>NW_026694256.1:0-4985000 GCF_021218885.2 Marmota monax | reverse complement strand
AAAGGAAACTAGTTCTTCTTATATATTAGAATCTCACTTACTCAAAAATACTATTGAGAATCCACTGTATGACAGACATTACAAGATGAATCAGTAATGACAAAGTAAAATAATGTGATGCAGACCTTAAATATTTCATCTACTGGGTAGTCAGGCATATGACTATAATTACAATGTGTTTTTTTTTTGTTGTTGTTGTTGTTGCTAAAATAGAATTACATATATTTGGTAACTGATGTATAGAGTAAGTATACATCAAAGAAATTTTACAGTGCAAGAGCCATTTGATCCAGGATTGAAAGATGGCATGAAACAGGGGAAGAAAAATGAAGAAATGTGGGTGTGGGAACTGGAGGTGGAAAGCACAAACAAGCAGAGATGAAAAGGCAGCACAAGGACACATGGTGTGCTGTGGAGCTACAAGCGTTCTGTTATAACTGGAATGTAAAGTTCAAGGAGAAATTCCTGGTAGATGAGATTGGATTGGTAAGCAAATGTCAGATCCCTATAGCAATAAAATATTTTTATATTTGTTGTAACACCTACTCAGAGACAGATGCCAGGCTAAGCAATGAGGGGGACACTAATTTACACAACAGGTGAATGATATAATCAGACTTTGGTTGCAAGAATCACTGTGAGATGGGATAAAATAAATCTCAAGATTCAAGAGACTAGTCAGGATATTGTAATAAAAGTTTCAATAATAGCATGGCCAAGAAAAACATCTTGTTTAATTTTCCGAAAGGGCCTCTTTCCCCTTTGTCTTTCCCACTCCCTGACAAACCTAATTTATTCTCCTTTTCACTCCTACCAGGGGACCTTCTCCAAACACGTAGATGAGATTAGGTCCTAATTTATACATTGATGTGCCATCCCGCCTGTTTCTTCATAGCAATTACACTAACTGCAATTAACTACCTTTGTAATTATTTGTTCAGCATCCATCAACCATTAGCTGGTTGACATCCCAATGACAGGGATGGTATTTATCTTGCTTAGCAGAGTTTTAGTTCATTGCAGGTGTGCTATCCTTATATTTGTGTAAATATGCAATTGGTAGGTAACATAATATTAAATAAAAGAAGTTGAATGAGAGAAATATGAAAAAGCTAAGATGGAAACAGCTTAGTTCATGAACAGAAGAGGAAAATAAGAGAGAGAGAGAGAGAGAGAGAGAGAGAGAGAGAGAGAGAGAGAGAGAGAGAGAATCTGAGTTGAATCCCATGCTTCTAGTTTGGATAATTGATACAAATTATGACTAAAGTGTGGGGTGAGATTATGACTTAAATTCAAATGATGTAATAATTAATTGGATTATAGCTCATTGGATTAAGTTTTGTTTTTTTAAAGATTTATTCACATTTAATCTCATTCTAGTGTGTTTTCAAAAATTTTAATCTAGAATATTGCTGTAGATTAACACATATAATTTGGGTTGATTCTACTTAGTTTCAGGTTCAGAAGACTATTTCTCTCTATTTTGTACTCAGATTTCTGGCATTTATTTAATATCAATACAAGAATTGTTATTCTTTTGGAGTTACAATGATTTTTAATTTTCTAATCATGAAATTAAAGACTTGGAGAAGTTGAAGCATAGCTTATCTTTGCCGTGAGACCTACTTTTGGTTCTGGTTTGTGGTTAGATGTGAAATAAAAATAGAAATAGAAAGCAAATCTATAATTATGTTGAAGCTTAAACCTCCAAATATGTAAAACCTTCATGTCAGTTAAAGGAAAATCTCTAAAAGCAGCAGAAAAGTTTTTGACATCAAAACTGTCATGCAATTATCTTATCATTTATTCCTTGTATTTAAATAAAGTTTTATCTATTCCTTTCTAGTCACACACAGAGAAAAGGAAAAAGACAAAGAAAAAACAAAAGAAAAGGAAAAACCTGAAAAGAAAGGTATGCAGACATTCTTTTTTGCTGTTGTTAACATTAAACCTTTTTATTTTGAATTCCCTTTCTTACATTCAAATTTTAGCTGACCTTGCATTTCTTCTTTTTCAATTTATATTATGATTATTTCCTTGGAACAGATTCTGAAGGGATGAATTTCTGGATTGAAAGGGACTAAGTCCCTAATGCTCTTCAATTCCCCATACCACTTGACGTTTCAGAAATGCCATGTCAAACCCCCCAACCCCAGCCAGCAGTTTTTAAGCTGCATTAGCCAGCAGTGAGAATATTTTCCCAGAAAATACTTATCAATTTTATAGATAAGACAGTAGATCCTATATTTTAATGATATTAATATATTTTTATTACTATTAGACTGTACTTTTTTTGTTAGTTTTTATTTATTTATTTAGAATAGATAATCCGCACAACATGTCTGCTTGGCACATAAACTTGCTCTGTGAAAACCTTCCCTCACCCCTGCCATCCCACTTCCCATTCCATCCCACCCCAAGTTCTCACCATAAACTACATGTGTGAGTTTAAGCCTTTTACAGCTTTAGTACATAAAATGTGTAATTTATAATGTGATTATATAAATATATGGTATAATACTATAATAATAGTACTATAATATTTTACTAGTATATTATTAATAATATATATTATTGCTTCTCCCTGTTTCTATACAAAATCTGACATATCCTATGTTATGACTTTTAAAAATATATCCTAGAAATTTTTTCAGACCCATAAATAAATATTTGCCCTATTCTTTTTTAAAAACCCACATAGTATTTAAATGCCAATGTTGTCTTCCACCCTCTCTTAGGGCTGATTGCTACTAATAGGCTGAATAATTTAAATATAACTTTTAGTGGTGTATATTTCCTTTTGTAAATGTTCACAATCATTGCCCACTTTTCCTAGTGGTGTGATTTTGGCATATAGATCTCTTAGTTCATAACTTTTTTCAAATATGTTTCTGCTAGTTTTGCAGTCAATCTTAGGTTTTCTATCCATGAGAACATACATATTGAATGTATTAGTGTGTGTATTTAGATTGCTGGACTTTCATGCCACTAGATATGTTGATATTTTCTTGTGTTTTTTCTGCTTTTGAACCTTCATCAAAGATTAATTTGAGGGACAGGGGCTGTGGCTCAGTGGTAGTACACTTGCTTGGCATTTGGTTTGATCCTCAGAACTGCATATAAATTAAAAAAAAAAAAGGTCTAGCAACAACTAAAAAAAATAAAATAGATTAATTTGATAACTACTATTTTCCTTAGATTTAAAGAATGTTCCATATTTTACATTTGACTTGAATTCATTAAAATTCCATTCGAATGTGCAATATGAAGTAAGATTCTAATTTATTTTTGTTTTTGTTTTAAATAGGATCATGTCTAGGATATTTCAGCTCATTTATGTATCCACAGTATGCATATCCTGCTTAGTTTTCTTGTGTTTCGAACCATTCCATTTAGGTGGAATATGGGAGAATACTTACGACATTTAAATAATATCCATTGAAACATGCTTCAATATTACTCATTGTATGTGTATACTTGAATATTTGAATTCAATATTTATCCTTTTATTAATGTTTACTTAGTGATAATTTCCATCAATTTCAATATAGCCATCTTCTTTCTCTGTTCTCGAAACAGATGTCAATTTCTTATCTACTGGTGAGTTACACAGAATTATGAGCACCAGACTTTATGTACTCTGGCTAAATGAAATAAACTGGTATTTCTTATGTGTTTTTTTTCAACCTTCACAGTAGCTAAATTTTTTTGTTGTTGTTAAAATAATGAAGATTTTTGACATTTAAATTATAAATATTATATGAAATGTATCTAAATTGAAAATAAATAAAATGTTGTGTTGTATTCTTTTATTTATTGTATCCCTTTAAATGGATATTTGTGTTTCTGTTTTTTTTTTTTTTTTTTTTTTTTTTTTGGTGCCAGGTATTGAACTCAGGGGCATTCAACCACTAAGCCACACCACAGCTCTAGTTTGTATTTTATTTAGAGACAGGGTCTCACTGAGTTGCTAAGTGCCTTGCCATTGGTGAGGCGGGCTTTGAACTTGGGATACTCCTACCTCAGCCTCCTGAGCCACTGGGATTACAGGTACTTGCCACCATGCCCACCTTGGTATTTGTGTTTTATGAGATATTCTAATGTAAACCTTGATCTTGCGTGGATTATACCCTGTGCATCCTATCATAGTGTTCCTTTTGCTAACATTGTCCACTCTGGAACCCATAACCCCAAATGTAGCCTAGGTGGCTATTGGGCACGCTGAATCCCTGGAGAAGGCCCCTGCTCTTTCAGGAGCTGTGTATTCTGTCAGGGTCACTTGGTCATCAACTGGACAGTGCTTTAAACTTTCTATAAGGCTAGCATGGTTTCTCTAAGATTTGGGGATAACTATTAATAGAGGGAATCTTAGTCTGTTTTCTGCTGCTATAAAATATACTACAGATTGGGCTGGGTATGGTGGTATAAGGCTGTAACCCCTGTAACTTTGGAGGCTAATGCAGAAGAATCAGAAGTTTGAGATCAGCCTAAGTAATTTAGCAAGGGCCTAATCAATTTAGTGATACCTTGTCTGAAAATAAAATAAAATAGAAAGGACTGGGATGTAATTCAGTGGTAAAGGTCTCCTGGGCTCAATTCAAATAAAAAGCTTGTGGTGAAGCCCTTCCTGATATATTATCACATTGTGGAAGGCAAGGAGAGAGTCAAGAAAGTCAAACTCTCTAACAACTCATTCTCTTAAGTAAGAACTCACTCACTCTAATGAGAACAGCTTAATCTGTTCCTGAGACTGGACCGCCCATGACCCAAACACCTCCTATTAAGCCCCACCTCCATTTTTTTTTTTAAGTAAAGCTGATGTATATTACTGTTCTTATATAGATGGAGAAATGTTTGAGGCTTTAATTTGACTTCTTCCTTAAACCAGCTGTTTAATTAAATCTTGTATTTTGTCTCTTAATATTTTAGAATTTACCTAAGTCCTATTTTTATACTTCAGAAAACAGTGTATAAATTCTGAGAACTATATAATATTTAGAGCAAACAACAAAACACTCAGTTTAATATATTTGAACTATAAAAAATATGCTAAACATGCTATTGTACTTCTCAGATAACCTTTACTTAAACTATTGAGATACACAAGATTTCATCAGTGTATCTAAATAAAAAGCCAAGTTAAAACACATTTATATTGATTTGTTAATTAGCTAAATAAGTAAGGAGAAAATATCTCAGGTATCATGTGGAATAATGATCAATTAATATACTTTATCAATAATCCTTTTTTGAATTACTCTTCATACTACTGTTGGTTCTCAACTAAAGTTTTCCCCTCTAGGGAATATTTGGAAAACTTTTGTTGTCAAAATGACATTGGACTGGAGGGCATTTGGGAAGCAGGTACCAGAGAGGCTAAACATTTTTTTTTTCAAAGCATAAGACAGTCTCCTACTGTGAGGAATTGTTCTTCCCAAATGTCAGTTGTGCCCCTGTTGAGAAAACACTGAGCTTAATCACATCTTTAGTCCTGATTTAAATACTTCTTGCTATTAATCCTAAATAGAGTTTTTATTCCTGACATGAGATACGTTTTTCAACAAATCCCTATAAAATTGCTCCTTCTTTTTTTTTTTCCTTCCCTGAAAGCTTTATCTTCTAGGAATAATGACTTAAAAAAGGAAGGGAGGATCTAGGTTTCAAAATGCTTTCTAAATCAATGTTAAGTTTTACATTGAATTCTATGAAGTTATTATTACACTTGTAACTTTTTTCCTGAATTAGATTCATCAATGTCATAAATCTTCAAAGCAGTCCATGATTTTGATGGTTACAAAATGAAGGGCAAGGAAAAACTTGGTTTTGAAATCTATTAAAGTATATACTAATGTAAAATTTTTCTATTTAAGCAACTCACAAGGAAAAAACTGAGAAGAAAGAAAAGCCAGAGACAAAGGCAGGAGCAAAAGGTAAAATTTCCTTTATTATTTCCACAACTGACTACTTTTTACTTTAAAAGATTATATTTTAGGCAATAGAGAATCAGATGTTTGTTACCATTCAGAATTTCATTTGCATTTACATAAGTATGAACCTTATATTTAAAATTTACTATCTAAAGAATAATAAAAAACTGACTGTGATAAATGATCATCTTAAATAGGAGAGGAAAATGAAGAGCTTCATCATACTTGATTGGGAGAATTTTGTTCCATGACTTTTCCCCTTTGGTGTCATTCCCATCAAGATGTTACATGACATGGCCAACTGAATTTTGCAGGAGTAGGGAAGTTTGATCTGAAACAGGGAGATTATCCTGGATTATACAGGTGGGCTCAAAATGCTATTGCAAAGTATTCAGATGCAGAGAGATTTAGCAACAGAAGCAGAGAGATTTGAAGTGTGAGGACTTGCCCTCCTTAGCCACATGGAAAACGTAAGAAATGTTCTTTCCCAGAGACTAAGAAACGACTCTGTTGATAGTTTGATTTTAGACTTGTGAACCAATTTTAGACTTGTGAACCATAAACAAGGAACCCAATTGAGCCATAGTGAGCCAACATTTTAAAATCATGTAAACTCCGGTATAATAAATGTGTATTGTTTTAAGCAACTGTTTGTGATAATTTGTTACTTTGGCAATAAGAAAATAACACCTGGTTTGTAGTTTTTGACAAGTATTACATCTTGTGATCGATTTCAGGAAATTCAAACTCAGAGTTTCATTTTTTTATGCACATAACTTCATTATTATGTTAAGACTTTGAACACTAAAAGTATCTTGATAATATACCCCTACAAATCAATTAGAATATCGCTATAATATTATTATTTCCACAACTGAATACTGATTTTTTGAGTAAACTGATCTATTCTAAATTTAGTTACCAATTATTTTGTGTTAGAAAAATATAAATATGAACTGGAAGTTAAACCTTATCCCTTAAATTTAATTGTCTTCCTTGTATTTTAAAATAAAAGTTGTAATCAGTATATTTTAGAAATTATAATCTATTATGTTCAAGAATCTAATCATTTAGGAGAAAGAATCTATTTTCAACATTCAGTTTGTTAATTCAAAAATTTTAAATATTAGACCATTTAGGGGAAATATATTTTAAAATAATTATTTTCTGTAAGCTAAGCTGATATTTTATTGAAGCTAAAATGTATGGGTTATAAAATGAGACTGCTTTTTAAAAAAGTAGCATGAATTTAGTCTCTATATTAAATTTATAGCTAAGTAAATACATTTTAATTTTATTTGGCTCTCTTCCACAGATGTGAGTGAAAATGAATTACATATATGTGTGTGTGTGTGTGTGTGTGTGTGTGAAATATAAATGCTAGTAGAGATTTTAGTGATTTTCCAAATTAATTACTGAGTTTAATAGATGAAAAAATAATTAACCCCTAGAAAGACAAAACAATTTGGTCAGGTCATATTGCTAGTATATAATTGGATTAAGTCAGAAACCCAGGTGACCTACAGGTAAATCAAGTATTCTTTCCAAAGATAATTAAATAAATCTTTTCAATAAGTATGTGTTGAATGCTGTATTTGTTATTTATTGTTGTGTAAAACATGACCACAAACGTTGAGGCTGTGGGTCCAATACCTGGGCATGGACTAGTTCAGTACTTTCCTTCACAATCTGTTCAAAACTAAAAACAAGTTATAAACCAGGGCTGAAGTATCATTTGAAAGTTCACTTGGACAAAGATCATTTCCAAGTTCATTTATAGGGCATTGGCAAATTCAGTTCTCATAGCTATTTGAATGAAGGCCTCAGCTTTTTGCTGCTTGTTGGCCAGAGGTACCCTTAATTCCTTGTTGCAGGAGTATGAGTGATATGATAGCTGACTTCATTAGACCTAGCAAGAGAAAGAATCTGCATGAAGATATCACAATTTCATGTTGACTAATCATGCAAGTCTCATTCATCCACTTTGGCAGTGTACTATTGGTTAGCATATTTCTAGGTCAAATTGTATTCACAGGGAGCAGACTATGCAAGGGTACAAAAGGCAGGAATCTTTGGGCACCATCCTGAGTCAGCCTGCTACAAATGCTTTCAATTTACATACATTCTTCTGGAGAAGATAGATGCAAACTATAAAACACACACACACACACACACACACACATATACACACATGCACACAAAAATTTATTTTCATTTTATATGTCTATGTTGTTTTAGGAACAGGAAACATATAGGAAATGTTCTTTGTAGGTATTGTGATATCTAGGAAAAGAGAATAGTATTTAATAGGTCTAAACTGTAGTATGTAACATTTAAATCAGACATAAATATAAACTTGAAAGTGAGTCTCCTTAGAAAGAGCTTTTATTCCCAGAGGCACTTTTATTGAACACAGTATTTCTAGCTCTGTTTCAACCACAGTCTGTCCAAGGACAGCAACTAAATAGCCCACCTCAGAACTTTCACAGTGGGTATTTCATTGTCTACCCTGGAACAGATGTAGGGTCCTGTATCAGAACTAGCCTACACCTGTAGTTCATTAAAAATTATAAAGAGGAAAGACGAAGAAGACAATGATGGAATCAGAAGGTGAATGAATGAGCCAAGTTTGAAACAGACTATTTTAACTGGCCTGGAAATAGCAGGTCTTAAGATGTCTGTGTTTGATGAAGTGGGGGAGGCTACTGCTGTTGTGACCATGTTCAGGAAGACTGTATTACTTTAGCTGGGTCTGTGTATATTTATATCTGCTCCCATATGTCTTAAGATATATTTTTGTATCATTTTCACAGGATAATATTTATAACTTTATGCCAGTTAGTGTTCTTAGGAAATTGGTTAGACATTCTGGTTTTACTGCTATTTTTCCTGACTCATTTGGTTGTACCATCTTTACCAAATGGCTTTTGTTTCTTGGATTTCTCATATGTAGAATTAGTACAATGTAGTACCTCCTGTATATATTAAATTCTGGGTAAATTAAAAGGAAGTTTCAAAGAGCTCTAATAATGTAACATATGTATTTTCAACATTAGGAATTTATGTACTTATTTTGCAGTGTTCAATTTTTGTTGTTGTGTTATTGTTGTTCATTATCTTGCTTGTTTCCACAGCATTATTAGAGGAACAGGCAGCTACAATGATGATTTATTTTAAATGCAGGAAAACTGAGGCATAGAGAAGTCAAGCAATTTGTAGTTACTTAATGAATGAGAGATGGAATTAGGTATTTTCTAACTCCAAAAATAGGTAGAACCATAGTATGTTTATTAGATAACATATTTCTCTACTTTGGCATGAGACAGACATTTTATTCTTATAAAATTATAAATGGGCAATGCTACATGCAAAATTATATCAAATATGCAGATGTCATTCTTTTGATTAAACTATTTTGTTTTGTATTTGACAAATGTCATGAATTAATTATCTACCTAACTAAAATGAGGTTATTTAAATACAACATGGATACACACACACACACATAAATTATATATATATATATATATATATATATATATATATATATATATATATATATTTGCTTTATCAATCCTGAATGAATGTCTCTTAAATTCTTTTTGTTAAAATGAGGGAAAGTACTTTGTCATAAAATTTAAGAATATTGATTCCGTTTGATCAAAACAAGTAGAAATTTGATATTGCTTTAGTTTCACAATATTTTTCTCATTATATTCACCTCATTATGGAGTTCTCATTTTTTCTATTGAAGACAAAGTTATCTATTTCAAAGATGAGAGTCTCTGATAAATTTCTAAAATAGGTAGGGAAAATTTTACCATGTGTATACTTAAAATCAATGATTATAATAATCCTGTTTCTAAGAAAATTGTCTCTGTATAAAGTTTTATGAAATTACAAATAGATATAAATTTAACATTTTTAATTGTATAGTGTAAAGCCAATCTTAAATTTGTGTAAGTCTACAAAGGATCAGGTACATATCATACAGAATAGCCAAAAATAACAATTTCACATAACAAAGCATAAACCAAAAATCAGTTAACAAGTTTTCCAAGATTTAATACATTTATTCTAAACATTTCTATTTACATATTTAATCTATCACTGTTATATATATATATGACCTGAATATAATGAAATATTTACTCCATCAGTTAAGCATACATTTATTCTGTTTTTGGGTTTTTTTTTTTCTGAAAAAAGCACTGTACTAGACATAATGGTGATACAAAGTTGAATAATGGAGTTCCTATTTGAAGTTGCTTATAAGTGTGGTAAGGGACACAGATAAGTGAACAATCATCTGTAATTCAAAATACACAATAGGAAATAAAATGCTTTAATAAAAATTCAGGTCAATGAAATATCAGGGGAAGAAATGATTAAATTCAATATCAAAGCCAATTTTTTACATGTGAATTGAATGTGGTGAAATTTTGATATATAGAATATGTGGAAAATATACACTGCAGTTTGACAATGTTAGCATGGGAAAAAACATAATGCATTCAAGAAAATTGAAGTTGAATGGTGGAAGAAAAGAAACTTTTGGAGAGGAGCTATGAAAAGACAAACAATGAAAACAAATATCTCAGGGTTTTAAACACTGCATTAAATATTTCTTTAGAAAATAATATTACTGTGCTGGTAAAGATTCATCAAATATCTATGAGCTCAGACCAATACAGATTCTCTGGAAGGGCTTTTTGAGTTGTGTAAATTTGGCTGTTGGCCATACCAGGGGAAATTTCGCTCCAGACAGACCCTAATAAACATTTCAGTGTGGGTTTCTAGAACAGTGTTGATTCAAGTCATCCACAGAAAGCAGATTTTTTTTTCTCAGTCACGATATGTATGAATTTGCTATAGGAAAAAGCAAAAAGCAAGCAAAGGATATTTAGAAATGGTTCATAGAATGTAGAAGAAAATCCCAAGTATAGTCACAGAACCCACAAAGAGTTTGGAATCTTGAAACTTATGAAGTGAGTGGGTAATATTTGTATGAGAAATTTATGGTAAAATAATTTTGGATAATATATATAGCATAATTTTCCTCCTTGGAGAGTCTCAGTATAACATACCTTTGAGGGACTCCATAGCAAGAAACTGGTTTTGCTGTTTCCAAAATGATTTTGTCAGAAGAAAAATCTCTGATCTTAAATGTAGCTTAGTCTCTCTTGATTACATAAAATATAGCATTTTAAATTAAAAAAGAGTTGCATTTTGCAGATGAGCTATAAGTTTAAGATACCCCTTCATACATTGCATTAAATTTTGATAACAATCACAAATATTTATGTCAAAATTACAGTTTCCTGTTCCTTTTTTTTCCTTTCCTCTTTCTTCTAAAGATTATGTTTAAGTAGCAATTACAGAAGAAATATTCTGTTGGTAAGTTTAAAAAGTAATAATCTAATGTTTCTTAACTGTAAACAGAAGAAAAGAAGGCTAAGTCTAAAGAAAAGACTGATGAAAAGACTAAAAAGGAAGCAAAAGGTGGGAAACCAGAGAAAATGAAGCAAACAGCTGCAAAAGTAAAAGAAGTACAGAAACCATCACCGAAAACCAAAGAGAAGGATAAAGAAAAGGAGGACAAAGAGGCACTGTCCAAACATGAGCAGCAAGGTAAACATTCAGAGGAGGAAGCAGCCCGAGGCTCTAAGAGGATATTGGGCAAGAAGCAGATGCAGTAAAATTAACCTGACAAAGATCAAAATCAGACTCCAAACAGGGGTAACAGACCCATACATGTAAATATACTGGAAAAGAAATATAATAAAATGGGAATTAATATTTATTTATAGAAATATAAAATGAGTTCAAACATATCTAAGGTTGCATTTTGAAGTATTTTAAAGTGGTTTTTGAATTAGAGTCTGGAGTTACTTAAATGTTGGGAGTAAATGTTGAATTCTTGAGATGTAGAATTTCTATTAAGAGACAGAATAACAATTGAACAATTTTGTGTGTCATACTTAAGAGAAAAGCACTCCAGAAAAAAAAATGATAGCAATTCCAAAGATTTGTTAAGGAGTCTATGAACAAATTATAAATAATAAATACTATTAAAACTATTTGTACATTCTCACGGTTTCTGAAAGCACACACAATTTAGAATATGATCAAATTATAAAATTCATTGAATTTAATAGGCAACAAAGTTGTAGAAAAAAGAACTCTCGGCATTTTTTGCCAGTTTCCAGTGACTAAATTGATGATTTTGGAAAGCTCTACAGCTGACAGGTGACTGATTCTCTTCAATAAGAGTGATGTCAAACTTATACCCTCACTTCAGAAATGGTATAGCATTTAAATGGAGGTGGAAAAGACAACTGAAGTTCTTTATGGAAGGGTTCTAAGTAAACATAAAGCGGTGGGTGAAGTGTTTAGAGGGCTACTAAGGGCCTTTGGGCTTTGTTGAATCTTTCCTTCTCTAAGTCCATTCTTAGGTCAAGGTCACTACACACTCTGAGACTCCATGACTAGAATGTGGGACCTAACCTATTTCTGTAAAGGATGTGTCCTACAGAGGGTGCAAAATAAAATTTTCTTTTACTCTGGTAGCAATTGAATAATTTCATGTGAGAGTTAAAATCAAGGAATTGGATACTCTGAGACTTTTATGTTTTTTAAAAAATCTTAACATCTAATTTCTGATTAAGCTTTCGGACAGAAAAATGACAATAATTTTCCTCATTATAGTTAACATGATCTGAAATATGCAGTATACTTTTGTATTTTATCTACTTTTGTAATTTTATCTTCCCCAAATTGACAATATTGGTAAACTTCAGTGTAAAAGTAATATTTGTAAACTTTGATTTATAGGATGAAAGGTACATATTTTAAAATATATATTTTAAAAAAGAAGAAGGAAGAAAGATCTTTTTTTCTTTTTGTGATCAAAAAACTTTAAGAAATTTTCACTTATTTTGAAGTAATATTTTAATATAGGATTTAATTAAAACTTTGGAACCTTAAATCTTTCTTTCATTTTTAAGATGATTATATTACCCTGAAAAATTAAAAATATTAGTTATCATCTCTTTTTAAATTATTTCATTTATGCAATATTTGGGATAGAAAATAAATGTAATAAATGAAGAAAAATATTTTAATGGGATATTGTATTATGATAGAATACAAAAGTTAATCTTCTGATTCACTAATATGTTTATTTATATCTTAAAATATTTTGCATTTTAGATCATCCTTTTCCAACATGAAACTAGTTAAAACATGCAAGTTTATCTTAAGTTTATAAAGATGTATGCCAGTTATTTTTAGGAATGTCAAAATACTTATCCAGTAAGTAGGAATATGAACATGTTTTGGGATGGTCATTTTTAGTATCTTTGGTGGCTTTGAGACTATATTTTACTGATAAGGACATAACACTAGGACATTTCAAATAATATTTATTTTCAAGTTACAAATACTATATTTTATTCCTATCAGGAACAGATTTATTTAAGATAACATTATATTATTATTCCATTTTCATTTTGCTCTTTTCATTTCTACATTAAGAGCTATTTATCTTTTAAAAGGATGCTCAAATATCACACAGAGGTAGACACAAGTACACAAATAAGATTTCTTCAGCTAAACAAATGCATTTGCTAAATTTCCTATTGAGAATAGCTATCATTAATTAAATAAAGGTAGTATTAGGTAAGTAATCAAAATTTAACCTATAATGGTTGGTCAGACACATAAATATGTTAACTTTTATTTCTACACTTAAGACTTAAGAGCATTTGTTTATTTAAAAACCTAATCACATAATAGTTTTAATTAAATAAGGTAAAGTTGTTGTTTAAAATACAAATGCATGAGTTTATTTTTATTTTGAAGTTATTGTATTGTTGACAGTAAAATTAAACTAGTTCTTCTTTGGTCAAGAAAATATTTATTTGCTTAGCTTAAGTTAGATGTAATGAATTTAAGATATTCTTTTCATTAAGATATCTAAATAGTTCCTTTTAAATAAATTGTTTTTGCAGATCTTTTACTACTTGGAAACCTACACAGGACACAAAATTATTGGAAATTATTTGATTACATAGTATATACGTAAATATATTAAATGTGGTTACTTTTAATATTTCATACATAAACAATGCATTTATACTTAAAGCACTGAGAATAAGATTCATATGTATGTACATGGCTACTAGAAACTGAAACACAACTTTTATATTTCATAATTCAGTTTTTATGGACCAATTTAAATCAATTTATTGGGTGGTAAGAAGTGTTGCCAAAATGGCATATTGCTTCTTAGTCTCTGGTGAGTCTGTGGGGAAGCGAAAAAAAGAAACAAAACAATCTCCCAGATCCTATGTATTTTGCTTATTTTTTTTCTTTCTTTTCCAACAATTATTTAAATATCTGTAGCAGTCAGAGAAAGTAGAGCTAATGAGAATCTGCCATAGAACACTGGACTGCACGTACCCCATCCTCATTAAAGATTATTTTTAAGAATCCCTTCTGATGACATTTTGCACCCAGAATTCATTTTCCCTCAGCTGCCACTCCACAGGGAACACTGACAAGGCAGCAGCAGCTGAATGACGTCCATCATTGCTCCCTGAGGACCGCAAAGGGGAGAGACGGACAGCATGGATTATTCCTAGAAGGATGCTATTTGAGAAAAATTACTTTGAAGTGGTGACCAAATATGAAGTTAACTTATGTAAATTATTATCCCATAACTATGAGAGTTACAATGACAAGACAACTCAGATTTTTCTTTAGGAAAAAATTCCTGCTACATAGTTTGACTTGGGTTTAAAGAAACATTTCTGTAAAATGAATCTTTTAGAATTAGGAATTTTCTTTTGCTCTGTCCTAAGGCAGGTGAAACAGACATACTTAGAACTGCCTAATACATACCTTCAAAGAATTGTTATATATCTTGATCTGAGGACAGAGAGAAATATACAAAATATTACAAAATTCTTAATGTAAAATATTTTAAAAATAGTGATGCCATTAGAATATAAGATCACAGCCTTGCTTATAAAGAACTAAAACGTTTTAAATGTTATTATTCAAATAATTTTCTAGATGAAAAAGAAAGTTCCTTGAACTAATAGAGAATTTTCTTTTCAAATTAGAAACTCATTGAACTATTGATGCATTAATTAAAAGAATGATCTTTGGAACCACACATTATTGGTATGATAAAAAATAAACATAGCACTTTGGTAATATTCATACCAGGTTAAAAAGTTTTGATATACTCTCAATATTAAATTGATGAGGAAACTTTGAACTGTGGTTTTATTAATTCAGTACACTGTTCAACATTTTATGTGTATAGCTAGCCCATCATCCCTTGGGACAGAGAACAATATTTCATTTTGGAGCATCATACAAATCCTTCAAATTACAAATAGTCCCTACATTCTAAACTTCAGACTACATTCTAACAAAAAGTCTCTTTTGCTGTCCTAGGAGGCTGTAGTGTCATTAATGATCACTGAGTAAAAACACAATTGAATGGTTTTAGATTGGGGATTCTGCATATATGATCTATCTGATTAGACGCATCAGGGGAGTTTGATAAAAATGCATCATCCTAGGGTCCAGACCCACAGCACAAGTTTTGAAATGATGTGTCCCACAAGAAATTCCCTTGTCTTTTTGATGAGTAAACTGCCAACAGAGAACTACTTCTAAAAGAAATCTAAAGGCATAATCACTTCAGATAGTGAAACAAAAGGGAAAGACTGACAATGTCACATTTAACTAATTCTAATTTTCCATTAAAGGAAAATGCATTTTTTTTTTTTGGTCTTGTCTTAGTGCAGACTTACCCATTCAGCAAGAAAATCTTGTGTTCAGAAAAGAGAAGCTACCATCTGCTTCAACCTTACTTTTTTTTTTTTTTTTTTTTTTTTTCCATATGAGGTTCCCAGGTCCTGGCATCTGAAATTTTTGTTACTGCAGCTTCATCAAAGAGTAGATAGATTCATGGACTGATCTGAGAATTAGCCTTTTTCCCACTCCTGAGTCTCCTGTGGGAAAATGTGCTCTCATTTCAACAATAAAAATACATACAACATTTTGAAATTATATGAGTTTTGGCTTAACATATTTAGGTATTAATGAACACGATTGTATTTTAGATCTACCACATAGCATTTACGTTTTGAAAGACCTGGGAGAGTTTCATAATAAAACTCATTAAAAATATTAACACTCTAAAGATTGAAGTTTTAAAAAATCCTTCAATGTATATTAATAGAATAACAAATTTTGTTGTTTCATGTTTGATACGCATAATGTGAAACAATTAAAAATATGTCATGTTGTATAAAGCCAATAAACTTACTTGGTCCCAAAGCTGCCTTTGGATTTGGTCAATTAATAAGATCTCTATTCTAAGAAAACTAAAATGTAAATCATTGCATAGAAGATTCATTTCATAATATTCAAGATTTAGAGAATCTCTGGTAAAACTTACAGATTCTAATGAGAATCTTCATCAATGGAAACTTGGAATGACCTTAGGAGAATTTAAAGTTGTGTGAAAATATGAAATAGTTTAGAGAGAAAAGAAAAAAAAAACACTCTTGAAATTATTTTAAGATGTTTGTCCCAAATGTTCACCACTTACTGTCTTTTGATCCTTTTTTCCATAGGTCATAGACTAGTCAAGATCATAAAATGGTCTTATGAAAATTACTCAATTAATTATCTTAACAGTGGTATCATTTGGCACTGTTAGTCTGTTCTTGATTTCTTCTAATTAAAGAACATTGTCATGGAAAGTAGTTTCAAAGGGGTTCGCCCTACTGCAGGCCTTTTGACAAAATATTCTGCAGCTTCATTTAGGATCTGGGAGAGAATATTTGGTAAAACATTCCAAATTGGAACCAATTTTCTTTTGTAAAATTTCTGCTTCATCATCCTAAGTCTACAAAAGGACAAATGAGAATGAGTGCTTTAATGTGATGACTTTGTAGCAAATTTGATGAAAAAGGCTTTCATTTTTAAAAACAACCACTATAATATTATCTCTGTTTCAAAATTTAAGGTATTTTTTTGTATGACTAAATGGAGCATTATGTTCATTATGCCTTTTCCCTCCTGCATGTCCATGAATACAAATTATTTCTTTGCAGAAAATATGTAGTAACCAAAATTGAATTGTGCTATTTTGTTTTGTTAAACCATTTCTCCATTGAAAAAAGAAGGATTTTGATGACATTTTCTCATTTTTTTTCTTTCTACTCTGTCAGATCAGTATGCATTCTGTCGATATATGATTGACATGTTTGTCCATGGGGACTTAAAACCAGGTATTCCAAACAATTCTTGTGCTTGTCTGTTTTAATAGTCTTTGTTTCTAAGATTTTTGGCTTTTTAATGTACTAAACTGTATTTTCCTTTTTAAAAAATGCATAATGCATGTGTAGATCTAGAATAAAGCCAATAAAAAGCAAAAGTAATAAGTGGCATTAGGGCCTTTAATTTTACTTTCAATCACTGCATGGCCTATTGCAAATATAGTCAGCTGAAAGCTAAAAACATGCTAATATCTTCATATTGAAGTATGCTAATATCTTTAATAATATCTTGGAGTGAAGCGATGAATTATCTTTTTAAAATTCCTTGTAAACAGAAGAAAAAATGTATGACAATGAAAATATCATTCTTTTCTTAGAAGTGAACATTCTTTTCCTAGAAATGAACAGAATTCATATTAAAATGCATCACAGTTCAAATATGAAATCCCCTAAAACAAACTTGAGATTTTCTCCCCACATATGAACTTTGGCCATTCCATAAAAATTTTAATGGAGATAGTCAAGTCTGGAGTTAATAGTCAACATAATGGAGAAAACTTTTAGTTAAAGCAATGTACATTAATCTCTCATACCTTTAATTCTTGCCCAGAGTTTAATGAGGTATTCTTTACTAATACCATAATTAAAAATAAGCAACTTATTGCTTGCACTATGGTTTTTGCAGAAATAAAAACTGGTGAAACATGTTCATATTCGGGAAAACATTTCTAAGAAGATATTGTTAAAGAAGGAGATAATTTATATTAAAATAACTGAAGCTGTTTGTTTAAAGCAAACACATTTTGTGTCCTTGCGTGTTTATGAGAAAATCTTTCTAAAATGTATAATTATAACTTGGGCATATGTTGAAAACAGGTATGTCATATCTGAAAAAAATGTATAATACATATAGGCCCTAGGAATTAAGAAAATCCTACGACTCTTATTTCTCTGGACAACTAAAGTAGCAGAACAACTTATTCTGTCAGATGGTTTCCTTCTCTTCCTCCTCCTCTTCCTCTTTTACTTCCTCCTTCATTTTTTTTCTACATTTTTAATGTGTTAAAAACTGAAATGAAGGGTATAAACCTGAGAATGATGGTATCTTACTTGGTGAAGTTGATTATGGTCATCAGTTGGGTATGGTATAATAGCAAAGTAAAATTAAGTGGAAGCACTGAGGAAGGGAGGGTGATTCAGGGGAATGTGAGGCATACAAGTGCAGTGCTTGACTCCAGTCTTTTCTGTCATGGGACCTTGAGGAAAATCACTGAGTACCTCATCTTCAAGTTGCTTACATTTAAAATGAAGATCACAGTTACAACCTTGCATTGTTGACAAGGCACCTAGTCGATTCATAGCAAATTGTTTTCATCTTTTTTTTTTAATTTTTTATTGTTGGTTGTTCAAAACATTACATAGTTCTTGATATATCATATTTCACACTTTGATTCAAGTGGGTTATGAGCTCCCATTTTTACCCCATATACAGATTGCAGAATCACATCAGTTACACATCCATTGATTTACATATTGCCATACTAGTGTCTGTTGTGTTCTGCTGCCTTTCCTATCCTCTACTATCCCCCCTCCCCTCCCCTCCCCTCCCCTCTTCTCTCTCTGCCCCCTCTACTGACATTCATTTGTCCCCCTTGTATTATTTTTCCCTTTCCCCTCACTTCCTCTTGTATGTACTTTTGTATAACTCTGAGGGTCTCCTTCCATTTCCATGCAATTTCCCTTCTCTCTCCCTTTCCCTCCCACCTCTCATCCCTGTTTAATGTTAATCTTCTTCTCAAGCTCTTCGACCCTACTCTGTTCTTAGTTACTCTCCTTATATCAAAGAAGACATTTGGCATTTGTTTTTTAGGGATTGGCTAGCTTCACTTAGCATAATCTGCTCTAATGCCATCCATTTCCCTGTAAATTCTATGATTTTGTCATTTTTTAATGCAGAGCAATACTCCATTGTGTATAAATGCCACATTTTTTTTTATCCATTCATCTTTTGAAGGGCATCTAGGTT
The DNA here is from genome assembly GCF_021218885.2 of Marmota monax. NCBI lineage: Eukaryota > Metazoa > Chordata > Mammalia > Rodentia > Sciuridae > Marmota > Marmota monax. Next base: position 4,965,741 of record NW_026694256.1, on the reverse strand, counting down.
GGCTCCACAGTCTTGCTATTGTGAATTGTGCTGCTATGAACATCAATGTAGCAGTGTCCCTGTAGCATGCTCTTTTTAGGTCTTTAGGGAATAGACCGAGAAGGGGAATAGCTGGGTCAAATGGTGGCTCCATTCCCAGCTTTCCAAGAAATCTCCATACTGCTTTCCAAATTGGCTGCACCAATTTGCAATCCCACCAGCAATGTACAAATGTACCCTTTTCCCCACATCCTCGCCAGCACTTGTTGTTGTTTGACTTCATAATGGCTGCCAATCTAACTGGAGTGAGATTCTTTTCCCCACAGTATGTCAGGGTGAGCACTCCGCAGGAACGATCCCAGGCCATATGCACCATCCCAGGCAATATGCACCATAAATTCACTTTAGGTAAAAGATTCACAGCCCATTTTGTTCAGCGGTGGTATTTCAAGGAAGTCACACTCCACAGATATTTCTGCTTTTATAAGATGGACCAAATATTGACTTATACATAAGATGAATCTGTATTTTTGATAAGTAGGAATTAAGAAATGACTAATATATATTGTTTACTTTATGTTTTATTTTTAAGTTTTATTATTTGACTAAAATTAATATTTGTGCCATAAAAATTGTTTATAGTAGCTACGATATGTTGATCTTAAAACATATTTTCTAAAAAAATCATAGCACACTGAACCCTGCATTGTGGAAGTTAGTAAGCGATGGGGGCAGTACAACAGTTATAATACCAATGGATTCTTTCTGAATACCTCACAAAAGCTGAAGGTCAGAAGGAATAATAAAACCATCTCTGCATGAGGTAAAGAAGATTTTGCTAATGACCACACAGAGAGAGCTCTTCTTAAGGTTTATGTGAACCTCCAAAATATATATATATATATATATATATATATATATATATATATATATATTTATCAGATTCAGGGCTGAGGATAGAGCACAGTGGCATAGCACTTGCCTAGCATGCACAAGGCCTGAGGTTTTATTCACCAGAGGATCAAAATCTATAGCACTACATAATACTCTAAGTCCTAAAAATAATTCCTCTTTCTTATAGGATTAAGTCTCTTAATACCATCTATTTACTTGACTTTCTGACTGCCCTAATGTATCTCATCTACTTACATTCATTATTTTGAAGGTTTAAGAAGTAAAAGAATATTTAGACCAGTAATTTTTGTTCAAGCACTAAGATGGAGGAAGGGGAGAGGAGAAATAAAGTATAATAAACTACATACTATTGGTAAATGTACCAAAGGAAAGTTTAAAAATACTATCTTTGTTAGTGATGCAATATGTAATATGGAATGATAAAGTACTAATGTTTTAAAACTAAGGAGTGAGAAACACATATTTAATCTGGGCATATTAATTTAGAGAAAACAAGTGATAAGACATTGACTCTGACTGACAATTAAGGAATAAAATAATTCCTGCCAAGTTTATTGCTCTGCATGTATCCACTATTTATAAAACATTTGTGCTTCCATCTGTTTCTGTTTGGGATTAGTGGAACACCTGTTATTGTTTAGCTGGAGTTCATTATTAATTATTGGTAATGAGTTTTTTAAACTATAATTTGACTTTTCCCTCTGGGATTCAGTAATTCTCTTGGAGAATATTGTCACACCCTCAAACGGAGCCCAAACTGTAGTTCACAGTGGAAAACCTTGTTGATGCCATGTGCAGGTGCTGATACTGTGACATCAAGTCCCTAGTTTTGCTTTATGTACCAAGAAATAAAATACTCCTAAGGTATCCTTAAAAGTTTTAGTTAACATGTACATTATATTAATTGAAGTGCTCTGGCTCTCCACAGTGAATAGTGAATGTGCAATATACTTTGATTGGAGATAATTCTTACTTCAGTAAGAATTTCAATTTCTCCTCTACTGACTCACTTTATATTAAGTTGGAGCAATAAGAATAAAGTCTGTTTAAATCTAGAAAGTGAACATATACTATCAAGGCTGGTCATATGAGCAGCTGGAATAGACATATATCTACTATTTTTTTTTAAGATATGATGAATACTGAAGATTCCCTCCCCCCTGCCGAAGAAAAATTTCTTTATCTTCTCTTTAATATCAGAACAACCTCACCATGAGATCCCTTGATTCTGTAGATTGTCAGTGTTACATATTCGAATAGCTGTTCGAGGGGAGGGAGGGAAGGAAGAGGAGGGGGCAGGAGAAAGAGAGAGAGAGAGAGAGAGAGAGAGAGAGAGAGAGAGATCCTGTTCCTGTGGTGTCTGTCTTGAAGGTAATAACCGCCACTTTCCCTCTAAAGATTAAGACTATCTTCTTGTTATTTTCTTATGAGAGAACTACTAAAACTGGTCAATACAGACATCATTTGCAACACTGCAAATCAATTCATGATGCTTGCTTTGTTTTCTCTAAAAATCAATAGTAGAGATGTTCAAGGTAAAATTCTTTTAGATTTATTTATATATGACCTTCCTAATAATTCCAATTTCCTCTTCAATATTTCATGGCTAAGCACATTCTTCTCAAGCAACACTTGTACCAATAGTTTAAACTCTTAAGGAAACATCATGATCTTGTCAGTTTCATATTCCTTCTTCATCAATTTCTACTTGGGCTTAATGAATTGAATGGATTTCTGAACAGAATCATCCAAGTTAAAGAGATGAATTTCTAAAAGTAAGAAATCACGTGGCTCACAGACCTCTTTATATTCCCTGTAGATAAAGAAAACAATTTAAATATCAGTACAAGGACTAGGGCAAGTGTGCTTTTGGTTAGAATTTTAAAGCTTTTCTTTTTCTTTTTAGCTTTCATCTCCATAGCTAGAAGGATTAAAGTTTAATATAAGTTAAAGTTTATTTCTTAGGAATTATCCCACCATTACAATCCCAGAAATTGTCTGACTTTTACTTGAGCCAAGAATTTATGTCAAGGTAATTTATTTTACTTTCTGCGTTGTTTACTTTCCTAAAATTGAGGGTACTCACCTACCAAAATCTTCTCTGACTATAATAGGGCATTCTTTGGCAGCCTGTATTTCAATTCAGTGGGTTTCAAGTCCATAGCTAGAAAATCCTCAAGTAGTTAAGTTAGTACTCTCACTTTATTAAGATCCTTTTCTTAAACTTCAGTGGTACTTTACTATATTTTTGGTTTAATCTTTCAGAGAAGAGGTCAAATGTAATAGCAGTATAGTCACTGTTATTTAATGGTTTAATCTGATATATTTCACTTGGTGTATTAAAGAAGACTAGGTAAAATTCAGCCTTTCTTTATACTTTCCCAAAAATCCTGCTCTAAGGTAGGCAACCTTCCAAAAAATATGCTCATTTTAATTCCAAACATCTAATTATTTTACACAACAAAAGCTTTGGGAGTTACAGTGTTTAATCAGTAAGTATTTTTTGAATTCCCTCAGCCAGCTGATAGTCAAGAGACAAAACATGACTTGAATAACTGTATAACTAATAATAACTCGGTAAGTGTGCAGTAGAGACCCCGAAAATATAAACACTACTCTTAGTACACCAGAAACAGTGATTTCAACTCACCACCTGGATATCTTAATTATTTAAAAAAAAGAATTAAATTATCTTAGAATATGTGGACAGTGAATATTTTGATGACAATTTACACAAAAATTAAGTGCTTATTTTATACATTCCCAATTTTAAAGATATGTATACTCTAAGTAGGAAACATCTTCAGAAAGGGACTCACTGCTCAGCAGCTCTCATTCCTGAGTCTGCATGGAACCAATTCCAGATTTGAAACACATCTTTAATAGGTTCCAGCATGGTATTAGAACATGGATCATTAAATGCAACAGTTGATTTATTGAAATCTGTGATGATAGATACTTCATTTGAAAAGAAAATGTTTTCGTCTTCATTCCATAATAGCAAAAATTTTTCATTTTTATGTTTGTGAACATGAACTAGAATAAAAAATTCAACCAGTTTTCTCATCCACACATTGTCTATTTCCTTCTGATTCTTGCCAGTATGTCTAATCATTTGTGTCCATAAAACCACAGCGTTGAGCACATAGATCTTTAGATGAAAAGGATGCTACAACACGATCTTTTACTAAAATAGCATGCCTTAGGTTCTTGCCATGCTGAAAGCCTAAGTAACTGAGAATAATATGTTTTTCTTTGAAATGTATTGTTCACTCATTCATTGATTTTCAAATCTGAGAAAATTCATTGTCATCTGAAGACATCTCACTTGTAGAATCAATTTTAATTTCAGCCTGATCTTTAGAATCTAGCCTGTTGCTATCTTTTTTAATTCATCTTTTGATTTATTTAATAATTTTGAGGTATCTTTCTCTGTCACTTTTCTTCTCTGCAGTAATGTGTGAAAAAGGAATATTCTCAATCTTCAACTGTTCAATGAAATTAAAATTAGGCTAGTAAAATGGTGTCCCTCAGCTTCTATTATATCTTCCTAAATAATGATACAAAACTACTAAACACAATCAGGTGAGAGAGCCAAAGAGCCAATTAAAAAGGAAACTTCTGGTTTCTGAGTTTACCTCAGAGGAGAAAAAAGGACTTGAGGTTTAGGTTCAGCAGAGAATTTTCTACAGGAATCTTTAACAAGGAGTATAAAACTCCACTGCTTTTCAGATAACATAACACAGATTTAAATATGTCACACAAAGAAGATAATATGGAAATATGTTAATAATTATTATTAAATAGACTTAACACCACAACTAAATTTAAAAAATGTATTGTTTAAAATAATTGACAAAATAATTTCTAAGTTAATGAAATGAAAAATGTTCAATATGTAAGAAAAATATGATTGTGAAGATTGCAAAGTGTGCCTTCAATTTTTAAAATTGTTCAATGTTGCTACATAGTAATTGCAATGGAGAAAACATTTTTATTCTATTTAAAATTAAATTTTCTTTTTGTTACTTAAAATTTCTATATATTAATAAGTCAATCAATATTTTTCTTTACAAACTTGTTAGGATAGCTAATAAATTAAAAACTAAACAAAACCCTCATATTACTATAATGGACCTCAATAGCACACTAAGAAACAATGGAGAAAATATAAATTTGGTGTGTCACACAGGCTGGATATTAATCATTTGCCTGTTTTTTTTTGAAACCTCAACTTTACCAAATTTGTATCTTGAGTCATTTATTAAAATTTATTTCTTAGATCTATGGAATATATAAAAATTGAAATGAGCTTGAGACATTTGTTAAGTCTGGCTATATGGAATTGAGGATACAGACATCAAGACTAAAGGGATATTTAAGGCTCAGAATCATGAAATCTTGAATTGTTCTTTTGTCATTATCTCTGCTAGACTCTTGAAATATTTTGCATTTTCCTAATAAAGACTTAGTAAGTGTATATTATAATCCTTTTCTTATAAAGGAAAGAATTGCAAGACAACCAGTTTATGTTATTTGTAAAGGTCTCACAAAGTTGCAGACAGATAATTCAAACTGAGGCTTATGAGTTTGTAAATCCTTAGGATTAATACCAAATCTATCTGTTTTCCAGATATAGATGAGGATCTTCTAGTTCCCTTTACTTGGTACTCAAGGAATCTAAAAAGAGAAACAAAATTGGAATTGCACAAGATGATTAGAAGAGAATGGAATTAGAAAGAGTCCTAAGGAGTGAGACAAAGCTTGATTTTAGAACAGTAGATAGAGAAAATTAACATGATTTTGGAATTATAATGCAGGTAGAATCATGGGATTTATACCAAAGAAGGGGAATGTCAAATTATTTAGAGTTCTTTGGAATGATAAAGCTAATGAATTGTCTAAGTAGGTGGTCTTGGGAGGACTGGGGTCCCAGCTTACTGAAGTAAACAGGGCTGAAGAAGGCAACTTTGAACTTACCATCCGTCCTGAAAGCCACATATGGTACCCAGTTGCAAAAGGTGAACATGTGAAGATTCCCATCCAAACATCAGTTGTTTAGCACCTGCTAAATAACAAGGGTCATTATAGTTATTTTCACAGGATTTACTTCATTAATTCTCAAATAAAACTATGTAGTAAGCAGTTAGTTAATCAAGTGTGGTGTTTTGGGAAGAGGATATAGAAAGAGATGTAGAGTATCCAGAGAGGAACTAAAATAAGTCAGAGTACAAATTTTGAATAATTTCTACATGTTTAGCAGTCTAAGCCAAGCACACTAAAGGATATACAAATACTAAAATATAATTTCCAACTTTAACAAGTATATTAGAAAGAGAAAAAGAACTAATAGATAAAAGAAAAAGATAAATTTGGGGATTATGTTGCATAGTACAAACTATAAATGTTACAAGTTTCAGATGAGAGACATCAGTGATTCCTGCTATTAAGGAAAGGGGATCCACAGAATCAGAAGGAGGAATGGTATTTGACTAAGTGCTAAGGAATACATAGAGCTTGCTTTATTTGTATATGAAAGAGGAAATGAATTGGAACATGGCAGTGCATGTGAAATTGATGTATTTATAAGACAGGATGAACTAAGATTGAAAAGCATCAGGAAATAAGAAACGAAATGCTTTTAATGTCACATTATAGGACACTTGGTCAGCCCAATAGAATTGATATTTGACAAAGTCATTGACGGATTTAAGTACAAGAAGGATAATAAGAAAGCATAATTTCATAATATATGATCAGGCAGAACTCTACTTAAGGGACTGATGATGAGAGAAAATTTGTGGAATATTGCTAATTTTGGCGTATGTAAACATAATTTTTAAGAAATGAAGGACAAACTTGAGAAAGTCATTATTCCTGGAGTGGTCATGGGAACTGTGATTAGGTGACTTATGAAATGGATGTTTCAACCCCAAATGCTACAAACTATCTCCAAATTGAGATTCAAGTAAGTTGTGAAATGTCATTGAGGTCTCAACTAAATGAAAATCAACAATGACTTAGGCAGGACTCACCTCCCAAAGCAGCACAGTAAGAGCTAGAATTGTATGTGTTCATAACCTAAATGAGGTTAACATTTTATTTTCCTTCATTAGATGACTTTTGATGTTATTTGATTTTTAGTTCATTTTTATTTTTATTCTTCAGAGACACTCCTCTAATGCAGAAAATATATAGGAGTCAGAACAAACTCCAAAGAAAAACTGCATGGACTCAAACCTAGTCCGTGCTACTTGGTGGAATGTGACTTTGTCATGTTGGTCAACCTCATTGAGTCCCTTCCTCCTTTGTACCATTAGGCTGGTAGTGGTAGGGTTGTGGAGTCAAAGAGTAGATAATCGAAGTACATTTGAAGTGCGTGGCCCTCTCTGTATTGGCACCTCTTCATGGGTGAATACATAGCTGTGCCCTATCTCTATTGTAACAGAAGAGTTTTGATAAAGATAAAACAAACATTTTCCCCTATATTAGCCATTGCACACCTGTTTGCCTTGCTTCTACTGTCTATATCATATGGATAATCTTATTAAATATTTTGTAGTGTTATATTGAAGATTGTGTTAAGATATTCTGTAGTACACACATAAAACAAGTTTGGTTCAGTGTTCTCTAGGTTCTAGGAACTATGATAGATTTTGAGGATGTAGCAGTAAACAAAATATGCCTGGTGCTTACCCTCATGAAGCCCAGACCAAATTTAAGCAGAGCTTATCTCTAGTCAACAGTGTACAGTCAGAAAAAAAAATAGTTATTGTTGTTATTATTATTAAAAGAGAAGAAATGGAATATGATTAATACCTACAGTTGTAGTTATGCTTCTGTATTTAATATGCCTATGTAATTGGTCCTATGAAAGATTATAATAATAAAATGTATTGTTAGGTTTACATAGGCTGGAAGTGTGATTCTGTGATACAGAATAATATACTGAGGGCCTCAAGTAATGTTGACAATATAAACTCTTTGTAGTTAAGGGACGGGGGGATACAATAAAAACATGTCTTAACATAGTTAAATCAAAATGATTGGCTAAATGGCAATACATGTAAGATGAATTTCATGCCTACTATTGCAAAATGTATTTTATTTTTATGCATATATATTTCAATTAACATATAAAATTGTACTTATTTGTGGGGTGCTATGATACTTCAATACATGTATATATTATGAAATGTTCAAATCAGGCTTTTCATTCTGTCTTCAGATATTTGTCTTTTTTATGGTGAAAATATTAAAATATTTTCTTCTAGATTTTTTTTAAATATAAATTTCTTTACCATTGCAATAGAACAGCAGCAACATATTTCTCCTGTATATCTGTAGTTCTGTACATCAATAGATGAATGGAGTTTTAAGAGTGTGACATATGTGTGTGTGTATATATATACACACACACAATGTAATGCTATTCAGATTTGCAATTTACATGTAGGAAATGTTCTAGTTCTCCAATTTGCGAGAAAATTTCCAATGAATCTATTGTGAATAATACCCCTTAACAATGGTAAAAAAGAGAAATTATAGTACCAAGAGAACCCAAGATACTAGAAGTTTAGACAGATATACAACATTTGTCTAAAAGTGAAATCTTTCAGAAAGCATTCTTGTACCCATTTCATTTATTGCAATTTAGGTCACTTTATGTATTTGATGGAATTCCCTTTGAATTCAGTAATGGAAATTTTGACCTATTTCTCAGAATTTGCTGAAGTCTGGAACATGGACTTTCTTCTTAATCTACAGTAAACTAAAGCCCAGAATCTATGATGTAGCCATGTAATAACAAAAATGGGTGACACAACATTTACAGAATGAATTTCAGAAAGACTTCTGAAAAGCAAATGAAAAATGGTTGGAGCCGTAAGGTAGGAGAGGAAAGAATTAAGTAGAATGACTCTTGCCATAAAATGAGTTAACTATTTAAGAAAAAAATTAAATAAATATAGGCACGTTACTCAACTTTCCTGAGCCTGTTCCCTCATCTATAAAATGTAATAATAGACATTACTTTATAGAAATAAGACATGGTTAAACTTATGCACATACATATACACTTGAAACACATTGAGCTATCATAATAACAAACACTATTTAAGTGTCTCATGGGGATGATGATTCCCAGATATAGCAAAATTGGTGTTTCTCTACCCACTACTTTTTTAAGTTTCTGATTCAATTATCAAACATTATTATGATTCCCTGCAGAGCAAATTTTTGTTTGTTTGTTTGTTTTTACTGCCTTATATACACCATCAACAAACATTTGCCTTTAAATCCCCACTGCCTTATACTTTCATACCTTGCCAGAAACATGGTATGTGTGTTGAGTTGAATTCTTGATGTACAATATTTATCTCAATGAAAAAAAAATGGTGTTTATCCCAGAGTAGACCTCTTTATTCATTCCTAGAAATAATCTTGTTATTTAAAAAGATGACAGGTTTCTAAGCATTGCAAATAGGCCTCTGTAAAGATTTCTTAAAGAGTTACTGGTAGTATCTCGGGAGACAGAAGCTTGGAATTAGCAAAGCTGAGCTTGATGCAAGCATCAGTAAACTGCAGACAGCATACATAATTAGGCTAAACAGAGAAAAAAATGAAAGTCTATGTTTAATGATGGGAGTGCCTAGTCCCTGGACTTGCCATAACCCTGGGGAGAGTTACCTTCTGATTACTGGAAAGCTGTGGAAACTGTTTGAGGTAAATGTATCAAATTGTCATACTTGTCTGAATCAATCCATGAAACATTCTAGTCACTCTGATTAGCTGGTATGCATACAGAAATAGATGCAAGTACTTCCAAGCAGATTCAATTCCATTGATGCTTCTTCTCCCACTCTTTTAGCTTCCTTAGGATAAAACACTTTTAGGTTTGGGGCAAAAGCTAGTAAATAAGTATCTTCTTTTAATACATTGTTCATATGGCTTCATTTTCTCTATGTCTAAAGGAAACAGAAAGAAGGCCTAAGGTTTCATTTTTCTCACTTGCTCAGAATTTTTTCTCCTAGACTTCTGAGAGAGGCACCAGTTTCTACAGAAATGTCTTTTCTGTGAGGGAACATTTATTAAAGTGTCTTTTTGGTCTAGCCTTGTCACTATTAATGGCATAGACCTGCTGTCAGACAAGAATAAATTCCTTCTCAGGTAACCTACTGGGACTATTCAAAGCCTGCCCTAAACGTGTGAAAAAGAACAAATAATACAGAATAATTTGAATTGCTGCATGAGAATCAAGAAAAATTAAAGCTTAATCAAAGAATTATCAAATTAATTAAATGTTATTTACTAATGTGTCATGTTTTGCAAAAATGTCATCTTTCAGCTTATAAGAGTAAGAATTAAAAAGGAATTCTAGTGATTTATGTGAGTACATCCCTCCAGTGTTGTGACCTTAGATACAGTGAATTAAAAATACCCAGTATAAGACTCTAACCATTCAAATAGATGTTCAATTCTTATCCCTTTTCTTAAGAAATCCTTATTTTAAATGTGGAAATAATGCATAGAATTCATAGCTGCTTATATATAGCTAACTATTTTCAGAGAGGTCTATTTGATAAGCAAATCTTTTTTTTTTTCCTTAGCTTTTTTTTTTTTTTCCTATATAGCATTTTTATGTTTGCATGAGATTAAGATAGTTTTGTAAGAGTAACTTTAGTGTTAATGACTTTAGGGTGTTCAGCTAGTTGCTCAACATTTTTGAGTAGCTCTATAACTTCTGTCCTAGCTTAATATATTTTATATTTTAGTTTTCTAAAATATGCTATGATAAGGCATAATACTGTTATTTCCACATAGTAGTACTAATTACCCCAAATTTGGAGGGCAATTTGTTTTGCCTATCTATATCTTCATCAACATCCATGTTTAGATGTTCAAAGTCCTTTGATTAATCAATTTCCCAGCAGTTGCTGAATCTCTATTACGTACTAGATGCTAGTGGTCATAACATGAGCTTCAAAGGAGAAGGTGATAACAACTCAATCAAAGATTATTGCAAATAAAGCAATGAACTATATAAAGCAGTGAAGGTAGAAAAATGAAAGGAAGTACTAATTAAGTACTAAATCATCTTATGCAGATTATTCTCACTATAAATACCTAAAGAATAGGGGCTGCAGTGTTTGGGGCAAGCTTCATCGGGCATTTCCTGCCTATGTTCAGAAATCTTCTGTTTTATTATGGTTTTTATTATTAATTACTTACAATGGCTCAATATTTATTCCTCTTTGGATGACCAATCATTTTTTTTTATTCCTATAGGAGAAACTGTAAAAGGAGAATTTTTTTAAATTAATAATACCAAGCAAGAAATCAATACAGGATAAAAACTGAACAAAATAACATCAAAACATATAGATGTCATCTACACCACAGTTTTCTTTCAAATTTGACCCCATCTACCTTACTGTCTGTCCTTTGTCATTTGCACTTCTTTATTTATATTCTGTCTTCAAAACACCTAGTACTTTATTTTATTCCATGTTTCTGCTTTATAATTGGTGCATTGCTTTCCTTAGGGAAAAAGTGTCACCCACATACCACTTTTCATTGCTATCATCCAGTGCTTAGGTAAAAAGCCCTTGTTTAGTAGACAAGACTCATTTGTAACAATTGGACTGTCATATAAAAGGTGAGTGAAAATAGATGTGAAAAAAGCACCATATGCCCTATTGAAACACTTTGTGAGCTACAAACTGATGATTTAATATTCTTTTATATGGTGGTTCTATAAGAGGGAAGCCTTTTCCATTTTCCATAATTCATGGTAATGATTATATCAATAATGATTTTCTCCCAGAGGAATATGATTTTTATGTAATTATGAATAGCCTCCTGGCAGACACTGGATAAACAGGGTACATTGTTTTAAATGACAAAATATTATCAATTACACAGAATTTAAAACAAGAAGAGAGATTGGCTGACCTCCAAACATGGCATTCATGTGAGAATACATTTGTGAATTTAATTATGGTGCTAAGGCTATTAAATAACATTTATTAACACATTCCCATTTTATCCTTTTTTTGTGACATATTTAAATTTATGTTATGGGCCTGTAGTTGAAAAGATGTGGAGTTTTATCATCCTTATTAAAGCATCCTGTAGAAAATTCTCTGCTAAAGCAAAACCTCAAGTCCTTTTTTTTTTTTTCTCCTCTGAGGTAAACTCTGAAACCAGAAGGTTCCTTTTTAATTGGCTCTTTGGCTCTGCTTCAGGCTTTCATGTCTCTTTGAATTGCTTGTGAATATAGAATATTTGCTTGTGTTAGAGACAAAAAAAAAAGTAGAGATTTTCCTGCAGGTAGAAAATAAAGGAAAAACGGGAAGTGGGGCAATCACAAGCTTCTTCCTTTTTTGCTCAGGCCCTGGTGGTATGGAAATAGCTTAAAGAGTGATTAAAGAATGCCAAACTCATTTATTTTTTCTATATGAATGAGATCCTTGGAGAGTAGAGCAACAACCCTATTTTCCAAATGTCTGTAATTGCTTTAAAAAATTATCCCCTTGCATTCCAAGATAACAAAAAAGGAAATTCCCAAAGAACTTTGCTTTGTATGCTAGAATTAGAGATGTGGGAAAACTCAGTCCTCCAGAGATCAATCTGCTTTTGGCTTTTAAGGATTTTTGAGGACTTTCAGAGAAGAAGACAATATAAGGACCGTACATAATGAGAAGATTCAACACTTACTGAGTGCCTATGGAAGGCCAGGTACTGCCTTAAGCTCTGGGTAGGGATCATTTCATTTCATTGACGTAAAGGGCTACCAGTATCTTTATAACTTCACCTAAGAAAAGTGAGAGAAGTTCAACTAAGAGGGAGTTGTTTAGTAGATTTACTGAGATGCCTATATACTATCCCCAGGATTTAAAGAGAATTACAAGTATGTTTTACCTTTGGGATCCCCCCCACCTTTTTTTTTTTTTTTTTTTTTAGTTTTCTGCACTCTCTTTCCTAAGTAGTATAATTCAAACAACTACATAATCACAGTTTTATATGATTTAAATTTGACATGTACTCCTGAGTCTTTGTATCATAACTTCCATAAAAAAGCAAGTACTTTGGTGATAACCTTTAGGTGCCTCATTAGTTGGCAAGTGAAAGAATTGGAAGACTCCTGATGTAAGTGCACAAGGAACTTATCACTAAAATTGTTGAGGGAATCTTGGGTATGGTTTGCTCTTAAACTTTTCTGGGCATCCTTAAAATGGCCACAAAACTTGACAAAATATTGCCCAGTATAATTGTTAGATTTTAAAATATTATTATTACTATTATTTTTGTGATGCTGGAGCTTAAACCCATGAGTTGCTCTATCTTGAGTTACATCCCCAGGCAATTTTATTTTGTGTTTGGTTATGGAGTCTTGCTAAATTGCTGAGGTTGGCCTTGAACTTGTGATCCTCCTGCCTGGGAACAGAGGAGTGCACCACCCTAACTGGCTATTACAATTATTTAAATGAGAATGCACTCAATCAAATTAATATTTTTTTTTCCTACCAGCCTTGGCCTTTGTATAAAATTAAAATATATTCACACTCATCTGTATCTCACATTCCTTTTTCCCTCACTGTATATGCAATTTTATATGCAATTTGATGTGGGGTTGAAAGAGGAATTGTTTGGATAACTTGAAGAAACAATTTAATAAACATGAAGAAATAAAAATTCTGAAAGTTGAAAATACTCTAGTTGACAATCTAGCTAGGGTTATGGAAATAAATTATTGTAATTTGGGGACAGGTCTTTAAGTATGGTATCTCTACAGTGGGCTACTTCAAGTCAATTCATTACTGATGCTAAACAGAACATGACCACTGAAGAAAACTATAAAATTAGTTTATTTTTGTTAGTAGATACTTGCAGAACTTTCAATGATAAGGAGGTCATTAATTGTAAGAGTTCAAATTATTGTCATTTATCTTGACTTGCCAAACAGAAAAATAAAAAATATATATTTTCATCTTAGTTTGACCTCAATGCATTACCTTGGTTTAGCTATTTATCCTTCCAGGGACCATTTTCTAACCATCTTAAAAATTAAGGTGTTGGAAGGGCTGATTTTAAAGTCACTTTAATATTCCTTAACTCTATGATTACAATTCTATGTATCTATGCATCTACTTTTGTTATATCTGAACATTCAGTATTCTGTCATAAACCAGGTGCAAAATTAATGGAACAATGAAATAATCTTGAATCAATCACATTTTCTTTCTTTAGTTGTATGCTGTATGGAAAATTATTTCTACTACATAAATTGAAAATAAGGAAGAAAAAAACATTAACACCACCTTTATCATTTTTAATCAAAAGAATGTATGAAATATGTATTTGGCTGCTATTCCTTGCTTTCCATCAAAGTGAATACGCAAATATATGATAACACATGAAAATATTAGAGAAGATTTATATCAGGATGCAAAAAAACCATCCCAGTAGAAACATTGTGGCCTGGAGGATACTCTTTGATCTAAGAAGTTGAAGCTTTTGGTGTTTTAAACACCTTACAGTGGATCATTTGGCCAATTTTTGCTAAGTAATCCATTTGCTTAAAACTTTTCTAAAATTATGAAAAAATCTTGATAATTAACTAATCATATATTACCAATTATATATTTTAGTAATAACTCAATAATGTAACTATGGATTCATCTTCTGAGCCTCTCTATATAGGTACTCTGACAAAAATCTAAACTATATATATAGGAATGACAGTCATGACTAAGCAATTAGTTGATGAACGGCAAGTAGCTGAGTGTATGGAACACATGCTGCCTTTATCAGAGTTCTGTATTTATTTGTTTCCAAATGTCCAAGTCAGACTGTGAAAGTCATTCTTTATTTTTTTCTCACTCATCATATCAAAATATATTAAAAGTCATATTAGGTCTACTTCAAAATATACTTTGAACTCATCTACTTCTCTACAACTTGTTTTTCATTGACCATATATTTTAAATCACCATCCATTACTTTGAGTAGCATTCCTTATAACCTTTTCCTGATAAATTTTGTAGTAGTATGTTTATTTCCATTTTGCTTAATTAGCTGCTATTTTTGCCTCAGACCAATAGACTCTCAGCCCCGTGAATTAGGAGATTCTGTTCACCACTATAACTAAATATCCTAGAAAAGTATCTTGTAACAGGTTTTCAATAAACATTTGTTGCCAGAGTAAATGATTCTCCACTGTGAACCACCTAGTCCAGGCAAGTATCATCCCTCACCTAAGTCACTGTAATCACTTCCAACTGACCTGCTATTTCTCATATGTTTTCTTTACAAACTTTATTTTTGCTCACAAAGATATAAATGATCTTTTTAAAATCTACTTATCATACTAAACTTTTTAAAAAAATTTACTATTACCATTAGAAGAGTCCAAACTGCAAAGACATTCTAGAATGCTCTGTATGATGTGGTAGCATTTACACATAACCCTACATAGATTTTTGGGGCCCTGTTTTTTGGTGACCCTGGTGTTACTTTACTGTTCAACTTAACCTCATCTCTTTCCCGCAATCATTCTTTGCCTCATCAACCTATTTTGATTGTCCTGCATTTATGGGATCTGAAATATTCTGTCTTGCTTGTTAATTGCCAGCATTGCTTTATCATTAATGTAAAATTCATGACAACAAGGCACTGCACTGCTGTCTCAGTGATTTCATTTGTATTATTATCTCCATAAACACTCATAACAACCCAGCTGGAACACATACTATTGTCTTCATTTTACCTTGAAACAACTGAGACCTCAGTTAATTGATAATTGCCTATTTATGGTCTACCCATTTTACAAGAACAGGTCTCTTCAAGGCACTCAATAAACATTGTTGCATGAATAAATGAATTTACTATGTGACCTACCTACCTAGTTCAGTCCAGCATCATCTCTTACTTGGGTCACATGTCCTGTACATCATATGCATCATTGTATACTCAAAGCAAGCCTTAAGTAGTCATATAATAACTACTCAAGAAATATACATTAAAAGATTTTGTGAATAAGTAGGGGGTCTACAGTGAAAACCAAAAACCCAAGCCCTAGACTTGAGCAACATATCATACCCAAGTCCAGATATTACAGTTTATAATAAATTTTAAAAATGCATCTCTATCATTAAAGACAAATATTTGCAATTAATCATTTTGCCAATGAGAGAGCAAATTACAAGTTTAAAAAACTGAGAGATTGGTCAAAAAATTCTAACATCACAGTGCTCTGGACTATGACAAGGCTCTAGGAGTGGTAATGGTGAGTGAGGTTTCTCGGTGTTTTTTGTTTTTTTGTTTGTTTTGTTTTGTTGTTTCTTCTTTACCAAATCGTTTTTATTTCCCCATTGAGACTGACTGTGTTTTGGTCTTTTATAATCTAAACTGTCTTTCATATTCTCTCTCTCTCTCTCTCTCTCTCTCTCTCTCTCTCTCTCTCTGATTTTCCATGCATATCTCTTTCATACTGTTGTGTCTTTCTTTGAGGAGAATTGTAGGGTTACCCTTGGGGTTGAGAGGTTTCTGGAGCAGAAAAAGGATGCAAAGTCTAGTTGTGGAATTTCAGCAATACAAAAATTCAATTCTAAAGATTCCTATTTGGAAGTAAAAACCATTCCTACCTTCCCACTTCACACAAACTTCTCCCTTCTTTAGATGATTTTCAATTAGATAGGTCTCTGTTTGACCAGAAAATTGAGCAAATTGGCAAATCTGAAATTATTGAGTGGCAATTTAGGATTTTGACAGATGAGTGGGAAAGGAGTGGTTGTAACCGATATCACTCTGGAGTCCTACTTCCATTTGGAAGTGCTCCAAGAATATAAGGCAGGAGGTAAACTCAGTAAGGAGACTTGAAGGTCAAAGTACTCCTATTAATGCATAGCTTAAGCATAATCTCATGTCTTAGTTTAAAATATAAAAATTGTTTAATTTATATTCCTTTAAATTTATTATTTGTTAAGTTCTAAACTTTAAAAAATATTATTCTACAAATTACAAACATAGTCTAGGAAATGTGCCAATTTTTAAGTGACAATATTACTTTAAAAACTTGACTATTATTTTCTAACTAAACTCATATCTTCCCACTTTATTTATACATTTATTTATTTATTTTAGTACTGGGGATTGAACTCCGGGGCACTCAGCCACTGAGCCACATCCCCAGTCCAATTTTGTAGTTTATTAGAGACAGGATCTCACTGAGTTGCTTAGCGCCTCACCATTGCTAAAGCTGGCTTTGAATTCCTGATCCTTCTATCCCAGCCTCCCAAGCTGTTGGGATTCCAGACTTGTGCCACAACACCCAGCCCACTTTATGTTTTAAGTCATAGGTCTCCAAATGCCTTGAGACCCTCATACCATCCCCATCCCAAGATCCACTCCCACTCAGTGTTTGGAGGACTGGAGGTCATTCCAAAATGTTTATAGTCCTTTGAGTATAAGTCTCAATACCTTCAGGTAAACACACTCAGGGTCTAGAGAATAAAGTCTCTATAATACATTATAGAAAAATATACCCTCAACATTTGTTGCAAGATTTGGCAGAAGGTAGGCCCCAGTTGTCTGCAAATGGTTTCCCATCAGGGAATTTCATTCACAAAGAAATTAAACAGATTCAACTTTAGTAGAGTGAATTGCATTTTTCCTTCATACAATCTGAATTCAGCATATAGCCTCCTTCCTACTTGACTTGAGATTCTAAGTAATCCCATTCATCATTTTAGCAAAGTAAAGAAAATGTCAGTCACTTAGATCATTATAAGAAATGCAGACTGTATACTATCCCCTATAGAATTTGACTAAACCAAAACAACTAAATTGACCTGTGTAGGAAAAAACTCAAAACAATAAAATATTGGCAGCTTACAAACATGCAATTCAGGTATTATGGAAATAAGCCAACTGAAATCACTCAAGAAGCAAAAATAAAGCCAATTCACTAAGTTTGAATGTCAGAAAGATTTTCAGGTAATAGCATGTAAAGTGAAGGGTACCTTTAGAGTGACAATGTAAATTTCAGCAACCTGAATCTTTCCTTCAGAGAGTAACAATTCACAGGAATTCCAAAGGAATATATTCTTAATAAAATTGTAAGACCTTTTCCTGTGAATGAATTCTGCTCTTTCTGTCATGTTCAATTTTATCTGTTTTTGTTTTCTTACTTTAAAAGACGGCTTCAAATCCTCTTGTGTAATTAGATGGGATTTAAAGTGTAAAAATATTATGAGAAAAAGAATTAATATTACGAGTTTCTACTGTGCGTTAGGTGCTTCCTCACTTAAACCTTGTAACACCTTAAAAACCTACCTTCATGTTATAAAGTCCCTAACAGAGGCTTGGAAACGACATGAGATTTTCAAGTTTATATAGCTAATAATGTCAAGTGTTGAAGCTGAAACTCTCACCCCCATTTGAACTCTCAGCATGTAGCTTATATCCTAAACAAATTTACTTTTACATTAAAATTATATAATAACCATAAAATTCTATCAAATATAATTTATATGTGATGCATATTATATTCATCTTCTATTTGTGTGTGTGTGGGGGGGCGGTGCTGGGGATTGAACCTAGGGCCTCCTGCATTCGAGGCAAGCACTCTACTAACTGAGCTATATCCCCAGCCCAATAGTATATTCATTCACATAGTAAAATGATCTCTGATTTCAATTGGATTCTCTGACATTATTTAAAGAGAGAAGGAGACTTTCTATACATCTGTGCTAAAGTCATGTGTCATGGTCAGATATGGCTTGCCTAATTCACTTTGGTGTTTTCCAGTTACAGTAAAAGCTTGTCCCTGCCAGGCATAGCTCTCGCTGTCTCCATGGAGGCTGGTGGACACTTAGTTTTCCTTTTCCTTTTTTTACTTGTGGTCCTACTTCTTCATTGAATTCACGGCCATGCAGTCAGCCATTTTAGAGGGACTAATTAAGTTCATGATAATTGTAGAGGATTTGTGAGGTGAATTGGATGGTGCATTTCATGGGGGCAGATGTATCAGTTGGTTTGTTCTAATAGTTCTACAAATTTTGGCATTAGGGCGTTTTTTTCTTTCTTTCTTTCCTTTTTTTTTTTTTTTCCCCTCCACCAGAGACTCTCTACCTGGAATCACTTCCTCTGTCTCACCCTTCTTTACCTGGCAATTTCCTTATAGACATTTAAATTAACTTTCTTAAGAATCTTTGTGTAACACAGGCTGTTAATATAATTTTTGTGTCAACATACCATCCCCCCTTTAAAATGAAAGCTTGAGAAACTTTTAAGAGTGGCTCTCAAGCAAGGTTTAAAAACAGATTTTTTTGACCCACAAAGAAGTTGGAGTTGTTAGGGTGGAAGATTCACTTCTCTCTCCTTCCTCAGCTGTACTCAGGACCTGTAACAGAAGAACTTCTTCTGCCAGTCTTAGGCACTCTGGAAGGAGCATTCACCACTCTGGAGTTTGCACTGGAATTCAGCTCCACATCTTAGGAGCTGCTTAGCTTGAGCCTGTTATTCTCAGTCTCCAAAACTATACAATGAGAATTATATCTACATTCTAAATACCCCCTGAATGCTAAATGATTTTAATGCCTAAAAAACTAAATAATTCTTGGCAGATTGTAAGCACTTACATTACCTAGGAAAAAATCATGTAGATCCAGCTTCCTTTTGGTTTTTCTAGTCTCACTTTTTCGTGGCCTGCTAACAAATGAACTTCCTGTTACATTATATTTCTCTTAAGGCTTTATCCCATGAGGAAAAATGTTAATAATAGTATGGATTTATATTTTTTTTTCGGCACATGGACTGTTGTGTGATATGCAAAAATATGCTTTGCTTTTATGCTCTTGGCATGCTCATGAGGAGAACTGTATGGGTACAACTGCAAGAAAATTCTGTAATAAATTAAGACTGAGCTGTACTTAACATAAGGGCTTAGCCTGGAATGTGGTGTGTGTGCAACTCTGATTGCTCCAGTCACTAAACCATAATTTGCCACAGAACTAAGTTTGAAGAATTTTAAGAGTGGAAACTTACAGGAAGCAGGCAGTTTTGCTGACATTTGATAATATCTAGTTGTCAATGAGATTTTAAAAGGTACACATGCTCATGTCAATTCCTGGAAAAAAAAAAAAAGAAAAGTAAAGAAACATACAACAGGAACTTACATGATGAAAAGTAATGTTAAAACATTTTGCAAGCATTTCAAATGGGATCATGTGATTGCTAATGTTTACAATTCATAAGTTAAATGGTATTGGCTAATCAAAGAAAGCACTTGGGATAAGAAAGAATTCAGAAATGGTTGTGGTTTGTTTTGTTTTGTTTTTATACTTTGTAATGATCCCAGAGATTTGAGGAAACCTTTCAAGCTGAATATATTTTCCCTTTGGCTCATTATTTACTTAACAATAGGCCATTTATTTTGGCAGGAGAAAATGTACCAGTTCAATATCAAAAGGCCTATGAATTCTAACCTTCTTTATTGCCTACTATATCATTTGAGAATTTTTGTTAACTGAAAAAAATGATGATTTTCTCTATATTGGGATTTCTCCCAGCTTCTGCGATTTTAGTTTCTATAATTTTAAGTGCATATTTAAAATAAATTGCTTTATTTGATCACATGTATATTTTCCATTAATAAAATCCAGTAGAGATATTTGACATCGTATATGCATTTATGAAAAATAATGCATTCAAAAAGTAGCTCTAAAGATAACTGGAGCTCACTAAGTATATCATCTTAAAGATCCCACCTAATAACAGTTTTCTTATTGCATAATAATATTAATTTATACTCAGCATTATGAATTATTCATGCAAGGGACAGAGCTAGATATTTTAGTTGTGAATATTAATTTATTAATAATTTTTCCCCAACACATTTACCTGCACTCTATGCACAGGACAAAGCCCAGCCATACCCCCTCCATCACCAAGAGTACAAGTTTCTGGACCGACTCTGGCGACACCTGTTCTTGAAGGCAAGTATTTTGTTTTATTTTTTATACAAAGACCTCTATTGTGGATACATTAGAATGTGGAAGAATAGAAAAAGAGTAACTAAGGTAACAAAATGCAGTATTTTCACCCATGGTTTTGTTATGAATAAAGTACAATATACTTTCCTAGAATTCCAATTTGCTCCTTTTAAGAAAAGGAAACATTTCCTCTTAATATTCTATATTGGTGAACTTTAGCTTCCATATGGATTACCAGATTACTGCCCTGGAATTCAAGCCAAAAAACATATAGTTTTACATCATGTACAACCAGAAGAATGAGAAATTATATTCCATTTTTTTTATGATGTGTCAAAATGTATACTACTATCATGTACAACTAATTAGAATAACAAAAAAAAGTTTAAGTAGAAAAAATATATAGGGACAAATAGTCAAGATTATGCCTTGCAATTCTTGCAAATTTACCAAAACTTACTCAATTTGTTTGGTCTGCAGACTTTAATGTAAGAAGTTCTGAGTTTGAATGTGAGCTCCAATTTTTGCAAATTTTCTAAATTTGACATGTTACTTAAATTCACTGTTCATGAGTTTTTCTGTCTCTAAAATTGGGTTACAATAGTACTGACCTTCTAGGGTTATTGGGAGGATGAATGTATGAGTGTGTGTGTGTGTGTGTGTGTGTGTGTGTGTGTGTAAATCATGTATATGATATCTATACAGCTTATAAATGGTTCAATATAATTAGTAGTAAAAATACTATCAATAGGTAATTCTTCAAAATATGATGCTGCTTGAAGATCAGCCAAATAAAATGAGGGGAATTTCATTAAAACCAAATTTGTTAGAATTTTAAAGTCACTTCTTTTAGTCTTATTAATTCCATCAACTATTATTTATTGAATCTCAACCATAGGATCATGTCAGATATTGTCCAAAGGACTAGAGGTTTGGAGATTGTTTTAGCTTCTTTGCTGCTGTGAGTATAAGCTGTGACCAGGACAAACAGTCATTTCTCCTCTGAACCTTCTTGTATTGTCTCACATGTGCACTTTTGGGGAACATCTCACATCCAAACCATAACAGAGATTAATAGAAAAGCATTTCGTGCTTGCCAACACTCAGTGTACAGATACAAAATATACAAGCAATTAGAGTGAAGAGCACCAGTGCATTTTTACCAAGAGTGAACTTGGAGATCTCCTCCACGTCACAGCCCCCTTTCTACCTCTAGCTATGTCCCACACTGAAAGGGACCTTCTGTTTGCATAGGTGGATATCCCAGCCTGCCTGTATAAGTTCTGTCCACTTTGCCCACAGATGTCCATTGGTTTTGGCCACCCCATGAAACTAGGAGTGAGCACACTAATGAGGATTCATTCAGGAATAGGCCCACTGGCATCAGAGTAAGAATTCTTAGGGGAAAATAAATATCTCAGGGGCCCAGGATCTAAAGGGCATGAGAGAAGACATTCCAGGTGGCTATACTCTGTCCACTCCACAGACTTCTACCTTGGGACAGGGTGCAGCCACAGGAGGACTCAGCAGAACTCTATATAAAACACAGGGTGTCCAGAAGGGCACTTGATTTCTGGTTCCTAAGAGGTGAGCAGAGGTGTGCTGATTATTAAAGTGTCATCAGAACTGGAAAACATAAGTCAGTTTAAAGTGCCATGAACGTTTAGAGGAGGGTTGATGTGAATCTGCTTGGAAGAGGTGAAGAGGACGCCAGAAACATCTTCTCAGCAAGCAGGCAAGGAAGGCAAAAGCATTGCTGGATCAGCACACACAAAGAGAGGAGAGAGAAGAGAGAAAGGAGTTCACAGAGAAAGGTCCACAGAGCATAAGTAGTTCAGCTGGGAGAGAAAGAAGCAAAAAGTGAATGGAGAGAGTTGGGGAGTTGAAAGAAAGGCATTGGGAGGGTATATCATTAAGAGCCTTGCAAAGCTAACCTTGAGATTTCTTTTTATTTTTAAATCTTTATTATAAAACATTGACAAACTCCCATTATATGCAGAGTTATCAACATTTTATTAAACATTTTTATTCTTACTTTAATCCTTTCCTTCTTTCTAAATTCTGGTTATATTTTAATTTCCTTCACAAATCTCTGACATCAAAATATTTCACCAGATCAATATTTTTTTTTTAATTTGAAATGTTTGACTCATTTACATGATATGAAACTTAAAAGTAACAACAAAAATGATATAGAGTGAATTTTTCCTTCCAGGCCCTATCTTACAATGACCAGTCTCCTCCCCATAGGCAACTGGTATATTAGTTCCTTATGTAATCCTACACAGATATTTTGTGCATATAAAAGTTCAAATATTTCCTCTTAGGCAAAGAGATCTTTTTTTTGTTGTTGTTCCTAAAAAATGATGGAGAATTTCCAGTGGATGGAATAAGCAAATCAACTTAGCAATCATCCTAATGGCTAGACTGTTGCAATGAGATTTTGTTGCAGTGCTTAGGAAAAGATCAGCCCAATCAAGTTGTAAGGCCTGAAATAAACAAAGGGTTTTGGTAGAGAGAAGCATATGTATCAGAAAGATGTTTGACAAGCCATTTAATTGATCAAAGAATCTGATTAAACATAGATGCTAAGGGAAAACAAAGAATCAGAATGACTTCATGCTTTCTGAATTAGATATCCAGGTGGACTATAATTTGATAAGAGCAGAAACCATAGAAATAAAACAGAAGAGCAGAAAGGTGATGTGTTCAAACTCTCACACGGGAGTTTCTTATGGGTCACCCAGGCATAATTATTGAACAGACTATTCTATTAGTTTATGTGCTGCCGAAATGAGTACCAGACTATTCTAAATAAGCACATGGAACTTAAGAAAATATTGTATGTTCTTTTTTTTATCTGCAATCAAATGCACATGTAACCTATTCTCTTCTCTATCCCTTACCCCTCCCTTTTATCTCCCTCAAATTCTATTCCAAAATGATTGTACCAATAAAGAAGAGGAGATGTCTGAGGCTACTTTCAGTTTATTTAAGGTACCCTATAAAGGTCACCACCAATGCTCTCCTAGTAATTTTTTTTCTTACTTAAATAGAGTGTGGGAATCCTGTGTCTTGGATCATACTATAGTGATTGAAAGTCTGTGTTTACAAAATAAAACTATAATAATTACTATTATATTATTGTATTTGACTTTGATGAGCTTAGGGAATTCTCCCAGGACTGAATTTTATTGGCTTAGTACAATTTTTCACAAAGAGTTTGTAGGTTGAAAGCATCAAAATCAATTATAAATCTCCTTAAAATGCATATTCCTACCATATCTTGTATCTATCTAGCAAACCAGATTCTCTAGCATGTCAGACAGGAAAGAAATCTCCATTTTTAAAAAACACCTCAGCTCAATCTTTACACATTAAATTTTGAGAGCTACTGTTTTTTTCCTATATATAACAAACCTTACACAGACAATCAATTGTTTTACACCAAATATTAGAAGTTGGTAGTCCTCTTCAAGTATCCTTTTATCAATTTTTTTATATTAAATTTGCTTTGGTAAGGGGTAAATTGTACAACTGACCACCAATTCCAATGATTCCTATTTATTATGCTTTTATTATTCACACATTCAATGGCCAGGGAAAGATTTGAATAGTTGAGAATGTGCTCTTTTCCTACAATTGTGTTCCAACATGAGCATGTTTTCTGCACTTGGGCAACCAGATCCTGACCAAGCCATGCCTGTACTCTACTCTTCAACTCACATTTATTTTGAGTGTTATGTTTGCTTTCTTTGCATGTACTTTATAGTTATATTCAAAAATCATGAAAAGTAGTTGTTATCAGTAACAATGAGCAAATGAAGACTTTGAATTTGTTTGTGAAAAAAGTCAATGGGAGGACTGGGATTCAGCTCTGGATTCCCAGTTCAATGCTTAGGAATGACTCTAATATATGACAATGTAGTACTTGGAGTATGAGGAACCCTATACTCTATACTTCTGAAACAATAAGTTTTGGAATATGAAGACAAAAAAGTTTTATGCTTTAGATTCCATGCAGTTCTCTAATGGAAACATGATATTTTGATGGTGATCACAAGTACCCTGGCCATACTTTCAAAATTGAAGGTACTCATAAATCATCTGAGAATGCTGTAAAACTGTATTCAAATTTATTAGGTCTGGGCTGGGTCCTGAATTTCTGCATCTTCATTTCTTGTAAGTATTACTGATGCTGTTGTACAGGATCCTATCTGAGTGGCAAATCCCTAGATTATGTTAGAATGAGGTCAAGGGCAATGTTGTATTTCTAAAAAGGCTTCTAATGTAGATTTAACCACATGAGTCTCCTGTTAAATGGGTCAAATGTCCTTCTGAAAGACTGGAATGCTACTCATGGAGACATTTTGTCCTCTCATTGTCTGGAAAAACAGGAAGTGTTTCAGGTCAAGTACCTAAAGCATTCCAGAAAGACTCACAAAAGAGCAGGAGAAAAGTCAATGGGAATGGGGGTGGGAGTCAAATTTACTTGTAAATTACAACTACCTATTACATAGTATTTAAAATATTTCGCTTTGTTCATCTGTACACATTGGATGAATTATCAATTACAAATTTCAAATTAAAGTTCCATACAACCTGTAAGTCAGTATAATATTAATACCAATCTGATGAAAAAAGTGGGGGCAGGGAAGAATGCTATTCTTTGGTTATTGGACACCATAATTTAGCCTAGTTTGTGAGTATCTTCCTCATAGACTCCACAATGACATTCTTTCTTTAGCAAAATGGTTAAAACCTAAGTAGTCCAGGGTGTGGAACTCTTGTCTCCCATCCCCCTCAGTCAACACACTTCATGTTGGCTCACAGGAGCCTTTCATTTATTTGTTTTTCAATGTGAATGCATGGAATGGAGTGAGTTCCCGAGCCACCTTTAACTCCCATGCCTCCACTTCACCCATTCACCCACTTGGCTCCAGACATCATTTCTCTGTGTGAGAGAACTGTGTGAGAGAACAATGTGAGAAGAATTTCTCCTTGATATAAAGTTTTTAAGTTCCTTATTGACCTTGTTGTCTTACAGTTCTGACAAAGGCCCACAGGATAGGTTAAACAATAGGAATTCGTTTTCTCATAGTTCTGGAGGTTGGAAGTCCAAGATCAGGGTACCAGCTGATGAGGGCTCTCTTCCAGATTGCTTTCTCTTTTCTCACCTGCAGAGAAGAGGAGAGCTCCAGGGTCTCTCCTATAAAGATACCAGTTCTATAGGAGCAGGGTTCCACACTTCTAACCTCATTTCTTTCTAACCTCTCAAAGCCTCCATCTCCAAAGCAGTCATATGGGGTCAGTGTCCGCACTGCAACATATGCATTTGAGCTGGAGACACATTTAGTTTATAAGACTTGGTAACCTGTAAGCTTAGTAAAGATATAAGTAAAGCACTTGAAGTGCTTACATCATGTAATTAGAGTTGTTTAAATATTTCTTTTTGAGGACCAATGATTTTCTCTTTCATTTCCATCAGAATTTTTATGTAGAATAGATTCTTGACTTTAATCATCTTTTGTACATGCTTTTAACTGATAGTAGTTACATATTTTTAAATTTTTGACTAAAATTTAAGTTTATTCTGAAGGTAATAACAAAAATGGAGTCATGTCATCACTGGCTAGTACTATATGTACTTTACCTAAAGAGTAAACAAGTGATTTAGAACAAATCCTCTAGATCACAGTCTAAAAGACAAAGAGAAAAATCATAGTTGTATTTCTTTTGACATTTAGATTTAATAATTCATGTGACTTGAGATAATTTAACACAAAATTGGCAAGTAACTATGTCCCTGCCCAATGTCCACAGGACAAGAGGCAGTTTGTAAATAATAGTGACACCTGAAGTTGTATCATATTCTAACAAGATGGACATAAATCAAAGAAATCAGATTTCCCAATTTGAGGAAGATGTTGATAGTCAGATTATGCAAATGTTTGCCTTCAATTTATCTCCTAGCAGAGGTTCATAAAACACTAAGTAGCAAATGTTTTGCCTGTCAATCTGTCACCTGGAAAACAATGTGTCATTTGTTAAGTGAGACACTTAAGCTTCATTGTTATATTTAAAGAGTGATTTAATTTGACATTTTATTCTAGAATTCAGTAGTATGTTTAAATGAATAAAATAACAATATTTCAGGACCAGGAGACTTTTGTTAATACTAACTGTTTGTAATGTGCAGAGACTGAGTTTGTGCATGGAGACTGTGAACACTGAGCAGCTCCCAAGGAGTCCATCTTACCAAGCTAAGCTGAGATCACAGGCTTTGTCAAGGCTCGCAGATGTGCTGCCTATGACTTCATTAACATAATTGATTAGGAGCTAGGACATATTTAGTATTAATCAAGCTGTTTTTACTGAAACTGATTATGCCAGTCCTCTTGATGCACTATTTTGGTCTGGAACTTCCTCAGGACTAAGTTGCAAGAAAAAGGCTTTATATAAAAAGGAGAAACTTACATGTAGCAATAGATGATGCCATTTGGTTTGAGAAATATAGTTTAGATTATAGGAGTATAAACATTTCAATTTTAATGGTTTCAAAAAGTACTACTTATATATAGATTGAATCATTAAATTTGCTCACAGGAGTTTGGAAACAATTTAGAAACATTATCAGTAGAAATCTGAAAACTCCTAAACCTTGTTATGGGTAAAAGTGCTCCACATTTCTGTAAAGCCTTTAATAGCCTTTGTTGAGCTTTCATAGCATTAAAAAATAATAATAATGGTTTCTCACGGCACTTGCTCTGTACTGGTAAGTGTCATGGTACTTCTTACCTCCAACCACTTACTATGTGCCTCCAATTTGTGTCATGCCTTCCTTGGGTTCACTCTCTGTCCACTGCACACTTTGTACACCACAGTGAAGAACTTATTGCCTTGAATCTTTGAACACAAAGGAGCTAATTGTATATTACATCACTTCTTCCTTTGACTCGTTCTATATTTTTATAGCATAGGTGCCTAGGGAAAATTGGCCATGATAACTTTGAAAACATTTTGCTTAATAGCCACTCCAAGGAATCATTGGCTCGTTGTTGTCAATTAATATTTAATTCTGGACATAGCTTAACTAGAACAAACTTAGAAATGGATTTGGCAAGTATAATATTGATTCTTAAAATCTTTCAAAAATTATTAAATTTTGAGACAATTAATTTTCACATCTTTCAGGACTCTCACCAGGTTTGAAAGACCCACAGTTTCAAAAGCCCCGAGGAGTTATTAATTTATTATGCAAATACAGCAGATATATGTGAGTTTATTTCCCTCCCCCTAAAGAAGTAATATTTTGAAACACTAACATTAAAGGTGGTTTTGACCCTTAGCATGAGAGCCCTCTCATCACCAAATGTTAGTCAGCATTTCCACTAAAGGCTTACCCCAAGAACTGTAAATCTTAGGGAAAATTATCCCCACGCTCCTTTATAGGATCCTCAGTAATTAGAAAAGACAACTTCAGGCAGTCATCCCCTCCCCAATCACCATGAAATGTGGAAAAAACTGTTTAATATAGTTCTTGTATAGGCAATATTATCAGATCTGGTTCCATTCATCTTCAAACAGTTATTCTGAAAAACATTTTTTTTTCTTTCCACCTACTCAACAAAGAGCTCTCCCAAGCCTTATTTTTGTTATTGATAACTAAGGAATTAAAACCTTCCACCCACAAGCAATTAATGGGCATTTATGTATATTATAAGTTTCCTTACTCTAGAGAGAAGACCAGTCACACTGCCCAATTTCACTTTGGATACTAATCAGTCGAGTAATCTTGAGACTAAACTTTAATGGTACCTCAAGTCTTTCTTTGCTTTTATATTCATTTTTTTTTTCTTTTTTTCTTCCCAGATGGTGGATTAGTAATGAGCTTTCTTAGTGACAAAGGAAAGCCTCCATTGCTTTGCCAATAGCCACTATGGAAGTATAAAGCATGGTTATGTTTTGATAAAGATGTCTAATTTGTTTTGTTGGGGCAATGGGTAATCCCATGAAGCATTCAGTGAAATATGAAAGTTAGTTGTACAGGTCACAAAGATTATAAAAGTTAAGAGGAAGATGAACTATGAATGAGGTGAGGCCATGTATTGAAACTATAAGCCCTGTATTGGGTCATAAAGAGTAAGTTAGTTGGATTTATGTAGATTCAGAGGAGAAAGGAGCATCATACAAAATTTAATATAAGATTATTTTTTACCACAGGATGCATCAGAGGACAATGTTCTACAGGAGCTAGTAATGTTTTATTTACAATTCTATTAAACTGAGAACTTTACCACCTTGGCTCTTCAGTGAGATATATCCTGAGAAGCAAAAACATAAAATAATAAAATAGAAATTTTTCCTCACTTCTTATTCCATTAACTTCATGACACAATAGGTTTTATCAGGCCAATAAAATATTTTTTATTTGTTTTGTGGTAAAATAAGCTCACAACTTTTGGTGATTTTTTAATGGAATGAACCTTTAGTTATTATAAATTTTCATAAAATGTGTAAACCAAACTTTTAGTACCTACTTAACTCAGAAAGTTGCTAAGGAAACTAAATTAAATAATGCATATAACAACTCATTGCCTAGCACGGTTAGGAATGCAACTATTAGTTGCTGTTATTATAATTTTTTACATCAGAAAATTACTTACATTATAGCAAATTATTAATCTTTATGTTTTTTATTAGTGTCTATATAATGTAATTAATTAATTGCATTTATGAGATTTGTCAGTATACCTGAAATTCTTATATGAAATTTAGTACAGGATTGGGATTGTATCCTGAAAGGCTTTGTACACACCTCCTCACACTTTCTACACTTCCTCATAGATTGTGAGATGCTTACACAGTTGAGCAGAGAAGACTATGACTTGATTTACCTCTTAGAGCATTGTGTCATCTATAGAAGAGATGAATTGGTGAGGTCTGGGCCTGAAGGTTTGGAGGACAAGACACATTTAGGAGACAACAATTCATGGGGAAAAATTATGCTACTGTTGTTCTAAAGAATCACATTTTACTCTAGAAACAGCTCCAAGCAGTGAATATAATATAATTATTTCACAAAGATCAGAGAAATCAAGTAAATTGCATAAGATAGCACAGATATAAAAATGGTGTAATTGCAATTGGAAACCAGGTGTATCTTAACAAGGCTTAGTCTATTTCTATTAGAATGGCAATTAAGTGTTAGGGCTCATCATAATTTCTAAAGTTCTTATCTGACTTGGGTAAATGAATGGCATTAAGAAAAAGAACAGTTTTTGAAAGATAATAATGAGTTCAATTTTGGGCTTGCTGAGTGTATCAGGGTTCCTGGAACACTCAAATGTGTGATTAAGAGTTTAATGAGTAAAATATTTATCAACGTTTGAGCACTCCAGGGTTAACCCAAGCAGGAAGCCCTTATCAACCATAATGTGAAGAGGCAGGGGATGAAGTTGTATTTTTTTGTCACAGAAAGCCTTATAACTTAGCAAAGAGATGACCAAACAAAACAATGTTGTATCCTTCAGTGGGGAACACACCCAACAATGCACTATAAAATGGTATATGTAGAGGAAACTAGGGAATAAATGCCTATTTCTCTCTCTCTCTCTCTCTCTCTCTCTCTCTCTCTCTCTCTCTCTCTCTCTCTCTCTCTCTCTCTCTCTCTCCCTGCTTTATTATCTCTTAATGTTGCACCACAGGCCAAAATAACCCCAATCCAGAGAGCTTTAGGATTATTTAATACAATCCATAAAGGTTAAGGTGGAGACTGGACATGGGGAGAAAAATGAAGATGGCCACATCAGGGAATATTTTTGTCTTGGATCACACAAATCACTTCAAGTGGACAGCTGAATACTATAGGGGTATCAGGAGTTCACAAATGAGGGATGTACAGTTAATGGGGTCATAAACTTAGCACAAATTTTTTGTGAAGTATCTTATGAGCAACTCTATTTCTATGATATTCTTGGTAGAAAAAAAGTTTTATGATGGAATACTTTCAGACAACTTTAATCTACTTCCTGGACATTCAGAAAATACTCTTGTATATACCAATGTATCCAATAAACACTCTGGATTAAAACAATTATGCATAATTTTTTAACTCGATGATTTCCATTTTGTGTGTATGTCTCTGTGTGTTTCTTGATCACAGAAACATTTCCATTCCTAATGACACTAGTCAATCTCCCAAGGAACAACTGATCTCAACAACATTTGGTCCAAATATATTAGAATAGTAGGTTCACCCTGAGTATAGGTGAACCTATTTAGTATACAGTCTATCTAAGAAGAGAAATACAGGGGAACATTAGTCTGGCTTCTCCAAAGAAACAGAACTAACTATTCGATTGGATCTGTATCTATATATTGTTTTCTCTCTCCCTACCAATCCAGGAAGAGATTGATTAATTTTAAAGTATTGGCTCATGCAACTGTTGGGGCTGGCAAGTCTGATATCTGTAGGATATGGAGGCAGGATGGGAACCTGGGGAAGAGTTGATGTTGCTGTTTTGAGTCTGCAAATTTTGAAAGAACATTCCTTTTTCATTCGCAACCTCTTCTCTTAAGGCCTTCAGTGTTGACTGCTTCTACATTAATGGGGACAATCCACCTTGCTCATAGTTTACTAAAATAAATGTTAACTGCACCTAAACAAAGATCTTTGTAGAAACATCCAGATTGGTCTTTGACCAAATAAATGTTACCTTATCTTACTGAGTTAATGCATTAAATTCACTATTGCAAATATCCTCAGAAGACAGAATAAGAACGTCAAGGATGTTAGAATATGAAGTAGGAAAAGGTCCAACAGTGCCAAGTGCTCCAGATATGGATAGAGCACAAAGACTGAGTGGGACCATTAGATTGATCAGAAATCATCATAATCTACTTCAGCCTCTCTGTTTTCTCTCTGGCAAATATACACTAAGTTGTATTCATGAGTTTAAACTCAAGTTCCAAATGTAAAGTTTAGTCTCATATAGCTCTCAAAGACTTTTTTCATCAGCAGGGTGATATTTTTGAAATAGAAGATATGTTAAATCTATTACAGCTCCGAGATTTTATCATGCTTTTCTTATTCAATCCTTTTCCCTTCACAGAAACCATTTATTTCATTTTTTTTTTTTTTTTTTTACTGTGGGCTAATCAATACCATCAAATGAAAACAGATGTTTTATTTCAGAGGCTTAATCCTTCCAATATTATGTTGCTGTTCTGGTTAATTTTTTTTTTTCAATGGTTTTACATTGCAGAAGAATTGTGAAGGTAACACAGAGAGTTCTTGTATACCCTTTAGCAAATTCCTCTAATGTTAGCATCTTATAAAACTCTGGTTCATTTACCAAATCTAAGAAATTAATAACAGTGCAACATTGGTAACTGAAAAAACAGACTTTGACTTTAGCCTTCCAATGGCTTATAAAATAATTTTTCTTAAAAAAACTATTACTTACATGGGTGATGGGGGTCACAAATATTAACAAATTATTCACAACTTTTCTGCGCCATTCTAAGGAATATTCTAGATTTTTCTGGTAAGAACTGTTGTAATTTTGTTCTGAAGATATGCTGGGTGAGCAGAAAAAGTGGAGTTAAATTAATTCTATTTGCACATGCAAGGATTATTTCCCAGAAGAAAACACAGGATCTGAAAGGTGAGGAGAGGTCAAAAGAAGGGGATAGAAGGCACAGAACAGAATGAAATAAGTCCTTATTGGTGCTTTTGGAAGAAAGAGTTTTAGGGAAGTAGCTATGATTAGGGCACCTTGGGAAGCTCAATTAAGAATAGAATGGGCAAGGATTTTTTAGACAAAACTCCTACAATACAGAAAACAAAAGCAAAAATAGACTAATGGGATTGCATCAAACTAAATAGCAGCTAAACAACACAGGAAACAATCAGAGTGAGGAGAAAACCTACTGAATAAGAGAAAACAATTGCAAGCTATACATCTGACAAGCAGTTAATATTCAGCATATGCATGGAATTCAAAAAAACTCAATAGCAAAAACTTAAATAATCTGATTTAAAAATAATTAATAAAGCTACACAGAAATTTCTCAAAAAAGGCATATCAAGTGGCCAACAGATATAATTACAAAAATACCCAAAAACACTACTCATTAGGGAAATGCACATCAAAACCACAGTGAGATATCATCTCATTCCAGTAAGAATGGTTCTTATCAAAAAGACAAAAATACAAGTACTGGTGATCATGGAGAAAAGGGAACCCTTGTACACTGTTGGTAGGAGTGTAAATTATTATAGCTATCATGAAAAAACCATATGGAGGTCCTTCAAAGATTAAAAGTTGAAGTACCATATAATCCAAAAATCCCACTGTTGGGTATTTATTCAAAGGAATAAAATCAGTGTGTTCAGGGACACTGGCACCCCAATATTTACTAAGGCACTATTCACAATAATAGCCAAGATAGGATACCAACATAAGTTTCCATCACCTGGTGAATGGATAAAGAAAATACATAAGGAAAACCTGTTTCACTATCTGTTTTGACCATACAGAAATAGTGTGCTTTCACTCTTGAGGTCAAGGAGTGGCACCCAAGCTAAAGTAAAAACAGTAAGGAGAATGTTGACATCACAGCCAACATTCTACCTACTTGCTCATTCATAACTTTTATGTGGTTTGAAAAAATTGTTTTTGTTTTGCATTTTTGTATTATAAAACACCAAAAAATAAGTTAAGGGGAGATGGTTAGTATATCTCAGTGAATATGATCTTGTAATCCCTTTCTTATTATGGAATTCAGATTGCAATTCTTTTTTTTTTTTTTGCCAGCAAATTTTTTCTCATAAAACATTTTATGAAATAAGAGTGGTTTCTTTCAAAGCTCTTGTTTATAAATACTTTATTAAATATCTACTTGCTTCTGTATTAGCTTCATATAAATTCTTTTTCCTACTATGTATTGTTGCAAGTCATGTTATCTTTCCTGTCTATAACCAGTGAGAAAAGTGGTTGCATCTTTGAAACTGGATCTGTTTTGGCCAAACGGAGTCAAGAATCTTGGCAATTATTCATTCAATAAAGAATAATAAATGCTTACTTCAATAAAGTGAGGATTTGTGCAAAAATATTTTTACTCTACAATAAACATTATAATTAATATGTAAAATACAGATATAAAAATATGCTACTTATTTGGTATAAAGATGCTAAAATTTATGTTAATTTGTTAGTTAAAATAAACCCAGTTTGAAATTAAAAGTATTACAACTTGAAAAATTGAATTCTTAGAATAGGCACTTGTTTCATTTTAAGAATTAATATCCATTAGGCATAGTTTTAATATTGAAAGTTTCAATTGAGAATCAAACTTATAAATATGCCAAATATGCTAGTAACTTTTGGTAATTTTAAAGTCAAATCATATTGAAAATAACTATTGAGTCTTTCTGATATATTAATTAAATCAAATCAAAACTTCTCAAGGACCTACTATAAAAATGACAATATCTTTGAAATCATACTTTAAAGTGTATTTTCACTTTGAGTCAACTTTTTCTCTGAAAACCAATAATTTAGTCATGAGAAGGAAAAGCTCAATTTTCCAATGTTTCTAGGCATTCTTGACATTTTAAAATGTAATGAAGTATTTTCACAATCCATTTCCAATTACAGAAAAATGTACAAAAAGCATATAGATAAATACAGGAGTAATGTTATCTAAACAACATGATGTTGAAAATGAAAAACTGTTAGAATCTTGTATTTATGTTTTCCTTACACCTGTAAAAAACACATTGTAAAAGTTCACAATGAAATGTTTTGAGCAAGCATTGATTCTGCCTAAAAATTTAAAAGGTTAAAAGAAATTTTCATGAATCTCCAAATAGCAACATCTATTACCAAACCAAAAAGAGCAATTGTTCATTTCAGTTATTCACAGAGACAAATGCATGGGACTGAAAGAATCTCACTTGAGTACAAGTCAAACAAACTTATTGAGCATTTGCTTTCTAACATGTGAAAGCCCTAAGAGGAAAAATAAAACCCAGCCTATCCCTGTTGCCCTTTCAAGTCCCACAGAGGTTGTCTTAGCTGTTTCATGTCTATATAGAAAGTAAAAATGAATAGATGTGGCAGCCTTCATCTTTCACAACTTATTCCAGCCAAGATTAATGCAATCATTCATCAAAAAAAGAAACAAAAAACTTTTTAGAATTTTAAAAAGGTTTTAGGGAAATCTACCTTACCTATTTTAAATATTATTAAGTTTGATTAATAAATGTTGAGTTGAATTAACTTTTTTTGCAATTTAAAGTGTAGTAAATAATCTTTCTTTTTGCATTCCTTTTTGCATAATAAATTCAGAAACAGAACAGAATTGTCCTTAGGTCAAAGAATTTTATTATAACTGAGCTGAAAGGTGAGTCTGACAATGAGGAAGTAGATGCTTATGCTTCTTTTCTGCCCTTGTCTCTGTTTGCAAGAGTATCTACCTATAGTTTCACTTTCCATATTGCAGGAGAAAGATTTGAGTTTGTTTTCATCCTTAGATTTGAATCCTCATTCTGTCATTTACATGTTGTGTAAAGCTTGTCAAGCTACTCACCTTTCCTCAGCCCATCTTCTTACTAGTTACAGGAAGTGTAGACTTTAACCTGAGGACTAAGTATATGCTAATTATGTAAGGTCATGTACTGTATTCCATTGGTATAATTTCTTATCATCTTGCAGTGGTTCTAAACAAAACTAAACCTTGTTTTAAACCTTGCTTTGACTGTATGAAATAAGTAATTGAGATCTCTCTCTCTCTTTTTCATTAAAAAAAAATGCATCCTGAACAGGTTTGGATTTAGATCTGGGGTGCTCAGGACATTTACTTAATGAAGGATGAGGTATCGGTTAGTGTTCTCAGCCTGAATCTGCAAGGCATGAACTGTGTATCTCAATGCCCACAGCCAGCACTGGTGCTAACACTTGTATACTTGCTGCAGCATCAGTTCCCACACACCATTTGAGACTGCACCTAAGGTTACTGCAGTAGCAGCTTTCTCACTTTACTGGGTCCTCCTGAGTGTGGGCTTTCTGACTGGCTCCCCCACACCTTTCATAGTCCTTACAGTAATTGTGAGTTTTCTCACTTATTATTCTCACACCTGAAGCTCTTGGAAGGAGTCTTTATTAAAACCAGACTCTTGCAAGTGGTTGGACATAAGGTTAAATGAACATTTGTTGATTTAAGTGACTAAATTGTCACTTTGTAGTCATTGAAAAGCACTACAGAATTTGTGGTTGATACTTGTTTGTTGTTAATAGCTCATAATGAGAAGATTTGGTTCCTAAGAATAATTCAGCTAGCACTTAAAAAAAATCAAGGCTAAATAAATAAATAAATGTATTCAGGCTCTGAAAGGCCAGATAACTCAAGCGAAGTCTCAATTTAGAGAATTTCGCTGTCATAGCAACCTAACTACAATGTAAAGGGAGGAACTCTTTATGTTTCTATAATGTTTCATCCCTTCAAGAGTCTCAAATAAAATTCAGATGTAATTTTGGGGGGATAAGGGTGAAAAAGAATAATGTTGAATTCTTTTTTATGTGTTCTAAGTTTTCTTCCTTGCAATACAATTACAAAATCCAATGGGTTAATTGATACTACCTGACAA
Organism: Marmota monax; assembly: GCF_021218885.2. Lineage (NCBI taxonomy): Eukaryota > Metazoa > Chordata > Mammalia > Rodentia > Sciuridae > Marmota > Marmota monax. The sequence goes on along the minus strand of NW_026694256.1, from coordinate 4,929,195 downwards.
CAAGCAAGTTCCCTTTAAAGGAACTTAGAACATATAACTTCTGCTTACAACCTCCTAGTAGCCTTCCATGTTACTTTCTGTGAAATGGAAAATTTCTAGTACAAACAACAGCATTCACAGGCTTGGCCTTGCTAAAGTTCTGGCCACACTTCTAAGCACTCTCCTCCTGAGGTTTTCAATCTAGCCAAACTTATTCCCATGTTGTCATTATTATTATATATCTAGCATGCTCTGACTTAAAGGTTTTGGCAGTCTCTTTTCCTTTGCTGAAAAGTTCTAAGAAGCCCAAAGTTCTCCCACTTTTTTCAAATATTATCCATAAAGATTTACCCCTGATTCACCCTAAAAAATAAACAAACAAATAAATAAAGCAATGCCATCTTCCATCTTTTAATTCCCTAAGCTTCTAAATCAAGATGTATTTTTTTCTAAGCCTTATCATCACCTGACATTATATCAATATATATACATATTAATTTTAAGCCCCTCAAATGGACTTTTCTCTTGCTTAAAAAAAATTAAGCCATTTAAAATTCACAAAACATGCAATAGCTATTTACACTTCTGAAGCTTGAATTTGTTCCCAGAAAAATAAAATTATAAATGTAAAATGATGCATATTTCATTTTAGAAATAAAGAATAAAGAAGGGAAGAAGGTCTTAAATATATTGTATGAATTTTCCTACCTTTTATGGTTAAAGACAGAAGATCTATGCTTTACCTACAGTTACATAAAGCAATTGCTATGATAATAGCAGAATTGAGACAAATCTACTTTTATTCATTTTAGCAAAATGCTTCTTTGTAATATACTTATTTCTCCATATACATATTTTTCCTTAAGTTCTCAATTTAAAAGATTGCAGACATAGAATTTTTTGGATATAGAAAAACAAGAATCAATTTGAACTTACTCAAATCTATAAATAGGTCTTGTACCTAGATAAATTACTAAATTGTATGTGGTCATATTTTTATTATTTATAGACTATAGTAAGAAGCTACTTATTACTCATTATAGTTTGAACATCCACTCCATTCTCTGCACCAGACACTTTAGCTCAGTCATCTCCATTCCCCACAACAATATAGCAGGGGAGATTTTATTACCCCCACTTTTCAAACGAGGAAAAAGAAATGTAGCATGTGACAACACATTGCCCAATATCACACAGCCAGGAAGGGTCAGGGACAGAATCCAGACCAAAGTCACTATGTTTTCTCTCTTGCCCCATGTCTCTGTAGATAACATTGGGAAAACTCTAATAATCACTCATGTAATTCAGCTTATCTGCTTAAATGAATTTTCCATGGTGATACCATGAGCTGAGTTCCAGTCCAATCTCTGTCACTCTAGACAAACAAGGTGACAGTGACAAGGAATGTTGGAATGTATTGTTATGAAAGAAACTACTCCTTATTTACTTGACTGAAACCAAGCTTTGTCAATCCTGGCCATAGAGTGTTGGAAAGAAAATATTCATCTGACATGCAGAATCTGGATAATCACATTAGAAAAGCAAAGAGGGAGGAACAAAACATGAGACAAAAATGAAACAACTTGCATTAGTTTCCTCGTTTTGCTAGGAACCAGCATCTTAGAAAACTTTACAACTGTAATTAACTATTATGTATTTTCTGGCTTTGAGACAGCATAAAAACATTTAAAAGGAAGAGAAAAGCCCATTGTAACGGTTTAGAAAGTAAAAAGTAAGTCATTTAATTTTTCTTTCATCTGATGTTAATTTATGCAGAAGCTAATAACATGTTTGTTGGCTCAGAGCTTCACGCTGTAGAGAGGATTTCTCTCCCAACCAGATTTTCCTGTGATCTCTGCCAGATAAATCCATCATCTCAAGGCTTATGACACTTTCGCCAGAAAAAGGCAATATGCTGATTAATTCGCATCCTATAGACACATTTAATTGCTATCTCTTGGAAAACCAGTGGTGTTAAATGCTCTAATCCTTCTCTGTTGCAAACAGAACAGCAAATTGGAAGAGAGAGTGAAGATGAAGTATGTATGCAAGTGCAGAGTCACATGGGAAAAGAAGAGTACTGTTGACAGTGGAGGGAGAAAAAAAACGTCAGGGAAGGAGAGTTTTCGTGGAAGAAGCACGGGCCATTTTTATATCCAACTAGCATATAATTAAATTGTTATGTCTTTTATAAATGAAAAATTTAATTCCACTCCTGCCAAATCACCTAGAGAACATAGACAATAGTGCGTGAAGAAATGCAGATTCTTCAGAAGTTGATGTTTTAAATGAAATTCACTGTGAATAAAATAAGTCCCATAATGACAGCTTAAAGGTCTAATTCATAAAAATGTTATTAAAGTACATTATTTATGCCTGCTTTTTGTGGACTTCTGCTCTTATTCATGACTCTCACAGTGTATGGCTGTAATCACAGGCAGAATGTGTAATAGAAGCATTAATTCAATCTGAACCAAGGCAAGAATACCGTATTGCCACAATAAAATCCCAGCTATATTCAAAGGGGAGAATTTACTGCACAAGAGCATTTTCTTAAAATAAAATAATGACTTCTGCCTTATGGCCTCAACAGCTACTTTCATTCTGAAGTTCAGTATAATATTGACTAATTGGCACAGAGTTTTTAAAAATTATTTATTCATCTATGTTATGAAACTTAGAGACTGGGTACTGTATTGTGATTTCATGGTAACTAAGGCATTGATATTTAGTATGGGCTTAAAAATATTTGCAAGTGGTCTATAATTTACTTAACCCCTCTTCTGATATCTGACATCAGATGGCAATGTTTAACAAATGCCTGTTCAATTGCCTGGCATATGCATTTATTTAGATGAGATGGAAAACATCCTGCTACATAAAATTTCTTCCAAGGAAGCTGAATATAATGATTTTTAAACCAAAAGTATTTTTATTTCGAATTTTAACGTGATTTCCATATTTTATATAGCTAAACATTTAGGAAAAGGAAAAGCAGAATTCAGTTGGTTTTACTTTTAACTTTGAAACTGTCAAACTTTGACTTCTTGACTTTATACTCCTTATTGGTTGAGCGGCAACAGTATAGTGTAGACATAATTAGACAAAGTGTGAATATATTTCTCTCTACAACACTAGATTTTCTCTAGGAGTTTTGAAAAGTCACTCTTTATAAATTATACTTTCAACACTAAAAGAAAGCGTTGTCTTTGATCTTGTAGGTAAAAAGCTCTAAACCTAAGGGGATGAATTAATTCCTGTTTTTAATAAGACACAGTCATTAGTAGACAACTTGTGCATTCATCTCGGAACTACACATTGAATTTCCTCAGCATAGTAACTCTTATAATAGTTCTGGGTAATGGAAACTTTTGAATACACCTGTATCTGAAATGACAGAAAAATGACAAATGGCAAAGATACAGATATTTCAAATATAGGGTAAATAACCCTATTAATCTAAGATAAAAAGCAGTCAATTGCCAACATTAAACCATACTTATCACTGTCTCAAATCTAAAAATCACTGAACACTCTAATCCAACAAGTATGTACTAGCACACAATTTTGTGATGTGAAATGAGTCTGCTTACCAGAAAAGTGTCCCGGGATGTCCAATTGTTACATGGTCATGGCTGAGCAGCACTTGAGGTTCTCTCTTTACCTGTCAGACAGAGACTTTCTCAGATTTTGGAAAGAGGGGTGTTCCATGAAGTTTAGAGACACCACACACTTCCACATGGCACCCAAACCTACTTGGAACTCTGAGTGCAAAGATTGTCTGAGAACTTTCCCTGATACAATCACTCAGAAAGGGCAGTGGAAGTTATGTCCCCAACACATTGCCAGACAAATGTCACCTAGCTGTAAATGCCTGTTGACAAAAGCCAGATTTGAAAATCATCTAAATCAAAATAGGTATTGTTAATGGCAAAATATATCATTCCTAACATGATTAAACCTATAAAAAGAAAGCAAAACAAAATAATTCTTGTAGCTTACCTGTAATATATTTCTGAAGAAATTATATTTTAATTTTATATGTCAATATCTTACTTAAGGCACTAAACCAAAACTGTTTGGCTCAGAAAGCTCAAACTCTCTTGTTCATGATTTGTAAACAACATTAGCAGCTTAAAGTGTTATGCATTTACTGTTAGGCTGGCACCACACAGAGAACTTGTTAAACATTATCTAGCTTTGAGGAAGGTACTGTTATTTTACAAATGAGGAAAATACTGCTTAGTGAGGTTCAATCACTTGTTGAAAATCACAAAGCTGTCCAGAGGCAGAATTGACTTAACAGTAATCCCTCTTTCCAATGTTGACTTTCCTTTTGTACTAAATTTTCCTAAAGGAAATATTTTACATTTCTTCTCTAGAAAAAGAAGGAGAGAAGAAAGCTGAGAAGAAAGTTATTTCTGAAACAAAAAAGAAAGGTAAAGATTTCAAAAAGCTGTCTAACTCATAAATTAATTAGTATCTATTTACATTGCTACTAATAAAGCTGTTTTTTTCCCTGGGAAATAAATTCACTTTATGATTTCATAGTCATAGTTATTAACAAACTCTTTTGAGCTTTGTAAATGTTCAAAATAGAGTTGAAATTGATTAAATTTTTAATAAGACAATGCAAAGCCTAAATACTTTTAAAAATTATTATTGTCTGATTATTCTTTCCTGTTTTAGAAACTGCTCAATGTTAATTCATTAATTTATTTGACTATATATGTTGATGTGAATATTATATTCAACTAATTCAGCTTAATAAAAATATCTATCATGGGGCAGAACATTTTATGCAATCCGAAGTAAATATTTGAAAAGTTTGAGTTTTGTTTTTTTTTCTTTCTTAGTTGGTTGTTTTCAAATAGTTCATCTGATGTCTCCAAGTGAGCTTCAGAGATTTCAAAGTTCCTGATATGCTTCCAGTGACTTAGTAGCTCAAGGGACATTCAATATGTTCCTTTTAGTATGTTTTAGAAAAATGATGGGATTCTACCATAATTAATAATAGCATATAATGCTTACACTTTTATGAAGTACTTCTTTCCTGTACCAACAATTTGTTCTTTCTTGGAGAAAAAAGCACACCTAAGCCATTTGTCTGTTAGGTAGGTGCTAGTTCACTCATACTTGACATGACTTATGGCTCTGATGTGGGACTCATTTTCACAAGACAAATTGGATGTCTTAATGACACTCGTGCATGTCCTGAAATATATGAAAATTAAATAGGCAGAGGTTTAGAATTTTCTTATTTTAACAGCAGAAAAAGAAGATGCCAAAAAGAAAAGTGAGAAGGACACTCCCATTGACCTGAAAAAGAAAGGTATTAAATTTATTTTGTTCCCTTGCATTATGTTTAAGATGTCTTTTTAACAAAAACAAAACAAAATCTTACTGTCAGGCTGGGGATGTAGCTCAGTGGTAGAGCACTTGCAAAGTGTGAGGCCCTGTGTTTAATCCCCAGTACCACCTTGCTGTAACTTGTACAAATTTGGATATGAATTCTTGAATCCAACCATGTGAAGACTTCGACAAGCAAAAGATTGAGCTAGCTAGACAAGGAAGAATTGTTCAAGACTATTAGAATCAGTGGGAGAGACTGGAACTCCCTCTGACTTAATTCTGCTGAAACAGAAAGTAGGAGTGTGTTAGAACTGAAACAGGGATCTTCAGCCATCCACATTTGCAAATAGGCTTTACTCCAAGAAAAAGTAAACTTCCTCTCTTCTATGTTTAGGAGAGAAACTGAGAGATGGCACGACCTTCTCTTCATGGTATTTATTATTTATGTTTGGTATCAAGGATTGAACCCAAGGATGCTTAATCATTGAACCACATCCCCAAGTCCTTCTTGTTTTTCACTTTGAGACACAGTCTCATTCAGTTGCTTAGGGCCTCCATAAATTGCTGAAGCTGGCTTTGAACTTGTGATCCTCATGCTTCAGCCTCCTGAATCTCGGGGATTACAGGAGTGAGCCACTGCATCCAGTTCCATGATTATCTTTCTAAGGCCTGGTTCTCAGATCTTTGAGAAGGGCACCCCTGTGTTGTAAAACTTAAAGAGGCTTTAAAAGATTCACATCACATAGGGGCCAAGAAAGAATTTACAACTCCAAGTTTTATAAGTAATTGCTCTGGAATAGTCAGGCACCTAAGGTCAGGAAAGGATAGTCAGGCACCTAAGGTCAGGAAAAAGCCTTTCTGAAGTCAGTCAAGCTGAGAGCCATCTTGGTTATGATATAATACAAAGACAAGAGCTGCACAGTACAGAGAGAGAGAGAGAGAGAGAGAGAGAGAGAGAGAGAGAGAGAGGATCAGTCTATCTATTTATTTCTATTTAGTATAGCTTTGCAAAGATAAGAAACCAAGAAAGAATAAGGCACGTCATTAGGAAATAGGATTATTTCAACTTTTAGGGTTTAGATTTTTACTTTACATTTAGTTTTGTTTTTATTCCGGCACAGACATGAATGTCAGCTTCTATTCATGTAATGCTTAAATCTACATGGAAAAAATTGTCATCTCAAGTAATATGGTTTGAAGATAAGTATTCACACCCCAAAATATTTCCTCCACTATGTCAGTGATGCTTGAAATTCTACTATTAGTGTCTTTCCATTCCTTTGAGTTATGAGGGAATTCTCTTTCATTACAATGCAAATCTCCTAGGGCCTGTGTGTATGGGGTAAAAAACTAATTCCTCTCAGGTATTAGCAACTTCAAGTAAATGAGATTTCCAAATCTTCTCCATATAGTGGTAAATGGAAAATGATGCCTTACAAAATGAGGCAGTAGGTAAGCTTACATAAGGGAGCAGTTGAAGGGAGCTTCAAGGTAGGACGTTGGCTAGGAAGAGCAAGAAGGCTGGGATGGCATCAGTGAAACCTTTATCTTTATGAAGGAGTAGTAATTTATGTGGCAAACAAGATGGTGATAAAATACACAGGATCCCAAATTAACTAACAATTATTCTTAGCAAGTAACAATCAGGAATGAGAGCATATTTCTGGTATACTATAACTGGGGTAAAAAATACATATAAAATACTAAGAATTGCATGATTATATGGCTTATAAAATGATGAGAGTGAAAGAGTCAGATATTCTGCCAGTGTAAGAGTTGATTGTCAATTACTTTGCACCCCAAATTATATTATGAAGAATACATCGATGTGGTTTATTGAATTGTTCAATACTTAATTTTACTTTAAACTTACTTTATTTTCCTGGTGACATATGTCTTAAGAATGGAAAAAACACAGTACTGACCATATGATGATACTAAGAAATTTGTTGCTTAGATCAATGGACTTGTGATGTTACATGTATGGGTGGTGAAGATAGATAAGGTGCTTCTTTCTGAGCCATCAGCTTTGTTAAAAAATTTGAAGAAGAAATTTTTGAGTTGTAACCCTCAAAGCTTTTGTCACATGTATGCAGAATCAGAAAGAAAAGTTGTTTTTACCAAATTAAATAATGTGTTTGTGTGTGTGTGTGTTTGTGTGTGTGTGTTTGTGTGTGTGTGTCTGTGTGTCTATGTATTTGATGTTTTGATTTGGTGTATCTTTTCTGGGGGATAGGCAAAACACATTAATATGTAATGAGTGATAGGAAAATCTGATACTTCCATGCAGCTGGAAACCTGTGCTGGTTGCCTGACCTTTATGTCAAAGTGAGGTTGTGCAGGAATAGCATCAGAACTGATTATGCCATCATCACTTCCTGTAAGGCCAGTGCTCAGCCAGTGAAGCACAGATCACAGTGGGCATATCTAGGGTGGCTGCTCAGCTAGAGGTACAGAACAAATTTGTCCATCTTGAAACCAGTTTTCTTTTTGTTAAGTTTGTCATTTTACCATTTGATTATATAAAATATCGTTGGTTCTTTAAATTTAATTTAGTTTCCTGATTGGAATATGAATGATTTAATAATTTCTGTTCAAGTTTTTAGTCCTCTAATACTCAAAATCGAGTGTGTTGATGTGTGTGCAAATGGATGTGTGTGTGTGTGTGTGTGTGAGAGAGAGAGAGAGAGAGAGAGAGAGAGGAAGATGGAGAGAAAGTTAATTAATATTGTTTTTTAACTCTAACGTTTCTTTTCAGAGTTTAATAATTCTCTGAATATATTTTCAGCTGATGGCAATGTGGATTAAAAATAACCAATCTTAAGCTTATTATGAAAGTAGTAAAAGTTTATACAGATAATGAGAGAAATGAGTGTAACAAGATCTTGAAGAGCTGGGGCACATATGTCATTTCTTCCTAAAATAGTAAAAGAAATATGGTAGAGCATATGATATCACTACTGTAACCATAAATAGTAGCAAATCTGTAAGGCAAAAGATAATCCTAAGAGTTTATTTAATATCTGAGTGTTATATTTTATTTGTTTCACTTTTATATAATTTATGTGATTATCTACTATATAGACTTGTTATACTATTATATTTTATTACAGTTAGAATATTAATTAGATGCAAAAGAAGCTAAAAATCAAATTCTATTGACTGATAAATACTCCTCTAATGCATGAAACTGGTAAATCATGCTTTGTTAATGATCTGTGTTAGTGAAAATTTGACTGAAGTTTTTATGCAAGATTGTTAGCTTCTTGATTAATAATAGTTGAAACCAAGTAATTGGGACATAGTGGTTACTTATAATAATCTCTTATTTAGTATATATTGGAAAGTATACATGTAAAAAATCTTGTCACTTTAAAACATTACATGAAACAAAAAAAAAAGAAAAATCACAAGGATATTTTTGCCACATTATAATGTATGTTTCCACCTGATGGGTTGCCATTAAAAAAATAAACAAAAAATTTAAAAACATCTCCCCATGTTAGTGTTGGACTTAGGTGTAAGACATATCAAACATTCTAGTTACTACAAAGAGAAGAGATTCTATACAGGGAATTAGGTACCTCCAAAATTGTAGGCAGGAAGGGATGAATCAAAATTAAGGAGATGATATTGAATCATAAAGTATAGGTCAGGAAACAATTTCATTCTAACAGTCACAAAGGCTGGTTGATGGAAATGTATAAGCAGACTTCAGCAACGACTAACATCTTCAATTGCCAAATCAGACATCTAGTTTGTCCAACCATTTCTGCAAGTCAGTTTCATGTATGTGCATTTAGTTGGTGGTAATTACTTTTGTTTCTTGGTGAGCACTAGCAGCAAGGGAGTCCACCAGATACAAAATTCTGGAATTCCAATTTGTCTAACCGCAAGATAGGTAGAATGGAAGTTGAAAGAAGCTACCTATACTATCTGCAATAATGATACCTTCAGAAGTGTCTGAGAGGATAAAATTCATTTGAGATAGTTTTTGAAGTCCTGGACTGTGGAGGAAATGAACATATCTTCATGCACTCCCCAAACCTGAAAAAGATGATTTGATAAAATACCATGATCAAATTTTTCAATTTAAATTGTTCACAAGACACATTTGAATGAAATTTATATTGCTCTTTACCCAAACTGTAGCTAAAAAAGCATAGGTATTTTTTTTCTCTTCACTGCACAAAATGATGTTTTTAAGAAACATTTTTCTAAGTGCTTGATGATGAGATTATAAGACTTGAAAAAGATTACCACATTGATTTGTCTTATATGAAATAATTATAATATACAAAAAATATATAGACCAGAAGAGAATCCAAATGGACTCCAAGATAATCTATTTCTCTCAAGTTGGCTATTTTTGAAATTCTAATTTATAAACATTTTAGAGTTGAATTTATTATCACTGTACATATTCAACTATTAATTATGAAAATAATTTTGACATAATAACTGTTACTAATGTTACAAAATGATATTTCATTATTATACTTTCCAGTAGTATTTTTTTTAGGAATTATCTGAACAGAAGTACAAATTATAAGAAGGAGCCTATAAGTACACATTGGTTTCTCTGAAATATGCTGTTAGAAAAGGACAAATTAATTAATTCATATACACATGCTTTCTTACAGGAAATATTTACTAAATGTCTTCTATATCCCATATATTCTAGCATGCACAGGTGGGTTAGCAGACATAAGAGGTACCCTAATGGGATTTACAGTTTGATGAGGGCAGCACACCATGAATAAGAAGGCAGAATACTATTAAGTACAGCTCAGACTAAGGGCAATGGAGGAAATAAATTTGGGATAATCATAAAAAATAATGGATGGGGTTGGAGAGCCATTAACATAGAAAAGGTTTTTAGATCAGTCCCCTCTGAGAGTCAACATTGATTTAGCACAAAAGTGGTGCTAGTGATTGAATCCAGGGCCTTGAACATGCGAAGCTTGTGCTGTATCACTGAGCTATACCCCCAGCCTGAGAGACAACAAGCTGATGTATTGGAAGGGTCCAGGCATCAATGTGTGCATCTTTACATGAAATGTGAATGTGATGTATGTGTGTGTACATGACGTGTATATTCATGGTTTGTATGAGGAGTCAGAATATACAGAACATCTGTAGAATCTTGGCTTTCATTCAAAATACAATAAAAATTCTTAGTCAAAGTGTTCAATATAGTAATCTGTATAAATCCTATTATTTCCCTGGGAATAGAGAGTTTACCCAAAAAGATCGTGTCAAAAGAAATAGAATAGAAACAGAATCAAGGCCTGGGCAACTCCCACATCTAGAGAGGAAGTAGTAAAGAGCAAAGTAAGAGAAATGAAAGGAATTGCCAGAGATATTAAGGGAAAAGAAAAGAGTACAGTTTTAGAAATTGTTGTTTTAAGAACAAATTTCTCAAATTTTGAATGCTATTTAGAAACTGTGAGAGGAGGACAAAAGAGACAAGGACAGTCAGTGGACAGAGGATGTGAAACCAGATTGAAATGGGAGGTACAACAATGGAGAAAAATGTGGAACATTTGGAAGGTGGGGTTGTGGTTGTATAAAGAATAAAGAGTCTTTTTTTGATTTGTGTAGTTTTACTTTGGAAGGCTAATCTAGAGTCTAATGGACATAAACAGAATATGAGAGATTGATGTTCAAAGGGCAGAGTATATAAGCAAATATCTAAGAGATAATTTAGAATATATTGTTTGATGAGCCCATGGGTGACATACAATATTTTTTTTTGTGTGTGTGTGTGTGAGATAATGTCACAGATGTTCCTATAATAAAAGTGTGTATGTTCAAGCTATGAAGAATACCATATACAGATTAATTTATACAGAGAGGTTTGCATTTTGCAAGATATGCGATTTAAGATTAGGTGGTCCTGTTCATAAAATTAAAACTCCAATAATAAGCACATTTTAATACAAAAATGTCAATTTTAGAAAAAGATATATAAAATTGTCCTTTGTGCTCACTGAGGTAAGTTTGTGAAACATATTTGAGCAACGCTTTTTAGGGCTCATTTATTCTGTAACAATATCTGACTAGAACTAATCATTAAATATCCATGCGTGAATGGAACAGGTGAGTTTACTCCAGCAGGAACTCATAAGGTTTGTGCTGTTTTAAGGGATATATGCATATATATTTCAATAGAATATTTTCAGTTACTGTGTGGGGCAAATAATATTAAATTCTGCAAGAACTATATTATCACTAATTTAGCTTTTGAATCCTTTTTTCTTTTTTTTTAAGCATTTTGTTCTAGTTGTTAGTGTTCAAAATACTTTGCATGGCAGATATCAGGTCCTATGATTTTTACATTTATATGTAAATAAAAGTAACTTCCTTGAAATATTTATATGTTCAGATACATTTTGGCTGAATAGATTGTCATATATTTCATGTGTTTGTGTTAAGTTTAAAGGAGCAGCCTTTTATTTCTTGACCTTTATTTGGGGTTTATGATTTTTACCCTACTTAATTTATTTTTTATGTTAGCTCAACTATATTGAAAATACCCACCTTACTAGAATTGACTTGAAGGGAAGAGAATATATTTTCAAATATTCTAATCATTAAAACCATGTGAGACAAGCTGGGCCTGGTTGCCCACACAGGTTATTTCAATGACTTGAAGCTAAGGTAGGAGAATCACAAGTTTCAGGCCATTCTCAGCAACTTAGCAAGACCCTGTCTCAAAATAAAAGCTAAAAAAGGACTGGGAATGTGAACCCGTTGTTAAATACCCCTGGGTTAGATTCTTGATACCAAAAACAAAACAAAAAAATAAAACCGTCAAAACTCATAAAGGTGAGATGTTCATATTAGAAATTACTTAGGCCTGGATAAAAAGGACTAGTATACAAGTGACTATTTTAAATATTTTAATGCTGATTTTGGAGAATTAGAGATACCCTTCTAGTGAAGAAAGAAACAAAATTAGCACCAAACTTGAGGATCTGTGAAGTACTTTCTTTTGTGAAGTACTTTCAACAAGGAATATTGAAATATATATGAGCAAAAATTAGTAAATATATAATGCATATATCTTTATTTGTATGCTTTGATTATATCAATAATTTAAGTATCACTTACATGTATAGTAAATTATTTTGAGTTCAACTTTCTAGGTAGAATGAGTTCTTTTCTGAAAATTGCAAGAACTAAAATAATATAAACTAACATCAAAATAAGTGACTTCCTGGAATGGTCATGAATTAAATTTTCATGGTCAGATTACATAGAACAGTATAGGGAATGTGATATCAGTTAGTTACATTATTTTTTTCTCAAATTGAATATGTGATCATGGCTCAGGAGACTGAGGCAGGAGGATGGCAAGTTCAAAGCCAGTCTCAGTAAAAGCTAAGCACTAAGCAACTCAGTGAGGCCCTGTCTCCAAATAAAATACAAAATAGGGCTGGGGACATGGCTCAGTGTCTGAGCAACCCTGAGTTCAATCCCCTTAGGCCCCATCTCCACTCCCACAAAAAAAAAAAGAAAGAAAGAAAGAAAGAAAGAAAGAAAATGTGAACAGATTTTGATCAGTTTGGGGGATAATGATGTGATCTGAATTTTCCTCATGTTCTAAGATATACATTAAAGAACATGGAAATGAAATATGTAAATTTTATTGTATTATATCTTAAAAGTCTATAAGATTTTTCATTTGATGAAAGTAAAGCTTAAAAACCATCAAAATGATACATCTTTCAATTCTAGTCTCTCTAGGGATACTAAAAGCAGATCTTTGAAACCTCCTTGCGATTCTGCCAATATGTACTCATATTATCAAGGCATTTTTAAGTGATAATAATAGCAGTTAAATGTGTTCTTTGTTTTTTCATTTGATCATTACAACTCTGTGAGGCAGGCATGATAATTGCCATTTTATACAGAGGGCAATGCAGCACTGGAACAGTTGAGCTATGTCCAGGATCACAGTCATAATGAAGTAAGTGCAGTAGGAGAGTCACCAAATGAAGCTTTGCTGGTTTTTTATTTGTTTGTTTTTTATTTTTGTGTTTTTTGCAAACTACAAGCAATTTTTACCCCAATTCTAGCTAATGATGGTGGTGGACTTCTTTAATTTCTTCTCTCCACTCTTCTCATATTCTGTTTCCTTAATTCCACTGAGGTGTTATTATAGACAGATGTACACATACAAGAAAGAAATCCAAGGTTATCCTATAGGGCTGATTCTTATTTTTTGTAGCAGTTCTGCTTTCCTTCACTCCTTCACTCAATAAATAGATAAGTCATAATATATGCTTAATATTTGAGATAGATCACTGTAAGAGATATATATCTACTTGTTGCTAAGGACCTTAGAGAATAGTCTAATAAAAAAATTATACTGTAATTGTATAAAAATTGTTTCTCTTTTCTGGTAGTTGGTGACTATAAGAAATTTAGAACAGGGATGCCACAGACTTATAGAAGAAGACATTTGACCAAGGCACATATGATGCTTATTTTTAAGCAATGAAGACGAGAACACATACAATTTTTATAGTGGTTTATAACTAAAGATGTTTTATTATTGTGAATGGTGAACTGTTTTTTAGTTTACTCATGTATAGTTCCAGAGTAAATTGGCTTCAGCTCAACATAGGAGTCACATTATCTCAGAATAAGTTTATCACTATTTTTAGACTCTGCTTTATTGTTCTGGATTCATATGATTGCAAATTAGTTATAGGTGCTGTCCCACCTCCCTTATTGTTCATGTCCTATGGAAAAAAATAGTAGATTCATTTACTGAGAGCTCAGAGAACCTAGACTGAGGCTCACTGGTTGATGCAGTGTTCCTGACCTAACCTTAGACTGAAAGGATAATCTGATGTTTGAGTTTAGGTCACTCGTCCTATCCTGAATAATTACATGAACTTTGTCCAAATTATCTTTGCTGAAATTGGGTCAAGGAGTGATTACATTAGGGTGTTAAAATTACAATTAAACATAGAAATTATGACATTGGAACACATATGTATTATCAGGTAGTTATTTCCATATAGGGGGAATATGGAAGACTTCATTTCAAAAATAGAATACAATAAAGGAAGACTTTTGATACTTCTATCTGTTGATATAATACTTAAATATTTTAGAAAAGAAACTTTGCATGGGATAATGTAGTGTGACACACAAAAGCAGATAAAATTCTAGGTTTCTGAAATTAATATTATATATATGTGTGTGTGTATATATATATATATATATATATATATATATATATATATATATATATATATATAAAATGTGTGAAATTCATTCATTGTACCCTGCAGTATTAGAAACCCACCAGGATAATAGCCTTTAATTTTAGTAGAGATATTTTGAAATAAACCAGATGGTATTCAGAAAAGAGTAATTCAGAATTGTGGATATTTAATCTGGAAATAAGAAAACAGAATATCAAAGCCACATTCATAACCTTGACAAACTCTCTCCTATTTAGATGTAGTCTACTCATGGTTATTCCTTAAAAATAGGACACTATGGCAGAAGTTATAAGACAATATGGGATGCTCAAGGTGATATTGAGCATCTTTAATCAATGAAGTATAGAGTTTGAAGTGTGCAAACAGAGTGGCCATCTCAGGCTTGTAGAGGTCAAACTTGCCTGAAGAAAGATGGTGTTAAACTCAGGGAGGCTCAACAGATTATCTTTTTTTTTTTTTCAGAATGAATGTGGATAAATGAAACCCATATCTGGATTATTTAACATTTGAATGAATGTTTATATTATTATGATCTTAAATTTGGCTGTGTTCATTTGAAGACTAATAATTTAAGAAACAAAAGTGTGGTCAAAAGCCAGTTCTAGGAAGTGAGGTCATGGTAAATGTGCACTGTATATAACCTGAATTCACACAGTCTCTCCTGTCTATTCCAGCATAAAACACTACTCTGAATCTAATCAGAGCATGTCTTATTGATGTCTACATAAACCAAGGACACTTTGAAATAAAATGTATTACATATTTGGAATAATGATCAATTGTCCTTAAGGCAAATGAATGTTTTAAGACATTTCAAGAAGAAAATCCCAATGACAATAAGCTTAGGGTAGGAGGGAAAGTTTACTTACAATGCAAAAGACAGGGGAAAATGCTTCAGATAACCAAAGTTTCTAGACAGGAAAATAATTGCAATTACATTTTTAGGAAGTTTATTATAAGTAATCGAGGAAGGCTTGGAGGAACACATATAATACTTCTGAAATTAAAAGCACTCTTGTTTTTGTCTAAGAAATAGCTTCTGACAGTAATAAAATATAGCCATTATGTTAGTCAGTACCCATATCCTGTTAGCAATATTAATCTTAGAATATGAAATTAAAACTATGATCAGGTGAAGATACTAATGCTAAAACACAACAGAAAGAGCTCATGTTGAGGCGGGCAAATATTGAAGTTATACAAATCAGAGGAAAGAGGAAATCAATATCCATGGCACTGAACATGTAAAACAGATCTATCAATAGAATATTATGAATTACTTTGACCCTCTCCCATGTGAAAATGTGTATTTTACCAGTGTTCCTAAGAATTGGCACTATTAGTTAATTGTCTCACTATTTCCCATGTGCAGCAATATTCACGTGGGTATTTCGGAGGGCTGAGTGAATCTTTTGAGTTGTCTTGTGATTCCATTACCCTTTAGAAATAGAATCCTAATAGTTCACTCTCCCCTTTCTGAGACTATTGCTTCCAAACTGTTTCCTTTTTGTTTTACCTTTCATCACCTTTTTATCCTTCTTCTTCTTTCCTTAGAAAATAAAAGTTAAAAGCTCCCGTGAGTTCTGTCTTATCCACGGATGTATTTCATCTTTGTATTTGTGTTCTCTTTTTTCTTTCTTCTTTTTCTGAATACAGCACCATGCAACAGTAACAAAGTTTATAATTATATGCAATCCTCATCTGCTTGCTCAGGAGTATCACTCCAGTAATGCTCTCCTTTGCAAATTCATTTTGACTTCTATTGGTCATTCCCATCAGTGAATGTCCTGCTGTTGACAGCATATCTTTCTTAGGTGACTGTGCCATTTCTCAGATCCCCCTTAGAATGAAGCTTTTCTTAAGAGTTGTCTCCATGCTCCTTCCCATCTCTCTGTGTCCACCAAACTTGGGTTTCCATCCCCACCACTATTGTCACTTCTCCACATTCCCAAGCCCAAATGAGAATTCCTCATTCTCAAGATTATTTGACAGCCATTGCTTATCTCCCCACTCAGCTTTTTTGACAATACTCTTTCATTTTAGCCTTTCTTTCTTTCTTTTTTTTTTAGGGTGGGGGTACCAAGGATTGAACTCAGGGGCACTCTGCCACTAAGCCACATCCCCAGCCCTATTTTGTTTTATTTAGAGTCAGGGTCTAGCTGAATTGCTTAGTACCTTGCTTCTGCTGAGGCTGGCTTTGAACTCATGATCTTACTACCTCAGCCTCCTGAGCCACTGTGATTCATAGGCATGTACTACCATGCCTGGCTCCTTTTAGCCTTTATGGTCACGTTTTCTTGATCTTTTTTCCCCCTGGTTTCCTTCCTCTCTTTCTGGGGCCTAAAATTGGAGGCACTGTAGGGCTCTATTCTATATTCACTATTTTTAGTGACCTCATATAGTCTCATGGTCCTAAAATCATCTGATACCAACTCCTAAATGTTTATTTCCATTTCTGAACTCCACACTCAAATATTCACCTATTCACCATCTTTATTTAAATACCTATTACACATCCCAAAGTTAATGTGTCTTAAAAGCCCTTCACATCACACACACACACACACACACACACACACACCTGAATGTGTCACCTATACTCAGCTCTTTACCTCTTATCAGTAAATTATCACAACTTTTTTCGATTTTACTGAGTCTTAAATCTCTCCAGTTACTTTCAACTTCTTTACATCCTCTCTTTAATCCGTTAATATCTTGTCACCTTTACCTTTGAAATATGTTTGGTAGCTGACTCTTTTTCTCTATCATCTCTTGACTCCAAAAGCAAGGTCATTCTCAACAATAATGAAAATTTCA
The DNA here is from genome assembly GCF_021218885.2 of Marmota monax. NCBI lineage: Eukaryota > Metazoa > Chordata > Mammalia > Rodentia > Sciuridae > Marmota > Marmota monax. The sequence continues at coordinate 4,911,802 of NW_026694256.1, read as the reverse complement.
ATAGCTGTAAATGTGACACAGTTTATTTCTTGTTCACTTTAGAAGCTGTTTAGGCTCTCAGACTCCTGGAATCTCCACCTCCATCCTATTCTGTCTTTATGGAGACATCCCATCTCTTCCAGACAAGGATATAAAATGCTATTGGTGAACTGATGACTGCAGATAAAGTCACAGTTGCATTTGTCATACAACAAGGCCATTAACTGAGGTTCTAATCACACATTCCTGCCATATCTAATCATTTGTTATTTGAACAAATTGCTTCCATTTCTAATAGAGCTGATGGTTTCAGCATTTGGATTTCACAAGTATGTGCAAATTTTAATTTGCTTTTTCAACTGAGGTTTAGCTTCACTAAAATCTTATCAAAATGACAAGTATAATCAATGTGTGAAGTCTCTAGCAAGTCATTTTGCAAAACCACAGACAGAAAGATAATTAATCTATGAGTTATTTTTTTTAGTTTTTAGAGAATCTGTTATATATATGTGTGTGTGTGTATATATATATATATATATATATATATATATATATATATATATATAGCACGTGGAGAAAAAAAGCCATGACATTATCAAATGGTCTTTATGAAAGGATTTAGACTTGGTATGAATGTCAGCTTGGGAGAAGTAGGGCAGAATAACCAATTAGTAACAGGAAAGGAAAGCTACACAGGAAGGAATCGAAGATAACAGGTAGAAAAGTGTTTATTCTTTGATGCATTGGTAATACTTGGCAGAAAGTTTCCCTGTATCCATTGAATTTAGGTAGGTAGGACATGTAAATATCACAAATTTAAAACTCATTTTCTTGCCTAATGAAACACTAATGTCTAATGAACCAGCAAAAATTATCAGTGCACAGTTAAATTTTTTCCTTCTGGGACATCCATTTTCTTCTCATCCTGCTTGTTTGATGGATGGCTCTTCCCCTAAACTCCAACCATGTGGCTCAAATGGAGTTGAAATTATCATCTCTGCTCCATCTGCCACTCTCTGGACTAGTGTGGGTTCATGACCCAATTGGGCCAGAGTCCTGCCCTGTGGAATCTTTAAAAAGACAAAAGGAAGATGGCATCTTCCCTTAGATGGTGAAATTGGGTCAATCTAGGAAAAGCCACTTGTCATATTACACCCTGTTGTGACAGTCAATATTGAAAATTATGATGACACATAGACAAATAGGGGACAGAAAATTCCCCAACCAACCAACTACCCAAACAAACAAACAAACAAAAAACAAAGAAAAAAAAAAAAGGTGCAGTTTTAAAGAAACTTCAAGCCTAAGATGTTGGTAAGTCTGGATACTGCCCTCACTGTGACCTTGTGCCACTATATGTGACATGATTTTATGTATTCCTCTGTCTTAGTTTTCTTTTGGATTTTATCATTTCTAATTTAAACATTCATTTCTCAAATATATACTAAGGATTATATGTTTGATAGATCTCTACTAGCTGAACAATTTCATATAAGAGGAAAATTTTCATAGATGCTTTGTTGTTTGGTAGCCTGCTTTAGAGAGTGAACAAACACATAGTTATTTCATCAAATTTAGGAAAATACATTTGTCAATGCAGCACGTGCTTTTCAGAAAAATTATGTTAACATAATTTTATTTTAAAAAATTATAGCTAAAAGCAAGGATCAATCTCATTCACCTTGTTTTATAAGCACAATAGAAACCAAAATCCAAATGACTGCCTTAATTTTGTTCTGAGTTTAGACTTGCCTTTCTTTTGACTTTTAATGGGAAAAGATGGCATTTTGTAAAGTATAAAATTAACAATATGTTTATCTCCCCAAACTATTAATAAACTCAGTGAAACAACCCAAGACAAATTAGACATAACATCTCATACTGCTATTACACTTAGTAGCTTTGCTAGTAATTATAGTTAGAACTATCCATTGTGTTGCATGGTAATTCATAATTTATTTCTATTGCTACAAGACCCAAGTTCATCTGCTTGCCACAAAACAGGCCCATGAAGACAAGGAATTGAGGCTTGAGAGATAAGTTTATTAAAAATGTTGACTAAAAAAAAGATAAAGGGCTATTATCATAGGTCCACCTGGCCAAGAAGTAGATTTTGGAATAGTTTATGCAGGTGTGTGATGAGTACTGGCAGACAGATGGGTACCTTCTCACAGTCCGTAAAGGTTCTGGGTTTGTGGCCAGATGATACACATTTGATCTTAAATGCCTAGTCACAATATGTTTTCCAGTTATTTGAATCTTAAGGCAAAGAGTGATTATTTTTGCTTACTGATTAATTCACCAATGTGCAGTTCCGGACATATTACACAATGGCCAGGTTAGAGGTGTTAGCTTCCCAGAGAAGATACACAAGGGCCAAGTGAAGTTAAATATGAATTACTTAATGCTCAGCTTCACTGTGAACCTTTCTGCTATTTTCTTCAAACAACCGTTTGAAAGCATATAACTTCTCTATTATATTCTATGTTTACTGTAGATCTAGGAGGTTTTAAAAGACATGATCATTGTCATTTTTGAGATAGACAAAGGATATATAGACAGGCTTTTAATCTAGAATTTAACCTTAGGTAATAAGTACTGAATACATCAAATACTTCTTTTTTAGGACTAAGTCTGTTTACATAAAATTCCACATATTTATTCTTTTATTTTGTCCTAAATTACTTCTTGTGTAAATTGTGAGTGATAAGAATCTCATCTAATTAAAAAAAAAAAAAAACATGTGGAACACTGCCAGACACAATGGCACACACCTGTAATCCCAGAAATTCAGGACATTGAGGCAAGAGGATCACAAGTTTAAGGTCAGACTGAACAACTCAGCAACAGCCTGTCTCAAGATAAAAAATAAAAAGCACTAGGGATATAGCTCAGAGGTAAACCACCCTTGGGTTCAATCCCCAATACAAAAACTAAAAAAAAAAAAAAAAAAGAAAAGAAGAAGAAAAAGAAAGTAAGTAAGAAAGAAAGAAATTTGGAATGCTCATTATTTTGTGGGGAAAGTTTAGATCTTTGATTTTTGGTGAATTCAGTTCAAATTAGTTTACATAAAAATGTCTAACAGATATATGAGAGAATGCTCAATATCATGTCTCAGGGAAATGCAAATCAAAACCACAATGAGATACTACTTCATCCCAGTAAGAACAACTATTTTCAAAAAGTCAAAAAATTAAAAAAAAAATTCCGGTGAGGATGTGGATAAAGAGTAATTCTTGTGCACAGTTTGTGTGAATGTAAATTGGTACAGCAATTACAGAGAAAAATGTGGTGGTTCCCCAAAAAAGCTAAAAAGAGAACCTTCATACAAGCCAGCAATCCTACTACTGGGTAAATACTCAAAGGAAATGAAATACAGATGTCAAAAAGACTCTAATGTTCATGTTTTTTGCAGCACTATTCACAATAGCCAGGTATGGCATCACTGTAAATGGCCATCAACGAAGAAAGGATAAAGAAAATATGTCACATATGAGCAATGGAATATTATTCAACTATTAAAAGCATGCAATCCTGTTATTTACAACAACATGCATGGGCTTGGAGAACATTATGTCAAGGAAAATAAGCTGGACATAGAAAGACAAGGATTGCAAACACACACAACTTCACTCATAAGTGGAATCTAAAAACGATGAACTCATAGAGATTAAGAGTTGAATAATGGCTACGAGGGACTTGGGAATAAGGAAAAGGAGGTAGGAAGAGGTTGGACAACAGGTACAATGTTATTGTTTGATATGAGAAATAAGTTCTGGTGTTCTTTGGCAGAGTACTGTGAATATAATGAACAATAATGCATTATATATCTCAAAATCATTAAAAGAGAGGCATTTGAATGGACTCATCATAAAGAAATGATAAAAGTTTAAGATAATGACTATGCTAATAGCACTCAGTTGATCATTACCCAATGTAAACATGAATCAAAACATCATATCATGTTTTATAAATATGTAAAATATTATACTAAACATTTTTTTTAATTTAAAAAGTAATCTATTATTTTTCTGGAAGTTTGACCAGAGGAATTTTAGATTCATAGTTATTAAGGGTATTCTCATAGTTCTCTCTCTTGATCTCTTTTCCCATCTCTTATTAGCATTCCTTCTTAGCTAGAGTCTTAGGTAAACTCTCAATAGCTTTTAGTAAGATTCCTTTGATAAGTCTCAGGCTTACCAAGTTGCTAAACACTGAATCCTAAGAAGTAATAGGCCACTCTAAATTCCTAGAGAATATTCTTATTAACTTGGGTTCCATGCAAGGTGTGTGTGTAGAATTGAGTAATGCGTTTACTCCTGGGGCTAGTTCCCCTGAGAAAAGCAAAATAGATTTATTTTTATTGGAAAAAGAGTGGAGAAAAGTCCAGGTAAGATATGAGAAGACAAGCCTGGAGGCAGTGGAAAATAACTTTGGAAAGCCAGCATCTGCTGGGAAAGGTAGCTGATGTGGCAAGCATTGAGGGCACATCTGGGTAATTACACTTTGTCTGGCAGATAACAGGGAACCACTGAAGGAGTAAAGGCAAGGACCGACATGATCATATGTGTCTATCTGGGGCAAGAGAACAAGAGGAAAATTATTTTAATAAATATTCGGAATACAAATCTATTGAAACTGTGCTGATCAGAGGTAAGGAGGGACTGATCCAATATGTTGCTGAGGGAGCAGATAGCTGTGTAAAACATTAGAGAGACAGTTAACACAGTATATGGTAACTGAGGTTCAGAGGGCCTCATATCCATATGTTACATACACATATCTGTATTTATTTAAATATATTTTTAGCCAAAAAAATCTCTTTAGAGAATTTAGACATATCTATGGTTACTTCACTTTTAACTAGAAGACAGTTGCTAATAAAATTACATAAAAGAACCAGAGGGAATAACTAGTTGATGTTGTTAAACAATATTTTGGGAAACTCACAGAATATTTCCTTTTTTTTTTTCATTTAGCAAGAATTAAAAATATTTTCATTATTTTTTAGTGTGATTTCTTTGTAAATCAGATTGTTCCTACACTAGAAAAAGGAAATTTAAGTGAAACCATTCTGTGTTACTCTACGCTGTGTATCTAGCACCTATCAGAATGCCAAGATAAAGCAGATGCTAAATACATTCACTGAATAAATACAGGGAGCATCTTCCATCAAAGAAAATGTATTTTCAGCTTTATTTCCTTTGGAAAAGATTTGACTCAAGTCTGTGAAGTTTCCACATTCACTTTGTTTTTCTCCATTTATTCTTGCTCACTATGATCATGGAGAGGAAAAACTAAATACTGTATTCCCAGTGTCCTCTGCTGTATGTGGAGTCTTAATTAGCTTTTCAAACACATTGCAGATAAAACCTATTAATCCTCTGACCTTCACTGAATTCAAAAGTTTTTGTGTTAATTGTTTTGAGAGAATAATAGACAGTTTTGCTGTTAAAAAAGAGTTGCTGCATTCTTTTCAGAAAAAAAAAATAACAGTAGAACCAGGAAAACACTTGAAATTCAGATTATATTGGAGCTGCCATATTTTGCCCTTATTATATGACAGGCAAATTACTTCTGAAGTTCATGGACATGATTTACTTGCTTACAAATATAAAATTAGCCTTTAAAAATCGTTTCTATCCAAAGGTAGCAAACATAGTATTTAGGTCACTGGAAATAATTGTGATTTTTTATTTGCTAAAGCCACAAATGAAAAAGAACCTGAACTTTATGGTCCACCTATTATATTCCATGTGCTTTGCTGGTATTATCTCTGTAAAACTTCAAGATTCCCCTTTTCAATAAAGCCTGACCATTCAGGTGCACATTCATTCCTATTTATGACATGTCAGTCACTCAGTTGTGTATTGAAGATACATTCATGAAAATTATTACTTATATTTCATAAAAGAGCTTATAGATTACATATTCATTTCTTTCTAAGAGGCAAAACACCTACTGCTCACTCAGGGAGGAAATAGGACTTGAATTCTGACCAGGTCAAAGCTTTAGTAATCATCAGTAACTGGGAGGCAGAGGGTGCTTCAGGATAACCCAAGGGCAAAGTCACATTACTCATCAGTTTGCACTGCTTTTACTGGTATAATTAGAAATCACAATTCTTTCTTATTCTCATAGATATTTAGTGTGGATACTTCCAATATATCTAGGCTGCTTTTTGAATCATGCATCTCTAGATATTCAGATTTGTTAAGAATCAAAATTTATCTCCCTGTCAGAGATTATGCATGATTCAGGTGACCCGAACCTTAAGTGATTCTCTGGAGCCAGTTAAGTAAACTACTCATCAAAAGCCTAAAGGAAGTAGCCATGAGCAGTGAAACCCAATATTCCCCTGGGAAAGGTCAAGCTGCACATTGGTTCTAATGCTGCGACTGGCTACACAACATTGAGCAAGGCTCTTGTCCTTCCAGGCTTCTGCCTTTTCTTTATAAACCAAGGGTTGGAAAAGTTGGTGGCTTTCTTTGGGGGTTTGTTCTTGGTCATGGTGGATGAAGTATCTTGCTAAAGGAGGTTTTGTCAAACTATATGAAATTCTGATGTTCCTGTAGATTCTTCATGTACAGTAGAGGTGAGTAAGAGATGCCTCTTCTCTTTGATCATCCCTTCTTTTAGAGTGGCAATGTTTGTGCTGGAGTATGTTCTATGTCCTCCTCATTGCTTATGTTGGAGCAGGAAAAAAGAAAGATTGAAAACTTGGGCAGATGATTCTTAATTTCTCTAAATCTAAACATTCAAAAATATGATTGGATTTAGCAACTTCTTGATTAAATAGCTTTTCTGCCTGCTTCTTACTTTAACTGTGTTTGCATGCGTGCACGCACGCGCTTGCACACACACACACACACACAATGTGTGGAACAACAGCTGAAGACTATTTGATGATGTGAGCACAAACTGATTTTTTTTTTAGCCTCTTTCCTACTGAGTTGCTGGAAGACAATAGTATGAACATCCACACTTCACTGCCAGCTGGCTTGTATTCCTAAACCAGGGAAATAACTGTCACACTTACCCTACCTATTTTGACAAGCTGCCTCTGGTCTAAATTATTACAACATGTACTTATTAGTGTCTAAATCCCACTTCCACTTGTGCATTATACCTACCCAGTCCTAGATGAGTAATTTTATTTGTGAGAGCCAAATATGCAAAATGTGAAATTAGCTCTTTACAAAAATAGCCACTGTTACAGTGTGATTTAAGGGCTGAAATGGTTCAGATCATCATCCCTGGTGCCTTTGATTAACAAAGGCAGCCAGGAGGGGTTATAGGTCTCAGAGGCAGAATATAGCTGTTGCTCTGTTGGAAGAAAAGTGCTCCTCTCACTACTTGGTCTCTATCCATAGGGCAAATACTGTGATAGGAGAACCCAGAGAGAAGGGATATGCCATTGGCAGCTTGGCATTGAAGGCGTTAGGGCAGTTTCCCCCTCCTTTTTCTGCCCCTTCCCAGCTGTCTTTTTGCATAGTTGAATACAAGTGCTTTGCCTTTGACATTGTGCATTTAAATGCCAGCCTGTGCAATTTACAGTACAAAAGGGCAAAGATACTTAGGGGAATAAGAAAAAAAAATCTCTCTTTTCATTGGTTGACCTTTTTGATTCTGCTTTATATAGACATTACAAGAGCCCCTATGACCACATTTCCGATCTTCAAAACAATGCTGAAAATAACCCCTCATACAAAGTTATTTATAACCATGCTCCCAGACTTTATGTATTAGAATATAAAGAATAATTTGCATTCATGGGCCTGAACATTGAAAGTCATTCCTATCTCAGTTAGCTGAAAGTTAAATAAAATTGCATTCTGTGATTTTGTTGATAAGGGTCAGGAAAAAAAAATCTGAAGGAATATGTGAACATAAAATAATTCATATGTAGGAGTTTAGGTCAAAAATACTTAAATATGAAAAATATATTTAACAAGCTCAATGTAGATTTAGATTAATTTAGAACACTTCAAAATTTCAAGATGTTGTAACACAATAGTCTTATGAAACAGTTATAAAAGAAAATGAAAAACAGAATGATGGTAGTGATATGCAAATCTGCATTCTCAATTAATGATTTATTGACATAAATTTAATGATTCTTTCATTCTCTCTAAAAAGTCTTTTCATTGTTTTTGTTTAGATCTGAAATATTCCCTAAGGAACCATGTATTGAAAGCTCAGTTTCTAGTGAAGCAATGTTCAGAGGTTTAAATTTGGGGAAGTAATTGAGTCCTGAGATCTCTGACCTCCTCTGTGGATTAACCCATTGATGAATTAATAATTTGGTAACATTATTGGGAGGTGGTGGAACTATAGGAAGTGACACCAATTTGTAGTGAGTGGATCACTGGGAGCATGTCCTAGAAAGCATATCTTGTCCTGGCTTCCTCCTTGCTCTCTTTCTTTTCTACTTGGCTGTCATGAGAAAAGCAGCTCTGTTTTTCCATACCCACCTGCCTTGATGCTCTGCCTCAACTGAGGCCGAAAACAATGGAACCAGTTGATCGTGAACTGACACCTCAAAAACCATGAGCCAATATAAATCTTGTCTACTTTTAAGTTATTTTTTGTTAGGTATTTTGGTCACAGTGAAAAAAAGCTGATTAACACATTCATTAATTCTTTTGTTCTCTTATTGAGTCCTGCCATGAGAGAGCTATCTTCCAGATGCTAAGGAATAATTATGGTAAGATAAATTTCTCACATCTATACAATGTCATTGGCTATTGAAGGAAACAGACGACAAAGGGTATGCAATGTAACATCTGGGAGTGACAGATGCTAGGAAGAATTATGAGGGTGAATGGATGGAGAATAAGGAAAGTACTGTTTCCCAGCAGGGTGGCTTGGGGACCAATTTCTGAGGAAATGCTACTGGAGCAGAGACTTTAATGAAGGGAGAAAGCTATGCATCCATTGGTGGAAATAGTTCCATACAAAGGAAATGCAAGGACCCTCAGAATTCAAATTCCCTAAAGATCAAGGGAATGTAAGAGGAACAGTGGAATTATATGGCTTGAGCAAGGAGGGACTTGTAAGAGTTTAGGTTACAGTTTAGATTAAGGGTTTCAGCCAATGAGAGAGATGCTTTCAAAGGGCCTAAATGCTGATTATTTTATGAAATTACCAAAATAAAAACTTAAAAGTAATAATAAAAATATGCCTTATGTGCTCTGTTGACTAAAAGAGTTGTTTGATTTGCCTTTTGTTCTATCCCTTTACCTCTAGCTAAACTGTAGTCACTCAATTTTGTACACTGAATTAGTCTCTTAAAAAAGGAAAAGCCTAGTGCCACCTGGTGACCAAATTTGTGAACTCCATCAGAGTATATGCAAAAACAATAGCATTTAGGCTTAATGGTAATGAAGCTTTCAGTAACATACTGCTGGGTAAATCTCTCTATTTAGTACATTTAAAATTATAACGAACTTAAAGGCTCTACTAAAATGTGGACTGATGCTGTTGTGTGCTTTGAGCAATCTCTTAGTTTAATCTAATAAAATAGCTATTTTTCTCTATATATGCAATGACTTTCAAAGAGTAGATAATAAATAAACACATATTCATTTGAGATGAATCTAATATATATTCATCACTGAGGTGCCACCTGCCTTCGTTAAATATACAACTAGGATCCTCTTGAATCCAGAAGCATACCACACCGTATTCTATTTATTGTAGTAGTTGTGTGATCATTTACTTAGCACACTGAATTATTTTATATAGTGTTTATTTAATGAATGTAAATTGATTTACATGTTACAAATAAATGTGGTTTAACATGACATTGTTCAAGGGCTACAGATTCAGACTACCTGTCTTTGAAACTTGGCTCAGTTACCTACCAGCTGTATGGATGAGTCTTGTTTTACTCATCAGGAGATACTAGTAGTTCTAACTTTATAATGGTGATGTGAAGATTAACTGAGAATATAAGTAAGATGCCCAACACAGTACCTGATATGTTACAAGTAGTCAATACATGATAATATTTTCATCATTATTATGTATTTTGTATATGCTGCTTAAGAAATGGAAAGTCAAATCATGTCTCATGAAAAAAGATATAAAAATAAGTAGCTTATGAAGATATTTTAGTCTGATCACTTAATAAGCATTTAATTGAATTTATTATTGGAGTAAATTCTCTCCTCCATTATCCAACAAATATTTATAAGACTAAAATGTATTGAAGACTACATGTGTGTTTAATAATTGTTTCCAGAGCCTAGAGAGGCACATGGCAGAGTTAAGATGATCAAAGTATTCTTACTGAATGAATCCATTAGAAAGGACTACTAAATTAAAAGCTATCTAGTTTTTTTTTTTTTTTATCCATGTAACTATTTTAAAACTGGAACTTGATACAAATTAAATAGTGTTTGTGTGTAGATGTACGAAAAGCTGGAATAGTATTTAGATTATATTATTTCATTTTTACCTAGGAAAATGATGTCAATAACAATGTTACTCTACCCATTTTTTTAGTAATAATTGCAAAACTCCAGCATTACTAATTGTGAGAAGTCATTAAAGAGAAAAATTTGGGTTCAAATATTATGCAAATTGCCACGTTATATGTAGTGGCTTTTCCCCCTCTCATGTAATGTGCTCTTGAATATTTAGCTCTTGAAATAGCAATTCCATTTTCCTATTTTCAAATTTTTGGTTGGGACCACTTTATTATATCACATGTATACTTCCCTGCTTCTTATTCTGGCATAACTCTCTCCTACAACACACAGACTCAAGGATTTCATTTTCTCTAACTTAAAAGAAAAGCTGGTATTTGCATATATACATTTACTACACATCCAGTGAACTCAAGGATGCTGTCAGCTCCTAATAGTCCAATATTTAAAAGTCCTCTCTTAAAGAATTTCAGAATATTTGGAAAACATGAAAATTCCTTTTTACTGACATATTTCTATCATCTGTGCAGTGAATTCTTCTTAAACAAAGGTAATACTTATTCTGTGTCTTAATGATATTTCTGTGGTCTCCAGAATTTTTAAAACTCTGAATAAAAGGGATATTGCTACCATAAGAGTAACCTTGATCAATATTTCAGGAAGTATTATTAAAGGATTATTTGTTGGGACTTAGAGAAATACTAATCATAAAGGCCCAGCATGGGTTTGCCAAAATCAAAGAAGTCATGTGAAATTAATCTGAATAATAAATAATAATAAATCAATTAATGATTTATTGACATAAATTTATTGAACTGACAGATCACGGAAATTGTGTAGGCTTGATGCATGTGTATCAAAGCTTTGGAAAAGATGCCTTGTGATATAGAAGAGAATGAGCCGACTGAAAGGGCCTAGTAACCCCTTGAACTTCTACTTACTAACACCTAGTAATGAACAATGATCAACTTGGCAAAAATGTCTCAGGGTGTGTACTGGGGCTTCATCATCTCGGGAGAGTCTCTAGATTTAGTCATTCTTGAAAAAAGGATTTACTTTTGGCACAGTTGAGGATTTGGTTTTTTGTAGGGATTCCATTAGTGATGTGTCAGTGATTTTTGACACATTTGCTATCATAAAGGGAAAGCAGATCTTCAAAGTCAATAATACTTTTCATATTTTTATGTGGAAAAACATATTTAGGAATGTTTCTTGGTAACTATATTCACTTACCAACATCACTCTTCTGTTTATAGTGTTTTTTTCCTAAAATTCCCTGGTGATTCCTATAGAATTCACTTTTATCAGAATGTGAAGTCATCAATTCAATCTAACCAAAAAGATTTAATGTTTTTCCCTGAGTCTAAGTTACTCCCAAGCAATTTAGAATTACAGTCAGTCCTATACTAAACAAACAAACAAACAAACAAAAATTTACTTTTTTTGTAACCAGTGATTTTTCTGGTGCTTCACCAAGTTGTGATTTCAGATGTAATTTAAATTAGAGTGATGATTGATGATTTTATCCTAGAAAGTCCAGGCATAGATAGGTCTCTGCCCTTAAACTATTTTTGAGAATTGCTTTGGGAGTAATCACAACAGCATGGTGTACTGGGAGCCTGGGATGCCAATGTGATTGACATACTGCCACCATCTGCCCTTGATCCTGGGAATTTGTTGAGCACAGTGTGATAAAACCAAGGATGTTTTCATAGGATGAAAAACAAGGTGAAATGATGAAACCAAGGATGTTTTATGCTTGCATTGGTTCTAAACTTTCTGAAAAGTTTCATATTTTAAATCAACAAGCATTTTTATTTTTGATTGAAATAGTACTATTTCTTGATTTTTTAGACCAGTAGAAACCCCTTTTCTCATGCTGTTTTCTATATAATGTGATTTTTCATTTCTCACTACCTATTTCCCCAAGTAAAGAGATTTGGTTCTATGCTTAAACAAAGGGCATCATTGTCTATTTTAGATAATTTTTTTATTCTAATATGCTGGTAGCTATCTAATTCTAAATTAATTACTTACTAAATAACCAAATATCTTTTGCCTTTATATTTTTCGTGTAATATTGTTCCATGATGTGAGTTTTGTTTTTCATTATTTATCATGAAATATTTATTGAGATGTAAAAATGATTCTAATTAGCTAATTTATAATTGACTAGCTAATTTAAAAGTTAGTTTACTAGCTAACTAGAAGTTACCAGCTAATTCAGCAGAATTTTAACCAAATATATTTTTCTTTTGTTTTTTTCTTGTGATACTGCCATGTGATGTGTTATTTTGTTCATTTGATTATTTATCTTTATTATTTTGGACATTTTAAAATATTAATATTCTTTCACTTATTTTTTTCATTTTAATTGCAAAACATTCATTCATAGACATTATTAAAAGTTATGGGACATAATTTAGCAAGATTCTCGCTGACCCAAACGTCTATTAATAGAAATGGACTCAATGATCAGGTATCTTGCCCAAAGAATATTAAGAAGAAATAGAACATTTACTAACATTAGGTTATCTTTAGCATTGACCAATTAGACTTTCTATATTGATAGAAATGTTCCATGTCTATACTGTTGAGAATGAAAATCACTAGTCACATGTAGCTCTTTAGCTCTTGAAATGTAGCTAGTTATGTCAGAATCAACATAACTTTCCTATGTACATACAATAATATACCATGGTGAATCTCTACATCATGTACAACCACAAGACTGGAATCGTAATTAGAACAAGATGTACTTATTTATACATGTTTATATAAATAAGTCAGATTGTATTCTACTGCCATGTATAACTAAAAATAACAAAAAAATAAAAAATAAATATAGCTAGTTATTGAATTTTGAATTGCACTTAATTTTTGATTTATTTAATTTTACATTCTGTAGCCCAATGTCGTCTGTCATATTGTACAGAAGAGTCTATTCTTTAAAATTCCCATGTCTTCCTCATGCCTCCCCCCATTTCCCTTGTTTTCCAACAATTTGACTTGAGAAGTAAATTGTAATTTTAGTTCATGTTCTTGGAATCACTAGGAGCTGGGCATGATTCTGTGGCGTGCTGGTGATCTTTATCTTGGAGTAGGGAACACTGAGTTATGATGTTTCCTGATTTCCATGGATCACATAATTTCTCTATGGCCCCTTTGGATACCAACATGAAATTGGCTAACTGAAAAATTTCAGGTAATTTAACAGTCTAATCTCAAAAACTGGTACAAACTCACTAAAGTATACTTATATCCTGTGAAAGGCCAAAATCCTTCCCAGATTTTCTCTAGTGCTGCAAAGGATTATATGCCCCAAGTCACCTCTGGCTGTGAGCCCGGCTCTTGTTTAATTGGTTCAGTTTGTAGATTGGTTTGTTAATCCTCGTTATGGTATACTTTTATTTCACCCAAATATTTTAATTTTCACAAATTCATTCACACAAAATGTTTATACAAAGTGTAGAATTTTTCAAAAAAGAAGTCTAGATTTCAGAAAGTGAGTGGGAGAGTTTACTATTTGACAATGCGACAAGATTAAATATTAAATATCTCTGCTACTTAATGTTCTCCGGTTCTTCTCTATTTCCCTTGCCCAGGTAGCCCCAGGTGTATATTCTTCCTCTTTCCACCTGGCATTTGTCCTCACCCCCTCACTTTTGGATTGTCCTGAAGGACTCCAAAATTTCTCAATAAGTTATTCAGAAAAATACAGTTCCTCCAGTCTTTACTGCTAAAGTCTCCTTTTAATATCCAAACCCCTAAAGTTGCTTGACGTACCCTTTATTTATTGGGATTAACCTTTCTTAAAAGGTAGTTACTCATAAATTTATCAATATTTATTAAATACCAGCTATGCGCCTAATACTCTTCTGGTCATAAATATCAAATTTACCCCTCCATTATGTTAGTATTGAGTGTAATAATTTTCAAAATGTCTAACATAGTGGTGAAATATGTTAGCAGTCAAAAGATGCTATTATAATACATATATTTGAAGCAATGTTTAGAAATATATTAACAAATTGGAAGAAAGAAAAACAAAGTGGTAAAGTTCAGAAAGATCAAACTGTCAACCTCTTTATATATTCCCCTTAATTATATATCATATTTCATCTCCAAAACTTCCTTTTTGGTGTTAGTATTTAAGACCTTCAGATATATGTAAGCAACGATGTATTAATACATAATCACTTTAGCAAAATTGGTCATAAATCACTTTTTTTAAAATTAACATAAGTATATCTTTTCATTGCCTATTATTTGTTTGCGGTTGTTGTTGTCATAAATTCTGTAGCCGTATATCCTCTGTACATAGTAAATATGGACTTAAAATACTCTGTTAGTCAGATTTTTGTCACTGTGATCAAAATATGTGACAAGAACAATTTAGGGGAAGGACAGGTTTGTTTGGGCTCCTGGTTTTGGAGGTTCAGTCCATAGTCAGCTAACTCCATCATTCTGGGCCTCTGAAGAGTCATGGCATCATGGCAGAAGGGTGTGGTGGAGGAAAGCTGCTCAGTTCATGGCAGCCAGGAAGGAAGGAAGGCAAAGGAATAAGGAGACAGGGGACAAGATAAAACCCCAAAAGGCATGCCTCCAATAGTCTACCTACTTTAGTCACGTTCAGCAACCACCCAGTTAGTCTACTCAAATTACTAATTCAACAAATGGATTAATCCACTGATCTAGTTCCAGCTCTTATACTCCAGTCATTTCACTTTTAAATGTTCCTGCATTTTCTATCACATGAGCTTGTTTGAGAACACATCATATTTATACCATAACAAACATATTTAATGCTAATGAATTAAGAGGAATATAAGTGTTCTAATGTGAGTAAAGAATTGGCTTATTTAGTTTTCTTGTTAATCACATCTTTTTTATTTTTCTGGAATTTTGGGGGGGAATTTTTTATGAGTACAGTGAGCATTATTTTCTCTGCTAGGTGTTCGCATCATAAGAACAAACACATTGTATTTTTCCCTGGGCATGAACATATCTACCAATTCTTTCATACCTGCCCACTGAGCTTGAACTCTACAACCTCTGTTCTTGTTCAGGCACCTTTACTCTAATTTGGAACACTGTTATATCCTATTTATCTTGTCCTCCATACTCTGTAATTCACACTACATAGTCTATACAACATGGTTTTTCTTAGAACATATATTCTACATACATTTGATCATTTCACTTTTCACTTAGGAGTATTGAGTCTTTGCTTTGTCCCTAGGATGAAGTCTGGATTTAAGAGTTCGCATGCCTTTCTGATCTGCCTCTAACCTCATCTCTTGATAGATACTCCCTTACTCTCTTCTCTCCAAACTAAACTATATTCAATTGTCTATAGGTGTCCCTTTTTCTCTTATTCTTTTGTTCTTTTCAGAGCTTCTTTTTCTGTTCAAACTCAACCCTTACCTCTCCATTTACTCACTGTTTCAATAACTTTATTCATATTAAAGTATCCAGCTTATATTTTGTATTTCTATGAATTCTCATCCCCCACTATTCCTCTGAATGGATGGTGTTCTGTTCCAGGAGTTCTCATAATAAAGTATCCATTCCCTCTTAGAGCTCTTAGTTTGTAATTTTGATATTTAATGGTTTCTCCTTAGACTGGTTTCATTGTTTGTATTTATTTATTTATTTATTTATTTATTTATTTATTTATTTAATCACTTTCTGTGCTTTAACTAACATAAGTAGGCACAATGCAAAGTGAATGTTGTGCCCCCATCAAAATTAAGGAGAGTTAATAAATGATGTATATAATTGAAGAATTTGTTTCTCTGTTGGCACTCAAAAATGTCTGGAAAGAAAGCATATATTTGAGACTGCTTATTATGTTCAAAGATTATGCTTGGTAGTTTAACCTCCTTTAATCCTCACAACAGTTTGAGCCTTTGAAAATCTAAGCTTGCTCAAGGATATAAAATACAAAATAGCAAGGCCAGGATTCAAAGCTCAACCTTTTTGATTACAGTATTTATGATCTTTTCAACAATTCATATTGCTTTTGAGAGTCTATGAAAACTGTATTGCTGACTACTATCCATCTTGGCTAAACTGAAGAATATATATCCAAAAGCCTTATAAAGTATAAATATTCTATATAAGTACTGTGAATATAAAGACATTCACATTTGTTGAATGAATAACTAAGTGGCTATATAGTATTATTATTGTAAGTCATGTTACAGGGTAGCAAGGAATATTTATTCTTTTCATTTCTAAGAGTAGCATCACCCAGGCTATGTTCCTTATTAATGAGTTTTACTTGAAAGAAGAGTTTTATCATCCAATACATTTAGAAAACAGTTAACTTAGATTGGCTTCTCTACTGTAAAATTTTAGTCCAGAATTTGTAAGTGCATTGTAAACTCTTATGAGGGTAACACCTTGTATGCAGTGCTTCACAGAGTTATTTGGACCTTTAACTCTTTTTGTGAAAAAGAACATCCATTACAACTAGCTTTAAGTGGATTCTACTTTCAAGTGGTTATGAATCACCTGAAAATGATTTTACTCAGAAGAGAATATTACTCTTAAAAATGTGCTGTGCCATGTAAATTCAAACTAGGAATGTGGATGGTTACTTCTGAAACTGTAAAGCATGGAAATTAATTTATATATGTGGAATGAAAAACAATTCTTATTAAGTTCCTCCTATGAGACATAGTATGATGGTTTCATAATTGACTTTAGAAATTATAAAATATGACCATTCAAGTGATCAATTAATATTATGCATACTGTGATGCTACAAATTTAACTATTTCAATGATTGAAAAATATGTATATTTGTTGTGATGAACAAAAAGAATAATAACAAAAACATGCATGTTGAACATTTACTGTCTGCTACACCTTTTAATCTATCTTTGTTGTATTCATTAATTTGCTAATGGTATAAAATCAACTCTATTTTTTATATATTTTAAAGATGAAGAAACTAAAGAAAAGAGTTGTTGTATTATTTGCCAAAGAAATTGGTTGTAGTGAAGCGAGACTCTATGCTTCTAGGACTTACATTCTTAGCCCTTATGTAATATTACCGCTTCCGATATAATTTCTTGTGTTGAAATCTTTAAGGAAATATACTTTTATTATATCAGTTTTTCTTATTTTGTTATAATTTTATGTTTTATGTTGATTTTTAATGAAGCACTTATGAAAGGTAGCAACTGTACCTTTATATCTCTTAAGATAATTTTAACAAAAACATTATCTTACCATGTGTTTTTCCATGTTCTTTCATCCTTCAAAATAACTAATTTTTTATCCAATACATTTAACATTTTGGCCAATATGACACATACAGAGAGAGAATTGATTGTGGCTAACCATTGAAAAGATGACAGAAAAATGAAAATAAATATGAAAATATGAATATAAGGGTATATGGAGGTTCTATTCTCATAGGATGTGTAGATTAAGAGGAGGGTGAAAACCAGGGTGGAAGGAGAACAATGTAACAGTGGAATCAGGATTCGAGGACATAAATGCCTTAAGAAAAATTCTAGTGAAGTGTTACATAGGCCTCAAGGAGGGAGAAAAGTCTTGCCTTTGGGAATGAGGGAATTTTGGGGGAAATGAAGGTATTTGAGATTGATTAGTCTCACTCATATGTGAAAAAAATTTAAAAAGTTGATCCCATAGAGGTTGGGAGTAGAATGGTGGTTACCAGAAGCAAGAGAGAGGAGGGTCTGGAAGGCAGTGTGGTGGGGTTGGGGGGAAGCTGATCAATTGCTACTAAATTAAGTTAGAGGGAAGAAGCTCTGGTTTGATATCTCACACCTGACTTGACTGTCGATCACAATTATATACTATTTAATCTCTAAATGCTAGAAGAAAGATCAAAGGTTTTCACATGAAGAAATGATAAATAATTGAGGAAGTGGAGAAATTTAACCTGATTTAAGCATTACAAAATTCATACATGTATTGAAGCATCACGTGGATCCTATTATTATGTATAATTTTTATATTTCTATGTATCAGTTAAAAATAAAATAGTGATTGTGAAGATAAAGAGTAAAAGGAAAAGGACAAATAAGAGCATAAGGAAGTGCCTGGGCTCTTCTTTATATTAGAGTTAACTAAACATGCCACATCCAGTTGGCTAAAAACAGAAAGCAACTTTTTTTTTTTTTTTACCTGTATGTTATTAATTAGATCTGGAATGTATTGAAAGCTTGGTCACTGTTAGTGTTTGAATATGAGATGTTCCCTAAAAGCTCATTATAGATAATGAAGGAATGTTCAGAGGTAAATTGATTAGACTATGAGAGATGGATTGATCCATTTCCTGAATTATAATTTGAATAGACTAAGTGGGTGGTAACTATAGACAAATGGGGCATGGATGGAAGAAGTTGGTAACTAGGGACATTCCTTTGAGGATTCTATCTTGCCCACTGGATCCTCATCTTCTCTCTGTTTCCCAGACACCATGAGCTGAGTAGCTTTCTTTTGCCATTTCCTTCTTCCATGATGTTATGCCTCATCTCAGGGCCAGAGTGATGGAGTTGGCTCATTATGGACTAAGACTTCTTAAACAATGAACCTCAAACTAAATATTTCTCCACTAAGTTGTTGTCAGGTATTTTGGTCACAGTGATGAAAAGCTGAACAACATAGTCCCCAATGCAGTAATGTCCAGAGGTGGGGATTTGGGAAAGTGATGGATCATGAGAACTCTGACCTCATCCATGGATTAATAATCCATTGAAAGCTGAATGGACTCCTGGGGGTTGGTAGAATCTGTAGGCAGGTGAGTCATGTTTGGAAGAAGTAGGTCACTAGGAACGAACACTTGTGGACTATTTCTTTTCCTTGGCCCTTCCCTCTTTCCTGGCTTCCATGCGTTCAGGAGATTTCCTCTGACACCTTCTCTACCATGATGTTCTATCACATCTAAGACCAATGGAGCTGGTCAACCATGGACTAAATCCTCTGAAATCCAAGCAAAGTAAACTTTTCCTCCTTTAGGTTGGTTATGTCAAGTATTTTGCTCAAGCGGTCAAAAGCTCATTAACACACCATAACTACCATTGCAAGTTTACTTTGTAGACTTGCTTCTCCCAATCTCTTACAAACTCAGAAAAAGATCCTCAAACTTTATTGGTCATGCTCATCTCAGCTAACAAAGCAGTACTCTCTTTTTTCCAAGCATTTAGAGCATTCACAACACTTTGTTACAAAAGTTCTCAGTTTTCACTTATATTAAAAATTCCTTTCAGCTTGAATTCTGTCAGTCCTCTGAACCTATAAACCTTCATGCAGATGGAAGGTGCTGTGGGTTTCTTTACTCTTCCTTACTCTACCCACTAAAAGCTGATTAACATTCCACCAGGTTGGAGCAAGAGGAAGGAGGAGATAAGGAACACAGCTATCTTTTTCTATTGGTTCAAGTGTAACCTCAGTTGGTGCCATTTATCACGTCAGATATCTCAAACTGATTCTTTTTTCTTTAATTTTTATTGTTGGTTGTTCAAAACATTACATAGTTCTTGACATATCATATTTCACACTTTGATTCAAGTGGGTTATGAACTCCCATTTTTACCCCAAATACAGATTGCAGAATCACATCGGTTACACATCCACTGTTTTACATATTGCCATACTAGTGTCTGTTGTATTCTGCTGCCTTTCCTATCCTCTACTATCCCCCCTTCCCTCCCCTCCCCTCCCATCTTCTCTCTCTACCCCATCTACTGTAATTCATTTCCCCCCCTTGTTTTTTTCCCTTTCCCCTAAATTCCTTTTGTATATAATTTTGTATAACTATGAGGGTCTCCTTCCATTTCCATGGAATATCCCTTCTCTCTCCCTTTCCCTCCCACCTCTCATCCCTGTTTAATGTTAATCTTCTTCTCATGCTCTTCCTCCCTACTCTGTTCTTAGTTGCTCTCCTTATATCAAAGAAGACATTTGGCATTTGTTTTTTAGGGATTGGCTAGCTTCACTTAGCATAATCTGTTCTAATGCCATCCATTTCCCTGCAAATTCCATGATTTTGTCATTTTTTAATGCAGAGTAATACTCCATTGTGTATAAATGCCACATTTTTTTTTATCCATTCATCTTTTGAAGGACATCTAGGTTGGTTCCACAGTCTAGCTATTGTGAATTGTGCTGCTATGAACATCGATGTAGCAGTGTCCCTGTAGTATGCTCTTTTTAGGTCTTTAGGGAATAGACCGAGAAGAGCAATAGCTGGGTCAAATGGTGGTTCCATTCCCAGCTTTCCAAGAAATCTCCATACTGCTTTCCAAATTGGCCGCACCAATTTGCAGTCCCACCAGCAATGTACAAGTGTACCCTTTTCTGATTCTTTTTATGAAACTCTATTTGAGATTCTTTAAAATCTTTCTGTTGGAGAAATCTGGCTATTGTTCCTTGGATGTGCAAAGACTCCTGTAACTAGCTCTTTAGGAACTCCTCAGCTTTCTCTCACTGCCCCTATTAGTACATTTACATATTTATTGCTCTGGATAACCAAGTAATTTCTCACCTTAGACTTTTTCAGTGTGAGACAAGTACCAGTGCAGGAACCTCTCCCACCTCAATTTTGGAGGGTGTATGCCAAGTGTTTCTAAAATCTCCAATTTGACTTAAGGGAAAGGAAAAATCCCACCTTACTTTCTCTCTTTACTTTTTGTTTTCCTAAACAAATGTTTTTATCTTCTTTGTTATCTTTTCTCAGCTACTATAACAAAATACTGCAGACTGGATAACTTAAACAAATAAATATATTTTTTATGGTTCTTGAGACGGGGAAGTCTAAGATTAAGGTGCTGGGAGGTTTGGTGTCTGAAAAGGACTGCTCTCTGTTTCTCTGTTGCCATGTTATTGCTGAAACTTCTGGAGGAGACCAAAGCTGTGTCCTCACAAGGTGGAATTCAAACCCTGCAACTTTTTTTATAAGGCATACATCTGTACATCAGGACATGGCCTTCATGGCCTATATGCCTCCTAAAAGCCCAACCTTTTAATACTGTTGTCTTGGGATTGGGTTTCAACATGAATTTTGGAGGGGGACACAAACATTCAAAACATAGCAACAGTTAAAGATTTATTTATAATATGAAACTTTTAAAAATGATTGTATAACAGAAATATGAATGTTCAGAACCTTGAATACAAAGCCCAGACATTTTGTAAGTCCATATATCACCTTTAATTGCATGGCCCAATCCTTGAAAATTCACCTGCTTGCTGTGAACACCTAGTGTTTATATTTATTCTCTCTTATAAACTTGGTATTTCAAAACATATTTCTGGGAGCTCACTTATTAATATTCATAAATATAAATTAAATGTTGTTCACATAGAAGTTTTTGTATGTAAAGAAATTCCTACAAGTTTATGGAACATGTAATAATGTAAATTCATCAAGGAAAATAATAATGGCTAAGTACCGACTAAAAACTGACCAAGACATCTTAAATACTGAATAAGGCTATAAATTGCCAAATCTACAAAACACCTCTTGTCCACTAGATTAAAATGATAAAATTTTTAAACTGTTTTTCATCTTATAATAAATCTAATGATATCATTACTGTGTCTAATTCAATTGCACATATATTACTTTCAGTGAATTAATTTGCTTATTATTTATATTTGTAGAAACCATTTTATGCCATTACTTTCAAACATTTCTTTAGTGAAGGAACATTGTAACCTTCTAAGTATGATGCACTGGAAACTCTTGATAACATCGTAATTAAAAAATAACAATAGTTGGAAAACAGACTTAAATTTAGCAATTCCTTGTAGGGTAAAATGTAAATCTTTCTTTTTGGTTATTTATTGCAATTATATGTGTTAATCAATGAACTTTAAAAGTTTTATCCATCTCTAAGACTCTTTTTACATTATTAAGTCTACAATTCTAAATTCCAGTATCCTTCAAGCCACTTTAGTTTCTATTTTTTTCCTATTGACCTTGGCCATAGTTTTTAAATAAGTTCTACTCCTTACCTCCATTTGTACCATCACCCATTTTAAGCCCATAGTGGCTGGCTTCTTTATAGTCTCATTTTTTTATTCCATATTCATACCCATATTAGTTACTTGAAAACACCTAAATATGAAAACAAACTTTCTTTTTACTAATACTTAGGTTTGTTTCTTCATTTTAAAAAGCTTCCTTTCCCTTGACCTTGCTGAAATTGACATTTGGATTGTTCTTATGCATTATTAACCAATATATTTCTTGATGGGTACAAACTGAGACATTCTGTTTATTTGTTGCTTGGAAAGAAATTCACTCTCATAATTTTATGTTATACTTCAATGAGGATAACTATAAAATCTCCATATTTCTTAAAGGATTATATTTTCCCAAAATGTGTGCTCAATATTTTGCTGGAAGTTTTACCATTGTTTCAAACTCTACAGGTACAATAAACTTTAATTACATTATGTTAAAACCAACTTTGTTTCTCAGATCCAAAACCTATTCAAAACCTGTTTGAATAAACAGCCTTCTTCCTATGTAGGTGTTAAATAAATCTCAAAATTCTATTAATTTCTTTTTTTTTTCAAATAGTTAACATTATTTTCTTTTGATTTCCTTGAGCATTTGTCTACTCTAAGATATTATAGCTTTACAGGTAGAGCATTTCAGTGACATTTTATCAAATTTCCATGCTACCAAGTTAAATCCTAACAATCATACAAAATATTGTTTCTTCAAAATGTGGCTCAAACTGCAGTCGCTGTCAGTGCCCTAGGAAAAATGTCTTCCCCATTTGCAGAGATTTCAAGGTCAATTATTTTGAATGTAAATTATTTTTTTAAAAACTAGTGTGCTTTGAAAATAATAAGTGTTAAGTAAACTGAATTTGAGTTTATTTGAGCAAAAATTGATTAATGAATCAGACAAGCACTCAAAATTGAAAGAATTTCAGAGAATTCCTCTTAGCAATGTGGGCATTGAGTAAATGTGGAAGCAACACAAAGTAACATAGCTAGGTGCTTGCCTTAGGAGGTCATAGTCTTGTCAGTTGGCTGCCTGTGATTGGCTGAAGCTCAGCTGTTTATGATTGGATATGATGCAGCTATCTGTTATGAAAAATAAACTTCCAAGTTAGATTTAATTCAATTGATATACTCTTAGGTTGCAGCCCATTACATAGAAATTTATAGTAGCAAGATAGCCTCAGGACAATGGCCTTCTGCTCATTTAATTTACAATTTTTACTTTCTTTTAACAATAAGTAAGACTCTTCTGCCACAGATAGGCTGATCCTGATGAGGGAGAATAGACCACCACTCATTCATTTTGCAGCTTTCTATTCTTTATACCTTTGTGGCCCTATATTCTCTCTCTTTATCAAATCATGTTTATATCCTGCCTCCTTAAAATTGCCAATCTCTAAAACTCAGATAATCACCGTTGTATTTAGTATTTTTTATGTAGTGCCCCTGACAAAACTGTGAGTGGAATTCATTCTTATTTTTAGGCAATATGGTTTCATATCACCAGTATGTATAGCACAATAAACACAGAAGACTGAGTGACAGACCTCAGTAATTAGAGAAGAATTTTGTCACTTAAAATCAAATTGCATATTATTTAACCGCTAAACTGTTCATCTTGATGACTGAGTATAGTAGAAAGTCCTTTAAAAAACACCTCTGAATTCTCCCTCAGATTACTTGATGTAAGTCTTTGTTGAGGATTTTCCTTTTCTTTGGAAATGACTTAAATTTATAACTGTAATAAATCTGCATTTCATAAACCCTGAATTTTCTACATGATTATAACATCTTCAGATTTTGACATCTGCAGAATTGCTGAGAAAAAAAAGACTCAGGGAGTCGGAATTATTTGTGAGGATAATTGCTACCCATTTGATTTAGAATTTAAGGCATATAACATTGATTTTTTTCAAACACCTTGTCTCCTAATCATTATTCATTTATTCACCCAAGAACATTTACTCAGTGCCAAGAAAGGTGTTAGAAACTGAGGATACAGGTAAGAATAAACCAGTCTTTGCTCAGTTTTCCTTTCACTGTCCTTACTATTTTATATTTTCATTCAACTACATTTACACTTAAAATTCTGTTTGTTTATAACATTTCCAAATGGGCTAATGAGATAAAATTGCTGTTTCTTTTTTTCTGTAAAAGTGAAAACCAGAATAAGTACAAGAATGGTGATATTCACAAACACTATTTACTAACATTAGAATAATAGGAACTATTTTTCTCAGGGCTGAATTGAGATCATGCTGTTCAATATCATTTAATGAGGGAAATTTTCCTACCCAGTGAGTAAAATATGAAGTAAGGCATCTAACAACAGAACAGAAAGTCCAATGGGAATTTCACCACTGAAACTTTAACTGGAAAATATGACTGAAAAGTAATAAATTCTAGTGTATGTAACTTATATATGATAAAATGGCCATTTATCTAGAATATATTCTTACACTATTTATTTATATATTTATTTACTATTGCTTAAAGAACTCAAGTCAATCTTGGGGTCTAATCCAAGAAAATAAATCACTCACATGGCAAATGAAATATTTTTCCACATGATAGCATTTATTTTAATAAAGTGTCACATTCCTACAGAAAACCCTAAGTAGAATTCAAATTTCTACTTGATTCTAAATTGTTCCAGCAAGTGTCCTAGGAAAATCAGTCTTGGTTTTTGGTCAGAATGCTCACTTCCAGAATACAATCAATGAAAAGAGAATGAATTATCATGGTAATTGTCAGTAATAAAAATAAATAAATACAAAATTTGCCATCAAAACATAATATATCTAATTTCTTCAAATACTCTTGTCTGTGTGTGTAGTTGCTGATTTTAGAAAATCACTATTGAAGGTAGAAAGAGACCTGTTTGATCAACTTTCCCTTTCTTTATGTGGATACGTTGAACAACACTCTAAGACAGATATTTCTGTCCCACATCTCCAAAGCAGAATTTTATATCTTCCTATGGTGTTGCACAATGTGATTTTTATTCAATGTATGAAATCAGACTTTTTCTTAGTCTAAATGAAATCCACACTTCTCTCAATCTGTGAAACATATTGAAGAATAAAATTCATTTGACTGTTCTCATTCTTAGCTTCCTGTTTTATTCCCCAAACTTCTTTTAATCACTTAAATATATCTGTCCCTTCCTCTTCAACTCTAAACTTTAAATTGTTAACTGCTTAACAAATTTGTCATCCTTCCACATTCTTACCAGAAAGCTAGAGGATGCTATAAGTAGGAAATGTATATTCTCCTATGCCTAGTTGTCTCCAAGTAATACTGAGAAGAACTGATGCCCTATATAGAAACATGAAGTGATTTTGGCTTTCATTTAATTAAAGCATCTTTTCTTTAACTCAATTTTTTTTAAAAAATGTAGAATGATTTCAATGGGAAAAATATTAAAAGCCTGATTTCTTAAAGATTAAGAAGAAAGTAATGGGACTATATTAACAGACATTGAATAATTATTTTTCCCCCTCTGGATTAAACTCTAAAATGCTAACCTATTAAATGAAAGGCTTCTTAGATTCTAAAACAAAATACTTTGCTTGATGAAGTGAAGATTTTCTAGGGGAAAATAAATCTACCTAAATTATGCTACCTATTGTAAATGATGTTGCCAGCTTATTTAGAGTTTTAACCTCTAGCAATAACAGTTTATTTTGATAAATTATTCATATTTCTGCATTGTGTACCTTTTGTAATTTGCATATCTGGCAGCAAGTAGGCCCTTCTTTCAGGCTTCAGTCCCCTTGGTTAGACAGAATGGCCGAAGGCTGCTTCATGATGAATTTCATCTCAATAGGGTAATTATCATACTGAAAAGAAGTAATACCCCTGAAATATGCTCTCCTGGAGCAATAAGTACAAGAGGCTTAACCTAAGAGCTTTTAAGCACATTGTACCTTTTAGGTTAAATGTTAACCTTTCTCTGTTTAGGAGTATCTATATCCAAAAATAATACTGTTATTTATAAGAAGAGAGAACAGTAATTTAGAGCTTGATTTAGCAGCTCATTGGTTGGAAGATAATTTGTCACTAATTTCTAGTATGGTATTAAAAAAAAAGAAGTCTACCTTTTGAGGGATCAAAATGTTTAGCATTGCTGGTTCAAATTTTAGCTGTAAATCCAATAAATATAAATTTCTCTGTTGGTTTGTGTCAAAGTATTCAACTTCTTTTTTAAATGCTTAGTTTTATAGTCTAACAAAAATCTAAATGTCTTGCACATTGTGAAACTAACAAGATAAAACTTTCAAAAATGTTCCTTTTTTTTGAAAATTAAGAAAAGAAGTTTGGTTTTTAATTTAAGTTGTAAAGAAATGCTTAATAAAAAGGCTATAGTGAAATGGTGTGATAGTGAAATTCTTCAAACTTCTCTAGAATCCTGGTCACAGAATACTGAAAATCAAGTTCTGAAATTTAAAATTAAAAGACTTTCTGCATAATACATAACTAGTGATCAAAGAACAAAAGAGTTTAATTAGTTTGTGTCATCTTAAAAATTTAACAGATTCCTAAATTTAATGTCTTATATCATTATTTTTTCTTTAACTTTTACAGTTAGATTTTCTGAGCAATAATTGCTTACAAGTATTAAGAAGGAAATTCCGTCAGTTTGCTAGGTTGAATAAGTAACAACTAATGCTCTTGGGGGAATTTTTAGTGTAGTAAGAAGGGATGATTGTCTAAGTTAATAATTATGTAATTACTTTGAGGTAGAAATTGTACTGTCAAGCTGGATGTGGGCTGGATGTTGAGAAATGGCCAGAATGAAGACTCACTTTCTGCTTCATCACCTGTGCTATTCATTCTCCTGCTCCTATTTCTTCCTCTTTCTAATGAAATCTTTCTTATTTAGTTAGTTATTATTTGATGAACTGAATGAATTTACATTATAATTACTCTGGGATTATTCTTTGTTCACTTGAAATAGTAATTGATCACTCCCAACTTAATCTAAAAACAAAACATAATAAATATAGTGATTTTTTTTTCCTCTGGAAGTGAATGAATGCTTAAAATACATTGAAGATGTAAGTATCGTTCTCTGCAATCCTATGGTTATTACCTGTCCCTTAGCCAAAGAACAACACTGAGACTTGTAATTTAGCAGTTCATTTGATGCAAAAACTACATTTGGACACTCAGTGGATTTACCCCTTACAATAATTGAGGCCAGAATATAAACAACTTTACATATATGAAAAGTTTATGATATGAAGCTAATCTTTAAAAGTATATGCAAAAATTGTTTCCCAAGCAAAACAGTTTATAGTCTCACAATATTTCTTTCAATTTTGTAGATTACACTCTTTTGCCTTTGGATTCAAAACAAATTGAAGTATTTGGCTTATCTAACCATACCAACATGTTTATATAAATAAAATATGCTCTGGAATCCTAGGAATACAAACTTATCCAATAGTTTTTTACTAAAACACTAATTATGCTGAAATTTTAATATAGGTTGATACTGACTAATGTTTTAGTCTGAAATATTACTTGTCTATATCAGTATTACTCTAATCTTCTGTTGAATACTTTTTATGATTATCTACTTTTATTTAAAGTAATCATGTGCTTTATTTAAAATATAACTGTCTTAAATAAAAATTAATTCAAAATGACAATATCATTGAAAAATTAGGATGTATGTAGTGGGGTAGTACAAAAAATAAAACTGGCTATCACTTGATATTTTAAATGGATGTTGCATACATGGGGTTCATTATATTGTTTTTGTTATTTTTGTGAATGCTTTCCTTAGTTAAATGCTAGTTTATTTTGTAGTTAGCATATTTCAAAAGGAGGTAGGAGAAGTATTTATAATCAAAATTTGTCTGTCTGGATTTAAAGTGTTTCATTCATACCATTTTGGGGGTGGCTTTCTTATGTTGTGCATTTATGATCTCAGGGTTGAATCCCTTTTTAAGCCAGGCAGTTTTAAAAACTGAAATACTGTGCCCAAGTGCCTGTCCAATCTGCTCATCTCTGCATGTGTCCCTGGTAAGCTTTGAGGCTGATATTATTTTTGGGTGGATACAGCTGGCTGAGTTGTTGAAAAGATATTTGGTTTTAAACTGCGAGTTTCTACTGAGATGTAGTTCATTTAAGAGTTTATAAATTAATGTAAACTGACTTAAAAGTTTCAGTCAGAGAGGGAATAGATGGAATTTTGAGGGATAAACAACATGCTACTTATATGGTCCTGAGATTTACCTTCCTTAGAATCATTCCTTTACAGTTAAAAATACACAGAATGTCCTTCTTAAAACATACCTTTACCTGAGTACAGTCGCTTCAATGCATCAGTATTCATTTGTAAACTGGCTTTTTTTTTTTCTGCAAAAGACTAGAGGCAGGGAAAACTCAGGAGGGAATGGGGGCATAGCAGAAAGAAGTGTTCAAAAGAATTGAGCCCTAAAACACACTCACTGCCTGTGCATACAGCCAAATAGAAGACAGGTTAAGGTTATTGTTGAGATCTTGTTGAGAGATAACCAGCCTGTCAGAGCACTCAAATGGGGAATGCTGAGCAGTCAGGGGAATTTTCTGTATTGGAACACTGAGAATATAGCCAACAGGAAAATACAGTGGTCAGTGGGAGAAGTAATAAGACCCTTAGAAAAGCATTCCATGACTCATAATTGGGTGTAATGAGTGGTTCAATCAAATATTGCTTGTACTGGTGTTATTTAAGATCAGTGATTTAAGAGATCATGAAGAAAAAGGAGAAGATAAAAGCTGCAATTTTTAAAAGTAATTTACTAGTTAACATTTCCAAACTTTTTCTAAATTTAACCAAAAACTGTACTGTTATACTTTGGTATATTCAGATATCCAAAGAGTAAAACATTTGAGCAGTTCAGTTGTCATTTGGACGTAATATTTTCTTAATCTATCCATTTTTTTAGTCATCAGATATTTAATAAGTACCTATGAAATGCAAGTCATATAGGTGTAGGTTAAGAGTAATACATAGAACTAAATTAACAATTCAATATCTAAATGGAAATCCTGACTACTAACTGGGATCATGTCTTCTGAAATGGACAGAGATATTACTAGCATGCTATTTGTCACAAAATTTTCCTCCAGAAAAAAATAAAAATCAATCATAAACAGATTTTTATAAACTGAATTTAATTTTGGCAAGATATGTTTTGTCTGAAGCAATAAATATAAAAATAAAATCATGTATAAATCAAATGTTATTTCTTTTATATAAAGACAAAATGAAGTATTAGAATTTTCATAATTATCATTATAATATAAATTAATTAATATCTCTCCAGCAAAGGGTAAATATGAATTAATAATTAAACTTATTTTGTTTGGACAAAATGCATGCAATTTTAACTTATAATTATTTTCCCAATTATTCTGATGCAATCTTGTTATCTTACAACTCTAACTAGTATTGCAAATTCAAATAAGATGATATCAAGTGAAAGGTTGAATGTACTTATTTGTTTATCAACTCCCATATTTAACGTCTAGCAAATGGCTAAATCTGCTTTCCCATATTATAGAATAATTCCATTATTGAAAACTTAGTAAAGAGAATCATGAACCATACTAAGATGTGTGTCATTGCTTTTTGAAGTATTCATTTCTCTTTTTTAATTCTATCTAAAAATATTTATGGTGAACATGAATTTTTCTTACCTTGTTTCTTTTAAGACAAAAAATTCTGAACAAAAGGGGAAAAAGAACAATAGCAACAAAACCTAAGACCAAAGAGGAAGAAAGATTAAAAATGAAGCTCCTTCATTCTCTTACAATATACATTGTTGCTCAGGGCCATGCTGATAGTGATGGACACCACAGTAATATGGGGAATGTTATCTCCAAGTTAAAGACTTCAGCTTGAAATTGGTTGTCTGGGCTTTATTCCTGTACGAGTCATCAGGGACTTTTAATGAGCCACTTTGTATCCAAGTGTTCCATTCATTTGAAAGAATTGATTAATAAAGAAATAATTCATGAAGAATCCTGAGATTTTTAAATTCAAGTGCAAAAGGTTCTATGACCATGATGTTCTATGATCAGTGAACAATGAGTAAAACATTTTTGGGCATCTTTATTTTATACTCTAATTTCTTTCAGTCATTTTTGTGTGTTTGTTTCAATAAGACCTATTCTCTGTAATTCCACTATCTTTACTTGTAAACAAAAATTATGAATGCCAAAACCAATCCTTTCTTATTTTGTAATTTCTCACCTTTATTGTTCTTTTTAATACATTTTTTTTGAAACAGCACTTCAGGGTAATTTATTTATTTTTATTTTTCTTTCTAAGAGCCAGAAAAAGCTTCTGAAACCAAACAAGGGACTGTAAAAGTTGCAGCACAAGGTAAGCAATTAAACACTTAAAAAAAAAAATCTATTGCTTTTTTCTTGTTAGTTTCTTAAGTCCATAGCACTTTATTGACAAAAGCCAAGGCTGTTTATTGCAGAATAGCACCATCTGCTGGGTTATTATAGAAAGCATCATGTAGTTGCATGAAGATACATACAGCAAGTGTTTACTTAGTAACTAGAGCAAGCATTACTAAGAGTATAATGCCAAATTTTCAGAGCAACTGCTAAAAGAACCAAGAATTAGTATCTTGGCTCCAAGTTTCAGTCATTGATCCTTTACATACAATATTTTTCCATGAGTAAGCCATAGTTAGATAATTAAAAAGAGATTCGTATTTAAATGATATAAATTTTCCCAAGTGTTTGGTCATATCTTATAATTTGTCATATTAGAAAATCAGTCAGAATATTATTAAATTATTATTGTCCCATAAATATCCAAACTGCATAAATAGGATTACAGATATGACTAATAAAGTAGTTGCCACAGTTTAGATGGGTCATCTATGAAAATCAGTTTTATCACTTAGTAATATCTTTGTAACACCAAAAGTGATTTACTCTCAAACCATGAGTATTTTGACAAAATCACAAGGGAAGGGGACAAGTGTTCTGCCATTGTCACCTATGAAAACTTCAGAAACCATTTTTAGAAAACAAAAGGTTAAATTTACATTGGAGAAGATCTGCGTCTTCTCTTTTCTGCCAGATTATATAATATTGAGCAATAAGAGAGATTCATTTTGACAGTGGTACAATTGTTTTTAGGTAGAAGCCCCTTGTAGCAGGCCCATTAACATACGATATCACGATACACCTTTGGATGTATTGCATCTGACCAAATGTTGCTTATGAGTAATATATGCTAGAATGGTTAAAAGCTATGAGACTTGTTTTTAGTTTTCATGTTGATTATTGTTTCAATAAAACTGGGTCTTCCTTAGGAAAGTTCTGATAGGAAATGTAACAAATATTATGGAAAATAGAAAAACAGAGCAAATATACATGAAAATGCAGCTTGAAGTAAATTTCTCAAGCAAATGACTATCACTTAAAAGATTCATGCTGTAAATATTATTTTCTCATTAAAAAATACAATGACCTTAGGCTCTTTGTGTTTTAACGGAAACTTTGGAGGAATGTTTTATACATGTGGAACTATAACTCAGGGCAGGAATTTAGTTTTACTTCAGCCTCATATTAGAGGAGTTCAAGAGGAGGAAATTGAAAAGATATTTGGCAATTTGTTTCAGGTTTAAACTTGGGGCTATAGACTCTTCATTCCAAAATTCAAAATACATTGGACAAGACAGCCTCTGATTTTTTTCTTTTTGAATAAAGGATTTTTTGATGAGTGCATATAACCTAGAGTCTCAAAGTCTTGTTAGAACTTTCTTTGAAAGGACATTAGATGAAAGTGTTGATTAACCACAGAGAACAAGGTGAGAATTGGGCACTTGTATGTATGCTCACAGAAATAAGGACTCATGAAAGTAGGAATAACTATCATTTGTGTCACTGCAGAATCTCTTTAGAACTTCCTTACACATATTTTATAATATTACGGATATATAATTTAATTATGTACAGAAATCTAGAAATAATTTCAAGTACCCTATGTGGACAGAGAACTTATTCAAATAACTTAAGAAGAATTGACAGTAATGTCTTAGCAGACAGGTAGGTATACTGGAAGGGATAATATTAACAATGACGCTTTAGTGTGATAGAAAGCTAGATTACATATGCTCATTTATTCATTTTTACTGTTAAAAAGAATTTAAAATCTATATTTACAAAAATATATGCATGTAGGCATTTATAATTATTAAGATTCAGCATAATTTCTTTGGAAGTATGTTTTAAAATTATTTTAACAAATTTTGAAGCACTGAGGAGTCTGTGATATAAATATTTTTATAATTTAGGAGATAAAAGAAATTTAAGTATCAACATAAATAGAATGTCATATAGTGCTGAAATGAATTGTGGAGTCTTAAATGTTATATGACTAAAACAAAAGTAAGAATAGGAAGTTGAGGAATTCTTCATGGACTATGAATGACTTGACATGAGTCTGGATCATGACTGGGAATTGGACTGAATGAGAAAAAGAACTGCAAGTGGGTAGATGGCTTAATTAAAAAGAAAGAGTGAGAGATAATATTAAAGTGTGTTATTATTAAGACAAGAGACTAATGTCTTAATAGCAGACCGAAACTAAGAGTGTGGCAGGGGAAAAAAGTGTAGATATAAAGATCACTTTGAAGAAATAATATTTGATAGAATATATGGGTTGAAACAAAGAAGAGAGTTAAAATTATATTGAGATTTAGAGACTAGGTGAAAAGAATGATGGTCATTATCACACATAAGTCCCAGGAAAAGAAACTCATTGAGAGGAAAAAGGTGATTTGCTTTTTGGCAGATTAATCTTGAACAGATAGAGAATAATCCAGATAGTGACTTTTGGGTAGCCAATTAGAATCTGGGTTCACAGATATTACATAATAAAATGTGTTGAAGAAATGGAATATAGACCCAAATCAGAAAGGAAAGAGGAATAAGGGAAGTATTTATTTATTTATGTATGCATTTATCATTTATGTCAAATGACTAGGTACACAATTTTTGAGGTTAAACTGCCAGAGAAAGGACAGATGCCCTAATGGAACTCAGTTTAAAAGATGGGGCTATCACTTTGAGTTCATATAGTTTTACCAATTACCTTCTTATGTATTGCTATAGCAAACATTAAATATCTGTGATATATTACAGAAAGAAGGCAGAAAGAGAAAACAAATTGAAATGTTAGTCATGCAAGTCTCATTAGAATATGAAAACCAAGAGCTCTATTATTGAGAACCATGTCTACTCAGTAAATTTAGGAGTCATCCAACCACACAATGCAGTTAAGTGGATTAGAATCACAGTCAGGCTGAATTGAGGACTGGTGGTCAGACACATGGAACACAAGTCTCAAATCCATAATGGAAACAGTTGGATCTCACCTCCTTGGCTTTGATTAGCTACAGGGGATAGAATCCAGCTTGACAGATCCTGTGGTCTTCCAGATGGCAATGAATAAAAGCTATCCATCTTCTAAAGACCCAGGGAAACACTAGAAGTTAGTGTCAGTTTTGATAAGTCAAACTCCTTCAATAAACTCTTTTCCATTTTAATTGTAAAGTTGAAACTGAAGCTGTCAAAGAATATAAGAATAGTAAAAAGGACAATGTGTATATATTGCATGCCTTAAACTGCACATGGGTATGTATAGATTGTTTTTCATGAATTATGTCAGAAACCAAAGTATTTCGATGTTGCTGAAAAAGATTTTGCAAATTCTTGAATGAATTTCAGATTTAGGGATTTTCTTCTCTTTAGAATTCATAGGATTAATAAAACTAGAAAGTTATTTGCATTTTCAGCCATCTTTTTGATCAAGGTATTGGTAACTTTGGTTTTCAGAAGTAGATTTATGGTTGATGAGAAAGCTTAGGCTTCAGGGCTTACTAGCCAGAGCGCCTTCAATGACACCTGGATAGATTGTAGCAACTGTTCGTAAATAATTGTGAGTTGTTTTATTGTGTCTTTAAAGAATCCTTCCCTCCTACCATGTAATCCAACTTATTTTGGAAAGAATATGGCTTAAATGATGGGAAATATTGTGAGATTATTCAGTAGTAAAACAAAGCAAAACCCCTCCTGCATAATATCTGAAAGAACAATACCGTTTCACTTCTTTTCCCCCTTGTACAAACATTAGGCAAAATATGAAAATTTATGTGAATTTTAGATTCAAAATATATACTTGGGTGATTTTGAAAATTATTTGGTCTTAAAGGAAACTATTTTTTTTGCAAAGAATAACAAAATTATTGAGTCAAAGCCACAGGACTTGCTTTAATTATGCCCTATAGCTTTGAAATCTATCAGGCAGTGTCCATATCTTTGAATTCATTTTAGTTGTCTTCATTACTATCCTCATAATATCATTGGAATAGACCAATATTTTAATAGTTTAACTTAAAATATCTAAATAGGATTCTTTATTGCATTTATATTATCAGTTAAAAGTGTTTTAAAAACAAAAAAACAAAAGGCACAAATTGGAATCAATGTGTAAATGCACTTTTTAACTACAAAATTTGTAGCATTTCAATAATATTTAGAAAATAGAAAGACCTATAATAAAATAAAATATACTATATTTCCTTCCTATCTTGTTCCTGAATTTGGGACCCTATTCTGGTACTTATTCTATAGGCAATCATTAACAAATCATTTTATTTCTCTGAGGCTTGAGTTCTTGCTCTATGTTGCCTTTGTTACAAGGCTATTGTGAAGAATAACTGAGAAAAGGCACCAAGGTGACTGGGCAACTGTAGCAGCATAGAATAAATCTCCAAAGTAGTCCTGGATGTTGGTCCTAAGTGATCTTCACCCTTCTGTCTAGTCAGGTGTCATGACCGTGCTGAGGTGTGCTCAATCTCAGATTCAATAATGTGCCCTAAGACTTCTCTGAATTGCATTTGTTTCTGAATTTCCTTTGAACAGAACAAGGTCCATCTTGCTAATAAAAATTTCAAGCTTATAGAGCACCTCCCCCAAATCCTTCTAGTAATAACCATAAACTAAAACCTTTACCCAGAATTAGATTCATGATCTAGGATTGGGCGAATGCCACCACAGAGGAAGTCAGAATTCAAAAGTGATTAAAGTGTTCTGTGCCCCTTTCTCTGTATAGATAACAACATAAATGCTAAAAAGCAGAGTGGAGTATTCATTATCCCTTCATGAAATGAGACATTTAATAAACTCTTATTATAAATACAAGTATATACTGCATTCTGATATATATTTTTTCAAAAGCTAGATATAAATAATTTGTAAAATATCATCTCCATTCGTTTGAGACACTCAGTCATAGTCTATGTTTTATGAACTTCTAGGAGTAATTATGGTTCTCATATTGGTAATATAAAATCTAAAATTAACTTATAGTAAACGTGTTCTTACAAATAGGGTTTCTGTCACTGTAATTCAATTTATTTTTATTGTTTTTGCTATATGCTTATTTCTGAATTTCAATCTTCACATGAATTAAGAGGATTAATGGGTACAAAGGTGATGACTGAACTTATGAATACATGAGATAGATTCTTATAGTCTTAGAAGTGTTCTAAGGAATGATTATTTAAGACGTTTAAATGCCATTTTCTTTCCATTATTTCAGCAGCAGCTAAAAAGGATGAAAAGAAAGAAGGTATGTTTTATGTAAAATCTCACTCTGCCTTTTGTAAGGACAATTTACCAATATTCAGAGTTGTGCTTTTACTGCTCTCCTTACTATATTCCCTTCAGATAACTGGATCCATTATTTGCATACATTTTGCATGAATGTTCTCTTTCTATCTCACCTCACACAAAAGGATGAACTATTTCTTTAAATGTAATTTTAGCGTAGCTTTCTCAAGATAAAACAGCCTCTGCAAATCCCAAACCTCCTACTCTGTTGGCAGTTTTATCAATTTTTAGAAATTTGTAAATTATGGACCCCGTTCTCCTATATTAACTCCTTGCATCTCTGACACACATAAGTAACTGCTGTTACTTTGCTCTATTAAGCTGCAAATAAGTTATAGTCATCCACTGCAAATAAATTCTCTTTTTTGGTGGGGTGGCATGACATGGTGTAAAATATATCTTGTTGGCAAAGGAAAATTGCACTATATGGAATTAAATGGACAAGAAAGACTTTATCCAAGACTACTGCAGTAAGGGTCAAGTCTATTAGCAGAGGAAGGAGATTGAACTTAATTCCACTGAAGCTAAACGCCTGAGAGTTTTTAAATGCTGGAGTGAGCTAGCATCGAAGTACTGGACAATAATGAGTTGGGGGTGATCAGTGCAATAAGGCCATATGGGCCTTCTAACGGGACCTATCAAAGTTAGGCTCCTACCCTCCCAAAAGACTGAGAAATAGGGATGCTATCTTTTCTATAATTATATTCCAAAAAAGATGGCTTTCTGGTTCTTGTAAAAGACATTTCTGGGTTGTAGCAAATTTATATTTTGAAAGGACAGAGAAAGAGTTTGCAATTACAAGGTTTCCAAAGTGAAAAATTTAAGAAAAAAGATGCCAGGTCCTTGTAGGCAGGAAGAAAGTTGTATAAACTTGGTCTTGCATTAAACATTAAGGCTGACCACACCACTGCTGTCCTTTTTAGAGGGATGTTTGTAATGCACACCCTGACAAAACTTGGATGGTCTTTTCACCACTGTTTATTAATCTAACCCCATTTTATTAATAAAATAGAATGTGGATACATGACCATATGATCTAGAAACATAAAAAACAAGGGTTATATTTTGTATTTAATATCATCAGAATTTTCCATGATCCTAACAGTTTGAGTTACATTCTGCTTCTGTTACACAAGAAGCTTAAAGCTAATATGCATGAGAAAGAGAAAATATTTAAGTTGGTTATTTGTTCAGAGAAAGCAAAGCTGAAGTATTATAACAATGACTGCTAGAACATTTTAATGTTTCTCATCAAGAGATTGAAATCAACATGGGTTCCTTTTGATATCTTTTAAATGTATATTGGCAACTGATACTATATGTTATGAATACTTTGATGTAAAGATAGGGAATTTTTAAAGAATAAAGACATTGTGAGTTCCTGGCACAGTTTTGTATAGAAATGCTAGTTATCCTTCCAGTATTCCCTCTTAGAAAAAAAGAAACAAGTTTCATTTGATTTAAGTAAAGGCGTAATATGAATGGTTATTTTTTCATTGGTATCCAAGTCAACATTTTAGGAAACTACAATTTCACAACTTTTAAGATTTGTGTTATCTGCGTATTATATGCCTCTATTTTTTCTGGCTTATATACGTCATTTCACCCTTTAAATAAATTGTCCATAATCTATATGCCATATTTGGAAGAATTTGGGCAGAACTTTGCCAGTGGAAACTCAAAAGCTTCCTTGTCTGAGACCTGTTAGGAAACACTCTCCTTGTAGACAACAACATTCAAATTCTGATGTCAGTTTTCAAATCCAGCTTTTCTTTTGCTCCTCAAATTTAGTCTTTTATAATTTCAGTTTGACTAAATTCTCTTTGGTTTAATCCTTCCTTAAATAATTAGAAAAACTGATTTTCATTACAAAACAGGTTCTAGTTTTCCAGTTGGGACTTCACATTGCCATTTGTGACTTCAATGAGTCTTACTAACAGCTCATATTTTCCAGGGCAATGATCTCCCAAAGTCAGATGTATTTTGAAAAGTGGTCAGTGACTTCAAGGGTGTTCCTGATACCCTTCCCATAGTTCTTCAATGTCAAAACTATTTTTTTAAAGAAATATGAGATCACCATCTGCCTTTTTCTCTCACATTCTCACATGAATATGCACTATACTTTTCCAGTGGCTTAGTGGTGTATATTAGTGCAACAGACTAAATCCCAAGCAGATATGCAAATCTAGCTGCCTTCAAATTAAGCCAGGCATTAAGGAGAGTCACAGAAGTCAATTATTTCACCATTTTGTGTATTGGAATTATATTTGTTATAGAATATGTTGTTTATATTAAAATATATCAGGTTTATAATATTTAATAAATGAATAAATAATACATAAAATTTAAATTTTTTTCTTAGCTCTCATTTTAAAAATTATAAGCGTCAATAAATGCATAAAATAGCTATTTGGATCTTTAGTAACTATTAACAGTTTAAAGGAGTACTGAGATGAAAATGTTTGAGATTCTTTGATAGAAATAATTATCTTGCTTATGATATTATCTCTTTCCAAAATATTCAGCTTTATTCATTACAGTTTTTATATTCTTAACTATTTAAAATATTGAGTGACTCTACCATAATCACAGAACATACTCTTCAGGCCTTAATCTGCAATTAAATTCCCATATTCTGTTTCTGACTTGCCTTTTCTAACCTCCTGTCAATCACACATCAAGGCAAGATCAAGGCCAATGCCTGAATAAATCCAGTAGTAAAGATGCCAGGAACCCTTTTGAGATTGAGGTAACTTATTACGTTTATGGACATCAAAAGTAAGAGAAGCTGAAAGTGACAGCTCTTTATGGCCCTTGTTCCACACTCCAAAAAGGGTGAAGCAAAAACAAATGGGAGGAGGTTGCAATGTAACACAAATTAGAATCACTTCCTTGCTGAGGAGGCAATTCCAGGCTCCAGCCATGATTTTGTGGTCTACAGCTCTATTCCAAGTGGGTCGAGGAAGAAAACTTGGAGGTGATGAGAAATTATTTTTACAGTCTCCCAGGAGAAATTTGGAGGCACATGGGAAGTGGCCTCCTTGCTCCTCACAAGACTCCCATGCTCCTGTGTTCCAGGGGAACACAAGGCATCCTGTTCAAATTCATTAGTTACAATTTAAAACTTTACTTGTGTGGCAATCTTGCTCTTATTCTTACCCACATTCTTCCTTTATGTACTCTATTCCACAAAGCTGCTCTCCATTTTACATATGAAAGTTCTTGCTGTTATCCTAACAGAGTTTACCACACCCCAACCCCTTTTTTTCTTTCTATGAAATATGCAGCTTTTTTTTGGAGTTCATGATAACTCCTCTGTCCTCTAAGAACTCTGGTCCTCTCAGTTAAAAATACTGTCAGGCTTGTATAATGCACCATGGAGCTTATTTCTTGCCACTTTGTACTTCATGTTACTTGCAATCCTTTTCCTTTTACTCTAGCTAACTTCAGACTTTTGATAAGAGGGTCATGTCCAATTCACTTTTATCCTCTGCAGGGACTAAGTTTCTTAGTTTTCAGATTGTTCAAATATATATTCTGTGAATCAGTAATATCTAGTACTCAACACATACATAATAGTCACAAGAAATATAAAATATGAACTACCAATTTTCTCACATCCCGGGCAAATATTCTATAACTAATATATTTCCATCATCATCCTCATCATCACTATAAGTTACTTTTTAAGTTTGGGAAGTCATAACTAACTATTGACTGTTTGTTTTATGTGTGTATGATCATGTGCTGCTACTTGGGATAGATGAGCAGAGCTAGGTAAATCTCATTCATTTAATCTCATTTTAATTGATGAATTCCTAGGGGCTGGAATGCTAAGAATTCTGCTTTAACATGTGGAAGACAGAACTCTACTAAGAACAAACCAGATGATATTGATTGTTTACTGACACTAGCAAAAGTAGAGTTGAATGCATATGAGCATTACCCCAAGTCCTAGGGATTCAAAATTGAGATATGAAGAGGAATTGTGTGAAAAAATAAAGCAAAGTGTATGGTATTGTAAGAAGAAAGATGCTAATCCAACAGATTCCACAAGGGAGACAAGTTCTTCATTCCCAGCAAGAGTGGACTACCAGAGAGTTCATTTTTCCCTTGAGATAAATTGGTACTTCATTTTCCTCTGTCCTCACTAAGAACATAATAGATCATACCTGATGTGTTGCTAAAGATGTGTGACGAACTGAACAGACTGCCAACACATCACTGTGTTTTAAAGCATAGGTGTTGGGGGTCTCAGTATTCCTAACTAGAAAAAAGGCTGATGCTCAGATTATTGGGCAGATGGTCTATAGGAAAGTATATTAACCAAGTAAACCTTTATATTGATTAAGCTATTTCAGCAACAAATGTTGAGAGGGCATAATGAAGTTTAATAGCATGGATATTAAACAGCTCGTACTGATAGCCTTTCAGGGTCAGTATGTGATCTTTGAATTCTAAGTACTCTATTTTTTCAGTTGCCCAGATTCCTTTCTTTTATAAGTCCTTTGAGCTATTGGCTCCAATCTGAAAGACAGATCTTTATGATGACATTTCACTGTAGCTTTCCATTCTTAAACTCAATATATTGAACTTCTAAAAGACCAGTTTGGTTAGATCTCGTTATAGAAGATTGCTATTTTTCACA
Source organism: Marmota monax (assembly GCF_021218885.2). Classification (NCBI taxonomy): domain Eukaryota; kingdom Metazoa; phylum Chordata; class Mammalia; order Rodentia; family Sciuridae; genus Marmota; species Marmota monax. The sequence continues at coordinate 4,871,038 of NW_026694256.1, read as the reverse complement.
TTTCTATTTCATGGAATGTTTTATTTCATCTTAATGTGTACCACAATTCACCTGACTCTGGACTTCCTATTATGTTTTATATTATTTTATTTTGGTACAATTGATATCTAATTCAATATATTATTGATTCTTGATTCTCATTATTAAGGAAAAGGAAATTGAATTGAAAATAAAAATGTTCTATAGATACATATATTGTGTTGAGTTTTCCATTACTACTCTATGTCAGCATAAAGTTATTTAGCTAATATTTTCCCATATTGTGACATAATTAGCAAAATCATCATTTTAATGACTGAATTTTTTTTAATGTATGGTACAACACAAATCCTTCCACAGTTTTCCTACTATTCAGAGTTTACTGTTTAATATTCTCTTTATTTAGAGGTATAAATTAATTTCATGGACAAAAATCTTCCTATAAGTGTATTTACAATTTTGCATTTTTTCTATGGGTTTCTAGAAATGGAATTGCCACATCCAAAAGCATACTAGTTTTTATAAAAGCCTGGATTCTTTCTGAGGTTGCTTTCCCAAAGTATTTTTAATTTGGTAAAGTTATCGAAATGGGTTGTCACTTTCTCCACAGTGTTTCTAGAATTTTTGGTTATCATTTTTGTTTTCATAAAACAACTTTACTGGCCATCTAACTGATTTTTGTGAATAAACAGAAGTGTATTGTCATCTCCAAACATGTTAGGTCCAGAGCTTTATTATGGAAGTGGATCACGGATACCGCCACATCACTGTGAGGAACACAGGTCCCTTAACTTGCAAATGAGGAGTGTCCATTGTTGCAGGTTCTAAGCCAGCAAAGAATCTGTTCTTCTTTAGCATGTTTCAATCTTTGGTCATCATCATTGTTCTAATTTCAGTATTAGAGAATCTCAAAATTAGGTTATGAAGGCACATAAGAAATGACAAAATAGGAAATGTTCTCTGCAAAAAATAAAATAAAATAAAAAATAAACTAAGTTGTTTTTATTCCAAAATAAACAAGATACGGAAATCTTTGTGCTTTTATTTTAAAGTAAAAGGAACATAGAGTTTATGGTCTAAATAATAGAAAATAAAAAATCCTCATATCTAGGCTGAATGTCCCTATATAAAAAGCAAAATAGATGTCTGTTGACCACAGAATACACATTACTATACAGCAGTTATAAATTAATGTGTTCCTAAGTAGCCCACATGCAATATGACCCTATTTCTTTTTCATTAGAGTGGGATGCTGTGCTGGAAGTGTATGATTATTCTAAGAGTGTACAATGCAGTTTACCTGGATTTACACACACACACACACACACACACACACACACACTAATATATATGTAAACTAATCTGGAAACTAACTTGTACTCAGTATTTTCTAAGAACTGAGAACTAACAAAATTATAAGGACTAAATTTACACACACTTTAAGACCATTTGGGTTAATGCACCATGGTAATATTTTTTGTTACAAAACTGTGTATTCTGTTATTAATTAGGTGTTTGCTTGAGTTGGGAAAAAAGAAAACTAGCTATGGTCTCATATAAATAAATATATATGACTGAATTTTTTTAATGTATGGTACAACACAAATCCTTCCACAGTTCTCCTACTACTCAGAGTTTACTGTTTAATATTCATATATACATATATAAATTATATGTAGATATTTTCTTTTATTTTTTCTGTATTTTTTGCTTTAAAAGGTTTCTCACCTCCCTGCCTTACTTCAGTGTTCATTCTTTTGAAAACATGGTAGTTTCTCTTTAAGCTTCATATTTTAGAAACATTGCATGCAGTCAATTCATTTTAGTGCAAATGATTTCACTGTTGATGTCACTTTTGCTGTGAGGTATTCAAGTTGTTGATTTCTCTAATCTGTTTTATCAATAACTTACCATTATATTTTCAGATTCCAAGAAAATAAAAAATCCTACAGAAGGTAGTGTATACATTTCTTTCTGTATCTTTTATTTTATGAGCCCTAAAGTAGCTTTTTTCTTAAAGAATCAATATTGAAAAAAAATACTTATGAAATAAAAAATGGGAAGGGGGGAGAGAGAGAGAAAGAAAGAGAGAGAGAGAGAGAAAATAAAGAATTCAAATCTTTTCTATTAACACTGCCATGAGAAATAGTCAGTAGTATTAAAAAAATAAATCCTGCATATATTTACTTTTGACAGTTATCTTTCTCAAATTTGCTTTACAAATAAAACAATGTAAAGTATCAAGCACTCATTTAATGAGAAAGTATACATTCAGTTAATTTTCAACACATCAGCATGGATTATAAATGGAATGAAATCATAACCCATTTGGCAAGTATATACTTGCATCTTTTGGACTTTTTCACATTTGTTCATTGGTACAAAGTATTTATCTACACAATTTTTTAAGTTTGTCCATGTGTGTTTATTTAAGAAGACTGCCAGGTGTAAATAATTTAAAATGACTAAACATTATAATAATTGTCAAATAATGTTTTTAAATCAAATTATGGCACTTCTTATGATAATGGACAATACCTCAGAGCAACACTCATTGTAAAATTCAAGGGGAAATATTTGGGAGACTGTGGAAAATATGTGGTCTAAGAAATATGATAGTAGTGAGTTTTATCTTTAATGCTTTTAAGATCAATGTTTTTCTGTTTATATTTCTTTCAACAGAGCAGTTGAAGGGAAAAAGTAAGAAAATGCATGCAAAGTCTACTTGCCTGTGGTGTGTGCTGTTTCTTTCTACTGCTATAAACCGGATTGCTGGTGTATTTAAACTTGCAATCTTGAATGTACTTGTTCTATGTTTTATGCATGTGAACTGCTTTGTTTTGTTTTTTTCTGGCTTTTTTTTTTGTGAGAATGAAGAATACATGGCCTACAGGGTCAGAGTGACCTGGAAAGCATAGCCAGCTTTTTTATAACCTTTTTTTTTTCAACTCTGGCAAACACTTAATAACACTATCCACAGTTTTGTAACAGAAAATATAAACATGTTGCATTAACCCAAATGGTCTTAAAGTGTGTGTAAATTTAGTCCTAATAATTTTGTCAGTTCTCAGTTCTTAGAAAATACTGAATAGAAGTTGGTTTCCAGGTTAGTTTTATGACCTCATCCCTATTGTCTTTCTTCTTGTAATACATAAATATTTGACATGTGTAAACAATATATTACATTTTGTCTGTGATGTGATATTCTCCCTATAGGCACTATGACCTCTGTGTAATAACATTGCTTGGCATCCATATCTTAGGCATAGTTCAATGTTACTTTGACACACCATTAAACTTGGTAACTATTCAGTAAAGTTCAATGCCTTGAGGTTGTGTCTTTTGCAAACATGTATTCTCCTCTGAAGAAAATGAGAGACATTTAACAAATCAAAATTTAAAAATAAAATTTACCTTACTCAATTAGCTATTAAAAATTAGCGCCATTCCAGGACTATATATTCCTTAAGATCCCATTGGTATTAAAAACATTAGCTTTAAAATATACGACATTTAAAAAAATGCTTATGTATGTTTTAGCCCTATAAAGTTAGGACTCTGAGATATTCAATGTCATGAAAGAGCTCTAAAATGTCCTGTAGAAAGAATCATGAACAACCAGCCAGAGGGAGCAATTTATCTGTGGAGAAGTGTGTGTTTGTTCAGCATCAGATGTATGAGTGTGCACAGCTGCTGATAAGTTCTGGCACTGGGATACAAAATCTACTCCACAAACCAGCAGGAAAATGGAGGACAACTGGAGATTTTAAAAATTATATATATATATACACACACATATCTCCTTAAGGCCTTCACTTTATTGCAGTTTATATGATTTAAAATGTCCTGCAGACACATGGCAGCTCCTTGGCAATCTTCAGGGCGTTGATGTATTTAATAAATAAACATGACTTTTCAGGCCTTCATTTATAGAACAACACATTCCCTCCTTGAGAAGTTCCATAGATGTGACTTGGGAAATCATTAGCAGAAGAAATTGTTTTCTTCAAAACAGCTATGAATTTTTTCCAAATTAACTTGTTTGTTCTGATTTGTCATTTAGACTTGCTTTTGCTATTGCTATTATTATGTGTTTGAATTTTATTTGGATTTATCTTCAAAATTGCTGCATTTGATGTTATATTCTAGCCTTATATTCTGTTTCCATTTTTCTTTTTAATTAAATTTAAATTTAATTTAATTTCTTTTGAATTAAAAGTTTGTTTTCCAAGTCATTTTCTTTAAGTTTAGACCTATTTTTAAGTATAAAAACAGGGTGAAGGATTCACATATACTTAATTTTGTAAATTTTGTATATTTTATAGATTCCTGTAATCTATATTTTTTTCAAAATAAAAAGAAATAACTCAAATGATCAATTAGGGCCTTATTTGGCAGTCCCTGTAGAATTTAATGGTAAAATTGTTTATATTTATCATTATATTAATAATAATTATTAAATAATGCATAATTATTCAATAAATATTCTATGCAATATCATATATCGTAAAAATGTGTTTTCTTGCATATCATCCCAAATAGCACAGTATATTATTATGTGATGACTTTCTAATATTCTAGGGCAGTCTTTTTTTCTTTAACTTTAAATTTCATATATTGCTGGTGCTTGATTTTGATGTCCTGTGCCCAGTAATTTCTTTTTTGTTTGTTTTAATTACTTTACAAATCTCGTATAGTTCAATCTTTCATCCAGCAGTTAAACAATACATTTAATTTGCCAGATACTTGGTAATATTTTTGTTATGTTGGATTTTGCTCAGTCACCTATACTCCTTCCGCTTAGCCTGCAACCCTTGCTCAAGCAAGCTCTTTTGTTTGTTCTGCTGCCTGTGCATGGTCCTAGAGTGTTCAAGTTGCTCTTTACCCCTGCACAATGATAAGACTGATGAGTGGAACTGAAGGTTGGTAGATTGTGCCATCACCATACAGGGTTATGTGACCCCAAGTGTTTCTAATATACAGTTCATAGAATTCTTTCAGCATGAATAGTTTCCAGTTTTCAAATTTTATTCCATAAATGAAACTTTAAGAAATTTCTCTAACCTTTTCCTTTAAAGTGTCAGATAGTGTCTAATAGTATTTCTTGAAAACCTTCTTTTAAATTAATTTGACATGCTTACCTAGTCAAAATAAATAAGAATAGAATGTGGATGATAACATTTCGCATAAAATTAGTGCTTGCACTTCATGTAAAATTAGTACACTGTATATTGTAAATGTTAGCTTCCTCTTTATCTTTTGAGGACGTATATAATTTATTATTAACTTAACCCATCATAGAAAAGGAATGGAACACAAATCAAGGAAATGTCATAAATCCAAGAATCTGCTGAGGATGTCCTGACATACTGCCACCACATAGGACCCAGCACTGTGGGTCCTTCTCCAAGGCATTGCTGCCCTGTAGATTTCCAGTTTGTTATTCCTTCTGGAATGTTGATTCTGTGAAAAACCATATTGTCCTCTTGTAGAGTGTTGTCTTCTTTCTTTTTTTTTGTATTAATTTTTATTGAATCTGTTTAATTACCTAAAACATTAGAATACCTTTTGATATAATCACACAACTATGGAATATAATTTGCTCTAATTCAGTCTCTAGCACTTTCCCACCTGCCTCCCTTCTCCTGCTCCAGTCTCACTACTCTACTGATATTTCACTGTACTGGTAGTTTTTTCTTTCCTTTCCTTTTCTTTCTTTCTTTCTTTCTTTCTTTCTTTCTTTTTTAAATTAGTGTCTTGTGGATATACTTGATGTTAGGATTCACTGTGCTATATCCACGTATGCACATGTGAAAGTGGAGTCAGTTTTATTCCATGGTTCTTCCCTTTTCCCCTCTCTACTTCCTCCCCCTCTATCCCCTTTGTTTATTCTACTGATCTTTCCTCTGTTTTGATGAAATTCCCTTTCCTTTTTTTTTCTCTCTTTCTTTGCATCTTCCTCACCCTGTTGGATTTATTTCTGCATATTAGAGAAAACATTTGACCTTTGACTTTTGGGGACTGGCTTATTTCACTTAGTATGATAGTCTCCAGTTCAATTCATTTACCCACACATGCCATAATTTCAGTTTTCTTTATGGCTGAGTAATACTCCATTGTTTATTTGGACAACATTTTCTTTATTCATTCATCTGTTGAAGAGCACCAACTTTGTTTCCATAGCTATTGGCTATTGTGAATTGTGCTGCTATGAATATTGATGGGCCTGCATCAATATTAGATGCTGGTTTTAAATTTTTTGGCTATATACTGAGGAGTGGGATAGCTGCGTTATTGCTAGTTTTTTGAGCAATCTTCACACTGCTTTTCAGAGTATCACATTACTCTGCAGTCCCACCACCAACAGCATATTTTTTCCCCACATTCTCACTAGTATTTATGATTATTTATATTCTTGATAGTTGCCATTCTGACTGGAGTGAGATAAAATCTCAGTGTAGTTTTGATTTGTGTAGCCCTATTTTCTAGAGATATTGAACTTTAAAAATAAATATTTGTTGAGCATTTGTATTTCATTATTTGAGAAGTGTCTGTTCAGTTCTTTGCCCACATTGTTTAGGTTATTTGTGTGGTTTTGGTGTTATGTTTTTTGAGTTCTTTGTATGTTCTGGATATTAACGTCCTACTTAAGGAGCAGGTGGCAAAGATCTTCTCCCATTCTGTTGGCTTTATGCTCTTAATGTCTCTTGAGTCTAGAATAATGCTTGTGTCAAACAATATTGACTAAAGAAGGTTCTTAAAAATAAATGTTAGCTGAGAACTCTATAAGGAGCATTTGTATTTCTTCCTCAAACCAGGCAAGAATGTTTTGCTTCCTCCTTTGCTTCTTAGCTTATTTTAGTGTCTTAAATATATCCCAACAGAATATTTTTCTTAGCTAAATTAATATCTCTTCAATATAAGAATATATTTAGAAAAGACAGTAAATATGAAATCTGTCCATCTTCATTTTTTCTGAGAATTATTTTTAAACAGTCATAATAGCTATCCTTTGAGCTTACTTTCCATTCCAGATTTATTTCATGTAGATCTAAAATGATAATAAATTTATTTTTCTCCATTTTTATAGATTCTTTTTATGTTTCTGGTTTATTATTTATGTAAATTTTGAATTCCTGTAAATATCCAGAATATTTTGATGCTACTCTTTGAGGGAACTCCCAAGAGAAATTATACTCTCTTCAAGGTATTTATTAGTTGCTGCAATCCAGCATCAGCATGTGGGTTTGCTTATGTTAAAACAATTAAGATGTGATTCACATAATTGTAATAATAATAATGATGATGATAATGATAATAACAATAATAAAATATGTTTCAGAACAAGAAAAGAAAGAAAAACATGCAGAACCAGGTAATTTATTTAAAGTATTCTATTTTTTTAAATTTTATGATATTATTTAATTTGCAACTTAATGATAAATTATAAATGAATGGCATAGAATATTGATTTTTTTTTCTTTTCTTGCTTGATATAGCAAAGTCACCAAAGAAGGAACCTTCAGGTGAGTTACTCTGGTGAAGTGGACTCTCTCTACCAACAGGTAGCCTCAGACTATGTGTAAAGGGTGGTCTGAGGCAGGAAAGGTCAGGAAATCTCAGCCTTCCTTTCAAGCTCTTGACACAAACTTAACATCAAGGCAGTTTTACAAAGTAAAAGCCTGATAACATGCTGCACCCTTGCTACTCAGTGTGAGGCCTGTGAGCCAGCAGCATCTGATGCTGAGGTAGGAATGCAGACTCATTAAGAAAATGAATGCCCCACCCAGTCCTACTGAATAAGAAACAGAAACTTCATAATATACCCAGTGGACTCCTGTGTGCAATGTTTGAGAAGCAGGAATTTTTGTTTAGTGAAAAAAATGCAAAGAACAAAATAAAACATGAGCAAAACACTTCCTGTGAATGCATCTAATATTGCTTTGCTTTTCAAATATGAAATATTCACTTCCAGAAATATTCTCCCCCCATGCATAATGTTAATTAGTAGAATTTCTTGAGCACTTGGGGATTTATCTTTAAAAGAGTGGTAGATTTATTCTCAATATATTTGTAATCTAATAGGAAAAAATTGAACTGAGAATCAAACAATGAGACAAACCAACCCAATCAGCAAATACTGAAAGTGCAGTTACTATAGACACCAAATCATTTTCTTATTTTTTTTCTAACATTTTACCTGCTCAGTATGTTATTTGAATGAAAAACTTTGACGTTTCCTAGTGACCTCTATTTCTTTCTTTTTTATTTCTTTCTGTTTTTCTTTTTCTTTCTTTCTTTTTTTTTTTTTTTTCATGTTGAGTTTGTATGAAGAAATGTCACCCAAAGAACCAGGAGGTTTTATTGTTAGGGGAGGGTATTTGGGCTGGTGTGTGCTTGTGTTTATGTGCACATGTTGCAGATAGTCATAGCTTCATATAATGTCCTGTAGTTTGTGTTTAAGTGGAAATAATATTTGCCACTTGTACATAACAATGCAAATAGAGTTGCTACACCATAGGACTGTCCTAGCCACAACCATAGCAAATCACAGGTTTAAAGCCACAGTTTTCTTCTTCCCAGTTTGTTTTGTTAAAACTACTGCAATAACCCCAATCTGCTTAGGTATCTCTCCAACCAGTTCCATAGCATCATTTCCTTACCTTTACAATAGCATTTAATATACTGTTAAAATTATACTCTCTTCTTTTTTACACTTTCAACAGTTCTTAATTAGAGAATAGGGCCTATTTTTATCTCTTTATTTTCAGAATGCCTATTTTGATTCCAAGCACACAGAGGGCACTTGATAACAATGTATGAGGTGAAAGAAGGACACCAAGTAGAATAATCCCAGTTTTTAAAATTTAAAAACTGGATGACTTCCAAATACATAATTTACAAGATGAAGTAATGGCACATTTCACTATCTCACATTAACAGCCCTACCATTTAACCTTTGGTAAGGAATGGTTTATCTATTTATAGAGAACAGCCTATTTGTCCAAGAATGCATTCCCACAAGTGCTCTGTAACACACATTTATACTTATGTACATATGCAAAAAGCTCAAATGGAGACACATTTTAAAATATGGAGGGGCATATCAAATGACTTTTGGTATAACTAGTTTTAAGGATCTTCATAGCTAAATACCATGTCTCATATTGAACATGACACAATACCATAACTTAAAATTGCTTCAAAACATCTGTTCATTTCAGGGTTTGATTACAGTGTAGCCACTTAGCAGTAATTAGTTTTATTTTTAAAATTTAAACCATTGGATAATCTGCCATATTATTTCTTTATTTATTTTCACTTCATTTTATAGAATTTGAGGAAAATGTATTTTCCTGAATATAAAAGCAATCAGATCCTTTGCAAACTTAAAATGGAAAACTAATAAGTGAGTCATGAATGATCCTTCTATGTTGGAAGATGTTTAAATAGCAGTCCCTCAGAAAACAAAAACAAAAATCTGTGGTTCATGAGTATTTTTAGAGTATGTCAAAGAAATTGTAGTGCTATGTATTCTCTTTCTAAGATTTGCTTTGTTGTTGTTGTTGTTGTTATTGTTGTTTTTGTTTTTTCCTTTTGGTCCTTAAGATTATACACATAGTCTTTTAAGCAACTAAAATAACTTTAAAGTTATTTTATAAAAAAACAAGTATGTTTAACATAGACCTTCTTTCTTATCATTAACAGCTGCAAGTGAAAAACAAGTGAAAGCAAGTATGTTGAATAAAACTTTTAAGTGGAGCATATTTTAGCAGCTTATTCTCTTGACTGTTCTGCTGTAGACATTGCTAATGCTAATTTTTGAGCTGGATTGCCAATTTTTTGTGTTTGGAATAATATGGCAAATTATTCATTTCTGTCTTTTCTGTGAATTCATGCTTCTGACACTTTATCTATAGAGCTTTACTTTGTAAATTTTAATTTGTCCAGATAACCTCTCTTCAAATTGTGACCTGTTTTATACTTTGCAGAATATGTGATCTCTTCATTTTCTTAATTAAATAATTCTTTAATTATTCTAATGATTAATTGTTTGAAAAAAACAGGCAACATAATTTGTCTACTATAAATGTTGTGTCTTTAATAAAATGTACCCCCAAACCCCAGTTTTTTAACTGTTATTTGCTATCATATTCTTTTTTTAACCCATGTAACTTTAGATTATGAAATATTGACTGGCAACTATAACATATTATGCCATTTGTATCAGTGGTAGCCTTGACAATATGCTCAAGGGAAAAAAGCTGATTTCTTTTGTTGTTTGTAAATCTTAATTTGATAAAATACCTAACAGGTTGCCATTAATGAAAATTATTTTAAGCATAAGGGCTTGCATTTTATTTTTGGAAAAAAGAAACATGGTTAGCTTCTTTAAGTTTTGGATATATAACCCATGGTCAGTTGTGTGCATGATAAAATATATTTATATTTCCCTTTGGGTTAGAGTTATATAAGTACTGATGATGATACTAATACATAATACTTTCAGACCTAGTATATCACTGGTAAACATATCAGTGAATAATTGGAATATATGTTAATTAGATAGGTGAGAATGTCTTTCTTTTTTTCTTTTTAAAAAAGATCATTGCTTTTAAATTTTTTCCCTTAGACACTGGGGACTTTAAAAGTGAAATTTAGCATGAATCTAAAATTCCATTTATATTTCCATGAAAAATTGTGAGTTTAAAGTTGAATGCAAAGCTAATTGGAACTCTATATTATGAATTGTTTAGTATGCTAGTACTTAGTCTGTAGAAATTCATAATCAAGAAAATGTATAAAACAAACTGATAATTTCACAGCTCTGGTAAAGAACTTTAGATTAAAGATTACTCTATAAATTAACATTTTCTTAGTAGGAAAATGTGACATAGATAAAAATATTCATCTGAATTTTTAAAAAAGTCTGTGTGATCTGCCAACTATGAAACACACTATCCAATCAAGTTTTTAAAAGATCAGCATGTTTTGCAGGAGATTAGCATATTGGGTTACCAAATCATTAAAACCCAACATAAAAATTTGAAGAGTTAATATTCTGCCCCTTATGTGGTTGAGACATATGAACTTTACATGGACATTTTCTGTCAATATAAAAATTAATGAGAGATAACTCATAAGCTGTTCAGATTTTCTAATAACAGCCACTTCTCCAATTAAGAATTGGTTTCTTGTTTGTCGTTTGGAAATTATAGCCTTACAACTTAAGAAGTGTTGCACATTTCCTATATATAGTGGGCTGTTTGTAAAGTCAATGCCTAAAATGAAAATTATATATCATTACAAATACTCTTGAAAAGTCTTTAAATCTTCCATATAGTATGGTGCAAATAGTTTTGTGTATGTAGCCTGCACATCTGGAGTACAAATTTACATTATCTTAAATTATGAGAGCAAGTGTGAAAGTGAAATATGTAGCTGAATTAACATAAATCAAACATTTATGTAATGAAATTCCATGGTATTGTATTTCATAGGAAAGGTGATATTGACAGAGCAAGTCCATGGTAAATGTAAAGGGACATTTGCCATTAACACTGGATTAGAGAAAAAAATAGAACAAAGATTAATTTAATAGATTGAAACTGTTCCTTCAGGTACTGATGAATAATTGAAGTCATACTAGGAAAAACACTGGAAGACTTGATTGAACTATGGGCTGTATCATTTCAGGGTAGAGCTTCTAATAGATTTTTAAGAACTTGAAGAAAAGAGAAACCGTCCCAGGTTCAATGACACAATGCTGGGGAAGGTCACATCTAGAGTTATGGGCCACAGAATGGTGTTGATAGAAGAAGAATGCCTTGAACCAGGCAGGGATGCCAAATCTAGATTTTACAATTTCTGCAAGACAACACAGATAACTCTCTTTCTCAGGGAACAAGTAAAAAGTGCCTCAGTGCAACAAAGTCTCATCACTACAGTTCCCTGAGCATGTTCCCCCATACATCATATAGCCACATAGAGTTTGGCAATTCAATTAGGATCAAACAAGGAGGCCATTGGAGTAGAATAGTTCAGATGTTGAATACTAATCATGGTGAATCTTCAATAAAGTCTATAGCAGTTGTTGTGTATTCAATAGGTTGACCACATCCCCCCAACTTTATTTATTTGGGTCAAGGATCAGTGTTTTCTAGTCCTTGGGAGGCACTGTAATAGTTCACTTCCTCCATGTTGAAGACTTTGAGGTTTATATCACATACCCCATATGTGTGTTCAACCAGCCTGTGGTCAATTTGAATTTAAGAAAAAATTTTCATCAAATACCAGGTCAGGACCAAAGTCTAGTCATTTTTAAACTGTGGATCTAAATTTTTACAAAAATAGCAACAAACCGACATTTTTCGTCCTCTGATTTTAAGTATTCCGCAGATTTTTGAGAATGCTCAGCCACCAAGCCTATGTTCATCACTCTAACCACACATCAGTGTCTAAATGTGTAGGTCAGACTTCTGTGACCTGTTCTTCCAATGCATGTCAGGATCATTCAGGAGAAGCCAGTATGCAGAATTGAACAGTTAAGTCCTTTTGAATTTAATTAGCTTTTTAACATTAAAGTAATACTTGGAGACAATTTGTATTAGCAAAACGATACATTTTTGGACTCAGTAGTACATTTTCTGGCATAGGAATTCTTGAGGAAAAGGAATATGGACCTGAACCAGCACATCTGATATCAAATAGAATGTGTGTATACCAAACATGATCATGAATGTCAGCAACAGTCATGTTTGACTATACTATCCCAGGATAATTATTACTAGACCATCTTCTCACTTGCTTAGTCTGTATAATAATTTACAGGATGGCTCCTCACATCTCAGTCGCTGTTGTCCAAATACACTCAACACAGTATTGATGTAGCACTGGAGTAATGTACCAGGAAAACTAGGTTGTGAGGGATTGACTGAGGAAGTAGGGCAATACATGCTTGTTATTAAGATTATGTGTAAAGCTAAGATTGGTGTACTGAGTGATAGCTTTAATTTGGAAAATTTCATGGTACAGAATCCAAGAATGTCCACCAAGATTGGCAAAGAAAAGACAGAGAGAGAGAAAAAAAATTACTAGCAGAAGCAGTATCTAAGGCTGATTTAGACACAAGGAAGTAGGGGAGGAGGCGGTGAGGATTTTAAGTAAGAAACTAGGAATAAATTTCAGTACCAGAAAATAAAATGATGTCCACAGAAAAACAGCAGTATAAATGATAACAACTGAGAGACCACTGTTGGGTTTGAGTCTTAACTGTGTAAATACACAGATTTTCTGATATTGTTGTTCAAATACATCTCCTGATATTATTATTTCAAAGAGTAGCATGGTATTGGTGAAGATGCAGACAAATTCTCTAACAAGACAGAGAAAAAAAAACAAGACCTAAATTAAATCCCGTGTGAGCAAAAATCTGACATAAGAAAGAACAGCCATTTCAGATAGAGAATGGCTAGATTATTTTAAAATGTTGCTGATGTAGTTAGAATTCATTACAAAAAAATGTAATTTATCCTTACTTCATACAATTCTAAAATATCAATCCCAGATGGTTCAGGGACTAAAATAGTAAAGGCAAAACATTGTGTTATTTTTTAAAAAAGCCTAGAAAAACATATTTATAATTTTTTGAAATATGAGAAAATTGGTAAAACTAGATATGAAAAATTTAAACCATGAATTTAAAAGTTGATTTATTGCATTGACTGAAGTATTATTAGGCCTCCTAAAGAGATATAAAAAAGAAGCCACAAACTTGTAAATGCTGTTTGTAACACAGATAAGTAACAAGAGACTAGTTGCAAAAAAAACCCAAAAAAACGGAAAAACAAGAGGAAGCATTTGACCATTAGGCAGAAGAATGGGCCGAAAAACAGAAGCTAGAAGCAAGCTTAAAAATAGAAAAGTGCAAATGACCTGCAAACATTTCCAAATGTTGAACTTCTAAGCAATATTGGAATTTTACATAAACTCGGAAAAGGATACTATATATTCATATCAGATTAGTATAAAGTGGGAGATATGATCATATGATGACGATGAATGGAGCAATAAAAACTTGCATACACTAGTGATGTGAATGTAAAATTTTGGAGAAAAATATAGCATTTATATACTGAACTCAAACATGGACACATGCCATGGCCCAGCGAGTTCACCTTCTAAGAACACTTTTGCACATGTTTATAGTCATTATTTATATTAGCACATAATTAGACATGACCTAGAGTCCATCGACAGTAGAATAGATAATGTATAGAATTTTTACACAATGGGATGTTATATAGCAGTTCAAAGTGATCAATGACAGCTACTCATATCAACAAGGCTCTCTCTCTCTCTCTCTCTCTCTCTCTCTCTCTCAGCCTCCTGTGTATTGGAATTATATTTGTACACTACCATTCCTGGCCATTTCAATGTTTTGAAAAAAGCAAATGAGAAAAATTAAGCCATATAATCCAATTTATACAAATTTATTCACTAATCAATATAATTTAATTCATATAAAATTATCTTACCTCTATTTAGAGACAAATATATGTAATACAAAATTGTATAAAGAAATATTTTTGTGAAATTAATGTCAAGAGTGACTCCAGGATGAAAAGAGTTATTATGCACAACAATGCTGGGGTAAGTCAGAAGTTTCCAAAGGTCTTGATAGCATTCTATTTCTTAAGCCTGTAGGGGATATACAAATGTTTGCATTCATTATCACCATTCACTAAGATATGCACAAATGTCAGGTGCCTTTAACTATATCATATTTTTCACTATAAAACAAGTTTAAAAATAGAGAGTGAGAAAACAAAAGTGCTGGGGTGGAGTATAGAAGCTCTCTAGAGGCTGCATGGAACAAGGAGGGAGCAGGGAGTTGAAGGATGTGGTGGTTTGTCCATAGGTGAGAACTTATGAGGTAGCAGATAGGAGCAACCTTGCAAGAACAATGACCTTGAGTAGTTACAAGGAGGTGGGACCCAGATGGAAGGATACATACTAAATAGCTGCAGAGACTGATTATCCTTTAAAACTTGAAAAAGGATGGGTATATGCTAGTGAGGTGGTACAAAACTGAGGTAGCCTTACTTATTTTTTCTATGAATTTCTCAAAGGCAGCTTCTCTTTATGTTGCTGGATTTGGACAGTTTGAGGAAAGAGTAGAATTTGTGAGCATTTTGTCAAGGGGGAGGGGAAAACAACTTCACTAGGTCTGGGAGAATATTGCTGGCCAGTGCTGAACATTCCCATGAGTCTTGTGATTGACATTTGAATTAAGGTTGGCAATGCAGTTAGGGTCTTTCTCCAGGTCAGATGGCTGCTTAGGCGACTGGCAAAAAATACATTGGGTATTTTGCCAGATATAATAGATTGAACTGCAGCCCCCACAAAGTTATATTGAAGTTCTAACTCTGTACCTGCGGTCATAATTTTATTTTAAAATAGGGTCTTTACAAAGTTAAGCTGTGGTCATATTAAATTGGAATGGGCCTTAAATCTGATGACTTGTGTCTTTATAAGAAGAGGAAAATTTTGAAACATATACATATGTAGAGAGAGAACAGCTGTGTCAACAAAAGAAAGAAATTAGAGCCACAGCAGACAGAGAAATGCCAAGGATTGCTGGCAATCACCAGAAGCTTTGGAGACACAAAGAGAATCCACCCTACTGCCTTCAGAGGGAGCTTCAGAGGGCCATGTCAAGGCCTTGATTTTGTACTTCTACCCTGCAGAGCCTCAAAAAAAAAAATCTGTTATTTTTATCCACCCAGCATCTTAAAGGCAGCCCTAGAAATGAATGCAGAAGATGACTATGAATACTAAACAGAAGTGAATGATCTAACCACAGGTCATTTAATCAAGCTTGGTTAGAGGTGAAGACAGGACATGAGGAAGATCTTGAGTGGTAGGAAAGTGGTAAGATTGAAGGAATCACTGTATTGATGGGATCAGATACTATTTAGAGGGAGTTCTTGAGTAGGTGAAATGTGAAGACAAGCAACAGTACCAGGGAACAGGATTTTTGAAATCAAGTTTTGACCATAATGGAAAAGCCCAAGTGTATATTTGTGGTAGTCATCAGAGAAGTGGGGTTCCTGGTTTTCTCAAGTGAGGAGCTCAAGGAAGTGAGAGCTCATGTGGTTGCATGCATCATGTATAAGAGTTTTGACATTTGAATTAAGGTTGGCAATGCAGTTAGGGTCTAATTCTGTTAAATATTAGAAGTGTTTGAAAATCATATAAGTATACCAATACCCAGGACTCACCCCGGGCTCATTAATTCAGGCTCTGCATCTCACCTCAGACATCTGAATAGAATAGATTTATCAAAATTCTCCAGCACATTCTAATATACATTTAGCTTTGAGAGTGATTCTTAATTAAATCCCACAATAGCAGTAGTGTAGAGAAGGGTAGTGATGTGCAAAATTATTCAATGAATGAAAGGATATGCTGCTAGGTTGGTTGACAACAACAATAAAGAGGGTTAGAGCCTGCTACGATTTGACAGTGTGTACTTTAGAAGAACTGGGATCTGGAGGAAACAAGGAGATGACAATCTATGGAAAGAACTGAGAAGCCAAGAGTGTTAAGTGTATACCCCTTCCAGATGCCTTAATATGTGGAGCATGGAAAAATAAATGTTCTTTATTTTAAAAAACTCTAGGGACATAACAACTTTGGAGAGATAGGGCTTGGTTTATGGATAGAATATAGGGAACATATTAAGAAGCTGAAAATACAGGGACAAGTACTGCTAATGGACAAAGGGGATAGTGGAAGGGCTTTGGAAAGAGGTAAAGTTTTGGAAAGAAATACAGAGCCATAAATTCTCTTTTCTGCTGGAGAGCTCATGGTAGACCTGAGGCAAACGGGAGTAAAGATCACTGTAGGATTGACCTGAGAAGATTCTTAGAGGAAGTTTGGTAATCAGTTTCCAAAATATGGTCCAGTTCAACAGCAAAACTATCACCTGGGAACTAGTTAGAAAGGCAAATTCTTAGAACATGCCCTGAGTTACCATCTCAATTTCCTGGACCTGACTCTGTATATTAAAAGCCCTCCATGATGATTCTGATGCATGCTGAAGCAAAGAATGACTGTCAAAGTCACCTGGAAGGTATAAAATACTAAGAGGTCTGCTGGGTCCTGGAGCTCACAGTCTTGAGGCAGCATGAAGAAGAGGGTATTTATGTGACTTCTTTTGTAGGCTTAATTTATTCTCTTGTGGTATCTAATACTATGGTATTAAAACCTGAAGTTATTGAATGCCTCTTTTCAATCTCTGATCTCTCTCATAGCCCAAGGCATTGTGGTATAGCAAAGAAAAGGGTTTGAAGGTGTCCACTGGTTATTTTTTCCATAGCCTCAGCTATGGTGATATGGGTGGTAGGGGACAAATACAAATGCCAACAAAAATAAAAATAAAACATATCATCAAGGGAACAACTTCACATAATAAAATGTTTGTAAAATGAGTAAATAAAGTGGGTTATGAACTCCCATTTTTACCCCAAATACAAATTGCAGAATCATATCGGTTATGCATCCACATTTTTACATAATGCCATATTAGTGACCGAATCAAACGTATGAAAGATGATACGTCATGAGCTTTGTAATGTTTTGAACAACCAATAAAAAAATGAGTAAATAAAGCTTTGTAAAAATTCACTACCTCATCATTATTTTTCTGTTTTTCACGTGAACTATAGAAAATGCCACCTTTTCAATTAGTTTACCTAAATTTGTGATTACATAAAATTTTTTAAGAGAACATTCTTTTGTATGTATTCAAAGATTAACTAGAATCCAGGCTTCAGTTTCTTAAATGAAATCAACTGTTCCTTTAGTATAGGCAACTTCCTGTTTTTATTTTATATCACAACTCATTTTACTATTGATAGTTGACCTGAATAATCAATCATGGCAACAACAGGATTCCTTAGGAATCGCAAATTTCCTTACCATTGAAACTATATCACTGTTCTACAGTAAGCACTTGTGTTTTGTGATATGATAAAGTAAATGATCACTTTGATCACATTTCTATGCTATAAAATGTCTTATTAGCAATAAAGATTAAATTTTACATTGCACTATTTAGTGAGGAAATGATCATTTATGTCCTTCTTAGTAATATTAAAACATGGAATGCTGTAACAATTAAGTGATCCAAACAATGTTGTGTTTGTATATGGCATTGATGCATAGTAGAATAAAATTATACTTAAGTACTTTCAAAATAAAAAAAAGAAAAAAAAGAAAAGAAATGCCTCCTTTAATTAACTTTGATATTAATTCCAATATTTTGTAGTATAATCAACATTTCAGATTATATCTTCAGGGCAGCTCTTCCATGCAAGATATTCTGGCCTTTAAAATTATCTTTCTCTTTGTTTTTGAAAGCAACATTCAAATGAAATTTTCTGTAATATTATGGCTCATCATTTAGAATGCAAAGTTAACCGATAGAGGTCATATCATGTTGACTATTTCCATAATTAAACAAGCAAGGAAGACTTTCCAAGTGCTCATCCCTAAAAATCCATATACCACATACATTTAGCTGTAAACTAATCCTTTAGTATTCCATTGTATTTTGGGTAACAAGCCACCTTGTTTTTAATGATCACTACTTATTATATAAGAAAATTACTTAATATCACAGAGCTGTACCTTGAAAGGAAATTTCTGTAGTAATCTTCAAGAATGTCAATATGTTAAAAACCAAAGTGTACAAGCTCTTGGGAGTTTGCCTTTCTTTGCAGCTTGCTTTGCTCTCGGGTGCCATATATTTGGATTGTTGTGTTCTTGTCTGACTTACAATACTATGTCATATTGATCTGGTATCTCCAATATCCATTTCTCTCACTCCTTTAATATCTGAATTTGCAGAAATTGAACGAGGCAAAGAAGAGGTTGGTGCTGCTTCAACTAAGAAAGGTAAATACAGCTAAACAAACAGATGTCATGACTGTAACTTTTTTATGCTACATTTTCTAAGTGTATGGCATAGTGCTTAATGAAGAATTTTATTGATTTTACCATTTTATTGATACAGAAACTCGTTTTACACAAGATTTGTTGCATCTATGTTATCAAGGCTTTGTTTTTAGTTGTTCTAATGCTAGTCCTCTTTTTTTTCCCCTTAAAGTAATAAATTAATGCTACCCTAATTATAGTCAAATTGCAAGTTACCTTTTGGAAACTTGTGGAAATGAAACTACATAAAATCAGTAGGATTCCAGTCATCTCCATGGATCATTCAAATTCAATATACTGCCTTAGGAGGTTAGGGCCTGAACAAATGAAATTTTGGCTGACAAACTCACATGAAAAATATTCACTTTGTACAAGAATAATATGACATTAGGAAATGTAGTCCATGAGATGCTGACTTGGAGCTATTTTGCTTTAAGAAATACATTGGGACATTTGGAGTGAAATCAATAATGTATACAATGCCTTTAAAATTATCTCAAGAGAAAATTTAATAGACTATCCTTAATATATATTGTCTCTCTCTCTCTCTCTTTGTCTCCCCAACCCATACAAACTTACACACATATTTCACCAAAATGACATAATATTTCTAAAAATCTATTTTATTGCATATACTATATAAAGAGTACAAGCCAGTTAGGATGGTGCACTCTTGCAATTCCAGCAAATTGGGAAGCTGAAGGAGAAGTATTGCAAAGTCAAAGCCAGTTTCAGCAAACTAGAAAAGCCATACTTCAAAATAAAATTCTAAAAAGTGTTGGGGATGGCTAGGCATGATAGCACATGCCTATAATCCCAGTGACTTGGGAAGCTGAGGCATAAGGATCCCAAGTTCAAAGCCAGTCTCAACAATTTAGTAAGGTCCTAAGCAGCTTAATGAGACCCTGTTTCAAAATTAAAATAAATAAATAAATAAAAAAGGGCTGGGGATATTGCTCAGTGGCTAAGCACCAATGGGTTCAATACCCAGTACCAAAAAAAAAAAAAAAAAAAAAAATGGTTGGGAATGTATACCTGGGTTCAATCTCTAGTACAGGAAAAAGAATAAAATAGAGACCATGTATCAGAAATGTAGAAATCTATAAAATATATATGACATTTATCTGTATGTTCAAACACAGATTATATATCTAAATGTAAAGCATTACATGAATGTAAGCATTTACTTAAATTTATATATACTTTAATGTTTAAATATATTATGTATTTAAATATTCATGTATTATGAATATCAATTTATTTAAAAATCAATGGATATATAAATTCATACATATTTGTCTAAGAGAAGGCAACAAAAATTAAATAAAGCATTCTGAAGGTAAATATAAACTATATTGTTAGGTGATAATTATAAGCAATTGAACTATTAAAATCAATGGGTGTTCTTTTTTCCCATACAGCTCTATTATTCTGACTATACAGTAGGCAGGAATAAGGCCTGTTTTATAATCATTTAATTTCCTAATAACCTAATATGTGTGATGTCAGTGATCACAGCACATGATTCATTGATATCATTTTACTCTAAGTGTAGAGTCATGCATTTATTAGAAATCCATATTAATATATTTTCTTTTGTGGTGTTATATTCTGAAATTAACCTTGCTCAATTAAGTAGAATGTGAGTAAAAGCTGGTTACTTTAGAATGGGAAATGCCATGGTATTATGGAAAGGCAAACGGTCATAATATGGAGTCAGAAAAAGTCATTAATCTAGGCAGGATAGAAGGGCACAAGGCCCTATTAAGTGGATATAAGGCCTTGGCATTGATATATATGTTGAGAGTTAGAACAAAAATAGAGCCAAATTATGTTCAAAATTTATGGTCAAGGGTAAGACCTAATGGAGGTTCAAACAACAGTAGGTGGTTTTCTTTGGGAATTGGATTTCAGATACTGAGACTTAGGAAATCCCTGATTGTGGAAGATGATCAAGAGATAGAGTTAAAAAACAAAGATTGAACTGCTTCAAAGTAGCTGCTTCAGTACAGTGTGAATAACTTTCAGTCTGAGTGTTTAGGTATAAATACAAGCACACATTTTTTGACGTTCAATCATGTCAAATTGCAGTGAATTGAGAGACAGAAATGAAATTGAACAATCAACTACTGAAATCACAAGGGTCTTTGAGGAGAATAGTTCCTGAGTTTGAAGTGTGGCCAAATATTTTGGTTGAGGTTAAGAAGAACTGCTTGCTAGATTTAGGGGGAAAAATAATTTGTTTATAAACACAAATCATTGGAACTAATTTTATTTCCTGTAGTTAAGCTTAAATATCATGCCTTAATTCTGAATTTAAATATGGTTGTTCATAGTTTGCCTAAGTATAACATGAACAGAAACAAACATTTATTATCATAAATGTTTTGAAACTCAGATAGAGCTTTGTCATTTTGACAAATTACAAGCAAGAGCTAAAGGAAACTGTCCTCCTTGGTGAGCTAGTATGTACATTCCCTGTACCTGCACTGTGAGCTACACATGAAAATATGTATTGCTTTCATCATGAATTTAGTATCCAGCTCCCAACTCAACAACACTTAATGTGCCTTACTGAATATCCATTTTCTAGTCTTTTACAAGTAATCAGAATATGAAAGTAATTTCAGAATTATTTTTGTTACTAAGAAAATTGGAAAATTATTCTACCAAGTTACAGCTTGAACTAAGAACTGTGTGCAGCAATAAGTGGAATTACTGATTTTGCAGTTGTTTAAAAATTTTAAACAATTATATAAATTGTTTCATCCTAAACCTATTTTTAAAAAGTATAGACTATTTATTTGGAGATACATAGGACCTAATTATCAATATAATACTATTGTATCATATTGTTCTTCACTTTGCAATTTTCTATTATTTTCACTTTCATTTAACATATATTTATGATTATATACTATGTGGAAAATCAAGAAAATATAAATTAAATAATATTTTTCTTGAGTAATTGAACATACTGAGAAAAGAAAAATATTAAGTCATTAAGTTGGCTCCAATTTTTACTATCAATTGGAAGTTTTCTATATAACTGTTGCTCAAGGATTAAAGGTTGGGATAGCAAGATAAATTTTAAAAATGTGACATAGAAGTTTAAAAATTAGTCTGACCTGGGGAATATTAAAAGTGACAAAGTGGCATATAGGTAAATCTTACAAAATGATAGTGTGACAAGGGGTTGTAAAGATGTCTTGGACTTTGGTAACAGAGAAATGCTAGGTGGTAAGAATTTGCAGGATGTGTATAAGGAAGTCTCAAGTCTTAAGATGAGGCTACTGACCCTTCCATGCCACTGATGCTCTGGCTAATGCTGATGGCATTTTCCTTGATGAACATTGGACTATTTCAGTCCTTACAAAGCTAGATTTCTCCGTGGCTTCTACCAACTTTTCTTTCTGATGTTGGTTTTGTATTACAACACGATGTTCTAGTTCTCCCCATGTTTTCTTCTTTTTAAAATTTATTTCTTACATACATGACAATAGTGGAGTATATTACAATCATAATTATCCATTCACAACACATTTTTGTAACTCTGTATATAAAGTATATTCACACCAAATTATGCCATTATACATGAGCTCTCTTATTATTTTTTTGCATTACAATTATTAATACACCTTTATACCACAATTTATCATATCTCTGTTTGTATATAAGATATGTTGACACCAAATTCACATCTTCATACATGTATTTTGTATAATGATGAGGTTTTTGTAACTTCTTTGTATTTATTTACTTTGATTCCCATTTTTTTGGTGTACCTCAGATTCCATAACAACTCTGAGCTTATTCTTTACCCTCTTCTTGTGATAAATATATACATATATATGATATGCTGTCAAGATTAAGATTCTGTCCTTTATCTTGAAGATCCCAATCCTGTGACCACTTCAGAACTTCATGGTGAATTACAGGCTTACATGTTCAACTTCCCAATAAACACCTTCAAATTCAACCTGTCTTAACGTAAACTCCTCAATCCTTTTTCCTGAGTTGCTTTCTGTTTTCTATCCTTCTCCTCACTAGAAATCTAGGTATGATCTTTCCTCTATCTTCGCACCACCTGTTTATTCAAAGAATCTCAAAGTTCTGCTGAGTTTATTTCCTAAAGAGTTCTTGAATGTATTTTCTCATACTTATAATCCTTACTACATCACAAGTCCAACATTGATTATCTTGCACCTAAATCATTATAATGACCTCACTACTGCCCCCACATCTTAATAATTATGCCAGAAGTACCCCCAAAGCCATAGTAAATTATCCAAGCCATAATACTGAATAAACCACTCTTTATTTAATAATTTCCTCTCTCCAGTTTCCCATAAGTTCAATTTATTAAAATGCAAATAGAATCTCCCAATATCTGATTTCTATATCCTTTTCCAAATTTATCTTTCAGACATGCCCTGTTTTGTATGTTACAATAATACTCATATTTGCTCATATTTCCAAATATAAAAGATGTAAGATTTAGGAAGTAATAGGAAAGATGGCCTCACAAACACATTGTATAGTTCTCATAATCTGAGAATTGATGAAAAGAACCTCCCTTCCAGAAAAAGGATTGATGCAATACCTTTCTTTTATAATTATTGATTCATTCCATTGTTTCCATCATCGACATTTCTAAATATCACATTTAAAATCTGAATAAAACTTTGATAAATAATATTCTTTCTTATATCCTTAGAAATAGTGGCTCCTTCATCTAAAGCTATAGGCCTACCTCCAGGAAGTAATATATAAGTGTCACATGAGGGCATTTCAGCTAATGAGCATATGACAGTCCTCATGGGTGAGGCAGGGCAAGAAAGGAGAGATGCAAATGCTATGAGATATTTGCATTTCTAAGGAAAATTCTGGAGAGAAATAAAGAAAAAAATGCCTGGAACTCCAGAAAACCAACTTTTCCATCACCCTGTTAGGTCAGGCCTAACCCTAATCCAATTATCACAGTCTGTGGATGGAAGTTGTGGTACCTTTTTTCCTTTAAGTTAGTTGTCTCTCTGAAGTAGTGCAATATAAACTGACCTCGCTCTCCATCTTTCTTTCTCTTCTCTTCCTTCCTTCTCTTCTTTCCTTCTTTTCTCTCCTACCTAAAATAAACCCCTTTAAATGAAGACCAAAAAATATATACATTTCTTCTCACAACAGCAAAGGAGGAGGTTTCAGGTATCATGTAGTATAGAAAGAGAAATTGATTAAGATCTTCTTTTGTTTCCAGGCCATTAAAAAATTCACTCACTTAGATGAGCTGTTTATTCCCAAAGTTTATTCTCCATAGAATTAGGCTTCATGAATTTTACATTAGAACCATGAATGAAGAATCAACATCTAATGCAAAATGTCATGTTTTCTGTACAGATAATCAGCATTTTCAGTGACCTTTTCTAAGTAACAAAAATAGTGCTTTAGGAAAGTAGTGTCTTTATTTAATAGGAATGCTAGGAATTATTAATCCATCACTGAAAAGAATTTGGTCTTTATGGTTAAATAACTTTCAACTGTTTTCTGAGAGTCCAGTCTTCAAATGATTAAAATAAAATAATAATTAAATATATATGCATGTATTTGTATTATTCTACACATTTATAATAGGTCTTCTGAATAAGTAAATTTGCATAAGAATGCACACCCATGTGTACCCATGCAACTCTGTTATGATTGATTATGAATTGTCAGCATTTTATTTCTGCACTGATCTGAAGGGAAACATTCAAAGAAGACACTAATATACCACATGTCTTTCTTGCTCTTACAGCATCCATAAAAAGTCTAATATAGTTTTTTTTTGGTCCAGGCTTTCTGCAGGGCCCAGCCTCTATTTTTAAACTATCTCCATCTCATGTTCACTTTTCTTAAGGAATATCTAGGCTTGCCTGGGTCTGTGTGCTTCTTCACATCAGTTGGAAACTTCAAAATTGTTCCTCTTCAGAGAAAACCACTCACACAAAACTTATCCCTCTTCTCTCTTCACTCAGAATATATACCAAGGCATCTCATTTTTTTTTAACTAATATACTTTGTCATCAAACAAATCCATATTGAGTGTTTCCTATGTCAGGAGCAATGCTAGGTGCTGTAATAAATTCAAACAGCACATTTCTAAGTATCCCATGGATCCAAGGGAAAAAAAAAACTGATATTTTGGAAACATGATAAACTAATAATGTAATGAAAACACAACATTAAAACAGCTAAACTGTGGAGAGGGAATTTATACTCTTTTATAATTTTCATTAAAAAAGAAGAAAGGCAGGGCTGCAGGTATAACTCAATAGTAGAATACTTCCTTCACATGCATGAGACCATGAGTTCAGTCCTCAGCACAAAAATAAAACAACAATGATCAAAAATCAAAAACAAAACAAAACTTGCTGAAATCAAATATCTCAGAAGACAGGATTTTTTTTCTTAAATATAAAAAGTAAACCCTCCAAAAATAGATGACAGAGAAATCAAAAATAAACTATCAGAAGCTAATGAAATAAAAATCAAATATAAAAAATAAAAATCAGAATACAGCAGAATACAACTGACACTAGGATTGCTGTATGTATACACATGGATGTATAACCAATGTGATCCTGAAATCTGTACATGTGGAAAAATGAGAATTCATACCCTATTTGAATCAAATGTATGATATGTCAAGATCATTGTATTATCTTGAACAATAAAAAAATAAAAAAAAAATCAAATAAAAAATGAAAATCAAAGAGTGCAAGATAGACAGCAAAATTAAAAAAAAAAACAACTAAATTTCATCCTTTATGAGAAGCACATGTAAAATTGATAGATCTACCATAAGCATATGAAAAGCACACAGCATCATTACATAGCAGGAAAGTTCAAATTAAATCCACAATTTGATACTACTTCATAGTTACTTGAAAGACTAAAATTTTTCAAAGGAGCAATATTAGAAATTGTGCCCTTTAAAAGAAAATTGTTTTATTTATCTTTTGATTGCAGTATGAGGGAGAGATATGAAACACTTCATTATTTCCATATTTAGGATTACTTGTGCTTCCAGAATCTTATACTTAGTATCTATAATTCTAGAGATGTTTAACCATTTCCTCTTCAAATATTGCTTTTCTTCCTTGTGTTCATTCTTTATTTTAAAACATTCAATTAATTTTACATTAAAAATAATTCTACTGTTTCTATTTGTTACTTCCTGTGTATTTCCCATATTTTTGTCTCTCTTGGGATTTCTTCCTACTGGTAATACTAGCTTCCTATGTGCTCTTCAGGTGTGTCTAACTCATCCCTTTCCAGTTTTAATTGATTTTTTTCCTACAGTTTTCTTTGCTTATTTTCCAAATTTAATTTGCTTAAAAACGTGTCCCATCTCTAAATTTTGATTGGGGAGAATGAATAGGAGTTTGCCTGTAAAAGAGGGATGATTGTGTTTAAGGCAGTGATAAATGGAATAGCATGTTCTAGTTACTGATTGGTGGTTGCACAGCTGATTTCTTAAAACTTCTTCCACCTATATTTCAAAACAACACCAAGAGCATTAAATGTACTTTTCACTTAAAGATTAAAGCTCAGGGTTAAATAATGTGCATTCATTTATTTAGCAATTCACTGACAAAACTGCAATGTCAAGCCTTGGTCCTTCTTCTAGGACACACAATCCCTTAGAGAAACCATAACTGTGTTTGTTCTTAAGGAATTTGATAATTCAAGTCTATATCACACAATTCTTTTCTGGTTCTAAATCATTTCTTGGAATTCTTCCTCCTAGGATCATAAAGATCAAAGCCAAGTTTCTGTCTCCCTCCCACTGTCCTAGCCTAACATTGACCTTGATTTAACAAAAACAGCAAAATCTAGGCACTCATTGGAATTTACCTTGTAATGACTTCCTTTTGATAAGGTTTCCTTGCAGGTTGGGTTCATGAGGCTCATAAATATTTATTTGCTTTTTAATTTAACTCTTTCTTCACTTCAATGTCATGTGGATCATGTCCTGGATAACAAACAAAATGAGTTTCTCTCATTGAAATATTTCTAATTAGCACATATCAAATAATTAATTTATCTGTTGTCTTTTTTTTTTTTGAAGTCAGTATATTCTAAGGTGAAATAGACCACCACTTTCTTATTCCTAATGATCTTCTTTTCTTCTTTCTTTCCTTTCCTTCCTATTATCACTCTTTCCCCCTTCTTTTTCTTTCTTTCCCCTCAACATTGACTCTAAAAGATCAGGGCCAGTCATCTTGTAGACATTTTTGATTGGTTGATTGTTTATTCAGAATATTGTTTGAAATGTTCTCTACATCTGTATTGATTGAGCTAACTGAATTCCAGTTAGTTGTTTTGGTAAGAACACTGCAGAGGTGCTATTGTGTACACTGCAGGGCATCTCATCCAGAAGCACAGGATCACTGAAATCTCTCTATGTATAAGTTATTCTAAGTATCATCAGTGAGTTAAGCTGGTGATAGCCACATTTATTTATTTTAAAATTGAATTTCCCCCTTTTGTAACTCTCTGTGGGTTGATGCTTGGATGTGATGGCAATATTCAGTTCCTCTTTAATCCTTCATGAAATGATTGAATGGTTGCTGGTATCCTCTGAATATTTGTACTTGAATCAATTATTTTAAGGATCTGCACTGATTTTGTGCAAGTAATTTCTACTGTTTTGATGTCTAAAGAGATAAACAGTGAATCCTCAAGTAAGAGCAATAAATTCTAGAGAAAGCATAATTCTATGGATATAGCACTTAAATGATGCCATTTTTTCTCTTTTGGTTACTAGTGATTTGGGATGAGTTCATTTAATATTTGGATGAATCTCAAGCATGACTACATTTTCCTTTCAGTTGATTAAGCCACATTAAGCTTAAATTTAAAGGAGCATCTAGTTGACATTTGCCAGACACTAAGTGACTCTAGCAATAACCTGGAATGTAAGTCCATTAATCATAGTCCTGTCAAGTGGAATTCTTTATAGAGCTTGCTTATCAAAGCAGAGTATAAAAGAAAAAAGTAGAAAAGAGTGTGAAAAAATAGTCAGAAGATGGGAAAGGATTATTACTTTTTCTGTAATTCTTTAGGATTAGATTTATAATAGGTTTCTATTGCACTATGGAAAGATGAGAAATGTTTAAAAAGAACTAAAAAATACCTTGTGTAGAATAAATATTCAGTATTGAGTGAGTTCTGAAATGCTGTTTTAAGCAGAAGCAGCATTTTTGACTGGATCTCTTATTTAAACCTTATCTTTATGTTGCAGCTGTACCTGGAAAGAAAGAAGAAAAAACAACCAAGACAGTGGAGCAAGGTAAAAAAAAATGAAGGAGGTTGACATTATCTTCTTTAGAAAGACAACAACATGTGAAGGAGAGCCCTGGATTCAGACAGGCGGAAGACAATACCTTTAAATCTATGCTCCATGTCACTGTCCTTGCATGTTTTTCTGTGCCAGGGAGAATGTGAGGTGGCAAGCTGGGTTTGTCTTTCTTTTGTGAATAAAACTTTGAATATAAATTCAGAACAGGGAAACGCCATAGAGTGCTTAATTTCATCAGCAGAAATGCTCAAGATTGCTGAGGTTAAGGAAATGAACTGGAGCAATTGGTAGAAGTACTTGTTTGATTTTTGGTTACAGTAATACCACATTGCTGATCATAGTTTGAAGAATAAAGATGACATCATCCTGTTTACCAACAAGAAAAAGATTTTACATTGCTTGGAAAATAATATGTAAAAATTAAAAATACAGGAGATAAACAACAGCAAATGAAAGCTATTTAAATATATATGATGACTTCAGCAATTGGTGTTTCCCAGGTCTGAAATTTCAGCTACAAATCAAAAACATCATTAAATAGTTCTCCATATTTTAATGTGGTTGTATTATAACTAGATGTATAGTTCAGGAAAAAAAATCTCTATAGTACACTAGACTTGAGACATTTACACTTTTTCTGCACCTCCTCTTAAAGCTCAAAGTGTGCCAATAATTTTAATTGCTATCCCCTTCTACTTTTTACATATATTATTATATTTATTATTTATTAAACAAAATTTGAGCTGACAATAATTTTTCAAAAGTCAAAATAATTCTTACTTTCATAGTTGAGTTTCTAGTCTCTTGATATCAGAAATTTAGAATTTTTGATTCATATTTATCAAAAAAATCATTTCATTCCTCACATTTCAGATTAGTGAACTGAGATTAAGGATTTGGTTAAGTGAAAAGATTGGTTAAGGATTTATTTCCTTGGGCTTTTCAAAATATAATAACATTAAAATTTTATTGATGAAATTCTTCAATTTATTTGGGCTTCTGAGTACCTCCTGGCATATTAGAATTCCATGGCATATTTCTGTAAACTTCTTTTTAAAACAACATATATACTTTAGTCTCCAAAATGTAAAGTAGAAGCACTAGTCCCAATTTCAGCCTGTTCACTTGTGCAAGTTTCTGATCCTAAATTTCTTCTTTAACAATTGAAGATAATTATACCTGACCTGCATATCTGACAAGGCAGTGTATTGTTCAAACAAGAACACATATGTGTAAAGGATGTGAAAAATTTAAAAACCTAAATGTTAGTATAGTACTTTTTAGGTGTTTTTCTCTTATGAAATCCATTTCAGTACAGGTGAGAGAATTTTCAAGCCACTTTGACCCCACTGAGCTTCTTAGAATTGTTTCCCTCTGCTGTAGTGGTGATTGCTCATGGTGCTCATAGATTGCATTTATATTCACAGCATGTTAAGAGAAAATTGACCAGAATATAAAACACTCTCATGAATAATAATGTACCTAACAGATAACTGATTTGACCACCTGTTGTTTATTTCTTCTCACCTGCCCGTTAGCATCAGTTTCATTGATTCTATAATGTTTTTGCAAGTGGCCAGAAACTGAAATTGACTCTATGACATGAGAACTTTCTCCTTTTTGTATTATTTCATAATTTTGAATTAAAATGTCTTTTGCCTTATGATAACTTAGGCCTTTTATTTGTGTAAAAAAAAATAGAACTTCTTTCACTGGCTTTTTTTATATTGACATAGTGAATCATTTCAGCTTTAAATATTGTATGGCAGTGGCCTCATATATTTCAACTCTAACAGTAACAGGAAATAGTGTATTTTGATATGTTGCCTGTTTTTGTGATTATATATCTATGACTAATAATTATTATGAAAAAAGACATTTCAGAATTTCATAAAGCAGGGAATTTGTGTAAGAATAAATTAGAAATAACTGAATTCTTGAAATTTCACAATAGCGTTCATAAGATAATACATTAAGAATTGATGTACCTTTTTATCTAGTTTTTAGTAATCGTTAGAAATATAAAAATATACAACTAGTTCATAGTGCCTTAAAATACAATTAAGTATTCATTTAAGCTTGAACTTGTGGACTTTATTAGAAACACATTATGATATTTGTACTCATCAAGGTTCTAAAGCACTTTGTGATATAGATTGAACATCTGGATTTAGTTTGCATTACAGTTATACTTTAACATTAAGGCAAACTTTACTTATGGGAAATTCATATTAGAAAAGTTGAAATAGATTTTATGTTAATATGATTATCTGATGGGACCTCATAACATGTAAGAAATAGAAATTCAGTCAAAGTTCTGCAGAACACCAAAAAAAAAAAAAAATCACTGTTTTTTTTTTCTGTAGTCCATGATGAATTATATGATATTCAATTATTTTTCTTATGAAGATATTGAATTGGGACATTGCAGTTTGGAGTAATAAGCAGTACTTTATAGCCAGGCATGGTGGCACATACCTATAATCCCAGCAGCTCAAAAGGCTGAGGTAGGAGGATCATGAGTTCAAAGCCAGCCTCAGCAAAAACAAGGCATTAAGCAACTCAGTGAGACCTTGTCTCTAAACATAATACAAAATAGGGTTGGGGATGTGGCTTAGTGGTTGAGTGCCCCTGAATTCAATCTTTGGTACCAAAAGAAAAAAAAAGAAATATTTTGTAGACTCCTCTACTTTGAAGGTGTGTGCACAAACACACAGCATTAATATTCCTCCTGGTTTATAAATCAATTACCTAGGTAAACCAGAATACTTCTCTACTGTGCTTACACAGTAAAAAGTTCCTATCCTTATAGGGAGAATCAAGGAATGTCAAAAAAAAAATTACTGCCTCTATCTATCTATCTATCTATCTATCTATCTATCTATCTATTTGTCAGAAGAAAATATTTGGCAAGATTTACTTAATGCTAGCTGGGAGGGAGGCAAACAGTCACTCTAAATAAGCATTATGAGGTTTAAAAGGAGACTGTATAAGACAATTACCCTCAAAGGTCTGAATTGGAGTTGTGGAATTCCCATTTTTAACATCCTTCTTGAAAACTGACTTGAGTTAAGCAGTGAAAAGCTGAAAAAAAAAGTTGAGAATTAATTCACTGGCAAATCATTTTTCTTTCTTCTTTCATTCACTCCTGTGTTTGACATTATTCAAGTCTTCCTATAGAATCCATCCAAGAGCCCATACCAGTGGCTGCCTACAGAAGTTCAATCAATGTATGTGATTGTCAAATACAAAATAAAAAAAATATTGAGAAAAAATATTAGATGATTTAGATTTCAACAAACTGTTCCTAAAAGATTGTGTAACAGAATATTTTCAGAAGTTAAGATTAGAATTTCAATAGTAAAGAGGTCCAAATATTTCAGAAATTAGAATGTAAATGATACTCACTTTACTCTATTGTACAGTGGAAAAAGTAGAAGAAAAGTTAATAATTAAGTAATTTCTTTGTTAATTTATTATATTAAACAGCTGATAGTCTTAAAACTTTGTGTCAACAGCATTTGACAAGGACAGAGAAACATTTTAGTAATTGTAACAATTGTGAATTTATTTTTAAAAACTAAAATGGGATAAAAGATTGAACAGGTATCTAATTAGGCCAATATATTTGCCTCAGTTCAGAAAAGTTAGGCTTTATTCTACATTTTTAAAATTTTTATAATTAGGAATCCTAATGAGGCTCTCTCTAATACCTGTTCCAAGTATAAAAACCAAAAATTATTCAAAGAATTTTTAAATAATGTGCTGTGCTTCTTACATCAAAATATAAAGGGTAGTCTTTCTTTTTAGAAAGAGGCTGATTTAAAAGTCATTTATAAGATTCTAAGACTCAAATGCTAAGAAAAATCACATTTGATAAACTTTAAGTCTTATGGATACTTCATTATCTTAAATTAAGTTGAAAAGATTATTACAGAAATATTAAGTATAATTTTCCACCCCCTTAACAATTAAAAATCACTTTAAAACTTAGTTAACTATAAAAACATGACAAAATAGTTTTTAAAAAATTACATATAATTTGATTGCTTATTAACCATCATGAATAAATTTGAACACAATTATTCATCATTTTATTAAAGGTAAAATTGGAAAGTGTGGATCATAAATGTTATCAAAGTTCATTTTCTGTAATAGTGATTCAATTTTGCCTTTAATTAAAAAGTATTTCAAAACTTAGAAACAAGTTAATACATGTCTACCTGAAAGGTTCTCTCTCTGCCTTCTGTAAACAGTGGTACCCTATATAATTGAAATACTATTTTAAATTGTCACAGCAGTAGGCAAAACCAGAACACTTGTTATCATCCTCATCCACCTCATCAGATTCTTCTATTTTTGTGTATGCACTGGTCCTTTCAGAATCTGTGATATGTAATTATTATAGACTTATCCCAGAGTTTCAAATTATTGTTAATGATATCTGAGTTATGTTTTCCCTGAGAGATGCTTATTTATTTGAATAATGATGTCTACATTTCTCATGTCTCAATTATAAAAAAATAATTTTATATTTAAAATTACTGGAGTAAAATTGAAGGCTAAGTTAATGATAATTGTATTTAATTATTTGCTTAATATGTGATTATAAAGTAACTTATCTGCACGTGTTGATTAAGTCATGCTGTTGACCCTCAATAAATGTTAAATGATAACAATATTAACGATTTCTGTGATTTCAAACTTTCTGAAACTTTTTTGTACTTGGATTGTTTAATATTTATTGAGCGCCCACAACAGGCTAGGCGCTGGGGAAGGGGTGCAATGGGCAGGGAGTGGGCATCAGAGACAAGAGGGTCTACATTCAACTCAAGAAAATGAGCACACCATGTTTGTGCATTTTACATATCTCCAAGAGAACCTTTAGCAATTCATGATCTCATTTTTTCACATAACACATTTCACTTCTTACTCTTACTTAATAATTTTAATTTATTCTCACAATTATTGTATCTCATTATGAGAAATCCTTTTTTAGCCCTTTCTTTCTATTTATCCCACTCCTGCATCCTTTAGTAAACAGGTCTAATTTCTATATAACCAAACAGAACAACACATACTCAAAGGAAGTTAGTAACATCATATTTGTTTCCCACCGAGTGCCACCTTTTTCTATGTAACATTCTACTCATATGATTAAATATTAGAATTGAATTGTCATTCAACCCTAGAGAATTTCAACCCAGAATAAGGACAGTCTGTGCCAATTATGCTGGTGAAATTTGAAGGTGATGATAATAGACATGCATTAGTATGTGCCTTTCCCTCCCAAGTTAAAGATTCACTCTTATTTTAAGCAGGTTATACCATAGACACATACAGACACATGGAGAGATACACATAATGCCTCCTTTTATTTCATGCAGATATTCTGTTTTTCAGTTATCTTAAAAAAAATAAACCACTTCTATGCCCAGTTTTGCCTCCATGTCCATCTTTTTTCTTTCTTTTCTTAGAAATTGTGCATTTTGTGGAGAATCACACTGAAAGTAAGAAGATTACCCCAGGAAAATCCTTCCTGCCCCATTCTTGTAATTTATATGGGAATACCACTCTTATAATCAAAGAACCTCAGTAACAATCAGGTGGAGAAACTAAAGTAAATGACTAAGTTGGGGGCACCACCTTGCATTATCAGAATAGACAACACTTTTAGGAGAAATGTGTTCCCTAGTTTGCTTGCAGTCTACTCCTTCCTTTGATTCATCAGTGTATTTTCTTAGTGGAAATATCAATCATTTAGTGTCTAAAAGTAAACTGTTTATATATATAATATGTACTCTTGCTTCACCTATAATTTTATGTTGTCCTGATTTAACTCTCATCAACCTTCATGTAGAACTAATGCAATGCAAACACAAGCCATTTCCTAAATCCCAGACAAATCTCATTGTAAATAAGAAAAAAAAAAGTTGTCATGCAAACTATGAATTTAGTGATACTGCACTTTGGATTCCTTTAATACTTTTTACAATTTTAAAGCAATGCAAAGATTATAGTCTTGATCATTGTCTACCCCTTAGATCAATGTTTCTTTAAAACATGCTTTATCTGGGATGGGCCATTTTCATTCTCATAAAGAAAATTCTCCTGCAAATTCTACTTACCCTCACATAAAATTTTGATTATCATCACCAAGATTTTGCATATAAAACATTTTATGTATTTGATATA
This sequence comes from Marmota monax, assembly GCF_021218885.2. Classification (NCBI taxonomy): domain Eukaryota; kingdom Metazoa; phylum Chordata; class Mammalia; order Rodentia; family Sciuridae; genus Marmota; species Marmota monax. Next base: position 4,836,525 of record NW_026694256.1, on the reverse strand, counting down.
TATACTTGAAAATTAAAATTTTGTTCTCCATGAAGAATAATCAGCTTTACATATTATTTTGACATTCTAGATTAGATTGTACAAAAGACTGCATAGATGCACCACAGTGCTTACTGTGCAACACAACAAGTAAACACCTCTGTACGAGTTTTGAACATTACATCAAGGCTAATTATGTTTTGCTATTTCCTTATTAGTATTTATTTCCTCTCCTATTAATCTGGAGCCATGCATAAGTTAGTTCTCTTTTTTCCTTTGGAATCTTTAATAGAAGTATTTTGCAAGCTGGTACATTATTAATAATCTGAGTGGTTAGAGCAAAGATGATTTTCTGATTTTTTTTTCCTTTGTGTTAACTGTTCTCATTTACAGGCTGTTTATTCAGTACAGATATTATTATTATTATTATTATTATTATTATTATTATTATTATTATTATTAAAAAATAACTTGCATACACTGTTTTGGAAAGAATTTGTTGTAATCAGTTACCATGCCATTTTCTTGAATAAATCGATGGAGTATAAGTGACATACTCTATAATTAAATTGCAGAAATAATTTAGAATTATAAAAATGCATTGCTACTTTTTCCTTTTTAAAAAAATATTTATTTTTTAGTTTTAGGTGGACACAATAGCTTCATTTTATATTTATGTGGTGCTGAAGATCAAACCCAGGTCCTCATGCATTCTAGGCGAGCACTCTACCACTGAGCCACAATCCCAGCCACTACTTTTTAAAATTATAAATTAAATGACACATTCTAAATAATTTCAGGAATTAACATGAAAATGTTATCAACATTTTGCATGAAATTATTTGTAAATTGTTAATTATTACTGTTCTAATTTTTCATAGAATTATATTAGACATTATTTGAAAAGTAATTCTTAAAATGTCAAAGTTAAATTTGGTGCTTTTTTGGAATTTTGTAATGACAAAATATTATTTAAAAAGCAGCTTTTAATCATATGACTCTATGGCTTACAAAGTTTGAGTTTTGTTTTACTTGACTTTTATATAAAAACAGAGATTAGATAACACATATAAAGCTTTCATATTTTAATTTAAAGGCCTGACAATAAAATTATAATGAATAATTCTTTATTTGGAGATGACCCTTATAATTTTGGTTATGTAGGAAGAAATAACTGATGAAACGCAATGATGATTTTTGAAAGATTTACCTACTTGAGCAAGGTACAGATCTATTTCAAAATAAAACTCAAGGTTGGTCTAGCCTTACCAGTAATTTGTTTTGTGACAGAGGGTTGGCTATTAGTCTTACCCAGTCAACTTTTATAAAGTAACATTATTTTATTAAGCAATCCCTAAAGGACCTCTGGCCCTAATATTGTACATTCTCATTTGTGTCCTCCATGCCTGAGACATTTCCACTTGGCCCCAAATGCCCAAGAATATATTTTGTCTTCTGATTGCAAGCACAGTCTGTGCAAAACTACAAATAAGAAAGTCAGATTCAGATTCTAAAATAAAAAAAATCTTTTAAAATCTTTTATAAATCTACTAAATGAAATGGGAAAATTGGAAATATTTACTGAAATGTTCATATTGCATTCAAATGTCAAAAATGATACAGAAGATGCTAATGGATGTCAAAATCAATCACATTGTTTGTCTAATATGAATTTAAGCATGAAAATCATTAACAATGGCACACAGGTTGTAGAAATCATATCCATGATATACAAAAAGTCATTGTAATAAAATTAAATGAAAGATACTATCTCTATAGAGAGGATAATGTGGCTAATAACCTTAGGAGACTGGTGGTTTTAGAATATTTCTTAAATGTTCACAATGACTTTTATGTATAGTCAGTCATTTCTTCAGTATCAATCACACACTGTTATCAAAACTTCATTAATTTCATTGACACATTGGCATGAATTTTGAATTTAGAATGTCAAAGACTCCCTCTAACTAGAAGGAAATAAATTTAAATTCCTTAGCATGATATGACAGGTCCCTTTACCACAAAACCTTAGTGTGACTCTCCAGCCTTGTCTATTTCCCTGTCCAGTGATCTAACCACATAAACTTTCAGACTCCATGGGTTTTAGAGGTTCTTCTTTAAGTTTGGGATGCCTTTTTGATTTTCCTTTGATGACAAACTTTGCATCATTTAAAAACCCATCACAAAGTCCAGTGCTTCTGTGAAGTTGCCTTTGTCTCAGGTTGAGCTTATCCTTCCTTCTGCTTTGGCCCAGAGCCTGGTGTGTGTGCCTCTATCTTCTACTCAGCCTGTCTGTATGGTTGCATTCCAACAGAGACTGAACTCATGCAACTCCCTTTGGTTTCTAGCTCTCCCTACACAATAGATACTGAATAAACACCTATTGAACATGCATAGCTTGTCTTTTAAAAATATAAACATATATCCTCTTTTATTTACATTTTTTATTTAAAAACATTTTTTAGCATTAGGGGTTGAATGCAGGGGTGCTTAACCACTGAGCAACATCACCAGTTCTTTATATTTTTTATTTTGAGACAGGGTCTTGCTAAATTGCCTACGGACTCTCTAAGTAACTGAGGTTGGTTTTGAACTTAAATTTTCCTGCCTTAGCCTCCCTAGTCTCTGAAATTATAAATATGTGCTACCATACCTGGCTTATCCTGTTTTTAAAACATTGTTTCCAAGAGAAGGGACTTAACATAATGGGCACTTTGTCACAGTGGTAAGAACTGTTAGAATAGTTCAGGTTTGTTAAAATGGCATTGGGTTGTTTTTTTCCAACTAAAGACTTTTTAAGTCTCAGACATCAAATTTGTTTATGTGTATATATCCATCAAAAGTTTAAAGTACTATGTAGAGTTCATTTAATCCCCCCCCCACTTTCCCCTGCAGCATATTGATCAGCATCTTTAAATCAGAGAAATCATTCATGATTTCTTTTTTTGAGATTGGCTAATTTTACTTAGCATTCTATTCTCCAGATCCATCCATTTACCTGCAAATGCCATGATTTTATTCTCTTTTAATGCTGAATAATATTCCATTGTGTTTATATACCACATCTTCTTTATCCATTCATTGACTGCAGGGCATCTGGATTGGTTCCACAGTTCAGCTATTGTGAATTGTTCTGCTATAAACAATGATGTGGCTGTGTCCCTGTAGTATGCTGTTTTTATGTCCTTTGGGTATACAGCAAGGAGAAGAATAGCTGGGTCAAATGGTGGTCCCATTCCTAAATTTTCCAAGGAATCTCCATATTGCTTTCCATATTGGCTGTACCAATTTGTAGTCCCACCAGCAATGTATGAGTGTGCCTTTCCCCAACTTCCTCACCAACACTTACTCTTGTTTGTATTCTTAATAGCTGCCATTCTGACTAGAGTGAGATAAAATCTTAGAGTAGTTTTGATTTGCATTTCTCTAATTGCTAGAGACGTTGAACATTTTTTCATATAAAAAAAGGGAGGGAGAGGAAGGGAAGGTGCATAGGGTTAGAAAATACAGTGGAATGTGATGGTCATCATTACCCTAAGTATATGTATAAGGAAGGATGTGACTCTACTTTGTGTACAAACAGATATGAGAAATTGTGCTCTCTATGTGTAATATGAATTGTAATGCATTCTGTTGTGATATATAACAAATTAAAATTAAAAATTAAAAGATGATAAAAAATATAAACAACAATAAATGTTAACAAGGATGTGGGGAAAAAGGCACACTCATACATTGCTGGTGGGACTGCAAATTGGTGCAGCCAATATGAAAAGCAATATGGAAAATCCTTGGAAAACTGGGAATGGAACCACCATTTGACCCAGCTATTTCTCTTCTTGGTCTATACCCAAAGAACTTAAAAACAGCATACTACAGGGACACAGCCACATCAATGTTTATAGCAGCACAATTCACAATAGCTGAACTGAGGAACCAATCTAGATGCCCTTCAGTCAATGAATGGATAAAGAAGATGTGGTTTTTATACACAATGGAATATTATTCAGCATTAAAAAAGAATAAAATCATGGCATTTTCAGGTAAATGGATGAAGTTAGAGAACATAATGCTAAGTGAAGTTAGCCAATCCGCCAAAATCAAATGCCAAATATTTTCTCTGATATAAGGATGCTGATTCATAATGGGATTGAAGAGGCAGAGCATGGAAGGATTAGATGAACTCTAGATAAGCCATAGGGGTGAAAGTGTGAGGGAGAGGGTGTGGTTAGAAAAGACAGTGGAATAAGATAGACATCATTACCCTAAGTACATGTATAAAGACATGAAAGGTGTGATTATACTTTGGGTACATCCAGAGGTGAAAAACTGGGGTCTATATGGGTAATATGAATTGTAATGCATTCTGCTATCATGTATAAAATATTATATTAAAAACAAATAAATAAATATTATGAATAAAAAAGAATCTTAAAAAAATTCAAAGTACTGTTAAAATGGAGTTTTTTCATGTAAATCTAAAATATTAGTAAATTAGATCCAACAATGTACAAAAAGAATTATACATGACTAAATGGGATTTATTCCAGATACATAAGTCTGGTTCAATATTTAAATTATTTAATGTGATCTAGCAAATCAACAAGCTAATGAAGAAAAAAATAATTTCAATAGATATAGGAAATAAAAGCATTTGTCAAAATCCAACACACAATATTGATTAAAAACTCTCAGCAAAATTGGAATAAACAAGAATTACTTCAAATTTATAAAGAATATCTACAAAACATAGTTAACATTATATGTAGCACAGAGAAATTAAAAACCTCCTACTGGCTTAGTAGATCAGAAATAAGGAAAGGATCTACTCTCACAAAACGTGTTCAACATCACACTGGAAGTTATAGATAATTTAGTAAGACAAGAAAGCGAACCAAAGATATACAAATTGAGAAGGAAGGAATAAAACTGTATGTTTGAAGATGATATAAAAATCCCCTCAAGAAAAACCTCCTGGAACTAATCAGAGAATATTAAAAGGTTATATACATTATATCATCAAATAGAGCAGTATTTTGTATATTATAATGCTAACATACAAAACACTTACTCTCCAATATGCCATGAATGAAAAACTGGAAAAAAAATTAAATTAAAATCATAACACCATTTATATTAGTATCAGAAGAAGGAAATACTTAGGTATAAATCAAAATATATATATAAAGTGTATATATAAAGGAAACTACAAAATTATAATGAAATAAAGAAACTAAATAATTGAGAGATATCCCCCATTCAGGGATAGAAAAAACTCAATGTTTTTAAAATGTAAGTTCTTTCTAAATTGACCTATAAAGTCAATGTAATTCCATCAAAAATGCTAGCAAGTTTCCTAGCAGATACTGACAAATTGATTCTCAAGTGTATCAGGAGAGGAGAAGACTCAGAGAAGCCAATGTGATATTGAAGAAGAATAACAAAGTTGGGGGAATGACAGTACCAGACTTCACAACCTACTATCAAGGTTCAGTAATCAGGAGAATATGGTGTTAGTGAAAGAACAGATAAATTATTCAAGACTCATGATTTTTAGTATTTTTAAGGCAGTGAAACTATTGTTTGTTGTTATAATGGTTGATGTATGTCATTGTACATGTGTCAAAATTTGTAAAGTATACAGTGCTAAAGTAAACCACATATTAAATATGGACATTGGTTGATAATAATGTTTCATTATTGGTTATTTGATTATAACAAGTGTTCCATTCTCACCAGGAATGATGGTTGGAGAGGCTATGTGTTGAAGGAGGTTGTCTTAGTTTGGGCTACTATAGCAAATTACAATAGACAAGATGGCTTATAAATAAGAAAAAAAAGTTTTTCCCATAGTTTCCAGTCAAAACTGCAAATCTAACATCAAGGTACCCACAGAAATAGATCCAGAAAAAGATTTATAAACTTGAGCCCTCTTAGTTCTCAAATTGATTATATGACCTCCCAGAATAAAGAGCCCAGATTCAGATCCACAAAAAATATAGTCAACTGATCTTTGACAAGTAAGCAAAAGCAATTCATTTGGAAAAGAATAGTATTTTAATGATGTTGGACAACTGGATATCATTAAGCAAATAAATAAACTAAAAAATAAATGAGTAGATAAATATAGAAACAGACCTTACATCTTTACAAAACTTTAATTGAAAGCAGATCATAGACCTAAATGTAAAATATAAAACTAAAACTCCTTGAGACTACACAGGAGAAAATCTATGTTCTCTTTGGTTTGAAGATGACTATTAAACACACCAACAAAAAAATAACCTGTCAAAGGAAAAAAATATATAATTGGACTTTGTGGCTTGTAAATGACCAAAATCTTTTTCTGACAGTTGAGGAGGCTGGAAGTACAAGATCAGGCTGCAGATGTGGTAAGGTTCTGGAGAGGATCTTCTTCCAGGTTACAGGTTGTTGATTTTTATATCCTCATATGGCCTCACATGGCTGAAAGAGGGCAAAAAATCTCAGAGGGCTGCATTTTGTTTTTATTTTTATAAGGGCACTAATTTTCGACCCTCATGACCTAATTACCTTCTCCTCTTACATCACATCATGGCCTAGGATTTCAACATAAGAATTTTGGAGAAACACATATTTTGTCCAAAGCAAAGGAAGTATTTAGGAACTTTGACTTTCTGCTCAACTTTCCTATAAATCTAAATCTGCTCTAAAACTGAGTCTATTAATTTCTTTAAAGGTACAACAAAATGTCAAATAATTAGTTCACTAAGTGAATTTCAAAGTACTATGTTTTGTAACGCCATAGCATGAAAGTAGAAGGGTATATAAAAAGCCCTATTTACTTTTATTATTTTAGTAACTGTTAATATTTTTATATTCTAGTGTATCTCTTGAAATTTTCAGTTTTAATTATCTCATATGTTTAATTTGGATACTTAAATCATAAGGCGAATGATTCCCAAGATATTACACAGAGGTGTTGTAGAAGATTTCAGAATATGAAATGAAATTCGAAGGACACTGAAGAGTATGCATTATGAACAAGGTTTCTGCAAAATAGAATATATTTATCTAAAATAAATACATGATTAGAGAAAATTACAAAAATAAATTGGAATATGTATACAGATACATGATTGTAGATGACTCAATTTAGGAAATTCACTCCAAATCTTATATAAAAAAATGCTTACTAAATATCAGATCGAAACATATGTAATTTTCTTTTTGTCCAGGAAAACTATTGAATATTGATAATTTCATTTTACTTTACACATATGTAAGACAGAAATTGGACAATTACAGATAATTAACTGGGAATGATAAAGGATGATAAAGTTTTTATGTAAAGATCTGAGAAATTTCCTGATAAAATATGGTCAGCACAGAATTTGGCAAATTAATTTATTCATTCAACAAGTAGTTATTGAGTTCCTAGTATGTGCTTGAGGGCATAGTCTCTGCTTCAGAGGGACAGGATGAAGTTATGAGAACATTGGTATCAGCTGGTGATGCAGATATGCTCACTGTTGACTTCCAGGGATCATCTGTGGTGCTCTTCTCCATAGAAACCACCTCCTCTCAGAGGCATAGTGTGGCACTGCAACCCTAACTTTTTCATGTGATCATCTGGGTTCATATTTCCAGCTACTCTTCAGAAGCTGTAATCTCAGGCAAATTATTCACCTCTCATAGCTTCAGCTATGATATCAATAATACCTAACCCATTGGACATGAATGTGAAGTGAAAGATCTTATGTAAAAGCATCTGCTGACCTAAAGTAATGCTTTGTCATTACATGTGGAAGCAGGAAACACTAAGACCTAGACCTGTCTTTATTTTCTTGCTTCAAACATCAAACTTTCACATCTTGGTAGACCATGACTACATGAAGAAAGTTTCATGACTAAAAAAAATTTCTTTGAAAAATAAAATCTTTTGTCATGGATTTAGAAGTCTGTCCTTGGGATGAACTTGTGTATCTCATTTCCCAGACACTGAAATACAAGTTAAAATCATGTGTATCTAATTCCTGATCAAATAAAGGTGTTAATTTATATAATTACACATTGCTAATCTTTTTCAAAAGAGCTAGGAGAGATGAACTAAAATGTTGACAACTGAAGTATTCTCCAGAATTCTGATTAGAATTCTGAATATTAATGTATAAAAATGACCAAAATATTTAAGGATGTGTGAAGAGTCCACTTCTTGCTGCCAAGCAACCTAGCCTGAAAGCAATTATGAAGTTGGATTGGAATTTAGTCAAAGGAAAAAGTGTTTACATGATTTCAGGGGAGGCCCCTCAACTAAAATAATTTGTAGAACACTACTAATGTAAGGAGGAACTTGTCAAAAGAACAAGAATATGAAGTTCTTTGGATGAGACTTAGTATCTGATGGTGATTGCAAGATATGCATTTAACATTTCTATATATGTTACTTATTTTGAATTCTTATGCCATTGTATATACCACAGTTTTAAAAACTTTCTTAAAGCATGTAATACTTGAGTGAAGCTCCTCAAAGAATATTTGCAAAGTGTTATATATTAATATATAGTTGATGCATTCAGATTTTACTAACTCTCCCCACTTTGTTTTATGCAACTTAACTTGCAGACTTTATTTACAATTATGTGAGGAGTAGATCACCATAGTCTCCAGGTAGAATCAACACTTTTCTGATGTAATTCAAGCAAATTTTATCATATCCTTTTTAACTGAGTTGACTTTTCAGAGATAGAAAAAGAAATAGGTTGAAAAAGTTTTTGTTGTTTAAATAACACAAAATTATGTAATAGATACGAAGAAGGCTTCAATATTTTAAGACAATATTGAATTGAATTGTATTAAATTAATTGGAAATATTATAGCTAAACAATTTTTATATAAATATTTATGAAGACATATTTAAAAAGGTTAAAAAATTATGTGTATCAGATCCTTTACCAAAGAGAGTAGGGAATGATCAAATGTATTGTTAGGACAAAGAAAAGTTAAGGATGGTTCCCAGACCAAGTCATAGTTAATTACAAAGTTAACAGAGAGAGTCACAAGTAATATTAAAATCTGTTTACATATTTTCAGGAGAATTCAAAATTAGTATTACATAAAACCTCAATGTGCTATATTTATCCTCTTGATATTTATAAGCAAAGTATTTGAAAATATTTAGACAACAAAATATTTAGTTCTCAGAACTTCATCTTTGTATTTATAAATTTTGTAATTTGGAGGTTGAAATAGATAGGAGAATATTATAAAACAGCTTTTCCAAAATACCACTGATGGTCAAAAATGACATTTAAATGAATGTAAAATCATGATTTCTGGGGAGGTTCTTATATATTAAATACTAAAACAATTGTGCAATTAATTGTGCAATTAATTACAATTAAATAACTTTAAGACGAACAATTATCACTTAAGGAATAACACAGAGATATTATAAAATTTTGAAAGACTGACAATAGCATAAAAATTATGAAATACATGTTTCTAAAAATCAATATATGAATGATACAACAATGTGGGTAAGTTATATGAGACAAAATATGAAAAATGCTAGTAGAAAGGTGTAACTAAAGATGTCAGTCTTTTTAAATACACTTTTCATGTATTATCAAGGAGACAATTTTGAACATTGTGGTTTATTTTATTTTTGCATAATTAATTTATTCACTAAGTCAAATTAATATGTGCGAAGAAATCAATAAAATTTATTTGATTTCTTGAAAAATCATGTTATAGGTTATACTGACAGCTTCCATTTATAAATGTCTATGCCTGCTTTACTTTTACAACACCTGCATGTAATCTGCACTTCACCTGTTTTTTTAACTGCTTGTGAGACATTCCCTTTTTGGGTGAAAAGTACATTCCAAACAAAGATAATATCTACCTCCAAATATTTCTTTTTACTACACATTATGCCTCAGTTAATGGCAGGTATCCTACCATAAATCAAAGATGAACTCCAGAACCTATTCTCAAATTTAGAAAAATATATAATTTACCATCTACATCCTGTTACATAGTTAGAGTGACATTTCGTATCCAGTGAAATTCTAATCAACTTACAAAACTAAACTCAAATGGAATCTTAGTGAAAACCTTGCATATTTTTAAAGTAAAATTAATAAATCCTTTTTCTATTATCTATATGTCACTAATGGAGAATTGCATGGCCCAATATTTTTTTGTAATTCTTTTGTCATATACTATTTATATACAGACCACTCCAAAACTTACTGGTGGGAAACAACAGCTGATTTCACTTTGTTCTTGATTTAGTGTGTTAGGAATTCAGGAAGCATAAACTAGGCAGTTTTTCACTTGTGTATCTTGTATGATTGCAGTCAGATGTCAGGTTGGTCTACAGTCATGTGAAGCCACCAACTGCTGAGCCTCTAAGGCAGCTTGCTCAGATGGCTGGCCTTCTATGCTAGCTGTTGGCTGAGAGCTCACTTAGAGCTGATAACTTGATTGCCTATATGTAGACTCTCCCAACATGGTGGTGTAGGTTGAATTTTTATATGGAGCTGGATTTCCCAGAGCTGGTACCACTGCATAAACAAATGGAGACAGTATAGCCTTTTCTGATTTAGCATTAGAAGTAATGTAGCATTGATTTCACTGCCTTTTGTGGGAACAAATGACCTACAAAGTAGTAAGCCAAATTGATAGACATACCTAGCCCAGGCCTCCCTTCTCTCTGCTCTTCTAAAATGAGTCTTTCTTTCCATTCTTATTGGTGTAATTCCCCAATTCATCTCTGTTAGCTTAAAACCTTTCTGTCTTTCAAGGTATGCTTCAGCATAACAAGATTGAAACCATTCCTGATCCTATCTTTTAATTCCTGGAGGCAATACCACTGTGGCTGAGCTCAGAGAAATTAGTTCAAATGTCAGGTCTCCTAGTTATGTCTTTGGGAAGTTTATTTAATCCCCTTATTTGAAAAGCAGGAGTAATAACAGAACCTATATATTTTATAAGGTTCTTAGAAACACTGAGGACAAGACAGTAGTGGACACTGCCTGATACATAGTAAACAGACTACATTGGCCATTATCTAACACAGCCCATAACGTATTAATTTTACCTATTTTGTTAATGTCATAGTCTTCCCCTGTGATAATAATTCATGGACTGATTATCTGCCTTCTGCATTGTTTGATCAATACCTTATCTTCAACATCTTAGGAAATATATGTATCTTGAACATCAACTCAGAGGCTTGTTCTTTAAGCCTCCGTAATAAGAACACATGAAGAAACTTGCAATTTTTTTCTCCATTATTTCTTTTAACCTTTCCTTGTCATGGTCTTTCTTTCAGAAATTAGAAAAGAAAAATCTGGGAAGACTTCATCTGTTCCGAAGGATAAAGGTAATAGAGTAAATTTAACATAATATTGGAAATGGATGAAAATATACAAATGGGTAGATATTACATTAGTGGCATATTCTTTGCTGATGTGTGGCTCAGAATTGCACAGGTCACAGTCATAGATTTTTTGAAACTAACATTAATTTATTTGTTCCCCCAAATTCTGTTTACTATGCCTAAAAAGTGCTCTGATTAGGGCTGGGTTTGTGGCTAAACAATAGAGCATTCACCTAGCATGTGTGAGGTGCTGGATTCAGTCCTCAGCACCACATAAAAATAGATAAATGAAAGTACTGTGTCCAACTACAACTAAAAATAATTATAAAGTGCTCTGATTAAAGCTAAAAGGAAAAGAATTTTTCTTAAATAATAATGTTTATTGTTCAACATCTCTAGCAATTAAATAAATGCAAATTATAACTACACTGAGATTTCATCTCACTCTATTCAGAATGACAATTATAAAGAATACAAGTAACAACAAATGTTGGCAAGGATGTGGGGGAAAAGGTATACTCATACATTGCTGGTAGAACTATAAATTGGTGCAACCACTGTGGAAAGCAGTATGGAGATTCTTCTGAAAACTTGGAATGGAACCATTATTTGACCCAGTTATCCCACTCTTCAGTATATACCAAAAGAACTTAAAATCAGCATGGTATAGTGACAGGGCAACATCAATATTAATATCCCCCCAATTCACAAAAGTTAAGCTGTGGAACCAACCTATGTAAGCTCCAACAGATGAATGGATAAAAAAATGTGGTATATATAAACAATGGAATATTACTCAGCCATAAAGAAGAATGAAATTATGGCATTAGCGGGTAAGTGGATGGAACTGGAGACTATCATGTTAAGTGAAATAAGCCACTCCCCCCAAAACAACCAAAGGCAGAATACTCTCTCTGATATGTGTGTGCTAACATACAATAAAGATCTGGGGGAAGGGGAGAATAGAAATTCATTGGATTAGACAAGGGGAATGAAGGGAAATGAACAGAGATGGGGAGAGGAAAGACAGGAGAATGAATTGGACACAGTGTTCCTATGTTCATGTATGAGTACATGATCAGTGTAACTCCATATCATGTACAACCACATGAATTGGAAGTTATATTCCATTATGTATAATATGTCAAAATATTTTCTACTGTCTTATATAACTAAAAAGAACATATAAAAAATTTTAAAAACATACCAAAAAAGATTTATATGTGTGTATATATACATAATAAAAATAAATATATACACATACATTAGGAAGTAAAGGATATTAGAAACGAATTGCCTGTATGCCCTCCACTTCTCTCTTTTATATCCACTCATAAAACATCTATTTTATGCATAATACCTTCCAAGGACTTGCTAATCATTGAAGAAACAAAGATGGAAAAGCTAGCAAAAGGGAGAAAGAGTGGGTCATTACAGTTCTGAATCCTGTTATTTCAGATGTTCTTAGGCTTGTTCTGTCTGCTTTGTTCTTGTCAGGCTCCTCATTGCTATGAAAAAGCACAAAATTCTTACATGAATCTTGTTAAATTTAATCTCCTAATGAACCAGATGCCTTTATTTCCTGCCCATCCATATTCCAATCTTATTAATAATGTTCACGTAAAACATCAGGGTTTCTCTTTCTATTATAACTTTCCTTGAAGCCCTTACTACTGAACTAATAAGTGTAAAATATTTATAATTTATTCTATAAAATACATATTTATTAATTAACTGAAATGCCACCTATTTGAGTAGGAAGATTTGGTGTATTCATCTTCTTTTTTATGTGGACTGATGAATGCCACATTTAATAATTGTTTACTCTGCCTCTAATATGTAGTAATCAATTCAGACATGAACCAGACACCAGAATACAATAAAGGCATCCGAAGAATTTGCAGTACTGATAACATAATTACTTAAAATATAAGAATCAGCATGGAAATACTGGGTGCTATGAGAAGGTGAAATATCAGATCCCAACTAGTCTGAAGGATCAAGGAAAAGCTTCCTGAAGAAGTTATGTGAATTCAGGTGAGGAGGCTTAGGAGCTCAGCAGGCAAAGGTCAGGACTTTATTGGGAGGCACTGGGCCTCCGCTCAGTGACAGGTACATTGTTGTATACTTCTTGTATTTTGTTTTAGCAAAAATGTGCTTACTACCTCAATTTTTAGAAGAATCTGAAGTATATATAATGTGAGTTATCCAGTATCACACCGAGGAAGAGGCAAAGTCACAGTCAAAGTCCAGTTCGTCCTGTTTGAAAGTCTATCATTTCATTTTAACACTGGTATGCTTCCTTCTTAGAATATAGTTCTCATATTTATATTTTTCAAAGTACCTTTGCTTTGAATGTAGACCTTATTATATAAACTTAAAAATATATATGACATGGGAACATTGGTTTTTCAGTATATAAAAAAGGTCTTTGTCTTTGGACTATGGGATTGATTCTACTTCATTACCACAGAAAAGTTATTTTTTTCTCTACCAATTATCTACAGTTCGGGAAAGACCCCTTTCCATCTCCCACTCTCCTTTTATCTGAAAATTAATAAAAACAGTGCCCTTGGTTGTGTGTGAGCCAAAGATATTATTGAAATACACTACCAGCAATCCACGTTTGTGTGTGTGTGTGTGTGTGTCTTTCAACATGGAATGAAAAATTTCAGTTTACAAAATTTGAACCTTCCCTCCTCCATTGTACTATGTAATATTTCATTGTGGTCTACAGCTGAGTGGCAGCTGAGTGGACCATACCATACTGTTGACTATGAAAGCAGCTAGAAAGAAAGGCTGAAGCTGACCTCCAAAGCTACTCTCAGTAAATAATAATTTCCAAATATTTAAACTACCCTTTAAACACTTCACCTGCACCATACCCAAAACTTGTTGGAAAGGTTAGTCATAAAAATGTATCCTGGAAAACAATCTGGGGCACTTAAACCTATATTGACTACTTCACTAAGTAGGCTTCTATAATTTTTATTATTGTTGTTACTGTTATTAATGTATAGTTACAGAAAATTTCCTAGTGAACAATTTTTCTTCAAATTAAAGTTGCATACTCTTTGTAAAATGTCTTAAAATCATTAAAAATTGTACACAGGGGGCTGGGGATGTGGCTCAAGTGGTGGTGTACTCCCTAGCATGCATCAGGCACTGGGTTTGAGTCTCAGCATCACATAGAAACAAAATAAAGATATTGTGTTCACCTAAAACTACAAAAATAAATTTTTTAAAAAAATTTGTACACAAAAATGAATCATGTATATAAATATGATTATTGATTTTAGTTGATGTAAAATATACCTCTTTTTTTTCCCAAGCTTCATTCATTCACTAAAATGTGCTTATAATAGATGAGTTGAATATTGTTTTAGAGAATAATTTTATTGCTATCTTTCATCCTGAATAAAAGTTATCATTATGGAACATCAAAGAAGAAATCTTTGATGCGACCTGTAAGATTTAGAGACCTTAGAAGCCTTGGTGGCTTTACTGTTTCTGAAGAGTCCCTTTGAAGCCTGCTGCTGAGCTGTGGCAGGATCAGAATGCACCAATTTCACTTGCAAAAAATCTACTTATTTCATTGCAGTAATTATGTTTTGTGAATTATTTCTATTAAGCAGAGAAGAGGTGTCTTTCATTTACTAGTCTCTTGTAGAGCTTCCTGCATGCACACATCTAAATCCATGCTGAAATAATGGTAAAATTCTAAACCCAGCACTATTACAGAAAAATCACCTGGGAGCACATTTATTGGGGATGACATGTCCGTGAGTACATTAGGCTTTTAGAGAACATCATAAAACTTGGGTTTTATTTAAGGAGTTACAGAAAAATCTGAGGAGGATTGCTCCGAAGAAACAGATCAGAACAAAGACTAGTGTTGCTTATTTGCTGCTGGCTCAGCTCTTGACTTGCCTTGACTATTGGACTCACCTGACCCTCTCAGCAGCATCATACTGCTGCAGGGGTAGAGCCCTGCTTATGTGGCTTACACCACCTGGAAATCAGAAAACTCTGTTAGTGCCTCTTATTGGTCATCTTCCTTGGAGTATCCATTCCTTTCCTATTCCCACTTACTTTTACCACCTGTTCTGATTGACCTGATGATGGAAGATCCATCTAGGCAACAACGGATGGCAAACTAAGTACAAACAAGGTAACAAAGAGATTAATAAATTTGTTCTTCTCAGATAATGTAATAAGACTGCTTTTAGGTACTGCTGTTTTTCTAACAGTGTGCTGGGAACTCTGAATGGTGGACTATCTTTATGAACCTGACCTGTATACATATGCATCTAAAGCCACAGGATTCTCAGTGGAGCTTATCTTCCTTTGTATGGTGGTGCTCAGGATCAGGCAAGTGATTATCTCCTGAGGGCTATTTAACCATTAGCCAGACTTATCTTGGCTATTCCCTTTCACCAAACCAATGTTACACCTAAAATTAGGATAGGTTGTCTGAGGATTTCAAAAGTGAGCACCCAAAATGCTACTCTTCATCATGTACATTCACCCAATTCCCTACTCCTTTCACCTCTGAAAGTAGCAGCAGCAATGGCAAATTTGACACTTTTTTCTATTCCTTTGTTATTCTTTTCTCCATCACAGCCTCCTTGCTCAGATAATTTTCACAGAGTTCTTGCTTATAGCACAGCAGCATTAAGCACTTTCTTTTTTATAAAATATCATCAAGATTCATAAATTATCCTGTGGGCTCTTGGGCAAATGCAAAGAAACTATCATATATGTAAAAAAAAAAAATACTCTTGTTTCCTGACAAACAAGACAAATGAGTTGAGAAACAGTTTAAGAGCTGACCAAACCAATTCATCTCCTTTTCTTAAAACAGAAGTTAAGTTTCTAGATAATACTCTCACTCTTAGGGTAGTTAGAGACTGCTCAGGCAAGCCTGAAAACTCCTAAATCAAGTCAAAATGCACTGAGATCAAAAGAAGAAAACTGAAAATAAATGACCTGCAGAAATGACCCAGCCTGGAATCATCTTGCCATTAGCAGACATGGAAACAGAAATCCCTTATATTTTCTGGGAACTTTCTCCAGAGTGTAAGATGATGAGTTTACTATCTTTGAATAGCCTATGAAAGTACCCTGTTATTCCACCCCTTCCTTTCTGTGCTAAAACCAAAGTCATCCTGGGGACCCTCTGCTTGCATGCATTGTATAAATACTTCAATATCATACAAGCATGTACACTCAACTATTTAAACCTGTTTGCTGAATCTGTAATTTTGAGACTCCAAGCCACCCCCTTGGGAATCTGTCCCTACCATCACTTCTCATTTCACAACACATTAATTCTTTTGGCTTAGCCAGGATGTGCAAGCACAGTCAAATTATGCCATCAGCTTGAAATGTATTAAATGAAAGGTCCCAGTGTGTTTGTTCAATTCATGGTTCTTGGTTTCCTCTTCACATGCTGAAATATAGAAACAAATGGTCCTATTTGTATCAACTCCACCAATAGCAACATGGACACTTCTTTGCCACCAGAGCCTTTTTCAAAAATTCTACATGTGTTGTTGGTATCTAATTTGTTGCTTATTCCCCAAGCAGCTCTTGTTTTGAAGGAAACATCTTTTGGTTAAGATTTTATTTTGAGTTGACACATAATAATTATATATATTTATGTTATACAATGTGATTTTTATATGTATTTACAATGTGAAAATATAGAATTAGACTAGCAAATCCACCACCTCACTATTCTGTACAATGCATCGCTTATTTCTCCTAATTGAAACTTCATACCTTTTGGTCAACATTCCCCTGCTATACATCCATTCCTGTCCCTTAGTCTAAGATATCCATCATTTTACTCTCTATTTGAATGTATATATATATATATATATATATATATATATATAATCACATTAAAGTGAATAATGTATTTGTCTTCCTGTACTTGGCTTGTTTCACTTTGCATAATAACTCTAAACCCATTCCTTTTAATTTTTTACTGGTTCTTTTTAGTTAGAATGATAGTAAGATCCATTTTGATATAATTATGCAAGCATCGAATATCTTGTTCTAATTCAGACCCTAGTATGTCTTCTTCCCTTTCCCTCTACCTATCCCTTGCTCCCTTTCCTTTATTGATATATCTTCCATTGACTTGTAATTATTTTTTTTAAATTAATAACTGATGGGTGTACATTTTTAATGATGAGATTCACTGTGGTAACATTTATACATGTACATAGGAAAGTTGTATCAAATTCATTCCACTGTCTTTCCTTTTCTCACCCCATCCTTTCCCTTTATTCCCCTTTGTCTACTTTACTGAACTTCTACCCCTTTACCCCTCCCCCTCTTGTTGTGGGTTAGCATCCACCTATCAGAAAAAAAAAATTGACCTTTGTTTTTTGGGGGATTAGCTTTTCAATTAGCATGATAATATTCAGTTTCATTCATATATTATCAAATATACTAAAATTATCTGTTGAAAGGCATCTCCATTGGCTCCATAGCTTAGCAATTGTGAATTGTGCTGCTATAAACGTTGACCCAGTTATCCCATTCCTCAGTATATATCCAAAGGATTTAAACTCATTCTTAACACATCCTTAGCCACTTACACTTAGTTAATTCTAAGAGATTGGTAGAGTACATTTCTGTTTACAATCTTTACCATCATAGTCTATTCATTCCAAACTACAAAATGGGAAGGTAAAAAGGGATATTTTGCCTTCCCATCTCATTGAAATTTATTTCATCTACAAAGTAGATATTGAACATTAATGTTGTAGAGGAAGCAGAAAATAGGTCTTCTCTTTTTGGTAGACTGTTGGTGAGCTATGATGATATTCAAGGAATTGTTTGAATGTATGTTGGACTTCATGATATGGTAGTGATTGCACTGTACTGAAGCTAGTAGAATAAAGTTTTATTTGACTTATTTCAACTATGGACCACATTTTTAAATCTTTGGGAGTTTTGAGATAAAAATTGCTTTTTTAATGAAATGATCTCTCAATTTTTATTTTAGCTTCTTTCCCTCAACCAACTATCATTCATTTTATTAAAAAAAAATTTAAATTTGTTCTAAGTAGTTATATATGATAAAAGAATGCATTTTGACACATTGTACACAAATAGAACACAACTTCTTATTCCCCTGGTTGTACATGGTGCAGAGTCACAACAGTAGTGTAACTATATATATATATATATATATATATATATATATATATATATATATATATATATATATATATAGTAATAATGTCCTTCTCATTCTGCCCCATAGCACCACCCCTCCCCCAATCCCTTCTGCAGGCTTCAAAGTTCCTTCAGTCTTCCCTACTTCCTCCCCCAACAATGGATCAGTATCTGCTTATCCTAGGAAACATTCGGCCTTCATTTTTTGGGGTAGTTTCAATCTTGAACAGTTTGATTTGAGTCTGAAGATTGTAACAGTACAGTTACATAATGTATGTGGTTTTCCATTGGATTATTTATTTTATTGGAAAAGCATACTATGAAACAGACAAACCGAGTCAGCACTGAAATACTTTGGGAGACTTCTCGATGCTGAAATGATGTATTTTCTAAGATTACAAATAAGTTCCTAGCCATTCAAATGCTCACCATTTTAAAAGAATGAGGACATTATAGCTTATTAGACAATTTAAGTTTAAGTACAGATGATCTGAGGAGAGCTACTTGTATTTTGTACAGTTGTTTCTTTGTCTCTAATAAAAATAATTTTTGGATAAAAGTATCATATTATTTCTACATAGATTTTGCTTTACTGATAGTTCATTGACTCCATTATACCTGTGTTCTCACATCTTTTTATTGTGACTTTAAATAATTGTGCAATGTTTCTTTTCAGAGATTATTACAGGGAAAGAAGTGAAGGTCCCAGCTATCCAAAAGGAAAAAGGTAATGTGGCATAATGAGATGTAAAACCACCTTGGTCTGCCCATGGTATATTAAGCTATTGGCAACACAGTAATATATTATTTCTTTTCTTTGATTTTCAAAACAACAGTCTTCATTTGCTGTCATGTTTTTAAAGGAAGGGAAAAGTACTCATTCCCCATCATCAAATTATAAATTGTACAATGAAATAGCAAAGAAAGAATAGCTGTGTCAGAAATACTGAACTTTGAAAAATTACATGCAATTTTGATTCCACAATCCCATAGTAGATGGGGAAATATACATTCTGTAAATATCAAAAGAAGAATCAATAGCCTAGAAAGAAAATATTTAGGATAAAATGAAATACTTAACATTTCTCTATGAAAGGTTGCTATTTTCTAAGTTCAGATACAATAGAATTGCAAACAAAATATGTAGGTAGGAGATATTGGTAGATAAGATGTCTAATCCCCTTTCTCATTTTATGGATAAAGAAATCCAATTGGTCTAGAAACTTTTAAAGTTATTATAGTAGGTAGCAGAGTCTGCCTCAGAACTAGGTTCCCAAATAAAATTCTGTATCCATTCTGTTGGGGCATGCTGCACCTCTAGTCTTAACACTGTGGTAAACTTGGAGTAAGGTGAATTCTGACATTCCTTGCATCCAGTAAGGCCTCCTGAAACATAAGTAAACATGCTAACTCCAGCGTAATACATTTAGTTTCTAGCTAATCCAATTACATTCCAAAAGCATGGCATTTTACTCAGAGCTGTTGATTACTTCTTGGTGTCAGAATAAATATCAGAAAGTTTCCATTATACCCATATTGGTGAATTGTTGAAACCAGAGAAACCATGAACTAGACCTACCATCCTGAATGTCAGGAATAGCCTGTTTCTACCTTTACCCAAGCAAAATGATCCAGAGAAGTAATTGACCAATGTAGAAGAACTTCACAGTAAAAATTTTAGGCCATTGCTACTTTTCATTTTTTCCCCCAAAAGAAACAAACTTCTGATGTACTTATATAAACACATGTTAGAGCTGTGAAAATGTGGAGAGCAGCAGGAAGGGAAAGCTGACAGAAGAATCAGTGGGAGAAATGAAGGATGCATGGAGAGCCCCCATTAGTAAGTGTGACAATGTATAAACCGTACCCTTAAGTCACAGTCCTTTAAATTTTGCAATTAATTTTAAATTAAATAAAACTGCTATTTAATGAAGAACACAACACATTTTTTTTTCTCCATCTATATATGCACTTGGTGTTTTGTAAAGTATTTAAAGCTGTATAGCTCCAAATGTATTTTTGCTTCCTTTTAGAAATGTATTATCATACCTAAAATTTTCTGTCTTTCAACCCCTATAGTTGGAATTCTTTTGGTGTGATACATAATTTTGCTATTTAAGGAATATGTATGAAAAATTAAACCATTTTTCCATATGTACGTTATGTTTTCAGTAGACAGATAAAAAAATGCTGTGTTTTGTAATTCAAGGGATGAATTGTGATGTCTAGGGAAATTATACTGGATCCTAAGTGCTAAATTATTTTAGCAATTTAAACAGACTTTAGATTTTGTTTTCTATGATCTTACTATCAATTGCCTTGTGCACTTATATAACAATCTAAATTGAAATGGTCTTATGTCATTAAGTGATTGAATCTCATGATGATTCTATATTTCCTTGCCAATCTAAGGCAAAAACACATCAAATGAACAGTTAGAAATATTGTACATCTCCATATTTTTATTAAGGGAGTTTAGTTTTTGTTCACGTCAGTCTTCAATCACAGGAAATGTCTGCTGAAGGATCATTTCTCTTTTCTCCTTCCTTTTCAGACATCTTCTTTCAGTAACTCCGTAATAGTCAGTCTAACCCAGCCAGTTCATGATCAGAGAAAACAAACACTGAGGAGAGCCACATACACATATTGAAAAAGATGAACTTTGAAGTTAAAGGCTCCTTTGTATAAAAATTACTTAAATGCAATCACCAGAATTGTTATTTTAAATTCCATTCCACTTATTATTGTTATTATTATTATTATTTTAGAAATTGAGCCTTCAAATTACCCTGAGGATATTCATTTTATTTTCCTATTTAGAGCAACAACCATTTTCCCCTAATATGTGCTAAAACATTAATGGGGCTTTGAAATTTCATGCATTAAATTTCTTCTTTTTTATCAAACAACCAGCCAGAATTGAAACCTAAAGTGCTGAATGTGAATGACAGTATGTGGACATTTTATAGGTCAAATGTGATCATGGCATGCAAAATGACTTTCACTTTCACCTGTGATAGGTTGTATCCTGTTGGACATTCTATGATCAATGTCATCTTGCACAAAACAGAACAGTTGCATTTCAAATTAATCTTCACTAACAGGAATCACATTTTTTAAAAAAAATATTGGGTTAAGAGTTCATTACTTCTTTTAATAAGTGGAGTTCCTCAATAGGCTTTATGGAATTTCCACTAAAGAAGCATCACACATAATATGAGAATATCATGCACACTCTTAAACCTGGTTATGCATTAACCAAATTTTGAATTAAAATAAAAAATATTGTTGAAGACACAGCAACAGAGATTCAGACTCAGTGATTATGTGTGGAGGCATGGAATCTGTTTTTTAAAGCCTTGTTTTCAAAAAAAAAATGGAAGTACATATGCAGGCTGAGATTTCTTCTATGGTCATTAAAATAAAAGATAAAATATAGATGGGTATAAAAAAGACTTTGTTAAGTGCAAGCAAGAAGAAAAAAAATAATTGAATTAAAAACAAATTAGAAAGGTAGTGAGTCGGTCTGAAACTGCATGGTACAACAAAATTGCTGACAGTAGTGGTGCTCCAATATAGTTAAAGCAATAATGTATATTGGAATAACCAGGGATTTTAATTAAATCTCACTGCACTTCACCAGGTTCAGAAGTAAAATCCTTCCTCCCCCAGTTGCTGCTAGCATCTCTCTGAGATTGCAGTTTAAAGGAATTGCAGACCCAGGAAAATGAAGGAAATAGACTCAGCTCTCATTTGGACCTGAGACAAGTCATCTGCTGGAAGAGACTTGTTCAGGAAAATTCCTACTAACACTGTGGGGCAGAGGTCTGGCATCTTCAGAATAAACATTGGAAGACTGAGGTTATTGGCAGGAACCATACAACCATAATTCAAAGAAAAAAAATAAAGAAAGGAAGGAAAAAACCAGTAGCAATAATAATACAAATCTCAGGTTGAAATACAACCCCAAATTCCAAATCATATAAAAAAAAATGATTGGTGTTGGTTGGAGTCCTGTTGTCATTTGAGGCAGACTCTGCTGTCTTCATTTCAGGCCTTCTGTGTTCTACCTCTTCCTTGAGATTATAGTCAGGCCCCAAAAGAATGGAGGATGAGGGCATGTGTGACTTGTGGCAATGGCAGTCCAATTGCCATGCTATTGGGGAAGTCTTAGGCTCCTGGTGCACTTAACTGCAAGAGATTCCAGGTGTGAGTAACAAATAAAATGGACCATGTTGGGTAGTTTGTTATTTTTGCTGTATATGAATCGCTCTATAAGTCTGAAGCTGATTATAAGAGGATGAAGAAAATATGGAATTGTGTAGATCAAATTAATAATTCAGTTTATGGGAAGAGTAAAAATGAAAACTGTATACAAGCATTAAAGAAAAATGTGTTTACACTATATAACCTCAGAACCAATTTGCTTGAATATGTATAACATGATCACATACATATATTTAAATAACATTAAAGATATATTTCCTCTATATAAATAAGTTATTCAAAATAATAGTTAGGCCAGGAATTATATAGATAAATTAACAAAATTCCCTCAATTGAGGGATTTTTAACATACTGCATCATAAAATAATAAGTAGACAAATGTTAGTGAAAATTTTTTTTTAAAATAAGAATTACTGAAATGTACAAATCTCAAACAGAATTGACCACAGAAGACATAAAAAGTGGGGGGTGGAGGGGAAAGGGGAGAGAAACAGATGGGGAGGGAGGGAGGGAGAGAGAGAGAGAGAGAGAGAGAAAGAGAGAGAGACTTAGAAATAGAAAAATATGTAGCACTTTGAAGATAAAATAGAAATTTTTAAATCAAAGGTGAATATAAAAATAAATTTTGTAAATGTGTTTAAAATTTAGATGAAATAGGAAATTTCTAAAATATTTTAAATGACCAAAATTTACCAAGAGCAAAGACAATTTGAATGAACCAGAAATTACTACCCTCAAATGACACTAAGTGGCTTTATAGACAGCTTTTAATATATTGGAAAGACGATTTCAGATAACAAAGTAAGAAAGAAATTTCCTGAAGTTGTTATATGATAATAACCCAATCGTGATCTCAAAGGAAAATTTCACCAGTCTCTGTTAAACGTGCAAGGAAGACTTTATTCAATAGCACTGCAATAGGGAAGAAAGATTGGTATGTTAGGAAATAAGGCTGAACACATCTCCAGTGAAATAAAAGACCAGAGTTTTTCAGCATGTGTGTGTTCCTAGAGAAAAAGTGACACAGGGTTTTAGGGAGATGCCCGATGAGTGTGATCAGGCTACCCTTGCTTACTAATTGGCATTTACCCAAGTTAAGCTTCTACCTCCCCCATTCGGTAGGAGTACTATGTATATAAATAATTTTGTGTAACCTGGGAAAGAAGATTATCATACTTAGAATTCAGCATCATGAACTTGATAATATCTTATAAGGTGGAAATGCAATTCAATGTTACTTCACTGTTGTAGAAAGGTTCAATTAAAATGAGATGGGATGCTGAAATGAAATAAGACATTGAGATGGGATAGTGGAATAAGTCAAGATAAAGCTATAAGATCATAATTCTGGTTTATAACAAGCTGAGTTTGAGGCACATTTAGGACATTCAAATAGGCATGTGGATTTGGCATCTGGCTATTTTGGTGTGAGCTTCAGAATGCAGATTAGGATTGGAAAAATACTTGTGTGACATATTGGCCTATAAATAAAATTTGAAGATGTGGGCATATAAAGAGCAAAGGATGGGCAGAGCAAAGTTCCAAGTAATGTTAGTGAAGAATAAATTTAAGATTAAAGTTTGCAAAGCTGAGGATATTCTTCTTGGCATGATAGCAACCAGACAACTTTAGGGGTAATGCTAGCAATGTCTGCCAGCTTTTTATTTCTTGAAAGTTTTTATGTTATGCATTTTCAGTTGTTATTGGTTTTACTCTTAACATAATGTTCCTGATGGTTGGTTCCATAAACACTATTTTAATAGTGATTTATCCAGATACAAATGTATAGGGAAAAGCACAATGGTTTGTTGAAGAGTACATATTGTGTATCTGCTTTTATGAAAAAGAATCAGAGTTCATTTCAGAGATTTATTTCATGAAGAACCTTCCAGAATATGCTAATTAAATAGATGTCAATCTATACTTACCCAGTATTCTCAAACTGCTACATCTGATGACCACAAATATTACAATGTCCAATGATTAAAATAATAAAAAGATTGTGTTTCTGTGAAAAAAATTCTAGTTTTAAGATTATTTAAAGTACTGATTTTTTGGTTTAAACTTTTACTACGGGGATTTATTTTATCACATAATTAATACCCATAATAAGAAAGCCCAATTAACTTATATATTTGACTCACCATTCTGAATTTCTAAAATTTTCCTATAATACTGCAGATCATCATCTTTATTCATAATATTGTCATTTTTTGGATAAATATTGACTAGATGTAATATTATAAGAACCTAATAATTGGTCTACAATATTGAGTCTAATAATCCACATTAATATTTTTATTTTTGTGTACCTTGTGCCTGATTTCTGATTTAATTTGTTGGCATTATTTAATTCAGCTTTGAAGTATTTAAGGAAAAAATATCATGACTATCATGTTAACAGTACAGAAATTGATACACAGGATTAAATGTTTATCAAAGATTTCTATTTTGGATTAGCTATTTGGTATTAGATTTAAATTCACTAAATTAAATTTATATCCCTCTTTTTCAGTGTTGAAATATATTAGTAAATGTTAACCACACAGTCAAGATTTTATTAATAATAATTTTATTGTATTTACTAGGAATGGGGAAAGTTACAGATGATTTGTTGATTGAAAAAAAAAAAAAAACGAAGAAGACCTATCAGGATTCTAAAGCATAAAATGTCAGTATAGGAATTTACAAGTTCATTATTATTCATTTTATGAATGTTTTTTTTAATTTTAAAAAAAATAGTTTTACTTGTAGTTGAACACAGTGCCTTTACTTTATTTATTTATTTATTTATTTATTTATTTTATGTGGCACTGAAGATTGAATCCAGGGATTCACACATGCTAGGCGGACACTTTACCACTGAGCCGCAACCTCAGCCCCTGAATAATTATTAAGGTGAAAATTATATCTGTTACAGAAGAACTGCCCCACTGAGCAGCAACTTACAGCCTAACACTTTTCTCAATATGTTTATCATTCCGAGATGGTAGATGCAATGTGGTTATATGTTGGTAAGAAAAGTCATTTAATGTGCCAGAATTTGTTCTATAACCTTTGTCTTTACAAAAGAAATTTATGAAAGCACTTCAAATCATTATTTCTTTCTTCAAAATAGTTAAATATAACCATTATGTGTATACTACTACATGTATATGAAATATGAATGTATTGTATATATCATATATATATGTATATACATTTATATAATTATAAGTTTAAAGTACAGTATTTTCTCCTATTCTTTCCATTTTAGCCCTCATTAAAAGCAACAGAGTAGGATTAGAGTGGTTCAATCTCACTCTGCAAATCTATTTTTCTTATCACTCCATTATGCTTCTGTCCTTGAGGGAAAAAATCTTAAGTGTAAGAACAATTCTTTTCATTTTCCCATCCATTTCAAAATTTTGAATTGTCTTATATTTAATATAAGATCATCCATCATTTTTTACATATTTAAACTACATAAAGGATGATCCATATTCAAACCTAAGACTTTTCATTAACTTAATTGATTATTCTTGCTTCAAGTTTAGAAAATCAATGTTGGTACTCAGAGAAACAAGAGAGAATCTAGTTAGTGACTTTCCCTTGTAAAAACAATGAGTGTCTGCTTGTTTACATTTGCAAGTGATTATTGCAAGCGTGCTGGACCCATTGAATGGTTTAATGTCAATTGGCTCATTAGTTGAAATATATCCAATGAGTTATCTTGCCATCTTCAAATAACATCATAAGGCTTGTTCTGACTGACAGTTCTTTGTGTGACCTACAAAGTGTGCAGCCATTTCCAATTATATTGTACCTATTTAAATGCATACACTTCATACTGGGAAGCTTCAGGGAAGGAAAGAATAATGAGGCTATACATAAGTAGGCATAAAAGAAAGAACAGATAAAGGCACAGTGACACTGTCAGAAATGTGGTAAATTGCATTTACCATACACGAAAGACAAAGAATCATGAAGATGAAATGATGACAGAATGAGGCAGGAACAATGTATGCATTGACTCTGTGCTGAAAGAGACAATGCCCTCTGGCCTATTTTGTGTTTTTAGTGTCCACTCAGCAAACTTTTTTTCTTTCAGCATCAAATTCCTATGGGAATCTTGCCAAGGAAAGGACTGCAGAATCAGGCATAGAGTATTGAATCATACACTAAGTGCAGGCACTGTGAACTAGAGCCATTTTAGAACCATACCTGTGGAAACACGGAATTTATTTTTTTGACATAATAGTGATGAGGGGTGTGTGTGTGTGTGTGTGTGTGTGTGTGTGTGTGTGTGTGTGTGAGAGAGAGAGAGAGAGAGAGAGAGAGAGAGAAATGTGTAAGGGATGGTTTGTGTGTATTCATCTATGTTTTAGAAAAAATTGTTGTGTTGAATAGATTGGGACCCTAGCTTCAAGTTTTAAATAACCAACTATAAACTAATGAATTGACTTGGCCATTATGGATCACTTCAAGTGAATGTACCAAATTAAATATGAAAATCCTGAAGACAGTGCACAGCAGTATTCAATGTCTGGTGATCATTTCTAACATGCTCTCCCAACCATGGAATGGTTTTCATCAGTGGGACGGGAATTCCACTTCTTATCGTGGTATAAACAAGCTAAATGGGAAGCATAAATTTTTAATTTCTTGTCATTCTGAAATAAAATCTTAAATTCTTTTATATCCATAACAATTTTTTGAGTGTGGGTGTAACATTCTGGGAACATGCCTAGGCACTGAGGCTGCAAAAGAGGAATGATACAAAATCTCCATGTACAAAGATTACACAAGACAGTGAAAGAAAATAAGATGCATCAAAATTTCATCCAACCAATGGATATCTATAATTTAGATGTTAGTACATGAATGCTGAGGAAGTGTTTGTTAAATTATTAATCTAATCTTAACCACAAGTACATGAGATGATTATAATTATTTCCATTTCATAAGGTGAGCAAATTTAAATTTAGAGAAGTTTCAGAGGTCATGCATTAGATCACTTGGTTAATAAAGAGAGTTCTTTTCAAATGGAAGGATTTTTACTCAGTTGTTTTATCCATTTTTTCTTTCTTTCACTGCAGTGCAAACATTATTTCTGCAATTCCTTAACGTGGATGAGGTTGTGAAATAACTTGAAAAGACTACCACCTTATCTCTATGTTATGCATGGAGTATTCTAATTCATGATGGACAGCACTGCTTTTGAAACACAGGGAAATAGGAGCACAGAGGATGTAAACAGTGTCAAATTCTAGACACAGTTACAAAGAAGAAGGAAAACGTTAAATTGAGCAGTCACTAGAATACTGAGTAAGAGACATAGCTGTGATGAAAAATTATGTATCAGATATCAGGTGTTGGCTTCCTGTGCATGATTTTGTTCAAACTTGGAGGATGTTCTTCTTTGAGAAGCTTATGAACTGAAAAAGTTCTGAAACAAACTCAAAGCCAGTCAGATCTCAACTTCCTTGTGGTTTTATTTATAAGGACAACAAAGTAATGAGACCAAAGCAGACAAACTCAAATTCTCTCTATTATAGCACAGTGAGTCTGGGAAAAACAGCCATTATTCTTAAGATATATTTATGAAACTACATGAGTTCAGTAATGGCTATCCAAATCAGAAATACTGAAATCACTGTAGTGACAGTAGTTCTACATTCCATTCAATAAGGACTCAGAGAGCAGACAGAGTGAGGAAGGGGGTGTGTGCATTCATTCTGTGTTGTAGTAGTAGTAGTGGTAGTAATAGCTGTAGTAGCAGGTTTTCATCAAAAAGGCAAAATGCTTTTATTATTATTATTATTATTATTATTATTATTGATTTAAAAAAACTAAATGGCAGCATAATGCATTAAAATTTTTATTACATATATGCAGCACAATTTTTCATATCTCTGGTTGTATATAAAGTATGTTGACACCAATTTGTGTCTTCATACATGTACTTTGGATAATGATTTCTATCACATTCCACCATCCTTGCTAATCCCTTGCCCCCTCTGTTTCCATCCCACCCCTCTGCCCCATCTACAATTAATCTATTCCTCCCATGCTCCCCCTCCTTACCCCACTATGAGTCAGCCTCCTTATATCAGAGAAAACTTCAGCATTTGTTTTTTTGGGGGATTGGCTAACTTCACTTAGCATTATCTTCTCCAATACCATCCATTTATCTGCACATGCCATGATTTTGTTCTCTTTTATTGCTGAGTAAAATTCCATTGTGTATACATGCCACATTTTTTTTTAATCCATTCATTCACTGAAGGGCATCTAGTTTGGCTCCACAGTTTTGCTATTGTGAATTGTGCTGCTATAAACATTGGTGTGGCTGTGTCCCTGCAGTATGCTGTTTTTACATTGTTGGGGTATAGACCAAGGAGAGGGATAGCTGGGTCAAATGGTGGTTCCATTCCCAGTTTTCCATATTGGCTGTACCAATTTGTGGTCCCACTACCAGTTTATGAGTGTACCTTTTTCCCCACATCCTTGCCAACACTTAATTGTTGTTTGTCTTCATAATAGCTTCCATTCTGAATAGAGTGAGATGATATCTTAGAGTAGTTTTGATTTGCATTTCTCTAATTGCTAGAGATGATGAACATTTTTCATATATTTGTTGACTCATTGTATATCCTCTTCTGAAAAGCGTGTGTTTATGTCCTTAGACTATTTGTTGATGGTGGTTACTCACATGATGTGCAAGCCATATATTTACAATATAACTTCAATTTATTTAAAATATATTTTATTTAAAATTATGTTAGGAAAGTATAAGAAAAATAATTTAAAATATCAAGAACGTGGGGCTGGGTTTCTGGCTCAGCAGCAGAGCACGTTCGAGGCCCTGGGTTTGATCCTCAGCACCATATAAATATAAATAAAATAAAATAAATATATTGTGTCCAACTACAACAAAAAAATATTTTTAAATGTCAAGAACATGACTATTATGCTCAATTTACTTTGTACTTCGCACTGGGCTAAAAACTTCCCATGCAGTGTTCCTTTGATTTTCACAGCGATCTTTTTATTAAGATGAGAAAGGAAACTCTGAGATTGCCTTGCCCAGGGCACACAGTTATCCTGCAGCTGGTAGGACTCATCTGGCGGAGTGACTAGATTCTTGTCCTCTGCCATCATGCTTTCCAGACTCCCTCAGATTAAAACTCAAAGGTGATTGAAAAAGGATAACTGTGCTAATAATGTTCCTTTGAATATTTTATATGAAGAGGTTCTGTGACTTGTTTTTTAGTAGAAAAATTTTCCATGATATTGAATAATAATAATAATTCAGGAGTGTGTGAGATGGCTATCAATTTTCTATCAATTCTGAGTCTTTCTATTTATTGTTACCAGATCAATTTAGGAGACATATTAATATAATTGGTGATTTGATATAATTGGTGATTTAATGACTGGATCAAAAAAATAGAAACTTCAGTGGCTATATTGTATATGCTAATTATAGTTTTACAGCTAGACAGCTAGTTTGTCTACAGAATAAAATCTAGATAATATAATTTGCCTATATGAAAGAGAATGTGGTTTCCTACATAGTTTTTATGTATGAAATGTTTTAAAGCTTTTAACTCTATTAATAGCAACAGTAGGTATGGCAGTGTGCTTCAGAATGCTTAAAGCTTTAGAATTAGAAGAAAAACAGGATTCAAATGACAGTTTTGCTACTTACTAGGACATATAGACTTAGTTATTAAGACTTATTATTTAGACTTCTTATTAAGCATCAATACTGCCATAGGGAAAGTGGGTCTATTAATATTTACTTCAAAGGAGTGATAAGCAAAGATTATATAATTTTTCCATTTTTTAAGTAACATTTATTGATCTGTACTATGTGCAGAACACTTCCTAAGTACAGTCATATAGCAAAGAAAATAAGATTTCATTCCAGGACTCGTAAAGTTTATATGATATTGGGATTAGAACACTAATAACCAAATGAATATTTAATATTAAACTAATGATATATAGGTAATGCATATAGTGCACTTTGCTTAGTTGTAACCATGTGGCAAATGCAAAATATTGCAGGGTTGAAAAAATAATAATCATTGCATTTTATTACATATATAAGGCCTGTATGTAATATGGTCATATACGCAAAATAAAGCAAGAAAAGCAATCAAAGATAATGAATTTACTTCTTGCAAAATGTTTAAAATAGAAGTCCCTTGAAAAGTATGCAGAATCTTGGGATTTATATATCGAACAAGTCCCTTTCTTTTTGTTTAATGAAGGCAGAGCAGAAACTCCTAAGCAGAGTGGGTCTTCTCTGCTGTCTTCCCCTAATCTTCTTGCTAAAGCATTGGTCTGCCTGCTCTACTTGAGAGCACGGTGTTGATGACATTGAAAAATCATTAATGAAGCTCCCCTCCCTAGACCCATCAGCAATTTACATTTCATAAATGAAATCAACAGCCTGGAAAAGTCAGTGCTCCATATGAAATGGCAGGTTGTCTGCCTCAACAACTCAGCATGGGGATTTCTTGATTCCATGTTTCTGAAATGCTTGTATGTGAGCCCCAAATGAAGGGCTCCAGGGACAAGTGTTTATACAAGCTAGATATTGCATTAATGCTAGTGGTAGAAAAAAAATTTAAGCAGAGAAGACTGAGTGAAAAGATAAAAGTGCCCATTCCTTTCTCTGGTCTCCAGATTTCAATCAATAGCATTAATCATTGTCCTTAGTTTCCTGTAGCTTCTTAGAACAGCCTTTGGGACTAATTTTTTTTAAATGTATATATTGTTGGTTTTTAAAAATATGACCAGAAATAGGTGCTAGTTGGGAACTGCATCCTTATATGACTCAAAAATTAATCATCAGTAGAAATGTCATCCACACAATGAGGCATTAAACTCTTAATGACCAAATAGCCTAATAAAAGAGCTGCTCACCTTAGAAAATCTGTTGACAATTTCTCACATAAAAATTCCCATTTTGAATATTTCAAGGGTAAAGTCCCAATCGTGTATGAAGAAATAAAATTACCTTGAAAGTTCATGCAATTTAATGAGCATAATTTTAAAATACTGATGCTCTTATCACTTAAAACTTTCACAATTTTACAACATTATTTTCTCCATTTTATAAACAACAAAATGGAGACTTATTTTAAGAAATACTGAAGGTTGCAAAACTTAGTAAGGAATCTGGCTTTTAAAGACAGATTATATGATCTAAAAGCTGGCTCTTGACACTCCAAAACAAGTAATAATTTACTTTTATGTTATCTGATTAGTGTTTACATAATACTAAAACCCAGTAATCCTATTTCAGTGAGAGGATCCTCACACACTTGTATATTTGATAGTGCATGATAGGCAATTTTATGTACAAGTTGATTCTAGTTGTATTGTATGCTATAAAAATGTTATCCACAACTTTTAGTTCTTCTAAAAGATCTTTATACAAATATTAAAGCTAAGAGAATTCTATTTCAAGGGTAAAATGACAATGTGATTGAATAAGAGCCATGTGCAGAGTAAAAGAGCAAGGCTCTTTCAAAAAGAGACACCTCATTTTAATTAGCAAAATAACAGTGAGCCCTATCCTAGGAAGAAAAGACGAAACTTGTAGGCATCTGTTTCTGGGAAATTAAGTTATGTGCCTCAGATGTACTTCAGAAGTGGAGAAATAAGGAGGAGATGTGGGTCATTTGGTCCTTGTGATGTGCTTTCTGGTTAGGGAGAAAAGGCTGAGAAGCTACAAGGGAGTCCTTTTACAGCCACCTGAAAACTGGAAGAATTTTGACAAGTTGTTTTGTAAGCCTTAACTGCCTCATCTGCAAATGAAGATTAAAAAAAAAAAAACACTTACTTTATAGAATAATAAAATAATACAAATTCACAGTAGACCAGAACTTGAACCATAATAAATTATTTAGAAAATTAATTTTTACTACTAAAATTTGGCTAATTTATTTGAAAGTTATAACATTGGTTTTAGCATAATTCAATCAAAAAGGAACTTTCTGAGGAAAAAAAAAAATATTTCCCTTTCAGTGAAACTCAAACTCATCAAAATTTACCACCAAAAAGAGTTTGGTAGTGTTTTATTATGGATGAAGGAACTACATATAACTTAATTTTAGCCAGACTGGTGTAGAAAAAGCACACAGCACCAAGAAACCCAATAATATAGGAGTCATTGAGTCAATGGTGGTTGTATTTCATATGGTTAAACACCGAATGATACTGCTTAATTGAAAAATTAAGAATGATACCACTTAATTGAAAACATATCATTCTAAAATAAAGATAAATGTAACAGCTATGTGAAACTTAATTTTTCCTTTTAGTTTTAGAAGCATGAGATAAACCAATTTCTTCTAGGACTAAAATATACAAGAGGGACTTTTTTTGGTTGTTGTTTCCTATTCACCATTTCCTTCACTATTCATTCAACAATAGTGATCAAATGCCATGTAGCAGTTATTTGACCAAATCCTGGTACTTAAGTAGTAAAGAAGACATAGTTTTTGTTCAAAGAGCTTATCATCTAAACAGGGAATACAGACAGGGAAAAAAAAAACTATATAAATTATATTTTATATAACATTAAGGCACATAAAAAAAAACATCAACATCAAATTTCTCCTATCCAGTGAAGTGATAGTCTCAACAAATGGGAAGAAATATATGCCAAAAAGTGTCAAAGTACATTAATAGCACTGACATCACTTTGTATAGGATGTGAATCTGAACCTTAAAGGAAGTAAGATGCGAATGACTATGTAATTCTCTATCATAAAATTTTGCAGTTAAACGGATGTGCTATTTTACATTGTAACTATAGAAAATGAAAAACTACAAAAATACAACCTGAGGTTTTTTTGTTTTGTTTTGTTTTTTGGCAATGCTGGGGTTTGAACCCAGGGCCTTGTGCATGAGAGGCAAACACACTACCAGCTAAGCTATATCCCCAGCCCCTTAAGCTACAACCTGAATAACACTGGATAACACCATTTCTGAGGCATGGTCAATGCTTAGTGAGCATCCCTGTTATGGGTTTGCTTTTCCTGTTTTTGAAGGGAAGACAGCTGTATTGTAACTGAATCTTTCCATTAGTCAATAGAATCTCTTTGCCCAGGGATGGC
Organism: Marmota monax; assembly: GCF_021218885.2. Taxonomy (NCBI): domain Eukaryota; kingdom Metazoa; phylum Chordata; class Mammalia; order Rodentia; family Sciuridae; genus Marmota; species Marmota monax. Next base: position 4,802,637 of record NW_026694256.1, on the reverse strand, counting down.
ACTATAACGCCTAAGCAAACCTGACTAAATAAGACAAGGAACTGGAAATTTTAAAATAGTATCATTATTACCTTTGGATAGAATGGTATCATAAGTATTACTTGGATATTTGTAAAAATTATGCATTTTTTAAAAACTATTTTTATACTAATACTTTAGAATGCATAATTTCTAGACAAAGGGAATTATCCCATGATGATAAGAAAACTGTTATTATTCCAATGTTTGCTTATGTTATTAAACTTAATATTGACCTATTTATTTTTTAAAAATTAATAGCATTAGAAATACTAATAAAACTAGTTATGTCATTTTGAAATTATTAAATTAACCACCAGGTGGAGCTCCATGAATTAAGTGTATCAGTCAAAAATAGAAAATTGCTTAAATTGGTCAAACTGGGAAAATCATGGTAGTGATTATAATTTCTTCATTTTCAAAGCTCTTATGAATCATAGGAGATTGGATTTTACAAGAACAAGATGCCAAATTACTTTATTAATATAAAACGTTTTGGCAAAGTGGGGTTTGAAATCAAACTAGCTTTTCTTAAATTACTTTATGATTTATCAAAGGTACATTTTCCAATGACAAAGTCATAAAAGTATAATGTAGTGATGAAAGTAACTATAACTGAAATTGAGAACATATAAGAAAAATCAATGAAAACTGCCTATTAATCCACTTGTACTGATTGGTGTTCATTTTTTTTATTTATTTGAATGTGTTTATGTACATGTTTTACTCCAGGACCTGAAACTAAAACAGATGAAAAGATCTCAAAATTAGGTAAGAGCACTTGTTAAAACTTTAACATTTTTTTTTTAAGTTCTGTTTGGTCTGAACAAGGCTAGTTGTACAATCAGGACAGGGTGGGGTAAAGCCTTGAGACATGCAAAACACTGAAAATATATCAGCGCACCCTCCCTACATGTATTAAGTTAAAAGTATGCTAAAATTAAAGTAAATTCCCTGCTAACAGTGTGTTTAGAGTAAGTTTATCAAAGTACCCTAACCATTAGCACTTTCTGCTCTCTGTTTATTTACTAGACAATTGAATATTGTTCACAAACTGCTAAGGTATTAATCTGAAAAAAAATTATTCTTATGATCAGTTGAGTCTTATATACTTACATTCACATATAATAAACCATTATTTTAAACCTCAAAACAGTGGTTTTATATACTTTAACCTAATAAATTCAACCCTTTTTTTCTCATTGACTAAATATACAAATATTCTTTGGAGAGGCAGTGGATTACCATATTGGCTATAAATTTAAAAATCAGAATGCCTTTATTTATTTATTTTGTCCTGGGGATTGTACATAGGGGCACTTAAACACTGATATACACTCCCAATCCCTTTTTATTTTTTTATTTTGATACAGAACCTCACTAAATTGCTGAGACTTGTCTTAAACTTGTGATCCTCTTGCCTTAGCATCCAGAATCACTAGAATTACAGGCATGCACCACCATGCCTGGCTAAATATCAAAATACCTTTAAAATTAATTTTCTAAAAACCTATTTTGCAAAAGATAAAGTCCAGAGATTAGTTGGCACTCAGGGCAGACAATAAAAGTTGGAGAAGAAACATCATAGATTAGATGAAAATACAGAAACAGATTATAAGTGTAGAAAAAATTCTAATTAAGTATATTATAATTAGGGATAACCTAAATACTTTATATCTATATAAAGAAATGTATATGACTATATCTATCTAAGCAAAAAAGGATCTATCTCTATCTCTCTGTACAGTGAAATTGATGCTACATACGTGCAGAAATTCATATGGTTGGTCTTAAAATATTTGTGTATTCTCATTTACACAAATTTGATCCTTTATCCTATATTTAAGTCATTACTATAAGCAATTCATATATATACATACACTCACACACACATATATATTTAATGTTAGCCTGAATTATTAATGTCACTTTTCTTAAAGTTTCTGCCAGCTTATGAAAAGGAATTGTCTAAGTCATTTTATTTTTAGTGAATGAACATAACCATTTTAAATGACTTTATATAACCTCAAAGCTTTTGTTCTCTGCCAGATGATAAAAAAATAGCAATTTTAAGCTGTGGGAAAATGTATATAGAATTACAATGATATATTGAGTGTTTACATAATAAAAATACCGAAATTTAGATATATTTTCAGAAAAAGAAAAATTGCATATAAAAATTATTGCATATAAAAATTACTAGTCTCAATGAGAATTCACTCATCAGATAAAAGCTGTTTTATGTTGTCCCTTCCTGTAAGCATGACATTACATTTTATACTTTATTTTGCTGTTGGAATATAAACAAAAAATTAGCATAGGCATTATAAATTAGCTATTATTATTTTGCATTAAATATATATGTCTATTTTTATGGGTCATTTATTTTTAGCTTCCTATAAGGAAAGAAAAATTGGTATTACTGGCATTTTAAATAAAATATAACCAATCAACAATTTGTTGAGAACACATACTATGCTAATTTTGATGATGCAATTCTGGAATTGTGCTTGATGATACAATATTTACAAACAAGCAATAAGATGTTGTTTTTATTCCAAAAGAGTATAATTGGAACATAGACATGAACTGTTTAAAGACAGCTACAATGCAATTATATTAGTGAAACCTGGGAGGTCAGAGCCATTTGTATAATTTACTGCAATCAGTAAAAGTATCATGGCAATGGTATATTTAAAGTGAAATATTAGGAATACATAAGAACAACTGAGTAGGTAGATGATTATACAGAATGCTGAAGAGATAGACTGGGCTTTATGCTAGAAAGAAATGAATTTGACTACCTTTGCCACTTGTTAGGGGTGAATTTACTTAAAAATCACTTCATGTTTCTGAATTTGTTTCCATATCTATTGAATGAAGGCCATTATCCTAACTTAACAGAGTTACTGTACAAAACAGAGGTAATACTTTCCACTTGGTACAACTTCAATAAATTGTTAGTCTATTTAGGAGTAAGCTCAGAGGGAGGGGTGATCACAACAGTAATGGGAGACAGGGAGAAAAGGACCAAGCAGCAAATGAGACTCCAGGGGTCACAGGATAAGCATAACAGGGTAAATTCAATAGTAATATGCAACAGGCTATAGCATGCTATAAGTTGGTTCCTAAAATTTAGGGACTATGTTGTAATACTCAGGTTTTTGTTGTTGTTGCTGTGACCAAAATGCCTGTTTTATGTTGTCCCTTCCTGTAAGCATGACATTGCATGTCAACTTAGAAGAGAAACAATATATTTTGTCTCATGGTTTCAGAAGTCTCAGTTTATGGTTGGCCAACTCCCTTGCTCTAGTTTCCAACTTAAGCAGAATATCATGGCAGAAGGACATAGAGTAGGAAAACTTTTCAGATTAATGACAGCTAGGAAACAGAGAGGGAAGAAGGATCCAGGGATAAGATAAATATTTCCAGGAAAACTCCCAGTGATCTACTTTCTAGGAGGGTACTCCCAGTAGTCCATTCAACTATCAATGGATTAATCCTCAATCCATTAATTCACAAATGGATTAATCCAATGATGAGGTCAGAGCCCTCATTATCCAATCATTGCCTAAAAGCCTCATCTCTGAACCTTGTGGTATTGAAGAGTATGCTTTTAACACATGAGCTTTTTGGGGACACTTCAGATCCAAAACAAAATTAAAAAAAGGAGTAAAAAATAAAATTTGTAACCTTGAGGACTTGAATAAGAAAAAAGGGTTATTATTGTCTTAGGATGGCATGCAGCATAAAATCCTTCAGAAGGAAAATAGAGACAGATATTTGAACCAAAATATTTTTATAATAATTTAGGCATTATAAAATCAGTAGGGGCACAATATAAAGGTGGCATAGAGAAGAAGCAATGGCTTTGGAGTTTTAATTTTAAATTAATTAACTTCATTTACCTTCAAAATTATTTATAGCCATGACTAATATTCAGCGTAGAATGATTTTTGGTTTCTTAAAAATCACTCAAATTTGAAAACTACTAAAACTACTAATGACATTTTATCATATATTCCTTCAGGCATATAAACACATATGCTTTAAAAACACAATCATTCTCCGTGTATTGTGCTATAAATGCTTTTGTAATTGCCAAGCTGTTTCACCAAATGAATAGATTCTGATGACATAGCTATATATAACCTCGAACACAATGTCTGTCTGTGAGTTTGGAGAAGATGGTCAAATACCACAAATACCACAGCTGCAAAAGTGAAGAGGATGCTTCAAAGGTGGAGTGGATGCTGGTTTCCACAAAGAGATATTCTATAGACACGAGGAACTTAGGAATGATCATTTTGAATCTGCAGACTGTATCCATGGATTTAGAGGTTTCAAGTAGAAAAAGGAAAGAGCTCTTCAGGAAAAATGAGCATGCAGACAGAAGAGTCAGGAACAAGGACAACTTCTTGGAGAAGTAAAAGAACTGGCAGAGAGATGGAAAGAGCCTTAGCGGGAAGTCTAGGAGCTTAGTGTGCCTGCTGTTGCCAGCATCCCGAAGTGGAGACACTTTCAGGAAGGAGACAATGTCAGCAGTCAGTACCAGTGCCTCTTTCAGAAAGGTGAAGAGTTGTGATGACCGAGAAAAAGTCATTATTTTGACACATAAAACTGTCATTCTGTGCCCTTTTCTGAAAAAGCTTGAATAGTGTGATGGAAGCAGGAAGCAGCTTATAAGAATGAAGAAGGGAATTTATTCGTAATAATTGAAGGCAGAATACAAAACTATTTTTTCAGAAGTCTCTTACTAAGAGGTGAATACTGACATTCCAGAACAAAGAATCAATGTCATATTTTTTACATTACTTCTCATATTTATGATAGAATAGAGAATTCTAAGAAGAGCAAAACATCCATAGAGGGAAATCTTAATTAGGAGAGAACTGTCCCAGATATTAGAAGTGTTGGGAGACACACTGGAGAAGGAAAGAATTAGTTTAATTAAAGGGAAGAAAAAAAAATTTCTCCAGAGCTTTGAGGGAATAATGAAAGGATGATTAAATTAGAGTTGAAGGTATATGAGGATTCTACTGCTTGGTGATCTTTTCTTAAAATTCTGTGAAGATGACCAATAACATTTGTTGCAAAATTCAGGGGATGGTTTTCTTGTTGCTTAATATGGTGATCCCTAGGCAATATTAGACAATGTTTTTCACCTCTTATTTTTCAAAGTAAAATAATCATTTATATGGCAAAACTAAACCACTTAACTGACAACTGTTTAAAAAAATTGAAACAACAACAAAATATGACTTTTGTGATACTGGAGAAATATTATGATGATAATTTAGTTTTGATACAGCATAATATTTAGGCACAAATTTTTCAGTCTCTCAATGAAAATGAATACAAACAGGACATATGCTTTGTTAGGTTATTAAATAATAGTTAAACATTACTTTCAGGAAGAAGTAGGCCTTAATGATAAGTGGTAATATCATTAAGAACAAAAATGAATACTGTTTAGATTCCACATATATGTGATGTCATGCATTATTTGTTTTAGTTTTCCATGACTGACTTATTTTACTTAGCATGATGTCCTCCCGGTTTATACATGTTTCTTCAAAAGGCATGGGAACATTGAACAAATGATACAAAGGTTCAGTTATGCACAATGAATACATTTTGGAGATTAAATGTACAGGATAATAGTTGCTGTGCTCTGGATATTTGGATATTCCCCAAATCCTAAGTTGAAAATCTAATTACCTATATGATAGTATTAAGAGGTGGGGTATTTAGAAGGTGATTCATGTCCCTGCAAAGGAGTTTCATGGGACTTGTACCTATATAAAACAGGCCTTAAAAAGAATCACCTTGCCTCTACCATCATGTGAGGCCACAGCAGGAAGGCACTGACAAAGAACCAGAAAGGCCATCACCAGATGCTAAATACCAATCTACTGACATCTTGATCTTGGACTTCACAGCTTCTCAAACTATGACAAATAAATTTGTTTATATGATACCCAGTGTATGGCATTTTGTTAGAGTAGCCAGAACAGAAGAGGACATTGACTATATTTAATAACGTCGCTGTGCATTCAGAAAATTTGCCAAGGGAATTAATCTTAAATGATGTTCTCACCACCAAAGAAACCTCACAAAAGTCATAACTATATGAGATAATGGATATGTCAATTAGCTTGATTTTCGTGAATGTTTAACAATACATACATATATCAAAACATGACAGTGTATACCTTGAATACATACAAGTTCTTTGTCTAGCACGCCTCCATAAAGCAGGAAAAAATATTTAAAATAAAAGAGGAGTATTATTTATTTTTTACCAAAAAGACTTAAAATAATTAACAATAATTTGCTTTTTTAATTTATTCAGAAAATTGATATTCATGTACAAAATCTTCAGATTTCTATAATTATCTAATAAAAATATTCTGCCTGTACCTCACTTTTTTAAAAATTAAATGCAATACCTCTTCCATTCTCTGACTCTTTTGTTCCTTATCTCTCTAAATGGCACTTATGACTCACCATTCATTTACATTGACTTAAATATCTGAGTCATTTATACCTCACCCTTCTCTTTCAGAACTCAGCATTCAAGTAGGTCCCGAGTTATGTGTTCCTCAAAATGTCTCTTAAATTGTGTTCTCTCTTTTTTCTCTTCCTTATAAGATGCTGGTACTGGTTCTTCACATTTCCTTTATGAATAAATAAATGCATCATTAGCTAAATATCTTGCTTCCATTTTCTATTTAAAGATACACCAGCAGCCAATGCTACCTTTACAAAGGGAATGTCTGCAGGGAGCAATGCTAGTCTCCCTGCCACTATGTTATAGTGACCCCAACATATTTCTTCTTAGCTTCCATTGGTCTAATCCACCTCAACAACCCCCCATATACATTTAAAAAGTATTACCACTTTTATGAATTTTTTCTAATCAGAGTCTTTTGAATTTTTCACTCAGACCCATATTGAAAGCATAATATCTCTCCATCTTGCTTTCAATCTTGTGAAAATGCCTTCCCTTCTCTCCTTTATTCCAGCTATAAACATACACCATGAGTTCTTCACTCTTGGTCTCTTTTCACATGTTTTCTTATAGTATGTCATATGGCATTCATGTTTGTTGCTTAGCCTTTTTTTTTTTCCTGTAATTGTTTTCTAAGCTTCCTTATTATCTCTGAAGTTAACTTTATCTTTTCTAAGAGAGAAAAATCACTCAAAAGCCACCATAGCCACAGTAGGTCAATAACATATCTTTATGGGAAGAAAGTGATCATTTGATTATTTTTAAACATATAATTTTATATGTGCTTTGTCATTGTAATACAGTACATACAGAGAAAGTTTTTGGTGTGTAAAAGATTAGTGGAGGCAGGATGGTATAGTGGGAGTAGCTCTAGGACAATAGAAATGAAGTGATCTACATTAAAGTTGCTAAACTTCTAAGTCTCAGCTTTAAAATAGAGTTGATGACAAGATATTGCATGACAATGTACAGGCTTGTTGTGAGACTAATGTAATATAATGTATGTGAAAATGCCAAAGGGACACCAAAACAAAATTTTAAATGTTATCATCTGTGCCCTTGCTGTTTAAAGTGTGGTCCATAGGTCATCAGCATCTTCTGGTTGCTTGTAGGAAATGTAGAATCTTAAGTCCTAACAAGGACTGCTGACCAGGAATTTGCATATTAACAAGGTCCCTAATCATCCATATGCTCATTGAAACTTGAATAGAATTGTTCAAGAATCCATAGATACCTACTACCACCTTCTCTCCTGAGGGAGGAGGGGATATCAGGATCTCTCTTGCCACATGCTTGGCGACTTCAATGTGGACGTATTTGGTCCCTTTTTATATAATTTTCAATGTTTCATTCACTTTAGCTTCATTCCTAGATGTTAAATAGCCATGCCAAAAGCACTGTAAAATTGCTTTCTAACTAGCAGTGAGATCCTCACATGTGCTGTGAATTATAGACTTTGGTCATTCTAAAAATGACTATAGAAAACAGAGTGTGCTTTCCCTGAGACAGCATATGCAAAGTGGTACTGAGCCTACCTGTGCATTCATTTGCACTTAAAATAAATAAATAAATAAATATTTCATTAGAAGAACATGTATAAGAAGGGTAAACTGACTTTATATTTTACCAACTGGGTAAAAAATTCCACAAACTCATTTAATGTGTTAGTAATAGAAAAACAGTATATGCTGGTACCTATTAGTCACCAGAATGACTATCACTTATGAACTTCTAATTGATTATTCCATTAAATGTATGTCTTTCTTCTATAAGAATAAACATAATACAATACCTACTTAAAAGTTACCATAGTGATCCTGCAAAAGAATTAAATATATATTAGGTATTTTGCTACGTTTGGGGAATAAAATGATCTATAAGTTAACTCTCAAGAAATATACCAAGCAAAGATCATTACATGAACAGATAATGGCAATAGCAAGGAATAGTTAAAATCAAATAAGGAAATGATGTACAGAGTGTGCACACTTTGTGAATGCATAGGGAAATTATTTCTTGTTGTTTAGCCTAGATGTTCAGGGAATAAGTGTCCAAAGTAGAAGGTATTATATTTGTCTTCAAAGATGGGTAAGATGAAGCTATCCTGGGTAGACACTCCAATGAGATTCACAGGAACCATCATTACTGGTGGAAAGTGAAGCACTCTGGGAACTAGAAAATAACTCACTTGGCATCAAGTATGAAGCAGAGAATGGGAGGGGGGAGGCGAGAGGGCCATAGGAACAGAAAACCAACCATGGCTTCCCTTCCCTAGTTGCTTGTTCTTAACGGACTTTAGAAATAATTAAACATCTTTAAACAAAATGAGACACAAGTTTAAATTAATTTTCCAATTGCTTATTACAACTGAACATAGAGATTGGAAATAAAAAGAGTGTTGAGTTTTAGAAAATTGATTTCTGGGTTGTGAGAATATTGCACTGATTCTTGGAGCTATTAATCCTTATAGTGCACTAGTAGGAAAGAAGAGTGAGATTGTAGAAATAAAATAAACATTGACATAAATTGGGGGACAGAGGGAAATGGTGAGAAAAATCTAGGATAACTCTTAGGTTTCTGTTTTGGAATAATATGTGAACAGCAATGTAATTTACTGTGACCTGAATTTCTAAAAGAAATAACAAATTTAAAAAAGGAAGGTGTGCTTTCCCTGAGACAGCATATGCAAGGTGGTACCTGGCCTACCTGTTATGTAAAGTTTGGATATATTTTTTAGATATATTATTATTGGATTAGTTACTATATGTTAGGTGATATGGGAAATATAAAAATAGATTCTAAAACACAATCAAGTTCCTCTCCTCCTAAAGGGAGAATCATATGGTACTTGTTTGATATGCAAAAAAGTATATTAATGGGCACCTAGAGGCAGAATATAGCTAAAATTTGAAAGATCTCAGCACAGATATTCTAGCTAAAATGATCAGAGTTTTGAACATCTCCCATGGAGCATGTGAAGAGGGAGAAGGAACAAGAACTGAGGAAGCAAACCAGGAAGAACATTATTATTTAAGGAGTGGACAGAGGAGATGAAGATTTCAAAGAAGGAAGGAAGGGAGGGTAGGAGGGAGGGAGGAAGGGAGGATTGAAGAGGTAGACAAGTAGGTAGGTGGAGGGGGGGAAGGGAGGAAAGAAAGAGAAGGACAAGAGAGACATTGTCTTAGAATTTAGAGATACTGTCTCAGAAACCAGGGAGAAAAACAATTCCAGGAGGAGAAAACTGCCAAAGTGTTAAATGTGACAGAAATTGACAGTAAGGTAATGACTGAAAAGCATTCATTATAATGTATACAATGGAACCATTAATTATCTTAAGAGTGGTTTCAGTGGAACAGAATGAAAGTAAATCAAATTACTGCATGTTGAAGCTTTTTTTTAAGATCAAGAATTGAGGTCAGAAAATATTAGAAAATTTTTTATACATATAGGCTATTATTTCAGCATTTTGTGAAAAGAAGAAAATAGGGGCATTTTAGTTAGCAAAATATAATGGAATAGTTTTTTTTTTTTTTTTTTTTTTTTTAAAGGAGGTGAGATAGCAGAGAGTTTTTGGTGGAAATGGTTCGTAACTTATCAAATATATTTATACCAACTGTGTTTCCAGCTTTCAACTTTATTGGGTTATAAAAGGGTATAACACATTTTAAATTCTAAAAACTTGAATTAAATCCTTCCTTCTAAAAGCGTATAACTTTATATAGTTCAGTTTAGCAATGACTATTGTTTTCAGGGTAGGGGTTCTGCAGTATTAGGAAGCTCTTCCTTGCACTTATGTTCCACTGAGGGCATTGCATAGGACACTAATTTCAATCAGTACATAAAAAAATTTTGAGTTTCAATGAATTTGGTTCAAGATCTAACAATTAATCACATATATGAACTCATTAGGGAAGTATGATAGTAAAGAAACAAACTGAGTTTATTTCATGCAGTGTTTCTCAAATTTATTCCACTGTGTTTATTATGTAATATAATGACAGTGTTAAGCTGAGCACACTGGGGAGCAATGATATCTTACTCTCATTTACTAAAAGGATTTGGAGAAGCAGCAGGGAAAACATGATAGGATTTTTAAAAATATAATGATAACATTTATTGAAGAAAATAAAAGCCTAAGTGAGAATGACTGGAAACATTATTCAAATTGAGCTCTAATTAGAAGAATTAATATATGTTAATATGTAAATACATTTATATTCAGATATTGTGGTTTAAAAGTTTTATTTAATTTATTTTTTTCTACAAATAAGAGGAAAGAAAAATCCTCTTTTTTTTGCCTATAACTTCTTTAAATTTTGAAGACAGGGATAGAGATGATCATTTTCTTCCCATTTAAAAACATGGGTTAGAAAATATGCTGGAATGAAAAACAATCTACTGTTTTGTCACTAATATTTATAGAATAGCCACCAGGTATTTGCCATTATAATATATGAAAAAGGTTTATTTATAAGGAAACATAATAAATTGAGGAAGTTGTAATGATGTTAACCATGTTAGTTCACGGATATTTATTCAGTCTCTAGTAAGTCAAATCTTTAAAAAAATGGCTAATATTAGCAAAAGAAATAATCAACTACTCATAAGAATTCATAAACATATGTATGTAATCTAAATTTGACCTCATAATATAACATTATAAATTATCGTTAGGTTCCATTGTTTACAGAAGTTATAGGCAAAGAAACAGACTCAGAAAGATCAAATGTGCTTCTCCATTGCAACATTCATAGACAGGATGATTTGGCTTCTTTACATCTCAGTGATTTTACTCACATATTCAACTTGATTTCTGAGGAAGTGAAAGATCTACAGTATCACAACTGTGGTCTTTTATTTCAAGGTAAGTTTAAAAAGTGATGTACTTTACTCTTGCCAAAATATACGGAATATTACTCTACTACTAAGATATAAAATTTGAAACACTACTCTACTCTCAGAATGATATAAGCAGACATAAAAGGAGAAAGGGATGGGAAAGGGAAAAAAAGTTGGAGTTGTGGATTATTTTGAACTGGAAGTCTAAAGTAATACCTACACAATAAATATAGATGATGTTAATAATAAATCAGGACAGTAAATTATATGTTCCTTGGGGTAAGATTTTTTTGTTGGTCTTTCCTCACGTCTAGAACAGTTTGTGGCATGTAAGAGGTCATCATTGAGTGAGCAATGTAATGAGTTCTTTTATGTACTAAAATGGACTTCCAAATATTTTTCTTACTCTGTTAAGTGAAGAAATTATGATAAATTTTAAGGCATTTCAGCATGGTTCTTGGAGAAAAAACAACATTACTATATTAGGTATAAATTATACTAGTAAGTACATGAGATAAGTTTGTAGAATAAGCATGTGGTTATCTTTGAAAACCTGACAAGGACACAATTATTGTTTTTTTGGCTTACAGAAACAAATGCAATTTTTATTTTGTATGACTCAAGTGTAAACTTATCTTCCAAAGGTCAGGCAAGAAAAAATGTATACATTTGTATATATGTATATATGTGTACATATATATCTTATAAGTATAAAAATAGATTTTCTATAAATATTTATAGAAAAAATATATATATATGTATATATTTATATATTAATAGAATATATATAAATACATATTTCTTATAAATACAAATATATATTCCTTAGATAAATGAGTATAGGACAGTTATATATTTTTTTCTCAGTGGAGCTGCATCAGGAATATTATGCAGGATCTGCAAGATCCTAGGTAAATATCCAAGTCATGTCTATTAAGAGAAAAAAGGAAAAATAAGGGTAGCTTCTTTAAAAATTATACAACTATACTCACCTATTGCTGTAAAGAAAATGTTACTGGCCGTTCTTCAGACAGTTCATCTTGTTAATGCAATAGTATTTTAGACCCCACTGAAAGTCATAATTTTTAGTATTTAGGATTTTCTCAGATGATTTTCTTCCCATTCTAATTTAAGCAAATAAAAAATGCTCTCTTTTGTTATTTTTTTTTAATTCGCTAAAAATCTTCCTTTTCATTTTAACACAATCTAGAAACTGATGCAGAGGGAGTGGTAATGAGATTTGAACTGAGACCTTTTAGGGTAGCAAAACCAGTTTCTTAGAGCAGGTTTTATTGCTTGCCTTAGAGAAAGTTAGTATGGTTCTTTTAAATTAAATGAAAAACCTAGAAACTGTTTAGACAGTTATCAACTCTATTACAAAAGTTTCTGTTGCCTGGCTAATTTATGAGTTACTCTGACAGAACATTACAAAATTTACAAGTGTCAAGTGTTCCCCATGTAAACATATTACTTAGTTTATATCTTCTTTGCTATACTAAAATATGCAAGTTTCATTGATTACTAGAACTTAGTCTCCATCTTTTTCTTCTTATCTTTTTGTAATGCTTGACATAGTACCTGATTTTTAACTCAGTGGTCTTAGCTCAAATATTCTTTTATGTTTCACTTTAGTGGATTTATATAATTATATTCCTATACAGAAATATTTCTCAGGCTTGCGATAAAGTATTTCACAGTTGTTACATGCTTAAAAGAGAGCTGGTATTTAATAGTTGAATCATATTCCAGAGGAAAGTGTTTCAGAGGCCTTTGTGGGCAAGCATTGGGAATCTTCCCTTCTCTTTCACAAGCTATGCTGCTCAAATTAGCACTCAATATCAGAAAACATATTAACTAAGGAAATGTATTATTTCTTTGGATGCAGTTGACAACAAAAGAAATAGTAATTCACTACCTCTCTCTTCTCCTTTCATTTCCTTGCTTGGAGAACAGAATATTCTCACGCTCAGGCACTTAGCTTACAACAGATAAAACAACAGCAAACATGACAGGAGTAGTGTTTTGGGGACCCTGCCTGGCCTCTTTAGATATGCCTGCCCAGGTTCAGACATTTTAGTGTGCTTTTGTCTGGCCAAATCCTCTATCTGGATGATCTCTAGCCTCCTTGATAAAATAGCGGATAGAATTTTGTATCATTTACTAACTTAGGAAATGTGCTTGGCAGAGGAAAAAGTAAGTAGATCATAAGTTCAACTTTGAATTTTAAGGTTTGAATTCCCTAATACATATACACTTTTCTTTACAATGTGGATCAGTAATAGAATAAACACAATTATTCTTTTATATTCTATTCTTACCCATGTTTTCAAATAAAATATGTAATATCAGGAATTACTATCCTTGTTTTAATTGATAGATAAGCTGGTAAACTCAATATTCTTTAAGGTTTAATTACTTAGCATGTACCAAATGCTGTGTCAATGATTGTTGAAGGAATGATGGAATAATCGAATAGTTATGGGCACAATTGTTAATAGTATAACATGTTTGTATTTCAAAAAGGCTTCAAACATGTTCTCTATCAGTTTCCTATTGACTTCCTCCAATCTCTGATGTTTGATCATGGTGACAACAAAATCTTTGTTGATAAATAGTTTTGTCAACATCACCTAAAGCCCTGTTGAGGCACAGGACCAAAATATCCCCTGATTACTCATTTGAGCAAAACATAAGATCATTCTGAGAAGAATCATGAGAATAGAATGGTTAAGAGTAGAATACTTGAGTAGTGACTAAATATATTCCATAGAAATTTATTGCAGTACAACTGAAGAAACAACAAAATAAACTTTCCTAGGAAACTTAGCACAATGCACAGCCAATGACTATAAAAAGACACATCAGTCACAGGCCTTGGCAGCAGACCTTAATCAAAGAAACCTCTCAAACACCATCTTATCATACTGTTAAGTATAGCTGCTTTTTTAAAATAAAGGAAACTATGAATAACATTTTACTTCTATCAAATCACATTTTAATCTATTCTAAAAGAAAATTCCTCCAGGAATTTAGTTCTAATTTTCAGAGGCAATTCTTATTTACCAAATAGGTCTCAGAAGAATAAAGGGCAGTTTTCAAAGCATTACCATCTCTTCTTCCAATTTTCAGTACTATATAAATAAGATTAACCCTCACATACTTTCCAATTAAATATCTAAAAATACATTTGTGAAATATGATGAATAATAATATTTCGATACAGTAAAACTGCCACTGTATGAAAATTCTTCTGTAGTAAAAAGAAGAATTTTTGTTTATTCAAATTCACATGTTAATCAGATAGTATTTTCTTTAAGAGTTTTGTGATATTTTTATATTTAACATTTATAATTCCTCCATTTTAATTCTGATAACTAAACATAGAGCCACATAAAACATGTAGCTGAAAAATAGCTTCTAATAAAATGTAATAAAATTTCTAATTTGATTGAAGGATCCTATAAAAATTCTTATGATATTTTCTAAAATCGCCCAAATTAATTGATCATTCCATATATGTGGTACAAATTTGAATATTAATTTTCAAGTCAATTTAAGTGGCAAAGTGGTTGTTAGAGGTTCTTTCTGGCTAATGTGTATGTCTACATCAGAGCCAACTTCTGTTCTGTACTGAATGGCCCTGGGCAAAGATTTATCTGGAACAGACTCAATGGTCTTGAAAACAGTCTTGTTAATATGCCCTTATACTTAAATATACTCCTGTAGCAAAAAGATTCTGTCAGGAACTGAGTAAACAGATCTCCTAAACTGTAACAAACCAAGGGAAGAATCAATGGTGCAATGTTTCAGGTGGATTTTTATTTGACTGTGACTCCTTATGAAGTGATTTACTCTTTAGATTCAAATTAATGGATTTTAAAGTTTCTACTTACCATTCATACACATTTGTTTACTTTAATTGACAGACATTTATTGTGGGTATTTATGGGATACAATGGGGGGTTTTGATCTCTTTGCTGCACAAAGACACTCTGTCATACTAATTAACATATCCATCACTTCACCAACTTATCCTTTTTCTATGGTGACAATAATTAAAGTCTAAATCTTTTTGAAATATGCATTATTATTAATTCTGGTAATCATACCATGCACTAGATAAACAAAACTTATTCTTCCTAGTCTAATGAAACTTTGAGTCTTTCAATCAAAACTCCCCCTTTCCAATCCCTTTTCTTTCCCAGATTTCTATTATCCAGTCTTATGACATTTACTTTTTCAGATTCTGTATATAAATGAGATCATACAGTGTAGTCATGTGTCACTTGACTCTCAGAATATGTTTTGAGAAATGTGCTGTTAGTCAATTTCATTGTGTGTGAACCTCATGGGGTATATTTATATACACTAGATGGTATCACCTGCTATATACCTAGGTTATATGGCACCGACTTTTGTTCCTAGGTCACAAGCCTGTTCAGCATGTTACAGCACTAACATGTTACTCTAGCCAACAATCATGCAATGGTAAATACTTTTATATCTAAACAAATATAAACATGGGTAAGCCACAGGAAAAATACAGCATAGAAGGAAAAACTGCACATCTACATAGAACACGTACCATGAATGAAACTTACAGGACAGGAATTTGCTCTGTGTGAGTTGGTGAATGCATGGTGGGTGCATGTGAAAATGTAGGGCATTACCCATCACTACTGTAGGCTATACCTACTGTACATTTGGACTACACTATGCTATTTTTAAATATTTTTAATTTCTTCAATAATAAATAAACTTGAGCTTACAGAAGTAACAACATTACTTTATAACATTTTAATCTTTTAATATTTTGATTCTTACAGTAACATTTGGCTTAAAACAAGCATTTTAAAGGCATTCAAATATTTTGTATCTTTATTCTACAGGCATTTTTACATTTTAAAAAAGTATAAAAATATTTTTTATTTTTATTTTTTTGCTTGAAAACTAAGACACAAGCACACTCATCAGCTTAGGCCAACACAGGATCAAGCTCATCAGCGTTAATGACTTTCACCTCCACATATTGTCCCACTGGCGGGTCCTCAAAGACAGTGACATGCATGCCGTTGTCTTCTCCTATAATAACAATGCTTTCTGTGGAATACCTCCAGAGGGATCTGTGTGGAGCTTTCCCATGGTAAACTTTTTTTGAACACCTTGAAGAAGGATACACTCTAACAATAAAAAGTATGGTATTATAAACACATACATCAGTAGCATAGTGGTTTATTATTGTTACCAAGTATTATGCACTGTACAAATTATATGTACTACACTTTTGTAGGACTGGCAGCATAGTATATTTGTGTATCCTAGTATCAGCACAAACGTGAAGAATGCATGTGCTGTAACATCACAAAGCAATAGGAATTTTTCAGATTCTATATTCATCTTATAAGACCATCTTCATATATACAATACATTATTGATAAAAATGTCTGTGTGCAAGAGAGAGAACTCAAATTACTAACATACAGGATGAAAAAGGCAATATCAAAACATATCCTACAGAAATACAGAAGACAATTAGAAATTATTTTGGAAAACTATATTCCAATAAAATAGAAGATAGTGAAGACATTGATAAATTTCTTAAGTCATATGATTTGCCCAGACTGAGTCAGGAGGATACTCACAACTTAAACAGACCTATATCAATGGATGAAATATAAGAAGCAATCAAAAGAATACCAACCAAGAAAAGCCCAGGACCGGATGTGTATACAGCAGAGTTTTACAAAACCTTTAAAGAAGAATTAATACCAATACTTTTCAAGTTATTTCAGGAAATAGAAAAAGAGGGAGCTCTGCCAAATTCATTCTATGAGGCCAACATCACCCTGATTCCGAAACCAGACAAAGACACCTCAAAGAAAGAAAACTACAGACCAATATCTCTGATGAACCTAGATGCAAAAATCCTCAATAAAATTCTGGCGAATCGGATACAAAGGCACATCAAAAAAATTGTGCACCATGATCAAGTAGGATTCATACCTGGGATGCAAGGCTGGTTCAATATACGGAAATCAATAAATGTTATTCACCACATCAATAGACTTAAAGATAAGAACCATATGATCATCTCGATAGACGCAGAAAAAGCATTCGACAAAGTACAGCATCCCTTTATGTTCAAAACATTAGAAAAACTAGGGATAACAGGAACTTACCTCAACATAGTAAAAGCTATCTATGCTAAGCCGCAGGCTAGCATCATTCTGAATGGAGAAAAATTGAAGGCATTCCCTCTAAAATCTGGAACAAAACAGGGATGCCCTCTATCACCACTTCTACTCAATATAGTTCTCGAAACACTGGCCAGAGCAATTAGACAGACAAAAGAAATTAAAGGCATCAAAATAGGAAAAGAAGAACTTAAATTATCACTACTTGTAGCTGACATGATTCTATACCTAGAAAACCCAAAAGGGTCAACAAAAAAACTACTAGAACTAATAAATGAATTCAGCAAAGTGGCAGGATATAAAATCAACATGCATAAATCAAAGGCATTTCTGTATATCAGCGACAAAACTTCTGAAATGGAAATGAGGACAACCACCCCATTCACAATATCCTCAAAAAAAAAAAAAAAATACTTGGGAATCAACCTAACAAAAGAGGTGAAAGATTTATACAATGAAAACTACAGAACCCTAAAAAGAGAAGTAGAAGAAGATCTTAGAAGATGGAAAAATATACCCTGTTCATGGATAGGCAGAACTAACATCATCAAAATGGCGATATTACCAAACGTTCTTTATAGGTTTAATGCAATGCCAATCAAAATCCCAACGGCATTTCTTGTAGAAATAGAGAAAGCAAGCATGAAATTCATATAGAAAAATAAAAGACCCAGAATAGCAAAAGCAATTCTAAGCAGGAAGTGTGAATCAGGCGGTATAGCGATACCAGATTTCAAACTGTACTACAGAGCAATAGTAACAAAAACAGCATGGTACTGGTACCAAAACAGGCGGGTGGATCAATGGTACAGAATAGAGGACACAGAGACTAATCCACAAAGCTACAACTACCTTATATTTGATAAAGGAGCTAAAAGCATGCAATGGAGGAAGGATAGCATCTTCAACAAATGGTGCTGGGAAAACTGGAAATTCATATGCAACAAAATGAAACTGAATCCCCTCCTCTCGCCATGCACAAAAGTTAACTCAAAGTGGATCAAGGAGCTAGATATCAAATCAGAGACTCTGCGTCTGATAGAAGAAAAAGTTGGCTCCATTCTACATATTGTGGGGTCAGGCTCCAAATTCCTTAACAGGACACCCATAGCACAAGAGTTAATAACAAGAATCAACAAATGGGACTTACTTAAACTGAAAAGTTTTTTTCTCAGCAAGAGAAACAATAAGAGAGGTAAATAGGGAGCCTACACCCTGGGAACAAATCTTTACTCCTCACACTTCAGATAGAGCCCTAATATCCAGAGTATACAAAGAACTCAAAAAATTAGACAATAAGATAACAAATAACTCAATCAACAAATGGGCCAAGGACCTGAACAGACACTTCTCAGAGGAGGACATACAATCAATCAACAAGTACATGAAAAAATGCTCACCATCTCTAGCAGTCAGAGAAATGCAAATCAAAACCACCCTAAGATACCATCTCACTCCAGTAAGATTGGCAGCCATTATGAAATCAAACAACAACAAGTGCTGGCGAGGATGTGGGGAAAAGGGTACTCTTGTACATTGCTGGTCGGACTGCAAACTGGTGCAGCCAATTTGGAAAGCAGTATGGAGATTCCTGGGAAATCTGGGAATGGAACCACCATTTGACCCAGCTATTGCCCTTCTCGGACTATTCCCTGAAGACCTTAAAAGAGCGTACTACAGGGATACTGCCACATCGATGTTCATAGCAGCACAATTCACAATCGCTAGACTGTGGAACCAACCCAGATGCCCTTCAATAGATGAATGGATAAAAAAAATGTGGCATTTGTACACCATGGAGTATTACACAGCACTAAAAAATGACAAAATCATGGAATTTGCAGGGAAATGGATGGCACTAGAGCAGATTATGCTTAGTGAAGCTAGCCAATCCCTAAAAAACAAATACCAAATGTCTTCGTTGATATAATGAGAGCAACTAAGAACAGAGCAGGGAGGAAGAGCAGGAAGAAAAGATTAACATTAAACAGAGTCATGAGGTGGGAGGGAAAGGGAGAGAAAAGGGAAATTGCATGGTAATGGAGGGAGACCCTCATTGTTATACAAAATTACATATAAGAGGTTGTGAGGGGAATGGGAAAATAAACAAGGAGAGAAATGAATTACAGTAGATGGGGTAGAGAGAGAAGATGGGAGGGGAGGGGAGGGGGGATAGTAGAGGATAGGAAAGGTAGCAGAATACAACAGTTACTAATATGGCATATGTAAAAATGTGGATGTGTAACGGATGTGATTCTGCAATCTGTATTTGGGGTAAAATTGGGAGTTCATAACCAACTTGAATCTAATGTATGAAATATGATATGTCAAGAGCTTTGTAATGTTTTGAACAACCAATAAAAAAATAATAAAAAAACTGTCATTGAAAAAAAAAATGTGTGCAAAATACTATTGTATGTTTCTTTTTTAGTGTAATATCCTTCAGTTTCATCCATGTTCTCATGAATTACCGAATTTCCTTCTTTTTTAAAGATTTTATAGTGTTTCACTCTTTGTATGCATATGTATATACATACACCATATTTTTTCCATTCTTTCATTCATTTATCTGCTGACAACACTAAGTTGCTTCCATAGCCTCACTATTGTGAACAATGCTGAGATATGATCAGGAGAGTACAGATATCTTTTCAACATGTCAATTTTAATTCCTTTGCATGTACATCCAGAAGTGGGACCATTGGATCACATGATTTTTTTTTTTTTTTTTAGTTTTTTAAGTAATCTCCACATTATTTTCAAAAATGGCTATTCTAGTGCTGGAATGAGGCTCAAGCGGTAGCGTGCTTGCCTGGCATGCTCGGGCCTCAACACCACATAAAAATAAAATAAAGATATTGTGTCCACCTAAAACTAAATGGCTATTCTAGTTTACATTCCCACAAATAAGGTACAAGAGTTCTGTTTTCTTCATATCCTCACAAACTTGTCATTAATTGTTCTTTTTGACAATAGTCATTCTAACAGGTATGAGGTGGTATCTAATTGTGGTGATAATTTGCATTTCTAAGAGGATTAGATATGTTACATCTGTTGGCCACTTATATCTCTATTTTTGAGAGTTGTCTGTTGAGATCCTTTGCCCACTTTTAAATCAGGCAATTTGTTTTCTTTCCACTGAGTTGTTTGAGTTCCTTGTGTTTTGTGAGTATTAGTCCCTTATCAGATGTGTGGCTTGCATACATTTTCTCCCAGTCCATAGGCTGTCTCTTTACTCAGTCATTTCCTTGTTGGGAAGAAACTTTTTAGTTTGATGCAATTCCACTTGTCTATTTTTGCTTTTGTTACCTCTGTTTTTGTGATACTATCTAATAAGACATTGCCCAGACCAATGTCATAGTTTCACCCAATGATTTTTACAGTTTCAGTTCTTATATTTCAGTCCTTAATCCATTCCATTTTCAGTTAATTTTTGTATATGATATTAAGTAATGCCCCAATAATGTTCTTCTGCTTGTGAATATCCAGTTTTTCCAAAACCATTTATTGAAGAGACTGTCCTTTCCCCATTATGTGTTCTTGGCACCTTGATTAAAAATAAATTGACTAAATACTTGAGTCTATTTGGAGGATTTCTATCCTGTTCCATTTGTTGAAATGTATGTTTTCATGCCAATGAAATGCTACAGTGTTTTGATTCTAGTAGCTTTATAATATATTTTGAAATCAAATGACACATTTGACGTTGTATTTTGCTTAAGATTGCTTGGGTATTCAGGGTCTTTCCTGGTTCCATACAAATTTTAGGGTACTTTTTTATATTTCTTTAAAAATGACACTGGAATTTTGGTAGAGATTTACTGAAGATCAAAATTAACTTCAAAAAAAATGCATGTATACATAATTTTAGACCTGGATGAGATTTTAGACACCAACTCATCTAATTTGCTTCATTTCTTTTCTTTCTGGAAAAAGACCTGAAAGTTTAAACAGCTATCTATGTCAAGGTTACATAGCAAATACATGTCTGAATGAAAAATAGAACCCAAGCTTTCATAATTCTTATCTCTTGCTAGTCCAAAAGTACTGCAGAATAAATCATTTCTGATTGTAGTACATCAAATTTCATTATTTTGATCAGTATTATTTTCAGAATTTTCTTAACTTTGTAAATTTAGATAAGCTATTCTTTTGTACTCATAGTTTCAACCTATGGTTTTTATCATTTGTATATAATATTTTAGAATATTTTTAATTCTGATTTATTTTCTTTTATTTTTTTCATATATTGAATGTATTTTTAAAAGCCTATAGTAGGAATATAAATGGGAAATATTATATAGATATTTCAAATAATTTGGAAAAATATGGAATATATGAAAAGCATAATAAACATATAAAACTAAAATCCCCGTAATTAAAATAAACGTGTGTGTGCATATGCGTATTTTTTACATTGTTTCTATTTGAAATACATTTCTTGATGTAGTCAACAACTACCTCTGTAAGAATATGTGTTACTCTTTGATTTCCTTTATAAATTAAATAATTCTTGTTATATGAATTTGATTTCACATCACACCCTTTTTAGATCTCATTTTTAAATGTCTGAATAGAATATTACTGTCATTGAGATTAAAAAGGTGAAACACTATAATCAACACATTCATGCTCCGTTTTTAGCTTTTCTCATTTATGTTCCAATAGATTGATAGCTTTCTCTCTGATTTTAATTAAACTTTATTTTCAGAGATGTGTCATCAACAATTAGTTGTAATTCAGAACTGTGAAAAATAGCCATACCTGTATGCTAAGTGAATGCTGTCAACAAATGTAACAATGGTTATCAACAGTAGTTTTCAAACTTCAACATGCAGTATATTATGTTATATCTGGAAAGTTCAATTAATATTGCTAATGATTTCCATGGTGATGTTGCTGGAGAATCACTGCCTTAAAATTTCTCCTCCAACAGAAAAACCTGCACTTATCCTTATGATTGTTGCCTAAACATGGACCTTAAGGAATATATATGCCAGACCATGGATAGACAAACAAACATGCTCTGTGTTCATTCATGTATTCATACCTATGTTCACCTGTTCAGTCAGATTTTAACATGGTCCATTATGCTCTTAACTAAATATAATAAACTGGGAATATAACAAGCTAAGTGATATTTATATTCTGTTGGTGAGATTTCATCTTTAAGATATCCTTATTCTTCCTTACCTATGTGCCTTACACATTGATAATGAACAAATTACTAAAAAGTATATCTTACACCCACTGTATCTTGGCATGTGTTGATTTAATTCTCTTAGGAAAATAATTGCTTGCTTATGTGATAATCAGAATCACCTGAAAAAGCTGCTAAATAGCAAATTTCTGGGCCTTGCCTCTGGAGTTTATGGTTCAGTAGGGTGAGGTCCATGAATCTGCCTTTCTAACACATTCCCACTTGTTGGTGCTGCTCTGGGAACTGTACTTTGATCTGAACAGACAAGGGCTTCTCAGTGGACAAACTCACAGCAAAAACCACCTTAATGATTTATGAAGGTTAGCATTTATTGTTTTAGAAAATCAGAATGCTACTCTAGATCACTTCCAAGGCCCTTCAAGGCTTAAAACTCTCTCATTGTGTGTTCTAAAATTTGTAAGATTCTACTGCTCTTATAGTGAATTCTATCTTATACTCATCTTTAAATACTATTTTAATGATACTTTATATAAGATTACCCAAATAAATTTTTTCAGTAAAAATCTTCATCTGTCTTATGTACCTAAAATAATGTCACGTTAATGAATTTTATAAATCTCCAATCTTCTAATGATTACTTCAATTTCTTGACAAAATTAAAGTATAATAAATTTGGGGAGGAACTAATTCATTCCTTAAATTCAGTAATAAGGCAGTTTCAGTGATCTATTTAACCACATTATGAATTTTTTTTAAAGAGAGAGAGAGAGAGAGAGAGAGAGAGAGAGAGAGAGAATCCCTCAATATTTATTTATTTTTTTAGTTATTGGCGGACACAATATCTTTGTTTGTATGTGGTGCTGAGGATGGAACCCGGGCCACACGCATGCGAGGCGAGCGCGCTACAGCTTGAGCCACATCCCCAGCCCACATTATGAATTTGGTAAATAATTTTGTGGACGTTTTGTTTCCTAGTTATAATTGGGAATTTTATATTTCTTAAATTCAAAATTCAAATTCTAAACAATTCAGTGAGGAGTAGGTTCTAGAGCACTCATAAGAGAACTCTACATGTCTATTATGTTATAGATGATCAAAAAGTTTCAGGTAAATATAACACATTAAATCATTTTATTAATAAATTAATATATTAATTTCTTTTAAAAATAAGTTAAGCTATTTATGAACATGTGAATCAGAAAATCATTAAATCAAACTATTTCACTACTGATCATGGTGAAACAACTACTCACGTTAGAGAAACTTGTTCTAAAGATGATTATATATTAGCCTTTATTATCATTACTAACTTTAATGATTCCTGGACTAAAGTGTGAATAGGCTGAACCTACATATATAATATATTATGTGTTCTTATTAGTTACACATGATAGTAGAATATATTCTGACATACATATATGGAGTATAACTTCTTATTCTACTGGTTGTACATGATGTAGTATTACACTGGTTGTGTAATGCATATAGGATAGTTATGTCTGATTTATTCTACTGTCTTTTATATTCCCATGCCCCTTCTTTTCTCCCCTTTGTCTAATCCAATAAACTTTTTATTATTCCCTATCCCTGCCCCCTTATTGTAAGTTAGTAGAGCCATACAAGAGAGAATATTCTGTCTTTGGATTTTGGGGATTGGCTTATTTCACTTAGCATGATAGTCTCCAGTTCCATACATTTACAGATAAATACCATAATCTCATTCGTCTTTATGGCTGAGTAATATTCCATTGTGTATATATACCACATTTTCTTTATCCAATGAAGGGCACCTAAGTTGGTTCCGTAGTTTAGCTATTGTGAATTGAGCTGCTGTAAACATTGATGGGGCTGTGTCACTGTAGTATGCTGATATTAATTACTTTGGTATATGGTAAAGAGTAGGATAACTGGGTCAAATGATGGTTCCATTCCAAGTTTTCTGAGGAATCTCCATACTCCTTTCCTTAGTGGTTGCACCAATTTGCAGTCCCACCAGCAATGTATGAGTGTATCTTTTCCCTCATATCCTTACCAACATTTACCGTTGCTTATATTCTTGATAATTGTCATTCTGACTGGAGTGAATGAAATCTCAGTGTAGTTTAAATTTGCATTTCTGTAATTGCTAGTTATGTTGAACTTTTTTTTCATATATTTGTTGATTAATCTTATTTCTTTTTCTGGGAAGTATGTGCTCACTTCCTTTGCCCATTTATTAACTGGGTTATTTGGGGTTTTTGGTGAAAAAATTTTAAAGCATTCTCTCTGAAGACAGTGATGCCCTCTTTTACCAATTTTATTCATCCTTGTCCTTGAAACTCCAGCCAGAGCAATTAGACAGGGGAAATAAATTAAAGGGATACAAATAGGAAAAGAAGAGCTCAAAGATCCCTATTTGACAATGACATGATTCTATACTTACAAGACCCAAAATATTCCACCAGAAAACTTCTAGAACTCATAAATGAATTCAGCAGAGGAGGGGATATAAAATTAAGATACATAAATCAATGGAGTTCCTATACATATGTGATGAATCTACTGAAAGAGAAATTAGGAAAACTATCCAAGCACAATAGCCTCAAAAAAACCCACAAAATATTTGGAAATCAATCTAACAAAAGAGGTGAAAGACTTCTACAGTGAAAACTACAGAATACTAAAGAAAGAAACTGAAGAAAACTTTAGAAATTTCTCCTATGCTCTTGGGTAGGCGGAATTAACAATGTCAAATGGCCATATCACTTAAAAGTATTATAAAAATGTAATGAAATCCCTATTAAAATTCCAATGAATAATTTATAGAAATAGAAAAAAAAACAATCATGAAATTCATTTAAAAAAATAAGAGTAGAATTACTAAAGAAATCCTTAGCAAGAAAAGTGAAGTGGGAGGCATCACAATACCAGCCTTAAACTATACTACAAAGCTATAGTAACAAAAATGGCAAGGCATTGGCACCAAAATAGACATGTAGACCAATGGTACAGAATAGGGACTCTCTGACAAACCCATATAAATATAGTTATCTCACACTAAACAAAGCAGCCAAAAACATACATTATAGAAAAGATAGCCTCTTCAACAAATGGTGTTGGGAAAACTGGAAATCTATATGAAGCAAAAAGAAATTAAACCCCCATCTCTCCCCTGCAAAAAAAAAAAAAGAAACTCACTCAAAGTAGATCAAGGATTTAGATAATAGACTAGAGACCCTGAACCTAATAGAATAAAGATTAGTTCCAAATCTCCACCATGTCAGCTTAGGAACTGACTTCCCTAACAAGACTCCTAAAGTGCAAAAAGTAAAATCAAGAATCAACAAATGGGATGAAATCCCATTAAAATGCTTTTTCATAGCCAAGGGAACAATCAAGAGTAATAATATGAAAAGAGAACCTACAGAATGGAAGAAAATATTTTCCACCTGAACCTCAGGTGGAGCATTAATCTCCAGGATATATAAATAACTCAAAAACCAAATAACACAATTAATAAATGGGCAAAGGAATTCAACATGCATTTTGTATTCTAATGCAAGTTTCTTTTTCTAGTATAAGGGATTGAACACAGCACATATGTTAGGAAAGTACTCTATCACTGAGCTTTATATTGACCCTTTTAAAAAATTATTTTGTATTATTTTATTTATTTGTTTGTTTGTTTATATTTTCATACTGGGGACTGAATTGAGAGGCACTCAACCACTGAGACATATCCCCAGCCTTTTTTTATGTTTTATTTGGAGACAGGGTCTCACTTTTGCTGAGGTTGGCTTTGAACTCACAATCCTCCTGCCTCAGCCTCCCAAGTGTGCATCAACCATGCCCAGCTTTAATTTTGTTTTGAGGCAGGATCTGGCTAAGGTGCCCAGGCTTGTATTGAACTTGTGATCCTTCTGTTTCAGCCTCTGGAGTAGCTGGGATTATATGTGTATGCCACCATGCCTGGCTCTAATGCAATTTATAAATTTGTGTTTTCCTACATTTATTTTTTTCTTTGCTCAATTTCTCTATTTATTTATTTTGTCTTGTTCTAATTATTTTAGTTATTTATATAATGAACAAAAATACTTCAGTCCCTATTATTAAATCATGTAATGGGCATTGTACGGATTACTTCAATTCAATGATGGATACATATGACCTTTGTCCTCAAATATGTCACAGCCTAGAAGAGAAGACATTCACTTAAGTTGGTATTTATAGTAGAATGGTACGAACATAATGGTAAGGAAGTTTATAAAATAATATTATTTTATAAATGGGAAAAACAAACCAAATACATCAAATAATTTTTCTGAGGAAAAATAATTAAACTAACTGCTAGGTAGAATTTAAACAAATAAAAAATAAGTAGAATAAAGCTCTAATGGAAAAAAATCCAAAGAATGTTTAAATAAATTGAGAGCTAGTTCATGTTTGTGGATGTGAAGTTCAGTATTGTTAAGATGTCAGTTCTCCCCATTCTACATCAATGCGATGATCTTCACCTAAATCCCACAAATGACTGGGTATGGTAGAGCATGCCTGTAATCCCAGCAATTTGAGAGGCTGAGGCAGGAAGATTGCAAGTTCTCTGCCAACTTTCATTGCATAGTGAGACCCTGTCTCAAAATTAAAAAAAAAAAAAAAGTTTTAAAAGTGGTTTGTATATGTAGCTCAGAAGAAGAACATCCCTGAGTTCAGTTCAGTCTCTAGTACCTACCCCTGCCAAAACAACAACAACAACAACAAAATAATCCTGAAATAATTTTGTGGGCATTAACAAACCAATTCTAAAATTTATGAGGGATACAAAATGACCCCCAATATTAAATATAATACTAAAGAAAAAGAACAACACCCAACTTTACTTCTTATTATAAAGCTTTCATATTCCTGCCATTGTTTTCCTGGACTCAGTTAGACCCCTTGTGTTCATATGCAGTTTGTGCTCATCTGACTTATGACATCCTTCCACAAGTCTCCAGAACTGTGTTTCTCCCCTCCGCAGCTCTCCATTTTATGCTATTCTTCCACTTTTATTCTAGCAATATAGGTTTCTTTGCACTCCCAGCTCCGCCTCATCTGCTCAGGAATCTTCTGGGTACTCAAAGCAGTAAACTGAAGCAATCTTAGAGTATGTCCCCTTTGTTTCTGGTCCCTCAAGCTTTTCTCTTCTTTGTTGTCTGAGGTCCAGCCTCTTTTGAAACATTGTTTCACAAACTTCTTTCTGGTTTCTTTAGATTCCAGTGCCAGAAGTAATTAGGTCCCTGCTTTTGTGTTTTAGCTAGAAGTGAAAGTCCCCAGGACACTTTTGAGAATAAAGAAAGGCAGTATTAATATTCATCCCCAAACAATAGAATGTGTTATACTCATCTTTCTCTGAAGTCAGGTGAACAGGGATTTAAAAAGAAGGAGAGAGTGATCAATATGATTCAGTATATCCATTGTTTTGGCAAGTAGTGGAGAAATTTGAGACCAGAGAGTCTTGATAAATAGAATGGTTAGATTAAATGTAGATTACAGTGAAGTAATGATTAAATAAGAGCCAAAGGAAGATGAGTTGAGTAGTGATGGAAATGTATTAGATAACATTTGTAAAGGAACAAAGAATCAATGGAAGGTGTTTTTGTTCTCTGTGCAAACCTTCATTGTTATAAAAAGGAAAGAAAATTAAAACTGACTGTGAACAGAAAATGAGTGACAATGACCTATAGACCAGTCACCAGTTTCTGTAAATAAAGCCATTGCTATTCATTTACAGTATTGTCTATGGCTGCTTCTGCCCTATACAGCACAGATGAATTAATGTGACAGAGGTCATATAGTCCCCAACCTGAGAACATGGATGATCTGACCTTTTACAGAAAAGGCTTTCCAATCCCTGCATCAACTACTTAACATGCAATAAGCATCTATTTCCAGTAGTCCAGAACTCCCAATTCAGCAGGAATCCTTTAAAATGTTATTATGCTGACACAGATGACACATTGATAATTTTATGGAAAATGAAAACAGTAGTCTTGTATATTTCATCTACGCATAATGAAAGTTTAAAAGTAATTTCTCAAATTAAATTATGTGTGTTCTTTCTTAATATCACAAAATAAAATTATCATTGCACATATAATTTTGTGGGCAAATTATTTTTAAAATTACAATAGATTTTATTATTTAAAATAAATTTTTTCTTAATAACTTGGCCATGTATGTTGAATTATAGGTATCTATGATTTCAATAAGGAAGTGTAGCTGGGATTTATATCATTTAATTTTCAATGTGAAATATATAGTTTTCTATCATATTTCATAATGTGATTTTGATAAGCAGTGTCTGACTCAAACTTTAATATTTTTTTCAACTTTTTCTAGGCAAAGATGTCAAGCCTAAACCTCCACGTATGTTATATGCATGTCAAATAAATAAAACAAATCTTAAATACATGTTTTTATTCATACTCTGATTCCACATTGAATATTTTGCTTAAAGTAAAGCATTAACTGTTTTGTCTAGAAAATGTTCTTATTACCTTAAGTGTAATTCTGAGAATATGCCGTGCTGAAATTTTCTTTTATTTTCCGTGTACTGGAGGTATAATCCAATAATGTTGCTAACCTTGTTTTACAAATCTTAGCTCACATTTCCATTTCTCCTCAAAATACTTCTTATTTTGGTTGATAGTGAGAGAGCTTTACTTGTCTTTTATATTAATTTGTCATAATCCTAAGAAAAATAAAATATGACAGATTAAAACACAATGAATAATTTCCTATACATGCATGAGTATAGGAAATTAACAATTTGTATAATCATTATAACTAATATTTGTCTATATTTTTAGAGCCACAGGAAAAGAAAGAAGAGAAAACAGGTTTGTATATAGTTGTGTATAAATCTATGCATACATTGTACAATTTATAATGAATAATACAATTCTTTGCAATGTTATGCCCCAACAGAGATATTACGTCCAATTTTATTGTGAACAACTTAAAAATACATATTTATCTAAGCTATTCATTCACAGAAGAAAACAGAAAACATCTTTTTTAATGTACATGAAATCTGAGTTTTGTATGGTTCAGAAGAAGCGATTGACTGATAGACTCTTATAAAACTGCATTTTTTTTTATACTTTTAGGACACATTCTACCAGAAAAAAATAGCCCCTCTCATTCTTTTCTTTTTCTGGACTTTTGAGCAAAATGAACATTTCTGGGGCTGCAGTAGGCAACAGAAAATTTTTGAAGGAAAAAAAACCCACAGAAATCTAATTTTGAAAACATTTAAAATTTTAGCTCATGTTTCCTAATTGTATTTATGTCATAGGGTGTCTGCAATAAAATACCACATATTGGGTGGCTTTAAAAATAGACACTAATTCTCTTTCAATTCTGTGGGGTAGAAACCCAAAATCAAGGTAGGTCATGTTTCTCTTGAAACCTGAAGAGACGAATCCTTGCTCATCTTTTCTGGATACTGGTGCCAGCAATCTTTGGTGTTGCTTAGCACGCAGATGCATCCTTTCAATCTCTGCCTTCTTCATTACATGCCATCTTCTCCCTCTGTGCTTCTGTCTCTGTATCTCTTCCCCTCTTCTCATATGTATACTAGTCATCATGCACTAAGGACCCCATACTCCTCCATAATGACATCTTAACTATTTACATCTGCAATGACCCTATTTATAAATAAGATAACCTATGCGTGTTAGGACTTAAGCATCTTTGGGGAAGACACAATTCATTCTATAAAAGGTTCACCCTTTGCCTCTTGTCTTTCATATGGACAAAATACATTCCTCCCATCCCTACATCCTTAATGTCTTAATCATTATAGTATCAACTCTTATGTCTAGAATGTCACCCAAAATGCTAACAAACGAAAGCTTCCAAATTTAATTATTTAAGTTATTTCAATTAGTTATGGGTGAATCTTGGAATATGATTCTTCCTGTACAAAAATTCCTTTCTACCTGTGCACCTGTAAAGCCATAAAAAAATTATCTTCTCCCAAATAAAATGGTGAGATAATCATAGGCTAGACATTCCCATTCCAAAGGGGAAACTGGAAGAAAATAAAAGGGTAGTCAGTTTCAAGCAAATGTGTGGTTCTAAGAATGTCTTCTTTTGCTCAGTGCTGGGATGGTGGCCCAGACCTCTCGGCTCAATGAGATCATAGCTCTGCTCTCTCTGCTGAAGAGACCATTATCCCAAGCCTTTGAATCCATATTTTTAACTTTGGAGTCATTATTCCTTCATTTCATTCTATTTCTGTCAATTTTTGTCCAGGTTGGTATAGTATTTGTACTAAATCTCCTATTTAATCCATTAGGTTTCAAGATATTGGATAAGGGGGTCCTCCACTGTCTTGGACCAAATCATCTGTATTCTCATTTTCTGCTGAGGTGGTTAATTGGATCTGTGAATCACAAACCAAATTCTTTAGCAAACATTTTTCCCAGCCACACAATTGGCCATATTAGTCTTATCAAGGGAATGTAGGCTGTTTTATAAAGTGCCTCAAATCTCTTTCGTCTTCTACCCATGACCTAATTCCAAAGTCACTTCCCATTTTGTAGGTATTTATGACAGGAGAATCACCCCACATTCCCATACCCAAACCTATCTGTTCCTTGGATGGTTGTGATTATGTTACCACTAACTGTTGCTTAAAAGCACAGACATTTATTCACTCAAAATTCTGGAGGAAACACAACACTACCTCAATCCTTAGAGGAGAAACCTTCATTGCCCTTTCTAGCCTCTGGTGGTTGCCAGCAATCCTTGATGTCCTTTGGCTTCTAGATGCATCACTTCAGCCTCCACCTTCATCATCACATGGCCAACTTCTGCCTTTGTGTCTCTCTCCTATTGTAAGGACCCACACTACTCTCCTATGACCTCATCTTACCTTAACGAATTATATCTGCAGCAATCCTGTTCCAAAGACGGTCACATTCTCAGGATTGAGGGTTAGAACTCAACAAAATTTTTAGTAAGCACATTCATAATACTATTTATCTAAATTCCTAAATCATGTAAATATCTAATTAGATCTTTCAGATAATCCCTTCCAACTCTTTTCCAAATCACTTTTATTACTTTGGAACTGATTCCCATTTCAATCACCTTGAAAATAAATAGATAATTTAGATTTAAATCAATTATAAGTAGCAACAACTTAATGACAGACATGTGCATAGCATTTTTTAACTATTGAGTGTTTAATAATTCATCATTGACAAACCACCAAGAAAAGTGAATAATTTTTATTAAATTTATTTTCCCATTATGGA
Source organism: Marmota monax (assembly GCF_021218885.2). Taxonomy (NCBI): domain Eukaryota; kingdom Metazoa; phylum Chordata; class Mammalia; order Rodentia; family Sciuridae; genus Marmota; species Marmota monax. The sequence goes on along the minus strand of NW_026694256.1, from coordinate 4,770,627 downwards.
AAAAATTGAGTTCCAAAAATATATTTGTGTTCTGGTTCATTATTTTTTTATAGAATTAAAATGGTCTCCCTGCCCAACCCAGGCACAAATTTAAAAGGATGTAAAAATCAAGTAGCAATATTTTTATATTAAATAGTTTCATAGCTGACTTTGCTTTCATTTAAGAAATAAAATATAGGTTTGTCTTGCACCAGGGGACACAGTCTCCCAGTTCCTCATCCTTTTTTTTTCTTGTCCTTTCTTTATCAGTATTGGAGACTTAAACCCAGGGGGTCCTTCTTCCTTATAAGTGCCCTATCATTGAGCTAAACCTGCAGTTCCCCTCATTTTTTCCCCACTTATTGTTCACTATAAATTTAAAGTACTGAATTAGGTAAAATTGGGATGTCCCATAGACAAAATTATCTAGAATGTGAGTTCAATAAACCTCAGCAGAGGCTTTAGGTTTTAGAACACATCTTTTGGTGTAGAGTATGATCATGTTAAAATTGTGGCTTTATTTCTAATAATAATCATCAGAGTTATAAATTCATAAAGTCATGGACTTCTTGGGTTTAAAGGGTAAGAGGGATAAGAACCTATTAAGCATCTACTAAAGACTAATGATGCATTTTTACTTTTATCATATGATTATGACCAGCGCACAACATAGCAGTTATTATATACATTCATAATTTGTGGAAACAGATCAATAGAATAAGTTTAGAAAAATCTGTTATTTTTTCAGGATTTTCAAGCTAATTAATATTGTAGCTAGGATTCTAGCCCATTTCTAATTTGTTTCAGATACTTTATACTCCTACTATTAGACTGTCCCAGACAATCATTTTTATACGTTAACTTAAAAATTGGGTAATCTTTCCAAGTTTACATTACCATTTAGTCTTTAAGTCCTAGTTCTGGAACTAACTAGCTGTTAACTTGAGGCAAGTCTCTTCCTTCATTTTATTTATATAAAAATATATACTAATATATATATATATATATATATATTTTCCCTCAAATCCAGAATATATATATATATATATATATATATATATATATATATATATATATAAAACTACCTCACTCCTTTAATTCTTAATTCTTACCTAAGTGTGAAAAATTATTACTAATATATTGTACTGGAGTGCCCACCTGGCATCTGATCATAGCTTGAATCTATTTGCTCTCCTAAAAATGTATTTGTCATGCAACAAAGCTCATAAATGCCTGTTTTAGTCAGCTGATAAGAACAATTAGAAGAGGGGGAGTTTCAAAGATCTTGTTTCAAAGATCTCAGTCCCTCCATGGCTGACTACAGTTTGGCCTGAGATGAGGGAGAACATGCTTGGAAGGGTGTGGAGGAGGAAGCCAAGGTAGGACATGGCAATCAGGAAGCAGAGGGAGAGCTTTGCTCATCCAAAACAAAATATAAACTTCAAAGGCCCTTGCCTGCAATCACACCCTACCTGTCTACAGTTATTGCCCCTTTAAACCCTATCAGTGAATCAATCCACTGATTAGGTTAAGGTTCTCATAACTCAATCATCTCACCTGGGAAAATTCTTGCTCTGTTTCACACATGCACTTATGGGGAACACCTCATATCTAAATACTAACAATACTTATCTACTCTTTTTATTTTCCTGATCACATTTGGTCACTACTGGTTTTACCAGATGTATGCATTAAAAAAAAAAAAATAGAAGCCCAATATCATTTAAAGCTAGTTCAGTCTACCATTTAAATTTTTTGATTTTTGTTAATTATTACAAATTTTCATGTAGTGTAATTCAAATATGTTATATATTTATTCTTTTTAAGCTTCATCTGAAAAGGCACAAATCCACAGTATGTATGAAAATTTCATTTAAAATTCATCTATAGTGTTTTACAAGAAAATTTTCATATTTCTAAGTTCATTTTAATCTATGCTTTTATGTGTATGCTTTATTATAGCCCATGTTTTGAAAATTAAGTCACCTAAATGTAAATTATTATTATGAATATATTGTTTTCATGAATCAAACCTTTTAAGTGTTTAATATGAAATAGAATCACATGGAAATTTATAATTTTTTTTTTCTCTATGGGCACGTTTGGTAGTTATTTTCTGTTTTACAAACCACTGGCCTAACTCATACATATTCATTAAATATAAACTTATCAAGGTCAGAAATACTTGAAAAGATTTTATATTTTTGTTTTCAGAACAAGACACAGTGAAACCACATAAGAATGTTTCTCATGACAAACCAGGTATTTGGAAGGTGGTGTTTGTAGTCTCAAAGTATCTCTCAGTGTGATAGCTTTAGCAGAAGGAAGAGCATACAGTCAAGTCTGAAATTACTGGAGACAACTGATGTCTTATGTCATGAGCTTCTAGAACATTTACAATTTTAGACATCTTCTTAATACTTTTTTGTACTGAGAATGTGATGAGTCAGATCCAGCTAGACAGCTACTCATTCCTTCCCATCAGAGATAGTATGAACACCATAATCACCAGCATCCAGGTGAATGGGCTGCACAGTTTTGGCAGGTGGAGGAGTGCTGAGGATTGAACCCATGGATGATCTACTACTGATCTACATCCCCAGCCCTTTTGATTTTTTCTGACTTCAAACTTGCGATCCTCCTTTTCTGTGTCAACAGGGCCTGGGATTACAGATGATGCTATGTGCCCAGCTGAGCTCTATATTTTCATTTTTTCTGTGGTAGGCAGGATATCCTTAGACAATTTATAATTCAGATTGTCTCATTCAAATGTGATCATCCTGACTCCCCAAATCTCAAGGATATTGAGTCATTCTCATCCTCCCTGCTTTCTTTCCTCCTTTTTTCTTTTCCCCATTCTTGTTTCTCCTTTTTTTCACTCTCCTGTTGGTACCTTTTGTAGACAGTTGAGCTGGACCCATTGGGGTTCTCTTGTAAAGAAAGTTAGAGAATTCACCAAATCAAGGATATTAATTAGTTTTTATTAAAAAAAATAGAAATGTAGTTTTTATTTAAATTGATTAAATGTGAATTTAAATGTGAGACTCTCCAAGTCTTGGTTATTGTGTAGAATATTATTTTCCATTCCAGATGTTCCATGAATTGTTTTCTTGATGTTCTTGAATATGTTTGGGCCAGAATTTTTGAGAAATTAAAAAAAATATATTATTTCTGAAAACAAATCTTAGGGAATATTTTGTTTACATTTTTAAAATCAGGCCTCAGAAAATCTATATTCAATGGGTTTGAATCAGTAGGATTGGATTGAAAAAGTATGACTTGAAAAGTTTAAGACACCAGTATTTGAAAAAATACGAATAAAGTAAAAAAGCCTGGACTGCCGGGTAGTCAGAGAACTTTTAGAGCCTCCTAGTTTATGTCATTAATGAAACTGTTATTTTCTTGTACTCTAAATGTTAACTATTTTGAGGGGAGAGTACAGAGAGAGTGAGAGTTTATTTCTGAGTGTATATCAAATGTATGTCTTCTAGCCAGAAATATTAAATTTCACTTACAAACCTTCCTGTTCTTTAAATTCTCTTGTACTCAACGAAACTTTCTAAAAGGAATATTTAAACAGCAAGTTCACTCTCCCAGCTAAGAGGTTTAATTTTATATTGGCTAAATGTAACAGTCTCTTTAGTTTGAGTTAAATCTCCTTGACTCTATAAAATCAGAGAAGACAGAGGACTTTCCTTATTTTACATGTGCTTTCTCCCAACTTGCACCATAAAAAATTTGTGTTCTCCAGCTCATTTTGGAATCTCAGGGAGGTACCTCCACAAGAATGATGAGAAACTGCTTCATTTTATTCTTATTCTGTCATGAATAAAGAGTTACCTCTGTGTCACAGATAAATAGAGTGACACAGAGCAAAGGTGAAGGGTGGGGTTTGCATTAGAAGGTTATATGACAAACTGAATTAGGAACTCCTCGGCAATATGATATGTGCAGAGGATGTCTAGATTAGACAATATTTTTTTGTGGTTCCTATTTAAATAGAAGGTATTTTTTACTATTTTATTGGGAAAACTTTCATGCACTGGTGTTATTTCAAAAAAGAATACAAAATATCAAGAATGAAATATTGTCGATGTTTTGTATGATGTATTCAAAATTTCTACTCTTGTTAACATTTTTTCCTATCACAGAAGAAAAGGTAAAGCAGGTAAAAGCTGTCACTGTAGAAAAAACAGGTAAATAAAATATCTTATATTTTTCTTCAGTTTATCAGTTTCATGTTTTGTAGGTGAACGTACATCCTCACTGGAGCATGTAGAATTGCAAAGACATAAATTCTAAGAATCTGAACTCTTGTGAATAACTAAAGATATATTTAATAAATTTTTATTAAAACATTTAAAATTAAAGCGGCATTACTTTATCATTTTAAAATTTAGTTAGCCTAAGCTCATAAGGCATGTAATGTATCACATATTTTTTTACTCTTATTTTTCAAGCCACATCTCCTCAAATCTTAAAAATCTCAAAAATTTGAAACTTTTTGCTATTTATACATCAGCTGTAATAATTTCTGTTCATGGAGTTCCACAAAGAGCTTTGTGGCTATGAAACCTTTAAAATTACATTAAAGAATAAAGTAGAAGACATAGTATTAAAGTAAAAACAGCCCATCCCTAATTATTTCATGGGAGAAAGAAAGGAGTGCATGTGCTCTTGCGGTTTTGGAGTCTTTCCAGTGTGGAGAAAAAAAAAATTCTGAGTCTTCAACACAGTCCAGATCTTGAACCACTAAATCCCCTTCATTGGATTCCAAGATGGAAATCTTCCCGGCTTGGCCACTAGGAGTCTCATTTCATACTCATCAATATAAAAGACAAAGCCTATGAAGTAAATATTGTCACTTACCTGAAAGAATTCTATAAACAGAATTGAAACGTTGTTTCTTAAAGGTAAATAATATTCTGGGAGAACTAATTAGTTATACAAATTTATTATAGTTATTACATACTGTTATTCTATAAGAAAGAGGGAAACTATATGAGACCATTTCCCATGTCCTCGTATGACAAATTTTCTTTCTTCCAACCAATGCCTAGGATTGTAATATTCCTCACACCTGTACTCTTAAGACATTATTATCTCTCTCTGAGTGTCTCACTCTGTCATATGGATATTTGGAGATTATGAAAATCCAACCTTGAACATACAGATTGCTTTAAATGTTATGTCTGTTTCATGTGTCTTATCAGTTTTTGACAAGCCATATTATTAAAATAAAACTGCTCAAGAAAAAGGGTTAACTTAAGCTAAGGGAAGCAACCTAAAAAATAGAACAAATAAATGAGCATGTGAATAAGGTACTTTTTTTTCCATGATCTGTATTCATTGATCTATCATCTACTTTCCTTCATTCTCCACAGCCACACCCAAACAAGCAAGTAAGAGATGAAGAACTTAAAACCTGAGAAGTATCGCTTGACCATTTCAATTTTAACAATTTGCCTGTTTTTAATATGTTATTTGTCATGTGTCTTATGGCTAAATTGCCTTTATAAGTGATGAATTAATGTTATTCCCATGGCTTTTATTTAACATCTTTGTCTTTCACTACTAATTAATGATTCTTCATAATTACACAGAAGAAATGTCTAAAAGTCATATCACTATTATTAATATTAAATGAGTGAGTGCATACAGGTCATACAATGTCCAAAATAATATATTAGGAGAGGTGGCAAATCGTTTAAACATACATAATGAATAACAAAGACAAAATTATGTAAAATTGTCAGTGTTATGAACAATGTATATATACATATACAATCATATATATATTTATATATACATATTTGCTTTAAGCTCCACTAATTATACTGCAACCAGATTTTTCACATTTTAATTTATAAAATTGTAAACATTTTGTCATTTTTCTATTAAAGTCATAGAATTTCTTCATGAGTGCAAATTTTAAGGATCATTCATTTCATTGCACAGGTGCAACACAGAGATTAGAGTGGTAGATAGTTTCAAATGAGACTACTAGACTAAGGAAGGAGTGAACATATGATTATTATCATACAGGTGTTAAAAGTTTCTAACATTGTGTCAAAATTATAATGTCGATCCTTGAATGACATATATTTGTGAAACAAGAGCTTAGAGGAAGGCATAAAAGACTATTTATAACCCATATTCTGGTTTCTGTATGAAAACTGATTGACAAGTTCCTATAAAAAACATAGGAGACAAGTTAGATATGGAACTAATATATGGTGCATAATTGTGCCACAAATTTTGAAAACATGTTATTTATCAGTGATTTTTTGATTTATTTTATTTTTGTGGTGCTGTTTTTATGAGACCTTAATACTTTAAACATTGTCAACTTAATTTTCTTTTATTTTGCATGATTGTTTAATATACCAATTATGCAAATTCAGCTCATGGAAGTTCATTTGTGAACACTACTAATCCCTAACTTATAAATATTCTACTTTGTTTAATAATAATTGGATTTCTCCATCTTCTTATCTACATAATAGTTGGCGTATGATGTTGGAGAAAAGTAGTAGTAATTTCACAGAATCTGTTTGTTCTGGAGTAAAGGAAAGAAAGGGCAAGTAAACATCAAGAACAGCTTAGGAGGACTCATCTTGGAAGTCACTGGAGAGGACCTACCCCTGGGCTACTCTGGTGATCTGCTCAATTTCCAAATATTCTCAACTCCCTTCAACATATCACTTCTTACATGGCTTCATTTTAAATTCCACTTTTGATTAAAGTGTTCAATCTCCTTAAACACTTTATATTTTAAGTATTTTTCAGAGAATTAAGGTAATGTCGATTACTCACAAATTTTTTATTTAATTTGTCATTTTTATTTAATTTGTTCTGGAATTGGTGGAGAGATGAGACTCCTACAGAACCTGAAAAGGGAGATGGTACAAAATCAATATACAAAATGTGATATTCTCTGGAGATAAACATACGTGGATTTAATGTTAAATAAGAAATGAATGTCCAACACTAAATTGTTTCTGTTCTGGTAAGAAGGGAAGTAGGAATCAGAAAGGTAAGGAAAGGAGTTGGTCAAATGCTAAAGGCAAATGTCATCTATGTTAAAATGTTCCCAAGGACTGACTCCTACTTCATCAAAGAAAGAAGAAACTTGTTTTCTTATGTCCATTTTGCATATTCTGTCATCATCTTAAACCACATGGTCCCAAGAAGAATAGTGAATACTCTGGGCACTGCCCTTTAGCTGCATGCAGGAGAAAACCATTCTCAGGATGTCCATAGACTGAACCTAAACTTGTTTATAAATTGCTTCCAGGGCAATATACTTTCTGTGTAATAAGTTATGTAAAAATGACTTTAGGGGCATGTCTCTTGTGTAAGCTGAGGATTGCTGCAAATATATAAATAAGAAATGCTTACTGCACAAATAATCCACTGATTGCCATAAATTTTGGTTTCTCTTTCTAGAAAAAGCTGAAGATCAAGAAAAAGAACCTCCATCTATAAAAGCAGGTATTTTTACCTTTTTGTTGACATTTTATCTTAATTCATTATTTTTACTAAATTTGAAAATTAGAGCAATACATGCAAGCACTTTGCATTTTGTTTCCTGGTACTATTTAGTCTTGTGGTTTTGCAGTATAATCAAGTTAATCTGACCTAAGGGCTGTGGTATTGTCTATCAATCATGGATGGCCAAGCATGCTACTAAAGTGAAGCAACATTAAAAGAACAGATATGCTTTCCTGGTGTATGAGGTTCTTCCATAATATTCTGTATTAATTTTTGGCAACATTCCTGTCATTTATCTTATCAATGAATTTGATTCACTATTGATAGCTTAAAATGCCATTTCAAATTACATACGTTGAATTTCACTAACTGTGAATGTCATTTGATATATTTTCCTAAAATAGAACTTATTCCTTCTATAACAGTTGACATAATTCTTTTATAATAAGATTCAATTTTTAAAATATGTTAAGATTTTGCAAGATTCCAACACTAAGGCACACAGGGGCTAACTGAATAAATATCCTTCTCCTTCTTTTTCCCTCTTCTTCCAGTTTTCATTCCAAAAATATCAAATAATTTTGAATAGGCAATCACTCTTATTTCTTAGTGTATGCTTTTACCATTATCTATGGATCTATATATGCACATATGCACATATATATCTGCATATGTGCATATATATGTGCATATGTGCATATATATATATATATATATATATATATATATATCCCACTTTTTCTAACATATATCATAACATATATTCAGAGTACTTTCCCTGCATTTTGTTATTTTAGAATGCATTTTGAAGGTTTTAAAAGAATTTACTCATTAGTAGTACTCTATACTAGAGTTGCACATAATTTACTTAAGAAGCCTCTTTGATCTATATAAAAGTTGTTTTATAATTTTCCTTCAAAACTGTATATTTTTGAAGGAAAATTATAACACTTTTAGTTTATTAATTTAGAAAATATGTGTAGTTTTATTAATTTTAAATTAAAATTCCTTAAAGTAGACTATTTTAGTGAATGGTATATCCAATGAATTTTTATAAATATTTCTAATTTTTTTGTAAAAGTTATATCAATTTATATTCCCACTGTTAATGTATTAGCATTTATTTGACATAATTATGCATGATTCAGATCTTTCACAATCATTGTCAAATACAGGCTATTTTTTAGTGAGTAGAAGTTTAAGAATAAGAGTAAACACTTAATATTTTTAGTTACTAATTTCAGAAGACAAGGCATATTGAAGAGAATGTATTTGTACAATATAGGTATTCATCTACCACACATTTTTCTTTCTGATATTTTATATCAACTTTTTCATTTATACTATATTTGGAGAGTTTAAATTGTTAATTAGCAATATATTTTCAAAAAGGAAGTGAAATAATATGCATTCTGTGCCATTCAGAAACAATAAGAAGCTCAGATTGTTGTAAACATTCATAATATATCAATTCATGAATAAGATTTTAGTGGGGATAAAGAGGAGAATAAAATGTTCTGTATTTTAGAAGTTTACAATTGTTCTGTAGTAAATTCATGGGGAATATGTCTTAAAAATGACTCAAAATACTTTCCTTATTTCTTATTTTAACACGTTTAGCCTTATTTCCATTCTAACTATAAAATACAGAAACATAAAATATAATGAACAAATGTATTACATATACCTAGAAATTCACCACATTTTCTTTTCTTTTAACTTTTAGAAAAACCAAAACCAACTCCAAGTAAGTGAATCATTTAAGATTTAAAAAAAACTAGTATACTATTTTAATTTCATAGTTTTTAAATGGAATATTAACTTTAAAAATATGACACATTTCTTAATATAATTAATATTATGCTCTTACCTATTAAGTAATTTTGTTTGACAAAGGACATTGTGTGCATTGCATTTGTTAACCCTTGAACATGTATTTGTGGAACACCTACTAGGCATTTTACACTGTACTAGGATATCCGAGGAAATAGCCTAAAATGTTTTCATTTGTCATGTCTTTTTAATAAAAACATGTATCATGAACTACTAACAGTGCAAAAAACAAGTAGTTGCATCTCTTTATCTAGTTTTCAATTGTCTGTTATGATGCATTGAATAAATTCAGTATGAAGTTTCCTCTAATACTATCTGGGTTAAAAAAATTTACTGCTAAGATACTTGCTTTAAGTATTCAATATTGACAGATTAGATTTTTTATTTTCTTGTTTTCAAAAAGTTTTTGAGGCACATCATTTTTTAGCAATGCAGACTCATCCTTTGGCATTTTAGGGAAGAATAAAAATGCAACAGTAAACAATGAAATCATTTCTTTAATACTATCAAAATATGATCCAGACTTTACTTTGGGATACAAATATGTGAATCCAATGATGTATCTGGAGGTTATTTTTAAAGTTTCTAAATACTAAGGACCAGTTTATTTTCTTAGCAATGTTATGATAGATTTCTAAAAAATGAAGCCACAATTATCTTGGAATAAATTCAGTGACAATCTTAAACATTAAATATTACCTTTGAATTGGAGAAATGGCTAGCATATCCAATGTCTTATTGCTACTAGTGTGGTGAATATTACTAAAATTAGATTTCTCTAGTTAAACTTGAATGTTAGTCACTTGAAAATATTATCTTATTTCTGAAACACTATTCATTATTTTCCTTATTCAATTTTAGTCAACTATTCTTGAGTTATGAAAATACTTTTCAAAAAAGTTATATAAGACTGATAACTAAATTCATCAGACTTACCAAAACCTGATTTATTTGTTTATTTATTCATTTATTCAGTTTATTTATTTATTTAATTTGGTACTGGGGATTGAATGGTGGGGGACACTTAACTATTCAGTCACATCCTCAGGCCTTTTTATTTTTCGTTTTGAGACAGGAGCTCAGTAAGTAACCTAGGTCCTCATTAAGTTGCTGAGACAATTGGAAATTTTAATGTTTTTCCTTCTGTGTCTTCCAAGTCACTGGAAAACCTGATATTTAAGAGAGATTTCTTACCCATTCAGATAAATTCTCTGGAAATGTTAACCACTTGTACTGATTTTTAAGGGAAAGATAAAACTTTTTGTGCTATGTCACATTTCTCACAATTAAAACACTCTGGGTAACTCCAGGTAAATTGGGCTGCACACAAGAGACATTACACCTTTTTCTTTGGGTCCTGTGATGGCTCCTCTGACCTTAGGGGTCGGTGGAAAGAGAGAGAGAGAACACTTGCTGAACCCTCTTATTGAGGAGAAGCCATTCAAATGAGGCAGGGGTCAGGTTTCAGGGAGTTGAGTCTAGCTTTATGATGTCTGCTGTTGGCAGGTTGACTGACATCTAGGAAGGTCACACTCACAGGCAGAGCAAGAGAAGGGGACACACAAAGGGTGTTTCCATGAAACATTCTATCCCAAACAGGGCAAAGGGGTAGTATTACAAAAGAATAGTGAGTGTAGCTCAACTCCATGAGTGACAGGCCTACCCCTGAAGACAGGCCTTCTACTTCCTGGGAAAAGGCCCAAGTCACCACAAATGTAGTGATTGGTCTGAGCCTCTTGCTTCAGGACTGGAAGGCATGGGTCATTCAGAGTGGCTCCCCATACTGTCAGGTTATATTTAGAAAGTTATTAGTTTATGAGTTAACTGAAGGAACAAAAGGAAAAGTAGACTCTTCATTCTCCAGAATTTGCATTTGTTATTTTTCATGTCACGGTCCCATTCAATTGCACTTAGTACAACATCTTATAAATTATGTATCTTTAATAGTATTTGGTGAGTGAATGCATTTATGCATCCATAATGTTAAAGTTAAATTTTCTGTCATAGTAGTTTTTAATTTGTAATTTAGAGAACTAACCAAAGGACTTAACATTTTAAAATTATATTCAATAGCTTTAGGTTAGTTTGTAAATATTTCTATTTTCACAATAGATGTCTAATTATGGATTTCAGAAATATTGTCAGTATGTTTCTATCATTTTGAGAAAATGAATCTATTATAATTTAATAGAAAATATCTGAAAATAAAATTTATCTACTATTATAATGAATTGCTATTCATTCATATTTTTATATCACATTTTTTTTTCCTGAAAGAGGGAACATCAGAAGTCACAGAATCAGGTAAATATTCAGCATCTCAGCAGAGATAACATTGAATTGTAAAAACAATATGCAAATTTGAATCTGTATCTAGCTGTATAGGATTGAGAAAATCCCTCAATTGGTCAAATTCCCAGTTTTCTCATCTACAGAGCAGGCATACTAACTTCCTCAAAGACACATTTAAGGATTAAGTGAAATACCTTGTGTCACATTTCTAACACCTAATAGGTTGTCTCATTAAATATTGATTTCTTTCTTTCTTGTCTGAAAAACATAATAAATTATTAATCAATCAAGACAGTTTTGAAAACTGATCTATAGTTTACTCGGAGATATGTGACTTTTTGTTAATGGAGCACCCACAGTACTGTTAAATCTTTATTTTCTGAAGACAACAATTGGAAATTTTAATGTTTTCCCTATTGTATGAGTTCAAACTTATTGACAAAGCCATGGCTTCCTTTAGTTTCACCTCAAATGATGCAAGGAATAGGAAGGGCTAAGCATAGAGGTGACTGAATACAAGCAGGATGTATATTCTCACACATGGCCTCTTCCTATATATCTTTTAATGGTAGATCCCTGACCACCAGCTCCTCCATTCAGAGGATTGAACTCATCTTTAACTCTTTATTCCAAGAATTAATAAGAAAATCACGTTTTTTAAGATGATAATTTATTGTTATTCCCTCTTCCCCAGGGAAGAAGAAAATTGAAAAATCTGAAAAGGAAAGTAAAGGTAAATATGACATTTTAAGATACATACATAAAATTAGCTATGACAACAAAGGAACAAAAGTACATTATTATACAAATTATATAACTTAAAAACAATTTATGGAAATGTAGACACTGATATTATAGCATGTATAGGAAATGGTATGCCAAGGCATTGTTATTACCCTTAAAAATCTAAAGGTAATAAGAACTTATATCCTAAAACAAACTTTACCTGTTATTACTAAATTAATACCATACATTTCATTTTATGTGACTTCTGAAATATGGATATTAATTATGCAAATTTAATTCTAAGCATTAAGAAATATTAATATATATGTTACTCTAAATTACCATTTCTTCTTCACTGAAAAAACAGAAGTGAGGTGTTAAAGAAAAAAAAGATAATTTTTTAAGAGAATGAAATATAATGCAATGCTCTAAACCAAAAAACTCTTGAGTCAAAATTTATTTATATCATTTGTAAATGAAACTTGTATTGACATAGTTTTAGTTAGCTTTTGTATTGCTTTGAACAAAATACCTGAGATGAAAAACTTAGAGGAGGAAAAGTTTAGTTTGGCTCACAATTCCAGAGGTTCAGTCTGTGGTTGGCAGAGTCCACTGCTTTGGACCCAAGGTGAGGTGGACCATATTGTTGGATAGAAGAAGGGAAAGGGCCACAGAAAAGATGCAGTCTTCCAAGGCATGTCTCCAGTGATCTGCCTCTTCCGATCATGCCCACCATGTCTGCAGTTACAACCCAGTCCATGCAAACTGGGATGGACTGACAGGTTACAGCCCTCAGAATCCAATCATTTCACCTCCAAATATTCTGCATTAGCACAGGACCATTTGGGGTATATCTCATTTACAAAGCATAGCAATGTATATAATGCCTATTGATCTGATTGTAAGAAGAAATATGGTAAATAACTGTTGGACATGTGTTAATGGCAATGTTAAAGGAGCAATGCATGACAGGACAATCAATGCAAACAAGCATCTGCTTTTTACACCATCATGATGGTCCTTTTTTCCCTTGCACATTTATTTATTTAGTAAGCTATACAATATAATACAGTAATCAATGATTTCAGTATAATTAAGTGTAGTCTAAATATAAATATTTAATTTATATGAATGGATCAGAAGAAAAGCATCCATTAGATCAGAATGATTGTCAGAAACATAAGATTCTGTTTTCTTTAGCCCCAGATTAAATATCTATTTCCATGAATTGTAATTAATCTAGTTCATTTAATCACTACTTTCATCATATATCTTAGTTCATGCAAACAAAAAAATTCTCCTGCTGACATTTAGTTTTGTCACGTATTATTTTAATGAAAAATAAAATTTTTGAAAATGGTCCCAAGAAAATATTTACAGTGGACCTGGTATGTGGCTCAAGTGGTAGCACACTCGCCTAGCATGTGTGAGGCCCTGGGTTCGATTCTCAGCACCACATAAAAATAAAATAAAGATATTGTGTCCACCTAAAAAACTAAAAAATAAATACTAAAAAAAGAAAATACTTACAGTTCCTAATTATGCCCATGTTCATAAAGCTCACAGTTACATGAGGCAATTTTTTAATGAAATTTCACTGTAAATCTTCATGATTTACATTTTTATAAATAGTTACAATAAGAAAAGAAAGTCTTCAGTTATACAATGTAACAAAAGGTAATCTTGAACTTCATAAATATTCAAATGTTAAGTTGGTTTGGAAATGCCTGAATTATATTAGTTAATATTAACACTAGTTTTTAAAAGCCAAGAAGTCTAGTAGGCACTTCTGCTAATAGAAGAGAAAGTGAACAGATAGACAATCCAGCAAAAAGCTTACATTTCAATAAAAATTTTAAAAAGAACTATTTAAAGCATAAATATTCAATAGATACATGCCAGAAGAAATTTCATCTATTTCAGAAGGCTTTTGTAGCATGAGTAATATAAAAAATGATATCCCTGTAGTAATGAAAAGGAACTATAACTAGAATTTTTATTTGTTTTATCTATTAATTGGAAATATAGCTAGCATCATGAATACATTTTATTATTTATAAACTGGTCTTTTAAATTAATTCATGTTAGATACAAGGTGGAAAAATGGTAGCATGCAAACTGCATACATGCTCTTTAAAACTTATTTTGGTAATATTGTCATCAAATCATAAATAAAATATATAAATTGAATTATAGTTTTGGTGATATAAAGTTAGGCAAACTCTATTAGTTAAAAGCATGCCTTAACTTCTAAGACACTAGGTAAACGTAACATAACCAAGTCAACAATTTTCATTCATATAAAAACATAGATCCCCAGACTTGCTTTGTGTTGTCTTCCTTTTGCTGCCTACTATAGCATGCCTACCTAAAAGGCAGGTCACTTCTGAATATATAATTTAATTATATAAATGTTAATAATTTAGACATTATCATCAGTAATATTATTGGGTAAAATTTTCAGTAAGAGAACAAATCACATTTGTGGAATGCTATACAGTCTTGATTTTTACATTGAAAATTTCTTCAAAATATTGCTTAATATCTCTTTGAGAGAGTCAGCAAGAAGAATAAGAAATTACTTATTTTGAAAACTCAAAGCTATATCTTTTTTTATTTTTTAAATTTTTTTCACTTCATTGTTATCATAGCTCAAATATTATTTGTCTTATTTAAAGAAAAGCGCAATAAAGGAAATCTAACATATCTGTGTTTTCATGGTGGAGACAGGATTTTGTCTCAAGTCCAAGTAGGTATGACACCAAAAACTGTAGCAGTTAAATCCTCTTTAATACCACTTCACTATCCTATTGCACTATTGCAAATACAATAGAAAGACACGTACCAATAAGAATAGCCCAAAGACTAAATGTATCCCATTTGCCCCCTCAAGAGATCTTGGAGGTATGGTTGGAGACCTCTTTGTAGCTCACTGTATGCACTTCTTCATTCATAGTTTATCATATTTCTGAATGTATTTTATTTTTTTCTAATTCCTGTCTTCCTAAACAATGCTGGTATTCTTTTTTGTTGTTGTTTTTCTGTGGTGCTGAGGATTAGAGCCCAGGGCTTTATGCATGCAGGGCAAACTCTCAACAAATTGTGCTATATCCCCAGTCCAATGCTGGTATTCTTAGAGGAAATATAATATTATGTCAGTCTTAGTGAAATATTTTTTAATTATTTTATTTTGTGATTTTATACATGAAATATGTTGCTATATCATTAAAATACAAATATCCTAACTCAAAACATTTTAATTTTTTTTTCTATTGGCATATTCTAATTTTTGTAAATCTATAATTCTTAGGCTTACATTAGACACACTATAAATCTCAAAGTAAAGCATTCAATAAAGATTCCTTTAAAAAGTTATATTTTAAAGCTTGGCTCATGACATTTAACAAATATTCGTAGAATAGAGATATTACCAATCTTCTTCCTCAAGAAAATAAATGTCTACTATAGTGTTTGAGATAATCATCTTACTTTATGTCTTTTGCTTTACACGCCTATTTTAATGAAAAAACATAGTAACAACTGTCACAGAAATTAATAGAAAAACTAATTTTACAAGGGCTTTGAAAGATTCATTAATTATAGTTTTACAGTCTAATTGGTAGTTCTGGTCTTCATTTATTTTTGAAAAGAAAATAATTCTCAATAATATATCTTATAAAACTTGGATATTTATTTTTTTAATATTTATTTTTTAGTTGTAATTAGACACAATACCTTTATTTTTGTTTTTACTTGTTTTTATGTGGTGCTGAGGATCGAACCCAGGGCCTTACACATGCTAGGTGAATGCTCTACCACGGAGCCACAACCCTAATTAAAACTTGGAGATTTAAAAGCAAGTATTAAGAAAAATTATATCACATGAAATAATTTTAGGTGCAATTATAGTTGAGCCCAAACACCTAACAAAGATCCTGATGGTTTTACTAAGAATGTTTAAAATGCATAAATGTTATGACATCTGAAGTGAATAGTAGCTTTTTTCTGATTTTTATATATTTTCTTATATAAAGAAGAGATTAACTAAAATATCCAATAATCATGTTCAAAGACAATATAGAACTGTATTATATTTATCAATTTTTTTTCCACTGAGCCCAACTGCTCACAGAAATCATGCTTTACAGGAACTGCCATGACTTATTATATTAAAAATCAATATTAAAATCATCTTGGGGCTGGGGTTGTGGCTCAGCAGTAGAGCACTCGCCTAGCATGTATAAGGCCCTGGGTTCGATCCTTAGCACCACATAAAAAAATAATAATAATAAATAAATAAAGGTATTGTGTCCAACTAAACTAAAAACAAAATCAACCATCTTAAGGTATATAGAACCCCTCCCCTATATATCAACTATTTAAAAATTAAATGGCAAATTTATAAATATCTCAGAGATCAAGGGAGAAAGCACAAGAAAAGTAAATAAAAAGTGCTTTGAACTAAGTGATAATGAAATCTTAAAATATCTAGATATGTAGTATAAAACAGTATTCAGATTACCATTTATAACTTAAGGTACTTTTAAAATACAATTCTAATTGTCTTTGAACATTATTATTGGATATTTTATCAGAAAGATGCTACAGTAATAATAAAATTATTTTCAAATTATGTAGTAGGAGGGAAAAATTAAGAGTAGGAGCAGAAATATATGAAATAGAGAAGAAATAATACAGCTAAAATTTGATAAAAATCAAACAAGTCGAATCAAGAAAAAAGTAAGAACACAAAAATTAATATTAATGGAAAGAAAGCTTTCAAAATAACCTTACAGATGCTAAAAATATATTAAGGTAATATTGCAATTGTATTCCAAAATATGTGATAGCTTATATAACATGCTCTATATCAGAGAAGCACCTATATGCTGCTGAGAAGAAAGTGTAATCAGTCATTGATGGATAAAATATTATATATATGTCTGTTAAGTCTACATTCTCAACTGTACTTTTTATTTCTATTGTTTTTTTATTTATTCATTAGTCCAAATTAAACAAAGAATAATATCCAGTGGTGACTGAGGCATGTTAAACTTACCCAGTATTATTGTGCTGTGGTTGGTTTGATTCTTGAAATTGAGAAGGGTTTGTTTGATGTACCTAGATGCTCCATGGTTTGGGGCATAAATATTTATGACTGTTATCTCTTGTTGGTGTATAATTCCCCTAAGCAGTATGAAATGGCCTTCTTTGTTCCTTTTGAGTAACTTTGGCTGAAAGTCCACTTTATCTGATATAAGGATAGAAACCCCTGCTTGCTCATGTGATCCATGTGAGTGATCCTTTCACCTTCAGTCTGTGGATGTCTTTGCCTGTGAGGTGACTCTCTTGAAGAGAAGCATATTGTTGGGTTTTATTTTTTAATCCAATCTGCCGCTCTGTGTTCAAGGTTATTATTGAGATATGATTTGTATTCCTGGTCATTTGGGTTTCTTTCTAGTTTTTAATTTGAATTAGTTTCTCCTTTGATTGACTATTCCCTTAGTGTAGTTCCTCTCTTTGCTGTTTTGTTTTTTTTTTTTCATTTCATCTTCATGGAATATTTTGTTGAGAATGTTCTGTAGTGAAGGTTTTCTAGGTGGAAATTCTTTTAAATTTTGTTTATCATGGAAGGTTTTAATTTCATCTTCAAATCTGAAGCTAAATTTTTCTGGGTATAACATTCTTGGCTAGCATCCATTTTCTCTCAGAGATTGGCATATGTTATTCCAGGACCTCCTATCTTTGATGGTCTGTGTTGAGAAATCAGTTGATATCTGAATTGGTTTCCCCCTTTACACAATCTGATATTTTTCTCTCACAGCCTTTAAAATTCTATCCTTATTCTGTATATTAGGAAGTTTCATTATAATGTGCTGTGGTGTGGATCTGTTGTGAGTTTGTACATTTTGAGTTCTATAAACCTCTTGTATTTGATTTTCCATTTCATTCTCTAGGTTTGGGAAATTTCCTGATATTATTTCATTGAAAAGTTTATGTATACCTTTGGTTTGTATCTCTGTGTCTTCATCTATCCTGATAAATATTAAATTTGATCTTTTTATATTATCCCAAAGATTTTGAAAGTTTGGTCCATAGTTTCTTAATGTCTTCTCTCCATGGTCAACTCTATTTTCATGATTATATATTTTGTATTCATTGTCTAAGATCCTGTCTTCCAAGTAGCCTAGTCAGTTGGTGATGCTTTCTGTTGAACTTTTAATTTGGTTTATTATGTCCTTCATTTTAAGGATTCTTGCTTTTTTTTTTCCAGAATCTCTGCCTTTTTATTAAAGTGATCTTTCACTTATTGTATTTTCTCTCTGATTTTTTCCTTACACCATGCTTTACTTCATACACCAGTTTGTCTACATTCTAAACTCCTTCTCTGACATTTCTTCCACTATCCTATCAATGGATTCTATTACTGAAGTGTCTTGGTTTTGTTTGGGAAATGTGTTTCCTTGTTTTTTCATGTTGTTTATGTGTCTATCCATCTAACAATATGAATCTGAGTTAGAGTTTCTACCCTATTGACTTATAGTGTCCCTGAAGGTTTCTAGTACCTCACTGTTTATGGGAGACAAATAATAACAACCAATGCAGAAAATATACAGCATTAAACCAAATAGTTCCTACTATGACATCTACAATGTTAATTATCACAATAAATAGAAATAATACTATCAGTTACTGCCTATAATAAAAATAGCAAGTTTGCACAATGGCTTATAATTTTAAATTGTGAACAGGGAGAGAACAGAAATGATAATTATGAGGGAGGAGAGAAGAAGTGAAAAAATTAAAGGAAGAGTGAAAGAGAAAACAATAGAAATTGGCTGTTAGAAGAGAAGAGAGAATCAAGGGAAACAGGAGATAAAATATATATATGAAGTAAAAATTTTTAAAATTTAAAATAAAAATAAAAGAATACAAATCAAACTAAAATCTAATAATCAAGCATCCCAGGTCTCCAAAAAACAAACAAACAACAACAAAAAACTAATCCATAAAAATTAACTACTTCAAAAATACTAGAAATGAGTGAAAAAATATGAATATGTATAAATGTCCATGGACTATTAAGGTCAAAATTAAACAGAGAATAAGAAAAAAAAAAGATCTTGATGAAAAGTTAAATAATTTTTTCCACTGAAGTTCAAAAGATTCATCTATTCTAGTAAGGAATATACTCAAAAGATATTAAATATTTTATATAGGCCACTGGTATATAATTGCAAATTTTTTGCATTTATCTCAGTTAAATCAAATGTGTGGGGTTTGTGTTGTGGTTGGTTTTCACAGAAAAAAACATTACAAATATGAAATAAGTACAGTTTGCATTGATTACAACTTCTCTTTGGCACCCATACCAATTTTAGTGTGAAATTTATAAATACTATTCATTTTTAACATGTTCAGTGATTGAGTTGTACCCTATTTAAGCCTGACAGAAATTGATTAATTTTTATTCTTACATTGAATTTTTTAAAAAAAACTATATTGTGTGAAATTTTAGTTTATATCAAAAATACCTTATCTTCTTGAACCTTGGAGTAAATTGACTTGCATACAAATAAATATTTCTTCTCAGCATTGAAACAAAATAGTCCTGTGTCTGCCTTAAATTCTCAACCAAACACACGCACACAAAAAGACTATAGAATGCATATGGTGGAACAATGATGTTTTATTTGCTGCTGTTTTCTAATGTTCACTCACTAATTTAAATAAAATTTAGGTCTAAGAAGGATTTCTCAGTTTGAAATGGGTGTGGTCATATGTAGCATAAGGAGACAAGAATTTCCCCCAAACACTCTTTAAGGTTTCAATTTTCAGGTACAGATAGGAATTCTATGTGTACAAAATACAATTGTATATTTTCTGCAAATCCCTACAATTCAGGGACATAACAGCATTCCTTCCCACATTTCCAGATTTAAGAAAAGTAATTTTAAATCAGTGCCATTCAAAACAAATGCAATGCTGGCCATGTGTGTAATTTTAAATTTCTAGAATATATATTAAAAAGCTTAAAAAAAGAGATGAAATTTATGATGTTTTATTTAATTCAATATAGAGAAATATTACTTCAATATGTAATCAATACAGAAATATATTGGGTATTTACATCTTTTTCTGATATTGAGATGTCAAATTGTGTATTTTACTCTAATGGCTTATTTAAACTTGTGCTAGGTCCATTTGAACTCCCCTCAGGTCCATGTAGTTAGTGGGTACTGCATTATGCTGAGCAGGTCTCAAAATTTATTGAGTGCTTTCACTGCAATGCTTGAATATTGAAGAGACTATAAGAAAATCATTCAAATATAGTATTTGTTATATATGTCATTCAGTTCTTTGATTTCAAGGGATAGAATCCCACATGAACTTCAGTAATCATTTGAGGAGACTGAATCATTTCATGGATACAAAGGCAAAAATTCTACTAATCCTCAGGAAAAACCCTAGAAAGCCACCTTACCCCACACTCTGCCTGCAGCTAGGGCTAGTGAGAGGAGACTTGAAGAAGGAGATAAGGCCTCAGAATGATTACTGTTGGGATAAGTGAAGAAAAGGAAAGAAGAGGGCAACCAAGAGACCATAGCATATAGAGGGAATGAAAATGAGTTGTTTGGAGATGAGGGCTAGAAAGAAGCAGGAAGTAAAGACATTTAGGGTAAAACTGAGTCTGGCTTTGAACTTGGTATCCTCCGGCCTCAACCTTCACAGCCACTGGGATTACAGGTGTGTGTCACTGCACTCTACCTTAATATTAATATTTTAAATCATTTGAACCTTTTTGTCAGGAAAAAAACAAAACAACTGCAACAAGAACTATACATCCTAAAGTATTATTCCCAAGGCTTGCCTAAAAGAAAAACATGAAATAAAACAAAGGAGTGAGAAATCACATCATTAAAGGGCAATGAGTGTCCCAGGGAAGGTTTTCATCTAGATGAGTCTCTAGGTTCTTAAGGACAATATATCACAGCAATGGATATTGTGGCATCAAGGACATAAATTGTACAGGTATCCATAGTTCTTTTGTTGTATTGTCAGCTGGCCAACATTTAAGTAAAGCCAGGTTGCTTAGTTCCTCAAAATAGGTATTTCAAACTGAGCAATGTAATAAAAAACATTTTTTTCAGAACATGCTATGGGAGGTTTCACTTTGGCATCTCCTGTGAAATTCTTCAGTCACAAATAGTGAGCATTTTACCATGAGCACTTCACCAAAATTGCCAGCCTCCACACAGATTTGGAATAACCATAATAGTCTTTGAGAACTGGGTTGGGTATATAGCTTAGGTGGTAGAAGCATACCTTGCATGCATTAGACCCTGGGTTCAGTCCGTAGCTATCATCACCAAAAACAAAAAGGCAAACAAAAATAGGGCTGGAGCTATGGCTCGGTGGTCAAGCACCCTGAGTTCAATCTCTGAGATCTATTTTTGAGTTTGAGATCTAGTTTTGATTTTGGTCCAAACTAGCGGGTTTAACATTGTATGGCTATCCTAATAAAACTGAATCTCTTAGGGAAGGCGACTGCTTTTCAGTGAAACTTCAACCAAGTCTGCTGGAACACTAGTCAGGACTTCCTTGTTCTTTAAAATTCCATTTTCTTTAAAATAATTCTTTTATATCTTAACTTTCTGGTTTTTAAAAAGCTTTGTAACTTTTTCAAATTTTCACTTGCTTTTCGATTTAGCATTTTTTTCTTTTATAAATACGGGTAGTGAATAAGAAATTTGTTTGACTGTTAAGGTATTATAAATATTTTAGATGTCAGAAGTAAGCTACCTGGGAAATTAGTCTGAAATTTAAATAAGCTTAAGGTAACATTAAATAAAGATTTTATACATATAAAAGTTAATACTTTTTTTCTGAATTTATGTTTGGTAAATCTCAGGCCTGGCAAGCAAACAATGAATATTTTTAAAGAATGTAATGAACCAAATCTAAAGCATACTACTTGACAATAATAAAAACATAAACTAATTTTATTATGTTTCTGCATCAAAAATTTCCAGTAATATCAGATAACTAGAATTTATCAATTGGGATGTGATTCCCAATTGGTGTAATATTTCACTTTTTTCAAAAAATAAGTGTAACTGAGATTGAATGTTTTAAATGACAATCCAGTGGCCCAATATAATTACTATACTTGGCATTCTTAGAAAGAATATACTTTGCTTTATGTGGATATCTTCATTTTCCTTTTATCTAGGCACATTACTTATCTTTTTCTAAAGATATCAAATCCAAGGTAAAAGTCACGTAAGAGTTAATTTACCACTAAAATTAATTTACATTATCTCAGACTAATTAAGTTGCTGACAAAAAACAGTTTGCAATTAATTAATGGTGACATATCAACATTTCAAATTTTAAATAGTGAACCCATTTTATCACTGTAAAACATATGCCAGTCACATTTCTAGCCCAGCACAACAAAACTTAATAGTCTGTTTAAGATGCAGTTAGAGAACAAGTCTTGAGACACCATTTACTTAACTGCACAGAATAAATTTGAATGGTGTTATTCATGCCAATTATATTTTGAATTCATGTGTTTTAAATTAGATCAAAATATTTCCCAATGAATAAGTGGAATTGCAGAAACAAAGTGACTATTAAATCCCTTCCCCTCATCTGTTAAAATTGCTTAGGAAAAAAAAAAAAAAAACAAACTGTGGTTGTAGCTCACTGTTGGAGCACTTGCCTATCATGCAAGAGGCCCCAGGTTAAATTCTAGTACCCACCTCTCTAATGTTTTTAGGGGAAAAGAAGCCATAATTCTATCACTGTATGATCTGACTTTACATTGTTTAAATTACTGAGATTAATTAAATCAAAACAGAGAGAAAAAGAGCTTTCTCATTTCTTAAATAATTCCTCAGAAAATATGTAAGAGAAGATCATTTTTCATTTTCAAGTACTTTCCATTGTATACAAATTAATGTTAACAATTAAAATTTCTGGTTATTCTCCACAAATACTAATTTTTCCAGTGCATTTTGTTTTCTAAAAGCATTTTATTATGTAGTTATCTGATAGATACAAAATAACCATGTGAAACTTATGAGAATACATATCACCAAAATCTTTCAAAGGTCATTACTACAATACATTTTATTTTTGTGATTCCCTCCATTATTTTTTTCTAATTTAATGACATTATTAGTCTTTTAACACCTGTGTGTATGTGTGTGTTTGTATACATGTAGTACAGGGTAAATTTTATTCAGAGGCTTAGTGGTATGCTTCTCAAATTCATCAGTGTTTTGTGTGTAATTTATTCATTTCCAAAGTTATCCTATCTAAAACCAATTCCAACTTAATTGTGTGGTCACAGAGAAACCAGTCTTATCTTTTAAATGTGCTCAATGATTATCTTGTGATCTAATATGTTATAAGTTAAGTATTTTATGTGTAACTTAGAAGAATGTGTATATTCTAACATAAACACAATGTTATTTAATTCATTAAATTAAGCTTCACAGTGTTTTTCAAATACTCTATATCATTTTTCATTTTTTTGTGTATTTGAAGTATCAACAATTGAAATAAAACATATTGAAATCTACTATAATGTGAAACTATCAGTTTATCCATGCAGCTTTATTATTTTTATATTAGCAGTTATTTTATATGTTTACATTAATTATTTTTTCTGATAAATTAAACCTTTATATGGTGACTTTTATATTCCTTCTTAGGTTCTTTCTTAAAGTGCAGAAATTCTGATATTCATATAGTTATCTTAGCTTATTTTGGTTAATATTTTACCAGAATGTCTTTTATAGACCTTTAATTTATGCCTTTCAATGACATTTTGCTTCAGAATATGTGCCTATTAAACAATATAAAGGTACATTTTATATTGTACTTTGCCTAGTATAATGATCCTTACTTTTAATCTCATGAATTTTGACTACTTTTTGTGATTATTATTAATATTATAATTAATATTATTATTAATAATATTTTAATATATTAGTAAATATTTAATAACCCATCATGGTTATTTTCTATTTTTCATGTTCTCATAATGTTTCTTTATAAACTTTCTTGACATTTATAAATTGAAGATTGTTTTTCCATTTTAAATGTTTTTTTTTTTTTTTCCCTTCGCTTTCTAAATTCCCTGAAATCCCAAAAGGGGACACATTATTTCTATGACTCCAGTTGTTACCCTTGACATTTTTTGCATGCACACTAATAAGGCATAAAGTTTCCATAAAACAACCCCTTGTAAACAAGAATATTAAGATACAAATTCCAGCATAACTAATCTTGACTTATATAGTAACTTTGTTCAATATTTTTAGTTTAAAAAGGTGAACACATTAATTTCATTGGTATTGTATTCCCATTAATATGTGTCTATATTTACTAGATATTTATCAGTTTATTTGCTTCCCATTCTTTTGCATCTTTCTTTGATATTGGTACTTTTCTATTGGAACATTTAAGATTGTCTTGTGCTGAGTCCCACAGGCGGAAACATTCAATTTTTATTTATCTGAAAAAATCTCTATATATCATCCTGGAATTCTTTCCTTCTTTTCTTGCTCTTTCTTTTCTTTCCTTCTTTTTCTTCTTCTTCTTTTTATTTATTTACTTATTTGTTTATTTATTTTTTTTGCTGGACCCATAATCTTGCTCTACAGTTATGCATTGTATTCCACTGTATTTTCTTTTCCACTGTTAGAAGTGGGATTGTCGTACTGCTTTAATTGCCACTTTTTCTTGTGTAATGTATCTTTTCTCTCTACCTTATATAAATGTTTTCTCATTGCTTCTTGTCTATTTTAGTTTCACTACAGTTTGTTAGGATGGAATATTCTCATATTGTGAAATATTTCCAGAACACATGAATTCATTTTCTTCTTCTACCAATTTGAGTCATTACCAATGTGTAGTCATTATTTTTTCAAAATATTGTCTTTTCCTTCTTTTTATTCTATTGATTCTTTCTACTGATTAAAAATATGTTAAAAATACACATTTTTTTCCTTAGTATTTCTTTAAGATTCCTTACATCCTTGTCTAAGCAATATTTACTTTAACTGATTTTAACACACAGTTTACAATTACTTCCTTCAAGTCTAGATAATATGCTATTTAATATGTATATTTATTTTTAATTATTTTTGAAAACAAACTGGTAATTTTATTTATTTGTTTACTTTTCCTGCTGGGGGCTCATGCTAAGTTGCTAAGCATATGTTCAACTTTGACTTATACCCAACCTGGTTATTTTGTAATTTCATGTTGCTTGTCATTATTTATAAATATTTCCATCCTTTAAAAGTTTTACATATATATTTTAAGTCCTGTAGGTGAAAAATGTCAATATTAGAAGTATTTTGTGATATAAATTTATAGTTTGGTGCTTCCTTGGACTCTGACTCATGATAGTCTTAATGTATCTCCCTTTCTGGGTATCATAAGAGCTAAAATTGAGAAAGCTTTTTTCAAAAGAAGATTAACATTTTCTTTTATTTGTATCAAGAGATGTTATTGACCTGGAAAAATATTTATACTAAAATGTAACATATACATTGGAAGTCACAAATATAACCTCTGCATTCCACTAAATATCACAGTGTCAAATACTAAATAAAAAAGAACGTGGGCAATAAAAAACAAAACAATAAATTTAAAAGAATTGAAATCATTCAAGGTGTGTTCTGTGGACAAGATGGGATTAAACTAGAAATCTATAACAGAAGCATTACAGGAAGTAGCTGAGCACTTGTAAATTAAATGGCAACCTTGTAAATTATTCATTTGCCAAGTGGAAGTCTTAAAAAGTTTAGATAAGAATTAAACAAACCAAAATAGAAATACAACACATCAACATATATGGAATGCAGCTAAAACTGTACACAGAAAGAACATTTGTAGATTTTAGGTTCATATCAGAGAAGTAAAGAAAATAGGAACAAAATTGGGACAAAGCAATCGGAAAATGGGAAATCATAAAGAACATAAATTATTGTGAATGAAGACAGAAGAGTTTACAGAAATAAGTAAAAAACTGATTCTTTGAAAATAGCAATAAGATCAATAGATATCATTCAATACTGAAAAAGAAAAACAAATAAACAACAAAAAAACTCCACAAATTATCAATATAGGAATGAAAGAGGGAATATCACAATGGACACTGGATGCACTCAAAAAATAATACAGAAATATTATGAAAATTCCACAATTACAAATTAAATGAAATGAACCAATTTTTTTACCAAACACTGAATACCCAAACAGCCAATATGAAGTAGATCATTTAAATAACTCTATAACTACTACCTAATACAATTTATTGCATTGTTAAAATCCTTCTGAAATTTGAAGGCCCAGTGGATTTACTGGAGATTATTATAATTTATGGAAGGGATAGTACCAATTTCATATGATCAGTTACAAAAAAATATTAGAGGAAATATTGCTGAGCAAATCATTTTATAAAACCATGAACTTATACCAAAAGAAGACACAGTATAAGAGAAGAAAAAATACCAAAAAAAAGTAAAATAAACAAAAACTACAAACTAAATTCCATCATAAATATAGGCAAACATCTTCAATACAATTCTAGAAAACAATCAAGAAATACATAAATTCAACAATACATTGAATCAGAGAGGAGCATATCCCAGGAATTCAAGACTATTTATTTTTTTTTTCTTTTTTGAAAATCAGTTAATATAGCACCAAATTAATAACCCAAAGCAGAGAAGCTATCTGTTATCAATTGACTCATATTAAAAATTTGATAAAAACTCAACACTGATTCATCATAAAATCTCTCAGGAAACTAAGGAAAAAAACTTCCTTATATTGTCAAAGGATATTTGTGAAAACCTATAGCTGACCTATCATAAGAGACAGAAGACTGAATGCTTTTCTCTAGATCAAGAATAAGACCAAAATGTATACTCTCACCACTTCTGTTCAATATTATAGTGCAGCTTCTTTCCACTACAAAAGGCAAAGAAAGAAAATTAAATAATATGGATGAGAAAGGAAGAAACAAAAGTGCTACTGGTCATAGACATTGTGATTGTCTCTACAGAAAGAAAAAAAAAAAGTATAGACAAAAAGCTCCTGGATTTAGTAAGTGAATTTAACCAAGTTGCAAGTTGCAAAATCCATGCACAAAAGCCATCATTTTCTAAATAAAAACAATGCATATTTGAAAACCAAAATAAAAATTAATGTAAGTCCTCCCAAATTAAACACATGTATAAATCAACAAAATGTATAAAGGATCTATACACTGAATACTACCACATCATGATGAAAATTATCAAATAAGACCTTAATAAATGCAGATACTTAACCATATTCATGGACTTGAAGATTTGATAACAATATCAATTCTCCCCAAATTAATGTATAATTTATTTGCATTTCCAATCCAAATCCAGACAGAATATTTTTGGTCATGGAAAAGCTTTTTACAGTGACTAACACTTTTTTTTTTCAAAGTTGGAGTAATTATACCACCTGATTTATATGTTAACTATATGGTTACAGTAATTACCAGAGTATGTTTTTGACAAAAATATTTAAATTATAGAAAGAGACCTATGTAAACAGGGCCATTTTGTTGTTGTTGTTAACAAAAGTTCATAAACAACTCGGTGAAGAACAGAGTCTTTTAAACCAGTAGTGCAGGAACAACTAGCCATCCATATTTCTAAAAAGTGATCTGCAATCTAATCCTCACAGATTACTCAAGAAAAAATTATATTTTTATTAACTCAAGAAAAAGTTATATTACTCAATGTAAACCATGAAATTATCAAACTTTTAAGAGAAAATATTTTGGGGACCTTGGTTTAGATGAAGAGGTATTAGAAATGGCACCAAAAGAAATAAATATATAAATTGTGTATCATCAAAATGAAAACTTATTGCTTTTTGGAAGAAAAAGTAGACAGGTAAACTATTGGGAAATCATATATCTAACAAAAATTGTACTTTTAAATTGAGTACAACAAAAATAATATAAAATCTATTTAAAGAAATTAAATATAAATGAAAGACTTCTATCAGACCCTTTACCAAGAAGCATATATAAATGGCAAGTAAGAAACATTAAGTATCGTTTCTCATTCTTATTTGCCATTTGTTCATCCTCCTCCCTGAGTATCAGTGTATAATCTGGAGTCATCCAGATTATATATATATTATCCAGAGATGCCTGATGGCTGTTGCGGGTTGTTGTTCTCCCTTCTCTGGAGCTGCTCCTTTGTTTTCTCTACTTCTACCCTTGCAGGCTTTGTGAGTTCTTCTCTTCCACATCACATCACCTCTTATACATCAGCAGGATTTGTTTCTACCCTTTCTTGGGGGTAGGAGGTGGGTATTTTGTTTAGGGAATTCCTTTACCTTCTCTGGGCCCACCACCTCAAAAGAATAGAAAGAAGTTTTATTTGTGTTGTGACTGAATACTGTAGGGGATACCATTGGCCATATTCTCACAAGTTTTAGTATCCAACAATCTTTAAGTTTTTATCTTCCAATTTTATTTTAACCAAGAGTTTTTACTTACCTTTCTAAATTTCTAAATTAAAGAAGGAAATATCTGATGTCTTAGTTTCAGGCATTTGTATAAAAATAAATACATCATTAAAAATTTAGAGTGCTTAATCATAGACTCTTAAATCTAATATTTATTATAAAGAACACCATTCTTATTAATGGATAAACGTTTTTATTATGCATAAGCTTTTGAAAAAGAAAAAAAGGCCATCTTTCATGGGTCAAAGTTTATTTCAGGCTTTATGTGTGAAGGTTTGTATATATATTTGTTCAAAATGCATATATAACTAAAAGTGATTGCTTTAAAAAATGACTGACTTCTGTTTTTTGGAGGTCACATGCTAGAAAGAAATACGGATGAACACTAAAATCCATGGAATCCAGGGGTGCTTAACCACAGAGCCAAATCCTCAGCCCTTTTTATTCTTTTTATTTTAAGACAGGATTTCATTAAGTTTCTTAGGGCCTCACTAAATTGCTGAGGCTGGCCTTGAAGTTAGGACCCTCCTGCCTTAGCTTCCTGAGTTGCTGGGAATATAGGCATGTGACACCATACCCAGCAACTCAATGTAGTGTTTGTTAGAAACAGCACCGCATTCACATTAGGAATAAAACTGGTTTCGTGGGTGGTGGCTGATAACCAGGAAATTCGCTTCAGAAACACCTGGTTTTAATAATGACTTAAAAGCTGTGTAAATATGGAAAAAATTACTTAACAAGCCTATACTTCTGTAACTTTAAGTTCTGAATTATAATATATTGTATAGAAATTTTGGAATGATGAAATAAGATAAAATAACATTGTGTAAAATAATGTTTGGCACATGATAAGTGACTATTAGTTGGCAGCCATTAGAATGACATGAGGCTGAGGACTGAGGACGATAGTGATGACAGTACATGACATGTCACTTCTCCTGCTAGGGACAGAGTTTACTTATGCTTTTGTGCCAAAATATTTAAAACCATAAAGCAACATAATAATAAAAAGACACAGCTCCCTGGTTTTTTGGTTGGATTTAAATCAATCTCACTATTAAGAGAAAGAGTAATTAAATCCATGGAGATTTTGTATCAGGGGGAAAAAAATGGAGTAGTTGTTTTTGACTGAAGCCTCCTAATATGAACACATCACTCTGATACCTCTTTTTGCCTGAACCCAGAGAAAGTCATATATAAGGCACATGTGGTGAAATGTTTGTCATTGTTTATTACTAGTCTTTGGGTCCCAGGAATGTGGCCTCATTCGTTTTGGGTTGATGTTAAGTTATTCTGACATTGCCCCCAAGACAGTCTCTTATCCATAGAGTGACAGGACAGACACTGAAAGGATTGCATACATTTATTGAACACCCTGAGTTCACTTTGTGCTGTGTGCAAAATTCCAAATGTGAACTGTCTCTGTAAACTGTTATTCCCTGGAGTCAATTTCAAGAATTCTGTGAATATTGCTCAGTGCACCAGTTCAATTATTATTTCTTTTTTAACTCATGATCATTTTAAATAATAGCCTATATAGAGGGAAGCTCTCATACCTGAGGGCTACAATAAACTTGCTGTCAACTGTGGATTCATAGGATTTCTTGGGAAAATGTAAACTCATAGAATGCAATATTCTATTAAACTGTTTACACAATTCAGTAAAGCAGTTGAGAAAATAATTTGGAGCCTTGAATATCTCTATAGTCTCAAAGTGATGCAGTGAATTTGATCAAGTAAGAGGAGGGAAGAAGAATATAAAAATCCATGCTAAGTTTCTTTTGTGTTTGTACCAAAGGTTCCCAGTCGTTTACCAATGAGTATCTCTTGTAACTGCAGAAATCAGAATAGATTGCTAGTGGAGATAAACATGCAGTTACTGTGCTGGTGCATATGCATGCATTATTTAGGTAGTTTTTATTTATTTATCATATTTTCTAAGTGTATGAGGAGCAGTCTGGATACTACACAAGAAAATTTTATTTCTAAAAACAAGAAAAAAATTAACACTCTGTCTTCACTATGAATTCTTGAAAATTCATTCTCTCCCCAAGTTATGATCTCTTTTAATCTTTCCCATTCTGCTGGCTGCCACCCTTCCATTCTCAGATAAGGAAGCATCTTTGCTCCAGAATCCAATCCTCTTTGACCCCTTCCCCTCTTGCTCCACAAATCATGCATCATCAGAGAGGAATCCTCCTCTCTCTGCCTAAAAATATTCCTTCATATAAAATTTCCCTTCTTTTATTTTTTCTTTCTGAAGCTGTTGTACTTTTGCTCTGCTTTTATTTACAGCTGCACTTCTGAGATAAACTTGCAATTCGTCATGATTTCCTTCAGCTTGAAACTCCACACAACCGGCATATTCTCCCTAATACCTTCCTCAAATAGCTCAACGTTCAACAGAGAGCTCCACATCTCAAAGCTTTGTTACCTTTTCCTGCCTTTATGACACATTACTACCTTCTGAGTCCACCACCCTCTGGAAATGCTTTCCCTTTTTGATCTCCATATTATCAAGCTATTTGTTTGTTTGTTTTTCTTTCTGAGTGTGTGTCCCTGGTGTT
Source organism: Marmota monax (assembly GCF_021218885.2). NCBI lineage: Eukaryota > Metazoa > Chordata > Mammalia > Rodentia > Sciuridae > Marmota > Marmota monax. The sequence continues at coordinate 4,739,188 of NW_026694256.1, read as the reverse complement.
GGGTTTCTGTTGCTTTTCCCTGGAGTTTGAACTCTTGTGTCCTTAGTCCTATTGATCTTCTGCATTCTTCCTTAGTGGAATCATCCACCCTTGCTATTGATCCCACTTCTTACCTCTTCATGGATTTGTTTTAGTCAGCTTTTTCACTGTTGGAACTAAAAGATCTGATAAGAACAATTTTAGGGAACGAAAAGTTTATTTGGGAGCCCAGGTTTTCAGAAGTCTCGGTCCCTAGATAGCAAGCTCCATTCCTCAGGGCTCAACATGAGGCAGAAGAACATCATGGCAGAAGAAGGGAAGCCACTCACATGATGATCAAGAAGCAGAGAAAGATTACATTCCCCAGATACAAAATATATATCACAACATCACACCCACAGTGACTGACCTCTTCCAGCCACATCTTACCTATCTACAGGTAATACCCAGTTAATCCCATCAGGAAATCAATTCATGGATTGGGTTAAGCCTCTCAAAACCCAATCATTTCACTTTAACTTTCTTGCATTGTTTCACCCATGAGCTTTTGGGGGATGTCTCACCTCCAAACCATAACAGTATTAGACCCCAAATTGTTCTTAATCCTAATTTTCTCACCTTTCATTGTACATTTTCAACTCCCAACTTGACCCTTTGTCTGCACAAGTTTCCGATGGACCTTACTATAGTATCTGCCTTTTTTTCATTTATCCCTCCAGTTCCTCCAAATCCACAAAGGAAATTTCCCTATTGCCATCTAATTTCCACTTGTTCATCACTTGGGCATATAACTTCAAATTCTACTTAGCTCATCACAGTTCTTTGTCTCCGACCCTAATTCAGTTGTCAAGTCATGTTGGCTTTTACTACTTGTCTTCTGAATTATTGCAGTCACTAATCAATGGACCCTTTCCTGATTTCTGTCATTCTTCCTTTCCACTTCAAATAACAAAATCAGTTTTCCAAACCTTCAAATCTTAGACCACTTACAAAGAAAATGTTCAATATTTCTTCCCTGCAAAATTAGATTATATATGAAATTTCTTAGCTCAAGAATCTATAGCCTCTAAGATCCAAATAAAAACTATATTTAAATTTTTTGTATCATTTTCTTGTTCTATTGTAGGTTATAACCCAATCTGACATTCCATGTTTCTAATATTCCTGATTTCTAGATTTGTCCTATAAATCTCTTCCCTGAACTATTCTTCCTACCTCTAACTATCCAATTCCTTTTAACATCTTAAAATTCTTTTCAATGGTATAGCTTCCATAATATTCCTTTGAGTTGCATAAGAGGAAGTGACCAAGTACCCTAGAAAACGTCTCCCAGATATTTTGCCCACTTGTAGTCAAACTATCTTTTGTCACATCCCTTGTAGTCAAACTATCTTCTGCCTCTTTGGGTACTTCTCCATTTTCTTTATTTAATTGTAAATTATTTGTAAGTAGCATCCTTTTTTTCTTTTTGGTTCCTTCAGGGATTGTAACAAAATGGTTTGCAAATCGAAATGGAATAGTTTAGTTGAAATAATGAGACTCCAGAAGTTAAGGAAAATTATCTTTGTGTCTTCCTCCAGTGCTTTTTAAAATGTGTTGCTTCAGGGCAATTCTCTTTTGAATCCTCTATGTCTCGAAATTGTCTTGTAAAATGGTGATTTTCTATGAATTTCCTATGTGTATTGTGTCACTTAGGTGAAAACAAATATGTAAAGTACCTGGCATAGTAAAAGAGCTCATCATAGTTCTTATTATGGCTGCTGAAATAGTGACTATTTCTTAAATCAACAAGTTAAAGGAAAATTGTCAATGTAATCTCTTCATAAAAATAGACTGAAATGTTTTAAAATTTGTTTAACATTCTACTTTTGGTGTTATAAATACATAGGTTACACCACAAAATATTTATGGTGAGTTACACCCTTTATGATTAAGAAATAGAGATTCCAACCACCTGTAAGAAGCACTGTGAATATGTTGGTGTGAAGAACAATTTGATAAATACTTATCTAGAAAATAAAAATGGAGCCATGATTGCCTGTTAAGAATGATAAATTTGTAATATCTAGTGTAACTTTTGCAAATTCATATAATTAAGCTCATGCAATTAAAATTTTGTTAATGGACACCATATCTATCATTAATACTTATACTAGACTAAATGGTTTCTCATTCTTGGAATTACTCATTCATATTGTCATTTGAGTATACGTCCCCCTCAATACACACACACACACACACACAGAGTAAACAGTCCCATTATATTTTTACTCTGTAAAGCATCTCATGATCCTCATAGAGCCAAGACTGCCCTTGACTTTGGGGGAATAAAGATATAACCTAAACCTTCCCAAAGACTCTACCTGCTTTAAAGCTTAAACACTTGACTTCAGATGAAGCTTGGAAATAAGTACAAACTTTTAGGCAGAGGATAGAGAGAATTTCTGTTTCAGCTTATTACACTTCACCACAGAATAGCATTTTTCTTAAGTATTGAAACAGACACATATTCAATAAGGCAGATTGTGGAACTGGAGAAAGGAGAAATTCTCTCAGTTAATGAAAAGATACAAGTGCTCATAGGAAAAAAAAAATTAAACAAGCAAAATCCAGGCCTCTCTATCATGATTAATTTATTTCACTTACTAATAGTTATTTAAACACTCTGTATCTGAAGCTCCAATTTGGAGTAAAAAAGAGCTGTTCAAATTCCTGTACTTGACAGTAGTGTAATTAATGCATTAGAATGGTAGCCACACAGAGAAGACATTCCATCTGTTTGTGACTCTTATTGTGGAGCATCTGCTTTAAATGCTAGATTCACTGATTTCTGTGGTTCCTTTGGGATTAAGTTTGTGTGTGAAGAATGGAGTCTATAAATTTTCTTCATTGTTTGGAAAACGATTACCTAAATTACTTCTAGTGGTTAGGCAAAAAAACAAAACAAAACAAACAAACAAAAAAACCAAAAAACAGACATACTTACCTCTTCATTGACATCATTTTAAAAGATGACTAAGTCACTTCGCATGCGCCCTTAAGGACAACAGAGTGTTAGAAGTGAGAGGGACCCACTTAGCATCTTCTGTTATTCATAAAGGATGGCAGAACCTCTCCTTCTTAATGTCTCTCTACATGAATGCATGGCTCATGTGTACCTTGACTTTGTTAGAGCCTGCCAGAGATATGTGTAAGCAATATAATGCACAAATTTTGGAATCAGAGACAAACTGCACAATCTTGAGAATTCACTAGAATGCTATACTTGACAGTTCTGGAGCCATAGGTACCCTCTTTGGCCTTCAATGGTCTCTCCTGTGAAATGACCATAGTAATAATCTTCCTCAAAGATTTTCTAAGGAGGTAAAAATGTGTCAGTTTTCATCAAATGCTTAGAAGAGTGGCGGGAGTACTATTTTAGAAATAAATATAAATCCTTGTTCAGGTATCGCCCACATCCTGCACAGGCGCTGGATTCAAGGTTACTCCATGGGAATTGGGTGAGCAAGAAAAGACCACACAAACACTGAAATACCTTTTTGTGGGGGTCAGGGACAACTCTGTGACCTCAGATGTCTGCTCCCACACTGGAGGGCAAGAAGAGTAAGGGAGACAAGAGAAAAGAGAGTGAATGCACCCCGAATAGCTGTATTTATTAGGGGAAAAACATTCAATAGAATACTCCACCCAAATAAGGCAAGGGATTTTGTTACAAGAAACAGGGGGCTGCTGTAGCCTAGTCCCACTGGGTGATGCCCAGTCCCAGAGATGCACTTCCTAGCTGGGGGAAGGAAAGACCCACTTGCTTCCCACTAAGTGAGATGCCAGTTCAACATCTTCATTACTCAAGGCTGAGGAGTCATGCTCAGCTCAAGCTCTGGGTGGCCGCAACGTTAAGGGGGCCATGCTCTATGTGGATTTCAGTTCGTGTTCTAGCTTGACTCTTGTTAGTTCTGGGACCTTGGGCAACTGAGCCCCTCTGTGCTCCATTTGTACAAGAGATTCAGTACAAAGCTCTTGCCTCATGAGGTTGTTATCAGGAGTGTATGACTAACATATGAAATATCTAGTAGGACTCAACAACCAGTGTTAAGAAGTATTCACTTGTGTTGCCACCATTAGGATTGAAGATCTCATAACCCACCCAGTTTGCCTGTTAACACCATTTATAAACTTTTCCACACATCCTGCATTCCTCTTTAAAAATTTTAAAATTAATTAATTAATTTTAATCAGGTATATATGGCAGCAGAATGCATTTTGATTCATTGTACATAATTGCAGCACAACTTTACATTTCTATGGTCATACATACACTATGTACAACCATATATGCAGTCATATATGTACCTAGGGTAATGATGTCCATCTCATTCCAACATTTTTTTCTGCCCCCATGCACCCTCCCTACCCTCCCTTTTCTTTGCCCAATCAAAGTTTCTCCATTTTTCCTATGCTCCCTAGCCCCCCTGCTCATATGGATCAGCATCCACTTATCAGAGAGAACATTCGGCCTTTGTTTTTTGGGGATTGGCTTACTTCTCTTACCATGATATTCTCCACCTCCATCCATTTACCTGAAAATGCCATAATTTTATTCTCTTTTAATGCTGAATAATATTTCATTGTGTATACATACAAATTTCTTTATCCATTCATCCTTTGTGGGGCATCTAGGTTGCTTTCACAGTTTACTATTGTGAATTGAGCTGCTGAACATTGATGTGGCTGCATTACTATAGTGTGTGAATTTTAAGTCCTTTGGGTATAGACTGAGGAGTGGGATAGCTGGCTTAAATGGTGCTTCCATTCCAAGTTTTCTAAAGAATCTCCATACTGCTTTTCAGATTGGTTGCACCAATTTGCAGTCCCACCAGCAATGTATGAGTGTGCATTTTTCCCCACATCCTTGCCAACATTTATTGTTGGCTGTATTCTTGATAACTGCCATTCTGACTGGCGTGAAATGCAAACTTAGTTTTGATTTTCATTTCTCCAATTACTAGATTGTTCAACATTTTTTCATATATTTGTTGATTGAATACATATCTTCTTCTGAAAAATGTCTGTTCAGCTCCTTAGCCCATTTATTGATTGGGTTGTTTGTTCTTGTAGTGTTAAGTTTTGTGAATTCTTTTTATATGCTGGAGATTAGTGCTCTATCTGGCATGTGTGTAGCAAAAATTTGTTTCCAAAATATAGGGTTTCTGTTCACCTCATTGATTATTTCCTTTGCTGAGAGGAAGCTTTTTAATTTGAGTCCATTCTATTTATTAATTCTTGATTTTGTTTCTTGTGCTTTAGGAGTCTTGTTAAGGAAGTCAGGGCCTAATCTGACATGATGAAAATTTCGTCTATGTTTGCATTGCTGGCCCAACACACCAACTCAGTCCATAGAAACCTGAGCTTTTCTTAATCCTCAGGAGACCTGTACCTCCTTGGGGTTGCCTTGTGACGGGGGATATATTACTATCTTCCTCAACTCAAACAGCATATTGTAATATCCCTCACTTATCTAATATTTCATACTCACTTGCATTTAATAATTTTATTCTTCTTGGAAAGCTTTATTTATATTCAGTGCCTTTGTTGATACCTAGTTGCAGAAATACTGTTTCTATGTTGACTATAAAAACAGTTTAAGCTTCCCCCCCTCTGAATCCATTCTCTAATGTTCTAGTCTCATTTAAAAAAAAAATACATCTAAAATATTTTTTGTCTCCCGAACAACCTTCACCGGCTAAGAAATTCCACAGAGACTACTCAGCCTGGCATATAGGACCTTTCTCATTATAATCTTAACACCCTTTCCAGAACACATCCCATGCTTCCTGAATATCTTCAGTCCTTTGCTATCTCTAGTCTCTCCATATTGCTGTCTTCTCTTTAAACTCATCACCTCCTTTGTTAGAGTATTTTAAAGTGCATTTCAAATTTGACTTTATTCAGACATCATTTTCTTGATTGTCCCTCACCAAAAACACATTGATCTTTAATTCCATGGGCATATCTTGATACTTCTTGGTGTTATGCTTATACCTCTTCAGAGCCAAATACTTGTTTTATCATAATCACTCCTCAATCAACGTGCAACATGTAAGCGTAATTGGACTACAAGTGCTTTATATGGTGTTTTCAATTATGAGTAGTGACCATTGCAGTGACTTCTCCTAGTTGAGTAAATTTTTTGCTGCTGCTTTGTTGCTTACACAGGGACTACATCTACAAAGCAATTAGCCCAGGCTTGCAATTTAGCTTCTTGTGCTTATTACCTTCTTTCCAACTAGCCTGCAGAATTCACACATGACTCAGTTCTTCCCCTAAAGCCAGCTGACTCCTTGTCAGAATACAGAATTCTAAGGACCCAGATTTTTATTTTGTTCATATTTATTTCTCTAAGGAGAGCAAGTGGATCCAGAGAATAACTGTATTGGTTTTAGGTGTGCTATAATTTACAAAAATAAAATCTATACTCCTGTGGATAAGCTTTACTTTTGTACAGATCTTCCATAGAAACAAGCAGATTTTTACTAAATGAAATTAAGATTCTTTTTAATTTAGGTATTCATATATTATTTTAAAATATAGATACTATATTATTTTGAAACATCACATAACCATTATAGCTGTTGACTGAACAGGGTAAGGCCATAGTTTTTTCATCTAGTATTTAATTGAATTAAATCTGTATTTAAACATTCTTTAAATTGATCAAATCAAAACTTTAGTAATCTATTGTAAAAAAAATTCTAGCAATTTTGTTATTTTGCATAATCATATTTCTTTCCATAAAAGTCATATTTCCTTCCTGTTAGAGAAAATTTGCATAATGACCTATTTTATCTTTTTTCTACTTATTAGTGAACAGCTGGTATGCCAAACCTAAATTAATAATACAAAGCTAACACACTTTCACATAATTATACGTACCAAAATTTGTGATGAAAATTAAAAGATTACTCAATTATATTGTGTTAGAATTATCTCCGTCTTAAAATTGCTTCCACATTATTCCAATGGGTGTCTGTCTATAAGTTCAATGCAGAAAAGACCAAGTGATTTTCATAATAAAACTTGAGTCATCACTTATGTATTTGAGCTTTCATTCAAATTTGATTCCTTTTTTCCTTCAGTTTTCTATAGGTATAATTGCAAGAAAAAAAATACATATCTTTAAGGTGTACAATATGGATGTTTTGATGTGCATATGCCTATGACATGATTATGAAAATCAAAGTCATAAACTTATCTATCAGTACATGTAGTTACTATTTGTGTGTGTCTTAGAATATTTCAAGTATAAAATACAGGTGTATGTTTGAACATATACCCATAAAAATGATTGCTGGATTATATGGTAGCTGTATTTTTATTTTTTTCAGAAATCCTCATGCTGCTTCGCATAATGACTCCAGCAAATTATATTCCCGTCACAAAAGAGCTCACTTTTGTCCAAATCCTTGCCAACACTTGTTATTATTTGCCTTTTGATAATTATGTTCCTTCAGGGGTAATATAATATCATGGTTTTGATTTCGTTTTTATAATAGAGATATTGAATACATTTTTTGCACCTGTTTACCCATTTTTCTGTTATTGCTGGAAATTTTTAATTATTTTTATCTATTAATGTATGTGGTTTCCTTATATATTCTGGATTTAGTCTCAAATGAGATGCATAGTTAAGCAGATACTTTTTTCCCATTCTATAGGTTGCCTTTCTAGTTTGTTGATTGATCCTTTTGGTGTTCCTTTTCTGGAGGGTGGGAGGAAAAAGAGGATTGAACTCAGGGGCACTTTACCTCTGAGCCACATCCCCAGAACTATTTATTTATTTATTTATTTATTTATTTATTTATTTATTTATTTATATGAGACAAGGTCTTGTTAAGTTACTCAGGGCCTTGGTAAATTGCTGAGGCTGGCATTGAACTTGAGATTCTCCTGCCTCAGCCTCCTTAGCCATTGGGATTATAGATGTGCAACACTGTGCCCAGTGCTGTTCAGAAGCTTTTTAATTTGACATAACCCCACTTGTTTATATTTGCCTTTGTTTCATGCACTGCTCTTGTTATCTCCATAAAATCATTTCTAAGATCACCTTTAAGGATCTTTCTCCTGGTTTTCTCCTAGGAATTTTATGGTATTGAATCTTCAATTCTAGTATTTAATTTCTTTCAAGTTGATGTTTGTGTATGTTATTAGATAATGGTCCAATCTCATTATTTTGGTGTGATATCAAGTTTTTCTGACACCATTTATTGAAGAAACCCTACTTTCCGTATTGTGTATTCTTGGAATGGTTGCTGAAGATTAGTTGAACAATGCCTATGCATGCATTCACTTAAGGGCTTTGTAAAATTGTCAAAAGAGCTAATATGCTCTAATCAATCTGCTAATAAGTTATGAAATGATATGGGTGGTTATGTTTTTTCTCTTGATCTAGCCTGTGTATATGAATCCATTTGATTCAAATTTCCTAAAATTCAGGTTTAGGACTTTTAAAGGGACTTTTAAAAGTCAGAGGAGGAGACACAGGTTGATGATGGCTTGGAGAGGAGGTGTTTATGCAGATCCTTCACCTGACTGACTTTTGCCAACCTGTGAACGTGGTGGGGCACAGCAGCACTTCCCTCCTAACTCCACCTGGAGAAGTGCTTTCTTGTCAGAAAGCTCTTGTGGGAACACCTGATGCTGAGTTTATAGATTAGGAGATCTTGTGAATCTTTAAAACCTTTAAATACAATATTTCCTCTTTGGGAAAACAAAAATAAAATAAAATAAAATAAAATAAAATAAAATAATTCATGTGTCCTTGCCCTAAATTGTAGGAGAAGATTTTGAAGATGTACCGGCTCCAAAGACAGTTAAAGGTGAGTTTGTTATGGTTAGTTCATTTGCACATTTTCTCTCAAGGCTGAGATGTTTTGTCTGTATTGTTTTATTTAAATATTCTTGATTTCTAGGCAACAGTTACATGGTAGAAAAATGTTTAATAAAAAGATTTTAAATATTATTTAGGAAATATGTCTTCTTGCAAATTGAAGGAACTTCTTTACAACTGAGTATCAGATGTATTTATTGACTAATCTAGGAGACCATTCCTTCACAGTTTTCCTTTCATAAAGGAGTACAAAATGACTATTTCATCAAGTATGACTTTTTACTAAGAAAATTTGAGATGTCATCTCTACTATAGTACTATTATAAAGGATGGAAGGGAAGGAGGAGATAAAAAATAAAGATGAAGAAGGAAAGGAAAGGATAGGAAAGGAAGGCAGGATTCAAACCCTCTAAACCAGAGGACAGGCACACAGAAAAACTGGCCATTTCCAGACGAAAATTCTTACTCAGATCTTTCTAGAACAAAATGTCTCCATCTGAGAAGTGAGGGTTTGAGCAAACTTGATGAGTTTTTATTGTTTTCTGAAGGTTTCCTCACTTGCTAGTTTGGACTTGACATAAAATGAGTACTTTCTATTTTACTTCCAACATTTTCTGTGGACAACGAGAGTTTGCTTAGGTGCTCTTCTGCCTATCAAAGTATAAGTGCTGTAGCAATGCCCAGACTTAACTATGTGGAAAGTTCTGTGTTGAGAAATGCACAAGGAAATAAATTGGTACCTAAGTGTTAAGAAATGAAAGCTGAGATTTTTCACTTGTTTTAAGACACTTTTCTGAGGAATTCATGAACTCTTGTTGATGGAAATGTAAATTAATACAGTACTGCCCTATGTTATGGGGATTGCTTTAAAAACTAATAATAGAACTACCATATGTTCTAACAATCCAACTGCTTGAATATATCCAAAGGGCATTAAATCATTATACCAAAATATTACTTGCACTCCCTTATCTATTGCTGCACTATTAATAATAGCTGAGGTAGGGAATAAATCTAGATGCCAATTAGCAGATGAATTAATAAAGAAAATATGGTACGTAAACACAATGGAATATTTCTTAACCATGAAGAGGAGTGAAATCCTGTCATTTGCAGCAATGTGAATTGAATTGGAAGTTATGATGTTGAGTGATATTAACTAGACACAGGAAAACCAAATGTTCTCACTCATCGATAGAAACTAAATATTCACTCTTATACAAGAACAGAGTGGAATTGTAGTCACTAGAGACTGGGACGTATAGGAGTGTGGGAGGGGGGATATAAGAAGTTATATAAGGGGATTAAGCACCTTTAGCAAAGAAGAATTAGTTTTGATTTTCTATAACACAGTAGGGTAAATATTGGTTAAAATAACGTAGGATATATTTCAAAATGACTGAAAGAATAAGAAATTCCCAACAAATAAAAATGATTAACATTTGAAAAGATGGAAGTTTTTAGAGCCAGATCCCACCCTTACTATAATATAAGTCTGAGCATCAAAGACCTCTTCACAAGAAACAAATTATTGTCATCCAGTCCTTGTCCCTAAATGTCCTACACATTGGGGCCAATTTTCTATTTAAGAAATTGACCTAGCCTGCTGCTTCCTCTTCCATTGGTTGTCCTCCCAGCTCTGGCTCTTGCCCATTAAATGTTACAAGGAAAGTCTGAATATAACCTGAATAAAATCCTAGAGTGTACTATAAAGCGGAAAAGTAGCTCCTGTTTCTTTCATATTGTGCTCTTGTGTAGACATTCTCAGGATATTTATTCTCATAATTATTCTCATAAACAATATCTGTAAATGTATTAATATTTACTTTCACATTTTTGTATCTTCTAGAAACTGAAGATGTATCTTCCCCAAAGAAGCAAAAAAGTGAGTTTATAATTAGGTGTCAATGATAAAGTCATTCTGCATGAAAGATGCTATGTATAAATTTAAGTTTTAGACCCTTTCAAAATGAACAGTATTAGAAGAAAAAGAATTTTAGCACAGATATTAAGGATAACATTAAAGTAGGTCATTTATATTTCAAAGTGAGGTTTGTCATTTTTTGTGTCAGGCAAGAGGCACATAGTTGGGAGAATTACGAATAATGATCAAAGTGGCATTTATATCCAGCCATTCTACACTGTTCTGATCCTGAGTACTCTGGCTGAATCCTGCTAAATGTGTGTTACTGTCTGCTGTATAATAGATCACTTGAAGTGATATGCTGAACTTTTTTTATATCAAGTAGAAGAAATGTAGAAATAGGTTTTAACAATTCAATTGCTGGGAAATTCACTTCTAAGACTCAAGGTTCTTATTGATTTTTCTTTTTAAGATATATGGCAGGATCTTAACATTCAGTTTTGGGGATTCTTGATTTTAGAATGCTATCAACATTCATATGCAGTTGCAAAATTCAGTGTTCAGTTCCTGGGATTCTTATTATCCCAGTACCTCCAAATTAGACATTTTTGTTCTGAAAGTAAAGTGGTGTAAGTTTTGAATCTACATATGTATTAAATAAAATCACCACCGGCAGACTAGATGAAGCAATTTTTGAAATGGATATAACTAAAGTTTGATTCACATTATGCTTTAAAAGTAAAGAAATAGACATTATCTGAGAAAATGATGTCATTGAGTTCTGTATTGCCTCTTATATGTATTTCTGGAGGAAATTACTAAAATATGTTTTATAACAGTAAATGTTTCTTAGTCTGCATTAATAGTTTATTCACCGAAAAACTATTGCGTGTTTACTATGTTCCAAATATTGCTTTAATTGCTGAGACTACTGCAACAGATAAGAAAGATATCAATTATAATAATAAATATAGAAAAATAGTCTTATGATACTTTTGGGTATTATTAAAAATTCCACAAGAAAAGGAAATATATATCAGTCTGCATGTTTCCAATGTATACAGCAAACACTTTTCCAATTGATAAGTAGTGATAAGTTGCAGCTATGTAACACAGACACTTGAAATATCTTATTTCATTAATGAATATTAAAACATAATTCAACAGGAGTAGGGGGATTATGCCAATGCCAATTTTCTGGTTGGGATATTATAATACAGTTTTGCAATATACTGCCTTTTGTAGAAACTAGGCAAGCAAATAGTATGTCTCGGTATTATTTTTTGCTTATGCATCTAATATTTTCCAAAAATAAAAATTTTAATTAAAAATAAATAAAATATTTTTAGTAAATAGCTATCAAATATTCTAAGATCACTTGGGGGAACTTATTACATAAAAGATAATACTTCCTATTTTCTTCTCACTATGAAGTTTTTCTATATAGCTTGGTATTCATGAGCCTTTTATATAAACTCTAAATTTGCAACCATAATGATATTTTCATTATTAGCTTTTTCCATGTCCATTAAGTAAATAGGTCAGGAAAGTGCCTACATTTATCTGAAGTGGATAAATGTCGCCATCCCTCTCTGGCCTGTCCAACCCCCCAAATCTCATAACCTCCACACCTGGGGAAGATGAGAGATGTGTTATTTCCTCTGTTTGAGGCTAGAATAAAACAGAAAATAATCCTAGATCAGATGCTGTGGACAGAATAAAAACTAAACATAAATTTTCTCCAAACTAATTTCATTCCTGAAAACCAAGTGACTGAGGTCACTGCTTCACTGATGGAGTCAGAATAATCCTTGCTGCTTCTCTCAGCTTCCTTCTACCCATGCTTGGCTTTTCCAGTTTCATAAGCCCAAGTTTCATATAGATTTGTCTACCTCTCCTAAGTCTCACATGATCACTAACTTTTTTTTTTTTCTTTTACTGGCCCTCTGTAAAAAGTCTGCAAAAAAAGTGGTTGTTTAGAAGAATGCAAATGGATAGGATGCAAAACAGTGGAGCAAGCATCAGTAGGTGCTCACGATAGTAGGGAGAGAATTAGCTCTCCATCTTTTAACAAAGCTGTTCCTGGGAATTGAGGCTGAGTGCAGAGCTCACACTGAATCCACTGCACTATTCACCCCTGCTCGTCTTTAATTTTCCTGTGTTGCTTTCTCCTCAGAGTTGTTACCTGGGAGCAGTTCCTAAAAGAATAATAAGCTGCCTCAGGAGAGCTCTCTAAAATGAAAACTAATGAAAAATTTCAGGACTCTAAGAACCATTCTCTCTGTGATATAATGCACACACGCACACACACACGGTATTTAGAATATTGATAAGATCATGTTTTGAAACTTGTTCCTAGGTAACTGTCCCTAGATGGCTATGCACATCAATGTACACCAAGTATTTTGATGTTCTTGTGCAAGCCATTTATATTATGAGTTCCTAAGGCCTTACCAGGAAGGATTTTTAAGTATCTCACCTATGCTGATGCATTTAATTTCCACTTTTATGTAAGGTTTTTGTTGTCTTGATTTTATAAATGAAGTATCCAAGACACGGAGAGGTTCCATTAGAGGTTTACTTGCCAGTAGCTGTGTGGGTGATCCAACTGTGGAACCTGAGACTGTACCTACAGTGCCGTACGACCTCAGTGCTCTAGCTTTATTCCTGCTCATAAATTACGCTTGTTTTAACAGACCACCATGCTTTCTTCCTTAGGTCCCATCAGTTTCTTCCAGTGTGTTTACTTGGATGGGTACAATGGCTATGGATTTCAGTTTCCTGTCACTCCTGCACAACACCCTGGAGAGAACCCTGGCAAGCCAAATTCTCCAGGACAAAAGTAACAGGGACAGTAGAAACACATACATGACCCTTATAAGTGCTTTAAAATTATGAAAATGGGATCTTCTATTTTGTTCACAGTGACACAGGCAATGGAAATCATGCAATCCATTTTTTTTTGGTTTTTTTTAATAACATTTTACTCTTCTGCCTGGTGTAGAGACAGGGTAGTCAAAGGGATTGAATAATAAGCAAACATGTTGAAGGGTCTGGTGATCAAGAATATGTTATTAGTGTTTGTTGCTTTGGAGTAGGAGATGCTTATATTTTTCTATTTCCACTCACTGGAAGGTTGCACACAAATTAATTTAAAGTTTAAACTTCATATTGGTCTTTTAAATGTGATTGATGCAATTACAAAATGAAAATCCTGATTTCAGTTTGATTTTCATTTTTCAAATAGTAATACAGACTGCATTCTAAATTTAAAGGGTACAACAGCTTATTTTAAAGTGACTCTTCTGTGTCATGTGGATATCTAAGCTCAATTTACTTAATAAGATGATGCTGAATAGTTTCATTCTGTTTAAGCTGTTTCTATTTTAGTGGTGTCAGTGCTCTAGAATGGATAACACTTGCACCAAAGAGTTCCTTGTGATATTCTTAGAGCTCAAAATGTCTCTGAACTTTAGACATGAAAAGATTAAAAAACAAATGCTTGGTGAATCTTATCTCTAAGATTAATCATGAACTACAATTAAGACATTCACTCCAGTAGATGTAAACCTCCAATTAGGCAGGTCTGCTGAGTTATTTGCTTGAAATATAAATAAATGTAATGGGGATTTTCAGATTTCTCCACACTGTTTCTTCATGAAATTGTCACCTGGATGAAACTTTAGATCAATGATTAAATGTGGGTGACAGATGCAAAATTATTTAATTTCACTTAAATACATTATCTTGGTGAAATTTTCTTTTCTTTTTCAAAATGAAAAAATATGAGTGCCATCAAAGTTTAAGGGAGACATTTTAACCATGGTTGTCTTCATGAGATATCTTACTTGCTTTCAGGTAATGGGTGATCTTTGCTCATGACATGGATGATGATTTTTAACTTTCTTGACATTGTATCACTGGAGATGACTGTTATGGTTTTGTCATCTTCCTAATGATACACGTACTCAGGTTCTTACAACATTTTTCTATCAGCTCTGAAAGTCATGTCTCTGCAATCTAATATCATGTTTACAATTGCAAATGAACTTACGACAAAGTAACTCATTAATAATTTGAGTTATTCTTTCTGGTGTTATAATGATTTTGCAAGGTCTAAGCTAGCCAGAACCTATATAGTCACGTGATTTATTTTCAAGGACTACGACCAACTAAGGTTGTTGAGACTCAAGGTATGATCAGTTTTACAAAAATCCTTAGTAATACATTCATTATTAATAATGGATTTCCACGGACTTTTGTGGAAGAAGTTGGTCTTGGCCATGTAATGGGAGACCCAATATACACCACAAAAGCCAACATTACAATAAACCAGATTAAAAGCATCCTTTTTTTGTGGGGAGGGGGTGACCTGGAAGTGTGTAATTTCAGGTCTGACCAGATGGTACCATCTTTCAAAGCCCCTTCGTATACTGATGTTCATTTATAAGTAGGACAGTGGATAATGTTTATTGTTCAACTGTTCCTCTACCTGTTATAATTACTAGGAAAAGGAGTGGGAGAAAATATGATAGCCATCTTATGTCTTATAGCACAGAATGGTTTATCCATTGAATGGCTATCTTTCAATGACTATATATTGAGCAGTTACTCTTTCTATGCTATGTTAGGCACTGAACTTCATAGGAAAAATACAAGGATAAATTCTGTTCCTACTGCTATCCTGACATAGTATGTGACCTTAAAAACCACCAAATGGACTGTTTGTTTCTCTCTGTGTAAAATAGGGATATCAAGACACACAGCCTTATATCTCACATCACCTCATATCTTACAGAAGTACTATGAAGATTGATACAATATCTTGATATGGATATAATATTTAAGTAAATTTCTGAATTAATACTTTTGGATATTGAACTGTTTTTCTCTCTGAGAGGTTTTCTATATTACATTGTCATTTATTTCACTCTCATTGTGAAAACTGATAAATATTAAAATGTAGTGTACTTTGTTGAAATTAGAATTAAAATGAACAATTTAAATGTAGACAGCATAATAATTATAAAGGTTTATCTGATTTAAGTTATAATAATAGAACTTTAGATATGTCATCTAAACTGTCATCTGTAGGTTTCCATCAAATAAAAAATACTTTTGATCCTTTCAAGTTTGGTGTCTTACATTTTCAAAGAAAATTATAAATAATAAATTGGGTCTTTTTCTTTAATAGTTTCCTCATAGTTTATGACATATTGGTTTATTGATAGTTTTGTGTCATAAATGCTTAAATATGCAAACATTAATAATTGTTTAATTCATATTTGCCCAGGAGATATGAGCTACCCTTTCCTCTAGTTACTCCATACCCTCATCCTTTCTTAGTAGTGGAAAGTGTGTGAAAAATAAAAATTAATTACCAAAAGTTATAAACTTTTTTTTCAGTCTTTATAAAGTCTGAAAAATTACCATTCAAATGAGGTAAAGATTTTTTGTAATTAACCCCTTGAAAAGTGCTTCTATGTTGACTCATTCTGGTATATACTTGTCAAAACTTCATAGAAGTACTGACCATGCGTATTTAATGATTCAGTTTATTTTCTTGATTAATTTGGCTGAGACAAAAAAAGCAAAGAGAATAACAAATACTGCTGATAGAAAACTCAAAGATCATCTGGTCAACCTGTCATATACAAAAAAATAGAAATATTTCCTACAGAAACTCAAATATTAAGCCAGGCACCTGTAATCCCTGTAGCTTGGGAGGCTGAGGCAGGGGGATTGAGAGTTCAAACCCAGCCTCAGCAAGAGTGAGGTGGTAGGCAACTCAGTGAGACCCTGTCTCTAAATAAAATACAAAATAGAGCTGGGGATGTGGCTCAGTGGTTGAGCACCCCTGTGTTCAATCCCTGGTACCCCCTGCCAGAAAGAAACTCAATTATTTGCTCAAAGTCTCTCAAGTCAAAACAGGCCTATAATTTTAGTCAATTAATTACCAATGCCCTTGACTACTTTCCTCAGGTGTTACTATACCATTAGCTCCTTATTCTAGCATCCCATCCATCTTTCAAACTGTGATAGAAAATGTCATGTTTTATAGGAACACTTAATTTTTCTACTTGAATATTGAAAAGAACCATAAAAGTACATCTTACTCACTTTCTTTAGATATATAGAAAATGATTCTTGAGAGGTTAGGTGACATGATTAGGGATATCTAGCTTATTAGTTGCAGAATTACATAAACTCAGTATTTTTTTCCTAATCCTGTACATATCCTTCCTGCCCAATGTGACTCCTTATGATTCCTTTACTGTCTTAAGAGCTTCCTTCTATTATTTTTAAGCTTATTAAGACATGGAAACTGAGAACAACTTCCCCTAACTGGCCTCCTTGAGACCTTCTTTGTTCTATCCCTTTTAGAATTTTATCAATATCATCCTGTACTTCCCCCCTTGTTCATATTTTCTATAAAACATTGAAGTGTTGAGAACTACAATAGTGATTCTTGATTTCTCATACCACTGCATTTGACTCTAAGCCATGTGCCCTTCTCAGTATCATCAAATTCCTTATCTATGCTCTTTTTGAACTTGTAGCGAGAACTAATTACTTGCATTAAGTCATTGTGGCAATTTTTGCTTTTTTACTCACCACATCCAAAACATTCTTAAACAGCTTAATAACAGGTTGGTATACTAGTCCATGCTTCTGAGTACATCTGCCAGACAGCTGTGTTTTGAGAACCAGTGTGCTGTGGTGGAGAGCCCACTGGACAAGTAGCCCTCAAACCTGAGGTTAGACTCCTGCTAGAAGTAACACTGATCATTTATCTTCATTGATCTTCATTTCTTATCTCTAAGTAAAAATAAATGCTCCTATGCTACAATGACTTTGATCTTTGTTGAGGTAAGTACCCTGTATAGAGAATTTGCTGATAGGACCTTTGAGTTTTGTTATTAAGTAATCCAAAAGTACCCTGAACCGAGGACCTCATGTTACTACGTGGTATGAACCAGAGCAGCAAGTAAAAATCAGAACTGTATAGGCATGAACAAAAATGGGAACATGGCCACTAGCAAAAACAATTCCTCTTTTACAAAAATATTTCAGTGCTTTGTGACATTTTTGTGGAGCTTTTATAAATCAGTGATAACAGAATATCCTTCAACCCACTGAATGAAAAGCTGAGATGGAACAGTGATTCACATACCCCAACACACTGTCATAAAATTCAGTATTCATTAAAAGGTCTAAAGGTGTTCCAGAAATGTGTGAGCAAGTGATGTACTGAAATAAATACTAACTATAGCATCTGCAAACATTAAAACCTTTAGCATATGTCTTTTGTTCAGGAAAGGGGCATTGCATTCTGTCTGCTTATCACTTACACACACACACACACAAACAAATACACACACACAACTCATTGAGAAACTACATACATGTCTTAAACGCAAACATGGATGCAATTGATCTGATCTGAATGGAAGATTTATTCTCTACAAATGATGTAATATTTTCTATAAGAGGAAAGGAAAGCTATGAATTTCAGCAATTTTGAGAAACAATGAAGCAAACAAACAAATTATTTTCCTCTTTTGGACATTTATGTATGAAAGAATATTTTAAAATTGGAAATGTATGAACCTTGTTCAAAAAAGTATCCTTTCACCTCAGTTCCCTGCCCACTCCACTACAGTCTACAGCAAATCACAGTTATAATCTTATGTATCTATTATCTGAAAATACAAATAAAACAAATACATATTTTATTACACAGATATTACATACTATAGACATCATTTGGTACTTTCCTCTATTAAAATGTATACTGAATTATTTTTATACCAATATGTACATAGCTTCTTCATTAATGTAGCTAGATACAGATGAGGTGGACCTTAAACTCACAGTATAGTACATATGTTTCAAGTATAGAATTTGATGCATTTATGAGATCATGACCTGGATCAAAATAAGAACATTAACAGACCTCCAAAGGTTCAGTCATAGCCCAGCCAGTAAATGGCTCCTGTTATCACAATTCTGATTTCTATCACCAAGTAATTACTTTAAGCATTTTGACCATTGTATGAATGAAATTGTAAATTGCCTAGTTTCAGTGCTAGGTGTTTTTCTTAATATTGCATAGGTGAGACATATTCACTTTGTTGCATTTACAAGTAATTTACTCTTTTTATTACTTCATATATTCATGTATGTTTATACTGAAGAATTTATTTTACAATATATTATATGAGGGAATTTGGAATGTCTCCATTTTTTTTCTAATAAAAATATCATGCTGTTAGCACTCTTGTTAGTGTCTTTTACTATATATATATGTGCAGGGGCAGGGAGGGCATTATATACAAGAGTAGAATTGCTGGCTTGTGGAGTAGGAGAATGTTCATCTTAGCAGATAATACTGACAGTTTTCTAACTGGTTGTACCAATTTAAGCTCTACCAACAAAGGATAAAGGCCCCAGTTGCTCTAGCTCCTTGCCAACATTTATTATCATCTATTTTGCAATCCAGATGGCATTCAATTCATGCATATTTTGTAAAGTAGACTTGAAAGCTTATTTTTTCCTCATGAACATAGAGACAACATGGCAATTGTTAATCCTGACAAGACATTTCTTTTCCAGTGTGATATGGGAATGTCTTCATTGTAAAAGAAATATATATGTGTGAGTCTGCTTCTGACTTATCTACTCAGTTCCTTTGGTCTATTTACATATTCATGGGCCAAAACTGCATGGTTTAATTATGGTAGCATTACAACAGGTGTTGATAAGTGAAAAGTTACTCATGTCAATGTATTTTCTTCGTAGTGGTCTTCACTGTCCTTCACTTTCTGATATTATCCTTTGGACCCTTTTCTACTTCATTAATTTTGCTCTTATATTTATAAAAAAATAACCTCATGTTTTATTTGTTACTTTTCCTACTTTAAGATAGATGATTTCACCTCTAATTCTTTTTTCAAATATACACTAAAGTGTATGTGAAAATATGTATAAATAATTATTATAATGTATAATATTTAACTTCACAGATTGTTTTAGCATCCAACATATTTTGCCATATTTCATTAATTAACATTAAGTTGAAAACATTCATTTATTTCCATTGTGATTATTTTTAACATCACAGGTCATTAAAAGCATATTGCTTAATTGTGAACAATTATGAATTCACTGATTTAAACATTAATTTCACAGTGTGATTTCAATCTTTTTAAATGTGTTGAGGTATTCTTTATTGATCACAATATGTTCATTTGAAAAACAATTGTATGCTCCCTGATTGATTAATAAAATACATGCTTCAGACAGCCCAGCCAACACCCGCAGAGCACAGGCAGTCCCAGGAGAGCATAGCCAACGCCTGTGGAGTCCACACTGGGTCCCAGATGTATCTTTGAAAACATTGCCCAACACCACACTCCTCCTCCAACCTGACCTGACACTCCATCACTGAAAATAGCCTCCTCCATTTGGAACATCATCATTGCCATCTTTAGTTGTGGCAACTCCCAGGTTGGAACACCGGGTGTGTACATTATAATGAAAATGCCTAGCATAGAGAATATTGAGAGAATCTTAAAAGCCATCAGAGAAAGGAATCAGATTACATATAGGGGAAAAACAATTAAGACATCTATAGATTTTTTAACACAAACCCTGAAAGCTAGAAGATCCTGGAACAACATATACCAAGCTCTGAAAGAAAATGGATGTCAACCAACAATCTTATATACATCAAAATAAAGCTTTAGATTTAATGATGAAATAAAATCCTTCCATGATAAACAAAAGTTAAAAGAATTTACAGCTAGGAAGCTGGAACTACAGAACATCTTCAGCAAAATATTCCATCAGAAAAAAATTAAAAACAACAATGTAAAGCACCAAAGATATTACACTAAAGGAAAAACTAATCAAAGAAGAAACCAAGTCAGTTAAATATCAAAAATGATTAAGAATGACTGGAAATAAAAATCATGTCTCAATAATAATTCTGAATGTTAATGGCTCTAGCTCACCAATCAAAAGACACAGATTAACAGATTGGATTAAAAGAATGACCCAACAATATTCTAACTCTAAAAGACACATCTCATAGAAAAAGACATCACAGGCTGAAGGTGAAAGGTTGGAAAAAACCATACCATTCACATGGACTGGAAACAAGCATGGGTTTCTATCTTCATATTAAATAAAGTAGACTTCAAGCCAAAGTTAATCAAAAGGAATAAAAAAGGACATTTCATACTGTTCAAGTGAAACATATATCAACAAGACATAACAAGTTAAATATATATGCCCCCAAACAATGGAGCATCTACGTTCATCAAACAAACTTTTCTCAAGTTCAAGAGTGAAATAGACCACAACACAATAATTCTGGGTGACTCTGACACACCTCTTTCACCATTGTATGGATCTTCCAAACAAAAGCTTAACAAAGAAACTATAGAACTCAATAAAACAACTGATAAATTAGACATAACCGACATATATAGAATATTTCATCCATCAACTAGAGAATACACTTTCTTCTCAGCAGCACATGGATCCTTCCCTACAATAGACCATATATTATGCCACAAAACAACTCTTAGCAAATACAAAAAAATGGAAATACAAAAAAATGGAAATACTACCCTGCATTCTATTAGATAATAATGGAATGAAATTAGACATCAATGATAAAATAAAAAAAAAATAAAAGCTACTTCAACACTTGGAGACTAAATAATATGCTATTGAATGAACAACAGGTTGCAAAAGACATTAAATAAAGAATAAAAAATTCTTAAAGGTAAATGAGAACACTGATACAACATATTGAAATCTCTGGGTCACTATGAAGGCAGTACTAAGAGGAAAGTTCATTGCCTGGAGTTCATTTCCTAAAAGAAGAAAAAGTCAACAAATAAATGACCTAACATTACATCTCAAAGCCCTAGGGGAAAAAAAAAAAAGAAAAAATCAATACCAAAAGCAGTAGAAAACAGGAATAATTGAAATCAGAAAGGAAATCAATGAAAGTGAAACAAACAAAAAAAACACAATTGAAAAAATTGACAAAACAAAAACTTTGTTCTTTGGAAAAATAAATAAAATTTACAAACACATATCCATGCTAACAAAGAGAAGGAGAGAGAAAACTCAGATTACTAACATCCATGAGAAAAAAGGAAATATCATGACAGACATTACATAAATACAGAAGATAATTAAATATTATTTTGAAAATTTGTACTCCAATAAAATAGAAAATATTGAAGGAAACCACATATTTTTACAGTTACATTATTTTCCCAAACTGAACAGGGATGATATACGTTCTTTAAACAGATCAATTTCATGCAATGAAATAGAAGACACCATTAGAAGCCTACCAACCAAGAAAAGCCCAGGACTGGATGGATACACAGCTGAGTTCTTCAAGACCTTTAAAGAATAACTAATACTAATGCTTCTGAAATTATTTCATGAAATATCAACAATGGAAATCATTCTATGAGACCAATATCAACGTGATTTCAAAAACAGGCAAAGACCCATCAAAGAAAAAAAAAACAACTTCAGACCAATATCTCTAATGAACATAGATGCAAAAATTCTCAATAAAACTCTGACAAATCAAATACAAAAAAATAGTGTACCATGGTTAAGTGGGGCTCATCCCAGGGATGCAATGTTGGTTCAACATACAGAAATCAATAAATGTAATTCATCACATTAATGGACCTAAAGATAATAATTATATGATCATCTCAATAGATGCAGAAAAGCAGACAACAAAATATAGCACCCCTTCATGTTCAAAACACTAGAAAAATTAGTGATAACAGGTACTTATATCAACATTATAAAAGTTACCTATGTTAAGTCTCAGGTCAACATCATTCTAAATGGAGGAAAATTGAAAACATTCCCTCTAAAAACTGGAACAAGACAGGAATGCCCTCTTTCACCACTTCTATTTAACATCATTCTTGAAACACTAGCCAGAACAATTAGACAGATGAAAGAAATTAAAGGGATATGGATAGGAAAAGAAGTCAAATTAGCACTATTTGCCAATAATAGGATTCTGAACATAGAAAACACAAACAATTCCATCAGAAAACTTCTAGAACCAGTGAATGAATTCGGCAAGGTAGCAGGATATAAAATCAATACCCATAAAGCAATAGCATTTCTTTATATCAGTGACAATACCTCTGAAAGAGACATGAAGAAAACTACCCCATTCACAATAGCCTCAAAAAAAAAAAATTAAATACTTGGGAATCAACGAAAGTGAAAGACCTGTACATTGAAAACTACAGAATGCTAAAGATAGAAGTCAAGAAGACCTTAGAAGATGAAGAGATCTCCCTTTTTCTTGGATAGGCAAAATTAATATTGTCAAAATGACCATACTACCAAAAGCACTGTACAGATTTAATGCAATTCCAGTCAAAATCCCAATGGCATTCCTCATTTAAATAGAAAAAGCAGGGGCTGCAGTTGTGGTTCAGTGGTAGAGCTCTTGCCTAGCATGTGTGAGCACTGGGTTCAATTCTCAGCACCACATAAAAAAAATAAATAAAATAAAGGTATTGTGTCCATATACAACCAAAAAAAATTTTTTAAAAAAGATGTGTAAAAAGTACTCATAAAATTAATCTGGAAAAATAAGAGCTCCAGAATAACTAAAGCAATCCTTAGCAAGAAGAGTGAAGCAAGTAGCATCACTATACTAGAACTTAAACTATAATACAGAGCTATAGTAACAAAAATGGCATGGTGTTGGCACCAAAATAGATGTGTAGACCAGTGGTACAGAATAGAAGACACAGAGACAAACTCACAAAATTACAGTTATCTTATATTAGACAAAGGCACCAAAAACATATGTTGGAGAAAACATAGCCTCTTCAACAAATGGTGCTGGGAAAACTGGAAATCCATATGCAACAAAATGAAATTAACCCCTATCACTCACCATGCACAAAACTCAACTCAAAATGGATCAAGGACCTAGGAATTAAACCAGAGACCCTGCACCTAACAGAAGAAAAAGTAAACCAAATCTCCATCATGTCAGATTAGGCCCTGACTTTCTTAATAAGACACCTATAACACAAGAATTAGAATCAAGGATCAATACATGGGATGGATTCAAACTAAAAAGCTTCTTCTCAGCAAAGTTGAGAAGAATAGAGTTGAATAGACAGCCTACAGAATGGGAGAAAATTTTTATCACCTGCACATCAGATGGAACACTAATGTCTAGGATATATAAAGAACTCATAAATCTTAACCCCAAAAAACAACCCAATCAATGAATGGGCCAAGGAACTGAACAAACACTTCTCAGAAGATGATATATAATCAATCAACATATATATGAAAAAATGTTCAACATCTCTAGCAATTAGAGAAATGTAAATCAAAACTACTCTAAGATTTCATCTCACTTCAGTCAGAATGGCAGCTATTAAAAATACAAACAAAAATAAATGTTGGTGAGGATGTGGGGAAAAGGGCACACTCTTACATGGTTGGTGGGACTGCAGTATAATCATGGCATTTGCAGGTAAATGGATGGAGTTGGGGGATATAATGCTAAGTGAAGTAAGCCAATCCCCAAAAAAAACAAATGCCAAATGTCGTTTCTGATATAAGGATGCTTATATCAGAAAATAGGGATAGGGGGTGTAGGAAGAATAGAAGAACTTTAGATAGGGCAAAGGGGAGGGAATGGAGGGGAGGGGTCATGAAAGTAGGAAAGGTGGTGGTACAAGATGAACATCATTACCCTAAGTACATATATGAAAACACGATTGGTGTGAGAGACATGAAAATTGTGCTCTATTTGTGTAATATGAATAGAACTGCATTTGGCTTTCATATATAACTAATCAGAATAAATAAAATTAAAAAAATAAATACCTTCTTCATAAGGGATTTTTTTCTATCATCTAGTTTTGTTCTTTTTAAAATATATTTTGTCTTATTTCATAAATTACCTTTTTGAAATCTGAAAGACTGTGTATTCTCTGATTGTAGAGGATTCAGTTTTCTTCTGGAAGTCTAACAGACCATGAACACATCACCTCTGGACAGTTGAGTTTGAGATTCTAGCTATATTAAGGTTGATTGATTTCCCCCGGCTTCCATGCAGAACACATAGAGTATTTCCTTTCTGTGTTCTCCATGGAAAACCTGGGTTGTTGGCCAGATCACCTCTGCTCTGATGAGGCCTGAACTTTCCTCCATGCTAATGCAGACTGCTGAAAGCTGTGCTCAAGTTTTTGCATACTCCCTGTTGCTGCATATCTTTGATTTCTTGTGTCTAACCTCACACATGGCAGCTTAGCAAGCAGCAGGTGCCTCGAAGGGAAACTGCAAGTAGAACAGTGTGGCTCAGTACTATCCTCTGTGATCATGGACCCTCGTATTTTTACCTCTTTGGCTTCCAGAATGCCAGAGTTTTTCTTTTCAGTCTAGATACCTCTGAAAGCATCACCTTGACATCTATTTCTCACGATAATGACTTGTTATTTCCCTTTAAGCTATAAGGCAGAGGTGAATGTGGTGTTCACCCTAACATATTTCCTTCTTTTTCTAAGACTTGACCCATTGAATTTTGGCTGCTAAACTAGCTTTTTACTCTCTAAATGGTACATTGTTTTCAACTGCTTTATAGTTGTTCTCAGCAAGAGGATTTATTTGATAAAGTTACTGTTAACATGGTTGTAAGGAAAATAGTCCTTGTAATTTTTGTTTTACATTTGTACAGTATTTCAGGGTATGGATGTACCATCATATATTGAATTATGCCACAGTTATACACACACTTAGGTAATTTCCAATCAAGATACAATGAACAATATCAGACATACTATATTGTACCTAAGCACACATGCACATATGAATGAGGGAAAATTTATTGAAGAGGCATTGTTATTTAAAAAATATGCATTTGCAAGTTCATAAAGGAGTGATTATTTCCCAGTGAAATTGCTTCCAGTCATTGCTCCCTTTAAGGGCTGAGTTCTTCACCACAGATCACATTCTGGGTGAAGTTTTCTCCTGGGTATAAATGTTGGTTGTTAGATTTTGAGATCTGCTGAAGTTACCACATTCAGGAATTCTGAGCACTTGTTGCAATTGTCCATATAGGATTCATTGGCACCAATTATTTTGGATACATTTATGTATAGTTTTGACTTTCATATTGTCTTCATTCCTAAATTATATTGATAGACGATAGACAATTTTCTAACATTTTCTGTTTTATTTTCTTTGTTGTTCCATGTGGTTTCCAAGGAGTGTCAAGATTTGGAACTCAGCAGCTGTCATGTTTCCATTACAATAAGAATGAAATTAATTTTAAAATAACGTTGAGTATTTTAATAACCACAAAGCAAATTGACTTTTAAAAATTAATAGAATTCACTGCTTATATCAATCTTGTGACTTTTTTTGTTATTCCAAATGAGCTACTTTAAAAACCTTTACTCAATAACATTTCATTTCTGTAAGAGTTACAAATTAAAATTTATGTCTGTTTAAGTTTTCAGTATAGATGAGCAAATTACTTATAGTTTTTTTAAGAAACAGGATAAATTTTAATTACCAAAATTAAAATTTCACTTGTAAAATTAAAATTTGCTTATAGATATATAAGACTATTAAGCAGTAGTGCAGTAGTTGTTTAATAGGTCATTTAAAAAAATTGATTCCTGCCTTTCAGAGCTCTAGAAATAATGCCAATATTTAATCTCATTATGAACCACATGAAAAAAAAATACTTTAAAGAACTCAAAGGCCATGATTCACACCATTAACTCCCTCACCTTTAAAATTGTACCTTTGATGTGACAATATAGTCTTTAGTTCTTTCTACTTCAAAAGAATCTTTGCCTAAAATCTATGAAAACTTCCATTCACATTTCATTTTATTCAGTTCTGTAGAGCTTGTAATTCCTGGTAGTGAGCTTATGATACGCATGTCTAAAATGACTTGACAGGACTGCTTAGCTCTGTTAAAGCTGTTCAACATAAAAAGGCTTAAAATAACTGGTTCATGCTGTTTTATCCTTTCTACTGAAATTTGTTATCTTAAGTCTATTACAGATTTTTAAAAATCACTAACTGCAAATCATTAGATGGTTGAGTGACAATTGGTGATTGTCATTTGCTTCAATGATTTCCTATGACTTTTTGCAAGACTGAGTAAAAATAAAACATACTTAGTATAATAATTATTTAGAAAGATGTTTCTAAATGATGTGACATTGTACTTTACATTTTGTGTATAAATGGTCACTGCTTTATAAAATTTGTTTAATTTCTTCAATTGTTTCCTGATTTTTTCTATTAAATAATTGTCAATGAAATGTTCTTCATTTCAAAATTGAAGACAGTAACTTTTTTTTTAATGTACAGTAATCTGAGCTCCCAAATTCATTTTTCTTGGATAATATTTTAAACACAAGACCTTAATCACGAGTGAGTCCTGAGAATGACAAGGATGCCATCTACATCCAATTGTAGATCCCCCTTCTTAACCCCATAACTGCAGGCAGGTCAATCTATGCAGAGAAGGAACAAAAAGATATGAGAACTTTCAGAACTAATTTTAAAATCAGCCAAGTTTATAGCTATGTTTCGGAACAAAATTTCTCTTTTAAACTGATACTTGTCATTGGAATAAAAGAAACAGAATTAAATTTTACATTTTAGCAATACTTTCTTCTTCCCTCTGCAAATGAAGGTATTTTGACTTTTGAGTCAGTTCTATGATCAAATTTACCAATCAGATAGGAAAAAAAAATATTGCTGTACTTTTAATTTTTGGATTTTTACCCATTAGAATAGGTCAGTAGTTATATCTTATTATGGTTTAAACTGAATTTTCCTCATGATTAATGACATGGCACATCATTTCATATGCTTATTTTCCATTTATATATCTTCTTTTTTAAAATTAATTTTTTATTTATATATGACAGCAGAATGCATTACAATTCTTATTACACATATAGAGCACAATTTTTCATATGTCTGGTTGTCTACAAAATATATTCACACCAATTCATGTCTTCATATGTGTACTTTGGATAATAATGACCATAACATTTCACCATCATTTCTAATCCCATGCCCCTCCCTTCCCCTCCAACTCCTCTGCCCTATCTTCTTGGTAAAATGTCTGTTCAAACATATTGACCATTTTTAAATTGGGTTATTTTCTTATCAATTCTTCAACAATCTATACACACTGTATACCCAAGTGTGTTGCAAGTGTCTCCTTGTGTGAGACTTATATTATATTCTCTTGATAGTAACATTCAAAAGGTGAACATTTTAATTTTTGTTATAGTCTAATTTATCAACATTTTCTTAAATTATGATTTTGAGTTCTTACGCAAAAACCCTTACCTAAATCAAGATCACAAAGGTATTACACTATGTTTTCTTCTAGAAGTCACACAGTTTCAAATTTTGTATTTAGACCTAAGATACTTTTAAAATCAACTTTTATGTGGTACAAAGTAGAGGTCAGGATTCTTCCTTGAATATAAAAGCATATAAATGGCAACTATTCACTTATTGAACAGAAGAGGCAATCTTTCTACAAAGAATTGGTTTTCTACCTTTTTTTTCAAAATTGGTTGGTCATATACATGTGAGACTCTTTCTGTAACATTTTCTTTCCTACTCCATTCTATATATCTACAATTGACTAATGTGATACTGGATTTCAGTTGATTATATTAACACATTTTGCCTATGCGTTCATGGGAAATATTGTTTATAGATTATCTTTATTTGTTCTAATTAGTTATACATGACAGAAGAATACATTTTGACACATCATATATAAATAAAATATACCTTCTCATTCTTCTGGTTGTAAATGATATAGAAACACACCTGTCATGTAATCACATATATATGTAGGGTAATAAAGTCTGATTCATTCTATTACTCTACCTATCCACTACCCCCTCCCCTCCCTACACTCCCCTCTGCCTAATCTGAAGTACTTCTATTTTTCCATAGCCACCCCTATTGTGAATTAGCATCCACATATTAAACATTTGGCCTATGGTTTTCTTGGATTGGCTTATTTTGCTTAGCATGATATTCTCTAGCTGCATCCATTTACCACCAAATGCCATAATTTCATTCTTCCTTAAGGCTAATATCCATTGTGTGTATATATTTTCTTTATTCATTCATCTCTTGAAGGGCATCTAGTTTAGTTCCATAGTTTTGGTATTGTGAATTGAGCTGCTATAAACATCGATTTGGCTGCATCTGTGTACTATGCTGATTTTAAGTCCTTTGGGTACAAACTGACAAGTGGGATAGCTGTGTCAAATGATGGTTCCATTCCAAGTTTTCTGAGGAATCTCCAAACTGCTTTCCATAATGGTTGCACCAATTTGCAGCCTTGCCAGCTATGTATGAGTGTACCTTTTCCCCAACATCCTCGTGAACATTTTTTGTTGTTTGTATTCTTGATAATTGCCATTCTGACTGGAGTGAGATGAAATTTTAGAGTACTTTTGATTTGCAATTCTCTAATTGCTAGAAATGTTGAACATTTTTTTCATGTATTTGTTGATTTTATTTCTTCTTCTGTGAAGTGTCTGTTTAGTTCCTTAGCCCATTTACTGATTGGGTTATTTGTCTTTTTGGTGTGGAGTTTTTTGTGTTCTTTATATGTCCTGGAGATTAATGCTCTATCTGAGGCACAGATGTTAATGATTTTCTTCCATTCTTTAGGCTCTCTCTTCACGTTGATTATTTCCTTTGCTATGAGAAAGCTTTTTATTTGAATCCATTCCGTTTATTTTTATTCTTTTTATTGTTGGTTGTTCAAAACATTACATAGTTCTTGATATATCATCTTTCACACTTTGCTTCAAGTGGGATATGAACTCCCATTTTTACCCCATATACAGATTGCAGAATCACATCAATTACACATCCATTGATTTACATAATGCCATACTAGTGGCTGTCGTGTTCTGCTACCTTTCCTATCCTCTACTATCCCCCCTCCCCTCCCCTCCCCTCCCCTCTTCTCTCTCTACCCCCTCTACTGTCATTCATTTCTCCCCCTTGTATTATTTTTCCCTTTCCCCTCATTTCCTCTTGTATGTTCTTTTGTATAACCCTGAGGGTCTCCTTCCATTTCCATGCAATTTCCCTTTTCTCTCCCTTTCCCTCCCACCTCTCATCTCTGTTAAATGTTAATCTTCTTCTCATGCTCTTCGTCCCTACTCTGTTCTTAGTTACTCTCCTTATATCAAAGAAGACATTTGGCATTTGTTTTTTAGGGATTGGCTAGCTTCACTTAGCATAATCTGCTCTAGTGCCATCCATTTCCCTGCAAATTCTATGATTTTGTCATTTTTTAATGCAGAGTAATACTCCATTGTGTATAAATGCCACATTTTTTTAATCCATTCGTCTATTGAAGGGCATCTGGGTTGGTTCCACAGTCTTGCTATTGTGAATTGAGCTGCTATGAACATCGATGTAGCAGTGTCCCTGTAGCATATTTTTTTTTAATTTTATTTTACTTCTTGCATTTTAGGAGTCTTGTTAAAAAGTTCATTCCTAGGCAGACAGAGTAAAAATTGGGGGTCTATTTTTTTTCTTTTGGCACAGGGTTTTTGTTCTAGTGCCTAAGTCCTTGATCCAATTTGAATTGAGTTTTCTGCAGTTTGAGAGATAGCAGTTTAATCTCATTTTGTTAAATATGGATTTCCAGTTTTCCCTGCACCATTTTTTTCTCCAATAAATGTTTTGGCATCTTTTCCTAGTATGAGATGATTGTATTTATGTGGGTTTGTCTCTGTGTCTTCTATTCTGTACCATTGGTCTAAGTGTGTGTTTTGGTGCCAGTACTATGCTGTTTTTATTACTTTAGCTTTGTAGTATAATTTAACATCTGGTATTGTGATGCCTTATGCTACACTTTTCTTCCTAAGAATTGATTTGGTTATTTTGGGTCTCTTAATTTTCCAAATGAATTTTATGACAACTTTTTCTAGTTCTAAGAATAATGTCATTGAGATTTTAATAAGAATCACACTAAATCTGTGTAATGCTTTTGGTAGTATATCCATTATGATAATATTAATTCTGCCTATCCAAGAGCATGGGAGACCTTTTCATCCTCTAATGTCTTTTTTAATTTCTTTCTTTTAGAGTTCTGTAGTTTTCATTGTAGAGTTCTTTCACTTCTCTTATTAGATTAATTCCCAAGTGTTTTATTATTATTATTATTTTTAAGTTATTGTGAATGGGGTAGTCTTCCTAATTTTTCTTTCAGTGGATTCATCACTGATGTAGAGGAACTCCATTGATTTAGGTTCTTGATTTTATGTCCTGCAGCTTTACTGAATTCATTTATTTGTTCTAGAAGTTTTCTGGTGGAATTTTTTTGCATCTTCTAAACATAGAATTTTGTCATCAGCAAGTATAATGATAGTTTGATTTCCTCTTTTCCTATTTGTATCCCCTTAATTTCTTTCATCTGTCTAATTGCTCTGGCTAGAGTTTCCAGGACTATGTTGAATAGAAATGGTGATAAAGGGCGTCTTTGTCTTATTCCATATTTTAGAAGGAATGTTTACAATTTTTTCTGCATTTAGAATGATTTTGGCCTTGGGTTTAGCATAGATAGCTTTAAAATGTTAAGGTATGTTCCTACTATCCCTAGTTTTTCTAGTGTTTTGAACCTGAAGGACTTCTGTAGTTTGTCAAATTTTTTTCTGCATCTATTGAGATGATCCAAATAAATGTGAATACAAATCATATGTCAATAATAGCCTTGATTGTTAATGGCTTAAACACATCAATCAAAACACATAGATTAGCAGATGAGATTTAAAAATGAGACATAACAATATGCAATCTCCAAGAGACTCACCTCACAGACAAAGACATCCACAGACTGAAGGTGAAAGAATATATAAGTCCCATGGACCATGTAAACAAGAAGAGGTTTCCATCCTCATATCAGACACAGTGAACTTTAAACCAAAGTTAGACAGAAGGGACAAAGAAAGATATTTCATAGTACTTAAGGCAATTGTACATCAACAAGACATAACAATCATAAATATTTATGCCCCAAACAATGCAGCCTCTATGTATACCAAACAACCCCTTCTCAATTTCAATGAAATAGACCCAACACAATAATATTGGTGAATTTAACACACCTCTCTCACCACTGGACATACCTTGCAAACAAAAATGAAACAAAGAAACTATAGAACTAAATAATACAATTAGCAGTTTGACTTAACAGACATATATAGAATATTTCATCCATCAATGAGCAAACACACTTGCTTCTCAGCAGCAGGTGGCTCCTTCCCTACAATATACCATATCTGATGCCACAAAGCAACTCTTAGCAGACACAAAAAGTAGAGACACTTCCCTGCATTCTATCAGATCATAATTGAATAAAATTAGTAAACATTGATTAAATAAATAATAGAAGCTATTCCAACACCTGCAGGCTAAATAATATGCTAATTAGTGAAAATGGATTGTAGAAGAAATCAGAGATGAAATATAAAATTTAGAGTTAAATGAGAACACTGATACAACATATCAAAATCTCTGGAACACTATGTAGGCAGTGCTAAAAGAAATGTGCATTGTTTTGAGCTCATTCATTGAAAGAATAGAAAGTCAAGTAATAAATGACCTAATATTACATCTCAAAGCCCTACAGAAAGAAGGACAAATCAACACCAAAAGCAGAAGACAGAAAATAATTAAAATCAGAGATGAAATCATTGAAACTAAAACAAAGGAAAGAATTTTAAAAATAGACAAAATAAAAAAGTTGTTTCTTTGAAAAACTAAATAAAATTGGTAAACCCTTAGCTACACTAAGGAAAAGTGAAAGAGAGAGTACTCAAATTAATAAAATTCATGATGAAAAAGGAAATATTACAACAAGCACTACTGAAATACAGAAGATAATTAGAAACTATTTTGAAAATTTGTACCCCAATAAAATAGAAAATCTTGAAGACATTGACAAATTTCTAGAGTCATATAATCTGCCTAAACTGAACCAGGAAGACATACACAATTTGTACAGATCAATCTCAACCAAAAAAAAAAGAAATAGAAGATGCCATCAAAAGCCTACCAACCAAGAAAAGCCCAGGATCAGACAGATTCTCAGCCAAGTTCTGCAAGACATTCAAAGAAGTATTGACACCAATACTCCTCAAATTATTTCATGAAATAGTAAAGGAGGTAACCCTACCAAACTCATTCTTTGAGTCTAGTATCACCCTGATACCAAAACCAGACAAAGACACATCAAGGAAAGAAAAGCAGAGCAATATCCCTGGTGAAGATAGATGCATACATTCTCAGTACAACACTTGCAAATATCATACAAAAACATATGAAAAAGATAGTGCACCACAATCAAGTGGATTTATCCCAGGGATTTAAGGTTGATTCAACATACAGAAATCAATAATGTAATTCATCACATCAATAGGCTTACAAATAAGGATAATATGATCATGTCAATTAATGCAGATAAAGCATTTGACACAATATCATTTGCTTTATTTGCAATATTTGTGCTTGATTTTGGAATTGGGGTAATATCATCTTCCCCAAATCAGTAGGGAAGTATGTATTTCAATTTTCTGAAGGGATTCATGCATAGTTAGTATTATTTCTTTCTTAAATGTTTGATAGAATTCTCCAGTCAAGCCATTGGTCCTGAGGGTCTCTTAGCAATTTACTTCTGGAGCAGACATTTTTTTCTTTGATATTTACCGCACTCACAATCTTTTTTCATCTCTGCCCAGGAAGACAGAGTTTGAAGCTCTTTCCAGGATGTCTCAAGGACCAAAAAGATCAGCTGAGCCTGGATGCCTTTTTGTGTCCTTTTCTCCAGGACTGCATTTCTGAGAGAGACTTTGTTTAGGCTCTTTCCTTGCCCCATTATTTTTTTTTAAAGCACTAAATGAAGTCCATGTATAAGAGTGGGGAGCTAAAGAAGGGGAGTCCTGGTGAATTCCCTCTGTTTAATCATGTCTGTAGTTCTTTGGTTTCAAATAGTCCATACTAGTCCATTCTCCTTCTTTAGCTGTTCATTAAAACTTTAGGACATTTCTTTTCTTCTAATATTGAGGGCCCCATTTCCTCCTCCATTGCACAAGCTAGGACTTATATCTGATGGTCTTTTCTTAGAGGTGCCCATCTTTCTGCAGATTGCTTGATAAGCACAGCTCTCTGATAGATTCAATTAAGTTATGATTCTTTACATTTCTTAATTTTTTGTTTCTTGTTAGAGTGGGAGCAGTATTCACGATGACTTAACAGAAGACAAAAATCCTCATGTTCTCATGACATGATTGCTAATCCAACATTTGTGATATATTAGAAGAAAGTTATAAGTTTTTCTGAAAGAACCATGGTGTCTTTACCTTGGTAATAGAGCACAACTGGAGCCATTTAACCATCACGACTCTTAGCACCGTGAATAGTTAACAGCCTTGAGCTCTATTTTTTAATTCAGATAAGTACATTTACAAGTATCTCTTAAAAATGAAAAAAATCAAGATGAGGTACTTTTAAGTTTTGAACTTTACATTTGTTCACAGTTTAAAATGAAAACCAAAAAGGTTAGCCAGTGAATAAAGTAGATGAAGACATGTTTCTAAATTCTAATAATCACACCTCACAGGAATAAAATAGTTCATTCTCATTATAACTCTTTCTTAGAGTTAACCTTTAGCCTGTGAAATTATTCATGTTCATCTACATGAAGATACTAAAAAATGAATTTGAACTTCTTAAAACCCTCTGCACTCAGGTTCAGACTCTACATGCCTAACTTCTATTTTCATTGCCTGATGGAGATTTTGCTTTTTAAAATTTTCTTCCCAGTTTGTTTTATTTATGAAAAGCTTCATTTTCCCTAATACATTGTTATAATAACTCTGTCCTTCATTGTCTCTTTTAACCAGGCTTTTACAATGCTTTTTGACACTTGTTTTACCTCCTTTTTTTTTAATATAGTCATAAACCCCAATATTTTTTGTGTCAAAATTATCTTTGAAGAAAATATCTTACTGAATTTACATTTAGAAGTTACTTGAGGCATGCATTCAATGCTTTTGGTGAAGAATAAGTGCTTTGTCAGGGCATATTCCCATAACTCCAGCAACTCCAGAGGATAAGGCAAGCAGATCTCAAGTTTGAGGCCAGTCTTAGCTATTCAGCAATACCCTGTCTCAAAAGAAAAAGACAAGAACTGGGGATATAGCTCCATGCTAAAGCAACTCTGCATTCAATCCCCAATACCAAAATGAATAATTAAATGAATGCCTTGCATTTAATAAACACTATAAACAAATCATACTGTTATGAATTTCAGCTCAATAGTATGTATAATTATGAGCATACAATCAGAGTGCTAAGCGAAATTATGGAAAGAAAAATCATGTCTTTGTTTCTTTTATCTTAAAAGATAAAAAGCAAACAAGCAAACAAACAAAAACCCCAAAGGTCCATATTATCTCTGGCTAGATATCAGGTCCTTATCTTTCACTATAACTTATATTTTAAAAAAGAATAAAGACTTCTGCAGTAATTCTCTTAGGTCTCAGCCTTTCCTCTACTCTCTCAAGCTACTTTGACAAAACCCCCTTCTCCTTCTTTGTTTGATGCAACTGGGAACACAAATTGTTAGAATTACATCTTGACTTGAATTCTAGAAATTAGCTGCAGCATTGAGGGCATAACAATTACAGATGGTGTTTCATATCCATTATTCTAAATATTTCTGAATTCCAAAACTCCTGTCATTTATTTTTTTTTCTAGAAATTCATGTATGCGGAATTATGTACATAATTTTTTGGTTATATTTTTATTATACTTAACATAATGCTTTTGATCATGGTTCCAAGACCATGCAGAGTTACAAGGAGGCACTGTGGGAATTCACAAAGATACTCATATTTTAGATTTTTGAGGAAGACGGTGATATCTATTAAAGGTTGTAGGGATGAGCAGTCTAAACTAATATACAATCTTGACATTAAATTGTGCTACATTTCTTTTGATCGCATGAAATTTTTCTGAAGCTGAATATTCAGCAGATTTTACAATAAAATGTAAATGCTCCGTGAAAATGAAAAGTTTTGATTCCAATGTGTGAGAAGTTGTGTAGTACCCAACATGTGTATGAATTCAATGAAGAAATAATTATTTTAAAATAATTTAATAAATAATTAAATACATCAATTTTATTTTCTGTCAGTTAACATCTATTATTTTCAGTCACTAGAATGTTAATACATGAATAATTGTGAATTTTTATCCAGAAATACTTAATCAAACCTCACTGTATTTCTTTGGGTCTAATGTCCATGAAAATATAACAAACACTATAGGCTCCATGAACTGAGAAAATTCGAGAACCTTTGTTTCCCTCTATTAGAAAAACTTTCAAGTTCTGAGGACAACAGATTCTTTCAGTTTTGTAAATCATTAAAAGAAAAAAAAAGACAAAAGAAAAATTCTCTATTATTTAAAGCACTATTCACTCCACAGAAAATTCTAGTTTGAATTTTTGTGTGTTTGAAATATGTCATTCCATTCTCTTTTGACTGACATTATTTCTGATAAGAGATGCTCAGACTGATTATTATTATTATTGTTGTTGTTGTTATTGTTGTTGTTATTTGCAATGGACTCTTTTTGCCTATCTATCTTTAAGATGTTCTTGGTGCCATTTGTTTCCACAATATGATTTTGATATACTTGGAATGACTTTACTTTTATCTTGCTCCAGTGTTTTTGAGAATATTTATCTATGGATTTGTAATTTTGATCAGTTGAGAACATTTTGGCCATTAGTCTTTCAAATATTTAACTATTCCTTGACCTTCATGTATGTCAAACTTTTTGTGCACCATGGCTCTGTTCTTATGTTTTAGATCTTTTTCTCACTATTCTGAAAGGTTTTTAGTTATATGAATATAAACTATTCAGTGATCTTTTCTTCTGTACCATGTAATTTACAGATAAGCACAAGCAGTGAATTTTTTACTTCAGACATTTCAATTTTCTAACTCTTGCTCTGCTGTGTTACTTTTTTATCTTTTTCATTGTTTCTCCTTTGTATCTGATGCTTATAATAGTTATTTTAATGTTCATTAAAGGCTCATTCCTTAATCACTGTCATTTCTGGACCTGTTTCTATTGTCTGGTTGTTATAATATGGAATATGCTTTTATGTTACTGTGTCTCTAGTAATATTTTATTTAGCTGTGAATTTTTGACATTGAAGAATTGCGAATTTTTTGTGTTCTTTCAAAAACTGTACAACTTATTTACATATTTTTTTGGAAATCAATGAAGTAATATATGGACAGCTGATTTCCATAAGCCTTACACTTCACTTTTACTCTCCATTATTTTATCATTTATTCTTTGTGATCTCCTCTGAACATTCTGAGCGTAGTCAGAAGTCTCTACTCAGAATATTCCAAGCACTTAAAATGTGTTCAGGCTACAACCTCACAGTCAAAATTTCCCATCTATACACAATTACTTATAAATTCCTCTAGACAGAATGATGTGGTGATCATTGCTTCTACATTGTTTAATTTCTTCCAGGGAATAAGTATTTTTCTGTGCTTCTTGTCCAATTTCTAAAGAAAGTTATTATATATATTTTATCAAGGTTATAGCTGTTTATTGTGCACAAGCAAGAAGTATACCAGTTATCCTATCATGGTTGGAAATGGAAATCCCCAAATCACTTCAAATTTTGTACAGGGAATGTCTGTCCCCATCGCTAGCCTATTGGGGCTCAAATTTGTATGTTCACAGCCCTGAGAAGCTATCTCAGGTGAGAACAGGATTAGTGGACAGGAACCACACAAAAAAAATAAAAGTTGTGTGAGAATTGGGTAAAAGAAACACATAGATTAGAGAGGTAGCCAAAGAGCCCTGTTTTATAGGCTGAGGTTTTGTAAATCATCATGACATTTATGACATGAAAGTGATACGAGAAGAGAAAGGATTCTCAATCACATTACATCACAATCCCAAAGTTTTAGTGTTTAGTATGAGTGGAGCTGGAAGGAAAAAAAAATGGAAGACCATATTAAAATATGTTTCATAGGAAAACAAAATACAAACTTAAGAAAAAAGTTACTTGAGGGTAACTACCTATACCCTGAAATTAATTTATTATTCATTATAAGCATATTTACTTAATGAGAATATACCAATTCTCAAGAGTTTATTGTAATTAGAATTCCATAGAAAAGCTTAGTGTTATTTGCTTTAATTTGATGTTCAATAGAGATTAAAAATCATTGGTTTGAACATAAAATTTTATGTAAAAATGCTTTAATTGGTGATGTTTTAATGCACTGTGATTTATATTCAGATATAATAAATACGATAATAAGACACTTTTAAGCTTGCTCACTAAACAGAAGGTGCCCAGGGGAAAACATGATGAAATCAGCTATCAGGAAATATATGTTGGACCAAACATGTGCACAGGCAACATCTCCATATTGAAGAGATCTTTGCACCTCAAGAGACAGACAGTTCTGGAATATATTTAACAAATAAAACAGTTAATATAATGCTGGTTTATTGTGAAGAAGCCTAAGGTGCTTCTTGAGGAAAAGCTCACAGAGCTCTCTCTTAACCAATAAGAGAGCAAATAAGGGTTGTTACACTAGGACCCCACCAGCTATGAGAGACAATGTCTGTATCTTAATGATCTATTGAATTAACATTGAACAAAGTCAGTCTTCACAAGATCACTCTTCAGAATTCATAGGACACATTTTTATTTTTAATGTATTCCCAAGTTATTTTATTAAACATAAAACCCACAATTCCCTTATTTATATTTCAACATAAATGTGTCGGGATCCATATCTAGGACAAGAATTTAATCAATATTAATTTTTTTATCTCTCTTGGGGAAAATTAGTTACTTTCAAAGTAGCTTGCTTAAGTTTCTTTAGTGTCTTCCTCCATCTCACTTGGTCATTGTCTTCCTATTAATATATCCTACCAGTACCTGATTTAATCATATGACACATCATTCATTCACATCAACAGCATAACTAGAAATTCTACTTTTAACCCTTTCTTCTCCTCTAGTAGAAGAGAATTACAATTGGAAGCTTGCCATGGGACATACTCCATCATTGACAATTCTCAAACTTGGAAATGTATATCCCAGTTGCCTTAGAAAATTCTGCAATAGAAATCACTTTGTTTTGAAGTCAGGCAGTTTAATATGAATCCTAGTTCTGAATCTTATTTGTCTTTTAAATTTGGGAAATTTAGTTAATTTTTTGAAAAACAATTTCCTTATATGAAACAGACATATTCATAGTATCTATATCTTATTAAGTAGTGGAAAAGACTACATTTTAAAATACATGAATGATTCATTATAGGGTCTCAGTAGAGGATAGTTTTTTTTTTTTCTTCCTAACTTAATTTTCGGTTCTTAATTGACTGCCTGCCCTGACTCATTTCTCCAGGTCTAGGTAAATCCATTGTTGTTTGACCTGCTGATATTCTTGCTTATAAGATTTGTAGTGAGCACTGAGTTTAGCCAGTTGTAAAATTCTAATTTCACCTTGCAGTTTTCCTGGGACTAAGACCAATGTCTGTCCCAATGTCTGTCCCTCTGTTTTCACTGTCTCATCTTCATGCTTCTCAGCCCACCTCACCCCTCTCTTGCCTCTGCCCTCCATGATTGCTCTCTTCATTTTCAGAGACTTGAAAGAAAAAAAAAAAGAAAGAGGTGAAAAGGGCTAAAGCAATTTTTCTTTTTGGAGATTACTTGTTGTTTTTGTTCTGTTTTTCTGCAGAGGTAAGAAATAAGAACTCTACTAAAAATCAAGCCCAGGAAAAATAACTTACTTAGATGATGGTTGTTTATCTATGTCTCAAAAATCAGACTACTTAAATTTTATGTCTATGCACGTCCTCCTGAACTACCTTGTCACAAAGAAGCAGGTCATGGGATCTAGCAACCATTTCCAAAACATTGCTCAAAGTGTTTAAGCTTTGGCCTCAGACAGAGCTTTATTATGTGAAAAACCAATGGGATATGGAGAGAGAACAGCATAAACATATTCTCACTACATTTTACAGATAATTTTCCAAAAAAAGATTTAGTTTATTCTATCTTCCCTTAATTATTTTATGCCTGGACTTTTAACTTTCATAGGAGCATATGATAACCAAGTCCAAATTTAAGCTGGAGAAAAATATTCCCTGTCTGCTCAAGAAAGGCCTGAGAAGATTAATTCATTCCCATTCAGCTATACTTTCAATCCTGGATATTCCCTTTATTTTAACTTTTGGGAGATGCTACATTCTCTCATCTCTAGTACTCTAAGGAACCAAATCTCACTCAAAGCATTTTACCTACTGATTTTTTTAAGATAAGGTAATCTAATCAGCATGTGTAATTTTCTACTTCCTTACAATTCATTGCCTCTGATGCCATCTCTTAAAAACACCTTTATCCCCCATTTAGTTCAATTTCTTACAGAACTGTGGGGGAGACTCTATTATGCTAATAATGAAGCAAATAAGTAGTTTACTTCAAATTAGCAAACACATTCAATTACTCTGCAACCATTCTAAAGTTAACAAGAAAAATTAGTATCAGCACAGAAAAAGAAAGGCCTATTTTTGTTTTTGTCCTTCTTTGGAGAAAACCTAATCTGTACCCCCCAAAAAATTCCCATCAAAAGAATCTCCAGCTGGAAAACTGGCTTAAGAGAGTTAGTGACTCAACCTGTCTCCCAATTAAAAAACTATAAAGTTATAATGTTGTTCTAAATGTTCTCTATGTTTCCACTCTTGTTCCCATCCACTTCGCATACTGTTACCAAAGTTAAGTCTTTCATGTGAAAATCAAATCATATTGTTCCACTGCTTTTCCTACTGGTGGTTACCTGAGTAATATAGTCTAATGTTATCTTGGAAATCATCAGCCTTTATGATCTGTGTTCAGCTTTTCTCTGCAGATTCATCTGTTACAACAGTCTTTCTGAAGCCATTCTCTCTCTGTGTTTTTGTAACCCTGCATTCCTACTGGCGTAGACTAATGCCTCCACCTATAAAGTCCTCCCCAAATGACCTTGCTCAATTTTGACTCACCTTTATGAATCAATTTTGTTCTTGAGGAAACCTTCCCTCACCACCCCCTGAAGAATAAGTTAATTAATTCTTTAGTATGGACCTCTAGCAACCTATGGAACTTTTTTCCCTGGAAATGCAGCACTTACTGGACTGTGAATTTTTAAAGACTGAGACTATATTTTATATATATATATATATATATATATATATATATATATATATATATATATATCTTACCATACACACACAATTATAAAAAAATTGACATGTTATTAAATGCACTATCAACAGAAGACTTGGACATAATAATTATCATTTACACACACACAGAACCCAAAAATGTCTCTCATCCCTACTATTGCCCTGGATTACTCTAATAGTTCTTATGCCTTCAGAGAGTTCTAACTAGTATGTCTTCTCAGTTATACAAAATGCAGGCTCATATTTTTTGGAAGTCAGATTCATTTCTCTTTCTAATGTGACTTAAGTTCAAACTTTCAACCTTAGCCTGATGATTTCTCTTCTGTGTTTCAAAAGTCAGCAATTCTTTAGATCATATCTACATCTATGTGTTGGTCTTTAAGGTTTAACTTCTTGAGAAAAAATTATGTCTTCATAACAACTTTCTTCAGAGTCCAGTAATTTCTAAGTCTTAGTCAATGATATCATCCCCCAAACAAATTTTAATCTGCAGTTGGAAAGTGGAAAGACAATTTTCATGTAGTCCTTAATGGCCATTCCCAGTTTTTGTCAGGTGGATGCTGCTCCATTCATAGCACCCAGGAAGCAGAGAGAGAAGGGGCCATAGGGAAGATGTACCCTCCCAGGCACTCCCCACCTCCGGCTGACATAACCCACCTACCTTCAGGTACCATCCAGTCAGTCCTTTCAAACTGGTTAGGTTTCTGTTCTCACTATCCAATCATTTCACTTCTGAACATGCCTGCACTGACATAGTTGCTTTTGTAGGACAACTACTATACAAACCATAACAATAAGCCTAGAACAATGACAATAACTGGTCAAACTCCTTGAGAAAACTAAACTAAGATGTTGTTATGAGTTAAATTATTTCCCCTCCAAAAATAATATATATAGGCATTCTAAATACACACACACATTTTAACATTCAGGATCTCAGAGTGTAACTTTATTTAGATATAGGGACTTTACAGAATTTATCATTTAAAAACAATATCCTCAGGATGAGCCCTAATCCAATATGACAGGTTCTTTATAAAAATGGGAATTTGGACACTGAAACAGACATACATAGACTTTCTCTCTCTCTCTCTCTCTCTCTCTCTCTCTCTCTCTCTCTCACACACACACACACACACACACACAGACACACATGCCACAGTCTGGCTGGGCACAAATGCCGCAGTCTGGCTGGGCACACAATCACGAGCCACCACACAGCTTGTAGATTTAAACAGCAACTCTTTATTCCCGAACTCACACCAGCCGTCTACAAACACGTTCTGGGGAAATCCACGTTCTCTGCCCAAATCCACCTCCACTGGGCTTCTGTCTCCCAAAAATATACTGTCTGAATCCCGTGAGAACTCAAGGGGAACTCAGGCAGCAGGATACGCCCTATTCCCAGGAGGAATAATCTTAAACCTGGAATGCCCTAAACTGGATTATCCTAAACTGGGAACACCCTAATCCGCCCTGGTCCTTGATCAAGGTCACCTACATTCAATGTCATTGCAACATGGGGTACGCTGGCAAGGAAATTGTCATACCTACTTGGCTAATGGCTCCCAGCACACACACACACACACACACACACACACATACACAAACACATACACTCACAGTAAAAGATGGCCCTGTCTAACAAAGACAGAATCACAGGATAGATCTTTCCTTCCCTGCCCTCAGAAGGAACGAATCCTATATATCTGTTGTGGATTTCATATTTCTAGTATTAACTCTTTTTGAAGGTACTTAGAGCTTACTGAAACTTGTTATTTTGTATCATGATGAACATGTGTGTGTGTGTATGTGTGTGTGTATTAGCAAGTATAGCCAAATTGAATGAAATTTTGGCTTCAAACTGTCAAACATTTTCAAAATTCAGGGCAGACATTTCATATTGCCTCTTATTATTAAAGTATGAAATCCCATCCACAACAGTTTTGAATAAGTCATGCTCTTTATTTCTCTTGTTTATAGAAATATTGTTCTATTATGTTGACCTCTACCTCATTTTTCATCTTTCTATCACTTCCATTCCAATTACATCAAAGGAATTTGCAGGCATGATGAAGAGGACA
The DNA here is from genome assembly GCF_021218885.2 of Marmota monax. Classification (NCBI taxonomy): domain Eukaryota; kingdom Metazoa; phylum Chordata; class Mammalia; order Rodentia; family Sciuridae; genus Marmota; species Marmota monax. Next base: position 4,695,974 of record NW_026694256.1, on the reverse strand, counting down.
CAGGGAACTTTTCATCTCTCAGAAAAAGAAGACATGGACTTAGTATAGCACTAATGTTCACACAACATAAAAACTTAATATGTTCAATAAAATATTTCCATTGTTTTTACAATTTTCTGACTTATTGATTTATTTTTATTTATTAACACACATTAATTGTTCATATGAATGGGATTCACTGATATTTCCATTCATGCATACAATATGAATTGATCGTAAGAAATCAGAAAATTTAAAGAAGTATATAGGTGAGTAAAATGCAAATATCATTCATACTCTTTCTTTTTCTGTAAATTTATGTATTTAATACTTTTTGTACTGTTGGAGAAATTCACCATGAGTCTTAAAGAGATTGGAAACATCATTTCATAAATAGCATCTGATAAAATCGTATCAACTAAGTGGATTTTTCTGTTCCTGAAAAAAGTTAAAGGCATTAGCAAGGAAACAAATAAAATGAGGCATATTATTCATGCATGGAATACCCAAGAGAAAAACAAAACAAAAGTCAAATTACAAGTTAAGAAATAAATATCAGAAAGAAATAGATACAATTTCATAACTGTATGCAGGGTAAGTAGACAAAGGAGGAGCCATAGATGTGATGGATCACAAATCAATCACCCCCCAAAAGAGAAAATCCCACCTTAACAATTCATCTAGTGGAAGCATAAGTGATACTTGGTAGACCAGAGCACCAACCGTTGGAGAATTGAAAGAAATGTTTAAAGAAGTGTAGTAACAGACCTGGCCCTGCTTGGGTAGGCTCTGCCTCTGGGGATGAGTGGGTGATTTAAAACAGGAAGGCTTGGCAGTAAAAGAAAATAAAGAAATAAGATTGGAATTTAAGCGACAAAAGCAGAAACAGAGTAACAGAAGACATACTATGTCTTTGCTCTGCAAATAGTCAAACCAAAACCAACAAAATAAACAAAAGTTGTCAATCAAGAAATAGCACTTTTGATCAAATGTGTATATTGAGGTAGGACACCCTGTAAGTCAAAAAACCACTCTCTTGTGTGCATAGCATCTATTATAGTTAATCCAGAAAAGTAGAAAACATTTCAAATTGACCAAAAATGGTGTCCACTTAATGTTACTATAATGAAACAAATAAAAACTCAAAACATTTCAGTAGCTGAAAATAATCTGCCCCAAAGAAACTGTAGAGATTTAATATACACCTCAATTTGGATTAAATATTAAATAGACATTGGGAAATGTGGAAAACTAGCTCAAATAAAAATCAAAACATTAGAATAAAAATTGTTACAAGTAAAATATATGAAATGTGTATAATGAACTCATTAAAGAAATTGGAGTATTAAAAAATCATTGTAGAAATGAAGGTTGAATGATAAGAAGACCAAAGGAAAATGGATTTAAAAAAATATACATTAAAAGTCCTGAAACAAAAGAAAACATGCCAAGGCCAAGCACAGTGGTACAGCCTGTAATCCCAGAAGCTCCAGAGGCAGAGGCAGTAGAATTGTAAGTTCAAAGCCAGCCTCAGCAATTTAGGAAGGCGCTAAACAATTAAGTAAGATCTTATCTCTAATAAAATACCAAATAGGGATAGGGATGTGATTCAAAGGTCAAGTGCTCCTTGGTTCAATCCTTGGTAACCCCCGCAAAAAAAAAAAAAAAAGAAAACATGCCAAGAAAATATAAAAGAAAAAAAATAAGACATGAAGTATCACGGAAAATTGATAAACATAGAAGCAGATAAAGAACATTTATTTAGAGTTTTGAGGATTTAAAACAAGACAGTGGAGCACAATGAATTTAGCCCTATGAAAAAAGAAAAACTTTCTGGAAACAGAAGATAATCAGAATCTACATATTGAAAAGTTCATTCAGAAAAATCAATTCTAAAATATATCTTAACAAAGCTAATTGGCATAAACATGAAAATAATGTTTTTGTCTCGAAGCAAAAAGATCAGGTCAGATAAAGAGAAAATCAGGTTGGTTTACCATTATATTTCTCAAGTACATGGCAAGAAATTAGTAGAGGAATATTTTAAAATTTTAGAGAAAATCAATATGAGGCAAGACTTTTATATGCAATCAAAGGATACACCAAGGACTACTGTTTTCAGTTTTTTCATCCAAAGGGAAAGAGATTCTCTGTGAAGGTATTGATGCCCACATGGTCACCACAGCAATATGGCACTGTTGTTCCCTGAGTGGGGTTGGTCTGCTTAGGACCTTGAAGAAATTTTGGAAAAGATGAAGAAAGAGTCTCCCTCTCCACGCTCTGATTCATAGCAATCTTTTTGCACAGTCCTCTGCCAATGAAGCTAACACTTTTCTTGGAGTTTGCAGTTTGCAGGATGCAACTGTTACATAATTTCTTAACTTGGCTTACATTTGGGTCAAAGCAAAGATAAAGATGGAGAAAAAAAATACAAATAGGAAATTATTCACTGCTATCTTGGTTATTCTTCAAATTTGCCTTCCCACCCAATCTACCTCCTTTTACTTACTTGGCAGAATCCCCAGGTACTTGTGTTTGTATTTTCCCCAGAGTTTGAAATTGCTATCTAGGGGAAACAGAGGCACTAAGGTTTCTTCCGTCTTGCTTGGAACCAGAAGTCCAGACCTTACTGCTTCACAACAGCCTTTCCTGACTGAATTAATAGAATAGCACTAAAGCTATATGGCCACTGGATGCCCTGCCATCACCTCAAATCCTTTAACTATTTCTTCTAAATTATATATTATAAAACTGTTCCCATTCCATTCAAGTCACAGGAGAAGTTAATTTACATGAAAATAAAACCAAGTAAAACACCCAGTGGTAGATGATTGTTTTGGAAACGGATTTAGCAAATTATTTTCATACAACAACATGAAATAATTGAAGCTTATATAACTCTGTTCCTTTGCTCACTAAAGGCCTTTTGCTACAACATTCAATCTCTTATATCACTCATATACTTGTATTACTGTATTTTAAGATTATACTTATTTTCAAGTGGTAATTAAGGTTCTAAGGTAAACAAAAAGATCCCCAAGTATCTCATAATATAACCTCTTGAATATAAGAATGGCCAAATTTTACATTTGTTATTTCCTACCTATTATACACTTTATACTAAATAGAATTTAATACATTGATTTGAATACTAAAACTGGCTTTCTTTTATTTTCTAGGAAGACAATGATGGACAAGAATAAACACAATTTTTAGATTAAATTATTAGGAGAGTCAAAAAAAATAAAACAAAAATCAAACCATTTACTGAAGGATATTGCCTTGCTGGACTATAAAATTGCACATTGGATTGAACAACATCTAGATTGTAAGATATTCTAGAGATGCTGAGAGCATCTTAAATAGAATTGAATAACTAAATAGATAAATAATTGAATTAAATAAAAGATACATAAAATGTTTTCAATTTATGAAATGGTAATTCACCCTTAATTATTATTTTTATCTCCTGGGATTTATAGTGTCTGTGTTAAAGCTCTTGATCCTCCAATTCCATCTCACTCCTTTAGTGATATTTTGTTATCTGAATTTCTTTCCTCCACATTTGACCTCTCCATTTCTTCTCCACCTTTCCACTAACACTTTCATATAATTAAGTTAGTAGCTTGCTTTAAGCATTTTAACCAAACAAACCAATTTTGAGGGTTAGTATTATGTAAATGAGGCTTTATCTTTTTTTGCAATCTCACATACCCTTCTTCTCCATACACTGAAAATACTTCCAGTTCCAAGTACATAGTATGCTCTTTCAAACCTCTTGAATTATCACACCCTGTTTCTTCTTCCATCTGATTCTTCTGATGAGCCATGATTTATCTTTGAAGATGCATCTGTCATTTCATCCTTGATGGCCTCAGTAGAAACTACAAAATCCCATTTTTCTATTTTATCACAAAACATTGTGTTTTCATCTCCTAACATATTTTATTCTGACTCTTTACTTTCCAAAGACTTATTCAATACAAGGCAGGCATTCAACCTATGTTAAGTGAATGACTATGAAGGAAGGGGGAAAAAAAGAAGAAGAGAAGGAAACTAATAACTAACCACAGTACCTGGCACCAGCAGAGCTGTATGTTTAAGAGTAGGTAGCCCACTCCCTTTATTTCATTCCACTATAAAGCATAAAGCATATAATTCAAAGAATTATATCAGGTTTCAAAATTGGACACTATGTCTGTCACCAATGAGGAAGACTCACAGAGACATTTTCAGTAGAAATTAGAGAATGGTAGAAGTCATTGTTATTTTATTTTATAGTAGAATCAAGAGTTATTGGGCACCATAGCAGTCATCACAGAGCTATGACATCTGTCTCACTTGTGAAATTTCAGTGTTTTAAGGTCACATGCTTCACAATTATTTGACATTTGTTCCCATGATAAAAAATTTCATTTCTCATTATAAGAAATTTCTTGTATATTAATTATATTTGAGACAAGCCAAGAAAAGGTGTTAGTAGTTTTTGTCATTTCTTGTCTTGAGATAAAAAGAGATTTCTTAAATGCCATTTGGAAGATGATTGCTCATAATTTTTCCTAGTTTACATAACACCTTTTCTATGACAATTGCTATGAGAAATTCCCTCAGACATTGTAAGCGATAGCTGCAATTCTCTGAAGCAAGGGCAATTTTTACCTTTTTGTTGTCATACACTGAAGAGCTGGTGGGATTTGTCTCCTTACTTTCACTGCTGGAAAGGTTACAATTAAATTTGGAAACCATCCCTAACAAGAATAGAGATTTAATGGTCTGCATCTTATACATAATCTCACTCCTGTTTACATAATTTGTTCCTACCCTTTCTTTTTCTTTCTCACCTCTTTGCAATTACTTTATTTTTGTCCTTTTAGAAACACATTCAGAAAATCCTTACTAACTGGATCAATAGAACATAGAGCATACAGAGGTTTTTTTGTTTGTTTTTGGTTTTTTAACCACTAAAGTTCTGCACGTTCAATTGTGTATTAGAATGTGGTTATTACATGGAAAGGAAATAATTTGAGGAACTAAAATACTCAGCATTTTCAATATGAAAACTAACATTTGTAATGATCATTTTTAGTACTTGGTACTCTGTTTTCTGGATTATTCTTGTGTTGTATTCATAATTCTAAAACAGATTCCAAGAAATACGCATCAGATTTTTCAAGACTTCCTGAGGGATGATTGTATCATTCTAGTTGATTTTATCTGTGTAACCAAGAATTATTAATGAGTCTATTCTTCCCCAGTATTTTCTTCTAAGACATTTTGCCAGTATTATTTTTATAGCACTAGGCATTTCTCAAGTTTACACTGATTGTAAAATTGTGATGCTGAAATTTATATGATGATCATAATTGTGTTAATACTAACGTGAAATAGGTAAGTAAAAACACATATTAGTAACTTAAGGTAAAAATTTCTTGAGTCCTATCTTGTTTTTTGTTTGTTTGTTTGTTTTTGTTTTGTTTTGTTTTTGGTTTTTGATTCTGGAAGTGAAGACTTTTTCTGCCTTGGTCCCCAGAGCACTATCTCAAGGTGTGTCACCATCATCTATTAAGAATTTTCTATCCTTCTAGGTCATAGAAAATCATGTTCTTTTAAATGTGCTTAGTGTCATACTGTTAAATCAGACTAACATACATTTATTATGTTTCTAATGATTATGATATAAAACTCAGTTAATTATAAATTTTCATATTATTATCACTAATTTGTGGTATCCAGTTTTTATTAGATGGCAAAATATCAATGTGGCCATTAAGTAATAATAGTAAAGGTGTATTTCCCTCGATTTCCACCCCACTTTCTCTCTCACTGTGTGTGTACGTGTGTGTTTTCACTTTTCAGGAGAGATTTGGATTTTGAGTGTTCTGATGGAAGTATTTCATGGGAATAAAACATAAGAAGAAGAGAGAATAGAATTGGCAAAGGGAGTATCATTAAATGAGGGAGAGCAAATGGGATCCAGAGCCCAGTGGAAAGATGGGTACAGAAAAGCTCAGCAAAATTTACCCCTTGACATAGCAAATGAAAAAAAGAAATTAAGTTGGGGGAAAAAAGATGGTTTTGAAGATGTGAGAATAAAAAAACAGATATCCGTCTCTTCTTTTTGCTTCTGCTCTCCTTTGAAGATAAGGTGAGATTACTAACTACATATGAAGGAGAATAGGGGTACTGGAGTTGAAAGGAGAAAAGGTGAAATCCTTGTGTCAGAAAGTAGAGAACTAAATTAATTAAGAAAATGAAGGCTTTGGGTGTGAAATGTCACTTTAAATCTGTGGTTTAAATTGGAAGTGTTCAACTTGTTTTTTGTGCTATTTCCCACATGGTCAGCTGTTCCAATGCTGAGAAGGTCAGCAGATAACTGGATAAAAGATAGTTGGAAATTTGTTAGCTGAAGATGATAAGGAAAGGAGGAGTGGAGCAGGTGAGTTATTTTAGTGAATGATGATTATCATAAAACATGAGCTTTTGGAGGCTGTGGATTTTAGCTAGGCTTTTCACTGCTAGGATGTTGCTGACACACATCAGGGCTCCACATGAATTTGTTGGATGAATGGTAAGTAGAATCTAAGTGAAGTGAAATGAAGATGAAAGTATGATGATAGAGATGGATGTTACATAAGTAATATACTGTTTTTAATTTATTAAAAATTGTGATGAAATTAAAAGATTGTGCCAGGCATAATGATGCATACCTGAAACCCTAGTGGCCCAGGAGGCTGAGGACCAGCCTCAGCAACTCAGTAAGACCCTTAGCAACTCAGCAAGACCCTATCTCTAAATGAAATACCAAAAAGGGCTAGGGTGATGTGAATCAGTGGTTAGGTACCCCTGGATTCAATCCATGGTACAAAAAATAATAATTATTATCCAGATATCTAGTATTTTCAATTTTTAAAAAAAAGAAGGAGTGTCAGGGAGGTTGGTAGAGCACCGATAGAGAAAATGTCTCATGATGGCCTATACATCAAAGTACATGAGGGTTTTGAGGGAGAAAGGAAAATCCAGTAGAATGTTTGTTCCACTCTGAGAAAATGGGATACACAAAATATAAGAGAAGAATTGGACACACTTGAGAAACTACAGGAAACTAATGTGATTATTGGACAAGGAGTAAGCGAATCTCACAGAAAGACTGAAGAAAATAGGGTGAAGATATGGGAGAATTCGTGAAGGATTGAGAGTCCTAGAGAGTCACAATCATGAGCTTAGGAGACCAGGGAGAGGGAGAAGATTAGAAAATGTACAAAAAGTTATGTAGATAACAAGTTAGGTGATAAAAGATGGAGTTTGTGTCCAAGATACAAGACAAGGTGGACTTGATCTTGATAACTCTAATTACATTCTCCTGGTAAACATTGATCTTCATTCAACTTAAAGTGATGAATTTTGCAGTAACCAGGCTGGTGAAGAGCAGTCCTTCCACAAACATGTAATTTGAAACTGCCTTCAATTGATGAGTGAAAGTTAGTCAAAGTCAAAATTTATTTTTAATAAGAGATGAAATCAGTCTTCATCCATTATTCAGTACTTTTACTCAAACTAGTTTTGTTTATACTTTTCTCTCCTCCTCCTCCTCCTTCTCCTCCTCCTCCTCTTCCTCCCCCTCCTTCTCTTCCTCCTCCTCCCTACTCCTCCTCCTCCCCCTCCTTCTCCCCCTCCTCATTTTTCTTCTTCTCCTTCTTCTTTTTATTCCTTTTCAGATTTCTTGATGAGAAAATGTCTTTGAAAATCTCAAATGTGCCCAAGTATGTTAAGACTTGATTATCATTAAATATATAATAACCATTCATACTCTTGACTAGTCTCTTGGCTATCTACTTAAAGATGGTCATATTTCCCTTTGTTTCCATAGATGTAAACATTTCATTGTTTAAAAGCCTTTAAGATAAGATAAGATATTTTCTAATATCTTCAATTGGATATGCAGGAGGAATCAAGAGGAGAAACTACCAATAAAACTCAAGCACAATAGCCATGACCATGAGTTATCTCTGAAGAAAGAGCATATTTCATTAATTCAAATGTTCTTTGTCTTTATTATCCTGTTCATGGAACTAGAGTAACTAACAATGAATCCATACTTTTCACAGAATTTGTGGGTGAGGGTCTATAATAACACACTTCAAACTCCATCTGTTCTCATGCAAGTAAAACTATGAAGATGTCCCAACCAAGGACACTTGCTATTTTCTAAAGTTTCATATGCCACTCCACTTTAACAACAATAATCAATCTTGCCAAGCTGTTTAATAATGCTGCCATCCTACTGCCTAATATCTTAATTAGAAATGCTTCCTTGTTCTTCTTGGCCTTGACATCTCTAGTAAGTTGTAACCCTGCAGCTTTCTACTCACAAAATATATCTAATAAGAGTATTTGATTTTCTTTATAAAATAGAAGAGTCCATGTCTTGATTATATTTCATCTAGATATGAAAATTGCCCCTTGAATGAGCCCTCCTCTCTATGATTTAAAACTCAGATTAACAGAAAAATAATTTATATAAATCATCTGAAGCATGGGCAATGATTTTGTCAACTTTCTGATAAAATGTCTTTGCTAAATCATTATTTCCAAAGGAAATCCAAATCCCTTATTCAGCATTTTAACATTCTCTATCCTCTTTCATCTGAGAGGAAGCCAATCTTGTTAGTAGCCAAGAGTTCAAATTTTAATGCTGAATCTTGGCTCTTAGGTGCTGGAAATTTACTTTCTTTATGCTTCCATTTCTTGTCTGGAAATGGAATTAATCATAATCATATTTCTTTCAGAGAGTTGTTATACATATTAAATGAGGATAAAGTCACAAACAATTCTTGGCATCTGAAGATTTGCTTTCATTTCATGGAAGCAAATTAACTTTTTAACTTTTTTTGTTTTGTTTTGTTTTGTTTTTTAATTTTTATTGTTGGTTGTTCAAAACATTACATAGTTCTTGATATATCATATTTCACACTTTGATTCAAGTGGGTTATAAACTCCCATTTTTACCCTGTATACAGATTGCAGAATCACATCAGTTACACATCCATTGATTTACATATTGCCATACTAGTGTCTGTTGTATTCTGCTGCCTTTCCAATCAGTTACCATCAACTAATCTATCCACAATAAAGGAAATTGCTTTTTGGCAGTTAGTTACAAATAGTATAGTAGGGAAAGTCAAGCAGTTGATTTAGAATCCAGACTACTACTGAGGAACTATGGGGATGTTTCTTCATCTCCCTGTGCTATAATTGCTATATCTGTAATATCTGTTGTAAAAGGTTTGAAACAAATGTAAGTAGAGTGTATAGCACATGCTATGGAATATGGGTTTCCTATGAGTCATAACTATTTTTAACACAGATACACCAGGAAGAGTCATACTTGGTAAAGCTGGGGGCAGTGGTACATACTTGTAATCCCAGCAACTTGGAAAGCTGAGGCATAGGTTTGCAGGTTCAAGGCCAACCTCAGCAACTTAGCAAGTGCCTGTCTGAAATTTCAAAAATAAATAAATTAAAAGAACTGGGGTATAGCTCAGTGTAAAGCAACCTTGGGTTTAATCCCCTGTACCAAAAGAAAGGAGTCACACTTAACTTCCTCCACATTTGAATATGCTGCCATTGCAATATTCATTTTTTCCTCTCTAAATTTAGTTCATTATTAAGTTTGAACTGAAATTCCCTCTGTTTTCCCATCAAATGGGCTCCAATTTCCCCCCTGAAAAAGTAATCTGTTCCCTTTCAAAAATCCTACAACATATTATTCATATTTTCCTTTTATATCTGTTTTCTGAATTGTTGATATTTGTGTTACTTCACTTATCTGAGGGAAGATTCTGCAGGAATGAACTGTGTTGGTTCGTCTTTTTGCCTTCTATATCCAGACACATAATAGACAATCAGTAACAGTTTCTTTAATGGAACATGACTGAGTCATTTATTCTAAATGTAGGGGGGAAATTACATGAAGAAGCAATCTTTGATGTTTCTCTTCAGTGGCATTGGCTGCCAAAAAGTGAGCATACATTATAGACATCACAAATCATATTCAAATTCCATTTGCAGTCTATTTTAGAAAATATATTGTGTGTATATATATATATATATATATATATATATATATATATATATGCAAATAAGTTTCCTAGCATTTAAGATATCAATGTGCTACTGATATGGCAGTTTAGCAATGATTAGGGCATAATTGTAAATCTGGGTGACATTACCTACCAACTGAGTGATTGAGATACTTAAGCTCACTTTCAGCTTCCTCATCAGAACATGAGATATTAATAAAACATATTTAATGTGGTTATTGTTGAATTTAAGTTATAAAGTGCAATTCGCTTTATTTTTGTTATTAACAGCCATCGTTAATTAATTAGAAAGGTCATAGTCCTTCCTTCATGTTACTAATACTACAGTACACTTGAGTCACCATCAGCCAAACACTAGGCAAAAAATAAGAACTATATGCTCAGCATATTCTTTGTCATGGTCCAGTGGGTGGACTACTCAATGTCATGCAGATACATAAAGTACTACCACAGGGTCACATTAAATTATATAGTTTTAGTTCTTATTGCATATTTTTTGGTTCTGCTAGAATGATATATTAAATTTTGATACTGAATACAAGTAGGTCATTTCTGAAATCCAATAAAACTGCTAAAAAGTTTTTTGCCATTTGCTACTACACACCTGCCTGACTCAGGATTTGTTTCAGTAATAAATTCATTACTGCGACTTAAACTAAATGTAGCCATAACCCAATGAATAGTTCACACTTTCATTTATATAAGATGTTTCATTCATTCTTTCCCTATAATATAATATTATGTATATATATATTATATATATATTATATATATATATGTATATGTATATGTGTGTGTGTGTATATAGGCACATATAGATAATACATATATGTATATGTACATGTATGTTTGTAAGTGTGCAAGCATTTTCAAGGGAATTTTAAATAGTATTCTGATAGAAATAAGGAGCTGAGTTCAGAATTTATAGGTTCTAAAGTAATGGGGAATGGGTCATACATATAAAACCCAGAAAACAGATGCATTTATGAAATCTCAGTAACAATATCCTTCAAAAGTGTTTTTCCTTGGGACAGTTTAGTGAGTAGAAACATCTCTGCTAAGAACTTTCTGCAGTTGTTTTTTCCAGTCTTCCTGCTGAGTGCTTTCTCAGGGCTGCAAAGCCCAGGAAGCACTGATTCCTCCTAGGCTGTCTTCACAGTGGCAATGGAGCTGGTCTGATTTTCTGAATTTACCAGTATAGCACAAAAGTCTCTCAGAAGATATCATACAACTAGTGAGGAGGCTCATCAGATGTCTTGGTGTTCCTAAAATTCAGCAATTATGTTTATATATTTATTTGCTTTAAATTTCTTCAGTGATTTCACTGTTTTGTTTTCACTGGAGGTCTGTTCATCCTATGAGGACTCATCTTTTTCACTTCCACCTTTCTAAGATAATGATGGGTTCACCACTTGGTGACACATACTGAGGAGCAGGAAGGCTTCTCTTTCCTACTCCACTCCACACAAATGTGCTCAGATACCTTGTCAGGATTGTGCCCACCTGCTATTAGAAAAGCAGTTCACACATAGGTGTAGAGAGCTAGGATATAAGGAAGATGGATGTATTTATATTGTTTGGAAAGTTCTATTTTCTTTTGAACTTTATACTTTCATCTACAACAACAAAAATGGTAATATTTATTTTTCCAAAACCCTAGATTTAATTCAGGACATGGCTCTCCCAATAGGAAAGCAGTAGTGACAGAGAATTAACATCTTCTGGGTAGTCAGGAAAACATGTTGGAATGAAATCAAGAAAGCAAAAAAGAAGGAGAAAAAGTCAATGAAGAGGGTGTTCTGAAATCATACAGCCACTAAGAAATTTCTAGGCAGAGAAAAATCAACTTATTTTCATGTTGTTTGTAGATGTTCAGAGGTAGTAGCCATACTTTCCCCAAACTACCTGCTTTTACTGAATAATGGAATCTGAACAAATTATACGTGTTTGTTTATTGTCTGTCTTACCCTCCTAGAATGTTCTCCCCGTGAATGTGGGGATATTGTCAGTCATGTTCCTTGCTGCATTCTTAGGACCACAAGAAATTCCTGTCACAGATTCATGCTTTTTTAGTACCTAATGAAGGGAGGACAGAATGAAGTTGTCCTGCAAAATTCAATCTGAAAGGGAAGTTCTGAAAGAGATTATGTTACTAATTATTTATTAGAATGTTCACAGCTTTTCTTTTATTTTCCCTTTTTTCCCCTACATTCTTGGAAGATATTTATAATGTCAGTGTAAACAGAGGCATTTAATTTTACAATTTATATAGAATAATGTCACATATTTTTGAAGACCTTGTATTTCTAAAAACTGAATTCTTCCCTCTTCCCTCCCTTACCACTACATTTTCACATGTTTTTTGTTCTAAGCAGTTCATTCTCTATGAGTTTAATCAGCCTTTAGATTAATTTTATCTTTACACGAACTTCAAAATATGATTTCCCCCCTTACTTCTGCATTACATGATTTGGGAATTTCAAAGTTGAAAACATGAAAAATTCTAATAACTAACATAAGCTGTGTACAAAGGCATTAAATTTATGTTTTATTCCACAAAAATATTTGAATATTTTCCCCACATATGGGTATATAGATGCACATATATAGACATGTATATGTACGTATGCATGTATCAGATGGCCTCATACTGTGTAGTCATATAAATAAAAAAACAAGAGAAACTTTTATGACCTGATTAATAATAAAATATTATAAGGCAGAAAACAGCAAGTACATGGAATGACAGAAAAATGGAAATGAATGGTAATAGAACAATGTTATAAATGGTAGAAGGAGCATTTCAATTAATTATGAGCAGTGTTCAAAATAAGCTTCATGTAGCAATTTTTGTTTCCTCTTGGACATTGCAGATGAGATTGTAATCATGTGACTCTGCAGGTATGTTACTAAAAGCATCATTTACCTGACAAATGGAGAATAGGTGATCTCTACATTTTTTAGGATATAAGGATAACCAAAACTTGATGTATTTATTCAAAAATATCTGAAGCATTAATATTAGTAATAAATCACAATTTCCCAATGTGTGACCTAAGAAATAATACTTTCAGATTTTCAGAGGAATGAGTCCTATAGTCAAACATAATATAGCCTCTTTGAGAGTCTCAGTTTACATTGGCAGGCATGTCCAAGAGGGATACAGCTTCTTCACTGGAGGGCCCAAGTTCTGGAGTACTGTTATCTGCTCAGTTTCAGGTTCTGCCACTTACTAGCTATGTGCCTTTGAGCAAGTTATTTGTCCTTTTCATTCTTCACTACAACAATAGACAAAATCACAATGCTTACCCAGGGTTATTGGGGAAAATGTGTCAGTGCATGTAAGGACTAGAACCATACCAGTAAATTATGTGTACATTAAAACAAGTCAATATTATTGTCATTATAATTATAATTATTAAATTTTGTGATAAATCACATAATAACACTTATTTATCTTGTTAAGTCTGGCATTTTATTGATCCACAAATTATTTTATGTAAAATTATAATCGAAATCTCATAATTCCTATTTCAATCCCATATTATTATTTAAATTGCAAGAGAATAACTGCTATTTGAGGGCATTTTGAGAAACACCGAGGTAGAGCATAAAACCAAACTGGTTTCCTGATTATCTATAATGTTATTGGAGGAAAAATAAATAACTCACATTCCTTTAAAATGAAGATGAATAGAGCTGCACAGAGCAGGGATTTGGGTCAAAAATTTAATTTTCAAAAATGTTACCCATGTGATTTAAGATTATTAATAAAATATTTGAAACTAATTGTATTTTACAAATAGTTGAAAAATTTATTTAAATGCCAAAAAATAAAAAATGCATGTTTTAGATTTACCACTAGATAAGAGTCCTATTTCAGCACAAGCAAAAGAGTCACTTTTGTTCAGTCTGCCCTCAGGTGTCACTGGTCTCTCAGGAGAGACAGCACATGCATGTACAATTGAACATAACTGGCCCAAAATTCATGAGCCTCGTGGGTCCTTAGGTAAGTAAATATCCTCACCCAACTAAAGGTAAACAATTTCTGGGAGGTGTAATGTGTTTAACCTGTTACCTCTGCAACCTGAAATGGCATAATTAATTGCCTGTCCTTTCCTTACTCACACAATACCTTACATGACTTACACTGACCAAAAAGTTGTCAGAAAAATCAGTGGTTTTTATGTTCTGTGATCTAGTAAGAACTTTCATACTTAAGCAAATATTAAAATTTACATGATAAAATGCCTTCAGTGTGTGTGTGTGTGTGTGTGTGTGTGTGTGTGTGTGTTATTGAACCCAGTCAGGGTGCCTTGCCACTGAGCTACATCCCCAGCAATATTTTATATTTTTAGATTTTGAGAGAGGATTTTGCTGAGTTACCCAGGTTGGCCTCAAACTTGTGGTCCTGCCTTAGGCTCCTAAATTACTAAGATCATGGGCATGCACCCATGATCAGTTTTTATATATGTTTCAGTGGTCATTATGTATACTACAGGCAAAACAAAACCAACACACATATACTAAAACACTAAAGGGAAAAAGGCCCATTTTATTGAATATAAGACAACCTGATTTTGAGTACTTAAAATGTTATTCTTGTCCAAGTAGCTTTTTTTAATGTACTTTCTCTGATACATATTTTTTTTTTTGTCTCTCAATCTCTTAAGTTTCAACCTTTGGTAATGTTTACATCTAATTTAGGTCATTATGAAATAAGAACTTTGGAGAAAATAATTTTTTTTGCTCTTTTATACTTGTCCTTGAAGTTTCTCACTGGAAATTATATTTACTTTACTCAAGACACAGTTTTAAGCATCTATTAATTTTTCCATTCAAAATTGTCCTCCATAGAAAATGTTGCTTACTTTACCATGACTGCATCTCTAGACTCTACTCTTTGCATCCAATCTAAATGTAGATGCAAAGAGAGACTAAATAAAGATACAGATCAACTGAGGTGTTCATGTTGAATGAATGGATAAAGAAAATGTGCTTATATGCACAGTAGAACACTATTCATCTTAGAAAAAAGACATCCTTCCATTTACCTCAGCATGGATGTAACTGGGAGATATTTATGGAAAGCGAAATAAGCCAGGCACAGAAAGGCTCCTGTGTTCATTCATATGTGAAAGCTAAAAAAAAATTGCTCTATAGAAATAGAATAATGATTACTAGAGACTGAGAAGGGTAGGAGAGGAAGAAAGGTCAAAGAAGAGTTAAGAGGTTAAAAAATGAAGCTACATAGGCAGACTAAATTCTAGTGCTCTACAGCATAGGAGGTGAATATGGTTAAAAATAACTTGTGAATTTCATGCTAGTTAGAGGAGAGGACTTCTAATGTTGCCAAAATAAAGTAATTATAGATGTTTTAAGTAATGCGTATACTAACGACTTTGAAGATGTAGACATATAATGATCTCATTTCATCATTATATGTTTTATGCATAAATCTAAATATCAAACTGTACTCCATAAATATATGTACAATTATTATGTATCAATTATCTGATATGGGGGTGGTGAATCCATGCTCTTGTAAAAAATCATGGTAAATTTGAGATTCTAGGTATTCTGGCATTCTCTTCTTTAGTTGGGATTCTAGGTATTCTCACAATCTTTGAACAAAATTACATTAAAAATGTTAACTTCAGCAAACAATATTTTTGTACATCTAGTTAGTTCTTGACTTAATTGATTCTGAGAATTCAAAAAGCATACTTTAATGATAGAGAAGAACAAAGCAATTCTGAAATGAGAGAGCAGAGTGTTTTGGTCAGCTCTTCATTGCTATGAACAAAAGACCTGACAAGTACTATTTAGAGAAGGAAAAGTTTATTGTGGCTCATGGTTTCAGAAGTTCAGTCCATGGTAAGCTGATCCATAGTTATGGGCGAAGTGCATTGTAGAGAGAAGCAGCTCCGGGCATGGCAACCAGGAAACAGAGTGAGTTACACTCACCAAGGACAAAATATAAACTCCAAAGACACACACAAAGACACAAATTATCTACTTCTCCAGTATATTAAAACCAGAGTCTGAAATGAAACTAGAGTCTCTGCTTCTGCTGGTGGGTATGGTCTGCATAATTTGCAGGCTTCTGTAGCCAAGAAATGTGTTGCATATCTTCTTTCTGAGTTCTTGTCTCATGAATTTAAATAATGAAATCTACAGATGAGGATGAGTGAGTCTAAGAGTAGGATTTATTCAACTATGAATAGAAACAGAACTCCAACAGCATGAGGAAGGACCCAAGAGGGATTGCCATTTGAATGTGTCAGTCTAGGGATTTATACAGCATGTGAGTCAGTAATATTTGTTCAAATTTATGCTAATCAGGGGTTGGAAAATATCAACACTATTGGTTAACCCTGCAATCACTTCCGTTTTCCTACTGCTTTTTGGAGAGCAAGAGATGGAGGTTATTGGATTACAAATGCTCAGGGGTTCCAGACTATGGTATGATGTGGAACAGGCAGCTTCACCAGGCCCAGGCCAGGCTGCCAGGGTTTGAATGGTTGGTGCGGCTTGACTCTCCTCTCTCTGGCTCACCCTCAGGCTGGTGCCAGCATGGCAGGCTCATGGGGCCATGGTCTGTGCTTGCTGCCCACACTCCAGCCCATTGTTCCACAGCTCTGGGACAAGGGCCTGGTTTTAACACCCTACCAGAGTACAGTTACTTCCCAGGTAATCCATATTTGTGAATTAATCCACTGATTAGGTTACACCTTTCATAATCTAATCATTTCACCTCTAAAAATTCTGGCATTTTTATCACACATAAGCTTTGGGGGAACATATCAGATATAAAACAACATAAAGTTTCTTGAAGAATACTCTTTTTAAAAGGAGGAGAGTTACTGAATAAATTATACACAGTAAATTTCCCCATCATATTCATCATGCATTCACATTTATACAACAATATCTACTATAAAAACTGTAGAGAAAGAGAAAAAGTAGTGAAAAAAGGATATGGTAGCCAGTGGAATAAACCTGACATAATTTTCCTATTATATATAAAAATACACCACAGTGAATCTCACCATCATGTACATCCACAAGACTGAGGTCCTAATTAGAATAAGATACATTCTATTCTTGGATAATAATTATTTCAGAATGGACTCTACCATTTATATGTATAACTAAAAACAACCAATAATTTTTTAAAAATGATATGATGAATATTTAAAAAGGAAGAGCAGAGATAGTTATTGGTATAGTAGAAGTCACTCAAAAGGGAATAAATTATGTGTATAAAATTATTGATATTATTTCTTGCTCAAAATTCTTGGCACCTGAAGTGTTTCAGGGCTTCACATGTGTTAGATTAGAATATTTGCTTATTAAACATGATGAAATATTCTGAGAATAGGGCATGATTCTGAAATTGAAATTCACTTACGTTCCATATACTTTTTATGTACATAGTCCAAGGTAAGTTTGTAATTGTTAAATGATTTATTAGTGAATTATAGTTATACATAATATTGTTGGGTCATTTTGACATATTTATACAAGTATGGAATGTAATTTACTCCACTTCAGTTCCCAGAACCTTCCCTCCTCTTTTAGTTCACCCTCTCCCGTTCCCTTTTCTCTACTGTACTGGTATTTCTTATATTTATTTAGCTTTTTAAATTAGTGCTTTATAGATATACATAAAGCAAAATTCAATATGCCATGTACATATATTTGTATATGTACATGGCATAATTTGGTCAATTTCATTCCACCATTTCTCTCTTTTCCCATTCTTCTTCTCTCCCCCTCAATCCCCTTTCTCTAGTTCACTAGTTTCTCTTCTGTTTTCATGAAATCCCCCCATCTTCCCCCTAATTTTGGTCTAGCTTCTACATGTGAAATAAAATATCTAACCCTTGACTTCCTGAGTCTTATTTCATTTAGCATGATGTTCTCCAGCCCATCTACTTACCAGCAAATGCCATAGTTTTATTCTTAATGTTTGAGTAAAACTCCACTGTGTATATATACCACATTTTCTTTATCAATTCACCTGTTGATGGGCACTTGGGCTGGTTCCGCATTTGGCTATTATGAGTTACACTACCATAAGCATCAGTGTGCCTACATCACTTTAATATGCTTACCTTAGTTCTTTTGGATAGATAAATAAATAAATATTTTTTTTGGGGGGGGGATAGCTGGGCCATATGGTTATCTTCTTTCCAGAATGTCTGTACTAATTTGCAGACCCATCCACCATGTATGGGTGTACCTTTTTCCCCACTTCCTTGTCAACATTTATTATTTATGTTTGATGATTACCATTCTAACTAGAGTGAGATGAACATTCAATATGGTTTTAATTTGCATTTCCCTGATTGCTAGGGATGTTGACTATTTTTGTTTTAGCTTTTGAGAAAAATATCATTAGTTCTTTTGCCCGTTGATTGGGCCTTTTGTGTATATGTGTTATTGTGTGTGTGAAGTTTTTAAAGTTTTTTTATATATTCTTAATATATAAACAATAATATATTCTTTATATATATGTATATAATATACATATATATATTTAATCCCTATCAGAGGATCAGCTGACGAATATTTTCTCTCATTCTGTAGGTTCTTTCTTCACACACTTTATCATTTCCTTTGCTGTTCAGAATTCTTTTGTACTTCAATGCCATCCCACTAATTGAGTCTTGATTTTATGTCTTGAACTTTGAGGGTCTCATTAAGGAACTTGTTGCCTGCATCAATATGTTGGAGTTGTTTTTTTTTTATTTTTTTATTAGTTGCTCAAAACATTACAATGATCTTGACATATCATACATTTGATTCAAATGGGGTATGTAATCTTACTCTTATTTTTCCACGTGTACAGATTGCAGGATCACATTGGTTATACAGCTACGTTTATACATAGGGCCATACTAGTGTCTATTGTATTGTGCTGCCCTTCCTATCCCCGCCTCCCCTCCCCTCCCCTCTTTCTACCCAATGTACTGAGACACATTTCTCTCTCTCTTTTTTCTTCCCCCTCACACCGTCTATAAATATGTTGGAGTTTTGTCCCTGATTTCTTCTGGCAGTTGCAAAGTTTCTGATCTAATTCTTAGGTCTTTGATACTTTGAGTTGACTTTTGGCCTGGGTGAAAGATAGGGATCTAGTTTCATTTTTAACATATGGATATCCAGTTTTCCCAGCAGCATTTGTTAAAAAGGTTACCTTTTCTCCAATGTATGTTTTTGGCACCTCTGTTGAGTATCAGATGACTGTATGTATATGGTTTTGTCTCTGTGTCTTCTGTTCTATTGATGGTCATGTTTGTTTTGATGCCAATGCAGTGCTACTTTGGTTTCTATAGCTCTGTACTATAATTTGAGAGCTGGTATTTCCATGCTTCCTGTGTTGCTCTTCTTGCTTAGGATTGATTTGGCTATTTTAAGTCTTTTATTATTCCAAATGAAGTTTAGGACTTTTCTTTTTTGTTCTATTTCTGTGAAGAATGTCATTGGTATTTTGATGGAGATTACATTGAATCTATGCTTCTGGTAGTATGTCCATTTTGAACAATGTTAATTCTGCTTATCCAAGAACATGGTTGGGGCGGGGGGGTCTTCCCATCTTCTAAGGTCATCTTCAATTTCTTTCTTTAGGCTTTTATAGTTTTCATTATAGAACTCATTTACTTCTTTGGTTAGATATATTCTCATGGTGCTTTTTTTGTGGTTATTTTGAATGGGATAGTTCTGATTTCTTCCTTGGCAGATCCATCATTGGAGTATAGGAAATAAGTGGATTTATGTATGTTGATTTTGTATCCTGCTACTTTGCTGTATTTTCTTATTTTTAGAAGTAAATAATATTTGCATAAAGCAATATTTTATGGTGTGCAATTTTTCCTTCAGTCATCATGTTACCTTTCAGAATTTTTATATTTTGGAGCATTCAGATTTTGAACTTTTGGATTAGGGATGCTCAAACTTTAGAATAGAAAACTCACATTATAAGACATCTATTCCTCTTATTATTCCAACATTTTATTCCATATTTTAATCTAAAAGAAATTGCTTCACAACTTAGAATGGAAAAGCGATTTTGCATGGTGGTGAAGAAGTAGATTTGGGTACTGTGATTATCTATAAATGAACCTTGACTCTATTATATTCTAACAGTGTGACTGTAAGTAACTTCACTTCAGGCATAAAATAATGGTACAACAGTATATTTTTATGAGGATTAAGTGTTATTTATTAGTTTTAATGTAATTTTATTATTGTTTATAAAAATCAGGATATAAGATTAAAAAATGCAGAATTTTCATTTTCAGTATTATTTTACAGCTAAATTTGGTACAACGTAGTATTTCACATTCAACACAAAGATTATCAAAAATCTTCCAATTACTGAAAAAAACAAAAAAAAATTAGATATATTAGTAACTATCAACTGAAACTAAAATGTTTAATATTCAAAAAAATTACAGGGTCCATTACATACTAAATAATTGGTAAGTGTTCTTTGAATTATGAAAGAATACCTCACAATTTTAGTCCAGGCATTTGTTTGTTATTTATAATTTTCTTTAGCTCTTGAATTCCTTTGGAAAAAATGGCTTTCATCATCTTCATTTTATAGTTGTACCACAAGTTTCAGAAAATTCAAAAATATATTTTTAAGTTGCTAATGATTATACTTATTAGTACTAAAATATTAATTGACTTTAATTATACAGGAAAAACTGGTCTTTTCCTAGGCATCAGTGTCTTTCTCTACAGAAAGCTGACAGTCATTTGTAAGTTATAAGTTATTTATTGTAATAATGAGTGGAAATTAAACATACTATCATCATTAATCTCTATCTTCACAAATTACAAAGTATGAATGTATTTGTTACAATATTGTGTAATTTTAAATGAGATTAAAACAGTATATTAAAAAATAAAGGTTGATTTCCATTTATACACTTAGATATTGATTCCAGAACCCAACATCCAATTCACATATGTGTTAGGACATGAAAAGTAGAAGTATAATAGTACAATTAACACCTTAAATATATTAACAATTAGCACTGATATGGTCTTTAACTATCTTGTGCTTTCATGTATAGTTTCTCATTGGAGCAGGAAAGTTTGGGAAGTCATTATCATCATTGTACAGATGATCACCCTGAGGTTCAAAATATGGTATCATTTTACCAATGACTAAAGGCTGGTGAGGCAGGAGAGCTGGGTTTGAAGCCATACCTTCCAATGCTGGGTCTCCTGTATGTAGAGGTATCAAGATGTTCCCTCCCAAAGGAGGAGCTTAGTATTTATGGTTGCATATTTGCTTTACTCATGTCATAGGAGAGATGATCAAAATACTCTGTGGGCAAGGTTGCTGTCACCTCTGCCAAAATGCCTTCATGTTCAGAGTACTTGTTCTCTAGGTTCCTGTTTTAGTCAGATATTTGCTACTATGACCAAAAGACCTGACAAGAACAATTAGAGGAGGAAAATTTTATTTTGAGGTTCACAGTTTCAGAGGTCTCAGTCCATAGATTGTTGGCTCTGTTACTTGGGGCTTCAGGTGAGGCAGAACATCATGGCAGAATTGTGTGGTGGAAGAATGCAAGTCAGGACATGGTCACCAGGAAGCAGAGAGTTCCCCTCCCACAAAATGTAAACCCCAAGAGCCCACCCCCAATGACCTACCTCCTCTTGCCCACACTCCATCTGTCCACAGTTACTACTAAGTTAATCCCTATCTGGGGATTAATCCACTGATAGGTATATGGCTCTCATAACCTAATCATTTCACCTGTAAACCTTCTTGCATTGTCTTACATATGAGTATTTGCGGGTGAGCTAAACCATAAAAGTTCTGCAGCCTGACACCTTCTTCCCATATCAAGCTTAATTGCCTTTTCTCAAAGGACAGAATTTCTTCTTTTAAACACAGTTGTTTTCTCTTCTACTCCTGCAAAAAATGATCAAAGGCCACAGACTCTCTTAAAAGAAATGGATTTAACAGTCTTGGCCTGTTTCTCAGTCCCCATGACAGTGCCAAGTAGTGAGATTTATGGGGACATTCTGTGAGTTCTGTTTGATTAAAAGTTTATTAGGAATTGCATCTCAGCTCCAAATAGTGGAGAATGACCAAGCAGTGAAGGCTGTAAAGGTGATGAGTGTGTTATGTATGACTTATAGGCTTCTAGAGAGTCAGTAGAGGAAGGTTGTTTTTGAAAATGTCCAGGCAATATTAACCCCCAAAGATAACACCAAAAAGTGATCCACATAACTATTAAAGTACAGGACATAGAACTATATAATTTTTGTCATAATAAAAACACAAAATACACATGACCAAAGCTTAGTTTGTTGTTTTCCTCAGGGAATTTATGTCATTGCTAGTTACAGTGTGGCCACTGAGAACCAGAGTGCTGCAGTCTGACTGGGCAAATAACCGGGAGGTGACAAGCAACTTGAAGGTTGAAATGGGAACTGCTTTATTGCAAGTGAACTCAGCGGGAACTGAGCAAGAACTCCAAGTAGCAGGCACCCAAGGAAGCAGGAGCCACTTCTCTGCCTGACAGCAGAGGTATATATATACTTAACTAATTACACACAGCTTAACTTAATTAACATCATCTAGATACCGCAGTCAGCCAATAAGGAATCCTCATCATCTTAATGGCTCTCTGGTGTTGCTTCACAAACCACTCCTCCTGGCAAAGTGCCATGTGCCATCTTGACTTGATTTGCATCCCCAACACCAGAGGGCATTGTGTAGAGCATGGGAGAAGTTATTTGGTGTCACCACATGTACTAACTATAAATTCCAAATCTGTCTCCTCGTAGCTATGTGATAATGGATAAATAACACTATCCCTGTAAATGTCAGTTTCCTTAATAGTAAGGTACCATTATCATCTACCTCATTCTGTTGTAATGAAAGAAACATTACATGTTTGTAGTGAGTTTGATTCAGTTTGAAGGCCTGAAGAACAAGGATTGGGAATTTTGTGAAGAAGTTAAGAACATAGATTTTCTATCATGCAGTCAGTAAATTCTAGAATTAGAATGAAAGACTAGATCTATCTAAATACAATTTAAAGAAATATAAACTCTGTACTTATAAACACTATGTTATAGATAAGATATACAGAGGATATGAATTGACTGGATATTATGGACTTCTTAATCAAGCTAGGTATTAAGTTAAAGAGATCCTTTTAAAGTAATCACAGTATACCTGTCTAAAAATGTGTTTAAAAATAAAGTCATCTACTTTTGTAGATTTCTCGTATGACTGAGATCATGCAGTATTTATCTTTATGTGCCTAGCATGCTTCACTTAGCACAATATCTTCTAGATTTATACATATAATCTTAATTGACAGAATATCCTTCTTTTTTGAAGACTGAATAATACCATTATGGAGAGTAGGACAATGGTTATCAGAGGCTGGGGATTGGAAGTGGATGGGGAAAGGAGTAATGTTACAAAATTTCAGATACAAAGAAGTAATGTTTTCTAGTGATTTATTGGACAGGATGATTATATTCATAATAATTAACTTTGTACTAATTAATAATAAATTAATGTATTAATAGCCTACTATACATATATTATATATTTAAAAATTAATAAAACGGTAAACCAAAATTTTCTCCCAAGAATAAGTATATAGGATGACCCATATGTGAATTAGCTTGATTTAATATTCTATAAGGTATTTGTATAATCGTAATATCACATTGTACCTCATAAATATATAGAATTATTATTTGTCATTTAAAATATTCTTTAACCGAAAAAAAATAAGACATCTAATTATCTCAGATAACACAATATTCCAAGATTGGTATATGAACCCAGTAATGTTCTAAGAGACCTAATATTAGGTTTTTTTATATGATCTATTTGTATTGATTTATCCCCACAGGAAACAGAAGGGTTCTCATCAAAAAATATTAGTGTCCTCATGGAGAGAGCCCTTAGATTCTATTTTCCATAAAATGGTAGCAAATGGGTCCAAGGGAAATTAGTCTCTAAATGTCTCTGTTGTAATCACAGTCACTAGTCTCTTTGCTATTCAATCACAAAGCCCACCCTGTACAGAAATGAAAATGTTTGTGAAGCATTGTTTTCTAATACCTAAGCTCTCTACCCTGGTTGCACTGTCTTCCTCAGAAGTATTAGGGAGGTTCTGCCCTCAGGGTTGAAATGGTTCTGTTTCATTTTCATGTATATCATTTTTCAAAGAAAAATTTCAAAGAAAATTTCAAAGGAAAAAGGCCAAGTGGAATAAGTAGCACTACTTATATAGATATTTCTTTTGTTTAAAAAAATGTGTATATATCTACCAGAAAAATCCTAGTAGACTCTCCTTCATATTTTACTGACTGGAACTAGATCATATAGTCATTCCTAGAACAATCAATGTTAAAAGAAACATCCATTGCTGTATTTAGCTTAGGTGAACTGCAGGGCAAATTGGCATTCCAACAAAATTGGGTTTTGATTGCAATGCCTATTGGGTAAGAAACTCCATTTCAACATCTAAGATTAGGTCACTCATTTAACCCATGATAACTGCTATGTGCCAAGTATGGCTGGAAAAGAAAAACAAAAATAAATGAAAAGTCCCCAGCTTTAAGAGATTCACAATCTAGTTGCAGTGACAAATATTTCTAAACCTAAAATTTATGTGGCTATGCAATACAAAATAAGTATTAAGTATTCAATGTTAAATACTGTCACTAAAAGAACTTTTTTTGTACCAAATTGATTCAAATGTGAATATTTAGTGATTGAATTATTGTCCTTTATATCTTGATGGTATTTTGACTATTTGCCAAGTATTTTCAAATATAAAAAATGACACATGTAGACATTTGTTATATTATTTAGGTAACAAAGTCATTGTTAATTATGTGACCAAATAGAGCACATTTATTTGCTATTAAACCAACTAACATTTTCAAGAATCTTCCAAACTAGGAATGGATATACTAGTCAATAAATAAGCAATTATACTTTGAGTGTACTCTGAAATTTTCTGCTAGAAAGTTGAGGAGCAGCTAGTTAAACTTGCCAAGCCCCTCAGTATTGGATCTTATGTTTTACTATAAGTAACACTTTGTTTTTCCCCCTAGGTGAAATTGGCCATCAATTGAAAAATCATACTATTTGGGGAAGGAGAGGGAAATAATACAGAAGAAAATGTATAATACATATTAGAGTTATTGATTTTCAGTGTCAAAATATAAAGTTGATCCTTATAATGTCATGGATTTTACATTTTTAAAGCTTTCTTGCCTTCAGGAAAACATATATTTTGGACTTTAATATTTCATTACTTTTTCTTGCATTGGATTTCCCCTTATATTCCTTTTTTATTTAATTTGCTAGTCAGTTTGCCAAACCACGAATTGTAGGACTGAAAAGTGGTACCAGAATGAGCTCCCAAACCATGTCATGCTTGAAAAACTGATACCATATAGCAGTTGAAATAGAATACTTATTTCCAAAATTTTGTGACTTGGAAATAAAGTTGATAAACAACAACAGCATTTTTTTAGTTTGTTTTCAAGTTCTTATCATAAATATTTTGTGCACATCTGCAGTTTTAATAGGAGTTTCAGGCCCTGCTTTCTTCCTCTTTTCACAGAGAATAATCTCTTAACTTTGTATCATACTTTACTTTTGCAAAAGCATTTTCATGCTATCTCATTTAGTCTCCAGTCAACTTTATCAGTTCAGTAAGACAAACATTAGTCTAGCTTTCTAAAGATGAAGAAACTCAATCTCAAGACTTCTTCCAGGTATCTGACAGAACTGGGACTAAAATGTAAACTTCTGAGTATCAGACAGAGGCCAGATCACTACCTTACACATTCAGGTGGACAGTCAAGGGGTGTACCATAAAATGTTATGCTCCAATCATTCTCTGGTATCATCATGTAACACAAAAGGTCTCTTAGAAGATTCATCTCTGATGATGCTATCACTGAACAGCCAATACCATTTGGAGGGAAAGATTAACTACTATCAGGAGGGTTAACTGCTATCAGGAGAAAAGGGACTTAAAGTAACCCCAGAACACATTGGGGTTTTATCCAGATTATTACATTATTAGATTATTATATTATATAGATCTTAGTGATGCTGAAGATGACAAAACACACAATGTTAGTGTTCTCAAAATCATATGGTCTCCTGGCATTTAAATACAAGTGAAAAGATTTTAAACTGTAACAATTTCCCTGAGTCATCCAGAAATTTTATTCTGTCTTTCTGGAGAAGAACCTGAGGCAGCAATTTGACTGTACATAAATTATTGAAGTGGTATTTAAGGAAAATCCAATAAGAGGTCGGGGAAAGAGTCAAGCAAAGGTGTGGAACTAAGCAGAGTTTTAATGGTGGGTGGTGTGCAAGTTCTACAAAGTTGTATCAGTTAATGAAAGAGATTCTCTTTTGTTGTTGTTGCTGTTTGTTTGTTCTTTTACCACAAAACATTTTAGTCACTCATTAGGCAAAATGGTGGATATCCAGTCTTCTCTAATTAAAGTCACACTTGTCAGTCAAGGACAGATCTAGGCCAAAGTGACCTATGTAAGTCATTAGCCACCACCACATGCACTAGTTGCAATGGGTACTGAGTTACCAATCATGACACTAATGTGCTCTACTACACTGATCTTCTGAGTGAATATACAATCTGTAAACATACATTAGTTAATCCACTAATTCAACAATAATTTATTGGGGGCATAAAGCAAATGCTATGAAAGTTGTGAGAGAAAAATAAGACTTGATCCATTTTTTTTTCCAAAATGCCTACAAATGATATGTTGCCTATAAAAGATGATGAACAAATTTTGAATTTTATTATAGAAGTCAGTAAATGTGCATGAAATGATTTTTTAAATCATTAAAATAAAAAATACTGGGGTCACTTTATACCTTTAGATACAGATACAAATTGAATTATCTGGGAATAACTTAAGATTTTCATTCATTCTGGAAGTTTGATATGACTTTGAATTCAAATTTGAGACAGAAAGAATTCTTGGCAGATGGATTATAATGAGTACAAACACAGCATAAGGGTTAGGAACAGTGTGTTTGGGAGAAAATTGGATGAGTCTGTTCTCCTGAGGTTTAAGTGTTATGTTTTTGTGAATAGTGGGAAATTAACGTGATAGGAAAGATTGTAGTAAAATTCAGACTGTGAAGGGCTTCTCATTCAGGCTTTACCCATAATCAATGGGTAATGAGAAATTTCTGAGAAGCACAGACATTTGTTGCTTTGAAATGATTACTCCATTACAGGCAAATTTACAATTTGATAGCATGAGATAGGTTGTGCTTTTACATACCACTGAGGAATACTATAAGATGTTTTGCTTTGTAGAATTTTCACGTTAGGGGAAGACTATAAGTAACATACAGTAGTACTTCATTTAGTATTGAGGGTGCCGTCTGAGAAGTACATACTTACCATCATGTGAACACCATGAAGTGTACCTACACAAACCTGGATGGTGTGGCCTATTGCCCTGAGGGTAAATCCTGTTCAGCATTCTTCTGTATTGGATGCTATAGTCCATTTTAACACAGTTTGTAATCTTCTGTGTATATAAACATATCTAAATATAACATAGAAAAGGTACAATAAAAGTACAATGCAATAGAATTTTTCAGCTCCATTTCTATATGTGGTTATATATGTGGTCTGTGATTCACCAAAATGTTCACACGGCCAGTGATTGTACACTGTCCAAATAAAATGTTACCAGAATAAAAACTAGGACTAGCTGGGTATGAACTCAAAGGTAGAGTATTGGCCTAGTGTGTGGTAGGCTTTGGGGTTAATCTCCAGTGCCATAAACCAAGCAACCAACCAACAAACCAAACAACCAACATCAGCATAAAAGTTAACAGTGTAGCTGAATGTCCAGCACCAACCTCAGTATTCTCCTTTCAATACATTTTTAAACTGAAAATTCTAGTTGTATTTAGCAAACACTCTCAGTTGAACATTGTTTTTGTTTGTTTTTCAGAACTCACATCCAATTTGATAGTGAATCCTGGAGAAATCACTATATTCCCTTCTGGATTTAGTGTTTACAAAAGCTATTTAAGATGAGGCTTTAAATTGTAAAACTGAATATTCCTTGAGTCCAACTCCAATATGCATTTTAAATTCAGATCTTGAATATATTTTCTACTAACACTATTTTCAAACATGCTTGTGAAAAATAGGGTCAGTATCAATGAATTCCACTTCAAATTGAAAAGGAATCTAAAACAGTAATTTGAGTGTTATTATGTGTATAAACTATGTAATTTTGTCATTATTCCTCCTATTAGTAGATAATTAACACTATGTAATTGCAGTGTTCAATCAAGATGGTAATGGAACACAAGTGTGAATCTGGAGAACTTCAGTTTCAGCTAAAGAATTACATCAGTTCTGTAATTACAATGGTTTGATGATAATCCAGTGTCATAATGGACTACTTACTCAAAAGTCAGAAAGAATTGATTTCTGGTTAATGGTTCAATGGAGTTTAAACATAAATTATTGAGAACCCATTGCATGCTTGCATTGGATTAGGAAGTGTGTGCACTAAAAAAATAAGACAAATGCAATCCCTGATCTCAAGAGTTGTTCAACATAATGCCACTTGTCATGTCATGGGAAGGGGATGCATGTGGCTCAGAACTAAGCAGTAACAGGATAATGCAGTTTATAGAAACATGATGTAATCTCTCTAGAAGCTCAGAGAGGGCTTCCATAAAGCAATGGCATTTAAACTGAGGTCAAAACTAAGTAGGATTTAGGATGAAGAGTAGCATACCCCCTCCTCAAAAAAATAATTAAGTCTAAAATAAAATAGATTATTTAATAGGAGGCATAAGTAACAAGAGAAGAAAACATGTACATTACTCAGTCCCCAATATTAACTTTTTCTGTATCTATACTCATATCCTTGGTTGTGACCATTTTGCTCTAGTAACATTGGTGTGCTGATACCATGACTCATCTCTATATCCAAGACCTTGAGACTTTGAACTCATGTCTCTGTTGACTTACAGTCTCTTTGTAATGTCTAATAAGCATATAAACTCAAACAAAAACTAACCAAACTAATTTCCCTACAGTTTCTGAAATGGTGAATGTAAAGTGAATTCACCTCAGTTTCTCATTGACTCCTCCTCTCTCACACCCCACATGTCTAATCCATTCTATTGGTTCTATCCTCAAAATATCTTTTTAAATCTGACAACATTTTTCTACCTCCTCCATGGAGGTAGCATCTAAAGGAATGTAGTGGTAGTAGCCCTCTACAGGTATTCCTGATCTCATTCTATTCTACCTGACTTTCAGAATGGAAAACTTATCAAAGTAGCTTTCTGTTTCAAACTCTGTAAAGATGAGTACATCTTTATCCAAACAAAAACTGTGATCCTTCTTCCCATGTAGGTCCATACAATCTGCCCTTTCACTTTGGTGTCTGCTCAAGTAGTTATTGTGCCTGAAAGTCCTTCCCTTAACTTACCATTCAAACTGGCATGCTCGGAGATCATATTATTATCCTGATTATCTTTTTTCCATATCACTTCTTGGGGTCCAGGAAGACAGGAAACTTGGTTTTCTTTGTTGACCACTCTCTTCCCAGTACCTAAAGTAGTTCCTGACACATGATAGGTGCAAAATAAGTATCTGTTCTTGTCAGTGAACAAATAAGTGTTATACCTTGAGATGTCCATGGACAAATAAAATCAGTAAGAGTTTAAGTTAGGTCCTATCCCTATTATACCTTGTGAAAGAAGAGAAGCACCATAGTGACAATCTTCCATATGATACTAATTAATTATCTAATTAACTAATGAATACTATTGTTCTTTTATTTTACAGATATTTGTAGAGGTCTACTATGTGTTTGATATAGTTAAGTGTACCACATATTGTAATAAAGAAAACACATAATTATTACCCTCACAGAACATAAGTATAATAGAAAGAAGGAAGAGTAAAAAACATTGCAACATTTTATGAAAAATATAGTAAGAAGAATATACAACAGGCATATTGTCTTGAGCACCTTTGAGTGTGATTACCTATAGTGAGCTTAGAAGTTCAGGCAGGACAAAGTTGACAACTTTTGGGACATCTTTGGGGTGTCACTTAGGTCTAGGCTGACTGTTACTCTGACCACAGAATAATTTCAACCCGAGAGAAGCAAGGAGACACATAAAAAGAGCACAGATGCTTAAGATGAGAGTAAAAGGTAAGGTAGAGAGAAACACAAAAGCAAATTAGGCAAGGACCACTCTCACAGTTGGTATGTACTGCAGAGCATACACAGCCTCAAAGAATTCCCAAACTATGAATGCATTCTTGATTTCAGTCATTATTTTTACAATGGACAGCATTCAATTGCATATTTTCATTAAAAAAAAGTTTGTTGCAAGACAGTCTTGACTTATAAAATGTATGTAGGTGAATATCTTAACTGGAGGAGGGGATGTCTCCTATTACTAGGATTATAGCAGAATCAAATAATCTTTCCCTTTAAAAATCTTTAACGTGATAATTTCTTTGCATATAGTTGAATTAAAAAAAAATGATAGTGACTTGATTTTTCTGGCTTCCAGCTTTCCCATTTCTGTATAATCTTAAAAATGAACTCCTGTCAGTTTCACTGGGAGCATAGAAACCTAAATAAACAAAGATTCAGAAACATACAGACACAGAAAGCTTTGTAAAAAGATGTAAAATGACCTGTGCATCTCTTACATGCAGCAGAATCCCCTCATGTTACTTGGTGCTGAAAAGACCACAAGGAAAGAGCGGTGACTCTCCCCTGAGCCCAGTGTAAGACCAAGAGTTATAATGTTAATCTGCTCCTTTACAAAATTGTAAATGTGCCTATAAGCTTTAGTCTCTTCTAGAAAATGAAGTTGTGAATTCTAACCTACTGCTCAGAATTCTATAGGAAACTCCCATCCACTGTGAAGACCTCCACAGTAAGGCAATGTCACTCCAGAATCTCTGTGGCATTATTATTATGATTGTTATTAACTATATAACACTAAAATGAACTTTCCAGTTTGAGAAAGGAAGGAAGAAAGGAGGACCAAAGGAAGCAAGGAAAAAGGACAGAAGGGAGGGTGGGAGGAAGGAAACCACCTGCTTATTCCCTGGACTATTTCTTTGTATTTTGTCACTGTGAACTAAATTTGTCCACTGTTGGTTCTATTAGCATCCAGTTTCGCAGGGATTCAAGTTGTGGAAAACTCACAGCCTCTACCTGTTTTTCTTTTTCTTTTGTGTATATCATTATTCATTACCACAATCAGGATGTGAACTTCATAATGAAGTGAAAGTCTAAAATAAAAAGAGTTGTTTGAAAGATAAAGGTGGATGTTTTCTTTAAGATAATTAATAACAGGGGCTGGGACTGTAGCTCAGTGGAAGAGCACTTGCTTAGGCACATGAGGCACTGGGTTTGATCCTTAGTACCATATAAAAATAAACAAGTAAAACAAAGGCATTCTGTCCATCTATAACTACAAACTTTTTTAAAAAGAAAATTAAGAACTGTAGTCATGTGAGACAATTATTACAAGCATTTCCCCAAATGTGTATTCAGTTTTCCACATACCCAAAGGAAATTAATACTTGTTTAAAATTATGAAGATATTAGCTAACAATACACGTGGCACCAGGACACAGGACCCAAACCTATCACAAAGATGGCTTTATCTATCTGACCAATGACTATGAGAAGTATTTCAGAAAGTTCTCTTTGTTTTTTATTGGTGCATATTAGTTATGCTGATGGAGTATTACATTGTGGCCTGGTCATATATACATACAAATGTAATTTGGTCAGTTCACTCCCTGGTACCTCTCCATCCCTCTCCATCTCCCTCTGTCTCCTACCTCCACTCTAAGGGTCTTTCTTTCTATTTTCATGGTGTTTCTATTTTTTTAAAATTTTTCTCTCTAGTTTCCACAAATGGGAAAAAATATATGATACTTTTTTTTCTGAATCTGATTTATTTCCTTTGAAACTATGGATTTCCAGTTCTATCAGTTTTTCTGAAAATGACATAATTTTACACTTCATGGCTAAATAAAACTCCCTTATGTATATACACCACATTTTCTTTATCTGTTCATTGGTTGATGAACACCTAGACTAACTCCGAAGTTTGGCTATTGTGAATTGTGCTGCAGTAAACATGGTAATGAATGTATCTCTTAATATACTGATTCATTTCTTTTCAATAAGTGCCAAGAGGGTCTGGGGTTGTGGCTCAATGCTACAGCATTTGCCTAGCACATGTGAGGCACTAGATTCTATCATCAGCACCACATACAAATGAATGAATAGAAATAAAGATATTGTGTCCATCTATAGCTAAGAATATACATACATACATACATACATACATACATACATACATACCAAAAAGTGGCATAGTTGAATCATATGATAGTCCTATTTTTAGCCAGAAAGCTATCTTGATAATAACAAGCAAGTGTCTCAGTTTGGCAGCACCTCACTTATTAATAGTTTATAATCCCAAGGTATATTTAGGCAAGTTTTCTAGCTTTCAGCAGATATTAATCTGTAACCAGTAAACTCATTTTAAAAGGAAGCAAAAAATCCTTGTTCAGCTCATATTTGGGCTTATGATGCTTATATTCCTGTGAACCATTTGCTTTTGAAGATTTCTTTTTCCTCAAGGATGTTTTCACTTGAGCTTTAATGAAAATTTCAGGATGCTCTGTCATCATTAAGAATCTCCAATAGCCTGAAGTAGATGACTTGTTAAATTTTTGTTCTTAGACTTTACCTATGTCCTGTTCAATAGGTATTTAGCCACTGAAATTGTCCAGCATTATTGCTGAAATTTGCTATCATATCAAAAGGCCAGACTTGCAACCTTTTTGCTAATGATATATCTATGATAAGAAACCTAAAGAACAAAAATTAAAAAATAAATAAATAAATAAAAATAAAAATAAATAAAAAATAATAAAAATAAATAAAAATTAAAAAAACACACCTGTGTGTCAATTCGAGTACACATACTTATTTTAGTCCTAGCATAATCATATATCTTATTATCTAATCAGAAAAAAGTTTTAGGTTAATAGGAAGCATTATTAATAATTATGCTAAGACAAAAAAATATAAGCCCAGCCTTTATTGAAAATTGGGAAAATAAAGAAAATAGAAATTTTTGTTCAATACGAAGAGTTACATATATAGCTCACAATCAAAATTAGAGAAAGTATCTGCTTCTAAATTTTGTAACTTTCCTTTTGAGAAATGTATCCTATGTTTTCCTAGATGATATATTTTTTTTTGCTCAATGTGTATTATATGTTTGTTTGACTGTAAACACTTTGTTATGAACAATGGAAAACAGTGCAATAAACATTGCTAAATAGTGGTTTAACTTGCAAATGTGCCAGTCACTCATTCTAAATGGTCTGAGCATTGCTGCTACTAAAAATGCTAATTACCTTTACAACCATGTATACTAGCCATAATTTATTGAAGGATTAAATCTTGAGAAAATCATATTACATATATGGTCTCATTTTATTCCAAAATACCAAGAGGACTATGTTCTACCCGTTTTATAGATGGGAAAGTGAAATTCAAGTTATAAATTTAGGGTTCCACGTTATTGTTTGTAACTGATTCGTATACAAGTCCTTCTTATTTCAAAATCTTTGTAGTTCAACTCTCACCATTGGTCTTCCTGACATAAAAGATAAATAAAAATGGATAGGAGTAGATGGTTTTTTAGTAATTTTGGCACTGGAATTTTGTAATGTTTCCTTTTTAGCACATGCATATAGCATCCTTGTTGTATACTTTTATAAATACAGAAATATCAAACACTTCTTTTAATAGATGAAAAATGAACTTAAACTTTTCAGCAAAGTTTGATTTTGGATATAACCAAATGATAAAGTACTTAATTCAGTAAAATGGTAGCTTAGGCCAGATGTAGTGGTGCACACCTGTAATCCCAGTGACTCAAGAGGCTGAGGCAGGAGGATTGCAAATTCAAAGCCAGCCTTACCAACTTAGCTAGGCCCTAAGCAACTGAATGAGACTTTGTCTCAAAAAATACAAAGGGCTGGGTATGTGGCTCAGTGGTTAAGTGCCCCTGGGTTCAATCCCGGATACCAAAAAAAAATAATAATAATAATAATAATAATAATAAAAATAAAAAAGACAGTTTAGATACATACTATTTATGAAAAGAGCAAACTATTATTTTAATTTGGAATGTTAAGATGAAGATTATTTTAATGTTGTAGACATAGTGTCTTTAGGAATCCCTCTAGTTTTGTTTGAGTTCACTTTGTTTTAAAAATTATTTTTATAAGGTGTCATTTAAAATTATTTTTAAGGCATGTTTCACAGAGAAAAAAAGAAAATGCCATACTGTTGTTATGCAGTTTGTATCATTATCCTAGTCTTCCTAATATGATGGGATTAAGGATGCTATGGTTTTGTTGTTGTTTTTTTTTTAATTTCTACTGTCATTTTATTCAACATTTCATCTGGAAACTTCCTTTCTCAAGAAGTTTCACTATTTTCTACAGTTTTATACCATTTAATTTCCTCAACAAACATACTCATGGACTGTGGTGGGAATCATTCTAAACATTATGGAATACAAAAATAAAATAAAAGCCCTATTTTCATTGAAATTAATACTCACTTTTAAATAATGATTGGATATACAATTTTATTAACCAAAATTTTCTTGAGAAACCAGGTCATATTTATCTGTTTTTCCTTCTAAGCATGTATACACTCTTTGAATTAGAACCTTTAAGTGTTCAGGTTTTATAATTTCCTTAGGTACAAGTCTAAACTTCTAAGTATATGAACATCAGAAGCCTGAGACCAGGTATTAAAACTTGATATCCTCTCTAAAAGGCAATATCTTCGTATATGCTGACTTAATTTTTTATGCAAGTCTTTCTTTAAGAACAATAGCTAAAGTAGAATGTTGAGCCGAAAGATTTTAATACTATTGATTGAGTGAGAATTGAAAAAAAACCTACAAAAATCCCTACCAATAATTTATGCAACTTTTCACTATAACCATTAGTGGATACTGGTAACTTTCAATTTTTTTTTCTAATTTTATGAGAACAAACCTCTCCTTGTTTTAATTTGCACTTCCCTGGTTGCTTTTCTTATGTTACATTAGGCATTTGTGAATCATCCATGAATTTCCTACTTTTCTTTCTCTTTGTTTACATTGGATTGTCTCTGGTGTACTTGTTTGCTTAAAGGTTCTTATTGATTTTAGACTTTACTCCTTTGAGGTGTATGTTGTAAACATTACTCCTAGTTTGTGACTTGCTTCATATTTTGTTTATACTATCGATGTAATGATGCTTTTGGAGGCTCCGTTGTCCATTCTTTCTTCTCAGACACAGTTCACTTTGAAAGCATTTCAGGGCAAAGCAGCTTATTTTATACATCTGTTCAGACCAAGGGGTTTCTACAGGCATTTTATAAGGGTATTGATTCCTTTTAAAAATCTCCTAAGATCTATTATTTAGGGGCAACATCTGTTAAAGTTTTGATAATGAATCTCCCCAAAAGTTCCACGTTAAAGGCTGGTTTCTTGGGCAGTGCTATTGGGAGCTGTTGGAACCTTTAGGAGATGGAGCTTCTTGGAGGGTCACTATGACATTCCCTATCAAGCCAGACTGATGGAGTAAAGTGAGAAGTCATTTCCTAAAGCATACTAATCCAAACTGTGGCAGAAAAAGAAATTAAAAATCAAGTGTGATTTCCTTCAGAAGAGGAATAAAAAACAAATAGAATGAGACTATATTCTAATAGAAACTTTCTTGTGGAATAGTTTTTAACTCTTCTTTAAAACTTAGTATACTCTGAAGTGTTTTTTTTTCTCCAGCTGTGTATCTTTTGCCTTCTGATTTTAAGCACTTTGCATTGTGTTCCGTCTTCCACACTATCCATGACCAGCTTCTTCTCATCCTTTACTGCAGAAGCTCCCCTTGTTTCTGCACCTAAAAGTAGGTTTTTAATACCCATAATTTTATTTATTTCCTTCTGTGTTTGCTGGGTGTCTGATGCCCCGCTGAATAAGTATTGATTGCAAGCCTGTGAAGAAAATGTGTTATCCATTTTATCCCAGCACCTACTACAGTATAGACACGTATTTGGTGTTCTTGAACTAACTGTGAATGGATGAATGAATGTACAGTGACCCTGGGTCTAACTCTTAGGAGCTTTTATTGCAACTCTCATGACCTCAAATGCTGGGCCATACTCACCTCAAACTGGTCTCCTAACAGTATCTATGAGAAGAAAAGCCTTTCTCTCTCTTCTTCTACCAAATCAATTGTATTAATAGTTTCATTTTAGAGATTCCTCAAGATTTCTCTGGCAGTGTAAGTACCTCTTTATGTGTAAGTTAATAGGTACTAATTTAGATGCTTGTAATTTGGGGAGCTCCTAATTAGGGAAAAAGGAAATGTGAAGTAGTAGGAGGAGGAGGTGTGTGGCTTTCATATTAATTCATGTTGTGGGATTGGGATTGTATGAGCTTTAGGTATATGCAACTCAATCCATTTCAAGGAAGAATGGTTTGAGGCCTGTGGCATGTCTAACCTGGTGCAAGATTCTCAGCTATATTCAAGTAATGTTTGGAATCCTGCTTTAAAAGGATCGTTGTATTTATTTTATAAAACTTTGAAGGAAAAATGCATTTACTTGAAAAAAGGAGTTTGTATTTTTCTAATTGTGACTCGAGAGAAGTTTACATTCTCTAGGATATTTTACTTTGATATACAGAAAACAAATATGATTTCATTTGAAAAAAGAACTTTGTTTTGCATCCTTTAATATCAAATAAGACTGGTTTTGGTTCAGTTTGATGTTCTCAAGCAGAATAGAATGATTTCATATTTATTTCTTGATGTACCTTTGGGGGTATGTTAAAATGTAATAATATACCAATTATTCTTTGGGTACACTGTTGGAAAATATTATATAGGAGGTCTCATGATTTAATGAGATTTCCAGAATTCACTGTGACATAGAAAATGTTCTTTACATTTATGGAAGAATTAAGTCCAATTTAGGCTTGTGACTGGGACAAACATACTCAACCAGAGTTGTATTAAAAAATCGGATGGTAACCTGACAGAATATGGTGAGGGCCCAGATGTAGGGTAATAGCAGGCCAAGTGATACAAAGAATTTTTTGGAATAAAAAGAATTATGCTGATAAAACCAAAGGACTACTTGGCAATAATTATTAATGCCACAAATAACTTTAATGGAAAATTAGCACTAAGAAAAATTCAAAGTGCTTGGCATTTGAATTTTCACAAAATTTACATCCATTTATGTCTAATAAGAATGTCAAAAGTTATAGTTTTCTGAAACATACTTACTATAATTATTCTGCTAATAATATGTTATAGACTTTGATAATGGGTTTGCATCAAAGAAAAGAATTTGTATGGTCAAAAGCATATTGTTTCAAGAAATTAAAATTTTAAAACCAAAGGTGGCCTTTAAGTACCGTCATGTAAATAACATTTGTCAGCCAGAAATTTTTCCTTAAAATAGACAATAATATCAAGATTAGAATGCTTGAGAAGTGCTTTTTACATGCTTATCACTAAGCAAATGTTTGTTGAAAATCAAATTCACTAAATGAGTATCTATTCTAGGTGTTGTCATCAGTCTTCAAATTACAATATTTTGAATAAGCACTGTTCAACAGCCAAATGTAATTAAAGGACAATTCCATTTTCACTAAAATCTCATCCAGATCATTAGAGGAATACAAATGTACAGCATTATTCTTCCTGTTCTGTGAAGTTGCAAACTGAGTCTCTAAACGTCAGTGGCATAACAAGTCACTCTATTATGCACACAGATTTTATGGGTTAGAAATTCAGATAGGATGAAATAAAGATGACGGTATATGACTTTTTCATTATCTGGTTTGGGGCTAGAATCACCTAGAAGCTTCTCATATCTAAAACCTGAATTGCAATGTCCCAAAGATGGGGCCAAGCAGAGACTGTTGGCTGTGGCCCCCCGTTGCTTTGGTTGGCTTCTCATACTATGACAACTGGGTTCTGAGAGGCAGCAGTTGAAGTCTAAGCAGGGGTTCCAAGAGGAACAGGTGGGAGCTGCCTAGCATCTTCTGTCTTAGCCACAGAGATTGTGTAGCATCCCTTCTACTCTATTGGTGACAGCAGCACAAATTTGTCCAGATTCAGAGGAGTAAACTCATCTCCTCCTCTTGATGGGGTAATGTCAACCCAATATTGCAGAACAGCACTGGGGATGAACAGTTGCAACCATCTTGGAAAACAGTGATTGCAACAGTACCAAATTCTCCTTCCTCTCCCAGCTATTTTCCCCAGATTCTTTTTTTTTATTAGTTACACTGACAGTACAATGATTTCGACATATCATACATTTGAATAAAATGGGGTATAATTTCTCATTTTTCTGAGTGTACAGGTTGCAGAATCACATTTATCATACAGATATATATATAATATATATATATATATATATATATATATATATATATAGGTCATACAGATATATATAATATATATATCATAAAGTTTTATATATATATATATATGTCATACAGTTTTATATATATATATATATATATATATATATATATATATATAGCAATACTAGTGTCTATTTTATTCTGCTGCCCTTCCTATCCCTCCTTCCCTTCCCCTCCCCTCCCATCACTTCCCAGATTATTTAGTTACTCTATTCCTGTATTAATAGTGAAAGGGTCTCCTAAACTCCTCTTAGTTTGCCTCTCTATTATCTTAATTGCTTTGCTCTTTCTCTGCACTTGATTGTTTGTATCAATGTAATCTCTAAGTTTAGTGCTTACTCAGTTATCTGTTCAGAGTCATGAATGCTTTTCTCCATTTTTTTTTCAATCTGCAGCATCAAAAATCAAAGAATCCAGCTAACAAAGAAAATGTTATTCTATTCAGTGTTTGAAGATAGGGAAAGAAGTAACTGAATATTCAAAGATCAAATCCCCCTTAGCATATAGGGAAACAGATATTTTAAAGAAGTCATTGCCAGCACTTATCCTTGCCTGAATAAGACATCAGTGTTGTCAGTAATGCACTGACATCATTCTTTATCATACCTGAATAAAATACTGTGGCAGCCTCTGAATTTCTCTCTGCTGCCCTCAGTAGACTACTGAACTAAAGCATGATCCCTTACACACCTGGTTTTGGACTTATTACCCACCCACCAAGTTCTGGTCACTTACTGCCCTGTCATATCTTCATTCTAGAATCTTCCTTTTGGCCTTTGATTCTGACAGTAACTTTCAGATCATGTGCTTTTAAAGTCACAAGTAAATATGGATATTTTTCTGAACCTGCCCCTTACATCACTAATGTGACATGCCCTAAACCCAGTTCAACTTTCTTATATCTACAATTTTACATAGCACTTTCTAAAAATATGTTAGGATTTTGGTAGGAATTAACTTATTCCAGTGGTTTTAAAGCCAAATGAATTGTGAGTCCCACCCAATGCCAAATTCTTAGGGTTGGCCTGTAAATCTGAATAAAAATTTAGAATTCATCCAAGAAAATCAAACATCAGCTCCTTTTCTCTGTGCAAAAATGACTTCCGTATTTCAGGAAAGGACAATACGAACATTTCCTCAATGCAGAAAGGATTGGATTATTAAACTAATTTTTCAGCTGATGATGTTAAGAATATGTGTTTTGTTCCTATTTGATTACTTACCCATCGCTGCATAGATTTAACCCTCCTGACATTACATCCATTTCTAAGTAGTGCATTTTCCTAGAACTGACAATTTTCTGTCCTTGGTATCATTTTCACATTGATTTTTTTTTTTTTTTTTTTTTTGTCTCAGCATATACATTAGAGTGGCCGTGACGGTTCAAGTTTGATTAACCTTTGCCCCTTGGCACCATCGTTCCCTCACAGAGGCAGTCATATGAAAATGGGTTCATGTGTTTCTGTTAGGTTCAGAATTCTAGATAAGATCCCTCAAATCTATATTTCTCAAAATAAGTCTTTTGAGCCAGAAACCTATGTAGCTTTGTATCAAGAATGCTACAATCAAAAGGCATGTTTGAAAAAACAAATATAATGTAGTGAAATTTCCTTTATTATCCATAGGGTTCAAAACAATAAAAGAGATACAAATACACTGAGAATATTTCCTTTCTTATTTTACTCATTTTTTCACATCCTACAGATGCCCTCCAGATCTCTATTCAAAGACACTGTAAAATCTCATTTATCACTACCAGCCTTCTCTCTTTCCTACTTCTTTCATAGTCCTTTATGTAGATCAATTTAGCCTGTAGGTCTTATTTCCTCCCCCCAATTAACCCTGCTCCGGGCCTTGCACCTATCATTTTGTCTACATCTTTCCATTTCATCAACTTGCCCATGGAAACATGAAGAACCAGCTTATGAGATCTTCAATGGTGTGTAAAAAAAATAAACTGGCAGGTAAGGAGCAGATTTCTTTTTATTCTAAGGTGGTTGGTGGACCTGTTCATTAGTAATTTTTGACCCATCTCCCACATAAGTTCTCTTTATTATTCGCCACACTGTGCTATGCATTTATTACAGTTTTTATCACAATGTGTTTTGTACATGCTTGCATAAGTTACATGAAGGTTGTGATGATTTTCTTTTTTGCCTTCATAACTTCAATGCTCTGGCAGAGAAGAGAATGAGAGAGAGAGATGGAGATGGTGGGAGGGAGGGAGGGAGGGAGAGTGAGAGAGAACAACTATACCCCACAAAACTTTTGCCCCAAGAAAATCACTTCAAATGCTGTAATACATATATATTTTTAAAAAATATAACTTAAAACATGTATTCTTCAGGGAAGTCATAGCCCATCTGACTTTCCTTTGGATTTACTGATAGAAATCTGTGAACACCCAGATGCTCACACTCTGCACCAATCCTGCAAGATATAAGGAGAAATATCTGATGGTAAAGTCTTATGATCAATCATGTTGGGAAAGTTATTGAGCAGGTGTTTAGGAAGCAGCAACATAGTTATAAAGAATGCAGAATTTGATGTAATATTTATGGTTGGCTGCCGCAGTCTGGCTGGGCACAATCAGGAGCCACTTGTCAAAAGAAACTAACTTTATTTTTAGAACCACACACGCCAAACAAAACAGCCTCTCAGGAAAAACCCTCAGAGCCTCAACTGCCACCACCGGCTTCCCACAAGCCTCTCTCTCCCCCACCAGCTTCTCTCCACCTCCCACAATCCTCCTGCTCTTGAGGCCGATTGGCTGGGTCACGTGGGCAGAGCCAAAAAAGTCCCCCAATGAGCAGCTCCGTGGTCTGAAAGGGCAGGGAAACAGTCCAATGAGCATCACCGCAGAGGAGCCAATCAGCTAGATGTTGCTGGGGCCGAGGAGCCAATCAGCTAGATGTTGCTGGGGCCGCTGTGAGCCAATCATCAGCTGGCAGCTGGAAGTTTGCTGGGGCCCCTTCGGCTGTGGCTCTCAACAGTTGGCCATTTCAGTTGTTTTGATTATGAATGATAAATCTTTCCAAGGATTTTACTGTTTTTCTAATGTCTTTAAATACAAACATGAACAACATATTAAGAAGAAAACAATTAAAATTAAGCACTATTTTTAAAGAAAAGAAAAACATAGGAAAAACATTTTACATTCAAACTCCTTAGAGGAAAATTTAGTTTATACTAGTTGAGTTTATTTCTTGTTCTTCAAGATTCCAACTTCTCATATCACCTACTCTTAAATTTCCAATTGTCACATATAACTGATTTTGCAATCTGCTCTCCTGAGCTCAAATTCACTCATCATTTCCATTTATGCTTTCTAACGAGGCCTTATGAGCAGCATACCCAAAAGGATATCCACCATTGAAGTTCTCTATTCCCTGGGAAATGACTTCACTATCTCTTAATTCAAAATTTAACCTGCTACATACCTTCAACTGATCCAGGCAACCCTGCTATGGAGAGCTTTGCCATTCCTGTTATCACACATGGCACATTATATTACTATGTTTATTTAGGTGGTGTTGGTCATTATATGAGAAGAAAATCATGAATTTTGCTTTAATTCCAGAACCTATTCTAGAATGTATTTTAAAAAGTTAATGAGTAAGTAAATAATCAAATTAATTCTACTTATTAGAAAATAAGAAAATCCATTCCATTTATAACCACTCTGGGTATAAATGTGTAAATAAAGAAACAAATTTTAAATCCATATACAAAAAGTATATATTTATTTATGGGGTGCCATATGATGTTTCTATGAACTAATACATTATATAACATTTAAATTCAGGTAAACATGTAAAACTCCTAAGACATAAATCATGTCTTTTTCATGAAAACATTAGAAAAATGTTTCTTTTAGTTTTTAAAAAAGTCTATGATATATTATTGTTATCTATAGTATCCTACTGTACAATAGCATATCACAGTTTATTTCCTCAATCTAACTATAACAGTACTAATTAATAAACTTTCCCCCATTCCTCCCACCTTTCTACTTTCCCCAACAGCTGTTAACCACCATTCTACTCTCAACTGCTAGTTACCAGAAGTAGGAAATAAAGAAGAAACAAATAATAGTGAAATAGAGATGACACTTTGTGCCCAGGGGGTACCTGGATTTAATATATGGTTTGAGGTTTTCATACTGAGGCAGAGATAAAAATTTAACCTTCAGGTCCAGAATGAGGCAGGGAACAATTCACATATGCAGGTGACTGAGATTCACTGTCGTAGACAGAAAGCATTGTTTATAAAGAACCTTAGACCTAGGGCCAAATAATTATTAAGCAATTGAGTCCACATTTCCACCAACTCAAAAGTGTGTGAATGCCAAATGAAACTTTAAAAAAGAGTTTTTTGTTTGTTTGTTTGTTTTAAATCAGCAATGCACTGGGGTACTCTCAGAGGGAGGTTTCCACAACATACTTCAAGAGAAAGTTATGGTTGAAGATTAATTGATGGACAAAAATTTTGCAGCATATTAGGAAATTTGAAAATAGGAAAATCAGTCCAAGATCTAAAAACCTTGTTAAATTTCACTTTTGATACTCTAGAATAGAAAATAAGGAAGAGACTTTAAAAGAATATGCATATTAAAATGAAATCAACCTGAAATTCTAAAAGTAAAATTGTACATTTTCATTGAATTAAAAAGTTAGAAATGGTTTTAAAAATAGACTGGAAATAAAATTAATGTGTTGAAAGATTAATATGAACACAGTGCAGTAACAAAAGTAAATGAAAAATGTAAATGAAAAACAAAAGTAAAAGTAAAGTACTTTCCAAATGAAAATATGGAAAAAACAAACATGAAAAATTGATTGAGATGATCTGGATGAAAACAGAATGCAATAGAATAGAGTGCAATAAAAGCAGTACATTAACAAAAAAAAAGTTATTTCCAGCAGCTTGGGAGCCTGAGACAGGAGGATGATGAATGAGTTCAAGGTGAGCCTCAGCAAAGGTAAGGTGCAAAGCTACTCTGTGGGACCCTGTCTCTAAATAAAATACAAAATAGGTCTGGGGATATGGCTCAGTGATTGAGTGCCCCTGAGTTCAATCCCTGGTAGCAAAAAAAAAAAAAAAAAAAAAAAAAAACAGGTGAAAATTAAGTAAAACACGGTCACACAGGAATGAATGACTGTATATCAACTCAGGTACTCTTGAAATTACAGAATATAATTCTGTAAGAGGAATGAGGAAATCTTAAACTCTACCAGAAAGAGGGGCTGAGGAGAGACTGAGAATGGTTATATCAATAGACTTGTAACCTCTGACTGAGGACAGCTGAAGACTGAAATAGTACCTCAAAGTCCTGAAGGAAAACAACTATCCATTGAATATTCTATACCCATCTAAAGACAATTTCAGACAAAAATATTGTGGAAGAGGTGACCATCTAAAAACACTCACTGGAAGGATGACTCTGCAAAAAAAACATTAATCTGGAAGGTGTGTGTGCAGCAGCCATGATGAGCAAAGTTCATACCAAGGGTAACATGTGTAATTTAACTGTTAACACTAATGTGTGATAATAACAATTATTGTAAAATTTTATGCTAAATAAAATCATAACAATACGTCTCTACAAAAAAATTGTCAAGGAAGATACAAAGAGCTCTGTATTTGGATACAAAATTTTATAAGATATTTCTCTTGAGTAAATTTTGTTAGGTAAAATAGTTCAATAATTGTCCCAAATGACAATTATCATTTGGCAAATTTAGAGCTAGTATGGAAAGCATTTAATCCACTAAAGCTTACCGCAAGTAAGATAACCATGATATGTACTAAAAAAAGTATGAATTCTATTTAAATAAGAAAAACAACAGCAAAAGATAACTTTATTCATTTATAATTTTAAAATTTGAATCTATATCTCAAATAAAATTTCATTTTAAGGAAACGAGGCCTAAGACAC
Organism: Marmota monax; assembly: GCF_021218885.2. NCBI lineage: Eukaryota > Metazoa > Chordata > Mammalia > Rodentia > Sciuridae > Marmota > Marmota monax. Next base: position 4,651,345 of record NW_026694256.1, on the reverse strand, counting down.
ATATTAGCCAATTTCAGTATGTTATACTGTATATAGACTATATGAATTCTGCTCTGATCTGTGTGTGTGTGTGTAAGAGAGAGAGAGAGAGAGAGAGAGAGTTGAAATAATCAGAGACTTTTGAAATTTACCACATATTTTATGAAAAAAAATATAACTTTTCTGTATGTTAATGATAAGGCTTTCAAAACCTTTAAGTTGTAGTGATGGTCATGTATTAAATTATGTCTTGTGTTTGCCTCAAAATAAAGGAGAAAGAGGAAGTATGTAAGTGAGCCAGGTTGGTTCTGTGAGATGTGTTTATTATTTATGTGTCTTCATTATGCTACTTTTTCTAATTTCATTCATATTTTTTGAAATTTCCATAATTAAAAGAAAAAACCAATTAGACATAGGCATTTTATAGTGAATATATTTCATGTATTTTATGAAATTTAAGAGCATCCAGACAGAAAACAACACTTAAAAAGGAATTAAAATTATAGTGAAATTATACTGAGAGTAGTATTCATTTAAAAATTATAAGAGTAAATACTAGAAATGTAAAAATAATTATGAAGTAAGGAAGGAAAAATAGCAAAAGGGAAAAATTATTGCAGAAAAAGCCCATAGCAGGCTGGGATGGAAAGGGAGAGAATATTAAGGAAAATGTGGGACAAATTAAAAAAAAAAAAACAACAACACATAAAGGGTATAAAGGTCTAAATATATTTGTAATCACAGCAAATATAAATGTACTTAATATGCCAGTTTAAAAACAGCAATCACACTCTAGATTTTAAAGTTAGTCACAAGTTGAGAACAAGAAGCACACCAAAAACACGAGTTTCAAAAGCATTTAAAAAGATGTATGAGGTAAACACAGTGAAAGAAAACTGGGATAGCTATATTGGTGAATGGCTATTTAATATTATATAATATTAAAATGTAATTGAATGTAGCACTCTTGAGGATAAAAGAGTATCTGTATGACATGTAAACACTCCATATATAACTATTATAAACTTTTGTGATGTAGTAATAGCCTGAACTTAGATATGGTTAAAAAATTAGACAATGTAAAAGTTATTAGATCAAAAAGAATAAACAAACTTTATTATGAGAAATTTTGACCCTCTTTTTTATTGCTAGGAAAGGAACACATTATTGAGTAGAGATTAGAAATTTCAAATTAACCACATTAACAAACTTGATTTAGTGGACATACAATGAACTCTGAATAAAACCCTTGGCATGCTACAAATAATTTCAAATCTGAACATGTGCTTGGATGCAATGCAAGAGAATCAAATGCACTGTGATATTTCAAGACTAGATTAATTTTGAAGAATTCATATTATGTAGACCAGGTTCTCAGATCACAACACAATTAAGTTAGAAACCTTATTTGCCAAGCATAAATAGAATTTCTACTGATGGGAATTTAAAATATATATTTACTGGCAACTGGCATACCGAAGAGCTGAGCAGGATGAAAATTTAAATACTTAGAAATGAATTTTGTAAGAGATACTACGTATCAAAATGTGTGGAAAATAACACAAAGTCAACCAGAGAGAACAGAACAATGTAGAATTTAAAGTTGACTCCACTTTTGTCACATAAAGTTGTGAAAGCTGTGCCTAGCCCAAGTCTAAGTGGCTAAAGAATCAAACGTGTCTGAAATACAACCACACTCAGCTAGCCTACCATGTTGACTGGATGAGAGATGTCTTTTCTAATTTTTTTGAAATAAAGGTTTCTAGACACCCTGAGCAAAAAAAAAAAAAAAAAAAAAGGAAGAAGAAAAAAAATGACCAGGATAACCTCTCAGTTTCAGGGACCTGTCAAACAATAATAAAAAACTCAATATTGATTTCAATGATTATCAAAGATTGACAGGGAATAGATAATAAAAATGGCTGAGGAAAACTTTGAGAATCGAATACCATGACACTGAGAGGGAATTAGACTTAGGAGAATTAGCCAGGTATTGGTGTAGAGGCTGGAGGATGAACTTGAGATTACTATAAGCTTAAGAATTCTGATTTTATCACTGTATTTATCCATTTTGCATTAACAAACTATCTGAGCCTGCATTACTTTGTAAAGAAAAGATGTTTATTTTAGCTCATGATTCTAGTGGTCAGAGGTTGAAGGTCTGCACCTTGTGATAACCTTGGCAGAGTCCTGAAGGAGTGCAGAACATCACTTGAGGACAGGAAGCACACCCCTGTGATTTTATCTCTCTCTTCCTATAAAGTCACCAGGGTTCAATCACTATGATTTAGCCCTGATGAATTGCTCTGATCCTAATCATCTCCCAAGGAACTCTTCTCTAAATACCATAGTCAAATGTAGTTTCTACCCTCTTAGTACATCACAATGCAGGACTAAATTTCAACACACTCAAATCGTATACAAATCATAGCAGTCACCATTCATTTCTGTCCCACCAAGTGGAAGTGCAAAGAAATGCAGACGAATGACAGTGTAGTAGCTCCATCTGGAAGAAAACATTTAATTAGGAGGTTGACCTTTGAAACCTTTGTTCATGCTCTAATGTAGTTGTAACTGTTGCTTCTGGTTTCCAATGCATGAATATAATGTGGAAATATTTTCAAATAATTTTCTTAAAATAGTTTGGGGTATATAAAACCTTAGGAGAATAAGCCTCATTAACATTTAAACCCACATTGAAAAATCTATTAATTTGCAAAATGTTTAACAAAAACAAAACAAAAATGAAAGAACAAATAAACCAAATCCCCTATGAGCCATAAGATCATTATTGGTGAGTAGAATATAGGCATACTATGGTTCCTGATGATTAGTCTACATTATACAGCAAATAATAATAAAAAAGCTATGGACCCTTTCAAAAGGTTTGTAATATGACCTTATGGTAGGATAAAAATCAGATATTTTAACTAACTTAAAAGTACACATTTCAGTTTATAAAGCCAGTGAAACACAGCAGTTGCTCATTAATGGAAAATTAGTACCTTGAGAGAAATTCTGATCACTAATTATAGAGTACTAAATTCATGAAATTACCTCCCTTGGTAAAATTAAGTTAAAATAATTATGTCCAACAGAAGAAAATGAGACCACCCTTGCTGTTGAAAATACCACTTTACAAACTTTCTCTCCTTCACCTGTTTTTATTTTCCTAAGTACCTGTGACTACTAAGCTCATTCTGCCAAAAAAGAAAATTCTACATAAGAAAATACATTTTAATTTTTTTTTCATTTTTTATGATTGTGAGAGAACTTTCATAATATTATGAAGTTACTCTCTGATAGAAAGTAGACTCTTTTGCAAGTACCTAAAAGAAAGGAGTTTATTTCATATTTCTTTTGGTAGTGCAATGTAAATCATAGCATGATTAAAAGTGTGAGCTTTAGAATTACACAAAATCTGAGTTAGAAACTGATTTTTGACCTTGGGAAATTGATATCAATTCTTTGGGACTTATTTTAAAATGGGTGGTAAGTGACTTACAAATAGGATCATTGCATAGATTAAAAACTCAGTATGTCACAATACCTAGTTCATGGTGCTAAATAATGGACACAATGGCAATAGAGATTGGTCCATTATCCTGGATACACAGTTTCAATAACAAATTGATGTTTAGTATATAAAACATATATAGAAGGGAAAATCAACACATGGATATTTTTAAATGGTAATATTTTAAAAGTTTAAAGTATGAAAAAGTAAAACTGTTTTAAATGTATTATAACACCATGTTTACTGAAGTGTGGTATATGCATTCTAGAACCACATTTCTTAGTTTATATATTTATCTTGTGCATTTCAATTTTATGAATTTTAATTCTTGCTCTTTCTACATATCTCTCACAATATATGAATATAGATATATTAGAGTGACAAACCACGTATAAAAATTTTGGAATGCTGGGGACTGAACCCATGCCCTTGGGCATGCTAGGCAAGCATACCATCACTGCATATATATATATATATATATATATATATATATATATATATATATATGCACAAACACATATACATATATATATGTACACACAAACACATATATACATATATTATATATATGTATATAGTATAAAATCAATGTATACAAATTATTTTACACTATTTTACAAATATATTAATGTAAATATATATGTACATTACTGTAGATTAAATTATTCATATATATTTGTATTCTTATAGAAATAGTTTTATTTAAGCAATGTATAAGTATATCTATATTTATAAAATTTCATATAAATCATTTATGTCTTAATCCCTAAGGTGAGTATTTGTAAAGAAATTACATCAATTTAAAATAAAATTAGAGAGTATGTTAAATTATGCTACAGGATATATTTGGTGAATTCAAGGAGTGCTGACTATCTTAGACAATTTAATGTAGAAAAATTTATAGCAAAGTAAAGCGCACTTTCCATAGCCTAGTTGTGTCTAGTTGTGTGAGGGCAATGCAATAAGTTGCTGAGAGACAAAAGAAGACACCTGGAGATGGGATGTGAGTCACGGGGTTTATTGAAAACTCCTTATAGCGAAGGTTCCATGGCAACAGGCTTAAAAAGTAGCTCCTCCATTTCTCCCAGTGACTTCAATGCTTCTCTAGAAAGTAGTGCCTCTGTCCCTCATGATGCTTTGTCCAGTGACAGCCAGCTGGATGAGCACTCATCTTTCCCACAGTGCATGGCTCCACACTGGTCACTACAAGGAGAGCGATCTTATAGGTGAGGTCACAGAAACAGTGACATCATTAGCTGAGCTTGCTTTGTCCCATTGTTTGACCAGCAGCCCAAGGAAAACAGTATGGATGCAAGAGACTGCTTTCCACAGATAATGATAACTTGTTCTAATTTTATATGAGAGAAAGCTGGTGTCCTTCAAGATAATATTTACCTGAACATTCCAGCCCAGACTAACTCTCGTTCTTCTCCTAATTTGGCTAAGTTCTTGGAGACAGAGAGAGGCATTTCAGGGACATGGTGCTTTACCCTCCTCCTTTTCTCCAAGAATGACATACAAGATTCTTGGCAGGATGTTTCTTTACCAGGAGAGCATCTCTTCTGTACAAAGTAGGAGCACTGTAAGAGTGAAAGCATTGGAAAAGATGAGATCTGACTTCATACCAAGGAAAGGACAGAATCTGCCATCGATGTCTTTTATGTAAATGCAGGAATGGTACCTTCTTAGATATATACTGTTCTTCCCTTTATGTCAAAACACACTCCACTCTCATGTGTATTTAAAAAGAACAAATAAAAAATGAAATGAAATTTTAAAAATATATGTTTTGGGAAAGACAATTAAAAAAAACTGTAGTTTAAACATGAAGAAGTCTAAGCATGAAGAATCCCTAAGCAAAACTCTGAAGTATATCAAATTGTCATTGCCACTTCTGCCTTCTTTCCTAATATTCTTCCCTCTACCTGAGGCACATTTCTTTCTAATCCCAGTAAGGTGTGCTCTTTTAACTTTCACTAATTGAGAAAGCAAGATAATGCCCCTTAACATGTCAACTGCTCAATTGTAATGTCTCACAGGAAAGATATACATATTCTTCCTATCAAAAAAAAAAATCCATTTCTAAAGAAAAACAATTCTAGAAGTGCAATTTAATACATTTTTATCAGTGCTTATATATATACATTTTTGGACAGATAAACTTTTTTAGCTTCATTGAAACACTATTTCATAGATACAGTTTATTGATAAAGCCTACTCTAATAGTAGCACTTTTCATATGTTTTGCTTATTGTTATGTTTTGGATATGGAATGATCCCCCAAAATCTTATGTGTTGAAAGGCTTAATCCTCAGTGAAGCAAGCTTCAGAGTTAGGGCTCTAGGCAACAATTGGATCATGATGGCTCTGACCAACTAAAGGGGACTTCTTGGAGGTGGGACCTATTTAGAAATCATAGGTAGTCAAGGATATGCCCTGGAAGGGTTTAACTTTTCTCAACCCCTTCCTTTCTTTCTCTGCCTTCTTGTTGCCATGAGTTGAGTAGCTTTCTTCTACCATACCCTTCCCCCTTGATGTTCCACCTTGTAGTCTGTTGACCAGAGACTGAACCTCTGAAACCATGCATCAAAATAAACCTTTTCTTCTCAAAGTTGTGCTTGTATGCTGGGTTATAGCAAGAAAAAGCTGACTTGCATGCTAACTTTCCCTATAAACAGGCAGCACACACATGCACACACACAAAAACAACCCAACATGTGTATGTTTCTATAAAGAAAACAGGTCCATATTTACAGGAGAGATACCCTATGAAACAAGTTGAAATGTGTTCTTCATGTCTCAGAGACATCTCTCCCCTACTTCTGAAATAAATATAGTGGAAGAGATTTGTTTTACTGGGACTGTTCTGGAAGTTTCAGGAAGAGAAAACTCTCAAAAGGTTTTCTTTCTTTAGTGTGTTTGTGGGTGGGGGGCACAATGATAATTCAATTTTGGATATAAAACTGTCACCTTCATCTTTAATCTATCCTTAAATTTTCCATCAAAGCTTCTCCTCTGAGCCATTCTCTTTATGCTCATAATACCACACAATTTATTCTTGAGAGAAGATAAAAACCTTTTGATTGTATAGCTGACACTACTCTTTGTTCACATTGATGTTTTCTTCAAAGGCATTCATGACCAATACAGCCAGTTTTATAGCACCACTCTTAAAACTGTTCTGTTACCACCACTCTTCTAAGAAGTCAAAATAATTTTTTAATCAAAGATTTCCTGAGGGCAAGAAAATAAATCTTGGTTTATCAGTAGGTTCATCTGAAGGAACATACTATAAAAACAAGAGAAAACTGGAAATAGATCAGCTCACACACACACACACACACACACACACGGCCAGAATTTAATCACTTCAATCTAAGATTTGAATAATGTGATCTTCTACCCTAACTTTCTGTGAATCAGTAAAGACTCTATTTACAATAATAATCAATTATTAACAACCAATAAGATTTTATCAAGAAAAGCAAGTTAAGAAAATGAGAAAGTAAATAGACATCAGAATAAGGGTCAAAAGTGATATACATTTAGAGCAAACACAAACTTAAATATGTCTAACATGCTCAATTAAAAAGATAATCAGGATTAGCGGAAGATGGCGGCAAGGGGAGTGCATTGCCCCCTTGTGCCTCATCACTGTGTGGGAGAATGATGAGTCAGGAAGGCTAAAGGCTATCTTGTTAGGAATTTCCAGCAATAGTGGGGTGCTCCGGAACCTGGAGGAAGGATTTCCATCGCAGGAGGATCAGCTACTGGGACTCAAACACGAGAGACTTGTTGCATGGAGGGTAATACTGCTTATTCAGCAAATCGCCCGGCTAGAGTCTGCAGCACGCGCTGGGAAACGAGGAGATAGCGACGCAGGGATACAGCGCTGCAGTTTCTGCCAGCCCTGCAAGCACCGTACTCAGTGCTGAATTCTGGGTTCGAGATGGGGAAGGAAGCGGTCCAATTCGGTTCTCCACACCGGTCAGACCACAGAGGAGGCCAGCGGCCACCATCTTGGAGAGCTGATGTCACCATCCCTGTTTTCGACTGACCACAGCTCATTCAGCCATAGAACAGGTAATTTCAGGCTGCCATTCGCCTGCGGCTTGCAGACAGATTACTCAGGCTCAGTGCTAAATAACCTGCGGAAACTGCTTCTTGGAGCCTGCTATTATCAGAGCATACACCGAGCACGGAGCGGCCGAGTTCCAGCTCCAGGAACTGCTCTGGCCCAGGGCTAAGGAGCCCGCAGAAACTGCTTCTTGGTCCGGGTCCTGCTGAGTACTGTGGAGGTAAATACCAACCGAGCCTTCGTGGGCAGTGGCAACAGGACTGAGACGGGGCCTGTGAGGGCCGGTCAGGACTCACCCGTTGCTTTGGTCACCCGGCAAAGGGAACAAAATGCTGCCATTCACATAGGATACCAACATGGCAGAGGTCTGATGTCATCAGAAAGCGGCGGAGGAGAGAACTTCATCAATACCAGCGGCGACAGAAACAGTTGGTCTCCTGGTAGGGAGGGTGAGTCACAGACACCCAAGTCTCTCTCGCTTTGTCTTCGAGCCAGAGGGGAGGAGCCAGGCCGCCGCCCACGCCCGGTGCAGGCCCAGCGGCTCGCCGGCGTGGTGGTCGCTTGACCCCAATTGGAGAGGGGGCGGAGTGGAGCCGCCACCCACGCCTGCAAGGTGGGCAGACCTGCGACCCAGTGGTACGCGGGCGTGGTAGGAGGGGCAGGGCAGAGCCGACGCCCGCGCCTGCAAGGTAAGCAGACCTGCGACAGACTGGCGGGTCAGGCCCAGCGGCCTGCCAGCATGGTACACACGTCACCCCAACAGGAGTAGGGGCAGAGCAGAGCCTTCGCCCGCACCTGGATCAGGCCCCGCCGGTGTGGTGGTCAAGTGACCCCAATTGGAGTGGGGGCGGAGCGGAACCGCCACCCGTGCCCGCAGGGTGGGCAGACCTGCGACCAATCGGCAGATCAGGCCCAGCGGTCCGCGGGCGTGGTAGGAGGGGCAGGGCAGAGCCGCCGCCCGTGCCTGCAAGGTAGGCAGACCTGAGACAGACCGGCGGATCAGGCCTAGCGGCCTGCCGGTGTGGTACACACGTCACCCCAATTGGAGTAGGGGAAGAGCAGAGCCGCCACCCGTGCCCGAAAGGTGGGCAGACCTGCGACCGGCCAGCGGGACAGGCCCAGTGGCCTGCCGGTGCGACAGTCACGTCACCCCATTTGGAGTAGGGGCAGAGCAGAGCCGCCGCCCGTGCCCGCAAGGTAGGCAGACCTGCGACCGACCGGTGGAACAGGCCCAGCGGCCGGCCGGGGTGGTAGGCACGTCACCCCAATTGGAGTAGGAGCAGAGCAGAGCCTTCGCCCGCGCCCAGCACAGGCCCAGCGGTCCGCGGGTGTGGTAGACAAGTCACACCAACTGGAGGGGGGGCAGAGCAGAGCCGCCGCCCGCACCTGCAGGGTAGGCAGACCTGCAACCGACCGACAGATCAGGCCCGGTGGCCTGCCGGCGTGGTAGTCACGACACCCCAATTGGAGTAAGGGCAGAGCAGAGCCGCCTCCCGCGCCCGGAATAAGCCCAGCGACCCACCGGCATGGTAGATACGTCACCCCAATTGAAGTAAGGGCAGAGCAGAGCCGCCGCCCGCGCCTGCAAGGTAGGCAGACCGCCGCCCGACCCTGTAAGGGAGACTTTTCAACTATACAAGAGCAATATAAATATATAGGGGAAAAAAAATATTTCAAAAACACAACAGTTTCACCAAGCAGAAAGAAATACAAGCAGTATGAAAAGACAAGGAAAGAAAGGACCACAAGCAATGAAAGTCAACTCAACTTTAGAAGAGGTAACAGCTGCAGCAGATGGAATGTCAGATAAAGAATTCAGGATATACATGCTTCAGATGATCTGGAGTATCAAGGAAGACATTAGACAGCAAAATCAGACAATGAAAGATCATTTCGACAATGAATTACACAAACAAATCCAGGAAGCAAAGGATCAACTATACAGGAAGATAGAGGTTATAAAAAACAAACAAACAGAAATCCTAGAAATGCAGGAAGCAATAAACCAACTTAAAAACTCAATGGAGAATACTACCAACAGAGTAGAACACTTAGAAGATAGAACATCAGACAATGAAGACAAAGTATTTCAACTGGAAAAGAACATAGACAGCTCAGCAAGACTGTTAAGAAACCATGAGCAGAACATCCAAGAAATATGGGATAACATTAAGAGACCAAACTTAAGAGTCATTGGGATACAGGAAGGTATAGAACTCCAAACCAAAGGAATGAGCAATCTATTCAATGAAATAATACGAGAAAACTTCCCAGACATGAAGAATGAGACAGAATCCCAAATCCTAGAAGCCTACAGGACGCCGAATGTGCAAAATCATAAGAGATCCACACCTAGACACATTATAATGAAGATGCCCAACATACAGAATAAGGAGAGAATTTTAAAAGCTATAAGAGAAAGGAAGCAGATTACATTTAGGGGTAAGCCAATCAGGATAACAGCTGATCTTTCAACACAGACTCTGAAAGCTAGAAGATCCTGGAATAACATATTTCAAACACTGAAAAAAAATGGGTTCCAACCAAGAATTGTGTATCCAGCAAAATTAAGCTTCAGGATGGAAGATGAAATTAAAACCTTCCACGATAAACAAAAGTTTAAAGAATTTGCAGCTAGAAAACCATCTCTTCAAAACATCCTCGGCAAAACATTACAGGAAGAGGAAATGGAAAATAACAATGAAAACCAACAGTGGGAGGTAGGACAGTAAAGGAGGGGAAAATAATCAAAGAGGAAAACAAACCATGTTTAGTAACAGAAATAAACAAATATGGCTGGAAGAACAACCCATATCTCAATAATAACCCTAAATGTTAATGGCTTAAACTCACCAATTAAGAGACACAGGCTAGTAGAATGGATCACAAAACAAGACCCAACAATATGCTGCCTACAGGAGACGCATTTGATAGGAAAAGACATACTTAGGCTGAAGGTGAAAGGTTGGGAAAAATCATATCACTCATATGGACTTCGGAAACAAGCAGGAATGTCCATACTCATATCAAATAAAATAGATTTCAAGCCAAAGTTAATCAAAAGGGATAAAGAGGGACACTACATACTGCTCAAGGGAACCATACACCAACAAGACATAACAATCATAAATATATATGCCCCAAACAATAGTGCAGCTATGTTCATCAAACAAACTCTTCTCAAGTTCAAGAGTCTAATAGACCACCATACAATAATCATGGGAGACTTCAAAACACCTCTATTACCACTGGACAGATCTTCCAAACAAAAGTTGAATAAGGAAACTATAGAACTCAATAACACAATTAATAACCTAGACTTAATTGACATATATAGAATATACCACCCAACATCAAGCAGTTACACTTTTTTCTCAGCAGCACATGGATCCTTCTCAAAAATAGATCATATATTATGTCAGAGGGCAACTCTTAGACAATATAAAGGAGTAGAGATAATACCATGCATCTTATCTGATCATAATGGAATGAAACTGAAAATCAACGATAAAAGAAGGAAGAAAAAAGCATACATCACTTGGAGAATGAACAATAGGTTACTGAATGATCAATAGGTTATAGAAGACATCAAGGAGGAAATTAAAAAATTCTTAGAGATAAATGAAAACACAGACACAACATATCGGAATCTATGGGACACACTGAAAGCAGTTCTAAGAGGAAAATTCATTGCTTGGAGTTCATTCCTTAAAAAAAGAAAAAACCAACAAATAAATGATCTCATACTTCATCTCAAAATCCTAGAAAAAGAAGAGCAAAACAACAGCAAAAGAAGTAGAAGGCAATAAATAATTAAAATCAGAGCTGAAATTAGTGAAATCCAAACAAAAGAAACAATTGAAAAAATTGAGAAAACTAAAAGTTGGTTCTTTGAAAAAATAAACAAAATTGACAGACCCTTAGCGATGCTAGCGAAGAGAAGAAGAGAGAGAACTCAAATTACTAGCATACGGGATGAAAAAGGCAATATCACAACAGACACTTCATAAATACAGAAGATAATCAAAAATTATTTTGAATCCTTATACTCCAATAAATTAGAAGATAGGGAAGGCATAGATAAATTTCTTAAGTCATATGATCTGCCCAGATTGAGTCAGGAGGATATAGACAACCTAAACAGACCAATATCAATTGAGGAAATAGAAGAAACCATAAAAAGACTACCAACTAAGAAAAGCCCAGGATCGGCTCGGTATACAGCAGAGTTTTACAAAACCTTTAAAGAGGAAATAATACCAATACTTTTCAAGCTACTTCAGGAAATAGAAAAAGGGGGAGAACTTCCAAATTCATTCTACGAGGCCAACATCACCCTGATACCTAAACCAGACAAAGACACTTCAAAGAAAGAAAACTACAGACCAGTATCTCTAATGAACCTAGATGCAAAAATCCTCAATAAAATTCTGGCAAATCAGATACAAAAACATATCAAAAAAATTGTGCACCATGATCAAGTAGGATTCATCCCTGGGATGCAAGGCTGGTTCAATATATGGAAATCAATAAATGTTATTCACCACATCAATAGACTTAAAAATAAGAACCATATGATCATCTTGATAGATGTGGAAAAAGCATTCGACAAAATACAGCATCCCTTTATGTTCAAAACTCTAGAAAAACTAGGGATAACAGGAACATACCTCAATATTGTAAAAGCAATCTATGGAAGCCTCAGGCTAGCATCATTCTGAATGGAGAAAAATTGAAGGCATTCCCTCTAAAATCTGAAACAAGACAGGGATGCCCTCTCTCTCCACTTCTGTTCAACATAGTTCTCAAAACACTGGCCAGAGCAATTAGACAGATGAAAGAAATTAAAGGCATAAAAATAGGAAAAGAAGAACTTAAATTATCACTATATGCAGCTGACATGATTCTATACCTAGCAGACCCAAAAGGGTCTACAAAGAAACTATTAGAGCTAATAAATGAATTCAGCAAAGTGGCAGGATATAAAATCAACACGCATAAAACAAAGGCATTCCTGTATATCAGTGACAAACCCTCTGAAATGGAAATGAGGACAACCACTCCATTCACAATATCTTCAAAAAAAATAAAATACTTGGGAATGAACCTAACAAAAGAGGTGAAAGACTTATACAATGAAAACTACAGAACCCTAAAGAGAGAAATAGAAGATCTTAGAAGATGGAAAAATATACCCTGTTCATGGATAGGCAGAACTAACATCATCAAAATGGCGATATTACCAAAAGTTCTCTATAGGTTTAATGCAATGCCAATCAAAATCCCAACAGCATTTCTTGTAGAAATAGAGAAAGCAATCATGAAATTCATATGGAAAAATAAAAGACCCAGAATAGCAAAAACAATGCTAAGCAGGAAGTGTGAATCAGGCGGTATAGCGATACCAGACTTCAAACTATACTACAGAGCAATAGTAACAAAAACAGCATGGTACTGGTACCAAAACAGGCGGGTGGATCAATGGTACAGAATAGATGACACAGAAACCAATCCACAAAACTACAACTATCTTATATTTGATAAAGGGGCTAAAAGCATGCAATGGAGGAAGGATAGCATCTTCAACAAATGGTGCTGGGAAAACTGGAAATCCATATGCAACAAAATGAAACTGAATCCCTTTCTCTTGCCATGCACAAAAGTGAATTCAAAATGGATCAAGGAGCTTGATATCAAATCAGAGACATGCCATCTGATAGAAGAAAAAGTTGGTTACGATCTACATACTGTGGGGTCGGGCTCCAAATTCCTCAATAGGACACCCATAGCACAAAAGTTAATAACTAGAATCAACAAATGGGACTTACTCAAACTAAAAAGTTTTTTCTCAGCAAAAGAATCAATAAGAGAGGTAAATAGGGAACCTACACCCTGGGAACAAATCTTTACTCCTCACACTTCAGATAGAGCCCTAATATCCAGAGTATACAAAGAACTCAAAAAATTAGACAATAAGAGAACAAACAACCCAATCAACAAATGGGCCAAGGACCTGAACAGACACTTCTCAGAGGAGGACATACAGTCAATCAACAAGTACATGAAAAAATGCTCACTATCTCTAGCAGTCAGAGAAATGCAAATCAAAACCACCCTAAGATACCATCTCACTCCAGTAAGATTGGCAGCCATTATGAAGTCAAACAACAACAAGTGCTGGCGAGGATGTGGGGAAAAGGGTACACTTGTACATTGCTGGTGGGACTGCAGATTGGTGCAGCCAATTTGGAAAGCAGTATGGAGATTTCTTGGAAAGCTGGGAATGGAGCCACCATTTGACCCAGCTATTCCCCTTCTTGGTCTATTCCCTAAAGACCTAAAAAGAGCATGCTACAGGGACACTGCTACATTGATGTTCATAGCAGCACAATTCACAATAGCAAGACTGTGGAACCAACCTAGATGCCCTTCAATAGACGAATGGATAAAAAAAATGTGGCGTTTATACACAATGGAGTATTGCTCTGCATTAAAAAATGACAAAATCATAGAATTTACAGGGAAATGGATAGCATTAGAGCAGATTATGCTTAGTGAAGCTAGCCAATCCCTAAAAAACAAATGCCAAATGTCTTCTTTGATATAAGGAGAGTAACTAAGAACAGAGTATGGACGAAGAGCAGGAGAAGAAGATTAACATTAAACAGGGATGAGAGGTGGGAGGGAAAGGGAGAGAGAAGGGAAATTGCATGGAAATGGAAGGAGACCCTCAGGGTTATACAAAAGTACATACAAGAGGAAGTGAGGGGAAAGGGAAAAATAATACAAGGGGGAGAAATGAATGACAGTAGAGGGGGTAGAGAGAGAAGAGGGGAGGGGAGGGGAGGGGAGGGGGGATAGTAGAGGATATGAATGGCAGCAGAACACAACAGACACTAGTATGGCAATATGTAAATCAATGGATGTGTAACTGATGTGATTCTGCAATCTGTATATGGGGTAAAAATGGGAGTTCATAACCCACTTGAATCAAAGTGTGAAATATGATATATCAAGAAACATGTAGTGTTTTGAACAACCAACAATAAAAAATTTAAAAAGAGATAATCAAATGGAAATTTTCATCAGGATTTAGAAATCTATAAATATTATGCAATTAAACTCTAAAATTAAAAAATGCAATAACAAAAATGAGTAGATGTTTAATATTTTTTGACGGTGTGTTACTGAGTTGGAAAACATGTCAAGAGAAAACATTCACAGTGAAGCATGAATAAAAAAACATGAAATACATATGAGAGACCTTAGTGACTTACAATATTGCATGAATAATAACTCTCAAATCAGGGTAGTTAACTTTTGTATCTCAAATGATTTATTTAATTTTGGTTAACAAGCAATAATTGTATATACTTGTAAGATATAGTGTGCTAATATTTTAATTCATGTATATAATATGAACTCATCAAGTCAGGGTAATTAACATTTCCATACCATTATCATTATTTTGTGTTTAGAATCTTTCAGTTCCTCTCTTCTAGATAGCTATAAAATATATAAAGTAATGATAATTGGAAGTCTGAAGCAGGAAGGTCACAAGTTCAAGTTCAACCTGGGCAACTGAGTGAGACCCTGTCTTGAAATAAAATTTTTAAGAAGAGTTGTACTAGATACAGCCCAGTAGTACTTACTAATCAAGCATGAGGTCCTGGGTTAAATCTTCCTTACTGAAAAAAAAGTGCAATAATAAAAAGTAAAGATGAATATTTGAAGAGATAAATCTGTTTAACCTGATTTAAATACTACATAATATATACATGCATCAAAACATCACATGATTCTCCATTAGTATTTTCCACTTTAATGTTTTTATCAGTCTAAAATTAATGTTATTTAAGAAACAATAAATAAACCAAGTATACATAATAGGTTATTGTGAACTATAGTCACCCACTTTATTGTAGATAGAAGAGTAAAACTTATTCTGTATTCTGATTATCATTACCTAACCTTCTTTTATCCTCCTTCCATGCTATTTAGTTTCTAAGTTATTACATTATATATTTACATAGAATTTTTAAAATATCCATGTATGAGAGAGCACATATGGTACCTGTCTCTTTTTTGTCTTATTTTCCTTAGCTTGTCCTCCAATTACATCAACTTTGCTGCAAGTGACATCATTCTTTTTATGGCAGAATATTCAATTGTGTATATATACCACATTGTCTTATATTGGCTATTGCAAAAATTGCAACAATAAACAGGTGTTAAGATGTCTGAAGAGCACACTTTTTGTAACCAAATTTTATATCTATTATATATCTACCTATATCTATATAGATATAGATAGATATATAAAGAAAGAGATATAAGATGATTCTTAGAACTATCATTACGCAATATGCAACTGAGACCATGGGACTTGACAGAAAACATGCAAATGAATGCCAATTATTAGAACTATTTAAATTATAGGAGAAATTTCAAATAGTCTAAAAGGGAAGAGGAGGCACTGCTGGCCATAGTGAAGCAATTCAAGAAGCAAGGTAGGAGCTATATTAAGCAGGATTCTCCAAAGAAACAGAACCAATAAAATGTGTGTGTGTGTGTGTGAGTGTGTGTGTGTGTACAGAGAGTGAGAGCGAAACACTTAAGAAAATGGGACTTTCTCCACATACCTAGCAGGCCATGCATCAACAGAGTAGGCGTGGGCTGAGTGATGTGAGTGATGGTGGCCAGTTGGGCTACAGCTGCTGCTCTTGGCACTGTTCCTTCCCACACAAATCTTTTCAAATCAGACAGCAGTTGTGAAACTTACAAATAATTCCTCCTAGAAGACCTCAGCTGACCCAAATTCAACTAGTGTCACTACCAAGTTGGATGAGCTTTCCCTACAGTCAACACCCAGTCTCTTGAATTGCTCCACTGTGGGCTCTCTTCCCCATCTCTACTGTGAAAGAGACTCAGGCCAATAAACGTCTGCACCACCTCATCTTCTAACATCTCACCCAAAGGGCAACTGGTGTGGCAAGGAACACCAGGTCTCCATAGAATCTGTTAATTCCACACCTTATTTAATTGGCACAGTAAAGATTGAAAATTCCAAATTTGATTGGTTTGAAAAACATGTGGCGGATTTGACCAAATAAGCATAAATATTAAATCTGCTGGAGTTTAATGTACAAGATGAAGACACAACAGCATCCAAAATTGAGACATGATGTCCTTGAATTTGATTTAAAAATATGCAGTTGTAGCTCAGTAGTAGAGCGCTTGCCTAGTATGTGTAAGGTACTGGGTTCAAACTTGGGCACCACATAAAAAAATAAATAAATAAATAGATAGATAAATGTATTGAATCTATCTATAACTAAAAATGTTTTAAGAATAAAAAAAATAAAAATATGGACATTTATAACTTTACCTTGAATATATAAATAGATTTTTTTTTATCTTACCTAGAGATAAAGGGTGAGATGTGAAATGGAGATTATTTTCCTTTGGGTCATTAAATCTACAGGGCCATATAATAGGTAATGTAAAAAGCTTCCATGATTCTATTTATATGTATGTTAGAAGAGAGTTCCAGATGTTACTATAAATCCTTAATGTACTGTTTCAGCATTGTTTCTTTATTAGTTTACATCATTAAACATTGTTCTCTTGGGAACTGAGCTCTTTTTCCTCTGAAGCTTTAGATTTGACATTACTTTTGACCTTTTATGTAGTAATTGGTTTGGTATGTGCCAGGATCCTATCAGATTGGAATCTATTCCAAATCTAGAATCATGAGTACATCTTGTTTATACTACAAAATCAGTGGTAGGAATTTGTCATCACTTATCCTCATTCAACAAGAGTGACAGATTCTAAAAGAAGAATTTTATAGGTTATCACCTGATTTCAAAATATTGCATTCTTGATTGCTGGCCATACTAGAGCAGTCTGAGAATTAAGGTAGGAACTGTATTAAGCAGAGTTCTCCAAAAGAAACAGAAACAATAAAATATGTATGTGAGTGTGTGTGTGTGTGCATTTATTCTTCATTGTTGAACTCTTTTCATAAGTTAAAATATTACCTATTTTGAAGGTAAAATTACAAATCTTGAAATTAAAAGGAAAATGTATGAAGAAAGCAAAACCATAAACCAAGAATTTGGGAAATAAACATTAGAAACTAGCTTGCATTAAGTTCACAAAACCTCCCACTCCCAACCTCTGTGCTGGTAATTGAACCCAGGTTCTCACATATACTAGATGAGCATTCCACCACTGAGTCATGTCTCTAAATACCACAAAAAATTTTACACTGTTTCTGTAAGTACTTTTTTAAAATATATGGATCAAAATAGCCACATTTGAAATATTTAATATTGTGTGTCTATATTTTTAAGTAGTTAAAACTTGATCCAATTATTAAAAGTATGTTTTGGAATAAACTTTTTACAACTGCCTTGATACACAGAAACCTTTTTAAAAAAATGAATGCTGTGAAAACTTTTGTTTACATGCTCAAACACTGATGCTAATATTTTCCATTATCTAATATGATCACAGTAGTCTTGATAACCCATACCATTTTTTTCCATCCAAAACACTGGAATAACTAAATAAAACCGATGTGAAGCTATAGTGTGTGTGAATGAGCACTCTTTTTCACTTCATAACTGAATACTAGGTATCTATCTAAATTTAAGTTTGCATATTATGCTTCGGGGAGGGGATTTTTTTTTTTTTTTGGCAACACAGATTGAACCCAGGGGTGTTTAACCACCGAGCCACATCTGCAGCCTTTTTTACTTTTTATTTTGACATAGAATCTCACTAAGTCATTTAGGGCCTCGATAAGTTTCTGAGGCTGGCTTTGAACTTCCAATTCTCCTACTTCAGCCTCCTGAGCCACTGGGATTAAAGCTATGTGCACTATGCCCAGTGATTTACAGTGACATTTTACATTACAGAATGTATTTACATTGACCTTCAATTGTAAATAAAAAGAAATAAATGTCTGAAAGAGAAACAAATAAATAAATGTTTCATGCAATTGTGGCAATTAAAAGGTCCAAAATCTGCAAATAGACTAGCAGGTTTGAGACCAAGGGAAACCTGTAGTTGGAGTTCAAAGGCATTCTGCTAGCAGAGTTCTCTATTTTTCCCTGGAGGGCAGTCATTTTCCTATGAAAGTCTTCATCTGATTGGAGGAAGGAAATCTTCTTTGTTCAGGGTCTACTGAGTTATTCTCTTCTATTAAACATCTACACAAGAACATCTAGAATAACATTTGATCAAATATCTGAGTACCATGAACTGAGTTGATACATAAAATTAAACAAAACAGGGACCAAAGGCAGAATTCTTTGCTATGAGGAGGATTGCCAAAGTAGAACAGGAAATTTTAACTTTGTTTGTTTGTGTGTTTGTTTGTTTTTTAAAGAAAGCTTGGATGGGAATGGAAGGGAAAACCAAACAGGAAATAGATAACTATAAAACAATTGTGTGTGATGTATTCTTAATATATGTGTTCTTATAATATAATATGAAGACTTGTCATATTTATATTCTAGGATGCTATTCAGAAAAGAGAAAGCTTAATAGTGACATACCAGTGGGTTTGCGTCTAAAGACCAGACCTATTAAGTACAGGAAAGACCCTGAAACTATGAGGTAAATCCGTTTTGCCCATAAAATTAGCATAATTCTTCAGAGTTCAAATATATAGTTTATATTTTTTAACATAAACACAATATACTTAAGCATTCATGGGTTGTTTTTGGAATATGTTATTTATTTACTATATAAGAAATTCAATGATGTTTAGATACAAAGAAAAACAATAAAATAACATTTTATTATTATTTTAGTGGGGGTAGTCTTATTTCAGAACTATATATGAAAGGCAAAAAAACGGGTTTCCCAAAGGAAACATATTAGGTTGCTCATAAAAACACATTGAAGCTATCCCAGAAAGAAGAAAATGAGAGATATGGGAATGATGAACTATATTATCATGATAACTTTTGAGTCCCAAAAGGATTTTTGTTCAGTTGTGTTAAAAGGAAAACTAATACCATCAAAATAACAATGCAAATTCAAATTTTCATAAAGACTGCTGGCTCTTATATTTTGTGTATTGTTCTTTTAAAATAAAGATTTATGGATTTATTTTAGCATAGAAATACACATATATTTGTAATAACTATTTTAATCATAAATTCAAAAAAGTAGATAGAATTTTGTTCAATAATTATTTATTGAGCTTTTATTATGTATCTAGAAATGATGATATTCAAAAGATATTTTACATAATCCAAAAAGGTTTGACAAAATTTTAGACCTTAAGAAACTTGTAATACTATTGAAAATGCAGGGAACATACTATATATGATTATATTCAATCCAAAATCTACATTAAGTTTTCAAAAAAATATAAAAAGGAAAAAGATTTTCTTCCTTAAGTGTCTGCCATCTAAGAAGAAATAAAAGACAAATAAAAATGAGGTACTAAAGGTCACTATGGTATTCAATGGAAGTAGAAACTTTCACAGGGAAGATGGAGAGGGTTTTATAAGGAAGAATGCCATTTCAAATGAACTTAAGGATTAAGTAGAATATCAAAAGGGAGAATTCTGTCATTCCACCTGGAGAGGACAAGACAAAAATATGACATGGATTAGAGAACAGGAACATTAAAGTTGATGCAGAATTGCACAGGGGCTGAAAGAATCTCCATAAAGGAATGGTGAATAATAGAGCTAGAATGTTCCCTTGGACTCACATCAACAGTAGCACCAATGGTGTCCAAAGGAGAATATTTTCCTTAATGTGATTGATGATAACAGCCTTCAAATACTTTTTAGGAAAAAGGGTAAATTTGAGTTAGAAGAGGTAGAAGTTTGTAACTGGACAGTTAGACATTAGGTAGTTCAACAGGAAAGAATTCTGTCTCATTTCAGACAGGTGGAAAGGGAGAGGGAATAAGAAAGTGAAAAATGTCTATGCCAGTTTGGGAGATTTTTTTTTTGGGGGGTGGGGGTTACTGGCTTTATTTTTACTTTATTTTATTATTAGTTCATTTATAGTTATACAGACAGTAGAATGTATTTTGGCATATTATACAAACATGGAGTAAAACTAATTCTAATTAGGATTCTATTCTTGTGGTTGTACATGATGTGGAGTTACCCTGGTTGTGTATTCAAATATGAACATAGGACAATTATGTCTGATTCATTCTACTGTTCTTCCTATCCCCTCCCTGCCCTCTTCCCTTTTCTCCCCTTTGTCTAATCCAATGGACTTCTATTCTCCCCCTCCCTACCCTCCCTTGTTGTGTATTAGCATCCACATATCAGAGAGAACATTCAGCCTTTGGTTCCTAGGGACTGGTTTGCTTCACTTAGTGTGATAGTCTCCAGATTAATCCATTTACTGGCAAATGTCATAACTTCATTCTTCTTTATGGATGAGTAATATTCAATTGTGTATACATACCATGTTTGCTTTATCCATTTATCTGTTGAAGAGCACCTAGGTTGGTTTCGTAACGCAGCTATTATGAATTAAGCTGCTCTAAACATTGATGTAGCTCTGTCACTACAGTATGCTGATTTTAAGTCCTTTGGGTTTAAACTGCAGAGTGGGATAACTGGATCAAATGGTGATTCCATTCCAAGTTTTCTAAAGAATCTCCATACTGCTTTCCATATTGGATGCACCAATCTTCAATAGTTTGAGAGATTTTTGTTTTATAATGGGGAAATAGCACTGGGTTACCAAAACTCTATTTGAAAGGACATTTAAAAAGCATATTCTGCTATAACCATGTGACCTGCTCTGCAGATAATATTGTCCACTCAGTGGTGCTTGGAATATCTCTATTAAATGACTGAATCATTAGGCAAGACTAACCATGTGATTATTCATTTAATCTATAATTTATGTTTATGGTATATACTGCTCTCTTCCAGGCTCTGTAATGAACACTGCAACAAACAAAACAGTCACTGTCCTTTTGGAGTTTATATTTTAGTACAGTGGGGCAGACATTTTAAAATAAATGTAAAATAAGCTATGAAAAAAAAAAGCTTTGTATAAGATTCTCCTGGAACTTTGTTTTAAAAGGATCAGTGTGAACAATATTAGAATTTCCCTCTGCACTAGTAGAAAAGGGGAGAATATTTGGCACAAGAGGTGATGGTGGCAGGGACTGGAGACAAAGCCCTGCAAATGATGAGAAATTCCAGATCAGGTTTCAAAGTAGAGTTGACAAGTTTTGCTGATGGGTTGCGTATAAGGGTGAAAGGAAGAAATGAAGGTTGAGGCTTTGGATTGGATAGTTCTTTGTTTTAGAAGACGATCGATCTTGAAATTATAAATACTAGTAGTGTAAATCTCTTTCTTGAGACACAAGAAATGTCTCCAGACATTGCCTGTGTACTTTAAGGGACAAGTTTATCCCCAGAATCATTTTTTTAGATTCAAGGAGGAATTGATTTGAGAAATTTCTTTAGAAGAGAGAAAATAAATGGTTGCAGCTAGAAAGGAATGTGAAATCAAGGAAGGGTTTTGCTGGTTTTGCTTTAAAGAAAGGCAGCATATATTTTTGCTGATGTGAATGAGTCCAGGGAGAGGAAAAGATGATGATTCAAGAAGGAGAAGAAAAACCTTCTGGAGTGAACCCCTTGAGTAGTGTGATAGAGGCCAAGATCTAAAGCACATGTGAAAATATAGTAAGGGTATTTATGGTATGATCTAGAGATAGCAGGAATAAGTAACTTCTCCAGAGCAGAAGTTAGGGTCAGAGAGCCCACCCCACAGGGGTGACTTCAGAGGTTTATCACCTGAGTTTGGTTCCCAAATAGTGAGCTCTTGGCTTAAAGTAACCAACGATATTTTTCTAAACCCCACCATGAGTGAAGGAGGGCTTCTGTAGATATAGAGTCTTACATTGATCTAGGTACACATTTGAACATCTCAATTGGTGATAGGATCGTTACTAATATTTTCTAGGTAACATTTTACTTGCAAAAGTTCAGCTACTATTTATATGCGTAAATCATTCTTTACTTATTTCTCATATGTACTATATAAAATAAGACCCATGTGTGGTAGATTCCACATCTCTTAAGTTCTGTTTTATATTCTGTACTTAAAATTATTCTTCATGGCCTAGTACCTGTGTAGTACTCCCAAGAGGGTAAAATGGAATTATTGTGACCTTGAAAAAAATAAAGAATAAAAGTGCATTTGGCTCTATTTTGCAGACATATGTGTGTATGTATACACATATTTTATCTCCACTTAAAATTTCATTTTTTTAAAAGTACACAAGATTGCAGTATAATAATGACTATAAAGATAATGTCTTAAGAGGTTATTTACAAAATAATTTTAATGAATTTTGTATATAGCACAAATTGAACAACTGTGTATGTGCTTTACTCTTTTTTGTACATTGTCACTGATTCTGCAGATAGTAGGAGAGATCATCTTTGATTGCATTAATACATTTAGAAGGAAGGAATTTACCAAATGCATACTGTTAATTTTGTTGTATGGTTCAGGTTCACTTGATTTCATTTCTCCCCTAAGAATAGTTTGTTGAAATTATTCCCTACAGCTATGAACAATTCAGATTATAAAATCTTACAATGTCCTTGCTTGTAATTACAAAGTTAAATTTTTGACACTCTTGAACCTTTAGAATATATACTACGTATAACCAATCTATTTCCATCCTACTCTTGAATTCATTTGGTGTATTCTACTAAAGGTCAGGAATGTAATACTAATTGGATCAAATTCCCTTAAGCACATTCTCATCTCCTTCTGATGTATAACAAAATAAAATAGCTTTCATTTTAGACATAATAGAAGTCTAAAAAATGAAATAAGGACAATGACATTGGATACTTCTAAAATGCTAGAATGATCCTCCTACAGAGATGCTTCTTGTGGCTTTTTTCTTTTCTTTGTGTATGTAGATACCTCTTATCACTTTAAGGCATTTATTATTTTGAAAGAGGACATAGAATTTTCTATTTTATACCTGTATTTACCACCCCTTAATAGTGAATTATAAGATATGTATAACTGTCTGCTTTTAAATAATGCTTATATCATTTCTACGAAAAGGACAAAAACAAATCCAGAACTTAATTCACCTACCAGAATTTTCCTTTCCTGTTCTTGTTTCTGAATAAAACAGTTAGGAGCAATTGGGATTTCATTCCCTTTTAACATATTTATTGTTACTAAACCTAAAATGAAATTAAAATAGTATGTACACACATGTGCATGTGTGCGTGCACACACACACACGCACGCATAGGCACAAATACCCTAAACTAATACACTGACACACTGAAATATATAAGCTTTCCATGAGTCATTTGGATTTGATTCAGTCCATACACCCTTGTAATTTTAACACACAGAAATTACATAATGGTTGGTGATGGGATTACATAGTTAATGCCAAAACATATGGTATAGTCACTCACGTACACAAGTCATCCCTAAGGAAGGAAAATCATTCTATAATGAACAGCCACTGTGCTAAGCATTTTATTTGTATTTTTCTGCTTAGTTCTCACAATAAAACTAGAGGTTATAAATAGCTCCATATTGTAAATGATGAAATTAAGGCTCAGAATTGATAAACAATATGTCAGAGATCAATTTCCTAGTTGGCGAATCAAAATTTTAACCCAGGCTTACCTTGCTCAGGAAGTTCACAATATTCTTATTTATTAAAGTACTTCACAAATATACACTAATTACATATTATATATCACACATTGTATTAAATTCTGAAATATAAGTGAATAATAAACCTGATATAATCCAGGTCCTCATAAACATATAGTCTACAAGGATAAAAATGTATATTTTAAAAGAAACATGATAGCAAAAATAGTCACTTAGTTCAAATTTTCAAAGTAGTAGTGCAAGGACAAATCCTTACTGCAACTACATTTATTTGTTCTCCATAAGTATTCGCCTGGAGGGTGTTTTTACTATATTAAATATTAACATTTATAAATCAGAAGATTTCATACATAAGCATTGTCTTAGTTCAGATTGCTATGATATAATACCATAAACTGGATGGCTTAAACAACAGAAATTATTTCTCATACTTTTGGAAACTAGGCTGAGAAGACTGCAATTAAGGGGCTGGCAGACAATGGTGTTTGGCAAGGGCCCTCCTCCTGATTTGCAGATGGTGATCCTTTTGCTTTTTAATAACAAAGGAGTTTCTGTCATTTTAAAGAGAGCCTAGTGTTCAAAGACTGGAAGCAACAGATGTTTTCCTGCTGACCTTAAGGAAGCAAACTGATATGTGACAGGGAATGGTGGATGACATCTAGGACCTGAGATACTCAGTTCTATGACCAAAAGTAACTGAATTCTGCTAAAAAATAACCCTTGACATTAGAAGTGTACCCAAAGCTCAAATTAGTTCATATTCACACTTATTCCTTAACTGCAACCTGTGAGACCCTAAGCAGAACACTAAGCTACAATGGGCCCAGACTCCTTAGCCTTGAAAACTCTGTGCAAGTTTGACACACAGCAATAGAAAACCTACATGTATTTTCTGAACACACAGATGACAATGAAAAGTCACCATGCCAGAAATGTGAGTTTCTAGTTTCCTGCCACCAACACCCTTTTTCAAGTACATGTAAATACACAGTCATGCATTGCTGACTTACCATCCTTTACTCCACTGTACACTGGCCACTCTTGAACTACTTAACTTCTCTACCATGATGAGGAAAAAAGTGCTTTCTTCATAGGATACCTACTTCTATTTACTGGCTTTGAATCATCCAGGCCTGGCCTGTGGAAAGTCCCTTGTCCTTCTTCTCTTGGTTTAAGAATTAAATCCACTTAATTTTTTTTTTCTTTTCCACTCTGCTGAATTTGATTTAGCAAACATATGGGTATAAGACATGAAGAATATAGAGCAAGAAGCTCAGATTCCCTCTGCTTGGGCCCCTCTGGTGTGTGCTGTGGCCTGGGGTTGGGGGGGCACTGCTGGGCCTAGAGGGTCTGCTGGTGTCTGGCAGGAATCCAATGCCATGTTGTATACCATGGTTGTGCTGCAGTCTGAGGACCAGGAAGAGATCTAGGAAATAGTCTACACATAAAGCCAACCCATGGAGGCCTTGATGGAGTGGGAA
This sequence comes from Marmota monax, assembly GCF_021218885.2. Lineage (NCBI taxonomy): Eukaryota > Metazoa > Chordata > Mammalia > Rodentia > Sciuridae > Marmota > Marmota monax. The sequence goes on along the minus strand of NW_026694256.1, from coordinate 4,625,616 downwards.
GAACTATTTGTGGGCCAGCTGCCCTCTGAGGACACAGTCATGGCAGTTTCCCCTGGGAGCCAGGAGCCATCAGCTGCTGCAGCCACTCTGGGAAGCTCCTGCCCTATCCTCACCTTCAAGTTAAGGAACTGGCCCTCAGAGTGTGCATGAAGTTGTAGAGCTAGATGGATTGTGAGAAAGCTCAAGTGGGAAAACAACTCACATTCCCTGGGAACTTCTCAAGCCAGCAGTGGAAGGCCTGCTCTCATCAGTAGCTGGCCATCACCAGCACCTCTCCCAGTTCTGGGAGTTGTTGAAATATCTGCTGCCACACAATTCAGGTGGTTATGAATGAACGCTGCAATCTGGGTCACCAATCAGCACCCTGGTGTATCCTTCACAATAAGGAACACACCTTAATGCTGCTGTCTGCTGTGAGCCTTCCCTGCTGGGAACTTGATAGCTCCAATGCATAAGTGGAAGGAAGGTCACTCATTTGAATGAAGAGTCCAGGTGATGTGGCTTGACTTCCTCAAGCATCAGATGCCCCTAAGCCTCTGCAAGAAAGTGTTCATGATTATGTAGGACTGGATCCTGCCCTACCTGATCCAGCCCACCTTCATGATCAATTTGCTCACCCAAGACCAAACATGGGGAGAAAGAGGGCATTAGCCTCTTGACCTTGAATAAACTCTATCTGGATTCAGAAACACAACCTGGAATGCCTAGATTTCTACAGGAAGCTTTGTAGCCTGCTAGAACCACCTATCTCCCATGTCAAATATCAAGCCTATGTGTTCCACCTGGCTGACTTCTTCCTGTTGCCCCATCTCTCTGCCTACCTAGTGACTGCCTTTCCCAACCTCTTGTACTACCTGATCCTGACAGTGCTCCCCTAGGCTCTGCTCATGGTCCTGCCCTTTATCTGAAATCCGCTATGCATACACTCCATCTACTGCTTCCTGGAACAGTCCCTGCAAGGCCTTGAGATGGATACTGACTCCTATGACCCCAGAGAAGAGGACTCAGACAGGGGCCAGCCCTGGAGTGCTCCCTGGGGAAACTGCAATTTCTCTAGCAGCATTACCACCAATGTGTCTGAAGTTTCCGGTGATATCAACTGGGAGCTTGGAGCCCATCATTCCCCCATCCCAAATAAATGGTTTTATAGAAGAGAAGAATGAAAGAATATAGAGGTAAGACACTGTCTGCCTTACAAAAGATTGCATTTTCCTGTAGGAAAGGTAAGCAACTTTAATACAATACAAAAAGGGATATAATCAAAAATATGGGATGGCCTTGGGACACAAAAGGGAAGAATTACTCCTGACTCAAAATATTCTGGTAAGATTTCCTGGAGCAGATTATATATGCATGAAAAAATAAATAAGAATTATCCAGCAAATAAAAAGGGGTGAATCAGATAAAAGACTCTTTTAAGTAGTGATCAGAACAATAAAAATGCAGAAGGAAGGAAACACAGTGAATTCAAGCTCCTCCAACTCTGGTTGAAGGGCTAAACCATGCTCCCATAAGCCCTTAGGGGAATGCTGAAAATGAGCTTTTCCTGTTAAGGAGACCCAAATTATGATGACCATTGTGGGCTGTGAAAGAATCTTGACATTATCATTAAGGGTACAAAAAGTGCCGACGCTGACTTTTTGTGCCTGGACTTCAACCTTGCAAGGGAAAGCACAGAACAATTACTTTTCTGTATTCATTTTAGTTCCTGGTGATACAAATGACTCTCCTGATTTTTCCATTCTCCCTACTTCATCTTTTATTTTGATGGTACTGCAAGATCAATGCTCTTCTGATTAAAATATAGACATGTGTAAAAAGCAAGTTTTACATATGAGGAAAATGAAACAGAATTTAACTAAAGGATGAATAGACTGATTGAAAAGGTTTGTCTGTAGTTGAACTGAGATTCTATTCAGTTCTGGGATAAAGCTTCTCCTTGCTTCCCACCTTATGAGCATAAAAGCCAACACTATTATTCCCCACATCCTTATGTCCATTTACCACCTGCCCCAATTACCCCACACCAGATTGCATTGAATCTTTCCAGTCTTGCCTCGATGCTGTCCTCATAAAACCTCATTCTATGGCCCTTGCTGGTGAGCCCCTATTGCTCAAATACATCATAAATGTCATGTGGTGACTTTCCCCATGTTCCTCCTTAGTATGCCTTTCTGCACTAGTCTTACCTGGAAAATTATTTTCCCAGGCTTCAAACACTAACACAAAATATCTCCTATCCACAGCTTTCTACAATTTTGTTTTCAACCCCAACTCTACCCTCAATCAGAAAAAAAATTGCTTCATCAGTCCTTTCATTGTACTCTGTAATTCCAGCATGTTTCATGCTGTGTGGCAGTCACTTGGGTTTATGCCTCTGTCTTCCTTACTGGATTCTCAGGCCCTTGAGGGTAAAAACTGCTTCTTATTCATACTCCTATCCTGGCAACCAGATGGGGCCCACCAAATAATAGATGACCAATACAAGTCTGCTGAGTTGAATTGAAATGAGACATTGTCACAGAATAAACAGTGAATTGGGTTCCCCGTGTACATCTCTTTTATTTATTTAGATACCCAACAGAGCAATCAATCATGCAACAATTTGTAAGGATCACAAAGAAGACCAAAGGAGCCTTGCTCTATAGGAATCTTGCATTTCATAGAAGAAAGAGCAAGTATAAATATGCAAGTTACCTAGATTGTATCTTGGTTGTACAATCAAGTATTGGTTGTACATATTTATTATAGTGATCTCTGTATAATGTAGATAGTATCACTCTAAAAGGACACTTAAAAGTAAAAAAAAATTAAAAATAATACTGATTCATATATTCTGGATATTAATCTCCTTTCAGAAGAGTATATGGTGAAGATTTTTTTCCCATTCTCTAGGCTCTCTTTTTATGACATTAATTATTTTTTTGCTATGCAGAAGCTTTTTAGTCTTATGCCATCCTACTTATTGATTCTTGGCTTTTTCTCTTGAGCTTTAGGAAGTGCTTTAGCTTTAAGAAGCAGTGGGAACAAAATCTACCAAATTATTCTATGCCTTTGTATAAATAGACTACAATAAATAAAAAATATATATATACACATACACATATATATGGAGATATATAATTATAATTTTATTTTTTTTTATTTATTTTTTCTTAGAGAGAGAGAATTTTTTTAATATTTATTTTTTAGTTTTCGGCAGACACAACATCTTTGTTTGTATGTGGTGCTGAGGATTGAACCCAGGCTGCACGCATGCCAGGCAAGCGCGCTACAGCTTAAGCCACATCCCCAGCCCATAATTATAATTTTAATGCACAAATTAAAATGATAATGATAATAAAAGTAGAAGGGAGATCAGTAGAGTACAGCAAAGCCAGAAGAGGGAGGAGGGAAGAAAGAAAAGGTATCAGATAATGAAATTGATCAGATTATGTTATGTGCATGCACAAATATGGTGTAATGAATCCCACTATTATATATATATAAGCACCAATAGTAATGATGATTCAATTATTACTAAAAGCTATTTTTCTTTTAATATGTATTAAGTTCAGAAGCAACTGAGACAATTGCCTGTATCTCGAATTTCTCATGAACCAAATCATCTAACTCATAATATGTTATTTTAAGTAACTTGGAGGACATCAGAAAGTAATCACTTTTATTATGATACCATATGCAAAACTATATAAGCATTATTACATGAAATGAAAATTTTTTCCAGTCTTAATATATCATGCTAAACTCTAGAAAAATAACTCTTCCTTAGATTGGGAAGAAAAACACAGATATATAATAAACATTTTATTCATAAAATTTTAATTTGTTTGAAGATTAAGGATTCTGAACTCTAAAATTTATGTAGAAAAGAATTACGCATTTTGGTGATGCCTTTAAGTCCAGCTACTTGAGAGGCTGAGGCAAGAGAATCACTGGACCTCAGGAATTTGAGCCTATCCTGGGCCACATAGTGAAACCCTATCTCAAACAAACTAAAATAAAATAAAAATAATGTAGAAAAATATAAATCAGTATGTATCTCTGATATAATGCTGATATCCATCTGAACATTGTAAATTAAATTTTTGCTGCAATTAATGTCTAGGACAAATCTTTAATACATTTTTATCAAATTTTGGATAAAAAGCATCTGGACATCTCGGGGATGACATAGATCCATAATTTTATGTTGTAGCCCTCCCTTAACTGTAGGGGATACATTGAGACCCTTAGTGGATGGCTGAAAGTATGGATAGTACTATGCTATGCATACTGTTTTCTTCCTATGCATTTTCATAAATTTAATGTCTTTTCTATCTTCACAAAGTACTTACCTGACACTGTGGCTGTAACTTTTGCAATTTGGGATGTGACAGAAAAACTAACACAATTTTTTTTCCTTCTATACAATTTTATGGACAGATATTAGCAATCTCAGCATATGATTTTTATTTTCACATTGAGAATTTTCATCATTACACTTAAATGAAGTACTTTACAGTGTCACTGTGTCATATGCAAATTGCCAGCATGACTTCTCTTGTGCTTTGAAGCCATTACTAACTAAAATAAGAGTCTCTTGAACATAAACAACATGTGCAATGCCTGGACAGCCTATATGATAACTGTGAGTGGGTCACCTATACAGCTTGTAGACTCTCTGATCTTTAGATTATTTCTTGAACTGTCATCTCCACAGTGCTCTAAATACTTTCCCTCCACTAACCCAATTTTTCTAGCACTCTCTCCAAAATCTTTCACAATGACACTGGTATTCCCCTAAATTTATTTTTTTATCAGTTATTAAAAAATTGCCTTCACTAGAATGTAGGTGTCCCCAGAAAGTGTGATTTCCCCTTTCCAGGTGAGGTTTTTATTTGTTGGTTTGTTTGCTTGCTTGTTTGATTTTCCTCCTCACACCTCTAAAACTTAAGGTTTGGGCTGGGAAGTAAGATTAGCATCCTCCCGATTTCCAATAGCTCCATCCAAATCCCCCTCTCTGTTCTGGAACTGTGAGTCTCATGTTGTCCTGCTTCACCATTCTTCCCTTCATCACCAATTATCTACCAATCTCCAAGCCCTCCTTGAACACTTTAGCCCCTGTCACAATCACCACAGTGGTTACGGTGAATGAATACAATAGCCACATGGACAAACCATCCAACAATTTTGAATCTGTGTTTCTTGAGCTTCCCAGTAATCTTTTCTATTTCACCTAAGCTGACTGTTCTCTCAGTCACAACCTGAACCCTCTCATCCTAAAAAACGAATCTACTCCTAAATTACCCATTCAAGATATCCCACTTGGACTACAGTGTCCCATTCCCCATTCTTTCAGTCAGTTTCTAATTATCTAGCTCTATCCTCTGAAGCAGTTATTAAAAAAAAATCACTTAAATCATCAATCTCCATTTGTATTCTGAATGTTTCTGTCCCCGCAATAATGCACACATTGGAATCTTAACACCCAAGGTGATGGCATTAGCCAGTGGGCCTTTTGGGAGTAATTAATGTCCTTATAAAATAGATCCAAGGGAGTTCATCTTTTCCTTACAATATGTGAAGACACAGACAGTGCTGCCTATGAGGAAAAGACTCTCACCAGATGCTAAATATGGTTTAGTAGTAGAGGGCCCCTGGGTTCAATCACTGGGGTTGGCGGGTGCAGAAAACAGAGAAGTACTGAAACACTTAAATTATACTTGGAAGGTTTGTAGTCTGGTGATGGAGGAATTGATAGAAGATGCTATTCTACTTTGTTTAGGTTTTAAAACTTTAGTGGAGATTAGTGTTCAAGGAAGAAGTAACAAATCAAATCTAAGATAGCACACTATTGTAGTTCCCATAGAGGCCTCTATTTCCATTAATGGAGTGAGAAAGGAAACACTTGTTCTACCCCATAGGCAAATTCAGCTTCATAAGGAGACTGATAAGTGTATCTGGTATAAAAAACAAGCGTCTCCTTTGAGAATTCACATCATGGTTCTGCTTCTGTCTCACATGGCCCCAGAGTTCCAATTTACTCAACATGAGAGGTACAGAAAGCCATAATCAGAAATAACATTGGGCTGAGGTTGTAGCTCAGTGGTAGAGCACTTGCCTCCCATGTGTGAGGCACTGGTTTCAATCCTGAGCACCACATAAAAATAAATAAATAAAATAAAGATATTGTATCCATCTACAACTAAAAAGAATATTTAAAAAGGGAAATAGGATTGAAAAGTAGTCCCACATAGCAATCTCCCTGAGGAGACTGAGAGAAACCAAAACCTTACTGCTCTGGAGGAACAGTCCAAACCCACATTTCCAGTATGTCCACCTACAAAATCTCTTTGACATGGTCTTCATAATTGTTTAATAAACCCATAAGAATCAAATTCGCCATGAGTAAGAATTATCAGATACAAAAAACTGTGAAAAGGAAATCATCCCCCTGAAAGTTTCAGACACTCAAACTATCAAATAAAGATCATAAAATAGGTAAGCATGAGTCCCAATGTATTATTCAACATTCTAAGGAGATGTGTACACTTTGTTTTTTACTCAATGAATTAAGGGGCTGATTATCAACATAAACTTAAAATTTTAGAGAAAAATACTTAGTAGACTATCTGATCTTAGGGAAGGAAAAGATTTCTTAACCTCTGTTATGGTTTAGTTATAAGGACTCCTCCAAATATTTCTGAGTGAGACAATGCAAGAATGTTCAGAGGTGAAATGATTAGGTTATTAGAGTATTAAACTAATCAGTGGATTAATCCACTGATATGGTTAACTGAGTGGTAACTGTAGGTAGGTAGGGTGTGGCTGGAGAAAGTGGGTCATAGCCCAAGCCTTTGGCCTTTTTATTTATTCCTGTTCAGCAGAGCTCTTTCTACTTCCTATTTGACGTGTTCTGAGCTATTTCCTTCATTCATGCCCTTCTGACATGATATTCTGGCTCACCTTTGGCCTAGAGCTATGAAGTTGGACAACCATACACTGAACTTCTGAAACTGTGAGCTAAAATAAACTTTTCCTCCTCTAATTGTTCTCATTAAATCTTTTGCTCACAGTAACTAAAAGCAAACTCTTCCCACAAATAATTATAAAAGAAAAAATAAATTTGATAACATTAAAATTTAAATTGTCTGTACAGCACAATATACCATAAACAAATTTATAAACTAGAGACTAAGATATACCTATTTGAAATGAATAAATACAGGAAAAGATTTGAATCTACAATATATAAATAACTTCTAAAAATTAATAAGAAAAAAAAGAATTCATTAGAAAAATGAGCAAAGAATTCAAGAGAAGAAGAAAAATAATAGTGATTAGGGAAATGTGAGTTAAAATAATATCATGATAACATAACATATCCAAAAATTCAGAGAACCAAAAATATTTGTAATATTTAATGTTGATGAGGTTGCTGGGGAGAGTATAAGAAATGCAACCATTTTGGGAAAGAACCTTGGCAATATTTAATGAAGTTGGAAACATTAAGCTCCTTCACTCCTAGAGACATTCTCTAGGAAAAGTTATGAATATCTGCATGCTGAGATTAGTACAAAAATCTTCTTTGTGTTATGGTTTGTAACACAAATAATTGAAAGCAATCTAAATATATAGGCAAAGAAGAATGAATTGCCACAGTATGATATATTCTACTCTAGCATGCTGTACATCAATTAAAAGGTAATAACTGACACTACAGGTGTAAAAGGAATTTTTTTAAGTGATACCTAAATTATGGTGTCACTTTTCTGAAATTTAATAAGACAAATATTAATCTATTCATAAGACTTAAAAATATAAAACTATACTGAACTAAAAAAAATGATTACCTGGGAGAAAGAAAAATAAGAATTAAACAGGGACTTGGAGCAGCTTCAAATATATCTGCAATATATTTGTTTTAAAATAACTATTTTTATTTCTTTTAAGTTTTTATCGAGTTGTTTGGTGGTGTACATAAGCACTTATTTTATTTTTCCTTAATTTTTCCTATATATTTGAAATATTTCACTATGAAAAAGAAAAAGTTATCTGATTTATCATAAAATATTGGATCTGATAATGAAAAAATTTGATAAATTTGATTCATCCCATTTATTGATTTTTTTTTTTTTAATTTTTTATTGTGGGTTGTTCAAAACATTACAAATTTCTTGACATATCATATTCCACACTTTGATTCTAGTGGGTTATGAACTCCCACCTTCACCCCATACACAGATTGCGGATTCACATCAGTTACACATCCATTGATTTACAAATTGCCATACTAGTGTCTGTTGTGCTCCGCTGCCTTTCCCATCATCCACCCTCCCCCCTCCCCACCTCTCCCCTCCCCTCCCCTCCTCTCTCTCTACCCCCTCCACTGTATAACCCTGAGGGTCTCCTTCCATTACCGTGCAATTTACCTTCTCTCTCCCTTTCCCTCCCACCTCTCATCCCTGTTAAATGTTAATCTTCTTCTCCTGTTCTTCGTCCCTACTCTGTTCTTAGTTACTTTCCTTATATCAAAGAAGACATTTGGCATTTGTTTTTTAGGGATTGGCTAGCTTCACTTAGCATAATCTGCTCTAATGCCATCCATTTCCCTGTAAATTCTATGATTTTGTCATTTTTTAATGCAGAGTAATACTCCATTGTGTATAAATGCCACATTTTTTTTATCCATTCGTCTATTGAAGGGCATCTAGGTTGGTTCCACAGTCTTGCTATTGTGAACTGTGCTGCTATGAACATCGATGTAGCAGTGTCCCTGTAGCATGCTCTTTTTAGGTCTTTAGGGAATAGACCAAGAAGGGGAATAGCTGGGTCAAATGGTGGCTCCATTCCCAGCTTTCCAAGAAATCTCCATACTGCTTTCCAAATTGGCTGCACCAATCTGCAGTCCCACCAGCAATGTACAAGTGTACCCTTTTCCCCACATCCTCGCCAGCACTTGTTGTTGTTTGACTTCCTAATGGCTGCCAATCTTACTGGAGTGAGATGGTATCTTAGGGTGGTTTTGATTTGCATTTCTCTGACAGCTAGAGATGTTGAGCATTTTTTCATGTACTTGTTGATTGACTGTATGTCCTCCTCTGTGAAGTGTCTGTTCAGGTCCTTGGCCCATTTGTTGATTGGGTTGTTTGTTCTCTTATTGTCTAATTTTTTGAGTTCTTTGTATACTCTGGATATTAGGGCTCTATCTGAAGTGTGAGGAGTAAAGATTTGTTCCCAGGATGTAGGCTCCCTATTTACCTCTCTTATTGTTTCTTTTGCTGAGAAAAAACTTCTTAGTTTGAGTAAGTCCCATTTGTTGATTCTAGTTATTAACTTTTGTGCTATGGGTGTCCTATTGAGGAATTTGGAGCCCGACCCCACCGACTGTAGATCGTAGCCAACTTTTTCTTCTATCAGACGGCGCGTCTCTGATTTGATATCAAGTTCCTTGATCCATTTTGAATTCACTTTTGTGCATGGCGAGAGAAAGGGATTCAGTTTCATTTTGTTGCATAAGGATTTCCAGTTTTCCCAGCACCATTTGTTGAAGATGCTATCCTTCCTCCATTGCATGCTTTTAGCCCCTTTATCAAATATAAGATAGTTGTAGTTTTGTGGATTGGTTTCTGTGTCCTCTATTCTGTACCATTGGTCCACACGCCTGTTTTGGTACCAGTACCATGCTGTTTTTGTTACTATTGCTCTGTAGTATAGTTTGAAGTCTGGTATCGCTATACCGCCTGATTCACACTTCTTGCTTAGCATTGTTTTTGCTATTCTGGGTCTTTTATTTTTCCATATGAATTTCATGATTGCTTTCTCTATTTCTACAAGAAATGCCATTGGGATTTTGATTGGCATTGCATTAAACCTATAGAGAACTTTTGGTAATATCGCCATTTTGATGATGTTAGTTCTGCCTATCCATGAACAGGGTATATTTTTCCATCTTCTAAGATCTTCTTCTATTTCTCTCTTTAGGGTTCTGTAGTTTTCATTGTATAAGTCTTTCACCTCTTTTGTTAGGTTGATTCCCAAGTATTTTATTTTTTTTGAAGATATTTTGAATGGAGTGGTTGTCCTCATTTCCATTTCAGAGGATTTGTCGCTGATATACAGGAATGCCTTTGATTTATGCGTGTTGATTTTAAATCCTGCCACTTTGCTGAATTCATTTATTAGCTCTAATAGTTTCTTTGTAGAGCCTTTTGGGTCTGCTAGATATAGAATCATATCATCTGCAAATAGTGATAATTTAATTTCTTCTTTTCCTATTTTTATGCCTTTAATTTCTTTCGTCTGTCTAATTGCTCTGGCCAGTGTTTCGAGAACTATGTTGAAGAGAAGTGGAGAGAGAGGGCATCCCTGTCTTGTTCCAGATTTTAGAGGGAATGCCTTCAGTTTTTCTCCATTCAGAATAATGCTAGCCTGAGGCTTAGCATAGATTGCTTTTACAATATTGAGGTATGTTCCTGTTATCCCTAGTTTTTCTAGAGTTTTGAACATAAAGGGATGCTGTACTTTGTCAAATGCTTTTTCCGCATCTATCGAGATGATCATATGGTTCTTATTTTTAAGTCTATTGATGTGGTGAATAACATTTATTGATTTCCGTATACTGAACCAGCCTTGCATCCCAGGGATGAATCCTACTTGATCATGGTGTACAATTTTTTTTATATGTTTTTGTATCCGATTCGCCAGAATTTTATTGAGGATTTTTGCATCTAGGTTCATTAGAGATATTGGTCTGTAGTTTTCTTTCTTTGAAGTGTCTTTGTCTGGTTTAGGTATCAGGGTGATGTTGGCCTCATAGAATGAATTTGGAAGTTCTCCCTCCTTTTCTATTTCCTGAAGTAGCTTGAAAAGTATTGGTATTAGTTCTTCTTTAAAGGTTTTGTAAAATTCTGCTGTATACCCATCGGGACCTGGGCTTTTCTTAGTTGGTAGTCTTTTGATGGTTTCTTCTATCTCCTCAATTGATATTGGTCTGTTTAGGTTTTCTATATCCTCCTGACTCAATCTGGGCAGATCATATGACTTAAGAAATTTATCTATGCCTTCACTATCTTCTAATTTATTGGAGTATAATGATTCAAAATAGTTTTTGATTATCTTCTATATTTCTGAAGTGTCTGTTGTGATATTGCCTTTTTCATCCCGTATGCTAGTAATTTGAGTTCTCTCTCTTCTTCTCTTCACTAGCATCGCTAAGGGTCTGTCGATTTTGTTTATTTTTTCAAAGAACCAACTTTTAGTTTTGTCAATTTTTTCAATTGTTTCTTTTGTTTCGATTTCATTAATTTCAGCTCTGATTTTAATTATTTCTTGCCTTCTACTTCTTTTGCTGTTGTTTTGCTCTTCTTTTTCAAGGATTTTGAGATGAAGTATGAGATCATTTATTTGTTGGTTTTTTCTTTTTTTAAGGAATGAACTCCAAGCAATGAATTTTCCTCTTAGAACTGCTTTCAATGTGTCCCATAGATTCCGATATGTTGTGTCTGTGTTTTCATTTATCTCTAAGAATTTTTTAATTTCCTCCTTGATGTCTTCTATAACCCATTGATCATTCAGTAACCTATTGTTCATTCTCCAATTGATGTATGCTTTTTCCTTCCTTCTTTTATCGTTGATTTTCAGTTTCATTCCATTATGATCAGATAAGATGCATGGTAATATCTCTACTCCTTTATATTGTCTAAGAGTTGCCCTGTGACATAATATATGATCTATTTTTGAGAAGGATCCATGTGCTGCTGAGAAAAAAGTGTAACTGCTTGATGTTGGGTGGTATACTCTATATATGTCAATTAGGTCTAGGTTATTAATAGTGTTATTGAGTTCTATAGTTTCCTTATTCAACTTTTGTTTGGAAGATCTGTCCAGTGGCGAGAGAGGTGTGTTGAAGTCTCCCATGATTATGGTGTGGTGGTCTATTAGACTCTTGAACTTGAGAAGAGTTTGTTTGACGAACATAGCTGCACCATTGTTTGGGGCATAAATATTTATGATTGTTATGTCTTGTTGGTGTATGGTTCCCTTAAGCAGTATGTAGTGTCCCTCTTTATCTCTTTTGATTAACTTTGGCTTGAAATCTATTTTATTTGATATGAGTATGGACACGCCTGCTTGTTTCCGAAGTCCATATGAGTGATATGATTTTTCCCAACCTTTCACCTTCAGCCTATGTATGTCTTTTCCTATCAAATGCGTCTCCTGTAGGCAGCATATTGTTGGGTCTTGTTTTGTGATCCATTCTACTAGCCTGTGTCTCTTAATTGGTGAGTTTAAGCCATTAACATTTAGGGTTATTATTGAGATATGGGTTGTTCTTCCAGCCATATTTGTTTATTTCTGTTACTAAACATTGTTTGTTTTCCTCTTTGATTGTTTCCCCCCCCCTTTACTGTCCTACCTCCCACTGTTGGTTTTCATTGTTATTTTCCATTTCCTCTTCCTGTAATACTTTGGCTAGGATGTTTTGAAGAGATGGTTTTCTAGCTGCGAATTCTTTAAACTTTTGTTTATCGTGGAAGGTTTTAATTTCATTCTCCATCCTGAAGCTTAATTTCGCTGGATACACCATTCTTGGTTGGAACCCATTATCTTTCAGTGTTTGAAATATGTTATTCCAGGATCTTCTAGCTTTCAGAGTCTGTGTTGAAAGATCAGCTGTTATCCTGATTGGCTTGCCCCTAAATGTAATCTGCTTCCTTTCTCTTGTAGCTTTTAAAATTCTCTCCTTATTCTGTATGTTGGGCATCTTCATTATAATGTGTCTAGGTGTGGATCTCTTATGATTTTGCACATTCGGCGTCCTGTAGGCTTCTAGGATTTGGGATTCTGTCTCATTCTTCAAGTCTGGGAAGTTTTCTTGTATTATTTCATGGAATAGACTGCTCATTCCTTTGGTTTGGAGCTCTGTACCTTCCTGTATCCCAATGACTCTTAAGTTTGGTCTCTTAATGTTATCCCATATTTCTTGGATGTTCTGCTCATGGTTTCTTAACAGTCTTGCTGAGCTGTCTATGTTCTTTTCCAGTTGAAATACTTTGTCTTCATTGTCTGATGTTCTATCTTCTAAGTGTTCTACTCTGTTGGTAGTATTCTCCATTGAGTTTTTAAGTTGGTTTATTGCTTCCTGCATTTCTAGGATTTCTGATTGCTTGTTTTTTATAACCTCTATCTCCCTGTATAGTTGATCCTTTGCTTCCTGGATTTGTTTGCGTAATTCGTTGTCGAAGTGATCTTTCATTGTCTGATTTTGCTGTTTAATGTCTTCCTTGATACTCCAGATCATCTGAAGCATGTATATCCTGAATTCTTTATCTGACATTCCATCTGCTGCAGCTGTTACCTCTTCTAAAGTTGCGTTGACCTGCATTGCTTGTGGTCCTTTCTTTCCTTGTCTTTTCATACTGCTTGCGTATCTTTCCTGCAGGTGCGGGCGGCGGCTCTGCTCTCTCCTTATTCCAATTGGGGTGTAGTGGCTACCACGCCGGCAGGTCACTGGGCCTGTTCTGGGAGCTGGTGGCGGCTCTGTTCTGCCCCTACTCCAATTGGGGTGACGTGTCTGTCGTACCAGCAGGCCACTGGGCCTGTCCTGCTGGTCGGTCGCAGATCTGCCCACCTTTCGGGCACGAGTGGAGGCTCTGCTTTGCCCCTACTCCAATTGGGGTGTCGTGACTACCCCGCCTGCAGGATGCTGGGTCTGTTCCTGGCAAGGGAGGCGACTCTGCTCTGTCACTACTCCAATTAGGGTGGTGTTTGTACCCCGCCGGCAGGCTCCTGGGCCTGATCCGCCGGTCTGTTGTAGGTCTGCCTACCTTGAAGGCGCGGGCGGCGGATCTGCCCTGCCCCTCCTACCACGCCTGCGGACCCCTGGGCCTGATCTGCAGGTTGATCACTGGTCTGCTCACCCTGCGGGCACGGGTGGCGGTTCCGCTCCACCCCCACTCCAATTGGGGTCACGTGACCACCACACCGGCAGGGCCTGATCCGGGCGTGGGATAAGGATCTGCTCTGCCCCTACTCGAGTTGGGGTGACGTGTGTACCACACTGGCAGGCCACTGGGCCTGACCCGCCAGGCTGTCACAGGTCTGTTTACCTTGCAAGCGCGAAGGGCGGCTCTGCCCTGCCCCTCCTACCACGCCCATGTACTACTGGGTCGTGGGTCTGCCCACCTGGCGGGTGTGGGTGGCGGCTCCGCTCCGCCCCCTCTCCAATTGGGGTCACGCGGTCACCACGCTGGCGAGCCGCTGGGCCTGCTCCGGGGGCTGGCGGCGGCCCGGCTCCTTCCCTCCGGCTCGAGGACAAATTGAGGAGACTCGGGTGACTGAGCCTCACCCCCCTTACCAGAAGACCAACTGCTTATGTCACCGCTGGTATTGATGAAGATCTCTCCTCCACCGCTTTCTGCTGACATCAGATCTCTGCCATGTTGGTATCCTATGCGAATGGCAGCATTTCGTTCCCCTTGCCAGGCAACCCAAGCAATGGGTGAGTCCTGACCTGCCCTCAGCAGGACCCGGACCGAGACACAGTTTCCGCGGGCTCCTAGCCCCGGTCCAGGGAAGTTCCGGGAGCCGGAACTCGGCCGCTCCGTGCTCGGTGTAAGCTCCTATAAGTGTAGGCTCCAAGAAGCAGCCCCCGCGGGCTCAGTTCCGGGAGCCGGAATTCGGCCGCTTAGTGTTTGGTGTATGCTCTGATAGTAGCAGGGTCCAAGAAGCAGCCTCCGCGGGCTCCGCAGCCCTGAGCCAGGGCGGTTCCGGGACGGTTCCGGGAGCCGGAACTCGGCCGCTCTGTGCTCGGTGTAAGCTCCTATAAGTGTAAGCTCCAAGAAGCAGTCCCCGCGGGCTCAGTTCCAGGAGCTGGAATTCGGCTTCTTGGTGTTTCGTGTTTGCTCTGATATTAGCAGGGTCCAAGAAGCAGCCTCCGCAGGCTCCGCAGCCCGGAGCCAGGGCGGTTCCGGGACGGTTCCGGGAGCCGGGACTTGGCCGCCCCGCGCTCCGTGTTCACTCCGATAAGATCAGATTTTAAGAAGCCCCCAGGCGCTGAACCCTAGCAATCTGTCTGCAAGCCGCAGGCGAATTGCAGCCTGAAATTACCTGTTCTATGGCTGAATGAGCTGCGGTCAGTCAAAAACAGGTGTGGTGACGTCCCCATTTATTGATTCTTGATTTTATATCTTGAGCTTTAGGATTCTTTTTAACAAAGTGAGTTCCTAAACTGACATGGTGAAAATTTGGGCCTACGTTTTCTTCTATTAGGCACAGGGTCTCTTTTCTAGTGCCTAAATGAGATGAAATCAAACTAAAGCAAAGGAAACAATAACGGGAAGACAGAGCCTACAGAATGGGAGGAAAACTTTATTATCTGTACCACAGATAGAGCATCAATATTCAGGATATATAAGAACTCAAAAAACTTAACACTAAAAAGTCAAGTAACCCAATCAATAAATGGGCTAAGAAACTGAACACACACTTCACAGAAGAAGAAATGCAATCAGCATACAAATACATAAAAAAGTGTTCAACATCTCTATCAGAGAAATGCAAATCAAAACTACACTGAGACTCACTCCAGTCAGAATGATACTTATAAAGAAACAAGCAAAAATAAACATTTGAGAGGATTTTGACGGGGGTGGGGGGGTGGGGGGTGGAGTATACTCATACGTTACTGGTGAGACCACAAATTGGCACAACCACTATGGAAAACAGTATGGAGATCCCTCAGAAAACTTGGAATGGAACCACCATTTGACCCAGCTATCCCACTCCTTGGATTATACCCAAAGGATTTAATATCAACATACTACAGTGATGCAGCCACATCAATATTTATAGCAGCTCAATTCACAATAGCTAAACTATGGAAACAACCTAGGTGCCCTTTAACAGGTTAATGGATAAAGAAAATGTGGTATATATACAAAATGGGTATTGCTCAGCTTTAAAAAAAAGAAATTATGGGAATTGTCAGTAAATGGATGGAGCTGGAGAATATCATGCTAAACAAAATAAGACAATCCTAAAGAAGCAAAGGCTGAATGTTTTCTCTGACATGCAGATGCTAATTCACAATCAGGAGCAAGGAGCGGGGCTAGGGAAGAATAGAGGTATTTAGATTAGGCAGAAGGGAGTGAAGGGATGGAAGGGGTAAGGAAGAGTAGAAGAATGAATTGGACATTGATAAATGTATAGTTTTGTGTTGAAATAAAAAGAAATATAAGATAAAGAGGCATGCTGTGAAGAGCTAAGCCAAAGGAATGGCTAAATTAAAAAAAAAAACATAATGTTAGCAGCATCTAAGAGAATATTGATGGTTATGGAAATGAGATACTTAATAGTATAATAATATTCACAGGATTTTAAGTCTTGCACCTGGGTCTATGCTTTGCCCTTGATATATTTTTTTCTTAAAGCCACTCTAAGGTAGATACTTTTAGTCTAGCCAAATTTTGCAGATGAGGAAACAACCTAGGTGCCATCAGTTTACAAACAGGGTAAAGGTCAGGATCTTGTTGATTCATAAACCTATGTTGCTGTCTTAGTTCTTTGGGCAGCTATAACTAAACACAATTAATTGTGTGTCCTAAAACAATTAACATTTACTTCATAGTGGTCTGGAGGCTGAGAAGTCCAAGATCAAGATGCAAGCAGGTTCAGTGTCTGGTGAGGACCTTCTTCCTCATAGACAATGGTCCTCTTAACTCTAATCTCATATAGCCAATTAATCAAGTAATTTCTCTAGCACCTCATTTTTTTAGGACATAAATCACACCATGAGTGCTCTGCCTCCATGATCCAATCTTCTTCCAAAGAGCCAACCTCCTAACACCATCATGAGCAGGATAAACATTTCAACATGTGAATTTTGGGGAAACTAAACATTTAGATCACAGCAGTCCTTAACCATGGAACACACTGCTTTATACAGGACCGATGTTTCTTTTAATGAATTATAAAATTAACTTGAAGCTAAATAGTCAAAACCTCTCAGCATTATCAACGGTCAGAAGAGACCAAAGCTAAAGCAAAACTCTGCTTTGCTTTGCATCATTTCAGCACACCTTGTACTCCAACTCCTGTTTGCTGATGACTCAGAGTGGCTGGCTTTTCCATAACATGCCAATTAAACTGGAGAAGTAGGGCTTCACTGAGCTGAACCTGGCCCTCAAGTTAGTGCACACCAATCAGATCTATCCTCAGAGGACTCCATAATCAGATCTGGAATGTCTTGGAAGGAGGCCAAGCTTTCTATTCAATAGGAGTGGGCTGAGAGTCAAATGTAAGTAGACAAGAAAGGCTGCCATCGCCGTGGAAAATAACCATGTAGCCCTGGATTGTCGATTTAGCATAACTGCTGCAATGATTCATCTCTGAGTTGATAAACATGTTTTCCAAAGTGAAAGACAGACAGGATGAGGTTCTCAGTAAAAAGGGCATTATTACTGAAAGGGCTGTAAAGAGAAGCTACTTGGCCCACGCCTACACCATGCCAGAAATGAATTTGTACTAGGGACACAGTTTTTCCCTTCTATGAACTACAGACAAGGGAGAATTCTGGCAGTTTATTACAGAATGATTGGTCTTTAGCCTTACTTTCTTGTAGTTCATACAGTGACACAGATCTGGAGTTATGTTTAGGGTTCAAACTACTTATAGGAATGGAGGAAAATGCTCTCTGACACATTGATACGGTTGTCTTAATGCTCATGGTGGGCAGGGGCCCCACAGATCCAGAATCCAAACAGGAAGCTGATGTTGTTTACTTAGGAAATAATGCAGAAGGAAATTGGGTATCCAGTAGATTGAGGGAAGTAACCACATGTGGTATTAAATATGTTAAGTTTATAGTTTCTCAAGTTTATCATCACTACCATCATCCTAGGCCAGTCAAGCTTCTCTTTATAATTGGAAGAGGGGAAGGAACCTTGTGCTCACCAGTAAACAGTCTTACAAAATCACTTTGAAAGGGTAAATAGGCGATGTGTATTTAAAAAGAGGTCACTGATATTTGAAAATAGTAAAGATCAAAGTATTGTTCAAAAGAAGACAATATAATAAACACTGAAGAACTTAACAGGAGGCCTGATAGTGGTTCAGGGAAATAACATTGCAAATATTTTGTTAGAGGTTTACCTCTTAGGACTTTTGACATGTGTTAGAGTCTGTAAACAAGTCTGGATGGCGCATGGCATTTTGCCAGAGGGAGTGGTTTGTGAAGTAACCAGCAAGCCATTAAGTGTGAAGATTCCTTATTGGTTGACTGCTGTATCTAGTTTATGTTAATTAAGATAAGCTGTGTGGAATGTATAAATACCTCTGTTGTCCCACAATAAACAGCTCCCACTCCTGCTGTATCGATGTACACAAGTTGCTCATCACCCCCGGGTTATTTTGCTACAGCCGGACTATGGCAGACATGAAATTATGTAGATTATGCCCAAGCTACTTTTCTTTCCAGGGAGACTGAAGGTGAGTTACTTATGATTTTGTTAAATAAATACACAATCTGATGGTGAAATATCCAGATGATATTTCAATTAGGCATATGACTATGAGGTAAAGGCTTACAAGAGATGTCAAGTTAGAAATATGAGTTGTTTTGTGTTCATGAGATAAAGAAACTTAAGGAATGAGGGTAAATTCAAATATGTAGGGGGCCTAGACCTGAGACCCTGTGAAATTCCAATATTAGAGGCCTGGTAGAGGACATGGCATGTGTCACTAGACGGCTCTACCAGAGAAATAAGAGGAAAACTACAAGAATGTGATGCTTGAAAGAAAAAAACAAAAAACAACAACAATAAAAAAACAGTGTTGTCAGCTTGTTGAATCCTGCTGAAATGTCAAACTAGTTTTCTTTTGATTTAGAAATTCATGTGCCATTGGTGTCCTTTAAATGAACAATTTTTTTTTTTTTTTTTGGAATATTAGGCCAAGCGTCAGATTAGAGTAAACAGGTGACAGTCAAAAACTAAAGAAAAAAAATGTAGCAGATTTATAGATGGATTGGTGGATTCATTCAGTAATATGAATTTCTAATTTGAGGGTGATAAGGAAAAAAGAACTAGGGAATTAATTGCATCTGTGAGATGGTGGCAGAAATGAATATCTATGGAACTTAAATCATGTGAGGAAAGAAATTAAAAAAAAAAAAGGGTGATAGATGTAAGAATGGCAGTGTCTTAGTCCACTCAGGCTGCTATAATAAAATAGCTTAGATTGAGTAACTACTAAACATATTAAACAGAAATTTATTTCTCACACTTCTAGAGGCTGGGAAATCTAAGGTTATGTTGAAAAAATACATTGGGAGGCATGCTTACCTATTTTATGATCTTTATTTGATAGTTTGAGTGTCTGGAACTTTCAGGGGGATGACTTCTTTTTTACAGTTTGTTGTATCTGATAATTCTTACTCATGGTAAATTTGTTTCTTGTGGGTTTTTTAAATGATTATGAAGACCACGTCAAGGAGTTTTCATAGGTGGAAATACTAGAAATGTGGGTTTGGACTGTTCCTCCAGAGCAGTAAGGTTTTGGTTTATTCCAGGCTCCTCAGGGAGATTGCTATGTGGGACTGCTTTTCAATGTTATTTTTGATTATGGTTTTCTGCTTTTCAATGTTATTTTTGATTATGGTTTTCTGGACCGCTCATGTAAATTGGAACTCTGAGGCCACGTGAAACAGAAGGAGAACCATGACGATGAATTATCAAAGGAGACTCTCCTGTTTTTATCTGTCTCCTTATGAAGCTGAATTTGCCTATGGGGTAGAACAAGTTTTCCTTTCTCTCTCCTTTAATGGAAGTAGAGCCCTCTATAGGAACTACAATAGGGCACTATCTTAGATTGATTTGTCACCCCTTCCTTGAACCCAAATCTTCACCAAATTTTTAAAATCTAAACAAAGTAAAATAGCGTCTTCTTCCACCATCTTCCTCCATCTCCAAACTACAAACCCACCAAGTATAGTTCAAGTGTGTAGTACTATAATTTTTTAAAAGTTTTCTTTGTTTTTCTTTTTCTCTTCTCCCTTCCCCACCCCCCATTCTACTGTGGTACTAGAGATTGAATCCAGGGGCCCTCTACCACTAAACCATAATCCCAAACCTTTTTTTTTTTTTTTTGAGACAAGATCTCACTAAATTTCCAAGGCTGGCCTTGAATTTGTGATACTAGCCTCTGCCTCCTCAGTAACCGGGATTACAAGTGTGGACCAATGCACCCTGCTAGTACTTTAATTTGTTATCTTGAATATTTTCCTTATTTTCTTGCTTATCGAGCTATGTATTTAAAGGGTCTAAAAATACTGTACCTTTTCAAGTTTTTGTGTGGTTCATATGTGCTGCTATTAGTGGATGTCTTGCTCTTCTATTTATAAATATTACATATCAAATCAATTCACTCAATTTGGTGAATTAGGATTTTTAATTTAAAAAACACTAATAAAATATTCTCCCTTTTATAGTTTCTATTTTTTTCAGCATGTTTATTCATTTTTCCTAGTGAGAAATCACATGAGTGGTTTACTAAAGGGTTTAAAATTTGGATATTAAGTTATCAAAAAGAACACTTCATCATGAATTATTTGTTTTCAGAATTCCCACTGATTTTGACCAGTTGCCAAATTTCTGTTGTCATGATAGTTACAAAAATACTCTAGTGAGATATTGTACTATCAAGAAATGCTTCCTATTCCCACCACTTGGGAGTGAGAGTAGACTCAATTTGACTTTGTTCAATTTGTGCCAATAATATTTCTGTGTCCCATGAAGAATATCTCTCTGAACAGTTTTCCAGATGATTCAATCCTAATATCCTTTATCTGACTTTAGACAGCATCAAATGATTTAATCATGTTATTTCTCTCTTCTTATTCCAGAATGCTCCATTGAGAATTTTTTTTAAATAAACCAAACTCTATTTTCCATATTTTCTCATCTCTTTCTCTCTCTATGTGTCTTTAGTCATTTTTAAATTCCTTCTGCCAATTACTCATGGGAAATGGTTGGGAGGCATATGGTTGATCTGATCATCCAAGTTAAGGTGTGTTTTAGCTGTTAGTGTTCCCAGAACTCTATTCAACATCTCTTTTGATAAGCTATCTCCTAGAATAAGTACAATGGTAGGAGCAAACAGAGCCAATGTAAGAGAGTTTCTAAAATTAAAGATAGGGATGAGTGTAATCATTTAAATGTTTCTCATTCCATGTCTTTTTTATATTTCACTCAACAAGCTCTTCCTGATGAAGAAGAGCAGGATAACTTAAAGGGTCCCCAGTCTTCAAACAATAAACATCATAATATGTATCTAAGAACTCTCATTTTTTTTATTGGAGAATAGTTTCTCTCACATTTCTTTTTGATGAAAAATTAGAAGCTTTTTTTTTTTTGCTGATGGTCTTCAAGTAGGTTAATTTAATATACACTTTCAGTATGAATCTCTTTTTGAGATTATCAGTTCCTATTTTCAATTCATATTTTTACTTATCTTTACCTCTGACATAAAAATAATGACATTCATACACCAGAATTTTCACATTACCATTACTTTACCACATGTATATAGTACTGTGAATACATGTATATAATACTGTTTTTTGAGACAGAAACTTTGTGTAATTTTTATTTTGTTTATGTTTGTACATTTAGAAAATGTGTCAGTGTTGAAAGCCACATCACACTAAATGAACATAAGAGTTTTTCATATAACTATAAAATTACTTAAAATTAATTCCAATAGTAGTAGTTAAACAACATAATGTTTTGGATTATACAAAATATGTATAATAAGATCAATATGTTCCATGTTATAATATATATTATATTGCAAAATATTAATTAGAATTCTTTAAAAGGCAGAGTGTCTGGTAAAATTAATTTTCTGGTAATATCAAGATATCTTTAAGTAAAGGAAGATGTAGCAATAATAACTTATGTGTTAGATATTTTAGTTTGAAATCTTGCATCTACCATTAATTTTTCTGAATCCATTTTCAGGAAATCTTTAATTTTATTAATGTGAAGATTGGGTTAAAAATGTCCTTCTTTCATTAAAGCAGTACTTGTCATATAATATGTTCTCCTTCTTCTTATTTATTAAAAATATTTAAAGAGTAGAATAAGTTTTTTATTAAATAATAAATAAGTTCAGTGTTTTAGTGACAGCAATTAACCAATAATACTTCATTTCTTTTCTCTACTGCTAATAATAGATAATGATGAGCAATATTATTTCAACATTCATCATTATTTTAAGAATTTTCTTTGCCATAATTTTCAACGTTGCTTAGTAACACTCATCTCTCTTACCTCTGTCAATTTTAAGTTTAAAAACACTAATAAAATATTAACTTCATGACCCTGTCATCATTTTCCAATATCTCATTTGTCCTTTGAAAGCTACATCTCCGGTTATTGATCTATGTGTTAAGTAATGGAAGATAGGGATAGGTATTCTATAAGACAGAAGACACTCTTCTTTCTTCCCTCTTTGAATGAGATCTCAGGGCCTATTCCACTTAGAAAAGACAAAGGGATTTGGAGCAAAAGAGATATAAAGTTAATGGTTTCCCATAGCAGTGTCTTCCTTTAAATTATTATTTCTTTGTATTTTATAATTTTCAAAAATTGTAAAGATTCTATTGTATTATAATCAACACTAATAGTTAACACTTACTACTTAGTAAGTGCTTTGCATGTGTCTTATCCACTAATAAATACAGGAACCCTAAATTTTTACAAAGGAGAACAAAAAAAAAAAAATGGCCTGATGTCTTCTATTGGAAAATGACGAAAGATTTTTATGGGCTTGAACTGTGTCCTTAGAAAATTCATAAGCTAAAGCCCAAATGCTTAGTGAGTCAAAGTATGACTGTATGTAGGGACTGGGTCTTTAAAGGGGTAATTTAATTAAAATGAGGCCATTAAGGTGGGACCTAATTCAATCTGACTGGTGTCCTCCTAAGAGAAAATTGGGACATGGGGAGAAAGGCTAGGGATGCACACATATCCACATGAGGATTATGTGAGGGGGCAGTCCTTTGCAAACAAGGAAGTAGACCTCAGAAGGACCCACCTTCAACTTGACTTGGGCTCCTAGCTCTCAGAACTTGAATAAGTTAAGTTTCTGGTAAGTCTCCCAGTCTGCAGTATTTTGCTACAGCAGTTCCAGTAAACTAATTCAAATGACATAAACTCAAAAGACAAAACTGAGGGGCCACAGTCCTAAGTACTTTTCCAGAGTATTATGGAAGGGATCATGTGTTGTTTTTGTGGTCTCTGATTTTTTAATCAGTATCAGTTGTTGTAACATGTTTGTATTATTAATACCTGTTTTGGGCCATTTTATCTACACAATTATGGATAGTTGTTTAGGAAGCTTAAATTCACCTTAGGTTCTAAGTAACTTCTGTTAGGCTTCTTGTCAGTCCAGAAATGACAAATATTATAAGAGTCCATTAGAAATCTTGTAAAGGACATATCTTGTAAGAGAATCTTGCAAACCTGGAGTACCCATTCCCAAAGTCATACATGATTTTGTAAAGAAACTGCCTTAACAGAAACTGCCTTGGCACTAGAAAAATTAGAAATAGAATCCTGATTATTTTGGTTAGCAAATAATTGTCCCTATAATCTCCAAAGTATTCCACCTCTGCTATGCAATGGTTTAAAGAGAAGGAATTCAGAGGAAATGATACTTTATGTATACTCAGGCCCTCAGAAAATCCTCCCTCTTGTTGCACAAAAGTACACAGGCAGTAGGTGTTATATGAGTGCTTTTGGACTGGAACAGTACATAAATTGTCTGTGAGAGAAAAGTAAATGACTAAGAAAATGCAATTCCAAGAAAATATATAGGAAATTTCAACTATGTATACTGAAATGTGTACCTAAAAGGTCTAGAATGTTCATAGTTAAGTCAGTGATTTTTCAGCTTCCTATGCTCATATTTTCTTTCTTTCATGTATGATATTTGAACATATTATACTGAAGCACATGTAAAACATTGCAATAAAATTCCTATATCAGCTGGGTGTGGTGGTGCACATCTGTAACCCCAGCAGCTTGGGAGACTGAGGCAGGAAGACTGCAAGTTCAAAGCCAACCTCAGCAACATAGCGAGGCTCTATGCAATTCAGCAAGACCCTGTCTACAAATAAAATATACAAAAGGGCTGGGTATGTGGCTCAGTGGTTAAGTACCCTGGGTTCAATCACCACTACCAAAAAATAAAAATAAAAATAAAAAATCCCTATAGCAATATTACTATAAAGTATATGCATTTCTTAAAAATCTGAATTAGGCTTATTATTCCAATGTCTTTATTTGGCTGTAGTTCAAAATTCCTGTAACAGCAATCAATTTGAAAGATTTCTCATACTACCGATACTGATATGTTGATATTCTAACAACTCCTCTCTCTAAACACAAGTAGAAGTGTTATACAAATACAAAAACAAAACAAAAGCTTCCTAAATAATGTTAAGCTGGAAAGAAAATAAGATAATTTCTCAGATGTAACTACAAGACAGGTTTGAGAATCCAGGGCGAGATATCAAAACTCATGGTAGTTGTTGACCTGGATCTTCTGCTTATCCTGATCTACCTAAGTTTGGGTTCAAACAGTTATGGAAGGTACAGGGTAAAGCACAGAGCCCTATGCAACTTGGAGCATTTGAAGCACAGAGCAGTGAATGCAAGTCAGTATTACCTTATGCCTTAAATGTGAGCTCATAGCAGGAGGGCAATATTTGATCTCTACCACTTACTGCAAGAAAATGTAAATAACTAGATGTGAGAAGGAGAACTATGAAACATTTTGGGGAAAAAAAGAAAAAAAATACATTCCCTAATGAAAAGCTATAGATTTCAAAAATTTTAATATCAAGAAATAAAATAGACAAAACCAATCACTTAGAACCCAAATTTGGAAGTTGTTTTTTTTTTTTTTTTTTAAAAAAAAAAAAAAAAAAAAACAAAGTCCACAAAATTTAATATGAAGATCATAGTGGATTTAGTTAAATAGGAAGCAAAGGTACAGTCATTTTTCAATTAAATTATATAGTAATATATAATTACTATGACATATAATTTATGACAATAGTAATAAAAACTACATGTTATTAATATGAGGAATAAAAAGAGATGATAAATAGAAGTTCATTGTATGTATTTTTAAAGTAAAGAAAGTTATAAATTTATGAAATTTTGAAAAACTCAGTGAAAATGGTCAAATTCCTAGAAAAAGAAATACAGTAATTGAACCCAACTCAACTAAAAACTGAAAATTAACTATTTCTGAAATTGATGAGGATATTCAATTAAGAGTTTAAATATTTCCAGAAGGAAAATACCAGTCTAAGGTGATATTAATTGAGTTCTGGAAACATCCAAAGAAAAGATAATTCCATTTTTACATGAACTCTTTCTGATAATAAAATACAGGTGTGAAACTGCATGGCCTTCAATGCAACAACATGAATGAATCTCAAAAATAGACAATTGAGTAAATATAGCAAGCTGTAGGGAAATGCATATGATAAAGCATTACATCAAGTTCAAATATGCCAAGGTATATTTTGAGAGGTATACACATAAGTGGTAAACTATGGAAAAATAAAGATGATTACTAACATAATATAAGACAAGCAGAAATCAGAGACATCATGTAGAGAGTTGAAGGAGTAGGTAAAACATTGATGGATGTCTATACTTCAGACTGAGCAGTGAATACCTGCATATTTCATCTGTTATTACACTTTATATGTACTATAAACTTTATTAGCAATGTCAAATACATTCAAAATGTTCAACAAGAAAAAAAAATGTAGAAGGGTGGTAAGTGAAAATCTTCTTCCCACTATTTCCCTATTCACTCAATTTCTAACTCCTGTCTTGTGTTTGCTAGGCCAGCATTCCACAACCAAGCTATAATCCCATTTTTTCTTTCTTCTTCTGGTGTTGGGATCAAACCCAGGGCCTTAAACATGCTAGGTGAGCACTGTACTACTGAGGTATATCTCCAGACTAGAAATCTTTTTATATAGTCTATATTTTCTTGTGAATACACAAGGTATTCTGTATACTTTTTTATTTTCCTCCCATATTTTTATATAAAATATGACATATTCAATACGATATTTACCTTATTTTTCCTCTGAATAATTAGAGATTTTTTTTCTATTTTAGTTCACAGTATATCATTTTTTTTAGACTTGTATACTGGTCTTTTGAATAGTTTTATCAATTTAAGCAAATTATAGATCTGTATAACTTTTATGGGTATATCCATATATTTGGAAAACTTTCTGTTTCCTCAAATACTTTGCTTTTGCAATTTTCCCATGAATATATTTATACATATATTTCTCCTGAGTGCACAAAACCTTGAAGTTGAAGTTTTCAGAAGTTCAGTGGTTGGGTCAAAGGATAATTCCATTTGTATTTTTAATAGATATTGACAAATTATCATTCATAGATATTTGTAAATATACTTTCCTAACACCAATGTAAGGGGTATCTTTTTCCTCAGTCTTTTTGAAAGTGTGTTATCAAACTACTTCCTTAGTTTGAACTTCTATCACTCTCATTTGGAGTATAGTGTAGTGCTTTTCTTATTTTTAGAGTCATTATATTTTCTTTTCTGTGAAATAAATGTTCATAACAGCTGTCTTTTTTTTCTAGTCAGTTTTCCTTTTCTTATAAATTTCTAAAAGTTTTATAAATACTTTAGATAACTTAGCTCTATGATATAAATCGACAATTTTCCCAGGCTTCCATTTCTCTTTTAATTTTGCTTATGATATTTTTCCATATAGAAAGTTTTAAATTTCATTGAATCAAATTTATTCTTTTTCAAAATATTTGAAATTTGAATCATAGGTATAAAGGTCCTTCCTCCAAGGCATTCTTTCATGTTTTTTATTGATACTTTTGTGCTGTTTATTTTATTTTAATTTGAATTTTTTGAAATATTTGAAGTTTATCATGCTATATGACATGATGTGTAGAACTATACTGTTTTTACCAATATTTGTTTATTAGAAAATAATATCTAAAATAGATTACTCTCAAAACAGATATCATAAATGTCAGTTTTAAAGAAGTTCTTTTTTTTTTTTAGTTATAGATGGACACAATACCTTTATTTTGTTTACTTATTTATTTTATTTTTTTGTGTGGTGCTGAGGATAGAATCCAGTGCCTCACACATGCTAGGTGAGCCTATATGACTGAGCCACAACCCCAGTCCCTATAAATGCCATTTTTAAAAAATGCATTATTGTTTTAATATGATATGAATTTATGTGACATTAAATACTCAATGTGAATCCAATACATTATTTTTCACACATCATTTTTAAGACCATAAAAAACATAGTTGTAAAGTTGGGTTAAAAATCATAGCGGCCAAGAAACCAATGAGCCAATCTTTTGCAAACTCAACAATAGCAATGCTGAGATAATGTCAGATAAAACCTGATGCAAATCTTTTTTATTATCTTGTGACCCAATGAATACAACATATTCGTGCATGCTTAGATTTAAAAAGCATGTTAGAATCTATAGCTTTTCTCCACATTTTTTCTGTGTTTTTTTAAGATTTGAGAAAATCTAATCTGTTAAAATTCTAATCTATAAATTTCCAATAGTGAATCTTATGAAGCAGTGCTTTTTAACTTAATAGAGTAGGGGGAAATTTCTGAATCGCTCTGGGAGGGAATCTCTCCCAAGCAGGACAACAGCTCTCTCATACACTGCATCATTCTTGGTGACCTTAAATATAGAAAATCTCTAACTTCCCAACTTTCTACTTCATCCTGGCCTTAAGTCATAACAAATGTAAAGAGCTCATTGACAAAGTTAAGAGCTCAGTTGAGTAGCTGAGATGAGCTGCTCTCTTTCTCATTGGCCAAGTAAAGACTTTTGGAAAAAGGAAGTGAAAGGGGCACAGAGAAACATTTTACTTGTTCGAGTCAGAAAGCACCTGCTTTTCAACAAGAAAATTGGCCTTATTGAGTGAATATCATTTGGTTTAGGTGTAGGCCTGATAAAATCATGCCTTTTCACTGGACTGGACTCATTCCAGATCCATAGATTGTCAAAATCAGTTTCGAATATAAAGATTTCTGAGTGCATTTGTAGATGTTTACCTAAGAGAATACTGATGAAGGATTCTAGCCACAGGAAATGATAGTGAAAATCAAACGTGACCATGTGCACATAGAACTGAGTTGGACAGGAAAAAAAGGTCTGGCGAGGCAGGGTAGAATTATTAAAAGAAATACCAGCATAACCAGATGGGTCAAGACCTTGGTTCTGGTACCAGCATTTCTCAAAGCTACTCCTGTGACTTCTAGCAAGACAGGTGACATAAGTCTCCATTTAACACCAGTAAAGTCAAGGATTTAGATTAATCTCTAAGAGGATTTTCAGCAAGAACATTTATTATCTCAAAGAAGGTGAAAAGCAAAGGACTTTGGGTTAGTGAGAAAAATAACAAAATGTGTTCTTTTGATTATTTGCTTAGGTTTTGATAATTACCTGCTTGGCAGTCTCCATTAATCAAATACACTGTAGAGTTGCCAAATTTTCTCATAATTATTCTATTTTAAAACATGTATGTTTAGGTATTTGAAATTCTTCAGAAATATTGAATTGTTTCTGCAAACAATTTTTTTACTAATTTTTAGGAAATTTTCTTAAAAACATATTCATAATGTCAGTTAAATGACAAAGGAACAACTATGAAGAATAAAGTTTAAGATCTTTTGCTGTAAACAAATGCATTTGAATATCATTTTGTAAAATAAGTTGTATAAAATCACAATATACTTTCTAGAGACTGGTCTAAATCTCCAATATACAAGCAAAGGGGGCTGGGATCAATTTATAAAGACTTCATGAGGAAATCAGTTCATTAAAAAGGTACTCTGAAAGGTGTCGACTTCCAGAAACAAGATGCTTTATTATGATCATAGTTGATGCTCTGTGTTTGCCTTTGTAAATCTAATAAACCACTTGCTGGTGGCCTGAAGTGTTCATTTATGAAAACCATTATGTGAAAAGAGAATCATGCTATCCACCCCACTCCACCCTGACCTCCTGTTTTCCTCTTAATTTAATCATTTGTCACAGGAGCATATGTGCTGATGAGATTCCAGCTGTATGTGTTTTGTAAACAACGTGTCAGCAAGGGAAGGAAATCACTTCTTATGCTCACTAATTAACACAGCATCAGCTCACCCTAACACAGGTAGGCACTCTGGTTTAGTGATCTGCGTGAAGCCAAATACAGACATTCATGTTTCATGGAGACAGAGGTTGTCTGCTGTTTATTTCATAAGAATTTTTTTTTATTTGTGGCTTCTCCTAGATGAATGATGATCAGTATTCATAGTATTCTTGTACTTTTCCCATACTTAAAGAGATTTTACTTGATTTGTTTCTCAAGGTATATCATGATATGACCACTTGATACAGGACAAAAATTCTCATTAAATTTCACATACAAGCAGGAAATGATCCTTTCAATACTGCCCAAACTAGCACCTTTGGAACCACAATGGTTGAAGCTTTCCTTACCTGTGTTCCATATAATGTACCTAAACCCATCAATGGAAATCATAGGTTTGTGGTCTGCCTATAGAGCGGGGGAAATAAGAGACTAAACAAAAGAGTAAGTTGTGAAATCTATCAGGATTTTTCAAACCTTTTTTATCTTTTCTGATAGAAAAAACAATGTTTATTTTCTAGTTATAATGAATTAAAGAAGTATAAAATTACCCTAAGAGAAAAAAAAATTTGTCCAGAAGCTGGTACCCCTGGATGACCCTGAAAGAGACTGATTATGATTTGCCTTTGACTAAGCATCTGCAAAAAAACCACCATCAGCTCCTAGAATAAAGACAGGAAACACAGAACTACAGTAGCTTTCCCAAGCTCTCTTAACAGCCTGGATAAGAGAGATTACATTGAGTTTCTTCATGAAAGGGAAGAAGTCAGGTTATCAAAAGGATACATGACAAAATCTAGCTCATACTGTTGGTGAAAATAGTGTCCTATTTTACAGGTGAGAAAACAGTGCCCAAGGTCACACAATGACATTAGTAAGTCTTAAACCCACATAAGGCTCTTGTGTGTGTGTGTGTGTGTGTGTGTGTGTGTGTGTGTGTGGTGTATGCTAGGGATGAACCCAGGGCCTTGTACATGCTAGTTAAGCACTCCCAGCCTGCTCTTTATCTGTTTTTAATGTGTCATCTCCATCAGAATGTGACTTTTTGGGTGACTTTTTTATTTTGTGGTTTTATTTACTCCTATGCTTGTGACACGGTTAAGTGCTCAATAAATTTGTAAATATGAAAAGGAAATAGGCTGAACTCATCACCCTATCTACTCCACTGCTTTCAGAGCAACAACTTAAAAGTGACACTGTATTGTATCTATTCTATTATCCTTAGAAGACAGGACAGTCTTCCTATAGATTTGAAGCTTATATAAATATTATCAGATATTTTTGATCCAATAAACAGTAAATTCAAAACAATATCATAACATATCCACATATGTTCAGAGTCAGTTTTAAAAGCATTTTATGTTTCCATATATTAACATCAATTTCATGTCTTGATACTTTAACATTTATTTACAGTTATTTGATATGTTTCCTACTGGTAGAAATTTAGCGTCTGATGAAAAACTGTGTAGACACATACACACCCCTATATTTGCAAATCCAGAATTTCATTTAGTGACATTTTATTTAATAGAACTCCATTCATCCTCACAAATCAGCAAAGACAACAAAATAGTTTCTTTTTGAATAGGAAATGAAATATTATCATTTTAATAACATAATAAACAGTGACCTGGTTTGGAAAAAATTTAAATCCATTAGAAGGGGATGTAATTAATAAAATTCACCAAAGAACATATTCTTAGGATTCAAACATAAAGATAATTATAAAAAGAAACAAAATTCAGTAAAAGAGACAATGAATGGCAGTATCTTCCATGTACTGTGTATACTTGAGCTTGAACTCGTTATTTCTGAAGTGATGCTAAACGCATTCTTAAACGCTGGCAATGAAAAGGACATCACAGAGGGAAATGGCTTCCATCATACAGACTGTCAAGGATCAAATAGTAAGAAACACAAGAAAATTCTGCCTTTTTCCTGAGCAAGAGCCATTAAACTCTTCTCTAGAGAAGGTTTTCCCAAAGTATCTTTTGACCCTGATTGCCGTGTATTCCTTGTGAATGACAATGCACACAAGTGAAACTGATTATTGACATCCTATGAAATACTCAAGGTGAAACCCCTTAGATCCTAAAGCCACTGAAAGTCTGGTTGACTTCTGAAAACTTTTTCAAACATCTATCCTTAATCTTCAGGTTGAGCTTCCTTCATCAGGACCGCCTGCCAAGTCTTTATTTTCAGTGTCTTTTTCACAGAAGGCCTGGTAGGAGATGAAAACTGAAGGTCTGAGCTATCACATTGAGGGAAAGGCACAAAAATGTAGGCGAGTAAAAGAAATATAAGGGTTGGTAAGAACAAAAAGATAAACAGTGAAGGATGAAAATCTGAAACCCCTCATCCAAAAATCAGTATCTAGGATATTTAATTAGTAAAAATATGGAGAATACAGAACAAGTGGTAGGAAATAAAACTATGGAGATAGGTGAGAGTAACAAATAAGACTGTAAAATTCTAAAAAGTATATCTAGAATTAAAGAGGAGAAGGAAGTTGGGAATCCAGTTAGAATATTATGAGGGTAAACAATGCCTGTTATTGTACATCAGAACTATAGATTTTCAAACTAAAAATATGTGAAATATAAAACCCATTTGATATGAGACTTCTGTTAAAAGGATTTATAGACTAAATGGCTCCAACATATATATTTCTAGATTATGGATAGATCTTTAAAACACCAAAATAATTTCCTATTCATCTTATAATTATGACTCAAAGGGAATGATCATAATTTCTGTTCCTTCTCCTCCTTCTTCTCCTTTTCCACATCCTTGTTTTCTCCTTTACAGTAAAGTAACTAACTATATGGCATAGTTTTTAAACTAGCTTCTAATGTTGGAGGAATTATGGTCTTTAACTCATGGCAACTTTTAAATTTGAAATGAACTGGAATATTCAACAAAGAGCAATTCAGTATGGTTTTGATCTCAAAATGATGTTCTACATGAAGATTCTAGTCTCAAAGAATAAATATAAGCTATGTGCATGATGGGTATAGGGCCCAATTACTTTAGAGTCATTTTCAAAGATAAACCTGGAAAAAAAAATGTAGAAGTTAGGCCCTGGGATAGAGATCAGATTTAGAGAGAGGAAGACATAATTTCTGGTTCATGATTTCATCATTTTCAGAGGCAGGTTTTCCCTTTGAAAGAGGAATAAGATTTTTTAAGTTAAAAAAACAAACTACAAAAGTTCCTCTTAAATGTATGTTATTGGTTACTGTATAGTGTAACTTGAAGAAACCAATTAAAATTTTGATGAAATCTTTTTTGGATCTGCTACTATGTTCCAGGCACTATTCAAGGCACTGGTAATGCATGAGTAAACAGACTGACAAAAATCCCTGCTCTTGTGGGGTTCATATTCTATAGGACAGAGATGTTAAGTAAGATAAGTGGATGAGCTATGTGGTGTATCTGGTGATTAATACTATGGAGAATGAATAGAGCAAAAAAGGAGAATATGAACAACTATAGGGCTCTTTCATTTTAAATTAGAAGAGAGAGATCTCACTAAGAAGGAGAAAATTGAACGTAGACCTGAAGGAGATGAGGGAATGAGCTATGTAGATATCTGGGAGAAATATAAAGACTATAGAAGAGTGAAAGTCTTGAAGCAGAGGTGCATTTGGCAGGCTCATCGAACACTAAGATTCGCCATAATCTTGAGCTCTTCTTAAGAATAATAAAGGAGCTATTCTTAAGAGATGGTGTAAGAAAAGTCACAGCCAGGAGAGAGGTCTTTAGAAACAAAATATAAAAGTATTTAACACTTCTTTTGCCTCCTATAGGTAAAAATGCCAGCCCAATCAGAAAATATGCTATTCTGATACACTGGTGCTTAATGACTTCATATCTACTCTCCTCATACATGTTTGTAAGGACTTCGGGTTTTGTTCTTTCAAAGGGGTTTGAGAAGAGTATAATGAGTGCTTACATTTTAGAAGGCTTATGTTAGCTAATGTTTTGATAATTGACTCTAGCAGCTAAGGGCATAAGAAAGGAGAATCTTGGCCGAGTGTACTGATGATGGTTAGAAGAGCTGTCAGTGTGGGTGTATTTTGAAAGAGAGAGACAGTGTGGGTGAAATGGGTGGATGTGATTTTGAGGGGGGATATTTCAAAAGATTTAGCTCTAGAAACTATAATGTTGGAGTCAATACTTGGTGAGAGGGAAAAGTAAAGGGAAGCAGGCTCAGGATGAAAGTGGTTTTGTAAATTTCAAAACCAAGATGTCTTTACACATCCAAGAAAATGGCATATGACAGCAAAAGAAAAGATATTCACAGCCTTCTCCATGAATCCCAGATACAAAGAACATGTAATAATGTTCGAGCACTAAAATGTTATGCTCATACTATTTTTAAAAACTTTTAGGTCATAATTTATAAACCATCATGCAAATATTTCAATCATATGCAGCTAAGTAAATTGTGTTTATATTCAAATGATATGGATTTTTTTTTTAAAGGCAGCAAACAAAGTATGTGTGGTTCTGACTGATACTTTGGTAATAGTGATTAGAAAAAAAAGGAAGAAGAGAGCATACTACTTTTTATTTTTAGGGGAAGAAGTGATGCTCAGACATAAAGCATTTGAGTATAATGTTGCTATGGGAAAACCCTCCACACCTGAGCCCTGACTAGCACTTCCTCATGTCTCTTTCCATTGGCCAAACATTGAACACATGATATCAGAAACTCCTGACCTTCTTAAATAGATTTCTGTATTAATTATAAATATTTTCCATTGTTGCTCCTAAAGAAGGAGGTAACAAAAGGTCAAAATGCATCTCTGACTTTTTTCTTGCATTTTCTAATTACCCTGGGTGTGGTCTCACTTGGGATACTTCCCCAATCCCTGCTCGAAACTGGTCTCTTCCTAGCATGGCTTTAGAAAGGAGCAGCTGTGTACAGGAAAATCCTCTGCGGTTGGGCCAAACAGTGCCATGGTCCACTATA
This sequence comes from Marmota monax, assembly GCF_021218885.2. NCBI lineage: Eukaryota > Metazoa > Chordata > Mammalia > Rodentia > Sciuridae > Marmota > Marmota monax. The sequence goes on along the minus strand of NW_026694256.1, from coordinate 4,591,397 downwards.
GAAGTTTTTAAGTAAATTCAAGTGTCAAGGAGTCTTTTACTTCATTAGGTGAATTTTCATCCACATGTAAATTAACAGAAAGTCACTAAAGATGTAAAGTTGTACTGACTCAGTAAGCATTCTTTCTTAAATCAGACTGAATGGTTTTATTTATTTTACTTAATATTTTTAACCTGTGATTATTTTTAGCAGATTTAAAAAAAAAAAACAGACGTGGATTTTCTTTTCTTTTTACTCTATTTTCTCTCTTCCTTTATTCTTCATTTTTTTTTCAATTCAAACTTTTGAATTTAGTCTCTCATCTAATCTAACAGTTTTATGAAGGGATATTAAAATCTTAAATTTTTATTTAATGATCAGTCCTCTGTTATATACAACTTAAAGGTTGACTTCTTCATTCAAATTATCTTTTGAAAATTTGTCTAGAAGATATAGAATACTGAATATTTTTAAAGGAAAAAATACATAACGAATTATGTTTTTCCTCTTAAACCCAATACAAATAATAGAAAACTTGAAGTATCCCAACCTAAATAGCCAGCTATTTCTGTCAAAATAAAAATACTGTCAATATTTAGATGCTGTATTATAAATCTCCAGTTTATAGATCTAGTACCTCCAAATTTAACATACATCATATGCAAAATAAATGTATTTTTAAAACTGAAATGTATACTTATTCCAAAATTATATTACATTATTTACAATAGTATATTGGAATAAAGAATTTCCTTAAAAGATCAAATAGTAAACAGTGTATAGTAGTACATAAATAGTGTATAGTAATAAAGAGTTACATAATTTGAGCCCAATAATAAATAGTGTGCTTAATATTCTTCAGAAGCTTGTATAACTTTCTCCTAAACATTTTTTTTTCCTGGAACCATTGAACATTAAAAAAAATTGACTTTTGAGATTTTATATATTTTAAAAACAAACATGAAACCTGAAAAAACACATCAGAAACAAGACAAACGCTTTGAATCTCTGTGACATGCATAACAATTGTAGTTCATGGTAATTTTTCAAAATGGTTAGAAATTGGTTCATGCTTAAAAGTTTTGTTAAAATTTAGTTCAATTTTAATCTAGGTTGATCTCTTTCACCACAAATAGTAATTCTGACATTATTGATGTAATTATATTATTAAGGACAGAAATATTTACATTGAGATTTGAAGCTAAATCAAATACTGACCAAATACCATGTAAATTGTTGACATTTTCCAGTATTTGCTTTAAAAGTGCCTTTTTGTACCTATAAGTATTTGGTTTATAATTTTTTATGACATTACCATTCATACTCCTTTTTTCATTGAACTCAAAGCCTTATATGAGTGTTTCAATACATAGAATTGCTAATTTATATTTTTCCAACATTATTGAGGAATTCATTCTCCTATTTAAACAGAACAGACCTTGTAGAATTACTTTTATGTGGGGTTAACCTCAATATAGTTATATAATTAAAACTTGAACTTGTTTTCAAAGAAAGACAATATTCTCTAAGTTTTAAATATTTTGATCTGATAATGTTGGAAAGTCAAGTTTTCTTTTTCTATTTCTACTTATTTACTGCTTTCAAGTAGTAAACAGTGCCAAATAGTTCCCATAGCATATGAGAAGCTGTTTTTTTCAACAGAGACAAAATAAGACAAATAAATGTTTTCCATTACTGAAGATTATATTCATCCTGGATATTCAGCCAATCCTCTTCTTGTGTTCTGATACATTTGTATATCTTTCTATTCTTGCATGATATAATGAATGCCCTCACAAATTAAAAAAGCACTACTGTGTTTTAGGCTCTGCATCTGTAGAAGAGGTCTAAATAGAATATATGCCTATGAGTCTACTGATTTCAATCTTTCATATATGAAAGTTCAGATATCATACAAACTTGGCTCATTTGATTTTGTGTGTTGAGACTCTTTCTGGAATACCTCCATGGCTGATAGCAAATTTTTATGTAAATGTTGATAGATGCACAAAACAAAAACAAAAATAAATAAATAAATAAAAAAGAAGCAAAGAGACATTATCAGCCAACCAAAGAAGGTAGACCTTTAAATAAAACAACAGAAGGGTGTATAGCCTCTCAGCAGGTTTTTCTTGATACAACGTCTTTAAAACTCCACAGATACATCCAGAAACCTTTAGACTGTTTGTAGAAGCACAAGAATCCTGTGCCTGAAGACACATTTCCATGGCTCTAAAGGTTTCTTTTTGTGAAGAGTCATAAATTTGTTCCCATAGTCTAAAAACAACTCTCCATTATCTTAATGCAATAGAGTGAATTCTGTTCCCTCAGGAATACTGCAGAAACTTTCAGTGTTGATTTAACAATGTGACCTAGTTACCAATATTACAGAGAATCTACTTGCTTGGGTTTCCTGTTCATGAATGTGTGAATTTTAGTGCTGTGAAGCAAACAAGAATCTTATAGGAAAAGACTTAGGAAATGCCTCTGCCTACACTTATGCAAACTACTATTAAAATGAAAGAAATCATGCATGCCCACTTCAAAGCCTTGCTTTGAAAACTCTATTTAATACTTTGTGTTATTTTAGCATAGTACTAGTTTTGTAAATAGCATGGGTTAAAGTTACTCTATTGAACTTACACAACAGACTTAATACTGTAAGAGGATATTCTAAGCAGGTCCTCAAATATCCTTCTTATCTGTTTTACCTTATAATATCGGTGTAGATATTGACTTTTTGAAAGAGCATACAAATAGAATGTAGACGCCAGTGTCACTGCTTTATCTTATTTTTAAAGAGGCATTTCTTCATAGTTCTTAAAAGTATATTTTCATGATAACCTCTTATTTTTTAACATAGTAGTCAAAACATAGGCAAATATCACTGGTGGAATGATAACAAGAATTATTTATTTTTAAATTAGTTTTGGAAGCAGCTTCCCTGAAACTATGGGCAGAAAAATGCAGTGGCACACAGCTGCCTGTAATCCCAGCAGCTCTGGGGGCTGAGATAGGAGAATCATGAGTTCAAAGCCAGCCCCAGCAAATGCAAGTTGCTACACAACTCAGTGAAACCCTGTTTCAAAATAAAAAATACAAATAGGGCTGCGGATGTGGCTCAAGTGCCCCTGAGATCAATCCCAGTACAAAAAAAAAAAAAAGGAAGAAGAAAGAAATTAGAAATCAAAGATGGTGTAGTCTAGCTGAGAGAAGAAGTACATGATGGAGTGTGGGCTGGTAGCTGAGTTGTTGACTTTAGTGCTTGCCTAGTGTGATCAAGGCACTGGCTTTGATCCCCAGCACCACAAAAAAAAAAAAAAAAAAAAAAAGAAGAAGAAAATTAAATGGACTACTGTACTATTCAAATCAGTGTGATAACTCTTTAAATTTTCAAATTTTCCACAATTTTCAAGTAACAAGATGATTGAAAGAGTGAATTATGGCTCTCAAAGTAGAGAGGCAAAACTACTAGGAGACTAGTGTAAATGTGAGTATCAATGGGGTACTATTGCAATTAAGGTGAAAAAAATATAGGGATGTTTATTTACTAGGTTATATAACAGTAGATAGCTACATGATGCAAAAAAAAAAAAAATCAATGAGGAGAAAAAATTGCCTAAATAGCACTAGTTAGATGATGCTGAGGGGAATTGAACGAAAATCCCTTGACTAAGCAGCTTCAGAACTGCTGGGAAATGAGTTTACTCACTGACTGAACTAGATATAGCAATTTCAAAAGGCATCATTGCTGCGATTTGTTCATTCATTTTTAACTATTTTACACAAACTAGCCAACTTTCAATTGCTCATTTGAGCAAGATCAGGCACACACATGGCAATGCCGATGCAAAATTTCCAACGTGGGGTAGGGAGAGAGTACAAATGATACTAGTTATTTTTATATATGACACTGACTATATGACAGGGGAAAGAAGCTGACTGTGCTGGTTGACATCTGAAGCTGGTAGAATTCTGAAAACTGGCAATAAAGGGTGCACATTCAGAGAAATTCATAAGAAAGAACAGTTGATTGCCCTTCTGTACTTCTGTGATTTCTATTGGATTCCAATAGATCATACTGCCTACCACATATTTATGTAGTACACAAAGCCAGAACTATAGCATGTATGTCAGGTAAACAGAAACATAATTACATAAAGGGTTGTGTTCTTAGAAAATTGCTGTAGCTTTGAATCCCTCAACCATTCTAATCTCTGTAACAAGGGTGGGTAGAGTTCTTGACAGTCCTTATTCTTTTGCTCTTGATAGGAAGCTGCCATTCCTAAAGTGTCTTTTATTCATGTTAATTTATATATTTTTATTAATGTCAGACAGTTTTGGTATGTTGCAGAATGTTGTACTGGTTTGATTTTAAGATTCTTAGTAGAATTATAATGGGGAATTTTTGAAGCTTTTGGCTAGAAGTATGTAAAGGTCATTCATTACATGCCTTTACTTATGTTGGTTTCCCAGTTATTGCAGATATTTGTCTTTCAAAAGAACACATCAATGGTAAATTCTCAGTCTCAAAATTCATCGTGATCATGCTGAAAGGGTGATAAAAATCTTGCTTGTTCATGCTGGAGTTTGAGATTTAAAATAAGATCTTAAATTTGCTATATCATAAAACTTTCAGAAAATAAAATTTTAAATAATATACAGATTTTAAAAACAGATTTAAACGATCATATGCTCAGATGACCTCACATGCTTTCATTATAACCTGGTTGCAGCATATTCTTTCAATCTTTTTTGGGGAAAAAAGCAGACATACAAGAACTCTATGACAACTAACTAAAACCGAGAAAAAATAATTTACTTTTTGTTCACCTACACAATGTTGAGACCTATTGTTTGAAGGAAAAACATATTTCAGAAAAGTGGCACATATTCAAAATATATTATAAAGTATATTGTATGTCCCTTATATAGGTACATTAAAGTGTGTTTCACTATTTCTCATTTTCATTAACTTCAGTGAAGGTGATTTTCCAGAGTTAGTATCCCAGGCAATTAATTATCTGCAACATCTCTAACATCATTAATATGCATGATTTATTTTATAAGCCTGTCACATCAAGGATTTATTAGAGCTCAGTAAAAATATATATGTTGTATGTGTGAATATATATATATATATATTTCAACAAGTGCACAACAATTAGAAATTAGCCACTTATTTGTAAGTGGCAAATTTTGTTTTCCAAATTAGATGTCAAAATGCTAGTCACATATGGGTTTTCATTTTCTTGGCCAAAGAGTTTTGAAGGGAAACATTTTTAAAGTACATCACATTGGGGAACGAGGGGGTCTTGAATAAAGGACACGTGGTGAAGACAGCAGTTCAAAATTCCACATTTTAAGTGGGGAGACATCTTTTTGAAAGACTCCAGGAATGAACATGAAAGAGTTCAAGTGTTTAGTTCACCAGCTCATCTGTCATTCTCTGTCTCCAGAATGCAAAGCCAGTGATAGTCCTAGGACACATTCTGTCTGAAGTGAATATCACTAAATAGGAATACATTAATTACAATAATTTCTATAGTTTCTTGTGCCCAAAGTATACTTGAATATTGAGTTTCAGAGACAAACAAGGAAACTATTCACTATGAGAGCAGAAATATGGCTTCATAGGAAACAGGGCTACATTTAAGTTACCTTTGATACTTCATGTGTCTTTTCTGCTTTTTGTTATAGCTCATATCACTGGCTTCAATTTTTGAGTCAATCTTTCCCAAAGTAAATCGCTACTAAAATTTACAAACTTGACATGAAGATTATATTGTATTTACAAAGAACTTGGCACTTACAGAATAAATTATTGACTTTTTTTTTTTAAATCCAGCCCAGGGCACCCATGGTTCAGGCAAATGAGAAAGCCTGATGCCTTATTATATATTATGCTACATTAACATGAATAAATAGATTTCCAGCTGGTAATTCCTCCACAGTGCTAGCCCTGTTGCTGAAAACTAGTACCTTCCATTTCTAATCCGTGGAGTGGGTGTGGAGAAGTTACTAGTCCAGAGAAAGCAAAGGTTGCATGTTTTCTTCCTCGTTTTTATCCATGCGCTTTAGTACAGTGGGGTCCACTACTGATTGGGATCTGCAAAGGATAAAGAAAGCCAGGGTCAGTGATTGGTACCAAATAATTACCTGATGACATTCTCTTCTCTGTCTTTTCTTTGCCATTGCTTCTCCCGTGGATGTGGATTATCCTCTCCTACATCAAGGAATTTATGAACTGTGGATGTTGCAAATTTAGAGAAACACTGATGGTGGTGTTTGGTATCAGAGTGAGGAAACAGTTCCCTCTGGCCTCTCAGTAGAGTAGTCAGAAGAAAAGGATTCTAAATAGATAATAGTAGGTCTCCGTTCTCCTCTTCACCACTGAACAAGTCTCCTTTTTGAGATACTGAGAATTTCTAATGTAGGGCAGATGCTTTCTTATATATTCAAATGGAATGAGAAAACACTATAGTGAAATGATTGTTATTAAAAATTGGATAGAAATGATAGGAGGCTTGATTCCTGCCTTCAAAATACCTATGAAACAAATTCAATGTGAATGTGTTTTCCTTAACCATCATTTTTACATTAACGATTATATCAACAGAAAATCAGAATTCAAATGTTGCTTTTGTTACAGTTCCCAGTAGAATATTCAATAAAATCAGCTTTACTCTTAAAGCTTTTTAAAAAATGATTAATGACTTTAAAATACATATATATATATATATATATATATATATATATATATATATATATATATATATATATATATATATATAAACTTAAACACACACACACACACACACACATATATATATATATATATATATATATATATATATACTCTTGTTGAGGAAGCAACACACTATAATTAAGAAACCACATAATTTGAAAACTTACTTATACCTGCCTTTGATAGCAGGTGGGAATTATATTCTGATTCATCATTAGGAAACAACATGAAAGCAGGAAGGAGGAAAATCAGTGAAACATGCTACAGTCGTGGCAGGATGCCGCACTCTTAATAGCCACAGCATTAAGGAGGCAGCAGCTGCCTTTTAAAATTCTCCTCTGTAATGAATTCTCCCCTGCTGCTGCATACCAGCCAATTGGCTTCTGCTGTGGCAATATGCCTCTTAGCAGACCTCATTAACTTTCCAAAAGAGAGACTATAAGCTAAAATACAAGCACACATGCTAATGAAAATGAACAGCAATGGAACTAATTATCAAAAAAAAAAGAAAAATTATAGGATTAACTGACAAATTATCTCCTTCATCTAAGTAAACCTAAATTTGTTTCAAAAGTGGGTATGAAAATAAAGGTGAAAGGATTAATTTAAAAAAAGAGGTTTGTTTTGTTTTCTAACTTATTTTCTGCATTTAATCTGAATATTAAGTAGGCATTAGATAGATATTTGTCTCAGAAAGAAAACTGACTGAAGTTTTGTGTCTTTGTGTTTTCAAAAGAAAAAATGAGACAGGAGGAGAAAGGATGAGGAGGAGAAGGAACACAGAGAGGACAGCACACCACAGGGTTTCGTGAACAGCAAGATCTCAACTTTAATACATGATTTCCATACTAAAAGAACTTCAGTGTTAGGTATTCAAAATGAAGAGTAATGAGGATAATGAAGAAAGCATTTATAGTAAACAGATTTAAAAAATCCCCTTAAGTTATATGTATTAAAAGGTTGAGATCCATATTGATTATATCAATAAGTAAATGTCAAAGCTATTAAGACTGCATCATGCAGACAAGGTAAGTATTTGCAGCTGCCATCATATTCTGTTACAACAGATAAAGAAAGTCACACACACATATACACATTCTTTAAGTCTATATGCATCGTGGCTTCTAAAAAATATTATTAAAAGTTATGGCAATTTTAACAAAATATTTTAAATTATATCACACTTGAACTTAAGTTCCTAGCTTGCTTTCTTCATGACTTCCAGATAACAAAATTGTTGGTTAATAAATGCTGCTTCTAAAGTAGAACAATTCCTCAGCAAGAGGGAATAAAGCCACACATTAATGGTTTGCAATTAAAATATTTTTCTGGTATTTAGTTGCCCCATGTATACTGTTATTTAGACTAGATTTCTTTTTATTTTTACTTTTTTTTTCATATGGAAGAGGAAGATAGTTTTTGTGGTATCAGTTAATGAATAGGTTTATTCTAGCTGCAGTGAGAGAGCTGCCTACCATTGACTTATAATATCTCAGGAGTCCCCACACAGCCCATACTGTCCTTTCAATGAATAAATATCCAATAATTTAAATTTGGTTGTCAAATACTCATTTATTCATTCATTGTGCATCCACAATATTGTGCTATACCAAAATGCTTAAGAGGTTAGAATTTGGAGAGAGGTAAATTTCAATTGTAACAACTTCCTAGCTCTGTGATCACAGGAAGACAATTTAAACATCCTAAGAATTTTGTTCTCTTGTTTGCAAAATGGGGAAAAGATCCTTTACATTAAATAAGTATAGTGAGGACCCGACACAATAATGCATAAGCCCAGCACAAATTTTTACAATAGTGCTTAAGGAAATGGCTAATGGAACACTGTTGCCCAAGTACTGAAATTAACATTGCTTCTCTGTACTTAGGCAGCATATGAAAGGCATATACCTTTCCTGTGTTCTGTTCTCTTTAATAAAATGGGGACAGGACTACTTTATTAGCTGCTTCAAGAGACGAGTCCCCATACACAAGTCAATAGAAAAAGTTTTGGCATGTAGTAATAATAAATGTTTGATACCATTCAATAAAATCAGAAGCTCATATCACATGACCATATGAATATAAGTACTCACTGCAACTGTTCTATGCCAGGCACTATCCCAAGCATTGGGTACACAAGGTAAAAGAGACTTCCTAGATCTAAAACACTCAAAAATCTAGAGAACTTGGTATCTTTTCACATAATTGTTCTCTTCCTCTGCAAATGTGCACAGGAGGACAAGTTAGTCTTTTTATGTGTCTGGATAAATATACCCAAAGGAATAATTTCAAACAACCTTTGGTAATAGAATTATTTATTCCTTCTCAACCTAAGGATAATATAAAACTGAAAAGACAAAAGGACAAGGGGAGTTAGAGGGAAACTCAGAGGCAACCCCCTCCTATCCTTGAGGGAGAACTGCAAGTCCTGACACAAAGAACAAGAAAATCAAATGAAACAACTTTCATAATGCCATTCTTCAGGATTTTGCCAACAGGATTATAAAACCTACACTGAAGGACATCTAAAAGTCTAATCAGCCCCTGTGAGAAGGAAGACACAGGATTGGGGCAATGAATGTGCTGTAAGCCAAGTCTGCAGGGGACAAAATGGCCTAATTACTTGGAGAAGAGAATCAGGATCCTGAGTAACTTCAGAAGGTGGATAAACTAAGCCAACTCTAACAAGATGGTGCTAATCAATTAAAAGGATTTTTTGGGGAAAAAATCTAAATATAGAAACAGAATTAGGAGATGACTTGATAAAAAAGGGACTTTCCAGTTTCACAAAGGACATTAAGAGTTGACAGTGTGCTGTGGCCACCTGAGAAACAGTGAAAGCAACAGAAGATGCCAAGGAGACCCACACTGGGAGCCAGAATTCTGGAACCTCAAGGCCTGTGGTGACACTAAGGTCAGATGTCACCTATTCAGTTTGAATACTGAACTTAAATATAACCACTGACAGACAGAAGTACTCCTTCCTTTACCCGACTGGAATTTAGTGAGCATTTGCTATAAGCAACTCTTTCCTCCAGGCACTGGGGAGTCCTATCCAAAGAAAATAGGATAGACAAAGCCACCATGACTCCATTAAGCTTACACTGGGGGACTGGATACCAAATTAGATAAAATCAGTCATTTCACAAACCTAATGCTGCAAAAAAACAATACAATAAAATAAATGCAGGAAATTAATAGATTGTAACTAGAATTGGACGCAAATACAGATAACCAAGACCAGGTATCAGAGAAAGACCAAAGACTGGAGGAGGTGACCTCTGACTGGGACCAGCCATTTGAGGATGCAGGAAAAGAGCATTTCAGGCAGCAGTGACAAGGGCAAAACTCCCTAATAGGAATAAGCTGAAGAGGCTGAAGGAAGAGATAGGAGCCTAGGGATCTGAAAGGTAGGAAATGTAGGTTTGCTAAATGAGAGAAGAAAGGAAGGCAGGGGCAGATCACAGAGCACTGTTAGCCACAATATGGAGTTGATTTTATTCATCACATAATAAGCAGTCATTTAAAATTTAAGTCAGAAATATGAAAAGATCTGAATTACCTTTTTAAAAGATTTTTAAATTGCCATGTGGGTAGTAAATGGGGCCTAAAAGAGCAGTTAGGAAAGGTTTGGAGGGAGGGGTGCAGGTGAGCAGAGTGTAGGCATGGGTGCTATTGTGGGATAAAGAGAGAAGCAGGCTCACGCAATGGTCCACAACAGTGCATGTCACAGGACAAATGGACAAAGGAAAAGGACTTTATTAACTGGGAAAAGAGAAAGGTAGGGGGCATCCATGACACCTGTCTCTAAATCATTATATAGCTCAGTTACAAAGAGATGGAGCTGGTGCCATGCTGTCATGAAGGGGTAGAAAAGCTTTATGTCATCAAGAAGAAAGACAGTATTCCTCATAGGTTCCAGCCCTGCTCTGCTAAATATAGAATATGTTACATTGAGGATAAAATATCTGAATAATAGGATTGCTATGAGGATTAAGTAAATTAATGTGAAAAAATATGTAAGTCTCACTTATGGTAAGTACAGAGTGAATGATAGAGTATAACAATGATTATTATTATAATTACTTTTATTAGAAGGGAGCTATTCACAGATAATTACTTTTAAGAATTTTTGCTTATGAAAGTTCTTTGAAAATTTGATAAAGCTTATGTTTTCCCTCCAGAAAAATAAAATGCTCATGTGTATACATACTCATTGATACATATGCACACTCTTAACAGAATCCTTTGAGATCCCATCAATAAACTTTTTAGATTAGGAGAGCATAGCTCTGAAATCAGGAAGTGCTATTCTAAGAGAAGAGAGTTGAGAAGTGAAGGGTTGGTTTAAATACAAGTTTTTTACTAGTGGGGAAATTATAGCAGGTGAAGTTTCTAACCTTTCCATTTTCTTCAAGGTCTGCAGAGGGAAAGTTCTCATATACACACACAAAAGCAGTATCATGAAAGAGACTGGCCTTAAGGACCAGGCATGCTACCAAAGCAGACTTCCATCAAAAAGTACACAGGACATGGTTTGGCATGACAAGTGATATGTCATTGGGTCCTACTTGAACTAGTGAAAAAAAGTCTTGCTGGAGCTGCAATTTCCATTATTTCTGTCGGTGGGAAGTGAGCCAGAGAAATAATATTTGTTACCATTATTGTATTTTACTCTGAGCTGGTGTAGTATGGAGAAGCCTAAACATTAGGCATTTGTGTGTGTGTGGTGGGGGTGGATGGAGACACTGAGCACAGGGGCATACTACAACTGCAATATATCTCTACCCTTTTAATTTAAATTAATTTAATTTTTTGTGTGTGTGTGAGTGACAGGATTTCACTAAATTGTCTAGGTTGGTCCTGAATTTGCCATCCTCCTACCTCAGCCTCCTGAGTTGATTTGTTACATGCATGACTTAGATGTCTTTTTTTTTTTTTTTTTTTTTTGCCACAGGATGCAAACTCAGAACCAGTTATGCATATGTGTGCATTTGTGTGTCTTTGACTCCCTCATCCACTGATTGAAAGAAAGCAGACATAAAAGTACCATGAGCCAAAGCAAGTGATTCAACAGTGAACTTTATAAAGATCAAACCTGTAAAGAAATAGAATGCTTTGCACAGGAAATATTAGATCATTAGACAAAGACTTGGAAAAGATACTGAAAATGTAGCATAAACTTTGAACCTAGTGTCTGAATTGAAGTGTGTGTATGTGTGTGCATGACATGTGTGTCTACATGTGCATCTGTGAGTCTCTGTGTGGTGCTTTTCTTCAAAGGAAATCTTACAAGTCCATTATATTAGCTAAGAAAGTTGCTAGCACTACAGGGGAAATGGGTACTCTCCTCACACCCACTGCTGGCCTGAGGTACCCCATCAAAAGCCTGGATTCCTCAGGGTATCATTTGAAAACTACTGGATTTGGTGATTTCTAAGAGTCCTGCTAGATGTGTCTATGAATCTGAAAACAAACAAACAAACAAACAAAAAAAAAAAACACTAAGTTGAGACTTGACCTTTTTTAAACCAACAGATAATAATTGAATATATTTATGGTGGACAAATTCTATATTATCTCACTTACAGGGGGAATCTAAGATACCTCAACTCATCCCTTTACAGAGCAGAATGTGGTTGCCAGCAGTTAGGAAGGGATCATAGGATAAACAGGGAGGCATTGGTCAAAGAGGACAAACTTTCAGTTAGAGTGGAAGAATAAGTTCTGGAGATCTACTGTATAGTATGGGGACTTAGTTAATAGTAATGTGCTTTATATTTGAAAACTGCTAAGAGAATAAATATTAAATGTTCTCACTAAAAACAAAAGACTTCATCTTTGATTTAAAATTCAAGAGAGTCAATATTAAATGTTCTCACTGGAAAAAAAAAAGAATTTGTCTTTGACTTAAAATTACTGAACATCCAACCATGGGGACATGAAAGGTTTTAAAATTACCAAAGAAATATATACATATAGGAAAACTGTATAAAACTTGGAGATAGACTTAGGATGCCTCCCCAACCCAGCCCCAGATCACCTCCCAGTCACCTCCCACATACCTCTTCATGGACTTTGGGGAGAGCTCCTTGTCTACTTCCTTCACAGGCATGCTGTAGGAGTCCACGTTGTACTCACTGTCATCGTCATACTCGTGGTCTAGCAGTGTTCTTGCCCATGTTCCCATGTCATAAGGGGGCAGCATTCCTCCAAACTCAGAGGGCAGGATCTCAGGATGAATTAGTTGGTGTAGACTGTTCAGATTGTTACCGTGCAGAAATATCTAAGGAGCAAGAAAAGGGTGATAGAAAATTAAATACCATTCCAAATGCTCTGGGGAAGAAGAGAAGATGGGAAAAGAAAATATAAGACTCTCCCATGTCTGTTAAAATATTTAAACCTCTCATCTCCTCTTTGAAACAGGTAAGGCTGCTACTACTGTTCTGATATTTCATATAAAATCCTGAGGTTCAGGACTGTTAGGTAGTTTCTGGAAGATCAGATAATGAATGCCTAAAGAGTTAGAACCACAAATAAGGTTTTCTGCTTCATAGTCCAGGGCACGGGCAGAATAAGATGTCTGTGCTGATCTGCACACAGTCCTGATATTGGCTGTGCAAGCCTGGTGATTCGCACAATGAATGCTGTTAGAACAGACCCTGCTCATGAGGGACTCATCAATTACAGAGTCTATCTGAATTATTAAGCCCAGAAGCTGTCGCCAGTATGGCTTTCTCTTTATCATCAATAAAAACAAGAATACTGTAACCACAAAATTACTGCTTTATAATGCAAAAAGGTGCTGTAAATAAAAGAAGTAGATTAGTATCCTCATAATGAAAGGCTGAGTGAGGTTCTTGTCCCAAGGGATGTATGTTCTGCAATGCTGCCAGCATCCCCTCTTCTAGAGATTTCCATATTTATTGTCCAAACAGAAAGCCCAACAATGGGTTGAAAATGCAGCATTGTATGTAAACATTAATTATTGGTATTATTTTCTACAAAGTGCTCATTTATTAAATGGAAGACTTATCAAGTCACATATTGAAGATTTATTTCTCCGTGATTTGCTACCCCTTTCTTTTTTTCATTTTAACTTCTCTGGTATAGCATTATTGTCATTCATATAAATTTATGTAATATTTAAGAATGATAGTTGATAATTTACATCATAGTTTCATATTTCAGGTTCAAGATAAACAGGGTAGCACATTAGTATTTGCTTTTTGTAATTTTAGAATCCGCAGAAGTAAATACATAGGACAACAAAGAAAGATTAGTCTACAACATTAAATAAAATCAGAGAGATGGGAATCAACAGTTACCAAGCATTTAAAATGAATTATGAAAGAGTAAAACAGAATACAGCAGGTCACTGGCCAAAGCAATAAAAGCAAGCAGCAGCTATAATACACGATGCTGGGGACCTACAGTGGTGGAAGGTACCATCTGCCCAGATAACACCGAGTTAATTGCAAACTTCACACTTTCCTGTTCCAGTCTTTGAGCACAAGAGACAATATTTATTTCCAGGAAAATAATATTCTTTCTCTCTACCCCCACCCCAGGTTCCTCTTATCAGAAATGAAAAGAATTTTCCCAAGAAAGCACCTGAAACTGTTATTTTATTAGATATGTAAGATTTTTTTAATCAAGTGCATTTCTTCCTTCAAGTCATGCAAGAGTTATGATAAAATAAATTATTTTAAATCCTTAGAACAGTAAAATAATCCTAGCACACTGACTTCCTTTCTCTTCCCTAACACTCTGCTATCTCCTCCCTCAGAAACCCTCTCAGCTTTGCCCTTGCTTACACTTACACTGAGAAAATAGGCCAACCAGAGGAGATCCAACCAGCAGCATCTGTGTCCATGTACTCTGCCTTCACTGCTGGTACAATGTGGGGGATAAACCCCACCAAGGCCAAACTTTCCACATGCGCACTAAAATCCATAATCCATCCCCCACTCAGCTATACTTCTCCCAAGTCTCTCTTATCTGTTTCTCTCACATCACAAATTTCCTCTCTCTACTGGATCTTTCCCATCTGAAAGAAAAACAAGCTAACTCCACTATACCCCATGCAGTCATGTAAAACCTCTCTTGGCTCTGTACCCATCTGCAGTTGTTACCCTACATCTCTCCTTCCCTATGTTGCAGAACACTCCAAAGGAGTTGTCTGTTCATTGCCCAAATAACTCTCTTCCAATTTTTCCTAAATCCAATCCAAACAAGTTTTGTCCCTTACCACTGTATGAATATAGCTTCTGTCAAGATCCTGCTAATTGCTAAATACAGCATTCGGTCCTCAAGTCTAAGTAGTTATAGATGACCGTAGAATGCATTTTGACACATCATACACAAATGGAATATAACTTTTCATTCTTCTGATTGTACATGATGTAGAACCACACCTGGGGTATAGTCATATATGCACATACGGTAATAATGTCTGATTCATCCCACTGTCCTTCCAACCTTCATACCCCATGTCCTCTCTTTACTCTTCTCCGTCTAATCCAAAGTATCTCTATGCTTCCCTAGCCCCATCTCCTTATTGTGAATTAGAATCTGCATATCAGAGAAAATATTTGACCTTTGGTTCTTTGGGTTTGGCTTATTTCACTTGGAATAATATTATCTAGCTCCATTCATTTACCACCAAATGCCATAATTTCATTTTTCTTTTAAGGCTGAGCAATATCCCATTGTGTACATATACCACATTTTCTTTATCCATTCATCTGTTGAAGGGCATCTAGGTTGGTTTCATTGTTTAGCTATTGTGAATTGAGCTGCTATAAACATTGATGTGGCTGAGTCACTGTATATGCTTATTTTAAGCCCTTTAGGTATAAATCAAGGAGTGGGATAACTGGGTTAAATTATGGTTTCATTCCAAGTTTTCTGAAGAACCTACATATTGCTTTCTATAGTAGTTGCAACAATTTGCAGTCCCACCAGCAATGTATGAATGTACCTTTTCCCCCACATTCTTACCAACAGTTATTATCACTTGTATTCTTAATAATTGCCATTCTGACTACAGTGAGATAAAATCTCAGTGTAGTTTTGATTTGCTTTTCTCTAATTGCTAGAGATGTTGAATACTTTTCATATATTTGTTGATCAATTGTATTTCTTCTTCTGTTGAAGTGTCTGTTAGTTCTTTAGCTAATTTATTGATTGGGTTATTTGGTGTGTGTGTGTGTGTGTGTGTGTGTTAAGTTTTTTGAGTTCTTTTTATATCCTGGAGTTCAATGCTCTATCTGAAGTTCATGTGGGTCAGATTTTCTCTCATTCTGTAGGCTCTCTCTTTACGTTATTGATTGTTTTCTTTGCTGTAAAGAACCTTTTTGTTTGATTCATCCCATTTATTGATTCTTGATTTTACTTCGTGGGCATTGTGAGTCAGAATCATATAATCATCTCAATAGATGCTGAGAAATCATTTGACAAAATACAGCACTCCTTCAAGCTTAAAACACTAGAAAAACTAGGGATAGTAGGAACATATCACAACTTTGTAAAAGGTATCTATGCTAAACCCAAGGCCAACATCATTCTAAATGGAGAAAAATCGAAAACATGCCCTCTAAAAACGGAAACAAGACAAAGATGCCCTCTTTCACCACTTTTATGCAACATCATCCTTGAGACTCTAACCAGAGCAATTAGACAGAAGAAAGAAATTAAAGGGATACGAATAGGAAAAGGATAACTCAAACTATAACTATTTGCTAATGACATGATTCTATATTTAGAAGATCCAAAAAATTCCACCAGAAAACTTCAGGAACTAATAATGAATTCAACAAGTTAGCAGAATATAAAATTAATACCCATAAATCAATTGCATTCCTATACATCAGTGATAAATCCACTGAAAGAGAAATTAGGAAAACTACCTCATTCACAATAACCTCAAAAAATATTTGGGAAATCAATTTAACAAAAGAGGAGAAAAACATCTATAATGAAAACTTCAGAAAAATAAAGAAAGAAACTGAAGAATGCCTTAGAAGATGGAAAAATCTCCCATGTCCTTGGATTGGCAGAATTTATATTGTCAAATGTCCGTACTATCAAAAGCGTTACACAGATTTAAAGCAATTCCTTTTAAAATCCTAGTAACATTCTTTGCAGAACTAGAAAAAGTAATCATGAAATTCATTTGGAAAAATGAGACCCAGAATAGCCAAAGTTTTCCTTAGCAAGAAAAGTGAAACAGGAGGCATCACAATACCAGACCTTAAATTATACTACACATAGATCCACAGTAACAAAAATTGGATGGTATTGGCACCAAAACAGATACATAGACCAATGGTACAAAATAGAAGACTCAGAGACAAACCCACATAAATATAGTTGTTTCATACTAGAAAACAGTGTCCTTGACATACGTTGGAGAAAAGATAGACTCTTCAGCAAATAATGCTGGGAAAACTGAAAATCCATATGTAACAAAATGAAATTAAACCCTTCTCACCCTGCACAAACTTAACTCAAAGTGAATCAAGAACTGAGTCACTAGAACAGAGACCCTGTGACTGATAGAGGAAAAAGTAGGCCCAAATCTCTTCCATGTCAGCTTAGGAACTGACTTCCTTAATAAGATCTCTTGGCTAAAACATTTCCTTCCAGTGTCCTACCTTGCTAGACTTTTCTTACTCTTCCAAAATTTTAACATTGGAGAGTTCCAGGTCTCAGTTCTTGGAGCTATTATCTTTTTAAACCATGCTCCCTCTTTGGTGTTCTCATTCAATCCATTTCTTTCAGTCAGTGGCTTTACAATATTGTCCATATACTAAAAAGACGTCTGGAATCCAGAACTCTTCCTTGAATTCCATATCTGAATTTCCACTCCACTTGATATCCTCATTTAAATGTTTAATGGGGTCCTCAAATTTAACAATTCCAAAATTGAGCTCATAAATTTCCTCCCAGATCTTCTCCCTATTTTCAATATCAGTTAATGGTATGACTATCCTTTTAGAGCTTCTCAAACCAAAGCCTTTGATTCATCCTTTACTCCTCTTATTATCTGTCAGCTAATCTTTTTGGTGCTGTTTTCAAAATGTACCCTGAATACAATCACTGTTACCAAGTCCATCCCTATAACAATGACTCGAATTACTATCATCTTGTAAATTGTTATTACTGCATTAGCCTTCTGATCAATTCTCCCGCTTGTACTTATCCAACTTCTCTCCATTCTGAAGATGGCAAAGTCCATATGAAAATATAAGTAGGACAATATCATTCCACTCACAATTCCCACTGAATTCTTTCTCTGAGTAAATGCTGTAAGACTCTGTAAGAACAACTTCTCTGAAAACATCTAATTCTCACTCCCCATAGGGACATAGTGCCTCAGGGCATTTGCAATCGATCTTTGTTCTGCCTGGAGATTTCTGCCTGCAAATGTTGCCACAGCTTATTGTTCCACAACCTCATCTTTGTTTGAAAATCGACTATTTAACATTATAGCCTTGCCCAACCTGGAAAGGATTACCCACTTTTTCTACACCATGTTTTTATAGCATCTTCCATGTATGATATGATTTATTTACATTATGAAGATGCTACTTTGAAGATTTATAGAAAAACAATACCATTGTTTCTACAAATCCTAAATTTGTTGAAAAATGCATATCATATGAAGATGCTCTTTTTGAATTTACCTGAGTTTATGGAAAAAGGTTAAATGTGACTAGCTCATCTGGACTCAGCAAAAAGGATGCACTGCAATTGCCTAACTGGTAAATTTTTGCCCTTAGACTTCTTTCTTTCTTTCTTTTTCTTTGAAAAATTTTGTGTAGTAACAAACTTTGTTTTACTGTTTCTTTTTTCTTATGCTGTTTTTTTTTTCCATTTCAAGCAAGAAATCTGGTCCTGTTCGCTTCTTTGCCAATTTTAAGAATTAAATTGAATAATACTTTCAGTACTATTTTGATTTCCTACACTATGCCATTAAAGAGATTGTGCTAGAAAGGAAGAAGGTGAAAAACTTTTGAGAATCAACAAGCAACAGAAAAAGGGGTTCACTATATTGAAGAAGAAATAGAAATGTGTGCCAACTATTGAGAAAACCTGTTTCCTGTCAACTCTTGGAAAGTAACAAGGCCATAGCTATGGCTGAGTGAAGAGTGCTAGTTGTGGGTTGAAGCTGAGCCCTTGGTTTCCAACTTGAACTGGGATGTACCTCTTTAACAGACAATTTAAGAGCAGAAGGAAATCTTAGTTACAGAAACAAATATTGGCTTGATCAGTGGGGATGTCGGAAGTGGTTATAATGGAGGAGAAGTTTGGTGTGAAAGATTCCAGATCCTGGTCTCGAATTTGAGAAGGGACTTATAACACCAAAGATTAATATTATTATCATCCCACCATATTGGAGGATCAAACTCAGATTTTATTTAATTTGATAAAATGAAGAACTAGATGTTTTTAACATACCTGAGTTTATGGGAAAAGGGTCACAATTCTTCTTTAGGTTTTCTTTCACCACTTTTTCAGAACACAGATTTATAGCATCTCAAGTGTGAAGTGTTAAGTAATATTGTAATGCTGAATCATTTGTAATTCCACTAAGAAATGTAATAATAGCTTTGCATTATGCATTGACTTTATAAGTACAAATTAAAGGCATTTAACCTATAATTATTTTTATATGAAAATTTCCAAGTCATATAATTTTAATTAAAATGGTAAATTTTGGATACCTCATTTCCATCCAGAATAGTACCAGAAATGTAGTCTTCTAGGCACTGCTAAAATTGTCAAATTCAATCACAAAACCCCCAAACATGTTGCTTTCCTAGTTTTCTAAACTTGAACTTTTTCAGTGATTTTGATTTTTTCCTTTTAATATTGCAGGATCATGTTAAAATTATGTCCAAAAAAGTCACCCCTGTAGTCAAAACCCTTGAAGTATTTCCCATTTCACTCTGAAAGTCCAGATCCTTGCAATTAGCTACATGGCCATATATGATCTGATGCAATGGGCAACGTGGCCATATATGATCTGGTGTACCATAGTACCTCCTATCCATTCTGTATCACCATCCCCCACAGTTAATTCTGCTCCAGCTTTTCTGGTCCTCTTGTTATTTGCCAAATGCATTAGACAACTAGACGTGTGTTTACTCTCACAATCCCCTCTGCCTGTAACTATTCCCCATAAATCCAGATATCCAATTCTGCTACCTACTAGCTGTGATTCACAGCAAATTGCTTAATCTTCTATGCCTCATTTTCTTATGTATGAAATGAGAAAAATAACAATTCTTACCCTAAAACTTTGTTACAAAAATAAATGAGTTAACATATGTAAAGTTGAGAACAGCATGTGACACAGAGTGAACACTACATAAGTACTGACTAGAATACTTTGTACTAAAAGCCCCAGCAGGTGCTTTGGATAACCTGATCACTCTTTCTTAGAACAACCTTGAAAGAGCATTTGTGAGGCACTTCAACATACTTTCTGAATTTCAAAATACCAATAATTTGATTCTTGGTGGTAGAAACAATTCTTAATGTAAATTATAATTGAAATGTTTTCAACAAATTCATACACAGTAAGCTCTCTGTTCACTAATGTTTGATATGAACCCATAATTACTGCACATTCACACTCAAAATGAGGGCTCTGCAACACTGAAATACCTGAAGCACCTTCTCGGTCATTTGACAAACAGGGAGACTTATCTTCTCATAATTGGTCTAGAAGTAAGTATATTTTCCTGTGCAACTAATCATTGGGAAATGGATACGCACAAAGAGGTAGGAATAGGTCTAAATATGGAGTTGGGTGATTTGGGTTTTCTTATTAGCTCTACAACTTTACAGCTGTGTAGATGAGTAAGACCCTTACTTATCCATCCCAAACATTCATTTCTTTAGCTCTGCAGTAGAAGATGCAATTTACTAAATTAACTTTTCAGAGTTGAGAGTAGAATAGTAGTTACCAGAGGCTGGGAAGATAGAGATGGAAGAAGGTTGGTTTATGAGCATATTATAGTTTGATAAGAAAAATCAGTTACAGAAGGGTGCCAATAAATAAGAATAATGAGTTTTGTATTTCAAAACAGCCAGAAGAAGTGATTTTGAATATTTTCACTACAAAAAATTAATAAATATTTGAAGAGATATGTATGCTTCTTCTGATTTGAATATTATACAATGTATACATGATTTGGAAAAATAAATAAATAGTTGGCCAATATTTTTAAAATGTACATATTCAGAGCTGTTGCAAAAATTGAATGAAAGAACATGTACTAAAAGGCATTTTAAAATCTGTATTTATTAATAATGATAAACATATTAGTATGTATTATATACTGTGCAGTGTTCTAAATGCTTTAGATAAATTATTATCTTAGTCTTAGAAAAATGATTTTGTTGTTATGTGCTTTAATTATCTCATGTTAGATAAAACTAAATCTTCAAGCAAGTTACATGTAATTTAAAGAAACATTAAAATGTCTAAATATTATCATTCTTTTCAAAATGTGTGATTGATCATGATAATTATTACAAAATTATATTAGATATTGCAAAATTTATTATATTTATTTCAGTGCATATTATAATATAACAAACACCGATTTACCAGCAAATACTATTTTATACTCTGTAGACCTCGCCTGAAATTAAGTACAGCAATATTAATGTAGTTATTTGGCAAAAATTCTTTTGAACTTTACACTGAGGCTTTCATGTGTAATGAATGTGCTAATATGTCCTCTTATAGTATAAGAAAGTAGGAAAGCTTGTTTTTTAATGTTTCATTCACAAATGCAGCATTGAGAATTGCAAGGTCTATAAGAATTTTAAGATGCTTTCTATGCTAAATATTTATATGACAACCTAGAAACCCATTTCAGCATGGCCAATATAATACACATGTATTGTGTATCACAACTCATTACATGGGGCAGATTTAAAAACAAAGAAAGCAACCTACCCTTTTCCGAGTTTTCTCCTTCAGGAAAGGCCGAATCACAGTGTACAGGGCATGGATGTACCAAGGTTGATTGACAAAATGAATTCCTCCAAATCGTGCTGGGAAACTATCCTAGAAGAACATGGAGGAAACAAAGTCAAGACATGCTTTAACATGCTGAAAAGGTTTAGGAAAGGTCAAATTTGTTATTCCACATACTAAAATGAGATCATCTGTGCAGCTAAGAAGGAAGAGCCTTCCTACATTGTAACTCTTGTGCTGAAACTGAACCACTTTATAAGAAAGCAAACCCTTCTCAAGAATAAGTTGTTGAAAAGAATTTCACCACTAACTGCTGTCAATTTAGTCCCAGAAACATAAACAAAAGTATGAGAGATATGTCAAATAATGAATGTATGTTATATAAATATTTTACCTAAATTATTTATAATGAAATTTATTTAAATTAAAATGCTTTATTAAATTTAAATGTAGTCATTTATAATATATATGCTACCAGTTATCAAAAAATCACTTTATTATTTTTTCTCTTACTATATATAAACTATATTATAAAAATTGTCCTTTCTTTATTTCAACTACATAAAAGAAATCACGCTTAAGCAAAACAAAAGCCTAGAGTTGTACTGTAGAAAATCTGAGGATATATTTCATTAGATTAAATGAAAGTAAAAACCTTCTGAGCTGATCTCACTGGGGGATAATGGGTCTCTGCTAAAGCCAGCCTCCTTCAGCAAGAAATGACACAGTGTACATTTGAATCTGAAGTGATGAACAGAGGTATTTTCTTCCTACTTATAACTAATGGGTGTGTCCCTACCTCCTGCACAATGTGAAGGGAATTCCTAGGGCACATCAACTGCAACCTTTGATACTGCAAGTAGCTATGCTAAGGATGCCACATCAGTGCACTTAGGTGTTGCTACCAGCTCCAATTTCCACACTGAACTGACTGCAAAAGTCTTCTCAAAAAACACTAAATCACCAGAACTGTCTCAAAGTGGGATTATAATAACTGGCAAAAATATGGGTATTTTTTAATTTAAATGATCTATTTAAATGAGTCATAGTGTGTGTGTATATTTCAGCTTTACAAAATCAGTAAGAAGTTCTATCAATTTATATCCCTCCTTTCCATAGAATTGTAAGATAGTTCCAGTTTTCCCCCATATCATATCTGATATAGTCTATCTTTCAATTATTGCCAATCTCATAAATATAAAATAGATTCTCATATGACTAATTTGCTAGTATTTGTCTTTGCTCATTTTTATTAGTTTCATCATAAGTAACACTTTTATAACAAACATTTTGAACATGTTATATTATTTTGGAATCCTTGAGAGTCTTAATTATTTTCTGTCTCTAGTGACTGTTTTCAAGATGTCTTGTTGATGGAGGACTCACAGTGGCTAATATTAATTATCAGGTGTCCTGATGCAGCTGGCTTAAGGAATCCTTTCTCCAGACAAGATCCGTTTTATCTCCTACTATACATAAGACATTAGCAACCTATATGGTTATAATTTAGTTTCTCATCCTATAATTTCTCTGACTGCATTATATAGAAAATTTCAGGCAATTTTAAGGCTATTATGGCCTCAGATAACCAGGGGAGACTGATCATCATCATTAGTTTTATGGATATTATTCGTTTTCCACCTAGATAAAAGAAAGACCTAGTGATTTCTTTGAAGTTTTCCTGTCCACCCAAGGCTTTCTCTCAAAACCTTTTCTCAAAGGAAAAGCACCTAGAGGAATGTGAACTCTCATGTCCTGTCCCCGTGTTCAAGGTTTCCAAGCCTACTTCCTGCTAATGAGCATCCCACTCCCCAGTATTGTGCTTGCCTTCTTACCTGTCCCCGCTTCATCTACTCTCCTGTTTTTCCTAGAGATTTTCATGTGATCCTTGGCCCAGAGGACTTTTCTCATGTTCTGAGAGTTCAATAATACATCTGGAAATATCTTGTTGCTATATAACCAACACTGCTTCTTCATGACAGGAAGACCTCTGAGAATTTTTAGCCTACTGCATTGCCTGAAGCCAAACTGCTTAATATTTTTTAAAATATATTCTTGAATGAACATTTGGTCCCCTAAACAAATGAATGAATACCAACTATCAAGGTTATTAAACCAAGTCCCAGCTCAGTGATTCTCAAATGTTGAGAATACATGTAACTTACACACAAAGTCAAGGGCTTTCTTGTACACATTTTTCCATATACAGTGACTCTATCAGTACCAAATCACAGCTAGGGCTGAGTGAAAGAACAGGGAAAGCTCTGACTTTGCAATTAAGTAAATCTATTACAAAATTCTGACTTAATCCACCTCTCAAGCATCAAAGTTAAAAACAAAAATAACATCATTGATTCCTTCTTGCCCCACTGTGGTCTTCCCTTTTCTTTTTTTTTAATCGTGTTCCAGGTTTTACAATATTTACCATCCTGCTTCTGTGGAGCTTCATATTTGCTTCCTGAATCATGCCAATGTGATCCAAGCATGATATATGGGAATATAAAAATAAATCAGGCACTCTTGGGTCAGTAGAGTACACAGAACAGTCACCATCTCCATCACATGTCACTTCCCTGCATCTACTTCATGCCTGTGGTCACCATGCTGTTTTATAGCTTGCGGGAGTTGTTCTGTCCCATACAGATGTGGGCTCTTTGAGTGCAGAGGCTGTGTGTTCTATATGTTCTACTCATGCTTAGCTTGGAATCCATGTCCTGCTGTACAACCCTGAAGTTAAGGGACTGGAAGGTCAAACATGAATATCACAGTGGAATTTTGACAGAAAGAGTTCCTCCAATGACATATTTGAGGAAGATTCAAATGCTCAAGGAGAGCAACAGCCATCCTCTTGGTGCTAAGAAGCTCTTGGGAGATTGTTAGCAGAATTCCGGAGCTGGACCTGCCCACCTTCCACTTTCTAGATGTCACTAAGAAGTAAAAGGCTTTGGGACAACAGCAGCAAAGGTGGGTATAGTAGCTCATAGACCTCTAAATCCCACTGGAGTTCTGGAGGAATGTGACCTCAAAACCAAGAGCTCAGGAGCAGTCCTAATCTCCCATTGCTCTAGCTCTTCCAACAAGGTTTTGAACAATTATGACCTTTAATACATCTACCTGGTTTTGGAATTATCCAGAGAGATGACTGTTTTGTGTACTCTACTGACCCCACAGTACCTGATTCATTGCAACATTCCCAGCATCTTGTAAATGCACGTGTGTATCCCAGCACAGAGTTAGATGAATTTAGCTGAATAGAATTGATTCTGATATTTACTATTTAAGAAAATGTCTTCTCTGAGCCACAATTTCCTTACCTACAAAGAACAAAATTGAATAGGAATGCTAATAGCTAACAGTATGTGTTACTTAATGAGAACTCCTCACAGATACAAGCCTACCATATTCACTGTCAATCCCACTTTGCAAATGTGGAAATGTTCATGGAGGTAATTTTATAATGTGGCTTAATGGGCAGTTGTCCAGTCCTAAACAGCTCTGTATAGTACAAAATAACAGCATACACCACTCTGATCATTGACTCCGTAAGACATACCACTCTGCACCGGAGACAGTGACAGAAAAAGTGCCCCACAATTAGTGAGAAAAACCTCAACAGAATTTCTACCTTCCAAAAGCATTGGCTAGCTTGCCCATTCCCATTTACATTTTTTCTTTTTCCTTGAGCAGAAATTTTGCTCTAGATGCATAGGTCATCTTGCCTGAATGATTAGAGGAATGGAGGAAGAGCCCACCAAGATTCTAAAGTAAGTCAGCATTCCTCCAAGCCTGTGTCGACGATAACCTCCAACAAATACCCTTCTGTGGCAGAAGATGAGATTTAGAAGCACCCAGCAGGCAGTATGTGAGTTTCTCCAAGGATGAACTTTTAATTCAAACAATCCTAAAATGAGGGTCAATCAAAGCAAATTATCTATCTTTTCTTCATGGGTACTACAGACACTAAATTGGGGTAAATATATTTCTCTCTCTCTCTCTCTCACTCTCACCACACACACACACACACACACACACACACACACACACACCCCAATATCCCTACTCCTGAGTGCCCACATCCCAAGCAACCACTATCCTCCAAAGCTGGGTTCCCTGCACTGGCCCTTGTCTCCTGGGCTGTCCACACTCCACCTACTCTCCCGTTTTTCCTGTAGATTGTCAGGAAGATCTAAAAGAATTTTTAGCTTACTGCATTGCCTGAAGCAGAACTAATTAATATGCTTTTAAAATATATTCCTGAATGAGCATTTGATCCCCAGAACAAAACTGAATGAACACCAGCTATAAAAGCTATTAAGCCAAGAGTCTTAGCTCAGTGATTCTCAAACTTGTGTACAGTACTCAGTAGATACCAGTGAATTATTCATTTATCTATAGCAAAGATATTTGCTTCAAAAATCTAGCAATTGAACAAAAATTGGAGAATCTGAACTACTACCACATTATTCAAATGTAAGGGTTAAGTTTGATGAATATAAAAATCATGTGTTACAATAATATTATTACATATTGTATCAGATTTGGGAACAAAAATACTCAACAATTTCTGGCACAATCCAGGTACAGTTTATAATCACAAATGATAGCAAAGTGGACTTTTCCATGAGAATTAAACCTGTAACTCTAGTCTTATTTCACAATAAGATTGTCTAGGATTCCTAAACAAAGCAGTCATGTTAAGAAGTGTTCTTAATATGAACATAGGAGGGAATTATATGTGTAACTCATGCATTCAAAGTTAAATCTATCAAGATTCTATGAATGTTCTTTTCTTTTTCTTCCTTTCATATACTTTTTTGAAGCACTTCAAACTACTCTGCTACTTCCAACTACTAATGATCCATAGTAAAGCACATGTAGTGATAAATTGTAGCAATCATCACCTAGAAATTACAACCTTAAGTCTGTAGCTCTATCTGTAAGGTTATACTAGAATAAAAATATATAGCATTATTCCTTCATGACTCTTGCAGTGTAAACATAAATCAACTCTTTTGTAGAAATGTTAACTACAAAAAAGCATAATAAAAAAGTCACTGATGTCCTTACCATCAGAGACAGGAAGTAGATTCTAAGTATCTCAGTACATGCTTTCAATTTTTTCAGTTAAGTTTTAATACAGATGGCATGAAACTCTATATAGCAGTCTTAATTGTGATAATAGTTATTTATTTATAATAGCTCATAGAGATAAAACATATACAGCATCACTATCTCTGAAAGTGCATCTTAGTATAGAGATTAAAAGTGATTACAGCAGCAGCTGATGCAACTGGTATCTTGATAGCATCACCATTAGTCCTTTTCAGCTGTGTTTAAATATACTAAGATTGGTCTGCTGACCACACTGTGTTTTCCTTAATATGTCTTTTGGGGATAGCTTTTCTAGATAGATAAAATATTTGTATACCTTATATTCATCTTTTAGAATTTTTTATTAATTATTTGTGTTTATATCTTATTTATCTACTTCTCGATTCCTGAAGAAAGTCAGGTTTGGTCTTGTTCCCTGTTCCATTCCCCCACCACTGGCATGTGGAACTGAAAAGAAAGGGATTATATCTGTGATTCTGAGTATTCAGTCTCATTATGAGTGGACAGATAGATCCAGGCAAGTCATTAACTTGCTTTCATGACAGAAACAAAAATTTTTACCCAAACAATCCAAATAGTGTCTTCTGCCAAATCAAGAAGATCCAGCCAGGAAACTGTTTAATTACTAGCTAATTGGAGTGTCTTTTTCTGTGCCCATCTTATAAGTGGTAATGAGCCATATTCAAATGAATGCAAATAATATATTAAAAACAAAAAGTCTTACCCCTCATATCACACAGAGATAAGAGTTTAAATTAAAATCATATGCATGCAAGAGGACACTTCACCTCTATCCTGTTAACTTCTAATTGCTCATTAAAATCTCATACGATCCAGGTAGATGTACAAAAAAAAAAGAAACTTGGGGAGATGCAAAGAATTGTGTAAAAGCAATTTTTTTTTTTTTTACCAAAAAGAAAATAATTGCTTTGGTACATAGAGAAGAAAGATACTAAATAACGATTTTTTTTTACAACCAGGTTATTTAATACTTGGGAGTTTTTCATCAGAAAAAAAGTGAAAAAAATTAATTGCTTAAAAAGGTGAATAGTCAATCTTTTTACAGGAAAATAAGTCAGTCTCCAAAGACATATGACATTGTGTTTCAAAATAAACACCTAGCAAGGTTTTATACTTGATGATTAATCTCTGAAACAACATACAGGTAAATCACATATTTATATTTCCATCAATCCTCAGAAAACAGCATATTAATTTTAACAAATCTTTGGAGAAAGCAGTACAAATTTACCATGATGTATTGTTTAAAAGTGACTGAAAGGAGCCAGGTGTGAAGGTGCACACCTGTAATCCCAGGGGTTTGGAAGGCTTAGGCAGGAGGATGGCAAGTTCAAAGCTGGTCTCAGCAATTTAGGAAAGCCATAAGCAACTTAAGGTGACCCTGTCTTAAAAGATAAAAAAAACAAAAACAGTGCACTGTGCTCCCCACAGATGTCAAGCTGTTAAGCACCCCTGGGTTCCATCTCTGCTACAAAAAAAAAAAGTGAATGAAATGATACATTCATTTCACATTAATATGTGATTTTGTAGGTAAAATTGTTTTCCAAATTTTAATTTTTGAAATATCAATGTATTTTGAAATGATTTGGCCCTCCCCAATGTTAATTCCTGAATTCCAATATGCAATAAATTTTGATAGCATTTAGGTTCTAGTTCTAAATTTGAAAACTAATTTTGTAGGTGTACAGCTATGTGCTTTACAATGTCTGTTTTAAGATCCTTGGCAAAACACCAAGTATGGTTGAGACTGTCCATCATGAATACAAGGGTGTGAATGTGTGTTTCTCTTACAGGTAATCAACAGAATATGTTCTGCTTAAAGGCATGCACATCCCTTCTGATATTTCTATTTAAAAAGCCATTTCCCCATCCTCTATAGGTTAATATTTGTCTAAAGAAGACTTCATGGTGCTGTAACCCTTAGAAAATCATTCTTTTGCTGTCATTCTCCTTCTATGAAATTTTGTTCCCGTTATAAAGATGTGGTAGCTTTGCTCTTTTTAAATTTTGTCTGAGATTTGTCTTATTTTTGTTAAGTTAGTTGGAAATAATATTTGAGTCTAATAATGTTGACTGATAGTCTCCTCTATTGGTGACATAAAAGAAATTATAGAGGGATTTAATGGAGGGACATATCTTCTTAATACCTACTAGTAAATTTACGATAAGAGACGGAGGTTTTAAAGAATCATGTCCTTTAAGCTGTGATAGCTGGGTCCTGGGGCAGAAAGAGGTCTCAAGGACACATTTTGAAAGCAAAAGTGTTTTTGATTGCATTGCTTTTGTAATCCTATAGTCACAATTTATTGTTTGGACAGGAAAAAAAAATTTTTTCAACTTTCACTCAAGATGACAAGGAGGTATCTTCTTAGGCCACTCAGATCACAGTGTTTGTCAGTGATGCTCCTTTATGAAGCTGTATGCCCTGAATAAGAGCACAGGATTGTCACCTGCCCACATTAAAATAAATGAGAGGTCCATGATGTTGTTATCATTATTATAATTCTAATGCTGACTATAATTTTTAATTTTTTTCTTAAAATCTGAAAAAAAAACTCTTAGTATAGTTGGTTTGTTCAAATCTGCAAATAATAACCTTATTTTCTCTTTCACCACTAAATCAACACATGGAAATAGTTGATATAGATCGATTCCATAGGAGAAAAATCACAGTGTTGCTCTGTGTTTTAAATGGAAGTACTGAAATAATCTGTAAGTCTCTTGGCTTCTAGGCTCCAGTGATAAATCACTGTTTACCAAAGTAAACCAATACAAACAAGTAATGTGCAACATGCGTACTCATCATATAACTGAATGGGCAAGAAGCTCTCTCTTTCCTGAGCAGAACAGGTGTGGTGTTCTCACAGGCTGCTTTTTCTGTCAGAGAAGGTTGAAAACAGATTGGAGCAAATCACAGCCCCGCAGCCTCAACACAAAGACACAGGCTTATTTAGGACAGTCACTGCTGGTGTGTGTGCCTGACACAATCGGGCAGTGAGACAGCTGGAGAACATGACAGAAAGCTCCTCACACCTCCTCACAATCCATGAAGTGCCAATTTCAATCTAGTGTAACAGCAGGAGAGAACCCAGAGTAAAAACTCCTACCAGACAAAAAAAGGTGACATCATCATGTTCCTAACTTGGGCTCTTCTATTAAAATTGAGTACATAGCAAAGGTATGACATAATGGTTCCATTACTAACCAAAATAGAAAGGGGTAATTTTCTGTGGTCTGTATAGAGGCTTGCAGTCTGTGCTGAGGAAGGCCTCACTATTACTTCAGCTAGGACATTAATTAATGAATTCTATCTGTCCCTCAACTTTTATCTGCTTTAGATAACACATATCTATGTATAAGCAAGGGCTGATGTCCCATATCTACATTGCCAAAGGAGAGGTAACCAGCAGAATTTCTGCAAGAGCAGAACAGAAAAGAGCAAATTACAGAGAGAATCAGGAGAAAGTCCTTACGTGGCGACTCCAGTGAGGAGTCAAGTAGCTTCATCAAGTGAGGACTTGGCCAGGATTGTGTCTAATAGTGAGACAATGCTGTAAAGGTTTGGCACAACAGGATCTGTTACATTCTGCTGAAAGAAATATCAGTCATAAAATATTCCTGAAAGAAACTTCAAAACCTTCTCCTTAGGCTCTATAATGTTCCTTCTAGATATTAATTAAAAGAAAATTAACATTAATTGGGGCAAAATCTTATGTACCAGAATGTTTGCTTCATTTTTATGTTTTGTAATTAAAAAGTTGGATCAATTTAAACCTACTTCAATAGGTATATGAATAATTTATTATTAATATAGAATGTTAAAGAGCCATTAAAATGGCAAGAATTCCTAGTACAAAAAAAAATAACCAAAACATAACATTAGGTTAATAAATTGGGAAAAATTCACTTATTATCAAAAGGGATATAAGACAAAAAGACTTGGAAAATACATTAAAAGATAAACCTAATTAACTCTGTAATGGAATAATAAATGACTTTTAGTTTACCCTGTACATTTCATATTTTTCGCATGTTCTGAAATGACCAAGTACTACTACATACATGTGTGCTTGTATATATACTTAGACATATGTATTTCAGTAAAATATTACATTTTTGTTCATACTTGTTCAAAATCAGCACAGAAAGCCTGTGTCTTTGTGTTGAGGCTGCGGGGCTGCGATTTGCTCCAATCTGTTTTCAACCTTCTCTGACAGAAAAAGCAGCCTGTGAGAACACCACACCTGTTCTGCTCAGGAAAGAGAGAGCTTCTTGCCCATTCAGTTATATGAGGAGTACGCATGTTGCACATTAGTTGTTTGTGTTGGTTTTACTTTGGTAAACAGTGATTTATCACTGGAGCCTAGAAGCCAATTAATTATCAAGTAAGTTTAACAAATATTTATGAAAGTTACTCAAGGCTGGGAAAGGTAAAGGAAATGTAGATGAAGAGTCCTTATCTTAAAGGAATTTCTATTCATAAAGGCAATCATAACATAAAACAAGGAAAGATTTTTACAAGGTGTTATTAAGTTTAAAAGAGAGAAAAGAATGAGATCAAAA
Organism: Marmota monax; assembly: GCF_021218885.2. NCBI lineage: Eukaryota > Metazoa > Chordata > Mammalia > Rodentia > Sciuridae > Marmota > Marmota monax. The sequence goes on along the minus strand of NW_026694256.1, from coordinate 4,559,973 downwards.
AGTTGAAAGGATAAGGAACAAATTCACAGAATAGGTAGAGTCTGGAAAGGATCTGGGGCTGTTGATAAGAATCTGGTAGCAGAGTGTCCCAGGAGAAGAGCAATAGGAACGGTGTCAGGAAGGACTGGGCCACCATTAGCGCTTGGTCACCAGGCTGTTTGTCTGGAGTTAAAAGTAACTGTGAGGAAGTTGTGGCAATGTGGGGGAGAAAGTATTATAATAATAATAATAATAATAATAATACACATAGTTTTGAAACTACTTGGACAATGCAAATTGGCAAAAACCTTTGCGGTGAATCTTAACATTGGAAATCATGAGAAGACTGGCATGTTGGAATTGTGCTATAGAAACATTAATTTAGCAGGAGTATGTAGTCTGGAATAGAAGCTGTATTTTAATATTTATATTTTAGTACAAAGTGTGTGGAGTTATTTAGTTTCAAATTAAAAAAAATAACTATAATTTTAGCATAGTCTTTAAAAAAATGACCAAATAACACATGAGATAGACATTCATACCAGCTAGGACATTCATTAATGGATTATTAACTCCTGCCATGACTACCCACCATTGGGCAGCAGAGATGAGACAGTGAGGGTTAGGGATGGACCAGGGTTGAAAAGAGACATGGGAACTGATGGATATACAAGTTGAATAAGAGTGTCTTAGATGTCTCTGAATCAAATTTCTTGGGAAAAAAAATGTGATTTTATGTTTTGACATGATAGTTGATGAAGATTTTAAAAATTATATACTTTACATTTAAAGTAGAGAGTAAGTTTGGAGATGTGAGGCCAAAGCATTAATACCATGCAGATAAGAAGAGCCTAAATCTTAGTAGTATTAAGATGTTAACTATAAAAAGAAAACAAGGTACATGTTAAAACATGAGAATATAGCAGCTGTATGACTTGAAAAATGATTAGAGACAGAAGAGACATAATAGAGAAAGGCCATTTTATACTCAATTAGTGGAGAAATCACTAATTTACTAGAAACTGAAATAGGAAAAGGGTCATATTTGAGGGGAAATATGATGTGCTAAATTTCAATGGTCAGTAGGCCATATATATATGAAGCTATCCCCAAACTGTGATAGCACAGGCTACGGCAAATACACAGAAATCAAAAACAGCAAACATTTAAAAGTGTCATGAATGCATGTGAAGACATGATACAGTGCTATAATAATCTGTATATTTTAAAATAATAATAATAATACACGTTTTTCTCCGGAATTTATGCTCTTGACCAATATGGAACTGGGTAGAGTAAGGAGTTGGAGGAAACAGGTTACTGAAGCCAGAGTGATGATTTCCAATCACTTGCCAGAACATTTTTAGCTGTACCACCTCCTTCTAGAACTGTGTGGTGTCCATATGGATTGTGAAGCAGTGGATTATAAAGATAGCTTGAGAGGATCTAAAGATGTTCTAGCACATGTTCCTCAAAGAAGCACACACGAACAACAGAAGCCTGGGCTTTGGACAGCCCCTCCAACTGGCACTTCTATGAGAATCTCCCATTCAGTCTCTAAACTAATCTCCTGCAAGGCTGGGGGCAGGTAGGAGGACACCTCGGTTTACTTAATCTTCCAATATTTACTTTCTCTTATCAGTTAGTTTTACCACAAGAAGGAAGCCAGGGTTCATCTTTGGATCAATACTTCCTTTTCAAAACCTAGAAATACTTAATGAATGTACCTCTACATACAAAAAGAAAAAAACTCCTAAATCAATGCCTCAAAGATTTTACTGTGCTTTTCTTGCATTAGTACAAAATTTAGTAGATACTTATTAATTTTGTTTAATTTAAGAACATTTTAATTAAACCACCAGGAAATTCATGTGGCCAGAGTAGGATTCATGTGGCTGGGTATATGCGTGTGCAGTTGGGTGCTTAAAAGATCTCTTTAGTGGATGTGATCACTGAGCAATATATGCATTTATGGAAATGTTAACAGTGAAAAACATTGATTTGTACAACTAATGTTAAGATAAAAAAGAAATCTACCTAGCTTATCTTCCTTGAAATTAAAGAGCAGAAGTAAAAAGAATGATATTCCTCACCTTTCCACCTACCCTTGATTCCTAATTGAACACAATTCTGAAACTAGTAACAAAGCTTATTCAATAACCTCTTTTCCATAACATGAAAATCTGACACTGAGGCAATATATGTCATTTTAAACATGGAACTATATGACTTATACTGGCTGTTATTTAGATCTGTGTTAGTTTATAAAACGCACTCTCTACTCTTTAGAAAAGACAGTATTACAATGAAATATTACTCAGCATTAAAAGAGAATAAAATTATGGCATTTTCAGGTAAATGGATGAAGTTGAAGAATATCATGCTAAGCGAAGTAAGCCAATCCCAAAAAACAGAGGTCGAATGTTTTATCTGATTAGTGGATGCTGATCCATAATGGAGGAGGTGGGCATGGGAAGAATGGAAGAACTTTGAATTGGGCAAAGGAGAGGGTGGGGTGGAGAGCAGGAAAGGAAGTAGGAAAGATGATGGAATAAGACGAACATCATTACCCTAGGGACATGTTTGATTGCACAAATGGTGCGACTACATCGAGTACAACCAGAGAAGTAAAAAGTAGTGCTCCATTTGTGTACAATGACTTGAAATGCATTCTTCTGTCATGTATAACCAATTAAAACAAATTTAAAAAATTTAAAAGACAGTATGACTCAACTGTGAGTTACAATTTTGGTGAATTCTAGAAATTTATAGGACAAAACACAAACACCTTTTCTCCATCTTCAACAGTCTACCCTATTTCATTCATATAGTTTGTCAATGGTTCAAATCTTGATATATATTTTTTTTCTAACATCAATTTCCCAGCCCTTAAACATGGGTCTTACGGGTCCTCATGTTCACGTGCATATGGGTGTACCCAGTAGAAAGTTTCATTATAAGGATTATGTATATTCTAAAAGAATACCCACATTTAAAGGGTTATTTAAAAATCCCTTTACATGTAAATTCTAACAAATAGTTTGAAAAATTTTACTTTTATCTAATATTATTTCTGGCATCTATGTTGTTGACCAGAAATAACAAAACACCAACAAAATGACATACTTTTGTTAATAATGCAAAATAAAACTGTTTTCTAAATGTAATCTTATGGTATTCTCCAAAAGAAATAATAAGAATGTTTTTCCTCATTCAACAATTATTTATTGTGCCTACTATATATTATCATAATACTACCAAAAGAATGCTGATTCCATCAGATTTCTACTTTTTTTTAACCATTTATAAGGTAACTGTATCTATCTGTTGACTCATGGTTCTTTTTTACAAACTACTTTATGTAATTAAAGACTCACCAGGAAGTTGCAAAAATTCAAGTGTGTGATTCTCCAGCTCCCCTAAATGAAATGATTTACTAGAGTACAGGACCAAACCTAGGAAATCAACATTGATAGAATCTTCGGGGCCTATTTGTATGTCACCAGGTTTGCAAAGACTCATTTAAAAAAATGTTTTAGATGTTAGTGGACCTTTATTTTATTCATTTATTTATATGTGGTGCTCAGAATGGAACCCAATGTTTCACATATGCTAGGCAAGTGTTCTACCACTGAGACACAACCACAGTCCTGCAAACCCTCATTTATTAATGTATATTTACTTCTACATAAATTTATCATCGGTGTAGCTCAGTGTAACCACCACCATATTTAAAATATATACTGCAGTGTTCCGTCAGGGAACCAGAGGCCATCATGTTAAGCTAAATAAGCCACATACAGAAAGACAAATACATCATGTTTTCTCTCTCATATGAGCAAACAAACAAAAAATAGAAGAGAAACTATAAGGGAGAGGAAGGGAACCAGGGAAGGGCTAAGGGCTAAAAATGGGAAGCCAAAGGTAGTAGAAGGGAGGTAAACAGGATCAAAGCAGGAAATATGTATCCATAAAAGTACCACAGTGAGACCCATGAATGTGTACAATTAATCACTATTAGTAGTTCTAATAATAACCAAAGAAATGTTGATTCAACAAAAGGATTGTTCATGGAAACCCTTAGTATCCTATCCAATGCATCTGATCCTAATTCCTAGCTCCTGATAACCACTAATTTGTTCTCTATCTCCATGATTTTATTCTTTTGAGAATTTGATGTACATAGATGGTGCATTGTAGTGCCTTCAGACTGTTTTTTCTCACTTACGATAATAACAACCTTGATATCAATCAAAATTGTTGTTTACATAGGGTTTGTGTAGGATTTAAATCTTTTTTCTTTCTGTTCCATTGACCTTTTATTAGTTCTGCGTGCTAAATTATCTAATGTTATTGCTGCTATATAAATTTGACAAAGAATAATAACAAAATTTACTTATTAAGTATCTAAAATAAAAATATTTTCTAAATATGCTGTTAGAGAAGATATATAAAAGTTGATTTTTTGTGTGTGTAAGGGGAGTATCAGGTATTAGACCAAATGGTGCTTAACTACTGAGCCACATCCCCAGCCCTTTGATGTTTTATTTTTGACACAGGGTCTCACTAACTTAAGTGTTTAGGGCCTCTCTAAGTTGCTTCGGCTGGCTTTAAACTCACCATCCTTTTGCCTCAGCCTTCTGAGCTGCTAGAACTACAGGTGTGTGCCACCGCATCCTGCTAAAAGTTGATTTTTAAAGAAATGATTCCTTCCCAGTAAAAGGTGACAAATTAGCTTGTCATTTTAAATCTTTCAATTTTACGAACCAGAGAATATGAGTTTGAAATGTTTCTCTTAAAATAATAAAAGATTAATATGCCAACAGGAAAAACATCAACCATAATCATGAGTCATATATAGATATAAAGATTGAGACAAATTAGTAGAAAAAACACAACTAAGCAATGACTAATTAACCAAAATCTCTGACATATATGTAGAAATAATAGGCATTAAGCAAGTCTTTGGTGTTTTTCATTTACATAACTTCTTGTACAAACCTGTCATTGCACGATCTTAATTTTATTCCCAAGGAAACGTAGGTACAGAAACCTTAAATTCCTACCTAATCAAGAAGTTGTTAGCCATTGTAAGCATGGGCTTTACCATAGTTTCAAATCAAGTTCTTACTCTATTTGATTGTTTTGTTTCACTCATTGATAAGTGGAAAAGAGGTTAAAATTTGAATATTATATCAGAGCTAAGAACAATACTAAGATTGTATGTCACATACTCCTATAGCAGTGATGCTACTTCATCCACTAATCTATAACTGGCACCATCTTTAACATTTGTCTAATTTTGTGAAAATGAGATGTTTTATCGATGATACATTAATTTAGGGAATATTTGTTGAACCTCATCCTTTTTCCTACTAATTATAAGATACTATCCTGTCATTCATGAATTTCTCCATCTAACTGAAATACAATATTTATATTCTCTATTTGACCAGAAAGCTTTTGGTGGCTTACAATGATATGTCAGTTATTTAAAAGTAGGTATTTTTTTAACTTAAAAAGACAGCACACATATTTGTCTCTCCTACTCTTTAGACTTCATTAAAAATGAGAAAGGAATATTTTTTAAAAATGAATTGTAACAGAAATTGAGGAAAAATATTTACACAAATTGTAACAGAAATTGAGGAAAAACATCATCATAAAAATTATTTCCAAATAATGTACAGTTTTAGATGATAAAATGATTGACTTCAAGATGACTCATTCCTGCTTTTCACTATGAGAGTACTGAGGACATTAAAACAACATTAGATAAGGTTGTTGGATAACTGGGACTCCACCAAAGATTAAACATTACACAGTAAATTAAAGAGCACAATCTCTTATCTGCCTCTTTTAATATCTCCAAAGGGCAAGAGATGAGATCAAAGATCAGACACAGAAAGAATTGAACAAGAAGTGAATTCACACATTTTTATTAACAGCCTATTTAAAAGTCTATTTCATAGAAATAAGAAAAATTATACACAAAGAAACACTAATATTACAAGACCACACTGTGATGGTGATAAACTATACTTCATTTTTGTATCTTATTTGTTCTTTTTAGCTACACATGACAGTAAGAGTTGATTTTATTAAAATTATACATGCATGGAATATATCTTATTTTAATTAGGGCCCCAGTATTGTGGATGTACCTCCTTTTTTGACAGTGGGCATTTGCACAGGTTTTTCGGTACTCTGTGTGGCTTGCTAAACATATGGTGTTCAGAGGTTATGAACAGTTCACTAACTGAAGGCAATCCTTCTTCAGGTCTAGCAGCAATCCTCAACATTAGGATGATTAATGAAAACTGGTTAGACAGTGCCTTTGACAAAAAATGCTTCATCCATCTGTTTTAATGCACAGGCTCCTTGCTACCTATGAATTCCATCATCAGGCATTATTTATTAGAAATATCAGTGATGCCACAGTGAATCTCACTATTGTGTACATCCACTAGATTGGGATTTTAATTAGAATAAGTTACAGTCCATGTATGTATACTATGTCAAAATACACTCTACTGTCATGTATTTCTAAAAAAAAAAAAAAGACAAATTAAAAAATCTTTTACTATAAAAAAAAAGAAAAGAAATACTCATGATGACATGTTCAAAGTGAACTAATAGCATTTTGCAACTGAGGCCAGATTTTCTGTTTGGCCCATATTTTATCATATGAGCACCATACTTATATATTAAAATACACTTTTCTATCAATTCAAAAACTTACCTCTATATGAAAAATTCAAATTTAATATTTTAATGTCCTCAGTACTCTCATAGTGAAAAGCAGGAATGACCTTCTACTATTTGGTCTCAGCTAAATTTTGCAATTCTTTTTCCTACCTTGTTTTTTCAAAAATGCTAAGATACAACCAAATAAATATACTTGTTAATATCCAAATGCACCATGTGCATAATCACCTCTGCCACCCATCCTAATTCTCCCTCAGCACATAATGTTTCTAACAAGGTATTTCCTTTCTTTCAAAATCCTTCTAGAGCCTTCTATGGGTACCTTTTCTTTGTCCTGTCCCTAAGATATAATTGCCTTTTTCTTCCTGCCACTTTGGTAGGTTGTTTGCACTTTTAGAAAGCATTTTACATTTCAAATTAACATAGTAACTGGCTATTCAGTGATAAACTTTTCTAATAGTGGTAAATATTGGCCACATGGGGCTGGGGTTGTAGCTCAGTGGTAGAGTGCTTGCGGCACACACATGAGGCCCTGGGTTCAATCCTCAGCACCACATAAAAATAAACAAATAAAAATAAAGATATTGAGTCCATCTACAACTAAAAAAATAAATAAAAATATTGGCCACAATGATCAAAACATATGTGGAGTGATTATTTTTCTATTTCAATGTCTTAGACAGTTTGAGCTACTATGACAAGAATATCATAGATTGAAGGATTTAAATAACATTTATTTCTCATGGATCTGGGGGCTAGACAGTCAAGATTATGGTGCCAACATGCTAAGGTTTTTTCCTGATTTGTTTCCCATGAGAGTGGGGGAGGGAAGAAAGCTTTGTGTATCTGTGCATTAAAATGTTTAATCTCATCATAAGGGCTTCCCCCCTATTACCCAATTTTCTCCAAAAAGCCCCATTTCCAAAAATCATCATTATACTGAAGAACAGCATTTGGACGTATGAATTTCATGAGGACATATTTAGTGCTTCTCATTGGGGATTAACCAATAAAAGGTGAATTTTGAAGAAGGCATTCAGAATTATATATGTTAGAAACTATATCATGAGAAAAAGGGATAGAAGAACGGGTCATAATTATTTAGGGAAAAAATTACAAAACTAAGAAATATTGGATAGCTTCAATCATTCAAAAAAAAACACGGACTTTCTATGTTATTTCAATTGTGTATACAAGATGTTGCATTAAGTAGTGTGGCATTAATCTTCTGTTCAAGAGCTGGTATCAAGACCAATGGTGAAAGAGTCACAAGCAGGTTTTAACTAATTTACAGGAGATCCTTTTGCCAGACTCTTAGAGTGGAAAGGGTTACTTTGTGAAGCAATGCCCTGGTATTCTCCAAGCACAAACAGAAACTGCAGAGCCATGTCTTAAGGTTATGATGGGAGTGATTGTTACAGAAGATGGTCTGTGTGACTTCTAAGTTCCCTTTAGACACTCAGATCTTAAGATTCCAGACAAGTCTACAGGAAGCTTTTTAATACAGAATCTGACATAGCACAGCACGTGCATCTGTGTTGCAGTTCTGCTAAAACTGATTTAGATCTGTAGAGCGCAGCCAACAATTCCATACAGAATCACATATAATGCCAAGAAACAGCATTACTATTGGATGAGGAAGAGCACGCATAACTTTCTGATATCTCAGTACTTAGTTTTGTAGCCATATGCACTTAGTTATTATTCTAGAAAGTCTACAGAAAACTGTGTCCAATTGTGAATCTCTAACCCCTGAAAATTTAAAGTATACAATTAGCTATTTATAATTTACCAATAATTGATCAGATTTTAGAATAAAAACAAAAGCTTTTATTAAACGTCCTATAAAGTATCATACTATTGATGTACTTCTCTGAAAATGTACAGCACGTTAATATGATGAATGCAATTTATCATTAGATGTTGAGCAAATCCAAATATAAACCCTTTCAAGCAAATCTTTTCCACAAGAGATGTTAGCATGCATAATAACTTACTTCTCTTTAAACAGAATACTAAATTAGGTCCCAAACCATTGTCTTGCCAAAGTCTCTAGTTTATTTCATCAGGGAAGCCACGTGAGCTCTGGGAATACACAGCATGGTAGAGCCCTTATTTCTTGTCTATGCAGAGGGTACCAAGTGAACAAACATATAGGTTTGGGGATCATGTCTGGTGAGAAAGAGCATGCTTTAGAGAGCCACTGTGATCACCATGTAGAGGAGGGACCATTCAGAGAGGCAGCTGCGGGCTGCCGGCCCTGCCACTGAGAAAGCCACCCTGAGTCATGACAGAGATTTAAATGAGGACAGATTAAAATGTGGATGGGAGAGGACATGAACAAAATGTATCCTTCTGCTTCTTTCATGATCACTTGACTGGCACTAATGCAGATTAATGTCTAAGGTGGATTGTGATTCAAGTCTTCAAACTTCTTAGATTTTCTTTCTTTAAAATATCGCACTCAATGAGGACTAAAATAATGAAAGTATGATGCAGTGAATGGTGCCATATTAATTGTTTTTATTATCCTCCTTCCATGACTTTTTATATTCAAAATACTCATCAATTTTCCATTTTTCATAAAATATGGCTTAAAATCAAAATCCCTCCCATTTTTCTCCAACTTGCTAGTCGATTTCTTAAATTTATCTTGCTTGCCTTTCTTAGACAAAGCTTTCACGTAAGATTGCTTGGGTTTTTCATTATATCCACAATGCAAGATACACGTTTCACCTCTACATGCCATTGATCCCATGCCATTTCCCCTCTTGTCCCTCCACCTACTGAAGTCCTGTCATCTTTGAAGATTTAACTCAATTTCCAACTCTTTTATGAAGTTTTCTAACATTTTAATCCATACATCATTAACCTATCCTCTGAACCCTTAACCAATTCCTCTCTGTAATACTTATTTTTTCATTTATTAATTTTAATATTGCAAAGATACAACAAACAGAAACAATATGTTGTAAAAGTATGAGTGTCTTTATAAGATGTATTCCTTTCCATTATTTCATCTTTTTAACTCACCTGTGGCTATCTTATTCAAAATTTTCATGAAATATTTTTTAAATAGTGCTATTGATGGCTATTGGACCAAATTCAATGAATTCTTGCCTTGACTCAAACACACAGCTGTTATGACTCGAGGATAATGGAGAAAACCCCTATTTCTGCAGTGACCTCAACCTGTTCTAAGAGTTCAAGCACCTACTATAAAGGCTTTGGTGGCTAGAGAAAACCAGGACTAGAAAGCAGAAAAGAACAAACCATAGATCAATTCCTGGGAGCTATCCAGTGCTGCTCAGGTCAGCTGGGGGCTTCCTGGTGGGTCTCTGGTCAGCAATGAAGTCACTTTAACTCTCCCTTGAGTTAAGGTCCTCTACCAGTTCTGAATATTCATAAACTAGAACACAGTTCTCTATTATTTACAGACAAGTGCTTTTACATCCCTTAACTAACAATCTATTTCACCATTTAGCAACATGTCAGTATCCCTACTGTGCTGCTGATCTTCTGCTCCACGCTGAGACTCCAGACCTCAGCTACTACTAAATGTAGTCTGCTTTACAATCCTGCAAAAACCCATCATTGTGCTATGTGGAGCAAAATCTCTCCTAAGCCATCTTAGGAGAGATAATGAGCTGAATAGAGGCATCTTTCTGATTCCTTTTTTGAAATTAGGTGATAAAGTTTCCAATCCACCTGAGTCACTACTTAGCTGTAACTAAATAGTTTTTCAAGTGTTAGAGTCAGGTCAGGTCTGCCCATATTTAATTCTTATTTATTTGTTTATTTATTTATTTTTAGTTGCATATGAACAGCATGCTTTAGTTTATTTGTTTATTTTTATGTGGTGCTAAGGATTGAACCCAGTGCCTCACTCTTGCTAGGCAAGCACTCTGCCACTGAGCTACAGCCCCAGACCAGGTCTGCCCATATTTATTAGTCAAGAATTATAGGTTCAATCCTTGGAATTTTGAAAATGAATTTATTACAAATTGCACCCCAGGGGAAAAAACTCTCTAGAGATTTATGTAAAAGAATGTCCTCATCATCATCATGATTATCATCATACAACTATTTACCCTAGAGAAGAATTAAGGTCTCATAGACCCTTTTGCTAAATTGAAAACAGTGACTCTTTACCTTCGTTTCTATTGTCTTATGATCATAACAAGATAATGTGGTCATAACCAGATAATGACCAAAAAAAAAAATCAAAACCAAAATAGACCAAACACAAGTCTTCCACAAATTTAAATGACAGTTAACAGTGTAAATTCTAATCAGTTTACAACATCACTAAAAACCAAATGAGAGACAGTAACATTAGTAAATCAGATATTTTGATAAAATTTTGGAAGATAAAAAAATATATGTTGTTCTGACTTTTGTTTCCAGGAAAATGTGATAGTCATATTTTCCCCATTACTCCAAATAATTATAAATAAAAGACCACATCATTATATAAAACAAACTAGCCACTAACCTTAATACCCAAAGACAGACATGATGGTAAGTCCCCTGGTTTGATTTTGCCTCATATATCTCAAATTTAGAGCTTACATGCAACAGCCTTAAGAAAAATTTACTCTGATAACAAAAGGACCAGGAAAGGTACATACTAGCAGCACATAAATTTTTTAGGCAGTAGGTCTACCCTAGCCAAATTCTATAGGTGATATATATATATATATATTCTATAGGTGATATATATATATATATATATATATATATATATATATATAAATTCTATAGGTGATATATATATATATATATATATATATAAATTCTATAGGTGATATATATATATATATATATATATATATATCACCTATAGAATTTGGCTAGGGTAGATTAATATATATATTAATATATATTATATATATATATATATATATATATATATATATATATATATATATATGTATATATATGGTCTTATCCCTACCTATACCAGCAAAAAGCTGAGACAGGAATCTAAAGTTACAGTTTCACCAGGCTGCAGTGAAAAGCATCTCACCTTCTTCAATGTGGTGCCAGAAAAGGCTGAAGAGGAAGTCAGGACTCTTGTCCCTGCTATATCAATATTAACATCCTGTTGGTGATATTATACAATAGTTTTTGTTACCAGCAAAGGAGACTTGCACAGGATTTTTTTTGTATGATTTCTTCCAACTGTACCTAGATCTACAATGATTTTTAAAGAAAAATTAAAGGCTGGGGTGTGGCTCAGTGGTAGAGTGCTTGCCTAGCATGTGTGAGGCACTGGGTTCAATCTTCAGCATCATATAAAAATAAATAAATAAAATAAAGTCATTGAATCCATTCACAACTAAAAAAATATTGAAAATAAAAATTAAAATTTTAATAAAATACATGTTATTTATAAATCATAATCATTATGATATGTAGTACAGAGGATTATGAACACAAATATGAAATCCCTGGGGCAAATACATAACATGATCCAATCCCAGATGCATGCTTGTAAATGACAAACATGAAGATCCTAAAACCTTTTACAGAGAAATGGTAGGTTCCTACAAAGTAGCAAGAGTTTTTTTTGAAACCAGTCTTGTTGTCAGAAATAATGAATGTCTAACAACTATGAAATAATGATCTCAAAGTACTAAGGAAAGATTATTCTGGACTCATATTTCTATATTTAGTAACACTATCAAACAAATATGAAAACAGAATAAACACATTGTAGATAATTCAAATACTCTGCAATTTTACCTCCCCTGCATCCTTTTAGATTAAAGAAAGCAAAAACAACAACAAAAACCCTTAAGATTTAGTATGTCAAAGACTCAGGAAAAGATACCCAAGAAACAGCTAATAAAGCATAAGGGTGAAATTTTTAAAATGTCAAGAATGACAGCTCTAATAAAAGAAGAGAAAAAAATCATAACATAAAGCACTCCTAGAATACTTTCAAGAGGAAACTAAATTGCTTATAGTACATGATGTGATTTAAAACCTAGTTAATAATAATGTAATTCTTCCTTTTATTTATTAATTTCTGACTGATTAATAAAAATTGGCTTTTATACATTTCATTATGCAGCTAAACAATAAGTAAAATTCCAACTGTTTCTTATAGCACTTGATAAGCATTGACAATATGGTGAACCCAATAGATTATATATTACAAAATTTGACAGTGACTCTGTTTTCTAAGTTCACACAAGACTCAAGTGTGAAACTTCTCTCATATAGCCACGCACTGCACAACATGAGTTTGATTAATGATGGACCATATGCATCAGAGGTAACATAAGATAATAAATAATACAGCCTAAGTGTGTAGTGGGCTATGCCATCTAGGTTTATGTAAGTAAACTCAGTGATGTTCAGAAAAGAATAAAATCACCTAATGACACATTTCTCAGAAGGTATCTATGTTGTAAAGTGAGACATGAGCTGTATAATGGCAGCAAATATTCTTTTCTAGAGGTTTCTGAAGTTAGGCCACCTCATTTTAAAAATGTCTCATTCTCATTTTATGACATTAAATCCGAAATTCTGATGGTTTTTAACTTAAAGGTAAAGCAATAACAATATAACTATAGCTGTTGTGATAGTTAATGTGTCACCTTGATTTGGCCCAATGGTGCCCAGATATATGGTTAAATATTATTCTGCTGTCTCCTGAAAAGATTAATAATTGAAATGGTAAAATGAGTAAATTACATGGCAAGCTCTTTTGCTTCTCAATCCTTTAGACTTAAACTAAAATTTTAGTATCATCTCTCCTAGTATCAAGTTGGCTAAATGTAGGTCCTGCCTGGGACTTATCAGCATCTGTCTCTTAATAAATATATACCAAATTGGTTCTAGTCCTCTGTAGAACCTAAAGTAACACACCTGTCATAGAAATAGTCTTAAGAATTTAGATGAATGATTAGTCTTTTTTTTTTTTTTTTTTTTTTACTTTTACATTCAAGATGTCTGGAAATACTCATTATAGGGGAGTCAGAGTAATTTGCAGAGTTGAGTTCATTAAATCATGGCTGTTACAGAGATATAGCTATACTAACATAGGTATATAGAAATTGACAGCTCCCTCACTTATGTAAACCTTATAGGGTACATATTAGCAGTGAGTATGAAGAATGCATTGTAGGAAAGGTATATTTATTCCTTTGTACTTGAATGTAAGAATTCAAGTTCCTTGAAACGGTGTCTAATTATCACCTCTTCCTTTCACAGAACAAAAGCAAAATACTTCTTAAAGAGCTGATTGAAGACTTATCAAAGTTATTTTAAGAAATCAGCACTCTAAAAGGTGTCCACCAATGTTTCTTCTTTCTGGAATCATAACTAAACTCCATTTCTTAGCTTTCCTTGTCATAATGAAAGTCGCTTGTTTGAGTTCTAGCCAATGCAATGCAAATAAAACAATGTATACAATTCCAGGTCTAGCCTATAGAAATCTATGATGTAGGACCCTCCATGTTTTTTTTTTCCCCTTTCAAGGCAAAGGAATAGAATGGAGCCAAGAAAACTTGGAAACTATATGGAGAAAATGGCAGGGCAAAAATGAGGAAGGAACATGGGAGAAGAATCACAAGGAATGGCCCCATCTGCTGATCAAAAATGCCCACCAGACTTCATATGAGAGATGGTAGAGCCAATATACACATTTTGGTTTGTGTCTTATAGCAGTTATTATTATATTAAGTACCTATCTCACATTTACCCATATTTCAACATTCCAATTGATTATAGGATTTAAAATGAAATTCAATTTAGGCCATAGAAACACTGTTATTAATTGTGCATCAAATAGTTTCTCAGTAAAAAAATCCAAAGAGGCATTCTTCTTATGAGTTTATTATGATTTGCACAATTGAAGAAAGAAAAAAACTAAGCCCACTGAAAAACTTTCCTCAGAGTAGTTATAATGAAGGATAAAAAACTATTTTAATTTCCAGAACAATCTTAAGAGAATACAACAACAGGAGTACTATTCACAGATGAGACAATAACATCACTTACTCTCAAGAAGCTAGTAATATGGCACCAAAATTTTAAAATACAATAAAAGAAAAATAACTACTCTAATTGATATTTCCAAAGATGTTAATTAAACATTCTTGAGATAACATTTGGGAAGAGGAACTAAGTATTTGAAAGATAAACATGCCAATTTTAATACCTCTAGTTAAACCTGATGCCACTTGGGTCCTAAACTAATTTTTTAAAAGCATAATTGGATGTTCATAGTTTGCAACTCTGATTTGAAGACACTGAAAAAAAATTAGGTTCTGCTGAGAGAGAAGGATACATCAAGATGTATTTACATTGCTGCTAAAAATCATGAGAGAATCTGTACTCACTCATCTTTTTTGTTCTCTATTTCAGGACATGTCTAAACATACCCAATAAAATGAAATGTAAAATGATTCATACTGGTCCTTCAATTTTTCATTATGGATAATTACTTTCTATTCATTCATCATTATCTCAATGGTTCAGACCAGAAAAGTGTTATTTACTTCTTTCTCTTTTGTGGCTTCAATTATTTGGCTATTTGAAACCAAATGATAAAAGCTTCTTTGTCAGTAGTAGAAAGGGTAGAAGTATTAAATTTTATTGATAATTTCTAATACTCTTTAATTCAGTAAAAATGTGTTCAATAATTCTAGAGCACTCATCTCTTCATTTTTTTAAGTTTAACACCTACTTCTTATAACTAGACAATTTTAACACATTTAGGTGCTAATCAAAGGAAATGAACAGCTATTTAAATGCAAGGAAAAATATATAGAGGTTGGGGAATCAGGAGGAGGAGGGAGGGTAGGACACAGTGGGGATGGAAATGATCAAAATATATTATATGCATGTATGAATATGGCACAACGGAACACATTATTTTGTATAATTAATATGCACTAATAACAATACAGAGAATATACACATAAAAATACATCTATATGTACAAAATCAATCTAGCCCATTATCAAAGGTTACATGACCCCTGAACTGCTTGCTGAAAATGATATATAAGATTTAGATACCTACTGTCAGATTTTAAGAAAGACTTAAAACATCCTAATTCTGAGGATTACATTTCTCAGCCAAAACACATTCTCACACCATGAAATTACAGAAAATTCAGGTCTTTCATTCATTTTGCTTTAAGTTAAGTGACAACTGAAAGGAAGCATACTTAGCTCAGACACTTATGCATGTGAAGAGAAAAGCTGCTTTTTTTTATTTTTTATTTTCCCACATACTGCCCTCGACACTGTTTCTCATTATGGTGGTTATTCCTTTCCCCACAAAACGTGGAAATGAATGATCCCAACTCCAGGCTGTCTGAATGAATACAGGTCACGAATCCATGTGTTCATTTTCCAAGAGACAGTCATGGTTTCAACACCCTCCTATCTGTACTGCCCTAAGTTTAAAAGGTAGCTTGCAAGCAAGAGATTTCTGCTATTGTTCAAAGCATTCTACATCTGAAAACTATTGGTGGGTTAACAACCAATACAAAGAACACTGTTGTAAAGCACAGACTCCTTTTGTTTTATTACGAATTTCTAATTTAGTCATTATCATACCAAATTTCTTATTCTTCCTTAACCACCTTACACACCCACACCCACATGCACTTTCAAATCTGCCAAAAATTACAAGTAGGATTTCAAAGACTGAATAAGCTAAGGCTGAACTGAAGTAAAGGAGCTCCTCATTCGCTAGCCTTGAACAGTGATGTTCCAAGTCATTAGCATGTCCTCTGTTTCTGGCACATTTCCCTAGGTGGAACCCGGCTCCCAAAGAGCCTGAGCCAGAATTTGTAGAGGCAGCACTTTTTGCCTTTCACATGAATGATCAGAGCTCTCAGAGCTAACAGATTGTTGGCTGCTGGTAATGCTGGGCCCTTGAGTCAAATGAAAAGGCCAGTGAATTGATTACATATTCTTTATTGTTTCACAAGTTTGACTTATTAAGTGCTCTTGAACTATCTGGCCCTGTATTAGGCACTTTACAATGGCCCTATGTCCAAGGTTTATGTAGCAGTTTAAACCCTTGTTACCGTCAAACCCTTTTGCCAGCAAGCCACATTTTGACTATACTATATACTTTACAGCAGATGGAGTTTGGGGATTGCTGTGAAATCGTGAAAACAAAAGCAGAGACAGCAGGATAACACTAGGGGAATATCAGATAAGTATACCTAAAGAGCAATGAACAGTACAGGTAGGGTTAGAATAAGGTTTTTTGTCTTGTTTTGTTTTGTTTTGTTTTTAATTTACAAATTGGGAGATTCTAGATTCATGGACCAGTTTGTGTTGTGCATTTTTAAAGAAGTTTCCGATATTTTGTAATTAAAAAAAAAGAGGAACAGAAACCAAAAATATTAAAAGTACACCCTTTCATTGTAAATTCAGAGTCTAAGCTGTGCCAGGTATTTTCAAACATTTCATATTTTAATTGGCTTCCCAGGCAGACACCTTACAGTCTACAAGTCACATTCACTTAATCTTATATTGATTTTCTAAGAAACATCCTGTTTCTATGACTACACCAATCAATTAGCTGCTCATAAATAGCGAGACAATTTTCTCTCCAATGAAGCCTGAAGAGTTTCTTCCCACAAGAATATCTAATGTCGCCCCTTGCCCATAAAGAAATGACATTATATTATATTAAAGACGGTTGATGTATTTCTTATTTTGAAAATATTTGGAGATTCTGCACAGAGAAAACATACAAAATTGCCTTGGACCAAAATGTTGAATAGCTTATCAATCTGCAGTTGTTTTTATAAAAGGTCTCTATGGTTACCAGCAAAAAAATGGCCTTCCTTCACCTTCATGCTCTATCCCAGAGAACGGGAAGACTGGTAATCACTCAAGGAGTCTGCTCACTGGGAAAAAGACAATGGTTCTGCTACTTGGTGTGAACAAAGTGCAAATCCACAGGCTAGTCATGTGTAATTTCTTTAGTTAACACTGCACTATCTATTCCAATAAGGAAATTCCATTCACATTAATGTGTGAGGATTTGAGATAAATATGCACATTCTTTTTCTTAGTAATATACTAGGAATCAACAGAAGTAGCATGATTAACGAATGATATTGGTCTCTGGAGTCAAAAAACCTAGACCTGAGTATTAATATCAGCTGAGAAAATTTGGCAAAGCATCTTAAACTCTCTGTGGTTCCATTTCCTGTCCTATAAAATGGGATTGATATAATTAACGCAAAGTTATTTGGGGGATTCTCTAGATCTAATCTATCATAACTTCAATCAAAGTCCATTCTTCTATACAAAATATATTTCCACAGAAAAAAAAAAAAAAAAAGATCAGAACACTTTCCTTTCCCAAACCTCCCTATGTCTGGAGAGCACAAGCCAAACCACATAGCATCCAGTCTTCCATCCCACGCAACTGGTTCCCAGACTGCTTTTTCAGGGTCATTTCTGGTTAATTCTTAATTCATGCCTTATCCTAGCCCCATCAAAACAGATTCATTATGCACTTCCAACTACATTCTGCATTTGTCCAATGTATTTTCCCAAATTCTCCCTACCTGAAATACCCTCTATCCTTGTCTCCTTAGCAAACTTTTTCTCAACTCTTAATTCCAAGGACACCTTCCCAACCACCAACTTTCTAGTTGAGTTAAAAGCTTCTCTCCCATAAAGCAAACATTAAATTTCAACAGGTAAAATAATATTGTTCATTCTTTCAGCTTCCAATATGAAAACATATGTTATTTGGCATCCAGCATGAAAATATCTACATGTTATTTAAACACAGAGAAGTCACAGGGAAAAATTAAAATGTCTTTACAATCTGAACATCAAAAGAAAAAATATTATTCAGATTCCCCAAATCAATCAATAATAATTCATCACTTAATTGTTAGATAAGAAGCACATATCCAGATAAATATGCCACCTGAATAATGAGCTAATCCACATTGACTTCAATCATCTGTTAAGTGCAAGATATATCATTTCCAATGTTATAACACTTAAATTTTTAGATGAATAAACATACACATTCAAACCAATTAAGTAATTTGTAAAACTACTTGATATGTGGCAGGGTGCCATCCAAATTCAGATGTGTCTGACTCCTCAGTGCATTCCACTATTCCATATTCTCTCTCACTTGACCTTGCCCTTTGATCACATGTGGACCTGCAGTAATGGTCCAAGGATCCTTATACAGGGTCTCAGGTGCTATCTTTAGCCAGGCCACTCAAAATACTCTTTGACTGAGGTTTGAAAAGGAGATTGGTGCATTGATATATTGTATAGTCAACTCAAGAGGAAGACAGAATCTCTTCAAAACAGTAACATTTCATTAATAAAATTACTCATTAAAATAACTGCCATCACTGATGCTAGATCTACTTGTAGCCTTTCTTACTTTTGGTTCAACTCTCTAAAATATGTTTTATGTTTACCTATATAAAAATAACATTATGGAAGAATTATGATATAACATTAATCCTTTCTAAATTGCCTTGAATTAACTGGAAGACATTTACTATTTTTATGGTGTCAGTGGTCTTGGTGATAGTAGCTGTTAAGCAAAATAAAATTGTATATGTATCTTTAATTATTTTTTGATGAAGATTCCTTGAAAACTGTTTATTAATGTCCTGGATGAAACATCCAGCTACATATAATATTTCTCACATAGAAAATGTGAAATAAAATAGGGACTTGATTTTAAAAGCTTGACAATGTTAATTCAGTATGAGACTATGTATGAGATCATACATGTCATAATGGAACATTTTGAGCAATCCAACAATCTAGGATTCAGAATTACCATTGTTTTTAGGAATGGTTACATAGGCATGAACACAGGCATAGATATACAGTATTAGACAATCAATTTGAACTGTAGAAAATTTGAGTTAAAAGGTCAGTAACATATAAAATTTATTTCCTGGGAAAGCTCCCTTTTTAAGTTGCCTCTGGACTGGTGATCAAGAGGAATTAGACCTGTTCATTCACTCCACTCTGGAAGAAAGGAAAAGAAGACTAAAATATTTACAGGGAATAGAATGAAGGTAGGTCCCTATGTGCAGCAGAGGTCCACACAGGAAGAGTATCATTTCCCTCCCTACATACAAGCACTGAGGTTTAATCTGACTGCAGCTTCTCCTGTGCTCACACTTAAAGCAACTCTGACAGTGGCCCTGGCTAATGAGAAGTTCCCAAGCATCTCTGAGTCATCAGTTTGTTCTTCAGCAATGACGTATTACACACTATTAAGTAAGTCTATAAGTGGGCAAGTTGCAAAATAGCAGAATATTAGATCTATCTTTGAGGTGCTTTTAAAACCTTCTTGGGTATAATGAGTTCTCCAGTCTGTCTCACAGCTGAAGGATAGGCTGCTCCTAGTGCAAACATAGGTTAAATAAGGATAACAATTAGGCAGGTTACCAAATATGTTAAGTTACTGTTAGTTTCTCTTTCCTGTGACCAAAATACCTGCTATAAACAACTTAGAGGAGGAAAATTTTATTTTGGCTCATGGTTTCAGAGATTTCAGCACATGGTTAGCCAGCCACCTCTATTGTTTCAGTCCTGAGTTGGGACAGAACATCATGGCAGAAGGGCATGGCTGAGGAAAGGTGCACAGCTCATGGAAGTCCAAAAGCAAAGAGAGGGAGACAGAGGTGTCAGGGGCAATATACCCTTCCAGAACGTAGCCCCAGTGACCTACTTTATCTATCTGGGTTCCACCTCCTTCAGTTTCTCCACCTCTCAGTAGTTCATTCAGCTCTCAGTGAATGAGGTCAGAGCCCTCACAGTCTAGTCATCTCCTCAAAGGCCTACCTCTGAACATTGCTGTATAGGCTTGGTCAAGCCTTCAACACAAGAGCATTTGGGGGACATTTCAGATACAAACTATAAGGAATAACACAGCTGATGAGAACCAATTTCTTTTACAAACTGAAGAACAATTTATTCATTACTGAGAAATAGCAGAATTAGGTCTCATTCTACATGACATACATATTGCCAAACATGCTTTATTCTGCTCCCTCTCTCAGCCCTTGTTAACTGTCTCTGTGGAGTTTAAAAAAAAAAAAAGGTGTTTTTTAAGATAAGAAAGGGGAAAGGCAGACTCACCAAGAGCCAGTCAGGAAACTTGCAGTGGGAAAAACTTACGTTGAAAAGAAAGATCAGTGTGTCTTATTCAGTCTGGAGGCAGAACTCAAACTGTGAATTCAATTTGGTTAAGATGTCCTGCCGCCTGCAGCAGTGGCCCATTGTTAGGGGTTCATCAGTCATCAATTTATGTGCCAGAGACACAGTCAGAAATTACTATGGAGTGAAGATCGGGATTATTTGGACTTATTCAACACAAAAATGCCTAACACTTTGCCATGATGAATAATACATATATAATTCATTAATCTGAAATAAGAGATAGTATAAGTGATGAAAATTAGAAGAAATAACTGTTAACTCACAAATTTCAAGAATGAGTAAAAAATACAAAGAATAAACATGGACTAATACCACTCAAGTGAACATGAAATCTTTCTAGAAGCTTAAAATCAATTCCATAAATATTGTACACAGAGTAGCATATATTAGAGATTGAGCCAAATGACATCCTAAAAGTAAAAAACTTGACAACAGCAAGATTATGACAGTAAATTATAATCCACTTCCTTTTTTATTATCTCCAAGTCAATAATCCTTCCCTAGAAGATGCACCATAATAATACATTCCATGTAACAACTCCTCCCACCTAAAAAAGGAAAAAAAATAGGTCTAAAGACATAATTCAAAATGATAATTTGTGTGCTTTTGAAATAAAATAAACAAAAATAATGTTGACCAACTTTAGGCCAACTTTTGACCAACTTTGCAGATCCTTCCCCGATTCATTAGATTATATGGAGTAATAAAAGATGCATTTAGTTAATTAACCAATAAACAGAGAAAAGGAAAAAGAAATAAAAACCACGTCCCACTATCTAATAATTCAAATTTTAAAAAGTTACATGTCTTGATCATAGAGATAAAAATCTCAGTCCCTCACCTATATGTTTAGACATAATGAAGTCTTCTAAAAGGCTAGCATCCTTTCTTTTAAAATCCTTTTATTCAGTTAGTATTTTAATGTTTGTACTAAAAAAAAAAAAAAAAACCTATGCTTTTTGTTTTTATTATTCTGTAAGCTATTTTGCATTTGAAGTCATTGGATAAGAGAAGTCAAACATGGGAGAGCAAGGCACAGTAACTGGCATCTCCTACCTGAAGACCTTCAATAGCTAATCGCAGCATGCTTGGCGTAAGTTTAGAGGCTTGCTTGAAGGTGAAGTTACTCCAGTCTATGATCAAAACAAACCCATTGACTTGAAGCTCAGGATCTTCAATCATGGCTTCTAAAGAAAGTAAGATGGCACGCAGAATATCCACCAGTGTGTACCTATCAGTAACAGAAAAGTACTCAATTAGATCTGACAACTCTTGTAGAATCTGTGGAAAGCTTTTTTTACCACACTAAAGAGTTCCTTTAAAATACCTCAAAAAATCTCAAGGAAATTATTTTGCCTAAAAAGCTTCTTTTAAGAAGTTTACTTTATATAGGCTCTGGGGACATATTAGTATTTAGCATATATTCTATTTAAACAAGTAGCAATGGTTTTGAAAATACTACAGTTTTTTTTTTCATACTTTGTAGTAATTTAATTTGCAGCTAGGCCTTCCTATGAGTTTCTAATATCTCATTTCTGCTATCCCCAAAAGTAGGCATCATAGTTTGGAAAAGCTTAAGAATGCTGTGGGTAATTCTTACACTTCTTATATAGTCAGCCCTCCATATTCTAGGGATCTGCAACTCTAGATTCTGTGTGTTGAGGATAGAATTTGAAAAAAAAAAAAAAAAAAGACACTATGTCTGTACTGAACTCATACTTTCTTAAGAAATACAGTATAGCAACTATTTACATTGTAAGTTATCAAGAGATATTATAAATAGAGAGGAATGAAAGTATACAGGAAGAGGTGCACAGATTGTAGGCAAATACCATGCCATTTTACATAAGAGACTTGAGCATCTGCAGAATTTAGTGTCTGCAGGGGATCCTGGAACCAATATCTCAAGGATACCAAGAGACAACTATATTTGAAAAATTCAAGAATGAGATCTGAAGGAATTTCATCAACAACAAAAGTGTATGAGATCACTATGGATAAAAGTATCAGCAGATTTAATTACTTGTGTTGAGTTTGCATCATAAAGATAAAAGAAAGAAGAGAAGATGGGAGGGACAGATAGAGAAGGCACACAAAGGCAGAGATTCAAAAAATCATGGAAATTTGCCTCTTTAATATAATGCAAGTCATCCAAATTTAGAGTTGGATCTTTATTTTTTCCTGCCTTGCTCCTTAAGACAGTATCAGACACATTCTAGAAGCCCAATAAGTGCACTTATTCCTGCAAAATAGGACTAGACTGGGGAACAAGGAGACTAGTGGTAGACTAAGAAACTGATTAAATGAAGACAGCAGAAGTAAGAACAAAAATAAGAAGCCAAATTTGATAGGTTTTTAGTGGTAAAAATAATAATTTGATATTTAAATAGATGTGGAGAGTAAAATTGAGGAAAGATTAAAGAATGACACACAGATTCTAGCTTCAGAGACTGAGTAAATATCAAATCATTAATCAAAATCAATAACACAAATAGAGAGTATTGTTGGGATGTCTGGAAATACAGAGTTTTGAACAGAAACTGTTGCATTTGATAAACATGTAATATATCCAGAAAGATACATTAAGTAAGCATCTGGAAAAATAGATACTAAGCTCAGAAGAGAGCTCAAAGCAAAAAGTTCTAGAATCAAAAGTACAAGCTGAAAGATCAAGGAAATAAAGTGGTTACTGCAGTCAAAGCTAAGAGAGATATTAGATAATTATTCAAATAATACAATCATTAAGAAATCCCCAAATTTTAAAAGGAGTCAGAAAATTTATGGACAATGGTAATAATTTTGATTTTTTTATATAATCTGTATTTTAAGAATTTTTCTCCTGAGACATTCAGGTGAAGATGTCCAGGAAAAGCATACAGAGAGAGATCTGCACCTTGGGGAATAAGTGGGATGGGGTGGAAGGGGATCAGGAATAGAAATCACCTGTATTTAGTGGAAGTGATATACTCACCAAGGAGACAGTATGAGATGGAGGTATTGAAGAGGGAGTAATTCTATTTTTCCTTCTAAAAATATCTGGAGGTGAATGAGAAAGTATGATAGTTTGGAAAGGAATAAAAAAAGAACATTGGAGCTTTAGATAATTTCTCATCCATTCATTTCCCAGTCTGTAAAACTATCTGTGAGGAACAGAATTTTTAGGATTCTAGCATGAACCAAGAATAGGGCATGATGTCAGAAGACTTCTAGATGGCATCTCTGCCCTGCCTGTCATTAGTTGCATGGCCCTTGAAGTACCATTAATTTAAAATTCTAAGGACCAGTTCCCTTATTTGAAAGTATAGTGGTAGCTATGCCTATCTCACAGGGTGGGAGGTGGGAGTTGGAAGGCAAAGAATCATACAGATAATTCTGATGAAATAATCTGCACAATGCTAGGTATACAGGAGGTATTCAGTGAAAGTTGGCATACATACCTAACTTACTTTGGGTTGTAATGGTAGCCCTAGATATAGTGCACTAAGCAGGGTATAATGAGAATTGAAAAATATTTTCCTTAAAAAGTTAACTATGATTTTTAGAATAGACTATTAATTACTATTTTAAAAGACAATAATTAAGAGATTATTTTTAACCATCTAGAATGAGTCCAGGTATTACAGGCCTAGGGATATGCAATCCAAAACTATTTCTTGAATACATAAGGTAATAAAACTTTTTGTAGAGCTCTATTATTTATTTGTTATTAGTGAAAAGTATATGACATAATGCCTTAAATGTCACTTGATGGCTGGCCTACCATCATTGTGGACATAATGGCCTGCATGTGTTATAACCTAAAGCCTATAAACCTACAAAGGTGGATAAGTTGAAACAGAAAGTTTTAAGTTAAAATTAGATTTTAAAATCTAAAATTAGAAATTAGGTAAAAATTAGACATTACCCCAAAATCATTTTACTTTCTGAAATTCAAACTAATATCATTCTGGGCCAGGGTTGTGGCTCAGTTGTAGAGCACTTGCCTAGCATGCGTGAGGCACTGGGTTCAATCCCCAGCACCACATAAAGATAAATAAATAAATAAACAAATAAAATAAAGGTAATAAAATAATAATATCATGCTAAAGAAAATTAAAATCAGAAAAGTCTAACTCAGGATGTTTCCTCATTATGAGATTGATTTATTCTATTATCCATAAGAATATAAAATTGCATTAATATCAAAATGCCATAAAATAAAATATGAATCTTAAATCAGTTTTGGAAGGATGATGCATTTGTATCTAGTAAAGGTAAATCATGGTACCAGTAATGCTAAAAACAAGAGGCAGTTTGTTTAAGGAATACACTTGAAGTATAGTTCTTTCAAACTATATCAAAATCAAGGATTAAAATATATAATTTATCTATATAAATAAATATATTTTTATTTAAAAATATATTTTATATATAAATTTATTTATATATATATATTTTTATTTAAAAATATATTTTATATATAAATTTATTTATATACTTATATAAATAAGTATATTCTAAGTAAAATATATTTTAAGTAAAAACATATTTATGTATATAGATAAAATATATAAATTATAAAAATTGTATATTATAAATTATACATATAAAATGGGTTATAAATTATTATGAGTTATATATAATATTATAAATTATATATATATGCTATATATAGAGATATATAATTATCCTAGAAGAAGTAAAATAAGGAAAACTTCAAGATCACAGGGAAGAAAATCAAGTTTGCAAAGTTTTCAAGAGAAATTCTAACCATTTTTTTAAATTTAATAACTTGTTCCAAGAAATCTAAGTGATCTTTATAAAAATCATTTGAATTTATAAGCTTGAGAAAGTAAAAACATCTTAGCTAACATATTCAAAGGGCAGGCCAACACCACTCTTGACTTACTCCTGTCCTCTGTTGTCAAACATGTCATATTATTACCATTAGCAGCTCAGCAGGCTACTCCTTAGAAGAACATGATTTCACAGGCTCTTGCCAAAGTCTATAAAATACCTTCCAAAGAAATGTAGCATCTATGAATTTATTTCTTCAGGAATCCTACAATTGCTCTCCTCTTTAAATTATTTTAACTGTTATAATTTGGAAATTAGAAGTTACTATAATGAAAATATGTTACATATTCATGTTTGGTATTTATACCCAAATTATATGAGTTTCATCATTGCTATTCTTCCCTTGTGTGTTGGAAGAAATCCTCTTAAACACACACACACACACACACACACACAAAACAAAGGTAGCACATTGTTGCAGCTCTTGACTCCTGATTGTGCTCCCCAAAATAGCATTAGCTAAAACTTGAATTTGTAGAGAAAAGGATGCATAGCTCATAGTAAGAAGAAATCATAACACAAGCAAGGAATTTTACAACTGACATCTGACTATGTAGACCACTGTCCCTGAATGAAATCAAAGTTGCCATAATATGTTAAAAACATATGGAGAGCACTTTGACACCAGAGCTCCTATTTACTCACTGTATACTCAGAAGGAAAACATCTAATCCCTCTTGAAATTTTATAGCTATAAAACCAGTCTGAAAAGATATATGCAAAATACAAAGTAAAATGTGTTTGTTTAACTTAATCAAGTCTTTTTAATATACAACTTACCACTATCCTAAATACAAAGTGAAAATGAAACACTTGCCTATTTTTCTAATCTCAGGTTGTCTGTGCACCTTGAAGAAGTTACTGAACCTTGCTAAGCCTCAACTTCCTCTTTTCAAAATGGAAATGGTAGTTGTTACCTCCTAGAACAAAATGTGAAATACAGTCCACTGCCTATCACATAGAAAATACTTTAAATGTTAACTTTTATGATTTCTATAATTATATAATTTTATCACCTCATATTCTACAGTTGCTTTTGCACTTTTGAACCATGTATTCTTAACTTTGCAGACTTGTGAGAATAAAAATTAAATAAAATAATATATGTAAAGTTTTTATCATCACTTGGCATATAATATAGCCAATGAGTATATGTGCTATAATCATTGCTGTTGAGACTCCTCTATTTTGTTCCATGACACTACAATTTTTTTCCTCCCACTTTCTGGATACTCTATGTCTTCCATCATTGGTTCCACTCTTTCTTCAATCATCCAAATGCAGAAATAGACCTTGGTTTCCTCCTGTCACCAGGTAGTACCTTATAGAGTTCCTGAATCATGCACTTTTCCCACTGGCCAATACACAAGTAAATGTCTCACCTGTATGCCCAGAGACAGTGTCACTCTTAAGCAACACACTCATCCTTCCAGTTGCCACTTAAACATCAGCACCTTAGTAAATGTTACCTGAAATATTTCATATTAATGATACTTATCTCAGTACTTCCATTACTCACTTCCCCTCTGAGATTATTTGCAATGATCAATTAATGAAGAATCATTCTTGGATATCCCCATTCCCTTCTCCTTCTGTGTATTTTCACCAAGTTCCAACTACTTTTCTTTTTATTTCATATGTCTTTGGCCTCCAACTCTTCTTTGCCAGTAGTCTCAGGTTCATTGCCTAATATAATGGCATTTCTCTTTTGTTTTTCTCCCCTTTATCTTGCCAACACCCTACTGTGATATTAATCATCCTGCACATAACACTGCTCCCCCATGGCTCTTCTAAAACCCCACTATTCCCTTAATAATTATACTTCTTACCTTGCACATCCATGCAGATTCCCTCTAGCCTTCAAGGTCTTGTTACATCTATCCCCCAGCAAACTGGTACACTTCTCTACTGTTCCTTCACTTCAATCTGTTAAGGACACCTTTCCTTTTCATTTTCCCTAAGTTCTACCTTTCTCTGGGCTTACCTCTGGCATGGTCTCTTCTGTGAGATTCTTTCCATCTGATAGGGACCCTTTCTTTCTCAGTCTATGGCTGCAGACATGTAAGCTTAACTTAAAAACTGAGTTTTACTGTTTAATACTACTCTCTGTCCTCATTGCCCAATAGTGTACCCAGAATACTATAGGTACACAAGAATATATGCTATGATCAATTTTCCAAGGGTAAAGGCCACATTGCTTTACTTCCTCCCACAAAGGATATCAAAGTGCCCTATTTGGCATCATTTTTTTTTAGTTACATCATTCATGTATGGCTTTTCTCTCCACCCAAAGGGCAAAGCAAAACACCTTCTTGGACTGAGGGCAGACAAGACCTTGCCATGCAGCAGTACTGAGTAGAAGAACACAACCTGAAGCCAAGAGCCCTGGCTAATAAAAGAAGTTATTGCTTAAAGTGAATTCAGAAAGTACTTTGAAAACTTACTCAAGCACATTAGAGCAGCTTCTTCTCCTGTTTCTGACCATGCAATTTTTGGTGGCTTCTTGGCCTATGTTTCCCTCCTGCCGTTCACAGCACCTACTCTCTCAACACATCTTATAGTCGAGCAAAGATCAACTGAAATCACAAGCAGGTCGTGTCCTTCTACTCTCCAGTCTTTTCAGCATGACAGGGAAAACTGCCATCCCAGCATCATATACAACAGCACAACAGCCAACAACTTCCTTTTGTCACTAAATCAATCAGCCATTATTAAATTCTTCATTAAGCCTGCCCAGCCCCTCACTCTTCATTAAACAACATTTTATAAAGTCTAAAGCATGTCTTGTTGGAAAGGTGCTTGGGAGAGAGACAAAGAAGAATTAACCTTTATTAATACCTCAGGGTGTGGTTAGTGCCAAAGCTGAGGAACCTATCTAGGTGTTTTATACTACTGTATTGTAATGATAGTACCTCTATGGGGTAATAGCTTAAGATTTCCAAAGCAATTTTAATGTATTGTCTTAATATCAAAATAATCACCAAAGTCCCTGGGCTGGCTTTCTTCCTATTATTAAACATATGAGTACATAGAGTCTCAGAGAATTTATACAGTTTGCCCAAAATCACTAAGGAAGAAAGAGGGAGCCTAGATTACAAGCCATGTCTTTCTGACTCCATGTAAACCATGTTTCTGTCCACTCCCCATTGTGCCTCATATCTAGAACAGTTTGATGAATAGCTGCTCTGCTTTTTCATTTCTCAGTGGCATAATATGTGTGTCAGAAGATAGGTGATCAGGAAATCGATATCAAGGTGGCACAGTGGCACATGGCACTGTGCTGGGCACTCTCCAGCCAGCACCCTGTTGGGACTCTGGTGAAGGGAAGCACAAAGACATTCACAGGAGTCAGAATGGGAAGCAAAGCAGCTAAGTCTACAAACCTCAGATGAAATAGAAACTCTGAGATTTTCATCTGTCTGGCTTCTTTTACTGAGCACAAAAGATTACCTGTCTGAGCCTTGCTTTAACTTTACTGCTGTGGGAACATATGTGAATAAGAACAAGAGAAGCACTGGAAATGAGACATCTGCAGATAAAATGTCACTCTGAAAAAAAAATAATTGTACAACTATTGCTACAAAAAAACACTTAACATTGGACTGAAGTTTACTGGAATAAATAAGTTCATCAACCTTTCTTTTCAGGGACAGATACTCTATGCAAGTGTCTGTTAGTAAAGTCTTTGCCTTCAGAAAATATATTCTTACACCTTAACTTTAGTTCTTAGTTATCTATATTCTTTTGTTTAATCAAGATTTTTTAAAGCAGCCAGGTACAGTGGCATACACCTGTAATACCAGCGACTCAGGAGGCTGTAGCAGGAGAATCACAAGTTCAAAGGCATCCTCAGCAACTTGGCAAGGCCCCTAAGCAACTTAGCAAGACCCTGTCTCTAAATAAGAAAAGGGATAGGGATGTGGCTCAGTGGTTAAGCACCCTGTGTTCAATCCCTCGTATATAAAAAAAAAATTGAAACCATAGATTGGTTTTCTTTTTTGTAGTTATCAGAGCTCAATTTTTATATAATCACATTTAACTGTCTTTCCCTTGATTTATGTTGATAACTGTCTTTACACAAAAGAAAGTGACAGATTCACTTACTAGCTGTATGATCATAAGGCAAGTATTCAACTGCTATAATACAAGCTTCAAAGTTTTTTTGAATATGTGAATGAATAAGTGAATGAATGAAAAGGAACAATAAAAAATTAGATTCAGTTAACCACAGGTGATGAGTCCCTGCATAAGCTTCACCTATGCTGAGAACTTCCAATGCTGATCAACAGTATCCTCTTAAAGTGTATGTAGTCTCCCTGGTAAAAAAAATAGATTTTCATACTTTTTCTTTTTAAGGAGATTATATGTCTCTTAATAGTACAAAGTTTGTGTTGTATCTCTATAATACCTGCTAAATTTCTAAGTATAGGGCAAATATTCAACTAAAGTTTATTTTTAATCAATTCAAATGAAATAAATATTAATTGATTCCTGTTATTTGATGTCATGATGATCCAAACTGCAGGAGTATCTTTTGTTTCATAACATTGCTTATTTTAATCACTATTAAAATATACGCACCCCTGGTTAAGTTAGAAGAGCTCTGTCTTTTCTCAAAATGGGGGAAATATATTAACTTAGTAAGAATAACTTGTTAATAAACAAATTGTTGGCCCAGTTTTTAAAATATCTTTAAATATTTCTTTAGAGGCCTCCTTTTGGGCATTTAGGTAGCCCAAAATACCTTGCTCTTCTTCAACCTTGTTTAAAGTTGCACATTTGAAACATGGAAATAGTCTGATTTAAAATAGACCTAATCAATGCTGTACTGAAGTTTGGCCCTCCAGTGTTTGCAGTTATTTCGGGATTATTTCACTAATTACTGCATAGTTGCCCCAATTTTTAAAAAATTTTCTGTAGTTGTAGATAGACAGAATGCCTTTATTTTATTTGTGTATGGTGCTAAGGATCAAACCCAGTGCCTCATACATGCCAGCAAGTGTTCTGCCACTGAGCTACAGCCTCAGCCCTAATTGCCCCAGTTTTTAGAGGCTATTCTTTTATTTTCAGAGATTTTTCACAATATTCCTCTAACATTTCTCAGGACAACTGTATTTTTTTTTAACCTCTCCCATTTTCCCATGGTCTGTATTAAGAGAAGAGTTTGGAATAAGTGGCAATTACTAGAGAATTTGTTCAGGGAGCCTCCCTACCACAGATTCTGTTGGGATCCCGTGGAATGTACACCTGAAACTTCTACTTTAGCCTAATGGAAATCTACCTATCACACAATGCAACAATTCCTCAAGGATTTTGAACACAAGGATTCCTGATCCTGCCACTAAGTGTGACAATGACTTTATAGTTGAGAAATGGTTTAATAGTTTAACAAACTGAGACAAGAAATCTTGAAAAATCAAGCCAAACAATAAAGTCTCTTCTTTTTAAATTTGTTTTAAAGACTACTAACTGTGAGTAATTCTACCTATCTTGTTTATTACCCTTGACTGTTTTAATCCATTCATTTTCATTTTAATCTCATTTAATTTTATTCATTTTACCATACTTCCAGAGAAAATAAAATCTTTGTAGTTGACATTAAAGCAAATCTGCATTGTCTATGGTTATTTTTAAGTGGTAAGACATTATTATCAAAATCATCATTTTGAACATTGACCACACTATTGAAAGATATGAGAGCATGATCATAATTCAAACTGAAACCTCAAATACCTATCATTTACATATTTTCTTTTTTATGAAATACTGATTACTAGGCAAAAACAGACAAGGAAATGTTTTCTAGGCAAATTCCAGGATGAGTTAGAGGATCACAGCAATGTCTGACCAGCGAGTTTTAAGCCCCTTCCTGAGTTTCAATACTGTGATAATCAATGTCCATTATGAAAACCAAAGATAGTGCAAGGTGGTCTGTGCTTTCTGAATTGCCACTATATTAATAATCACTTTAATTCTAGCTACATTTAATTATTTTCTAATAACTATTAACCAAATCCCAGATAAATGGTTGTTTCTTCTACTAAAGTATAGAGAACTACTTTATAAGTGTAATGAGGTCTATAGAAGTAAAATACTACTGGCATCTAACCTATCATTTACAGGCCAACTCTCAGGCTGCATGTCATCTGTAGGTTTCAGGTAATAAAATTTCACTCATGAATATTCCCAGTAATTATGTGTCAGTGGATTTCTACTTCTCAGTTATCTGCTCTTATGCCTTGGGGCCTAGACTGCCATCTCCTTTCACTCCAAACTTCCTTTTCTCAAGTGGTGCTATATCTTCTAGCTTCATGGTCCATTATCTTCACACTCTGTTGATGAAATCAAGTGGACAACTTGGAGGTATCTGCTGAGCCCTAAGTAGGGCACTGTCATTTGGGAAGGAAATATAGCATGTGATGCACTGAGAATCCCTGAATTCTAATGATGCAATTTAACCCTCAAATTATAATTTTGTTGTGTTTGCTTTTGTTTTCAGATATTATGTTAGACAACCTGAAAGGAAATAAAATCGTATGAATTTCTTCCAAGGTACAGCATGCTCAATGAATGTTTCAAATCATCTGAGCCTGTTTTATTTCTTTTTAGAAGACCACAGACCACAACACATTTTGACATTTCAGTATTTCTTCTTTTTTTTTTTAGATTTGTCAGAAGGTGAGTATACTGTAAATATTTTTATTTTACCTTAGTTTTCCTTATGACTTTATATCTCATAAAGATTTTGGAAAGGGCCCAATTATTCATAGAATCTAAAACTATCTTGCACTATGTTATAGTAGAAAGAGACACACTATTTTATATTTATTGTTTTCAGTGTCTTCAGGCACATAAAAAAATTGCCCTACAAATTTAATATAGCAGAAA
Source organism: Marmota monax (assembly GCF_021218885.2). Classification (NCBI taxonomy): domain Eukaryota; kingdom Metazoa; phylum Chordata; class Mammalia; order Rodentia; family Sciuridae; genus Marmota; species Marmota monax. The sequence goes on along the minus strand of NW_026694256.1, from coordinate 4,527,351 downwards.
GCAGGTAATAGAGAAATTTTTACTTAGAATTTGTTTTAAAAAACTGCATAACTCTTAACTTACCTCAAATATTTATTTAGCATCTACTGTAGCTCAAGTGCCATTATAAATATAAGAAATGTCTTTTGTTACACAAATTAATACTTGTGGGTGGGTTTGCAAATATTTTCTTCAAAATTTATGAATCTTATTTTTTCTTTGTACTTAGGAATTTGGAAATTACCTTTTTTCCAAATAATAATTTTTCTTCTATTTCATTTCTGAAATTTCCCTTTATAATACTATTTTTTTAAGTATTCAACTCAAGGCATGTGCTCAAAATTATGTTCAGCTGTACAGTTTTCTTGAGAGATGCAGGTGGTTTTGAACTGGCAGGATGAGGACAAGGAACACAGCACTTAACTTACACAGCAGGGGAGAGTAAGATGCAAGGAAATTTGTTACCTAACCTAACAGCCATGGTTAAGTAAGCATGTAGAAAAGGTGGCCACGGCTTCTGTAGGAGGCAAGTCAGAGAAGCCTTGAGACTTAGGGTGGAAAAAGAGGATTCATACTGAGAAGGGATCATAGGACTCTGGCACTACCAGAGACGCAGTTGTTTCTCTAATTTCAGGGCAGGGACCAAAACAGTTCTTGTGCACATACTTTAAAGATTAAGATTTACAGAGGCTGCCAAAATGGCAGAACTGCCCATCCAGGAGTCCCTGTCATTTGGTATAAGTGGGCTTGGTATGGGGAACAAGTAGGAAGAGGGAGGGATTTGTTACAAACAAACAAACAAAACAGAAGGTAGAAACAACTGAAATTTAGGCAAGCTGTAAATCACTTGCATGTGATTTAGATGTACTAGTTTCTTGGTATACTACAACTTCTTGTTTATACCTGTTCCTTTCCAATCACAGAAATAGAATTCACAACTATTAGTCTATAGGTCCTGACAGGGTGTTTCTATAGGACATAACTTCTCACATTTTAATTTTAAATTTATAGTATTTTCATATTGATAATTTTGTGGAAATTTAATAAAAATGTCCTACATGTCTATCAATATCCCTCCTGTTGTAGATTTCCAAAGAGAAAAAGTTTGTTTCATTAGAATGTGTCCTTTATAGAAATGCAAGAGATAGACAACTGAAACAGTTCCTTAAGTATACCCAGAATAATCTTCCCATATAGAAGAGAACTATAAGTGACTTTCATCTTAATTATCTGAATAAATCATTATGAATGTTAGTTCACTTATAAAATAAATGAAATAGTTCTGATGTATGTATATGTGTCTTTGAATAAAATCTGCCTCTCTAGGGATATTTGTAACAGACTTTAAGATGTATTTAAATATAAAATTTCCATAGCCATCATATCACTAAAGCTTAATAAATTTCTAAATAAACTTTAATATGGAATATTAGGTTCTTTCTCAAAGTTTTCAGTTTTGCTATGCAATTGTCATTTGCATGACTTCATAATGTATTCAGATGAAGAAAAAAAACACTTCCTAAAGAAAACTTATAGTGTTGGATAGAGTTTCATAGTCCTTTGATGTTTTCCACATGATAAAAGGTGTAGTAAGGTCTAGCCAAAGTAAAGGAAGCTCCATGTCCTTCCAATGGCTAATTTTATCTATGAGTTTCTTAAATTTATGATTCTTCAGATAGTATTTTGTCTCCATATTCACTTTAAAAAATAAGAGTACCTCTCAACTTGGAATTATAGGGGAAAGTAACCAATCAAATGAGAAAACTGTTAAAAATCAGTTTTATTTATTATGTTCTAATATCCCAAGAAATTCAGAAGCCTATCCAGAAATCCATAAGTTCTATAAAATCTCTCACTAATTGTAAAACTCATTACTGTTGCTCCAGATGTAGTTTAAATTAACCAGATGTACCCAAAGTCATTATTCACAAAACTAAAATACACCAACGTTTTAACAGCCATCTTCTTATGATATTTAGCTTGGGAGCATTTCCAGGTTCCATGAAATACACTTATTTAACTTTGAAGTTAATTGAAACTACCTTATCCAAGAGGCTTTTATAATTTCTTGTATCTTACAGCCTGGAAATGAAACCTGATTGAAGAAGTAAAAGTGCCCGTTGCTTTTTCCCCATAATAGCGTAGATGAAATGCAAATATTATTTCTCCTCTACTAAACAGCCAATGAGCTCAAAAAGCCTACCAACTGATACATCCCAACATTTTCCACTTCTTTCTAAAAGATGAAAAATTATATCAGACAGGAAACGTATTCTTCAGATTAGTGACAGGTGTAGAACAAGCACACCAGTCAGCCTTTATTTTCAGTGTCGCTAGGCATGCTCAGCGACAGAGGGTGCAACTCTTCCTTTTCACTGAAGTGACACACATCATATTACACCTTTATCTACACATCACCAAGCAGAAAAGTTCCAAAGCAATAAAACTACCTGCTCTTGCTTGAGCACCGGGCTATTCTTAGAAAATAAGAAATAAAGAATACTAAAGAGAGAGGGTATTGATGACAATTATGATGTTGATTGTCTTAAGTTTAAGAATTCCTTTATAAGGAAGGAGGAAAAGTTGTCTCCTATAATTACTCATTTTCCCAGACCAGTAAATTTATTCAGGAGGTGAAAATTTTGTTTGCTTTATTTAGAAGTTTAGTGATTTAGATTTCTGTGTAATAAGATGGTTCAGGAAACACTTAAAGCTGCAATAGGAAAATGGGTGTTAGTGAACTAAGAGTTTTAAAAGTAAAAATAAAAGGCCTTCTCTCTTCCCAGGGTGCACACCAAAAACTCATTTCTTAGTCCCAGTTTCTCTTTTCTCCTAGCCCAATAAACAAAAAACATCAAACCTGCAAAAATATGACACCACTCTTCAGGATAAATTCTGGAAATTGGGAGGGAAACAGGATCATGCGCAAGTTTGGATTTAAGATTTACCTGCTCTGATCCCAGTTGGCAGCAAAAAGGACTAGAATCTTCCTGCCATAGTGGTCCAGATTGGCTAAGCCCCCAGGGAAGCCATCTTTCAGCGCCTGCTTGATGCCAGGGTCAGTGGCCTTGAAGCTTTTGAACATGTCCAGGTTCTGCTGACGGTACTCAAAGTATTGGGCCAAGAGGCGGAAGGCCTCAAAGTGATGAAACTTCCTCGCCCGCAAGAAGCGTAAGATGAAAGCATCATCAGTGCGCAGGAAGCCAATGTCCGGTCTGGTGATGACCATATCCCTCACCTCCTGGATGTCCTGGTGCAGCGTGTCTGGGTTCTCATTCAGTTCCAGGCGAGCTTTCTCCAGGGTCTCAGGGGAGAGGCCAGCTTGTAAATGAGTCATTGTTCTGTCTTTCCAGAGCCTTTGCTCTGAAGCTCTTGTTGACTGTCCCACAACAAACCTGGCCTTTGCCACTTCCACACTCTGGCCCCAGACCTCGCTGCTGCCTGCTTCTCCTTTCAGGAAAGAATTGATCTTCGTGATTAATCAAGTACCCTGTTGCACTTGCTTTCTAACAGCTTTACTGTGGAGGATATAAACTTTCCCCCTAAACCCCTAAAAACAAGGCCCCGTTTAGTTCCCTCTTTAAAGAAACGTGGACCTCTGGAGGGCCCTGCTCGCTGCTCCTTCTGGTCCTTTCTCTCTCTCTGAATGAAACACCCCTAATCCCACCTAGCACGAGGGGTTCTGATCATGGTGCGGTCCTCTTCTCTTCTCTTCCAAGATGTAATAAAAACAACCCCCACGCACATCTCAGCCCCAGCACTGTGATGTTTCTGCAGTTCCTACTGAAGGATGCGCCTGCCAGGGATAACGAAGGGAATTCTGATTAATAATAAGGTGGTTCTTCAGCGCTGAGATCCAGGGCGGGGAGAGAGTGTCTTTGCCAGAAAGAAAAAGAGAGAAAGAGGGTGGGGGAAAGGAGCTTATTTCCCCCCCTGCTTATTCAAAGATGCTATTTTTAAAAGACATCTTTGTGGGATTTTAATTTTTTTATTATTATTATCATGATGATCCAATTAGGGAACACTGCAGATAGTGCACCTTCCCTCTGCCCCTCTTAGGTATACACCGCGATCTCATGAGGCACCAGGAGAGATTTTGGTGGCGTTGGCACCAGCGTGGGCTCCCCCCACCCCACCCCACCCCCAACTTCTGCCCTCCTCACTCCCTTTATTTTAAAGGACTTGTCGCGGGGATGGGGTGGGGAGGGAAGGTATCTCTCTGGGAAGGTGCGTGTCAAAAACAGGGGGGTGGTGAAGGGAGTTGTGGAAAATGAAATAAAAATGTCTCTATCTTTTCTGTAAACCCCAAAGCAAGAAAGAAGAAAGAGCAGCTGGCTCCTACCAGCAAACCCGGAGGCGGGGACGCTAAGCAATGCGGCACTCCCTGGCATCCATCAGCCCAGGCTTCGGCGGCGGTGGCGGCAGCGGGGGCGACAGCAGCATCAACTCCTCTCGGCGGTATGGAAGGAACAGAGAAGAGGGGCGGAAGCGGGGACCCGGGCCGAAGACTCACTCGGGAGTAGCTGGGGCTGCATCCTCTGAGGGCAACCCGCTGCCTCTCAGCAGGAGGGGTGGGGACGGTAGAGCTAGGGCCACCGCTGTCCCAGGTCCCCGCCCGGCCCTGCCATTTTCGCCTTCGGGAGAGAAGGGAGGGAGGGGACCCGAACGCCTGGATGGAAAAGGCCACGCCGGCGGCCGCTGCCTTTGTGCACCCAGAGCCGCCGGGGCGGTGGGCGCGGCACCCGCCTCTCCCTGCGCGCTCCGAGTGACCAGAGTCCGGTGCACCCCTCCGGGTTGCTGCTGCGGCTCCGGCTGCTGCTGCTAAAAGAGGACTCAGCTCAGCTCAACTCCTCTCTAATTATCCCAGCACAGATCTCGCTGCGACGTAAGCACTCAGCTCGCGCACGCACTCAGCTCTTCTCTCCCTGCCTCTTTGGGAAGGATGGCAATTTTTGTGGCATTCAAATATCCCAAGCCCCAAGTTTATCTTGCTTCAGGTCCCCACTCCCCAGCAGACTGCTGGGGCGGGTTTTGCCTGGCGAGGCGAGGTAGGGACGCCTTCCAGCCTCCCCACGCCCCTCTTTCATCCTTTGTGTGCAAGACCCCAGAGTGTCAGGGCGAGTAGCTCCTGTAGATGGTAATCCACATTGACACACATTTTCTAGTTCCTCTAGGAGGTAATTTTGATGAGGAAGGAGTACAGAAACATTTTGTACTTTCTGCCTTCGTTGTAAACAGAGACGTTTAATTTAGTAAAGAAGATTTCAACTCATTGTGTTGATGATTAAACCTCTGGAGAACTTACATAAAGTTTTTCAACCATAAACTCTTCTCTGTTAAATTCCTATTGAAAAAGATGAAAATGAGAACCGGGACCAGAAAAAAAAAATAATAACACAATTGTCAACGAAGGAAAACATAGGCATTTAACTCATTTCTGATCTCATAAAGGCAAATATTTCTAGAGCCATAATCTTCCCTTCAGTTTTATGCATCTGTATATCAGAATCACCCTAAATGAAGAGTCTTTGTGTGTAAGGTGGCTGTAAATGAGTTTGAGAAAAAGAAATTTTTTTTCAAAGTACAGTATATATACTGTCACTAAGCCTAACTCTGGCTTTGCAAATAGTAGGATGGGATCATGAGTTTAAGTTAGCTCCATGCAAAAATATTTAATTAGCACCTCTACATATGGGGCATTATTCTAGAGTATATGGATTGGAAGTGGTATTGAAGATTTTTTTAAAATTGCATTATTTGTCAACTATTAGAACCTTCAACTTAGACATACTTGTTTTATTGCTATTTTCCTGAAGATGCTATAGACAAAAAGAAAAAAAAAACTTGTATGGCAGACATAACATTTCATTAATTAAACTCATGCAAAGTGATGTAGGGATCAGAATAAGAGAATAAATTACACACGTATACTAACATGCTCATTACTCATAAGGAATTTGTAGTTGGTTGAGTTTAGTTTTATTTTGTTTTTGAACCAGGGACTGAATCCAGGGACATTTTACCACTGAATCACATCCCCAGTCCTTTTTATTTTATTTATTTATTTATTTTAATTTTTAGACACTAGGTTGCTTGAAACCTTGGTAAATTGCTGAGGCTGTTCTCCAACTTGTGATCCTCCTGCCTCATCCTTCACAGTCACTGGGATTACAGGCGTGTGCCACCATGCCCAGCAGAATTTATGTTTTAAGTAGTGGTGAAAAATAAACCATATAGATATGTGTGTACATTATATATAAATGCATGTGTTGTGTGTGTGTATACACACACACACTATATAGGTGTCTCTGAGAATCTATCCCAGATTGGTTCCAGGACCCCCTGGGCTAACAAAATCTACAAATGCTCAAGTCCCTTATATAAAATGGGCTAGTATCTGCACATAATCTAAGTTCAATCTCCCATATACTTTAAATCATCTCTAGGACTCTTAGAACACCTTACACAATGTAAAGATATGTAAATAGATTTTAGACAATGTTTTCAGGGAATCATGACAAAGAAAAATTTCTGTACATGTCCAGTTCAAGTGGAATTTTTCTCCAAATATTTTTGTTCCTTAGTCCTTAGTTTGTTGAATCCAAAAATACAGAATGCATGGATTCAAAGTATATATATATATATATATATATATATATATATATATATATATAAATAAATAAAATAATGCCCCACATGTAGTGGTGCTAATTAAATATATAATTCTGGCTTTGCAAATAGTAGGATATATATAAATAGTTTTATATATGTATATATAAAGAGAGAGAATATGGATTGGAAGTGGTATCGAAGATTATATATATATATATATTTTTTTGTTTTGTTTTGTTTTGTTTTGTTTTTTTTCTCCTGCTAGGACTTTATATGGTTATGACCCTCATAAGCATTCTGAATGCAACATGAACCATAAAATAATCTGGTTCTCATTTCAAAAAAGTTTGAAGAATCATTTTGGCCAATATGTTAAAAAGAAAATTTCTATCTTATATCAACTCTATGAAGAGGCTATCACCAATAATGAGAGACAATTCTCCATTTTGTTTCTGCAGGTCTACTAAGTTTTCTTTTTTCCAGATTATCTTTTCAAGGATATCTGCATAATGAATAGCCTTGGAAGAGCCTTGAAAGATAGAGATAATAGTACCTCCATCCAGAATGAAGAGAGAGTTTATTTATAGCATTTGAAGAGGGATGTTTTCCTACTGAACAAAAGGCAAGCAGGTATATTTGAATCCCTGAACTTAGAATTACTCCACTGTAACACCAACATTATGTGTACAAGTGAATCACATGATTCTCTTCTCTTAGCCTTGTGGAATTGGAGCTGAGAGGCCAGTGCACAAAACGTTGATGCTGTTATTTCCTGCAGCACCTGAGTGAGAAAGTCCTTTATCTCTGACCCAGGAGTTTGACATATTCTACAAGCATCCATGAAACTACAGCTTGTATGTAAGATTAAAACTCAGATCCTTCACTGTATTTAAAAACTATTGCTTAAATTTGTTTTCTGATATGGAACAATTAGACTATATTTTTTAGAGGAATTTACAAGATAAATTAAATTTGTTGGTCCATGATATGATGTAACTGCATTTAGTAACAATATGTTTATTATATCTTGCTAACAATAGAATTGCTTCAAATAAGCTTATTTTAATATATCAATATATGATATAATAGTCTCTGTCCTGCAATGGGATTTTTAGAATAGAGCAGATAGGTAGATATATAAAAAAAAAACCTTTTTATGACATTTGCAAACTATTAGTCTCTTTTTCCAATATTATACTATTATCTTTACTAGTACTTTTGAAATTAGTTTTGGAACCAAAATAAACACAAAGTCATCTATGAATTAAACAAGGTATTTATCCAGAGGACATCAGTGCATTTGATTCCATTAAATATTAATTTACCTTGTTAAATGAATGCAAAGTAGTGTAAGAACTAGAATATGAGAATAAATTAACTAAACAAAAGGATTAATTAAAGCATTATTGGAAAATAATTAAATCAAGAACTTCAGGTGTTTTCAAGCAACTGGAAAGAAAAGTCTGCTGAATTTAAAATGGATAGAGTAAGTAGTTGGTGTTTTAAAATATTTTATTGGATTTATTGTATAGAAAGAGGCACAATGAAAAGACGCACAGTTCGATTACATACTCTAAAGTAAACACTTGTTTAAATATTTATCCAAGATAGAGAATAGAACCTTGGCAAGAAAGAGAAAGCCCCCATTGCTATCTCTTCCTGACTATTGGCCACGTCTTTCCAATAAGTGAAGTCACATTATCTTCCTTTTGAAATTAATTCTTGTTTTTATTTAAATTTTATAAGCTAAGTAACCAGTGTAGTTTTTCCAATTTTTGTACATAAATCAATATCTCTATGTAATTTTTTGATTGGCCTTTTTCCTTCAATAATACGTGAGATTAATCCATGTTGCTACTTGTAGTTAGTTAATTCTAATTTAGTGATGATGCATGTTATGCAATCTATGCACATACTAGAATATATTTTTCCTCAGATGAAGATTTGATATTTATAAAATTTGGGCTGTTATTATTCATGATGTATGAACAGTCTTATATGCATCTCAGTGCACAAAGACTTACTTAGGAATGAAAATTGCTGGATCATATGGCATAAGCATCTTTAAATTTAGTAAACAATGCTAAGCTATTTTCCAAATGGCTGTACTATTTCACTCTCCCACCCCCACAGCAGATTTTGAGTTTTCACTGTACCACATTGTCATTATTTTGCATTACTATCTATAATTTAAAAATTTAGGGCTGGGGTTGTGGCTCAGTGGTAAAGTGCATGCCTAGCATGTGTAAGGCATTGGGTTCGATCCTCAGCACCACATAAAAATAAATAAATAAAATAAAGTTATTGCGTCCATTTACAACTAGAAATATTTTTTTAAATTTATCCATCTGATTTCAATTAAGGATATTGCATTATGGTTTTAGTATCTATCTGTTTCCATGATTAGTATGAGGTTAAACAAGTTGTTGTGTTTTGGAGAGGCACTTGTATACCTTTTGTGGGAAGTGTCATTTCAAAGCCTTTGCTCATATTTAAAGGGGGTTATTGTTTTGTTATTGTCTTGTAGGAAGTATTTGTTGTTGTGTGTACGTTTTTTATAGATTCTGCATCTATCTTTGTCAGTGGCATATGTTGCAAATGACTTTCCCAGTCTTTTCTCTTGCCTTTTCACTCTCTTTACTGTGTCTTTTTTAAACAGAATTGTAAATTTTAATTAAGTTCAAATTTTCCTCTATGAATGGTGCTTTGGGGGGTTCCTGTTTAAAAATCTCTAGTTACTCTGATATCCTTCAGTACACCGTTGAGAAGACTTATGGTTTTTCTTTTTACATATAGAATTGCAGAAAATCTAGAACTGTCTTTTCTGCACAACGTGAGAAATGCATCAAGTTTATTTTTCTCTATGAATATAGAATTCACTTAGCATATTTATGGAGGCAACTTATTAAAAAGACCCACCTTTTGTTTTTCAACTGGAAAGATGGACAATCATTTCATAAAATAAATCACCATAGATACATGGATTTTAATTCAATATAAATTTTAAACTCTACATCATTTTATATATCCTATAATCTTCAGTGATTCTCTAAGCATGGGCCACAAGCCAACAGTACCAATAACACTTGTTAACTTGTTAGAAATGCAAATTCTCTTGGTTGACTTATTGAATCAGAAATCCTTACAAAGATGTAGGAACTAAAAACATTTTCTGTCCAGACCAGACCTTTGAGTAATTCTATTTTGCCCTTAAGCTTGAGATAATTGCTCTAGATTTACCCACATATTTATATTGTACATGGATCCTTATTCCTTCTTATATCTCTGAGTTTTCATATAGAATTGTTATTCATTTATTTGAAGAACACTTTTTAATTTGTACTTCAGTCCAGATCTTAGAGTTATAATTTTTTTGTTTTGTTTACTGAGATTCACTTTGTTTTACTTTCATTCTCAAAGAACATGTCTGCCAAGTATAAACAGAGATTTTATAGATTAGCAGCTATTTTCTTTTAACACTTTAAAAATTTTGTTCCATTTTTTTCTGGTTTTTCTTATTTCTGCTTCAAACTGTCAGTCTTTTCATTGTTCCTTTGAAACTAATCTCTGTCTTTCTCTAGATGACTTTATCTTCTCTATTTTCCAGAAGTCTTCACTAATTTTTTTCTTACTTTCCTCTTACTATTACTTTATTCTTCTATTAATTTATACATTTTTAAAATTCTGGTTGGGTCGTATACTATGAATCCTAGCCCCTATTCTAATGACTTTTATTTGTTTTGGAATCATCTAAGTCGTAATATCATCAAATATTCATTCTGTTCCATTTTCTTTCTCCTCTGCTTCTGGAATTCCAGTCATATAGAATTTATATCTCCTTACTGTGTTCTCTGCACATCTTACAGAGCATTTCCATCATTTTTCTTTCTTTTATTTTCAATATTTTATATCTAATGTGCTTTCAGTTTATTGAACCTCTCTTCAGCCTTTTCTAATCTGTGTTCTACCTCTTTGCTATCATTTCATTACATTCTTAATATTAATTATATTTTTATTTTTTTAGTATTTCAACTGGATATGTAGAGACATGTCAATTATGTTGTAATTGTTAATCTTAGTTTTTTTTATTATCTTCATAAAAAATTTGGTGATTTTCAAGTCCTTATTTATACCAACATTTGGGTTCCCAATGTATCTACCATATTTTTTATTGTTTTGTCTATTGCTTCTGCTTTTCATGAGCATTATATTATCTCCTTGAGTGTCTAGATATTTTTTATTGCAATGATGTGTCACTTACTGGCACGGATACTTTCTGAGAAATGTCTTGTTAGCTTATTCATCATTGTGCAAACATTATAAACAAACCTAGATGGTACAGACTACTACACACATAAGTTATCCAGAATAGCCTATTACTCCTAGGCTACTCACCTGTACATCCTGTTACTGCGCAGCACAGCCAATTATAACATAATGGTATATATTTTTGTATCAAACAGTAAAAAGTTACATAAAAAACAGTATATATGGTTATATAAGATAAAAAGCCTTCTATCTGCATAAAGCACTAACCATGAATGAAGTTTGCAGAACTGAAAGATGCGATGGGTGGCTCTTTTGAAAACCTTTTAATTTTCAATTTTTTTTTTTACTTTTTTGTAATAACACTTAGCTTAAAACACAAATTTTACCGTTATATAGAATCTTTTGTTTGTATTCATATTCTTTGAGCCCCTTTCTGCTTAATTTTTGGTTTTACATTTAAAATTTTTTGTAAAAAAAATAAGACACAAGTAAACACATTAACCAGGGCCTACACAGAATCAACACCATCAATATCGTTGTCTTTCACATTTACATCTCATTCTGCTGGAAAGCCTTTGAGGGACATAACATGTATGGAGCTATCATCTCTTAGGATAACAATGTCCTTTTCTGGAAACCCTCCTGAAAGACATGTCGAGGTTGTTTTACAGTTAACTCGTGTGTGTGTGTGTGTGTGTGTGTGTAGATAGATAGATACAGATATATAAAAAGATGACAACACACCAAAATAAAGTTTTAAGTATAGTGTATTAAATATAGGAAATAGTCACATGGCTTTTTATTATCATTATTGAGTGCACAGTATGTAATTGTATATGCTTTGCCTTTGTATGAATGACAGTAGAGTAGATTTGTTTATATCATCATCACCCCAAATTATATAGGACTGTGATATTACAATGGATACAACATCATCCCCAGTGATAGAAATTTTTCAGGTCAATTATAAGCTTATGGAACTGCAGTCATATATGAAGCCCATTACTGACTGAAATATCATGTGGTATGTGACTATTATTACATTTGTCCTTGCTTTTGCAAAACTATTTATAGGCATATATTGAAACCTTGGATAATTTTATCTACCTCCAAAGAGTTTTTATATTGGATTTTATCAGTCATCTGGGAACACTACCATTCATGGACAATTGGGCACTAGATTTCCTGATGAATTTAACCCACTTTCAATAATGAAATTATTTAGAATTGAACTGCAATCTCATTGAGGGTAAATATATTTCTTGCAGAGGACTGTTTATGTCTCCCTAAAGCTCATACATTGAAACTTTGTTCTTAATGTGATAGTATTTGGGTTAGGGCTTTTGGCAGGCAGATATTTAGGACATGAAGGCAAAGCCTTCATGAATGGGATTAATTCCCTTGTAAAAAATACCTCTGAGAGCATGTGTATGCCTTCAGTCATATGTAATTACAGCAAGAAGATGGCCATCTGTGAACCAGGAACAGGTCCTCACCAGCCACTGAATTTCCTAGAGCCTTGACCTTAGACAATCCAGGCTACAGAACTGTGAGAAATAAAATTTTGTTGTTTATGAGTCAACCAGTTTATGTTTTGTTTGTTTTAGCAACCAGAATGAATGAAGATACTTCTAATACACTTTATTTCAAATACTGTCCCTTAATGGACCACTTTATTTCTACACCTATCCCATAGATCTTCAAAGATGTTAAAAATCATGGTCAGCTTCTCAAACTGTAAGCTGCTCTTTTCCAATCATAAAATACCTCTAGGAAAAAGTAGTCCCCAATTCTGGATTTACCTCCTCCAACCTTTCTCTGATTCTGTCTTCTTGGCTTTCCGATAGCTTCAGGTTGGGTTTTCTTTTATTTATTGTCACTTCTAAATATCTTCAGCAGAAAGGTTGATCTCCAAAATATTTAAACTGAATTTCTTTCTTAATACACTGTGGAATAATTTAAACACGTTTCCATATTTTATTGCTGATAGACATTTTTAATGTCAGAGATCATAATTTTATGTCTACATCTACATCCTTATATGTAATTAAAAGATATACACAAACTGTTTTGCCAGAAGAAATAATGTCTGCATTATACTCACTACTAGTAGCTCACATGTTCATAACAACAACAAAACAACAGAAAGCCCACAAAATTTTGATTTAAGCATTTAAAATATATTTCTAGATATTTCCTTCATTATTTCTCAAATGTTCATTTATTTCATTACCTGCAAGTTATCACTTACAGACAAGTTATAGTCGATCCTAAAAGTATAAGAAAAAGCTTTTAGTTTTAACATTTAATTTGGTTAAAATTTAAAATTGGGACTTTTCTTTAGCTTTTTATTTTGAGATAATTGTAGATCCATATTTTTAATTTTATAAAATAATGGAGAAACTTTCCATGTATAATTAGCCAATGTTCCCTCAGTGGCAGCATCTTACAGATCTATAATAGCGTCACAATCAAGATGTTGACTCGATACAGTCAGTAGTCAGAGCATTAAAATCAATGCAAGGATCCTTCATGTTACCTTTTATAGCAATGCCACATCCTTCTTCTAAGCGCTATTTAACCTCAGACCTCAAAAGACCAGTGCTCCTAATCTATATAAATGCACCAAAAACTGTAGAGTCATCTTTCTGCAATTAGGTTTCTCACTAGCAAGCAGCCTCCCAAACACGAAGGAATATTAAGAACATTAAAATTAAAACTTGGCAATCTTCAGTTTCATAATAATTCACAATGTCTATTGTGACTGTTGTAGTTAATATAAAAAATTCTTTTTCTCTTGATATTTACTCATTTTTTTTTCATATCTACCTCCTACTAAAGATAAAAATCAAAACAAGGGTATTGCCCTCATTTTATAATGCCTTTTAAAGCATTGCATATAATATGTGTTGCAGATGTAGTTAGCAAACTCTTGCTTCATCTTAGTATTGTTAGCAATAACATCACACCTTCAAAGTACCCAGAAATAACAAATTGATCCAGTTATTCCCCTTGTGATATGAATGCTTCACAAATAGGCTGTTAGCTGCAGTGGAAATTGTATTGCTCGCCTTTCTTTCTAAGAAGTAAATGTTATCAAAAAGGTGACCATATTAAACCTTATTAAGCTGGCAAGTTTTATTTAAAGATTTTGATATATATTACATACAAATATTTTAATAATATTTCATTCCATAAATCTATATTAAGCCAATTTTTTATTATTTTATTTTGCAGCATGACACTCTACTGTTAATAACGACTTTCCTAAGAGGTTATAATTTGCCTAGGTCACTTCATTGCATGTGTCGATAGTTCGAATACACCTAGTTATACAGGTAAAACAACAAGCACCCCAGCAAGGAAAAACATTCCCTCAAAGTTTTACCACAATCAGCAACCAAGCACTCACTCCTTGGGCAGCAGATTGGTATAAGTAACACTAAACCCCCTAAAGTGAGTCTGTCCAGAGTGAAGATATTTGAGCAAATAAACACGTGGAAAAGTGCTATATTGCTGAATTTTCCAGAGCTGTCAATTCTCAGATGAATGCAGTTATAGCCAGCCTTGTCAACGGCAGTAAACATAACTGTGACTAAATGTCGCCCTGTTAGTGATATCTCGTCAGCAGATAAGAACGAATTCAGTTCTGCCTCATTGCTTTTGTTTTGAGGCATGTCATTTCGGTTAACTTATTTCCATGCCCACTGTTCAAACTTAAATATTTTCATTTTCTTAGGAGTGATTTTGATCTCAAAAATATTGGCAATCTTATTTGTACATTATATCTGTTAATAATCATCTAATGAAACCTAGGTTTGTTTTAGTTGAACATAATTAGCTAAACTTGATAAGCATTAGAAGTAAATTTCCTACACAAGCACATAGGAACCATATGTCCATTTGCTGTGTCTCATAGCTCTCATGCCTAGCCTACACTAAACTATTCATACAGGCAACCAAGGGGGTGGGGGAAATGGAAGAAAAATTAAAAAATTATTAAGTTAAAAAATTATATTCTGGTGTGTTCTAGCTACAGATAATTTTTTAATGGAAATTGCCCATATATTGTTCAAATGAAGCATTTTAGATTTTTGATAAGAGTTGTTTTTGACATTTGATTTAATGTGTTCTATGTCCAAAAGATTTTTTTATTCTTCAGTAAAATCATCCTTTGAAAATTCTTCTGCTAGATTTCTATTGGTTCACTTTCTTCCTGGCTGTTGTGCAGATATTTATGTGCCTTTCCCAAATAGTTTATCTTCTGACTTACTAGAGAGGATTACCTAATAGGAGAAACCTTGAGTCTGTCCAACTGGATATATAAAAACTATTAGGATAGCATTCTTAGGTGATACAAACAGCACATTAAAAATCTAGTAATTCATGGACTGAAACTTCACGTCATTTCATAAATATTGAATAAAATCTTGTGTGAAGTTTCATCTTTACCAACTCATCTGGTCTTTCATCAAATATTTATTGAGAATCAGTTATGATGTAAGTCCTGCCTCTCTGCGTCATGTTTAACTTGCCATCATGGAATACTACAGGTAAATTACCTGAACTATCAGAATCATATTTTCCAAAATCCTCATTTGGAGGGATTATATTATAATGGTCATGTTTTCTGGTTTAAGATGGGTACAGATACATAAATTCAAACCAACTCGTTTATATAATGGCTGCCACCAGTGATACTGTGGCTTTTCAAGTTGATGTTGTAACCAAAAGGTATCCTTATAGAATCTCTTTAGGAGTAATTTAGTGTTCTTCAATCATCTGAAATGTGTTTTCTCAACCATTTTAGGTAATAACATATATGAGGATACCAATAACATATATGAGCATGCGGAGAAGATAGAAGATAGGCCTATATATTTCATGCAATCGTTGGAAAGCTTTTTTTATCCAGTATTGTTCCACTCAAAAAAAAAGTAAATTATAAAATAAAAGAGTGACTTATAAGAATGTAATCTGGACTCCTACTGTCAGTTATATGTGAGAAGGTAAATGATTTCTAAACTTCAGAACTGTAAATTCTGGTCAGACAAATTACATGTGTTGTATTACAATTGATCACTCACAAAGTGTCTGTTGACTCCTTGTAATTAAGAGCTACAAGTCTTGGCTTCATCAATTGATGTGAAGCTTTGCTAGTTTTTATGTCTGAATAATCACTCCTTTGATAACAGTACTTTTGATGACAGTTTTCTCTTTAGCAGTGTCAGCAGCTACCTTATTTTCCCTGCCTCTGATTGACCCAGCTCTTCCTAGCAGAATCCAATGTTGGCTGCAATGGAAGGACTGCCTTTCTCTGCTTCCTTAATCAATCAAAGCAAAAGTAAGGTATAAACCAAAGATCTGAAAATCAAATGTTATTAGGAACTCAGCAGGGACTCTTAAAATGTGAAGCAGGCCACATAAGGCCAAAGAGCATGCTGGTAACTGTGGCAGACTCACCCTCCAGACATCCTGATTTCTTTTCACACTGCATAAGACATCAGAACATCAGCTGGACTAGCAGTTTGTGACCCTTAACATTAACTAAAATTTCCTGCCCATGCTATTACTCTCTCTAGTTTCAAATCTGAGATTATGTGGACCAGTATGGATGGACCAATTGTGGACCAAATCTATATGCTCATGTGTTACTGCTCTACTGAAGACCCTATAGTTTCAGTTACTTTAGCTGCCAAACTCCCTGGAACATTATGTGACAGAAGATGGCCTTAGCCCTAGCATTTGCATACTTGTTAAAATCAGCACCTTAGAAATCCCTTATCTGACCTTCAGGTTCCAATCCACAGAACTGAGCTAGAAAGCCTGCCCCAGACCCTTAGAGACTAACTATCAGTCTGTTCTTTTGTTCTGCTCATTCTGGTTGCTCTCTCTATGGCTAGAGCATTTCTTCTTATTTGAAACTAGGCAGCAGTGATATGCAGAAGACTATTTATCGAGAAAGTGACCATAAGCCCTCTGACATCTGAATGTTTTCTCACTAGTTTGAAAACTAGAGGATGCACCCTGCCTACTTGGACATGCAACTTGGGGTTCAGAAACTATGGGTACCAGGTTCTTACTCAAGAGCATGTGTCTCCCCTGTTACTATACCTCAAACTTGCACCCTCCTACATATAAGAAAATGAAGTCCAGAAGCCAAATATTTTGTTACTTTATTCAACATGGTTCCTGAGTCTACTAAAATTATAATTTTAGATAGAATATACTTTGAATAGTTGTGCGTGTGTGTATTCATATTTCAAGAAACTATGGAAAGGCTAGTGTTGACCACCAGCTGGAAAACCATGCATTGTACACAAGCCAGTTTACTCTGCCTTCTAAAGGCACCATCAACTTGGTTGAATGACTAGCTACCCACTTTCTCACTGTTTAGTTAAAAGGTTAAAAAGCATTGTTAGTACAGATACATCCTCACAACTCAGCAATGATGCACTATATGCCTATCCAACTACTATGGGAAAAATTGGTACAGCTCTCCCAATGAAGCAAAACATAATAAGAATATAACATCATTGAACCAGTAGTATAATGGCAATTTTCTGTAGTCAGTTTTTAAATTGTTTATCGCTAGAACACCAATTGCTGAAAATCATTCCTATTTCTATCTTCTGATCCTATAATCCTCAAGAAGGTACAAAAAGGGACACTAAAGATAACTACAAGTGTGCCAAAATCCAAGTTAAAAAGGGATAGCAAAAGAATTTGATTTATATTAATTGCAGAATTAAAAAATAAAATATTGGTGTCACAATTTCAAAATTTATCAAAGAATAATGACTTATTTCTTTTATCAAAGAATAATGACTGTGGAAATTCCTCAAATATAAAAACAACTGAGGAAATCTTTCCAATCAAATCTTCACCATATCCCCTGTTTCATGCAACTAAGTCTATTTACTGTCCCCTAGAATTACCATATATGTAACCCATTAGTCTTTGCCCCCAAACTTAGAATGCAGTTAGTCAAAGATGTGGTCTGGCTTCTCAGAAGTGGAAGCTACAAACTTGATAAAGCTTGATTAATATCCAGTGGTCAAAACTCAGTGGTTACTTAGAGGCTGGGCTCCCTAATGCCATTTAAAATTAACATTGCAGGATTTAGGAAAGAAAAGATGCTCAGATACATTTGAATTTCAGATAAATAAAAACATTTTTTAATTAGATAAATATGTCCCAAGCAACATTATAGATATATTTTATATTAATTTTTTAAAGTTATATTCAAATTCTAACTGGACATGGTATGTTTATCTGACAAGATAGCTGAAGAGTCTATTGGTTACTTAAGGAAAGAACAGTAACCTTTAATTGTGAAGAACACAGCCTATTTGATCAATACTAGAAATCAAAGCAAGGATGAAATAGGGAAAGGAGCTGGCTGGCAGCAGTTGCTTGGTGGTGGTCTCTGAGCCTGTCATGTCAGGTGATCAACTGTCTGCAGCGAAGTGTCTGCCGAACTACAGGATGGTCACTGTGGGGAAGATAAGGAGTGAACTTGAGAGGGACTTTGCATAGGAACTCAGTCAGTGTGTCCTCAACATGGGAAGCAGTCATTTGACTTATCTGACCTATCCGGTGTAATTGCCCTGAATTTTGAGGATAGGTTAGAGACTTTGGAACATTCTCCTGTCTCAAGACTATAAGGAGTTGAAAGTTCAGAGAAACTGGATGAATGTTTCAGTTATCTGTGTCTCTGAGTATAATTCAAGCCAAAATGTCCTGTGGCTTAAATATGAACTGAAAATAGCAAGCATGACTGGGCCTGTTCTGCATCCAGAGGAGATTCTTGGGCTTTTTAAAGAAAAGGACTGTATCCAGTCCATCACTAACTCCCCAGTACTTGATGCAGGTCTGTCTCAAAGGAATTGCTATGGATGTCTATATTTGATTTGGTATGATATGATTATCAGATGTGAACTAGTATTTCTCCAAAAAAAATTAATGAATCTTTCAGACAATCATAAGGTAGGTATGTTTACAAAGTGATCAGTAAATCAAAGTGTAATTGAGAGTATTTTTTAAAGGAAGGGTTAGAGATGGAGTTTAGAGGTAGAGCACTTTTGTACATGAGACCCTAGATACAATCATTAACACTGCAATGTTTAAAAATGGAATTAAAAGCAATCAGCTAAAAATAATTGCATATATTCATTAAACTATTTCTCTGAACAGTGAGAACTACTGAAGTGCTCTCTGTGCAAAATCCACACACTCCACCCTTATAGGAAATGGTTAGCCATGTTCTGTTGGCAGAATGATCTCAATGTGACCAGGATTTAAAATATTGGGTGGTTGAGGCTTAGCTCCTGGAGTAGGAGTGAGATTAATATCTGATGATGTGCCTCCAGAATAATGTCCCGTCTCATCCTCCTTCCACCTCACCGGCCCAGTGTCCCAACTTATATTGTTAAGAAACTCAGCTCTTTCGCTTCGATCCGGGCGGAGAAGCTGAATGTGTAATCAGCAGTGGATTGTAAGTACCCGAGGCAAAGAAAGCTCAGTGCGCCCCGCCTTTTTTTTTTTTTTTCTTTTTTTTTTTTCTCTTTTTTTTTGGAATATTTTTTATACAGGGAGAGTTTGTGGATTGGGATTGCTGGCGGGGCTGTGGTTTCTGTGCCGAAAATCCACTCCGCGGGAGCCGCCATTTGCTTTCTGCTTGCTGTCTTGATGGCTCTGTATACACTGTCCGGCAGCCGGACCTAGAGGTTGGAGCTGGGCTGCGTGCCGAGCCCTGTCCTCCGAAGGCTGGACTGCAGCCTCGAGCGTCTCTGTGGCCTGTTCGCTGCTGCACCTTCGGGCAGAGCCTGCTCTGGGGTCGTTCTGCACCCCCCTGCCAGGGGACCCGTGCTCCGGAGGAGGGGGACGGAGAGCCGCGGCGGCAGCCGCTTGGGCCCCTGGGGCCTGGCACCGGGCTGAAGAGCTGCGGAGGCCAGGGCGGCTCTGCTAAGGTCGCAGACAAGCGCGGACGCTCGTCAGTGCGGCCCAGAGTTTCATTTCTAGAAATCTGGTCTGGAAACAGAAGCAGCAGTTTGTATAATCCCAAGAACTTGCTTATACCAGGAAGCTGTAAGGGCAACATGAATATTACTGAGGAGATGTAACATGGTGGCAGGCGCAGAGAGATCAAGTCTCTGACATCTTCAACTGCGCGGGCATAGGGAGCCGTAAACTGTCTAAATGCTGTTTGCTCAGGATCACTAGGCAATGCTGAGCTGACGTGGATCTGGGGTGTACAGGCTGGGCCCCTCAGAACAAACACACAGAGCCCGAATCGGAGGCAATTAAGCTCCGGTTCGCCTGCTTCGTGTGACTCAGCACTAACGATCCCGCTGAAATAATTGGCCGGCCCTTAGGAACTTACAGAGGTAAAAGCCAACCGAGCCTTCATAGGCAGTGGCCACAGGACTGAAACGGGGATTGGGAGAGACAGTCAGGACCCACCCGTTGCATTGGTCATCCGGCAAAGGGAACGAACGGTCACCATTTGCATGGGATATCACCATGGCAGAGAAATGGCGTCACGGGCGGAGGAGATAACTGCATTGAAACCAGCGCGACAGATGTGTAATCCCCTAGCCATCTCTCTCCACACAGCGGGGAAACCTTAAGGGCCACTCCCAGCTCTCCTGTGAACGCAATAACCAGACCGAGGGAATCAGGAGTGGCGCGGGACTCGCGGCGCGGAACTCCCGGCTACCGCTCCCACCAGTGCTGACAACTGAGGGCTCTTGCACCAGCTACCGGGGGCGTGGCTACAGGAGGGCAAGCAAATTCGCTGGGGGATCTCAGCCCCAAGCTCTACAAACTTAGGGTCTGAGGGAGGCAAACAGGGAGAGTGAGCCCAGGTGTTCATGAAAACAGGGCTCCCAGGAGCAGCAGACCTGGCGTGTAGCCAGTATTGTGGTGAGCACCACAGGTGAGCACGGCCTGGCTTGAGGAAACACAAGACAAGGCCCTAGACACTCAGGATTGGAGACCCGCCCAGTCTAGGAGAAAGAGCTGCTGCACAGTGAATGGTTCCCACCTATTGAGAGGAGAAGCTTGGCCCAGTGGGCACAGCTCCACCTACTGGAAGAGAAGTTAATAGAACGCTAGGACTGCATTTATTATTATTATTATTATCATTTTTTTCTTTTCTTTTCTTTTTCTTTTTTTTTTTCTTTTTCTTTCATTTTCAATTTTTATTTGTTGTTGTTCTTTAATTTTTTTTCAATGTTTCTATTTTTTTAATTTTTTTTATTTTATTATTATTATTATTATTTTAATTTTAATTTTCATTTTTTATTATCACTATTATTTTTGTTAAAATTTTTTTTCGTCTTTTCTTTCTTTCTTTATTATCTAATCTTTGTTATTCTTGTTTCTTTTGTCTTTTCATTTCTTTTCAATCTTCTTATTCCCCCTTCCTTGAATTCTACCTGCCTACTCTCATTCTCTTTAGTGACTTCTTCCCTTCCCTTCTAATATCTTTCCTCTCAAGCATCAAATAAATCTATAAGAGTAAACAGTAACTCAGCAAACAGAACAAGAAGTAACATGAGCAGCATAAAAAAGCAAGGAAGAAAAGGAGTACAAACAATGAAGGACAGCCTAAATATTCAGGAGGACCTAGAGTCAGCAGAAAAATGGTCATATAAACAACTCAAGGAATACCTTAGACAGATGGAATGGAACCTTAAAGAAGATACGAGACAGCAAATCCAAACAGTGAAAGAACACTTTGAAAATGAATTACATAGACAGATAAAAGAAGAAGTTAAGCATCTTTATCAGGAGATTGAGATTATAAAAAAAAACCAACAATAATTCTAGAAATGAAGGAAACGATAAACCAAATTAAAAACTCAATTGAGAGTATCACTAACAGAGTGGAGCAAGTAGAAGCCAGAACATCAGATAATGAAGACAAAATATATCATCTTGAAAAGAGCCTAGCCAACTCAGAAAGGCTGGTTAAAAACCATGAGAAAAACATCCAAGAGATATGGGATAACATAAAGAAACCAAACCTACGAGTCATCGGGATAGAAGAAGGTACAGAGATTCAAACCAAGGGAATGAGTAACCTGCTGAAAGAAATAATTACAGAAAACTTTCCAGAAATAAAAAAGGAAACGGATATACAAATTGTAGATGCATACAGGACACCGAGCACACAAAATCACAGTAGACCAACGCCAAGACACATTGTTATGAAGATATCCAATATACAGAACAAAGAGAAAATACTAAAAGC
This sequence comes from Marmota monax, assembly GCF_021218885.2. Classification (NCBI taxonomy): domain Eukaryota; kingdom Metazoa; phylum Chordata; class Mammalia; order Rodentia; family Sciuridae; genus Marmota; species Marmota monax. The sequence continues at coordinate 4,505,231 of NW_026694256.1, read as the reverse complement.
TACAAGAGAAAGGAGGCAGATTACATTCAGGGGTAAACCAATAAGGTTAACAACGGATTTTTCATCACAGACTCTGAAAGCGAGAAGATCCTGGAACAATGTATTTCAAACACTGAAAGACAATGGATGCCAACCAAGAATTCTGTATCCAGCAAAATTAAGCTTCAGGTACGATAACAAAATAAAAATCTTTCATGATAAACAAAAGCTAAAAGAATTTGCAGCCAGAAAACCAGCATTGCAAAGCATCTTGAGCAAAACACTACACGAGGAAGAAATGAAAAACAATAACCAAAACCATCAGTGGGAAGTGCCTCTATAAAGACAGAGGGCGGGGGGAAAGCTAACCATGGAGAAACAAACTAAATTAAAAAAAAAAAAAAGAAGATAAATAATCAAACATGGCTGGAAGTACAAACCATATATCAATAGTAACTCTAAACATTAATGGCTTAAACTCTCCAATAAAGCGACATAGGCTGGTAACATGGATTAAAAAAACAAATCCAACAATATGCTGCCTCCAGGAGACACATCTGATTGGAAAAGACATACACAGGCTGAAGGTGAAAGGTTGGGAAAAAATATACCATGCACACGGTCCTCGTAAGCAAGCAGGGGTGGCCATCCTCATATCGAATAAAATTGACTTCAAGACTAAATTAATCAAAAGGGATAAGGAAGGACATTATATACTGTTAAAAGGAACCATTCACCAACAAGACATAACAATTATCAATATTTATGCACCAAATAATGGTGTGGCGACGTTCATAAAACAAATTCTCCTCAAGTTCAAGAATCAAATAGACCACAACACAATAATTATAGGTGACTTCAACACACCTCTCTCACAATTGGACAGATCCTCCAAACAAAAGCTGAATAAAGAAACTATAGAACTCAATATCACAATCAACAACCTAGACTTAACTGACATATATAGAATATATCAACCATCATCAAGTGGATATACTTTTTTCTCAGCAGCACATGGATCCTCCTCAAAAATAGACCATATATTATGCCATAGGGCAACCCTCAGTAAATATACAGGGGTGGAGATAATACCATGCATTTTATCTGATCATAATGGAATGAAACTGGAAATCAATGATAAAAGACGGAAGGAAAAATCCTACATCACATGGAAAATGAACAATATGTTACTGAATGATCAATGGGTTACAGAAGACATAAAGGAAGAAATCAAAAAATTCTTAGAGATAAATGAAAATACAGACACAACATATCGGAATCTATGGGACACAATGAAAGCAGTTTTAAGAGGGAAATTCATCGCTTGGAGGTCATTCCTCAAAAAAAGGAAAAACCAACAAATAAATGAGCTCACACTTCATCTCAAAGCCCTAGAAAAGGAAGAGCAAAACAACAGCAAATGTAGCAGAAGGCAAGAAATAATTAAAATCAGAGCGGAAATCAATGAAATTGAAACAAAAGAAACTATTGAAAAAATTAACAAAACTAAAAGTTGGTTCTTTGAAAAAATAAATAAGATCGACAGACCCTTAGCCATGCTAACGAAGAGAAGAAGAGAGAGAACTCAAATCACTAACATACGGGATGAAAAAGGCAATATCACAACAGACACTACAGAAATACAGAAGACAATTAGAAATTATTTTGAAAACCTATATTCCAATAAAATAGAAGATAGTGAAGACATTGATAAATTCCTTAAGTCATATGATTTGCCCAGACTGAGTCAGGAGGATACTCACAACTTAAACAGACCAATAACAATAGATGAAATAGAAGAAGCAATCAAAAGACTTCCAACCAAGAAAAGCCCAGGACCTGATGGGTATACAGCGGAGTTTTACAAAACCTTTAAGGAAGAATTAATACCAATACTTTTCAAGTTATTTCAGGAAATAGAAAAAGAAGGAGCTCTGCCAAATTCATTCTATGAGGCCAACATCACCCTGATTCCGAAACCAGACAAAGACACCTCAAAGAAAGAAAACTACAGACCAATATCTCTGATGAACCTAGATGCAAAAATCCTCAATAAAATTCTGGCGAATCGGATACAAAGGCACATCAAAAAAATTGTGCACCATGATCAAGTAGGATTCATCCCTGGGATGCAAGGATGGTTCAATATACGGAAATCAATAAATGTTATTCACCACATCAATAGACTTAAAAATAAGAACCATATGATCATCTCAATAGACGCAGAAAAAGCATTCGACAAAGTACAGCATCCCTTTATGTTCAAAACATTAGAAAAACTAGGGATAACAGGAACTTACCTCGACATTGTAAAAGCTATCTATGCTAAGCCTCAGGCTAGCATCATTCTCAATGGAGAAAAATTGAAGGCATTCCCCCTAAAATCTGGAACAAGACAGGGATGCCCTCTATCACCACTTCTATTCAATATAGTTCTCGAAACACTGGCCAGAGCAATTAGACAGACGAAAGAAATTAAAGGCATAAAAATAGGAAAGGAAGAACTTAAATTATCACTATTTGCAGATGACATGATTCTATACCTAGAAGACCCAAAAGGGTCTACAAAAAAACTACTAGAACTAATAAATGAATTCAGCAAAGTGGCAGGATATAAAATCAACACGCATAAATCAAAGGCATTTCTGTATATCAGCGACAAAAGTTCTGAAACGGAAATGAGGAAAAACACTCCATTCACAATATCCTCAAAAAAAATAAAATACTTGGGAATCAACCTAACAAAAGAGGTGAAAGATTTATATAATGAAAACTACAAAACCCTAAAAAGAGAAGTAGAAGAAGATCTTAGAAGATGGAAAAATATACCCTGTTCATGGATAGGCAGAACTAACATCATCAAAATGGCGATATTACCAAAAGTTCTCTATAGGTTTAATGCAATGCCAATCAAAATCCCAACGGCATTTCTTGTAGAAATGGATAAAGCAATCATGAAATTCATATGGAAAAATAAAAGACCCAGAATAGCAAAAGCAATTCTAAGCAGGAAGTGCGAATCAGGCGGTATAGCGATACCAGACTTCAAACTATACTACAGAGCAATAGTAACAAAAACAGCATGGTACTGGTAACAAAACAGGAGGGTGGACCAATGGTACAGAATAGAGGACACAGAGACTAATCCACAAAGCTACAACTATCTTATATTTGATAAAGGAGCTAAAAGCATGCAATGGAGGGAGGATAGCATCTTCAACAAATGGTGCTGGGAAAACTGGAAATCCATATGCAACAAAATGAAACTGAATCCCCTCCTCTCGCCATGCACAAAAGTTAACTCAAAGTGGATCAAGGAGCTAGATATCAAATCAGAGACTCTGCGTCTGATAGAAGAAAAAGTTGGCTCCGATCTACATATTGTAGGGTCGGGCTCCAAATTCCTTAATAGGACACCCATAGCACAAAAGTTGATAACAAAAATCAACAAATGGGACTTACTTAAACTGAAAAGTTTTCTCTCAGCAAGAGAAACAATAAAAGAGGTAAATAGGGAGCCTACATCATGGGAACAAATTTTTACTCCTCACACTTCAGATAGAGCCCTAATATCCAGAGTATACAAAGAACTCAAAAAATTAAACAATAAGAAAACAAATAACCCAATCAACAAATGGGCCAAAGACCTGAACAGACACTTCTCAGAGGAGGACATACAATCAATCAACAAGTACATGAAAAAATGCTCACCATCTCTAGCAGTCAGAGAAATGCAAATCAAAACCACCCTAAGATACCATCTCACTCCAGTAAGATTGGCAGCCATTATGAAGTCAAACAACAACAAGTGCTGGAGAGGATGTGGGGAAAAGGGTACTCTTGTACATTGCTGGTGGGACTGCAAACTGGTGCGGCCAATCTGGAAAACAGTATGGAGACTCCTGGGAAAGCTGGGAATGGAACCACCATTTGACCCAGCTATTGCCCTTCTTGGACTTTTCCCAGAAGACCTTAAAAGAGCGTACTACAGGGATACTGCTACATCGATGTTCATAGCAGCACAATTCACAATTGCTAGACTGTGGAACCAACCCAGATGCCCTTCAATAGATGAATGGATAAAAAAAATGTGGCATTTATACACCATGGAGTATTACGCAGCACTAAAAAATGACAAAATCATAGAATTTGCAGGGAAATGGATGGCACTAGAGCAGATTATGCTTAGTGAAGCTAGCCAATCCCTAAAAAACAAATACCAAATGTCTTCTTTGATATAATGAGAGCAACTAAGAACAGAGCAGGGAGGAAGAGCAGGAAGAAAAGATTAACATTAAACAGATACATGAGGTGGGATGGAAAGGGAGAGAAAAGGGAAATTGCATGGTAATGGAGGGAGACCCTCATTGTTATACAAAATTACATATAAGAGGTTGTGAGGGGAATGGGAAAATAAACAAGGAGAGATATGAATTACAGTGGATGGGGTAGAGAGAGAAGATGGGAGGGGAGGGAGGGGGGATGGTAGAGGATAGGAAAGGTAGCAGAATACAACAGTTACTAATATGGCATTATGTAAAAATGTGGATGTGTAACCGATGTGATTCTGCAATCTGTATTTGGGGTAAAATTGGGAGTTCATAACCAACTGGAATCTAATGTATGAAATATGATATGTCAAGAGCTTTATAATGTTTTGAACAACCAATAAAAAAAATTAAAAAAAAAAAAAAAAAAAAAAAGAAACTCAGCATGAAATCTCTAAACAAATGAACTGAAAAATTTACAAGGAATACTGGTGCTTCTGCTTAAGAGGATCTACCAGGAAATACTAAATTATCAAATCACAAAATATTGTATTAGATACCATGAGTAACAGTTGGAGCAAAAGTTTTAGCTATGTGCTTTATCTTTTACTGTAATGCCCAGACTCTGGTTTACATGAAAGTTCGCATAGCGGGTGAGGTTTAAGTCACCTTGTGAAGTTCATTTTTCAACTTATATAAAAGCATATTTTTAAAACTTTTTCCAAATTAACATTTTTTATACTGCCAAATAATTGACCAGTATTATACTACTTTAAGATGGCATCTTATTTACATGAAAATGGCAAAACTTTTAAAAATAATTTTAAATCTTGCACAGACAGGATTCTGCAAATCATACCTGTAACTATTCAGTGGAAGGTATAGAGGTGAAATGAAGGTACAGAATTGAAATGGGACATGAATTGATTTGGTACTATCTTGGTTGGTTTTGTGTTGCTGTAACAATATACATGACACTGGCTAATTTACATAGAAAACAGACTGACTTGGCTTATGGTTTTGGTGGCTAGAGAGTCCAAACAACATGGTGTTGACATTTGTTTAGGGCCCCCTTGGCTACTTCACAACAAAGCAGAGAAACAGAAAGAGATATGGCCAGATGCAGAAGAAAGCAAACACCTTCCATTAGTCCCTACCTCATAATGGTTCTGCTACCACAACATCGCTACACTGGGAACCAACTCGCTTTCTAATATCTGGACCTTTTGGTGACAAGCTATATCCAATCCCAAGGTGTCACATTTTATTTTTCAGAATTATAACAACAATTTTTCTTATAACCTTCTTAATATCTATTTCTGAGACTTAAGTGTTTTGTAAAAAGCCTTTAAGAAAAAAGAAGAGGGGCTGGGGATGTGGCTACCTGGCATGTGTAAGGTGCTGGGTTCTATCCTCAGCACCACATACAAATAAAAAATAAATAAATAAATAAAGTTGTTGTGTCCACCGAAAAATCTAAAAAGTAAATATTTAAAAAACTCTCTCTCTCTCTCTCAAAAAAAAGAGGAAGAAAAGAAAAAAGAAGAAATCAGAGTTGCTTTGGTCGTACACATACTATGGTAACCTATAAACAGGTTGGAGTATGTGGTACATTTTTGGTATGTATTTTGTCTTTGATAACAAAATCACTCATCCTCTCTGATGCTTCTAACTCATGCAATTGCAAATCAAATGAAAATATTTTGACGGGTTATCAGAATGGCTTTAGATCTTAAAATCTATTGTCTTTAAAAAGTGATATTGATTGTAGGCTTCTTCAGCCCCATAAACCTAACTATCACTCTGCTGCTTTCCTCTCCTCCACTCCAATCATTTTGAAAATGCTGTTTTAAGTGACCATCTCCTAATTCATTCTCAGCCATGTGATAAAAATTACACTCACACATAGATGTTTGTTGTTAGCAAGTTCTTGCCAATTCTTCTTTAATTACCATAGCATTTGCACTATTAATCTCTCTAGCTTTTTTACATCATTCTCTCATCTTTAGGCTTCTATGACATGACATTTATTTTCCTTTTCTCTTTCAAGTCCAATTTCTACCTCTTAATAGTTGCTACTTCCCCTCAATAATTTTACTCCAAGCCTGATTTTACCTGTAAGTTTAATTTTCTTTACTATAGAGTTTAGTCAATGCCACATTACTTACTGGATACATACAATGGACTATCAGTTAGTTATTTTAGAATAAATCAGATTTAAATCATCTGGAAAAAAGTTAAATGCACAAAATTCACTAGTTTTTTTTTTAAAAAAGAATTATGAATACACACACATATACACACACAAACACATATACATACTATTGGTAATTTTATTGTTTTATATATATTATATATTATATATATAATAGAAAAAGTCAGAGGAATATGCACTAGAGTTTACCAAAAATTGTTTTGGAGACCAGATTACATAGTATAATTCCCTTCTAAATTATGTATTTTTATTTTTATGAATTTTGTATAAGCATATAGTAATTTGAATGCTATAAAATATGAAAGAGAATATGAGACATAGTGATATAATAGACTTCACTATATTGTCAAATTGATTAAATGACATTAAATGACTTGGCTTGGAATTATTGTGGTCTTAAAGGTCTATAGGATATAGTAAGGCCACAATAAATGTTAACCATTATTATTACCTCACTGCACATTTGTAGATTCATTATTATTCTCCCAATCCTAAATTATTTGTGTTCTTCCACATTGCTCTTTTCTGGAACTCTCTATACTTCCCCTGCCACAACCTTGCCAAAGACTCACATATTTCTAGTGCAATTACCTTGCAAAGTTCCTATAGTCTTGAGATTGTTTCTACCTCTAGAGTCAACATTCCCCCCAAAAATCCTGTATCAAATATCAGTATTTATCTTGATCCCACATAATCTCTGGGCTCCTACTTTAGTGCTTGAAACTGTCATCAATCCGTTGTACAAGCCAGAAACTGGCAGACCAACCAATATCTTCCATTCATATCATGTCCCAGGTAATTCTTCTCCTTTATCTTCTTCATAGCTCCTGAATCCTTCTATCTTTATCTAATTGCACTGTCATTACCTTGGTGAGAGGCCTTTTATCACCTCTGTAACCACCTCTTATTGGTCTCACTGCCCCAGTTTATACCATTCCAATTCATGGTTTATTCAATAAGCATTTGCTGAGCAGAGTTCATAGCCAGTAGGAAGAAAAATAAGTAAGCTTGTTATCACAACTTCTCTTTTCATCAGTGTTTGTTTTGTTAGTCTTATTTTAAAAAATGTTGTGTACGCTTCTATTATTCTTGAATATATTTTTTAAATACAAACATTTTAATGCAATCATGCTATAGGATGCACATGCTATGATGGTGGCAAAATCAGTGTTCTTTAAGATATGTAGTAGATGCCGGGTGGGGTGGCACACACCTGCAATCCTAGCAGCTCAGGAGGCTGAGACAGGAGGATTGAAAGTTCAAAGCCAACCTCAGCAACAGCAAGGTGCTAAGCAACTCTGTCTCTAAATAAAATACAAAATAGGGCTGGGAGTGTGGCTCAGTGGCGAGGTGACCTGGGTTCAATCCCTGGTATGCACCCACCCCCTCAAAAAAAGATATATGGTAGACAATAACCAGCTCACAGTAGGACAGGGTGATCTCAGGGACAGTCTTCTGGCAGAAGTGACAAATAGGCTGAAGACTAAAGTATGAGGAGGTACTGGCTGGACAAAGGAAGTGGAGAAGTGTCCCAGGGAAAACACTGTTTTTAAAGAACAATCCTGTTAGCATGAAACATTCTGTTCTAGGGTAGTTCTTACTTGCTGTTAGGATGGACAAAAGAGGCAGATTCTTGTAATCTTTGTAACGAGACTAGAATCTGCCTTAATACATAATGTGAAGTAAGAAAGTTCCACAGTAAGATGATCACCCCAGATATACTGGTGCCTGTTTTTGCCATCCAATCAGAGTAAAAATTATACCTCCTATGTAAGAGCCTTTCATACATCACCATTTATCTTAGTTTTAAGCCTAAATATTAATTGATGCCTGATAACTTCTTTATTCACATCTCGTTATTCAGCCAGCTTTTATAAACTCAGGTTCAGTGAGATAAATCTCATACCACATCCTTGAAAACAAAAGTACTACCACCTCCTTTTGCTTCTCAGCCTTTGCATACTCTGTCCCATACTTTGCTCCCTAATACTGAAACACACTTCTGTGCTCCTTCACTGTGGTAACAACTACTAAGAATTCAGATATCAACTTGAAGTCAACTCATTACATGTCTTATCTGCCCCTATCCGAGTTTGATCCAAGCTACTGTGATCAAAACACTGCACCACAATTCTCATCTTATTGCTGGTCATGCTCTGGTAGTTCTGTAAAGTTAAGACTTTGTCTGTAAGAATGTGATAAGTAGTGAACTGATGAGTAACATCATTTGGTTTACTTGTCAGAGAATACACCAGGTTTCTTAAAGAATGCAAAAGCTCCAGTAAATATATTAAATGAAATACTATTGTATAATTAATTTAAAACACATGAGAAATAGCTTTATGAATTATATGCTAGAAATTGCATTATTAGGAGGTAAGAGACTAGATATTAGGTTTCGTTTTATTTTTTACTTGCTCTTTTATTAGCTCTGGTTATCCAATATCTCTTAACCGCTTTTCTTCACTTGTGAAACAGTGGTATTCTGAAAAGTGAATTTAATATTTCTCTCAAATTTAAAATCCTCTACTCTGATAAAAATATTGAATGTACATAAATTTGATGTAAAGTACAAATGTTTCCCAGATAATTTAACTAATAATACAGTTACTTCCATTCAGTTGTCTAAAATGAAAGTCACACACACACACACACACGAAGTAGGAAGTAAGATATATTATATATATAATATTATGTATATTATAAGCTATACTTGTAGTTTATAATATATATGTATTATAAGCTATCAGTGTTTTACTTAATATCTTTCATACTTTCCTGATAAACTGGTTTGTTTTTGTGATTATGCCCTTGAATGGAAAATTTTATTCTTAAATACAATTGAAGTAGAAAACAATTTGTCTCAACCATAAGTGGTGCCTCAAAACCCACTCTTAAATCTACTTTTAGTAATTTAATTCTACCCACCATGATTCAACCTTACATAGAAATTAACTTATCAATTGAATGGCCTTTTCCCCTCACTCTGTGTATTTTATTAGTATCTTTTCATGCATTACTTTCTTTGATTAGAGCAATACAGAAGCAAGAATGTAGCATTCAAAATGTTAGTATTATACTTCTTCAAATGAGTATGATTTAATGTCAGAACATTGCCACATGAATATAAAACTAGAATTTCTAGTTTTATATGAACAAGGTAATATCACCTTTAAGAATCCACAAACTGCCAGAGCAAAATTAAAAGCAATTCATCAAAAGAACATACTGATTGTCTTAGGAGCATGGACATTGATTGTGTACCAATTAAAGCAAACATGACTCACATTGAATGGAAATCAATTGATTCTATCTGTATAATGAGAATGATCTTCCCCTCACTATCTTGGAGAATGAAGTTACAAGGACAACTTGGGAGAAAGATGCTCTGAAGGTCACGAAAGTGTTATACTAGAATTCAGAAAAGCTAAGGGTGAGTCTCAAATAACGTGTGGCCAAGGGAACAGTGGAAACTAGCCTGTGTGCATCCTCTCTCCATCCACTCAGCAGCCGGCTGGCCTGAAGAAGGGACTAGAGAGATACCTCAGTACACTGCTGGCCGAGAGATCCAGGGCTTCTCTATGGAAGAAATGAAATTAAGACAAAAAACTATGGGAGGGGCAGAAGAGGCCCTTCTCCCTCTATATCCAGGCATTGTACATTCCTCGGGGAAAACAGCATAAAGTATGAGCTTTTAAAGGAGTGGGTGTCAGCGGACACCTCATTCTTCCTGAATAGCAATGGGAATTCACAGCATGTCCTCCAGTTGACACTGTGATACACTCAAAGACTCACCAACGTTTTTAAAACAGAAAAAGCAAATTCTCAGCTCCTACACACTTTGTTATATGACACTAGAATGACAATAGTGAAGGCCTTAAATCTGATCAGCTCCGTTTATCAGATGTTGTAAACCTTTTATTGTTTGTACAGACAACTGAGCATCGCAGTGTAATGAGACAAGAGCAACTCCGGAGTGCCTGAGAAATCTCTTTGGGTGTGTGAATTCAGTAAACCACATACAATACATGAGAGCAGGAGCTCTAATTTGACTAAAAAGTTTACATAGTTCTATGTTATTTTTTTCCAGATAAAACTATCTAATTCAGCAAAGAATTAGAGTAGGCTTTTTATTGCTTCTCCCTATCTTCACTTATTTATACCTCTTTTAAAGCACTTAGGTTATTCTAAACAGACATTCTTTTTTGCATATTTTTCTTTTTCTTTTATTTTTGAATTTGTTCCAATTAGTTGTACATGAGAGTAGAATGCATTTTTACACATTGTACACGAATGGAGCACAACTTCTCATTTCTCTGGCTGTACATGTTGCAGAGTCACATCAGTAGTATAATCATACATGTATATAGGGTAATAATGTCCATCTCATTTCACCATCCGTCTCACCCCCACGTCTCCTCCCCTCCCTTCACTCCCCTCTGCCCAATCCAAAATCCCTTCATTCTTCACTACCCTCCCCTCCCCATTATCAGCATCTGCTTATCAGAGAAAACATTTGGCCTTTGGTTTTTGGGGATTGGCTTATTTTGCTTAGTATGAAATTCTCCAACTCCATCCATTTACCTGCAAATGCCATAATTTCATTCTTCTTTATGGCGGAGTAATATTACATTGTGTGTGTGTGTATATATATATATATATATATATATATATATATATATATATCATATTTTCTTTATCCATTCATCTGTTGAAGGGTATCTAGGTTAGTTCCATAGTTTAGCTATGGTGAATTGAGCTACTGTAAACATGGATGTGCCTGTATCACTGTACTATGTTAATTTTAAGTCCTTTGGGTATAAAACAGGAGTGGGATAGATGGGTCAAATGGTGGTTCCATTCCAAGGTTTCTGAAGAATCTTTATATTGCTTTGTATAGTGGTTGCACCAAGTGATTGCAGTCCCACCAGCAATATATAAGTGTACCTTTTCCCCACATCCTCGTCAACACTTATTATTGCTTGTATTCTTGATAACACTAAAAGGGTATGATATTAGCACCAAAATAGACAAGTAGACCAACGGTACAGAATAGAAGACACAGAGACAAACCCACATAAATATAGTTATCTCATACTAGACAAAGGTGCCAAAAATATACATTGTGGAAAAGATGACCTCTTCAACAAAATAGTGCTGGTAAAACTGGAAATACATATGTAGCCAAATGAAATTAAACCTCTGTCTCTCACCCTGCTCAAAAATCAACTCAAAGTGGATAAAAGATTTAGACACTAGAACAGAGACACTGTGCCTGATAGAAGAAAAAGTAGGCCCAAATCTTCATCATGTTGGCTTACGACATGGCTTCCTTAATAAGACTCCTAAAGTGTAAGAAGTAAAACCAATAATCAGTAAGTGGGATGGATTCAAACTAAAAAGCTTTTTCTCAGCAAAGGAAGCAACCAATAATGTGAAGAGTAAGCCTACAGAATAGGAGAAAATCTTTATTACACACACCTCATGTACAGCACTAATCTCCAGGATATATAAAGAACTCAAAAAAGTTAACACCAAAAATACAAGTAACTCCATCAATAAATTGACTAAGGAACTGATCAACTGAACAGACACTTCATAGAAGAAGAAATACTGATCATCAACCATAAAAACAATGTTCATCACTTTGGGAATTAGAGAAATGCAAATCAAAACTACTCTAAAATTCTATCTCATTCTAGTCAGAATGGTGATTATGAAGAATACAAGCATGTTGTTCTTTATGGAAGTGTCTGCAAGATTTGAAAGGGTAGTGTTCATGGCTTTTTCTTCTTTATATCCCCCATATTCCTAAAATATAAAACCCCCTAAAGAAACAAAATTTAATAGTTTTCTGTCAAATTGAACTGAGAGTTTAACCAATTTAAAGCAATCTTGCTTTTTGTCACCTAGAGAAAAATATTTTTTTTTTGCAAGCAATCTCCATGGTCATTATGAAAAACCAATGATCAATAGGAGTCTATGACATAAGATCCTTTTAGTGACCATGTTAGGCAGCAATATGCCCTAAACACACTGCTGAAAAACTAAATTGTTAGAGTCTGTAAACAAGTCAAAATAACACCTGGCATTTTGCCAGGGGAATGTTAGAGTTCGTAAACAAGTCTGGATGGTGCCTGGCAAAATGCCAGAGGGAGTGGTTTGAGAAGTAACAAAAGCAAGCCATTAAGTGTGGAGATTCCTGATTGGTTGACTGATGTATCTAGTTTATGCTAATTAGATAAGCTGTGTGGAATGTATAAATACTGCTCCTGTCCAGGCTCCTACTCCTGCTGTATCAACGTACACAAGTTATTCGTCACCCCCTGGTTATTTTGCTGCAGCCAGCTGGACTGCTGCAAATGGTGGCCCATTCCGGGAGCCCCAAGAAAAAAAGCTGCCCATCCATAGATAGGACGGGAGCAATCTGCTCGTCCCTAGGCAGATAGGGCGAGAGGAAAAATGACCATTTCGAGAAAATGGAGAAGATTGATACAGTATGTTTGTGTCTTGTTTTGACTCAGTGTATTGTATTGTCTTTGTGATGAAAATATGGAAGGGGTGAGAAGTAAATTACTAAGGGAAGGAGGCACCCCAGTGGAACCAAGAATAGTTAGGGCATGTGTTGATAAGAGCCCAGGAACTCTAGTCAGAAAGAAAAAGAAAGTTCAAAAGAAGAAGGATTATCAGAAAAAAAGTTGCAGCAAAAGGCTATTACTGAATACTTTTCGTTACCTGAGGGTGCGTGAAGCGGAGAGGCGGCTGCTGATTGTGCAAGCCGCTCATAGCGCAGCAAGGATTTTCCAAGAGGTGGCGGCGACTGGCCCTTCCCCGCCTCCTGGCCAGGGAGCTGGCTCTTCCACTGCCAAGAGCCCAAATCTAGACCTGACCTGGAGGCACAGTCTCGCAGGCTCTTGCTCCCTGTGCCTGGAAGCAGTTTGAGTCTGGGACACTCCCCAGGGCCATCTGGGGCTGCCCAGGCGCTACAGCAGCAGAAGACGCTACTGGTGTCCCTGATGTTTGGTTATTTTCAATGCCAATAACTAAGCTACAATGTTTCTCCCACACCTGGAAGCTAATGAGTAATGAGCACTATTAAGGCTTATTTCAAATGCAAAAAAACCTTGAGATAATGTACTAAATTGTTCAGAAGGTTGTTTTCTTAGTGCAATGCTACAGGATTTTCTTTAGCCATCCGGAGTTCCTGCCTTCCTCCCAGTGCGGGTGAAGACGAAGGTGGAAGAATTTCCAGTGTTGCTGAAAACCGGTCGAGACTTCGGCTGAGAAACGGACGAGACTTCGGATCAAGCTAGTTGCCTGCAGAACTTACCTGGACTGTGATTTAAGCTAGCTGCCTGCAGAACTTACCTGGACTGTGATTTACCTGGACTGTGAGTTAATCTATTGAGACACTGCTTTACCTGGACTGAGACAACAAACTGTAATCTACAACAAATTGTAACTTGGTATCTTTGCAAATGGTGTCATTGCTGGTATAATTTTTCCAAGGGCTTCTTGCATGGAGCCATCAATTGGCTTGGTATTATGGCATTTTGTATCCTCCCTTTCTGTTTGTAGCAGGTTATTTATGGTGTTTCTGTAAAAACCACTATGGTCATTATTTAAATTAAACAAAAGGGGGAAATGTTAGAGTCTGTAAACAAGTCAAAATAACACCTGGCATTTTGCCAGGGGAATGTTAGAGTTTGTAAACAAGTCTGGATGGTGCCTGGCAAAATGCCAGAGGGAGTGGTTTGAGAAGTAACAAAAGCAAGCCATTAAGTGTGGAGATTCCTGATTGGTTGACTGATGTATCTAGTTTATGCTAATTAGATAAGCTGTGTGGAATGTATAAATACTGCTCCTGTCCTGCAATAAATGGCTCCTACTCCTGCTGTATCAACGTACACAAGTTATTCGTCACCCCCTGGTTATTTTGCTGCAGCCAGCCGGACTGCGGCACTAAATCTTAGAACATGACATTGAAGGTAAGTATAAATGTGCAAAACACATTTTTCTTATTCTTACTTCATAAGAATAAAGCAGTCACATAAACATGAAAATGTTTGTCAATTATATGGCTATTTTATTGACAAAAGAGTAAAATGTGAAATAGTCATAAAGTACACTTTATAAACACTATACATTCAAATACTGTTTCTAAATATCTGTCTACTCAATGTTAACTAAGAAAAATATTTGTTAAAGGGATTCAATTTTTATACTTTTCATACAACCTCATACAGGTGATGTCTTCAATTCATTTTTATGTATATATTTTTCATTTCACATGTATTTATTTGCTGTTTCAATGCTCAAGGCTTTAGAAAATATACTTTAATATTTGGTTTTGAAATTTACAAAGTGAATTTGTACATTCACTCTTATAATAAGCCAGTATTTTTCTCTGAGGCAATGGCATTTTTTAATTCACACGTTAGAAATAGAGCTAAGGAACAAAAGTCAAGATAGAAGAACAAATTCCCACTACTAATACATCTCTGAGTCAAGTTTTCCAACTCAAAAATATCAGAAGCTGGCCAACAACTCCTTTCTGCTTTATTACATGGACACATCCAGAGGGATAACTTATTGTCAAATTTTTTGAATATTTTCCTTGAAAATTTTTTCAACCTTTAATGAGAGCTCTATGTAAGTAATGTTATTTACAGCTAAAATAATATGTTGTCTGGGATTTACTTTAAAACATTTTATGACAAAAGTGAGGATGGTGGGAAGTTAAAAAGTAGTTGGGGCCAAACATAGTGGAACACGCCTATAATCCCAGTAGCTCAGGAGACTGATGCAGGAGGATCTCAAGTTCAAAGCCAGCATCAGCAACTTAGTAAGGCCCTGAGCAACTTAGCGAGACCCTATCTCAAAATTAAAAAAATGAAAAGGGCTGCAGATGTGGCTCAGTGATTAAGCACTCTGAGGGTTCATCTCTGGTACAAAAAAAAAAAAAGTTGTTGAAGCTGAGTTATAGATATCTGGAACTTTGCTATTCTCTCTAATTTTGTGTATGTTTGAAAATCCACATAGTAAAAGAGTTAAAGAAAATAAAAATAATTCTTAAACTGTCACTTGGCAGCACAGATGGCAAATTATTCAAGTAAATGTTTCTTGCTGGTGCTGACAACAGAGTGATACTGGAGGAATCCAGGGCTACAACTCTTTAGCTTCAGACCTAGAGATTCCACTTCAAGTCATCCCCTTTCAATACATAAAACATATTCTTTTCAAAAACACCAATTACTTACATTCTCCCATGTGTTAACCAAACAAGGCCATAGTCAAAGGAAAAATTATGCACATAAAACAAAAAGTAAAATGCCTTTTCAGAATTATGAGTGAGAAGATCTATTAGAAGGAGAAATGATTGAAAACAGCTATTTGAATGTATTATTCTTGAATTCTATCTAGTATGGCTTGGCACATGCTAAATTTATTTTGTTATGAAACTTGCATAATACCTTTTTAAAATAATACAAGAATAAAATCAAGCATATGAAGAAATTTAATATTTCATTGAGGAACAAACTGTAGAGCTCAATCTTATTAACTGGAATGTTAAATAACTGCTTTACTCTGGGAACCTTACATGGCAACATAGAGGAAGGATAAAACAGGAAGTTATTATAATTTCCTTATGTATGCAATACAAGGTAATTGTGACTGTGCTCAGTGCGTCACCTGTGAAGGGAAGGAATTCTTTTCCTAACAAAGTAAAGTTAGAAATGGGAAGGATTAGGCTTGTGTCCACACATGGTGACACAAAAACCACAGCACAAAAGACTAAATGTCCTCTGGAGAATCTGCTGATATTGGTCCATTAAGGCAATTTGTCCAAGTTCTAAAGAGACACAGAGAAATATTCCTGTAGAGAGTAACTAACTACCTTGAATGATTTATGACCATTTTTTGAGAATTTAATTATATTCGGTGCCTATCAAAGTAGACAGAATTTGAAAAAGTGCAAACATTTAGTTTCTTACGGTTTCTCCATTAACTCACATCAACAGAATTCACACAAATATCAGTAAATGTTGGCAAGAATGTGGAGAAAATGGTACACCCTACATTGTTGGTAGGACTACAAATTAGTATAACCACTCTGGAAAGCAATATGAAGATTCCTCAAAAACTAGAAGTGAAACCGCCGTATGATCAAGGTATCCCACTCCTCAGTATATTTCCAAAGGATTTAAAATCTGCAGACTACAGTGATGAGCCATATAAACATTTATAGCAGTATAATTCACAATAGTTAAATTATAGAAAAACCTAGATTCCCCTCAACAGATGAAAGCATAAAGAAAATCTGGTATATATGCACAATGTAGTATTATTCAGCTATAGAGAAGAATGACTTTATGGCATTTGCTGATGAATTGATGGGACTGGAGCATATTATGCTAAGTGAAATAAGCCAGTCCCCAAAAGTTATGGCTAGATGTTTTCTCTGATATTCAGAAGTTAATGCAAAATAAGGGGGAGAGTATAAAAAAAGAATAGAAGTCAGATCAGAAGAGTAGACAAAGGGGAATGAGAGGAAGAGAGAAAGGGTAGGACAGGGAAGACAGTGGAATGAATCTGAACTAACTTTCCTGTGTACAAATCTGAATATACCACAGTGAATCTCACCAACATGTGTATCCACAAAACACTAATTAAAAAAAAAAAAAAAACCTGTAAGTAAATAGCAGAAATAACCATAGAGCAGAGGGAATAAAACAGTGGGTAGGAGGAAGGGAAGAGAAGGGAGAATACTGGGGAAAAATAGAACAAATTATATTTATGCTTTTATAATTATATAATAGTATATTTTATTGTCTGTCATGTGTAACTAAACTGAACTAAACAAAAAGAATTCACATCTCTATGTGATTAAGTCAGAATCATACCTGACTTGAACAGAGAAGGGGAAATGAATACAATTTGGAACCACATGAGAAGGAACAATATATTATCCTTACTGACGATTCTTATTCTTCTCTTTACCTACAAGTTATTACACAAGATGTTGCAAATGATTTTGTCAATATTTTAAAGCAAGATAACTCTAAAGCAGGTTTTCTTATATTAGAAAACTCTGGCCTTTATTTTGAATGCTTTAAGGGAGGAGACTCTACAATTATACTGCTTGGGTTAGAATTCTTCTTCCATCACTCACTTAGTTTGAATAAACTTCCTAAATTATCTGAACCTTTATTTTCATATTAGTAAAAGGACATAATTCTACCTACTTTAATAAGATTTCTTCAAAGATTAAATGAAGTTACAAATTTAAAAGTCTTAACAAGATATTTGATATGTAGTATGCACCCACAAAGTAGCAGTTTCTGATATCATGACCAATATAACATACACTCCCATTATAAAGTAATTTCTCTTCCTACTTTAAATTAAAACAGGTTTATAAAAGACCAACACTTTAAGCTTCTGATACTGAAATTCAATTTTGATTCCCTGAGAGGCAAAGATCCTATTCAAATAAAGTGTAGTACCATTATTGTTTATTTACTGAGAATACATCCTACCTCCCTTCTTCATTCCTGAAAGAACTCAATTTCAAAAATGTTAAATTGTAATTAACAGCACATAACATAAAATCTACTCACTTAATTTTTAAGTGTATGCACATGGTCATTCATCAATTCTGTAGAACATTTTCATTTTTGTGAGGGAAACTACACCCATTCAACAACTCTCCCTTTGTGCTCTTCTCAGTCCTGGAAGTGACCATCCAGCTCTATTGCATTATAATTGGCAAATCAAAATTGTTTATATGCAATGTGTAAAACATGATGTTGTATATGCACATACATTGTGAAATGATTTCTACAATCAAGAAAATTAACATATGCATCACCTCACATACTTAACCTTGTGTATTAATATTATTATTTAACTATTATCCCTAGGCTGTATATTAGGTGTCTATAGCTTATTAATGTTGTAATAAAAAAATTTGTACCCTTTAACCATTATCTTTCCATTTCCCTCAACCTCCAAATACTAGTAACCACCCTTTTAGTCTTGTTTCTATGAATTTGACATTTTTAGCTTCCATGTGTAAGTTAGGTCATGCAGTATTTCTCTTACTGCGTCTGGCTTATTTCACTTAGCATTGTCTTCTAGGCTCATTCATGTTTTCACAAATAACAGCATTTCCTTCTTTTAGATGACTGAACAATATTGCATTGTATATATGTTTACCATGTTTTCTTTATCCATTAATTTGCTGATGGACATTAGGGTGTTTCCACTGTTTTGATATTGTGAGTAGTGCTGCAATGAACATGGGAATATAGACATCTCCTTGGGATAGTGGTGCATCATCCTTCCTTATGTTTCTGTGAATTGGACTACTTCAGAGACCTTATATGAGCAGAATCATATAGCATTATCTTCTATTGATTTTCTTATTTCCCTTAGCATAATGTCTTTCATCCACTGATAAACATTTAGATTGTTTCTTCCTCTTAGGGGTTGTGAATAATGTTGAGAGTATAAATATTCTTCAAGAACCTATTTTCAATTATTTTGCATAAACGTCCAGAAGTGGGATTGCTGTATCATATGGTAGTTCTATTTTTAACATTTTGAGGAAACTCCATACTGTTTCCCTAGTGGCTGTGTCATTTTACATTCCCACCAATAGTGGAAATCCAATATTTCCACCTCATAATGATTATGGTTTAGTTATGAGGACTCCCCACCCCCTGAAAAAAGTTCTTATGTAAGACAATACAAGGAAAATTAAAGGTTAAATCATTGGGTTATGAGAGCCTTAACCTAATCAGCGAATTGATCTACTTGAATGGATTAACTAGATAGTAATTGTAGGCAGGTAGCTTATGGCTGAAACAAGTGGGCCTCTAGGGCATGCCTTTTGGGTTTATGTTTTGTCCCTGGTGAGCAGAGATCTCTCTCGGCGTCCTGGTGCAATGTTCTGAACTGCTTTCCTTGGCTACATTCTTCCACCATGCTGTTCTGCCTTACCTCAAGCCCACAGCTTTGGAGTTCGCTGTCTATGAACTGAGATCTCTGAAATCATGAGCACCAAATAAACTTTTACTCCTCTAATTGTTCTTAGCAGGTCCTTTGGTTACAGTGGTTAAAAAAATAAAGCTAATTAAAACAATTATCAACACTTATTAATTTTTGTTTTTATTGTTGTTGAGGATGTTATTGTTCTTGTATTTGAACAATGTCAATATGAGAAAGTATGAGGCAATATCTTATTGTGTTTCAATTAGCATTTCCAGATGATTAGTATTGAGCTTCTTTTCATGTACCTGTTGGGCATTTGTATGTCTTCTTTGGTAAAAGTCTTTTGCTCATTTTTCAATTGAATTACTACTTTGAGGTTTTTGTTTATTTTTCTTTGTTGCTTTGTTTTGATATTGAGTTGTAGGAATTCCATATATATTAACCCCTGATAGAACATATAATTTGCAAATATTTTTTTCCCATTACTCAGGTTGCCTTTTTACAACTATTTTGCTACTTCATGAATTGTGGAAAATTTCTAAAGTTTTGGAAGATATGTAAACATCCAGATCTATAAAGCTCAAAGGTCACCAAATAGGCTTAATCCAAGGAATCCGTCACCAGTGTATATTATAATCAAAATGTTAAAAGTCAAGGACAAAGAAAAAATTTGAAAAGAAGGAAGAAAAGAAAAGGAAATCTTTACTAAAAACTATCAACATATTTCTTAGCAATAATCTGCAGGCCAGGAGACGATGGAATGATGCATTCCATCCAAGTAATACAGGAAAAAAAAATCTTGTTACCCAAAAATAATATACCAAAAAAAGCTGTCCTTAAAAATGAAAGAGAAGTAAGTCTTTCCCAGACAAGCAAAAGCTAAAAAAATTCATTATCTCTAGACAAGAAATGCTTAGAGGAGTGAACTGCTTCAACTAAAAACGAAATGGAAATAATTGCTATTAAAGAAACACATGAGTATAAAACACATTGACAGAGGTAAAATTATAATCAAATTCAGAGTAGACCATTACAATAATAGTGATGTGTACATTTTTTTCAAATCTCTATTATAATTAAAAGTCAAAGTGGTCAGAAATAACCATAGCTACAAGTTGTTTAAGAATACACAATATAAAGAGATAAAAACTGTGGCAATAAAAATATTCATTTTGCAGGGAGGATAAAAGTCTGAAGTAGTTGTGTGCAACTGAAGGCAAATTGTTATAAGTTTAAAATGGTCTCTTATAAGTATAGGATGCTTTGTGCAAGGCTCCACGGAAGCCACAAAGCAAAAACCTGAAGCAGAAAAACCAAATGATATAAAAGCATCAAAGCTCATCACTATAGAAAATCACCAAACTACAAAAGTAAACAACAAGAAAGGAAGAACAAAATAAAAGATATAAAAACAACCAGAAAATTGTAAACAAAATGGCATTAGTAAGTACTGACCAATTAATAATTACTTTGAATGTGAATGGATTTAATTAAAATCCCCACACATCTTCTTCAGCTGTCATCCAAATCAGTGGTGACTGCAGAGGTCTCAGTCACCTACACCACCTGAATGGCAGGGGTTTGGGGACACAGCGGTAGCAGGTAGATAGTTCAGGTTCTTGGTAGAGGGAGCTTGAGGGATCCTTCTGTTTTCATTTTCCCACAGTGGGAGGACTTAGATGAGGGGATCCATGCTCATTTGGGGTCTGAGATGGGCAGCACTGTGTTCCAACACAGAGGTATTCAGAGTGTCTATGGAGCTGGAGTTCAATGTCTTGTTAAAAGACTGTGAAACCTGTGATGTGAACACAGATGGACTTCCTTAGGCTGGACTGGATGTAGCTCTCCCTTAAACCTAAAGATCATATGACTCTGATGCACTGCCCATTAGCTCTGGCTATAGGAGGAGGGACGCGACTCTGATCTTGGAGATCAGACTGCACTACTAACACAGCTCCAAGGAAAAGTGAGTATTACAAAATTCAGGCTCTGAGGATAAGAGCATAGTAGCTCTCTGGGTTTCAGAGCCAACCGAACAGAGTGGCAATTTAGCTACCAGAAGAGAGGTTACTGTAGTGGTGACTCCAGACCCTAGTGTGGTAGGCTCAGGCTCTCTGAGGGGAGAGGGGTGCAGTGGCAGCAAGGACTTGGGAATAGTGGGGTACAGTTGTGGCTAGGGATCCAGTAAGTGGGGAGCAGTACAATGTTGGCTTCACTTCCCAGAATTTTAGGGTACTTCCCCACCTCAAACTCAGGAAGACTTTTCTAGATCCAGGAAGGTGAGATAGTGCAGCTATTTAGCCCAGAGAACAGGGTGATAGAGATTAGTTTAGGCTATGTTGTCCTGGGAGACCAAGTGCCACAGAGGTTGAGGCTGCTCCCCTATACCAAAGTTTCAATTCCTCTAGGCTGAGTCCCTGGGTTATTTCAGGCACCGAAGCAGCAAGTCTTACTTGCTGGTTGGGAGCACCTGGTCTCAAAGAGACTGGGTATGTCACTTGCAGCTACTCCCCTAGCTATACCTCCATTTCTCTCCGTGTGGGTCACTCTACTTGACTCAGGTTCTTTGAAGGTACACTTCCCCCACTGGATCTGGTGTAGCTTCAGACAGAACTTCTTGTTACTCAGTGGGGCAGGGTGCTGAGTGGGCTCAAGTTCTGAGGTCATGGCTATTCCACTCAGCCAGAGTGAGTGGTTTAGCAGCATTTGTAGTAGGGGAGATGGAGGGTCTCCAAGGCCACTACCCAGCAGCAGCTCAGTTGGAGGATGGGGCTCTATTGTGTATGAATATGGTGTTATCATGGCAGAGGGGGAGAGCAGGATGGAGAGAAGTAGTGACTACTGGTCCCATCTCAGGACCAACTCTACAAGTGACTCTGATTTTATTTTGGTGTAGCATAGTATCAGTTTGGACCTTAGGAGTGTGGAGTACAACCCAGGCTCTTCTCTTGAGTAGTGCATGTGCTCTCCAGGCAGCTCTCTAGACTGGATTCAGGATTCTCCAAAAGTGAAGACTGCAGTTATTTTGGCACTAATAAAGATTTTCTAGGGGTCTCCTTCTTACCTTTCGCCTTCAGGGTAGATCCCTCCTTGTTCTAAATAATCCATCTGAACTGAAGCAACAGGATAACAGAGGCAAGGTGCTTTATTCCCATCTCTTGCAGTCACCTAAGTTTCTGTGCTTCACAGAGTTGCTGACACTTCCGCGTTGTATTTCAACATCGTCCTGTAGTCACTCTGTCAATGTATTGTTTGCCATTGCTTTTGCCTAATTTCGTAGGGAGGATGAATGATAGTTGGCCATATTGCTGGTGTCACTTCTACTTTGTTTTTGAAGGACAGTTTTGCCAGATATAGTCTCCTTGGGTTGACAATATTTTTGTTGTTGTTCAGCACCTTGAATATGTCATCCTGCTCCTTTTTGCCCTGCATATTTTCTGCCAAGAAAGCTACTGATAGTCTTATGGAGGTTTACTTACAAACGATGTGTTTTTCTCTTGCTGCTTTTAAAATTCTTTTTGACTTTGGACAAATTGATTTTAATGCATTTTGGGGCAAAGTTCTTTGGATTTATCTTAGTTAGAGTCTTTGATCTGGATATCCATTTCTTTTCTCATTTTCTTTTAGTTGGGAAGTCTTTGGTCATTAGTTCTTTAAAGAATCTATCTGAGCGAGCCTTTCTTCCTTCCTTCCTTCCTTCCTTCCTTCCTTCCTTCCTTCCTTTCTTTCTTTCTTTCTTTCTTTCTTACTTTCTTTCTTTCTTTCTTTCTTTCTTTCTTTCTTTCTTTCTTTCTTTCTTTCTTTCTTTCCTTCTTTCTTTCTTTCTTTCTTTCTCTCCCATAATGTATATATTGGTCTGCTTTCTGGTATTATATAAGTCCTTTCTAGTTTTTTTATTATTATTATTTCTTTTCATTTTGCTTCTCTGATTGCTTCTCAATGACATTTCTTTGAGTTTGACGTTCTTTTTTCTTCTTCTGCATAATCGAGTAAGCTGCTAAACCCTGTAGTAAATCTTTAAATTCTATTATTATATTTTTCAAAATTGTGACTCTTTTCAATATTTTCTATCTCTTTATTTTCTCATTTTGTTTTTGCATCATCTTCCTGAAATTGTTAAACACCAAGACAGTTGTTTTGAATATTTTCCAGGTAACTTATATCCCTCAGTTTCTTTAGGGTCAGTTTCTGGACATTCATTTTGTTCCCTGATTTCCACATGTCCCCTTTTTCATGCATCTTGTAAATTTGCATTGGAATCCATGCATTTGTTAAAAAAATTGAAAAGAAACTGCCACTTCTCTTAGTCTTTATGATATGCTATCCGTAAAGGAAAAGAGCTTCATAAATTAACTGGCCAACACATTCTAGATGCCTCTCAAATCTTTTCTTTTAATACTTCTTGGAAAATAGGAGGGTTTACTCAGTTCTTTTTTCAGGAGCTCATAAACTCTTGCTCTTTCTGGTGTCTGTCAATTGTATTGCAGATTCTTTGTAGCTGCCATAAGCTAAACTGCTTCTCTTTTTATCTCTCAGCAGCTGTCTGCCTTATAAAGTATGCCAGGTCCCATCAGTGCTTTTAATAGTTGGGATATTTATCAGTTCTTTGGGAAGCCACTTGTAAAGCTAGAACTTTGGATGAATACTTCACTCTCTCACTTCCTCTCAAAAGAATGGTAACCAAGCTATATTACTTTCTGTCTGCTAAAGCACAGATCCTTTGGAGGAGGAGCAGGTCACTCTTTTTTTTTTTTCTTCTTATGTCCAAGATATCTCTACTGTGGCCTTCAGGTACCTTGAGTATGTGAAGTCCTCTCAGTGTTCTTAGGTAAAATACTTCTGACACAAGCTCCTGGTACCAACATGTTCAGTCTCACCATAAGCGCAGAAACAATGGTGCCAGCCAAACATGAAATGAAACATCTGAAACAATGAGTCAAAATAAATCTTTCCCCCTTTAAGTTTATTTCATCTGGTATTTTGTCACAGCAATGGAAAATGGACTAACCACATAAAATTACCAAGATGTGGGGCCATGGCTGAGTCTATACATGACAATGTGGTTCAGAAATCTTTGAAACTGGATTGCAAGATGAATTAGGAAATTTTTAGAGAAGCAGTCCAGTAATCCCTAGAATACTATAAGCAGAACTAAACTCATTCTGTTATGAGATCAGAAAACTAGAATGCTGATAGGAACGCAGACAGTACAGGCTGTGCTCATGAGGATTCAGATGAAAATGAGGACTGTACTAGAAATTGGACTAGAGGTCACATATGACATTACAGCAAATGATTTATCTACATTTTATGCATGCCCTGAGACTTTATGTGAAGTTGAATTTAAAGGTGCTGGGATAATTAACCCGGCAGAGGAAGTTTCAATGCAGCCTAGCATTCAGGCAGTGGCATGGGTATTGGTGGCTTTTGCTATGCAAATTTACAGTAAGAGTCACAAATGGAAAGCAGAACATAAAAACTTGAAAATTTTGCTGTTTTGTCATAAAATAAGCACATGTAAAAGTTGGAGTCAAGAAAGTGTATTGCTGAAAAACAAAGAAGAAAGAAAGTGTATTGCTAAAGAGATTAGTACCATTGAAAAAGAGCCAAGTACTTTGGAATGGGATAATAGAAAAGTTACCTTAAGGGCATCTCAGGAATTAACAGACCACATACACATTAGTCTCAAGGATTTGAAAGTATAAACTTATTTATAAGATTTATCTTGAGATGAGAGTCCCTGAGTGCCTTGTTTACATAGTTCTGCTGAGGAAATTTTTTGCCCAGTAGTGGTTTTACTATGTTCAGCTGCCCAGGCACTCAAAGGCTGCTGCAGTTTTGTTCCAAGTAGGTATGGATACTGGGAGAATTAGGAGTAGACCTTGACATTGTCCCCTAGTTTTGCAGGCATGCAGAATGCAAAAGTTGTGGGATCACAAAAGCTTCCACCCAGACTTCAAATAAAGGTTGTGGAGGCCAAGCAGTGTGTAACAGGGTCAGAATCCCTATGATTAGCCCCCGAGAGAACAATAAATGAAGCTGTGAAAGAGAAGCAACAATTGCAATGGAGACCCCATCAACTCAGAGATGCCAGGAACTTGTCTATAACAACAAACAAACAAACAAACAAAACAAAACAGTGAGCTGAGTCAGCCTAAGAGGGTGAGTATGTGGGCTGTAGCTAGTCAGGGTTGCTAAAGACCTTTGGAGCTTACATCATGCTATTGTGTGGTGCAAAGCAACAATATTTAATGTTTGTTCTGCTAGGTTTCAGTATTTCTTTGGTCCCATATTTCCTTTCTATGCCCCCACTCTTCCCTTTTGGAATGGGAATGTCTATTCTGTGCCTGTATTACCATTGTGTGTTGGGAGTATATAGCTTTCTTTTTCATTTTTACAAGGGCTCACTGCTGAGGTTCCTTGAGTCTCAGAGGAGACTTTGGACTTGGACTTTTTTAGCAATGGTGGAATTGTGAAAAGTATGGAAAATTCTTGTTAGTGGACTGATGGATTTTTCATTGCAAGATTAGCATGAGTACTGGGGGACCAAGAGTGAAATGTTATAATTTGGATCTTGAATATCCCGAAAGTCTCATGTGTTGGAGGTTTGGGGTCCCAGCTGGTGGTGATTTTGGGGGGTGGAAAAACCTTTACAAGGTGGGGCCTAGTTGGAGAAAGTAGGTCAATGACAACATGCCTTTGGGTGTATATTGGGACTCCAGACTCTCCCCCCATCCCTGCTTCTACGCCATTACATGCCTGCCACCATGATGTTCTGCCTCATCAGTCACAGAAATAATTGCACCAGTAACCATGGACTGAACCTCTGGAACCATAAGCCAAAATAAATATTTTAGCCTGTAAGTTTATTTTTTCAGGTATTTTATCACAGTAACAGAAATCTGACTAATACAGGTTATAATAAGTTAATACACACCAGTCCAAGTTATTACCTTTGCTCTCAGCAGCCTTAAACCTAGTTCTGTTTCTTGTGAGTTTTGAGATACAGACAAGACAGAAACAGTCTCTCAGACTGCCTCCTCAGAGAGTCTCCCCAAAAGTCTGAACTTTAGAAATATACTCCAGAGTTTTCCTCTTCATTGAAAATGGGGTTAGTGTTTCCTCCCAATTGCACTACACTGTGCTAGGATTTGAGAAACTATGGTGAAGGAGTAGCATGCTTTTTCTACATGTTTCAGTGCAGATGTTTCCATAGTTGCCTGAGGTGCAGGAATCTTTAAACTGGCATTATGGTTTGTATATGAGGTAACCCCCAAAAGTTCCCATGTTAATGCATGAATGTTTGGAGGTCAAATGATTGGATTATGAAAATTATGATTTGTTCGATCCATCATAGCTTGAATGGACTGATTGGGTGGTAACTGCAGACAGGTGGGGTGTGGCTAGAGAATATATGTCATTAGACACATGCCCTGGAAGGATTCATCTTCTCTGCGGCCCCTTTCCCTTTCTCTCTGCTTTCCAAGCCATCCTGAATGGAGCAGCACTCTTCTACTAAGCTCTTCTGCCATGATGTTCTGTCTCACCTGTGTCCACAGCAACAGAGTTGACCCACAATGGACCAAACCTCAGAAACTGTGAGCTTCCTGTAAGTTGTCCTTGTCAGGTATTGTGTTTACTTACAGCAATGAAAGGGTGACTAATAAAACTGGTTTCCGAATCTCTCACATAAGATGCCTGAATGTTGAGTCAGTGTCAACTTGGAGTGAAGAAGCTTCTGGAATTTCCTATTTTGCCATCTCAATTTTTCTCATTTATGCACCCTACTCCATTCAGTCTGTGACTCTGAAGGGAAGTGACTTGACTACTAGCTCAAGGATGCTGTCAGACTGCTCTAAAGGTCAACCCATCCCTTTAATCAGCTGTAAGATTAGTTATGTTTAGGTTGATAAAATTAAGGAAAATTTTATTATTATTTGGGGATTCTAGAAAAGTCTGAAAAAAATCATTAAAAAGAAAATGAGGGGTTTTTATATTTATTTTTTAGTTTTAGGTGGACGCAATATCTTTTATTTTCTTATTTTTATGTGGTGCTGGGAATTGAACCCAGTGCCTCACTCATGCTAGGCGAGCACACTACCACTTGAGCCACATCCCCAGCCCAGAAAATGAGTTTTTAACAACATATATGATTCATTGAATTGATGATGCAGTCCACCTTCAGCTTTTGAATTTTTGCTATGGGAATCCTTTTGGTACAAGTTTGAATCACATATTCTGATTCCTGTAAATCATAGCATGTGGGATAAACTAAAAAATGTTAACGTCTCTGGTGCTCAGTTCTCTGATCTGTAGGATTCTTTTTATGATGAAATGTGATGATGTGTATAAAACTTTTTTCAGAGCATCACACACACTCAGTTCTCAGTAAGTATCCATTTCCTCTCCTCCTTTCAGTATGGAAACTCAGAATTTCTTTCTTCACATATCCTTAGACTTAACAACGGAAGTACTTTTTGTTTCCCATTTTCTAAGACAAAAACAAATAAATCTCACATTGTTCCCAGAGGAAATTTGAACTAATCTCATTCCCAACAACGAGATTAGTTCAAATCCCTTTTCAATTCCCACCCCTTTACTCCATCCCCAATTTTTCTACAATTTTTAAATTTGATGCCTGAGAGAAATATTGTTCTTTATGTTGTAAAAATTGAGTCAAGTTATATCTGCTTCATTCCACTGTCTTCCCTTTTCTCATTAATAAATGGGATGGCATCAAATTAGAAAATATTTTTCACAGCAAAGAAAACAATCAAGAGCACAAAGAGAGAGCCTACAGAATGGTAGAACATCTTTGCCACCCGCATCTCAGATAGGGCATTAAAATCCAGGATATACAAAGAACTCAAAAAACTTAACACTAAAAAAAAAAAAAATCAATAAATAGGCAAAGGAGCTAAACAGACCCTTCTCCAAAGAAGATATATAAATATTCAACAAATATATGAAAAAATATTCAACATATTTAGCAATTAAAGAAATGCAAATTAAAACTATATTGACATTTCATCTCACTGTTGTCAGAATGGCACTTATCAAGAATATAGTTAACAATAAAGGTTGGCAAAGATATGGGGAAAAGGCTAAAAACACATATTGTTGGTACAGCTACAAATTTGTCAACTACTCTGGAAAATAGTATGAGGATTCCTCAAAAAACTAAGCTCTTTTCTACCATTTAACTCAGTTATCCTATTCCTGGTACATATGCAAAGGATTTTAAATCAACATACTACAGGGACACCGCCATATCAATGTTCATAGCATCACAATTCAAAATAACTAAGTTATACAGTCAACCTAGGTGCCCTTCAACAGAAAAAATGGGTAAAGAAAACATAGCATGTATACATAATGGAATATTACTCAGCCATAAAGATGAAAGACTTTATGACATTTTCCAGTAAATAAATGAATATGGAGACTAGCAAGCTAAGTGAAATAAGCCAATGCCAAAAAAATAAAGGTCAAATGTTTTCTCTGATATGTAGAAGCTAACTCTCAATAAGGGGTGGGGCAATAGAAGTTCAGTCTAGTAGACAAAGTATAATCTACATTTATTCTTAACTCATCAACCTATTATAACCTTGGGCTCCTGAATTGGATACTTATATAGAAATCTATAAAACAGGTATGGTATACTATGATGCAAATATAAGTAAGTAGTATATTGTAGGAATACCTATTTTCATGCAAGATAAGTACATGGTCCTCTGTGAATTCTGATTAAGCAGTCTCACAGTTTAATAAACTTTTTTGTATATGTACTGGGGATTGAACCCATGGGCACTTAACCACTGAGCCACATACCCAGCCCTTTTAATATTTTATTTTGAGACAGGGTTTTGCTAAGTTGCTTAGGTCTTTGCTAAATTGCTGAGACAGGCTTTGAACTTGCAATCCTCCTGCCTCAGCCTCCTGAGCCACTGGGATTACAGGCATGTGCCACTATGCCCAAATGACTAATAAACTTCTTAAAGTGACTTATTAGGAACCAATAGTTACAGAAAGGGCATAGCCACCTCAATGTACTATTGAATCAGAATGTTTTGTTTTAGATTTTTGTACTTCTTTTCATAGGAGTTTGGGTCAATTCTAAAAGCTATGGACATTGATGGATTAAAAGGTAATGAGGCCAATATAGCTTGAAACACTTCAGTCCTAAACTGCTTTTATTGATACTGCTTAAAGTAGTGTAACTCTTGTTTAAGAAGAAAATGTAGGTAGGAAAGTAAAAATTACTTGGAGGAAGCTAAATCTACAAGTGAAGGGCAGTAATGTGTATTTAGGTGGAAAAAAATGGCTTCAGTGATGTGTTCTGAAAGCAAAAACCTATAGTACACTTATATTAGGGCTAGCTATCTCTTCAATTACAATTTGTCACTGGCTCTGTGGAAATTTTAAAGTACTATAAACACTGTCTGAAAACAAACAGAATTTTTGAATCTCCCAATATCACACAGAAGACACTATTTGTATCAGTGTCATTTATCCAGTGACTTCACAAGTCGTATAAATGATACAGCTCATAAATTCACAAAAGTCCTCCACCAGGGGACATGAAACACTCAGCTTTTATTATATCACCTTAAATCTGTTCTGGCTTATTGGATGACCTAGTGTCCATCTGACTGATACTCCAAGTCTATGAAAAAAGATGGACGCTTAAACCACAATTTGCAGGGTGGTAGTTACTAAATATATCACTCTCACAAATGGTGGTCTGCAAGAATTCCGCTACTTCTTTTAAATTAGTGCATATTAATTACAAAAAATAATGGATTTTATTGTGACATATTCATATGTGCATATAGCAGTTGGACCATTCAAACCCCCATTTATCTCCCTTTCCCAGTCCTTCCCCACTACCCTGCTCCTTTCCTTTCCACTAATAGTCCCCCTGTACTTTCATGTTGTTTTCCCTACATTCCACACCCTTATTGTAGAAAACAGGCAGTGCTTGACTCTCTGAGCCTGGCTTTTCTCATTTAACATGACAATCTCCAACTCCATCCAGTTTATATGAATTAATACATTTTTGACTGACATGAACCCAGTGGTTTAGTCTCATACTTACCACCACTGTCCATTTTGTCCTTTATTTTTAGGTAAAGACTACTGACTAACTACTGTCAATTGTCATGTGCAACTAAAGAGAACCAATAAAAAATAAATGAAGAAATAAAAACAGTCTGTGGAAAATTTCACAGACTCACCATCTTATACATCCACAAGAAATTGATTGAGAAAATAACTGCAGGTAAATGGCAGACAGACCAATAGGGAGAATGGAGCTCGAGAGGGAAGGGGAAGGAGAGGAACTGGGTCTGAATTAGAACAAGATATATTTCATGCTTGAATAATTATGTCCAAATGGATTCTACTGTCATGTATAACTAAAAAGAGCAAATAAAAAAATTTTAAAGGAAAAAGGAATTAATGTAGATTAAACAATTTTATGTCAATTCCAAGTATTAATTGAGTACTTCCGCACCAGGCTAAATTGAGAAAAGAGTAAAATTATAAGGCAAAGTTTCTGTTTTAGGATTCAGTAATTAGAAAAGAGACTAAAAGTAGTGGATGCACACGCACATACACACATACACACACACACAGAGTATACATTACATAGAGCTGTAGTTACATATAGCTATATTAGTTATATATAATAATAGTTATACAATTTTACATTCATAGCATATAACATACTTTTAATATATATTTAATATACATATAATATGTATTCTATCTATATATGATCAGTGTGTATATATAACATGTTTTCTATACATGAAATATAGTACAACATATATTATGTAATATACTTTATATTTACTTTATATTGTATATAATAATAAAACTATGTACAATAAAGTGCCAATATTGAGTAGTTTTATTCATTTGCTCAACAAACATTTTTGGAGTAGAACAGAGGTTGGCAAACTTTCCTTGTGCACATTTAGGTTTTGTGGGTCATATACTCTTTGGAAAAATTCTACTCTGCAGGTGTATTATGTGAAAATGAATGAGAATGGCTGTGTTTCTAATAAAACATAAGCTCTTCCTGTAACCTCAAGGCTCTGCAGGACATAGCTTCTTGTTTGATTACTGTCAGCATCAAACCCTTGCTGCCCACAAGCACAGTGAGTCCTTATTTATTGCAGCCACGATTGGGTTTAGGATTTATTTCTACTTGGAATTTTTTTCCCTCAGTTATCTTTAAGACTTTTTTCTTTGCTGCCTTCAAATTGTTACTCAAACATCACCTTCTGAGTGAGGTCTGTCTTATCATATTCTTTAATATCATGGTAGATGACTTTGAGACTCCCTGACACCCTACCTCCTGGCACTGATGAAGCCCAGTGGTTAAGAAGAACATAGATTCTGGAGCAAAAAAGATCTGAGTTGCATTATGATTCTTTTATTTGCTGGTTACATGATGTTAGACAAATTATTTAATCTCTCTGTGGCTCATTTCCCTTTACTGATAAAATGGGTGTACAAATAGTGTATGCCTATGGGGCTGGTCTCAAGTATAAAATGCTTAAGGAGATTACTAGAGATTAAAGAGTCTCATAGGATTGGTAGCTACTGTTATTACTAATTTGTGTACTAGTAATAGTAATAGTACTTAGTAAATTTCTCCCTGTCAGAGAATATAAGCTCCACAAAGGAGGGTTATGTGTCTTCTCTGGTCATCCTTGCCTTATCAGAATAGTGACTGTCACATAGAAGGAGCCAAATTAAGATTGAGTGGAGTGAAATTTCTGAAACAGTGAGGAATGAAAAATAAACAATCTAGGAGAAGGCAGAGAAGCAGAAAAAGAAAAGAAGAAAAAATATGAAAAACAGAAAACATAGAGTAAGTTGTTGAAATAATTACATATCATTAATCATAATCATTAACTCCAATATATGAAAATAAATTAAATCCATCTTTTAAAAATCAGATTACTGTGTTAGAATTTTAAAAGAAATTTGGCTCGATGCTACTAATGAGAGATACTTTTTGTATGTGCATACACACACACACACACACACACATACACACACACAAAGCACAACACAGATCAAAGGTAAAATGATGGAAGAGGACAAATCCTGCACAAACTAACCAAAAGAAAGTTGAGGCAGAACATCCACTTTAGACAATATACAAGTTAAGGCAAAATCCATTAAAGAATATAGAGAAATAATAAAAACAAAAGTATAATTCCATTAAAAATACAATGATGAACTTGAAAGTACCTAAGACATTAGTGCAAATAGCAAAAAGACATTCTTTCCTATTTTAAAAAATCACAAGATGAGAAATAAATAGATGTTTCATAATATTAGTGTTTTTCTTTTTCTTTCTTTCTTTCTTTTTTTTCTCTTTTATTGAAAAGAAGTACTCATTAGAATGCTTGTTAAACTACTACCACCAATAAAATTTTGGTCACATTTAGATGTTTCTATTTCTCGAGGCCTCTAAATTTAGTTCAATACACCAATTTTAGCCATATACACACAGTAGTTTTTTTTTGTTTGTTTGTTTGTTTGTTTTTTACGTACTTATATTAGTATTCATTCTCATGTCTGATTTTCCTCCAGGGAAACCTTAGTCCATACTATTACCCACCCCCTTCAGGCTGTCAGCTCTTGAGTTGTTCCTCATGATGATGAAGTCATGTCATTTATTTCTTCACACATATATTTCACACATTTGGAATAGCATGAAGACCCCCTGCTCTCATTTTTACTTGTGAAAATATTTTGTGCCATAAGACACCCTTCTCGGGGGTGGATTTTAGTTGTTATCTTTTTAAGATTTAAACAGAAATGTCTGGATGATTTTTTTAAACAATGTTGTAAATGTCATTCCATTGTCATACAAAAGAGAGATTTTCTACCCCCATAAGTGATAACTTCAAATAGTTACCTCGCATGTTTATCTAGAGTCTTCTCTTCAGTTCTGTGCAACTGTTTCTCTACTGCTGTCTTTTTCTGTCTCCCTGTTTTACTTTCTTTCTCTCTCTCTCTCTCTCACTCTCTCTCTCTTTCTCACTTCTGTTCTCAAACCTTGAGTTACACTTGAACTCAAGGAAGGAAAAAAGTCTCTAAAACTGGAGATAGAATTCAGATGTTAATTTAGGCTATATTTTATTTCAATATCTGAAAATAACTAAAAAGCTATGCATTAATTCTCTCCAAAATACTGAGAAAAAGTAGGAGAGATGGATCTTAGAGAGTGAATAGCAGTATTTTATCCTTGTACTGAAAAGGTTAAGAATGTAAGAATTAAGTTCTGTTTTCCTGGAACCTGAAACTCATGTAGAAGTTGAAAACAACTCCCAGAAATGCCCACTAAATGTATGTTGAAATCTCCCCTGATCATCTGGTTGCTCTATGAAAACAACCCCTCCCAGAAACCGTGCAATGATTGGCTATGCTGTATGTGAAGTCCCTGCCCTCTCCAAGAAAAGTATATAAGCTCTGCTTAAGCTGTTCCTGGGGCTCTCTCTCTGCTCTATTCAAGTGAGCTCTGAGCCCCAGCATGCTGGACCCCCAATAAACCCTTTGCTGTTGCATGAGACAGTCTCTTGGTGGTCTCTTCCTCCGACGCTCGCCCGACCTTTACAGTACCCTACTGAGTTCAGTCTTGTTAAGAACCAATTGAAATGCACTCTGAGGTGCTAGAGGTATCCCTCAGTAGTAGAGTGCATGCTGAGCATGTATGAAGCTCTAGAGTTCAATCCTTACCAGCGGGGGATGGGGGGAGGAATCACTTCTGAAGTCTGAATTATCCATCAGCAGCCCCATCGAGGCCATGCTTACTGTGTCCCATGAGGTCTCAGTCTCACTGTGCTTCCACATGGACATGAGTTCTGTATGACTTCCCTGTTGTCTTAAAGTATCTAATCCAAATCCTCTGTAATCAGTGATTCAAAAACCCACAGGAGACAAGTGCAATCCATAATTCTGTACAAAACAAGGCAGTCTAAATCTAGCCTTTAAAAGGACCTTTTCTTGATGGGACACAAATCCCCAAGAATAAGCTCTGCACTCTGGACAAGCTTTCTCATTATTGCAAGAAGCAGCTTAGTGTCTACAATCCATCAAAACCTCAACCTTCTCTACACAAACATGTCTTTGCTCCACATGTGTCACTGGGGTCATTTTCCCAGTAGACAGGAATCATTAGCCCTAAAGGTGAAGTCCCATCTTGGCCTCATGCAAGGAGAAAGCTCCTAAGCTATAAGCACTTAAATTACATCTGTTAAGTACTGCTTTAAACTCAGAAGTAAGCAAGTTGTTTTTCCATCTTGTTTGTACACACAGTTCCCTGTTATATATGTCCTGCCTTAGAACTTCCATACCACCACTTTTAGCAAACAGGGGATGCATATTTTCTTTGTTTGACTTCTAAGGACATGACCAAGTTCAAGGATTTTAATGTCATTATTTTATTCTTTATTCATAATGTATTTATCAATGTTTATCAAGTCTTAGCCTGTTCCTAACATAACATAGGACCTG
Organism: Marmota monax; assembly: GCF_021218885.2. Lineage (NCBI taxonomy): Eukaryota > Metazoa > Chordata > Mammalia > Rodentia > Sciuridae > Marmota > Marmota monax. The sequence continues at coordinate 4,470,233 of NW_026694256.1, read as the reverse complement.
GGATAAAACTGGGTGATGTTATTCTTTTCCTTTACTGATCTAGAGTCGAAAAGAAACATAACAAGTTAAGAGGAGAATACAGAGCACTCTCATGGGCATCCTGTCCAGATCTACCATTTACTCACTAAGTATTTAAGCACTTTACATTTTTTTGAGACTTTAAATTTTCAACCTAAATTTGCTTAAAATGCCCAAACCACACCAGCTTTCCTTGTCCTGGTTTTCCTGTGTTACTCTTAAACTTCAAAATCTGTTCAATCTCCACTCACAGCTTTTATTGCTACTGTGGCTGGTGAATTTTCAGGACAAGGAAATTTAGAGTATATTGAGAACAGTGAAAAATCTTATAGAATTGGAGGACAGACAATCTCAAAGGTAAATCTCAAATTTAGGGACAGAAGCAAATCAGTTAAGAGCAACTTGGGTATTGTTTGTTAGAGTAAGCCAGCATTCCAGAATAGAAAAGAACAATGGCTAATAGCAATGTTCAGTGTGAAAAACTAGAGTTGTTGCCAGCCGGGTAAGCAGTTATAATGGTTCCTGAGAAGAAATTGAGACAGGTCTGCTAAGGGAAAATCAACTCAGTGTTTTTATACAAAAAGAAAAAAAATGTGAAGAGTGAATATACAATGCTGATCCATGAAAATTGTCAATCAGCTTATTCTGGCAACTAGGCATCCTGTTGGAATGCCTAACAGTTATCTGACCTCAGGAAAAAAAAATGAATTTTGAAATACAGAGCTTAGAAGCTTCCCACACATACAATGAGCAAGTTTAATGAAATTAAACATACTTACAGAAGAAAATTAATTAAGATTATTTTTCCTAAATAAAAGATAATCCTACATTTCAGAAAATCATACAAGTATTATTTTAACACACCTGCTTTGCAGTGTATTAAAATAATTTATAATGTCAGACATCTATCCACAAAGGAAAATGTCCATTTTTCCTCAAACTTTCAACAAATATTTCAACTGATTAACATTGAGGTGTTAACTAATCTTGAGTAATCTCTTGAATTCAATGAAAGAACACAAAATGAGCGATGTTATAAGTGTATACAATGTGCCCCAGGAACCTGCATGGTGTGGTAAGGCTGCTCTGCCCAGGAGAGGCTAACCTTGAGTAGTTAGGATTTGCTAGATTACTACTTGTGCTTACAGGAATTAGAACCTTAAACACATTCCTACACATATAACAGAGGTTTCATTACTAATGGCCCAATGTTTGTCAGGATTTACCCACAAATGATTATGGAGGATTTCAGCCCTTTTGCAAAATACCCCTGTACCCCATTACCCCAGTTTCCCAGAGTGCCCCACATGTTCCCACCAGTATCAGATTTCTCTCACAAAATGTCTACTTGGAACAACAAATCCCTCAGAAGTCAACTGTCTCCACTAAAGGAGCTGAACTGCAGCCTAAAAAATGCCAACGTTGCACAGTGATCTGATGTTGACTAGAGAAGAATTCTTAAGTTGCTTACTAGGTCAGTCTCTCATGCATTATTCCTCATGCTCTTACAGTGGATCACCACTCATGGAAATAGACTGGTACATGATTGCCCCACCAACCCTTCAAGAGTGTTGTCATGTATCTGCTTTCTAGATATGAATGTAGTATGGACTCAAGTTGAAATTCTCTATTAGTCAAAAAAGGGATGCCTCATTGTTATTTAAACTATGTTTTTTAACAAAAGGATTTACTTGAAAATAGCCCAATATAAACAATGGGCCTAACATATATGCATTTTTGTTTATATTATATATATATATATATATATATATATATATATATATAAAATATTGTACTATATATTATATATTTATAATTATATATTAAATATTATATATTATATATAAGATATTATTAATTGTACAGTATATATGTATGTATTTATATTATGTATAATATATATTATGTTATACAATATTATGTTTATACATGTTATATATGTTTAGATTATATATATACATATATTATATATGTTTAGATTATATATATTGTATATATAAATACATATAAATATATATACTGTATAATTAGTAATATCTTATACCACTGGATGATACAACATGCAATTATGATTCTTATATTTTTCATCTTTCTGGAAATTGTGTCAACAATCATTTCAAAAAACATCAATAATACATATTCTTTCAATATTACCAAAAACAAACACTTTGCATTTCCCAGCTCTTGTGAATAGCAAGTAATAGATTTCTTCACTTCAAAGCCTCCCACTCCACAGTTGTATTACAAATACTAAAATGTCATCATGGATTGTCTGAGGTTACAGAGAAATGGACAGTCATGAGATTAACATGAAACTATAAATTGGTTATGTTTGGAAATGGATAGAGTATATGGTTAAAAATAATTCCAAAATGAAAACCTAGATCTAGGCTTTCAAAGTACATGTTCAGCCAGGCACAGTGGCATACACCTGTAAAACCAGCTACTCACAGGTTGAAGGAAGGAAATTGCAAGTTAGAGGGGCCTGGACAACTTAGTGAGACTCTGACTCAAAATAAAAAACAAAATGGGTTGGGGGTGTATTTGGTGGTCAAGAACCTCTGAGTTATTACCCAGTACGGTAAAAAAATGTATACATTTTTGGTGACATCTGTATTACAACAGAAGAGGTTGAATTTTTGTTAAACATTCAAATTTTGATATTTGGTTTTATTGCTTAGCAGTGATTTTTGTATTTTAAAAATATATATATGTGTGTGTGTGTGTGTGTGTGTGTGTGTGTATATATATATATATATATATATATATATATATATATATATATATATATATATATTTCTCCTCTTCCTGTCTATTTTGTTACCAAATCACCTACAATAACTCTAAGTGCATATATTCATGTCAGAATTTGCATAACTAAGTACATTTTTTTGTACACATGCATATATAACAGTGTAACTGTTTTGCAGAAAACATTAATTTACAAGTGTAACCTGTGAGAATAGAAAAGGAAGAAATGGCATATTTTTAAGAATCTTCTATTTGACAAGACTAAAGTTATAATCAATAAATTGCCTCATTTAACTGCCATAGCCTATTAAGATTACTTACATGTTGTTTTTGCTAATGAATAAAAAAATGAAATGAAATTCAGAGAGGTAAATTGAAAAGTGTATATATTAGATAATTACAAAAGTGGGATTTAAGTCTCAGTCCAAAAGCAAATCCTTATACCTTCAATTGTACAATAATTTCGGTTTTGTGCTTGCATTCAAATACACTATGGAATGTGTGCTGAACAAATTTTTTCTTTTCAAGATATTGCAATGAAAATAGAAGGGTTATCAGTGGAGTAGAGGAAAGTAACTGAAGGAGAGGGAGAAGAAAAGGGAAAAATGAAGTACTAGGGACTGAAATTGAACTAATTATATTCCATGTATGTTTGCTTATGTCAAAATGAACTCCTCTCTTATGCATAACTATAATGCACTAATAAAAACATCAAAAACAGATATTTTAAAAAGTAGATGTTTACATGTAGATAAATTACATGATCACAAACACTGAAATCATCAAATAGACTCTCCCAAAACACAAGTTTTACCCAGCACCAGACTTTACCAATGATTAGCAAAAGATATGACAAGTTCAGCAGCTTGTCCAAACTCAATGTAGCAAAGTCCTTGAACTGTGAGACACAATTTCTAAAGCTCTTTCTTGCATTGATATATGTTTTATTTCTATGATCATGAGTCGTCTGAAAGCCAATGCAATTTTAAAAGATTATTTGGATGGTACTGTCTGTGCACTTTATATATCTTGCTGGTTTCCTAACTCCATTATAGTTGTATGACTGACCTACATTGTTCAGTGCATCTACAGGTTTTACAAGTTTGTTTACATAAACAGACTGAACAATTTGTTTATGATTCTAAATGCATTCTTAGGTCATTAGAATTTAACAACACATGCAAGACCTTCATTTATCTTCTAGCTAATAAATTTCTTTAGTCAATATTATCAAGGACTTCAAGTTGGAGTCAAGCTGGTATCAGATGTTGGTGAAGAAGAATGTATTAGATATAGGATTCCCTGTTAACTCTTTCTCTCGACCAAATTTACTGTGTAAAGATTGACTGTAATTTTTACCAAGATATTGAAAAACACAGTAAGATAAACTCACTCTTCTGATAGAAAACAGTGGGTAGTTATGATTACCCATATAATGCATATGTAGATTTATAGCAAGTGAATATATTTACATATCACTTTTATTATAATAAGGCTCTTTAGAAATTAAGATGTTAAGTTGCTGATTACTGTTTTAATGTGGCTGGGACAGAGCTAATGAGAGTCTGCCTAGAGGAAATAAGAGGCTCTGGAAAGGCTCTCAAAAATATTCTCCTCTCTCAGGTAGGCCAATTAAAGATTAATGAGTTTTCAAGACCTCTCTTTGGACTATCAATCATTCACACCTCATCATGAATTCATCAACTCATTTTCATGATTTTTTTTTACTATAGATAAGCAGATGTGTTAGAAAAGAATGGTTTATATAAACTAGAAATATTTGGGGGGTAAAGAAAGTCCATAAGATCTCAGAGTGAGCAAGAAGAGAACAGGGATCAATTTGAAGATATAAAAAATTAGTAAAATGGCCATAAGAATAAGAAAGACAAAGGGATCTGGAAAAATGTCCAGCCTGAATGGAGCTTCTTAACCCTTTGGCAAAGGGGAGATGTGATGGTGGCCTCCAGGCTTCACCAGTGAATCAGCATCTCCACCATCCAGTGGCATTGGCTCTTTCTGACATCCTTCTTCACTCCACCTAAATTTATCTTTTCATTCTAGTTAATGAAAGTTAATATCTATGCATAGAAACAAAGCCATTAAACTTTCCCTTAATTCCCATTGTAGTTCAAAAATGCAGAAAATGCATTATCTATGGACAGTCAATGATAAGAGTAGCTGACTTTGGTGCAAATGTAGTTCTGACTGGGCGAGATTTTGTGTCCAAACCTGGAACAGAATAAGTTGAAACAACAACAACAACAAAAAAAGAGCAATGAGAGTAAATAAAAGAAATCATGCATATTAAATATATGCTTATATACTCAAAACGTAAACTGAGAATTAGATGATAAAATGGACAATTGTAAATAAATGAAAATGTAAGTGAGAAGAGGAGAGAAAGCACTAAAATCTGAAAAGAACTATTCAGGCTATCAAACTTATAATTAATAAAAATTCTAAAGAAGAGAATGAAGAGAAAGGGAGGAAATAACTTAAGCAATAAAATCACATACCTCAGAGTAGAAGAAGGTCACAAAACCCTAGACTCAATGGCATTGAACAGAAAACAAAACAACAACAGAAACACAAAGCCCACATTAAGAAATGCTAGCACTCAAAAATTCTACACAAAGTTTCTCATCATTATCACCTGGGAGACATACAGTAGACCCTTCTAAGTTTTGAGGAAACGCTTTTTCATTCTATGAGTCCATAACTATACCAACTATTCATATTTGAAAGGCAAAAATGAGACCTTTTCACACATACAGGTGCGCAAGATAATTTACCTCCACACAATTTTCCTTAAGACACTATTGAAGACAGTTTGCTGGTCTTAGTCAAGAAAAAGTGGAGCAGACACTTTTTTCAAAATTCACTCTTTCCTTTATTCCTGTTTGTTTTCTGGTTCTTACCTGTTCCCCAGGTGATCTGGAAACAGCAGTCCTAACTCCTGATTTGTGGGCAAATTTTGATTATTTAAGCCAATCACAGTAATTTCATTTTCATTGCCCCTGACAATATTCAGTTAAGGAATGAGAAAAGAACAGTAATCTGAAGAATGGCTTCTAGAGAAGATGTTGCTATTCCTGATATAGAGAAATAAGAAAGAGACTGGATATTTTCCTGCTGGGATGTGAGCCCAGAGTTGTGGCAACATATTTTCACACCAAGAGCTAAAAGACAATGGGACAGAGAATATGCAGAGGACAGCAGAGCAGAAAGTAATTACATCCTTGTTGTAAACTCCTTTTCTTCATTAACATTACCATGCTTTATTGTCTTCATTTCACTCATTAACATTTGAAATTTTCACATTAATTCTTTTACATGCTGATCTCTCTCCTCAATGGACCATATGTTCTTTGAGAACAGGGACCTTATCTGTCTCATTAATTTCTTGTATTCCCATGACCTGGCTTATTCTATGCCCTCAGTGAATTTTTCTTTAATGAATAAATAAGGAAGGATGGATGCAATGGTATATATAAGCCAGCATAGGGAGAAATCCAAATATAAGGCATAAACCTGAGATAGTAAAACCTATCAATATGGTCATATTATTTAGAAATTGTGAAGACAACCAGAAAATAAATAGTTAAGAGATTTAAAAGTGCTTAATTTATCTCTTGGAGACAGTATTAGCATTCAAATATAGATTTTCTATGGTGTTTCAGACTGTATTTATGATCATTTTTTTCTGTTTTCTCTGCATTGACATTTAATATCCTCAATCTATTTTTTTAACCATTTACTCTTATCTTCCTTGTCCCCCCACACTGAGGCTGAAGATCACAAATCAAGGAACATAATACAACAAATTCATTTCATATGAGTGAATGTAGTCTTTGGATAAATCATTACCCTGCAGGCAAGGCCATCACTGGTATTTTATGTCTTGAATCTTTTTCTTAGAACTTAAGGACTGAGGTCTGAAACTGACTGACCTAATGGAATGTTGACCTAGTCTTAACTTCTAACTAAGAGCTTAATCTCCACTTTAAATTTAATGTAGAGAACAGGAAATTTAAAGAAAAAGTTTATTGATAAGCACACTGGTGTTCCTTACCTATCTGCAGAGAAAAAATAATAATAATTTTGCAGAGGTCATGAAAAGATAACATTTTGACTTGAGTTTTATGGATCCTGGGAAAAGTAACAAAGATTTACTTAGTGTTTAAAAATAAGGAGTGAAGAAAAATACCTACTTTGTGGGGGGGGGGGGGACTGGGAATCAAACTCAGGGCCTAATACAGGGTAGGCAACGACACTACTACATCCCCAGGCATCTTTTAAATTTTGTTTTGACACAAGGTCTCGTCACTGAGAAGGATGTTGAGCTTGAGATCCTTCTGCCTAGACTTCTGAGTAGCTGGGATTACAGGTGTGTACCACCACACCCAGGGGGACAATACATACTTTTTTATTGAAAAATACTTTTAGTGATAATAAAATTAAATTAAATTACCTTTGGGTTTTAATTTCATCCTAGGCCCAAATGAAATATTGCAGAAGGAATTTTCCTTTAATCCCATAATATAGGCAGATTTAAGACTTTTTTCAGAATGCCATTTACTATCTATTTATTCTAATGTCTCTTATATTGCAAACTTTGCTCTTGTAAAACCATAGAATTTTCTATCAAATTGGAATTATGCCTTAACATTGAAATGTTTCACATGAATTTTCTGGCTTGACCCTCATCAGAATAAATGACTTATGAGACAAAAATCCTTGATGCACTGTGTAGACACCAATTTTATATGCTTAATAATAATAATACACATTACACTCACCAATGAAAACAACTTTTCCATGTAATACTAAAATAGAATGGATAGAGAAGGATATAAAATATGAAAGTAATCAAAGGGTAAGCAAAAATGATATCATTTCAAGCTTATTTAAATTGGCAACAAAATATAAACAGTAGTTCATTCTTTTTTAAACTAGGTTTAGGGACTTTCATTTCTAGCAACATGCTGGAATGAGTACCTAGTTTACCCTTCTTATAACTAAAATCTCTCAAGTATATTCATGAGTTTTTATGTAATAGCTAATTTATACATCAGTTTTCTTTCTTCAATTAAAGTAGAAAATAGAGGACAAAGTCAAGGGCATATTTAGGATGGAGAGTCTATTTCCCTCATAAAATGGGAAACTTAAGGGACTCTAGCCACTGTAAAAGGATTAACTAAATGTAAGTCTCTCTGAATCTCAGTAAGGACAAGTATCTGTCCTAAAACTTGTATTGAAATTTAAGAAAGCAAAGGGACATTAAAAACTAAAACAAAAACAGCAATGGAAACATATACTTAGAACAAGATGGAAGAATTTGCTCTACAGGTTAATTCTATTTTTAAGCTTATCTATTTATTATAATATTAAACATAACCTAAGAACAACCATAGATACTACTTATATTTGCTTTTTTAAAATCTCTTAGAATTTTCTGATCATTAGGTACATTTTCTTCCTTTAAAAATATTTCAAGGCATTTATTTTGCCCTCGGCTCACCCAGCTAGCAGGTCTGACATACACCAGTTCCTGGAGCCCACCTCATCTGGCACTCACAGGTCCCAGCACTAGCCTGATCCCAAACTCCCTCTCTCCCCAGTCTGTTATCTACCATTAACCTGGTCCTTTCAGGTCCTGGCATTAGTCCCACAACCAAAAGGACCCTCTGACTCCCCAGTCCCCAGGCTCCCAATGCCTTCCTAGCCCTTGACCTGGCCCATCACTAACAGTTTTGCAGTCTCCTGCAGCACCTGCCTGCAGATTCTGTCCCTAGCCTTGATCTGGCCCATGCAGAGAAGTTGTAACTCCAATGTAGCTGAGCCTCAACTTGTACCACACACTGCTTAGCTACAGAATATCCCCAGTTCAGTGTGCAGCTTTCCTGCAGCCTCCAGCTCCCTGCCTTTATATGCCCTATGCCCTGACAACCCCACCTAACTGCTGAGAAGAAAAACTGAGAAACTTTTGAACTTCAATGGTGAAAAATGTTCAATTTTTTTACAGAGATCTTTTTTTTTTACCCTTGTCTTTTCTTTTCTTTTTGTTCTCACATTTCTATCATTTTTAATTAATTAAAAAAACAAGGGAAAAATCACCCCAGATAAACCCAGATGCTTCAACAATATAATATAATGACACCACAGTGGAAGAAATGTCAGAAAAGGGTTTAGAATGCACATACTTTAACTGATCCATGAGGTAAAGGACAATGTAACTATTTTTCATGCATCAGTGTATTGAGGACTGGGGTGCCTGAATACTACATTTCACTTTTGTTTGGCAATCTTTTATTTATATCATTTTCATTCTATTTTTTTATAATTTTTAGAAATTATATTCTATATATATGTTTTTCTCTCACTTATATGTATCCTTTGATTCATTTTCTTTCTTTTCTTCTCTTAACAATCAACCTCAATTATTTCTTCTTCATTACTCCTACAATTTTTACTTCTATCTTCTCTCTTCCTTCCTCATAAAAACTACATGATGCACCTCTCCTGTTCTCTATTTGTCTACCATGTAAAAAAGTAAACCCTTTTACAAACTTAATATTTTTCTTGTAGGCAATAACTGAACACATCATTTCTGCTTATTGCACCAAACTACAGATGTTATAGTAGGGGTTATTTGGTTTAAGCCTGTATATTGTTTGCATTGATTGCTGTTATTATTTATATCTCCTTCAAAGGCAAGGTACTGGAAACCTTCAGGGACACTATAAGTCTATAAGGTAGAAACTGTACTGGTTCAGATCCACAGTGCTAGATGTAGACACACACACACACACACAAAATAATAATAAATTAATTAATTAAAAAAACAAGGGAAAAATCACCCCAGATAAACCCAGATGCTTCAACAATATAATATAATGACACCACAGTGGAAGAAATGTCAGAAAAGGGTTTAGAATGCACATACTTTAACTGATCCATGAGGTAAAGGACAATGTAAGAAGTAAAATCAGAGATAAAATTCAGGAGTTAAAGATAACTTCAATAAAGAGAGATTCTGAGAAGAAATCATGTACAAATCCTTGAAGTGAAGGAATCAATAAACCAAATTAAAAAATCAATGGAAACATCACCACCAGAGTAATCACATGGAAGACAGAACCTCAGGCAAAGAAGATAAAATATATAATCTTGAAAACAAAGTTGACTATGGAGAAAACATGTTAAGAGACCATGAATTCCAAGAATTATTGGATAACATGAAACAACCAAATTTAAGATTTATTGGGATAGAGGAAGGCTTGGAGATACAAACCAAAGGAATGCACAAACCAAAGGAATACACAATCTTTTCAAAGAAATAATATAGAAAAATTTCCAAAATCTACAGAATAAAATGAAAAAATCAAATACAGGAGGCTTACAGGAACCAAATATACAAAATTACAACAGACCCACACCAAGGCACATTATAATGCTTAACATACAAAATAAGGATACAATTTTAAAGGCTGCCAGAGGAAAACAGCAGGTCACATTTAGCGGGAAACAAATTCAGATCACTGCTGATCTCTCAACCCAGACCCTTAAAGCTAGGAGGTCTTACAATAATATATATCAACTCTGAAAGCAAGTGGATGCCAGCCAAGAATAATATACCCAGAAAAATTAAGCTTCAGATTTAAAGATGAAATAAAAACCTTCTATGACAAACTAAAGTTAAAAGAGTTTGGAACTAGGTTGCCTGCACTATAGAACATTCTCAACAAGAAATTCCATGAAGATGAAATTTTTAAAAAGTGAAAACCAGCAAAGGGAGGAACTACACTAAAGTAATGGTTTATCAAAGAGTCTAATTCAAATTAAAATCCATAAGTGAACCAAAATGACCAAGAATATCAATCATATCTCAATAATAAACTTGAAAATTAATGGCCTAAATGCATCAATCAAAAGACATAAGCTGGCAGATTGGATTAAACAAAAAGACCTAACAATATGCTGTCTCAAAGAGACTCACCTCATAGGCAAAGACATCTATAGACTGAAGGTAAAAGAATGGGAAAAAAAAATATATCACTCACATAGATCATGTAAACAAGTAGAGGTTTCCATCTATATATCAGATAAAGTGGACTTCAAGCCAAAATTAATCAGAAGTGACAAATGACATTTCATATTGATTAAGAAATTATACATCAATAAGGCATCATAATCATAAATATTTATGCCCCAGACAATGGGTCATCTACATACATCAAACCCTTCTCAATTTTAAGACTCAAATAGATCACAACACAATAATAATATTGGGTGACTTTAAGACACCTTTCTCACTACTAGATAGATCCTCTGAATAAAAACTAAACAAAGAAAATATTAGACTAAATAAAATAATCAATAATTTAGACTTAACAGACATATATAGAATATTTCATCCATCAAGAAGCAAAAACACCTTTCTTCTCAAGAGCACGTGGATCCTTGTCTAAAACAGACCATATCTTATGCCACAAAGCAACACTTAGCAAATACAAAAAAATAGATATAATATCCTGCATTCTATCAGATTATAATGGGATGAAATTAGAAATCAACAATAAAATAAAAAATAGAAACTACTTTAACACCTGGGAACTAAATAATATGCTATCAAATGATGAATGGATAGTAGAAGAAATAAGGGATGAGGTAAGTAAGAATAGCAATATAACATATCAAAATCTCTGGGACACTATGAAGGTAGTGCTAAGAGGAAAGTTCATTGCAGTCAGCTCTGTCATTAAAAGAATAAAAAGTCAATGAATAAATGGCCTAGAATTCCATCACAAAGCCCTAGAATAAGAAGAAATCAAGACCAAAAGTAGGAGAACACAGGAAATAATTAAAATCAGAGCTGAAATCAATGAAATTGAAACAAAAGAAACAATTTTAAAAATTGACAAGACAAAAAGTTGGTTCTTTGAAAAAATAAGTAAAATTAATAAAACCTTAGCCATGCTAATGAAGAGAAAGAGAAAGAAAACTCAAATTACTAAAATCCATGATGAAAAAAGCACTATCATGACAGACACTACTGAAATACAGAACATGATCAGAAACTATTTTGAACACTTAATCTGCAATAAAATAGAAAATCTTGAAGGCATCAACAAATTTTTAGAGACTTGACCTACCCAAACTGAATCAGGAGGACATACATGATGTAAACAGATAAATTTCAAACACTGAAATAGAAGATGCCATCAAAAGCCTACCAATTAAGAAAAGCCCAAGACCATATGAATTCTCAGCTGAATTGTATAAGACCTTCAAAGAAGAATTAACACCAATATTCCTCAAATTATTCCATTAAATAGAAAAGGAGGGAAGCATTCCAAACTCATTCTATGAAGCTAATATAACCCTGATACCAAAACCCAACAAACACACATTAAGGAAAGAAAACTTCAGACCAATATCCCTGATGAACATAAATGCAAAAATTCTTAATAAAATTCTGACAAATGGCATACAAAAACATATTAAAAGATAGTGCACTGTGATCAAGTGGGATTCATCCCAGGAATGCAAGGTGGGTTCAACATACAGATATCAATAAACATAATTCATCACATCAATAGACTTAAAGACAAGAATAATATGATCATCTCAATAGAGGCAGAAAAAGCACTTGACAAAATTCAACATCCATTAATGCTCAAAACACTAGCAAAACCATGGATAGAGGGACATACCTCAACATTATAAAATCTACATCATACTAAATGGAGAAAAATTGACAATATTGCCTCTTAAAACTGGACCAAGACAAGGATGCGCTCCTTCACCATTTCTATTCAACATAGTTCTAGAAACTCTAGCAAAGCAATTAGACAGATGAAAGAAATTATAAGGATATGAATAGAAAGAGAAGAACTCAAACTATCCCTATTTGCTGATGACATGGCCCTATATTTAGAACATTCAAAAAACTCCACCAGAAAATTTCCATAACTCAAAAATAAATTCAGCAAAAGCAGGATATAAAATTAACAACCACAAAGCAAATTCATTCTTTTATATCATGATAAATCCTTTGAAAGAGAAATTAGACAAATTACCCCTTCAAAATAGCCTCAAAGAAAATTAAACATTTGGAAATCAAATTACCTTTAACAAAAGAGGTGAAAGACCTCTAAAATGAAAACTACAGAAGACTAAAGAAAGAAATAGAAGACGACCTTAGAAGATAGAAAGATTTCCCATGCTTTCCCCTTAGATAGTCAGATTTAACATTGTCAAAATGGCCATACTAACAAAGTGTTATACAGATGTAGTGCAAATCCTATTAAATCCCAACATTTTTTATAGAAATAAAGAAAACAATCATGAAATTTATTTTGTAAAATAAGAGATTCAGAATAGCCAAAGCAATCCTTAGCAAGAAAAGTGAAGCAGGAGGCATTACAATACCAGACCTTAAATTATACTATGGAACCATAGTAACACAAACAGCATGATATTGGCACCAAAGCAGACACATAGACCAATGGTTCAGAATAGAAGACACAGAGACAAACCCACATAAATGTAGTTATCTCATACTAGACAAAGGTACCTAAAATATCACTGGAGAAAAGATAGCCTTTTAAACAAATGGTGCTGGGAAAACTGAAACTCCATACATAGAAAAATGAAATTAAACCTGTATCTCTCACACCCTACCCAAAACTCAACTCAAAGTGATTTTTTTCCTCAATTCAAGGACTTAAGCGCTAGGACAGAGACCCTATGCCTCATAGAAGGAAAATTAGGCCAAAATCTTCACCATGTTCGCCTAGGATCTGACTTCTTTAACAAGACTCCTAAAGCACAAGAAGTAAAATTAGGAATCAACAAATGGAATGGTTCAAACTAAAAAGCTTCTTCACAGCAAAGGAAACAATCAAAAACATGAAGAGAGAGCCTACAGAATGGGAGAAAATCTTTACCACATGTATCTCAGATATAGTATTAATCTCCAGGGTATATAAAGAACTCAAAAATAATAGCAAAAATAATAATAATAATAACCCAATCAACAAATTGGCTAAGAGACTGAACAGACAATTTATAGAAAAAGAAATACGAATGATCAATATATGAAAAAAATGTTCAACATCACTAGCAATTAGAGAAATACAAATAAAAACTATACTGAGTTTTCATCTCACTCCAGTCAGACTGGTAATTATCAAGAATATAAGCAACAACAAATGTTTGCAAGGATGTGGGGGAAAAGGTACACTCATACATTGTTGGTGGGACTGCAAATTGGTGCAACCAGTATAAAAAGCAATATGGAGTTTCCTCAGAAAACTTTGAATGGAACCACAATTCGACCCAGTTATCCCACTCATGGTTGATACCCAAAGGATTTAAAATCAGTATACTACAGTGGTGCAAGAACATCAATGCTTATAGCAGCTCAATTCACAATAGCTAAACAAAGGAAACAACCTAGGTGCCCTTCAACAGATGAATGGATAAAGAAAATGTGGTATACATACGCGATAGAATATTACTCAATCTTAAAGAAAAATAAAGTTATGTCATTTGCTGGTAAATGGGTTGAGCTGGAGTATATCATGCTAAGTGAAATAATCCAATCCCTAAGAACCAAAGGCTGAATGTTCTCTGTAATATGCAGATACTAATTCAGAATAAGGAGATGGAGGTTAGGGAAGAATAGAGGTAATTTGGTGTAGATAGAGAGAAGTGAAAGAAGGGGAGGGTGTACAAAGGTGGGAAGAACAATGAAATGAATTGGACATCATCACATATGTACATAAATGATTATACCACCAGTGTAATTCTACATCATGTACAGGCTCCAAAGAATAAGAAATTTTATTCCATTTGTGTAGAATATGTCAAAACATATTCTACTGCCATGTATAACTAATCATATACATATATATAATTTATATGTATAATTTTTTAAAACTTGTTATAATTATATATATATAATTTATATACATAATTTCTTAAAGTTATATGTTTATAATTTATTATCATGACAGTATAAATTATATATAAAGTAAAATTTTATGTAATTTATATATATATTATATATTTATAATGTATATGCACATATAATATATGTCCAATAATATATATAGAAGAATATATATATATGTATATATAAATATATATATATAAATAAATATATATATATTTATATATATATATATATATATATATATATTTCAGGCAGCAATTTCACAATGCATCCATAGCTATATGGTTACATGGACTACCATTCTTCTTGGCTCTCATGTCCACTGATGGCTAATAATCATTAAGCCAGTGCCACACATTTTAAGTTTCTTTTCAAAATGTGTAACAGAATTTACTTACTGCAATTTCTGTTTAAATAATAGTAATGGAGCTTATGTTGTCATAGCAAAAACAGAAATTTCAGATAATTAATACAACAAAGGTTTATTTTACATTTATGCTTCATATCTAATATTAATGAGCAGTAATACTTTATCCATTATCATTACTCAGAAATTCAGTCTGATGCAGACTCTATCAGAGGTATCCACAACCACCACAGAAGTAGAAGAGAATATTGCAGACTGCACAATTCTTAAAGCTTGAGGCAGAAAAGGAGCATATATCATTTCTCTTCATATCTTACCAGTGGTGAATGTCAATAGACCACATCAGACTTTCAAAGGGATAGAATTGTTTGTGACTATAGATAATCATGGAAGACATTTTATTAAATGGAATAACAGGCACAGAAGAACGAATACCACATGATCTCACTCATGTGGATTCTAAAAACATTTTTCTCATAGAAGTTGAGGATAGAGCAATGGTTTACCAGAAGCCAGGGAAGATGAGAGGGAAGGAGGATGGAAAGACATTGGTCAATGTGTGCAAAATTATAGTTAGGAGGAATAAATCCTGGACTTCTACACAGTAAGGTAATTATAGCAAAAAAAATGTATTGTACACTTTGCAAGAGCTAAAAGAGAGTTTTTTGAATGTTTAACCACACAGATTATTATACAATGATCATTATACAATATATACATATACCTAAACATGACTTATAAATTTGTACAATTATTGTTCACCAATTAAAATAAAATAAAACTAATAGAAAAAACAGAAAAATCAAATCATAATGTCCCAGAAGTAGAAGAAACTGGACTACTTATGAAAAGTTTTGATTCATATCACACCAACAGAAACAATGAACATCAGACTGGAATAATAAAATTTACACAAATTAATTTTTAAAAACTCAGTATATCCTATTTATTTATTATTGCTGCTGTAAAAAAAAATTACCACAAACTTAGAAATTTAAAAAATACAAAGTCATTACAGCTCTGGAGATAGGAAAGCTGACGTGATCTCACTGCTGTAAAGTTCAGCTGTTGGCAGACTGTGTTTCTTTTAGAGGCTTTTAGGTGGGGACCCCGCTTCTAGACACTGCTGAATTCCTTAGGTTGTGGTCCCCTTCTATCTTCATATCCAGCAATGCCCAGCTGAGGTTTTTTTTTTTTTTTTTTTTTTTTTTTTTTTTTTTTTTTTTTTCTCCTCCCCTCCCCTCCCCTCCCCTCCCCTCCCCTCCCCTCCCCTCCCCTCTTCTCTCTCTGCTCCCTCTACTGACATTCGTTTGTCCCCCTTATATTATTTTTCCCCTTCCCCTCACTTCCTCTTGTATGTACTTTTGTATAACTCTGAGGGTCTCCTTCCATTTCCATGCATTTTCCCTTCTCTCTCCCTTTCCCTCCCACTTCTCATCCCTGTTTAATGTTAATCTTCTTCTCCTGCTCTTCGACCCTACTCTGTTCTTAGTTACTCTCCTTATATCAAAGAAGACATTTGGCATTTGTTTTTTAGGGATTGGCTAGCTTCACTTAGCATAATCTGCTCTAATGCCATCCATTTCCCTGTAAATTCTATGATTTTGTCATTTTTTAATGCAGAGTAATACTCCATTGTGTATAAATGCCACATTTTTTTTATCCATTCATCCATTGAAGGGCATCTAGGTTGGTTCCACAGTCTAGCTATTGTGAATTGTGCTGCTATGAACATAGATGTAGCAGTGTCCCTGTAGCATGCTCTTTTTAGGTCTTTAGGGAATAGACCAAGAAGGGGAATAGCTGGGTCAAATGGTGGCTCCATTCCCAGCTTTCCAAGAAATCTCCATACTGCTTTCCAAATTGGCTGCACCAATTTGCAGTCCCACCAGCAATGTACAAGTGTACCCTTTTCCCCACATCCTCGCCAGCACTTGTTGTTGTTTGACTTCATAATGGCTGCCAATCTAACTGGAGTGAGATGGTATCTTAGGGTGGTTTTGATTTGCATTTCTCTGACTGCTAGAGATGGTGAGCATTTTTTCATGTACTTGTTGATTGATTGTATGTCCTCCTCTGAGAAGTGTCTGTTCAGGTCCTTGGCCCATTTGTTGATTGGGTTGTTTGTTCTCTTATTGTCTAATTTTTTGAGTTCTTTGTATACTCTGGATATTAGGGCTCTATCTGAAGTGTGAGGAGTAAAGATTTGTTCCCAGGATGTAGGCTCTCTATTTACCTCTCTTATTGTTTCTTTTGCTGAGAAAAAACTTTTTAGTTTGAGTAAGTCCCATTTGTTGATTCTAGTTATTAACTTTTGTGCTATGGGTGTCCTATTGAGGAATTTGGAGCCCGACCCCACAGTATGTAGATCGTAGCCAACTTTTTCTTCTATCAGACGGCGTGTCTCTGATTTGATATCAAGCTCCTTGATCCATTTTGAATTCACTTTTGTGCATGGCGAGAGAAAGGGATTCAGTTTCATTTTGTTGCATATGGATTTCCAGTTTTCCCAGCACCATTTGTTGAAGATGCTATCCTTCCTCCATTGCATGCTTTTAGCCCCTTTATCAAATATAAGGTAGTTGTAGTTTTGTGGATTGGTTTCTGTGTCCTCTATTCTGTACCATTGGTCCACCCGCCTGTTTTGGTACCAGTACCATGCTGTTTTTGTTACTATTGCTCTGTAGTATAGTTTGAAGTCTGGTATCGCTATACCGCCTGATTCACCCTTCCTGCTTAGCATTGTTTTTGCTATTCTGGGCCTTTTTTTTTTCCATATGAATTTCATGATTGCTTTCTCTATTTCTACAAGAAATGCCGTTGGGATTTTGATTGGCATTGCATTAAACCTGTAGAGAACTTTTGGTAATATCGCCATTTTGATGATGTTAGTTCTGCCTATCCATGAACAGGGTATATTTTTCCATCTTCTAAGATCTTCTTCTATTTCTCTCTTTAGGGTTCTGTAGTTTTCATTGTATAAGTCTTTCACCTCTTTTGTTAGGTTGATTCCCAAGTATTTTATTTTTTTTGAAGATATTGTGAATGGAGTGGTTGTCCTCATTTCCATTTCAGAGGATTTGTCGCTGATATACAGGAATGCCTTTGATTTATGCGTGTTGATTTTATATCCTGCCACTTTGCTGAATTCATTTATTAGCTCTAATAGTTTCTTTGTAGACCCTTTTGGGTCTGCTAGGTATAGAATCATGTCATCTGCAAATAGTGATAATTTAAGTTCTTCTTTTCCTATTTTGATGCCTTTAATTTCTTTCGTCTGTCTAATTGCTCTGGCCAGTGTTTCGAGAACTATGTTGAACAGAAGTGGAGAGAGAGGGCATCCCTGTCTTGTTCCAGATTTTAGAGGGAATGCTTTCAATTTTTCTCCATTCAGAATGATGCTAGCCTGAGGCTTAGCATAGATTGCTTTTACAATATTGAGGTATGTTCCTGTTATCCCTAGTTTTTCTAGAGTTTTGAACATAAAGGGATGCTGTACTTTGTCAAATGCTTTTTCCGCATCTATCGAGATGATCATATGATTCTTATTTTTAAGTCTATTGATGTGGTGAATAACATTTATTGATTTCCGTATATTGAACCAGCCTTGCATCCCAGGGATGAATCCTACTTGATCATGGTGCACAATTTTTTTGATAAGTTTTTGTATCCGAGTGGCCAGAATTTTATTGAGGATTTTTGCATCTAGGTTCATTAGAGATATTGGTCTGTAGTTTTCTTTCTTTGAAGTGTCTTTGTCTGGTTTAGGTATCAGGGTGATGTTGGCCTCGTAGAATGAATTTGGAAGTTCTCCCTCTTTTTCTATTTCCCGAAGTAGCTTGAAAAGTATTGGTATTAGTTCCTCTTTAAAGGTTTTGTAAAACTCTGCTGTATACCCATCTGGTCCTGGGCTTTTCTTAGTTGGTAGTCTTTTGATGGTTTCTTCTATTTCCTCAATTGATATTGGTCTGTTTAGGTTGTCTATATCCTCCTGACTCAATCTGGGCAGATCATATGACTTAAGAAATTTATCTATGCCTTCACTATCTTCTAATTTATTGGAGTATAAGGATTCAAAATAATTTTTGATTATCTTCTGTATTTCTGAAGTGTCTGTTGTGATATTGCCTCTTTCATCCCGTATGTTAGTAATTTGAGTTCTCTCTCTTCTTCTCTTCGCTAGCATGGCTAAGGGTCTGTCGATTTTGTTTATTTTTTCAAAGAACCAACTTTTAGTTTTGTCAATTTTTTCAATTGTTTCTTTTGTTTCGATTTCATTAATTTCAGCTCTGATTTTAATTATTTCTTGCCTTCTACTTCTTTTGCTGTTGTTTTGCTCTTCTTTTTCTAGGATTTTGAGATGAAGTATGAGATCATTTATTTGTTGGTTTTTTCTTTTTTTAAGGAATGAACTCCAAGCAATGAATTTTCCTCTTAGAACTGCTTTCAATGTGTCCCATAGATTCCGATATGTTGTGTCTGTGTTTTCATTAATCTCTAAGAATTTTTTAATTTCTTCCTTGATGTCTTCTATAACCCATTGATCATTCAGTAACCTATTGTTCATTCTCCAAGTGATGTATTCTTTTCCCTTCCTTCTTTTATCGTTGATTTTCAGTTCCATTCCATTATGATCAGATAGGATGCATGGTATTATCTCTACTCCTTTATATTGTCTAAGAGTTTCCCTGTGACATAATATATGATCTATTTTTGAGAAGGATCCATGTGCTGCTGAGAAAAAAGTGTAACTGCTTGATGTTGGGTGGTATACTCTATATATGTCAATTAAGTCTAGGTTATTAATTGTGTTATTGAGTTCTATAGTTTCCTTATTCAACTTTTGTTTGGAAGATCTGTCCAGTGGTGATAGAGGTGTGTTGAAGTCTCCCATGATTATTGTATGGTGGTCTATTAGACTCTTGAACTTGAGAAGAGTTTGTTTGATGAACATAGCTGCACCATTGTTTGGGGCATATATATTTATGATTGTTATGTCTTGTTGGTGTATGGTTCCCTTGAGCAGTATGTAGTATCCCTCTTTATCCCTTTTGATTAACTTTGGCTTGAAATCTATTTTATTTGATATGAGTATGGATACTCCTGCTTGTTTCCGAAGTCCATATGAGTGATATGATTTTTCCCAACCTTTCACCTTCAGCCTATGTATGTCTTTTCCTATCAAATGCGTCTCCTGTAGGCAGCATATTGTTGGGTCTTGTTTTGTGACCCATTCTACTAGCCTGTGTCTCTTGATTGGTGAGTTTAAGCCATTAACATTTAGGGTTATTATTGAGATATGGGTTGTTCTTCCAGCCATATTTGTTTATTTATGTTACTAAACATGGTTTGTTTTCCTCTTTGATTATTTTCCCCCCTTTAGTGTCCTACCTCCCACTGTTGGTTTTCATTGTTATTTTCCATTTCCTCTTCCTGTAATGTTTTGCCAAGGATGTTTTGAAGAGATGGTTTTCTAGCTGCAAATTCTTTTAACTTTTGTTTATCGTGGAAGGTTTTAATTTCATCTTCCATCCTGAAGCTTAATTTCGCTGGAAACACAATTCTTGGTTGGAACCCATTTTCTTTCAGTGTTTGAAATATGTTATTCCAGGATCTTCTAGCTTTCAGAGTCTGTGTTGAAAGATCAGCTGTTATCCTGATTGGCTTACCCCTAAATGTGATCTGCTTCCTTTCTCTTGTAGCTTTTAAAATTCTCTCCTTATTCTGTATGTTGGGCATCTTCATTATAATGTGTCTAGGTGTGGGTCTCTTATGATTTTGCACATTCGGCGTCCTGTAGGCTTCTAGGATTTGGGGTTCTGTCTCATTCTTCAAGTCTGGGAAGTTTTCTCGTATTATTTCATTGAATAGATTGCTCAATCCTTTGGTTTGAAACTCTGTCCCTTCCTGTATCCCAATGACTCTTAAATTTGGTCTCTTGATGTTATCCCATATTTCTTGGATGTTCTGCTCATGGTTTCTTAACAGTCTTGCTGAGCTGTCTATGTTCTTTTCAAGTTGAAATACTTTATCTTCATTGTCTGATGTTCTGTCTTCTAAGTGTTCTACTCTGCTGGTAGTATTCTCAATTGAGTTTTTAAGCTGGCTTATTGCTTCCTGCATTTCTAGGATTTCTGTTTGTTTGTTTTTTATAACCTCTATTTCCCTGTGTAGTTGATCTTTTGCTTCTTGGATTTGTTTATGTAATTCATTGTTGAAGTGATCTTTCATTGTCTGATTTTGCTGTCTGATGTCTTCCTTGAGACTCCAGATCATCTGAAGCATGTATATCCTGAATTCTTTATCTGACATTCCATCTGCTGCAGCTATTACCTCTTCTAATGTTGAGTTGACCTGCATTGCTTGTGGTCCTTTCTTTCCTTGTCTCTTCATACTGTTTGCGTTCCTTTCTACTTAGTGAAACTGTTGTGTTATTGAATTTTCCCCCTATATATTTATATTGGTCTTGTATAGTTGCAAAGTCTCCCTCGCAGGCGCGGGCGGCGGCTCTGTCCCACTGCGGGCCGCTAGGCTTGTTCTGTGGGTGGTCACAGTTCTGTCTACTTTGCAGGTGCAGGCAGCGGCACTGCCCCTCTGCAGGCCTCTGGGGCTGTACTGCCAGTGGGTCGCAGGTCCGCCTACCTTGCAGGTGCGGGGGGGAGGGGGGGCGGCTCTACCCTTCCTCAGGCCACTGGGCCTGTTCTGTCTCTCGGTTGCAGGTCTGGCCTGTTCTGATGGTGGTCACAGTTCCACCTACCTGGCAGGCGCGGGGGGTGGGGGGCGGCTCTGCCCCCCAGCAGGCCCCTGGGCCTGCTCTGTGCGTGGTCACAGTTCCCTCTACCTTGCCGGTGCAGGGGGAGGGGGCGGCTCTGCCTCCCAGCAGGCCGCTGCTCCTCTTCTGCCAGTGGGTCGCAGGCCCGCCTACCTTGCAGGAGTGATTGGAAGCTCTGTCCTGCCGCGGGCCACTCGGCCTTTTTCTGTCGGTGGTCACAGTTCCACCTACCTGGCAGGCGCGGGGGGTGGGGGGTGGCTCTGCCCCTCAGCAGGCCGCTGGGCCTGCTCTGTGCGTGGTCACAGTTCCCTCTACCTTGCCGGTGCAGGGGGAGGGGGCGGCTCTGCCTCTCAGCAGGCCGCTGCTCCTCTTCTGCCAGTGGGTCGCAGGCCCGCCTACCTTGCAGGAGTGATTGGAAGCTCTGTCCCGCCGCGGGCCACTGGGCCTTTTCTGTCGGTGGTCACCTGGCAGGGGCGGGGGGTGGTGGGTGGCTCTGCCCCTCAGCAGGCCGCTGGGCCTGCTCTGTGCGTGGTCACAGTTCCTTCTACCTTGCAGGTGCAGGGGGAGGGGGCGGCTCTGCCTCTCAGCAGGTCGCTGCTCCTCTTCTGCAGGTGGGTCGCAGGCCCGCCTACCTTGCAGGAGTGATTGGAAGCTCTGTCCCGCCGCGGGCCACTGGGCCTTTTCTGTCCGTGGTCACAGTTCCCCTACCTGGCAGGCGCGAGGGGTGGGGGGCGGCTCTGCCCCTCAGCAGGCCGCTGGGCCTGCTCTGTGCGTGGTCACAGTTCCCTCTACCTTGCCGGTGCAGGGGGAGGGGGCGGATCTGCCTCTCAGCAGGCCGCTGCTCCTCTTCTGCAGGTGGGTCGCAGGCCTGCCTACCTTGCAGGAGTGATTGGAAGCTCTGTCCCACCGCGGGCCACTGGGCCTTTTCTGTCGGTGGTCACCTGGCAGGGGCGTGGGGTGGGGGGTGGCTCTGCCCCTCAGCAGGCCGCTGGGCCTGCTCTGTCCATGATCACAGTTCCCCTACCTGGCAGGCGCGAGGGGTGGGGGGCGGCTCTGCCCCTCAGCAGGCCGCTGGGCCTGCTCTGTGCGTGGTCACAGTTCCCTCTACCTTGCCGGTGCAGGGGGAGGGGGCGGCTCTGCCTCTCAGCAGGTCGCTGCTCCTCTTCTGCCAGTGGGTCGCAGGCCCGCCTACCTTGCAGGAGTGATTGGAAGCTCTGTCCTGCCGCGGGACACTCGGCCTTTTCTGTCGGTGGTCACCTGGCAGGGGCGGGGGATGGGGGGTGGCTCTGCCCCTCAGCAGGCCGCTGGGCCTGCTCTGTGCGTGGTCACAGTTCCCTCTACTTTGCCGGCGCAGGGGGAGGGGGCGACTCTGCCTCTCAGCAGGTCGCTGCTCCTCCTCTGCCGGTGGGTCGCAGGCCTGCCTACCTTGCAGGAGTGATTGGAAGCTCTCAGCTGAGGTTTTTTGATATCAAACTGATACTGATTCTTCTGCTTTATTACATTCATCCATCCAAGTCATCTAGGATGATTTCCCTATACTATGGTTATTGATAAGCAATCTGATTTCCACCCACAAACACATTTTTTTTTCCATATAACAACACAATTATAGGTTCTAAGGATTAGGATATGGACATCTTTAGGAGATTTTTATTTTAATTATTACAGAGCATGCAGATTTGGAAAGTGAAAGATGAAAACAATTTCTAGATATAAATACTAGAATATAATATATTTGAAAATTTAGTTCACTGGCTTAACAAACAAACAAAAATGTGGAGTAGGGAGGGGGAGCACAGAAGGAATAGAGGAACTCTAGATAAGGGCAGAAGGGTGGGAAAGGAGGGGCAGGGGATTAGAAATGATGGTGGAATGTGATGGACATCATTATCCAAAGTACATGTGTGAAGATACAAATTGGTGTGAATATGCTTTGTATACAACCAGAGATATGAAAAATTGTGCTGTATATATGTAATATGAATTGTAATGCATTCTACTATAATATATTAAAAAATTAAAAAGAAAAAAACTAAAGAAAAATGAGTGAATTTTAAAAAACTGAAGAAATTACTCAAATCACCTAAAAGTAAGAACAGAAATTTAAAATATTGAAGGAAAAATTAGAGACAGTGATGACAGAGTAAGAAAGTGTGTATTGGAATGGGTGATTGATATTTTGTAAGAATGTAAAAACAGGTCAAATCTCATATTCAAAAGGCTCAATGAATTCCAACATAGTAAAGTTAAATACATGTAGATATATCATTATATAAATACATAATAACCATATTGTTAAAATTCAAGACAAAGAATAAATTTTTAAAAGGAAGTAAGATTGCCAATTACCTTCAGTGAATGATGGTAACAATTATAGCATCTTCTTGAAGCAAAAATTTGCAAATCAGAATACAAAGGAATTATATCCACAAAAAATATAATGATACAACCAAGGAGTTTTACAGTCATTGAATATATCTTTCAAGAAAAAATAGACATTATCAAACCAAAAATAAGAAACCTGCCAACACATATCAACTACAGAAATTTCTGAAAATATATTTCAGATTGATATAAAGTATACAAATATAAATGTTTGGGATGCTAGAGAAAGTGAAAATCATAAGATGTGTTGAATAGCTATGTCTAGCTACACAAACACTGATTTATGGAATAACAATAAAATATTCTGTTATTAAAAATTATATATAAATTCTGTTATTAAAAACTATTTTATAATTTTTATTGAAAAATTCTGGCATTAAAAGTCAAGTATTTAGGGGCTGGGATTGTGGCTCAGTGGGAGTGTACTTGTCTTACATGCATGGGGCACTGGGTTCGATCCTCAGCACCATATAAATAAATTTTTAAAAAGGCATTGTATCCATCTACAATTAATTTTTTTATATCAAGTATTTAAATATCTAAAGTTAATGTTATAAAAATCAGGAGTGAGATGAATGAAGTGAAAATATGTAAGCTATTGTATGTTTCTGAAAAGGGTTTAAACATTGGTTAACTTTAGATTTTAATAAATTAGGGGTTTATATTAACATATCTAGCATAATTTCTAAAATGTTAAGCATTTAAAAAAATTTAATGGAAAAAATACAGAAATAGAACTAATTAATTAAATTAACATAAGAAAGAGGAGAAAACATAATAGAAAAAAATGGAACAAACAGGAAAACAGAATAATATAAAATAAATATAACCATATAAATATACCACATAGAATACAAATGCACTAATGATATTACATGCAAACAAATTAAGTGTTCCAGACACAAGACAAAGATTGTCAATCTGGCTATTGAACAAGTAAAAACCAGTTATAACTAGTATTTAGTTATAGAAAAGTTAAAAATACAAAATGAAAAATTATATATCAGACAAATATTAGGCTAACTCATAATAATTTACAATATTCCAAAATTTTCAGACTACAAAACTGGTCATTGTGTATGATTAAATCTATTACTAACCTAAGAATCCTACCGTAACTAAAATATCAAAATTAGACACATAGGTCTTTTAGCAAAAAGCATCAGTAGAGGAATAAAGGAGCTTGATACCTAATGATAATAATTGCAAATCAACAATAATATGTATATATATATATATATATATATATATATATATATATATATAATTCAACACTTTGCATTCCCAATAATGTAATATTACAATTAATAAAAGATAAATTGAAAAAGATATAAGGAAAAGTGACTTTCATCATAATAGGATATGTTAACAATTCTCCCAGTAACTGGTGGGCCAGTGGACACCTTTACAAGTTATTAAAAAATATATCAATAAAGTATAATCAAAGAAAACAGGACATAAGTGATAAATAAAAATAGATTGTAAAAGAAAAAATATAAAATAGGGGGAAATCAACAATTCCAAATGTCAATTTATAGACAACACTCTGGTGAATTTGAATTTTAAAAGTTTGGAAACACAATTTAAACATTAGCAATAGAAAAAAAAAAAAAGACCTACAGGTAAACAAGTGGTACACATATTTAAATGACAAAAAGAGACAATTATGAGTAATATTTTGCAATAAATTTTAAAAACTTAATGCTACAGTTTGGATATGAGGTGTCCCTGAACAACTCCTCTGTTAATTCAGAAATATTCAGAGATGAAATGATCCTGGATTGAATGGACAAACTGAAGGCAGATGGGGCGGGACTGGAGGAAGTGGGTTAGAGGGCACCTGCCATGGATAAGTTCATCTTCCCTGTAACCCGGTCACCTTTCTCTTTTTGCTTTCCAGCTGCCAGGAAGTTAGCAGTTTTCCTCTGCTGTGCCCTTTGGCTATGATGTTCTTCTCATCTCAGACCCAGAGCAATGAACCCAGCCCACCATGGAGTGAATATCTAAAACTATGAGCCAAAATATTCTTACTCTAATTTGGTCTTGTCAGGTATTTTGGTCACAGCAATGGAAAGTTGACTAATGTACTTAGTCAAAAGGGACAACATTTTAGGGAAAAACATTGCCAAAATTAACACAAGAATATTGAAGAACCTTGTCATAGACATTCAAATATACGTAAACAATATTTAAGTATTTTTCCACAAACTTCCAAAGTAAAATATTTATAAAATAGTTATGAAAACATATAATTAAAATGTTACACTTTCAGAAAAAGAGCAATCTTTTAGAGGCTAGCATAACCTTTATATTAAAGCCTATAGTCAGGCACGATTATACACAATTGTATTCCCAGCTACTCAGGAAGATTAGGCAGGAGGAGAATAATTTTGAAATTAGTCTGGGCTAAATTAGAGAGAATAAAATGGGGTGAGGATGTGGTACAGCATTTGTCCAACATGTGCAAGGCCCAGAGTGAAAAACCCGGTGTGAATAATAATAATAATAATAATAATAATACTTCAAAATTAAAGCATACAATGACAACTTGAGAAATAAAACTGCATGTCAATTTTATTAATGAAGTTAGATACAAATGTCTTAAAACAAATATAAGCAAATCTCAACAAAAATGAAATATGAATAGATATAAATAGATAATAGATTGCTAATAGATACTATATCATGACTATGTTGGATTAAATTCAGTATTTCAAGGTTCATTTAATATTAGAAAAATCAATGTAATAGATCATATTTACAAATCCAATGAGTATATTCATAAGATTTTCTTAATATGTGCAGGAAGTAAAGATTTATAATAAAATTATTAGTGAATAAATAAATAGATCTACTTGGAAACTAGGCATGAAGGGAAAATTCTTAACCTAGTAAAGTGTATCTACAAAATACATTTGGCAAATATACTAATGGTGAAATATTAAAATCATAGCACAAGTAAAGTATCATATTGAAGAGTTTTACAATACATAGTGCAAAGAAAAAAAATGTGGTATGTGATGACTGGAAGAAGAACATATATGATTGTTTAAAAGTACCATGATTTTAGAAAAATAACAAAATTATTTTAGATAAATTATTATAGAAAATTAGAGGGTTTGGCAAGATTATTGGCTTCAAAAAAAATCTCAGAACAAATAAAACTTGCAATAAATAATAGGAATGATTTAAAATTAAATCATAAAAGAGTTGAGTCAGTAATACGGCAGAATAGTATTAGTAATTTTTGCCTTGGAGTTTTAAAATGTATTGCCAGAATACTAATCACTGAATATCATACACTACTTATATCTTAAAGTTATGATAAAAGCTACTTAAAATTTTGAGAAACAAGTCTAATATTTGTTACTTAAATATCTTTTTCTAGGTTTATAAGATATAGTTCTTATAATAATATTGACTAATATCATGAGTTGATACAATCAAATAGGAAGTTTAACTTACTGAAAAGCAAACATCCAAGAGTATGCCATTGTCCAAACAATTCACCTGGAAAGGCATATGCCATTGATGCTGAGAAAAAAATTGGAAATGCTCCTTTAAAATGTTCTTCAAAGTCAAATTAGAAAAATCTTCCCCGCTTTGTAGTTTTATGCTTTCTTTACAAATAAAAATTTCACATTTTACTTAATAGAAATGGAATTTAGAAAAATATTGCCACTATCTCAAAGTATAGAATCATCTGTAGCAAGACGACATGGATGGTATACATCTGACAGATGGAGAGCAATAGGTGGTCACTGTACCTGGAACAGTTCAAGATACAGATGGTATGTGTGTTTTTGAATGAGAATGAAGAGAATGTTAATTTATTTTATTTGAATTGATAGTCCAGAAAAATATGGAAAAATAAAAAAATCACCTTAAGAATGACAAATTGATCAGTGAGATAAGTGGATTTTATATTCGATGAATGGAAAGAATGTATTTTTCTCTCTGTTAGAAACACTGCAATCTATAGGAAATTGACTCAAAGCCTAAATAAAGGTAGAGGAAATACAAGTTTTGAAGTTCATTCTCCCCACTCTCTCTCTCTCTCTCTCTATATATATATATATAGAAAGAGAGATGTGAGATAGATATATATATATATATATATATATATATATATATCACATTTATTCTTATATTTTAATCTTAACTTTATGTTTTATACATTTTGACACATTCATCAAAATTATAGCTGACCCTATTTTTGTTCCAAATGCACTTTTTGCTACATGAGTACACTGTGCTATCTCATTTTTTGTGGGTTACCTAAGTAACAGAAATTAATGTGATGAACTAATTGGCCTGATGGTAATGATGAATCTTGAAATAAGATATTTCTTCTTAAAAGCCTCCAGGAACTAATGGTGAAATAATGTGATATCTTTTTTTTTTTTTTAACCAAACCAAGAACTTGTCCATATAATTAAAAACTATCCTTCAGAGTGTCCTTCACCTTGGAAGATCACAATATATTCTGGTTCTAGTGGGGAGGCTGACAATAGTCAAAATAATTTTAAGATTCTTTTTCCATTGTCTTCACAAATTCTGAGGCCAAAAACTCACAATTTTATGTCCATATTTTGATTAATAATATACCAAGCTAATCAAATATCTCTCCATCTTCTCATTTGGGTGGCAGGGAATAATTTCATGAAACCTCCATTAAGCCTAATTCTGCAACAACAACAAAAAAAAAGGATGGAGATGTGCCACCACTGAAGGTGTCTACAAGAATTTGACACAGATTCTGAGACAAGTACTTTGGAATCAATTTTTATAATCCTCAGACCTTGGTCCAATACGACTTAAACTCTTAAAGTTTAAATTTCTCATCTCTGAGGTGATAGTGAAACCACTACAGAAAGTGAAGGGCCAAAAGTAAATTTGTCCTCACACACACAATACAGGGTATGCATGCAGTGTTCGTTGACTATGTATGGAAGCAATAGTTTTGCTTTTAAAAGCTATGATTAAGATAAGACCTTGCAAATCTCGATAAGAGGATTATAGGAAAGTTTTAGGGAAAATGATTTGAAAATTGTTTTCAATATAAATTGTCTTCAAAATAAGAGAGGAAAAATTGTTTTCAAAATAAGAGAGGAAAAATATGTGAAGAGAAAAGAGAAACAGAAGACAGAAAGAATGAACAGATTGGAAAAGAGGTAAGATAACTTGTTCCAGGTCACAATGCATTCATCAGCCATAATATGGCATAAGAATCTTAGTGCAGGAAAAAAAAAAAATGGGCTAAGCCAGTAAGGTGTTTATATACAGAGTAAAATACAAGCAAATCATTGATTTAAAAGCTCTTGTGATTGGAAATGATTTTTAACTAAAATTAAAGAATGAACCTGAGGACTCAAATAGAAAACAGCCTTGCTTCTCAGTGACCAAAAAAATTATTTGAGAAATATCTCTAGTGTTGTGTGTTGTGTTGAAGGAAATATAAAACCTGATTCATCTGGTTATGTGCACCAGAGAAGCTGAAAAACACAATCCACAGAAAGCAATTATAGAGTCGAAGCTGACCTGTTTGAGAAGTTGCCAAGAGAGGCCCTGTGGCCCAGAGAGGTGGAGAGGGTAGACAGACTGTCCAGCTCTGGGCTGCAGGCTCTCCTGAAGTTCACCTGTGCTTCCAGCTGGTGAGTCTCTCAGGCAACTCTGAAGCCTTCCAACTGTTTCCTTCTTTTAGTTTACTTCTAATGGGTTTTTATTCTATGCAACCAGACTCTCCTAACTGGGACTGAATAGAATCATAGCGTGAATGCTTACCAGAAATTTTAACATGTTTTAACATTCAAATATACCTTAGTTTTAATTGTGGATCAACCAGATAAAAATTTCCCAAGAATGATCCTAGGATAATACTACTTTTTTCCATGGCTTTAAGAAATGTGGCTGAGAAGTAGGGAGAAGTCACATCCTGAAGGACCTAGAGAAGTAAGAAAATCAGGAGACCCTACAATGACTTCACACAAAAAGGCAAAGGATACTTTTAGAATTGTGACTTTGGGTATCTTATCTAAACATGTGATGTCTTCATTTATTTACCTAAAAATGAGTATAATGATGCTTTGCTACAACATTTAATACAATTAACATAAGTTAAATATTGAGAACTGTGCTTGAAGTATAATAAGAACTAAGTTAATGTTAAATATTACTATTATTTCTTTTGAATAGTGAACTTTTCCATTTATATTTGTTTTGTTAACTTCTGAGCTCTCTCTCCACAGCTCTCAACATTTCCTGTTAGTTGTTGTGTATTTTACTATATTCTTAGGTTCATTTTCTGCTTGTGTTATCAATACTTTTTATACCAGTTTCTCTTAACATTTAGAATGTCAGCACTTGCACATTTTTAAGCCACTCATCACTTCAAATTCTTTTTATATTGCAGAAATTCATATTTTATTGATCCTAGTGAGAAACAAAGCAACCTCTCTCTTTTCCCAGCTTCCTTTGTCCAACATGTGATCCAGGCTTGCCCATCCATTTACCCAACAGAGCCCATGAACAGATATCAATTATTCAAGGATACAGGATTCGATTCGTGAAATGTCTATTCTGGTGGCAGGGAATAGCAACACTAGCAAACACATTCGATTTCCAAAAATGTTTGGGTCAACCTAACAGGCTGGTGATTGATGTCTGGTGTGTTAAGGGGCTGCCATGTGAACCATGGTGGTAAGTGGCAGCAACAGTATCATCTTTGAAGGATTCATTTAAGGTGTGCGTTCAGCTCAGTCTTGGCTGATGCCTGGCTCCATTGTTCTTATACAGTGTCTGTGATGTCCCTGAAAAAATCATTTTCTGGATAAATCTGAGTGGTATTTCTCATCCTTGCAACAAACAGACCTTGTACTGAAACAATTTAGTTATATGTAATATTGCTTGGTTAAGCATAACTTCCCTAGTCTTCCTTTCTCTCTCATCACCCTGAAAATGTCTGATATTGAAACAAATGCTCTTACCCTGGATTTATAGGAATAACTTAAATTAATAGAACATATACTGAACACCTATTACGTTTTTTTCAGTACAATGGTGATCTTGGGTTTGTCATATATAGCCTTTAAAATATTGAGGTAAGTTACTTCTATCCCTAGTTTATCCAACATTTTTTACCATCATTTTTAAAAATTTATTTCTTCTTTTTAGTTGTACATGACAGTAGAATGTATCTTAATATACCATTCATACATGGAGTATAATTTCCCATTCTTGTGGTTATATGTGATGTGAAATTATGCTGGTTATGTATTCATATATGAACATAGGAAAGTTATGACCAATTCATTCTACTATCTTCCCCATTACCAACCTTCTTTGCCCCCATTCCTCCCACCACCCATCCAGTGAATCTCTGATCCTCACTCCACCCTGCCTAATGGGAGTCAGCATCCACATATAAGACAGAACTTTTGGCCTTAAGTTTTGGGGGATTGGCTTATATCAATTAGCATGATATCTTCTAGTTCCATCCATTTACTGACAAATGCCATAATTTCATCCTTCTTAATGACTGAATAATAGTACATTGTTTATATGTAACTATCGAGAGGGGGCAAAATTGCAACATATGCAGTCGAGGGGAGAAATAAAGAATATTCATGCACTTCTGCCCCTTTCAATGCTTTATTCACTCAAATTACTCAATATAATTTCACTCTATAGGTTCTTTTTTTAAAGAACCTGAGAGAGAGAGAAAAATTTTTTTTAATATTTTTTAGTTTTTGGCGGATACAACATCTTTGTATGTGGTGCTGAGGATCGAACCCGGGCCGCATGCATGCCAGGCGAGTGCGCTACCACTTGAGCCACATCCCCAGCCCTCTATAGGTTCTTAATCAAGAAAATGACAATCCTTAATGCTAGGCACTGCAATAGTCACAATCAGTTTACAGCAAACTATTCTAGATTAATTCTTAGCACTGCAAAACACACTTAATCATGATAGGCTAATGACAGACATTCCCTCTGCATGCTAAATTCAAAAGTCTTAAGCCTTAGGCTTTAAGTCCAGCAGATGCACACTCACAGACCAAGGTGACTAGGTCCCGAACCAAGGCAGGCTTTTCCTGGCGTGGAGTGGATGACCCATTGAGGAGTGGGTGGTAGGGAGGAATTGCAGCTCTCACCAAGGTCCAGAGGAGGCGGTAGAGTTTGAGAGCAGTGAGGATCATGCAGAGGCAAGTGATGACAAGTGATGGGATGTTAGGTCCTCATTAGGCGCTCCAGCTCTAGTGGGTTCTTATTTCAGCTGGCTGAATTTCTGTTCATTTGCTCTATTATTTATACTAAATTGGGGGGGGGGCGTTGACCCCCCCTTTCAATCCTTATCAGCTACCACCGGATTTCTCAGTGACATCATTTACCCTGGGGTCAGAAACATCTGGTCTGGTGGTCTCCACCCTGATTTTCTGTCTTTCCCTCTTATCAGGCCAGCACAGCCTGCCAGGGTCTTCACTCTGTTTATCAGAGTGAGGGGAAGTAACTTGTTTGAGCCCATACTGGAGGGATCTGTGGGTGTGCCTAGTGAGACTGCAGATTTTAAACTGGAGTTTTTAAAAATGGAGTTGCTTAAACTCAGGCCTAAGGCCTAACAGATGTTCTTTATTTATTCATCTGTTGAAGAACACCTGAGTTGGTTCCATAGCTTAACTATTTTTAATTGAGCTACTATGAACAGTGTTGTGGCCACATTACTATAGTATACTAATTTTAAGTCCTTTGGGTATAAACCGAGAAGTGGGATAACTGGGTCAAATGGGGGTTCCACTCCAAGTTTTCTGAGGAATCTCCTTACTGCTTTCCATAGTGGTTGCACCAATTTGCAGTCCTACCAGCAATGTATCAGTGTACTTTTTACTCCATATCCTTGCCAACATTTATTGTTACTTTAGTTTTGATAATTGCCATTCTGACTGGAGTGAGATGAAATCTCAGTGTAGTTTTGATTTGCATTTCTCTAATTGCTAGTTATGTTGAATATTTCTTTCATTTATTTGTTGACCATTCATATTTTTTTCTTCTGTGAAATGTCTGTTCAGTTCCTTACCCCATTTATTGATTGGGTTATTTGTTTTTTTGGTGTTAAGTTTTTTGAGTTGTTTATACATCCTGGAGATTAATGTTCTATCTGAAGTGCAGGTGGCAAACATTTTCTCACATTCTATAGGCTCTCCATGTTCTTGATTGTTTCTTTTGTTGTGAAGAATATTTTTAGTTTGATACAATACCATTTATTAATACTTGATTTTACTTCTTACACTTTCAGAGTCTTGTTGAGGAAACTGGTTCCTAAACTGACATCATGGAGATTTAGGCCTGCTTTTTCTTCTGTTAGGTGTAGGGTCTCTGGTCTAATGCTTAGGTCCTTGATCAATGTAGGCTTGAGATTTGTTCAGGGTGAGAAAAACGTGTTTAATATCATTTTGCTACATATGGATTTCCAGTTTTCCCAGCACCATTTGTTGAATGTATGCTTATGGCAACTTTGTCTAGTAAGAAATAACTGTATTTATGTGGGGTTTTCTTCGTGTCTTCTATTCTGTACCATTGGTCTTCATGTCTGTTTTGGTGCCAATACCATGCTAGTTTTGTTACTATAGCTCTGGAATATAATTTAAGTTCTGGTATTATGATGCCTCCTGGTTCACTCTTCTTGCTAAGAATTGCTTTGGCTATTCTGGGTCTCTTATTTTTCCAAATGAATTTCATGATTGTTTCTTCTATTTCTGTGAAGAACGTCATTGGCATTTTAATAGGAATTGCATTAAATCTGTATAGTGCTTTTGGTAGTATGGTCATTTTGACAGTATTAATTCTGCCTATCTAAAAGCATGAGAGATCTTTCCATCCTCTAAGGTCTTCTATATTTTTCTTTAGTGTTCTGTAGTTCTCATTGTAGAGGTCTTTCACCTTTTTTGTTAGACTGATTCCCAGATATTTAATTTTCTTTGTGGCTATTGTGAATGGGATAGTTTTCCTTATTTCTCCGTCAGTGGAATGATTTATGGGTGTTAATTTTATATCCTGTTAATTTTCTGAATTCATTTACGAGTTGTAGAAGTTTTCTTGTGGAGCTTTTGGGGTTTTCTAAATATGGAATTATTTCATCAGCAGATAGGAATAGTTTGAATTCTTCTTTTCCTACTTGTACCCTTTAATTTCTTTCTTTTGCCTAATTGCTCTGACTAGAATTTCTAGGACTATGTTAAACAGAAGTGGTAAACGGTGGCATCCCTCTCTTGTTCCAATTTTTAGAAGGAATGCTTTTAATTTTTCTCTATTTAGAATGGTACTGGCCTTAATTTTAGCATATATAGGTATGTTTCTTCTATCCCTAGTTTTTCTAATGTTTTGAGCATGAGTGGAAGCTGAATTTTTCAAATGTTTTTTTTCCTGCATCTATTGAGATAATCATGTAATTTTTTTCTTTAAGTCTATTGATATGGTGAATTACATTTATTAATTTTCATATGTTATCCCAACCTTACATCCCTGGAATGAACCTCACTTGACTATCTTTTTAATATGTTTTGTATTTTAAAAGAATTTTTGCATCTATGTTCATAAAGGATATTGATCTGAAGTTTTCTTTCCTTAATGTGTCTTTGTATGGTTTTGGTATCAGGGTGATACTATCTTCATAGAATGAGTTTGGAAGGGTTCCCTCCTCTTCTTTTCTATGGAATAATTTGAGAAGGCTTGTGTTAGTGCGTCTTTGCAGGTCCACTAGAACTCTGCTGAGAATCTGTCTGGTCCTGGGCTTTTCTTTCTCAGTAGGCTTCTGATGTCATCTTCAATTTCATTGCTTAAAATTAATCTGTTTAAATTTTCTATGTCCTTCTGATTCAGTATGGGCAGATCATATGTCTGTAGAAATTTGTCAGTGTCTTAAAGATTTCTATTTTATTAGAGTATAAATTTTCAAATAATTTTTGATAATCATCTGTATAGTAGTGTCCAGTGATATTTCTTTTTTCATTGCAAATTTTAGTTTTAAATTTTCTCTTTTTGTTAGTTGGGATAAGGATTTATCAATTTTATTATTTTTTTCAAAAAACCAATATTTTGTTCTGTCAATTTTTTGGATTGCTTCTTTTATTTCAATTTCATTGATTTCAGCTCTGATTTTAATTATTTCCTGCCTTCTACTGCTTTTGATGTTGATTTCTTCTTTTTCTATGGCTTTGAGATGTATTGTTAGATTATTTATTCATTGACTTTCTATTCTTGTAATAAATGAGCTCAAGGCAATGTACTTTCCTCTTAGGACTACATTCATGGTAACCCAATGATTTTGATATGTTGTATCACTATTCTCATTACCTCTAAGTATTTTTTTATTTCATCCCTGATTTCTTCTGTTATCCATTCATCATTCAATAGCTTATTATTTAGTCTCAAAATATTATAGTAAATTCTATTTTTACTTTGTCATTGATTTCTTATTTTATTCTATTATGATCTGATAGAATGCAAGGTATTATCTCTATTTTTTTCTATTGTATTTGCTAAGACTTGCCTTGTGGCCTATAATAGGGTCTATTTTAAAGAAGAATCCATGTGCTGCTGAGAAGAAAGTGTATTCAGTAATTTATGGATGAATTATTCTAAGGTCTGGGGATATAGCTCAGTTGGTAGAGTGCTTGCCTTGTATGCACAAGGCCCTAGTTCAATTCCCAGTAACACAACACACACACAAAAAGGAATTATTCTATATATGTCTGTTAAGTCTGAATTATTAATTGTATTTTTTAGTTCTAAAACTTTTTATTTAGTTTTTATTTTCAGGATCTATCCAATGGTGAGAGAGGTGTGTTATACTCACTCAATATTATTGTGTTGTATCTCTTTGATTCATCAAATTGAGAAGAGTTTATTTAATGTACATAGATGTTATATTGTTTGGGCATACATATTTACAATTGTTATGTCTTGTTCTTGTATGATTTCCTTAAGCCATATGAAATGTCCTTCTTTTTCCCTTATAATTAACTTTGGCTTGAAGTTCACTTTATCTGATATGAGGATAGAATCCGTTGCTTGTTTTTTTTTGTTTTGTTTTGTTTTTTTTTGTTTTTTGTTTTTTTTTGCACATAAAGGGTTTATTTTAAATGTTTTAAGGATAGGATAGAGTTACATCATAATTATAAAAATTACTTACAGAATTAACAGATTTATATTGTGTATACTTCTAAATGCAAAGAACAGGGAACTGTCTACACATTGTATAAAATAAAATTAAAATTAAAAATGAATTCAAGCTCGAATGATGAGGTCATTTACCTAGTTTTAAAATGTGAACACGAAGACCTCTGAACTCTACACATTCATTCAAACTGCACTAATGGTGGAAAATACAAAGAGCGCAGCATTTCCAAGGAACCACAGTCATTTCAATCATAATTAGTCATAATAATTGTTCCTGTTTTGTCTTTGGAGAACTTTCATTTTTTAAGACAATCAGTTTAAGAGTGTTTTCAGGCACTACAATTTGTGACAATCAGAACAGTCTTCAAATGGGTCTACAGTGTTCAGAGATTCAAGCCCAATGCACTTCGGGGTTTGGCACATAAAACAAGAATAGAAATGACATCTGATTTAGAAGTAACTGTGATTTTTTAAAGAATGCACAGTCCCTTCAAATGCTGCATGACATATACAACTGGAAAATCACCTTCTGTTGGCACTACATTTGCTTCACCAGTGCATTTTTATCCTACAACCACTAGAACAGCACAGTAAGCAAATATATAGGAAACTGAAAGAAAACAAAAAGAAAGAAAACAAAACCTAAATATCTTTAACATGCAATTTTAGTTATTACATTGAACATTCTACTTAGGATAGAGCATGCAAAAAAGGATGGTCTGCTTTTACAGTTCTCTGAAGTTTTACGTGGCAGCCTGACATCACACACGCACGCACACACGACACAATACTAGAGCAGGTAAATGAGAAAGGCCAATAAATTTTATACATAGTCATGTCTTGTGTTTTCACAAGTCCCATGAAAATTTTGGAAATTAATGTTGAATTCCTAGAACAAGGAACCAACATTCAGATACCAGAAAAATGCAAGCAATGCATGCAGATCTGAAACATGAGCCTAAGACGAAGCCCAAGATAAGTGGGCGTGGGAGCAGAATTAGTCACAGCGTCGTTAAGTGTGGTGTAAGCCACAAAAATTAAAAAATGGGGAAAAAATGGAAAAACAACCAAAAAACATACACATAAACAAACAAAAAACCCTTCCCCTTCCCTCAGCCCCGAAGGCAACAAATGGAACAATGATCAAAAACATTATCATTATCATCATGTTGCATTCCTCTAGAGACTGGGAGATTGTGGGTATATTAAAGTCGCTAAAGCAGCTTGCAGAAAATACCACAATGCAAGTCATTAGGTAATGCTAGAAGTGTTTCAATTGACCCAACCCTCAGAACACTTCAAAAGGAACTTTATTTTCCGGCCTGAAGTCACTGCACCATATTCTGCACACTGTAAGTGCTGGACACACTTGCGAACTTGTGCCACAAACTTCAGTATGGGGCTCTGGGAGCCAGGCTCAGCTTTGAGATTTACATGCAGGGGAAAAACAGCAAATCTGCAGGATGACACCTGCTCACATACGCACAGAAAGCATCTATAACTAGGGTATCACAATGCTTTGAGAAGCTTGTCCCTGGCTGCCTGTGGTGAAGTCCTGAGCACAGGGCAACTGCAGCCGGGGAGAGAAGAAAACTGAGGTATTGTGTTCACATGGTGAGCAGTCATTACCATCCAGAAGCACAAGGCACAAGCCCTCGTGAAGGCTAAAAAGGGCATCGAGCAAACCATGCATTGTGAGGCTACAGAATGATTTCTAACATCAAGAACAGCCCAACAGAGATCGTTCAGGTCCCTCGAAAACCTCTGGTGTTTGGCTGACAGCATGCACTCGTAGGTTCTGCCCAAAATGCAGGTTAAGGTTTCCACTAGAGACCGGTTTCACATACTGCCTTTATCCTGGCTGTCAAACCACCAGTTCTTTGAAAACAAAGGGAGAGTAGCCATTTGGCTGATTAACCAACCACATTCGCGATTCTATTTCAATTTCAAACAACCTTGCAGGAATAAACCACAAAAGGACTCTGTGGTGAAGGGCTGCTATCACACTCACAAGCCAATGCAGATGACTGGGCTTTCTATGGTAACACATCACTGACATGCAAACCCCGAGGGGCCACTGAAGGGAATGAACCCATGTTGACAGCACACCTGGAAGTAAGAACATACACCACCATAAAAGATGTCAAGAGATCAAGCTGTTATTTGTCCAGACATTTTTTGAGGGGGAAAAGCAGTGGAGAGAGACAGGGGACAGAAGAAACCTTCTGATCATAATTGTATATCATCAATAATAGTAATAAAAATTAGAAAGTCCCAGAGAACTCGTTAGAAGGCAACAAGGCCATCCTTAAAACTTACACTTCTAATATAAAAGCACTGTTCTTCCAGGAATTTACCACATACTCACAAACCATTGATGTCCTGTGCCTTTAAATCCATGTACTAAATTTAAGACCTGGGCTTTGCTGAAAGTATTCATAATTAAAATGTAAACAAAAAAAAATTTTTTTACAAAGCTTA
This sequence comes from Marmota monax, assembly GCF_021218885.2. Lineage (NCBI taxonomy): Eukaryota > Metazoa > Chordata > Mammalia > Rodentia > Sciuridae > Marmota > Marmota monax. The sequence continues at coordinate 4,431,323 of NW_026694256.1, read as the reverse complement.
GAATTAAAGGCAGCCTTTTACCCAGATTTCTCACCAGTTTATCAAATTCTAATGTGGGTCATTAACTGTTCAAAAGTAATTCATTTTTGGACTTGTGGTTTAAAGCCTCCAGACTGAAAAGGTGCTCTGAACTTCTGACTTTCAAAACAACTTGAACATCCCTATGTGCTTCCTGTGCCTCAATTTCGTTTTAAATAAAGAGCAGGAATATTATAAATATGATTGACTTATGTCAAGCATTCCTGTTAAACAGTATCACCCCCATCCCAATCCACAAGGAAAGGACTGCCAGTGGCGCGCACGTGCACGTGGACCCCTGTGTGTGCATATGCATATTATACACACAGGCACACAGATACATAGAGACAAGTAAATATCGATACACATTATCTCAAAAAAGGCAGTAACAAAAATACCAAACTATGCTTGCATTGTGGCAGTGGAATAAGACAGTGTTAGAGTGAAGGGGGAAATGGTTAGGATCTATTACAGATTTAAATGGCTATGATACTAGCTTAATTTTTACCAAACTTGCCTGTAACTCCCCTCCCAACAGACTTCTTATGAGGAGTCCTCCTTACACAAAATGCTTTGTGTTCACATCAATCTGTACTATTCAGAACAAAACCAGTTCTGCTGGCAGAGATTGTGGGTTTGCAGGGACATTTAAGCTTTCATTAAACTGGAAAGCAATCAAGTCTTTATGTCTACAAATTATACATTTAATAGTTCCACAAATTTGGCAAAGTTCATGATGACATCTAGGATGTTTTCACCAAATCGTAGACATAAATATGGAAATCATCATCAAACTTGATGAAATAGACAGATGGTTTGGCTTCTACTTGATGAATGACCATGCCAGTCCTTTTCGAGCCATCTTCTTTGGCATATTCCACTTGTTTGCCTACCAGGCTGTCCACAACTTCTCCTGGTTCCCTTTCTTCTGGAGGTGAGTCATCAACTCTATCAGGTAGGACTTCAAGCGCAGAAACTCTCTCATCTTTATTAAGTTCTAGTCCATAAACACAGTCAAATCCATCGTACTTTATAAGATACAAAGAAGGATTCACCGGCACCTGGTCCAAGAGGGTCCCCTTCCACTGGGTGGCAGGGCCGTTGCCCTCTCTCCACCCATGCTGGATCCTGCAGCCTACCATGTTCCACCGGGGCTGAGACACAGGCTTGCTTGGCCCCACACTGCTCCGATGTTTTTTGTGAGATGTCCTCTTCTTCATCATGTTTGCAGACACCCCAGCATGGCCTGCATCAGCTCTGGACCGCTGGTCAGGTGTCTTTCCGAATGGGGTCTTCATTCATCTGTATTTATGTGAGCAGCAGAGCTGCTAGACTAGGGTGAAAATTCAATATTCTCCAATTGGAAAGTTTCCACAAAAAGTCAGTTTTCTTGTTCATCCACCATCCAAGTGTCTCTTTTATAAGCTCAGCAAAAATGTGAGGAATCACAAGTGCTGGTTTCAGAGGTCTGAGTCCATAGAAGGCCGGCTGCATTCCATGGGGCTCCAGGTGAGGCTGAAGATCACGGCGCAAGAGTGTGGCAGCGGGAACCAGCTCACATCTTCAGGAGGTAGAGCCCGTTGCTTGTTTATGACATCTGCTAGACTGATACATTTTTTTCCCCATTTTTTTTCACCTTCAATCTGTGGATATCTTTGCTTAAGAGGTGAGTCTCTGAGAGACAGTATATTTTGGGGTCTTTTTGTTTAATCCAATCTGCCAGTTTATATCTTTTGATTGATGAGTTTAGACCATTTACTTTCAATCTTATTGTTGTGATATGATTTTTATTCCATCATTTTGATTTATTTTTGTTTTTTAATTTGAATTGGTTTCATCATTGATTCACGTTTTCTTTAGTATACTTACTCCCTTTGCTGGTTTTTACATTTATTTTTTTTATTTCTTATTGATGCAATATCTTATTGAGTATGTTTTGTAGTGTAGGCTTTCTAGTTGTAAATTATCACTTTTGTTTGTCAAGGAAGGTTTTTATTTTATCATAAATTCTGAAGCTTAATTTTGCTGAGTAAAGTATTCTGGGCTGGAATCCATTTTAGTTTAGAGTTTGGTTATATATTGTTCCAAGACCTCCTAGCTTTGAGGGTCTAGGTTGAGAGATCAGCTCAAACTTGAATTGGTATCCTTCAAATGAAATCTGTTGTTTTTCTCTGAAAGCTTTTATAATTCTATCCTTATTCTGTTTGTTAGTCATTTTCATTATAATGTGCCTTAATGTGGGTCTGTTTTAATTTTGTATATTTGAGGTCTTGGGTGCCCCCAGGATTTGATATTTCATTCTTTTAATTTTGGAAATTTTTCTATATTATTTCATTGAAAAGACTGTGCATTCCTTTGGTTTGTATCTTCAAGCCTTCATCTATCCCAATGAATCTTAAATTTGGTCTATTCATGTTATTCCATAATTCATGGAAGTCCTTTTCATGGCCTCCTAACATGTTTCCTCCACAATCAACTTTGTTTTCAATATAATATATTTTGTCTTCATTGCCTAAGGTTTGGTCTTCCAAATGATCTAGCCTGTTGGTAATGCTTTCGATTGAATTTTTAATTTGGTTTATTGATTCCTTTATTTCAATTATTTCTGCTTGTCTTTTCCCCCAAAAAAATCTCTATCTCTTTATTGAAGGGATCTTTTACTTCCTGTATTTTCTCTCTGACTTCACACTTACACTGTCCTTTACTTGGCAGATCAGTTTAATTATGTACATTTTAAACTCCTTCTTTGCCATTTCTTCCACTGTGTATCAATGAATTCTGCTAATGGAGTATCTTGGTTTGTTTAGGGCAATTTGTTCCTTTATTATTTCTTGTTCTTTGTGTGTCTACCCATCTAACAGTATGGATCTGAGGCAGTAGAATTTCTACCCTATGAACTTATAGTGTCCCTGAAGATTTACAGTACCTCATGTGCTGAGAAGCTGCCTGTCTGCTTTCTTGGTCTTTCTCCATGGAGGAACCAGAAAAGTGATCTCTTCTCTTCCATCATCTTCTCAATTGCCTTAGTTGTTAGAAGTCTTACTGTGCCAAGATCAAGGTGGATCTACCGCCATGATCCACTTCCTGAAGGCCTCTCATCAGCTAATCTTTCCCTCTTCTGGTGCCCAGGCCCTGTTCCTTACCTGCTCTCAAGTAACCTGTGAAGTTACAGTTGACTCTGTACCCTGGAGGTAACTGCAGGGAAAGCCTAGAGCTCTCAACTCTATTCTTCAACCAGAAGTTACCAGTCTCTCCAGGAGCTCTGAATGGCTCTCAAAGTGACTGTCCAACATATTTAACATGAATTAGTGCTACATTTTACCAAAGGTCATTCTGCATCTACTGAGATAAATTGCCGCAGTCTGGCTGGGCACAAATCACGAGCCACTGAAGCAGGAACAAACTTTATTTTTAAACTGCAGGAAACACTTCACACAGCTCCCGGGGAATCCTCCCGAACGCGCCAGGAGGCTTGTCCAGGAACCCCCAGCCGGAAATATCTCTCCCGGAAATCCCTCCTCCTGCACTTCCCCAACCAATGGGAACTCTCGGGGAATCCCCGGAAATCCCCATGAGAACTCCAAAATAGTGCGAGAACTCAAAAGTTGCGGCAGAGGCGGATAGTAATGCCTCGCCTGTCAATCAATACTGTTGGCAAAATGCCAGGGGCCATACAGACTCGGCCGTGGCTCTCAGCAATAAATCATATGATTTTTGTCCTTAATACTATTTTTGTGGTAAATAACATTTATTCACTGGCATATGTTGAACCAACATTGCATCTCTGGATAAAAATCACTTGATTATAGTGTACTATTTTCTTGACGAATTTATGAGTGCAGTTTGCATTTTTTAAAAAAAATATTTTTTAAAAGGAAAATGGTGCAGAAATATGGGGGGAAATTCTTAATGAGAAAAACTGGGCTTGTTTCCACTGATGTGGGTAAAACTCTTAGCAAGGACTGATGTTATGCTATTCTTTTTATTTATTTTGGGGGTCCTCTGTAACCTTGAGCCAAGGGCTGGGAGTTGTTAACCCCACAGCTTTGTGTTTCTCCTTAAGCTGCCAGCCATTATGACCAGGAGCCATAATTAGTAGTAGCATCTATCAGCTTCCCATCTCCCAGTATAAGATGAGATTAAAATAGAGAGTATGGACATTTTGTACTGAGGGGAGGGTACAGGATTCTAAATTGAAAATTCTAGTAGCTAAAGTATGGTTTTGACTGACCCTTGGAACTCTAATGGTAGGTATTTGAGATTTATTTGATCCATACCCCCTGTTGCTGAGGAAATGCTGATATCTGTTAGGTGTTTGGGTCTCAGGGGTCTTTCAAAATTTCCACTTTTAGGGTAAGAAGTCTAAACATTGATAGGCTTCACATATTCCATCCCCATGATTGTGAATTTTCCAGGATCAGACATGGAATACTCTGCCTGCCTGACATGTTATTGTCATCTTCTCGGCTGCTCATACAGGAGGACACCAACAAAGGAAGCTCTATTTCCTCAGTGTATCATCCTAGGCACAGTCCTATGCACCTGTTTCAATCATACTAATCCATAGGTGACTGCTGGGTCAGGCTGGGAACTTCCTTTATGAATTTCCAATATTTATCTTCTGTTGACTACAACGTAGCCACTCCAAAATGGTTCCTGACACCATAATGGTGATTCCCACTATACTTTCTGCCCCTCAGCTGACCAATTTTTATTACTTTTCACACGACAATTTCTTCCACCATCTCTGGGTCAGTTAAGATCAGCCTCCCTCTCTATTCCACAGGTTCCCTCAAGCCAATTTTATTCGATGCATTTTCCTTTCTCTCTGGCTATGGTCACTAGAGGGTTGACAGAACTCACCAGCTAAGTTGGCATTTCTCTAAACTTATTATATTTTCTGTTATGTTCAAAGTTTCAACTTGCTGTGTCTCTACGATTATTTTGCCATACAATGTTGAGTTTCAGTGAATTCCCTTACTCTCCCATCTCACTGTGGAACTGGCTTCCTATTTTTAAAATCTTGAGCTGAGGAAGTACTGGGTAGTATGCCCTTCCACTGATACTGTTAGTTTCTGCATACACTGTAAGATTTTATTGGTGTTCTGACAGATTACCACAAACATCATGCTTAAAATAATAGAAATGTATCCTCTTTCAGTTCTGGAGGTCAGAAATCTAAAACAAGTCTTACAGAGCTGAGATAAAGGTCTGTGAAGTGTCTGTTTCTTCTGAAGGCTGCAGGAAGTACCCAACTTACAACTTCTGAAGACTGCCTGCATTCTTTCTGTCATGTGTACACTACTTGATCTCTTGCTACCATCCTCACATCTATTCTTTCTGTGATCTCTTGCATTCTTCTTATAAGGACCATTGTCATTACATTTAGAGCCCACAAGGATTAGCCAGAACAATTTTCTCATCTCAAGATTCTCAATCATATCTGAAAATCCTTTTTGTTAGGAGAAGTAACATTTATAGATTCTGGGGATTAGGATGTGGATATCTCTGAGGGTCATTATTCACTCTATCACAAGCCCTTAGACAAGCTAAAAGAAGTAATCCCAAGTTCTCCTGGGATCTCTGGTATCCTTTATGTTAGAAGAAATCTTCAGTGTCCTCCAGGCCTTAGTCACTTGCAGAAGACCAAAAAGATTCAAGCTGTATAAAGCTGCTGGATGCCAAATTATACACAGATATTCTGTATAATATATAAATTATTACAGATATATTCTTGACACAAGACCTTAGGAAGAAAAAAGTCACAGTACAGAGTAGCATAATATGTCTCACTGACTGCCTAGTTTGGTCATGATCAAATATATATATTTGACAATCATGAATATTAATTTAGGACTGCCAAGTCCTAGTCCCTTGTATCATCTTCATTTATATATGAGGGTACTTTCTCATTCATTTACATTAACTAAGAAAAACAAACACTTCCTGGTGATGTCACTGAATGACTATATGGTTTCTTCTACGCATTGGCAGCTATTGTTAACAGAGAATATCACTTTTTGTTTGTTGAATCTACTCTGCATGACAAAGCAGCAGCTTACCTTCCCTATGGTCACCAACCATCTGTTTTACTTTTCCTTGTACATTCTTATCAGCCCTGCTGAATTCTACACAGCTTTTCCTGAAGGTCAAGTGGCATTCTGTGGAATTTAGGGATTCCTATGGATTCCTTGGTGGCAATGCATCTGGTTTGCTTTCTGTGCTGTTTTGAATCTTATTTCTGATTTTACTTTTGGTTCTGTCAAATCAGGCCTTTGTTTTCTTGTCTTAACAAAGTATCTCCAATGTTCATTTCACTATATTTCCTTGGTTTTATTTGCAAATGTAAGTTGCCCTCGAATATTTGAAGGATAGTCATGAAATAGTCATCACTAAATAAATGGTATGGCAATATAACCATTTATAATCTCTAAATAGTATTACTCTTAGGTCCTATCTTAAATACAATAAAAGAAAAAAAATTGCCTATAGTTGATATTTACTTCATATTTACAATACCTCTTTTAGGATAGTGGTTGGCCCTTGTTTTGTATGAAAGTACATACAACATAAAAATAAAAGTGCATGTTTTATATGGAAATAAAAAGATAAAATGGCAGGAATAGTACTGTCTTTTCTGTTCTTTATGACCTTTTCTGTTAGGATGCCCATAAAGTTAGAATTACATTGATGAGAAGGATCAAGAGTATATATCCAATGTGTTCTTTCAAAAATTTTTAAATTACTAATTGTCTTGAGGCAGTACATGTACTACCAGAAACTAGAATAATGCATATCTGATGCTTAGATATTAGCAAGTTTGCACAAAAGAAAATGTGAGGTGCAACAACAAGCTGAAACCTTATCACAGAAGCCAAATGCAACTAGTGATCTGGAGGGTGAAGCAGACAAAAGAGGAGATGTGTAGAAGAGACAATGATATTAGCAGCAATTTCTGTGATGGTAATGCTTACACCAGTGATGCCATCATTAGTAGTTGCCACCCAGAAGGATATGTCAGCAATTTGTATGAAAGTTCATTTTCTTAAAATTATGATACATCAAAATAGATCTAGTTCTATCACTACCCATTTTTCTTGGAATGCTCTTTTAATAAATATGCTTGAATCTAACCTAAGAAAGTGTATATTAGGGAACTTCCTAAGCCATGCTTTAGTGAATGAATTGTTCACTTTCTCAGAGTGTGTATGTGTTCCCTCTGGCTCCGCTATGCAGTTTAGGATCAGGTCTGCACAGAAGTAATTAAAGGGCATTCAGACTGTCCTAGGAGCTCCACTGAAAAAACCTACTTTAAAAATAGACCAAAATTGAGCACAGGCCTATCGATAAATGGAGAGGTTTGTGATGCCCCTTGAAGAGTACAGAGAGCTAACCCTGGATTATGAAGGCTTGCACAAGATCCTGTGTTTTCTGAAAATTCTCAGAATTTTCAGAAAAAAATTAAAGATCATATATCATTTCCAGCAATGATTCTATTCTTGGAGTTTTATATTTTTATGAAATTTGTGGGGAGTCCCTCATTTTGTTTTCTTATTTCCTTGGTAATTTTTTAAAGTCAAAATAATGATTCAAATATCTATCTCATTACTTTGTACTGACTTTCAATAATTTATAACTAAATACAAAAATATTGTGTACATTTGTATCCAAGAAATGTGTATGTGGTCTGAATATGAAGTATTGCATTTCAAGGTTCTGGCTATAATTTATAATGCAGAGAAACCCCCTTCTTACAGCTCATGTAAGTATATGTAATTTAAAAAGAATCTATTTCTTAACCAAGGCAACTTTTTTTAAACTTATTTTGATTTTTTTAGTTGTCGATGGACCTTTGTTTTATTTATTTATATGTGATGCTGAGAATCGAACCCAGTGCTTCACACAAGCTAGACAAGCACTCTGCCACTGAGCCACAACCCCAGTCCACCATGGCAACATTTTTAAAACAGTCTTTCCCCATCTCTCTAGTTCTCTAACTCTGCAGAATTTTTCTGCTCCAAAACTCTACCTCCACCCCCTGTTTCCTGTCATTCATGAAGCAGCTCAACCTTTAGTACGCATTTAGTTCTTGTCTTTGTTCTCCTTTGTCTTCCTTTATTTCCCCAGTTTTCTTTCTACCCATGTGCCTAATTTTGAAACACAAGATGGCAAATATAAGACTGAGAAAGAAATAAGTCTTAGATTTGGAGGAAGGTGAACAGCTGAGTAAACAAAAGTTCTTTCCAGCAATGAATGGAGTGGAAGGAGACTTTAAAAATGTTAGTTAACTCAGTCCAGTACATGTATTAATTTGTTTGACAAATTAGCCATTGAACATCTGTATGCTCATGGTACTATTTCATTGTAATTTATCACTGAACAAAATAGATAATGATCCATGACCTTATGAAACTTACATTTTAGGAGAATAAGAATGACAATAAAATTCTAAAGGGAAAAACAGAAAGGTAGAGGGAATTAAAGGAAATTGGGATTTTTAAGTTAAAGAGGCAACATAAGGGATGAGCTCACAAATCACTAATGACTTCACAGACATTTGCTAGTACTCGGCAGCAAAATAGGGAGCTCTTTCAGATATTTGAATAGACTTTCTTAATTGGTCAAGTAGAAAAAAAGTCAATGAAAAACTGAGTCATTATATGAAAGATAATCATATAGAATTGCCAAACCAATGGAATTTTTATCATAAGTCCTTTCCACATTCCCAGTAAGAATGGATATACCTTGAAGAATCTGTTTCTACAGGCACTAACATAATAGCTCATTAGCAGATGTTCCAAATAAGAAAAACTCATTGCCATTAAGAGAGAGAGATTTTTCAGTTTTATTTTGAGATACACTGTTAGATTCATTGGCTTTTCAGGTTAATGATTAAAAATATGAAAAAGTAGTTCATTTTAACAGGAAAAAAATAATAATAAAAGTGATCCAACTCATGGTCTCTCTTATTCAAAAATCAAAAATCAAGGTAACAAGTAAAACATAAAATACATCAATACATCTTTCTACTACTAAACCTAGCATCATTTAGTTTCAGCCACAGATAATTCATTACCTAACATTGATGTATTTGAATGTTCTAGCTTTGTATTGGATTTATAAATATTTCATTGTTTTAATTTATTGCTGTAATAAAAGCAATATGCATAAGAAATGTACACTTATAATAGGTATAGAGGTTTTTAAATATTATTGTATTAGTAATTAAAAAATCAGCATGGCACTCATCTACTTTTTAAAAAATTTGAGTATCCCTTTTGTGGAAAATTTCAGATACATTCTTGGAATTAATTATATAACTTAGTTTATTTTTGATTTATTAACAAAAAGAATGCACAGGTAAGTTGGAAGTAGAATATTTGTGAAATTAAGGGCTCAACCAAGTGTGAAGCCGTGGGTGGAGATTTGAGACAGCTCAGAAGCCTAAAAGAGGCAAGGAGACCAGTTAATTGAGGAATGTGCAGTAAAAGGTATGCAGCATTTGAAATTTCTTGTGAAAATTTCTTCTAGTTTCTTCTACTGTTATAACAAAGGCAAAGAATTCCTGATTCTAGGAACTAGAAAAATCACAACATAATTCAAGAATGCAAAGAACTAAATATGTTTTCACAGACTGAAAATAAAAAAGAAATCAGTGTGACTGTTATTTTCCCTAGAAAATTGCTCTAAGCATCCCTAAATGACTCATTTATACATAAACCTGGCAAGTAATATGTTGGTGAGTTGTCGACTACCTACAATCTTTCATTTTTCCTTATGTATTTCAGTTCTATTAATATCTAAAAGACAGGTTTATTATATAATTGACATAATAATTAATGTGTATATCCCTATAAGTTTTATTAGAAAAAGTTCTCAATAATTATGTTAAGGGTTAGATTTCACATATTAAAAAAAATAAAAGCCCAATGCTACCTACTTCCTGCTTATCCATGTTTTATGAGGAGCAAGAAGCATATTACACAGAGAGTGGAAGATGATTTAAAGTTACCCATATAATTCCCAGAGGTTGAAGAAAAAACAAAATACCTTTATTCACATTATGAGAATTTATGTAGAATATTGCTCCCATTCAACATCTCGCCTTAGGAGTAAGGGTTTGGACTCAGAAGCGTTTCCCCTGCAACAGCTCTACCTTCAGACACAGAAACCATGGTAACCAATGACCATAGTGAAGGCAGCTTCCTGTGCTCATACTTGAAACACTGCTGTACAATCAACCAGTCCCACAGATTCTGCAATGAGCTCATTGCCCTTTATTGATATGACTGGCATCATTAGCTTTCAGATAAATGTGCATATAAGGAAGCATTGTGGATAGAAAGGATTAACCTTGTGCTGTTGTATTTTGCTATCATCATTACATCACAAACTATGAGAGCTCAATGTTATTATTCTAATTAAATTCCCAGGAGGCAGAGAAAAGTGAAGCGATATAATGTCCTGAATATAAAAAGAGATGTTCCTATTTTTCTGTACGTATGGCATTTATGTCATTCTCATCAAGTAATATCCCAGAGATTATCTGTTACATGAGCCATAAACAATATAAAGAATAGGTTTCAAGATCTCATGTGTGAGCATATGTGTGGGTGTCTATGTTGAGGAGGAATAAGTAGAGAGAGAGAATTTTGTTAGATCAAATGTCACTTAAATATAAACAGTATCTTTATCATTTGGGGGTGCTACAATATATGTCATGAAGTAAACTTCACTAGTAACCATGTAAATCTTCCATTTATAGAACCTAAAAAGTGATGAAAGATAGAGTATAATAGTTTAAAGAACAAATTCAGGAGCTGGACTGATACAGCCCTCTGCCATACTTTGCCACCTTTGAAAGGCTACTTACCATCCCTATGGTAACTCAGATTCTTTTTTTTTTTTAAGTGAGGGTAATTCACAATAGCTAAATTGTGGGACCAACCCAGATGCCCTTCAGTAGATGAATGGATAGGGAAACTTTGGTATATATATGCAATGGAACATTACTCAGCATTAGAAGAGAATAAAATCATGGCATTTGCAGGTAAATGGATGAAGTTGAAGAATATAATGCTAAGTGAATCCAGCCAACCCCAAAAAACCAAAGGCTGAATGTCTTCTTTGATATGAGGATGTCACTCATAATGGCAATGTTGGGGGTACATGGGAGGAATGGAGGAACTTTAGCTAGGACAAAGGGGAGGGAGGGGAAGGGAGGGAGATGGGGGTAGGAATGATGGTAGAATGAGCTAGACATCATTACCCAAAGTACATATATATATATATGAAGACACGAATGGTATGAAAATACTTTTTGTACAATCAATTACTTGAAAAATTATGCTCTGTATGTGTAATATGAAATGAATTGCATTCTGCCATATTGTATAACAAGTCAGAATAAATAATTTTTAAAAACATGAGAGTCCTTATTTCTTTGGACTTTTATGAGGATAAAGTGAGTTAATATACATAATTCATAACTGTGAATTTATAATTTTATAAACCTTCACTAGTATCATCAATTATTTTACTATTATGGAACTATTTGTCTAATATAATATTGAATTTCAAAATAAAACAATTAAAGACCAATTAAATAAAAAATATTTGAGAAAAAAGGAAATGATACATAATTGTTTTAAATCTTAAAAAAAAATAAAATTACTCCTTCTTTAATTCAAAAGGATCTTAAAGATCATTTAATGCATGTGGTATAATGTAAAACTTTGAAGAGTCAGATGCAAAGAGGGACCACAGCTAACTCAGGGTTTTGGAATTGGTCCCTGATGTGAAAGCAGGTTGAAAAAGTTCACCAATGCTAGTTTCCTAATTCTGATCCATTTTACCCTATCACCCTCAATCCCTTTATAATCCTATACTATTAGTTAGCTATGTTAAACTCAGCCATCAGGAGATATCACTTGACTTGTGACATTAATAAATCTCATAAATAGTCTTATTGAAGGTTCTATTTATATGTATGTATGCAAACTTTAGTGTGGGTGATAATGACAAAATAAGAGCCTTATCTTGATAATGGTACATTATATATTTCAGTGTTATTAATAGGTGCAGTTAATTGGCTAAGACCACAGTTTTGAAATCAGACAGCCTGACATTTGATTCTTGAATTCTGACTGTGCATTTTAAGAGTGGTGCCTCACTGATTATTTGTCAAATCAGGATAATAATAAAATCTTTGAAGCTTTAAACTGAAGGTAAAGTGAGAAAAAATAGATACAGCTCTTGAAGTGCCTGATGATCAGTAAATATTAGCTATAATTTTTAATGACATAGAAGACTTCTGATTTAGGATATTTTACCAAACTGTTCCTACTACTTTCCCAATATATCTCTGTCTGCAGTTTTTCATCACTACCTTTTACATATGATTGGAGACAAAACAAGGATACTTGATAAAACCTAAGAAATCTAAGGAGTATTGGAAATACTGGACTTTCTAGAAATCTTTGTTGAATCCTTATCATCACACAAACAACATCCAGATGGAGAACAGGAATTCTACCTTAATTGCATGAAGAACTGTCTGGTGACTGTTTTGTTTTCTAGGTATCAAAATGTGAATCTCAGTCCTAAACCGAAATGGAAGTGAATTTTGCCACTTGTAAGAATAAACTCAGAAGAGGTTTTTCCCTAGAGCTTTTAGATGGAAACCCCATTTGCTCAACATCTTGGTTTTAGCCTTGTGATACCCTTAGCAGAGAACCCTGCTATTCTATGTAAGACTTGTGACCTAGAAAACTGAAATAAGTTCGGTTCCCTTTTAAGCCACTGAGTTTGTGATAATCTATCACACAGGAAATTTTATTATAAAGGTCTTTTCGATATATTGAAAACACTGTTTTCTAGTGTCCTTTCCTTAGTTTCCTTCTCCTCCCTTTATGTGACTAGCTAAAAAGGTGTCAAGTTTTACTTGAAACTAAATAATTATTTTAAATATGCCAGGAGGGACCCCATAAAAGTACATGTAATATATCCTTTATCTCTACCTTGCCAAATCTCACCCTGCCCAACTTCAAACCCAAACCGAGTATGGCATAGAGCTTCGGAGAACTATTTATTAGGAAATTGATTCACAGTAACAGTTAATCATAGAATTTGGACTTAAATATGAAGATCAATTTAGATATAGCTCTGTTTCTGTTTGACCTTTTGTAGATTTAATTTTCTGAACTCTAACAGTGATTCTGAAGTTGTTGTACGTTAGAATAACCTGAAAGCTAAAATTTTGAAAAATCCTGACAGTTAGACAATATCTGGTACTAATTAAATCAGAGTACCTAGGGCTTTTTGTAAATATCAGTATTTCTTTCTTTTTTTATTTTTAATGGTTAAAATCGGGTGTTTGATTTTTTTTATTTACATATGACAGCAGAATGCATTACAATTCTTATTACATATATAGAGCACAGTTTTTCATATCTCTGGTTGTATACATAGTATATTCACACCAATTCGAGTCTTCATACCTGTACTTTGGATAATAACGATCACCATATTCCACCATCATTAATTACCCCATGCTCCCTCCCTTACCCTCCAAACCCTAAGTATTTCTTAAAGTCTCAGGAGATTCCAATGTGCAACCAAGTTTGAAAACTACTGACAAAAAGCTTCTATCTGTTCTGTCTACAAGATTATGTTTGATACACATGAATCTAAGTTTCCAAGCAGTACTTTAATGATGATGAAGAGGATGGGATCAATTATTGTTTGAGCATACAATTTTCCTACATCTGTCTGTCTCTAAAGTAGTAGGCATAATCTCAGTGCAGAGGATGTGTCCATTTTATTCTTATACTAACTATCTCAAATGGGACATCCAGTATATAAAAGCTCTCTCTCTCTCTCTCTCTCTCTCTCTCTCTCTCTCTCTCTCTCTCTCTCTCTCTCTCTCTCTCTCTCTCTCTCTCTCTCTCTCTCTCTCTCTCTCTCTCTCTATATATATATATATATATATATATATATATATATATATAAATAAATAAATACACACACACACACACAGAGAGAAATACAGATATGATAGAGGATAATTGGATAGATTGACGACATGTACATACATGCAAAACCTACTAGTACCTGGAGAATTATAAGCCAATGATATTCCTGGTAATGAACTTCACTGAAGGACTTTAAAATGCTGAAATGTGACAACAGATGTCCACTTGATTATGGCATAAAATCTTTGTGGTAATAGGAGTGTTTCAGAGACAAATGATGGAAAAATGGTTGTTTATCTTAGTTTGGTAGGCATAAGGCAGAGAACAGAAGACAACTCTGTGAAGTAAAACACAATTGAAAAATTACCAACTTACAGGAAACAAAATCGCCTCAAAGAGTTACCATGAGCAAATAAATCTTTTGGCATCGCTGGAAATCTTGAAGATATCAGCATTTTCGCTGCACTTGGTTTTGAAGATCTAGAATTCATGTCACTCCTCTGTCTGCCATTTTCCTAATCTCTAAGATGAATTCAGTAATGGAATCAGTTTTATAGGGTTATTTGAGGATGATTTACTAGTTATAAATCACTAAAAGTAATATTTGGCATATGGTGTTATATGAATATTTGTTAAATAAAAGGCAAACAAGTTGAAATAAATAAGAAAGAATAGTTAAAATAGTAATGTTGTCAGATGACTAGGCAAATAAATCAATGGAATAAATTCAAATCTACAAATAGACTTGGGGATATATAATCATTCAGCATGTGATGGAGATCACATTTCCTCTCAGTGAGAAAAATAAATGGCATGGGCAAAACTGTTCCCTCTGGTTTTTCTTCCTATTTCTTGGTGAACCAAAGCTGTGAAGAAAAGATGGAGCAAGCATTGATCTAAGTAAAAATTTATGGATGTAATTTATGGAATCCATGTGGAGACTGTGCTCTCCAAGTTCCCAAACTGCGTATTTCAACCTTATCAAAGTCCTCAGCTCTTTCTTAGGATTGTATTCTGATGTTGCCTTTAACTCTATCTTTGGAATTGAAAAATTGTCTTAGACATAATAAACAGATGACTGCACCAAAACATGCAGTTCTATATACTAAATCCCCAGTCACTATGAGCAAGGAACAGCTTTCTGGCCGGCCTTGGTTGTTCTACCATGAATCCAATTAAGCTGTTAACTGAGCAGCTGAAGCTTCCCAAACCATGTGAGAGCTGCATGTATTTGGTTAGGCAGAGTTAGTGATCCCCCAAGAGCATCTGCCCCAAACCAACTACAGTTTGTTTTATAAGCAAAGCTTATGAATCTTTGAAGATTTTTCAATCAAGATATTCAGATTAGATATTTAAATGGCTTATTTTAGTACTATCCATAAAATGCTTAGGACCATGCTACCTCTTACCTTTTTCTATCCTGGTATCCTCCCTGAATTGCCTAGGTAACCCTGATTTAAGGGTCACATTAATCCAGTATTACACAAACGTTTTACTTAGCACCTCTGCACATTTCCCAGTGTGATTTCTTCTCCTGGCCTCTTAGTGCACCCTGCTGGACTCCCTTGGGAATACCTTCTGGTCTTAGATTGTCATATGGGACTCATGCATACAATCCAAACTCCATATATACACACAGTTGAAATATAGTGTCTAATGCTATAATCCTTAAAATTGTTTCCTTCTTTTCCTTGGCTTATATAATGACCCAGCTAATAAAGATTAAAATATCAAAAAATTCCTGCAAAAGGTTTTGTTTTCCCAGTGGAAGAGTGAATGTTTATTTCCTCCCCAAATTCAGACATCGAAGCCTAATTTCCAGTATTTACAATGACTTTTGGAGTGGTGCCTTTGGGAGGTAATTGAGTCATGAGGGTGGAGTGTTCATGAATAGTATTAGTGCTCAAGAGATGATACCCCCCCACCATGAGGATGCAGAGAGAAGGCAGCTGTCCACAGCCAGGGCATGTGGCCTCGGCAGACACTGGATCTGCTGGCTTCTGGAGTAGTGACTGCTACACCACACCCAGGAATAGTATTCAGCTGTAAAATGTAACAAGCTGCTAAAATACACAACAACTTGGATGAATCTCAAAGGTGATGCTGAGTGAAATGAAGTCAAGCTCAAAAAGCAATACATACCATAACATTTATATTACATTGCCAACTGATAAAGCCATAGTGATGGAGAACAGAGCCGTACAAGGGGCCATGGTGAAGTGGTGATGGGGCTTTCTAGAGACAATATGGAAGGCATTGTGGATGATCAAACTCCTATATATTCTGTGATATGATTAGATGCAATTACATATGTGTTAAAATTTATTAGTGTTCAATGAAAAAGTCTATTTAAAAAATTAGTGTTTATTGCATGTTGAAGTAACAATATTTTGACCATGTTGGGTTAAATAAAATATACTATCAAAGTTAATTTTGCTATTATTTCAACATTAAAAATTTAATTGCCATATCTTTATACTTATTTAACAGGGTACAGTACTAGAATTCAATATTTGTATGCAGTATATAATGGTCAAATCAGGATAATCAACATTTCTATCTTCTCAAGTATTATTATCATTTCTACATGTTGAGGATCTTCAATCTTTGCTCCTGTAGTTCTTTTAAGTATATAATGAATCATTGTAGATGATAATTACCCTAATACACTACAGTGCTTTAGAACTAATTCCCCCATGGAAGGGCATTTATCCAATTTATCTTCGCTCCCCTCCCCCTAATGACTTCTGTACTATTCTCCATTTCTGTGTGATCAACTTTTTTTTTAGCTTTTATAAAGGATTGTGAACATGAGGTATTTGTGTTTCTATGCTTGGCTTACTTTACTTAATACCATGTCTACCAGTTCTATCTATAGCCCAAATGACCCAAAAAGTCTATTTTTATATGATCGCTTTAAAATAAAACTAAATGAGAAAGAAGAGCCTGCACCATGAATTGCCCTGTTTTAGACTGAATCTGTAGATACCAGGAACTAGTAGCAGAAAGAGTGGAATAATATATTAGTGTCACATTCAAAACTCAGAATTTTCCAGGTGCAGTGATGTTGAGAGCCATCTGTGAGCTGTGTGTGAACTATGTTGCACATCATAGCCTCAGGAGGGGGTAAGTCTGGCACTGAGAACTCCCTGTGGCACCCCCACAGGGATTGACAGCATGATGCAAGTGAACTTCCCCCTCAAGCTCTGCCAAAGATCCCACACAGTACCTGAGATGGGTGTGACCTGCCAAGATGTCAATCAACCTGCTGACTGCAAGACATCACAAGCAAGACTCTGCCCTTGAAACCTGATCCCTGCCTTTGATGTACCCCCTTAAATAAACCACCATACCCCCTTAAATAAACCACTGGAGCCATCTTTTCTTTTTCTAGTTCCATCACCCCTGTGGACTAGATTTATCTAGTAAATATATCTTATATTTATAAATATATAAATATATCTTATAAATATATCTTATAAACATATCCCTGACTATTTGTGTTTTGTTCTTCACTAATTATTAGAGCCACAGTTTCCAGGTGGCTTATACCTCCTGGCAGGAAGAAGAACCCTCCAATGAGACACTGGCTGTCGACCCCATTACAGTGGGATAAACCTATAATCACAGCTACTCAGTAGGCTGAGACAGAAGGATTGCATGTTCAAGGCCAGCCTAAGCAATTTAGTGAAACTCTCCTGGTATGTGCAAAACTGTAGATTCAATCCCTGGTACTGTGGGAAATAAAATCCAGAACTGGAATGGACACTTGCAGTTTCCAATTTTCCAGAGCTATGTGGGTTTCTTCTCTGCAGTAAAACTTCTTTCCCACTTTCTCACTTTTCTCTGAAAGCAGATTTTTGGCCAACTTGAGTCTGTTCCTCCACCTACAAATGCTGTACAAACAAAGTCTTGACTTGCCACCAGTAAGGAAAAGAAGAGAACTAGTTCCAGAGAAGAGATCAAAGCTTGAATGTTGAACACAGAGCATGTTTGGCAGCAGTGTGTATTTCAGCAAGTTTGACAAATGTGTGAGAGCAGTGGGGAACTAAAAACAAGGTAGGTTGGGATTAAAATGAAGAAAGAGTTAATAAAGGATTATCAGCTATGCATCTAATTGGGTAGGTACTGGACAGTCATAAAAGATTTCTTGGAAGTGGTTCTGGAATAATAGGCTATGATATGTAAGACAGACAAGAATGGATAAAAAGAGAACAAGAAGAGAGGGTGAACAACAACCAGTCACAGCACCAGCATGCTTCACAGGCATGACATGGCTATGACAAAGGATAGGAGAAATGCAGATAAGAGGCAAGTCAGAGAACTTAACAACAGATTTGAAATAGGATAAGTAAGAAGGAGATGAGCTTGTGCAAACAAAGACACCACTTGTTATGTGCAAGAAATGACATTGTGGGTGAATTTTTCACAAAGATCAAGAAAGATCACTTTTTCTTGCCAAGCCCCAAATTAATGCATTTATGCATCAGGAACAAGAGGTTCAGAACATCCAGAGACAGACTTTTAGTCTCAAGAGGTTTTCAATAATATTCTTTTATGTTCTACTTAACATTAAATAATCAGAATCACCCAAACTTATTCCTAGGCTGCTCACTGATGAAGCCTCTCTCCTCCTCATTCACCACCAAATTCTTTACCTCATTTCTCCTCACTGGCACTGGTGACCTCTAGTTACACTTTGCCACTCTCTTTTGGTAACATCCTCTACTTTTCTAATAGAGACAGACTAGTAAACAGAAGCAGAGAAGATGTGAGAGCTGAAGAGTACCTCATCCTTCCCTTGGTGAAACTCACAGACTAACCCCAGCCCTGCTGTGTATGTTCCCTTAAAAACTGTTCCTGAAGTTCACCCATTCTCAAATGAAGGAAAGAACTTAGCAAATTGTTCAAAATTATCACTTTGCAAATCTCTCCAAAGCTTTTCTCCTACCCTGCTTCTTAAGGCTGTCCAGGACACAAAGCACAGTAAGCGCCTGGAATTTCTGTACCAATCATAATTACACAGCCTTTCAATGGCTTTATAATTTTTTACTGATCTACACATTTTATGTCAGTAAAGCAATCTTATGCTAATTTTACAGATGGAAAAGACTGTGTTCAGATTGGCTATAAGCTTATTTATAGAAGTAGAATCTGGATTCCTAATCACTGGGGGGACCATGGCTAGTGTCTCATTAAGGGGTCCTTCCACCTGCCCAGGATAATCCAAGCCACCCTACGACTTACAATCTCAAATAATTAGTAAATAACAAAGCACAAATACTCATAAATATTTACAGAAAACAAAGTCCCTGATAGATCTAGTCCACATAGTTTCTGGAACTAGAAAAAGAAAAGATGGCTCCAGTAGTTTATTAAGGGCAGGGATCAGGTTTCAAGGGTGGAGTCTTGCTTGTATGTCTTTCAATCAGTAGGTTGTTTGACATCTTGGCAAGTCACACCCATCTCCGGTGCTGTGTGGGATCTTTGGCAGAGCTTGAGAGGGAAGTTCACCTGCGTCAGGCAGTCAATCCCTCAATCCCTGTGGGGTTGCTACAGGGAGTTTCCAATACCAGACTGATCCCCTCAGGAGGCAAGTGCAATAGTTCACACACAGCCCACAGATGGCTCATGACACTAATTTTATTTAAAATTTTCCTACTATAACCAAGGCATTCCTGTCTTTTTATGGATAGAAATTTCCGATCTGAAATAAGATTAAGGACCATGATTTTTAACCCACTGTCAAGGAATTGGTCCAGATTCTTGATCAAAATATTTCTCTCCTTAGCCCAATAAATGGGTTATTAATTGTTTTCATGGATTAAATGAGAATATTCTGGGCTTTACTTTTCATTTGCAAAGTACGTGTAAGTCTACAAGAGGCACTTTTTCACAAAGTACTAGAGCCAACTCTGCACAATCAGGCAACATACTGGAAGATTTACCAATCTTTTGGGGATTATTTTTTCTCTCCCTCTTTAGCTTCTAGAAATTAAACACTGAAACCTATAGTTTTATTTTCTCCTAGAGCTACTATTATCTGCCTTATTATTAAGAAATAAATCGCTTTCTTAGGAAAGCCAATAAAATTTTTCTGCAGATTTTTATTTTCACCCCAAAATTGCTAGAATGAGGATAAAGAAGATTGGATATGAACTCTAATTGTGACCTTTAAAAATCTTAGTCTTACAAATAAAGAAACAATATCATAATATTTTCATATGGATACTTTGACTACTTGATTTTTGTATTGAAAATTTTGGGAACTTTTATATTTGCATTATAAACACAATGATGTAAATGATGTAGATGACCGCATAAGTGCCTGCAAGGCAAACAGACACACTCATTCATAGAAATGGTTTTGCTACTATGACCTAAAGACTTGCCAAGAACAATTAGAGGAAGAAAAGTTTATTTGGGTGCTCACAGTTGCAGAGGTCCTTTCAGGGTCCAAAGTGAGGCAGAACATCATGGTAGAAGAGTGTGGTGGAGGAAAGCAGCTGGGAGCATGGCCCTAGGAAGAAAAGAGAGATTGCTCACCTCACCAGGACAAAACATAAACCCCAGAGCATACCCCAGAGACCCAACTTATCCAACCACACCTAACTGTATATAGTTGCCACCCAGTTAATCCCTATCAGAGATTAATGCACTGATTAGGTTAAACTTTTTATAACCCAATCATTTCATCTTTAAACTGTTTTGCATTGTCTCACACATGAGCTTTTGGGGGACACCCAATCTAAACCATAACAGCTAATCTAGAGCAGTAGATTTAGTTTATTATTGGATATATTTATTAACTTTATGGACTGAATCATTTTCTCACTTGTCTATACAGCAGGTCAGGGTATATGGTATATTCAATCATGTGTGTTGGAAAGGAGTCTGTTGATCCACTCCACTCATGCATCAGTGCTGTCAAAGCACCCTCCAGAACCAAATCCAGTGCCCATCCTCACACCTTCACCCACCTCCCTTCCCCAGGGAAATCCCTATGAAAGTTTTTACCAACATGTGGTCCCTGACAACCAGTGCTTTGGGATTGTTTTGTGATGTGTGGGCAAACTAGGAAGCATGTTACCACCCATATACTTAGTGACTCTTTCCTTCCAAAG
Source organism: Marmota monax (assembly GCF_021218885.2). Taxonomy (NCBI): domain Eukaryota; kingdom Metazoa; phylum Chordata; class Mammalia; order Rodentia; family Sciuridae; genus Marmota; species Marmota monax. The sequence continues at coordinate 4,410,208 of NW_026694256.1, read as the reverse complement.
GCATTGGACTCTCCTACCTATAGCCCTAATAACCTGATATCTGATAAACAGATGATTGTCATATCACAAGACAGGGTCCGATAAACTCTTTCACAGGATATGCTAACAGATTACATTTGTCATTTTTCCAAGACCTATATGCTTTATTATGGAATGGAAATATAACATATAAAATATTCTGTAGTAAAAATATGTAATATATGTGCCTTATTATAGAATAAAATATTAAATCTGTATATACAGTTGCTCCTTGACTTATGATGGGGTTATGTTCCAATAAATCCATCATTGAAAGTATTAAGGCAAAAATTGGACTTAATATAACTAACCTACTAAAAACCATAGCTTAGCAACATGGTATACTATAACATGTTGGTTGCTTACCCTGGAGATTGAGTGGCTAACTGGAAGCCATGGCTGGCTATCCCTGCCTAGCAACACAAAACAGTATTATGTCACATATTGCTAACTTAGGAAAAGATCAAAATACAAAATTTGATATACAGATTCAACTGAATATGTGTGTTATGATTTAGATCTAAAAATTTCCCCTAAAGCTCATATATTAGGCAATTCAGAAATATTCAGAAATGTAATAATTAGATTTTGATAGCTACAATCTTATCAATAGATTACTCCATCTAATAGGTTAATAATTTGAATAAACTACTGGGTGGTAAAACTGTTGACATGTGAGAGGAGGTGGTGGAGGAGGTGGGTCATTAGTGGATTAACCTTGGAGACTAAATCTTGTCCCTGGTTCCTCACCCCCATCCTCCCTCCCTTTCTCTCTCTCTCTCTCTCTCTCTCTCTCTCTCTCTCTCTCTCTCTCTCTCTCTCTCTTGTTAGGGTCTGTAAACAAGTCAAGATGGCACCTGGCATTTTGCCAGAGGGAGTGGTTTGTGAAGTAACGCCAGGGAGCTATTAAGTGTGGAGAGTCCTTATTGGTTGACTGCTGTATCTAGTTTATGTTAATTAAGATAAGCTGTGTGTAATGTATATATACCCCTCCTGTCCTACAATAAACGGCTCCCACTCCTGCTGTATCAATCTACATAAGTTGTTCGTCACCACCACCCCCCCCCCCGTTATTCTGCCGCAGTCCGGCGCCATCTTGACTTGTTTACAGACCCTAACACTCTCTCTCTCTCTCTCTCTCTCTCTCTCTCTCTCTCTCTCTCTCTCTCTCTCTCCTTCCCAAATGAGCTGAGCAGCTTTCCCCCACCATAGCCTTCCATCATGATGTTCTCTCTCAACATTAGCCCAGAATAATGGAGTCAGCAGACTACAGACTGAGTTTCTGAAACTGTGAACTCAAAATAAACTTTTCCTTCTCTAAGTTGTTCTTGGCAAGTATTTTGGTCACAAAATACTATAAAAAGCTGACTAAGAGTGTATCAATTTGACAGCATAGTAAGTTGAAAAACTGTAAGCAGAACCATAGTAAGTCAGGGACTGTCTGTATATGTAATGTTTTGTCCCTAAAATGCTATTTCAAGTAACAAAAGCAAGCTGGGGGAAGAGATACCTCATCATCTTTCCAAGGTCATTTGGGAGAACCTTCAAATTATAATGAATTTTGTATTTAAAAAAAAGTTATTGTTGTGTTATCATGGACAGCTGTCCAAAATGGACATAACACAATAGAAGCAGGATCTTCTGGGAGGAGGAATACCCTAGAGACAATGCATAGAGGAATGTGATATCAGGGCCCAGGCACATTACCTCATGTAAGTTGGGGAATACATTTTAAAAAAAGAGTAAGGGCTGGGGATATAGCTCATTGTTAGAGTGCTTGCCTCACATGCCCAAGCCCCTGGGTTCAATCCCCAGCACCAAACACACACACATACCAAAAAAAAAAAATAGTAAGCAGATTTTTCTAAATTAAAAGATTTGGGCTGGGGATGTGGCTCAAGTGGTAGCGCGCTCGCCTGGCATGCGTGCGGCCCGGGTTCGATCCTCAGCACCACATACAAAACAAACATGTTGTATCCACCGATAACTAAAAAATAAATATTAAAAAATTCTCTCTCTCTCCTCTCTCACTCTCTCTTTAAAAAAAAAAAATAATTGGGCTATAAACAGTACTTTCCAGGTGAGATGTTTGACTATGAAAACAGGTGAAACTGATTCTATAAATTACCCTCCATCTATTGCACTTTTTCTTATTTAGTAAACATTTTTATTGAAGTTTATCAAAGACCCAAATCATAAGTCAGTGTATTTTCACAAAATGAACATAGTCATTTAACAAGCACTGAGACTGAGAAACAGCATATGCCCTTCCAGGTGTGACTGATAAAAATAATATAAATCAAAGACAACAGCAATTAGAGGTCTTGGGTTTCCTTGAGTTTGAATTCCTTAGCATATCTGCTTTTCCAAAAATTCATCATCTTGAATTATCAAAACTGGAAATGTCAGTTTTGAAAATATGACTTTTTAACACAAAGTCCTAAACCAGAAGAGAAATGATGTTGGAAGAAGCCACGGTCAGGTGAGCAAGAGGATCATTACTGCAACATGAAATACAGCATGGCCTCAGCCATAAATTCATAGTAAGCTTCCTTTATGGGTAACACTTTATTATTTTATTATTATTAAGGAGAAATATAACTTTGCCTTCAGCCATGTTTAAACCTTCTGGGGAAGAAATATTAAATATATAAATGAGTGAGGAATGAACTTCAGCATTGTAATGCATTATAAATATATTTGGGGCATAAAACCCATAATAAATGGATAGAACCAGTACTAGTACATTTCATATTTAAAGAGTGGCTGCTAATGCTTCATTTTGGATCAGTCATTTATAGATTGGGCAGCTGTTTTTCTTGTTTTTCACTCAAACAGTCCACCAATTTTCATGTGTTTTTTAAATGTTTTGTGATAAGTTAACCAAAGCTTGATTTCCTTATTACCAATTTTATTATTTTTTTCAAAGCAGAGAGTGAAGTAGTAAACTGACTTATGGATACTCATCATGCCTTGGCAGTTTCTTCCATGAACCATAGTTCTTGTTAACCATACTGTGAAAAGAAAGGGAGAAGAATATTAATGCAAAAGTATGTTTTTTCTGTAGATACAGTACTTTATTGATAATGATCCATTAATAAAACAAATATAATCCTACACTCTATAAGCTTGAAATTACATTCAAAACTAAATGGTTTCAAGATTTTATTCCATGATAAACCCTTAGGAGGTCACTTTTTCCCCTACAAGAATACAAGGGAGTAGCTGCATGGATAATGGCAAATATTATGAAAACTACTATCTTTAAATATCCTTTTACCTATATTTATATATGATAATCTCTGGAGCTTTAATAATTAAGTCCTAAAAAAGATAACAAAACAATCATATAAAGGCCTAATTCATCACAATGGAGGAAGTAAATAAAGCTTCTCTTTGATCTGGCCTCAATTTCTCCCTAAATCCTACCTCTAGCTGAGGATTATGGTCATCTCTCCCACTGATGAAAAGTATTCTCCCTCCCTTCAAGGCCTTCATTCAGATAAAAAAAAAAAAGTATGGCTTCAAATTATTTGATATTATGTGAAAACCAAGTGAATAGATATGAGTTAAGACAGAGGAAAAGATCATTAAAAGCAGTAATTGATAAGAGTGGTTGTTAATTCTTAAAAAGATCTAGATGCCAAAATTTTAATCAGGAAAATAAAGAGATTTTTTTTTCTTTTCTTTTTTTTTTCTGAGAATGACCTACCTTCCTTCCTGAGCAGGGAAAAAATACAGAGAAAAGGCCAGTAGGGTGAAAATAGAGTGTCAAGAGTAACAGTTCAAGCTGAGGAAGCAGTTGACCTGAAAAAAATCCCTGGGGGATGTAGCTAAGGCAGCTCTTATTTCAGACCCAGGTGAGATCTTAAAGACGTTGGTGAAAGCAATAGTTCTCAAAGTGTGGTTCCCAGATCAGCAGCATTAGCAGCACCTGGGAACTTGTTAGAAATGCAAATTCCTAGGCTGCCTGCAAGAATTGGAGGAGGGCCCCATGTTCTGTGTCTTAAGCCCCAACCCTACCCCTGAGGAGAATTCTGATATATGCTGAGCTTTGAGAAAAACTTATCTAAGTAGCTACAGACAGTATGAACACAAATGGGTATGGTAGCCTCACCAAACTGGTTGCAGGCCCTTGCAGATCCCTAGTATAAAACACATGGTGTTGGGGTAAGGAGCAGTAGATCTCCCCCCTTATCTCCCTTCCCATTCTTTTGCTTTTGTTGTTCCTGACACCTAGTGTTGAGGCCAGATGGCACCAAAGTACATTCCAATGTGTGTTCACTTCCCTGTTTCCACTTGAAAACTGTGCACAGAAAGTACCAAGCCATTTATTAGTTAAGGATAAGGCACGGGAATGCAGTAGAAAGTGATGGACATAAATCCACCAGTCAATCAATAGAATTCCAGGGCTCAAAAAGAAATACAAAATAGCCTTAGGACTAAAATAAAACCACCATAACCATCACTTACTCAAGTGGTTTGTGTCATTTTTCCTAAAGGAGATGTTCTCTATGATTATATCTGTCCTCAGGGAACAGGGGAAAGGAGCTTGAAATCTTCAATCACTCAGAATATAAAAATATAAATATATATATATATATATATATATATAGATAGATAGATAGATATAGATAGATATAGATATGAGTTAAGACAGAGGAAAAGATCATTAAAAGCATTAAATTATATATATATATATATATATATATATATATGTGTGTGTGTGTATATATATATATATGTATATATATATATATATATATATATATATATAGAGAGAGAGAGAGAGAGAGAGAGAGAGAGATAGTAGACTTTCCACTTGAACATCTCCCCTGGATGTCCTTCTGAAAGATTCAACAAACCTCAGATGGAAATTATCGTCTCCTCTCCAAACAATGTCAAATTCTAACATGCATCAGAATAACCAAGAGTGTTTATTAAATCAGACTGTGGGGCCTCACCCCAGAGTAGACTGGGATGGGTTCTGAGAATTTGTCTCTGTAGCGAGTTCCAGGTGATCCTGATGATGTAGCCCAGGAACTAAACCTTCAGGGCCGGAGTGTGCTCTCCCTTGTGTGTTCCCAGGCTTAACTGACAACATCGCCACCTTATCTCCTCAGTCACTGAAACAACACGGAGGTCATACTTGGCTCCCCACGTTCACCCCCACATTAGTCAACCACTAAGCCTTATCAAGTTTGCTTTTTTAGAATCCTAGAAATCAAACCCCACTTTGCCACATTGCTGTCACTTAGTTTACGTCACTATTCACATGCTTGTTAGGTATTTTACATTAAAAAAATTTTCCCTTGTAGGCTATAGGCATAAATGGATCTAACTCTATAGTTGTTGGGTTAACAGAACTGGGGACTCCTCCAGCCATCCCAGGGAATAGGGAATCTGTATCCCTGCATGGCTATTGTCATGAGCAACCTATATCATTAATACTGGCCCAACACCTTTGCATCTTGCCACAATATCAGAATTTATTAAATAGCAATAAAATCACAGACTACACCAATTTTAGCAATGGCAGCTTATATAATACTTGTGGAAAGCTGAATAATCATAGGCCAGGCAAACCTGACCTCTTTTATTCCAATCTTAATTTCTGAAATCCATAACACTCTGAAATTCATAACACTCAGGTCCTACATCACACTCTTTACAATGATATACACAGATTACGGAAATGCTAAGAAACACTTAAATGGGCCCCAGGGGTTTGGGAGGCTGAACCAAGAGCAAAGTCAGAGAGCAAATACCCAAAGGTTAAGAACTTGTTCAGGGTGCAGAGCTGTCAATGTGCAGAAATGTATTCTAGGCCAAGGTTCCAGATGGCAGTTTCAGTGTCAGCCTGAAGTATGTCAACTTGTGATGTCAGTTTGGAGTGAGCTATGGGTTATTGTCATGGGTAGAAGAAACCATATTCTGCTGAAGCCCAAGCATGGAGATTTAGAGGTTCATTGCTGTGGCTATTTTTCTGGTCAAAACTCCAGATGAGTAACCAGGTAATGGGATAAGTGTGTCACTGTGTCCAGTCTTCGAGTGTTCATCTTTTTCTGGGACAGGGGTGAAAGTATTTCTTTATTTAGTATTCTGGTGCATTCTATAAACTCCTGGGCTTATTTTTTTTCTATATGAGTTTGATATACCCATGCATTCACTTATGGGATTTTGATTAATTTGACAAATTCATAGGTGGTCATTTTTATTCAGAATTAATTGATTTATCAGTTTGTGCCTGACAGTTGTGCTAGACAGATGATGGTTATTTACTTATATAAACAAGATATAGAGTTATTTACTTTAGCATTTAAACTCAAAATGGAATAACTCATGGCAAATTACTGCTTTATAAAATGGAATAGCTCAGGGTTAGGCACAGTCTGGAAACTACTGTTTACACATCACAGTGTAGCTTAGAGTAGGGCACAGTTCTCATTCATTCAGTGGGGTAACATTATTTTTAGACATTCATTGTCACCTTCTATCGAATTCCAAATTTTATATCTCACACACTTTTTCTACTAACCAAAGTAATCTATTAAAATTATAAGTTAACTAAATACCCTAAGGTCAAACATTTATCATTTCTCTAAAAAAAATCAATGTCAAGTATATTTAGCTTGGCACATACTGTGTATCACTCATAATTCCAAAAGGATACAGATGTCACACTTAGACCAGGATAAGTTTAACTTTTACAAAGGTGACACTATATGGCAGTGATTCTCAAACAACAGTGATTTTACTCCTGTAGACATTTGTCAATGTCTGGAGACATTACCAAGACTAAAGCAGGTAGAAAAGTACTATTGGCATCTAGATAGTGAAAACCAGAGACATTGCTGAACATCCTACCCAGTAAAAGGCATCACCACACAGTAGTTAGACAACTCAGAATGTCCACAGTGCCAAGCTGAGAAACTCTGCCACAAGTAAATAAGTTCTTGTCAAAAGTTTGTCCAAATGAACTAAACTGAAACTACAAACATAATTCCTGGTAACAACTAACTCTGCTTGAGTCAAGAGGGACCATGATAGGTAGTCTGTGTAGAATGATAGATCTCCACCTTGTGTTGGGCCATTGTATTAGGCAGAGTTCTCCAGAGAAACAGAAATAGGATGTGGTTTCTTGGAGCCTGCTCTTATCAGAGCATACACCGAGCACGGAGCGGCTGAGTTCCGGCTCCCGGAACTGCTCTGGCCCAGGGCTAAGGAGCCCACAGAAACTGCTTCTCGGTCCCGGTCCTGCTGAGTACTGTGGAGGTAAATACCAACCGAGCCTTCGTGGGCAGTGGCAACAGGACTGAGACGGGGCCTGTGAGGGCCGGTCAGGACTCACCCGTTGCTTTGGTTACTCGGCAAAGGGAACGAAATGCTGCCATTTGCATAGGATACCAACATGGCAGAGATCTGATGTCATCAGAAAGCGACAGAGGAGAGAACTTCATCAATACCAGTGGCAACAGAAACAGTTGGTCTCCTGGTAGGGAGGGTGAGTCACAGACACCCGAGTCTCTCTCGCTTTGTCGTCGAGCCAGAGGGGAGGAGCCGGGCCGCCACCCGCACCCAGAGCAGGCCCAGCGGCTTGCCGGCGTGGTGGTCGCGTGACCCCAATTGGAGAGGGGGCGAAGCGGAGCCGCCACCCGCGCCCACAAGGTGGGCAGACCTGCGACGCAGTGGTACACGGGCATGGTAGGAGGGGCAGGGCAGAGCCGCCGCCAGCACCTGCAAGGTAAGCAGACCTGCGACAGACTGGCGGGTCAGGCCCAGCGGCCTGCCAGCGTGGTACACACATCACCCCAACTGGAGTAGGGGCAGAGAAGAGCCTTCGCCCGCGCCCGGATCAGGCCCCGCCGGTGTGGTGGTCACGTGACCCCAATTGGAGTGGGGGTGGAGCGGAACCGTCACCCGTGCCCACAGGGTGGGCAGAACTGCGACCAACCTGCAGATCAGGCCCAGTGGTCCGCGGGCGTGGTAGGAGGGGCAGGGCAGAGCCGCCGCCCGCGCCTGCAAGGTAGGCAGACCTGCGACAGACCAGCGGATCAGGCCCAGCAGCCTGCCGGCGTGGTACACACATCACCCCAGTTGGAGTAAAGGCAGAGCAGAGTTGCTGCCCGTGCCAGGAACAGGCCCAGTGACCTGCCAGCGTGGTAGGCAAGACACCCCAATTGGAGTAGGGGCAGAGCAGAGCCGCCACCCGTGCCCAAAAGGTGGGCAGACCTGCGACCGACCAGTGGGACAGGCCCAGTGACCTGCCGGTGCGACAGACATGTCACCCCATTTGGAGTAGGGGCAGAGCAGAGCCGCCGCCTGTGCCCCCAAGGTAGGCAGACCTGCGACCTACTGGTGGAACAGGCCCAGCGGCCAGCTGGGGTGGTAGGCACGTCACCCCAATTGGAGTAGGAGCAGAACAGAGCCTTCGCCAGAGCCCGGAACAGGCCCAGCGGTCTGCGGGTGTGGTAGACAAGTCACACCAATTGGACTGGGGGGCAGAGCAGAGCCGCCGCCCACGCCTGCAGGGTAGGCAGACCTGCAATCGACCAGCGGATCAGACCCGGTGGCCTGCCGGCGTGGTGCACTCGTCACCCCAATTGGAGTAGGGGCAGAGCAGAGCCGCCGCCCGCGCCCGGAACAGGCCCAGTGACCTGCCGGCGTGGTAGTCACGACACCCCAATTGGAGTAAGGGCAGAGCAGAGCCGCCTCCCGCGCCCGGAATAAGCCCAGAGACCCGCCGGCGTGGTAGACACATCACCCCAATTGGAGTTAGGGCAGAGCACAGCCGCCGCCCGCGTCTGAAAGGTAGGCAGACCTGCGACCGACCAGCAGAACAGGCCCAGGGGTCCGCGGGCGTGGTAGACACCTCACACCAATTGGAGGAGGGGCAGAGCAGAGCCGCCGCCCGTGCCTGCAAGGTAGGCAGACCGCCGCCTGACCCTGCAAGGGAGACTTTTCAACTATACAAGAGCAATATAAATATATAGGGGAAAAAAAACATTTCAAAAACACAACAGTTTCACCAAGCAGAAAGAAACGCAAGCAGTATGAAAAGACAAGGAAAGAAAGGACCACAAGCAATGCAGGTCAACTCAACTTTAGAAGAGGTAACAGCTGCAGCAGATGGAATGTCAGATAAAGAATTCAGGATATACATGCTTCAGATGATCTGGAGTATCAAGGAAGACATTAGACAGCAAAATCAGACAATGAAAGATCACTTCGACAATGAATTATACAAACAAATCCAGGAAGCAAAGGATCAACTATACAGGGAGATAGAGGTTATAAAAAACAAACAAACAGAAATCCTAGAAATGCAGGAAGCAATAAACCAACTTAAAAACTCAATGGAGAATACTACCAGCAGAGTAGAACACTTAGAAGATAGAACATCAGACAATGAAGACAAAGTATTTCAACTGGAAAAGAACATAGACAGCTCAGCAAGACTGTTAAGAAACCATGAGCAGAACATCCAAGAAATATGGGATAACATTAAGAGACCAAACTTAAGAGTCATTGGGATACAGGAAGGTACAGAACTCCAAACCAAAGGAATGAGCAGTCTATTCAATGAAATAATACGAGAAAACTTCCCAGACTTGAAGAATGAGACAGAATCCCAAATCCTAGAAGCCTACAGGACGCCGAATGTGCAAAATCATAAGAGATCCACACCTAGACACATTATAATGAAGATGCCCAACATACAGAATAAGGAGAGAATTTTAAAAGCTACAAGAGAAAGGAAGCAGATTACATTTAGGGGTAAGCCAATCAGGATAACAGCTGATCTTTCAACACAGACTCTGAAAGCTAGAAGATCCTGGAATAACATATTTCAAACACTGAAAGAAAATGGGTTCCAACCAAGAATTGTGTATCCAGCGAAATTAAGCTTCAGGATGGAAGATGAAATTAAAACCTTCCACGATAAACAAAAGTTTAAAGAATTTGAAGCTAGAAAACCATCTATTCAAAACATCCTCGGCAAAACATTACAGGAAGAGGAAATGGAAAATAACAATGAAAACCAACAGTGGGAGGTAGGACAGTAAAGGGGGAGAAAATAATCAAAGAGGAAAATAAACCATGTTTAGTAACAGAAATAAACAAATATGGCTGGAAGAACAACCCATATCTCAATAATAACCCTAAATGTTAATGGCTTAAACTCACCAATTAAGAGACACAGGCTAGTAGAATGGATCACAAAACAAGACCGAACAATATGCTGCCTACAGGAGACGCATTTGATAGGAAAAGACATACATAGGCTGAAGGTGAAAGGTTGGGAAAAATCATATCACTCATATGGACTTCGGAAACAAGCAGGAGTGTCCATACTCATATCAAATAAAATAGATTTCAAGCCAAAGTTAATCAAAAGGGATAAAGAGGGACACTACATACTGCTCAAGGGAACCATACACCAACAAGACATAACAATCATAAATATATATGCCCCAAACAATGGTGCAGCTATGTTCATCAAACAAACTCTTCTCAAGTTCAAGAGTCTAATAGACCACCATACAATAATCATGGGAGACTTCAACACACCTCTATCGCCACTGGACAGATCTTCCAAACAAAAGTTGAATAAGGAAACTATAGAACTCAATAACACAATTAATAACCTAGACTTAATTGACATATATAGAATATACCACCCAACATCAAGCAGTTACACTTTTTTCTCAGCAGCACATGGATCCTTCTCAAAAATAGATCATATATTATGTCACAGGGCAACTCTTAGACAATATAAAGGAGTAGAGATAATACCATGCATCTTATCTGATCATAATGGAATGAAACTGAAAATCAACGATAAAAGAAGGAAGGAAAAAGCATACATCAATTGGAGAATGAACAATAGGTTACTGAATGATCAATGGGTTATAGAAGACATCAAGGAGGAAATTAAAAAATTCTTAGAAATAAATGAAAACACAGACACAACATATCGGAATCTATGGGACACACTGAAAGCAGTTCTAAGAGGAAAATTCATTGCTTGGAGTTCATTCCTTAAAAAAAGAAAAAACCAACAAATAAATGATCTCATACTTCATCTCAAAATCCTAGAAAAAGAAGAGCAAAACAACAGCAAAAGAAGTAGAAGGCAAGAAATAATTAAAATCAGAGCTGAAATTAATGAAATCGAAACAAAAGAAACAATTGAAAAAATTGACAAAACTAAAAGTTGGTTCTTTGAAAAAATAAACAAAATCGACAGACCCTTAGCCATGCTAGCGAAGAGAAGAAGAGAGAGAACTCAAATTACTAGCATACGGGATGAAAAAGGCAATATCACAACAGACACTTCAGAAATACAGAAGATAATCAAAAATTATTTTGAATCCTTATACTCCAATAAATTAGAAGATAGGGAAGGCATAGATAAATTTCTTAAGTCATATGATCTGCCCAGATTGAGTCAGGAGGATATAGACAACCTAAACAGACCAATATCAATTGAGGAAATAGAAGAAACCATCAAAAGACTACCAACTAAGAAAAGCCCAGGACCGGATGGTTATACAGCAGAGTTTTACAAAACCTTTAAAGAGGAACTAATACCAATACTTTTCAAGCTACTTCAGGAAATAGAAAAAGAGGGAGAACTTCCAAATTCATTCTACGAGGCCAACATCACCCTGATACCTAAACCAGACAAAGACACTTCAAAGAAAGAAAACTACAGACCAATATCTCTAATGAACCTAGATGCAAAAATCCTCAATAAAATTCTGGCGAATCGGATACAAAAACATATCAAAAAAATTGTGCACCATGATCAAGTAGGATTCATCCCTGGGATGCAAGGCTGGTTCAATATACGGAAATCAATAAATGTTATTCACCACATCAATAGACTTAAAAATAAGAACCATATGATCATCTCGATAGATGTGTAAAAAGCATTCGACAAAGTACAGCATCACCTTATGTTCAAAACTCTACAAAAACTAGGGATAACAGGAACATACCTCAATATTGTAAAAGCAATCTATGCTAAGCCTCAGGCTAGCATCATTCTGAATGGAGAAAAATTGAAGGCATTCCCTCTAAAATCTGGAACAAGACAGGGATGCCCTCTCTCTCCACTTCTGTTCAACATAGTTCTCGAAACACTGGCCAGAGCAATTAGACAGACGAAAGAAATTAAAGGCATCAAAATAGGAAAAGAAGAACTTAAATTATCACTATTTGCAGATGACATGATTCTATACCTAGCAGACCCAAAAGGGTCTACAAAGAAACTATTAGAGCTAATAAATGAATTCAGCAAAGTGGCAGGATTTAAAATCAACACGCATAAATCAAAGGCATTCCTGTATATCAGCAACAAATCCTCTGAAATGGAAATGAGGACAACCACTCCATTCACAATATCTTCAAAAAAAATAAAATACTTGGGAATCAACCTAACAAAAGAGGTGAAAGACTTATACAATGAAAACTACAGAACCCTAAAGAGAGAAATAGAAGAAGATCTTAGAAGATGGAAAAATATACCCTGTTCATGGATAGGCAGAACTAACATCATCAAAATGGCAATATTACCAAAAGTTCTCTATAGGTTTAATGCAATGCCAATCAAAATCCCAACAGCATTTCTTGTAGAAATAGAGAAAGCAATCATGAAATTCATATGGAAAAATAAAAGACCCAGAATAGCAAAAACAATGCTAAGCAGGAAGTGTGAATCAGGCGGTATAGCGATACCAGACTTCAAACTATACTACAGAGCAATAGTAACAAAAACAGCATGGTACTGGTACCAAAACAGGCGGGTGGACCAATGGTACAGAATAGAGGACACAGAAACCAATCCACAAAACTACAACTATCTTATATTTGATAAAGGGGCTAAAAGCATGCAATGGAGGAAGGATAGCATCTTCAACAAATGGTGCTGGGAAAACTGGAAATCCATATGCAACAAAATGAAACTGAATCCCTTTCTCTCGCCATGCACAAAAGTGAATTCAAAATGGATCAAGGAGCTTGATATCAAATCAGAGACACGCCGTCTGATAAATTGGTTACGATCTACATACGGTGGGGTCGGGCTCCAAATTCCTCAATAGGACACCCATAGCACAAAAGTTAATAACTAGAATCAACAAATGGGACTTACTCAAACTAAAAAGTTTTTTCTCAGCAAAAGAAACAATAAGAGAGGTAAATAGGGAGCCTACATCCTGGGAACAAATCTTTACTCCTCACACTTCAGATAGAGCCCTAATATCCAGAGTATACAAAGAACTCAAAAAATTAGACAATAAGAGAACAAACAACCCAATCAACAAATGGGCCAAGGACCTGAACAGACACTTCTCAGAGGAGGAACATACAGTCAATCAACAAGTACATGAAAAAATGCTCACCATCTCTAGCTGTCAGAGAAATGCAAATCAAAACCACCCTAAGATACCATCTCACTCCAGTAAGATTGGCAGCCATTAGGAAGTCAAACAACAATAAGTGCTGGCAAGGATGTGGGGAAAAGGGTACACTTGTACATTGCTGGTGGGACTGCAAATTGGTGCAGCCAATTTGGAAAGCAGTATGGAGATTTCTTGGAAAGCTGGGAATGGAGCCACCATTTGACCCAGCTATTCCCCTTCTCAGTCTATTCCCTAAAGACCTAAAAAGAGCATGCTACAAGGACACTGCTACATCGATGTTCATAGCAGCACAATTCACAATAGCAAGACTGTGGAACCAACCTAGATGCCCTTCAATAGACGAATGGATAAAAAAAATGTGGCATTTATACACAATGGAGTATTACTCTGTATTAAAAAATGACAAAATCATAGAATTTGCAGGGAAATGGATGGCATTAGAGCAGATTATGCTAAGTGAAGCTAGCCAATCCCTAAAAAACAAATGCCAAATGTCTTCTTTGATATAAGGAGAGTAACTAAGAACAGAGTAGGGACGAAAAGCATGAGAAGAAGATTAACATTAAACAGGGATGAGAGGTGGGAGGGAAAGGGAGAGAGAAGGGAAATTGCATGGAAATGGAAGGAGACCCTCAGGGTTATACAAAAGTACATACAAGAGGAAGTGAGGGGAAAGGGAAAAATAATACAAGGGGGAGAAATGAATGACAGTAGAGGGGGTAGAGAGAGAAGAGGGAAGGGGAGGGGAGGGGAGGGGGGATAGTAGAGGATAGGAAAGGCAGCAGAACACAACAGACACTAGTATGGCAATATGTAAATCAATGGATGTGTAACTGATGTGATTCTGCAATCTGTATATGGGGTAAAAATGGGAGTCCATAACCCACTTGAATCAAAGTGTGAAATATGATATATCAAGAAATTTGTAATGTTTTGAACAACCAACAATAAAAAAATTAAAAAAAAAAGAAATAGGATGTGGACAGATTTGTAAAAGAGGATATTTATTCTAGGAATTGGCTCATACAATTATGGAGGCCAAGAAGTCCCAGGGTCCTGCCCTCTGCAACTGGAAAGCCAGGAAAGAGGGAGGTTGAAGGTCTGAGAATGGGAGATGGAAGAGAGGTATGCTGGAGTAAGTCCCAGTGTCCATTAGCTTTGGTGTTTGAGGCAGCAGGAGTGGATGTCTGAGCTCAATGACAGAGAATTCACCCTTGCTCCACCCTTTCGTTCTATTTGGATGGTTGATAGGTTGGATGATTTTTGTTTTGTTAGTAGAGCGTCTCCTTCACTCAGTGTACTGATTCACATGTTAATTTTTTCCAGAAATCTCCCCATAAAACACCCATAAATAGTGTCTTACAAGCTATCTGGATTTCCTTCAATCCAGTCAAGTTGACACATAAAATTAATCGCCACAACCCTGTTCTCTGATTTAAGTTCACCTTAAGATCTGCCCCAGTAATTACCTTTTATGAGGCTGGAGGTTCCCAAAAGTCGCCTGAGATGCTTTATGATCTCAGCGTGTCAATATCTTGCTACAAGTAAAATCCTCAGAAATAGGCTTAAGTTTCCATTCAAAATAGAAAATGGGAAAGACTCATTAATGCATTTGTGAAATACTCATTGGGAGCTTATTATATTTTAAAACACTATTCAAAACAAATTTGAAAATATAATTCAATGTAATATAAAGAAGGCTTAGATCTAATGTTTCAGATAAATTTCCTTAACTTTTAGATTTAAGGATGGAATGTTTTTTTCTTCTGGATCACCCCTTATACAGAAAAGACAAAGGTCCTGTTGACGAGCCCTACAGATTGGAAAGGAGAGAGAAGAGATTCATTTTCATGTCTACAACACTCTCCATTATGTGAAGTGAAATACCTACCACCACTATGGTTGGCATAAGGGAATGTTCTATTTTCCAACCACATTACCCCAAAGAAAATACAAAAGCCATTTATGTCCTTGACTCCTTTGTAATTAGGAGTATATACTTATGATTTGTTCTGCAGAAATAACCATTTTATATCACTATCAATGAAAGAAGAATATCTGATAGACTATATTGTGTTGTTTGTATATCACTTGCCCAAATATATCCATTGGTGGTTTATGTCAAGACAGGTGGAGTAAATATACCGTGCAGTTTACTCTCTTCTCCCTCCTGCTGCATGCAGAAGTTATAATCAGTCATGATGCTCCTTCCCTCTGAGCCTGGGCATAGCCTCAGATTCCTGTGCACATAGCACTTCAGGAAGCTACTATTAATAGATAAGAACTAGAATTTCAGGTAAAATGGACTATGCTTGCTTGGCAAAGGTACTGATTGTGGGTAAGCCTTATTAAGAAACAAATAGGTAGGTTTAAAGAATAACTTAATAACTCTATATCACTGTATTTTATGTAGTCTGTCTTTTCCTCAGTGGACACCTGATAGGATAGAATGTGTAACAATTTAGATCTGAGAAGAGGACTAAGCTAGCAATAGGGAGAAAATTTTCAAGGCAATAGGTGATTAAATTCATATAATAAATAATATCTACATTCTGGTTCTACTTTCTGAACTCTGAACTCATATGTATTTGCCTTCTTGACATCATTGGTTGAACTATCAACAGATACATCTTAAAATTAGAATGCCCTAGGGACTTTTGCTTCCTGAGAATTTGGAATAACAGGGATTTAATTACCCTCAGCAGCAGACACTCATAATCAGATAAAATACATAAAACTACAGTTTTCAATCATTGGACGTTGGTAGCTCCTAGAATAATTCCCAGAGAGAAAGGAAATGAAAAAGAAAAGGCCTGTAGATGGTCCAGTTTATTGCCTGGAGTAAGTTTCCAGCCTTAGAGCAGAAAGAGGGAACCCAAAGAGAGTCCAGATGTTTCACTAAGTTAAGGAGAAAAAGATCTGAGGGCAAAAGCATCTAAAATGTATGAAGCTTAGTCCCAGAGAAAGGAGCTACACAGATAAGTCAAGAACTGCAAAGGAGACCCCTGCAGTCTTTACCTGAGTATTGATATGAGCCTGGGTAACAGGAAACTACCTGAGACTAGAGAAAGAACCTTCAAAAACAGTGGGCAGAAATACTCTAAAGGCTCTCAGAGGGCTGGGAATACTCAATGTATCTACCAGGGGGAAGGAAAAAGACTTCATCATGCATGAAGCTTTGTGCAAAATTCTCAGAAAACAATCATATCAGTACTGGGGATGAATTAGTCCTGGACTCAAGGATGCTCTAGACCCACCCTAACAAAACCAAAGCAGGCCTCAAAAGGACAAACTGATCCCAAGTAACTGAGTTGCAGCCAAGAAAATGTCCAGCACTATCTAAAGGAATGTGAAAAAATCAAGGACCTGACAACATCAATGTTATAGTATAGCTTAAAAAAAAAAAAAAAGTAGGCATCAAATAATTAGGACATATGACCCTTAACCAGGAGGAAAGTCAGTCAATTGCAACAGAACAAGAATTTAGAGAGATAATAAAATTGGCAGACAAGAAACTTCAAATACTATTTAATTCTATGTAGTTAGCCCAGGAAAGTGGAAGAAAATATTTGTATTATAACAGAAGAGAAGAATGATATGAGAAAAATCAAATGTAATTTGAGGAAATAAAAATAAAAGTATAATATCAGAAATTTAAAAAATGGTATGAAAATATAACTAAACCCTGCAAAGGAGATCAATAAACTGAAAAAACGTTGAAGTGAAATCAAGGTAATAGAACATATGCAAGTCAAAACATAGAGATAAAAAAAAATTTCATAAAATGATTCATCAAACCCTGTGTAACAATACCATGTAATCTAACAGAAATGTAGTTGGAAACTTGGAAAGAGGAAATGATGGGGAAAATGGGTAAAGAAATAATGACCAAGATATTCTAAATTTTATGAAAACATAAAGTCACATATTCTAGAACCACTAAGAACTCCAAAAAGAAGAAGCATTGAGGATATCACACCAAAGAGACTCACAATCAAATTGCTAAAAACACATGACAAAAAGAAAAGTTTGACAACAGCTAAGAAAAAAAATTAAAAAATAAAATGAGCAACAGATTCAGCGATTCAGAAGTGACAACAGAATTCTTGCTAGAACAGTAAAAACCAGCAGACAAGGAAACAAGCAAGTAAAGGTGCTAATTGGGGCAGGAGGAAGCAGGGACAATCAGCATAGGAGCCAATGAAGCTACCATTCAAACATGAAAGTAAGGCATTCTTCTTTCAGACCATACAAAGCTGAGGGGATTAGTCACCAACAGATGTGCACTAGAAGATGTGTTGAAGGAAGTTCTTCCAATAGCAGCAAAATTACACCAGATGCTGATCTGGATCTACACAAGGGAATGAGGACTACCGCAAGTGGTGCAGTACGTAGAGATAAACACAGAATTTTAAAGGCCCCAAGCTGAACTCCTGATCCTTTACTCAAAATCCACTTTTTGTTCAGCTTTTTGTTATCACATCTAATGGCAGCTCCATTTTCCATGTCAAGGTCGAGCATTTGGGAACAAAAGCCAATTAACCTTTTTCCACATCCGATCAGCAGCAGATGCCCATGACTTTGACTTCAGATCATGCCCGGATCTTTCCTCCATGGCTGTCTCCTTAGTGCTGCTTCCTTCATTTTGCCTCAGATATTATAATAGCCTTATAATTGGCTCCTGCTTGTACCCTGTCCCCAATGCCCAGAGGAAAGTCAAACGCTTGCTCCTGCCCACAGGCCCCATCAGGCCTTCTCTTCTCCACCTTTGTACATTTCAGTCCTCATCTTTCAGCTCTGCCCTCGCTCAGCTCAGAGCTTACTGGCCTCTTTGCTATTCACAGGTCTTGCTGCTCCTCCAGGTGCCTCTGGATCCCGGGCATCTTCCCATTGCCTCTAACAAGCCATTCTCCCCTGACACCAATATGACTTCCTTCCACTCTTTTCTCAAATGTCATATTCTAAGAACTGCCCCCTCCATGAACCAACAACTATTTAAAGTTGAAACTTTCTATCCACACACATCTGCTCACTACCCTGATTTACTATCTCCACATCCCTCATGCACTATATAATGATTTTATTTATAGTGTATTTACCTATTAGGACATACATAAGTCCCATGCGGACAAGGCTATTTATTTCTTCCTTTTGCTTTTTTTAACTGATAAAACTCCAGTGTCTGGGGTGTAGCTGGCATATCTAAGACCTCAATAAATATTTGTTGACTGAATGAATAGGAGGAGGAGCCAGCTAAGCCAAGACCTGCAGCTGTAATGTATGACCCTTGTCACCAGAGGGCAGCACAACAGCATTGGTTGTTTAATGACACAGGCTGCCCAGACACTGAAACATGCACATGTAAGATGAGAAGCCATTTTCCAAACCCAGGTTAAATAGTGAAATTTACCTGGAAGAGGAAATCAGGAATAGTAGAATCAACCTCTATTTTGCTATATGTGACCTTGAACATCACTTCATTCTCTGGGCCTGTTTCAGTATATTTTAACCTGAGGGCTGGGATTAGATTTATTCACATGATTCACTTCTGGCCCTAATATTCCAGGGTTCTAAAACAAATAGGACACCCTTCCTCCCAGCCTTTTTAAATTTCATATTCAGGTTGGAAGGAAGGGGCAACATATATCTCATAAAGTTGTATTTACACTATTGGGATTTAGTTAAAATGCCCACAAGTTCATAGAAAGACTCTATTGTGTGAAGTCAGACTATGTCAAAGGGTGAGCTGGATTCATTTGGTTATTCCCACTCTGTTCTTTGAATGAATAATACTTCTGGAAAGAGAAGAAAGGTCAGCAAGGCATGGGAAATCTCAGGGCTCTGAGATAGCATGGATAAAATGCTGTGATTCCTGTCCTGCTTATTACTTTGGGGGAGAGGTTCATATAAAGAAATTTGAGACACAGAAGATATTGCCTCCTGGAAAAGAAGGTATTTAAATTTATCCATGGGAGGAAAAGACTAAATGAATTTTCTTAGTGATGGAAGAGTTTAATCTTCTCTAAAAGGAACAGTGTTTCCTAAACAGATCAGGGGAGAACAATAGAGTTAGCTGTCACTATCTAGTCAATGGAGCATTCTGTGGCAGAGAATTATGTTTCCAACTAAGTTATTTTTATGTCTTACTGCCCCAGTAAAATCTTCTCCCCATTCTGTTAGTATGAAAAAACCAAAATTGTTATCAGAAAATTTGTGGAAAATCGTTTGGGTGTTTTGTTAATGTAACACCTCAGAATAAAAATTCTTCAAATTGCATGTTACCACTAAATATGAAGTTTACAACCATAGACAAACAAAATAATCTTATCAGGATCAGATATTTAAATCACTTTAATTAAAGTCACTCCTTTAATGGGATTAAATGCATTAATTTCTATTTAGGGTAATTTTTTTAATTCAATGTTTCTGGAGGGAATCAAACTATTCACACCAGAACCTGGCTACATTTACAAACTGTATATCTCTTATGTGAAATTATTGGGACAACAAGTGTTTTAGAATTGGAATTTTGGGGGATTTTGGAAGATTTGCATTCATATAATGACATACGTGACATCAATTTGTTTTGTACACTTTTATGCACATAGCCTGAAGGTAATTTTATACCACATTTTTATGTTTCTGCATTTTGACTGAGATCTGTCGCTTGAGGCCAGGTGTCATGCCGGTTTTAAAAAGATTTAGATTTTGGAGGATTTGGGATTCCATATTTTCAGATTAAGGATGCTCAGTCTGTATTTTCCTTTGCAATACTTATCAGAATTTGTTTGTTTGTTTTTTCTTTATCTTCACCACCTGGAGCGCCCCTCCATCCATCATGACCTCACCCTATTCAGGGTTGTATTCCTGACAAGCACTAGTCCTGTTTATATAAGCAGAGGCTCAATAAACATTTGTAAACGAATATATAAATTCTTCTAGACTATGAGCTCCAAGGGCAGTGATAGCCTCATAGGCATATTCAAATTTCTAACAGTAAGCACATAAAATGGTGGAGTATGTGAATCTAATAAATGTTTTTTGGAATAAAGTGTTGGCTAACCTATTTACTCTCTTTAAAGGAGACTGCAATGAGCAAAACAAGCTTTGTGTTTTCATAAACATTCTAGTGGGAGAACAGAGGTAATCAACCCATATGCATGAATAATTAAGTAATTATAATATCTGATAGTGAGAAGTTTGTGCAGATCCCTCTAGCATGTCAGCAAAGCCTGCTCTGTGTAACTGAGTTGAAAGTACTATACCCTGAAGAATGCAGAACAATCTCCTAGACAGGAGAATAGCTTACGCAAAGGTCCTGCACAAGAGTTGGGCAGGTTCACAAGGTCAGAAGGAATCTGAGAGAAGACCTAGCCACTCATCCTTGACATCCTGTACAATGGAGACTGAAGAAAAACAGCTTGTAAAGAAGGACCCAAGGAAAGCAGGAACAAAACAAAAGCTCATAGCAAGCACAAAGTTACAATGTTAATTTGACTATCGGGATATCAAATTGTTTAGACAGGATAAGTTCAACTAGGCAAAGACTATTGAAAGCAATTAGACAGTATTCATGCTTGTTCATTAAAGTATTATTTAGCAAGTATTTAGTAAGTGGCTTCTAGTGTCAGGCATTGTTCTTGGTGCTGGGGATATACAACCTGTCCTTGTCGGGGAGAAATGGCCAAAAAATTTTAAAAACCTCCATGAAGGACTAGATCAGTTCAGCTGTTAACAGTGCTTCAAAGGAAAAGTTCCAGAGTCAACATGGATAGTGGGACACTCTTCCAGGTCCTCTTAACAAATAACCTGTGAAAAATCAATACAACAACATTGAGAGAAGTTTCCTTTAAGTAATGGAAAGATGTAATCATTTTATCCTTTATGTTTTCTACATTTTCTACAATGAAAATGATACTTGATTTCTGTAATTGAATTTTTAAATATCTTAAGTAATACATAACAAAGATGTTCTTGCTAACATTTCAGACGTGAAAGATAAAGCTAAAATTTCTTTGCCAAAGGAAAAGAGATAAGCATAATATAACTCCATGAATCAGCTTTGTTAAAAATGACAAGTTTGTATTTCATGATCTGTTGCCTCTGCTTCAACAGTGGAATAACTTTTCTCTGAAACAGCAGTCTTTCTTCCGGTAACTACAAGAAAATATACCTTATTATTTTTAGCACAGATGCTTTCTTCCCTCAATTTGTGAAAAAAAATAATAATAATACTGTCAACAGGGATACTGGTGTTAGTGCCCTGTGGTCAAAGAGACTATTGTGCAGTTCTATTGTAGGTAGGTATCAGGAAGTGCTGTCAGGTTTTGGCCCACCTGTTACAGAGAAGTTTGTGGATCTCAGCAGAATGAGGCTACTTTTCAGCATCTGTTTGACCAAATGTTCAGTGCCATGAAACCAATTATGGGGCTGCATCATCAACGCTGATTCCAACTATTTCAGTTGGACACACAGAACTCCAATGTTAAGTCTTCTGATTTATAGCATTAATAAAACCATGGCATCACATCATTTTCAGGTTGGTCTCCCCTGACCATTGTCTCCGTCCCCATGACAGCAACGAGGAATGACACAGGTGAAGTACAGAAAGCTCAGCCTCTCATTTGTCTAAAGCATACAGTGTGCTTTAAGCAATATATAAAGTCTAAAAGGAGAATATCCAGAACATTAAGAATACAGGAAGGAAGAAACATTCTACTTATCTTGATTAAACTCTGTTCCCCTCAAAAAAAAATGCAGAAGTATAGTTTTCTATGTCTATATTCTTATTGTACATACACATTTATAATACAAAATAATAATATCACTACTACAAAAACTGGGGAATGAGTTGAAGAGTGGGAGGGGGGAAGGTGATCAAGTACCAAAGCAGATAAAACTGATATTGCCAAGTTGCAGAAAACTAAATTATTTTTCCCATAATGCTGTCCTCCTTTACTTCCCCACCCCTTATAGAACCTAAAATTTTTTATTATGGCATTTGGTGATTCTCAAGTGAAAGGCAGGCACCTCTTGTTCTTTTCCCAGACTTCCTTCTTTTTCTTTGAAAAATGAAAAAGAAAAGAAAAGGAAAATATGGTAGCAAGGAGAGTGGGTCTGGCAGGGGTAGTTGGCCACTGTATGATGCTGATATAAAGGGGCTGAGGGCGTCCTGACTTGCTGCCTCCAAACTGGTCTTGCTGCCTGCACACATGGAACAGCAATCAGCTTACAACTAAATCCACCTGAGCACAAGAGGCAGCATTCAAAGGCTGACAAAGCTTCCGGAAAGCAGGAAAGAAAAGGAGCCCCTGAGAAAGAAAGGCATTGCCCAGACCACAGAGGGAGCATGGATGATGGAATTCTATCTGAGGCTTTCATTTAGAAGAAGCAGCTTTGGTGTCAGGAACAGAAGGAAAGTGTCAAGACAAAGAATAAACAGATAAATAAGAAGAGGGGGAAGAATATGGAAGGAAATGCAGTCTGTTACAGTAACCCCCAGAACTGATGAGGGCTGTTACATCTTTGGTTTCCAGTGAGCTTGGCTAATTATTCCCAAGCAGGAGTTTTGTGAGTTGCATATTCTCTGCATGTCATTTATTTTCAGGGTAAGCATTAGGAAGGAGTCTTTTCTTGGAAATACTTCTTTTTGAAAACATTTTTTTTAATTTAATGACTTTAAAAAAAACAACAACATTTTTTTAAAATTTAATAATAACCAAAGATCAGTATATGAGATCTAAAATATAGACTCCCTATAGCAAATCAGTTCTTCTTGGGCTTAGATTGTTAATAATTTTTAAATTATCATAAACACATTATTGGTGGATCTCAGAAATGGATTGTAACTGTAATAAATTTACAAGCTCTAACTTAATATGAGCCTGAAATATGAGCCTTTTCCTACTTTTCTATGCACCTTAACCTCATCTACACACCTGCCCGCCTGACCTTCTCTATGCATCTATCTAGTGAACACTCAGCAACAGCTCACTTATTGCTTGGCTGTATTTACCTTATTATTATTATTTCCTCTTTCTGAAAGACTCCAACAATACCAAGTCACATACTTCTTTGAAAGATTCTAGTAGACATTTTGTGAAAGAGCAAAGAAAACATTTGGGCTGGGTGTAGTGTTGAATGCCTGCAATCCTAGCTCCAGAGGCTGAGGCAGGAGGATCACAAGATCAAAGCCAGCCTGAACAATTTAGCAAGACTCTATTTCAAGATAAAAACATGAAAAGGGCTGGGTATATGTCTCACTGGCTAAGTGCCTCTAGGTTCAATCCCTGATACAAAAAAAAAAAAGAGAGAGAGAGAGAGAGAGAGACATTTGGTAAGATCCCTCTATGGAGACTTAACTCTAATTTGATAGTATGCAAATGTCAATTTCTTCTTAATTGAGTAAGCTTAATAATAAAAACATTTATCCTACTAACAATAAGTTATATAAGATTTATGAATTGCACATAAGATGGAATAATTAAGAGATTAGTTCACCCATGAATAATTTACTCCATCTATTTAATAACACTAATTTAGATTTAGGGAGTACACATTTTATAAATAAGGAAATTGAGGGCTAGAAAATGGCAGAATTACTATAGTAAAAATTGGTGAAGACAGGACTGGTGATGTTGCTTGTCTCATATGTGCAAGGCCCTGGGTTAGATCCTCAGCACCACAACCACCACCAAACCAAACAGAAATAAAAACCCAAAGTGGAGATAAGACTTAAGTCCTGGCCATTCAGATCCAAAAGTTGAGTTCTTAATCTCCTTGCTACACAGACTTCTGGGTTAAGTTATGTTTAAGATTATCCATCAAACCCTTTCAAGGAGTTTTGACAATTCAGTGTTGTTTTATAATTAAAGCTAAATGCTAGTTTATAAACATACCAAAGGAAATATGAGCATTAAATAGGTCAAACAGTTTTATCAGCTTAGCTGACATGTAATTCTAGCTACTTGGGAAGTCAAAACAGTAGAAGGATGTTGGATGGGAAGGAATCTGAGCAGGAGGAGGCAGCCATGCAATTCAATGTATGATGGCATCAGACTCCAATGTTCTGATCATCTTTTTTATATATATACCTTTATTTATCTATCTTTATGTGATGCTGAGGCTCAAACCCAGAGACTCACACATGCTAGGCTAGTGCTCTATCACTGAGCCACAGTCCCAGCCCCTAATCATCTTTCTGCACTGAAGGTGGATCCAAGCTTTGTGCTGATATGGTATCAGAGCTTTTAGTAGGAGTTGGCCTTGAAAAGTCAAAATTTCCCTCTATTTTTAGCTAAGTAAGCTTATCTCCATAAAGGTCACATTTCCATTTAGAGGCCATCAAGCAACCAAAGCAAGCAGGATACATACATACTAGGTTTGGGCAAGTCAACACAGAGGATGGGGGAGGTACCTTAAGACCATGCCAAATATAGCCTCAAGCAGAAATTTAAATGTTGTGAAAGTATAAAAATAGTTTCAAAATGGCTTATATTTTAATTGAGTCTCAGTTAAACTATTAAAAAATCCCATTGTTTTGAAAACAGCAAAAAGTTAATAATAATAACAGTTATTATGATTTTATTACTGAGAAGTAGAAACTAAAAGTCTAAATAGTGACCAATTCTATTCCAGAGAGGCATGCCTATAATGCATAGTCTGACTGAGGATGTGTAAACCAAATAATTCAAACATTTTCTTTGGATTTGAAGAGAAGGAAGGGGAAGATAGTGAATCAGAATTCAAAATCTATAATCCTTTTATCACATAATCTAATGTTTGAATACTCTCATTTGTCACATCTTTTATTTTTTCCTTAAAAAATGACTATTAATATAAAAATTGATTCATCAAAAGAAATATGTAATGAGGTAATATTGTCACTGATCACATGGTTGAAAGTCTTTAAAAATTATAACAATCATTATAATTGATTTCTAAAAATTAATTCAAGGAAAATAACTAAAATGTACTTGAAGGTTGATTTTCTAAGAATATCCCACATAGCATTAATTATTATGGAAAACATTGGAAGCAACCTGGAATTCTAATATTAAGTGGTTATATAGCTAAGACTTTGATTGCTTTGCCAAAGATTACCATGTTTTAAGAGGACATTTGCTATCAAACCCTGTCAAGACAATGTGCTAATTATTCTCCCCCAGCTCAGTGCCTAAGAGGCTGGACTCCACCTTGTCATCTGGCTTCATCCCAATAAATCCCAATATATCACAAGCTGCTCCCTAGTCACTTCCCTCTCTAGTTACTCAGATTTTCAGCTCTCTCCACAAAATGACTTGCTGCAAAATCTGTTTCAACATCTCATCTCTTAGCTGCCTTCCCTTCAGCTATGGTTTGAATGTGGTTTGTCCCCTTCCAAATGCATTTTGAAAATGATTGCTGTTGTGGAAGTAATAAGAGGTGGGCCCTCGAAGAGGCATTTAGGTCATTAAGAAGAACTAATATAGGGTCGGGGCTATGGCACAGTTGGTAGAGTACTTGGCTCATATGCAGAAGGCTCTAGGTTCAGTCCCCAGCACCACCAAAAAAAAAAAAAAAAAATCGAACAACAACTAAAGCCTTTCTTATGGGGATGGATTAATTCTCACAGCAGACAGTGAGCTTATGTTCTCATCAGACTGGATCAGTTACCACAAGAGCTGTGGTTATAAAACAAGGCCACCCCTCATATTTTGTATCTTCCCCAGGTGTCAGCTTATCTTTCTGTTTCTCTGTCATGTGTTACATAGCTTCATAAGTACCTCACCAGAGGCCAGTGGATTAGATGCATTCCTTTATAAATGATCCAATCTCAAATAATCTGTTATAGCAATGGAAAACAAAGATACCCTCTCCCACAGTCTCTGAGAAGGACTAAGTTAGCAAACTTCTTAAGCCTAAATCTATCATTATTAGTCATGGAAAAAGTCATGGACATTAAGCATCCAAGTGATGTTTGGGTTTTCCAGAGCTAGGCTAGGAAATCACTTTCTAGGAAATCTGTCTGTGTGGGGCAGAAGCCTCACCAAGGAGGTAGAGAATAAAGTTTGATCCAGGCAGTCAAAGCAGTTACTCAAATCTCTTATTGGTCAGAATCTGAGGCTGTGTGTAGGAACTCTCATTGACTTCAGGTTCAGGAATCTGCAGATGACAGGAGCAGAAAAAATTGTGTGGAAGTGGCACCAAGTTGGTAGCATCATGATTATATCTGGAGAGTGATCCCTGAAGCATTGGTTAGTCTACTTCCTTGGGCCCCTTTGGCTGGCCTTGGAAACACCTCCATCTCTACCTGCATCCACCGGCAGCACCTCGTCTTAGGGAATGGACCCTATGGAGGAAGAATAATGATTTTATTTATTCAATTATAGGCTTTTATTTGTAATAAAAGATTAATAAGAGAAAAACACACAAGTTTATTAACATTTCATATATATGTGGGAGACACTCAGAGAATAACTAGTTTTCAAAGATATGACTTTAAAGAAGCCTATATATCTCATTTTCACAAAGAGCAATGAATATTTATAGAAAGAAAGGGAGACAGTCTCTAGGAACAGCATCCTGTGGAAAGGTAGATATAGTAGATAATGTCTAGTTTGTAAAGTTTGTGGATGTAGACTTCTCTGGTATCATCTTCAGAGGACATGGATCTGAGGTCATCTTCAGTGATGAAATATTTTTCTCCCCAGTAGAAGCAGGTGAAGGGCAGGATAAATATTTTTACTTCATAAATCTACATTCTACTTTTAGGCAATTAGAAGGAGGTCAGAGAGCTCCTTTGCTCAACAATCTTGGGTATTTTGGGGTGACATTTTAATATAGCACAATTCTGTCAGGTCTCCTTCCTAAAGAGTCTATAATCAAAATCTTATCATAGTATTATTTAAATAGTTTTACTTATAACTTTCAAAAATAATTTTCAAAACTATGTACCCTCATTGGAGCTTAGAATACAACATTCTAAAGTGTGGCACTTTGTCTTGCTAAGTACATTTAACTGAAGAACCTCAGAAGCAGTGTCTTTCTGACCTTCTCCTATACTCTTGTCTAGAATCCTGTACTAGTCCATTTTTCATTACTATAGTGAAATACCCCATGTAAGCTAACTTTAGAAAGAAAAGAGGTTGATTTTAACTCACAGGTTTGGAGGCTGAAAGATCAAACAGCATGAAGCTGGCTCTGGTAAAGGCCTATGATGGATGGTAGGAGTAAGAGCTTAGGAAAAAGGGAACATTTCTCAAAAGACAGACATAGGGAGAAACCGAGGTCTTACAATCCCTCCCACTACGCCTCACCTCTTAAAAGTCCCATAACCTCCAGATGATGCCAACACCCTGGGGCCCAGGCCCCCAACACATGAACCTTTGGGGAAAATACACTTAAACCACATCCAAACCATAGAACACCCCCTTTCCTCCCCCAGAGTGAGTCATAGAAACCAGATTCCTATTCCCCAAGGTGAGCTATAAAAACTAGAACTCCGCTTTCCCAAAGGAAGCCATAAAATCTGGAAAGGTTTCTCTCTCCCTTCTCCCTTCCCCCTCTAATGTTCCTATCCCATTCCTGGTTGGTAAATGCTGCTACACAGAAAGGTCAAAGGGGCTCTGAACACCCAGACCTTCTGGGTTTCCCTCCCAATGCGTCACTGTGAACTCATCTCCTTCTGTCCAGTTACTTCTACTCAGCTGTCCTTTCTTCATTACCACTGAGCATAAACGGGGACAGTATTTCCTGGGTCTTTAGGTTTTTATTTCTAAAGGCTTCCAGTCACAAAAAACTTAGATTAAATAAACATATTCTCCTAATTTTTTATTAACCTGACTTTGAAACCAAGGAGCAAATACAATGACACTTATGAAGGATGATGAAAGATGTCACACCTTTCTGCCCCTACACTTCCTATACATCAGGTTGACATAGCAAACCACCCAACCTGAGTTTAACAATTGCAAAATATATGAATTCTGAAATATCCAACAATTCGACATCGTCGGGAAGGGAAGTTTTTCCTTGATTCTCTTAGGCTGTGTCTGGAAATAAAACTGACAAAGACAGATAAACAAGAGAAAAGAGCAGAGATTGATTTTACCATGAATGAAAAGGCATTCATACACACATGTTTTCTCCTGGTAATCTAAATGTTGAAAGCTTGATTATACCCCTTTATTTTTACCCTTTATTACCACTCTTGCTTTATTATACCCCACAGATAGCAGAAAGACTAATGTGGTAAAATACATACCTTCTCCTGGCTTTTGTCAAAGGTCCAGCCAGGATCTCTTAAATGCACTTTTTGCACTGAATGAATTGTTCTCATAGAAGATTTCCCAGCCGATGGGGTCCACCCTGGGCACCAGAAATCCTAGGGAAAGAAAAGATTTACATCCTTACTCGGCACTAGATTTATGGCTGAGATCCCTATCATAAGAGACAAATTAACAATAGAAAAGTATGCAAACTTTGTATATTTCTTATGTTAGGTTTGATAAAGTAGATTGTGGAAAAGTATGACTAGACAAGGGATAAAATCTACTGGTAATAAATTAGGGGAAACTTAGCAAGGCCTGTTTTTCAGCTCTTTTCTGTCCCTATTCTGTGTCTTCATAGATAAGGATGTTTCTTTGCCAACATGTCATATTTGGGGGTAGTATGTCCTGATGTCCATGAACATTTTAAAATAAATTGCTGAAAAACTCTTTTCAAAGTACACAATGTCTGTAATGTTTGATCTGTAGTATGTCCACTGCCTGGGCTGAACTTTTCCTCAGAATTCCCTATTTGAGGTGAGGATGGAAGTGAGCCAGCTGAGCTGCTTCTGTCCTGCCTCATCTCATTGGGGGGACCAGCAGCCTAATCTGTACAGCTGTACTACCCCCAGATCCTCCCTCCTCTTCACCCATAAGGTAATTTGAAAGAAAGCAAACTCCTTGGCTCAATAGATGCCACATGATTGCCCTTGATTCTTTGTCATGCGTTTCTTCCTACAAAAGAAGTAAAGTTCGTTTCTGAATAGAAAAAAAAAAAAAAGACTGTTCCTACTTTCACAACACTCAGTACTTTACTTGTGACACCAGATGTGTGGAATTTTCTCCACCAACAACCCTTTAACATTATCTGAGTGTTTCACAATTTTATTAAATGCTGGCACTATCTGGAGATAGCATTAGATATCACAGTCCCACAAAACTGCCCCCACTTCAGAGTGCAATCATAAGTCCAGATTGCCAGTTCTGACCCACTGTCTGCAATCTCTTCCTCAGGTTTGATCATTTGCTACAGGGACTCACTACACTCAAAAGTTTACTTACTAGACTACAATTTACAGTGGTCCCCCTTTTTGTAGGAGGTTATCTTCCAAGAACCCAGCGGACATCTGAAACTGCAGATAGTACTATGATTTTTTGGACCCATACACATATATGATAAAAAGATTTAATTTATAATTCAGGCACAGGAAGAAATTAATCATAATACAAATAATAAAATAGAACAATTACAACAACATGCTGTAATAAAAGTGGTATAAAGTGGTCTTTGTCTCTCAACATGCCTGTTGCACAGAATTCCTCTTGAGATGATGTGGTACCTCCATGACATCACCAAGACGGCTTCTGTGAAAATAGAAGGAAAATCCTGACAGCAACACTGAGAGAAGTTTTAAAAATGGAGATGAGAGACCTTTAAGGAGGTAGAATTTGTGCACCATTCAGCTGCTGCCTAGAAATGAGAAGTTTTGTCACCTCTATCCCTTGACTGCAGGTTTCTGACATCATGCCTAGAAGCTAAAGATGCAAATCAAGAGGTTATGGGTCAGATACTTTTTTATGGACATTTCTATTCTGTGTATATATTTTTCTGTTTATCTTCTATCAGACACTTAAGGCCCTGCTCCTTCTCATTATTCAATGCCCCATATAATCTCCCACTTCTCCTGCCTTCCTTGGAACACTGATTCATGGCTTTCTGAAATTGAGTCTCCCAAATTGCAATTCCAAAGACTCCCAAGTAAAGTCCCTTTTACTTTTTCAGTTTCTGAGTTTGCATTGACTGACACTATTAAAAAGTAATTAATGGGCAGGTAACAGATAGAAAAGGTGGTTATAAATACGGAAGAAGGAAAGAATTGCCGATGTTCTTGTCATAAATGCTTATTTGGCATATAAATGGGTTAGAAAGAACCTGGAAAGTCCTTGTTATCATTACCTCCTCATGACCCAACACCATCCTCAAGCTTTAGTTACTATCATCAGGTAATTCTAGAAATAGAACAAGTATTGAGAATTCCATCAAGCCCTTCTCTCTATATCAGGCAAACAAACAAAAATAATGCTAGATATGCAAAAAAAAAAATCAAAATATTTCTAGAACATCAGCCGGCAGTGACACTTGTGTTTTGTGTTATATGTTTGTGTTATATGTTTGAATGTACGTATGTCCATATATCATATATGATGAGCGCTCATGATAAAATGGATCCAAATATTTTTTTCACGTGATTTATATGGTTTAATTTAAATTGGGTAAACAACTGTTGAGGATTGTTTTAATATGTAAACAAAAAAGAAGGTTAACAGATCTGTTTGTTTACTTTCACCTTTCCTTTTCATTATATTTAATAATTCTCTTGAAGACAATGTAAATTGTTAAGAAAATTGTTTTCTTTTAGTGCCTTCTGTAATGTTACATAATTTTTTCTTTAGCCATTATTGCCAGAATTCCTATCTTCATCCCAGTGCTGGTGAAGTCAAAGATAAAACCAATCTACAGCTTCTACAATAGCCATCACTGAACTGCTTGCAGAACTTGCCTGGACACATTGTGAACTCACCTGTATGCATTGTGAACTATCTGTTGGTGCAGCGACTTGTGGTAGTGTTGGGGTATTTTTGCTGATGATGTCATTGGTGGTACAATTTTTCCAAAAGGAGCCGTCAATTGGCCTGGTGTATCTTCCTCCCTTCTGCTTGTCATGATCGTCCAGCTAAAATTTGGGGGCCAACAGAGGTGAGGCAAAGAACCTCACCCCCCGCTGGTACAAAGACCTCTCCACAGGTGTGGCTGTATACTGGACCGGTAGTCAGTGATGGGTAAGATACAATTGCAATGGTACCAAAGGACCATATGTACTATTGGACAACCTAAGGCAGGCAAGGTCCCTAAGCCACATACTTGTTGTTTAAACAGAGAGGGGGAGATGTTGAGAGCCACAGCCGAAGGGGCCCCAGCAAACTTCCAGCTGCCAGCAAACTTCCAGCTGCCGGCTGATGATTGGCTCACAGCGGCCCCAGCAACATCTAGCTGATTGGCTCCTCTGCGGTGATGCTCATTGGGCTGTTTCCCTGCCCTTTCAGACCACGGAGCTGCTAATTGGGGGACTTTTTTGGCTCCGCCCACATGACCCAGCCAATCGGCCTCAAGAGCAGGAGGATTGTGGGAGGTGGAGAGAAGCTTGTGTGGGAGAGAGAGGCTTGTGAAAAGCCGGTGGTGGCAGCTGAGGCTCTGAGGGTTTTTCCTGAGAGGCTGTTTTGTTTGGCGTGTGTGGTTCTAAAAATAAAGTTAGTTTCTTTTGACAAGTGGCTCCTGATTGTGCCCAGCCAGACTGCGGCACTAGAACTTTCAGGCAAGGCCACTGGTTCTTATCACAAATTTCACAGGAGGTTTTTCAAATGATTATCTGTACCTGAAAGAATTTATTCACTTGCATCAAAAGCAGACTTTCAAACTTTTCTTCCTCCAAATATAATAATGCAAACTTCTATATAAGTTCAGATGCTTCTTTTTAAAAAAAATGCAACTGAGCTGGGCTCAGTGGTGCACACCTATAATCACAGTGGCTAGGGAGGCTGAGGCAGGAGGGTCTCAAGTTCAAAGCCAGCCTCAGCAACAGGGAGCTACTAAGCAATTCAGTGAGACCCTGTCTCTAAATAAAATACAAAATAGGGCTGGGGATGTGGCTCAGTTGTGGAGTTTCCCTGAGTTCAATCCCTAGTATTCACCTCTCCAAAAAAAGCAACTGAAGGGAACACAAGTGAAATGACTTTAATAGTCAAAGAGACACAGTGGGACTGGTTTAGTCTTCCTTAAACATGCAAACTCTTCAATGAAAAGCATGTCAACAAAAGCCCTGGTTGCTGAAGAATACATTTCTTCCTGTGACTTAAGAATAGCACAAAAGCACCAGGAAGTGAAAATCGTAGGTCACTGTTATTACAAAAATACTTTATACCCTAATGCTGGGTAAGGTCTTTTATTATAGCCCTCCAATTTTTATTAATTAATAAAAACAACTTTAAGAATGCTGAAAATCTTGTATTTAATTAATTTTGTGTAAGACAGTAAGTGTTCATAACCACATGCACAAAGGAAAGCTTTATATTTCCTTCTCTCCCAAGCTTCAATGGTAAGCTGAGAGAAGAAATCCCTTTTCCTTAAAGAAACATAGCTTACAGTCATATATTTTCTTGATGCTCATTACTGAATTCATGTTTGGGGGGGGGGGAAAGAGAACTATTTTCTTGTGGATCATTTCCATAGAGGAACCCAGATGTCTTAAAGAGATGTTGAAAGTGGAAGGAAGCCATGCTAAGCAAAGTTAGCCATTTTGAAGGCTCAGAAAGAAATTGAAAACAGCTGTGGGAACATAAAAGCATAATTCATGCAGCTCTTGAACTTGCCTTTTGAGAGAACAGATATGTTCTACCCTGTGCTCATGGTATCTAATCCCTATCACCTCAGCAAAAAAAAAAAAAAAAGCCTGTAATGAAAGCCGATTACCTCATGACACGCCAAGAGAGAAGAATGATCCATCTAATTTCCATGTTTACTGAGTTACAAGGGGTTGCCATGGTTTAAGCAGGCTCATTACAACAATGCTAAAAATGCGGAGGGTGAGAGGAGATTACACAAAGGCACTAGGGACCAAATTGTGTGAAACCCAATGGTTCTTCATTTTATAGCAACAAAATAGTTCGCCTGAAGACAGAGTACAGGAAGAGGGAAAATTTTCAAGGAAGCATAGTTAAATTGCATATTGTGTGAAATTTCATAAGCTACCTAACCCAATTAAGAAAGAGCTTATGTCACTAATGCAAAAATATGGGCATTTTAGAGAGTTTTCCATAATAAAAAAAAGGAGTGTAAATAGTGAAAGCCTCAAAAATTTTGTCCCTATTTTCAAGTCACAGAAGACAGAAAAACAACCATTGTAGTTTTAATAGTTTCTGAGATTTTCTGCTTTTTTTTTTGCTATATCTTTTAACTTGTATTTTTTCTTAAATTTTCTACATTTTACTTTGTAACACATTATTTTAATTTGATGCATATAGTCTATATATGTATATGAGTGTGATACTATGTCTATGCTACTTTTATAATATTCAATAGACTTAAAGAAAATACAAATTATAAACAAATGAACAGCTTATTATCAATTTTCACCAATTATCCCAATAACATTCTTTATGGAATATTTTCATCCCAACCCAGGATTATGCATTATATTTATTTGTTCAATTCTCTTTAATTCAGAATAATGACTCAGTCTGTCTTTCTTTTTCTTTCATGACATTGGCCTTTGTGAAGATTAAAAGCCAGTTAAATTGTAGAATGTTCCCCAGAGTGAATTTATCTGTTGTTTCTTTAAGTGTACGTTTGTTTATTCATTTTTTTTTAATTTTTTATTGTGGGTTGTTCAAAACATTACAAATTTCTTGACATATCATATTCCACACTTTGATTCAAGTGGGTTATGAACTCCCACCTTCACCCCATACACAGATTGCAGAATCACATCAGTTACACATCCATTGATTTACATATTGCCATACTAGTGTCTGTTGTGCTCCGCTGCCTTTCCCATCCTCCACCCTCCCCCCTCCCCACCTCTCCCCTCCCCTCCCCTCCTCTCTCTCTACCCCCTCCACTGTATAACCCTGAGGGTCTCCTTCCATTACCATGCAATTTCCCTTCTCTCTCCCTTTCCCTCCCACCTCTCATCCCTGTTAAATGTTAATCAGGAGTAGTACATCACAACAAGGAGGCTAAGCTGTTTGTACCTTGTTGGTGACACTATGAATACTTGGTTAAAATGGCACCACCAGATTTTTGTATTGTAAATTCATCATTTTAATTTTTGCAATTGACTTGTAATCTGTGGAGAGATATTTAGAGGTAGTGTAATATACTGTTCCTCTTAAGACTATCATCCAATTATTTTAGCATCCATTCGTGATACTTACTTGAAATAATTATTACTATGTTTTGAAAACACTAAGAATTATTAGTATCTTTTTTTAATATTTATTTTTTCGTTTCAGGTGGGCACAATATCTTTATTTTATTTTTATGTGGTGTTGAGGATCGAACCCAGCGCCCCATGCATGCCAGGCGAGTGCGCTACTGCTTGAGCCACATCCCCAGCCCTATTAGTATCTTTTGAGAAAACTACATTAGTATAAATTTTAAAAGAATTTTGGATTGTGTCATTTCTCACTTTTATGCCTTTAGATACATTGAGAAATAACTGCAATTTTATCAAACATGCAATTTAATTGACTGCTTGAGATATTCCTTTCTCATTCTCGTGTCTTTGAATGAAGACACTTTACTATCATGAGGTTGCACTGTGTGCGTGTGTCTCTCTGTGTGTGTGTGTGTGTGTGTGTACAGTACAGCAGTTAGTCATTCATGCTTCCTAAGACAGTTCTGAGGCATCATATGAATTATATATGGTTCTATTTTATCCAATACAATCCTTATTTTTATAGAATTTATTATTACTTTCTGAATAAAAGGATTGGTGTATGGATGTCCAAAGGATGGAGTCTTTTAAATACCAAATGCTCAAGAGGACCTCTATAATCTAGTAACAGTGCATAAAGCTGAAAACTATCCCATAAATTGGAATGATCAGGTTTATTGGAACTAATTGCACACCTTGCACAAAATGGCTGTTTAATAGACCATGCTAAATGAATAATTGAGTACCATTAAATGTATATTAGGTTATTAGAAGATAAAAGAAGTCTTTCTAGCACTATACTTGAAAGTAATCATGCACTTAATTTATGAAAATTGAGACTATAAAAAACTACCTAATATTTGAAAAGTTACATTTTACCTACTCAGAAGTAATAGGAAAAGAAAAGGCTATTTCTTAAATGATTCCTAAATTATATTTTGGTCAGGAAAAAAATGAAACTAAAATATAAAGAAAAGTTTAGAAGCAGGTTCAGAAACACCATGCAGCCTTAGTTTTGGTTGTGTGCTCAGCTTACTAACAAGAATAAAGTGAATGGTTCCTCACAGGGAGGTGTGAAGCCTGAGGAGAGTGGTGACCTCAGTGCTCAGGACAGGCCTATTCTACAGGGCAGAGCCAAGATGCATACCAAACACAATGCTTTGAAATACCAACAAACGATCTTAGGAAAAAAAAATCATTGTCTAGCTCAATTGTGAAAATATAACTGAAATTATTTGAAGAGAAGAGTTATTATCCATTGCCTAGTGAATTAATGAATTATACATCAGCATAGAAAGTGCTGGAAACTGCAAATTTGACCTGTATAATAGAAATTATTCTGAATCTGAAGTCAGAAAGCTTAGATATTTCCTTTGAGCAGTTTGCTTAATCTTTCTGAGCTAACTCTGCCCATAAATAATGTGTTATACACACAACTATGCTTCTGAAAAATTAAAGTACTAAAGAAATTTTTTAAAGTCCATGTAGTAAATACATAAAATAGTATACAGTTTTATTTAATGATATGAATTTCCCTAATGAGTAATTTATTAATATTAGAATAGATTGAACTAAGAAATCCCCAATACTTGAAGTTCACGAAACAGGCCTGAAGTGTTTGACATCTGTCTAGTAGCTCTTTTTACTGCTACTCCCTAAATTCACAGAATAAGGTAATAAGGCACATCAAGAATTTAAGCTGAATTAAGGCAGGGATACTTTTTGTCTGTCTTCAGTGACTCAACAGCATTTAGTGTGTAACAGAAATTCCGTAAGCATTTAATGAAAGGAGAAAATAATTAACCAAGACTTGGTGTTACATTGCTGTCAGAATCTGGAAAGAATTATAGCTAATGACTAGATATGAAGAAAATTACTGACCCTGCACAATGTACAATCGTTATGGTTTAGGTATGAAGTGTCCTCCAGATGCTCATATGTGAGGCAATGCAAGAAAGTTTAGAGGTGAAATGATTGGGTTATGAGAGCCTCAATCTAATAATCAGTGTCCTAATCCACTTGTATGCATTAACTGGGTGGTAACTGTAGGTTGGTTGGGGGTGGCAAGAGGAA
The DNA here is from genome assembly GCF_021218885.2 of Marmota monax. NCBI lineage: Eukaryota > Metazoa > Chordata > Mammalia > Rodentia > Sciuridae > Marmota > Marmota monax. Next base: position 4,373,446 of record NW_026694256.1, on the reverse strand, counting down.
GTAGGTTACTGCTGGCATGCCTTTTGGATATATATTTTATCCCCAATGAGTGGCTCCTTCTGCTTTCTGGTGGCCATGTATTGAGCCACTTTCTCCTCTTTCATACCCTTCCATCAGGATGTTCTCCTTCACCTAGGGACCAAAACAATGGAGTTAGCTGTTTGTGGACTGAGATCTCTTAAACTTTGTACCTCAAATAAATTTTCCTCCTCTAAAATTGTTATTGTCTCAGTCTTTTGGTCTCAGCAATGAAAAAGTTGACTAAAACAGAAATCAAGCAATGAAAACCTTTTGCCTTAAAAAAAGGGAAACCATCATCCTTACACCACTATCTACAGGTGGCAGGAGTCACACGGATACACCAACCAAAAACAAATGCATATAACTCTCTTCATCCAGATCAATAACTGAGTATCAGTTTCCTCTGTCCTCAATTAGTCTATCTATATCTATACACAGGTGTGTATATACAATCGGCAAATGTGTGTATATGCAGACAGATATAGATATACAAGACAGATGTGTATATCTATATACATGCAGATATAGAGATATACACACATGTACCATATGACATACATATCTAGCTCTATCTACCTATTCATCTATCTATCTATCTACCTATCTATCTAAAACTAGTGACTAAAACCCTTAGAAAGAAACTGGGCAATGTAGGAGAAATATTTGTAAACTTTGGGATATAAATATATAAGTGTGTATACAGATAGAATGATTCCAAATATTACTGCATGTAGACAATTAGGGATATCTCATAATTCCGATGTTTTAGCATCTCAGACAATCAGACAGAAGAGACAAAATAACATAACAGCTCAAGTAGAAGGGAAGACTTGCTGTGATGGAAATTTCACACACTAGGGTAACCCACTATCAATAGTGCATTTTCTAGAAGAAGTCAGTTTGGGTTCTAATCAGAAAGCCATTACTCTTTTCTTAATTAACAGCCTGGATCCAAGAAAAGGGTTTTCACTGGTGAAAACGTTTGCCTATAGATTAGCATATATGAAATGCTCAATGAAATAGCACAATGCAATGCTCAATGATGAAATTATATATATATATATATATATATATATATATGCAGATACTCAAATGTGCATTCATATATGTTTCCTTCACAGAGACACATGTTATACAGTTATAGTTTGGACGTGAGGTATCCCCCAAAAGCTCATGTATGAGACAATACAAGAAGGTTTAGAGGAAAAATTATTGGGTTATGAAAGCCTTCACCCAATCAGTGAATTAATCACCTGATGGGATTAATTGAGTAGTAATTGAAGGCGGGAGGGTATGGTTGGAGGAGGTGGGGCATTGGGGTATATCTTTGTATCTAGCAAGTAGAGATCTCTGTTTCTCTCTCTGCTTTCTGATTATCATGTGAGCTGCTTCCCTCCACCACACTCTTCCACCATGATGTCCCGCCTTACCTTGAGGCCCAAAGAATGGAGCCTGCTGTCTATAAACTGAGACCTTTGCAACTGTGAGCCCTCAAATAAACGTTTCCTCCTTCACAGTTGTGCTTGTTATGTCTTTTAGTCACAGTGGCAAAAAAGCTGGCTAAAACATACTTAACATACATGAACAAAGTAGAAGAACCCCAAAAGGTCAAAAGTTTTACCTTTAGCTATGGTACCTTAGGCTAAATCCTTACTCTGTCCTCCCTCCAGAGGCAAATTCCTGAGACCTTTGAGCAGCACCATATGAGAGTCAAAATTCAGTAAATAAAAACAAAGTGTGTCTTTATTTACACTTACTAAAATATTTTCCGATATTCTGAACCAACTAGAAACACTTCATGCAATCTACATATTCAAAAAAACACCCATATCAGGTCCCATGTTGCCCACTGTGTTATCCAGTGATTGCAAGACATCTTCAAACCTTATAAATCTATACTGGAAGGCCAGGAACCACTGACTACATGGAATGACCATTTGTTTTACCATAATGTCAAGACATCAAACAGCCACAGCCTGCCTTTAATTACAATTTTGATATTTTGTACACAGTAATATTTTTTGCATTCAATTAAAATTCTTAAGAACTGCCTTATAATATTACCTCTCTTGAACACAGAATTTGGGGTGCCTCCTTGGATTTTGCCTCTTTGATAGGTGCCTCACTGTCCTCATTTTGCACATCTAAATAGCTGTAAGACTGAAATATCTGTTTCTAGAACTTCAGCAATCATCTCCAGGAAAACTTTCATTTAGGTAGCATTCAAAGCATCTCAATAGATGAGAAGTCAGGGCTTCTCATGACCATAAAATTAGTTGTATAAATTTTTTTTTGTCATTTAACTTATTATTGTTCTCTATGTTTTCTTAAAAATAAGTATTTAGTTAATTAATACCTGTATCTGTGGTATAATTTGACCAAAACTTGCTTTTGCTTTAACCTGGCATCCAAGAATTTAGCAATGGCTAACATTTCTACCACAAAAGAACAAAGAAAGTTGACTTGGGTATACCACAACAGCCAAGTAGACCATGATGAACCTAAAGGGTAGTATGTGACTTTTGTGGTTTAAATGCATTTTTGTAGAATCTACTATGTGTCAGACATGTTGTACATGCTTTGCCACAATAGATTCTGATCTTCACAAGACTATGAAGTTCTATTACTACCTCTGTTTTACAAAGCAGAAAACTCTTTCCTTGATCTTGGTCAAATCAAGAAGTAGGTGTACTTCATTGGAAGCTGGCCAACAGAATAAGTCCACCATAGATAATATATGCAACTAACATAACAAAAGTAGAAAAAGCCACCTAAGACTCACAGGGGTACTATATTTCTAAAATAATTCAAAACAAGTCTGAAATACATTGATAAAGCTTGTTCAAACTCTCAGTTAAAGGTCAGAACCAGAAACTCAAAACTAAAATGAAAGAGGTCATGTCTGTAATCACAGCTACTCTGGAGGCTGAGGTGAGATGATCTTGAGTTGAAGGTCAACCTTGGGCAGCATAAGGAAACCCTGTTAAATAATTGAATGAACAAATAAAAAACACAGACAAACAAAATAAAACTACAAAGAACTGGGCAAAATGTGACATTAAAATCAATACAATTTCTGTACTGCAATAATTTTTATTTACCTATTTATATATATGCCTTCCTTTTTGTTTCCTCGTTCAATTGTCTTTGAACCCCCATATACATAATAGACTCTAAGAAAATGCTTGATCAATGTGTGAATCCACTCCTCCCTTTTCCATAAAAGAGTCAATTATAGACAGATAAGTACCTTGGCTGCCATCAGAAAAACATGGAGCAGCTGACATCGGTCTCAAATGTCTCTTATGAATAACATAAACAAACACACTGCAGCCACTAAACAAAGAAATACCAATTTAATATTCTACAGCCTACCATCCTCAACTAAAGAAGACAAACAGTATCTTAAATGTATACATATTAGCAGGGTCCCGTTTAGCTTTTAAAGCATAGAGACTCCAAATGAAAGATTTGGGTTTTTCCTGGGAGAGCAAAAATAACTACTAAAATACAAACAATGAGTGAATGTCATCTTGAATTTTTAAAGTCATCTTTCAAATTGTCAAATAGTTTTATTACCCAATATTTTAAGATAATGCCCATCAACCCTTTCCAAACAAAAGATAATGAGGAATTACACAGATTTCAGCTAAAGAGTCTTGCTATAATTGAAGAGAAAATGTGGGTTAATGAATTTTCAGGTGACTAGAAACCTCCTCAGGTTGTTGCTATGGTGCTTCAACACCTTTTGGTAGCATCTTGAGAACTTAACAGGGAAGAGGGAAAATGAGCACTTTAGCAAAATGCCCTGTGGAACGCTATCATTGTTCCAAGCCCTGCTCCCTCATGGTCTGAGTGATCTGAGAGCAAATGCCTACATGGCACCCCCACAAAAAGGGTTTTTTTTTGTAATTATTACACAGTTCCCTCAACATTGATAAGAAAAATCATGAAATCTGCCATAGGCTGGTTGGAAACAGGTTTTTCTTCCACATTGCAGTATCCATCTCCATATTTATAAAATTACATGGTTTCAGATGAAGCAGTCATTTTAGTTTCTTTTGATCATTCATCCCAAATATTTAAGAATGATGGACATCTTTGTAATACAACTGTCCGTGTTTGTGAAGCTTTCATTTTGTGACATGACAATCACAGCTAATTAGTTCTCTAGGAATACAGTCCATTATAATAAATGTGGCCCTATAAAATGCATATCATTTATTAAACCAGTTGTTATTATATACAATGTGGCTCAAGTGCAATCAGTATACACTCAAAGCCATTCACACACACACATGCATTGCACTAATGTGCATTCCGGGGAACTCTGCTAGTACCCAAATCTTTGTTTTGCTTATTTCTGTATCACTAGCACCAAAGACAATGCCAGGAACATTAGAGGAACTCAATACATACTCATAGAGAGAACTGAGCCATAAAGATACCATCATTGTGGCTTCATTTGTATATAAACTGAATATTCTCCAGAGCAACTCTGAAAAATGTGAGGTAAGCACCTGTGATTCCAGCAACTCGGGAGGCTAAGGCAGGAGGATCCCAAGTTCGAGTCCAGCCTTGGCAATTTAGCAAGACTCTAAGCTACTTAGTGATACCCTGCCTCAAAATAAAAATAAAAAGGTCTGCAGATGTGGCTCAGTGGCTAACTACCCCTGGGTTCAATTTCTCTGATTTCTTCTGTGTCTCTGCCAAATACACTCTAATTTCTTTAGGCATCTGATCATATCAAAAATAATATTAATACTTATGACTTTTTACAATGATTACTATGTCTAGACAGTGGGGTGTGTTCACTTATTTCCCACAACTTTATAAGTTAGATGATACTACAGCCCTCAATTAATTGATGAGAAAAATTCAATTATAGACAGATAAGTACCTTGGCTGCCATCAGAAAAACATGGAGGAGCTGACATCGGTCTCAAATGTCTCTGACTGGAAGCTCTGAATTTCAATCCCTTATCATATCACCTCCTAGTCACAAAGCCCTCCTTACCACCAGAATATGAGGGGGTGAACTGCTCAACTTTTATTATTTCATAACATCTTCATCTCCTTTCTCGGTTCCTTTTCCCCAGCCCACCAATGCCAAAATCCATTCTGCCTGTCTAGACTGGAATGAGGGTGCATTGGCTCTGTTGCCTAGGAGCTGACTTATTAATCGTTATACTTCAGTGTGAATAGGACACAGTGCACAGGAGTGCCTCTGCCAAAGGACCATCTTAAACCTGTAACTCTGCTACTCAATAATACATTGTTTCTATTTGTAAGGGAATTCAGGTATCAGCAATTAATTAAAAGAAACATCTCTGAAAATTATTTAATTTGATTTATTCAATACTATTATAAAACTTCCTGTCCAAATTCATATGGTGAAGCTCGAACCCCCAATGTTCCAATATTTGGAGATAGGGTTGTTAAGGAGGTGATTAAAATTAAAGGAAGTCATAAGTGTGAGACCCTAAATTTATAGGAATAGTAAAGATGAGAAAGAAACCAGAGTTTACTTTTAGGTTTTCTGTTTCAATTAACTTTTTCATGCTATGATCAGAAAAAAAATGAATAGACACTTAAAAGAAGAGAAGTTTATTTGGCTCATGGTTTCAGAGGTCTTAGTCCATAGATGACCATCTCCACAGCACTGAACCTGAGGTGAAGCAGAACATCTGGTGGAAGAGTATGGCTCAGGACATGGCAATCAGGGACAAAACATATACCCTAAAGACACAACCTCAGGTACCTACCTCCTCCAGCCATGTCCTACGTGCCTACAGTTACCACCCAGTTAATCCCTGTCACAGGATTAATGTACTGATTAGGTTAAAACTATCATAGCCCAGTCATTTCACCTCTAAAGTTTCTCATTGTCTTATACATGATTTTCGGGAGGGGGGCACCTGGTATATAACTATAACTTTCCACCCATCCCTCTCCAAATGCAGAGAGGAAAGTCCCAGTGAGGAAATCAAGAGAAGGCAGCCCTCTGAGAGAGGAGGCAAGGAAGAAATGCCTCACCAGAAACCAGAAACCAAACCTGCTGGTGTCTTGACTTCCTACCTCCAGAACTGTGGGACATAAATTTCTGTTGTTTAAGCCACCCAGTGTGATATTTTGTATGGCAGTCCTGCAGAACTAAAAAACTTACCTATTTGTTAAGTACCATGTTAGGTAATAAAAATACAAATTTGAGTAAAGCCAGAGCCCTTTTTCTCTCAATTAATGGTGAAGAAGGAAATAGAAAATAGGACATATGATCAACTGATAGCCTCAGGAAGAAAAGTTGGAAGCTTTGACAACAAAGGTAATTTATACACTAAAGCTTTTAAAAAATAGTTTGTGGGGAGGAAGAAATGGAGGCATTTAGACTTGAAAAACAACAATATGATATGGGTAATTGCATTTGTGTTTAGAAACTGTCCGTTCTAATTAGTTGGAATACGAGATGTGATGGAAGATGTAGGAATCTACACAGAGGCAGCAAAAGGGCCATAGAAATCAACAGAGCACATCCATTCCTGGTCCTGTATGTAAAGACGTCTCCAGTTTTACGTCAGTAGACATGCATAGCCATTTCCTTTGTCTCCAGTATTTAAAGTTTGAGGACATAAAACTTTCAAAATGAAATGTTTGTGTATGGAATAGAATGCACAAGACTGAATTTGTACTATAAAAGATACAAGAGTTTTATAATGATTTACAATTTTAAAATTAAGTAGTATATACAAATTAAAGAAGGAAATTCCCTTTATTAATAAGTAAGGATGCTGAATCACCTGCATTTAATATGGCTAATTTTGTAAACAGAAACTTCAGGTACATCTTGGGAAACGTTATCTATAATGTAGATAATGCTCCTTATCTTTTCATTATTTCTACCAGGGGTCCACTGTGTGGTTTACCTACACTATGCTTATGCACAGAATTGCTCCAAGAAAGAGCAATTCAAATAAGGGATTCTATACAAAGGAATCCTTTTTCCACAAAAGAATAGATAGCTCATCAGTAATTGAATTAGTGCTATCTTCCCTTTCCTTAAATGTCCACACATTTGTCTAGCATTGTACCGGCAGGGAGGTGGGCAGATGACACACTTCTATAAGCAAGTCATATTTATTCCTAACAAGTTTTAAATATTGTAGAAATAAAGTAATAAAGTGAGTTTGAGTTGGTTTGGCTTCTTTCTTAGGATACCAATTATTTTGTTAAAGAAACTTTCATATCCTCAATATAGAAATAATTGTAATGACAAAACATTTAATGAGATGGAGGAGTCCTTAGGTAGTCCCAGCTAGCAGTAATGCACAATGATAACCTGTTGCTCTACCCTCATGCCCTTCTCATCATTCTTCTCCTTTCATAATAATCCCAACTCCTTCATAATATACCATCTGCCAGTTGTTCCAGGTAAAATCTTCTTATTTTGTCTCTTACATCCATCTCATCAACAAATCCTGTTGCTTCTCCTTCTAAAATATATCATGAACTGGGCTACCCTTCTCCTCTCCCACCATCTGAGTCCAAGGATCCCTCTCAGTCAGACTACTTCAACCCTCAGGTGCTTTCACTATAAGTCATTCTCCATGGAAGAGCCAGATCATCATGTTTAAAGGCTTAACTTACATCTTTCCTTATAAAGAGTATACTACATATTATAAGATTTTAATAGGTATTAATATATAGAAAAATAGAGCATTATTTATATAGCCATTAGTTAAATCTCCCTATTTATCTCTTTTCAAACAACTCTTCCATTTGCCATAGCCCATATATTCTGTATTTCATATCTATTTTAGTAATACTTCTTTTGGTCTACTTCACTTATCTCTAAGATATAAATGCTATTTTTGCCTCCCTCCTTGTTTTTGAAATGCAAAAACCTTAAGTTTAAAGGTCAAACTTTAAGTTTGATTTAAATGGTAATACTATATATTGTATTTACCATTTTAAAACATCATTATGCTTAACATCTATCCATATTCATTTTTACTTCTCTATAATATTCCATAATAAACCACATTCCATTTATCCATTTTCCTGTTGATATATATTTAAATAATTTATAGGTTTTGTTTATTGTTATATTTAAACAATGCTATCCTAGACGTTTTATACATGACTCTTAGCATTTATTTTTGAGATTGAACTCTTAAGCCTACCTCTATAACTAAGTTGCCAAGCAATAGAGAATTCCATTTTCCAAGTTGGCCTTAGAGAACTGACCAACTGATTATTTGCAGTGGTTCAGTTCTTACAGAGTTTATTGGTGGCTCCCAGAGTTAGAGGACCACCAGGGGTACCACCTTTAAGGGGGACTGTCTCACAACTTTGTCATCTGATGAAATTAATGATGAGAGCAAGTCTCAGATTTTATTCAACAAGAAGTTTCAGAAAGAGCTGTCACCTCTACTGTTAGCCAAATGAAGTCCCAGCTTTGTGTTTATTGCATAAAGTCAAAAGCACAGAATGAAGAAAGTTGGGCAGAGATGGCTCTAATGAGACACTGGTGTTTTCCCAAGAGTAGACAGTGCATGGAAAACAATATTTGCATCAGTTTACACATGAGATGTAAAACAGTTTGAACCTCAATTTACATATGAGTTTTTAACAAGTGAATTAAAACTGAAAATCATATTAAAAACACTTCATGCTTAGAGAAAAGTAATTTGCTTTATTTTATGATTGACAATTTCAACAAGAATATAAATTAGATATAATTATACAAACTGGAAAAAGGATCTTTACATCCAAACATCACTCTATTAATGGGCACTTTAAATGTATTTAATAAAATAAAATTAGATTGTTATGGATATCTACATATGGGAATCACAAGAAAGAAAGCAAAAACAATAATTCTGTTTGCCCATTCAGTAATTCACAACAATTTACATAACAATTCCCACAACTGATTTCAAAAACAGAAATGTTTTATTTTCTATGAACACAAACTGTGGCCATACTTTATATAATATTGCTTAAGGCAATCTACATAGGAAACATAATCAAGATTCATAATTGCACAAACTTGCAAGGCCTTACATTTCTTATCACAAATTATACTGCTGTCATAATTCACAAAGAAGTAATTGTAGTATTTTATGAACTGCTTACTGTCAGGGACTGCAAATTGTTTAGCTAATCCATATAAACTTTTTGGCTGCAAATCCTCAATGTCATAGGTCTGAGTTAGGATATATTCCAGCTTCCAATTGGCATCTCCCTTTAGATTTGCATCTGTCAGATTCAGATAATACTGCAACATATCCTAAATTTAAAGACAGTAACAAACTTGGTTCACTTTTATGGCATATGAAGCATTACAAAATATGAAGAGTGCTTATTAAGATTTATGTGACGTTTTTAAAGTTGTTGTCATTAAAATTGGTTTCAAAGAAAATGCTCAATAAAATCTGTCATCACTTTTTAAATTTTAGAAATTATAAAAGGATATATAGTAAATAACCCAAAATATAAAGAGAGATGTACAAAATAAAAATTTTTAATTTCATTTAATTCACACAACTCAAAGGTGACTACTGCTAACAGCTGTGTGTAGTATGGTAGTGTGCTAGAGGCTGCTCAAGCCAGCTCACAAAAGCTGACTGAAGTGTTCAGAAACATTGGAAAGTCAGACAATGTCACTTTGGTACCTTGAAATTGTCCACGACAGGAGTTATTTCTATCTTGGAAATCAACAAACACTACAAATCAAGGCACTAATTTTCCCAGTGAAGCAATAGCTAAATGTTTTTCAGCACTGCAATGTACAAGTTTTGTTCTATTCTTTACATACAAAACAAAGATAAATATTTAGAAAATATATGTCTATTTTGACTTCTCAAAAAAAAAAGGAGTCATACTATATAAAGTATTTTGTACTTTTAAAATTAATGCAAATTAAGGGGAATCATTCCATGTCAGCATATCAGTATACACACACAAACATACACACACACATATAATTCATATAGGTTATATATATATATCATATATATTCATCTATGTACATGCATAGACATGTATGGGTATGTGTATATATCTGAGGTTCAGATCCAAAAGCATGCAACTAACAGTTGTAAAAGAATTTCTTTGAATTAGTTTATCAATGTTTTATTCTCCATTTAATCGAACATATCTGAATGAAACCAGATTTTTGTTGCCCTATTTCCTTGTTATTTTAAGGAATAAAAGAGTTATACCTTATTTAAATTTATTTAGGGAAAATGCAATTATATAAACAATTGCTTTACTAGTGGAAAAATCTTTCAAATTATATTTGTAGAGAGAGGCAGTTACCCAAGCTAAAGTACCTATAACCTAAATGGCCATCCTTTTGGTGCTATATTGTTCTAAAGCAGAGTCATGAATATGCTCCAGAGAACTTTTGTCTCAAAGGCAAATGTCAAGTTTGAATTTTTTTCTTTACAAAGATTTGATGCAAACATGTATTGAGCACTTAGTATGAGTTAATCATCTCTCTAAGTACTTCACATAGATTTGTCCATGGAATCCTCACAGCTACCCAGTAAATTCAGGCATATTTAATTCCCACTTTAGGGATAAATAAACTAGAACATAGAGAAGTTCAGTAATATAGCCCAAGAGAAAAATATGATCCCAAAGCCTACACTCTTCTTTATAGTTATGCTTTGGAAAAGTAATTAATATGGCTTAGCAAAAAATTTCAATTTGCATCCAAGTTCATAAATAAAGCACTATCCAATGAACTCTTCAGTAAGTGTGAAGTCCTTAGAGAGATAGATATAGTTCCCAAGACTAACCTCACCAGCCCACACTTAGAAAGTGCTGACATTCCAAACATAATATATATATGTATATATCATATATATATATATATATATATATATAATGAGACTGCAGCATAAAATACATCGCACAAGGCTGTGCTGAGAATCATTCAACTAAAATAAAGAAAATTGCAAAGATATGCATAAATATGGGGTCAACTCTGAAATCATGCCAACTTACCAATAATGTATAATCACAAGGCTTATACTGAAATAATCGGACACCAGGATTATTAGTTTCTTTTTCTAAAACACCCTTTACTGGTGTAACAGCAGGAGCCACAAACAAAGAATTTACTGGACTTCCTGGAGAAAAAATATGTAAATTTTCTTTTAAATTGAGTTTAACTATATTAAAAATAGGAATAGCTTCCAGGTTAAGAGATTAACAGACATAATAGACAAATGATGTATGATCATTGATGAATCCTGACTTGAAACAATTATAGAGACACTTTTAAGAAAGCAAAAAACTCATAATATCAATACCAAAGAATTAATGTTGATAATTATGGTTCTATCAATTCTCCATATATTTTATAATGAATTCAGGAATACATAGGGCTGACATAAGATCTGATGTTTGATTTCACTTTTCAATACTTCATTTTAAACACTGAAGTGTACATATGCACACATACATGTATGTATGTATTCATGTATGTATGCATATGTATATACATATATATATATACAGTACAGATTTATATAAAAAGCAAATGTAGCAAAACCTTGATAGATGTTGAATATGAATGATAAAATCATGAATATAGATGTTTGTTGTATCATTCCCTCTACTGTTTTATATATTTGAAAATTTTCATAATAAAAAATGTTCAAGTCTATCATAGGAACACACACAAAAACTTTTGGACTAGTTCATTCTGTACCTCTACCTAAAACCATATACCACTATTTATATACTAAGAATTTGACTAAAGTGTCACAATGTTTGATTATCTGTTATAAAAGTAAATTTTTTTCTGAGTGAAAAAATTTTCTCAAATGCTAGAAAGTAATCATTTTTACCAAGCTAACTCATTTTAGATGAGAGGTAAACATTTGAAAATTCTTCCCCAATCATGAAAGAAAATGCACATTGATTTTCCTTCGGTCTAGCATAAAATCCGAACTCTGATGTTTTAACTCTCAGTGTCCTGCTAGAGCTTCTTTCCTTTTCTTTTCTTTTACTGCTGAATAAGCAAGAATAGCAGTTAAGCACCTATAGGTAAGTCATTGTGTAAATTGTGCTCAGATTTTTAAATTATGAAAAAGAGAAATTTACCTCAATTTCTTTTTATATGACAAGTTATTTTTTTAACTTGTCATATAAAAAGAAATTGAGGTAAGTTAACAACAGTAATATCTTCCTAAACTCAGGTATCTGAAAGAAAATTGGAGTGAGCTAAGCATTTCAGGTATTTTTATGTGGACATCAAACAAATGATGCTGGCTCTGTGCATCTAATAGGAGCTTATAGTGCAGAAATCTAATTACAGGCCTAGTCTTTTGATTTGGACATTCACCATATAACCATTAAAGGTATTCACAAAAGGCCAGTGCTGACAGGTTTTTTTAATCAAAGATTCTGAGTTCCTGAATCAGTAAACTTACTGGATAGTCACTGCTTTACTCCAGTATCTTTACTGATCAGATGCAGCCAGGTACAGTAGTGCATACCTGGAATCCCCATGATTCTAGAGGCTGAAGCAGAAGGATCACAAAGCCAGCCTCAGCAACTTAATGAGGTCCTAAGCAATTTAGCAAGACCCTGTCTCAAAATAAAAAATAAAAAGGGCTGGGATGTGTCTAAGTGGTTAACCATCCTGAGTTCAACTCCTGGTACCAAATTAAAGAAAAAAAAAAAAACTGCAAACAGAATGTCACACTACCTTTTTTATCTGAAAGAACCATAAAGCTGTCTTTGTGATTATGTCCATAGAATTGTCCTGCAATGATATTGCTATATCTTCTAAAAATATCTATCAATTTCTCATTGTAGTATTGTCTCATTGCTGTGATACCACTCGAAAAAGGCAGATATCCTACTGGAATATGTGCAATGATGTACACCTGGAAAAAGAAATGCAAGAAAGGCCTTATGAGACTCTTTTTGCACATTTATCATAACTAAATGATATTTGGATACCCAACATTGAAAGTATATTAATTAAAATTCAGAAATCAAATATACCAACTCTCCTATTTATGACAAAAGAGAGAAAATTATGAAATTATTAAGTTCACTACATCTGCACTTGCCTCATTTATACTACACTGTTGATAATATATAGTAACTATGACCTTGATCTTAATTTTTTAAATCTTTAAATTTTAATATCATCCTTAATATCTGTGTCTGGTCAAGTCAATAAATAAACAAATTTAGCCTTCTGTTTATCCATGATTTGAGTCTATGGGATCTACCTTTTCCTTATTTTGCTGCGAGCTGTTCAGAGTATCTTCTAGCCATTCAAATTGACTTGCTGGGTCAGTCTTGTTCAGGGTCATGACATTTGGACCATAGTACAAGTTTGTGTTTAGACTGATGATCCTAAGGTTTGGATTACTTGTGACTTTCTGTGAATAAAAACCACCTGTAAAAACAATTTAAAAAATACATCTTAGAAATGCATATATATCAGGAAGCTTAGACCTGCCTCTCACTCTTTAAATAACAATCGATTTAACAAACATTTCTTGAAAACCTGGTATGTGCCAAGGCTCAGTGTATACATACTGAGGATACAACAATTGCAGCCAATATTCAGATGAAAAAATAATTAAATGTTTGGGTATTAATTAATTAGACTGAATTTTATAAAAGAAAGAGTTATATATCAACCCCTGATTGAATAGGATGGAGGAGTTAAAATGAACAATCGTGAAATATAAAATCTAAATAATGCGAATATACCGAGATCTTGCTAGAGACTACTAAAAAAAAAAAAAAAATGTCAGATAAACCAGAGGTGTTACAGTCCCCAGTGGAGGAGAGACTTAAAAGTTTGATCCCATTCAGGCCTCTGAACTACTGGGAATCATCACTCATGGGTCTGCTGCATTGGTGCTTCCGGAGTTAGATAGTAAGAGCTTGGGCGAGCTTTCTTTGCCCACTCACAAACTTTCAATGACTGATTGCTACTTCTTTAATTTCTTTTTCTCTGTAGCCAGAACACTTTATAATTTTCACTATGGTAGTAGTAGGGTTGTTTTTGAAAAGCTGTCCCTTATTTCCTAGTAGTAGAAGATGACAGCAATTCTCACTTTGGGCTCTTAGTATGATAAACTTTGAGTTCCTTCAAATCACTATTGCTTTTAAGACTTTCATTGAAAGCCTTTTACGATGTTCAACTCTAATCTCTAAGTGGAAGTTAGATAATCATGGTTGAAGTGGATATCATTGTACAACTCATATGGCTCTTTCTTAGGACCAGCATTCCACGTCAGCTCTTTTGTGCCTTCCTCTCATTGTGTTGAGCTGAGCCTCTTTATAATCTAGAATATCTCTTTAGGAATCTTGATTATTTTTATGGCTCTTCTTTCAATATACACAAGCTCTCCGTGGGTGTTTCAGGTTTGGGAGGATAGGACTAGATACCGTTCCCCAAATGAATAAGGTCCATGGCCTAATTCTAAGATAACAGGACTCTAAGTCATACATACTGTGATTAGTTGAGCATTAGCAAAAACAACAGTAAGAAAATAGTGGCAAAAGGTTTAAAGAAAATAGTGAAAGACAGACTTTGAATTGAGAGAAGTCCAGTCATTAAGTTAATAATTTTCTCAAAAATTTAAAAGACTAAAAGTTAAGTTTCACAGATCACCACTGCAGTGAAGTTGAGAAAACATCAGGGTTTACATCCTCGTGTGTTGGGAGCCAGTGGAGAAGGGACCTTCAGACAATACCCAGGAAGGCCTCACCAGGCACTTGCTCTACATGACTTTTCCAAGCACCTCAAGGTCCATGTGAAAAGCTTAGTTATTCTCACTTTGCCAACTGTTAGCATTGTAAAATATGCTTGCTGGCTAAACGTTAGCATCCTTTCTCTCTTCTCAATCAATTTTCCAATTGAAAACATATACTTATTTACATTCTAATTTGAAGCTCAGCTTTTGCTTCACGTGGAGCATCCTGATTGAGGGTGGAAAGGAAGGGATAGAGTTCCCTATAAGATAAACAAGTTCACATCACATGGCAACGTAACTACTCACCATCCTTGGCTCATCCAAGAAAACACTCAAGACTTAATTCTAAACAACATGAATAAAAAAGTAGGTAAAATGGGGATACTTTTTCACTTACCTTTCCTTAAAGTACTAATAGCTTCTTCATCTAGCCATGGTTTCCAGAGGTTGGCCACTGCATTGTACACTTCACTGGTGACTATAGGCAGCTGATCCTGACCACAAACAATATAATCCACATTGAAACTTCAAAGATATTAATTAATTAATTAAGCTTTAAAGGATTAATTAATTTATATATTACTTGAGTGTTGACTACTGTGTCAGGCATCTGTAGACACAGGCTGAACACTAGATAGATGATATCTTCAAGAAATTGATAACTTAGTTGGGGGAGGAGAGCCAAACGTAATCAACCATGAGACATTGTGCTACCACAGAGGTCCTGGGAGCAGAGAAGCAGGGATAGTCAAGTTAGAGAGGAGTGCAAAGAGACCAATCACACCCAGTTTTGCATGGTGACTTCATCAGGTTGACAAGAAAGGCCACCAAAACAAAACAAAACAAAACAAAACAAAAAAGGCTCAAACAAGGACCCAGAAGCACAGAGAGCAGTGCTACAAACAGAGAAAACTCCTGTTTTCATGTGGCCAGGGTCTATAGCATGGACATGGGAGTTGTGTTCATGAAACAGATACTGAAGACAGGTTGGAGCCTGAACATGCAGGGCCTGGTCTAGCATGCTGTGGGAACCAGAAAAACATGATTTAAGACTTTAACAAAGTCCTCTGAATGCTACAACTACTATGAAGGTTCTCAGCTCACTGAATAAAGATTTACAACCACATGTTTCTGACTTGAAGAAGTGTCTTAATGGCCATTTAAGTTATATCAATATGCTTTGATTTTTAAAAATAATACTTTATAAAATATAAAGCATTTTCATCTTCAAGTGTCTTTTTATTGTATCAATTTTCTTAAATCATTATAAAGTACCTTTGTTTTCCTGAAATATTATTAATAGTGACATAAACTCTAGGAAGAAAGAATTTTTAAAAGTGCTGAATAAAACATAATAAACCATTTGTGAAATTGGATAATAATTTCTCATGTTTAAAAAAATCTGAAAAACTTAAGCCCTATTCTTTATTCATATCATTTCCCTGAATACACAGCCTGAATAAACCTATATCTTAGAGGAGTCTCTTGTCAACATGGATCAACAGGGGAGTAGAAGAAGGGGATTGAGAGGGAGGGAGGCGGGATGTGATAAGGGAAAAATAATGGAATAAATCTGACCTAACTTTCCAATGTTCACATAAGAATATACTAGAGTAAATCTCACAATTATGTATATCCACAAGACACTAAAATTATATATAAAAAAAAAATATATATATATATATATATATATATACATATATTTAGAGTAGAGGAAAGGAAATTGTGGGTAGAAGGAGGGGGAAAGGGATGGTAAGTATTGAGGACTTAATTGGAGCATATTATATTCCATGCATTTATAATTATGTCGTTTTAACTGGAGACAATTTTTCAAAGCATATTTTAAGTTTGTTTAAGAGATCAGGGTCACCTACCTGAGAAATACACATAGCTTCTGCCAAACTAGATTCTGAGTTGAAATTGATAATAACAATAATGATGATATTAATAATAATATAAATCCATGAAGTATTGGATTTTGGTTTATTTTGGGTTGACTGCTAAAGTATAGAATGATGGTGGATAATCTTAAAATTGTAGCCATCCTTCAGTATCCACAGGGGATTGGTTTCAGGATCCCCCTAGGATATTAAAATCTTGAGGATGCTCAAGTCCTATATATAAAATGGAATAGAATTTGCATAAAACCTACACACATCCCCATATATATTTTAAATAATATCCAGACTACTTATAATATTTAATCCAATCTAAATGTCATGTAAATAGCCATTATTCTATGTTGTCCAGAGAGTAATGGCAAGAAAAAGGTATGTACATATTCAGTATAAAGTTATTTCTTTTAAATATTTTCTGAGAATTGGTTTATCTGAACATGCAGAGCTATATTTACATAGGACTGACTATATATAAAAATCACTCTAGATATTTGTATTTTAAATATGAGAAATATGAGCAGACAAAGTAGATAATGTATCAAGACAGCTGATAAATTCCCAGGTCTTCCCACCATCCCTCATAGGTCCAATTGTCTCTTGAACTGTGCCACCTTGTCAGTCCTTTTGGACTTTGACTGCTAACCACAGAGAAAGGAGGCATAATAGGAAGTGATAATCTTGGTACCACCAGTCTTGCCAGCATAGGAGTAAATGGGGACCACGATCAGACCACAACAGAAGGAACTCCTGGGTTGCCCACTGCCTCTGATGCAATGAGTGGGACATGCATCTCTGCATGCATGTTTATGGAGCTATGGTGAAGATTTATGGGATCTTCATGGAGAAATCACAGTTATCAAATTTATTTATTCTTCATATTCTTCAAAATTAGATCCCAGATGTCAGTCTTTGGGACAATGTGTTGAGGGGCTTTCATGTGACATTTGATATTTCTAAAACTGTGAAGTAGAAAGATGGTAGTTTTATAAAAAAATATTTTCAAATATAAAATCATAGGCTAGGATCTGTTGGTGTAGCTCAGTGACAAAGCACATGCTTGGGAACAGAGAGCTCTGAGTTCAACTGCCTTCCTCCCCAAAAAAATAAGCTAGAAAGTGAAACAAACAAACAAACAATTTAAGGTATGTGTGCAGCCCAATTTATCTTAGTTGTAAGTGTAATAGGATAAGTTGCATAAGTTAGCATTTGTAACTTTGAAATATTTTAAAATTTGACTTAATGAAAAGACAGAGGTAAAGATAAAATGAAACAAATCTTCAAAGAGTCAGAAAAAAATTGCATCCTGTGCCAGTCCTCAGTGCTACAAAAACCACCACTTCACTTAGTGTCCCAGGAAGCAAGCTGTTTTCTTTTCATATGTATCACTAATTCTCAGAAAAACTTTGCAAGGCAAGTATTCCCTCTCCTATTTGCAAATAAGTGACCTAGTGATAAGGGACATATGTGAGTTATGCAAGATCAAGCTCTTAGAAGCAGGGCAGGATAGAGATTTAAATTCTAGTGAATATTATCTGAACTCCCTATTTTCCAGTGTGCCTGTCACCTAAGGCATATAAAAATAATGTATGTAACTTCAGGCTCCAGCACATTATTTATCCTCAAGCTGCTATGCTGTGTAGTTTTAACATTCCAATAGTAATAAAAGTTGACCACTGGCTGAGAGGCTGGTTCACAAAGACTCACATACTATTAGGTCAAGATTGTAGGTGAAAGCCAAGAAGTCACTTGAAAGTAAAGTTTGTCCAACAATACAACTTTCAAAATCACTCTACTCAGTTTAGATAGCTAAATTATCAAAACTTCCACTTGCTATCCAATGACACAGATGGAAAAGATATTCTAAGTAGAGGGATAAATGTGGACAAAGTAAATCACATTTAGGAAATGCTGAGTGTGTCAGTCTGGCAAGAACAAGGGATATATGAAAGGATGTGGCTCCAAACACACACAGAACGGGGATAAAAAAGATCCAGAACGTGGGATCTGCAACTAAGTGCTTGTGAGCACTCAGAAAAGCAACTCCACATTTCTGGGCCTCAGTTTTCTTATCTATAAATGGAGAGTTGATCCAGACCAGGGTCAGCACACTCTTCTACAAAGGAAAGGACAGTGTATCCACCAGGCCTATGGTTAATATGTTGTCTGTGACAACCTTTCTGTTCTGCTGTTATAGCACAAAAAAAGCAACCACAGACAATTTTTTAAAAAGAGAGAAAGAATGGAAACATAGTATGTTCCAGTAAAATACATACAATGAACCAAATCTGAATCACAGGCCAGTTTGCCAAGCCCTTAACTAAACAGTAATCTCTGAGACATCTTACATCTACACAAATCTACAATTCTACAATACTCTAACAGGACCTTGTAACCACAAATGGTCCCAGCTGTTATGCACAGGTATCTTAACAAATGGCCACACTGAGTGGTGGGGCCAGGGCTACATCAGGCAATAAATAATCTAACATTGTTTCTGTTGTGAATCACATCTTAATTAGATAAAATGGATTTGAACATTAGACCTCCCTTTTTGATTGTTAATAGCATTTTATGTTTTTTGTTTTTAATCACAATCAGAGAGTATAGATCTCTATATGCCTAATAGAAATTCTGAAAAATACAAATATGTGACAACATTAATCTTCTTTTCTAACTCTGCCATGGGAATGCAAACGAATAAGAAAATTATTCCAGAAAAATGGAGAAACTAGAGAATATTGTAAAGGAAAACAGGGGTTAATTATCTACAAACCAGATAGATAGGAATTAATTATCTACATACTGGGTAATTTGCTTCTGAAAAACTCACTATTGACATAATTTTCTATGAATTATTTAAAATATCCTTTTAAAGTCCCCAAAGCATTTGTCCTGCTTTCTTTGATGTTTATCACAAAGAATACATTCTGCTTCCATAAGACCCATTCCTGCTCCCTACTCCTAGCTAGCTATTGTCATAATTTTGACACTAGGGATGGGAAAAATTTTCTAAGCATTTCTGGAAATTGATGTCACACTTACCTGTGGCCAGTAGTCATGATTGCCCAGGGCAGGGAAAACTTGGAGATTTGGAAAGAGACTCTGGATGGTCATTGTCATGTTAGAGATCACCTTGATAACAGTGTCTGTTGAGAGCTCAGGTACTGGAACATGAGGTGGACTATCCCTGAAAAAGAGAAAGAATGGTAAAGAACAAAATCCATCTTTGTTAAGAGTCATGAGACTTATGCAACTATACCCATCACTGCAGACTTCCACTTTTAAAAAGTAGACTACAGTTAAAGAGTTAATGTCAGGTGAGGTTTTAGGTGGCATGCACCTGTATCCAAGCTACTCAGAAAATTGAAACAAGAACATTTTGTAAGCCAGGAGCTTAAGCCTAGCCTGAGCAATATAGCAAGATCCCATCTCAACAAAAAAAAAAAAAAAAAAAAAGAAAGAAAAAGAAAAGAGAGAGAGAGAGAGAGTTGATAAACTACTCATCACCTACCTCTTCCCCACGGAGAATCCTATTAAAAAAGAAAAAGAAAAAGAACAAAAATGTAATGTGAGAGGGAAAAGAAAAACTGTAGTATTTGTAAAGCACACATTCTGGAGCCAAATGGCCTGAATATGTACACTTGGGCAAGGTATTTAGATGCTCAGTGCCTTCATTTTCTTAACTGTAAAATAGGAATAATAATGATACCTACTGTAAAAATTAAATAAGTTGCAATGTATAAATTAATTAAAACAGTCCACAGAACAAAGCAAACACACTACAGGGATTATTCAAGGTACTAGAAATCTAGGCCTCTTCATTCTGTTATGATGGATGGAACTAGCTAGTTGTTCCAGCCGAAAATGAGACTTGACAAAATTATCATCACATGTTAACTCCCATGTTGCCTTTTTTCCTCGATTATTTAATTAAGACCAATAATCACATTAATTAATACTTTAAAATATTCATGCAGGTGTGATGTTTATGGAATCATCTGTTTGTCAACACTGACATACTTCTAAAGTATGTATTATTAAAAAGAAAACAGGACTTCAAAAATAGTTTTATCTCTAATAATGTTGACTAATTTGATCTAGTATTTTTTAACTGAAATGGTTCTTAAAACAATTATTATTCTTATAAACGTCAATATTCATATGAAGTTTAGGATACTATAGGTAAGTACTAAGGAATTAATGATATTTATATGCTCACTTACCCCGTCCATATCATGAAAGATGCTTCTTGTCCTGAATTCTTAATAAAATCAAATGCTGACAAAATAAGTTGATATGGAGAATCACACAGGACATCTCCAAAAGGGCCAGGGTTGGAGGCATTTGCCCCTTTGGATGAAGAGCACACTTTGGTGTGGTCATCTGTGATGTGGTAACTAGGATCTAAGTGTAAATCAGTCACATGCCAGAACTGTCCTGTTGATCAGAAAAGAAATGCTGATAAATACTTTTCTTTTGGAATTCCCATACAAATATTTACATTAAGACTAGAAACAGTTTTCCCTCCCTATGATTAGAAAAGATTCAATAATTTAAATGTCCTTATACCATGAAGTTAAATACAATCCTTTCCTGTGAGAAGATGAATATTCAGAGAACATAGGATGAATATCCCACTTACATATGTCAGAACTAATGAGCTTATTAGCACAACTACTAACAAAGAAGAATTTGCCTAATGAAATTTTGGGGGACATCCTTCTGAGAGGTCAATGATAATATCATACTGTGTCTTAATAGCATGTCTCCTTACAGAATTTAAGGTTTGGGAAATTATTTACATTCATCTTGCAAAAAAACTGACACTGAAATATGTGATTTCTCAGAGTTACATGAATAGGTTAACTGCAGAATGAAGAAAGGTATACCTCAGTTAGTTTTTTATATAACTTTCTTCTCAACATTAAAGGAAAGAGCATAAATCTTTAACCATAGTCATATGCCCCAAGAGGGAATTCCCACAGATTCTTAAAAGCTATTTAATAGAGGTATACCTTCTATTATATACTTGTACAAAGCATTTATAGTATTACAGGAAGCAGTTGTTAAAGACAATGTTCCCTTTGGGTTTTCAGGGAGAAACCAAATCCATTTGATAACATGCCTGTTTGGAAATCATCTTAAGAAAGGTTACTTCCTTGAAGGACACACTAAAACAAAGAGTCATAGTAGATACCTCATTTTATTATTTAATATGTGCTAGGCACTGTGATAAGCAATTTAAATATACTAAGTTATTTCATTCTCAAAAGTATTCTATCACCTAGGAAATCATGTACCAGAAATTTGCTCAAGTACATACAGTTAATCTGAGCCCTCGTTTGAAGGGCCCCCAACCTTGCATCTATATAATTAAATTATAAAATCATTGATTTTTCTGCTTTCTTATGTTTATTTTTTAACTTGCTTTAACACTGAGAGGTTTTTTTGACACTTTATTATAGATTTAAAGCTGCCTATAATCAATAGGCAGCTTTAATGGCCATGGTTTCCCCCAATTTGGGTAAATACAAACACCTTCAGGACAATAACTAATTTCCAGAGTTGCAAAAGAAAACATTTCCTTTACTTTGATTTAATCTCTATACTGTTTTACTAAGCATATTCCGTGCACTTTTTCCTCAGATGAATTTGCTTTTAAAATGACTTTCAAAACAAATCTTCAACACACATGAGAACATAGGATTTTGAGTTCACTATGATTCCAATTAATTTATACCAGAAACACAACAGAAGTGTCAGAGCAAAAAAAAAAAAAAAGAATTTAAGCCTTTATTTATATAAACATAATAAAACTTAATACAGCCCAAAGCTGGAAAAATGAAGTGAAAATATGATTTTTTAAGATGGAAAGTATGAGTAATCTTTTTGATTGTTTCCTGCCAATGTTATTATTATCATTTCATAACACAAATTCACACCTAAGAAGTGCCAGACAACATATCTAGATGAACATAGACATAAAATAGTCCTCATGGTCAATTACTCAGTACTTAGTCACCATTTGAAAACATCTGCTGAGTAATTGATTTTATTCCATAATGCAGAAAATACCTTATCCTATATTTCCAGTATAGATTTGCTTTATCCTGTACACAAAGTAGAGATGACAAAGCGGTCACAATCATACTAGAGGCTGCCTTTCCTTGGACATCTCACTCTTGTGTAAACATGTATTTGTATTATTTGTAGAATATTAAGGAATAGCAAACTGTACAAAAGACATAAGTGCTGTGGTGGAGAGCTAAAGCACGGGTCAGATCACCTGCCTTCCAACACATCCTCCACCACCTACTATTTTGGTTGAGTGACCTTAACTGGTTTCATTTGTAAAGTGGGAATAATAATAGTGTCTGCTGTGAGGGTTGAGAGACTCCATAGCAGGAAAGCCCTTAGGAGGCGCATGGCACCTAGTAAGTACCACCTTTAGTTTGACTGTTATTACTTTATAATTCCAAAACTTTAATTTAAAATTGAACTTCCCTGTTGGCAAGTAAGTTAAAAATTATGGAGTACTTACTATGTTTCTCACATGTTTATGCTTTTTAATACTTTACATACATTAATTCATTATTCTTCTGCATTTTACAGATAGGGAACTAAAGTACACAGAAATTAAATCCAGTCACATAGATCTTACACAACAGAGCTGCCACATGAATTCCGGAATCCCACCCAGTGTTGCTGCTGCCCTTCAGAACTGCAGGCACTGCCTCCCTGTGTGTGTTCAGTCAAATATCCTCTCACTTGCCTCACACAAAAATAGGCAATGGCATCTATGTGTGAGATACTATGAAGAGTAAGTCCCACAAGAAAATTAATTTACTAAATTTGTGTAACCCAAGACTTAAAATGCAATTAAGAGAACATTTTTACGATGTAATCTAGTACCTAGTTTATATACCTCCAGCATCTAGAGTATGTTTGACCAACAGAGACCCTCAATAAATATTCTTTATATATGATGACATTTTAGGTCAAGGCCAATTTGGGGGATTTACTCAAGATCACATGATGATTCAGTAATGAAAGCTGAACTGGAGCCAAACTCCCCAGACTCCACTGCTCTTTCTACTACATGGCATTGCCAGACAGATAAATGAGGGGCTAATTATTTAGATTGACTAAAGGAAATCTTTAAATAGAAGCCAAGAACTCTGACAAGTTCTTAACCTGAGATTTATGCATAATGAACTCTGGATTAATTAGGGAATCCCTAATGAACTGTATTTAAAATGTGCTGTTTGTGTGTGTGTGTGTGTGTGTGTGTGTGTGTGTCTGTCTGTCTGTCTGCCTATCTGTATGTATGTATGTCTATCTAAAGACATGGACTTGGCCTGTGACCGAGCCCACGCACACACCAATCCCAGTTCCCTGGTTCAAAGTCCAGAGTGCTTAAAAAAAATATCCAAAAATTATGTGTGTATGGGTATGTGTGTGTGTATTCAACATTATCTAAAAAAAATGCTCAAAATCATACAAGTCTTTCAGTATCATTTATCCTAAAGAACCCACTGAACCTTACTTAGCTCAGATGTTGGGACATGGGGTCATTTATTGTTTATAATGTTAGTTCCTATCTACTAAATACACCAATAGGCCCCAGTTTGCTAAATCAAAAGCACTGGGGCCAAACAGACCCAGCAGAGCAGAAACTGAGACAGGGAATTTAGACATACAAACACAAAACAAGCAGGAGACAGGCATGGTAGAAGCTGTGGAGGTATCTAAGCACTGAGGGCTCAGAGGTAAAAAGGGGACACTTGGTCACCTCAAGCAGAAAACATGTAAAATACTACATGCTCAGAGAACCCCTAAGTCAACACTTCTCTGGCCTCTGGAATCCATTTACCTCTTTCCCTTCCTCTGCAGCTTCCCTACCAAAACAGGAAGAAGTGAAGAGAAGCTTCACATCTTATCCATAAAGTTTTCATGGAGACCCTGGGCATCAATCATTAAAACCAAAAGGTGAGTTTACCATTGGTAGGGTTCAATAATTTCAACCTGAGACATTTTATCTGAACATCCCATATAGCCACATAGTTAACATAACACAACACAACTCCAGCAATAATAAAAGCAGAAGTCATCATCATACATCAACATTTTGGGGACGATTTCTGGTTATAACTAACATTTGTCAATCAGAAAAACCGATTTACAGTTCTTAACTTCAAACTGCCTGACAGCAGAGTCAATAGCACTTGGCTTTGAGATAAAAAGAAGACACTTTCCTGAGAGCCAAAGTGTTCCTGAAATCCTGTGAGTGGAGAGAGCAAGCAAGAGTGACACAGAGAGGGGGGGAGAAGACCGAATGTTGAGCACTAAGCCTGCTTCTGAGTCTCAGGGACTGCTAATCCCCAAACAGAACACCTATTTTTTTTTCTTCCCGCCCCCCGCCCCCCCACACGCCACTACAGCAATTATTTTAAAAGGGAGTCAGGGAGGTTAGCTTCCTTGATTTTTGAAACTGAAGGCTCAAAAGGCATTGTACAATCTCTCACCCTTTATTTAGTCTAGACTGGCTATAGCGTCATCCGAACCCCCTTAAGAGTTTGTAAAACACTGTTGAGCCTCAGCGTTGCAGTTTCAGATTCAGGAAGTCTGGCGTGACGCTGAAATTTTCCATTTCAAAAAAGTTTAGGTGCTGCTGATACTCCTGCTATTGTTCGGGGGCCACACTTTGAGAAGCCTGTTAAAACAGGCACCTCATTCTTGGTTGGAAATGAATAAAACGGGCCCGCAGTTTGGTAGACCAAGGAAGGGGGAGCGCAGCACCGAGAGAGTGGTCGCTCTCTGGCTGAGTGCATGGCAGACAAAGCCAGCGACCTCACTGAGCAGGACAGAAGATACCACTGAAACTTACACCCCTGAAGTGAGAGGGACACCTCTGCGTGGCCCCCTGCGCTCTGGGCTGTTCAGGGACACCAGGAGTGGCCGACACCTAACAGCCCGTAACTTTTCCAGCCTTCCCCGGGGCCTGGCCACCGAGACGCAGGATGTAAACAAACGCCCGACGGGCGGAACCCAGTGCGCCCGAGGGAGCGCCCCCGCCGGCGCGGACATTTCCCGGCCTGCCTCGAGTTGCCGGCGGGTGACCCGATTCCCGGCTTTGGCCGCCCTGCCCTGCCCTGCCCTGGTACACTCCGCGGCCCACTCAGCGCCGTCGGGCCGCACTCGGGTGGGCCGGGACCCAGGTTGCCCGGGCCTCTGCACAGCGCTCAGCTGCCGCGCTCACTTTCCCGACTTTGCGGAGCCCTTTGGCCCGGCGCCCTCCGAAGCTCCCTGACGACTCACCCACAGCCGCCACGGGACACCCGCCGCCAGCGGGAGCCAGGGGCAGCCCGAGGCCCGGGCGGCTGTGCCAGGCGGCCAGCACGCAGCAGAGGAAGGCGCCCAGCAGCGCCATGGCATGCCGCGGACCCGGGAGGCTCAGGCTGTCCTGTCTTGCGGTTCCACTGGGACCGGCAGGCCTGGGGGTGGGGAGGAGGCAGAGGAGGCGCGGGTGTAGACGCCCAGCCGATCACGTGCATAGAGATTTCCTCAAGGAGTCGGTTCGCCTGACCTTCAGCTGCTGTGTTGTGATTACAAGCCGTCTTGTTTCTTAGCGTCAGTCTGGGAAAGAATGCTCTTGGGCCAACCCCACACACATCATCTTCCTCAAATGCCATCAGGCCCTAAATAGAGGACGCTGCTTAGCAAAGGCCTTGCAGAGAGCCCTGAACTGTGCTTTGATCAATCTAGGCCAACGGAAGTTTGGGATAGCGCAGTAGTTCTCAAAGTGCGGTTTCTGAATCAGCAGGATGAGTAGTAGCACCTGAGAACTCTAATTAGAAAGGCAAATTCCCAGGCCCCACCCCAGACTTAAAGAATCAGAAACTCTGGGAGGGGAGCCCAGCAAAGCGTGTTTTCACACGCCTTCCAGGTGGTAATTAATTGTCAGTGATGCTTGAAAACCTCTGCTCAAAGGCTCCAGGTTGGATTGTATGTATGTATTACAACTGACACCGTTGTCTCTGAATCGTGCAGTATGAATTCTGGAGATGTATGGAAAGAATGAACAGAGGCAGCTGATTTTACACTTCCAAGAAATTTTTTAAGACACTTTCGCAAAGATGTCAGAATCTGCCAACTGTGTTGAGGCACATATCCTGTGCTCTTTCTCTTACCATTTATGAGGGTGCTGATCTCTCTAAGATAATGCTAATAGTTATAAGTCATAGAATTTCTTTGGATAGGAAAATAACATAAGAATTACTAATCTCATAAAAAATATTGTACAGTGTATTTGTTTCCCATCAGAGAAAATCTTATTTTGCATCCTGTGTAGTTTAATGAAAGTGTGTCTCCGGCTTGAAATGGGAACCAGAGCACCTTATTTCTCAATTTTAAGTTTGGCCAGGGCAGCCAAAACCCAGCCTCAGCTTCCAGATGATTCAAAAAACAGTGCTTTCCAATGGCAGATAAAATGGTCCTTGCAGTTTTTCAGTTCTTATCCTGTGGAGTATGAGGGAAAGTGGGGCAGGAAAAAGGAAAAAAAAAATGGTGAATTTGAGAGAATACCTTCTTTTTTTTTTTTTTTTTAAAGATAGGAAAAGGGAAAATTATAAAAATATTGATTTTTTTTCTCGTGTTCTCCAATTTTCAACACACTGTACTTGAAGTAAATTGGTTGTGAAATAGTTCAGTTAGTAAACATAAAATAAGTCTTACCTATTTTGAAACCTACAAAATGTTTGCACCCCTAAAAAGATATTAAAATTAAAAAGTAGAAGTGTTATTTTCTTTCGTTTTCTTATTTACTCTAAAGCAGGCAGCTATAGTGTCCCAACATTCCTGGCAGTGCTCCTCAAGCTTAGGCCTTTATTTGTATTTCTCCATTTCCCAGGTATATGTGCGAACTTGGGGGAGGGAAAACGTGAGAAAAGAGCAGAATCTTCTGGATACTGGCTGCCAGTGGCATGATTGGGCTTCACAAAATAGCTTTTAAACTAGTTTATATCTTTGAGACAGAATTTCAGAAATATTCTTCCCAAGCCTGTTGGTCAAATTACCTTTGGTCTTGGCTTGTTTTCCTTTCCTCTAACTATCTTAAGTGTAGGGGAGCAGCGGGCAACAAACCAGACGTTAGCATATTGACATATTACTATGAAATAATTTGGCCTAAAGGAAAAGAATTTGCAACTACCTACCCTGTAAAAAATTAGGAAGCAAGCCAGGCCCGGTGGCGCATGCCTATAATCCCAGAGGCTCCTGAGGCTGACACAGGAGGATTGTGAGTTCAAAGCCAGCCTCAGCAAAATTAAGGTGCTAAGTAACTCAGTGAAACCCTGTCTGTAAAAATAAAATACAAAATAGAATTGGGGATGTGGTTCAGTGGTTGAATGCCCCAGAGTTCAATCTCTAGTGCCTCCCCCACAAAAATTAGGAGGCAAATTTATTTGTTAACAATCTTTCTTGAAATATGCTTGTGATCTAACACTGCCACCCTTGATCTTTAGCCCATGGTGACATTTTTTCCCATTTAGGCCAATCCCAACACCTTTCCGTTCTGTTGGAAATTAATACCAACTGAATGTGATTTGCCCTCATCATAAAGAATTGAAGAGAACTCTCCATCCTTGGTGTTATACCTTGAGTTAATAGGCCAGAATCATGTTCCTAGAGCACAGGTTGAAATCACCAGGAACAAGCAACTCTCACCAGAAGCAGAGACGATGGCTATCAGGGCAATGTTCAGTTTCATGTTTTTTAAGACAGCAGTAGACTCTGTAAATCTGGAAACCTTAGCTAGATTATCTTGACAGTAATCATTATACATTCATGTTAAATACTATAGCTGTGTTTTATATTTTTCTAACCTATGCCATAGTAAAATACATGTTGTCTCTAAAACTAAAATCCAAAATCCAAAATACTCCAAAGTCCCATACTTTTGAGCACTGACATGACACCACAAATGGAAAACTCTACACCTGACTCATGTGACAGGTGCCAGTCAAAGTGCAGGTCCTTTAACATTGCAATGTTAAATGTTGCAAAGTTTGCAGTTTTCATTGTCTTTATGAGTCATGAGAACTTGAACATGTAAATCTAATCTTCAGTTTCCTCATTAGGAAAGTAAAATAAATACTTGCTTTACTTCACATTGTGGGTTGAGAAAATGCAATAATAATAATAATAATAATAATAATAATAATAATAATATAACAATTTTGTAAGTGATAAAATACAAAATAATATGTGTGTGTTTGTACATTGCAAATGTAAACCCATAGCAAGTTGCAAACAGATACTTATTTTGGTTTGGTCCACTCAGTTCCAGTATCCCACTTCTTCCCATTACCAGGATTCAAATAAAGAGGAATTTGAATGCCTTTGTGCACATTCTTTATACACATCATTTTAGCACTTCTGTTGAATTAGTAGAGTTCAGTTTCATTGTCTGGAGACTCCTTTTAATAATCTAGTGTAAAATCTACTTCCTTTACCTATTTATCTTCCAATAAGAAGCTTCAGTAAATGGCATTTTGACTGTATTGTGTTTTGTCTTATATTTATCTTTTCACAAGACATTTTGCAGTATATAACTTTATTTCTTCAGATTGTGTGTTTTTATGAGCAAAAAAGTCATTTCTGTAGCTCAACTCATTATGACAAGACTTCTTAGGTCCTGGCTAAATAAATGCAATCATCATAAATTGTTCATGAAAGTCTCAAACATGTGGCATCTCCACATTTTCTGAAGGCTTCTACTTATTTTTTAAAATTAGTATTTTATACAAGATGTCAAATTTTTCAGCCTTACTTTATGCCACAAGAATAGTTAATTTAGCCAGGCACATGGCACACTCCTTTTCTCCCAGTGGCTAGGGAGGCTGAGACAGGAGGATCACAAGTTGAAAGCCAGCCTTGGCAAAAGTGAGGTGCTAAGCAACTCAGTGAGACCCTGTTTCTGAATAAAAAATACAAAATAGGGCTAAGGATGTGGCTCAGTGGTTGAATGCTCCTGAGTTCAATCCCAGGAACCTCCCTCCTACACACCCCCTCCAAAAAAAAGAATGGTTACTTTATTTAAAACTCTCCAATGCACAATTCCTAGACAGATTAACGACATTGAAAACTACAAAATTTTATGAGTAAGATTTTTATTTCAATTTGATTTGCATTCCAAAGGAAATCATAAAATGTATTCACTACTTTATAAAAAAAATTATGATAAAATTGTAATGGAAATTATAAACCATGATAAATTTACATAACAAAATTGGACTAGTTGCTTGAAGTATCAAGTTTTTAAGTCACTATTTTCTGCCTTCATGCCAAAGATGACCTTCAATTAGTGACCAGCTTGCTGCAATAGCAAGGATAGCACAGAGATGAGAGGAACCAGCTTCTCCAGCCCAGAGCAGGAACTTTTCTATGCCTTTTCATAGTAGCGAACAGCAACAACATCACCAAAAGTAAGAGTCTGAAAGATTTAAAGGATAATCAAATCTTTTTTACACAGGAACTCTCATAGTTGAGTTTTTAGAGGTCATCATGTATATGATTTATCTACTACACAAAAGAATGATGACATTTACAAATATGAAATACTGCAAAAGTCTTAATTTCTTAAAACAAACAGAAAGAAAAAAAAAGAAACCTTGATGTTTAATGTGTGAATAACAAGTAGACATTTTTCACATCTCCAAAATGAAAATGGACCAAAAAACTGAGTTCACAATCTAAATTCAGAACAAAAGATTTCTTTCAGTTTTAAGTTATCAGGGTAACTGGAGCAATCAAAGAAGCTGAGAAGAGGAAACAATTAGCTAGGATCCTTTCATTTCTTTTGCTTGATGTATTGTTAAAGAACCTTGGTAGTGACATAATATTATTAAGGGCAGAAGGAGGAAAAGCAAAGAGGGAAAGTGGGGGTGGGGGGGACAGAGGAGAAGAAGAGAGGGAAAAGACCAGGTGAGAAATGGAGTGTGTTCACTTTTTTCTTGGCTCTCTGCATCAAATGTGAATAATATATATAATAGGTTTTCATAGAAGTTTTCAATTCATATCTAGATCATTTTGTGAGAAAAATCCCATAATTTACACTAATGGTATTTGCAATGACTCATTCCAAAATCAGCAGGAAAATGTGACTATACAGATGTTCTCATTATTTTGTCATTTTTTATTTAGCCCATATAAACCTAAGTGGTCATTTGGGTATCATGTGGACCATTGACTCTACTCCTCTGATGTCAAGTCCAACCTAAAGAAAAGCCATAATGTACCTTGATAAAATTTGGGAAGCAAAGATGTCGTGCTCATAATTTTTGAGTATTGACTTGATTTTCAAAGCTATAGCATGCCTTGGTTATCCATTGCTTTTAATCTACACTTCTGAACTCAGTCTTGCCTGATCACAGTCAAATGTGCCAGAGTTGAGCTCTCTCCTTTCTACAGTCAGGGGAAAAAAATGGTAGTAAAAACATAAAAGAGAACTTCTGTTTGGATCTCTTAGAATAAATGAATCCTTTCTTTTGTTGGTCGTTGCAGAAAAATGTGGGCATATATCTTTTTTCATTTTAGAAAAACTGTCCCGATGCTTCTCATCCTTACTTCCATGCATGTAAAGAAATATGAATATGTCAGAAGCCTATACTTTCAAGGATCATTTCTATAGTTTGCTACTAGAACTGCTATGAGTACAGTAGCCAAGAGAAAGACAATCGGTTTTCTTAAATAGCAACAACAACAACAACAACAAAAACCCTTTCTGTTATTAGCTTAATAGGGACATGTAAAGTAACCCCCCACCACCACCACATACACATATACAAAGGAATAAACCGACTTGATATGCCAGTATCATCAAAATACCATTATTTAGCATAAAAAGGACTGAGAAAAGCTGGATCAAGGCATAACATCTTCCTCAGTTTCTGATGCTACTCTATCATTAGGAACTTCTTTGTAAATTATTTCCTATTGTATAATGTTTACATGCCTGCCTAGTATTGAACATATATGTTTAAAAAGCACCTTATGCATTTTTAAAAAAGAACAAAAAAGTAACATCAAAATAGTTCTCACATGAGAAAATAAAGAGATTTTTAATTTTTTTCATTATAGTTTTTCATTAGATACTAAACATATACACTGGACTTCTATAATCTTTATAAACTAAAATGTAAAATGTTTAAAGGTCTTATTTATTATGGAATTATTAAGTAACTTTTCCAAGATTCAGCATGTTTGATGTTTTGTAATATCTGTACATATTTTCATAATTATTGGTTTATGTTTAAATTTTATTTGAGGATCAAATGTTCACAGTAATCCTATAAAAATTCTTATTTTGACACACAGTACTGGGTAAAACAAGGGCATGTTTGTTTTGCTTTTTAAGGTACACAAAATTGACTGTCTTCAATCAAAGAAGCTGAACTGAGGAAACAATTAGTTAGAATCTTTTCATTTCTCCTGTTTAATACATTGTTAAAAAATCTTGGTAGTGACATAATGTTATGAAAAAAGAGAGAGGGAAAAACTGAAGAAGGAAGGAAAAGAGGAAGGCTGAAGGGTGGGAAGAGGTGGTGGAAATGGAAAGTGGAGGATTATCACTTATCACTTACCACAACCATTTTGCCATCCTTAATTTCTCTGACTAAAGTTGTTTCTTTGCCATCCCATTTCTGTACATGAATGAGTTTGTCTCCATCCAGGTTAACAACAGACTGAGACAAATGCAGAGTATAGCAAGAGATACACAAGTCAGATTTCTGGTACAGAAGTCAAATGACAGGAAAAAGTATAATGGAATAAATTATCATTGACTAATTATCCAATTAGTTGCTACTTCTAGACTCATTATTATGTAAACTCTAACTATTTATAATTTGATTGAAATGCATGCATCTAGACTCAAAAACTTCAGGCTAGAAATAAAAACCTTAGAATGAGTCAAACTAGTTAGTTGACCAGAGGCAATCAGAGAGAGGAAATGAAGCACAGTCTTTCTTTCAAATGAACTTGATTCCATACTTTCTAAAATACTAGTTTGATATAAAATGTCCAAAACGTGTTAGACAAACAGGTTTGCGATGTGAGCAGTTACTCCTTGTTCAGGATACAACCTATGCACACCAGAACACTACTTTAGATGTCCTTCTTCCTGAAACATTCTCTACTTTCCAATTTCAGAAAACAAACAGGCTTTGGGAATCTGTCTTTTATGACCCCTGCCCCCATCCCCACACTGAGAAGCAGCAGCCTCTTACCTTACAGCTTCTGTCATCTGCACTGATTTCATCAAACTCTTCTCCCAGGTGGAAACTAATCTCTATGTTCTTGAATGTGCATTGAGTTCTGATCACCACTTTGTCTCCTTCCTGACTTATAATCACTGTTGGTTTGGTCACATTTCCCACCTGCCTAGTGGCAAAGCCCACACCTAAAATAGCAAAAGGAACCAGAATGGTCAGCAGCAAATCCAAGATAGCTCAGAAAGCAGAAATCTGCTTTCCAATCCTGAAATCCAGGTTCTAAAGTATAAGTCGCATTACAATATGATTAATGATTTATCCATTAATCATACAACTACTGGGCACAAACTGTAATAAATGAATGCTGAAGAAAAACCAAAAAAGTCACAGAAGCTTCCTGTCCTCCACAGAACACCAAATGTTCTGTTATTTGGCCCTGGACAAGAAAGCAGGCAAGTGC
This sequence comes from Marmota monax, assembly GCF_021218885.2. Lineage (NCBI taxonomy): Eukaryota > Metazoa > Chordata > Mammalia > Rodentia > Sciuridae > Marmota > Marmota monax. The sequence continues at coordinate 4,340,058 of NW_026694256.1, read as the reverse complement.
CACATTAAAAAAAAAAAAAAAAAAAAAAAAAATCCATTCAGTGGAAAATGTATAGTCTGGTGTAAAATTAGTGTAATGTGATCTGTCTGTCTCATGCTGACCAGATGGATAAAGAGAGAAATCTGCAAGTGTCAGAAGCTGAAGGTTGAAAGGAGAAAATAACAAGTCTTATTTTTACCTACCTAGAACCTTCATGTACTCATCAAAGTTCTGACTGTCTGTCAGCTTCCAGGTAGCACAGAAAGCCTCCACCATTCTTGTCCTTTCCTCCTTTAGCTTTGAAACCAGCTAAGCCACAGAGGTTCTCAGGTCTTTCTGCCACTGCAATTCAGAAGACTCCTTTGCACCGCAGCAGCAGCTCCTGCCTTCTTATCTAGAAAATAAGCAGGCAAAAAGCCAATGAGTTGAATTGCAAACTCACTCTTCCAGTGTGTCTTTTTCCAGTAGGCTGTTCCAGGGGGAGGGCATGGGAAGGAAGGCTCCAATCCTCTTTGTGATTGGCTCAGGCCACTGGGTTAGCAGAGTAGGTCAAGTTCCTCCTAATGGACACAGGGCAGCCCTTATGCCTGAAAAAGCTCTGCAGGGTTTCAGTGGGACTGGAGGCAGGGGAAAGAGAAGATGAGAGAGGGTCTTTCAGGTTCAGTAGAAAAAAAAAAAAAAACTTGGCAAAGGCAATCTCCAACTGTGAGAAAAGAAAAAAAGATGCACAATAGGACATTCAGATTGATTTCCGTTAATGGCAAAGCTGGTTACAAATGAGGACCCCCTTACAGAAAACCACTGAAATGCCAGAGTTTTCAGACAAAAGAGTCTGAATAGTGTACTTTATTTTCTCTTATATTTACAGGGAGAGCAAAATGCAGGCTAGAATATACCAAACTGGGAAAAGAGGCCAGGGAGGAAGTGTAAGGCTTTCCCTGGATATACTGCTATGCTGAGTATCAATGGAAGCTAACCAAATCTGGCCCCTTCGCAACACAAACTGAGTGAATTTAAAGATCTCATTGTTCCCTCTAAGAATGTGAGAACCAGACTGGAATAGAAAAGCTATCTAAGGAAGAGTATGGTTAGGACTCATTAATGAGGTACAGAAATAAAGAGAGGGTTCTTTTTTCCCCCTCCTTTAACAGATTATAGAATCCAAGTGGAAGAATTGAACAAAAGATCATTTAGTAAGATCTTAAACGACATGCACTATAGGACCTTCTGATTTCCTGAGACCACATCTACATAAATATAATCTGTGTCCATGTTAGGAGTTAGAAATGAGGGGAAGCAATGAGCAATGAGGGGAGGAGCGGTGGGAACCAGGAGAAATTGGGTTTCAGATTGTCCTGTCTCAGGGTACTCCAAGAATGGCAAAATAATTCAAAAGTTCTAATTGAATAGTTAGAGGAGGTATCTGAAACTCCTCTTCACCTGGATATGCTCCCTGCTTTGCACATGTAGACTGAAGATGAACATTACCTTCTCAGCCCCTCAAGGACTTTGACTTAGCAATTCCAGCTCTTCACCCCACATCACTTAAACCACAGACCACTATGTATCTGCTTCTGTCCTCACCAAATACAAGAGATGATACTCAGAACAAAAAACCAATTTCTAGCTACATGCTTCTACTTTGCTATCTCAAAGGTGCTTACCAGAAGCTCAGAGACGTTCACCACACCTGTTCTTCTTCTAATTTGGACTGCATATGTGAATAGTACCATCATCCCAACTATACAACACCAAAAATATACATCATTTCTAAAACTTTAATCTCCAAGATGGATTTCAATGTCAATGCCTACCTCTTTTTGCTTTTTGAATATTTCTCTGTTGTTTTCCTTCCATCTCCATAAACACCATCTAATTCAAACAGCACTGGCTCTCACTAGTTTAGTTGTATGACTATAACCTCTTCACTGTCCTTTGCAGCCACTCCTGATTTCTAGTCCTTTCACTATACTGGAGTCCAAGTGACCTTTCAAAGTACAGATCTACATCTCCCTGGTGACAAAGAGTATTGAGAATCTTTTCATGTGCTTCTCTGCCTTGTGCACATGTTCTCTGACAAAGTGACTATTCAAACTATTACTTATTTTAAATTCTTTTTTGCTTGTTTGTTTGTTTTCTTGCCACCAGACTTTAAGGGTTCTTTATGTAACTATATTCTAGGTAAATGTCAATTTTGGATATGTGTTTTGAAATTTTTTCTTTCTTTTGATTTTTCTTCATTTTTTTGGTTGCTAAAATGGTTTCACTGATGTGTCAACAATATTAAGTATAGGGCTGGATTTGTGGCTCAGTGGTAGAGCACTTGCCTAGCATGTGTGAGGCACTGGGTTCAATCCTCAGTACCACATAAAAAGAAATAAATAAAATGAAGTCATTGTGCCCATTCACAACTAAAGAAAAATATTTTTAAAAAATATTAAGAATACATATTAAATAAGTACAAATGACTTTATGTTAATTTTTACCACATTAAAGTTATTTTTAAAAATCTAAATTTGATCTTGTCCCTCTGTTACTTAAACTCCTTCAGATAGATTCTTCCTGTTCTCAGGTTAAAGACCAAAATTAATGAGATTGTCTATATCAGTTCTGCCCCTGATGTTTGAAGGAGTTAGAGTAAGAATCCAAATGGTGGCTCACATACCATATACCTAAAGCAATAAATGCTGTAGATAAAACACTGCCTACAATAGGTAGTGCCCCATTCCTGGTCACAGGGCAGATGCCATCAGACCTGAGCAGCAAGTGAATGGGCAGACGAGGCAGAAGCTGGTCAGAAGCCCAGAGTTTCCAGCAGTGACTAGAACCCCCTAAACCTGAGAGGGCACATGAACTTGGTGCTGTGTGATGTGAGTTTGAAAATGCCTTTAGCAGTCATGAAAAGCCTGAAGTGGAACAATCCCAGAGGAAGCAAAGCTTATACAGTCAAACCCTCTGACATCATTTGAGCTCTTGAACCATATACCTCCAGTAGCCTGAGTCATGCTTTTAATAAATCATCTTTGTCTTTTGGGGGGAAAATTCAGAAGACTAATTATCTATGTGAACCATTCTCTATGGAAAAGGTTCTCAAACTAATAATTGCTATACCAATGTCCATAGTAGAAATTTTAGGAAAAGGCAGTTTAATATTTTGTGACTCCCTAAACTGACATTTTTAACCTAATTTAGTTTTAAAAAATGCTACATAGTATATTTATACCTAAGAATGATTGCTTTCAAATAAGAGCTTATTTGCTCTGATTATTGAGGGTTTAAATAGAAGAAAAAGTCAAAGAACAAAGACTGTTGTGCTAAGGAGGATTCAACACATATTTTTTCCAAGTTTACTAAACCTGGGAGAACTGTGTGGTTTTAATATGACTTCCATGCATCCTCAAGCTTAAGAAGAGAAAGGTTGGATCCCTCTCCTGAACCATTTCCTTTGCGTGTTAACTAATGGCAATAAGGGCTCTAAATAATCTATTATAAAGATTTATGTTTTTAAGTAGTGAAATAGAAGGAACAAAGGGAGAGAAGATGCTGTGAGAGATGTTGGCAAAATCTCCAAGTGAGACTGTGCCTTCTTTCTAACAGTTTTTCCTTCTTAAGAAAACAGATTGCTAATACATTTTTAATACTGTTCTTGAGCAAAGTAATCCAACCAAGGCCATGACACTATTTCTTGCAAGATAACCCAAGGGTATACACCAAGAGTAATTAAATAACATTCAAAGTACTTGCTTTAGGGTTTTTTTTTATTTTTGTTGTTGTTGTTGTTGTTACCAAATTATATTGAATAAAATACTAATGGAATATCTCTGTACTAAGAAATGTATTGTGACAACACAAGGACGGCACCCTGGATCCACAATCTCTCCTATGATAGGTAACAGATAAGATCAGATGAAACCATCAGACTAATGCAATGCTACAGACGTACCCTAAGGCTCACCAGTCTGCCCTGTGCACACTTTTCATCATCCCAACCTCCACAATTAACCAGCTAAGCCAGCTCTTGCCAGGAGTGATGAGGATCCCAAACTTCAAGCAGGAGTTGATGCAATAATGGTGATGACATTTCTTGAGTATGAGGAAGTGAAGGGAAAACAAGTGGCTTCTCTGTCCCTTGGTGATGTGAAGTTCTTCTCTTATTATACTTTAAAAAAAAATGTGGACTAGATATGGGGGAAAAAGCATCTCCCAGTGTCAAACCCTGGAAAAGAAGAATTTTAGGAGAAATGTTTTCTCTGTTTGCCACTTCCAGCAGCTTTTCCTTCATTTCCCTACCATTATCTACATCTTCTATTCTCCATGTTTTCTTAAACACAAAATATAAAAGAGGGCTGGAGTTGGCTTCCAGATCTGACAAAGTATCCCAGGTTAGAACTGTTCTTATTCCAGTCTTGTTACAAAAGACTTCCAGGACCTTCCCTCCTCAGACCAATGATAAGCCGCAACTCTATCAAGAAAACTCTTCTCTCTAGCTTTCTCATTATTGTCCACTTGTCTTTTATAGTTTAGCTCAAATATGCTTTCCTCGAGGAAGATTAGTCTGAATCCTATGGTTATGTCATCCATGGTGTTGGTTACATCTTTTACACATATCACAATTTGAATTAAGTACTTTGTAATCACTAGCTAAACATCTTTCTTCCTTGTAAGAGAACAAGATCCTGGATGTGTCAATTCTATTCCCCAGTGTTTTCCAAAGCCATTGTCTAGTGTAATATGAAGTCCATAGAGCAGGATCAACAAATAGAGAGAACAAAGAGAAACAAAGCTTTCAAACTGTAAGAATTTAAACTGCTGTCCACATACTCTTTTCCAAGTCTTTATCCAAACTTTTCCTCACTTTGCAACCTGTAGGACCCAAAGGCAGGATATGGAAGCTTTGTGTTAATATTCCTGTTTGGGAGAAAACTAAGAATTTAGAGATTTTTAGAGTTTTTCTTTGAAGTGAAAGCACATAGGTAGTCTGGAAGAACATTCAAATGAATGATGAATTTATTAATGCAAGAGTAGAAGAGTTGTATGCCATGTCATATGTGGAAACCTGATGCCAAGGAGCTTGCGTGGAAACTGTCCTTTTAGTGGATCTTTTGGTGTCTTTATTATGAGTGGTTATGATTTGTAAATCTAAAACCTCAAAACCTATATATTTTTTTCTTCTTATAGTCCTTGAAATTTCTGCTGTTTACTGGGTACATAAATCTTACTTTGGAGTAAGCTTTAAGCATTGTTTTACCAGACAGGTATCTAGTAAAGAAAGTTGTTAACCTAGGATCAATTGAAGATTAAAGAAACCATTGCTATTTTTAACAGAGAAACTGAACCTAAAACAGGGAATTAGATGCTTACAAAGCTATTGGAACAGTTAAAGGAATAGATTTTAGGCTAAATTGAGCTTTTAGAAACACACTCAGAACATGACCAAAGAAATTGGCCTGCTAAGACAACAGTGATCTCAACTATTCGAGTAAGCTGGAGAATCAAGAGAAGGTGCTTCTCCACCTGCTGGCGTTAGCTATATCCTGTTTCAGTTGTCATCTGGGAGCAAGGGAATTTCCCTTAGAAATATTGATTTCAAGATCACACCACATGGGTCCAGTTCAACAGCAAATGGATGTCTTGCTTGTGTTCTCTGTCACTTAGTTGCATTCTAGTATTACACAATAAGCATGTATGATAGGCAAAACTTACATCACCCTGGGGTATTTGGAGATGTTGCTTGCTCACTGTTTCTGCAGAGAGGACCTATAAGGAAGCAGGGCATAGGTCAGACAAGCCAATCAACTGCACTCATCCATTACTTTGAAATATTTGGATAGGTTTTAAATATGTTTGTTAAGAGGGACAATGAAGAAATAAAGAGGTCTTAGATGTCCAGAAATGTTGTAGAGCAGTAGTACTTAAAATTGGATGATCATTAGAAACACCTGCAGAGATGCATAATTATGCAAATTCTAAATTTTTCCAGACAGGTTTTCATATAGACTGCCTGGGGCTCAGGAATTTGTATGGAAAACAAAATCTTAGGTTAAAATTCTACATATGTAATGCATTTAATGCAAACTAGTCCTTTCCAAATTGTCAGAATCATATTAGTAAATCTGAATTTTAATATTTCTTTAATGCTAAGTACTAAAGTAGGACAAATCTAGTGATGCTACTAGTCTTTTGGCCCTCAGATGATTGCAGAAATAGTGCAATTTTTTTTTCTTTGAGTACTGGGGGATTCAACTCAGGGGCACCCAACCACTAAGCCTCATCCACAGCCCTATCTTGTATTTTATTTAGAGACAGGATCTTACTGAGTTGCTTAGCACCTCGCCATTGCTGAGGCTGGCTTTGAACTCATAATCCTCCTGCTTCAGCCTCCTGAGTCATGGGATTACAGGCATGCACCACCACACCCAGCAGGACACAGCTTTTAACAAAAAGTTGCCTCTGCATTAAAGTGCCATGTGATATTTAGCAAGAAAAAACATGATCCATACTATTCCTAAGATTGAACAAAAGTTAGCACGTAAAGCTCTGTGCCACAATCCAGGCTATCTCCAGTCATAATGGAGATATGCAGGATTCACAAAGTTTAATCAGCACTTTATTAATTTTTATGGCGACATTTATGACAATATTGGAAAGACTTATCCCTAAAGAGCATCTGGTCCCATGGGTACTTCCAATGAGTAAGATATTTCCACACTCATTTTAAAGAAGAAATAGAACCCTTTTGTAAATATTTTCCAGCTAAAGTTTTAGTATTTTTAATACATTATTTTAAAGATAATTTATTGGAGCAGCTATCAATATACTTTGAACACTAATATCTTCATAAATTTTTAACAGGTCATTGAATTTTGTAATTATTTTTTCCTCCACTAGCTGACTAGAAAGCATAGTACTATATCTTTGAATTCCAGTGACATAAAAATAACAAAATAAAATTAGGACATTAGCTTAATTTTTTTTTTCATTTCTGAAGAAAGTTTTGAAACTGAAAAGATCAGTTGAAGGCATCTTTCTTGTTGTTTTTAAGCATATTTAAATGACTTTACAAACTTCTATACCAAGCAATTTGGTCAAAGGTGAGTCTACATTTGGGACTCTTAAGAAAAGAGTACCATTTCAAAAATTTTCTGTTCACTGTATTAAGTTTTTAATCCATTTGGAAAAACTGAGACATAGATAAATATTGCTGAGGGCCATTGCTAAGTAAGAATGACGCATGGCATGACCCAGGTCATTTGCAGTGTCATTGCATGTAAGGTGACCTTGCTCAAGGACCAGGGCGGATCTGGGTTTAGGGCGGATCAGGGTTTAGGGCGTTCTCGGTTTAGGACAATCCGGGTTTAGGGCGGTTCCATTGTCCTGTTAGAATATCTTTCCAAAGTACCTTAGGCTTATGTACATTTTTTGGACACATATGTCTTTCCGCAGCACTAAGTCCTGATGAATCCAAATTTAGAAAGTTTAGAGTAAAAAGCGTTATTTTAAGTTTATCTTTGGGGGATATATACCCCTTTCCAAAATATGAGGGATTTTATGAAAAAATCATTATAAGTTAAGGTGTTTCTGGAACTCAGTTACATTCACTGAATGTATTTTCTTCTGCCACTCTGGTACCTATAAGAAGGTATTAATCAGTTAAGGAAAAACTTCTATGTGGAACATATATAAGAATGCATTTTGTGTATTTACATGTTTCTAGAAGTAAAAATTAAAATGAGATATGAATCTATAATTACATATGATAATTTATATCACAAATATATATAATTTATGAATTGTAAATAAGGGATTTTGGAAAACAACTGAGTCTTGGAGATTATAAAATGAAATTGAAGTCAGATAACATTATTTGGAAATCCTTCCCATGTCTCTTGGATACCTTTGTCCTCATCACAATATCTTCAAATTCCCTAAGGTGAGTTTTCAAGAGTCACTTTCAGATTTCTGCTGCTAAAAAATTTCAGAATATGGTTTGCCTCACTCTGATGTGCTCAACCTGTTCTGTGTCATGTCAGAAAGATATGGAACTCTGTGTTTTTTCTTCATTTCCCCAGAGAAAACAACTGACAGAAGGCTTTTATGACTTTGGCACATTTTTCTAATGTTTTAGGAAGACAGAGTTTATACTGCAAAAAATACCAAAAACTCTTTAAATAGTTTCATCTTTCTATTTTCCATAATTTTTACTACTACTAAATTTCTATTCATTTCCAAGCTCAATTAATTCAGTCATATCTTCTTTTTCCTTGACCCATATTAATTCATAATCTTGGTATTATCAACTAGTTCTTAAAGTGTTTCCAAATAAAAGGTTCTCCTCTAAAAGAAAATTCTATGCAATCTGGCTATTACCTGGACTATAAAGTTAGATTAGTTATGCTCCTTGGTTAATGTTATAATAATTTTGGCCACACAATATCAATTTTATATTTACTTAGTAAATTACATGATTATTTGTTTTCATTGGTATAATAAATACATGTGAACTCTCTCTCCAAAAACAAAGCCTGGGGCTCTGAAAACCTTCTTGCATCCACTTCCCTGCTATCTCCCAAAGTAATCATCTTCTAGAATCTCATGTTCAACATTTCCTTGATTTCATTTAATTTTAATGCAGCGATATATTTTCCTAAATATTTATACTAATGTAGGGGTTTTTAAAATTTCTATAAAATATTTACTACTGTTGCATAATATTCTGGGAATTAACTTACATGTGCAATACGTTCTTTTGGGTACATAGCTTGAAATGGAAATGCTGAGTTATAGGTTGATACTTAGTTTTAGAAGGTAATGCCAATTTTTTTTTTTCCAAAGTGAATTCCCAATACTTAATATTGGTAGCTTTTTAATGTTGTCCAATCAGATGCATATGCAAAGACATCTAATTTTTTTTTCTTGATTTGCATTTTCTTAGTCATTTATGAGGTGAACATTTCTTCATGTTCTTCAACATTTCTTTATTGATTAGTTTCTTCCTTTCTGCAATCTCTGTCTGTATGCCCATTTTTCTATGAGTTGATTCTGTTTCTTATTTTTTATTCTTAATCCTTGTAGAATGTAGGTGACATGAATATATTCCATTTACTTTCATGTTCATTAATGCAATTTTAATAACCAAAAGTTGTTACTTTTAATATTGTCAAAATGTGTTGATATGTTTTACTTTAGAGTCAATGTGTATTGTGTTTTTATTTAAGGAAACAGTCAACTCAAGGTCCAAAACATAGTCACCCATATTTTCTACACAGAATTTTAAAGTTTTAACATTTGAGCCTTTAGCAATCTGGAGTAGGTTTTTTAGTTTTTAGTTTTGTTTGTTTTATACATATAAAAAAAACTTGTATATATATATATATATGTATATATATATATATATATATATATATATACACATACAAGTTCACTTTTTAAAAAGTAAGAAAATAATCAAATCCAGAATGAAATTCGTGGATATATTTAGCAAACACAAAAGAGAAAATGAAGAAGAAAAGTAGAGGACACATTGAATGAAATGCAACTATAAATATATAAGATAAGGAAAAAGTCCAATAAACATTCAATCAGAGAAAAAGATACATAAAATCTTATAAAAATCAGTGGACTGGCCATAACATTTTCCACTGTAGCATTTAGATACTCAATAAACATAGAGCTGTTATGAAGGTTTTGAAAAAGTGTGGGTTACTTTCTTTCATTATATGTGAATGTAAAAGAGATTTTTCTCTTGAAAATCAATACATTGATTTGGAGATGTATTGATTTTGAAGAGAAAAATCTTGAACGTAAGTCAGACGTAAAGGACTTGCCTAGCATACAAAGGCCCTGGGTTCCATCCTTAGCACCACCAACAAAACAAAACAAAAAGAAAAAAAAAAAACAAGGAAAAAGAAACAGGAAGGAAGGAAGGGAGGAAGAGAAAATCAATCCACTGAGATTCTCATTATAATGTTTATCATGTGTTACGAGGTGCAGGAGGAGACACATTAGGCAATGAACTTGGTAACCCAATTTATTCTACAGTAATTGTATTTCTAGTGAAGTCTGATTGCATGACAGCTTAGTTTCCACTTGAGATAAGATCAAGGTTTGCTGTCATGTTTCAAAATCCTCAGGATCAAGTCCAGATTCTAAACAATGACAAAGACTTTAAGGCAGTGGTTTTCAATTTACACATAGGATACATCCAGATACATCCTTTTCCAAAGGGGATAATCTTGGATTCATTTTTCAAACCATGTTCACAATTACTGTTGTTGTAACTTACAACATTGGGGGAAAACAGGCAGTTTTTATCAAAGAGAAGATGGGTGGTAAACAATTGTCCAATGCCTTCTTTAAGATTTCTTTTGAAAATCTTCTTTTCAAAACTTTAGCAGATCACAATTGAGTTAAAATTTATACATTTTTTCAGGAAGGTTTCCGTCATTATAAGCAGTCTTCCAATTTAGCAACCATGAACCTGTGGTTCCATGTACTCAAAACTTTCACATTTCTTTCAATAAACATTTTGTACATATAAGTCTGTGTTCTCAGTCCTTTTTTACTCTCTTCAAGACAGCCTTGGGTCGCAAAAAATAATTAAACAGAAAAAACATGAAGCAAAACTCCACAACCTAGAGATTATCATTTTTAATCTTAAATCTGTTCAAATCTAGTACTTAGATTAATTAATATAGTAATCTCTGACTGCCCTATATTAAAATCCTATTTTGAAAAGATTTTCTTGTTTTGATTTTGAATGATTAATGACAGGTTCAAAGCACAGGATGTATCCTTAGATAACCTAACCTTTTGATTCACAGTTTGGAAATGATAGGTTACTTGGGATCATCTCTCTTAGGTTCCTTCTATCTCTAATATCCCAGAACTCTGGCATTTCTGCATTATTTGGTTAGTTTTCAAATTTCACTTCATGGAAACCCTATCTGACAAGCAAAGAGATCTTTGCCCTGTGTATGTTAATAGTGCCTTTGTGAGAAAACATTGCCTAATTCCTCCAGAAGCAAATACCTGCTGTCCTCCTGATTCTAAGGGAAGGCAAACAAAACAATTCTACTGAATTATTACTTTGAGATAGAAAACATGTCTAGCCTTTGAAAAGAATTGGGGAGCAGAGATGGAACTAAAACAGCAACATTTGAGTTCTCAGGTAAACAAAGGTAAGTTTATCTTAAAAATCACATAAATGTAATCAATTCAATATAATATTACAATAAACTATGACATATGCTGTGCTCAAAAAAAAAAAGCCACTTAGAAAAGATCAATTGTTCTTCAATTGACCAGTTCAAGGTCTGGAGATGTGGCTCAGTGGTAGAGTGCTTGCCTAGTACAGCTAAAAATATCTCCAAAAACAACACCTGCTCTGTTGGACAATGAATGTAAGTTATTCCCCAGTCTTATTTTTCAGAGTCTGATGAAATAAAATATAGCTAATAGGCCAAAAGTGGTTACTAAAAACTGCTAAAAATCAAATTAATTCAAAAGAAGGCAGGAACAGAAGAAGATAGATTGAAATAAAGTATAAAACAAAGAGCAAAATATGAGATTAAAAAACCACACATATACAATTCCCAAGTAAGTTGTTCATAAGATATTTACTTCTACATTTCTTAAAAGGAAATGTATAGAGCCGGGCACAGGGGCACATAATTATAATCCAGCAGCTCTAAAGGCTGAGGCAGGAGGATCATGAGTTCAAAGCCAGCCTCAGCATAATGGAAGTGCTAAGCAACTCAGTAAGACCATATCTCTAAATAAAATGCAGAATAGGACTGGGGATGTGGCTCAGTGGTCAAGTGCCCTGTGTTCAATCCCCCCAAAAGTAAATGTATAGAAAATATACTGTGCAAATGCTAATCATAAGAAAGCTGAAGTGGTCACATTATTATGAGATAAGGTAGACTTCAGGACAATGAAGTGGCCAAGAAGAACATCTTCTAATGATAAACAGTCAATCATTCAAGTGTTATTTCTTGAAAGGGGCATGAAGGAACTTTCAGAGTGAGAGAAATGCTTTTCATTTGATTGGGGATATTTTTGGATACCTGGGTGTATACATTTGTCAAAACTACCAAACTGTACAATTTAAATGAGTCCATTTATTATATATGTTATTGAACAACCCAGTCCTAGTACCTGAGGAGTGGCCCCAAGGTGCTTTGAGTCCAAAGAAAGAGGCAATCAGATCCAGGATAGAACAGGAAACTTGCTGACTGAAGTATGCTCCTGATTTGGCAATAAGACCAGCTGTATTCTAACAGTTTGGCTCAGAAAGAGGTCAGATTTATGAACAAAAGCAACAGTGACTCAAACGCATTTTATTTATCTTATGATAATGTGGAAGAGTCAGGCACATCCCTAAAGTCAGGATCTGGTTATAAAGCCCCACTTATGCCTTTAATGGTTTTACATTTTATTGGGAAAGTATGAAGGAAGAAACAAGATTACTCAGGGGCCATTGTTAGGGTCTGTAAACAAGTCAGGATGGCGCCTGGCATTTTGCCAGAGGGAGTGGTTTGTGAAGTAACTCCAGCGAGCCATTAAGTGTGGAGATGCCTTATTGGTTGACTGCTGTATCTAGTTTATGTTAATTAAGATAAGCTGTGTGGAATGTATAAATACCTCTGTTGTCCTACAATAAATGGCTCCCACTCCTGCTGTATCAACGTACACAAGTTGCTCGTCATCCCCCGGTTGTTTTGCTGCAGCCGGACTGCGGCAGGCCATTATGGTGGTTACAACTCAAGATGGCTGCAGTTATATCAAGCTAAATCTATGTAATATATAAATTATATCTTTAAAAAGTTTTAAAAGATGACACTTCCTCATGAACCACCGATAGAGTATTAGAGCATAGTAATTCCTGATCTAAATCCTGCCTCTTTGCATTCTTTACCATATAAAAATTAATTTTCTTAAACTTTTCTGTTTTTTACTGTCTTTTTTAAATGGATATTACCATCATACAATGTAAATGTAAGGACTAAATGAGTAATTACAAATGAAACACTTAGAATAGTGTCACAGCAACTACTCAATATGTGTTAGCTATTATCATTTTCATATCCTCTCAGTCCTGCTTAATATTAAATGTTTATGACAACTTGTAATATTTTATTAAAAAAAGAAAGGTAAGAAATGAAAGAGGAAGAGAAATGGTCTTTTTTTTTTTTTTTTTAATTGGATGTCTTTTTGATGCTTTTTGTGTCTGTTTTTGCAGTGCTGTGGATCTGACCCAGGGCCTTGCACATACTAAGAAAGTGTTTTTAGTGAGTTGCATTTCCAGCCTCTGGAAATAAGTTTTTAAGTCAGAAATTAACTAGAATTAATTTTCATGTCTAGATTTTTAACTTTTAGTAAGACAAACCTCTTCCAGTAATTTGATTTGCATAGTTGGCAAACCCTGTGGGGACAGATGGTGGCCAAATACTGAGAACAATTTAGAATTGTTTCCAAGAATTCTTGTTGCCTAATTTAGAAACTCCCAAGAGGAACCTCTGGGCTCTGCACTGTCATACTGTACATAAAGAATATGTTTCATAAGTATATGTGAATGAACTAATGCACGGGAAGGTGTGGAACTCATTTCTGAGTATATGAAAACTAGTTGCCTTGCTTTATAACTTTACAAAGGAAAAACCCAAGAAAAGAAAAGGAATTGATGTTGGTCTCAAGGGAGTTTGTCGTTTGAGTAACTTCTTTGAACCTGTGTAGCTCTATCATTTTCTTCTGTTAAGATTTAGAAGCAACTCTGATAATTGCTGTTCCATTGAGCAAAGGTCTCTAAATATTATTTATGTTTCAATGATAGATTAAAGAATGTCCACCTAACATATGCATATTTGTTTAAAATTTATGTGAATATATTATACTAACATAATGTGAACATTATAAAACAAAAAGGATGAGATAAATATAGATTAATAAATAAATTTTATTATATTGTTCTGCTAATCGCAGATGGCCTCATAAAGTTGTTAAATACTATTTCAAGGCCAAATTTCACACTTAGGGTGAGAGTTATCTTTAATAAACCTGGGTATAAATAATGGATAACTTGTATAGAATGCTGTATGCAAGACGACTTGTATTGTGAAATTTTAGTTATTCTTTGTTAAAATAATTTATACTGATTGAATTTATACTTTATAATGTGACTAACAAAACCTTGCACTGGGAAGACATATCAGTATTCATTCTTTGTTAAATTGTACACACATTAACATTGTTTTGCATCCTATATTTTAGTCAGATTTTTCACTGCTGTGACTAAAAAAAACCTGACAAGAACAATTTTAGAGGAGGAAAAGTTTATTTGGGGGTTCACGGTTTCAGAGGTCTCAGTCCAAAGACAGCTCTATTTCTTCAGGCTTAATGTGAGGCAGAACATCAGGGCAGAAGAATATAGCAGAGGGAAGCATCTCACATGATGACCAGGAAGCAGAGAGAGAGAATCTACCCACCAAATACAAAATATATACTCCCAAAGGCATGCCCCAATAACCCACCTCCACCAGCCACATGCTACCTGCCTTCAGTTGCCACTCAGTCAATCCCCATCAGGGGATTATTCACTGATTGGGTTGAGGTTCTCCTAACACAATCAGTTCACCTCTGGATGTTCTTGCACTGTCTCCCAAGTGAGCTTTTGAGGGACACTTCACTTTCAAACCACAACATCCTGTTTTTAGACTTTTTTTTTTTTGGTCTCATTTCACAAAGTTTAAATAAAATAGGTACTTTATATATGAATTCATCCAATGGGGCCCACATGCAATGCAATGAGTCACAGTGAACTGAAATGGGATGAAAAATGAGACTGCCACTCTCTATCACTTTCTCTACCCTAAGGACATTTCATGATTGACAGTATCACATAGGCCTGAGTCAAAGGACCCATGCCCTTTCATGTGTATATCTTAGTAAAGATTAAGTTGTATCTCATTTTAAATAGAATTAAATTTAATAAACATACTAGTACTTTGATGCTCTATTAGATCATTTACAAGGTCACTGGAATTTGTGCAGCCCTAACTCTCCCCCTCACCTACTTAAGGGACCAGTCATGAACGAAAACTCATAAGGCTCATGAAAAGGAGAGAAACCTTAAAGATAGTAGGTATGAATCTTCAGTCCAGGCCAACATATAATAAGGTACATTTTTGTTTTTTCTGGAACTGAACTTAATTACTAACTCAAATTTCCTTTCTATCTAATAGCATTTTATTTAGTCACTTTTCTGAAAGCTTAATATAATTTATGATTATTAAGTGATTTGAAGGTTTTAAAAAATTAAGTTTCAAGAATTTTCTTCCTCTCCTTCTTCTCTGTGGCATTGCATTAATAATTAATATCTGAGGACAGGCAATGAGTGGAAAGGGCCAGGGCCAAAAAAGTTGTCATGTTAGTATCACAATATCTCTTTCCCAGTCATCTTCTCTGGCGTCAGCACGCATACCCTGATGCTGATCTTCACTGTACCATGTGAGAGAAAGGAGGATGTCAAGAAAGACTACAAGCTTTTTGGCTGGAACAGTCAATTGCACTGTAATTCTACTCAATGCATTAAAGAAACTGGGGGGGGCAGTTTGAAGGGATTGATCAATATTTCTTTTTTGGAAACTAAAGGTAGTTATCAAGAAGATTTTTGAACATAGAAATCTAGAGTTAATAAGAGAATGAATTCAGATTGAAGAGCATGGATAATACATACATTTAGTAGCAACCAGAAGCATATAATTGGTATTTATTTATTTATTTTTATGGCATGGAAGTTGAATCTAGGATGTTTTACCAGTAAGCTTGACCCACAAACATCTTTACTTTATTTTGAGACAGGTTCTCCTTAATTTGCTGAGGCTGCCTTCCAATTTTTTGTCTTTCTGCCTCAGCCTCCTGAGTCCCTGGATCCTGCGTCCCTGGAATTACAGGTGTGCCCCACCAGGCCTGGCTATATAATTGAACTTTAAAGCTATGGCACTGAATTTAGATCATCTATGGATTTAAATTCCAAGGAGTGACTCTGGACCTGCAGAGAAGCAAATCAAAGACTTAGTAATTCTCTAGCATTAATAAATTGAAAAATGTAGAAAGATACGGACAAGAAAACAAGGGGAAGAAAAGCCAGTGAGGCAGGATGAAAACAAAGCTAGTGCCATATAGATAAGCCAAGAAAATATTGCTCGAAGAAAGAGTGGGTAGCTGTCAAGTGCTCCTGAGGAGTGGGGTAAGACAAGAGAGAGTGGGTCTCCAGGTTAAGTACCAGAGATGTCATTGATGCCTCTTGATAACAGTGATTTCCATAGGCTGGAAGAATAGGCTGGAGAGAAACTAAAGAGAATGAAAGTGGACAGTTAGTATAGGCAGGTCCTTTGAGGACTTTTGTCATAAGCAAGGACTTAGAAACTGGGGCAGTGAGGCAGTGGTTGAAAGGTTATGTGGAGTCATGGGGCCTTTTTGTTGCTATTGTTGGTTGATAGGAAAGCATGTTGTTATGCTAAAGAGCATAATGCACTTACTGAGCAAGAGAACACAAGGCCCAGGATGTAAGTAGAAGGGGTGAGATAAGAATAGAGCCCAGACTATATTGCCACAGATGTGTGTGTGTTGGTGATCTGATGGTAGAGAGAGGAAGTCCTGTTCTGATTGCTTCTATATTCTCACTGAAATTGGAAGCAACTTTATTAGTAGACTAAGGAAGAGAAGATGCTTGAGTGAATGAAGAATGAGGAAAGGATTTCATTTAGGAAATATAAGACATTGAAAGTGTTGAGATCCTGGGGACCATAGGCCATGTCCTGCTTTGAGTTACTCTTTGATATACAGAACATCAGCTCTCAGGATGTGCCTAAACCTGAGTTACTCCATTTTGTAAACAGAAGCTTGCCGTAAACAATTCCATCTTGAGTACAAGCACCAAGGTAGAATGACTCTACACTTTATACAAGCAAACAACCACCAACTGCCCAACACCATCTCCACCGTAAGGCACAAATTGATAAATAACTTAGAAGTTCTTTATACAAACAGCAAATATAGAAGCTTAACAATCTCATCAGATAAGAACATCTCATTCAAGACTCATAAAAGCAGGAACCCTCTGAGACTTACGTGGTGGCATCTTGATCCCATCACCTGATCAATCAGACATCACAAGGCTTGACCAGGAAAATTGACACAGTAACGAACATCTGATATTTCCCCCCACAGGCTTCAACAGAGTGCAGTTTCTCCTGCCTGTGATGACCATATACAGCCCACTCCAACCTGGCACTTTGAGCTGATACTCTGAAAATGACACAGCCATCCATCCAGATGTTGTGCTTTGACAACTCTGCAGAACCGGTTTGTTAAAATCCTTATCTGACTACCTCCAGTGACTCTTTGACTCTGCATTCATATCTCTCTCTGCCTGTGCTCTTGGCACAATGTCCTGTAACCCCATGGCTGCTTTAATCCTTTCTTAGTCTTTCTGTGATCTGTTTATATATCATTGCTTAAAGTATGTGTGACTTGAATATTACAGATATTAGAAATTAAGACTAGAATAAAAGAACTTGTGTTTGCCCGACTTATGACTATCAGGTGCCTCACAAATATTCAGTAAACTGGCATCAATGAAAGTGGTGCAGGCTGTGAATTTGTTGTCATCCAATAAATTCTGCCTTTGTGCAAAACACAAACATGTCTGGTCCATGTTGGTGACAGCTCACTCACAACAGGTCCCTCTTCAAAATCATGATTATAAATAAAAATAAATACATATATATATATATATATATATATATAATGTAATAGTTCATGTCATATTGTAGTAAGATATAAAATAATAACCCAAAAACAACCAAAGTAATTTTGTGTTTTTAAGTCATCCAAGTACAGCTCAGAATAGGAAGAATGGATTTTACTAGGGTTTGGTTTTATAAGGTGAGAATAATGGAGAGAGGGAGAGCCAAGTGACTTCCTGGTGTATATGAGGGCTAATAGCAATGAGTCCTGTAATATAAGCCAAGCATTAATAGAAGTGAGGAATTGACAGGCATAGGATACAGCAAAGAGATGGTGAAGTTATGAGAGACCTCTGGGAGTCACAGCCCTATAGAAGTGACACTATTAGAAGTAGTGAACTGAAAAGAAAATAAGTCATTGTCAGGGAATGAGAATCTTTTAGTGGTACAGTTATAATGATCAAGAATATGAGGGTTTTGCTCATGATGGCTTTTTAATTCCTGTAAGTTGGCACAGTGAAGTTTAGGGGAGTTGCTATAGTTTTAATGTATCCCTCAAAATTTGTATGTTTAAAAATCATCAATGTAATGGTATTAAGATGGTATTGAAGGGTAGGTAGAGGAGATCAAAAGGGCAGGATCCTAGTTTATGGGATTAGGGCCCTTGTAAGAGAGCTTGAGCAAAAAAAAGTTTGCTCTTGGTTTAATAGGCTTTTTCACCACTGTAACCAAAAGACCTGACAAGAACAATTAGAGAAGGAAAACTTTATTGGGAGGCTCAAAGTTTCAGAGGTTTCAATCCACCAATGGCTGACTTCATTGCTCTATGCCTTAAGTGAGGCAGAACATCATGGTAGAAGAGTATAGCCGAAGAAAGCAGCTCAGGACGTGGCACTAGGAAGCAGAAAGAGATTTCTCCTCTCTCCAAGAACAAAATATATACTCTAAGGACCTCCCAGTGACCCACCTCTTCCAGTCAGACTTTACCTGCCAGTTAATCCCTATCAGGGAATTAATGCACTAATTAGGTTAAAACTCCTGTAACCCAATCATTTCACCTCCAACTTCCCTGCATTGTCTAACACATGAGCTTTTGGAAGATACCTAATATTTAAACCAAAACAACTCCTTTCCACTTTTCTGCCATGTAAGGACACCCAGATGGCACCACCTGTGAGGAACAGGCCTACACCAAACTTCAAACCTGCTGGTGCTTCTTGGCCTCCAGAACTATGAGAAAAAAAAAATCTGTCCTTTATGAAATTACTCAGTGTCAGGTATTTTGTTATTAGCAGCACAAACTAAGACAGGGCTGGAAAAAAAGTTATATTGGAGCCATAGAAGATGAGCATATGAGTTAAGAGAGATCACCCAAGAGGCTTTAATGTCAGGGGTTAAGACTATTTCTAATGACCATCTCCTAGGGAGAAGTCAATGATTGGTCCCCGGTAGCCTTTGCAGATATGGTATCATTGCCCATTTTTAGGGGAGCAGTGATGATCTCAGCAGTGGTACACTGGTCCCTCTCTGGAAGCCTTAGATTCTGGTATGGGCAGTAGTCACAGTGTCATGGTAAATCAAAGTGGAATGGGAGCTGGGACATTGTTCAGTAGTAGAGCACACACTTAGAATTACTGTCCAAGGCTCTGGATTTAATCCCCAGCACCACCAAAAAAAAAAAAGAAAGAAAGAAACTATAATAGTTATGTATCTTGTACTGTCTAACCAAAGTGTTTTCAGTCTGGCAATTCCTTTTTATCTTATTACTTTTTAAAACTAGATTTAGAGAAGCCTAATGCTATGACTGAAAAGCAGAGGAGGGGGAGAATTTTACAAGTTAATGCTTTTGAGTTGATAAGGCCTGAGCCTTTGAACTACAAAAGTCTAAGATCTTAAAGGTCTCAGGTTAAATGAAGAAAATGAAGATAAATGTAAGAGAGACATCCCGGAGAAGGTAAGAGTCTGAGAGCTATTGTGCAGGGGAGGAGTTCCTTAAGAGTGGAGACACTGCTTCAGTTGAAATAGGAAGGAAGGAAGTCAGAGCCTGCAGGCACTGAAGAGGGGAAACTGGTAGATGTGAGAGAAGGAGATGGAAAAAAGTTGTCTGATTTTCATATGAAACATTATACATTTATCAGCTATAGACAAACCTTGAATGAATTAAAATGATCTAGACTTGACCAAGATAAAGTAGAATCCACTTTGTGGCTCTCCTAATTGCAGATGTTTGAATTTAAAAAAAATAAAGTTACATGTATTGTATAAGTGAGTTTTGAGGGCTA
Source organism: Marmota monax (assembly GCF_021218885.2). Classification (NCBI taxonomy): domain Eukaryota; kingdom Metazoa; phylum Chordata; class Mammalia; order Rodentia; family Sciuridae; genus Marmota; species Marmota monax. The sequence goes on along the minus strand of NW_026694256.1, from coordinate 4,320,050 downwards.
ATAGTGGTACCCCATATATGGAAGAGCTTGCCTATGAAAATGTGGAGTTGAGGCTGACTCTGAAGTCAATACCAACTTCAGATAAACCACTGGAATGATGAGGCTGCCAGTGAGCAAACTAATTGAATGTTCTGGGTACATACATGGGAATCTACCTGAAAAAAGAAACTAGAGTCAACGGAGTCTTGTGAATTGCCACAGAGGTTTAATTCCCTAAATCAATGAAAAACACTTAAGATGGTGAAAATTATGTTTAAAGCCAATTTTTAAAGTTCTGAATTGTAAAGAAAAAAACAAAAAACTACCCACAGAAATACAGTAAGACAGAGCCCCAGTTGTCCTGCAGGACATAAACACTATTAGTCTAGGTACATACTGGGGGATAGATCTTGTTGTGGATGGGGAGTTTGAACTCAATGGTAGAGCCAGAGAGAATTTTTGTTTAGAAGCTGCTAAGCCTGTACCTTAAGTAAGCATCTTTCTTCAAAACAGAATTTTGTTTTTAGTTGGGCTCTTAAAAAGAAACCACAGCTAAAAAGCAACCAAATCCACACAGGTTTAGAGGATCCAACAAATCAGAGAGGAACCGCTGACACTCACAAGTCTAAATTAAACAAATACCTTCTACAACTAGGCAGTTGATGGGGAAAAAAAAAAAACTAGCCACATAGAGTGAATATATATGGCTAAAACTTTGGTCTGGGAAATTGGCTGTATTGCACTCTCTATATAAGGAATGCTAACTCTTCACCCTTTATGCAAGGTGTTTCCTTAGGTTTTATTCACAAAGATCTACTGACTGCATCATGGTCAAAATCTTCAGGAAAGGTAAGAAGGGATAGCAGTAGGAGTTTAGACCAGTACTTACAGGAGAGAAAGTTCCTGTAAAATGACTGCAACCTCAGTTAAATGAATTACATTTGTAAACCACTGTCGTGGCTTCACCCTGGAGAAGGACTAGGAAATGTCACTCATCAAACCACATAACCATGCCAGATTGAGGGAATCACTAACCTTGTGCAATAGATTCTGTACAGAAAATTGTTTCTGACTCTTTTAGGGATTGATGGGCATGAACACATCCAGTGAGAGCTCAGTTTTCTTTCTTAGAAATCAGAATTACTAGAATAAAATAATATTTTGAAATTCACATCATTGATTGTGCTCTTTGGCCTTTCTCTCTATCAAATTAGCAAATTAGAAAAGTTGCCAGGGAATGCTTGCTAACCGAGAAAAGCAAGAGGTGGGGGTGGAGCACAAAGATGAGATGGGTGGTAGATTTTCAGTTATAGGGGCTAAGGCATTTGGTTTGGGGATTTAAGGGCATAAATAATGGACCTAAAAAAAATGCCAGTTCCCCAGCTCTGATTGTGTAAACTCCATAGGGGGAAAAAAAGATCTGGGCTGGAGCAAAGGGATGAGAGAAGGAAGACAGATGAAGGGGGAAACCAGAGAGTTTGGGAGCTAGTGAGTCCCTGAGGAGACTCACTCAATGTCCTTCATCTGCCTTTTTCTCCAGGCTTAGTTCAGGGTAGAAGTTCAAGACGGAATATTTTTATAAATTTGGAAAGATCTGAGAGATGAAGAATTACCTCAATTGCCAGGTAGAAAAAGCGGTAGCAAAATTTGTTGAGCTGTCTTCTGACCCAGCAGTTAGCAGAGCATTAGAAATTGCTCACAACTCCATGGTTCAATTTTCAACTAGTTGAACTGGTATCACAATTCATGTTACATCTAAAAATAATATAAATTGCTTAATACTATAAAATGTTCCTCGGCTACCTTGTGCAACTGTTGTGAATGCCATTTTGACTTGTGGTTAGTATTGGAACCACAAATGACAAAGGAAAAGAACCAACATGCCTGATGTTATAGAAAATAATATTTTATATGCAAAAAATACTGCATTCTTCCTATCTGTGATAAAAACTTTGACAAAATTGCCTTTTATCTGAGATAAATGACTCTCCTGCTCAAAGCTTCCCTGAACTCAAAGCAATGCTTATCTATGATATTAGTAAAAATAAGTACCTACAGACATTTGCAGAATTTAAATAGAGCTGCCTTTCATTTCAGGATATAGGCAAGGTTATATATGGAGAAATGATTCCTTGAATCTTATATGCTCTTAGTCATGTCAATGGATATTTAGGGTTAAAAGTCCTTCTATGATCAGAGCATTAGATCTTTTATTTGTTCTTTGTAGTTATATATGACAGTAAAGTATATCTTGACATATTTATACAAACATGGAATACATCTTATTCCAGTTTTCCCAGCACCATTTGTTGAAGTGGCTATCTTTTCTACAATGTATGTTTATGGTGCCTTTGTCTAGTATGAGATAACTGTATTTATGTAGTTTGTCTCTCCGTCTTCTATTCTGTTCCATTCATCTTTATGTCTGTTTTGGTGCCAATACCATGCTGTTTTTGTTACTACAGCCCTGGAGTATAATTTTATGTCTGGTATTATGATGCCTCCTGCTTTACTTTTCTCACTAAGGATAGAGCATTAGATCTTAAGAAAAAGAGACATGATTCTTTCCCCTAAATAATATGAAAATGTTCACATATTTATTCATGTTATGAGAGGATGCTAATCATTTCTTACCTTCCATTGTTATCATTATGGTCATTTGTTCTTTAATAAATATGGGCAACATCATAAAATATTTTCAGAATTCAGAAAGTAAGGTCTGTCTTTTACTGATTTGCTGTTTTGATAAGTATAGAAGTAAAATTATTTTCCTTTAAATAATTCCACGGGGTTCAGATGGGAGCAACTCTCTGTTCCCTGTTCCATGGAGAGAAGTCTCAGTCATAGCCAATCCAAATGTTTTCCTTCTAAGACTAAAAGGTCCACTTGCAGGATCATGTCTCAATCAGAAAGTGCAAGCCACCCCCAAAATTATTTGCTGGAACTCTGGGGTGGAAGCATCAGTCGCTTCCATGTGCGAATGTTTAAACCAGGAAGTAGGAGTCTGAGGCTGCTGGTGGCCATCCTGCCTACCACACGTCAAGCCCTGATATGAAAAATCAAGCCAGACAGAGATAAATAGAACCAAGGACAAGAGTCTGAGCCCTGTAGCTCTATCTAAAATCTTGAACTCCTGGATATAATTCTGAATAAGGAAAAAAAAAAACCCACAATAAACCATGGAGAACTAAGAAGCAGAGTCAAAGCCCAATAGTATTACTGAAGCCCCAACCTCCTTTTTGCAGAGGTTGGTTACAGATAGTTGTATGAATTGAGTGTCTTCCTCTTTAAGTCAAAGAGCACTTAAAGTATAATCTATAATTGATGAGTAAATATAGATTTTATTGTAAAAGTTACATGGTCTCTTAGTCAACTAATTATCAGAATTTTTAAACACAATGATTTGTTCTTCTAAATTTATTCTTTGTAGCCAAGTGGATTAAAAAAAAAACCCACAAAAACATCAAGCTCTATTCTCATTGTCTTTTACTATTTCTTGCACCTGCATTAATGCTCATAAAGATTGTGAAATTAAAATGGACTTTAAAAAATTTTGTTTAAAATATAGATCTTATGTTAAGAATTCTCCTCACAAAATAACACTAATAATGATAAATAAGATAATAGTAGAAAAGTTTGGAGGTCAGGAATAAGATAATAGTAGGAAACTTTGGGGTAGATTTATGTTAAGAATTCTCCTTACACAAAACAATAATAATAATGATAAATAAGAGTGTAGCAAGAAACTTCTGGAAGTTTGTGGTATAGATTGTCTGTGGTATAGATTGTCTGTGGTATAGATTGTGTTAATGGCTTCACAGTGTATACATATCTCCTAACTCACAAATAATATACATTAAAATATAGACTGTTTTTGGTATGTCAATCATTTCTCAATAAATTCGTTCAAAATTAGATTTTCCCAAGTACTCAATTTTTCTATTATTTTTTATTATTATTATTATTATTATTATTATTATTATTATTATTATTATTATTTTGGTACTAGAGATTGAACCCATTGGTGATTCACAAGTGAGCCACATCCACAGCCCATTTATTTTTTATTTTTTATTTTGAGACAGGGTCTTGCTAAGTTGCTTAGGGCCTCACTAAACTGCTGAAGCTGACTTATAACTTGCAATCCTTCCGCCTCAGTTTCCAAGCTGCTGGGATTGTGCCACTGCACCCAGCTATAAAGATTATTATCTTAATTTGATTAAAATATTTTCTGACATTATATTGGAAAACAAGATTTAAATTGTTTCCTGTTCTATAAGAATAAAGAACTATCATTAGGAAAAAGTTTTCACATGAGAGAACATTATGATAACCAGCTTTTTAAAAATATGCTGTCCAGTTTGGAGATTCCTTAGAAAAGTAGGGATAGAACCACTATATGACCCAGCTATTCCACTCCTGGGTATTTTCCCAAAAGATCTAAAATTGGCAAACTACCATGACACAGCCACCTCAATGTTTATAGCAGCACAATTCACAATAGTTAAATTATAGAATCAACACAGATACCATTGATAGATGAATGGATTAAGAAATTGTGTTATACACACACACACACACACACACACACAATGGAGTTTTACTCAGCCATTAAAAAGAATGAAGTTAATGTTGTTTGCTGGTAAATGGATGGTAATTGAGAATAACATGCGAAGTGAAAGTAGCCAAACTCAGAAACTCAAAGGTCAAAATTTTCTCTTATATTCGGAAACTAGAGTAAAATAAAGGAAAGGGGGAAGGAAGGATAAGATTATATAAAGAACCAATCAAATATAAATTAATAGACAAAAGGAAGTCTAGTAGAGTAGAAGAACCTACGAGTAGGGGAGGTAGGGAGAGAACAGGAGGGAAAAGGGAGGATCATGAACTGAAATTGATTTCTATGTATGTATATGTATGTATCAGAATGAACCCAATTACTATGTATAATCTTAAGCTCTAATAATAAAAATAAATAAATAAAATACAGATATGCCATCATCCTCTCCCAAAATTAAAAACTTAGGATGGAGTTTAGGCTTAGTAAATCTTATTAATTGGAAATCCTTTATTCAGAAATAAATTGTCAAAAAATTCTACATGATACTAAAGAAAGGGACATATAGATGACATTGATATAAATATTGGTTATATAAAGATTTATTACTATATGGTAGCTTCATTGTGCATGATTCATTTTATGGGCAAGGTGTTTTCTTAGTTAAAAGATATGCTTCTTACAACTTCAACTTGAAATAATTTGTTCTATAATATCAAAATACTTAAATAAAAAATAAACTTTGTAGTGGAATCATTCAGTTATTTTATTTGAAGATTTTTAGAAGGTTTCAATGTATTTACATTATATAGTTTACATTATATATTTTATTACATTATAAAGCTTATTTATTTATTTATTTTGCCATATGGGGCATTGAACACAGGGCTTTGCACATGCTATACAAGTGCTTTACCACTGAACTCCATCCCCAGCTGACAAATCATATAGTGTACTGAATTTGAGTTAAACTAATGAGCATTAGATATTTTATAAATATACAGTCAGGAATTTTGTGGTCATTACCCCAAAATTTTTAAATCTTTAATGCATCTCCAGAAGACATAACTAAATAAATTTCTTAATTTTCACATACAGAACATCATGTTCATATTTTCAAAATTAGATGCATAATTTACAATAGGGGTAAATCATTCCCTTTACCAAATGTCAATTTTTGAATCATTTAGATTTTTATTTTTATATATTCATATAACTATGTGATACACATTTATCTCATAGAATGAAATAGTGAGTCAAAACTATGCCTATATATGTATGTGTGTGTGTACTGTATATACATACGTGCATTCTTCTTACAGGATGGGATATTTAGTCAAATAGCTTAAAAGTGCGTAACCTTTGATGAGGGAAAAATCTAGGAGCTTTTAATTCATTGTGGTTCCCAAACTCGAATTGCTAGATTCATACCTGTGTTTTTAAAAACAAAACCATGTTAAAATACTACTAAATATTTCATCAATACATTTATTCAATTGCGTATTAAAATAGCTGTACTACTGCATAAGCGGTAATAATTTATCACAATTTAACTAAATATTTGCTAGTCACTATGTATTACAGTATTTCATTTAAATCTTCATTAATAACCCTATGAAGTAGGAGCTATAGTTATTCACAATCTACAGTGGGAGAATAAAGACTTGCCCAGGACCAGTAACCTGTAAGTGATTGAATGGCACTTCCAATTAGCTTTATATACCTCCAGAGCTCATGTACTTAGCTGCTGCACCATATTCATCTTAGCTGAGTCAGAAAACACACACACACACACACACACACACACACAGAGTTTGTGTTCCTTTCACATTTTTATTATTTTTCAAACATTTTTTCTTCTTTCTGAACTGTTTTGTAGTATTATCCTTTATTTTTATTTTTATTTTATTTTATTTATTCTAATTTGTTATATATGACAGCAGAATGCAAGTCGATTTGTTCCTTATTTTTCAATTTGAATTCTAATGCTTTTTTAAAAAAAATTACTATCTTGTATTGTCTATATAATTGTAAATATTGTCCCCATTTTTGTATAAGGAATTCTTAAATAGTGAAACCTATAGAGCAATGTCAAAATGAAATTGTGAAAGATCATCTGATTCATATAGCATATTAAGAGTGTTAAGGTCACAGGCTCAGCTAATTTCTAATCTCTGAGCATGAACTGGAAGTCATCAGGTAAGAAATATTAACATTGTAATGCCAAATTTTATTGGCACTTCCAAAATCATTTGCATTATTATAATCATTATTCTTGAATTACATTTTATTGCTCTTTTGTGAGATTAACTTAGAATTGAAATATGTAGCTGTTTCGATCAGTATAATATCTAGAAAAAAATTTATATGTATATACATAAACTATGCTGAAATGATGTAAGATATGTAGAGATACGAACTTAGTGTTCTTCCTAGAATCGGTAGGTTATATAAATAGAACCAGAGTGAAAACTCACAGTGATTTTCTTGGCTTTCTCTGTCCCTTTCCTATTTTGGAAATGATTTTTACCTTGATCCAGACAGATGGCTAAGGATTGAATATATCATTTGCTTTGCTGCCTGCTCTGTCCTGAACTTCCATGACTTTGCTTCTTTTTTCTGATAGTTGAAACAAGATAATGTCAGTGTAAAGATGAGTGAATGTTTAACATGAATTTCAAGGAGGAAATTCCAAATGTTTGCTAAAAGCCAGAGATATTTTTGTTGTTGTTTTACATTATGCCTTTCCAATTTGTCCATAAGTATAAATATTTACAATATTAGGATTCATTCTATCCCATCATAGAGGATGTAACGTTTCAAGTTTCTCTTACAGAAAACCTCTCTGTGTTTCACACGAAGAAAAACAGACAGACTAACGGACATATTATCCCAAACAACAGCGATCTTCTTACACTCTAAAGTCTTCTTCTTCTTCTTCTTTTGTTTAGGAAAAGAGATGGTGTAAGTGATTCTGGAAAACAACCCCTGCTACCTGGGGTCCTTGTCCCCTCTCAGTCATTCCCCACCACACACATACACCCTAAAAATTCTGCCCAAGAAACACAAAGGGACAAAGTTTTAGAAATGAATTTATTCATAGCAACATTATATTAACATTTTTCTGCAAATAGAATAGTAGGAAAAAAAAAGAAATTCAAATGGGAGCAGGAAGGCATTTTTGGATGCATTCCAGACTTCATAATTGTTCAATTAAAAAGAAAAGAGTAGTAATAGGATCCACAGGGCTGAACACTTGTGGCAAATAAAGGACTGCAGTGTAATGTGAAAATCAGGCACCACACAATGTGTCCTCAGGTGTACCAAGTTCTTTAACATGGAAAAATGATTTTCAACAGAATACCAGGCAAGCTATAATTCTTAAATCACATTGCCAAATGGACTTTGAGCCTCTTTTCCCACAATTTACAACTTGTCGTTATGTATACTAATCGCCACCTCAGACTGACTTGATTTTCAAAGTTTCATCCTGCCTGTGTTCCTAGGCTTCAATTTTATGATTCCTCTCTTATTACATTCATAATTGCTGAAATTGACCACTTCTGCTGATAAAAGCATGATATAGAAAATATGGTGCTCATAACTACTATGCCTAAAACTCGTTTGTTTTCTGGTTGATACTGGTAGAACCAAGAAACTAAATTCAGTGTGACCCTTAATAATTATTCAGCAGAGAAAGAACCATGCCTAGTTAAGTTTCCTAGGCAACCATTTGGGAAAAGTTGTGCAGTTATATTTTATTTCCTCTCATTTTCTATTTTTCAAGTATTTACTAATTTTGCTCCTTAGTTTCCAGTATCCATTCATATTCACATGTCTCTTTATATATTTTAGTATTTCTTCTCTTGCTTTTCTATTTTGTTCTTCTCTTCTTTTAATTATCTTTCTTTTCCTTAGGAAATAAATGAAAACAAAAACTTGCCTTTACAGTTGGCCTGTCAACTACCATCTGGTTACTGTTTTGCTCCTTTTTAAAAAATCCACAGAAGACCTTCCATGAATGGAGAAATTCCTCTCACTTCTGTTACCAGGGCATGGTTTTATCCCAGCATATTAAAATGCAGACATCTTTAGTAAAGGCAACAATGGTTTGGAATCTAATTTCCTTGTACCTCCTTTCTCTGAAAGCTCAGGGAATTAGAAGTGGTATTTCTTAAACAATACAAAAAATAGAGAACAAGAAACTTTCATCTGGGGAGCGATTGCTTTTGTTAGCAGATTACTTCCTAGGGTGAGTGAGATATACTGAAAGCACATGAAGTCCTCTGGGAGGGGAATATGTGAATCTGAGCAAAGTCACTTGGATGAATTGATGGGTTTTGTTATTTTGTTTTTAAATTTGAATCAAGTTTTCTTACAGCTTCCCATCTATTCTCTGATGTGGAACTCTGTTTCACAGAGGTGGCTGTTTGTGTGTGTGTGTGTGTGTGTGTGTGTGTGTGTTTTAATTGCCATCCATTTCACATTTATTGACAAAGAATAAGGTAGAAATATTTTCACTTTTCTGTTGCCTGCAGGATCAGGTCCAGATGCCTTAACCAGCCTTTCTTGCGTTTCTAGAATCTATCCTGAACCTCATTCAAACTTTGATTTCCCTCTGCTTCTCTGCACTTCAGTGAAATACCAGCCATCCTCTTCTCTCCAAATATGCCATGTACATTGCTACCTCCTCTGAGCTTCTCCTCCTATCTGAAACTCTCCACTCCTTCCATCTCTTCACCCTAAAAACCTACATTTATTCTTCCTCTATGACGGCCCCCCAGATTACCACACCCAATAATGCCCCCACTTAGCATGTCTCATTGTCATCATGAGATCCTCACAGCATGTCCCATCTCATCTGTGGCTGGTCCTACACTCAAGGAAGTGACAAGGTTTTAGAAGAGCCTCCACCAAGGCAGCCCATTAATGGCTTCTTTTCTTTTATCTTTGACCATTTGTTATATTTTAGACTGAGTCCTGTGGGAACTCAGTCTCAGGAAAGCTTCCAGGATTCCAGCAGGTGGAAGAAGATGCCGGGCACAGTTAGGGTAGCAGATGTGCTTTATTCAGAGGTGGCAACAGCCTTCTGCCTCCAGCTTCAGATTCAGCACCCAGCCAGTTCCATTTTGCCCTCTAGGCTCTTCGTTTGCCAACCAAAGAAGGCACACTACCAACAGGTTACATAATAGGGCACATACTCACAAGTTCATGTGTATGATCTCATATACACACTGAATCAGAGTGTTTCTGGCTTTGACTAACCATAACATAGGCAGGTCCCAACCCTGGATGCACAATAAAAATGTGTGCATTTTAGCATAGTCCACTGGAAATCTCTGCAAAGGAATCTAACTATAGCCATTTGGGGCTTGCCCCAACAGACACAAATTTGAAGACCAGAAGACTTGAAGGATGGTAACTCCAGAGCAATCTCAGATTAGGAACTAATTGGGGTGAGAAAGAGTATTTCTAAGACTAAAATTATTAAAGGAGGAAGATGTCTATGCTCTCTGTCCACTGAAATTGGCAGACTTGTTACCAAGCAAAACATAGTATAAAATGCATGGAAGGTAAAGATAGAAGGAAGATCAGTGGAGTAGAATATTAAGTGAGGACAGAAATGGGAAAGGGGAGGAAAAGCAGAATGAATTTGACAAAATTACACCATGTACACGTGTAAATATACTAGTGAATTCCATCTTTATGTGTATCCATAAAGCACCACTTAAAAACATATGAATGAGTAGAAGATAGGCCAGTAGAATAGAAGAAGGGGAATGGGGATGGAGTAGCAAAGGGAAAGGGAAGGGAACTGGAGACCGAAATGTAGTAAATTAAATTCCGTGCATGTATAATTATGTCAAACTGAACACAATTATCATGTATGGCTATAATGCACAAACAAAAGAAAAAAATGCATGTAAGATAGGTAAGTCTAACGTGTGTCAGTGTGGAATTACTCATTTCCCTATCTTGGAGAAACAATGAAGAGAGAGAATGGGGACCATTTCAGAAAGGCACTCAATAGACGCATATCGAGTTAAAGTGAGGAAGTTAAAATGTCATATAGAACCACTTGCAGAAGGGATTCTGATAATATCTTCAGTGAATGCTGAGAAATATCACTCATTTGCAGAGTGTACAATTGTGGAGCCTGCACACAACTTGCCCTTTCTCCTCTCAGCTAGAAAACTGAAATAAGTACTACAGAAAAAAAAAAAAAAAAATATATTATTAATTATTTATTTATTATTTATATATTTATTATATTATTTCTAACACTTTTGCAAGGTAAGAGTACATATGCCATTTTTGCTAATAATCAGTTTTATTCCTTCAAATTTTTAAAAGGAGCCCGCAAATCAGAGACTGAACTTGGATTTGGAAGATTTTTTCAATAACTTCAATACACATATAAGGAAACTAAAGCTCTGAGAAAGAAAACACTGTATTAAAAAAGAATCTGTGAATGGAAAAGAACTGTTCTTCCTCTTGAATTTTCTGTTACACATGGTGAGAGAATAACCCAGCCATTGGGCCTTATTTTCTTCTACAGGCAAAGTGAATGGTAAGGTATCTTCCTCAGTCTGTGCCCTGTGGTGAAGCAATCTCTACCTCACTGTCTCTTGGTGAATCACCTAAATATTCATTGCTGTGGGAAGCAGATGTTCTCACTAGAAGAGTAAGATTGTTCTTTTGTTAATCACCATCTAGTAGGAACAACACCTGAGAAGGAGACTCAAGGCCATCTTGGTTATGTGACTGCACAGAAAACTGGTAGAGGGATGGTACCCAAGGAGAGCAGGCTGGTTTCTGGACACAGTAAGCATCTGTGAAGCTGCCCCCAGAATGTTGTAAAGGAGCACTTTTCTCAAAGTGCAGCCCTCAGGGCAGAGGGAGTCAAGTGTGTATTGTTCTCTGTATATATTTAGTATTATATTTTTTGGAAATCCTACCTATAATAGTCACCAAAACCAAGCTCATTGCCATGCTTAGAGCAACAACTCCTTAAAAGAAAGCCAGTGCAATTCAGGGAAGCCTGCAGAGGGAGGCATCAATAGAAGTAAGAGAAACCCAAGGAAACCCAAGGTGGGGGAAAACAGAGCTGAAGTCTGCACCTCCCAGTAGCCTTCATGGGGACTTCAATAGGAAGCAGCTTGCTCTTTAATTAAGCATACTCTCAGCTCCTTAACTTTTTAACTGACCCATGCCAGTTTCCTTGACTGTAAAATAGGGACAATATTAATAGCCACATCATGAGATTGTTGTGAGAATTAAGAGTCCACATAGGTAAAATTCTCAGAATAGTTTCTGGCAGCGTAACCACTATGGCACATAGTGACCACTTTTGCTGTCATTTGAGGGGATGATGGAGCTTAGTGGTTGAAAGCACAGATTTTGAAGCTATCCTGGCTCACTTTGAAACTTGACTTTGCCTTTTACTAGAATATCCTTGGGCAAATACTTCTCTGGGTGTGTTTTTTAATGTATGAGGCTATTGTGAGAATTAAATAGATTAAGTAAATATAAAACACTGGGAATAGTTTTTTTAACGTATATTAAATGCTAGCTGTTATTATCTGTCTCTTCCCTCACTGTCACATGTGGCCTGTCACTAAGCAAGGATCTTCTTGTCCATGGAAAAGACTCCAGAGATACCAGAAGCTGTGCCCAGAGCCTCCTACCAGCAGCAGTTACTTGCCAAAACTACTTGGCAGCGACCCCTTATGCATCAACTTTCCCACACAATATACAGTGAGATTTGTGGGAAAAAAATGTTCCCAATTTCCCTTCCTGACCTTTGAAGACCAGGAATAATCACTTAATTGACCTCCATTCTGTTTTTATGTGACCCATCCTTCTCCAAAGCAGAAGGGGAAACTGTAATGTAATAGAAGATCTTCTAAATTAAGTCAAGAATAAAGCCACGCATTCACATACCATTTACTTTGGTTTAAGCTCTCAGGGACTTTTCAAAGCTTAAAAGTCATGAATGAAAGTAACACTTTTAACTTGAAAGACATCAAAGGCCTTTTTTGAATTGTTAAGATTTTAGAGAATTCCTAATTATTTGTAATTTGGCTTTAATGAATAAAACATTTGTACATAGCTATCTATTATTATTATTATTATTATTATTATTATTATTATTATTATTATTATTAAAGGATCCAGTTGGCTCTGTTATACAGAAAAAGAAACACTCTGTTAAATAGAAGAAAAAGGCGTAGCTCTTATAGTCTGAATAAGGGTATTACAACACCCTCTTTTGGTACCTAAGAATATAGGTTATACAAAACCAAAACAAACAAAAAACACTAGCCAGGGATTAGAACACTTTCTATTTTAATTTCATTTCTAAACTGTCTCTCAGAGAGATATGAATTACAGTGGATGGGGTAGAGAGAGAAGATGGGAGGGGAGGGAGGGGGGATGGTAGAGGATAGGAAAGGTAGCAGAATACAACAGTTACTAATAGGGCATTATGTAAAAATGTGGATGTGTAACCGATGTGATTCTGCAATCTGTATTTGGGGTAAAATTGGGAGTTCATAACCAACTTGAATCTAATGTATGAAATATGATATGTCAAGAGCTTTATAATGTTTTGAACAACCAATAAAAAAAAATAAAAATAATAAATAAAAATTAAAAAAATAAAATAAAATAAAATAAACTGTCTCTCAGAAAGATGTGTTTGAAAATACTGCAGTTTGGGGGTTATTGTTTTGTTTTTGCAATAATCTTGACCAACCCCTGTAGCAGAGTTAGTAAAACACACAAGCTGGAAACCTCAGGCAAACTTGACTTAAATTGGACTTTTGTGGGTAAGAGATGTGGTGAGGGCACCCCCTAGTGTCAACTCAGGAATTCTCACACATTAGCGGTGAAGACTAACCAAGAGCAAAATAATTTACCCAAAGGTACATAGTCAATTTAGGTCAAATTTAAGTCAAAATCCTAGAACCAAATATACATATATCGACAGTTCAATGCTTTTTTGTCTATTGTTCTCTACAATATAAGGACATCAAAGAAAGGAAAGATTTAAAAATCAAATTCCTTCCACTATTGGAAATCCAATTTTGGAATTTAGGTGAAATTTTATTATAAAACAGGATTATTTGAATGCCTAATATTTCTAAAGCACTGTGAGAGGTTTCACAGAGCTGCCAAATTTAGTTCCCTAGACTCTCAAGTGCAGAAAGACTTTTGTTTCTTAATGTCTTGCTGAGGCCACAGTAGTCTACCCCACCCCCACCCCCTGGTCCCAGCTGGCACTTCAGAGGCTTCTCTGCCCCCTCAATTTTGAAAAATAGTATTTCTCCCTAAAGTATAACAACAGAGAGTCAATGAGATTATCTTATTTGCCTATTAGGTCCCTCTTTAAAAATATTCGGAGTTAATTCATAACGATACTTTTGTGGTTCCCTCTCCTGTAATTTGGATCTTGAATGTCCTCCAAAGGTCAACTACTGGGAAGAGATGGAACCATTAGCAGGTGGGGCCTAGTAGAGGGAAGCTAGGTCATTGGGGTCATGCCCTTTAACGAGGTAGTTGAACTCCAGCCCCTTCCTCTTTTTGCTTCCCAGCTGTCATGAGGTTCACTCTCCCATGTGCTCCACCGTGATGTACTGTCAATTCACAGGCCCAAAGCAACAGGGCTAAGTGCCCATGGACTAAAATCTCTGTGAGCCCAAATAAACTTTTCCTCATTTCAAGTTTATTTTCTCAAGTATTTTTTCTCAGTAATGGAAAGCTGATGAACACACTCTCAAAATGTCACTGTGCTCTTTTCATGGTCCTGGGCAGCTCCAGACCACAGGTGGAAGGAATCAAGTTTGAATTTGACTACAGTACTTATCTTTATTTCCATCCAGACTTTTTCCCCTTACCTTTTCCAAGTGCTGCCTCACTTCAAAAAGAAGAGCCATGGCCTTCTCACAAACTTTCTATTCCTTCAGGATCCTAAAGGTTAATGGCAAATTAAATGATATGGTCTTTGCTGTCTAAATCCTACTCTGGAATATATGAAAAAGTGGAAGAAAAAATAAACCTGAATAAAATCACTTGTGCCAAGATATGAGTGCTTCTTGACAGCTAATGCCTTATACTTCCCATATACAGCTTTGCAATTTTCCTAGAAACTCTAACTGGAATTCCAACAAATTTAATAAAACTAAACTGAGTGAATTGGTGTTGACAGAGACTACCAGTTAGTGCAATAGAAGCAATGCACATCTTTGCTCTCAGCGCCCTGTCCTTGATCACCTTTGCTATTTTTTCTCTGTGAATTCTCAAGGGCATCCCCAGAATCCATTTTTTATATCAATAAAATGAAAAACATGAATGACTATTCTTTATTATTATTTTTATGAAACTTCAAAGGGATCTACTTGGCACTTAGTAATCAGTAATCACTCAAGATTGGCTAAAATAATTATTCCTGTTGATGGGTGCTTAATAAGAAAGCCATCTGAGGATTTTTTACAGCTAATAGCAATTCCTGTTTCAACCTTTGTTTGGGCCAATATTTCTGTCTTCTAACTGCAGATTTTTGATGTTCCAAGAGTTGTCATTAATAACTCAAAATATATATAGAGAGAATTCACTGATAATCAGCCCTACTTTTAGCCAAGGGCATGCTACTAATAGAAAGGAGAGTAAAGGAAGAGGAGAAAAATCTGTTTGGGCAACAATGTGGTGAACAATCAATAGATCTAAGTTAATCTTCTTAAAGTATCTGTGACCCTATGTTTTTTGGCAAATAATAATAGTTTTTGCTTTGTGTCAGGCATTAGCTTTGCAATTTGCCAGTACTCACTCATTTAATCCTTGTAATAATTCACTAGTTTTCACATTGAAGAAATGGAAGTACAGAGTAAAATAACTCAAAACAGAGTTATGAGAGCAAATGGCAAAGCTAATACTTTCAAGTTGCCAGGTTCCATAGACAGGACAACAGATTAGAAACTCCAGAAGCATCTTTCTCTTATTCTGTTTTCTCTATCTCTTTACACTATCTGTCCAAGAGGTTCAAACGACTTGAACTAGCAAAAGGAAAGTGAATACATTATCTCCATTTGCAAGTTAGACACCTACCTCTATAGACACTCACATTTAAGAGAGTTCAAACCTTTCCTGCCCAGAGTACAAAAACATCTCAGGATTCACAACACAAAATGGGTTTCTAGCATGTTCTTCTTTTTATTTCCTTGAACAGAGTTAAGTTTTCAGATAGTCTCTTTTTAGAGCTTTATTGTTCCTTTTTAGCCTTGTTATCTAACAGTATTAAGACTTTCTACCTATTAGGTAAAGTGGGTGTCTTGTACAAAGACAATGGCAAAAATGGGCACAGAGTCATTCTTTAATAAGCACCAAGGAGGTAGCTTTGTTGAAAGTAACTACTTGCTACAGCAAAGTACCCTAGTTTCTCCACAAATGGCTTGAATTTTTTAAATAATAAAACTATTGAGAAGTGAACCCAGTTTTACTTTAAAATACTACTGGCATATTATTCTGCTTAGTCTGGGCTCCTAAGGGTGGGGGTGGAATCCTTCTGTTGGCAAATATTCTGTCAATAACTCACACCTTGGAGATATGCATATACATATATATGTATATGCATATGATGGTGGTATAGCCAGTGTTTACTAAATAATTGTTTTACCAGTCATTATTCAATTGTTTTGCCATTTCATTTACTGCTTTCACCCACCACATAAAGTATGCACTAATTTTAATACCATTCCAGAGATACAACTGAGACTTAGAAAAATGATGTAAAATGCCCAAGATCACACAGCTAGTGTTTAGCAGAGCTAGAATTCAAACCCAGGTGATCAGATTCCAAAATCCACCGTTCTTCAGGTTTAACTCTAGAGTTTCTGAACCTCAGCACTATTAACACACTGGTAATTTTATGCTGTGGGACTGTCCTATAGGGTTATTGTATGCTTTGCTGCTTGGCAGCACACCTGGCCTTTGCCCACTAGGTGCCAGTAGCTCCCTCTCTCCCAGGCCTGCTAAGTCTCCAGACATTGCCAAATGTCCTAGAGCGGACATACTGCTCCCTACCCACATTGAAAGCCACCCTTCTTTTCTCATCTTTTTTCATACTGTAACTCAATCTCATGTCATCAACCTTCAGAAAAACAATTTTAAGGCTATAATACATTTTAATGAATATTAAATTAGCACTGCACCTAAAATATTATTTTTAAAAAATTTATATTGGAGAACTTAAAACAATCAAAATTATTTGAAATACATCCCTATGAAAAATATAACACTTAAGGGTAGGATTTGTCAATAAAATAATAAGCAGGAGGTGATTTATGCTGTAAAGACTATTAACTTCATCCTTCAGAATGCATCACCATATCCCATGTGGCATACTTCAGAACACAAAATGAAGGAGACTTATATTGGCAACAAAGTTCTTTAGTGAAAGAGTTTATTTTCTTAACATATACAGATTAAGTCCACAAATTATAATTGCATGCCTTGTATCTGAAAATGAAAATAAATTAATTTAAATCAACATTTTTAAAAACCAGAAGTCTATTATTTTCATAAAATACTTAATAAATCAAAACTTACTAATGCTTTGGTTTGTTTTTGATCCTTTTAAAATATGTGCTTAAATACATGTTAAAAGCATGTGTTTTGCTATCTCCACTTAGATTATTGATCAAATACTTAAGTGTTTACTGTTTTGTTAAGCTACTTTAGGAAAGATATCAAAAGTAAGATCTGCATTCCTGAGGAAATTTAGATATAATACATACACAAAAGCCCTAAGAATAATAAAAGACATTGTAAAGAGACTAGTAAAGGATTTAATATAACTCACATTAAAATAAAATATACACACATGTACATATATCATAGTTAAAGAAGAGAGTGAAATTCATTTAATAGGCGTGTTCCATATAAACAATTTGTCACAAATGTTACATTCTAAGGATTCACATGAAAAATCACAGTGTGCACAGAATAGACGCAAAATATCAGACAAAAACATCCTATAAATGCTTATATTGTTAAACTTTTACAATATTTTCAAAAATTTTTTTAAGGTGGGGAAAAATCTGGTACAATTTTGATTAAAAATAAACATACTCCATCTATGTGATTTTTTACTATTATTCCTTCTTATCCCCAAAATATAATTTCCTACAAAGTCTACAAAGTTTTAAAATAATAGTGTTTGGTTTGTACTTGTCAATAAACCTCTTCTCTATCCCCATAAAAATGGAATTTAATATATATCTGGCTAAATAAATCTGTGAGAGGACAGTGAATTTTGTTGGGTTTACAGACAATGATATGTATTTAAGTGCTCATACTTTCTTAACTTTCCCCTTGGATGCAATTTGTAAGTAACCTACCATTTAATAACCTACATTGGACATCATGGTTGCAATCCAGATGAATAGCGCCACAACAAAATTATCTAATGACACATGTCACCACAGTTACCACCAGATCAAACATCTCAGGAAAACATATTCACTAAGTCTTTCAACGTGCATAAATTCAGCACTCTTAGTTATCAGCCTTCATTTTTCTTCATTTGGGGGATTTTCCAATTGGTCTTTGGTTGTTTCTTCATCTTTCTTTTTTTCATCTGGAAAAAAAAGATAAATTTATATTTATATATGTAATATGATATATAATATAAAAGGTAATATATATATATATATATATATATATATATGAGTTGTTTTTTCCTTTACCTACCCTAATCATTTTATACTTGACGAGCACATATTTTGTCTTCAATCCAGACATGAAACTATATGAAGGAGCAGGTTTGGGGATCTACTTTCTCCTAATCAATTTTCTCTTCTAGTCTATAGTTGTTAAGTGTCAGAAAGTCAGAAAGTCTCTTAAGGTGTGATTACAATCTCTATTTACAAATAGTAAACTGAAGCACAAACAGGTTAAATGACTGCCCAAAGTCATAGAGTAAGTGACAGAGTGACAACTTGGACCCAAGCCAAATGGCTCCATGAGCCACACCTTAACCACCTCCCTGTGCTACATTTTGTTTTCTCTAGGTTCTTCATACCTTTTACTCCCTTTGCATTTAGATGACTCCTCTTTCTCTCTCTCTCTCTCTCTCTCTCTCTCTCTCTCTCTCTCTCTCTCTCCTTCCTTCCTTCCTTTCTTCTTTGATACTCAGGGGCACTTGACCACTGAGCCATACCCTCAGCCCTATTTTGTATTTTATTTAGAGACAGGGTTTCACTGAATTACTTAGTAGCTTGCTGCTGCTAAGGCTGGCTTTGAACTCATGATCCTCCTGCCTCAGCCTCCCTAGCTATTGGGATTACAGGCGTGTACCACTGAAACCGACCTAGATGACTCGACTTTCTACTTCACAGGAAAAATTAAACCAAAGTCATCAGATAGGAGCTCTATTGCCATTAAATCTCTAAAACCCTCTGTAATCTGTGCTTACTCGTCATGTTCTTCCTCCTATTACAGGGAAAGTACTTCTAAGCATTGGTTTTGTATTTTACCAGCACCCCATGAAAAGTGAAAATGCAGCAAACTTGTTCATAAATTCTGAAAGCTTTCAATGGCAAGAGTAGTGCAGGTCTCTCAGGAGCCCAGTGCCCTGTGTAACTGCCCTGTTGCACACGTTTGGAGCTGGCTCTGCTCCTGCTCCTCCTACCCAGGCCTAATAACTTCATGATCCCAAACCCTTTTGCCTCATCTAGAAGTGGACTAGTGATCATCCCCTGCTTCCACCCTTTCAACCCTGCACCACTACATGTCATCTGTCTTTCCCCTTCTCTGGCTCCTTCATTTCTTCAAATCACTGCCATCGAAAACTAACAAAGACGTCTTTTCAATTTCAATTATTGAACATACCTTGTTCCCTGCCATCCTTCAAAATGTACACTCTTTTGTTCTTCCATTTGAAAATAACACTAAATCTTTATTAGTCCCTGCAAATTGCTCCTGCCAATCGGTGGCATCTTTGAAGATAAAGTTGATGGACTCTATTCAGAACTTCAACTTTCATGCATCAAATATTTATTAAGCACATACTGTATGTGAAGCATAAATTCTGCTCTCAGAGAACTTCAGGTGAATGATATGGACAATAAGCAAAATCAGTAAAATGTATGTTATGTGAGAAATTAAATGGCAGTAAGGATATTGAAGCAAAGGTAGGAAATAGGAGTTTTCAAGAAATGTTGGAGCTGGAGGTTGCAGTTTTACATAGGATTAGCTGGGAATGCTTCACTGGGAAGAGAGATTTGAGTAGAATTGAGAAGTTATGACAGCAGGAAGAAGAACATTTCAAGCAAAGACAATAGTGATGCCCAAGGCAGCAATGTGTAGAAAGGAACTGCCTAGTGGGACATTGTGAAGAATAAAAATCAGAAGATGGAATCCAAGAGGTAGCAGGAAGCTATATGTTATAGGCAGCTTTATGGTCCAATTTCAATAGTATTTGCTGAAGGATGAAATATAAAATGTGAGACAAAGAGTGGAGAGAAGGATGATTCCAGTATTTTTTATTTCATCAACTGGAATTATAAAATTACCACTCACTGAGAAGAGGAAGATGGAGGAAAAATAGCTTTTAGGAAGAATATCTGGAGTTTGCTCTTATACCCATTAAGTTTGAGTCTGTATTAGATATGTAAACACTGATGACAACTAGACAGCTATATGAGACCATGAAGTTGAAGAGAGCTCCAGGCTAGAGGCACAAATCTGAATTATTGGAAAGATGACCATTATTCCCAAGAAACTGGATATTACAAGTGTTAGAGAAATGGTAGAGAAGATGTCCAAAGACTGAGTTCTGGTACCCTCCAACCCATTAAGAGACAGAGGTGATGAGAAAGGAGAAGCCAAGGAGAGGCAGCCAGTGAGACAGAGAGAAAACCAGGAGGGCAAAGTGTTCTGAAAGCTAAGGGAAGAAAAATGGTTCAGGGAAGAAGCAATAATCATGATATACCTGCTAAAAGATATGCAAGATGCAAAGGAAGAGTGGACCACTGATTTTAGCAGAGACAATGTCGTTCATGAGCTTGAAATAGCAGTTGGGTGGTTAATACAATTAAGCCTAATTGTATTAGGCTTAGAGAAAGAATTGGGCGAAGAACATCGGGAGACACAAAAGCAGACAGCCTTTCAAAGAATTTTACTATAAACAAAACCAGAAATGGGATAATAGTTGCAAAAAGAATCAGGATCAAGAGAGAGTCCGAGTCTTAGCTGTCACACTCACTTGCCTTTTGAAAAAAAAAAATGGCTGGTGCTTAATAAGTGTTCATTGAAAGAACTCCCTCAGGAAAACAGACTTGACAGGAAATGGTACTCTAGGCCCATATGAAATATAAATTGTCAGATTATTCCTAGAATGATTTAAGCAACATTTGCTATCTCTGGTTCTGAGCAAACTACTTAGAAAGCATTATGACTTTCTAAGAAGAAATGTCAGTTCTGTTAATATTCTTGTTCCAGAGAATACTGACTATTCTCTAAGTCAAATAAGTAAATTATACTCTTGTTCATAAAGAATATTATTTTTATCTAATTTGAGTGATAGTGATATGAAGGCCCCTGAAGAAGTTCTCCTTCTGTGAAATGAACTAGAAACTCATGATACTGGTTAGATGCGGACTAGCAGGATAGTTGACAATCTAGTATCTTGTTCAGGTTGTCAGCTAAAAATACGAAACATGGTTCCAAATTCCTTCTTTACCAGTCTCACTTTTTGCATTGAATTATGAAAGCACATGCTTAGAAGTATATTCAAAGATGACTGGAGATAAAACAAAATACCAAACTACTCAAAGAGGCTATAATTGTTCTTAACTGTGTATTTGATGTTAATGAAAGAAAAAGAGTAGTCAAACAAAATAGTTGTTTTGCATATAATATTATGCACTTCCAAGGATAGTTACTGTTATTGTTCTGTAGTCGTGAAATGCTTTTAACATATTTCTTCAACATAATTTCTCTAAGTCTTAAACATCAAACTCTCCATTTAAACTTGTTCCACTCATTTCAAATGTGAATAAACTTATTGAACACTTGTTTCTCATTCTCATGCTCCTAATGAATAATAACTTTGGGAAAAGTAAGAAAATCTTGCCTCCTAAATTATCTGGGTTGATTCTATTCTCCAGAATCCTAGCTCTGAAAACAAACAAAAAAAATTATATTTATGTAAGTGGTAACCTGTATAATTTTATATAAAAATTATTTACTGAATCCAATGATGTATCTTTTAGGTACTTGAACTATTTACTGAGTTATGCTTTTAATAAAATAGGTTAAGATAAATCAGAATTATCCACTTTTTTTCTATTTTTATCCCTGTTTTTTACTCTTCT
The DNA here is from genome assembly GCF_021218885.2 of Marmota monax. Lineage (NCBI taxonomy): Eukaryota > Metazoa > Chordata > Mammalia > Rodentia > Sciuridae > Marmota > Marmota monax. The sequence continues at coordinate 4,298,138 of NW_026694256.1, read as the reverse complement.
TTGTGTCAATTGCTTTTACCACCCCTTGTTAGATCATGACCTGTAGTGCAATGCTTTCAGAGTACCTCACAGAACAATAATTCTGTAAGATGCTTCTTCAAAGATGGTCAAGGAAATGAGGCAAAGAGGCTGCTTGTCCCATCCTTACTGTGTTATAGGCACAAGTGCATGTTAAAATCTCTGCAGTGAAAACTCATAAAAATCCTTGTTTTTATTTATTCTGAGAAGGGTAAAACACCAATCATGGCTAAGCCAGCAATTCCAAATTTATTTGACCACAGCATAATTTTTGTATGTGATATATTAACATCCAAGAGAATTTCCATGAGAAAAGTTGATACAATAGGAAAGGCGATGGCCTTAGAAACAGAGTTTCTACCGTCACCTAATTGTGAGTTTGGGCAAGCCACTGAACTTGCTTGAAGGGTTAATCAATAGAGAAATGGATAAATAAAATGTGGTGTATATACACAATGGAGTTCTACTCAGTCACAAAGAAGAATGAAATCATATCATTTGCTGGTAAATGGATGCAAATGGAAAACAAGCATCATGCTGAGTAAAATAAGACAGACTCAGGAAATCCAGGGTTGAGTGTTTTCTCTCATCTCTAGAAACTATAGAGAAAAACAGAATTTAAAAAGGGGCAGGGAAGATCTCATAAAAACACAAGGGAGGCCAGTAGAGTTGAGGTAGCAATCAAGGTGAAGGGAGGAAGAGAGGAAAAGGGAAAGAACAGGAATAAAATTGACCAAATTGTGCTATATGCATGTATGAATATGTCACAATGAACTCCACTTTTATGTGTAATTGCAATTCACCAATTATATATATATATAATTATATATGTGTAATATATTATATATAAATATATGATATAATATATATTATATATAATGTGTAATATATTATATATATATAAATGTGTAATATATTATATATATGGATATATGGAAACAAGAATATAGAAAGGGGAACAGGAGGAAGGGGATGGAGGAGAGGAGGCAAAGGAAATTACTGGGGAATTAATTGGAGCAAATATGAATATGTATAATTATAATGCACTAATAAAAGCATAAAAGGGAGGACTTTCTAAGCTTCCTTCTCCTTTTTACTTTATTTTTCCATATGTATTGAAAGATAATGTACTCCCATGAAAGATAATCTATTCCTTTGGGTAATTTCATTTGCACACTCTCCTCTATTGTATAAAATATATTTTGACAATTACATGGTCAAGCACTCAAAAATATACATATCTTAAATGGTTTTCTCTGGACTTCATATCCAATTGCTTACTCAATATGGCCATTTAGAATTGTCATAGGCATCTCCACCACATCCAATTCATTAGCAAGTCTGCCTATAAAACCTATTCCTAACCCACCCACCTCTCTCCATCATTACTATCTATTTTGAGCCATCATCTCTAATTGGACTATACAACAATATCTCCTTGAGTAAAGATTAGCAAAAATGCTTTCTCCTACTCTAAGGGCAAACTTGACTCGGGATTAATTTTCTAGCTCTGTTACCCAGGAAACCATACTAAGGTACAATGTCAGCCTGGTTCTAAACTTATGATAAATATGACTCAAATGGTAAAATACATCTGTATTAAGAAAATCTAGATATGAACTCTAGGTGCCTCATAGGAAACCATAGCACTGGGCTTCCCTGTGGACAGTGACTCTCATAAATGAGCATGTCTTTAGCTGGGAAGTAGAGAGCAGTGTTCAAGGACTTGTTGGAGTATTAGCTCATGGGAGACTCAGCTTCTAGCCCATTGCTCCTATTGACCATGTCTCTTTGCAGCTGAGTTTTCACTTCATGAGGAGGAGACACAAGAGATGAATTCCCAGGTCTGCCATATGAATTCCTATAAGGGCTTCCGAATTAGAAGATTACATGATACTTCCCTGCTTGCCTGCTGAAGCTTCTTTACCGGGACACCTCTGAGTAGAATGGTGCCAATGTGTTCTTGCAAGTCTAAATGTTTAATTTGGCCTGAAAAGATTTCCTAATGAGGATTGCTTCACTGATCCCACTATTTCAATTATTGCTTCCCTACAATCCATTTTCCACATAACAGAGTAAATATTTTAAAACACCAAATGAGATTTCACTCCCCCATTTGAAATCCTCCCACTCAAAAATGAAAGTTTATTTCTTTACCCAAATTTCTAAAATCCCACAAGATCTACCCCTGGCTAATCTCTCCAAAGTCATCCTGTAGAACCTTTCCCATCATGTGCTTCCCTCAAGCCATGGTTGACCAGTTCTTATTTTTTGACAACATTCATTTGGTTCCACCCTATGAGCATTTTACCAGCTGCTCCTTCTGCAGAGTGTACCTCTTACCTCCTGTCTTCTGGTGGCAGGATTATTCAGTTATTCAAAATATAGAGTTGTTCTTCAGACTTTAGAGAGGGTTTCCCTAATTTCTCAATCTAAAACAGTCACCCAGTAACTGTACCACACCATCCTAATTTAGTTCTTTGACTCTTAATTTATATATTTCTTTATTCATAATCTAAGTCTCCTGTTGCAATATAAGATGTAAGACAGCAGGAGTTTATGACTGCCTTACTCACTTCTATATCTCCAGCTCTTAGAATGTCTAGCATGTAGTAGGTACTAAGATGAATGATGGATCAAATAAATAGTAAGAGTGGAGGTAAGAAAAGGCATTTTGAGACTTTCTAGTTTTCTGGGATGCCACCCTCTGTCACTTCGTGCTGATTTGTTATAAGGCATCATTGTCCTCCTGTGAGGTTTACCAAGTTGTAAGAGGTAGATTACTATAGATAATGAGGAACCCAGGGCCTCATGCATGCCAAGCAAGTGCTCTAGCATTAAGTTCATCCCCAGTTCTACTCTTTATCCACACATTTAAGTGAAGGGCTTCTTCTAATACTTTTATTGAAAATACATGTTATAGTTTAGATATTAGGTATCCCCCAAAAGCTCATTTGTGAGAAAATACAAGAAGGTTTAGAGGTGAAATGATTGGGTTCTGAGAGCCTGAACCCCAACAGTCAATTAATTCCCTGGCAGGGATTAACTGAGTGGTAACTATGGGCAGGTAGGGTATGAATGGAGGAGATGTGTGGATGGAGTTGTACTGGGGTTTATACTTTGTCCATGAAGGGAGGTGTGCTCTCACTCTCTCCTTCCTGGTGTCATGTCCCCAGATGCTTTCCTCTACTACACTCTTCTGCCATGATGTTCTGCCTCATCTCAAGCCCCCTTTCTATGGACTAAGACCTCTGAAACTGTGAGCCCCTAAATAAACTTTTCTTCCTTAAAATTGCTTTTGTCGGGTCTTTTGGTCATAGCAATGAAAAAGCTGACTAAAACAATATCCTTATTTTTATTTTCAAAAGCCTAAACTCAGGAAGCGATAGGAACTGTATGCAAATAATAAGGAAAAAGATCCCAGATTTTCCTTCTTTGCTTTGATAGCTCACTGTTTTCTTAACTTGTTCTACTAGTTGAAAAATGATCAGTTTTTATCCAAAGATTCGCCTTAAAAATTTCATCTGGAATTAATAATAAACTTCTTCAGTAGAAGGAGTGGAAGGATTGTAGAATATTACAATGAAGCAGAAGCTTCCAGAATGATTGGCTAAGGAATGGGAGAAAGAAAATTATTTCATTTCTGAGTGCTTCTCAATCAATTTTGTATGTTCCTTAAAGGGAATATCATTTTTGTTCAACTCTATTTCTATTAGATCTGTGTATGATCACATACATTCAATAAAGAAATAGAATATTATTTTCCCATATATACTATTAAATGAAAAGATGAAATTTTTGTCTTCTTTCAGAAAGCCAGAAAAATCTACTTAGCTTTAAACAAGACCTGAGAGGTTTTAGAAAACAAAAACAAACAAACAAAAAACAAAACAAAACAAAAGCCAGGAGTACTGCTGATTTTGCAAGGATTACGAGCACTACCTTCTTTCATGGAGAGGGCCTCCAGTTTGAGGGGCAAATCAGAGGTTCCGCCAGTGGCAGCTGAACTCTGGATGTCTGGTAAGGCATTGCGGCGGCCTGTCCTCGCTGAAGATGCAAAATTGGTGACCACAGACTCCACATCAGTCATTTTTGATGAATCTGTCCTCATAGCAACATCTACAAATAGAATAAACACAACAAGAAGAAGATGAGCCTGTTCAGAGAGCAATGTTCACCACAGTGGTCCAAAGGCATGGCTAGATCAAAAACAAAATGAGCCAGCAGATCTAAGCACCACTTACACCCTCAGCTATGGCTACCACTTTGGTCCTGGAGCTTCCATTTGCTGAATAGAGCAGGAAGTCCTCTGCAGGAGCCAGATTACTATAAATAACTCCTGAGCTGAATGAGCCACTTGGAACATTAGGGTGCAGTAGGCCCTGCCTTTTGTTCTGCTTTTCTATGGATGGATCAGCCAAACCAGGGCTTGGAAGGAAATGAAACTGATTTGTTTGGCTGCTCTCAGAGAGACTTTGCCTGCCAGTATTTACTTGTGGTGCTTGTTTAGGCTGAAACCAAATCACTATAATTGTGGGAGTAAACAAAACAGGCTCTTTTCTTACTCTTTGAAAATAAGAAATTCTACTTTCTCTCAAAAGGCTCTTTCTCACAGAGAGCTGTGTACTTCCATCTGTTCTGGCCTTGAAGCCAGTTTTCAATAGATTCATGTTTATGTTAGAGAGAGTTAGGACCTCTTTTACTCTGTCTTGCCCTCAAGTGGACATGGTAATTGCTAGTACTTTTCTCAACATCCATTATTTTCCTGGGAATTGTCCCCAAGAAAGAATTCTCAAGAGATCAACATGAGTACAAGGAGGGAGGGAGGTGTTATGGCACATTCAAAACTGATCCTCTTTCACATGTTTTTCCTCAAAAAAAGTTTTCCTAAAAAGTTAACTTGGAATAGTATTTCAAAAGCAAAAGCATTTTTAAAGAAATTATCATATGTTATATTTTTAGCCAGGCACTGAGAGCACAGAGGTATGATATACTATCCATCTCTAGGTTCATTTGCACTCTTAAAGGGGAAAAAGAAGGCATGTGTGGGAGGAAAGGTTACATCTGTTCACAAAACGGCCTAAGGATCAAGAAAGGATGGAGTTCAGCATTTGTGGAACTTAGGAATATGTGATTCCTAGCCTACACAAAGGAAACCAATCTTTTCACAGTAGTTGGAAGGGAGTCCTTTCCAAATAGCTACCTTCAGAAAATGCTAGAAACAAAGTGATGTAGTGATAAAAACATGATGCATTTGATCCAAAGCACCTAAAAAAATGTATACTGAGCTTAGCATTGTCCTCAAGAAGCCAGGAATATCCTGAAAATGACCAAGAAAAGAGGCAGTCCATTACTACTCTAGATGTTGTCTTCTTTTTCCAAGTATCATTCAGACACAATCTCAGAATCCATTAGATTTTGAATTGTTTGATACTTGCCAACTGTCCAGCATGAACAAATAGATTGGAGTAATGTAAAGAGCACTGGGCGGTTAGTCAAAAAGAATTCACTCCATTATACACTTGTAAGGTAACAGTGGTCAGGCCATTTAATTTATACAAGTCACACTTTTTTTCCCCTATATATATTAGGCATAACAATTAGCCTTTATGGCTCTTTGGATTCTGCTAAAAAACAGATGAGATAAGATAATATGAACTCTTTGTAACTATAAAAATGTTTAACGTGTTTGATTTTTGACATGATTATTTACATTTTACTACATTCTTTTTATTCTGTAACCCTTCTTTTTTGGGGAGTACCAAGGATTGAACTCAGGGGAACCACTTGACCACCAAGTCACATCTCCAGCCCTATTTTGTATTTTATTTAGAGACAGGGTCTCACTGATTTGCTTAGCACTTCAATTTTGCTGAGGTGGGCTTTGAACTCACAATTATCCTGCCTGAGCCTCCTGAGCTGCTAGGATTACAGGTGTATTGTGCAATCCTTTTATGGATGCTATTTAATCTTAACAATAAGAATCTTCCTACTAGAGACCTTGAGTTATTTTAAGAGGGAAACCAGCATTTTTTTCAATACTGCATGAACACTTATATTATCTATTATCTGATTTAAACCTCCCAATAATTCTATGAAGTATAAAATATGACCCTCACTTTGTAGCTGTAAAAACTAGGGCTCAGAGAGGTTAAATGGTTCACTTAAAGTTGCATAGCTGCTTATCTGGCATTAATGGCTACAAATCCAGTTTCAATTCACTCTGAAAGAAAAATAACATGGATTATCAAGAAATGATCTTCCAAATCCCTGTGATATATGCAACTAGTCATATGTACAGCTCCTTTAGTATTGTGCTTTTCATTGACTTTTATAGGAAAAAGTTGTTGTTGTTGTTGTTGTTTGTTTTGTGTGTGTGTGTGTGTTTAATTACGGGGGATATGGAGAGAAAGAGAGATAAGTTTCTAAATTACTACCATTTCACATGTTCTTCTCTATCTTATTAACTTGTGAGCCCCTGTAGCCATGATACTTGAATTTTAATTAAGATTTCTTCTCTATGGCTTCCGACAAATGACTGACAGTGGTTTGGAAGCAGACTCCATATTTAGGCTCCACTCTGTCCTCAGTTAACACCACATGGTACATTATAGCCTTGAGCAAGTGTTTATATATGTGAAGAATCTCCCTGTGTAACTCCAAACAAGTTAACCATGATAAGCCTGGAAAAGCAGTGTGATAACTCAAAGTCCAAAATCTTAAAACTGAAGACAGCAATGTAACAGTGGTCCACTTTATGCTTTGAATATAACCGTTGCTGCTCTGCCACTGCAATTTATTTTTACCTTTCTTCTTCATCCTAGGCAGAGGTATCTGTCCCTGAGTACACACCCACCATAGTAATCTGAAGTAATCCAGACTTTGGGGATGGCACCGGAAGATCTCAGAATTGACTATCTCCCAAATGAGCAAGTGAATACAACTCCAACAGAGAACACATGGACTGTTGCCTTTGAGTCACCTCTTTAAAAGCCCCCTGTTCCTGCTGATGGACACAATCACAACCCCTGGGACTGAAGTCCCCTATGTTTCTCCTTTGCTAGCAAAGCAATAAACCTTCTTTTTACTTTTTTCTCAAAACTGTGTTTTTGGTATTCGATTGGTACCAGGGACAAGGATAGAGCTTTACCAATAGCAACAGATATAAAAAAAATTAAGATGTACTATTTTAAATATTTAAATGCTGTATATATGAAATAAAAAAGTCAATTCCTTGAGCAAGATACAAGTTAAAGGAATATAATCTTATATTGAAAAAGAGCTTCTAATTCTCTTTGTATTTTGTACATTGGATATACAAATTTTTTGTATAGTGTAATTCTTAACTGGGATATTTAAATTTCTTGATAAGAAGGTTTATTAAAGCATTGAAAATAATGTGAAAGTTCAATAGGAAAAGAATGTGAATGAACTACATATACTGTGCTATAGAATTTTATACAGCCAAGTTAAAAAAAAAATGTGTTAGATCTACCTATGGAGTTGTGTCCATGACACACTGTGAAATAAAACAAATTTATAAAGAAATGTTTACAGTGCAAGGAAAAAATGAGAAAAGAAATTAATGTAATGTGATCTCAATTTTGTTTAAAGAATAAAAGTCCTATTTGTGAATGATAAATAAAACAAGGAGAATATGAATGAATTTCTTGTACCTTTTATGCATTTTGACTTATAATCATGAACACATCTTTTGTAATATAAAAATATTTAAGATATTCACTGGTAAAAAATGTGAGTAAACAGAAAATCTAGTACAGTAAGGCTCTAACAAAATATTTTGACAGTTTAAGCCAACAACAGCACTTCTATAGGTGAAAGTCTCTCCCTCCCTTCAATAGCCATCTTACTTGTGTGCTGTTATTTTCCTATACAAAACTTGTTGTGAATGCTTTCAGTTTTATAAAGGTGATGCAAATATAGAGACTATTTTTTTTTCCAATGTTTTGTGACATTTGAAACCTATAACCCATAGAAGTACAAGGGAACACTATTAAGAAAATTGAAGAGAGAGTAATTTCCAGGCTCTTTTAATTTTCTGGGCTGAAAAAGGTAATCATGTATATGCTTGCTAATGAAGGCAGCTGACTCACTAGCAACACTTCCTCTTTTCTTTCACAAGATTAGCAGAGGAATCTGGATGAATTCTGTTTTGTCAAGGGTGGCTGCTCATGGGAGCTGGAACAATTGGACACTTGGGGATTTCACAGAAGTCCTGTCATTCCCACAGCAAGGTAATGTAATCTACATTGCCTAGGACACACTCCATCTGCATTAAAAACACAGGTTTCAGGATGCCTTAACAAAAGACCATTACATAGCCATTACTACGCATATGCCAACCTCTTTGCAGTCCCTGAAACATGTTAAATGCAGCACCAGCACAGGTGAAGAGGACAAGAATGTTCAAGCTCAACAAAGTACTGGAGATACACATATCCATGTAGTCGGATATGGATAAGGATATCAGATCACTAGTCAGCTCCCAGTGGGCTCAAGAAAAGAGTGTGTCAGTATGTTGCAAGCATAGCTATAACAAAGGGAAGTTTTTGCAGTCTCCCAATTGAGGCAACCCATTTCCATAGCTCATATACATGCTTTCCTCTAATGTCCTTACTTGAAGCCAAGACTGCAAAGAGGCAAGCCTGCAAGGACATGACTACCTTCATTTCTCATCTCATCTCCCACAGTGAAATCACTAACTGTAGTAAGACTTCAAATAAACTTCTTACCTACTAAATTTGTCTCTAGCAGGCTATTTGAAAAAAGAAAAAAAACTTAGAATAACAAAAAGAAAAAAAAAAGGAAGAAACATGTATTTGTGGAAAGTCAGTGCTTTTCTTGGTCAAAGACAGAGAAAGATAGGCAGACAGTGGTCTCAGATGATAACTAGAGGACTGATGGTATAGCTTAGTGGTAAAACCCAGGCTTAGCATGTGCAAGGCTCTGCGTTCAATCCATTCAATCCACAGGGTCAAAAAAAAAAGAGAGGGGGAGAAAGGAGGGAGGGAGGGAGGGAATGAAGGAGAGAGAGGGACGGAAGGAGAGAAGAAAATCAGATGCCTATCTGTAGCTCTTCAGCTCTTAATATCTTAACACCTTATGCTGGATGTGTTCTCTGCCTAAGGATCATAATTTTGTATGATTTTGTGTTTCAGAATATCTACAACTCTTCTAAACACAGTGAAAGGACTAGAACAGTTGCATCTTTATGTGTCAACATAATCAGATGTATTTATCCATCTAGTCAACATCGATGGAAATCCTAATAAATTATTAAGTGCAGAGTCCTATGCTTGGCCCACAAATTACAAAGTAAGATGAAATTTAACCTGTTCTTTCCAGTTACTTTTCTTGACCTGCAATTCCAATTCCCAGTCTTTAGAAATAAGTAAAATGTCCACTCCTAAAATGTGAATCTTTAACACATATCCAATTCAACTAAATAGCAGGACCATTTTAGGCTAAACAGAGATCATAACAAATATACATGTGCATAAAAGTATTATTTATAATTTAGAGACATAGCTCTTTAAGATTTCTCAACATATAGTATTTCTGAGCTTCTACTATAAGCCAAAAGGAATTTTATATTTTGTTTGCTAATACACATAACTTTTTCATGCTTAGGTTCTTGCACAATGTTTACATAGGCAGATTCTCAGCATACGATGGTAGTAACATTGAAGTAATTTTCCCACAGACAATTTTTGACCATTTAGACATATAAAATTCAAAATGCAAGATCAAATTGGTTTTCTTGTGTTCTTCCAGAGGAAGCATTACACAAATGTGAATACATTTCCAGCACAAAGATACTCAGATGAGGATGAGAGCACTTAGGATAATTATATGGACTTATAAGTATTAGGAGAAAGAAAAGTAACTGCAATATACCATGTAGCCCCCTTGTTTAGTGTGGTGGTGGCAGTGGGGAATCACTTTTAACTCATCACCCTATATATACTCAATATATACTCTCCATCAAGAATTTCAGGGAGATGTTTGCTATACAATTTCCTCCAACCCTTTCAGCTTCCCAAAGAATCATTAACTTCTTGCTGTAGGATTTCAAATTTGAAAGGTTCAACCTTCCAGAGGCAGATGCTTACTTAAGCAATGCATCAATATAATATAGCCAGTTGATTTCAAACAGTTCTTCCTAAATTCAGGCAGTACTCTTTCTGCTATGACCATTATTCCTTCTGTTCCTTTTCATAATAAAAGAAAACTTTTACCCAGAGGGAAATAATGAAATTCACTGTACATCAACATGTTTTCCCAAAAACCAAACAGATTTCCTTTTAAATAAACATCTGTTTTCTTCCTCCATTATCAGGGTTTGAATCCAGAGGCTTGCACATTTAATACATGATCCTTAATGGGGTTGGTGTATGCATGTGTATGCATCTCTATGTGTGCTATATGTGATGGGTGGTCACCAGAACAGACAGTGATATTTTCACTTCTCTTTTAGATTAGTGTAATTCTAAGTGGTTGTAAACCACAGCAGAGCATCCCTCTTATGTTACATATTTAGGGCCTTTCACCTCTCACTTTTTTATTTCCCTTTTCAAAGTCATCCAAAATGAGAGGACTTAGCATGTATTATAAGGAAACAAACTCATTCTTTTTTTCCCACCTTACCTCAAACCCTGTCTATGCTTCTTCATTTTTCATTTATTTCTCATTGTTAATTTCTATTTAATGACTCAAATGTTGGTTGTGTTCTTTTTTATTAAGATACTAGAGCTCACTGTAAGAAGTACCTGGGTTTAATTAAAAATACTTATTTAACACAAATTCTGCCAAAACACCACACTAGTTACCTTGGAATCTGGCACAGTGAGTCAGAGAATTCACATGCCTTAACTGGATCTGTGAAGGATACACACAAGGCAGCTTCACCACATGTACAGATAAGGGAGTGATTCATTCCAAAATAGATATTTGAACTGGGCTTCATGGGGAATATGGCATTTGAGTGGGTCTCAGAGCATGAATAAGCAAATTTCAGTGAGAGGCTGCCCTCAGACTATCCATCACTTATCTTTTTCCAACTGCTTCTGTACATGAAATATTCCTAGATTTCAAAAGGGGTACAAAGCCACTTTTAAGAACAACAATTAAAAAAAGCTCCAGAACTGAGTTTGTACATGTGGGAAAACAACACAGTTTTGAAGTTCCTGTATTCTTCCTTTCTTGCACAAATGAAACCTGCCTGTATGAAGCCTAAGAAGTTGGTTCCCTTTCTAATGGGAGAGGTGATTTTAAAATGTCAAATGACTGTTGATGATATCAGTAGAAAGGAGAGAAGGGGAAGTTAACGCTGACCAACATGATCACCGTAGAAAAGGCTTTGCTACTTTTTTTTTATGATAGGAACATAGTTGTTTCAAAAGTCAATAAATAAATGTTGAATGAATAACTGATACTTACCAATTTCATTATTGATATTCATAGTAATGACCGAAAGGCACCAAAGAATAAAATAAATAATCATTATGATTTATATGTGAGATGTCCCCAACAGCTCCTATATTAATGCATGAATATTCTGAGCTGAAATCATTACAATGTGGGAGTTATAATCTAATCAGTTCATCCTAGTTTGAATACACTTGGGGTGGTGAGATGGGGCATGGCTGAAGGAGAACGGTCACTAAGGGCATTCGCTGGTAGGGCTCATTTTTCCTGTGTCCTCTTCTCCTTTCTCTTTCTGCTTTTTGACCACTATAAGGTTACTATAAGCACTCCTCCACTATGGTGTTTTGCCTCATCTTAGACCTAAAGCAATGGAGTTGGCCTTTCATGGACTAATCCTCCAAAACCATGAACCAAGATAAAGGATTACTCCTTTAGGTTGTTTTTGTCAGTTATTTTGGTTATAGTGCTGAAAAGGTGATTAACATAGAAATTGATATTGAGAAGTGGAGTTGTTATGTGACTAAACTGATCATATGGTTCAGAAGCCTGTAGAGATACTTAGGAGGAGGATTTTGGAAATGTTTTGCAATGTCAGATGAAGAAACCTTAGAATTTTGTAAGCACAGCTTAATGAATGATTCCGACAGGAGTTCAGAACACCAGAACTTGAACGGTAATAATCTACGTTCACAAGGTTTCAGAGGCTAGTGAGGACTCTATTGGGAACTTGACTGGAGGCCATTTGTGTTACATTCTGACAAAGTACTTGTCTACATTTTGACCATGTCCTGAGACTTTGTATGAGGCTGGTTCAAAAGTGATGAACTAATTAATCTGGTGGAGGGAATTTCAAATTCAATCAGTGGCATGGATTTTGCTGGCAACTTTTAGCCAGATTTACTGTGAGAATTGAGAGCAGAAAACAGAGGAGAAGAATTTTAAAAACTTGCAGTTAGGCCCCCAAAACTGCATGGAAAACTGGGGCCAAAGAAAGTATCCTTGATTGTTAAAGAGATTATAGTCACTAAAACAATGCTAGGTACTTTGCACAGTGACAATAAGCTAGATATCTTGAGAAAATCTCAGTAATTTGCAAGACCACACTTATTGCAGGCTGAAGAGTGTAGAAGGGGAAACTCCTTTGAACAGAGATCCTGGGAGCACCCTGCTTGCACAGAGGGGCCTAGGAGGTTGTTTCACCATGGTAAGCCACACATGTATACAGAAACCACTGCAGTCATGATTCTACAGTGCCCATCTACTGCATGTTTCTGCAGGAATGCAGGATGCTCAAATTAAGGGGTTATGGAGATTCCCCCCAATATTTCTAAGGAAGGCCTGAGAAGCCAGGGTTGCAATGTCTGGGGGCTGGCCTTGACAGCTGTGAAGGTGAAGCCAAAGCTAGAATGGGACCCCAGGGAATAATAGATAATGTGGACTGTTTGCTGAGGAAGCAGGTGGCTGCAGAAAAAGCCAGGCTAAAAGAGAAGTCACGTGGGCTGCAGCCAGTAAGGCCAAAGGGGTAGGTCTGCACAAGTCCCTTGGAGAGCACATCATGCTACTATGTGAACTAGATATTTGTTATGCTTTAAATATGAGGTATACCCCAAAAGCTCATGTGTGAGACAATGCAGGAAATTTCAGAAGTGAACTGATTGGGTTATAAGAGCCTTAACCTGATCAGTGCTTTAATCCCCTGATAGGAATTAACTGGGTGGTAACTGTGGGTAGGTAGCGTGTGACTGGAGGAGATGGGTCAATGAGGTCATGACTTAGAGGTTTATATTTTGTCTGTGGTGAAGAGTTCTGTTTCCCTCTCTCCTCTCTCCTTCCTGGTAAGATGTCCTGAACTGTTTCCTCTGCCACACTCATCTACAATGATGTAGTGCCTCACCCCAGGGTCCAGAGCAATGAAGCTGGCTGATTAGGGACTGAAACCTAAAACCATACAAAATAAACTTTTCTTTTGGTCACAGTGGCAAAAACAAAACAAAACAAAAAAAACCTGACTAAAACAATGTTGTACATAGAATTAAGGAATCTGTTTGCCTGGCTAAGACTTTGGTCTTATTTTGGTCCCATCCCTTATTTCCATGCCCTTTTTCCTCCATTTTGGGATGGAAATATTTACTGGGTACCATTGTATATTGGATATATGTAACTTGAGTTTGATTTTAATAGGGATTTAGAGCCAAGAGTTAGCTTGAGTCTCAGATGAAACTTTGGACTTGGACTTTTCGGCTGTGTTGGAATTGGTAAGACTATGGATACTCTTGAAAATGAACTGAATGCATCTTGCATTTTGAGATAGACATGAGATTTTGGGGGCCAAGGGAAGAATACTATAGTTTGGGTATTAGGCATTCCTCAAAAGCTCCTATGTTAATGCAGAAATCTTTAGAGGTAAAATGATTAGATTGTGAGAGTTATAGACTAATTGGTCCATTCTAGTTGGAATACACTAACTTGGTGGTAACTGTAGGCAGACAAGGAATGACCAATGGACCAAAGGAGGTAAGTCACTTAGGCCATGCCTTGTAATGGTTCATCTTCCCTGTGCCTCCATCTTTCATCTTCTCTCTGTCTCTGTCTGTCTTTCTCTCTTTCTCTCTGCTTTCCAACTTCCATGAATTGAGCAGTGCTCCTCTACCATGCTGTTCTGCCATGATGTTCCATCTCACCTTAGGCCTAGAGCAATGGAGTTGGCCCACTGTGGATTAAACTGCTGAAACCATGAGCCCAGATAAACCTTTCTTCTTCTAAGTTGTCCTTGCCAGATATTTTGGTCACAGTGATGAAAAGCTGACTCATAAAATATTTAAGACCAAAAGTCCACTTATAATATTAAAATGGATTTGATTAAACTAATATTAAAATAGTTTTGGAGGCAGGCTGTAGATTGGTAGCAAACACAATGTCTTCCAAGTGTGGGTAACAAGTATATGTTGCCATTGGCAAAGCAGTAGTCAATGAAAAACTCACAGCACCAGCTCTTATGCCATCCAAGCATCTGGTGTTATACCATTTTGACATAGGTCATCTCTGGAAGGGATTCATGAACACTAAACTGAACAACTTGACAACCTGAAGTAAATACCACAATTAACCAGCTTTCCTTTGGACATATATACAATCCTCTGACACTCTAATAGGCCAGCTCCCTTACTTATAAGATTCCCTTTTACCATTTTTTATTCTCAATAAGGGGAGAAATTAAGCCCTTTATCTTCTAAACTGATTTTCTTTGCCTATGATTATTTTTAGAGTGACACATCTATAATTAAAAAAAATTGTAGGGTTGGGCTAGGGTTGTGGCTCAGTGGTAGAGTGCTTGCCTAGCATATGTTAGGCACTGGGTTTGATTCCCAGCATCATATAAAAATACTAAATAAAGGTATTTTGTCCATCTAAAACTAAAAATTAATTTTTAAAAAAATTGTAGATTAATTGTTCTTTCAATTTAAATATAATTCAATTTATTTAAGAAATTTTATAACTTGTTTGTACATATATCTGTCTTTGAAAGGAAAATACTTTGTGATACAAAATAACAGAACTATTTTTAATAACACACCAAAATTTATATATGTCTATATATCATATTCATCAAATAGATTACTTCAAGAAGCTACAGATTTATTCCTGAAACTACTTTTCTGAGTCTATCAGTACAATACCATTATAGTTTATAGTAAACTATTTAATCAAAAACTTATGTCACTTGGTCACACATCTCTTTGTACTAAGAATGGCACCAAGTTATTTTCATAGCTTCCTTAAGTAATTCAGATTCACCCTTATTCAAAAGAACTATTTCAAATGTAGACATCAAGGTAGAGCATTAATAATAATATTAAATATTATTAATATTTCATAATAATAGTATTACTTAGCCACATTAGCACATATTATTTTAAGTAATAACCACCCTTAAATTAGTCCTCTTGCTTCTTATCAGTCCATTAGGAGAAATGTAAAAGTTTGGCTGCCTAGAAGTGAATATTCCTGTAGTTAAATCCTTCATTGCCTCCCAATGAACTCTTGACTTCATGCAAAACATCTAATTTCTCTGTTAATTGACTTTCTACATTTATCAAAAGTGGGATTAATAATACTTATCTTACTGCCTTGAATCCAAGCAAACTAATGGCAATAAATGTACTTGGATAATAACTACACAAATTAAATTTGTTTAGATATTAGTCATATTAGTTTATAGGCACTATAATACAGTACCATTATGAACATCAATTATCCTGTTAACCCACAATTTTCATGTGGCTCTAGAGATGGCCTCTGATGTTATGGACTATAAAGCAAAAAAGATTACTTTGAGACATTTCCAAAAACTTGGTGTTAATTAAAAAAGACATTAAAAGTAATTTATAATCTGTCCTCACCCAAACATACACATATTCTCTTCCTCAAACTTGGCTATCTTTCTGTAACAGAAGAATCAGATAAGCAACCTATCAAAAAAACCCACATCACCTTTATACTATCTCTGGGGGAGTTTCTCCCTAAAGGTAATATTTACACATACTTTGAGTAATAAATTATGTTTCAGTGTTCTCTGCAACAGTTAAAATAGGATTGAATGCTCAGTTTCTTCAGGATACTTGAAAAGCAATTCTTATTCTGACTAAAATTATAATGGCATAATGTTGCTGGTGGGGAAGGGTCATAAAATTAATATGTGAGAAAGCCCTGCTTTCTCAATAAGGCTTGTCTTGATCACCCCATTTAAAATTGTATGTCCTCAATTGAGCTCCTGATCCCCACTTTACCTTGGTCTACTTTCCCCTAATATTTGTTAGCTTCTAACATATATCCTAATTATTTACAGTTGCATTTATTGCTTATTTTCTGTCTTCCATCACTGCAATTCAAGCACCATAAAGCAGAAGTTTTTGTAGGTTGTTTCACTGATGTCTTCAAAACACTAAAAACCATGGCTGGATCACATTGGTCATACAGCCACGTATATACACACAGCATGTGATCCTGCAATCTGTACACATGGAAAAATGAGAATTCATATCCCATTTGAATCAAGTATATGATATGTCAAGATCATTGTATTGTCATGAGCAACTAATTAAAAAAAAAAACATGGCTGGCACTTAATAAGTACCCCTATATATGTTTGTTTACTGAATGAAATAATTATTTTTCCATTTTTTCTTTCTTGAAATATTTTTTTTTCTTTTTGCATATGACATTTATATATGTTCACTGTTGGAAAAAAATGACAATTCTGAAAAGCATAGAAAAGAAAAAACAAAATGCCTCATATCTCATTGGCCAATGATAGCACTGTTGCAATTCTAGTACATATGCTTCCAGAATTTTTTCAGGGCTCACATGCACAAGCATATCATACATACATTTCTGCATATTATTTGGTTATAAGTTATATTGTATTATTTGATAAAATTTTATTATATCTTAGAAACACAATATCTAAAAATAAAATCTTTTTAAGGCCCACATAATGCTAAATTTCTAATCAAAGTTTTAAAATGAGAAATTTTCTTGGAAGTTAATATTTTAGAGCACATACCAACTATGTCAATTAAATACAGTTAAAAACAGTGAAACACGTGGCAAATGTAAGGGCCACAACTGAGGACTGAAATCATTCATAGATCTTTCCTTAATTATACCAAATAAAGGAAGTTGACTTACAAATAATATGATTTTTAAAATGTAAACAATTTTAAAGTTTCAGTAATGCCTCTACATCATAAATTTAAAGAAAAATTATTTGGGATGTCTTTTAATACCTCTTTGAATGAATATAACTTTCATCTCCCTTTTTCCTTCCAACTGAGAAAAACAGAAAACGATTTGAGCGTTTTCAAGCTCTGATTTGTTTTCTAAGACCTCTCTGGTATTTGATTTTTTCTTTATAGGAGAAGAAATAATTTTAGTGTTTCATCAAGCAAAAAATTTAATCAAAATCACAGTAGCAAAAATTTAAGAGTTGTTTTGAGGATTTTCTGGGTCATAGAGCCAAAAAAAGGAAAAAAATAAAATCCCAAATAGTAAACTACTTAGACTGAAAAATCATCCTATCAAAATATTTTTATTCATCAAATTATGTATATTTGCATTAACCTGCAATTAAGATAATAGAAGCAAAATTATTTTAGTGGAGGTATTTAATTTGAACAAAAATCTTTAATAAAAATATAATATCTTATTGTTTCTTTAGTATTATATAAATGCAACACATAAAAGGAGTTCATGAAAAATTTTGTCTAAAATATATTTTAAAACATTAAGAAAACATTAAAATGAAAAAAGAAGTTCAAAACTAGTAAGTATATATTAATTTAAAAAATATATATCGAATAAACATTGTAAGGAAAACACACTGAAAACATTAATAGTTCTTTTTGGATGGTCTTCTATATAAATGATTCTATTTTCCTCTTTAAGTTTTATTGTTTTCTAAATTTTATATAATGAAGATTTTCATAATGTGAAAAATCACAGCATTGTGTTGATCAACACTGTTTTAAAGTAATTTGAGAATTCTCTCATCCTGTGCTATGGGGTAGTCATTAACATCTACATTTTAAAGATGAGGATGATAGAAATGACATGGTTTAACCAAACCTAGCTAGAAAGGGACAGAGCATGACCAGAACCCATTCTATCCTCATTCATTCCTTCCTCAGTTACACTTCACCAAATATTTATTGAGCAAAGACTGAGTCTTCATTTAACCATTTATTCTTAAACCTCTATTATATCCTTTATTTGATGTAATATTCTATGGAAATAGTAAGAAAAAGACAAAACATTGTGATAGAAGCATAATATCTCATCCCCATTCTGAAAGTATGTGTGAGTTAATTGTAAAAATGACTACATGCAGCAATGGTTTCTTCACCAATGGGGTGAATAGGAAGCAATAATGAACACTGATATCTTGAACCACATGGCATTACCAACCATGACCTGAGGGTACTTGGTCAGTTTTAATTAACTAGTCTTGGCTAACTAGTTCTTAGATATGGCAAAAGCTACTTGAGACAACTGCTAATTGCTGGGGGTCTTGAATGAAGCCTGTTTGACACTATGCGGTCTTTGTAAACCATTTTCTTCTCTTTCCATACTACAATGTTTTTATCTATAAGATGAAAATTGTTTATAACTATACCTTGGCAAGCTGTGCTATCAGGTTCATCCTATGTTTGGAAGATGGGGTCTGCACCTAAGAACAGCAAAAAATGTACCTCAAGCAGACAGCACATCAGACCTGCTTAGCAAAATTCAGGCTATGCTCTCTTGTCACTGTGTCAAGCCTGGTAACTACCACTGGATGTTTGGGGCAGTTATGCAAACATCGTGTAAAACTGTGTACCTATGAAACAGGCCCAAGGAACCCTTTGCAAGGTTTGTGAAAAGGAAGAAAACTACCAACTTGTGGAGAATTAAGCATGGCATCCAGGTTGCCATTGCTTTTTCATGCAAGGGTAGTGACCTTGCTGGTCTCCTGTGCTACTGCTTCACTTGATTTCATCTCTCAAACTCTCCTGACCCCCAATGGCATCAAGGTGTACAATTCATGGAGCAGGTACTGATGGGTTAAAAAAAAAAAAAGAACTGGGAGGGGGAAGAATATTTGGTACTCAACTGATCAATTGCAACTTGAATATATGAACCTCAAACTAATGTGCCTGGGCTCAGCATGACTGCCTGCTAGCACACCAAAAAGCTAGTTTTGCAGTCATGGACCTAGTCATGAAGATTTTTAAAATGTGAAAAATCACAGCATCCAATCCACAGACAAATGACTTTGTTGGATGTGAGCCTCAACTCCAGGGAGATGAACTGGCAATTCCTGCAGAGGCAGCACTTACAAGGGGAGCACCAAAATCCTGAACATTTCCCCAAAATCACTCCAAAGGACTGTACCACAAGTGATTGTACAAAGACAGAAATGGAAATCTGCAAATTTACCTGGATAGAAACCTTAAATGCTCTCAAGGAATTTGTGCAGAGAATAAAGAAAAGAATATTCACAAACAGAAAAAGTGGGAATCTGGTTGAGAGTAGTTTGATCCAAGTTTGAGTTGTAGGCCTAGAATTCTTCCCATGCACCATGTCCATCTTGCAACAAAGAATATAACCCACGGGGTTAGAGGAACACATGCATGGCACCTTTATAGCACTTTGTGAAGGGGTTAATTCAAACTCCAGTCCAGCATCTTTAAACCATGTAATCAACCATTACCATGGGGAAAGATCCTTGAATTTGATAATACTGACCTCAGGCTCTCTGAAGGAAGAAAATAATAAATATAATCAGCGTAGAGAGGACCCTCCTCACCATTACCACTAAATTTGTCCATGACCAGCAGTAACAACAGTAAAAATGAAAAAAGAAAGATGAAAAATCCAGATAGAGAAAGGAAAACAACAAAAATGACCTAAACAAAGTTCCACAATTTGACCCAAATGAAATTAAAAACTTACCAAAAGATCTTATGGAGCAAGCATAAATTGGCACTGATTGGTTTTTTGTTTTTTTTTTTTTTTGTCTATATAATATTGCTTCTGAATTAATTTTAATTTGTGCTGCTGATGATACTGACCTCATGCTCTCTGGATGAAGAAAATTATAAACATAATCAGGTTAGAGAGGACCCTCCCCATCACTACCACTAAATTTGTCCAGTGACCAGCAGTAACAACAGTAAAAATGAAAAAAAAAAAAAAAAAGAAGAAGAAGAATCACAAAAAGCACATGGGTCATTATCTTACCCACAGGAAAAGGCCTTGCCTCTTTGTAAGAGTATCTTGGTAAACCAAGGACTGTTCCATCCCTGACACTGTCAAAAAACAGTCATTGACTCTCTCAGAATCCACAAGGTCAAGTCAAGTCCAAAATATTTTAATTCCTTTTGGGTTCTAGAGGCAACATATTCATTTGCAAATTTTAATCTAGTTAATGCTATTACTGACAAATTGTCCCAACTCATAGAATCCCTCCAAGCAAACACAGAATCGTCCAAATTGCTAGCAATGAACACTCCAGTTAGCACCCTTGGAGGTTTCAGCAACTTCATCTCATGCCTCCTGGAATGTCTGGATGATCTATGATGGTCATAATTTCCCATGAGCTTCTGCTGCAAAAAATATGTCTTTCCTATCTTTGCATTATACACCATTAAAGTGACAATTTCTGGATTCATATTGGAGCTTTTCTGAGAATAAAGAATCTCACAGACCTTAAATACCAATGATACTCATTATGCTTTGAGTCAGTGAGGTACACCCAGATGAGCTTGGCATGGTTACTGAGATCTCCTTGCTGTAGACTGGAGGCAAATCTGGTTCTTTTTACATATTTTATCTGCAGGAGGTGGTATACTCAGTCTTTTTCCATAAAGCATGGTACTGAAGGAAGTCCTTGATTACTTGAGGAGTCCCTTGGAATCAAATGAATGAAAAGCAGTGGTGATCATTTCCACCATCACACACAAAGGAGCTCAGTGGAGACCTGCCACTTTGCATCCCTTAGCCAGGATATCTCTTAATAAGGAGAAAACCCAATGGTTGGCACAACTGGCTCTCTTCATATATTCATCTTAGCACTGGATGTGTTGTCCAGTTGGGCTCATCTATACATTTTCACAAACTCTTAGGCTATTAAGAACTCTGGGAATCTCTTTCTTCACAGACACTCAAAACATAAATCAAGTTAACAGATTTCTCTACACATGCTAAGCCAACGACTCAAGATCTCAGCAGAATATGCCTTATCCCTTTTAGAGTTAGAGACACTAATGATAGTGACCAAGGTACTCATTTCACTTCATACAGTACGCAGTGCTGGGATCTTGAAGCAGGTGTTAGATAGAAATTTAACCTCCTCTTTAGGACACAGGTAATCAGCCCCAGGGGGTGGCCTATTTGAGAAAAATGATGCTTTTTAAAGAACTCCTCTCTAAACCACACAGTGAGAATCATTCCCCTTCCCCTTGAGTGTCACTATGGTCACAGGCATTGATTAGCGTATCCTTAGGATACCCACTCTATATATGTCTCTAAATTGTATGTACTGGCTCTACTTGCAGACACTTCTAAAGTTTATGTTTTTGATGGCTACCTCAAGAGGTTTTCGCTCTCCTTCCTGGTCCACTAGCTACTTTGCTTACTTATAGTAATACCTTTGCTAATCCCTAGAAGTCCCAGTTATCATCAAGATTTAAAATGACATCAACAATCAAGGGGTCAATTGTGATGAAATGACCAAAAATTAAAGCTTGATGTGTGCTAAAATGATCTCAAAAGGTCTATCCACAAGTATTCTTTCCCATAGATAAGGTTCCCGAGTCAAACAGCCCTCCTTATCAAAGAAAGCAGGCACAGTTTCTGCTCATTCTTGAGAGGCATCCAATACCAAACCTTAAATAATACTACAGACAAAATGTGACAAAATGGCATGCTATCAGCACAAAAACAGATACATGTACCAATGGAACAGAATAGAAGACAGAGACACACCCACATAAATACAGTTATCTCATACTAGACAAAGGTACCAAAAGCATTCTCTGGAGAAAAGCTAGCTTCTTCAACAAATGGTGTAAGGAAAACTGGAAATCCATAGGTAACAAAATGATATTATACCCCTATCTCTCACCCTCCACTAAACTCAACTCAAAGTGAATCAAGAACTTAGGTACCAGAAAAGATATCCTGTGCCCATTAGAAGAAAAAGTAGGCCCAAATCTTCACCATGTTTGTTTAGGAGCTGACTTCCTTAACAAGACTCCTAAAATGCAAGAAGTAAAACCAAGAATCAATAAATGGGATGAATTCAAATTAAAAACTTCTTCTCAGCAAAGGAAACAATAATGCAAAGAGAGAGCCTACAGAATGGGAGAAAATCTTGCCACCTGCACCTCAGAGCATTAATCTCCAGGATATATAAAGAACACAAAATGTTTAACACCAAAATAATGAATAATTCCAATACATAAATTAGCTAAGGAACTGAACAGACACTTTACAGAAGAAGAAATACAATCAACAAATATATAAAAAATTCAATATTTCTAACAATTAGAGAAATGCAAATCAAAACTACACTGAGATTTCATCTCATTCTAGTCAGAATGGCAACTATGAAGAATACAAGCAACAATAAATGTTGGTGAGGATATATGGGAAAAGGTACACTCCTATGTTGCTGGTAGGACTGCAAATTGGTTCAACCATTCTGGAAAGCAGTATGGAGATTCCTCAGAAAACTTGGAATGGAACCAGCATTTGATCCAACTATCCTACTCCTACGTTTTTACCCAAAGGACTTAAAATCAGCATATTACTGTGATGCAAGCACATCAATATTGAAAGCAGCTCAACTCACAATAGCTAAACTATGGAACCTACCTAGGTGCCCTTCAACAGTTGAATGGATAAAGAAACTGTGGTAGATATACACAATGCAAAACTACTCAGACATAAAGAAGAATGAAATTATGGCATATGCTGGTAAATAGATGGAGCTGGAGAATATCATGCTAAGCAAAATAATCCAATCCCAAAAAACAAAGTCTGATTGTTTTCTCTGATATGGTTGCTAATTCACAATGATGGGGGGCTAAGGAAGAATTGAGGTACTCTAGATTTGGCAGAGGGGAGGGAAGGGAGAGGAGGGGTTATGGCATCAAGAAGGATAATAGAATTAATTGAGCATTATTATCCTATGTACATATATGACTACACAACCAGTGTGATTCTACATCATGTACAACCAGAAAAATGAGTAGTTATACTCCATTTATGTATGATGTGTCAAAATGCATTGTACTGTCATGTATAATTAATTAGAACAAAATATTTAGAAAGTAGTCTTCTCTACACGTGGATTTGCTAACCCCAGTTAACTTTCTTTTGCTATCCCCTTCCTGCTCACCCACTCAGTGAGAGTCCCTGGGACTTTTCAAAAGACTCAGACAATGGCTAGCTTCTCAACATATAATGACTTCTCCTACTAGCTAAGAAATGATTCGTGTTCCTTCCAGAAACATGAAAACTGTTTGTCATCACATACCTTTTTTTTTTCACTCTAACCCTTGATTTTAGTTCCTCAATCTCAGCTTTTCTTTTAAAAAGTCAGATTGTTGTCAGAAATAATGTTTACTTTCAAGATTGTGCCTGTTTGTTTGTATTTTAAAAAGAATTAGAAACTTAGAAGATCTTTTGTTCCAGATTATTTATACCATTTTTCAGTGAACAGTGTCTATAAAAAACAATCAGAAAGTGCAAAGGAGTAAAGAACTCATTTGATAATTAAAAAATATTATCAGCCTTAAAAATTTAAACAGCCACTCTTTTTGGGGGGGGATGTTATTGGGGATTGAACATAGGGGTGCTATACCACTGAGCTACATCTTTAGCCATTTTTATATCTTATTTTGAGATGGGGTCTCACTAAATTGCTGAGGCTGACCTCAAACTTGAGATCCTCCTGACTCATCCTCCCAAGTAGCTGGGCTTAGAGGTTTGCACTACCGCACTCAACTATAATTGAGCCTTTAGCTAGGCAGTTGCATTATATACATTTGTAAGTTATACATTTATTTATTACACTGTTTTATTTATCATTATAACAAAAGTCAGTGAGAGAGAGAGAGAGAAACTAAATCGAGTTTTCCAGATTGTTAGAAAACTTGCTTAAGTTAGTATTTAAGCCTGTTATGCATAATTTTGAAACATGAACTTTTGTTTAATTAGTGTGTTAAATTTATTTATTTATTTATTTAAATTAGTTACACATGACAGTACAATGACTTCATTATGTTACCTTCCTTCGAGAGACCTCATAAGCTTAGAAGGGATTAAAATACAATAGAAATGCCTCTAATTCTAAATAAGCCACCTATAACTCACCTACTTCAGCCATTTGCCATGCGCATGAATCACTTCAACAAGAATAGTCTCCTTCTTTGAACCACATATTCTCCATAGAGTTTTAAATTCAAAATGTTATTTGTGCAATTCCTCTGATGTGAAAACTTTTATTCATTTTTTTTAATTCTAAAAATGTAAGTCATGTGATTTAAATAATATGCATAATTTTGAATAAATTTTTTGGTCTCTATATCTCTTATTAACTATTATATAATCCCTATATTAGTACATGCACACATTCAGATGCCTTAAAATTCTTTCATGGAATAAAATGGAAGCAAACTCCTACTGCTAATGATATAACCTTATCCATGACTTAATTATTATGTTATTTTTAGGTGTGTTAGTTTTACCCGCTACTTATCTAACATGTCACAATAACTGGCAGAACTCACTAAATATTGTAAAAGACCAATGATTCTAAGGTTTTCTAAAATTTAATTTTGGACTGCTTTTTGGTGTATTTCACCTTTCAGTTTTTTTGTTAAAATGTGAAAACAAATTTCCATTTTATGGAAAGAGATTTTCTGGTTACAAAGAAAAGAAGCCATCAAAAAAACACAGCAAAGGAAAACACACTATTATATTCCCTGGGGTAACTGACAGGTGACTGCCTTCTACTTACCAGTCTTTTTAGCTATTTTTATACAGTAACACAAATCAATATGTAGCTTACTGGAAAATTCTGAACTTTCCCCTTGTAAGTTCTAATTAAGATTTGATGACCTTCTCTCAGCTCTGCACACCGAGGCCTGAATATCCTTTCATATCAGTAGCTGTCAAATGATCAGGTACTTTGCTCCATCCATCTGCTCTAGCAATGACCTCTTTCAGTTTTTTTTTATAACCTTTGGATATTTTCCCTTTATAGCTTTGCTAACATAATCATATTACATCCTGACACCAGTAGTGTAAATTAATTCCATTCCACAAAGAACCAGATTTTTCACCTTAACACTTGATTAAATTGTGGAAAAGGGAAGACAGGAAAAAAAAATGAGGACTCTGGGAAAATTTCATCTTGTCTGTGCCAGTCTGAAGTCCGACAGAAGGAATTTAAACCAAATATGCTCTTCCTAAATTTTTAAAAAAATACATTTAGGGGGTGAACAGATATGAATATAGGAGACAAGAGAAAGAATATATAGGTAAAAAGCTTACTTATTGAAAATTAATTCTGAGCCAGATGAACTAGCACAGTGTTTCCCACAATTGTCTATTCACAAACCTCAGCTGGGAAATCTGTTATAAATACTAATTCCCAGTGCTTTCCTAAATACAGCTTTGATTCAGTACATCTGACACCATATGTATCACAAACATCATAGGGACTATTTTAGTAAGTTTGAGAGTAACTGAGTTGGAGAAAGATTAGGTCATAATCTCTTCCATATTTCTGAAATAATGCACCAGAAAAAAAATCTATGGATCATATTGCATTAGTGTCTAACATCATGTTATCACCCAAATGAACAGGTTATTTATTGTGTTTTTTTTAATATAACAATGCATTACTAAGCTTTGGAGACATACCTATCCAATTTCAAACTTTATTAAATTTTTCTTATAATAAATTAAAAATTGAACAATATTGCAGAATTAACTATCTCTAGACCCCCTCTGTCAAGCCATGCAATGATGTCATCTCTGATAACCAATCCTTTCAACAATAAACCAGTTTAATATTATGTTCAATGAACAATTCTATGTGGGTGATTCGTCTTCCCTTTGAAGACCATAACCTCCTTGGAGGCCAATCAAACAGACTCTAAGGGTGGACAGTGGATAGTAGTGTCCAATGGATGCTTTCTAAATGAAAGTCACATCATAGTGACATTGTGCTATGCTTTTCATTTGCAAATTCTGCCCGTGCAGACAGGAAGATGCTGTTAGCAATTTGATAAAGGAACTTGGTTGGCATTTTAAGTACCACCACATTTATACTCTAGGCAGCATGTATGAACCAAGAAAAACCTTTCAAGGCATACTGCTATTCTGTTTCACATTAGATTTTTCACTGTTATCCTTTTATATTTGATTAAGGATACAGAAGAATTCTAGCATGGGAAAATTCCCCCAAATCCATCCAAATTAAAATAACTTAAAAAAACACTGAAAATATACCTCCATAGCGATCCGCAAATTACTGTTCTTAACGATAATTCTCAACATCCTCCTAAGCAGGGAAAGATAGAGAGGAAAGAAAGCTTGGCTATATTAAAAATGGCGGAAAGTATTGCTCACCAAAGCTTGTTTGCCCTGAAGAGTTACCCTGGATATTCTGAATGCTACTGACTAAAATCTCCACATCTCTCAAAAATATATAAAAAAAATGGACCAAGGAAAAGGCACAGTGAAGAAGATCTCATTGGATTCAACTAATGTTTTGGGGGGCATCGCTTAGAGATGTTCACCTTCGGAATAAAAAATAAACAGAAGCAATCTTTGGAAATGTGGTCAGTATAAAACAACTTTTTGTGGTAAGATAAGTACTGAGAATGATTATGTGAAAACAGGGAAAAGAGGCACTGTATGCTTATTTCGGAACCATTAGAGACAATCTCATTGCAACATTCCGATCAATTGCAATTATTATTCTTTCTCAGATTTTCCCAGACCAGCTGCCCTGTACCCCTTCATCATCTTCCTTCATCAAGCTTTTCTTGCTTGCCTTCCCAGCTCCTGGCTCCTCCAATATACTCTTCCTTGTCATTCTACCCAATCCAGCTCTTGGGGAATCATTCATATATTCATCAATAGAGTTATGCTCTATATGTGGTTCACTTACAAGGGAAACCCCAAAGTCTTAGGCCATAATACTGAATTATCAATGGTGGCATTTTCACAAATTATCTAAAGGAAAGGAGAGTTATTTTGGGAAAGGTGGTAGAAATAACTTTCTGAGTCATCAGTATTTTATCCTCTACCTGATTTTAAAGTTGGTCAAAGGATTAGAGTTAAACTTGTGTTCCCAGCACCATAAATTGTGTAATATCAGCAGATTCTTAACCTCTTTGAACCTCATTTTCCCTGATTCTTTTCATATAAGTTTCCCTCAATAAGCAAAATATCCTCTTATTTGCTTTTTGCACTGTTGGCAGGGGAATATAGATTTGAGTTTTCTTTCCAGTAATTGAGTAGCTGCTACCTGTCATCTCATTGACTCCTCTTATCTTACACACAAACTTGCTTTAATAAAACCCACCTAAGCTTTCCAACCATTCATCAGAAACAGTGGGAAACTACAGAAGGAAGTAGTGATGAAAGCATATTCTAATTCACTTCTAAGCATTTGAAAGTCACTTTGTTTCCCTTTGAAGAGCTTTGGACTTCAAACTTAAATCTTGGAATATCTTTTAGTTGGAAATATATTTTAGCTAAAATATATATTTTAATTGCCCCCAAAAGTGTGAATTTAACAACCAATCTAATTAGCATGAATATTTCTCTTGAATGAAGTAAGTTATTCTCCAAGTTACAGTGTCACCAGTAGATTGTCCCTGGGTCTTTCAGTCTCAGAGTAGTTGACCCTTAAATTACAAGCTACATTCTCCACCCTAGAGTACTGAAGTTTCAAGAGACCTGAAGCCTTGCACATTGGGGTCTGGTGGACTGTGACGATAATCATCCCTCACATGACACAGAGAGAGAGGAGCTCCTGGCATTTTCAGAAGCCTCTAGTGCAAGCTGTGTAACTAAAGAGAAACAGTGCGATGTTCAAGGTGCTTGTTTTGTTGATGCACACTTGCACGTGTGGCTTTCTCCAGCATATCCTCTACAGAGCATGGAGAGACAGCAAAGGTGCCTACCTTTAGTTGACTTGAATAGTCTCTATAATTTAAAGTATTGTTAATTGCCATGACCAACATTCAATACCTGATTCACAGTAGATTCTACAGCAGAAGACTTTATGCAGTCTGAAACATCATGTTTCTCTGATGTACTTATAATCTAAGATAAGCTATGCAAGTCATAGCAGAAATACTGAGTATTTCTTTATCATTAGGCATTTGTTCAACTAAGGTCAAGTTCTATGGGCATTTTGCTGCTGTGTTTGTTCATGCTATAAATTCTTTTTTAAGCCTGAGATTCTTCTTTTCCTTAACTTCTTTCTAAAATTTGTCTCCTAAAATATCTTAGAAATATAAATTGGGTCATTCTTGTCTATATTTTTCATATACACAAAATAATTATTAGTATAAATAGAACTTTTAGTTTTTTAAAAAGTGTAGTTTTTTGTACTACCTGTGTTTTTGAACAATTTCTTTCAGTGGTGACTTTGATTTCTTAAGTTAAGGGTAGTGATGCATCAATGTTTATTGCAGCACAATTCACAATAACTAATTTACAGAGCCAACATAGGTGCCATTTAACAGATGAATGGATAAATAATATGTGGTATACATGCACAGTGGAGTATTACTCAGCCATAAAGAAGAATGGCTTTATGGCATATGCTTGTAAATGGATGGATCAGGAGATGATCATGCTAAGTGAAATAAGCCAGTCTCCCCAAATACAAAGGTCAAATGTTTTCTCTAATAAATGGAAGCTAACCAATAATAAGGTGTTAGGGGATAGAAGTTCAGTAAACAAAGGGGAATGAAGGGAAGAGAGAGGATATGGGAAAAGGAAAAAAATGGAATGAACCTACCATAACTTTCTTATGTATATATATGAATGCACCACAGTGAATCTCACCATCATGTACATCAACAAAAAATAATTAGAAAAATAAGCACAGGTATCTGGCAGCAAGATCAATAGCAAGAAGGGAGCAGGGTGAAGGGAGAGGGAAGGGGAAGGAGATGTACTGGGGTCTGTCTGAATTAGAACAAGATATTCCATTCTTTTATAAGTATGTCAAAATGGATTCTACTGTCACATATAACTAAAGAAAACTGATAAGAAATTAAAAATTTTAAAAGGCAGTGGTAGAAACATGATGCAGCTCCTAATTTTATCACTGTCTATGACTTAGGGGAAAGTGGCTCACTTTTCATTACACATTTTTAATGATCTTGTAAAGTTCAATATGGGGGAGATTAATAAGTGTGTTTTCAGAATTAAAAAGTGTATAGAAATGTTTCAGTAGATTTTTTTTAATACTAAGATGTACATTTTACATAAGAGACTTACAGTTATATCTGACCTTGATCATCACATGCTTAATCAAGTTTCTTTTCCCTATTTTATGATTTAATGGAATTGATGCAAAATCAAACTAATCAATGCTTTTAAGATAGAAGAAAACAAAACAAAACAAAACACACCATAAATAACTTTTTGACATCTGAAAATTTGGGAATTAGAAAAAAATGTTAATCATTAGCTAGTTAATAAATAAATAAGAACAAGCAATCCTGATTTCAAAGACGAGCAAAAGAGACCAGATTACTGTTTTGACTGAACACCTGGTTAGTTTCAAAATTCAGTATGGATATTATGTTGCTGGATATCTGGGCCAGATTTCTTCTACAAGAGAATAGAAGAAAATAAAAAACTTTCAGTATTTTCAAGAGTAAAGACCAGTTTTCAACACCATATCACTAGTACACAAGATGGGATTCCAGAGAGGCAAGACTGGATTGAAACAATCCTGCCTGTAGAAGGTGTACAGACATTAAACTAGGTGAGAAGATAAGCAAAGAACCAACTAGTTGAGGACCCCTGTGGATGAGCATATCTAACAGATTCTAGTAGCAGTGGCAATGAATATTCAATTCTAGGTTTCCCATTTCTGTAACTATAATTTCTTTGTATTATCCTCCAGGCTTTGGTAAAGTCAACTGTGTTGAAAGTTTAACCATCCTAGTGATATTTCTGATTTGGAAAATAAAGGGAAACTCAAGATGACCTTAAAATGACATAGATTAGAGCAGCATTAGAAGACAGCCAAAAGTAGTTAGCTGAGAGAGCAGTGGACTATATGATGTAATAGGTAGCACTCAGGACAGATTTATAGAACCTGAGGGTTTTAAGAAATACTAAATAAATGTAAGTAATAATAATTTTTAAAAGATTGCATGTCCTAATGTATAGAAACTATAACAATGTTTATTGAAGTTTAATGGCAAGAAACCTCTTAAATTTCAAGAATCTACATTTTTTTAGATATTCTGTCAATTGAAAAATATATAACCAATGAAAAATGCTTTTCTGAATTAAGAAATTCTTATTTTCACAGCAATTATCTATATATACTTGGAAAATGGTAGAGTATATGGGTACTGACAGCATTTATTTAGACACAGATACATAGTTTATGGAATTCTAGGACACCAGAACCCTCATGTTGACAACATTGGCTTATATCGTAAATCATAGGCTTGTGATTAGAACCCTATTTTCTATGTAAACTATAACTTTAATCTCTAACTCTTAAAACTTTCTTCATTGATCTTTAGTTTCCCCCTTTTTTATTTAGAATTACAAACTATAAAAAATATTTTTTTTCAGTGCTTAAACTGTTCTTCTCAGTAGACTTTTAGATATTGAAAAGCTAGACAACTAAGATTGTCAGCACTCAGCAGACAATCCCAGAGTGCCTCAGTAACACATCTAGAGAACCGAATGCAGAAATGAGCCACATTAGAGTTTATCTCATAGTCCAATCAGATGTTCAGTTAAAATTCTGGGAGCCAATTTCGAGCGCTGAGCCCATCACCACTTAAGACATTCTTCTTGAGGCCATATTTAAGCCTCATATGTTACTATGTAGAGTTGCATGGTTGATGGAAAAATAAAATATTTTTTTGATGGAAAAAATAAAATATCACTTGTGATGGCTAATTTTATGTGTCAACTTCACTGGATTAGGAATACCTAGAAAACTAGTAAAGTGTTATTTTGAGATGTGTCCATGGGAGTGTTTCTGGAGGATATTAAAATGCAAATCTGAGTGTACTAATTGGGGAAGATCCACCCTTAATGTGTGCAGGTAATTCCCAAAGAATGGGGGAGAAGAGGCTAAAAAGAACAAAAACCACAGGGAAGGTGACTGACTGTATTTATCCATCCCCTAGAGCTGGGATACACTCTTCCCCTCCTGTCCTTGGACATCAGAACCCAAAATTCACTGGCTTTTGGACTCCAGGACTTACACTAGCAAGAACTGAAAAATAGTACATTTATTTTACTCCTGGGTTTTCAGCCTTTAGCCTCAAACTGAGAATTACACCATTGGGGTCCTTGGTTTTGAGACCTTGGACTTGAACTAAGCCATGTGACTAGCACCCAGGGTCCCAGTTTAGACCATCTATCAAGGGACTTGTCAGTCTTCACAATTGCAAGAGCCAAATGTCCCAATAAATCTTCTCCTATATATCTATGTCATTGAATCTATCTCTAGAACACTAATTTATCACTCCTGAAAATTCTGCTCCACCCACCCCCTCAGGGAAGCTGAGATAAAAAAGCCTCATTTAATTAGCAAATGTAATAAAGATGTGACATTTAAAACCAAGGTATGACACATTTCCATCCTTCACTTGTACACTGAATTATGATATATTGTACTTTTATAGTTGCCATTTTCAAGTTTTAATTGTTTTGTTTTAATTGATTTGATTCAAAAAGAAATATGACAATTTGGTAATTACTCCTATGCTGTTTGAATGGAAAAGCAATTATAATATAATGCCAAGGGTTATCTTATATCGTTTGGGTATAAAAAAATAATATCATATATGATGGAAACTCATTTTATTTTACAAGAATAAAAGAAAGGTTCTATTTTTTAATACTGGACAATAATTTATCAAACCAATTACCAAATACAAATTAATCCAAAACAACCTTCATTCATTTGTGAATTTATTAATTCACATGAAAAATATATCTATTGGGGCTGGGATGTGGCTCAAGCGGTAGCGTGCTCCCCTGGCATGCATGCAGCCCGGGTTCGATCCTCAGCACCACATACAAACAAAGCTGTTGTGCCCATCGAAAACTAAAAAATAAATAAATATTAAAATTCTCTCTCTCTCTCTCTCTCTCTCTCTCTCTCTCTCTCTCTTCCCCTCTCTCTCTTAAAAAAAAAAAAAAATATATATATATATATATATATATTGAGTGTCAATCATATGCCCAGGAAAACAGTTTTATAATTGTTATTATGGAATTAATGGACAAAAAAAACCTCAAAATAAAACAAAATAGTTGATACAAATCCATATATGATTACAAACTGTAGTAAATTTTAGATAAAAAATTATTAGGTGTTATGCATATGTCAGGATCTGACTCATTAAAGGTCTGAGTTGAAAAACAAAGGGATAAACATAGTTGGAATTGGTATAAAAGGAGCAAAAAAATATTTCGTACAGAAAAAAAAACACATTTCAGAAACTGAAGGAAGACTATTGTGGTCAGAGCACAAATAAAAAGAGAGAGATGAAGTGAGTAGATTAGTAGGTCCACATCACTCAGACTTGTTAAGGATTTGATCTACCCTAATAGTAATGGGAAGTCACTGAGGGATGTTAAACACTAGTCTGACAATCAAAATTGAGTTTTTGGGAAGTCACTCTGTCTGCAGCAAATGGAAGAGATTGAGAAAGAGGAAAAGTAGATTGGAGAGATGTGTCTATTCTAAATAAGAGATGATGGTAATTTGGAAGTTAAGAGTTTTTGTGTTCTATTTAACAATCCATAAAGTCTCAAGTTATTTGTGTTCTACAATTGGCCTATTTCCACAGAATTATATATGCCAGAGCTAAAGAGAAAGCAGAGTGATCTAACCTTAGATACATGTGCTTTGGGATAGACATGCCTAGTTTAGAAATCTTGTCTGAACCCAGTGGTTTAATAAATAAACCACTATTTATTAATAAGAAGAATGAGGAGAACTTATGCAAAGTGCATAAACCTCAGCTTCTATGTCTTTGGAGTCTGCATTATGCCTCCTGCAGTTGCTAAGATTAACTGTGACAGTGTATGTGATATTCTCAGCATGTGGACAACGGATTAATATTGAGAAGCCCCAGGACAGGTCAGCTGATCTCACCCTTTATTTTAGAGAACTCCATCTTCTTTTAGAAGCTTGTTCCTTCTCCTGGATTTTCTTTCTCAGTGAACAGCACAGACATGGGATTTTAGAAAAGGCCCAGCTGTGGACAAGGTAAAGCATCAAGAAGGCAATAGAGAAGACGAAGACACGCAGGAACAAACTCCCTCTCCTGGAGACCATGGCAGTCCCTCAGTGGCCTTCCTGCTAACCTGGAGTTGGAAAGGAAGACTCTTCACCTTTAGACAGCTGGACAGTTAGGAAAGCTGACTCATAGAACACTCTGTATACCTGTTCACCTGCTTACCTGCTCAGAAGCCTAACTCAGCACTAGAAAAACTGGTTTCACAGGTATTACCTGTTCCTGAAATGGCAGAAATTGTCACCCAATTGTGATGGAGATGAAGCTGAGTTTGGAACATAAATCCAATTGTTAATCCCAGTTTGGTTCAGTGACCTTAGACAAATCTCTAAATTTACATTTCCTCCTTTGTGAAATAAGAGAACTGAACTAGATGGTTTTCAAGAGTTCTTTGTGACTGAGAAAAGTTATTGTCTGGCATGTATGGGCTTGAAAACTGCATCTCTGAATTGAGAAGACTGTCAATCTCCTCAGTTTGTTCAGTACAGACATCCACACCCATTCTTTTCACTCCTGTCATCTGATCAGGACTAGCTGAAGCACACTCTGCTTCTAAAAAGTTTAAAAAATTTAGAGACACAGAGAATTGATAAAGCAGTGTTTTGCCAATGTCAAAATTAGGAAGGGAAGTTTTTGAAAACACATAAATTCTGAAATCTTGCTCCAATCTGCAGAAACTCCAAGGTGGAGACAAGGAATGTTTACTTTTACTTTTTACAAAGCTTTTCTTCGCTTTGCTAATCCATTAGTTTGAGGATCATCCTTAAAGGGAAATTTATGTTTATCAGAGGGGAACCTATAGATGACTTTCATGTGTATTATCTAAGATACTTGCTGAAAATACCAGGGAGTGGGGCCAAGAAGCTACATTTTTACAATTTGTTCAGTGATTTTATAAATACTAATTTCAATCATAAAATAGCTTATACATGCTTACCAAGGTCTACAAAACAATATACAAAACATACAATGTCATGATTCTATATGGGTTTATTTCACTGTTTTTATACTGTATGGTTTCATCATTTCATTTTATCCCCATAATAAGCCTGTGATATAAACATTGTTTCATTCATTTTTCTGACAAAATAAAGCATTAGAGAATACAGGTAACCTGCCCAAGATCACAAGATTAATAAAGTGATGGATTAGAACCAAAAACTAATGTCACATAGCTAGGAAGCAGCCTATCTTGCTACATAATGTGGGCTTAAGAGCCCACATTGTTTTAATTAAACAATTTGCTAAGATCTTATCTGATGAAGCAAGTAAGAAATATGTCTCAGTTCCTGTTGGTTGGTTTTATTGGCTACTAACAAATGTTAGGGTCATTATAACAATCACAGATTGATGAAGATAAAATGACTATCAACTACTAAGCAACAAGGTTTCACGGATTTCCTGGAATCATAAAATGATCTAAGGTAGGCATCATTTTGAGTCAACAACTTTCAGACACAAATATTTATCCTGAAAAAGCCTGGAAGTACTTTGTCCAGGATCTCAGGCAGTCAGTGAGGAGCCCACTCTGCAGAATTTAGTTATAGGACCTTGATTTCCTGGTCTGTCTTTACACCCTGGGTCCTGGACCTTCTGTCCCTAAACTCAAATGCTGATTGTTTGCTTTAGTGCAATTTCTTTCAGGGACTAAAGTATAAAACTGTTATCACTATTAGACATATTATATTATAAGGAGAGGATTTTGTTTCTCTTGCTGATGTCTCTAAATTCCTCTAAGAGATTTGTGAAAATGCGTGCTTCTCTTGAACTCTTGAAAGTTCCTCCTATATTCCCTATCCTGAACCAACCAGTTTGACCACAATTATCATTATGGCACATGAACAAGCATTTCATAAATGAAATGAAATTGAATGGACCTTAGTTATGTGAGACCTACCTTTGTTTTTTTTTTTTTTTTTTTTTTTTTAACTCACTAAAAGTGTTAATGAAAAATAAAAAAGTTGTCCAAAGCATTGGAACTTTTTAAAAGAATACAAATTCTTCCCCCTTTCATGTTCATGCTTTATCCTTTCTATTTTCCTTCTTACTGATGTTACACACTTTCTAGAATATGCAGACACAGATGTTTCGACAAATGGAAAAAAGATAACAGAAGTGACATCAAGAAAGAGAAATTTCTTTCTTTTTTTTTTTTTTTTTTAAGTTTTCGGCGGACACAACATCTTTGTTTGTATGTGGTGCTGAGGATCGAAGCCGGGCCGCACGCATGCCAGGCGAGCGCGCTACCGCTTGAGCCACATCCCCAGCCCCAAGAAAGAGAAATTTCTAAAGAATAAATCACATATTCACTAGCATAAATAGATTTTATGAATGTTTTTTGATTGAGACCTCTTTTTGTTTTATGAAGAATGACAAATTTATAAATTTTGCATTCCAGCTCAAGATTGTATATCTATGTTTGGTCAAGTGTTTTATTAAAGGAACTACTTCTTCTACAAAATCAATATCAAATTTATTAAATAGAGAAGAAAGGATACTTACAAGTCATTGGTTAAAATATGCAGTTATTTCTAAGGCAGGCTTAGAAAGTAAACTTTACGTCCTGTAAATTTAAAAAAAGAAAAAGCAAAGTAAAAGAAAACTATGAAGAATCAGAAAAAAATGATAGTCCAGTTAAAAAATAAAATTTTATGCAAATCAAAGCTACTCTAAGATTCCATCTCACCCCAGGCAGAATGGCAACTATCAAGAATACAAACAACAATAAATTTTGGCAAGGATGTAGGGGAAAAGGTACACTCATATATTGCTGGTGGGACTGCAAATTGGTGCAACCACTCTGGAAAGCAGTATGTAGATTCCTTAGAAAACTTGGAATGGAACCACCATTTGACCCAACTATCCCACTCCTCAGTTTTTACCCTAAGGACTTAAAATCAGCATACTACACTAATGTAGCCCCATCAATATTTATAGCAGCTCAATTCACAATAGCTAAACTGTGGAACTTAGATGCCTTTCAATAGCTGAATGGATTTTAAAAAAAAACTGTGGTATATACACACAATGGAATATTATTCAGCATTTAAAGAAAATAAAATTATGGAATTTGCAGGTAAATGTATGGAGTTGAAGAATATAATGCTAAGTTAAGTAAATCCCCAAAAAACCAAAGGCCAAATGTTTTCTCTGATAAGTGGATGTTGATTCATAATGGGGGGTTGGGGCATGGGAAGAATAAAGTAACTTTGGATAAGGTAAAGGGGAGTGTGGTGAGGGCAGGGGGAGGGGGTAGGAAAGAAGGGTGGAAGGAGACGGACATCATTACCAGGCACATGTATGATTGCACAAATGGTCTGATTCTATATCATGTACTACCAGAGGATTGAAAGTTGTGCTCCATCTGTGTACAATGAATCAAAATTCATCCTACTCTCATGTACAACTAATTAGAAAAAATAATACAAACAAATAAATAAATATTCAAATTTTAAATATCTTGGCTGTGTGAGTTTTTTAGATTGAATTAAAATTGGTAAATTTTTGTATTACCTTCTTGGGGAAAGTAGAACCTCCAGTTGATGACACAGTTTTCTATTAAAATCAAAAGTTCTTAATGTTTAACATCTAGTGTTAGTTACCACCCAAGATTACCAGCTACAACTGTCATGTATAAATAATTAGAACAAATTTTTTAAAAAGATGTTATAGTACATATATTTATGTATATATGTATGTTATAGTACATATATTTATGTATTTATGTATATCATGTATGTGTGTGTGTGTATATATATATATATATATATATATATATATATATATATAGAGAGAGAGAGAGAGAGAGAGAGAGAGAGAGAGATTACCAGCCACAAAACCCAGTAGATGAATACTGCATAAGTGCTAGCAAGGCTCAATGGGCTCAATGGCACATTGAAAAACTCATCACATAAAACTAACCAATTTACAGCAAACATTTGTACACATGAATATGGAAAAGATCACAGTAAGAAAATATGTGGAATGGGCTATACCATGAAGAGGTTGTAGAAATACAATACAGTTTCAGAATATGAGAATCATTGGCACCTTTCATGAGTTTCCTGAGGTATTGTATCAAGCTTTCAGCACATATGTGTGGAGCATGTGGAAGGAATCTAACTAACTGGCTTCTAGAAATTGAAATAAACTACATATATACAATTCCCATTCACAGAATGGCCCTACATCTTGAGGCTTAGCACCTGATGAGGAAGGGTAAAAAATAATAAAATTATGACCCATTAGTATTTGCATTAGCCACTCATAAGAACAGGGCACCCTGTAAATTCCCTCCACCACACTCCTACTGGCCTAGTTGTTTCCTACTCACTTTTCCTGGACTATCAAGATGTTCTAAGTGTTTTTTTTTTTTTTTTTTAAATTCATGCTTGCTCCTTACAAATCCATTCTTCATGTGGATGTCAGGTGGAATATTTTTAATTCCATTA
The DNA here is from genome assembly GCF_021218885.2 of Marmota monax. Lineage (NCBI taxonomy): Eukaryota > Metazoa > Chordata > Mammalia > Rodentia > Sciuridae > Marmota > Marmota monax. The sequence continues at coordinate 4,260,133 of NW_026694256.1, read as the reverse complement.
TATCTTCTCAAGACCATTCTAGGATAAATCCCTTTCAGGCTATCACCTACAGGATCAAGTCCAAGGTCTTTTATATGATAGAAGCTGTCCTCCAGGAGCTGGTTCTGTCTACCTCTCCTTTTTCACCCATGCCCAATGTTCTGAAGTTGCACCCAGCTAAAAGAACCTCTGTGCTTTGTTTAAATTGATGCTGTGGTGGAAGCCTTTGACCTCAATCCCTCCCCAACACATACTAATACTTGTTCATCCACTCTGGGTCAACTTGGGCACCCATTTTCCAGAAGCTTTGTATTTACCTTCAGCATAGATAGGGTGCACCTCTGTACTCACCCTGTTACATCTCTCTGATTTCACTTATCACATGCTTTGTAAATTTCTAATTCCTGTCTACCTTTCTGCCTCACACAAGTTTGTTTTTTTATATTTTTTAAGCTTTTTGAGAGCATGGGTGGTGACTCACTTGTCTTATCCTTAGCACAGTGTTTTGCAGAAGGTAGGAGGAATGTAATAAATAATTTGTTGAAAGTCAAGGTGCATGAGGTGCTTTTCATACTAAACAGCTGCCTGATTGCAGATTTTTATCACCTTGGAGGAATTTTAATATCAAAAGGAGACATATTTTAATTTCATTCCTTATAAAACTTTTCAAATGGTTTTTGCTATTCCCCTCACTCTCAACCTGGGACCATTTCCCTTTAGTTGAGTCCTATATCTGAAGACCAAATATAAGGAACTGAGATGAGGAAGAGAAAAGTAAATGAAGAAATGATCATATAGGAAGTAGTAATAAAGTAAAAATGTCTAAAATTCAAAGTTTTACATGAAAATGAAAATATGAACCCCTAAAAAACAAGATTAAAAAAACTTTAATGGTTCTAATTTTTTCAACTATTTGCATTGAATTCTTTGCAAAGATCTAGTAGAAACTGCAAACAGGAATTCTCTATATAAAGTCAATTAGATAAGAACTGCTATTTGCATTTTTAAATGTATTTTTAAAACTCCTATAATTTTATACCCTTTCCATAATTAAATTTTTAATTTTATTTCATGATTTCTACCTATTTCTACCATTAAAATCCCTCACATTAGAAACATTGAAAAGTGGGAACTAGCAGAGATCTTAACTATCGCCTAGATCAGTAATTTCAAACTATATATATATATTTTTTATCTGAAGAATATTTTCTTCTCAAAAAACTCTTTAGCAGCAAGCCATAGTATAATATAGATGTTATATATAGGATTGCTATAGGGACCACAATCTTCTAGGCCCTGGGCTCCACCCATTTTTCCCTATTTCCCAGGCTCCTTATCCCAATGGGGCTATAGTTTAAAAACAATATGGACTCACTGCTGTAGAGATGAAACTATCAGCCTGGAAACAGAAGAAATGTAGCCAGTTCAAGACAGAATACATGAAGTAGCTTAGATGATAAATTCTGATACTTGTCCTTCTTTGCTTTGGTGCTCCTTCCTTCATTTCAAGGACTAGCTTCCCTGAATATCCCGATCTAATCTCAGCTGTCACTACATAAACTATAAGCAGGTTAAGACTCAAGGTCATTTCTTCTTCTAGGGTTTGGTAAAATAATGAATACTTATTTTCTCTTCCAAATTAATAGTTTCTAATTTGGAAGCTTTAATTACTCAAGCAGCCAGCCATGTCAATATGCAAACAACATGCCTAAAGAAGAAAGATCCATTGACCTTCTAACACAAAACTTTGGAGGTGCTCAAAAATCATGACGAATACTATTTTAATGCAATATATTTTTTTAAAAATCAAAATTTGTACAAAATAAATCTATGATAAATAAACTACCAAATCTTAAATACGTATTTGCTCCTGAACTTACATAACAGATACATATCTCACCTCATCCAGCAACTTCTCTGAAAAGTGAAGTGTAAATATAAAAATGATGGCAGGTTAGTTATGTAAATCTCTAACTCATAACACCTAGGATTGTGAAGAGGAAATGTTGCTTGAAGGAGAAACCCAGTAAAAAGCATGTCCTTCTTCAAAGACCTTTATACATCAGTCTGGAGGACTGGGAATTAAGTTGTTTGGGAACAAATAAGCAACTCAACAATTATAATACATGAGTTATAATTTAATTGAAACTTGGACTCGACTATTCTACAATTGCAGTGAACTACTAAATTTAGTTGTTGCTGCTTCAACAAGTATTCTTTTCCATTTATGTTTTATTTTTTAAAAGCAAATCACTGTTTTAAAGTATATAAAAACATGAAAGTTGAAATGTGTCAGGTGAACATCATTGAACTCTGTAAAACAAATTAACCACTTCAACTGTAAGACCTAGTTTTAAAGGCTGTTCTTAAGAAGATGTAAAATATTTAAACTTTCCAGAATGACAATGGTGAAGGTAATTATCAAAGAGCTGAATCATGGTGGCACTAGACAGTGCATTCATTCATAAGGATGCTTTTTATCCACAGAACCCAAAAGAGTGGGCTTAAGAAGAGTGAGTTTGTCTGACACAGAGTAGGCACTTGACACACCTTTATTGAACAAATTAATTAATCATAGAATAAAAGCAGAAAAAAGGCTGGAAACGGTAAACTAGGTCCAGATTATAAAGAGTTTTGTATTAGTGAGCTACTGATCAGTTTTAACAAGGTTTAACAGCAACAACAAAAGTGAATATTTAAAAGAAGGGGTTGCTTGACAGTGAGCAAAGGCAAATCCAGCTAAAAATCTCTAGAAGTAATGTTGGTAATGGGCAATAAAAATCCACCAAAGGATTTAGATGGTAAAATTGGAGTAAGGAAAATATGGCAGATAATATTAGTTGACTGCCAATAGTTTTTTTTTTTTTTTTTTCCCCCTTCTACAGAGTGAGAAAGTTTAGCTGGGTATACAGCTAAAGATGATATTACCAAGTATCATAACCTGTCCATGGCTGTATATGGACTGTTTTGACCCCCTCAGAGACTGGTCGCCTGATGCAGGTGAACCTCCCCTTTGAGCTCTGTCAAAGATCCCACACAGCACCTGAGATGGGTGTGACCTGCCAAGATGTCAATCAATCTGCTGACCAGAAGACATCAAGAAGCAAGACTCCACCCTTTAAACCTTACCCCTGTCTTTGATATACCTTTTTTTTTTTTTTTTTTTTTGGTCTAGTCTAGTTCCAGAACCCATGTAGACTAGGTCTATCAGGGGCTTCACTTTTGTGAATATAATTCTGAGTGTTTGTGTTTTGTTGTTTGTTGATTATTTGAGATATTAAGACTAAGGGTGGCTTTTATGGTGGCACAGATTCCTCTGGGCAGAAGAACCCTCCAATGAGATGCTGGCCATCTTCCCCTCAAAAACCAAGCCTCTCATGCTGCTAGGTATAGTCATGTAAAAGAATTTTGTCATTCAACATGAATTATGAGCAGGAGTGATACATTGCACTTCTAGGTTGCTTAATGAAAGAAAGCAGTGTGTTCTCTTCCTCTCTCCCCTTCCTACAAACTGGACTGCACCTCCATAAGGTGGTCAAAGAGAACACACTGGGAATGTCATGGCTGCTAGATGGAAGGATCCTGCATTCCAACACTGCCAAGCCTCTAAAAAGCCTGGTGCCACATACCTGGACTATAAATAAAACAGAACAAAACTTACAGTGTGTTTAATCTACTGTTATTTTTCAACTTTGTTATAATTCTCAAACCCATGTCTTAACTAGTATATATGGCTACAAAAAAAATATCAAAATGGAAAATTTCATGGAATGTGTTTCTAAGCTACATTGAATGAAGAAGTGGGATGAGCTGAAACACTCTCAAGACTTTCTGTCTAAGGAGCTAGGACAATAGTAGAACCAACAACAAAATAACAGATGAGGGCAAACTGGTGGTGTTCAGATGGTAGCAGAAGAACCAGGGAGAAATGTTTGTTAAGTACCTGGAAATATGGACCTGGAATTCAGACTGAAGGAAACAATTGAAAATGGAAATTTCAGCAAATTTTGTTCAGAACATACAGTTTTAAAAGTAAGAATTAATAGAATCTCAAACTAACAGAGATCAGAAGGTGCTAAAAACTGAACAATGGGTTGGTCTCACACAGGCAGGAGGAAGCAGCAGTGATCAACACAGGAAAAAAATAAGAATGTTATTTCTTACGTAGGCAAGGTAGTGATTAAAAATATGGAATAATAAGCTTAACTTTGAATCAATCTGACAAACAAATTTAAAGGGAATTTGATGTGGTCTATAAACATCTTAAATCCATTTAAAGATTTCATAAAAAATTAAAGCAATCATTTCTTGAAATAGGAAAGCATTCATCAGGGTTCTGAACAAGCCAAGTCTCAATCATACTTTAGCTTCTATTTAAATTTCCAGAATTTCAAGAGTAAAAAGAACAAACAACAGTTACCTGTAACATTCTTTCTTTTATTAATTCTCACAATAGAGGAAGAAATGAGGTAAGAACAACAAAGGGAAAGGGAAGCAGAGTCACTTTGCTACTTACTCATCCTTTCTAGGAGGCTGATGTTAATGCACAGAAATGACGAATCAAAACAAAATCCTCCTCCTCAATTTTTATTGTGTTAGTAGATCTCACATTTTCACATTAAGCTTCGAAGCTGATAATACAATGTTGGAAGCTTAAGAGGCAAGAATTCAGAAGCCATGTCATTTGTGAAATGCATTCTAATTGCTGAAAGGTCACCAGCATTTTGGAACATTCAGGCAACACTGCATCATGCCCTTCACCTTTCTCACCTGGCCTGGGCCAATCAGCCAATCAATCAGTCAATCAGAAGCCTTCCTTCCTTCTTTCCTTCCTTCCTTCCTCCCTTCCTTCCTTCCTCCCTTCCTCCCTTCCTCCCTTCCTCCCTTCCTCCTCCTCTCCATCTCCCTCTCTTTCTTTCTTTTTTTGGAACTGGAGATTGAACCCAAGGGCACTTTACCACTGAGCCACATACCCAGACTTTTTTATTTATTATTTTGAGACAGTCTTGTTAAGTTGCTTAGGGCCTCACTAAATTGCTGAGAGTGGCTTCATACTTGCAAGCCTTCTGCCTCAGTCTCCAGAGACACTAAGATTACAGGTGTGCCCCATCACACTTGGCCGGGAGGACATTTTCTATGGAGGAGTTAGATCAAAGATTTCTGCTTTTTATTCCACTGTCTACTTCAGATTGATGAAAAACACCATACTTGCTTTTTTCTTGAAGATTACTTTCTTGCTTGCTTTAGCCTGCAGAATGTGCATTATATCTGCCCAAGGGACAAAAGGGGAGATTCCAGCATTTTTTTTTATCACTGTTTTTATTGAAATCAATTATACTAATTTGTTTTGTATGAGAAATTGATATTCCCTTTCTTTCTTTTGAAGAGAATCTGTTGGTAATATTCTTTTCCTTTTCACATAGTGATTGCATTATCCATGGTCTTTTTAATTGTTTGGGGATAGTTTTTATTATTGTTTTTAGTGTTTTTCTGGAGTTTCATAATCAGTCTCCTTTTACGTTCTTAATACTGGCCTACATTTTGGGATCCCACACCCCTCAATTTTTTTTACATAAAGTTCAGACACTACTTGTTTCTATTCCAAGTAGAAAGGACTGCCCTAAAATGACTTTCCTGTATAAGTGGTTAACAAAATACCTGAGCAAATGCTGCTGTGCATTTTGGGGTTGTGTAGATTTCTGCTTGTTTTGAGTTATAAGGAGATGTGTATTTGTCAGGAGTGGAAGCAGAAGTAGAGTTGGGGACTTGTGCTTTAAGATACTTAGCATTTGATATGCTAAACTGACATTGCCACTCCCATCTGTCTGTGTACCTCCACAGGTGTGGTTTGTGTCGTTCCAGAGCTGGTGCTATACTATGACCTGAGACCACTCAGACCAACCAGGAAAGTCCCTCTTCTTATCCTCTTACCTTGTGTCACATAAACACAGCACTAAAGCAGAGAACTCTCATTTATTATAAGGCACTCACTGCTTTTTATCATCTGTATGCAAAACGTCAGTAAAGATAGTAACTTTTAAATGTTTCCACCGATATTAAACTTCTTAGCCTGTATGAGTTTCTTACCAATGTCATAATCTTCAAATACCAGGAAATCAGCTTATAAATCTCATATGTGTTCCACACATTTACAATATTTTTAAAAGGTGTATCTGAGGTTAAAGAGTTAACTGTTAGGCATCATAGTTAATAAAATAATTTTATATTAATTATAAAATAAATTGAAATGCAATGCAAGCCTACCCCCAACATTATTATATCCATAGTAGAAGATTTACATCAGACATCCAAACAAGCAATTATGCTCACAAAAGAAAGCTGATGAAAACTATATCAAACATAAAAGTGAACACTCTAACTAGTTGGGAAAGAAGGGAGCAATCGCTGAGTGCCCATGATTTTCAAGATAATTTAAACATTCTCCCACTAAATACTTAGAAAATCCCCTAGAAATAAATATTAATACTATGGGATACTTGAAGGAGCCTGAATTCTAAGAGAACTAGTGTCAAGCAGAGATAAGATTTGAATCCAAGTCTTCCTGGCACAAAGCCGTACCGACTTAATAGTAGTAATTTACTACATCAACCCACAGGACCAGAGAAGAAGAAATTTCAGGGGAAAGTAAAATTGATGGATTCTACTTCAGAGGCCTCTGTGGATAGATCCCATATTTTTTCATGATTTTTTTTATTACATATACTATTAGCATTATATTTGATATCAGATGCTCCATCTCTACCTTGATAAGATCAATAACATGTTCAGAGGAGCCTGATTCATTTAAAAAGCATAGAAATGTATCTATTAAGGCAGCTCAAGACCATCAATAAATATGTTGCCATCTTGCATGACTAACAGAGTAACAGGTATTTTAATAATCTCCTAGAATAACAGTTCGAAAGAGGAGAAGAGCAAAACAGAACCAGAATGCATCTCCCAAGTTGAAAATTCTTTTTTAACAAAGTATTATAATTTGGTGTCTCTTTTTATAAGTCAAGGTCGGACCTAGTTGGAGGAGGTAGCCTGTTAGAAGGGTTTATATTCTTCCTAGGCCCTCCTTCCCTCTCATTCTCTCTTTCAACTTCCTGACTACCAAGAGCTGGAAAGCATTCTCTGTCACATGCTTCCACCACATGCTTGGGTCTGCTTCATCTCAAACCCAAAGCAATGGAGACAGCCAACCATGGACTGAAACTCTGAAACCATGAGCCAAAATAAATCTTTCCTCCTCTAAGTTGTTCTTGTCAGGTATTTTGGTCACAGAGACATAAAGATGAATCATACAGTCTCTAAAGTCCAAATTCAGAACAAAAAAATATTTTAATATACTTTGTATGAAGATGCATTTTTTCCCTAGGGTGCTATTCACCAGGCATGTTAAATTCTAAGCATTACACAAATATATTTGATTTCTTAGAAAATGAATCAATTTTTTTAAAAAAATAGGCTTCTCCTTAAAACATTCAATTCAATTAAATTTTAAGGCTAAAAGGATATAAACAAATTCAAAAAGGAACAACAAAAAAAAAACTCAACAAAAATATATTTCATGTCAAAATTCTCTCTTTCCCCAAATTTGAGAATGACTACAAGTCTCATACAAAGTGTTATTCACAACTAGCTGAATTTATACTTCCTGTAACAGCACCTTATTCATGTCAGGATTTATCTGGCTCTGAGAAAAATGGCAGCTGCTGTGGTGATTCACTAAAACTAATTCTCTAAGTAGCTGCTGCTGCTGCAAGCTATGTTCCAAACATCAATCATTCTCTGATTGTCGCACTTTGTTCAGACACATCATCAGCCCAGTCTATTGATTTTGTCGGGTGTTGATCTTTTCATTGTACTGCAGTATTACTGTTGTCATATCATGCTGTACTAGTTGAAGTAAAATCATATTGAGGATTTTCAAATATCAAAATAACTATATAATCATGAAAATATATTCATACTGTGAAAGAGATGGTGGAAAGAGTATCCATCTTAAATGCATGATTTTCAGTAAAATAATTCCATCCAGCTCCACATTTTTCTGAGGGATTAATCTCAGTTGGTCACACTTCAGCAGTAATAACAATAACAGATCTGGGGTTATGGAACAAACTGTGTTCTCCAGTATGACATGTTAAAGTCTTAACCTCCAGTATCTGTGAACATGATCTTATTTGTAAGCAATCTTAGCAGATGTAACCAAGTTAAGATGAGGTCACATGGGAGTAGGGTAGGCCCTTCATCCAATATGACTTGTGTCCTTATGAAAAGAGGGAAGACAAGTGTGAAGACACAGGCACATGGGGAAAACATCATGGGAAGAGATGCGAGTGGTGCATCAACAAACCAAGGCATACTCAAAAATTTACAGAAGCTCAAAGAGGCAAGGAAGCATCTGCCCCGGTAGGCTTCCTAGCCCTGCTAACACTTGAATTTCAGACTCTGATCTCCAGAATTGTGAGAAAGTAAATTTCTGTTTTATGCCACTCAGTTTGTAGTACTTTGGGGACTTCTATTTGGGAATACTACAGACTATTAGCAGTTCCTAGAGGACATGGGTATAAACTGGGTTAAACCAGTAAACCACAGTGACTTCATAGACTCTTCTTTCAGGCCACATTTTCTCAGATTAGAGACTTTCCTTGAATTAGAGTATTTCTGAGGGTGTAGCTAATTCCTAGGATCAGGAAAATCAGAACCAAACTAACAGATTGTAGATTAAAGAACACATAAAAATGGCTTGAGATGAACCAAATGTCCATAACAGTTTGTGTTTCCAGTGCTCCCAGGTGTCATCTTATGACCTCTAGCAATTAACTTTATAAGCCATGACACAGTTAATCATGCCCATAAATTACAACACACTCATTTAAAATCATTGAAGTTCTATTTCTATGAAGACCTTCAAAGCAAATGAAATATAGAAGAAAAGAGACAATCATAAAAAAAAGAGAAACAACAGAAATAGGCTAAGGAATTGAGCCATTAAACTAAACCTTCACAATTCTTTATTCAAACAAAGTATTCCCTTGGAAGGCAGCAAGACACAGCTGCTAGAACCAGAGACCCTTTAATCATGCCAGAACCCCTACTGACAATCCCTGTGTCTTTTACCCTCTCTTTAAACTTCAGTTGACTCATTAGTAATATAAGACTAATAACTCCACCAAACTCATAAAGTATTCAGTAATTGTCAGCAAACTTATTACTAATCTCAAAGTTGGCCCAAGTTGTTACTTCACTCATGGAAGACATATTTCCCTAAGCCTCTGCTTTCTGTTTTTAAACCAGAAAGAAACAAATATACAAAATAGATCAACTCCAAAAAATAACCATGGTGCCATACAATTACTTCCATAACCTCACTTGGGCTATGTAATCAAACAATTTTACTCTTTTTACTTTTGTAAATTTTTTGAAGTATCTTTCTAAAGTGTTGTAATCTTTTTCTCCTGTTTGGTAAACAGAAGATATTCAATACAGCAGTATTTTTTTTTGATCACTGAGCCTATTGTAGTTTTTGATGATTATTGTTATGAATATCAAATATTATTAACATGATATTTCTACATTAAACATGTTAGTAAATATATCAGAATAGACTTTTACAATGTACATTGCATGTCCCCAGTTTTCAGTCTGTCCACTTATAATGTTGATTCTTTTGCTTCATACTCCGTGTGTGGAGTCTCCAACATCTAAAAAAACTAGCTATCATGTCCTAAATCTTTTCTTCTAGAGATGAAATAGATAGCAACTATATATAACTGATATTTTTTAAAACGTTTTCAAACTGTTACACTTTTCAGTCTAAATGTAGCTCTGTGGTATAGCACTAGCCCAGCATGCATGACACTCTGGGTTCAATCCCCAGTATCAGAAAAAAAAAAGGATAAATTTCATGTTGTTGATTTTTCTTTCATCAATCTGTCCTAAGATAAATATCAAGTCTACCATATGATATCCTTCTCAGTCTTGTGTCATTGCACTGTTGACAGAAATGCCTTCTAGTATTGAACAGAGTTCTACCAAGAAGAGTGCTATGGAGAATGCCACTAGAGATCTTCCTCCACTTTGAAATAAGTCTAGTCAAGAAATAAAGACAGGGCTTGTACAAATGGATCTTGTATTTGAATATGGTTAACATGGCATTACTCCCCAAACCTATCTACAGGTCTACAGGATCAAACATAAGCCCTATCAAAATTCTTCATCTTATTTATTTATTTATTTGTGTGTTTATTTATTTATTTATTTTTGCAGAAATCAACATACTGATTCCTAAAATTCAATTAAAATACAAGAAATGCAAAACATCCAAAAAATCTTAGAAAAAACAGGAGGCTCACACTTTCTGATTTTGAAACTTACTACAAAGCTATAGTTACCATGGTCATGTGCTATTGACCTAAGGACAGACATGTAGATTTATCGAGCAGAACTGAAAGAAATAAAACCACATATTTATGGTCAATTGATTTTCAATTAGTGCAATGTAAAATGGTGCTGGCTCTTTGGAAAACATTTTGGCACTTCCTCAAATTAAACACAGTTACCATATGACTCAGCCATTCCACTCTTACATATATGACTATGAAAAATGAAAATAAAAATTCACAAAAAAAACTCATTCAGGAATGTTCATAGCAGTGCTCAGCACAATAGCCAAAGATGTAAAATTACAAATATCCATCAACTGATGAATGCTTAAATAAAATGTAGTATTATTTATAATACAAAGGAATGAAATGTTGATATATACTTCAACACAGTTAAACCTTGAAAACTTCATGCTAAGTGAAATAAACCACATGTTGTATGATTCCATTTACACAAAATGTTCAAAATATGTAAATTTATACAGACCAAGAAGGTTCAAGGTAGCCTACATCTAGTTGGGAGGTGTTTTAAGCTTAGAAAATGAGGGGTCACAGGTAATGATTATAGGGTTTTGTCTTTGGATAATGAGAATGATCTAAAATGGATTGTGATGGTATGTGAATGTACTAGAATCCATTGCATTATATACTTAAATGGGTGACTTTCATGGTGAATGAATTACATGTTAATAAATATATTTTTAAAGGTTAAATAAACTTACTACAAATGTACTCAGATGATGTTAATGTTCAGTGAATTTCTGAACAGGAATTGCAGTGTGCAATATTTCAATCATGTTTATCTATAGAGCTATTTATTCTTTTAGCATTTTGAGAAACACACTGATTATAGATTCCCAACGTGATTTATTTTTCCTTTTTCTGAAACATTCAATGTAGAATTATGATGCCTGTTTGTTTCACTTAACATGTCTTTATATGTTCTACCTTTTGATTATTCTAAAATAGCAAGAAATGTCAAAGTGTGAATATCCAGTGCATAAATGTAAGTGCCATGTATACACAAAGTTTCATTTAAATGATTGGCTTTTTAGATGAACAGTCACATTGATTTCATGAACATGTGAATTACTGAGATTTTTTCTTCTATTTACAACTCAGTTTCAAATCTGTTTTCTTAAAGAACCATACATTTCCAAACAAACACATGCTCCCTTTGGCTACATAATAGACACAATTATCCTTTAGTCTATAAAAAACCATGGGAGAAGATTGCTTCCTCTTATTTTGATCAAGATTCTGTGCTTAAAGGAACAAGGACTGTGTGTGTGTGTGTGTGTGTGTGTGTGTGTACTGCTGGAGATTGAATCCAGATCCTACAGTATGCGAAGAAAGCACTCTACCACTAAGTTAAAGCACTATCCCAGGAACAGAATCTTTTTAGTATGAGTAATCATGTGCTTATTTAATTCTAAGATATTTACAATAATTTGGATCTTAAATGTCCTCCAAAGACCCCTGCTAAAGGGTTGTTCCCCAGAGTAGTACTGTAAAGAGGTAGTGGAAACTTAAAGAGTTGAGGTCTAGTGAGAGGTTCTACGTCATTAGGGGCATGTTCTAGAAGGGAATAGTGGAACCTGTCCCTTCATCTTCCTCCCTTACTTTTTCACTTCCAAGCTGTGAGGTGAGTGGGTTTGCTTTGCTATGTGCCCTCAGCCATGACATACTGTCTCTCCACGGGCCCAGAAAAGTACATCACCAAGTGCTTTGACTGTGCCAGGAACTATGCTAAAATCTCTGTGCACTTTGTGACTATCCATCCTTCAGCAGCCTTACTGGATAGCAACCACTGTCATCTACATTTTATATATGAGGACTAAGCTCAGAGAGGCTAATACCCAAGGTTGCCCATTTAGAAATTTTAGGGATTTAAATTCATTTCTCCCTAATTGCTGATCTGAACTAAAGGAAGCAGTAGTATAAATGGCACTAATACTACCAATGATATAAATATTAATAATGATGTTGAACAATCCCTGTGCACTCTACATGGTTTTAAATCTTTATACATGTTAATCGTTGAATCCAACAACCTTACGAATCAAATTATTATCCCCAATTTACAGAGAGTATATTATTCTGGCTTTCCTCCCTTCAAGTATTCCCAATTTTTAAGCTTGTTTTTATTATTACCCTCCTTGAGTAATAAGTCAAAGAATAAAGATAGTCGTTATGAACTTCTCCAAAAAAATATAAAACTATCCCAAGCTCTGCTTTTGGTGGTACCCTAACTAAGGCATAAACATATAATAAAAACAGTTTCTAGAGAAACCAAAACATAGTAGACAATTAATTGTTAATTATTATAATATTTATCCTAACATTCTCTAGAAAGGTACGATCATCCCCATTTTATTGATGAGAAAACAGACTGAAAGAGGTTGCTGAAGCCATCAGCTTACGTGTATCAGGGTCAAGATTGAAAATTCAGATCTTGAATTAAATCTAAGCACACTAACCAAGAATCACTTGTAATTCACAGGGGAAAAAAACATGATATACAATAGGAGTCAGCAGTCTCTGTGCTTTTAGGCATCTGATGGGGGTCTCAGAACATATCCCCATGGAGATGAGGGGATAACTATATGTACTAATTAGCATGATGTAAAGACCTTAAATGCAGTGACTTAGGGCAACAGTAGAGAATTAGAATTTGTGGCTCTTTAAGGTTATCAAACGCACCACAACATATCTGATATTTGGCAAACCCCTGATGTTTAGTCATGACCTTTAATGAATCAAACAAGAGCCACATGATTTCTGTGTCTGTAAAGTTTTACTGAGAGAAATTTTATTGGTTTTATGAGGACATTGAGATGTGACTGAAAGCCAATGTTTAAGCTGGATCAGTTCCTAATCTTTCAAAGATTAGAAACACACAGCTAAAAAAAAAAGTGTTCAATTAAGGACAAATAACAGTATTCTTGAAAAATTCACATAAGAAAGTCCAAGAAACTCCTACCAAGCTGCAATGAGAAAGGAAACGACAATATGGATATCCCCCAAACAAGAGACAATCCAAATATATCTGCAATCATTGAGTCGTAAATCCCCCTCACTATCAAATTCTACAAACTGCACTAAAAAAGCCAAATTGGCCCCCAAATATCATCTGAATATCAGTGATATCAATATAAAAAATTAATAAAATTAACATAAATTGTGGCACTAGATCAGGATGAATAGCTACATTTTGGGGGTAGATGATCACAAACATCTATTGCAAGCCAACTGAATAAACACTCTGAGGGAAAATGCACATTTCCAAGCATTTTGGTGATATGGATGAAAGATCCCAATGAATATGTAACTAAAAACAATTTTAGACTCATGTTCTGTTAGAGAGAAACAATAAGGACAACCAATTAAAATTTTAATTATCATTCATTCTTTTAACAAATACTTATTGAACTAGAAGCTAACCGTGGTAGTACATAGTTGAGGTAGAACATAAAAAAGTAAGCAAATGTATAAGGTACAACTTTGATAAAGGATACCAAGGAGAAAAAAATGTGTTGCTAGGCATAATGATAACTCAAAGAAGATTTAAATCAATTAGAGAGATCAGAGACAATCTCTTTGAGGAGGTAAGGGAGGTGGAGATACACATGGTAAACATACCCAGTGTGCATAAACATAAGATCCTTGGTGGGGTTGGTCTTGAATGAAATGATTTTGCTTCATTTATATTCCAGTTCTGTTTTTACAACCTAAGTACCACATTTGTAATTTAGGGATCCCCTTGTTTCTCTTCTGTTCCACTCTCCGCTAATCCTTCTTGAATCCTCATTCCATTCTTCCCAGATGAATTCCTGGCTGACTAGCTGCATGTCTGGAGCTATAACTGAGTGGTCATCTGCACTATGGGGCCAGAGTCAGTGAGAACCAGGTAGGTGGTACCAATGAGGATAAATTTTGGCAAAATTTATTTTTCTCAAATTCAATTACTCTATTAAATTTAAGTAAGCAAGTTTCATTGAATTCTCCATGAACTGATTTTTCAGCTGTTTAGAAATATGCTTCAAATCTTAGTGTGCAGTTTATATAAAAACAACGTGAGATTTATGCAATTGTTACTCTTTTTAAATCTTTGACAATATGTCTACAATACAATATTATTTTATGTAACACATTTACCATGTGTGTTATTTAATGGAGACAAAGATTATTTTGGTCATATTCTGCCATGTTCTATGGTGTGTAAAATAGCTCCACAACCAATTATTTTTATGTACACATATTTGAGGTGCTAAGCCTGGAGATATCCTATCAAAGAGAGGAAAAAAATTATCCTAAGCATATCTAGACAAATAAAACTCACAATACCACAAAAGAAAGATAAATTAATATAAAGGGGATTTTTTTAAAGTTCTGAAATGCAACATTGTCATTGAGCTCAATTTTACAATTTCAAAACTTTAAGTTTTTAAGTTTACAAGCTCTGTAGTTGAACAGAATACAAATGACTATTTCCTTCTCAGTATGTTATAGATAAAGAAAACCTAAAATAAATATTTTCCTATGAACTATCTTAATAAGCTATCTAATTCCTTTTAAAAAGAAATAAGTATTAGGGTTGGGGTTGTGGTTCAGTGGTAGAGCATTCACCTGGTATGTATGAGGCACTGGGTTCGATCCTTAGCACCACATAAAAATAAATAAAATAAAATTTTTTAAAAAGGAATAAGCACTACAAATAAGTATTATACGTTTTAAGGATATATACTCTAGCAATCTGCATCTTTTCCATGACATTCAACATGATTAGTAATTATCTACTCCTATGTTTCTTTGTGTTTGTTTTCACTACTAGTCTGTTAGTTACATCCATCAAGGAAGTACCTTTATCCATTGGGATGCTACAACAGAATACCATAGACTGGGTGGTTTATAAATAACAGAAATGTATTTCACATAGTTCTGCAGCTGAGAAGCCCATGAAAGAGGCACTGGCAGATTTGGCATCTGGTGAGGACCTGTTTCCTGGTTAATAAGTAGTTGTATTCTTGCTGTGTCTTCACAGAGGGTGAGGGAGGTCTCCAGGGTCTCTTTGAGAAAAGTACTGATCCCTTACACACCAAAGGCCCTACCTCTTAGTCATCACTCAGTTAATTCCATTATGAGATTAATTAACTTATTGGGTTAAGGCTCTCACAACTCAATCATTTTTCCTATGAACTCTCTCTCATTGTCTCACAAGTGAGCTTT
The DNA here is from genome assembly GCF_021218885.2 of Marmota monax. Taxonomy (NCBI): domain Eukaryota; kingdom Metazoa; phylum Chordata; class Mammalia; order Rodentia; family Sciuridae; genus Marmota; species Marmota monax. The sequence continues at coordinate 4,244,531 of NW_026694256.1, read as the reverse complement.
TGGAGGACACTTCACATCCAAACCATAACTCTGGGAATTAGAATTTTAACTTCAGATTTGGGGACACAAACATTCAGTCTATAGCAGGCATGTATCATTTCCATTTTTGTTCCATATTCTCAGGCCCCAGTATTATTATTCATTATTGAATGAATGAATTTTATGATGATAGATGGTGTGGTATTTCAGTATAAGATTTAGAAATCCCTGTAGAGAATCGAAACATGGGAGAGAAACATGAAGGACAAAAGTAATTTAATCATATAGCCATTTTAGTAGTGTGAACAGTAAAAGTAAACTGACATGAGCCATGCTTTTTTCCTACATGAAGAAAAAAATCTGAAGTATTTAGATGTTGACATTTCTTTTCTCAATATTAAAGTTGTCAAAAGATATGAAAGTAAAATAAATAATCAGCTAGTATAACATAATCCAACAAGTTGTGAATAATTAACACAGAAAAATTAAGCAACTGATGACTAGGAATAAGGGTTACATCTGATTCCTGTAACTAAAATGAAGGTTATATTCTTTTGTTTGTTTTTTGTTCTTTTTAGCAGGTTATGTTCTTAAAAGCTGCAATACACAATAATGTTGGTTGGCCTTGATGGTCTTCTTTAGGTATGGTTTGGAATCCTGAACATAGACTTTCAATAAATGCCTATTATTAATATAAACAAAATTCTAGAGGCAACTAGTAACCAATGTGATTTTTCTTTTACAGAGTAAAGTATGGAGCCACGGTTGAAAACCTTGAGAAACTAGCAGGGGCAACACCTCTCCTCTCCACCATAAATGCTGTTTATTCACATATTTCTGTTCAGAGAACGAAGGGATGAAAGCAAGGAAAATAGTATTTTGTAAGTGTGTATTCCATACCAGGTAATTAACACATGTATGATCTTATTCCAACATAATTTGATTGTCTAAATTTTGTTTATGAGGAACTAAGGATTAGAAAATTCAACTACCATCTTAATAAAAATCCAAACCCTGGTCTGACTCCAAAGCCTAAGTTCCTGGATCCTACTACCAGAGCAGAACAAAGATATTAGGACTAGAAAAGACTGGAGGATTCAAGAGAGAGTTTGGATGGCCTCAAATACCAAGATTATCTATTCTAAAGTAAAACAGAGGTGATGCCTTACCATTCATGGATGGAGATGGAAGAAAAGCACCTGGTAAAAGAAGGAGCTGATTTTGAGGAAGCCCTCACCCCACCTCAATTCTTTGTTTTCAAATAATCCCTCTGTGTTAAGCCAAGTAGATTGCAGAGAGTTTAACATAAAGGGTAAAATACATACTTTGGAATTAGACTCCCTCTATACCACCCCTGACACACCAGGCTTGAATTGTAAAACATCAGTAAAGTTGCTCTAGAAGTTTCCCATAAAACACTACAGCCATAGACTGCAATCCTGTGAAAGTAATTTATGTCTTGCTTCTTGGCCACCAGAGCATATGAAAGAAAGAATGGCCCAATACACTCCATTACTCCACATAGGCAGGTCACATGAGCTGCAGAAACTGGTAGTCACCTGGAAAAAACAATTCAGGAAGCCCTGTCACATTGTTTTATGATGAGTAATCAAATGTTCCCTCAGGAATGTGCTCCTTTCACTCCTCAGCAGAGATATTACTCTAGTCACATGTCACATGTCAACCTAATTTCTTTCTTTTGTTCTTCTTCTTTAAAAAAAAAAAGTACATTTTAAACCAACAGCATACTAAGAAAGCTCAAAGTCCAGGAACTAGCTTTCTGGACTTTTTCTAGAATTTCTCCTTACTAACTAAATGAAATTAAATTTCACACCCATTAGCAGAATCAGCCCCCCTTTATAGGCAGCAATACATGGAAAAAGACTCCTGGACCCAAAGATCTTGATGGTCTAACAATATTATGTATGTTTTAAATAGTGTGTCAGTTCTAAGAGATTAATATTTTCAGACTACAGGTAAGAGGATTTTCTGGTCTGGATGAGAAAATCTGTTGAGAAAAGGTCACTTCGGTTACTGCTTTTTGAAAAACAACAAAAAAGGAAGAGGAGAAGTGAAGGAGGAAGAGAAGAACAGCTATTAAAGCTGCAATACCTCATTCTATTTTTAAGGAAAAAGAAATGACTAAAAAGCAAACTATTGCCTAGAATCTAATCAAGAAGCCAATTTCTACAACCTATGTGTATAATGAATCATAATTTTTCCAGATATGTCATCTATATCTGCCTGTATATGTAATGACTTTTGTAGACTGATCTTTTGCAATAAATGTCTCTCTATATATTTAGTGATGTAAGGTATTTTGATATAACCCTTCAGAGGTAAAGAATGAGTTGTTGCATTTGGCTCCACCTACAACCAAAAGCAAGAACAATGTCTAGTAGGCCTCTGGATTTGGAAAGCAATATACTCTTCATTTGGGTGTTCTACTCTGGCCCAATTAATGAACAGTCCAAAAATCTGCTAGTTTTGAATATACCCTGAATAAAATGCAACAAGTTCAGGTTGCAGTGCAAGCTGAACTGCCATTTAGGGTATATGATTCCTAATATCTGATTGTGCTTGAAGTGTCTGTAGCAGATAGGGATGTGGTTTGGAGCCTTTGGCAGGCCCCTATATGTGAGTCATAGTGAACCCTGAGGTTTTGGAGCAAAACCCTGTGTTTTAGTCAGCTCTTTCACTGCTACAACTAGAAGATCTGACCAGAACAATTTGGGGGGAGGAAAAGTTTGTTTAGGGGCTCACAGTTTCAGAGATCTCTATCCATAGACAGTAGGCTTTATTCCTCGGGGCTCAAGGTTAGACTGAACACCATGGCGGAAGAATGTGGCAGAGGGAACCAGCTCACATGATGATCAAAAAGCGAGAGACTCCAGTTGCCAAATACAAATATATGCCCCAAAGCCACACCCCCACAGCTCAACTCCTTCAACCATGCCCCAACCAGCCTCTAATCATCACTCAGTTAATCCTATTATGGGATTAATTAATTTATTGGATTAAGGCTCTCACAACTCAATCATTTCTCCTATGAACTCTCTCTCATTGTCTCACAAGTGAGCTTTTGGAGGACACCTCACATCCAAACCATAACATCCTGTCATCCTCTGCAGATACTACTTTCCTTTTAAGAAAGAGCTTTTGGCTTGTTACTGGTAACAACTAGCCATCTAACCATGGGCCATCTAGTTACCAGGAAACCTGATCTACTTGTCATGAGATAATTATTCTCTGACTCACTAACCCTTAAAGTTGGGTATGCACAGCAGTACTCCAATATTAAATGGAAATGATACATACAAGATTGGATTCAAGAATCCCCGATACACAAATAATTTATATCAGGAAGTAGCACAAATGCCCATGGTCTCCATTTCTGCCACATTACCTTCTCTATACCAACTCATACCTACAACTTCATTGGGAATCCTCTAAAACCAGTTGACTGAGAAAGAAACCTGTGCCTGGTACACAGATGGTTATGTATGATATTCAGGCACCACCTGAAAGTGAACATTTATTGCACTAGACCCCCCTTTTTAATAATGTCTGAAAGAATGGTAAAATTTTTAATAATCTCTGAAAGAATGGTAAAGAAAAAATCCCTCCAGTGAGAATAATTTCCAGTGGTGAAATTGGGTGTTAATTTTACTTAAATGGAGAAATAGTCAGAGGTATATGACCATTCAGACTCATGAGCTATGACCACCAGTTTAAATGGTCATCAATTTGGAAAGAAAAAAAAAATAATTGGTGGCAAGAATGTCCAGAGAAGAGGTGTGTTGGTAGACATCTCTGAATGAGAAAAATGAAGATATTTGTTTCCGATGTAAATACTAACCAAAAAGTAATCTCAATAGAGGATGATGTTAACAATCAAATGGGAGGATGAACCATTTTGTGGAAACTGTGCCTTTTTTCCCCTGCCAATCCTGTCTTTTTCCAGTAGACTCATGAATAGTGACCATGGTAGCAAGGAAAGAGGTTATACCTGGGTTCGGCAACATGGACTCCACTCACCAAAGCCAACCTGGCTAGCCATTGCCCAATCTATCAGTAGAAGATGCCAACACTGAGTTCCTATATGGCACCATTAACTGGTTGCAGGTTGATTATATTGGATTGCTTTCATCGTGCAAGATGTGACACTTCGTAATTACTGGAATAGATACTCCATAAGCTTTAATCCACTATCATGGATCTCACACATCACTGCTTCTGATCAAAGGTCTTACTGCACAGAAAATAAGGTACATAAGTTCCCATTCAGTGTTTTAACAGTTCTCCATCATCCTGAAGCACATAAAGTGATAGAACAGTGAATTGGCCTTTTATGACTCAGTTACAGTGCTAGCTAAATGGTAGCACCATGTTGGCCTCTGGAAATCTTCAGGAGGCTGTATGTGCTCTAAATCTAAATCTGTGTATGCTCAATATATGGTCCTATTTCTCCCATAGCCAGTATTTACAGATCTAGGAATCAAGGTGCAAAAATGGGACACCACTTGCTATCCACTAGAAAAAAATTGTGTCCCAGTCTTGTGATGTTGTGCTTTGTTGACCAAGGGATCTAAGCTCTAGAAGGAGGAATGCTTCCACTGGGAGACACAACAATGTTCCCATTGAACTGTGAGTTAAACATATCTTCAGTCACTTTGGTCTTCCTACACTCTTAATTAAGAGGCAAAAAAGGAACATACTATATTAGCTGCCATGATGATTCTGATTACCAAGGGTAAATTGGGCTGAACTACTAATAGTGGTAAGAAAGAGTATGCCTGGGATATGAAATCCCTTAGAGCATCTGCTATGGTTCAAAGATGGTTTGTCTCAACTGAAACTTATGATGGATTTTAATCCCCACTGCCAGGTATTAAAAGAGTAGAAATTTAATCTGATTATGGTGTTTAGAAATAAGACTTTTGAAAGGTAAGATTAGATAATGTCATCATAGTAGAAGACCCATATTGAACACCAGTGGCTTCATGAGAAAGGTAGGTAGGCTGAGACCAGAGGAAACAGAAACACACATGTACTCCCTGTCTCTTGTCATGTGACGTCCTGTACCACACTTTGATATTCTGCCAACAAAAAGGTCTTTGACCTTGAATCAGAACTGTCAGCCAAAATAAATTTCTTCTCTTTATATCTTACCCAGTCTGTAGCACTGTGTCATTAGCAACAGAAAACAAGACAGCATCTTTTATTATCATCACATTCTGTGACTAAAACCACAATAATTCATGAAGGAATGAGGGTTTGGGTCATCCTACCATCAGCTGAGGTGCCTGCTTGAGATCCAGGAGACTATGGATTGGTCACTATAAGAAGAGAGTTACAAATGTCAGCTCTGACTATGTGGCCAGTTTTAGAAGCATGTACCATAAGTTATTAAATGTCCTTATTTTGGTGTGTGTATGTGTGTCTAATTTAGGTGTTCTTACTTCTTTTAAGGCCTTATCTTCTAAACCAATGTATGTCCATAATAGCTAACTTTACATCACAGTATTTAAGTCACATAGTGTCATGGAGAAGACTGAATATCATCATCCAATGATACTGCATTCTCTTCTTGAGAAAGTGTGACTATGCTTTTGGTTACAAAACATGCTTCAGAAGAACTTTATCATTTTATATGGAGGAATGGCTTTTTCCATTGTCCTTCATATTCAGTATGGTTTATGAAAATGTACAGAAATACAAAGTTGCCTAAAGGTGAACTGTGATATGATGGTCAGCCTTTTGTGTCAACCTATCTAGACTACCATCTAGGTATTGCTGTGAAGAAATTTTGTAGACATGATTAACATTTGCAATCAGTTGACTTTAAGCAAGAGGATTATCCTCAATATTCTGGATGAACCAGATCAAATCATTTGAAAGAGCAAACTTGGTTTTTTCTGAAGATGAAATTCCACCTGTGGAGTAAGGCTTCAACTCTTTCCCCTAGGTTCCAACCTGCCCTTCGGTCAGCTTTCATAATCACTTAAAAAATTCCTTGCAATAAGTTTTTAAATATATTCTCTATTTGTTCTGTTTCTCTGATGGAATGATGATTGATATAATTATATTCTGAGGGCATATAAAATAGAATATATTAAAATACTTTTCAATAATTTCCATTGGAAAATGATAGCTTTGTCTTTCACTGGGAGACCCAACAGTGTACCAGAAATATAGTGTTCCTATGAAAAAGGTAGTAGCTGAGATATAAAATTAAAACTTAATATGGTAAATAACTTACACCAAAGCCAGAAGGTCAGAATTTGAAACATTTCATGATAGCCAAGTTTATCATAATTACTTAAATCAACTGCCATTTTATAAGTGAATGAATGCATAGTTTCTCTAAACTATATTCACCATTATAAAGAAAGTCTATTGGAAAAAAATAGATTTTCATCCATTGAAAAGAGTACTTGGAGAAACAATGGTGAAGCTTTGAAACTTCATAATAATCTAGTAAAATAAACATTTTAATGTAATCATTCGCCTAAGATTTTATTAAAGATGCAAAGCATGATAATGCTTGAATTTTGTTTTATTTGAGGGGTTTTTTTCCCTTTTGTCACTAATAAGTCAGTATACATAAGGTCTGGGACCAACAACAGAAAATGTTAAGAGTTGAGACTCAGGTACCAGAGACAATGTCCAGGACTCTCCTCATCCTTGGAAGCAAAGGTCCTGGTTTGATACAGAATGTCCTCCCCAAGAAAAAAACAAGGTCAGCTGGTCCTCCTGACAACTTTCAGGAAAAGAAACAGTTTACACTCATATCACTGTAAGGAAATTAATTTCAGCTGTTTCCATACCATTTTCTCTTTCATTTCAACAGGCAATGCCAGAAATAACCTACTTCTTAATTTTTTCAATTTATATTCTTTTCTCCGATAGATGATTTTATTCTAAAGGTAAATTCAAGAAAAGTCAGAATAACATGTATATATTTCATGTTTTATTTAACCTGGATCCCATGTGAATAGTTTCAACCACAGGGAATTCTGTATGATCTAAAAGTCATTGTAAGCTTAAAAAAAAAAAAAAAAAAAAAAGCGGAGCTAATCAATTACCTAAAAGTTGCCTTCTAATCTTCATCATTAGTAATAAAGTACACTTAATACCATATTTGAGTTTTTCAGTTTTTGAAATTAAAAAAAATGTGCCTTAGTTAAGGGATACAAATACCTGCCTGGTTCCTTGCTCCAGCATCCCTCCAATTCTCACAAGCTTCAAATATGAGGGTGTCACAAGTTTTCACTAATCAGTGGTACCACACAGCAAAGGCTGTTCTAATGCCCTGGACAGTATACTACCCCCTCTAAAATGGGCCTCTCTGTTCTATCTAATGTTCCCAAGGTCTGGATTTCAAGCCCTAGCCCCATCCTCAATCTTGGGGCCCCATCCTTGGGATCAGATTTTTTAAATTTATCTGCTTGGATATCACCTGCTTCCAGACTCTGTGTTGCCATGGCCCACCCACCTGCTGGGACACCATCTGGTGCACCTTGCTGGTCCTCATGGACTCCGACCTCCTGGCTGTTAGTACTGCCTCTTGTTGCCATCAATATTCCTTCTAATAACGAGTCTTCCCACTGACTTGGTTGGACTTTTTCCCATCAGTTGAAGCAAATTCCAATTCCAATGGCCTCTTTCACCCTGGTGAGCATATCCTGTCTTTAAAATAAAACAAACTGATCCACTTTCTACACCAAATTCTTCTTTTGAAAATGCTACACAGTTGTTTGTCCTATTTTTAAATTAGAAAACGTTCCAATTGAACAGGTTTCAAGCATCATTAAAACTGACTGCATATTTAACAAAGAGTTATGGATGTGATAAGTCATGTACCAACCTGTACTAAAGAAATCTGATAAACAGTGGAACAGCAGTCATCACATTCAGTTTTCTAAAAGCTTGGCATCTAATAGCACATTTATAAAGACAGAAATCAAAAAAGTAAATTCATGACACTAAACTCTTTAGGAAGTTTAAAAAAAATGTCCACACAATTGAAAAACGAGTTTTAATCCAGGTAGAGGAGTATATACAACCATAATATTTATAAATATTTTGCCTGGCTTTTAGTTCTGCAAATATACCTTAATTTCAAATAAATGACAAAAAGAAATCATCAGTGTTAAATTATGTCACCATTAATATTCTGCATAGAAACAAAACAATGTTTAATCAATATGTTTAATAAGTTAAATATGTATGAATTAAAGTATTCCATAACAGGACAAATCATGGCCCTGAATGATTGCCTAGCATCTGTCCAGAGGCTACTGACACTGAAGTAGATTATACAATTGAAAAAAAAAAAAAGAAAAATATGTACAGAAATGAAGGCAAGAAACAGCCTTAAAATGATGTAGTTTCTACACTGGAAATACTTTATGGAAACATCAAATCCAATAAAGTCAAATAACATTAAAATTTTATTAAACAATCACATAGGCAGTATATTCTAAGTAATATACAAATAGCAACTGACTTCATTTTCTTAGTGACTCTGAGAGATGTACTATAATCAGTACCATTTTATGGATAAAACACTAAGATAGAAAGGTTAAGTAATTTGCCTGAGACCATATGGTTAATAAATAGCACAAGTGACTCAAACTTGGTAATCAATGATTCAACATACTATATCTCTGAATGACTCCTGAGACTTATCCAGCTAGATACTGGCAAAGCTAAGCATAGAGACTTGAGTTTCAGTTTCGGACTCTTTCCACAAAAATCTTTTGTACAGTTCAAATATTCATCTAGTGTCAGAAAGATTATAAAATCCTATATGGTGAGCTAATAAATCCTCACAAAGGAAAACAGAAAAAGAAGTATAAAGTATTGTTGAAATTACAACTTTAGTGATAGGTTTAAGCTATGATATGCATTTAAATAATAACATATTACACACATGCACACTAACATATAGAATAATTTTAAATTAAGGGGTTTATTTTGGGTGGCTGCCTAGCAGTTAATTCACAGAGTGAAGCCATATTCTACATGATATACCAATAATGATATAACCACAAACCAAATAAAATTACAAGAGAGTCTTCACAAAAATATAATATGGATATGCCTTTGAGAGAAATGTCCTTTGAGCCATACTTTAGCAGCATACCCACATATATAGAACTGACATATACTTAAAACTATAATAATAATAATCAGTAGCTAAAATATTCACAATGTCTCCCAGAAGTTTGAGAATACATCATCTGAGACAAATAATGATAATCAGCTCATATCCTGGTTTAGACAATTATTTCATCTTTTCAGAAGTTATTATACCCTGACATTTTAGGGTTGTGCTTAAAATAACCATACATTTATACTTCCCTATCAATGAATATTTTTATGAGTACCATTATAATGTCTGCTATTTACAGGTAGGATAATAGGTAAATATTAAAATTAACAAAAAAAATTATGCATTCCCAAGCAGCTATAAATTCAAATTGTACAGCCTAAACTCATTTGTAAATAATACAAATTATTATAATTTTGTTAAGAACATAATTAGATGAAGTCTTATATTTAACACGACAGATGTTTGCTTTTAACCTATCATTTAACTTATGTTGAACAATTAAATTTTTATTTCCAGCAGGTGGTCAAGGATAGTGATTTTATTTATCTTATAAATATATGATATATCTTAGAGGAACAAAACCAAAGTAAGCAAAATTTAAAAATTGTTTTCACGACTTTTAATCTTAGGTGTTGTACTAGTTTTGACATTCAAAGTAAACATTAAATGAGGAATTATTTGTTCTGATACCATGTGCCACAATGAAACAACAACAATGTCGCCTTACTTTAAAGAGCCTGAGACTGGCTTTTGTTAAAGAAAATTGCAGACCTTGATTGGAATCGAAAACTCCTGATTTTCAGGTTGTGGTTTAATTAATGAGTCAGTTCTCTGTCTCCAGTCCAACCTTGGCACACCCAAACCTCAAAGAGATGGATATGTCATATTCATTAACTAGCCAGAAATCAAGACAACTGTGGGGCAAAACTAACACTGACAGGTAACTACACAGGAGATAACTTCTGATTACCAATGATACTTGCCTTGCCAAACTATATACTTCCCTACCTATCAGAACAAATAGGACAGAGGGCTTCATCCAGGGGAAAGAGATAGTAATTAGGCTTACCTGGAGAGAGACGACAATCATAAGGGGAAAAAAAAATGATGGATTAAAGCTATAAATCTATCCAGGCATTCTGAAATCCAGGTATCACTCATTTTCATTTATTTCTAATGGAAAGGGCTTAAGAATTCATTATCTTATCTGCATTTGATTATTTAACACAAGCAGCAGCATGTTGAACAGAATAATAAACTAGAAAATGTTTTATAATTTATTCTATGAAATTGTTTGGCTTTGAGATCTGGAGTGGGTAGTTCAAGAACTGCCATTAATCTGCTAGGTAACCGAGTGTTAAAAGAACAACATTAGATAAAATAAATTTAACATACCTTATTTGAACAAAGAATGATTCATGAATCAGGCAGCACTCAAAACTGGAAGAGGTTTAGAGAGCTCTGCCAGGCAGCCTGGGCAGTGGGAATGTATAGATTACACATGGAAACAAAGTCAAGAAGTTACTTGACTGGAGAGAGCCAGTTATTTGCCTTATTTGGGTATGGTTCCATGTGAGGTCCTTAGTTATATAACCACTGAGATACTTGACTGGCTGTGATTGACTGAAGCTCAATTCAGAAGTAATCAGTTATGAACTATGTCTCTAAGTTAAGTTTCAATTTACTTGCATAAAGGTTCTGGGTACAGAAATGACCCCAGGCAAATGGGATCCTGCTTATTTTGTTTTAACACAAGATATTCACTTCTCTTATTACCTGTTATTTTTTTTTCATATGCAGTCTTACCCTCCATTGTGGATTGCCTTAAAGAGTCTTAATTTATTCACATTTTTCTGACCTTCCATCCAGTTTAGCTTCTGTCACTTCAAAAGTTTGCAGTATAGACAATATATAAAGATATAAATTTAAAATGATGTTTTCTCCTAACTCCTCCAGAAATAGCATCCTGTCATCCATGGGCCAAGTTTAGAAGTAAGGCAGGTCAGTAGATATGAGTAGCAAGTAAAATATTTCATTTACAAAGTGAGACACAAATCTCACAAGGGAGAACAGAACTATAACCATATCCACAGAGATTTTAGAAACATAATGTACAAATAATTAAAATGTTATTTATGTAAATTTAAAATATATAAACCAAGACTAAATATTGGGATAGTTCAATAAATATATGAGTGAAAATACTAAATAAATGGGAACAACATACACAAATTCAATGATGTTTCTAAGAGGAGATTTGACCAACTCTACCACTTTAAAATGGAAGAGTTTAAGCAAATATTACACAATAAATGAGACAATTCTAGGAAGTGAGGGTTGATTTAATTATTTGTTCTTCTGTGCATTAAATGTCTCAACATACAAATTACAGGTATTCCTGAACTTTCAATGGGTTTACATTATGATAAGCTCATCCTAAATTGAAAATATCGTAAGTAGGAAATGCATTTAACACATCTAACCTATCATCATAGCTTAGCAACACAATTCACTATAGACTCTTGGTTATTTTTCCCAAATAATTGTGTGGTTATCTAGGAGCTTCAGCCTACTGCAACTGCCTAGCACTGCCAGAGTATCATACTGCATATTACTATCCTTGGAAAAAGATCAAAATTTATAGTACAGTTGCTACTGAGTGAGTATTGCTTTCTGACCATCATAAGGTAGAAAAATTCTAAGTCAAACATCTGAAATCATGAACTACCTGCATACGAGTGAAAAACAAAACACAAACTACTAAAAACAAAAGGTGGAGCTAGTCAAAGGTCTAGGAAAGGGAGCATGAAGTATTGAAATGGTTCATTTATGGTAGTTCATCAGAGTGTTCAAAGGCAATCACAGTTCATTGAGTTAACATTGTTACAATCACTTATTGCTTGATTTGATTCATCTAGCATAATCTGGCTGTAGCTCAACCACCTGAATCCTTTTTGAATTTTTACTGGCTAATTCAAATATTCAGTGGTTAACAACAACAACACATGAAATAGGAGTCGATTGCAATACAGGTACTTAGTAATAACCAAACACTAGCAATTTGCAAACACATCCAACCTGCATGAGCTTGCTATCTTTCAACAGGTCATCGTCTGCATTCTCCTTTGATATGACAAACTGAGGTTGACAGTACATATCCTACTACAATAAAAGTGCCACAGACTGAGCTAAAAAAGAAATCTTTCCAACAATCAAGAACAGACAAATGATAACAAACTGGAACAAATGTTCTGATAAGTTTTCAAATGTTGTATATATCTACTGTTTCTCAATGCGCATTTGAGAAAGTTTTTGTTTTTAGAATCCACAGATAGAGAGGGATTTTCTACATTAATGGCTGTCATTTTAACTTTCTGGGTTGTTCAAAGTAGTCTAAGTATTTCCCAAGACTCGATTCTGGCTCCTTATAGTAATTGTACCATTTATCCAGTGCCCAATAAATGTTAAACATTTTTAATTCATTCATTTACTCTCATTATTTTATTTAATTCTCATCACAGTCTTGTGAGACATAAACTGTTCCAATCCCTATTTTTTATGTAGGAGTTAAGACTCATAGATGAGAGATTTGGCTAAGATGTAAGGGTTAAGTGACAAACCTGGTAGACATTACTAAGAAACAGCCTCGACATCTCTCATTAGATTTCCTTTGGGCGAGCCCTTTCCAATCAGTGGTTTCAATAACAGATCCTAGGACATTTATGTTTGGACATGAGTTCATTACTCATCCTCTACTCCCAACCCCTCACCACCCCACAGGTGAATCCCTTATTCTACCTCCATTCTTGGAGGTTCCAAGCTTATGGAACATCTCTTACTAAAGGAAACTTGTTATAATTTCAGGCAGCCTTTCCTTTGATTAAGCAAAAATGTTTCAGATTCCATCCACTTGATATGATTTCATCTTGTTGACCACACTCTACAGATTTCTTTCTCAAAGTGATATTCCTCCCCACACTGCAGCTAGCATACCATCCCTTAGGACTTTCTCAAAGGGAACAACTACCACTCCTGATGTGAAGCTCCTGGGGTCTCCTCACAGCCCTCTGCAGGGTTATCTCTAGTTCAGCTTTCTCATGCTGGTGGCATTGTATCATCATTGTGCCAGGCCTAGGTGAATGCAGTAAATACCTAAAGAATATGTACTGGATGAGGCAATGAGAAAATGCATTTTATACATTATGACTATTAATTGAATTAATGGAAAATTACTTCCATCACTAAGAATTAGTGCTGAACTGTTAATTATACCATTCTCCATACCCCTCTCCCTCACTTTTCTTTCTCTCTATCACCCTCAAATCTATCCATTTTCCCTTACCCCCCTCTACAAGGGTGTCTATCTGTTCTAGTATTGTGTTTGTTGGCATCTTGTTGTTTTATTCTGTGCCCCATATCCCCCTCCAGAATTCATTACTTACCAGCAGGTTTGGTTTTGTGGTTTTTCTTTCTTTTTTGACAGTCTTCAAAACACAACAGTCTGGCATGCATGAAAATTAACAAGATTTATTTCTTTATCTTTAGAATTGTACTTCTTGATTTTGTTACTCTTGTTTAAAAAAAAAAGGTTAAGTCTCTCTTTTTATTTTATTACCCATGAGAAGAAAAAAACACTTTTATATAGTTCTTTTGGCTACCTCCAGGCCCCTTTCTAGTTGGTAAAAAAAAAAAAAAATATATATATATATATATATATATATATATATATATACCAAGTATATATCTATGCACAAATAAAGATACATGTTTTAAAAACCAGTGTTTGTTTGGAACCAGTTATTAGAGCTATAGTTACACTGTATTCTCCTTTTTTTTCCTTCCCTTCTTTCTCTTTCTTTCCTATTTTTTATATTCATACATTTCCAGGCACATCTCCTGAGCAGACAGGATGGATCTGCCTGTGATATAACTTCACCAGTATCTAAAAGTCTTTACAGGAAGAATGCTGATGATTGCTTTTGGCCAAACTGCAGGATCAGGACCTAACTGGGGAGAATATTGTGTCAGAGAAAGAAAACTCTTCAGGGATGATGGATAAAAGAGTTGAAGTAACAAACTCAATCAGGGACAATGGTTACTACTAGAAGGCAGGGAATGGCTGAACCTACAACATTGTGCAATTTCAGCCTGCAAACAAAAGGTCAATATTGATGGGGGAGATGAGGAGTCAATGTCAGCTAGAGAATGCAGAAGTGCATGATCAAGGGTAGGTGCAACAAGGAGGAACAGCAATGGCCAGGAACCAGTACATTGGCCAGAAACACAGAGAGGGACTGGATGCAAACAGATAGATGAGGAAGTCTATAAGGCCACAGGTTACTCTTTTCCATGAGATTGGGCTCAGAATCAGCAATTATAATAATAGGACCCTGGATAAAATTTACTATTTTGTTAGTTTGTAAATTGATTGTGATAGTACAGACTGGTATAATTTGGCACATTTTACATAAACCGAAACTTTAAAATTTTTCCATTGTTCATTGATCATTATAAATTTCCCATTCACATCTGTTCTAGGGCCCCAGTTTTGAAAGATCAAAGTTATTTGGACAGAGATGAAGAAAACAATCTTTCTTCTACCATACTCTACAATAAAACAAAGCAAGAAATTTTCGAGATGGCAGAAAAGAAGAGATCACTTTCTTGGCTGCTCTGTGGCATGAAAAAAAAAAGCAGATAGGCACCTTTCTCAGTAAGGTATGTAGAAAAAAAGAAAGTGGGGATTTAGTAGGAATTAATATTGGACATTCCAAGCAGATCAGGGATTCGGGAGTTTGTATATAATAAAATAAGGGGGAAAATCCCCAGTGCCACCACTGCTGCTGATGGAGGTACCAGCCAGAGCAGTCTCTATGTGAGCAAAGTGAGAGATAAGGGAATTAAAGGAACCCATATTTTAGGATGTCTGAGGTATGTCTGGGTACAGAAAGATCAAAGATCAAATAAATGCCTGACTAAACTGAAAGCCATGTTGCACAATATTCTTGTATGAGAAAGAAGCCACATCTCTCCTGGCTTCCTGTGGAGGACAGAGGAAGAAACAATTTTGCAGCTGTGGCTCTGGGACCAGCAGATGGGGGAGCTGATTTCTAACAAACACAAGCTTGGCCCTAAATACAGGACTAGCAAACCCACATTGCACAACATAAAGTGTGCCTAAGTGACCAGGAGAAAATCAAATGTGAACGGGGTTTACCCAAAAGAATACTGGTCATGGAAACCCAAGAGACTTCTCCCACTCCAATCTGGCCATTTGCAGGATAAGCTGGGAGAGATTCACCCTGCCAGGGATTCCAACGGGCAAAAACGTGAGTGGTTGAGTTTGGAGACTGAACTCAAGAAATGAGAAATTGCAGGGTCTGCAGGTGATGGAGGGGACTAAAGATTGACTCCTCCACTTCACGAGTGGAACCCAGGCAAAATCCCTGGGGTGCAGTATTCAAGTATAAATGGCCACTGTTGGATCCTAGAGGTGCACTCATTAAAAGTCTTCAGATCAATTTGCATTCAGTGAAGAGCCTGGAGCTTAACTAAGCCTGGACCTCACATCGAGGATCTCTGCCCATGGTATATCCTCTCATATTTTACAATTCCATCCTAAGGGTGGAGCAGATATCATACTCCAGCCCACCCAAACTAACACTGCTGTGAAATGAAGCCAAGAAGCTTTTGAGCTCGAATGGAAAAAGTTCTTTAACTTTTCATCAAGATCTTTTTTTAAAATTTTTTTATTATTTTAAAATTTTTTAATTTTCTCTCTTTAATTGTGATCTGAGTGGTTCACGGACACTTACACATATTCACATTTGTTTCTTTTTTTCTCATTTCTAGCATTTTTTGAAGGCAATAATTTTGGATGGCTGCATCAGTAATTTGAGGTCTAGGATGTTTGATTAGTATATTTCTTTTTTGTTTTGTGTTCTTTTATTTTTACTTTTAAAAATTTTTATTTTATATAAATTTTCTCTCACTTTTGTTTCCCTTGACTGTCTTTTTCTCTTTTCTTCAGCTAATAGCCAACATTTATTGTTCTTTCAGTCTTCCTTTAATTTTTCACTTCTATTTTCTCTCCTCCTACCTCATAATCATCACATCTGACATCAGTTCTGTTCTCTCCCTGTTCACCAGTCAAAATCATAAACCCTTTTGCAAACTTACTGTTTTTACTGTGGGCATTACCTGATCACATGATTTCTGTTTATTGCAACAATTAACATTGTAGACATCATAGCAGAAACTATTTTATTTAATGCTGTATGTTGTTTGCATTGGTTATTGTTATTAATTGTCACCCCCTAAATGATGAAAGCATTGGAAACCTTCAGGGAAATTATAAGGCCACATAGGAGAAACTCTACTGCCTCAGATCCCTACTATTAGATGAGCAGACACACAAACAAAATGAAAAAACAAGGGAACAAATTTCCCCAAACAAAAATACTTCAGTAATAGAATTCATCAACATTACAGTGGAAGAAATGTCAGAGAAGGAGTTTAAAATGTTCATAGTTAAACTGATGTGTGAGATAAAAGACATATAAGGAGTGAAAGAGAGAATTTGGGAAGTGAACAATTACTTCAATAAAGACATAAATATTCTGGAAAAAAAATCAAAAATAAATCCTTGAAATGAAGAAATCAATAAGTCAAGTTAAAAATTCCATGGAAACTATCACCAGCAGACTAGACAGCTTAGAAGATAAAGTTTCAGGCAATGAAGACAAAATATATAATGTAAAAATAAAGTTGACCATGGAGAAATGTTAAGAGATGTTAAGAGACTATGAACAGAACTTCAGAGAAATATGGGAAAACATGAAAAGACTATCTATAAGACTTATCAGGATAGATGAAGGTTCATTTTCCCAAAACTTAAGAATAAAATGAAAAATCAAATACAGGAAGCTTACAGGATCTCAAATATACAAAATTAAAACAGACCCACACCAAGCCAATAAGAATGCCTAACGTACAGGATATGTTATGCCTAAAATAGGATAGAATTTTAAAAGCTGTGAGAGAAAAATGACAGGTCACATTTAGATGGAAACAATCCAGATCTCAGCTGATCTCACAACCCAGACATTCAAAGCTAGGAAGTCTTGGAATACTATAGACCAAGTTCTGAAAGAAAATGGATGTCAGCCAAGAATACCATATCAACCAAAACTAAGCTACAGAATTGACAATGAAGTAAGACCTTCCATGATAAACAAAATTAAGAAAATTCACAACTACAAAGCCTACACTACAAATCATACCCAATAAAATATTTCATAAAGAAGAAATGAAAAATAAAAGTGAAAACCAGCAAAGGGAGGAACTACAGTAGAAGAATAGTCAATCAAAGGATAGACTAATTCAAACTATAAACCATAAATAAATCAAAATGACGAGGAATAAAAATATGTTCTCAATAATAAGATTGCATCAATCAAAATACATTGACTAGTAGATTGGATTAAAAAGCAATATCCAACAGTATGCTGTCTCCAAGAGACTTACCTCACAGGCAAATACATCCAGGTAATAGGATGGGAAAAAAATATATCATTCACATGGATCTCATAAACAAGCATGGGTTTCTATCCTCATATCAGATAAAGTGGATTTCTAGCCAAAATAAATCAGAAGGGACAAAGAAGGACATTTCATACTGCTTAAGGGAATTATATGTCAACAACACATAACAATTATAAATATTTATGCCCCAAACAATGGAGCATCTATATATAGCAAACAAGCACTTCTCAATTTCAAGAATCAAATAGACCACAACACAATAATACCAGGTGACTTTAACATGTTTTTCTTATCATTAGATTGATCCTACAAAGAAAAGCTAAATAAAGAAGCCTATAGAAATAAAAAACACAAATAATTTAGACTTTATAGACATATAAGGAATATTTCATCTATCAATGACTGAATATACTTTCTTCTCAGCAGCACATGGATACTTCTCTAAAATAGACCATATCTTAGGACACTAAGTAATGCATAGCAAATACAAAAATATAGAGATAATATCTTATATTCTATCAGATAATAATGGAGTGAAATTAGAAATCAATGATAAAATTTAAAAAACAGAAGCTACTGGACCACCATCTATTGAATAACCAGTAGATAGCAAAAGAATTCAGGGAAGAAATTTTAAAAATGCTCAGAGGTAAATGAGAATAGCAACACAACTTATCAAAATCTCTCTGACACTATGAAGACAATTCTAAAAGTTTATTCTATTCTATTCATCACAATTCATTCATTCATTAAAAGAAAAAAAGTAACCAAATAAATAACCTAACACCATGTCTCAAAGTCCTAGAAAAAGAAGAATGAAACATCACAAGCAGTAGAAGACAGGAAATAATTAAAATGAGAGTTGAAATCAATAAAAAAAAATCAACCATACAAAAAGTTAGTTCTTTGAAAAAATAAATAAATTTGATAAACCTTTAGCCACATTAACTTAGAGAGAGGGAAAAAAAAACCTCAAGTTACTAAGCCTCATGATAAAAATGGAAATATCACCACAGATACTATTGAAATACAGATGATAATAAAAATCTAATTGGAAAACTTATACTCCAGTAGAGTAGAAAATTTTGAAGACACAAACTAGTTTCTAGAGACATATGACTTACCCAAATTTAATCAGGAGAACATAGAATATTTTAAAAGGTCAATTTCAAGCAGTGAAGTTAAGGACAGCATCAAAAGCCTACAAACTATAGCCTGAAACCAGAAGGATTGTCAGTTGAGTTCTACCAGACCTTCAAAGAAGAACTAACACCATTTCCTCCAGGAACATGACAGGGATGCCCTCTTTTCCCACTTCTTCCCACTTTCAGCATAGTCCTGGAAACTCTAGCCAGAGCAATTAGGCAAAAGAAATAAATTAAAGGGATACTCACAGATTAAAAACTAACACCAATCCTCCTCAAATTATTCCATGAAGTAGAAAAGGAGGGAACCCTTTCAAACTCATCTATGAAGCTAGCATTATCTCATACCAAAACTAGAAAAAGACACATCAAGAAAAGAAAACATCAGACCAATATCATTCATGAACTTAAATGCAAAAATTCTTAATAAAATACTAGCAAATCACATAAAAAATGTTTAAAAAGATAGTGCATCATGATCAAGTGGAGATAATCCCAGGGATATAAGGTTGGTTCAACATACAGAAATCAATAAATGTAATTCCTACATCAATAAAATTAAAGACAAGAATCACATGATTATTGAAATATGCAGGAAAAACATTTGACAAAATATAGCATTCATTCATATCCAAAACACTAGAAAAACTAGGGATAGTAGAAACATACCTCAAGATTGTAAAAGCTATATATGTTAAATCCAAGGTCAACATCATTCTAAATGAAAAAAATATTAAAAGCATTTCCTCCAGGAACATGACAGGGATGCCCTCTTTTCCCACTTCTTCCCACTTTCAGCATAGTCCTGGAAACTCTACCCAGAGCAATTAGGCAAAAGAAATAAATTAAAGGGATACTCACAGATTAAAAAAGAGCTCAAACTATCCCTATTTCTGATGACACAATTCTATGTTTAGAAGACCCAAAACTCAACCAGAAAACTTCTAGAACTCATAAATTCAGAAAAGTAGCAGGATATGAAATTAACACCCATAAATCAATATCATTCCTATACACCAATGATGAACCAGTTGAAAGAGAAATTAGGAAAACTCTCCCATTCACAATAGCCTTAAGGAAAAAAAAGTACTTAGGAGTCAATCTAATACAAGAGGTAGAAGACCTCTACAATGAAAACTACAGGACACTAAAGAAAGAAATTGAAGAAGACCTTAGAAGATGGAAAGATCTCCAATGTTCTTAGATAGGCAGAACTGATATTATTTAAATGGTCATATTACCAAAAGCCCTATACAGATTTGATGCGATTTCTATTAAGGTTCCAATGACATTCTTAATAGAAATAGAAAAAAATTTGAACAACTAATAATAAAATAAAAAGAAATAGAAAAAGTAGTCATGAAATCATTTGGCAAACTAAGAGAC
This sequence comes from Marmota monax, assembly GCF_021218885.2. Lineage (NCBI taxonomy): Eukaryota > Metazoa > Chordata > Mammalia > Rodentia > Sciuridae > Marmota > Marmota monax. The sequence goes on along the minus strand of NW_026694256.1, from coordinate 4,224,356 downwards.
TCAGAATAGCTAAGCAATAGTAAGAAATAGTAAGAAAAGTAAAGCAAGAGGCATCACAATACCAGACCTTAAATTAAACTATACTATGTGCCTCATGGGTACAATACCAAATCAGAACTATCCCAGGATGGTGCCTGCCTTAACAAGCCTTCAATCCTGTATTTGTGGTATCAATCAGTACTTACTGATTCTTTGATTCTGTTCTCAAAAACAATCCACAAAAAAATTTTAAATACATTGTAAAATCACACTAGTTGTGTCTCCTCTCTGTTGATGTGTACAGCTATGTTAACATATCAATCTTTAACCATGGTTCCTGTATTTGATGTCATGTTAAAAAAGATTACAAAATTATTCATTTATTTTCCTCCAGTTATATCTCTTTATTTTTTATTAACATGTTACTTATTCGTTTGTATATTATATAAAAATTTACATTTTTCCTAACATTGAGTAATTATTGTTGTACCTCATTAAATGCTCAGCACTTTCTTCATCAATTAAAATCTTGTCTTTATTACACTTACTTTTATATGCTTTAACTTGTTAGGGATTTTCAAAGTAATTTAACTCTGCTAAGTTTCCATTTTATTAAAATAAAAGTACCACACTGTCTTAATTATAACTTGGTAGTATGTTTTAATACTTAGAAAACAGCAAGTTACTTTATCACTGTTTTTTCAAAAATTTGCTTGTCCCAGGTTGTCTATTCTTCCATTTCACCAAATTCTTCCCAGAAATCTCTTAGGTGTTTTAAGCAAAATTGTATTAACTTCATAATTAGTTTGAGGACATTAACATCTATACAACACTTATTATTGTCATCCAGGAATATATAAATGGTCATTATTGCTAATCCCTCACTTTTTGTTTCCCTATATATCATCACTATTTTCGTATTCTACTTCATCCACATTTCCTGTAGTTTATTCATAGCTATCCCATGGTTTTTATAAATGGGATGTTTTTCAACATTCTTTCTATTTATTGCCATTATGGTAAAATAAACTGGTTTATACACACTTATCTTCAATATGCCTCTTTAAAAGAAATCATTACTCTAATGGCTTTTCAGTTTTCTCAGGATTTTTATTAAAGAAATATGTATTTTAAGGAAAAAAATGTCATTGTTTCCTAATAATTACAGTTTTGGGGAGTCAGCATAACAGTATTTAAGACTCATGTGTCAAACAACCTAAGTTCTGACTCAGCTCTGCTACTCTTTACCTGGCAACTTAGCTGCTTGCTTAGCTTCTCTAGGCCTCAGTTTTATCTTGTGTAAAATAAGAATGACAGTAGTTTGTATCTCTAGGATTGTTGTGAGAATTATACTTGTAAGCATTTAGAGCAGTTCCTATTATATGTAATATAAACAAAAAAATTGTATTTTTATTTAATTTTTTAGAATTTATAGAATCATGTAAACTACAGGTGAAGAAATTGGTTGTGTAGTAAGTCTCTATTGTTTCTCTCTTTCCTTGCAATCAGTTATTTTGCATTGTAATGGCTTCTCTACATATTACTATATAGTATGTATATGTTATTTTTTTTAAAAAATCATTGCATTTTATCAAATATCAATTGGAATCAAATAAAAAGAATAGAGGTTTTATTATCTAGCTGTATGAAATTATTTTAATAAATTTCTCACAACTGAGATACTTTCACCTTCCTAGAACAAACACCTTTGTTGTATTATTTTATTTTATTGATTTCTAATTCCTTTAATAATATTTCACTGATTTTTTTGTGTGATTTTTCCTTTTTTGTGATACTTTTATTATTTTTTTTTGGATCTTTGGAGGAGTTTTATAGTATTATTCATTTTTTAAAATAAATCTGAAAAATATTATATCTCTATCATAGAGGGCATTGAATATAGGAACAATGTGTTCCTTACCAGTGCATCTTTTCACCAATCAATATAAATACCTGATGAAAGAAAAGATGCCTTATTCATTTAAACAGACAGCATTTTGGCTCCTGTCAAAGCTTCCTATCCAGGCTGGTCAAGGACATAGGTATAAGCATCAGACAGAATTAGACTCAAATCCTAAATTCACCACCCACTAGCTAAATATGTGCATTTGGCAAGGTACCCTTTAATCTCAGAGTAAATACATGCCTCCTTACCTTCCTCACAAACCTATCATAAAAATTAAGCAGGATTATGCTAGATGTCACCGCACACTCAACCCACAATGCTGACCCAGTTAATTATTTTATACATTAGCTTTCATTTTTCATTAATACAAAATTAATAGTTACATTTCTACTGGTTATTTTTTTCCCAGTATGGAAATTCTAGTGCTTTATGTGTTAATATAAATATGTTTGATAAAATATTTGTGAAAATGACTTCAGTATAAAAAGAAAAACTCAAGTAAAGCATCTAATTCTTAAACTTAGATACACTGACACATTAAAAATTTGACATTAAAATAAAATGCTCTGGGGCTGGGGATGTGGCTCAAGCGGTAGCGCGCTCGCCTGGCATGCGTGCGGCCCGGGTTCGATCCTCAGCACCACATACGAAGACGTCGTGTCTGCCGAAAACTAAAGAATAAATGTTAAAAAATTCTCTCTCTCTCCCTCTCTCTCTCTCACTCTCTCTTTAAAAAAAATAAAAATAAATAATAAATAATAAAATAAAATGCTCTGATGAGACATGGAAATGGCCCCTTTGCCAAGGTCTAAGCAAAGTCACAAAGTCACAGTGGACTAACAGGAAAGGAGTATGCTAGTGTAAGAAAATCAGGCAAGAATGCTGGGGATATAGGTCAGTTGGTAAAATGCTTGCCTCCAAGCACAAGGCCTTGGGTTCAATCCCCAAAACCACCACCAAAAAAAAAAAAACCAGACACTGAGACTGGACCACATGGAATGCAGCCACTCTGTCCTGTTCTCCTGGAACTCTGTCCTCATAGGAATCAGAATGCGAGGAGGATGCTGGAGCCTGCACCAGGCCTGCTTGATCTGTTCTCAGAATCTGTCATCTAAACTGCAGTGGGGGAGCCAGCCTCCCATTCTGGGTGAAAGAACAAAGGCAGCACTAAGTGATTAGCCTGGCCTCAGAGCAAATTCTACCAATCTGATAGAACTTTGGTGAAACAGTAATAACCTGAAAAACGAACGTGGTCTAATTGTTAAGACATACCAAGTAGAGGGTGTGTGTGTGTGTGTGTGTGTGTATTTCTCAAAAAGGCATTACTTTGAGGATTATGTCTACCAGTGTTAGAATCATCAAGAAAATTTACTTGTACACACTGATTATAGATTTATTACTATGATCTCTGAGGAGACTAATTATAAGCAATGAGTTTATAAGAACTGAAGGTAAATTGTGAATTTCTCTCCTGTGTAAATACTGTAATTTTTTAAAACATTATTTTGATTAAACAGCTGCCTCTACTGAGAACAATTTAAATAGGCAAAACAAAGAATGGAAATATAAAACCAAGTTCAGTTTCTCTACTAATCGCTGGTCCATAGCTGAGACAGAAATGTGTGTCTTGGGTTCTGAGTATGTATAATCTGCTATAAATTTGTTGATTAAACTATATTGATAGATTTTCCAAAATGAAGACATTATCACCTTACCTTTCTATTGCTGTCCTCAAGCTTTATAGCAAAAAGACTTTTTCAGGGACACCCTGAGTACTAGGACTGATGGAACAAAAGGTGTACCCACCTCTATCTTTTCTGACCAAAGTGGACTCAACAATTTTTGGTTTCCTGCTTTCCCCAGATTTATCTTGATTGAGTCCCTTTCTCAGTATATCATGATCCCTGAAGAAAACAAAGTGGGAAAAACAGGTTTATTAAGATAAACCTCTTTAGTTCCTTGTCTTACAGAAAAGAACAAGTGGTTCCCTTGGTCTAAAACAACTAATGTAATGATCAAATGCCACACAATTCTAAGAATATTCATTGTCATTTTTTCATTCCTCATCCCAATTTTTTTTCTTTTCTACTTCTCTGGGAACAGAAGGTTCCTGAGTAAGAGCGCCATACTTCCTTATAAATGAGGAGTATGTTTCTTTTTATTATTTTGTTTCATTGAAACCCACCAATCTGAGCAAATTTTCTTGTAAACAGATTCACTAGATGAATGAGAGATTTCCCCAAATATGTGACTTAAAAAGTGCCATAACTCTGCAGCAGTTCAACTCTGAATTTCAGTACCAAGGAACTAGGACACTGTTTTTCCCAATCACATGACATAGTGATTGCGATTCTTGGAGAGAAAACAAACACAATAAAATCCAGTGCACATCAATTGCCTCTGTATCAAAATTTGGATATTTGTAGCTGACCCACTTATATGTTTTTGTTCTTCATATTCTTTTAGATATTTCTGTATTAAACATCCTCATTTAAAAACTAATAATATGGAAAAAATCTAGTTATTTCTTTTCCATATATACTTTGTCAGTTTGTTTGTTTTGGTACCAGGGATTGAACCCAGAGGCACTTCACCACTGAGACACATCCCCAGCCCATTTTTAATTTATTTTGAGACAGGTTCTCCTCGCTAAGTTGCTGAGGTTGGCTTTGAACTTGTGATCCTCCTGCCTCAACCTCTGGAGCTGCTAGGATTACAGGCATGTGCCACTGCACCTGGCCCATTTCTATATAGACTTTTGATAGAGGTAGCTACAACTAATCACCAAATAAATAAGAGCCCCTTTCACTCAGGCAGCCTACATATTTGAGAAGATGCATAGTAAATACTTAGCTGTCTAAGATGAGAAAGCTGTGATTTTTATTTTGTTGTTTGTTTGTTTCATTTTATGGAGATCATCTGTTCATTTTACCCCTAAATGCAGTGCTGGTAATGTCAATATTCCTCTGCTTATATGTGCTGTCTAATTTTACTTGGGTTATTCAGAGCAGGAGAATCTAGTGTTATATTATGTATTTGGGGATTTGTGCTGTCTTCAGTTTTCTCACCCCTCTTTCTTTCTAATAAACCATCAAATTCTGCTGTCCAGGCTAATTGTGTCCATTCCACAGCCCACTCTTTCAATTCCATTCACACAGATACCATCTAAACTGACCCTCCCTGCCCATCCTTCCCCCATCCCATCAAGTCTCATAATTAGAGATTATGACATTCATCTCTATATTCCCTGGTCTGAGACAGTCACCTTCCAATCCAGCTTCTGCAGACCATTCACATAAATACAGTAACTGAAATTTTAATTTGTATGAAATCCAACAATTATATATAGTGATATATATAATTCACTCAGACTCTCAAATAAATTATGCTTTTTTTCCAAAAATGTCAAGAGCCTTATGTCAGATACTATTTTAAGTGTGCTTTTCACATTATTTATGGCTTTCTAGTGAGCCAATAATTTTAAAAAATCCTAAGGGCTTGTAACACAGGTGCTGGGACACGGAACAAGTGCAGGTTCCAATTCATCCATTTATCAGCCTTTGATTTTGAGGCGTCATCTCCTTTCCTGTAGGTAAATGACAGAAATCTTGCTCATCAAGTGGCCATGGAAATATTTATCCTACCTATCTCCAGGTTGCTCTGGGATTCAAAGATCACATACAATAAGTAGTGAATATCCAGTTATTGCTTTTCCTGAAGAGCAACAAATCAAAAACTTGCTTCTCTTGTTTAATACTAGATTTAGTCTGGGAGCCTAGAAAGGCATCTGCTCATCATACACCAAAATCTTATTATTCCTTCTAGGAAGGTGATGTTTTGGCTTCCAAAGAAAAAAAATATCCAAAGCAGTATACTCTAATATATTTGAATTTCCAAGACACCCTGAATCTGAAAAGGAAATAACAAATACCATATGATCTCACTCAAACTTGGAATCAAAAAAGTTGATCTCATAGAAACCAAGGATAGAATGACAGTTGCCAGAGGTTAGGAAGAGTAGGGGAAGACAGACAGACAGTGGGTGCAGTAAGAGAGGTGGAATAAATTCTGGTATTCTACTGCACAGAGGGTGGCCATACCTAACAATAATGTTTTTTATATTTTTTAAAAGCTAGTAGAGAGGATGTGGAAGGTTATTACTACAAATGCTTAAGGTAGAGAGGCTAATTACCTGATTTGGCTATTATAAAATGTATATACATCTCAAACATCACTTTGGACCTTATGAGTATGTACAGTTCATTATGCGTCAATTCAAAATAAAATTTTAAAAGACAAAAAAAAAGAGAAAGCGTTCAAACTGTGATAATCGTAAATTTACTGAACTTTACATTTAATTAAAACAACTCAGCTGTCATTTTTGGCACAAGTATTAATGCCATCTCCTTAAAGTCTCTTAAAGCAGACATAACTGGACACGTTCAAAAAAGAAATATGTACCTATTCTTGGTCATTGTGTTGTAGATTTTTAACTGAAGAAATGTAGAGTGTGTCCAGGTGCCATGACACACGCCTGTAATCCCAGCAGCTAGGGAGGCTGAGGCAAAGAGGATGGTGAGTTCAAAGCTAGCCTCAGCAGAAGTGAGGTGCTAAGCAACTCAGTGAGTCTCTGTCTCTAAATAAATACAATACAAAAATACAAAATAGGGCTATGGATGTGGCTCAGTGGTTGAGTACTCCTGAGATCAATCCCCAGTATCCCCCACCAAATAAATAAATAAATAAATAAATAAATAAATAAATAAATAAAAAAGAAATGTAGAGTGTGCAGCATAGGTGTTTATTGTGCTTCTAAAGAGGTAATGAAAGGTATTAACTTGAATAGCATTTTATATATAATTAGTACTAGGACCTCAGCTCAAGGACGTTTTTATTTTAGACTTAAAAAAATAAAATGCTGCCAATTCATTTTTCCCTCCCTTCAATTCCTGGCCCTTCATGAGCATTCTAGCCTGCTAGTTTCCAGGTAATTTTATATGGCTTTTGAGTGATCAATGGTTGAAATAAATGAAACTAATTGTCCTCTCTCTTTATATCTCTATGACTTTATATCACCTGATAGTTAACCAACAGGGTATTAAAGACCATAAACTGAAAAGGAAAAGATAAGCCATATCTATGTAGCATTAATTTCATCATTAGCAATTCTTTTGTTGTTGTTGTTGTTTTTATGCATGACAGTAGAGTATAATTTGACATATTTATACAAACATGGAATACATCCTATTCTTATTAGGATCCCAGTCTTCTGGTCATACATGATGTAGAGATTCACTGTGGTATATTCATATATAAGAAAGTTATGTCAAATTTATTCCACTGTCTTTCCTATTCTTATTTCTGTCCCCCCTTTTTAAATTATAGATAAATGCCTGCAACAAAACTTACCATTTTTAAGGACACAGTTCAATATTGTTAAGTTATATTCATATTATTGTGCAATAATATCCAGAAACTTTTTTATATTGCAAAGATGAAACTCTATACCCATTAAAGAACCACCTCTATGCCCCTGCTCCAACCCCTAGTAACCACCATTCTACTTTGTTTTTCATGAATATGACCACTGTAGATATTTCATGTAGGCGAAATCATACAGTATTTGCCTTTTTGTGACAGGCTGATTTCATTTGGCATAATATCCTCAAAGTTTTTCCGTGTTGCAACATGTGTCAAAATTTCATTTTTAAAAGGTTGATAATACTGCAAGGTGTACACCACAATTTGTTTAGCCATTTGTCCATCAATGTACACTTGAGTTGCTTGCACATTATGGCTATTGTGAATAATGGTACTATTAACATGACTATACAAATATCTTTTCAAAACCCTGCTTTCAAATCTCTTGGACCTATGACCAGAAGGGGAATTGCTGGATCATGTGATAATAATACCTTTTTTTTTAACTAAACTTTCTATTTTAGAGTAGTTTCAGATTTATGGAAAAAAAACTTGAAGATAGCATAATAAGATTCTATATAATTTCACGTCTAATTTCCCCCACTCAAAATATCTTACATTAGTATCGTACATTTGTCACGGTTTGTGAATGAACATTATGTCAACTAAAATCTATACATTATATTGCCTTAGTTTTTGACATTCTAGAATCTTATTTGGGATACTACATTATACCTAATTATCATGTCTCCTTTTTGCTTTGACAGTTTTTAGACTTTCCTTGTTTTTGATGACCTTGACAGTTTTGAGAAGTACTGACCAAGTATTTTGTAGGATGTCCTTCATTTGGCATTGTCTGACACTTTTCTTATGATTAACCTGGGGATGAGGGATTTCAGGAGGAAGACAACAGAGAATAAGTATATCAGATCAAGGGTACCATATTAAGTGCATCATATTTTCACATCAAATCAAAGGTACCTAATATCAACATGACATCACTGTTGATGTTGACCTTGCTAAGAAAGTGTTAATCAGGGTTCTCCACTGTAAAGTTGCTATGCTGCTACCCCATCAGCTTTCCACTGTACTTTTTAGAAAGAAGTCTTTATGTGTAGCCCTAAACGAAGGAATAGAGTGTTATTTTCAACTTCATTGAGAGTGGAATATTTATATACTTATTTGAAATTCTGAACAAGAGATTTTTCTCTTCTTTCCTATTTATTTGTTTATACAGCTCATTGTCTATAAAAGCTTGAAATCACAGATATTTTATACTTTGGATTATAATCCAGTAGCACATTATTATGTTATTCAAATTGTTCCCAATTTGGCCTTTGAGAACTCTTTCAGTTGGCTCCTGAGTACTTTTCCTATCAATGCAACATGTTGCATTATGAGTCAACACACAATATTTCTACACAGTATATGGTCCTATCTGGGTAATACAGCACAAGAAAGATTTTTCATGACACAATAGAAGAGGGAGGGCATGATGAGGCATGTGTAAAGGATACTGGGCTGTGCACCTGATGCCCCCTTTCAGATGGAGTCACTCATTTTCCCAGATGATAATAGTGTTGGTGGCTTATGGACCTTAAGCATTGCACTCAGACAAAAAGAGGTCATATGCAATTAAGAGTCATCATGGGATGCAAAAAAAAAAAAAAACAAAACCTTGCCCTGTGCCACCATCTCCACTTGGACTGATTCTAAGGATGTATCCCAGCTGTTGAGCTCTTCATAGAATCAGCTTTCCCCTGGACACACATCTGATACTAGGTATCCTCAAATAAGAGATGTAAAGTGGGAATAAGCACAATGTATACAAGCAACTTAAAGAAATAATTCAAATTGTGAAAAATGTGATTAATCAGATCAGTCTAGGTTGTAAAAAATCCTATAAACCAGGCATAAATAGCTAAGATTGAATTGGTAAGAAATAAGTCTGAGGATATAGTCCAATAAAGCATGAAGAATTCATAGGAAGAAATAGTATCTAATCATAAGAAAACAGAAATTCAGTAGCTAACATTTATGCTATCTACGGATATACAAGGCATATACGTTATTTTATTAAACCTGCACTACAACTATTAAGATCTCCACTTAAATAATAGAACTAAAATCTCACAAATATTCAGCAATCTGAATTACAATAGGAAGAAGCTCATTGAAGGGATTCAACCTTTGCTCCGTATTAGTCTTCAGTTCTATGCTATTCAACTCACTGAGAAGTCTTAAAGAATATATAATCATTGGGCATGGAAAATTTCTCATAAAATATTAAATAAAATTTCTAGACTGGATACATTCTATATAATTACAATTTCCTTTTTAAAAAGTACCTGTTAATCCCACACATAACAAAATATTGTAAGTTTTAAGTAGAATCATTGTATGATTTTAATTATCTTATTTTCTGTTTTACAAATCAAATCATTTTCTAATCAGATAGAAATTAATGATATTTTATAAAAAGAAGCATTAGTTTTTAATGACTATGATCATGATAATGTCTTAGGATGTTGGATAATTCTCTGCAAGACCAAAAGAAAATGAATAAAAGCCAGTAGGGATGTGTTGGATCATGTGTTAAAATTTGAGATTTAAAGTTCACAAATGAGAAAGCTTTTAAAAAATATTTACCAGACTCAATTGTTGACATAGGTAAAGGGGAACAAAGAGTCAAATATGCCCCAGGAATAATTTGAAAGCACATCCAGAAAAAATTAGCATTCAGGGATAATTAGCAATGAAAGCTGAAAGGGACATGATGAGTTCAAATTAAGACATTCAAGATCAGTGTGTCTGATTTCACTAAAAAGAGCTTTTCCAATAAGCAGATGGAAATATACTCAATTGATTGAATGCAGGGAAGTAAATGAGGGAATAAGTCTAAAAAGAGATATATTTGAACTCATGCATTTCAACATGCCAATGAAAGTATTGAAATTAAGTACAGAAAGAGCAGAGCAGAATGCTAGGAATAAAGTTTACAGATGTTAAAATTTGATTAGATGAATGTTAAGTAGTTTAGAGAGTTGGATTTTTTTCTTGATGTTGCACAAGTGCAATCAGGTAAAGTAAAACAACTTTCAATGAAGTATATAATTTGTATTTGCATGTTATTGTCCCATGTTAAGGATCTGTAAGTTTATGAACTCATTGATTCACCAAAAAAACAATACTTACTTAGTGCCTCCCATGCATCAGACCTTGTAAAAGATGTTATAAGCTGTGCTAGTTTTGGTCCCAAACTAGGCTAGCAACAAATACCAAAAGAATAGCTCAACTAGGCCACCAAAAATAAATAAATAAAAAACCATCCTGCTCCAGATGCCTAGAGTGCACATTTCCTTTTGTTTCCCTTATCAGACATTTGGCCATCCCTAAAAGGCCCAAATGCTGCCTCTTTTGTGAAACTTTGGGAATTCCTGCAGCTTGGATTAGTCAAATCCTTGCCCCTAAATCACTTTTTCCATAACACTCTGTTGCTTTATATTACAACTGTCTGAACAATGCAACCTGTGAGCAATATTTTATTTCTATATCTCCAGGATTTAGACCACATACTACAGGCATTTAGTAAGTGAATATTATATGGAAAATTCATATATCTTTACTTGTATTAGCAAAAGGCATATCACACTTTAAAGGGAAGAGGCTTTGTAAATGGGTCTTTTATATTCATTTTTGTTCTATGTAGTTTCAAAAGGATAAATTTATACAGTCGTAAACATATAGAAAATTAAAGTATGTTCACTTATGAGACTTTGAAAGAAAATTATCGTTATTTTATTCATATTTCCTTATTTGTTTCTAAATTTCTCCTCATTGACCTTTCTGCTTTTTCTCCCACTATAAAAGATTGATTTCCACAGCTGTAATGGGTTTTAAATTAAACCTGGCAACATTTTTAAAAGCTTGCATAGCTATCATATCACATAAAAATTGGAAAACCCTGCCTCATTCATTCACTCATAAGTAAATATAATAATGTCTACCATGTGGTAGATACCACAAAGGAAATTTAGACTTATTTTAATCTATAGCTAGACTGTTGATTAAAAATATACATAATGACCAAATTCCAAATTTTATCTAAGTGCCATACCTCTAAATTGCCTTAAAAAAAAAAATACTAAAAGCCTTAGTAGCTGAAGAATGAATTGAGAGGAACTAATGAAAATTACTAAGAATCAGAAAAACATTCATGGTTCAGAAACCAGCTAATACAAATACTTAAATATCCACCCTAATTCATGTAGCACGTGCATTGTACACCTACTTTTACTTAGCAATTTGGTAAAGTTGACCCAGAGTCTTAAAAATGTTGACAGTCTTTAACCCTGAAATCCCACTGTGAAATTGCTTTGACTTTTCAGGACCTCAGGATAGAATTCCTTATCTTGTGGTGGTTCTTGTTGCTATTGGAAGAGAGAAAAGATAAAGGGATTTTAACATTTAATAAATACTGTTCTGTGTAATGAATCTTGCTGAGCACTTTGCATTTTATTCCATTTCACCATCACAATCAATCTACTAAATAGTGGTGTGGTTCAAAGCTTAGAGATGGTGAGATGCATCCCAACAGATCACATAGCTTAATAAGGCCCCAAGTCAGGATTCAAGCTCAGCTCCATCTAACTCTGAAATTCTAATGATTTTTCTCTTATTACTAAATGGCTGTTTCTTGATGTTTATTATTTTGCTTCAAATCTCAATGCTCTAAGAAATATGGGGTGGTTGGGAATGTATAGCTTGATGACAGAGTGCTTGCCTAACATGTGGAAGGCCCCAGGTTTGATCCCTAGTTGCACAATTAATAAGTAAGTAAATAAATAAATAAATAAGAAATAAAATTTTTGAGAGGTGAATATAATAAATTCATAACATTTATTTTCATGAGTTTTTCTTTTAACCACTTTTCCTTGCTTCATATCTCATACCAAGGGAAATATACCTTCATGGCTCATACTAAACAGAAACAATTTAAGAATGCTAAATACTTGCTGGATATACTTACATATTAGTATAATTTGGATGGATATAAAAAACCTTCATTAAAAAAGGCTTCCTGGTATAGACCACAGGCCCCAAAACTCAACTAAGCAGATCTACTCACCCAAATGATTTTGAAGTCTTCACACTCATATTCTCTCATTTTTATCATTACAACTTAAAAACAAGTATGTTATAAATAGAGATGAAATAATCTAGTATCTAAGGTATATTACAATGATTCAGAGCATGCATTCTAAGGAAAGACTTTCTCATCATAAATCTATACTATGTACCTTTGACCAAATTACTTAACCTTTCCAGGCCACCCTTAATTTTCCCATGTAGAAAATAACCTTAATAATGGTATGAACACACATAGTGGCTAGAAGATTTAAATAACAAACTGAATACCAGTAACATAGAACAATGCCTGGGCATATTGTGTTCAATATGTTTTAGATTTATGGATACTCATATAATAAAGAAAGAATGCTATTGCCAATGTTATATATAATAAGTCACTTAGGAAAAGATTTAACTGTCTATTACTATTATATAATACATCAGTAACTAATTGAATGGCCTTAGACACAGATGCACAACTATGTACATGTGTGAAATAAATTTCTGTGTGCAAGACTTGAGAGAAATTTTTAAGTGTTGAAGCACATACAAAAAGAAGTAATATAGGTCTCTTAGAGAGGGCTGACCCAATACCAACAAAGAGGTTCATATTGTTCTAAGGTATAAAAAGTATTATGTCTCGGCCTTAAAATAATGGATCTTCTGGAGAAACCATTGTTGTCAACAGAAACTTTTTAAATTCTGAAAACTGAACTCAGCCTTCTTGAGGGCTGACTAGTTTCAACCTGATAAATCTCCTTTAAAAAGTAATTTTGTGGGGCTGGGGATGTGGCTCAAGTGGAAGCGTGCTCACTAGCATGCATGAGGCACTGGGTTCGATTCTCAGCACCACATAAAAATGAAATAAAGATATTGTGTCCACCTAAAACTAAAAAAAAAGTAACTTGTGTACTGTGCTAGACATTAAACCTAAAATTAGAAATGGCCCTGGTAAATTGCTATTTTGTGGCTTTTCTATACAGAAAGAACACTCAAGGCAGTATATCAAATATTAGTGACAAATTCTTTTGTTGATATTGAATCAGACACTTTACCATGCAGGTCCACTTGACAGAATTGAATTAGCTTGCAGGATTTTCTCAAATGTAAATATTTGCTTTGGCTAAATAATGTTCATAGGAAACATTACATATTCCATTCAGCATAAAGATTTCTTTTCATTGATTCAGAAAGCTTATGTTGCAACTAAGTCTGAAGGAGAAAGAAAATAGAATGAAAGCTTTTGAAACCAGAACTTTAGCTGCCACTACTACGTGCCCTACTCCAAGTTCACGTTTAATTAAATTTATACCTGCAATTCCATAAATGGTTGAATGTTCATAGAACATAAGTTATCTTCTTTGATCCTAAGGTCAGATACTTACTGCTAACAACTCTTTAACCTCTAAGGAGATTTGGCCCCCTGCCAAGCTGTACAGCTTCTCCCATCGGGGTAGGCCCACCACTACTATCAAACTCCATGGGGGATGATGTGACACCAAGGAGCCCCAGGTTGCTTGGCAACAACCCCTATGACTGCTCTTCAGAGACTGCTAGGCAACATTGCTGTGTTTGACCTAGCTGTTCCCAAGTGCACTCCCAGCTCAATGGCTATCAAGAGGGCCAGGTTCACAGGAGGCCAGGGGCTCCTGCTCCAGTAAGTGACTAGTTACATAATCAGCACACATATTTCTCAGAATGCTCTTCAACTGTCACTAAATAAAAATCAGAGCAGAGCTAGTTCCTACCCTGAAGGGTACCCTTGAAAGTATCCTTCATTTAAACTCTCTCCTTGGAGGTTCAGAGAAGCTGACAGAAAAACTAAAGCATCAGAACCAAAATCTGTGACCAAAAAAATGTCTTAAGTTAAAAAAAAAAAAAAGAATATCATGAAGTCACATTTATCAAATCACATTTAGAATATGACTTTCAAATCTTCATAATTTCAAAGATTTTTACTGTTTAGCTATTTTCTGTTCATAAATGAAGAAATAGGGAAAACATAACTTAAATCACATCCCTCTTACTGAAAACCTGTAGCTACGATATTTGAACACCTAACTCTATTTCAGTACAGAAATTTCTAGGAAAGGCCTTAAATTCTTACCTACAATTAAACTCACCTTTACATCTTCAGTCTCAACATTTCCATAGTTTCACACCCTAAAATTCAACAAGTCTAAAGTAGTCATTTTTTTCATCCATAACTGATTTACACCTTAGAAGGCAATCAGCTACTTAAACAATTTATGAACTTACCCACTCAAACCATGAGTCCAGCCCTGCCCACATATCCCTTACCTCTGTTATAGGCAAAGAGTTGTATGCTCACAGGTACATGCATTGGCAGCCAGCACATACCACAGTACAAATAAGATTCCATTATTCCCCTAATTCAAAACTTTCAATCAAGTCCAATATATCTAGCAGAGTATGAAAGGCAATTCTGAATCTCTTTCTTGTCCAGCTTCCAGCCACATTTCTTGTTGCTATGCCAAAGAGTACACACTTCATTATGTTGACTTAATTATAGTTTCTTAAATACATTATGCAAGTCTCATTTGTGAACACTGTCCCCTTTGCCTGACAAACTACTGGGTATCTTTCAAGATCTGACAATAAAAACACCACCTCCACACCAAGCAACTGGCCCTGATTTTAAGATTTCTTATCCTCTGAGTATACTCATACTTGATTCATATTGCTATGGGGACTTTAGTCACAATGTTTTCCAGTTATTTACCTACCCAATATTAATCCTCTGCCTCTTCAATGACTGGGACCTTGTTCGGTAAAGTCGATCTCCTCAGGCATATTCCATGACAGTAAGAAGATGTTTATATTATAATTTATTAATGATTAGAGAACAGTACTCCTAGGCAGAAATATATGAAGATTGTGAATCTTTTCATTTTTAACCTCTTCAACCTTCCAGGAGGCCATTACCCAATATCAGAGATGTGAAATAATTCACCAAAAACTAAAAATTCAATCTTCTGACTACTGAGCTTGTTGTCTTCTTTCCAAACTAAAGTGAGTAATTATAGTTAAGTAATCAAATACCCCTAATTCATCCAGTAAGAAGATTAAGAATAATCAGACTTCCTGTGTCTTTTTTTTTTTTTTTTTGGTTTTGGGGATTTTAACCAAGAGCTTTACATATGCTAAGCCAGAGCTCTTCCACTGAGCTGCATTCCCTAGCCCATATTCCCTATATTAAAAGCATAGTAACATGAAACTCAAGGGAGCTACATGTTTAGGTAACCAAATCCCCAAAAGCTGGTTTGGATCCATTCTGATTAGCAAATTTTATATATCTAGTTCATGCAGGAATTTTTTGGTGCAACTAATATAGGGGAAATAATACAACAACTAATTTAAAGCTAACTAAAAACTAAGAAAAAGTTATCCTAATTTGAAAACATAAAAATTCACAGTGTTTTACTCAACATCTGCCTTTCTCAAAATACTAACTGAAATATTAAATTAAATGAGCAAATCATGCACAAAAGACCATGAATGTAGCAGTCGAACATAACATCACAAATCCACTCAACCTTTCCCTTACCACCTTCAGAGCTAGAGATACATACAAGCCTTCATTCTCATGTTTTTCTGGAACTTCTTAATTTCGTGCATATGCATAACCTGATTGCTAATTATTTTTATATTAGCAGTAATATGATTATCTAATTTAAACCAATCTATACACATTTTAATCAATGGAAATCTGAATTAATAGCCTGCCTATGTTGAGAAGACGAGGGAGAACTCCTAGTCTATTATGAGTGTGTGGATTCCATATGGTGCAAAGTCTGTGTTTCTTCAACCAGGAAGCTAGTACTGTGGGAAATATTGGACTAGGACAGAAAGTACTCACAATAACAGAATAAAGTTTGTAGGCAATTTTCCTTGATATTGTATGTCTTAAAATATTACTTATATATTAAGACAAAATAGGCACATTATAATGTAGAATGCAAATTATATATAAATTTGTAAGATCAATGTAAAATTTGAAAGAAGATTTGTCCCTTCAACAGAGAATTTTGCCTATAAATTTAATGTCTGTAGATTTCTGGGAATTCTTTGGTGAAGAGAGTGAGAAGCCCCTTTTTTGTGGGTGTAACTCCTCCCTAGGTTATATTAAGAGGGAGATTTCTTCTTGGATGTATGCACACACACACATACACACCCATATGTAGGCTTGGCTTTAGCATATCATCACCACATTTAAACTCAATGTGCTACCCCACTTAGATATATAATTATTGATTTTTAATTTCAGTTTAACTTTTATGACAGTTTTTTTTTTTTTTTTTTTGGTGGTGGTGGTTCTAGGGATTGAACCCAGCGCCTTGTGAGGCAAGCACTCTACCAACTGAGCTATAACCCTAACCCTTCTTAAATTTTGAGAAAAAATTCTTTATCTTTCCAATATTAGTCCTAAATATGCAGGTCCTTACAGAACATCATAGAATCAGTCCAAACCCTGACCATGAAAAGTGATGATATTGTATAATAGACTAAGAAGTCTCCCTAGGAATTGTAGGGAGACTTCTTAGTCTATTATAAATAAAAAGTCATCAGTCTATTATAAATAAAAAGTTATCAGTCTATAAATATTTTTGTGTTTATCCACATATCAACAACCTATTAAAATAATTTTTGATTCATAAAGTACAATACTGATTATGTGATTCCACAAAACATTCAAGGATGACCCTTAGCTCTAAATTTAAACCCAAAGTCTTCATCCTGAAGTTTAAGGCCTTCCACTACAGCCTCAATCTATCTTTTTAATTTTTTTCTGTTTTAGTATCTTTGCTCACTCTTGCTCTTATTCAGAATGTTTTATCCACTCATGTAAATTCTATCAGTCCTTCAAGAACCATTCCAATTACTACAGCCTCTATACCATTTTTCTGATTAGCCTCAAAGTTCACCTTCTTCTTAAACTCCATCACTATTTCTTTCATGGAACTTATTACACTCTGCCTTGAAGGACAGTTGTGTGTGCTCACCTCACTGAAACAGATAAAATTCTAAGTACCTTATAAAAAAGATGGAGTCCCAATCATTCCTATATGTACTACATCATTGAAAGCAAATGTCTGAATCTAGGAAGATGCTTTTTTATGTTTTTTTTAAATTTTTTAATTTGTTCTAATTTGTTATACATGACAGTAGAATGCACTTTGACACATGGTACATAAATAAAGCAAAACTTCTCAATCCTCTGGCTGTACGTGGTACAGTCACACCCGTGGTGTAATCAAATGTATATATAGGGTAATAGTGTCTGTCTCATTCTACTGTCTTTAGGAGAATGCTTTTTAATAGACATTTGTTTATATGAGTTCAGTTAACTTTTCATCTCAAAGATGCTTGTACTGACTTATAGAATCCCTTCAAACTTAAAGGAACCACCCTTGGAAATGAATCAAAAATGAATGGATATATATAGCATTAAAATATGAAATTACAGGCTTTATTTAGAAACACAGGAACTTTTTTCAATGGGGTGACTTCATGATGAAGAACTGAAATCATTATTAATATTGGTAAAATCATGTTGAGAAAAATCTGAAATCTCAAGAAATTAAAAGACTTCCCTAGGGTCTTATGACTAATTAAAAACTGAGTTGGCTATACAAAAAACTTTTTAATTTCCAGTTTATTTTGTTTATTTATTTCCAGTGTGATTTTCCCCAAAATTATGTCCTAAATTATAATAGTATCAGAAATGTTTTCTCAAATGCGAGTTGAAAAAATAATTATATAAAGAGGAAACAGTCCCTTCCTTCTTTTTTATTATTTTTCTTTAAGATATTTTAGTGTGGATAATTTAAAATAAAATTCATTAATTAGTTAGAAGATTACACTGAACAAGATTTATTTATACAAAATTTATTTGCAACTTAAACTACAAAGAATATAGTCAAGAATCAGGATATTAAAATATACTGTTGTTCAGTATATAATATATATACTGAATATATGCTGTTTTTCAGTCATAAATATATAGTATATACTGTTATTCACTTATAAATTTCATGAAAAATCTGTCAATGATGCTTACAGTTTTTACACATAACACAGTTTATAGGTTTAATCAAAGTCTGTTTATGCCTCGCTTTGTTTTAACCCATTTGTCAGTAGTTTTCAGGATGATAGTAAATATCTTTTTCTGCTCAACATTACCCTTTGAAAAAACCTTCCTTTCTCTTACTGTTTGATTCAATTGTTTCCAAAAATGATAAGAACCAGAGTAGTCAGTGCTTCAATTGTCTCTAGTTGCAGTGATTGTTTCAGAAATGGTGTGACTCACATGTGCCCAACAGGCTTATTACATTTTCCCAACCACAGCAATTGCTTCAAGGATGGGCTTATGATACAAGTTGGTCCATCCTAGAACTTGCTTCAAAGCCACTGAGCACAGACACACTTGACACACTTTTTCTTTGAGTTCATACTTGAGTATTTAGTTCTGAACTGTCAGTAGCTATTTTCTCACTAACAAGAGCTGAAAATGAAGCCAAGTAGAATAGTAGATTCAAAAAGGAAAACAGGTCATTATAAAACAAACTTCAGATCAAGCTATGACTAAAGACACAGTATTTCAGTTACATAAATCTGATAAATTTCTCCTTTCTCTTTATGCCAATTTGCTGTGAGTTTTCTATCAATGGTTAACAATAATAACTATAATATTCCTAACAAATGTGCTTAACTATCAGAGTTTCTCATCACCCAAGAGCTTTAAAAAGTCCACCTAGAGATAAAACAGTGATACAACATACTTGAGATAAAACAACAGCAGAAAGGTTAAAAATTAAGAAGACAGATGACTTTGACTTAAAAAAAAAAAAAAACTTCAAAATTTTCAAAAGTGTTTGACCTTTATGTCAGTTTCACTCCATATAGCATCCTGGTAAACACCTTAATCCCAGGAAAAACGGGATATTTAGTCATGCTAAATTGAAATACAGAGATATTTGCATTAATTTGCATTAACAAGAAGACAAGGGGTCATTGGTTCATGGAGGACTCAGGCAGGTGGTAGTGAAACTGTGAGGTTACTTTGGTTGGTAGGAAAGAAGATGGTAGAAGACTAGCCAGAAGTACACAATCAAGCTCTCCATTAACTTGTGTTGATAGAAATATGGAATCCACTGAAATACATCTTACTCTGATCACTAAAAGCAAAGAGAATGAAAATAGCTAGAAACTATAAAAATGTTACTTTGAGGTGGTAAAAGACAGATGTAGATCAAGGTAGCTTAGTGATGATGGAATAAGGTTCAGAAATGGTGACAAGAAAGCATGTGGGTGAAATGTCTGTCACTATGGTTAGGAAAACAATGAGGAAGGTAGTAAGATCCATGGCAGGTGAGAGGTTGAGGGCACGGGGCAGCTATTTCAAATCAATGAGGAAAGAATCAACTACAGAACAAATGGAGTTGGGACAGAACTAACCATTAAAAAAAATAATAAATTTAGATCACTACTTTATTCCTTACTAAAATAACTTTCAAGCAGTTAAAAATTTAAAGAGAAACAAAAGACACCAAAAGTACAACAAGCAAACAGATCAACAGTTTTGCAACTGGGAAAGGACTTCTCAAACTTCACAAAGTCAGAGATAATGTGAGAATAAATTGATAGATTTGACATTCATAATAAATAAAATATCTACAGTGCAAAGCATCCTAAATAATTTGTGACTTCAAAAAAAGTTGATTTGGGGGTTAGAGTTGTGGCTCAGCAGTAGAGTACTTACCTAGCATGTGTGAGGTGCTAGGTTCAATCCTCAGCACCACATAAAAATAAATAAATAAAATAAAGGTATTGTGTCCAACTACAAGTATGTATGTGTGTGTGGTTGTGTGCGTGTGTGTATATATATATACACACAAATACACACATACACATGTATGTGTATATAAATACACATGTATGTGTGTATATATATATACACATATATGTATATATACACACACACATGTATTTGTATGCATATATATATATATATACACACACATATATATGCTGATTTTAAAAATTGCAGCATAACAGACATGCAAAGTGCTAATATCCTAACATGGAAAAATAAGCAAAGAATATGAGTTATTCATGAAAATAAATTCAAAATGTTCAATACACATATTGCTTAACTCAAAATATTCAGCCTACCAGTCAAAATAAGATGAAACATGTACTATCTTTTCCCACCAATTTATAAATTGTATAATTCAACTGTGGCTTAGTGGCCTAGTACCCCTGAGTTCAATCCCTGGAATACCTCACCCAAATTTTTTTTTTAATTTATAAATTAGTGGGGAAAGATAGTACATGCTTTAAACCTATATTGGTATGTTAGTAAAAATGTTACTTTGAGTGTAAATCACAGACTTTCCCAAAAAGAAATTTTGCAAAATATAATAAAAATCCTCAAAAAATTAATATCCTTTAACCAAGCAACTTTATGTCTAGAAATGTATTCAAAGGAAATAATTAAGATATGTATAGGGCTGCTGTTGTGGCTCAGCAGTAGAACACTTGCCTAGCATGTGTGAAGCCCTGGGTTCGATCCTCAGCGCCACATAAAAAATATAAAGATAAATAAAGAAATAAAATAAAGGTATAAGAAAAAGATAGGTACAGATACAATATAAAATCATTGACAGCATTATCTAATATGATATTGCTTATAAAGCTGAATGTGGTAATATTCTGCATATCTAAAAACAGGAGATTCATTAGGTAGTTTAATAGAATGCTATATATCCCCTGAAGTCTATAATTTACTACACTGGGAAGATATATTAAGATATATCTGGAAAGATACATTAAAATGATTTATTAAGTGGGAAACAGGGCATATGTGATATAATTTTGTTTCATAAAAAGCTATGTATATGCAAAAAATAATTTTACAATTTTATTTCTAATTGGCCAGCCAACTAAATAAAGTACATTCTATTGTTTTTCAAATATTATTCTGAATTTCTGACTTCATTAGAATGTGTATTATCACAGAAACTCTTTAAAAATTTAAAAGTTTAAAAGTTTGTGATACTTTAGGTGGGACCAGTACTCCTTGGGTATAATTTCACATCTGTAATTCTTCGTGAAGAACTGAATTGCAAACACATGCTACATTTAAACATTGCTAAAGTTTAAAACAACGTATTTTTATGAGTTAGCTACTTTTAAATTTTTTATTTTGTGTTAAATCAATGCCTATCACAGGCATAATGAAATTAGAAAGTAGCCTTTCAGCAAACTGGAAATGCCAGTTTTCTCATGCCCTTAATATCTAGAACTTATCTAGCTAAAAACTTTTTACACAATACTTTATATAAAAGGAAAGTATTATTTATTTTTCTTTTCTTTTTTCCAATCTGCTGGGGGTGGTGGAATTTGCCTGTAATTCCATTTACTCAGGATGTTAAGTAAGATTGCTTAAACCTAGTAGTTCAGGATCAACCTGGTCAATCTAGTGAGACCTACCTCAATAAATTAATTTTTTCATTAAATCTGTTGTTCCTACTCATTTTTATTCTGGCAATAGCAATTTTAAGAAGAATAAAGCAGGATACAAATTGTGCATTGTTATTATGATTAATGTTAAAATATATTCTTAAAATGTGCAAAAACTAGAAGATACACAAAATTGAAATGATCAATATTGAATGTTAGAAATAAAAAATATTTAGATATACTTAATACTGTGATAGTTTTATGATTAAAAGTTTAGAAGTAAGCTAACAAATAAACCTTTAACTATTCTTATGTAAAATAATTTGAGATGTCCTCAGGTATAACCTAAACTATTAGACTTAACTCATATTTCTTATGGATCATATTGAAATAAAACCTACCAATGAATCAATTGAAAAAAATATATTTCCCCTTTAAAGAATTCAAAGCTAGAACCCCAAATGAGCTTCTCAGAGTTGGAATAAATTATGCTGAGATTTACTTGGAGCTTAATATCATTTGGCAAAAATCCACAAACATCTTGTAAAACTGACCCAGACCTACCCTGTCAGGAAAGTACTCCTCACTTCCCCTGAAACTTTCTCCCATCTTTCCCTGAAGCAATGGATAAAAAATACCCCTCCCCTTATAGACAGGTCTCATTTCCTTATTATCAAATTTGTATAGGACAAATGAATGGAAAACCGCAAATGACCTGGTTCATTTCAGAGGTGTAGAACTTTGACCTTTGGCAGTATACACTAGATGCACTGCACAAGATATTGTGTTACTTTTTGCAACCATCTTTGCAACTGACACTGAGGATGACAGCTGAGCATGTGCCACACTGCAGTGGCTGATAAGAATGTCCAATGTAAGTGGATGAGCTAGGCATTTTATTCAGTTTGAGTTATGATGGTCAAAGAGCTGTGGATGCATGCACCAATCAAATCTGAGCTCTGATACTTTCTATTAAATGACTTTGGATACTCTCTTCACCTACTCTTCTGGAAAACAGCCTTACACCAACACTCACAAGACAGAGAATAAGTGAAACACATGAAAATATCTAGTTTGAGGCATGGCAAGTTGCTTAGTAAACACTAGTTGACCTTTTTTAAACATATACAGTCATTTATATGGAAAGAATAAAATAACTACTTTCCCATTGAAAAATTTCAAACTTCTCTTCCAAATTGAAAATCATATTGTACATATAGGGATTCCACTTTTGTCCTTAATTCAACCCCTCCTCTGGAAAACAGCTCTGTGAATAATCTGTACTACCAGCCTTTCCCACACTCATGAGTCCTTTATGGTGGCTAAAGAAAGAATCAAGGCTCTCTTTTAAACATTAAATAGAAGTTTTATTTGATCCTGTGTTCTGCTCCTCCTCCCTACCCAACTTTCTCCTCCATCGCTTTAATGCTGGATGAGTCTTCAACACTAGTTGATCCATCTTCTTACTTGCCATTTCCTTAAAGCTATTTGTCAAATCAAAAGTTCTTTTAATCCTTCTTCTGCTATTTCCTTTTATGACTATGACCTGTTGATCATGCTACATGTTTTGAAGCTCTACATTCACTGGTTGCTATGACAATGTTTTTTTCCAGCTTCTCCTCTTGGGCTTCTGAGCGATCTCATTTCCCAGCCATCCACTTTCTCCTAGGTCTCATTCTACCTACTTACCATGGGAGGTGTCACCATTGTATTTACTTCCTTCATGCCAATTTCAATTAAATCTAGATCTCCTGAGTTTCTTATTCATCAGCCTCTTGGACATCTTACTTCTGATTTATCTTTCACTATCATCTTTGATTTCTATTGTATTTGTTTCCTAAATCTGCTGTAACAAATTTCCACAGAGTAAGTGGCTAAATACAACAGAAATTTATTTTCTCATAGTTCAGGAGGCTAGCAATTCAAATCAAGGTGTTAACAGAGTTGGTTCCTTCTTTTAGATGCAGAGGGAGTCTGTTCCATGCCTCATTCTTAGCTTCTGGTTGTAGACAGCAAACCTTGGCATCCTGTGGTTTAAAGTTGTGTAACTGCAGTCTCTACCTCCATTGTCACATGTTCATCTTCCTTCTATATATTTCTGACTTCTATTAAAAGACATCCTTATTCCAGTTTGACCTCATCCTAACTAATTGCATCTGCAGTGACCCTATTTCTAAATAAGGTCACATTCTGAGATTCTGGGAAGAACATGAATTTGAGGTAGACATAATCTAGTACACCCACCAAATCTACTCACATTCTCACATTGCTATGTTCACAAGTAGCGCTAGCTTATAACTACTAACCAAGGATCTGAGAAATATTCTTGACTGCTCTCTCTCTGTATAATTTCATATCCCAGATATTATTAAGCTTAATTATTTTCAGGTCCTGACATTTCTGGAATGTGAATAGTCTTCATTCCTCATTCTATTGCTCTAACTCACTCCTTAGAAACCCTTGCTTTGAACAACTAAAATGGTTTGTTGAATGCCCCTCAAAACTAACTTTTTCGGAGGTTACATGTACAACAGGTCATGTATGTATATATGGTTGAAAGACATTAGAAATGGGTTGGGTTTTTTTCCCCCCTAGTATTTTCTAACTTTTCACTACTGTGGAAAGTTCCACTTCTGTACTACAATGCCACAGAACTATGATGGATATCCTTCCTAAGGAATAGAGGAACTAAGAACTAAGAGGCATAACAGTTTCTGTGGAAGCAGCAGCCTTTGTAACTTCTTCTTTTGACTTGATAGATTCTTAACAAACCTTCCAAATGTTACAAAATCCATCATACCTATCATCTGGTTTTTTATAAGATTTCAAGGCCTCTTTGGGAAAGCCAGACAAAATGAACTTATTTCAGCCTTTTGAGATTTAATATTATCCCTGACTCCAGAAGCTCTATGATAAAAGTACTTATTTTCATTTATAAAAATAAACATATATCATAAACAAATGTAATCACATGAGTTATAAGCCTTCCTTGTTTACACACACACACACTGATTTTAAGAATGGTGTTGTCTTCTCAAGATACATTAGGTCAGCCCATCAAAATTAGTCTAGAAGTAAATCATTTTGTGATTATTAAAATTAAGCATGCTTGGGGAGACTACTCAACTCTTTACTTTCTTCTATGGCTTTCCTCCTGAAGCTATCACATGGGGCCTCAGTTTCCCCCTTTATTTCACACCCTAAAATGAAAAACTATAGTTACCAATGCTGATTCCCACACCCCATGGAAATGGGGTTCTTCATTCATCAGCATAGCACATCTTAGGGCTTATAAGGAAGCCAGGACTGTGGGAAGGAAGAGTCCAGGAAGGTGTCTGGCTCCATTTTTACCATTTGTGAATTCTTTTGTTGTTGCTCTTTCAAACAAGTGAACTCTCCTTTTAACAAAGAATACAACTCTTGGACATAGTTATGTTCTTAAGACTAGAGTAACTGGAAGACACAAATCTAATATGCTCTGTAAAGTCTGTAGTATGAACTATCCCTGGGAAGACTGGTTTTTTGTTGTTGTTGTTGTTTTTTGTTTGTTTTGTTGTTGTTGTTGTTGTTGTTTTGTAGCTGCGAACTGGAAGTCTTTTATCATATCATTTATTGTTTGCTTCTGATGTTCAGAAAGGAATAGTTTTTTTTTTTCCTAATTCAATCAAACTTTTGCATTGAAAATATTTGCTGTCAAGCCATTCAGGGCCAAGTCTCATCAACATCTTGAAATACAATTGTTAAATTGCTCTCATTCTCAATTTCAGTGGAAATCTAGCCTTGATTAACCTAGTTAGCATTTTAAAAAAAAACCTTAAGCAAGAAATATTACTGAGAAAAGTTGCAACAACTTTTAAAAATTTGTTTGCTGTACTTGAGCTCTAAAATTCAAAGGAAGTGAAGTGTTTTATCTCAACCCTCTCTCCACATACATATAAAATCATATTTGGTCCACTAAGAAGCCTCCATTCCTCTAGAGCAGTCTACATTTTGTAAATATATAATTTCTACCCAAAATCATTTTATGATGTTCTTTAAAGATTAGACACAAGTCTAGCATACAACCAAGATATTCTACTCCTAAGTATCTACCCAAGATAAATGAAAGCCAATGATATAGCAAAGACTTGCATGTGATTTGCATGATTCATAACAGCCCCATGTAGGAAATATTTCAAATTCCCATCAACTGGTAAATAGACAGAATATGGTATATGCATATGATGAAAAATTATTCAGCAATAAAAACACATACCACAACATGGATGAACCTCAAAATCATCATGCTAAGTTAATAAAGTCATAAACAAAAGAACACATGATATATTATTCTTTTTATATGAAATATTCAGAAAAGGCAAATCTGTAGAAACTAAAAGAAAATTAATGGTTGCCTAGAGCTAGGGTGAGAACAGTGACTATAAATAGGCATGAGCAATCTTAAAGTGATGAAAATATCCTAAAACTAGATTTTAATGGTAGTTTTACAACTTGGAGATTGTTATAAAAATCATTGATAGGGCTAAGTTTCTCAAAATCATTTGCCTGTAAAAGGGATACACTGTATAATTTGTAAACTTGCAAATTATACTTCAAACTTGTAAAAAAAAATCTGTAATGCAAACTGCAACTGTAATATTATGAGGAAAATTACATTTATCGATTATCAATGTAAACTGGTCAGCTTAAAACTGACCAATGAAGAGAAAAAATCCTTTAACAGAAATAAAACTTGCCACATTTTTTAATATTCTGCATAATGTAATCCATTATTAATATGATATTTTGTTGAATGTGGTGAAGATTAAAAAGTCAATTACTAAAAACTTCTCCAAATTTTCTTCTCAAACTTTGCTTCAAAATTGAACATTTGTACTTCCTAAACACCTTCTTAGAAAGGAACTCTCTTAAGATAGTGTCAGTACAGGGGCACTGAAAAATGCTTAACAATCTCAGGAAACAAATTTTTGAAAAATGCTGATCTAACCAACCTTGACCCAGAACCTACTTGCCTGACGTCCCAGTGCTTCCTGTGAGCTTTATGGTAATCAGTTCTCATTTTAATAATTCAAATTCTGTGCTTTTTGAATATTAAATTCCAGGGAGACATTTTCAAATGTGTGGCAATGTCTGTAAGAAGGAAGGCATCTTATGAGAGAGGAAGTGGACAGATGGAGTTTGAATCTAGAAGTATACAAAGAAATGCTTCAAGAGTAATTCTAAGATGGGCGTGGTAGTTCATGCCTATAATCCCAGAGACTAGGGAGACTGAAACAGGAGGATCGCGAGTTCAAAGCCAGCCTTACCAATTTAGCAAAGGCACTAAGCATTTTAACAAGACCCTGTCTCTAAGTAAAATATTTTTAAAAGGGCCGGGGATGTGGCTCAGTGGTAAAGTGCTCCTGGTTCAATCCTGGCTTTAAAAAAAAAAAAAATGTAATTCTAATTCATTTTCAGTATCCAACCATTGACGAGTGTTTTAGTTTTCATTTTATTTTTTCTAAGTGAGAGTTTAAGTGGTCATCAGCTTTAGATAAGGACCTACACGGTCCTGCATGGACTCCGGTTAACACCACCACCTGCAGGGACAGGGATGTTTCAGTGATTTCCTTGCGTCTAGCTCCTGCCCTTCGCTTTTCTGAAGGATGAGTTAGGCAGGCTGCTCTTTCAGGGTTAAGTTCTACCAAGACCTGACGACCTATGTTCTCAACCTGACTTGGGAAGGCACTTATGACCCTGGGGATTGGGTCAAGCAGGATCATCTGCCCTGAGAAGGCACCTTCAGAAACTTCCACAAAGGGCTGTAGCAGCAGCAGTTTCCTGAGATCTAGGAACTCTGCCCCTTCTGCTCCTGGGACCACCTTGCACGCAGGTCCCTCTTCAGGGGCCGCCCCAGGTCCTAGAAGAAGGAAAAAGCCCAGTCGCTACAAGCGAGGTCATCCGTTTTACTCACCTGCATATTCTATCAAGAATGGACAGAAACCGGTAGAATGAGGTGACTTCACTAAAGTCACACAGCTTACCGCTGGAAGAGCTGGTTGGAACACATATCCCTGCTGACCCCGTGGCCATTGGCTGCCTGGGGCTTGGACAGAGCTGCCCAAAGAAAACGACGTGGCATTGCCGGCGCGATTGTGAAAAGGCTCAGCAACTCCTAACAGGAGGTCACCAATACCCACCTTCAGTGGCGAGTGAGCTAAAAGCAGATGACCAGACATCCCGGATTACGCATGTTGACCTGAGCGCCTCCTTTCACTCTAATGAAAGAACCCTAGCTAACAGTTCAAGATTTGGTCGACCTAGTAAGAGATATCTGCCTTGAATTTCCCCAATGCTGTGCAGACCCGGCGGAAAATGGGAAAGTTGCACTTACATCGTTTGCTCAGTTTCCCCGACTCCCCTAGTCCCTTCCCTCCGTCCTTTCATCAGTGACACGGATTCCTGCCCGGTCCTCCAGGTACATACCAGCCGCGCGCAGAGATGCCGGCGTTGCCTGGGCCAGGTCCTCTCTTGCTAGGGCTCTCCCAGCCTCTCGGGGACGCGTAGCTGCGACGCGGGCTCTAGCTTGCTGCCGCCTCTACAGTCCACCGGGCTGTGGCCGCGTCTGAGTTGCTGAACTAGGGAGCAGCCAGGCGGTGGCGGCGATTTGTGGGGCGGAGGGAGCGACCGGATCCCGCCCCCCCGGCAGCAGAGCAGGCTCCAGTCCAAGGAGCACAACTGGTTACCGCAGAGCTCCCCAGGGCAATTCCCTGCTGGCCACTGGGGGAAAGCCTTTTTCCTGCGTACGAGCACGTTAACAGACGACTAACTAATCATCCAAGATCGTCACAGAACCCGTGTCTTCCCCGCTTGCCACTCCCAGTTCCCCTGGGTGAGGTTGTGTTAAGAATTCGCTGGCGACCATTGAGGAAATTTCGCACTTCTAGCTGCTCTGCTCACTGACGCTACCAGCCGGTTTTGGTAGACCGATTTGTGCACACCCCTAGGGTTTGGGCTGCAGGTGCCCTAAGTTTGCCCTTTGCTCTAATTGTGGCTATTTGGAGAAGGTAGGACTGTGCATAGTTCCTTACCTGCACCTGGAATCTGGGTCTTCGTGTCTATTAAGTTTTTATTGACAGATTGGAAAAAAAAATAGAATGCAAGACTTTTTGTGCAAAGAAACGCAGGGCTCTATGTATATTGAATTTGGCGATTAGGTTCTCACTAAGGAAAATAATGACCTTACTATTAAGGTCTCCTTTTGCCCTTAAAAGCCTTAGAAAATGGATGACCATGCTGCTGATAAAAATTAAGAAGTTCTTTTCTCCTTCTTGAGAAAGTGGTTTCTCACTGAAATCCTGAGATCTCCTCTAAGAGTCGTAATTATTCAATCTTCTGAACGTTATTAATCTGCTCATTCTGTCTCTGGCTTCCTGGAACTCAAGGCCTATGATACTTGACACTTCCCTACTATTTACAAAATTTCCCTTTTAGCCAAGGCCATGTGAAATATGTAATTAGGTAAATATTCACTTAAATTGTCTGCGAATAGTGCTATAATTAGGTTCTTTAAATTATTTAATATTCATAACCCTACAATGTAATAGTAATTATCTCTATTTGCAGATAATAAGCTGAGGTGCAGTAAGGTTAATGATGTTGCAAAGTTTGGTAAATCCAAACAGTTTTGAATTCAGGTCTTTCTGCTTTCAAAGTTAATGATATTCCTTAAGTTACACCCTGTTAATAAAGGTTGTGATTTTTCTTAATGGTTAAAGAGGTACATTTTGTTTTCTAAGAACATAGTTTCTTGTGTATCATACATATATTAATAAGAGAGATTGGGATTTTTTTTATCTTTAGTACAACTTAAAAACTTATTATTTGGCATGTTTCTAAAGCCTAATATTATTATATTCTATAAAAGGATATATTTTATCTAACTTAAATTATTCTAAAGCTTATTTATTTTAGGGATCTTGTGATAAAGAATGATGCTAAAATGTTTGAACTTATGTATTATACTACCATGATTAGATTTTTCTGAAACTATTTCTTATACTCAAAAAATTTGTTCAGTGTCGCGTGCAGTGGCACATGCTGTAATCCCAGTGGCTCAGGAGGCTGAGGCAGTAGAACCCAGCCTCAGCAAAAGTGAAGCACTAAGCAACTCAGTGAGACCCTGTCTCTAAATAAAGTACAAAATAGGGCTGGAGATGTGGCTCAGTGGTTGAGTGCTCCTGAGTGCAATCCCCAGTACCACTCCCCCCCAAAATTTGTTTTATAAAACCTGAAATTTGGATAAAATAATTAAACCCCACTGATATGCTTTTAAACTACATATCTGAAATAATGAGCACCGTTGGCATATATGCCCAATGAGGGCTGTATACCCAATATCTAGAATAGCACCTGTACAAAATAGGTGCTTAGTAAGTACTTTTTAAATGAATAAATATTTACATCATTTCTCCACTTAAGGAAAAATAATGACTTACAAAATGCTATTTATTACAATATTTTTGTCTATTTAAAGCAGATTGAAAATGTTGGTGGCCTCTCATTTCCACAATGAAAGTAAAGAGGGATATAGTCAGATAGATAACTTGAAGGTTTGCACTAGCTGCTGCTGGGAATGGTAGACAAAACCTGACCATAAATCCAAAGTGTTTTTGAATCAAGAAATTGGTGTTAGCAGTATTTCACATATCATGTGAAATTATGTCAAGTGTATGATTTTAAATGCAGAAAGTTTAATTAATTCAACTTGGAGTTGTATCAAGTAATATGATGCAAAAAGAAAATAAAGAGAAAGTTTAGATGCTGTCTTTGAGTAGCTGCAGGATAGGGCTATGTGATTAATTTAAGGCTAGATAGAAAAATAAAGGAAGACAAAAGACAGAAGAAAAAAATAAGAACCAACAAACAACAACTTTTGATCAAACAGGAATTAGGAAGATAAGAGGTTGTAGTCAAAAGGCAAGATAGTTTTCTTTGAAGTTTTGGTGGTATAATAATAACATTCTTTATGAAGGAGCTCTGGGTGGGGTTGGGTGACAGAATGAAGATCAAGAAAGTGGAGATTAAGATGTTCACGTGATAAAAATGTACCAGTGAGTAAGGAAGGAATGAGTAAGATACCAAAGAATGCAGTGGAATGATCTGAAATTGAGTGGATGACTATGCAAATTTGGGGAAGAAGGTACATATCTAAGGAGGAAGAGACTAAGTACATCAAGGGTTGGTATAAGAGGTGGTTATCAGTGCAGTGCTGGGGAGCTACAAGGATGCCAACACTGCCTCCCCCTATCCCCATGGCCCTAGAGTATGGGACACTGGGCAGTCTATATTGAAGGAACAAGTAGGGGAAACTATTCTCAGAAGCAAGCTGATTTTCACCTAAAGCCAGAATATGGAGAAAGTATTAGTGAATATTTTATAAAGGTAGTGGTATTTTTCAATGTTGAATAAGGATTCTGCAAGGTCAGAGTGGTTAGATGGAGGAGACAAAGCCAGCTTCTTGGCCCTACAACCTGAGCATTTCCATAAGGCTCTGCTTAATGCTCTACTGTCCCTCCCTTGAAATACTTAATTTTTTAATAAAGAGACTACATTTTCATCTTGCATTGTACTCTGAAGAGTACATAACCAAAACTGTAAGGAAGAGTAAAGAAATGGAAGGATGGATGAAGCAAGAAGCAGCATAAACCCTCTGGGGATTAAAGTTTTGGAGAAACTAGATGTAGGAGACTGTATTTTGAGGGGAGACCAAGATTTGCAGGGAGAAAGGGTGTGACAACAAAGTTTCAAATTGATTGGGTTCCACTCCCTTTAGGGCCAGACTGGATGTGATCTGAGTAGCAAAAGTTGAAAGTAGTCGGTTTACTCCATGTTTCTGTATTGGAATGAGTTAGTTTCCTAGAGTAACCATAACAAATTACCGCAAATATGGTGACCCAAACCAGAAGAATTCTATTATCTCACAGTCAGGAAGCTTTCATATTCATGCTTCTCTGTATTTATCCTCTACTGTCTTGTGTTCTCTTCTTATAAGGACACTTGGTCACTGGGATTAGGGTCCACTCAGGTAATCCAGAATCATCTCACATGGAGATCCTTACCTTAATTACATCTTCAAAGATACTTTTTCCAAATAAGGTCACATACAAAGGCATTAGAAATTAGAATTTTGACAAAGCTTTTAAGAGACCACCATTCAATCTGCTATAACTAGGGTTGCTGAGACCGCAAGAATAGCTAGGTTGAATGACACTGGGAGGTGATAGATTTTCAGTTTTATTTGGTAAACTAAAATATTGATAATAAATGAAGATTATTAATACTTCTAAAGCTTTTCAATAATAAAATTTAATAGGTGTGAAATTCTGAATGTTAAAACTGTCCAGAGAGACTTTACATCCCTGAGAATTGTTATCTATCTTTGGGGACAAAAAGGCATTGAGGCAAAAAGTCACGTACCTGAGACAGGGCCAAATCTAGTTAAAAGGAATTGAAGAAATAGGATTATACGCTTCTTCTCTTTCCCCACCCTACATTCTAGGTGACATATGTGGTTCCCTAGTACTAAAGCAGAGGCTATAGTTTGACTGTATTTCATATTTCATCTGACCCTAAAAATGTGAAATTTAGAAGTGACAGAGTAGTGACTTTGTATGTTTCTGACATTAAGGCTAAACTAGTTTCCCAAACCATGACTTATAGAGAACAATCTATACATCACAAAGAGGGGAGAAGAATATGTTGAAATCAAGACTAACTGTGCTACCCCATTCTCTTCCTCCAGATGATCAGTACTCTGAGAAATATCCAAGTGTAATCAGAGCCAAATGGAACTCGCATTAAAAAGCATAACTCTCTGGGCCTTACTCCATTCAGCTAAAAACAGAACAGGTGCTATAAATTCTACCAGTTTCCATGCATCTTCTTCCCAGTGATGATACTAAGAAGATTCCAAATTGTGGCAGGTGGGTAGCAGCATAACTAGACCAAGCTCAGAGAAAATGAGTATCCATTTGGGGTTGGCCTCTAAGGAAGTTGCCCTAAAGCTAAATTTGCACAACATAATGGCCTAAGGCTTAAGGGCTTGTTTGTGACCCTATTCTTGCTGTGTAGTAGGAAGAATGCTACTAACCCACATTCACTAAGGGAAAAGTTGGGCAATGGAAGGATTGTGAAATGAAACAATTGGCTTTTAGAAGATAAGAGATTGTAGAATGAGAAGCAGAGGGAAAGGAAGAGACTTATTTCTTTTCATTATGTAAAATAGAAATTTTCTAAGAAATATTCCTGGTCAGTGGAGCATCATTTTGCAGAGTAACAGGGTATATGAAAAGAACACTGAAAGCAGGAAACCTTGTATTCCAATCCCAAATGGAACTAACCATGGCTTTGTAACCCAGTGAAGTCAGTTTTCCCATGGCTGAGGGAAGATAAATGACTAAAGTATTGTCCTGAACTAAAATTCTGCAAGTGTCTGAATCGACTTTCTTATTAAATCTAAAGTCAGCACAACATGTAGAACATTGCCTATCTACTTGCATCCCACTGTAATTCTTATCATTTTCCAAAACAAATCCTATTTTCTGAATAAGCTAAGCAACTTCCCATTCCATGTAACTTCCTTAGTCCAATTTCATCATTGATATATGAAGATATGCTTATATTTAGTACCTTCCACTCTTAAGTAATATCACTAAATTTCTCCAAACTACTATTCATAAATTGTCTATTTTGGAAAGCTTACTGATGAAAATTTTCCATTTCTGTGCAATTCATTCAAACGTGTTCAAAGTTGCTGTCCAAACTATATGCCTTTTCTTCACATGCTTGGGGAGTATTGCATTTTTATTTTTATTTTTTTAAATTGCTTTTATTTTTTAAGTACATGACAGCTGAATGAATCACAATTCTTATTACACATATAGAACACAATTTTTCATATCTGTATATAAATTATGTTCACAACAATTCATGTCTTCATACATGTACTTTGGATAATGATGTCCATCACATTCCACTATCATTGTTAACCCCCTGCCCTCTCCCTTCCCCTCCCACTCCTCTGCCCTATCTAGAGGTCATCTATTCCTCTCATGCTCCCTTTCCCTACCCCATTATGAGTCAGTCACCTTATATCAGAGAAAACATTCACCATTTGGGTTTTGGGGGGATTGGCTAACTTCACTTAGCATTATCTTCTCCAGTTTCATCCATTTACCGTCAAATGTCATGATGGAACCAACCTAAATGCCCTTCAGTAGATGAATGGATTAAAAATGTGGCATATATATATACAATGGAATATTACTCAGCAATAAAAGGAATATAGCAATTTTAAACTATTTCAGGGTGGCAGATTGTTTTACCAATAAAGAAAAACATAATTCTCTTTTAAGTTTTTGACATGCCCTTACAACTTTTCATGTGTATTGTCTCTTTATTATACAGTAATTTTCATAGTAAATCATTTATTATGGCCATGAATTCCACAATAACTATGGACAAGTACAATGGAAGGTTGTCTTATAAAATTAATCAAGTCTTTTTTTTTTTTTTTTTTTTTTGATTCAGGTAGAAAATTTAACCATACCCATACATCACGTTGGAAATTAGGTAGTCTCTGAAAAAAAAAAAAAAAAGAAGATTTTTAGGATGTTCCTGGACATTTGGACTTGAAAGCTAACCTCTTTTAAAAACTTGTTAAATTGTAAACTTAACACTATTGGTACAGATATTTGTTTGTTGTTGTTGATAATTTCCCTTATATTGTCAGAGTCAGAAAATCGGTAAAAATTAACATTAGCCCACAAATCCAAAACAAATAACTTAATTGAATGTATCTTAACAGTTGAAATATCTTTAGCATTACTATTTCTTGGGATTTGGGGATTAGATTCATATTACTGGCAATTATGCTCTTCAAAATTTTGCCACAGTCAGTCCCCTTTTTGTATCTTTTCTGCCTTTCCCATTCCAAACAAAGAACATTCTCCTGTGAGCCATAAATGGTTTTATAACCATAATGACAATATCACTACCTTCTTGTGCAGCACTTCGGGATCAGCTGTGGGAAAATGGAGCAGAATAATTGACATTATTAATTTAATAATTTAGGATGATGATAATGTCTGAGAAAAAACAATTCTCAATGATTAGTATCATGCTGATATCTAGGATTAGAAATCTTCCTTTACAAGTTACACTTGAGCATTACCAAATAATAGATATGCATAAGGTAAAAAATGTCCCCCAAACTCGAATAGATAAAGAAAGGAAGGGGAAGATTTGGAAGGAGAAAAGAAGAGTGGTTTACAACCACCTTGAAGATATACAAAGCAAGTCTAAGGCCTTTCTGATTGATTTAAAACTATTTGATTAAAATACCATTTCTTTAGTAATAAGATCGACAGAAAAATTTTTGGTTGACAGGTTATTTTCCCAGTACTTCAAAGAAGTTGCTCTATTTTTCCTGGTGTACAAATGTGTGTTTTAATTTTTAGCTACTTTCCAGAGTTTCTCTTTAGTAATGATTTTAATTATTTTATTGTGTTGGCTTGGGTGTAGTTTTCTTCATGTTTCATGTACTTGAGGCCTATTGTGTTAGCTTTTTTGTCACTATGACAAATACCTTTGACAAACAAGTATTCTTTATTTTGGCTGTGGTTTTAGAAGTTTTTGCCAATGCTCATTCAGCCTCATTGCTGTGGGTCTGTGGCAGCATAGTTCGTTATGGCAGGAGTGAATGATAGAGGAGGTATGTTCACCTCAAGACAGCCATGAGGAAAAGAGAAAAAAAGAAGAGAGGTCAGGGTCTTCTCAATATTTCCTTTAAGGATCCATCCCCAATGACCTATCTACTACCCACTAGGCTCCTTCTCCTAAAGGTTTTATCATCTCTGAATAGTGACATGGTTGGTGACCAAGCCTTTAGCACAGGAACCTTTGGGAGACATTTAATAGTCAAACTATAACTCCTGTTGACCTTTTGACTTGTAAACATGCCAGTCATTCTTTCATATAATTATTATCATTGCTTCCCTCTTTTGGTAATTCAAATCACACACATGCTTAGGCTGCTTGAAATTGTCCCATGGATCACAGATGCCTGATTCATTTGTTTTGGCCTTTTTCTCTATTTCATTTTTGATAATTCTATACTAAACCTTCAAGCTCACTGATTTTTGTTTACTATGTAGTGTTTAATCTACTCTTAATTCTATACAGTGCATTCATCATCTCTGATATTATATTTTCCAACTCCAGAAGTTGGAGCTCATTCTTTTTCAAATCTCCTAAGTCTCTACTTAATATATTCAGTCTTTACTTTCATGAACATATGGGATGTAATTACAATAACTTTCATATTGTTCTTTTCTACTATTTCCATTGTCTGTGTCAATTTAGGATCTGTTTATATTGGTCATTTTTCCTTTTTAGTTGGGTCACACTACCCTGCATGCCTAGGATTAGATACCAGATATTGTGATTTTTACCTCACTAAGTAGGTAATGGATATTTTTGTTTTCTTATTGGTATTTTCTTCTTCTTTTTTTTCTTTTTGGTACCGGGAATTGAACTCAGGGGCACTCAACCACTGAGCCACATCCCCAGCCCTATTTTGTATTTTATTTAGAGACAGGGTCTCACTGAGTTGCTTAGCACTTCACTTTTGCTGAGGCTGGCTTTGAACTCACGATCCTCCTGCCTCAGCCTCCTCAGCTGCTGTGATTACAGGCATGTGCCACAGTGCTCTTATTAGTATTTTTAAACATTAGTTTTGGTCATAGTTAAGTTGCTTGGCAAGAGTTTACCCTTTTGAGACTTTCTGTTTAGCTTTGTAAGGTGGGATTTGAAAGAAGTCATTAGGGCTTATTTTGCTACTCTACTGAGGTAATAAATTTTGAGTACTCTATGTAATGTCTCTTGAATTACAAAGTTTTTCACTTTGGCTGGAAGAAATGTGAATCACTCTCAGCTCTGTGTGACCTTTGATGATTATTCCCTGTGTGCCTTCTGGTTATTCTTCCCCAGTCTCTAGTTTTCTCACATGTGTAAACTAACCTGTAAGTAACTAAAGACTTGAGAGGATCTTATGGAGATTTCAGTAGGTCTTTCTCTGTACAGATCCCTCTGCTAGAAAACCCTGAAATGCCACCTCTAGTTGTTTTGACTGCCAAGTTGACCAGCACCATCTCTTCTATTATGGGAGATAAGGAGGTTCAGCCTGGGCTCCCCCTCCCTGCCCTGTCACCTGGAAACTCTTTAGACACTGATCTGAGGCAATCACAGTGCTCTCCTCATTTGTTTCCCCTTTCTCACTATCCTGTGCTTCCTGATGCTCAATATCTGAAAACCATTGTCCTAATAATCTGCTTTTTTAATTGTTCCAGGCCAGAGGGTAAATCCCATCTCTATTACTCCATCTTGACTAGAGCAAAAGTTCATATACTATTTATTTATTTTTTAGTTTTTGTTTTCCAATAAATCCTTCTCCACAAGATACTTAGTAATAGTTCACTGCCCAGAGTGAACTGTTGATGAATGTTTTGGACTGAATGAAGGGAATCTTAAAGAAAAATAGGAATTTGCTTGCCTTTTTCCCAAAGGAAAACATGTGGAGAGTTTTATAGTTGACATAATTCTGAGATAAGTTCTGTTCTCAGCTCTGTTCCTGACAATGTATGTGGCCGTAACTTTTTATTTATATCTAGATTTTCAGATAAAATGGAAATGGATATTCACATCCCTATCTAAAATTAAGTAAAGTTTTTACATTAGATTTGAACAAGTATTATGTTGACCAGGATTGTATTTAAATTCTATCTATATTGCCTTTAAAACTTTAATACTTATGAATATTAATGATAGAGTATCATTATCAATAAGGGCCTGTGTCAGCCATGTGCTTGGAACATAATTGATAAAATTACCATGAATAGCAATTTGAGGCTATATCTCAAGGAGAGAAATGAATAAAAAATACTTCTAAGTTCAATGCTGATCATCTTCTTAAATTTTACATTAACTTAATGTTACGGTTTGGATATGGAATGTCTCCCAAAGCCTTATGTGTTGAAAACTTAGTTCCCAATGCAGCAATGTTCAAATGTGGGGCTTTGGGAACATGGCAGTATCATGAGAGCTTTGACCTCATCAGTGCATTCATCCGTGGACAGGACTATCATGAGGTGGTGCAAACTATAGACAGGTTGAGGAACATAGTTGGAGGAACTAGGTCACTGGGGACATGCCCTTGAGACCTAAATATTGTCCCTGACTCTTTCCCCTCTCTCTCATTCTTTCTTTCTCTGCTCTCTGGCATCCATGAACCGATTTTACCATAATGTTCTGCCTCACCTTAGGCCCATAGCAATGGAGTCAGCCAAATAAATGAAACCCTGAGCCAAAATAAGACTTTTCTCCTTTTAATATAAAAAGCTGACTAATGCACTTAATGACTTAATACAGGTTCTTCTCCGTTTCCTAAAAAAAAAAAAAAAAAATTCTACAATATTTATTTATTAAGAGCTTATGCAAATTTTCTGCTGTGAAAAAAAAAAAGATCAAAGCACATAAACCTACTGCAGTCAACTCTTTTCCCATCCTTTCCCTGGTTCGTATTAAACTATCTGAGACATTCAAAATAAGGCACTTAAATAGCTCAGATGCACATGAGGCTGGTACCCAACATCTTTATCCTCAGTATTTAGTCTCTGAAATATTGTAAGAGAAAGTGACCTCCAAATACTCATAGGTTTCAAACCAAGAATAATAGCCATACCCTGCCCTAAATATTACATGCATTATTGTTATAAGAAATTTCAAACCAGTAAAATTGGTACCATCAGGGAGTTTGTTAGAAACATAAACTCTTAGACCCCATCCAAGTATTGTTGAATCACAACCTGCATTTAACATCTCCAAATGATCTGTGTAATACTTGAGTTTGAGAAGCACTTTCTATTTGCATCCTTAACTCAGTGGTTAATCTCTTGAGGTTTTACTTAGGAGAAACTGTGTTTCCATTACTCTAAGAAAGGCAATTCCTTTCATCATTGAACAGTAATCCTAGCGTTTAGGTTAATCGGATTTCTGTGATGACAAATGCATTTTATAGGAAAAGTTTCAAGTGGGTGAGAAAGTTGTAGAAAAACATTCAAGAAAACAAGGATACTTCTTTCCTGAAAATTGGTCCCAGATCTCTTGATTCTGAATTATCAGACACTGTATATGACTATTTAGTATTAAATATGATTCTTGTAATGATTATAATTTTCCAGAATTTATTCAAGTCTTTAACTTAAAATAAGAGCAGTTTTCTTTGTTCTGACAAAAAGTTTAATAAAGTTATTCAAAACCCCAATCATAATAGTAGAAATTTTGATCAAGAAGGAATGTTAAAGGCTGTCTAGTTAAAATACATCCCATTGAATTTAAAAAGAAGTGATTTGCAAAACATTATGGAACTAATTATTAATTCCTTTTACAAATGATACCCCAAATTTGGTTCAGTGTCATTCTAACTTAACTAATTATTGAATAAAGTCTAATATACAAGACAAATTCCACTGATGAAATGAAGGAAACTGGTAAAAGCAAAGATATAGTTTAATTATTTTTTTTAAAGAAGCAAAACAGAATAGTGGGTTCTTGACTTGGATTTTAACTACCATCTTGACAATTGGCTTTAATAAGTTCAAACTGATGGGGATTTATGATAATAAATTTATGATAATAAAGTAAGAATGTTACTATCTCCTTTTTCCAGTGAAGGAAGCAATGAAGGGGATTCTAATAATGCAATTAACACTGAAAAGCAATAATTTCCAGTAGCTGTTTAGTAATTTAGAAGAAAATCATGTAGTCATTTATGGTTTTCCTAACCAAGCAAAATATATGTGTGTGTATGTGGTAAGTGACTTTTAAAAATGGGAAGAGAGATCTTTCCAGTTATAGAATTACTTAACAAAGAGAGACTGGAGG
Organism: Marmota monax; assembly: GCF_021218885.2. Classification (NCBI taxonomy): domain Eukaryota; kingdom Metazoa; phylum Chordata; class Mammalia; order Rodentia; family Sciuridae; genus Marmota; species Marmota monax. The sequence goes on along the minus strand of NW_026694256.1, from coordinate 4,184,452 downwards.
TAGCAGAGTGTCCTGCCTTAAAGATAACTTTAAGAACTAGATAAACCATAATCTGTCTTGGTGGCTGAGATCCACATTTTTTTAAGTAAAACTTTTTAAAGATACTCCTATAATCGGGAGGGGATACGACTAGGAAATAAATTAGCATTAGGAGATACTCTCCATACTTTTACCTATTTCAATCTCTTTTTCAGCCCTGTAGGACAGCCTTATAGCATACTAAGCAAGTGTCCCCACCCCTTGGTCACCTCCAGGCTCTCTCTGGCCACATTCTGCTCTCCATTACTCTCTGGTTAGAACAAGAAAAAAAAAATCTGATTGTTTTGCCATTATCCATAAGTGCTCGCCATGAAGATTAAACACTCATCTCTTTTTTTTTTTGTTTTTTTTTTTTGTTTTTTTTTTTTAATTTTTTATTGTGGGTTGTTCAAAACATTACAAATTTCTTGACATATCATATTCCACACTTTGATTCTAGTGGGTTATGAACTCCCACCTTCACCCCATACACAGATTGCAGATTCACATCAGTTACACATCCATTGATTTACAAATTGCCATACTAGTGTCTGTTGTGCTCCGCTGCCTTTCCCATCATCCACCCTCCCCCCTCCCCACCTCTCCCCTCCCCTCCCCTCCTCTCTCTCTACCCCCTCCACTGTATAACCCTGAGGGTCTCCTTCCATTACCGTGCAATTTACCTTCTCTCTCCCTTTCCCTCCCACCTCTCATCCCTGTTAAATGTTAATCTTCTTCTCCTGTTCTTCGTCCCTACTCTGTTCTTAGTTACTTTCCTTATATCAAAGAAGACATTTGGCATTTGTTTTTTAGGGATTGGCTAGCTTCACTTAGCATAATCTGCTCTAATGCCATCCATTTCCCTGTAAATTCTATGATTTTGTCATTTTTTAATGCAGAGTAATACTCCATTGTGTATAAATGCCACATTTTTTTTATCCATTCGTCTATTGAAGGGCATCTAGGTTGGTTCCACAGTCTTGCTATTGTGAACTGTGCTGCTATGAACATCGATGTAGCAGTGTCCCTGTAGCATGCTCTTTTTAGGTCTTTAGGGAATAGACCAAGAAGGGGAATAGCTGGGTCAAATGGTGGCTCCATTCCCAGCTTTCCAAGAAATCTCCATACTGCTTTCCAAATTGGCTGCACCAATTTGCAGTCCCACCAGCAATGTACAAGTGTACCCTTTTCCCCACATCCTCGCCAGCACTTGTTGTTGTTTGACTTCATAATGGCTGCCAATCTTACTGGAGTGAGATGGTATCTTAGGGTGGTTTTGATTTGCATTTCTCTGACAGCTAGAGATGTTGAGCATTTTTTCATGTACTTGTTGATTGACTGTATGTCCTCCTCTGTGAAGTGTCTGTTCAGGTCCTTGGCCCATTTGTTGATTGGGTTGTTTGTTCTCTTATTGTCTAATTTTTTGAGTTCTTTGTATACTCTGGATATTAGGGCTCTATCTGAAGTGTGAGGAGTAAAGATTTGTTCCCAGGATGTAGGCTCCCTATTTACCTCTCTTATTGTTTCTTTTGCTGAGAAAAAACTTCTTAGTTTGAGTAAGTCCCATTTGTTGATTCTAGTTATTAACTTTTGTGCTATGGGTGTCCTATTGAGGAATTTGCAGCCCGACCCCACCGACTGTAGATCGTAGCCAACTTTTTCTTCTATCAGACGGCGCGTCTCTGATTTGATATCAAGTTCCTTGATCCATTTTGAATTCACTTTTGTGCATGGCGAGAGAAAGGGATTCAGTTTCATTTTGTTGCATATGGATTTCCAGTTTTCCCAGCACCATTTGTTGAAGATGCTATCCTTCCTCCATTGCATGCTTTTAGCCCCTTTATCAAATATAAGATAGTTGTAGTTTTGTGGATTGGTTTCTGTGTCCTCTATTCTGTACCATTGGTCCACACGCCTGTTTTGGTACCAGTACCATGCTGTTTTTGTTACTATTGCTCTGTAGTATAGTTTGAAGTCTGGTATCGCTATACCGCCTGATTCACACTTCTTGCTTAGCATTGTTTTTGCTATTCTGGGTCTTTTATTTTTCCATATGAATTTCATGATTGCTTTCTCTATTTCTACAAGAAATGCCATTGGGATTTTGATTGGCATTGCATTAAACCTATAGAGAACTTTTGGTAATATCGCCATTTTGATGATGTTAGTTCTGCCTATCCATGAACAGGGTATATTTTTCCATCTTCTAAGATCTTCTTCTATTTCTCTCTTTAGGGTTCTGTAGTTTTCATTGTATAAGTCTTTCACCTCTTTTGTTAGGTTGATTCCCAAGTATTTTATTTTTTTTGAAGATATTTTGAATGGAGTGGTTGTCCTCATTTCCATTTCAGAGGATTTGTCGCTGATATACAGGAATGCCTTTGATTTATGCGTGTTGATTTTAAATCCTGCCACTTTGCTGAATTCATTTATTAGCTCTAATAGTTTCTTTGTAGAGCCTTTTGGGTCTGCTAGATATAGAATCATATCATCTGCAAATAGTGATAATTTAATTTCTTCTTTTCCTATTTTTATGCCTTTAATTTCTTTCGTCTGTCTAATTGCTCTGGCCAGTGTTTCGAGAACTATGTTGAAGAGAAGTGGAGAGAGAGGGCATCCCTGTCTTGTTCCAGATTTTAGAGGGAATGCCTTCAGTTTTTCTCCATTCAGAATAATGCTAGCCTGAGGCTTAGCATAGATTGCTTTTACAATATTGAGGTATGTTCCTGTTATCCCTAGTTTTTCTAGAGTTTTGAACATAAAGGGATGCTGTACTTTGTCAAATGCTTTTTCCGCATCTATCGAGATGATCATATGGTTCTTATTTTTAAGTCTATTGATGTGGTGAATAACATTTATTGATTTCCGTATATTGAACCAGCCTTGCATCCCAGGGATGAATCCTACTTGATCATGGTGTACAATTTTTTTTATATGTTTTTGTATCCGATTCGCCAGAATTTTATTGAGGATTTTTGCATCTAGGTTCATTAGAGATATTGGTCTGTAGTTTTCTTTCTTTGAAGTGTCTTTGTCTGGTTTAGGTATCAGGGTGATTTTGGCCTCATAGAATGAATTTGGAAGTTCTCCCTCCTTTTCTATTTCCTGAAGTAGCTTGAAAAGTATTGGTATTAGTTCTTCTTTAAAGGTTTTGTAAAATTCTGCTGTATACCCATCGGGACCTGGGCTTTTCTTAGTTGGTAGTCTTTTTATGGTTTCTTCTATCTCCTCAATTGATATTGGTCTGTTTAGGTTTTCTATATCCTCCTGACTCAATCTGGGCAGATCATATGACTTAAGAAATTTATCTATGCCTTCACTATCTTCTAATTTATTGGAGTATAAGGATTCAAAATAGTTTTTGATTATCTTCTGTATTTCTGAAGTGTCTGTTGTGATATTGCCTTTTTCATCCCGTATGCTAGTAATTTGAGTTCTCTCTCTTCTTCTCTTCACTAGCATCGCTAAGGGTCTGTCGATTTTGTTTATTTTTTCAAAGAACCAACTTTTAGTTTTGTCAATTTTTTCAATTGTTTCTTTTGTTTCGATTTCATTAATTTCAGCTCTGATTTTAATTATTTCTTGCCTTCTACTTCTTTTGCTGTTGTTTTGCTCTTCTTTTTCAAGGATTTTGAGATGAAGTATGAGATCATTTATTTGTTGGTTTTTTCTTTTTTTAAGGAATGAACTCCAAGCAATGAATTTTCCTCTTAGAACTGCTTTCAATGTGTCCCATAGATTCCGATATGTTGTGTCTGTGTTTTCATTTATCTCTAAGAATTTTTTAATTTCCTCCTTGATGTCTTCTATAACCCATTGATCATTCAGTAACCTATTGTTCATTCTCCAATTGATGTATGCTTTTTCCTTCCTTCTTTTATCGTTGATTTTCAGTTTCATTCCATTATGATCAGATAAGATGCATGGTAATATCTCTACTCCTTTATATTGTCTAAGAGTTGCCCTGTGACATAATATATGATCTATTTTTGAGAAGGATCCATGTGCTGCTGAGAAAAAAGTGTAACTGCTTGATGTTGGGTGGTATACTCTATATATGTCAATTAGGTCTAGGTTATTAATAGTGTTATTGAGTTCTATAGTTTCCTTATTCAACTTTTGTTTGGAAGATCTGTCCAGTGGCGAGAGAGGTGTGTTGAAGTCTCCCATGATTATGGTGTGGTGGTCTATTAGACTCTTGAACTTGAGAAGAGTTTGTTTGACGAACATAGCTGCACCATTGTTTGGGGCATAAATATTTATGATTGTTATGTCTTGTTGGTGTATGGTTCCCTTAAGCAGTATGTAGTGTCCCTCTTTATCTCTTTTGATTAACTTTGGCTTGAAATCTATTTTATTTGATATGAGTATGGACACTCCTGCTTGTTTCCGAAGTCCATATGAGTGATATGATTTTTCCCAACCTTTCACCTTCAGCCTATGTATGTCTTTTCCTATCAAATGCGTCTCCTGTAGGCAGCATATTGTTGGGTCTTGTTTTGTGATCCATTCTACTAGCCTGTGTCTCTTAATTGGTGAGTTTAAGCCATTAACATTTAGGGTTATTATTGAGATATGGGTTGTTCTTCCAGCCATATTTGTTTATTTCTGTTACTAAACATTGTTTGTTTTCCTCTTTGATTGTTTCCCCCCTCCCTTTACTGTCCTACCTCCCACTGTTGGTTTTCATTGTTATTTTCCATTTCCTCTTCCTGTAATACTTTGGCTAGAATGTTTTGAAGAGATGGTTTTCTAGCTGCGAATTCTTTAAACTTTTGTTTATCGTGGAAGGTTTTAATTTCATTCTCCATCCTGAAGCTTAATTTCGCTGGATACACAATTCTTGGTTGGAACCCATTATCTTTCAGTGTTTGAAATATGTTATTCCAGGATCTTCTAGCTTTCAGAGTCTGTGTTGAAAGATCAGCTGTTATCCTGATTGGCTTGCCCCTAAATGTAATCTGCTTCCTTTCTCTTGTAGCTTTTAAAATTCTCTCCTTATTCTGTATGTTGGGCATCTTCATTATAATGTGTCTAGGTGTGGATCTCTTATGATTTTGCACATTCGGCGTCCTGTAGGCTTCTAGGATTTGGGATTCTGTCTCATTCTTCAAGTCTGGGAAGTTTTCTTGTATTATTTCATTGAATAGACTGCTCATTCCTTTGGTTTGGAGCTCTGTACCTTCCTGTATCCCAATGACTCTTAAGTTTGGTCTCTTAATGTTATCCCATATTTCTTGGATGTTCTGCTCATGGTTTCTTAACAGTCTTGCTGAGCTGTCTATGTTCTTTTCCAGTTGAAATACTTTGTCTTCATTGTCTGATGTTCTATCTTCTAAGTGTTCTACTCTGTTGGTAGTATTCTCCATTGAGTTTTTAAGTTGGTTTATTGCTTCCTGCATTTCTAGGATTTCTGATTGCTTGTTTTTTATAACCTCTATCTCCCTGTATAGTTGATCCTTTGCTTCCTGGATTTGTTTGCCTAATTCGTTGTCGAAGTGATCTTTCATTGTCTGATTTTGCTGTTTAATGTCTTCCTTGATACTCCAGATCATCTGAAGCATGTATATCCTGAATTCTTTATCTGACATTCCATCTGCTGCAGCTGTTACCTCTTCTAAAGTTGCGTTGACCTGCATTGCTTGTGGTCCTTTCTTTCCTTGTCTTTTCATACTGCTTGCGTATCTTTCCTGCAGGTGCGGGCGGCGGCTCTGCTCTCTCCTTATTCCAATTGGGGTGTCGTGGCTACCACGCCGGCAGGTCACTGGGCCTGTTCTGGGAGCTGGTGGCGGCTCTGTTCTGCCCCTACTCCAATTGGGGTGACGTGTCTGTCGTACCAGCAGGCCACTGGGCCTGTCCCGCTGGTCGGTCGCAGATCTGCCCACCTTTCGGGCACGGGTGGAGGCTCTGCTTTGCCCCTACTCCAATTGGGGTGTCGTGACTACCCCGCCTGCAGGATGCTGGGTCTGTTCCTGGCAAGGGAGGCGACTCTGCTCTGTCACTACTCCAATTAGGGTGGTGTTTGTACCCCGCCGGCAGGCTCCTGGGCCTGATCCGCCGGTCTGTTGTAGGTCTGCCTACCTTGAAGGCGCGGGCGGCGGATCTGCCCTGCCCCTCCTACCACGCCTGCGGACCCCTGGGCCTGATCTGCAGGTTGATCACTGGTCTGCTCACCCTGCGGGCACGGGTGGCGGTTCCGCTCCACCCCCACTCCAATTGGGGTCACGTGACCACCACACCGGCAGGGCCTGATCCGGGCGTGGGATAAGGATCTGCTCTGCCCCTACTCGAGTTGGGGTGACGTGTGTACCACACTGGCAGGCCACTGGGCCTGACCCGCCAGGCTGTCACAGGTCTGTTTACCTTGCAAGCGGGAAGGGCGGCTCTGACCTGCCCCTCCTACCACGCCCATGTACTACTGGGTCGTGGGTCTTCCCACCTGGCGGGTGTGGGTGGCGGCTCCGCTCCGCCCCCTCTCCAATTGGGGTCACGCGGTCACCACGCTGGCGAGCCGCTGGGCCTGCTCCGGGGGCTGGCGGCGGCCCGGCTCCTTCCCTCTGGCTCGAGGACAAATTGAGGAGACTCGGGTGACTGAGCCTCACCCCCCTTACCAGGAGACCAACTGCTTATGTCACCGCTGGTATTGATGAAGTTCTCTCCTCCACCGCTTTCTGCTGACATCAGATCTCTGCCATGTTGTTATCCTATGCGAATGGCAGCATTTCGTTCCCCTTGTCAGGCAACCCAAGCAATGGGTGAGTCCTGACCTGCCCTCAGCAGGACCCGGACCGAGACACAGTTTCCGCGGGCTCCTAGCCCCGGTCCAGGGAAGTTCCGGGAGCCGGAACTCGGCCGCTCCGTGCTCGGTGTAAGCTCCTATAAGTGTAAGCTCCAAGAAGCAGCCCCCGCGGGCTCAGTTCCGGGAGCCGGAATTCGGCCGCTTAGTGCTTGGTGTATGCTCTGATAGTAGCAGGGTCCAAGAAGCAGCCTCCGCGGGCTCCGCAGCCCTGAGCCAGGGCGGTTCCGGGACGGTTCCGGGAGCCGGAACTCGGCCGCTCTGTGCTCGGTGTAAGCTCCTATAAGTGTAAGCTCCAAGAAGCAGTCCCCGCGGGCTCAGTTCCGGGAGCTGGAATTCGGCTTCTTGGTGTTTCGTGTTTGCTCTGATATTAGCAGGGTCCAAGAAGCAGCCTCCGCAGGCTCCGCAGCCCGGAGCCAGGGCGGTTCCGGGACGGTTCCGGGAGCCGGAACTCGGCCGCCCCGCGCTCCGTGTTCACTCCGATAAGATCAGATTTTAAGAAGCCCCCAGGCGCTGAACCCTAGCAATCTGTCTGCAAGCCGCAGGCGAATTGCAGCCTGAAATTACCTGTTCTATGGCTGAATGAGCTGCGGTCAGTCAAAAACAGGTGTGGTGACGTCAGTTTACCAACATGGTGGCTGCTGGCCTCCTCTGTGGTCTGACCGGTGTGGAGAACCGAGATGGACCGCTTCCTTCCCCGTCTCGAACCCAGAATTCAGCCCTGAGTGCGGTGCTTGCGCGTCTGGCAGAAACTGCAGCGCTGTATTCCTGCGTCTCTATCCCAGCGCGCCTTGCAGACTCTAGCCGCGGGGCGATTTGCTTAATAAGCAGTGTTACCCTCCATGCGACAAACCTCTCGCGTTTGAGTCCCCGTAGCCGATCCTCATGCGATGGAAATCCTTCCTCCAGGTTCCGGCGCACCCCACTATTGCTGGAAATTCCTAACAAGATATCCTTTAGCCGTCCTGACTTGTCATACTCCCACACAGTGAAGCAGCACACGGGGGTAATGCACTCCCCTCGCCGCCATCTTCCCTCCTCTCCTTACCCTGTGTTTTAGCCAGCTTCTTTGCTGCTGTGACTTACAGACCCAACCAGAACAGTGATAGACGATAAGAAGTTTAATTAGGGGCTCACGGTTTCAGAGGTCTCAGTCCATAGACAGCAGGCTCCATTCCTCAGGGCTTGAGGTGAGGCAGGACATCATGGTGGAAGAGTGTGTTGGAGGGAAGCAGCTCACATGGAAACACTCATCTCTTTAATGAAAAAGTTTGTCTACACTTCATTTGTAGAACAATAATATTTTTGCTATAGTTCCATTTATATACTTCCAATGGAGGCAGAACCAAAAAAAATCACTGTTCTCTAGCTTACTGAGCAATTACTGAGCTATGTGTTTTTCATTCGTTTCCTCATTCATTACTTTCTCAGAAAAGTGCCTTTAACGAAAGAGTAAACTGAGACACAGATAGATTAAATAACTTACCCAAGATCTCAAAACCTGTAAATATAGAACTAAGTTTCAAAATTAACTTATGTCTGAGCCCTAGCCTGTGATCTTAACCTCCACACTACTTCCCATAAATAAACCTTACAAAGTTCCACTGTGAATCATATTTAGTGTAAAATAGCTATTCATGAAGCTCTTCTTCCTGTGAATAAGGCTTCATTTTCAGATCACGTGTTTGCTAGCAGCAGACTCAGCTCAGAAAGATAAGTATTTTAATCAAATATCACTCATGTGTACCAATAATATAGTATTTCTGTATATTGTATTTTTCCCGCCTAAATATATGTTTCAATATTTCCTTTTTTAAACACATCTTTTTTGATTTGAAGTATGGTTAAACCACTTTTGAAAGCCTCCTTCTTCAACTTTTAGTCCTACTACACTCTAAGTAACTATCTCTATCACAACTTGACGTTTTTTTTATTTTCTTCCCTGGGTTAATGCTTTTACATACAGATCACAGGAATGCAGGAATACCATTTAACATTTTTTCCATGGCTATGTGTTTTACACACTAATGTTTTGCAGCTTTCGTTTTTTATTATACAATGCCTTGGTATCATTGCCAAACATAGGTCTGACTCATTCATTTTAGCTGTTTCATAGTATTTCATAGAACAAAACCATTAAGATTTACTTAGTCATTCTTCTGTATGGAAACATTTAGGTCCTTTTCAGAATTTTATGATAAAAGCATTATTGCATTAAATATTCCTTTTTGTGAATCCTGATGTACTTAACATGTAACTCAAAAGAGACTTGAGAAGGGAAATTTCTGGACTGTCCATCTTAGCTGAAGAGATTTTCTGTACTAGGAAGTTATAATAGGGTCATAAAGGTTCAGCAACTACAGCAAAAACCTTCTCAGTCCCAAAGTTAGAGGTATAAATATCCTATCATTTTAGCAGCAGTTATGTTTTCTGATGGAAAACACACTGCAGCAGGAGTCCAAAGAAACTGGCACAATGTCTGCTGCTAATTAGAAGTCATGCAGCCTCTCCAGACTCTGAGTTCTCACCTGCAATATTAGAAAAGAAGTCTAGATAATTTCCTAGAAATGCTCCAGATCTGCATGACATTTTGCTGTCCTTCAGAGATTCATTCACAGAACATACATGCTCATGGCATATGTAAGAGCTACAATGTGAGCTTAGGGGTGTACTCAGTGGTAGAACACTTGCCCAGCAAATTCTGTCTCCAGCACAATGCAGGGAGTTGGGGGGGGGGGGGGGGGGGGGGGTATCTGTGATGTTTCTGCAAGGACTTAACAAGAAATAATATGAGGGGGGCAATGTATTAACAGATATTATTTAAACAATTACAGGTAGGCTACAAAAATGTCTGCTTTCAAAACTAAAAGTACAAAAATAAGCACATCATTCAGTTTGCTTTTATTTATCTAAATAAAGAAGCTGTTTATTTTACCTTCAGCTGAAAACAATGAATACTGTATGAGAATGAAGTTATTATTCCCTCTGAGCCCCTCACTCAAGTAGAGGCAAAAGCAAATTGATTTTAATAGGTGCTTTCATGCTTCCCATGGCCCCAAGTTAACCAAGGCTTGAAGAGCTCTGTACTAAAACAGAGTTCTTGTTCTCAAATTCCTAGCTGCCCAAGTTCAGTCTCAAGTCCCATCTGCTAGACTATTTACCTGAATGTAAGCCCCTTCATCTGCTATATCATCTACTCTAAGTAGTGCACATATTTGCTGTATAAAGAAGAGATTGCCTAAGGAGTAGTGCTGACCAAGGACACTCTCAAGAAGAGATATTTGAATATGATATTCGCTATAAAGCAAACAGAAAAACAGCCATTTTCCTCTGAGTTTTTAAAATTCCTATTCGTTTGCACTAAACATATACATCTCTTCGCTTATTTGAACTTCCTTTAAAATTATAGTAGCTTCAAAGGCAAAAGAACTATATGGAGATACAAAAATTGAATCAAAACACAAACAATATAAAGTAATTCATAACATTGTACTATTAATCAGTTGAAAAAAGTATATAAAGTATGGTGATATAAAAGGAGAACCATATGTCAGTGTGAAGAATACATTTAGCAATTACAATACAATGAAAACACCTAATCAGGACAGAACCATAAATACTTTCCTGTTGAAAAATGTCATCCTTCGTTCAATAGATCATAGTTTACTTACTTTATATTTAAAAATCTACCCACACAGAGGAAAAAATTGAAGCACTTGTTCAGTAGATGATTTCAAAGTATGGTTTCATGAAACCAATATCAATTTGTCTAGGTTAATTTAGTTCAAAAATATTTATTATACATCAGTCATTCTTTTAGCAACTAGGAACATAAACATGGCAAAACATTTTGCTATCAAAAAGAGGTTCCCTTTCATTGGTGACATTTCTAAGTTCTCAAGTCTCAAAACCAAATCAGTTTTAGACTGTGTCATCTTTATTTTTTTTAATTTCTTTATTTTTTTAGTACTAGGGATTGAACCCAGAGGTGTTTTACTACTGAGATATGTCCCTAGCCATTTAACATTTATTTATTTATTTATTTTTTGAGACAGGGTCTCACTATGTTCCTTAAGACCCCACTAAATTGCTGAGTCTGGCCTTGAACTTGTGATCCTCCTGTCTCAGCCTCTGAAGTCACTGGGAGTACAGGTGTGTACCACTGCACCTGGACTACGGTCTGTCATCTTTAAACAACAACAACAAAAAGGAGCCAGGAGAAGACCAAGTTAGAGACACATTTTACAAGGATTCAGCATGATTAACATAAGGGAGTAATAACAGCTCCACAAACATCAGGAATGATCAGATCATGCAAGAAAATATGCTCTCACCCAATCTTAATAATTTTGTAACAGAATTCTTGGTGCAGCAAGATAGTAGCAAGAGAAGAACCCCTAGACTGAAAGGAAACAGTTTCGCTGTTGTTCTTTCATTAACTTGCAATGTTTATCTACATAATTTAATTTCACTTTTATACACCTAACTTTCTCTGTGAGAGAGAGAAATAAAGTACTTGATGGCCCCTTTCAGCTTTAGCCCAGTGACTGAATCAACTATTAGAATATTAGCATGTAAAGAGGTCAGTTCTACAAAGGGGAAGTGAAATTGAGAGGTGTTTAATTATTTAGCATACCCTCTTTTGCTCTGTGTATACCTTGCTTTGCTGTATGGGATAAATACCTTTCTACTGATCATGTTACTTGGTGAATGGGATGCTTCATGAATTTAATATTTTGGTATAATAATAAATTAATCAGACAACTCATATTCAGTTTCAACTCCTATTTTTAAATACTTTCTTAGTTCATTGAGATCACTTTTCCGAGCTTAAAAAATAATGGAGTTAATAAAATTTGCTGTTTTATATGTTTATTGTTAAACCATATTTAAGCCTCTATGACATAAAGTTAATAGTATCTGATTGATATTGTTACTTAATCTTTGCATATTTCTTGAAAATGTGGAATTATTCTACCCATTGTTAATCAGAATATCATAGACCCCTAACTTGCTTTGATGTTATTTAGTTTATGAATTTATTTAGAGAAAATTAGGCTGTCTGATCAGAATTCTATATATATTTGAGTTAATCTAGGATTTATTATAATTTCCAATCACTGTTTGACTCTTGTATTGGCATGTTTAACCTCTGGTGAATAAGTATAAATCTTAATTTAACTTATTTATTTGATGTTCCCATGAGATAAGAGAAAAAGTATACTTTCTTTGAAAAATCTGTAACAATAATTTGAAGAAGCTATTATGAAATCTTATACATATTCAATAATTGAAACTTTCTTACATTCTTCCCTTTCTTAATGGTTTTCTAATTAATGATGACTAATCTCTTATATGTAAAATTAGGTTCTCTCTCTCTCTCTTTCCCTCTCTCTCTCTCTCTCTCTCTCTCTCACACACACACACACACACACACACACACACACACTCACACACAAAAAACTTTCCTTAATTCCTCTGTGACTTCCCAAGTTAGAACTTCACACTGAAGACTAACTCTCCAGTTTTTCATCCAAGTGAAATTACCAAAAAGGATACTTTCCAGGAAAAGAGTGGAAGGCTGACAAGCTAAACAGACTCTCCACCTTGTTCTCATTGGTCTCAGAGATTTTTAAGGAAATATTAACCTCTAAATTCAAGAAATAACAACTTAAGTCTATAAAAATGAATTAATTAACCCACAATGTGTAATTGTTATTGTTATTAATATCATCATTATGACTTATGGTGTTCATTATAGTTGGTATTTTTGCCAAGAAGTAAACCAAAATAATACATTAGGATTGACACTGCACCATGTATGTGTGTGTCGAGTTTGAGTGAATTTCGTTAAAATAAATGGTGGGAAGAAGGTGTGGAACTAAGATAGTATTCTACAGTAATAGCAACAAAGATTTAATTTAATAACTTGATAAGCAAAAGAGGTAATGCCTGATAATGCTGAAGAGGTATTTTAAAAAGTTATTTGTGAATAATTGTATCCTTCAAGATGAATTATGGGTCTCACCTTTAATAAATGTCATTTTGGTTTATCACCCAGTCCTTATGAGAACAAAAATTCTCAATTTTTAGAAACAATCAAATATTGCTATTAAGAATGTGTAAATCTTCTGAGATTTCATCTTACTGTAGTCAGAATGATAATTATCAAGAATATAAATAATAATAAATGTTGGCAAGGAGGTAGGGGAAAAGATATACATTGCTGGTGGGACTACAAATTGGTGCAACTACTCTGGAAAGCAGTATGGAGATTTCTCAGAAAACTGGAAATGGAACCAACATTTGATCCAGTTATCCCTCTCATCAGTATATACCCAAAGAATCCACAGCATACTACAGTGATGCATCCACATCAATGTTTATAGCAGCTTAATTCATAATAGCTAAGCTGTGGAACCAACCTATGTGCTTTTCAACAGATGAATGGATAAAGAAAATGTTGTATATATACACAATGGAATACTACTCAGCCATAAATAAAAATGAAATTGTAGCATTTGCTGGTAGATGGATGGAACTGGAGACCATCATGCTAAGTGAAATAAGCCAATTCCAAAAAACCAAAGGATAAATGTTCTCTCCAGTATGTGGATGCTAACACACAATTAGAGTGGGGGAGAGTACAAAAGAATAGAAGTACTTTTGATTAGACAAAGGGGAATGAAGGGAAGGGAGAAAGGATGGGAACAAGAAAGACAGTAGAATGAATTGGACATTACTTTCCTATGTTCATATATGAATATAAGAACAATGTACCTCCACATTATGTACGACCACAAGAATGGGAAGTTATACTCCATGTATATATAATATGTAAAAATACACTCTACTGTAATGTATAACTAAAAAGAACAAATAAAAAAAAGAATGTGTAATTTCTTCCATAGAAGTACTTTGGCATGCCTGTCTATCTGCATAATGTAGAAGATATTTTTATCTTTTTTTTTGTTGTTTTCAGACTAGTAATAAAATATTTGAAACATTCTGCTAATAAAATTATTAAATAACTCTATTAACTTGTTCCAAATTATCTTCATGAGAGCTATTTGATTTCTACAGTATATTATGCAATGAACTAAAACATAAAATGACATAATTAACCTATTTGAAATAGTAAAAAGGAAAAAAGATAATCATGATGTGTTTTTCCATCTTGATTGATAAGACAATTATTTATCTCTTCACATTATTTGTTATTTATAAATCTTCAGTATATTATTATGAGAACAGGAAAATAAGACACAACTTGCAGAACCAAAGACAACAAAATGAAGAATACTATGTCAATATTTCTAATTTTTTATTCAATAAATATTTCTTTAGTGACTGCTATGTTTTAGGTCTTGAGATACAAAAGGAACAAAGCAGACTAAATTTCTTGACATTGTAGAGACTCTATTTCAGGCTCTTTGTAAAGATATTTGTATTTAATAAATTGTCAGTATGGTCATCAATCCCTTTATCACAAGTAGTGCAAAAGAGTTACCATGCTATGAAACCATCCATAGCCACAAAGAAAGTGACTATTGTCATAGCAACATAGGATAGGAAAGATGTCTGACGACATATCTTTTAGTTTAGCCCCCTCTAGTAGGAAATATTACCCTTCACTTCAACCATTTTTATGGTTATATTTATAAACATTAATATTAGTGGCTTTTAAGAAAAATCAGATGTTGTACTCAGAACCTTAATAGTAGGATAATCTGGTACAAAAATGTTCTTTGCCTTTGGAATCATTTCCTATTGTTCACATCTGGATGAATGCCACAAGCCAACAACTGAGTGGGTTATTACATAGCACATATCCCTCTCTTATATTCTCTTATGCATGTCTCTTTTTTGATGGCAAACAGGAGAAATAAAAGAAACCCTGTGGGGTGATAAAGTTCTGCCGGTGAAGAATAAATACTCAACTACAAGGACACATGAAGCTGCTCAAGGATGACCTGGGTAATTCCAAGACTTTAGTATTTTATTAGGATAAAGCTGTTTATTAGGATAAAGCTGTTTATTAGGATATAATTGTTAATTCTATGAACAACTACAAAGTCCTCTCAGCTATCAAAAGTTACAATGGTTTGGGGGGCACTACTAACTATATACTATACATGATAATATTCAAAGTGTGTGTGTGTGTGTGTGTGTGTGTGTGTAAGAGGAAAAGGGCATAAATACAAAATATCCATAATGATGTTATATCCCACCCCTGTATTCACTGTCTACCTTCCACTCATACCACTCTTGCCTGTGGAGATAGAAAGATAGAAAAAAATTTATTTGTATCATACACAAAGACAGTAAGTGCAAAAACATTCTTCATAGTTCAATCAAGTAATGACTATTACCCTCAGTAGTAGAGACATCTGGAACAATTAAGAATTGCAGCAGCCCCTGCCCACAAAGGAGA
Organism: Marmota monax; assembly: GCF_021218885.2. Taxonomy (NCBI): domain Eukaryota; kingdom Metazoa; phylum Chordata; class Mammalia; order Rodentia; family Sciuridae; genus Marmota; species Marmota monax. Next base: position 4,169,204 of record NW_026694256.1, on the reverse strand, counting down.
TTAAGACATAATAAAGAAGAAAAACGAAAAAATAAAATGAAGGCAAATATGCATAAGCAACTTGTGGAATTAAAAAAAGAAAGCACACTGAAAGAAGGATTATGTTTGTGTAAGAGATAAAATGAATTTGTTTTAAACCTTTAATCTCACTCCTTGTGATTTTAAATTTGGCATCTTTCATTTATATAGCAAGGTATTTAAATTTACCATATCTTGCAATCTCCCATTCCAAATCCATTTACTTTGTGAGGCTTTCTGACAAAGTCATTTGCATTACTTCTTTATTTCTTTTTAGCTTTTCATGAATATCAATGCATTGTTATAATAATTTGTAATCGTAAATCAAGATGGAAAAGAAAATCTTACATTGTTAAAGAAATAAAAACAACTATGAGAATACCTGATAGTGGGTGAGGAAATCCTCATACAAAACCCAGCATTTCCAAGGAGATCCTAAATTGCAATACCAAGACCTGGGTCTATTTACCCTCTATATAGAAAATGATATGATTATAATGGTTCAATTCTTCCAAAACACAGTATGATTCAGTAAATTTTTATTTTCACAAAATTACTAGGGTTATTTGAAGAGTGAGTTGGTACCCTGGATGTGCAATAAATAACTGAAGGTCCTTGCTCTGCTAGGAATTGAAGTATATCTTGAGCTTGTGATTAATGAAGGATTCTGAGTATCTGGCAAACTAGAGTCTCATATAGAATCAGAGCTATCCACCTGGTGATAGGTCAGATAACAAGAATTGATGATAATGGTTGTTTCTCTATCAACTGCAGCCCACATTTTCTAGAGGGTGCAAAAGAAAGTAAATTTACCACAGATTGTGTCAGACAATGTATTCAGCACAATGCAAAAGGGAATAAAAACAAACCTTATTTTTTAACTTATCCATTGACTTTTCATTTTAGAGGCTTGCTAAAACAGATTTGGTCTAGAAAACAAAGGAAAAAGCAGGTACACCAGGAACTAATAAAATAGAAGACCGAATAATATGCTCTGATGCTTATGGTATATGTGGCATGTAGATATGATACAGAAAAATACTAGTCTCAATGGTGGAGAGCTCAAAAAGCATAGTGCTCATTGGGAAGCCTGGCAGCGAGAGGCTGGAAAAATTCTTCCCCCAAAATGATTCACTTTAGTACCATACTAAGAGAAAAGTCAGCTAATTTTTAAAGAAGAGAATGAGAACTATAGGAGGAAGAATCTATTTCTAATTTAATAAATGAATATTAATTTCATTATATTATGGGTTTCATAATTACCTTCATTTCATAGAATACATGAAAACCATAACACCATTACATGCACAAATCATATTTTAGAGCTCTAAAATTCCCATCAATATCAATTAATTTTTAGAGTCTTGCTTTCTTTAATTCATAATTAAGGACTGTAGGAAAACACTCTACCATGCTGAGACCTAAATCATTTTAGCCTAAAAAAGAGTCTTCAAGAAAATGATTTCATTGCTTAAATTTAACTGTGCTCCTATGGAACTTTCTATTTATTTTCAAAGAGCAGGGAAAAGAAATTTTAAAAACATTTGTGTATTGAACAATTTACTACAAATCAAAGATAAAATGATGGTTAAATAATTTCAGTATAAATTCACTGAAATTAGTTTACTTTAAAATTTTACATAAAACATAATGGAGTTTTATTCAATCACAAAGAAAAATGAAATTAGGTCATTTGCAGGAAAATGGAAGGAACTAGAGGCCATTATCTTAAAAGAAATAAGCCAAACTCAGAAAATCAAGGGTTCTATGTTTTTTCTCATATGTGAGAGGAAAAAAGAAAAGAAAGGTGTTGGCGGTTGGGGGGGTGGGGGGGCAGGTCTTGTGAAAATCAAAGGGAGATCAGTAGGGGAAAGGAACCAGGATTGTGAGGAGAGGAGGACAGGGGGAAGTGCTGGGGAGGGATATTGGCCAAATTATATTGTTATATTGTGAATGTACAAATATGAAACAACAAATCCCACCATTATGTACAACTATAATGCATCAATGAAAAAAATGTAGAAAGGGAAAATAAAACAAGAGATGCATTAATTTTACCAACAAGAAAGCACTTTATTTATTTTTTACTTTTGCAATGCTGGGGATTGAACCCAGGGCTTTATACATGCTAGGTATATGATCAACTACTAAACTACACCTCCAGCCCTAGAATGCATGTTAGAAATTTGTTTTTAACAATATCAGAAAGAAGCTGAGTGTATTGTCTTTGTATTCACAATTTTTTCGTTTCTTTACATGTTAATCTCTCTAAATAAGAAGCAGTTGATTATATTTAAGGTGTGCTGTTTATTTGGTGTGACTTCTTGCCTGAGAATAAATCAGATTTCCCCAAGCTGAACCATGAACAGGTTGCTGCTTTATTTTCAGTAATAATATTTATTATTTGTAACCTAATCTTAATATACAGTGCCTAGAGAAAATACTAGAGAATAATTTTATTTTGTTGTGTAATACTTTCTTTTTTAAATTATCTATTTTTTATTTATATATGACAGCAGAATGTATTACAATTCTTATTACACATATAGATCACAATTTTTCATATCTCTGGTTGTATAAAAGCATATTCATACCAATTCATGTATTTATACCTGTACTTGGATAATAATGATCATCACATTCCACCACCATTAATAACCCCATGCCCCTTCCTTTCCCCTCCAACGCCTCTGCCCTATCTAGAATTCATCTATTCCCCTCATGCTCCTGTTCCCTATCCCACTATGAATCGGCCTCTTTATATCAAAGAAAACATTGGGCATTTGTTTTTTGGGGATTGGCTGACTTCACTTAGCATTATCTTCTCTAACTCCATATATTTACCTGCAAATGCCATGATTTTATTCTCTTTTATTGATGAGTAATATTCCAATGTGTATATATGCCACATTTTTTTATCCATTCACCTATTGAATTATAGGTTTGTTTCACAGTTTATCTATTGTGTATTGTGCTGCTATCAACATTGGTGTGGTTGTGTCCCTGTAGTGTGCTGTTTTTTAAGTCCTTCGGGTATAGACTGAGGAGAGGGACAGCTAGGAAAGGTAGCAGAATACAACAGTCACTAATATGGTATTATGTAAAAATGTGGATGTGTAACCTATGTGATTCTGCAACTTGTATTTGGGGTAAAAAATGGGAGTTCATAACCCACTTGAATCAAATGTATGGAAGATGATATGTCATGAGCTTTGTAATGTTTTGAACAACCAATTAAAAAAAATGGTAGTTTCATTCCTAATTTTCCAAGAAATCTCCATACTGCTTTCCATATTGGCTGCACCAATTTGCAGTCCCACCAGCAATGTGTAAGTGTATCTTTTTCCCGCATCCTCTCCAACACTTATTGTTGTTTGTCTTCATAATAGCTGCCATTCTGACTGGAGTGAGATGAGATCTTAAAGTGGTTTTGATTTGCATTTCTCTAATTGCTAGTGATGCTGAACATTTTTTTCATGTATTTGTTGATTGATTGTACATCATTTTCTGAGAAGTGTCTGTTCAGGTCCTTGGACCATTTATTGATTTTTTTGTTTGTTTGTTTGGTTGGTTGTTTGGGTTTTTTTTTTTTTTTTTTTTTTGTGTGTGTGTGTGTGTGTTTAGCTTTTTGAGTTCTTTATATACCCTAGAGATTAGTGCTTTATCTGATATGTGAGGGGTAAAGATTTGTTCCCAAGATGTGGGCTTTCTATTCACCTCACAGATTGTTTCTTTTGCAGAGGAGAAACTTTTTAGTTTCAGTTCGTCCCATTTATTGATTCTTGGTTTTAATTTTTGAGCCACAGGAGTCTTATTAAGGAAGTTGGGACCTAATCCCACATGATGGAGATCAGGGCCTACTTTTTCTTCTATTAGATCAGGGTTTCTGCTTGTATTCATAAATCCCTTATCCATTTTGAGTTGAGTTTTGTGCATGGTGAGAGATGGGGTTTAATTTCATTTGTTGCTTTCCCAGCACCATTTGTTGAAGAAGCTATCTTTTCTCCAAAATGTATGCTCTAGACACCTTTGTCTAATATAATTTGTAGTACTTTCTTTAGAAATGGACAGATCTCAAATTTTGAAATTCAAATGAATGCTCAAATATATTATATATTTGTAAATAGTATTTTACTTTGTTATTAATGATTAATTAATACTCATTAAATTTAATTAATATTTACTGAGTACCCAATATGATGTGAAGTTCCATAAGGATAAGTGAGTAAATACACAAATCACTGCTCTGAAAAAAGCTGAAAATGTTGTTTAGAAAGAAAAATATTTCATATGTTCTTGTAATGAAGACAAAGGAATTAACATTGAAATAAAAAAATATGATCAGAGTTCAAGGAGGAAAAAGCCCCAAATAATTTGATGTCCCAGGAAAATTCCTAACAGAATTATTTGAAATGTATCTTAAAGAATAAGCATGTGTAATAGAGAGAGAAGGGAAGATAACCCAAGTAGAGAGAACACAAACACAAAGTTAGAAAGATGGAAGGCTTGGGCTGTGTTAGGGCTTCAATGGAGAGTCCAGTTTTTTACACTATGGGAAAACTAAAAGGAAGTGATTAGAAATAAGCCTAGGAAAGTAGGTTGAAGGAAAAATAGCTCAGGGTTGAATGCCTGACTTTATTCTGAAGTAATGAGGAGGCATGGAAAGGATTTGAACAAGGTGGGTGATGTGACCAGATCTGCACATCAGAAAGTTAACATCAATTTTATACAATGAGAGAGAGAAGTCAGTAGAATCTGTGAGCCCAGGAAGGAATTAATAGAGAACAGGATTAGGGTAGTGACTGTGGAAATGAGAAGAGAGGAAAGGTGAATTAGAGACAACTTGGCAAACAATTGAATGTAGAAAATGAAAATGTCCAGATAACAGTTTGTCATCTAGATGATTAGAAAATTAGCATTAGAATTCATCAGCATAGATAAGTTGAGAGGAAAATTATTTTTGCACAGAAAATTAATGAGCTCCATTTTAAACAAGTAGAATTCCGAATGCTAATAAGAGAGTAAGAAGGAGAGACCAAAAAACTATATTGCCTTGTGGGGTTTTTCCCCTCATGTAAATAGCAGACTTACCTCCTTGAAGCATCTTATGAAGCTAACTCATTTGCAGAATCCTGTGAAAATGTCTTGATTGAACGCTGATTTTATTTTGGGCCATTGTTATCTGTCCTTATTTTATAGGTGAGGCAACTAAACTCATAAGGTGCCAAATGACTAGAAAGTAATGGAATTATGATTAGACTACATTCTATTCCAACTCCTAGCAGTGTTCTTTATGACAGTGGTGAGTATCTATTATGTTTTATTTACCAACACTTGTATAAAAACTGCATTCCTCTTTTATTTTCAAGAATTTCTTCATCTCTTTGTCTTCAAGGATAGGTGTTAGACCTAAGCCTGTCTAGAATGAGTTGAATGTACAGTGATAGGTATAGGGCTAGGCATGTGACACAAATTAGGATAACCAAACTTAGCCAGGAAGTTTTGCTGGGAATTTTGGAAAAGAGATGATATCTAAGACTGTTTCCTGGTGCTATAATAAAGTATATGAAGTTGGGTACTTTAAATATATGTTTATTTATCTCACAGTTCTTGAGATTCAAGAGAGGGGTTCCAGCACGGACTTGGCTGTGGTGAGGACCTCATGTCCATATCACAATACAGCAGATGGTGTCATAGTGGGAGTGTGCAAGAAGGAGAGAGAGGAAGCCAGAGAGATTTAGGGGCCAGGCTTATTCTCTTTGTAACAACTCATTTTCAGAGGAATCAACCAGGGCCCTGAAATAACTATGTTAATCTTTTCTGAGGGTGATGCCCCCAGTGACCTAATTAACTCCCAATACATCACCCTTCTTTAAGGGTCTACCATCTTCAACATCACCACACTGGGGACCAAGCTTTCAGTACATGAACTTTAGGGGAGACATGCTCAAAGTATATCTAAATCAACCATAGCTGATGGCTTCTTGTGAATTTAAATAAGCAGAAGATTGAAACTTTTACAGGACCACCTCTTCCAATCATCAGACTACTGCGGGAGCCCAGGCCCAGCCCAGATGCACCCATACCAGCACGCACAGGACACAGGCTCACAGTAGGCTCAGGTCCACCCCTTTATGGCAGGGCAGAAACCCTCCAGAGCCCAGCCTCAGACACAGGACCATCCCTTCTGACCAGCAGACTACCATGGGAACCCAGGCCCAGTCCAGATCCGCCCATACCAACTTGTGCAGGACCCAGGTCAAGGGTATGTTCCAATTTGTCCTCCGCCCCACCTGGGAGCTTAAGCCTAACCCAATTCCATCTTGGGACACTGCAGTCATCGCCATAGCCTTCCCCACACAGTATCCCTTAACTTTTTGACAATAGACAGGGCTTAGAAGCAGCTGCATCTCAGAGCAGGCATCCCAAAGAGAGTGTGAGGCCCACCCTTTCACCCCCATCTCTGTAAGTAATTGCTTCCATCTTGGGGCACCTTAACTATTATCTCAAGTTACTTTGGCTATTGCCTCCACCACATTTAGATGCAGTAGCATACATTGAGGGACACCAGCAGGGTCTGGAAGCCCAACATCAAGGTGCGGTACAGACAATCTACATGGGTACTACAAGAATATAGGGAAGAAACTGTAATATTTCAGATCCACACTGCAAGAAAGGAAGATACATAGACAACATGAAAACACAAAGGAGGAAAGTGCCCCAAACAAGGGATACTACAATAACAGAACCCATGGGCAGCAAAGTTGATGAAATGTCAGAGAAGGAGTTCAGAAGGTTCATAATTAAAATGATCTGTGAATTAAAGAATGACCTAAAAGACTGACACTTATAGAAGATGGAAAGCCTGGAATTACCTATGGCTATATTTGATAGTTCATAAAAGATTTTTCCTGAGATTGAAGGAAAGCCATCCGAGAAAAACAGGTAGAAATGGTAGAAACAAATTTCTTCTGACATTGCTAAAGCACTCAGATATTCAGATTTGACCATGCCTCTGGCCAAGGTTTACCCTTAACCTTTTCAGATTTGTGAACCAATTAATACCTTAGTTTTTCATTTTCTACCTAAAATATCCTCACTAACATGAAAGGCAGTTATTATTGTCAAATCTTAAAATGTTGAGTTGGCAAGTTGGGGTGGATCACATGATAGTGAATATTCCATGTACTAACTAGAAAGTAGTCCTGTTGAGGGCCACAGACAAGTTAAGATGGCGCCTGGCACTTTGCCAGGAGGAGTGGTTTGGGAAGTAATGCCAGCGAGCCATTAAGATGATGGAGATTCCTTAATGACTGACTGCTGTGTCTAGATTATGTCAATTAAATTAAGCTGTGTATAATTATTAAGATGATGAGGATTCCTTAATGACTGATTGTTGTAACTGGATGATGCTAAATTGAGTCAAGCTGTGTATTCAGTTATGTATATATACCTCTGCTGTCCTACAATAAAGCAGCTCCCGCTGTATCAACCTTCACAAGTTGCTTGTCACCCCCCGCCCACCGGGTTACTTTGCCCAGCCAGACTGCAGCATAGTCCATCTATGCTAAAGAGTAGAAATGCAGATGGTTAAACTGTTACCTATCACGTCTTCAGATTCAGGTAATGTGTCTCCTTCAGCTAGAACTTTAGGGGACTTGGTAGAAAATTGTCATGTTGCTGGAATATCTTAAACAATTCTCTCAAGCGTGCCTGTTTAAAAGCAAAGGAAGAAGAAAATATAACCTTGCTAATATGTATCTATCCATTCAAGCTGAGATTCAAATGACCATGAGATTTGAAAATTGAAAAAGGATAATTCTCTACCCAAAAACAAAATTAGTGCACAGAAAGCCAGTGAGGCCTACAAAAACAAAGAAAAATAAGATTTAGGAGATGCTATATGATTCCCCAAATCCTTCCCAAGAAATTTGAGTACTGTTCCATGCCTAAAGAAGATGTTAGTTAGGATATTTTAGGTGAGAATGACAGAAACTCAATCTAATTATCTTATCTAAAACACAGTGGAAAGACTTTCCCTATCTTGCCACCTAGATATATGAAAAAGATTAATTATCACTCCCAGTTCCAACCAAAAACCTTCAAGCAGGCTAAAATGTGAATAGAACTTTGAAGCCTAATGCTAAGAAAAAGAAAACATACACTCTCTAGAAATAATGACTCAACATAATGTCAAGTTCCAGTTACTAGTCTATGGCTTTAACCAAATGCAAATTAACTGGATACCTTCCAAGATTTTAAGAAAGTTTCCCTTCCAGTTAAACCCCAAATCTGGAAAGCAAATTCTTGAAGGTATTGAACCCCTAAGCATGCTGTACGCTACCAAAATTTCATCAATAGGAAGTGGGTTGTTAAAAGAAAGGGGTGCTTTCCAATGTCAATATCAAATGTGGCCACAAGAGAAAATTATCAAGTAAACTTCTTCATAATGCAGAATTGGCTGACCAAGTTGCCACTATACTTCCAGGACAGGAAGAACTTTCAGTCCCTGACAAGTGGAACCACTGTTTATTTTAATTCCTCCTCTTCTTCCCACTTAAAAATTAAAAGTTTATTAAAATTTCTTCCATCATGGTCTACTATGTTTTTTGTATGTAGGTCAAACAAATATACCACTTAGTCATAGACAAAGAAGAATCATAAGAAGCAACATCCTCAACTAACAGAAAGGTATAAAGGAAAGATCCTGATCTAGAAGCATAGAGTAATACACAAAATATATTCATATTTTATAAAGAAGAAGCTGTGTATCAAACAGTTGCATTATAGTACATAGAAATAATATATGTATTAAGATAAATGTGGATATGTATAGATTAAAAGTGTATGTGTTTTTTGAACAACTAAGGGTAACATAATAGAAATATATTGATTTTCCCTACCAAGCATCCTAAATACAGAATCCTTCTTTTCCTTATGAACTTTTCCATTTGCAGTATATGGGATTTGGATGGTCTGCCCTTGTACTTGGGGCATACTCTGAAAGGCCTGACCTTTTATAAATAGTATGCACAATTATTGCTTAGGATATGTGCACATGATCTAAGATACACAAATCAGATTTTTTACTCCACGGCATTACCAAGCTGCTAGGAAAAAAACCCTGGAAATACCAATACTCATTTTTGTTCCCAATTAGAGAACTTTTGAGCATGAAACAAGTAAAGAAGGTAGAGCTGAGGGGTTTGAAAAGAGATTTTGTGTGAGCATCTAAATTCAACCATGCTCAAAGTCTCTAAACACAGCACGTGTATATTAGCTCTTTGAGCCAATAAATTTGCTTTTCTACTTCAGTAAGTTCAGGATATGTTTCTGAAACATAGAGTCTTAATAGATATAAATATATCTGGTCTTATTCTCCATTTCAATAATTCAAGCTTTTAACTTCTAAGTCTTTCCACTACAGAATATTAAGTTTTCCAGGAAAAAGAAAGTTTTTACAGAAAAACTTCCTGATTTCTTAAAATTTACTTAGACATTATCATATTGTGAATATTTCCAAGAAAATAAAGAGCCTAGAGACATGTTTGATCCAGGAAGTAGAGTCATTATGATTTATACAGAATATTGGATATATTGCAGGAAGCAGACTTTACCCAATTGTAGGAAGAGCTGGGTACTGACAAACTAGAGGCAGAAAACAGGCATCAGTCAAGGAGTGGAGTGCTTCTCAAATACTGGTGCAAGTTAAGCAGTCAAAAGTCAATGAGTGAAAGGAAGTCTGAAAAAAAAAAAACACATCTAACCACCAAAGTGAGACTGTCAGGTGAGGAGAGCTGGTGAGGGATCTATAGGAAGCTACTCATGGCTTCTCTTCTATGGTTTATAGCTAATTATAAGCCTAGACTGCAGCAACAGTTGGGAAAAGTAACAGTTGGGAAGAAGTATTCTTTCTCCTTCTCACTTTGGCTACAAGACCTACAGGGAGTAAAATTTGCTGTTTTCATACTTGTACCTTCCAAATCTCACACAAATTCTCTTTGGGCCAATTGACTTGGAGTCTTTTAGGGGAGTAGATGCTGGTAAATGTGGTTCTTGGTTTAACCAAATTGATACAGAATAATCTGCAACAGTCCTTTCCCGGTCAACTTGGCATCAATTCACAGATATTTTAACTGGATTGCACATAAGAAAAAAAGAAATCCATGCTTCTGCCTAACCTGGTGTACCACTCTGTTGCACAAATGAAAACATACTATCCAGAAGAGGACACACAAAACACAAAAATACCATCTTAAGGTGATAGCTTGTTTTTCTGATTCACACTTCCCTTTCATTATCCTATAACTCAAAACTGAGCTATCAGTTTAACCACTATTGTTTATTTGGATAGTAAAGGAATGGGAAAAGAAAAAAATTGTGTCAAAATAAAGAAAAAAATATATCTACAACAGTTCTTACTTATGCAGGGTGGTATTTATAATTTTCTTCTTGTAACCATTCCATAGTTCCTTTGCTCTGAAAAAGAACATCTATTGGTGTTCTTTCTGGGATTAATAATGAAAACCTTCATTTACTAAGGTTCTGTCCTGTTTATTAGCCCTACCCCAAATTTTTAAAATTTTGTCACATAACATGAGAATGCCATGGGAACTCAAAGTGTTTCTACTATTCCAAACATATGTTCTTTCTGTAAGTAGGTTCCCAACTACTACCCAATTGCCTCAATAGAAAAATGTCCCATCTCATATTTTTTTCCTTGGTTAGGTGGTATGAGGAGTTCTAGAGTGGCCATATGTCAGTCTCAACACATGAGTAAAGCTATTTTTGTCCCTTACCAGTGGGGAAAAAATACCTTTAAACTACCAATTAAAGGTTGCAGAAATGAGAAGCAAAAATGTTGATAACACTCGTATATTCATCTCGGGAAATATAGCCATGGATGAAACAGTACCATATATTGGTCTCAATTTACACAGAATACCTAATCCTGAAGGACATTACTTCAATCCCAATAGTGTTGCTCTCCCATTGGCACCATAACAAAATATACAAAAGGTCATTCCGTAGCTCTATTAGGCCAGCAGCTTCAGGGTAATAAGTAGAATGAAAATATTAGTGAATTCTATGAACATGAGCCCATGGACACAAAAATAAGTTCCTTCATCAGAGGTAATGCTGTATTGAATTTTCTGATGTTGAATAAGGTATTCTGTATGGATGGATTCTGTATACTTGGATTCAGAACAGCCATGGATGATGATTTTGGCAGAAACATTGGAGGTAAGGAAGGAAAGTCATTTTCAGATAAATATCTATTCCAGGGAAAATAAAGCACCAAACCTTGCACAAGACAAATGGTCCAAATAATCACTCTGCCAGAGGGTAAATGGCAAGACTTCTAGGGGAATGGTGCCATGTAAATATCTCACATTTTGCCCCTTGGCAGGTTGGACACTGAGCAGTGGTTATGTCCCAATCAGTTTTGTGTTGTTGAGCCCATGCATAACCTCTGTCCTTTCTTGCATGATAACTTTCCGTGTTCATTTGGCTAGGACAGAAATGACTGGAGAAAGGCACTAACTTATAGTCAGAGAAAAGAAATTTTCACATAATTATTAAAGTTTTCCTTTGATGGTCACTTTTCAATGAGCATTTAATAAGTCACAAATATCTCCATATTTCATACATAATCAGAGAGGTTTATTCATATATTTCTTCCTCAAATTGTGACCAATTTTGTGTGTGATCTTCAAGTCTCTGACTATTCATCCAAACATTAAGTGCTGCATGTGTGGAGCAGGGCGGATTTATGTCTTTGAACATTTTCTTTCCTTTTAGGTAAAAATAAACAACTAGGTGCATTTCCCTGAAGATTTCCCTCACCACAGTCCTTTAGCATTATCCCTAAGCAAAGTCTGTCTGAGCAGAGTTGAGTCTCTTCAGCTTTTCTCTTTAGAGGTGTGCCAGCATATCATGAAGAAATTTCTATAAGCCAGAGCCCATGTTTGGTTCTTCCTTAGTCAGTTGGTCATAGGGAGTTCATCATGAGATGGCAGGTACAAGTTGAGATGGAGGGAAGCAAAGAGACAGAAATACGGGCAATGAGCTTAAGTGATACTTACTAATGCACAAATTTATGCCTTCAATACCAGCTTGAGACTGATCTTATGTACATTGCTTTAATTTGATGATGAAGTGCTGCTGTAGATACCCTACATTTTGGGTTGATACCAAGTGCTTGGCTCATGATAGGCAGCTTGCATAATTTGGTAACTTGGTTAGACAGTGGTCAAGCTTTCTATTTTTTCTGGCTTTCCCATTAGCAAGGCTCAAGCTGTTTTTCAAAAGGAGAAAAGTTTTCTACAGAGGAGGAAAAACTTTGCTCCAAAATTTTTAAAGTTCTGTGTTAATAATCACTTGTAAGGACTTACTGGAGATTCCATATAGCATCTAATTGTGAGATTTCAGGCACCATCAAATCTCCTCAGTCACATGGCCCAAGTTATTGGGCATCTTGTAAAGCAGCTTGGACCTTAAATAGACCTCCCTCTCCCCACTGGTTCTTTTCAAGTTTGGCAGCCTATAAAGATACTTCTAAATTACTTGGTAAAGGGGTTAGAATAGTATGTCCAAATGAGATGTATGTTGCTTCCCAAAATCCAAAGAGGCCCATGAAGTGCTGTGCTTCTTAGTCAGGAGAGATTAATGTAGTAACTTGCCCTTCACTTCTAAAGGGCATGTCAACATGTCCCAGACCTAGACCCTGAAAAGTTTCACCAAGGTGGCAAATCCCTGAACTTTTATGTGGTGTTTCTGTATCAGACACATCTTTGCATCTTCAAGGTGGTGAGCTTTTCTCTTAAAAGTTATTATGAGGCTAGCCTCTTCAGAAGTATCAGTATTAATAAAGAAGAGCTTAAAGATAGTGAACAGGATATTTAAACCAGCTGTTAAGTGGAGCTCTGAAAAAAGCAGGACCCCAAGGTAAGAAACAGAATCAAAGGCGCTAATGGCTATTAGAGAAAAACAAAACAATACAAAAAGGTCTGGCAGAATAAGAAACCACAAAACTAGGATATGAAAGTATCCTCTCAGATAATTTATGGACCATAAATAGAGCTCCCTCTCCCCACTGTTTCTTGTTAGAGAATGCCACATTCAGAACTAGTTCTGTAGGTCCTTTATTGTCTTAATTTTTCTTCCTGGCTTTTAGCACTTGGTATCTCTTATACTCTCAACCTAAATGCTAACTTTGTAAGTTATTCCTGTCAATATATCAAGTTCCAATGTCCCCCGTTGATGACACATTAAAAGGTAAACAACTCATAGCAAAAGATTCTTTCAAATATGGCCCTCAACTGTCCTTGTAGTCTTGGCCTGACATTTCACCTCATGGAACCTATTCTCCAGTCATATTACATCCTCTACTTTCCATATAATATACTGTGGGTTTTCTCAACTTTCAGTCTTTACACATCCTGGACCTCTGCTGGGAGAGTCCTTCCTCCTCTTCTCCTGCTCAATTCATGCTCAAGACTCCATTCAAATATCATTGCTCTGAATTCCCTGATTCTCCTAAGCAAATAATTGAGTCTATCTCTGAGCTCCACCCAGCATGTGGTTCATAGTTATTAGAGTGCTCACCACAGGAGAGCATTGTTTTTCTATCTCTATGTGTCTATCTTAGCAACTAGAACAAAGGAGAAGTATAATGAACATTTGAAAAACAAATGAATGAATGAGCTTATCACCTCCTAGTTGACCCACACCCTTCACTATAGCTCCCTATCTATTATCTTGCAATTTACCATGGATTTTATGTAAAATATTTACTAGGAAATGTAGTTTTCCAAAACAACTATGTTTGCAATTTTTCAAGTCACTAACAGAATGCTCCTTTGAATTGACTTTTTTACACATCACTTAGAAAAGGTTGGTATTGGGTTTAATGAGTTTATTTTTTGTTGTTGTTGCTGGCCAATACTTAAATGAATCTCTACGTAAGAAAGAGAAAAAAAGTTGACCAGCTAATTAAAATATTTATTTTAGTTTCATAGTTTACTGTGTTAAAATTATGTACTTATTCTGGAATAATAGGACCTTCTCTTTGAGTCTTGTTTTCCAACAAACTGGCTATGTGACCTTTCATAGATAACCCCATAATTGCTTAGTTCTTCCTGCTATAAAATGACAATTATTTCGGCTCATTCTACAGGTATGTTTTAGTTATTTTAGTTTTTCAGGGTTTGTTTGTTTGTTTGTTTTAGTACAAGCACTATTCAAATGTAAGAATTCTGAATACTGTGTGGCTAATAAACATATTGGTACACTCAGTGTTCTCTGGACAACCTCTGGGCTCTAAGACTTACTTAACTTTTTGTCCCTATCCACCTGCATAATGTCTGAACAAAATAGAAACCTACTTAACACCCATTTGAATATCTATACTTCATAGTCAATCATTGAAATGGTACCTGGAATATTTAGGAACCTTTCCTTCATTGTTGGAATTAATTATTTTTTCTTTTATTATTTAGACTAATACTTTCATCAGAACAAGTAGTTTTTGTTGCATACTCTGGTAGTAGTCTTGAATAAGCCAAATTCTAGCTTAAGTAAGTCCTAATTCTGTATTACAGTTCTAAATTGGCAAATCTAAATTGAAATGCAAATTTATAATTTTTTGAAAACTACAAATTCACAGTTATAGTGAATTTGTAAATGTTATAGGGAATATGCCTGTAAATGCAAATGTCCAGCATAATACTGAAATACACTGAGAATTGATTTTCCCTAATTTAGAGCCACCTGTGTTACTTTGCTCCAATTGTGTGAGTTATGAAGAGCTTTAAGCTCAAGCTGGTCTGGCAGCTGCTCTGAAATAGCAGGGTGGTACAGCTATAATTGTGGTAACAGCAGTGGAAATAGGGCCCTCTCATCAAGTGAGAATCATTCTAGCACTTAACATTTTTCCCTCCTCTGAAATCTCACCTTTATCTTGCTTAATATTTATAGTTTAATTCTCAATAGAGAGAATTGCAAATTGGATTCCTTAAATATTAGGCATATTCATTTATAGGTTTATCAAGTTTTTGTGTGACAAAAGAGCAATGTGTTCAGTCCAATAATGTAAAGAGGATACAGGGTTCACTATAAACTCAGGGGACAGACCTATGAATAGCTTGTGTTCTAAGGAAAGCAAGAGGTAAAAGCAGCTCATTTCACCAGAAAGAAAGGGTCAAGCAAGGCTTTTCAGAAAAGGTGGTACTTGAGTACTCTTGAGAGATAAGTGCACCAAACTGATGCATTCAAGTATGTCTGTTGAGAAGGAACTGTATGTATTCAATATACAGGTTATCAATCTGCTTTGTGAATCCTGAAAACTACGAGTAATTTTGATTTTTTAAAATAAATAAGTGTTTAAAAATGGGGAACGCAATACAGGGAAGCCTGTGGTAAATGGATACATGTCCAGCATGAGTGAAAAATAGAGCAAAATATGCTCTTATCTTAGGGATAACAGACAGCAAGCATCTTGTCGGCTTTAACTGACTATATCAATCAAAAGAGAATCATAGTAAGTTGAACAGGGAAAGTTTAATATGAAAAACTACTAACTATAACAGATTAGAATAACTAGGAATTTGCTAATCAAAAATAAAAAAGAACTCTATATAATACAGAAATGGCACATATAAGAAATAGCTATTGCACCTTAAATTGAGACAGAGTTGAACTGCTCTGTCCACTCTCTAGCCCTCACCCCTAAAACCTGAGATACAAACCCTGTTAGAGAAGGCATGGAAGTGGCACATTGAATGTGGAGAAGATATGGTGATTCCACATTGCTGAAATTTGCTGAAACTCTGGTGTTCCAGGGGAAACTATTTATAGGGATATGGCTCACTGGAGATACTTATAAAATTGTTGGACTGGGGAGCTGCTGAGGAGCTGCTGACTTTTGTGTTCTGCTGTCTGCTCTGAAGTTCAAACCCAAACATGGATAAAGCTTCTTGTGCTGGAAAAAGCCCTGTGCTGCAAGAAGTTAGTCATGCTGGACATTTCCCAATCTAAAAACCTGTTTTACCTTCAAAGAACAAAACCCCAGTATATCTGCTAGGTTGAAGATGGCAGCCATGCAACTGTAGAGACAGATGGAAGGGATCCTTGGTTCTTACTACTTCTCAGCTCTCC
Organism: Marmota monax; assembly: GCF_021218885.2. Classification (NCBI taxonomy): domain Eukaryota; kingdom Metazoa; phylum Chordata; class Mammalia; order Rodentia; family Sciuridae; genus Marmota; species Marmota monax. The sequence continues at coordinate 4,153,028 of NW_026694256.1, read as the reverse complement.
CTCAATCCTCTGTCTTTAAGACTAAAGACACTTGTAAAGGTGGTAAAGCAATCCTTAGCAGGAAAAGTGAAGCAGGTGGCATCACTATACCAGACCATAAACTATACTACAGAGCAATAGTAACAAAAACATCATGGTATTGGCACCAAAACAGACTGGTAGACAATGTACAGAATAGAGGACACAGAGACTAACCTACAAAATTACAATTATCTTATATTAGACAAAGGTGCCAAAAATATGCATTGGAGAAAAGATAGCCTTTTCAACAAATGGTGATGGGAAAATTGGAAATCCATATGCAACAAAATGAAATTAAACCCCTGTCTCTCACCATGCACAAAACTCAACTCAAAGTGGACCAAGGACCTAGGAATTAAATGAGAGACTCTGCATCTAATAGTAGAAAAAGTAGGCCCTAATCTCCATCATGTGGGATTAGGCCCCAACTTCCTTAATAAAACTCCTGTGGCTCAAGAATTAAAACCAAGAATCAATAAATGGGATGGATTCAAACTAAAAGGTTTCTTCTCAGTAAAAGAAACAATCTGTGAGGTGAATAGAGAGCATACATCTTGGGAGTAAATTTTTACCCCTCACACATCAGATACAGCACTAATCTCTAGGGTATATAAAGAACTCAAAAAGCTAAGCACCAAAAATAAATAAATAAATAAATAACCCAATTAATAAATAGGCCAAGGACCTGAAGAGACACTTCTCAGAAGAGGATATACAATCAATCAACAAATATATGAAAAAAATGTTCATCACCTCTAGCAATTAGAGAAATGCAAAACAAAACTACTTGGAAATTTCATCTCACTCCAGTCAGAATGGCAGCTATTATGAAGACAAACAATAGTAAGTGTTGGAGAGGATGTGGGGAAAAAGTTACACTCATACATTGCTGGTGGGACTGCAAATATGTACAGCCAATATGGAAAGCAATATGGAGATGCCTTGGAAAACTGGAAATGGAACTACCATTCGACCCAGCTATCCTTCTCCTTGGTCTATATTCAAAGGACTTAAACCTGCATGCTACAGGGACACAGCCACATCAATGTTTATAGCAGTACAATTCACAATAGCTAAACTGTGGAACTAACCTAGATGCCCTTCAGTAGATGAATGGATAAAAAAAAATGTGGCATATATACACATTGTAATTTACTCAGCAATAAAAGAGAATAAAATCATGGCATTTGCAGGTAAATGGATGGCATTGGAGAAGATAATGCTAAGTGAAATTAGCCAATCCCAAAAAAACAAATGCCCAATGTTTTCTCTTTTATAAGGAGGCTGATTCATAGTGGGATAGGGAGGGGGAAGATGGGAGAAATAGCCTTGATAGGGCAGAGAGGTTGGTGGTGAAGGGAGGGGGCAGGGGATTAACAAGGATGGTGGAATGTGATGGACATCATTATCCAAAGTTCAGGTATGAAGACATGAATTGGTGTGAATATACTCTGTATATAACCAGAACTATGAAAAATCATGCTCTATATGTGTAATAAGAATTGTAATGCATTCTGCTGTCATTTATTTTTTTTAAAAAATCAATTAAAATTTTTTTTTAAAAAGGGAACACTCCTTTCTCCCCCGATGCCTCTCCAGCACCCCTAGTGATGAAGCTTAACACTGCATCAGCTGAAATTGATTAAATTTCAATGAAATTGATAAAACTTAAATTGATTCATCACCATTTCCACAAGAAGGTTAAAGGATGAATTTTGCACTAAGAGGAAGCAGTGAAGAGAACAAAGAACAATCATAACATGAAGAATTTAGTTAGTTTCCGGCATTTTAACAGCACCACTGGTCTCTAGAAGTGAATGAATGAGCACCTTGAAAATTATGAACTAAAAAAAATATTTTCAACATAGAAACTGACGCATGGCCTACCGGCATTGTAATAAAATAAAGACATTTTCACATATGTGAACTATCAAATACTGTATATCCCATTTACCCCTTCTTAGAAAATAAAGGATGTGCTTTTAAAAAAAAAGAGTGAAAAAGAAAGAGAAAAAGAGGGGATCATATACACATATAAAAGCTATACAGTTATAGCTAGTAATTGGGTTCACCCCAACAAACTTATACATGCATGGAGATCAATTTGATTCATGTTTCCCTCTTTTCCCTCCTGTTCTTACCTCCCCTTCTCCATCCTCTACTCTGCTAGACTTCCTTTTGCTCATCTATTGATTTGTATTTGATTGGTTCTTTATGTAATCTTATCCTTCCCTCCCCCTTTCCTTTATTTTACTATAGTTTCTGCGTATGAGAGAAAATATTTGACCTTTGAGTTTCTGAGTTTGGCTAATTTTATTTAGCATGATATTCTTCATTTCCATCCATTTACTGGTAAATGCCAATATGTCATTCTTTTGAATGACTTAGTACAACTCTATTGTGTGTGTGCGTGCACATGTGCGTGCACGTGCATGCGTGCATGTGTGTGTATATGTGTGTGTGTGTGTGTGTGTGTGTGTGTGTATATATATATATATATACATATCACAATTTCTTAATCCATCCATCTGTTAACAGGCATCTGAGTTGATTCCATAATTTATTGTGAATTGTGCTGTTATAAACATTGAAGACACTGGGTTGCTGTAGTATGCCAATTTTAAATATTTTGGGAAAATACCCTGGAATGGGATAGCATGGTCTAATGGTGGTTCCAGTCCCTAGTTTTTGAGGAATCTCCACACTGCTCTCTAGAATAGTTGTACTAGTCTGCACTCTTACCAACAATGTACAAATGTTCCTTTCTTCCTACAACCTCGCCACCACTTATTGTTGTTCACATTCTTGATCACTGCCAATCTGACTGGAATGAAATGAAATGTTAGCGTAGTTTTGATTTGCATTTCCCTGATTGATAGAAATGTTGAACATTTTTTCATATATTTTTGACATTTTATGTTTCTTCTATCGAGAAGTTTCTGTTTAGTTCTTTTGCCCATTTATTGATGGAGTTATTTGGTGTTTTTCGAGTTCTTTATATATTCTGGATATTTATTCCCTATCAGAAGAGTAGCTGGTCAAGATTTTTTCCTATTCCGTAGTCTCTGTTTTTTCAATCTTAATTATTTCCTTTAATGTGCAGAAGATTTTTAGTTAATTGGCATCCCACTTATTACTTCTTGGTTTTTATTCCTTGTACTTTGGTGTCTTGTTAAGGAAGTAAGTGCCAGCACCTATGTGATGGAGTGTTGACCCTATGTTTTCTTCTAGTATCTGTAGTGTATTCTTAGTAAATTCCTGAAATTCTAAGCTATGACTATTACCTACATCATTATATTAATTTAAGTAATAAATACAGATTTAAACAAAAACTTTTAATACAACTTTAATATAGGAAATAAGAGGGGAAGTAGAGGATATAAAAGTTTTAGGGAACTAAATCCTCAGTCATCACCTTAAAGAGTCAATAGATAACATCTAAAATGTAATAATAAAAATATAGGAGTGCTATATATCCATATTATTTAGAAATATGATAATACAAAGAAGTCCTCTTTAAAGGAGTCAAAGTGATTATAGTAACTGACTCTGAGGAAAGGAACTGGAGAAAAGTGAATTTAGAAAAAAAATTCAGAGAAGTACTGAATTTTGTTACCTGTTATTTTGTTTTATGTGCCTTATAAACCATATGCATATTTTGCATTTTAAAAATGAAATTAACTTTTAAAAATGAAAGCACATATTAATTTTAAAAGTTATTATCATATTCACACTCACTGAAAAATATGTGTTAAAAAGTAACTGTAGGCCTGGATCAATGATATGCACTAGACTTAACACTGGAGTAAGACTGGGCTCCCAACCCCAAGGCACTCTCAAGGTTAAAGCAGGACAGAAGGATGATGAGAATTGCAAGAAACAAATTAAAGGACATTGCCATTTAATGCTGGGTGTATGGTATGAATTATAGTCTATAAAATCCATTTGTCAAAAGTAGTATAAGAGAAAAATTTCTTAAAAATAAATTATTTTACAATTTAAAAGAAGTCACTCAGCAGGCTGCTGTATCATTTTATGAATAATAATAGCAGTAATGAGCTCAGATAGAAGAATATAAAGATAGGTAAAAAGGAGACAAAAGGAAGGACAAGATAATATCATTTTAATCAGGTGTTCTGCATATCTTTCCAGGCCTGTCACTCCCAGAGTTAGTTATTCTTCCAGGGCTGTCACTCCCATATTGCTGGGAAATCTGTAACTCCTCACTTTAGTATAAACTTACTTATAAAAATTACCTTGTGCACTGTTAATTAGCTCACACAATAAACAGATGAAGGAAAGAGAGATGTGATCTCAAGACCTAAAATTTAGAGGAATTACCAATAGTATCTATTGATCAGATAATGGATACCCCATCATATAATGGAGCCAAAGAATCCTAAGAATAATCAAACTCCATTAACCATCTTCTCATCACCAGAATGATATCATCCCCACATAGCTTCCCATGCCCAGCCCTCACCAAGTTTCATTTCAAAGAAGAGCCTGACAACCCCAAACACATCTCTTATTCTTAAGATGGTCCACATTCTCCATAGAGTGTATATTCCTCACTTTCCTAAATACATCTCTGTATTTGTAATTGACAATGGCCTTAAATTAATTTCTGGGATGTTTTTCAAGAGCCCCACTTGTTATGAGTAGAGGTCCTGTCTGTGGGAACTCCTCAGACCTCATTGGTTACAGTGATAGCTGCTATTGTCTTTATAGCCTCATCTGTCTTAATAAGAAACCACTCAAGGTCTTTTACTCTTTCCTTTGAATTAATCCTCTATATTTTAAGGAAGGAAATTTACTAATTTTTTTTTACAGATGAGCTTTCTACTGGAAGAGCTCATGATTCAAACTCAGAGGGAAGGAAATAGACTAATTTATCTCCTTGACTGTGATTCAACAGAATATTTCTTTCTATAGGTTGTGGTCAAGAAAAGTTGGGAAAGTCACTGATGCAGGTTGCCAGAATCTCACAATTGTTCCTGATTGCTAAAACAAAGTGATGTCTTTTGTCATTCAAACCATTCCTTAAAACATTAAGTTTTAATTATTTATCTACTTGGGAAACTATAGTTGTCAAAGAAAGTACTTGTTTTTTTTCTTTAAATAAACTTCTTAAAATTTCCATGTGAATGGATTCAAAGCACATTCCAAATTTGCTTAAGTGTTCTCTTTTTGTAATTTTCTAAATGCTAATATTATTAATTGTGCTGTTAATATATTCTGAATAATGTAATTTAAACTTAGATACTTTATTTTCCTGCCAATTTAATTATTGTGTACCTGCAATATTGATCTCTTTATGACCTAAAATAAAGGATGAAGATTGGATAATGAAATAAAATACTTATCTCCATTATTTAAAATTCTGCCATCCTATTATTGAAACACTTCAAACAGTATCTGCATGTGATCAATGTAATTATCATAATACCATATACTAAATTAAAATGAAATATTAGATATTGTAAATATTTGGTGTCCTTTTCCCTATTATTCTCTGTGTATGCTTTTCATTTGGGTGTCAGAGAACCATTTTGAAAAGAGTAGAATGAGCTTTCATATTTGCTGAAGACATTTTTAATAATGCTTTAGAAATGCTCTTATTTAATTATTGATCTACTTGGGAAAATGTAGTTATCAAAGAAAGTACTTCTTCTTTTTCTTTAAATAAACTTCTTAAAATTTCCATGTGAACGGATTCAAAGCACATTCCAAATTTGCTTAAGTGTTCTCTTTTTGTAATTTTCTGTGTCCTCTATTCTGTATCATTGATCTCCAAGTCTATTTTGGTGCCAATACCCTGCTGTTTTCATTACTATTGCACTGTAATACAGTATAAGTCTGGTATAGTGATGCCACCTGCTTGACTATTCTTGCTAAGTATTGTTTTAGCTATTCTGGGTTTCTTATTTTACCAGATGAATTTCATGACTGCTTATTCTATTTTTATGAAGAATGTCATTGGGATTTTTATTGGAATTGCTTTAAATCTGTATAGTGCTTTTGATACTATGGTCATTTTGACAATATTAATTCTGCCTATCCAAGAACAAGGTAAAACTTTCCATCTTCTAAGGTCTTCTTTAATTTCTTTCTTTGGTGTTCTCTAGTTTTCAGTGTAAAGGTCTTTCATCTTTTTTGTTAAGTTGATTCCCAAGTATTTAATTTTTTTAAGGCTATCATAAATAGGGTAGTTTTCCTAGTTTCTCTTTCAGAGGATTTTTCACTAATGTATAGAAATGCCTTTGATTTATAGTTTCTGATTTTATATCCTGCTACTTTCCTGAATTTATTTATTAGTTCTATAGATTTTCTAGAAGAATTTTTGTGGTCTTCTAGGTACAGAATCATATCTTCAGCAAATAGTGCTAATTTGAGTTCTTCTTTCCCTAATCGTATCCCTTTAATTTCTTTCATCTAATTGCTCTGGCTGGAGTTTCAAGAACTATGTTAAATAGAAGTAGTGAAAGAGGGCATCCCTGTCTTGTTCCAGTTTTTAGAGGGAATACTTTCAATTTTTCTCCATTTAGAATGATGTTGGCCTGGGGTTTAGCATAGATATCTTTGACTATGTTGAGATATGTTACTGTTATCTCTATTTTTTTTAGTGTTTTGAACATGAAGGGGTGCTGTATTTTTTCAAATGCTTTTTCTGCATCTATTGAAATGATTATATGATTCTTTAAGTCTATTGATGTGATGAATTACATTTATTGATTTCTGTATGTTGAACCAAATTTGCATCCCTGGGATGAATCCCACTTGATCATGGTGCAAAATATTTTTGATACGTTTATGTATTTATTTGACAGAATTTTATTGAGAATTTTTGCATCTATGTTCATTAGAGATATTGGTCTGAAGTTTTCTTTTTTAGATATGTCTTTGCCTGGTTTTGGAATCAGGGTGATTGGCCTCATAGAATGAGTTTAGAAGTGTTCCTTCTTTTTCTAGTTCACAAAGTAATTTGAGGAGTATTGGTATTAGCTCTTCTTTAAAGGTCTTGTAGAACTCAGCTGTGTATCCATCCAGTCCTGAGCTTTTCTTGGTTGGTAGGCTTCTGATAGTGTCTTTTATTTCCTTTCTTCAAATTGATCTGTTTAACTTGTGCATATCATCCTGATTCAGTTTGGGCAAATCATATAACTCTAGAAATTTGTTGATGCCTTTGACATTTTCTATTTTATTTGAGTACAAATTTTCAAAATAATTTCTAATTATCTTCAATATTTCTATAGTTGTCTGTTGTGGTATTTCTTTTTTTCATCATGGATGTTAGTAATTTGAGTTTTCTCTCCTTCAGTTTGTTAGCATGGCTAATGGTTTATCGATCTTATTTATTTTTTCAAAGGACCAACTTTTTGCTTTTTCAACTTTTTCAATGGTTTCTTTTATTTTAATTTCATTGATTTCAGCTCTGATTTTAATTATTTCTTGTCTTCTACTGATTTTGGTGTTGATTTGTTCTTCTTTTCTAGGGCTTTGAGATGTAATGTTAGGTTATTTATTTGTTGACTTTTTCTTCTTTTAAAGAATGAACTCCATGCAATGAAATTTCCTCTTAGTATTGCATTCATAGTGTCCCAGAGATTTTGATATGTGGTATCAGTGTTCTCATTTACCTCTAAGAATTTTTAAATTTCCTCTTTGATGCCTTTTCCAACCTACTGTTCATTCAATAGCATACTATTTAGTCTCCAGGTGTTGGAATAGCTTTTATTTTTTTTATTTTATAGTTGATTTCTAATTTCATTTCATTATGATCTGATAGAATGTAGGGTAGTATCTCTGTTTGTATTTGCTAAGAGTTGCTTTGTGACATAATATATGGTATATTTTAGAGAAGAATTCATGTGCTCCTGAGAAGAACGTGTATTCATTAATTGATACTCTATATACGTCTGTGAAATCTAAGTTATTGATTGTATTTTTGAGTTCTATGTGGTTTTGCTGTTGTTGTTGTTGTTGTTTAGCTTTTATTTGGAAGATCTATCCAGTGGTAAAGAGGTGTGTTAAAGTCAGCCAGAGTTACTGTGTTGTGGTCTATTTGACTCTTGAACTAGAGAAGTTTTTGTTTGATGAATGTAGATGCTCCATTGTTTGGGGCATATGTATTTATAATTGTTATGTCTTGTTGATGTAGGGTTCCCTTCAGCTCTATGAAATGTCCTTCTTTATCCCTTTTGATTAACTTTGGCTTGAAGTCTTCTTTATTCCATATGAGGATGGAAACCTATGCTTGCTTCCACAGTCCATGTGAGTGGTATGTTTTTTCCCAACATTTCACCTTAAGTCTGTGGATGTCTTTTCCTATGAGATGAGTCTCTTTAAGGCAGAATATTGTTGGCTCTTTTTTTTTTTTTAATCCAAACTGCCAGTCTGTGTCTTTTGACTGGTGAGTTTATGCCATTAACATTCAGGGTTACTATTGAGACATGATTTGTATTCCCAGTCATTCCTGTTTATTTATTTATTTTTTAATTTTTTAATATTTATTTTTTAGTTATAGGTGAACACAATATCTTTATCTTATTTTTATGTGGTCCTGAGGATTGAACCCAATCTCACGCATGCTAGGTGAGTGCTCTACCTCTGAACCACAACCCCAGCCCTCATTTTTGTTGATTTTTGGTATTTAACTTGACTTGGTTTCTCCTTCAATTGTTTGTTCCTTTAGTATAATACCTCCCTATGATGATTTTCACTGTTTTCATTTCCTCCTGGTGGAAAATTTTGCTGAGGATGTTCTGTAGTTTGAAGGCTTTCTTGTTGTTAATTCTTTTAACTTTGTTTATCATGAAAGGTTTTTATTTCATCATCAAACATAAACCTTAATCTTGCTGGATATAATCTTCTTGGTTAGCATCTATTTCCTTTCAGAGCTTGATATATGTTGTTCCAGGATCCTCTAGTTTCAGGGTCTAGGTTGAAAACTCTGCAGACATCCTACTTGGTTTCTTCCTATACGTAATCTGACTCCTTTTTCTTGTGGCTTTTAAAATTCTCTCCTTATTATGTATGTTAGTCATTTCCATCATAATGTGCCTTGGTGTGGATCTGTTGTGATTTTGTACATTTGGCATCCTATAAGCCTCTTGTATTTGATTTTCCAATTCATTCTTCATGTTTGGAAAATTTCTGATATTATTTCATTAAATAGATTATTTATTCCTTTGATTTGGAACTCTATGCCTTCCTCTATCCCAATAATTCTTAAATTTGGTCTTTTTATGTTATCCCATAATTCTTGAATGTTCTGCTCATGGTTTCTTACCATCTTCACTGTGTGGTCCACATTATTTTCAAAATTATATGTGTTGTCTTTATTGTCTGAGGTCTTGTCTTCCAAGTGATCTAATCTACTGGTGATGCTTTATATTGGGTCTATTTTTAATTTGGTTTATTATTTCTTTCATTTCAATGATTTCTGTTTTTTTTTCCAGAACTGCTATCTTCTTTATTGAAGTAATCTTTTGCTTCCTGTATTTGGTTATGTAGCTCTTTATCTAAATGATCTTTTGCTGCCTGTATTTGCTTTCTTATATCATCCTTTAATTCACAGATCATTTTTATTAGGTACATCCTGAACTCCTTCTCTGTCATGTCTTATGCTGTATTGGCCATGGACTCTATACAAACAATATACACCCTTAAACCAAATAGCTGCTGTTAAGACATTTACAGATTTGTCACAATATAAAGAAATGTTGAGTTTAATTATTATCCACAATGTATACTGTAAGTTTGCAAAACTGTATACAGTTTCTGATGCTGGACAAAGAACCAGGGGTGTGGTGTAGGATGAGATGTTGAGGGGGTAGAAGGTGAAAATATAGAGTTATTAGATCTCAGGAAGTATGATAGAGGAATCTAAAGAAGTTGGTTAGTAGCAGGAGAAGAGAGAGCAAGTGATTTGGGGGAAACATGAAAGTAGGAAGACAATAGAGTACAAAAAACAAACAAACATAAATATTAAGAAAAATTAAAACAATGTAAAAATAGGAGATAAAAGAATATACAACACGGGACCAGGGTTGTGGTTCAGTGGTAGAGCACTTGCCTGGCATGCACAAGGCACTGGTTTTGATCCCCAGCACCACATACAAATAAACAAATAAAATAAAGGTATTGTGTCCATCTGCAACTAAAAAAAAAAATTAAAACAAGAAGAATATACAACACAATTGTAATATACTATTCAGACATCCCAGACCTCAGTATCCTAATTCTATGCAAAGAACTTGGTTTCACAAATGTTGGGGATGTGAGTGCAGGAAAAAAAAGAGGGAGGAAAGAAAAAAAATCTCAAAGGAAGATACAAGTATTGTTTTTGTTGAGATCAGTATTTTTCCTGCTTTTCTTCTCATCCAATAGGTGGGGTTGTCTATTGTTTGCTGGTATCCCCACCCTCAGGATGGTGAAGGTTACCAGGGTGAGATGGTTGGTCTTGGGTGCAGGGCTCTTGGAAGTACGGTATAGCGCCTGCTGGTCCCCAATGGGAGACTGCACCCCAAGAATCTCCTTTGGGGCCCACTCGTGTGATGTGGGCACCTGGTCTTATCTCTTTATGTCTCTTGTAGACCTCACAATTCCTGGTCTTTAATTTAGTCTCTAGGCTGGGGATATAGCTCAGTTGGTAGAGTGCTCACCTCGCATGCACAACGCCCTGAGTTCAATCCCCAGCACCACACACACACACACACAAAAAAAATCCCTCTAATTTAGTCTCTAAACTGTATCTCACTCACCTCTCCTTTTCTACTTCCCAATCAGGAACCTTTCTCTCTGGAAGTCTTGTGGGAGGTGATCTGGGGACTGTGCACTTGTCATGGAGAGCTGTTTTGTGTTGGGCAGTCACTGTGCTGGGTTAGCAGCTGCCAGAGAAAGGAGGGAGTTGAGGACTATTGGTACTTCCCCAGCTAGTGTTCCAAACTGGTAGTTGCCCCAAGTAAAGATGGTGACGAAGGTGTCCCAAAAAGGAGGTGGTTGCTTTCAGTGATGGTTGGGTGGAACCAGGCAGTGGCATTGGGCAATGTGTTGAGAGATGCAGCTCTGTGGCGTGCAATGTTGTAGCAGACGGCTGTCTCCAGACCCTATGAGATGCCCCCAAGTGCAGGCAGGCTACCACGTGTAGAGGACTATAACAGTGGCTGTAGAGTCCCAAGATGGAGGTTACCAAGGGAGCCCCACATTGATAGTTGGGGATCCACACGGGAGTGGCAGCCAGAGTTCCTAGACATGGGTAGGGTCCAGGTGTCCGCATGGGAGAAGCAGCCAGGATTCCTGCATAGGAGCAACTGTTGGAGGTCCTCTATCACTTTCAAAGACAGTATTCCCACTACTTAAATCCCAAGTGATAGAGCGACACAGAATGCAGCCTTCCTCTAGCCTGCCATCTTGGATCCCTATACTTGAGCTCTTTAAAGAAAGATCCCATCTGTTTTTTATCCATTTATCTCCAGGGTGCCTTGCTCTGAATTTGCACTTACTTAACATTAAATACATTAATTTTATTAATTTTATTAATCTTAATATACCCGTTCATTAAAGAATATTTCAAAACCAGAATTTTTTTAAAAAATAAGTTGTTCATCTGAACATATCAGAGATGGTATAAAATATTCCCCCTATTTAGCTTTCTTCCTATTTGTGGTTATTTTTACATAGTTATAATCATGATTCTACATAGTTCATGCATGAAATTTGACATTGTAACATGAATAATCTCAAGGTTATTTTAAAATCACAGTCACTAAGTTACTACATCATATTTCATTTATGCACATTTCAGTATTCTTTAGTTTTGAGGCATAAAGTTTGTTGCCAATTAATCGAGGTGCTAAAACCTATTCTCTGGTAGGCCCCGAGAGATCAGAAGATGGCCGCTGCACACGGGGGTTGCTGAAGTGCTGAGCGTGGTGCTCAGAGCAGCGGCTTTAATCGAGATTTCGCGCAGCTTGTTAGAGCTCCTTTCACCGTTAATCTGTAGCGGACCACTTTGCCAAGCAGCAGGAAGAACAAAGAGATGGAAAAAGAGACGCTTGGCTCCCGGACACTTGGCTGCTCAGAGCCGCGGGCGCTTTGCTCCCATCTGCTTCCTCTTTCGCTTCGCTCCGGGCAGAGAAGCTGAATGTGTAATCAGCAGTGGATTGTAAGTACCCGAGGCAAAGAAAGCTCAGTGTGCCCCGCCTTTTTTGTTTTTTAAATATTTTTTATACAGGGAGAGTTTGTGGATTGGGATTGTTGGCTGGGCTGTGGTTTCTGTGCCGAAAATCCACTCCGCGGGAGCCACCATTTGCTCTCTGCTTGGTGTCTTGATGGCTCTGTCTACATTGTCCAGCAGCCGCATCTAGAGGTTGGAGCTGGGCTGCGTGCCGAGCCCTGTCCTCCGAAGGCTGGACCACGGCCTCAAGCACCTCGGTCGCCTGTTCACCGCTGCACCTTCGGGCAGAGCCTGCTCTGGGGTCGTTCTGCATCCCCCTGCGAAGGGACCCGTGCTCTGGAGGAGGGGGCAGGAGAGCCACGGCGGCAGCCGCTTGGGCCCCAGGGGCCGGGCACCGGGCTGAGGAGCGGCGGAGGCCGCAGCGGCTCCGCTACAGTCGCAGAAGAGCACGGCGCCCGTGAGCGCGGCCCAGAGGCAGAGGCAACAGCGGCAGGGTTTCATTTCTAGAAATCTGGACTGGAAATAGAAGCAGCAGTTTGTATAATCCCAAGAACTTGCTTATGCCAGGAAGCTGTAAGGGTAACATGAATATCATTGAGGAGATCTAACATGGTGGCGGGCGCGGAGAGATCAAGTCTCTGACATCTTCAACTGCGCGGGCATAGGGAGCCGTAAATTGTCTAAATGCTATTTGCTCAGGATCACTAGGCAATGCTGAGCTGACGTGGATCTGGGGCGTACAGTCTGGGCCACTCAGAACACACACACCGAGCCCGGATCGGCTGCATTCAAGCTCCGGTTCGCCTGCTTCTCATGACTCAGCACTAAAGATCCCGCTGAAATAACTGGTCGGCCCTTATGAACTTACAGAGGTAAAAGCCAACCAAGCCTTCATAGGCTGTGGCCACAGGACTGAAACGGGGATTGGGAGAGACAGTCAGGACCCACCCGTTGCATTGGTCACCCAGCAAAGGGAACGAACGGTCACCATTTGCATGGGATACCACCTTGGCAGAGAACTGACGTCACGGGCGGAGGAGATAACTGCATTGAAACCAGCGCGACAGGTGTGTAATCCCCTAGCTATCTCTCTCCACACAGCGGGGAAACCTTAAGGGCCCCTCCCAGCTCTCCTGTGAGCGCAATACCCAGACCGAGGGAATCAGGAGTGGCGCGGAACTCCTGGCTACCGCTCCAACCAGTGCTGACAACTGAGGTCTCTTGCACCAGCTACCGGGGGTGTGGCTACCGGAGGGCAAGCAAATTCGCTGGGGGTTCTCAGCCCCAAGCTCTACAAACTTAGGGTCTGAGGGAGGCAAACAGGGAGAGTGAGCCCAGGAGTTCATGAAAACAGGGCTCCCAGGAGCAGCAGACCTGGCGTGTAGCCAGTATTGTAGTGAGCGTCACAGGTGAGCACGGCCTGGCTTGAGGAAACACAAGAGAAGGCCCTATACACTCAGGATTGGAGACCCGCCCAGTCTGGGAGAAAGAGCTGCTGCACAGTGAATGGTTCCCACCTATTGAGAGGAGAAGCTTGGCCCAGTGGGCACAGCTCCACCTACTGGAAGAGAAGTTAATCAAACTCTAGGACTGCATTTATTATTATTATTATTATTATCATTTTTTTCTTTTTCTTTTTTTTTCTTTTTCTTTCATTTTCAATTTTTATTTGTTGTTGTTCTTTAACTTTTTTTTCAATGTTTTTAATTTTTTTTAAATTTTTTTATTTTATTATTATTATTATTTTAAATTTTAATTTTCATTTTGTCTTTTCATTTCTTTTCAATTTTCTTATTCCCCCTTCTTTGAATTCTACCTGCCTACTCTCATTCTCTTTAGTGACTTCATCCCTTCCCTTCTAATATCTTTCCTCCCAAGCATCAAATAAATTTATAAGAGTAAACAGTAACTCAGCAGTCAAACAGGACAAGAAGTAACATGAGCAGCATAAAAAAGCAAGGAAGAAAAGGAGTACAAACAATGAAGGACAGCCTAAATATTCAGGAGGACCTAGAGTCAGCAGAAAAATGGTCATATAAAGAACTCAAGGAATACCTTAGACAGATGGAATGGAACCTTAAAGAGGATACGAGACAGCAAATCCAAACAGTGAAAGAACACTTTGAAAATGAATTACATAAACAGATAAAAGAAGAAGTTAAGCATCTTTATCAGGAGATAGAGATTATAAAAAAAATCAAACAATAATTCTAGAAATGAAGGAAATGATAAAACAAATTAAAAACTCAATTGAGAGTATCACTAACAGAGTGGAGCAAGTAGAAGCAATAATGTCAGATAATGAAGACAAAATATATCATCTTGAAAAGAGCCTAGCCAACTCAGAAAGGCTGGTTAAAAATCACGAGAAAAACATCCAAGAGATATGGGATAACATAAAAAAACCAAACCTACGAGTCATCGGGACAGAAGAAGGTACAGAGATTCAAACCAAGGGAATGAGTAACCTGCTGAATGAAATAATTACAGAAAACTTTCCAGAAATAAAAAAGGAAATGGATATACAAATTGTAGATGCATACAGGACACCGAGCACACAAAATCACAGTAGACCAATGCCAAGACACATTGTTATGAAGATATCCAATATACAGAACAAAGAGAAAATATTAAAAGCTACAAGAGAAAGGAGGCAGATTACATTCAGGGGTAAACCAATAAGGTTAACAATGGATTTTTCATCACAGACGCTGAAAGTGAGAAGATCCTGGAACAACGTATTTCAAACACTGAAAGACAATGGATGCCAACCAAGAATTCTGTATCCAGCAAAATTAAGCTTCAGGTATGACAATGAAATAAAAATCTTTCATGATAAACAAAAGCTAAAAGAATTTGCAGCCAGAAAACCAGCCTTGCAAAGCATCTTGAGCAAAACACTACATGAGGAAGAAATGAAAAATAATAACCAAAACCATCAGTGGGAAGTGCCTCTATAAAGACAGAGGGCGGGGGAAAAGCTAACCATGGAGAAACAAACTAAATTAAAAAAAAAGAAGAAGAAGAAGATAAATAATCAAACATGGCTGGAAGTACAAACCATATATCAATAGTAACTCTAAACGTTAATGGCTTAAACTCTCCAATAAAGTGACATAGGCTGGTAACATGGATTAAAAAAACAAATCCAACAATATGCTGCCTCCAGGAGACACATCTGATTGGAAAAGACATACACAGGCTGAAGGTGAAAGATTGGGAAAAAAATATACCATGCACATGGTCCTCGTAAGCAAGCAGGGGTGGCCATCCTCATATCGAATAAAATTGACTTCAAGACTAAGTTAATCAAAAAGGATAAGGAAGGACATTATATACTGTTAAAAGGAACCATTCACCAACAAGACATAACAATTATCAATATTTATGCACCAAATAATGGTGCTGCGACATTCATAAAACAAATTCTCCTCAAGTTCAAGAATCAAATAGACCACAACACAATAATTATGGGTGACTTCAACACACCTCTCTCACCATTGGACAGATCCTCCAAACAAAAGTTGAATAAAGAAACTATAGAACTCAATATCACAATCAACAACCTAGACTTAAAACTGACATATATAGAATATATCAACCATCATCAAGTAGATATACTTTTTTCTCAGCAGCACATGGATCCTTCTCAAAAATAGACCATATATTATGCCAAAGGGCAACACTCAGTAAATATACAGGGGTGGAGATAATTCCATGCATTTTATCTGATCATAATGGAATGAAACTGGAAATCAATGATAAAAGAAGGAAGGAAAAATCCTACATCACATGGAAAATGAACAATATGTTACTGAATGATCAATGGGTTACAGAAGACATAAAGGAGGAAATCAAAAAATTCTTAGAGATAAATGAAAATACAGACACAACATATCCGAATCTATGGGACACAATGAAAGCAGTTTTAAGAGGGAAATTCATTGCCTGGAGGTCATTCCTCAAAAAAAGGAAAAACCAACAAATAAATGAGCTCACACTTCATCTCAAAGCCCTAGAAAAGGAAGAGCAAAACAACAGCAAATGTAGCAGAAGGCAAGAAATAATTAAAATCAGAGCGGAAATCAACGAAATTGAAACAAAAGAAACCATTGAAAAAATTAACAAAACTAAAAGTTGGTTCTTTGAAAAAATAAATAAGATCGACAGACCCTTAGCCATGCTAACAAAGAGAAGAAGAGAGAGAACTCAAATTACTAACATACGGGATGAAAAAGGCAATATCACAACAGACGCTACAGAAATACAGAAGACAATTAGAAATTATTTTGAAAACCTATATTCCAATAAAATAGAAGATAGTGAAGACATCGATAAATTCCTTAAGTCATATGATTTGCCCAGACTGAGTCAGGAGGATACTCACAACTTAAACACACCAATATCAATAGATGAAATAGAAGAAGCAATCAAAAGACTTCCAACCAAGAAAAGCCCAGGACCGGATGGGTATACAGCAGAGTTTTACAAAACCTTTATGGAAGAATTAATACCAATACTTTTCAAGTTATTTCAGGAAATAGAAAAAGAGGGAGCTCTGCCAAATGCATTCTGTGAGGCCAACATCACCCTGATTCCGAAACCAGACAAGGACACCTCAAAGAAAGAAAACTACAGACCAATATCTCTGATGAACCTAGATGCAAAAATCCTCAATAAAATTCTGGCGAATCGCATACAAAGGCACATCAAAAAAATTGTGCACCATGATCAAGTAGGATTCATCCCTGGGATGCAAGGATGGTTCAATATACGGAAATCAATAAATGTTATTCACCACATCAATAGACTTAAAGATAAGAATCATATGATCATCTCAATAGACGCAGAAAAAGCATTCGACAAAGTACAGCATCCCTTTATGTTCAAAACATTAGAAAAACTAGGGATAACAGGAACTTACCTCAACATTGTAAAAGCTATCTATGCTAAGCCTCAGACTAGCATAATTCTCAATGGAGAAAAATTGAAGGCATTCCCCCTAAAATCTGGAACAAGACAGGGATGCCCTCTATCACCACTTCTATTCAATATAGTTCTCGAAACACTGGCCAGAGCAATTAGACAGATGAAAGAAATTAAAGGCATAAAAATAGGAAAGGAAGAACTTAAATTATCACTATTTGCAGGTGACATGATTCTATACCTAGAAGACCCAAAAGGATCTACAAAAAAACTACTAGAACTAATAAATGAATTCAGCAAAGTGGCAGGATATAAAATCAACATGCATAAATCAAAGGCATTTCTGTATATCAGCGACAAAACTTCTGAAATGGAAATGAGGAAAAACACTCCATTCACAATATCCTCAAAAAAAAATAAAATACTTTGGAATCAACCTAACAAAAGAGGTGAAAGATTTATACAATGAAAACTACAAAACCCTAAAAAGAGAAATAGAAGATCTTAGAAGATGGAAAAATATACCCTGTTCATGGATAGGCAGAACTAACATCATCAAAATGGCGATATTACCAAAAGTTCTCTATAGGTTTAATGCAATGCCAATCAAAATCCCAACGGCATTTCTTGTAGAAATAGATAAAGCAATCATGAAATTCATATGGAAAAATAAAAGACCCAGAATAGCTAAAGCAATTCTAAGCAGGAAGTGTGAATCAGGTGGTATAGCGATACCAGATTTAAAACTATATTACAGAGTAATAGTAACAAAAACAGCATGGTACTGGTACCAAAATAGGAGGGTGGACCAATGGTACAGAATAGAGGACACAGAGACTAATCCACAAAGCTACAACTATTTTATATTTGATAAAGGAGCTAAAAGCATGCAATGGAGGGAGGATAGCATCTTCAACAAATGGTGCTGGGAAAACTGGAAATCCATATGCAACAAAATGAAACTGAATCCCCTCCTCTCGCCATGCACAAAAGTTAACTCAAAGTGGATCAAGGAGCTAGATATCAAATCAGAGACTCTGTGTCTGATAGAAGAAAAAGTTGGCTCCGATCTACATATTATGGGGTCGGGCTCCAAATTCCTTAATAGGACACCCATAGCACAGAAGTTAATAACAAGGATCAACAAATGGGACTTACTTAAACTGAAAAGTTTTCTCTCAGCAAGAAAAACAATAAAAGAGGTAAATAGGGAGCCTACATCCTGGGAACAAATTTTTACTCCTCACACTTCAGATAGAGCCCTAATATCCAGAGTATACAAAGAACTCAAAAAATTAAACAATAAGAAAACAAATAACCCAATCAACAAATGGGCCAAAGACCTGAACAGACACTTCTCAGAGGAGGACATACAATCAATCAACAAGTACATGAAAAAATGCTCACCATCTCTAGCAGTCAGAGAAATGCAAATCAAAACCACCCTAAGATACCATCTCACTCCAGTAAGATTGGCAGCCATTATGAAGTCAAACAACAACAAGTGGTGGCGAAGATGTGGGGAAAAGGGTACTCTTGTACATTGCTGGTGGGACTGCAAACTGGTGCGGCCAATTTGGAAAGCAGTATGGAGATTCCTGGGAAAGCTGGGAATGGAACCACCATTTGACCCAGCTATTGCCCTTCTCGGACTATTCCCTGAAGACCTTAAAAGAGCGTACTACAGGGATACTGCTACATCGATGTTCATAGCAGCACAATTAACAATTGCTAGACTGTGAAACCAACCCAGATGCCCTTCAATAGATGAATGGATAAAAAAAAAATGTGGCATTTATACACCATGGAGTATTATGCAGCACTAAAAAATGACAAAATCATGGAATTTGCAGGGAAATGGATGGCACTAGAGCAGATTAGGCTTAGTGAAGCTAGCCAATCCCTAAAAAACAAATACCAAATGTCTTCTTTGATATAATGAGAGCAACTAAGAACAGAGCAGGGAGGAAGAGCAGGAAGAAAAGATTAACATTAAACAGATACATGAGGTGGGAGGGAAAGGGAGAGAAAAGGGAAATTGCATGGTAATGGAGGGAGACCCTCATTGTTATGCAAAATTACATATAAGAGGGGAATGGGAAAATAAACAAGGAGAGAAATGAATTACAGTAGATGGGGTAGAGAGAGAAGATGGGAGGGGAGAGGAGGGGGGATAGTAGAGGATAGGAAAGGTAGCAGAATACAACAGTTACTAATAGGGCATTATGTAAAAATGTGGATGTGTAACCGATGTGATTCTGCAATCTGTATTTGGGGTAAAATTGGGAGTTCATAACCAACTTGAATCTAACATATGAAATATGATATGTCAAGAGCTTTGTAATGTTTTGAACAACCAATAAAAATTATATAAAAATAAAAAAAAATAAAACCTATACTCCACCCCATGTCTTTTAAATTAAAGGTGTCATTTTGAGGATAGAAATATAGCCAGGGAAAGGGTGGAGGGACCAAGACTCCTGAGTTGTAAGGTCAGCCCAGGAAGTAGCGGCAAGATGGATTCACTGAGGACTTTGGATTCAGAACACCTCATTATCAAGGATCTTAGAGAATTCATTCAAGGATTTTGGATCAAAGATAAATTATTCAAGATGAAACTATTTTGTATAAGAATTTGAAGTAAAACATGGCCTTTGAGAAATTACAGTTCTAGAAAATTTGAAGAATATGGTCCATGAAACAAATGAACATACCCGTACTCCCAAATGCAGACAAACAATGCAGGACAACTTGAAAGAAGTTCTCCAGAGATATGTATAATGACGATGTAAAAGCTAGTGAGGAACAGCATCAACCCCAATAGGAGGATTTCATGACAGAACAACCCTGATTGTGCACTGAAAAGGATAAAGAGCAGAGGAGCCATGGAGAGGCTTCGGGAGCAATATACTGTGATGGAGAAGGGCACAGCAAAATTTTCAGCTTTTTAAGAACTTGAAATACAACATTGACAAACAAATGAGAAAACATTGACTTCTCCCACAAAAGACTCCCACCAACTTCTAGCTTCCGCTCCAAGCTTAGCAATATTTTCAGTGGCACTCTGATGTCAGAAGAGAGAAACTTCTGCTGGAGCCTGATTGAATGTTCAAAAAAAAGAATGCAATTCTATTCTTCTTTTAAGTGCCTATAAAATCATTTCAATGGGGAAGAAGAGGATGAAAATGGGATGATTTTACTAATTGTTAGCCAGAATTTTGTTTTCTAATGATTAGCTGAGAGAATTTTAAGTACAGACTTCTTATAAAAATAACTGAACTCATTCTTATACAGGGTTGATGTTAGTTATTATTGTAGCTTAAAAGGTAAAACAGTTGCCTATTGTAGCCTCTCTGACTGTGAGAGACATAAAAATGCATAAAGTGTTATTTCATAAGTAATGTAAATAGGCAGCTGGCCTTGGAATGTTCAAGAGATGTAAAGATCAATCATTGTCTCCACTATGACATGATGACCATCATAGTCTTTGAACTGGCTTCTGGGAAAGACCACAGATTTTGCAGTGTCAAAACTTACCAGCAGTCCATGGCACATCTCTGATTTTGTTAAATGGGATGGAGCTATCATATGACTACTATATGCAAGGTAGGTTGGAAATGTAGACTTTTTAAGTAGGCAAGTTGACACCTCAAATGAATAGTCAAGACTAAGTGTAAGGTAAAAAGGTAGAGAAGATATTGGGTGCCGCAACCCTCTTATCTCTCGGGTTATACAAGACGCACAGGAGCAATGGGGGATAAAGAATACACACACACACACACAC
Organism: Marmota monax; assembly: GCF_021218885.2. Lineage (NCBI taxonomy): Eukaryota > Metazoa > Chordata > Mammalia > Rodentia > Sciuridae > Marmota > Marmota monax. Next base: position 4,132,116 of record NW_026694256.1, on the reverse strand, counting down.
ACACACACACACACGGAGAAAACTGGGGCCTAGTAGGAAAGCCAAGAGCAGCTGAGGCGTGACTGACCCTGAGCTAGCTCAACAAGTTTATTATATAGGTTTTTTCAAAAGGTTATTTGTGAGAAACTTTCAGCAAAGCACACAATCTGAAAGACACAGGACTGGCGAGATAATAGGGTCATCTTGTTTTGCTCAGAATTCACTATCCCTGGGAGAAGGTGCTGAACTCAAGGCTTCCACTTATAAAGCCGCGTCTTGGCAAGGAGCCACACCTGGCTGGCATCACCATAGCAACCAGTGCATCTAGTCCTGCACCTTGGCACAGGCAGCTCCGGGGGCAAATGTAGCCAGGAGAGCGTCAGAGGCCATGATTTGATTCAAATCACCACTCTCCACTACTGGGTAAGCAACAAATACTGTCTTCATACCTGCTTTGTTCCTTTAGCTGTCATTAATTTTGATCTTTATTACTGCTTTAAAAAAAAGTTTGACTATTTCATGGTATCATCATTCTTTTATTAGTTTAATGTTTATTATATTTGGCATATAGTCAAAATTCTGGAAAATATTAATTCAAATCAAAACTCATATAGGAAATTCGTACAGTCCAAAGAACGTTCAGAGCAAACACAAATACTTAGTCCTCAAATTAAAAACGACTAATTCATGGTTCTTATTTTGAATATAAGAAAACCAGGAATGAGGCTAGTTAAGAAGCTCACTTTCTTCTTTTAAAAAATATTTTTAGTTATAGTTGACACAATACATTTATTTTATTTTATTTTTGGTGGCGCTGAAGATTTAACCCAGTGCCTCACACATGCTAGGTATACACTCTACCACTGAACTATAACCCAGCCCAAGAAGTTTTCTCAAAATGACACCACTATTGGGAGTGTAGCTGGGGCTTAAACTTAGACATGTTTTGATTTTACAGCCTGTGTGATTCACCTCTCTCTCACAAGGTTGCCACTCTTGTGATCAGATGTTCTGAACATCTTCAGAGGTACAACCATTAGCAGGTGTAAGCAGATCTAAGAGAAGCATTTTTAAAGAGGCAGAGAACATCATGCTAGCAGATTTGTGGACTTTTTTTTTTACCAGACAGAGTGTGGTTGGAATCCAATCTCTGCCATCATTAGTTATATGAATAGGGTGTAAGCAGCAGAATGGTCAATTTTTGATAGTTGTCATTTTAATATAAACAAGTCAACCTGTCACATTTTATTAATAAAGAACTACTAGGAAATATATTTAAATGTATATTAATCATATATAAAATTAAGTCATAATTGAATAATTTAAGGAAAAAAGAATAAGAATGGCCAATAGTTTAACAAATAATATTCTAAAACCTAATCTTTAAATTATGTATTAATAATCAAAATAGAGGATAGGAAAGGCAGCAGAATACAACATACACTAGTATGGCAGTATGTAAAAAAGTGGATGTGTAATTGATGTGAATCTGCAATTTGTATATGGGGTAAAAATGGGAGTTCATAATCCGAGTGAATCAAATTTATGAAATATGATATGTCAAGAGCTTTGTAATGTTTTGAACAACTAATAATAAAAAAAAATTTTAAAAATTGACTGAAGGGTTCAATGTTCTGATAAGTGAACTTCTACTTAGATGATAAGGTCCCTGAAGATAAAAATAAGTTAATCAAATTTTTATTTTTACAAAGTCCAAATTGGTTCTACAGACATAAATTTAAAAATCTCTAAACTAAAATATTTTTAAAAACCCACAAAATTTTTCCAAATCATTTATTGAGAAAAAAAGAAATAAACAATGAGGTATGATTGAAACTGCCAAATCCAGATAGGGAAAAAGAGAACTGGTTGGGGGTATTGTAAAATTACTGTAACACTAAAGATGAAACTGCTTTTATTGATAACAGAGTTGACCATTATGAATACTTATAGCAGCTATAAAATTTCTGTATAAGGTAACAGATGTATTTTGAAGAAAGAAGGTATCACTAATCTGAAAAACTATGAAATTTAACTGAAACATTTTTTTACCATCTTTTCTATGAATCCATCATAGAAACAACACCATTTTTTTAAAGTTGCATTTTTCTTTCTGCATTTTCCCCTCACTTAAAAATGAGGATTTCCGTGGGGATTCAAACACAGTTCCTATTGGAATTAGCTATGCAATATATATAAAATTTACCAGAAACTAGGCATAGATTAGATTATCAAGGATTATTGCTATTATAGTTATTAAGAGAAAAGAAAGATATTGTTTGAAAAGAATTAGACTCTTCTTCGCAGATGAAGTTCATACATATGGGCAGGTAGAGAAGAGAGGAAGTAAGTGAGGTCCCAAACACAAGATGTGCAAGCATCAAAGGAGGGCAGAGAAGATGGTAGGTAAATGGGACAGGAAGTGAAAAGCAGGAAGAAGATGTACAGAAGACAAGAAGTCAGGGATAGAAACTTTGAAGTTCAAACAATATGATAGAAATAAGATTGTAGGTATATAACTATTGAAAAACAGGGAAAGAGGAGGCAGAAACAGGAGAAAGGAAGCAGGATTCAGACACTATCTTAAGATGATCAGGTAATGCTTTCATGAGTAAATTGTTCTTGTTTCTTGAGTAATGCAATTAAAAATAAACACACCTTAAAATATAGTTGTTATACTCCCGAGGATTTTAAAAGACTAGCAAAAATAATTCTACAAAACTCTACATGAAATCTCTTATGCTCTGAAAAATAAAATGTACTATAATGTGAGAGAATAGAGAAAGTCATTGTTTTTTCATTGCTAGGTACTTATTTTATACATATCATTTAAGTCAGAAATTGGTATTGATAAAAACTTGCATAAGACTTTCTATTTTTCTTTTTATGAGACAGGTTTTTGCCATGTTGTCCAGGCTGGTCTGGAACTCATGAGCTTGGATAATCCCCCTGCCTCAGACTACCAAGGGGCATGCACCACTACATCTGGCTTCCACTTCTGATAATAGAATAGTTGATACTGGACTTGGCCTCTTAAGACAAACAAATAGAAAACTGGATTAAACATATGAAAAAAAAAGTCTTCAAATGTTGATCAAAAGGCCATACAGTGACCCTTTTGAGACGGAAGACAACTGAACTCAGCCTTACATTAACCCAGCTGTCTCCCTAGAGAACTTTTTTGACCCCAGCATGGAGAGAAAGACCTATACACAGCATGATAATCTCTGGTTGTGACGACATATATTGGAGTTTTGGATGGCTGAGGCAACTGTGCTAAATGTACAATTATTTGTGAATAAGGTAGGACTTTATGAAGCAAAGAAAAAAATCACTCACTTTTAGGTTAAAAATTTCCCAGTGTTCACACAGGAATGAGAGACTTTGATTTCTGATTATCCAGAGTAAAATGATAACATTGAATACCAGAGAATATGCTAAAGAGCCTAGAAGCACAACATAGTCTTATAGGGTCATACTACCACTACTATCATAGAGTTTGCTCAATATCCAATTTAATAATGCATAAAAAGAAGTCTCAAAATGTCCAAGCTGTATTCACAAATACTTGCCTGACAAATATAGTACTATCATTTGGGACAAAATATCCAGTAGGCAACACAATGTATTATGTACATCATCAGGTCAAAATTACTAGACATGTGAAAAAGCAAGAAAATGTAACCCATGACAATATAAAAATGAGTAAAAAGAAAGAGATTTAAAAAAAAACAAAGGGTTGTTAACTTTTGACAAGAACTATAGGCATATGCCACTATTAACAAGATATTTGGTGAAAGATGAAATTGTACTCAAGAAAGTGAGAAAATAATCAGATCAACAGTTACTGTTGAAATATGTGTTCATAAATTAAACATGACAGCAAATCTTTGTAGGTATGGAATGAAAAAAAACGACTAAATTTAAACAGAATTTGGTTTTAACAAAGGAAAATGTTGTTTGGTTGAAATGAACAATGACAACAATAATAGTAATGACAATAATAAATAATTACATATAATATAAATATGCTATAACTAACAATAAGTACAATACTCAAGTAAGTTATAGACAGTAAAGACATTTTGAATTCCCTCAATATATAACAATCTGTTAATTTTTTTAAGTTTACAAAAGGATCGTTTATGTCAGGATAAATTATATATTTTAACAAAAATAAACATATTCTAACTATGTATCACAAACTTTGTATTGGAACAAATATAAAACAAACTATTTCAATTATAAGCTGTGCATGACAAGGGAAGGCAGGAAGGAACAATCAAAGGAAGAAAGAAGGGAAGGGAGGAGGAAGGGAGACAAAGAAGAGAAGAGGGGGAGCAGAGGGGAAAACAGAGGAGAGAGAAGGAAATAGGGAAGAAAAAAAGAGCTATTCATGACCAGTTTATATACAATTTATTAAAGCTACTAAAAGAAAATCAGAAAAGTTATATTTTCAACATAAAATACAATTGCATCAATAATGTTGGGCCTCAAATATTCAATTAATTACCTCTCAGTTTCTTAATCTAAAAGGATTCCTAATAATGGTAGCACTAGGTACCTTTATTATATGCCTTATACTAACTAGGCATTCCTCCTTTCCCACAGATGTGCCAAAGACATCCTTCTCCTGGGTTTTTGCCCCTGCTTGAAAGACACAACCTCCAAATCTCCTACTGTCACTCTGTCTTTTGTTTTCAGATCCAGTGCTTCCTCCCCAGAGAGGTCCTGTGGATCTCAATCTACAACAGGGTCTTTCTTCCTCATTTTTTTCCTATGTAGTCTTCCCTGACACACTTGGGCAGTGTTAGTCACTCTCACTGGTAAGCTCTAATAGGACTGTGAATGCATACTCTAAAAAGAATTCAAGTACTGTAAAGTACCTAGCCATAAAGAAGAATGAAATTATATCATTTGCTAATAAATGTTTGGAACTAGAGAACATGATGATGAGTGAAACAAGACAGACTCAGAAAGTCAAGAGTCATGTGGCAGACAGATGCAGTGGTACATGCCTATAATCCCAGTGGCTCAGAAGACTGAGGCAGGAGGATCTCGAATTCAAAGCCAGTCTCAACAAATGCAAGGTGCTAAGCTACTCAGTGAGACCCTGTCTCTAAATAAAATACAAAATAGGGCTGGGGCTGGGGCTCAGTGGCCAAGTGCCCCTGAGTTCAATCCCTGGTACACGCCTCCGCCAAAAAAAAAAAAAAATCATGTGGAAGCTAGAGAGAGAAAGAGAGAGAGAGAGAGAGAGAGAGAGAGAGAGAGAGAGAGAGAGAGAGATTTAAAAACAGATCTCACAAGAATAGAAAGGATATCAATACAATAGAGGAAGGGAATCAAAGGAAGGGAAACAAGGAGGGAAAGCAGATCAAAATATGTCATGCACATGTACAAATATATCACAATGAATCCCACTTTTATGCACAATTATAATGCACCAATAAAAATTTTAAAAATAAATGTAGAGGGCTGGGGATATAGCTCAGTTGGTAGAGTGCTTGCCTTACATGCACACGGCCATGGGTTCAATGCCCAGTACCACAATAAAATAAAATAAAACAAAAAAATAAATAAATGAAGAGTATCTGCTTATTTTCTTCTATCTCCTTCTAGGTTTTTTTTTTTCACTTTTTTTTAATTGGTGCATTATAATTGTATACATTGATGGGATTTGTTACATATTTGTACATGCACACAGCAGTATAATTAGGCCATTAACACTCCCCAGCCTTTCCCCCCTACCTCCCTCCTTCCCACCCCGCGGTCCTTTTAATTTTTGTTTTTAATCATATATGTATATAAGGTAATAATGTCTGTCTCATTCTACCATCCTTACCATGCCAACAGCCCCACCCCTCCCCTGAATCCCCTTTACACAAACCAAAGTTCCTTCATTCTTCCCTATCATTCTTCCCCCTGCCACCCCACTGTGGATCAGCATTTGCTTATCAGAGAAAACAGTTGGCTATTGGTTTTGGGGGATTGGCTTAGTTCACTCCATCCATTTACCAACAAAAGGCTGAGAAATATTCCATTTTATATATGTATCACATTTTCTTTATCCACTCATTTGTTGAAGGGCATCTAGATTGGTTCCATTGTCTTTAACTTTGAATTCTTAATGGAAGGTAGGCAATGTAGGCCCACATGACAAATCCTTCTCACCACCTGTTTTTGTATACTCAAGGAGAGAAGAATGGTTTTCACATTTCTAAATATTTGGAGAAATACATTGAAAAGGAAAAATATTTTCTGGCATGTGCAAATCATATAAAATTCAAATTTCAATGTCTCTAAATAGTTTGAGACAGAACACATTCATTCATTTTAGTGGTTGTTTTTGTGTGACAGCAGAGTTGAATAGTTTTGACAGAGATAGTGTGGCCTAAAATGTAAAATATTTACTCTCTGGCTCTTTGCAGAAAAAGTTTGCTAATTTTAGAAGGCAGTAAAAAATCTCTACTACTTAGTTCACAGTAAGTACTTAGTCAATATTTGCTTCATTTTTAAGGATTTTCTAGAAGGTTTAGACTTAGGAAAGAGAAATATTTTTAAATCTCTTTAATGAAATCAGAATAGTAGTTCCATATGGCATAGATTAATGCTAATGCATGAACATGAAGGAAACTTCTGGGGTGCCAGAAATTCTCTAAAGCTAGATTTGGTTTCTGATTATGATTTGTACCCTGTAAAAATTATAAGTATTCTACACTTATTTGTATACTTTTATAAATGTATGTTATCCCTCTTTAAAAAAAATTCCCCCACCAAAAAAGAAAAAGAAAAAGAAAATCCTTGAATAACATAAATTGTTTCAGAGTTTTTTGTTTGTTTCTTTTTGGTAGCAGGGATTGAACCCAGGTATACTTAACCACTGAATCACATGCCCAGCCCACTTTACTTTTTATTTTGAGACAGGGTCTCCCTAAATTGCTTTTGAACTTGTGATCCTCGTCCTTCCCAAGCCACTGAATTACAGGCATGTGCCACTGTACCTGGCATAACAGAATTATTTTTAAAGATGCTTTGAACTCTAAAAATCCTAAAATTCTAAGACATGATCCACTACATAAATATTCAGATGATTCATACACGGCCAGGGCACATTTACCATTCCCACACCATGGTTTGGAATAGGTTATCAGCGTGGACTTAGAATTTGATACCTGATTATCCCCTGTTATGGTTTGAATGTGGAATGTTCTTCCAAATGTTCAGGTTCATCCAACCTGGCTCCTGCTATAAACTGGGTCTAAATAAGAGATGGTATAGCTACATACTAAGTTGTATGGCAGCTGGAAAAGCTTCTGGTCTCCCTTCCAGGCACCTGGGATGAGAAAAACTGGATACAGAACAGGCAAGAGGTCTATAGCAGAGTTTCAAAATTGGAACACAGGAAAGATTAACAGGATCAGTCACTTAATATTTAAAGGGAAAAGAAGAACATAGTCATAATCCAAGAAGTCTAATTTAACAGATGGCACTAAGAGATTTGGAACCTGAAGCAAGAACTTAGACAAGTGACAAAGCATTCAGTTCATCAAAATCATAAAATATGAACATGCAAGAGAGACAAGGAACTGAGTGCCAAATATGATTCATCTTAGTATCTCCTATGTTATATTAAAATAAAACCGGTCCCTAGGTTGATTGGAAGCCAGAAAGTAAGGATAGGGGGAATCACCAGGATGATAATAGAAGCAAATGACCAGAAAACAGATGCTGAATATTTACACAGTGTCCCTATAGAAGCCAGACACATGTTTGCTCCTGGGCCATAATTAAGTATGCTTATTCTCTTTCTATGATAGAACATTAAGTTGAATATGGATTCTACTAGGAAACCACTAAGTATTATAGTTCCTTTAGCTAATTCTAATTTCAAATGTGATCTAGGAATCATGAAAATATGAAAAAAAAGCTAATATTCAGTTTGCTAAAAAAGATCTCAAGTGGGAATTCTTTACTTAAGTGAATAAACTATGGAGACACTCATTTACACGTGATAACTGCTAATCTGTTTTATCTGTTCTTGAAAACAGTTTTCCAAGAGCATCTATTAAGAAACACTTTGTTCTTCAATTTTGTTATAGTTGAAAGTATGAAAAGACTTTGCCCTTATTCTTAAGCATTATTTAATTCCAATTTTCTCCTCTTTAGAATAACTTGACCTTCCATGAATCTAAGTTAATATAAATTCTCTAATGAAAATGAACTCTTTTATTCTATAAGCTATAAAGTATTTTTTAGAATTAAACTGGTCATTTAAAAATCTTTTAGTCTCTGCAAGTGACAATTGTTAATATTTGCAGAGCTCCAAGAAATCAGAAATAGAAAGCTAAAACTAAAAGACTTTTTAATATTTGATTGTTTTTATTTCAAAATATGCCATTATGCTTGGAACAAATTGTTCAAGTCCAGTTTTATCATGAAATAGTAGTTGTGAGAATGGCAAAGCTATTCAACATCATGTATTAGGTTTGAGTTTTTAATGAAGTTGCTAACCTCCATTTAATGTTTTGTTCTTTCTTCATGAAGAAGAATGTAAATTTATAAGTACTATGCCAATACCAATTATAAGATTAAAATATTTTACTGTTAGGTTATCTTCTATAAGCATACTGTAAAATAGGAATTGTGCCAAAATGCCGCAGTCTGGCTGGGCACAAAATCACGAGCCACCACACACCTTGTAGATTCAAACAGCAACTCTTTATTCCCGAACTCACACCGGCACTCTACACACGTTCTGGGGAAATTTCATGTTCTGGGCAAAATCCCAAATACTCTCTGAATCCCTCGAGAACTCAACTGGGAACTCAAGGAGCCGTTGCGCCTGAGGCAGCAGGATACGCCCTATTCCCAGCAGGGTACACCTTAAACCTGGAACCGCCCTAAACCCAAGGAGAGCCCAAAACCCTGATCCGCCCTAAACCCGGATCCGCCCTGGTCCTTGAGCAAGGTCACCTTACATGCAATGTCACTGCAAATGACCTGGGTCAATATGGAGAGTCCTTCCTCTAAGCAACATTGGGTAGGCTGACAAAGAAATTGCCATGTGTCATTCCTACTTGGCAATGGCTCTCAGCACCAAAACTCTACCATCCATTCTTACAAAGACCTCAGTGACAAAAAAAAAAAATGTACAATGAATGTGATACAAAGTTTCTTAGTATCCATGGGAAGAAGATTGCTCAAAATCCTGAAACTTTTCTCTTTTATTCCATTAAATATATCAAACACTTTACTCCATATTGTCTTCAAACACTCAAATATATGCCACTTTCTAAATCTCTTTGTTTTGTTGTTCTGCTGTTTTGTTAAAGGTAGATTGTTTTTCTAAACTTTTAAAAATATTTTTAAAAATTTATTTATTTATTTTTTAGTTGTATTTGCACACAGTACCTTTATTTTATTTATTTATTTTTATGCGGTGCTGAGGATCGAACCCAGGGCCTCGCACGTGCTAGGCGAGCATTCTATCGCTGAGCCACAACCCCAGCCCCTAAAAATATTTTATTTTTATTTTTGGTTTTGAGATGGGATCTCACTGTTTTCCAGGTTGGCCTTGAACCCTTGGGCTCAAGTGATCCTCCAGTCTCAACCTCCTTAGTATGTGGGACTACAGGTGCATACACAGGTGCACACTACCACTCTCAGTTAATATGTTTTTGTAAACTCATGTTCTTTGAAACTTCATCATTGAGTTTTCTTGGAGCCATGAGTTTAAAGTATATGACAATTGTAACTTGTATGTACTACCAGCCAGTACATACAAGTATGGAACTTGTATGTACTACCAGCCCAGTACCACTTTGATATAAAATTGTGGCTTGAGTTTTTTCTAAGAATAGGGGCATGTGAGCTCTGACCTCAAACCAGAGAGAAGGTCTGTTGAAAATTTTCAGTTTTATTTCTTTTTTTATTCTCCCCTCTACTCTTTGCCAAGACCAAGAAAGGTAGGCATCCTTATTATTTCCCTCTCTTGATTAAGATAATACATTTCCTAAACTATGTTACCTTCGAGACGTCTGAATATACCTCTGTGTCTCACTCCAATCTCTCACCTTATACATGACCCAAGGTGTTCATGATTTGGATACTCTGCCTTTAAACACACCTTTAAACCAGCAGGAATCAGCAGATAGCCACAATGAAAACGCTGGCTTTTACAATGACATTGAAAGAGATTCATAAATATTGCTTCTGGCCTTTGAGGAGTTCCTTCACTTTCCCTATATTATAAAAATATTTAATAATTTGTTTAATTTAATTGTTTAAATGCAATTTAGCTTTTCTTTTCTTCTAGGATTCAAGAAGAAAAAGAAGAAATTTGGTTCTTCTCAATATAGAAGAGTAAAAACAAGTGAGCTGGTAAAATCACACATTGTAAAGACTTCTACTCATACTGGTGTACTGTCATTTCAGACCATATTTCACAGGACTCAGTGAATCATATGGCTGAGCCTGATGTAAATGATGTGGAAAAGTGAGCTCTTTCAAAGGAAAGCATTGTACATACATTATATATATATATAAACATTGTACATACATTATATATATATATATATATATATATATATATATATATTTAAACTCATGGCTCCATATATATATGAACACACACACACATATATACACACATACACACACACACATATACCTATATATCTTAAAGAGAAGGGAAAATTAATCATTGAGAACAATAATACAATTTGCCATAAAATAAATCACAGATAGAAGAGTAAATTTGGGGCATAAGATGCTATGCTCCCATCAGGCATCATCAGGCATGTTATGCTTGAAATGTCTGCATGTCAGCTAAGCACAGATGCTGAACAAACAACTGGATATGTGGCTCAGGGGTTCAGAAAAAAAAATTCTGAAAGGGAGAGATGTATTTTACAATAACTAACATAAGAAATGGAAGTCAAAAATCTTACAGAAATAAATAAAATTTTTTTAGAGGTAAGATTGCCATTTGGACATTAACCTTAGAGTTCTTCTAGTTTTGCTTAAAACATATTATCTTAATCTTTCATTTTCTAATTTTTATTTGCAAATAAATATTTAAAAATATTAATATACTATGAGGGAATCAACAATCCTAATATGAGAAGCTATAACTAAGGCTTAGGCTCAGTATATGAAGGGAGCCAAAGAGATTGTCTGGTAGATAAAATAGGGCAAGTCCTGCTCAAAAGGTCATCTGGCACATAGCTCCAGCTAAGGATCATCAGGTAGAAACACCAGCCTCAGTGGTCCAGGTATTCCAGATTTTCAGAAAGTCTGAGAACAGATATAATGCATAATCTCTAAATTATTAAATATTGAATCAATTTATTTCAAAATATTGCAAGGATCAAAAATAATAATCATTATTTTTAAGCACTGTAGGCCAAATTTGGTCTGTGAAATGCCAGTTTTCAATATTTTTCTGATGTAGAGTGAGAAAAGAATAAAAAGAGAGATTTGAGAACTTTAAGAAATGAGTAGTGAAAGACAAGTCCACTAAGGATGGTTGGAGAAATACAGAATAGGAATCATAGATCCCAAGGGGAAGGATATTTTAGGAAGCATCTAATCTAGTTGTTTTAAGACATTTGATGTTTCCTTATTTCTCAACAATGAAAAAATTAAAATGCATTTTACTTTACTTGAATTAAAATTATATTCCTCTGAATGCTGGTGTGTTAGGATATTGCACAATTTTACAGAGGTTAGGACATGACATGAAAAGTGTGTGCACTGTGAATCTTAACATGGTTATGCAAAATGCTTGTCTTTCAGGGGATGCAATATATACTGATATCTATAGCAAAATACAAAATAAAAGTGGAAAATGTTATATAATATGGTAAAATTTTACTTTTCAAAATAATAGTTAAAAACCAGAAAGTATTGTACAATTTGTGCTGAATCACTATTCAAGCTATGGGAAATTACTGTCTCTGAGCATCCAGGCATTTCTAACACACATACTAAAGTTAGAAAGAAAATGCATTCAGAGAGACTGACATCAGCTTCCAAGGAATATTAAATGAAGGATGGCGATTTTTGGACAACTGTACTCAGTTGCTGAAAACTGATCAGTCTATGGCATGAGTTCTGTGTGAACTATAGTGAGTAAAGTAATGCCTCACTAAATTCATGTATATTCTAGGTAGTCAAGGCTCGTCCTCCCCAAGACAAGGAGAACTGTATAGTTAAATGAATTATCAAAAGTAAGTTGAGAGCCAGAAAGAAATAGACAGGGAAACAAGCAGAAACTTGAGAAAATAATTCAAATCATTAGAGATCCAATCAGTCATGATCTCAAGATCAAAAGACTGATTCTGAGTAATAAAACCTCTGAAAAGACATCTATCCATTCCTGTGAAGTTACCACTAAAGGCAATCAACATAGCCCAATGCACTGAACCAGAAATGAAAGAAAATTTGTGAATATAATCACCATTACTTTTTTTCCAAAGAATATGAATAGTTATTTGTTTTGGTCCTTAGAAAGTATCTGAGCTAACTCTGTAACATGCATTAGAATCAACTCATTATCATTACCAGAAACTACAATGCAATTGATCACATTTGGCCAAATATAATAGAACTCTTATTAGGTTTTGTTTAGATATTCATACATTTTTTCCTCTTTCCTATATTTCATATCAGAATCCCCACTATCTTTGGAAATCTGTGTTCTCTACATTCTAACCTACAGAGGGGAGTGCTAAAATCACAGTCTTAATTTCTTGAACTAAGATGAGACCCTATCAACCATGGTCTCCACTGGCCTTGGGGAACAACAGAGTAATGACTGGGTATGCATTCTGACTTGTAATATCTCAAAATAGACAAGTCCTCCCTTTCTTTTGGGATGCTAATAGGGCTGACATATAATCTGGTGGAAACTTGTGGTAGTATAAGAAAGTAAAGCTTTAATCATAAAAGAAAACAGATACGTGATGGACAAAGAAACAAATCCTAAAGACTTTATTTAAATCCCTAATCTAGTCACTCTATAATACAATATAAATTCCTTCACATCCTTTAAGCCAGTATGAATTGGGTTTTTAAGAAATGGAAATATTTGTATAAATTATTAACGTCAAGGATCAACTATCCATAACAATGGTTGCATTTGGATAAATTTATAAGTAATTCATAAGCCTCTTACGGGGAATAATTTTTACTTCCACTGTGACTTTTAAATCTCTACACTAGTACAATAAATATTTCAAAAATTTAGTACCTGTTATGGACTTCATACTTGTTTCTCCACAAAATTCATATGTAAAAACCCTACCTCTGCACTAGAAATGTGGCTCAGTGGTAGAGCATTTGCCTGGAGTTCATGAGGCCCTGGATTCAGTCCACAGCAACACACAAACAAACAGAGAAAAAAAGAAAAAAAAGATAAAGAAACCTACCTTCTAATGTGATCTTATTAAGAGGTAGGGTCCTTGGGGGGTAATTAGTAATTGGGTAATTAGGATTACATTTCTTTCTCTTTCTGCCACCTGAAGACACAGCAGGAAATCCACTATTTCTGTAATGGAGAAAGAAGTCCCTCACCAGACACTGATTCTTTGGGTGGCTTAATTGAGTTCCCTAGGCTCTAGAACTAGGAGAAATGTTTGTTCTTTCAGCCACTCCATTTCTGATATTTACTAGTAGCAACTTGAGCAGACCCTATCCTTGCCTTACTCTTTCAAGGAGTGTGTGCAATTAGCAATGAAAAAATATTGAAAAGTGAGTTTTGAAAGAAATGGATCTACATAATTCATGAGCTGCAGAATTTATTTCCAAAATATGTAGAATTTCCCATTCTTAAAATATAAATAATCTTGGTATATATCTCAAATGAACATATCTCAAAATGAATTATGCCATATCTAAGAAAATGAGTAATTATCTTATAGAAATTGACCATGTCCTGAATTCTACATATGTAGCAAAAAAAAAAAAAGTATTTAAGCCTCTGAAGCAGCCAGAAAAATTATTGAGATAGGAACAGACAGCATTTTCTATATAAACTCCAGCTACACAACAAATATTTCCAGCTGGTTATGTGGGAAGAGACTAAAAATTTTTCTTTTTGTATTAACTGTGCAAATGTGCTACAAAAAATATTTATCTCTGATAAAGTGTTAGAATAAATAGGCAAATTTCTTGGCCTTTCCTAAGTATTCATTTCCTTTAATATTTATTAAGAACCTACTATACTGCTTTCTATATTGGCTGCACCAATTTGCAGTCCCACCAGCAGTGTATGAGTGTACCTTTTTCCCTACATCCGCACCAATATTTATTGTTGTTTGTCTTTATAATAGCTCCTGTTCTGAATGGAGTAAGATGAAATCTTAAGAGTTGTTTTGATTTGCATTTCTCTAATTGCTCGTGATGATGAACATTTTTTTCATATATTTGTTGATTGATTGAATATCATCTTCTGAAAAGTTAAGATCCTTGGCCCATTTATTGATTGGGTTATTTGGTTGTTTTTTGTTTGTTTGTTTGTTTGTTTGTTTTTGTGTGTGTGTGTTTGTGCTTAGCTTTTTGAGTTCTTTATATACCCTAGAGATTAGTGCTGTATCTGATGTGTGATGGGTAAAGATATGGAGACTTCTTGGAAAATTGGGAATTGAACCACCACTTGTCCCAGCTATCCCTCTCTTCAGTCTATACCCAAAGGACTTAAAAACAGCATACTACAGGGACACAGCTACATCAATGTTTATAGCAGCACAATTCACCAAACTAGATGCCCTTCAATAGATGAATGAATTAAAAAAATACATGGCATATATACAAAATGGAATATTATTCAGTATTAAAAGAGAATAAAATCATGCCATTGGCAGGTAAATGGATGGCATTGAAGAAGATAATGCTAAGTGAAGTTAGCCAACCCCCCAAAAAAAACCAATGCCAAATATTTTCTTTGATATAAGGAGCTGATCCATAGTGGGATGGGCAGAGGGAGCATGGGCAGAATAGATGAACTCTAGATAGTGCAGAGGGGTTGGAGGGGAAGGGAGGGGGCAGGGGTTATTAATGATGGTGGAATGTGATGATCATTATTATTCAAAGTACATGTATGAAGACACGAATTTGTGTGAATATACTGTGTATACAACCAGAGATATGAAAAATTGTGCTCCATATGTGTAATAAGAATTGTAATGCATTCCACTGTCATATATAAATAAAAAATCAAAGAAAAAAATCTACTATATGTTGGATAATGAGTATTTAAAAATGAATAAGACACAGTCTCTGCCATCTAGGAATTCAAAGGTAATTGAAGAGTTTTTTTCCCATTATTCCTAATATGTCATGGAGTAGCCAACTACTAAAGAGGTTATGAAGAAAATAACATTCTCTCATGGGCCAATCTGTGTACCATCTCAATAAACACATGACTCATTAAAAAACTGATTCATTTATAGGAGCATAGTTGAAAGGACTAGCTTTGTGTGGTTTTGTTCCTTTGGTATAAGGCTACATTCCATTATCTTGGTTGTTTTATTTCATCCTGCTCACGCACTTTCACCACCATCACTGATGGAAGTATTTTAAAAATTGAAAACTTGAGTACGGGGTATACATGAATTCTCTGTACTATCTTTGAAGTCTTCTTTACATCTAAAACTTCTAAAAAATTTAAAAGTTATTTCAAAGAAAACTGAGTGCATGGACATCAAAATGATTCACTAGCAATTATCAATCAATAGTCCAAGAAACTTAAGACACTGAAAAGTACATAAAATATTAATATAATTATCATTTTTATTAAGCACTTTCTTCAGATAAAAACAGAAATAGGATTTTTCTTATAAGAAATTTTCCCATTCTTTTTCAACACATATTCCTGAACCATAAAAAACAAAATATTATAAGAAAGCTTAGTAAAGATTAGCCATTATTTGCCATGTTCCCCAAGGGGCATCACTGGCATTTTGGTGGAGACAGTTTTTTTGTAGTTAGCATTGGCCCATGTATTGAAGGATTGCTAATATTCTGGCCTTTTCAGTTATATAACAACAAAAATAGACCCATATATTTTCAAACACCTGCTGGGAGGAGGTGCCATCTGGTACAACTGGCTCAAGCTATGTTTTTAGAAAAAGATGAACAGAAGTCCAAAGAAATTAGATGGCTTGGTAATATCACAAAACTAACAAAGTTCAAACTTGAGGGTGGGCTCTGATTAATGCATATTCTAAAATTACATAAATAATTTTAATGCTATGGAATTCAAATGTTCAAAATTTCTGGTGTTTGGATTAAATGTGAATTAATAAACCAATTTTTGAAACAAGAAATCTCAAAGCCTGTCTGGAATTGGCCAAATATAAAGTTGAATTCGTTAGGTAATTTTAAGTTACTAATTTTTTTTTAAATTTTATTCTCTACTGATTTGAGTATATGTCTTATGACTTTTAAGGACAACTTAAGAAAAAAATTCAAGATTTAGAGCAAGTAGTAAAACAATCAGTGGTAATGGAAAAAGATCCCATTTCTTCCAACAGAGCGACAATAGATAAATGACTGCTAAACAAGGTTGAGGAGAACCACCTGCTCTTGGTTATGGATTCAAATAGAGAATTTTATATACCTAGCATAAAGGCACCAAGAATAAGGCCAAGATAAATTTGGCAAATGTTGGATTGGCCAGCCCCCTCTCATGTAAACACAATTAAGAAAATTGTCTACAGTAAGGCCTAGCAAGAGATAATTAAGGACAAAGGAAAGGAAATGTAAACCTAGAGAAAGGGAAAGCCTGTGACTTGCACACTACTGAAGCAGAAAAACATTTTAGAAAAGTCCTTGGAGTCCTCAGTAGAGAAGATAAAGTAGAATCTCAGATAAAAGATACCGCTTAAGAGGTACTGTCAGATTTATAGAACAATGAACATTTAGATGCTGTAAAGCACAGCATCTAAATATGTATAACAAAATATATTAGATGATTGCCATTCTGATAGAATACACATAAGAATAAATGCTGATGAGGACATGGTGGGGGGAAAGTTAACATCCCATATATTGTTGGCGGGACTGCATATTAGTACAAGCACTCTGTAATGCAGTATAGGAATTCCTCTAAAGACTAGGAATGAAAACATAACACCATATGAACCAGCTACCTCACTTCTTGGTATTTATCCTAAATAATTAAAATCAGCATGGTATAGTGATAACAGCGCATCAGTGTTTATAGCGGCACAATTCACAATAGCCAAGTTATGGAACCAGCCCAAGTGCCCATCAACAGAAGAATGATAAAGAAAATGTGGTACATATACATAAAGGAGCTTTACTCAGCCATAAAGAAGAATGAAACTTAGGCATTTGCTGGTAAAGTAGTGGAAATGGAGAACATAATGCTAAGTGAAATAAGCTAGGCTCAGAAAATCAAGGGTGGAATGTTTTCTCTCATATGCAGAAGCTACAACAAAATAAGGTGGGGGGAATCCCATGAAAATAGCAGGGAGATTTGTGGAGTAGAGGAAGGGGATAGAGGATGAAGGAAGAAGGACAGGAAAAGGGAGGAATGGTGGAATTAAATTGATGGAATTATGCTATGTACATTTATGAATACACCACAGTGAATTTCATATTTATGTATATATATATAAAGCATTAATTTAAAAAATATATAAATGAATAGAAGAAAGAACAGTAGAGTATAGGAAGGAAAATAGGTGGAGAGAGGAAGAGAAGTAAAGAGAAAGTACTGGGGACTGAAGTGGAGCAAATTATATTTCATGCATGTATGTCAAAATGAACCCCAACATTATGTATGACTTTAATACATTAATAGAAACATTTATTTATTTATTCTTGTTCAGTTGGACACAATGCCTTTATTTTATTTATTTATTTTTATGTGGTGCTGAGGACCAAACCCAGTGTCGCATGGGCTAGGCGAATGCTCTACCGCTGAGCCACAACCCCAGCCCTAATAAAAACATGTAAAGTACTAGGATATATAAAGAACTCAAAAAGCAAAGCACCAAACAAACAAATAACCCAATCAACAAATGGGCCAAGGACCTGAACAGACACTTCTCAGAATAGGATATACAATCAACAAATATATGAAAAAATGCTCATTATGTTTGGCAATCACAGAAATGCAAATCAAAACTACTCTATCATCTCACTCCAGTCAGAATGGTAGCTACTATGAAGACAAATAACAATAAGTATTGGAGAGGATGTGGGGGAAAAGATACACTCATACATTGCTGGTGGGACTGCAAATTGGTAAAGCCAATATGGAACGCAGTTTGGAGATTCCTTGGAAATCTGGGAATGGAACCACCATTTGACCCAGCTATCCTTCTCCTCAGTCTATACCCAAAGAACTTAAAAAAACAGCATATTTCAGGGACACAGCTACATCAATGTTTATAGCAGCACAATTCACAATAGATAAACTGTGGAGCCAACCTAGATGCCCTTCAATAGATGAGTGGATAAAAAAAAAATGTGGTATATATACACAATGGAATTTTACTCTGCATTAAAAGAGAATAAAATCATGGCATTTGCAGGTAAAAGGATGCAGTTGGAGAAGATAATGCTAAGCTAAGTTAGCCAATCCCCCAAAAGCTAATGCCGAATGTTTTCTCTGATATAAGGAGGCTGATTCATAGTGGGGTAGGGATTGGGAGCACAGGAGGATTAGATGAATTCTAGACAGGGAAGAGTGGCGGGAGAGAAAAAAGGGGGTAGGGGATTAGCAAGGGTGGTGGAATATGATGGACATCATTATCCAAGTACATGTATGAACACTCGAATTGGGTGTCAACATACTTTATATATCAACAGATATGAAAAAGTGTGGTATATATGTGTGATAAGAATTGTAATGCAAAAAAAGTACATGTATAAAGGCATGAATTGGTGTGAACATACTCTATATACAAAGATATGAAAAATTGTTCTCTATATATGTAATAAGAACTGTAATACATTCTGTTGTCATTTTTTTAAAAAATAAAATCAATTAAAAAAAACGTGAAGTAATTAAGGGGAAATCACCTAAATTTTTCATAGAAAACTTTAACATTTCTTATGTGCCTTAGTCTTTTTAGGCTGCTATAGCAAATTACCATTAAATTTGTTCCTTATAAATAAAAGAAAATAACAGAAATTTCTTTTTCATACTCCTAGGAGCTAAGAAGTTCAAGATTAAGGTGCTAGCAGGTTCAATATCTGAAACTCTCTATTTCTTAGTTGATGCCTTCTGTGTCCTCATGTGGTAGAAGAAATGAAGGAGCTTTTTTGGGCCTCTTTATAAGGACATTGATCCCAGTCATGCAGGTTCTACTTATGTTACCTAATTATGTCCCCCAAAGTTCCCACCTCCTAACACCATTGTATTAGGCATTAGATTTAAACATATGAATTTGGGGCTGGGCATGGTGGCAAACATGTATAATCCCAGATACTTGGAAGTGAGGCAGCATAATGGCAAGTTTGAGGCCAACTTTAGAGCCTGTCTCAGATAAAACAAAAAAGCCTGCAAATGTATCTCAGAGGTAGATTCCTTGCCTATCATATGTGAGGTCCTGGATTCATTCCCCACAAAAGAAAAAAAATAATTTTGGGGAGACAATTTAGAACATAGTTTACACAACTCAAAAGGATTTCTTAAAATAAAATTAGAAAATTTTGGAAATCCTAAAGTAAACCTAATTAATATCCTGCATGGCTCTGGTAGCTCTCTGCTGCCCCTTATTGGTTCTAGAAAGCAATCTCTCAAGCACTAGACCATAATAATTTAAGCCTCACATATAACTAAAGGAAATTTGTCAAATGTAAAAATAGCATATTTCCTTTTACCAAGAAGCTTCGGAAATTAACTACAGTTTAGTGCCTTCTGGATTAACTTTGAATTTCTAAATAAAATGAATTAACCTAAGTCCTAGGTTTTCAATTCAGTGAATAGTTCAACAAAATTTACACAAGTGCATTAAAATAGATTGGAAATCATAATCTAGAGTTGATTTAATTTAGAAATAATATTATGCATATATATGAAAATATATTTTTCAAACATTCTAATCATTCATCTCTTTTTTCAAAAGAATACTCTCACAAAAACACAATTATTTCAAAGTTACAATAAGTGGCATATTTGTTGCTTAATTTAAGTTTTTATAGGTGCTCCACAGCCAGGATGTTAGGACCAAAGGCATAAACTTTATAAACTTTCCAAATAATTCAATGATTCATAACATTTTTAATTCACAAACAACTCTGAAATCAGGTAAGAACTGTAGCTCAGAAGAGTACATTTTCAGAGGGTATCTCCCAGGACACTGAAGGGCTTCTGTGATTCATTTTCAAGGAAGGATTTAGTGCTCCAGATGAAGGGAGTGTTGTCTGCAGACAGCCTTCAGCTGTCCACCTTCAAGAAGCCTTGGCTTGTCCAAAGTCACCATGCCTTTTCTCACCAGAAAAATGGTCTACATAAGTGATGAATCAATGCTGGGGTGTGGGGACCTAGCCATCTTAACCCCATCCTGGCAACTTTAAAGGGTCCTTTCAGCTTCATGTGACATTGATTAAAGCTATAGGTGTGTCTGCCCCATAGCATAACCTCTCCCTCTGCACTCTCCTGTTTTCTTCCCTATCCTGCTACAGGTATTTATCTCAAGGGCACTCCTTTATAAACATCCTCATGCTAAATTTCATCTTAGAGCCTTCTTCCTGGGGAATTCAACATGGGGCAGCTCTGAACATGACTGCTTTACAGCAGGCTCACACAACATGTCCCTTTGTAGAGACGGTGGTAGGAAAAAAAATAGTGCTTTTTAAAATTTGTTCCATTTTATTGGCTACATTTTTATGTGTGTTTATGAAAGTGTTATCTCTGTAAGGAAACAGACTGACACCAGAAGTTGCTTGTGGGAAATGGAATTTTCTGGGAATTTGGGAGACAAAAGGAGAAGAGAGACTCAATGTTTGGTGACCAACAAAACTATCATACAAAAAGATAAAGCAAGATGGAAGGCAATAGTCCAAAGTTACAGTGAACCAAACCACACTGCTCAAGCATAATCATTGCTAATATATGATGAAGAAGACATCAACACATGCAACACTGAATCCTCAGGGACTCTTTTAACTGCTAATGATTTCTGTCACTATCAGTCATGTTATAAACCTAAACTTCATGTTTACTCTGATACTGGCTTGATATTTCTGTTATTAAAACTAGCCACCCTTACCAGACTACTCCCTTCTAGCTTTGACTTGGAATGTGTTGACCACTTTCCTTTGTTATTTAATTTGTTTTTTGTTTTCTGTATGGCTTCTCTTAGATCCTAATGTCTATATTCAAATCACATACTACTGATTTTTTTCTTGATGTCTAGTTATTTCAGATAATTTATGGTTTTTATTGCTGATACATCTTTTACCTAGAGAATAAATGCTACTTTGACACATTAGTTTGTTGTAAAATTTAACACAAGTCTTTTCTTTCATGAGCTAGACATTTTTGAAGAGTATAAGCCATTTATGCTCTATAATCTCCCTTAATTTGAGTTTGTCTGATATTTCTTCATGATTCAATTCAGATTAAATATTTTTGGCAGGAATAACCACAAAAGTGATAGTGTGTCTTCAGTGTATTATATCAGGAGGCACATAATACCAACTATCTATCTCATTACTTATCTCATTACTGGTGATAATAAAACTTTATTCTCTTGACTAAAATGGTGTCTGTCAAGTTGTTTTGGTTTTTTTTAACTATAAAAAGAAACTTCGAGCAGGGCATGGTGGCATTTGCTTGTAATCCTGGTGACTCAAGAGGCTGAAGCAGAAGGATTGCAAGTTCAAGGCCAGTCTCAGTAATTTATCAAGGTTTTAAGCAACTTAGTGAAATCCTGTCTCAAAATAACACATAAAAATAAGGGCTGGGGATGTAGCTCAGTGGTAAAGCGCACTTGGATTCCATCCCTAGTACCAAAAAAAAAAAAAAAAAGTGGAGGGAGGCGAGAAAAGGAAAAAAACTCTCAGTCAAAAAATTACTTTCTAACTGGGGGGAAGAGGGGCTTTCCTATGCATTAACATATTTGTCAGCTTGACTGAGGTGAGAAGATTGACTTAAGTTTTGATATTTACTCCTTTTGATACTTACTCCATGTGATGTTTCTTTTTAAATGCTAAAGCTAATTTTTATATGATTTTGTGGTATATGCAACATCACTTTATAATCAATGCTATGTATGTGTATATATAATAAATACTGAGGTATATTTTACTATATATAAAAATATAAAGTATATCTACCAACCTTTGCACAGAGATCAACCTTTAAATTAAACAAAGTAATTTCACAGCAAAAGATTAAAATGGATATCTCAACCCACTAACCACAATTTGAAGATATTCTTAAAAGTATAAGGCATATGCTGGGCACAGTGGCGCACAGCTGTAATCCCAGAGGCTCAGGAGGCTGAGGTAGGAAGATTGAGAATTCAAAACCATCCTCAGCAACCCCAAGGCACTAAATAACTCAGTCAGACCCTGTCTCTAAATAAAATAAAAAACAGGGCTGGGAATGTGGCTTGAGGGCTCCTGAGTTCAATCTCCCATACCAAAAAAAAAAAAAAAAAAAAAAAGCATAAGGCATAACCATCAAACAAAAGAGATGAAATAAAAGTGAATTAAATATTCTAGGAATATAAACAGAACAACATGACATTTTCTAGGATCACTATTACTAATTTTTCAAGATTATTCTCTTTGGGTTTGGTAAATGCTAACCTCAATGTTTAAAATTCTGCAAATATCATTTAAATAATGTATAGTTATTCCTTGCCATAACTGACACTAAAATATTACATAAATTTGTATTTATTTATTCAAACATACATAAAATCAGAATTGAGAATTAAAATCATGCATGCATTGTTGAAATATACTAAGTGTAGGATAGCATTTTTATTTAAAATTTTGACTATGGTTACTGATACAATCCTAAATGAGACTAAGTGCATTTATTTATTTATTTTAAAGAGAGAGAGAGACTTTTTTTAATATTTATTTTTTTTAGTTTTCAGTGGACACAACATCTTTATTTTATTTTTATGTGGTGCTGAAGATCGAACCCAGCACCCCGCACATGCCAGGCGAGCACATTACCGCTTGAGCCACATCCCCAGCCCCTAAGTGCATTTGTTTTTATAAATTCAATTTTCTTTTCGCTTTTTATTCATGCTACAGATAAGCTTTTTACTAGTCAAGAATAGATCTGCAGCACTGCAGATAGCCAAAAGACTGAGCCAGTTTTTGATAAGCATGTCCTTTAAGAAAATGTGTTAAATCTGTCTGAATATGAAAGACCTTAAAATTTTTGAATTGCTAGAATATTCAGTGCAGTTTTGAGTATCTCTCATGTTTAGTTTAGGGACTGCTTGATAAATAACTATCTGCTCAGAAGGAAATCTTTAAATAAAGCAAAGAGCAAAGAGAGATTGCAGTCAAGTCAATTGATTTTAGCATTATATAAAAAGCTAGGAAAGAGAGAAAAGAAAATAAGGAGAAATTTCTGATGTCTAAGCACACATGAACAAAATTCATTCTTATTATTATTTAAAAATAAAATGGATGCTTTCTATGTTCTACCTTTCTCCTGAATTCAAGGATGAAGAGTGCATCAGGAGTTAGGTATGGTAGCACACACCTATTATCCCAGCAGTTCAGGAAGCTGAAGCAGAAGGATTCCCAAGTTCAAAGCCAGCTTCAGCAATGTGGTGATGCCCTAAGCAACTTAGCAAGACCCTATCTCAAAATAAATAAATAAAAATGGGGCAGGGTGTGGGGGATTAGAGATGTAGCTCAGCCATTAAGCATCCTGAGTTCAATCCTTGGTACAAAAAGAACAAAAAAGAAAATAAAAAAATGTGTAGAATGCAACAGAAAAGTAAAACCTAAACCCGCTTTAGAGCAGTAGTTTTATAATCGCCTGGGAAACAATTTTTAGTTACCAACCCCTGTAGTAAAGGAAGCCATAATAGAAAGAAATTGGGATACATGTTAAGTTAGTCAGTAACCAATTACCATTATAGTGTGTAATAAACTAATATACTTTTTAAAGACTTGGACAATGATATATACTCATTGAAATCATGCTCATCTTTCCTTTTTCCTCTGACCCACAAAATTTTTTTAAAAATTAGTTTTTCCTAGCATTATCACTAATGGAGAAAGACAGTTATTTAGTTTGAAAGATTTAATTTGAATTTTTTTCAAATATTCAATAGTATGGTTACTGTAACCTTCAATAACATCAACTATATTAGAAAATAGATAATTGGCTGGCCAAGGGATGCCATAACAGGCTAACTTAATGGGTTTTAGACAAAGGAATTTTTCAGTAGCATTTCTCTATTGGTATTTTCACATTAATTTTCTTAATTAAGAAATAAAAATACAAAATATATTAATTACTTTTTTTACAAATTCAAATGTCTACAGAGACATAAAACTATGTGATCTTAGTTTAGGTTTAAGAAAAATCAGCTAAAAATAATATGAAAATGTGTCTCTTTTTACTGATCTATAGTATAAAAATACAAATATACATGTATCACAAGTTTATATTTTAAATTTGAAAAGTACAAGTTAAATGATGTTAATACTGTACCACATCATGTTTTAAAATTTGTTATTCCATGATTTGGAGTACTCATTTCCAACATTCTCTATATAAGCATGCCAATGATGGATCTTCAATTTTTTCCTATAAAATGTAATACATAATTAAATATGAATCCTGTTAATTTAAACATGGAAAGATGTTTAGCTTTATAAAAGATAATATGATTTGCAAACAAAGCCAGATGGAGGGCAATAGTCCAGAAGTTATAGTGAACAAAACCACACTGCTCAAGCATGCTCATTGCTAATTTGTGATGAAGAAGACATACTTCCATTCATGGATAGAAAGCTTACATAATCATTTGATATGTAGAATGTTTTTGAGACAAAGATATTTGATAAATTCTGGTATTCCAATGCATCCACACTTAATTCATGCTCCTGTACTACACGGCAGTTCAGTAAATTAGTTTTTCCTAGCATTATCACTAATGGAGAAAGACAAAATGAACAATATTCACTTATGTTTAAAATATTTGAAATTAAGTCCTCAATTTTATAGTTCTGGAAACTGTTTCAATATGAGAAAGTGAACTGAATTATTCATTATAAAATAAGTTTTAACAAAAAAATATGGAACTATTTGTGAATGCTGTCCCAGGAAAATATTTAAAGTATTTAGTTGGGAAGTTAAGAATAAGCCAAAGAATCAGAATCAGTTGCCAGATTTAACAAACAAACAAACAAAAAAAAAAAAAAAAAAAAAAGAAAGAAAGAAAACAGGATACCTAGTTAGTTAAATTTTTATTTCTGAAATATTTTCAATATGCACTTTCAATATAAGTGTAGCCCAAATATATATGGGATATATGTACACTAAAAAATTATTTTTTATGAAATCAAAATTTAATTTACCTTTTAATTTAAACAGTTAATATGTACAAATAAGTATCACAATATCAAGCATTTAGTGTTGGTATTGTATAATATAGTGGAGGAAAAACGACTGGATGATTGCTTTCCTTACCTTGGAATAAGTAAATGTTTATGCCTCCACATTAAATACAAGACAGAGACTAACTTGGAAAAATAGATGAGTATCAATTAAAATATCCTTGTGCGAAGCATAGCTCAGCCTAGCATCATGACGAGGCCCTAGATTTTATCCTCATCATGAAAAAAAAAAATCTTGTAGACTTTTGCTCTTAAAATGGAAGAACTGTGAACTCTCCTAATGTGATATTCAAAATTAAACATTACATTTTAAAAATAAGTTTTAAATATAAGTATCTACTAAAATAAGATCAGAATCATTAATAAACAAAAAAAAAGTTCTTTAATTCAATCACAGACTAGAGTTTTAAGAAGAAAACAAATTTGAATAAAAATCTGTGACTTATGTCAAATATTATTTATGTAAGATTGTGAAATAACATTTATTCTGGGGTACATTATTATCATATTTTGGGTAGGACTACATCTTTACTGTTACAGAGAGAAGATACACACACTATAAACAATCTCTTTTAAACAGCAGGCTATTTTACATGCCATAACATTTCTCCCCTACCCTCTGATACAACCAATACTTAACCAGTAACCAATAAGAAAGCAATATTCTTAAATATTCTGATCCAAGTTCCACTCTTTGAATTCATAGATTCAAGATAAAATTTGAAAATTTTTGAAGAATAAGACTTTTATTTGGAACAGAACTATTGATTCAGAGATAAATATATACAGATTCAAAACCTTATTTTTAGAAGAGCTGTTCTAGTATTCTACTATTCAGCTGTTCTACTTTTGCAAACAAAGCATTGGTTTTGTTTGTACAAAAGCTTCCATATTTTTTGGCTGGCATAAATAATACCTTACACAAATCTCTCAGTCATTGTAATGCCAGCTTTTTATGAAGCATACATTCTGGCTTCAAATGCAACAGGAAGATCAAGCTGTGAAAAATTTTAAAAGTTAATTGTATTGTTACATGACTAGGGCCTACATAGAAGACTAAGAAGCACTTCAATAATAAACATCAATTAAAAACTCTTAAAGAATCAAATATCAATTTGTTTATAACTAATGCTGGTTGCTGGCATTTTTAGAAGAGGTAGTAAATACACTACTCTAGACAAACCTAAATTTTTACTTTGAACTAAATCTGAAGTTAAAAAAAATTCTTGGGAATGTGAAAACAACAAATGACAAGATGTGCCTTCAATGGTGGTATTATTTATAATAACACAATAGGTGAGATGCTATTTTTTATTCATTTACATAATATTTACAATCAAACTTTAAACTTTTTGTTCAGTTTGTTTCTTTCTTTTTGTTTCTCTCCTCAGTTATTAAAAGGAAATCATGGGGTTTGTTGCTAAAAGCAACCGTACTTTCAAAAACTTCCTTCCTTTTCCATCTGTTTAGACCTAACACTGAAAGTCAAGACTGATAACTTTCTGGAATAGAGAATGATTTTAATGCTGTGAACCTGAAAATTAGCTTGTGAGTTATCTCCTTTGTAGGGAGGGGTTTTAGGGATTGAACACAGATGCACTTTACCACTAAGCCACATCACCAGCCCATTTATTTATTTTTTTTAAATTTTAAGACAAAGTCTCACTAAGTTGCCTAGGGCCTCGTTAAATAGCCAAGGCTAGCCTAGAACTTGCAATCCTCAGCCTCTTGAGCTGCTGGGATGTGTCACTGTGCCCAGCATAAGTTACTTCTAAAGGCTAAAAGGAAATGTTTTCAAAATAGTTACAATTTGTAGCAATCCATATTTCTGCTTTTAAAATTAAATGCTGAAGATAAGCCATAGATTTTTAACTTCTGTTTCCAGAACAATCACTTGTTCTATGCACTTGTTTATAAAACAAGGCAAATATTTTCAGATCTGATTCATTTGACAAGTGATGTTTTGTTAAGATACTGCATCATAATATATAATAGTTATTACTCTTGCTATTGTTGAGAAAAAAATTAAAAATGAAACTTTTCTGTGTGAAATATAGGAATGCAGTAGGAGAAAGAAAGAAAACCCTAAACATTTTCTCAGTAGATGTCATGGCTTTTCTCTAGAGTTGCTAATGCTTTTATGTTTAGCAACAGAGGACTATCAACATACTTGCATAAGCTTTTTTTTCATAGAAAAAAATAATATAAGAAAAAATAAATATGATTTTCATATTTTTATCAGATTATTTCTAAGAAAACAACGTTGAAAGATATCAAAAGTTTTCAGACTCCTAAAAATATGTTTTCATTTTTAGGGACAAAAAAGGAAAAAAGTTACCCCAAATAATCACTCAATGTTATTCAAGTCCTCCTCTATTTATTTCTCCCCACCATCAGGTTCATTCATTTATATGTTTATTGAATATGTATTAATGCCCAGACACATCAGAGCACACATGCTTCTCTGAAAAAGATCATTAGGAAAACAAATCAGAGCTTCATTAAAATTTTCAGATACATAATTTTCAAATGACTTATTTAGTTTTTAATAATACCAAAATATTTTCTTTTAAAAAATCAGGTTATTCTGCATAACCAAAAATTATAAAAAGATTAAGGAGAACCAAAAATTTATTAAGCCGGGCAAGGTAAGCACACACCTGTAATTCCCAAGGTTCAGGAGGATCACCAGTTCAAAGCCAGCTTCAGCAATTTAGTGAGGCCCTCAGCGACTGAGTGAGACCAGTCTCTAAATAAAATACAAACTATGGCTAAGGATTTGGCTCAGTGGTTAAGTGCCCTGGGTTCAATCTCTTTTTTCTAATAATAATAATAATAATAATAATAGTAATAGTAATAATAATTATCCATTAGCCAAGCAATGACAAACTTTGCAGTTATAACCAAAAATCATAGCACTTCTGGTAGGCTAAATAATGGTTCCTCCAAGAAGTTTACAGTCTAATTTCCAAAATTTATGAATATTTTACATTGTGACACAAAAAGGACTTTGCAGATGTGATTAAGTGAAGTATCTGGAGATGGGAAAGTGGCTTGATTATCCTGGTGGGCTGGATGTAATCACAAGATAAAGATGCAGGCAAGGAGGGTCAGAAAGAGATATGACAACTGAGGTAGAGGTTGGAGGTTAGGGTGATAAAGGAGCTAGCTAGAAGCAAAGGTTTCAAGGCAGATGCGGGGGGGGGGGAGAGAGAGATATGAATGAAAAGCTTCCAGAAGGAATGAATGCCAGTCAACACTTTGATTTTCACCCATGAGACCTATTTGGGACTTCTGGACTTCAGGTAATAAATTTGTGTTGGTTTAAATCACTAGTTTATGTAATGTATTATATCAGCAATAGGAAAAATATATGACATCTTTCTGAATACTTAACTGTGTGCCATTACATACATATTATCTCATTTAATCATCACAAGAGCCTATGAAGTAGATAAAATTACTCTCCTTGTTTCCCAAAAGAAGAAGAAGAATGAAGGCAAAACTTTTAAAAATTTGCTCAAGAGACTGAACTCTTAATCCTCACTAGATATTTCCATGATGAAGCAAGTTAATGTGAAAAAATACCAACCTAATAGCAATTTTATTATTAAAATGTTCTGTCAAAATGTTCCTAATTTATGTTGGATTTTACTGTGTTCTTTGAAATAAATTTTAGAACATTACATGATTATGAACTTGGAAGATTGCTTGACTTTCCCAACAAAAGCAGTTACTTTTGTTTATTTCTGAATGCTGCATCTCATTTCTGACATTTTCTATTTGTTTTATTTCGAGAATTTGGTGAGATTTCTGCCATTGTCTTGCCATCGCTATACACAAATGATATTTAAAAAACTTAAGGTTAAATGGTTTATTTAACCAAAAATACCTGGGGAATGATAAACCTAGTACTGTTTAAAAGTAACAATTGTTGAAACAGAATATACATATCAATTTTATGTTAGAGCCAAAAACTTCATTGACTTCTTTTTTAAAAATTACAACTTTTTCTCAGCATCAATATAGAAAAATATTTTTTAGCATATAACACTGGCAAGCTACTGTTTAGAAACCATGTGTGCTTAGTCAAACATGAAAAACACCTATATGATTACATTCTGTTTGTCCATACACAAAAGAAGAAATCACCTGAATACATATTTGAACTTCTTACAGTTTTCTATCATGCAACAAATTCT
This sequence comes from Marmota monax, assembly GCF_021218885.2. NCBI lineage: Eukaryota > Metazoa > Chordata > Mammalia > Rodentia > Sciuridae > Marmota > Marmota monax. The sequence goes on along the minus strand of NW_026694256.1, from coordinate 4,102,345 downwards.
ACATAATCTTTTACTATTACTTTCAGTAACTATATAATTAAATAGTAGTGTTATGTGTTTCATTTGGTTAAACAAAGATGAGCTCCACTATATTTACTATGTAAGTATACATTCTATTTAAGTACTGTTTTCTGCTCAAAACAAAACAAGAAACTTACATGCCCTTTTTCATGTGCCTTTATTTCCAAAAGGTTCATAGACAAGTTAAACACCCAAGTTCAGTGCACTTTTTCTCATGTACAACTAAGAAAGCTATATTGTTCTGTGGGATGTATTTCCCTAGAGGTTAAAAGTGAAGCACTGAAGCCTTAAACTTGATAGTAAGATATCTGATTCTAGATAATACAAAAGTAACACTTGCTTCTTTATTTTACTAAAAGCTAAATTTTCCAGTTGTTTATTGCGAAAAGAATAATAGCATGAACTTCTAACACTGCAGAATGAGAACTGCCAGTTAAGATGCAATTGCAATGATTGTTACTGGTGAGAATGCAAAAGACAAAAATAGCACTACTTGTTGACAGATTACAGATGGAGCGTGGGTTCCCAGAAGAAACAAAAATCACATTTCAGTTTCAACAGCAAACACACTTGCTATGGAAATCTCTGAGGAATAAAAATATATCAATCGTTGCAAGTCTTATTCACACAAATCTAAACTTTCTGAGCTGAACTGTTATTTTTATACTTATACCTGTAGAATTATTTATCAAACTTTCTAAAAACCTTCAACACTAAATGAACATTTTCTTATTAAGAAATGAGATGTTACAGATTTTTAATTAGTATGCCAATATTTTGATTGTTGTTTTCTAAAAGAAAAAAAGAAATTTATTTATTCATTCAACTGATTTTATTGACAGACCAGCCTAAGCCTTCTATCCTGAGGAGACAGAAATGCATAAGGCATGTTGTCACTGTCCTCAAGTAGCCAAGTCTAGTTTGTGAGAAGGGACCATAACAAAGTAATAATTAAGTGATGTATGTTCAATCATGTAAAACTGCATAGGTCACATATAGAGTGAGTAAGTGATGAGACTTAATATTAGAGATGACCCAAGTAAAAAGAAGGCAGATTGTAAAGAAATTTTTTAAAGGTGAAACTTTGCTGAGTTTTATTGGATGAATAGGTGTCAGATGAAAACATTTATGGCAGAGTGGGAGGGAAAAGAGTGCTGTGAACATATCAGGTTGAAATTCATGAGTAGATATCTTTCCAAAATACTGCACAATATTTTTTTTCAACAAAATTAGGAGACAGCTAAAACCTTGGCAAAATTGGAGAAAAAGCTGACAAAAATTACTGGAGATGAAATAAGGATATATTCAGGAGGAAGAAATAACAGGGTACCTTGGCTATAGATCCCAGAAATAAATAGAAAAATCCACTTCTCATGGGGAAAGGACACACTTTAAGGTAAAAACCTAAATTTGTTATTCACCATGGTATAAATGAATACTACGCAATGGTTACAATGCTTCTCTGGACTGATTTAGACATGAAAAGTAGAGATAGGACTAAGGGAAAGATCCTGGAAATAAGTTATAGATGAAGGAAGAAAGCAATGTAGAAGAAAGGAGAAAGAAAAGAGAAACTTTGACAGGAAGGTAAGGGATGTGGTAGGGAAATTTCTACCTGATAAAGAGAAATAAAATATAAATGACACCCAGTTCCTGCACTCCCCAAAATCCTAGGTCAAAAGGAAAGTTTCAGAGGTGGAACATGGTCCTGGCATTCATTTCTCGACATGAAATGTCTTCGATTATCAACTACTGGAGGTGGGTGGAAAATCACCACTTAAAGTATTAAGGAAGTCAGACGTGGTGGTGTACACCTATAATCCCAGCTGCTTGGGAGGTTGATATAGGAGGATCAAAAGTTCAAAGCTAGCCTCAGCAAAAGCGTGGTACTAAGCAACTCAGTGAGACCCTGTAGCTAAATAAAATACAAAATAGGGCTGGGGATAATAGCTCAGTGGTTGAGTGCCCCTGAGTTCAATCCCTGGTACCCCCATCCACCCAAAATGTGTTAAGGAGCATAGAATCTATATGAAGATTTTAAAAGAAATAAATGAGAAAATAGATATGAAAACAAATGGAAGATGAAAATTAAGGACCAGAAAAATAATGACTGATAAAAATAGTTAACCACAATCTTAATTAAACAAATTAGCCTCCATGAAACAATAGTACAAAACAAACATAGGTATAAAATCTTAGTGATGAATGAGGAAATAAAAGGAAGAGAGGAAATATGAAATATCAGGGGTCAGGTGCTAAGTGGAGGAAAACTCAGAAAAACAAAATGCTTAAAAGAATTAGAAGATAACATAAATGGAAGATAAGCAGAACAGAGTCAACATATAAATAACAGAATGTTTGTAAAAAAAAATGATAACAAATAAAAATATAATGTAAGATGACTTTCCTAAAAGAAATAAAACTTGAATCTACCCATGTAAGTGTTTACCATATTCCAGGGACAGGTGACTCAGAGTCTCCAATACCAAGATAGATACTAGTAAGGTTACTGGATTTAAAATTAATTAAATAATACTTTGGAGATGGCAGGTTAAAAAAAGCAGGTTAATTCTACAACCAGAGACATGAAAAATCATGCTCTAAATGTGTACTATGAATTGAAATGCATTATGCTGTCATATATAACAAATTAGAATAAATAAATATATTTTTAAAATGTAGGTTAATTATAAGGGGAAAAAAATCAGACTGACATCAGACGCCTTCACAAAAGCATACTAAAATTTTTAAAAGACTGGGAAACACATTAAAAGCCCACAAGAAAAGAGAAGGTAAACCAATAATGATATTTCCAGTCAAAATATTGGGGGTTTTTTTGTTTGTTTGTTTTTAATTTATTTTTTATTGGTTGTTCAAAACATTACAAAGCTCTTGACATATCATATTTCATACATTAGATTCAAGTGGGTTATGAACTCCCATTTTTACCCCCAAAACAGATTGCAGAATCACATCAGTTACACAAAATTTTAACATTTTTTTTAAACAAGCAAGAAATTAAGGAAACTAGCTGGGCATGATAACATACCTGGAATTTGGGAGACTAAGGTAGGAGGATCATGAGTTCAAAGCCAGCCTCAGCAACTTAGTGAGGCACTAAGTGATTTAGTGAGACCATCTCAAAATAACAAATAAAGGGGCTGGGGTTGTAGCTCATTGGTAGAGCACTTGCCTTGCATGTGTGAAGTACTGGGTTCTATTCTCAACATCACATATAAATAAATGTACTTTTACATAACAGAGGAGCTCCCTCAACTCATAAATGCCAATTTTTCAGTGAAGGATGTCTGCTTTTTGGTCATGCTATGGGAGAGCATAGAGCTCTGATTTGTGCTTTGAAAAATCCTGGAAAATACAAATCTGTGCCAGCATTTGCTCCAATTTGAAACCCAGGGCTCTGTCCTTGGGGGGGGGGGGGAGCCTTTATTGGATATTTGGAAACATTTGAATAAATGGAAGGCATGATGAGACCTATCTTGTGAAATCCTATCCAAATCAATAACTAACTGATCAATGGAAAGATGACCAGTTTCTTCTAGATGCACAATTATCCCCAGTAATTTCATAGCTGACTGTATAGAAAAAATATTCCCTGTTGTTTTTAGATTACAGGGCAGTTATAATCATAGCTATACTTCATTGCAACCTTTATTACTGATCACATTAGTAATCATGCAAAATACCTGAATGCATGAAACACTTCTGATAATACAATATCTTTGAGATTATAAAAATATAATAAATAGAATTGCTAAGGAAAAATGTTTCAAAACATAACTAAAATTGCTAAGGGAAAATATTTCAAAACATTGGATTTCATAATGCTAAAAGAACTTCATTCTATAGTTGATCACCTGAATAAATATATAAAATTTTTAAAAAAGAACCTTAGAAAAGTCTTTATTCCATTGAAATTAGGAAACCTCAGTACAAGGTTGGGGGTATAGTTCATTGGTACAGCACTTGTAGCAAGTGTGTGACCCTGGTTCAATGGGAAACATAATATACCAAAATTTGTGGGATACAGCAAAAGCAATATGAGGGAAGTTTATAGCAATGAGTGCCTTCACCAAGAAACATAAGCAAAGATTTCTCAAATAAATAACTTGGTGAAAAATGCCAAAGTGTTAGAAAAACAAAAACAAAACAAACCCCAAATCAGTAACAGGAAAGAAATATTAAAAATCAGAAAAAAACAAAACAAAAACTAAAAGAACAATACAAAGGTTCAGCAAAACTAAGAGTTGGTGTTTTGAAAAGATGAACAAAATTGACAAATTTTTATCTAAACTAACCAAAAGAAAGAGAAATACCTAAATAAATAAAATTAAGAGATGAAAAAGGAGGTATTATAAAAGATACACAGAAATTCAAAGGATCATTGGGAAATATTTTGAAAAACATTCTAATACTCTAATTCTAAAATATTCTACTATGTTAATAAATTGGAAAATATATAATAAATGGAAAAATTTCTGGACACATATGATCTATCAAAACTTAGTCAAGAAGATATTAAAAATCTAAATAGATGCAAACCAAGAAATGAAATTGTAGTAATAATAATAAAAAGTCTTCCAACAACAACAAAAAAAACCCAGGATCAGATGAATTCACTGCTGAATTTTACCAGACTTTTAAAGAAGAACTAATAACAATATTACTTAAACTATTCCATAAAATAGAAATGGTAAGAGCCCTTCCAAACTCATTCAACAAAGCTAGTATAACCCTGCTACCAAAACCTACAAGGACACAACCAAAAAAAAAAAAAAAAGATAACTATAACCCAATATCCCTGGTTAACATAAAATGCCAAATTCCTCAAAAAAAGTCCTTGAAAAAAATTAACAGCACTTTAGAAAGATCATACATCATAATCAAGTTGGTTTTAGTTCAGAATAGGTTTATATACACAAAATAATAAATGTAATACAGCACACAAAACCAGGGATAAAAAAAATCACAAGAACATTTCAACAGATGTAGGAAAAGTCTTTGATAAAATTCAGTAACTTTTGTGATAAAAGCTCTGAATAAATTAAGCAAAAGATCATACTTCAACATAATGAAGGTTCTATACAACAAGCCCATTATACTGAATGGGGAAAAACTGAAAGCATTTTCTCCAAATTAAAATCAGGAAAGAGATAAGGACGCTACTCTTACCCTTATTATTCAATATAGTACGAGGAATCCTAGCCAGAGTAATCAGACAAGAGAAAGAACTAAAAGACTTATAAATAGGACACAAGGAGGTCAAATTATCCCTCTTGGTAGATGATATGATTCTATAAATAGAAAATCTAAAAGGCTCCAAAACAAAAAAGATTTTTATGACTGATAATCTAGGAAAGTAGAAAGATATAAAATCAACCTACAAAAATTATTAATTTTTCTAAACCAATAATGAACTCAATGAAAAAGAAATCACAAAATCAACCCCACTCACAATAGCCACAAAAAATAAGACACCTAGGAATAACTCTACAATGAAAATTACAAAATTTTGAAAAAAGAAATTGAAGAAAACACTAGAAGGTGATAAGACCTGACATGTTCATGGACTGGGAGAATTAATATTATTAAAATGGCCATACCACTCAAATCATTGCAATCCCCATCAAAACACCAATGACTTTCTTCACAGAACAACAACAAAAATCCTAAAATTCATATGGAAGCACAACACATCCTGACTAGCCAATGCAAACTTGAGCAAAAAAAACCAATGCTTCACCATCACAATACATGACTTCAAAACACACTACAGAGCCATAGTAACAAAAATAGCATGATATGGGGGGAAAATCCAGACATATAGACCAATGGAACTGAAAAGAAAACCCAGAAATAAACCATCAATCTTCAGCTAACTGATTTTCTACAAGTGTGCCAAAAAATACATTAGTAGAAAGGATATCCTCTTCAACAAATAGTGCTGGGAAAACTAGATAATCCCAAGTAGAAGGCTGAAACTTCCAGTCTACATGAGAATCAACTCAAAATGAATCAAAAACCTTAATGTAAGACCTGAAACTGAAACTACTAATGGAAAACCTAGTAAACATGAGGGTTAGGCACAGGTGATGATCTCCTGGTTAGAACTCCCATAGATCAGCAAACAAAAGTAAGAACCCAGAAATGGGATTGTAACAAATTTAAAAAATCTACACAGCAAAAGAAACAATCAACAGAGTGAAGAATGGGAGAAAATATTTGCTAGCTATTCATCTGACAAAGGATTAATATCCAGAATATATAAAAAACTCAAAAAACCTAACAACAACAACAAATAACCCAACCAATAAATGGAAAAATGATATGAACAGATACGTCTCAAAGAAGTATAAGTGGTCAATAAATGTATGAAAAAATGCTCAATATTGTTATCTATCAAGGAAATGGGAATCAAAGCTACATGAGATGCCATCTCACCCCAGCTATTATAAAAATAATACTAATCACAAATGTTGGTGAGATTGAGAAGAAAAAGATAACCCTTATATGCTGTTGGTAGGAATGTAAATTAGTACTGCCACTAAGGAAATCAGTATAGAGGTTCATTAAAAAAACTAAAAATAGCTGGGCCGATAGCTCACGTTTGTAATCCCAGTGTTATGCTCGAATTCAGGACCCCCAAAAGACCACCAGAGACCAAGATTGATGTAAACAGCAAAGAGGTGTTTATTGCGAGCTAGGTCAGTCCTCCGCGCACACACACACAGCAACTGGTGATGCTGAGAGGCCCTAAGCCCAGGGTTTGCAGCAGTTTTATACATTCTTTGGAGAAGGCAGGGACCCCCACATACATCATAGCATCTCTTAGCAAATCATCACTCACGGCGGGAAAATCAAATAACAACTCTAAAACATGATTAGCACATTCAGTGGAGGGAACAAGTTGGGTAAGGGTGATTGGTTACTACAAGAGGGGGATTCGTTTGAACTGATTGGTTTAAGCCAAAAGGGGTGTTCTGTGGTGAGCCGCTTCTGCCGTTTCTGCAGATTATGGTCGCCATTACAAGATGGCGCTGGCTCCGCTGTGGTCTGTGACAAACAATTTCTTATCTGGGAAAGTTGGCACATGATTTTTCACCACCCTGTGAGAAAGTTCCACGCGGCAGCTTTGCATTGGGGCTTGGGATGCTTTATTAAGGCTGGGAGGGGCACCCGAGAGGAAGAAGAAGAAATATCCAGGGACCTGAATAAACTGTTGAGAGAAGATTCTCGAGAGTTGCGTCTTCCTTGCGGGCAAGGGGTCGCGACAAGTGGTGCCGAGACCCGGGAACCAGAACTTTCAGCAGTCAGGGGTGGTGCACCGGTTAGTCCCAGGTAAGTGGGATCCGCGATCAAAGCGGGGTTAGTCCCTAGTAAGTGGGATCCGCGACCAAAGCGGGACAGCTCCTCTGTAATGAAAGAGAGAGCCTTACATTTTATTGCAGCTGCACTGTGTACTTTCGCTTCTACTTTCGCTTTCTGTTTTTTGTGCTTCCTTTGTTGTTGTGTCATGGGTGCCGCATCTTCAAGTCCGCTTCTCCTGGCCCTAGATGGCCTGTTACGTTCCAAGGGACTGGAAGTGAAACATAGTACTTTACAGAGATTTTTACAGAAGATAGATATCGCTGCACCGTGGTTTGCATTTTCGGGCAGCCTTACTGTGCCTAGTTGGGATAAATTAGGCAAAGATCTTGACTTTGCTTCTGAGCAGGGCATATTAGAGGGTGGGGTGATACCCCTTTGGAAAATGGTCCGTGGTTGCCTTACAGATGGTAAATGCCAGGAAGCTGTGAGTGAGGGTCAAGCTATTCTTGAGCAATTGCATGAGGAAAAATCTGAAGGATCATGTAGTGAAGTGGCAGAGAGTATTAAAAGTAACAGTAGTGAGAAGGCAAAAGAGCCTGAAGATAAAAATAGGAGAAGGCTCTACCCAGACTTGACCGAATTAAAAACGCCTGAGAACACAAGCGACTCAGAGAGTTCTGAGGACCTTGATATATTGTTACAACAACTACATAAGATAAAAATGAAAAAGAAGAAAAAGGAGACACAGGGCACGCAGGCCTACTGTAAGAAGGGGAAGGGAGTTAACATCGGTCAACAAAACTCTGAGGAGGAGGAGGTAGAATATCTAGAAGAAGATATGGTGCCGATTGCCCCACCTCCGTATGTGGGGGGGAGCCAAGGTTCCGGGAGATCTTTTCATGCACAAGTTTGGAGGACAGTTAATACAGATATGGGACTTGCATACCCTGTATTTCAGGACAATAACAGGGGAAGATATCATGAGCCTTTAGACTTTAAGATAATTAAAACCTTGGCAGAATCTGTCCGCACTTATGGCATAGATGCCGCTTTCACTCTCACTCAGGTGGAGGGACTTACTAGATTTTGCATGACTCCCTCAGATTGGGCTAGTCTAGTCCGCGCTTGTGTTTCCCCAGGGAAATATTAGGAGTCCAAAGTTGGCTGTTTAATGTTTCTGGCAGTACCCAAGACTCGGAGCGAGGTAGGAGGCTTAAAATTTCTGCAAATAATTCACAATTATCTAATGCTACATTACCCTCCGCAGCAGTCCGTCTCCAATCTCCGTTCCTGTTTCTTTTGGCTAATGTTACATTACAGGGGATGCTTAATTGCTCTAATATTACCTGTTATTTGTCTGAGTGTTGGAATGGATCCTGGCCTATGGCAATGGTTATGAAAATTCCAACTTTGTCCCGATCCCGGTTACTGCAGATCCAGAGTCATTTCCTATTGTTGAACTGATTAGAGCCAGTAGAGATTTTGACATTACGGCAGCTATAGTGACAGCTGTGGCGATATCTGCTGCTGCAGCAGTTACAGCTGGAGTAGCCATGGCCAGCCAGGTACAAACTGCTGCCACTATTAATCAGGTTATTCAACAAACATCCACCATACTTGAATCTCAAAGTAGAATTAATCAACACACTTTATCTGGGATTCTAGCTGCTAATCAAAGGATAGATCTGCTTCAAGCTCAAGTTGAGGAATTGTCTGACCTAGTACATTTGGGTTGTATTGATCAACGTGCACATTTATGTATAACCTCTGTCAGATTTAATGATTCCAGAAATGCCTCCCGCATCATCGGGGAATATTTATCCGGAACCTGGTCCATGGAAGCAGAAAACTTGATCCAGTCTCAACTAACTCAGATTGCTGTTCTGAATAGCACCCGTGTCGAACCAGTGACTTTGGGTCAATTCACCAGTTGGCTATCCTCTGCCTTTTCCTTTTTTAAGGAATGGGTGGGAGTGGGCATTTTTGGTGCAATGTGTTGCTTCGGTGTTGTACTTTGTGGCTTCTCTGTCGCCTTAAAACTCGCCATGCACAAGAAAAGGCTATGATCATACAAGCTCTTGCAGCTTTAGAAAATGGCAACTCACCTCAAGTCTGGCTTGCGCATCTTAAGCAGTAAACCTTTGTCATGGTCGTTACACCCCAAGTTATTATAACATTGCACTGGGATCGACATGACTTTCCTTGTTATTCTTTTAGTGTTGGAAAGCCCTTGCACTCTGCCGGTCTTACTGCCATTGCACGCAGATGGGTTTCCACACTAGTGCTTTTCTATCGCCTTGAAGTTCGTGCCTTTCTTTCAGGGTGCTGTCAACTTGTTTGTCGTTATAAACAGCCACAGTTCAGCCTCAGCTATCCCCCTTCGTCCACCATCGTCACGATACAGGATGCGAGGCAAGGCACTGCACTTGAGTGATCCTTGAAGAGGACCTCAAGGAGAGCATGTCCTATTGCATGCGGGTTAGACGCGTCCACGCCCCGCCCCACGAAAAAAGGCGTCGGCTGATATGGCCTCAGATCTGGGGAAGGGCCCTCCTTGGGACTGAGCCATACTATGCAGCCACTTCTGCACAGTGGGATAGGACCTCTACTCTCGCCTGTATTGTTTTAATAAAACAGAAAAGGGGGAACTGTGGTGAGCCGCTTCTGCCGTTTCTGCAGATTATGGTCGCCATTACAAGATGGCGCTGGCTCCGCTGTGGTCTGTGACAAACAATTTCTTATCTGGGAAAGTTGGCACATGATTTTTCACCACCCTGTGAGAAAGTTCCACGCGGCAGCTTTGCATTGGGGCTTGGGATGCTTTATTAAGGCTGGGAGGGGCACCCGAGAGGAAGAAGAAGAAATATCCAGGGACCTGAATAAACTGTTGAGAGAAGATTCTCGAGAGTTGCGTCTTCCTTGCGGGCAAGGGGGTCGCGACAGTGTTCATGCTGAACTACATGGTTTCCCAACATGTTATCAACCACCATAAACTACTGGGAGGGTCATCTGGCATCCCAGGTATTTCCCTGTCTCATGCTGATTAGTAGCTGCTAGGGGGTTGCTATGGATCCCCACCTAGCCTGACTGAGTCAGGGACACCTGGCACAGCAGATCTCTCCTGTTATTTGTAGATAAACAACTTAACAGGGTGGGAATGTGCCTAGGAGTGCTCTGTGGGTCTTTCCAAGGACAAAGGTCATGTCCCTTCCTTGGACAGGCTTTGCTCTAAGGTAGAGGCTGGTTTTTCACCAGCAGTTTGGAAGGCTAAGGCAGGAGGATAAAGAGTTCAAAGCTTGCCTTAGCAAAAGCAAGGTGGTAAGCAACTCAGGTGTTGGGGACTGCAAATCAAGTCAAGATGGTGCCTGGCAGTTTGCCAGGAGGAGTGGTTTGTGAGGCAAAGCCACCGAGCCATTAAGATGGTGGGGATTCCTTATTGGCTGACTGCTATATCTAGATGATGCTAATTGAGTCAAGCTGTGTGTAATCAGTTAGGTATATATACCTCTGCTGTTCTGCAATAAAGCGGTTCCCACTACCTTGGGTTCCAGCTACCTTGAGTTCCCGCTGAGTTCCCTCTGAGTTCCCCCGCAATAAAGCAGTTTCCACTTCAACCTTCAAGTTGCTTGTCACCTCCCGGTTATTTTGCCCAGCCTGACTGCGGCATTCAGGGAGATCTGTTTTTAAAAATACAAACTATAGGGCTGGGGATGTGGCTGAGTGGTCAATTCCCAGTACCCCCCCCCCACACACACAAAACAAACAAACAAACAAAGCTAAAAATAGAACTATCTTATGATCTAGCTATCCCATTCATGGGTATATATCAAAAGGAAATGAAGTCTTCATACAAAAGAGATACCTGCATACTCATGTTTACTCTGACACTATTCACAATATTTAAGATGTCCATCAACAGATGAATGAATAAAGAAAATATGGTACATATAAGCAATTATTATTCAGACATAAAGAATGAAATTCTGTTATTTTCAGAAAAATGGATGTAATTGGAAGAAATCATATTAAACAAAATAAGCCAGACAGAAAAACAAGTATAGCACATTTTCTCTCATATGCAGGAACAACAACAACAACAAGACCTAAAATTAGAATACAGACCATGAGGAACTGATAGGGACTAAGAACGGGCAGGGAGACAGTAGAAGGAGGACAGTTAGGGAAAGGATGAGAGAAGAAAGTGTAGATGTGATCAAAGCACAATAGCATGTAAGGAAATGTCAGAGTGAAGCCCTTTAATTTGTACAATTAAAGTGTATTAATTATAATATAAACATTAAAAATATCCACATAGCTAATAATATTTGTCCAAAAGGGAACTTTGGTTTGTGTAGAGGGGAGTGGGGGAGGGGTGGGGTTGTTTGTTTGTTTTTTTGAGTTTTTTATATATTCTGGATATTAATCCTTGTCCAACTTAAAAATTATTTTGACTGACATAATATTTGAACATATTTACAAGGTACAATATTATGTTTTTATTCAGATTCATATTTAGTAGTGACCAACTCAAGGAAATAAGTTATTTGGAAAACAATAAAAGTAGTACTTTCATAGCAATTGATATCAACAGAAAATGGAATGCTATTGAGGGAAAAAAATCTATTGCTTTAAAATATAGAATGAGGAAAAGAAATGTGGGGTTTCATATTTTAAAAAATTAGAGCTGCAGCTGTAGCTAAGGGTAGAGTGCTTGTCCAGCACACACAAAATCCTGGGTTTAATCCCCAGAACTGCAAAATAAGGAAAAAAGAAAAAATATACTGAAAATATTCCTGGGAAGAATAAATGATTGAAAAATGAAATAAAGAAAAAAAGAGACTGAAGATGTACATTAATGAGCTACATGATACATTCAATTTCATTCATTAAGCCAGGGACAGAAAATGAAAATGACTTCAGTTTAACATAAATGTTTGAAGCAAAAACAACACAATAAGGCATTGTTAAGCCTGTAAAGGAGAGGAAATACTCACAAAAATATTTAATTCATTGTTTTTTCTAACCTATTTGTGAGCTGTCAGCTTGAAATGCTAAGTGTTAGGTATTGCAAGTTATCCATCCAAAAGCCATCATCTCCATAATTACTCACTATAGAGTGAGGCTGCCAGGAAAACTGTTCAAGAAGGACACTATGCAGTGAATATTCATCTAAGGAGGCATAATTCACATCACTGATGCTTTTTATTAATTGGGACACTTTTAATCAGATTATGAATTTTATTAAGTCTACTGATGGGAAATTTGCGTATTTGTTTCCTATGATATTGTATTGAAAGATTTTGGAAGTAAATGTCTTTTTTAACAGGATTGGTATGTATTTTCTTTTTTTCCCTTAACTTTTTATTAGCACATTACAATTATACACATATAATAGTAGGATTTGTTACATATTTATACATGCACACAATATCACATTATAATTTTGACATTTTGGCTCCCTAATAACTAAAACTTTTAACTCAATTTAAACAACTATACCCATGGAAAGTCTGCCTGGTGTAACATACATAATCTATGCTATAAATGAGTACACTATTTTTTTAAAATGACCAATGATGCAACATCCTGGTGAAGATTTTATTAATTTGCTTAGAGTACTGGGTGATGCTCTTGCAAAATATATATGACAAAATGAAAAATCAAAAAGATGAAAATGTAGCCTACAATTTGCCAGCATGTGAAAAAGACAGAACAAGATGAATGTGTATTACTGAAATTGATGTCATAGCCATATAGGTAGAATGGTTAACTGGGGTCATGTTACTTTTTTTTTCTTTTTTAATTAATTAATTAATTAATTAATTTTACAGTAGAATGCATTTGACATATACCATTTGACACAAATGGAGCACAATTTCTCATTCCTCTGGCTGTACATGGTTCAGAGTTATTCAGTAATGTAATCATACATGTATATAGGGTAATAATGCCTGTCTCTTTCTACAGTCCTTCCCATCCCCACAACCTCACCCCTCCCCTTACTCCCCTCTACACCAATCAAAGTTCCTTCATCCTTCCCTATCCCCCCACCCCATTATGGATCAGCATCTGCTTATCAGAGAAAACATTTGGCTTTGTTTTTTTAGGACTGGCTTATTTCACTTAGCGTGATATTCTCTAGCTCCATCCGTTTACCTGCAAATGCCATAATTTCATTCTTCTTTAAGGCTGAGTAATATTCCATTGTGTATATGTACCACATTTTCTTTACTATTCATCAGTTAAAAGGCATCTACAATGGTTCCATAGTTTAGCTACTGTGAATTGAGCTGCTATAAACATTGATGTGGCCATGTCACTGTAGTATGCTGATTTTAAGTCTTTTGTGTGTAAACTGAGGAGTGGGAAAGCTGAGTAAAATGGTGGTTGCATTCCAAATTTTATGAGGTATTTCCATATTGTTTTCCATAGTGGTTGTACCAATTTGCAGTCTCACCAGCAATGCATGAGTGTACCTTCCCCCCCCCCCACCACATCCTCATCAACACTTATTAATGCTTGTATTCTTGATAATTGCCATTCTGAGATGAAATTTTAAGAGTAGTTTTTTGTTTGTTGTTTGCTACTGGGGATTTAACTCAGGGGCATTCAACCAATGAGTCATATCCTACCGTACTTTATATTTTATTAGAGACGGGTATCACTGAGTTATTTAGTGCCTTGCTTTTGCTGAGGCTGGCTTTGAACTCATGATCCTCCTGCCTCAGCCTCCTGAGCCACTGGGATTACCAGCAGGTGCCACTGGCTTTAGAGTAGTTTTGATTTGCATTTCTCTGATTGCTAGAGATGATGAACATTTTTTCATGTTTGTTGATCAATTTTATTTCTTCTGTAAAGTCTGTTCAGTTCTTTAGACCATTTGTTGATTGGGTTACTTGTTTCTTTGGTGTTGAGTTTTTTGAGTTCTTTATATATACTGGAGATTAATTAGTGTGCTGTCTGTGGTGCGTGTGGTAAAAACTTTTTCCCATTCTGTGGGCTCTCTCATCTCACTATTGTTACCTTTGCTGAGAAGAAAATTTTAGTTTGATCCATCCCATTTATTGATTCTTAATTTTACTTCTTGTGCTTTAGGAGTCTTGTTCAGGAAGTCAGGTCCTAAGTCAACATGATGTAGATTTGAGCCTACTCTTCCTTCTATAAGGTGCAGGGTCTCTGTTCTAGAGTTTAAGTCTTTGATTCACTTTGAGTTGGTTTTTATGCAGGGTGAGAAAAGTTCAATTTCATTCTGTTACATATGGATTCCCAGTTTTCCCAGCACCATTATTTGTTGAGTAGGCTATCTTTTCTCCAAAGTATGTTTATGGCACCTTTGTGTAGTATGAGATAAACATATTTATATGAATTTCTCTCTGTATTTTCTATTTTGTACCATTGGTCTACATGTCTATTTTGGTAAGAAATACCATGTCTTTTTTGTTAATATAGCTCTGTAATATAGGTTAAGGTCTGGTATTGTGATGTCTTCTGCATCACTCTTCTTGCTAAGAACTGTGCTAGCTATTCTGGGTCTTTGATTTTTCCAAATGAATTTCATGATTAGTTTTTCTAGTTCTATAGAGAATGTCATTGGGATTTTTATAGGAATTGCTTTAAATCTGTATAATACTTTTGGTAGTAGGGCCATTTTGACTAAATTAATTCTTCCTATCTTCTGAAGTCTTCTTCAATTTCTTTCTTTAGTGTTCTCTAGTTTTCATTGTAGAGGTCTTTCGTCTCTTTTGTTAAATTAATTACCATGTATTTTATTTTTTGAGGCTATTGTAAATGGGATGATTTTTCTAACTTCTCTTACAGCAGATTCATTGCTTATATTGAGAAGTGAATTTGATTTATGGGTATTGATTTTATATCCTGCTACTTTGCTAAATTTATTTATTAGTTCTAGAAGTTTTCTGGTAGAATTTTTTTTTTTTTGGATCTTCTAACTATAGAATCATGTCATCAGCAAATAGTGATAGCTTGAGTTCTTCTTTTCCTATTTGTATCCCTTTAATTTCTTTCCTCTGTCTGATTGCTCTAGCTAGAGTTTCAAAGACTTTATTGAATGGAATTGGTGGAAAGAGGACATCCCTGTCTTGTTCTAGTTTTTAGAGAGAATGCTTTCAATTTTTCTCCAATTAGAATGATGTTGGCCTTCGGTTTACCATAGATAGCTTTTACAATGTTGAGGTCTGTTCTTACTATCCCTTGTTGTTTTTCTAGTGTTTTGAACATAAAGATATACTGTATTTTGTCAAATGCTTTTTCGGCATCTGTTGATAAACGTATGATTCTTTTCTTTAAGTCTATTGATGTGATGAATTATGTTTATTGATTTCCATATGTTGAACCAAACTTGCATCCCTGAATGAACCCCACTTGCTCGTGGTGCACTATCTTTTAATTGCATATTTTCTGATTTTAATTTATGCAAGAGAATTCTTTACAATTACTGAACATCTTTGGTATGACTCCTCTTGAAATATTGCATTGTGTTTAACAGTAATTTCAAAGGATACCTTTCAAAACATTTAACTTTGGCAATACTTTTGCCATTGGAGAAAGTTAACTTCTTAAATTTAAAAATTATTAACTAGTGAGTCTGAGGTTATGGCTCAGCGGTAGAGCACTCGCCTCGCACGTGCAAAGTCCTGAACTCGATCCTCAGTACCACATATAAATAAATAGTTATTGTGTTCAACTACAACTATAAAAATAAATATTTTTTAAAAGATAGCTTTTTAAAAAAAATATTAACTAGTTAAGGCCTACAGTCTCCTTGACTATTACTTTGACCTCCATGTTTAGCAATCCTTTTTGTGGAAAATGAAAAATTTGCATTCTCAAAAGATTTCCTAGAAAAAGAAGATGAGTACCTGTTTTATTACAATTTTAATAAATTCTACTGATAAGTACTTATTTATTGTGATAACAAATTCAAGTTTTCTATTTTTTAGTATTTTTGATTTGTGTATTTATATAGAATTATATTTTATTATTGAGAAATAAGCAATAAGGTAAATTTTATATTTTTCTTGAGGACAGAGGAGCTTCTAAACTAGAGGTAGCTCAGTAATAGACCAGAATTTGGCTCAGGTATGATCAAAGGTTATGTCCTCCAAGGGGAACATATAAAAGCATTAATGAGAAAACCTATCATGGTCTCCTGTTCCAGGAGATGATTTAAGCAATAACACATAACATAATTCTCACAGTGAGCCTGAAGAAGACTATGATGGCCAGCGGGGAGGAAGTTTGTTTCTAGGGCAGGTTTTCTTCACTATGGGGGAAAAAAAGGATTTTTTTTTTTTGGGGGGGGGGGGCGGGAACCCTTTTCTTCCTCTCAAAATTACCATGCTTCAATTAGCTTTCCCGGAAACGCCCTCTGTCCAAGTTATGTTATGTTCTACATATTTCTATTACCACCTTTCCCTGAGGTGAGAATCTTTTCTTTGATAAGATTTTCAAAAGAAAAAAAAGCCCAATTTCTTAACATACAATGCCTGGGAGTTATAATTTGATAAATTAATATGAACAAGAAAAGGGCTTGTCTTTTCTTGGGGAGCCTGAAGCTCCCATCCTATTTCACTTTCAGAAAACTGGAAATATTTGACAAGAGCTGGACATAGAGTTTAAAAGATTAAGAAAATTAGAGGGAATTTAAGAACAGGGAGACCAAAGAAAATAAAGTCCCTGTTATGTAGGAGTAGCAGCTAATACTAATTGACCATTTATCTTGGGTCAGACATTATTCTGTGCACTTCACTTGTTTTCAATTACTCTTTACAGCAATATAAAGAAGATAGTTATGTTTTTCCATTTTAACATTGAGGAATTAGAAGCACAGAAAATAGAATTTGCAAAAAAAGAAAATAGAATTTGCCTGAGATTAGACATTTAATCTGAAATGGAGATAGAAATTAAGTAAAGGCAGACTTATTCCAGATTCAAGTTAGATCTCTAAAACATTCATTTAACTTTGCTGACACTTAATAAAATTTTGCATAGAGATCCATTGGGAAAAGTTCATCTTCTGTACTTCATTACTATGTGAGAGTTACTTCCTAAAGGATAATTCCCATGTACCATTATGTTAACTGACACTCATTATGTTTTTTTTCTGTCTTATGAAATACCACCATTCGTAATTGCTAGATTGTGATGCAGTGTTCACCTCTGCCTGAATCAAAGCATACCACAGAATTGAACCATGGGGTGCCCTTTCATGGCATCTAAATTGCTGTATGAGAATTGTGAGGAAGTGAAAGGTACACAGCATTTATATTAATGGTGCTGGGAACGCAGTCTCCACAGCAAAGAAATCAGGTAGACAGAACTTTGTTCTCAGCCCTATGATCTGAGAGGATTTAAAAACCTGGATGATTTCCAAAAATATTAGATTTTGCTACAAAATATAAGTCAGGTCAAATTAGGAAGGAAATTCCCTTCAGGAGATGATAATGGGAGATGGCTTATGGTTGGTTCAAACAAAATCTAAGTTCATACTGACCCCTATGGGTTATCACATCACAAATTCTATTATTCCTACAGAAAATTTTGTTAAATATTTAGACATGTTTACATTTAGAATTTAACATTTTAGGATGAAAGTCATAAAATATTTGTGTGTCCTCTTTCCTTTTATAATGGGAAACAAGTTATCCACAAATTCATCCATTTGCCAATTTATTTTGGGAGGCCAAGATATTGAAGTCCTCATTAGTGTTCAGTGTTGATTTATTGAGAACAAGGGAACTATGCAGTATAATTTCTAATTTCCAGCAAAATATTACTTTATTATTGTCTGCAAAATTTGCCCATCCTCAAAATTTTTCATAAACACAGTCCATTGAAAAATTAACTTTGAAGTTTATACATAGATTTGTAAAAAGGTATGATGGATTTCATCACCAAGGTTGAGTCTGATGATTCTAATTAACTTGCAGAAAGACTTTCATTCTGTTTTAAACTGGAAACTTTTAATGTGATGTGTAAAATTTTAAACCATTTCCTTATAGGTTTGAATATGGAATTGCAGGAGGTTGTGAAAAGTTAAGACCTTTATTTTCCTTGATGTTGAATATATTGTTTTATTGCTATATAGGTAAATTCTGCAATCAAAGTTATTATTTCTGGTAGATATTTTTCCAACACTTAAATGACTAGTAGCCATATATTCAGAGTATATTACTTAGTTATATAAATGTAAATTTTGTACCTAAGTCATCTTGGGGATTATACTGGTCATTACTAATTTTTATTAATATACTATTGGAATTTTTACTATTAGCAGGTTAAGCTTAAATTTTCTCACTAACAAAATATTAATATACAATTAATAATTATGTATGAGTTATAGTGCAATATTTTGATAAAACTATGCAATGTATACTGATCAAATCAGAGTAACTTTGTTATACTTGTATCAGGCCATTCATGCTGTAGAGCTTCAGTTCTTTATTTATATAGTGTGAGAAGGAACCCAGACTATCTCCTGAGAAAAATATTGCCTACAGTATTACAGAATTCTCAGACCACTTACTTCTGTGCATCTTTATTCCAACATGTATCTTTTTACTCCTGAATTTCTCTAAAAGACTATTAATTTTACATTCCAAATTTAGTATAATGCTGGAGCTTATATCTTATTCTTTTTATTGGTTTTTTAAAAAATAAATGACAGCAGAATGCATTACAATTCTTATTACATGTATACACACAATTTTTCATCTCTGGTTGTATATAAAGTATGTTGACACCAATTTATGTCTTCATACATGTACTTTGGATAATGATGTCTATCACATTCCACCATTCTTGCTAATCCCCTGCCCCTCCTTTTCCCTCCCACCCCTCTGCCCTATCTAGGATTCATCTATTCCTCCCATGCTCCCCCTCCTTATCCCACTATGAGTCAGCCTCCTTATATTAGAAAAAACACTTATATCTTATTCTTAATTGGAAACAGAGAATTCATGCTCAGATTGTTGACAAAAAAAAAAATGTCCTTGAGTTCTCTGACACCATACTCAGGCCAAAAAATATCAAAACAGGTATTCTAGGAGGATTCCAGGAGGCTGTACAGTGTGTTTCCTTCAATCAGTATTTTTTAAAACTACAATGTACATGATAGCAATTCTGGAATAGATTAATGTGCATTTTTTTGGAAAAGAAAAAGGTCAAGTAACTTTAGAAAACATTAGGAGAGGGTAAATTCTTAGATACTTCAAAGTGCTAATATGAATATCCATCTAAAGAGAAGAATGTAATATGCAGAATCATCCCAACTTCTTTGAAAACTTCCAGAGGGTGGGCCCTTAATATTCTAATTTTTTAAGAAATTACCCATTAGTGATCTTCTTAAGTTGATCTCTGAATTAGGTCAGCCCATAAGCAAACTTGAGTAATTAAACATCTTTTTTTTTAACGGTCCTAATTTACTTTTACTTATTTGTCTGTGGGCATCATGACTTATGCTAAAAGAAAAACCAAGAAAAAATTGTGCTCCTATTTAGGCATTGATACACAGTGAAAAAAATAAGCTTTGAATTGTTTAGGTTCAAATCTGAAAAAGGCGTCATTTTAACTAACTTTTTTGCACAGCTGGCAAGAAAGAAAAAATGTGGTGTCTATAATTTCTCTAACCTATAAAAGTCTCCATAATTTATATATTGTTGTGCCCATTAAAGATATGTGTGAATCACTTAAATAAAAAAATTACATTCCATAAAAATAGTGAAGATTCAATGAATTTAACCTGTTTTATGTACTTCATGGCTGACTGTTACATTCAGGAGAGATTAATAAAGATTTTTTGCACTTAATACTGATAAACATCTAAGGAAAAAATTTATCAAATAGTACAGGAAAGAACAAATATCTCAGGAAACTTCTTGAATATAGAGAGATGAGATTCTGCACAAATTTAAACTTTAAGAAACCCTAATCAATTTACTCTTTATGACCCTAAAATTATTCACATATAAATATTTTTTATCTCCTTCTCTGGTACCTTGAACATTGTAAATACTTGACCTAATAGGATTCATTTCTTCTATAATTAACAATATATATTAAGTTTAGCAGAATTAAAAAAGGTTGTAATTTGCATTTCCATCTTTTAAAAAATTTACAGATACTTTTTTACTACTAATATGATTCCTTCAGGAAGGAGAAGCCCTTAAGGTGGTGGGTGTGGGAGTGAGGTTGGGTCCAGGGTTAAGGGAGGCATCCCCCTCCCTCCAGCCTTAGTGGGTGTGCCCTGGGCAGTGGCAGTTGCGGAAGTGGGGATGGTTAGGGAGTTGGAGGTGGTTGGGGGAGTGATGGCGGTGGTGACCCAGGAGAGAATGCCTTTCCAGTTACAAGGCAGGAATCACAACAAACACAGACGCCACGGAAGCACTATAACATTACTTCTCATATCAACTTAGCTGCCCCTATGGAGACTGAGTGCATACTTATATAGAAACTAGTTGAGAATCTGAAGCCCTTTGGGGTTTTTGAAAAGAAAGAGCTGCTGTAGTGCTGGATTTTAATTTGGGGGAAACTAAATAACTTGGTGAAAGAGTGGATACTAGAAATCAGTGAAAGCAAGAACCTTCCACAATCTGTAATCATTCTATGATAAATTGAAATTACAAGAAGTTAAAGATTTAAGACTATGTAAATGTTTGGGCTATTGAAGAGGCATTTGTACCAGTTATCAAACTTTGTTTCTATGAGGTAGAAACTGATATTTTGTTTACAAAATTAGCGCTGCAGAATATTCCAGATTTGAACCTTATGAGACCACAGTCTGCTTAAAGATTTAGATGTGAGATGCATACATCTTAATGATTGCAGGGTAACCAATGAAATTTTACACCCAGTACCAAACATGAAAACTTCAGGTTATCTCTGAGAACTATCAAACTGTGGGTCAAATGCCACAACATCTATTCCAATATATTAGGCTTCCTCAGTGGTTATTCCTGGGCTATGCTAATAGCAAGAACTTGCAAGCTTTATCCAAATGTAATAGCATCAACTCTTGTACATAAATTTTTCTTGGTATTTCTACATAGGAATGGCCAAACCCAGTGCTATTTTAACAGCCTGAAGAATACAATCTTAATTTGCCTGTATGGGATCCAAAGGTAAACCCCAGTGATAGGTACCATCTTCTGCCTATAATTACACCAGCATACCCACAGCAGTACTCCATGAACTATCTGTGCCTTCACCTACTAGTGCTATGAAGACCAGTCCATTGAAGAGTTCTGGCAGCTCTTAGGGTAGAAACAGTCCTGCTCTAGACATGGATGGTCATGGTTGAGGAGTTTAAACAAGATCTTGCTATTACAGATGAAGTTTCACTGAGTAAGGGAGAATGGTCCAAACTTTTTGAAGTTCCAAACTTCTTTCCAAAGTACAAGCATTATATTATTTCTAGCAAGTGCACCCATGATAAAACAACACCTAGAATGGGTGGGCTTGGTGGAATGAAAACTTCGAATCTTGGTTGGCAGTTTGGAGAAGAATGAATTTATTACACTGGCTCATGTGAATCCTCAGTCATTTCCAGCACCCAAAGAAATCCTGACAAGGAAGAATTTCACATGATGTGGGTGACTGGGTAAGTGTTTAAAAAAACAGAAAACTCTGAAAATCTCAGTGTTGAACTTACCTATTACATTCAGGCTTTCACAGATATAGTTTATAGGCAAGCAATAAACAGCAAGATATTTGAGATGGATATGAAAATTGCTTCAATGCATGTAAAAAGAAAGCAATTCCATCAACTACTACCTAATCATGTGCTTGAGAAAAAAATTTTTCAACAGGAATCAGATTAATGGCTCTAAATGGCATCAGCCTTGACTTGTCTATGGACAGTGATTGCAGAATATCTGTGCCTTCACCTACTAATGCTCTGAAGACCAGTCCATTGAATAGTTCTGGCAGCTCTTAGGGTAGAAACAGTCCTGCTGTAGCTGTGACAGTAGCATCTGTGACCAATACACAGGCTACTGAAGTTTCTAAGCCACAAGTAAATTCCAGTGAAAGCTCGGGGTACATCGAGTGAAAGCATTCCTTAAACTGCTGTACACCCAGTCATTTCTCCACCACTAAAGCCTATGGTCTCCAGATTTTACATCTGGTAAACCCACCAACTAGACTTTCAGGAAATGCAGCAACAAAAATACCAAACCAAATGGTAGGAATCAAGAGGACACTGTCACCTCATAAAGAAGAGAGTTCCAAGAAAACCAAAACAGAAAGGATGAAACAAGTGAAGATGCTAACTATCTTGCTTTGAGTGGATATAAAACAAAGGAACAACTTGATACAGAGACAAGTACAACTAATCAGAAACTATTCATACAGCACCTTCTATGTTGGTTTCTGAACAACATACAGTACAGACCTTTCTGATATCCCTGCTTTCCCTGAAAATCATATTCCTTTATCAAAAATTCAATAAAACAGATTGAATCAATAAAAACAACTTCAGAAGTCCATAAACAATATCTGCCAACTCAACCTGTTATCTTCAAAATGCTAAAAAAGGAGAATGGAGTGTATAAGACTTGACATGACTGAAAATAAATTTAGTTTTTTTTGTGTGTGTGTGACATCCCTTAACTGGAGTAATCAGCACTTTGTCTGAAGTCCAGGTTAGTATGTGAAGACAGGAATATTATCATCATTGTGTTAGTAACAGTTGCATTAACTATTTCAAAAAAAATTTACTGCCTTAAATAAGAAAAACAAAAACAAAAACAACCTCAATCTATATCTGTATTCATAATTGACATCTGGATTGGGTTTATGTTTGATGCATTGTTTGAAAAATTTGCAATACAAACTCACGTAAGAATTCCTTATTCTGATCATGCACTTTTATGTATTTTTTATTAGAAACTAGAACCAATTTTAGATTTTTCAGCTTGATAGATTTTCATTTTTTTCTGAAGAATTTCCTTTAACATTAACCTTCAAATTGGATACTATGGTGTATTGTTGTACTTCAGAGAAAGAACAAGAATACATCTAGGGCTGGGGATGTGGCTCAAGCGGTAGCACACTTGCCTGGCATGGGTTCGATCCTCAGCACCACATACAAATAAAGATGTTGTGTCCACTGAAAAGTAAAAAATAAATATTAAAAAATTCTCTCTTTCTCACCAAAGAGTACATCTAGTTTAGTTCCTATGAGGTAGCTATCACACTTAACAATGAAATGTCAACTCTAGGGTATATATTTGACATTGAAAGAATGATTAAGAAATATTTGTTTTGATGGGGTTATAATTAAGAAGTAATGTATTGGTTTTATTTACAGAATTGTTTTATAGTGCATGCAAATCAGTGATCAGCAGCAAATACATCTCTTTGAGCTTACTAAAGCTCTGTATTCTTTTGCCTTCAATCTGTCATCTTCAAAACAAATTTAAAAAGCTTTTCAAACCTCACCTCTTTTTTTCTCCCTCTTTTTGTCTGTATGCACAACATAGGGCTTAATTCACAAAAACCAAAAATGCCAGTATTTTCTTACGCCATGATGTGAAACCAGTGACCCTGTGGCTACATGGCACAGAATACTAAATATTGGTCCCATGGCTAAAACTTTAGGTTGACTAAAAGTAATGCCCCTGAAACATGATATCTATTTTGGATGGCTGTTTGATCTCTAAATAAGAGGAATTTTGTACATTCCACAGAACTCTTCTGTTCCTGTCTATAGTAAATTGATTTTCAGTTCTAAATGTGGGGAAAAGGCATTTTCTTCAAGATTTTTAATTGATTCTTATTTTTAAATGGTTTACCAAACCTTATCTGTAAATGTTACATACAGAAACATTTTGAAAATCATTTCTAACAAGCACTTAATATCTAATCAGTCAGCTCTGTACTTCTTTTTTATATTGATTTACTCTATCAAAAGATTAGGAACTGGGGCTGAGGATGTGGCTCAAGTGGTAGTGTGCTCGCCTGGCATGTGCGGGTGCTGGGTTCAATCCTCAGCACCACATAGAGATAAAGTGGAGATATTGTGTCCACCTATTAAAAAAAAAAGATTAGGAACTTCCTTCCTTTAAGGAAAATAACCTCTGATGATTGAGCAGTAGAACATCCATCTTCATGAAGAATGAGGAATGCTAGATATTGATAAGCTTATGGTTTCTGAATCTGGACAGAGCAGTCCTAACAGATTTTCTGATGAGCACATTTTATGAATCCTTCATCATGTTCCATCCTATCACCTGTGCATTTTTCATGTCAAACCAAAATTACTTAAATTCTTCCCCTATCCTTCTAAATTAATTTTCTGAAGTTGGGGTGTAGTCTTTGACCCTTAGGCTATGTACTAATTAAGGTTTTCTTTTCACTATGACTTTATAATGTCTAGTATACAATATTTCTACTTCCCAAATCAGTTCTGCACAGTCACCTTGCCCTTCCTCCCACCACTTAAGGAAAAAAGAGGTCAACTAACAGATGAAGTGTACAATGTGTCTGTGTTTTGTGTAGGTTCAGAGTTAGATTGATATTGCTAGGCATATATTTAGTCTTATCATTTTGTTTATACATTGGGGAAAATTTGTTTATTAAATGTTTCATGTAACTACATCCAAGTTTTGCCAGGCTGGAAACTTGGACCTTTTCTGTGTTGTGATTTTTTTTTTTTTTTTTTTTGGTAGCAGGGACTGAACTCAGGGGCATTCAACCACTGAGCCACATCCTCAGCCCTATTTTGTATTTTATTTAGAGACAGGGTCTCACTGTTGCTGAGGCTGGCTTTAAACTCTCGATCCTCCTGCCTCAGCCTTCTGAGCCACTGGGATTACAGGCGTGTGCCACTATGTAGTGACATTTTAATTCTAGTTTTCATAACCTGGAGATCAGACTGTTGCTTTTGCATGATGTATGTAATGACTCATGACTGGAGTCTGCTTTGTTTTATAGTAACTATAACTTGTATTTTTCAAGAGCTATTTTGTAAACAGATGATGTATTTCTCCATTGAAAATACAATAAAATTTTAAAAAGCAAAAATAAATAAATGAAAAGAATATGCTTCTTTCGATTTTTGTAAACCACTGATAATGTAAACAAGGATGCAAGATTGTCCTTTAGGGTTTATCAAAATAACTAGGAATAGTAGGTAATTCTGATATTTAGTAAGGGAATCAAGATGGTAATCAACCTGTCTTGTAAAACATAACCTCACATTATAAAGTATGATACAGCCCAAAATATCCTTGTTGAGAAACTGATGACATACTTTTAAAATATGAACAAAGCCTAATGATTAGAGTGAGAATATAATTTATCATTCAAATTTGACAACTCAACTGTAAAATATTTATTAAAAAAAAAGACCTAGGACAGCACAAACAGGTTGAAGGAAAGAACAAAGAAACTTACTCCTCCACATATCAAAACTTATTTGCAAGAAACTAATCAAAACTACATATGAGAACCATAGGTACAGACCATCAATCCATAAAACAAAACAGAAATTTTAGAAACAGACAAATATAAATGGAAACATCAAATATGACAGCAATGGTATTGTAGTTTAGAAAGGGTGTATTATTCTCTAAATTATTCTAGGGCAATTGTGTGATAAACTAAAATACAATTGGACCAGTGTATTAGAGTTAGCTCAAACCACTCAATTGCTAAGTATTCAAGAATATCAAATACACATTGTTAAATCATTGGTAGCTTGAAATCAGTTGCAGTGGAAGTATTTGTACAATGTAAATTAGCAAATGCTACATATCAGGGTTCCCCTACTCAGAGCTAGTTTACCAGCACAACACTAATTGCATTTATACCTTATGTCAGACATAAAATCAATTCTATGTGGATTAAAAATCTAAGTGTGAAGAACAAATTTTAAGACTTAGAAGAAAATACATGGAGGAGAATATCTTAACAATTTTGGGACTGGAAATAATTTCTTAGCAACAAACAAAGTCATGTAATTCAAAGGACAAGTATGTTAAATATGACGATATAATAATCTTGAAACTACAATGAGGGGAGTTATTAAAGTATTTAAAAACTGAAAAAATAATCCCAAACTGGGTCGTGATGATTACAAGATATATAACAAAGAATTCATATCCAAAATGAATTAAAAACCATCTATAAATCAATAAAGAATATATAAATAACTCAACTGAAAAATTGCATAAGACTTGAAAAGTAACTATATATTGAAAAAAAACCTGATGGCCAATAAACAAAGAAAAGTTCTTAATCTTACAGTTATCAAGGAAATGCAAGTTGATAGTATAGACATTTCACTCAAACATGAATTTCTCCCAACTTATTTAAAGTGTGCCATCATTATACAAAATACATGTATGAAGATTTGAATTTGGTGCCAACATACCTTATAAACAGAGATGAAAAAATTGTGGTATATATGTGTATTAAGAATTGTAATGCAAAAAAAGAGTACAATTATAATGGCATAATTTGGTGTGAACATACTTTATACACAGAGTTACAAAAAATCTGCTGTATATGGGTAATAATGAGTGTAATGTATTCCATTATTGTCATGTATTTAAAAAATAAAGAAAAAAAATAAAGTGTGATAAACACAAATGTTCACAAATATGTAGAGCAATTCATACACTAATGAAGGTGTGTTTGGGAAAACCAATTTGAAGTACAATTTGTGATATGCAGTCAGTAAACTGAGGGAATCATAGCACAAATTATTAATGGTCCCTAACATTCATTTGTTATCATTTCTTCTGGTAGAAGAAGGAGCAACACAATCAAGAACATTTGTAATTAAAAAGCATAACATTTGTAATTTTTCATGTCTTGAAGATAATGAAAGGTTTCTGGATATGACATTATTCTGGTTACCCTGTTATGCTTTTAAAATATTTCAAATTTGAAAAATATTTAGTTTTGGAGTGATACCTCACTTTTGGATATGGTACATTTAAGTGCCTATTAAACATCCATATGAATCACCTCATGGAAATGAAAATGTGGATCTGAAACTCTTTTTTAGAATTTTATACTACATACACACCACCCCTTCTTAATTGCTTTGACATATTCTTTTCTGAGATCACATAATTTTAGATTATCCAAAATGTCTTTCTGGGGCTTGTGATAGGAAAAAACAACAACAACAACAACAAACTTGTGTATAGAAGCTCTGACTTTATAGTTGAGACATCACTCTATTACTAAATATGTATTTTACAAGTGGTGTCATATAAATAACTATAGGCATATAAAGACAGGTCCCCTAGATCCAAAATTGCAACTGAGTAGGTGATGTATAAAAAATGAAGATTAAATGCTATCTGGGCCTCACCCATACAAGCACCAGGGGTGTGGGAAGAAAATTTCCAAGCTATGATTCACAAAATTATAGTCTTCCCCAGGATATAGACTAGAAAATGTTAGGGAACCTAGGGAAGTCATCTGAGAAACTGATGTTTCCCTTTGTATGAGGCTATGTCTACCCTAGTTTAACAGGTCACAGATGTTAGTGTTGATAAGGAAATTAGCCTGAGTTAGTTTTCTACAACACTCTATACATGGTGCTATCATTTATAAAAGCATGTTATATCATTTAATTCCTCAGTTCTAGAAGGTTAATCTTCACAACTCTCTTACTAATGAGGATACTAAGATTCTGAGGAGTCGAATATCTCATTATATTCAGAACTTATACTGAAAGCAGGGTTTAAAATGAAGAACTTGGCGGTCAAGGGGTGTGAAAATGACAATTACAATCAGTGAGAAGTTACAAACTAAGTTGATAGCTTCTCCCCACTTGATAATTATTCCATGTGTTAAAAATAACTTTGGTTCTATATTAAGAACTCCGGTAATTCTCAACCATTTCTTTTTGGTTATCTTCTTCAGTCCTATATTTTCAGTATGACTGCAGTGTAAATTACTTTAAATGTCGTGTCTCATTCCTGATTTTCAAGCTTGCATGTCAAAAGCAAATGAGTTATATTTCGGACTTGAAGTCCAGCATTTGCAAATTAATATTTTTTATCCAATACCATTCCTTCCCCCCACTTTTTTTTTTTTTTGCTCCTAATCAGTTAATGATTGCAGTTCTCCCATATTGGTAGGTATTACCCTACCTCCACCTACTTAATTTTGGTAGCTATTTTGTGACACGTTCTAGTTATTAGTTATGGCAATAACGATTTCAAGTTTAAGTTATTCATGTGTGCTAGACTCCTCCTCTAGAATATTCTCAAGGACCATTCTTTATTTAAAAATAAAAAAAGAAATTTTATGTGAATATATTCCCTGAGAATGTGCATTATCACCTAACAGGCAAGGGTTCCACATATTTCAACAGCTAATGACAGCCAATAAAATATTTGATTTTTAATAATTAGTATGTTTCATCTAGGAATTTTTTTAAAATGTGAAAACTTCATATAACATCTTACTAGGACAAGAAATTAAAATGTGCACCAGTAGCAAACAGAAGTGATACAGAGAAGTGAAAGCACCAGATGAATATAAACATCCCAATAAAACTTGTCCCAGGTAGTTAGCTGCAGGAATAAATTGCGTACGAAAGAAGCAAAACAGTCGCAAAAGTGGAGGAAATTGGAAATAAGTGGAGGTGGGACAGATAAACACCGAGGTAGAGAAAACAAGCTATCATTAAGCAGAAAGGTAACTGATGGAGGAAGGCAAAATGTCAAACACCGCTTCAGTTCTGTGTTCTATTAATGCTCAAAAGCAACTAACTGGTAAGTAAAGGTTCTCCTCACATTGTTTTCTTAATTTGAGAAACTACGTTCAGCCCTACGTAGCCAGAGTTCTCCAAACAGCAGTCTGCAGGATAGGAATCTATCAAGAAGCCAGAGTAGGTCGCCGCCCAGGGGTGTGCACGCGCAGTATCGGCGTAGTTCTCGCGTCACACCCCAGGAACGCCTCGCAGGAAGTGACGTGCCACGGAGGGGCGGGCTGGACTCTGCGCAGGAAGTGTCTCTCAGATAGTAAATAAGCCCTGAAAAGCACGGAAGGCACTGTCTCCATTTTGTCGGCGCTCGCAGTTCTTGCGACGCTGTGAAGATGGGCAGTGTTCTGGGGCTGTGCTCCATGGCGAGCTGGGTGAGTTGGATCTTTTCAGCGTCCCGGATGCTAGCGTGAGAGACAGGAGAGAGCCACCAGAGCAGGGCTGGGTGAGGCCCAGCGGGAACGAGCTACCCCACCCAACAGGGAGTGCCTTCTGTCCCCATTTTCTTCCCTTTTCCTCTGGTCACTCCGATTCAATTTCTGGGCCTTGGGCCTTGCGAAGAACTTACATGGGGGTCGTGAGATGCAGTGCAGATTGAAGGTGAACCAGATCGCAGAGATGGAGCGAGCTGTAGTCCCCTCCCCCACCGGTTTCATAAAAACCGCCTCCCTTTCTTTCGGACCCTTTAGGTAGGCCGCCTTTTGTGTCTGCCTAGGCCTTCTTTTCAAAGGCTTCGGCCTTTCGGTCTGCCGGGAACTCTATCTCTTTTTGTCATCTCTAACCGGGCGACCTCAGGCTGCGGCACTGCCATCCCTGGAGGCCTCTTTGTTCTGACCGGCCGACTACATTTAAGAAGTGTCCATTATCTATGACAGCCTGGCATTGATTTAGTGATACCGTTTCTGAAATAAACAGTCTTAGCTGTGCCACTGGGTCTTTGGCCTTGATGACATTAGGGAGTTACTGTGCTTCTCAAGTAATAATTTTACACACCTGGAAAAGCTGTTCAGTTTGGTGGTGTCAAATGTCTTTTGACAAAAAGCATGCATGTGCAATCCCAATTTTGATGTGCTTTTGGGGGTGTTTTTCATTTTCGTTAGTTACAGAGTCGTAAGTGTGAAACCATTTTCATTTATAGTTGCAAGATTTCTTAATCCAGGTGGCACACATAACCTCAGTTTTTAAAAGCTAACTTTCCCTCCTTCCAAAAAAATTAAGACAGAATATTGGCAGCACACTTAATAAAGATGTAACTTTGGGTGAAGTATTTAGATTAAAATGTTGTGATTTTTAAATTCCATTTCTAACAATTGCTCCTCAGATTACCTGAGTAATTCCATTAATATACATTAACCCATATAGTGATTATTTTACATACCTAACATCTTTTCAAAAAAGGTTTTATTGTGGCTTGAACTGTAAATGTTAAATTTTAATCAAAAAATTATGTCAAAGTTGTTAGTCTAGCCAGTTCTCTTGACTATGTTGTATTCTTGCAGTTGAGTATGGAAACCTATTTTTATCCCAATAAAATATTGAGAGTCTAGTTGAGTCTATTGAGTCTTTTATACAAAAGGGATGAGTTTAGTGTAATAAGAAGTACTATATTTAATAAGTGATTATCATGAGATTGTTGTCCTTAATTTTTTTGGTAAGATATTACGTAATCATATTTGTAATATCAGATTTTGTCCAGTTTTCTTTGTAGATTGTAGAGACTTAAAAAGAGGCATATGTGTTTTCCATTGTATTCTCATTCTTGAGTTCAGTGGTGAACAACATTTTTTGTCTCCAGGAAAATTGATGTATGTAAGTTTTAAGAATTTTTTTTTTTTTATGTATGTCTTAAGTCAGGAAGAAGATAGCTTTAGAGGATACCTTGAGAACAAGTATATACAACTACTTTTGTTGACTAGAAGAATGCCCTTGATGAAACTGACACTGCCTTTTAGTCAGTGTTAATTAGATACTCTGAAAAGGTAGTATCATGTAAGCAGTTTTCTTACCTTATGATAATGAGGTCTCTAGAGAAAGCTAGGTGAGCAGCATTGCATATCATGCTTCTAAGTCATTATGGCCGACTTAAGAATTCATAGTGTGTAATATGAGTCCATTCTTTTCTATGTTTTTTACATGCTTCTTTTTATTTCTGAATTATGCAATTTTAGTGCATATCTGTAGTAATGAGATTTGCCTTCTGATACACAAATCCATCTCTTCCACATTCTAAATAGTTAATATGTTCATTTACTTAGAAGTTTTAATGAAATTAAAATTATTCAAATTTTCAAAACTCATTCACATCATTAAATTAGTCAGGTAATATAGAACTACAAACAAAACAACCTCATTTTTTTTTTTTTGCATAGATTTCTATAGGTTTAGTCAAATTTAGTGAAAGTCATTTTCTTATAATTGTGGAACATTTCTGAACAATGAAAAATATGAAAGAGAAAAATTACTAGTTACTTTTAATGAGGCACTTCCCCCTTCGTAATCTTGACATTGGTCATTGGTATTGGTGAATAGAAGAGTGACTGGACCTTGTAATTCAACAATTATCATTTTTTTGCCCAAAGAGCTTGTAATTACTGAGTGCCTATTTTTTGCCAGCCTCTGCTAGTTTTTATTTTTTAATACAGTGACATTTTTTTGTAGAAATGATTCATAGTTGCTGTGAAGAGCCAAGCAATTCAGACTATAAAGAACATTTTAAAATCACCAAAAAAATCCCATCACCAATTTCTTCTGTCAATGCATATACACAATAGATGGATGAATAGACTATTGTAAGCATTTAAATGTTAGCTCTTTATTATTTTTATTATGTAGAATGTTCATTAGTTCATCTATGTATAAATATATAACAATTTTTCCTTTCACCTACAACTTTTTGTATTCATTGAAGTTATTGCTTGCATTATTTTCTGTGTATTTAACTAATTAACCCCAGACTTTTCCCCAGCTCTTAATTTTTAGGAAAGGTAGCATGCTAAACATGTTATGCAGAGCAATAAATTGAGTTTATCTTTAATTTAACCAAATAAAAGGTAAACTTAAAGAATTGCTGATTTTTTTTTTTTTTTTTTAATCAGGAGAGTTTCCTAAACAGGTACCTCTAAGGAGGTGATTCTATAGCAGTAGCTTTCAGTAATGCTTGATTTTGTCCCTACACCTACTGCTGGGACATTTGGCAGTGTCTGCAAACATTTTTTTGTTGTCACAGCTTGAGGTGAGGAATGCCACTTGCATCTCCTGGGTAGAGGCCAGGAATGCTCTTAAGTATTCTGCAATATACAAGGCAGCCCCCAGCCATGAAGAATTATTCAGCTCAAAATGTCAGTAGTCTCATGGTTGAGAAATCCTAAGTTTAGACAAAAGATTGTATGAAACATTGATGTCAGACACATTTTAAGGACATTTTAATTTTAAATTCACTAATAAAGAGGTATAAAAACTTAGTATTCATCCATTCTTCTATATCCTAGCTTTTTTAAAATTGATTTTTAAAAAAAAAATAAATGGCAGCAGAATGCATTACAATTCTTATTACACATATACAGAACAGTTTTTCATATCTTTGGTTGTATATAAAGTATATCCTAGCTTTTATTAATGACCTTTTAATTCAGAATTCTACCAGCATATTGTTCTTTGTGATTTAGGAAAAGACAATGTACTCACATTTTCACTTTTGGGAGGCAGTGTTTCTTTAAAATATTATCTCAGTATTTCTAAGTAATATTTATATAATATATGCCTAATTTGGAGGGCCTTTTAGTTTGTTAATAACCCCAGACTTTTCCCCAGCTATTTGCATGTCTAAGTAAGTTTAGATGCGTTTAATGGTTGATCTGTCCTTAGAAGTTAGGTCTCCCAGGAGGTAGACATGCTTGCTGCCTGAGGTTGTGCTGTTAGTCTTGCCAGGCTGCAGCTGTCTTAGGCATGAAGGCAACTACCTAGGACCATGGAATCTTGGTGTCACCAGGCTGCTGTATACTGTACTTCCCCCACACAGGAATTTCTTGCTCCTGCACCATGGACAGTATCCTGATCAGCCACCCCCTGTACCCTGAAGTGTTACTTAACATTGAGCACTCATCCAGGCCTCCAGCATCCTCCTCTGGTTGACAAAGGCAACAGGGCAAATGCTGTTCCACTTCTTCAACTCCAAATCTCTCATCAGTAGTTTTGAGATTGTTGTCATGGCCTGTATTAATCTTTCATTGAAAATTAAAGCATCTGGAAGAAAAAGAGATGTGATTAATGTATTCTACCACCTCTCCCAGTTAAGAGCAGAAAGGACTCCCAGCCCCTGATCATTGATCAGAACTACATTAACACCAAAAAAAGTTTTAAGGCAGAAAGGAGGCTGCTAAAGGAGATGGGACATTGTGTTCATGTCAACTATCCCCATAAGACATTGTGATTGTACTTACAAGTCTTAGAATGTGAAGTTAGTTAAACCCTGGTTCATACTGCCTGGAATTTTATGGAAGACAGTCTTTGAATTTGAATCAATGAATCCATATTTTTATTCAGTTTCAACCAAAGACTATAACATTTGCTAAATGTAAAGACTGTCAAAAAAGAACCACAGGATAGACAACAGACTTCCAAAAGCCCTTACAATGATGGAAGAAAAGACAGCAAGAGAAGCAGAAATAAGAGAAGTATAAATTGGTCAAGGTCAAGGACACAATAGTTCTAGAGCCTGTAGTATAAGAAGATATTATAATAATAGGTGGAGTTGATCTGGAACTTACAGCTTGAGATGAAGTAAGTCCCACACTCAAGTGAAAAAGCTCTTGAAGACAGTCATATCCCGGTTTAGGCCAAACATCCAAGAGATGATTATTAAGAGTTCATATAGAAATGTTTATAAAAGAAAAAAAATCCCATTCTTGATCTTAGAACAAGTCTTAGGGTCACTCAAATACTGCCAAGAAATAGGCATGAAAAGGGCATCATAGGAACTTAATTGCAATTCTTATATCTACTTTGGTAAGGTTATCTGTTTAAATGTTTTGACCATTTTTTAATTGGTTGGTTTGTTACTGAGTTTTGAGAGTTCCTTTTAAATTCTGGATGAAAATGATTTATCATATACCTGACTTCCAAGTATGAGGCATATAGCCTTTCATCTTTTAAATACTATCTTAATTTTAATGAGGCACACATTATCAATTTTTTTCTTTTGTGGGTGGTTTTGTATTATAACCAGAAAATCTTAAGTGAATTTTCATATATGGTTTGATTATAAAGTTCACTTTTTTAAAATATATGGATATCCAGTTACTTCAGCACCATTTGTTAAAATATTATTCTTTCCAGTTTTATTTGCTGTGGCATCTTTGTCAAAAATCCTTTGACCATAGTTGCAATAGTCTATTTCTGTACTCTTTATTCTTTATGTGTCTATTCTTTTCATCTATAGCACTCTGTATCTGTACTGATTTTTATAGCTTTAAAGTTAATCTTAAAGCTGGGCATGGTGGCACCCGCCTGTAATTCCAGCAGCTTGGAAGGCTCAAAGCCAACCTCAGCAATTTAGTGAGGTGCTAAGCAACTCAGTGAGACCCTGTACCTAAATAAAAATTAAGAAAGAGGGCTGGGGATGTGGCTCAGTGGTTAAGTGTCCACTGGTTTCAATCCCCAGTACCAAAAAAATACAAACAAACAAAAAAATCTTAAAATCAAGTAGTGTAAATTTTCCAAATTTTATACTTTTTTTAAAAAGCAGTTTTGAGGTATTCTAGATCCTTTTCCATATACATTTTAAAGTAACTAGTTTATTATTAAACTGTTTTTGGGATTATCATTGGAGTTGGTTTGAAACTGATCAGTTTGTAAAGAATTGATATTTTAAAAATATTGAATCTTCCCATCCATGAACACAGCATATCTTGCCATTTATTTAGGTCTTTGATATCTTTCACCAATATTTTGATATTCATAACTTGAATCTTATGTATACATTGATAGACTTATACCTATGTATTGCTTTTATTGTTTGCTTAATTTAAATTTCTAATTGTTTGTAGCTATCATATAAAAACGTTTGATATGTGTATGTTAACTTTTTACCTTATGACCTTATTAGGTTTGCTTGTTAATCATAGTTGCATTTTTATAGTTTCTTTAGGATTTTCTGTATAGTCAATTGTATTAAGTGTGAATAAGATAGTTTTATGTCTTTCATTATGATTTGTGTGTCTTTTTTGTCCCCCTCATTGTACTGGCTAGGATGTTCGGTGTGAAAGTATGAATTCAAGTGGCAAGAGCAGATTTCTTTACCTTGTTTCAGAAGTTAGGGGGAATACATTTACACTTAAAGCATTAAATGTAGTTGAGAGCAACAGATACTTACAAATGCCCTTTATCTAGTTGAGGATGTTCTGTTCTATTCCTTGTTGCTGATATTTGATCACAAATGGACATTGAAGTTTGTCAAGTATTTTTTTTTTACATTTATTGAGATGAACATATAGTGGCTTTTATTTCATCTTAATCTGATGAATTTCATTGGTTAATATTTCAAGTTGAACCAGCCTGATTTTCCCAGACTAAACCTATATTATCTTTTGGCTTGAAGTGTTCATTGGAAGTGTGATTTCTTTCTCTCTCCCTCTGTATAAAATCTGCCTTTATTTTTCTGATTGTCATTGTCTTTAAGCAGTTGATTGTGGTGTTATTGATATAAGTTTCATGCTTCTTTTGTTAGGGCTTCATTGAATTTGGATCTGGAAGTTCATAATTTTTGTTAAATTTGGGAAATTTTGACAATTTCTTCTGACCGGCAGAGATGAGTTTTACTTATATTCATTTTAAAGTTATCTGGCAATGGTGTGATGCTTTTTATCAGTTTTTCATCTTGGATCTTTTCTATTGCTGTATCTTCAGATTCACTAAATTTTATTGCTCTGTCTTACCAGTATTCTTTGGGTTAAGATATTTAAGTTGGTATGGTTCTTTTAAATTATCTTTCATGTCCCTCCTCAGCTTGTTTTCCTCTATTTCCTTGAGCATGTAATGTATAGTTATAATAATATTACCAGACCCTCTTTATTAACTCAGTAATCTGTTATTTCCAGGTTGGTTTTGACTAATTGAATCTCTTTATGGATTATATTTACCTACTTCTTTGCATGCCTGCTAGCTTTTTAAATAGATGTTACAGAAATTTTACCTTGCTTAGTGTTAGATAAGATATACTTACATATTTAAAAAATAAATTCTTGATCTTTGTTTTGGACATTGGTGAGTTATTGGGAGAGAATTTGATTTTTTCGTTACTTTTAAGCTTTGCTAACTGAAACAAGTACAACCTTAAATAAAATGGCAGATTTTTTTTTTTTTTTTTTTCTCCCCTGTGTTTTTTCTCTGCCCAGGGCTTCAAGGATTAAAATATATATATTTTTTTCACTCTGGGTGATAGAACTCCCAGGTACCAGCTGCCTCGACCCGCTTGAGTAATTTTTTCAAATGCACATGTCAACCAGTGCTCAGCTAGAGCTTGCTGTCTTTGTAGCTTTTTCTTCTCCAGGATTTTGACCTAGGAATTCTAGCTGCCTTAACTTCCCCAAATTCCCAATTATCTCCCCAAGTCATGTAGACCATTCCTGCACAGGCATTCTCCCCAGGAAGAGAAATGAGCCAATCATAGAGCTCAAGGTGTCTCCTCTCAGAAATTACTGTTCTACATTTATTGTTATTGTCTGAAATACTATTGTTACATTTATTTATTTATTTTCCTTGTTAAGGCAGGAGGTTGGTCTGAATTTCGGTACTTACTGCAAGTCTTATTTTTCTTCAGTTTTATGTTTTTGTTCCTTGGTACCAAAGTTATTCTTTAAGTTTGTTTTTCCACTTCTCATTTCTTATCTGTGTGATTCCTCTTTCCATCTTCTGCTATTACCTTTTTTAGGTCTCCCTTTTAAAATTTTTAAGCCTTTATTAGCTTTTTCTCCATAACTCAAATGAAATACTGATAGGGAATTTTCTTACTGACTTACTATTTCAAAGTTCTGTCTTTCTTTATCTGAAGGGAGATGTTTATTTTTAATTTTTAGTAAGAGTAGGCTTATATAGTTGCTGTGACATACATTTCTGATCTACGGATGCTTAATATACAATATCTCTGTTTTCTGTGTTTTATCAGTTATTATGAGTCTGTTTTTTACAGTACTTCCTTCCTGTGACTTGTATATAGGTATGTATATTATGATAGCTGAGGACTAAGGGACAGGGGCTCTAAGTTGACTTAGCATCTGTGCTACTCACTAATATTCTATTTCACAGCTAAATTTTGTGTCTTTCGGATTATTTCTGTCCTTGCATTGTTTGAAGTAATTTTATTCATTTTACTTGGAATAGAGATCAAGGGCTTTTTATGCTTGACTTTGTTCTTTCTTTATATAAAAGTTATTAAGTTTTTTTAGTTTGTAGATAATACATATGAATCAAATACTTTTTGTACCTTGGTAATTGGTCAGTCCTCCCCCTCTTTGAACAGGTTGGATATAAAATTTCATTAAATAATTTAAACTGTACTTATAAAATAATTTTCTTTTTCTCAGATACCATGTCTGTGTGGTAGTGCCCCATGTTTGCTGTGCCGATGCTGTCCTAGTGGAAACAACTCCACAGTGACTAGATTGATCTATGCACTTTTTTTGCTTGTTGGAGTATGTGTAGCTTGTGTAATGTTGATACCAGGAATGGAAGAACAACTAAATAAGGTTAGTTTTTTTCTTACTGATGGATTACTTGAAACTGTAGAATATGCATAAACCTGATATTTGGGTATTAAAAAGAGACTAATGTAAAAATAAATAATGTGTAATTACAAAAATTTTAGTAGCTCATAACTTTTAGGAAAGAGACAATATAAGGTCGCTCATTAAGTTTTGTGATGGTGGTAGAGAAAAGTGCTATGATAATCCAAGGAAAGAAATGATGACAGAATCTCATCATGTACCATGGAAAAGGGGCCATAATTTTGCTACCTCCCACCCCC
Source organism: Marmota monax (assembly GCF_021218885.2). NCBI lineage: Eukaryota > Metazoa > Chordata > Mammalia > Rodentia > Sciuridae > Marmota > Marmota monax. The sequence continues at coordinate 4,064,231 of NW_026694256.1, read as the reverse complement.
ACCAGCCCTGAAAATGGGACATTCTAAAAATAAGTAGAAATTTTATTTGCATAGATAGAAAATTAGGAAGCATCTCTAGCAGAGTATCTATGCTTTAGGAAGATTAATACTGGTAATTAGGAAGGATAGAAGTCAAGCAGTTAAATCCGGAGACCATTACATTGATTAGCGAGCGCTATTTTATAGAATACTGATTAGCATTTATATTCTAATCAATTAGATTACAGTATGACTGCAGTGGTTATTAGTCGTTTACGATTCTAAATTAAAATAAAATTGATTAGAATATTGATTAGCATTATTTTATAGAGGTCTTAAACTAGTTTTTTTATATTTTTTTAGTTGTAGTTGGACACAATATCTTTATTTTATTTATTTATTTTTATGTGGTGCTGAGGATCAAACCCAGCACCTCACACGTGCTAGACAAGCGCTCTATCGCTGAGCCACAGCCACAGCCCCTTAAACTAGTTTTTTTTTTTTTTTTTTCTTAAACTAGTTTTTTATGGGTGTAGAGTTGACTGGATCTGGCTGGCATTTAAATATTGATAGTGATGGAATCATAAATAACAATCAGGATCTGATCCTAGAAAATCAGCAGGAAGGTATTACTGTTAACCCAGAATGAAAAATAAAGGTATTTTATTTTTTATGTTGTTTTCCTTTTTTTTTTTTTTAATGGAATCAGATTGTGAAAGGAGCTAGGAAAAATATAGTAAATTTAGTTTCTAGCACATGACATGGAGATTCTGCATCACATACATGTGTATATTTAGATATCTTAATTCAGGCTAGTATAACAAGAATACCATAGGCTTAAACAACAGAAATTTTTCTGATGCCAGCATGGTTGAAGCATGGTGAAGGTATTCTTAATGATTTGCAGAGGGCCATCTTATATTCTCATATGGTGGAAAAGAACATATAGGCTTCTCCTTTATCTTTTTATAAAGTCACTAATCTCATCATGAAGGCTTTCTCCTTGCGATCTAATTAACCTCTCCCCAAACCCCACTTCCTAATAATATCCCATCAAGGATTAGGATTTCAACATAGGAATTTTGGGCAGACATCTATGTGAAATACATAACAGTACACATCTGGCAGGAAGCAGAAAACATGTTGTATAACTCAGAGAGAAATCAAAGCTAGAAGTTATCTTGGAGTTACAGATAAAAGTTGAAACCCTGACAGCATCTGCTGAACAAGACCATTCAGAGTGAGCAGTGATACTAGAACTTTGCCGAAAGTTATTAAAGGGGTTGATAGAGAAAGGAGAACCTCTGAAGGAGCAATAAGAACAGAAGAACCAAGAGATGAACAGGCCTTAGGAGTAGACCTTAAGACTTGAGAACTCTTACATGACTAGTGTCATGAATCTTTCAAGTGTTGGGACTGAAAGGAGTTTAAGAAATAATTCATTGTCAAATATATGAATAATGTAGTTATGGACAATACCCTGTGTTATTTTAAAAGTCTTTTTGTACTGATTACAGTATGACATTTTCTTTTGGGTGGTGCTGGTGATCAGACCCCAAGGCGTTACATATCACACAAGCTCTATGCTGCTGAGCCACTCCCAAGCTCCTTACAGTTTGACTTTGTGAATGGTTATCAGTCTTTCTCAAGATTCCAAGTTAAAATATAAAATGACTGCTAGCCATGTTAAATCAAATCTATTCATGGTTAGAAATAGCACTTACAGAATAAGGGACCAAAATTCAAAATGAACTTAACTTTAGTTCTTAGAAACAAACTTGGTTATTCTGATTCTTTAAAACTTTTATTGACTTTATTTTTTTCTCTTAATTTAGTCTATCACGGGGCTGGGGATATGGCTCAAGCGGTAGCGTGCTAGCCTGGCATGTGTGCGGCCTGGGTTTGATCCTTAGCACCACATACAAACAAAGATGTTGTGTCCGCCAATAACTAAAAAATAAATATTAAAATTCTCTCTCTCTCTCTCTTTAAAAAAAAAAATTAGTCTATCACAGTAGAATACAAGTTGTAAAAATTGAGAATAAATCTCCAACTCAAACATCCAGTTTAGGATTAACATTGGTGTTTTATCATTTGATCACATAGAAGTTTACCTCTTTTTTAACTTTATCTGATTAAAATATACCAGACTTGTGCTGGGGTTGTAGCTCAGGGGTAGAGAACTTGCCTAGCACATGTGAGGCACTGGGTTTGATCCTCAGCACTACATAAAAGTAAATAAACAAAGGTATTGTGTCCATCTACAACTAAAAATATTTTTAAAAAATACCAGACTTAATCTTGATTACATATTCTTCATAAACTATAAAGAAAACTTAAAATTTTCAAATCTTATTTGATTACAGAATTTTCATCTTTTAATGAAAACATATGGATCACAAATTCATTTTTGTTTTTTTAGATTCCTGGATTTTGTGAGAATGAGAAAGGTGTTGTTCCTTGTAGTATTCTGGTTGGCTATAAAGCTGTATATCGTTTGTGCTTTGGCTTGGCTATGTTCTATCTTCTCCTCTCTTTGCTAATGATCAAAGTGAAGAGCAGCAGTGATCCTAGAGCTGCAATACATAATGGGTGAGTTTTGAATAAACTTCAATATAAAATTCTGGATAGCCTCTTCACTAATTCTGCTTAAAGAAATTTTAAAGCAGCCAGGCATGGTGGCACATGTCTGTAATCTCAGTGGCTTAGGAGGCTGAGGCGGGAGGATCATGAGTTCAAAGCCAGTCTCAACAACTTAGTGAGGCCCTAAGCAACTCAGTGAAACCCTGTTTCTAAATAAAATACAAAAAAGAGCTGGGGATATGGCTCAGTGGTTAAGTACCCCTGGGTTCAATCCCTGGCACCAAAAAAATAAATAAAAGAAATTTAAAGCAAAATAAATATAATTTGGAGAATTATTTTGTCTGTTCACGAGTAAGGTAAGAAAATTTTTGCTTCTACTAGAATATGTCAGATTTGGGTGTTAAGTTACAGCTTTGGGTTATTTGTTGGTATAATATGTTATTTATAATGTTTTACATTTTAATCTTAAAAAGAAAATATATATATGCATGACTATTAAGAAAGAGCTGTTCCTTCTCCTTTTAGCCTTTGGTGGATCACTGCTGTTAAAAGGAATTCTCAGTTTCCTAGACCTACAATGTAGACAAAATGTAAAACTTTATCCCCGAAACAGGGTATTGATCAATTGTACTGGACAACCCAGAAAGAAACTTCGTCCCCCCTCCCCCCCTGCATTAATGTTTTAAAAAATATCTGCTATTGTTTTTCTGGTAACACCTAGGAATAAACAAATGGAAAAATGGAATATTAATATTAATGAGAAATATGATGTGATAGTTTTTATTTCATCTTTTTTTTTTTTGTGGTGCTGGGGATTTAACCCAGGGCCTTGTGCATGTGAGGCAAGCACTCTACCAACTGTGCTATATCCCTAGCCCTCTCGTCTTGTTCTTTTACTCATTGATTGTTTAAAATTATTGTTTTAAATGGAGGCATTTATCATATCTTTATTAAAATTTCATTTTTATATTAATTTTTTAAAACATTAGTGTTTAACCTGTATACTTCTCCAGTTTTTTTTAAAAGTATTTTTAGAATCCCACTTCTAATATTAAATAAACCAATATTCTCATGAGTTAATTGCAAATATACCTTTCTTAAAACTATCTAAAATGCAGTTTATGTAATACTTTTTATGATTTTCAGGGTATCCTCAGAAAGAATTGAACAGTTTTATAAAGTGCGAAGTATAGCTGTTCTTTAAGATTCCCTTATAATATTTCATATATGAAATTATTTGTTGGATGTTTATAAATAAATATTTATTTTCATTTTAGATTCTGGTTCTTTAAATTTGCGGCAGCAATTGCAATTATCATTGGGGCATTCTTCATTCCAGAAGGAACTTTTACAACTGGTAAGAATTTTTTGTTTTGTTTGGTATGATATTTTATGAATAAAACTGAAATAATAATAATTGTTACTTAGCTCTATAACTCATTTTGTTTACTTTTTTTTCCTAGTTGCAAAATCAAGGCTTTAAATTCTATTTTCCCTTTTGTGTACTGAGATTGTGAAAGGAAATAATAATAACTAAATTCACTTGTATGTATGCTATTTTTTTCTTTCAGTATGGTTTTATGTAGGCATGGCAGGGGCCTTTTGTTTCATCCTCATCCAGCTAGTCTTACTTATTGATTTTGCCCATTCATGGAATGAATCATGGGTTGAAAAAATGGAAGAAGGGAATTCGAGATGTTGGTATGCAGGTAAGCTTTTCTCTCATAAAACATCTATGATGTACTTGGAACTTTTGTAAAAACAGGCATGAGACTAGAGGGAAATCACTTAGGATTTTTTTTTTTTTTAAAGTTTTTATTTTTTAGGTGTAGATGGACACAACACAATGCCTTTATTATTATTTTTTTTTATGTGGTGCTAAGGATCCAACCCGGGTCCCACCTGTGCTAGGGGAGCACCCTACCACTGAGCCACAATCCCAGCCCAACACTTACGATTTTTATAGTCTAATTTCTTCTGACTTTTCATTTTATGTTTGTGAATGACACCACATCACACTGTATCAGCAATTTAACTTGTTGAAAATCTTTTGATAGATTAACTGGGAACATATTTAAGAATCTAAATAGGAATAATAAATGTTTCAAAGCCTATTGCTTAAATCATGTGCAATTTCTAGCCTAACTTCCTGGTTTATATCAGGATAAAAGTAAAATTTTAAAGGGAAGAGGACTCCTAGAAATAAACATATGGTGATAGAATTTATAAAGAACAACAAACAGAAAAGGTGTAAAAACTTTGGGATGATATATATGTATAGGATTCCTGTAAAGGATTCTATTATGTGTATCAGTTAACTCCTAAGGAGATTTCTATAGTAGTGAAATTAAAAGTTTATTTATTTATAGTAATGAGCTTGAGTCTTATGTTTACACTAAAAATGTGGGTCAAAATTCAGATGCTTACAAGAGCCAAATAAGTAACAAAAATAAAGGAAGAGAAGAGAGTCTCAATCCTTGTGCAAATAGTAAAGACTGTGATGAATAGGAGAGTATGACTGTCCCAACTAAAGTGTGGTTACTGCTCAGCTCCATGTATTAATTGTACTCAGGGAACATGAACTCATCTTTGTTTGATTCTTTTGGTTTTTTGGGGTTTTGTTTTGTTTTGTTTTAAGCCATAAATTTGAATTTTTAGGGAAAGTAATCTGGGTTTTAGGTAACAAAAACTTTAAAACAGTACAAGCCAAATCCAGTGAATCTGATAACCTAATTTTTCTCTCACACACCTAGTTTATGTTGTTTGGCTTTTAGTCTTTTGGAAATTTCACTTAGATAGCCTCATTCTTCATTGAAAAGTCCAAGAGTTTCTGTCTGTGTGTTCTTTGCTATTTCCCCAGGGCCTGGAATGTTGTAGGCATTCAATAAACAATTATTGAATGGATGCCTTGTCAGTGAGGGAACTCTAACAAATTCTTACACATTGAACACATATTAGCACAAAGAAAATGCATGTTTTGTATATTGAATTTTAAGATTTTAGTTGTTAAGGAAAAGCATTATTGTTTTGTAGGTTCAGCATTAACAATGAAAATATTTTTGTTTTTTCATGCCCTATGTATAACTGAATAATTATGGTTCTTTTAATAGTATTCTTGTTCTAATTACCTTTATTCTGAAAATAATGCCTAATGTACATGAACATGGTTTGTAAATTGTTAGATATTCCTAATGAAAAAATCATACTAGTGTTATCATACTTGAAAATATGTACAGACTGTAGAATTATTCAGTGATAGAATTCAGAATGAATTTTCTTCCTTGCTTTTGTAGCCTGCATTGTTAGTGACTTAAAATATAATTTATTGATAAATTGATAGGAATTCATATCAGTTCCTAATATTTGTGAAAAAAAGCTTATTATTATTTTCCACAGCATTATTATCAGCTACAGCTCTGAATTATCTGCTGTCTTTGGTAGCCATCGTTTTGTTCTTTGTCTACTATACTCATCCAGCCAGTTGTTCAGAAAATAAGGCATTCATCAGTGTCAATATGCTCCTCTGCATTGGTGCTTCTATAATGTCTATTCTGCCAAAAATCCAGGTATGCTCTTCATAGTATCACTTTTGATGAAACTTACACCTTTCTGAATCTTCATAAATCTCAAGTAATGTCAGAATATTCATCCATATTGTTTAACATTTTGTTTATAGGAGTCACAACCAAGATCTGGTTTGTTACAGTCTTCAGTAATTACAATCTATACAATGTATTTGACTTGGTCTGCTATGACCAATGAGCCAGGTATGTTTTGTTTTTATTTATTTAATTTCAGTGAGTCCCACAGTATTTCCTTTTATTCAGAGGTGGTTATTTGGGGAGGTTAAGCTACTTAAAAAATTTAGGCTCCTAGAAGAATAAAGCATGTATATAACATCATTTCAGGGCTGGGGATATGGCTCATGCGGTAGCGTGCTCGCCTGGCATGCTTGCGGCCCGTGTTCGATCCTCAGCACCACATACAAAGATGTTGTGTCCGCCGATAACTAAAAAATAAATATTAAAAAAAATTCACTCTCTCTCAAAAAAAAAAAAAAATCATTTCATCCTTGAGGTATTACCATTTTTTTTTTCACTAATTTTTTTCCTTCACCAACAAAATTATAAGGAAATTATAAGAAATAATAAGAGTTATGCATAGGAAGAAAAATCTCATTAAGTGATTTTTGACTTTAGTATAATGTTTTTCACATTCTTTTTCTCTGACTCCCTTGAAATTGAATATAATTGGATTTTATAACAAATCTTTTTATTGGCATTCCATGAGAACAATATCAACATATTGTTATTTGGGGAGATAGATTACTTTTAGAAAAGGAAGAAAATGTCCTTTGCCTAAAATAAATATGTATTATTTATATGTATATATACATATATATGTATAAATATGTATAAATACATACATAATACATATTTGTGTACACACACAAAAGAAAAATGTTCTCTGAATCTCATTGAGTTTACAGAATTTTAAATGCTTTATTACTTGTTAGAGAAAGATTCCTAATTTTTTTCCTTAGTGGTTATAGAAAATTATTAGTCATTTGTTTGGAGATTAGCCTTCTCTAGTTTTCAATAAGATAATGAAGAGTACCAGATCTGGCTTTGTGGGAAGAACAAATACATATATTTTGGACACTTTAATAAACTTTGACAATTTTTTTTTTTAAAAATGTTAGGTTATTATATTTCTTTTGTCATTTCTTCAAGAAATCACTTCTTGCTTTTATGGTGTACTTCTGACAAATTGATAAATTTTATGAAGTCAGTATTGTAATTCCACAACACATGGTAGAAAAGCCAGTGCATTATGATTTAGAACATTTTTTTCCTAATTACTAGAATTTTACTAACATTAGGTCATCTGAATTTATCCATTTTCTATATATAAAGAGATTGTATCTTTCACAGGTTGAAAATAGAATGAACAAACTTTCCCAAGTGCTTCTTTGTAAAATGAACAGTATAAAGCAAAAACAAAAAATCTTTTGTCTTGTTAATGAATACAAATTATCCTCAAGAATTTTATTGTTATAATTGTGCTTTTTCCAGCAAAACTTTTTGAATTTGCAGTGGTAAAGAGAACCCTGTGCCTTAAGTAATTCCATTATTCTTTCTTAACATTTTATTTTGACTTTCATTTACTTTACAGAAACAGATTGTAACCCAAGTCTACTAAGCATAATTGGCTTTAATATCACAAGCTCTATCCCAAAGGACGGGCAGTCTTTCCAGTGGTGGCATGCTCAAGGAATTATAGGACTAATCCTCTTTTTATTGTGTGTGTTTTATTCAAGGTAAGAAAAACTAATTTTTTAAATAGGAAGTCAAGCTATTGATTTAGGAATCACTTTTGAAAAAATCATTTACTTTTTGTCATCTCTTTAACACAGCATCCGTACTTCAAACAATAGTCAGGTTAATAAACTGACTCTAACAAGTGATGAATCCACATTAATAGAAGATGGTGGAGCCAGAAGTGATGGATCACTGGAGGATGGTGATGATGTTCACCGAGCTATAGATAATGAAAGGGATGGTGTCACTTACAGTTATTCCTTCTTTCACTTCATGCTTTTCCTGGCTTCCCTTTATATCATGATGACCCTTACCAACTGGTACAGGTACTTATATTTTATAAAAACTTCAGATGAGAGAATTCTGATTTTTTTTCTTATAGTTGTTTTAAAACATGATTAGATTCAAAATACTTTTTAATCCTCTAATGTATTTCAAAATTTACAGCTAAGTGAACAGTGAGAGCAGCACAAGAAATGCAGACTTGACTTTCTTGCTTTAGCAATAATGGAAACATTGAAATAGTTCCAAATTTGGAAGTGACTGAAATAGAAAATTTAAAATCTAAAGTATGATTTTGTCCAAATGATTAGTGAAAGATTCTCTTCAAGATTCAAATTGAACTATATGTATCAGGCAATTCTGTTTAATTATTTTTTAATGCATAATATTCTTAGATAATGTGTAAGATTACTTTCAGTACCACCTAAAGATGAAGAAAAAAGATTATTCTTTGCTGCCTTTTTTTTTAAGAGCAGCTTTTACTAATATTTAGTACTGAAAATATTTTTTAAAATTCCTACGCCATATCATTAAGCTGCAAGAATCCTAATAGTTCTCAATAATTCAGTGTGGTTGTTAGATAATAGTAATTGTTAAGACTTACAGAGCAAAGATTTTTTGGTATATTTCATTACTTAAAAGTCAGCTCAATTTGGGGTCTGTTTCTTACCCAGTCTGTAAATCTAAGAAGCAAGGGAAGTGGGTTGGGTGTGGTATTCCATATACATTCTGAACAGTCTTCATGTGTATTATCTGTTTATACAGAGGTCACATTCAGTTTCACTTGCAAGAAATATATAAAGTGATTCAGAATCATGCAAAAGAACTACTTAAAAGGCTTTTGTTCCTGGGACTGGGGTTGTAGCTCAGTGGTAGAGTGCTTGCCTCTCACGATTGAGGCCCTGGGTTCTATCCTCAGAACCACAAAAAATAATATTGTGTCCATTACAACTAAAAAAAGTATATATATATTTTTAAAAAGGCTTATGTTATTTCATTAAAAGAAACACCATTAAATTTGTGGAAAGCAAAGCAGCAGATTGCTGCTACTAAAGTATTTAAAGTTAGTACCTTTATGGCTGATGATACAACACTCTTCCCCCACCTTCCCTTTTTGTTTTTCCTTAAATTTTAGGTATGAGCCCTCTCACGCGATGAAAAGTCAGTGGACTGCTGTCTGGGTGAAAATATCGTCTAGTTGGATTGGCATCGTGCTGTATGTTTGGACACTAGTGGCACCACTTGTTCTTACAAATCGTGATTTTGATTGAATGGGACTTCTGGCATGAAAGTCCTACTTTGGTCATCATTTATTTGAAATTAACAGTATTCCCAACTTTTGTAAATTGTGTATGTGTGTGCTTCCTGTGTAACTTCTCTGGTATTCTGGCATGAATTAGATTTTATTGCTTGCCATTTTATTCATTATATTTTTGCCATGTGCATTGATCATGTGAATTACAGTGAGTTGCAAAGGCAGAGTTTTATGAATAATGGTGGTGAATTAATAAAGTGGACACTGGTAGGTTTATCCTCTCTCTGCTCTAAGTATGAGATTAAAAGTAAAAACAAAACTGTCAGTTTGCTTTTAAAAGTTTGCTAGACCTTCCTTAAGCTGTTTTAGAAAAAGCATAAAAGTAAATGTGTATGGCTGCCTTTTGAAATATTTTATGTGTTGCCTTATGAGAGACTATGAAGAACATAGCTATTCTAAAATTGTATAAACAAGTTCAGTTACATGGTTAGTTGTCTTAAAAATGCAGTCACTCAAAATTCATTTAAGATTTACCATTAGTATAAAAGTAGAGAACTTAGCACAAGTAGGGTATATTCAGTGGACAGTGGTGTAGATTATGGATGGAGGTTGAGGCATAGAACCTTCAAGGAAAAAGTCAGATTGTTGGTGGTGGTATTGAATACTCAGTGCGATTGGAGATTGTTATCTTCCTTGGGTAGATATGATGTCCTTCTTCAACAAAATGAACTTTGTTTTGGTCATTATAAAATCATGCGAAGTATGGGTTTAAATTGGAATGCCAAAGGATTTAGACAATGTTTTAAAAAAAAGTGGATTAGAAGGAAGTTGTTGAAACTTAGGAAGTTTTGCAATTCAAAAGTGGGAAACTTTTGATAGAGCAGAAATTACAAAATACTTGGCTTCAGAAGATACATTGATAAAATCTAGTCAAGTTCTCATTTGAAAATTGAAGAAACTGAAGGACATAAATAGCTCCAATTGATTATTAATATTAATGACAAAGCTGAGAAATTCTAAGTCCACCAAAATTGCTTAGTATCCTGACATTGAAAAAATTTCTATTTAAATTACATGTATAATTGATTTTGTATCACATTAATGTTGGATAATTTATGTAATATGTGTTGCTACTGTCCAGCATGCTTTCTATCCATAAACTAAGGCCAGAATGATGGATTATTATAAACTCTTGCTTACAGTAATGTACTACACAGCTCAACAGATGTTTAAAACTGCTTTTGTATTTACTGCCAGGCAATTGAAATATATAGGTTATTATAATCTTTCCTTGAAAATCAAGCAGTGTGACAGTTAATTTAGATTAAAAACTCATAGAAATTTGTGTAATTATCTAACAAAGCTTTTAAAATGTACTTTTGCTTCTTTAAAATATTTATTAATGCAAATGGAGCATAACAAGTTTAATTCCCCAACTTTATTCTGTGTTAATATTGTATTCCACAATTTTGAATGGCTGTGTTCTCCTAAATAAATGAATTCAGAGAAAGTGAGAGTGCATTAAATTCTTTAGCAATTCAAATTGAAGGGACTTGAATACCCAGATCTTCCTTTTTCCTATATAAAAAAGAACCTGGCACTGGATAATTAACTGGTCATTTTCTGGTTTGACAACTGAATTGTTTTCCAGGTGGTTTTTATCCCTTTGGTTGTCTTTATATATAGAGTCCTTCTTAGTTAGGCATGATTGTAGCATTCCAAACATACATATCACCCCTTTTTTTCCTTAACACTTAAGGTTTTAAAGTGCTGCATATACCATCTGTTATGAACATATACTGGAAAGTTTAGCTGTTGGTCACCAGCTCTTTCTTGTCCTACTTAACATCCCCCTAAGGCAAAAGAAAAATGGAGGAATGAAGCATCTTCCTTGAATCCAGATAGTATAGAGACTTACCCCTGTAAAACACAAGTCTGATTATTTTTAAAGAAATGCCATTAATTCCTCTATCTTCATGTGAGCTCTTCCCTAAAGTTGATCCATGTGGAAAAAATATGCATCAAAACAAGGTACTATCCCTTTTAACAATTATTCTTTCCATACTTAAAAGAAAGATACACATCATCTTCATTATAAATTTTACCAAAGCACTTGGGGAAAATCTCTATAGATTGTTTTAATGTCCCAAACTGGGATAAATATTTATTTATTTAATAGATTGTTTTAATGTCCCAAACTGGGATAAATATTTATTTATTTATTCATTCAACAAAATTGAGTCTCTAAGTGACGTAGCATTAAAAAAAAATTAATGGTGAATTCTAATGGAGTCCAAAGAATTGAAAGGTTTGTCTCTTTCTCATCTGAAGTCTAAAATTGGTTTCAAGGACTAATGGGTGGCTCTAAAAACAATGATTAAGGAAGCCAAGAAAACATACATACATATATATATATATTTTTAGTTATAGGTGAACACAATGCCTTTATTTTATTTTTTAATGTGGTGCCCAGAATTGAACCCAGTGCCTCACAAGCGCTAGGCAAGCACTCTATAACCTCTGAGCCAAAACCCCAGCCCCAAGTTTCCTTTTGAATATATATTTGGAAGTCCTGAATCAAGCCAGTGGCGAAATAAGGGATAAGGAGGAATGCATGGGGAAGATTATCACAACAGACTTAGGAATAGTACTATACATCATTTCTTGTTATATTTATTAGAACTTAATTGTGTGGTTATTTCATTGCAAAGGTGAAAAAAATATATGGTTTGGCAATCAGGTAATAATCAAATAGATTATTCTGATAATCTGTATAACTGAAAATGGACTTTTAAAAAATGTCTAGAAATATTAGCTAAAAGAAACAACTTCTTAGCTGCAGATAAGTGTTAACGGGAACATCCATGTATAACTTTTCACACAGTAAAAATGGGTATAAAATTCTTTGGGGAAGCGAGGCAAATTATGAGGTCAAATCCCTCTAGTATTCTGATTACATTTAAAAGAAGCATGTAACTGTTGTTATTTTAAAACAAAAATCTTAAATTCCTTCAATATTTAAACTTAGAAAAACCATAAATGTCAGCTTAAAAAGGACCAATATAATAACATTTTCCAGTTTTTTTAGAGTGATTCAATTGGGAAGCTCCAAAATGCCGCCAACAACAAGGAACTTGATCATATCCCACAATGAGAAAAGCAATGAGAAAGTTTCTCTCCTGTTCATAAAAATCTTTATTTTAACAAGCTTTAGAAAAGTGACCTCTTTGGTTCATGCTGAAAACTGTTCCAGGATCTTGAACTGAATCATCAAGATCCCACTGTCAGCCAAGTATTTCAGGATCTAACTAGGGAAGGGTTTTCCTATCCCTCTGTGCTAGGCCTTTGTTTTGCTTTATGATATTGGGAATGAAACTCAGGGCCTTTTGCCCACTAGAGTAAACCTCACTTTGAATCTTGATAGAAAATAAAAATTTGAAAGATACAATAGGGTCAATGGAAAAAAGGTCTTCCTTAAATTTCTCATTGAATAGCCCTATATACAGATATTAACTGTAGTGCTTCCAGCACTCTGCCTTAAAGGTAGAGTTCTTCAAGTGGTAAAGTACCCTAGTCTTAGATATCTCAAATTCTTGTAAGCACCTGTTTGGAACAGAGGAAGTCATTTAATTATTTCTCCTGTCTTCTTTAAGAGCAAAAATTACAAGGCTCTAGTGTTAGCCCCTGATAATTTTCTTTCTTTAGCTACAAGGAGGAGAGGCATATAAGATCTCTCGGTTCTTTATTCGAAACATGGAAAGCAAGTTGGTGTTATCTTTAAACAAAGTAAAACTTTTAAAACATTAAATTTAGAAACACTATATTCTATTGTTACTGCAATATACAACCTACTTCATCAGACAAGGCAAAGATCTTGGTGTTACATTAGATAATAATGGACAATACATACAGTTTAAAGTCACCTTCTTCCTTTCATGTGGGTATTACCTCCAAAGAAGACACATAACAAATACCAGTACTCAACATTCATTATTATTTATTTTACTAAATAGTATGGTTCAAAAAAACACAAAACCAGAAAACTTACTTAAAACTAGTCCAACTAAGTGGATGAGACTCCCAACTCATCCCCACATTCTTTCTATGTATATGGAGCTGGAACCATATCTGTGAGTATTTGTGTACACTTTGCACTTCCTGTTGAACATGAATGAACTCCAAACATAAATGAACTTCTTCGAACCAAGAGAGACAAATGAAGTTTTACAAGATACAGGCACTTTATGTTCCCAGTTTTAAAAATAAGCCAAGTGAAAAATATTTAATAAAAATAATTGGAACAGAGAAAGCTTTAGAAGTTCTATCATTAGTTCTAGTGACTTACGCTCAAACGCAGACAGACACCATCAAACAAGTAAAACAAAAATAACTGTTGTTAATGGTCATATCTGTAAAATGAAATCCAAATTACAACTGGAGAAAACATGGCCATCTGAATCCAACTTAAAGATTTGCCAATAATGTGCACTGAATTTTGTGTATATCTAGGCAGCTGAGTAACATTTCAAAGCTTTGCGAGAGTGTATGGTTAGTGAGAAAAGCAAAAGGTGCTTTTATTCCACAGTATCTGATTAAACAAAACAAAGCAATTTACAAAAGAAAAGTACCAAATGATACTTTAAAATAAATAGTTCATCATTTTGATGAATATATACATGTTGAGTCCACTTCTTAGGATTTAGCTATCTAAAAGTGGCATGTCACTATCCAGAGGTGCAGGAGCAAGTTCACATAAATAAAACAGTGTAGCTTCACTAGCTTCAGCTTCAGTCAATGGCTCCAGGCGAACAAGCTTACTTTGGGTTGGTTCTGGGTCCAGGCTGCTATCCAAAAGCTCATCGACTTCTATGGGTTTATCTACAGAGGACATAACTTCTGATGATGCTGTTGTACTCCCCTGTTCAACAGCAGAAGCAGGATTCCCATCGAGGAATGCAAGAAGTGGAAAGGCAGTGTACTGGATAAGCTGCTTGTCTATAAAGATTAAAAAAAAAAAAATTTATAGCCAAACACATGACATGATACTTTGTGTAAAATCTTAAATATGCAAGTCATAAAAGTTAGTCTTATTCAACAATTAAGAAAGAAAGTTATTTCAGGTCTCCTAAAGTTAAATAGGAAAAAAAAAAAAAAAGAGAGAAGACCTTAAGAACTATTACCTCACCAATTCAATTTTTTCTATATGCTAGAATCTTCCAGTGTGTTATTACAACAAGAATTTTCAAGGCTTGCATTAGTTTCTACTAAACTACACAAACTATAAATATCTCTATACCCACCTGGTTTAGACTTAGATTTTCTTCCTTCTTCTGAAACTGGTTGAACTACATTGTTCTTGGTAGCTTCTAATCCTTTATTCTCAGACTGAAAGGGGGGGAAAAAAAGGTAAGAACACTTATTTCATATTTTACATATTCCTGAAAAGTATCAAAAAATTAAAAATTGATACAATATGTAAATACTGACATACTATCTGAAATGAGTGGAAAAGGAGAATATAAAGAAAAACAGAGAGAGAGGAAGAGAGGAAAGACTGGGAATAGATATAGCAAGAAAACTTGTCATCAAGACAGTGAGAAAAAAAAAAAAAAAAACCTGAACTATGATGATAAGTATAAAAAGGGGAGGACATTTCAATAGCAGAACAGACAGATGCTCTCAAGGATAAAAAATAGGAATGAATCAAAGAGAAGTGGTTTCAAATGCTAGTTGAAAGAACATTTAAGCAATTAAATTCATTTTAAATGACTTTGACTAAACTATATCACATTTCTCTTATAAACAATTTTAAGTACAAATTAAAAATATTTGGAACAGTTCATGATGACATGGTGACATCCTTATAAATATCCCTATACTTGGAAGCCTCAAAGTTGAGATGTTTCTTCTTGTCCTTTTTGTGTCTTGAGTTCTTTTCTGTCATTTCAATCACTTTTTTCAACTACACTGTCCTCTCTTCTTATATGTACTTATAATAGAGAAACAAATCTTTAATGTTGTCAAAGTTCTTCAGGGATCTTTTCAATGATGTTCAAACTCAGATGCAGAAGTTCATACATTTTTTTGAATAGCTGCAAGTGTCAGGTACCCACAAGTCCCATATTTTTGCATGCTGGTTAATTATAGATAGCGTAACAAACATCTATATAATAATTCCTATATTCTCCCTTATATTCATAAAATAAAGCAGTACAAGTTTTCAGGATTCAGAAAAGATAAGGGTTCCAAGATAAAAACTACTAAGCCTTTCCAAGATTTTACATAAACATTAATACAATATTACATTTTATGCCTTCTAAAATAGGTATTTTCCAAGGATGCCACTGTTATTCTAAAACATCAGAACCAGGATGATAAATGGGTTTCATGTCCCATGTAAATTCTTACTCATTAGTGTGTACCACTTAGATTGCCATAGTGAAAAGTAGAGGCTTTCCTGATTAATAGAATGTTATAATCTGTGTCATATAACCCTTGTCATGACCAGGGCAATGATAGCTGATATGCTTATTATTTGAAAACAATATGAATTCAGAAACATAATGAACAGTTACTCTCAAATTTAATTCTTTCATACTATTAAACAAAAGGCAACTTGTTGTTTAATGCTATTTCTGAAAATTGCATTCAAGTTATTGGCTTTTAGAATAAAGAGGATAGGATGATCCAAGAATAACTCAAATGTCCAGAAATAAACAGTAAAACACACTGACAAACTTAATATATAATATGGATACATTCAACTTAAGGTCTATAACACAGTCACATTCAATAATATGATCATATTTACTGAAACAGCTGAGCTGGTCAACAGAATATTTTACTCATAAAGCCCAGGCAAATGATGGGCCAAATGCCAAATTCAGCACAGTGCCTATTTAATAAAGTTTTCCTGAAACACAGTCTTACATTCTTTTAAATACTGTTTTTAATCTGCTTTTGCACTACAACTTTAATATAGTGTAGTTGTGACAAAGAACATATAGCTTGCAGAGTGAAAAAATTTACTAGGTGGTCTTTAAGAAGAAGTATGCCAATTCCTGATACCAATCATCCAAACCCTGAAATGTATACTCAATTTCCTAGTTCACAAACTCATAATTCTTCAGACTTTAAATTAGATAGGCCATAACTCTGAAAATATTAAAAACCCAGTCAGGCTACATTCTCATCACACATGGTAATAGAAAAATTCAACCCCATCAGCCTAACCACTCATATTCAAGATGTGCTATAAATCTTTAGACTACAAGAATCAAAATGGAATTCTGCCTTATCCAATTTAAAATTTGAACTTGATTTACCTTTGTATTCAACCAAAAGCAAAGGTTAAAAAACAATTTGGTATAAATGCAAGATAAAGGAAGTACATTCCTAGTCAAAACAATAAACTGTACAAAGTAACAGAATTTGTGAACATCTTCTCTAACAACTTCAAATTATACTTTCTATTCATCAAAAATCAGTTCTAAAGATCTCTTCAATAATTGCTAAGCCCAACTAAAATTCCTATGTTTTTTTTAAAAAGATGAAAACCTGCCAGCCACGGTGGCACAGACCTATAATTCCAGCTGCTTCAGAAGACCGAGGCAGGATCACCCCCAAATTAAAGTAAGCTTCAGCAATTTCACAAGACCCTATCTCAAAAAAAAAAAAAAAAGAGGCTGCGGATGTAGCATAGTAGCAGAAAAAAAAAAAAACAAAAAAAAACCTGTATATAAAAAAATAATTCTTATAAGTTAAAAGAAGAAAAAAGAAGTCAGCCAGGATTACATGCCTGTAATCCCAGCATTTGAGGAGGCTGAGGTAGAAGTATGGTGAGTTCAAAGCCAGTCTCAGCAAAAGAGAGGCACTAAGCAACTCAGTGAGACCCTGTCTAAATAAAATAAAAATAGGGCTGGGGATGTGGCTCAGTGGCAGAGTGACCCTGAGTTCATTCCCTGGTACCCCAAAAAAGGAAAAGTCCAGAATCCATAGTTCACTGTTTCAATTTGCCTTTCCTCCAAATAGTACAAACTTAGTACAAATCCCTGAGTTTTTAATGTATGCTAATAAAATGAAGGAAGCATTTATGGAATAATACAGGTACCAATAAATTTTCAAAAGAAATCTCATGTTGTTTATAGAAGGAATAAGGATATGAAATGAAGCACATAAAACACAGAGAAATCATCTATTATTCACTTTTATCAATGATACACGTGAACAGGCCAAGGTCAAAGGATTTCTCAGTATCAAAAGAGGCTGATTTCATAATGAAAATTAATCTCACGTGTCAGTAGAATTAAGCAATGATCCACCCCACAATCAAAAGCTCATTTTTCATCTAGAATTTTACTATTTTGATTACACATTATTTGGTCAGAATATAAAGTGGTTGTGTTTTCTTTTTCTTCTTTTTTTTTTTTTTTTTTGTAACTGGAAATGATATTGCTCTCTACTTAGTAGGACTTTTTTTTTTTTTTCAGATTTTTATAGCTATGGGTCCTGAGCAACATGAATTAAAACTTACTTTTGTATTATTGATGTAATCTGTGGGATTCATCTGCACAGAACTAGTGAAAAGCTGAAAGACCAAACAAGAAAGATGATAAGTTTAAAAAATATTTAAAAAGAATTGTGTGTTCAAAATTTTTATACAACCATGTAGAGTGAAGAGATGTAATACCTGCACTAGGAAGTTTCTATACAGTAAACTTAAGATTGGAAGAGAAAAGCAAGAAAGCAGGGGGGGGAAAAAAAAACCCACAAAGAAACAAAGCAGAGCAAGGTAGCCAATGCATTAAATGGAATCTGATATTGTAAAATTTATTAACACAGTGGGGTAAATCACTTAAGACAAATGGTGTTTTTCCCTAACTCCCCTTTCCTTTACTATTCTCCATTCACATTCATTTTTTTCTTCCTAAATGCCTTTGGCCTTATGTGGTCCCCAGGGCTGGGATTTGTGCCCTGACACTAAGCCTTCACTGAATACCTGCTAGGTATTAGGTAAGAAATTTATAGAATCTGCTGTATGACAGGGGCACCTAAACCACACATAAAGTGGAGCCCTCTGACAATGTGGCACACCTACTTCTTGATTTTTTTTTCACCTCGCCTAACAAAGTCCTTAAGTACTAAGACCACTACCTACTGCACTCCTTAGTCTAGCCAGTATGTATATAATTTTTGTTTTAAGCCATCAGCCTCAAAGTCAATTATGCCAGAGATTTACTAAACATCTAAGAAATGATCGAAATCACGAAGAACACAAGATAAAGACATCATTCCTGCTCCTAAGAGCTTACAATCTAAAAGACAAGACCAACACTGAATAGCCAAACATATGTTCAAATACAATTCAGTATTATAACAAAGGATGTTGAGGCTCAAAAGTACTAAGGAGAAATGAGAAGGGAGGAGAACACACACGAAGAAACACATAGGATGAAACAAAAAAAGACCTTGATAAAGCTTTGTGATATGTGTCAGTCCCTGGAAAACAGCTAGGACTTGAAAAAGAGAATGAAGGGATGAGTACATAGGAATAGCATTAACAACCACAACAAAGATAGAGTATATTCCAGAAACGGATAAGGAAAGCACAAATAGTGCTTAAGTTTTGACCTGAACAGTATTTATGTACATAGGTTCAAAAAATAAAGCCATTCAATTGATGAGGCTGCATCTTATCAGCAACAGAACTTTGGGAGTTGCATATGGTGAAATTGCAGATATTAAGTTAGCCTTTATAAGAATGAGCACAGCAAATGGTTCACAGGATAAAATGAAAGCAGAGAAGCCATAGGAATACCCTTTCTCCATTTTCTCTAGACTTGCTTTCCCTCCTTAAGGTTCCATACAGTTCATGGTAACCCTAAAAATATCTCTGGCTCTTTCTTACTTCTTTCTTCTGTTTCCATATCACCTATCGAGTTCTGAAGAGAAAAAGAGCTCAGATCCTTGAGAGTAGATAGTAACACATGACTACTTATTTATTCCAGTTCAACCTGTCAGTACCGCAGAAGCCCAATTATATTTTGCTTCTGCTGAGGGGTGGCATCTGAAAGTGCCAGCGATATAAGCTCATCTCTTCCCTTCTTTGCCCCATGCTCCCTACTCACTCAGGGACCTCTTATATATATTCCCAGCAGATATATGTGATAAAGCATTAAAAAAAACAAACAACAACAACAACAACAAAACACCACCACCACTAGTATGATTACATATGAAAAACTGACACAGCTAGTTGAATTCGAAGGCTACTCTCCTGCTGACTCTACTCTGGATCACCCAATACTAAACATAGGAGAGAAAGCCAAGAACTGTATATTCATATCTTGACTATCTTTGCCATTTCAGAAAACAAGGCAATCATAAGTGGACTTTCTATTTATGACAATATAGCCTTATTCAAGGATAAAATAATAAGGGTTTTGGATGAGGTAAGTTAACAATTGAAATATAAAGCTGGAATGGCTTGTGAATGTTACTTTGGAAAACAGGACTTAGTGAATGATGTGATTAAGAAAAGGAAATCAAAGCCAGGCATGATGGCACACGCCTGCAATCCAGCGGCTCAGGAGGCACAAGGATCACAAGTTCAAAGTCAGCCTCAACAACTCATCAAGACTCTGTCTCAAAATAAAAAGTAAAAAAGGGCTGGGAATGTAGCTCAGTAGTTAAGCACCCCTGGGTTCAATCCCTAGTATCAAAAAAAGAGAGAGAAAGAAAAAGAAATCAAGGTAATTATGTGACAACTTTCTTGGTGGACTAAATAAAAGTCAGGTATTACTACAGAATACAAGAAAGCTGTAAAAGGTCGCTAGTTTGGGGAAGAAAGAAAAGTCTGACATAAACACAAATCATCTGAGGCAAGATCTGATGACTCCAAAGACATGAAAATAGAATTTAAGCCAAGTTTACTTTCAAAAATGTTAAGCACTGGATATACATACTTCAGAGCAATCTTACAAACTAAAACCTCTCCATGTAGAAAAAGAAGGGAGATATAAAAAGTAAGAGGACAAACTATTGTAAGTCTTGAGGGAATGTTCATAAGTAGAAGATAACAGGATCTTCCAGTAGCCTGGTGAACTGATTAAAAAAGCGAAGAAGAAAAAAAAAATGTAGCTGCTGATTTCTACACCATTACAGTGAAGAAGTAACAAAAGCAGACGGAAAAATAAATGAGCAGAGCAAAATGTCAACATGCTTTTTTTTAAGATGGGAAAGATCTATGCCTATTTAAGACAAATAGGAAAGATCAAGAATAGAGATTGAGGAAGAGAGAGAGAGAGAGAGAGAGAGAGAGAGGGAGAGAGAGAGGGAGGGAGGGAGAGAGAGAGAGAGAGGGAGGGAGGGAGGGAGGGAGAGGGAGGAGAGGAATAACATTGGCCTTAAGAAAAAAAGACCTAGTCTAAGAAAGATAGTGTAGGATACTGGGCCTCAGATTATCAGAGAACCAGGACAGATGGATTGTTCTCTGTTTAGGGGGAGTTGACAACAAACAATAAGATTAATGTTCGAAGTAGAATTAAAATGACTTAATGAAGTATGCAAGGATTTATCGGTGGCCAGAATGATGGGATTTTTATTTCATTCTTACTAACCAAATGGACAAATATTCTGAAAACTCCCTGGATTCAAAGTGGTAACAGTAGCTAAAAAAATTAAAAAGGGCTCAGTTTACTGTTAACACGAAGTAGGTCATCAATGGAGAAGCTTAATTCACTTAAATGGGAAATAGCAGCATGGGAAGGAAATATTCAAAGAAAGTGAAATATATCTTGTGTAGTAATGACAGTTTGGAAAGGGTGCTAAAGCCTTTTAACAGTGACAAAATCCAATGAGAAGTAGAGATGTAAGGTGGTAAATCAATAAACTGGAAATAAGACTGCAGAGTAAGTAAGAAATAATTCTTTTTAGCCTTAATAAGAGGCTCCTACAAGGGTAAGACTGTAGAATCTTTTGATATTGAAAGAAAGCTATACTTTTGGCAGGAAACACACACACCAAAAAAAAAAGTAAGTAAAAACCTCTTTTCAGAAGAGAAAACAATTCACAAAAGAAAAATGGAAATAGAAAACAAGATTCATTTGAACAGGACCAGGCCAGAGTATAAACAAAGCTTTGGATAATGGAGGGAGTAGCATCATGAAACAAAAAGGGAAGGGAATGAGAAACATGGTTAGTACCAGAAATGGTAGGTAGAATTCATAATCCAGACAACACTGAAGTCAAGTTCAGAGATGGTGATAAGAATTATAGCAGGGAAACCTGGAGACTCAAGACATAAAAATACAGCAAACAAAATAAATTTGAGTGAAAAATGTTAATTCCCAAAGTATTAAGAAATATTTCCAAGCTGTCTCTTGACTAGATACTATTACCAATTTCCATAGATCTGTATTCAGTGACAATTTATTCCATAGTTAAACAGAACAACAAGTCCAGACAAGACATGGATTTAGGTCTGTTGAATAGAACTGATATATTATTAGAGAATTAACTGAACTGCTACTCAGGCAAGTAGTGATCATTCTCTTTCAATCCCAAACCCATTTGTTCATCCTGTCTCATAAAACCATTCATTTTAAAAAAGAAAAAGCACAAACAGAGCAGATACAAACAATACACATTGATTTTTTAAATAATATACCCCAATACACAAATTACTAGAGCATAGCAAATATTATCCAAAGTACGTACATCAACCAGGAGATCTGGGTCTATGCTAAACTGTCTTCCTGACAGCATAGCTTGGAAGTCCTCTAAACTGCAATCAATACTGTCAAGATAATCCAACAGTTCAACCCTAAGGAGAAAAAAGAAAAAAAAAATTAAAAAGTAAATATAAGTTTTCCTTGTTCTTACACTTAAAATAGCCACAGAAATTGGCTAGGCAAAATACTCCTAGAAATTGCTGAGTCCTTAACAGTTCTTAATCTTAAGAGATCCTATTCAAGATTTTAGGATATTGAAAATTTGATTAACTGAGATGTAGCCTTTATACAAAACTTCAGTATACACTGAAAAGTAGTTCTGAAACAACGGTCTGATTTACCTTCTTCTTCAATACTATTACAAAATGTTTGATCTGATTACTACTAATTACTAATGTTCTTTATGCTGTAAGTCCCTTATTAATAGAGAAACTGTATTAATCCATAGTCATGGTATGAATACATAACACACATAATCACAAACACCTTAAAGGTACTCAAAACAAGTATTTCATTAAAGAAATAAGAAAAACTGCAGAGGAATATTCCAAGACTCTTCTTAAGACAAATCCCTTTCATTAGAGAACTCCGTTTTGACAAACAGAAAAGTAGACTAGTGGGTTTATCATCTGAAATGAAGATCACTCAAAAACTGAATGTGAAGAAATCAATTAACTTTAGATAACATCTAGATAAGCACTCACTTTCCTAAAAGATTGATGTTATCATTCAAAATGGAATCCATCATGGTCACAGGATCTTCTGTGGTCAGACTGGATGAACCATTTAGCTGGACAGCACTAGACATGAGAGGGTTGATGCCATCACTGCCTGAACTTAGGGATTCTCTGGCTGGTTCACTCAGATCTCCACTCTGAATGACAGGTGCATACTCATCTTCATTGTCATCTTCAACAATGACAATATCAGGGTACTGGCTACAGCTAGACCAGCAATATGAAAAGAAAGAAGCAGTTACATTTGCAGACAAATTCAATAAAATTACTCTATCCATTTATTTTCCAGATACTCTTCCCAAACCACGTATCAAAAGGCTTACGTACCTTGGGTATGTAGCTAAATCACAAATATTGACACTGTACGGAATATAAGACCTACAAAGAACCAATGTAAAGTGTTGAACTCTAAAATAAAAAAATTCAGCCACCCAGGTACAGTTGCACATGCCTGTAATCTCAGCAATTCAGGAGGTTGAGGCAACAGGATCAGAAATTTGAGTCCAGCTGCAGCAAATTTAGCAAGACCCTCAGTAATTTAGCAAGAGTTAAGGGCTGGGTATATAGTTTAGCAGTAAAGCCCTCTTGGGTTCAACTCTCCAGTACCAAAAAAAAAAAAAAAAAAAAGACAAAAAAAATGTATTTTCATTACTTCTTTTTTATCTGGTTAAATAAACTGGCTTAATTATCAGTTGAATATTCCAAATATGAGACAAATGTTAATTTATCAAAGAACAAAGCGGGTGTTTTTAATTTTAGCAACTTAATAATAAAAGTGACAAATACTTTCATAAATTTTATCTCAGAAACTCCTTACTTGGAGGTATCAGATATAACATCCTCATTAGTTTCTGGAATAACTGGGATATTTTCTTCATCCGCATTATCATCAGTAACATCATAAATAATAATGTCATCTGAAATCCGCTCTCTTGGCTTTAAACCTTCAGTCCTACTGTGTGGAACCTAAAAAGTCAGAAAAATAATATATCTAAATATTGAAATCACACTACTAGGATATCACTTTAAAACAACCAGAAGCATACTAGTTACTAAATACTGGGGAAACAGTAATAAGCAGAACAACTATGTCCTTTGTCCTTATGTGATTTATATACTATTAATAATAACAATTCAGTTATGAACTTACAGAGGCATGTATCTATTCTTAAAGGCATATGATTTGCACTCTACTTTACTACTTTTACTGTAAGATCCCTGAAAATAGCATGTCTGTATCTAAGGGAAGAATTTAAATTCTAAAGTATTTACTTATGAAGAAAAAAGTCTCAGAACTTCATATATTTCAAGCATAAGCAGATGGCCACTGTATTGATGGCATTATTTCATTTCAAGCTGATCTGTTTGACACATTTTATCATTATTCATTAAAGGTTTCACTAAAATAAAAATGGCACTTCAACTATTCTAGTTAAATGTCAGTCTGGAGTATTAGCAATAATTTTTTATTAAGCCACAGATACACTCAGGCCATACTGATTTTTATTTTTTTTTTTTTATTTATTTATTTTTTTTTAAAGAGAGAGTGAGAGAGATAGAGGTAGAGAGAGAGAGAGAATTTTTTAATATTTATTTTTTAGTATTTGGCGGACACAACATCTTTGTTTGTATGTGGTGCTGAGGATCGAACCCGGGCCGCACGCATGCCAGGCGAGCGCGCTACCGCTTGAGCCACATCCCAGCCCCCATACTGATTTTTAAAAGTTCAATTCTCTAAAGCAAACTAAAATCATTATTACAATCTAACAATCCATAAATTTCAACACTAGATAACAGGTAAAAGATGTTAAGTACTTTACAATATATAAATCCACTTAATTAGGAAAAAAAAAAAAAAAGACTTCATCCACTTTAGTCCTACAAACAAAACAATTAGGAATGCTTATTTCTGAACAGTAGTAGGAAAAGGAATCAGGTCTAATATTAATTGATTTGTCCCAGAAAACATAAATGAATCCTGTTAGTTCAATAATAAATATGAAGCAATAGCCTAACAAAAAGCCCTCTATGTTTGATCCTCAGCATCTCCAAAAAGAAAAAGAAAAAAAAATGACAGCAATAATAAGATTGCATTAGAGGTCTGGATTCTGGACTAATCTTAAGTCTAATCTGTAATGAAAATGGATATAAGTTAAAACAAATTATCCACATAACTTGAAGCAAAAATGAAGGTAAACAAAAATATTTTGAAATTTCCAGAGAAAAATCAGTCGAATCAATGTACATTTATAAGAAAAGTTAAAAGCAAACTAACAGAAAAATATATAATCACATTACACTATCATAATTATCACAATGTTCAATTTGTATTTCACTGAAACTAAATCTGTTTTATAAATCTCAAAAGTAATACCAATTTAAAAAAAAGCAATACAACAAAGTAATATGTACAGAATGATATCATTTACATAAAGTTTAAATACATGCAAAATAATATGAAATATTGTTCCTGAGTTCACGAGAATGAATCAAGATAGGAAAGAAAAACTTGAAAACAGAAAACTGGGACAACTATATTTGTAATGATTTATTTTTTCAAATAATCTAAAGCAAATATTGAAAAATCTTAAGACTTAATAAGGCTGGGAACAAGGCTGGGAAATGAGAACTTGACACTTTTATTCACCAAGCTTCTTTTACCTCATAAAATACTACCATAAAAAATTTAGTTGAGATATTTAATAAACACAAAATATACATGAGTTACTTTATGATGATGATTATCAGCTGGTTCTTTGACTATGTGCTGAAATAAATTCTTCTTCTGGGCTCCATTAGTGTTCAGAAGTAGAGGCCTGGAAATCAGAAAAATATTCATGCAGTTCCATGAGGCAACAATATAAAGAATTTAAAATGTTTTAAGAACTTCTGTAAAAAAACACAAGGAACTCTTTAATATAGTACATTTTATGAATAGAAACTGGGAGATAAGAATATCTGGAACTTATAGTTCTCCCTTCTTTAATGGTATTGTTTCTATAGTAAATATAATAGACTACTATCTCCAGATAGACTTCACTGCTTAATGCATTGTACAACTCTTACAAACTATTCACAATAATAAATAAGTAGGTAATAGCAGAAGAACCAGTACTAGCCTTACAGATAATCTTTCTCTGCTGACATTAACAGGTATCACAAACTATGGCTAAAATACAGGTTTAAAAAGACAGAAAAAATTGTGATTTTGTTTTTTCAATGAATTGCCTCTTTTTTAGAATTTCTCTCTCAAGCTCTCCAATGTTCCTTTAAACTGCTAAGTAAATGATAGTTTATTAGTATGTATGCCTATGCCTATAAAGTGACCATTTAGGCTATCCTTATTTCTCAAAAACACCACAAGGATGACAGGAGAAACTGAATATCAGTACTCCAAAAATACAAAATCCAAAACTTTTTGTGCACCAATATAATGCCATAGGTGAAAATTCTAAACCTGATCTCATGTGATAGGTTAAGGTCAAATTCAGGCATTCAACACTTAGTTTACCAGTGTCCATAGGAAAAAAGACCCTCCAGCCCCTTCAGCTACTTAATACAAAAACTTTGTTTCATGCACAAAGTATTTTAAAATATTGAATTAAACTGAATAAGTCGAATGTGAACATAAATGCATTTCACATTCAGACTTAGATCCCATCAGAAAGATTCTCACATTCCAAAATCTGAAAAAAAATCTGAATCTGAAGCACTTCCAATCGCAAACATTTCAGGTAAGCAATATTCAACCTATAAGTCAATCTGGAGATGTTAAGAACTTATCAAGGGAGGACTATTCTTTGGTTCATTAGGAATATACTTAGACCATTCATGGTTAAAAAATAAAATGCCTATTTATGGTTCAAAATGTTTTATCATAAAAACTTACCTTTTGCGTTTTAAACTCACAAGTTGGTTATTCTGAACCAATGTAACAATAAATTGGACAATCTGAAAGGAAAACATGAATAAAAATGTTTCCATCACTCTTTTAACTTTTTAGTCCACATTACTAAGTTTTAGAAAACTTAATCAGATGATAAATGTCCTCTATTCTAAGTCACATAATTTTCTCACGTCTTAACATTTGAAATTTAGATGTATCTCACAACTTATGTATAAAGAAACACACCAGCTTGCCAAGATGGCGAACTAGAGAGAGGCTGCATTCCTTGTCCCTCCGTGACTTGGGATTTAAGCAGAGGAAATACTGCTTGAATTCTGATTCCCTGCTGCTTACCCCTCATTTGTTCATCGCAATCACCCACTAGCATATCGCCTTTAGAGCACAGATCACTGACTGCTGCTTATAGTCCACCAATTATTTGCCTGCCTATCCCCCACTGCCCAACATCCGCTGGCAGATTGCCAACCCTTAGCCTACAGAGCGCCCACAGACTACCCACTGGCCCCTGCTGCCTGGAGGTCCACTGTCACAGTACCCGTAAGCTGTTGCACATGGCCGCTGCCATTTTGGGACACCCTCCAGGACCTGGAGATATATTGTTGGGGTACCTGCATGTCTGGTTGTACCTGAGATCTTTCTGTTGGGTGTGCTAATGACTGCCATCTGGCTGCCTCTTTGCAGTGTTGCTCCTTTGTGTGAGCACATCCCTGGTGGTCTCTCTGCCAAGCTGAAATGGCATTGAGACCTTGGGACTGCAGTAAGGCAGAGCCTGGGGAAGCCAAAGCCCAGGTCCTTTAGGTTGCAGCGGGGTTTGTGTGGGCCAGTCTGGGTCTAGCAAGCCTCTGGAAAGCAGGAGACTAGGGGAAGTTGGGGGAAGGTACAGGTTGGAGGAACTGGAGAAAACCAGGCTCTCTCTCCAGCTCAGTGAGTCCTGGGGACAGAAGGAGCTGGCAACAACAGGTGGGAAGACTGGAAGAGGGTGTGAGAGCACCTTGCTATCAGCTCACCCACAGGACTGGAGCTGCCATCAAACTTCAGACAACCCCACCTATCAGTGGAGAAGGGAAGCTGAGAAAATTTTTCAAAGCCAAAGAAACGACTCTATCTTTTAATTTATCAATGAACCTTTTCTTTTTTTGCCTTTTCCCTTCTTTCACATCTTTGAATCCAAATATTTTTCATGCATCAGTTTATTGAGGAATTCAATGTCTGAATAGTGTATTACAGTTCTGTTACATATTCTTATATTTTTACTTAAAAAAAAAAAATCTGTGTATATTTGTTCTCTCACCTGTCTCCCTGAATTCTTTCTCACTTCTCTCATACTAATAGCTAATCTCTATTATTTCTCCCTCACTCTTACTATAAATTTTTACCTCTATCTTCTCTCCTTCTCCCTCATAATCATCACATCTTACACTACTTTTATCCCTCACTGTCCATCAGTAGAAACAGTAAACTGTTTTTAGATAACTTACTATTTATATTGTACACAATAACTGAACTCATCATTTCTGATTATTGTGACAAAAATGTAAGTGCCTTAATAGCAGTTATTTGGTTTAAAGGTGTATACTGATTGCACTGAGTGCTGTTAATGCTGGTCTCTGCCTTGAAGATACTTTGAGGTATTAGAAGCCTTCAAGGACACTATAAGATTACAGGATACAAACTGTACTACCTCAGATCCAAAGCACTAGATGGGAAGACACAAACAACATGAAAAAACAAGGGAACAAAGCGCCAAGATGTTCTAACAATAGAATACATAGACAACACAATAAAAGTAATGTCAGAGAGAGAGAGTATAGAAGATAAAAAGTTAGGCTGATCTTCAAAATAAAGAATGGTATTGGAGAGAAAATACAGGAAGTGAAAGATCACTTCAATAAAAAGGCAGAGATTTTGAAAAGGAAATCAAGCAGAAATCCTTGAAATGAAGGAAACAATAAACCAAATTAAAATTTCAATAGAAAGTATTACCAAAAGACTAGACCACTTGACAGAACCTCAGGCAATGAAGACAAATACATACTCTTGAAAAAAGTTGATCACACAGAGAAGATGGTAAAAAACCATGAAGAGAACTTACAAGAAATATGGGATAACAAGAAAAGACCAAATTTGAGATTTATCGGAACAGACGAAGGCATGGAGATACAAACCAAAGGGAATGCACAATCTTTTCAAAGATGTAGTATCAGAAATTTCCCCAAATCTAAAGAATAAAATGGAAAATCAACTACAGGACTCCAGATGTACAAAATTACAGCAGACCCACATTAAGGCACATTATAATGAGAATGACTAACATACAGAATAAGGATAGAATTTTAAAGGCTGCAAAAGAAAAAAAAAATCAAATTACATATGGAGGAAACCAATTCGGATTTCAGCTGATTTCTCAACACCCAGAGGTGCTGGAATAACATGTATCAAGCTCTATGAGAAAATGATGACCAACCGAGAATTTTATATCCAGCAAAATTAAGCTTCAGATGAAGATGAAATAAAAACCTTCTATGATAAACAACAGTTAAAATAATTCACAACTAGAAAGCTGAACTATAGAACATTCTCAGCAAACTATTCCATGAGGAGGAAAAGGAGAAAAACAATTAAAACCATCAAAGGGAGGAGCTACACTAAAGAAAAGGTTAATCAAAGGAAAAACTAAGTCAGGTTAAAAACAAAAAATAATTCAAAATGACTGGGAATACTATTCATATCAGTAATATCAATAATATTATTACATATCAATAATAACCCTGAATATTAATGGCCTAAACTCATCAACCAAAACACAGACTGGCAGATTGGATTAAAAAACAAAAAGAAAAACCAACAAACAAAAAAAACAATATGCTGTCTGTAAGAGACTCACCTCCTCGAAAGAAGAAGAGACTTCCATCCTTACATTAGAGAGACTGAACTAAACCAAAGTTAGTCAGAAGGGATAAAGAAAGGACATTTCATACTACTTAAGGGAATCATACAAAGGACACAACAATTATAAATATTTAGGCTTCAAACAATGGAGCAACTACATACATAAAACAAAGGACCCTTCTCAATTTCTAGTGTCAAATAGTACACAAAACAATATTCTGGTGACTTTAACACACCTCTCTCACTACTGGATAGATCTTCCAAATAAAAACTAAACAAAGAAACTATAGAACTAAATAACATAATCAATGATTTAGACTTAACGGACATATAGAGAGTATTTCATCCATCATCCAGTGACTAAACCCTCTTCTCAGCAGAACATGACCTAAAACAGATCATGTTATACCACAAAGCAACTCTCAACAAATACAAAAAAAAAGAAGAACCAACCCAAAAACCAGACACCACACTACACTGCATTCTATCAGAATATAATGGAATGAATTTAAAAATCAATGATGCTACTCATATGCCTAGAGACTAATCAATATGCTATTGAATGACAAATAGCAGAAAAATCAGTGATGAAATAAAAAAAAAATATTTAGAGGTAAATGAGAATACAGATACAACATATCAAAATCTCTGGATACTAGGAAGGCAGTGCTAAGAGGAAAGTTCACTGCATTGAGCTCTTTCATTAAAAGAACAGAAATGAATAAATGACCTAACATAACATCTCAAAGCCCTAGAAAAAGAAAAATTAAAAAATCAACAGGAAATAATAGAAGACAGGAAAAAATTAAAATCAGAACTGAAACAATGAAATTAAAACAAAAGAAACAATTCAAAAAATTGACAAAATGAAAAGTTGGTCCTTTTAAAACAATAAGTAGAATTGATACACCCTAGTCACACTAACAAAGGAGAGAAAACTCAAATTACTAAAATTCATGAAGAAAAAGGAAATATCACGATGGACACCATTGAAATACAGAACATAATTAGAAATTATTTTGAAAATTTATACTCCAACAAAATAGAAAATCTTAAATGTACCAGGGGGGGGGGGGGTGAGGTTCTTTGCCTTACCTCTGTTGGCCCCTTCACTGGTACAAAGACCTATCCACAGGTGTGGCTGTATGCTGGACCAGTAGTCAATGACAGGTAAGATCCAATTGCAATGGTACCAACCTAAGACAGGAGGCTGACGCCTTGAGGTCAGCTCATCCGATGACGGGTAAGGACCATATGTACTATTGGACAACCTAAGGCAGGCACGGTCCCTAAGCCACATGCTTGTTGTTTAAACAGAGAGGGGGAGATGTTGAGAGCCACAGCCGAAGGGGCCCCAGCAAACTTCCAGCTGCCAGCTGATGATTGGCTCACAGCAGCCCCAGCAAACTTCTAGCTGCCAACTGATTGGCTCCTCTGCGGTGATGCTCATTGGGCTGTTTCCCTGCCCTTTCAGACCACGGAGCTGCTCATTGGGGGACTTTTTTTGGCTCTCAACACTTAAAGACATCGACAAATTTCTAGAGACATATGATCTACCCAAACTGAACCAGGAGGACACACACAATTTAAACAGATCAATTTCAAGCAATGAAATAGAAGACACCATCAAAAGCCTATCAACCAAGAAAAGCCCAGGACCATGATGGATTCTTATCCGAGTTCTATGAGACCTTTAAAGAAGAATACCAATACTTCTCAAATTATTCCATGAAACAGAAAAGTAGAGGAACTCCTCCAAACTCATTCTATGAGACTAGTATCACCCTGATATCAAAACCAGACAGACACAACAAGGAAAGAAAACTTCAGACCAGTATTCCTAGAGATGCAGAAATTCTCAATAAATTCTGGAAAATCGCATACAAAACTGTATTCAAAAGATAGTGCAGCACAATCGAGTGGGTTCATCCTAAGGATGCACGGTTGGTTCAACATACGAAAATCAATAAACATAATACATCATATCAACAGACTTAAAGACAAGAATCATGATTATCTCAATCGATGCAGAAAAAAAAATTTGAGAAAATACAGCACCCTTTCATGTTCAAAACACTAGAAAAACTAGGGATAGTAGGAACATACCTCAACATTGTAAAAGCTATCTATGCTAAACTTAAGGACAACATCATTCTAAATGGAGAAAAACTGAAAGCATTCCCTCTAAAAACAAGGCAGGGATGTATGTCCTCTTTCACCACTTCTATTCAACATAGTTCTTGGAACTCTAGCCAGAGCAATTAGAAAGACAAAAGAAATTAAAGGGATACAAATAGAAAAAGAATTCAAACTACCACTATTTGCTGATGACATGATTCTATATTTTGAAGATCCAAAATTCCACCAAAAAACTTCCTGAACTAATAAATGAATTCAGCAAAGTAGCAGGATATAAAATCAACACCCCAAAAATCCCAGTGCTATTCTTCATAGAACTACAAAAACAATGATGAAATTCATTTGCAAAAATAGGAGACCCAGAATAGCCAAAGCAAACCTTAGCAAGAGTAAAGCAGGAGGCATCACAATATTTGACCTTAAAACTATACTACAGAGCAATAGTAACAAAAACGGCAAGGTACTGGCACCAAAACAGATGCGTAGACCAATGGTAGAGAAAAAAAGACACAGACAAACCCACATAAATAGATATCTCATACTAGACAAAGAAGTCAAAAATATTCATTGGAGAAAAGATAGCCTCTTCAACAAATGGTGCTGGGAAAACTGGAAATTCACATGTAACAAAATGAATTTAAACCCCTATCTCTCACCCTGCCTACAACTCAAAGTGGGTCAAAGACTTAGGCATTAGAAAAGAGACCTTGTGCCTAAAAGAAAAAAAGTAGGCCCAAATCTTCACCATGTTAGCTTAGGAACTGACTTCCTTAACAAGACTTCTAAAATCAAGAATCGATAAATGGGATGGATTCAAACTAAAAAGCTTCTTCACAACAAAGGAAACAACCAAGAATGTGAAGAGACAGCCTACAGAATGGAAGAAAATCTTTACCACGTACACTTCAGATATGGCATTAATATCCAGAATATATTAAAAACTCAAAAAACTTAACACCAACAAAACAACCCAATCAATAAATGAGCCAAGGAACTGAACAGACACTTCAAAGAAGAAATACAATCCCAATCAACAAATATAGGAAAAAATGTTCCACATCTCTGGCAATTAGAGAAACGCAAATCAAAACTACTCTAATACTAGTCAGAATGGTAATTATCAAGAATATAAGCAATAATAAAGCGTTGGCAAGGAAAAGTGGAGGAAAAGGTACACTTATACATTGCTGGTGGCAAAGTAAACTGGTGCAATCAGTGTGGAAAGGATTATGGAGATTCCTCAGAAAACCTGGAATGGAACCACCACTTGACCCAGCTATCCCACTCTTCAATCTATACCCAAAGGACTTAAAATCAGCATACTATATTGACACAGCCACATCATGTTTTACATCAGCTCAATTCACAATAGCTAAACTATGGATCCAGGCAAATGGATGAAACTACAGAACATCATGCTAAGTAAAATAAGCCAATCCCCAAAAAACCAAAGAATAAATGTTTTCTCCGATAAGCAGATGCTGATCCATGGTGGGCACAGACGGGTAAGAAAGAATTAAGGAATGTTGGATTGTGCAGAGGGGACTGAGGGGAGAGGTGGGGCAGTGGGGATGGGTAGGAGGGTAGAATGAGACAGACATTATTACCCTGTGTACATGTATAATCACACTAATGGTGTGACTGCACCGTGTAGTCAGAGGAATGAGAAGTTGTGCTCCTTTTGTGTACAATGTGTCAAAATGCATTCTACTGTCATGCATAACTAATTAGAACAAATTTTAAAAAATAAAAGGGAGACCAGTTGACTAGAAGAAGGGGATGGGGGAGGGAGACAGTAGAAAATGAAATCGATCAAATTATACTGTTTTACTGTGTGCATATATGAATACATTATAATAAACCCACTGTTATGTATAATACACTAATAGAAAAGGGGAAAAAAATAAAACACACCAGCTTTCAGGCAGATTTTTTTTTTTTGAGTTCCTATCTTTTACTTAAAATGATTTCAGGATCATATTATGCAAAAGAGAAAACCGGTGTTTGACAGGAAACATTTTCCTCATACTACGTAATATAATTAGAGGCAAAAGGAATTGCCAGTTCTCTCAGAACAGATCATAAAATTATGAAGTCAGAAAAAGCTGGTTCTATGAAGATTATTGTTGAGACCCATCTGTGAAAGCTCCCTGCTCACGATCAAGATATGCTGATTTAATCTTTGACATGTGATTAAATTTATAGGAAAAACTTAAAACACATCAAAACATGAATAAGCTTTCAAATTTTTTAGCAGTGTTTCTTAAAGTGTGATCCACAGTCCAGCAGCATTGGCATGGGAACAGGTTAGACATGTAAATGATCAGCCCCATTACAGAACTGATGAATCTGAAATTCTGAGGAAGGAGCCCAATAATACTTGTGTTTAGTAAGCTTTCCAAGTGATACTGCTGCATGAGAAAGAGTGACTCAGGGTATGCCTTGAAATTACATTATCAACTTTCTACCTAAAGGTGGTAAAAATTTAAGGACCATAAACTCAACTATAAAAAGCAGTGTATCAAAGAGAGGCTAGGAATAAAGGCCAAAAATGTTTGAAAAACTATTTAAATTCTGCAGAAGACTCACTCACAAGCTTTATGAAATACGTACATAATTAAAATAGAATATTATAAATTAAAAATACCTAACCTATAGCTTTAAAACTGCACATCACTCTCCAAAAAAAAAGGCTACAAAGTAGTATGCTTTACAATCAATATCAACTTTTCAATGAACAAATATTAAAACATTTTAACTGAAGAGTTAAGACAGCATTAGAGTCTATGACAAAGACACTAAATTGTTTATTAAAAAAAAATGCTAACAGCCAGTGAAAATGCAACATTGAAGGTTAAAGATATCTATGGAACAATTCAACTTCAATTTTTTGAATTCATAAAATAAATATTATCACAGGTTTCTAAAAACATCAGTGACTGAATTTCAGAAAAAAAAAACCAAATCACTAGCCAGGCATGGTGGTGGCATGCCTATAACCTAGTGTCTCGGGAGGCTGAGGCAGAAGGATCCCGAGTTCAAAGCTAGTCTCAGCAAATTACAGCGACCCTGTCTCAAAATTAAAAATAAGAAGGGCTGGTGATATGGCTAAGTGGTTGAGCACCTCTTGGGTTCAATCTCTGGTATCAAAAAATAAATAAATAAATAAATAAATAAATAAATAAAAATCACTACCTAAAATTCATTCTACATCTCAGTTCCTCAGTTCTCTTGACACTGGCATCATGTTGTATAGTGCTTTTTCTCTGAAGCAGAAAGGCACCAGACTTTTTTTTAAAACAACAACAACAACAACAACAAAAACAGTACTATGGATTGAGTTATGTTCTCAGCCCTTTATTTTAAATTTTGAGACAGGTCTCCCTAAGTTGCCCAGGTTGGCTGCAAACTTTTTTGCCTCAACTTCCTGAGTAGCTGAATTACAGGCATCCACCACTTTGCTCAGCAACATTTAACATTTTTATCATTTAACTTCTGTACTTGACAACTCCTATAACTGGTACCTCAATATACTTATATACTTAGTATATACTCATATATACTAAGTTAATCAAAAGCCAACATTAAATAGCAAACTTAGGAGCCAATTCCAGGGGCACATTAAAAATCAGTGTTTGTCATCATGAATTATGCAAATCCACTCACCAATACACATATATTTAAATATAAATTTGATGAAAAAATATTAGTGTTTATGAAAAACTGAAATGCAATGTAACTATTAAATTAATAATTCTTGTTAAAAAAAAAAAAACCCTACAGATGAAGGTGTATTTTAAGTTAACATTTAATCAAAATTGTGTTTTCTGAAAAATATTAAAGTACATATTAAAATACATGTCTTCTTTTAAATCAGATATTCAGGGTATGCATTAGAGACCCCGATAAAAATGTTTAAAACACATATTTAAACTAAACACTTAGATTTGAACTCTCCTATATTCAACCTTAATTTGCACACTGATTAAAAAAAAAAAAAAAAGAATCTATTCTGACTACAGGCCAAAGGCTGCAATTACTATTTATTTCTGCTCTAAGTTTGCTCCACTAGACCCAGATCCTGTCAGTCACAGACCTATTTTTAGTTCAAGGGCCTTCCAAGTAGGAACAAGCTGAAGCTCTCCCCCATCTTCCCATTAAAAAACCTGCAGCTTAGAGTCCATTTACTCATAAGTAAAAAATAGCTGCCTTAATTATTTTTATATTTCATCTCTTATTAACAAATGAAAGTTGATATGCAAACATTAAATCAGAAAGAACACATTTTAGGTTCAATATAAAATCTAAGATTCATTTTACAGCATTATATTAATGATTTTATTTTATTATGGTAATCATTATATTATGATTTTATGCAGAAACTAATAATGGCATCCACTGAAAAATCCTTTTGAATTCCTAATTGGGTCAAATTATTTAAAAATTAAATATGCCTATTATAGTAAAAAGTAAGGGGAAATCTCCCACAAAACACAGTAAGACTGTTTTATAATAATAATAATAATAAGTGATAAGAAATTGGCTAGTGTATTAATTAAGCTCCCAAGAATAAAGTATCTCAAAATTGTTATGCCAGGTAAAAGCTACTGAGATATTATATGAGAGTATAGAACAACCATCATTAGCTATGAGAAATGTTTCTGCTGTTGTTAAAAAGGATATATAACACTTGGCTTAATTTGTCTTCAAAATTTTACTTTTGTGTATTTAATACATAAAAAACTAAGATCAATTACTAACTACTCAACAGAGGTTTTTTTTTGTGTTAGACACATTCATTAAACAAATGCAAATGATAGTCACAAGGAAAAGAGCTTCTTACCTTTCGAATAACTTGTTGCTGCTGTGCATGCTTTGCTCTTAATTCAGACACCTCCTTCCAAAGGGACTCATTCTCACTATTATAATTAAAAAAAAAATAAAAAAGATTTAGTCAGAAAACCAAACCCCAGTATCTTTAATTAAGAATACTAAAGAATTAAAAAATACAAACCTAGAGAACTTAACTATGTTTGTTTTCACTATGATATGTATTTTTATGAGACCAGAAAGCTGGTTCAATAATACAGGAATGACAACTATCTCAACACAACTCCAGAATCATTCCTTCTTAAATGTATTATCTGCTATTCATGGCAAAATATACAAAAAAAAAAAAAAAAAAAAAAAACTTAAAACACACTTCTATATCCATATAGTAGCAAGCAATTTACTCCTTTTGATAATGTGGTTCATTACTTTTTTTAATGTTCATCACTTAAGTGAGGTTAGACTTTGTGAATCACCTTAGGAAACAAAAGTGACATTTACTGAACACTTGATGTGCTTCAGGCACTATGCTAAACGTTTCAATTAAGCATTTAAATTTCTCTAAAATAAGCCAAGAAAGGAATAATTGTCTTGAAAGATTAGGACACTGAGGTACAGAGAATTTGTGGGAACCTGCCCAGTGTCACACAGATAATTCTATAACTGTTAAAGCCAAACTAAAGTGAGACTCTCAAACTACCTTGATAACTGTCTCAAACAAGCATATGCAAACCACTGTTTTATTTTTTTAAAAGATGGATATTCAACAATGTCAAACCAATAACTTGCCCAATACTAAGATTCTTTTCCTTTGCCGTTTCTTAATTGAAATTGCACTGTCATTAGCAGAGTGAAAATGGTGAGAAGATATGAAAGATAATCTACCAATTAAATAATTTTCAACTTTTGTTAATCTCCACAAAAGCTATTTTTCTCAGTCTGAATTATTACAAAAAGAAATGTGGATTTAAATACAGAGGTATATGAAAAGGAGATTTTCTTTAATACTTACTTACTGAATAACTGCTATATTTTTTCAGACGCACCTTTAAAGACGCTATTATCTGCCTACTAAAGCAGGAGATCATTGCCTCTAACACTTAAAGGATGATCTGGGGATCTATTTCCTTAAGAGCTAAACTGAGATTCAAAGAATTAGGTCAAAGTATAGCCAACAGACACATCTTCAGTGATTAAATAAAATATGCAAAATGGAGAAATTTATATTTATTCAAAAAAAGAACCAAAGCCCAAGGTTACTATTAAAATATAGTTAGGAATATGCAAATCAGTCCATATCTGAAATGGATGAAGAATACATCAAGGAACTACTCTCAAGCCCTTGGAAACTATTAAAGGGAAAAATCTCAGCTGCTTACTAAGAGTAGTAAAATACCTCTCCCTCTCTCTCTCTATATATATATAAACTTATTACTTTGGTAAGTTAGGAAAACCTATCAAGTAATATCATAAAACAAAACAAAGCATCTTTTTGAAGAAAAAGGTTTAAATAACATTCTCCCACACCTATGCAGAACAAATATCAAGTAGGGCAAATCTCTTGGGTTCTTTTATTCCCTACTTTTTGTGTCCTACTTTTTCCTAATAGAACTCAAGAATTTTAAAGGAGGAGGGGGGAAAAAAAAAAAAAGAAAGGATGGGTAATACATAAGATTTTTTGTGTGTGCCCTCTTTTGTTTGTGAACACCTAAGTAGAAATGTATTTCCTACACTAAAGATTTATTGTTTCTTCAGTAATATTTGTTTATCAAATTGTTTTAATGTTCTTAGGTTCATATGTGATCCTGACCATCACAATTAAAACATATTATTAAAGTTAAGTCTATGACTACAAATCAAAAGTAATAAGAAGCAATGCACCAGACAACTCCAACACCCAACACATTAGTATTATATTTGGAAGAATGGTTTACCTTTTTAATTCTGAAAGTCTGGACTCAATTGTTTCCTGTTTTATTTGAACCTTCTGAGCACTACTTATAATTTTTGTTAAATCTTCCTGGCGAATTTTATTTTCTTCTGGTTTTGAAGATGAAACCTTCCAAAAAGCAAATTTAGAAAATCAAAAATACACTGCACACCCATGATTATAATTCAAAGCTTCCCATTATAAGAATTTTTTGTGATCTACTCAAAGGGAGATTTTGTTCTAAAAGCCCAGGGTGGAATTCTAGGAAAAGAATACACTTCACAGCTCATCAAGAGAGAAAGCAAGAAATAATCATTTAAAAAAAAAAAAAATTTTCTTTAAGTTTCCATGAGCAGTAACATCTTAGGGTTTTTTTCTTTTCCTTCTGCCAAATTCCCTGTAATTTTCTCAAGCCTTTTTATTACCACATTCCACTTTTAATTACATTTATACAGTAATGGTTACATGGCAGGTCATTTTCTTTCATGGTTTACAGCCCTTTTATGGATTTAGTAAAAATATCTTATTTCAGCAAAAGATATTCATTCAAAAATGTAATAATTAATGCCTACCATGTACAAAGGACTTATTCTGTACAATGGATATATATCAGTAAACAACAAAAAAAGTCCTACAGTGAGGACTTTTTTTCAGTCAACACAGGAATGAACCTTCCTATTATAATAATGACTCTTCATCCTTAATCAGAATGTTGTAAGCATTTTCCTTTCATCAAGAAAATGAAGAATGAACTCTCACTACAGATGAACACAGGGAAAGGTGGAGGATAGAATATTTAATTAAAGTTTTATTGGTCTGATTCATTCCAAAGAACACCTGTGTATTTCTGTACATTCTGCATTTCAATAGCTAAAATTACTCATTGGTCAATCATAAATGTAAAAATCTTAGCTAAATAACGTTAACAACAACTCACCTTCCTTTTAATGTTCTCCAACAAGTCATCCTGGCCTTGTTTGAAGTAAGGATGCTGAAATTCAACAGGACCATCTCTTTCCTGCTTTACTATTCCAGAGTCAATATGTACTACTTTACGGAAACCATCTGAAAAAAATTGAAAATTTACTCACTGGAATTAGACAACAGTCAAAAAGTCACAATGCTTGTGTGGAATTTTCCTTTATCATCTTAATGAGAAAAAAATGGTTTAATCAGTAATTGGTTAGCAGAACAAATAAACTGCTGTCCATACTTACACATATTTAGTTGCCTTACAAAGCTTGCCATGTTATTGTGCTTGAAGTATTTTGGAAGAATTTCTTTTGCAAATCTTTGTTCATCCAAGACCAGAAAACTTTGGCCATTCTAAAGAAAACCAGAAAAGGTCAATTAGTTAAGGTTCTCTGGCACACTCATATATATGAATCCCAAACCTGTCCTGACCAGTCCTTCCATGATACCTTCAAATCAAAATTCTATTCCTGATAATGGCAACAACAACAACAAATTGCAATTAAGTATCAAACTGCAATTAAATTTTTTGATATCTACCTGACACCAAATACTGCATTGTTGAGAGCCACAGCCGAAGGGGCCCCAGCAAACTTCCAGCTGCCAGCAAACTTCCAGCTGCCGGCTGATGATTGGCTCACAGCGGCCCCAGCAACATCTAGCTGATTGGCTCCTCTGCGGTGATGCTCATTGGGCTGTTTCCCTGCCCTTTCAGACCACGGAGCTGCTCATTGGGGGACTTTTTTGGCTCCGCCCACGTGACCCAGCCAATCGGCCTCAAGAGCAGGATTGTGGGAGGTGGGGAGAAGCTTGTGTGGGAGAGAGAGGCTTGTGGAAAGCCGGTGGTGGCAGTTGAGGCTCTGAGGGTTTTTCCTGAGAGGCTGTTTTGTTTGGCGTGTGTGGTTCTAAAAATAAAGTTAGTTTCTTTTGACAAGTGGCTCCTGATTGTGCCCAGCCAGACTGCGGCATTTGGTGGCCCGTACGGGGAACGAACCCGCGACCTTGGTGTTATCAGCACCAAATTAATGCCCCTGGTTATACTTCTACCTCTTTTAAACAATTTTGCTCAACATTTGGCATTACTCATATAACAGGAATCCCATACAATCCACAGGGACAAGGCATAGTTGAAAGAGCTCACCAAACTATTAAAATGTACTTATTAAAGCAAAAAGAAGGAATTGGGAAGGGGTATATATTCCCCAAAGATAAACTTAAAATAACCCTTTTTACTCTAAACTTTTTAAATTTGGATTCATCAGGACTTAGTGCTGCGGAAAGGCATATGTGTCCAAAAAATGTACATAAGCCCAAGGTACTTTGGAAGGATATTCTAACAGGACAATGGAAAGGTCCTGACCCAGTAATTGTCTGGAGTCGGGGGTCTGTTTGTGTGTTTCCACAGGGAGAACAGCAGCCGATTTGGATTCCAGAGAGATTAACCAAGGTCCTGACCCAGTGATTGTCTGGAGTCGGGGGTCTGTTTATGTGTTTCCACAGGGAGAACAGCAGCCAATTTGGATTCCAGAAAGATTAACTAAAGCGATTTCTACAGACCAAAAAGAAGATGATTTGGCTCAAATCCATAACAACTGATATCCAAAACTCCAGTTTGGCTATTCTTACATCTGCAACAGAACCAGGATGCTTTTTTCAATATCTATTTTATTATTGCCCTTTGCCATATCATGAAGTTCTATTTTGTTTTTTGAGCTCATACAGACCTAGGTTAACGTTTTGCTGATCAGTTCTATTTTTTGACTATAGAGTTTTTAAACATTGCAATGGAGATTTCACCTGTAAAAAGTTACAAGGCCTTTACTATAATGTTAAGTGTTGTATGTATTATATTATGTGTGCACACTTGTGTTTTGTGTTATATGTTTGAATGTATGTATGTCCATATATCATATATGATGAGCGCTCATGATAAAATGGATCCAAATATTTTGTTTTTTCACATGATTTATATGGTTTAATTTAAATTGGATAAACAACTGTTGAGGATTGTTTTAATATGTAAACAAAAAAGAAGGTTAACAGATCTGTTTGTTTACTTTCACCTTTCCTTTTCATTATATTTAATAATTCTCTTAAAGACAATGTAAATTGTTAAGAAAATTGTTTTCTTTTAGTGCCTTCTGTAATGTTACATAATTTTTTCTTTAGCCATTATTGCCAGAATTCCTATCTTCATCCCAGTGCCGGTGAAGACAATGTAAATTGTTAAGAAAATTGTTTTCTTTTAGTGCCTTCTGGAATGTTACATAATTTTTTCTTTAGCCATTATTGCCAGAATTCCTATCTTCATCCCAGTGCTGGTGAAGTCAAAGATAAAACCAATCTACAGCTTCTACAATAGCCATCACTGAACTGCTTGCAGAACTTGCCTGGACACATTGTGAGCTCACCTGTATGCATTGTGAACTATCTGTTGGTGCAGCGACTTGTGGTAGTGTTGGGGTATTTTTGCTGATGATGTCATTGGTGGTACAATTTTTCCAAAAGGAGCCGTCAATTGGCTTGGTGTATCTTCCTCTCTTCTGCTTGTCATGATCGTCCAGCTAAAATTTGGGGGCCAACAGAGGTGAGGCAAAGAACCTCACCCCCCCCCCCCCGCTGGTACAAAGACCTCTCCACAGGTGTGGCTGTATACTGGACCAGTAGTCAGTGACGGGTAAGATCCAATTGCAATGGTACCTAAGGACCATATGTACTATTGGACAACCTAAGGCAGGCAAGGTCCCTAAGCCACATGCTTGTTGTTTAAACAGAGAGGGGGAGATGTTGAGAGCCACAGCCGAAGGGGCCCCAGCAAACTTCCAGCTGCCAGCAATTAAGATGGTCAAGAGCAAAAAACAAAAAATAAGTATTGATGAAGATGTGGAGAAATTTGAACTCGTGTGAATTGCCAATGGAATATAAAAGTGTGGCTGCTATGGAAAGAGTACAGTAGTTCCTCAAAAAATTAAAACAATCACTATAATATCCGGCAATTCCCGGTATAGATATGTACTTAAAAGAAGAAAAAGAAGCATAAACTTTGAAGCTCACAATAGCATTATTTATAATAGCCAAAAGGTAGAAACAACCAAAATGTCCAACAGTTGAATAGATAAACAAAATGTAGTATATACAATGAAATATTCAGTCTTAAAAAGTTAGTCATGACACATGCTGCAACATGGATGAACCTTAAAGACATTATGATAAATGAAATAAGATAGTCACAAAAGTATAAATACTATGCAATTCCACTTATATGAAATATCTAGAAAAGTCAATTTCATAAAAAACAAAGTGGAATGGTGGTGGTTAGGAACGGCAAAAAGAGTTGGACATTACTATTTTGTGGGCATGGAGTTTAGTGCGGAAAGAAGAAAAACATTCTGAAGGTAGAAGGCAATAAATGTTACCTAACAATGTGAATGCATTTAATGCCACCAAACTATATCTTAAAAAAGGCAAAAACAGTTAGTTTTATGCCATTTACATTTGCTACAATTAAAAAAACAAGTGGGAACATCGATGATATGGAAATCAAATACTGAGCTTTTCAATAAAGGTGCTAGACAACTGAATATGTAGGAAATAGTGAAACCAGATCCCTCAAACCACACACAGAAATCAATCCCACCTGAATTCAAGACATGAAATGCAAACCTTTAAAACTTTTGTATTTCATGTGAAATGTAAAACCTTTAAAACAACCTGCAACTGCAACAGAACAAAAATATACCAGTAACAATAAAACAATGTTAAGAATCTAAAAAAAGTTTTAAAAATATACAGGACCTAAAATACACACAAGTATATACATACACAGAATCTTTAATATTAAAATAAAGAGGACAAATGTGTTGTAAAGCTATTAATTCTCCCTAAATTAACCAATACGTCAAATTCTCTCTTAATTTAAAAAAAAAAAAAGATTTTTAAAGTAAAGATGAAGCGGTGCTATTACAAGATACTTAAAAGTTTATTTGTAAAAACGAAACAAAAAGCCAGGCGCAGTGGTACACACCTGTAATCCCAGTAGCTCAGGAGGCTAAGACAGGAGGATCACGAGTTCTAAGCCAGCCTCAGCAAAAGTTAGGCACTAAGCAACTCAGTGAGACCCTTTCTCTAAATAAAAAATACAAATTAGGGCTGGGGGTGTGGTTCAGTACCTGAGTTAGATTCCTGGTACTCACACCCAAAAAAGAAAGAAAAAACATGAACCACAAAAAATTGATAAACCATACTAAAATTAAGGCGCGATACTCATCAGAGAAGATACATAAGCCACAAACTGGGAGAAAATGAAGGCAACACATATAACCAAAACATGAATTTTATAAGGAATTCCTGCAAATAATAAAAGTAAAGACAAATAGAAAAATGTACAAAACAAACATGTCACAGAAAACATATGGCTAACTGAACATGAAGAGATTTTAGAACTTACTAGTAATTGGGGAAATATAAAAATCTCACTGAGAAAACATTTTATATCCTACT
Source organism: Marmota monax (assembly GCF_021218885.2). Classification (NCBI taxonomy): domain Eukaryota; kingdom Metazoa; phylum Chordata; class Mammalia; order Rodentia; family Sciuridae; genus Marmota; species Marmota monax. The sequence goes on along the minus strand of NW_026694256.1, from coordinate 4,020,176 downwards.
GCCCGCAGCCAGCTAGGGCAGCTAAACTAGAGGTCGCTCCAGTGAATTTCTTAAAGTATCAAATAAAACACAGACACACAATTTACCTTTAAATTCAAGCCCCAGGAATTGAAGCTCCTCTGCCCTCAGCCTCAAGTTCCCCAAATGGGAGAGCTAGGAATGTCACAAGAGGCTGGCGAGAGAGAGCTAGCACGTTCCGAAGTTGTCTTTTATTGGGGGGGACTCTGGTTCTTAGAAATTTCCATCCAAAAAAGGTCAAGAGGGTCAGGGTTACAAGGACAGGAACTAGATCCCTGGGGATGTAGGAAGGCATGCCCAAGCATGAAGACACACTTGGCGGCATTTTTACTACTCTCAAGATAGGGGCCACCATCTACAGTCACTTGAAACTGGTCAGATCACTGAAAGTGACTGACAGGGCCTCAACCAATCAGGAGAGGAAAACTCTGGTCACATGACATGGCGGCCACCACAATATCCATTAATTGTTAAAAATTAAGAATGATAATATACAGTTTGAGGAAGAAAATTAACTGAGAAATTCAAGCACAGCTAATAATAGGTGAGTAAATAGATCTGATCTCTTTGAGAAACAACGTGCTCTATCTTAAAACATTCATGTTCTAATTCCAAGCAATTAATTCATATACAGACATACCTTACAGACACCTGATATAAAAATATTAGTAACAGCATGTGATACAGTTGATCATTTATCTTCCTAAACCATTTTCTTTCATTAACTTCTATGACCTTACTCCCTGATATTCCTCTTTTTCCACTGTTTGTTCTCAGACTCCTTTGCTGGCTTGTTCTTGACTTCACATCCTCTGGATGCTGAATACCCAATCTTTCAGTTCCAGTTGCTGCATCAGTTTTCCCAGATTCATTCAGCCCCATAACTTTGCCGCTCACAAGCGCCAAACTCTGCCCTGAAAGCCAAACTCATACCCAATAACTCATACCCAACATTTCCACTTGGATATCTCAGGGTACGGAAATCCATCAAGCTGTTCAGAAATATTCCTGTTCTTCCTGCACTGCATTTCTCTCACCTTTTTTTTTTTTGGGGGGGGGGGGAGGGGAGGAGGGAACTACTATGACCAGTGATTGAACTCAGAGAACTCATCTGACCACTAAGCCACATCCCCAGCCCTACTTTATATTTTATTAGCGACAGGGTATTACTGAGTTACTTAGTGCCTTGCTTTTGCTGAGGCTGGCTTTGAACTTGTGATGGTCCTGCTTCAGCCTCCCAGGCTACTGGACAGGTGTACACCATGGCACTCAGCCTCAATGATTCATTTTTAATCTCAAATTTAAAAACAGTAACCTCAACCAACATTTCTGTTCAGGCCAAATCTGAATCATTGTTAATTCTTTGTTCCTTCTCTACAGACAATTTACTAGCAAGTATTGAAGCTCTACCTTCAAAGTGGAAATCAAATTTGACCTCTTCTCAGACCACTATGAATACAACTAGCCTAGTTTCAGCCACCATTTTCAATACCACACTGGAAAACTCTCAGTCTTCTAACTAGCTGCCTAACATCCAATATCCCTATTACAACCTTATGGCCCTAGGCCATCTGCTTCTACTTTTCTGATCTCTCTCTCCTAGTCTCTAAAAGATATATCAACAACATGGGCCTTCTTACTTTCTTAAACATTCCATATTCAAGGACTTTACATTTGCTATTCCCCCTTTCTGTGATCCGCCCTTTCTAATCATTTAGGTCTCTGCTCAAATGCCATCTCTTTAATACAGCTTTCCTTCTCACCCTTCCGAATATCCACAAATTTCACTCAGTTTATGTGCCAATTATCAATTTATTGCTCTTCTGCAAACATGGAATTAATTTCCACAATTAACTCTTTTGTGGTAGAGGATATTTGAGAGAACCTGCAAACAGGTTCTCCAAGCACCTAGCTCTTGTAATGCATGATGATAGGAAGCAAACAAAGGACAGCAACTTTGCCTGTCACTCCCTCTTACCCTTGGGCAGTGAAATGTCCCTAGCAACACCTCTCCCAACATTCACACTTGGATATGGAAATCCAAAGAACAAATTTACTCTAAAACAGGGGGCTGAATTTTTCTTAAAAGGGCCAGATAAATATTTTTTGCTTGTTGATAAGGTCAAGATTTTCTCTGTGTAACAAAAAAAGCAGCTATAAGCAATATATAAATAGACTGATCACGGCTATGTTCCAATTAAATTCATAAAACAGATGACTGGCATTTGGGCTGTAGCTTATCAATCCTTGCTCAGAGTTCTAAATGTCAGATTTCCAGTAAGTTCCACCAGTCCAACACAAATGACTTCTCTTCCATTCAGTGAAATATGGCCACACTTTCTCCAACAAGGCCAGGATCCTAGCCTTGAGGGAAGTGTCCCTACTATGGCATTATCATAGCTATACCAATACTGACTGTTCCTACTAACTACTCCTATATTCTTTAGAGTTTTCTTTACTCCAATTCCTATGAAATAGTAATTCTATTAAACTTTCCCTATTGAAAATATTCTGTGGATGCTGTCTTTTGATTGGATCATAACTGACAGACTGTTAACCTGTTTGCTCTCCTTTATGGTACTTATCACTGCTCAGTTATTCATATTGGCTTATTTTATCTATCAGTACCTTCTACTAGAATGTAAACTCCACGAACAAAAGCACTTTGGTTCACTACTGAATAAATTCCTAGTACCTAGCATACGGGCATTAACAGGTCCACAACAAATATTTATGATTAACTTACTAAATGAATCTTTAGTTCAATAAACTCAATCATATCTGTCGAATCTCAACTCTTGGATAATATCAAATAAAGAAGAAAGTTTCTTATTTAAATCTGCATTGTCTTCCTCACACAAAGCCCTCATTCACTCCTATCATTCTGTGTCTCTACTTTGGTATTCCTTCAGTCTCTACTCTAAAATTAATAAATTATATCTTTGAGTACAAAAATTTAACCTTATTGCCATAAACCCATGAGGCTCAAGCAATTCAACAGTGAATTCTCCCTTCTCCCTAAACATTTTACAAGGGTCAGAAAGCCATTACTGAATGGGACAAGAGATTGGTACCTTCTCCTCCATCCTTACCCATAAATGTTGGCAAACTTTCCAATAGTAGTCAGTAGCCATTGCTACTGCCTAAATTAAACTTTTGGCACTCTTAGTGTAGAATGCTCAAAATGTTCTTACAAATAATCTAATACTTTAGGCTCACTGAAAACAATTTCCAGAATATAAATGTGCAACTTTAACAAGTCTGTAACTTTTCAATGTTCACCAATTATTTCTTAAGTATTTAACTCCTCTTTTACATATACAAAGAAAAATAATTTGCAAATGAGTCTTCCAACTTTTTTGCAGGCCCATCTAATTTGGATTTTACCCTTACTTTGCCATGTTTGTGTTTCACTCTACAGTATCAAAATAATGCAATGGTTGCCGGGATATTCAAATTCCTTCAAAACAGCTAGAAAACACTACAGTTTTCTGGTTTGCTCCCTCCACCTCCTATTTCTTTATTCATCTGTGCTGATTTGAGAATACTAGAGAATTGCCAAAAGGCACAAAAAAGTGGAACAAATAGGTATGAGGTCTCTAGTGAAATCATGCATCCTTCTCAAGCAATTTGAGAAACAGAGACAAAGGTAAGAACACTGACCTTACAGTAATTTCCTTCTTTTATTCTACTTTATAATTATCAACATTCAATAGCAGTAAAAACTGTACTTCACTATCAATGACAAGAACTTTCATTTAACCTCCATAACCTCTTGTCTCTGAATATCAGGTTTCCCCAGTTTCTTCCTAGCTAAACATGTGCCCTTCTCTTTAGGATATATTACATTTAAAAACATGCTTTAGGTTGTCTGAAAATACTATCTCTTTCCTTGACTGTGGAAATAAATTGTTTACCAGAACAAAGAACTATTATATGAAGTTTTGAAGTTACGGGAAATGTTTTAAAAGAAAAAAAAGACAACTTTTTGTTTGGGAAGAGAATAAAGGAAAAACTGAAATATGTATAGTGTGTTTTTCTTAAAGACCTTGGATCTAAAGACCTATTAAAAATTTTGAGTCAGTAACAAATTTAGTATAATTTTGATCATTCACAATATTATTTCTGTTTAATGAAGAGAGGATTATTTCACTTAATTTTGTCAAATTTCAAGAAAAACTAAAGTTACGTAAGTCTTTAGAACTGTTAAGCCAAACTTTCCAAATTGCAGCTGGTGAGTTTTCTGTCCTTGCCTTACACTCAAGTTAGAGATTATTTTCCGCCACTGGGGAAAAAATGCCTAAAAGATTGCTTGGTTCCCAAAACATCTGCTTCTTCTAAAAGGCCTTAATACGATTTTCAATCAGATACTATAAATGCTAAATTACCTCAACAGAAGTGCAGCACAAGTATAGGAAAATAAATAAATAAAACAGAAACAACTATAAATAGCAACTTTTAAAAGATGCGGGTAACTTATTTTGGTTTTTCATCTAACATCACTGTTTAAAAGTTTTACCTTTCAGTGTCAGCACTGCTTTTAGAAAATATGTGTGACAGCAAGATTGAAGATAGGCAGGCGCACTAAGCTATTAGGTTAGTACTAGATAACATTTATCCAGATTTATCCACTAATTTGTGAAGGATATAATTTTTTTTTTTTAAAGAGAGAGAAACTCTTTCTAGACAGAGAGAGGGGAGAGAGAGAATTTTAATATTCATTTTTTAGTTATCGGCGGACACAACATCTTTGTTTGTATGTGGTGCTAAGGATTGAACCCCGGGCCGCACACATGCCAGGTGAGCGCGCTACTGCTTGAGCCACATCCCCAGCCCCATGGACATCATTTTCGTATAAAATTAAACATGGAACCAGGCATGGTGGAGCACACCTGTAATCCCAGCGGCTCAGAAGGCTGAGGCAGGAGGATCTTGAGTTCAAAGCCAGCCTCAGCAACAGTGAGCCATTAGGCAACTCAGTGAGACCTTGTCTCTAAATAAAATACAAAATAGGACTGGGGATATGGTTCAGCAGTTGAGTGCTTCTGGGTTCAATACTCGGTACCAAAAAAATAAAATAAAAATTAAATATGGTGCTAATCCCTATATTAATTTTAGTACAGTTGGTGGAATATTGATCTTGGAGCTCAGAAATCTATGTTAGAAGATTGACCTTGGGGATCAGAAATCTATGTTAAGAGGCTGATCTCCAATCTTGACTGGCTGTGTAACTATAGCTAAGTAATCCAACCTGTCTAAGCCTAGAATCCTCAATTATGGTGGGTGAGATGGAGTTAAACTAGATGATTTCTAAAATTCTTTTCAAATGTTCTTTATCATTTCTACCACTAGCACAGGGATTTCACTCATTCATCAAACATTAAACACCTATTGTAACTCTGGCACAGACACAGACCTGAGTTCATTTTCATTTTCCTACTGGTATATTAGAAAAAATGAGTAGTTAAAATATACACTAAGCTGGGCACAGTGTCGCACGCCTGTAATCCCAGTGACTCAGGAGGCTGAGGGAGGAGGGCTGCAAATTCAAAGCCAGCTTCAGCAACTTTTGAGACCCAGTCTCAAAATAAAAAATAAAAAGGGCTGGGGATATGGCTTAGCAATTAAATGCCCGTGGGTTCAATCCCCTGTGCAGAAAGGAAAAAAAAAAAAAAAAAGCTAAGACTTAATAATTTAATAATGGAATAAAAAATTACTGTCTTATTTCTTTGCCTTAAAATTCATGAAATTAAGTATTTGTGGATGAGTATGAAACTCTGCATTTGATACTGCAGAGAAAATAACAATGTTATTAATATATTGGGCTTATGAGAATTTATTGGACTTGCCACTAACATAATAATAACCTTTTATTAAAACCAATTACCAACATATTTAGGTACCATTTCTAAGTAGTACAAACAAGGCTTTTCCAAGTCAAAAAGGTATGATAAAGTCAGCTCAGGCAGAAAGAGTACCTCATCCAATTTCTAACATGAATACATAGATGAGTAACAGTCTGTGCTGATCCATCCTTGTCAACTTTTAATCCTTCTGACTGATGAAAAGCATGAGACATCTGTTTATTTTAAGTACATCCTAGTGGCTGGCTTTCTTATTTTCACCTTTCCTTGCACAACTGTACAGAATTCATCAAATGCTTAATACGCACAGCTTCACCCAGAAGGGTTTAAAAAAAAATCCAGTTGACAACACAAGAAAATTAAACACTAGAAAGTTTAAAAATGAATAAATGACACTAAGAATAGTCAAAATCTCATATGCTTGATATGGTACACTATTAAAAATAAAATTGAAAACTATTAATAAAAAGAAAAAGAAAGAAAAAAAAAAGGAGACAACATTTATTTAGCATGTAACAGGTGTCAGGCATTATGCTGGTAGTTTTGACTTGTTCTCAAAAACTCCATACATGAAAATATTCCCAACTAAGTGATCATCTACAGTTAAGAAAAACCCAAAATGCCTCATAAATTGATTCCAATAATCCAAGTGTCTACTAAAGTAAACGTAGTGTCGATGTTAATAATCATTCTGTCTAGAATCTTTGTGTTTGGAACTAGAAAGGGTCTCGGGTCATGGAGGCAACCCATCCATCCATCTTATGCACAGAGAAACTTAGACCAGACTGGATAAGAGGCTTGAGTGGGGTTATCCTTGTTTGGAAGCAGAGTCATGATCAAATAATCTAGGCACCCATATACCATTCTGCGGGCAACTGTTTGGGGAAATTTAGTAATTCACCCTTAGCTCCTCATCAAGTTACTGAACACGGTCTATTAGCACTTTCATTATCATAATTATAAAATACCCGATTACACAAATGGCCCGTCTCCAAAGAATACTTTGCCATTTTCTATTTAATGTTTGAAAAAGCCATTGATAATAAATAGCCTGCGTCTGAACATCCACCTACTCCCCCGACAGCTCTCCTCATAAAAGATCCCAGATGCAAAGCGAGGGGTGTGTGCGTGTGGTCAGGTCGCTAGGGTACAGATTTCCCCAGCTAACCCCGCGCCGAAGAGCCCGGCCTGGATCTCCGGGTTCCGATCCCTACCCGAGCCGGATGGAGGATGAGTGTGCAATAACGTGGCTCCCGCGCCCTAGGTACGTCGACTGCCTAGGCTGCGCGGGGCCGGTTCGGAACGCGACCCGGCCGGACCGTTACGGGCCGCCCCTCCCCCACCGCGGCCCGCGGCGAGCGGCGCGGCCGGGCCCCAGCTCCCCTCGTGAACAATACCAGGGGTCCTCTAGAGGCTGCGCGCAAAGGCCGCGCGCGGTGCCGCACAGCCGCCGCGCGCCGCGGGCCTGGCAGGGAGCGTCGAGCCGCAGGCCGCGAGGGACAACCCCGTGGGAGGGAGCGGGAGGGGGCGGTTCGGAGGCCGCGGTGGCCCGACCATACCTGGCTCCAGGTGATGAACTCGTTGGTGTGGGTTTCCTCCACAAGAGTCCACAGCTTGCTGAGGAAAGCCGGCACGTTCGAACTCTGCTTCATTGTTAACCAGACGCAGGAATTCCGAATTCTACACCCGAACGCAGCGGCGGCGGTGGTGGTGGTGGTGGTGGTGCTGGCGGAGGCGGCGGCGGCAGCAGCTGCTCCCCGAGAACGCCCACCACGCAGGCGCAGCAGCTCTCGGGCCCCGCCCCCCACCCAGCCCCGCCGGGTGCTCAGCTAGGCTGGGAGGCCCGGCGACCGCACGTGACAGACAAATCTCTGTGCTCCGCCCATGCGCGCTGGTCTCGCGCCGGTCCTCCGCGGAGCCAGTCCTAGGCCCCGGCCGCGCCACAGAGAAAAGTGATTGGATGCTGCCGGCGTGATGGGCGGGAGTTAAAGGGGGCGCTGCCTTCTCATTTGCTTTTTATACGGGAGGTTTCGCTGTAGCGGACCTTCAGCTTAGGAGAAGGCGCTTAGTTGTTTCTATTGGGAAGGGCATTGAATTCTCTGGCTGTGCCAGAAAGGGCTACAAAAAGCCGACAGGGGCTTTTGAGTCCTAAGTTTAGCAAGCAAAGTGTAATTTGCATCCTGGTAGTGGAAGGGATAAATCACGCGAGGCAGAGGGCAGCTTTCCAAGGTGATGTGTTAGGCCCAAATAGAAACTGTTAAAATAATGAACCTTATCCTTAAATTTTAATTAGGGGAAAGCGACTCCTTTAAAATATTTATAGAAAAGAGGAATTTAAACAATAACTATTTTGTAAATACGGATTACTGTAAACCAGGCACTGTAATAGGCATGCTGTTACATGTTGTTTATAATTATGCAAACATCAGTGCCTACTCTGTGCCCAGCCTGAAATGAATTAGCCTAATTCTTTTCTGGGGAGGGGGGAAGGAGAATGAGGGGGAGTTTAGGAGGCGGTAACAGAATTAAACCCAGGGGCACTTAACTACTGAGTCACATCCCCAGTCCTTTATTATTATTGTTACTATTATTACTATTATTATTATTATTATTATTATTATTATTATTATTTTGATGTAGGGTCTTCCTAAATTGCTAAGGGCCTCACTAAATTGCAGAACTTTAATTCTCCTGCCTCAGCCTCTGGAGCTGCTGGGTTTACAGCCTGTACCACCAGGCCCAGCTCATTGTCTAATACTTTATATTATTTTAGTCAAATTAATTGTTCCTTCAGGTACACTGTAGGTACATTTTTATTTACCTGAAATAGTTTGGCATATGGAAAAAAATTACTGGGCAGGGAAAAAGTAAGTCTGAGTTTGGGTTCAGCTTCAGGGACACTTTAATGTATGTTAAATTACACTGGTACTGTGTCATTTGGAAGAATTCTTTAATGTATCTGCAAAGTTTTTTTCCCATTTCTTCCTTGGAGATAATATATTTTCCCATAGTTTCCCTAATAATATAGCTGAAAAATTCTTTGAAAGTATGAAGAATTGTGCAAAATTAAACTTTTAGTTTTTACAATAGTCAGCAAAAAATAAGATTTGCAAATAAAGATAATTCACTATAGAATTAGTTTCCTTCCTAGGTATATGTAAAATAGTCTATTTTTAAAAATGTACATAATTTCCAATGAGCACATATTGATTGAATACTGACTTTGTGTTCAGCACTGGCTTGTTCGCTGAAACAAAATCAGATGTATGAAGGGATACAAGTAATAAAGGAAGTGCTATTTGATTAGCTTGTATGTATGACAAGGGCTTTACAGCTCTTATTCAATCCCTACAACCATCCAATCATTGAAGCTTCAAAGTACCTGATTCAGATTCTGATCCAATCAATTATGCAAAAATCTGGTATCAATAGTGTAACCAGACTTAGTGATTAATAATTATTTTCAAGGATAAGAAGACTGAAGCCAAAGATGAACTACACAGAGGTTTCTACCTACATTCCTTTCTGGACAATGTGTTGATTTTTCTCCATTTTGGAATGGTATTTACCAGATCTAGTGCCTCTTACATCAAATGTGAGTGAAAATACCTCCTATACTTACTTCACAGAGTGAAACTCAACGAACTGACATTTTTCTCCACAATCATACAGATACCTTTCTAAAACACAAATCTGAAAACCTTATCTTCTCTTTGAAGTCATTCAGTGGCTTCCCATAATTTCCAGAACTAAATCTAAACCTTTAAGATGGCATGAAAGATCTTCAGTGTTCTGATACTACCTACTATTTGAGTCATGGTCCAGCACTCTTCACACCTTAGCCTTAGCCACACCTGACTGCTTCACTGGTGTTATTTTACAAGTCACATTCTTTCACACCTCTGTATATTTCCACCACTGTTGCCTCTCCTGGAGAGCCCTTCTGGTTCCCCGTTATACCCTAAATTCCTCCTTAACGTTCAAGGTCAGTTGCATGCAGATCTCATCTCTTTGGTGAAATCTTCCTTGATGATCTTTATTATAGCACTTATTACATCATATTGAAATGTATGTGCCTTTTTATACTGGACTGTGAAAATACTTTTAATATAAAGACTGTCATAATTACATCCATTCACCTACAAAGCTATCACAGTGTTTTGTATACATTAAACTCAATAAGTATTAGTTGAATAAATCAATGAATACACAGATAAGCGCTAACCATCCATTTAGTCAAGCTTCCTTTTCCTTGAAAAGGCCAGGATAGAACTGAATGACTTCTGACCTTTTAGATCAAAGTCTGAATCAAGGACTCGTTGGGACACATTAAAGACTTGCTAATTAATGACAGAACTCATGCTTTATAAAGCCCTTATACGTGGTGATTGTTAGATTTGCTATAATTTACTCTAAAATACTCCTACTTAAACAGTAAGATGTAGTGTGACCCTTAATTGTAATTTGCACCCTGGGGATAGTTAATGGTTGAAATACTCTAATTAAGAATACACACTCCAGAGGCAATTGGTTAGCATTTGAAAGATGTATCAAATTCCTACTCTTTGAAAGCATTCTTTCTTTCTTTTTTTTTTAAATCAGCATCAAAGTTTTGTTAATTAGGATAATATATGTGAAAATGAATTTGTGTGTGAAATGAGTGAAGTTCAGGATATTTGTTTTTACTAAGAACAGTGTACACCTCCACTTTGGACTAAACTGGGAATCCTGATACTTAAGCAATAACACCCTTCTTCTGAAGGTGCCCTTGTCCCTGACCTTAGGATTCTTATCCTCTTAATCAAAGCATTTGAGTGATCTGGGGTGAAAGTAAAAATGAGGCTCTCCTACAATTTTTTTGCCATAGTTTTCATAAGACATAATAGGTTAGGGATGTGGTAGAGTGAATGCTGGTAGTATGGGTCCTTGGGTTTGATCACCAGCACAAAAAAAGAAAAAGAAAAAAGACATGTTTGGTAAAATATCCAAGAAGATCAAATTTAATTATTATTGTCTGGTATTCTGTTAATGGAACAGTGATGTTTAAAATAATTAATGAATAAAGACATAACTTTTAAATCATGTGTATTCCATATAATTATTTTTTCTTGACTTTATTTCAACAAAGTCACTGATTAGGCTGTCATCATCAAAATTGTTACATAATCTGTGTTGTATGGATGTTATTGATCAAACTATTAAAAATGTAATTGCACTCAAAGCACAAATGTATTTAAAAACCAATCTATTTTCTAAAATTATTAAAAATAAATGTTGAATGTTGAAAAATTAGGTATGTTCATATTTTAAGTTATATTCAGAATTGTTACAAAATTAAAATTCAATAAATTATATTTAATATATTTTAATTTTTAAAAACTATTCACATAAATATAATATCTTAAATTTAATATTTTGAAAGAAAATCAAATGGATTAAATGCTTCAAAAAATAAACTCTCTTTTACTCTGAAACAGTTCTGTCTCTGGCATGGATAGAAAGTAGAGTAACCTAAAATCTTGTATTTCAAAGGCATAGGAGATGGAGTGATGTTAAGAACTGTAGGATGCCAACACTGAGTGCTAGATCCCAAGTGATAGAGGGGCATATTTCTTTCTTTTTTTTAATATATGAAAAGACATTTTATTATATTACTAAATAACATATTAGTGAATACAGTAGATTGCATTTTCTCAAATGGCAAATGAGACACCAGATAACATTTTTCTTTGATTCTCCCAGGAGTCTCAATATCATCTGTCTTTTGGTTCGGATTCTTACCACGTCTATGATACTGTCCATGAGGATACCAACGATGTTTAGTAGTAAAGAACATTTTGCTAAATTTTTCTATCATGGGTCCTTGCTCAAGGTGTTCATCTTCTTCTTCTAATCTGGTTTTTAGCACTTGATCATGTATTTCTTCATTACTGTGCACAGGATCTGGTTGAGGAATAGGTTGTGTATGTTCATATGGCATATCCACAGAATAGGACACCATACTAATGTCCTGCCATCAGATGTCAAAGCAAGCTCTACTTTGCAATTATAGGCATCTGGAAGAGAAGAAAATGTGGATTTATGACAAACACCAGAAAAAGCACTGTTTTGAACTGGAAATAAATGCTTCCAGAGAATTCTCTTTGGTATCATCCATTTGAATGCTATCGCTGCCATGGTGTTATAAAGATGATCAGACCATATGATGAAAGATGTTCTAAAGAGCAACCACCTTTAAAATCTGCTTCTAGGCACACCAATTTTTATTCCAGGAGACCACCTCCACCTATTTGATTCTTAATGAGTGTATGCATTAGGATATTCAAGGCCTTCTAAAGTCCTGGGTTCTAGGCAGAGAACTGCTCTAGAGTATGAAAGTAATACATCTAGATTTTACCAACTCTCTTGAACATTTGCTGAGACCTAATGTTGGAACATTGCGACATCAGTGTACTTCACCTGGTTTATAGAACGGGGGACTAGCTTTTTGCATATTTTTGGTAACATATCTTTGTAACTGTGGCAGAATAGCAACTGATTCTTAGTTCTTCTACTTGGTGGTACCGTTGTGAAAAGAAAATGAGTCGACTTTCACTAATTCTGATTCTTTGGGACTACAAAAAATCCAATCACTGAAATAGTCAAATTGGCTTAGATTAGTCATCAAGAATGTAAATCTGGCAAAATTCTCCAGGTTGAAGCAACAAAACAGATCCTTACATTGAACTATGAGTTCAGTTAGATGGAAAACTAAATTTCAGTGCTGGATTGTAGGTTTAATTGCATGGCACCTTTCAGATATTAGTGGTTAAGGATATATTCCAAGATATATTTCCAATCTCTTATGATAAAGACCTCCTAACATCACTCTGTGAAGAACTCCCATTTCCTCCGTATAAGTTCTATACCATTTATTTTCTTGATCTACTGGAACAACCTACCAAACATTTGTACAAATTACCTCATTTGACACCTGGTGGCATCCTTTCAACTTTGACATAATTGGTAATCTAATACCAGATTTATTCATATATATATATATATATATATATATATATATATACACATACACACACATACATATATATGTATATATACACACATATATATATATTCACATACATGTAGATGGTTTTGTTGATTATTTTATACACAGGTATTTAACAATTTTTTTCTGAGGTGGAGTCTTACTATGTTACATAGATTGATCTTGAACATCTGGGCTTAAGTGATCTTCCTGTCTACTCTTACAAAGTAGCTAGGACCACAAATGTGCATCACTGCACTTGCCTAAAAAAAAATCTATATTTACTTTTAATTGTGGTAAAATATATATTGTATAAAATTCACTATGTTAACTTTTTTTTTTGGTACTGGGGATTGAACCCAGGGATACTTAACCAATGAGCCACATTACCAGCTTTTTAAATTTTTTTTTTATTTTGATAGAGAGTCTAAGTTGCTTAGGACCTCGCTAAATTGCTGGGTCTATCCTTGAATTTATGATCTTCCTGACTCAACCTTCCAAATCACTTGTAGTACAGACTTGCACCACAAGGCCTGGCTGTGTTAATTATTTTTAAGTGTTCAATTTAATAGTTCAGTACATTCATATTATTGTGTAAACAATCTCCAAAACTCTTTTAATATTGTAAATGTAAAACTCTATTCTCATGACAACTACCATTTCTCCACTCCCCCAGTCTCTGGCAACCACCATTTACTTTCTGACTTTATAAATTAGATTACTCACATATATCTGTATCTCATATATATCTGTTCATACAGTATTCACTTTGGAGAATGGCTTATTTCATTTGCCATAATGTCCCCAAGATTCAACCATGTTGTAGCATGTTTTATAATTTTCTTTCTTTATAGGGTAGAATCTTCTATATGTACACACACACATACACACACACACGCAACACACTGCATTTTCTTATCCTTTTATCTGTCAATGGACATGCTAGTTGCTTCCATCTTTTGGCTGTTATAAATGGTGTTACCATGAACATTGATATATATAATTTGATGAATTTTGCTTTTCTCATTTGACAACACTTGGTGAAAATTCTTTCAATTGGCACAATTATAATTTACTCCTTTTAATAATTTCATGGTGCTCCACAATGTGTTTAGAGCAGAATATATCTAGGCTACTGATGGACATTTGTTTCATTTCAAAGAGCTTATTTATTTAATTATTTACACCCCCCCACACACCGGGTATTAAATCCAGGGGCACTTAACCCCTGAACTACATCCCTAGCTCTTTGTATTTTTTATTTTGAGATAGGGTCTCCCTAAGTTGCTTAAGGCCTCACTAAGTTGCTGAGGCTGGCTTTGAACTTGTGATCCTCTTACTACCTCAGCCTCCCCAGATGCTAGGGTACAGGTATGTACTATCATGCCCAGCATTTATTTACACTTAAAGATCCTGAAAAAAGAAAGGAGAGAGAAAGAAAGAGGGTAAAGAAGGTAGGAAGGAAGTAAGGGAGGGAGGGGGAGAGAGAGAGAGAGAGAGAGAGAGAGAGAGAGAGAGAGAGAGAGAGAGAGAGAGAAGGAAGGAAGGAAGGAAGGAAGGAAGGAAGGAAAGAAAGAAAGAAAAAAAGAAAGAAAGAAAGAAAGAAAGAAGGAAAGACAGAAAGAAAGAAAAAAAAAGAAAGAAAGAAAGAAGAAAGAAAGACTGGCTGAAAGAAAGAAATCTCAAGGTTAAATCCTTAAATATTGGTGCTTTTATTTCTTTGGATTAGTGAATTCAGATCTTCATGTATGATTTACATAGCAAATCTATATTTTCCATTATTACCAGCATACAAAAAGAAAGTAACACTGATTAAAAAAAAATTCCCCTATTTGAGCCAAGAGAAAGCTATTGTATATGCATCCAAGGCTATGACGCTCCTAGCAACCAGAAATGTCAACATCATGCTTCTATGGCAATAGCAAATATTTAAGCTTGACAAAAGAATCTAATATTTGGTGCTCAGGGGAGATTTCACCATTGGATAGAAATGAAAGAAAATACCTTTATTCTTTGGTATTTTCATAACCATTAATGCAACATCAGGAAACTAAATCTTACTTGTAACTTTTTGGGAATTGGTAGCTGAAGATATATTCTATATCTGTTTTGGACTAATTTATTTATGTTTTATTTTTCACTAGTTCAATTCGTAATTTATGGTAACTATCTCCTGTAGACTTACTCAACTGCAAGAGGAGAAAAGCAGCTAATATTTATGGAGATATTTACAGGCATTGAGATCCAAAGAATTTTGGTCACATTCCCACAAGCTCACAAATCAGCATGTTTACGTATGGAAATATGTATGTACATATGAGAGGGTACTGGGAGCATGCAAAACATTTCCACTTTGAAGCCTATGTCTTTCCACTATGTTGTTTAAGATTTATCTTATGATGGGCCTATTCTATGATGGATGAAACCTGGTGTCTCAAGTCTCCTGTATCTGATGTGTCTGGAATAAGTGCTTGCCATCCCCGGTCCAAAGTGGTAGCCTTCCCTTTGCTTCTCTTTCTCTTCTCAAGCCTATAACTGGGCTGCAGTTTTCTGATTTGGTGCAGATTTGGGCCTCCAGTGTATACCCACTTGGCTTGGCTGCTCTCTTAGCTCTTACACATGGTTTGTCACAGGCAGACTGACTTTAGGGGCCAGTTAAAAATTAAGACTATTATAATAAATACAAGAAAGTACAACAAAATGTTGCTTTTTCCAGGATAACTGTTTTGACATTTTTTTAAATTACCAAAATTCGTAATAACAAATATGCTACTCCCACAAACAAACAAAAACATATTTTGGGTCTCCTGTTTTAACTAGAGTTTAATTAGGTAACTGAGTACTCCAGACCTGAGTCTTGTTTCAACCAGATAGATCATTTGGATCTTGATGCAAGGTGTTATAGGCTGATTCATGCTCCATAAAAATTCATATGTTGAAATCTTCACCCTGGTGCTTCAAAATGTGACCATACTTGGAGATGAGATCCTTTAAGGTCATATCCACCCTTCCTACTTCATTTTTATTTTTCTTGTTTTCATTTTATTTGTTCACTCTATAATTATATGCCATCTTAATCTAAAAAATGAAAATTATTTTTCTCCAATTTCTTTATATCAGTAGGACATGTGGATGGATTGAATCCAATATGACTGGAAGAGCATACAATACAGACAACACACAGAGCAAGGGGTGACTATGTGAGAACATAAGGAAAAGACAGCTAGTTGGAAGCCAACAAAAGGTGCCTTAGAGGAAACCAGACTTGCCAACACCTTGATCTTGGATTTTAATCTCCAGAATTGTGAGAACATAGATTTGTGTTGTTTAATCCACCTAGTAACTCTAGCACACTAATATAGTAGGTGAACAATGTAGCAGCCTATTTGGCTTCCCTGCCTTGGGTTATCTGTCAGTGCTGTCCTCAGTAGAGAAGTTTGCCATACCCAGCGAACACTGGATCTGCCAGTGTTCACTCCCATCTGGTCTGTAGCCAGTTTTAGCCCTGGTTCTTCCTGTTCTCTCTCTCTCCTTTGCACACTGTTATTACTGGAAACTTCTGTAGTTAAGACTGCTCATGTATGCTCTGCAGGAGGTTCATGATTTCAAACTACACCAAATTCTCCAGATGTCCCCAAAGCCCAACTATTATGCATATTAGAACAAGTTTAACCAAAATATTTTATTATGACAGTTGATTTATAATGACTGGATAAATTAATACACATTTTAAGTTATTATTAATATTTGTATTTAATAACAAAAAATTAGTGATTAGATATTAAAGCATTATTCTTGCCCTAGGTGAGCCAAGAATTATTTACCTATATTAAAATTAGAATTATCTGTGTGATATTTGTCATTAATTTAAAAAGAGTTTAATGAATATGCAATAAAAAGTCCTTGATAACCTAAGGAAAAAAATTGACCTGGATGTTTTAGAGGTGAAACCAATTTTTCCTCTTTGCTAGCTTCCTGCTTTTGAATTAAATAAATAATTTCATGACTTTATGTTATTTATTTTAAATTGAAAATGTACATCAGAAGATGTCACTCCTATGCTCAGTCTGCAAAAGGTCCTCATTTGCCTCCAAGAAACAACTTTTAATGCCTATAAGAGCCTACCTGATTTGTCTCCCCATGACCTGTACCCTCACCCTTCCAGCTTCTCTCTTAGTACTCTCATTTCTGTCCAGATAGAGTGGACTCTTTATTGTTCTTTAAACATATCAGGAGCATATTTCCCTAGAAATTTTTTAATGACAGCTTCCTCTGTCTGGAATACTATTTGCCTATATTTCTTAGAGATAAAAATCCCCTTAGTCTTCACTCAAATGTAATATTTTCCATAAGGCCTATCTTGATCAACCTATTCAATACTGCAACTATCTCAATGTCCCATCCCACACACTCGTAATTTCTTTCAAGATTAGGGATCTTAGCTTTTTCACAGATGTAAATCCAAAATTCTAGAAGTGTGCTTGGAACAGTATAGGTGCTTAATAAACATTTGTTGGAAAATGATAAGCAAAAAGAGCAGATTTTTATGTAATACATTATTTGTAAACATTATTTATAAACTCACATTAATTGTATAAATTAAGGGTTTCACTGTGACATTTTCATAAACTCATATACATGTTTTGATCATATCCACCCTTCCTACTTCATTTTTATTTTTCTTGTTTTCCTTTTATTTGTTCACTCTATAATTGTATGCCATTTTAATCTAAAAAATGAAAATTATTTTTCTCCAATTTATTTATATCAGTAGAAGATGTAATAGGCAAAACAGTACATACTTGAAGTTTGGTAAACATAGATTTAAATCTTAACTTTATCACTATTAACAAAAATGTACTCTATGAACCTCAATTATTTACAAAACCCTCTAAGATTGTTGTAAAATTCTAAATAAATTTATTTTCAAATTTATTGTGAGTAAATGTATAGGGAATTGTAGATGTCAAATAAATGTTCCCTGATACTACTGAATAATGTTGAAATAGTAAAATGCTGTGTTTATTTGAGCATGTTTGCTCAGATGTCTCCTGAGCTTATTTATAGTGTTCACTTTCCATTAGCTAATGGGTAATTACATCTCATGCTATTCACTTTTTCATTTTTAAGATATGAACGACATTCTTTCACTGTCCATTAGCTGACCTCAATTTTATTGGTTCCATGGACACATCAAATGAGTATCCAGTATTTGATGGTCCCTACCAAGAAAAATATGAGCTCGTGAAGGCACAACATGAAGACATACAAAATAATTGGAGAAATATTAAATATTATCTAGGTAAAATTGAATTTGAGTACAGTGAAATGAAAGATCAGAGTGGATTGGAGAGATTAGAAAACTCTTCATGGAAAGAACAGAGTATTTGAATGGATACCAAATAACCAACAATGGCATCAACAAGAAGAAGCATCTTTATAGTATTTAATATGCTCCAGGAACAGTTACAATTTCTCTGTCTTTATTAACTTGCTTAATTTCATTATACCCCTATGAATTAGTACAATTTTAATTTTTTTATAAATGATAAAAGAAGCAGAGTGAAGATTGGTAATTGCAGTTTTCAATCTTCCTCTTCAAGTCTACAGAAGGGTAAAAGAGGTTTACCAAAAGACAGAGTCTGTTATGAATATTGTAGGGAAGGAATCTATTGTAGGGAAGGAATCTTTATCGTCTGACAAGGTACACAATTTCCAGATACTCTTTCATATTTATCTCTCGTTTCAGCACAATTATTTCTTCCTGCCTCAGTGTTATTCATCTTGACCTCTGCGTTTATATTTACTGATCTTTTACCATTCTGCAAGATCCGTCACAAAGCTTATTTCCTTATAAACATTTTTCATGACATATCCCAAGAAAAATTATTGTATTTTTTATGGTACTCATAATACATTTATGGATATTTATTTTTATTTCTTTCTTATATTATGAGCGATAGAAAAAATAAACAACGACTTTTTTATTTTGATCTTCCTGATTCATTCCTTTAAGGCTATACACCAAACATAGTTGCTGACATTTATCCTCTGGCCTGTGCCTCTTGCTCCCTCTAGTGTTCATTATTTGTTACTTCTGTGATCTGTAAATACAAGAAGAAAAAGACCACCTCTAAGAGAAATGTCTACTAGAAACCTGAACCTGATTTTCAAAGATCCCAAATGGCACTTAATGTGATTAATTTCCTAGTTTCCACTTTCTCTAGGCCCCTAGTGTCATTTAATATGATTATTTTTAAAATTTCCATTAGAATTTCTCATTATTAGAAAAACTATGTTATTGAATGTATTTTAGAGTGTTGCATTTCCTAAGATCAGATTTTCTTCCCTTCCTTAATGTTATTTTTTTAAATAAAAAATAATGAAACTGACTAAATACTGTTCACTTCAGGTATGACTATACACAATGGCCTATTATTTATATTTATAATAAGCTCAAAAAAATTTTTAAAAGGAAACTGTGATATATACTTACAATGTAATATCATTCTACAATAAAACTGGAATGAAATACTAAAAAAATATAAAATATGAACACATAGCAAGTGCTTCTCTTGAAGGTATAATTTTACAAAAAAAGTATACAGATGTTAAAGGCATATTATTTCTCCTATTTATTTAATTGATTCACTAGGATATTGGAAGTTCAGAATATTTCTATATTATGGTTGTTATATCATTAAATACTTTTAAAAATTATTCTCTTAAATTAAAAACACATGGTCCCTTTTGAGATGTTAGGAAACAAGTACAGCACATTATAATATTTAATGTTTTATTCACATTAATAACTATGTTATAGAAATCAATAAAATGTCTGAAATTCTGTTTTTATAGGCATGAATCCATTGAGTATTAAAATCAGGCAAAATAAACTTCAAAGATGCTTTAGAAATGACAAGACCAGTCCTCCCCAAGCCTGCCAACATCAAGAAAAAATACTAAGGGAAACAGAGAAACTGGCACAAAATGAAGGTGACTCGAGAAACAAAATTACGATAGGTAGTGTGATATTCTGACTTGGATCTTAGAATACAATAAGATATATTGAAGTTAGAAAACATAAAATGTGAATGAAGCTGTAGTTTATTTAATAGTAGTGAACAAATGTTGGTCTTTTAGTATTAACAAATATATCTTGGCATTGTAAAAAAATAACATAAGGGGAAACAGGATGGAGAATATTTAGGAACACTTTCTGTTATCTTTGGAACTTTAACAAATAAAATTTTATTCCAAAATAAATTTATATTAAAAATTTCAAGTTTAATTAAATTGATCAATTTAATTAAAGAGATTTATGGTAAATTAAATTTTTTTTATTTAATAGCACTCATGTTTAATGCTTTAATTCAATTTTACTTTATGTAGATTTTTAAATTAGTTCTATAGCAGAGCTTAAAAACTCATGGGATGGGGCTGGGGATGTAGCTCAGTAGTAGAATACTTCCCCAGCAGGCATGATGTGTGAAGACCTGGGTGAAGCTGGGAGCACCAAAAAGAAAAAATGTGGGATAAATGTAAATTTGGCATCTCTAGGTTTTGGAATTGACTCTTTTCAATATTTTAAAACAGTATTTTTTTTTTTGGTAATCAAAGCAACACATATCTTTTGTTAGAACAAAAAATAATAAGAAAGGTGACTAATGAAAATTAAGAGCCCTGTAACTGCTTTCCCCATCTCCACCATATCACTCATCAAGAGACATTGATATATATATTTATATTTATTATTTGTATGTGGCACTCATAATGCACCAGACCACATTATAAGTGACTTACATATATTGACTTATTTAATGTTCCTAATGAACATGAAGAGGCCACACAAAATGAACATGTACCGCTATTATTCTCATTTTATAGATGAAGTAAATGATGCACAGTGGTTTATCTTAGCTGTCACACAACCATCATACCACTAAGGTATATTCAAAATATTCTTATCTTCTGTATTCCTAGATTTACCAATTGTGAAGACTCTTTATTGGCTTCTTGCAATGATAGATGAAGATTTAGCTCATTTTTACCAAGCTCTCCTATATCCTGATCTTGCAATTTGTTTTAATAAGAAAATCTGTCTTCTATAGAATCACTTTAGTTCCTGCCATTTTAAGTTTTATGCTACCTTGACCTCTCGTTCTTCCAACTGTGGAGAGTGTCTTTTCTTTCCACTCTGTGCTACAGGAGCAGCCTCCCTGCTTATCTGGTCAGTTCTACTTTCCCTTCTTTCCTTTCTACCTCCAGACAACAAAGCCACATCCCCAGTCCTCTTGACCTTTCACTTTTAATGAGGTTCACACCACCGCATTCTACTCTATAGCCCCAAGACTTTCATACTTTCTCTGTAAGTTGATTCTAAAGTACAAAATTCAACAGAGTGTTAACACTATTATGATCCTGTAAGTATTGTTGAAATATAATGCTAGGAATGCATTATATTTGTATTTCCTTTCTTTTATATCTGTTTTTTTTTTCTTGTAGTTTCTAATTTTTTTTCTCTTGCATCATCTATCTCTCTTGGATTTTAAATTTTGTTAGAACTTCCTGTCATGAGTCCCTGGTATTGTAGGTCTTTTTGCCACCTAGTTCCTGCTTGGAGCTCTCCAACTTCCTGATCCACCCTGCTGTCATCCTGGGACTCACTATTGCTCTTCTGAAGAGGACTCATTGTTTTTTTGAACTTTCCTCTTTCTTAGTGTATTCCCTCCTTTTGATGAATATGTTACATCAATTCTAAAGAAATTTAATCAGAAAGCACTATAATAACTGAACTTACTCATTACTTACATGTTAGAAGATATTGATTTTTTTTCAGCTCTCATATTTGGTGAATGACTTTGCTGACTAGAGATTTCTGGGTGAAAAATTATTTTCCCTCAAAATTTTGAAAACATCCTTTCATGATTTTCCCTGATCTAGTACTGCTGGTAATTCTGATGATAGTCTGTGTATTTTTTTTAAGGGAATTTGTTTTTATCTCCACACTGGACAACTTATTTATAAATTATATTTATATGTTTTATATTTACAGTTTTGAAGTTTTATAATGATATATCTCAGCCTATGTCTTTCTTTTAGCTATTGAATCAGATAAATCATGGATGCTTTAAATTTGTTGTTGTTGTACTGTGGATTCAACTCATGGGCACTCGACCACCGAGCCACATCTTCAGCCCTATTTTGTATTTTATTTAGAGACAGTGTCTCACTGATTTGCTTGGCACCTCGCTTTTGCTGAGGCTGGCTTTGAACTTGTGATCCTCCTGTCTCAGCCTCCTGAGCTGCTGGGATTACAGAGATGCGCCACTGTGTCGGCATGGATGTTTTCAATTTGCTGACTTCCATATAAGAAGCATTTTAGCTGTAGGAGATTTCTTCTATTTTTATTTATTATTATCACCTTTTCCTGTTTATTCTGTGCTCTCTACTGTTGGACATCTGCAAGTAAACCATGTCTCATTTTCTCTTATATTTTCTATTTCATATTTAATTTTATTATTCTGAAGATTTTTTAATATTAATATTTTAATTTGTAAGAACATACTGATTTTTTTGTGGGGGTACTGGGGCTTAAACCCAGGGATGCTATACATCTGAGCTACATCCTGAGCCCTTTTTATTTTGAGACAAGGCTTGCTAAGTTGCTGAGTGAGGCTGACCTTCAACCTGTGATCTTCCTGCTTCAATCCTCTGAGTCACTGTGATGACAGGCCTGTGCCACTAAGCCTGGCTTTCTTATTTCTAATAACATCTTGTACTTGTACTTTTTGTTTGTTTTGTAGATAAGAAAGATATCTTCCCAAATATCTTTGACGGTACCATCAGAAAGGTACCGTCCATCCGTCCTTCCTTCCTTCTTCCTTCTTTTTTCTGTGTTGATGAATTATCTCGTTTTTTCTGGAGTCACTTTTGCTTATTTTGAGCTTTCTCATATTGCATTTTTTCCCTCCACATTTTTGGTGGTTCTTGCTGTCCGTTTGCCCTATGAAAGCAGTAACAGAAAAACCAGGTGAGTTTCTGTCAGGTGCTGTTATTGCACTAGCAAGCTTTGTTCTAAGATATGTGGGTGGGAGCTAAATATTATAATTTTAGACTCCTGAATGTCAAAGTTCCAACTCCCACACAAGCTGCCCTGCTTCTTCCAAAGAACCATGTTAGATTTTATAGAGAAGAATGGCAGGTTTTACTCCTTCCTTCCTTCTTCCTTTTTTCTCTTCTCTCTCTCTAGTTGTGATGGGGTAAATCTTAGGTAGCAGCGGAACCATCTAAGAAAGCATATGGGTGAAAGAGATGGGTTTGGGGGAAGGTGACATGCTTTGTTTGAAATCTTTCAATTAATCTCTCCATTTTTAGCCTATGCCTTAGTTCTGTTCTCCAAGTTGATCAACCCTTCAAAGTTCTCAATTCCCCGGATTCTGTGGGGGCAGAACATCTTGCTACTTCTGCCTTTTCTATGTGAGCACTTGATAGCACTTTCCATTGCCTTATTTATCAGGCACTGGTTTATCGTTTTTCATTCTTCCTAGTATTTCTTGAAATTACTTCTCAAATGCCCTCTTTTCCCCTCTTTTTCTCATTGCTGGCCTAACCTATTTTGTGTGTGCATGTGTGTGTGTGTGTGTGTGTGTGTGTGTGATTGTGTGTATACCTTTACTACCAGTTTTGTTGGTTTGTGGCAAAGAGAGAAGATAACTTGGTTCTTTATCTTTTTCCTCCTGTTAGAATGAAGAACAAAATTACCATTCTTGTTCATGGCTGCTGTGTGGTGAACTGGACCAGGCAATGGTGTGGAAGGGAGATGAATTTGGTAGTTAAGGCAATTGCTCGCGTGTGGAGTGTTAATAATTTGCACTAGAATTGCAGAAGTGGAGATGGACTGGAGTGAACAGATTGGGGGGGTGACTTTACAGTGAAATTGGAGATCTGGATGATGCATTAAATAAGGAAGTAGAGAGTTTTCCAAGGATGACAAATAATGCCACAGAATAAAGAAGTGCACTTGAAGTTTGGGAGACACAACATAATACCTTTGAGCATGTTGAGTTGAAATGCCTTTCAGACATACACATATAAATTATAAGTTGTCTTTTGGATATTCAGAGGTGAGATCTTTGTTACAGATATTAATTCGGAGTCATTGGAATATAACTGAAATTTTAAATGAGATTTATTAGGGAGAGGGCAAATACTGAGAACAAATGAAAGCATAGATTTAGCCCTGATTAGGTGTTTTTGATATAGCATAACATGGTACTTCCTCATTAAAAATGTGTTTTTTTCCTTGTGTAAACTATTTATTGACAGCACAAATGATATATTTAATTAATAACAATAGATTTGAATGTTAGAGGAAAATATAGTTGTGCTGTCTCCAATTTATTAAAGGAAAGTAGAGTTTAAAATATATTTGAGTGATAAGTTTAAGTAATTGCAAATATTTGTGCTAGATTCTAATTGATATCTGACTTCATATATATAATATTGGAAGTCATATTCCATCAGTACTACATGAAAATCATCTTAGGTAGATGAAATTGTCTCTATTTTACAAATCTCATAATGAACATTACATTTGTCTCTATAACCCACACAAGCGGTTATGTTCAGTGCAAATCTTACATATTTCCTGTAGGTGGTGCACAAGGCACAGTTATGCTAGAAAATCAGTAGAACATTCTTAAGACCTTTCTATATTTTATTCTGTATCTGAATAAAACCAAATCATTTCTATCTATCCACTATAATTTAATAATTGAGATGATATTACACCATATGTTTGAGATATTGAAATGTATACAATATTTTTTTGAAAATTGCTAGTATACTCTTTTTCTTGGTATTATAAAACTAATTCTTCATTTTTAATAAGGAAAAATTTGATATGCATAAGATCCATTCTTTCAGTTATTTCAAATGAATGATGAATATCTAAATATCAAGACCACCATAACAAAACAGCTATCAGTGCAAAATGGAAGATGTATATGAGTGCAAGTACTTCGGTTGAGTTCTTCAAAGGTCTACTACTTCCATATACATTAAACAATCCTTATCTTTTCCCCAACCCTGACCATAAGTACAGGAAGTCTGAATGATCAGCATATGCATTTAGGGTTATCTTCCCTTTACTATAAACACTGTTGAGGATGTTTGCTGCAAAGGAGAGAAACCACCACAAGAGTGCAGGGCAGCTTCTTGTAGGATATTATACAGCAGTGGATTAATGAGCATTCGACTAGATGTTTGGACAGAGTTCATTTTTAAGTATCAATATGATAATTTTAACATTTTAAAAAACTTATCCTGCTTTTTTATAGCTATGTTGCGTTAGTATTATCATTATGAACATTTCTTAGGAACCTACTACTTGAAGGTATAAAATCACAGAACACTTTCCTAAATCCCAAATATATAGTGTTGAACAGTAAGTCTAATACCTCTAGTGTTCAGAGTTCTGTTGACCTCTCACACAGGAAATTGTCAAACAGGTCTTGAAAAATTATGATGGGCAAAGTCTCAGAGGAGGAATTCCTTTTCCTTTCGTTTATTTTCCCTTTTTGGTTTCTTCCTCCTCATTTCCTGACCAATATTAAATTACTAAATAAATATACACCAATACAAAGTAAAATTAAATGTTACAGAAAACATAAAATTTTTTATTAAATTAATAAAAAATAAAATTTTCCACTCCTTGTTCCCAATTCTCCCTGTCACATTTCCTAGAAGGAAATATTATTAATAATTAGGTGCATATATTCCTGCTATTTTAATTACATAAATGTTTACATATTGAAAATGAGATATAATCATACATCTATTCTACAACTGTTCTTTTTATTCTTACATATTTACAAGAAGAATTATTAAGAGGTTTATAAGAAGAATTATTAAGATTATGCTAACATGTATTAACACTTCTAACCTTTATATAATACCCCTACCATCTTCAAGTATTATCAATATTCAGCTTCTATTCTAGTAAGAGCTTCACTCTAATACTGCATTTGTTGTAAACACAGAGGAATTCCCTATGCTTTTCTAAAGTGTTTTTATTTTGAAATAATCATATCTTTATAGGAAATGGCAAAGATATGTACAGGGAGGGGACGTCCCGTGCACCCTTCATCCATTCTCTCCCATATATGGTACAGTATTAGAACCAGAAAATTGACATTGATAAAATTCACAAAGTTTGAGTTTATTCAGATTTTACCAACTATATATGTACCTTTTTTTAAAAAAAAGATTTTGGTGGTGCTGGGGTTTGAACCCATGGCCTTGTGCATACTAGGGAAGCACTCTACTGACTGAGCTATATCCCCAACCCTTATATGCACCCATTTTTTAATGTCTATGTATATACTTCAATGGAACTTTATTTTATATGTAGCATCCTGTAATTACCACAGCAATCAATATAGGGAATGCCATCATGACCATAAGGCTTCTTTATGCTACCCCTTTTAGCCCCAATCCCTCACTTCTGGCAGTCACAAATTTGTTCTTAATTTCTATAATTTTGTTATTTTATGAATGTTCTATCAGTGGAATTATACAGTATAAAACTTTTTTTGAGTTTGTCTTTTCTTCTATCTTGGTATAATTTTCCTGCAAATTCATTGATTTTGCTGAAGAAATTTGTTCTTTGCCCTTAGTATTATATCATAAATATCTTTCCATATCAGCACATAAAGACCAATTACATATATATATATATATATATATATATATATATATCCTTTTTAAGCAAAAGTGAAGTATACACCATAAATTGTTTCACTGGTTACTTATTTCTATTTTTTTTTTTTTTGTAGTACAGAGTATTGAATCTGGGATCTGGAGCTATGTTGTGCATGATAGGAAAGCACTTTACCACTGAGCTACATTCCCAACCTTGCTTATTTCTTACTTGGCATATTATTATTTCCTAGGTAGTAGTTGTTTAATTGACACATAGGAATCATTAATATTTATTGGTTAAAATAAAATGTTTTGATATATGTGCAGTAGACACATACATTCCTTCATTTATCATTTCTAGTGAAAACACTCAAAATGATTTCTTTTAACTTTTTAGAAATACACAGTACATTATTGTTATTTATAGTCATCTTTCTTGCCATAGAACTGAACTGGATAGTATTTTTAATAGCACAGTGCTTAGTAAATAACTTTGTATTTTTTTGTTTAATTGTTTTAAAATATCTATAGAACAAATCCTTAGTTACGGGTTTGTCTTTTTGATAGAGATACTTCTCTCCAAATACTGAAGTAATTTTTGTTGCCAGTGAGAATGCTTCTTTTCTTATATTCTTATTAACATTGAATGTTATATCTCTTTTAGCTTTATCTTTGCTTATCAAATTAAAAATTGTTAATTCAAGGTTTTAGGTAATACATATTTAATTATAAATATGTTATAATTAGTAAGTGAAGATGAGCTCATTTTTATATATTTTTGTTCATATTTTACTTAGGAAAATGTAAATATATATTCAGGGAAAAATGAGTAAGGTAGTTTGAAACTGAGTGAGTTACAGTGTAGAGATGAAGGGGCCAGATTCTGATCAAAGAATATGTACTTACATCTAAAGACAATGAATTAATTAAAGGGTTTGTATAAAGGTAATAAACAGTTCATCAATTCTATTGTAATTTAGAAACTAGATGAGACCTTAGGCTATGTGTGGTAGTAGTCATGTAATAGTAGGCACTATCTCAAACAAGAATTAACAGGATATTTGAGTGAACAGACTATGTAAAAATCAGTAAAGTCTAAGGTGATGTGGCCTAAGCTGAGGGTAGTAGTAGATGATATTCTTAACAAAAGCATGAAAACTTAGAGAAACTGATTTGGAGGGTAAAGCTGGATGGAGGTATATGATTCTGTTTTAGACATTATAAATCAAATGAACAACTATTGGTTGAGTGCTGACAATGTGTTGGCACCATGTGCTTGCTTTTATATGTCATGTTGTTCTAAGTGCTTTAAAATTTCTGATCTTTAGTGTGAGAAAAAGTTGAAAAATTGGTATTCTTTTTTTGGAGGGCGATAAGAAGAAAGGGGCAAATATGTTGTTACATACAACATTAAGATTTTAAGGATTCTTATGTCAGGTACACCCAAGTTCTAGTTCTAATTTCATTTCTACTTAGTTTTGTGGACTTGGGTAATGTTTGACCCCTAAATCTCAGTTCCTTTCTATCTACAATGTGAATAATAGCACTAATTATCCCAAAGAATTGTTGCAACAAATGGAAAATTCCATGGAAGAATGTTTAGTATAAGTCCTTGTATTCAAGATGATGATGATGATTTGGTACCGGGGATTTAATTCAGGGGCATTTGACCACTGAGCCACATCCCCAGCCCTATTTTGTATTTTATTTAGAGACAGGGTCTCATTGAGTTGCTTAGCCTCTCACTTTTGCTGAGACTGGTTTTGAACTCGCGATCCTGACCCACCTCAGCCTCCCCAGCTGCTGGGATTACAGGCATGCGCCACCGGTCCAGCTTAATTATTGTTTTTATTAGTGACTTGTGATTGGGAAAAACTGATTAAACATTTTCAGTTCTCCCCTCTAGTTTCCCCTGAAAAGGATTCTGGGTCTGCTCACTTGGCTTCATTCCTCCTCCACCTTACAAAGGGTTCTGACATTTCCAGAGAGCATTTTAAGTTGTTTGTTATGCCAGGTCAGGAGAACAAGTGCAGATATGGAAAGAACCAGGCCAGTGGGCTGGTTCTCAGGGGGAAATCTATGCATGCTAAGGGGGCATCTCTTGGGAAGCTATGATTTATGGGAAGGCTCTGAAGCATCATATACAGACAGAAATGAAGAGTGAGAAAGAACCAGGAGGAAGAGGAAGAGTTTAAAAATAAATGACAACAAACTCTGGGTTGAGAAATTGGATCTTAGGGAATAAGAGTTTTTGGAGACATGAGGGGAGAAAGAGAATCATGTATAAAGGGATTCTGCTATGTTGTGGGCTATGCATTTGGTTCTCCTTTGTATGTCTTTTTTCTTTTTTTTTTTTTGTACTGGGAATTGAACCCCGGGGGTCGCTTAGCCACGGAGCCACATCCCCAGTTCTTTTTTTTATATTTTATTTGGAAACAGGATCTTGCTGAGTTGCTTAGGGCCTTGCTAAGTTGTGGAGGATGGCTTTGAACCAGCCATCCTCTTGCCTCAGCCTCCCAAGATGCTGGGATTACAGGCGTGTGCCACTGTGCCTGGTATTTTCATGATACTGAATGAATGTTAAGTAAAGAATTTGTATAGAGCTTGTATTTTACTGTATGTTGTATGCCACTGTTCTTGCTGCTGGTGCAGCCCAGCAGGAGCAATGGGTAATTGGCAAGGCACCCCTGGATCCCCTTTTGTCTGTATACTATTAACTAACAACCCAGTGCCAGCACACAGCATGTACCAAGTAGATATTCAATTTTTTGAAAGAAGAGTGATACCAGGCTGAGCTCTGTTTTCTCTTCTTTTTAGTTCTCTTATTGGAAGCACCATCATTTTTCTGATTCCTCCGCTGTGCTCCTAAATGAAACATTTGACATCATCTACTACCCAGTAATATTGTAATAATCTATCACCAAATCCTATCTATGCTTATTTAGTAAACTTTTCTTCACTCCTACTGTGATTACTCTGGTACGAGGGCAACTTTCAGAAGTTATCTTCGGTTAGGCAGGTAGCAGGGCTATCTGCTGTGGGGCAACAGCATGTGGTGGACCTTTAAGAACTTTAAGAGCTGGGGTTTAAAGAGGAGCAGTACATAACATCTCTCAGAATTCCTTGTCTTAATTCTGCTTAAATTGAAATGGACAAGGAAGTCCAGCTGGGGAGGATCTGAATGTTAGTTTTTTTTTTTGTTTGTTTTTTTAACTGCTGGAGCTATTGGGACACTTGTATGGGTGTGTGGTAAAGATATCAAACCCTATAAATCTTGAACCCATAAACAGGCCAGTTTTCCCACCCACATGCCTGTACTATAGCAGGCCACTTCCCAAAAGGCAGAGTTGTAAAATTTTAGTTGTGTTAAGAATAGAGAATAATGTGTGCTCCTTAGGTGGATTGTTCCCAAGAAAGGAAGAAGGGAACGGGAGGAATCTCAACTCAGCTTGTCCAGTGCTTGCTCCCAAATTTATCAATATAATAATGGGCTGAGTTTCCCTCTGCTTCTGTCTCATGGCCTGAATATTTATATCCCCCCCAAATTCATGTGAAATCCTCAGCTCCCAGGTGATGGTGTTAGGAGGTAGGGTCTTGGGAGCCGATTGCCTCACAAGCAGCAAACTCACGAGTGAGGTTAGTGTCCTTTTAAAACAGGCCTCAGAGGGCCTCTTGCCTTTCTGCCATGTGAGGTTAAGGGGAGCACAACTATAAGGAAGAAGCCCCCATCTTACACTGAGCCTCCTGGTGCCTCGATCTTGGACTTCCTGGGCTCCAGAAGTGTAAGAAACACGTTTCTGTTGCTTACTGGTTCCTCAGTTTATGACATTGTACTATGGCAGACTGAAGGGACCAAAACACTCTACCATAGTCTTAGTATATAGAATGTTTTGATTGTTTTTAACCCTTTGGGTTTAATCATTTAGCTTATGCTCACTGGGAAGTGTGGCTTTTCCTTTTGGGAGAAAAATGAGCTTTTTGAGACGGTTTCTCTCTTTGTGAGGCCAGTCTCCTCTTACCAATTTTTAAACATTTTGAAACTATCAGTTGACAATGCAGATGTATTCAGAAGGCCCTGAAATAAGTCAGATCAGTTTACTGTCTAAATTAACATTTTGCATCTAAGGATGATGATAGTCCAAAATCCCTTGTCCAAGTTTTGCAATGAGATTCAATGATACATTAAGACTTTTTGGTAGAAAACTATCACACAGAGATGTCCCAAATTTGAATATAAGTGCTTTCTAGTTATTGAATTTGGGGAAAATGCCTCAGATTTTAAGTCCCAAGTCAAATTATACCACTTAAGTAAAATTAAGATAAAAATCTTCAATTATTCCCCAATTTTTAATTGTCTCTCTGGTATTCAGGTAGAGTCAGTTTATTTACTTAATTGTAAAGAGACACAATACTTTTATTTTATTTATTTGTTTTTATGTGGTGCTGAGGATTGAATCCATGTGCTAGGCAAGTGCTGTACCACTGAGCCAAAACCCCAGTCTATAGTCGATTTTTTTCTGCTAGCATCTGTGATCAGTTTTTCACTATAGTATGTATGATTCTTTCAGTTGTTTTAGTTAAGTCTTAAATCTTGCTTTAAATGAAAACACTTATGAAAGAGTTAGTAGAACAAAATATTATCTGAGCGTCAATCCTACATTCATGCAATTTGAAAAACGGGTCGGTTCCTATCTCCTAGAGTAGTTGTCTTAAGAAGTGTGTTCCCAGATCCTTAAATTTAGTGTTCCTAAGGTCTTAATAGTAATTTTAGAGAAGGAAGTTAGATGTAGATTTTTTGGGGGGAGGTTCACACCTCAAATGATTCCCATACATAATTTTAGTTCTTTCAAATCCATGACTAGCGTTATACTTTGGATCTGAAATGTCTCTTGAAGGTCCATGTATTAAAGATTTGGTTTCCAGCCTGTGGGAGATGGTAGGATCTTTAAGAAATAAGGCCTAGTGGGAGAAACTTAGGTCACTAGATATGTGTACTCATACTGAAATTCCAGCCCCTGCCCGTCTCTCTGCTTTCTGACTGCTGTGAGGTAGGCAGTTTCTTTTACCACATGCTTCCACCATGATGTGCTACCTCACCCCAGACCCCAAAACAAAGGCCAACTAAGTATGAACTGAAAACTCCAAAACTGTGAGCCAAAATAAACCTTTCCTCCTTTTTAGTTCGTTATCTTAGGTATTTTGTTATGGTAACAGAAAGCTGACTAATTTAAACAATGAACTTGAAAGACTGCAATATCTTCTAGAAGGAATTCATTTTGGCATTATCTCATGATCAGATTTAGGGATCCAGGTCCTTTGTACATTTTTCCAAGCTCAGAAATTATAATGGTGGTAACTTTGGCCCATGGGTCTCATTTCAGGTGCTTTATTTTCCTTTTGCATATTTAAACCTTTTAAATTTCTGTTTTCCCCTTTGAGTCTTGTATGTCCAGCATCCTAGACCTTAGTGGGGATGACTGTACCTACAGATACAGAGTTCCAATATCTTGTGAACAGGCGTTTTCTCATTTTGTATCTTTTAATTTCTATGTGATATAAATTTCATGAGTCCAGAAACCTGCTGAGAGGGAAGTTTTCCACTGGTACCTATTTAAGAATTAACTCTTAATAGATTTTAAAACTGAAATTACTTTTGATTATTCTGAAAGTTCTGCCCCTTAGGGGCCTGCACGTTGAAACGTTATACTTTTTAAAAAATTATTTCTTATGCTCAGTTTTCAAATGTTCCAGGTCTTGAGTAACAATATTTTCTCCCACATCTTGTTCTGCACCTGTAGGGTGTTTGTCTCTAATTTCATTTCCCTTTTTTTGTATTCCACCTTCAGAGAGGCCCTGTTGAATTTCAAACTCCATCATAAATTGTTTGCTTTCATTCTCTGACACTGTTTCATGTAATTGCATTTTCCCTCAAGATTATTTTTGTTGAATAATCCAGATTTTTCCTCCAGATTTTTGTAGATGCTGATAATGATTTCATCTAGACTCATCAGAATAGCTACTTCTTATATAAATATTGTTCAAGTTAAACTCTTTGATAATCCCACCCAGGAGATATTCTCCCATCAGACCAACATCTAACACAGATTTGTGCTTTTTCCTGGCTCTGTTTTCATATGCCCCACCTTTGGTGTGTGCTTCCAGGGCACTCTGAAACTCACCTAATAATTCTTGGAATTATTCCTTGTGATGATGCACACTATATGCCCTTCAAGCTATGCAGATTTTTATTTTCTTTAGCAACTTAATGTATCTATAATAACCCTAAGGAGTTGTTCCCCAATTAATTTTGCAATAAGTTTTATATTTGCAAAAACTCTTCATTAAAAAGCCACCTCTTTCCCCCCGCATTCTGGCCAACATTTATTGTTGCTTGTATTCTTGATAATTGCTATTTTGACTGGAGTGAGATGAAATCTTAGTGTAGTTTTAATTTGCATTTTTCTTATTACTAGAGATGTTGGACATTTTTTCATATATTTGTTGACCAATCATATTTCTTCTTCTATGAAGTATCTTAGCCCATTTATTGATTTTTTTTTGGTGTTAAGTTTTTGTGAGTTCTTTATATTGAAGCTGTATCTGAGGTTCAGGTGACAAAGATTTTCTCCCAATTCTGTAGGCTCTCTCTTCATGTTCTTGCTTGTTTCTTTTGCTGTGAAGAAGCTTTTTAGTTTTATTCCATCCCATTTATTGATTCCTTTTTTTAGAAGTTTTTTTTGTAGTTGTAGATGGACAGAATGACTTTATTTTGTTTATTTTATATGGTGCTAAGGATTGAACTCAGGGCCTCACAAATGCTAGGCAAGCCCCCTGCCACTCTACTACCTTGCTACATCCTCATCCCTTTTTAAAGTTTTTGTTTTGATAGAGGGTGTTACTAAGTTATCAGGCTGTCCTTGAAATTGCTCCTCTTGGAGCAGTTTTCTGAGGAGCTGGGGTTATAGGCACTTTACTGATTGATAGGTAATTACATTCTTGGCTCTTTACTGATTTTCTGTATGCTCATTCTATCAAGACAAATTTCAAGGCTGAAATCTCTAAACATAATTGTGAATTTTTCTATTTCTTTTATAGTTCTTTCAGTTTTTGCTCTATGTAATTTCATATACTCATGTATGAGATACATAAAAAACTTACAATTATCATATTATCTTAATGAATTTATCCCTTTATCATTGTGAAATGAATCTTTGAATTGTTGGTAATATTCTTTGCTTAGCAATCTACTGTGTTATTTAGTGTTTTATCACTATAATTAAATGCCAGAAGCTGCTAATTTATAAAGAGAAAAAGGTTATCTTACAATTTTAGATGTTTAGAATCCAAGATTTCCTAGACTCCATTGGTTTGGCCTCTAGTGAAGGCAGTGGATGGTGCTGCATTCTGGCTCATTGCTGACAGGTCCTAATTGAAACTGGTTTTTCAGAATTTATGGTCAGTGATCTCCAGTTTTAATCATCATGCTTTCTTAGGCATGATAGTCAATCTGATTTGTTAACTTCATTGGATTAAGAGATGTCTAAGATGTAGAGGCTTCTGGGTGTGTTAATGTGGGTGTTTCTAGAAAGATTGCCATATGGGGCAGCAAACTGACACAGAGACCACACTGAGTGTGGGCTGCATAGTCCAATAAGTTGGGGGCATATATGGAATGAAAGCTGGAAGAACAAGGAAGCAGCAGCAAGTAAAAATTCAATTCTTGAGTGAGTTCTTCGATTGCTGCTGTGATCACCTGAGATCATTGATCTCCAGATCCTTCTTGCTTCCAAAGTAGACTCTTGACCAGTGACTCTCCAGGGAGTTTCCAGGCCTTCAGTTCTGGACTGGGGCTGCATCATTGATGCCTCTTGTTCTGAGGCTCAGTTTCTTATCCTGGAGCAGCTACTGGTTCTTCCTGCTGTCCAGCCTGCAGATGGCCATTATGGAACTATGCAGCTTCTGGTTGTGTAAGCTAATCTAATAAATAAACCCCCTTATGTTGTTTTATATATATTTTATATACGTATATATGTATATATATACACAAATATCCCCCCGTTGGTTCTGTTCCTCTAGAGAACCTTTATTAATACGTCTGAGAATCTCTAGTCTGTGTTGTTTGTGTAGGGCTTTTCTTAAGATGTCTTAATAATTAAGTCCTCCTGAGCAAACATCTTTGTCTTCCCCTGAATTTATCTATTTTCCTCCTGACGTAAGAAGAATAGTTTATATGGCTGAGGTCAGGCAAAGGTCCCAAATAGCTATACTTTTTAGACCTTGTAATGCCATTGAAGCAGAGCTGTTGATCAACTGATTTGCTCTGTATAATTTTCATAAACTCCTGATCCACTGCTCATGTCTAATGACTGTCTAACAGTTTTAATTGATATTTTCTTTACTATTGATTTGTATTGTTCCTTTGCATGCTTTGTGATTTTTTTTTTTGTTGTTGTTGTTGATTGTCAGACATCAGGAATTTAACCTTGTAGGTTTTTGAACATTTTTGTTTTCTTATAAATATTCTTGAACTTTTCTTCTGGACAACTGTTAAGTTACTTGGAAACATATTAATACTTTTATATCTTCTATGTAAAATTTGTTAGGTAGAACCAGAACAGCCTTTCCTAGGACTTATTTTGCCCCACTACTTGGGCAGAACTCTTCTGAGTAGTCTCCTCAATAACCCATGAACCATGAGGTTTCACACTCTGGGTAGGGGAACAGTAACGGTCTCAGTTTCTTTTTAAACTCCAATAATATTCCCTCTGTTTCTTTCTGATGGTTCTTTCTCTAGCTATAGGTAGCACTTTAGATATCATATGATAATGAATACTTGTTTGGAGAGTGGAGGAAAACTCTGCAGAGCTCTGGAGAACTCTCTGTGTGAAGTTCCATTCTCTCTACTACTCTGCTTTGCAAACTCCAGCCACCATTGGCTCCTGGGAAATTCATCTCTCTTTCTGCAATATGGCTCTTTTTTTCTTCCCTGGGCCATGGCCAGAAATCTCTCTCCAGGCTAGAGTTGGGCAATGGTACGGCTGATCTCATTTGTTTTTCATCTCTCAGGATCACTTTCCTTTATTGCTTCATGCTTAGTGTTATAAAATCCATCATTATATCCTATATTTTATCTGATGATTTAGTTGTTTCAGGTAGAACATTAAATCAATTCCCTGTTACTACATCTTGGTTGGATGTGGAAGTCTTAGCATAGATTCATTTTTCTTTCTATGGTTCTTCTCCTTTTTAATTTTGCAATTATGTGGCAAGTACTTTTTTGTGTCGCTATAAATATGGATATTTATGTATTGCTCTAGTATGCTGACTTTAAACTTTTTGGGATAAATACTGAGGAGGTACATGTGTATTGGTGAACATTTTCTTTTTGTTCTATTTCTTTGTTTCTCTCTCTCTCTCTCTCTCTCTCTCTCTCTCTCCCTCTCCCTCTCTCTTTGGTACCAAGGATTTTGAACACATGGGATGCTTAACCACTGAACCACATCCCTAGCTTTTTCTATATATGTTATTAAGAGATGGGATCTCCCTGAGTTGTTAGGGCCTCTCTAAGTTGTTGAGGCTGGTTTTGAGCGATCCCCCTGCCTCAGCCTCCTGAGCCACTGGGATTACAGGTGTATACCACCATGCACACCTTAAATGTATTTCTCTTGGGAATATAAATAGTAATTGGATTGTTGGGTAACAGAGTATATAAAGCTATAGCTTTAATAAACAGTGCTGTTTGGTTTTCATAAGGTTTTATACAAATTTTGACTCTTACCAGCAATGTATGAATTTTTTGTTTCACATTATTGTCGTACATTTTGTACATATTAAATTTTATCTATTTAATTTTATCAAGGCTAGTGTATATGCAGTCATATTTTATTGTAGTTTTCATTTTCTTTCTTTCTTTCTTTCGGTACTAGGGATTAAGCCCAAGGGCACTTTACCACTGAGTCACATCCCCAGCCCTTTTATTTTTTATTTTGAGACAGGGTCTCACTAAGTTGCTTAGGGCCTTGCTTAGTTGCTGAGGCTGACCTTGTACTAGTGATCCTCTTGTCTCAGGCTCCTAAGTTGCTAGGATTACCGGCATGCACCACCACACCAGACAATTTTCTTTCTTTCTTTTTGAGAAAAGGAAAAAGAAGGTTTATTGTTTTGCTAGAAAAGGAGAAACACAGAGGACTCCTGTCCTAAAGGATAGGATTCTCCCCATTATCAGGAACAGGGGGTTTTTAAAGAAGTGATTCAGCAATTTTTATTTTTTAAAAAAATTATGTATTTATTTATTTATTCTAATTAGGTATAT
The DNA here is from genome assembly GCF_021218885.2 of Marmota monax. Taxonomy (NCBI): domain Eukaryota; kingdom Metazoa; phylum Chordata; class Mammalia; order Rodentia; family Sciuridae; genus Marmota; species Marmota monax. Next base: position 3,983,251 of record NW_026694256.1, on the reverse strand, counting down.
ATGACAGTAGAAGCATTTTGACTCATTGTACACAGTTGCAGCACAACTTTTCATTTCTCTGGTCGTACACAATGTAGTGTCTCATCTTTCATATGTGTATTGGGCATTTGGCTATCCTCTTTTGTGAAGCGTTTTCTATTGAAATTTCTTAATTTTTACATTAATTTGTATGTTCTTTGTATGTTCCAAATACTATCATTTTGTAATGTCTTGTGAATATCTCCTGTAACTCTAGTTATTTCCATTATAGAGGCTGCAAAATCCTAGTTGTAGGCTGTAAGCTGGAAAACCAGAAAAGTGATGCCATAATTCAATCAAAATTCCAAAGCCTGTGTGAAGGACTAAGAACCAGGAGAGTTAATGGTGCTAGGTTCTGGTCCAAGCCTGAAGGTCTGAGAACAGGAACGCCAATGTCAGAGGTAGGAGAAGACAAATGTTTCAGTTCAAACAGAGAAAGTGAATTTACTCTTCTCTTTCTCCTGGCTGCCTTTTTATCCTGTACAGAGCCTCAGTGGATTGAATGATAACTGCCCACATTTGTAAGAATCTCCTTTTTTATTCAGTGTTTTGATTCTAAATGCTAATCTCCTCTGGAAAAACCTTCATAGACACATCCATAAATAATGCTTTGCTAATTCAGTCCAGTCAAATTGACACATAAAAGTAGCCATCACTCTTTTAATTATCCTTTAATGAACAGAAATTCTTAACTGTGTTATAGTCTAATTTATGATTATTTCTTCATCATTAGTAGATTTTGTGTCTGGATTAAAGTATTCTTGCCCATCTCAAGGTCATGAAGATATTCTTTTATGTTTTTGATTCTTTGGGGTTTTAATTATTTTATACTCATTGTTTAGTTACTTTAGAGTATTACTCACAGACCTGTAAACTTCTTGAGGCAGGCACTGTACTGCACTTACATATAAATCTCCAACACTTAGAACATTGTGTAGTAAGTACATAGTCATATAAAAAAATGAACGATCAGATGACCCCAGCTCTGCTATTTATATGATGATCTTGAGCAAGTCATGTAATTTTGCCTCAACTTGTACTTCATTAACAAATTTGAAGCACTTTTTAAGTTCCAAAAATATATAAAAAGGATTTTGACAGTACTCAGTAACTACATTGTAATTACAACTACATTAGCTGGACAGGGAAAGGATAGAAAAATAATTGCCCGAATGTTCTGAACAATTAAAAGTATGGAAGTTTCTTTTTTTCCTCTTTTTTTTTTTTTTACTAAAGAGATGATACTTTCTCTCTCTCTCCTTCCCTCCCCTTTTCTCTCATTTTTTTTCCTTCTTATTTAGAGAATTAGCATAGTACAAAGAAAAGTACCTTCAATTTTGGAATTGATCAATTCAACAACAATTATATTTTAAACATCTACTGTATGCTTGTTTTTTTAGAAACTCATAAATGAATTAAACTATGTTCATGTTGATAATATTTAAGTGAATGAATATATTAATTGATCTCTCCTGTTTCCTCAACTCTAAAATGGAGCTGTGTTAAAATAGGCCTACTGAAAATGAAGTAATGATTGCCAAGTTTCTAGAACATAATATATGCTTATGAAGTTATCAACAAATTATTTTTGGTACATAACTAATTTTCAATATGTTTTGGAAATATACTGTACTCCAGTTGAACAAAAGTTACTTCCACATTTGATACAGTTGTCTGCTACCCATTAGTCTGTCCTTTGAGCTACCAAAGCAGGTATATGCCAGTAACCAGAAACCAGATATAAGCTGCAGAATGTCCTTATAAAGCTGGAAAACTTTATACACGTCTTTAATCCCATGGTACTTTACGAACCAAAGTCTATCATGATCATGAAGAAAAGGCAAAGGGAGTGTTCAGCCTGCAGCAGATTTTTCTTTTTTAGTTTGTATTTGTTCTATTTCATAATAGCAATATGAGAGCCAAGCAAAATGATTTCTGGTTGATTTATACAGTACTTGGAAATCACTTTGCTTTTGGCCGGGGGCCTTGCAATAGTCACCTGAGGTAGGGTTTGTGATAACCACTCAGAAAAGTATGCCCAGCAGGTTGTCATGCTAAATAATCTAGTTTTGTTATTTCACTCAGCAGTAATGTGGCTTTGAGGAAGATGAACTTAATGCCAAACACTCTTTTCTCAAGTAAAGCAAAGTTCAGGTTTTAAAGGAGTAGTTTCTCATTTTGAGAGGTTTCTGATCATTGAATATTATGTGGATGTCTGCTTTTTCAGTATGATAAAAGAGCAAACAATATTTTCATTTTCTTACAAAGCAGAAGGAGGTTCTGAATTGAAAGTGAATTTTGAAGATTTTTCTCAACATTTTCATGTTTGCCAACTGAGGTTTTTGGTAACTGAATATATGACCATTGGGAACTAATACATATAGCTAACATGTGGGGTTTTGGAGGGGTGTCAGGAGCTCATAGATTATCTGAGCCAGACACTTTCATTGATGATAGATTGATTTCTATGAGGTCAACATGACTAGTTCTCTGTAGGTGCCAGTTAGTGTCACACAGAAGTACACACTGTTCCTTGGCACAGGCTTCCTTCAAATCTCTGGTTAGCTATTCCTTACATACTTATTCAAAATTGAAGGTTGGAACTAATATCTATTATTGGAAATCAACTCAAAGTTGCATCTAATGACAATTCTGTGGAATTTCATCTATGAGATCATCTTACCACTAATTATCCCTTCTAGTAGGGAAATATGGGGGGAATGATAAAAGCCATTAAATACATATTCAGAAAATAGTGCATTGAGTAATTTAGGGATTTTTCTAAATAGTTTTATTAGTTATTTGTGCACCAGTGATATCTTTTTTTGAGTGGGGAGAGTACCAGGGATTGAACTCTGGGGCACTCAACCACTGAGCCACATCCCCTGCCTTATTTCATATTTTATTTAGAGACAGGGTCTCACTGAGTTGCTTTGTGCCTTGCTTTTGCTGAGGCTGGCTTTGAACTTAAGATCCTCCTGCCTCAGCCTCTGGAGCTACTGGGATTACAGGCATGCTCCACTGTGCCCAGGTGCCTCTGTGATATCTTAATAAAACATCATGGTGATTTCATAGCATAGCTTGTTAAAATCACCGTCTAATTGACATTTTTGGTTGACCACCTGCAATTGCTAGTGGCTGTAGAGTGCTGTGTCATGGTAGACTCTTTGGTATCAGAGGTCAATAATATATACTTTCTAAAGTTACTGTAAAAATTGTACTTAATACCCTTAGCATCAGTAGAGGAACACAGTAATTGTTTAATCAATTAGGTTACTTTTCCTCTTGAGATTTTTATAATATACCTAGCAAGGGGGATTGATATATGTGCAGTCATTTTATTATTGCCATGAATATTACAAATATTATAACTATAAGAAAAAAATATCATCCATGCCAAAACTACTTAACAATGGAGAAACCATTCAACAGAGAAACAGCAATTTCTAATGTTAGTCAAAAATGCAAAATACATTCTTATCTTTTCACTAACTCAGAAATCTGTATCCAGTCTCAAAACAACAAAACAGGAAACTAATAAGCTTTCTGATTATTAATTTCGTTAATTTTCTGAAGGTATTTAATAAGAAACTTTGTTGTTTATATCCCTATGTACTTTATTTAAAAATGCACACACAAAAAGTTCAAAGTAAAAAGTCAGCCTTCCTGTGTACATGAGAAACCAAGCAGGACTCAGTTTTTATCTTTCCTTTTTACTGATAAATTTCTCTTGAGGGCTTGGGAAGTCAGATGTTCCAACTTTTATTCTTCCTGTTTCATTATTTGAGCTTATTCTCCTCTGAGACTTGTGGAAAATAGAAAAGATAGAGGAAGGATATATTGACCTGAACCGTAAATCCTAGTTCTTCTGTGTAAGACATTTTTCTTACCATCTCTTGATTTATTTCCATGACAAGCATCCAATAAATGCTTTACACAAAGCCATGTTAGTTTTAAAGCACTTAAATTAATGTTTTGATTTTTGGTGGGGAAGGGTGAAATTCATGTGGGTTGTTGCTGGAACAAGCTGTGATTTGAGACTCTGGAATTCTCCTGTGATTTTTAACCCTCTGTGCCTCTCAGGGTTGGACATGCTTGTGTCATTGTTGATATTCGTTTGACTTATCTTCAAAAGGAATTGAAATCCAAAGACAAAATGAGCTTCCAGCTTGTTAGACCACCCCTTTGGCCATTTGGGATGCAGAATTATCCTTTTGAAATAGTACTGAATCACGACTACACAAACTAGTTCTGTGCTCCTGGGAAGTGTTAAAATTTTAATTTCTTATAAAACCCCATGAAACTTCTCCTTGATGGTAATAGTTCTCCAGGAGCATTACTAAGGTGACAATATATCTGAGCTGTATCCATTTTATAAATTTTGATAGCTACTCAGCATCATTTAGATTCTCCACATCCTTTCAAATGGATATTGCTACTTATCTGTTGCTTGAATTTGTTCCCAGTGAATAGCTTCAGTAGCTATTATATTTCACTCCAGGAAGATCTCAGTTTTAGAAGTGAAAATGAATTAGCTATACCTTGTAATGAAGCTTAGTAAGATGCTGGGATATAGAATGATGTATGTACAAATGATTACCATAAAATTACTGTTAAATTTGGTCTTATCCCTGGGATCATAGGTAAGGAATACATAAACTTTTGTGGTAAACAAAACATTGAAGTAGAAGATATAACATTTGGTTCCAAGGCTTAAAACTGCCACAGATTTGCCTTACAACCCTGCTTAGTTAATAGATCTATCTGTGCTCAGTTTTGTCATGTATAAAATTACTGTATTCCACATGTTCCCCTCACCACTTTAACATTATGATTTAGGTTGTGTGTAAAGATCATCAAATTTCCTGCTGGTGAAAAGCCCAGAAACATCCTTGAGTACAAAAGGTTTAGTTTGAAATGATGTTAGAAACTAGGACAAAAAACAAGAGTCGAGGCATCCTTGAATATGGCAGTTGTATATTGGTATAACACGGGAGAAAATGTTATACCAGCACAAGGGAAACCAGAGGGTTCAAAGTCTGAGCTGTCTTTGCTTAAGACACTGATAAGAGCCTGAAGTGTAGGGCAAGTGAATGAACAAAAGGACCAATTTAAGGAAGCATCTCCAAGAAAATTTCAATAGTTGGGGTAATACTGTCTGCCCAGTTCCTTACACCCTTATGGTTCAGGTAATAACAAATCTCATTTGTTTCAGGTTTAAAATAAAACAGGAATATAGCTCATATAAATTGAGTCTGGGAAAATAGAGTAGCAGAATTCATCCTTAAATGTGTACATCAAACCAATTTTTGTTTTTCATTTACAATTTTTAATGAAGATAGTTTTTTTAAATATACCATTGAATTTGGGCACAGATTGATATTAAAGTCACATAGTATAAAACATAAATTGATAATTGTCCTATTGATGGCCTCTTAATTCATAAAAAAGTACTGTGGATAATGTCAATGTTTTGAACATCCATGAAGGATGCCCTGAAGTTGAGAACATAAGCTAGAAATTTGATTTATTTACAAAAGGAAAGGATAAATTCTCATTGAGATTCCACCCCCGCTCTGGATTTATAGATACATTAGAGATAACAAAGAATACTGACATGACTTCTCTAAATGAAAAATGAAAGGGAAGAATGCAGCTTCTAGGCTAAGTGATTAATTGAGGTACCTAGTGGGTACATTCACTTGAGGATAACGCTATCAATATGTCTGCTGAACCCTCTCTCCTGCTTTGCAGTCCCTCTTGCTTTTCTAATAATATCTTTTAGGCATCCAAGGTTAAAATTCAAAATCCATCCTTCACTTCTTCCTTTTCTTGTAGCCAGGCAGGTTCTAAGCCCCACTGATTCTCCAACTAAAATGTATCTGGCATCTAACTTATTTTTCCATGACTGTTGTCATCCTAACCAGCTCCCCATATATGCTCCCCACACTGCGCATTGCCTTCTTCATTGATTCTTAACATACTTTAATAAGATGAAGATTCCCTCTTATTAACTTTCTACAAATCTGTTTATCGACTCTGAACTTTATGTTTTGAAAAGTTCTAGTGATTAACAAACTGTATTTGTAAGTTTGTATGATATTTAGCTAATTTATCTATTTTTATAAACCCAAGATCTATTCCCATACAACTTTTAGAGTTTATATTTCTTACTAAGTTTCCCTACTAAGAATTAATTGCTGTGATTAATTGCTTTCTCTTTGAATTCGTAAGTACTGGTTGATTTCTCGACCCATACATGAGATCTGGCGTTCCTAATAGCATTTTAATCTTAATTTAGGATCTCTCTTAAATAGATTTCAGGTTCCCAAAGACACAATTGCTATCTTATACTGCACTTCCTTTGGTATTTTGGGGTCTGCTTTCACCCTTTCTTTATATTCTTATTACCCAAATGTTGGTTCATTTATGAAGAGCTCTGGAGGTGACAACAAATGAAGCAGGAATTCCAGAGAGCAGAAACTGGAAGTGGAAGGCTTCATTCGAAATAAGAAACATAGAGACTGGAGATATAGACAAAGCTACACACTCCATGGACAGACACATCAATATAAAATAGAAGAGGAGTTGGGGTAGGGGTTATAAAAGATGGCTCATGGAGAAGGGAATAAGAAGGTTGTAAGAAAATTGTGGGAGAAGCTGGAGTCAGTGCCAGCAGTAGAATTTTGAATATCATCTAGCCCTGGGAACTTGTTATTCAAAAATGGCCCTTAGTCTAGTAGCATGGACATCATCTGGGAACTTATTAGAAATGCAGATCCTGAAGCTGCACTCTTCTTAGTGACAAGATCTCTAGGTGATTTGTTTTTGGAAAGGACTAGCCTAGAAGACCCACTTATTTTTGGACATCTCTGAATTGAGTATTCAGGGCTGACATTGAAGATATCCAATAATAAAGTTGAGTTGATTATAACAGCAGGTTGAAAATTTACATTTATTTCCCCAATGGTTTCTTAGTGCTTCAAACAACAAAATAGATCTTTTAAAGACTTTCACAAAGTTAGGGATAGAGGTGATTTGAGCTCAATGTGTGTTAGAATAATATTTTTCAGATAGCAAACTGTGCCTTAGTACGGGTTGGGTGGAGAATAAATGAAATAATCTAATTATGGGCGAACCAGAGTTTTCGAGAGTCTGTTCACGTACTTAGAATCTGTAACTTTTTTGACCTTAAATCTATTCTTCCCAGTTTTTAGTGCCTCGGGACATGAAAACAGTTGGCCATCTGGTTTTACTAAACACTTTCTCACGTACGAGGACAAGATGTATTACTTGGAGCTGCTAGGAAGTGCACTGTGGAAGAATTTAGGACACTTCTCTATACAAACTATTTCTCAGGGATAAAGAACTTGGCCTGTATCAAAAGTTAAAGAGAACTCTGTTGGGAGTACTTCTGATTCTTTCTTCATGTGCCTTAGGTATCTGTAGATGCCATATAAATAAGCATTTAATTAACTACAGAAGGTATCTGACAGTTTGAGCTACACTTGACCACTCACCCACCCTTCCCTTAATAGAATTTAAAAGTTTGCTATCCAAATTTTTGGTAAAAGGTTCTGGTTTTATTTTTCTTGTTATTTATCATTAAATTAGAGATGATACTTGGCTAGATAAAACTATGTTACTTACTAAGAAAAAAATCACATATTGAAAAAGAATAAATATAAATTTCTGATAAAAGATTAACTATAAATTTCTGATAAAACATTAACTGTGTTGTTCAACTGAAAAGGAACAACATGAAATTATCGAAAGTAACATAATTCACTGTATTGTGCTAAACGTGTTGCATTCATTGTAGTGATAACAAACATAAAAACCTTTTGACATTTCTAACTTTATACTTAAAATAAATGTTTCCTTTCCTCCTCCCCATAATTTGATCTTACTAGTCTCTAGCAGACATTATTTTTCCTGAGGATCCCTTTAAAATTTGTCATAGGATGCTTTAATCACAGTTAATAGCAGCACAGAACTGTAAGGTCAAACTGCCCATTTATATTTAGGAGGATAGATCGAAACAGATGTCAGCTGGCATATATATTTGTCCAGCCACAGGCAAGATTACTCAGCAAATACTTAGTAGATTGTGTTTCTTTATTTTTGTATTTTATCCAATACTTTGTTTAACTGGTAATTTGCTTTTGAGGCAGCATCGTACAGGCATTTGTCAAAACATTGACCATTGCAAGATATTAACCAGTTGCTAAATTTTAGATGTAATTCAACCAGAGGAACAGATATTTAAACTGAGGGTCAAAAGAACTAGGAAAAATTGTCACATAATGTTCTCAAATTCACCAAGACCAGAGTAGATGTATTTACAGAGAATTCGTGACTTTCAGGACTCCTCACACATATAAATTCTCTTTAGAGTTTAAGTCAGGTATAATGACATAGATGAGGCAGCAACAAGGCAAAAAAAGTACAAAAGTAAACAACTAGTAGTAGGGTGGGTTTGCAGGCTTCCTTCCCCGTACTTCCCCATCCCCACCAATGGCACCCAGGGTGGCCAACCCCACTCCTTTTCAGGCTTATAACTATGCATTGTGCAGTCTTCAGGGATTCTGAGATCTTTATGCAATGTTAGTGCTCTCAGAATATGCTCTCTTGGGTTGGTCTTAAGCCATGAGGGATATAGGATTCATATTCCTGTTTAAATATGAACATTCTTCTCATTTCACCCATGGGTCCCTTCCCTGTCTTTCTTGGTGAGGTGGTATGAGGAGGACACCATGCAGTCAACGTTACTAGACAATGTGTTGTTCTGCATATATTTTGTAAGATTCTGAATGATAAATTTAATGTGGCCCATAAATGAAGTATTGTCCAGGTTTCCTTCCTCCTCTGTATAAGACAATATTTTTTAATCATCATTATTCTTTGAGAAGAAAATCAGCAGCTGGATGAAAATATCCATGGGCAGTATGAGGGATAATTCGGAATCATTAGTAATGATGTAACCAGCATTCAGAAAATGGTATTAGGGAGCTGCATAGGTAAGAAGATGTGCATTGTTTCAACACAAACAGGTTCTGATGAGCCATGATATTGGATAATAACAGTCTCACAGTAGGAGATAATGAAATTAGCACAGTTGAGAACAAAGAACATAAGAGGATGGTTCCTAGCTCTGAACTGGAAGAGGTGATATCTGGACACTGTGAGACTTCACATGACTAGATAATAAACACACAAATACTTCTTTTCTACCCATTATTATAATCTTCATCAATACCTTGCTAATTTTACAGGGACCTATTAGATCTGCAATTAATTAATTAATTTGATGCTGAAGACTGAACCCAGGAGTGCTTGACAACTAAACCACATCCCCAGCCCTCTATAATTTATTTGAAGTCAAATTATTTAGATAGGGGTTCTACAAAAATATTTTCCAAGGTCTCAAAAAGCTCACAGGGGTTTACAATTATGTAAGTACTTCCAGTTGCAATTTCAGACTTTTTTTCCCCCTAAAAGTTTTGATATAATTAATTTTAATACTTAAGAGAGAATAATGAATCAAACAAAATGGGAAAGATAAACTTTGCTGGGCTTTTCCTACAGCATGTTTTAATCAGTGCTGAACTTTGGAATTAGGAGTTGGAACTTGAAATTAAGATATAATTGGGTGAGGCCTTAGTTCTGCTATGTTTGTGTAATCCTCAGCAAGTCTCTAACTGCAACAAGTCTGTTCCATTTTCCTCATAAAGTTGTTTATGAAGATGGAATAAAAGAATTTTATAAGCAACTAACAGTGTTTTTCAATATTTTCATAAACCATTAAATGGAGAAGACAATGCACCAAAATTGTATGCTAAAGATACTGTTATAATTAATTTATATTTTTTTGTTATTTGAAAAAAATTTTTTTGAGTTGTAGATGGACACAATGCCTTTATTTTATTTGTTTATTTTTATGTGGTGCTGAGGATTGAACCCAGTGCCTCACACATGCTAGGCAAATGCTCTACCACTGAGCCACAACCCCAGCCCTTTTTTTTGTTATTTTTTACTATAAAGATAGATAGTAAAATTTTTATTTGTGCTCTTAAAAATAAAAAATTGTACTAATATTCAGTAAATCCATAATTGTTATTATACTTAATCTTGTACTCAGAATCATCACAGGGGTTGACACATAGGTATAATCTAAAAGTACCAACTGATGTTCTTGTACTTCAGGTAATGAGTATAAGAATGAGTAAGTATGGGCTGGGGATGTGGCTCAAGAGGTAGCATGCTCGCCTGGCATGCATGTGGCCCAGGTTCGATCCTGCACCACATATAAACAAAGATGTTGTGTCCGCTGATAACTAAAAATAAATATTAAAAAATTCTCTCTCTCTCTCTCTGTCTCTCTCTCTCTTAAAAAAAGAATGAGTAAGTGGAAAAGTAGAAGGAATCTTTTCATCATCTCTTACTCGAAAAATTTGTAGCTAATTTGAAGGAAACCAACACTAACCAAATTCCATGCTTCCTTTCATTTAATTCAGATTGCTTGTAATGGATAATACCTTTTCTGAGAGGCTAGGGTTGACCAACCCCTTAAGTCCCTTTATATTTCTGGGATTCCACACAAAATTACAGTAGGCCCTCCATATCTTCAGTAGGCCTTTCACATCTGTGGATTCAACCAACTACACATAGAAAATATTCAGAAAAAGAAAAATTGTATCTATACCAAATATATAATGACATTTTTCCTTGTTATTATTTCCCATACAACACAGAATAACAGCTACTTTGATAGCATTTTCATTGAATTATGTACTGTGAATAATCTAAAGATGATTTAAATTTCCAGGAGGATGTGCATAGGTTATATGCAAATATTATGCCATGTTATATAAGGGTCTTGAGCAACTACAAATTTTGGGCTCCACAGGGGGCATGAAGGTGGGATTTGTGTATAGAGGTGTCCTGGAAGCAATCCCTGTGGATAACAAGGGGATAACTATAGTGTAGGTGAGAGATAGAGTCTGTCTTATATAATAGATATTCTCATACTTGATATTTGTATCCCCAGAGTACTTTTGATATATGATGTGAGCACATAACCTTTATTCTACCACCTAGACAAATACACAACCTCTTCTAACTTTTTTAATGTTTCATATTAATTATTCAGAATATTGCATTTCATTGTGGCATATTCATAATGCTTATAATATAGTTTGATCAGATTAATTTCCTACTACCACCTTTTACTCTCCCTTATGCCTCCCCTTTCTCTACAGTAAGTTTCCCTTTTACATTCATGATGTCCCCCTTCACCTCTTCCTTTAAATTTCTCATATGAGAGAAAATATACAATACTTTTGAATCTGACATTTTGCTTAGCACGATGGTCTTCATCTCCATCCATTTTCTTGTAAATGACAGGATTTCATTCTTCTGTACAGTTGAATTAAATACCATTATGTATATATACATCATATTTTCTTTATACATTCATTTCTTCACAGATACCTAGACTAATTTCATATCATGGTTATTCTGAATTGTACTACTATAAACATAGGTATGCATGTATCTGTAAAGTATGCTGACTTTGATTCTTTTGTGTAAATGTCTGGAGTGGTATAGCTGGATCACATGGTAATTTTATTTTTAGTTTTTTGAGGAAACTCCATACTTATTTCCATAGTGGCTGTTCTAATTTGTATTCTGACCAACTATGTTTAAGAGTTCGTTCCCACCCCTATCCGTCTCAACATTAATTATTATTTGTGTTTTTGAATACTGCCAGTCTGGTTGGAATGATATCCTCTTCTGACTTTAAATAAGAAGTTACTGATTCAAAGGAGTAAGATTTGGAGAAAAATCCATTTTGGTGATGAATAGTGTCAGCAGAAGTGGCAGTAATACTGTTTCTAGCAGTGTTACTATGGCTTTACTACAGTATTCCTATAGCAGTATTACTATGGCTTTCGATGTTCAGTGCCAAAAGCTATGGCAGACCTGTCTCCAATGTTTAGTGACAGAAGCAGTGGTGACTTTTATGGACTGGTTCTGGAACTTGGTCTTGCTTTGTTGCCCTCATTTCCTCCTGCTCTCCAATGCAAAGAACTGTGAACAACATTGTAAGTTCTCAAATAATACCCATTTTCGCAAAGTCGGTGTGGGTTTCTGTTGTTTGCAACTTCAAACCTCTAATGATGAAAGTTCCATGCTGCTTTAACTATTGTTTTATTGTGATACTGGAACCCTTCCCTGATTTTCTTTCCATTTAGGCATCCACTGAGGCTCTTCTCATTCTGATCTCACATTTTTTTTTTTCTGATCTCCTCTCCTACTGGGAGATGAAAACAGACAGTGTGATATTCTTTATTGTTGAACATTTTACATTGAAAATTAGTCCTTTTGCTTCCTGGAGTCAACTTTCTAGAACAGAGATTGTTGAATGTTGTATAAAGAAGAGGCCACTATATCTGAATAGATTAAGCTCATTTATAAGTCTTTATATTTATCTTCATCTTTATATAAACATATTTTTATATTCTTTAGCAACTTCATACTTGAGATGCAGAGATTTTGCCATCAAATTATGTGCACTTATTTTTAGGTAATTTTCATTTTGTTGCATGACGAAACTTCCATTATTTAGAAACATAAAATTTCAGAATACTTTTATTGACATCCCTTTCCCCTTCTCTGGGAGTTTAAAGATTGTACATGTATGGGGCCCAATTCCTGATGTTTTTCCATTGCAATATTTGTACTGATTCCTTCCAACCAAGATTATAACTAATTTAGAGTTTATTAAAAAGTTATTATGTTGACATCTAAACTTATTTGGTGGTAAATGTGGCAGAACGTTCTTTAAATACCACAAGGAGAAAAATTTTAACAAAAAAAAATCATTTCATAGGTTTTCAATTAGGTTTTTTTTAAAAACACTAATGGTGACACATTTTGAATCCCTAAAAAAACCAACAAAATTTCACACTTAAAAATTGGGCTCTACTTAATTAGTTTAAGTAGTAAATCTTCCTCTAAAATAAAAATGAAACCACCAATTTTGAGTACTTTTTAAACAAATTCCAGATGCTCAGTTAGTGCAATAAAGTATACTATATTGTCATACACACACATCACTGACTTTTACATAAAATGAGTTTCCTTACAGTTTTGAAGCTTGAAAATGAAGTAGCAATTCAGAGGACAAAAGTTTCACTCAAGTATTATCTAATTTTTAAAAAGAGAAACCCATGATATTATGTAGACAATTTGAGTTAGTTCTTTATTCAGAAAAACATATAGTATGGAGAATCTATTAGTTTTCTATTGCTTCTATAACAAATTACCACATATATTGGATTAAAACAATTTTTACAGCTTTGCAGAAGTATAAAATGAGTCTCATTGAGCTAAAATCAAGATATAAGTAGGACTGCATTCCTTTGTGTAGGCTGTGGAAGAAAACTGGGTTCTGCTTGTAATCCAGCAGCTCAGGAGGCTGAAGAAGGAAGATTGCAGGTTCCAGGCCATCTTAGCAATTTAGCTAGACCCTGTCTCTAAATAAAATATAAATAAGGGCTGGGGATGTGGTTCAGTGGTTAAGCACCTCTGGGTTTAATCCCCAGTATCAAAATAAATAAATAAATAAATATCGGGTCCTCATGTTTTCCAGCTTTGAGAGGCTGTCCATATCCCATAACTGCCCCATTGTGTAGTCTGTGGGTGAAAATCTGGGCATCAACCTAGAAGATCATTGGAAAGGCAGATTCTTGGGCTTACCACATACCAACTGATCTAGGATCTGCAGTTTAAACAGGATCCTCAGGTGAGATTCATGCACATATTAAAAGTATGTAGAAAATCTTTATTTCTCTTTCTTTCTTTCTTTCTTTCTTTCTTTCTTTCTTTCTTTCTTTCTTTCTTTCTTTCTTTCTTTCTTTCTTCTTTCTTTCTTTCTTTCAATCCAGGTGTATTTACCCACTGAGTCACATTCTCAGCCCTTTTTATTTTTACTTTGAGACAGGATCTTGCTAGGTTGCTTAGGGCTTCATTAAGTTGCAGAGGCTGACTTTGAACTTGTGATCTCCCTGCCTCAGCCTCCCAAACTTCTAGGATTACAGGCATGCACCACCATGCTGTGCTGTATTTCTTATTTTCAACTAGAGGCACTTTAATCATGTCTGCTTCAGTCATTGGACTACCATTAAGTAGTAGAAAGTAGTCTTTCATTTGAAGAATCATAAGGGAACTGAAAGGAATCTGAAAACCTCAGGTGTGCACCATGCAGAAGCATCTCCTTTCAGCCATTTCTGTTCTCACTGTGAGCCTGCCTTCATTTTTAGCATTAGTAAGTGCCTAGTTCGATAGGAAGAATCATTATTTTCGTGCTAATTGGGAGAAAGGGGAAGGATGGGGGATGAAAAGTGACAGAAAACTGTGAGTCAATTGCTTAATTTCCAGAAAATAAAAAGAGGGAACTTGGAAACAATAGACCTGAAAACATAATCTCAATATCTATACAAATTATAGAGTAAAGTAATAAAACATTTGTGAGTATTTAGAAGAACTTTGGAGAATTTGACATCGCAATATGAGTTTACTGAGAACAAGGCATAAGAAACCTTATATTCATTCATAATGGAATCTTTAACATGGTAAATCAGAAAAATATGCTCACAGTGTATCCTGAGTAAAGCTCTTGGTATGCTTGGTGAAGCCCTTGATATGATTTGTGAAGCAATTGATACAATGTTGGGTGAGTGACAGAAGTGATGTGTTCTGATCTGATAATAACCATTGTGCCCACCAAGACTTAAGGAAAGCAGAGAGGTGTCTGTCCTTGTCTCCATACTACTCATATTTGCAAAGGCCTTTTAAGAAAAAAAAATACAACTTTTTTTCTCATCCTCATACAAGTTGAAAGGGATAACAAGCAGACTATATAGTTTGGAAAAGGAGAATAAAAATTTCCCATTAAAAAAGGAACATTGTGATTAAAGTCAGTGAACTTCACAGTTTGGGAGGTAAATTTCTCTGCATAGCAATAGATAGAGGTAGTGATCAGCTTGTAGAAATACAAATGCAGAAGAGATGGAGTTTTAACTAATTATAAACCCTCATGACTTAATAGGGTAATAGAGCTGTAGGAGGGAAGGAAGGAAGCCTTCTTTGATTTTAAATTCCCAAGGCCTACCTAAAACTTAGCATTTAGTAGGTACTTGGTGAATTATTTTTTTATACTGTGCATTGAACCCAGGGGTTTTAAAACTATGGAGCTATGCCATAGCTCTTTTAATTTTTAATTTTGAGATGGAATCTTGTTAAGTTGCTTTGGGCTTCACTAAGTTGCTGAGGCTGGCCTCAAACTTGTGATCCTCCTACCTCAGCCTCCTGAGTTTCTGAGATTACCGGCATGCACTACCATGCCCAGTGATAAATGTTTACTAAATGAACAATCCTTGAATTATACAAGCGTTAGAATTGTGTTTGGTTGCAGTAATAGAAATTTAAAGTCTATGGTATACAGAATGGCTAACATCCAAAATATTACATCTGCTTCTGAGTACCATATTTTTAGTGTTACACTGACAAAATGCTATTCTGTAGGAAATCTTGGAAACCTCTTTGGAGAAAAAAAACTGAAAATTGTCTTCTGGGAAATGTTTTAGTGGAATAAAAAAGTAAAAGGGGATATTTTAATTTTTTGCAGTGCTGGGAATCATATTCAGGGCCTAGCACATGTTAAGCAAATGCTTTACCAATGAACTGTATCCCCATCCCCTAAGGGGATATTTTAAACAGGCATTAAAAATCCTTAAGTAAATCTAAGGATGGGCTTGTTGTTCTAATAGACAGACACAGAACAAATGTAGGAAAGCTACAAAGTAGTAAATTGAATTCTGACATAATTTTCTAACCAGTAGAGCTGGCTAATGATGGAATAGGCCTGCCTTGGTGGTGATGCATTTTCTATTTTTGGAGGCTAAATGTTTATTGGTTACAGAGATGCTAGAGATAGGAGTCTTCATGGCAGGATTTCTTAAAGAAAATTTTGATTCTTAAGCGTGTTCCAGCATGAGATTCAGATTTTTTTTTTATCCTACTATATTATTCAGGAAACACTTATTGACTTTTCATTTGTTAACTTGTAGAATTAATATCTTCACTTTACTTCTGTCATTTGAATGAGACAAACCGAGAGATTATGATGGCACCAGGGCATAGAAATTATAAGAAACAGGACTTTACAAGACATTTAGAATATTTACATTTCTAGGTAAACTCCTACTTGCTAGATTTCTTTGCAATTCTTGTATTGATTTCTTTCCTACAGTGAATAAAATTTTTTGATATGTTAATAAAGTAAAAATTTCTCTGAATTTCTTTGAATTCCTAAGTAACTATGGCAGATTTGTTTTGTTGGAAAATGTTTTTCTCAGCTATTCACTGATTTTAGGAACAGAAAAATCTTCAGATATCGCCCAAAGAATGTGAGGACACAAAACTTACATTTATAAGAGAAAAATGGATATTTAAAGTTCGTGGATGTGACGATCATTGCCACTAAAAGTGTTACATTGTTAAAAACAGCTTTGCTTTTCATGTGATATGATAGTGAAATGTTATCGTTGAGTGATTTCCTAAGGGAGACAGATGGATATACAAAGAAAGCTTGGCAGGTATAATGGCTCATGGGCTAGGACACTCCAGGAAGGTGAATTAGATGGACCTTATAGCTTAGTGACAAAACCTCTTAAAAGGAGATGAGAAATAATGGGCTCAATATCCAGGTCAATAGTTTCGGCTGATCATACTGAGTCAAAGGGCAAATGTTTTGTGTCACAATCAGACCACATAAAGTTCTAGAAAAGTTCCTTGTAATGAAATTGCTAAAAAAAAGAGAAAGAAAAATGCTGCAAAATTACATGGAAAAACTAAACAAAAACACTTGAATTGATATTTGTCACAAACTACCCCCTCTGCTTGTCCCTGGTAAATTTGAGGACAAAGCCAGTATTCTGGCTAAACAAAAAGATTGTTTTGGGCATGACAATGTGAAATAAAAGATTTTTTGTCTAATTCTTCCCATATGCTGGACAAACTAAGTTCATTGTTCAGAGTACTTTGATGAGGAAAAAAAGTTAATGAAGTAAAAACAAGAAATGAATCCAGCAAAGTCATTATAATCTTGAATGTCCCACTGTCATATGATGCTATTAGTTGTTATTAACATTGCCATTTCTCTAGGGTAGGACCTACAAATTATGTCTATGTATAACTCAGTGTTTTTTCCCCTTAAAAAGTTATTTGTAGGCTGTATAATAGGATAAAAAGCAAAAATCTGAATCCCATGCTGTAACACACTTAAGAATCAGCCTACAAATTTTTTGAACATTTTTGCTTTATAATCATTAAAAATAATAATTGCTACATAAGGCTAGGTGTAACATATATTTAAGATCTAAAACATATACCACATAATGCACACCAAAAACTCATCATTGCAGTTGACCATACTCTTTTCCAAAGTGGTCATTTTGATTTACTCTTTCTGTCATGTATGCATTGCAGTTGATCCTTCTCCTCTCCAATATTTGATATTGTTAGTCTTCTCAACTTCTGCTAATTGAGTTAGGTTATATTATAAGTGTCGAGATTTATAGACATTTTTAAATAAAGAGATATTAATAAAATGATAAGTCAGTGAAAAATTGACATTGCTCATTTATTCACCAAATATTTATTGTGTGCCTAATAGTTACCTATCACTAAGAAAACCATTGAAGCATATAAAGAATATTTTTAAAAAAGAAGATATAAATGCTCTTACCGTAGATTACAATATATGCAAAATTGAAGCATTCAAATAGTTCAAACTGACAGTATTATCATTTTTCACTTTTTGGTTTTCCTTCTTCTCTCCCTTCATAGTTTGTTTCTATACCTTTGGACTTTCCAGGAAAGAAACCTAGAAATGACCTCTAAGTCTGTTTATTTTTGTTTTATTCCTGCCATTCATCCTGTTAGCTCATACTTTGATTGCCAGTAATGTTAGTTCTCAGTCGTTATTTAAATACCTGAGGTAATAACTTTATACAGAGTAAAGGTTGGCTCAATTGCTTTTGTACCTGTGGTGAGGCTGCACTTCATGGTGGGGTACACATGGCAAAGAAAAGCTGCTTATTACCTCTCTGGGCATGGTGGTGCTTGTCTGTAATCCCAGCAATGTGGGAGGCTAAGGCAAGAGGATTGCAAGTTCCAGGCTAGTCTCAGCAATTTAGCAAGGCCCAAAGCAACTTAGCAAGAACTTGTTTCAAAGTTAAAATAATAATATAGGACTTGGAATGCTGTTCAGTGGTAAAGTGTCCCTGGGTTTAATCCCCAGTGAGGGGTGGGGGTAGGGGGAAGCTATTCATCTCATGGTCAGAAAGTGAAAGAGAAAGGGGAAGAACAATGTCCCACAATCTCCTTCAAGGTCCTTCAAGGGCAAGTCCCCAAAGGCCAGAAAATCTCACACTAGATCCCACTTCTTAAAGTTTTTACCACTTCCCAATAGTGCCAAGTTGCAGATCAAGCCTTTAATGCATGTGTCATTAGGCGACATCCCAGATCCAAATTATAGTTCTATTACAATATTCTGCTGAAGGATGATCCAGATCTGAATGTGGGCAGAAGAGAAAGGAGAATGAGGGAGGATTTTTGATTGCCTGAAAAGATGTATGAAAATTGAAGGAAGGAAGGTTTTGTTCAGAACCTCTAGTGCGGGACCTTAAATGTCAGGCTGAAAAGGTGTGGACATTACTCTGTAGTCAACAAGGAGCAGCTAAAGCAATGAAAACTATTTTTTTTTCTGATTTATTTAGAAAGGATTATACTTGTAAGAAATTTATTAAAGCTAAATGTACAAATAAAAAAGATATATATATATATATATATATATATATATATATATATATATATATATCCCTAGAATATGTGTGTGTGTGTGTGTGTTTCCATAGAGTAAATAAGAGTAAAATAGCTTGTGGTAATGAAGGCAGTATCTAAGACAATCTCAAAATGGTATATTCCACAGATACAGCAAAATTATCCAGACCATACTATCTAAGGGGAAAAAAAGAGGAATAAAATTAACATTCTTGACTTCTTACCTGCCATAAATTATTCTGGATACATTTAAAGCTTACCCTAAAATTGTATTATGTTTCCAAATAGTTTATTGCTTTAATTTTTAAACTTTTGTTTTGTATTATTTTAATGTCAAACATGATTAGTTACTTTCCTAATTTGTATATAACACAAATTCCTACCAAACCCTGTAGCTCAGTATTCACTGATTTGGACTTTTAGTTTACATTAGTCAAACATGTTTTTGGAATGACTGTAAAGATCAGCTTAAAGACCCAGAGTCCAAATAAAGTGGAACAAATGAGAATCATGCAATGGACTGAATGAAATTCAAAATCCCCGTTTCTCTTAGTCACAAAATAAAGATGCTGTAAAGAGCTACTATTTCTTACATGAATATTTTCTAGTGAGTTGTGAGAAAAAAAGATGCTACTAGTAAAGAAAAAAGAGTTGTGAATTCTGGGACACAAATATAATTTGTCTTCAGTTCTGATGAAATTTAAAGTATTCAGGGTGTTCTAGTGATCATTGGTCCTAACACTAAGTTAGTAACTAAATTTGTGACTGCCAAACAAATGTCAGAAAGAGCTTTTTGTTACTTGCAAGATAGTATCATTAATTTTTTGCTGTTTTTTTTTTTTTGGTACTATGGATTGAACCCAGGAGTGCCTAACCACTGAGCCACATCCCCAGCCCCTTTTTGTATTTAATTTAGAGACTGCCGCAGGCAGCAAAATAACGGGGGGGGGGGGGGGGGGGGGGGGGGGGGGCGGTGACGGGTGACGAATAACTTGTGTACGTTGATACAGCAGGAGAGAAGGAGCCGTTTATTGCTCCACACAGCTTATCTAATTAGCATAAACTAGATACATCAGTCAACCAATAAGGAATCTCCACACTTAATTGGTCACTTTTGTTACTTCTCAAACCACTCCCTCTGACATTTTGCCAGGCACCATCCAGACTTGTTTAGGAACTCTATTTTGACTTGTTTACAGACTCTAACAAGAGACAGGTTCTCCCCAAGTTGTTTAGGACCTTGCTAAATTGCTGAGGCTGGCTTTTGAACTTAAATCCTTTGCCTCAGCCTCCCAAGCTACTGGGATTACAGGTGTGGGCCATCACACTGGTTCAATAATCTTAAGGAGGGGCCATCTGAAAGTTAATTATATCTAAGAAAAAAGTAAAAAAGGATATTAAAACTACAACAATAACAAGGCAACTGCTTCTGTTAAAATGAAAGGATACTTACTTTATTACTGTCTCTATTCAGTCCATACAGACCAAATTAACCCTTGATATTTTAAATGATTTCCATAGGTGGATAAGTTAGTCTCAACTGGAATGATGGTTTTATGCAAATTTAGTGCTGGTAGAACTAATTTTTTTCTGATAAATCTATAGATAAACTAATGCATGGCATTTTTGATTATACTGTAGAAGTACCTCCACATTTTGCTGAGCTGCATGAGCTGATCCCTTGTTGTACATCACTATCAATGGAGAGAGGGGAAAGAAAATGTCAAAAAGGCAGAAATTGGTCTTGAAACTTTAAAACTGTAAGTAGAAAAGGGCATTGGATTTTGATACATTATGTGTAGTTTAGATACATAATTTTTTTAAAAGTAGATATTAACTTTCAAAAATAAATGATGAAACCAAAACACACAATCTTAAAGTTATATTTTTTTCTCTTAAGTCCTGTGTGGAGTATATTTGCTAATGATTGGAGGAAGGCATCTTATGACATTATTAGAACAGTTTATTTTTGTATTTTATTTATTCACGTATTTATTCTTTTATTCCTACTCCTCCCTTCCATTTTCACAAAACCAATAACTAATGTGTTTCATGTATGTCCTATGCATTATACATTTAAAATATTTTATACATCTTTTACTATTAAAACAGAATTCCAAATCCAAACCAAGCTAAAAATCTACTTACACTTTTCAATGATTTTTTTTTTTTTTTGTACCAGGGACTAAATCCAGAGATGCTTAACCACTGATATTATTCTTTTTTTTTTTTTTTTTTTTAGAGAGAGAGAGAGAATTTCAATATTTATTTTTCAGTTTTTGGCTGACACAACATCTTTGTTTGTATGTGGTGCTGAGGATCGAACCCGGGCAGCACGCATGCCAGATGAGCGTGCAACCGCTTGAGCCACATCCCCAGCCCACCTGATATTATTCTTGATCTTATAAAACATAAAAACATTTTCCCTTATTTGGTGTGTATCTGCATGTTCTGTTTTTGCTGTTGTTGTTTACAGTTTTTAATGAAAAAAATGTGGAAAGCATTAATTAGGATAATGAGTCAGAGGAAAATAAATGACATATTATCCCACTGCTTAAAGATGGCCAGTTATCATATTGGCTAATACTTTGAAAACTTTTAAAAGTGATTGTTTAAAAATAAAGTTGAGTTTTTATGTACAAACAGTTTGTGGTTTTTCTCCATGAACATTATAAGAGAAGCATTTCATTTAAGCTCTTTTAAATGTAATTTTCCTCATGGTTATATTTTATTAAAGCAAAAGGATACAGATTAAACTCATAAAAAGAAGAGAATGAAGAGGCCAGAGTCTGGGAGAGACCAGGTGCAAGCATCCAGTTGACCCTATCCAGTGGAGTTGTATCACCAACACTTAATTTTCCCAGCAATGTGAAACGCTATAAACACAATATTGCCAACCAAGAAAAATCAAACAAGCTTCAGGTGCAGAGTTTCTAATGGGATTCAGCCATGGAGTCACAGAGTGCCTTGTAACTTACTTAGGTATTGAGATCCCAGGGTTCCTTAGAGTCAAACTGGTAACACAAGGCCCAATTCATCTATCTAAATCCCATGTTAGCATTAACCATCTGCGGCTCCAGGTCAACAAAGATACTCTAATCAGGCCAGATAGTGTAAGACATGAAGGATCATTTCCCAGAAAGTCAGTGTCAATCTTTTCTTTGGAATGTACAGGGTTTAAACCAAGTTAACCCTTTTCTGACATTGGATTCCATAATTTTATTAGTTATTTAATATCCCACTATATAAATCTATCACAATTTAACCATCTTCTAATTGTTTGATTTTTGTTGTTCCATTTTTGTTATTATAAGCAGTATTGTACTAACTTTTTTGCACATAATATTGATCTTATATTTTATATATTTCTTATAATAAATTTTTGTATGTGGAAATATTTTTTAAATACTTTGCCAAGTTATTTTCAGAAAATCTCTACCAATTATCATTTTTGAGAAGTTTAGTTTGAGAGTCCATTTTATTGAGTTCTTGAAAATATTATTTTTATTGCTTATTTGGTGAGTTAAAATAAAGTAGCATCGCATTTTTACTTTAGAAAACTCCGTTTCAAAGTTTAAATGAGTGTGTATTTATTTATTAAGTCTAACCTTTAATCAACACTTAGTAAATTCAAGTATGTTGGACATGCTTTGCCTTAACCTATGATTCATGATTCTTTTTCTTGTTGCTAAGATCCATTTGGGGATTTTTCTATTCCTGTGATCTCTCTATTCATACATACCTCAGAACTATACTGATTTAATTAAATTTTGTGCTGTGTCAACTATATCACATATATTTGCTGGAACTCTCCCTGAAATCTTGAAGTTTGAAAAACATTACTTACTCATTTACCCTCAATTTTAGGGTTTTTGACCCCAGAAAACTTCACTGCTTCTTCTCAGCAAATGGAATAGTGTTTTTTTCCATGGGCAACAGCCATTTACTCTGGTCAAATTACCTTAGGAGATAGAGGATGCTTGGATGTTAAAGTGGAAAATAAGGAAATGTATCAGCAAAGCAGCTGCCAGTGACTGTAGCACAAGAAGAGGGAATCACAGACAGGTCCAAAGGAAGAGGCAAGAATTCCCTGAAGCTTTGGAGCCCTCTGTGAGGAAGTGGTAGGGGAAGGAACATAGAACCACAAATGGTTTATGACCCAGAGAGGAAGGAAAGGGAACCAAGGAGAATTACCCACACAAACCTCAAGAGAGTTCTGTGAACGATAAATTACTATGAAAATTCAAAAGGATGAAATACAATTGTCTTTACTGATTAAGAGGGTTTTAGATAAACTGGGGTAATCTAAACCTTTAATACAGACCAAACTCTATGGCAGTCCTTCAGTGAGTTATATGATTATTGTAGTCAATTAGGTGTGAGATGAAAAGTAAGATGATTTCAATTCCTAGTAGAGTCACATTTGGGATAATAGTATGAAATGAGACTTAAAATTCAATGACGATCATAGTGTATTTTCATGCATTATGCTCCTGAGAAGAAGGTAGAAGGGCTCAAGTCCCGTTGTCGTCCCTGCACAGCACAAGCAAGAAGGCGTAGAAACTCAAATCAGCACAGCAAAACATCTAAAGACAAATGCCTTAGAAGGGGTGCTAGCGATTACTCTTGGCTGCCGCGTCCGGCCAAGGGAGCCGAGTCCGGCGAGGGACGGCGAGGTTAAAAGACACACAGGACACCAAGGTTCTTCATCCAGGAGTCAATAATCTTTATTGCTAACACACCTTTTTTTATACCCCAAGCAGCAGAAGTGGAAAACTACCCAAAAGCAGGAGGGAGGGGGGAGAAATTTAGTTTCAACATCTATTATTGTCAGGTACCGAAACCTCCCTTAACAATAAGTCCATCAGACCAGAAAAGGTCAAGGCATTCCCGTGGGATACATATGTCTCAGACGGACAAGCAGGAACAGAAAAACCGCAAGTTCGCCATGGCCTTGTGAGCTGGCCACACTGGCATGCAGAACAAACTAGTGGAGGTAGGGCTCCAGGGGCCAGGGTGGACCTGTTGCCAACAAGTCCCCCTCTTTTGTTTTTTGCATGCCAGTGGGAATCAAGTAGCCCCTGTCTTAGGTCGTTCACAGCCCTTGCGATGCTTACCCGTCTCTGGGAAGGCCCCGATTCCCTGGCTTAGGTCGCACAGCAAGCGTGAAAGTTGCCCGTCACTGGGTACTACAAGATCAGCTCAAGGTGTTATGACCTATCAAGACATTATTGCGGTAAACACTTAACCGTCTCCACCTACGGGACCCATGACCGTCACCACCGAATGGCAGATGTGATTGGACCGAGAGATTAGACAGCAAAGATCCTAATACAGGAAGGCAAGAGGGAGAGGTATGCATAGAGAAAAGATATGGCAGGAGTTCTTCTTTTAAGGAGGACACTCATCTTCGGATCGGTCTGAAGTATATCTCAGAGGGGCGATCATCCATCTTCAAGCGTTGATAGTGAACCTGTATTGGCTTAGAGGCTAAGATATTAATTTGATCCTTAATGAATTGTACTATCTTATTTACAATGCAGGGTCCTATTGCCACTACTAGAAGGAGGCCTAACAATGGTCCCAATAAGGGAAGAAGATAAGGCAAAAATCCATTAAGTCCAGTCCAGAGAGGGTTCTCAAATAATTCCCTCCTCCTTTTTTCTAGGTCTTCTTGGAGTTGTTTAATTTTTGTTCGAACTATGCCAGACTTGTTAGCATAAAAACAGCACCTCTCCCCAAGGGCTAAACAAATTCCCCCTTGATTGGCAGTAAGCAAGTCTAAACCCCGCCTGTTCTGAAGAACTACTTCTGCTAGGGAGTCTATCTGGTCTTGTAAGTCTTTAATGGTTCCCGATAGGGTTTGCACATCATCTAGGATTATGTAGGATTGGAACTGTTAAGTAAAGAAAAGGTAGTTTCTAGGATATCTAATATATTGGCATCTAAATCAGGAAGCTGGGATTTGGGCAATATCAAGGGGTGGTATGTAGGCTCAGGGATCTCCGGCTTTAAAAGCTTAATCACCTGAAGGTGTTTGATAGCATCAGTGGGTCCCCCTCCATCAGAGATTCCGATAGGGGCCTGCATGGGCCAGCAGGAAGGTTTACCCACGACGCCCTCACATCCCGCCTCCGTTAACCGAGTCGTGATGCCTTCCCCTCCCCGGTCACCAAGAAAAGGAATATAATTATAAGTGGTCCCCCATTCTCCACGGGTGTTAGTTAGGATGGCCTCAAAATACTGTTTTCCTTGATTATTAACACAAATTGAGGCCGATGTATAACAGGAGATGTGCATTGCCGGGGTGTAATGACAAGTGGCGGGACAGCTTCCAAGAGTCTCAGTCGGATTAGGGACAACAAGTCCGGGCTTATTAACACATACCCATTTTGGTTGCTTAAATCCTCCGATGTTTTCATTGAGTTCAGCCGCCATATAGGCTACTTTAGTCCCACAATCAATGCTCTGGATATAACCAGAGGGGGCCGAGTGCCGGGGCCCTCCCTTACACTCACAAGGGGCTCCAAAAAGATATTCATGAATATTCCCAGATGGGGGGTCAAGCCCTCCTTCAGCAAACCTGTCCAGAAGGAATGCCACAAGAGGGGTCCAGCTCATGAGGTGTGTCTCGGCACTCACTTGAAGGGGTGAGAACAACAACGGCAGGATCAGCCATCTTGGGAACTTCATTTTGTCTTGAATTTTCATTCACCGGTCTGGTGTAGCGCTCCGGGATCCAAATGGGCTTCTCAGTTCCTGGGGGAAAAACACATACAGCTCCCCTCACTCTAGCTAAGAGTGGAGCCGGGGGTTGCCACTTTCCGGTGGATAAATCTTTCCACCTTATTTGAGCATCTTGTACAGTGGGAGGGGAAAAGTGGCATTGTGCAGCTGTGCGCCCTCCAGTGTCAGTGAGTAAAAAATTTAAAGTAAATAAGGTTATGCTTAGAAGTGCTTGTGGTCCCTGACAATTCCAGTATATCTCCCCCTCTTTTGTTTTTTGTAAATAAGTTTTTAAATGTTGATGGGCTCGTTCCACGATAGCTTGTCCCTGTGGATTATAAGGGATTCCAGTCTTATGATTAATTTCCCGTTGGGTGCAAAACCGTTGAACCGCCTGGCTTACATATGCGGGACCATTATCGGTTTTGAGGCATCGTGGGGTGCCCATGGAGGAAAAGGCTTTTAGAAGATGACTGATTACATCCTTAGCCTTCTCTCCAGTATGTAAGGTGGCAAAAATGAAGCCAGAATATGTGTCAGTGGAAACATGTATAAAGGAGAGCTTACCAAAGCTAGGGAAGTGTGTAACATCAGTTTGCCAGACATCATTAGGTTGTAGTCTTCTTGGATTAACCCCAAGGGAAGGAGAATGAATAAATGGTGCACAGGTTGGACATAATGAGACAATCTGTAAAGCTTGGTCTCGTGAACATCCTGTGTGGAAGCGTAAAGACTGTGCATTTAAATGAAATTTGTTATGGAATTGTAAGGCCTTATCATATTCGGTGGTCACACAGGAAAGGCCAACAGCATGAGTAGCAGCGTCTGCTTTTGCGTTGCCCTCTGACAAAGGTCCAGGGAGCCCTGAATGGCTTCGGATGTGGCCAATGTATAAAGGATCTCGTCTAGCCCAAATGAGAAGCTGAACTACCTGTAGTTGTTCTGTGATGGTGGATTGCTTTCCAATATATGATGCTGTTTCTATGACTAGAGCCAGATTGGCTACATACAAGCTGTCAGTATATACATTAAGAGGAATAGAGCTATAGACTTTGAGAGCTATGATTAAAGCTTCAACTTCCGCCTTTTGGGCCGACTGACCTGACACAGGTTGTCGGAGAATTTGAGATCCATCAAAAACGACGGCAAATCCATTTTTGGCCCCATCTGTATATACAGTTTGGGCCTTTGGAATAGGTTCCCTTTTCATAATCTTTGGGAAGATAATGGGACACCTTTTAAAGCCCTCCAAAAGTCTATGTTTAGGGAAGTGATTATCAATCTGACCCTTGAAGCTGCACAGGAAAAGACACCAAAGGTCATGTTCTTGTTGTAACTTGTGTATCATATCTTGAGTGTAAGGTTGAATAAGTATGTCAAAGGTTTTTCCAAACAATGCATCACCCAAATATTTAGCCTTCCAAATTAAGTTAATAACTAGCTCATAAAAGGGAGTCAATACCCGGGGGTTAGAAGCCGGCAAGTGGACCCAATAAATGGGACCCGTTTGCCAGAACACTCCTGTGGGAGTAATTTTAGAAGGTAGAACTATAAATGACAAGGGCAGAGAATAATCTATCTGCGTAATCTGCATGTCCTGCGCTTCCTGGTGTTCCCCTGGGGAGTTCCCAGATAGAAAGGGGTTGGTCAGTGGGAGGCGGCGGAGACGCCCACTCCCTGGGGCACTGTTTTGTCCCTGCACTGCCCCGTACACTTTGGCTTCCGGGGCCGGGGCGGGCCCCTGCTCCCGTTTCCCGACGGTATTGGGTTACCCTGGATGTCAAATTTTGACCTGCACTCACTGCTCCAATGATTTCCTTTATGACACCGAGGACAAAGTCCAGGCATCCCTCTGCCAGCACCCTCGCTCCTTTCCGGGCAGTTTCTCTTTATATGTCCCTCTTTCCCACACTTAAAACACCCCTTAGAGCGGGTTCCCCTGTTATCAGATTTTTGCATTCCAGTCTTAAGGGCAGCAGCCAAAACCTGACCAGTAATATGAGGCCCATCTATATCTTTGCATGCTCGAATCATGTCATCTATACTTTTGGCCCGGGAGGACTTAATAGCATTTTGGCAGTAAGTGTTAGCGTTTTCATATGCCAGTTGTCTAATAAGTGGCATAGCCTGTTCCAGATTAGGGAATATTTTTCCAGCAGCCTGCATTAGGTGGGCTATAAAGTCTGAATAAGGTTCAGAGGGTCCTTGAGAGATCTTGGAAATTTTTGCTTCAGTCTTAGAAACGGGCAGGGCTTTCCAGGCATGAACTGCAGCTGAGGCTATTTGAGCATAAACACCTGGGTCGTAATTAATTTGTTGGCCTATGGTGGCATACTGCCCAGTTCCTGTCAACATTTCAGCATTTCGCCGTTGATGGCCCGCATTCAGGTTAATCTGAGCCAGCTCGCGGCACCTTTCATGATATTCACTTTTCCACAATAAGAAATCCCCTCCAGATAACACAGCCCTGCAAAGTTGCTGCCAATCATTAGGTATCAGTTGACTGGCTGAGAAAGACTCGAAGAGGGTCAATGTGAAAGGGGCATGAGGTCCATAATTAATGACCGCCTCCTTAAGCTGTTTTATGTCCTTGAAGGCTAGGGGGACATGGGCTCTGGCCGGCTGTCCATCAGCATCGGCGTTTTCAATCATTGGAAAAACCTGAGCCACTCTAGAACCCCAGTGGACCCCCACCCGTCTAGTAGGGGCGTCCTCATTCCAATCAGGATTATAGGGAGGAGGTGCGGCAATTGAGGGGGCCCTAGGCACCCTCACATTTGCCCTTTTAAGGCGATGTTCTAATTCCTCTATCTCCCTTTCTAATCCCTCCTCTTCCTCAGAGAGAGAACTGAGGTCCTCAGGATCCTTTTTGGGCTTAGAAATCTGGAGGCGTTTCCTACCCTCCGAGCCCGAGTCCTCAAGGGGACCCTCATCCTTTAAGGATTCTGCCATTTGCTCTTCCTGCACCTGATTAAGGGCCTGTTCACATTCAGCAAGCTGATCCTTGATCTTTACTTTATCTGTTAATAAAGCATCCTTTACCAACCTCCATAAGGAAAAGGTGGCAACTGGGACACTGTCCGAGCCCCGGTCCCTCAATAATTTCTGAAGGTCATGCCTCACCAGTTCCCAGTCACTATTATTAAGAAATCCTCCTGTCAGAAACCAAGGACAAGCCTGGGCAATAATTTCAACGAATTCGGTTGCAGTCTTAGTTTTTATTCCTGTTCCTTGTGTATTTAACAGCTCTTTCAGTTCGTTGGCCAGACGAACCTTCGCTGTTGAGTTACCCATGGTACGTACCCTGTCTCTTTAAAATATCTTTAAACCAATCCTCCCCCTTCTTTCTTAGAAGGTGAGCCCCGTCCGCTTACCCCTGCTTTCCGGATCTCGGTGAGAACCTCCAATTGCCGCGTCCGGCCAAGGGAGCCGAGTCCGGCGAGGGACGGCGAGGTTAAAAGACACACAGGACACCAAGGTTCTTCATCCAGGAGTCAATAATCTTTATTGCTAACACACCTTTTTTTATACCCCAAGCAGCAGAAGTGGAAAACTACCCAAAAGCAGGAGGGAGCGGGGAGAAATTTAGTTTCAACATCTATTATTGTCAGGTACCGAAACCTCCCTTAACAATAAGTCCATCAGACCAGAAAAGGTCAAGGCATTCCCGTGGGATACATATGTCTCAGACGGACAAGCAGGAACAGAAAAACCGCAAGTTCGCCATGGCCTTGTGAGCTGGCCACACTGGCATGCAGAACAAACTAGTGGAGGTAGGGCTCCAGGGGCCAGGGTGGACCTGTTGCCAACACTTGGCTGCCTAGTGGAGGAGCTTAATTGCAAGGATCAGATGTGTGATTTCCCCTAAGGAGAGGCTGAGGGGACCCCATGTTGTCACTGGGTAATCGGCCTACCCTGGCTGCATCTCACCTAAAGGTCATTTAACTGCATGAGAAGCTTTCTTCATTATCTTGCATTGTTGTCCTAAATAAGAGAGAAAGGCAGTAGAAGGATGTGTGTGTGTAAAATATGTATATATATACCTCTCAATTTTTTGTCCTTTACAAAACCTAGCCTGCAAGATACTGTGCAAATAAGCAGAGCTGAAAGAATTTTTTGAGTTCACTTAACTTGATATTTTTAGCACTCCTAATGATCAAGGAAGAATTTTGTCATTACCTTCAAAATCAGCTTATTGCTTCCGATTTCCAACCAGGCAGAGGGTTAAAGGGAAACAGCTGCATAGTCCTTTGATGCCACAGGGAAAATACTCTCATGTCCTTCTTCCCAATAAGAAAGAAATATTTTTTAATTTTACCTTTTATGGCCATTAGTTCTCCCACTATTTTAGGCCAAAGGCTGTTGTTGGTTAGCTGTGATTTTATTTATGCACATAATTAATCATGTCTCTCTAGCAGATGGTTATTTTGGATAATGATTCACAGCAAACCTTTTTAACAATCATATTATGAGATTGCAGACGGGGTGGTCAGTACTACCACAGAATGCTGGAAGTTAGTTTAAACAACTATTTTCATTAACTAGAACAGGACATCTTGGACAGGAGGTTTTTTGTTTGTTTGTTTCTTAATCTACATTCTGAGGTTTACATAATTTTTAATCAGAGACAGTCTTAAGACATTCTATTATTAGCCTCCCAACAACTCTTTAGTAAGAATTGTTGTGCAGTGGCCTTCCTATAGTGTGTACCAAACAAGGGTGGCTCACACTAAGTTTGCATAATGCCAGTATTAGGAGCACCCAAATTTGTTGTACAAATACTAATATCTACTAGTGTTTTAATAGATCCTTTTACTAAAAAGTGGAAGGCACAGTACCAAAAACAATACATTTTCCTCATGGTAGATTTGGTTGATTTCAGATCATCAAGTACTTAGTATCACAGAATGTGGGCCTTGCAGTTTAGTGATTTTCAAACTTTAGTATACCTAAGGATTATTTGGGGGCAGGTATTGTTAAAAATGTGTTATTTCTGGTCCTTTCCCTTAGAGATAATAATTTATCCAGCCTGGAAAGGGACCAGTAGCCGGCATTTTTATCAAATATTCCAAGCAATTCTGTTCTCAGTCATCATTTAATGAATGTTTAAGGAAGAACACAGACTTTGGGATTATTTTGACTAGCTGCTGTCCCAATTGCCAACTAGGTGATCACATGTAAGTTCCTAGTTCTTACACTCATTAGATCTGTTTCCCTGTTAGTAAAATTCCTACCTCATAGAATTATTGAGAGTTTGGGTAACAAGGTATATAAATATTACTTAGCAAAGGGCTTTATCTGAGTGGAAATTCAGTGTCTTTGTTAGCATTAATAAACAAATCTGGACCAACTTTACTATTTTTTTGTGTAATTTGATTGGAAAATGTTCAAACTGAGAGTCTGGGGCTAATTGAGGAGTCTAGGAGGAGCTGACTTATGATGAAAGGAGAAATAATTCAGCATTTACAACTGCATAAAGTTAAAAGGATTCAAGTGGTCATGGGAAGAGACATAGCTGAAGGGCATGAGGAAGGCTCAGCTGACCAAAGTGTAGTGAGATGATTAGAGTGTTTGATGTGATTTGACAAAGGAAGAGGAAATTGCAACAGCCTTTTTAATAAGCAGCGGGGAGGATTCCAGGTCACCCTAATATATTGGAAGGAACATTGATTTTAAAAAACTGATAAAATACCGTTTCAATAAGAGCAAAGAATTGTTCTCTTTTCCTGTGTTGATATTTTAAAAAAGAATAAGAAAAAAGCACTCAGATACTTTGTCTCCAAAGAGCAAAGAAACAAAAAATTGAGTATTTTGAAAAGAATAGAGTCCATCAGATTAATGTTCCAGATCCTGAGGTTACTCTTATTTTTAAAATGCTATGCATTTTTACTGAAAATGTCAAAATGTACTTTTTGCATTTTAGTGGTCTTATGAAGTCATAGTAAACCAACAATTATTATTTCATTGTACTATTTTAATATTATACTAAAAATTTCTATTAAGTGTTTAAATGAGAAGTTTCTAAACAATGTAAAGAACTGTTATTTTTATAAAATCTTATGTAATGTTGGGCATAAAAGATGATAAAGATAAATGAAAAATCATTAAAAGTAAATTTACTGGAAAATAAGTTATTTTTATGCATTGCTTATTCAAAACCTGGACTTAAAAGTCAAGAATCAGATTGTACTTTAGTTGAAGCAGGGAAACCCATATGACTTCATCCAGACCAACCTTATATTCATCATGTGTGTGTGTGTGTGTGTGTGTGTGTGTGTTGAGGAAGCGGGGAAAGACTGAGAGAAGGAAGAGCAGCAAGTCTTAGTTGTGAGAATGGGAATCATATAGGTAAATACAGAGTAAAGATGAAATCAAGTAAGGATTTGAAACAAAGTTAGTTATTTCCCTGGCACATTACAATGCTTTATAAATATTTATGAAATACATATATTGGCTACTAATAAGAAGAATATACATCTTTTGTGTTCATATTAAGCTAATATCTTCTAGTAAATATATAGAAAACAGTTCGGGGCTGGGATGGAGGGTATTTTCAGAGCCAGCTTTACCTGTTTTGGCAAATAAACCAGATATTTCATGCCACATGTTAGAGTCCTGGAAGGCGACTATCTCAGAATTTCTCCCACACTGAATGGTCAAGGTGACTAAAATCTACACCAGTGGAAGGATAAGTTTTTATATAATATTGGCAAATAAACTATATCTCTTTTAGAGGGCCATTTAAAAATGTCACTATGTTAGCTGAAAAATATGACACTTTATTATACTAGCACCCATCAGTTCTTAATATTAATTTGTTTGTGATTAAGAATTTCCAGAGGCTGAGGCAGGAGGATCGCAAGTTCGAAGCCAGCTTCAGCAATGCAGCTCAGTAAGAACTTGTCTCCAAATAAAATACAAAACAGGGCTGGGTATGTCACTCAGTGGCTGAGTGCCCCTGAATTCAATCCCCAGTGCCAACAAAAAAAAAAAAAAGAATTTCAGACAATCAATGATCCTGGGGTTAAGTGAATAGTTACTCAAATAAAGAAAAGAAGTAAGAAATAAAGGTGAGGGCAAAAGGCAAGGAGTTGGGGTTGTGCCTCAGTGGTAGAGTGTTTGCCTAGCTTACGTGAGGCACTAGGTTCAATTCTCAGCACCACATATAAATAAATGAATAAAAAAAGGTATATCAGCATATAATTTTTTTTAAAAAAGTTACATTGTTATTAAAAAAGGCAAAACTTGCTTATGTCTAAATTACCAGCATTTCTCTATGTTATTAATTATATGAAATTTTCCTAGAGAGTCATATCATGCAAAATAAGCCAGACTCAGAAAGTCAAGGGTCATATGTTTTCTCTCATATATGGAAGCTAAAGAGGAAAGAAAGGGGGAGGAAGAAAGAAAGAAGGAAAGGAAAGAGAGAGAGAAAGAAAGAAAAAAAAGGGATTTTCTGAAAATAGAAGAGAGACCAGCAGAGGAATGGGATTAGAGGGAGGCAAGAGGGGATGGGAAAAAAATTCTGGGAAACGAAACTGATCAAATTGTTTTATGTGCATGTAGGAATATGTCACAATGAATCTATTATGTTTAATTATAATGTACAAATAAAAAAGTAAAAAAGAAGCATTTGGAATCTCTTACGTTTTTTCCTTTTCCTTACCTCCAATCTTCCTTTCTTTGTTTTCTTTTCCCTTTTGCATTTATTGAGAGTAGAATCTTACAATTAAAAATCTCATTAAGGGGTGAAATTGAAATGCCCACTGGCCCGATTTAGCATCTGTTGATGTGATAGATCAAAATAATTTTGAGAACTTTGGCAGACCTCACTGGGGATAACGCATGATGGGACAGCTGCCAGTTCACCCTTGGACAAAAGGATTAGCATAAACATGACCTGAGAGGATGTACAAGCCCCGCCCAGATTCCAGCAGGCCTGGCTGCCCTTGTATTACATGGCAAGTACACTTGTCTGGGAACTAGGGAACAGCCCATTAAATGAGTTATAGAGAAAAGAGAGCTTGCAAAAGAAAATATCTCTAGCTCTGAGCCTCGTGCAGTAATTCCTGGGAATTAAAATAAAGAAAAGCGAGTCCTAAAAATGGATTCATTAACAACTGCTAACACATATTACACACTTGCACTATTTCAAGTTCTCCTCTAAAAATTTACATGTCAAGATATATTTATTTCTTACAATAACCCTTCGAGGCAGGTGTTGATTTTATTTCCATTTTATAGATGAGAGGCTCATCAATATTAACAATGGTACATCAATATTAACAATGGTGACTTTTCTTGTTCCTTTCTGGTGGTTCTCTGGGTGTTCTCCAGGGCACATACTTAGGAGTGGAATTGCTGAAACTGGACACAGGGAATTCACATCTTTTTTTAAAAAAATGTTCTAATTAGTTATACATGACAGTAGAATGCATTTTGACACATCATATATAAATGGAATATAACATCTCATTCTTCTGGTTGTACATGTTGTACAATCACATCAGCTATGTAATCATATTTGTACATAGAGTAATAATTCATTATATTATCTGATTGTCTGATTGTCTTATTCATTCTATTTTTTATCCTTCCTACTCCCACAAACCCCTACTCTCCCTTCACTTTCCTCTAATCCAAAGTACCTCTATTCATCCATCCCACACCCCAGCCCTTATTGTGAATTAGCATCTGCATGTTAGAGAAAACATTTGGCCTTTGGTTCTTTGGGATTGACTTATTTTGATTAGCATGATATTCTCTAAATCCACCCATTTACCACCAAATGTCATAATTTCATTCTTCTTTAAGGCTGAATAATATCCTATGATTTATATATACCACGTTTTATTTATCCATTCATCTGTTGAAGGGCACCCAAGTTGGTTCTATAGTTTGACTATTGTGAATTGAGCTGCTATAAACATTGATGTGTGTGTGTCACTGAAGTATGCTGATTTTAAGTCCTTTGGTATAAACCAAGGAGTGAGATAGCTGGGTCAAATGGTGGTTCCATTCCAAGTTTTCTGAGGAATCTCCATACTGCTTACCATAGTGGTTGCACCAATTTGCAGTCCTACCAGGATTGTATAAGTGTACCTTTTCCCCCAAACCTTGCCAACATTTATTGTTGCTTGTATTCTTGATAATTGAGATTCTGACTGGAGTGAGTTGAAATCTTAGAGTAGTTTTGATTTGCATTTCTCTAATTGCTAGATATGCTGAATATTTTCTCATGTATTTGATGCTCATTTGTATTTCTTGTTCTGTAAAGTGTCTGTTCAGTTCCTTAGCCCATTTATTTATTGGGTTCTGGGGTTTTTTTGGGGGGTGTTGTTATTTATTTATTTATTTATTTTAGTTCTTTGTATATCCTGGAGAGTAATGCACTATCTGAAGTGCATGTGGTAAAGATTTTCTCCCATTCTGTAGGTTCCCTCTTCACATTTTTGGTTGTTTCCTTTGATGTAAAGAAGCTTTTTAGCTTGAATCCATTCCATTTATTGATTCTTGATTTTACTTCTTGCCCTGTAGGAGTCTTGTTAAGGAAGTCAGCTCGTAAGCCAACATGGTGAAGATTTGAGCCTACTTTTTCTTCTATTAGTCACAGGGTCTCTTTTCTAATGCCTAGGTCTTTGGACCACTTTGAGTTGAGTTTTGTGCAGGATCAGAGATAGGGGTTTAATTTCATTTTGTAATATATGAATTTCCAGTTTTCCCAGCACCACTTGTTAAAGAGATTATCTTTTCTCCAATGAAAATTTTTGACACCTTTGTCTAATATGAGATAACTCTATTTATGTGGGTTTGTCTCTGTATCTTCTATTCTGTACCATTGTTCTACATGTCTGTTTTGTTGCCAATATCATGTCATTTTTGTTACTTTGGCTCTGAAATAGGATTTAAGGTCTGGTATTGTGATGCCTCCTCCTTCACTATTCTTGCTAAGAATTGCTTTGACTATTCTGGGTCTCTTATTTTTCCAAATGAATTTCATGATTGATTTTCCTAATTCTATGAAGAATGTCATTGGGATTTAAATAGGAATTGTATTAAATCTGTATAGCACTTTTGGTAGTATGGCCATTTTGACAATATTAATTCTGTCTATCCAAGATGATAGGAGATCTTTCCATTTTCTAAGGACTTTTTTTCTTCTATGTCTTCCTTTAGTGTTCTGTAGTTTTCATTGTAGAAGTCTTTCACCTCTTTTGTTGGATTGATTCCCAAATATTTTATTTTATTTTTTGAGACTATTATGAATGGGATAGTTTTTTAAATTTCTCTTTCACTGGATTTATCGCTGATGTATAGGAATAAATTTAATTTATGGGTGTTGATTTTGTATCTTACTACTTTGGTGAATTCATTAATTAATTCTAGAAGTTTTCTGGTGGAATATTTTGGTTTTCTAAATGTAGAATTATATTGTTGGCAAATTGTGATAGTTTGAATTCTTCTTTTCCTATTTGTATCCCTATAATTTCTTTTGTCTATCTAATTAATTGCTCTGGCTGAGTTTTCAGGACTATGTTGAATAAAAGTGGTGATAGAGGACATCCTTGTTTTGTTGCAGTTTTTAGAGGGAATGCTTTCAGTTTTTCTCCATTTAGAATGATGTTAGACGTGGGTTTAGCATAGATAGCTTTTACAATGTTGAGGTATGTTCCTACTATCCCTAGTTTTTCTAGTGTTTTGAACATGAAGGAGTGCTGTATTTTGTCAAATATTTTTTTCTGCATCTATTGAGATGATTATATGATTCTTGCCTTTAAGATTATTGATGTGATGAATTATGTTTATTGATTTCTGTATGTTGAACAAACCGTGCATCCCTGGGATGAACCTCATTGATCGTGATGCACTATGTTTTTAATATGTTTTGTCAGAATACTATGGAGAATTTTTGTACCTATGTTTATCAGGGATATTGATCTGAAGTTTTCTTTCCTTAATGTGTCTTTTTGCCGCAGTCTGGCTGCAGCAAAATAACCGGGTGGGGGGGGGTGATGAGCAACTTGTGTACATTGATACAGCAGGAGTGGGAGCTGTTTATTGTAGGGCAGGAGGGGTATTTATACATTCCACACAGCTTATCTTAATTAACATAAACTAAATACAGCAGTCAACCAATAAGGAATCTCCACACTTAATGGCTCACTGGCATTACTTCACAAACCACTCCCTCTGGCAAATTGCCAGGCGCCATCCTGACTTGTTTACAGAACCTAACATCTTTTTCTGGTTTTGGTATCAGGGTGATACTAGTCACATAGAATGAGTTTGGAGAGATTCCCTCTTTTTCTATTTCATGGAATAATTTGAAGAGTATTGGTGTTAATTCTTCTTTGAAGTTCTAATAGAACTCAACTGAGAATCCATCTGGTCCTGGGCTTTTCTTGGTTCATAGGCTTTTGATGGCATCTTCCATTTCTTGCTTAAAATTGATTTGTTTAAATTGTGTATGTCCTCCTGATTCAATTTGGGTAGGTCATATGTCTCTAGAAATTTGTTGATGTCTTCAAGATTTTCTGTTTTGTTGAAGTATAAATTTTCAAAATAGTTTCTAATTATCTTATGCATTTCAGTAGTGTCTGTTGTGATATTTCCTTTTTCATCACGAATTTTAGTAATTTGAGTTTTCTCCCTCTTTCTTTTTTTAGCATGGCTAAGGATTTATCAATTTTGTTTATTTTTTTAAAGAACCAAAATTTTTTATCGATTTTTAAAATTGTATCTTTTGTTTCAATTTCATTGATTTCAATTATTTCCTGTTTTCTACTGCTTTTGATGTTGATCTGTTATTCTTTTTCTAAGGCTTTGAGATATAATATTAGGTCATTTATTCATTGACTTTCTATTCTTTTAATAAATGAGCTCAATGCAATGAACTTTCCTCTTAGCACTGCCTTCCTACACAGAGATTTTGGTATGTTGTATTGGTGTTTTCATTTACCTCTAAGTATTTTTATTTAATGACTGATTTCTTCTGTTATCAATTTGTCATTTAATAGCATGTTATTTGTCTCTAGGCATTGTAGTAGCTTCTATTTTCATTTTATTATTGATTTCTAATTTTATTCCAGTTTGATCTGATAGGATGCAGGATAGTACCTCCATTTTTTGTGCTTTCTAAGAATTGTTTTGTGGCATATGTCTATTTTAGAGAAGGATCCATGTGCTGCTGAGAAGAAAGTGTATTCACTGGTTGATGGATGACATATTCCATATATGTATGTTAAGCCTAATTTATTGATTATATTATTTAATTTTATTGTTTCTTTGTTTAGTTTTTGTTTGGAAGATCTATCCAGTGGTGAGAGAGGTGTATTGATGTCACCCAGTATTATTGTGCTGTGGTCTATTTGATTCTTGAAATTGAGAAGGGTTTGTTTGTTTCATGCTGATGCTCCATTGTTTGGAGCATAAATAGTTATGATTGTTATGTCTTGTTGATGTATAATTCCCTTAAGCAGTATGAAATGTCCTTCTTTCTCCCTTCTTACCAGCTTTGGCTTGAAGTCCACTTTATTTGATACATGGATAAAAACCCCTGCTTGTTTATGTGTCCATGTGAGTGATATGTTTTTTTCCCCCATCCTTTCACCTTCAGGTTGTGAATGTCTGGCTATGAGGTGAGTGTCTTGGAGACAGCATATTCAATTTGCCAGTCTATGTCTTTTGATTGTGAGTTTAGACCATTAACTTTTAGGGTTATTATTGAGATGTGACTTATATTCCCATTCACTTTGGTTTATTTTTGGACTTTAATTTAAATTAGTTTTGCCTTTGATTGTCTTTTCCTTTAGTGTAGCTCCTCCCTTTGCTGGTTTTCACTTTTAAAAATTTCCTCATCATAGAATATTTTGCTGATAATGTTCTGTAGTGAAGGCTTTCTAGTTGTGAATTCTTTTAACTCATGGAAGGTTTTTATTTCATCTTCATATTTGAAGCTTAATTTTGCTGGATATAAAACTCTTGGTTGGCATCCATTTTTGTTCCGAGCTTGGTATACGTTATTCCAGGTCCTCCTAGCTTTGAGGGTCTGCGTTGAGACATTAGCTGAGATCCAAATTGATTTCTCCCTATATGTAATCTGATACTCCTCTCCTGAGGTCTTTAAGATTCTATCCTTATTCTGTGTACTAGGCATTTTAATTATAATGTGCCTCGGTGTTGGTCTGCTGTAATTTTGTACATTTGGGGTCCTATAATCCTCTTGTATTTGATTTTTCATTTCATTCTTTAGTTTTAGTTTTTGGAAAATTTCCAATATTATTTCATGGAAAAGATGGTGTGCATCCCTTTGGTTTGTATCTCTACACCTTCCTGTATTCTGATAGATCTTAAATTTGGTCCTTTAGTGTTATTCCATAATTCTTGGAAGTTCTTTTTATGGTTTCTTACCATCTTCTCTGTGTGGTCAACTTTATTTATAAGAGTAAATATTTTGTCTTTATTGTCTGAGGTTCTGTCTTCCAAGTGGTCTAGTCTGTTGGTGACACTTTCCATTGAATTTTTAATTCAGTTTATTGATTACTTCATTTTGAGGATTGCTGCCTGATTTATTTTCATAATCTCTCTTTATTAAATTGATTTTTCACCTCCTGAAATTTATCTTTGATTTTACTCCTGACATTATCCTCTATGTCCATGGATTAGTTTAACTATGTACATTCTGAACTCTTTCTCTGACATCTTCTACGGAGTCATCAATGGACTCTATAATTGGAGCATCCTGGTGTGTTTGAGGTGCTTTGCTACCGTGTTTTTTTTTTTTTTTCATGTTATTCATGTATCTTTCATCTAGCAGTGTGAATCTGAGATAGTACAGTTTCTACTCTATAGACTTATAGTGTCCCTGAATATTTTCAGTACCTCATGTTTAAGGGAAAGATCAATATTAACAGTACCCAACACAAACAATATACAACTTTAAACCAAATAGCTCCTATTGAGATGTTAGGTACTTCTCTCCCAGGCAGTCCTGAGGGCTGAGCACCAAGACCTGTGTGCCTGTTGTGGAGAGGTGCTTTGTATTAGGCATATCAGGACCACGCACTGAAAGTGTGGGCTGACCTTGTAGCTGCAAGCACTGGGCTGGGTTGGTGGCTAAAGAGGGACTGGGAGACTGGGGACTGGGGAACCAGAGGACCCAGATGGGTGTGGGACTGAGGCTCAACCTGGAAGGACCAGGGGATTGGTGGATGCCAGACTGGGGAGGAGCCAGGGACCATATTTTTTCCATGACACAGCAGGTGTCAACACAAGTTGGCCCCAGGAACATGATGGGTGCCAGACCAGCTGGCTGGGGAAACCAAGAGCAAGATGTCCTTACACACTCTTTCTAACTTTCCCCTCACTGAAGCAGTCCAACTCATCCCCACATGCTTCAGGACTCACAAAGCTGAGGAGAGCCTGGCTCCCTCCTGCCTCTGCAGCAAGATGTTACTACCAGCACACTTAGCAGGAAGACCTAAGGTATAGTAAAACCTATAGAAGCCTTGATAATGTACCTCCAGGCCCTGTTTTTTGTCCCCAGACAGAGGCACCCATGTCCCAAGATGTTGGTGGGTAAAACCTGCAGGCAGCATGACACTGGGCCTCTAGGCCCTGGCAAGTGTCCCAAGATAGAGGCTGGTGAATCTTGAGGTGGTGATGGTGGCAGCAACAGTGTCCCAAGATGGAGGCATAAACACCAGGAGATGGGGCAGTGGTTGTGGGAGGCATTGCGGAGATGGGAAAGTTGGGAATGTACATCTTTATCTTAGTAGACCAAATTTGCTCTCCAGAGCAATTGCATCATTTTACCTCCAGGAATACATGAAATCTTACATTGCCCTTTTATCAGGCATTTAAAACTTGCCAAGGTGAGGGGTGTGGAAATCTTATTTACCTTTGTATTTCACTAATTACTTAAGCTTTATCATATCTATGTATGTTTATTGGCCCCTCTATTTTCATTTTCTAGGAATTTACTTTCTGTTCTTTGATAAGTTTTATTGGCTTGTACATGTTTTAATTGGTTATGTGTGATTATATATCTTGGTTACTAATTTTCTGCTGCTTATATTCAGGTTAAATATTCTTTCTCAGTTTTCTCCCTTTCTTCTCTTTTTATTTCTCTCTTTCACAGTGTCCTTTGATTACATTAGTTTTAAATTTATAGGTTAATTTACAGTCTTTTTCTTAATAACCTACTGCTCCTATCCTGAAGAACTAGAGACATTCAGCCACTATAGCAATTTTTGTTATACACGGAGTTCTCATATGTGCATGTCTTTTTCTAGACTTTCTCTTCCTCCACTTCCTCTCCCCTTTTTCCCCTTAAATTCCTGCACTAATACCACACTAATACCACATTGTCTCAATTGTTTTTACTTTATAGTTAGCCAAGAAATCAGTAAGGTGATTCTCTATACCATACATATTAGTTTTCTTTGGTATTGTATTTATTTATTTTTAATCTTATTGTTTTCTCCAATATTATATTTACTATTCTTGGGTCTTTTCTCATTCTTATACATTTGAAAATTGATTTTGTTAACTTGAATAAACTGACCTTCGAGTTTGAATGTAATTTAATGGTTTAACAGGTTCATTTTGGGGTGTAGATTTCCATTTATTTAAGTCTTCTTCAACCTTTTAATAATATTTTATCATTACTTATGACATCTCATATTTATTTCTGGTATCTTATTATTGTTATTATAAATGGAAACTTGGAAAATTTTCATTTTCTAGCTGTTTGCTATTGTTGTATAAGAATACAGTTGATATTCTGCATTGCTTTTCTATGTTACCATAATTCAGCAACATTTCTGAAATCTATGATTAATTGTAGTATTTGGATTTCAGGTTTTTTTTTTTACAAAGGCAGTTTGGGTATATTATTTTAAATATATATTTCTTATATATATGTGTAGTATTTATACACACATATATGTATATATAAAGGGAGAGAGAGATAATCTACATATGAAAAACTAAATCTTCACTGGGCTCAGTGGCACATGTCTGTAATCCAGTCTCAGGCAACTGAAGCAGAATCACAATTTCAAGTTCAGTCTCTACAATTTAGTGAGCTCTCCTCTCAAAATAAAATGTTAAAAAAGAATAGGGGCAGAGAATGTAGCTCAGAGGTAAAGTAGCCTTGAATTTAATCCCCGCCACCCACCCTGAAAAAAGAAAGAAAAATCTTTCTCCCATCTGTTATGTGTTTTTTTTTTTTAGTATTTTTTTTTAGTTGTATTTGGACACAATACCTTTATTCTATTCATTTATTTTTATGTGGTGCCAAGGGTCGAACCTAGGGCCCCATGCATGCTAGGTGAGCTTTCTACTATTGAGCCACAATCCCAGTCCTCCGTTACTATTGTATTTTTATTTTCTTATTCTTGCCTGTAGTGCTAACTGGGACCTCCAGTACACTGTTAGATAATATTGTTGATTGTGGCTATCCTTAGCTTTAACCTAGCTTTCACTGGGAGCGTACTTCTGAAGTTCTACTCTTTAGTGTCATCTTTGCTATAGTTGAGAAGGAAATTTCCTCCTATTTTGGGGTAGTTTAGGTAGTTTATGTTACAGTGATTTGCAATGAAAGATTTACGTTTTGTTCACACTTTCTTTCCCTGTGGATCAACTGTAGCCCTTTCCCATTTTCTATGCCAGGACAAAGAGGATGGAACTACCTCTGACTGTAACATTGTCAATCAGCAGCTGAGGGAAACAGCTCATGGTGAACAATATGGTGGCTTGGAAAGTTTTGCCAGGGGAAGAGGACATAAGTCTTCAGTTTGCATTTCATTGACCAAGGGAAGTCCAGAGATCATGCCTTATTTAAACAGTTGAGAACATACAATTCTCCCTTAGGGACAGGGAATCATGAGGAGAGACTGAAAAGCATTTTGAGCACCAGTATAATTGGCCACAGTGAGTAGGTTCAATTGGCTAATAGTGTTGTCGCCTGAAGTTTTAGAAGGCATTTTGTCCATGACTTCAAATGTACTGATATGAAGTTAGTTTTTCCCTCCCTCTTTTTTCTAAACCTAAGGAAGAACTATCTGAATAAAGCTATAAACTTTCTTCAAGTCTAAAAAGCCTTATTTGAAAAATCAATGTATTTTTTTTACTTCATCTAAAATCTTTTGTGGGTGAAAATTATCTTATAAAGAAAATTTGTTGGCATTCTCCTCTGTCTTGGGTATGGTTTTAACTATTATGATGGATACAGGTAAGCTAAAAAGCACACACTTACATTTTCTCTTTTCTTTTTTTTAAATGAACACACTTTTCTTGATATAAAATGTACATTCCTGATATTTTTGATATGAGGTATTAGAATATTATCTTCAAAGACTGACATTATTACAGGGATGGGTACTAGGGAATCTGGGATGGTTTAAATTGTGACTAATTTTAATGGTTTAGGAAATTATGTATTATGATGATGATGATGATGATGATGATGATGATTGAGGATGGAATTTATCCCAGGGGTGCTTTACCACTGAGTGGCATCCCAGTTTATTTTTTATCTGAAGACAGGATCTCACTATGCCAGGCTGGTCTCAAATTCGCAATCCTCCTGCCTCAGCCTCAGGAGTCTTTGGGATAACAGG
The DNA here is from genome assembly GCF_021218885.2 of Marmota monax. Classification (NCBI taxonomy): domain Eukaryota; kingdom Metazoa; phylum Chordata; class Mammalia; order Rodentia; family Sciuridae; genus Marmota; species Marmota monax. The sequence goes on along the minus strand of NW_026694256.1, from coordinate 3,939,971 downwards.
CATGCACTACCATGCCCAGTAGGAAATGAGGTATTTTTAAAATGCATTAGAAAACCCAAAGAAAAACATCTAAAAATGAATTTTTTAAGAATATAAATACGTGGATATGAATCAGTATAATGATGAGAAGGAAGTGTGTGTGTGTGTGTGTGTGTGTGTGTGTTTAAAGAAAAAGAGCTTAGAGAAGAGATTATAATAGTTGCCAGAGGCTCATGTGTAAAGGCAGGGTGCAAGTCTTCTGTTGTATTAGGCTCACAAAGAGTTCAATATGCAATATGTTAGACATATGCCAATAAATTTGATAACCTTGATGAAATTAACAAACTCCTACGCATATACACCTTACCCAGATTGAATCATGGAGAAATAGAAAGTATGAACACAACAACAACAGTAACAACAAAGAAAAGAAACAGGATTGAATCAGTAATAAAAATAAAATCTCTCATTGAATAAAAGCCCAGGACCTGAGGGCTTCACTACTGGAATATGCCAAACATTTAAAGAAGAGTTAGTGCTGATTCTCCTTAAGATACTCCAAAATGAATAAAATAAAGTCTTCCAAACACATTCTACAAAGCCAGTATCACCCTCATATCAAACTAGGTAAGAATACAACAAAACAAAAAGAAAAGAAGGAAGGAAAGAAAACTACAGGCCAATAAGCCTGGTGATGTAAACTCAAAAATCTCCAAACAAAATACTAGACAACTGAATCCAATAGCACATTAGAAGATTATTCACCGTGATTTAGTGGGATTCATATGAAGGATGCAAGAACGGTTCAACATATGCGAATAAAAAAATGTGATACTCCACATCAACAGAATGAAGAGCAAAAATGGTATGATCATTTTGAGAGATAAAGAAAAGGCATTTGATAAAATTAAATATTCCTTCTTGATAAAAACTTAAAACAAATTAGGAACAGAAGGAAAATACATAATAAAGGCCATTTTTAATAAGCCAACAGCTGACATTACACTGAATGCAGAAAAGATGACCATCTGGAACAAGAAGAATGCCTACTCTCATCAGTGCTGGAAGTTCAAGACAGAGTAATCAGGGAAGAGGAAGAAAGAATGCCTATCAAATTTGGAAAAATGAGTCAAATTGTCACTTTATAGATGACATAATATTATATATTATATGTGTTATAATATATAGATGATATAATATTATATATATTTAGAATATTATAATTGGAAGAATCCAAGGAATCTACCAAAAGATTATTAGAACTAATATATGAATTCATCAAAGTTGCAGGATCCAAATAAAGCTAAAAAACAGTAGCATTGATGTATGCCAGTATCAAGTGAACTAAAATAGAAATCAAAATCAAAATCCCATTTAAAAGAGCTACAAAACCAAAAAACAAAAGAAAAAAAAATCCTAGGAATAAATTTAATCTAAGAGGTGAAATATCTGTACACTGAAGATTATGCATTTATGGATTGGAAGATTCAATATTATTAAAATATGCATACTTCTTGAAGTGATTATAGATTTAGTGCAATCCTGTCAAAATACCAATGTCATTTGTGAAAAAACTACAAAAAAATCCTAAAATTTATATGGAGTCACAAAAACTTCATATAGCTAAAGCTGTCTTGAGCAAAAAGAACAAAGCAAGAGGCATTACTTATGTGACTTTAAACCATACCAATCTGTAATCATGAAAATAGCATGGCATGAACACAGGCATGTAGACTAATGGAACAGAACAGAGAGCCTAGAAGTAACCCCACACATCTGTGGCCAGCTAAGAGCACACATTGAAAAACAATCTTTTCAATAAATAGTGCTGGGAAAATTAGATATCCACATACTCAAAGATGAAACTACATTCTAATCATTCATCAGTTACAAAAATCAACTCAAAATGTGTATAGTGAAATATAAGGCCTCAAACTATGAAACTACTTGAAGAAAACATAGGGAAAATACTTTAGGACATTAAAATCAGCAAGGACTTTTTGGACAAGACCCTCAAAGCACTGGAAACAAAAGCAAAAGTAGACAAATAAAATTGTACCAAACTAAAAAGCTTCAACACGGCAAATGAAACAATAAACAGATTGAAGATACAACCTACAGAATGGGAGAAAATATTTGCAAACTATACCTCTGACAAGAGGTTGATATCCATCCAGGATATATAAGGAATTCCAACAACTCAATAGCAAAAAACCCCAAATAACCTGATTTTAAAAAATGGGCAATAAGATCTAAAGAGACATTTCTCAAAAGAAGACTTACAAGTGCTCAACAGGTATATGAAAAAATGTTCAACATCACTAATTATCAGGGAAATGCAAATCAAAGCCACAATGAAGAATCATCATGACCACAGTAAAAAAAAAAAAAAATGCTGCTATCAAAATGTCTAAAGGTAACAATGCTGGTGAGGATGTGCACACTGTTGGTGGGAATTTAAATTTGTACAACCATTATGGAAAACAATGTGGAAGTTCCTCAAAAAATTCAAAATAAAACTATGATATGATCTAGCAATCCCACTCTTGGATGTGTATCCAAAGGAAATGAGTAAATGTCAAAGAGACATCGGTGATCCCATGGTCACTGCAATATGATTCACAATAGCCAAGAAATGAAAACAACCAATGTATCCATCACAACTGAAGAATGGATAAAGAAGGTATGATTCATGGATACCATGAAGTGTTGAGGTTTTTAGCCCCCGGTGTCCTCCTGACCAGCGGGATAAGCGGGGAAAGCACAACCCGACCAGGAGGAGCCAAGAGAGGTAAAGGTCGACTGGCCGCCCTCACCCACACGCTCCAGGGAAAACAGTCAAAGCAGGATCTCCTTTAATGAGGAAGTACACACAGCTTATATACTGCACAGGAGTCAATCAGAATAAAGGTCAGAGGGGTGGAGCAAGTTCACGTGTACACCCATCCCATGGTCTGTAAGGGAAGGCAGGAGCTGTTCACGAGGGCGGAAGAGTCCTGGACCTGTCCGCCTCCTCCCTCACCGCCCACAGCACCGCCTCCTGGCTGATCACCAGGAGCGACCCAGACACATGTGTGGCCCCAAGACCTGGAAGCAGGCAGTCATATCCTACAATGAAGTACTATTCAACTATACAGATGCATGAAATTCTGTCATTTAACACAATATGGATGGAACTGGAAGTCATAATGTGAAATAAAATTAGGCAGACACAGAAAGAAAAGACATGATCTCACTCATATGAAGAATTTAAAAGAAGTTTATCTCAGAGAAGTTGAGAATAGAATGGTGGTTACCAGAGGCTAGGGAGAAGAAGCAGGGGAGAGAGGGATAGAGAAAGGTTAAAAAATGGGTACTAAGTTACAGCTACATAGGTGCAGTAAATTGTGGTGTGCAACTGCACAGTGCGGTGACTATAGATAATAATAGTATCCTACAAATTTTAAAAAGCTAGAAGAAAGGATTTTGAAAGTTTTCACCATAAAGAAATGATAAATGTTTGAGGAGGTAGACATGTTTAACCTGAATTGAACATTGCACATTGTACATATAATGAAATATTAAATACTATCACACTAATATGTACACTTTTAAAGTTTTTTGTATAAAATAAAAATAAATTTGAAAGTAGAAAAAAAATCTTAACATACACTATTTTCTTTACTTTAAATGCTCACTTTTACCTTATATATCTTACGTATCCCTAGTCTTAAGAAATCAGTACATCAGTACTTCATCTCCCTCAAGAGCACTGTTTTTTTTTTTTTTTTAGCCATAAGCATTGCCTAGCAGGTTGTTCTATTGTGCCCTTTATCACGGATGTCTGTGTTTAATTGTTGAAAATTAGAATGTACAGAAATTCTTAGCAGAACACTTAGTCCATAAACTGTACTAAATTAATTGTGGTCATCATTGTTAGGATTATTGTTCATCTGTCTTTTAATCTTTTTAAGTTTAGCTACAGAGTCTGGTCTATTTTCACATTCCTAGCAGTACAGAGTCTGGTAGCTGCTCAAACAACAACAACAACAACAACAACAACAACAAAAAACAAAACCTGAACATTTTAAGAGCCCAAGTCCTTTCTTTACTTCATTAACCCCATTAACCCCCTTTGAATTCTTGGTTTTATCTTTAAAATTTCAATTTAAAAAGGAAATAATTAAAATTCATTTTTTTTTTGTTTCTGGATTCACACACAAATGGTTCCCACATGCTGTGATCAAAGAAAATATATCTTTAATCAGTTAAGATGAAGAATTCTTATAGAGAACATCTCTGATGCTACTTTAAAAGAGGGTGGTCTTTCAAGAGACTTTTTTTCAGCATGCTGTTAGTTTTATATTGCTGTGTAAAATTATGCCACAAATTTAGCCTTTTAAAACTACACTGATTGATTATTTCATAGTCATACAAGTAAATAGTCCAAGTGAGCTCAGCTGCCTACTATACCTAGTCAAAAGACTGAAATTAAGAAATTAAGAGATGAGTAGCCTGGATTTCTATTTGGACAGTCTAAGAATAATTCACTTTTAGTCTTATTCAGGTTACTAACAATTCAGTTCCTTGTGGTTGCAGGGCTGAGGTCTCTGTTCGCTTCCTGACTGTTTGCTGAAGGTTTTCCTCAGCTTCTAGATGTCACCTTGGTTCATGCCCCCTCTGCCTTCAATGTCATCGCTGACATATTGAATCCTTCTTCTGACTTCCTCTATTGCCATCAGCTAGAAAAAAAGCTCTCTCCCTTTGAGATTAGATTGGGGCTTGTATGATTACATTAGGCTAAACCAGATGGTCTCCCTGTCTTTGGCCCAATACTGACAGTCATATAATATTACATAATCACAGGAGAGGTAAATATCATATTCACATGTACCGGGGGTCAAGACATCTTCAAGGGACCATTATGCTATCTACTACAGGCCACTCTAGCCCCTAAAAAATTCATATCTATTTTATATATAAAATATATTTATTCAGTACCCTCCAAATTTTCATTACGTTATGTCATCAGCTCAAAATTCAAAATCTCATGTATAATCTAAATCAGTTAGGATGAATTTTATGTTCATAATCCTATTCTATGGATCTATGATACTAAATAAACATTTATCTGCTGTTATCATATAATGGTGGGAGAGAACAGGATAATAACTGTGGACATTATGTTTCAAAATAGGAGAAAGTGGAAAGTAAAAAGGAGTCATTGATTCTAAGAAGTTTTGAAATCCAGCTGCAGACTCCTTAGGTTTCAAAGCCTGGGAAAAGAGCTCTGTGGTTCTTAGCTCTCTTCTGGGCTCTTGTGTCCTAACTTTTAGCTCACTTCCTGCTAATAGAATTTTAGAGGTCCAACAACTTTTCCTTTTGTAATCTCCTTTTCTGTTTAGTTTATGCTGTCGGTATTGCTGCTGGTATAGATACATCAAGAACCCATGGGTCTCCTATAGTACAAGGACTCATGCCATTTGACACATCCTCAGGTCACTTGCTTGTGTGACTACTAAATAATAAATCAATGTAATTTTTTAGAGGCTAAATTTGTAGCATAATTTTATACAGTGATATAAAGCTAATAGCATGCTGAAAAAAAGTCTCTTGAAAGACCACCCTCTTTTAAAGTAGTGTCAAAAATGGCTTCTATGAGAATTCTTCATCTTAACTGAGTAAAGATCTATTTTCTCTGATAGAAACGTGGAAATCATTTGTGTGTGAATCTAGAAGCAAAAATGAATTTTAATTATTTCCTTTTTTAAATTGAAATTTTAAAGATAAAACTTTAAAAGAATTCAAAGGTGGTGAGTGGGGTTAATGAAGTAAAGAAGGGACTTGGGCTCTTAAAACTTTTAAAAATAATTAATTTAACAGATTTTTTTTTGAGCCACTACCAGACTTTTTACTGCTAGGAATGTGGAAAAAAAAACAGACTGTGTGGCTAAGCTTAAAAAGATCAAAAGACAGATGAACAATCATCCTGACAATGATTACCACAATTAACTTAGCACAATTTATGTGCTAAGTGTTCTGCTAAGAATGTCTGTACATTCTCATTTTCAACAATTAAACACACACATCCATGACAAAGGGCAAAACAGGACAACCTGCTAGGCAATGCTTATGGCATAAAACAACAACAACAACAAAACAACCAACAGTGATCATGAGGGAGATGGAGTACTGATTTCTTAAGTAAAGACTAGTTAGGAATGCACAAGACAGATAAGGTAAATGTGAGTGTCTAAAGCAGAGAAAATAGTTGATTTTTGTGGTGCTCTAATGTATATCTGTTCATATCTTAGCATAATATGACTCCAAGGATCAGATTGCCAAATCAGTTTAGCACAAATTAAAATTTTTACCAGGATCAAGCTTTATGGATAATTTCAAATAGAATTAATCTGAGTATCAGAGGAGAATTATTTGCATTTTTAAAGATTGGTCTAGATTATTTTTCTTTCATAGGTAAAGGGAAAGAATAAATTGCAGACCATTTACTTTCCACAATGCATGAAACTTAAGGAGTCAAACACCATTGTTATACTTTACTGTAATAAAAAAAGGCTTCTCCCACATGCATTTATTTTTCATTTTATTATAAATTTTATGCTATGGTAGATCAGAATTTATCTCATACACGTGTGTGTGCATATACACATTTTAAGTATATTGATATTTTTAGGAGAAAATAGTGGAACCAGAGAGAGATAAGCAGAAGTGAAATTTTAAGGAAAGATAATAAAAATGTAGGGATGATGTAGCCTACACAATATTAATTTTCCTTTTCATACTCAAAGAATTCAGATTGGGGTTGGAGACAGCAATGTTTAATTCAAAACAATATCTTAACCTCTCCTGAAGATTAACAGTGGTAATGTAACCCAATTGTGGGCAGTGATATGCAAGTAGAAGTGAGGTTTCTGGGAAAATTTCTTGCCAAAGGGTCAGGTTCAGCTGACATATGACTTTTTCCTTTCTTTTTCATGACTGGAATATGGATTAGTTCCGGATGTGGAGCATCATGTTTTGACCACAAAGCCACCTTGAGGGAAGGGTCAAGAGGAATGCACAGACTTGGATCTTGATATACATGAGCTGCTGAACCAATACCAGTAAACACTTATCTCTGGACATTTCTTGATGTGAAAGAAGTGCAACATATAATTTATTTAAACCACTGTTTTAGGGGTTGTGTTACTTGGAAGCAATTCTTCACTGACAGAAGTGGTTATTCAGAATAATGCCCAGAGAAGATGTTTACAGCTAAGGAGTAGGAGTATACATGAAACCTTTCACCTGCCAAAGCTCTTGATTTATATCTTTAATTGCATTTGTGGGTAACAACTGTGTTATTAACTGAATTATTCTAGATCCCCTCAAAAGGTGTTCAGTCTTCATCTCCGTCACATGTTAACTTCTGACGGGACTTACTTAGGTTGTATGTGATGAAAAAAGAGAGTTTAAAAAATTACAAGATGTTTCCAAGTTAGACTCTTGCGATTATACACAATATACAGGATGTTTTTATTATGGGAGGGGCACAGGGAATAGAAAATGCTCCCTGATAAAGAAGAAAAGAAGATCACTCCAAGTTATACTTCAGTATGACTTTACAGCTAGCACTTTAGAAAACTAAGAAGGGCCATCGTTCTCAATATCACAGGAGTAGATTCAGATAGGAGGAGCCACAGTACTGGCTAAAATAAAGACTGGAATGGGATTGTTTAAAGTATGTCAAGAACCTTGAAGGAAATGCTTCTGAAAAACTAAACAGGGAATAATTTTTTTTTTAGTTCTGTGTAACACCTACTTGATGTGTGCTATGAGAAAAATTTTAGTTTTATTCTGTGTTGAGTATCCCAGTTATCAAGCCAGAAAAAGGTGTGGGACATTTTTTTTTCATGGGTGTTTGAATTACATTTAATGATATTGCAAAAATGGATGTATAATTAAAACAGGTTAAGTTTATAAGAAAGTTTCTAACTTCCATACAATATTCTGTCTCCTGATTGGGAGAGATTTTGTTATAACTCTAGTGGATAAACTATATAAGTGGATGTCATTCAATTTTAATTAACTATGGTTCTTTCAACAAATTTCTTGAGTCCCAACTGCATGCCAGCACTCTTTGGAGTAGGAGACAGAGCAATTGACAACCAGATATGTTTGTGTGCTTATTTTTTCTACTTGAAAATAATGTATTTCCAGGAATATAGGCATAATAATCACAATGAAGTGTGACCATTCTTAGGCTGGTGACCTGTGCAGGTGGCACAGAGAGACCTATCTCAGCCCAGACATTGACAAGTTCTGGGAAAACAGGGAAAGAATCAGAGTTCGGTCTGTCTGACAGATGATAAATTGTGCCCCTAAAGGAAATCTCTTGGGTTTTTATTTAAAAACTGTTACAAAGGTTCTGTAATTTCTCTGTTTAGGAGATTTAAATATTATACATTCTAAACTAAAACACCAACTTTTACAATTTAGTATGCTTATATCTGGTATTTATGGACCTATGATATAATCAGGGGTAAACCCATATTGTAACATGTGATAGATTAATGGCAATAAAAGATACTATATTCTATGCTTTCTTAATTTCTTCTTCTTAAAAGGTTCCTATTTTTTAAAAAGGAAAAACAACAAAATAGAAAAAGCCACATGACCAACCCACTTTCTTGTAAAACAATTTTTTATGTAGCTTTTCTTTGCTCTGGAACATTGTAAATAAAACTACTTTTAAATTTCAAAAGGACTTGTTGCTTCATTCTGTAAACATCTCAATTGATAATACTATTGTTCAATTTAATAATGTTAGAATGATGAGTTTGATAAAATATTTTTTTCTATTATAAGAGAATATATCCTTTAAATCCAAAATACCATTCATCAATATTTTTTCCTCATATGCTTCCCCCCAATTAATATTAGCTTATGCTTCATTGTGCATTCAGTGTCTTAAGGCACAGTTGTTAATTGTGAAATGCTTAATTTTCAGAGGAAAATAGAAATTTTATGTGTAATCTCAGGCATATAAATTACTAACCTGAAGAAGTGAAGAGAAACATTTGTTTGGGATGCTCCCAACACCACTGGAAGTGAGAGAGGATGGAGGGAGAAGGAAGAAAAGATGTGAGGTAAAAGAGCAATGTTTATTCACCAGTAGTGATTTCAGCATTTTATTAAATGATCCCAACACAGGCAATGTGAAAGTGGTCTAGAAAAGTGTTTTTTAAAATTTAGTATCTGTACCATTCATCTGCAACCTTTTAAAGATGCAGATTCTGATTCAGTAGTACAGGGGTGGGGACCCAGATGGTGTGTTTCTAACTGCTCTTGTGGCATAGCCAGGGTTAGACATGTGGCTTTGAATATTGGCTCATTTCAGAAATTGAAAAGATCCTGATGGTAAGGCCATACCTCTGAACAATTCAGACATTTTGGTGCTGAGGCCCAAGCTTCAGTGTTTGGTAACCACCTTCCCACACCCCATCAATCTGTAGCTAGACTTGAGAAACCTCTTGTTAGAAGGCAATCTTCATCATTGGCAGGAGCTGGTGGATTCACTCCAATGGTACTTAAGAATCACTCATAAACTAAAAGTCAAATTACTGCATTACAATGGACTGCAGCTGAGAAAACAAAACGTTATTTAAATAAAAACTCAGCACACATAGGATATGTTTGGCTTCATAGATTCTCAGAAATGTTATTGTTTCTGTCCTTGCATAATTTCACTATTGAGTTCCTGTGTATAAGAACATCTTGGGAATAGTGGTAAGTAAGAAAAATAAGCCATTAAGGTTCTCCTTACATGAGCCTGGAGTGATTGGAAGTCTGACTTCTTCATATTGACTTGTCTGATTTCAGAGATGGCAGGATTTCAAGAACGGAGTTTTGAATGTTGGTTTTAATTAATCCCAGTCTGTTCTCTACAAATTGGATTTCTCTCTAGTCTAGCCTTTCTGATAGCCAGGATTACCCTTATTTCTTACCTGTACAGAAAACTTTCAGTTTCAATTTTAATATATCAGTGAATCATAATTGCTTTCCTTCATTCATACTAACTGTATTTAACAAGGCTTCTTTTAACAGGAAGCAAAAGAATCTGGATAAATTAAATAAGAAAAGGTATGTATTTAAAAGGACAGATAATGGGGAGCTTGTAGGACCACTGGGGATACAAAGAACCAGACATGAGGCTGAATGTTCAGGAACCATACCCAAACCACAGTGTAGCATCGTCTGAAGGGAAACTGCTATTGCTCCTATTTTCCCCGCTGCCATACTGCAGCAGGAGCACAAAATTGCAGCCACCTAGCAAATAAAGATAGACACATTCCCACCTCCATCTTTCTAGAAAATGCATTCTGTTTCACATGCCATTCACTAAGGTCTCCAGGTAAAATGTAGGTTTGAGTTTCAGGATCAATCTTAACTTAGGGGTATTTCTACCTTGATAAAGCAGGAACTTAAATCAGGGGACATTCCTCAGTCATAGACATGTATTTAAACCATGCTGGGGCAGTAGGGAAGTATGTCAATGGTCTATACCCTTCCTTGAGTCTCCTCCTTTTGTAATTTAGGTTGGTATAGATAGCATAACTTTTATCCCACTCCAATAAGCACTTACTGTCTACTCAGTATTCAAAATATAAATAAGTTGAAGATAATTTGTAGAAGGACTTATAAATTGTTAGAAAATAATTCCAATGTATTCTTTACATCTAGCAATGCAAAATATACTGGATTGACATTTACAAAAGAGGAGACTTTACTGTCACAAACTTCGGGGTGCAAAGTGGGAGAAAATAATACACATTTTAAGTCTCATTTGTCATCATTTAAGTCAGGTATAGTGAAATACCTAATAAGGACATGGTGTCATGTATATATTGTTTTATTGTATGTTTCCAAATGTTACATAAGTTGTTAAGGACAAGTATCCATCTTTTTAAATTTTTGTGTTATTCATAGTGTTTACTACAAAACCAGACACATAGTATTTACACAAGTATTTCTTGTTGAATTGAATTATTTGGGAAATATATATATATATATATATATATATATATATATATATATATATATATATATATATATATGAGAGAGAGAGAGAGAGAGAGAGAGAGAGAGAGAGAGAGAGAGAGAGAGAGAGAGAGTATATTAGGCAGTTTTTCAATGCTGTGACCAAAATGCCTCACAAGGAGAAAAACTTTATTTTGGGCTCATAGTTTCAGAGGTTCAGTCCATAGATAGTTAAGTCCATTGCTTTGGACCTGGTATGAAGCAGAAAATTATGAATGAAGGAAATTGCAATGGAAAGCTTTTCATCTCATGGAAGACAGTAAGGAGGGGAAGAAACAGGAACAAGATATAGTCACTGGCATGTCCTCAGTGACTTACTTTCTCCACCACTTCCCACCCACCCACCCAGTAGTCCATTCATTTTGTGTCAATTTGTTCTTTTTCTAGGGCTTTTTTTTTTTTTGGTGACATTTTATTCTTTTAAAGAATTCACTCAGTACGATGAAGATTTTGATAATTTGTGTTGTGTGATTCTTATTTACCACAAGTATTTTTAAAAATTTTCATCCTTGATTTTTTCTACTATCCACTGGTCATTCAATAAAAATTATTTAGTCTACAGGTGTTAGAGTAGCTTCTATTTTTTTAAATTTTCTAATTGACTTCTAATTTCATTCTATTATGATCTCATATAATGAAATGTATTATCTCTATTTTTTTTTTGTATTTGAGGCCTATGATATGGTTGTTTTTTTGAGTTGCTTTGAGGCCTATGATATGGTCTATTTTACAGAAGGATCCATGTGCTACTGAGAAGAAAGTATATTCAGTCATCGATGGATGAAATATTTTATATATGTCTGTTAAGTCTAAATTATTAGTTGTATTTATTAGTTCTGTAGCTTCTTTATTGGCTTTTTATTTGGAGGATCTTCCAGTGATGACATATGTGTGTTAAAGTCACCCAGTATTATTATGTTGTGGTTGACTTTATTCTTGAAATTGAGAAGGGTTTGTGTAATGTACATAGGTGCTCCATTGTTTGGGGCATAAATATTTATGATTGTTATGTCTTATTGATGAACAATTCCCTTAAGCAGTATGAAATGGCCTTCTTTGACCCTTCTGATTAACGTTTGCTTAAAGTCCACTTTATCTGATATGAAAATTAAAAACCCTTTCTTGTTTATGTGATGCATGTGAGTGATATTTTTTTCCCATTTTTTTACCTTCAGTCTGTGGATGTCTTTGCTTATGACGTGAGACTCCTGGAGACAGCATACTGTTGGGTTTCTTGTTTAATCCAATCTGTCAGTTAATGTCTTTTGATTGATAAATTTAGTCCATTTACATTCAGTGCTATTATTGAGATATAATTTTTATTCCCAGTTATTTTGGCTTATTTCAGATTTTTAACTTGAATTCATCTCTCTTTTAATTGACTAGTTTTCTAGTGTAGTTCCTCCTTTAGCTGGCTTTCACTTTTACTTTTCATGAAATATTTTATAGAGTATGTTTTATAGTGCAAGCTTTATAGTTGTGAACTCTCTTAACTTTTGTTTATCATGGAAGGTTTTTACTTCATTATCAATTCTGGAGCTTTATTTTGCTGGGTGTAGTCTTGGCTGGCATAAATTTAATTTCAGAACTTGGTATATATTATTCTAAGACTTTCTCAGTTTGAAAGTCTGAGTTATCAGCTGAGATCTTGGGTTGTTTTCCCTCTAAATGTTATCTGTCACTTTTCTCTGGCAGCCTTTACTATTCTATCCTTATTTTACATGTAAGGCATTTTCATAATAATTTGCCTTGGTGTGGGTCTGCTTTAATTTTGTTTGGGGTCCTGTAAACCTCCTGTATTTGGTTTTCCATTTTATTGTTAAGGTTTGGGAAATTTTCTGATATTATTTTATTGATTTGTATTCATTTGATTTGTATCTTTGAGCCTACGACTATTCCAATAAATCTTAAATTTGGTCTTTTCATGTTATTCCATATTTCTTGGATGTTCTGTTCATTGTCTCTTAACATCTTTTCTCCATGGTCAACTTTATTTTCTGGATTATGTATTTTGTTATTGTCCTTGCCTGAAACTGTCTTCCAAGTGATCTACTCTGTTGGTGATTTCCATTAAAGTTTTAATTTGGTTTATTGATTAATTCATTTTGAGGATTTCCAACTGATTTATATCTCCTTATTGAAATGATCTTTCACTTCTTATATTTTCACTCTGATTTCATTTCTTACCTCATGGATCAGTTTAACCATGAACGTTCTGAATTCCGTCTCTGACATTTCCTCCACTGTGGTGTCAATGGAGTCTATTCTTTAGGTGTTCTGGGTTATTTGAGATGGTTTGTTCCCTTGGTTTTTCATATTGTTTGTCTATCTATCTAACTGGATAGATCTGATGTTGTAGAGTTTTTACCTTGTGAATTTACAGTGTGTCTCTATGTTACTAGTACCTCACAGATTAGGGAGGGGGAGCCTAATGATAGCAAAACTGAATGCAAACCATATACAGCAGTAGACTAGGTCCTTAGTTCCTATTTTTGATATCTAGTGTTAATTGGTACAATATATAGAGATAGTAGGACCAGAAATTTCCATCAGCAAAAACAGTAAATAATTATGCATTATGTCTGGTTTAAAATCAAACAGTAGGTGTTATCTATTAAACAGTAGGTGTTCTGCAATATTAATTATTGCTGTGACATTGGTGGTGGAAGTAGATGTTATACATCTCAATTAATGTTAAGAAGTGTTAAGGATAGAGTTGAGTATGAGAGAGGAAAATAGGAGTGTAGAAAAGTGTTTGCAATTTCAAAGGGTGAATAGGGCAGATGCAGTGGTAACTTAGGATATGTTGTTAATGTGAAAGGGGAAAAATAGCAGAATATAAAGGCAGTGAGAGAGAGTGAAATTTTGGTGTCAGGAGCAGGAAAATAAAGAGGGGGGAAGAGAGAGAGAGAGAGAAGGGAGATAGAATAGTTGCAAAGATGATACAAAACAAAATCAAAATAAGCTAATCAAATATCCTAATACTCAAAAATACAAAGCATGGGAAAATAACACTTTCAAAAAACAAATAAGCAAACAATAAACAAGTCTGGAAATTAGTAGAGGGAGAAACAAATATGAAAATGTGTAGGAGACCTTGAATTAGTCAGTACACATTCAAAGAGAACAAAAACCCAATAGAGAACACCAACACAAAAGCAAAACAGAAATACAACAAACAAACAAGAACAACCACCATATCTTGGTGAAATGTTATGAAATTAAGAAGTCAAATCCACCACAGTGGACAAAACAGTCATCGAGTTTAGATGTTCACTGACTTTGCCCACCTGATTTTGTTTTCACTTTTTCTTGAGGTATGAACTAAGTGTGGGAGTATGAGCTGTCATTGGTGCATTCTTCCCTTTTATTTTGTTGCTCACAAGGTTGAAGGTTGAGGTTTATGACTTCTCAATTTCCCTTCTTGATAGATTTGGGTAGGCCAGGCCTGGAGGTAAAGTAGTGTTCTGGGGAGGCTGAGTGGTGTGCAGGTGTGAAGCAGCTGGTCATGTCCTGGGGGCTGGTTTGCCACATCCAGAGGACCCAGATGGCCTGTGCCTGGTGAGTCAGGGCCAGACATTGGGTCGTAGGGGCTAGTGGTGAAGCTGGGTGCTGGGTGGGGCAGGCCTGGCAGTGAAGCAGTGGCCTGGCATGAAGGCCTATGGGCAAGTGGCTAAGCTATAAGCCATGTAGGCAAAGCAGTAGGCCTGGTTGGTGGGTAGGGGGTTGAGAAATTGGGGACTGGAGGGTCTGGGGGACACTGGCAGGTACTAGACTGGTGCTGGACGTGGTGGGTCCCAGGGACTTGGGGACCAGTGGACCAACTGGGGAGGGAGCCAGGAACTAAGCTGGTGACAACCTGGCTTGGGTCCTGGGAGCCTGGTGGGTGCCCGACTAGATGGTTGGGCAAGCCAAGAGCCAAATGCCCTCCTACCACCCTTGTAACCTCCTGACTCACTGTAGCTGGCCCCATCAGTCCCTTCCAGCTGCAAGACTCATGGGGCTGGGAATAGCTAGGCTCTCTCAAACCCCTCTAACCTGTGTTCCCCTGGGTGAAATTCTCCTAGTTTCTGACTTTCCACAGGTTTGCTAGGGTCTTACAGGCCCATGCAGACCTAATTGCAAACTCATGGATCTGGGTTTACAGTTTCTGTTGGCTCCACCACATTCTGCAGTCCCAAGATGGCTCCTGGATCAGCTCTCTGTGGACAATTGATAAACTCAGGGTGATAGGATTTTTTTAGATCTGATTACTGAGTCAAACAGTCTCTGGTTTGATTAGGGCAGTCTGCCCTCCAGTCTTAGGATTTTTCACTTTAAGCCTTGGGGAGACATAGTATTCCTGCTGTTTGAGTTCTGAATAGCTGAGCTAGGAGAAATGCTGCCTCATTCCTAATTCACCATCTTGCTTTCTTCCTTTATTTCTATTCATTGTTCTTTTCTTCTGAGTTCCATCTGCTATTAATCCCATTAATAACTATTTAAATTTATATATTGTATTTTTCAGCTCTAGAATTTTAATTTTTGTTAGATTTAAAAATACTCATGAAATCTTTCATCATTTTAGTTATTTATCCATCTTCTGCTCACGGAGGGGGGCATTATTAGCATAATGCTAATAGCCTATGTCCAGACAATGATGCTGAGCTGGGAACAATTCAAGGTACCCAGTATCTTCATCTTTTGATAGATACTATTATCTCATTAAATTATTTACAAAAGGCAGCAAACCCCTCCATGTACTTAGAGGAAAACACTTTTGAATTTTAAGGTAGCTTCTAGAAACAACATTTAATGACATATTCAAAGGACAGTTGCAGAAAAAGATAATTCATATAATTCATAGTCATGCTTCCCACTGGTTTTCAAGATTGTGTCAGAACCTAAATTACTACTTCCCCTAGCAATGCATTTTTTTCACTTTTCACCAAAGTAATAATAAGGTATTTCTTACTAATAAAAAACTTACTATAGGCGTTTACCAAGGCCCCATTTTTGGTTCAGTGTTAATTTCCTTTCTTTGACAAATAGCCATGATGTTATTTGCTCACCAGAATGCTTACTGCTTCATTCTACCAGTAGATAATATTTGTTGATGGTCAAAAATAGACTTGATCAAAATATAAGCAAATCGTAAGAATAAAGTCAACAATTTTAGGCAGCTAATAAATGTTTAATTTTTTTGTTATTTGATTGACTTTACTAGTATTTTTGTTTTCTTTGATTATATGTAAACTATTAATGAATAGTTTATTGAAGATTATTATACATTCAGAAAAGTGTACAGCTGAAAGTTTTATGGCTCAATGAAATTTTCAAAACTAAACACACCTATGTAACAAGCATTCAGAATGAGAAACAGAAAATTACCAGAATCCAAATGATTCTTTGTTCTTTTCTAGTCATTAATTTCTCCCCAAGAATAGAATTGGATATAAATTTCCTATGTTTATATATGAATACACTACAGTGAATCTCCACATGATGTACAACCACAAAACTGGGATCTTAATTAGAATAAGTTAGGCTCCATGTATGTATAATATGTCAAAATATATTCTACTGTCTTGTAGTTCTAAAAAGAATAATCACTATTCTTTTTTTGTAATTAGCACATTATAGTTATATAGTAGTTGGATTCATACTGACAAAATCATACATGCAAAAAATTTGATTTCAGTTTATGATCTCCCCCTTTTTCCTCCTATCCTCCCTGCCCTCTCTGTTCTCCTTCCTCTACTCTGCTAGACTTCCTTTTGCTTATCTATCTATTTATTTATTTATTTTTGCATTGCAATTCTCATACCTTATATATAATCAGAGATATTATGAATTATTTTATAATGGTGTATTAAGAATTGCAATGCAAAAATATTAGGGAATGTTTAAACTTTTATCCTTATAGTTCAGCCATGAATCAATTTTGACATAAGACAGGTAGATACTGAAGGGAAAATCAACATGAATTCAAATAACATTTGTAAGTCAGCATATAAAATTTAATAGTGATATCAACTTTCAAATGGGCCTGATTATAATGTTTCATTGGCAATTTTGCTAAAGAGAATAAACATAAACAGATTCATATAGGACATTTCTATTTACCATCACATTTTAAAATATATCTATAATCTGTTACTAAATTTGGCCAACATATTTTCATATATTTTTATTACATTTCTCTAAATTGTCTTATTATCTTTAGAGATTTACAACCATATTATCAACCGTAATTTGAGTAAATATGCATTGTTAGCAATATTAGAACTATATTAGTGGACATTTTAGTAATAAAATCTATTCATAATCCTTAGAAGTTAACATGTTTATCTTTGCTTTACCCTTCTTATTATAATTTAATTACAAGTATTTTATTACATACAAGTATAGTAGGTATGAATGTGTTTACAAACAAATTGTAACTCTTAAGTTTCTACTAAACAATCTGTACTTTGAGTTTCTGTCATCTCTGCTGTGGCTATAACCAATAAATATATATTGGTTCTGGAATTTAGGTAATCTTCATCCCTCCTGTTGATTCCTGACTCTCCAGTTTATGCCAAATTTCCAAGACCTTACTTAGGTATTTGTGTGTGTTTGTAACAGGATATTTCCTATCATTGTCCTACAAAAGACATTCTATGATTTGAGGAACATGGCTCCTTTAGTAATGGTAGCTCTTGAGGCAGTGGATCATTTGAAAGGCTACATATTTGCCTAGACAAACTATAAAGATATTTCTTTCTTCATTTTGTTTCTTTGCTGGAGCATTGATATAAAGAATGAAACATGCTCTCTCTTCTCTCACAACTTCAAAATTTTTCTTTCTTTCCTTCATTTCCTTCATTGGTTGGTGGGTAAGAAGATGGGAGGGAGACTGGGTATCTTGTTCCCAAAGCCAACACTAGGTTGGAAGACCAGGTGGAATGCTGGCTAATTATTTTCATTCTTCTTTTCTTCTGTCACTTGTATTTTAACTACTTCTAGTAAGGCTGAGTGTACCTAGGAACAGTCCTGTGATTACATGAAAATGAGCTAGTTGAGACTAGGATGATGCTTCTATGCAACAATAGAAAAAAAAAGGAATGGATAATAAATAAGAGAGACAAGAAAGTATTCAAATAATGGAATAGTAGGGAAAAGAGCAATGATATAATGGGCATTTTAATGGGAAGTCTTCAGGGTTTAGTTTCAGTAGTTTCCTGTCTATTTAAACATGCATACACATATATTAAATAGATTCCTATCACAGCATGGATTTCAACATGCTGTGGATACTCTTTGAGGTGTCCTTACAAATAATAAAACCTGACAAATGGTACCTGATAAAGGCATCATCAAATATTTGTGTGCTTCTCATTTCCTAATCACTTTGTAGTTGATGGAGACCTTGTGTCTCATTCTATCTTGTGGACCATTAGCAGAAATGATGCATTTTATTTATATGTCTATCCATGAACAGCTTTTTGGGACCTTCTAGCTACATATTTTGCTAACATAGTAATCTAAAGAACAAGGCATTGAGATGGACAGAACCTAAATCTCTGAGTCACCACATGAAAAAAAATGCTTTGAAATATTTCCTAATATCAGGAAATGATAAGTAAACATTGATGTGATAATACACTGATCCTTGGGGATTTATTTGCTATTGCAATACAGGCTGCGTCATTTTAACTAATTTAGTTTGGAAGGTAAGATGAGTATTCTTTCGACTCCTGCTTTGTTACATGAGTCTTCTTTGTTTCATAAAAACACTCATTGCAAAGACTCTTTTCTTTAAAAGTGATATGTATTGGTTCTTTTGTTGTAGAATTATAAATCATTTACTATAGGACAGATTCTTGACAGGGAAACTAAAAGCTAAATTGTTAGCCATGTCTGCCAATTGAAGAATGACTTGGGATAAAGATAAAATATATTAGAATTATCCAGTAGTGGAGAAATATGATTCCATTAGAAAAAAGAAAGATTTATTACCAACCTTTTGGTGGCATGTCTGATACATAAAATGAGGTTTCCTTGAGATCTAGAGGTCATTCAGTAGAAGTAGTTCCTTGTCATTAATAATTGATTTAAATGTTCTTTATTATTTCAGTAAAGGTCAATATCCACTATACAGAAGTCTTACATAAAAACTTCATATTTTGATTTATTTGATGTGGATATTGCTCCAAATTTTAAGGATGCAAGTTAAGGAGATTTCAATGTTTTGGGGTATAGGAAGCCCTAAGTCTTTCTATCAGTTTATAAATGATGAGAATAAGATTCAGAAAGTTAAGTTTTTCACTGAATAGGAATTTGGATTCACTGTTTCCTCCTACCTTTCTCTTTTCCTCTCTCTCCTATTCCCTTCTTCTCCCTCACCATCTTTTTTCCTTCCTTTCCTCCTCTCTTCCTTTCTTTCTTTTCTCTTTATATTCTTCAGATTCTAAAACAGTTTATTCAATATTTTTATAATTACCTGAAATAAAATTCCCATAACTAGTTTTAAAGTATTCGGCACAATCTCTGCAAATCCATTTAATTTTTCCATCTTTTCTCAGATATTTTATATTTAAACATTAGAGGTTTTAAAATACAGATTGGCTTCCAACTTATCACACTGTTATTACTTCTGTGATTTTTATTTTATTCACAAAGAAATTTACTTCTTTAGAGATTTATCAGAAAATTGACTTTATTTTCTATTTTAGTAAATTAAAATTATTTCTCCACACATAAATAAAACATTATTATAATTTATAGAGATTTAGACCAAAATGAAACACATGCTCTTAAGATCTTCCATTAACATGCATTATAACTATATTTTCACACAGATACTCTAATTAGAATTTTAGGATCCATGGTCTACAGTGAATAGGTAATTTAAGGAATAATGAAGCTATTTTATGATAGTGTGGCAAAAGAAACACTTAACTGCTGGTGATCCAATACAACTTAATATAAGAGTTCAAGAATCCTAAACTTCTCTTATAACTCAATCAGAATGTTTTGCCCTTTCCCAGTATATATCTAATGGTGAGAATCCATATAGGAAGAAAGAACTGGGAATGTAGCTCAGTGATCCAGCACATGCTTAGCATGTATGAGGCCCTAAGTTCATGCCTCAGTGAAACAAACAATCAACAACAACAAAAAACGTAAGAAGTTGTGAAGAATGGAGAATGATAGTTGTAAAGTTAGCTCTCAAAGTAAAATCAAATATACTTCCTTTTCCTAGGGACAATGGGGGACACAGCTTTGTCTAGCTTGAGGGCACAAATTCAACAGAGGAATATTCTCTTTCTCCCTCTCCTTCCCATCCACTCCTCCACCATCTTTGGACAACTACACATGGTCAGTGTTGCCTATTGCCCTGGTTCTGGATGACAATGTATAAACAGCATGGAGAGAAATTAAAACTAAGCATAATTTAGTGGCCATAGATTTCATTGATTCATTCCTTTCTACAAGCTAAGCTAGAGCTGTGAGCACAAGGGAAAGAGGGTGGATAGCTCAGTCTTTTATGTCCAAGGATTGGTTGGTCTCTCCTTTGTCTTGCTCATTGTTTATTACTAGCTAGTTTGAGTTGTCTTTTGGCCAGTGTATGGTGGTCCACAGCCAGCTCAACACGCTCTAGAAATTTTGGAGATAGTTGATTCTCACTTGCAGTTCAATGCAGCAGGTTTACATGCTGATTGAAAGGATCTAGACATTGATTACACTTGGTCAGCAGCTAAAATGGCCATATGAAAATTGATTATACTTAATGTTATATAATAACTCATTAACTGACTGGCTACATAACTTTTTGTGAGTTTGTGTATTGATATGACCCTCAATACATCTCTTGCATTTCTAACTCCATCTTGGCATCTGCTCCTCAAAGAATGTGAACTGACAAACTTTTGAAATGCTCTCCTCTTTGCACTCTTGCTCCCTTCTAAATTTCCTGATGTAGGCAGCATGGTTTTATACCTCCTTATGATTCTATAGTCAAAATCTTTCATTGGCTTCTATTGTTTATGAGACAGTGATCAGAAATCACTCTCATTGTATAAGTAGCTGACTATTGCTTGGCCTCTCACTCTATGTCATCTTGTCCCAAGATTTCTTTAGTTTCTTGAATGTTCTCTCCTTTTGCCATATAGTTTTACCTAACTCACTATCTTTTCCTCTACAGCTTTCAACTAATCATTTAGAATGCAGCTTAAACATTTCTTTCTCAGAGAAGTTTGATCTGATATCATGAAATTCATCATGTCCTCCTGTTATAATGATCTGTATCTTTATTTCATAAAACCTATCATTGCTATGACTCATATTTATTCTTGATGCTTTTATTAAAAAGCAACTCCCCCAAGAGACTGAGAGCTCCTGATTCAGCATCTACTGTTTTGCTTACTGATATCTCTACACCTAAAACAACAGGTAACACAAGAGTAGTTACTAACAACTTTTATTAAGACAAATGAATGAAAATATTGAGAGGGTTATCCTTCATTCAAACCAATTTATTATAAAATTTTATTTCAAATAGACATTTACATTTTAAAACTTCTAATTTCTCCCAGTAAATTAGAGGTGTTTTTCAACCTTCCCTTCAGGCAGGAGCTAGATTAACATGAAACTTGAGGACATCTCCATTTCAAATAGCCTTTCCCTTTTCATGTCAGTGGGCTGTTTGGAAGGATAGTGCTAGCTTAACAGCAATTCAGGCTTTGTGTACCTTGTAAAAGACAAGCAGACATAGAAAACAAAAGAGAAGTAACTATGCAACAGCACTTTGGAAATCAAGTGAGTTCCATAGGTTTGGATTTCAGGGTGACCATTCATACATAAGGTTTAGACTGACTTAGGAATGTGATGGGTAAGGTAAATTTATTTTGAAAACACTCTTTGGTAATTCTTCTTCTAGATTCTTTAGAGAGTCCAGCTCAGGCCGGAGAAGGTCCAATATGTCCTATAGATTAAGAGCATGGACTCTGGACTCAGCATGACTGGACTTGAATTTTGATTTCATCACATTCTGGTTGTTGTAACCAGGGAAAACTATTAGCTTGTATAAGAACAGGCTCATCATATGTAACAAAGGAATAAGAACTCCCATTTCACCTAATTTTATGAAGATTAATGAAGAACTTAATATCAAGCTCTTAACATAATAAATGTATAGTAAGTGTTAAAAATCCACAGCTATTATCAGTATTGGTCTGTTTTCTTGTGTTACTTTTTTGCATTTGAAGTTCCTGAATTAAGAACATGCCATTCCCAAGTGTTTTCCTCTGATATGTGGATATTGATTCATAGTGGGGGAAGAATGGAGAAATTTTGGATTGGGCAGAGTGGAGTGAGGGGAGGGGAGGGAATGAAGAATGGGGAGGAGTACAGGGCTGGGAAGGGTGGAATGAGATGGACATTATTTCCCTATGTACATGTATGATTGCCTGAATTGTGTGGCTCCATTGTGTACAACCAGAGAAATGAAAAGTTGTGCTTTCTTTGTATACAATGAATCAAAATGCATTCTGCTGTCATGTATAACTAATTAGAACAATTTTTTTAAAAATGACTTTCCTGGGTAGAAATGTTTTTCCATTCCGTTTGTTGATTTTCTACAATTGTTTCCTATGAATGAATCAGGAGGCCCTGTATGTATTATGGTGCACACTGTGAAGACAGTGTAATGTCCTCCATAGTCAGACTTCCACTACCTACAAGCCACCATTCAATCCCTTAGTTTCTGATGACTTAGAATCTTCCTATATGAAATGGTGATAATAGAAGTGTCTATTTCATTGGTTTTGTGAGCAATAAATAAGTTAATGAATATACAGGCCATTGCAAAATGCCACGCATATGATGTTTGACATTAGTGAGCCTTGACTTCTCAGTAATTTTAAAGTTCTTTGAAGGCAAGGAGTGTGACAATGAATTCTTTATTCTTTTTCACAAAGTACTTGCCTTTGTTCTGGGCATGTAGCAAATGTTCAATATATAAATGCTTGATAACTGATTAGCTATTTAGTATGCACAAAAAGGCCTTACTTATAAGTCTGCATTTATCTGTATTTGAATACTTTTTTCTCCGAGCCTAGGTTTGAGTCCTATTTAATACTTTGGCACCAGATTTTCATCTCATTTGGAATGTGTTACATGGTTTCGATGATACAGTTTTAATGAAAGAATTTTTATATTCCTAACTAGTAGCCCAAATTTCAATAGCATATTCATAATCAGGTTTTGTTGTCCTTTCCTGAACTGACTGCTGGTCTAGAAATCTGATCTCAAATTAGTGGTTATTTGCTCATGCCAAACTATATACATTACACTCAAAGGAAATAATAAGCTTCGGAAAAAGGACTGAAATTTCTGGGTAGTCTTTTAACAAAACTGCAATCTATGTTTTTGGGAAGTCTCATTCAAAGATCAAAAAACATGTAATTAGGAGATAGGCTTCAATTTCCAGAAATAATCTTTAGTGACTGTTTGATTGAAGAATGTCTATCTGAGGGATACATAAAAATTTAAAATTGTAATTTGCTTAATATTGGCTCCTTTGAACAAGCAGTGATTACCAGCTTAGGTCTAAATCCCACACAGCTGTTCCCTCACATTTTGTTTATGATTCAAGCCAGTTGACCCTACTGTTAACTTCTTGAAATTTTTCATGTATTTGTGTATGTGTGTGCACATAAGTAATGCATTTCAAATTTACAATTCCAATATTAAAAATGGGCCAACACCCATAAAGTTTAGGCAAAAAAAATTCATTATGCAAATTATGCTTCCAAGTTAAAATTTTTTAAAAAAATTATGACTTCTTGGGTATAATATAAAGAAACTATGTGATGGAGAATCTTACTGCCCTAGGAAAAGAATTGCTAAATTGCAGTTTTTACTATTCATCAATGGAAAGCAGCTTATATAGTGGTTAAGACTTGTGGTTGGAGAGTTAGGTAATTCTGAATTAAAAGTCCCAACTTTGTCACTTTCTACTTGTATAGTCTTAAGTAATATAAATAATATCATCCAGTCTCAGTTTTGATACCTGAAAATAAAGATACTTTGGATCCTTTCTTATGGAAATATAGTAGAGCTTGTATGGGACAATCAATCCAAAGAATTAGCCTAGGGCTTTGAAAATAATATGCTTACAAATAAAGTTATTATTAATGTTTTTATACTTCAGTAAAAAAATTCTATATTTTCTTAAGTTAACAATCAAGTTTATCCATGTGAATCTCTAGAGTTTCCCTATTTTTTGGATACTTCTTTTTCCTTTTGTTAAATTTCTTATAAGAACAGTATACAGAGAGAAGATGGATTAAGTGGTTGAGACAAAAAAGATGCTGATTGCCTCTCGTATAATCATCCAGAGATAGGTGGATAATTCCAGGCAGGGGCTAGGCTTGTTCAGTCAGGTCATGACGAGTGGCTTCCTTTCATATTTTTTTTTGCCCATGATCTCCTAGGATGATATCTTTTCTCTTATGTGGCTGGAACTGGTTCCCCCAAACCTTGCCTATACTAACCTTTAAGAAGGAGAAACCCAACAGCTTTCTTTCTGAGAGCTGGCCCCCAAGTGGCATATTCCAATTTCATTCACATCTCATTGATCACAATGTAGACACATGGGAAAGTCTACCAGTAAGGAGGATGTGAAAGGGAGTGTCTCATTGTGTGGCTCTTTGCCAAGAAAAAAATGCAAGGTTTCTATGACTAAAGTGAAGGAGATAGTTTGCAGTCTCTAGCACAAATAATGGTATGCAGTATGAAAACATTTTTAGACCAGGGGCCAAGATAACTGAGATTATGTCTTAGATCAGTTCAAAGTAGACATGTGACCTTGAAACCATTGTATTTCAGAGGTCTCAGCTTTCTATAGTTCTCATTGTCCTATCTCCTCACTGTCTAGGGCACTCTGTTGTCACATACATAACAATAATTAACACAGATTGGGCCCTTGCTATGTGGGTGATACTGTTCTTATTTTACATGAATTATCTCATTAAATACTCTCAACTCCTCTGTGGGGTAGACAGTATTATTAACTTTGATTTCTTTCTTTTTTTTTTTTTTTAAGGAAAAGACTATATTTTTTATTGGCTTCATTTTAAATTTTAAAATCAGGTAACACTTTATTCCATAAAACAGAATCAGTTTTCCTATGAACCAAGCAGTCATCAAAAATAATTTGATGAGTTAACATCAGAGTATTTATTTTGCTTACACAAAATAAGGACAAGGAATCTTCACTATTTCGCCAGTTGAGAATGGCTGTTCTCCCTCCACTCCAGATTTCTCTTGAAGGACCAGATGTGTCAGCTTGGTTTGATTGACTCCATGTTGGTTCCCCCCCCTACCCCCGGAATATTGTCTCTGTTGAAAAACTGGCTTCCAAAGAAGGTGGCAGCAGGAAAATTTCAGAATCTAAAGCTTAAAAATAAGTCTTGGGCAATGTGAGGTTATTTTCTGTCTCTGGGAGGGATCCAGTGTCTAAGGCCTGGGAACAGAAGCAAAGTCCCCAGCTGCTCATCCAGGAGATGTTACTCTCAGTAGTGTCTGGTGTCCTGACCTGTGCTCACCCAGGATGATGGTGGGTAAGGAGCAGCAGGTCACAGGGGCCCCCTGACCCTCTGGGAGACAGCGCTCTCCCTGGGCAGACCCTGGGGCTGAGAGTCAGAGGCCAGGGCAGAATCATGTCAATGACTGTCCCCGCTTGTGGTCCCTGAGGTCCTGGGGCAGGGATGCAGGAGGCAGCCAGTGTCACAAGACGTCCCTGTCCTCAGCCAGGCCGGGTACCTGGCTAAGTGAGGAGAAAGACCTGTGCCTCCTCAGAGCCTGGCCTCTGCGTCTGGTCTCACTTCCTCTCCGGCACCGCCTGGAAGGGGAGGAACTGATACCCAGGGGAAGGCCGGGAAGTGAGGCAACCATCACATTCAAGTTCAGGGTGCAACAGCTCAGTTTGCCCCCCAACAGGCCCCATACTCAGCTCCCCTTCATGGGCCATGTCCCTTCTGAGAGTCACACCCTGCCCTTTATAGGCACAAGGACCCAGAAGTTCCAGGGACACATCCATGTTTAGGCCCTTGGATCCGGAAGTTCCTCTGTGTCCATGTTTAGGCCCCCAGATCCGGAAGTTCCAAAGGTGCACGTCCACGTTTAGGCCCTAGGATCTGGAAGTTCCTCAGGTGTCCATGTTTAGGCCCCTGGATCCGGAAGTTCCTCAGGTACACGTCCATCTTTGGGCCCCTGGATCGGGAAGTTCTCAGTCCTCCATGTTTAGACCGTAGCATCCAGAAGTTCCTCAGATTCACATGCATGTTTAGGCCCCTGGATCCAGAAGTTCCTTTGGTGCACGTCCATGTTGAGACTCTAGGATCTGGAAGTTCCTCAGGCATCCATGTTTAGGCCCCCCGGGTCTGGAAGTTCCTCAGGTGCACATCCATGTTTAGGCTCTAGGATTATTAACTTTGATTTCTAGAGAAGGAAATTGAAACATGAAGTAGTTAAGTAACTTGTGCAGTTGAAATTCAGCCTCAGAGTTCTTAACTCCACAACTCTTCAAGTATTCATGTGAAGAGTAAGAACTTATTTTACTCCTTAACTGAAATGTTATGTCAGTTTCTTATGTCTAGTGTAGCAAATTACCACAAATTAGCAGTTTAAAAGCCGATTATTTATTTAAGACAATAAATATCTTACAGTTCTGCAGGTCATAGGTCTGAAATGGGTCATGTGGGGCTAAAATCAAGATATTGGCAGGACTGGTTTCTTTTGGAGGTTCCAAGCATGAGACTGTTTCCTTGCCTTTCCAGCTTTTAGAGATGACCTGCATTCCTTGGCTGGTGCCCCAGCCAGTAATCACATCACTCCAAACTTTGTTTACATCATCGAATCTCCTCTCACTTCTGCCTTCCTCTTTCACTTGTGAGGACACTGTGATTACACTAAGGATAATCCAAGGTCATTTTTGAATGTTGAAATTCTTAATTAAATCGCATCTGTAAAGTTGCTTTGTCACATAAGGTAACATTCACAAGTTCCAAGGATGTAGATAAACACATCTTGAGGAGCCATTGTTCTGCTTACCACAAACATTTCCTTAAGGATGTCAATAACTATTAATTAGCTAATTCTAGGGACTTCCTCAGGCATCCCTACCTTTGACCTACATGTAAATTTTGATATGGTCCACTACATTCTCTTTCTAAACTCTCCTCACTTGTAATTTCATAATTGCAATTTGTCTGAGTTTCCTTTGTCTTTGATGACTAATTTTATCTTTTTAATTTCTTCTCTTTGTCCTAGTCCCTCTCACTGTTGATGTTTTCCAGGGACTTTTAGAATTCATTTTTCTTCTCACTCTACGTTATGTGTGCTGATGTGTGTTGATATACTTGCACCTGATCTTTTAACAGAATCTGTAATCACCATGTAGACAGCACCAGCATTTGTGACTTTAAAGCTGGCTTTGCTCTCAAATTTCAATGCAACATTTTAAAGATGTCCACAGTCTCTTTCAATGATTATTCTAATGTCTAATCTCAAGATGAAATTATGGTCTACTTTCCATATCTGGGTTTAATATTTTTGTGGATGTCCTTATTTTTGTCTTCTCAGTCATCTTGATACAAGGACTCAGTGTACCTGAAACACTTATATCTCATTTCTTCCTCAAATTGTCATTTCTATTTGCACAACATGCTGTTATTTCTTCAATTTGCTCAATTTCCACTTCCATTTTTTCCAGTTCTTATTAACACACCAAACTATTTTGTACAATGCTGTCTATCACTCCCTTCCAGCTCAAGCACCTTTATTTATAGAATCACCTAGTTTTTCAGAACCTCCTTCATCTATTTTCAACAATATTTCTTCTGATGTGCATTTATGTTTTTTTTTTTTTGCTCTGGTAACTGGGACTCCTCTCCTTTCTGGCTTATCAAGCACCTACTTATCTCTGTCCTTGCTCTCATAATTCTCTTAAATCTGGCACCTCTTTTTCATTAATTATACATTTATCTAAATTCAATTCATTCTTTAGAATTCCATTTAGTGCGCTGCATCTACTGGGAAGCCTTCAGGTAATATCTCCCTTTTGAATTGCCAGATATTTTCCATCTTTTATCAAATTTAATATATTTTATTCAATTTCATAGTTATTTTTGAAAATGTCACTAAAGAAAAAAATTGTATTTGGTTCATCACTCAACATATTCTTAAAAGTGTGAATAGAAATATTCTTAAAAGTGTGAATCTCAAAAATGGGAAAGTTGGACAAAAGTCATGGTTTTCAGTTTGGAAAATGAGAAAAAGTATCAAAACCTTGGGTTTGTGTGATTGTTTTAAAAAAATACTATAAAGGACTTAAAGAAATTAAAATCTATTTTTAAAAATTAAATATCGAAAAAGGGCATATCTTTGGTTATGTTTGCTGTACATTTTAGTGAATGCCAGTGTGGGTTTGAGGCCAGCTGCTTGGGTTTGAATCTGGCCAGGCTGGGCAATAAGTTACTTAACCTCTTTGTTCTTTGTGTCTCTCCTCTCAAAATAGCACTAGCTACTTCAGAAGGAAGCTCAGAATACACAGAAGAGTTAGCACATGATAAATTTCCAGTACATTTAGTCAATTATCAGCCAATCGTTATTTCTCAAAAAGCAAATTTGACTTTAAAATATTGAGATATTCCGGGGTAGATAATCTTTAGCATTTCATGTCCCTAAATCTCTATTATTTTAACACCAGTATAATTCTATCTAATCTATTCCATCATATGGATTTACATATAGAGACAGTTAATTGGTAACTATTTCATTTTTATTATGGTTTTATTAGTCATTTAGTGCTTTTAAGACTTACTCATTTTGAGTGAGTACTTAATGATTTTATCTTTTTTTTAAATTTTGTGGCAATAAGCTTATAAAGAATAGAGAGAGGTCTTTAAAATTATTATTCGGGGAAAATTTCTATCCTTTAGTTTATATTATAACCTTATAATAGTTTATAATATAGTCTTGATCTCTAGTACTGACAACTTATAGTACTTATAACTCTTGCTTGTATGTGTGACCAAATGTATGTTTAGTACATTAAATTCACACAAAATGTGGTTAAGTAATTACAATAAAAAGCTTTGTTTTATAGTTTGCTTATACTTAAAAAGCCTATCCTTCCTTCCCTCTTTGTATGCTTTTAGTTTGAGTGAAATAGTTTCATTGTTATAATTTCTTGTTTGAATCATATGTCAACCAGAGTATATAGACCACATGAAGTTAGATACTATGGAAACGAACAGAAAATTATTTGTTTAGACTTTAAAAATCTGCTAATATATTTTAGCTGAGCAATACTCTATAAGTAGAAATCCATTTGCTAAAAATTTCCATTTTAAAATTAAGGTTGCTACAGAAAGATATTAACTTGTCACTGTTTGCATATTCATACTGTTAATTGAGAGCATTTGTTTAGTCATGCTAAAATTGTTAGAACTAACTCAGATTGCAGTTAGAATGCATAATAAAACTTTTACATTCTGAGTAATTGTTGTGGTGTGAGGCAATTAATAAAGAGACTTGTCTATATATCTGAGTGCATTTTTAAAATTAATAAACATTTGTATTAACTCTTCGCCACTTAATCAAGATAAGACACAATCTCTGTAAACATTACCTAGTGATTTAAAAATTCAAAATATACTTACATAAATGTAAAATTCTGATCACTTTGACTATAATAACTTTTTTCTTTATACTTTTCTTATCTGGCATATTATCAGATTACAAATATACAAGTATGCTTTAGTTCCTATTCCTATTTCAATCAAAATTTGGCCAGAGTTACTTTCTGAAAAATGAGGTTCAAAAATTCCCAGGTTTTCAAATCATAAACTAACAAGGGTAATGTTCATTTGTACTTCAATTACAGAATCTATACTGGTGTTGCTAGTAAGTGTAAATATGTTTTTCTTAAAATTAATTGGTAAAATCTGCTGACAAGTAAAGACATGGTCCATTTTATGAATGTTTTAATAGAGATGTATTTGGAAGGGAATGTGAAGGCATGATAAAAGCCCTACAGTTGATGAATATCATAATAAATTTCAAACTCTTGCCTATAGTTGAAATAATTCATGCATATATTAGTTTTGTTATATAATTAACATACAACTAAATACATAACATTGGTTTCAGCTTTGGCCACACATTTGACTCATTTAGGGTGTGAAAAAAATAGTCATTAACATCACAATCTCTGGGAGTAAAGTTGTAGTATCTATGATTTTTAAGAATTCCTAAAGTGATTCCAATGCTCAATCAGGTTTGTGCATCATTGGGAAAAGTACTTTCTTTTTTTTCCTACAAGATTGACATATGGGAATATACAATACCTGAGTATATGTATACATATACACACGTACATAATTATATGCATATATCTACATGAAAATTTACATACACAGGTGTAATAAAATGTTATTCTTTAATTTGGGATGTTTGAATTTTGCAATGATGACATTTATTATTATAAGGCTAACTCAATGAACTAAGTTATTAGCTCCCTGATGTATTCTTACTTAAGCCTCACAATACTCTTATGCGATGTGTATTCTCTCCATTCTAATAATGAAAAAACCTAGGCATCTTGATGTCAAGTTACTTGTTCAATGTCATACAACCAGCATGTGGTGTGGCCAGAATTTGAAAACGATTCCTCTGAAATCAGATTCTGAGTTGCTAATCATTTTGCTACACTGTCATTAATAGTAAATTATAGGTTATTAATTACATGGTTATATCTTTAAAATTAGATAATATTTAAGACTGCTGTGGGAACATAGATAAGGTCATCAGAGATATTTATTAATGTTTAGGTATTACTTGATATAAAAAACTAATTTACTAAAATCTATGTTTCAATATACTCTTTAAAAAGTTAAGTGTATCCTACTTTAAAATATAATCTCTGACTGATGTGCAGAAACCTGATATTATTTGGAAGATTATAAGAAACAAGGAATTCTCTCTTTTAGGGAATGTAGACTGATACATTAAATCTGTTTACTCTGGGAGTTCTTTGTTCTTTGATTTCAGAAGGATGTTTAAATATTTAGGCTAAACTACCCTGACACCGGTAGATGGCAGCAACTTTCTGTTATTGAGCACTTTGCTCTTACTGTCCACTCGCCTGGAGAACAGACTGAAATAAGATGTAGGACCACAATCTGTGGTGGCGGTACACAAATGGAGGTGTATCTTCTATTGGCTTTCCAAAAGCAATTTTCTATTATTGGTTTTGAAAACCTATTCCGTGCCTTTTATTTGAATAGGGATTGAATTGTATTTGCCTGGATCTGAAAGAAAACGCTGAACTAAACTCAGGACATTCTCAACAAAAGTCATATTCGAGAGCATTCTGCTATTCTTTGACATTTCTTTCATACGGGCAGTTACACACTTTTTCCTAAATACAGTGACCTGCGTGATATATGTAGAATTCCAAAAGCAATGATCCAGCAAATTTACTAACAGTTCCAGTAAATTTGCTTCACGGATCTCGAATCCAATGATTGCCTTCTGCTTCTGGCATTTTCTGCCTAATATACCATGTAATATGGTTCGAATCGAAAGTTTTATTTTGTCAAATCATTCACCAGAGAGACCAGTGAAGCCCTTTGCTGTGTTTTAGACAAATTGAAGCCACTGATGGCACGGGTTGCCTTGCTCCTGAAGGCTTTATTAGAGTTGTCAAAGAAAAAAGTCATACATACTCCTATTGTCCTTTGAGTAAATTTACTTAAATATCTTGGCTGCTTCATATTTTTATGTTAAATACGTAGAAATATTCAGATGGCTATTATTAAGATAACTTCTTGTTTTGAATACCATTCTTTGGATTGAATAATTGGTATTGATGAAAAAGGATGTTTCAATTAATACATTTTAATAGAATTAGAACATTAGCTCTCCAGACCCAAAACACTGAGAAATTTCCCAGCATGGTTTTACTTTAAAGAAACAGAGAGAAACTTTTTATGGATCTGATCCTCCAGGGGTTGTCCTAGGAATATTATTCAGATAAGTTTTGGCATTGCTATAGGATGCAGGTTTCTGATGTCTGTTTTTATTTCACTTTTTAAAAAATTTCAGAGGACCAGAATCCAATAAATAAACATATATTTTTTAAAACAGGACACAGTATTCAAAATTGGCACATTCAAGTAAATACTTATGTTTACTGAGGCCAAATTAGAGATGAAATGAATCCAAAGCACTTATTTGTGGAAACTAATTTCTTTACATAATTGTTCCTAAAAGGAAGATGAAAGCTAATGAGCTCCAGGGATTTACCCTATAATTAACTTTATACTCTCATGGACACAACGAACATAAAGTGAACACAATTGATATTGTTGAATGCTTTTACAATTCTGACTTATAAGGACAAAAGAAACATCTGCTTTCTGTTGACTTAGTGAAGTAGTGTCTTTATAAAACATCTCTAGGGATATGATTAACTCTGAAAAATCATCTTATAGTAGCATCGTAAATGGAATAATTTTGTTTTATAGAACTGCCATTTAATCATTTTAATTGTTTTAAATAAAAGAGACTATTAGAATAGTCAGTTTCTCTGTTTTATAAAAGTGTTTAATGAACCAGAGAAAGATATCTTCACTTTATTTCTTTTTTTTTTTTTTTTAATTTTTTATTGTGGGTTGTTCAAAACATTACAAATTTCTTGACATATCATATTCCACACTTTGATTCTAGTGGGTTATGAACTCCCACCTTCACCCCATACACAGATTGCAGATTCACATCAGTTACACATCCATTGATTTACAAATTGCCATACTAGTGTCTGTTGTGCTCCACTGCCTTTCCCATCATCCACCCTCCCCCCTCCCCACCTCTCCCCTCCCCTCCCCTCCTCTCTCTCTACCCCCTCCACTGTATAACCCTGAGGGTCTCCTTCCATTACCGTGCAATTTACCTTCTCTCTCCCTTTCCCTCCCACCTCTCATCCCTGTTAAATGTTAATCTTCTTCTCCTGTTCTTCCTCCCTACTCTGTTCTTAGTTACTTTCCTTATATCAAAGAAGACATTTGGCATTTGTTTTTTAGGGATTGGCTAGCTTCACTTAGCATAATCTGCTCTAATGCCATCCATTTCCCTGTAAATTCTATGATTTTGTCATTTTTTAATGCAGAGTAATACTCCATTGTGTATAAATGCCACATTTTTTTTATCCATTCGTCTATTGAAGGGCATCTAGGTTGGTTCCACAGTCTTGCTATTGTGAACTGTGCTGCTATGAACATCGATGTAGCAGTGTCCCTGTAGCATGCTCTTTTTAGGTCTTTAGGGAATAGACCAAGAAGGGGAATAGCTGGGTCAAATGGTGGCTCCATTCCCAGCTTTCCAAGAAATCTCCATACTGCTTTTTCTACCAGCATCGTGGTCAATAATAGAGCTGAAAATAATGAGTATCCATGAACCAAAGGAATTGGGTTTAGTATCAACAATCAAACATTCTATGGGCCATTTCTTAGAGCCACAAGATATCATTCTCAATTTTAATAGCAAGTAGGAAACTTGAATTCAATTAACTAATTCTTTCATTCAATAAATAGTTCAGTGCCTATTTCATGTAAACAATGTACTAGAGAACAAGAGAGATATAGTTTCCATGCCCAAGGAATACATAGTCTTTCAGGGGACAGGCAGTTTTAACAACTAATTTCAAAGTAATTTTATTTAAAGAGTTATAAACTACTAACTGCAAAATATTCTTAAAATATATAACCATGCTATTTAAACTAAAGAAATATGAAAGTGTTTGAAAGCACCAAAAATATAGAAGGCATGCTTGAGAGAATGACTGTTAGCAACAAATTTAGTAAAAAATAAGCACACAGTAAACAGAGAAACACAATAAAATGACAGAAAAACCAAAATGATAAAATTTAATCTTTGAAGATGCAGATAAACAAACTGTCCTTTTGACACCAGAAAGCTTTTTTCACTCTTGGAATGTATTCAAACATGCTCTAACTATTGTACATTTTTCTGATTTCATCTACTCAGTCCTTGACATACTCCTACATCTTGTCGTCAGAATTAACAGATGTTTACTTTTCTTATCAATTTTATCAAGGCTTCTTTGATGATATGCATTTTTTACTCAAAAATTTTTTGTTTTTATAAGGTTCAATTCTCTATAACTTGTTCTGTATATATTAGCCTAGGTAAATTAATTTTAAAACCATTCAGTTCTAAGCTGAACATGAATTTAAAAATATCCTATCAATTTTCCTTTCTGCAGAAGTTATTCTACACTAGTGTTGGTTCTCCATATGTGTGTTATCTATCTGTGAGTTCTACATCTGCAGACTCAACCACCTTTAGATCAAAACGTTTGAAAAGAAATGTTTTATACAGAAATATTTGCAGATTTTTGGGTCATTATTTCCTCGATAACAAAGAATAACAACTATTACATAGTATTTATATCATATTTAGTATTATAATAATCTAGATATGATTTAGAGTGTATGATAAGTTGTGTGTAATTTATATGCAAATATCCACTTTACATAAGCTACTTGACCATCTGAAAATATTGGTGTCTGCAGGAAGTCCTGGAACCATCTCCATGGGTACTGAGGACAACTATAGAATAATGTACTGTGTATTTTCAAAGCTAGAAGAAAGGATTTTAAATGTTTTCATGTTTCATATTACAAATGAAATGGTAAATATGTTCAACCTGATTTAAACATTACACTATGTATTCATGTACTGAAACATCACATGGCAGCTCATTAATATGTACACTTTTAAAGTTTTTATATATTAGTTAAAATACATTTAGTAAACAATTTGCACTTATAAAAATTCTGGGAGACACACACTAAAAGGAAATTCTTAATTTTATTTTGTGTTTAGTTCACAGAAAACTTTTCAAAAATAATCTGCAAATAAATTATTTTCTATCTTTCTGTTGTATAATGTATGTTTGCTCAAAACAGCCAAATTTGAGAATATTTTGTGCATATTAATAATGATGGATATGTTTTTCCCTCATATTTAGCTCTTGTTTGTTATATTGAAACATAGTGCTACTGGTCGTGTTTAATGAACTAAACTTATTTGTTGTAATGAAAAAATAATCAAGGAAAGATTTAGTGAATCTTTGAACCCACAAAACATTATTATTAGTATTATGCAAAGGATAGTGACCATCTGTTTTCTATCTCCATTGAAGCCAGAACATGAGGAAATAAACAGCAATATGAGCTAGTTAGGTTAGAATAATTGAAAGATTTCCTGACAGCATTGTTAAACACTGAAATGAATCAGGAAGAACAGTTGTTAAATCTTCTTATATTCTTTTATTCCCTTAATAAATAGCAAAATAAATCTTTGGCATGTGTTAGTTTCACCTACAAACTGATAGATCAAGTTTAATTGTTTCTACCTGTGATTTTATGAAGATATTCTTTCAAACATTAATGTAAGAGCAGGCATCATGAAAAACTAACAATAATCAAATAATAGCCAAGATTTACTGAGTTTTCATTGTGTAGTAAGCTCTGTGCAAAGAAATCTACAAACTGTTTTCCATTTGAATATGGCAATGAATTGGGTAGGTCAGTGTATATGGATTTTGTGGACAGATTCTGTGGACAGATGGTGTTTGCTACACACCCATTGCTAGCTGCATATTTATCTGTTTCTTTAAACTTACCAGAAATGTTTCTAGAAGAAGCATCCCTTCAGTAACACTTCTAAGTTTTGCAGTATGGAAAGTGACTTGGACAGGTCTCTTTGGGTATGTAAATAGAAAATAGAAGACCAGACTCCTAGGGACCTTGTCATTTCTAATGGTCCATGCTATCAATGATTATGGAAGCTCTGAGATTCAGACCTTGCCTTGAAAAATTCAGTGAGCTGAAGATTACAGCATTTTCTTCCAAAAGGCATAATGCACTTCTGCAAAAGTATTGTCCTGAGTATCTGTCAATGGTATTCTGGAAAAGAAACCTATGGTTTTAATAGTTTAGACCTTATACTTATCTCCTTCCCATGACCATTTCTTCTTTTTCTGAAATGAAACCTTCACTTCAGGTTTTTGTAATAGATAAATCCTAGGCCTTTGGGGCATTTTTTTTAATTGTAAACTTTAGCAGCAGGAATTGGTCTTGATTTCACAACCCTGTAGACTTGCCCAGAGGTTTTACTGATGGGAGATGCAATAAGTTCAATTGAAAGGAATAATAATGGTAAAAACATGTACGCTGGCAGAAAAGTTTGCTAGAATCCTGAGTTGATGAAAATAAAGGACATTTTCCTCTTTGATAAGCCTTTCTAAATGAACTCCTTTT
The DNA here is from genome assembly GCF_021218885.2 of Marmota monax. NCBI lineage: Eukaryota > Metazoa > Chordata > Mammalia > Rodentia > Sciuridae > Marmota > Marmota monax. The sequence goes on along the minus strand of NW_026694256.1, from coordinate 3,903,534 downwards.
CCTTAGCTGTGCTTGTATGACTGTTACTCTTTCTGTGAGTTCTAGAAGTCCCCCAAGGACAAGAGCACTGAACAAGAAGTCCAGAACTCTGAGTTCTAATTCAGGCTTGCCATTTGGTTACCAAAATTAAATTGACACAGACCTTTAAATTGAAACACATTTTCTTTGTGGATTTGAAGTTGTTTCAAACAATTCTTTTGTTGTTGTTGTTGTTTTGTTTTTTTCTTTTTAAAAGAGCAGGCATCAGGAAAAACACAGAATATTTAAAGCCAGATATTTCCATGGCTTAGGTAGCTCATAGACTGTAAGTTAAGGCGCTTGGAAAAAAAAATAAATAACTTTCACTTATTATTGTCTTCTTGGCTTTGTTTGAACTTTTTTTTTCTTTTTTTTTAGAAGACTTGCTACTAGAATTTTGTCATTCCTATCTACGTGGACAAGTGGCCTTAAATCCTTTTTGGCTTAATAAGCAGGCAGTGCAACAGAGCAGATTTTTGGCCTCTGTAGTTAGGTAGTCCTGACTATTAGTAGTGTGAACAGACTTTGTTTTATATAATCAAGAGATGGAGCAGATTTACAGCATGCTTCTTTTACAAAAGCAGGATATGATGTAGAATATTCGCTAGGTAAGTGATGAGGTGTCCCTGTAAGTCTGATCATGTTGATGAATTCTCTAAAAGTCAGGTTACCTAGTCACATATGGACAGTATTTACTGATTCATCCTTTTGCTTATGAACCAAACCTGAAATTACTGCTTTTCCAGAGCTGTCAGGAATCATGTAGATCCTTCTTCAAAATTAACAACCAAATTAATAATTCATAATGTAGGTAATATGGCAGTAAATTTTATACTTTAATGAAATCTTCAATATTTTGATTAAATGAAGATGAAATGAAACTATAATTAGTTGTATTTTATTTTGCTTAATTATCTTTATGATTAATAATTTCTTTGTATTTTCAAAATTGATTTTACTAAGCTTTTAACTTTGGAATAAATTTATTTTGCAGAAAAGTAACAAAAATAGTATAGAGAACTATCATATGTTTATTATTTAGTTTCCCCTATTCTTAATATTTTATTTTAATCATGCTGTATTTGTCACAACTAAGAAACCAACATTAATACATTAAAAAACTCCATTAACTAAACTCAAGATTTTTTTTCACATTTAACTAGTTTTCCTATGAATGCCTTTCTTCTATTCCAGAATTTACTCTTGGATAGAAATTGCACTTCATTATATCTCCTGATTATCTTTAGGTCTGTGAAATATTTCCTTATTTTTCATGAGCTTCATAGTTTTGAGTGATATGATCAGGGATTTTGGAGAATGTCCCTCAATTTAGGGTTTTCTGTTAATTTCTCATGATTAGACAGGGATTAAAGGCTTTTGGGTGAAAAGACCACAGAGGTGAAATGACAATCTATGTTACATCAGGCAAAACACACTATGAGATCGATATTGTTACAAACAAAATATCAACAATTTTAGTTTCAAAGATCTAATTGTTTTTTAGTAGTGATTCATCAATGGAATAACATCCAGTGTACAAAACAGAAAGGAGTTCCAATGAGTGAGAAAGAGTGGGTTAATTTTACATACAGGAGAAAGCAGAAAGGATCATCAGACAAATAGTGAATTGGTTGTTTCAAGATTATTTTCCTTATAGGGATGTCAATGAAATCTTGTCTTAATGGGGTTTGGTTATCATCTCTCTTCTGATTCTAAGAAAGTTAAATCTCTCTCATTTCTTGAAAAATCAGATTTCGCAGATTAACAGTTTAGGTTTCAGTTTTGTGGTATGGAAGATTAGTTTGAGCGACTGCATTTTGAGTCTGCTGTTTCTTTTTTCTTTGTCACTATTGACACTGTCATTGACCGCAAGGCTGAAGTACTATAGTGTCTTTCAGATTTCTCTACTGTAAAGTTACTTTTCATTCCTTTTCATATTCGATGCAAGAAAGTTCATTAAGTCCATCTCAAACTTCAAGTGAGACAAGCCAGGATTGGTAACCTATATGCCTTTAACATGCAGGCATTTTTAACTACCTCTATGTGTATGTATGTGCACACATGTGCACAGAGACATGATTTTACTTTCTCTAACTATTCTTATAAGCAATAAGTACACATTCATAAGAATAAATATATATTAGTATATACATAAATATTCACAGGTATTTGGATGCGTTTTTTTTTCTAGGAAGAGCACATAACTGACTTCAAAATACTCTTGATTTTTGCATTTCATTTTCTCTTAAAAAATGGGACATTGAGACTTTTGAACTCAGTAAAATTTGAGTCTGTCTGAGAACACTGACAAGTGAGTAGGCACTCAAATTGGGATTTGGCAAGTTTTCTTAGCAGAAATCAAAGAGTTCTATCACCTTCATTTATTCCTTCAAAAGCTATTATATTCTTTATGTGCTAAGCACTGGGAATACATGCTGCTCAGCATGGTATAAGTACAGTCCCTCATGTCACAAAACTTACAGAATAGCAAGAAATAAAGATAATAAATCATTTCAACTGTTAAGAATATTATGAAAGGTGAGGCTCGAGGTACAATGAGAATGGATCACAAGGATTTGATGAGGACAGTGGTCATGGAAAGACTCTGGGGAGGCAGAGTTAAAGCTGACTTTGTGGGATGAGTGGAAGTGAGTCAATAGGTGTTGCAGGGATTCTGGAAATGGGGTGAAAGTGTTGAGAATAGTTTAGATCAGTATTTCAAAGTCCTGTAGGAAAAAGAATACAGTGAATATGGGGAGCAGAAAGATCAGAAAAGCAAGAGAAATCCATGATGGAATGTAGGCAGAGCTTGACCCTCTTAGGCTTCATTATTTGTTCAGGTTTATTCTTACCTTATCCTAAGGAAACTGGAAAGCTAGGGAAATGCCTTCACAGAGAGCATACACAACATGATACAACTCTTATCTTAAATTCACTTTCAGAGTGAAAAGTGGATGTAATTAGAAGAAAGGGGTTCAGTTATAAAAATACTGCAAAGTATGAGTGAACAATCCTGGTCACTTGGATGAGAATGGTAGCAGTGGTGGGAGAGAAATGGGGTTGAGAGAAGTGGGAGGCAGCACTGTCAGTATTAAACCATGGCTTAGACATCTATTTCCCTCAAAATATCTCTCCTTGTCCATGGTCTAATAAAAATCTCAAGAATCAAAAGGTATTACTAGGTATTAGGGAAAGAAGACATTTTAAGAACAGGTTTCTGAACACCTTAGAGCAAGCAGGTAAATAATTCCCACATTTCGAAACAAGTCCTGAACATGATAGAGATGGCTCCAAATAAACCCAAGTAACCTTAGAGGCATTATCAAATATAATACCTGAGTATTTTTTTGAATGATACAGAGTGCCAGTTTTATTGCTTGATCTCTGTCTGAAAATTATGCTTCCCTGACTCTTAAGAGTTTAAATCCTCTGGACAAACTTGATGTCATAGGTTTTAAACAAGTCTTATAGGATGGTTAAGACCTCAGCAAATCCTAAGATTCAGTTCAGTGGAGTGTACAAGAAGGCATATATTTCACAGTGAATTTTTGAATGGTATTTTGACTTGTAAAACTGCCCAACTATATAGAATAATTTGCAGAATTTGCAAACAATAGCATCGTGCCTATTGTGATGTCCAAAATTAGGCTTTCTGGAACTTTTTCAGCACCTTTTGCCTGAATGTGATCTGGGTTTAAGTCATCTATTGATGGAAACTGTCCTCTACTTCAAGGATTAGACAGTGCCCCTTCTTGGTGATGCTGTGTCTATCTACAGGAATGGCCTGCTGAATACTAGAACTACTAGCATTTTTATAAAAATAAGCTTTAGCAAAAAGAATGGGCAGGGATATAAATCTCATTAAAAAGCCAATGAAAATCAAGTCTACAGGCTGGAAATGACTAAAGCATTACACTAAAATTAAATGGAATGCATTTTGCTTTTCTTCCATTTTCCTGGGGATCTATGTCCCATAGCTACAAGATATGTTCTCAGCTTTAGTAATTTGAAAAGGCGTGACAGAAAAGAGAGATTGCCTCTGAGGGGTCAAAATGTTTTTAGGATATAGGGACAGAACACTAAAATATTATGGCCTGAATAAAAATTTTGCAAAAGCAGAAGAAATCTAAAAAGTGATTTGCAATATCATTCTGTAGTATAGAACTTGAGATTTTACAGACCATTAATTCTAAATATTTAATCTTAGAAATATCTTTTACTTAATCCTGCTTACTTTCTCACAAAATCAGTAAACCTGTAAAGGATCACAAAGTTGTTTATTTTTTGCAGGTATTTGGTGTAATGAAGTGCAGGCAGACAACTTAGCTCTTAGATTAGGCCCATGCAAATCCTATGACAATACTTTATATTTTTTTGCGGGGGGGAGGCAGGTTAAGCTAAAGTATTTTTGTCTTTACAATTCTACTTGAGTTATTCTTGTAACTAGTGATGAATGGGCAATAGCTAGAACTGACTTACATAAAGGCTCATGCAGCAGTTTTTACAAACACCAGAATGCAGTTTACTTAAAATACTGGCCTTTTCCTGACTCCTGTTGCCTCCAGCCCCACTGACATATTTAATTTTCTAGCATGTGTTATGTCCCATAATAACTTTATAATTAATGTATTAATGTGTTGTAACATCTATGTAATTTGTAAAAATATGTTCTTTAAAGTTGTTGCACAATAAATTTCTACCCATTAGTGGTGACTAATTAATATAATTACCTATTATCACCTATTACAAATCTCATCATAGTCATGAGGAAAAAAAGTAAACTTCGGTTTGGCAGAGAATAAGAACAGTAGAAACTAGTTAGTGTGATCTTACAATAAGAATGCTGATCTAGGCAGTGAGAGAACAGAAAACCAGTTCTTGTAGGACAAAGTTCTAATGAATTGTTGCTTGGGCAATAATAACAAAGTGTGTAATTGTAGTAGAGAGATTTAAAAGCACAGTCTTTAGATTCTGACATATTGGGTGACCTTGGGAAACTCATTTACTTTCTGTAAGCCTTCATCTCCTTCCCTACATCTCAATCATTGTAATAATACCTATATAATTCATTTTGATGTGCATAAAATGTTATTTTAAAATTGTTAGTATCATTCTTATTTGGAAATTTGAGATATTTATATTTTATGGAAGGGACTAGCAAAAACACGGATTGTCAAAGAGGCTTTTATGTGTATGAAGAATCCACTGGTGAGAGGATTACTGTGGATGAAACCAGACAGGGTCCACTTAGGTCATTCAAGGGTAGGATCTAAGGCTTTTAGTAGGTATTAAAGGTAGGATAGAGATTTCAGTACATGTTTCTTTTAAAAGCATCATTTATGTGTTGTGTTCCCAGGAAACATTACAAAGTGCTGATACACTGATGGCACCTGCCATGGTTTCCAGTTACCTTAGAGAACTAAGGTCCATCATTCAATTTTATGTGTAGGTGAAATCCAGTTTTGCTTGGGGTAGCAGAAATAAAAAAGGATTTGATTCAGAAGATTTGGTTTTAAATCCTTATTCTCAGATACTTGATAGATTTATTATCTTGGGAAAATTACCTCAGCTTTTTTATCTATAAAGCTGGAATAATACCTATCTCATAGCATTGTTATGAGGTGAGAATGCTATAAGATATGGAAATATCCTTTGCAAGACAGAAGACAATAAGAAATTTAGCTTTAAAAATAGTTTTATAGGCAGCTGACTGCACTGAGAGAGTCAGTGATGTAGAAAACATTGTAATCTTGCCAGTCCTTGGCAAATTTGAGATATGTTATATATCTCACTTCTTTAAATATCCTTCTGAGACCTAGCCACCTTACAGGTCCAATTCCCTATATATTAGTTCAGGTGAATTCAGTTGTAATAATAGAAACCTAGCAAACTTATTTAAACAATATACAAAATTGTTTTGTTCACATAACTGAAAAGCCAATGACAGATGAAGTTTGTGCCAGTGGACTATTAAATGCCTCAGTTTCTTCCCATTTCTTAGCTCTGCATTCTGTGGTGTTACCATTATCTGTAAGATTACTAAATGCATGCCAGTTCATGTTCTTGTTCATATCTAATATGAAAAAGAATCTACATTCCATATTCTGACTATAACTCCTGAGTCTTTCTGATTTTGTCAATTGATCCTCTTTGTGCCAATCTTATGATCAAAAGATAGCAATGCATTGAACAGACTGATCTTATGTCCTGCGTTCCATTCTTGATTCTGAATGTGGCATCAGCTTCATCAGAGTCACATGAATTTGTAAATTTAAATCAGAAACTATTTAAGTAGGGGAAGAGAAGAGGATAGGTAAAGGATTACAAAATGTCCACTACATGTTAGCTAAACAAAAACAGAGAGAATGGTTTTCTGAAGGATAGAATCCTGGGATTATTTAGAAGTGCCTTGGCTTGGAGTTGTTGTTGGCTGGTGAGGTAGGTCTTAGCTGGTGGCGTGATTCCACTTATGAACATCTCATGTATTCATGGGATACCAGCATAACTAGACGTAGAGAATTCCAGCCCATGTGTCAATTTTAGGTTTGGATTCTGGCCCAATGACTTGCTAGCTGTGTAACTTGGGTAATTACTTTTTCTCTGCACTTTGATTTCCCCATGTGTAAAATGGTGGTAGTAGTAAAAGTAGCTCCAAGTCTATTTTGAGTAATAAATGAAATAATTTAAAAAAGTGTCTAGTATAGTTTCTGAGACACATAGAAGGAGGGACTTAGTAGATTTTAATTCTCACCAGAATTATTTTCAGGCACTTTTTACAGAAATCCCTGAATAGCTCCTAAGCCCAGATAATTTATATGATAGTTTATGAATATGTTTAGCATAATATTCAGAAAGTGAGCCTCTCTTTCCCTTTTTCTATCATTAATTTGATTCTCAGAGACAAAATCGTGCCCATTTTAGGTTTGGATTCTGGCTCCAAAAATAGTATCAGACACAGTTCAGTATTATCTACATTTAAAAACACAAAGGATTTAAAATGTCCCATACTGTGAACTGTTCTTGGAAACTATGAAAATTCATCATACTTAGGGTGACGATATTTATTTAAACCAAATGCCTTTTGGAAAGAAGAGGCATTTAAAAATTAGCATTCCAGTTAAACTATCTAATGATATTGAAAGTCTTTACATAAATTAGAAAGATTTGGAGTAAAATTGCTTAGGGACCTAATAAAGGCAAATAATTCTAAAAAAAATGTTAAATATTTTCCTTCTTTTTTCTTCTGTATTATCAGTGAAAACTCTCCCCAAACTAAGAATTTTGATTTGTTATTTTATTCTATTTAAAATATTGTTATATAGATTCATATATCCACACTAATATTATAGCAGATGTATTTGCTCTTAATTTGAGTTCATCTAAAATAAGAAATTGAGCCAACCAAAGCACATTGATATGATGATAGTTAAGTATATCTACGCTTTTAAAATAATAAAGCTGATTAACTTTCATCCTGTTGATGAACATCTAATGTGTTAGTTTGAAGTAAATGCATAATATCAGGTTTCTGATTTTTTGAACCTTTGGCATTATTTCTTTCTTATGTCTTTATTTTTCTCTGAGTTAAGCAGAATTTATGCATCTTTTGCCCAAAGTCTTTACAAACATATTTAAAATAATAAACCTGATTAATTGCAATGCCCTATGCTTACTGATATCAGAGATAAGAAGGTAATATAATTATCATTCTCACTCCATATTAATAATTGTATTATATTTGGTGTCTTAATGGATAATTAAACATGCCAAATATTAGCATAATGTACTAGTTAATTAAATTGGAACTGACATTGTTCCAAATTGGCATCAGAAACAGTTCAGTAATATCTATATTTAAAAACATTAAAGATTTAAAATAACTTCAAAGAAGAAAAAGGAAAATAAGATTGAGGAGGAAAAGCTGGCCTCTGGAATGACGTTAGCACAAGAAATGTATGTCATAGATTGATACAGACTTTCTAAAAGGGTTTCATAAATATGTCCCCAAGTTTTAGGAGTCAAAGAAAGAGGAAAATATAACCAGGTTCAACAGTCGAAAAGGTTATAAGCTAAAAACAAAGCTACTGGTCACACACACAAAAAAAATACAATTTTTTTTCTATACTAAAAGCAGAGAAATCCATTTCTCAGAAATATGCATAGTATGACCTCCTCTCTATTTCCATGAGATAAATAATGTTATCATCTAATAATATCAGATAACATTATTTTTCCTTCCCAAGTTAGTGGTTCTAACACTTAAAAATTGACACTTTTCCTTAATTTTTAAGGTATTCATACAAGTAGCTTGCTTAGGTACTATTTACCTAGTGGTTGATGCATTAATTGTGCTTTTCCAATATCTTCCATAAAAATATATGCAGACTTGGCCTCTGGACCTTGCATTTATGATTGAAATAGACTGTCTTTTTATGTGTGTACTTCAGAGTTGAATTTATAAAGCAAATCTACTGTTGTAAATGTGAGTATGGTGTAAAATGGATCTTTGATGTGTGTACTAAAGCAGGACTAAGTAGTTTTTGAAAATCCTATGTAGCACAAGTTGAATTGAAGAACAGGCTGACATTGGTAAATTTGAAATCCACATGAATGTTGAACTTTAGGGTCTCCAAGTTCTCTGATAAATATCATTTCTGTCCTCTGGGTTTGGAACTAATCGAAAAGAGTTTGCCTGAAGTTTTTAAAAGTGTGAATTTGAGAATACACCATTACCTGTGGGCACAATCTATGATCTCTCCCTGGCTTAGAGATGGTCATGGTAGAGGTCAGTAGTACAGGTTCTGAGAAGAGGGTGATGCAAAAAGTAGAACTCCAAAGAAATGAGGCTACATTTAATAGAAAATGATTTCACTTAATAGAAAATTAAAGCCAACAGAGGCTCTAACAAGTAGAAATTTATTTTGTCTTACATAAAAGAAATCAGGGAATTGGGTTGAACCAGGACCAATAGTGCAATGGACATTAAGATGCTGAGCTCCCTCATTAAACTAGCTGCACGAAACTAAAAAACGGCTTCTTGTTATGAGTCTCAGTTTTCTCATAAATAAAATTGGTTCAGGGGCACTTGCATTATAAAGGTGATATTGAAATTAAATAAGATAACTTATATAAGGCGACTATCAGATTTGGCTCAGTGTATATTATTCAACTTTCAGAATCCTAGGAAAAAAAAAAAGAAAGAAAATAAGCAGGCTCAAGATTTAAAATACAAAACCTTCCAGTGGTGTAACTACAGTGACAGAAAACAGAGCAACAGTTGCCCGGGAAAAGAAATGTGATGTGGTCAACTATACAGGGGCACAAGGGAATTTTGGGGAATGATAGAACTGTTACATATGTTGATATTTATGATAACAAAACTGTCTGTCGAAATTCATAGACCCGTATACTTAAGATGTGAATTTACTGTATATAAGAAACTGTTTAGTCTAAAAAGTGGGAAAACATAAACTAGAACTATAAAATGAGAAGCCCAAGATTTCACTCATTAGCAGGCATATGCTAATGCATACATAAATCACACAGAGAGATACAGATGAGTAGTTATATATTTTATTCTTTGATGTAATGATAAACAGAATTCACTTGGAAAATCAAATCGAGATTTTCCAAGCTAAAGAAACCTCATAAATTGTACAGACTAACTTCACCAAAAGCTAAGAAACTTGAGTTCTGTCAAGGTGAGGTGAGGACCCAAGGCTATTTCTTTGGTTGCAGGGTGCTATTTGAATCATTTCCTAACTTGATGTCCTGTTCTTTATTTCACATCATAAATATATTTCTAATAAAAATGTTCCTTTTTAAACAATGGAAAAATACTAACATTAGCATCTTAATTACTGGGCTCAGAAATAGGGTATTAATATATTTAGCACTACTCTAAAATATAAGCTAAATGGATATTAGAAATTTGAAGTTGATATTGATGCTCTTACAGTCACATGTGCACCTATGAGCAGCTATGTCAGTTTAACTCTGGTGTGGTTGGGTGCCCACATTTTATTAATAGATTTTTGTATTTTAGGCATAAAAATTCTGGACCAGATGTCAGAAGACCAGCATCTCATCTGAGCTTCACCACCAGTCAGCTCTCTCTGATCTTCTGTAAATCTTACATTCTTGAGCTAATTCTCTCATCTGCTTTGGACTATATCAGTGCTTTTCAAACATTTATTAAGAGGCCCCTTTTAAAAATGAAATCTCAGACTGAAACTTAACATATTAAAAGATGAAAGAAAAGCTTCTCCCCTTGAAGCAGGATGAGGAGACTTGTTCTTCCCATTCAACCTCCGCCCTCCATCCCACTGCAGGCAATACCCTAAGCTACTTCTGCAGAGTTGTAGAGCACCAGAAGCACAATTTCATAACTGCTCTATCAGATCATCTTTAAAATTCATCTCCCTTTGAAAATACTCTAATTTGTGAGACCAAAGATGAAGGTCATTTTTCCCAGTTGTAAGGATTAGAAATCATAAATATAATGTTAAACATTGTTGATGCAGTTGCACATTATTTTCATATATATTTTATTGATTGATTGACATTTATTAATTTTACATATTAATGAGGTTCAGTGTGATATTTCAACACATGTATGTAATGCACATTAATCACATCAGGGTAATTAGCATTCCTTCTCCTCATCACTTCTTTATGTTTGAACCATGAAGCTCCTTTCTTCTAGATCTTCATAAAATAAATATATTAGGTTGTTGTGAACTATAGTCATTCCTTGGGCTATGGGACACCAGAATTTTTATCTATGTCTTTTGGTGCCTGTTATCCAACCTCCCTTTATTGACCCTCCCTCTCAAATTGCCCATTATTTTATTGAAACTTTAATTTTTATCTTTTTTTAAAAAATGGGAATTAAAGACTAAAAGAGAAGAATGATCTTCTTGTTTGTAATTAATCCAGGTTGTAGAATATTATCAACAAAGCTTACATCAGTGATAGAAACATATATAACTGAGTTACAGCACCTCAGGTAACACCTGCAAACACGTTGTCACAGTAGGTATTGTATGCTGAGCATTATTCTAATGGGAGAACTTCAGAAGATCTATAAAATGTCAGGAAATCTGGTAAATATTAGTAAAATAATACTTTCATTGCTTGATTGCCCTTGGTCAGACATGCAGAGAACAGATAATAAACAGACGCACAAATGCATGTTCTGTGATGATAATCAAAAAGGCCAGAAATAAGATTCAGTGCAAGAAAGCATGAAAAAAGCTTCAAACAACTCAAATGAGGTCATGAAATGATGAAAAACAAATGCCATGGAGCCCAAGGACAGCAGCCTATATACTGCAAATTTGTTTAAGTCTGGTGGCTCAAGACACATATCACAAAGCAGCTTTTCTTTGTTCAGAAAGAGAAGAAACACTAGTCCTATCATATTCTTTTGCTACATACCTTGGTAAGGCTCTCACCAGCAGCATTTCAACACATTAAAAAATGTTTGGAATGAGGTGCAGGAAGTTCTGTTTTTTTTTTTTTAAATTATTTGTTCATTTTAGTTTTACATGAACGAAGTTCCAATTTGATGTTATGACAAAGAGACCAAATTTGATGTTATGACAAAGAGACCAAAACACAGTGGCTCAAATGGAATAGATACCCAAGGAAATTATTTAAAGTCAGGGAAAATAGGAAGTTGGTTTAAGGAGTTGTGATCAAATGAGGACTCATGAAGCAGAATTTAGTCCATCAGCTAACCACTCACTCACTCTATAAGAAAATAGGGTAGAAAGAAAAGAATTATGAGAGAGTATGCATGTGTGTGAGTGTGTGTGTTTCATGAGTGGACAGATATTTTATGACATTATTAGGTTTGTTCCTCACTATAATCTTATTGGAACTACTGGTATTGCCACTTAACAACTGAGCTTGTATAACCATGGGCTTAAAGAACTTGTTCTCCTAACATATGTAACTAGAGTGGCTGGATGATTTTGAAATTTTCCATACGGTTCTGAAAGCCCATGAGTCTAATAATAGAAAAAGAAAGATGGATTTTGTAAAATAGGTAAAAATGATGGATTTTATATAAGGTCCTAAAAAATAATTGGTCATATGATCTATCAGTCTTTGGAAAGTCAGGCTTCCAGAATATTTGGCTGAAAACTGCAGTCCAAAACATGAAACTCGGCTTCTTGAGAGATGTATAAAGAATGAAATATTCAGGCAAAGTAGTCCTGGAAAAATGCCCTCAGAGGTTTTGGTAAAAATCTGAATAGTCATCTAAACTAATCAGCTTTTTATTCAAACCAAATATCCAGGCCTTTTGAAGTTTGCCAGTTACTAATCAAAACCCTACTAAGCACTTAGTATCTCAGACAGTTTTAAATAACATTGAACCAACTATCATGTAGTATTATGAGTAAAACCAAATCTGGATCTGTCTTAGAGCTACACAGACACACAAAAATTTGTTGAAGGTAGCAGTGGACAAGTGAACATTTAAGATAACTTTAATTACTTAAGAGATTTCATGCTTCAATTTGTCCCAGTTATTAAGAAAATAAATTTTCCACAAAGATAAATTATTAATTATTAATAACTAGGAAATAAATAGCTTCAAACAGGATAGCAAACACATAGGAAAAACTTTAAGGTTTACATGTGAAGAAATGAAAGTTTTAATTAATTGTCTAAGTTTGTTATGTTTTATAGAGTTGAATAGATACTTTTTGAATATATAAATTAATACATTTACTTTGATATTACTGTACTTCATTCTGTCTTAAAAAATGCAATGTTTTTAATAGAAACTATAGGATCAACTTTCTGAAATCATGACATAAATCAGCTTGTTAACAGTTTTCTTAAAAAAGTTCTCAACAACCCCAACTAAATGATGAAATTATTACAATATAATCTTCACATATTTCATTGATTAATTTGACATGAGATAAATATATTACCACAAAATGCTCCTACTGTCATATTTTTCCACTTTCAATCAACAAAATTAGTGAAATGTCACATTGGAAAAACATTCAGTTTTACTGAAGGAAAACCATCTAGTCTTACTGAAACACACATGTTCTTTCTTTTCCCAGTGCAAGTTCCATACATTATGTTAAAGGGAGAAAGAAAAAGAGAATCTGTGTGCACGTATGTGTGTATGTGTATACATGTGTGCATGTGTAAACTTGGCTACTTCTAGGAAGCCTCTTAGTCACTTGCTATTATACCTTTCTATTTGAATTCTCTACATAGTAATTGCCTAATATTTTCTTGTTTACTGAATAATTGCTTATTTGTTGGTTGGTTGATTTTCATCAACACCTTCTACAATATAAGATTGATGACAGAATCACCTTAATTCTCTTGTTTTGCATGTATCCTCAATGGGTGGCAAATTATCAGCCTTTAATTTGGTAATAAGTGAATGCATTACTAACCATGACCAAAATTAATGACAGCAAAACTTCTAAATGTGCAAGAAAGAAAGGGAATAAACTAAAACTTGATCCAATCAGGAAAAATAAAATAAAATAAAATAAAATGAGCCAAAAGAAATATAAGCAAAATTTCCAGTTATTTCAATAAATATAAAAATACTTTCTCTTGTCAAAATGCAAATAATCAAACTGTTTTTCTAAAGCAGCTTTTGGTTGTTTCCAAAAGCTACACCTATTACAGTAACAAAATAAATTGAAAATGACAGAACAGTTATGTGCAAAAATGTAAACAAGTTTAGATATTTAATATTAGATATTAATAGTTAATTAATATTAGATAAAGTGAAATTTAAGTCTAATGGTATTGAAATAAGAAAGAGAACAGATAATATAAAATACATTGGTACTATAGTTATTCAATTAATCAAATTAAGTGAACACACACATATATGAATACATATCTATGTTTCATAAAACTTATAATAATTACATAATTATAGCCATCCTTATGAATGCAAAGTGATACCTTCTTCTAGTTTTCATTTGCAATTAACTGAAGACTAATGATGTTGAGCATTTTCTCATGTGCTTATTGGACATTTGTTTATCATAGTTACAGAGAACATCATTTTCCCATTTTTGAGTGAGTTATGTAATATGTTTTGTTGAGTCATAAGAGTTCTTTCGATAGTTTGGATACTATTTATAGATGATGCTCAATTTATCTATTTTGTTGTTGTTAGCACTTTTGGTGTCATTGTGACCTTGCCTAATCCAAAGTCAAATATTTATGCCTCTATTTTTTCTAAGTGTTTTGTAATTTAGCTTCTCACTTGGGCTTGTGAAGTATTTGGGGTTAATTTTTATATATGACTTAAATGAAAATATGCTCTTTGGCATGTAGATATTCAATTGTACCTGTATAATACATTTAAAAGACTTTTATCCCCACTGAGTTCTCAGCACCTTGGCCAAAAGCATCTAACTATAAAAGTAAGAGTTTATCTATAAACTCTCCAATATATTCTGTTAATCAATATGTCTGTCCTTATGGCAATACCACATCATTTGTACTACTGTAGCTTTTGTAGTAAGTCATGAAATTGAAAGTGTGAGCCCTCCAACTTTGTTCCTCTTTTTCAAGGTTCTTTTGGCTATTCTGGGTGCCTTGCCTTTCCATATGAATTTTAGGTCAACCTGTCAATTTCTGGAAAAAAATAATCCGGGTTTTGATGGGGATATTGACTCAAAAGATCAATTTGAGCATAATGACATTTGAACAATATAAAGTCTTCTGAGCTATAAACTTGGAAGGTCTTTTCATTTAGTTGTCTTATTTAATTTCCTTCAATGATGTTTTGTAGTTTCTAGTTCACAAGTGTTACATTTCTTTTGTTAAATTTATTCCTCAGTACATTATTCTTCTTGATGCTATTATAAATTAAATTTCTTTTTATAAAGTTTTACTTTTGGATTCATCATTAATATTTTATAGAAATATAATTTATCTTTATGTATTACTTTTGTATTTTGTAACTTGCTGATCTTATTTATTACCTCTAATAACTGTGTGTGGGTGTGTGAGTGTGTGTGTATATACCTTCTTTTGAGGTTTCATATTTTAATGAGCTTTTGTCTTGTTTTTTATTCTCAATAGCACTTTCTTTGCTATTTTGTAAGACTTTGTTCCACTTTTATTTTCTCTAAGCATTCTCTTTAATTATTGAGAAATTTGATCAATTAGAATATCAGTTGCAAAATTTATGAAACACAAACGTGTGTGTGTATTCCTATAAGTTCTCTTACACATTACACGTTATTTGCAAATAGAAATAGTCTTATTTTTTCCTTTCCAATTTGGACATCTTTAACTTCTTTTTCTTGCCTAATTGTTTTAATCTCTAGTTTACTGTTTAATAAAAGTGGTGAAAGTAAAAATTCTTATCTCATTCCCAGTCTTTGTAAGAAAGCATACCATTTTTTATAATTAAGTATGATATTAGCTGTGGTGTTTGCATAGATGTACTTTATCAATGTAAGAAAGTCATGTTCAATTTCTAGTTTGTTGAGTTTTTATTATAAAAGGTATTGGATATTGTTGAATACTTTCTCTGTATTTTGAGATGATCATGTTTTTTTTTTTTTGTCCTGTGTCATATTGACATATATATTATGCTGACTGATTTTTGTATGTTAAGCCAAACTTGCATTTCTGGGTGAAATCCTATTCTCCTATGTGGTCATGATGTATAAGTCAAATATTTTATATTGATGGAGCCAGTTTGCTATCATTTTCTTGAGAATTTTTGCATCTGTATTCACAAGAAATATTTATCTATTTTTTTCCTTTGTTGTAATGCCTCAATCTTGTGTCCTGGTTCATATACACTGAGGTGATAGTATAGTACATAGAAGATAAAACATGTGGCTTTGTATTCATCCTCTCAAAAAAAGATGACTATTCATTTTTTGTATTCATCCTCTCAGAAAAAGATGACTCTTGAAAAGTCGTTTGTTTTAAGACACCTGGAATAACTCCAAGATATACTAAAAACAAAATAGTCAAAATCAAAGGTTCCAAGAACATTTTACTTCAAAGTATTCATCTTGTCTTACTATTCAAAACTGGACTTTTCTCTAAATCATAATTTTCATAGCTATAAAGCAAGCTGGCAGTTTTAAAACACTGTGAAAATTACTTAAAAGAATATTCTAACAGCTACATGGGTCATTATCTTTATATTTAACTGACAAAATGTGAAGAAAAAAAATACCAGTCATATTTTGTTTCATCATTACCACTGGACTTCTGTGACATTTCTCTTGAGCACCTTATTTGTGGTTTGGAAACATTTTCTTTTCCAATCTGGCTTGCTTTCTTTAGAGGTTTCACATTTTAATGGGCTTTTGTTTTGTTTTTTTATTCTCAATAGCACTTTCTTGGCTATTTTGTAAGACTTTGTTCAGTTTTCATTGTCTCTAAGCAAGTTTTTTTTAAATTAATGAGAAATTTGATCAATTAGAATATCAGTTGCAAAAATTCATGAAAGGCAAAATTTTTTCATTGCTTAGTCTTTTTTCCTAGCAACTGGCCAACCATTGAAGTGTTAGTAATCTATAAATCAAGAGAAAGATATATACTTTAATTTTTCCAGTTGAGTCCCATTTGGCTCTTAGAATCAGACCTGTTTCCTATAGACATCAAAATCAATTTTTAATTTCCTGTACCTCATTTCTGATTTATTTCAAAGCAAAGTTGTAAAATTTTAAGTTCTGCAAAATTACTATACTTAACAATTGACTTAAAACTAATAGTAAGAAAATCTTTCCTCAACCAAAAGGAATTCAAGGGCCCATGTCTTATATTGGAATTTGGGTTTCTGGTTCATTAGAACTCTACGTCTTCTTTGATTCTCTTATCTAACCCAAATATTTCAGACACTGTTTACCCAGACTTCCTTATAACATATCTGGAGATTACAAATGATAGAAAACCTAATAATCCTGATCTTTTGGAAAGTAAGAGACATCTGTTTTTTAACTGCTACATCATGCATAATTTAATGTTTTTCTTACCTGACCCAAAGAAGAAAATGGAAATGAACCAATTTATAAACATTTCTTCATTTCTATTGAAACCAATTAAGGAGAAAAGAGATAAAGGCAGGTATTCAAACTTCATTAAAAGTTCTCCCAAATTTGAAAGATGCACCCACATATTCAAAGGTTTTCTGTTATTAGTTCCCAAATAACTGAAAATGTTTTTATTATGCAATAAGAACTTTATATTTATGTTGAAAAGTCAGCAATTTTAGCTCAGGAGAGAGTTAAACAAAACTACCAAGCCAAAAGTCACCTTAGATATCCAATCCATCACTCCAAGAAACAAGTGGAGATGCCAGAAGTCAAAGACTTAGATCACACAGACGGTTAATGGAGATACCAGATTTGAACACACATCTCTAACATCCTAACAGTGCTCATTCTCACCAAGTTTCCTATTGTACACAGTGTCTCTTGACCTTAGAATGTGTTTCACACTTAAGAAAATGCAAAGGCACAATGAAGAAAACAACCACAGATGAAATCATTACACTTTTGGGTTCAAAGGTTTTGTGAAATTTCTTAGGATAAAAATACTTGACAAAAAGAAAATATAATTTTTCTGCAATCAAAGATATTTCTAGATTTAAGTTAAAAGTGCTTTTAAAAATCTTAAATCTGATTTCTTAATATTTGAAAGACCTTTTTCCAAAGGTAAATAAACTTAAAAACTAGGTAGATCAGCCTCTACTTCCTTTCCCACCCATAGTCTTTTGAAATATAAACTATAAAAATCTCTCCCATTACCTTAAATAGAATTCCAGTGTTGTCCAATGTTAACTTTCATTTCATATATGCATTATGTATAGTGTTCATGTGTTATATAGTATGTATCCCTTTTTTCAAGTTCAAGTTCCCCATTGGTCAGCCTGTTTCCAATTGAAAGAAAAATCTATTATTCTAGGACTTGTACTAAGGAAAATACATTTTAGAAAAATTATTTTTGCCCACAACAGTTCCACAATTTTGCCTGATTACTGTTTTGGCTTCTCCTCAGAACCTCGAGATTAAAGTCTAATGTTTATAGTCCTTTCATTTTAATTTTATTTCTCTGTACTGACCATAATCCCTTTTAATCATTTTGGCTATGGCAATTTTACCAACTGTGATAATGCCTGCTTCAGCATTTTGGCTTTGTGTGTGTAGTTGTGTTATCCACTGACTTGGCACATTTGTGTCATATCATCAAATCCAAATTTTCTCAGTGGGCCTTCTTTTAGACTGGCATTCATTACCTTAAAGTGCTACTTCTTGCTGAAATATTGGTTCTGCACAAACAGTCCAGTATAATCCTCCTACTCAATGTACTGTCACTCTTCTTTGCAAGAGAAAAAAATTTAAACATAAGCAAAATTTTCATTCATTTGTCTTTGCCTTTCAACCTTATTATTAAGGCATTATTTTAAGCATCTTAAACCAAGTCCTATAAAATAAAATAGAAGCATGCACGATATTTCTAAATCCAAAACAGTGCAAAAGTCTTCTAGAGGAATATCAATGAAGCCACAAGACCCAACAAAACACCTAAGTGTCATCTCAGGAAATAAAAGTCAAAAAAATCAAATTATCAGTAGAGAAGCTATTGAAACATTGAAAATTCATGTTTCAATAAAGATGTTCAAAATACTAATAGCAGCTATTCAAGATTGGCATAGAAGTTCAAAAAAATTATAGCACACAAGCTACCAGAATCAATTCCTTCATTTTGCGGCATGTGTAAATGAACCGCCACACTGTCACAGCGGAAAAATTGTAGCAGGATCATTAGGAAAGAGGCAAGATGAGGTCAAAATGGGTAGTTGGTGTTTTCCAGGCTGCGATTCTCTCACCCTTCACATGAGATTCAAAGCAGCAGCTAAGACTGATATTCATGTGTCGTTTTCAATTGCGAGTGTGCACCCACTGCAGCTAATATCTTTCCTGGTAATGGAATTCTGGGGCCTTAACTCAAGGAGCCCTAGGAAGATGCGAGATTAGGCTACCGAACTCAGTGCTTCAAGGACACACACTTGACAGAAAGCTCAAAGTTCAGGAGCTTCTAAGAAAAGAAAGGTCATTCTGGAGTGTTACACCAATTCAAATATTTCTGAGAGACTTCTGGTCGATGTATAGGGTATTACATATTTCCAAGAAGGTAATTACAATAATTCAAGTTTAAAATATTTTAATGCAAAAAAAGTTATAGTTGTATGTATTAAGGGGATACAGCATGATGTTTTGATTTATGAATACAATGTAGAATAATTCAATCAAGCTAAGTAACATATTCATAATTTCAAATAGTTATCATTTTTGTGGTAAGAATATTTCAAATTTAATTTCAGTGACTTTGAAATGTCAAATTTTTAATTGGTTTAGATACAATGGGTGTTTATACCATTTCAGATTGAAGATATTGCAAAAATAAAGCATATAGTAGTTTTCTGTGACATTAAACAATTCGATGCCTGAACTTAAAGAAGTGAGTCTCAGTAGCCCAGATAGAAAATCAAAACAAAATGTCAACCAATGGATGACTAGATATAGAGCTGTTTCGGGCTCTTTCACAAAGTTTCCTGTTAACTTACATTGATACTGAATCATTAATGCCAAGTACTTTTCTTAATGTTTTAAAGATGAAATAGAAAATATTATTGCATATGAAACGATGAATTTCAACAGATCTCTGTAGCTTTCAATTTTTGGAAGTTAAATGGGTATAGGAGTTATAAATGTCTCATTAGAGAGGATCAAGTGTTGACATCCCTAATTGGTCCTAAAGGGCTTCTGGATTTTGTCCTCCAAATGGCAAGAGCATTTGTTAAAGCTTGATTAGGCTGTTCAGTCACTAAAAGACTGTTTTTATTCTGAAAAGTTCCTGTTATATGAATTCAGAAGAGTTGAATAAGATTAAATGAAACTACTGCATAGTTATTATTGATCATTTGGCCTTGTGTATTTCTTCAGTTGAAGATAGTTAATTCTTAGAAGCATTTATTTCATGATGTATCCCCTAAATACATACAACTATAACTTTTTTGCAATAAAATTTTTAAAACTAATTTGTATTTTTAACACTTTTGGCTTTTGACTTTATTAAAGGTTATGTTTAATAGATAATGAATATTTTATTATCTCATTTGTTGTCTTTAGTTCTCCATTGTCGCGACCCCTTGCCCGCAAGGAAGACGCAACTCGGGAATCTTCTTTCAGCAGTTTATTCAGGCCCTTGATATTTCTTCTTCTCTCTCTCGGATGCCCCTCCCAGCCTTAATAAAGCATCCCAAGCCCCAATGCAAAGCTGCCGCGTGGAGCTTTCTCACAGGGTGGTGAAAAATCATGTGCCAACTTTCCCAGATAAGGAGTTGTTTGTCACAGACCACAGCGGAGCCAGCGTCATCTTGTAATGGCGACCATAATCTGCAGAAACAGCAGAAGCGGCTCACCACACTCCATGTTAAAAAGTCCAATTGTTATTAATTGCTTTTTGCACACTAGACTTGTATAAAGTGTCTTATCTGATGTAAATTACAGAAAATATCTACACAGCCTGTTTTCTGCCACTCTTTTTTGGACCATATAGATAGAATACTAATTCAAAGAAATATTATCTCCTTTTTCATATAGTAGAATAGTATTTGATATCTAAAAGGAATTCAGCATAATCAATTTTATCTCCCCAAAAAAAGTTTAGAAGTCAATATTAAAAGCTTTTATTTTGGCAGGAAGGCAATATTGAAAAGAGGTTTATTTCAAATTTCAGGCTAACTGATAAACTTTTGGAGGATCAATAGTAGGGAGTGCCATCAGAATGGTTCCACTTCATGGTCTACCTTGTGTAGTAAAAATCATTTGTGAGCAGGGGGAAAACATGTGACAGTGGCATAGGACAAGGAAATTCAAGCAGTAGTCAATAAAGCTAATAGAATGTGACATCAGTTCTAGATAGAGTCGAACTTCTCACCATGCGTCCGAATTCACAACTGCCCAACACTCCCAACTCTTTTAGACCCTAGAATAAGCAGAACTTTTGTGTTTTCTCAGGATGAGGAGTGGACTGCAAATCTCAATAAGTTCAAAGTAGTATGATATTTTAAGGCCCCAAAGGAGTTTGTAATAAAGGATGGTCAAGACAGACTGAGTATTTCAGATTCAGAACTTTCTGGGACCAAGTAAATAAATAGGATAAAGCAGAGACTAAGAAGGATAGTATTCCCCAGCCTGTGGGCCTGAGTAGGTAGATATGTTAGAATAGCAATGTAATTTTCCTGTAGAGTGTGTCTGTGTTGTGTGTGTATGTGTGTATGTGTCTGTGTTTCTATGCATGTATATGTTCATGTACCTGCAGTTTTACTCCATAAATTTCCTCATTAAAGAGTTATAAGATGAAAGTAGCTCTTTATAGTAAAACATACTGTAATTTAAAGAGTTTAATGTTGTTTAAGTATAGATGTATCAATAAAGCACAATATGTACTAAAAATATTGATTTTATATATTGGCTTTAATAATGTCTTACATATTACCCTGAATAAAATCAAAAAGGAAAAAAAGAGAACTTGCAATAATTAGCTCTGGAACATTTAGTTATTTGGGGGAAATATCATTTTATCATTCCATATATCAAAATATATTTCATGAGATAAAAAAGTAATGTAAAAATAAAATACTATAAGAAAATATATTTCTTTTACTATCTCTTAATAAGGAAGGGCATTTAATTTTAAATACATTGGGAGAATTTCATAAACAGGTAATAGATTTGACTGTAAAGAAATGTCAAATTTCAGTGCAAAAGAAATGGCAAAACCAATTAGCTAATTAACTATTTCAAAAGATTGAATGTCTTCAAACACAAAGCAGATGAATCATTCTTCCAGAAACTAACAGTTTCACTTTTCATTTTATTGAATTTTCTCTCTGGTTGTTGAGAGACAAAGTTCTATCTCCTCAGTTATAAGTTCCAACTTTTTCTGATGATTGAAAATGTACAGGTCAAAATAGTAATTTTGATATCAGATTCAAGTAGGTATTAACATAACCAATCAAAAATTTTTTCAAAAATTAATTTTCTCAAAAATTAATTTTGAAGCATCAAATTTCTAGTGTAGGGGCTGGGGTTGTATGTGGCTCAAGAGGTAGCACACTTGCTTGGCATGCGCAGGGTGCTGGGTTTGATCCTCAGCACCACATAAAAATAAAATAAAGATGTTGTGTCCACTGAAAACTAAAAAAAAAAAATATTAAAAAAAATTCTCTCTCTCTCTCTCTCTCTCTAAAAAAGTGTATTCTTAAAAAATTAAATTTTAGAAAAATCACTGTTTTTAAACTATTCTTTTATTCAATCACTAGAAAATTTTTATTAATATAAGATGTTTAATTTCTAATTATTAGAATTTCTTGAAGTGTATCTTCTTGGCATCTCAGTCAAAAAATCGGTAACCATAAATGCATGTTTTTATTTTGGAATTCTCTATTCTGTTCCACTAGTTTGGGTGTTCTTTTTTTTTGTTCGGGATGTTACCAAGGATTGAACTCAGGGGCATTCAACCACTGAGCCACATCTCTAGCCCAATTTTTGTATTTTATTGGAGACAGGGTCTCACTGAGTTACTTAGCACCTCATGGTTGCTGAGGCTGGCTTCGAACTCTCGATCTTCTTGTCTCAGCCTTCCAAGATGCTGGGATTACAGATGTGCGCCACTGTAACAGCCATTTTTTTTTTTAAATATTAGCACCATGTGGTCTTGATTACTATAGCTTTATAGGACATTTTGAAGTCTCATGGCATGATACCTCTAGTTTTATTCTTTTTGTTCATAACTGCTTTGGCTATTCTATGACTTTTGTGGATATATATATATATATATATATATATATATATATGGGTTATTTTGGCTATTTTATTCTGTAATGTCATTGAATTTTTAACAGTGATTGTTATCAAGTCTGTATATCACTTTGAGTAGTATGAACATTTTAACCATACAAATTCATCTAATTCAAAACACAAGATAGTATTGTACCTTCTTAAATTTTTTCCATCTATGTTCTATAGTTTTCAGTATATATTTCTTTCACTTTCTTAGTTAAGTATACTCTTAAGTATTTATTATTTTTCACAGCTATTGTAAATGGGATTATTTTATTGATTTCTTTCTCGGGTAGTTCATTGTTAAAGTATAGAAATACTAATACTTGTATGTTGGATTTGAATTCTGCAACTTTACTGAATTCATTTATTAGTTCTAATAGTTTTTTTATGGAGTTTGGATATCCACATGCAGAAGAAAGAAAATGGGCAACATATACAAAATTTAATGTGAAGTTGATTTAGGAACTAACTGTTGATCTAAAACCTTATAACCACTAGGGAAAGGCAAAGTAAAAACACAATGAGATATCATCTCACTCCAATAAGAATGGTTAGCATAAAAAAAATAAGATAACAAGTGTGGGTGAGGATGCAGAGAAAAGAGGACACTTGCACACTGTTGGAGGGAATGTAAATTAATTCAGACATGATAGAAAATAGTGTGAAAGTAGAAGTACCATATGGCCCATCAATTTTACTACATTTCTTTCACTTTCTTGGTTAAGTATACTCTTAAGTACTTTATTATTTTTCTTAGCTATTGTAAATGGGATTGTTTTCTTGATTTCTTTCTCAGGTAGTTCCTAAATCAACTTCACACTAAAATTTGTGTATGTTGTCCATTTTATTTCTTCGGCATCCAAAGAAAATAAAATCAATATATCAAAGAGAAATCTGCACTCTCAAGTTTGTTGCAACATTATTCACAATCTACATGGCCATCATTAAGTAAATAAACAAAGAAAATGTGGGATATATACAAAATACAATACTATTTAGCCTTAGAAAAGAAAAAAAAATCTGTCATTTGATAACCCTAGAGAACATAGTGTGTTAAATTAAATAAGCCAAGTACAAAGAGACAAACATTACATGATTTCACTTTGTGTATATACAATGTAAAAAAGTTAAACTCATACAAGTAGAGAGTAGAATGGTGGATATTAGGGGCTCTTGTGGGGGTGGCGGGATCTGGATGCTGATCAAGTGACACAAAATTTTATTTATATAAAAGAAATAAATGCAAGAGACCTATTGTAGAACATGATGACAGTAATTAATAATAATGTATTGTATTCTTGAAATTTACTAAAGAAATTTTAACTTTGCTCATTACAAAAAAATCTGATAAGTATGTAAGATAGTATATATATTGATTAGCTAAATTTAACCATTTCACCATGTATTTACATTTTTAAAACATCACATTGCATACTATAAATATATACAATTGGCATTTATCAATAAAATATGAATAGGAAAAAAAAACTATGATTTCTAACTTTCAGTCATGGAACTTTGATCTTAAACTGAAAAACCCCATATGTAATTTTCATTGTAGCAGGCCATGTTATTTGACAAGATGATTTCATATAGGGGACAAACAACAAGAAAACAGCTCTTTAGAAATAAGGCTCTTCTTTACTCAGGAAAATAAAATTCATCTGCTTGATAAAAAAAAAGCAAAGAAAAAATGATTCCCAAACACAAAAGAATTTATTTTATAAACGATTCCATGTCAACAGAATTATTGTTCCTACACATTTTTTATTTGATGTCAGCATGCTTTTTCAACAGTTACCACCCTTTCTGTTAGAATTCTTATTTTTGGATGAATGATCAATTGCTTCATGTTGATTCTCCCCAGCAAGGTATAGGTTCACTCCAGCTGCAAAAATTTTCAGAACTCTAAACAAAGCTCCATAGGCAAAGTCAGGCTATGATCTTTCAAAGGCAAACAATGTGACTCTATAGGAGTCTACTTAGGAATTTGAGCAAGGGATTCTGTGAGAATAAAAAGTTTTTAGCTTTTATCACAGCAGAGTTGAAACCAAAAAGTGATTAAAATGCTCATATAAATTACTAACTTTTAGACAGGACTTCTTATACCCTAAATTTATTTAATTTACCAATTTTTCTCCTATATATTATTAGCTAAACCGAGACAGAAATAACATAGGAAGTTTGGAGCCAGTTATTCAGGGAGCACCCATGTTAGTGCCAAATTTGGTATATAGCTTCTAGCCTCTGATCCAAAGTCAGTAGTGCTGGGGGTATCCCTATAAGCAAATGTTGATAACACAGAGTTCTGCCAATAAATTGGATTTATTCCCTGTCATCTTCTCAAAAAGGACTGGAGTTTAATGTGTGGGAGTCTGAACACAGTAGAGAGTGTTAAAAATAACATATGTTTGCATAATTATCATCTTGTCACAGAAGTCTGAAGAAAATAAAATTAAACTTATTTCCTTGAGAGATTCTGCAAAGATTTATCCAGCTCTACTCTACTCTTCCAGTGGAAATGGATACTGCATCCTGAAGGGGACTCAAAAACACTCTAAACCCAGATGACATCAGCAACAGAACTGTATTACCCTCCACTTGTGATACTCATGCTACAGGGCAAGTTACCTAACTCCCTCTCACGAATGGCCTCTTTCTTTTGCCTTTAGCCTAGTCTATCATAAAAGCATATTCTGCATTAAAAATTGAAACTTCATTTCAGAAATGGGTCTATGTGCTGGAGCAAAGATTTTCATCCCCTACTTTCCTTTCTTTCTTTCTTTCTTTAAGGAACATTCTTGTCCTCCAGATGTAGCCAACCTGAGTCACATTTCCCATCATTTCTAGCAGTGCTGTGTGATCATGTGATGGGTTCCTTGATAACAGTATTTGAATAGGAGCAACATGCATCAGTTCAACCTTCCCACTTGAAAAAAAGAAAAGAAAAGAATACCTTCATTTTCCCATATATCACAGCCTAGAAGGAAAGATGGCTGTGAGCCAATGTCCTCCTGGCCATTGGAGTTCATCTAGGGAATAGCTGAGTAACAATATATTTAAAACCTGGGGTCTTAAAAGACTCAGAAGTCTCCCCCAGGTGAATTTCCTTCTTTTCCAGAATTTCCTTCTTTTCCATATATATATGTATATATACATTTATATTATATACATATGTATATATTATGTATATATATATAACTATATGTGTGTGTGTGTGTGTATCCCTCCTCTTGGCTTGTCAATCTTTACTTTTCCAGTCATGTGTTTTTTTTACCCATACATTATTTCTTGGACTAATAACTAGAATTTCAAACATGCTGTTAATATGCTTACTACTTTCCTTGATAATCCATGTTAGGATTTGGAAATGAGGCATCACTCAAAAATTCTATGTGTTTGATATCCTGTTTGAAACTATTTATTTCCTAGTTATTAACAATTAATAATTAATTTTTGTGGAAAATTTATTTTCTTAATCACTGGGACTATTTGAAATTCTCTTAATGTAAGAATAATCAGAGGTGAAATTATTAAATTATGAGAGATATAACCTAGTCAGTCCATCTAGTTTGAATGACTGGGTGGTAAATGTAGGCAGGTGGGGTGCAGCTGGAGAAGGTGTGTCACTGGGAACATGGGAACATGTGCGGGAAGGGGGTTGTTCTTTCTGCATGCCCTTTTACTCTCTGTTTCCTGACCCCACCATGAGCTGAGAAAATTTCCTTTTCTGGGTCCTTCCACCATGATGATCTGCCTTTTCTTGAGCCCATAGCAATGGAGTCTCCTGTCTATGAATACTCCTGAAACTGTGAGCCCCAAATAAAATTTCCCTCTTCTAAGTTGTTCTAGTTAGATATTTTAGTCACAGTGATGAAAAGCTTACTAAATAATTCATTACAAATAGAGAGTATTGTAAATATAAAGATATTCCTTTACCGGATTCCACCTCTTGGGTCCCCTTCTTCCTCCGGGAGAAGTCTTTTCTGCTGTCCTTTAATAAACTTCTAATTTCTACTCTGACCTTGCCTCGGCGTGCTTCTTTGGTGTTATTCTTCAACATTGGGGAAGCAAGAACTCGTCACCAGTCAACAGCGGTAACATATTGGAGGTCCCAGACCGAGATTCTACACCGAGGTAAGTGCACGCACCCCATGTCTGTTTGAGGTGCATCTTTCTCTATTTCTTTCTGGAGGGTAAGGTGGGCACCCGATGGCTACTTAAACGCAATTAGTGCAGCCGCCACTCTTCAAGACTCGGGTGAGAGGTTTCCCGGCCTAGGCAGCTCTCAATTACCTGTTCAATACAGAGCAGGCATGTTGGGTTCTGCCAAAAGCCGCTTCCAACTTTTCTGTCTGGGCCTGGAGAGCAATTGGCGTGAGTACACAGTGTCCCGAATCCCGATCTGCCTCGGATGCGTGGAGGTGGAGGAAGGAGTTTGGAACAACTGCGGAATTCCGGTCTGGGCTACACTCAGAGGATTCCTAAGGTTCCTTTCTCTTGAGCCCCCTCCCGACAGCCCTCAGGGGTATCTAGGGTGATCGGTAGATGAATGGCACTGAGGGAAAGCCCCAATCACATTTGCCTCCGTATGGGCCATGAAACACTCCCAACCTCGCATCCATTCCTCCTGGATGCTCCCCTTCCTTTGCAGGTCAGAAATGTTAGCAATTCAGGTTGTAGGACTGAGAGAAAGGCATGGGATAATTAGCAAAATCTGCCCAGGTTCCCTAAGATGCATAGGTAACTTCAACTAGTCTGTTTTACCACCCCAATGTTTAAAATGTGTTGTGTTCCTTAAGCTACTAGAGAGGCATTTTTAGAATCAACTCCTCCGGTAATCTGCTACCTTACAACCAGTAGATATCCCTTAACACTTAGGCGGCTCCTTCAGTCTACAGAGCAAAGGCAACAAAAGAGCATAGGATTCTCTTTTGCAATGGGTTTTTAGTGGCCGGGAGGATAAGCAGTAATGCCCTTAAGTCTGAATCCTCCCAGGGTCTCTGGCACAGGGCAAACTGAGACCCTAGCACTTTGCTAAAGGGGACCAGAAACCCCTTGGCAAAGCAAGGTGAGAGACGGGTTTTCTGGACCGTTTAGGAAGCTCAAGCTTAGGGAGACGTCCCTAATGAGAACAGTTTTCTCCAGTGCGGCGGGGGCGCCTGAGTCCTGTTCTTCTCACTCAGACGGGAGCTTCTCTCTCTCCAATATGCCAGGTGCACCACTAGCCTGCGTATTGAAAAATTGGGATAAATTTGAACCTCAGACGTTCAAGAAAAAGCGCCTCATTTTCTTGGCCTGGCCTCAATACAAACTCTCTGAAGAAACCTGGCCACCAGAGGGAAATATCAATTTTAATACAATTTTACAGTTTGATAAAATTTACAAAAAAGGAAATGGTGTGAGGTGCTGTATGTTCAGATTTTCTTTGCTCTAAGGGAAAATCCTAAATTATGCCAACAGTGTAAAGTAGACTT
This sequence comes from Marmota monax, assembly GCF_021218885.2. Classification (NCBI taxonomy): domain Eukaryota; kingdom Metazoa; phylum Chordata; class Mammalia; order Rodentia; family Sciuridae; genus Marmota; species Marmota monax. Next base: position 3,875,150 of record NW_026694256.1, on the reverse strand, counting down.
AGCTATGATATCTGCCATGAAGAAAAAAAATCTTGGACTCACTGAGGAAAAAGAATCAAGAGAAAAATTTGGGCCGATCAAAGTACATACCCCCTTCCCCCTTCAAGACCTAAGGCAGATAAAAACTGACTCTAGTGGAAAGTTAAGAGATATGTCAGATTGCCTGGGATTGGATCTATCCAAAGGAGCTAATCCTGTAAGTAAAAGGGAAACTGAGGTACTCCCAGCAGCTGCCAGAGCCATTTTCGCTTTGGGGAATTTCCTCATTCTTCCCTGCACTGTAAGGATTGCTCCATCTCTGTCCACTTAAAAAGAAGGGACACTGAATGCAGTAAAGTCAGTCACACTGAGACCCTTGATTTTACACCTATAGTTGCCCCTCTGTGAAAACATCTGGTCCACTCATGGGAAATCTAAGGTGCCACTGATAGGAGTCATAATTAAATGGAAGTTAAAAACCCGGAGAGATTTTTCTCTTATCTGGTCTATTTTAAAGGTTATTATAGATTGTTTCTTGGGGATAATCTAGGCTAAATGTGTGTCTAAAAGATGATGTTTCATTGTAACATCTGGTACCTAAATGAGTTTGAAGCATTGCATAATCTTGCAGTTAAAAGTTGGGGTTAGGTAATTGTTTAGTTTGATTTCAGATAATTCATGCCAGAGAACTTAAATACTTAGGATAGAAAATTAAAAGAATTCTACTTCCAAGTTGGCAAGTAACTCCCGATCATTTAGTTTTATTTTGAACTGGGTAGCCTGAGAAGATTTCACTAGGTATACCAGTGCATTAACTTGGGCAAGGATAGTAAATTATGATATGGTATCTGTTCCCCTCAGTGTGTAAGATTTAGGAAAAATGTTGAATTGGAACGTTGGTCTGGCTTATTGAAATAACATTGAATAGCAACAGTCTTAAATTTTTAAAGCTTAATTTTGGATATACATGGTAGTGTGTGGTTCTCAAGATTTTTTTCAGGTGATTTAATGTAACTTAATACTACTTTAGGAACTTCAGAACAAAGGAAGTGACTTAATGATCCTAAAGAAATTTCTTCTGATGGTAGAGATCCTATTTTCAGTTTTGTGTGAGCAAGTTTTTCTAGTGTAGAAAAATGTAAAGGTATGAAATTTTGTAAATTGTATCTTAAACTTGTATCATAATTTTCAACATCCAAACCTGAAAATTGTGACTTATGGTTAAAATGCCTTAGGCATGAGGTTTCTGCTCAGAATTCCAGTTTTCCCAGTTCCTTCCAGACCTCAGCCAGGACTTAAACTGATATGCAAATAGAAGAAGCCTGGGGCTCAACAGAGGGCAGATTTCAGGCCCAAGGAAAAAAAAAAAAAGAGTAAAAGTGTCTTTTTATGGGAACTCAAACTAGATTAAACCAAAGAGTAAATTGTATGGCATTTACTAATTACTGGCCGGTCAATTTTTTCTAGGACTTTTGCTTTTTTCTTAGATTCTGTATTTTTTTTGAGCTCGTGATTTTGATCCTACAGACAAGTCAATGTTTTTCTGATAAGTTCTATTTTTGATCAACTGGAGTTTTTTTTAAACATTGCAATGAGATTTCACCTGAGAAAGCTACAAGGCCTTTACTATTGTGTTGTGTTACACTTGTGTTACGTGTTGTATGTCGGTATGTCTGTGTGTATGTCCATATATCGTGCAGTGATATGACAATTGACAGATGAGGAGCGCTCATGAAAAATTTTTAAAAAATGGATCCAAATGTCTTTGATTCACGTGATTCAAATGGTTCAATTTAAATTGGGTAAACAGATGAAAGTAAAGATGTCTTTAAAATTAAGCTTATAAGTTTTTCTAGATGTTCAAAAAGGCCCTAATAAAATGTTAAATCTGCTTAAATTCAAAAATTTACAAGTATTGTTTCAAAATGTGAACAGGAGGAGGTTAACAGATGAAAAAGAGAAACTAGAAGGTTCTAGGTATGGATTTAATAGAGGGAAAATGAGTTTCTGGATAAGAGTATATGATTAAGTAATTAAGAGAAGTAAATGATATAAAAAGGTCTGTGTAAGTTGCTTATAAGTGTAAGTTTTTGAGCAAGTAATCTTAAAGAAATTAAACAGCTGGTCAAACAAGTGCTGTTGTTTTAGAGAATGGTGCCATATTTCTTTAAAAAGCTAAACTTGGTTAATATAAAAACATCAATGTAATTGTGGTGTTAATGTGTCCATATCTTCCAGGTATACAAGTCTGTAAGGTAGAAGTTTTAAAAGAGCATAATATCAAGCTGGTGTTCTAAAGTTGTATGGTAATTTTAGGCTTAAAAGAAAAACATGTTGGAAATTTATTTATCATTTGTGTTCTATAACTGGACTTGTTATCAATAAGATATGTAAAGTTCCATGTTACTTTTTACACTGAGATACAATTTAAATGTATTTTTAAGTTAATGAGAGCCTAATCTGTGTGAAGGTTTTATTGCAAAACACAAAAGTACTTTGCTACTTTTCTACAAAAGGTTAAAAGCTTTCAGCCTTTCTTTAATTCATGTTTTAGATGTGATATTATGTTGTGTTTGCTCAAGTTCACAACAATTTATGTAGGCTTTGTAAAATGATGTTTAAAAAGCAAAGATCAGTTTCAGAACTACAGTACTTAAGATTTATGAAAAGCCCTGCCTTACTTGAGATAAGGCTCTGTCCCATCTCACTACATGTGAAAGTGACTATGAAAGAAGTAGGCCAGATTTCAGTACAGTTAAAGTTGTGTCCAAAAGTAGTTTTTGCCAAGATTACTAGGATCTCAAACAGGGAATTATGATGTATAACCCTGCCAGAATTCAAGGTAGCTATTATATAAGCTAAATATGTTTTTACCCTAGTTAGTTTTGTTTTGTAGTTTGCTTATAGATGGTTTAAGGATTGCCTGTTAATGTTTTAAGGAGGTACTGCTTTAAGAACACACAACCTGAGTCAATATAAGATAAGGAGTTATCACCTACAGGATAGAGAGATAGACATTAAAGCCCAGTGCTCTTAATATAAGGCTGTTAACTTATTTGCTGGATGTTTAAGATTAAGTTTTAAAATTAGTTAAATTAAAAGGGCCAAGAAAACCAATATTTGGCTCTTGCCCTCTGAGTCAGTCTGAATCAGGGAATAGGGGACTTCTCCAAAGAGCTTTGCAACTCTAGGCCAAATAACCTCCCGATCAGGGAGATTAATGAGACCAGTGGAGGACAGAAAGCCAATCAGTGCATTTGCTGTGAAGAGGAGGGTCATCAGAAAAGGGAGACATCCCTGATGCTTCCAAGGGAAGCCACATGGTCAAGCAAGGCCTGGACCCATCTTAGCGCAATGGCACTAGCAGAACTGAGAAGCTGCTGTGAAGTTCCCCGAGGACTCCCAGGGAAGCTCAGCTGACTGTTAACAATAGATAAAAACAAAAGTCAGTTTGACTTGCTTCATCTTAAACACTTAGCAAAAACAGTCAAAGCCAAAGCACAGCTGTTCCTGGACATTTTAAATAATAATAATAGTTAAATGTAACTTCCAAAAATAAGTAAACTGGAGACTACAAAAGAGATTCTCAGACAGGAATGCCTGATAACTATCAAAAGGAACTTCCAGAGTAGTTTTTAGTTTAAGGCCTTTATTTCTAACTTACACAGGTAGGCTTAGTGTTTGCAAGTATGGTTATCCAGCCCTAAGTAACAGAATTAAAGATTTCTCTATTAGACACAGAGGTCATACTAGTAAAAGGATTTTACAAGACCAGATGACATTAAATTATTAAACTGTATCTTAAGGAAAAGGACATCTGTAACCCTAAAAGTTAAATGTTGTGTTTACATCCCTGACATTTCTGGCAATGTGACAAATATCCTTAAAGATTTACATGCTCAGAAGCCATGTCCTCAGCAACTTTGTCATGGAAACAATATCTTATCTCCTAGTTCTTGGTACTTCCTGGTGGAAAACATTGTTAATCTTTGTCTTTGCCATCATACTCATTGGCATATTGCTGTGCTATGGCATTTTGCTGCATCAATATGGTTCCAGTACTAATGAATTCTTGTTTCTCTTATAGACCATCCATCACTCAAATGGCCCTCCAGCCTATTACTTCTCAATCAGACTTCTATCATGGACCACTCGATAGACCCGATTTTTAAAGGGGGACTCCAAACTGCTTGCCCCACACCGTCCCTTTTCAGCCTGAAGAAGCCAGAGAGATTCTCTTCGCCCCCCTTCCTTACAGCAGTAAGGAGTTCCCAACTTAGAGGGGGGAATGAAGCCAGATTTAAAGTTAGGTAGTCAGTGTAGTTAGGTAAATCGGGTCTAATACCGAGTGAAATCTAAAATGGAGGCCATGCTGGCAATGATTCCGGGAAACGCAGGACAACTCAAGGAATGTTAATGAAGTCCTAAAAGGCCCTAGGCCAAAGTCCACCTCAAAGAAATGTTAATGAACAGCCCCCAGCAAAAAGGTGCTGACTCAGAAGTCCTTCCTGACCAGATTACTTCTTTGGCCCACCTGTGTCCCACCCCTCGGGCCTTCCAACCTACATTCCATCACCAAAACTATAAAAAGGGGAAACAACCGCACTTCCACGGATTCCACCTCTTGGGTCCCCTTCTTCCTCCGGGAGAAGTCTTTTCTGCTGTCCTTTAATAAACTTCTAATTTCTACTCTGAAAAAAAAAAAAAAGATATTCCTTTATGTTCAAAGATGTTCTATATAGGAATTATATATAAGAATTTTTTTGGGTGGATACCAGGGATTGAACTCAGGGGTGCTTCCACTGAGCTACATCCCCAGCCCTTTTCATTTTACTTTGAGATAGGGTCTCTCTAAGTTGATTAAGGCCTTGCTAAGTTGCCGAGGCTGGCTTTGAACTTTCAATCCTCTTGCTTCAGTGTCCCAGGTCATTGGGATTACAGGCATGTGCCATTGCATTTGGCTGTTGTAAGGATTTTTGATATGAAAAAAATTTTCTTTGAGTTCCTGATTGTAGAATATTTTCTATATATCAACCTCTGTCAATAAACCTTCTGTAATATTCTTTCCTTAATCCTAATAAATATCTAATGCTAATAAAATATATAGTTCCTCTATCTGTAACATCCTGAGTCCCAATTTTCAGTAGGAAGTTTTTCTCCTCTTTTTAGGTTCATCTCAAATATTTGTTTTCCATAATGAGACCTTCCATAATATCTCATCTAACAGAATCTCCCAGGGTTTCTATAGAGCATCATTCCCTTTCACTTCCTACCAGCTAACTTATCAATACATAAGATTATCCTTTTTAAATTTTTTTTTTTACTGTTTTCCTCCCCTGGTAATTTTAACTTAAGCCCCATGTCTGTTTAGTTCATTGCAGAATTTCTAGCACTAGAATGGTTCCTAGCACAGATTGATGGGTGTTCCATAGTTATCAAATGATTTAACATTACTTCCAATGAAACAAATCTAATAAGATTGATGAACTTAATTCAATTTGCAGAACTGGTGAGGGCAAAATTGGAAATCAGACCATGTCGCCTTCATGTTCACATCTATGCTCCTCACCAAGACCTTAGAATACAGATAATTTTCGGATTTTAACTAAAAAAGAGACCAAAAAAAAAAAAAACAAAAAACCAAGTCATCCTATTATTTTGGTTTTGGTATCAATTCAGAGCTACATATTTTAAAATGTTTTAGTGGATATTGTTGTAATTATAGTTAAGACTACAATGCACTTTTTCAATATTCACAGATTTATTGTAGGTGTATTTTAACAACTTAATTAGTCATTAATGGGGAGGAAATAGAGAAATTCATTTCTTCCCAGTTATTGAGAAACTTCAGGTTTTTTGCATTCTTTTTCATAAGTTGATTTATAAATATGACCAGTTTTTGATGTCCTTTATTTATTATTTATCCATTAAATCCCTTCTTGCCTACAAAATAAGTTATGATATTTAATTGGTCCAGTAATCTTTACACTTATGTGTTTATGGCATGAATATGATTATAGTATTTGAATAAGTTTTGAGGTGTCCATGCTTCCAGAATACTTAAAATAATTCCTGATATATTATTATGAGAATCTGGTAGCTGAAATTTATTGTTTTTTTTTTTTTTTTATATCTCTAGTATCACTGTTCTATTACCTAAAGAAATAAAATTTCAGTTCTTGAAAAAGAATGATATTGGCATTTTCCTTCACTATAATTCACCTATGAATGAGGGCATTTATAAAAACTAGAAATAAGGAATGATTATTTTATCATGTACTGAAAAATATGAATGTCTTTTTAAAAAGAATTTTAAAAAATTTATTGTACATTTTGCTAATTTTTTTAAATTGGCAATTATATCATGGAGGGAATTTTTAAACAAAATTTGTAATCCAGGGAAGTTTATTGGTATATATATATATATATATATATATATATATATATATATATATATATAGTAATTAGTATATTAATTACAGTAGTTGAGTCTTATTCACAGTATGAGGGTGTAAGAAACTCAGAAAAAATATATGTAATTCAGGTACTTAACTATACAAATATTTTCACCTGGATAGATAGAAAAGTTTTAAAATATATCTAAATCTAAACATTATAAACAAATTAAATTTTACCTACTTTTTGAAAAGAAACTAGTTTTATATAGGAATTACATAAGAAAAATATTTTAATAGAAGATCTTAAGTCATTGTTCTTATACAATGTAGCGGCATCATGGGTGCATTACTAAGGAAGATGCAAGTTGAAAGCTACCTATACTAAATAAACTGGGACATTGCAAGAAGTTTCTACTTTAATTTATTATGATACTCATAGCCCTGGAAGTGTAAACAGTCAGAAAGATTTGAAGGAAAATTCCACTGCAATTGAAATTGTTATTTATTTCAAAATATTATTTTTAAAAATTTTAACTTTGATGACTGAGAATAATATTTTGTTGAAAATCTATTAAATAGCATTCAAAATTAATTTTTTATTGATGGAGTCTTAAAATTTTCTGGTCTTGTGAGGCTTCCTAAAATAATTCAAAATGCATTAGTCCAATTTACTGTGAAGATATTTTACCTGAACCTCAATTCTTTGGTGTTCTAAAGTACATTTGAGTGGTCAGAGCTACTACTTACTGCCTGCAAATTTTAACATGGGGGCATTTTGCCTCTTTGAGAGGTTAAGTAATAGTTTCTAATTATTCTTTATAAAAATAATATTTGATTAATTTTGTTTGTATTGTAAACTAGCAGATTTTTCTAGTAGCAAGTTAGTTTCAATTTATTTAAATACTAGAAGATATGTGTTTGCTAGCATACATATGAGTAAATAAAAAGTCAGTCATCTGGGGCTTGTTTTATTTTATTTTATTTTTTTTAATTCTTTAAAAACTTTTATTATTAGTTGTTCAAAACATTACATAGCTCTTGACATATCATATTTCATACATTTGATTCAAGTGGGTTATGAACCCCCATTTTTACTCCGTATACAGACTGCAGAATCACATCGGTTACACATCCACGTTTTTACATACTGCCATACTAGTGTCTGTTGTATTCTGCTGCCTTTCCTATCCTCTATTATCTCCCCTCCCCTCTCCTTCCCTCCCCTCCCATCTTCTCTCTCTACCCCATCTACTGTAATTCATTTCTCTCCCTTTTTTCCCCTTTCCCCTCACTTCCTCTTATATGTAATTTTGTATAACAATGAGGGTCTCCTTCCATTTCCATGCAATTTCCCTTTTCTGTGCCTTTCCCTCCCACTTCTAGTCCCTGTTTAATGTTAATCTTCTTCTCATGCTCTTCCTCCCTGCTCTGTTCTTAGTTGCTCTCCTTATATCAAAGAAGACATTGGGCATTTGTGTTTTAGGGATTGACTAGCTTCACTTAGCATAATCTGCTCTAATGCCATCCATTTCCTTGCAAATGCTTGTTTTAATATCAATGTGCACACAAAGGGCATAGAACAATTAATGCCAGCCAAAATATTTCTTTCCTTAGTTTTCTTGGCTCATATTTATTTAAATATTAGCTAATACAGCGTTATTTGTAGATGTATTATAAAAGTGCTGTATCTCATAATGGGACCAACTCTTCAATAATAACAGAAATTTAGAGGTTATTTGATTTACATTGATTTAAGCTGCCTATCATGACAAAGTTCCCCTCTTTAAGCTTAAGAGCATATTTCTATGACTGGAAATTATTTTCTTTGTACTTAAATTCATAATGCTACATGTTTGTGTGTGTGTGTGTGTGTGCGCATGTGTGTGTAATTATTTTTCTGTTATACCAGTTATATTTAAATGTTAGCTGAATCATTGGATGTTGCCTTAAATCATAAAAGGGTTTGGGATAACATAACAAATTGATTCAATTTTAAAGCAAAGTTTAAGCACTACAAAGATTTGACTTATTATATTGACATTGAAGGAGAGATCTGTTTACAAAGTAGATTATTTACAACTCTCACTGAAATTAAATAATTTAAGATTTTCTCTGTTACCCGGATCTTTCTTAGAATTATAAGACATACCTAAGTAAGGCAGAACAATACTGATATTAACTTATGATTCTCTGTTTTTGTTTTGATTTTAATCTACGCACAGCATACAGGAAAAGTGAAATTAGCTCAAAAAAGAAATTAGCTCAAAATGGTTGAGACAAAATATTTGGCATTCCTGGAGAATTACAGCCATGATTCTTAAAAGACAGGGGGAAAATTAGAATAACTTATAGAAAATTTCAATGTAAATGTTCTCTATACACAAAAAGACTTTATCAAGAATTATAAACAAAAACACGGCCTTTGAAGAGAATTACTTCTGGCTCTGAATACCAAGCTTGGGTCTTTGTAGTAAAATCCTGGACAATTTATTCTAAGCTGGGGATCAAAAAGTTAAATGTCAATAGTGATTCAGCAAAAGTGAAAGCAATGAAATCAGTCTATATTTGGGGATTTGGCGTGTCTTTATCTCATCCAAATTGGAAGCTGCTGATTTTCCTATTCCATATTGTTAAGCCTTCAAGAGAGGGTGGATGTATACATTTTTCTGTTAAATCACCTGGTTTTTAAATGTTGGCAAATAATTAAAATATTTAAAAAATATTTCTTTGCCTAGGTTTCAGCCTTTTGGCACCAGATTGTGATTTCTACTTTAAATTTTTATTTATGCATAAGAAAGAATATTCAATGAAATAAGGTCAAAGTTCCTACATGTTGCTGATTATTAATACAAGTTGGTTCTCATTGACCCATCCTGCTCACTTTTCAATTTCTCTTTCCCTTATCTGTAGAAGTAGTTAATAAAAGGAACATCTAATATGTAGCTGTTAGCTTTATTATTTATTAAAAACTGTGGATTTAGCTTCTGAATATGTTACATTGCCTTTTTGTTGTTGTTGTTGTTTTAATTTTTATTTATATATAACAGCAGAATGCATTACAATTCTTATTACACATATAGAGCACAATTTTTCATATCTCTGGTTGTGTACACAGTATATTCACACCAATTTGTGTCTTCATACCTGTACTTTGGATAATAATGATCATCACACTCCACCATCATTAGTAACCGCATACCCCCTCCCTTCCTCTCCAACCCCTCTGCCCTATCTAGAGTTCCTCTATTCCTCCCATGCTCCCGCTCCCTACCCTACTATGAATAAGCCTCCTTATATCAAAGAAAACATTTGGCATTTGTTTTTTGGGGGATTGGCTAACTTCATTTAGTATTATCTTCTCTAACTCCATCCATTTACCTGCAAATGCTATGATTTTATTTTCTTTTATTGCTGACTAATACTCCATTGTGTATATATGCCACATTTTTAAAAAATCCATTCATCTATTGAAGGGCATCTAGGTTGGTTCCTCAGTTTAGCTATTGTGAATTTTGCTGCTATAAAAATTGATGTGGCCGTGTCCCTGAAGTATACTGTTTTTAAGTCCTTTGGGTATAGACCCCAACTTCCTTAATAAGACTCCTGTGGCTCAAAAATTAAAATCAAGAATCAATAAATGGGATGGAGTCAAACTAAAAAGTGTCTTCTCAGCAAAAGAAACAATCTGTGAGGTGAATACAGAGCCTACATCTTGGGAGAAAATCTTTACCCCTCACACATCAGATAGAGCACTAATCTCTAGGGTATATAAAGAACTCAAAAAGCTAAACACCACAAAAAATTGCCTTTTATTATTTAAAATTTTCAAGTAGCAGAATTTTTTCACAGACTTTGAAAAATATTTTTACAAGATGTCTACCTGGATGGAAAACATGGTTAATATAATTACTTAAGCTACTTTTACGATCCATTAAATGTCTCTTGGCTGATACGTCCAACCCATATGGATGATCAATGAACCAAATTACCTTTCAGATACTTTCATGTGCTGCCTTATCCCTGACTTTAGAACCTTATCATTAGGCTTCAGAACAAGTGTCTAAGTATCTCTTACATATTTTTTCAGCTGAGAATCTATATGGTTTTGCTTCAGATGGATCTTGGGTTGACTCTGTCATAAATTCTTATAGTTATTATTTTGTTTTCATTTTTGCAAAATTGGGGATACTGCTACTTATCTGAAAAGTAACTACCTAATCCTGTACTTATAAATATTTGACTTTATACTAAATTACGATTTGATTTTTTTTTTGGTGATACTGGATATGGAACCCAGGACTTTGGGCATAATAGGCAAACTCTGTACCAAGTGAGCTACATGCCTAGCCCTGCACTAGATTACGGATTATCAATTGGTCCTAATTTTTAAGGAAGATAAATCTTTGATTCTGGACGATTCCTCAATGCCTATAGATTTACTAGTTACTTGCTAAAGAAGCAAACGTTTTTGTTTTGTTTTGATTTTTAAATTAGACATTAAAGATACATTGGTTAAATAAAATATGTTGATAAAATATACTTTAAAAATCTCAAGCATATCAATAACACAAATTTAGGGATCATATGACTCAGGAAATTTCATTCTACACAATATGTTTTGTCTTATCTTTCCCCTTAGAGACTCCTTTACCTTATTCATTCTGCTGTTAGTAACCATTAAATATATAGCACAAGCTCACTGTCTACACAATATTTAATATCCAGAGAAGAATCATATGACTGATGACACCAAGACATTATTAAAGGTAAATGAAAATATTTAAAGAAATGAGTAAAATATTAATAGCTGTTTTTCAGGAATGAAACATTTGTGTGACTGTTATTTTCTTCATATGTGTGTGTGTGTGTGTGTGTGTGTTTTGAGGTTTTTATGCTGGATACATCTTATTTAATTAGATGAAATAATAAAGCTACTTTCATGAAAAGAAATACAAACAAGAATATTTTAGAAAAATGGATGGCAATATATTTTATATTTTTAACATAATAGTTATTAATTCACTTTCACTTTAAGCTATAAGAAGAACTGAAGTGGAACTTGTAAAAATTGCCAGAGCAGTATAAATATATTTTTATTCTCTAGGTGATTTTAATTTTAAAATGATACACCTAAAAATAAAAGATTACAAATCTTTAATGTTAAAAAAAAAAAAAAACATGGAGAGAGCCAGGCAGGGGTTATACTACAGCAGTGGATCATGGTGTATGATACATGTAACCAAGTGAAAGGCGTGGATCACATAAACTACCCTCTTATCAACAGGCCTTCTCATCAGATATTTTACTCTTGAATACTTTTCATAATATAACTTTTAAATCCAGAAGCATCCTTTGTTACCTTATTTTCTTTGGTTTCTTCCTTGCTTTTATCTTTATTGATCACACACTTGACACTACTTTCCCTTAATTTTCATCACATGATCAATTCTTAATAATTTTTTGTTTGATTTCATCTGTTTTGGTCAGGCTGTCTTGCAAATACCCTCAAGTTAATATTTATGTCTGGTTATACTTCTGTTGTTTTTGACATGGGCTGTGCTAAGATTAACAACACCAAAATTAAAAGTGAGGAAATTAATTTTTGAATTACTTGTAAAAAATTTTAAAAAATTTTGGTCAGAAGATAACCTATATTGGTACTTAATAAATTATTAATAGACATTTAATATTTGTTAAATAAATGAAAAGAAGTTACATAAATATCATGATGAAAATCTGTGGGGGTGGGGTTGTGGCTCAGTGGTAGAGCGCTTGCCTAGCATGTGTGAGGCACTGGGTTTGATTCTTAGCACCACATATAAATAAGTAAAATAATGGTAAATTGACAACTAAAAATATATACATATGTATTAAAAAAAGGAAATCTGTTACCATTTTAAATGTCACTTCTGAGTAAATACTATATAGTATTTCCATCAAGAGGGCTTTCATATACTATCCCAAGAATAAGAGGTACTGGTCTATCCAACTTTAGGATTCCCATGGCTTTTGATTTTGAAAAATATTAGTCAACTTCCAAGGAAAATGTCTGTAAGAACTTTTACATGAGGAAAGGTAAAATTGATCATAGATAATATTGGATTCGATAGCTTTAAATTGTGTTTTGACATCCAAAAGTGTGCGGTGCCAGAAATATGTTCAACATTTGCTTAAATACTTGTCAAACTTGTCTCACATTAGTAGACTAAGTGAAAAGGAAAGATCAAAATGGAAAAGTCAGTCAGTGTATATCTTTAGTTGAATTTAAGCATGTCAGTAAAAAAAATATATACTGCCATTCTTGGAAACAGGTAACCGTGGCATTTCAAGAGTGCATTCAGATTGAATCAATAATATCAAATCTGTAATCATTTCAATTTAGTACTACTTATAAATATAAATTTAATTAAAATTATTTTCTGATTTCGCATTTCTTTTTGTTCTTTCCACAGTTAATTTAGTTATTATGTTTCTCCCTTTGTTGTTTATTGCAGGAAATTTTTCTAAATGACTTAGTTTTTATGTTTGGAGTAAACTGTGTTCTTTGAAAAGGTTGGATTAATGTCTTATTTTCTTTCTGTCGTCTGAAGTTTACTATCTTAAATGCTTTTGAAGCTAGAAAGTCTAGAAATGAATCACTATTTGTAAGCAAATTTTAACAAATATTGATTAGTAATAATAATCATTAGCTTTATTAATGATAAAAGTAGAATATGTATATTTTTATCATGGGTGCTCGCTGAAATGAGAATGATAAAGACCTGAGGTTTTTACAACTGTATTTATTATTATGTCAAGTATTCATCATTCCAGAATGGAGACTACATCATTAATTTCATAAGAAGGACAAACTGAAGCTTATAATTTTGTATGGTCTAAAATATTTGTCATTATCATGAGTTGTAAAAAATTTTAACCATTTATATTAGTTTATTATCCTGAGTTAAGCAGAGGTTCTTGAAATTAGTTAAATATACCAAAAAGTTGATTTATTTTTCCAGAAAAAAATATATTAACTAGAATCTAATGACACCTTTAATTTTTAAATTGCAAAATATTTGATTTTCTCTCTCTCTCTCTCTTTCTTTCTTTCAGTACTAGGGATTAAACCTAGGGATGTTTAACCACTGAGATACATCCCCAGTTCTATTTATTTATTTATATTTATTTATCTTTTGAGAGAGGGTATTGCTAAATTGCTTATGGTTTTGCTCAATTGCTTATGGTCTTGCTAAGGTGCTGAGGCTGGTCTTGAACTTGTGAACCTACTGCCTTACCTTCCTAGCTGCTGGAATTACAGCTGAGTGCCACCACACTTGGCTCCAAGATTGATTTTTAATCAATATTGAATTATTTTCCAGTAATAAAATGTGTCAAATCATAACTTTTTATTAATATAGCTTTTAAATTAACAAGAATAAAGTACATATTAAATTAGTATACTGTAATAACAAGTAATTATAGAAGCTTAAAAAAGAGCTATAAATTGTGACTGGGAATTTCAAATGGTACTTACTTCTTAGTAGTCAAGTGAACTCAAACTTCACAGATTTTAGTGTTTATTAAATAATTAGTTTAAAATTAGTGAGTTTCATCTCTCTGAAAAAATATGTCAAAATAAAGCTATGTGGTAAAAAAATACAGATTATTTATAATATTATGAAGGCTTTATGAAGGTTTGTTTTCTGAAAGGAGGATAACAACTCTTAATCTTGTATGTCCAGCTGGCTAGGTGATATTTAAGATAAAATACCATTCCCTTAAGGAATAATCTTAGAAAGTCTAATATTTTGAACAGACTAGTTTCACTATAAAAAAAACCCCTTTAAATTCTATTTTGTTTCTCAATACTTTACTGGTAATTTTTAGGAAATTTATACTTGAGAATAAATAATTTCAACTAAACTCCACTTTATATTATTGTAGCTATCCAATGAATCCATCTTGTGCATTAATTAATTAATTAATTTAATTTTATTTAATAAAATTATTGTAGAGCTCTTATCATTGTGCATGTATACATTTAAAGTTAATATTTTCTTGATGAAATTACCTTTATATTATTATGTAATTTCTTTATTTTTCTTAGTAATATTTCTTATTTTGAGGTTTTCTTGTTTCAATCATTCCAACTTTAGTTGTGATCTTTATTCTATGGTATATCGTTTTCTTTACTTTTATTTTAAACATTTATGGCTATAATCAAAGACATTTCTGGAAGATGAAATATAAGCCTGGCTATTTCTTTCTCATCCAACTTGACCATCCCTGCCTTTTAATTGAAATGTATGGACCATTTGGATTCAATGCGCTTATTAGTTTCATCAAGAGATTGTAATATTTCTACCATCTTTCTATTTGTTTTCCATTGTCCCATCAGTTTATCTGCTTATGTTTCTTCAACTGTTCTCTTTGATACAAGTCAATTATCTTTTGATTTCATTTCACCTGCTGTATTATGATGCTTGTTAGCTCTACCTCTTTTTGTGTGGTTGGTCTAAGATATTCCATATGAGAATTAACTTACCTAGTCTACCTTCAGATGTACTTATTTCATACCCTCCATTTCATCATTGATAGTATCATTCATGTGAATTTTACTTTTAAAAAAATCTTAATGTTATCTTATCTTTTGTAAGACTTCTTTTACTGAGAGTAAAATTCTGAAAAGACATTTATTTTTCCCTGACAGTACTTTTAAAAGATCATCTTTTAGCATGTATAGATTTTAATCACAAGTGGGCTATAATTCTGTTTCTCTATGTAATATTGAGTGCCTTTGAATATTTTTTCTAAACAATTTTTTTCTTATTTTGGGACTCAAATATCATGCATATTAATGCAATTGATATTATTTTCATCTCTTAGCTGCTTTATCTGCCTTCTTTTCTCTTCTTGTAGTGGACTGGTTAATTCATATTGACCTATCTTCAAGTTTGTTAATATTTTTCTTCTACTGTGTCCATTCCCTTTAATTTCCATGGAATTGACTCAGGAAAAAAAGTTTCAGAATGAGTGCAAACTTGTTCCTGAGGTTTTCAGATTTTCTAAACTGACAATCTAGTCAAGTCTCTGCCTTTGTAAATTTGTAAAAATTGAATGTGATTTATTCTTAGTGCTCTGTGATGATCTCCTCTTCTCTATGTCTTGCCATGATGGAATTGAATGCATTGTTTTCATCAAAGAGCTTGTCACTCTTTGGTATTCAGTTAACTTTCTTATTTGACAAACTCAATTTTCTAAGGACTAGAGAAAATGTATGATTTTGTAGATTATTTGAGGGTTTTTTGTTGTTGTTGTTGTTAAGATGAGAGCAACATTTTATCATGGCTTTCTCTATTCTAACCAGGTACAGAAACTCCCTGAATAAATAGTTGTTTTAAAGCATTCAATTAACTGAACAATGTATTTACTTAGAATTAATTTTAATTAACAGAAAACTGTGAAACATGGGATATATTATTCACATAACTTGAGACTTAAATATTAGTATACATGATTTCAAGATTTACAATATTGAGACATTATAAAAAAATTTTTGGAGAAGTTTTACATGTGATGACTGTACACTGGTACCTGGAGTTGTGTTTACAAATAGTAAATTATATGATATTTCATTGACTTCTATAGTTACATTCACAACAGAAAAATTAGTTTTACTTCATGGCAGATGAATAGCTTGAAAGAAGCAGAGCATATATTTTGTTTTAAATCATATGTTATTTGAATTAGCCTCCAAAGGGAGATAGGCAGTCCAGGTGAAGAAAACTGCTAGAAGACTTTAAAATAGAAAATGCGTATCAAAATGAAAGTATATTGGAAAATCATAGACACTAGTTGCATCTTGTTTGTCTATATCAGAGGTTAGCAAACTATAGTAAGGGGTCACATCTAACCTTTTGTAAGAATTGTTTTTAAAGCACTGCTAAGAAATAAAAACAAGATAGAAGAGGACAGAAAGAGGAGGAGAAAGAGGAAGAAACTGTATTGTGGCTTGTAAAGACTAAAATGTTTGCTATCAGAAACTTCATGGGAAAAATCTGCCAGTCCCTGGTCTGTATAGTTTAATTGACAGATGTTTGTACCTCATAATGGAGTAGTGTGATGTTTTGATATGTTTATACATTGCACACTGATCAAATCAGAATGATAGGTAGCAGACAGACAAGAGGAAAGAAGCATGGGGTTGGGAGATGGTTCTTTAGACTGGGCCTGCTGTGCTGACCCCCCACTTGATTTCCTTTGAAGAAGTGGCTTGCCTGGGGCCACTTCAGTGGGATATGTTGCATTCCTTGGCAAATAACCTGTTGTCTGTGAGAAGAAGGAATGCAGGCCCAAAGACTCCTCCTGGAGCTCAGGGGGACTTTTGTGACCTTTGTACAGAACAGAGATTCCAGAGCTCTGTAAGTCAGGATAATTAGAAACAAAGCCCACTGACCATAGAAACTGTAAGAACAATTTTCAGGCCAAGGTGACCCAGAGTTGACTTTGGATATTTAGCCTTTCATTATAATAGTAAAATCCTATGGACTTTGCTTGGGTAACTGTGGGTAAGACTTTGTGCAGTGGAGACTTGGAAGTCTGATGTAATCCTTCTGTTAGTCAAAAGTTGAGAGGTAGACCTGACTGGACTCTCTGGAAACTTCCAAAGGACTCCCAATAAAACAGGAGTGTGGCAGGAGCAGGTGTGTGCACTCTTCCTCTCTTCCAGGAGACACTCTTTCTCCCCTGAGAGTGTTCTTTTCCATTTCCCTTTCCTTTCTAACAAACTCCATCCTGCTACTACGTGTGACTCTTCTGAAATTCTTTTTGTGAGATTGCAAGAACTGGTGTGGTCTGTGGTTTCCTTTGGTTTCTCCAGTTCTTGGTTCTTCCTCTCTGCATCAAGGATATTTAGGTTATCCATCATGTGGAACATTTATTATTTCTTTGTGATGAGAATATTCAAAATCCTCTCTTTTGCCCATTTTGAACTGTATGGCATCCTAGTGTTAATTGTCACCAACTTCTATGTAATCGAGTGCAGGTTCTTTTTCCTTCCTTTTGGTTCTGACTCTGTACCTGCAAACCAGTTTCTCCTATGCCCCACTCTTCCTTACCCTCCCAGGTGTCTGGCTACCACTGTTCTTTTTCTCTATGATGGGCTTGACATTTGTGTGTGTGTGTGTGTGTGTGTGTGTGTGTGTGTGTGTGTGTGTGACTAAGGATTGACCCAGGGCCTGTATGTGCTAGGCAGGTGCTCTTTCACCTAGGAACATCCTCAGCCCTGGATCTTTTTTTGTTTGTTTTGTATAGTTTTCTTTCTGTTTGTTATTGTATTATGGAGAAATAGAGATCCTTTAAAATTTTCAAAATTTACATCTAATGCATGTAATTACTATATTTTCCATCCAATCCTCCTGCATTTGCTTTCAATTGATTTGTCAAATTAAACTGCTTATAATAATGTTTTAATACTACACATTTTTGTACAACCCACAATATGATTTTTCCAGTTCTGATACCTTCAATGTGAAATCATAATTTAATAATTACATATATTTTCTCCTGGCTACTACGATGTCTTTTCCTTTTTTGTTTGTGAGCCAGATACAATCATAATTTCATGTCTCAATTTTTCATTTATCCATCACCTACTTAAAGAATATGATGAGGAAGACTGGACTGCAAGATGGTAGGAGTGTGTGACAAGCTTTGTTGGGTAGCATTTCGACAGGTTACATGTGAGTAATTTATAGCAGGAGACCTTCCAGAGATGTTGCACAGGGCCACCATCCATAAAAGGAAGAGAGGGGATTATGTTTGAGGGAGAGGGAAATATGTTGAGGTAATGGTGCTTGGCAGTACAATGCAGGTATCTCTGGATTGGAGAACTCAGAAACGCAGCTGGAGGTTCCAGTCTTTTATAACCACAGTTTGTTTTATCTTTGACCAACAGATGTTGGTGCTGTTTTGTGAAGCATACAAAACTGTCAGGCTCTACTTGTTGAAACTACACTAATTGGAGCTAGATTTAACACAATTGGATGTGTACGCAATTGAGTTTGAGGCTGGTAGGTTTGGGCTACTGATTTTAACCCACTGTGAAGAAATAAGCAATACAGTCACTATTACACAGGGGTCACCTTTAATAACAAATTGTGCTAGAAACCAAATAAAACCAATTGAAGAGAACTCATGGAAGAAATACTCAACTCATCATCAATGATGAAACAACAGACTGACGCTGGATTCTTTTCTATGAAAATAGTTTTGATTTTTGATTCCTTTTTAAATTTTTTTTCTCTTTGGCCACCCTTTATAGAACGATTGAGACTGCCACATTAGTTTGATAGGGCTGATTTGTCAAGCTCTTTTCTCTTCTCCTCTTTTTCTGTTTCACAGTGACAGTGTTTATCAGTATACCCTAGGAAGATGTGGAGTTGCAGGAAAATTAAAAACCAAATTCACAATCCTGATATTGTTTTCTAACATTGTTTTCCAAAAATAGGGTAAAGCAGATGGAAGGAATGCCATTTGGATGGATAACTGTTGGATTTTATTAAAGTATTTCACACTTGTTTTCTATTTGTGCAAACAATCAATAATAGTATGTCAAAATAACATACAGTGTTTCCCCAAATATTGCTTAAAATTTAACTTTTTCTGGTCAGGTTCTCAATCAAGAATATATTCTTAACTGGCAAAATATTTGAACTTTCTTCAGAAACTTTCTTCAGAATCTGGCATGCTGAAGACAGAAAAGCCAGGTACTTTACCTATTGGTGACTATTTCTTCCAGCAAATGAATGCTAAATTAAGGAAAATATTTGCTTATAGTTTAGTTTTAAAATTTTTAGAAAACAATTTATAAGACAGAAATGTTTAATAAGATATTGTTTAGTTCTAGATAAAAGACCAAAAGAAGTAGATAAAAGTCAAAGTAAGAATAAAAGAGAAATGAAACATAAATTTTCTTCTATTGGTTTTGTTTTATTAGTGAAATTGACAAAAGAATTGTCACTTTCTGCCAGTTCCTTACTTGACCCTATGGCTATAATGATTGTTGGCATTTCTGTAGGTCAAATGGACTTAATGTTAGCAAAAATTAACTTCTATTGTTAAGATAAGATGTCAAGATAAGACATAGAAACTTCAACTTTGGACTAAAATTACAGTGGAGGAAAAGAAAACACATATTTTGACATTCAAATTTCAAATGTGAAGAACTCATAACTATATTATCAGTGACCTGTTACTAATGATTATGGCCTTAAACATTTGGGAATAAATTCTTCAGGCTTGGGAAATTACTAACACTTGCTCTTAAACCTTAGGGTCAACAGTAAGATGGTACAAGTCTAGTCTTTATCATCTTCAATGAAAACATTAATTTATTTACTTAATTTTACTTGGGTCAAGAAGGAGCAATAGAGCATAGTATTGTATAATCCTAAAGATTATTTTTAAGATATAAGATTGATTGACTAATACCAAGAACTAAATACTATTTCCAAAAACTCTTCTATCAAAGCCTAACCCTCAATATGACTGGATTTAAAGATATGGTCTCTAGGAGGTAATTGAGATTAAATTAGT
The DNA here is from genome assembly GCF_021218885.2 of Marmota monax. Lineage (NCBI taxonomy): Eukaryota > Metazoa > Chordata > Mammalia > Rodentia > Sciuridae > Marmota > Marmota monax. Next base: position 3,855,195 of record NW_026694256.1, on the reverse strand, counting down.
TCATAGTATAGTACTTCAATCTGATAAGACTATGGCTTTCTAAGGAAAAAGAGAACTCTCTATTTCTCTCTGCCATATGAGAAGGCAACCATATAAAGGCTGGGAAGAAAGCCCTCATCTGAAACCCACCCAAGACCTTGATCTTGTTCTTTCCAGACTTCAGAACTGGGAGAAAATAAATTTCTGTTGTTTAAGTTACCCACTCTTTGATCTTTTTTTTTTTTTGTGTGTGTGTGTGTAAGCCCAAAGACTAGCATGGAATATTAAATTTTTATTACATAATCATCTTAATTTTATACAAGATGTATTAGCATAAATATCTATTGAGATCCTTTAAAAATTTGTCCCTTAAGGGAAAACTAAAAAGCAGAAACACAATAACAGCCTCGAGATGATGATAATTAATACCATAGTTAAATCACCTTTCATAATCATTCCAAACCACAGTTGCCTATTATGGTTCAGAAGGAGCATAGCATGGTGTTCCTTCTTCCGATGGACCAGAACTTTTTAGGAAACATATTCCACTATTCAAAGGTTACAGCTCTCTTTAAAATTGTTTACTGAAGATATTAATTAGATAAGGGTTCAGTGTTATGTCTAGTATGTCAAAGATTATGTTAAAATACAAACTCATATCTACTTGAACTTTTCTTTTCTTTTTTTGACTGGTTTTCACCCATGAATGACTTTCTTTGCTTCCAGTCCTTTCCAATAGTTCCTCTGATCTTCATTTCATTTGTATGATTTGACTTCATGATATGAAGTTTAACTTTCTATTTATGTTTTGCATTTTTTTTCCACTCTGAAAAGTTTCACTAAATTACCTGTGAAAGAATAGTTACTCTTTGGCCATGAATTTGTTTATTTGCAGGAAAAGAACATTGGAAGAGATGGAATTCAAGAATATGAAAAGAAAATATTATGTTATTGTTTTAGGTACATTAGATATTACCCTAACTCAATTTGTGTTTATAAATGCTTTTACCTTATGATAAAATAATTTTTATCTTTTCATTATTAAGTATGAAATTATCTAAGATGATACATAAATTGCATATTTTATGCAACATGGAACTTGTATAAGGGTCATATGGAAGCTTAGGTTGAAACACAGTCAACTTGGAAGCAAAGATATTTGGTACATTTAATTGTATTATCCTGAATGGTGATGATAGGGATGTTTTTCATGCATATTCTTATCATACATGATCATGATTTACATGCCAGAAGGGGTGGTCTTTTTCTTTTTTTGTATGTTTGCTCAGTTAGAGTTCATTGAACACAAATGCTTTTGATTACTGAGAGGAACCTGGTGGTTAAAAAACAAAATGCTCTTTTTATGAAGAATGTCATTGTAATTCTAATAGGAACTGCATTAAATCTGTATAGTACTTTTGGTGGTATGGTCATTTTGATAATATTAATTCCACCTATCCAAGAACATGGGAGATATTTCCATTTTCTAAGTCTTCTTCAATTTCTTTCTTTAGTGTTCTGTATTTTTCATTGTAGAAGTGTTTCAACTCTTTTGTTAGATTGAGTCCCAAATATTTTTTTTTTTTGAGCTTATTATGAATGGGATAGTTTTCCTGTTCTCTTTCAGCTGATTTGTCATTGGTGTATAGGAATGTAACTGATTTATGAGTGTTAATTTTATATCCTGCTACTTTGAGGAATTAATTTATGCGTTCTAGAAGCTTTCTGATGGGATTTTTGGTTTTTCTAAATACAGAATCATGTTGTTAGGAAATAGAGATAGTTCGAGCTCTTCTTTTCCTATTCACGTCCCTTTAATTTATTTCTTTTGTGTAATTTCTCTGGCTAGGGTTTCAAGGACGATGATGAATAGGAGAGGTGAAAGAGTGCATCCTGTCTTGTTCCAATTTTTAGAGGGAATGTTTTCAATTTTTCTCTATTTAGAATGATGTTGTCCCTGGGTTAACATATATAAAGAGCAGTCAGGAAATTCATTTGGAAAAACAGGAGACCACAATATCCAAAGTAATCCTTGACAAAAAGAGAGAAGCAGGATGCATCACAACACCAGACCTTAAGTTATATACGCCAACAATAAGTGTTGGCAAGGGTGTGGAGAAAAAAAGTTCACTTATAGGTGCTGGTGGGACTGCAAATTGGTGCATCCATTATGGAAGCAGTATGGCGATTTCTCAGAAAACTTGGAATAGGACCACCATTTGACCCAGTTATCCCACTCCTCAGTTTATACTCAAAAGACTTAAAATCATCATACTACAGTGACACAGCCACTTCAATGTTGATGGCAGCTCAATTAAAATGGCCAAGCTATGGAACCAACCTAGATGCCCATCAGCAGATGAATGGATAAAGAAAATGTGGTACATACAAATGGTGCAATATTGCTCAGTCTTAAGGAAAAATTAAATTATGGCATTTGCCAGTAAATAGATGGAACTGGAGAATATCAAGCTAAGTGAAATAAGCCAGTTCCAAAACACCAAAGGCAGAAATTTCTCTCTGCTATGTGGATGCTAGCCCACAACAAGGGAGGGGAAGTTAGAAGTTCATTCAACTAGACAAAGGGGAAAGAAGGGAAGAGAAGAGAAATGGAATGGTAATAGGAAAGACAGTTGAATGAATTGGACATATCTTTCCTATCCTCATATATAAATACATGACCAATATAAATATGCTTCATGTACAACCACAATAATGGGATCCTAACTGGAACAAGTTATACTTATTCTATGTATGTATAGTATTTCAACATATACTCTTGTTTTAGTCAGCTTTCTCACTGCTGTGACTAAAGGATCTGACCAGAACAATGTAGAGGAGGAAGAGGTATTTGAGGGATCACAGTTTCAGAGGCCTAAGTCCATAGAAGGCTGACTCCATTTCTTGGGGCTGGAGGAGAGGCTGAACATGGTGGAAGATTGTGGCTGAGGGAAGCAGCTCATATCACAGTGATCAGGAAACAGAGATAAATCCCACTCTTCAGATGCAAATATATATATATATATATATATATATATATATATATATATATATGCCAAAGCCTTGCCCTAATTTCCCCTAATTCTCCTCCAGTTACACCCTACCACTTCAGTTACCACTCAGTTAATCCCTATCAGGGGATTTGGTCAAGACTCTCACAACCTAATCATTTTTTCTCTGAACCTTCTTTCATTGTCTCACACATTAGCTTTTGGAGGACACCTCACATTCAAACCATAACAACTCTGCTGTAATATATAAAAAACTAAAAAGATTATGTATTATATTTTAGAATTTTTTTAAGTGAAATGCTCATAAGAAAACTCCAAACAAATTTCTTCCTTTTGCCTCCAGATACAACTAAGTTGAAGGAAAATCTCTTGAGAATTGTATTGGTAGAATGCATTTTATCTGAGTTCCAAATTCATGCACAACCAGAAGCCACACACACACACACACACACACACACACACAAATGAATACAAACATAAAAGTTCACCTCTTTAGGGTATAGTGAGTTGTAGAAAGGGGGATTTATAGAACTAGCAAGGGCATCAGATGGCAGTGTTCCTCTACCAACTCCAAATGTCTTGCCCTCCAGATCCATAATCAGTGATGGAGTAAGGGACATTAGAAACATCTAGGCAGGTATAGGTGGTCCCTAAAAAGATGAGGGAGAGTAAACCCTTTCTCAGCAGAAAACCACTATGCCATGGAGAACCCCAAGGCTATGTCAGTCACCTATGCAGGTTGCACAGGCCTATTTCAGCTCCATCAGGGTTAACCCCATATCATCTCAAAGATGCTGTATATTCCCTTATGAATTCTGATGCCATCTGAAGACAGGAAGGTGAAGAGTCCAAACCCTAAAACACAGAATTTCCCTAGGGAAGAACAAGTCATCCTGGAGAGCTATTTAAATCAGACTAAATACAGAGCTAAACTTTAAATAGACAAAGTATTTGAATTAAGGTGACTATTTCATGTAGAACAGAATGCTATTTGTATATTAACAATTTAGTTTCCTTGTTACCCAGTGGTGTTAAAAACATTATATTAGCTCTAGAACTTGAGATAGCATATTTTTAAAGTATGTAGATATAATGTAAGTTTGTAATTCTAATTTACATGATTGTATATTCACAAAACCATGAATATTTCATGGTAATGAACGAGGCCACTTTTCTGTATCACATTTCATTTATCTTTGTCAAACACAAGGTTGACCTAGCTTTATGCATATGTTAGTCCTTGAAAGTTGAGGTGTTTGCATTGACTGAATATTTTAGAATTATATTTTAAACTCAAAATTTTATCTCCTTACATAGTAAAGGTGTTTCTGAAAAGTCCCTTTATTTTATTGAATACTGTACAGTTAAATGATAGAGAACACCAGGCAATGTATCAAAGTACATTCTACCCTTGACTGTTATTCACAGTGACAAGGCTAAGAGTCAGTGATATACCCTATGTAAACCTGCTGTTCCTCACCAAATCTATCCATTTATTGATCATTTCTGCATTTAGCGTTCATTGATATTTTTTTTGCCTGAGCAAGGGCTTATTCTAATGGTGGGAAATGGATGACTTTCTAATACCATTGTTCCTCCTATATTCGACACTTTACCTAAGAAAGAGTTTTCCTTTCTCTTATTTACACATCTGTCTATGCATTTATTGAATCTTAATTGATTCAATAGGCAACCACTCTAATTTGTTCAATATTCTGACCCTCAAATACCTGTTAAATACCTTGATATTTTGAGAGTTTGAAATATTGAGATTTCCCCCGCTAGCTGTATGCATCTATTTATTTAATTTTGTTTCATCAATCATAGAGATCATATTTGTGTGGCATTAGCCTAAGAATTTTATGGCTAATAAATGAAAATCTTTTTCCCCATCCATTCTAAATCAATTAAAACAGAATACTAATAAGAGCATTAAAAAAACAATAGATTTCTCACTCAAAGCTGTTGGAAAACTTGACAATTTGTTAAATCAGGAGACTTTCTCAAATTCTATCCCATAGTACAGGTAACTGAAGAATGAAAAACTTTCCATATAAGGGCCTGTCTCTTTAAATGTATGGCATGAAAGGTAGATCAGATTTTTTATTTTGGCAAACAGGCAGACTTTGAAAAGAAGGCAAGAGAATTGGGTGGGTCTGAGTTGCACATTTCCTTCTACATCAATCAGATGAGTTCTCCTTTTAAGAAGCAGAGTACCTAAAGCTATATGGAGAGGCCAGGATATCGCTCTAATGAAGGTCTCCCCACAAGGAAGCATCAGGGTTGGGGAGGCACAATTTTCCTGAAGGCCTGGAAATAATCACTGAACTGCTCTAAATCTCATTTTTTAAAATCTGTCAAAAATTAATTCCTTCATACCATTTAATACTAGAAAATTATCATTGTCGAAATCAATCCTATGCCTTCTAAGAACTCAAGGAGTGAGGCATTAGACTTTAGACCTCTGACACTGGAAACCTGGGTAGAACAATTTGGCAGTGGAAGGCTCTAAAATACAAAGTATGGGAAGGTGAGTGAAAAACCAAGAGTTACTAAAGCTAAGGAAAAAAATGCTTCACAAAGGAGTGGAGCGCTGTTTTGTTTTTTACTGCTGAAAACTGGAGAATGGTGAAAACTGAAAACTCACTGGGTTTCTCAATGTGGAGTACACTGATGACATTAGGAAAAGTTTGATATGAAGTCAGTCGGGCCTAGAACCCAGTCTGCAGAATGGTATGAAAGAGAGGAGAATGGAAAGGCAGTGGGATGATTCCGACATAACTTTCCTATTGCATATGTATGAATACTCCACAGTGAATCTCCACATCATGGATAACCACAAGATTGGGATCTTAATTAGAGTAGCTTGTACTCCAGGTTTATATAAATAAATAAAATTATACTCTACTGTCATGTATAACTACAAATACCAAAGATAAAATAATTTAAAAATGAGAAGAGGAAAGGGAAGCATTGGCTGCAAAATCACAACTCTTGGAAATTTTTCTGTCAAGCAAGTAGGAAAGTAGCTAAAGGGGAATTGAGGGAAGGTTTTAAAGGTGGAAGAGCTTTGAGGCTGTTTATAATATTGATGGAAAAGAGGGACAGGGGAAGAATACAGAAAGTATCTAAGAGGAGATGAGTTAGGTATGGGAGAAACACTATTTTATCAGTAGGTGAGGCAAAGAGAGGGGCCCAGATACAAGCGAGCTTCTAGACTATGGGGAGTTGAAGTGCATGTCTCATGGCTTGAAGTTCCCTTGCTAAGTAGACCATATCACTTGCCAATAATAAAATGGGTGATGTGGGGGTAATTTGGGGGTGGGTGGGTTGAAGATTTAAATACAGTAGGGAAAGTTAAAAATGGTTGTTAATATTAGGTGACCAGAAAAACTCCTTGGCAGGCAAGGAGAGAGGGTCCAGGGAAGGCTGTTGGTTCAGGTCTTATGTCAGTTCTCTCTTTCTTACTAGAATGCTAAGGTCTGAACTGTTAAAAGTTATGCCTTTACAGCCAGTTTATTCTAGAACTGAATAAGCATTTCCTTTAATGTAATTGCCAATATTTCCCTTAGTTAAAATATAACATTCTATTTATCAAGATCACTGGTGAGTTTTTCCAATTATGTTTTAACTCCTTATTCTTACATTTTGTAATAAAACAATTTAAATATTAAGAGTGACCTCAAACAATAACCAAACAACTCAAAATATATTTTAATATTTTAATAAGCAACTGAAATTATGCAAATCCTTCGTTGTTTCTAAGATCCTACCTTATTTTGAAAGTATGTGTTAGTTTCTTGGAAAATTTGCTAAGATAATTGGAGATTAAAACTTAATCTTTGAATTTCTCTCTGTAAAATGAGAAAGTAGTGTTTAGGTTGGGGGTTAACTCAGTGTGGGGGGTTGATGTAACTGAGTGTTTATGTATGTAGATTAAACACTAATGATTTCATTTTTCCTATAATAGCAGAGGATGCTTAAGGATAATTGGGTGGGGATTATTCAGGATTCTGTCTTTTTTCACTCATTTTGCATGGACCTTTTATGTTTTATTGCACAAGAAGTCTGAGTAGGTTTCTTTTTCTTTCTTGTAACAGATAATGAAAGACAATGTGGATGTCTTTTTAGTGGGTTTTGGCTTTGCTTGCTGATCCCTTTCTGCTCTATTTCCATTTTACATTCAACAAATTCATGTCCAGTGGCTCACATAACCAATTTATTATAAAATAAAATGTATTTCTCTTGTTTTTTTTTAAACCAGTTCTTGGCATCTTTTAATCATTGTACCCTCAGTCTCCTGATACATTATTGCAGAAGATATTTTGGTAAACTAAATCCTAATGATTATGTTGCTCACATTCAGTTTTTTTCTCAAAAGATTTTTTGCATTTGGGAAAGATCAGTTTACGAGCTGGATCTTTATTTTAATCATCTTTTTAAGAATTTTTCTTTATTTTGGCCTGCATTGACTTCATTTACAAGAACCATCTGAAGGAATTCGACAATAGTGGCTGTTGTAGAGATGTGCCTTGATGTCTGTCTAGACAGCTAATTGGACCTTGATTTGAAGTTGCAAAATGGTTTTTAAAGACTTTGGGGTTTCCCCCAAACCTCATTGTGGCTTGCATATGTCTTTTTTTTTTTAAATAAAGGCACTTGTGATAGAGAAATTTGATCTCTTAGAATGTTTACCCTCAAATAATTTAAAAAGAGTACAAATTGGCTTTCCTTAATGATTCATATCTTCAAAATCCTTAGTGCATTTTGTCTCACAAAACATACACATCTGTTAAAGTATGTCACTTATGGTGGGAACCAAAGACTAATGCTTTTGGAATCAGAAAGCTAATTTTCTCTTTCCTTCATTTACAGGTCTTAGATTTCTTTTTAGAGTAGTCAATTATACCTGTTGGTGTTTATGATGATTCAGTTTCAATTATTAAGAGAAAATAGTGTGTGTGTGTGTACATGTGCATGAGCACGTGTGTGTATGTACAACAGCATTCTCCCAATCACCCCTCATGTAGACAGGGCTTTGTTTTTGATTGCATTCTTCAACATCTGCCTTGGTATTATTGATGTCAGATATTATTCCGTGGTTTTATGTTCCTTTGACAACTGGGCAAATTATTATTTTATTTCTCTTACTTGTTAGTAAACATTTTAAATCACTATTCTATAGATTCTCTATTTGAAATGAATTTATTTTAATTTACATTTGTTAAAATCCTGCATCCTTCTTAAAATGGCTTGAGGCTCCATGAATTGAATTGAAAGAAACCTGATAACACAGTTTTGATAGCAATATGCAGAGTATAAATTAAACTAGAAGTTTTATGTGATAAACAATTTGTTGGAATATCCTTCCATTTTAAACTGGTCTGGAATAGCACAATAAAAAATTCATAGCTTAGAAGTCACTAAGTCAAATTTATACAATAGTGAAGAGCTATAATACTAACTGCAGGATTTAGAATGGACAACATTGATTGAAAGACCACCCCATTTATAAAGATTGGAGGGTCAGACAGTTTTTCACTATGGGAGATAAATCTACTTAATGAGAGAGAACTTGTCACTAAGACACAGCATCATCTCCTTGTAAGGACAGCAAGACATTAGATTTCCTCCAGTCTAGAAAGTCATACCTTTTTAAATCAATGGAAAAATATGATATGATTTTTGGTTTTGTCTTAAATAGCAATTCTACTAGACTCCTATTAACTAAACTTAATATACTACTTATTGTGTTGTTGTTTTGCATTATCCTCTTATTATTCCTATCATATCTCCTTAACTGGTTTGCTTCCTGAAGGCAGGAACCTTCTTATACATATCTTGATCTTTCTAAAATATTCCACAGAGGACAGAATAAAAAACATTTAATCAATTAATTATTTAATGAGCCAAATAATTTTATAATGAATGGCTGCCTATAGTTTTCTGTCCCAAAGGCAAATTTTGTCTATGATGCTATGTGCATGCCATGTAACTAAGATGGAAACCCTGTGACTTCAGCTTGATGAATATATAAGCAATCAAGCAGTTAAACAAAAACTGTGCTTTGATGCCACAGAGCACCTCCGGCGAATGAAGACAGTCTGTTAACACAAGAGATCAAGCATTTCCACCTGAAATGTGTATTCATGTTTCCTATCAAGATGTTCTCCACTGGATACTTTTAATAAATAATGCTATATTTTCTGTATTTACTGAAAATGTCTCACACATTTGCTTTCGGTTGTTGACTGATAGGGAAGAACTAGAGATACATAATCTTTGAAGTTTTACATAGTTTGTTTATAATTTGGGTTTCACTGTCTTATATATATCTAATAAGTACACATTTGTAGCATGTCTTTTTTTTAAACAAAAATCTGTTTTATTTTCTCATCTGCAAAGCAGAAAGGTAACACCTACTGCAAGATTTCCAGTAATTTGTATGGGGGTTGTGGCTCAGTGGCAGAGCACTTGCCTCACATGTGTGAGACACTGGGTTCGATTCTCAGCACCACATAAAAATGAATAAACAAAATAAAGACATTAAAAAAATATATTTCCAGTAATTAGTGATCATATGTGTGTGTGTCTATATATACATATGATCAGTGTGTAGCATGTCTTACGTGTTTGTTTTTTTCATTTGTAATATAGTAAAGATTGAGTGCAGGAAAAGTTTAGTAGTGATGAACAATAGTACTCATTTCAAAATTTAAACCTACAAACTATGATAAAAAATTTATAAGTGGTTACATTTGTTTTTCATGTTTGTATAATGTTGCCATTATAATACAACATAATACATTACAAATATATTTTATGATATTTCACATGCTTATTTGATATAGTTCTTCTCCTCACCTTAAATGATGCAGAGAGAAGATAGAATCTAACCTTAAATGAGACTATCAAGATTTCTTCCCTAAAGTTGACTTCATGCTTAAATCATGATCCCCATTCTCATCAAGCATGACCTACACCCTTCCCTAGTAGCTCATTTCATTGTTCAGGTTTTACGACCATGTTTTAATGTGGTATCATCTTGCTTAGCAGTAACTTTCAGTTTGCCACTGAAAGACCTATCAGAGGTATTCAGTGGCCAGGAAAATTAAATATCATTATTTTGTTGTAATTGTGTGTTTGTACTTTCAAAAGAAATTGCCAATAAGATAAGAAAGAATATTTTAGTGGAAGAAAACTGGAAGTAAACTTAGAAGTGAATTCTTCAGAGTAAATAAATTGCCTTCAAGAGAATAATCTGCAATATAATCCCCCAGCACCCCATCTATCCTATATGAAGTTATAGAGATCCACTAGATCCTTACCATTAAAATAAAAGAAAGTATTTTGTAGAAATTATTGAAATGATTTTACTTTCAATAAGTAAATTTTTTTTAGTTTAAATAAGTTTACTTTATGAATTTTCAACATTCATATGTTTATAGAGTAAAACTTAGTAAAAGAACTAGAGCAATAAAAATATGCTTGACAGAGTTTGTGTACATTTTATTCACTAAATCTGAGATCTTTAACAGAGATGCTCAAAAACAGACTGTATTTAGAATATTAACTTTGTTAGCAAGAAGTAGTGAGATAATTATATACCAGGATGAAAGGTCACTTAGTTCTGGAACAATGGAAGCATGGAATATGGACAAAGATAAGATGTTTTACTCAGTATTTCTGGGGATAAAGTTTTTGGGAGAAATATTATTTAATATACAACATTTTCATTGATTTTGCATGTTATTTCTATAGCATATACAATTACTTTTTCCATTTTTATTTGTTCTTATTAGTTATACATGACAATAAATGTATTTTGACATGTTATACATATATGGAGTATAAATACTCATTCTTCTGGTTGTACGTGACATGGAATTACATTGGTCATGTATTTATATATGTACAAAGGAAAGTAATGTCTGATTCATTCTACTATCTTTCCTATTCCTATTTCCCTCCCTTCCCTTTATTCACCTTTATCTAATCTGAAGTATTTCTATTCTTCCCTACCCCTTATCCCCCCCCTTTATTGTGAGTTAGCATCCACATATCAGAGGGAGCATTCAGCCTTTGATTTTTGGGGGGTTGGCCAATTCCACTGAGCAAGATAAATCTCCAGTTCTATCTATTTACTGGCAAATGCTGTAATTTCATTTCTCTTTATGGATGAGTAGTATTCTATTTGTATATCCATTTATCAGTTGAAGGGCACATAGGCTTATTCCATAGTTTAGCTATTGTGAGTTGAGCTGCTATAAACATTGATGTGGCTGCATTCCTGTAGTATGCTGATTTAATGTCCGTTGGATATTTATTGAGGAGTGGGATAACTGGGTTAAATGGTGGTTCCATTCCAAATTTTCTGAGGAATCTCCATACTGCTTTCCAAAGTGGTTGTACAAATTTGCAGTCCCACCAGCAATGTATGAGTGTACCTTTGCCCCTACATGCTCACCAACATTTATTCTTTTACTTGTATTTTTTTTTTTGGGTGGTCCTGGAGATTGAACCCAGGGCCTTGTGCATGCAAGGCAAGCACTCTACAAACTGAGCTAAATCCCCAGCCTTTGTTACTTGTGTTCTTGATAATTACCATTCTGATTGGAGTGAGATGAAATTTCAGTGTAGTTTTAATTTGAATTTCTCTAATTGCTAGAGATGTTGAACATTTTTCATATATCTGTTAACCATTCTTAGTTCTTCTTTTGGGAAGTGCCTGTTCAGTTCTTTGGCGCATTTATTAATTGAGTTTCTTGTTTTTTTAGTGTTAAGTTTTTTTGAGTTCTTTATATATCCTGGAGATCAGTGCTTTATCTGAGGAGCAGGCAGAAAAGATTATCTCCCACTTTGCAGATTCTCTCAAATTGATTGTTTCTTTTGCTATGAAGAAGCTTTTTTAGTTTGATTCCATCCCATTGATTTTACTTCTTAAGCTTTAGGAGTCTTGTTAAGGAAGTTGGTTTCTAAGCCAACATTACCTTTTCTTCTATTAAGCATAATGTTTTTGTTCTAATGCCTAAATCCTTGATCCACTTTGAGTTATGTGCAAGGTGAATGATAGGGGTTTAATTTTCTTTTGCTGTATATGGTTTCTGGTATTATTAGCACCATTTGTTGAAGACACTATCTTTTCTCCAATGTATATTTTTGGCATCTTTGTCTAGTATGAGATAATTTATGTGGGTTTGTTTCTGTGTCTTCTATTTTGTACCATTGATCTACATGTCTGTTTTGGTGACAATACCATGCCATTTTTGTTACTATAACTCTGTAATATAATTTAAGGTCTGGTGTTATGATGCCTCCTGTTTCACTTTTCTTGCTAAGGATTGCTTTGGTTATTCTGGGTCTCTTATTTTTCCAAATGAATTTCATGACTTCTTTTTCTATTTCTATGAAGAACATCATTGGGATTTTAATGGGAATTGCATTAAATCCATGTAGCACTTTTGGTAGTATGCCCAGTTTGACAATATTAATTCTGCCTATCCGAGAATATGGGAGATATCTTCTAAGGTCTTCTTCAATTCTTTCTTTAGTGATCTGTAGTTTTCATTGTAGAGATCTTTTACTTCTTTTGTTAACTAGATTCCCAAATATTTTTTTGAGGCTATTACACTACATATAATGACTTTTAATAAACTATCCATTTCAAACATGGGCCCAGTATTCAGTATATCCTTTTGTTATTTGTACAAAGTCTCAATCCAAAAGTAGCTCTTTAAGTATTCTGAAAAAGAAACAGCAGAATGAGTGGCCCCGATATTTGAAGTCATTATCCTCTGATCAAAAAGGGGAGACCACATAGGTAATTTCCCTTTAAAATATGCAGAATAAGAATAAATAAAGGTTTATTGACTTAAAAGTGAGTATAGTTGAAGTAAACTGAATCATTCACTTATTTTTTAAAGTGTTTTTTTTGTGAGTTAGAATATATGTCTTTTATTCTTCTAATGGATGTTGTTTTAGAACGTGCAAGACAGTTGTTAAGTAAATTCTTCCAATTTACAAAGCAACGAGATGCTATTACCCCCATTAAAGAAGCTTTAGTACTTTTATTAATATTCATTACACCTTGTAATGAATGGTTCCTTTTCCAAAGACAAACATTATCAATTCTTATTATCTAGTCCAGAAATTAAAAAGTATCTGATTTATAAATTTTCAAGAAAAAAATAACCATCCCTTGCTTAGGACAATTTTTTGAGAATCAATGAAGGTTCTGTTTCAAAGAACTCCCATCTACCCACAAAAAAGTACAAAGCGTTCTCAGTGTTGATGCTCTTCCAACTTCATTTTTGCAGGGTAAGAAATTCTAAATTGCCCCCCCTTCCTTTTTTCCTTTCCTTTTCTTTTTCTCTTAGTACTTCGTTGATATTGCTCTATTGTCTTATGGCTTGAAATGACATTTCTATGGTGATTTTTATCTTTATTTCTCCTTATGTTAAGCTTATCTTTTTGCTCTGGGTGCTTAAAATTTTTCTCTTTATCATTGATAAAGAAATTTAATGTAGATCGGAGCCAACTTTTTCTTCTATCAGACACAGAGTCTCTGATTTGATATCTAGCTCCTTGATCCACTTTGAGTTAACTTTTGTGCATGGCGAGAGGAGGGGATTCAGTTTCATTTTGTTGCATATGGATTTCCAGTTTTTCCAGCACCATTTGTTGAAGATGCTATCCTCCCTCCATTGCATGCTTTTAGCTCCTTTATCAAATATAAGATAGTTGTAGCTTTGTGGATTAGTCTCTGTGTCCTCTATTCTGTACCATTGGTCCACCCTCCTGTTTTGGTACCAGTACCATGCTGTTTTTGTTACTATTGCTCTGTAATATAGTTTTACGTCTGGTATCGCTATACCGCCTGATTCGCACTTCCTGCTTAGAATTGCTTTTGCTATTCTGGGTTTTTTATTTTTCCATATGAACTTCATGATTGCTTTATCCATTTCTACAAGAAATGCCGTTGGGATTTTGATTGGCATTGCATTAAACCTATAGAGAACTTTTGGTAATATCGCCATTTTGATGATGTTAGTTCTGCCTATCCATGAACAGGGTATATTTTTCCATCTTCTAAGATCTTCTTCTACTTCTCTTTTTAGAGTTTTGTAGTTTTCATTGTATAAATCTTTCACCTCTTTTGTTAGGTTGATTCCCAAGTATTTTTTTTTTTTGAGGATATTGTGAATGGAGTGTTTTTCCTCATTTCCATTTCAGAAGTTTTGTCGCTGATATACAGAAATGCCTTTGATTTATGCGTGTTGATTTTATATCCTGCCACTTTGCTGAATTCATTTATTAGTTCTAGTAGTTTTTTTGTAGACCCTTTTGGGTCTTCTAGGTATAGAATCATGTCACCTGCAAATAGTGATAATTTAAGTTCTTCCTTTCCTATTTTTATGCCTTTAATTTCTTTCGTCTAATTGCTCTGGCCAGTGTTTCGAGAACTATATTGAATAGAAGTGGTGATAGAGGGCATCCCTGTCTTGTTCCAGATTTTAGGGGGAATGCCTTCAATTTTTCTCCATTGAGAATGATGCTAGCCTGAGGCTTAGCATAGATAGCTTTTACAATGTTGAGGTAAGTTCCTGTTATCCCTAGTTTTTCTAATGTTTTGAACATAAAGGGATGCTGTACTTTGTCGAATGCTTTTTCTGCGTCTATTGAGATGATCATATGGTTCTTATTTTTAAGTCTATTGATGTGGTGAATAACATTTATTGATTTCCGTATATTGAACCATCCTTGCATCCCAGGGATGAATCCTACTTGATCATGGTGCACAATTTTTTTGATGTGCCTTTGTATCCGATTTGCCAGAATTTTATTGAGGATTTTTGCATCTAGGTTCATCAGAGATATTGGTCTGTAGTTTTCTTTCTTTGAGGTGTCTTTGTCTGGTTTCGGAATCAGGGTGATGTTGGCCTCATAGAATGAATTTGGCAGAGTTGGCTCCGATCTACATATTGTAGGGTCGGGCTCCAAATTCCTTAATCGGACACCCATAGCACAAAAGTTGATAACAAGAATCAACAAATGGGACTTACTTAAACTGAAAAGTTTTCTCTCAGCAAAAGAAACGATAAAAGAGGTAAATAGGGAGCCTACATCATGGGAACAAATTTTTACTCCTCACACTTCAGATAGAGCCCTAATATCCAGAGTATACAAAGAACTCAAAAAATTAAACAATAAGAAAACAAATAACCCAATCAACAAATGGGCCAAAGACCTGAACAGACACTTCTCAGAGGAGGACATACAATCAATCAACAAGTATATGAAAAAATGCTCACCATCTCTAGCAGTCAGAGAAATGCAAATCAAAACCACCCTAAGATACCATCTCACTCCAGTAAGATTGGCAGCCATTATGAAGTCAAACAACAACAAGTGCTGGAGAGGATGTGGGGAAAAGGGTACTCTTGTACATTGCTGGTGGGACTGCAAACTGGTGCGGCCAATCTGGAAAGCAGTATGGAGATTCCTGGGAAAGCTGGGAATGGAACCACCATTTGACCCAGCTATTGCCCTTCTTGGACTATTCCCTGAAGACCTTAAAAGAGCGTACTACAGGGATACTGCTACATCGATGTTCATAGCAGCACAATTCACAATTGCTAGACTGTGGAACCAACCCAGATGCCATTCAATAGATGAATGGATAAAAAAAAATGTGGCATTTATACACCATGGAGTATTACGCAGCACTAAAAAATGACAAAATCATAGAATTTGCAGGGAAATGGATGGCACTAGAGCAGATTATGCTTAGTGAAGCTAGCCAATCCCTAAAAAACAAATACCAAATGTCTTCTTTGATATAATGAGAGCAACTAAGAACAGAGCAGGGAGGAAGAGCAGGAAGAAAAGATTAACATTAAACAGATACATGAGGTGGGAGGGAAAGGGAGAGAAAAGGGAAATTGCATGGTAATGGAGGGAGACCCTCATTGTTATACAAAATTACATATAAGAGGTTGTGAGGGGAATGGGAAAATAAACAAGGAGAAAAATGAATTACAGTGGATGGGGTAGAGAGAGAAGATGGGAGGGGAGGGAGGGGGGATAGTAGAGGATAGGAAAGGTAGCAGAATACAACAGTTACTAATAGGGCATTATGTAAAAATGTGGATGTGTAACCGATGTGATTCTGCAATCTGTATTTGGGGTAAAATTGGGAGTTCATAACCAACTTGAATCTAATGTATGAAATATGATATGTCAAGAGCTTTATAATGTTTTGAACAACCAATAAAAAACTAAATTAAAAAAAAAAGAAATAAATTCTTTTAGTAACACTGTCAAAAAAAAAAGAAATTTAATGACTTGATTTGGTGTAGTTTTCTACATGTTTCTTGTGCTAGAGTTTCATTGTGTTATTTGCATATGTGGGTTAATAGTTTTTATTAAGTTTGTAAAAAATTCCATTTTTTTCTTTTCTTTATTTCCTTCTTTTTTGGGGGTGGTCTACTCTCACTCTACTCTCCTTCAAAGCCTTTAATTACATTTATAAGAAGCCCCTGAATGTGCCCTCGTCAAGGTGGTTTCTTTACGTAAATTCTCTTTAAGTGTATCCCTGTCCTCTCCACTATTGGCCCTGTGAATTTTAGTTCTCTAAACTCATCTTGACTCTCAGGTCTATCTTCTCAACTGAGAGACTGTTGGGCCACAAGTGGAGCCCCACCTTGTACAGCTGTTGGGAACTACTTCAGGTAGGCAGCTGGATGTTTGTGGCTGCCCTGGATCTCAAGGAGGCTCTCCTCCATTGCCTGAGTCCAAGGTCTTGAGAATTACTTGTTCATTTTTATAATCACTATGGGGATATTATTCCTTTTTATCTAAGTGAAAGTCCTATCATTTTACATTAATTGCTTTTAGTCCATTTATTAAAAGATTATTTGTTGTTGAGAGGATATAGTTGGGTCTTGCATTTTCATACAGTTTGATAATTTTTGCCTTTTAATTTGACCATTTATACCTGTGCTATCAAATACTGCAATCACTGGTCACGTGTGGCTTTCAAACACTTGATATGTGGCTGGTCAGACTTGATATATGTGGTGTAAACTACAGAGCAGATCTTGATGTTCTAGTGCAAAAAAAAATATAATGCACTTAATTTATAAATTTCATACTAATTAATTATTGAAATATTTTGAAAATATTGACTTTAGCATGTTATTAAAATTAATTGCTTTTTTACTTTCACATTTTCAAATGGGTTTACTAGACCATTTGAATGTATATATGTTGTTTGCATTTTATTTGCGTTGCAAGTATCTGTTTTAGACTCTCAAACTTGCTTAGATTTTAGGCCTAATCTTCTGTTCTCACCCTGAAGCTCTGCAAAATAAATGGTCAAATTTATTTATATCTCAACTATCTTCAAAGAAAAATCGACTTTATTGCTCTGGTGTTCTGGCTTAATGACTTTCTTTACATTTTGACCTATGTTCTTACATTGTCAGTTCTTTGATGCCCGTAAGGAAGATTTATAAATATTTTACTCAGAATTTTAATTAGTTGTTTCTTTGAGAATTTTTTTTTTGAATAGATATCCTGGGATTTAGAAATGGAAGTATGACTGAAAGCAGCAACATCTCACTGTATTAGTTTGCTAGAGGGGTTATAACAAAGAGTCACAAACAGGATGGTATAGAATAATATATTTGTTGTCTTGCTATTCTGGAGGCCAGGAACCTAAATCAAGGTGTTGACAGAGCTCTATTCTCTCTGAAGACACTAGGAATAATCTATTCTGGGTCTGTCTCCTGGCTTCTGGTTGTGTCAGACATTCTCTGTTCACTTTTTTCTGTTTTTTAAATTCTGTCTCTGTGTCTAAATTTTCCTCATTCTCTAGGGACACCAGTCATACTGGATTAGTAAACTGTGAATAATTTTATTTTAACTTGATTTACCTCTGCAAAGACCTTAAAGATATGCCAAGATATCAGGTGTTAGAAATTTATCCTCTTTTAGGGAGACACAGTTTAAACTACAACACTTGTCAATCCCATTACTTCTTCATGAGCACTCTGAAGGCAAAGCTTACCAATCCCCTTTGCAGTGGGTTAGGCCATCTGCTTGATTCTGACCAGATGAGTGTAGGTGGGAGTGATATGTAGTACTACTAAGCCAGTCATAAAACATCCTGCACCATACCCTTGACTTTTTGTTTTTACTAACTGGCTGTCTAGATGTACAATATCTAGGAGAGAAGTTGAAGAAGCTGAGGAAACCCTGAGAGATAGCAACAACTCAAGATGGAGAAGCCACAGTCACAGACCTTTAAGTAGAAGGCTGGTTGGATATAACCTATCTGGACTGTGGTGTGTGTGAAAAGCACATTCTTGTATGAAGGCATAATCGACAGCATGTCCCATTTTTACTCATGTGGCTTGGGTTGTGCCTTTCACTCCTGACTTGCTTCTCTTAATCTCACAGCCAAAATATACCATTTGAAAAACTTTCCCTTTCCCTAGTCTTCTGGTTTGTGAAGTTACACTGTTTTGTTTTGTTTAATGGCAAATGGCTGTTTAGGGGAAAAAATATTTCCCTACAGTTAATATTGTCAGATAGCTTCAGAGTAAAGATAGTTCCATTAACATTATGAAACTATTCATTCCAGTTCCATTATCTAATGCATAAAGGCGGTGTTATGGTACGAGAGTGCTGATGTGTATTCACCAGTGGATACTTTCCTCTGTAAATCAGATTTAGTCCAAAAAAATTAATTTACAAGATAAAATACCTTGAATAATTTATTATAAGCACTATTCCTTGTTCATATAATTTTCTTTACATTTAAATAAAGTAACTAGTACACACATACACACACACATATACACACACATCCCTATGTATTTCTGGGTTTTGTCCCAATATAAAATATATCAGTGCCAAGATTTGCAGTTATACCATGTACTTAGAAAATTATAGATCACAGAAAAAGTTTGTTGGTTGAATCTGCTGCCAAATAGTGGGAAATGAATGAAAATAAGAACAAAGGAAAATAAAAATGAACAGTACCAGGAAATAATGATAGCTCAAACAATCTTGAAAACCTGTTTTTTTAAAAAAATATTTCCAAGTAGGTCATACATCCTTCTATGTCATACAACCCAGAAAAACAGTTACTATTGAAAAAAAAATCTGTGAGTTTCCTTTTAAAAATCTTTTTATTTCTTATTTAAAATATCTGCTGTAGATGGCATATATTTTTATTTCAAGATATAAATTCTATTATATTGTTATAGGAGAAGTACAAGTAAAAATTTTGCTGTGAGAAAGAATATATGTAAGCCAGGCATAGTGGCACATGTCTGTAATCCCCAGTGGCTCAAGAGACAGGAGAATTGCAAGTTCAAAGCCAGTCTCAGCAACTTAGAGTTAAGCAGCTCAGCCCTAAGCAACTTAGCAAGACCTTACTCAAAATAGAAAAAAAAAAAAGGTGTGGGAACGTGGCTCAGTGTTGAGCATCCCTTGGTTCAATCCCCAGTATGGAAAAAAAAAAGGAAAGAGAAATATACATAGTTATCTAAGGGATTGAATATGGCATTAAACATGGAAGGAAAATTAATCTTCCAAGGAGAGGAGCAGAAAAATATTTCCTTGTAATATTTAAACCCAGGCAAGGCGGAACATTATAAAAATCAGTGAAAGAAGACTATCTGGCATATTTGGGGAGATGGAATGTAAAAGCCTAAGATACCTATGTCAGCTGTCACCAAGTTATATTGATTATGCTTGTAGGAAAATACATAAAGAAGAACCATTTCTCTTAAAGTATTTTTGCAAACATTTGCCTCTTTTGTGGTGCTGGGGTATGCAGAACCACTTTTTCATTATATGTGGGTGCATTTCTGATAATCAGCATTGATATGTGTGCTTATGTAGCACAACATCTGCTGGACTAGATATGTCATTTAAGACTATTGCTTTACTATGGAAGATCCTATCAATAATTGTTCCTAGTTTAAAGTCCACAATAAATCGCCATGACCCAGTACTCAGAATTTTAAGCCCAACTAAAACAAGTTGCTCTGTAAATCAAGATGATCATTCAAGCAGTGATTTCAAGATCTATCACCTTAGAGACTTCAAGAGGTCAGATTTTTTGGCACTTGCAATTAATGAGAGTAAATTTTGAGTATTAGTTTGTAGATAAGCTGAGGTTAATACTGGA
The DNA here is from genome assembly GCF_021218885.2 of Marmota monax. Taxonomy (NCBI): domain Eukaryota; kingdom Metazoa; phylum Chordata; class Mammalia; order Rodentia; family Sciuridae; genus Marmota; species Marmota monax. The sequence continues at coordinate 3,835,002 of NW_026694256.1, read as the reverse complement.
ATGGTAATCTCAAAGTACTTGCTGTTTGGGTGCAATATCTTGGAATGTGGAGTTAAAATGATTTGTAATGTGAGGCTTATGATCTTCTAATGATAGTTTTTACCAGAAGGTAGAAGTGTCAAGCCAAGTTCTAGAAGCAGGAAGTTAGTGTTTGTGCTTTGCACTCCCAAGTTCCACAATAATGGTTGATTTGGCCAAGCAGGGTAGTTATACTTCTTTCACTTTAGACTGTGTAGTCACTGAATGGAATGAAAATATTGGCATACAATTCAGTGGAATTTCAAAAACAGATGAAGAACTGAGCACCATTAATAAAATCCTGAGACATCAAAAAAAACAGAATTAATAAAACAATAAAACAAAACTTCAAGTAACATGAAACATCAATACTCAAGGAGGAACAAAATTTTGTTCATTGAAGCTTTTGGCAAATGATAGGTGAAATAACTTTTTATGAAGTCTTTGAAGTGTCAGTAGAATTAACTAAAAAAAAGCAAAGCAATAGTATCTCTGGATACATTCAAAAGTCTGAAAACCATAAAATAGCTGCTTAAGAGTTTGGGAAGCTCTGTTTCTAGTCAAAATTTATTGAACTCCTTCATCTTCAAAAAACTAAAATTAAAAGCTCTAACTCTTTTTTCAGTGGATGTGACCCTTCCATATCTCCATATCTTCTGAACCTGCCATTTGTCCTCATGTCCTCAACCTATCCCCTTTCTGTTAGTTCAACCATCCCTTCCTGGCTCTACTCTTCCCCTCTACCCACATCCTCACCCAACTGGTTAGTTCCCTACCACAATGAAAAGAAATAGTCACTATCTATATTCTTGGTTCAAAAATTGCCTGTGTTTATGTGGAAGGTTATTTAATACAAAATGGGGCTACTCAACTTTTGGCTTTTACCCGTGCCCTTAGTGATCACCTTCCCCATTCCTTTTCAAGGTGGTATGGCAGAATTAAAAAGTATTGAGACTGGTAGCAGACCTTGATTAAAATTCCTACTTTAACACTTTAATATCTAGGTGATCTTGAGCAAATTATGAACCCTGTTGTTACCCAGTTTCTAAGTATGTAAAATGGGAATCATAATTTCTAACTTATAAGGTTTTCTCTAAGGACCCAGATAATGTCAAGAAGATTATTTGGTAAATAGGTCAATAGTTAATGGTCACAATTTTTCTTAAACTTCCTGGTTTGGTGTATGCAAAGTTTACTATTTCCTTTAAACATTTTACCCTATCACAAAATGCTTAATCATCAATAGATTTTATTGTCTACAACTTTATTGAGAAAATGCAAGTAGGTTATCAAATGAGCACATCCTCAGCTTCTTTCCCCTATACTTGACATACCTATGGTATTACCTATCAGCCCCTTCTCTCCTATTTTAGACAACCTATTTCACATTATTTCTGAAGACCCCAGAATAGTTACAGTACCGTGGTTAGAACACTAGCCACTAAATCCTTCATCCTAATCTTTCCTCTACCATTTAGTCCAGTTGGCCAACCTCTCTGTATTCAGTTTCTTTATCTCTGAAGTAGGTGTAATGCAGACTCACGAAGTTCTAAAAAAATTGCACTAATTAAAACATGAAAAATACTTCCTGGTGCATGGTAAACACCTTTGTTATATCTTACTACACCTATGGCTTCTTCTTACTTCCCTGCTCATCAGGATCACAGTTCATAAATTCTTCCCTCTGTTCTGAGTCTTTAGTCTCTTATCCTCCCATTGGCTGCTGCTTTTCTTGTTTAGGCATTTACCAGCCTTTGAAACTGTCCTTGACATGCTGTGTTACACTTTTGTCATTTTTCTTTTCATTGAGAAATTTCATAAAAGTGTTGCATCATTCCATTCTCTGAGTTTACATCTCTAAGGAATCTTCATTCTTTAATCTAATATAGTGTGGTCTCTAGTCTCACCACTTTACTGGGACTTCTTTCATTCAGGTCCACTCTGATGTGTGAAACTCGGTGGCACGTTTCCAGATGTCATTCCACAAAATGCACCTGTAGTATCTGATGCCACTGAATTTCTGGAGATGTTCTTTTTAGTGTCTATGACATACTTGTTGTTCACTTCATCTGGACATTACTCTTAAGTCTTTTTCTAAGCTCCTTTTTTACACACAAACTCTTGAAATCTCAATTTCTTTTACATCGTCTGTTGGCAAAATATATATTTAAGTGTCTACTACATATATTTGATTCTCTATGTTCTATACTTTGATGAAAAAGTCTTTTTATATAGTTGAACTTGTCATACTATATGTCATATTAATTTTCAATAAACTTTATTCTTTCAGCTTCTATTACTGTAGTTGTCCAATTATTAGCCTTCCAGGTTTTATTCCCTTAAATCTGTCCTGTACACTATGGCTCAATTATTTTTCTTTCTAAGATTTTAATCTATAATGTCTTTATCTTATGTGAATACATCAGATTCTACCTTGTACATTATAAATTAAAACACTAATACCTTGTCCTGTATTAATTACATCCTGTGCTTATTGGCAAACCCTTACTTATACCCTAACAGTTGGCTTTGGTAACTTTTTTTTAGTTCCTTCATATATTATCTGTTAGGTTATTTATACTCACAGATATGTGTTTACTCTTTTATTGAAGACTTTTACATACTTATGTAATTTAAACATTTATGTGTCTGTGTCTTCTTTAAGTGAAGATCACTTTGGAATCTAATGTAGACTTAAATATATCTTTTATATATTTAAATATTTGATACATATACATTTATATATTTATATTTATTGTATTTATATATACTCTAATAAACCTAAACATATGTTCTTTCTGAATAAAAAATTCCTATCAAAGTGAGTAGTGGTTTGAGATGTGGAAGATTTTAATTCTATTCAATATATATGTATTTTTTTTCCCCAGTACTGGGAATTGAACCCAACAGCACTCTACCTCTGAGTCACATCCTCGGATTTTTTTTTTAAATGTTATTTTGTAACAAGGTCTCACTAAGTTGCTGAGGCTGGCCTTGACTTTGCAATTCTCCTGCCTTACCCTCTTGAACACTGAGATAATAGGCATCTGACATCATGACTGACGATTATATGTTTCTTACTTTTTTTCTTTATTAAATAAGCAATTGTAAATAAACTAAAATATTTTTTGAGATAAAATAGTATATTTGATATTATATAGTATTATAAGTCAATCTTCAAAACATGAAAGTTATGTATGTACCAAAACTTCCAAACTTTCAGGAAATGCCCTAATTTGTAAGTTTCAATGAATTTAGTTTCTTCTCAAAAGGCTTTCTGGCTACAAATACATTGTGTGAGCTAAGTCTCATTCATCAGATAGGTAGTACTGATTTTAGTGGTATGACTTACTATCAAAAAGTTTTATTTCCATAGTGCTACTGAAAAATATATTCATCATTTTCAAAGACCTAGTCATAGTATGCATACAATTAAACTTCTATTAAATGATAAAATCTTAGACTTTGCATATACAATATTATACCTAAATCAAGATGATTTAACGATAGGAATGCTATTCACTTATCATCAAAGCAACCATAAGATTCTTAAAATACGATGAAAAAGCTCATTTTACACAGTTTGTAAAATGGAATTAAAGACAAAAATCACTTTATGACTCCTGATAGTCTGAACAACTAAAAACTTTGTACTTACTATGCACCCCTAAACTATGAGCCCAGGGAATTTAAAACATTTTTGATATAGGCAAGGAGAAAGTGGAGTTCATCAATTAAATATTGATAAGACATTATTTTCCATTGTTAGATTCTCATCTGATCATTTTCCTAAACTCCTGTATTGCGTAAGTAGATACATACTACTGCATTAGTGATTCCATGTTTTTAATGCTAATAGCTGCAAGCCCACTGAAAGGTCTTTTTCAGTGACTGAAAAATTATATTTCTGAGTTATTATTCCAAAAAGGATATTGGATTTTCCCACAGAGATCTGAATTATGAAGACTTTAAAAAACTTACGATGCTCCTCTCAAGGGATTACCCTGTAAGTATTAAAATGCAATAATATCTTATTTATTTGCATAAGATACAGAATTAGAAATGATTTCTACTTATAATATCCCTCCAGTCACTGTTGCAATATAAAATTCATTTGAAATGAAGACCACATTAGTCCATAGTAGCACAGTTCTCACACTAGTACTGGTGTAACTAAAGATGTAATGTCACTTTTTAATCCCAAAGGTGCTATCATTAAAATGAAGTTCCTTAGAGAGGAAGTTTACAGTTGTTTGTTGGCAGCATTGCTTATCAGCAAACTGGTTTTGGGGGAGCAAATATTAACTACCAAGTTTATTTTTTTTAGGAGTAAACAGTTACAATTGCATTTTATAAAAATGCAATAATTTATGGTATCATCCACCATAATGTCAACCAAAAATCTTGGAATAAGTCTCTCTAGAGATGCTTTTAGGATTTGAATATTTTAAGGCAAAATGGAAAGGGGGAAATCAGTACGTGTAGTGTATTTGTTTGAATCAAGATTCATTAAAATCAGTGAAAATGATTTCAATATGCTTTCTTCATATAGAAGGTAGACGGTGCTCTTCCTGGTATGCAATAAAGTCAAATGTTAACACAAACAATTAACAGAAAGAGCTTCAGAGTCAGACATCTGCTCAAGTTCATGTTTTGTTGCTGTGATCTGGTACAGACAGAATAAATTGTTATGATTTATTTTTCTAGAATAATAATTGACAAATATAAGATACTGCATGAAAAGTAAGAATTATTGATCGAAATTATTATTGACGCTCAAGTTATTTTTACATTACAATTCAAAAAGTAAGCTAAAATGTTAAAAATGAAGTGTACTTATACTTCTCAAAATTTTCTATAGCAGTAACTTGAAAGTATAAGTCGGCCAGAAAACAGTGTTCAATGACACTGTACACCATTCCAATTACCAGATTCCACATGGTCAAATGTCTGTTAGAATCATATGTATGTATGCTAAGAAAGGGAAACACCACAGTTCAGATATTTAGCTCCAGAGTTAAACGAGATAATCGAACCTATTTTTTCCTTAGGACTCTTTACCTCAGAAACAAGATGTTAATCCTCACAATCAGCCTTATTTTTGAAAACCAGAGACAGCAGCATATATTATATTCCTTATGTAAAAGGTTAAGAGCATCATAAGATGAAGGAGTAATTTATATTTTATGATAGAGTGACTTTTTCAGTAACATAACTCTGTGGAAGAAAGAATGAAGTATACTTTTGTGCATTAAAATCCTGAATTCCAAACAACTGATAACATTTCTTGTCAAATTATTCTAATAGCTCCTATTGCTTTGGGGAATGTTTAAATAAAATCTTAACAAAAACAAAGAAAATAAGGCTTTCCCCTTCTCTCTACTGTATGCGAAAACACAAAGGTCTATATTTTACCTTTCTGTTAGCAGGTACCAAAATAACTTATGATGTGGCATCTATCCAAGAGGAATATTCACAAAGGTTCCTAAAAAATGAGTTTTTAAAATATTTTACATTTAAGCTACATTTAGAATGCTCAGCAAGCTTAAAAGGATGTTTGGAGTTAGGTTTTAAAAACATTGGGATTTAGTGTAATAGGTTTGGCAATAAAATCAGTGCAGTTTATGCAACTGATGAATTGATGCAGACCCAGCTGACTAACACGTACCATGTGTTTGCTTTGGCAGAGAAATTGGAAAAATAATTTGAAGAAAAAAACTATATTATTCAACAGATTTTACTTTTGTTGCTATTTTGTGGGATTTTTGAAAAATTTTCTAATTAGACTTGCAAAGGTAGAGTTCATAGAGCTCCTCCCATTGATTGGAACCATATTTGGACTTTCCATAGGAGTAAAAATTAAAAATGCAAGAGGGTAATTTAACTGATTTCATGTTTCTCTTAATTGCTCACTTCTCAGAGGTATTATAACTAGTCATTTCTCAGTTTATGAGTTTACTCTGTCTAAAAACAATTTCATAAAATGCCTGTTATCAACATTTCTAATATGATCATAACTTATAGAATCTTCCCTTTAGACTGATAGTCAAGAATAGTAGTATCATTTACAAGAGGTTAAGTGCCTAAAACACTGTTGCTTATATGTTAATTCACAGTTTTGAATTTTTTTCTTCAAATATAGGATTAAAGTTTGTTTCTTGTACATATGTAGATCGTTTGAATTGCTACAAGGTTTCAAAAGAGTTTCTTGGTCTATTAAAGTCTTGGAAATATAGCAGTTTACTAAAATTCAGACACATTAATGACATGATGGATCCAAGTCTGGAAATAGTTCTGATTCCATTTTATGGGGCTGAAGATTGCTTCAAGGGCTATTCTTACCATTTTAAGATAGATTTGTTGAACATACTCCTAATTTGACTTCAGGAACCAAGAATACTATTTCCTACTATGGATTTGCTTGACCTCTGTGTCATGTTGCTAAACCATGAAATTCAGGATATAATGGGTTATTTTCCTCAATGAAGTATAAAAATTTCTTAAGGGTAGAGGCAATTTTAGAATAGCACATATAAATGTGTGATACTATTACACAGGAAAGAGCTGCACACTGATGAAACAGGCAACTGTTTTTTAAAGTAAACACAAAAATTATTTGAAGATAATACCACCTTTATTTCTTAATGATATCGGACCCATCAACTATTGTGAGACCCAGTTTCATTGGTATAATTATGGGGATACTGACTTCTTAATTTTCAAGGTTATCAAGATAAATAAATTATGTGGTTATGTATCATGTATGGACGTGGGATAATTTCTTTCTTCCCACTAGATTGACGTCTTGCTAAAAGGATTTAAATATTTTGATTCATATTATGTCTTTAATAATGAATGTTTAATAACTGAACTCATTATCAATATCCATTAATTGTGCCACTTACTATGTGTTAAGAAGAGCCACAAAGTAGATTCATCTGTTTTCTTTCTATTTATTATGTGACTTTTAGAACATGTTTGGGTGTTAACATCCCTGAGGTAAAGGCAAGGAACAGCTAGTGTTTGCACAGAAATGCAGGGTGTTGAGGGTGAGTTGAGCATGGGGACAAAACAACTCACAGTGAAGAGGTCAGTCAGGGTGGGAAAGGTTAAGTGTTCTTGTCAGCATATTCTCCTAAGTGTTGAGAGAATATTCAGGGGAGGAGAACCAGAAGTGCCAGACAATGGGAGAGGTACATTTATCTCATCTATATAACTTTCTGAGATTGGCTATATTATCTCTATTTTATTAATAGAAAGCAGAGGATCAGAGGGGTGAGCCCAAGATCATCTTGCTAGCATACTTGGAAGCTGGAATTCACACCAGGATGGTCTGTTTTGAAAGTATGCTTTTTTTTTATAGAGTTTTCTTTCCATACTATAAGGGGACACTAACTTTTTAAAAAGTCATAAATATATGGCATACATTCTCAAGAATCATTCTCTCATTTAATTTTCAGAATAATGTGAGTAAAATGGCATGATCTTTTCCCACTGTATATGGGAAGAAACAGACCTGGAGAGTAAGCTACTAATTTCCCAGCAGTGATTGAAATCCAAGTCTTCCCAGTTCCAAACTTATACTTTTTTTCTAAAACAAGGTGCTGCTCGGATTTATAGGCAATCAGAGTGAGAGATAAGGTCTTGGGGATAAAGACTTGGGGAGCAAGCTGGCTTCAGACTGGGGAAAGCTGAGCAGGTCTGCAGGGCTCTGTGTTGCAGCAGGCACACCTCACAGTGAGAGTCAGAGGAGAGCTGCAAGGACAAGCCCAGAAAATAACTATAAATATCATCATGGCAATATCCACCAGGAAAATGAAAAAGTGGAGCATCCCACAAAGAATAGATTGGGACATCACCCTGTGGAAGGAAGTGAAGGCTACTATCCTGCAGGAAATTAAAGGCCAGGACAGGCTCTCTGCCAGCTTCCCTAGTTATGGGTGGGCCAACTTTGCACCTTTGGGTATATGTTTTCTTTGGTCTAGAATATTCATTCACTTTTTTTTTTCCTGGAAAACATCCTATTAACCTTGAAAACACATTTCAAAATTTCTTTCTTTTTGTTTTTTTTTTGAATCTTTTCCTGAGGAAATGAGTGTCAAATTGCACATTCTTCTTTTGAGATCCTTTAATCCAATATTACCTCAGATACTTACCTCAGAAGCCTTATTTTGATGATTCTGGAAGAATGACGTAGAGTTATGAAGAACTGATATAAATATTTTCCATGCTTACATCTAAGTGTGGATTTGTAATTAAGATAATTCTAACTGTATAGATCTCAGGATGAGAGAGGGTCAAAAACAATCTATCATTCACACCTTCTTCCTCACTCTCCTCCCTGTCCCCTGCTTCCTTCCATCACACTATCCCCCCACCCTGCCAGGTACACCGGAGTTATAATTGACCTGTAATCTTTGGGTAGGGTTTCCAAAGATCCCACCTTGCCCCCATACTACACAGTTTCTACTCTGAACACACCTGCCATCTCTTACAAAGCTTTGTACATAGTAAGCACTATAATAACAATTGAACTTCAGAGGAATCGTTAGAACAATTAAATGAATTAAGGAGAAGTATGCTCAAGATTAGAATTAACTCATCCTTTGTAGTGTGGGGGGCTTTTGCTGGGAAACAGTGGATCAGTCAGATTGGTTTTGAGTTCAACATCCTGTTGCTGATTCATATCTATCAACACCTTTGCCATTATCTTTTATTAAAGAATTACTATTGTATCACAAATGTTTCCTTTGGCTGTAAAATTTTGATTCAGCAGTCAAGTTAGATTTATTGACTGGGAGATCGAGGACTGTTTACTTTTTTCTCTGCTCCGTGCCAAGTCCATAGACTGTGGGGCAGCAGATATTTATTGCTTTTCAAACACCATTACTTTTTCCATTCACACATCCATTGGGAGTCATGAGTTTTATAAGCAGATTTATCACTAGTACAAAGTATAGCAATAAATTCATTAACAATTATTTTATCTTTTTGTCCATTCACTGAACTTGCCATATGTACATTCACAGTCATTAAATGAAAACAAAAAGGAAGACATTTGGGTCAGAAAAAGAAAACATGAAATGTAGAGTTAGCAATTAACTGGTAGCTCGAAAATATACAGGTAAAAATAAACGATTCCTTGGGTATATTTATTGTTCATATTCTCAGATAATTTCTGGCTTCTTATTTTACTTGGGCTATATTGATTAAGGACAAAAATGAAGCAGAGATTTATGATTTGATTTAATGATTGAAAAAAAATGTTTGTCTCTGAAATACATTTTTATGGATGGCCATTTTTGTACCTTTGTGTATATGTTTTGTACCTTTGGGTGTATGTCCAGTTTTGTGGACTATAGTATTAAGGATGAAAATTCAAGACTGTTGCTTTTGTAATCCTTGGTCAATCATCAACATTTGGCTTAGAAACTGCAGTCCTAAAAAGCAGGCTCATTGAGTAACAAATATTTTCAAGTTGGATGGACAGAACAGCTTCAAAATGTGTATTTGGTCTGGCATTTCTGAATTATTTGTTAAACCCACAAAATGTAGATTTTTATCTTTAACTTCTGTTCACTTACTTGTGGCTACTTCAGGAAGTAGTTTTACTTTTTCACTTCCACAGCGAGAACTGCATGATCATTATTGGTCCAAGTTAGCCACTGATTAGCAGAAGCAGCTTGTTTCTATTACTTCCTGTATATTTTAAGATCAGCATTTATTATCCCTTATGAGTCCTTAACAGTATTCTTAGATTTTTTTTTCTCTTTTCTGGAAAAATAAGTCATGGACTCAATTAGATTAATGATTTTTCACCCATGATGCCATAATGATTTTTTTTTTTTTTTTTTTTTTTACTCTCAATTGTCTTTGGAGTGTATTACTCAGTATTTAGAGAGGGAAAAATCAGGATGGAAGAAATCTTTCCTGGGAGGCTAATTTTCCAGATTCTTGCTGCTTAAAACAACAACAACAACAACAACAAAACATTTGGATATTTTAAAATAAACCTTCGTAAAATAAATTGAGGCCCCGTACTTGAATCTACCTATTCCCTCAGGAATGAAAGGTTCTGAAAACTCTATTCTGGCCACATAAAGAAGTTTTAATGACCTGTCTAATAGCTGGATTTAAGCACACTAGCTTGCCACTTTATTGCCAAAACAAATGAAAATTCATTGCCTGCTATTGGAACCAATTTAGTAAGGTAACACTTCATTTTTCAGGCATCATCAGGAGAATGAATTATTCCACTTAAGTGAATTTTCCACATAAATGCTTCAGGGTTATCTTTTAAAACAGAAATCAGGGCATGCTGGTTTCTTGCTAAGAAACCTCCAGTGACTCTCTGTTGTCTAAAGAATAATGTATTGCCTTATAATTTATCATTTCAATTTTATGTTCCATCAATTCCCCTACCACATATGATCCACTTAAATTTGCTCGTTTCCCTGGTTATCATGCTCTTTTAATTGTTTGATTCCCAGATGCTGTTCCATGTGGCCACACATGCCATACCACATTCCACTATATTTGTTTGACAAATACAGTCAATTTTAAGGGTGACTCGCCCTCAAAGTTACCTTCTCAAATGCCTTATTGGACTCCATACAATTTACTAGTTCTCTTCCCAGTGTTTCCATAGCTCAAATATTTGTTTTCAATATGAAAACCAAAATGCACTATAATACATAAATTTCTATATTAGCCTTCCTGACTAAATTGGAAGGGAATGGTTGTTAGGGAACATGTACTTAAGCCCTTCCCAGCCACCAAACACACTTTTAAAAAAATGTCTTAATGTCTGCAGAAACTAATCTTATGCCTGACACAAAATGAAATTGCTTTTGTTTTCTGTGGTTGCTCTACAAATTGCCAAAAATTGGGGGGTTGGAGATGTTAAAATAATGGAAATTTATTTCAGAAATCTGAAACCAAGGTGTGGTCAGCAGGGCCAAGCTTCCTCTAGAGATTCTGTTTCATTCCACTTCTCATTCTGAAGGCTAGCAGCAACCCTTGGTATTCTTTGGCTTATAGCCTCATCCATCTGATATCTGCTTCTATCTTCACATTGCCTGGTCCTGGATGTGTCTCAGAGCCCCATCTACCTGTCTCTTATAAGGGTGTATATGATTGTATTTAAGTCTACAGTTATGATCCAGATTAAGCTTCTTTTATCAAGATCCTTAACTGAATCACATTTTATTTTTGTTTATATAACAGGCTCCAGGTATTAGAACATGGAAATATCTTCTAGAGCCTTTATCATCAATGATAGAAAGTAAATACACGTTGAAATTCAAATGACTCATTTAAATAATAAAACTTTCCAAAATATTAAATCATATTTGCAGAAAATACTACTAATGTGTATCTCATACCTCTATGTTTCCTTAATCGGAGCATGACATTTAGACAGTAATTTCATATTTTTTGAAACCAGTGTTTTCTGATTTTCAAAATTAAACTTTTCTTTCAGTTCTGGATTAATTTCAGACCCCTAGAGAGTTTAGGAAAACTCTTTAAGTCCTCTTCAAATGCTCTGATTCTACAGTAGTTACTGAATACCTATGTAATATGGAGTTAGACACACAATATCTAGTTATTTTTTTCAGAGAGATCACTGATTAGTTTGAAAAAATAAAAATGGTAAAAAGACTATTAATTAAAAATGTGATTGTTGTGTAGCTAAAGAGTTAATAGAGACCTTTCATTTTCTGTATGAGAAGCTGACATTTGGTTGACTTTCTACTTCTGTTCCCCTGGAAGCCTGGTAAAAGTGAAACTATTTTGGACAATATTGTTTATGACAAAAAATGACCTTTGATTGGCAAATTGTGTTGGGACTGGAAATAAACAGAGACAAACAATATTTTGAAATCAAGGACCTATAAATAATTAATGAGGATTCCTTTTCAGGTTTATTGGCAGTTCTATGGGCCTATCAGAGTTTGGAAATGAGAATTCATAGTAAATCCAAGTGATAGTCCTTTGATTTCTCTCTAGCAGTATCTGGTCACCCAGGAATAGAAATAGATAAGATGCATTTTAGCATTGTTTGAGGTTAGAGTTTTCCCTTATTAGTTGTGTAAAATAATTAAGACACAAGGAACTTGGAGGTGCTAGCTAGAGTAGTTTGGTGAAATATCATGAACTCTGATAATGGAAAATGGTTCAAAAGGGCTTCATAGGTTGGAAGGGAAGAGAGGCCTCAAAGATATCTGTCCTTCTCAATGATAGAAAAAGACACGTCAGCAAGAATATGAGAAATGGAAAGGAAAGGAAATGGTAGTTGATGGAGAGAGAATCCAAAGGCTGGGATGGAGGCAATGCCCTCTGCAGGCTCTGAGGTGTCTGATAGGCGGGAAAATAGACACCCTGTCCTAGGTGTGATAGCGTTGTGGGAGTAGCAGCTTTGTTTAAGAAAGTAAAGAAGCACGTTCAGAAGGGGATGAAAGTGTTCACAACGGAAGAGAGATTCCATAAGGCTCTGTGGCATGAGTCAGGGCTGCAAGAAGACAGTGGTGAAGAGAAAGGTCATTCATTGTACAAAAGTGGTAAAGAAAGCATGGGTGATATGTGTCAACTAGGATGAATTCTAGAAAAAGGCAGTGATGAAGAATTTGAAGAGAAAAGATGCATGGATAGAATTGAATGGCCTGAAAAATCTCAATTCTGAGGTCAGTCATTTTGTCCTGGGGTCTTCAGAGGTAACAGAGTGGGTTTTAATCAAGTCATCTGGGAAACATCTCAAGTCAGTGGTGTCCCCATTCCCAGTTGGAGGTGGATGGTGAGGAGTTGATGCTATAGTCACTTCTTACTCATGTCAGGGATAAAAGGGTATTGTTATGTTGTAAATAATGTTACCTTAAAATATACTGTTCTTGGTCTCTTTAGAGTTGGAATTAGATTTTCAAATCTACAAAATCAAGGGATTTCTGTTTAGCATCACTCTTTTTAAAATAGTATTTCCTCCTATTTCTGATTTTCAAGTAAACAATTTGTTTTCAGAACAAAGTTTTAGAGTCTAATATGTTTTTTTAAGATGTTGCATAATTTTCCCCTTCTGTGTTGAGAATAAGGTCTCCTTTACTAAACAGAAGAATGAAATTGTTTAATAATTTTTTTAAAAAAAATGTTAAACACTAATTCTGACCTACTCAAGGTAAAGTTCTAGTTTGTGGGAAGAAGTAGTGGTCAAATGTCCTTTACTTTTATAGCTAAAATCTAAGTATTTATCCATGTTTTATCAACAATATAACCTTGAATGTGAGGTCTTGCTTTTTATTTGCTACTTTTCTAATCTTTTTCAGCTAGAGAAAGTCAAGTCCAGAAATTCCATATCTGTAATTCTGGCTGTTCTCTTCCACCGTTCCAACCCAGAAACTCACAAGCACAAATTTCCCCCTGACATGTTTATATATATAAACAATGTTAAGGTCCAGCACTTAGAGATTTGATGGTTTAAGACATTCGATTTATACATGAAGATCTTTCCACACTTGCAAAGAAATTCCCTCCATTATACATAGTCAAAATATTTTTCTTTGACATGAGCTAATTTTCTAAATAATCTCATCACATTCCTGGCACCATAAATTCATAGCTTAAACTATGCTAAATTGAAGACTAGGACTTTAATATTTTCAGTGGACCAATTTACTTTTGTCTCCTTTATTCCTTGCATTAAATTTCTCACTTCAGGTATGTTATAAATAAATAAAAAAGGTAATAATGAGATTTTAAAAATACTTTTTTAACCTCTCAAGATTTTCAAGAAACACTCTTAAAGGCAAAGATCACATATGAATGAGTGAAGTCTGATTCAATACATTCTGACTATGTACTCTTTGAAGTGGTCCTAAATAAGTAATTGAAATCTGTCTTTTCTCTGAACTTGAAGATTTTAGAAATACAGAGGAAATTCTCATGATAGTCCTTAAAATAACTTATAGAAATAACTTTCCATATCTAATAAATTCTAAAATGAAATTTTTATATTTGTGATTTTAAAAGCTGACTAGGATAGGAAACCTTTCTAATTCTACTGACAATGTGGAAACAAACTATGAATTATTCATAGATTCTTCTCCATTGTATATTATTATGTTTAATTGAAATAATTTGGGGGTCTTTTAAGCTAAGAAAATGTGCCAGATTTCACATCATTTTAATATTTTTTATAGATGTTCACCATGTAAGTAGTATTATTAAATATGAGGAAGTTAAAGTTTGTTGAATATTTCTCCTCATTTCTTTTATTAATTCTATGAAGTTAAAATGAAAATCACTCTTTGTTCCACAAAAAAGTTGCAGATAAGCCATCATTGGTCTCTTTCCCTCTGCCTTGGTAAAAGTTTAATGCACTCAAAACTTTGAATTGAAGCAAGACAATACCATGACTCAGAAGGAGATAAAAACAAAATCCCTTAGCTTCAGAGTTATTCTTAGAAATTTATTAATAATATATACATATATACCTCTTTTTAATTAGTGATGCTATCAGCTTTAAGTATAACTCTAATTATGGAAACGACTGTAGTATAATACGGCAGACGACAGTAGCTTTTTATAAGAACTGATTGTAGGACCTGCATGTAAATGACTCTTAGATGGCTCACCAGAGTAAAAATTATGCAGAAAGATTACATTCTCCCAAATGATACAGTGCCTTAAGAGAGTATTCTTAAACCCTGCAAGTATGTAGGTATCTAGTGATAAGAAAGTTAACAAGAACAAAATAATACTTTGAAGTTAAATCAATATAGATTTTATTGAATTGGGCTGTTTAATAATGTTTTGTTTTAAATAACCCAGAGGGTACATTTTCTCTGTAAATTCTTATTCTCTGGCTCTGGCCCTGCTATCAGGTAGGCTCTGCTATTGAGCTGGCATAGTTTCACTATTAATTGCTGAGCAAAGAATGTAGCACTTTAGCTAGTGCAGAAACATACCAGTTCTTTTCTTTTTCTTTGCTTCCCTACCTCCCTCCCTCTTTCCTTCTCCTCTCTCTCCTTCCTTCCTTCCTTTTCTTTCTTTCTTTTGACAATTCACTTAACTTTTTCCTATCTCTTTCCAAAAGTGACCTCCCAACTTTGTTTTCTACTCTCTTCTCTCTGTTAATTTCGGCCTCCCATCTGTAATTCTCTGGAACTGCTAACGTCTTTCATTAACAAGCACAGCCCTCCTGAGCTATCAAGCTAAGCCTAATCTGTGAAAGAAGCATATTAATAGGTTCCACATATGCCATGTCTGGAATTATTCTTGCTCATATAATTTGAGTATTTGGTGGTTTGAATAAAGTGCACAGTTTTTCCCCATAGGGAAACATTATCTTTATTATCTTAGTTAGGAAACAAATCATCCCCTGCCCAGAAGTGATAACCTAACTTCCTGAGTACTCAGCAAACTGAATGGGACCAGTATGTAGAGCCTGGCTCAGTTCTTAGCACTGGTTTTTAACTTAGATGCTCCTGTCTCAGATGAACCTGGACCCCAAGCATACTCTACTTGACTGGAGCCCTTCCATGTCACCCAGTGTTGTTAATCTGTTTTACCAAGGTGTGATATCATCTCTGCCTTGTGTTCCTTTGGTAACTGATGAATGCACCTTTGACCCCAAGGTCTTGAATTTGAATCAGATTGGGAATATCAAGGTAAGCAAATACACAGTAAACATAGCTCAATCATAAATTTTTGGGCTTTTGTCAGACTATACAGTAGATTTCACAGAAATCTACTTCATTCAGACTTTTCCTCTGATACTGTTGAATTGTGGAACAATTCTTCATGACATTCCTGTATGACTGTGTCAGCTTTTATTCCTGGATAGTTTTTTAAGAATGTTTGCCTGTCGGTCAGTCTTAATAGTCTTGATAAATAAGATGGTGTATCCCTGTGATAAATGCCAGATTTGTTTCCTGGCCAGGAAAATAAAAATAATATTTCTCTTTTGAACAAAAGTTGACCAAGTTAGCTAGCATCACCCTTTATAAGATCAGGGGTTTTCTAAGTATGGAGTTCATGAACTGTGAAAGAAACCATTGTATGTTCATTGTCCACCTTGACCCATCTATATTACCCCCATGGAACTTGGGGGGCACAAAGAACAAGATTTAAATATGCTTCTGCTTGCAGCACTTTGAGTAATAGAGCCCTCAGCTATTATAGGAGTTTTGTCTTCCACAAATGTGTATGAAATTGTGGCAGGCTTAAAACTAAGACCCTTCAGAGTTCTTGCTATTGTTCTACCATTTTCATGAAGTGGAAAGAATGCAGACTTTAGCCTATACAAGAGTTTCAATTCAGTCAGTTATGTACTTTGTGATCTCAGAAATTAATAGTCTCTCTCTCTGTTTCCCCTTTCATAGCACAACTGAAAATGAAGAAAAAATATTTTTTTTGTTGTATATTACATTGTGGATCCAATTCACAGATTTTTACTTTTCACCAACTAATTTGATTAATCCAAGATACTCAAGTCTCCAAATTTCTTATTGTTTCTAGAAGTAGAATTTTCATATTGTAAAAATTCTTGCTATGGGAACAACTTCTGAAATAAAATAAATTTAATTAGGGTATATACTTTAAAAAAAAGATCAGAAGAACTCCTTTAAAATTTTTTATTTTCAAAATTTAAATTAAATTAATTTTAAATTGATGCATAGGAGCATAAAATGGTACATATTAATGGGGTACCATTTAACATTTTGATATGTGCATACACCATATAATGTTTTATTCAGGTTAAAAATACCCATCTTCTCAAATATTTATCATTTCTTTGTGGTGAAAACATTCAAAATCTCTTCTCTTCACTGCTTGAAATGTAGAGTACATTGTTGTTATCTGTGGTTACTCTTCTGGGCGATAGCACACCAGAACTTCTTAATTCTATTTAACTTAGTATGTAAGCAGCATACAGCTATATTATTTTGGAAGGAAGAAATTGTGAAATATAATTGTTATTCACCAGAGGGTGCTATTGCCATCTGAAATGAACAGTACCACACACAAACTTCAGGTGTCAGGAGCTTAAACTTTTGCTTTGGGATACATAATGTTAAAGATATTTTCTTACTATAAAGAACAGGGGCAGGGGGAATAATAGTATTTTCCCTTCAACCTTTTTTCCCTTCTATTATTTCACCAAAACTCCATCAAATGTCTATCCCTCTAGTTAAGCTACATGTCAAATGATATTAAAATTATTTGAGATCACTTGAGTCATAAATATTGATAGTGACTATGGTTAAAGAACATGTTGGTATTTCACAAAATGGTACAGGAATATGTAAGCAAATTTGATATTCTGAAATACATTTTTATTTTAAATTTACTTCATGTTTTTATCATGAAAAACACTAACATTGAGTCTGGGGTTGTGGCTCAGTGGTAGAGTGCTCGTCTAGTATTCATGAGGCACTGGGTTCGATCCTCAGCACAACATAAAGTAAAAAAAATATATTGTGTTCACCAAAAAAAAAAAATATTAAAAAACCCCACTACATTGTTATTATACAATACAATATTAGTTGAATATATATATATATATATATATATATATATATATATATATATGATAGGAGAATAATAGTATGACTTTTGCTCATAAGGTTCATAGCTCCTATTCAAATAAGAAAATAAACATCAGTTGTTATAGCTTTCATTTCTTTTCCTATTTAATGCTTCATGTGTATTTCCCCCTGTGTAAATAAAAACTTTGTGAATATTTTAATGGTTGAGTATTATTTTATTTTGTTGGGATGAGTAAATGTCTT
Organism: Marmota monax; assembly: GCF_021218885.2. NCBI lineage: Eukaryota > Metazoa > Chordata > Mammalia > Rodentia > Sciuridae > Marmota > Marmota monax. The sequence continues at coordinate 3,817,201 of NW_026694256.1, read as the reverse complement.
AATCCACAATGGTTTGGACATTTTAATTGTTTCTAGATTTTTACTTTTATAAAATTGATGTGAAATTTAACATTTCTTAGTGAGCATAGCTTTGCTCACTTCTCAGTCTAGTCCTAGCTTAATAAAAATTTTCTAACTAAAAATATTTCTTTAATCATATGAAATATAGTCATATAAACTTGATATATATCAGGATGATGTAATTTTGCCTCCCCCTTTTATTTCAAATTATTTCCTACCAGTGTTTATATTTCCTGAAAAATAGGCTCTTATGTCTCACTTGTACAAGTTTGCATTCCCTGAGATGATACTAAACCAACAGGAAATATTAGCATTTACAATAATTTTGCATAGTTTACCTTCCCCTTCTTGCATATAATTATCCTTTGTATTGGGGGGTAAAATATATTTCAATGCACGATCCATATAGTCCCCTTCCATATATAATTCCTCTTCCTCTAACTTTGTCTCCAGGCAGAAGAAAAACTTTTATAAACCTCCTACCAAGAGCAATAGTCACAGTGGACTTTCTGTTCAAGACATTTGTTTTGTCTTTCCTCTTCCATGGAGAACAGTAAAGAAGGGCATCTAGGCCCAGTAAATGCAATGAATCACAATTGTCTGGCTGATGCAGACTGTGCATGAAAGACAAATGGACCCTGGTGGTATTCAAGGCGACTCTTAAAAAGAGCCAGGCATTCACAACCCTGAAAACCTCATAATTAAAGTTGAATGTGTAAACTGAAATGAGCATGTGAGAAGAACAACAGATTATTTTTCAGATCTCTGTTCTCAGTGTATAGGTGGGTGGTGTTCAGTTAAATAGGTAGCACTGCCAACATCTCAACAACTCCCCCAAAGTTCTCTTTTTGTGTTGGCTTTTGCCTTCTATCAGACTTAATGTTGTTGCTGGGAAAAAAATAAATCATAGTTCATTTAGTGTGTACTGGCCATTCCTTATTAAACTGGCAATGGAGAATCAGGCTAGAAAGTTTATTAAATTTGAAGATTGATGATTATTGAGAGCCAGCATCTCAGTTCTGGAAATACTTTGTATGTTTCAGTTTCAATGACTAACACAGAGAAGTCCTCCTCAGGCCCCTGCTGCTAGATGATACAGGCATAAAAAGGAGACTTCCAATTAAAATGAACAACACATTTTGCTTTGTGTTCTGGGATTGTTTCAAAAAGTTTGGGAAAGAATAGGCTTTTCTCCTGAATCAAAACCAATAATTTTGTTTAGATTTGGAACAGTTCTCCAAATTTTGTTTTAATACTTTGTGGGCACATTAGAAATATTAGTAACATTTTTCAGAGGGAGCTTTCCCAATAGCTAAAGCAGGAGCTAGGGTTGAGAACTGAGAACCAGCACTAAGGTAACTTCAGGGGCTTTCTATTAAAGATCAAAGAGGTCTGTCTACCTGGCCATGACTGGCATTGCCATCTATTAAATCAGGACATCAGGACCTTATCTCCAACATTTGACTGAAGACTTCCTAAAAGCTTCCCTGTTTATAATAGAGTAAGAATTATAAGAGTTCTACATCCATGGAGTACCTATTCTGTGTCAGGTAATGTACTAACCTCTTTATTTCTCACAAGATAACTAATCATATTATTTCTATTATTTTATTGGTGAAGAAACAAAAATTAGACTTAAAAATACATTGCAAGTTACACATTAAGAGACAGAGTGAGGATTAAATGTTAAGTATTTCCTCCCAAACACTATGATTTGAGGCCCTGTTATAGTATTTGAAATTCCTAAACTTCATGTTAGCTACAGATTAAAAAGTTTGCTCTCATATGAATTTTCAAAATCTCTGAAACATTTGTCTGAACATGAACTTCTCTTAATTCTACATTATAATACCCCAAATTTGAGCAGTGGAAACAGCAGGAGTCCAGTGTAATTGTTAAACATAATCAAACGTAGCTTTGTGAATCTCAAGCTCTAGATTTTACAGATTAAAGGTGTGTTGATAACTTTTGTTTTATAATGGTGTATAATTACATTTTTAAAAAAACTTACGTGACCAAAACATTGTTCCTAGGATTCATAGCATCTAAAAATGCCTGCTTTTAATCAAATTAGTAATGTAGTATCTATTGATGAGACATTAACGTTTTTTTCTGTGACATAATTAGTGTTTTCATATCACAGAAAGGACATACACGTAGTATCTTTTGAGGACAGAATGGGAAGAAGAGTTTGATTGTTGGCACTGATGCTAGTTTAACCAAGTCATTCTAAGAATCCAGTCTGTATATTTGAAAATATGTACATAAAAGTTTATAGTGTGAAAGTGTGATGTGGAAGCAGATTTAAACTTCTCATTTTTGAGTGTGTGTTTGATGTACCTAATTAATAAAGTACAATACATGGGAGGCTTAATTCCAAGGGGTTTTTGAGGGTGGTGATGAATTTTGTTTTAGACAGCAAGCAAAAATCTAGAGAGTGAATTTTCTAAAACAAACATTAACCTTTCATTGAATTGCACTATTTCTTGTTTTTTTGTGCCATTTTAAACTTTAGATATGCCCCTCTCAAGTATAGCTGTTATGGTTGGATCTTAACTGTCCCTCAAATGCCAGGCACTAATGTCTGGGTTGCCAGCCTGTGGTGCTAGAGACAGGTGATGGAACCTTCAGGAGGTGGAGCCTAATGAAAGGAATTTAAGTCTTTGGGGGGATGTCCTTGGAGAGGATATTTCTCTTTCTGCATCCTGGCTGCCATGAGGGGAGCAGCTTTGCTTCACCATGTGCTTCCCCACCATGATTTTCTGTCTCACCTCAGGCCCCAAAGCAAGGAAACCAGCTAACTAAGGACAGAAACCTCTAAAACTGTGAGCCAAAATCAATCTTTCCACCTCTTCAGCTAATTTCTTTAGGTATTTTGTCGTAATGACAGAAAATCTAACACAATCCACATTTTATTGTTGAGGGTTGCTAACAAGGTAGTAGACATTTAAACAAGATAAAATAAGTTCCTAGGATGTATAAAAGAAGAAAATATTTCATTACTCTCCTTTTCCCACCTTTATCTTGTTTTAATTGTTTAGAGGTTACCACGTACACTCTCTTATAAGGAACCAATGATGACAAATGTTCTCCTTCTTACTTTAATTGAAATCAACATGAGGAGCATTATCTTTGTACCAGACATAGAATTAGGAGCAGTGTCCCTATTGAAACCTGTCTCCAAATCCTCTATTACTAAGTTAGCAATGTTCCTCTGTAGTTTCAGCATGAAACTTCCCATAAATTACCCTTTTCTTTGTGAATTGTCCAATGCTGGGGCTCCATACTACTGTGAGCCCCTCATACTATACATTCTATGTAACCCTGTGTGGGCCCATGAAATCTCATGCTGTTGCAGTTCTTCCTGCTCTGAGCTTCCCTTCTAGTGTCTAATAGTATGCATTGAACTTGTATTCTATAAAACCTCATATTTTGCTTTTGTCTTTAGCCAACAGTACAGACTATTTGGGCTCCCTTATTTAATTACTCAAAGTCTAAAATGGAAATCTCCTAAGGCTTTGTTATTTTACTATCCATTTACAAAGACCTGCATTTAAATATGTTAAGATCAAAAAGTTTTATCCTTCAATAAAGTAAATGCTTTTTGTTAGTCTTTCTTTCTTTCTTTTTTCCATTAAAACAATTGTTCCTTATACATGATAGTAGAATCAATTTTGACATATTTGTACAAACATGGAATATATTATTTATTTAGTTATTTTTGATGAAAGCTAGATAGAGCAGTATTCTAAGCTATATATTTATTTGAAACTATAAAATCTCGTTGCTTTTATAACACTTACTTTATAACACCCATCTTCAATATGAGGTAAAGTGAGGACTATATATCTCAACTAAACTTTGGGAAAATTTTGCTCAAGAACCTAGAAATTACCTTGATTTATATTCTTCCTAATCATCTTTTTTTCTTAATAGTACAGTTGCTTCTATTTTACTTTCTCTTGTTTTCATTTTCTAAAAATACAAAAGTCACTATGAAAGGATATTTTGTTAGTTTTATATTATTATATTGAAATACCTAAGGCAAGTAAATTATAAAGGGACAAATTTTATTTTGGATTCCTGTTCGGTAGATTCTAGTTCAAAATTTAAGTGGCGCCATCAATTTGGATCTCTCACAAGGACAACACATTATAATGGAAACCTGTGGTAAGACAAAATGCTTACCTCGTGAGTCAGGAACCAAAAAAGAGGGATAAGAAGAGATCAGGGTCCCACAGTCTCCTTCAAGGGCATGCTAATAATGACCCAGAGACCTCTTCAAGGCTCCGGGACTTAAATGTTACATCACTTGTCAATAGCACCATGCTGGGGATCAAGCCTTTAGCATATGAACATTCGGGGAACTTCAACATTCAAATTGCAGCAGATAGCTGTTTGGTGAAAATTTGTTCAAATGATTAATTAACCAATTTTGTGTAGCATTGATTGATTATACCTTAATGATACAGAGGAAAGGACCTCTTCTTTTACTGGATTTCTGGTTGTAAGGCAGCTGCTTAAAGACAGCAGATTATTTTATAGCTACAGAGATATATAAAGCTTTTTTTTTTTTTTTCTTGTTGTGCTGAGTATTGAACCCTTGTGCATGCAAGGTAAGCACTCTACCAACTGAGCTTTATCCCAGCCCTGAGATATAAAACTTAATAACAACACTTAAAAGGCACATTAACCATTGATTTGCTTTAAAAAAATAAAATTTTCTGTCCTATGCATTTTACATGAATGGAATTTAAACAGTATATGATTTTTATCTGTCTAGCTTTTACCACTTAGCATGTTTTCAAGGTTTATCACTGTTGTAGCATGGTAGATGGTCGAATAGCATTTCATCATATGAGCATACTACATTTAATTTATCAATTCTCCATTTGATGGATCCAAAAAAAATAATAGAATTAATGAATGTGTTTAGCACTGTTATAAATGAATACGTGAAAATCGTTTGTATTTCTATTTTATAGTAATGAAAATCTTAAGCTGAAATTTAGTACAAAATACAACTCAGAATAGTATTAAAAATAATAAAATACTTAAGAAAAATTTAACAGAAGTTTAACTTTTGTACACTGAAAGCTACAGAACATTGAAAAATGTAAAGACATTCCAAATGTGTGCATTGGGAGCAAGTGTGATTAAGATGGCAATGCTTGATGAATACATCTATAGATTCAACATAATTTAATACTGTCTAATTTGCCTTTTACCAGAAACTGACAAGCTGAGGCAAAAATTCATATTGAAATGTAAAGAACCCAGAATGGCTGATACAATCTCAAAAAATTGGAGGATTCATACTCTATCAAAACAGGAACAAAAACAAACACAGAACAACAGCAACCAAGAGTAAGTGGTGCTGACATAAAGAAAGGCATATAGATCAATGGAATATAATTGAGAATCACAATTAAACACACTATGAACAATAGTGTTTTTTTTCAACCAAGGGTACCACAAAAATTTAATCAGAATAGTCTCCAGTGATGAATTATCCATACACAAAAGAATAAGGCTAGACCTCCCACGTATAAAATATTAACTCAAAATGTATCATAGACCTATAATAATGAAAACCCTAAACTGAAATTTGGTAAAAAATGCAATTTAGAATAGTATTAAGAATAATAAAATACTTCACTTATGTTAAATTTTTAGAACTAACCCAATAAACTGTTCAGAAAAAAAAATGCGAGTTAATGTTCATGATCTTATATTAGGCAATGGTGTCTTATGAAGGACAAAAGCATAGAAGATGAAACAAATAAATAATTAGACTTCAATGAAATTTAAAACTTTTAGCCTCCTAGGACACTATTAAGAAAGCAAAATGGCAATCCACAGAATATGAGAAAATACTTGCAAATCATATATGTCATGGGAGACTTGAATCCAGAATAAATTACTCTTAATAACTCAACCATAAAAAGATAAATAACTAAAAAATGGACAAAGTTTTTTAATAAATATTCTCCAAAGTAGGTATACAAATGGCCATTAGATGCAGAAGAGATATTCAATATCATTAATCATGAGGGAAATGCAAATACAAATCACAGTGCAATGTCCCTGTAAACACACTAGGATGGCTACAATAAAAAATGCATGTGGTCCCCTAAAGTTCAGGAAATAATGCTGAGAGTTATTAAATGGGATGGCATTGAATTATAAAGATTCTGCCAAGCAAAGAAAACAATTGAGAATGTAAAGAGAGAACCTATGGAATGGGAGAAAATCTTTGCTAGCTATTCTTTTGATATAAGATAAATACCTAGACTATATAAATAATTTAAAAAATAACACAAAAAAATCAAACAAACAAATAACCTAATTAATAGTGGGCATATGACTTAAACAGACACTTTTCAAAAGAAGAAATGAAAATGGATAACAAATACATGAAGAAAATGTTCAACATCATTAGCAATCAGGAAAATGCAAATTGAAAAAAACCATGACCCCAAATAAACTTTTCCTCTTCTAAAATTATTCTTGTCGAGTCTTTTAGATACAGCAGTGAAAAAGCTAAGACTATAGTGTAAACGGATACCATTGTATTTTATTTATTAATCTCGTGTCTTGCAACCTTCAACATTTTTTGGTTTACTTTTTATTTACTAGTTCTAGCAGATTTTGTGTTGGGGTGTATGTGTATTTTAGATTTTTCTGCATAAAATAACATGTCATTTTTGTGTAAGATCAATTTATACTTCTTTTTTCAATATGGTTGTCTTAATCATTATCAACCTCATCATCATCCTTTGAGTTCGAAACCTCCTGTACAATGTTGAATGAGGCATCAAGATCAGACATTCTTGTGTTTTGCCCTCTGTTAGGAGAAAAGCATTTAGTCTTTAATCAATATGATTTAGCCATCAGGTTTTGTATATATCCTTTATCAGGCAAACAATTCCCTTCTCTCCCCAATTTGTTAATAGATATTTGTGATTGTGTGTTTTGTTTTTGAAATACTTTTTTTTGCATCTATTGTAATCAGGTGAGTTTTGTCTTTTATTCAACTGACAGATTGTATTACATCAACTGAATCTGAATGCTAAAGCCTCCTTGCACTACTGAGATAAGTCCTTATTTATGATGGACCTTTCGTAAATACTGCTGTATTTGCTTTGCCAATATTTTATTAAGGATTTTGTGTCTTTGTATGAGCAATATTGGTCCATAGTTTATTTTTTCTTGTGATGTCTTCATTTGACTTTGGTTTCAAAGTAATTGGTATCAAGGTAACAGTTACAATTGGTACATTCTCCCACTGCCTATATTATCTGAGGGAAGGATTAGGTATTTTCTACTTTTCAAATATGTATAAAATTCACAGTAAGGCAGTCAGAGGGTAGTCCAGTGGCTGATGTAAGTCACTACTTCCACTGTTAAGTTGACTCTTCACACATTTCATAGTTTAATTGTATGAAAAGACAACAAGCCTAAACGAAGGCAGATAATTTAGTATTTAAACAACAAAAACAAGATAAGAATATGTCAACTCCCTATGCCCTTAGTCCCACTGGATGACATCAGACCAGAGTGCAGCTGACAGACAACAAGTAGTGTTTTCATGGAGAAAGAGACTTTAAACTATATCGAGTTTTCATAGATTTCCAGATAAATATAAAGATGTATCTTAAGGTGTGCCAGTTGGAAAGTTCTTCCCTCAACTGAAATTAGGGAGATGGCCGTCTCCCACAAGATAGGACTGAGAAATTGCCTTGCCTCAACCTCATCAGGCCTATCTCCCCTTGCTCCAGGAGGAATTACAGGCCATTGCACCAAAATTGGGGTTAGACTGAAGTCAGACCCTGCCTTCAAGACCTGCCAGAAGGGCCTGTGGATATCAAGGTCAACGGGGTCCTTGGGAGAGCCATTTTCATAAAATCCACCTGGGCTTGGGCTTTTCTTTGTGGGAAGATTTTTAATTACCAGTTTAATTTCTTTTCTTTTAGATCTATTCAGAGTTTTTTTTGTTTCCTCTTCTATTGGAAAGAACATTTCTTCAATCAGTTTTGAATATTTCTTTCTAGTAATTTGCCCATTTCTTCTAAGTTATCTAATCTGTTGGCAAAGCACTAGAGTATTAATGCTTTCTGTCATTCCTAAAATTGGCAATTTTCATCTCTTTTTTCCTAGTTCAGTCTAACAACAAGTTTGTCAATTTTATTAAACTTGTAAAAGAGCTAAATTTTAATTTCATGGAGCATTTCCAGTTTTTAAATTTTCTGCTTCAGTGATTTTTCTAATTTATATTACCTCTACACTGATTTACATTTTTTTTTCCTGTTTTTATCTGATCTTCTTATGTGGGAGCTTCAATTACTGATTTCAAATCCTTTTTTTTTAGCTGCATTCTACAAGTTTTGATAAATTGTACATTCATTTTTATTGAGTCTTCATTATTTCATCTAATGAATCAGATCTGATGTTCACATTTATTTTGAAGAGCAAACTAACACATTTAAAGATACATTTGTAAAGTTTGTTGAGTTAAAGGTTTGTGAGTGACATGGCTTTTGATATTCCCAGCTTGATTTTTATACTTTATCATGTTGTTTTTATCCAAAGCTAACAGTGTGGAATGTTTCAATGTGCCAAGAGAAGAATACAAAGTTTCTGCAAGATTTGGAAAAGATGATTAATACTTGATGAGAAATTTATCTCACTCCAAACAATTGGATTGAATTTGCTGGTACTTCGGTCGTGAAGCTGTCCTGAAAAGACATTTATTTCTGTTTGCTCTGACTGTCCCTATGGTTAAAGAGCAAAAAGTGTTCCTAAGGCAGAAAATAGCCCTGTAAGAAGCTGCCATAATTGATACTAAATTCCAAAGGCCCTGATTTTATTACTGGAGTGTTATTATATGGGGCACTAATGTACACACATTAAAAGGAGAATGGTTATGTATTTTATTTCAATATTCTTTAGTTCTTGTTTAACTAAACCTAGAATTAGTGCTGTAATATTTTTTATAATAAATGTAGGATTGAGAGTGTTTTGGATCTTGCATGATGTACCTTTGATGGTGTTGAATGATGATATTATTCTTACTTCATTATAGAAAAGCCTAGATCATAATCCTGGCTTCAACTAGTGGGGCCACTTTGGAGAAACTAAGCAGAGACTGGAAAGAGATAAATCAGAACAGAAGGTAGATTCTGAATGCTTAAAAATTTTAAATTAAGTTATGAAAATAAGAGGAAATATTTAATTTATTAGAATTTGATTTTCTCTTGATAATGGAGGAAAATCATGGCAGCTAGCCATAATTGTCTTATATTTGTGATGTTGTCTAGGGGATAAATTGATCTCTTTGCTTACCTTCCCCAATGCCTATTTTTTACACTTCTGTATCAAGACTTTTCATGTTGAAACTCATATTTTAGTTATTTCTATATATAGTGTTTTTCTCCCAATGATTTTAAGTCCTTAAGGGTAAAGACTTATGTTACATTCATTTTTGATCTCTTATAGTTTATACAAATATATATATAAAAGTTTTAGTTCATACCCATTAAATTGAAATCAAACGAACAAAGATTTGAAGCTCAAGTGATGAATTTCAGATATAAAAACAGAGCATATGAAAATGACAATGGAATTTTCAAGCAATGTAGAGTCCTAAAATATTGTATACAGAAATAAATGGACAAATAGTGCCTTAAAATGGTAGTCCTAGAGATGCAAGCTTTAAAATGATAAAGTTCTTCTAAATGTAAATATTATTTCAGTTAAAACTATGTAGACTATCATCACAGCATATGATGTACTTTGAACATGTGAACAAAATCTCTTGGTTTCTAAAAATGAGTAATGTTCTAGAAATTGGAGTAGTCTAAAAGATAGGAAGAACTACTGGTATTTTTGTATGCAATTTCTAGTTCCTAATTATGAGAGTATATGTTTACAGTAACTTTAAGTTGCCTCATCTTTAAAATAAAAATTTAAAAAATTTAGGTCAGGGACTCTTCTAGTTTAATTTTCTGTTTGTTAAATTAAATATTTTAATTCACAATACATTTCTACAATGACATGATGAAACTCATGAGACCGACACATACATTGGGTTAAAATATAAATGTATTGTCTAGCAGCATTCATATGAAGTGTTATTTAGGTTTTAAATTGTGAGATTTTTCTGAAATTGCTAACTAAAGGACTCAAAGATAATCTTGACTTTAGAAAACAATAAATAGCAGTCATCCATAAACTTAGAGGGAAATAGACATAATTTTTGTAATTGTTTTTCCTTCTCAGTAATAAAATCCATAATTGTTCCTAGTATGTTTATGTTATTCTATGAGAAGTAATTAAATCTTCTGTGAAGAGTACTTTGAAGATAAAAAATAGAACTAAAAACGTAAGATTTTGTTGTTATTCTTTGACTTTCATCAGTACTTTTGCCAAGTGCTTTTCTGAACTAAAAAAAAAAAAAAAATAGCCCTTGAGCAACCCCCAGGATTACCAAAAGACCAGGTAAAAGAACCTATTTAGTACTTAGCTCTTTCACAGCAACTGTGGGTGAGTTATTTCTTGAATTCATTCTGTGGGTATTTTGAATGCTTTGACTTTATTTGAACATTTTTTTTTTATTGGATAGGAGTCTAAATTAGATTGGAGCTGATAAATAATTGAGCTGCCTCCAGTTAGAAGCCTTAGGTAGGTACTATTTGAATGTGGGGTTTTTTGATTCTAAAGAGGGTGGGCCTTCATTTTCTGGGACTCTGGATGATTTAGGCAAGAATTACCAGCCTAGAATCTATGTATGTTTGGAAAAATGCATTAGCCATACTAAGGACAACTTTTAATTATAGCAGACACTGAGGGGAAGTTTTAATCTAGATAAAGTTGCTCACTTGAAAGTCATACTAGAAAAGAAAAAAATCCAAAAACATCAAAAGAAAAAAATGGAATGCAGTCTTTATCTGATACACAGAGTCATCTCTAAAATTAAATGAATCCAAAATTGCCTCTAAAAGATTCCTTTTAGAAGGCAAATGAAGTATACCCCAATTTTTTTCCACAAGTATTAGTCACAAGCTTTGACCATCTGGGCCAGTAATCTTGTTCATTGCCTAGAAAAGTAATTCAGCTCCAGATATTCTTTAATAAATTAGTAAGCTTTGTATTATTATATTTGGCATGTAGATAAAAATTTTAAATAAAATATATAAGATATGTTTTTATTCATATGTGTTTATATGTTATCTGTATGTAAACTTTTCTACTCTTTGTAGTATTGCCAAAATTAAGTTGTCATAGAACTTTATTTAATTAACTTAAATATAATATTAAGTGCTTACATTAATTAAGTATTCCTCAAATTCTTACAAGGATATAAACTAACCCAAATTATTTTCCAAGTTAATGTATACTGGGATAATCTTTGGGAAAAAGAAAAACATTTAAAATGTGTCATTTTGATTAAAATAGACATGTGTTTTGAGTTGTCAGAAATAAATATAGAATGAAACTTTTCCTACTTAGGTTTATTAGTAAAATAAGCTGATGTTATCTGTATAATACAAAATTTTTTCAGCAAGGAAAATAACTCAAGATGATTGCTATCTATGCATTGTCTCATTTTCATAAGCAATAGTAGCAAAATTGCTAGTGTCTTAAAATATGTAAGTAAGATTAAATTCCCATGTGAGAGATGTTTTTCCTATACCAAAATGTTTTACTATTCTTATCATAATGCACAGAAAGTTGAGGCTGAGGGAAATCTCTATTAACTATATAATTCTCAGGCCTAACTTAAAAAAAAGAAAAAGACAAAGCTAAGAGGATTGAAATAAAATTTTTCCTCCTTTACAGTTTTTTATTAAAGAGAGACTGAAGATATTTGGGACAGTTAGTAAACATGTTCTGTGATGCAATGCAAATTGTGCTATAAGAAAACATATACTTGTAGAAATTATGATTCATAGACTTCCAGTCCACACATTGTTGGTGTGACTGACAGTTCACAAATTGCCAGTGTTCACTGAAAATTAAGGTAAATAAGGGTTAAGAATTCTAACTAATATATATGTAGTTGAAATCAATGGAAGTAATGAAGGAAACAATACCATATGCAAGAATACAAAGAAGGGAAGATGTACTTTTTAGGAAATCTAAAAGGCATGAGAATGTTAAGGGAAACAGAGGATCATTTTTATTTTAAAGTAGAAAGACTAGTGGATTCAAAGTGAAAAAGAGGAAAGGTAAGGGACAAAAACTGAATGGATATAAGAAAGTTTTGCAAGATTTATTGAAGAGTAATCTTTGAAAGTGAATTGTGTGTCTGATCAAGCTGGTTAAGATAAAAAGTAAATTATAAGTTTTTTCTAAAAAATGAACATTAATATCAAAATTACATTGATAAGAAACTAGAAGCTGATTCTCTCTGTTAAGTAAATTTTTTTTTTCCTGAAGTGTTTGTCTGCTCTAAATAGGGAATTAAGAAAGGATTTTCTCTGTATTTCAGATAATTGAACTAGAAAACAAAGGCTCTGTTTCTATCAAGATATTTCTTTGTTTTCTCTATAAGATTGAGCCAGGGTCAAATTACCTATGATAATCTACTTAATAAACAGTGATACACACCTGAATTGTAGAAAAAAAAAAACAAAACATATTTAAAGATATTCCTTTGTTTCACTTTGTCTTTATTAGGTCATTTATTACTTAAGAAAACTGAATTTTATTAAATGAGCTAAGGGGTTTTCCCCCTTATAACTATGTAACTTTCTCTATTTGCCTTTGAAGTATTTTTTAATCATTTGATTAATCAAATGACTATTGTGATTCTGTTTTAATCAAGAGTTTTAAACTCTTAGAAATTTTTGATAATTTCTCCAGAACAAATTTTAAAGAAATTCTGATGAGATATTTTTGGAGTATTGGTTTCTTATGGCTCCCTAAAATATCACAAAAAACTTTATTACTTCTCCTTATAAAATTAGAACTACTAAATTAATTAAGATGACTTGATATGTAAAATTGCATGAGAAGCATTGTAAAATAATAAATTATACTTAGCTTTCTTTAAGTTATGTTGAGTATGTTGAGCATGTAACCAGGGTGTGTTTCAAAAATGTATGAAATCTGAGAGTCCAGGTGTAGTTATAGTCAGCATACTAATTATTATCTTAAAATATTGTGTTTTGAAGAAATAACAAAATTTCCTGTCAATTGCATTCTAATAAACTCTCATCAGATCTTTAGCCATGGTTATGTAAAACCTTGTCATCAGCTGATAGTTAATTATTTAATTTTGGTACACTTCTAAAAGCTATGCATGGAAGTATAAACCTAAGATCTTTAGTACTGAGAAGATTTATGGAGAGAACACTGGCAAGTACAAGTTTTTGATAACTTTAATATCATACCATTGAACTGGGTAAGAATTCTCAGAAATCCATTGAAGAAAGTGGTTGGCTCATTTAAAACATCTAACCTAACATTAAGTAGTGTAGGAATTAATTTAGTACTAGGAAATGCTTTAGGAGACTTTTAAGTGAGCCAGTAATGAAATTGTTAAAATATACAAATTGAATGAACTCTATAAGATTGAGCCAGGGTCAAATCACCTATGATAACCGACTTAATAAACAGTGATACACACCTGAATTGTAGAAACAAAACAAAACATATTTAACAGAATAAAAATTCAGTGTTAAGGGTGGATCTATGGGTAGTCTAGATGACCAACTGGCCTTCTTGAGTTCTTTTTAAATTTTTTTTTTAATTTGTTCTTTACAGATATACATGACAGTATTATTATACATACATGGAGTATAACTTGTTCTAATTAAGATTCCATTCTTAAGGTTACACATGAAGTAGAGTTCCACTGGTGGGGTGTTCATATATAAATTTGGAAAGGAATGTTCCATTCATTCTACTGTCTTTCCTATTCCTATCTCCCTCCCATTCATTCATTCCCCTTTGTCTAAACTACTGAATTTTTATTCTTTCCCTCCCTACCTCTTGTTGTCTGTTAGCATCCACATATCAAAGAGAACATTCAACTTTTGCTTTTTGGGAATTGACCTATTTCACTTAGCATGATGTAGGGATTCTGACCATGGAAATGTACAGAGAAATGTTCCCCTAACAAACTCCTAGGAGTTAACAGGCATCCTGTTTCCCACCCTTAGAATGCCATGCAATCTCTCTTAGGATCTAGTAATGTAGCTAATATATGTGCAATGTCTAGCTGGTATGCAATGCCCTGAGAAGCCTCTGTGTTAGAGCTTCATCAAGCCTTGACCTTGATTGCAAGCACATAGCTCCTGGGAATAAAGAAACTTGGTTGATAGATAACTACAATGTTTCATCAAGCTCTGTTGCTTCTGGATCTACCTGCCTAACAACTACAGACAATGGACTTTCTTGAGAACTGCACAAAGCTCCTAACATTGCATATTGTAACTTTGAAATATAACTGCAGTATAAGCAACCTTACTGTTACTCTAAACAGTAATGTAGTTAAGGTACTAATGACCTATTGTAACCTATTGGTATAAATAAATGTGGCTGCTTGGACAAAAAGTCACTCTGCCACCTTCCCTGCCTCTGCACCTTGTCTCTGTCTCCTCTTTATTATTATTCCCTACAACTGGTGACCAATGTTGGGGCACAAGACAAGATATCTCCCCCCAAATCCTCTCAATCCACAGAGAGTTTGGGACAGCAGAATCTGCCTTAATAGAGACCCTTTTTGACCTTGACAGGCAACAGGGAAGGGAGTAGCTTACTCATGCCTAGAACACGCTTCTGACATGCATCTCTTTCATCGGCTAGTACTGACCCCTAATCAGTAGGCTATGGGTAATTCTCCATCTCTGTCTGACACTCAAGGATATCATCAGGTCGAGCTTTCTCTCCTATTTGCAAGGCTGGACATACCATAAATAATGCTGATCTTACTGCCTTGCTGACAGAGATAAGCTCTTGTTGTCTTTTTATCCAGAAATTGGGAAACTAAATGTAAAGGACTGGGAGAAAATAGGTGAAACACTTCACGAGAAGCCACAAACTTCTATACCTATGCTTCAAACTTGGTTTCTTTTTAGATGTGCTTGATAAAACCTCTATTTCTCAACCTGCCTGCTCTTCTCCTTCTGTGACTGGTAATGTGGCACCTTTAAATCCCTCACTGCTCCTCCCACAGCATTGACATAGCCCTAGCAACAACTCTTTGTCCTGGAGCCTCCCATGCATAAGAGGCCTCTAATTAATTCACTGCCATTGCCTCTGTGGTCTGCTATAGCAACTGTGCTGCTCCCAGCTAGATCCCAGTAAATTGAGTGTTTGGGACAACCTGTGGAGGAGGGGGAGTCTCATAAAGATAAATTCTGTTAATAAACCTAAATATGAACAGCTCCCTTTTGCTGTATTCAAAGAGTTAAAACGTTTAAATGAAAGGAAAAATATAAGGTTTGACTCTACTGTCATTGAAGCATTTTTATCAGTTACTGTAAGTAGACCTAACTTAACTCTTTAAGTGAGCAGTCAAGTGTTATCAGACACAAATAGTAATGTCATGGTAATAAATACTTTTATGGTATGGCTTTATGCATGGCCTCAAGAGGCCACCATGGTTTGGGGCAAAGGAAGTAAAAATAAACAAGTATCCAAAAGCTCTCTGTGGCTACCATGCTCTATCCTTTCCAATCCACAACAAATCATTACTTATAACCAAGCATATGTGGAAACTGTTACAAGATTTACAAGATTTAAAACAAAAAGAAAAAAGAACTCGCCACAAAGTATATAAACTACAACACCATGCTTTAAGAAAATTATAAAAGAAGAGAAAAAATGGTTACAACAGTTTTACTTACCTTGTAACTTCTGCTGGATCTCTAATTTTCCTAGCCTTATATTTAAAATATAAATTACAGGACCTACAAGATTTACCTTATGAAAAACAGTTAAAACAAAAGAAAAAAAGCGTCTCTTTTAAATCCAAACTGCTTGGCTAGCTATCTTACCTGTTTTCAGCCAGCTTTCTTAACCAGTTCCTAATGTTATAACACAGAAAGAGAAAAATAGAAACATTCTAAAAGTATAAGCTTCTTTTTGAAAAAAAGTTTTTTCTTAAAAATTTCACAGGCTTTCACATGGCTCTTATCTGAGCCAAAAGTGCACTCTGACCTGATAAAAAGTTAGTATTTCAGCGATGTAAATTTTTAAATATTCTATATGAGTTGATGTATTTTTCTGATCAGTCTTGTTTTAACTAACTATAAAGGTTTTTACATTCTGTCTTTATCCAAAGGCCAATTTCTCTGGAGTTAACTCTCAAATACATTCAAAATTTCGTTTAATAAATCCTAAAAAGATAAAAAAATGGTTATATTGGGAATGAATATGATAATCATCAAGGACATATATCTGGCTATATAAAACCTTTGATTATGCTATTAGGTTCTATACCTGACATTTCCAATTGTACAGGCTTGTCTTAGATCTATATATTATGTACTTGATATTAAATTGACACTTAAACAAATACGTGTTCATCAATTAAAATTTAAATTAAAAAATGGATCCAAATAACTTAATTCAAATCAAGTAATCAAATAAAAATATAGATGTATTTAAGGTTCTGGCTTATGAGTTTTTCTAGGTGACCAAACAATAACGTCTTAATTTCTAAAATATATATAATATAATATAATATAATATTCATTACGTGTAAAATTTTTCTTCAACAAAGATAATTAATACTATAAATCATGTTTGTCTTATGTTTTTTGTTATAATTAAAGTAAGTAAATTAAATTTAACATAAAAGAAATTAACCTTTGTAAGTATAGTTTCTTAAATATATAAATCAAAAATTACAGCTGATGCCAAACTGATCTCTTATTTTTTCCAGTTGTTAAAAAAAAGACACTGACTCCTTTCTTTATTTAACTGCTTCTTTAAAACAGACTTTACAGAAAATTAATAAAGATTATCAACAATAATGATGGATCAACTTTCAATATCTAATGTGACATTGTCATTGATAGTTATTGGTAAAACACCTTATGTTTTCACAACAGGATTTGATAATTATAATAAAAAATATGTTAAAATAATTATATTGTCCTCATTTTTTCAGGCTATGATATTTTGCCTTTTATTGACATGTATGCTCAATTAATTACTGATAATCATACTAAAACTTTATCTTTACCCGACTTGGACATTCATACTTTACACCTTAGTTATGAAAAAACTTCGTATCTCTATACTTACAGATTTCCTCTACTATCAAGTTATATGAACAGATATTTTAACACCAATTGATTTTCACATGCCTCATGATGGACAATTCTCTGTTATATCAGGTTTCTTAATTATAGCCTCCTAATTTCTACCATTCCTCTTATAAATGGATTTAAGGTGTATACAGATAAAAATAAATAAAGAGGAGTAATATCTGTTCTTATTAATGATAAATGGACTACTATACCCTACATCTCTCCACAGTGAGAGGAATTAGCTGCCATTATCTTAGTGCCAAGACTATTTTCTACTATTTTAAATGTTATTACAGACTCTAAATTTATTTTATTTGTTTATTTTTATGTGGTGCTGTGGATCGAACCTAGTGCTTACACATGCTAGGCAAGCACTCTGCCACTGAGCTATAATCCCAGCCCAGATTCTAAATTTATAACTAAACTTGTTCCTCTTATTTTTATAGCTGTGTTTTGCCTTTGTTTGGATTCCAACTTACTATCTCTTTTTTTAACCCTTTAAACTCTTTTGCAGCACCATATGTCTTCTATCTTCCTCTCTCCTATACACAGTCACACCAAAATTCCTGGACCTTTGAGAGAAGGTAATGCTCACACGAATAAAGCTATGAAATCCCTTTGTCCTTTATTTTCAGATACTGTAAAATCCCTTGGATTTTTTTCATGAAAATACTCAATCACTAATAAAAATGTTTTCCATCTCTTCTCAACAGGTTCATGCTATAGTCAACAACTGTTCTCAACTTTTGGGCCCCATGTGAAAATCTGTAAATCCACGAGACCTACATTCTAATGCACTTTGACAAATAGATGTTACCCATTTCCCTCCTTTTCATCCTTAATCCTTTCTTCATGTTTTATTGATACTCATTCTGCGTTCATTTGGGCTAGTGCCCAAACATCTAAAAAGATACCTGATTACATTTCTTATTTATTACTCTGCTTTGCCACCATGGACAAGGGGGATTTAAAAATGGATAAGGCCCCTACATATACTTCTTGCACTTTCACACAATTTTGTAATCAATAAAATATAATTTTAATTCATAAAATTTCTCCTAATCCTACTGGTCAGGTTTTGGTTAAACAAGCACATCGTATTCTTAAAACTTGACTTTTTAAAAAAAACTGTAATGATTCAGTAAACCTTCTCTCTAAGACAAAATTTAATGCTTTGACATTTTCCTTAGTGGATATCCCTAGACTAGCTGTCGGGACTTACAAAACCACTATGAAACTGGCCTGTGCTATCGTAAAAACATATAAATCGTACCTCTATGACAATTGATATGCTTAATGTAGAACAAAAACAACATCATCAAACTCTTCTTGATTATCGGGCCACAATTGATTATTGGTTGCTATTACATCATAAAGGATGTCAGGAGCTTAATAATATGTGTTGCTTCAATTTAAGTGATAATAGTAATTCTATCGCAAAGGAGTTAGACTACCTTAAAGATATCATTTAAAAGGTTCAAGAAGACAATGGAGGTTTAGATTCATTGGATTGGCTAACTTCTTGTTTATCCAACTTTACTTGGGTCAAACAATTATTCATAGGTACATGTTTATTAACATTGGGATTATTATGTTGTGCTTGCTGTTGCCAATGTTTACCCTATTTTTTTGCCCCTGCTGACATTAACAAAAAGACAAACAAATATTATTCATCTGAAAGGCCTTAAAAAACAAGAAAGGGGACATGAAAGGATTCTGACTGTGGAAATGTACAGGGGAGTGTTTCCTTGATGAGCAAACTCCCAGGAGATTATTGGCACCCTGTTTCTCACCCTTAGAAAGCCATGCAATCTCTCTTGGATCCAATAATATAGCTAATATATGTGCAATGTCTAGCTGGTATGTAATGCCCTGAGAAGCCTCTGTGTTAGAGTCTCATCAAGCCTGGATCTTGATTGCAGGCACATAGCTTCTGGGAATAAAGAAACTTGTTTGATAGATAATTATAATGTTTTATCAAGCCCTGGTGCTCCTGGATCTGCCTGCCTAACAGTAACTTCAGACAATGGACTTTCTTGAGAACTGCACAAAGCTCCTAACCTTGAATATTTGTAACTGTGAAATGTAACTGCAGTATAAGCAACCTTACTGCTACTCTAAACAATAATGTAGTTATGGTATTAATGACCTAATGTAACATATTGGTATAATAAATGTAGCCTCTTAGACAAAGAGCCACTCTGCTACCTACACTGCCTCTGCACCTTGTCTCTGTCTCCTCTTTATAATTATTACTTACAGCATGATAGTTTCCAGAACCATCCTTTAACCAGCAAAAGTCATAATCATTCTTTTTTATGGCTGAGTAATATTCCCTATGTACATATACACATTTTCATTATCAATTCATCTGTGGAAGTGCAGCTAGGTTGGTTGATAGCTCTGCTCATAGTAGGTCAATTCACAATAAACATTGATGTGGCCATGGCCCTATAGTATGCTGATTTTATGTCCTTTGTGTATAAACCAAAGAGTGGGATAACTGGGTCAAATGGTGGTTTTATTCCAAGTTTTCTGAAGAATCTCTGTACTGCTTTCCAGAGTGGTTGCACACCCATCAGCAATATATGAGTGAATCTTTTCCTCAACATGCTTATTTCCAACATTTATCATTACTTGTATACTTGATAATTGTCATTCTGACTGGAGTGAGATGAAATCTCAATGTAGTTTTCATTGTATTTCTGTCATTTAGTTTGATACCATACCAATTATTGATTCTTTATTTTACTCCTTGTGTTTTAGGAGTTTTGTTGAGGAATTTGGTTCCTAAGCTGATATGATGGAGATCTGGCCTACATCTAGTAGGCACAGGATCTCTGGTCTAATGCCTAGGTCCTTGATCCACAATGAGTTGAGTTTTTTGCAGGATGAGAGGGAGGGGGTTTGATTTCATTTTGCTACATATGTATTTCCAGTTTTCCTAGCATCATTTGTTAAAGAGGCCATTTTTTCCTCCAAGGTATGTTTATGGCACCTTTGTCCTGTGTGAGATCACTCTACTTATATGGGTTTGTCTCTGTTTCTTCTATTCTGTTCCATTGTGTCCATGTTTTTGTACCAATGCTATGTAGGATTTTTTGTTGTTGTTGTTTGTTTGTTTGTTCGTTTTAAGGCCTGGTGTTGTGATGCCTCCTGCTTCACTTTTCTTGCTAATGATTGCTTTGGCTATTCTGAGCCTCTTATTTTTCCAAATGAATTTCATGCCTGCTTTGCTATTTCTATGAATAATGTCACTGGAATTTTAATAGGAATTTCATTAAATCTGTATAACACTTTTTGTAGTATGGCCATTTTCACAATTTTAATTCTGCTTATCCAAGAACATGAGAGATCTTTTTTACTTTCTAAGATCTTCTTTAATTTCTTTCTTTAGTGTGCTGTAGTTTTTATTATAAAGGTCTTTCACCTCTTTTGTTAGACTGATTCCCAAGTATTTTTTCTTTTCTTTTTGAGGCTATTGTGAATGAAGTAGTTTTCCTAATTTCTCATTCAGGTGATTCATCATTGATGTACAGAAACACAGTTGATTTATGGCTATTTATTTTATATCCTGATAATTTTCTGAATTCATTTGTGAGTTCTAGAAGTTTTCTGGTAGAGTTTTTTGTTTCTTCTTAATATAGAATTATGTCCTCGGCACTAGGGAAAATTTGAGTTCTTCTTTTTCTATTTGTATCCCTGTAATTTCTTTCATCGTCTGATTGCTCTTGTGAGAGTTTCAAGGACTAAGTTGAACAGAAATGGAGAAAGAGGGCTTCCATGTCTTGCTCCAGTTTTGGGGGGAATGCTTTCAATTTTCTCCATTTAGAATGATATCGGCCTCGGTTTCCATATACAGAACATTTGTGAAGTATGTTCCTACTATCCCTAGTTTTTCTAGTGTTTTGAGCATGAATGAATGCTGAATTTTGTCAAATTCTTTTTCTGCTTCTATTGAGATAATCATGTTATTCTTTGATATGGTGAATTACATTTATTGATTTCCATATGAATAACAAAATTGCATCCCCGGAATGAAACTCACTTAATCATGGTACACTATCTTTTTAATATTTTTGTGTGATTTGCCCATATTTTATGAAGAATTTTGGCATCTATGTTCAGCAGGGATATTGGTATGAAGTTTTCTTTCCTTGATGTGTCTTTGTCTGGTTTTGGTGTTAGGGTGATAGTAGGTTCATAGAATGAGTTTGGCAATCTTTCCTTCTTCTCTAGTTCATGGAATAATTTGAGGATTGATGTTAGTTCTTCTTTAAAAGAAAAAAAATTCTAAGATTCAGAGAATTCATCTTATCCTAGGCTTTTTTTTTTTTTTGGTAGGTTTTTGATAGCATTTTCAATTTCTTTACTTGAAATTGATCTGATTAAATTTTCTATATCCTTCAGATTCAATTTTGGTAAATCATATGTCTTTAGAAATTTGTTGTCTTTAAATTTTTCTATTTTATTAGATTATAAGTTTTCAAAATAGTTTCTGATAATCCTCTGTATTTCAGTAGTGTCCATTGTGATATTTCCTTTTTCATCATGGAATTTGGGTCTTTTCCCCTTTCTCTTGGTTAGGTTGTCTAAGGGTTTTATTTATTTTTTTCAAAGAACCAACTTTTTGTTTTGTTGATTTTTAAAATTTTCTTCTTTCAATTTTATTGACTTCAACTGTGATTTTAAGTTTTCCTGATTCTACTGCTTTTGGTGTTAATTTGTTTTTCTTTTTCTAGGGCTTTGAGATGTAATGTTAGGTTATTTATTTGTTGAGTTTCTATTCCTTTAATGAATGAACTCAATGTAATGAACTTTCTTCTTATAACTGCCTTCTTAGTGTCCCAGAGATTTCATATGTGCGTCACTATTCTCGTTTGCCTCTAAGCATTTTTTAAATTTCATCCCTGATTTCTTCAGATGAACATTGGTCATTTAATAGCATATTATTTAGTTTCCAGGAGTGTGTGAGACTCTCCATTTTTTATTTTCTCGTTGATTTCTAATTTTATTCCATCATAATCCGACAGAATGCAAGGCATTATCTCTATTTTTTTGTATTTTCTAAGAGTTGCTTTTTGGCCTACGATCGGTCTGTTTTAAAGAAGGATCCATGTGTTACTGAGAAGAAAGTGTATTTAGTCACTGATGAATGAAATATTCTATGTATGTTTGTTAAGTTTAAACTAGTAATTGTATTTTTTAGTTCTATAGATTCTTAATTTAGTTTTTGTTTGGAGGATCTATCTGGGGTTGGGAGAGATGTGCTAAAGTCACCCAGTACTATTGTGTTATGGTCTATTTGATTCTTGAAATTGAGAAGTTTGTTTGATGTACATAGATGCTTCATTGTTTGGGCATAAATATTTACAAATGTTATGTCTTGTTGATGCATATTTCCCTTAAGCAGTTTGAAGTGACCTTCTTTGTCCCTCCTATTAACTTTTGTTTGAAGTCCATTCTAACAGTGTGGTTTTGAGGCAGCAGAGTTTCTATCCTGTGGGATAATAGTGTCCCTGAAGGATTGCAGTATGTCACTGCTTAGTGGGAGACAAATAATAACAACAACCAATGTAAACAATATACAGCATTAAACCAAATAATTCCTGCTATGACATCTATAATGTTAGTCATCACAATAAATAGAAATGACATTATCAATTATTATCCACAGTAAAAACAGTAAGATTGCAAATTGGCTTGCAATTTTGAGTGGTGAACAGGGAGTGAACTAGGAGTGATTGAGGATGTGTTGATTATAGGTAGGATACATATAGAAATAAAATATCATTGGGAGAGTGAATGATAGAACAATAAATATTGGCTGTTAGCAGATGAAAAGAGAGAAATAGAATCAAGGGAAACAGATAAGTGAGAGTGAAATATATAAAATAAAAATTTTAAAAATAAAGATAAAGAATACAAAACAAACCACAATATACTAATAAAACATCCTAGTCCTTAAAATATTGATCAATGAAAAATAACTACTTTCAAAAAATTCTAGAGATGAGAAAAAAGAAACAAACATGAATATGTATAAAGGTCCATAAACTGTTCAGGTCACAATTAAAGAGAAAGAAAGAAAAAAATAATAATAAATAAATAAAATTAAAAGAAAAGAAATAGAAAAAAAATGATGAAAATTTATAGAACTGATTCTGTTGGAGTTGATTCTGATCTTCCCTTCTCAGCACTGATTGGTGGGGTGGGATGGAGTGTGATGTCTGCTCTACCCTCAGGATGGTGTCATTGGAATATTCTGTGAGAGAAAATCCCATAGGCAGAGCTACTGGAGATGAGGTTTAGTCTTGAGTAGGCTCTGGTTTCTTCTTGATTGACAATTGGTCTGAAAATTTTAAATCTATACATCTCCAGGGCCAAGAAGTTGTCAATCCATGCTGGAACACTGCACCCCAGGATCTCTCCTGGGTTCCACTCATGCAGTGGGAGAGCCAATCCTTAGTTTACTCTGTCACCTGCAGACCCTTTGTTACCTGGTCAATCTTTGGTAAATCACTCCTGTCCCTGCCCTTTCAAATTCCTGGCTGGGTGCTTCTCTTTCAGCTGGTCCTGCAAGCCACCAGTCTTGAGGGGGAGAGTGCCGCAGTCTGGCTGGGCACAATTCAGGAGCCACTTGTCAAAAGAAACAAACTTTATTTTTAGAACCACACATGCCAAACAAAAGAGCTCCTCAGGAAAACCTTCAGAGCCCAACTGCCACCACTGGCTGCCCACAAGCCTCTCAACCTCCCCCACTCCTCCTGCTCTTGAGGCTGATTGGCTGGGTCGCGTGGGCAGAGCCAAAAAAATTCCCCCAATGAGCAGCTCCATGGTCTGAAAGGGCAGGGAAACAGCCCAATGAGCATCACCGCAGAGGAGCCAATCAGTTGGCAGCTAGAAGTTGCTGGGGCCACTGTGAGCCAATCATCAGCTGGCTGCTGGAAGTTTGCTGGGGCCCCTTCGGCTGTGGCTCTCAACATCTCCCCCTCTCTGTTTAAACAACAAGCATGTGGCTTAGGGACCGTGCCTGCCTCAGGTTGTCCAATAGTACCCGTTATCGGATGAGCTGACCTCAAGGCGTCAGCCTCCTGTCTTAGGTTGGTACCATTGCAATTGGATCTTACCCATCACTGACTACCGGTCCAGTATACAGCCACACCTGTGGATAGGTCTTTGTACCAGTGGGGGGGTGAGGTTCTTTGCCTCACCTCTGTTGGCCCCCAAATTTTAGTTGAATGATCATGACAAGCAGAAGGGAGGAAGATACACCAAGCCAATTGACGGCTCCTTTTGGAAAAATTGTACCACTGATGACACCATCAGCAAAAATACCCCAACACTACCACAAGTCGCTGCACCAACAGATAGTTCACAATGCATAAAAGTGATACATAGTCCAGGCAAGTTCTGCAAGCAGTTCAGTGATAGCTATTGCAGAAGTTGTAGTTTGGTTTTATCTTTGTGTTCAATGGCAATGGGATGAAGATAGGAATTCTGGCAATAATGGCTAAAGAAAAAATTATGTGACATTCCAGCAGGCACTAAAAGAAAACAATGTTCTGAATAATTTACATTATCCTGAACAGAATTATTAAATATAATGAAAAGGAAAGGTGAAAGTAAACAAACAGATCTGTTAACCTCCTTTTTTGTTCACATATTAAAACAATCCTCAACAGCTGTTTACCCAATTTAAATTAAACCATTTAAATCACATGAATAAGAAAAAAAAATATTTGGATCCATTTTTTCATGAGCACTCATCATATATGATATATGGACATACACACATACAAACATACAATACAAAACACAAGTGTGTACACATAATACATACAACACATAAGATAATAGTAAAGGCCTTGTAAATTTTTACAGGTGAAATCTCCATTGCAATGTTTAAAAACTCCATAGTCAAAAAATAGAACTGATCAGCAAAACATTAACCTAGGTCTGTATGAGCTCACAAAACAAAATATAACTTTATGATGTGGGAAAGGGCAATAATAAAAAGATATTGAAATAAAATCCTGGTTTCAATAGCCTCCAGGTGTGGGAGAACCACTGTCGCAGATGTAAGGATAGCCAAAATGGAGTTCTGGATATCAGCTGTTATGGATTTGAGCGAAATCCTCTTCTTTTTGGTCTGTAGAAATCGCTTTAGTTAATCTCTCTGGGATCCAAATCAGCTGCTGTTCTCCCTGTTGAAACACACAAACAGACCTCCAACTCCAGACAATTACTGGGTCAGGACCTTTCTATTACCTGTTAGAATATCCTTCCGAAGTACCTTGTTATTTACATTTTTTGGACACATACGCCTTTCCGCAGCACTAAGCCCTGATGAATCCAAATTTAAAAAGTTTAGAGTAAAAAGTAAACTTATTATAAGTTCATCTTTTGGGAATATATACCCCTTCCCAATTCCCTCTTTTTGCTTTAATAAGTACATTTTAATAGTTTGATGAGCTCTTTCAACTATCAGCAGCTTTCATATTACAATTTTATTGCTTTCAGGTCAACATTTGATTCCCCTGTACTAAGTTTACTTACAATGTATTTTTGAGTCAGTAGTTTTCTTTGTGTTATGAACAAAAAGTGAAAAGGAGAATAAAGAAAAGCCACTTGAAAAATTCATCTTATATAAAAACACGTGCTTAGTTATCTTTTCTTACTTGTTTTTCTTCTTCTTCTTCTTCTTCTTCTTCTTCTTCTTCTTCTTATTTTATTATTGGTGGTGCTGGGCATTGAACCCACTGCCTTGTGCATGCTAGGCAAGCATTCTACCAGCTGAGCTATATCCCCAGTCACATTCTGATTATTATAACCATATTCCTTACATGATATTATTCTATACAGATTTTCCCAGAAAAAAATATTATAAGCCTTTCCATTGTATCCTATTACAATTATAATTTTACCTATTGTTTTAAATTATTTGGAAAATGTTTTATAATTTTTTGTTTCATTTTTTTTGAGAAGTTTATATTATATGTGCCTTTGGCTATTTGAAAGTGTTTTTTAAACTTTACTCATAATCTTTAACTACAGAATGCTAAATTCATTAGAATTTTATTCTATACACTTCCTAGCGGTATGTTGTTAAGGATCCTCTGTAGGAAAAATAACATTTAATTTAAAAATGCTCTTAAAATGTTTTGTGTGGGTGTGTAGACAGAGGATGATTAATAGGTGCAGGGGTGCAGATGGATAGTGCCGCAGTCAAACAGATCTGTTAACCACCTTTAAAAACAATCCTTAACAGCTGTTTACCTAATTTAAATTAAACCATTTAAATCACGTGAATAAAAAAAATTGGATCAATTTTTTCATGAGTGCTCCTCATACATGAAATATGGACATACACACACACAGACATACAACACAAAACACAAGAGTGCACACAAACATACAACACATAAGACAATAGTAAAGGCCTTGTAGCTTTACCTAGGTGAAATCTCCATTGCAATGCTTAAAACCTCCACAGTCAAAAAATAAAACTGATCAGAAAAACATTAACCTAGGTTTGTATGAGCTCAAAATATAAAATAGAACTTTATGATGTGGGAAACGGCAATAATAAAATAGATATTGAAAAAAGCATCCTGGTTAATCACTGTCACAGATGTAAGAATAGCCAAGCTGGAGCTCTGGATATCAGCTGTTATGGATTTGAGTCAAATCATCTTCTTTTTGGTCTGTAGAAATTGTTTTGGTTAGTCTCTCTGGAATCCAAATCGGCTGCTGTTCTCCCTGTGGAAACACACAAACAGAACCCCGACTACAGACAATCACTGGGTCAGGACCTTTTCATTGTCCTGTTAGAATATCTTTCCAAAGTACCTTAGGCTTATGTACATTTTTTGGATACATATGCCTTTCCGCAGCACTAAGTCCTTATGAATCCAAATTTAAAAAGTTTAGAGTAAAAAGTGTTATTTTAAGTTTATCTTTGGGGGATATATACCCCTTTCCAATTCCCTCTTTTTGCTTTAATAAATACATTTTAATAGTTTGATGAGCTCTTATAACTATCCCTTATTCCTGTGGATTGTATGGGATTCCTGTAAAACATTAACTGATTTTTCTTCAGGGATGATGTTCCAAAATATCCTATATGCATCCTTTGGAAATTTAAAGATCCTTTTAAATTTAAGTCTTCCAAAAGCATTTTGCCTTAGTTTTTAGAATTACTTTAGTCCTTTTAATTTTTTCATGTGGTTTTAAACCAATTTCCGCCTAGTTTAACGTTTTCTAAATTGGCTCTTGTCTATAAATTTTAAAACCCTCATCTGAGACTTCTAATTTCTGCACCACCAGAAATTAAAGTTGATGGGCTTTTTGAAAAAATTACTAATAATCTCCTTGTTCTTCTATTTTATCCAATATTTGACTTTAAACTTCTCTCTTCTACCTTTTTCTATCTTGAATGTCTGTATCTAATAGTTGTCTTAGCTTTTTGTATTTTCTATCTGAAATACATTTACTTGACATTTTCAACCATTTTCTATCTTATTTCTATCTTCTAGTTTTTTTTCTAAGGTTTGTATATTTACCCTTAGTTGCTTTTTCTCCTCCTAGTTTTCTTTTGTTTCCTATTTTGTGGGTTTAAAATTCTTGTCTTCCTACATCTTTTTTATCTTCCTACATCTTTTCTTTTTTTTAACTTTCTATACTTCTCTCTTTAAAGTTTTTCACTTCAATTTTTTAATCTTCTTTATCTAAGTATCTTTTATGCTATTATCTTCCCATTTTCATGTTTTTTTAAAGTAATGCTGTTAAGATTAACTAGGCTTCAAATGATGCACTCTTTCCTCCACCATGAAGGCATCTTAACCACCTTTAATTTAACCTTTTAAAGCCTTCCAATTATCATCTATACTGTACTTTTAAATGTACTTTTTCACCACCTACAGCTTCACTCTTTTAAAAGAGGCTTAGATTTTGTTTAAATCGCTTCAATGTTAGTTTACATGGCTGCCCTTCAACCAAAGGCTTTTTTTTTAAACTCCATTAAGAAGCTTTGTCTCAATCTACCATGTACAAATATCTTTTTCTTCTTTCTTCCTTTCTCAAGCTTTTAAAGTAAGTCTAGTTTCCTCAAAATCTTTTTAAATGGCATTTTACAACTTTTTACTTTACCACACAGAGATTATCTCATCTAGAAACATTTCTCTCTTTTTTTAACCTTTATATTAAAATATATTTCCACATCTTGAATCTTTTTATATCTCTTTTGTAGCCGTTAACCCTTTTTATAAATTCACATTTTGAAACACCCTTATAAAATTTCTGATTTAGACAAATTACTCCACTTTAATAAGATGAAATACTTTCATGTTTTTTATGATACTATAATACTATAATTGAAACCCAACTGAAAATTTTTCTACTCTTTGTATATAAATTACACATGATACAATCTTAACTCTTAGTAACCTTGTTTCAGCAAAGACACAGACACAAAGCTATATTAAACATTTTTCCATTCACCAATTTATGAAAACACACATAATGTTTAAATATATTACCTTATGGAACTTAATAAGTAAAGAGCACTTGATTTTATATTTAGTGGTTGATATTTTAACACTTCAGCATTGTAAATTAATCAGATATCTGTAAAATCCAAGATCTTAGACAAGTGTAGTAAACAGAACTAGCCATCTCTTTCTTGTTGAAGAAAAATCCTTCTACAGGATACCATGATGGTCCCATTGATATATTTAACAACTCGTCTTTAAAAAGCCATGTGCTACATTTCTGTATTGTATCAACATATGCCCTAACTGTTCTTGGTCTTACTGGGGTGCCTCCTTTCTCTAACAATTTCTCTTCCTCAGAGGCGAACAACTTCAAACTTTGAGCCAACCATTTTCCCCAGTTTGCCTGAGAAAGTTCTAGGAACAGGCAACTTGAAATAAAAACAAAATAAATCAAAACAAGAACACATTGTTTTTTGAAATGGTCACCCATTCTTTCGCTCTCCTTCAGGGGCGAGTAATTTCACTTACCTCTAAGTTTCAGATGTTCCCCGTACGGGCCACCAAATGCCGCAGTCTGGCTGGGCACATAATCACAAGCCACCACACACCTTGTAGATTCAAACAGCAACTCTTTATTCCCGAACTCACACCGGCACTTTACAAACAAGTTCTGGGCAAAATCCACACTCTCCACCAGGCTCCGAATCCCCAAAACACTCTGAATCCCGCGAGAACTCAACGGGAACTCAAGGAGATGGCGCGCCTGAGGCAGCAGGATACGCCCTATTCCTAGCAGGGTACACCTTAAAACTGGATCCGCCCTGGTTCTTGAGCAAGGTCACCTTACATGCAATGTCACTGCAAATGACCTGGGTCATGCCACGCGTCATACCTACTTGGCAATGGCACTCAGCAGGATAGAATAACTCCTAATTCTGTATAACATGTAGGATAACTATGGTTGACAATAATTAATATTTCAATATAGCTAATCATGAGAATTTTCAATGTTCTCAACACAGAGAAATGACATGTCTTCTGTGAGAGATATGCTGATGATGTTGTAATTATACGTTGTATTTATATGTTGTATTTATATACTGAAATGCCATTGTATATATATATTAAATGCTATGATTACCGTATATAAACTATACACACACATATGCACACACACACACACACACATACACACACAACTGAAAGGAAAAGTGGAAAGAGAAATTTTAGTCGTAATGGAATATTTCTCTATCTGGTTTGTATTGGTCATTACAGGAATCTACACAGATGATACAATGTCATAGAACTACAACACATTGTTCTAATATTGGTTGGTCTTCCTGGTTTTGATATTGCACTACAGTTGTATAAGAAGAAACCATTGGGGAAAACCGAGTGGAAGGAAAGTACTACTGTTCTGTACTACCTTTACCACTTTCTGTGATTCTATAATTCTTCAAAACAAAAAAACACCTTCATTGATTTCTTCCCATCTTGAATTAAGTTCTAAAACAGACAATACACTATTTTCCCTTTCTTTCCTCAATGCAATTTTTCAATATTTTATGTTACCATCGTTCTGTTCTTGTGGGTTTCAAGACTCACTAGATTAAGTTTACTCAGCAATGTTTTCTGCTTTTGTAACAGTAAATACAATGATATGAAGAAAAAATTTTGCACTCTCTGTACTCAAGCATAAGGCTAATTAATACACAAAACATAGTATGTTCATTCAGGAAACAGATATGCTTATGTAGAAGGAATATTTATTTTTAAGATAAACATTCAAAATATTGTATCAACTAGCTGAAGTAGTGATAGCTATCTATTGTTAGAAATATATACATCTTTGCTTTTGACAAGTTGGTTATAATCAAGACACTACCAAATTGGAACTTCCTTTCATATCCTATATCACATATTTAAATGTGAACAGAAAAATAAACAGGAATAAATTTGCAATTTATTCCCCAGTCAAATAAAACACTATACAATGAAATGATTTGCATTTTCATTTGTTGCACAGATGTGTCTGGAAATAAATTGACTTGAAATCTAGGATGTCTAGCCATAAATTATTCTCAGTGTGATACAGAGGATATACATTTTAACTACTATTTTTACTGCTAAAAGATCCTTCAAAGCACTATTCAGGAATGATTGCAGAAATTTTTGAAGTAAACAGTGAGATATTTATCCACCAGAGATACATAACAATACTCTACTTGTAGCCAAGGTGAGCTAAGGTCCTAGGTCAAAAGACTACTGTGGTTTAGCCATCCTTAGTGTGGCTCATCCTTGCTCACTGTAAGTGCCACCTACAGCTTCATATGCTCCCTGTGCTCAGCACTGACCCACTCTTTATAGTAAATAATAGCTGCGTTTTGCACTAACCCTTATATAAAATAGAAAATATATTTCTTACCTTAGTGACCCAGATTTCCTGTCAATGGGAAGGAGAATATCATCCATTTCTTACTGGTTAATGGAAATTGCCAGGTAAAGTATGTATAATCACTCAAAAATCCTAAAGTAATTAACCTACTGAATGGACATTCCACATCTCTCCACCACCACCACTCTTAATCCTCATGCACACACACACAGTGCCACCAAAGACCATTATCTCACATCTTTATATTACCAGCCCTAGCTAAGAGCTGAAATTGGCACTGTGAAATAGATAGAAATATTGGTTTGAAGTCCTTTTGCTTTGGCATTTTCCAGTACATCTTAAAATGTCAGTGGTGAATATATGTTCAAATATTGTTGTCTGGCAAGTTCCCCAGGGCTCCAAAAATGAGATAGAATAAGTCCACATTTGACTAGTGACTGTAAAAGTGCCATAAAGCTTACCAGTTGGTTCTTGAGTCCCACTAGTTAAAGTCACCTGACTAGTTTTTCAGTTGTCAACTCTATCATTGTCCTTGCCTGAAGACCACAAGGTGTGTTAACACAGATGGACCCAAGAATTCAATGAAACACTCCCTCAGCTTGTCAAGGAGAGGAAATCACTGTGGCTCCCACACACATCCTCAGGTGGATGGACACTCCAGGATTCCATACCCTCATTTGCTTATTCATCTTGATCTGATTTTGTTCTGTATACACATAAATGACTTGGAAACTCTCAGCATGGCTGCTAGAGAAGTAAATCAAAGGGCTTCCTAAGCCTGAATCCAACTTAGGTCTTTAGAAGCAACAATTGAACCTCTTTCTCTTGCTCTTCCAGGATAGGAAGGATACAGCTCTATTTCCAACCAGTTCCCTAATTTAACTCCCTTCAGAGATGTCATTGTGGTTTTTAAAGTAGTTACTAAGCTGACTATATAAGATTACATAGACTCAGCATCTCTAGGAAACCATAACAGGTAGAAAATGGAGTTAGAAATGTTATTTTTAGCCCATATGTTACAGCAAGAGATTAGCACTTTTGAAATTAGATTGTAGAAAAACTGCATCTTGAGGTTACTGAAATTCTTTATATACCTGAAGATACATAAATCTCTGCACATACACAGATGAATGTTCACACAATCTTTGTTAGGACAGTCATTTTGGGCATGATTCATTGGTATTTAAAACTCAAATTCAAATTCATTATGAATTTTTGCCACAAGTGACTTGAAGTAATGACTTCGTGATCGATCTCAATTGCTTAGCTTAAATAAAAAGATTGTTTACATGATTTTTTGTTTGTTTGTTTACGTATGGGATTAAACCTAGGGATGCTTAACCACTGAGCCACCTCCCCAGTTCTATTTATTTTATTTTGTGACAGGGTCTCTCTTAATTGCTGAGAGTGGCTTCGAACTCCTGGAATTAAAGGCATCTGTCACCGCACCATGCTTGGTGTAAAAGATTTTTATTTTTTTAAAGAAATACATGTCCTCATAAGACAAAGCCTTGATAAACAGGTAAAAATCTGATAGATAGGCACAAACTATTTGTAAAGTGGTTTTCTAGAAGATCAGATTATTTCGAAGTTATATAAATCGTATTATTCTTTTTCCTTTAATAAGATCATTTTTTGGTGCATTACAATTGTACATAATAATGGACTTCCTTGTTACACATTGGTACATTCACATAACCTAATTTGCGTCAATTAGATTTCCCAGTACCTTCTCTTACTCCTCCCTCTCCTCATCTCTGGAAATCACTTATCATCCCTGAGAAGGACAAGAAAAAAGGAAATAAATTGCTGGATGGCAGTTCTTCAATTCCAAGGATCATTCAAGGTATCACCTACAGAGCATTGCTCCAAAATTGGGGACAGAGAAGGGAAGCTACTCTGGTTAACTGTTGCAGAGTTTGATCAGTTCAATGGATTTTGGTCTTGGTATATTTTGCCTGTCCCAAATAGTTTTTCAAATGGTCAAGCTAACCAGCAAAGCTGCTCCAGCCCCTTTTGTCCAGTCTAGTATTTCTTACTCTAAGCAAATCATCCTAAAGTTCCTCCCCAGCAACTGAGGAAACAAAGACTTATGATAGACATGAAAGAAAACTCCATTTTTTATCATTTGATACTCACTTCATGTCCATAAATTGCTAAAGGTTTGCAATAAATTTTCTCAAATAATATTTCATCTGTGCTCATAAAAAGTATACACATTTTAATTGTTGGGACCTTTTACCTCTCTTGGGACCCAGGCCATTATTGGGTGGTGGCTGAGGTGGCCTCATGGG
Source organism: Marmota monax (assembly GCF_021218885.2). Lineage (NCBI taxonomy): Eukaryota > Metazoa > Chordata > Mammalia > Rodentia > Sciuridae > Marmota > Marmota monax. Next base: position 3,783,729 of record NW_026694256.1, on the reverse strand, counting down.
TTCTTCCAGAGCATTTCCATATACATGACCTGGCTGGATTGTCGTTCGCAGGCTTTTAGCCCCTGCATGGGCTTTGGACCTTAGTGCTGCCTAAGGGTTTAATCTGAAAACCTTCTAGGCCCCTTAGTGATAGTGACATAACTACCCCTTATTGGATCATCCTCCTGTCTCTTCTTACTCCCTCCTTCTATCACTATATAACCTTGTCCCTGACACAATAAAGTTGAGATTGTTGCACATTTTTTTGTTGACTCACCCCCACACTCAGTGTGATTGTGGGCCAGGTTGGGTAGCAGGCCAGGTCGAGAAACTTACCGTCTTGCTCAGCCCAGGAGACACTAGCTGGTCTAGTGGGCTTCACTACCTCTGTCAGAGCGCGGTTCTGACAGCTGATGCCTCTGAGATGACAGGCTGATCCTGCCTGCCTCCCATGTACCCTTTGTCACAGGGAGCGACATTAATGTGAGACCAAATAAAATCCAGTGATAGACATTAATAGAATATCTCAAATAAGTATTTAATAAAAAGGCTAGCAAATACAGGGTCTTTAATGAAACTTTAATAAAATTTATGAGACAAGGAAACTGAAAGCACAATATTTTCTTAGGAACTTTTCTGTTTGGTTTTATCTTTACAATATAGAAGCTTTTTATAAGAATGCGGGGAGTATGAAATCTTCTAAGGCTCTCTTGGTGTTTTCTCCATTAAACGCCTTGTCTTAAAAATCTTGAATCTATATTAATTTTTGTAATTTTCTGAGTACCTGTATAACATATTTTTCTTAAGAATGTAGTGAGGTCGCTGTTTCCAAGAGCTCTTCAATTCTGAAATATAAGAAGTGTTTTTCCAGGCATTGAAACCCAAAGGCTCACCTAGAGACAATGGAGTGAGTAGAATATATAAAAATCTCTTAAGACAAATCTGAACTCTGCTTTTCCCAACCATGTGAAGTCTATTGGAAGAAGATTCCAAGTAATTTGGCAAGTCGAAGCAAAATATATACTTTGATATTCTTCTCAGGGGTAAGCCATGTGATGTTGCAGGAAGGCAGATTTTAGTGCTGAATTTCTGATTGTATCCCCCCAAAAGTTGTTCCATGAATATCATGCAAGAATGTAACCTCCAAAACATAAATAAATAAAAAAGAGAGAAAATTGGACTTAAGAAGGCTGGATAATATTTGCATGTTCATGTATTTTTACCACACATCATACCTTCTTATTTCTTCCTTGCTCTTATTTGAAACATGTGCTTTCATTTTTCATTTTGGCTTAATATGCTATCACTTAATAATAATTCAGTAAATTTACTTAGAACAAGAAAGTCACCTAATGACTCATGTCTTAGAGATGCTTTCAAAAAAAAGTAATTGTTCATTTTGTACCATAGAGTATTCCCAGTGTTTCCTAGAATTGTTGCAACTGATGCTGGAAGCTTTGAAATAGAGCAGAAGGCATAAGGGCTGTGGCTTGTGACCCTTCCCAAAGTATGTAAGATTGATAGACATTGAATGCAAATAAGCAACTATGCATCATTGAATTTTTTCCTGTCACTAAAATGCTAGTAGAGCTCAAGGAATTGTGAGTCTCTTTGTCTACAGTACAGGAAAAATAAGAAATTTAAAGACTTGAGTTACATACAATTTCTGATAACGTACCTTAGTACTTAGAAGGTTCTCAGCTTAAAAACACAAAAAGAGAAATGTCATCATTTTCCATAGCATTTGGAAACTTTCCATAGGTTGGAAACTTTATTATCAGAGCTCATCAGTTCTCAGACATTTATATGTTTTGAATACTTAGCCAATCTGACTTTTGGATGTGTCTTCCAGTTGTTGTTTCAGTGATTTTGTGTATGCCTAACAACTGATGGCATCTTAATTTTGGTAAAAAAATGTAAATGTTAAGGTGAAATTTAGAAATAAGAAAGGAAAAGCTGATATGTGTAGCTACTGGGTGTTTTGTCTTCCTTTTTTTATTTTGGTAAAGTAAAACAAAAGATAACCCAAAAGTTTCTAGCTAAAGTTAGGTAAAATCAAAGAGGAGAAAAAAGAAGATAATATAGCTAATACTTCACTGCCACCTGTAATTTCTAAAACAACTAAGAGCATTTTTATTAAAATTAACTCTTTTGACATTTATATTAAATTATATAGTCAACATTAATTAATTCAATCTATATTATGTTGTTTAAATTTACTTTGTTAAATTGTATTAATTTAAATAAAATTTAATGAATTTTTAAATATAAATCATACTATAATTTAATATAAGTTAATAAACAATGTCAGTTAATAAAATAAATTTAAATCAAACAATAGTATTAATAAAAGAAATTTAAACAATACTAATAAAATAAATTTAAATTAGATTAATTTATATTAAATGATAATATAATTTATATTTAAAAATATATTAAATTTTGTTTAAATTAATTTTAATAAAAATGTTCTTAATAGTTTTAGAGACTACAGGTGTCAGAGAAGTATGTGCTATGCAATCTGCTTTTTCTCTTCACTGATTTCACCTACTTAAGATAGAAACTTTTGGTTGATCTTTTACCTTAATTTATCAAAAGGTTGTAACTACTCCTATTTTAAAGCTTTTCATCTTTCAAAAACTGTTGTTAGCTTATTTCTCTCCCCAACTTCTTTGGATCTAATGTTTTATAAAATGTGTTTATAAGAATTTTTGTAGAGCCCCCAATAGTATGTAGATAAACAGTCCAGATATTTAATGATACATTCTTACTAATTAACTTTTCCATTGGAAATGGATCATGTGATCCCACTTTGGGGTTGACTCATAAAATACTCTTCCTTCTGGATATATTTAACATCTGGAAAACTGAATTAATGTGAAGTGACTTTTATATAGAAATGGAAATAAGCAAAATGGATAGGGGTCATAGAATTTGGATTAAAAGCATCTTAAGTATTTATCCACTAAGCTTCATGTTTACGTCCTCTCCATTGGAATTTTCGCTTGGTACTTGTACAGTGTTATCTTGGATAAACTAAATATTCTCAACTTTTTGCAACATTATATTTGGTTTTCATGTACTCTAAATCTGAGACCGCCTTCTTATGGGTTGGATTTTTCTTGTTTCCTGTTATTTACATGTATCATTTTTTATCTTAATGCCATTAAATTTAACAAATATTATTATTTAAAAAAAAAGAGGTTGGAACTAATGGTTCAAGAATGCTGCTCTGTACAATTGCTCACAAAAGTACATCAGGATTGATGACTGGTGATGATTAACGGCTACATTGGAACAAAATTTTATAAACAAAAAAGTGCTATAACAAACAAAACAAATTTTTAAAAAAGAACTATAGCAAAAAAACATAACAACAACCCCCCAAATAAAATAAAATACCTAGTAGCTATAAACCTACATATACCAGCTTTTTTGCTTTCTCTTTTTGTCTACAAATACATGAGTACTTTTTCAAAAGGCCATGCTGTAAAACATCAAAAAGTGTTGTGGCTTCTTTAAAATGCTAAATATTTAGAAGATCCTGGAGTACAACTCTGGTACTATTGTCCGGGGACACTGGCAAAGGTGTAAAGGTATGCCAGAAATCTGCAATGGGTTTAAAAAGAGGATGCCCAGGTCCACCAAGTCCAACGCCAGCTAGGTTACTAAGAGGCACAGCTGGTGAACGGGGAACCAAGAATGGATTCCCCTTGGTGCTTCTGCCAGCTCTTAATTCGGGTGCATCTTTAACATTTCCTGGTACATTTACAACTTGCTGTCTCCTTCCTGGTGAGTCTAGACAGTCCATGGCATGGGCAGAAACTTTTGGTGGTGAAACAGAGGGATGAGACTCCTTTTCCAGAAATTTGACAAAGAGTTCTGCAAAAGAACTATTAAGCGCAGGTTGTTGATTTGGTCTCAAAGGAATGTTGGAGACACTTTTCGATGCCCCTCCAAGCCAACTACTCATCCACTTACTGACACCACCATAATCTTCATTCAATAATTGCTCCAATTCCTCCTTTGGAATGTCCAGGATGCTCCCCATCAACAGCAACACCTCACGATGTTTGTCTTTTGGTGTCTTGAAAAGACCAATAAAAAGGTTTCTCATGAGGACTTTGTCCACTCTTCCTTCTGTGCTGCTGACCAAAGTCGACAATTTCTGCTGTACATGGTCAGACATTTCTTTTCAGAGCTCTTTTTGTTTTTTCAGTTCTTCCATCTGTTCTTCCTTGAGATCTAAGTCTTCTCTCAGTCTGGAAGCAGAATCCAACATAGCATTTGCTTCATCCAAACGTTGCTGCAATGATGATACTTCTCCTTCTAGCTTTTCAGCCTTGTTCTTCCATTCAGCTATCGACTGTTTTTCTTTGGCTAATTCAGCAGAATGCATAGCTTTCTCTTCTTCTTGGAAGTGCTCGAAAACCCTTTGCAGCTTACTTGATGACAGGGCATACTGCCTTACTCGTTCCTGGGAGAGCGAAAGCTGCAGTGCATTCTCATCCCTCTGTTGAGAGACCAGACTCAACTGTTCCTGCAGAGACTCTATCTGCACACTGGCTTGGTGACTTGCTTTAGAAGATGCAACTAGCTTTTCCTCCAAGAGTGTGACTTTCTGTCTCAGTTTAATCTCCTTGTCTTCTGCAGCCAAAATTTCCTGAGTGTAAGACTCTTCTGATTCCAAGAGATGGCTGCGTAGCCTTTCTAGCTCCCGGTTTAGGCGTAATTCTTGGACCCGTAAGTGTTGAACCTCTTTTTTTCTTAGGATTTTTACTTTGGTCTCTTGAAAAATATCAGAATTCAGTGTTTGAGCATCTCCTCTTTCTCCAGGCAACTGGGCTTTTAGTTCTTCAATAGTTTTCTGCAAGTTCTTAATTTCCTCCTCTTTTTCTAAAATTAACTGGCTATGCGCAGCATTCATCTGCTCATATTTGTACTTCAATTCATCCATTTCCTCCTTCTGCTCCTGTAAAGACTGAAGGAGTTGCATTTTACGCTTGTTTTGATTTTCAATTATATTCAGACGGTCTTTAATTTCATCTTCCAGATGATTTTTGACTATATTCAGTTGAGATACCTCCAATTCTAGTTCTGTGATAGCATCAAGAGCTTTAGGCTTAGCCACTAGTACAGCTTGACTGTGCTGTTCCCTAAGTATTTCCACCTCTAATTGCAGATACTTGTTTTCTGCTTTCATGTAGGCAAGAATTCTGTCCTTTCCTTCAATGGATTGCCTTAAAGTTTCATTTTCTGTTAAGGCCTGAGAACACTTATCTAAATCCTTTTGTAGTTCTGAACTTTTTTCTTCGAGTTTTCCAATAAAAACTTCTTTCTCATTTATGACTTGTATCAATTGCTTCTGTTCTTCTACATAAGATGCCAAAATTTCCTCAGTTTCTTTTTGACCAGCAGTCATTTGCTCAATATTCTTTTTGAGTCCTGCTATTTCAAAGTCCTTCTCTTGAGTGAGTTGAACTACACATTCGTGTTTCAGCTTTAAGGCAGAGGTATTCAAATTATGTGCTTTGGAGAGTTCCTGAATAGTCTGCCTGTGATTATTTGCTTCTTCCAACAGTCGTTTTTCTGCCTGGTGCAGTTTGGCTTCAATCTCTTCTTTGTCTCTTTTGAGAGTCTCCGTGATAGTGTCTTTTTCTTGAGAGATTTGATTGTTAGCAGCAATAGATTCTTCCAACTCATGTCTTACATCTTCACATGCTATAATCAACATTTCATTTTCCGTTTTGAGATCAACAGCAACTTTCTTTAAATTTTCATTGAGCTGTTCTACTTCAGAAAGATTTTGCCTTACATTGCTAACTTCAGCTTCCCGTTCTTTAAGCATGTCATCCTTACAATGACTGTTAGAGTCTTCATTCAGAGAACTTCGGTACTTACTCTTAAATCCAGACAGCTCATCTTCAATTTGTCTAATGTGATCCTTAAGCCCAAGGTTTTCCTGATGGATGTTGAAACTATTTTTTTGTGACTGATTTAGCTGATCTACTAAATCTTCTACTTTACCTTCAAGCTTCTGCTTGGTTAAATGCAAATCACTGAGGCTCTGTGCATTCCTAGTTAACTTCTCCTTCTGCACATGCAACTCTTGGGATATGTTCATTTTATCATCCTCAAGTTGATGAACTCTCTGTTTTTCATCACCTAGTTCTTGTTCCAACTTCTTGATGACAAGGTCTCCTTCATTTTGTTGTTTTGATAGCTCATCTTTTATCAAAATTATGTGCTTTGTAGCTTCCTGATTCTGATGATCCAGTTCTTCTAACTCAGCTATCAGCATTTTCTTTTCATTGATAGTCTGATTCAGTTCTTCCTCCTTTGCCTTCAAGTGAAGTTTTAAGTCTACTAATTGTACATTCAAATTCATGTCTGTTGAAGTTCTCTTTTTCATGACTTGATAGTCATAGCTCAATTTTGACAGTGACATCTGAAGTTCCTCTTTTTCTTGACTCAATGATGACTTCTCTTTTTCTAAAGCTTCAACATGCATTTTCAGTTTCAGATTGTCTTCTGCAAGATGGTTAACCTGGTTTAAGCCATTTAGTCTCATGATTTTCTTCTCAGCATCAGCCAGGGCTTGTTGTAGCCTGAACACTTCTTCCACTGCTGAACTCTGTGGAAGGATTTTTCCCTTTTCTGCCACAGTAGGACTGTGCTCCAAAACTGACATTTCATGCTGATGATCATCTATGTATGGACTTTGGTTTGGTTGAAGAGTCTTGATAGTATTTTGTACTTTGCAGATTTCACTTGTGTCAGAATGATGTGTTCCCTGAGCCTCAGCAATCTGCCTCGAGTGGCCAACTTCAGATTCATGTCTTGCAACTTCAATTGACAATCTGTTTGTTTCTTGTTGTGATAAAATTATGTCACTAAAGTCCATGTCATCATCACGAAAGGCTGAAAAATGACTACTGATGCGGGAATCCAATGGAGCCAGTGCAGTTGTTGGTACACCACCAGCTCCTGAAGGTACTGATTGAGCAGCTGCCTGTAGTTGGAACACTTGATCTTGCAGTACAATCTGTCTTGCTTTAAGATGGCTGATCTCTCCCTCTTTCTGTTGCAGTTGATTTTGGTAACTTATAGACTGATGCTTTATTTGCAGCTCTGATGCTTCATGCTTTTTTTCCAGATCAGTACAATACTTTTTCAGTGTTTCATTCTCACATCTTAGTGTGGAAACAGTAGTTTCCATTTCCTTTCTCCAACAATGATGTAAAGCTACTTCTAGGTCTCCTAAGTCATCCAGAAGTATTTCCCTGGTGAAGCTGGAGTTATGGCCAGTGAAGGAAGCCAAGCTGCTCCCCACCTGACCCAAGAAGTGGCCTAAGCCTGAGCCCAGGCCTCCAAACCAGGACAACATCGCCGTCACTTCAGAGATCCATCGGACCAGCTCCGAAAACCGCGTCCATCACCATCCACTTCTCTGCCCCGAACGTCCTCCAGCGTTGCTAGGGTCAATTATGACGCAAGCGCTCAGAATTCCTCACAGCGCGAGGTTCCTGGGGCTCTGCCAACCCCAACCATCCCTTCCTGCCTGTAAACTCAGAAGCCTGTCCTGGGCTTTGACCAGGGACTGGCATCCAGTAGCTCACTCACCCCCTGCAGGGCCCCTGCTTCTTCCCTGCACTTGCCTGTCAGCTATTGGCTCACAGGATTGGGCAGGGTTGGCTGGGAGGAGCCAGAGCTACAGGAAAGTGTTCTAGTTTGAGTCCAAAGGCAGTGTGCTGTGGAGCCAGAAAGAATCAATGTTGTAGATGAAATCCAAAGATAGTTCACTGGACAGTTCCCTCTTGTCTGGGAGAGGTGGACTTTTTGTCGCATTCAGGTGCATTTAGTTGACAAGGTGAGGTGTCGCTCCATTACAGAATGCAATCTACTAATTAAAAGTCCCCGATTCAAAAGTAAATCTCACCCCATAACACCAGCACAGACACACCCAGAGTAATATTTGGCCAAATATCTGAGCATCATAGCTCAGACATGTTAACATATAAAATAAACCATCACAAATTCTTAATCTTTCTCAGAATTCAAATTATAGTATGGATTATATGTCACTAAAGAACCATCTTTACCCTTTCCAAAAATAAATTTTTGCTCTAATCTATAAATTTTTGAGTTCATTTTAATATTATATGGTCCTTGTAAGTTCTGATTGAAGTTTATTTAAGTGCTCAAAAATTCCACTTCAATTTCACTTAAGAAACTTTGTTTTTGAGCCAATAGGTTGATGTTCACTTAACCTGTTGTTGTTTATCAATGCCAAATATAATCCCGGTTTAAACAGTACAGAGTGAAATAAAATGTTGAGAAATTTTCTACTATGGAGTAACAATCCTAAATTTAAATCCCATACCTAGAATTAAGGATCAGAAGGCGTTAAGATAAGGCCCTGCTTTCCAAGGTGTTTAAATTCCAACAAGTTAATGAAGAGGCAGTTTTGTAGAGTTGGGGACAAAGCAAAGAGATGAAGCACGTGGGCTGTAAAAGACATACCATTTGGGACCAAAGCAATTTTGGAGCTAAACCAACCGACAGAATGCATTTATAAAACCTCTCTCACAGGCAAGAGTTGAAGAGTAAATGAGAACATAGTGTGTAGTTCTCACCTAATGGCTGGTGCAGAGAAAGTGGCCAACAAATAGAGCCTGCTGCCACTTTGTTCATATTTGCTTTTTGTTTTGTTTAGGATCATTTTCCTTATTACCCTTTAGGAGGGGTTTGGATTTGCTCCCATAACTCTCTTCCCAGAAGCACATATTCAGGAGACTCTTTTCCTTGAGCTGTTCTTTCTATATGTCTATTCAGGGAACAAATACTCAAGGTGGCAGAAATAAAATTTTAAAAAAGGAAGAATTTTAGGAAAATTAATGGTTAAATAGATTCTAAGGATTATATTAATCACCTCATAATGTCTCTTGCCTTCAAGATAGAGCAAGTAGACATAATTCCTCAGATTGCTATCAGAAACTAGTGACTGCATTTGTGTCCTATGCTAGAAAAGGGAATCTTCTTTGTCCTTCTTATTCATCTCCAAATCTGAGAGAGAAATCAGGCCTGTATTAGTCAATCTCTCTTCAAAAAAGACTAATATAAAAATTTAAGCCCCTTTTAGCATCTGCTGAAGTTGAAAATCCACGCTGTACCCCGGCTGTGTCTACTGTTCAAGTAGCCATCAACAATACCAAGTATCCTTTTCTCCCTTTTGACCATTCCTCCTGTTTGTGTGTGTGTGGGGGGGATGTTTGTGTGTGGGTGTGGGTGTGTGTGTACGTTTTAGAAGGCACTACATAAAAAAATTAAAATAAAGATGTTGTGTCCAATAAAGGCTAAATAATAAATATTTTTTAAAAAATAATTTAAAATAGTCCATAAATGTTATACAAACTGTGAAAGCAGATGCTTTCGCATCTAGTGACTTTTATAAGTAGGACAAAAAATTAAATGTAGTTCTGCTGTGTATAAAATGATCAAAATAAATCACCAATATCATAAAGAAAGTTAAGTCTTGCCTATGTGGAAGCGATTGTTAAAGTCATGAGCATTGATGGTATCACTGAGAAAAGAAGGCACAGGGAGGAAAAGGAAGCTTCAGTTTTTCAATTGCTTATTATGTTTCAGCATTGGTTTGTTGTTTCCTAGACAGTATTTTATTTATTTAGTATAAATATTTGGGGGGAATATCTAGTAGAGGAACTGGAAGAAAAAAAAAGGAGAAGGAGTTGAAGAAGAAAGAGTGAGTGGAGAAATGGATAAAGAAAAATCATAATATCTTTTGTGATTAAGGCAAAAGGAAAGGGGGGGGGCAAAGGTTGGTGTACGTGGTCAGATGCTGCATGAGGGGCACATTGAGGATGAAACCTGAGGAAGTTGGTTATTGATGATCTTTGTGGTTCATGGGGAGTGAACGTGGGATTTCAAGGTAGTCAGGATGAGCTGCTCAAAGGTTCAAGTCAGCATTTGACAAAGATAGTGCCTTTTCCTTCATATCCCCTTCACGCTACAGAACAAGACCTCCTTCCCCTCATACTTTATCTCTTGTAACTTTCTCCTTGTGGTCTTCTGTCTCATTTCCTTCCATGTTTCTCTCTCTGAAAAAGAGGACCCTTGGATCCTGGATCCTCTTTAAGCACATATTTATAAAATTCATTCATATACTGAATGCTTAAAAGAGAACAATGAAGTATTTTCCTTTCTAATAGTTCTGAATATTTTCTTTATGTCAGAGACTCTTCCCTTTTATACATGTATAAATTGGTAAATTTTTTAAAAAAATTATGTCATTTATATTCAATCTGTGAAAAATCACTAGTTCAAGACAACTCTTAATTCTTACCTTGAGAGTTTTTGTTGATGTACATTAAGCTAGTCAGTAATTGATATATGGTTGGGTTATCTCCTGTTTTGCATTGATTTCATGGGTTTATCATTGAACTTTTTCTTAGAAAGATATACTTTATACTGATGCATTACATTTGCTTTGATTTTTCTTTCCTAATATTTATAATCTAGTGGGTGCTAGGTTTTTATATCATTTCTTTATTGTTTCTATTGCCAAACTGCTTATTAAAAAACAGGCTAAATAAAAATAATGTTGTAATAAGAGTGGAATGAGTCTATTGTTTTTTATGAAAATCTTTCTAAGTTGTTCTCTTGGTTTCGGTTTCAATTTACAGCCACAGAAACTAAACAAACAACACCCCTCTAGGGAAGATAGGAATGTAACACATACAATGCTTATGGCCCTGTGAGACACATTTAGATTATTAGGCAGGTGAATAAAGGTCTTAAAGGGAAAGGTTAATTTTTCCCATTTCAATCTTGCACAGTAAGACAATTACAGCTCTTTGTGTGATTTTATAGTGTACAAATGTTCTAGTAGAGTAGTCACAGGTTTAATCAATCATCCAGATGTTTAATCAAACACTCAGATAGTTTTGTCAACTTTATGTGAAATAACTTAATGCCCCAAAGTGACTTGTTATTATAATGTATAGAAGAATTGAACTATGGAAAGTATTAAATAGAACCCTTCCATACAACTTTAACAAAGAAATAGAAACTAACACTCACACACTCATCAATTCTTATGGTCATGCTTATTTACAGTGATAATTTGAACTCAACAAAATTTGTTTTGTTCACAGAATCTAAAGCTTTAGTATAAGGTGATATTTTGAATATTTCTTCAGTTGTATAAATTGGAAAAATAATGTGAATTAGTAATTATATTTTATGTCTGTCTTACTTTAAATCAAGTTCAAAGCAAGAAATGTCACTTTAATTTCTGTAAAACAAATTACTTGTAAAACTTGTAAAAAAATTAATAGTACTTCTTAGATCAACAAATGTTGCATACAATACAGGATAGTAGTGCAAAGAAAAGGGAGGTCTTAGAAACAAAATGTCTAGTTTTGAATCTTGACTAAATTATTATTAATAACTTGATCTTGGGTAGATTTCTACTTTCCTAATCTGAAGTTAATTCATCTGTAGAGCTCAGTGTCATTGTAAAAATTAACTATACTGAATATAAAATGCCTGGCACTTTATAGCTTGTAGCTCTTATGCTTTTTCTAAGTTCTCACAATAGGTACAGCGCTTTAAAATAATGTGTTATATTTATCTGGAATTTAAGCCTCATAGTGTTCCTTTGCTCTTGTAATGTAGACATAGAATGTGCAACTATATAGGGCCAATATTATTACCTCACTCCAAAAGTATACTTTTAACACAGACAACGTTCTTGGTACTATCTTAGCAAAGGACGTCGTGAGGAACAAACAGACATAAATTCTGTCCAATTAGAAAACCAATTTAGAAGAAAGAATAAATAAGTGAATAATTAGATGAATAAGTACATATTATAAAATATACTCTACTCAAAATGTACAATTATTGCAAGAAAGCAGAACTGAAATGCCTGCTTTGCAATAGATTGTGCAAGAAGAGTCTGAGTAAATGAAAAATAATCTGTTTCTTGCAGCACAAGTATGCTTAACAGGTAAATTATGAAGAAATTTGCAGTTGTAGGCAGAGAAAACTGATGTGTGAACTGTATCGGAAAGAGTTTTTTCTGCATTGAGAAACTGAAAGAAGACTGGTGCATTGGAATATCAGAATAAGGGGAGGCAGATCTGAGATCAGAGTGGAGGCCGGGGGAGTGGAAAAGACAAGGCATCAAACGCATTTAGAGTAGCTCAGGTTTAATTTTTTTTTTCTGGTATGTAGGATTGAACCCAGGGGCACTTAAACACTGAGTCACATTTGCAACCCTTTTTAAACTTTTTCTTTTGAGATAGGGTCTTGCTAAGTTGTATAAAGTCTCACAAAATCGCTGAGGCTTTCTTTGAACTCGTGATCCTCCTGCCTCAGCTTCTGGAGCCACTGGAATTACAGTCATGCACCATTGTGCCCAGCTCAGGTTTGATCTTTTAATTTTTTAATTTATTATTTACATCTTTTTATAATTATTATTTTTTTAAATGTATATATGGCAACAGAATGCATTACAAATCATATTACATATATACAAAACAATTTTTCATATCTCTGGTTGTATACAAAGTATATTCACACCAATTCCTGTCTTCATACATGTACTTTGGATAATAATGACCATCACATTCCACCATCATTTCTAACCCTATGCCTCTTCCCTTCCCCTCCCACCCCTCTGCCCTATCTAGAGTTTGTCTATTCTTCTCATGCTCCCCCTCCCTACTCCACTATGAATCAGCCTCCTTATGTCAGAGAAAACATTTGGCATTTGGACATTTGGGATTGGCTAACTTCACTTAGCATTATCTCCTCCAACTCCATCCATTTACCTGCATATGCCATAATTTTATTCTCTTTTATTGCTGAGTAATATTTCATTGTGTACAAATGCCACATTTTTTTTTTGCATTCATCTACCAAAGGGCATCTAAGTTGGTTGCACAATTTAGCAATTGTAAATTTTGCTGCTATAAACATTGATGTGGCTGTGTCCCTGTAGTATACAGTTTTTAAGTCCTTTGTGTATAGAGCAAGGAGAGGGATAGCTGGGTCAAATGGTGGTTCTATTCCCAATTTTCCAAGGAATCTCCATACTCCTTTTTATATTAGCTGCACCAATTTACAGTCCCACCAACAGTGTATGAGTGTACCCTTTTTCCCACATCCTTGCTAACACTTATTGTTGTCTGTATTCATAATAGCTGTCATTCTGACTGGAGTGAGATAAAATTTTAGTGTAGTTTTGATTTGCATTTCCTTTGACTATAATCTCACCCTGCAGATCTAAGAGATAAAGATAAACTTGTTCCAACTGAAATAGGGAATCTACAATATGGTTACTCTTTTGTATTCACCCCTTACCTAAATAAGTCTCCTCCACAAGACTCTTTAGAGAAGCCCCATGAGTCCCCAGAAGTTTATCAGGAACTGAGACACTGACACAATATACCTGGACAATTCCTTGTAAGTAAAAATCTTTATGACTTCTTAATCAATAATTTAATGGTCCTTTTCTTTGGAATATTACAAAGAAAAAATATTCACAATCAGATCTGAAATTCTAAAATCAAAGGTCATCATTGTTAATCTCCAAAGACGGCTTTCTATTCAATATGACTTCAAGAGAAAGTAACAACAACAACAACAACAACAACAACAACAAAAACAAAAAAACAAAAAAAAAACCTTATTTCAGGCTAAATTTCATTAAGAATTCTGTTTACATTTACTCAAATATAACCTAAATTACAAGACTATTTAGACCTTGATTATAAATAGATTCTTATGTTAGTTAAAATCCAATTTCTCTTCTAATAGCTAAAAACATTTTTTCTGAGATTCTAAATATTTATTTAAAAGATTCATCTAACCCCTAAAAGATCAGAGTTTCATTTTATAAATAAGAATGAAAGTAAGCATATGATCTAAAAGCTGAATTTAATTACTTGTTAAAATAAAGCCTCTTGAGCTTATTTAAATTCAAATCTTAAAATATTGCTTTTTTCCAGTTTCAATCTGAAAAACAATTACTGTACATAACATTAATTTTCTTGATTCATATGTGTATATTGTGATTTAAGTAAGAGTAGGAGGCATTTTATGTAACTGTCCAATCTCTTGATCAACTAGATTTTAGAGCTGTACTTTTTAAATTGTTTGAATGACATTTATTACACATTACATCTGATTTTGAAGTAAAGGTACAAGAGGTTGTGAAAAATTCCAAAGAGTTTCTTATTCAACAATATAAAGCTTTCTCCAATACCAAGAGACACTGATATTCTACCTTCAAAATTCATATTACACTTTTTTCAACGTTTTCACTTGGATTCAATCTGTATGTGTGGTTGGATAATAACCAAAATTGAGACAGAATATGTGACAACATGTGATGCAGCTTTTTGAACATTATTTTGACATCCCTGGTAAAAGTCAGGACATACTTCAAAGTATACATCAAGAACTATTACCTATAAACCCAGGGCAAACCAAACGGAAAGTAATATTCTCAGCAATTTAATTTGGATTATGTTTTTCCATGTTTACTTGCTCTGTACACTTAGGCACGCTAATGCTAAAAAAATTAATGTTGGCAAGAAGAGCTATGCTAAAACACTTTTCCTAAAACATTAATTCCCTCTTATCTTTTGGAATGCATAATCTGTAAATTTTACTGACATTGTAAATCAATCAGAAGTACTTAGAATGCCAAATGTGTGTATGCTTCATAGTTAAGGGTACAATAATGGGAAAGATGAAAAACATTACTGCCCCTCTGGTACTGGTGAGAACACTCACCTAATTACACCGCTCATCAGCCTCTGCCAACTAAAAGGGCAACAGCCAGGTGGAACATCTTGATTTGCCACATCACTCTTTATCAGGAATGTTCAAAGTTATGTTATTAAATTTGAAAGAGGAAAGAGGCAAAGATCAGCTACTAAACCACCCAGAAAAAAACATCCTCTTTCCTATTCTCCTGTCAGCTTTCTTTGGGAGCAATAATTTCAAGCCCGAAAATATGAATTTTTTTTCATGGCAGACTCACACTGCTCAGGGGTAAACTTCAGCTATAATCTTCCTTGACATTTGCAATAATTTTGAGTCATCCCTGTGTGGCAGAGTTTTTAAATAAACTCAGTTCATGAACAATTGTATAACCAGTGGCACAACTGAAACATTAGAAGTTCTCTTTGTAGAAGGAGAGTAGTTCATAAGACTTTTCAAAATTAAATGAAAAAAAAAATAAAAGTTATCCTTTATCTGTATCTGCCATTGATCAAGATCCAGGAACTATAAGGAAATACTTTCACAATAGTCTACTATGGATTTTATTGAAGCATAATTTTAGAGAAGTTCTGGAATAAATGAACAGTTTTTCTTTGTTAGAATAAATCTTAGAAGTCATTAGTAAAAATGTCCTGGTGTGGTTCTGACTGTATGTCTCCTGCTCATGAGCTACAAGTTGATCCTTTTATTATACTATGCCTTCTCTCCCTCTAGGTTAGATTGCCTTCTCCTTTGTGGAAGAGCTGCCATGCACTCTGTAAAGGATGCTAGTTTCTACAGATGTTTATCTATTTAAAAATGTGTTTCCACTTCTCAAACAAATATGAGCTTTCAATAGCTATGTGTGTTTGAGCTTTCTACCGAATAAATGGTTGCAATTTGCAGAAGTATCATGTAGCATTGCTATCTTCATATGAAGCCAAGTGCTTTCTATAAAATGCCATATTCCCTGTTCCTTAGCATTAGCACAGAATTTGTAAAAACTTTGAGTTAACAGAATAAAGGAAGA
The DNA here is from genome assembly GCF_021218885.2 of Marmota monax. Classification (NCBI taxonomy): domain Eukaryota; kingdom Metazoa; phylum Chordata; class Mammalia; order Rodentia; family Sciuridae; genus Marmota; species Marmota monax. The sequence continues at coordinate 3,767,924 of NW_026694256.1, read as the reverse complement.
AAAGTAAACAAAATTGTGCTGAATGCTTAGTATGTGCCAGACTATATGTGATACATAAATGTGTGTATGTATATGTGTGTATAAATCATATACATACATATATATATATTCTATGGTATAAATATGATATATATCTTCATATATATACATATTGTGTGTGTGTGTGTGTGTGTATATATATATATATATTCTATCTCATCGAATTCTCTAACTCTATAAGGTAGATATTTGGTACCAGAGATTGAATTTGGGGGCACTTAACCACAAAGCCACATCCCCAACCCTTTTTCATATTTTATGAGACTCTGTCTCACTGAGTTGTTTAGGGACTCACTGAGTTGCTGTATCTGAGTTTGAACTTGGCTCAGCATCTTGGGTTGCTGGGATTACAGAAGTGCACCTCTACCACCAGCTAAAATAAATATTTTTTTATCCTTAAATTAAAATGAAAGATAACAAGCAAGACTGAGAGGTATAAACATACCTGCCCAGGTCATATATTAGTTCTTGATGGAGTACATACGAATAATCTCTAAGCTTCAGACAGTTTATATTACAATTTTTAAGCTTTATGTATCCTAAAAACATTTGCCTGTCATTTGTGGTTATTTTCTGCTTTGTTTTAAAAAAAATTCTTTCTATTCTCTTTACCTACCTCACCTTATAGAAGTTTTTGAGGTAAAAATGCCCACTTCTTACTCCATTGGAATTTTCTTGTTCAACTATTTATTACCTCTACATAACTAATCTTATGTAGAAAAGATTTAGCATTGTGTCAAAGTCACAAGGATTTAAGATTGTTCTTTAAGTCATATTTTTCTTTACTATCAACATTTGGAACTTGGAAGTAGAAATGGAAGGCATGCTCTTTCATCTTGCTAGTCTGCAACCTTCTGTGAAAGTCAATACACAAGTGATATAGAGAGCACTGTATTTAACCTGCAAGGGTCAGAATGCCTGCAGACACTGAATCCCCTTCTCTTGCCATGCACAAAAGTTAACTCAAAATGGATCAAGGAGCTTGATATCAAATCAGAGACTCTGTGTCTGATAGAAGAAAAAGTTGGCTCCAATCTACATATTGTGGGGTCAGGCTCCAAATTTCTTAATAGGACACCCATAGCACAAGAGTTAATAACAAGAATCAACAAATGGGACTTACTTAAACTAAAAAGTTTTTTTCTCAGCAAGAGAAACAATAAGAGAGGTAAATAGGGAGCCTACATCCTGGGAACAAATCTTTACTCCTCACACTTCAGATAGAGCCCTAATATCTAGAGTATACAAAGAACTCAAAAATTTAAACAATAAGATAACAAATAACCCAATCAACAATTGGGCCAAGGACCTGAACAAACACTTCTCAGAGGAGGACATACAATCAATCAACAAGTACATGAAAAAATGCTCACCATCTCTAGCAGTCAGAGAAATGCAAATCAAAACCACCCTAAGATATCATCTCACTCCAGTAAGATTGGCAGCCATTATGAAGTCAAACAACAACAAGTGCTGGAGAGGATGTGGAGAAAAGGGTACTCTTGTACATTGCTGGTGGGACTGCAAATTGGTGCGGCCAATTTGGAAAGCAGTATGGAGATTCCTGGGAAAGCTGGGAATGGAACCACCATTTGACCCAGCTATTGCCCTTCTCGGACTATTCCCTGAAGACCTTAAAAGAGCGTACTACAGGGATACTGCTACATCGATGTTCATAGCATCACAATTCACAATAGCTAGACTGTGGAACCAACCCAGATGCCCTTCAATAGATGAATGGATAAAAAAAGTGTGGCATTTATACACAACGGAGTATTACTCTGCACTAAAAAATGACAAAATCATGGAATTTGCAGGGAAATGGATGGCATTGGAGCAGATTATGCTAAGCGAAGCTAGCCAATCACTAAAAAACAAATGCCAAATGTCTTCTTTGATATAATGAGAGCAACTAAGAACAGAGGAGGGAGGAAGAACAGGAGGAAAAGATTAACATTAAACAGAGACATGAGGTGGGAGGGAAAGGGAGAGAAAAGGGAAATTGCATGGTAATGGAGGGAGACCCTCATTGTTACACAAAATTGCATATAAAAGGTTGTGAGGGGAATGGGAAAAAAACAAGGAGAGAAATGAATTACAGTGGATGGGGTAGAGAGAGAAGATGGGAGGGGAGGGGGGGATAGTAGAGGATAGGAAAGGTAGCAGAATACAACAGTTACTAATATGGCATTATGTAAAAATGTGGATGTGTAACCAATGTGATTCTGTGTTTGTGACTGTATTTGGGGGCACTTAATTACCAAGATGTGATCTGTATTTGGGGTAAAAATGGGAGTTCATAACCCACTTGAATCTAATGTATGAAATATGATATGTCAAGAGTTTTTAATGTTTTGAACAACCAATAAAAAATATTTACTCACAAAAAATAAGTAAAAAATAAATAAATACAATTTGAAGATTAAAGTAAACTTAATAAAAAAGAAATGGAATGAAATTCCATAAAGCATGTCTCCTCTGTATACAATACAGTGCTGAAAGTTCCATTCAGTTAATAATTCAAGAAAAGGGAATGAAAGTCAGACAATTTGGAAAGGAAGAATAAAAGTTCCTATTTGCTAATTACATCATTATTTATGTTGAGAATCCCAAGGGACCCACAGGTTTTCTCTCTCTCTCTCTCTCTCTCTCTCTCTCTCTCTCTCTTTCTCTGTCCATTTTCTGTTGCTACAACAAAATTCTTGAGACCAGGTAATTATAAAATAATAGAAGTTTATTTGACTTATGGTTCTGGAGGCTGGGAGTTCAACAGCATGGCACTAGCAAGCATCTTCTTGGCATCTGTGGAGGACATTTTTGTGGCATTATCATATGGCAGGCAGTATCACATGGTGAGACAGGTTAAGCATGCTAACTCAGGTCTCTCTTCCTCTTCTTATTAAGATACTGTTATGGCTCAGACATGAGGTGTCCCCTAAAAGCTCCTGTGTGAGACAAGGAAAGAATTTTCAGAGGTGAAATTATTAGTTTATTAGAGATGTGACTACTCAGAGTATTAATCCACTACTATGGATTAACTGGGTGGTATTCAAAAGCAAGTAGGGTGTTGCTGGAAGAATAAGGTCACTGGGAGAATGCCTTTGGGATTTAAATTTTGTCCCTGGGAAGCAGAGCTTTCTCTCTGCTTTCTGGATGTCATACCTTGAGCTGCTCCCTCTGCCACACTCTTCTGCCATGATGTTCTGTCTCACTGTGGGCCCAGAGCTATGGAATCAGACAACCAAGGTCTGAGCCTCTGAAACTGTTAGCCAAAATAAACTTTTCTTCCCTTAAAATTGTTCTTGTTATGTATTTTGGTCATTACAATGAAAAGCTGAGTAAAGCAGACACTAAGGTAACCATCTCATCTAATTGTTGTTAGTTTCCAGTTCTCTTACTTTCAAATCCATATAACATATAAGTTTGGCAATTCATGAACTTTTGGAAGACAAATGAAAAAAAAAACATAAGCATCTTCTTAGAATTAATAACTGAATTCAGCAAGGTTTCAGGATACAAGATAAATGTACAAAATCTTTGTATTTCTATATACTAGCAATGTATACATGGTCAACAAAATTTGTATAGTACCATTTACAGTCATTTGGAAATTACAATAATTAGGTATAAGATTAATCTAAGAAATATCTTAAGGAGAGTGTTTTAAATCTGATTGCTATAATAAAATGGATTTTGTTTCTCAACAACAACAATTTACTTCTTCCCATTCTGGAGCCTAGAAGTCTGAAATAAGGGTGCCAGCTCGGCCCAGTTCTGGTGAGCACTTTCTTCCAGATTATAGACTCTTATCTCTTCCATCCTCATGTGGTGTTTCTTTTATGAGGACATGAATCAAATTTTTGAGGGGAGAGCCCGGCAAAGGCCCCAGTTCTTAATACTATTACATTGAAGGTTAGGACCTCAATTTATGAATCTGGGTTGTACAATGATATTAAATCCATTGCAGAGAGATTGCATAGAAGGGACTAAATATATTGCTCTGAAGTCAGGAGCAAGTTCTAGACTGGAGATAAAAGTTTTAGTATCATCAGCACATAGATGAGATTAGAGATGAGCTCAGGGAAGTCAGAATAACCTGAGAAGAGAACAAGCCAATTCTGAGCTTTGAGCCAGTTCAATATTTAGAAGATAGAAAGATGGGTCCAAACCAGAAATTAATAAGGAAAGGAAGAAAAGAAGTTAGAACTCCTATTAACCATCAGAGCATAAATTTTTACCCAATAAAGACAAAAAATGTAAGTATATATCTCTAACTCACTTTTAAAAATCAGCATCTGAATTTTTCTGGTATTGAATATTGGTAATTTGTTCAAATATTAACATAATGGTGAATCTTAAACTACTTATTGAAATCTAGTCAAATTCTATTTATTCACACAGCTAAAGAATTAAGAAAAGCCCACTTTCATTAAACAATATTACAATACTCTCATAAACCTTCGGCTAATGCCCCAGAAATGGATTTTTAAATAGAATACTTCACAGCTTGTGTCCTGATTCAACTCTAGCAGAATATTATAATCACTATTAGAAGGTTGCCAGATGAAGTTCCCATGGGGCAGTGATAAGAAACAAAATACCCTATGTAAAATTATTTGTACACCAGGACAATGTTGAGAAGAATCACAAGCCAGAGTATGGACAATATCATCATCCATCAGGCAACTTCGTACTAAAGCAAAAATAGGAGCTTTGGCATAAAATCAAAGGCCACATTTTGAAATGAAAAAGATTAACAGAAGAATAATCAAGGCTTTAAATTTTAAATGTCCATCCTGAAAATTCCCCCTCTTAAATAAAGGCCTTTGTTTCTTTAACTTTTTATAAAAATTGAGAATAAATGATACTTCAACTAAAAAAAACTACGTGATTTTTATTACATTGTCATATGACAAAAGCATGTTATAATAATGGAAATTTGCATTGTCAAGTTTGAAAAGTAGAAGAGTCTCATTTTTCCTAAGGTCCTTAGTGTTTAAATGTTTTTATAAAATGTAAAATATTTCAAAAACCCTACCCTACACTTGATAAATTTTTATAATAATTCCGAGAATAATCAAATGGGAAAAGTTTTGATCCAACACCAAACTATATCTCTCAGACCAAACTGTTTACAAAACATTAAAAAAAATAACTAGGGGACAACTTGCCAAAATAAAAAACAAATTAGTCATCTTCTAACTTAAGGTGACAACATTTCCCAATGTTCCCAGAATCATCTATAAACCTCTCTGTCCAAATTCCCTAGTTTAAAATATTAAACCATTTTTAATTTGTTGTTTTCTTCATCATCCCTTATCTAACTGAATACTCTTTTAAAATATTTTTTCACAGTGAAATTCTGCATAAGAAATATTATTTTAAAAAAGTATTGTGTTCTTTCTCCTCACAAGAAAACCATTTCCTGAAGATAGATGGAGGAAAGCTCATCAAGGGTATTAAAGAAATCTTGTTAGCAGACAACAAAACTTAACACTGGGGCTTATATTTTATTTAAGAAGACATCAAACAAATCAGTAAAGTATATTATATGAGATGGAATAACTTCTGAAAAGCAAATGCTACACAGGGAATCCTGACTGTTGGGAAGAATTTTCAGATTTAAATGGCAAATTCTGGGACAGGAAGGTGTTTGATGAGGGGTTGATGAGTCATCTAAGATCTGAAATAGCAAAGAAAGAAGATCATGAGAAGACCTGGAGGAGGAAATTTCAGATAAAAGGAACAGCAGGTACAAATAGCCAGAGTGTAAGGAAGAGAGGCGGCGGCAGCGTAGTTGGAGTGGAGGGAGCAAGGAGAGACTGCTGTGAGATGAGCTTAGAGAGCAGTGGGTCAAAATGAGGAGAACCTTGAGGGATACTTGAAAAAAGCTGGCTTTTACTCCGAGTGAACTTGGAAGGTATGGCAAGATTCTGAGAGAATGACTAGCTCTTACTTACTTCAGATTGCAGCATTGGATACAGATTACAGGACTTCAGGGTGGAAGCCAAGAGACAATAATCTATTATATTCTTAGGGAGACATGACAAGGGGTGCTCAGAACAGGTTAAGTGCAACAGAGGTGGTGAGGACTGGAGTGATTCTAGATCTATCGCCAGAGTAGAGCCCACTGGATTTAACAATAGGTGATGTAGGTGTGATGAAAGAAAGAAAGAGTGGAGCCCTTAACTGAGGAGGAAATGGCTGCAGGTGAAGCAGATTTGAGGGTGAGACCTCTTCAGTTACGAACACATTATATTTCATATGTGATTCAGATATGTATATGTAGGTGTTGATGGATTCTATAGTTTACAAACGAGAGGCCATTAGAAGCATGTATAAACAAAGAAGAGAATTCATTGCTAAGCCTTGGTGGCTTCCAGTATTAAGAGAATTCTGGGAAGATATGGAACATTTCTAGAATTTCTGTTAGGTTTTTTTGGTTTTCCCCTGGATAAGCCTATTATATTTTCTTTTCACTGTTTGCTATTGTTCTCTTTGTTTTGATTCCTTATTATGGTCCTTATCATTCTAACTGTGTGCATCTTTATATTATCTTTCAGACAGTTTTCCTAAGATCAAAATTTCTTGATATCCTCACTCTTCACCACTCCACAATGGATGGATGGTACATCTGCTTGAGCCAAATGGCCCAAACAAATATTAATTGTTGTAGTTAATTTCTCATCATGGAGAACATTGGACCACGAGCCAATGGGATCTATAGCCCAGGATTTTTATTTTCTTTAGGGAATGCTCCTTACTCAGAGCCCAAGAAGAAATATGCGTTGGCAACTTGTAAAACATTCTAACTTATATGAGACAGAACTATCCACAGACCCAAAATAAATGAAAATGTATTTTCCATGTAAATCCAAGTTGAAAATATCTGCATGGCTTTTACCCTGTGGTGCAAGAAGGTCTTTGGGACTTTGAAAGCGGCTTTTAATTTTACCTTTATACCCAGTAGTATAAACTACAAAGTATGTGCCAATTATTTCAACATGGCACCAAATATCTTAATTCAAATGGAGTCTCTCTCAGTTATCTCAGTATTTTTTCTATATGACATAAAAAGTGTGAATTAAAAAAATGTTTTCTGTATTTTTAGATCTGCTTAGTTAAATGCATCCATAATCTGAACTGTCTACAAAATAAAAAGTTCTCTCTTCCATTTTTAAGGTATCTTAGAAAATTTATTAGATAAAGAGATGAAAATAAAAAAAAAGGTTATTGCATGGATGTTTCTACTTAAGAAGTTCTTCCTGGTTAACATATATCTCTGTGTAAAGCAGGAGATCTTTCATCTCTGTCAAAACTTTAATCTTAATGAAAAGAAACATGCCAGATGAAGGCAATAAAAGGAATGTTTTATGAAGTTCCTTGTTTTAGAAGATGGTTCAATGTTGAAAAGCAGCCCCTTCCATTTTACCTGTCTTTGCATCATATTTAACTTTATTTTTGAATTCAAATTGCATTTTATTTTTAATTGCTAACTATCATATATATTTGTGTGACACAATATAATGTTTCCATATATGGTTATATCATGATTAAATCAAACTACATCACATGTCTATCACTTTACATACATATCCATTTTTTTGTGGTGAGAGCATTTAAAATCTAAATCAATAAGCATTTTTGAAATATGTAGATGTATTATTAATATTTATAGTCATCATTCTGTGCAATAGGTCTCTAAAGCTTAATTCTCCTGTCTAGCTAAAACCTTGTACCCCTTGATCAGTATCTTCCCTTTGCCCATCCCTCCCTCCCCCAGCCTCTAGTAATCGCCATTCTTGTCTCTGTTTCTGTGGGTTTCATTTTTTCAGATTCCACATATAAGTGAGATTGTGTCATATTTATCTTTCTATGCCTCCCTTATTTCACTTAGTACATCACCATCTAGGTTTATTCATGTTATTGAAAATGACAGAATTTCCTTCTTTATCAAGGTCAAATAATGTTCCATTGAATTTGTGTGTGTGAGTGTGTGTGTGTATGTGTCAAATTTTCTTCATCCATTTATCTGTTGATAGGTTACTTCCATATGTTTATTATTTTGTTATTGAGGAAGTGAAGAAAAAGGGAACCCTTGCAACCTGTTTGAAGAAAGCTAGATTAGTATATCCATTATAAAAAAAACATATGGAGGTTCTGAAAAACACTAAAAATAGAACTACCATATAACCCAGCAATATCACATTTGGGCATAAACTGATCAAAGGTTGAAGAGATATCTGCCACCCACATTCATTGTCTTTGAATCTTAATATTTTTTTTTCACATTTACCAAAATAAAAATTCAGATAAATGACATCTAAGTAATACATCAAATAAATTAATGCAAAATGAATTTTCAGATTGCTACACTGAGAAATGTAGCTATAGAAAAATAGGAGTTTCTTTCTGGAATAAGGAAAGAGAAGAAAGAATAATTTTATGAGGCTGTGCTTATACAGACAATATAAAATAGAACATCAAGATAGTCCCTGGGGAATTTGGTCTCTCTGATACAGTATCTCAACCATGGCATTCTTTCTCCTCACTTCCTTTTCTAATCACCCTTTTCATTTCAATGAAGTGTCTGAGCTAATTTTCATGCAGAAATGATCTGAGTACATTTTTTACTGTTTTCAAAGAGATTTCAGCAGAATCATGTGAATTATAAATTTTATTAATCATCCACTACAACTTCTCTATCTAGACTTAGAGAAGCGGTTTGAAAGCCTGTCCTTCAGCTTCTGTCAGCAAAGGACAAGTTCTATTCATTTCAGGAATGACTCGTTGTCCAGGAATTCATCCTGATAGATGTGTAGAAAAGTCTAGAAAAACAAGTTTAGATAGTCTCCATTCTCCCGAGGTTTTTAAAAAGTATGTTAACTTCTTGAAGCACTGCAGATGGGGAAGGAGGTGGTATGATTCAAAATCCTCTTGCCAGTTATATTCTCAGAGGGCCAGTGATGTTTACAGCTACAGATGGCATGAAAGATCAGCACATCACATTCTTGTCTTCTTTTGGTTCTCCCAAGGATTACCTCAGGATTACCAAGAAGGATTAGGGCAGAAAAATCTTTTGGAATTTCTTAAAATGTAACATACACAAAAGTTTCCAATTAGACCTAAACTGTTACTCATCTGCTCCTGGATTTTCTTTCCTTTAGAATCATAATTGTAAACAGAGTTTCTTAGTAATAGTAAAGTGCCTTGCAATTAGGGAAGTGTGTGCAAGGAGCAATATTTCCATTTTCCCTATTTATGCAATATATTTTGAGTAACAAACACGACATTGGAGGTAGAAGTAAGTGAGGTGAGCAATGCTTCATCTGTGCATCAGTAATCACTTTTGAAAAGTTCCTCAGTAAAAAATGGTTTTTCGTTTCCATAATCAATGAAATTATGCTTAGGTATTAAAACGTGTTCCCTGTTAAGATACAAAGAAAGCAAAAAATTCCTGCCAGTTTCTGGTTGGCAATGTCAATAGACTTTAAGAAGAAAAGTATGTGGCAGTGGGGATAGTTAAGACATTTCTAAAACTATTTCTAAAGTTTTATGATTTCAATGTGGAGAAAAATAACTACTAGAGTCAACAAATTATAACAGGCAAATTAGTGGGAATATATTACATATTTATAGAGAATTTTTAATAGGCTTACAATTCATTAAAGAATTAAAATTATGATTCCCTTTGAGTAGAAGGTATGTATTGTATTTAATAGATTGCAATCCCAGAATGCTAAAGCAAAGGGAGGATTGATAATTTGGAAAAGGTCATTGGCAAGCTCTTCACACCATAGAAACTGACAACATGTGTTGGGAGCTGCCACATAGAAGCTGAGCGCCCCCTAGCTTTGAGCGATGGGAATGTGGAGATGTGGCAAGCCAGCCGCATCTGTGTGTGTGTGATCTGTGAGCATTTTGAGCATACAAAGCCGACTGACTGACTATGAATCTCTGATTGGGCTGTGCACATATGTGTCCTTTTCGCTTGCCCTGCCTTTGGTCATCACAAAGCACATGAGATGGTCATGTCCTTCCAAGATGTCAGTCAACCTGCTGACAGCAGGACAACATGAAGCTAGACTCAACCCGCTGACCCCTTGCCTCATTTGAATGGCTGCTCCCCAATATAACCAGGTTTGAGGCGTGCTCTTTCTCTTTCTTGCTTGCTTTGCCTCCTTTGTGGCAGCTGGGTCAGAAGAACCGTCACAGAACCCAAAGAAAAAGGTATTTCTCTGCCTGTCATTATTTTGTGTCAACCCAATTCACCTGGAGTGACCCTAACTGGTTTAGTCGTCTGTTACAACAAATATGAGTACTCAGGCATCCCTTAAAGCATTGTATTCATCAGATTATGTGATATTAATTTTGAGATGGATGAATCTTGGATTTGTATTTATAAAAACAATAAACTGGACTTTAAATGTTCATAGAGTAAGAAAAATAACCTTGTGGTAGTCAAATACGCTCATTACTATGTGGGTGTGCTACTGATTTTTACCAACAGACTCTTCTCAAAATATTACATCATCATACTGGAATACATGCTGCTACCCTCTTTAATTATGTGTTTGGATGGGAAGCTACTTTCTGGAATTAGAGAAGTAGCAGTTCAGCATCTAGCCTCTTAACCGGATGACCTTCTATCTACAGAACAGTAAAACAGGTGCTGACCACAAGGCTGTTTGGTAGACCTAAAGAGATATGTATGGGCAACTGTGCTGGTTACTGTTGACAAGTTTGTATCCTTCTTTATACTCATGTGTTTAATGATCAGAAACTAAAAGAAGAAGAAAGAGGAAAGAGAGGCATGGAGCGGATGTTAATTGTGAGACTGACCATTTTGTCTTCAGAAAAGCTTTAAGCTAAGATAGAGTCCTGGTGATAAATGAAGATAAGAGACAAGACAGCTCCCAGGAGAGACTCCAGCAATGCAGATTAGCCAGGCAGTCCTACTGATGTCAGCCTATTGCAGCTTGAAAGTTATCAATTATGTAAAATTTAAACTGTGCTTGTTGTGTTCAAATAGCATGCACCTGTGCTCTATGTTGGGGCATCTTCATAGATTACATTGTAACCATATTGTTTCTTATTTTGTGCCAACATAACTGAATCCTAAAACAATGCAATAGGAAATCAGTTATATGATCAAAAGTCATTAATATGTTATCTTTCTTTAGAGGTTGATAGTTTCTGTATTTTTCCAAAACCAGTTTCAACCCAGCTTCCCTTAGTGGTTTGAAAACACAAACAGAGCAAGCTGAGATGGTGTGTTGCTTCCAACTCTATTCCCACAGGTGGGTTTAAGTTAGTACTGCACAGTCCAAACTGTTAAAGAATTGGCAGCCACAATATTGCAGTCTGCAACTCATTCCAACAATTTTAAGAGCAAGCAACACAGAAAGATTTTTTTGTGTGTTTTATTTTGTTTTTAGAAATAGACACCTTTACTACTATTCCAGAATTCTATGTGTAGAAGGGAACCTATTCAGACCTTTCATTTTTAGATTAATGAAGCTGATAAGAAAGCTGAGCGCCAGACAGGTTGTTTGATTTGTCCAAGCACACACAATTAATATGCAGAGTAAGAGGGCCCAGAACTCCAGTTTCTTGGCTCATAGGTCAGAAGTTTGTTCTGGGAGCCTTGATACAGCTGCTGCTTCATATTTTGATTTGCTGAGTTGTTATCATAATTCTTTCTCCAGTAACTGTTAGAAAGTTCATCTCAAAGTTCTCAATAGGAAGTAGAAAGAGGTCATGGACTCTGGAGATATTAGAGTGGAAAAACTGACAAGCCTGAAACAGAGAAGTGGACTAGATAGGCGGACTCAGAAAACAGGATCTTTTCTTTGTTTCAGCTCTTTCTTAACAATTGTGGACTGCAGTTTCCTTCACGTTTTAGATTTTATTATCTTCTTTAAAAAAAAAAAAAAACAAGAAGCTCACTGGTCATAGTGGCACACGCCTCTAATATCAGCAGCTCAGGAGGCTGAGGCAGGAGGATTGCCCAGTTCAGAGCCAGCCTCAAGCAAGTTAGCAAGGCCCTATCTGAAAATAAAACATTAAAAAAACAGGGGTGGGATGTGGCTCAGTAGTTAACCACCAGTGCACCAAAAAAAAAAAAAAAAAAGTCTTCTCATTTTCCCTATCTACCTCAATGGTATTGAGAAATCCAAAATAATTTAGAAAAACTATTTTATAAACTGTAAATATCCTCCAGTACCGGCCATTATCATCACAGAGCACTGCTCAAATTTTTAAAGAACTCCAAATTGAGTTCTTAACTGTTGATAAATAATAGCACTAGGACAGACAGTTACTTACCATGTAGCCTCTGATTAGAAGCAGCAAATTTGACCCAAAGTGCTATTCTGCCCAGGAGTGTCAAGAAAAGTAAGCAAAGTTAAGAATACAACAATAAACATTAAGGAAAAGCACCATTTAGGAAGTTAGGCAGGGGGAGAAAAAAGGAGAGAAAAGAAGTTGGGTAAAGAACATAGAAAAGTATAAAACAAATTCCTAATGCTCAAAATGGGCAACTAGTAAATAGTACATATGACGATAGTCGTGATTGCCTGAAAATACGATTTTTTAAAAAATATCAGGGACATCTCATTTTTAAAAGATGAATGAATAGTAAACATAGTGAGAAACATATACATATTTACATTCATTGGCATAAAGAAAAATCAGGATAAGTATGTAAGAAATGAGTAATGTCATTGTGAAATGAAATTTCTAATTTCTCCACACATGTGCCAGAGAAAATGGAATTTGCCTTAGGGGGAAATATTCTACTTTTATCTTTTTTACTTTTACCAAATAAATAAATTATCTGTAAAATTTTATTTTTATTTCCAAAATAAAACTTTAAATAATAAAATTACTTATGTTCTAATTGCAAAATTATCAACAGAAAACTCTTTTTTTTACATTGCTGTATCTTCACATTAACATTCTGGTTTTTTTTTTCATGTACTTTACCTTTTAAATTTCTGAAAAGAGTGATAAATATGATATTAATAAAGGCATGTGTGAATTAAAAAAAAAGAATAAGAAAAACTAACACACCAAGGACAAGGCCTTTTACAATGAAGAAAATCTTTACTCTTTTTGGCCTAGAGTGAGGTCTTGAGATAATTGCTATTAATCACTCAACCATTACTGTCCAAGTAGGTAAGGGTGTGAATGCTGATAGCCTTGATTACTTGAGAAAAATATGTGGCAGTGCATCTTAATTAAAAGAATTGCTTCTCAAGTATTGTTACTCAGGGAATGTTTTTCTAATGTAATATTTATTTCATATTATTTAAAATGTATACTGTATAAAAATGAATTTTTAGTTTTTCAAAAAATACCTTGGTGGATAATAATAACTTTCAGTTACTTTATATCCAGTAGGGTAAAATTTATTTGTAAACTCTCATAAATTTAAAGTTCAAAGTAACTTTGCCTAATTTACTTAATTCTTTCCATTTCATTGTTTTAGAACAGATGCCAATAAAATATGGCCTGAGGCCTAATCCTGCACTGTACCTGTTATTTATAAATGAAGTTTTATTGGAACACAATTACATTCATTTCTTTGTGTATTGACCATGATAACTTTTGCCCTTACAATATCAGAATTGAGTATATCAGATACTACATAGAACACAAATCCTAAAATAGTCACTATCGGACTCTTCCCATAAAATGTCTGGTTAGTCCTGCTTTAGAGGATCATTGTCAATCCAATCTTATGGGGATTTGAGAGTTTTCTTCCTTGGCTTTTCTGGAAGATCCTTAGGGGATAACAGAAGTTGAACAGTAAGAGATGAGGGAAAGTGCCTCCACAGTCACTTGGCTCTTTCCTTCTCTGTGGCATTGCATTGGTTAGAGTGCCCATTGATTAGAGAATGGTACCTACCCTCATGCTATCATACAGTCTTGATATAGAGTCATCAACTTTTGATATATAAAACTATTATATGAATGGGTTTATTTTCCTCTCTAGATTTTTCAGTTTTCCATCTCATCCCATCTTGAGTTGATCTTAAACATAACAGGTTAAAATGTCTTCCCTGCCCATGATTTAGGAATAACTCATTATTTTTAGAGTTTTGCTTTAAAACTTTTTCCTAAAAAGGTCCCAAATTTATCACTTTAATTTTAATTTTATCCATACCCCTTCATATCCATAAATATTTTTGATATCTATATACCCCTTTATATACATAATCCCCTGTTTACCCATACATCAGCTCCCAACACTTTTATAACATATCAACCCAGTTTTTCACTCTTCTAGTCTTTCATCCAGGTAATACCCATAAGTTATATAGTCTGGAATACTATTTACTTGTTTATTTTTTTTTTAAATACATGACAATAGTGGAATTCATTACACTCATTATTACCCATATACTGCACAATTGTGTATATAAAGTATGTTTGCGCCAAATTATGCCATTATACATGTGCTCTTTTTTTACATTACAATTCTTTTTTTTTCTCACTAATTTATTTAAATTGACAAAGATAGTATAAATTTCAACATGATGACTTAACGTATGTATTACATCACATACTTTTTGAAGTGGGGATTTTTAAATTATTACTCTCAGCAATTTTCAGGAATAAAATACATTATTATTAATTATAGTCACAATGATGTGTAATTGATCTCTTAAATTTATTATATCAAAAAAATCAGTTAAAAAAAACAACAGATTAGTGTACACACTCCTGTGTTCATTGCTGCATAGTTTACAATAGCTAAGAAATGGAATCAACCTAAACACCTATAAAAATAGGAATGGATAAAGAAAATATAGTACATACATACAATGGAAGACGGTTCAACCTGGAAAACAGAAGGAAATCTTGTCATGTGTGAAAACATGGATGAACAAGAGGATATGTTAAGTGACATAAAACATAGGAGCTAAATCACATGATCTCATTTATATGTGGAATCTAAGAGTTGAATCCAAAGAAACAGAATAGAGTTCTAGATACCAGAGACTGGAGAGTTGGGGAGTTGGAAAGATGTTGGCCAAAGCCTACAAAATTTCAGTTTGCATTACAATTCTTAATGTAGTCTGGAATACACTTCTTCATGAGCTAGTTCTACCTTACAGTAAAGTCAACCTCCTAGGAAATGGTAGAGCTAATAAGAGAAAGGAAAGCTTGGATCCTGGAAGACCTATTAGGGCAGAGCTGCCTACCTGCCCCTCTGCCTCTGAACTTGCATGAGAAAGAAACAAACTTTCTTCCTCTAGAAGTCACTGCATTTTAGGTATATTTATTATATCTGACTTTTCTGTGTTCTTCCTGATATATAACTAATTTCATTTATATAATACCAGATTCCCATTAGTTTTAGTTTTTAAAAAGTTGTGCTAGTGAAAAACTAAGCACAGAACTCTATATGTGATCAAATAACTCTACTCTTCTTTTTCCTATGTACCTCTTGAGTCCCCATGTAACTTTAAAAGAAATGAAATGGGCATGTTTCTTTCTTTAGTGTTAACTTCATTTATTTATTTATTTACTTATTTATTTATTTTACAGTAGAATACATTTTGACATATAGTACACAAATGGAGCACAGCTTCTCATTCCTCTGGCTGTACATGGTTCAGAGGCACTCCACTAGTGTAACCATACATGTGAATAGCGTAATAATGTCTGACTCTACTGTCCTTTACACCCTCACAACTCCATCTCTCTCCTGACTCCCCTGTACACAAACCAAAGTTTCTTGATTTTTGTTTAAAGTAGAAATATATATATATTTGGCAAACTCCCAGAGTTCTTCCTGTCTTACAAAACTAAGTTTTGAATGCATTCTCTGAAGCAAGTGAAAGTTCTGTACCTTAATTATTTAACTAGCTAAAATCTCCTAGAAATCAGGAAAAAGAAAAAAATGAAGATATTATTAAAATAACGTTGGCTATGTTTCAATTTAGCCACATTATTCAGTGAAAATGTCAGTGGCTAAATATAAAGGGGTATATGTATGTATATTTTTATTCAAATCTGCTTTCAAAGATGAACTCACATTGAGCCTCTATGCTTAATTGTTAAAAGGGAAACACAGAATGAGAATGTTTGCTTTATTTCTACAGTAGGGAAAAGTTGAATCATAAATGGGCAAAATAGAAGGGAATTTTGAGAAAAGGAAGTCTGTGCCACAGGACCTACCTGACAACCTCAAGAGAGTTTAAATGGTTACTTACAGGGAATGAAAGATCTCACAAACAGATTCTAAATCTGTAAACTGAAGGTCGAATTCATCATTAAACAACTAATGTCATAAAAAAAATAACATTCCTGAAAAAAAATTTGTTTCAAATGCTTGGCTTCAATATATGTTCACATTAATTTCACTTATAGGCTTTACATTTTTCAACAAGATGACAACAGTAAGACAAATTTCACAGATTTCAAACATTTTTTTGGCTGACCAATGAAACCCATATTTCCAGTGGCAAATAGTTGGGTGATCAATCACAAAGAAGGAAACACAATTCCTTATATTCAAAATGTTAAAAATTAAAAGTCTTCTTAGTGAAGAATATTTGGAACACGTTCTGTTATAACCTTCGGGAACACATCAGTCCTTAATAACACCTAATATAAATGTTGCACAATTGTTTGTAGGTCAGGTAAGTTCTCTAATGATCTGTGTCTGAAGGTGT
Source organism: Marmota monax (assembly GCF_021218885.2). Classification (NCBI taxonomy): domain Eukaryota; kingdom Metazoa; phylum Chordata; class Mammalia; order Rodentia; family Sciuridae; genus Marmota; species Marmota monax. Next base: position 3,751,197 of record NW_026694256.1, on the reverse strand, counting down.
GGAAGAGTAAGAAAAAAATGCCTAAGAAAATAATAGGGAGAAAATAATAAGAAACAGACTTAAGATATCAGAAGTCTTTTTGGAGCAATAAAAAAATGTCACTTTTCCTCTTAGGGCTCAGAAGCACTACATCTTTCAGACTTCAAACAGCTTTTATTTGACTTATTACTAGCTTATTTCCCAGCAATGAATTATATTTTTAGCTAGTTAAATATCATAGCAAAGATGTGTGGGAAACACACTTCAACCTTAAGTATTCACAAAGATAAGAAAATTGACCTAGTTTATTTTTATTGAAATGCTAAATTCACAATCATCAACCAGTGGAATACTAACAGTGAACATTCTGGATATTAGTGTGTCACTAGTTTTTGGTAAGTTCAATAGTCAGTCACATTATCATGTCATATTCCAAATAAACTTCAGTTTATGGTAAGGTTTAGAATATCAAGTTTTATGTTCTCTTTGAGAATGTTGTTCCTCTTTTAGCAGAGAGGACTTTTTTTTTTTTTGAAACTATCTTGGACTTTGATCAAAGGAAAGAAGTAAAGATAAAATGTATTGCAATGTTTTTTTTTTCTTTTCCCATATGTAAAAGTAAAAGAGAAGATAGACATAATATTTTACTAAAGGGTTTTCAGGTATTTTCAGTCATATTTTTACTTTTATGCTTTGAGGATTTCGCATCTATGAAACCTTAGGCACTTTACACACCAAAGCAATTTTAATGGCAATTTTCCTTCCAACACCAGCACATTTGTTTAAGTTCTTGGGAGACAAAAATATTTTATAAGTTTGTCTTAGAAGTCTACTAGTTGCAATCACTGTGTCAAAATGCCCACATGTGGATAAACTAATAGAAGGGGAAAATTTACCAAAAACGATTTGGCATAGACTTCCAGCTACCAAAAATATACCTTTAAAAATTCTTAATAATTTTATTAAGCATATGTAAGTAGGTACTTAATTAGTTGGGATGACAGAGAAGCAAACTGGAAGTTGAGCTGGTGCAATTACTAAAGGAAGCTGCTTTCTACTTGGGACAGGAGGCAAGGGATAGAGTGCTGGATTATCTAGACCTTGGGCAGGTAGATGGCACTTACTCCACTCTGCTGAAAATAGACAGAAAATCAACCTCTAAAACCGAGGAGCTGAGTTAAGGAGCCAAGTGTGATGTATTTGTTCTATTGGTGTATTTAGTCCTCAGTAACAAAACTAGACTTTCTAGATAACTGGGTTTGAGTGTTGGTTCTACCACTTGATGAGTGGTGACAGGGTAGGAGGGCAGCTAATATTATTGTAAAAGGGAGGAACTTTAGACAATTGACTTCATACATTTGACACACTTTTTTTTTTTCTGAGTAGTTATCAAGCTCTCTTCTGTTCAACTAGGGATAATTATTCCCACATCAAAACATTGCTATAAGTAAAAAATGAATTAATGAATATATAGTACATAACAGAGTGTCAACCATACATAGCTCAATATAGGGCAGCCACCATCATTATAACAAGTACAGATAATCAAAAACTTATTCTTGAGAGTCTATCATACAAAACACATATAAAACAATCATAGACAGGAGTTAGGTTACATGGACTAAACAGGACAGAAGAAATTAAGTACAAAAGAAATTAAGAACAGAAGAAAAGATTCCTAAGTTCTCTCTAGATACTTGTATTACCTAAATCTTGCTCAGATTGGACCTTGATCAAAGGAAAGCAATAAGTCACACAAAAGCTGTTTGAAGTCTGAAAGATGTTTTTTTATGCCAATAAATAAAATAACATACCATTTATTAAAGAATACATTTTAGTAGAAAAAGCATTATTAAATGTGTATACATGTACACCTATTCTCATTGATTCAGGCCAAGAATTCTAAAACTATCGTCTTTAGAAATCTGGGAATCACCCAAGACACTTTGAGGAAGCCTTTTTCATAATAAAACTAAGGTATCATTTGCCTTTCCCCCCCACACCATTGGCATTTGTACTGATGGTGAAAAAGCAAAAAGGGGTAGAACTGCTGGAGCTTTAGCATGAGTGAAAGCAGAGACAATGAACTGCAGTTGTAATCACTGAATTTTGTACCACAGTATACTAAGGAAAGAAGTGCCACTTTCACTCAAGAATGTCATTGAGCTTGGCACAGTGGTGCACACTGTAATCCTAGAGGCTTGAGAGGGTAACTCAGGAGGATCAGAAGTTCAAAGCCAACCTCAGCAAAAGTGAGGCACTAAGCAACTCAGTGAGACCATGTCTCTAAATAAAATACAAAATAGGTCTGGGAATGTGGCTCAGTGGTCAAGTGTCCCTGAGTTCAACCCCCAGTACCACCACCCCCTAAATAAAGAATATCATCAATAAGGTAGTAGAAATGTTAACTTTATTAAATCTAAACCCTGTTGTGTGCTCCTCCATACAATGCTGCATGACACTGTGGAAGTACCCAGAGTGCAATTGGCTGTGTACCAGGGTGTAATCGCAGTCTTCAAGAAAAGCTGTGTGCTAGAGTTGTGAGACAAACTAGCCAAGTTTCCATAGGATCATTGAAATAATGACTGATCAACAAAGAACCACTACTTGGATTTGGAAGATTTGGGAAGACACTTTTAAAAAATGAATGAAATGAAACTGTCGCTTCAAAGAAAAAAATGATAGCTTTTGTTGCTAGTAATAAATAATTTGAGCTTTCATAAGAAAATTTAGAATTTTGGAAAATCTCTATCTGCCACCATGAACTTGATGAATTTCAAGTGTCAAATATTTAAGGACTTTTCTGATGATAAGTATCTTGGTATTGGTCATACCAAGAAATGTGGTTTTTGAATGTTATATAATGAAATGTGTCATTCTTTGAAAGATCTTTGTGACTCAGTGAACTGATAGCTTCCAAATGGCCAATGCATGTGGTTACTAAAATACAAAAAAAAAAAATAAAGAAGCAAGGAAAAGATAATATAGCTAAAGTTCAATGTAGACCAATAGATTTTAATATAAACTGTATCAAAATTTCAAAGATATAGTTTCAGATTCTACATCACAATTAATCGTTAAAAAACTACCACTTATTGAGCTTTGGTGTAGTATCAAAGAAGAATTTCCACAGTCTATCCACTATCTAAAGTAGTTATCAAAATCTGTCCTCTGGGGTTGGGTCTGTGGCTCAGTGGTAGAGCGCTCGCCTAGCATCCATGAGGCACTGAGTTTGATCCTCAGCACCACATAAAAATAAAATAAAGGCATTGAGTCCACCTATAACTAAAAAAAATAAATATATTTTTTAAAAATCTGTCCTTTATTTTCCAATCACATATTAGCATATGGTTTATTTTTATTTATGTATCCCAGTCAAACTATATTTCAACTGACTAAACTGAGAAAGCAGAAATGGAAATCCAGGTGTCTTTTATAAAGTCAGGCAACACAGAGAGAGATGCAGAAATGTAAAGCAATGTTATTTCCGACTAATATTTTTATTAAAAATGGAGTTATTTTACATAAAATATCATTCTGTTAATGTGATAGATTTATTGTTGTTATTTTTCAATAGTTAATAAATATTTATAAAATTTGTTTTAATTTTTTATTAAAGCATGTAATCATAGATACAGACCAAACCCACAAAATAAAACATTTTGGGATTCTTCATTTTTTTTCAGAATGCAAATGAAAAGTTTTCAGAAGCTCTAAAAATCAATGATTAGATTTATTTATTTTTTTTTTTTTTGGTTTCCACTTTAAGAAGCCAGAAGAAGAAGAAGAGCAGGGTTAATTAAAAAGCAAGTTCATAAAGGGTCCCAACATAGACAAGAAAGAATAAATAAAAAATAAATTTAATTAGGCTAAAGCTATAGTTCTTTGAAGAAGTTGAAGAAACTGTATTGATATGTTCAGCTAGACTGAACCACTAAAAAGGGAAAGAGAACATAGATGACCAAATAAAAAATGAAAGAGACTGATTACAGATGCTCCAGACTCTAAATAGGCAATAAAGAAATATTATGCACAATCTTATGCCGACAAATTTGACAACTTAAATAAAATGGAAAAATTTATTGAAAACCACTTGCCAAGAATGATAAGAAATAAAACAAAAAAATCTAAATTGCCATCATAAATGAAAATTATCAAAAACTTTCCACAAAGCATAATCCAGGTTCAAATACTTGCAATGGTAAAGTCTATCAAACATTTATGGAGGAACACATTACTCCTATATAAATTCCTTGAGAAGATTCAGAAGGAAAGAACACTTAACAGTACTCCCTGGTGGATTAGAGGTGGGGAGTGTGACAAAGAAAGGAATTTAGAATTTTACAGAGACCTGCCTGCCCTATGCTAACTAGATAAATTAAGGGATCTACAAGGGTAGGAAAAGAACAGATGTGTGGGGAGGAGAAAAAAAAAACACTAATAAAAATGTTTGGGACATTGAAAGTTTGATGTGCCAAGAGCACATGCCAAGTCTTCAATTGGATATATGAGTTCAGAGATTTGCAGGGCAGTGAAGGTCGAGAGCTATAAAAGTGGGACTTATCAGCATGTAAAGACATGATTGATATTTATTGGAGATTGAATGCAGATGAAGAAGAGAAGCTTCCACAGAACTGAGCAGCAAAATATTCCACACTACTGAACAGCACTGAAAGGCAGAGAGAGAGCTAATGGGAACCAGAGAAGGTGTGGGCACTGAGGTGGTAGGAAAACAAAGAGAGTGTATGAATGTAAAAGCAGTTTTCTTCCCGAATCGAATGTAACAGAGAAGGGAGCCACCATCAAATTTGGCTACAAAAAAGTCATTGTTTTCCTTGACAAGACCAGTTTTAAAGGACTGGGGAGGTTGTCTTATTGGAATGAGTTGAGGGGGAAAATGGCATAAATAGAAAACATTGTCTCTTCAAGAGGTTTTGCTGTAAAGGAAACACAAGAAACTATAGGTAGATTGTAGATTTAAGGCTTAAGAGGTGTTTCTTTTAAAAAAAAAATTACAATTCTAGTGGGGAAAATCCAACAGAGAGGAATAGTAGGCTGATAAAGGTAATGGGCTGAAGTATATAAGCTAAGACACTGAGAAACCAAGTGGAAAAAGGAGAGAGATGGGAAGGGGAGGAGAGCAGAGACTATGAGTGCTCGCCTGGATTCTTGACTTGCTGCTGGGAAAAAGAGAACATTCCATCCGAGGAGTCCAATTTTCTCTGTGAAGCACAAAGGATAAGTCAGCAGATCAACAAAAGAAAGGCAAGGGACACAGACAAGTGAACAAACACCCCAGGCAATGTCACAGGATTATAGGGCCACATTGAGAAATACTGAGAATTTAAAGTTACCATCAGTGAGCCGAGTTGTGCATTTATTTTAAGTCTGATGAAAAGAAAATCTGCTCAGCTTTTGATCTCTCACCTTTTTTTCTATATTTTAGGCAGATATCTGACCATGAATACTGCTATCTCATGTATGTCACCCCTAGTGGAAAACTGAAAACTTCTTTCTCACTCCGGTCAAGTGAAAACTGGGTGGTTGTGTACTTTTTGAGGTTTACACAGTTCCAGTCCCCTTTCTGGAAAGTACAAGAAAGAGTTAACCCCCTTCTCTCAGTGACAGGAATCAGCGTGACAAAATTTCAGACACCAAATATTTGACAAGGGCTATTGCATCATGACCAATAGTGGATAGTGATATCCTCATCCCATTTTATTTGTCCTCCAAGAGGCCCATCATAGGCACTGTTACCCCTGACCTGTGAACAAGCACAAGACAAATTCTGTGTAGGCTGATGATCTGTCTTTAGAGCTCAGTGGAGTTCTTGGCTGTTCTCCGAATGCTCACAGGGAAATGCTTTGGTTGTCTTTGACTATGTTATCACCTAACATCCACATGAGCTTTGCTTAACACAGACACCTTAAAATATAGTACTGGGCTCTGAGATCAGTTGCTCTAGATTGAAATTCTCTGTCAAAAGACAGGAATCTATCTGTACATCTAATTTGCTTTCTTCCATTACTTCATTTGTCGACTGGTAATTTTAAGTAACAATATTAGTAATGTTCAACATATATTGAGCACCATCCTAAATATTCCACATGATTAACTCATTTTATTCTCAGAACAATCTTATGTAATGGATACTATCATTATCCTTATTTTGAATGGTGAATAAACTGAGTCACAAGTAGAGTATACCCGCTCAAGGTGGAGGTAAAAAGTCAGAACCTTCATTTGAACCCTAGCATTCTGATTCCAGAATTTAGTAATAATTCTATGATGCCTATAATTTATTGGGCTTAAATAGGAAATTATTTATTTATGAGAATTTGTCACCTTGTTTCTATTTAAATTTTATTTTAAGTTGTCCTATATTAATAATAGGTTTATTCTCTTAGCTTGAGGAAGCCACATTTGCATGAAAAGGGATCATACTAGCTAATAGAGTTTTTTAAATCCTCCTTCCTATATTATGGTCAGAAAAAAAAATGTAGATTTTGACCATATGAAATTTCTTCTGTTTGACCTTTTAATGTGAGTCCATACAAAGCAGGAGCTACAGCCCTATATTCACCAGCTCTATTCTTTACTTCAGTATCATAATGTTTTTACTGTCATTCATGATCTTTTGCCTGGTCTCCCTTATGTCAGGAATGAACACTGCCCTTAGGTGAGGGAGAAAGTCAAGTCTCGGGTCATAGATTGTAACTACTTAGCCCAAGTTGTCTGAAGATTCCTGACCTTGGCTTCATGTGTCCTGGGAGCTCTTCAGTCCAAGTGCTTAATAATGTGAGATGTGACTTGCCTCAGAAAGTAGCTCAATTCAAGCCTTTATTTTATTGTTTTTCAAAAAAACCTCCTCTTTAAAACTAACAGCAAGAATAGTTGGCCTTTCTGATTGAAAAGTTAATTAATTATAAAAGTTTCATGAGTACTGTCAGGCACTCAGATACCATAACACTTAAAAGGTGCTAAATTTCTCATTTCTCCCGTAGGAATTTTCAATGCAAAAAATAGCATCTATGCCAGCATTACTGACAAAAGAATTACTAATTGACAATCAGAAGAATCCAACTAACGTGTTTACTGAGTGTGAACAAGAAAGGCTGACACATCCAGAATTTCCAAAATAGTTTTCTTTCTTTAGAAAGTGTGTATCTTCCCAGGACAAGCAGCAGTGTTCTCACGTGCTTTATTTTGTGTCATTGGCTACAGCTGAGTCCCAGCAGAGGTGACTTTAGGGCTATTGCAAATGCCATCTTCTGTATTTGGCAAGTGTGGCAATCTGGATATCCTCACCACATGGAAAGGTTGACAGAACAGTCATTTTAATATTGGCACAGCAAGTCTATAGAAGGTACGAGAGGTGGCACCCCGGAGATAAAGCACAGGGTCAGGGAACAGAGGCATGGTTGTTATCATGGACGCAGACCATTCTTCCTGTCAGCACAACATCAACAGCATGTCTTTTGCCATGAGGTGATATGTTTGGAAGATATAAGTAAGAGAATATAATTTCCATCCACTTCAGAAATAGATAAGCACAAACACCTAAGAAATATCACATGCCAACATGAAGCTGACCACAGAATAACTAAAGACACTTGGCTTTATAATCCCCTCCCCTCGGATTTCTAACAAAATTTAACAAAATTGGTGTCATCCAGTGGAAAGATGAATAGCCTTAAAAGCATTTGGAAGCCACCTCCAACAACCATCCTACATCAACATATTGTGCTGGAAAATTTGCTGAGAACTAGAGTGCCTAAAACAAAGAAGGAAACTAGTTACTAATATCGGACAAAATGCAACCACCTTTTTCATAACATTGAAAATAATACTGTTCTTGGCAGGACCTTGGAGCCCAGATTCCAGTTGCCCTTTGTTCAAAAGAAAATTGAACCCAGAAAAACTATGCATTGTGCATTTGAAAAGAGCATTTAATTAAAATTCAATACAACATTTGATCTTATTTTAAGAATTTTAAAAAAGTATTTCGCTTCTTTCATAGTTATGGAGTATCTGAACTACCAATTGTTTTTATCTACAAAGTTTTGATTGAATCAAGTGACGGTTAATCACAACTGTCCTAGAAGGGACAGCAAAAAAGAGCATGGAACAAGGAAGCCTTGAACAGCAGGGTACACTGTTTTTTCTTGGCTGAGGAGCGAGGATCCACCTATTTTCCATGGAAATTGTTTCTGACAGGTGGAATTCATTAAATCTGTAAATATCACTTTCTTCAGATATCCCAGTTAGCAAAGCTTTCAATGAAAAGATAGATATTAAAAGTTTATTATTACAATAAGCGATTTTGAGATTAGAAGCTTTGGATTTCATAGAGTTACAGGCTGTTAGATGTGTGGGATACAATTCTAAAACCTACTTTGCTCAGTTTCAGAGTGACCTAATACTACCTGATCTGCTGCAGAACCTGCTGTAAATTGGTGAATAAGTGAAAAATTGAATGGTGCAAATTATAAGTCAGACCTTCACTTTTCCTGTTACCAATATAAATGTAATCACCAAACTGTTGACTATCAGAAAGAATTTCAGATAGATGGATTCTTTCTCTTTGTTGGGGAAACAATAGAGTTCTTTCTCCTTAAATCTCCCTTGCACCATGCCTTTTTATGCTGCCCCTATAGGGGACAGCAATAGGGTTATTAAAAGTGTCTGCAGGTCAACTATTCCTTCTGGACGCTTTTAGGGAATTTATCAGAAAGCCTCTTCTTAAACATTCATCATGGTAAAACTTCCTCTCTGATGAAGTATCCCATCACATCTCACTCCTGTCAGTTCTGATTAATAGGAAACACCTCCTTATTTTGAGCCCTTTAACATTAACCTGACGACACTAACTTTGTGTTTTCAAAAAGCACACATCAAATCAGCTCCTATTCCTCAAGATGTGTACTACTTGAAATTAACTATTATTTTTCTCCCTAGTCTTTGCTCTGATATACTAATCATCCTCAATTCTCAATGCTTCAGAACCTATCCAGTTTCCCTCCTAAAATGTGACCCTTAGCTGTAAATATTGCAAAGAAAAGATGGGACCCGACAGTGGTGGGTTCGTGGCAATTATAAAGGAAATCTTGTTCAATTCATTTCACAGCAAAAATGTAAATAACCATAACTCCTTACAATGTGGCCTGATATTTTTAAAAGAAATATTATCTTTTTGATCTCAGAAAAATACTGTTACAGGCATGGATGACATTATTATTGTCTCTCATCATAGTTCATATTACTTCCACACATCATAAAGGTTTTCTTTCTCACGACTGACTGAGAACATCTTCATGTAGAACTCCATCCAGCTGCTAATTTCTTGGCACTCCAATATCCAAGGAGGCAAATCTCCAGGATCTGATTTCCAGCTTGTGTGAAGAATGGGTAGGAGGGATGAGCATGCATGGTGCAGCAGGGTGTTTGTAGGGAATTTCTGATGATGACAATTCATATACTCCTTTTTTACACTCATAGGTAGCAGATTATCATAAAACTAGATCTCACAACAGAAAAGACTCACAATATATTAAAAAGTCCTAAAAGCTAATTGTTATGAGATCAGTCACAGTAGTATTTTAGGCACAGAGAAGCAGCATTGAGGAGTAAATGGGTGGCAAAAGTTTATATTATTTCCATGTATGTAATATACAGCCAAAAGTAATTTAAGTCTTGGGAAGCTGACAAATTTGGACAGAATGCTCTAAATTGTGTTAAATTGTAAAAATAAAAAACCTAGAACAGTCCTTGTTTGTTCTATTGGGCATGTGTTAAAAATAGTATTTGACCTCTAAAAATTTAATGGCTTCAGATTTTAAGACCTCAACACAGGTTTTGCAAAGGAAATTCTGTTCCAAACATTGTTCATATATTAAAGGATGTTGGTCAATAATTTGGCAGTAAAAACAAGAAAAATATAATCTAGTGCAAAATGTATGAAAAGAATTCAATAATGGCCTTAAATACTATTCTCTTAACAACAATCTTCTTCAGAAAAGGCACAGTTTGTTTGATTAAAAACTTTGCATTACTGGGGAAAATATTTATTAAAATGCCTGTCTTTATAATATAAAATTCATTATCTAAAGCATTGAATTCTGTTACTTTGTTTTTTGTACCCTTAGCATATAGTTTTTGTTTTATTCTTGGAACCATAAGAGGTACTGTATTTTTAACTGAGTAAGATTATATTGATCAGACAGGAAAATATTTTAGGGAAGATTATTATCTTCCTGACCTAATTTTTCATTGCCTTGTGATTTTGACTTATAAAATCGCACTCTAGATTAGAAGCCTGACTTGGCCATTTACTAAATTAGTGACGTTGGTTATTTAATACCCCTAAAGTAGGCATCTTTCATTCCTTGAGGATGATATCAAAGGGTCCTCCAGGAAAGATCAAATGAAATAAGGTGCGCTGAGTACTCAGCATAGCCTGTGTCTTACACACTGATGGTTTTTATTATTTTATTAATAATGCATTTTGGCTTCCCTCTGGATGAGATCATTGCCTTCATCATCTTTACAACTCTTTTTCTCAGCAATTTTGGGGTATAATAAAAAGAGAAGCACACTACAGGATTGTTCTCTGCTCACTTTCATACTCATTAAAGCCCACATATAATCCTACCATAAGACTTCTATACTGTCCTTTATATTCATTTTATAAATCATTTTAATAACCTGTTTTGGCTTTTTGAATGTGAAAAACTTGCTTATTCAATACTTTGTCACAAAAAGCCACTGCTTCATGGGCTTGATCTTGTCCAAGCAGTAACTCAACACTTGTGCCTACATGATAGTCTCAATTTGAGATTTTTTTTTTCAAATGATCTCCACATATTTCTTTATTTTTAAGAATTAATGGGTAGGCTGATGATTCAAGGTAGCTAGATAGTTTCCTTTGCTGCTCGGTTTGTACATCCATGTTTTGAAACAGAGTGTTCTCACAATACTGTTTGCATTGTCCTCTCTCCACTTGAAAATGAGTTTTATCTAATCTAAACACACACATCATCTTGTAGAAAATCTACATAGACGGTTTTCCTTGTATAACATTATTGTAAGTGCCATGGATTAAGGGATAAGTCTTTCTTATTTATACATGCTGCCTAGTGACCAGTACTTAATCTTTGTTGGATTAGTAATGAATTTGCCTTAGTGGTCCAGATCCCAAATAGTTTATCTTTTAAAAAGAGATTAATTTCTCAGGCATATTTATTTTCTTTTACACAGAATTCTTTAAAAAGGTGCTTGTGTAATTTCTCAACCTTCAGAATGGAAGCTCATAGAAATGAACATATTCTCTTCTGGATTATGAAGGAAAAATTATTTAAGGAGCCAGTCAATAATATCTAAGACCCCCAAAAATCATCAGGAGCAATATACTGAACATTTAAAGGCACAATAGTATGAGTACAGAGAATATTCGTGGTAGGAAAAACAAGTAGTTTTTCTTATGTTCTTATGTGTATTCAAGGCCAAAATGAGGTTTGATATTCACAACCACAGCAGTACTGTGTTAGGGCTAGGCACAGGAATCCTGGGTTCAAACACTTATGCAAAACCCAGCACCTCCATCTAATGACTACACCACTTTTTAAATGTTAAATTTCCTCTATTTGCTTTGTTTCCCCCACAATTAAAAAGGGAGTATTAATGCTTACTTCTCTCAGAACAAAATAAGGCAATAAATACTAATTATTATTGTGCACTTCAACACCAAAATGGTTTCAGACAATTTCAATTTAAACAAAATAAAAAAATTAAAACAGCATATTGGGAAGACTTCCATCTAAAATGAATCAAAAAGAAAAAGAAACAGGATGTGAGAAAGGAAGTTAATATCTATTTAGCACCTACTGTTTTTAGGCAGATGCTTCCAATCAATATAGAAGGAAATGTATCTAAATTTCCTATTAAAAGCAATGCTCCTGCAGGCATCTTCATGTTTTTTTATATGAGGAAACTAAATCTCCACGTATTTATTCAATCATTCAAATCACAGTTATTGAGATTTTGCTATCTGTTAGATAGCACAAGAAGCAGAGTCTACTTCAATCTAGATATTTTCATTTATTTCAAAAATTCATTTTGATAACACTAGTTATTTTCTACAATAAATAAGTGGTTCGTTATTTTATCTACATAATTATCAAATATACAACTGCAATGTAAATTTGTGTACTTTTAGTTACTAAATCATGACCAATAAATGTTCAAGGGACATCTACATATGAAAAAAAAAGATAAAAAACAAGTTGCTAAAAAATACACCTAACCCCTTCAAAAACAAGTATTTTAATATGCAATTTAAATTGTATTACAATACCACCTAAATATGTACATATTCTACTGTCATGATTCTATAACAAAAAATATTTTATAAAAGAATATATAAATATTCTCTGTAACTCTGGAATCTCCATTATTATCTAAGAATTTTATTGTAATATTTTTCAAATAGGATTTCACTACAAAAATATAAGACAATTTTTTTTTCTAGTGAAGAATGTTCTCTGTCTCTAGTACAAGTTCTTGATATTTTGCTATTTGTTGACATCTTTAAAAACTTTGAAAGCATATAGACAAAAGACTAGATCTGTATGCTATTTTGCTGGGACATTTAAAATATGATTTATTGGCTCCCATATATCCACTCTAAACTGTGGTTACATGTCAGCTCTTGAAGTTTGCTTTGATTGGACTGAATGTTTGAGGAGTGATTCAAGTGGTTTCTTCCTATAATTCCCACTGAGAGACCAGTTTCCTGGCTTTAATACTCTCCTGGCAAAACAATGATGGATACCAAAAAGAAAATTTTTGTCCAGTGATTTTAAAGTTTTATCCATATTCATTTCTTTATCATCCCATATCCAAACCAACACTGACACTGTGGTGCAAACCACAGTTTTTGTTTTTTTTTTTTTGTTGTTTTTGTTTTTTTAAATTTCACAGTTCTTAGAAGTTAAGAATCCAAGGTTCTGAAACTGTCTCTTACTTTCCTTATGTTCCTGGCCTTGGCTAAGACACTTAATCACTCAGCCAGTTTCTTCTGTTGCCACTTGAAAGTTAAAATGTATTCACCTTGCAAAAAATTAAGCAAATAAGATCAAATCATACTTCTACAAGCAGTTTGCAGTTTTTAAGGTACATGATGATACTGGTGTAATTTAAATATGGAAAACTAAGGATAAATATTAGAAATCATTTCAGAGTTTCCAATCCCAATTAAATACTGGACGAAATCTTCTAAGATTCTTTGTTAGTTGAGCTGTTATATGCACTCTGGTTTCTAGTAGGAAGGAATGATAGAATTCTTTGATTCAGGAAACTGTTCTAAGAGTCTTCATTGTTAAATGAATCAAATAAGTGATTCAGGAATGGTGAGTTGAAGAAAACCAAATCCCTTTCCGGCTGTACCATAAACACCTCACTTTCAGAGTTATGATTATTTGTTTGTTGTTTGTTTTTCCTTTTAACATGTCAATCCCAGAAATAAGCAATAGGCAGGGAATGAGCAGAGACTAGATGCATTCTAGATCAATTTATCAAAGAACAGTCTTCAGGTTTCTGCAACCATTCCCAATATGAGATCATCTCAAAGCACCCCAAACACATCAATATTTGAACTATACCAGGCAGGACACCAGAGAGTGGCTTCACCTCATCAGCTCCAGAGCATCAAGCCTGTGGAAACCCCTGCTATCCCCGCCACCACATCTCAACTCATGCCTGTCACCATCACAAATCATGTGCAAGAGTCTTGCCACAGTTGTTCCTTCTAGCTTCCTGCTTAGAACATTTGAATTGGTCTGCAGTGGGAAATATTGTGTAAGTCCAGACAGAGAGACAGTGGGAGCCTTCACACAGACATAACAAAGCCTGTTACATAAACTGAAGATGAAACCTGCAAAATGGTACCCCACTGTATAAGATCCTGTCTTATTTGAACTGGTCTCTCAATTTCTCTCTGTCCCATCTTCATATGATGGTAAGAGACTTTAGAGTCAGAATTCTCTTCAGCAGACCTCATGGTCTAATGTTTTCTTTTCACCTCTAAATCTGTGAAGAAGAGCATTTGTAGAATTCTCTGTCTATCTTTTTGTTAAAATAGTATTTATCCAGTGTTGCAGAGTTCATAGAGGTTCCTACTATTGAATTCGATTCAGACAGCAATCCAGTAAGCTACCTATGGAAAAGATGATTTTGCTATTATGGCTATTGTATTATAATTTATGTCCAATCCTTTTTAGAAAATATTTGAAGTGACAGAAGTTTTAAGTCACATTTTTCAGATAAGAACTTTGAAACTTGGAGAGGTTAATTAGAAAAAGAAGAAATAGATAATTGGTCATAAATCCATAAGGCACTCCAGATCTCTATATATTCTTGGTTTGTTTGTTTGTTTTTTCCTGTGACATCTCTTCTTTATTTTATCACTCTTATTGACATTATAATCTTTGCTTACTGGTAAATATATTGATTCAGCAGTTCAGTTGCTAAAATATCTTTGAAAAGTTATAAATATCTTACATATACCTTTTTCCCCCAAGACCCAAAAAGATATAGTAGCAAAATGAGTAGGAACAAATAGCCAATGCTTTATATTAAAGCAACAAAGGCAATTGAATTAAACCTTTCCCATAGAAAAGATAACTAATAAGATTTTATATTGGGAATTAAGCTGCTTTCTAATTTTTTATTTTGTTGGAATAACTTCATCCTTAGAATATAAGTTATAATGTTGTTCAACTCTAAGCACAAAAATAATTATTCAAGGTCAAAGGCAAATTATGTTTTATTATTTGTGTCATTGCTCCTCTGTGTTTGTTACTATTATTATTTCTGAGAAGAGATAGCCAAACTTTTGTTAAAAATATTTACTAAGTCCCCAAAAATATAATGCATGTTTCAAGCAGTAAAAAAACAACTTCAAGGAGTAAATGAACTTATATTCAAGAAAAAGAACTTCAAGTCTGCCTGTACTTTTTAGTTCTTAAATGCTGTTAACATTGACAATTCTCAAGAACTACTGAAAATTTTAACTGGAACTCTCATAAATACAAAGATGTTCAAAGTAAAGAAATTCATATTTTCTTGAAAAAAAAAACTCCCATAAAAATGAAATATGTTTATCTGATTATTTTCTGTTTTTGTTTCATTTTTATAAACTGTTTGACATTGTATCATGTACCTTCCTCATGATTTTCACAAAGAAAGGAAGAAAATTGAAGAGCCCAGCATTTCCTGATACAGTAAATCATATCACAAAGAATGTAACCTATTGTCCTTGAATTGGTATTTTTTCCTTTTTCTATCTGTGTGTCCCTCAACACCTACCACATTTCCCTGCACCTGCTAAATTCTCCTAGTTAGACAAAAAATAGGTGAGTCAAACAAAGACCCAAACTGCAGGTTTAGCAGCCACTTGCCATATATCATTTAATAAATCCACTGATAATTGAGATGTGGGTGGAGTTTTTTCCACATTTTTAAAGAGAGGAATGTATTACTGCCAAATACACATTTTGCTAATAAAGAAACTGGACCAGAAAATGTAAATTATAAAGAAATTATATCATTGGGAAGAAAATTACATGGAAAGTCAAATCTCACCATGTGTCACATCTTGTGTTTCTATCATAATGGAAGAAGACAAGATGCTCTTCAACCAAATTTCCACTGAACTGTTAATTTCTTACTACTAAGGCATTGTGCCTGCATACAGGAAAATTCAGAACTAGAAAATAAAGCAGTGTATTAGTATCATTAATTTAAATTGCATAAAGAAGGGAAAGCCAGAAAATTATTTATTCATATGACTATTAAACACTGAAAGAATAAAAAGTAGAAAATGAAAAAGATAGCAATTCTAATTTCTTACAATTTTAAATTTTGTATCATTCATTCCGTTTAAAATATTGAATAATGCCTCCTTGTTATATATGATTTTTACTGAAATTATTCCATCCTCTTCTCCAACATAGACAAATAGTTATTATTTCGTAACCAGCCAAATGTATATTTCCAAATTGATCAACATATAAGGGGCAATAACCATGGATAAGAGCTTGTTGGACAAACTTGAGTTCACACATATATCAAGTTAACTTATTTTTGACAATAATGCTAGTGACATCCTTAGAATTTGTATGCTAAAGAGAAAAGCATAAGTCAATAATGTGTAACAAAGGAAGATATTAAAATACCGAGGTACGGGAGACTGAGAAATACAAAGCAAATGACTAGACAAAAAAGAGTTAAAAGTGTCCTCCAAGAAATTCACTCAGATTCTTCCATAATAATGCAATGCTGGAGATGGGAAATAACAAGTTATAATCAGTAGTACAGACAAAAACACATTCTTTTCCAATTGGCTGTCTAGGAAGCCTGTTGGGCAGGAAGAATTAGAGTGTCAATAGAAAGAGAGGGAGGGTATCTGTAACTTCATCTTTACTACTCTGAAAAAGGGAGGGCCTGATTAGGAGATAATCTGAGAGGCCTCAGCAATGAAGGAACTGGAACTGGAGGTGTCACTTCTAGACCCAAGTCCAAATATACTGGCTAAGTAGATCAAAATGCATTTTCTATTAAGCTTGTCATAAAATGTATAAGACCTACATTTGTAGCAAAGTCAATACAGTGACAGCTTAAGAAATCCTTTGTGAAATACCATATTATGTATTATAAATTCTGAGATATGAGCTATATCAGCACCCTAAATTTGTGAAAAATACAATCATGTCCTTTAAAAAAAGATTTATTTAAACTGGTACCATTGAACACTCTGTAATGGACATTATTTATTTTTAGAGAATTTTAATTTAGGTTCAGTGTTCTAATGTCAGAGGTAATGAATCTTTTATTTGTTTCATTAACTACTCTGTTGCCCAGTATCAAGGAAGAAGCACTAAGCATGCTTTGGCTGAGTTTGGGGTTCTCTAACATTGTGAAAATTGGGGCGTTTCCTAGGGAAAGGGATAAGTAGCATTATATAATTAGATGTACCAAATATTCTGCTTAGCAACAAATTTGTGTAAGCAAAAAATGTACTCAGCTTGAAATGCACTGATGAATGCTATAGAAGCTCTTGGAAGCCACAATATCTTTCAGCCACTTAAGGATGCTCATTTACAAGGGACAGAAAAGCAATATGCTAATTTTTGTAAACAGCTATTCTTTGGACAAATGTTCTAGAATACTATGAAGGGAAAAGGAGAGGGAGTACATCTCCATTATTCTCAAAGAAACGAAATAGCCTGATCCCAGTATTCTAATTAATTGGGGTTCTCGGGACATTTTACTTCATGGGCAGGGCTGATAGCCTTCAAAATGTTCACTTGGATATAAAGTTCTCCTGCCTTTCTAACCTGAGAGAAATTTAAAGTTTTCCGTTTCCAAGGTAGAGCTTTCCCCCTCCTGAAAACATTTCTGGTGACCTACTTAAATCTCTTTGGGAAGAAAACCAACAACAACTTAGAAATCCTTTTTTTCACAAACACTTCACCAGTTCAGAAATTTTACTGAAAGCATCCCTGATATATGTTGGTTCTATGCTTATTTTGCACTATCAATGAGAAGAAATTTATTACCTAAAAATGTGTCATTCAGGTTTTGAACAGTTTTAATTTCTTCGATGGAAATTCTTCCTTCTATTGGATTTTTAAATCTATTTTTTAAATATTTCTGTCCATTAGTCCTAGTTCTGTCATTGTATATGCCAAAATCAGTTTGTTCTCTCCCCTATGTAGAGATCCTCTCAATATTTAAAGACAAATTACAACTTCTTTGTCTACTTTGTATCAGCCTTCATATAACTATATGGTTATGGATCCTCTAGTAACACTGGTTGCTAGGTCCACTGAATTGAAGACATGCTTCCTTGAATACAATTAAGTCTCTGGGGCAGTATTTCCTCTCATGCTGTTATTATCTTTAATATATGATATATCCTTCACATTGTTTGTTCCCTGGTTCCATATAGAAATAAACTACAAGGAACCTTAGATGAGAATGATATCCTTAGATAAGATGTCATCTGACCTAACTCTTGGTTCCATTATTATTTGGTGGCAATAATTTCTAAAATCCTATCAACCAAAAAAGTTTTAAAAACTCCAGTTCTATTCAAAAATTAGTTAATGTGATTTACCACATCTGTAGACTACAGAAAAATTGTAGTGCATAAGATCAACATTCAAAAAATCTATTTTATTTCTATACACTAGCAATTATTGTTTTAAAACTTACCATTTATAATAACTCTAAAGGTGAATAACTAAGTATAAAAATAATAAAACACCTAAATATATATGATGAAATTATAGAACATAGATTAAAGAAATCAAATAATTCTTAAATAAATGGAGAGATACCATTTTTCTTCCTACTGGAAAACTATTTAAAAATTTTATTTTAGTGTGCATTCACTGATTGGATTTTCCCACCTCTAAAGTGTACATTAAAAAGTATTTTGTCAGGGGCTGGGGCTGTAGCGCACTTGCCTGGCATGTGTGATGCACTGGGTTCTATTCTTGGCACCACATATAAATAAATTTAAAAAATAAAGATCTATCAACAATTAAAAATTTTTTAATGTATTTTGCCTTCTTTTCAAAAAATTCTTTATCTTTATATAGAATTCCAGTTTTAGATTATTTTCCTCTTATTACTTTAAAGATGTACTGGTATCCTATAATATTCTTATTGACAAAATTTGTCCCTCTGTACATCTTTTTAAATTAAATACTTTCAATATTTTCTCTTTATCACTTATTTTTAATAGTTTAAAAGTTATATGTCTTGCTATACTTTGCTTGTGTTTGGGATTTTTCCTTCTGCACTACTTAATTTACTATTAATTTTATCCAGTGTATTTTTCCTTTCAAACACTGTAGTTTTTATTTCTATATATTTCATTTGGATCTTTTTAAACTTCTGTGTTTCCACATAACATATAAAATAAAGCTTTAATTTTAGTGACCTTGTCTCGCAGTTCCAACATTTTCTAATGTCTTCAGTGGATTTTATTTGATTATTTTCCTACTTATTATGAATCCTGATTTTCAGTTTCTCTACTTACCTCATAATTTTGTATTAAGTCCAGACATTAGGGATTTATCAGTTATATTGTAGATATTTTTGTATTGCTATAAATATTCCTAATCTTTTTTTCTGGAATTCACTTTTTTGGAAAAAAATCCTGTTGTGGCTTTTAAGCAGAATCAGAGCTCCCTGTAGTCTAGGGCTAATTAATTCCTGCTAACGAATAAAGTCTCTCCTGGGCTGTATTCAAAAAGTACCAAGTATCAAAGATTTTCCAATCTGGCTGCTCAGAAAAGGCACCTCTCTGGATCTTACATAGACATTAGGCACTCTTCTCTCCAATACTTTAGGGTTGCTCAGGTCATTTACTCACATACATGACCTGATCCCTACATACTTAAATACTATCTTAGAAATTCTCTCTCTCTGCAGCTCTCTTCTCTCTAGTAGTCTATCCTATGAACTCTAAATGCTTCCCTTTACCCAAATGGTCAATTTCACCTAACCAACTTAAGGAATGCACTGGGCTCTACATGACTCTTTCCTGAATTGTATAGGGTCAGTGACATAGACTCATTATTCAGGAAATCACTTGGGGAATTTTAGGCCTTGCTTCATTTGTTTTTAGTCTCCAAGGAAACACTGTCTTACATTGCCTAATGTGCAGTGTCTCAAAAACCACGTTCTTGTATATTTTATTTATCATTGTGTTAAATCAGGCATGATGGTAAATCTGGTCACTGTTACTTCATCTTGGTCAGAAGCAAAGTCTCAAGGGCACTATTGAAATAACTTCATAAATGGTTTCTCTACTTCAGATTCACTCTGCTTAAATTCTATTGTTACATTCTTGCTTAAATTTTTCTGTAATTCTAAATGCCACAGAATGGTACTCAAATTCCTGTCTTTAGAAAGTAGCCAGGACTGTGATAAACTTCTCATCAGCAAAATGAGAAACATAAGAAAACTATTTTGAGTTTATGAAATCATTTTATTGTGAAATATATCATTAAAATATTTTAGTGTGTATAAATATAATTACACAGTTCAATAATTTATCACTGAGTAAAAGTCTATTTAACATCATCAAATGAAGGAATAAATTACCCCCAGCTCCACAGAAACTGCACATAAGTCCCTTCCAAACCACATACATAGATATGTGTGCATTATTCCTTGCTTCTTTTTCTCAGTAATTGCTGTGATAATAGAAATTTCACAGCATAGTTAGATAAGGTGGATTGGAACCTTGCTGAACTGAGGCAACTAGAAATTTTTATTTAAATTGAGTCATGAAGAATTAATAGGAAGTATCCAGTCAAGGAGGAGAAAAGAAAAGGTAGTTTGAGGAAACTTGTGGTTTTCAAGGAAGAAATAACTTTTGGATAATTTAACATACAAAACTCATGCACACACAGAGAAATTCACATATCTGAGAATAAAAAAGAGTAACAATACAAAGCATAAGTATTAAAATTGCTGCAAACCCATGTTAAATGTTATTGCTATTAAACTCAGCATCTAATAAGAGGCATATTTTTCTAGGAAAAATTGAAATATTATTATTGAAAAACAAAAGAAATCAAATATCTGACTACCCAATTAATTACAAAAACATTTGGGCTGGGATTGTGACTCAGTGGTAGAGTGCTTGCTTAGCACGGGCGGGACCCGGGTTGGATTCTCAGCACCACATAAAAATAAAGGCATTGTGTTGTGTCCATCTACAAAAGAAGATTCTCTCTCTCTCTCTCTCTCTCTCTCTCTCTGTCTCTCTCTCTTTAATTTTTTTTAAAAGCATTTAACACAGTCCTAGGAATATAATTCAGAGAACTATCTGGGTTCACAAATTTCATGGGTGCATTCTTTCAAATTTTCAAGGAACAGATAACTTTTCTTCTATATCAAACTCTGAGACTTACAAAATGGTTAGAAAGCTTCAATTTATTTTATAAAGTTTTTAATGGTAACATTAAACCTACAGCTTAATCACCTTATTCATAAATATCAATAAACATATTAGAAAATTTACTTAACATGACATTATTATTATTTTTAATCTTTTATTGATTTTATTTTTTTAAATACATGCCAGGAGTGGAATGCATTACAATTCTTATTACACATACAGAGCACAATTTTTCATATTTCTGTATATAAAGGATATTCACACCAATTGATGCCTTTATACATGTACTTTGTTGTTGTTTTTTTGCATTATAATTCTTTTTTTAAAATTTTTGTTGTTGGTTGTTCAAAACATTACATAGTTCTTGCTATATCATATTTCACACTTTGATTCAAGTGGGTTATGAACTCCCATTTTTACCCCGTATACAGATTGCAGAATCACATCAGTTACACATCCATTGATTTACATATTGCCATACTAGTGTCTGTTGTATTCTGCTGCCTTTCTTATCCTCTACTATCCCCCCTCCCCTCCCCTCCCCTCTTCTCTCTCTACCCCCTCTACTGTCATTCATTTCTTCCCCTTGTATTTTTTTTCCCTTTCCCCTCACTTCCTCTTGTATGTAATTTTGTATAACCCTGAGGGTCTCCTTCCATTTCCATGCAATTTCCCTTCTCTCTCCCTTTCCCTCCCACCTCTCGTCCCTGTTTAATGTTAATCTTCTTTTCATGCTCTCCATCCCTACTTTGTTCTTAGTTACTCTCCTTATATCAAAGAGGACATTTGGCATTTGTTTTTTAGGGATTGGCTAGCTTCACTTAGCATAATCTGCTCTAATGCCATCCATTTCCCTGCAAATTCTATGATTTTGTCATTTTTTAATGCAGAGTAATACTCCATTGTGTATAAATGCCACACTTTTTTATCCATTCTTCTATTAAAGGGCATCTAGGTTGGTTCCACAGTCTTGCTATTGTGAATTGTGCTGCTATTAACATCGATGTAGCAGTGTCCCTGTAGCATGCTCTTTTTAGGTCTTTAGGGAATAGTCCGAGAAGGGCAATAGCTGGGTCAAATGGTGGTTCCATTCCCAGCTTTCCAAGAAATCTCCATACTGCTTTCCAAATTGGCCGCCCCAATTTGCAGTCCCAACCTGCAATGTACAAGTGTACCTTTTTCCTCACATCCTCGCCAGCACTTGTTGTTGTTGGACTTCATAATGGCTGCCAATCTTACTGGAGTGAGATGGTATCTTAGGGTGGTTTTGATTTGCATTTCTCTGACTGCTAGAGATGGTGAGCATTTTTTCATGTACTTGTTGATTGATTGTATGTCCTCCTCTGAGAAGTGTCTGTTCAGGTCCTTGGCCCATTTGTTGATTGGGTTATTTGTTATCTTTTGTCTAATTTTTTGAGTTCTTTGTATACTCTGGATATTAGGGCTCTATCTGAAGTGTGAGGAGTAAAGATTTGTTCCCAGGATGTAGGCTCCCTATTTACCTCTCTTATTGTTTCTTTTGCTGAGAAAAAACTTTTTAGTTTGAGTAAGTCCCATTTATTGATTCTAGTTATTAACTCTTGTGCTATGGGTGTTCTATTAAGGAATTTGGAGCCCAGCCCCACAGTATGTAGATCGTAGCCAACTTTTTCTTCTATCAGACGCCGTGTCTCTGATTTGATATCAAGCTCCTTGATCCATTTTGAGTTAACTTTTGTGCATGGCGAGAGAAAGGGATTCAGTATCATTTTGTTGCATATGGATTTCCAGTTTTCCCAGCACCATTTGTTGAAGACACTATCCTTCATCCATTGCATGCTTTTAGCCCCTTTATCAAATATAAGATAGTTGTAGTTTTGTGGATTGGTTTCTGTTTCCTCTATTCTGTACCATTGGTCCACCGGCCTGTTTTGGTACCAGTACAATGCTGTTTTTGTTACTATTACTTTGTAGTATAGTTTGAAGTCTGGTATCGCTATACCGCCTGATTCACACTTCCTGCTTAGCATTGTTTTTGCTATTCTGGGTCTTTTGTTTTTCCATATGAATTTCATGATTGCTTTCTCTATTTCTACAAGAAATGCCGTTGGGATTTTGATTGGCATTGCATTAAACCTATAGAGAACTTTTGGTAATATCGCCATTTTGATGATGTTAGTTCTGCCTATCCATGAACAGGGTATATTTTTCCATCTTCTAAGATCTTCTTCTATTTCTCTCTTTAGGGTTCTGTAGTTTTCATTGTATAAGTCTTTCACCTCTTTTGTTAGGTTGATTCCCAAGTATTTTATTTTTTTTTGAAGATATTGTGAATGGAGTGGTTGTCCTCATTTCCATTTCAGAGGATTTGTCGCTGATATACAGGAATGCCTTTGATTTATGCGTCTTAACATCAAATTAAATGGAGAATACCAATAAGAATTGATTTTAGGAATAAAGAGATAATAAAAAATATAGCAACTCAATTAATTATGTCAACAAAAAAATATAGAGTTATTTGATAATATTTATGTAACACTAAATTTATTAATTTTTTTATTGGTTGTTCAAACATTACAAAGCTCTTGACATATCATATTTCATACATTAGATTCAAGTGGGTTATGAACTCCCAATTTTACCCCAAATACAGATTGCAGAATCACATCGGTTACACATCCACATTTTTACATAATGCCCTATTAGTAACTGTTGTATTCTGCTACCTTTCCTATCCTCTACTATCCCCCCTCCCCTCCCCTCCCATCTTCTCTCTCTACCCCATCTACTGTAATTCATTTCTGTCCTTGATTATTTTCCCATTCTCCTCACAACCTCTTATATGTAATTTTGTATAACAATGAGGGTCTCCCTCCATTACCATGCAATTTCCCTTTTCTCTCCCTTTCCCTCCCACCTCATGTCTCTGTTTAATGTTAATCTTTTCTTCCTGCTCTTCCTCCCTGCTCTGTTGTTAGTTGCTCTCATTATATCAAAGAAGACATTTGGTATTTGTTTTTTAGGGATTGGCTAGCTTCACTTAGCATAATCTGCTCTAGTGCCATCCATTTCCCTGCAAATTCTATGATTTTGTCATTTTTTAGTGCTGCATAATACTCCATGGTGTATAAATTCCACATTTTTTAATCCATTCATCTATTTAAGGGCATCTGGGTTGGTTCCACAGTCTTGCTATTGTGAACTGTGCTGCTATGAACATCGATGTAGCAGTGTCCCTGTAGCATGCTCTTTTTAGGTCTTTAGGGAATAGTCCGAGAAGGGCAATAGCTGGGTCAAATGGTGGTTCCATTCCCAGCTTTCCCAGGAATCTCCATACTGCTTTCCAAATTGGCCACACCAATTTGCAGTCCCACCAGCAATGTACAAGTGTACACTTTTCCCCACATCCTCGCCAGCACTTGTTGTTGTTTGACTTCATAATTGCTGCCAATCTTACTGGAGTGAGATGGTATCTTAGGGTGGTTTTGATTTGCATTTCTCTGACTGCTAGAGATGGTGAGCATTTTTTCATGTACTTGTTGATTGATTGTATGTCCTCCTCTGAGAAGTGTCTGTTCAGGTCTTTGGCCCATTTGTTGATTGGGTTATTTGTTATCTTTTTGTCTAATTTTTTGAGTTCTTTGTATACTCTGGATATTAGGGCTCTATCTGAAGTGTGAGGAGTAAAGATTTGTTCCCATGATGTAATTTTTAAACTATTTTGGTGCACCAACTCTGTGCCAGGCACCATTTGAATCCTGGAAATATAGAAAAAGCAATAAGAAATCTCTGCCATTTTGAAATTTTCATTTTAATGGAAGAGAAAGATACAAAACACTAAAAAATAAAAAATATGACTTTTTAATGTTTCATTTGTTCTTTTTAATTATACGTGACAGTAGAAAGTATTGGACATAACATGCATACATGCAGGGTAACTTCCCATTTTTGTGGTTGTACATGATATGGAGTTACACTGGCTGTATAATCATATATAAACATAAGAAAGTTATGTCCAATTTATTCTATTTTCTTTTCCATTCCCATCTCCCTTCCTTTCTCCCCACTCTCCCTTGTCCCATCTAGTGAACCACCCCTCTTCATCCTCCCACCTATTGTGAGTCAGCATCTGCATATCAGATAGAACATTCTGCTTTTGGTTCTTTCAGACTGGCTTATTTCACTTACCATGATATTCTCTGGTTCCATCTGTACACCGGCAAAGGCCATAATTTCATTCTTCTTTATGGCTGAGTAATATTCTCTTGTGTATATGTACCACATTTTCTTTATCTGTTCATCTGTTGAAAGGCACCTAGGGTGGTTCCATAGCTTAACTATTTTGAATTGAGCTGCTAAACATTGATAACATTGATGTGGCTGCATCACTGTAGTATGTTGCTTTTAAGTCCTTTGGGAATATTCTGAGGAGTGGGATAGCTGGGTGAAATGGTGGTTCCATTCTAAGTTTTCTGAGGAATCTCCATACTGATTTGCAGAGTGGTTGCACCAATTTGCAGTCCCACCAGCAATGAGTTCCTCAACAATTCCTAAAGCATAAAAAGTAAAATAAAAGAATCAATAAATGGAATTGTAGCCAAATAAAAAACTTCTTCATTGCAAAGGAAACAATCAAGAACGTGAAGAGAGCCTGCAGAATGAGAGAAAATCTTTGCCACTTGCACCTAAGATAGAGCATTAATCTCCAGGATATATAAAGAACTCAAAAATCTTAACACCAAAACAACAAATAGCTTAATAAATAAATGGGCAAAGAAACTGAACAGAAATTTCACAAAAGAAAAAATATAATTAGTCAACAAATATATAAAAATGTTCAATATATCTAGTAATTAGAGAAATGCAAATTAAAACTACATTGAGATTTCATCTCAGTCTGATTAGAATGGCAATTATCAAGAACACAAGTAATGATAAATGTTGATGAGTATGTGGATAAAGGTATGCTCATACATTGCTGGTGGGACTGCAAATTTATGCATCCACCCTGGAAAGCAATATCATAAACTTATGTTGTACTAAGTGCTATGATCAAAACTACAATAAAATGAGAGTAGAGAATATAAATGAAAGTGGCAGTTATCTTAGAAGGTGAGTGAGAAAAGACTTTTTGGAGAAGGTATTGTTTGAATTAAGCTGTAACTAGTGCAGAGGAACTTGCCAAGACCATATTTGAAAGAAGACATGTCCAGGTAGAAAAATAGCAAATTTTAAGGCCCCAACCTATAAATGAGAATGATGTGTCTCAGAGGCAGTCAGAAAACCAGTAATGTTAGGTTGGGGTGGAATAGGAAGAAAGGGCTATAAGTCAAGAGAGAAGGCATGGGCTAAATGCCTTCAGGAACTTTATGACCATGATTTTATTTAAGTGTTAAAGAATCTGACTTGAAGAATTTTAAGCAGGGAAGAGATATAATCTATTACCATTTTAAAAAACAAATGAAGAATATTGCTACATGAGGAACATATTGTAGGCCACAGGAATAGAAATAGGATTCCAATTAGGAAATTATCAGACTAATTCTGTCTAGGAAGAAAAGTGGTAAAAAGTGATTGAATTGGAGAAACTTTGTGAGAATAGGAAAACATTTACTGATGGATTGTGATGAATCAAGGCTTCTTCAATGAGGAGTGCCAGGGAAGAGGAGATGTGCAGAAAAGGGGAGTAGAAATTAATCAATGAAGCATGAAGTTTTGGACATACAGGTTAGACACATTAATATTGGTTGTTGCTGTACTCTTAAAAGTAGCTTGCATCTTGGATCTGAGAAAGCAGACCCTGTGGTGGCCCAATTTCAGTCAGCAATAAGGTAAATGAGAGTGGAAGACAAATTGCTTCTTTTAATAATTTGATTCAGAAATTGAAGATATCACTCTGCTTCTATCACATTAGGCAAAACTTATACTGAACATGTCCTCCAGCTGCCTGGTCATGTGCCCAGCTGCAACTTGGGAATCTATTATCAAAATAAATAAGTGAATCAATCCAGACTTTGAGGATGATACCAGAAGATCTCAGAAATGACTGTCTCCCAAATTAACAAGTGAACTACAACTCCAACAGAGAACATGTGGAATGTAGCCTTTGAAACACCTCTTTAAAAGCCCCCTATTCCTGCTGATGGGCAGAATCACAGACTTTGAGACAGAAGTCCCCTGTGTTTCCCCTTTGCTAGCAAAGCAATAAACCTTCTGTCTCCTTTTTCTCAAAAGAATGAATAAATGAATTAATAAATAAATGTATACATATAATAAGAAAAAATGAACAGTCTCTGGAAGAATAATTAACAGTTCCTAGCAAGACATTCAAGTGAGATGCTAAATAGGCACTTGAGGTCCAAGTCTAAAAATAACCTAACAACAACATTGAGAGCTGACAGACATGTAAGTTAAATATTGGAAAAATATTTTAAAATAAGAACATAGGTTATTAATTATTATTCCACATTTCTGTGATGCTTGCAGAACTTGCCTGGACACATTGTGAGCTCACCTGTATGCATTGTGAACTATCTGTTGGTGCAGCGACTTGTGGTAGTGTTGGGGTATTTTTGCTGATGGTGTCACCGGTGGTACAATTTTTCAAAGGAGCCCTCAATTGGCCACTTGTCAAAAGAAACTAACTTTATTTTTAGAACCACACACGCCAAACAAAACAGCCTCTCAGGAAAAACCCTCAGAGCCTCAACTGCCACCACCGGCTTTCCACAAGCCTCTCTCTCCCACACAAGCTTCTCTCCACCTCCCACAATCCTGCTCTTGAGGCCGATTGGCTGGGTCACGTGGGCGGAGCCAAAAAAGTCCCCCAATGAGCAGCTCCATGGTCTGAAAGGGCAGGGAAACAGTCCAATGAGCATCACCGCAGAGGAGCCAATCAGCTAGATGTTGCTGGGGCCGAGGAGCCAATCAGCTAGATGTTGCTGGGGCCACTGTGAGCCAATCATCAGCTGGCAGCTGGAAGTTTGCTGGGGCCCCTTCGGCTGTGGCTCTCAACACAAGCAAGGATTGCATCCTATGTTCCAAGAGTTATATGATATTAACAGATCTTCATTTCTGTTTAATATCTCTAGTGTAAAGGAAAAATAATTGACAATATAATGCTAGGAACATTAAGGAGATTCTAGATTCTTTGTTTTCTTTATTCTTCTGAATGACTGAAAAATTTCAAGCTGCTCTGATACAGCATTCCCTTGAGATTTCAGTAGTATGAAAAGAATCCTCTGCAAGTTTATAGGCCTTGACTGGAAGGGCTTTTTACTTGTGGTCACAAGAAACTACTTCCCTAAAACATTTTTTCAGGGACAGACAGTAGGATAAACTTCTTGAAGAAATAAGGAGAGCTGCCTCTAGTATTACTTTTCCAAGAAAATACCTGGAAACTCCAAATTACACACAGAAGGCTCTAAGGGCTCACCTTATCTCAGTCTCTGCCTCTTCTTATTCTTTAAGCACAGAAATTACTCTTATTCATATATATATATATATATATATATATATATATATATATATAAATATATATATATATATATATATATCTCACTTCCTTTATTCTTCCATTTATATATATATATATATATAAATGGAAGAATAAAGGAAGTGATTACATAAACTAGAAAGAAGAAATTTAAAATTAGCTTGGAAAATGATAAGCCCATAAAATCAAAGCCTGGAAATGTGTAAAAACCTGAATAGTCCACAACCATCAGCCTCTGTTTTCCCATCTGTAAAATCCTGAAGACACCAAATGATAACTAAACACCTCTATGCCAAGCATTTTAAATAATGATTTAATTTGAACTTTACAATTGAAATTATGGGAGGAATTGTTATCTTTCCAAATGATAATTTCAGATTCAGAGCAGTTAGAATTATTATTTAAGTTGAATTAGCAACTAACTAGCAAGTTCCTGAGGCAAGATTCCCCATCCAGCCTTCTGTGACCCCCAAACACATGCTCCCTCTGGTGGCACAGTAACTGCTAGTTCACCTCACTATTTGCTGTGGATGCTAAAGGTATAAGTACCCAAGTACCAAACATGACATCTTAGTTGACTGAATGAAAGCAGATTACAGTCAATTGTTCAGGAAAAAAATCATACTGAGTTGAATTTGCCAAAGACCTATAAACTAGCATGATTTAAATGTGTCTTATAAATGACATATTTATTTGAATATAATGGAAGGAGGTGAAGTAGTTGATATCACAACTAAAAATCTTCATTCATATATACAAACACGTGATATTAGACATATTATATAATATACACATTATATTATATATACATTATGTATTATATACATAATGTGTATATTCTTATATTTTTAAAAATTGGTCATGTTATTAAACTCTGTATTAGTTCTAATAGTTAGAGATTAGTTCATAAAAGAGCTTGGTTATCAGACTTAAGAATTTGCTTTTTATTTATCTACCTTGGGATGTCACAAAGAATTTTGAGCACAGTAGCAACAGCACAAGTCTTATCTATTAAAAGGACAACTCTTGGGCTGGGGTTGTAGCTCAGTGGTAGAACACTTGCCTGGCAAGGGTGAGGCGCTAGGCTTTATCCTCAGCACCAATAAAAACAAATAAACAAAACAAAGGTTAATTTATAAAAAGAAAAGAAAACTCTTCAGAAAATCTACTTTATAAGTAGAATGGTATGTAGCCATAAGAAAGGGTATGTTATATTGCACTAAAAAAATACAATCTCTAAAATTCTCAATGACTTCAAATGAATAACTTCTTTCTTCATCTGTTGTGAGTTTTGTGTGGGCAGAGGGTCCTACTTCACTTCATCCTCACTTAGGGTCTCTGGTTGATGACGCCTTCACATGTGACCATAATCAGCAACAGTGTCAGAAGCAGGGGGAGTGGGAATTTCAGTGTACCCTAGATACACTTCTACCAGGAGGTCACACATGTCACATGTCTCATTTTTCACAGGGACAGATGGCACATCTTTACCATACACCAGAAGGAGGAAAATTGGAAATATTAATGGAGAGTACAAGTATTTATCACCAATGTCTTTTAAAGAAATGAGACTAGAGAGAAGCTCAGTCCAACAATCATTGAAATTTAACTTGAAGGAGGCAATGAGAACATGATTTAATCAAAACAATAACTACTGGACATGAGCATTTTTTGGACACAGATGGGGAAAAGAAAACGCAAAACATAAAAATTACCTATTCAACTACTCTATTGATAGAGATCTGAATTTTTCAAAGTAGAAAGTGTTTTGAACTTTTTAATGGGTTTAGCTGGATTAAAAAATAAAGTTCTCAGATTAGAATTGGGGAAATAAACAATGTATTCAGAACGTTATCTAATCATTTATTTCCTTAATATAAAAAAACCTTAAATCAGATATTGTCTAGTTTTTTTTTTTTCTGTTTAAAAGGTGTTGAGAAGAATATTTAGGAAACTAATCCAGAAATTATATAAAGAAACAGAATTTAAAATCTCATTTCAGAAATAAGAAAAAAAATCAATATTCTCATTAGAAACCTTCAAGTCCTCATTACTAACATACTCTAAGACCAGCACTAGAATTTGAGGGAAATGATGGAATTAGAGTAAATTTATGGCCTAACGTTGACTTTCAGGACCATATTTCTAAGGAAAAGCCACAGAATTGGTCCCTAAAGAAATATGTTATTTAAGTTGGAGGAACAAAGTGTTTGTGGTAAACACGTTCAAGAATGTAGAAGCGAATATTAATTTAGCAAAAGGATGCACTTAAATTATTTATACCAAATAAATGCAATTTTCCCTGGCAAGGGCATGGGAAGGTTGATAGCATTGCTATTAAAATGCCAGAATGGGGAATGTTCAGTCTGCATTGCCTTACCCTGGCCACAGAGCTGCTTTACCACCATGGGAAGGTTGTGAAACAAAGCGAATTGTTTTACATTTTGAGTTGCAGCTGTATGGGTTCCTGGCATTCGTTAATTTTTCTGTTGAGAATTGCTTCACAAACCTCAACAGAACAAAGAAGAATGCTATGGAAAGGAAAACTCAACTTGATCTTCTCTCTGGGGGTGCACTGCTCCCCACACTTTAATGGGAATTACTCATCATAAGAGAAGAAAGCATACTCAATTCTCTTCAAATGTTTCAATTTTCATAAAAGTCATAAAAACAAGGCACAATGGGAATTTATCTCTCCAAATATAAACTTTGGAACATTCTTGAACAATGCCAAGCAAATGAGAATCTATAAGGAAATATCATGACATTCCTTTTTTACTATTCATCAATTCTTTCATTGTCTTCAGATCACAGCGAGCAAAACTGCAGAGGATGTTAGATGTTTTTAAATTCAGAAAGCTTGTGGGTTTTAGATTCAATAAAGTTGAAAATCCACAGTACAAAACTAGTTTTGCTTCAAAATTTTAGTTGCTTTCTTTTACAATCATATAGAATGCTTAGTAGATATTCAGATCAGCAAGAACTCGACCATTTGTATTATATTTCTAGTTCTGCCATTAGTCTTATACCAAACATGCACTCTTGCTATGTGCCTCAATACTCTTGTCTAGTACACAATAAATTCATTTCCCCGAATAAATCTGAAATTTCTTCCATTGAAGAAAGGTATAAAAGACTTGCCCTTTTAAGTGTAGAAAACCAAAAATATCCTTTCTATCCAACTCTTATAGTTTTCTTTATATTGAGCACAAAGAAAGAATAGACCAACTTTCCTAAATTCATCAAAATAATAGCTAAAGCATTATTTTCAGATGAAAAAACTTCATGTCCTATTGGCAACTCATAACATATTTTCAGAATAGAGAGAAAGGACAGTGCATACTTGGTGATTTCATGGAGGAGAGAACTGAGGTTTAAGATGTAAAGTAGTGTTTCCTCCAGCCACATCACTATTCTAATGGCTAGGCCAGAGGTCATTCTGCTATATCATACTACATGTTCATCAATGAACCATACTTTTAAAAAATATCACTTACTTGTCAAACACCAGGCTAGTTGCTTCAGGCTATACAAAGAAATTTAAGACATTGTCACCAATCTTATTAGTAGTATTGTGTTTGTAAGTCAGGCCACTTGAATCCAAGGCAGAACCAACATAGCAGGAAAGAGAGTGAATAAAGAAATTACACAAAAATGGAATTCTCTCTATTACGTAGAAATTACAAATGATCTATGTGAACTAAAGAATTCCAAAACTGTTTAACCGAAGAGGGAAGTACTTAAAACTCAATATTTAGGCTGGGAAGTGATATTGGGAGGTTTCTGATTAAGAGAGAAGAAATACTTGTTAGGACAGAGATAAAAACAGGTGCGTGTTACTATTAGGACACTGTAAACAGCAGGAAAGGGTATGACTGACACAAAGCTTGTGCAAAGGACCCTCTAAAACTGAAGGGAAAACAATGTGTAAATAGTTAGGGTAAGATAGCAGCATTGAAGCCTTGAAAGTATTATTGTAAAGTTTGTCTTTTATGTTTAAAAAATCACACTGTTTTAAAACAGGAAAAGCTTGTTCTGTTTAAATAAAACCACGAAAGCTAAGAAGTGTAATATACAATGATAAGCCAGGACAGTGAAGAAGAAGGAATGTTCTATTTTTTTTCCAAAGAAACAAGTAATACATTGTAAATTAGAACAATTTAAAAGAAGTTTTGAAGGTCTTGCATCTGGGAGGCCAGAGCCATGAAAGCAGGAGGAGACTTGTGGACAACCTGGTTACTAGCTATCAGTATCAGATGTGGAGGAGCTTTCATAATAATAAGGGGAAAAAAGGTCAGAGGCTATGAAAGAAAATTAAGAAATACCCCTGGATAATCTTTTAAAAATTTATAGTTATTTATAATTAACCATATGATGTTGCAAGTGAACATAAGCACAACTCACAGGAATATCTACATTTCCTCAAGTGTAGAGAGGTAAAGTTGTTTGGGCCCAAAGAATAGCCACATGCACAAGATCTTTTTCTTGCCCTTAAATTGGCGAGACACGAGTCTGAGTACCAATGATTATTCTGGACTAAACAAACTGAAGAAAACTGCAAGTGATTGGAGTCCCTTATCCTGGGTTTAGTGGCAGCTGAGTTCATTGCTAGTGTTACTTATCACAAACAGCCCTGTTCTCCAGGGAAGCAGGGATGTAAAGATGAGATTGTAATAAAATTGATTGAGTTGTTGGGAAGGGTTATATTTTTTCTCTCCCTCTCCTACACAAATTTTGAAGTAAGGAAAATTCAAGAGTTATTCACAGAAGAGTACCTACAAAAAAAAAAAAGAAAAGAAAAGAAAAAGATTATCCCCTTAGCTTGCAAAGTGGACTTGATCTTCCTCAGCATGGATTTGAACAAGGAAGGATAAAAAAAAAAGTGCAAGAAAGATGATTGAATAGAAAGAGGTAGATAGCTCTGGATAGTGTACTACCACCATGAGGCACAGGGAAGGAGATGGGTCCAGAAGATGTAATGGAAGGCAGCTGTTCTCAAACCATCCTACTCCAAGTCTAAGATGGCCACTTACAAAAGCCAGAAGTGGGAGGCTTTGGAATGAATTCTCAGGGACAGACTTTCAGAAGTGATTATGAAAAAGTCAAATTCAACTTGATCTCTCACATCAGGGAAATATGGATGGGAAGACTCCATGCCCCATGCACAAGATACATCAGGGAATTCACACTTGTATTCTAAAGCACAATCTTCATCAGCAGTCACTCTTACCCAAAGAAGCATCAAAAGCCTAAAAGACTGGCAAATAGTTCCATAACAGAATTCACCCTTTTCTATCTTCTTCCTCTAAAGAAAACACAAAAGACTGGTGTTTTAAAACAGTGTTAGGATCACCACAAAATTGAGAAGAATGAACAGAGATTTTCCAGGTACGTCCTATACTTACCAATAATGGTCTTCTCTCTTATCCACATACCCCATCAGAATGATGCATTTGTAGCACTTGATGAACCCACATTAGTACATCATAGTTTCCAAAGCTCATGGTTCGCTCTTCATATTTGTAAATTCTATGAATTTGTGCAAAAGTATAACATGTATCTGTCACTAGAGCGTCATATAAAGTATTTTAATTGCTCTAAAAATCCTTTGTGCTCTACTGATTTAGTCTTCATTTTCTACTTCCTCAATCTCTAGAAACCCCTGATTTGGCCTTTTTAAAAAATTTTTTTCCTGACTCTGTAGTTTTGCCTTTTTCAGAATGCCAGATAGTTAGAACCATACTGTACGAAACTTTTCAGATTGGTTTCTTTCATTTAGTACTACGTATTTGAGTTTCCACCATGCATCCTCAAGGGTTTAATAGCTCATTTCTTTTTAGCACTGAATAATACTCCATTCTTTAGATGCACAATGGTTTATTCATCCATTTGCCTATTAAAAGACATCTTGGTGAATTGCAAGTTTTGACAATTATGAATAAAGCTGCTATAAAACTTCATGTGCAAGTTTTTGTGTAGACATTAAGTTTTCAGCTTCACAAGTAAATACCAAGAAGCATAGTTGTTGGATCGATAGTAAGAGCCTATTTACGTCTGTATGAAATCATCAAACCATTTTACATTTCCATCAACGAAGCAATGAAAGTTCCTATTATTTCATATCTTCACCAACATTTAAGGTTGCCCATGTTCCAGATTTCAGTCATTCTAACTGATGTGTTGTGGTATCTCATGATTGTTTTAACTTGTGATATGTGAAAAGGCGCATCTTTTCATATGTTTATTGGCTATGTATTTTCTTTGATGGGGTGTGTGATAAGATCTTGCACGGACTTTTTAAAAAATATTTTTAGTTGTAGATGAACACAATACCTTCATTTTATTTATTTATTTTTATGTGGTTATGAGTATCAAACCTTGTGCCTCACACTTGCTAGGCAAGTGCTCAACCACTGAGTCACAACCTCACCCCATTGCACCCACTTCTTAAATAGATTGTTTATTTTCACTTGCAGTTTTAAGAGTTGACTGTGTATTTTGGATAACAATTTCTTTATCTGATGTGTTTTCTGCAAATAGGCTGTGGCTTATCTTTTGTGCTCTTAAAATTGGCTTTAATAGAGCAAACGTTTTTAATTTTAATGAAGTACAGCTCAGCAGTTATTTATTTCATGCATTATACTGTTGGTATTGTATCCAAAAAGTCATTGACATATATGAGGTCATCTGGATATTTTGCTATGTTATAATCTCTGAGCCCATGGTTTTATTTACATTTAGGGATATGGTCCATTTTGTGTACCTTTTTTGTAAATGATGTAAGGTCTGTGTATAGACTCAGTTTTTTGCAGATGAGTGCACATTTGTTCTAGCCCCATTTGTTGAAAAATAACTATCTTTGCTTCATTATATTACTTTTGTTCCTTTTTTCCTTTATTTATTTTTTTATTTTTGGAGGGAGGGCAGTTACTGGGGATTAAACTCAGGGGCACTCAACCACTGAGCCACATCCCCAGGCCTTTTTTGTCTTTTATCTAGGGTCTCACTGAGTTGCTTAGTGCCTCACTGTTGCTGAGGCTGGCATTGAATTCACAATCCTTCTGCCTTAGTCTCCGGCTTAGCCTCTGAGCTACTAGGATTACAGGCCTGCACCACAGCTCCTGGCCTTTTGTTCATTCTTCAAACATCAATTGACATGATTTATGTATTTCTATTTCTAGGCTTTCTATTCTGTTTTATTTATCTATTTATTTTTCATTAATTCCACACTGCTTTAATTACTTTAATTTATGGTAAGTCATGAGGTATTAGTCCTCTGATTCTGTTGTTCAATATTTTGTTAGCTATTGGGGTCTTTTTTTGTGACATAAAAACTTTAGAATCAGTTCATGAATATTCAAAAGATAATATACTGAATTTTTTAGGGGGATTGGTTGCATCTGTAGATCAAGTTGGGAAGAACTAACATTTTGACAATTGGAGTTTTCCTATGAATGAAGATAGAGTAGATATCCATTGATTTAATTCTTTAATTTCTTCCATCAGGGTTTTATAGATTTCCTCATATGGGTCTTATAAATATTTTGTTAACATATACCTCCTAATTATTCAATTTTTGTCTTTTTTTAGTTTTTATTTGTTCTTTTTTAGAATATATGACAGTAGAGTATATTTTGACATATAATATATACATGGAGTATGACATATTCTAATATATATATATATATATATATATATATATATATATATATATATATATAGTCCAGTTTTATGCTAGGATAATAGTAAGCTCATGAACTAAGATAGGGAGCATGCAATTTGCTTCTGTTTTCTGAATGGGATTATAGAAGATCCAGATAATTTTTTCTTAAATGATTGGTAGAATTTGCAAATTAACTAATCTAGTTAACCCACTAGAACTAATCTAGTGAACTAACACCACTATCCTGGTGTTTTAGAGGTTTAGGTTTAGTTATTGATTCAATTTCTTTAATAGACATGGGCCTATTAAATTATTTATTTCTTCTCCTATGAGTTTTGGCAGATTGTGTCTTTCAAGGAATTGTTCCATTTCATTTAGGTTGCAAAATTTGTAGACATAAAGTTGTTCATATTCTTTATTAAGTTTTTATGCCCACAAAATATATAGTGATGCCCCTTCCTTCATGTTCAATACTAGCAATTTTTATCCTCTTTTTAATTTCTTATTAGCATGGGCAGAGTTTGTTATTTTTACTGAACTTTTCAAAGAGCCAGATTTAGCTTAATTGATTTTTAACTAGTGGCTTTATATTTTCAATTTCCTTAATTTATGCTCTAATTT
The DNA here is from genome assembly GCF_021218885.2 of Marmota monax. NCBI lineage: Eukaryota > Metazoa > Chordata > Mammalia > Rodentia > Sciuridae > Marmota > Marmota monax. Next base: position 3,714,483 of record NW_026694256.1, on the reverse strand, counting down.
CTTATTTCATTTTGCTTAATTTGGATTTCATTTACCCCTTTCTTCTAGTTTCCTAAGGTAAAAACTTAGATTATTGATTTCAAATCTTACTCTTTTAAAACATGTATCCGTTCATGAAATATTTTTTTCTAAGCATTTCTGCATTCCATGAATTTTGACAAGTTGTATCTTCATTTTGATTTAGTTCAAAGTATTTTAAAATTTTTATTGAGTTTTTTTTTTTGGGGGGGGTTCTATTTTTAAAGTATGTTGTTTAATTTTAACATACTTGTGGATTCTTCATTTATCTTTCTGTTATTCATTTTCAGTTTAATTACATTGTGGTCAGAGAGCAGACATTATATGATTTCTGTTTTTTTAAATTTTCTAAGGTGCATTTTGTAGCCCAGAATATTTTCTGTCTTCATCTTTATGACCAAAACACCTGACACAACAACTTAGAGGGAGAAAGATTTATTTTGGCTCACAGTTTCGGAGAATTTAGTTCACAGCCAGCTCCAAGGCAGAAAATTCATGATAGAAGGGTGTGGCAGAGGAAAACTGCTCAGCTCATGTCATCTGGGAAGGAGACAGAGAGAGAGAAAGAGGAGTAGAGAGTTGATATATACAGCAAAAGGTACAGTTATCCCATGGTCCTCGCATATACTATTTATGTTCTAAAAAGTGCTTATTTGTTTCCTTTTCTGTTCTGGAGTTTTCTATTGGTACAGTCTCAAACTTGGATGCTCTCTCCTCAGAAACACCCTATCTAATAATACAAGACACTCTTCATTTCTGATTAAGTATTTTTGATTTCTAATATTTCTTTTTGGATATTTGTTAGGATTTATGCTTTTCTGTTTATATTGTCCATCTGTTTGTGTGTGATACTTTGTCAATTATATACATACGTTAGCACCTTAATCATAGCGTTTCAAATTTCCGATATAATTATTTCAACAACCCTCCTATGTCTTGATCATGTGTATTTCTTCTTTTAAGAAGTGTGTGTTAGCTAGTCATTGTGGTGCATACCTATAATCCAGTGGCTCAGGAGGCTAAGTCAAGAGGATTTTAAGTTTGAGGCCAGCCTCAGCAACTTAGCAAGGCCCTAAACAACTTTGGAAGAACTTATCTCAAAATTAAAAAAAAAAAAGGACTGTGTATGTAACTCAGTAGTTAAGCAACACTGGGCTCAATCCCTGGTACTATAAAAAAAAAGTGTTTAATTGTTTAATTAATTTGCCTGTTTATTAATTGTTTTTAATTTTGGTGGTAAGATTTTAAATTCTTTATATGTTCTGGATATTAATCCTGTGTCAGAATAGCATCTAGCAAAATTTCCTCCTAATTTGTAGATTTTTAATTGTTCCTTTTGCTGTGCAGAAGCTTTTTAATTTTATGCCATCCCATACGTTAGTTCTTGACATTATTTTCTTTGTCCAGTGAGTCTTAAATTTGGGCTCTTATTGTTGTCCCAGAGTTCTTCTCTATTATGGTCATCATTACCTATTTTCTTTTCTTTAACACTGTCACATTATTCAAGATCAATCCCTTTTCTTCCAGCCCAGAGATTCTGTCTTCAGTGCAATCTACCCTATTAGAGAGAATTTAAACTGAGCATTTTATGTGATTTATTGTGTCTGTCGTTTTCAAGTTTCCTGCTTGGTTCTTTTCCAGTAGTACCTCTTCAGAGAATTTTTCATTCATATCCTGTACTGACATTCTGAAGTCATTGAGATTTTTTTTTGTGTGTGTGTGTGTGTTCTCTTGGAATTCATTGATCATTTTTATAATCATTATTTGAATTTTTTATTGGTATTTCAGTATCTTTGGAGTCATTTCTGGTGAACTCTGAACTTTCTTATATTCCTGTGTTGGGTTTTATGGATCTATTGTAATGGATTTATTTTTTCCTATTTGGTGTGGGACTTCCTTTTTAGATCATAGCTTTCTCTTGCCCAAGAGCTCTGGGATATTAAGTTCTTGTGACTTTCTAAATATATTTCTAAATAGGTTTGTAGTAAAGTTTTACTGATAATTCTTTAGTGATAATTAGTGTATCTTGTTACAGTATAAACTGTGTCAGAGCTTGAGGATTCTACTTTTCCTGTAAGCATCCAAAGAGTGGGGTCCTCATTGTAGATCTAGTAATTGTATTGTATACACAGGATATGTGGGGTACATCATCTGTGATTTCTCTTCTTCTCTTAATGACTATTCTAAAGGGGTATATGAAAGTGATACAGATTAAGACCCCTCACAGTGTAGAGGACAGAGTCCGTGTTAATTCTCTGTTTTTGCTGTAGAAATGAATTTCCATGCATGAGATCTAGGATCCAATCCCTAGACATATTTATGTGGGTCCTGGTCATTAATTTGGGGGTTTTCTCTTCTGTTGTTTATATTAAAGTGTCGGTGAGGTCTAAGAATGGGTAATTTGTGTGTGAAGCAAGGTGCACTGTGTATTGATGGGGTTTAACCCTGAAGTAGAATCTCTACCATGTGAACTTGTGAAGTCCCTGTAGTTTCCCAGCACTTCACAGAAAAGGGAGAAACAAACAATCACACACAGCTACAGAAGCACACAATACACAGCATTGAAATAAATACTTGGTACTTACTATAATAACTACAATATTATAATTACTACTAAAACAAGAATGATGAGGTCAGTTACTGCCAAAAGTAAAAACAATAAATGTGAATTAGATGTGGCATTAAACAGCAAGTGTGACCTATGCCATCCACAGTACTGGTAGCTGCAACAACAAGAATGGTGGGGGCAAAAGTTATACAAACTAAGTAAAAATAATTTGTTAAGAGAAAATAAAATGTGATAGGAAACTAAGAGAAAGTTTCTAGTGTTCAAAATATGCAAAGAGAGAAAGCAGAAGAGATATAGCCAGTGATGGATATTTTTTTAAAAAGGAGGAGAAAAAAGTGCATATATTTTTTAAAAGTAAATAAAGGAAGAGAGAATGCGTGAACAAGAGAATTTGACTATTGAAGGTGGGAAAAAGAGAGAGAGAGAAATAAGAGAAACAAAAGCAAAACAATCAGCACAGCAATATCACCAAAAGGAAAAAAACAGTCAATATGATTCTTTATGAAAAATGAAAAAAATTGTCTCCACTGAGGTAGTCAGAACTTTCAGCAAGGATGTATGTTTGTGTCCAACTTTCCTCCTTTTTATTTATTTTTTTTTCTTGGGCTATGCAACCCTTAGCAAGAGCAAGAGTTGGGGGTTGTTAAATCCCTCCCCTTGTTGTGTTGCTCATCAAGCTGCCAGCTGGGGTGGCCTAAAACAGAAGACAGCTGAATAGCTTTCAGCTTCCCTTCTCACCAGTTTAAGACAGGACGGAATAAGAAGTACCGTCCACTGGACAGATCTGTCCACTGTATGGACAAATCTGATTGGTGCACTTCCAGGGTGGGGCGGTTGGGAGTTTTGTCAGTTGGGATGTACTTCAAATAAGGCATTTTGGACTTGGTTGGGTGGTTTCTGCTCTAGAGAGATTAGATCAGCACACACCAAATCTCTTCTGGGAGTCTGGATCTCTGGAGCCTCCTGAGAATTCTACTTACAGGGCCAGAGAGCCAATCCTTTATAGGTCTCACAAACTCTACTGGCCATGAATATAGCCTTCCCAGACTTGGTCTCTGAGTGTGGTCACACCTACCTGTTCAGTTTCCTAACACTCTTTAGCAGATCATGTGAGCACCCAGACTCAAAGGGAGATCAAATTGCACTCTCCTCTATATCTCCAATTTGAATTCTACTGGGTACAGCCTTCCCTGTGTCTGTTTTATTCATGTTCTGCTAGGTACACCCAGATCACATGATAGGCAGTTGCCAGGGCATTATAGCAACATTTGCTATAATCTCTCATGCTCCTGTAGTAGCAAGCTGCAGTATGGTCTTCTCAAAACGATTCTCTGCCTAAACTCTCCACTTGCCAGTTGAGAAATACAGAGTACTTTTCTTCTCTTTCTTTCTTTCTTTTTTCCCATAGAGTAATTTTCAAACAACAGTTTGCCATGCAGCCTCTGAATCAGCTAAGTCCAGGCTACTTTTCTGTTCTCCAGCTTTTTCTATGCCAAATGTGTCTCTTGTGCTTCTGTCTGTTTTGTGTTACCTCTGCCCTCTGTGGTGAATGGATGCCACAGCCACTGCCACAACTGGCTTGGCTCCAATGTTCTCTTTCTTGTTCTTTGTCCAATGCACCCTAATTTCTGACTTTCTAAAAGACAATGATCATTCAATATTGAATTTCAATTCCCTCTTTCCCCCACTTCACTGAAAAGCAGTACTCTCACTGCTTGAATCCCAAGTCACAGAGCAACTGGAAATCCAGCCTTCTTCTCATACACTATCTGGAATCCCCTCTGCCAAGATATTTTTACATGACAGGATTGTCATGTCAACAGAAAATATGGAAAGCAGTGACTGGTAAACAAATAAAAAGTTTTTGGTAGTTTCCCACAGATGATACGGTTCAATAAACCAATGCTTAAGTATGCATAGTATTTTGTAAAATATTTAATACTCATGAAAAACTGTTTTAATTTTTATATGTAAATAGAAGACATGAAATTTTGAAGGCTTTATTTTCAGTTCAAGCAAATTCAAACTGTAAAATGGGAATAGCTATCTCCAGATAAATACATTTCAATCAATAAATTAAAATGTAATTAAACCCCAAACAATGCAATAGAATTTTGAATTTTTATTTTGAAGAGTATGTTTTATTTTAAAAATTTTTAGAAAAAGCTGTCAGAAGCTAAATTTATGTAAAAATTTGCCTTAGAAAACATAGCAAACTAGTGTTTGTAGATTTGGATTCGTTTAGTTTTTTGTTTTGTTTTGTTTTGTTTTGCTGTTATCAGAACACTTGACAAGAACAAGAGGAGAAGTTTACTTTCACTCACAGTTTCAGAGGTCTCAGTCAATGATCAATCAACTCCACTGATCTGAGCCTGAGGTGAACATTATGACAGAATAAAGCTACTCAGCTTGTGGCAACTGGGAAACAGAGTGATAAAGGGGAAGGATCCAGGCCCCAGTGACCCAGCTCCTCCAACTATGCCTAATCTACTTATGGTTACCACCCAGTAGTCCATTCAATTACCAATGGATTAATCCAGAAAATGAATCAACCCACTAATGAGGTCAGAGCTCTAGTCTTTGCCTAAAATCTCCACCTCTGAGTCTTGCTATATTGGGAAAAAAAGCTTTCAACAGATAGTTTTCCAGCACATATTCCAGATCCAAAGCATAATAGAATTAATGAATGCATAGTAAATAATTCTTTTTTGAGGGGGTGGGTATTGGGGATTGAACTCACTGAGCCACACCTACAGCCCTATTTTGTGTTTTACTTAGAGACAGAGTTTCACTGAGTTGCTTAGCACCTCACTTTTTCTAAGGCTGGCTTTAAACTCCTGACCCTTCTGCCTCAGCCTCCTGAGCTGCTGGGATTACAGGCACATGCCACCATCCCCACTGTCATTCTTAATACATCAAAAAATAAAATAAAAAACCCACAAAAATGAAAGTTTATATAAATTTTCTTTCTCCATAGAAATGCCAAATAGGAGCTTATGTCTTATTCTAGATTCAGTGGAATCCTCATGTTCCCTTATTTAGAATAATAAAATAATGGCTTTCTTCAGAGCATTAATTTATGGGAAAGTATTTCAAAACTATTCTTCTAAATTTTAATATTCCTGTAGTGTCTATAAGGGTTCTCTCCTTAGTACTCCTGGTCACCGATCACTTAAGGAAAGTTGCTTGTTCCAACAAGAAGCCTGGCTAAATACTAAAGCATAAAAAGACCAGGAGAAATGGTTACAGAGTTTAACTTCTATAATTCAGATAAAGTTAGACATTAGACAATATATTAAATATTCTAGTTCTTGTTTTAAGTAAGTGATGATTTCCAATTTCAGTATACATGAGACTTATTTTGAAGGTTATACTTGGAAGTTAAATCTAATATAATAGATGAATTTAGAGTCTGACACATGGAACAGTAAGAGGTATGAACACAAAATCCACAAGTAAGATATAAATATGTGTTGTTATTTGCTAGTCCTGTCTCCTATTTGTTATTTCTGTAACATGTATTTTCTATTCTAAGCATTCACTCCAACCCAACATTATTCTCCCCATGGACAGGAAGATGTTTGGCATTTACTCGCTGTAAGATGAGAAATCTGTGCACAAGTTCTCACAGCAGCAGTTCTGGACCTTCCTCTCCTTCTTAATGTACTCTGAAATAGTTCCAGTTGATTATATACACTTGCCAGAAAGTTCTGAAGTGTGTTCAGTTGTTTTTTCAGCTTGCTGTTAAGAGCCTTCACACCATGGTCCTAAGCTATAATCTCTCCAGTTAAAAAGTGGTCATCTAATCATCTTTCAGGAGCTGAAGCCTGAAGAAGTTATCTTTCACTGCAGATAAACCCAGGTTGTGGCATGTACTTCATTAATGTCGTAAATTCCCAGAAATATAAATGTGAGATAGTCAATGTGATCTGACAGACAGTGTCCGGAAACATAAGCCAACTGACATCTGAAGAGCCTTGAGGAATTAAAATGCATTGTTCATCTGCTTAGCTTCCTAGCACAGGTTTCCCCTAAATACCTCCCAAAATCCATTCTGTCTTCCTGTTTGATAGCCTCATATACAATCTTTATGTATTCAAAGAAAATAGAGCTATATAGAAAATGATGACATAAAACATAATGAACTTAAAATCATAATCCAAAGACAGTAAGACTTGGAAATAAGTATCCAATGATAAAATTTATTTTTCCCTAATCAATAAAACCTGTTGTGCCACTTAGATTAAAGTTACAGTCTAATTTAACAGACCTATATTTCAGTATGATAACATTTTATGCCTGTCAAATTTCTATATTACAGCTTGAGAAATAACATTTTAACTCCCCATTATATTACCACCCTAATCTCATAACAAAGTTCTATACAATCCATTGGCAAAGTCCCAACTCTCCTAATTAAGTACAGCTTTAAGACCTCAAAATAACATTGGAAAATATTTTCATAATGCTGGAAACTCAGGGACAATTAAGTATTTTATTCAGCATTTATAATCAGTGCTTAAAGTTCACCCTTCTTGTTTGCATGTAATGATATATTTTAAGTAGATAAAAATCTACTATATGAACTACTAATTCTTTCCATGGTGACTAAGGTGAGTTATGAAGAACAAGAAGAATCCCAAAGGATATAACTCTTCCCAACAGATAAAGTAAGGTTAGCCCAAACCTTCATGTCAGTGTCCCCATTCTAGCAAGCAGAAAAGTTCATTCAAATTTATTTCAGAGGCAAGATCAGAGTCTGTGTGATGTTAGCAGTTCTCCTCCCTAGCAGTCTTTGTAATCCTTCAATATGTCAAAGGAGATAAGTTGTTCTTGCTGTATTACTGACAATCCACAGGAAACAATAACTATGCATTCTTTGAAATTTCAAGCAGTTCCCCCTTCAAGTCTGCATCTCTAGGCTGAGCTTCAAGGAGAAAGGCTTTTCTGTCTCAAGAGGGAACCTCTCTTACTCAGAAGTTCAAATCCATCCTTATCATCTTTTACCATTGTTGCATAGTATCTTTAATCCTGCATTATTTATAGGATGAGCATTTGAAAGTAAGTCTCGCATGACATTAAATTGTGATCATCTCCTCCATCAGTCTTGCCAAAATTCTATTAAGCAGTGTTTCCACAGATTCCCATCAGTCTAGGACATTAGGTTCTCAAATTATACCACCTATCTTTTTCATCACAATATTTAGTTAAATCAGCACTTTTTCTTGCACCATACTTTGGGATGTTTGTTTTAATTTTCTGAGAAATTTCTTCCAATTTTCAACATGTTTGTCACTTTCCATACTTTCCATTTTCCAACTTAGAAGTCCAACTTTACTATTTTAGGCAAAAGTACTTCAAAAGATCATAGAGTTACTTTCTTTATTCTGGAAACCATTTCCCAAATCAAACCTTTCTTGTGGACTCCAGAGTTCTTGACAGAGTCATTTTCCCTTTAAATTGTTTGCTATTGAGATGTCATTGCAGAAAATTAATCATTGATGCATCTGATATCAGGGCGAAAAGTGTGGCTCCTGTGAATAATATACTCTCATTTTTTCATAAGGAAAATCTGAAAACAGAAAATATACCCAATTACTCAGAAGTGTTTCTTTAGTTAGAACCAAAGTTTTAAATGTGACATTAAAGAAGTTGGGCTTCAATTTACCTAGCATAACCAGGTGATAGGTTAGAGAATCAGTCTCTCTATTATTACAGTTCACTTGAGATTTTGATAACAGGGAAAGCGACTTTGGAAGAGGAGAGTTTTCACATTGAATAATTACTTCCTCCTTTCCTTTTTTCAGAAAATACAATTATATATATAATTATCTCTATATTCCCTATACTTAAACACATACCCATATGTTTGTATGATTTATATTTGATTTTTTTTGGTCAGCTTTTTTTTTTCTTTTTGGTACTGGGGATTTAATCTAGGGTGTTTAACCACTGAACTACATCTCCAGCCTTTTTATTTTTTTCTTTTGAGACAGGATTTAATTGCTAAGTTGGTCACCTTTATTGAGATAGTACTTAATAAAATATAATTCACTAATTTTAAGTGTGCCATTAGATAACTTTTGAGAAAAACATGCAGTTCCATAATCACCACCACAATTATAATATAGAAAACTTCCATCAAACTAAAATGTTTTCTTGTACTCCTTTCCAGTTAATTTTCTCCCTTCACACCCCAGCCATTGGAAACCACTGATTTTCTGTAACTCTCATTTTGAGTTTTTTAGAATTTCATCTTAATGGAATCCTATAATATGTATTCTTTTGTGTTCAGCATCTCTCACTTAGCATATTACATTTACGATTCACCCACGTTGTTGCAAGTACCCACAATTTATCTTTTTTTTGTGGTGATTACTATTATATCAGTTTGCCTTCTCATTTCCTCATATCATAAATCAAGATTCTCCTCATTGCAGAAGAGCTGATAGCGCAAATGCATGTCCATTCTGTGGAAACCCTACCCACAAAGATGTGGCTTAATGTCATGACCTCTTATAGATGAAAACACTGTTGGCTTCAGATCCTTCCTGAGTTCTTGGACAATCTCTGCAGGTGTGTTTCTCTGGCTCCATGTCAACTGGATGCTGGCCAATGAGAGGCAAGATAGTAGAGGGTAGAGGAAGGGAGTAACTCTAGTATTTCTCTCACCAGTCTTTGTGTTGGTCAGCTCTTTTGATAAAGGATACACTTTCTCTTTGGCTTCAGCTTCCACCAGAAAAAACTACCATGGTTCCAGTTTCTATCATGTCAACCCAACCCCTACATTTGAGTAACACCTATTTATTTCATTCCTTTCAAGTTAAAGAACACTTTTTCTATTGCTTGTTTCTGGGTCTTCATTGAGTCTTATTTAATGCGGTTCTCTGCACCAAATTTCTCTGTTATAGCAACTTGAAGTAGTATATACTATTTGATCAAATCTTACATTTAAATTACATTTAATTACATTTCACAAAATCCAAGTCACTTTGATTATCTATGGTAACCTAACTTGTAACACAAAACTTATTTAATGCTTACACTAATGCTGAGGCATAATTATTATTTCCATTTATAAATTAAACTTATGGATGGTATATATCATACAGAAAGTCACAGTGCTAATAAATAATAGAGGATAAGGTGCCAAGAGGTTGAAAATAGATTAAAGAGGCTGGCCATGGATGTGGAGGCATGCAGGTAAACTGTGTTTAGTAGAGCACAGGATAATTTATATGACTTTAGGCAAAAGTGTAAAACCATTTTGTAATCTGTTCCAGGTGAATGCAAACTATTTTTAATTCTTTTTTCTTGATCATATTGGAAAGAATGCATTTATTTTCCAGATCAATACCATAGTATGTCTGAGGTGGTGTTAGTTTACTCTAGCAATAGTATCACATCTGCCACAGCAGCAAAAATTAGGGATCTTACTTGTTTGAGTTTCTGGTAGTCTCCTATCTCCCGAGGATCCTTCAGGGTATTACAGAAATCAAACTGGTGAATTAGATAGAGACATGATGGAAAACACCAGCCTGCATTGTGTGTATCTTTAAGCATAGTACTTATCACTGTCATTCACCCCCAGATTAAGTACTGTAACTGATTTACTATTTGATTAGCAAATGAGAGGTGGGGATAGTTAGGGTTGGATGTTTTCATTTAACAGTTCCTATTACAATGCTCTTGTCTCAAAGGACAAGGAGTCAATGTAGAGAATGTACCAAATACCAAGCATTTGATCCCAACTGTACCCTCAAAGATCAGCACAATGACCACCTACTGGGTCTATGGAGCCTCCCACATTTGATTGCTTTGTTCTCTTGCACCCCACTCTAGAAGGGCATCACAAAGACAACATGAACCCTGTAACAGTCTCATGATGTGTGGGAGTTTGTCCTTCCACATATTATACTTACCTACGCAAACATCTCTGGGTCCCTTTGGGGAAAGAGTGGAACATATTACTATTAACATTATCATGGCATTGCAGAACTCTTCTTTTGGAGGATCTGCCCTCTCTTTTAGTAGCTAGAAACCAGCTGTAAAATTGGTTGAGTGCAAGAATAAAGGTCATGAATGTTGGGTTGTTTTGAGAGGTAGAGCTCTTGCCTAGCAGGCATGAGCCCCAGGATCCAATCCCCAACACCACAAGTAAATAAATAAATAGGGTCAGTGATTGTGACTTTTTTCTGGGTCAACTGTTATCAGCCTCCAGATCATATACACTTAAATTTTACATAACAGATTGAGTAATGAATCATCAGTTATCAATTTATTTTACTGCTAGTGATACCATGTCTATTAATCATCTCCCTAACCCTCTTTCTGGTCAAGATGCTAGGCTGTTTCTCCAACCTTGCCACTCATAATAATTATATATACCTGGCTTCTTACTCAAATGTTGTTGCCTGCTTCAGTATGCCCTTCATCCACAGTGCTACTGGTTTTGCAATGGGATTTCTTACTATCACCTCTACCATCATCCCTGGCCTGCAGAAGCAAGTCACCACTGAATTTCTAAGTTGTGTAGGTATCCCTCTTACCAGTTCATTTTTTTTTTTAGTTGTTGATGGACCTTTATTTTCTTTATATATGGTACTGAGAATTGAATTCAGTGCTTCACATATGCTAGGCAAATTCTCTACCACTGAGCAACAGCCCCAGCCCACCAGTACATTCTTGATGGTTTTGGTGAATAGTATGTCCTTCTAGCCTTCCCATACAATAAATTCCTTGTAAGTCTTCTTTGCTTACGTAGTTATCCCCTTCTCATGAGACATTATCCTTATCTCTCTTTAGAGTGACATTTTTTTGCATTCCATGGAAATTTTGTTATGACAATCTCACTTAATATAGGTCAGGGGTAATCAAATATCATAAATATCATAAAATATGATACCTATGTTTGTAAATCAAGTTTTATTGATTGTCTGATGCCCAAATTTAAGTTTCTGTTAAGTACTTGTTCTCCACTTTCTGCTTTACTTCAACTTTGTCTAGAACATCAATCAATTCTGCCATTACAGTTCCTAATTCTAAATGCCTAATAGAATGTAAAAGATAATGAATTCCCTTTTACCAACATACATTGCACCAAGGACTATCTCTCCTCTGCCTGTCAGCAATAATATGAGCCTTCTGACCAATATCTGCTGAAAGAAAGTGGAAAAACACACACATAAGTAGGAAAATGTAATTAAGATCCTCAATTTGTCTATTTATTTCTCTTTGTAATTATCACTGTTCTCACTTGGAATTTCATAAAAGATTAACTACTTCCTTTCCCTTGATTGTCTTCCCCATAAGACACCATGTTTGTTTGTTTGTTTTTTAAAATTTACTGTGAAGGATTTCAGGAACTTGTTACAACTCTCATTACTAATACACTAAATGTGTTGGAAAGAAGATCGTTTTTCTTTGCTCAAACTTTCAAAGATATTATGGAAAGAAATAATGTTAATAATCATATGCTGCATATAAAATCATCATTTAGGATATGGGCTAACTTGAAAAATAAGTGACAAACAATGTTTTAAACAAGAAATAGAATAGAATTCAATTACCATATAAAAATATTGATGATAGGGAAAATGGTATGTATGATAACAGAAAAAGAGTTTTTTTTAAACATAATGTAAGTGAACTGTGAAGAGCAGGGTGTGATTGATTGTTAATTACAAAGACATAAGAAGCACCTGTGAGAGAAAAGTGACACAAGTATGTAAAAGAGATGATAATGACTAATGCCAGTGTAGCAAGAAGCTAATAGAGATGATTGGAAATGTGGCTGTAAGTCTAATCGTGTTCCATCCATATAGGCTTAATAATAGCAGCTGCAAAGGGGATAGCTATGTATCACTTTAATGTAGATGTTTAACATTAAAACAAAGACATCACACATTTCATTAATTCCTTCATTATGTATATTTTCATGCCTCAGCTTCCAAAGTAGCTGTGACTATAGTTGTGTGCTAAAAAAGGCTTAAAAGTCTAAAAGTGCAAATAATATCCTTCATTCTGGAATACTAAAACAGGTAACTGTCATAAATAAAGACAATAATTAAAAGATAAAATCAAATTTCAATTTTTACTTTGAATTCAAAAGCAGGATTCACACCAAACACTAAAATAACTTTCTCATGCAATGGATACATAAAAATTCAAAAGCAGAAGCAGTAAAATTTTAATTCATTGAAATTTTTAAAAATATTAACTAAATGAATCACATGTTTATAAAAGATTAGTGTATACACTGATCTTTATTTAATTGCATTGTTTCAAAGAGAGACTAGGCTTTACAATCAAAAACAAAGAATGGTATTTCCCAAACTCTATCAGATCAGGTAAGGAAAGAATATGGCCAATTTCTTGGATAGTTTTGTATTAAGGTCTTTAGCCAACTTTTATCTCTAGAAATAGGCAAAAATGTAATTTGATTTTGTCAGGGCATCCATAAACCTAATGATGGTTGAGATGTAAAATTAAGATAAAACGAAACTGTAGACACTAAGGCATAGACAGTAGAATGAAGTCAGTTTACAGTCTATCTGCAAAATGTTGATTAAAAGCACAACAGAAAAATTAAAATAAAAATGAAAATAAAAACTTGATATTTACCAGTAGCAACCATATAAAGAGAGAACTCCAACGGACACTTCAGTCCATCCCAGGAGAATTTTTATGATTATAAAATCATAAAGGGGAGATGAAAAAAAAATGTACTATAAAGGTAACTGATAAAACCATCCTGTGGATTGTGTGGGGCTGGTTAGTTATTAACTAACAAAGCTATGCAAATGCATACATACAGTGCCCGACAGATAAAACCATTTTCATAGGCCAAAAGCACATAGACTCATTTGGAGAAAATGATGGGGCAAAATGAACAAAATATAGTTAGTAACTATTATGTATAGGCGTTTGCTTTCAACTACTATCTCTTCATTTTTCTCTTACTTTCTGGTTTCTATTCACAAATTTAATTTATCATCAAGAAAATATTTAGAATAATTCAGAGAGTTAACCCTCCTGAACCACAGAGATCATTTTTTTTCTTTAAAATTTTCAAGAACACATTAAGCTTTTTACAATTTTGTCTCTGTCTACTATATTTTAAGTCTCTTAAGAGCATCAAATATATTTTATGTGTCATGGATCCCAAGAGTCTTACACAGTGCTAGCTTAGTAAAGACACGAGTGCTTAGTAAATATTGGTTGGATAAATTAATGAATAATTTCAGGTAAATTAAGTCAATCATTCAGGAGAATTATCAGATGTTGAGAGCCACAGCCGAAAGGGGCCCCAGCAAACTTCCAGCTGCCAGCAAACTTCCAGCTGCCAGCAAATTTCTAGCTGCCAACTGATTGGCTCCTCTGCGGTGATGCTCATTGGGCTGTTTCCCTGCCCTTTCAGACCACGGAGCTGCTCATTGGGGGACTTTTTTTGGCTCCACCCACTGAACCAGCCAATCGGCCTCAAGAGCAGGAAGAGTGGGGGAGGTTGAGAGGCTTGTGGGAAGCCGGTGGTGACAGTTGGGCTCTGAAGGTTTTCCTGAAGAGCTTGTGTGGTTTGGTGTGTGTGTTCTAAAAATAAAGTTCATTTCTTTTGACAAGTGGCTCCTGAATTGTGCCCAGCCAGACTGTGGCAAGGTAAGTTAAGTCAGTCATTCAAGAGCATTATCAGCAGCTTTCAAAATACAATTTTAATTGTTTCAGGTCAACATTTGATTCCCCTGTACTAAGTTTACTTACAATGTAGTTTTGAGTCAGTAGTTTTCTTTGTGTTATGAACAAAAAGTGAAAAGGAGAATAAAGAAAAGCCACATGAAAAATTCATCTTATATAAAGACATGTGCTTAGTTATCTTTTCTTACTTCTTCTTCTTCTTCTTCTTCTTCTTATTATTATTATTATTATTATTATTATTATTTTCTTATTGATGGTGCTGGGCATTGAGCCCAGGGCCGTGTGCATGCTAGGCAAGCACTGTACCAGCTGAGCTATATCCCCAGCCGCATTCTGATTATTATAACCATATTCCTTACATAATATTATTCTATACAGATTTTCCCAGAAAAAAAATATTATAAGCCTTTCCATTGTATCCCATTACAATTATAATTTTACCTATTGTTTTAAATTATTTGGAAAATGTTTTATAATTTTTTGTTTCATTTTGTTTGAGAAGTTTATATTATATGTGCCTTTGGCTATTTGAAAGTGTTTTTTAAACTTTACTCATAATCTTTAACTATAGAATGCTAAATTCATTAGAATTTTATTCTATACACTTTCTAGGGGTGTGTTGCTAAGGACCCTTAGTAGGAAAAATAACATTTAATTTAAAAATGCTCTTAATACTTGAATAAATCACTTGGCGTTCTGCAATATCACGTGGTACCTATGAATATAGTTAAAATAAGAAGACATATTCTTTTTGAAGACAATATAAAATGATAATAAGTACCGGAAAAGATGTTGGAAACCACCAGCATTAGGGAGATGCAATCTGAGATCATCTTGAGGCATCATCACACTAAACAGGTTAGCCAAAGATAACCAAAGTGGTAATACCAGATAAAGATGAGGATGCAGAGAAACTGGATCTCTCACAACTTGCTGGTGAATCCTGAGAATGGTACAGCCACTAGTTTGAGTCACTAGTTTGAGTCACTAGTTTCTTAAACAAGTAAACCTACCCTTATCACAGGGCCCAGCTCTGACTCTGGTGGATGTTTATTCCAATAAAAAGGAATGAAATGTCCACCCATGCAGCAACTTAGGTGAATCTCAGGGGCATCATGCTGCATGAAAAAAGGCCAATCTCCAAAAGTCATATAGTGCATGATTCCATTTATAAAACATTCTTGAGATGATAAAATTATGGAGAGGGAGAAAAAAATTAGTGGTTTCAGAGGTAACAGATAGTGAAGGAGTGGTGTTGGCAGTGATGTTGTAAAAGGGTATCAAGAGGGAAGAGAACTGGAGGACATTATATTAAGCAAAACAAGTCACGAACAGAAAAATAAATACTGCGTGTTCACACTTACATGTGGAAACTAAAGGTAATCTCAAAGAAGTAGAAGAATAGTGGTTAGAGAGCCTGGGAGAGTTGTGTGTGGGTGTGTAGACAGAGGATGATTAATAGGTGCAGGGGTGCAGATGGATAGAATAACTCTTAATTCTGTATAACATGTAGGATAACTATGGCTGACAATAATTAATATTTCAAAATAGCTAATAATGAGAATTTTGAATGTTCTCAACACAGAGAAATGACATGTCTTCTGTGAGAGATATGCCGATGATGTTTTCATTATACATTGTATTTATATATTGTATTTATATATTGAAATGCCATTGTATATATATATATATATATATATATATATATATATATATAAAATGCTATGATTACCATATATAAACTATACACACACACACACATATGCACACATACACACACACACATACACACACAACTGAAAAGAAAATTGGAAAGAAAAATTTTAGAGGTAATGGAATATGTCTCTATCTGGTTTGTATTGGTCATTATAGGAATCTACACAGATGATACAATGTCATAGAACTACAACACATTGTTCTAACATTGGTTGGTCTTCCTGGTTTTGATATTGCACTACAGTTGTATAAGAAGAAACCAGTGGGGAAAACCGAGTGGAAGGAAAGTACTATTGTTCTGTACTACCTTTACCAATTTCTGTGATTCTATAATTCTTCAAAACAAAAAAACACCTTCATTGATTTTTTCCCATCTTGAATTAAGTTCTAAAAAAGGCAATACACTATTTTCCCTTTATTTCCTCAATGTAATTTTTCATTATTTTATGTTACCATCGTTCTGTTCTTGTGGGTTTCAAGACTCACTAGATTGAGTTTACTCAGCAATGTTTTCTGCTTTTGTAACAGTAAATACAATGATATGAAGAAAAAATTTTGCAATCTCTGTACTCAAGCATAAGGCTAATTAATACACAAAACATAGTATGTTCATTCAGGAAACAGATATGCTTATGTAGAAGGAATATTTATTTTTAAGATAAACATTCAAAATATTGTATCAACTAACTGATGTAGTGATAGCTATCTATTGTTAGAAATATATACATCTTTGCTTTTGACAAGTTGGTTATAATCAAGACACTACCAAATTGGAACTTCCTTTCATATTCTATATCACATATTTAAATGTGAACAGAAAAATAAACAGGAATAAATTTGCAATTTATTCCCCAGTCAAAAAAAACACTATACAATGAAATGATTTGCATTTTCATTTGTTGCACAGATGTGTCTGGAAATAAATTGACATGAAATCTGGGATGTCTAGCCATAAATTATTCTCAGTGTGATACAGAGGATATACATTTTAACTACAATTTATACTGCTAAAGGATCCTTGAAACCACTATTCAGGAATGATTGCGGAAAATTTTGAAGTAAACAGTGAGATATTTATCCACCAGAGATATATAACACTACTCTACTTGTAGCCAAGGTGAGCTAAGGTCCTAGGTCAAAAGACTACTTTGGTTTAGCTTTCCATAGTTTGGCTCAGCCTTGCTCACTGTAAGTGCCACCTCCAGCTTTATATGCTCCCTGTGCTCAGCACTGGCCCACTCTTTATAGTAAATAATAGCTGCGTTTTGCCCTAAGCCTTACATAAAAGAGAAAATATATTTCTTAGCTTAGTGACCCAGATTTCCTGTCAGTGGGAAGGAGAATATCATCCTTTTCTTACTATATATAAATAAATATATAAATCTTTGCTTTTGACAAGTTGGTTATAATCAAGACATTACCAAATGACAAATCACCTTTCTGTAGAGTCCATTCTGAATGCTGTTGCATTGGGGTCCAAGCTTTCAACACATGACCTTTGGGCAACATTCCAGATCCAAATTATAGCAGGTGCCTTCTTCTCTTTAGGTGTTCTGTGTTTATTTATTGTTTTGAATCACAAATAATGATCCTTTTTCAGTGTAAGACCTATCACATTTGGCTTGAATCTGGTTCCAGTGGTTGTTGCTCCTACTGCTGAAAGGCATTTCTGATCACTCAGATTCAGTCTTTTAGCATGGTTCACTCTGACCACAGCTGTTTGTCATTTTATATTTCTGTCTGTGAGAGATACCTACCTAATGTATTCAAAACTGACCGTCCAAATAAAAGCATTTCTCTAATTCTAAATATGTTTGGAATATTCCTGGAAACTATGGGGATACGAAGGGAAAACTCTGGTTCATTCTCCAGCACATGTGACAAAAAGCACCCAAGAATCATAAGTGTATCCCTATACATATATTCAGTGCCTAAAAGGTACAAGGCCTTGTGGTAGATATTGTGAACAACATAAAGCTGTGATATATATATATATATATATATATATATATATATATATATATATTGAATGAAATTTAATGAATTTTTCAATATAAATCATACTATAATTTAATATAAGTTAATAAACAATATCAGTTAATAAAATAAATTTAAATCAAACAATAGTAATAATAAAAGAAATTTAAACAATACTAATAAAATAAATTTAAATTAGATTAATTTATATTAAATGATAATATAATTTATATTTAAAAATATATTAAATTTTGTTTAAATTAATTTTAATAAAAATGTTCTTTTTAAAATTTTTTTTTATTGGTTGTTCAAAACATTACAAAGCTCATGACATATCATCTTTCATACATTTGATTCAGGTGAGTTATGAATTCCCATTTTTACCCGAAATACAAATTGCAGAATCACATCAGTTAAACATTCACAATTTTTACATAATGCCATATTAGTGACTGTTGTATTCTGCTGCCTTCCTATCCCCTACTATCCCCCTCCCCTCCCCTCCCATCTTCCCTCTCTACCTCATCTGCTGTTGTTCAATTCTCTCCCTTGTTTCCCCCCCTTTCCCCTTACAACCTCTTATATGTAATTTGTGTTACATTGAGGGTCTCCTCCCATTTCCATGTGCTTTCCCTTCTCTCTCCTTTTCTCTCCCCCCACTCATCTCTGTTTAATGTTAATCTTTTCCTCATGCTCTTCCTCCCTGTTCTGTTCTTAGTTGCTCTCTTTATATCAATGAAGACATTTGGCATTTGTATTTTAAGGATTGGCTAGCTTCGCTTAGCATAATCTGAACTAATGCCATCCATTTCCCTGCAAATTCTATGATCTTCTCATTTTTTAGTGCTGTGTAATACTCCATTGTGTATAGATACCAATAAAAAAAATGGCGATATTACCCAAAGTTCTCTATAGGTTTAATGCAATGCCAATCAAAATCCCAATGACATTTCTTGAAATAGATATAGAAATAGAAATAGAAATATATAAAGCAATCATGAAATTCATATGGAAATACAAAAGACCCAGAATAGCAAAAGCAATTCTAAGCAGGAAGTGTGAATCTGTCGGTATAGCGATACCAGATTTCAAGTGTACTACAGAGCAATAGTAACAAAAACAGCAGGGTACTGGTACCAAAACAGGCAGGTGGACCAATGGTACAGAATAGAGGACACAGAGACCAATCCACAAAATTACAACTTTCTTATATTTGATAAAGGGGCTAAAAGCATGCAATGGAGGAAGGATAGCATCTTCAACAAATGGTGCTGGGATAACTGGAAATCCATATGCAACAAAATGAAACTGAATCCCTTTCTCTCGCCGTGCACAAAAGTTAACTCAAAATGGATCAAAGAGCTTGATATCAAATCAGAGACTCTGCATCTGATAGAAGAAAAAGTTGGCTCCGATCTACATATTGTGGAGTCGGGCTCCAAATTCCTTAATAGGACACCCATAGCACAAGAGTTAATAACAAGAATAAACAAATGGGACTTACTCAAACTAAAAAGTTTTTTTCTCAGCAAGAGAAACAATAAGAGAGGTAAAAAGGAAGCCTACATCCTGGGAACAAATTTTTACTCCTCACACTTCAGATAGAGTCCTAATATCCAGAGTATACAAAGAACTCAAAAAATGAAACAATAAGATAACAAATAACCCAATCAACAATTGGGCCAAGGACCTGAACAAACACTTCTCAGAGGAGGACATACAATCAATCAACAAGTACATGAAAAAATGCTCACCATCTCTAGCAGTCAGAGAAATGCAAATCAAAACCACCCTAAGATACCATCTCACTCCAGTAAGATTGGCAGCCATTATGAAGTCAAACAACAATAAGTGCTGGCGAGGATATGGGGAAAAGGGTACACTTGTACATTGCTGGTGGGACTGCAAATTGGTGTGGCCAATTTGGAAAGCAGTATGGAGATTCCTGGGAAAGCTGGGAATGGAACTACCATTTGACCCAGTTATCGCCCTTCTCGGACTATTCCCTGAAGACCTTAAAAGAGCGTACTATAGGGATACTGCCACATCAATGTTCATAGCAGCACAATTCACAATAGTTAGACTGTGGAACCAACCTAGATGCCCTTCAATAGATGAATGGATAAAAAAATGTGGCATTTATACACAATGGAGTATTACGCAGCACTGGAAAATGACAAAATCATGGAATTTGCAGGGAAATGGATGGCATTAGAGCAGATTATGCTAAGTGAAGCTAGCCAATCCCTAAAAAACAAATGCCAAATGTCTTCTTTGATATAAGGAGAGCAACTAAGAATAGAGCAGGGAGGAAGAGCATGAGGAAAAGATTAATATTGAATAGAGATGAGTGGTGGGAGGGAAAGGGGGAGAGAGGGAAATTGCATGGAAATGTAAGGAGACCCTCATTGTTACACAAAATTACTTATAAGAGGTTGTGAGGGGAAAGGGGAAAAAAACAAGGGAAAGAATTGAATTACAGCAGATGGGGTAGAGAGAGATGATGGGAGGGAGAAGAGGGGGGATAGTAGAGGATAGGAAAGGTAGCAGAATACAACAGTCACTAATATGGCATTATGTAAAAACATGGATGTGTACCCGATGTGATTCTGCAATCTGTATTTGGGGTAAAAATGGGAGTTCGTAACCCACTTGAATCAAATGTATGAAAGATGATATGTCCAGAGCTTTGCAATGTTTTAAACAACCAATAAAAAAAAAAAACATTTTCCCATTAAAAATGATATTGATGATTTATTTTGATCATTTTATACACAGCAGAACTACATTTAGTTCTTTGTCCTACTTATAAAAGTCACTAGATGTGAAAGCATCTACTTTCACAGTTTATATAACCTTTATGGACAATTTTAAATTCTTTAAAAAAATATTTATTATTTAGCCTTTAGTGGACACAACATCTTTATTTTATTTTATTTTTTTATGTAGTGCTGAGGATCAAACCCCATGCCTCACACATGCTAGGTGAAGGAGCTACTACTTGAGCCATATCCCCAACACTCTCTTAAATTCTTATTTTCACCTTGCTTCTTCATGATAATGAGAATTCAAATTTATGGGTAATATATCATTCACTGAACAACTTCTCAGTCCAAATCAATCCTTCTACTATTGTATTGTCACTGGAGTGTTATGTTAATCTTCCTACAATTGTGTGCGGAACATTTCATTGATTATGCCAATTCTTAAAAATACAAATGTGCTGAGCCCTAATATCCAGAGTATACAAAGAACTCAAAAAATTAAACAATAAGAAAACAAATAACCCAATCAACAAATGGGCCAAGGACCTGAATAGACACTTCTCAGAGAAGGATATACAATTAATCAACAAATATACAGAAAAAATATTCACCATCTCTAGCAATCAGAGAAATGCAAATTAAAACCACTCTAAGATACCATATCAGTCCAGTAAGAATGGCAGCCATTAGGAAGTCAAACAACAACAACAAGTGCTGGCGAGGATGTGGGGAAAAAGGTACACTTGTACATTGCTGGTGGGACTGCAAATTGGTGCAGCCAATTTGGAAAGCAGTATGGAGATTCCGTAGAAATCTGGGAATGGAACCACCATTCAACCCAGCTATTCCCCTTCTGGGACTATTCCCAAAGACCTAAAAAGAGCATACTATAGGAATACAGCTACATCAATGTTCATAGCAGCACAATTCACAGTAGCTAAAATGTGGAACCAACCTAGATGCCCTTCAATAGATGAATGGATAAAAAAATGTGGCATTTGTACACAATGGAATATTACTCAGCACTAAAAAATAACAAAATCATGGCATTTGCAGGGAAATGGATGGCATTAGAGCAGATTATGCTAAGTGAAGTTAGCCAATCCCTAGAAAACAAATGCTGAATGTCTTCTTTGATATAAGGAGGGGGACTCAAAACAGAGCAGGGTGGAAGAGCATGAAAAGAAGATTACCATTTAGAAGGGATGAGAGGTGGGAGGGAATGGGAGAGAGAAGTGGAATTTCATGGAAATGGAAGGATACCCTCATTGTTATACAAAATTACATATAAGAGGATGTGAGGGGAAAGGGGAAAAAAAGAGAGAAATGAATTACATTAGATGGGGTAGAGAGAGAAGATGGGAGGGGAGGGGAGAGAAGGGGGAATAGGAAGGGAATAGGAAAGGCAGCAGAATACAACAGACACTAGTATGGCAGTATGTATAAACTTGTATGTATAACCAATGTGATCCTGCAATCTGTACACATGGTAAAAATAAGAATTCATACCCCACTTGAATCAAATATATGAAATATGATATGTCAAGATCATTGTAATGTTTTGAGAAACCAATAGAAGTTAAAAAAAAGAAACAAGAAGAGACAAGGCCCATATTAAAGAGATTTAAAAATTCTACTGAAATCTATAAGAAAATGTTTGAATAAATTATGAGGTATTAAAAAAAGTACAAACTTAATATCTTGCATAGAATTTATCACCCTATGTTTATAGACTCAAAAAGCTTTCATGATTTTAATCTTCAACTGTGTTTTAACAAAGCCACATTATTAAGGGCTCTCTACTTCTGGCTTATTCTTTCTTACTTAGTCTTTTCTCCCATATGAGATCCTCACCACCACAGTCATCAATGGCTGACCTTGCATTATAATTCAAAGATCACTCTATGGAACATCTTCTCCATTGATTGACTGTATTCAATTTCAGGCTTCATAGCAGGAAATTCATATATATATCTCACAGCTTTATGTTGTTCACAATATCTACCACAAGGCCTTGTACCTTTTAGGCACTGAATATATGTATAGGGATACACTTATGATTCTTGGGTGCTTTTTGTCACATGTGCTGGAGAATGAACCAGAGTTTTCCCTTTGTATCCCCATAGTTTCCAGGAATATTCCAAACATATTTAGAATTAGAGAAATGCTTTTATTTGGACGGTCAGTTTTGAATACATTAGGTAGGTATCTCTCACAGACAGAAATATAAAATGACAAACAGCTGTGGTCAGAGTGAACCATGCTAAAAGACTGAATCTGAGTGATCAGAAATGCCTTTCAGCAGTAGGAGCAACAACCACTGGAACCAGATTCAAGCCAAATGTGATAGGTCTTACACTGAAAAAGGATCATTATTTGTGATTCAAAACAATAAATAAACACAGAACACCTAAAGAGAAGAAGGCATCCTGCTATAATTTGGATCTGGAATGTTGCCCAAAGGTCATGTGTTGAAAGCTTGGACCCCAATGTAACAGCATTCAGAATGGACTCTACAGAAAGGCGAATTGAATCCTGAGCTCTAACCTCATCTGTGGATCAATCCACTGATGGGTTCATGATTGGACAGGACTGTTGGGAGTTGGCAGTACTGTGGGCAGTACTGTGGGCAGTAGGGCCTAGTTGGAGGGCCTAGTTGGAGGGGAGGTCATTGGAGTTGATTCCCTGGAAGGGTACATCATATTCCTCAGTCCTTTCTTCCCCCCACCATTTCCCTGATCTCCATGAGATGAGCAGCTCTGTTTTGAAGCCAGGCTCTCTGCCATGGTATTCTGCCTCACTTCAGGCCATAGCAATGGAGCCTGAAATTGAACCAAAATAAATATGTACTCATTTAATTTTCTCAGGTATGTTGTCAAAGTGATGAAAAAGCCTTCTAACACACACACACACACACACACACACACACACAGGAGGAATGGTCAAAAGGGAGAAAAGGATACTTGGTATTGTTGATGGCTTCTTCAACAGTAGACACAGCTTTTAATAAGCAGTTTGGCAATAGAAGCAATAAAGAAATGATATAAAAACCTAGCACCCACTAGATTATAAATATTAGGAAAGAAAAATCAAAGCAAATGTAATGCATCAGTATAAAGTATATCTTTCTAAGAAAAAGTTCAATGATAAACCCATGAAATCAATGCAAAACAGGAGATAACCCAACCATATATCAATTACTGACTAGCTTAATGTACATCAACAAAAACTCTCAAGGTAAGAATTAAGAGTTGTCTTGAACTAGTGATTTTTCACAGATTGAATATAAATGACATAATTTTTTTAAAAAATTTACCAATTTATACATGTATAAAAGGGAAGAGTCTCTGACATAAAGAAAATATTCAGAACTATTAGAAAGGAAAATACTTCATTGTTCTCTTTTAAGCATTCAGTATATGAATGAATTTTATAAATATGTGCTTAAAGAGGATCCAGGATCCAAGGGTCCTCTTTTTCAGAGAGAGAAACATGGAAGGAAATGAGACAGAAGACCACAAGGAGAAAGTTACAAGAGATAAAGTATGAGGGGAAGGAGGTCTTGTTCTGTAGCGTGAAGGGGATATGAAGGAAAAGGCACTATCTTTGTCAAATGCTGACTTGAACCTTTGAGCAGCTCATCCTGACTACCTTGAAATCCCACGTTCACTCCCCATGAACCACAAAGATCATCAATAACCAACTTCCTCAGGTTTCATCCTCAATGTGCCCCTCATGCAGCATCTGACCACGTACACCAACCTTTGCCCCCCCCTTTCCTTTTGCCTTAATCACAAAAGATATTATGATTTTTCTTTATCCATTTCTCCACTCACTCTTTCTTCTTCAACTCCTTCTCCTTTTTTTTTCTTCCAGTTCCTCCACTAGATATTCC
Source organism: Marmota monax (assembly GCF_021218885.2). Taxonomy (NCBI): domain Eukaryota; kingdom Metazoa; phylum Chordata; class Mammalia; order Rodentia; family Sciuridae; genus Marmota; species Marmota monax. The sequence continues at coordinate 3,689,852 of NW_026694256.1, read as the reverse complement.
CCCCAAATATTTATACTAAATAAATAAAATACTGTCTAGGAAACAACAAACCAATGCTGAAACATAATAAGCAATTGAAAAACTGAAGCTTCCTTTTCCTCCCTGTGCCTTCTTTCCTCAGTGATATCATCAATGCTCATGACTTTAACAATCGCTTCCACATAGGCAAGACTTAACTTTCTTTATGATATTGGTGATTTATTTTGATCATTTTATACACAGCAGAACTACATTTAATTCTTTGTCCTACTTATAAAAGTCACTAGATGCGAAAGCATCTGCTTTCACAGTTTGTATAACATTTATGGACTATTTTAAATTATTTTTTAAAAAATATTTATTATTTAGCCTTTATTGGACACAACATCTTTATTTTAATTTTTTTATGTAGTGCCTTCTAAAACGTACACACACACCCACACCCACACACAAGCATCCCCCCCACACACACACAAACAGGAGGAATGGTCAAAAGGGAGAAAAGGATACTTGGTATTGTTGATGGCTACTTGAACAGTAGACACAGCCGGGGTACAGCGTGGATTTTCAACTTCAGCAGATGCTAAAAGGGGCTTAAATTTTTATATTAGTCTTTTTTGAAGAGAGATTGACTAATACAGGCCTGATTTCTCTCTCAGATTTGGAGATGAATAAGAAGGACAAAGAAGATTCCCTTTTCTAGCATAGGACACAAATGCAGTCACTAGTTTCTGATAGCAATCTGAGGAATTATGTCTACTTGCTCTATCTTGAAGGCAAGAGACATTATGAGGTGATTAATATAATCCTTAGAATCTATTTAACCATTAATTTTCCTAAAATTCTTCCTTTTTTAAAATTTTATTTCTGCCACCTTGAGTATTTGTTCCCTGAATAGACATATAGAAAGAACAGCTCAAGGAAAAGAGTCTCCTGAGTATGTGCTTCTGGGAAGAGAGTTATGGGAGCAAATCCAAACCCCTCCTAAAGGGTAATAAGGAAAATGATCCTAAACAAAACAAAAAGCAAATATGAACAAAGTGGCAGCAGGCTCTATTTGTTGGCCACTTTCTCTGCACCAGCCATTAGGTGAGAACTACACACTATGTTCTCATTTACTCTTCAACTCTTGCCTGTGAGAGAGGTTTTATAAATGCATTCTGTCGGTTGGTTTAGCTCCAAAATTGCTTTGGTCCCAAATGGTATGTCTTTTACAGCCCACGTGCTTCATCTCTTTGCTTTGTCCCCAACTCTACAAAACTGCCTCTTCATTAACTTGTTGGAATTTAAACACCTTGGAAAGCAGGGCCTTATCTTAACGCCTTCTGATCCTTAATTCTAGGTATGGGATTTAAATTTAGGATTGTTACTCCATAGTAGAAAATTTCTCAACATTTTATTTCACTCTGTACTGTTTAAACCGGGATTATATTTGGCATTGATAAACAACAACAGGTTAAGGGAACATCAACCTATTGGCTCAAAAACAAAGTTTCTTAAGTGAAATTGAAGTGGAATTTTTGAGCACTTAAATAAACTTCAATCAGAACTTACAAGGACCATATAATATTAAAATGAACTCAAAAATTTATAGATTAGAGCAAAAATTTATTTTTGGAAAGGGTAAAGATGGTTCTTTAGTGACATATAATCCATACTATAATTTGAATTCTGAGAAAGATTAAGAATTTGTGATGGTTTATTTTATATGTTAACATGTCTGAGCTATGATGCTCAGATATTTGGCCAAATATTACTCTGGGTGTGTCTGTGCTGGTGTTATGGGGTGAGATTTACTTTTGAATCGGGGACTTTTAATTAGTAGATTGCATTCTGTAATGGAGCGACACCTCACCTTGTCAACTAAATGCACCTGAATGCGACAAAAAGTCCACCTCTCCCAGACAAGAGGGAACTGTCCAGTGAACTATCTTTGGATTTCATCTACAACATTGATTCTTTCTGGCTCCACAGCACACTGCCTTTGGACTCAAACTAGAACACTTTCCTGTAGCTCTGGCTCCTCCCAGCCAACCCTGCCCAATCCTGTGAGCCAATAGCTGACAGGCAAGTGCAGGGAAGAAGCAGGGGCCCTGCAGGGGGTGAGTGAGCTACTGGATGCCAGTCCCTGGTCAAAGCCCAGGACAGGCTTCTGAGTTTACAGGCAGGAAGGGATGGTTGGGGTTGGCAGAGCCCCAGGAACCTCGCGCTGTGAGGAATTCTGAGCGCTTGCGTCATAATTGACCCTAGCAACGCTGGAGGACGTTCGGGGCAGAGAAGTGGATGGTGATGGACGCGGTTTTCGGAGCTGGTCCGATGGATCTCTGAAGTGACGGCGATGTTGTCCTGGTTTGGAGGCCTGGGCTCAGGCTTAGGCCACTTCTTGGGTCAGGTGGGGAGCAGCTTGGCTTCCTTCACTGGCCATAACTCCAGCTTCACCAGGGAAATACTTCTGGATGACTTAGGAGACCTAGAAGTAGCTTTACATCATTATTGGAGAAAGGAAATGGAAACTACTGTTTCCACACTAAGATGTGAGAATGAAACACTGAAAAAGTATTGTACTGATCTGGAAAAAAAGCATGAAGCATCAGAGCTGCAAATAAAGCATCAGTCTATAAGTTACCAAAATCAACTGCAACAGAAAGAGGGAGAGATCAGCCATCTTAAAGCAAGACAGATTGTACTGCAAGATCAAGTGTTCCAACTACAGGCAGCTGCTCAATCAGTACCTTCAGGAGCTGGTGGTGTACCAACAACTGCACTGGCTCCATTGGATTCCCGCATCAGTAGTCATTTTTCAGCCTTTCGTGATGATGACATGGACTTTAGTGACATAATTTTATCACAACAAGAAACAAACAGATTGTCAATTGAAGTTGCAAGACATGAATCTGAAGTTGGCCACTCGAGGCAGATTGCTGAGGCTCAGGGAACACATCATTCTGACACAAGTGAAATCTGCAAAGTACAAAATACTATCAAGACTCTTCAACCAAACCAAAGTCCATACATAGATGATCATCAGCATGAAATGTCAGTTTTGGAGCACAGTCCTACTGTGGCAGAAAAGGGAAAAATCCTTCCACAGAGTTCAGCAGTGGAAGAAGTGTTCAGGCTACAACAAGCCCTGGCTGATGCTGAGAAGAAAATCATGAGACTAAATGGCTTAAACCAGGTTAACCATCTTGCAGAAGACAATCTGAAACTGAAAATGCATGTTGAAGCTTTAGAAAAAGAGAAGTCATCATTGAGTCAAGAAAAAGAGGAACTTCAGATGTCACTGTCAAAATTGAGCTATGACTATCAAGTCATGAAAAAGAGAACTTCAACAGACATGAATTTGAATGTACAATTACTAGACTTAAAACTTCACTTGAAGGCAAAGGAGGAAGAACTGAATCAGACTATCAATGAAAAGAAAATGCTGATAGCTGAGTTAGAAGAACTGGATCATCAGAATCAGGAAGCTACAAAGCACATAATTTTGATAAAAGATGAGCTATCAAAACAACAAAATGAAGGAGACCTTGTCATCAAGAAGTTGGAACAAGAACTAGGTGATGAAAAACAGAGAGTTCATCAACTTGAGGATGATAAAATGAACATATCCCAAGAGTTGCATGTGCAGAAGGAGAAGTTAACTAGGAATGCACAGAGCCTCAGTGATTTGCATTTAACCAAGCAGAAGCTTGAAGGTAAAGTAGAAGATTTAGTAGATCAGCTAAATCAGTCACAAAAAAATAGTTTCAACATCCATCAGGAAAACCTTGGGCTTAAGGATCACATTAGACAAATTGAAGATGAGCTGTCTGGATTTAAGAGTAAGTACCGAAGTTCTCTGAATGAAGACTCTAACAGTCATTGTAAGGATGACATGCTTAAAGAACGGGAAGCTGAAGTTAGCAATGTAAGGCAAAATCTTTCTGAAGTAGAACAGCTCAATGAAAATTTAAAGAAAGTTGCTGTTGATCTCAAAACGGAAAATGAAATGTTGATTATAGCATGTGAAGATGTAAGACATGAGTTGGAAGAATCTATTGCTGCTAACAATCAAATCTCTCAAGAAAAAGACACTATCACGGAGACTCTCAAAAGAGACAAAGAAGAGATTGAAGCCAAACTGCACCAGGCAGAAAAACGACTGTTGGAAGAAGCAAATAATCACAGGCAGACTATTCAGGAACTCTCCAAAGCACATAATTTGAATACCTCTGCCTTAAAGCTGAAACACGAATGTGTAGTTCAACTCACTCAAGAGAAGGACTTTGAAATAGCAGGACTCAAAAAGAATATTGAGCAAATGACTGCTGGTCAAAAAGAAACTGAGGAAATTTTGGCATCTTATGTAGAAGAACAGAAGCAATTGATACAAGTCATAAATGAGAAAGAAGTTTTTATTGGAAAACTCGAAGAAAAAAGTTCAGAACTACAAAAGGATTTAGATAAGTGTTCTCAGGCCTTAACAGAAAATGAAACTTTAAGGCAATCCATTGAAGGAAAGGACAGAATTCTTGCCTACATGAAAGCAGAAAACAAGTATCTGCAATTAGAGGTGGAAATACTTAGGGAACAGCACAGTCAAGCTGTACTAGTGGCTAAGCCTAAAGCTCTTGATGCTATCACAGAACTAGAATTGGAGGTATCTCAACTGAATATAGTCAAAAATCATCTGGAAGATGAAATTAAAGACCGTCTGAATATAATTGAAAATCAAAACAAGCGTAAAATGCAACTCCTTCAGTCTTTACAGGAGCAGAAGGAGGAAATGGATGAATTGAAGTACAAATATGAGCAGATGAATGCTGCGCATAGCCAGTTAATTTTAGAAAAAGAGGAGGAAATTAAGAACTTGCAGAAAACTATTGAAGAACTAAAAGCCCAGTTGCCTGGAGAAAGAGGAGATGCTCAAACACTGAATTCTGATATTTTTCAAGAGACCAAAGTAAAAATCCTAAGAAAAAAAGAGGTTCAACACTTACGGGTCCAAGAATTACGCCTAAACCGGGAGCTAGAAAGGCTACGCAGCCATCTCTTGGAATCAGAAGAGTCTTACACTCAGGAAATTTTGGCTGCAGAAGACAAGGAGATTAAACTGAGACAGAAAGTCACACTCTTGGAGGAAAAGCTAGTTGCATCTTCTAAAGCAAGTCACCAAGCCAGTGTGCAGATAGAGTCTCTGCAGGAACAGTTGAGTCTGGTCTCTCAACAGAGGGATGAGAATGCACTGCAGCTTTCGCTCTCCCAGGAACGAGTAAGGCAGTATGCCCTGTCATCAAGTAAGCTGCAAAGGGTTTTCGAGCACTTCCAAGAAGAAGAGAAAGCTATGCATTCTGCTGAATTAGCCAAAGAAAAACAGTCGATAGCTGAATGGAAGAACAAGGCTGAAAAGCTAGAAGGAGAAGTATCATCATTGCAGCAACGTTTGGATGAAGCAAATGCTATGTTGGATTCTGCTTCCAGACTGAGAGAAGACTTAGATCTCAAGGAAGAACAGATGGAAGAACTGAAAAAACAAAAAGAGCTCTGAAAAGAAATGTCTGACCATGTACAGCAGAAATTGTCGACTTTGGTCAGCAGCACAGAAGGAAGAGTGGACAAAGTCCTCATGAGAAACCTTTTTATTGGTCTTTTCAAGACACCAAAAGACAAACATCGTGAGGTGTTGCTGTTGATGGGGAGCATCCTGGACATTCCAAAGGAGGAATTGGAGCAATTATTGAATGAAGATTATGGTGGTGTCAGTAAGTGGATGAGTAGTTGGCTTGGAGGGGCATCGAAAAGTGTCTCCAACATTCCTTTGAGACCAAATCAACAACCTGCGCTTAATAGTTCTTTTGCAGAACTCTTTGTCAAATTTCTGGAAAAGGAGTCTCATCCCTCTGTTTCACCACCAAAAGTTTCTGCCCATGCCATGGACTGTCTAGACTCACCAGGAAGGAGACAGCAAGTTGTAAATGTACCAGGAAATGTTAAAGATGCACCCGAATTAAGAGCTGGCAGAAGCACCAAGGGGAATCCATTCTTGGTTCCCCGTTCACCAGCTGTGCCTCTTAGTAACCTAGCTGGCGTTGGACTTGGTGGACCTGGGCATCCTCTTTTTAAACCCATTGCAGATTTCTGGCATACCTTTACACCTTTGCCAGTGTCCCCGGACAATAGTACCAGAGTTGTACTCCAGGATCTTCTAAATATTTAGCATTTTAAAGAAGCCACAACACTTTTTGATGTTTTACAGCATGGCCTTTTGAAAAAGTACTCATGTATTTGTAGACAAAAAGAGAAAGCAAAAAAGCTGGTATATGTAGGTTTATAGCTACTAGGTATTTTATTTTATTTGGGGGGTTGTTGTTATGTTTTTTTGCTATAGTTCTTTTTTAAAAATTTGTTTTGTTTGTTATAGCACTTTTTTGTTTATAAAATTTTGTTCCAATGTAGCCGTTAATCATCACCAGTCATCAATCCTGATGTACTTTTGTGAGCAATTGTACAGAGCAGCATTCTTGAACCATTAGTTCCAACCTCTTTTTTTTTAAATAATAATATTTGTTAAATTTAATGGCATTAAGATAAAAAATGATACATGTAAATAACAGGAAACAAGAAAAATCCAACCCATAAGAAGGCGGTCTCAGATTTAGAGTACATGAAAACCAAATATAATGTTGCAAAAAGTTGAGAATATTTAGTTTATCCAAGATAACACTGTACAAGTACCAAGCGAAAATTCCAATGGAGAGGACGTAAACATGAAGCTTAGTGGATAAATACTTAAGATGCTTTTAATCCAAATTCTATGACCCCTATCCATTTTGCTTATTTCCATTTCTATATAAAAGTCACTTCACATTAATTCAGTTTTCCAGATGTTAAATATATCCAGAAGGAAGAGTATTTTATGAGTCAACCCCAAAGTGGGATCACATGATCCATTTCCAATGGAAAAGTTAATTAGTAAGAATGTATCATTAAATATCTGGACTGTTTATCTACATACTATTGGGGGCTCTACAAAAATTCTTATAAACACATTTTATAAAACATTAGATCCAAAGAAGTTGGGGAGAGAAATAAGCTAACAACAGTTTTTGAAAGATGAAAAGCTTTAAAATAGGAGTAGTTACAACCTTTTGATAAATTAAGGTAAAAGATCAACCAAAAGTTTCTATCTTAAGTAGGTGAAATCAGTGAAGAGAAAAAGCAGATTGCATAGCACATACTTCTCTGACACCTGTAGTCTCTAAAACTATTAAGAACATTTTTATTAAAATTAATTTAAACAAAATTTAATATATTTTTAAATATAAATTATATTATCATTTAATATAAATTAATCTAATTTAAATTTATTTTATTAGTATTGTTTAAATTTCTTTTATTAATACTATTGTTTGATTTAAATTTATTTTATTAACTGACATTGTTTATTAACTTATATTAAATTATAGTATGATTTATATTTAAAAATTCATTAAATTTTATTTAAATTAATACAATTTAACAAAGTAAATTTAAACAACATAATATAGATTGAATTAATTAATGTTGACTATATAATTTAATATAAATGTCAAAAGAGTTAATTTTAATAAAAATGCTCTTAGTTGTTTTAGAAATTACAGGTGGCAGTGAAGTATTAGCTATATTATCTTCTTTTTTCTCCTCTTTGATTTTACCTAACTTTAGCTAGAAACTTTTGGGTTATCTTTTGTTTTACTTTACCAAAATAAAAAAAGGAAGACAAAACACCCAGTAGCTACACATATCAGCTTTTCCTTTCTTATTTCTAAATTTCACCTTAACATTTACATTTTTTTACCAAAATTAAGATGCCATCAGTTGTTAGGCATACACAAAATCACTGAAACAACAACTGGAAGACACATCCAAAAGTCAGATTGGCTAAGTATTCAAAACATATAAATGTCTGAGAACTGATGAGCTCTGATAATAAAGTTTCCAACCTATGGAAAGTTTCCAAATGCTATGGAAAATGATGACATTTCTCTTTTTGTGTTTTTAAGCTGAGAACCTTCTAAGTACTAAGGTACGTTATCAGAAATTGTATGTAACTCAAGTCTTTAAATTTCTTATTTTTCCTGTACTGTAGACAAAGAGACTCACAATTCCTTGAGCTCTACTAGCATTTTAGTGACAGGAAAAAATTCAATGATGCATAGTTGCTTATTTGCATTCAATGTCTATCAATCTTACATACTTTGGGAAGGGTCACAAGCCACAGCCCTTATGCCTTCTGCTCTATTTCAAAGCTTCCAGCATCAGTTGCAACAATTCTAGGAAACACTGGGAATACTCTATGGTACAAAATGAACAATTACTTTTTTTTGAAAGCATCTCTAAGACATGAGTCATTAGGTGACTTTCTTGTTCTAAGTAAATTTACTGAATTATTATTAAGTGATAGCATATTAAGCCAAAATGAAAAATGAAAGCACATGTTTCAAATAAGAGCAAGGAAGAAATAAGAAGGTATGATGTGTGGTAAAAATACATGAACATGCAAATATTATCCAGCCTTCTTAAGTCCAATTTTCTCTCTTTTTTATTTATTTATGTTTTGGAGGTTACATTCTTGCATGATATTCATGGAACAACTTTTGGGGGGATACAATCAGAAATTCAGCACTAAAATCTGCCTTCCTGCAACATCACATGGCTTACCCCTGAGAAGAATATCAAAGTATATATTTTGCTTCGACTTGCCAAATTACTTGGAATCTTCTTCCAATAGACTTCACATGGTTGGGAAAAGCAGAGTTCAGATTTGTCTTAAGAGATTTTTATATATTCTACTCACTCCATTGTCTCTAGGTGAGCCTTTGGGTTTCAATGCCTGGAAAAACACTTCTTATATTTCAGAATTGAAGAGCTCTTGGAAACAGCGACCTCACTACATTCTTAAGAAAAATATGTTATACAGGTACTCAGAAAATTACAAAAATTAATATAGATTCAAGATTTTTAAGACAAGGCGTTTAATGGAGAAAACACCAAGAGAGCCTTAGAAGATTTCATACTCCCCGCATTCTTATAAAAAGCTTCTATATTGTAAAGATAAAACCAAACAGAAAAGTTCCTAAGAAAATATTGTGCTTTCAGTTTCCTTGTCTCATAAATTTTATTAAAGTTTCATTAAAGACCCTGTATTTGCTAGCCTTTTTATTAAATACTTATTTGAGATATTCTATTAATGTCTATCACTGGATTTTATTTGGTCTCACATTAATGTCGCTCCCTGTGACAAAGGGTACATGGGAGGCAGGCAGGATCAGCCTGTCATCTCAGAGGCATCAGCTGTCAGAACCGCGCTCTGACAGAGGTAGTGAAGCCCACTAGACCAGCTAGTGTCTCCTGGGCTGAGCAAGACGGTAAGTTTCTCGACCTGGCCTGCTACCCAACCTGGCCCACAATCACACTGAGTGTGGGGGTGAGTCAACAAAAAAATGTGCAACAATCTCAACTTTATTGTGTCAGGGACAAGGTTATATAGTGATAGAAGGAGGGAGTAAGAAGAGACAGGAGGATGATCCAATAAGGGGTAGTTATGTCACTATCACTAAGGGGCCTAGAAGGTTTTCAGATTAAACCCTTAGGCAGCACTAAGGTCCAAAGCCCATGCAGGGGCTAAAAGCCTGCGAACGCCAATCCAGCCAGGTCATGTATATGGAAATGCTCTGGAAGAACCCATGAGGCCACCTCAGCCACCACCCAATAATGGCCTGGGTCCCAAGAGAGGTAAAAGGTCCCAACAATTAAAATGTGTATACTTTTTATGAGCACAGATGAAATATTATTTGAGAAAATTTATTGCAAACCTTTAGCAATTTATGGACATGAAGTGAGTATCAAATGATAAAAAATGGAGTTTTCTTTCATGTCTATCATAAGTCTTTGTTTCCTCAGTTGCTGGGGAGGAACTTTAGGATGACTTGCTTAGAGTAAGAAATACTAGACTGGACAAAAGGGGCTGGAGCAGCTTTGCTGGTTAGCTTGACCGTTTGAAAAACTATTTGGGACAGGCAAAATATACCAAGACCAAAATCCATTGAACTGATCAAACTCTGCAACAGTTAACCAGAGTAGCTTCCCTTCTCTGTCCCCAATTTTGGAGCAATGCTCTGTAGGTGATACCTTGAATGATCCTTGGAATTGAAGAACTGCCATCCAGCAATTTATTTCCTTTTTTCTTGTCCTTCTCAGGGATGATAAGTGATTTCCAGAGATGAGGAGAGGGAGGAGTAAGAGAAGGTACTGGGAAATCTAATTGACGCAAATTAGGTTATGTGAATGTACCAATGTGTAACAAGGAAGTCCATTATTATGTACAATTGTAATGCACCAAAAAATGATCTTATTAAAGGAAAAAGAATAATACGATTTATATAACTTCGAAATAATCTGATCTTCTAGAAAACCACTTTACAAATAGTTTGTGCCTATCTATCAGATTTTTACCTGTTTATCAAGGCTTTGTCTTATGAGGACATGTATTTCTTTAAAAAAATAAAAATCTTTTACACCAAGCATGGTGTGGTGACAGATGCCTTTAATTCCAGGAGTTCGAAGCCACTCTCAGCAATTAAGAGAGACCCTGTCACAAAATAAAATAAATAGAACTGGGGAGGTGGCTCAGTGGTTAAGCATCCCTAGGTTTAATCCCATACGTAAACAAACAAACAAAAAATCATGTAAACAATCTTTTTATTTAAGCTAAGCAATTGAGATCGATCACGAAGTCATTACTTCAAGTCACTTGTGGCAAAAATTCATAATGAATTTGAATTTGAGTTTTAAATACCAATGAATCATGCCCAAAATGACTGTCCTAACAAAGATTGTGTGAACATTCATCTGTGTATGTGCAGAGATTTATGTATCTTCAGGTATATAAAGAATTTCAGTAACCTCAAGATGCAGTTTTTCTACAATCTAATTTCAAAAGTGCTAATCTCTTGCTGTAACATATGGGCTAAAAATAACATTTCTAACTCCATTTTCTACCTGTTATGGTTTCCTAGAGATGCTGAGTCTATGTAATCTTATATAGTCAGCTTAGTAACTACTTTAAAAACCACAATGACATCTCTGAAGGGAGTTAAATTAGGGAACTGGTTGGAAATAGAGCTGTATCCTTCCTATCCTGGAAGAGCAAGAGAAAGAGGTTCAATTGTTGCTTCTAAAGACCTAAGTTGGATTCAGGCTTAGGAAGCCCTTTGATTTACTTCTCTAGCAGCCATGCTGAGAGTTTCCAAGTCATTTATGTGTATACAGAACAAAATCAGATCAAGATGAATAAGCAAATGAGGGTATGGAATCCTGGAGTGTCCATCCACCTGAGGATGTGTGTGGGAGCCACAGTGATTTCCTCTCCTTGACAAGCTGAGGGAGTGTTTCATTGAATTCTTGGGTCCATCTGTGTTAACACACCTTGTGGTCTTCAGGCAAGGACAATGATAGAGTTGACAACTGAAAAACTAGTCAGGTGACTTTAACTAGTGGGACTCAAGAACCAACTGGTAAGCTTTATGGCACTTTTACAGTCACTAGTCAAATGTGGACTTATTCTATCTCATTTTTGGAGCCCTGGGGAACTTGCCAGACAACAATATTTGAACATATATTCACCACTGACATTTTAAGATGTACTGGAAAATGCCAAAGCAAAAGGACTTCAAACCAATATTTCTATCTATTTCACAGTGCCAATTTCAGCTCTTAGCTAGGGCTGGTAATATAAAGATGTGAGATAATGGTCTTTGGTGGCACTGTGTGTGTGTGCATGAGGATTAAGAGTGGTGGTGGTGGAGAGATGTGGAATGTCCATTCAGTAGGTTAATTACTTTAGGATTTTTGAGTGATTATACATACTTTACCTGGCAATTTCCATTAACCAGTAAGAAATGGATGATATTCTCCTTCCCATTGACAGGAAATCTGGGTCACTAAGGTAAGAAATATATTTTCTATTTTATATAAGGGTTAGTGCAAAACGCAGCTATTATTTACTATAAAGAGTGGGTCAGTGCTGAGCACAGGGAGCATATGAAGCTGTAGGTGGCACTTACAGTGAGCAAGGATGAGCCACACTAAGGATGGCTAAACCACAGTAGTCTTTTGACCTAGGACCTTAGCTCACCTTGGCTACAAGTAGAGTATTGTTATGTATCTCTGGTGGATAAATATCTCACTGTTTACTTCAAAAATTTCTGCAATCATTCCTGAATAGTGCTTTGAAGGATCTTTTAGCAGTAAAAATAGTAGTTAAAATGTATATCCTCTGTATCACACTGAGAATAATTTATGGCTAGACATCCTAGATTTCAAGTCAATTTATTTCCAGACACATCTGTGCAACAAATGAAAATGCAAATCATTTCATTGTATAGTGTTTTATTTGACTGGGGAATAAATTGCAAATTTATTCCTGTTTATTTTTCTGTTCACATTTAAATATGTGATATAGGATATGAAAGGAAGTTCCAATTTGGTAGTGTCTTGATTATAACCAACTTGTCAAAAGCAAAGATGTATATATTTCTAACAATAGATAGCTATCACTACTTCAGCTAGTTGATACAATATTTTGAATGTTTATCTTAAAAATAAATATTCCTTCTACATAAGCATATCTGTTTCCTGAATGAACATACTATGTTTTGTGTATTAATTAGCCTTATGCTTGAGTACAGAGAGTGCAAAATTTTTTCTTCATATCATTGTATTTACTGTTACAAAAGCAGAAAACATTGCTGAGTAAACTTAATCTAGTGAGTCTTGAAACCCACAAGAACAGAACGATGGTAACATAAAATATTGAAAAATTGCATTGAGGAAAGAAAGGGAAAATAGTGTATTGTCTGTTTTAGAACTTAATTCAAGATGGGAAGAAATCAATGAAGGTGTTTTTTTGTTTTGAAGAATTATAGAATCACAGAAAGTGGTAAAGGTAGTACAGAACAGTAGTACTTTCCTTCCACTCGGTTTTCCCCAATGGTTTCTTCTTATACAACTGTAGTGCAATATCAAAACCAGGAAGACCAACCAATATTAGAACAATGTGTTGTAGTTCTATGACATTGTATCATCTGTGTAGATTCCTGTAATGACCAATACAAACCAGATAGAGAAATATTCCATTACGACTAAAATTTCTCTTTCCACTTTTCCTTTCAGTTGTGTGTGTATGTGTGTGTGTGTGTGTGTGCATATGTGTGTGTATAGTTTATATACGGTAATCATAGCATTTAATATATATATACAATGGCATTTCAGTATATAAATACAACATATAAATACAACGTATAATTACAACATCATCAGCATATCTCTCACAGAAGACATGTCATTTCTCTGTGTTGAGAACATTGAAAATTCTCATGATTAGCTATATTGAAATATTAATTATTGTCAACCATAGTTATCCTACATGTTATACAGAATTAGGAGTTATTCTATCCTGCTGAGTGCCATTGCCAAGTAGGTATGACGCGTGGCATGACCCAGGTCATTTGCAGTGACATTGCATGTAAGGTGACCTTGCTCAAGAACCAGGGCGGATCCAGTTTTAAGGTGTACCCTGCTAGGAATAGGGCGTATCCTGCTGCCTCAGGCGCGCCATCTCCTTGAGTTCCCGTTGAGTTCTCGCGGGATTCAGAGTGTTTTGGGGATTCGGAGCCTGGTGGAGAGTGTGGATTTTGCCCAGAACTTGTTTGTAAAGTGCCGGTGTGAGTTCGGGAATAAAGAGTTGCTGTTTGAATCTACAAGGTGTGTGGTGGCTTGTGATTATGTGCCCAGCCAGACTGCGGCATTTGGTGGCCCGTACGGGGAACATCTGAAACTTAGAGGTAAGTGAAATTACTCGCCCCTGAAGGAGAGCGAAAGAATGGGTGACCATTTCAAAAAACAATGTGTTCTTGTTTTGATTTATTTTGTTTTTATTTCAAGTTGCCTGTTCCTAGAACTTTCTCAGGCAAACTGGGGAAAATGGTTGGCTCAAAGTTTGAAGTTGTTCGCCTCTGAGGAAGAGAAATTGTTAGAGAAAGGAGGCACCCCAGTAAGACCAAGAACAGTTAGGGCATATGTTGATACAATACAGAAATGTAGCACATGGCTTTTTAAAGACGAGTTGTTAAATATATCAATGGGACCATCATGGTATCCTGTAGAAGGATTTTTCTTCAACAAGAAAGAGATGGCTAGTTCTGTTTACTACACTTGTCTAAGATCTTGGATTTTACAGATATCTGATTAATTTACAATGCTGAAGTGTTAAAATATCAACCACTAAATATAAAATCAAGTGCTCTTTACTTATTAAGTTCCATAAGGTAATATATTTAAACATTATGTGTGTTTTCATAAATTGGTGAATGGAAAAATGTTTAATATAGCTTTGTGTCTGTGTCTTTGCTGAAACAAGGTTACTAAGAGTTAAGATTGTATCATGTGTAATTTATATACAAAGAGTAGAAAAATTTTCAGTTGGGTTTCAATTATAGTATTATAGTATCATAAAAAACATGAAAGTATTTCATCTTATTAAAGTGGAGTAATTTGTCTAAATCAGAAATTTTATAAGGGTGTTTCAAAATGTGAATTTATAAAAAGGGTTAACGGCTACAAAAGAGATATAAAAAGATTCAAGATGTGGAAATATATTTTAATATAAAGGTTAAAAAAAGAGAGAAATGTTTCTAGATGAGATAATCTCTGTGTGGTAAAGTAAAAAGTTGTAAAATGCCATTTAAAAAGATTTTGAGGAAACTAGACTTACTTTAAAAGCTTGAGAAAGGAAGAAAGAAGAAAAAGATATTTGTACATGGTAGATTGAGACAAAGCTTCTTAATGGAGTTTAAAAAAAAAGCCTTTGGTTGAAGGGCAGCCATGTAAACTAACATTGAAGCGATTTAAACAAAATCTAAGCCTCTTTTAAAAGAGTGAAGCTGTAGGTGGTGAAAAAGTACATTTAAAAGTACAGTATAGATGATAATTGGAAGGCTTTAAAAGGTTAAATTAAAGGTGGTTAAGATGCCTTCATGGTGGAGGAAAGAGTGCATCATTTGAAGCCTAGTTAATCTTAACAGCATTACTTTAAAAAAACATGAAAATGGGAAGATAATAGCATAAAAGATACTTAGATAAAGAAGATTAAAAAATTGAAGTGAAAAACTTTAAAGAGAGAAGTATAGAAAGTTAAAAAAAAGAAAAGATGTAGGAAGATAAAAAAGATGTAGGAAGACAAGAATTTTAAACCCACAAAATAGGAAACAAAAGAAAACTAGGAGGAGAAAAAGCAACTAAGGGTAAATATACAAACCTTAGAAAAAAAACTAGAAGATAGAAATAAGATAGAAAATGGTTGAAAATGTCAAGTAAATGTATTTCAGATAGAAAATACAAAAAGCTAAGACAACTATTAGATACAGACATTCAAGATAGAAAAAGGTAGAAGAGAGAAGTTTAAAGTCAAATATTGGATAAAATAGAAGAACAAGGAGATTATTAGTAATTTTTTCAAAAAGCCCATCAACTTTAATTTCTGGTGGTGCAGAAATTAGAAGTCTCAGATGAGGGTTTTAAAATTTATAGACAAGAGCCAATTTAGAAAACGTTAAACTAGGCGGAAATTGGTTTAAAACCACATGAAAAAATTAAAAGGACTAAAGTAATTCTAAAAACTAAGGCAAAATGCTTTTGGAAGACTTAAATTTAAAAGGATCTTTAAATTTCCAAAGGATGCATATAGGATATTTTGGAACATCATCCCTGAAGAAAAATCAGTTAATGTTTTACAGGAATCCCATACAATCCACAGGAATAAGGGATAGTTATAAGAGCTCATCAAACTATTAAAATGTATTTATTAAAGCAAAAAGAGGGAATTGGAAAGGGGTATATATCCCCCAAAGATAAACTTAAAATAACACTTTTTACTCTAAACTTTTTAAATTTGGATTCATAAGGACTTAGTGCTGCGGAAAGGCATATGTATCCAAAAAATGTACATAAGCCTAAGGTACTTTGGAAAGATATTCTAACAGGACAATGAAAAGGTCCTGACCCAGTGATTGTCTGTAGTCGGGGTTCTGTTTGTGTGTTTCCACAGGGAGAACAGCAGCCGATTTGGATTCCAGAGAGACTAACCAAAACAATTTCTACAGACCAAAAAGAAGATGATTTGACTCAAATCCATAACAGCTGATATCCAGAGCTCCAGCTTGGCTATTCTTACATCTGTGACAGTGATTAACCAGGATGCTTTTTTCAATATCTATTTTATTATTGCCGTTTCCCACATCATAAAGTTCTATTTTATATTTTGAGCTCATACAAACCTAGGTTAATGTTTTTCTGATCAGTTTTATTTTTTGACTGTGGAGGTTTTAAGCATTGCAATGGAGATTTCACCTAGGTAAAGCTACAAGGCCTTTACTATTGTCTTATGTGTTGTATGTTTGTGTGCACTCTTGTGTTTTGTGTTGTATGTCTGTGTGTGTGTATGTCCATATTTCATGTATGAGGAGCACTCATGAAAAAATTGATCCAATTTTTTTTATTCACGTGATTTAAATGGTTTAATTTAAATTAGGTAAACAGCTGTTAAGGATTGTTTTTAAAGGTGGTTAACAGATCTGTTTGACTGCGGCACTATCCATCTGCACCCCTGCACCTATTAATCATCCTCTGTCTACACACCCACACAAAACATTTTAAGAGCATTTTTAAATTAAATGTTATTTTTCCTACAGAGGATCCTTAACAACATACCGCTAGGAAGTGTATAGAATAAAATTCTAATGAATTTAGCATTCTGTAGTTAAAGATTATGAGTAAAGTTTAAAAAACACTTTCAAATAGCCAAAGGCACATATAATATAAACTTCTCAAAAAAAATGAAACAAAAAATTATAAAACATTTTCCAAATAATTTAAAACAATAGGTAAAATTATAATTGTAATAGGATACAATGGAAAGGCTTATAATATTTTTTTCTGGGAAAATCTGTATAGAATAATATCATGTAAGGAATATGGTTATAATAATCAGAATGTGACTGGGGATATAGCTCAGCTGGTAGAATGCTTGCCTAGCATGCACAAGGCAGTGGGTTCAATGCCCAGCACCACCAATAATAAAATAAGAAGAAGAAGAAGAAGAAGAAGAAGAAGAAGAAGAAGAAAAACAAGTAAGAAAAGATAACTAAGCACGTGTTTTTATATAAGATGAATTTTTCAAGTGGCTTTTCTTTATTCTCCTTTTCACTTTTTGTTCATAACACAAAGAAAACTACTGACTCAAAAATACATTGTAAGTAAACTTAGTACAGGGGAATCAAATGTTGACCTGAAAGCAATAAAATTGTAATATGAAAGCTGCTGATAGTTGAAAGAGCTCATCAAACTATTAAAATGTACTTATTAAAGCAAAAAGAGGGAATTGGGAAGGGGTATATATTCCCAAAAGATGAACTTATAATAAGTTTACTTTTTACTCTAAACTTTTTAAATTTGGATTCATCAGGGCTTAGTGCTGCGGAAAGGCGTATGTGTCCAAAAAATGTAAATAACAAGGTACTTCGGAAGGATATTCTAACAGGTAATAGAAAGGTCCTGACCCAGTAATTGTCTGGAGTTGGAGGTCTGTTTGTGTGTTTCAACAGGGAGAACAGCAGCTGATTTGGATCCCAGAGAGATTAACTAAAGCGATTTCTACAGACCAAAAAGAAGAGGATTTCGCTCAAATCCATAACAGCTGATATCCAGAACTCCATTTTGGCTATCCTTACATCTGCGACAGTGGTTCTCCCACACCTGGAGGCTATTGAAACCAGGATTTTATTTCAATATCTTTTTATTATTGCCCTTTCCCACATCATAAAGTTATATTTTGTTTTGTGAGCTCATACAGACCTAGGTTAATGTTTTGCTGATCAGTTCTATTTTTTGACTATGGAGTTTTTAAACATTGCAATGGAGATTTCACCTGTAAAAATTTACAAGGCCTTTACTATTATCTTATGTGTTGTATGTATTATGTGTACACACTTGTGTTTTGTATTGTATGTTTGTATGTGTGTATGTCCATATATCATATATGATGAGTGCTCATGAAAAAATGGATCCAAATATTTTTTTTTCTTATTCATGTGATTTAAATGGTTTAATTTAAATTGGGTAAACAGCTGTTGAGGATTGTTTTAATATGTGAACAAAAAAGGAGGTTAACAGATCTGTTTGTTTACTTTCACCTTTCCTTTTCATTATATTTAATAATTCTGTTCAGGATAATGTAAATTATTCAGAACATTGTTTTCTTTTAGTGCCTGCTGGAATGTCACATAATTTTTTCTTTAGCCATTATTGCCAGAATTCCTATCTTCATCCCATTGCCATTGAACACAAAGATAAAACCAAACTACAACTTCTGCAATAGCTATCACTGAACTGCTTGCAGAACTTGCCTGGACTATGTATCACTTTTATGCATTGTGAACTATCTGTTGGTGCAGCGACTTGTGGTAGTGTTGGGGTATTTTTGCTGATGGTGTCATCAGTGGTACAATTTTTCCAAAAGGAGCCGTCAATTGGCTTGGTGTATCTTCCTCCCTTCTGCTTGTCATGATCATTCAACTAAAATTTGGGGGCCAACAGAGGTGAGGCAAAGAACCTCACCCCCCCACTGGTACAAAGACCTATCCACAGGTGTGGCTGTATACTGGACCGGTAGTCAGTGATGGGTAAGATCCAATTGCAATGGTACCAACCTAAGACAGGAGGCTGACGCCTTGAGGTCAGCTCATCCGATAACGGGTACTATTGGACAACCTGAGGCAGGCACGGTCCCTAAGCCACATGCTTGTTGTTTAAACAGAGAGTGGGAGATGTTGAGAGCCACAGCCGAAGGGGCCCCAGCAAACTTCCAGCAGCCAGCTGATGATTGGCTCACAGTGGCCCCAGCAACTTCTAGCTGCCAACTGATTGGCTCCTCTGCGGTGATGCTCATTGGGCTGTTTCCCTGCCCTTTCAGACCATGGAGCTGCTCATTGGGGGATTTTTTTTGGCTCTGCCCACGCGACCCAGCCAATCAGCCTCAAGAGCAGGAGGAGTGGGGGAGGTTGAGAGGCTTGTGGGCAGCCAGTGGTGGCAGTTGGGCTCTGAAGGTTTTCCTGAGGAGCTCTTTTGTTTGGCATGTGTGGTTCTAAAAATAAAGTTTGTTTCTTTTGACAAGTGGCTCCTGAATTGTGCCCAGCCAGACTGCGGCACTCTCCCCCTCAAGACTGGTGGCTTGCAGGACCAGCTGAAAGAGAAGCACCCAGCCAGGAATTTGAAAGGGCAGGGACAGGAGTGATTTACCAAAGATTGACCAGGTAACAAAGGGTCTGCAGGTGACAGAGTAAACTAAGGATTGGCTCTCCCACTGCATGAGTGGAACCCAGGAGAGATCCTGGGGTGCAGTGTTCCAGCATGGATTGACAACTTCTTGGCCCTGGAGATGTATAGATTTAAAATTTTCAGACCAATTGTCAATCAAGAAGAAACCAGAGCCTACTCAAGACTAAACCTCATCTCCAGTAGCTCTGCCTATGGGATTTTGTCTCACAGAATATTCCAATGACACCATCCTGAGGGTAGAGCAGACATCACACTCCATCCCACCCCACCAGTCAGTGCTGAGAAGGGAAGATCAGAATCAACTCCAACAGAATCAGTTCTATAAATTTTCATCATTTTTTTTCTATTTCTTTTCTTTTAATTTTATTTATTTTTTATTTTTTTTTTCTTTTTTCTCTTTAATTGTGACCTGAACAGTTTATGGACATTTATACATATTCATGTTTGTTTCTTTTTTCTCATCTCTAGAATTTTTTGAAAGTAGTTATTTTTCATTGATCAATATTTTAAGGACTAGGATGTTTTATTAGTATATTGTGGTTTGTTTTGTATTCTTTATCTTTATTTTTAAAATTTTTATTTTATATATTTCACTCTCACTTATCTGTTTCCCTTGATTCTATTTCTCTCTTTTCATCTGCTAACAGCCAATATTTATTGTTCTATCATTCACTCTCCCAATGATATTTTATTTCTATATGTATCCTACCTATAATCAACACATCCTCAATCACTCCTAGTTCACTCCCTGTTCACCACTCAAAATTGCAAGCCAATTTGCAATCTTACTGTTTTTACTGTGGATAATAATTGATAATGTCATTTCTATTTATTGTGATGACTAACATTATAGATGTCATAGCAGGAATTATTTGGTTTAATGCTGTATATTGTTTACATTGGTTGTTGTTATTATTTGTCTCCCACTAAGCAGTGACGTACTGCAATCCTTCAGGGACACTATTATCCCACAGGATAGAAACTCTGCTGCCTCAAAACCACACTGTTAGAATGGACTTCAAACAAAAGTTAATAGGAGGGACAAAGAAGGTCACTTTAAACTGCTTAAGGGAAATATGCATCAACAAGACATAACATTTGTAAATATTTATGCCCAAACAATGAAGCATCTATGTACATCAAACAAACTTCTCAATTTCAAGAATCAAATAGACCATAACACAATAGTACTGGGTGACTTTAGCACATCTCTCCCAACCCCAGATAGATCCTCCAAACAAAAACTAAATTAAGAATCTATAGAACTAAAAAATACAATTACTAGTTTAAACTTAACAAACATACATAGAATATTTCATTCATCAGTGACTCAATACACTTTCTTCTCAGTAACACATGGATCCTTCTTTAAAACAGACCGATCGTAGGCCAAAAAGCAACTCTTAGAAAATACAAAAAAATAGAGATAATGCCTTGCATTCTGTCGGATTATGATGGAATAAAATTAGAAATCAACGAGAAAATAAAAAATGGAGAGTCTCACACACTCCTGGAAACTAAATAATATGCTATTAAATGACCAATGTTCATCTGAAGAAATCAGGGATGAAATTTAAAAAATGCTTAGAGGCAAACGAGAATAGTGACGCACATATGAAATCTCTGGGACACTAAGAAGGCAGTTATAAGAAGAAAGTTCATTACATTGAGTTCATTCATTAAAGGAATAGAAACTCAACAAATAAATAACCTAACATTACATCTCAAAGCCCTAGAAAAAGAAAAACAAATTAACACCAAAAGCAGTAGAATCAGGAAAACTTAAAATCACAGTTGAAGTCAATAAAATTGAAAGAAGAAAATTTTAAAAATCAACAAAACAAAAAGTTGGTTCTTTGAAAAAAATAAATAAAACCCTTAGACAACCTAATCAAGAGAAAGGGGAAAAGACCCAAATTCCATGATGAAAAAGGAAATATCACAATGGACACTACTGAAATACAGAGGATTATCAGAAACTATTTTGAAAACTTATAATCTAATAAAATAGAAAAATTTAAAGACAACAAATTTCTAAAGACATATGATTTACCAAAATTGAATCTGAAGGATATAGAAAATTTAATCAGATCAATTTCAAGTAAAGAAATTGAAAATGCTATCAAAAACCTACCAAAAAAAAAAAAAAAGCCTAGGATAAGATGAATTCTCTGAATCTTAGAATTTTTTTTCTTTTAAAGAAGAACTAACATCAATCCTCAAATTATTCCATGAACTAGAGAAGAAGGAAAGATTGCCAAACTCATTCTATGAACCTACTATCACCCTAACACCAAAACCAGACAAAGACACATCAAGGAAAGAAAACTTCATACCAATATCCCTGCTGAACATAGATGCCAAAATTCTTCATAAAATATGGGCAAATCACACAAAAATATTAAAAAGATAGTGTACCATGATTAAGTGAGTTTCATTCCGGGGATGCAATTTTGTTATTCATATGGAAATCAATAAATGTAATTCACCATATCAAAGAATAACATGATTATCTCAATAGAAGCAGAAAAAGAATTTGACAAAATTCAGCATTCATTCATGCTCAAAACACTAGAAAAACTAGGGATAGTAGGAACATACTTCACAAATGTTCTGTATATGGAAACCGAGGCCGATATCATTCTAAATGGAGAAAATTGAAAGCATTCCCCCCAAAACTGGAGCAAGACATGGAAGCCCTCTTTCTCCATTTCTGTTCAACTTAGTCCTTGAAACTCTCACAAGAGCAATCAGACGATGAAAGAAATTACAGGGATACAAATAGAAAAAGAAGAACTCAAATTTTCCCTAGTGCCGAGGACATAATTCTATATTAAGAAGAAACAAAAAACTCTACCAGAAAACTTCTAGAACTCACAAATGAATTCAGAAAATTATCAGGATATAAAATAAATAGCCATAAATCAACTGTGTTTCTGTACATCAATGATGAATCACCTGAATGAGAAATTAGGAAAACTACTTCATTCACAATAGCCTCAAAAAGAAAAGAAAAAATACTTGGGAATCAGTCTAACAAAAGAGGTGAAAGACCTTTATAATAAAAACTACAGCACACTAAAGAAAGAAATTAAAGAAGATCTTAGAAAGTAAAAAAGATCTCTCATGTTCTTGGATAAGCAGAATTAAAATTGTGAAAATGGCCATACTACAAAAAGTGTTATACAGATTTAATGAAATTCCTATTAAAATTCCAGTGACATTATTCATAGAAATAGCAAAGCAGGCATGAAATTCATTTGGAAAAATAAGAGGCTCAGAATAGCCAAAGCAATCATTAGCAAGAAAAGTGAAGCAGGAGGCATCACAACACCAGGCCTTAAAACGAACAAACAAACAAACAACAACAACAAAAAATCCTACATAGCATTGGTACAAAAACATGGACACAATGGAACAGAATAGAAGAAACAGAGACAAACCCATATAAGTAGAGTGATCTCACACAGGACAAAGGTGCCATAAACATACCTTGGAGGAAAAAATGGCCTCTTTAACAAATGATGCTAGGAAAACTGGAAATACATATGTAGCAAAATGAAATCAAACCCCCTCCCTCTCATCCTGCAAAAAACTCAACTCATTGTGGATCAAGGACCTAGGCATTAGACCAGAGATCCTGTGCCTACTAGATGTAGGCCAGATCTCCATCATATCAGCTTAGGAACCAAATTCCTCAACAAAACTCCTAAAACACAAGGAGTAAAATAAAGAATCAATAATTGGTATGGTATCAAACTAAATGACAGAAATACAATGAAAACTACATTGAGATTTCATCTCACTCCAGTCAGAATGACAATTATCAAGTATACAAGTAATGATAAATGTTGGAAATAAGCATGTTGAGGAAAAGATTCACTCATATATTGCTGATGGGTGTGCAACCACTCTGGAAAGCAGTACAGAGATTCTTCAGAAAACTTGGAATAAAACCACCATTTGACCCAGTTATCCCACTCTTTGGTTTATACACAAAGGACATAAAATCAGCATACTATAGGGCCATGGCCACATCAATGTTTATTGTGAATTGACCTACTATGAGCAGAGCTATCAACCAACCTAGCTGCACTTCCACAGATGAATTGATAATGAAAATGTGTATATGTACATAGGGAATATTACTCAGCCATAAAAAAGAATGATTATGACTTTTGCTGGTTAAAGGATGGTTCTGGAAACTATCATGCTGTAAGTAATAATTATAAAGAGGAGACAGAGACAAGGTGCAGAGGCAGTGTAGGTAGCAGAGTGGCTCTTTGTCTAAGAGGCTACATTTATTATACCAATATGTTACATTAGGTCATTAATACCATAACTACATTATTGTTTAGAGTAGCAGTAAGGTTGCTTATAC
The DNA here is from genome assembly GCF_021218885.2 of Marmota monax. NCBI lineage: Eukaryota > Metazoa > Chordata > Mammalia > Rodentia > Sciuridae > Marmota > Marmota monax. Next base: position 3,666,079 of record NW_026694256.1, on the reverse strand, counting down.
TGCAGTTACATTTCACAGTTACAAATATTCAAGGTTAGGAGCTTTGTGCAGTTCTCAAGAAAGTCCATTGTCTGAAGTTACTGTTAGGCAGGCAGATCCAGGAGCACCAGGGCTTGATAAAACATTATAATTATCTATCAAACAAGTTTCTTTATTCCCAGAAGCTATGTGCCTGCAATCAAGATCCAGGCTTGATGAGACTCTAACACAGAGGCTTCTCAGGGCATTACATACCAGCTAGACATTGCACATATATTAGCTATATTATTGGATCCAAGAGAGATTGCATGGCTTTCTAAGGGTGAGAAACAGGGTGCCAATAATCTCCTGGGAGTTTGCTCATCAAGGAAACACTCCCCTGTACATTTCCACAGTCAGAATCCTTTCATGTCCCCTTTCTTGTTTTTTAAGGCCTTTCAGATGAATAATATTTGTTTGTCTTTTTGTTAATGTCAGCAGGGGCAAAAAAATAGGGTAAACATTGGCAACAGCAAGCACAACATAATAATCCCAATGTTAATAAACATGTACCTATGAATAATTGTTTGACCCAAGTAAAGTTGGATAAACAAGAAGTTAGCCAATCCAATGAATCTAAACCTCCATTGTCTTCTTGAACCTTTTAAATGATATCTTTAAGGTAGTCTAACTCCTTTGCGATAGAATTACTATTATCACTTAAATTGAAGCAACACATATTATTAAGCTCCTGACATCCTTTATGATGTAATAGCAACCAATAATCAATTGTGGCCCGATAATCAAGAAGAGTTTGATGATGTTGTTTTTGTTCTACATTAAGCATATCAATTGTCATAGAGGTACGATTTATATGTTTTTACGATAGCACAGGCCAGTTTCATAGTGGTTTTGTAAGTCCCGACAGCTAGTCTAGGGATATCCACTAAGGAAAATGTCAAAGCATTAAATTTTGTCTTAGAGAGAAGGTTTACTGAATCATTACAGTTTTTTTTAAAAAGTCAAGTTTTAAGAATACGATGTGCTTGTTTAACCAAAACCTGACCAGTAGGATTAGGAGAAATTTTATGAATTAAAATTATATTTTATTGATTACAAAATTGTGTGAAAGTGCAAGAAGTATATGTAGGGGCCTTATCCATTTTTAAATCCCCCTTGTCCATGGTGGCAAAGCAGAGTAATAAATAAGAAATGTAATCAGGTATCTTTTTAGATCTTTGGGCACTAGCCCAAATGAACGCAGAATGAGTATCAATAAAACATGAAGAAAGGATTAAGGATGAAAAGGAGGGAAATGGGTAACATCTATTTGTCAAAGTGCATTAGAATGTAGGTCTCGTGGATTTACAGATTTTCACATGGGGCCCAAAAGTTGAGAACAGTTGTTGACTATAGCATGAACCTGTTGAGAAGAGATGGAAAACATTTTTATTAGTGATTGAGTATTTTCATGAAAAAAATCCAAGGGATTTTACAGTATCTGAAAATAAAGGACAAAGGGATTTCATAGCTTTATTCGTGTGAGCATTACCTTCTCTCAAAGGTCCAGGAATTTTGGTGTGACTGTGTATAGGAGAGAGGAAGATAGAAGACATATGGTGCTGCAAAAGAGTTTAAAGGGTTAAAAAAAGAGATAGTAAGTTGGAATCCAAACAAAGGCAAAACACAGCTATAAAAATAAGAGGAACAAGTTTAGTTATAAATTTAGAATCTGGGCTGGGATTATAGCTCAGTGGCAGAGTGCTTGCCTAGCATGTGTAAGCCCTGGTTCGATCCTCAGCACCACATAAAAATAAACAAATAAAATAAATTTAGAGTCTGTAATAACATTTAAAATAGTAGAAAATAGTCTTGGCACTAAGATAATGGCAGCTAATTCCTCTCACTGTGGAGAGATGTAGGGTATAGTAGTCCATTTATCATTAATAAGAACAGATATTACTCCTCTTTATTTATTTTTATCTGTATACACCTTAAATCCATTTATAAGAGGAATGGTAGAAATTAGGAGGCTATAATTAAGAAACCTGATATAACAGAGAATTGTCCATCATGAGGCATGTGAAAATCAATTGGTGTTAAAATATCTGTTCATATAACTTGATAGTAGAGGAAATCTGTAAGTATAGAGATACGAAGTTTTTTCATAACTAAGGTGTAAAGTATGAATGTCCAAGTCGGGTAAAGATAAAGTTTTAGTATGATTATCAGTAATTAATTGAGCATACATGTCAATAAAAGGCAAAATATCATAGCCTGAAAAAATGAGGACAATATAATTATTTTAACATATTTTTTATTATAATTATCAAATCCTGTTGTGAAAACATAAGGTGTTTTACCAATAACTATCAATGACAATGTCACATTAGATATTGAAAGTTGATCCATCATTATTGTTGATAATCTTTATTAATTTTCTGTAAAGTCTGTTTTAAAGAAGCAGTTAAATAAAGAAAGGAGTCAGTGTCTTTTTTTTAACAACTGGAAAAAATAAGAGATCAGTTTGGCATCAGCTGTAATTTTTGATTTATATATTTAAGAAACTATACTTACAAAGGTTAATTTCTTTTATGTTAAATTTAATTTACTTACTTTAATTATAACAAAAAACATAAGACAAACATGATTTATAGTATTAATCATCAGCAAGATAGCCTTAGAAGATTTCATACTCCCTGCATTCTTAGAAAAAGCTTCTATATTGTAAACAAGATAAAGCCAAACAGAAGAGTTCCTAAGAAAATATTGTGCTTTCAGTTTCCTTGTCTCATAAATTTTATTAAAGTTTCATTAAAGACCCTGAATTTGCTAGCCTTTTTATTAAATACTTATTTGAGATATTCTATTAATGTCTATCACTGGATTTTATTTGGTCTCACATTAATGTCGCTCCCTGTGACAAAGGGTACATGGGAGGCAGGCAGGATCAGCCTGTCGTCTCAGAGGCATCAGCTGTCAGAACCACGCTCTGACAGAGGTAGTGAAGCCCACTAGACCAGCTAGTGTCTCCTGGGCTGAGGGAGAGGGTAAGTATCTCAACCTGGCCCACCACACAACCTGGCCCACAATCACACTGAGTCGGGAGATGAGTCAACCAAGAAGGTGCAACAATCTCAATTTTATTGTGTCAGGGACAAGGTTATGTAGTGATAGGAGGCAGTAAGAAGAGACAGTAGGAAGAACGAATAAGGGGCAGTTACGTCACTATCACTAAGGGGCCTAGGAAGATTTCAGATTAAACCATTAGGCAGCACTAAAGTCAAAAGCCCATGCAGGGGCTAAAAGCCTGCGAACGCCAATCCAGCGAGGTCTGTACACGGAAATGCTCTGGAAGAACCCATGAGGCCACCTCAGCCACCACCCAATAATGGCCTGGGTCCCAAGAGAGGTAAAAGGTCCCAACAATTAAAATGTGTATACTTTTTATGAGCACAGATGAAATATTATTTGAGATAATTTATTGCAAACCTTTAGCAATTTATGGACATGTGCTGGGAGCCATTAGCCAAGTAGGTATGACAATTTCCTTGCCAGCGTACCCCATGTTGCTGACATGTTGCAGTGACATTGAATGTAGGTGACCTTGCTCAAGGACCAGGGCGGATTAGGGTGTTCCCGGTTTAAGATAATCGGGTTTAGGGCATTCCCAGTTTAGGTTCCAGGTTTAAGGTTTAAGATTATTCCTGCTGGGAATAGGGCATATCCTGCTGCCTGAGTTCCCCTTGAGTTCTCACGGGATTCAGACAGTATTTTTTGGGAGACAGAAGCCCAGTGGGGATGGATTTGGGCAGAGAACGTGGATTTCCCCAGAACGTGATTGTAGACGGCTGGTGTGAGTTCGGGAATAAAGAGTTGCTGTTTGAATCTACAAGCTGTGTGGTGGCTCGTGATTGTGTGCCCAGCCAGACTGCGGCATTTGTGCCCAGCCAGACTGCGGCAGACATGGAGTGAGTATCAAATGATATAATAAATGGAGTTTTTTTTCATGTCTATCATAAATCTTTGTTTCCTCAGTTGCTGGGGAGGAACGTTAGGATGATTTGCTTAGAGTAAGAAATACTAGACTGGACAGAAGGGGCTGGAGCAGCTTTGCTGGTTAGCTTGTCCATTTGAAAAACTTTTATTTGGGACAGGCAAAATATAACAAAGACCAAAATCCATTGAACTGATCAAACTCTGCAACAGTTAACCAGAGTTCTCTGGTTAACTTCTCTGCCCCCAATTTTGGAGCAATGCACTGTAGGTGATACCTTGAATGATCCTTGGCCTTGAAGAACTGTCATCCAGCAATTTATTTCCTTTTTTCTTGTCCTTCTCAGGGATGATAATAAGTGATTTCCAGAGATGAGGAGAGGGAGGAGTAAGAGAAAGTACTGGGAACTCTAATAACCCAAATTAGGTTATGTGAAGGTACCAATGTGTGACAACAAAGGCCATTATTATGAACAATTGTAATGCACCAAAAAATGATCTTATTAAAAAAAAGAAAAAGAATAATATGATTTATATAACTTCAAAATAATCTGATCTTTAGGAAAACCATTTTAAAAATAGTTTGGGCCTATCTATGGCACTTTTTACCTGTTTATCAAGGCTTTGTCTTATGAGGACATGGATTTCTTTTAAAAAACAATCTTGTAAACCAAGCTGGGTATGGTGACAGATTCCTTTAATTCCAGGGGTTCCAAGCCAGCCTCAGCAATTTAGAGACACCCTGTCGCAAAATAAAATAAATACAACTGGGGATGTGGCTCAGTGGTTAGGCATAACTGGGTTTAATCCCATGCCTAAACAAACAAAAAATCATGTAAACAATTTTTTTTTTAACCTATGCAATTGAGATTGATCAGGAAGTCATTCAAGTCACCAGTGGCACAAATACATAATGAATTCGAATTTGAGTTTTAAATACCAATGAATCATGCCCAAAATGACTGTCCTAACAAAGAATGTGTGGACTTTCATCTGTGTATGTGCAGAGATTTATGTATCTTCAGGTCTATAAAGAATGTCAGTAACCTCATGAGGCAGTTTTTCTACAATCTAATTTCAAAAGTGCTAATCTCTTGCTGTAATATATGGGCTAAAAATAACATTTCTAACTCCATTTTCTACCTGTTATGGTTTCGTAGAGATGCTGAGACTATGTAATCTTATATAGTCAGCTTAGTAACTACTTTAAAACCACAATGACATCTCTGAAGGGAGTTAAATTAGGGAACTGGTTGGAAATAGTGCTGTATCCTTCCTATCCTGGTAGAGCAAGAGAAAGAGGTTCAATTGTTGCTTCTAAAGACCTAAATTGGATTCAGGCTTAGGAAGCCCTTTGATTTACTTCTCTAGCAGCCATGCTGAGAGTTTCCAAGTCATTTATGTGTATACAGAACAAAATCAGATCAAGATGAATAAGCAAATGAGGGTATGGAATCCTGGAGTGTCCATCCACCAGAGGATGTGTGTGGGAGCCACAGAGAGTTCCTCTCATTGACAAGCTGAGGGAGTGCTTCATTGAATTCTTGGGTCCGTCTGTGTTGACACACCTTGTGGGGTTCAGGCAAGGACAATGATAGAGTTGACAACTGAAAAACTAGTCAGGTGACTTTAACTAGTGGGACTCAAGAACCAACTGGTAAGCTTTATGGCACTTTTACAGTCACTAGTCAAATGTGGACTTATTCTATCTTATTTTGGGAGCCCTGGGCAACTTGCCAGACAACAATATTTGAACACATATTCACCACTGACATTTTAAGATGTTCTGGAAAATGCCAAAGCAACAGGACTTCAAGCCAATATTTCTATCTATTTCACAGTGCCAATTTCAGCCCTTAGCTAGGGCTGGTTATATAAAGACGTGAGCGAATGGTCCTTGGTGGCAATGTGTGTGTGTGTGCATGAGGATTAAGAGTAGTGGTGGTGGAGAGATGTGGAATGTCCATTCAGTAGTTTAATTACTTTAGGATTTTTGAGTGATTATACATACTTTACCTGGCAATTTCCATTAACCAGTAAGAAAGGGATGATATTCTTTCCACTAAGTTAAGAAATACATTTTCTATTTTATGTAAGGCTTAGGGCGAAACGCAGCTTTTATTTTCTATAGAAGAGTGGGCCAGTGCTGAGCACAGGGAGCATATGAAGCTGTAGGTTGTACTTACAGTGAGCAAGGCTGAGCCACACTAAGGAAGGCTAAACCACAGTAGTCTTTGACCTACGGCCTTAGCTCACCTTGGCTACAAGTATAGTATTGTCACATGGCAACACATTTCTTCTCCTTTCATATTCAGGATTAATGCTTCTAAAAGAATTTGATGGGTACAGAATTAATACCAACTTCATCTTGAATATCTGCCGCAGTCTGGCTGGGCACAAATGCCGCAGTCTGGCTGGGCACACAATCACGAGCCACCACACAGCTTGTACATTCAAACAGCAACTCTTTATTCCCGAACTCACACCAGCCGTCTACAAACACGTTCTGGGGAAATCCACGTTCTCTGCCCAAATCCACCTCCACTGGGCTTCTATCTCCAAAATATACTGTCTGAATCCCGTGAGAACTCAAGGGGAACTCAGGCAGCAGGATACGCCCTATTCCCAGCAGGAATAATCTTAAACCTTAAACCTGGAACCTAAACTGGGAACGCCCTAAACCCGATTATCTTAAAACCGGGAACACCCTAATCTGCCATGGTCCTTGAGCAAGGTCACCTACATTCAATGTCACTGCAACATGTCAGCAACATGGGGTACGCTGGCAAGGAAATTGTCATACCTACTTGGCTAATGGCTCCCAGCAAATATCCCCCATACAGGCCACTTCATCCTCAGGATTATGGACTATGGAGCTTTGTTCTCATGGAGTTTATTAAGGGGCATATAATATCATGAAAAGAAAGACTGAGAAACAGCTCCAAGAACAATACAGCACTTTAAGCTCCATGTAAAGTATATAATAGACTTGAAGCTAAAAGGAAAAATATTTGTTGAAATAGTTTTGCTAAAATACATACTTCTGCTCATAAGAATAGCCAAGAATTGAAGATGATAAAAGTAATAATATAAACGTTGCTTTATTATATAGAAAGGGGCCTTAATAAGTTTTAAAAAGTTTCTTACAGGAACACTTTTTATATTTTATCTCATAAAGACATTTAACAAATATATACAGAGAGAGAAGTATAAAAATATTTTTAGAGCAAATGTTCATATGCAGAAATGTTTAACAATTTAAGTGTTCTATCAGAATTCTCCTTGGGATGTTGATTTTTTAGTTTTTGTGAGAGACTGAAAGGATTTTGACAAATAAGGTGATCCCTTAGGCTTCATAAGGAAAAATCATAAATTAATTAGATTTCTTGGTATACAGTTGATAGTTTATTCTCTAAACTTGTGACCTAAGCCAAGTTATCTCTAGTGGATAAATATCTCACTGTTTATTCCAAAAATTTTCCCAATCATTCCTGAATAGTGCTTTCAAGGATCTTTTAGCAGTAAAAATAGTAGTTAAAAAGTATATCCTCTGTATCACACTGAGAATAATTTATGGCTAGACATCCCAGATTTCAAGTCAAGTTTCTTCCAGACACATCTGTGCAACAAATGAAAATGCAAAGCATTTCTTTGTATAGTGTTTCATTTGATTGGGGAATAAATTGAAAATTTATTCCTAACTCTTTATTTTTCCGTTCACATTAAATATGTGATATAGAATATGAAAGCAAGTTACAATTTGGTAATGTCTTGATTATAACCAACTTGTCAAAAGCAAAGATTTATATATTTCTAAAAATAGATAGCTATCACTACTTCAGCTATTTGATACAATATTTTGAATGTTTATCTTAAAAATAAATTTTCCTTCTATGTAAACATATCTGTTTACTGAATGAACATACTATGTTCTTTTTAATAATTTGCCTTATGCTTGAGTACAGAGATTGCAAAATCTTTTCTTCATAAGATTGTATTTACTGTTACAAAAGCAGAAAACATTGCTGAGAAAGCTCAATCTAGTGAGTTTTGAAACCCACAAGAACATAATGATGGTAACATAAAATAATGAAAAATTGCATTGAGGAAAGAAAGAGAAAATAGTGTATTGCCTGTTTTAGAACTCAATTCAAGATGGGAAGAAGTAAGTGAAGGGATTTTATTGTTTTGAAAAATTATAGAGTCACAGAAAGTGTTAAAGGAAGTATAGAACAGTAGTATGTTCCTTCCACTCGGTTTTCCCCAATGGTTCCTTCTTATACAACTGTAGTGCAATATTAAAACTAGGAAGACCAACCAATGTTAGAACAATGTGTTGTAGTTCTATGACATTGAATCATCTGTGTAGTGACCAATACAAACCAGATAGAGAACTATTCCATTACCACTAAAATTTCTCTTTCCACTTTCCACTTTCTATTTTCTGTTGTGTGTATGTCTCTGTGTGTGTGTGTGTGTGTATAGTTTACATATGGTAATCATAGCATTTAATATATGTATACAGTGGCATTTCAATATATAATTACAATGTATAATGATCATATCATGGGCATATCTCTCACAGAGGACATGCCAATTCTTTGTGTTGGGAACATTCAAAATTCTCATTATTAGCTATTTTGAAATATTAATTATTGTCAGCCATAGTTATCCTAGATGTTACACAAAATAAGGTGTCATTCCATCCATCTGCACCCCTGCACCTATTAATCATCCTCTGTCTACACACCCACACACACCTCTCCCAGGCTCTGTTACCACTATTCTTTCTTGTACTTCTTTGAGATCACCTTTAGTTTCCACATGTAAGTGTGAACAGGCAGTATTTGTCTTTCTGTGCCTGACTTGTTTTGCTTAATATAATGTCCTCCAGTTCTCTTCCCTCTTGATACCCTTTTATACCATCACTGCCATCACCACCCATATCACTATCCACTATTTTTTTTCCCTCTCCATAATTTTGTCATCTCAAGAATGTTTTATGAATGGAATCATGCACTATATGACTTTTGAGATTGGCCTTTTTTCATGCAGCATAATGCCCTTGAGATTCACCTAAGTTGCTGCATGGGTGGACATTTCATTCCTTTTTATTGGAATAAACATCCACCAGAGTCAGAGCTGGGCCCTGTGATAAGGGTAGGTTTACTTGTTTAAGAAACTACTGACCTGTTTTCAGAGTGGCTGTACCATTCTCAGGATTCACCAGCAAGTTGTGAGAGATCCATTTTCTCTGTGTCCTCATCTGTATCTGGTATTACCACTTTGGTTATCTTTGGTTAACCTATTACGTGTGATGATGCCTCAAAATGGTCTCAGATTGCATCTCCCTAATGCTAGTGGTTTCCAACATCTTTTCAGATAGTTATTGTCATCTTTATGTCATCTTCAAAAAACTATATGTCTTCTAATTTTAACTATATTCATAGGTACCAAGTGATATAGCAGAACACCAAGTGCTTTATTCAAGTAGTAAGAGCATTTTTAAATTAAATATTAGTTTTCCTACAGAGGACCCTTTAGCAAGATACCCTAGGAAGTGTATAGAATAAAATTACAATGCACATACCGTTCTATAGTTAATGATTATGAGTAAAGTTTAAGAAACACTTTCAAATAGCCAAAGATACAAATAATATAAACTTCCCAAACAAAGTGAAACAATTACATAACATTTTTCAAATTTTAAAATAATGAGTAAGATTATAGTTGTAATAGAATACAATGGAAAGGCTTATACTATTTTTTCTGGGAAAATCTGTATAGAATAATATCATGTAATGAATATGGTTATAATAATCAGAAAGTGGCTGGGGATATAGCTCAGCTGGTAGAGTGCTTGCCTAGCATGCACAAGGCTCTAGCTTCAATGCCCAGCACCAGCAATAATAATAATAATAATAATAATAATAATAATAATAATAATAATAGTAATATCATAATAATTATATTCAGAAAGTAAGAAAAGATGACTCAGCACATGTCTTTACATAAGATTAATTGTTCAAGTTGCTTGTCTTTATTCTCCTTTTCACTTTTTGTTCATAACACAAAGAAAACTACTAACTCAAAAATTCAATGTAAGTGAACTTAGTATAGGGGAATCATATGTTGACCTGAAAGCAATTAGAATTGTGTTTTGAAAGCTGCTGATAATTCTCCTGAATGACTGACTTAACTTATCTGAAATTATTCATTAATTTATCCAGCCAATATTTACTAGCACTCATGTGTCTTTACTAAGCTAGCATTGTGTAAGACTCTTGGAACCCATGACACATAAAATATATTTGATGCTCTTAAGAGACTTAAAATATAGTAGACAGAGACAAAATTGTAAAATGCTTCATGTTTCCTTGAAAATTTTAAACCAGAAAAAAAAAAAAAAAGATCTCTGTGGTTCAGAAGGGTTAACTCTCTGAACTATTTTAAATATTTTCTTGATGATAATTCAAATTCGTGAATAGAAAAGAGAAAGCAAGAGAAAGATGAAGTGATAGTAGTTGAAAGCAATCGTCTATACATAATAGTTACTAAGGACATTTTGTTCATTTTGCTCTATCATTTTCTCTAAATAAGGCGATGTGCTTTTGGCTAATGAAAATGGTTGTATCTGTTGTGTACTACATGTATGCATTTGCATGTCTTTGTTACTTAATAACTAACCAGCCCCACACATTGCACATGATGGTTTTATCAGTTACCTTTATAGTACTTTTTTTTCATTTCCCATTTAAGATTTTATAATCAGAAAAATTCTTCTGGGATGGGCTGAAGAGTGTCCCTGCCCCAAATTAATATGTTGGGGCTCTAATCCCCAGTGCCTCAGAAGGTATCTGTATTTGGAGAGAACATTTTAAAGAGAGGATTAAATTAACAAGAGTTGATTAGGATGATTCCTAATTTGCTAGGATTGGAATTCTTATAAGGTGAAATTTGAATATAGATGTATATAAGGGAAAGAATATTTAAAGACACCAGGAGAAGATGAACATCAACAAGCCAGGGAGCATGACTTCAAAACAGAGCTGCTTATCTCATGGAGATCAGAAAAATGGTGAGGGAAAGAAAGAACTGAGGAATGAGATTTCCCTTTCTAGGGAAATCAACTCCAATGACCTACCCTCCCATTGGGAGTTTGTAACAAATGTATGCCCTACTGCCTACAGTTTTTACGAACTCCCAATAATCCTGTCAAGCTATAAACCCATTAGTGGATTGATTCACTGATGAGGTTAGAGCTCATGATCCAATTCACCTTTCTGTAGAGCCACCTGGGCCACCAACTGCAAGTGCCCTTCAGCTGTCTTTTGTCCAACTCTCTATTTGGATTACAGATTAACACTCTCAGCTCTGAGATAGAAGCCAAAATTTATGTATCCTTTATACTGTTTAAACAACAACAGATAACATTTACATCACTATACTAAGCATTTACATAATAGATAAGAGAGCAGATGTGTTTTTTTTGGGGGGGGGCGTGGCTATTAGGGATTGAATCAGGGACTCTGGACCCACATCCCCAGCCCTGTTTTGTATTTTATTTAGAGACAGGATCTCACTATTGGTTTTATTTCTCTGAAAACTTTAACTACTGAGACTATTGCTTAGCACCTCACTTTTTCTGAGACTGGCTTTGAGCCTGTGATCCTTCTGCCTCAGCCACTGGGATTACAGGTATGCACCACTGCATCTGTGGAAGCCAATGTCTTTTACTCTTTTCTCATTCTTAATTGTAAATGATTATTTATACAGTTTTTGAGGCTGTATGATATTTTTGGAAGAATTAATATTAGCTGTAAGTGTAGCCTGGTCCAGGAACATTAATACTTTCATAAAGTGTGTATCATCTCAAAAGTTATGTAAGTTATCATTAGAATTATTTTTAAATTCTAGACACCTATTGGGAAAGAGAACAACTAGAAGATACTCTTGCTTTCTTTTTATTCATGCAGATCTGACAGATCTAAGCTATGAGAATTTTTTGAGTAAAAAAAATTCTCATAGCTTAGATCTAGAAATTCAAGTCTGAACAGAAAGGGCCAAATGATGTCTGGGTTTTAGAGGTATCAATGGTGACAAATACCAGTAAATAATATTATGTTACTTGTTTTTTCTGCATTTAGTACCTTTTTCTCCATAAACAACTACTCCTTCTCCTGCCTCTGCCTTGGCAGGGATGCCAGCCACTGCCTTCTCTGTCCATGGCACAGAGCATGACAGCTCACTAACATGCCTAAAGAGGAAACAATTATCGTGGCCACTTTCTTTGTGCACCAGGAACACCTGAATTACTTTTTTCTCCTTTTAAAAATTCTCCTGAGGGATACATTTCAATTATTATTAACTTTTAACCCTTTTGTAAGCTAGTGTAGGCACCAGGAAAGTATACACATTCATAATTGATTTTTTTAAATTAACGATTCAGTTAATCTAGATTTACTAAAGCAATGCATTGCTCTAAAGCTAAGTTTCCTATAATTGTTTAGACTCCTCCTCATTGTTGATGCTTCCCATTTCATTTCTGGCAATTATTGAACCTTTTTATTTTGATCATACTTGCTAAAGTATCTTATTAATATTTTAAGTACCGGTTTTGCTTTTATTTGCTAGCCCCCTGATGCTTTTTCCTTCATTTCATTTGTTGTTTAAACTTTATATTAACTCTTTCTTACTTATTTCTTCTATCCTCTATTCAGTGTTTTCTTGTTGTTGTTTTTGGTATTGGGGATTGAATCCAAAACTGAGCTACATCCTTAGTCCTTTTTATTTTATATTTTGAAACAGATTCTCACAAATTGCTGAGGTTAGCCTCAAACTTGCTACCCTGTCTCAGACTTCCTAGCAGCTGAGATTGCAGGTGTGTGCCAATACCCAGGTATTTTCTTATGTTTTTAAAAACCCTGTGCCATTTGGTTTCAATCTCTTTTCAAATACATATATCTAAATTCCTGTTGCTTCTGCCATACCCACCAGTTGACTATTATAGTATTTTAATTTAATTCCATATTTACTTTTGCTTTAATCTAACAATTATTTGGAATTGTTTCTATGGCCGTATTTTCATTGTATATAGAATTTTGTTTTTTGAGGAGTCAAATTTCTTGTAATTTTTATGCATAAGGAATTGCATCCTGGGCAATATCACCTTTACAGAATTACTGGCGTTTTCATTGTGGTCTAGGGCATTGTAAATTTTTGTGGCTGTAGCCCGTGTGTTTGAAAATGATATGTAGTTTTGTGTGCATCGTACAACTTCTTGGTATAGCTACTCAGTCAGGCTTCTTAAGTGCATTACACAGCTCTTCTCTATCCATCCCTGCTTGTTGGTGGTTCCTTGTTTGGGTCCTAAGAGAGGGATGTTCAGTTTATGCATTTTATTCTGCAGGGTTTCCCATGTTCCTGCTCTACATACTCCACTGTGTGGTACCCCAGTTAACTATCTTATTGTTTTCCTGGGCTCTGTGATCCTTGGTATCTAATACGGAAAGTATGAAGCAGCCTGTTACCTCTCAGCTTCTGCAAGTGAACTTTTTCTTGCACATTCTATATTTGCTTTTGTCTTTTCAAATTGATCTACTCTTTCATAATCTATTTTTGTGTTCAGTCCTTGAGAATTCTCATTCTTATTTTTGAACACTGAGCATTTCAAATGTCCTTTTCTAATTTCTATGAGGATTTGGTGGTAGAGGAGAAAGAGAGGTGAAACATGCTCATTTCCAGTCTTTAAGATTGAACTTGAAATCTTAAAGTAGTTTTGATTTTCACTTCTCTAAGTGCTAGTGATGATGAATATTTTTTTCATATATTTGTTGATTAATTGTATATCATATTCTGAGAAGTGTGTTCAGGACCTTGGCCCATTTATTGATTGGGTTATTTGTATGTGTGTGTGTGTGTTGTATGTGTGTGTGTGTGTGTGTGTGTGTTTAGCTTTTTGAATTCTTTACATACCCTAGAGATTAGTGCTCTATCTGATGTGTGAGGGGAAAAAAATTTGCTCCCAAGATGTAGGATCTCTATTCCCCTCACAGATTGTATTTCTTTTGCTGAGAAGAAACTTTTTTAGTTTGAATCCATCCCCATTTATTGATTCTGGATTTTAATTCTTGTGCTATGAGAGTCTTATTAAGAAAGTTGGGGCTTAGTCCTGCAAGATGGAGATTAAGGCCTACTTTTTCTTCTATTAGATGCCAGGTCTCTGGTTTTATTCCTAGGTCCTTGATTCATTTGAGTTGAGTTTTGTGCATGGTGAGAGGGGTTTAATTTCATCTCACTCCAGTCAGAATGGCAGTAATTATGAAAATGGCAGTATTATGAAAACAAACAACAATACGTGTTGATGAGGATGTGGGGAAGAAAGTGCACTCATACACTGCTGATGGGACTGCAAATTGGTGCAGCCAATATGGAAAGCAGTAGGGAGACCCCTTGGAAAATTGGGAATAGAACCACCATTTGACCTGGCTATCCTTCTGGTTAATCTACACCCAAAGTACTTAAAAACAGCTTACCACAGGGACACAGCCACATCAACGTTTATAGCAGCACAATTTATAATAAGTAACTGTGGAAACAACATTAATGCCCTTTAGTAGATGAATATACACGATGTAATTTTACTCAGCAGTAAAAGAGAATAAAATTATGGCATCTGCAGGTAAATGGATGGAGGTAGAGAAGATAATGCTATGTAAATTTAACCAATCCCAAAAGAAACAAATGCCAGATGTTTTCTTTGATATAAGGAGGCTGATTCATAGTGGGGTAGGGAAGGGGAGCATGGGAAGAACAGACAAACTCTAGATAGGGCAGAGGGGTAGGAAGTAAGGGAAGGGACATGGGGTTAGAAATGATGGTGGAAGGTGATGGTAATCATTATTCAAAGTACATGTATGAAAACATGAATTGGAGTGAATAAACTTTGTATACAACCAGAGATATGAAAAATTTATGCTCTATATGTGTAATATGAATTGTAATTCATTCTGCTGTTATATATAAATTAAAAATTAATTTTAAAAAGTTCAAATGAGAATTAAACATTATTGGCTGAGCTGTCAAATTTGAATGCTTTAAAAAAAAGATATAGACTAAAATATAATACAGTGTAATTTATCTGCAAGTTTGTCACTTTATTAAATGTGTTTTATGTACCTAGAAGTTTTCTGTGTAAGAAACATTTGATAAATATCACATTCTCAACAGTGCAATAAAAATTAAAAGTTACAAATTTCTTTTGGTAATCTCAAAATTGGAGAATTATATTTATAAACTATTTAAAACAAATAAGTAGTGTGACAAAATGGTTTCCCGCTGAAATTTTGTAACTAAATGCTCTGAGGGAGATAACTCAGAAAAAAAGACAATAAAATATAGTTCAAGATAAATTAAAAGTAAAATGGTTATTAATGTTAGAAAATCAAAACAAAGTAGGCTTGTTCAACAACATCAAAATTTTGTGCTTTCAAAAAGATCATTAAAAAATGAATCATACTTAAGAGAATTAACATTATAAATGAGAATATCATAGTAACAGGAGGAATATTGAAAATATCATCTGACTTCTTGCTGTCTACAATAATTATGTTGTAGGAAAAAAGAAGATAAAAAATAAGCCATTTAATCTAAAGATGCCAAGTCTTATAAGTTTTAAAATACATTAATAACTTTAATTTTTGTCAGGTTTTTTTTTCTCTGAGAGCAAATGATTCTAAAATTAAGAAATGACTTTGGAAAAAGATCAAATTCAGATAGTGAAGGGAAAACATAGTTTAAAGATTAAGTTTATGTGCACCATTCAACCTAGCTATCCCACTCCTGGTTTTATAGCCAAAGGACTTAAAAACAAAATACTACAGGGACACAGCCACATCAGTATTTATAGCAGCACAATTCACAATAGCTCTGGAATCAACCTAGATGCCCTTCAGTAGATGAATGGATAGGGAAACATTGGTTTATATACACACAATTGAACATTACTCAGCATTGAAAGAGAATAAAATGCTGGCATTTGCCAATAAATGGATGAAGTTGGAGAATATAATGCAAAGTGAAGCAAGCCAATCCACCAAAACAAAGGCCTAATGATTTCTTTGATATGAGATTTTGATTTCTTTTATATGAAACTCATAATGGCAATGTGGGGGGAGCATGGGAGAAATGGAGGAACTTTACATAAGGCAAAGGGGAGGAAGGAAAATGGAGGGGGGAAGGGGGTAGGAATGATGGTGGAATGAGTTAGACATCATTGCCTGAAGCACATGTATGAAGACATGAATGGTGTGAAAATACTTTGTGTACAATCAATGACTTGAAAAATTGTGCTCTGTATGTGTAATATGAAATGAATTGCATTCTGCCATCATGTATAACAAATTAGAATAAATAAATAATTAAACAGAAAAAAAAAGATGAAGTTCATGTGAAGACTGCCAAATAACTAGAAAGGACATCTCACAGATCCTTTCAGAGGCAAAAGCCCCTGTAAGGATCTTAAGGTCATGTCTATCCTACCTCTATGACTACACAGTAGGATATCTGAGAATCTTAGAGGTGATGTTCCTTCTGCAGGCTTACAAAGATTGCAAGAAACAAGGATTTATTTTAAAGAGTTTTCTGGGTGGATTATAAAGGATTCTATTACAAACTGACATACAAAACTTTCTGAAGGTTTCTAAAAGAACAATACCAGCTTGGACTAAAAGAATCTGGGAGAGTACAAAAGTAAAAGAGGACTTTGAGATCCTTTTTCTATGGGTAGGATGCATAATTCAAAACCTCTTCTACCAAAATTTAGGATAAATTTTATGTAAATGTAGGGTGACTCAGAGGTAAATCTGAGATTACCTTATATTTTTGAGGAGAAATTTTATAAAGCAGACCAAGTGCAGAATATTTAGGGAACAATGTCATTAAAAAATAAAATCAGCAAATGGCATTTTCAGGGTACTTTGAATATATTTATCTCTTAAACAGTTATTTGATTTCAGTATTAGAAATAAGAAATCAGTTAATACACTTGAATTCAAATACACAATGATCATTCAAACCACACAGCCCCCAAATAGATAATAGTTTTCTACCAGGGTAGGGAATAAAATTCTAGTCTCCTCTGTCTATTTCAAGGCCTTCTTTTAAGCTACCTGGGGCTTTTTTACTTTTCCCAGCCTACTTCTTCTGTCTTAGTAGTACCAAAACACCTGTTAATCATACAAAAAATACATACTGATTGAAGAGATGAATTAGCGCTGATAGGCTAGGGTGCCACACTTGAGTAACCTATGATTCTCATCCACAAGAACCAGCATCTCAACAGACTGCTGAATATTTTTGAGGAATTTTTATCTTTTTCTGAATTATCAGAGCTGTCAACCCTTTTCATAATATTATTTCAATGTTTGGTGATAACCCAGTTTTCTTACCAAAAACATTTCTTAGAAGGACAAAAATTTCCTCTAAATCAACTTTGCAAACTTAAAAAAAAATGTTCATTTCCCTCCTCACAATATGCTTGACTTTATTTAATGATAAATACCTTATGTATTTTACATTTTCATACAAATGAAGTCTCGTTTGAAGTATCTATTTTGTCATGTCTAAAAATAAGTAAGTAATATAGTTATTAGAATTATTTAAAGTAATTCTTTGTGACACACTACAAGTGAGACTATCACCACAAGAATCTCAGATTACAATAGTTTGGCCTTCTACTGAACATGCTCTATAGATAAATGAAATATTTTTATTTTAACATATACCATGCTAAAATGATCAAGAAATAGAAAACCCAAATATAGTGGCTGTTTTCACTACTTTCCAATATTTTTCTTTTTGAAGCAATCCTGGGAGTAATTGTTTATCTTCACATCAGGTACAATTTAGAAAGTTGAGGAGTGAAAATCTTTCAAAATAACAATTTGTGGTTTTTAAAGCCTTTATAACATGGAAATAATCTCCTTAGAGTGGATGGTCTCCAGAATACCCTGGTGACATACTCTGTTTTGCTTTTTGAAGAAAATATAAAATAAAGTGTTCAATAAATTGTTTTAAAATGTATTTGTATGTTGCACAATGACAAACAAATTCATGATTTCACTAATACAGCACAGAGGGCTGTTTTAAATTTCTTCTGTATTAGCTGCTTGGTCTGCTATACTAAAATGCCTAAACTGTGTGGCTTAATAAACAAATTTTCATGTAGTCCGGAGACTGGAAATTTGAGATAAGGGTGCCAGTACAGTCAGGCACTCTTGAGGGCTCTTTCTGGCTTACAGATTATTCTCTCATGTGATGAAGGAAAAGAGCAAGCTCTCTAGAGTCTATTTTTTTTTGTAAATAAGAATACTAACCTCATAATGATCTCTTCTAAACTATATATCCAAATATATCACCAATGTATCACACTGGGCTTAGGGCTTCAGTGTATGAATTTAGAAGGTGATATAATTCAGATGTCTTATTCCACCATCTTCTCCAAATCCTCTTCTATTGATGATGTTTTAACTCCATTTGTACTATTTCTTAGATTTTTTTCTGATATGTTATTTTTTCAAAATTTGTTTGAAAATGTTAACTAAGTCTTTTGATATACATTTCATAAAGTTATTTGTTTAAAAGTATTTTTTCATTTTGGCTTCTTTCACTGATTTTGACCTTTGGATATACTTAAAAATTCTAAAATTAGCCAATCATTTATTTACCTTTACACTTTTTTCTAATTTCTATACTTTAAAAGAAATTTAAGGTTTCTAATCATCTAGAATTAATGTGGACATAATATATAAGGTTAAAAGTTAAAAATGTTTTTTTCCAAGCTGCTAGTAAATTTCCTTAGGATATTTGTTGAATAATCTTTGTCTAATATATAATATTTTCTTTTTCTTCACACACACACACACACACACACACACACACACACGGAATCTCTTTAATGCTATTTATTTAATCTTAAGGCAATAATGCCCCCGCCCCCGCCCCGCCTTGGTACCAGGGATTGAACTCAGGGACACTCAAACACTGAGTCACATTCCCAGCCCTATTTTGTATTTTATTTAGAGAGAGGGTCTTACTGAATTGCTTAGCACTTTACTTTTGCTGAGGCTGGCTTTGAACTCACCATCCTCCTGCCTTAGCCTCCTGAGCTGCTGGGATTACAGGTGTGTGCCACCAAGCTTCCCTAGTCTCTTACATTCTTTTTTGACACAGTTCTTATTTATG
Source organism: Marmota monax (assembly GCF_021218885.2). Lineage (NCBI taxonomy): Eukaryota > Metazoa > Chordata > Mammalia > Rodentia > Sciuridae > Marmota > Marmota monax. The sequence goes on along the minus strand of NW_026694256.1, from coordinate 3,646,882 downwards.
TTCTTGGAATGAACAGATTTGAAATGGGAAGTTTGGAATTATAACTACTAGTCTGGGAAGTTCAGTGAATGAAAGCATGACATAGATCTTACACCTACAATTGATCTCTTTGCTCATCAAAGAAAAAAAATTGTATTGTTCTTAGCAGATCTTTTGGATGACCTCCTGTTTCTTGATATAAAACAGATGTCTTCCCATCTTCTCTGAAATTGGCTTCACCTTAAGATTCTCCTTCCCTGACATTTTCCCCAGTCTCCTCTTTACTAGCTCATTCCATATATAATGCTTGGGCTCTAATATTAGGGATTTTATATTTCCAAAGAATGTAAATATCCTTAACAAGCCATTTCCTTCTTAATTACCTGATGATCAATTAAAAGAGGCATGCATTTCTTTTTGGCCATATCCTATCACTTCCCTAAATTCCAATGTCATACATTTCATTTCCTACAAATAATTCCAGTTGGCTATGCCATAGACACATGAAACTACACTGTCCAAAGATATCTCTTGAGCTCCTCCAATACCCTCATTCTCACAGTCTGTTCTTCCTCCTGTGTTCTGTGTTTCCCTTGATATTCAAACAAGAAGCCCAAGATTCCTTCCTTTCTCATTGTCATCTCATCTCATTGGCAACATCTTAATGTTCATTACTACTGACTTGGTTCAAATCCTCATTTTTTTTCTTACTGAATTTCTTTATCAGATTCCTTGTTGATCTCCTTCCTTCAGTTGCTCCTTCCTGAAATCTTTACACTGTAGAGTACCATAGGATATATCATTTTGGTACCTTCCCTTCCACTTCCCCATTCCTCATATAATTTTCCACCTACAAAGGCCCCCTGATTTACAATGAAATTGCTTCCTGAGAAAGCAATCATAAGTTTAAAATCTTCTCATCATAAGACAAAGTATTTAATACAATGCATCTACCAACAGTCAAGCTTAGCAACACAATACACTACAGAGTATTGGTTATTTGCCCTTGTGATGATACAAGTAGCTGGGAGCTGTGTCTTAATGCCCATGCCCAACATTGAGAGTTTCAGGTTGCATATAGCTAACTTCGATTAAGATCACAATTCAAAGAAAGATTTCTATTGAATGAAAATGCTGCATTGCCATAAAGTTAAAAAGTCTTTATTCAAAGAATCTTTATTCAAGCCATTGCAAGATGGGGACTATGTATTTAATATCTCCCTGTCACATTCTCAGGCAGAGCACTGGGAACAGAAGACCACGTTCTGACAGGATGGTGTTAGTGCTTAGGCATAAAATGGTGGGCAAAAATATCCATAGCTGTTACTTCTGCCTTGGAGAACAATTTGTGATGATTGCAATCTCTCACTGTAAAAGAACATGAGGAAAAGTGTCTGAAAATCAGTTCTGTAAATGATTACAATGCATTTCTAACTCTTTGGGGGAAAGAAGAATATTGTCACTTGGAAGTGCACTTCAATGTCTTCCATCTTTAAAAGCCTTGGGAAACTTACTTTTAGAGCAATTTTTTCCAAAATGCAAGTCTGATAATGCCACTCATATAATTTAAAGCCTTTTGGTGGCTTCTCATTGCTCATTAGAACAAATTTCAACTCATACAACAACACAAAAGGCCCATGAGGACCAGGTTCTTGTCTTTAATCTCACTTTCTTATTCTCCACAATTCTCACTGAGTGTTTGTGCTTCTACACTTTTTGTGTGAGTCTCTGAGCAAGTCATTCTTTTTAACTCTTTTTTTTTTTTTTTTTTTTTTTTTCCCTGGTCACTGTTTCATCTACTGTTTCCTTACTGGCTTTTGTATCCTATCCAGAGCATCCTTCCTAGAAGTGTCCCCAGGGTTCCTTACAAGTTATAATTGGTGTGGTGAAGGAGCAGGTGAGAATAGAATACAACCTGTAGTATTAACATGGAACCTGAACCTTCTAATCTATTTAATAAGGTCACAAGAACCGGAGACACAGCACAGTGCTTGACATATATGAGGGATCCTAGCAATGAATACTCAAATTGAGGGATTTTTTTCTTATTTGTACTTTGGCATTTAATACATTTTCCTCCTTCAAAGCCCTGTAGGCTCCCAAGAAAGGGATTAACAGCATGATCTAGAAAACAAACCCTTTTTGCTCATATGGAAACTATCTCCTATGACCTTTTTATTTACTGAAACCTAATAGGGCTACATCACATCTGAGGCTGCTTTTTGTAAACTGGCTCATTTTAATCCATTTGGCTTCAGAGTTGGACCTAAAGTGTTTTTATAGCTCACATTGAGAATGTTTTTACTGAATTCTTGTACAACAAAGGCCATATAATAGGTCCCATGAGTTTATCAAGAGGTTACAGCTACTTTCTTGCTCTTGTTTTCTTGTTTGTTTCCATGCACAACATGGGTGTGTTCTAAACATAAACTCTTATTCTTTACTCCCAGACATTAAGATAAAATAATGCTTGTAGTGATCATACTTGGGCTCTAGATCCAGACTGTGTGGGTTAAATACAACTCTGTCACTCACTAGTTTTTATGTGTGTGTTTTGTTTCTGTGGTGCTGGGGAGAGGGTCAAATCCAGGGCTTGGCACTTGCTAGGCAAGAACTCTACCACTGAGATATACCCCCATCCCTACGTGCTATATTTTAAAATCTCAAACAAAACACTCTATTTTCTAAGAATCCATTTTCCTATATATGAAGTACAGATAAGGGCAGAAGAGTTGGGAGAATTTTTTTAAAAAATATATAGTTTATGTTGAATATTTTAGCACAGTGCAAGAGAGTAATCAACAATTAATATCAGAGTATTGTTTTATTAATAAAAATGAAAAGTTAATTTGCTTTACTTAACTGATCTTTATATACTTAATGTACCACATTCAGTTGAAAACTCAGTGATACACTATCCTATTGCTAATTGTCTTGAGATCTAGACATCACTGTCTAAACAGAGTTTATCTTGGTTATTATTGTTAAATATATGTTGCTATAATTTTAAACTATTTAGCTTCACTTTGATATACACTTAGTTCCTATTTATCTTTTATTCCAGTTATAAGTCACATATTTCAGTTAAAAAAAAGTGTTTGACCAAGTGTACTTCTGGTGGATTTCTGAAGTATTTCTCATGAAAAAGAAACACAATAATGTTTGGACATCTGGTAAAATTCTAAGCCTACAAACACATAATTTAAACATTTTTTCTACAGGGAGCTATAAAATTGCCAAACACCCTTAATCCTCCTATTTTTCATGTGTAATATATTGTAACTATCTTAAAATATATTTTACTAACAGAATAAGTGAAAAGAGCACATATTTTTCTTAAAATCCAGGGTTATGTCCCATCTGAGGCTTTTTTTTTCTTTTTCTTTAGAAGTCCCATGCCCAAACAGATTCACTCTTTTCTTCTCTTATAAAATCATAAAGATAAGGGTTTCAGATTGGGGGATTATATATCTTTGGCTATGGTTGCATGAGATAAAATAGAAGGAGTTATGGGTGAGGAACGTATGTATGATCTGTAAAGAAGTGTCTCTACTAAAGGATATTTCCAGGATTGGAACCTACAAAACTCTGGTTTGTGAACTGAGTGGAAAAGGGAGTTAGTAGGAAATGCTGGTGATGAGCTCAGTGGAAGATGGAACCTTCTCAAGAAATTCTTATACCCAAATCTCTTGTGTGATTGGAATCATGTGAAATCGAACAAATTGACTCATTCCTAGTTTGGGGTAAATTATTTGACAACCATGGCTTCAGTGGATTTCAGTCTGTTTCAGTACATTAGTTCACAAATATTAACCACAATCACCAAGGGAGGGGGTGTAGTGCCTTAAAAATATTTATTGTGAGGGCAGAGCCCCAAGAATCCAGATGTAGTAGAAATGGGGTTGGCTGGAGTATATGTTCATAGGTTCTGCAACTCTGCGGGTGATACCTGCTCAGTTCCTCTTCCAGCAGTCTTCTAGTGCATATACTTCAAACTTTCTCCTTTTTTGCTTGCCATTCCTGAAAAAAAAAAATCTTATTTATTTGAAAGTCTAAATGAAATCAATATGAAGTCCTTTAAAATTTTTTTCTTCTGATTCAATTCTTATTTTGTCACTTTTCTGTCTTAATCATTAAAGTTTCATTTGCAAGCTTCATGCATATAGTAATAGTAATGATGTTACAGATGGACATGGCATAAGAATGAAGAAAGTAGGATGCCTCTTTCTTGAAATGTGGATATTGGCTGTGATGTAATATTAAGTATCCAGACCCAGTAATTAAAATTTACTTTGTCCATTCACCTCTTTACCTACCTTCATTTCCTGTCTTCCAACCCTGTTCTGACAACACGGAAATCACCTCAGGATGCACAAGCCTCTGGAATATGGATGCTGTGTTTCAAGTAAGTCACTCTTGTTGGGTCAATAAATGACTAGCATGCCTCAAGTCTTAATTCTGCTTTCTGCTCAACTGCCTTCTCTATTGTCTTCCATTTTGATTTGACCTTCTTTATAGAATATTCTATAGTTGCCATTTCCACTTTCTTATGGCCCATTAACTCTTCACACAACCAGAGTTTAGTTATCTACTTTCATCTTTTTACTGAGATTGCTCTTTCAGAGACAAATGAAATATCCAAAATCCAATAAATAGTTAACAAATTATAGCATTGTTAATGGATACATTCATGTCTGTGGTCAAATTATGAGCTACTTGGGACCAGAAACTGTGTCTTATTTATTTTTGCATCCCAGACACGTAGAACATTGTATCTGATCATAATAATTGCTCAATAAATATTTGCAGAATCACATATTCGAATTTTTTTTAACAAATGAGAAATTCTGATAATCTAGTGGGGGAATAAAAGTGAAAGAGCAATTACTGTTTTAAATACTCAACATATTTTGTGGAATAAGTACTATTATTTGTTAGGAAGCGATGAAATTTATCCAGAGTAATTTAATAGATCTTGAGTATATTTGTCCAGGCACTAAACTATAAGATTTTCATACATTGCCTCATTTATCCTCTCAACAATTCTGCATTGTTCCCAGCATTAAGATTTTCACTTTGGAGATTAGAAATCTGAGATTTAGAGCTTAAGTAAAATGGTCAAGATCATTCAGGCTGCAGCCATAGTTTTCAAAACCATATCTGACTGATTGTAATAGAGATGATTTTTTTCTACTGCACTTTTAAAAAATTGATTCTTTTTAGTTATACATGACAGTAGAGTTCATTTTGATATAATCAAACAAGTGTGGAATATATCTTATTCTGGGTAGGACCCCATTCTTATGGAAGTGCATGATGGTAGGATTCAGTATGGTGTATTCTTATAAGTACACAGGAAAATTATTTCTGATTCATTCCACTGTCATTCCTTTTCTTACCCTCCCTCCCTTCTCTTTATTCCACTTTGTCTAATCTACTGAATATCTATTCTTCCCCCTTTCCCCTTTATTTTGGGTTAGTTTCCACATACTAGTGAAAACATTCGACCTTTGGTTTGTTGGGACTGGTTTATTTCACTTAGCATGATAGTCTCCAGGTCTATCCATTTACTGGCAAATGCATGAACTCATTCTTCTTTTAAAAACTACTTGGTATCACATGTGAATGGCCTTCTTACTTGGGTATCAGTCATGGGGGCGTCTGAAGACTTTCTAAGAGGCTCAATGGCATGAAGAGTTTTCAGGACTTATTTCTGCTCAGGGGTGTCAGAGGCCTCTTACCAGAAAATAATTATTGTTTAATCCTTCTTTCACATACCAGTCAACATAACCATTCTGACATGTATTTTTTTTCCTTACTTACCAAGTAATTCTCCAGAAGACACTATCTGAGTACTATAATTTAAAGAGATTCTGACACTATCTACCTGGAATCAGAATCAGATCCCACAGGTTGAGGGCCCAGTACCACAAGATAGTGGCCCACTTCAGATCCCTGTCCTTAGGACATCATAGTGTCAGAGAACATTTTAAAAACATCAGTGTATGGGAAGTCTAATGTAGCCAAGGTGCTAATTGTATCTCAGTTATATATTTTTCATGGAAAAGGAGCTAAAATGTTTCATATTAGATTCAGATGAATTTGTGTTAAGGTTCAATTATAAGAAAAATCATTTAGTTTAAATTAGAAATTTATAAAAGTTAAAATTTATAATGTAGACTAATGTTCCATATTTTCTTCAAAGATTTTTCTTACTGTTAGGGAAAACAATTTCTTTACCATATTTTTCTTAACATGGACCCAAGTGTCCAGCCCACTGTCACTTCTGACCACTTTTGTTTTCACTTATTTGTATGACTTAATGACAATGATTAGTATACATTTGGTAAATCACACCCTACAGTGTGGCTAAAGACCTTTCGTTCTTTTTGCCATGTTCTGAATCATGATAGCAAAAACTAATATTTATTCATAGATTTTTGAACCAGTTTAACAAAAAGTGACATCCATAGCATTAAACTATATTTAGTTTAATCCATTTCATTAAACTATATTTTCTGCTGGACTTGGTGGCACACTTATGTAATCCCAGTGGCTCAGGAAGGTGAAATTGGAGGATTACAAGTTCAAAGACAAAAGCAAGGCACTAAGAAATTCAGTGAGACCCTGTCTCTAAATGAAATACAAAATAGGGCTGGGGATGTAGCTCAGTGGTTGAATGCCCCTGAGTTCAATCTCTGGTACCTCCCACCAAAACAAAACAAAACAAAACAAAACTATATTTTCCTTATGTGTAATAATTGTCAACATTTAGTTTCCCTTGTCAATATTATTTTCATCAATTGTATGCAAATAATATTCGAAACAATGACTGAAGTCTGAAGAATTTTTTAAACTGAAAGAGCCTGAAATGACAGAAAGTTCAATAAAAAAGCATTTAAAATATTTTTGAATTTGCTTTATGTTTTTATTACAGCAAAGAATGCTAGAATTATTTTAAACATAAATATAGTAGGATAAAAAATGTAAGAGAAAGTGGAATAAAAATATGATTTAAGGAGAAAAGGGGAAGAGGTCAAACAGTAACTTAAAAAATTGCTTGTGCATTTTTAAAATGAATAATGATTGGTATTAAAATACTATAAGATGTAAATTCCATTGGATAAATCAAAAGTGATGAAAGGATTTTATTTTTAAATGTCTATATTTAAACTTCATAAGAAATCACAGCATTTATAACTATTATAAACTTTGAAAAATACAGATGTTAACTTACAAATGTGCCAAGGAATAGAAGCTTTTTCTGAATTCCTTTGGGAGATATATGAGCCAACAGTTTAATGACAATTTTGTAAAAGTGGTAGAATATGGTGGGAAGTGCCCTGAATATACACAGAAAACTCTGCAGTCTCTGGCAGCTCCCTTCCCTGAGGACTAACTAATTCTGTGAATTTGGGCAAGTTACCTAATTTGTTCCCATCTCACCATCCTCATTTATAAAGTAGAGATAACAACATCCACCTCATGAATTATTGGAAGAAGGAAATTAACCTATGTCACTAGCACAGCCTTGATCCATAGAAACCTCTCAACAAATAACCACTACTAGCATTTTTATTGATGTTTCCAATATTGCCACATTTTAATGGCCAGGCTCTGGTAGCCCTACTATGAATTGGTCAGCACCTAGGAAGGGCAGACCTGTGTTAGCTCTCTGCATCAAAATTTTCTTCACTTAATTGGCATAAATTTTCACATTTTGCCTGAGAGTGAATCTTCTCCTTGTTTAAAATTCTTCTGGCTTTTCCTGTAACTGCCTTTCCGGTGCGTTTCTTTCTCCTCCCCAAACTTTGGCTCTAGGCCCACTCCAAAGTTTCTGTCTTCACTTTTATCCAGAACTGCTAGTCTCAGCATCTGTCTCTGAAGTTCTTACTTCTTTTCACCTTTCCCTACTTGGAGACCTTCTCCCTTCCAGTCCAATTTATGTACTTCCTATCTGTCCCTTGGGACCAATGTAGCTCTCATTCCATTTTGAACACACTTCTAATTCTTTTGGAAAACTCTAAGCAAAGTTATTTGAAAATTAGATGTTAAATATTGTCATATTTTAATTTATTAGAATGTTAAAACTACACAAAGGAAATGCTAGTAAACAAACTAAGTTATAAGTCAATTTCTCTCCAAAAATTTATTATGTCAGGAAAAGAATAGGAAATCAAAGAGATGGTTATATGCTGAATTAATTTGAGGTACTTTAGTTGAGAGCTGGATCTTACCCTAAGCCTGGTAGCAAAGAAGTCTACTTAGGAATTGATTATGAAAAAAAGCCTTCAATTCTGAGATAAAGGAAATTGCAAGCAAATTGCCACACTTCTTTCACAGTTTGATTGATACTTTATTTGAAAATGAATTTATTCCACAAGGATAATTGCAAATTGTCAATAAACAGTGGAAATAACTACACCAGAAATATGTGATAAAAGTTTTCCTCAGTGAACATAAATTTAGGAATTTTCCTTCTGTCTAGTGATTTGACACAGCAATCCTTCCTCTCTAGCTCTACCTCACTTGAAAAATATTAATATTTGATATACACAACAGACATAATGTATACATAAGTTATGAATCATCATCAGCAGCATAATAATATAACAACTGTGAATCCCCCACCCAACTTTTTTTTTCTTGGTAGCAGGGATTGATTTCAGGGGCACTGAGCTACATCCCCAGCCCTATTTTGTATTTCATTAGAGACAGGGTCTCACTGAGTTGCTTAGTGCCTCGATTTTGCTGAGGCTGGCTTTGAACTTGTGATCCTCCTGCCTCAGCCTCCTGAGCTGCTGGGATTACAGGCGTGCGCCACCATGCCCAGCTTCCCACCTGACTTTGAATGAGAGAATATTATTTATTCTGTGTTAGATCTCCATACCCACTTAACCTCCCTACTTTCCCACCTTGTCTTCTGTCATTCTCCATTTGTTTGGTTCACAAAAGATTTGTATTTCCCCTCCTCTAAATTCTTCTACTCACTTTACTTTTTATTTATTTTGATCTCTTCATTTTCTTGTTCTTTATCTCTTCAAATCTATCTCACTCATCAAGAGTGGCATCAATTCCTGACTCTTCCATTATAGCATCCTATGTCATACCTGGTCAGGGCAGTCATCTCTCTGCCCAGCAAATTAATACTTACATCCTTGCCACCTTTACCTTCCATTTTCCTTTCTAAAATAATAACTCATCTTAGGATATAGTGGAGTACATTCTGTTCATTGACTCAGCAACTAACTGAATATTCCAGGTATTGGCACCAGTCTAATAGTAGGGCAAGAGATGTGCCATGCTCTTTACAGCTGCTTTCTCCATCATCATTTCCAGTTCAAAACAAAGCATAAGGTGGCTTGGGAAAACTCATGGTCACAAGGTGAGTCAATAAATGGAGGAGTTTAGACTGGCTTCCAAGCCCCAGTACTCCTAAGGAGATGATCCTACCATCCCACTCTTCATCTGCTCTATATAACAAAACTGTGACAGTCATGTTTAGTACACCGTGCTGTTCCTTGATCTGAAGATTACTCCTCAACCTCCTAGTATAATCTCTTCTTGATCAAAACCTTTTCAATCCTGACTTTCTCTAGCCAAGCAACACTTTCCTTTCCACTTGGCTAGTTCCAGTCTTTGGTTGAATGACATAGCTTTAACATCCTCATATATTCTTTGATTCCTCCAATCCAAATGGCTGCATTTTATAGATGTAGAGGCACTGTATTTTAATAAAAAAAGAATAATCTCTAAATCTCCACTGCCTTTCCAAAATTATTTCCAGATTTCAGTTGCTAACTGAAATTAAAATGCTTCATTCAAATAAGAACAAAAGGAGTGATATATTATTTACATAACATTTTATTTTTACTTTTTGGTTCTTTCTGCTTCCCTGCTTTTCAGTGTCTGTTACCTTATCTCCTGATGACACCAGCCTTGCCAGCTTTAGCAGCAGAGGATGCCTATGCCAAGAAAAAAACTGAACTCTCTCTGACATCCGCTTAAATTTCACCTACTCTGAGCTCTATTTATATGAGACTGACCTTTCCAGGCTGAAATGATGCTACAATTATAGCTTAATCTGATTACAAGAATATTGCATTTAACTAAAGAACACTTGGAAAAAGCAAGAACTACAATTCCCTGCCTTCTTTTTATTTTATTTTTTCAAAATTGAGATAATATTGTCTTCAAACTATTAAACTTTAGTATTCCAGCTTAATATTTTTTGAGACCGAAAAAATGATATGAAAGGAAGGACCCTATATAGAAATATCAATGAATTTGTTCTTGTAAAATTAAAATTCTCTGGCAAAAATTGTTATAAATGCATAAATAGAAAAGTCAACATCAGAAAACCTCTTAAATGTATAATACATAAAGGAATTATAACCCAAACAGCTAAAGACCTCCTACAAAGAAAGGAAGTAAAAAAAATCCTAAGTAGAAATGAGCAAAGAATATAGGTAATCAATTGAAATCATTTCTTCACAACATTGCATATTTTCTCTTTTAAATCAGCATCAATTAGAAAAATGTTATTATTTAATTTTTAATCTTTTTAATTTTAGTATTAGTGAATGTTTTCATATAGTCTTTGCAAAATGAGTTGTACTAGTAAATGTAATTTCAAAATAAATGCAAAGAAACTATTAGTTGGTAATAACCTTTTGACTCATGTGGGCAATTACTGCTGCCTACTAGTCTACTAATTCCCTGATATCAATTTCTTTCAGTGTTTATTATCTGATCCATAGAGTGGGAAAAATGTATGTCCAGTACATAAAAAAAATGCAGAAAACTGGTGTCATCCTTTCATTTGGAATTTTTCTTTTAACAATTATTATACAAAGTGTGCATTTTATAAAATTAATGTGTAATGATGTCATCATGAAAATAGCTGCTGTTTTCCTCTTTGCCAAAGGAAATTTCACATTTCAACTTTGGCACATGAGTCATGAAGGCGTAACCAGCAAGATATGGAAGTAGAGAATGATGTCGCTTAGGGTTTATATGATTAGATCTTTTTGCTCATTTATTATAAATGACCTGTAAAAGATACTTAGGAATGAAAAAGTTATGAGGTGAGGAAGAATAAGAATAGTGGGAAGAGAGAGAATGACTAAAAATTCATTTAAAAATGTGTGGTAGCAAATTAAACCAAAAATAAAAACCTAAGGATGAATAAGTATAAATAACAACTTGTTCAATTTTGGCATCTATTCTGCTATATAGACTCAATCCACAGGTTCATGTCTCTGTGGGCCTCAGATCTTGGGGTCACAGCTGTTCTTAGTAGCTATGTGGGTGGAAGCTGGGAGAGCACCCAAAATATGACCACACTGGCTGGCTGATGTGTTATTATCTCTGTGTCAAAGGTGATGCTAGTGCTGAGGCTCCACTGTTATGCTGCCGCAGCTTGCCTAGAAAATTTGTGATTAGATTTTAAAGCAATTTAGGGAACAATGTCTAACTCAGCATTGGCTAAACATTTTGAGTTCCTTTCAAAGCAGTATAAAAAGGGAGAGAAAAAAGCAATTATATGAGGGAGAAACTTGAAAAACCCTACCTTTGCTTTTAAGGAATGTCAACACCAACAGGGACAAGTCACATTGACAGTATGTATCCTTGATGTGTTCTGATGAAAATGGCACTTATCCTCAGTGTTTTTCCTCTCCAAAACCCCTAATCCCAGTTTAACCATGGGTAAAACATCAGACAAATCGCATTTGAAGGACCTGTTACAAAGTATCTGGCCAGAACTCCTCAAAATTGTCAATGTCATTAAAAAAAATCTAAAACACAGTCACAACAGCCAAGAAGAGTTTGATGATTAAGGGTAACAAGGTTTCTTGGATGAGATTGCAGAACCAAAATACCACCTTGGGTAAAAACTAAGGACCTATAAATGAAAATGTCAGATAACAAAATGTACACACAGCTCTTAATGAATAATAATAGCAGAGAGGAAAGGTATATGGATTATGTAAAAAATAAGAGGAGCTTTGTGGAGGAGACATGGAAATTTAGATCTTGCTGGATGGGTTGTCTTGTATTGTGATGCCCCACTCCTGAAACCAGAAGCAGCAGATCTGGGAGTCTCCCATCACATCACATTAGCAGTCCTAGTGCTAAAAATGAGAGGCAATAGGGACAGTAGATTAAAATTAAATTTTGAGAAAATGCAAAAAAAAAAAAAAGTTAAAAAAAGTCCATCTTGGAATCAATCTCATAACTAAGAAATTTCTAGCAGTTGCAGAGCTGTGTTTACATTTTGTTATCTGACATTATCTGATCCTAATTTTTCAGGACTTTTCAATAAAAAACAATTAGAAATTGTAGTTCAGTGGCAGAGCACTTGCCTAGCACATGCAATGTCCTTGGTTTAATCTTCAGCACAGCTTTTTTAAAGTTATAAATATATCTTTGAATTTCACAAATGTTGCTAGCTTTGTTCTTGGTTTTTCTAGCAGATGAGATATTCCTGTATTATGTGATTCTGGAAGAGCATAAAAATTTTACATAAACTGGTGATTCTTTTTTAGTAAATAAAGCATAAGTAGAAGTCTAATTTTCTAAGAGTAAATTTTCTGTTAATAAATATTAATCCAAGTTTAGTCAACAATTTTTTAAAAAAGAAACTTTTCATACACATTACTTCTCTCACTGTGCCTCTGGGTGTACTAAAAGCACTCCCTAATGAAAACTTGCAAAGTTTTCTTTTTCATTCAGCAATGTTATGTGGAGAAGCTATTAATCAGAGCACTGTTGATTTAGTTGCATGCACTGGCTGTGGTGTAATTTATCAATGCAAGCCTGTGCTGCAGTCCCCTTTCCTGTCATTTCCTGGATGTTTCCTTGCCTGTGACAGCATGATGACTGATTTTTACTTTCTCTAGTGTGAAAAAGGTAAACACATATTTTTTGTTGCATATGCTTTGATATTCCATGGATAATGTTGAGAATAAACATAAAGTTACCAAAAGCTTGAAAAAGCACTGTTTTGTTAAAAATGATTTAAAAAAATCATAATAATAATTTGTGATTAAAATTATGAATATATTTCACTATTGCTTTGAAATTAAACTCATGAATTAGACAGCTAAGTAACCATTTCTATACTTCTATTATATTTGTGAAGGAACATACGATGCAGATTTTTCCTGTTCATTGTATTAATTAATAATCACAAAACATATACTGTGGTTAATACTTTTACTTATGGATTTTATGTTTTAAAATAAATATTCTGAAATTTAAATGCAGTGAAATCTTTTTTAAAAAAAGAAAAAGAAAATTAATGTTATTTGATCAAATTACTCAAAATGATGGAGATTTGAAAATTTTAAGTTAAAATAAAATATGACTAAAATAGAAAAAAAACCTCAATACTATCTTGTAATAAAAAGTAGTAATGAGTTTTAAAAGTACATGGTACTATCTTACAAAATACATACAATCAATATGTTCACCATGTTCATTATGGTCAGCATGTTGATAAACCATGAATATGGTGAGGTTCCTAGGACCAAAAGCAGCAGAGCTCAACCAGTGTGTCAGTTCACACTGGCTTGGGACGTGGCCATCCACTTTCTTCTTGAACTCTTCCAGTGAAAAGGTCAGTCAGTTGCTTGCCAACTGATCTTTCATCTTGGAACAGAATGATAGATAGAAATTTCTTGATTACATTGAATCAAACTCTATCTCCTTGTAATTTCCATCAATTTTTCCTGGCTCTGCCCTCATTGACTAAATCCCACATCACAAAACAATGCCTTTGAGGATCATAGGGAGCAATTTGTAAATTGCTGGGTATTGTTCCTATTTTCTTTCTCTCTTGAAACACAGTTTTGATTACATCATTCCGCATTCAGACATGTCCAATGGCTGTCCCATTGCTTACAAAATGATGTCTAACATTGATCTTTAAAATCAATTGTGACCAATATCTATCCAAAGTGTCTACATTATTTTTTAATTCTATCTTTCCTGAGGCATTTCTCTCTTTCTCCAATTTGTTATTTAATATACATCAGTTTTCTCTTGCTCTGCTATGATACTTTGGAAGCAGGGTCTTTGCTTGATATAATTTTGTATGTCTGCAATTTCAATCTCACATGATATGCTGTAGCTATTCAATAATAAATGATAAATCATGGTCTCAAAAATGGATGTGCTCCAGGTGACTTGGATCAGAACACAGAAAAATAGAACTAACCTTCTCTTGTCCTTAACACTTAATTTCTATTAATGTAGCTCAAACTGGTCTTCTATTTTACCAGCTAAGTCATGCTGCAAGTTCATTCTGACCTCCCCGTCAACTCTGCCAAACCCTTTCACATGAATTGCTGTTAATCCTGTACATGTGAGGTTAATTTTTTTTTTAACAGAAATGTAGAACTTTATGTTTCTAGCTCTTAAATTTCTCCTTGTTTTTTCTGGCCCATGCTGTCAGTCTGTTGAGAATATTTTGATTCCAATTTCTCTCTTATTAGTTCTCTCTTCTAGTCTTGCGTCATCTAAACCTTCAATAGTCATGTCTTCTCTTTCTTCACCCAGGTGTTAATCAAGTGTTGAACATTTGCCTGGTCAAAGGTTGAGCCGTGGACATGACAGCAGAGGGATAGCTTTCCCGATGGCAGAAGTCCAGTCACCAATGCTTATTTGATATAGTCAGTCAATCAGATACGAGTACACAATTATTACCAGGTTCAGTCATTTTTCATTCTTTCAACAAAAATCAGGATAGATTTCTTTAAATGTCTAGTAAAAGTCACAGTGTGATACAGAATAAATTATAATTTTTGAATACCTATTTATTAAATTCCTTAAAAGTATTAAATCAAATAAACAACTAAGGAGTCCCAGATAGTCTACTAGAAATGCCACACAATTTACCTTTTTGAAAACTGTCAATTCTCATCATGATTATACTGACTTTAAAGATGAGAAAATAGAGTTTCAGAGTGGTAAAATATTCATTAGAGATTTCAAATCTATTGAGACTCAGGACCAGGTTTCCAATGTGAGGTCCAGCAAACGTAATCCCAAGTCTATCCTTGACCCTTCTCTGCTTCAGCCCCCACACTCAATCCTAGTAGGATTTACTGTTCTCCATCTCCATCTCACTCCTTATCTCCCCTTTCATCTCTATACATTATTCCAACCCTAGTACCATCCTAAATCAGTTTATAGTATTTCTCCAGTTCAACCTCTTCCAAGGGCTGATCAGAGCACTAGCATATATGGTAAACACATTGTTATGGTCCAGGAGGATTGCAACTTTGAGACCCGCCTCAGAAACTTAGTGAGGCCCTGAGCAACTTAATGAGACACTGTCTCAAAACTAAAAAAAAAAAAAAAAAGATTGTCTTCTTGATTCCTGCAACCCAACTTGTTTTTCTCCCTCTACATTGCATTTCTCCTCTATCACTCTGTTATAACCACACTGGGTTTTCTTGAGTTCCTATATATTACCAAACTTACTTCTTTCCAGAGGGCAACTGTGACATATCTTTGTGCAGCTGGTTTCATCTTTTATTAACATCTCAGTTCAAATATCTCTTTTTCAAAGAAGGCTTCTCTTATCTCTTTATCTCTTCTTCTACTATTGCCTTATCCCAATTGTTGTTTCTTCAGTCTGCATTATTTTGTTCACCTCTCATATATTTAATTAAAACTATTATATACATTAGTATTTTTTAGTAAAAATATTTCTATAAAATGTTTCATTGCTAGATCCCCCCAATCTGGTTGAATACCAGCTAAACCAAAGAAATAATTGTCTGATTGCAAAATAAGCAAACTAAAATAAGAAGTATTTCTTCTAAAAATTAAAAAAAGAAGAAGAAGAAGAAGAAACACATTTACTTAGATCCTAGCCATATTAGAAAGAAGGGGAAGAGAGAACATCATTACCTAAGTACATGTATGAAGACATAAATGGTGTGAATATACTTTGTATACAACCAGGAAAAAAAAATAGAACAATTATCTAATAAAATAAAAGAATGAAAGAAAAATAAATACATGAAGAAAGCAAGATATTGAGGGAAAAAGTCCAGATTTTTTTAAAGAACAATAATAGAAATTTTAAGAATAGCCATTGTAGGCTGAATGTTTTCTCTGATAAGTGGATGCTGATCCATAGTGGGGCAGGGGATGGGGAAGAATGAGAAACTTTGGATATGTTAAAAAAAAAAAAAAGAAAAAAGAAAGAAAGACAAAAGGGAGAGAAAGGATGGGTAGAATTTTTAGAAAGCACGTCTTCTATCAATGACTCAGGAGTATGAATTAAAATAAAGGCACACAGAGAAGGACTGCACCTTCACACATCCTGACAGTATTTTTGTAATTCCAGGGTGTATCACATTTGGCACACAAACAAGAAGAAAAAAGTGGAAGTAGTAGTGATGAGGAGGAGTGGTGTGTAGGCACAGGGGATTGGAAAGTTTGCTTTATTTCTCATAAAACCAATGTATTAAAATCTTTCTTCAATAAACCATTAAAATTGACCTATAAATCCAAGGTTGTATAATAATAGTCATTAATATCAGTGACAATAGCTCTCAAGTGATTTTCTTTTATGCTGATTTAAAAAAAAATAAAATCATATTCTGAAAATCTAGGAACCAAGGAGCATTTTTTTTTATTATGGGCCTTAAAGGCTTAAGTATATGTAAATGTCCAGAAGCATTAAACATACTCAGTAGCTATTTATTAAATTTCTACAGATTATATTATTAATAACTCAGGACTTGTTTGATGAATTTAGATTTACTTTAATTGGGAAGCTTTTAGAGGAAAACTGAGCACTTTTAGCCCAAGCTTATTTTGATTGTCCAAAACATGCTAAATATATGTTTGCCTCCAACATTTGCTCAGGCTGCTGTTTCTGGCATGTCTTTTGGCAAAATTGTGTAAATACCTAAAGGTTCCAATACTATTGTCATCTTCTCTATGAAGATTTCTCTAGTCCCTCTCCCATATACATGCAAGGTAAGAATTAGTTGTTCTCTATGATATTTTCAAAGTCCTCTGTGCCTCTATTGTAACACTTACACTTAATTTCCATTCCCAAAGTATTCACTAGTACGAGATGACAAATCCACAATATGTCTTAGTCATGCTGCATCCTCAGGATCTCTAACAGTCTTTGAGTCTCTGGGATGTGGTAAAATTTTCAAAACCTACTCCTCCCTTCCTCCCTTTGTTTCTTCATTTCTTACTTCATATATTTATTCAATGAATAATTGTCAAGTAACCATTATTTGCCAGGCAATATTTTAGGGGTAACAAAATAAAAAATAAAAATAACTGTGATTAAGATGAGCCCTCCTACCTTCCAGTGAGGAAAAGAATAAAAATGTTAAATATAAATAAATAAGTAAATAAAATATTTCAAGGAACAGAACAGAACGACTGGGAGGGAATCTCCCAATGTAAGGGTCCAGGGGCAGAAGTCTTTGGGCAGAAGTCATTTGAGCTGAGATCTGAAGGTCAAGAAGAAACAATTATGTCAGTCTCCTGGGGAAGATTATTTCAATTGGACTAGTGAGTGAAACCACCCAAATAAAGAACAAACTTGATTTGTTTTAGAGACGAAAGGAAAGCTGGCAGGATTCTAGTGATTTTCGTCAACGAGAAAGGAATATTTCCAGGAATGGTGCAACTGAATGGTTTGCCTGGGACAGACAAGAAAGTATTCACCACAGTAAACAAGTGGAGACAAAACAAAACAAAACCCTGCACACCTCTTGAAATAGACAAATGACTATGAAAACATTAGGATAGTGATTTGAATGCATGCGATTGTAATTATGATTACAAACCTATCACCCCTCATTATTGCTGTCATCTACTAATGATGCCTGGACAGGACAATATGATTTTTAGGTTAAGTGATATATATATATATATATTTCTAAATTGTTGATTGACCTTTATTTATTTATATGTGGTGCTGAAAATCAAAACCAGTGCCTCACACATGCCAGGCAAGTGCTACTGCTGAGCCATAGCCCCAGCCACAGGGTTTAGTGAATTTGTATCTCAATAATTTTAAGCTCCTCTTTCCCTGCCACTCTTCCCAGGGCTATCTCCACTTTAATTTTTGGCCATTTCTGTAAGTATGATGGTAATTTCTTCAGTGCCTCTCATCTTGGGTACCAGGGCCAGGGTTTGGTGGATGCCAACTGCAAAGTCCACTGGGGGAGCTCCTCAAGGTCATTTGTTAAAGCTTCCAGGCATGCTGCTCTGCAACCCCTTCTGAAAGCATTAGCTGTGAGGCAGCTTTCCCTGTCTTAGTTCCAGAAGCTGTGTTCTTCAAAGATGTAAAAGAATTTTTAGTGCAATTAGTAGTTCATAACTCCTAACATAGAAGAAAACACACTCATATTTACTTGAAGGTTATCATGAATTTTCATAACAATATCCTTTTCAGAGGTGGTGAAAGTGAGGCTGGGAGATAGTCAGTTGTCCAGATCAGCCTTCCTCAATCTCAGCACTATTGGCATTTGAGACAGGGCAATTTTTTGCTAGGGGCTGTTCTGTGTATTGTGGGAACTGTACCCCTTTCCCTGGTCACTACCCACTACATCTCAATAATACACATCTCTCCTGTTTGTGACAAACCAAAATATGTCCGCCATTGCCTAATATCTTCTGCAGGAAAAAGGGAAAATTGCCCCTAGTTGAGATCACTGGTATAAAAGATGATGGAACCAGGACCAAAATGAACTTTTAGCTGTTTTACTAGTTAAAACCGAATCTCTTATAATACCATTTCTTGATCATGAAATAAAAGAAATTTTGACATTTAAACATACAAGTATTGGGACTAGGAATTTCTTAGAAACATCCTTTTGATGCAGGTCTCTGAAAATACCGGTGGCATCATGCTGTAGCCCAAGTGTTAATGCTCAATAACTTCTCTGGAGTCCTGGGTCCAAACATGGGTCTATGCTGACTAAAGAATAGAATAGTATCTTTCATAAAAGTTTTTAAAAGTTTTGTATGCTCAGTCTAAGGACAAGTTAGATTTCTCCCCAAAATGAAAAAAATGTATTTCCTGTCTGTAGTGAAGTAGGAAAGAAAAGAATCGCCAGAGAAAATGCAATGACCTGACCATTCAGCCCAGCCCAAATAAACACTTTTATTTCCTCTCTTTTTCTAAAATAAACACAACTTAACCAAAAGTTTGTCTTTTCTTCATTTGGAATTCTATTTTGGGGCTCACATCACACAGAAAAAGTGAAATGTTAGTGAACAAGCGTGCTTCAGTAGGGGAAACATAAGGCATTTATTACAAACGAATTCCAAATAATTAGTGGAGGAGATCATGAAATGTTCAGAGGGGAAAAAAAAGGGGGCTGAATTTCAAACAGGAGGGGGTCTGAACCATTAATGGGTAATCTGCACGACTTTTGTTAATCCCCTGGGGCTCCCATTACAGGTGGTTCATATTTCTGAGCAGTGAAGTATGCGAGATGAATGGAAAATTTCTCCTTAACATTTTCCACTACCCAGCCTTAGCATGAAAAAATCCTATACCAGATCAGTCAGCTGGTTTATTATAACTTCTAATTCAGAGACATATCACCATTTACTTATTCCCACCCCTTGCTACTCACCAGAGATTTTCCTTTCTACATTGCCCTGGTGTAGAATTTCCTTTAGAGAAAGTTTCTAGCTGTTTTTTAATATAGACTGGGAAGTGTTATTCAGGTTTGAAAATACTGAGCCCTTGAGTTAACTTTTATATTTATTAGATCTGAGAAAGATATTTCATATTGTAAAAGAATAATGTCACATGTATTTTACATATGAAATGGCCCTCATCTCTGCAATTATTGCCATAGAGAAGAATTAGAAAAATATGGGTTGCTTTTCTTATCATCTGAGTTTACAGTACTATAGCAAAATGTTTTTAATTTATTCAGACCAATATTTCATGAAATAATTTAGATGAGGTAGAATGACGAAGGTGTAAATATACAGTAAATCAAAAGCTAGTCAAAGCACAAGTGGTGTTTTTCCTACCCCTGAACTAGAGAAAGAAAATATTACCTAGCAATTTTATCTTTCATATTTAAGTTATGCTCACATGTGTTCCCAGGAGCCCCTAACACAGCTTTTGATTTTGGTAAAACTGGTCTTATTATCACACTAAAATGCCGGGTTCTTTTCTTCTCCTGCACTTCCTTCTGCTGGTTCCTCCATTCCAGATGCCTCCTTGCTATTTTCACTGCAACTTGTCCTAACTCTCTTTCCTGATATTAGTTAATTGAAAACTATTTCTGTCACTTTCTAAACATATTTAGATCTACAACTGTACTTAGTTCTCTGGAGGCTTGGAAGAAGCATATCTCTGACTCTCAGTTTAGAGTCCGAAGAGGAGAACCCAAGGAGATGGGATGCAGATAGGACTGTAAAAATCCAAGGAGTATTTATAGAAAGGAAGAATAAAAATGGTATTAACATAAGGATATCTTAATGTTTTTTCCCCTTCTTGTCTTCTTTCCTTCTTTCTTTACTACTTTCCTTCCTTCCTTCTTTCCCTCCCTCCATCTTCCATTTTATTATTTCTTTTTTTATTTTGGTAACATTAACTTACAGTTTTTTAATCTTTTCATTAAAAAATTTGGGAATTTCCAATAGCTAAATTGTGGAACCAACCTAGATGCCCTTCAATAGATGAATGGATACAAAAAAATGTGGTATATATACACAATAGAACATTTCTCAGTAATAAAAGAGAATAAAATAATGGCATTTGCAGGTAAATGGATGGCATTGGAGAAGATAATGC
Organism: Marmota monax; assembly: GCF_021218885.2. Lineage (NCBI taxonomy): Eukaryota > Metazoa > Chordata > Mammalia > Rodentia > Sciuridae > Marmota > Marmota monax. Next base: position 3,626,091 of record NW_026694256.1, on the reverse strand, counting down.
TAAGTGAAGCTAGCCAATCCCAAAAAACCAAATGCCAGAATGTTTTCTCCTATATAAGGAGGCTGATTCATAGTGGGTTAGAGAGAGGGAGCATGGGAGGAATAGAGAACTCTAGATAGGGCAGAGGGGTAGGAGGGTAAGGAAGCAGGTACGAGGTTAGAAATGATTGTGGAACATGATGGACATTATTATCCAAAGCACATGTATAAAAACATAAATTGGTGTGAATATACTTCGTATACAACCACAGATATGAAAAATTGTGTTGTATATGTGGAATAAGAATTGTAATGCATTCCACTGTCATATATAAATAAAAATAATAATAATAAAAACAAATAGGAAGTAAAATGAAAAATCAAAATAAAATGTATATTACAACCTCAAAAAAAATGTGGGAATCTCAGGCAGAACTTTCTTAAGTTCTGCAATTTGTACTATCTGAAATCCAATCTCTTTTCTTCTGATATCAATTCTCTCCATTACCACTAAATTTTATTTGTTCAGATGCAAATTTTCTCACCTCACTCTTCTCCTTGCTGATTTCAATTAGCTCTCTGTTGCCTCCAGGACAAAGTCCAAATTCTTCAGCATGGCAAACAATTGCCTTGTTCCTTATTGACCCCTACTCACTCAGTAGCCTCATTTTCTACAAATCTCCAGTTCTTTTCCATATTTCAAGGGCCCAAATATTTATGATTTCTCAAATGTGTCCTGATATTCCTTGTATTTCTAAAACAATTGCTAATGTTGTTTTATGTACTTTGTGTACATTAATTCATTTGAGCCCCAAGCAACTCTTTGAGTAAATATTCTTATAGTTATCTTTGGAAATGAAGAAACTGAAGCACAGAGAAATTGAGTAACTTGCAGCAAATCATTCGGATAGTAGTAGGTGTTGGCTAGAGCTCAGGATTCAAATATAGGCCCCTAGCCCCAGGGTTTAGGTTTTCCTTCTACTCCTGTCTGTCTGACACAGTTGAATACAGTTGAGATCTAGCTTATGTTTCAAAGTTTCCTTAAATTTCACTTCCTCAGACTGAGCTTACTAAGTCTTGTGGACCATTATTGTCCTTTAAATATTCTTCTCATTCTGCATAGTATATAGGTTGCAATTAAACATTTACATGATCTCTTTAATTCAGACTAGATTCCAAGTCTTATTTGTCTTTTTGACTCAGCCCACAGTACTGTTTTATTTAATGAATAAATTAATAAAGAGTTAAATGAACATATCTTCATTTTAGTTGATGGTGGATACTTAGACATCCGCTAAGTTGTAAGTCTGTATAAGCTTTCAGAAAACCTTTATGGTAGAATAACAGGTGATTTTTATTTACTTATTTACTTTTATTGTTGCTTTGGTTTATTTGCATACAATTTTGATTTTTCTTAGGGAAAAAAGCCTACTATGGATTATTTAGATTTTTTAAAAATTTTGAAGTTGTAAAAAATAACAAATTTTTATTCATATAAAATATTATCTGAAATTAAGAAAAAAAGTTCTGTTTTTTTTTAAAGTTTACATGCCTTAACCAAGTTGTGTAAGACACTAGAATACAAATTGAATATACCAATGTATTTAACTTTACTCTTATAACACTTGCTATGTTATGCTATAGAAGAGTTATACTTTTATCTTCTACATTAGGCCATCCAGTCAGAAGTGGAGCAAAAATGCATCTGAATTTCCAGGTAATTTCTTGGTGGTCACAACCAAGAAAGGTACTAACTTTGAATTATATGCTAGCAGCTTCAACAATGGTTCTCTGTTTCATTTGCCCACAGTGGGTGATTTTAGGATAAATAGTTTCTGGCTTGAAGTGTACACAGCTTCGTAGATCAAAGTCAACCCTTTGAACAGCCTCCAGAGACACCCTGGTAGCCAGTGCGAGCCTTAGTGCACAGACGTTAATAGGATCCATCTGCCTAAGACCCTCAAGCAAGCAAGCTGCCACTACATTTTGTAGTAGCTGAATGATCTGGTGGTTTTCACAACAGCCCCCATTAGATCACAATGCTGTAATGCTCTGAAAAACACAAAAATTATGGATGGACCAATTCTTAATCTAAAGGGAAGTGTAACATATATGTAAATTGTTCAGGAAGAGATATTATAGGATTTTTTGTTATTATATTGATTCACAAGAATTGCAAGATTTAATGTCACATAGTTGTGGTTCATGTTAGATATGTGAATATGCACCAAAGGACTGTTTCACTGTCTGGGAAATTTCATTTCTTTCTTGAGCAAAACTTTCATTCTTTGTATGATAGGTAAATAAGATGTTCCAAGTGGCATCTGTGTCCTAACATAGGATTCCTAAATCTTCATTTCTTTCCTTCCTCTCCTTTGTGATATGTGTTTTGAGCCAATTGCCTAAAGGGAGAGTGACTATTTTCTTTCCCAAGCCAAAAATTTTTTAAACATGATATCCAAAGGGAGGGTGGGAGAAAAACTTGTCTCTAACTCTGATAATTTGGTAAGAGTTTCTCAAAATTAGAAGTCCCACTCTAGATCTACATGTTAAATGTGAACATATCCAGCTAAGCAATGACGTCATTATGTGACTTCTTAAATCTTCATGTTGTCCTTTTATCACCTTGGTTAATGGTATTTATCGGTTCAGCCCTTACTTCCTTCAGAATCTTCAGAGATTTCATCTAAGGAAATTTAAGATGTTCGTTTCAAGGATTTTCCCAGTCTTCCAGGTCTAGATTGCCTATTGCTGACTTTTCTTTTTCCTAAAGCAATCTGTCATTATTTGGGCATCTAAGGACTGAATTCTCTTTAACAACCCTAAAAAGTCTCTCAACTTCTACACCATCTAGGACACCCAGTATGAATGACCACCTGAGTGGGTTTGGAATTGGCTACAATAACTGTATGGCTTATATATGACATTAACATCCTGGATTCACCTTGGCAAATTCTCAATGACTACAAAGGCATCACCATAGAGCAGGGGCAGTCTAGGGCTTAACACCTGGGAAAGAGTGTCTGATTGTTATTTTAGCTCCACATAAGTGATTGTTTTAATTTTTTTTATTTGCCACTAGCACAGGGGAGGGGGCCACATTGTCAACTGGATAGGAAACAGAGCTAATCAAGAAGCAAATACAAAGATTGTGGCATATTTTTCATAGAAAAGGAGCTGTGTAAACACAAAGACAGTTTAAAAGAAAGGTAAGACTTGGTTACCCTCAGATGGCTTTTAGTTTACTTTCCAGACACACTCCACAACTGACTTAGACATGTATTCTATGTGACTTGCTGTAGATTCCTTTTCTACCATGAAACTAAGCTCTTATTTTTCAGTAATGGGCTTTGCAATATATTTTTCTCTCCCTTTGTCACCAAAAAAGGTATAGTGTCTTCTCACTCAGAGTAAAACAGTGAGGATACAGGCAGGTCTTCCCCAGAAGAGCTCTGCAGAAAGTGGACACCATCTTTCCTACACAGGAAACCGGGCCCGTCTTGAGAGGTGAGGTGGGAGAGGTCAGTGGGGAGGGAGATAAACCATGATTTGATTCAACATCTCCAGGGTTTTATATGAGATAAAGCTCAAAGGGAACAGTAAAATCAGAAAGAATCTAAGGCTGAGGCTTTTATTTATGAAATGTGAAGGAGACAAAATGTTCTGTTTAAAGACAAATGTCTTTGGCTGATAGTTAATTCAAATATCCAGCCCAAAATAGGGGGAAGCCACCTTCTTGGATTGTGTGCTGGTCCCTCCACCTCCTGTTCCTATCATGCTGCCAACACACTCCATTTATGGCAGCACCACTGGGATGTGAGGGGGTCGAGGGTGCAGGTGAAAAAGAGCTCATTTCTCTTGGTCCCCATGTGGTTAATTAGATAAAATGTTGGCACAAAAGCCTTAACACATCTTTTTATGGCATTGGATTTGTTTCTGCATAGTTGAAAAATTTTATTCAGAGAACAGACCCTTTTACGAATGATTCATAATGGTATCTAGGTTCCCACATCTGTATCTTGAAAAAACCAGAACTGGATTTTTGGCTGTCAGGGATAAATCACCCTCAGCGGATGTCCCCAGTGGAAGCTGAAAACACTGCACTACAGGTCTGATGCAGAGCTGAGACTTTCTCTTCCAGTCCTGCCTGAAGGAGAAAGTGACAGGACTCCAGTGGGTGGGATGAATGACAGCATCCCTCGACTTCAATAATGGTCCTTGTAGCACAGGAGCCAAAGGATTTGTCTATGAGCAGCAGCTAAGCTGCTTAATTGAGGAAAAGAATGAGAAGATGGTGGAGGTGAGAAAGTGAGGAGGATTCAGAAAATTAGTGATTTGCAACAGGGCTGGCTCTCTTTTTCTCAGGGTGAACACCCTCCTCTCCATCCTGGTGATGGAAGATCTGGGCATCCTAGAGCTAAGCCCTGCCAGAAGATAAGCATTGTCCAGGAATGCAAAAGCTTAACTGTGGAGCCTGAATCTTCTCCAGAGCCCCTGCCATCACTTCCTGACCAGTTGATGGAAACAAGTCCCTTCATGTTCCAAAACCTCAATTTTAGACCGACAGAATAGGAAAACTTCATTCAGATCATCAAATGCCATATTGCTTACAAAACTATTAAAAATATTGACCATATGTAATTATGATAATAACATTCTAGGAATGTTTCGTATTGATTACTTTAATGAATTTGGCAAAAGCACTTTTTGAGGCTGTATCTGCTGAATGCCCCAATGCAACCACATTGTCTTTCTGTGATCTATGAGCTAAGAGACTTGGGGACATTGTGCAAGATAAAGAATAAATCTTCTCTCACCTGATTGGATCCACAGGGTATAAATAGAAAGGCACTTCCCCCAAATTGCATCTGGTCAATACTGGGCAGAGAAATTGGTTCCATTATAGGCAGATATCCTGTAATAACAATATTGTAATTTAAGTACCAAAAGTTTTGAACATGAAATGTTTATGCTTTTGTAATGCTTAATAATCTTTCCTGCCTACAATGGAAAGGATATCAGCTTGGAAAAAAATAACAAGATGTCCAAAAAGGAATGTGTGAAATATCTTTTGCAGGTGCACAGTTCATGATGTTTCCTGTCATTCATCCAAATATTTCCTCACTGAGAGATACTGAAGAAAAATAAATGACTGTGAGATTCATGGTCATAGCTTTTTGAGTCAGGAGAAACTTGAGTCTTTGTTACTTAAAGTCACATACTAAGAAAATAGTATAGGAGTTTTACAAAGATAAAACAGGCTATGCTTTATTACAGAGATTCACAAACATATCCAAGAATCAGAGAGATAGTTACTAACAAAGTCTTATTATTATTTTGTTCAAATGACTTTAATGTTATCAAGAGTCTAACATTACCAATTCTTTCATTTCCTACAGACTATGCTTTTCTGAAGATGTCCTGAGAGCATTAGCTAAACTCTTTTTTTTTAAGAGAGAGAAAGAGAAAGAGAGAGAATTTTCTTAATATTTATGTTTTTTTAGTTTTCGACAGTCACAACATCTTTATTTGTATATGGTGCTGAGGATCGAACCCAGTGCTGCGCACATGCCAGGCAAGCGCCCTACCGCTTGAGCCACATCCCCAGCCCCTAAACTGTTTTTTTGAGAGTGTCAACCTAAAAAGAAAAAAAAAAACAAAGAAAATCTCAAAAAAAATTTATTTGGGAATAGCATTGCTATGGGAAGAGCATAACATTGCAATGGAGATACACATTCCACAGTAAACTCTGGGTTTATTCAAGGAGTTTGAGACAAGGGAAGAGTTTTAAAGACAAAAACCTGGAGGACTACATTGAATATTTTGAACCTATAATCTTTGACCACAGTGATTAATAACAAGAATGGCAACAGCCTGTGGTTGAACAAACAATTGCTGGGCAGATGTCCTTGCAGAAATATTTTTTGTATAAGGTTGCAGTGGTCTTCATGCAAGCTTGTGGTTTGGCAAACTCTTCAGTGATAGTTATCATCAGGCAATCTTGCATAAGAACACTTTCTTCATAACCTCTTGGCTTTGACTCCACAATGACTCCATTTTGATTCTGACAACTTTCACATTTTTTTTTTAACCGAAGTTTTCTCTTTGACCTGAGAAAGGTTTACGCTGATCCTCCAAGCTTCACCCATTCACCCATTCTACTGTTAAGGAGAGGGAGAGCTATAAACATAGAAGGCTGTAAGGGTAGATTCAACCATGGTAGCAGGTGATCCTCCTTGGATCTTGTCTTTCCATCTTCCCTCAAACTTCCCAAAATCCTTCTCCCACAGCTCCCAGTCCCAGCAGCTCTATTAATCCGGCTGTCTACTTCCTCCTACCCTCCCAGCATAACTTCCCCTTCCCCTCTCTGGTTCCAGACTTGCTTTCTTCTGGTCATCTAGACTATTTTCACCCCTTCAGACTCTCCCACTCATTAAACCGAAAAGACAATAATGCACTAATGTTCTACAATTGGGCAAGGAAAATGTGAAGAATATCTTGATGTGTGGGAATGAATCTTACCTAAAAGAATATTAGGCAGCTTGAGAGGTGAGGGAGGGACTAGAGAAGTACAGGAAGGTCCTAGTGAGCAAGAGAACCGGAGATGGGCAGTGCATGCTGATGACTGAATTGTGAATATTCTGGCCTGTGTTGTCCTGGTCAATTTTTAAGAGAACTCTTCCTGGTATGGGGACATTTACAAAACAAGAAAGAAAAAAAATATTGGATTTCATTCCAAATTTTGGCTCCTCTTTCTAGTTCTAGTTCACTTATGATGTGAGAAGTAGTGACTGAAACATACCTCCTAGAGAGAGCAAACCTCCAAACCATTGGCTTAACCAAGGCCATTCTTAAAAGTGATCCCCAGATCAGCAGCAGCACCAGCAGCACCTGGGAAGTAGAGAGAGAAAATGCAAATTCTCTGGTCCCACCCTGGTCCTCCTGAATCAGAATCTTTGCTGGTGGGGCCCAGCCATCTGTATTCTAACAAGACCTCCAGGTTCAGGTTCATCTTTTATCTACTCAAGTTCAAGAACCACTAATGAAGAGTTAAACCCTTGGACTTTGCATGGGAAGATAGGTTTAAAATCACACCTACACCACTATTGATACTACAAATTGTTTCTGAAAGGTTTCAAGATGCTTCTGTGTTTCCAACTCCCTGTGTGACCTTAGGCACTCTACATAAACAATCTGAATCTCCTTATTTAGCTCTAAAATAGAATTCATGATGTTAAATTCAGAGTTGTGAGGAAATGTGGAGTAATTATAACTGAAAAGTTTAGGAAATGCAGAGAAATACATACAAAAAGTATGTTTGAAATTGTAAAGCAATGTGAAAATATCAAGGTCAATAATACCTTCCTTTCTTTCCTCCCTGTCTTTCCCATCCTTTCTGTAACTTGCTCTATTTTTTTTTCATTCCATTTTTCTTTTCTCTTTTCCTTCCTTGCCTGTATGTCTAGTGTCATAGCTTTGGGTTTTAAATGCTCTTAGTACTGAATTTATACTCCACTGCATTAAACATCCTATTTGGAAAAAAAGAATTAAAAAAATTTAAAAAAAAAACTTTCTGTATTGAATCCTCAGAAATAGTTTTATTAATCACTGCCCTTACCAAAAAATGTTATGAGATTAAATATAAAAGAGTCAGAAATATTTGGATTAAATTTCCCTTATTACCATTTTCCAAAAAAAGTAATGTTTTTAAATTGTGGAAAAACCTCTTCGGCATAACACTTTTCAAATTTGGGAAATAATGTAGATATTCCAATCCCAAATACTGCTGAATTTATAGCTCTGTTGGTATGAAACACTTAGCTGCTTATCAATTTCAGAATACAAATAAAAAGAATGTATGTCCACAAAGTGCTTTTTTTTTTGCTTTATAAAATAGGCAATGTTTATTTGAGGCCTTAAAATTCTACTATTGTGTCCAACTGAAAAAGAATAGACAAAACACCAACAATAAACGAATTTGAGAAATAATTTTAGCTGTACATACTAAACAAAATACTTCAATTTGACATATAATATCTTATACTGTCTTTCAGAAAGACTATATATGGAAAGAATATGTGGCTTAGAATTTAATAGGCAAATTACTTTACTTTGATGATGACCAGTTTTCTCATAAGTTATAAGAATGGTAATATAACGCTATAAAACTGTAGTAAAGATTAAATTTTTAATTTCAAAAAATAGATAAAATTCACTCTGACTATATGTTCAGATAAAATCTCAATGTCTTTTGGATCAGGGGAACCATACATATGAAATATTATTTCTATGAAACTTTATTTATAGATTAGTTTGAATTCCTAGACAAAAGAAAATTCTGAGAGAAAAGTGAAAATTCTGATGAGAAAATAGGGATTTGGTGAGTCTATAAAATTCTAGAAAGTCACTATTCTGAAAACACAAATTATTTTATTTCATAAGTGAAACAGAATGGCTTATTGGAATATCACTTAACCAATTAATTTATACTTTAAATTATTACATATGTAGAAAATAAAATGTTCATAAAGCAATAAAACCACTTCAAAGTAATATCACCAAATTCTATTGACATTGAATGCTCCGTTAAACTGAGTTAAAGAGCTTTACCCAGTCATCTGAAAGGGATTTTCAATTTTAATTGTTAACAAGTGGTTCTTACCATGACAATCTTACTCATGGTTTAATTGACTCAAGTCTGGCTTGAAAAATGAGGGTATAACAAATCTAATCCTACTTCTTATCCGTAGCCAACCATTAAATTCGTACTCCCTGGGTTTCCCGGCTTCTCAACTTCTCTGCATTATCTCCATCACTTACAATCCTGTATCTCCTTGAAAAGTTCCTCCATGGACTCTTTGATTGTGCCCTTATCCTTTTAAATTGGTGCAGAATCTTTCTGATCTTTGCATCCCTATAAACTTTATAAATTATGCTCTACCCTATCTCGTTTTATCACTACTTGTGGTGCCTGTCCTGTGAGCCCTCTAGATATGTTTTACCTTGGCATTATCTGCAGAGTCTAAATGAGAACTTAGCACAGCATATAGAAGCATACAGAGTTAAATTGTTCTTGCAGAGTTTGGAGATGTAGTGGGCAGTAGAACACAGGCTCTAGGAGCCAGGTTTGGCTCACATATTGGACTGAGTAAGTCATTTTGGCCACAAAGATAAAGCCACACATGAAAACAATTTGCTTCATCACAGATTGGTTTCCTTTGCCACATGTGTTATTTAGGCAAAACCTGTTGTACCTCTTCCCCTATTTGACTTTTTTTGTGAAGAGCTAAGGAAAGATATCTTCCATTTGATTTTGACTTCTTTTTTTTCTGGAATGGACATAGGGACACTGATATATTACAAATAAAGGAAATCAATGATATATAAACTATGAAATAGAGCATTTAAAAAATACTGAAATGGAGCAACACCACTTTAAAAATGTTTACTCTTCTCATTTTTGTTTTGTTGTTGTTTGGTTGTTTGGTTGGTCCTCCTTTGCTTGGGAGACATTCTAAAATGCAATGTTTGATGTGCTGATGTAACATTTTTTCACAATAATCACTGAGACGTCATTTCATTATAACATGGACATGAAATATCTCACGACCCCCTTCAAAGAACAAATCGTTGATTCCAACTGATTCCTACTTCTTATCCTAGTAATGAATTGTTGGTTGCTTTTAACCACGAAGCAAATGATGAATAAAATTCTTAGATAATAGCTATGAGTTCCTCAAAAACATCATAAAATAAATCCCCAAAGCTGATGGAAGTATATAGCTGTGATATTACTTAATCAACCACTTATGAAAGCAACCAAATTAAAAAAAAAAAAAAAAAGAAAGATGATACTGACAAGGGAGGAGGAGAAGAAAAGAAAAAAAAAAAAGCTTTCAGAAACTATTCCAGTTTCCTACCTAAATCAATATTTGATTTCTTACATCTATTTACTCAAAACTTGTGAAAATAGGTAAATATACACATATTAGAAATAATCCCTGCCTGTGGACCTGCTCAGGTGTACTGCATGTGCCTCTGGGACACAGCCACAGTGGGGATAAGGGAGTGCTATCAGGAGCTGTTGAGAAGAAAACAAGGGGCATAGTTGCCCAAAAGGGCAAAAGAAAGAAAGCCATACATGTGATATCGTCTGTTATTTGTCCAATGTAGCTTACAGAATGGTTTAGTTTTGTGTGCCTTTTTTCCAAAATTATCAGGGAATATAGCAGTAATATTTTATTGTATTTCATTAGTTCTGCACAGGAAAAATCCAGATTCGTGGCAGAAAAATAAGCGGAAAAAAAATTAGTCAATCTTACATACCAGCCTCTCCCACGGGGGGGGGGGGGAAACTTGAAAGAAGATGAATAAGAAATTACTTTCAAAAATGAATTGATTTTATTAAATAAAACTACCAGAAAAACCATCTTAAAAATCTTTTTTTTTTCCTTTCATTTTTAAACCCTTTTTGCTGACTCGTTTATATATTCTTGCTTATCCTGAAGGCTTAAGCACTGTGATACTTAACTCTCGGAAGACGTTGCACAGTTTTAGAGGAGATGATCTTTTAAAAAGTCTTAACAGAGAGAAAATTCTCTGAGCAGTAAAGGGCAGGGTTGTAATCCTGGGTTTTTAATGTTACTGCAATATGGTTTGTTGCTGGGAGATTTATGAGAGAATGGGAGTTGGAAGATTCCTTCTGAAAGTTTGAGATTCAGTAAGTACCAAACTCTTACTTTCCAAACAAACTTCAATTTTTTTTAAAGGTCCTTAGGATTTGAAAGTGGAATTTAGTTTGTTTGAATTACTGTTTTCTGTATCAGCAAAACATTATTTTACAAAGATAGATGATGTCCTTGAAGCAATTTGAGTAGTAGCTTAGGGAAACAAGAAAGGATGAGAGGAATGACTTGATTCTTCAATTTTAAAAATAACATGTGATCTCATTTTAACCAATGAATACCAAAATAATAATAATAATTTGGTACATTTATTAGTATAATGTCTTTAGTACATAAATACAAATGACATTAACTACAACCTAATTAATTTTATAGGATGTAAACTTGTTAATTTAAAAAAATATTTTTAAACACTTTTTTTTTCTAATTTAAATTCATAGTAAAATAGTAGACACTTAGAATAATCGAAGAAATCAGATTTTATAACTTTCAAATGTTTGATAGAGGCATCTTGGTTTGAAACAAACTTTAGTTTATGGTATTGAGATAGATTGATGGATATTTTTTTTCTCTCTTCATAAGCAGTTATGTCTATTTATCTAACAACCACAGAGACGTGGTATTGAAATAGCAATACCTGTGGTTATATTTTTATACAGCCTGCACAGCAAAGAACATCATTTTTATTATTTGATTTTTCCTCACTTTGTTGAAATTAAACAGAATGCGTGTAGTTAAAAGCACCCCAAATACTCAATGAATCAGTGCTTCGGTTAAATTAAGACTGCCCTTTGTTCTCTTTATGTTTGTTCCTGTTGTGTATTATTCTAAGCTACACATATTATACATCTCTGTTCCCATACACATCTAAAGTGAATTTTTTTCATAAATCCAGTGTTTTTTTTTTTTCTTTTTCAGAGTTTCTTTTATTGATAGGAAGACTAGTTAGTTCTTTCTGAATAGGTGCTTTTCTAAGATGAACTGACCTTGGAGGTATGGCACTGAAAGTAAATATATAAATACTTCATTCATGATCTCTCCTTTTTGTCCCTTATTTCTAAGAATATTTCCAGGACTGCTATGTTCTTTGATTCAATTTGTAGGTGCAAATCTTAGAGTTATTAGTTTTCAAGGACCACAGTGAGCACCAACGATAGAATTGAGATTAGAAGCACGACATTTCTTGGCTCCAGGTCTAGCACTCAGACCACATTATCTTCCAAATAAATTATGGAAACAAAAGAGATTCATTTTATGAAAGTTCAGACTGAAACTAATAAAAGCAAGGAAAATTCTGATGACATCAGTGGGTGATGTAGCACTTGTGTCACAAGACACAAGTTATTTGTCCTGAAGATGCTTTCCACAGAATGGGCTGCCTATCTCATTTGCAGTGCCAGACTTGGCCTAAATTGTATTCTTGTTTAATGCTTTCAAATTAATACTTAAATGACATGAATTTAAACTTCCAGGTTAGGATAAGTAGCACCCAAATTATAACACTATACTCTGCTAATGAAATATACATGTGGCGGGGGGGCAACAATTCGTAGCATGGAGGAAATAAGCAAATTCTGGCAAGGCACAATTTTTTCCTATTCAGCTATCAGAGCTTGTTAATAAACCTGATGTCTCAGTATTCATAATAGTAACTATCATACATTGAGCTGCCACCATGCTGCATATGTATCTTTTTTAATCTCTACAAAAGCACAGTGAGGTTATTGCTATTCTGTCGATAAAACTTACTAATTGGGAAGACAGCATGCATATCCTGATCAGAATGAGTTTAAATTGAGTATGATAATAAAGGCAACTATCTACATTGTTTTTATTAGTTTTTTAAACCCTTTTAGACAATGACTCTTTAAAACTGTATAAACTTATTTTTAATTGTGTTAATAATATATCCCTTTTAAAAGTCAAATGATAACAAGAAGCAACTGCTCATATTTCTATTGTGGCAAATCTAATTCCTTCCCTAGATGCATATCCTCAGAGGCCCTCCTAGAATTTCTTCATATATATGTAATTTTGCTTTTGCTTATTTTTTACATGAATTGTGTAATATACTATATATTCTCCAGCTTGTTCTTTTTCACTTAATAACATTTCTTGACAGTACGAATGGAACTGCCTCATTTTTAACTGCTGCATAGTATTCCACATATGCATAAGCCATAGTTTACCTAAACACTGTCTAATTGATGAACATGTTTGTTTTTCCTTTGTATTATAATTCTCAGTAAAAACCGGTAATAAGTCTGGTAAAACTGTAGCTACATTTTGCATATAAAAAAGTAATAATGGGGGAAAAGTGAAATGAAAACAGAATTAAACTGTTTCTCTTAAAATAGGATAAATCTTCTACCAAAGTTGTATGAATCTATTGTTTTAACTGGTACATAGCTAATAAAAATAAAACTTTTAAAAGCTCTATGTATATATATATATATAACATTGTAGTATTCATTCAGTCATAAATAAAAATGAAATCCTATCATTTGCAGAAAAAATGGGTGGAATTGAAGGTCATCACATTCAATGGAATAAGCCAGACACAGTGTTGCGTGTTTTTTCTCATATGTGGAAAGTAGAAGGGTGATCAAAGAATGGGGGAGAGAATAGTGGAGTGGAACATAGGGAGGGTAGATATGATCAAAGCTATATGCATGAATGGAGATGTCACAGTCTAGCCCATTAGTTTGTACAATTAATGTGCATTAATAATTATAGTTTAAAAGTCCTTCAGTGGAAAAGTAAAATAAAACAAATCTCTAGTTCATGATAGAGTAACTGTGGGCACCAGAATTCACTAGTGGCTTTCAATGAGGATTTTTCAAATGTATCCCATGTGTTTTCTGCCTTTGAGGAGAACTGAAGATGGGCTTCCTTTTCAATTAACTCTGTAGGAATGGAAAAATATCTTTACTAAAAGACTAGTCTTTTGCCATTAATCCAGTTGAAGTATTAAATTTAGAATTGTAACACATGCAAAGGGGGAAAAAGACATGCAGACTACGTAATTTAACAGTATTACCCGGATAAGTTTCAAGAGAGTTTTCCACAACATAAAGCCATACTCAGTATTCTATTTCAAAGAGCAATGGATATATCATTCATTTTCTGTTTCATAGATGTGTTCCAGGAATTTACAGTAATTTCTTGGGTTGCAAACTTGACATCTTTTGAAATTCTTGACTTTTCAATTAGTTTTTCTTTCTCTCTCTCAACTTCTCCTCTCCTGTCTTTCTTCTGCAATTTTGTTGTTGTTGTTGTTGTTGGTGGTGGTGGTGGTGGTCTTATCATGACAGAAAACATGAACATCGTCAGTTTCCAAATTATAATAAATCCGTCTGGTTTTGATCTTCCTTTGGTATTCCTTCCTTTGGATGCATGTCCAACCCTCTCCCATTTCACATGGTTTTGTTGGGATGCCGATCATAGGATCCCCCTTCACTCCCCATCCCTCGTCTCACCCCCAAGTGGTTAAGATATGATATAAACTTGGTCAATCATACTGTCTCTGAAGAAATTTACATCCTAAACAAAGAGAAAAGGAAAACGAAGGTGATTGAATTTAAGCATTCCATTTGCAGCACTCTACAGAGGTGATCTCTGAAATCTTCATATGAGGTTCTGATTCAGGTTCTTGTGTGTCCCGACGTTGATTCATCTGTTCCTAAGATTTTGTTATGTCCCCAGTATTCTATATCCTAAGAAATTCCATCTTTGCTTAATAGAACTATTTCAGTGGTTTCAGAGAATTCTTAATGATGCATGAGTTCTACCTTTTGTAATCCAGAAACCAGAAGAAGATCCTTGTTTATTTTTTTTCTCCATTCTCATTCCAAACTTTTTCCACCTTTCAAAGAAGGTGGAAATGATTTGATCTCTCAAATAGAACTGCATAGGTATACTGCATTGAATGTTGAAAAGAGGGAAATATACAGAGATGGAGGTAAGGACCTATAAAGAGACAACGTAGTCATCTATCTAAGGCTCCTGGCAACAGCCATAGTAACTGTATGGCCCCACATTCTTTCACCAGCTCCCAGTTTTGCTACATACACATTTTTTTCTCAGCAAAAGCTATTATACAAAAGCTGTATATACTGCACACTCTTATCTTTATTTCTGGCCACCATACACATTGCCTTTCTACCTATCAAATTCACTTCTGCTTTGGGTCCTCCCTCTCAATAACATTCCTCCTAACTCTGCAGGCCATATCAGTATCAGTATCTCATTTCTTTGTATCATCTTGTTAACACTTTATCAGATGTTAGAGGCAAGATAAGATTTAAAAGTCACCCTCAAGTACAAAGTTAAAAAGAAAGACAAACATGGAAAGCACGAGAAATAAAACTTTGGGATTTCTGAGACTTCATTGGACTGTTGTCTTGGCTACAGGCTCTGGGCTTTCAGTTTAGTTTGAGTGCCTTTTAATGCTTTCATGGTACCATTCATTTCTTAGATGGATGGAGAATATTATTACAACCTTATATTCCTCTTCCTGGTAAAAGAACAAAGAAAATGTGTCAAATCTCAGCAGCTAGAAGGTCACTTGCAGGGTAGATGCTGAAGAATGTCCTATCCTTATGTGGACCCTGACTATTCCCCAGCCTATATCGGGCCCTCAAGGGTGTATCAAAAAGTGCTTACTCTGTCCTCAAAGGAAGATGGGTTTTCTATTCTTTCCTTTATGGAAGATCCATGAGAGTGCATAGAATCCCAGTGCACCCTTTGCTGACTTGAAAGAAGAAGATCAATCTGGTTTGTAAGAAAAGATTCTGTGGATTTTAATTTCAATTCGATCCTGTGCAATGTTTCCCTTCATTTTCGACTACTTTCCTTATCTCTAGCTAAAGGAGAGTAATTCTAAAATTCCTTTGGCATAACTGCAAACTTTGAGCGGAGCCTGAGAAGTCATCCTTGATCCCAGAACCATCCTCCTGAGGACTGTGAGGACACATTGAGAATGCAATAAATTGTAAACTCAGATGCTGGAAAAGCTGCTCCAAGGGGGGGTTGGCTGAAGTTTGTTCTTTGTTATTGTGCAACAGTAAGTTTAGGGGACTAGGTGTTCAATTCTGCAATTCAGTGAATTAGCTCCGTCTGGATTCTGTGGATGCTGATTCCACTTCATTTTCTGTCCTTGCTTCTCTTGATGGATACCAGTTGAAGATTTGAACTTTGATCTTGTTTGCCTGTCTACTTTGTGATGCATAATGGCTTACATATGTTAAGTAGACTATTTATGATAAAAACACCTGGTTCTTCTAAAGAATTCTAGGAGGAATGACTCATTTTCTCCCTTGATTAGAGTGCATTGCATTACTTTTTAATTGTTGTTTCTGTCTAGCAGAAGTTCTATTTTGACAAATCCTGTATCAGGAAATGCTTCATAGGCTTCAATCTTGCATCTGCTTCTCTTGCTACCTGGGGAAATATGCATCAGGACAGATGTGATAGCCATCTCAAATAACCAATACTCACAACGTAAGGGAAAACTAATTACAGATGAAAATTCTCAAAAGAATAGAAATTCTCCAAGGAAAGGAAAATGAGAAGTAACATATTAATTCCTCAAGCAGATGCATTTAAAACCCTCTCAGAATAGTGAAAAACAGAGCAAACATCTGGGAGATTTCAGCTGTGAAGTAAAATTACAATTATTGGTTACAGAGACTTTTCTTGCCCCTTGCTTGTAAACAGTCAAATAAGTTCACGGAAAAGTATTTAAATAGGAGGAATCATCAAATCCCAAACTAAATATCCCTTCTTAGGATAAAAGAGTAACTTTTGGAAAGAAATTCAGGAAACTACTGGGAGTGAGGAACAACCCATGTTTTCAAAAGTTCAACTTTAGAATCTCATAAATCAGCCCCCAACTACTTCATTGACCTCATAGCCAGCCATCCTCCGGCATGGGCCCCTCCTGCTGTCTGAATACCCTGGGGCTTCTGACTGGCTGGACCTACAGCCTCCTGTGTTCCTTGTCCATATTAAACATGGCTTTCTCCCTCACGTTCTGCAGATGTCAGCTAAAATATCACTTCCTCATCTTTTTCCAGAAGAATTTTTTCATCATAACTCTTACTATATCCTGACTTGTATGAGTGTGCGCTCATTGCTGATCTTACCATTTCTGGAATACTAGCTCCTTGAGGGCAAGGGCTTTGTTGTGTTCAGTGTTAAATTCCAGGGACTTGAGACTGTGTGGTGGACATGAAGATGAACCACCAAGATCCTTCTATCTGGACAGAGAAGCTCTTGCCGCATTTCCTGCAGTCCTTGGCCCCAGGATTTCCTCAGCTGCAGAAAGCCCCCTGGCCAAGGTCACACCCTTTTGTGGGTGCTCCTTGGACAAGGACTGACTGAGGCATAGGTGTACAGTTGAAGCCATTTGGATTCAACATAGGAAAACTCTGATGAGCCATTTCAGCTCCAGAGTTTCCCAGAGTGGTGCAGGGAGGGTGGGGGGACAGAGGCTACTGGACCTCATTATAACCCAGTATCTCCCTTGATTGATCTTACATTTCCTCTCCCTTTCCACAGGTACTGATTCCAAGGACATATGAAACTACTTCCTGGCAAACCCAGAGGGTGAAAAACGGGAGAATTTTTTCCTCTTTATAATTTACTGCTCTATTTTATAAGACATTATCTTCCTCCAAATATAAATTCCTTTACTTGGCAGGTACTTGGGGAGAGTCTAGTATGTTCCTGAGACTGTTTAGGGTTCTGATGTGATGAAAATTAAAATATCAACTTTTTTGGTGGTGCTGGGGATTGAACCCAGAGCCTTGTGCAAGCAAGGCAAGCACTGTACCAACTGAGCTATATCCCCAGCCCCCAACTTTTTTCCTAAATCTTATATTCTAAAATAAATTAGCAAATAGGTAAACAAAAGAAAGATAATCCGTGGACAGGATGAGAGATGTGAGGAAAATAAACTACATAGTGGCCTGAGATGGGGATTGATTGGCTGCTCTAAACAGGATGGTCCCAAGGGGCTTTAAAGCAAGGACTTTTTAAGTTGAGATTAAATGGTGAGAGGATCCAGCCATGCCTAAGTCTTGGAAGGGGTAGTCCATGTATGTTTATCAAGTGTAGATTATTCACAGGCATTGGAGTACATAATAGGATTTTAAAGACTGGTTTTATGCAACTTTTGCCTCTAAGAAAAAAACATTTCTTACAGTAATAAATAATTGGAATGTTTACTGTAAGGGAATCTAGGTATTGTAATTATCCCCCTGACAGGACTGTTTACAAAATTTGATGCTTTTACTGAGCACTTACTATGTGCCAGATCTTCTTTTAAACAATTTTCATATACTAATAGACATCCTATAAGGGAAGGTATTATTATTATTATTATTATTATTATCATCATCATCATCATCATCATCATCATCATCATCATCTAATAGTTTCTAAAACCAAGGCACAGAGTAGGTAATCTTCCAGCATCACAGTTAGCAAGGATGAGAGGTAGAAATTAAACCCCAACAGTCTAATGTCATATCTCACACTCTTGACCTATTATATTGTATTGAAACTTCTCCTTACAATTCTTAGATTTCCCTTCCTACAAGGACTTCATAAGGTTTATGTGTGTGTGTGTGTGTGTGTGTGTATACATATGTGATAATCTCTTCATTTTGCAGCAATAAATATTTCTCTATGCCCATATTCAGTTAAACTATTTTGTAAAATGAAAAGCAATATAGTCTTCATTAAAGTAATTTATAACTTAAGCATTGTTTTTATTAGTCATCTTAGGAACTTGAAAGCACTATAATCAGTTATTTCTGAGGATACAATGGAGATTGTCCCAGATTTTCTTCCAAAACTAATACTTGGGAAAGGAGCAAAAATTAAACAGTACTTTCTGATATAAAACTGAAGCACAAAAGAACATAAAATTAATCACTTTAAAATTTAAAATGCACAACAAATAGTGAAAGAATGTACAAATGTTCACTCAATCCACAGAGAATTTAAAAGTTTTCATGGCCCTGGTTCATGGCTCTCCAATGTCAAAGTAACTGGTATAATTTTCCACTGAATGAGACACTGTAACCTTTGCAACTTAACAGTACTTTTTAGATTTTCAACCTCATTCATCACTGATAGCATCATAAGGCAATTTCATACTAAAGTTTACTCTCATAAGAGGATATTTGTGCTTTTTTCCTTATGTTTGCCTAAAATTTGTTGTTAATGAAGAGATAACCTCAAGCTTCAACTGTATCTAATTTTTAAAAAGTAGAAAGAAAAAAGGAAGTAATAAAACTAGAAAGTTGGGATATTTATAAAAGAATTTGTATACAATATTTATAAATTGTTGGATACTGAGAGCATTTCTATTTATCCTACAGCAACTTATACAGTGCATATAATTTTAGAAATGTGGAGAGTGATGCTTAGAGAGTTGTGAAGTACATTGTTTTGGGTCACATGGCTATTAAGTTACAGATGATTCAAGCCCAAGCTGCTCTGAATTCCAAATGAATACTCTTTACCATTTCTTTTTCCCCAGCTACTATTCATGCTTATTGGAGAGATCTTATCCAGTAGGGTCTTCCCAGTTGTCATAATCCATCTCTGTATCTCTGAAAAATTGTCTGTATAGCACTAAACAACTAAGAGATTTTAATGTCCAAGGACTTGAACCATTCTTTCTGTGTAGGTCTTTTAGAAATCAACTTTCACTGAGTTAGTTATGTTTCATGGAAGGATTTAACTAGTAATTTCTTACATTGCTTATGCATTTCTATGTTTTTGTTTTGGTGTAGCCCATCTCTTAATTGTGAATGTGTTTTTGACCTATTGTTCTACAAGAAAAAAAATATTCTACCAACCTTTCAGCTTTATTGAGATACAACTTAATTGGCATATAATTCACTCCTTTAAAGATTATATCTCACTAACTTTTAGTGTATTCACAGAACTGAGCATCCATCAGCCCATCAGCACAATAAATTTTAGAACAATTTCATTAACCCAAAAAATACCCTGTACTCCTTAGCTGACCTCTTCTAACTCCCTAACTTTCCCCAACCTTATGGTCAAACAGCCATGAGTTTGCTTTCTGTCCTCATAGATTTGGCCATTATAATTGGAATAATGTGTGTGTGTGTGTGTGTGGTGACTGGTTTCTTTAATTTAGCATAATGTTCTCAAAGTTCATCTAGGTGATAATGTATGCCAGTCTTTCTTTTTTTATGAATAACATGCCTCTGTATGTATATACCACATTTGATTTATCCTTTCATTAGTTGATGAATATTTGTTTGTTTGGGTTTTTTTGGCTTTTATAAATAATGCTGCTATGAATGTTTTGTATAAATTAAAGTGTCATTTTAATTAATTTCTCTTGTGGTTATATGCCTAGGAGTGAAGTTTAAAAACCATAAAGTAACTCTATATTTAGCTATTTGAAAAACTGCCAGATAATCTTCCAAAGTTGCTGCCTCATTTTCTATTTCCACCAGCAAGCAGCAGTGTAGGACAGGTCTGATTTCTCCACATCCTGGTCAACACTCATTATCTTTTTTATTTTGGCCATCTCAATGGGTGTGAAGTGGCATATCATGGTGGTTTTGATTTGCATTTATTTTCTTAACATAGCTTCTAAAAATAGTAAAAGTACTTATTAAAGAAGTTCAAAATATCTACAAAGAATATGCAGCAACTAAGGATTAGAAACTAAAGGAAAGAAAAAAAATCACAGTGGAAAATACACATATATTTCCAAACCTGCTTTTAAAAAATTAGAATGGGAAACTCTGTGAAGTTTAAAATTAATATTTAAAATACACTCATGACAAAATAAAAAAAAATATAATAAACTGTGTGATGATAATGCTGGTTCTCTGAATAAATGATATGATAACCATTCTTGAGTTTGCGTAAGACATTTTACCAGAGTGAACACAAGGAATACTGCCAGATTATGATAAGTATTTGCACATACACTTTAGGTAAATATATTTCTGAAGACCGATATTTTATACACCCATGTTTTTGACAAAACAGCTCTATTACTCAATTTCCCATTCATCTCTACTGGGTCTTCCTCCTGTTTGTGAGACAGTGTGTGTTAATGTACTTGTGGTCAATGTTAGATGCATTGATTGCAAAACTGAGAGGTGTATTAAGCAGATGACCCCTTTGTCAAGGAGCATTTAAAGTGAAAGACAAGAAAAAATCGTAAAGAAAAGGGGCTGGGATCTTGGGAAAGTGTTTATCAAGGATCATTTGACCCAACTATTGTCTTCTTTTCTTTCCTAAAATCCTAGAGGCTTATAACTGATGTGTCCATATATCCTGATTTTCTCCTGCAGTCCTGATTTATGCCTATTGTCTTGATGTCATTATTAAAACTTTTCCCATTTACTCTCAAAAAGTGTCTGGAAAGATATGAAATAATATTTCCATCCTATTTATAAAAGACCTTCTGTTGTGATGAGAAATATGTGAAACAGAGCCTTTGAAAAGGGGAAATGTCAGGACTCGGGAAAGTCTTCAAGCCCAACTCTTTTAGGTGGGAAAATTAAGGAATTAGGGAGATAAAAACTTAAGCTGATGTCCCATCCTGAAAGGCATCACATCCATATCCCCTGCATGGGTTTCCTTAGCACGCCTCTGCTTTCTCTTTATCCCAAATATACTTGGAAACACAGGTGTGTCCTCATGAAGAGTAACATGGGCATGGCATTTTGCAGCACAATTTTGATCAGGTCACTGGATTCTATGGATTGAAAATTGACTTACTTCCAAGCTCTACTTGGCAGGATTGAAGAAGCTGCTGATTAATATCTGCCTATCCTTGTGGAGATCTGTTCAGAGGCAGGTGGACCGTGGATTGGACTTTAAGCAACTGGAGTGGCTATGTAGCTATATCAGGGACTGTTCTTGTCCTGAGGGATAAGAACAGGTTAGAAAGATGATTAATTAGGAGAGCGTGCTGGTAGGTAGGATAGCCCCCCCCCCCCTCAAATCCATGTGAATTAAAATGAATCAAAGATTCACAGGCCTGGTTTATGATCATAGTTACGTGCAGGTTCTTACTGGTGATGTTAAATAACTTTTAAGATTTTCTTCAAAACATGAGAAAATATATGAAGCAAGTACAGAATATGGTTTTCAGAATTCTGATGTCTACTTAGCTAATTGGGTAGATCTGCTAATTAGGTAGGTCTCATTATATGGCCCACAAAAATAATTGATGCACATATTTGAACTTCACTTTGAATTATTTCATGAAGTGCATTTTCTAACTTGAGGAATAACCCTGGACAATAATAGAGAATTTGTTTAGTAAAGGAGTTATTTCATAAGGGAAAGGAAGTATATTTAGATTCCTGTCTTTCATTATCAGAGAATTTTCACACATATGAATTTAAACTAGACTTCTCAGTAGATTTGACCTTGAATTCACCTTTTAGGGACGATAGAATAAAATAGGGGAAATAAGATTTTTCTTTCTACCTTAATTTTAAACTGAAGCAATCGTGACCTACAGAAATGGACAGGTGGTATTATTATTCTCCATAGAATGACATAGGTACACTCTTCAATAAGAATTTCACTAAAGGATCAGGATTTTCTGTAACATTTTCTAAATTTTCATTCATAATTAAAAGAAAACAACTTTAGGTTTCAATAGTGGAAACACTTTTCTGTTCATATATCAGTTGAGTTTAAAAATGTACTTACATAGAAAACCATGTGTGTAAACAAAGCCGTGGTGCTTCTCTTTGTCTATAAAGCATTTTGCACTTCAAATTCCCTTCCTACCTATCTATGCTTAAAATGAAAACAGTAAATTATTAGGCTGAAGTTTGTAGACCTTCTCACAATGAATCAATGAATATTCCTCATTAGTTGTACAATTGTATCTATAAAGGTGTATAGGCTTCTGTCTCATTTCCTCTTTCTTCTTCTCTTCTATACTTACATATACACTCACACATGCTTTCCAAATCTTCTGATCAAAACAATGGAAAAAGAGGGAGTCATCAAATCAGATCCTGGAAACAGAAGATGCTGAGTGTGAATTATTTTGAAATCCTATTCAAACCCCAATATACATGCATAGAGAACAAGTATCTGTGTGTTCTGTTGAATGGCCCTGTGGGTTGGGGATTTGCTCCAGTTTTGCAGTCAACATTTCTAAGCTCTGTCATGATCCTGTGCCAAGAGGACATCTGTGTGACAACTTGCAGTGTGCCCTCAGCTTGAGTACCTGTCTTTAGTTTCAAAACCACTTTCAATGCCATGTACCTCCTGCAAGGCACTGTAACCCTTATGAAAGCACATTTCCCCAGTGCTTTTGTTATTATTACAATTGGCATCGTGGTTCTGGTGGATTTTGGTTTTCAGAAGACTCTAGTTTGACTCAGTGGAAGGTACTGGGGATATGGGAAGCAGAGAATGTGGCCTTCTGAAACCCTATATGCTTGCATGGTCTCAAATTATGGTTAAACCTGGGTTTTCAGTGTTTTAAATTTCTTCTAAATTTAAAAGATGGGAAATATGATAAAATTGAATATTATGCTTGGAAATATTTCTCTAACATGATTCATTTTGTTCTTGGTTAACCCCGAATTCCTCAATTTGGTGTATATTTTCTAATATGACAATATATGTTACATAAAGTTGCAAAGACCTAAAAACAACAACAGCAACAACAACAAAATAAAAATCCTGGGCCTATTAGAATAAATAGCTTAACAATTTATTATTTTAAATGAGAAGGTACAGTAGCCTTTTACCAATATTCCATTCCACAAATATTTGTTAATCTACTTACAGAAAAAAGGCCCAGTACTAAAATGCTATAATGATACAACTATGAACCTACTTGAATGTAATACTTAGATGTTATCTACTATTCAGACAAATAAGTCATGTCTTGGATACAAATAGAAACTAAACATGGCTTAATGTTTTTTTTTAAATTTTTGATAATTAAAATATAGGAACATATTGATGAGTAGACTACTTTGCTCAGCCTGATTGCATTAATTTGATGATTATATAATATGGTTATACTTGTTTAAGTTTTCATGCTGTAAGCTGGTATAGACATGATGCCTCATAAAGCAGAATAAATCCATTTTATAGCTGTTGCTTTTGTGGGGGACAAAGCTGGCTTCCATAGCAATCATAAATAGTTGCAATCCTCTGTTGCTAAATAGGAAAGAGCAAAATCGCATTAACTTATTATTTTCTCTTTCATTCTTTTTTCTTAAGCCTGATATGAGCATTTTCTTTCCCCCCAAACTTTCGATTAGCAGTTTTCCAACTTGCTGTGCTATATGAATTTCATACTTTTTTCATTAATCATCTCTGTCACTTTTTCCCCAATGGTTGGATAACTTTGAAGATTGATTTCAATCTCCTAAGTGTTAAATTCCTTCCATTCCCAGGGTTCAGTTCACAATGGTACTCACTGAAAAATACTATGTCAAAATTTGGGGCACATTGATCCATCTTTTCCGTTCTCAATTGCTTCATCTGTTAAAAAATCAAGAAAATCAAATCAGATGATATCTATATTCCCTATGGCTTTGAGTAAGCATGACACAGAACTGCCTGTCAACCTGTAAGAAATATCAACGTAGAATTTGCTATCACATCAATATTTACTTCTGAGATATAGCAGATAGTGTAAGTTAGTCAGTAGATGGCACTGTTTATTATGGTATTATTATGGTTAAAGAAGCATCACATAGAATGCCAGTTTCCTCACCTGATCAGGATGGGGGTAGGGGAAGAGGGCAGCTTATTTTTGCAGAGGAGAACACATGGATTTCTGGGGTTAAACTGACCTTGAGAAAAAATGCAGTTCATTTTCCTGACTCTTCAAAAGAAAAATTCTATTTTAGATGTTTTTCAGGGAACTATATTTTTAACACACTTCATTTGCCTCTTTCAAATTTGAAACACTTATGAAATCCTCTATCCAAATCACATCTTTTCTTCATGTTCTTGTATTTAGTCCTGAGTGAAATTCAGAAAAATTCTTTTCATTCTTTCCCTGAAAAATCCCTCTTGGTTTTTAGGGAGCATTATTATTTTACACAAGCATTTTTTCTTCCCTGGGACCTAAGAAAGACATTAGATAATGCCTTTCTGAATTCTAATGTGCCATTCATGTCACACTCTAATCTAGTAACTATAAATATGGTTAGTTATTAAGTAACAAAGATATGCAAATGCATACATACAGTACACAACAAATGCAACCATTTTCATTAGCCAAAAGCACATCGCCTCATTTGGGGGAAATGATAGGGCAAAATGAACAAAATGTAGTTAGTAACTATTATGTATAGGCCATTGCTTTCAACTACTATCTCTTCACCTTTCTCCTAATTTCTTTTTTCTATTCATGAACTTGAATTATCATCAAGAAAATATTTAGAATAGTTCAGAGAGTCAACCCTACTGAACCACAGAGATCACTTCTTTTCTTTAATATTTTCAAGGAAACATTAAGCTTCTTACAATTTTGTCTCTGTCTACTATATTTTAAGTCTCTTCAGCACATCAAATATATTTTCTGTGTCATGGATCCCAAGAGTCTTATACAGTGCTAGCTTAGTAAAGACACATGAGTACTTAGTGAATATTGGTTGGATAAATTAATTTCAGGTAAGTAAAATCAGTTGTTCAGGAGAATTATCAGGAGATTTCAAAACACAATTTGATTGCTTTCAGGTCAACATTTGATTCCCCTGAACTAAGTTTACTTACATTGTATTTTTCAGTCAGTAGTTTTCTTTGTGTTATGAACAAAAAGTGAAAAGGAGAATAAAGAGAAGCCACTAGAACAATTAATCATATATAAAGACATGTGCTTAGTTATCTTTTCTTACTTTCTGATGATGATTATTATCATTATTGGTAGTGCTGGGCATTGAACCCAGGGTCTTGTGCATGCTAGTCAAGCACTCTACCAGCTGAGCTATATCCCCAGCCACTTTCTGATTATTATAACCATATTCCTTACATGATATTATTCTATACAGATTTTCCCAGAAAAAAATATTATAAGGATTTCCATTGTATTCTATTACAATTATAATCTTACTTATTGCTTTAAATTATTTGAAAAATATGGTTTATTCTTTTGTTTCATTTTGTCTGAGAAGTTTATATTATTTGTACCTTTGGCTATTTGAAAGTGTTTCTTAAACTTTACTCATAATCATTAACTCTAGAATGGTATATGCATTGTAATTTTATTCTATGCACTTCCTATGAGTATCTTGCTAAAGGGCCCTCTGTAGGAAAACTAATATTTAATTTAAAAATGCTCTTACTACTTGAAGAAATCACTTGGTGTTCTGCTATACCACTTGTTACCTATGAATATAGTTAAAATAAGAAGACATATAGCCTTTTTGAAGACAATATAAAGATGACAATAAGTACCGGAAAAGATGTTGGAAACCACTAGCATTAGGGAGATGCAATCTGAGACCATCTTGAGGCATCATCACACTTAATAGATTAACCAAAGATAACCAAAGTGGTAATACCAGATACAGATGAGGATGCATGCCACAGTCTGGCTGGGCACAAATGCCGCAGTCTGGCTGGGCACACAATCACGAGCCACCACACAGCTTGTAGATTCAAACAGCAATTCTTTATTCCCGAACTCACACCAGCCGTCTACAATCACGTTCTGGGGAAATCCACGTTCTCTTCCCAAATCCACGTTCTCTGCCCAAATTCACCTCCACTGGGCTTCTATCTCCAAAATATATTGTCTGAATCCCGTGAGAACTCAAGGGGAACTCAGGCAGCAGGATACGCCCTATTCCCAGCAGGAATAATCTTAAACCTTAAACCTGGAACCTAAACTGGGAACGCCCTAAACAAGATTATCTTAAAACCGGGAACACCCTAATCTGCCTTGGTCCTTGAGCAAGGTCATGTACATTCAATGTCACTGCAACATGGGGTACGCTGGCAAGGAAATTGTCATACTTACTTGGCTAATGGCTCCCAGCATCTCCCCCCTTCTGATTAATTAAACAACAAGCAATGTGGCTTAAGGACCGTGCCTGGTAGGTTGTCCAATTCAACATATGGTTCTTACCCGTCATCGGAAAACTGACCTTTAGGCGTTAGCCTCCTGTCTTAGGTTGATACCACTGCAATTGAATCATACCCGTCACTGACTACCGGTCCAGCATACAGCCATACTTGTGGATAGGTCTATGCACCAGTGGGGGGGTGAGGTTCTTTGCCTCACCTCTGTTGGCCCCCAAATTTGGCCTTGGTGCCAGTGGGGGAGTGAGGTTAATGTGGCTTATGGACCGTGCCTGGTAGGTTGTCCAATTCAACATGTGGTTCTTACCCGTCATCGGAAAACTGACCTTTAGGCGTTAGCCTCCTGTCTTAGGTTGATACCACTGCAATTGGATCACACCCGTCACTGACTACCGGTCCAGCATAAGCCATTGGCCCCCAAATTTTAGACCATCACTAGCAGAAGGGAGGAGGATACAGAAATGCCACGACACCAAGCCAATTGACGGCTCCTTGGGAAAAATTGCATCACTGGTGACACCATCAGCAAAGATATGCCACCATTACCACAATTCGCTGCACCAAACGATAGTTACATAGTCCAGGCAAGTTCTGCAAGCAGTTCAAAGCAGAGGAATCTATCAATATGTCCATTTCCTCCCCAAAATCTGTCTCCTCCCAAAGTAAGTTGACTCTTTGATTGAGCATTACTTGTTGAGTTCTTCACTGGCACTGGGATGGAGATAGGAATTCTGGCAATGATGCTAAAGAGACATTATCCTGAAAAGAATTATTAAATATAATGAAAAGGAAAGGTGAAAGTAAACAAACAGATCTGTTAACCTACTTTAAAAACAATGCTTAACAGCCTTTTACCTAATTTAAATTAGTAAACAAACAGATCTGTTAACCACCTTTAAAAACAATCCTTAACAGCTGTTTACATAATTTAAATTAAACCATTTAAATCACGTGAATAAAAAAATAATAATAATTCGGATCCATTTTTTCATGAGCGCTCCTCATATAAGAAATATGGACATACGCACATACAGACATACAACACAAAACACAAGAGTGTACACAAACGTACAACACATAAGAAAATAGTAAAGGCCTTGTAGCTTTACCTAGGTGAAATCTCCATTGCAATGTTTAAAAACTCCACAGTCAAAAAATAAAACTGATCAGAAAAACATTAACCTAGGTTTGTATGAGCTCAAAAAATAAAAATAGAACCTTATGATGTGGAAAAATGCAATAATAAAATAGCTATTGAAAAAAGCATCCTGGTTAATCACTGTCGCAGATGTAAGAATGGCCAAGCTGGAGTTCTGGATATCAGCTGTTATGGATTTGAGTCAAATCATCTTCTTTTCGATCTGTAGAAACTGTTTTAGTTAATCTCTCTGGAATCCAAATGGGCTGCTGTTCTCCCTGTGGAAAAACACAAACAGACCCCCGACTCCAGACAATCACTGGGTCAGGACCTTTCCATTGTCCTGTTAGAATATCTTTCCAAAGTACTTTAGGCTTATGTACATTTTTTGGATACATATGCCTTTCCGCAGCACTAAGTCCTGAAGAATCCAAATTTAAAAAGTTTAGAGTAAAAAGCGTTATTTTAAGTTTATCTTTGGGGGATATATACCCCCTTCCAATTCCCTCTTTTTGCTTTAATAAGTATGTTTTAATAGTTTGATGAGCTCTTTCAACTATGCCTTGTCCCTGTGGATTGTATGGGATTCCTGTTACATGAGTAATACCAAATGATGAGCAAAATTGTTTAAAAGAGGTAGAGGTATAGCCAGGACCATTATCGGTTTTTAACTGTTTAGGAACGCCCACAGTGGCAAAATTTTGTAAGCAATGAGCTATAACATCTTTAGTTTTTTCTCCGGCATGAAGGGAGCCCATCAAAAATCCAGAAGAAGTATCGACTGTAACATGTAAATATTTTAATTTTCCAAATTCTGGCAAGTGTGTGACGTCCATCTGCCAAATATGGTTAGGTATCAGTCCTCTAGGATTGACTCCAAGATTAACTTGTGGTAAAAATGTCACACAATTTTGACATTGTTTTATTATATGTCTGGCTTGTTCCTTAGTTATTTTAAAACGCTTTTGTAAAGTATTAGCATTAACATGAAACCTTTTATGAAAATTTGTAGCTTCTTCAAATGTAGAGAAAATATGTATGTCATGTGTAGTTTTATCTGCTAAATCATTGCCTAAACTAAGGGCTCCAGGCAATCCTGTATGTGCCCTAATATGTCCTATAAAGAATGGATCTTTTCTGTCCCAGATTAGACTTTGTATAGTGGAAAACAAAGAGAAAACAGTAGAAGAAGGGGAAATCCTACCAGCATCTTCAAGAGATACTATAGCATTAACTACATACTGACTATCAGAAAATAAATTAAATACAGAATCTTTAAACATCACAAAAGCTTGTAAAACTGCATTAAGCTCTACCTTTTGAGCTGATTGTTTGGGTACTAAAAATGTAAAAGTTTGATCAGGGGTAACTACTGCTGCTGTACCATTATTTGACCCATCAGTGAATATATTTGGAGCATTCATGATAGGTGTTTTTCTTGTCATTTTAGGAAAAACTACAGGATGCTTAGACCAAAAAGACAACAAAGGATTAGATGGTAAATGATTATCAAATGAAACATTAGATTTACACATGATTATTGCCCAAGTATTTAACTCATTAGCTAACTCATCAATTTGATCCATAGTATATGGAGTAATAATTTTATTGGGAGAAATTCCAAACACTGCCTTCGCTGCTTTTATTCCTTTGAGTATTAATTGTCCTACAGCCTCAGGATACCTAGTAAGAATAGTGTTAGGAGAATAAGATAAATGTATCCACAATAATGGACCTTCTTGCCAAAATACTCCTGTAGGAATATTTTTTGTTGGTAGTACAATAAATAATAAAGGCAAACTTATATCAATTCTATCCAAATGTATGTTTTCCATATATGTTTCAATAATTTTTAATGCCTTTCTCGCTTTAGGAGTTAACATGCGGGGTGAATTTGGATCTGATGGACCTTTTAGAATATCAAATAAAGGTCCCAATTTTCCTGTTGGTATACCTAGATAAGGCCTTATCCAATTTATGTCTCCCAATAACTTTTGAAAGTCGTTAAGTGATTTGAGTTGATCTACTCGTATTTGAATTTTTGGTGGACGGACCATGGTTGAGGATAGTAGAACTCCTAAATAATTAATTGGAAAATTTAATTGTACTTTATCTATTGCTATCTCTAGATTATAATTTTTTAATAAGTTTGTAAGTGTGGCATAACATTCCAGCAATATGTTTTTATCTTTATGTGCCAATAATACATCATCCATATAGTGAAATATTTGTAGTTCAGGATTTTGATTTCTAAGTGGCTGGATTGCTTTGTTAACATATATTTGACACATAGTTGGACTGTTAGCCATCCCTTGAGGGAGTACTTTCCATTCATATCTCTGATCAGGACCTTCATGATTTAATGCAGGGATAGTAAATGCAAAACGTGGACTATCCTCGGGATGAATTGGAATTGAAAAAAAACAATCTTTAATATCTATAGCTAAAACATGCCAGGTTTTTGGCAAAGCAGACAATTGAGGAATCCCTGATTGAGCAGGTCCCATAACAACCATCTCATTATTAATGGCTCTTAAATCTTGCAATAATCTCCATTTACCAGATTTCTTTTTGATGACAAAAATGGGAGTATTATGGGGAGATATGGAAGGTTGTATATGTCCTTCCGTTAATTGTTGTTTGACCAGATCATGGGCTACTTGTATCTTTTCTTTAGTCAGGGGCCACTGAGGAACCCACATTGGTCTTTCTGATTTCCAAGTAATTTTGATTGTCTCAGTGGCCCTTTCTGAAAATCCAACCCATGTCTGTCTGTTCCTTGATCTATTTGTACTGGTGCTGTTATACCTTGCCCTTGTTTTCCTAATCTTTTTTCTTTCCTAAAGCCTTGTCTAGCTCTAGTAGTGGGCACATTAGGATTGATATTATTTGTTAACGTCAAACCTAATTGATCTAGGACATCTCGTCCCCACAAATTTATAGGAAGATGATCCAATACATATGGCTGTATAGTTCCTTCACATCCTTCAGGATCCTTCCAATCTAATACCATAGAACTTCTATGGGGATTAGTTGCCACTCCTAGGCCTCGAAGCGTTTGAGTGGCTTGTTGTAATGGCCAATGTTTTGGCCATTCTTGACGAGATATGATGCTAAGGTCAGCTCCTGTGTCCAGTAGCCCATTAAACTCATGACCTTGAATATTTAGTTTTAGCATTGGGCGAGAATCTAAATTTAAAGACAACATAGCCCAATCTACACCTGTGGAGCCTAATCCCCTGGAACCTCTTTCTACACTATGACTAGGAAATTTATTATGTAGGCTGGGTATTATTAACAACTGGGCTATTCTATCTCCAGGTGAAATTACTGATATACCTCTTGGAGAACTAGCTATAATTTTTATTTCACCTACATAATCAGGATCAATTACCCCAGGACTTATCATAAGTCCTTTTAATGTAGATGAATTACGTCCCAATAATAAGCCTACTGTTCCTTGGGGAAGAGGTCCTTTTACTCCTGTGGGAATGATTTGAACTCCCATCTCTGGAGTTAATACTGCTCTGGCAGAGGCATAGATGTCCAACCCTGCGCTCCCTCGGGTTTGTCTGATGAGGGATTTAATGGACAATGTGTCCTGGGCACTACCCTGATGGTGTTGCTGGGATCCTCCACTGCCCCGTATATTTGTGGTTGTGGGCCCTGGAGCATTGGGCCCCCCTGTCCGTTTTTTGGCAATGGAGCCTGATGCCTTTCTCCACGATATCTTGGATAAATACCTGGTCTTTGTCCGTTTTTTGATAAGGGAGTACCTTCTATGGTGGTTTGAGAACGGCATTCATTAGCCCAATGTCTCCCTCTACGGCATCGTGGGCAAATACCTGGTATTCTATTCCTTTGATACCTACTTTTGTTAAACCCTCCTCCTATGGGGCAATTCCTTTTAAAATGTCCTGTTTGTTCACAATCATAGCATGTTTTTGGCCTGGCATCTAAAGCCTGTTGTACTGCAGCTGCCAAGACTTGCCCTTGTTCATTAATATCTCTACATAATTTAATATATGTGTTTAAATCTTCATGTCTCCATGGTCTAATAACCTCTCTGCAGCAACGATTTGCTTGGTCATAAGCCAGTTGTTTTATTAATGGCATTGCTTGTTCTGTATCCCCAAAAATTTTGGCAGCCGTTTGAATTAGCCTATCTACAAAGTCAGCGTAAGGTTCATTAGCTCTCTGTATTACCTTAGATAGCTGACCTTGTAAATCTCCATGTCCTTGTAAAGTCTTCCATGCCCTAACTGCGTCTGCAGCAATTTGTGCATATATAGCAGGATCATATTCAATTTGTTGCCGTTGACCCTCATAAGGTCCTTTTCCTAACAACATATCTAGATTTCTTTGAGGATAACCGGCTGCTGCATTTCGCCTAGCTGTCTCCGTGCAAAATTCCTCATTGGCAACCTTCCATAACAAATATTGTCCTCCATTTAGTACAGATTTACACATGCTAGCCCAATCTGCTGGCGTCATGTCCAAGTTAGTAATGGACTCGACCATGCTTACCGTGAAGGGAGCTTGTGGCCCGTAGGTTGTTACAGCCTCCTTTAATTGCTTCACTGTTTTAAAATCTAAAGCACGGTGAATTCGCTGCCCTCCTGCCTGTTCAAGTACAGGGCATGCTAATCTTTGAGGTCCTGTCTCAGGATCCCATTTATCAACTACGGGGTTTGAGGGCCATTCAGCTGTCTCCATCGGTGGGGCTGTTGGTTGAATTACGCCCTCTTGTGATAAAATGGAGTTAGTAACAGCCTCCTGTTGTGGCCTTTTTCCTAACAACCCCTTTTCCTTTAAATTTTCTTCCTCTGTCTGACTAGCTCGAGAGACCTTCTCTTTTGTTTGATCTAAAATGTCTTTCTCCATGGTCTGAACCTCTAACAATTTACTTAACATCTTTTCGGTTTGTTTTTTACTAATTTCTAATCTACTATAAAGATAACGCAACCCAATAAGATAGCATAAAACAAAACCGAAACTGAATGAAACAAAAACGGAATAAAAAATCGTTGTATCAATTTTCTCTTCCTCAGGGCCGACAAACTTCAAACCTTTAGTCAACCATTTTTTCCAGTTTGCCTGAGAAATTTCTAGGGATAGGCAGCTTGAAACAAAAACAAGATAAATCAAAACAATAACACATTGTTTTTTGAGTTGGTCACCCATTCTTTCGCTCTTCCTCAGGGGCGAGCAATTTCACTTACCTCCAAGCTTCAGAAGTTCCCCGTACGGGCCACCAAATGCCACAGTCTGGCTGGGCACAAATGCCGCAGTCTGGCTGGGCACACAATCACGAGCCACCACACAGCTTGTAGATTCAAACAGCAATTCTTTATTCCCGAACTCACACCAGCCGTCTACAATCACGTTCTGGGGAAATCCACGTTCTCTTCCCAAATCCACGTTCTCTGCCCAAATTCACCTCCACTGGGCTTCTATCTCCAAAATATATTGTCTGAATCCCGTGAGAACTCAAGGGGAACTCAGGCAGCAGGATACGCCCTATTCCCAGCAGGAATAATCTTAAACCTTAAACCTGGAACCTAAACTGGGAACGCCCTAAACAAGATTATCTTAAAACCGGGAACACCCTAATCTGCCTTGGTCCTTGAGCAAGGTCATGTACATTCAATGTCACTGCAACATGGGGTACGCTGGCAAGGAAATTGTCATACTTACTTGGCTAATGGCTCCCAGCAGATGCAGAGAAACTGGATCTCTCACACATTGGTGGTGAATCCTGAGAATGGTACAGCCAATCTGAAAACAGTCAATAGCTTCTTAAACAAGTAAACCTACCCTTATCACAGGGCCCAGCTCTGACTCTGGTGGATGTTTGTTCCAATAAAAAGGAATGAAATGTCCACCCATGCAGCAACTTAGGTGAATCTCAGGGGCATCATGCTGCATGAAAAAAAGCCAATCTCCAAAAGTCATATAGTGCATGATTCCATTTATAAAACATTATTGATATGACAAAATTACAGAGAGGGAGAAAAAAATTAGTGTCTCCAGAGGAAATATATAGTGATGGGGGTGGTGTTGGCAGTGATGCTATAAAAGGGTAGCAAGAGGGAAGAGAACTGGAGGACATTATATTAAGCAAAACAAGTCAGGCACAGAAAGACAAATACTGCCTGTTCACACTTACGTGTGGAAACTAAAGGTGATTTCAAAGAAGTAGACGAAAGAATAGTGGTAACAGAGCCTGAGAGAGGTGTGTGGGTGGGTAGAGAGAGGATAATTAATAGGTGCAGGGAAGCAGATGGATGGAATAACTTCTAATTTTTTTATAACATGTAGGATAACTATGGCTGACAATAATTAATATTTCAAAATAGCTAATAATGAAATTTTGAATGTTCCCAAAACAAAGAAATGACATGTCTTCTGTGACAGATAGGCCAATGATATGATCAATAGACATTGTACTTATATATTGAAATGCTATTATATAAATATATCAAATGCTATGATTTCCATATGTAAACTATAAACACACATGCACACACACTCACACACACATATACACACAACTGAAAAGAAAAGTGGAAAGAGAAATTTTAGTGGTATTGGAATAGTTCTCTACCTTTTTGTATGGGTCATTACAGGAATCTACCCAGATGATACAATGTCATAGAACTACAGCACATTGTTCTAACATTGGTTGGTCTTCCTGGTTTTGATATTGCACTACAGTTGTATAAGAAGGAACCATTGGGGAAAACCAAGTGGAAGATACGTACTACTGTTCTATACTTCCTTTAACACTTTCTGTGATTCTATAATTTTTCAAAACAACAAAAAACCTTCATTGATTTCTTACCATCTTGAATTGAGTTCTAAAACAGGAAATACACTATTTTCCCTTTGTTTCCTCAAAGCAATTTTTCTTTATTTTATATTACCATTGTTCTGTTCTTGTGGGTTTCAAGACTCACTAGATCGCGCTTTCTCAGCCATGTTTTCTGCTTTTGTAACAGTAAATATAATGATATGAAGAAAAAATTTTGCAATCTCTGTACTCAACTATAAGGCCAATTAATACACAGAACATAGTATGTTCACTCAGGAAACAAATATGCTTACGTAGAAGGAATATTTATTTTTAATATAAACATTCAAAATATTGTATCAACTAGCTGAAGTAGTGAAAGCTAACTATTTTCAGAAATATAAATCTTTGCTTTTCACAAGTTGGTTATAATCAAGACACTACCAAATTGGAACTTCCTCTCATATTCTATATCACATATTTAAATATGAACAGAAAAATAAACAGTAACGGATACATTTTCAATTTATTCCCAATCAAATGAAACACTATACCATGAAATGCTTTGCGTTTTCATTTGTTGCACAGATGTGTCTGGAAGTCACTTGACTTGAAATCTGGGATATCTAGCCATAAATTATTCTCAGTGTGATACAGAGGATATACTTTTTAACTACTATTTTTACTGCTAAAGATCTTTGAAAGCACTATCCAGGAAAGATTGTGGAAATTTTTGAAATAAACAGTGAGATATTTTTCCATAGAGATACTTGGCTTAGGTCACAAGTTTAGAGAATAAACTAAAAAATGTATACCAAGAAATCTAATTACTTTATGATACTTCCTTATAAGGCTTAATGAATCACCTCATTGGTCAAAATTATCCTTTTAGTCATTCACAAAAGCTAAAAAAAATTCAACATCCTCAGAATTCTGATAGAACTCCCAATTTGTTAAACATTTTTGCATATGAACATTTCCTCTAAAAATATTTTTATACTTCTTTCTCTATATATATATATAAAATGCCTTAATGAGATAAGATATAAATGTTTCCCTGTAAGAATCTTTTTAAAACTTATTAAGGCCCCTTTATATATAATAAAACAATTTTTATGTTATTACTTTTATCTTCTTCATTCCTTGGCTATTCCTATGTCCAGAAGTATACATTTGAGCAAAACTTTTTCAACAAAAACTTTTCCTTGCAGCTTCAAGTCTATTGTATGCTTTACATGGAGCTTAAAGTGCTGTATTATTCTTGGAGCTGTTTCTCAGTCTTTCTTTTCATGATATTATATGCCCCTTAATAAACTCCATGAGAACAAAGCTCCATAGTCCATAATCCTGAGGATGAAGTGGCCTGTATGGTGGGTATTCAAGATGAAATTGGTATAAATCTGTACCCAAACCATCAAATTTCCTTTGGAAGCTTAAATCAAGAATATGAAAGGAGAAGAAATGTGTTGCCATGTAACAGTACTCTACTTATAGCCAAGGTGAGTTAAGGTCCTAGGTCAAAAGACTACTGTGGTTCAGCCTTCCTTAGTGTGGCTCAGCCTTGCTCACTGTAAGTGCCACCTACAGCTTCATATGCCCCTGTGCTCAGCACTGGCCCACTCTTTATAGTAAATAATAGCTGCATTTAGCCCTAAGCCTTACATAAAAGAGAAAATGTATTTCTTAACTTAGTGACCCAGATTTCCTTTCAATGGGAAGGAGAATAAAATCCCTTTCTTACTGGTTAATGGAAACTGCAAGGTAAATTATGTATAATCACTCGAAAATCCTAAAGTAACCTACTGAATGGACATTCCACATCTCTCCACCACCACTACTCTCAATCCTCATGCACACACACACACACATTACCACAAAAGACCATTAGTTCATGTCTTTATATAAGCAGCCCTAGCTAAGAGCTGAGATTGGCACTGTGAAATAGATAGAAATATTGGTTTGAAGTCCTATTGCTTTGGCATTTTCCAGAACATCTTAAAATGTCAGTGGTGAATATATGTTCAAAAATAAGATAGAATAAGTCTACATTTGACTAGTGACTGTGAAAGTGCTATAAAGCTTACTAGTTGGTTCTTGAGTCCCATTAGTTAAAGTCACCTGACTAGTTTTTCAGTTGTCAACTCATCATTGTCCTTGCCTGAAGCCCACAAGGTGTGTCAATACAGATGGACCCAAGAATTCAATGAAGCACTCCCTCAGCTTGTCAATGAGAGGAACTCTCTGTGGCTCCTACACACATCCTCTGGTGGATGGGCACTCCAGGATTCCATACCCTCATTTGCTTATTCATCTTGATCTGATTTTGTTCTGTATACTTATGAATGAGTTGGAAACTCTCAGCATGGATACCAGTGAAGTAAATCAAAGGGCTTCTTATGCCTGAATCCAACTTAGATCTTTTAAAGCAACAATTGAACCTCTTTCTCTTGCTCTACCAGGATAGGAAGGATACAGCACTATCTCCAACCAGTTCCCTAATTAAAATCCATTCAGAGT
The DNA here is from genome assembly GCF_021218885.2 of Marmota monax. NCBI lineage: Eukaryota > Metazoa > Chordata > Mammalia > Rodentia > Sciuridae > Marmota > Marmota monax. The sequence continues at coordinate 3,588,894 of NW_026694256.1, read as the reverse complement.
TGTTATTGTTTTTTTAAAGTAGTTAATAGGTTGAATAAATAAAATTACATAGTCTCAGCATCTCTAGGAAGCCATAACAGGTTGAAAATGGAGTTAGAATTTTTTTTTTTAGCCCATATACTACAGCAAGAGATTAGCACTTTTGAAATTAGATTGTAGAAAAACTGACTCATGAGGTTACTGAAATTCTTTATAGACCTGAAGATACATAAATTTCTGCACATCCACAGATGAAAGTCCACACATTCTGTTAGGACAGTCATTTTTGGCATGATTCATTGGTATTTAAAACTCAAGTTCAAATCCATTATGAATTTGTGCCACTGGTGACTTGAAGTAATGACTTCGTGGTCAATCTCAATTACTTAGGTTAAAAAAAAAAAAGATTGTTTACATGATTTGTTGGATGTTTGTTTAGGTATGGGAATTCAACCCAGGGATGCTTAACCACTGAGCCACATCCCCAGTTCTATTTTATTTTGCCACAAGTTCTCTCTAAATTGCTGAGGCTGGCCTCTTACCCTTGGAATTAAAGGCATGTGTCACCACACCCTGCTTGGTTTACAAGATTTTTTTTTTAAAGAAATACATGTCCTCATAAGACAAATCCTTGATGAACAGGTAAAAAGTCTGATAGGTAGGCATAAACTACTTTTAAAAAGGCTTTTCCTGAAGATCAGATTATTTTGAGGTTATGTTAATCATATTATTCTTTTTCTTTCTTTCCTTAAGATCATTTATGGTGCATCATAAATGTACATAATATTGGCCTTCATTGTTACACATTGGTACATTCACAAACTAATTTGGGTCAATTAGATTTCCCAGTACCTTCTCTTACCCAACCTCTCCTTGGTTCTGGAAATCACTTATTATGGTTCCTGAGAAGGACAAGAAAAAAGGAAATAAAATGTTGGATGGCAGTTCTTCAATGCCAAGGATCATTCAAGGTATCACCTACAGAGCATTGCTCCAAAATTAGGGGCAGAGAAGAAGAAGCTACTCTGGTTAACTGTTGCAGAGTTTGATCAGTTCAATGGATTTTGGTCTTTGTTATATTTTGCCTGTCCCAAATAAAAGTTTTTCAAATGGACAAGCTAACCAGCAAAGCTGCTCCAGCCCCTTCTGTCCAGTCTAGTATTTCTTACTCTAAGCAAATCATCCTAACGTTCCTCCCCAGCAACTGAGGAAACAAAGATTTATGATAGACATGAAAAAAAACTCCATTTATTATATCATTTGATACTCACTCCATGTCTGCCGCAGTCTGGCTGGGCACAAATGCCGCAGTCTGGCTGGGCACACAATCACGAGCCACCACACAGCTTGTAGATTCAAACAGCAACTCTTTATTCCCGAACTCACACCAGCCGTCTACAATCACGTTCTGGGGAAATCCACGTTCTCTGCCCAAATCCATCCCCACTGGGCTTCTGTCTCCCAAAAAATACTGTCTGAATCCCGTGAGAACTCAAGGGGAACTCAGGCAGCAGGATATGCCCTATTCCCAGCAGGAATAATCTTAAACCTTAAACCTGGAACCTAAACTGGGAATGCCCTAAACCCGATTATCTTAAACCGGGAACACCCTAATCCGCCCTGGTCCTTGAGCAAGGTCACCTACATTCAATGTCACTGCAACATGTCAGCAACATGGGGTACGCTGGCAAGGAAATTGTCATACCTACTTGGCTAATGGCTCCCAGCACATGTCCATAAATTGCTAAAGGTTTGCAATAAATTATCTCAAATAATATTTCATCTGTGCTCATAAAAAGTATACACATTTTAATTGTTGGGACCTTTTACCTCTCTTGGGACCCAGGCCATTATTGGGTGGTGGCTGAGGTGGCCTCATGGGTTCTTCCAGAGCATTTCCGTGTACAGACCTCGCTGGATTGGCGTTCGCAGGCTTTTAGCCCCTGCATGGGCTTTTGACTTTAGTGCTGCCTAATGGTTTAATCTGAAATCTTCCTAGGCCCCTTAGTGATAGTGACGTAACTGCCCCTTATTCGTTCTTCCTACTGTCTCTTCTTACTGCCTCCTATCACTACATAACCTTGTCCCTGACACAATAAAATTGAGATTGTTGCACCTTCTTGGTTGACTCATCTCCCGACTCAGTGTGATTGTGGGCCAGGTTGTGTGGTGGGCCAGGTTGAGATACTTACCCTCTCCCTCAGCCCAGGAGACACTAGCTGGTCTAGTGGGCTTCACTACCTCTGTCAGAGCGTGGTTCTGACAGCTGATGCCTCTGAGACGACAGGCTGATCCTGCCTGCCTCCCATGTACCCTTTGTCACAGGGAGCGACATTAATGTGAGACCAAATAAAATCCAGTGATAGACATTAATAGAATATCTCAAATAAGTATTTAATAAAAAGGCTAGCAAATTCAGGGTCTTTAATGAAACTTTAATAAAATTTATGAGACAAGGAAACTGAAAGCACAATATTTTCTTAGGAACTCTTCTGTTTGGCTTTATCTTGTTTACAATATAGAAGCTTTTTCTAAGAATGCAGGGAGTATGAAATCTTCTAAGGCTATCTTGCTGATGATTAATACTATAAATCATGTTTGTCTTATGTTTTTTGTTATAATTAAAGTAAGTAAATTAAATTTAACATAAAAGAAATTAACCTTTGTAAGTATAGTTTCTTAAATATATAAATCAAAAATTACAGCTGATGCCAAACTGATCTCTTATTTTTTCCAGTTGTTAAAAAAAAGACACTGACTCCTTTCTTTATTTAACTGCTTCTTTAAAACAGACTTTACAGAAAATTAATAAAGATTATCAACAATAATGATGGACCAACTTTCAATATCTAATGTGACATTGTCATTGATAGTTATTGGTAAAACACCTTATGTTTTCACAACAGGATTTGATAATTATAATAAAAAATATGTTAAAATAATTATATTGTCCTCATTTTTTCAGGCTATGATATTTTGCCTTTTATTGACATGTATGCTCAATTAATTACTGATAATCATACTAAAACTTTATCTTTACCCGACTTGGACATTCATACTTTACACCTTAGTTATGAAAAAACTTCGTATCTCTATACTTACAGATTTCCTCTACTATCAAGTTATATGAACAGATATTTTAACACCAATTGATTTTCACATGCCTCATGATGGACAATTCTCTGTTATATCAGGTTTCTTAATTATAGCCTCCTAATTTCTACCATTCCTCTTATAAATGGATTTAAAGTGTATACAGATAAAAATAAATAAAGAGGAGTAATATCTGTTCTTATTAATGATAAATGGACTACTATACCCTACATCTCTCCACAGTGAGAGGAATTAGCTGCCATTATCTTAGTGCCAAGACTATTTTCTACTATTTTAAATGTTATTACAGACTCTAAATTTATTTTATTTGTTTATTTTTATGTGGTGCTGTGGATCGAACCTAGTGCTTACACATGCTAGGCAAGCACTCTGCCACTGAGCTATAATCGCAGCTAGATTCTAAATTTATAACTAAACTTGTTCCTCTTATTTTTATAGCTGTGTTTTGCCTTTGTTTGGATTCCAACTTACTATCTCTTTTTTTAACCCTTTAAACTCTTTTGCAGCACCATATGTCTTCTATCTTCCTCTCTCCTATACACAGTCACACCAAAATTCCTGGACCTTTGAGAGAAGGTAATGCTCACACGAATAAAGCTATGAAATCCCTTTGTCCTTTATTTTCAGATACTGTAAAATCCCTTGGATTTTTTTCATGAAAATACTCAATCACTAATAAAAATGTTTTCCATCTCTTCTCAACAGGTTCATGCTATAGTCAACAACTGTTCTCAACTTTTGGGCCCCATGTGAAAATCTGTAAATCCACGAGACCTACATTCTAATGCACTTTGACAAATAGATGTTACCCATTTCCCTCCTTTTCATCCTTAATCCTTTCTTCATGTTTTATTGATACTCATTCTGCGTTCATTTGGGCTAGTGCCCAAACATCTAAAAAGATACCTGATTACATTTCTTATTTATTACTCTGCTTTGCCACCATGGACAAGGGGGATTTAAAAATGGATAAGGCCCCTACATATACTTCTTGCACTTTCACACAATTTTGTAATCAATAAAATATAATTTTAATTCATAAAATTTCTCCTAATCCTACTGGTCAGGTTTTGGTTAAACAAGCACATCGTATTCTTAAAACTTGACTTTTTAAAAAAAACTGTAATGATTCAGTAAACCTTCTCTCTAAGACAAAATTTAATGCTTTGACATTTTCCTTAGTGGATATCCCTAGACTAGCTGTCGGGACTTACAAAACCACTATGAAACTGGCCTGTGCTATCGTAAAAACATATAAATCGTACCTCTATGACAATTGATATGCTTAATGTAGAACAAAAACAACATCATCAAACTCTTCTTGATTATCGGGCCACAATTGATTATTGGTTGCTATTACATCATAAAGGATGTCAGGAGCTTAATAATATGTGTTGCTTCAATTTAAGTGATAATAGTAATTCTATCGCAAAGGAGTTAGACTACCTTAAAGATATCATTTAAAAGGTTCAAGAAGACAATGGAGGTTTAGATTCATTGGATTGGCTAACTTCTTGTTTATCCAACTTTACTTGGGTCAAACAATTATTCATAGGTACATGTTTATTAACATTGGGATTATTATGTTGTGCTTGCTGTTGCCAATGTTTACCCTATTTTTTTGCCCCTGCTGACATTAACAAAAAGACAAACAAATATTATTCATCTGAAAGGCCTTAAAAAACAAGAAAGGGGACATGAAAGGATTCTGACTGTGGAAATGTACAGGGGAGTGTTTCCTTGATGAGCAAACTCCCAGGAGATTATTGGCACCCTGTTTCTCACCCTTAGAAAGCCATGCAATCTCTCTTGGATCCAATAATATAGCTAATATATGTGCAATGTCTAGCTGGTATGTAATGCCCTGAGAAGCCTCTGTGTTAGAGTCTCATCAAGCCTGGATCTTGATTGCAGGCACATAGCTTCTGGGAATAAAGAAACTTGTTTGATAGATAATTATAATGTTTTATCAAGCCCTGGTGCTCCTGGATCTGCCTGCCTAACAGTAACTTCAGACAATGGACTTTCTTGAGAACTGCACAAAGCTCCTAACCTTGAATATTTGTAACTGTGAAATGTAACTGCAGTATAAGCAACCTTACTGCTACTCTAAACAATAATGTAGTTATGGTATTAATGACCTAATGTAACATATTGGTATAATAAATGTAGCCTCTTAGACAAAGAGCCACTCTGCTACCTACACTGCCTCTGCACCTTGTCTCTGTCTCCTCTTTATAATTATTACTTACAGCATGATAGTTTCCAGAACCATCCTTTAACCAGCAAAAGTCATAATCATTCTTTTTTATGGCTGAGTAATATTCCCTATGTACATATACACATTTTCATTATCAATTCATCTGTGGAAGTGCAGCTAGGTTGGTTGATAGCTCTGCTCATAGTAGGTCAATTCACAATAAACATTGATGTGGCCATGGCCCTATAGTATGCTGATTTTATGTCCTTTGTGTATAAACCAAAGAGTGGGATAACTGGGTCAAATGGTGGTTTTATTCCAAGTTTTCTGAAGAATCTCTGTACTGCTTTCCAGAGTGGTTGCACACCCATCAGCAATATATGAGTGAATCTTTTCCTCAACATGCTTATTTCCAACATTTATCATTACTTGTATACTTGATAATTGTCATTCTGACTGGAGTGAGATGAAATCTCAATGTAGTTTTCATTGTATTTCTGTCATTTAGTTTGATACCATACCAATTATTGATTCTTTATTTTACTCCTTGTGTTTTAGGAGTTTTGTTGAGGAATTTGGTTCCTAAGCTGATATGATGGAGATCTGGCCTACATCTAGTAGGCACAGGATCTCTGGTCTAATGCCTAGGTCCTTGATCCACAATGAGTTGAGTTTTTTGCAGGATGAGAGGGAGGGGGTTTGATTTCATTTTGCTACATATGTATTTCCAGTTTTCCTAGCATCATTTGTTAAAGAGGCCATTTTTTCCTCCAAGGTATGTTTATGGCACCTTTGTCCTGTGTGAGATCACTCTACTTATATGGGTTTGTCTCTGTTTCTTCTATTCTGTTCCATTGTGTCCATGTTTTTGTACCAATGCTATGTAGGATTTTTTGTTGTTGTTGTTTGTTTGTTTGTTCGTTTTAAGGCCTGGTGTTGTGATGCCTCCTGCTTCACTTTTCTTGCTAATGATTGCTTTGGCTATTCTGAGCCTCTTATTTTTCCAAATGAATTTCATGCCTGCTTTGCTATTTCTATGAATAATGTCACTGGAATTTTAATAGGAATTTCATTAAATCTGTATAACACTTTTTGTAGTATGGCCATTTTCACAATTTTAATTCTGCTTATCCAAGAACATGAGAGATCTTTTTTACTTTCTAAGATCTTCTTTAATTTCTTTCTTTAGTGTGCTGTAGTTTTTATTATAAAGGTCTTTCACCTCTTTTGTTAGACTGATTCCCAAGTATTTTTTCTTTTCTTTTTGAGGCTATTGTGAATGAAGTAGTTTTCCTAATTTCTCATTCAGGTGATTCATCATTGATGTACAGAAACACAGTTGATTTATGGCTATTTATTTTATATCCTGATAATTTTCTGAATTCATTTGTGAGTTCTAGAAGTTTTCTGGTAGAGTTTTTTGTTTCTTCTTAATATAGAATTATGTCCTCGGCACTAGGGAAAATTTGAGTTCTTCTTTTTCTATTTGTATCCCTGTAATTTCTTTCATCGTCTGATTGCTCTTGTGAGAGTTTCAAGGACTAAGTTGAACAGAAATGGAGAAAGAGGGCTTCCATGTCTTGCTCCAGTTTTGGGGGGAATGCTTTCAATTTTCTCCATTTAGAATGATATCGGCCTCGGTTTCCATATACAGAACATTTGTGAAGTATGTTCCTACTATCCCTAGTTTTTCTAGTGTTTTGAGCATGAATGAATGCTGAATTTTGTCAAATTCTTTTTCTGCTTCTATTGAGATAATCATGTTATTCTTTGATATGGTGAATTACATTTATTGATTTCCATATGAATAACAAAATTGCATCCCCGGAATGAAACTCACTTAATCATGGTACACTATCTTTTTAATATTTTTGTGTGATTTGCCCATATTTTATGAAGAATTTTGGCATCTATGTTCAGCAGGGATATTGGTATGAAGTTTTCTTTCCTTGATGTGTCTTTGTCTGGTTTTGGTGTTAGGGTGATAGTAGGTTCATAGAATGAGTTTGGCAATCTTTCCTTCTTCTCTAGTTCATGGAATAATTTGAGGATTGATGTTAGTTCTTCTTTAAAAGAAAAAAAATTCTAAGATTCAGAGAATTCATCTTATCCTAGGCTTTTTTTTTTTTTTGGTAGGTTTTTGATAGCATTTTCAATTTCTTTACTTGAAATTGATCTGATTAAATTTTCTATATCCTTCAGATTCAATTTTGGTAAATCATATGTCTTTAGAAATTTGTTGTCTTTAAATTTTTCTATTTTATTAGATTATAAGTTTTCAAAATAGTTTCTGATAATCCTCTGTATTTCAGTAGTGTCCATTGTGATATTTCCTTTTTCATCATGGAATTTGGGTCTTTTCCCCTTTCTCTTGGTTAGGTTGTCTAAGGGTTTTATTTATTTTTTTCAAAGAACCAACTTTTTGTTTTGTTGATTTTTAAAATTTTCTTCTTTCAATTTTATTGACTTCAACTGTGATTTTAAGTTTTCCTGATTCTACTGCTTTTGGTGTTAATTTGTTTTTCTTTTTCTAGGGCTTTGAGATGTAATGTTAGGTTATTTATTTGTTGAGTTTCTATTCCTTTAATGAATGAACTCAATGTAATGAACTTTCTTCTTATAACTGCCTTCTTAGTGTCCCAGAGATTTCATATGTGCGTCACTATTCTCGTTTGCCTCTAAGCATTTTTTAAATTTCATCCCTGATTTCTTCAGATGAACATTGGTCATTTAATAGCATATTATTTAGTTTCCAGGAGTGTGTGAGACTCTCCATTTTTTATTTTCTCGTTGATTTCTAATTTTATTCCATCATAATCCGACAGAATGCAAGGCATTATCTCTATTTTTTTGTATTTTCTAAGAGTTGCTTTTTGGCCTACGATCGGTCTGTTTTAAAGAAGGATCCATGTGTTACTGAGAAGAAAGTGTATTTAGTCACTGATGAATGAAATATTCTATGTATGTTTGTTAAGTTTAAACTAGTAATTGTATTTTTTAGTTCTATAGATTCTTAATTTAGTTTTTGTTTGGAGGATCTATCTGGGGTTGGGAGAGATGTGCTAAAGTCACCCAGTACTATTGTGTTATGGTCTATTTGATTCTTGAAATTGAGAAGTTTGTTTGATGTACATAGATGCTTCATTGTTTGGGCATAAATATTTACAAATGTTATGTCTTGTTGATGCATATTTCCCTTAAGCAGTTTGAAGTGACCTTCTTTGTCCCTCCTATTAACTTTTGTTTGAAGTCCATTCTAACAGTGTGGTTTTGAGGCAGCAGAGTTTCTATCCTGTGGGATAATAGTGTCCCTGAAGGATTGCAGTATGTCACTGCTTAGTGGGAGACAAATAATAACAACAACCAATGTAAACAATATACAGCATTAAACCAAATAATTCCTGCTATGACATCTATAATGTTAGTCATCACAATAAATAGAAATGACATTATCAATTATTATCCACAGTAAAAACAGTAAGATTGCAAATTGGCTTGCAATTTTGAGTGGTGAACAGGGAGTGAACTAGGAGTGATTGAGGATGTGTTGATTATAGGTAGGATACATATAGAAATAAAATATCATTGGGAGAGTGAATGATAGAACAATAAATATTGGCTGTTAGCAGATGAAAAGAGAGAAATAGAATCAAGGGAAACAGATAAGTGAGAGTGAAATATATAAAATAAAAATTTTAAAAATAAAGATAAAGAATACAAAACAAACCACAATATACTAATAAAACATCCTAGTCCTTAAAATATTGATCAATGAAAAATAACTACTTTCAAAAAATTCTAGAGATGAGAAAAAAGAAACAAACATGAATATGTATAAAGGTCCATAAACTGTTCAGGTCACAATTAAAGAGAAAGAAAGAAAAAAATAATAATAAATAAATAAAATTAAAAGAAAAGAAATAGAAAAAAAATGATGAAAATTTATAGAACTGATTCTGTTGGAGTTGATTCTGATCTTCCCTTCTCAGCACTGATTGGTGGGGTGGGATGGAGTGTGATGTCTGCTCTACCCTCAGGATGGTGTCATTGGAATATTCTGTGAGAGAAAATCCCATAGGCAGAGCTACTGGAGATGAGGTTTAGTCTTGAGTAGGCTCTGGTTTCTTCTTGATTGACAATTGGTCTGAAAATTTTAAATCTATACATCTCCAGGGCCAAGAAGTTGTCAATCCATGCTGGAACACTGCACCCCAGGATCTCTCCTGGGTTCCACTCATGCAGTGGGAGAGCCAATCCTTAGTTTACTCTGTCACCTGCAGACCCTTTGTTACCTGGTCAATCTTTGGTAAATCACTCCTGTCCCTGCCCTTTCAAATTCCTGGCTGGGTGCTTCTCTTTCAGCTGGTCCTGCAAGCCACCAGTCTTGAGGGGGAGAGTGCCGCAGTCTGGCTGGGCACAATTCAGGAGCCACTTGTCAAAAGAAACAAACTTTATTTTTAGAACCACACATGCCAAACAAAAGAGCTCCTCAGGAAAACCTTCAGAGCCCAACTGCCACCACTGGCTGCCCACAAGCCTCTCAACCTCCCCCACTCCTCCTGCTCTTGAGGCTGATTGGCTGGGTCGCGTGGGCAGAGCCAAAAAAATTCCCCCAATGAGCAGCTCCATGGTCTGAAAGGGCAGGGAAACAGCCCAATGAGCATCACCGCAGAGGAGCCAATCAGTTGGCAGCTAGAAGTTGCTGGGGCCACTGTGAGCCAATCATCAGCTGGCTGCTGGAAGTTTGCTGGGGCCCCTTCGGCTGTGGCTCTCAACATCTCCCCCTCTCTGTTTAAACAACAAGCATGTGGCTTAGGGACCGTGCCTGCCTCAGGTTGTCCAATAGTACCCGTTATCGGATGAGCTGACCTCAAGGCGTCAGCCTCCTGTCTTAGGTTGGTACCATTGCAATTGGATCTTACCCATCACTGACTACCGGTCCAGTATACAGCCACACCTGTGGATAGGTCTTTGTACCAGTGGGGGGGTGAGGTTCTTTGCCTCACCTCTGTTGGCCCCCAAATTTTAGTTGAATGATCATGACAAGCAGAAGGGAGGAAGATACACCAAGCCAATTGACGGCTCCTTTTGGAAAAATTGTACCACTGATGACACCATCAGCAAAAATACCCCAACACTACCACAAGTCGCTGCACCAACAGATAGTTCACAATGCATAAAAGTGATACATAGTCCAGGCAAGTTCTGCAAGCAGTTCAGTGATAGCTATTGCAGAAGTTGTAGTTTGGTTTTATCTTTGTGTTCAATGGCAATGGGATGAAGATAGGAATTCTGGCAATAATGGCTAAAGAAAAAATTATGTGACATTCCAGCAGGCACTAAAAGAAAACAATGTTCTGAATAATTTACATTATCCTGAACAGAATTATTAAATATAATGAAAAGGAAAGGTGAAAGTAAACAAACAGATCTGTTAACCTCCTTTTTTGTTCACATATTAAAACAATCCTCAACAGCTGTTTACCCAATTTAAATTAAACCATTTAAATCACATGAATAAGAAAAAAAAATATTTGGATCCATTTTTTCATGAGCACTCATCATATATGATATATGGACATACACACATACAAACATACAATACAAAACACAAGTGTGTACACATAATACATACAACACATAAGATAATAGTAAAGGCCTTGTAAATTTTTACAGGTGAAATCTCCATTGCAATGTTTAAAAACTCCATAGTCAAAAAATAGAACTGATCAGCAAAACATTAACCTAGGTCTGTATGAGCTCACAAAACAAAATATAACTTTATGATGTGGGAAAGGGCAATAATAAAAAGATATTGAAATAAAATCCTGGTTTCAATAGCCTCCAGGTGTGGGAGAACCACTGTCGCAGATGTAAGGATAGCCAAAATGGAGTTCTGGATATCAGCTGTTATGGATTTGAGCGAAATCCTCTTCTTTTTGGTCTGTAGAAATCGCTTTAGTTAATCTCTCTGGGATCCAAATCAGCTGCTGTTCTCCCTGTTGAAACACACAAACAGACCTCCAACTCCAGACAATTACTGGGTCAGGACCTTTCTATTACCTGTTAGAATATCCTTCCGAAGTACCTTGTTATTTACATTTTTTGGACACATACGCCTTTCCGCAGCACTAAGCCCTGATGAATCCAAATTTAAAAAGTTTAGAGTAAAAAGTAAACTTATTATAAGTTCATCTTTTGGGAATATATACCCCTTCCCAATTCCCTCTTTTTGCTTTAATAAGTACATTTTAATAGTTTGATGAGCTCTTTCAACTATCAGCAGCTTTCATATTACAATTTTATTGCTTTCAGGTCAACATTTGATTCCCCTGTACTAAGTTTACTTACAATGTATTTTTGAGTCAGTAGTTTTCTTTGTGTTATGAACAAAAAGTGAAAAGGAGAATAAAGAAAAGCCACTTGAAAAATTCATCTTATATAAAAACACGTGCTTAGTTATCTTTTCTTACTTGTTTTTCTTCTTCTTCTTCTTCTTCTTCTTCTTCTTCTTCTTCTTATTTTATTATTGGTGGTGCTGGGCATTGAACCCACTGCCTTGTGCATGCTAGGCAAGCATTCTACCAGCTGAGCTATATCCCCAGTCACATTCTGATTATTATAACCATATTCCTTACATGATATTATTCTATACAGATTTTCCCAGAAAAAAATATTATAAGCCTTTCCATTGTATCCTATTACAATTATAATTTTACCTATTGTTTTAAATTATTTGGAAAATGTTTTATAATTTTTTGTTTCATTTTTTTTGAGAAGTTTATATTATATGTGCCTTTGGCTATTTGAAAGTGTTTTTTAAACTTTACTCATAATCTTTAACTACAGAATGCTAAATTCATTAGAATTTTATTCTATACACTTCCTAGCGGTATGTTGTTAAGGATCCTCTGTAGGAAAAATAACATTTAATTTAAAAATGCTCTTAAAATGTTTTGTGTGGGTGTGTAGACAGAGGATGATTAATAGGTGCAGGGGTGCAGATGGATAGTGCCGCAGTCAAACAGATCTGTTAACCACCTTTAAAAACAATCCTTAACAGCTGTTTACCTAATTTAAATTAAACCATTTAAATCACGTGAATAAAAAAAATTGGATCAATTTTTTCATGAGTGCTCCTCATACATGAAATATGGACATACACACACACAGACATACAACACAAAACACAAGAGTGCACACAAACATACAACACATAAGACAATAGTAAAGGCCTTGTAGCTTTACCTAGGTGAAATCTCCATTGCAATGCTTAAAACCTCCACAGTCAAAAAATAAAACTGATCAGAAAAACATTAACCTAGGTTTGTATGAGCTCAAAATATAAAATAGAACTTTATGATGTGGGAAACGGCAATAATAAAATAGATATTGAAAAAAGCATCCTGGTTAATCACTGTCACAGATGTAAGAATAGCCAAGCTGGAGCTCTGGATATCAGCTGTTATGGATTTGAGTCAAATCATCTTCTTTTTGGTCTGTAGAAATTGTTTTGGTTAGTCTCTCTGGAATCCAAATCGGCTGCTGTTCTCCCTGTGGAAACACACAAACAGAACCCCGACTACAGACAATCACTGGGTCAGGACCTTTTCATTGTCCTGTTAGAATATCTTTCCAAAGTACCTTAGGCTTATGTACATTTTTTGGATACATATGCCTTTCCGCAGCACTAAGTCCTTATGAATCCAAATTTAAAAAGTTTAGAGTAAAAAGTGTTATTTTAAGTTTATCTTTGGGGGATATATACCCCTTTCCAATTCCCTCTTTTTGCTTTAATAAATACATTTTAATAGTTTGATGAGCTCTTATAACTATCCCTTATTCCTGTGGATTGTATGGGATTCCTGTAAAACATTAACTGATTTTTCTTCAGGGATGATGTTCCAAAATATCCTATATGCATCCTTTGGAAATTTAAAGATCCTTTTAAATTTAAGTCTTCCAAAAGCATTTTGCCTTAGTTTTTAGAATTACTTTAGTCCTTTTAATTTTTTCATGTGGTTTTAAACCAATTTCCGCCTAGTTTAACGTTTTCTAAATTGGCTCTTGTCTATAAATTTTAAAACCCTCATCTGAGACTTCTAATTTCTGCACCACCAGAAATTAAAGTTGATGGGCTTTTTGAAAAAATTACTAATAATCTCCTTGTTCTTCTATTTTATCCAATATTTGACTTTAAACTTCTCTCTTCTACCTTTTTCTATCTTGAATGTCTGTATCTAATAGTTGTCTTAGCTTTTTGTATTTTCTATCTGAAATACATTTACTTGACATTTTCAACCATTTTCTATCTTATTTCTATCTTCTAGTTTTTTTTCTAAGGTTTGTATATTTACCCTTAGTTGCTTTTTCTCCTCCTAGTTTTCTTTTGTTTCCTATTTTGTGGGTTTAAAATTCTTGTCTTCCTACATCTTTTTTATCTTCCTACATCTTTTCTTTTTTTTAACTTTCTATACTTCTCTCTTTAAAGTTTTTCACTTCAATTTTTTAATCTTCTTTATCTAAGTATCTTTTATGCTATTATCTTCCCATTTTCATGTTTTTTTAAAGTAATGCTGTTAAGATTAACTAGGCTTCAAATGATGCACTCTTTCCTCCACCATGAAGGCATCTTAACCACCTTTAATTTAACCTTTTAAAGCCTTCCAATTATCATCTATACTGTACTTTTAAATGTACTTTTTCACCACCTACAGCTTCACTCTTTTAAAAGAGGCTTAGATTTTGTTTAAATCGCTTCAATGTTAGTTTACATGGCTGCCCTTCAACCAAAGGCTTTTTTTTTAAACTCCATTAAGAAGCTTTGTCTCAATCTACCATGTACAAATATCTTTTTCTTCTTTCTTCCTTTCTCAAGCTTTTAAAGTAAGTCTAGTTTCCTCAAAATCTTTTTAAATGGCATTTTACAACTTTTTACTTTACCACACAGAGATTATCTCATCTAGAAACATTTCTCTCTTTTTTTAACCTTTATATTAAAATATATTTCCACATCTTGAATCTTTTTATATCTCTTTTGTAGCCGTTAACCCTTTTTATAAATTCACATTTTGAAACACCCTTATAAAATTTCTGATTTAGACAAATTACTCCACTTTAATAAGATGAAATACTTTCATGTTTTTTATGATACTATAATACTATAATTGAAACCCAACTGAAAATTTTTCTACTCTTTGTATATAAATTACACATGATACAATCTTAACTCTTAGTAACCTTGTTTCAGCAAAGACACAGACACAAAGCTATATTAAACATTTTTCCATTCACCAATTTATGAAAACACACATAATGTTTAAATATATTACCTTATGGAACTTAATAAGTAAAGAGCACTTGATTTTATATTTAGTGGTTGATATTTTAACACTTCAGCATTGTAAATTAATCAGATATCTGTAAAATCCAAGATCTTAGACAAGTGTAGTAAACAGAACTAGCCATCTCTTTCTTGTTGAAGAAAAATCCTTCTACAGGATACCATGATGGTCCCATTGATATATTTAACAACTCGTCTTTAAAAAGCCATGTGCTACATTTCTGTATTGTATCAACATATGCCCTAACTGTTCTTGGTCTTACTGGGGTGCCTCCTTTCTCTAACAATTTCTCTTCCTCAGAGGCGAACAACTTCAAACTTTGAGCCAACCATTTTCCCCAGTTTGCCTGAGAAAGTTCTAGGAACAGGCAACTTGAAATAAAAACAAAATAAATCAAAACAAGAACACATTGTTTTTTGAAATGGTCACCCATTCTTTCGCTCTCCTTCAGGGGCGAGTAATTTCACTTACCTCTAAGTTTCAGATGTTCCCCGTACGGGCCACCAAATGCCGCAGTCTGGCTGGGCACATAATCACAAGCCACCACACACCTTGTAGATTCAAACAGCAACTCTTTATTCCCGAACTCACACCGGCACTTTACAAACAAGTTCTGGGCAAAATCCACACTCTCCACCAGGCTCCGAATCCCCAAAACACTCTGAATCCCGCGAGAACTCAACGGGAACTCAAGGAGATGGCGCGCCTGAGGCAGCAGGATACGCCCTATTCCTAGCAGGGTACACCTTAAAACTGGATCCGCCCTGGTTCTTGAGCAAGGTCACCTTACATGCAATGTCACTGCAAATGACCTGGGTCATGCCACGCGTCATACCTACTTGGCAATGGCACTCAGCAGGATAGAATAACTCCTAATTCTGTATAACATGTAGGATAACTATGGTTGACAATAATTAATATTTCAATATAGCTAATCATGAGAATTTTCAATGTTCTCAACACAGAGAAATGACATGTCTTCTGTGAGAGATATGCTGATGATGTTGTAATTATACGTTGTATTTATATGTTGTATTTATATACTGAAATGCCATTGTATATATATATTAAATGCTATGATTACCGTATATAAACTATACACACACATATGCACACACACACACACACACATACACACACAACTGAAAGGAAAAGTGGAAAGAGAAATTTTAGTCGTAATGGAATATTTCTCTATCTGGTTTGTATTGGTCATTACAGGAATCTACACAGATGATACAATGTCATAGAACTACAACACATTGTTCTAATATTGGTTGGTCTTCCTGGTTTTGATATTGCACTACAGTTGTATAAGAAGAAACCATTGGGGAAAACCGAGTGGAAGGAAAGTACTACTGTTCTGTACTACCTTTACCACTTTCTGTGATTCTATAATTCTTCAAAACAAAAAAACACCTTCATTGATTTCTTCCCATCTTGAATTAAGTTCTAAAACAGACAATACACTATTTTCCCTTTCTTTCCTCAATGCAATTTTTCAATATTTTATGTTACCATCGTTCTGTTCTTGTGGGTTTCAAGACTCACTAGATTAAGTTTACTCAGCAATGTTTTCTGCTTTTGTAACAGTAAATACAATGATATGAAGAAAAAATTTTGCACTCTCTGTACTCAAGCATAAGGCTAATTAATACACAAAACATAGTATGTTCATTCAGGAAACAGATATGCTTATGTAGAAGGAATATTTATTTTTAAGATAAACATTCAAAATATTGTATCAACTAGCTGAAGTAGTGATAGCTATCTATTGTTAGAAATATATACATCTTTGCTTTTGACAAGTTGGTTATAATCAAGACACTACCAAATTGGAACTTCCTTTCATATCCTATATCACATATTTAAATGTGAACAGAAAAATAAACAGGAATAAATTTGCAATTTATTCCCCAGTCAAATAAAACACTATACAATGAAATGATTTGCATTTTCATTTGTTGCACAGATGTGTCTGGAAATAAATTGACTTGAAATCTAGGATGTCTAGCCATAAATTATTCTCAGTGTGATACAGAGGATATACATTTTAACTACTATTTTTACTGCTAAAAGATCCTTCAAAGCACTATTCAGGAATGATTGCAGAAATTTTTGAAGTAAACAGTGAGATATTTATCCACCAGAGATACATAACAATACTCTACTTGTAGCCAAGGTGAGCTAAGGTCCTAGGTCAAAAGACTACTGTGGTTTAGCCATCCTTAGTGTGGCTCATCCTTGCTCACTGTAAGTGCCACCTACAGCCTCATATGCTCCCTGTGCTCAGCACTGACCCACTCTTTATAGTAAATAATAGCTGCGTTTTGCACTAACCCTTATATAAAATAGAAAATATATTTCTTACCTTAGTGACCCAGATTTCCTGTCAATGGGAAGGAGAATATCATCCATTTCTTACTGGTTAATGGAAATTGCCAGGTAAAGTATGTATAATCACTCAAAAATCCTAAAGTAATTAAACTACTGAATGGACATTCCACATCTCTCCACCACCACCACTCTTAATCCTCATGCACACACACACAGTGCCACCAAAGACCATTATCTCACATCTTTATATAACCAGCCCTAGCTAAGAGCTGAAATTGGCACTGTGAAATAGATAGAAATATTGGTTTGAAGTCCTTTTGCTTTGGCATTTTCCAGTACATCTTAAAATGTCAATGGTGAATATATGTTCAAATATTGTTGTCTGGCAAGTTCCCCAGGGCTCCAAAAATGAGATAGAATAAGTCCACATTTGACTAGTGACTGTAAAAGTGCCATAAAGCTTACCAGTTGGTTCTTGAGTCCCACTAGTTAAAGTCACCTGACTAGTTTTTCAGTTGTCAACTCTATCATTGTCCTTGCCTGAAGACCACAAGGTGTGTTAACACAGATGGACCCAAGAATTCAATGAAACACTCCCTCAGCTTGTCAAGGAGAGGAAATCACTGTGGCTCCCACACACATCCTCAGGTGGATGGACACTCCAGGATTCCATACCCTCATTTGCTTATTCATCTTGATCTGATTTTGTTCTGTATACACATAAATGACTTGGAAACTCTCAGCATGGCTGCTAGAGAAGTAAATCAAAGCTTCCTAAGCCTGAATCCAACTTAGGTCTTTAGAAGCAACAATTGAACCTCTTTCTCTTGCTCTTCCAGGATAGGAAGGATACAGCTCTATTTCCAACCAGTTCCCTAATTTAACTCCCTTCAGAGAAGTCATTGTGGTTTTTAAAGTAGTTACTAAGCTGACTATATAAGATTACATAGACTCAGCATCTCTAGGAAACCATAACAGGTAGAAAATGGAGTTAGAAATGTTATTTTTAGCCCATATGTTACAGCAAGAGATTAGCACTTTTGAAATTAGATTGTAGAAAAACTGCATCTTGAGGTTACTGAAATTCTTTATATACCTGAAGATACATAAATCTCTGCACATACACAGATGAATGTTCACACAATCTTTGTTAGGACAGTCATTTTGGGCATGATTCATTGGTATTTAAAACTCAAATTCAAATTCATTATGAATTTTTGCCACAAGTGACTTGAAGTAATGACTTCGTGATCGATCTCAATTGCTTAGCTTAAATAAAAAGATTGTTTACATGATTTTTTGTTTGTTTGTTTACGTATGGGATTAAACCTAGGGATGCTTAACCACTGAGCCACCTCCCCAGTTCTATTTATTTTATTTTGTGACAGGGTCTCTCTTAATTGCTGAGAGTGGCTTCGAACTCCTGGAATTAAAGGCATCTGTCACCGCACCATGCTTGGTGTAAAAGATTTTTATTTTTTTAAAGAAATACATGTCCTCATAAGACAAAGCCTTGATAAACAGGTAAAAATCTGATAGATAGGCACAAACTATTTGTAAAGTGGTTTTCTTGAAGATCAGATTATTTCGAAGTTATATAAATCGTATTATTCTTTTTCCTTTAATAAGATCATTTTTTGGTGCATTACAATTGTACATAATAATGGACTTCCTTGTTACACATTGGTACATTCACATAACCTAATTTGCGTCAATTAGATTTCCCAGTACCTTCTCTTACTCCTCCCTCTCCTCATCTCTGGAAATCACTTATCATCCCTGAGAAGGACAAGAAAAAAGGAAATAAATTGCTGGATGACAGTTCTTCAATTCCAAGGATCATTCAAGGTATCACCTACAGAGCATTGCTCCAAAATTGGGGACAGAGAAGGGAAGCTACTCTGGTTAACTGTTGCAGAGTTTGATCAGTTCAATGGATTTTGGTCTTGGTATATTTTGCCTGTCCCAAATAGTTTTTTAAATGGTCAAGCTAACCAGCAAATCTGCTCCAGCCCCTTTTGTCCAGTCTAGTATTTCTTACTCTAAGCAAATCATCCTAAAGTTCCTCCCCAGCAACTGAGTAAACAAAGACTTATGATAGACATGAAAGAAAACTCCATTTTTTATCATTTGATACTCACTTCATGTCCATAAATTGCTAAAGGTTTGCAATAAATTTTCTCAAATAATATTTCATCTGTGCTCATACAAAGTATACACATTTTAATTGTTGGGATCTTTTACCTCTCTTGGGACCCAGGCCATTATTGGGTGGTGGCTGAGGTGGCCTCATGGGTTCTTCCAGAGCATTTCCATATACATGACCTGGCTGGATTGGCGTTCGCAGGCTTTTAGCCCCTGCATGGGCTTTGGACCTTAGTGCTGCCTAAGGGTTTAATCTGAAAACCTTCTAGGCCCCTTAGTGATAGTGACGTAACTACCCCTTATTGGATCATCCTCCTGTCTCTTCTTACTCCCTCCTTCTATCACTATATAACCTTGTCCCTGACACAATAAAGTTGAGATTGTTGCACATTTTTTTGTTGACTCACCCCCACACTCAGTGTGATTGTGGGCCAGGTTGGGTAGCAGGCCAGGTCGAGAAACTTACCGTCTTGCTCAGCCCAGGAGACACTAGCTGGTCTAGTGGGCTTCACTACCTCTGTCAGAGCGCGGTTCTGACAGCTGATGCCTCTGAGATGACAGGCTGATCCTGCCTGCCTCCCATGTACCTTTTGTCACAGGGAGCGACATTAATGTGAGACCAAATAAAATCCAGTGATAGACATTAATAGAATATCTCAAATAAGTATTTAATAAAAAGGCTAGCAAATACAGGGTCTTTAATGAAACTTTAATAAAATTTATGAGACAAGGAAACTGAAAGCACAATATTTTCTTAGGAACTTTTCTGTTTGGTTTTATCTTTACAATATAGAAGCTTTTTATAAGAATGTGGGGAGTATGAAATCTTCTAAGGCTCTCTTGGTGTTTTCTCCATTAAACGCCTTGTCTTAAAAATCTTGAATCTATATTAATTTTTGTAATTTTCTGAGTACCTGTATAACATATTTTTCTTAAGAATGTAGTGAGGTCGCTGTTTCCAAGAGCTCTTCAATTCTGAAATATAAGAAGTGTTTTTCCAGGCATTGAAACCCAAAGGCTCACCTAGAGACAATGGAGTGAGTAGAATATATAAAAATCTCTTAAGACAAACTGAACTCTGCTTTTCCCAACCATGTGAAGTCTATTGGAAGAAGATTCCAAGTAATTTGGCAAGTCGAAGCAAAATATATACTTTGATATTCTTCTCAGGGGTAAGCCATGTGATGTTGCAGGAAGGCAGATTTTAGTGCTGAATTTCTGATTGTATCCCCCCAAAAGTTGTTCCATGAATATCATGCAAGAATGTAACCTCCAAAAAATAAATAAATAAAAAAGAGAGAAAATTGGACTTAAGAAGGCTGGATAATATTTGCATGTTCATGTATTTTTACCACACATCATACCTTCTTATTTCTTCCTTGCTCTTATTTGAAACATGTGCTTTCATTTTTCATTTTGGCTTAATATGCTATCACTTAATAATAATTCAGTAAATTTACTTAGAACAAGAAAGTCACCTAATGACTCATGTCTTAGAGATGCTTTCAAAAAAAAGTAATTGTTCATTTTGTACCATAGAGTATTCCCAGTGTTTCCTAGAATTGTTGCAACTGATGCTGGAAGCTTTGAAATAGAGCAGAAGGCATAAGGGCTGTGGCTTGTGACCCTTCCCAAAGTATGTAAGATTGATAGACATTGAATGCAAATAAGCAACTATGCATCATTGAATTTTTTCCTGTCACTAAAATGCTAGTAGAGCTCAAGGAATTGTGAGTCTCTTTGTCTACAGTACAGGAAAAATAAGAAATTTAAAGACTTGAGTTACATACAATTTCTGATAACGTACCTTAGTACTTAGAAGGTTCTCAGCTTAAAAACACAAAAAGAGAAATGTCATCATTTTCCATAGCATTTGGAAACTTTCCATAGGTTGGAAACTTTATTATCAGAGCTCATCAGTTCTCAGACATTTATATGTTTTGAATACTTAGCCAATCTGACTTTTGGATGTGTCTTCCAGTTGTTGTTTCAGTGATTTTGTGTATGCCTAACAACTGATGGCATCTTAATTTTGGTAAAAAAATGTAAATGTTAAGGTGAAATTTAGAAATAAGAAAGGAAAAGCTGATATGTGTAGCTACTGGGTGTTTTGTCTTCCTTTTTTTATTTTGGTAAAGTAAAACAAAAGATAACCCAAAAGTTTCTAGCTAAAGTTAGGTAAAATCAAAGAGGAGAAAAAAGAAGATAATATAGCTAATACTTCACTGCCACCTGTAATTTCTAAAACAACTAAGAGCATTTTTATTAAAATTAACTCTTTTGACATTTATATTAAATTATATAGTCAACATTAATTAATTCAATCTATATTATGTTGTTTAAATTTACTTTGTTAAATTGTATTAATTTAAATAAAATTTAATGAATTTTTAAATATAAATCATACTATAATTTAATATAAGTTAATAAACAATGTCAGTTAATAAAATAAATTTAAATCAAACAATAGTATTAATAAAAGAAATTTAAACAATACTAATAAAATAAATTTAAATTAGATTAATTTATATTAAATGATAATATAATTTATATTTAAAAATATATTAAATTTTGTTTAAATTAATTTTAATAAAAATGTTCTTAATAGTTTTAGAGACTACAGGTGTCAGAGAAGTATGTGCTATGCAATCTGCTTTTTCTCTTCACTGATTTCACCTACTTAAGATAGAAACGTTTGGTTGATCTTTTACCTTAATTTATCAAAAGGTTGTAACTACTCCTATTTTAAAGCTTTTCATCTTTCAAAAACTGTTGTTAGCTTATTTCTCTCCCCAACTTCTTTGGATCTAATGTTTTATAAAATGTGTTTATAAGAATTTTTGTAGAGCCCCCAATAGTATGTAGATAAACAGTCCAGATATTTAATGATACATTCTTACTAATTAACTTTTCCATTGGAAATGGATCATGTGATCCCACTTTGGGGTTGACTCATAAAATACTCTTCCTTCTGGATATATTTAACATCTGGAAAACTGAATTAATGTGAAGTGACTTTTATATAGAAATGGAAATAAGCAAAATGGATAGGGGTCATAGAATTTGGATTAAAAGCATCTTAAGTATTTATCCACTAAGCTTCATGTTTACGTCCTCTCCATTGGAATTTTCGCTTGGTACTTGTACAGTGTTATCTTGGATAAACTAAATATTCTCAACTTTTTGCAACATTATATTTGGTTTTCATGTACTCTAAATCTGAGACCGCCTTCTTATGGGTTGGATTTTTCTTGTTTCCTGTTATTTACATGTATCATTTTTTATCTTAATGCCATTAAATTTAACAAATATTATTATTTAAAAAAAAAGAGGTTGGAACTAATGGTTCAAGAATGCTGCTCTGTACAATTGCTCACAAAAGTACATCAGGATTGATGACTGGTGATGATTAACGGCTACATTGGAACAAAATTTTATAAACAAAAAAGTGCTATAACAAACAAAACAAATTTTTAAAAAAGAACTATAGCAAAAAAACATAACAACAACCCCCCAAATAAAATAAAATACCTAGTAGCTATAAACCTACATATACCAGCTTTTTTGCTTTCTCTTTTTGTCTACAAATACATGAGTACTTTTTCAAAAGGCCATGCTGTAAAACATCAAAAAGTGTTGTGGCTTCTTTAAAATGCTAAATATTTAGAAGATCCTGGAGTACAACTCTGGTACTATTGTCCGGGGACACTGGCAAAGGTGTAAAGGTATGCCAGAAATCTGCAATGGGTTTAAAAAGAGGATGCCCAGGTCCACCAAGTCCAACGCCAGCTAGGTTACTAAGAGGCACAGCTGGTGAACGGGGAACCAAGAATGGATTCCCCTTGGTGCTTCTGCCAGCTCTTAATTCGGGTGCATCTTTAACATTTCCTGGTACATTTACAACTTGCTGTCTCCTTCCTGGTGAGTCTAGACAGTCCATGGCATGGGCAGAAACTTTTGGTGGTGAAACAGAGGGATGAGACTCCTTTTCCAGAAATTTGACAAAGAGTTCTGCAAAAGAACTATTAAGCGCAGGTTGTTGATTTGGTCTCAAAGGAATGTTGGAGACACTTTTCGATGCCCCTCCAAGCCAACTACTCATCCACTTACTGACACCACCATAATCTTCATTCAATAATTGCTCCAATTCCTCCTTTGGAATGTCCAGGATGCTCCCCATCAACAGCAACACCTCACGATGTTTGTCTTTTGGTGTCTTGAAAAGACCAATAAAACGGTTTCTCATGAGGACTTTGTCCACTCTTCCTTCTGTGCTGCTGACCAAAGTCGACAATTTCTGCTGTACATGGTCAGACATTTCTTTTCAGAGCTCTTTTTGTTTTTTCAGTTCTTCCATCTGTTCTTCCTTGAGATCTAAGTCTTCTCTCAGTCTGGAAGCAGAATCCAACATAGCATTTGCTTCATCCAAACGTTGCTGCAATGATGATACTTCTCCTTCTAGCTTTTCAGCCTTGTTCTTCCATTCAGCTATCGACTGTTTTTCTTTGGCTAATTCAGCAGAATGCATAGCTTTCTCTTCTTCTTGGAAGTGCTCGAAAACCCTTTGCAGCTTACTTGATGACAGGGCATACTGCCTTACTCGTTCCTGGGAGAGCGAAAGCTGCAGTGCATTCTCATCCCTCTGTTGAGAGACCAGACTCAACTGTTCCTGCAGAGACTCTATCTGCACACTGGCTTGGTGACTTGCTTTAGAAGATGCAACTAGCTTTTCCTCCAAGAGTGTGACTTTCTGTCTCAGTTTAATCTCCTTGTCTTCTGCAGCCAAAATTTCCTGAGTGTAAGACTCTTCTGATTCCAAGAGATGGCTGCGTAGCCTTTCTAGCTCCCGGTTTAGGCGTAATTCTTGGACCCGTAAGTGTTGAACCTCTTTTTTTCTTAGGATTTTTACTTTGGTCTCTTGAAAAATATCAGAATTCAGTGTTTGAGCATCTCCTCTTTCTCCAGGCAACTGGGCTTTTAGTTCTTCAATAGTTTTCTGCAAGTTCTTAATTTCCTCCTCTTTTTCTAAAATTAACTGGCTATGCGCAGCATTCATCTGCTCATATTTGTACTTCAATTCATCCATTTCCTCCTTCTGCTCCTGTAAAGACTGAAGGAGTTGCATTTTACGCTTGTTTTGATTTTCAATTATATTCAGACGGTCTTTAATTTCATCTTCCAGATGATTTTTGACTATATTCAGTTGAGATACCTCCAATTCTAGTTCTGTGATAGCATCAAGAGCTTTAGGCTTAGCCACTAGTACAGCTTGACTGTGCTGTTCCCTAAGTATTTCCACCTCTAATTGCAGATACTTGTTTTCTGCTTTCATGTAGGCAAGAATTCTGTCCTTTCCTTCAATGGATTGCCTTAAAGTTTCATTTTCTGTTAAGGCCTGAGAACACTTATCTAAATCCTTTTGTAGTTCTGAACTTTTTTCTTCGAGTTTTCCAATAAAAACTTCTTTCTCATTTATGACTTGTATCAATTGCTTCTGTTCTTCTACATAAGATGCCAAAATTTCCTCAGTTTCTTTTTGACCAGCAGTCATTTGCTCAATATTCTTTTTGAGTCCTGCTATTTCAAAGTCCTTCTCTTGAGTGAGTTGAACTACACATTCGTGTTTCAGCTTTAAGGCAGAGGTATTCAAATTATGTGCTTTGGAGAGTTCCTGAATAGTCTGCCTGTGATTATTTGCTTCTTCCAACAGTCGTTTTTCTGCCTGGTGCAGTTTGGCTTCAATCTCTTCTTTGTCTCTTTTGAGAGTCTCCGTGATAGTGTCTTTTTCTTGAGAGATTTGATTGTTAGCAGCAATAGATTCTTCCAACTCATGTCTTACATCTTCACATGCTATAATCAACATTTCATTTTCCGTTTTGAGATCAACAGCAACTTTCTTTAAATTTTCATTGAGCTGTTCTACTTCAGAAAGATTTTGCCTTACATTGCTAACTTCAGCTTCCCGTTCTTTAAGCATGTCATCCTTACAATGACTGTTAGAGTCTTCATTCAGAGAACTTCGGTACTTACTCTTAAATCCAGACAGCTCATCTTCAATTTGTCTAATGTGATCCTTAAGCCCAAGGTTTTCCTGATGGATGTTGAAACTATTTTTTTGTGACTGATTTAGCTGATCTACTAAATCTTCTACTTTACCTTCAAGCTTCTGCTTGGTTAAATGCAAATCACTGAGGCTCTGTGCATTCCTAGTTAACTTCTCCTTCTGCACATGCAACTCTTGGGATATGTTCATTTTATCATCCTCAAGTTGATGAACTCTCTGTTTTTCATCACCTAGTTCTTGTTCCAACTTCTTGATGACAAGGTCTCCTTCATTTTGTTGTTTTGATAGCTCATCTTTTATCAAAATTATGTGCTTTGTAGCTTCCTGATTCTGATGATCCAGTTCTTCTAACTCAGCTATCAGCATTTTCTTTTCATTGATAGTCTGATTCAGTTCTTCCTCCTTTGCCTTCAAGTGAAGTTTTAAGTCTAGTAATTGTACATTCAAATTCATGTCTGTTGAAGTTCTCTTTTTCATGACTTGATAGTCATAGCTCAATTTTGACAGTGACATCTGAAGTTCCTCTTTTTCTTGACTCAATGATGACTTCTCTTTTTCTAAAGCTTCAACATGCATTTTCAGTTTCAGATTGTCTTCTGCAAGATGGTTAACCTGGTTTAAGCCATTTAGTCTCATGATTTTCTTCTCAGCATCAGCCAGGGCTTGTTGTAGCCTGAACACTTCTTCCACTGCTGAACTCTGTGGAAGGATTTTTCCCTTTTCTGCCACAGTAGGACTGTGCTCCAAAACTGACATTTCATGCTGATGATCATCTATGTATGGACTTTGGTTTGGTTGAAGAGTCTTGATAGTATTTTGTACTTTGCAGATTTCACTTGTGTCAGAATGATGTGTTCCCTGAGCCTCAGCAATCTGCCTCGAGTGGCCAACTTCAGATTCATGTCTTGCAACTTCAATTGACAATCTGTTTGTTTCTTGTTGTGATAAAATTATGTCACTAAAGTCCATGTCATCATCACGAAAGGCTGAAAAATGACTACTGATGCGGGAATCCAATGGAGCCAGTGCAGTTGTTGGTACACCACCAGCTCCTGAAGGTACTGATTGAGCAGCTGCCTGTAGTTGGAACACTTGATCTTGCAGTACAATCTGTCTTGCTTTAAGATGGCTGATCTCTCCCTCTTTCTGTTGCAGTTGATTTTGGTAACTTATAGACTGATGCTTTATTTGCAGCTCTGATGCTTCATGCTTTTTTTCCAGATCAGTACAATACTTTTTCAGTGTTTCATTCTCACATCTTAGTGTGGAAACAGTAGTTTCCATTTCCTTTCTCCAACAATGATGTAAAGCTACTTCTAGGTCTCCTAAGTCATCCAGAAGTATTTCCCTGGTGAAGCTGGAGATATGGCCAGTGAAGGAAGCCAAGCTGCTCCCCACCTGACCCAAGAAGTGGCCTAAGCCTGAGCCCAGGCCTCCAAACCAGGACAACATCGCCGTCACTTCAGAGATCCATCGGACCAGCTCCGAAAACCGCGTCCATCACCATCCACTTCTCTGCCCCGAACGTCCTCCAGCGTTGCTAGGGTCAATTATGACGCAAGCGCTCAGAATTCCTCACAGCGCGAGGTTCCTGGGGCTCTGCCAACCCCAACCATCCCTTCCTGCCTGTAAACTCAGAAGCCTGTCCTGGGCTTTGTCCAGGGACTGGCATCCAGTAGCTCACTCACCCCCTGCGGGGCCCCTGCTTCTTCCCTGCACTTGCCTGTCAGCTATTGGCTCACAGGATTGGGCAGGGTTGGCTGGGAGGAGCCAGAGCTACAGGAAAGTGTTCTAGTTTGAGTCCAAAGGCAGTGTGCTGTGGAGCCAGAAAGAATCAATGTTGTAGATGAAATCCAAAGATAGTTCACTGGACAGTTCCCTCTTGTCTGGGAGAGGTGGACTTTTTGTCGCATTCAGGTGCATTTAGTTGACAAGGTGAGGTGTCGCTCCATTACAGAATGCAATCTACTAATTAAAAGTCCCCGATTCAAAAGTAAATCTCACCCCATAACACCAGCACAGACACACCCAGAGTAATATTTGGCCAAATATCTGAGCATCATAGCTCAGACATGTTAACATATAAAATAAACCATCACAAATTCTTAATCTTTCTCAGAATTCAAATTATAGTATGGATTATATGTCACTAAAGAACCATCTTTACCCTTTCCAAAAATAAATTTTTGCTCTAATCTATAAATTTTTGAGTTCATTTTAATATTATATGGTCCTTGTAAGTTCTGATTGAAGTTTATTTAAGTGCTCAAAAATCCCACTTCAATTTCACTTAAGAAACTTTGTTTTTGAGCCAATAGGTTGATGTTCACTTAACCTGTTGTTGTTTATCAATGCCAAATATAATCCCGGTTTAAACAGTACAGAGTGAAATAAAATGTTGAGAAATTTTCTACTATGGAGTAACAATCCTAAATTTAAATCCCATACCTAGAATTAAGGATCAGAAGGCGTTAAGATAAGGCCCTGCTTTCCAAGGTGTTTAAATTCCAACAAGTTAATGAAGAGGCAGTTTTGTAGAGTTGGGGACAAAGCAAAGAGATGAAGCACGTGGGCTGTAAAAGACATACCATTTGGGACCAAAGCAATTTTGGAGCTAAACCAACCGACAGAATGCATTTATAAAACCTCTCTCACAGGCAAGAGTTGAAGAGTAAATGAGAACATAGTGTGTAGTTCTCACCTAATGGCTGGTGCAGAGAAAGTGGCCAACAAATAGAGCCTGCTGCCACTTTGTTCATATTTGCTTTTTGTTTTGTTTAGGATCATTTTCCTTATTACCCTTTAGGAGGGGTTTGGATTTGCTCCCATAACTCTCTTCCCAGAAGCACATACTCAGGAGACTCTTTTCCTTGAGCTGTTCTTTCTATATGTCTATTCAGGGAACAAATACTCAAGGTGGCAGAAATAAAATTTTAAAAAAGGAAGAATTTTAGGAAAATTAATGGTTAAATAGATTCTAAGGATTATATTAATCACCTCATAATGTCTCTTGCCTTCAAGATAGAGCAAGTAGACATAATTCCTCAGATTGCTATCAGAAACTAGTGACTGCATTTGTGTCCTATGCTAGAAAAGGGAATCTTCTTTGTCCTTCTTATTCATCTCCAAATCTGAGAGAGAAATCAGGCCTGTATTAGTCAATCTCTCTTCAAAAAAGACTAATATAAAAATTTAAGCCCCTTTTAGCATCTGCTGAAGTTGAAAATCCACGCTGTACCCCGGCTGTGTCTACTGTTCAAGTAGCCATCAACAATACCAAGTATCCTTTTCTCCCTTTTGACCATTCCTCCTGTTTGTGTGTGTGTGGGGGGGATGTTTGTGTGTGGGTGTGTGTGTGTGTGTACGTTTTAGAAGGCACTACATAAAAAAATTAAAATAAAGATGTTGTGTCCAATAAAGGCTAAATAATAAATATTTTTTAAAAAATAATTTAAAATAGTCCATAAATGTTATACAAACTGTGAAAGCAGATGCTTTCGCATCTAGTGACTTTTATAAGTAGGACAAAGAATTAAATGTAGTTCTGCTGTGTATAAAATGATCAAAATAAATCACCAATATCATAAAGAAAGTTAAGTCTTGCCTATGTGGAAGCGATTGTTAAAGTCATGAGCATTGATGATATCACTGAGGAAAGAAGGCACAGGGAGGAAAAGGAAGCTTCAGTTTTTCAATTGCTTATTATGTTTCAGCATTGGTTTGTTGTTTCCTAGACAGTATTTTATTTATTTAGTATAAATATTTGGGGGGAATATCTAGTAGAGGAACTGGAAGAAAAAAAAAGGAGAAGGAGTTGAAGAAGAAAGAGTGAGTGGAGAAATGGATAAAGAAAAATCATAATATCTTTTGTGATTAAGGCAAAAGGAAAGGGGGGGGGCAAAGGTTGGTGTACGTGGTCAGATGCTGCATGAGGGGCACATTGAGGATGAAACCTGAGGAAGTTGGTTATTGATGATCTTTGTGGTTCATGGGGAGTGAACGTGGGATTTCAAGGTAGTCAGGATGAGCTGCTCAAAGGTTCAAGTCAGCATTTGACAAAGATAGTGCCTTTTCCTTCATATCCCCTTCACGCTACAGAACAAGACCTCCTTCCCCTCATACTTTATCTCTTGTAACTTTCTCCTTGTGGTCTTCTGTCTCATTTCCTTCCATGTTTCTCTCTCTGAAAAAGAGGACCCTTGGATCCTGGATCCTCTTTAAGCACATATTTATAAAATTCATTCATATACTGAATGCTTAAAAGAGAACAATGAAGTATTTTCCTTTCTAATAGTTCTGAATATTTTCTTTATGTCAGAGACTCTTCCCTTTTATACATGTATAAATTGGTAAATTTTTTAAAAAAATTATGTCATTTATATTCAATCTGTGAAAAATCACTAGTTCAAGACAACTCTTAATTCTTACCTTGAGAGTTTTTGTTGATGTACATTAAGCTAGTCAGTAATTGATATATGGTTGGGTTATCTCCTGTTTTGCATTGATTTCATGGGTTTATCATTGAACTTTTTCTTAGAAAGATATACTTTATACTGATGCATTACATTTGCTTTGATTTTTCTTTCCTAATATTTATAATCTAGTGGGTGCTAGGTTTTTATATCATTTCTTTATTGCTTCTATTGCCAAACTGCTTATTAAAAGCTGTGTCTACTGTTGAAGAAGCCATCAACAATACCAAGTATCCTTTTCTCCCTTTGACCATTCCTCCTGTGTGTGTGTGTGTGTGTGTGTGTGTGTTAGAAGGCTTTTTCATCACTTTGACAACATACCTGAGAAAATTAAATGAGTACATATTTATTTTGGTTCAATTTCAGGCTCCATTGCTATGGCCTGAAGTGAGGCAGAATACCATGGCAGAGAGCCTGGCTTCAAAACAGAGCTGCTCATCTCATGGAGATCAGGGAAATGGTGGGGGGAAGAAAGGACTGAGGAATATGATGTACCCTTCCAGGGAATCAACTCCAATGACCTCCCCTCCAACTAGGCCCTACTGCCCACAGTTTTTACCAACTCCCAACAGTCCTGTCCAATCATGAACCCATCAGTGGATTGATCCACAGATGAGGTTAGAGCTCAGGATTCAATTTGCCTTTCTGTAGAGTCCATTCTGAATGCTGTTACATTGGGGTCCAAGCTTTCAACACATGACCTTTGGGCAACATTCCAGATCCAAATTATAGCAGGGTGCCTTCTTCTCTTTAGGTGTTCTGTGTTTATTTATTGTTTTAAATCACAAATAATGATCCTTTTTCAGTGTAAGACCTATCACATTTGGCTTGAATCTGGTTCCAGTGGTTGTTGCTCCTACTGCTGAAAGGCATTTCTGATCACTCAGATTCAGTCTTTTAGCATGGTTCACTCTGACCACAGCTGTTTGTCATTTTATATTTCTGTCTGTGAGAGATACCTACCTAATATATTCAAAACTGACCGTCCAAATAAAAGCATTTCTCTAATTCTAAATATGTTTGGAATATTCCTGGAAACTATGGGGATACGAAGGGAAAACTCTGGTTCATTCTCCAGCACATGTGACAAAAAGCACCCAAGAATCATAAGTGTATCCCTATACATATATTCAGTGCCTAAAAGGTACAAGGCCTTGTGGTAGATATTGTGAACAACATAAAGCTGTGAGATATATATATGAATTTCCTGCTATGAAGCCTGAAATTGAATACAGTCAATCAATGGAGAAGATGTTCCATAGAGTGATCTTTGAATTATAATGCAAGGTCAGCCATTGATGACTGTGGTGGTGAGGATCTCATATGGGAGAAAAGACTAAGTAAGAAAGAATAAGCCAGAAGTAGAGAGCCCTTAATAATGTGGCTTTGTTAAAACACAGTTGAAGATTAAAATCATGAAAGCTTTTTGAGTCTATAAACATAGGGTGATAAATTCTATGCAAGATATTAAGTTTGTACTTTTTTTAATACCTCATGATTTATTCAAACATTTTCTTATAGATTTCAGTAGAATTTTTAAATCTCTTTAATATGGGCCTTGTCTCTTCTTGTTTCTTTTTTTTAACTTCTATTGGTTTCTCAAAACATTACAATGATCTTGACATATCATATTTCATATATTTGATTCAAGTGGGGTATGAATTCTTATTTTTACCATGTGTACAGATTGCAGGATCACATTGGTTATACATACAAGTTTATACATACTGCCATACTAGTGTCTGTTGTATTCTGCTGCCTTTCCTATTCCCTTCCTATTCCCCCTTCTCTCCCCTCCCCTCCCATCTTCTCTCTCTACCCCATCTAATGTAATTCATTTCTCTCTTTTTTTCCCCTTTCCCCTCACATCCTCTTATATGTAATTTTGTATAACAATGAGGGTATCCTTCCATTTCCATGAAATTCCACTTCTCTCTCCCATTCCCTCCCACCTCTCATCCCTTCTAAATGGTAATCTTCTTTTCATGCTCTTCCACCCTGCTCTGTTTTGAGTCCCCCTCCTTATATCAAAGAAGACATTCAGCATTTGTTTTCTAGGGATTGGCTAACTTCACTTAGCATAATCTGCTCTAATGCCATCCATTTCCCTGCAAATGCCATGATTTTGTTATTTTTTAGTGCTGAGTAATATTCCATTGTGTACAAATGCCACATTTTTTTATCCATTCATCTATTGAAGGGCATCTAGGTTGGTTCCACATTTTAGCTACTGTGAATTGTGCTGCTATGAACATTGATGTAGCTGTATTCCTATAGTATGCTCTTTTTAGGTCTTTGGGAATAGTCCCAGAAGGGGAATAGCTGGGTTGAATGGTGGTTCCATTCCCAGATTTCTACGGAATCTCCATACTGCTTTCCAAATTGGCTGCACCAATTTGCAGTCCCACCAGCAATGTACAAGTGTACCTTTTTCCCCACATCCTCGCCAGTACTTGTTGTTGTTGTTTGACTTCCTAATGGCTGCCATTCTTACTGGACTGATATGGTATCTTAGAGTGGTTTTAATTTGCATTTCTCTGATTGCTAGAGATGGTGAATATTTTTTCTGTATATTTGTTGATTAATTGTATATCCTTCTCTGAGAAGTGTCTATTCAGGTCCTTGGCCCATTTGTTGATTGGGTTATTTGTTTTCTTATTGTTTAATTTTTTGAGTTCTTTGTATACTCTGGATATTAGGGCTCAGCACATTTGTATTTTTAAGAATTGGCATAATCAATGAAATGTTCCGCACACAATTGTAGGAAGATTAACATAACACTCCAGTGACAATACAATAGTAGAAGGATTGATTTGGACTGAGAAGTTGTTCAGTGAATGATATATTACCCATAAATTTGAATTCTCATTATCATGAAGAAGCAAGGTGAAAATAAGAATTTAAGAGAGTGTTGGGGATATGGCTCAAGTAGTAGCTCCTTCACCTAGCATGTGTGAGGCACGGGGTTTGATCCTCAGCACTACATAAAAAAATAAAATAAAATAAAGATGTTGTGTCCACTAAAGGCTAAATAATAAATATTTTTTTTAAAGAATTTAAAATTGTCCATAAAGGTTATATAAACTGTGAAAGTAGATGCTTTCACATCTAGTGACTTTTATAAGTAGGACAAAGAACTAAATGTAGTTCTGCTGTGTATAAAATGATCAAAATAAATCATCAATATCATTTTTAATGGGAAAATGTTTTTTTTTTTTTATTGGTTGTTTAAAACATTGCAAAGCTCTGGACATATCATCTTTCATACATTTGATTCAAGTGGGTTACGAACTCCCATTTTTACCCCAAATACAGATTGCAGAATCACATCGGGTACACATCCATGTTTTTACATAATGTCATATTAGTGACTGTTGAATTCTGCTACCTTTCCTATCCTCTACTATCCCCCCTCTTCTCCCTCCCATCATCTCTCTCTACCCCATCTGCTGTAATTCAATTCTCTCCCTTGTTTTTTTTCCCCTTTCCCCTCACAACCTCTTATATGTAATTTTGTGTAACAATGAGGGTCTCCTTACATTTCCATGCAATTTCCCTTCTCTCTCCCTTTCCCTCCCACCACTCATCTCTATTCAATGTTAATCTTTTCCTCATGCTCTTCCTCCCTGCTCTATTCTTAGTTGCTCTCCTTATATCAAAGAAGACATTTGGCATTTGTTTTTTAGGGATTGGCTAGCTTCACTTAGCATAATCTGCTCTAATGCCATCCATTTCCCTGCAAATTCCATGATTTTGTCATTTTTCAGTGCTGTGTAATACTCCATTGTGTATAAATGCCACATTTTTTTATCCATTCATCTATTTAAGGGCATCTAGGTTGGTTCCACAGTCTAACTATTGTTAATTAATTGTGCTGCTATGAACATTGATGTGGCAGTATCCCTATAGTACGCTCTTTTAAGGTCTTCAGGGAATAGTCCGAGAAGGGCAATAGCTGGGTCAAATGGTAGTTCCATTCCCAGCTTTCCCAGGAATCTCCATACTGCTTTCCAAATTGGCCACACCAATTTGCAGTCCCACCAGCAATGTACAAGTGTACCCTTTTCCCCACATCCTCGCCAGCACTTATTGTTGTTTGACTTCATAATGGCTGCCAATCTTACTGGAGTGAGATGGTATCTTAGGGTGGTTTTGATTTGCATTTCTCTGACTGCTAGAGATGGTGAGCATTTTTTCATGTACTTGTTGATTGATTGTATGTCCTCCTCTGAGAAGTGTTTGTTCAGGTCCTTGGCCCAATTGTTGATTGGGTTATTTGTTATCTTATTGTTTCATTTTTTGAGTTCTTTGTATACTCTGGATATTAGGACTCTATCTGAAGTGTGAGGAGTAAAAATTTGTTCCCAGGATGTAGGCTTCCTTTTTACCTCTCTTATTGTTTCTCTTGCTGAGAAAAAACTTTTTAGTTTGAGTAAGTCCCATTTGTTTATTCTTGTTATTAACTCTTGTGCTATGGGTGTCCTATTAAGGAATTTGGAGCCCGACTCCACAATATGTAGATCGGAGCTAAATTTTTCTTCTATCAGATGCAGAGTCTCTGATTTAATATCAAGCTCTTTGATCCATTTTGAGTTAACTTTTGTGCACGGCGAGAGAAAGGGATTCCAGTTATCCCATATGGATTTCCAGTTATCCCAGCACCATTTGTTGAAGATGCTATCCTTCCTCCATTGCATGCTTTTAGCCCCTTTATCAAATACAAGAAAGTTGTAGTTTTGTGGATTGGTCTCTGTGTCCTCTATTCTGTACCATTGGTCCACCCGCCTGTTTTGGTACCAGTACCCTGCTGTTTTTGTTACTATTGCTCTGTAGTACACTTGAAATCTGGTATCGCTATACCGCCAGATTCACACTTCCTGCTTAGAATTGCTTTTGCTATTCTGGGTCTTTTGTATTTCCATATGAATTTCATGATTGCTTTATATATTTCTATTTCTATTTCTATTTCTATATCTATTTCAAGAAATGTCATTGGGATTTTGATTGGCATTGCATTAAACCTATAGAGAACTTTGGGTAATATCGCCATTTTTTTATTGGTATCTATACACAATGGAGTATTACGCAGCACTAAAAAATGAGAAGATCATAGAATTTGCAGGGAAATGGATGGCATTAGTTCAGATTATGCTAAGCGAAGCTAGCCAATCCTTAAAATACAAATGCCAAATGTCTTCATTGATATAAAGAGAGCAACTAAGAACAGAACAGGGAGGAAGAGCATGAGGAAAAGATTAACATTAAACAGAGATGAGTGGGGGGAGAGAAAGGGAGAGAGAAGGGAAAGCACATGGAAATGGGAGGAGACCCTCAATGTAACACAAATTACATATAAGAGGTTGTAAGGGGAAAGGGGGGGAAACAAGGGAGAGAATTGAACAACAGCAGATGAGGTAGAGAGGGAAGATGGGAGGGGAGGGGAGGGGGATAGTAGGGGATAGGAAGGCAGCAGAATACAACAGTCACTAATATGGCATTATGTAAAAATTGTGAATGTTTAACTGATGTGATTCTGCAATTTGTATTTCGGGTAAAAATGGGAATTCATAACTCACCTGAATCAAATGTATGAAAGATGATATGTCATGAGCTTTGTAATGTTTTGAACAACCAATAAAAAAATTTTAAAAAAGAACATTTTTATTAAAATTAATTTAAACAAAATTTAATATATTTTTAAATATAAATTATATTATCATTTAATATAAATTAATCTAATTTAAATTTATTTTATTAGTATTGTTTAAATTTCTTTTATTAATACTATTGTTTGATTTAAATTTATTTTATTAACTGATATTGTTTATTAACTTATATTAAATTATAGTATGATTTATATTGAAAAATTCATTAAATTTCATTCAATATATATATATATATATATATATATATATATATATATATATATATCACAGCTTTATGTTGTTCGCAATATCTACCACAAGGCCTTGTACCTTTTAGGCACTGAATATATGTATAGGGATACACTTATGATTCTTGGGTAACCTCCAAAAAATGAATAAATAAAAAGAGAGAAAATTGGACTTAAGAAGGGTGGATAATATTTGCATATTCATGCATTTTTACCACACATCATACCTTCTTACATCTTCCTTGCTCTGATGTGAAGCATGCGCTTTCATTTTGGCTTAATATGTTATCACTTAATAGTAATTCAGTAAATTTACTTAGAACAAGAAATTCACCTAATGACTCATGTTTTAGGGATGCTTTCAAAACAAGTAAGTGTGCATTTTGTACCACAGAGTATTCCCAGAGTTCTTTAGAATTGTTGCAACTGATGCTGGAAGCTTCGAAATAAAGCAGAAGGCAGATGCTTTCTGTGGTTTGTGACCCTTCCCAAAGTATGTAAGATTGATAGACATTGAATGCAAATAAACAACTATGCATCATTGAATTTTTTCCTGTCACTAAAATGCTAGTAGAGCTCAAGGAATTGTGAGTCCCTTTTTCTACAGTACAGGAAAAATAAGAAATTTAAAGACTTGAGTTACATACAATTTCTGATAACGTACCTTAGTACTTAGAAGGTTCTCAGCTAAAAAACACAAAAAGAGAAATGGCATCATTTTCCATAGCATTTGGAAACTTTCCATAGGTTTAAAACTTTACTATCAGAGCTCATCAGTTTTCAGACATTTATGTGTTTTGAATACTTAGCCAATCTGAGATTGGGATTCGTCTTCCAGTTGTTGTTTCAGTGACTTTTTTCATGCCTAACAACTGATGGCATCTTAATTTTGGTAAAATAATGTAAATATTAAGGTGAAATTTAGAAATAAGAAAGGAAAAGCTGATATGTGTGTAGCTACTGGGTGTTTTGTCTTCCTTTTTTTATTTTTGTAAAGTAAAACAAAAGATAACCCAAAAGTTTCTAGCTTAAGTTAGTTAAAATCAAAGAGGAGAAAAAAGAAGATAACATAGCTAAAACTTCACTGCCACCTATAATTTCTAAAACAACTAAGAACATTTTTATTAAAATTAACTTTATAGACATTTATATTAAATTATATAGTCAATATTAAATAATTCAATCTATATTATGTTAAATTTACTTTGTTAAATTGTATTAATTTAAATAAAATTTAAAGAATTTTTAAATATAAATCATACTATAATTTAATATATGTTAATAAACAATATCAATTAATAAAATAAATTTAAATCAAACCATAGTATTAATAAAAGAAATTTAAATAATAATAATAATAAATTAAATTTAAATTAGATTAATTTATAATAAATGATAATATAATTTATATTTAAAAATATATTAAATTTTGTTTAAATTAATTTTAATAAAAATATTCTGAGTGGTTTTAGAAACTACAGGTGTCAGAGAAGTATGTGCTATGCAATCTGCTTTTTCTCTTCTCTGATTTCACCTACTTAAGATAGAAACTTTTGATTGTTCTTTTACCTTAATTTATCAAAAGGTTGTAACTAGTCCTATTTTAAAGCTTTTCATCTTTCAAAAACTGTTGTTAGCTTATTTCTCTCCCCAATTTGTTTTGATCAAATGTTTTATAAAATGTGTTTATAAGAATTTTTGTAGAGCCCCCAATAGTATGTAGATAAACAGTCCAGATATTTAATGATACATTCTTACTAATTAACTTTTCCATTGGCAATGGATCATGTGATCCCACTTCGGGGTTGACTCATAAAAATACTCTTCCTTCTGGACATATTTAACATCTGGAAAACTGAATTAATGTGAAGTGACTTTTGTTTAGGAATGGAAATAAGCAAAATGGATAGGGGTCATAGAATTTGGATTAAAAGCATCTTAGAATTTATCCACTAAGCTTCATGTTTAGGTCCTCCCCATTGGAATTTTCGCTTGGTAGTTGTACAATATTATCTTGGATAAACTAAATATTCTCAACTTTTTGCAACATTATATTTGGTTTTCATGTACTCTAAATCTGAGACCTCCTTCTTATGGGTTGGATTTTTCTTGTTTCCTGTTATTTACATGTATCATTTTTTATCTTAGTGCCATTAAATTTAACAAATATTATTATTTTAAAAAAAGAGGTTGGAACTAATGGTTCAAGAATGCTGCTCTGTACAATTGCTCACAAAAGTACATCAGGATTGATGACTGGTGATGATTAACTGCTACATTGGAACAAAATTTTATAAACAAAAAAGTGCTATAACAAACAAAACAAATTTTTAAAAAAGAACTATAGCAAAAAAACATAACAACCCAAAAAATAAAATAAAATACCTAGTATCTATAAACCTACATATACCAGCTTTATTGCTTTCTCTTTTTGTCTACAAATACATGAGTACTTTTTCAAAAGGCCATGCTGTAAAACATCAAAAAGTGTTATGGCTTTAAAATGCTAAATATTTAGAAGATCCTGGAGTACAACTGTGGCACTATTGTCTGGGGACACTGGCAATGGTGTAAAGGTGGGCATGAAATCTGCAATGGGTTTAAAAAGAGGATGCCCAGGTCCACCAAGCCCAACACCAGCTAGGTTACTAAGATGCAGAGCTGCCGAACGGTGAACCAAGAGTGGATTTCCGTTGGTGCTTCTGTCAGCTCTTAATTCGGCTCCATCTTTAACATTTCCTGGTACATTTACACCTTGCTCTCTCTTTCCTGGTGAGTCTAGACAATCCATGGCTTGGGCAGAAAGTTTTGGTGGTGGGACAGAGAGATGAGACTCCGTTTCCAGAAATTTGACAAAGAGTTCTGAAAAAGAACTATTAAGCACACGTTGTTGATTTGGTCTCAAAGGAATGTTGGGGACACTTTTCGATGCCCCTCCAAGCCAACTACTCATCCACTTACTGACACCACCATAATCTTTATTCAACAGCTGCTCCATTTCGTCCTTTGGAATGTCCAGGATGCTCCCCATCAACTGCAATACTTCACGACGTTTGCCTTTTGGTGTCTGGAAATGACCAATAAAAAGGTTTCTCATGAAGACTTTGTCCACTTTTCCTTCTGTACTGTTGACCAAAGTGGACAATTTCTCTTGTGCATGATCCAACATTTCTTTTCGGAGCTTGTTTTGTTTTTTTCAGATATTGGATCTATTCTTCCTTGAGATCTAAGTCTTCTCTCAGTCTGGAAGCAGAATCCAACATAGCATTTGCTTCATCCAAACGTTGCTGCAATGATGATACTTCTCCTTCTAGCTTTTCAGCCTTGTTCTTCCATTCAGCTTTCGACTGTTTTTCTTTGGCTAATTCAGCAGAATGCATAGCTTTCTCTTCTTCTTGGAAGTGCTCTAGAACCCTTTGCAGCTTACTTGATGACAGGGCATACTGCCTTACTTGTTCCTGGGAGAGCAAAAGCTGCAGTGTATTCTCATCTCTCTGTTGAGAGACCAGACTCAACTGTTCCTGCAGAGACTCTATCTGCACACTGGCTTGATGACTTGC
Organism: Marmota monax; assembly: GCF_021218885.2. NCBI lineage: Eukaryota > Metazoa > Chordata > Mammalia > Rodentia > Sciuridae > Marmota > Marmota monax. The sequence continues at coordinate 3,549,789 of NW_026694256.1, read as the reverse complement.
CTTAGAAGACGCAACTAGCTTTTCCTCCAAGAGTGTGACTTTCTGTCTCAGTTGAATCTCTTTTTCTTCTGCAGCCAAAATTTCCTGGGTGTAAGACTCTTCTGATTCCAAGAGATGGCTGCGTAGCCTTTCTAGCTCCCGGTTTAGGTGTAATTCTTGGTCCCGTAAGTGTTGAACCTTTTTTTTTCTTAGGATTTTTACTTTGGTCTCTTGAAAAATATCAGAATTCAGTGTTTGAGCATCTCCTCTTTCTCCAGGCAACTGGGCTTTTAGTTCTTCAATAATTTTCTGCAAGTTCTTAATTTCCTCCTCTTTTTCTAAAATTAAGTGGCTATGCGCAGCATTCATCTGCTCATATTTGTACTTCAATTCATCCATTTCCTCCTTCTGCTCCTGTAAAGACTGAAGGAGTTGCATTTTACGCTTGTTTTGATTTTCAATTATATTCAGATGGTCTTTAATTTCATCTTCCAGATGATTTTTGACTATATTCAGTTGAGATACCTCCAATTCTAGTTCTGTGATAGCATCAAGAGCTTTAGGCTTAGCCACTGGTACAGCTTGATTGTGCTGTTCCCTAAGTATTTCCATCTCTAATTGCAGATACTTGTTTTCTGCTTTCATGTAGGCAAGAATTCTGTCCTTTCCTTCAATGGATTGCCTTAAAGTTTCATTTTCTCTTAAGGCCTGAGAACACTTATCTAAATCCTTTTGTAGTTCTGAACTTTTTTCTTCGAGTTTTCCAATAAAAACTTCTTTCTCATTTATGACTTGTATCAATTACTTCTGTTCTTCTATATAAGATGCCAAAATTTCCTCAGTTTCTTTTTGACCAGCAGTCATTTGCTCAATATTCTTTTTGAGTCCTGCTATTTCAAAGTCCTTCTCTTGAGTGAGTTGAACTACACATTCGTGTTTCAGCTTTAAGGCAGAGGTATTCAAATTATGTGCTTTGGAGAGTTCCTGAATAGTCTGCCTGTGATTATTTGCTTCTTCCAACAGTCTTTTTTCTGCCTGGTGCAGTTTGGCTTCAATCTCTTCTTTGTCTCTTTTGAGAGTCTCCGTGATAGTGTCTTTTTCTTGAGAGATTTGATTGTAAGCAGCAATAGATTCTTCCAACTTACGCCTTACATCGTCACATGCTAAAATCAAAATTTCATTTTCCGTTTTGAGTTCAACAGCAACTTTCTTTAAATTTTCATTGAGCTGTTCTACTTCAGAAAGATTTTGCCTTAAGTTGCTAACTTCAGCTTCCCGTTCTTTAAGCATGTCATCCTTACAATGACTGTTAGAGTCTTCATTCAGAGAACTTCGGTACTTACTCTTAAATCCAGACAGCTCATCTTCAATTTGTCTAATGTGATCCTTAAGCCCAAGGTTTTCCTGCTGGATGTTTAAACTATTTTTTTGTGACTGATTTAGCTGATCTACTAAATCTTCTACTTTATCTTCAAGCTTCTGCTTGGTTAAATGCAAATCACTGAGGCTCTGTGCATTCCTAGTTAACTTCTCCTTCTGCACATGCAACTCTTGGGATATGTTCATTTTATCATCCTCAAGTTGATGAACTCTCTGTTTTTCATCATCTAGTTCTTGTTCCAACTTCTTGATGACAAGGTCTCCTTCATTTTGTTGTTTTGATAGTCTCATCTTGTATCAAAATCATGTGCTTTTTAGCTTCTTGATTCTGATGATCCAGTTCTTCTAACAGTTATCAGCAGTTTCTTTTCATTGATAGTCTGATTCAGTTCTTACTCCTTTGCCTTCAAGTGAAGTTTTAAGTCTAGTAATTGTACATTCAAATTCATGTCTGTTGAAGCTCTGTTTTTCATGACTTGATAGTCATAGCTCAATTTTGACAGTGACATCTGAAGTTCCTCTTTTTCTTGACTCAATGATGACTTCTCTTTTTCTAAAGCTTCAACATGCATTTTAAGTTTCAGATTGTCTTCAGCAAGACGGTTATCCTGGTTTAAACCATTTAGTCTCATGATTTCCTTCTCAGCATCATCCAGGGCTTGTTGTAGCCTGAACACTTCTTCCACTGCTGAACTCTGAGGAAGAATTTTTCCCTTTTCTGCCACAGTAGAACTCTGCTCCAAAACTGAAATTTCATGCTGATGATCATCGATGTATGGACTTTGGTTTGGTTGAAGAGTCTTGATAGTATTTTGTACTTTGCAGATTTCACTTGAGTCAGAATGATGTGTTCCCTGAGCCTCAGCAATCTGCCTCCAGTGACCAACTTCAGATTCATGTTTTGCAATGTCAATTGACAATCTGTTTGTTTCTTGTTGTGATGAAATTATGTTACTAAAGTCCATGTCATCATCCGGAAAGGCTGAAAAATGACTACTGATCCAGGAACCGAATGGAGCAGGTGCAGTGGTGGTTGGTACACCACCAGCTCCTGAAGGTACTGATTGAACAGCTGCCTGTAGTTGGAACACTTGATCTTGCAGTACAATCTGTCTTGCTTTAAGATGGCTGATCTCTCCCTCTTTCTGTTGCAGTTGATTTTGGTAACTTACAGACTGATGCTTTATTTGCAGCTCTGATGCTTCATGCTTTTCTTCCAGATCAGTACAATACTTTTTAATTCTTTCATTCTCACATCTTATTGTGGAACCAGTAGTTTCCATTTCCTTTCTCCAACAATGATGTAAAGCTGCTTCTATGTCTCCTAAGTCATCCAGAAGTATTTCCCTGGTGAAGCTGGAGATATGGCCAGTGAGGGAAGCCAAGCTGCTCCCCACTTGACCCAAGAAGTGGCCCAAGCCTGAGCCCAGGCCTCCAAACCAGGACGACATCGCCGTCACTTCAGTGATCCATCGGACCAGCTCCGAAAACCGCGTCCATCACCATCCACTTCTCTGCCCCGAACGTCCTCCAGCGTTGCTGGGGTCAATTATGACCCAAGCGCTCAGAATTCCTCACAGCGGGAAGATGGCCGCTGCGCACGGGGGTTGCTGAAGTGCTAAGCGTGGTGCTCAGAGCAGCGGCTTTAATCAAGATTTCGCACAGCGTGTCAGAGCTCCTTTCACCGTTAATCTGTAGCGGACCACTTTGCCAAGCAGCAGGAAGAACAAAGTGATAGACAAAGAAATGCTTGGCTCCCAGACATTTTGCCGCTCAGAGCCGCGGGTGCTTTGCTCCCATCTGCTTCCTCTTTCGCTTCGCTCCAGGCGGAGAAGCTGAATGTGTAATCAGCAGTGGATTGTAAGTACCCGAGGCAAAGAAAGCTCACTGCACCCCGCCTTTTTTTTTTTTGAATATTTTTTATACCGGGAGAGTTTGTGGATTGGGATTCTTGGCTGGGCTGTGGTTTCTGTGCTGAAAATCCACTCCGCGGTAGCCGCCATTTGCTTTCTGCCGGCTGTCTTGATGGCTATGTCTACATTGTCCAGCAGCCGCACCTAGAGTTTGGAGCTGGGCTGCGTGCCGAGCCCTGTCCTCCGAAGGCTGGACCGCGGCCTTGAGCGCCTGGGTCGCCTGTTTTCCGCTGCACCTTTGGGCAGAGGTGCTCTGGGGTCGTTCTGCATCCCCCTGCGAGGGGACCCATGCTCCAGAGGAGGGGGCCTGAGTGCCACGGCGGCAGCCGCTTGGGCCCCGGGGGCCGGGCACCGGGCGGGACGCAGCTACAGTCGCGGATGAGCGTGGCGCCCCCTGAGAGTGGCCCCGGGGAAGAGGCGACGGAGGCAGGGTTTAATTTCTAGAAATCTGGACTGGAAACAGAAGCAGCAGTTTGTATAACCCCAAGAACTTGCTTATACCAGGAAGCTGTAAGCGCAACATGAATATCATTGAGGAGATCTAACATGGCAGTGGGCGGGGAGAGATCAAGTCTCTGACCTCTTCAACTGCGCGGGCATAGGGAGCTGTAAATTGTCTAAATGCTGTTTGCTCAGGATCACTAGGCAGTGCTGAGCTGATGTGGATCTGGGGTGTACAGTCTGGGCCCCTCAGAACACACACACCGAGCCCGGATCGGCTGCATCCAAGCTCCGGTTCGCCTGCTTCTCGTGACTCAGCACTAACAATCCCGCTGAAATAACTGGTTGGCCCATATGAACTTTCAGAGGTAAAAACCAACCGAGCCTTCATAGGCAGTGGCCACAGGATTGAAACGGGGATTGGGAGAGACAGTCAGGACCCACCCGTTGCATTGGTCACCCGGCAAAGGGAACGAACGGTCACCATTTGCATGGGATACCTCCTTGGCAGAGAACTGACATCATGGGCAGAGGAGATAACTGCATTGAAACCAGCGCGACAGGGCTCCCAGGAGCAGCAGACCTGGCGTGTAGCCAGTATTGTGGTGAGCATCACAGGTGAGCATGGCCTGGTTTGAGGAAACACAAGAGAAGGCCCTAGGCACTCAGGATTGGAGACCCGCCCAGTCTGTGAGGAAGAGCTGCTGCACAGTGATTGGTTCCCACCTATTGAGAGGAGAAGCTTGACCCAGTGGGCACAGCTCCACCTAGTGGAAGAGAAATTAATCGAACTCTATGACTGCATTTATTATTATTATTATTATCATTTTTTTCTTTTTCTTTTTTTTTCTTTCATTTTCAATTTTTGTTGTTGTTGTTCTTTAACTTTTTTTAATGTTTTTATTTTTTTTAATTATTTTATTTTATTATTATTATTTTTAATTTTAATTTTCATTATTTTTATTATCATTATTATTTTTGTAAAATTTTTTTTTCTTTTCTTTCTTTCTTTATTTTCTAACTTTTTTGTGTGTGTTTTGTTTTTATTTCTTCTGTCTTTTCATTTCTTTTCAATTTTCTTATTCCCCCTTCCTTGAATTCTACCTGCCTACTCTCATTCTCTTTAGTGACTTCTTCCCTTCCCTTCTAATATCTTTCCTCCCAAGCATCAAATAAATTTATAAGAGTAAACAGTAACTCAGCAGTCAAACAGAACAAGAAGTAACATGAGCAGCATAAAAAAGCAAGGAAGAAAAGGAGTACAAACAATGAAGGACAGCCTAAATATTCAGGAGGACCTAGAGTCAGCAGAAAAATGGTCATATAAAGAACTCAAGGAATACCTTAGACAGATGGAATGGAACCTTAAAGAAGATACGAGACAGCAAATCCAAACAGTGAAAGAACACTTTGAAAATGAATTACATAAACAGATAAAAGAAGAAGTTAAGCATTTTTATCAGGAGATAGAGATTATAAAAAAAAATCAAACAATAATTCTAGAAATGAAGGAAACGATAAACCAAATTAAAAACTCAATTGAGAGTATCACTAACAGAGTGGAGCAACTAGAAGCCAGAACATCATATAATGAAGACAAAATATATCATCTTGAAAAGAGCCTAGCCAACTCAGAAAGGCTGGTTAAAAATCACGAGAGAAACATCCAAGAGATATGGGATAACATAAAAAAACCAAACCTACGAGTCATCGGGATCGAAGAAGGTACAGAGATTCAAACCAAGGGAATGAGTAGCCTGCTGAATGAAATAATTACAGAAAACTTTCCAGAAATAAAAAAGGAAACGGATATACAAATTGTAGATGCATACAGGACACCGAGCACACAAAATCACAGTAGACCAACGCCAAGACACATTGTTATGAAGATATCCAATATACAGAACAAAGAGAAAATATTAAAAGCTACAAGAGAAAGGAGGCAGATTACATTCAGGGGTAAACCAATAAGGTTAACAACGGATTTTTCATCACAGACGCTGAAAGCGAGAAGATCCTGGAACAACGTATTTCAAACACTGAAAGACAATGGATGCCAACCAAGAATTCTGTATCCAGCAAAATTAAGCTTCAGGTACGACAATGAAATAAAAATCTTTCATGATAAACAAAAGCTAAAAGAATTTTCAGCCAGAAAACCAGTCTTGCAAAGCATCTTGAGCAAAACACTACACGAGGAAGAAATGAAAAACAATAACCAAAACCATCAGTGGGAAGTGCCTCTATAAAAACAGAGGGCGGGGGGAAAGCTAATCATGGAGAAACAAAATAAATTAAATAAAAAAAAAGAAGATAAATAATCAAAAATGGCTGGAAGTACAAACCATATATCAATAGTAACTCTAAACGTTAATGGCTTAAACTCTCCAATAAAGCGACATAGGCTGGTAACATGGATTAAAAAAAACAAATCCAACAATATGCTGCCTCCAGGAGACACATCTGATTGCAAAAGACATACACAGGCTGAAGGTGAAAGGTTGGGAAAAAATATACCACGCACACGGTCCTCGTAAGCAAGCAGGGGTGGCCATCCTCATATCGAATAAAATCGACTTCAAGACTAAGTTAATCAAAAGGGATAAGGAAGGACATTATATACTGTTAAAAGGAACCATTCACCAACAAGACATAACAATTATCAATATTTATGCACCAAATAATGGTGCTGCGACGTTCATCAAACAAATTCTCCTCAAGTTCAAGAATCAAATAGACCAAAACACAATAATTATGGGTGACTTCAACACACCTCTCTCACCATTTGACAGATCCTCCAAACAAAAGTTGAATAAAGAAACTATAGAACTCAATATCACAATCAACAACCTAGACTTAACGGACTTATATAGAATATATCAACCATCATCAAGTGGATATACTTTTTCCTCAGCAGCACATGGATCCTTCTCAAAAATAGACCATATATTATGCCATAGGGCAACCCTCAGTAAATATACAGGGGTGGAGATAATCCCATGTATTTTATCTGATCATAATGGAATGAAACTGTAAATCAATGATAAAAGAAGGAAGGAAAAATCCTACATCACATGGAAAATGAACAATATGTTACTGAATGATCAATGGGTTACAGAAGACATAAAGGAGGAAATCAAAAAATTCTTAGAGATAAATGAAAATACAGACACAACATTTCAGAATCTATGGGACACAATGAAAGCAGTTTTAAGAGGGAAATTCATCGCCTGGAGGTCATTCCTCAAAAAAAGGAAAAACCAACAAATAAATGAGCTCACACTTCATCTCAAAGCCCTAGAAAAGGAAGAGCAAAACAACAGCAAATGTAGCAGAAGGCAAGAAATAATTAAAATCAGAGCGGAAATCAACGAAATTGAAACAAAAGAAACTATTGAAAAAATTAACAAAACTAAAAGTTGGTTCTTTGAAAAAATAAATAAGATCGACAGACCCTTAGCCATGCTAACGAAGAGAAGAAGAGAGAGAACTCAAATTACTAACATACGGGATGAAAAAGTCAATATCACAACAGATGCTACAGAAATACAGAAGACAATTAGAAATTATTTTGAAAACCTATATTCCAATAAAATAGAAGATAGTGAAGACACCGATAAATTCCTTAAGTCATATGATTTGCCCAGACTGAGTCAGGAGAAGACTCACAACTTAAACAGACCAATATCAGTAGATGAAATAGAAGAAGCAATCAAAAGACTTCCAACCAAGAAAAGCCCAGGACTGGATGGGTATACAGTGGAGTTTTACAAAACCTTTAAGGAAGAATTAATACCAATACTTTTCAAGCTATTTCAGGAAATAGAAAAAGAGGGAGCTCTGCCAAATTCATTCTATGAGGCCAACATCACCCTGATTCCGAAACCAGACAAAGACACTGCCGCAGTCTGGCTGGGCACAATCAGGAGCCACTTGTCAAAAGAAACTAACTTTATTTTTAGAACCACACACGACAAACAAAATAGTCTCTCAGGAAAAACCCTCAGAGCCTCAACTGCCACCACCGGCTTTCCCCAAGCCTCTCTCTCCCACACAAGCTTCTCTCCACCTCCCACAATCCTCCTGCTCTTGAGGCCGATTGGCTGGGTCACGTGGGCGGAGCCAAAAAAGTCCCCCAATGAGCAGCTCCGTGGTCTGAAAGGGCAGGGAAACAGTCCAATGAGCATCACCGCAGAGGAGCCAATCAGCTAGATGTTGCTGGGGCCGAGGAGCCAATCAGCTAGATGTTGCTGGGGCCGCTGTGAGCCAATCATCAGCCAGCAGCTGGAAGTTTGCTGGCAGCTGGAAGTTTGCTGGGGCCCCTTTGGCTGTGGCTCTCAACATCTCCCCCTCTCTGTTTAAACAACAAGCATGTGGCTTAGGGACCGTGCCTGTTAGGCAGTCCAATTCAACATATGGTCCTTACCCGTCATCGGATGAACTGACCTCTAGGCGTCAGCCTCCTGTCTTAGGTTGGTACCACTGCAATTGGATCATACCCGTCACTGACTACCGGTCCAGCATACAGCCATACTTGTGGATAGGCCTTTGCACCAGTGGGGGGGTGAGGTTCTTTGCCTCACCTCTGTTGGCCCCCAAATTTTAGACCATCACTAGTAGAGGAGGATGCAAAATGCCATGACATTAAGCCAATTGAGGGCTCCTAAATTGTACCACCGGTGACACCATCAGCAAAAATACTCCAGCACTACCACAATTCGCTGTACCAACAGATAGTTCACAATGCATACAGGTGAGCTCACAATGTGTCCAGGCAAGTTCTGCAAGCAGTTCAGTGATGGCTATTGTAGAAGCTGTAGATTGGTTTTATCTTTGACTTCACCAGCACTGGGATGAAGATAGGAATTCTGGCAATAATGGCTAAAGAAAAAATTATGTAACACTACAGAATGCACTAAAAGAAAACAATTTTCTTAACAATTTACATTATCTTTAAGAGAATTATTAAATATAATGAAAAGGAAAGGTAAAAGTAAACAAACAGATCTGTTAACCTTCTTTTTTGTTTACATATTAAAACAATCCTCAACAGTTGTTTACCCAATTTAAATTAAACCATATAAATCACGTGAAAAAAAAAATATTTGGATCCATTTTATCATGAGCGCTCATCATATATGATATATGGACATACGTACATTCAAACATATAACACAAAACACAAGTGTGCACACATAATATAATACATACAACACATAACATTATAGTAAAGGCCTTATAACTTTTTACAGGTGAAATCTCCATTGCAATGCTTAAAAACTCTATAGTCAAAAAATAGAACTGATCAGCAAAACATTAACCTAGGTCTGTATGAGCTCAAAAAACAAAATAGAACTTCATGATATGGCAAAGGGCAATAATAAAATAGATGTTGAAAAAAGCATCCTGGTTCTGTTGCAGATGTAAGAATAGCCAAACTGGAGTTTTGGATATCAGTTGTTATGGATTTGAGCCAAATCATCTTCTTTTTGGTCTGTAGAAATCGCTTTAGTTAATCTTTCTGGAATCCAAATCGGCTGCTGTTCTCCCTGTGGAAACACATAAACAGACCCCCGACTCCAGACAATCACTGAGTCAGGACCTTGGTTAATCTCTCTGGAATCCAAATCGGCTGCTGTTCTCCCTGTGGAAACACACAAACAGACCCCCGACTCCAGACAATTACTGGGTCAGGACCTTTCCATTGTCCTGTTAGAATATCCTTCCAAAGTACCTTTTGCTTATGTACATTTTTTGGACACATATGCCTTTCTGCAGCACTAAGTCCTGATGAATCCAAATTTAAAAAGTTTAGAGTAAAAAGGGTTATTTTAAGTTTATCTTTGGGGAATATATACCCCTTCCCAATTCCTTCTTTTTGCTTTAATAAGTACATTTTAATAGTTTGATGAGCTCTTTCAACTATGCCTTGTCCCTGTGGATTGTATGGGATTCCTGTTATATGAGTAATGCCAAATGTTGAGCAAAATTGTTTAAAAGAGGTAGAAGTATAACCAGGGGCATTATCTGTTTTTAACTGTTTTGGAACACCCACAGTGGCAAAATTTTGTAAGCAATGAGCTATAACATCTTTAGTTTTTTCTCCGGCATGAAGGGAGCCCATCAAAAATCCAGAAGAAGTATCAACTGTAACATGCAAATATTTTAATTTTCCAAATTCTGGCAAGTGTGTGACGTCCATCTGCCAAATATGGTTAGGTATCAATCCTCTAGGATTGACTCCAAGATTAACTTGTGGTAAAAAGGTCACACAATTTTGACATTGTTTTATTATTTGTCTAGCTTGTTCCTTAGTTATTTTAAAACGCTTTTGTAAAGTATTAGCATTGACATGGAACTTTTTATGAAAATTTATAGCTTCTTCTAGTGTAGAGAAAATATGTATGTCATGTGTAGTTTTATCTGCTAAATCATTGCCCAAACTAAGGGCTCCAGGCAATCCTGTATGTGCCCTGATATGTCCTATAAAGAATGGATCTTTTCTGTCCCACATTAGACTTTGTATAGTGGAAAGCAAAGAGAAAACAGTAGAAGAAGGGGAAATCCTACCAGCATCTTCAAGAGATACTATAGCATTAACTACATACTGACTATCAGAAAATAAATTAAATACAGAATCTTTAAACATCACAAAAGCTTGTAAAACTGCATTAAGCTCTACCTTTTGAGCTGATTGTTTGGGTACTAAAAATGTAAAAGTTTGATCAGGGGTAACGACTGCTGCTGTACCATTATTTGACCCATCAGTGAATATATTTGGAGCATTCATGATAGGTGTTTTTCTTGCCATTTTTGGAAAAATTACAGGATGCAATGACCAAAAAGACAATAAAGGATTAGATGGTAAGTGGTTATCAAATGAAACATTAGATTTGCACATGATTATTGCCCAAGTATTTAACTCATTAGCTAACTCATCAATTTGATTCATAGTATATGGAGTAATAATTTTATTGGGAGAAATTCCAAACACTCCCTTTGCTGCTTTTATTCCTTTGAGTATTAATTGTCCTACAGCTTCAGGATACCTAGTAAGAATAGTGTTAGGAGAATAAGATAAATGTATCCACAATAATGGACCTTCTTGCCAAAATACTCCTGTAGGAATATTTTTTGTTGGTAGTACAATAAATAATAAAGGCAAACTTATATCAATTCTATCCAAATGCATATTTTCCATATATGTTTCAATGATTTTTAATGCCTTTCTTGCTTCAGGCGTTAACATTCGGGGTGAATTTGGATCTGATGGACCTTTTAGGATATCAAATAAAGGTCCCAACTCTCCTGTTGGTATACCTAAATAAGGCCTTATCCAATTTATGTCTCCTAATAACTTTTGAAAGTCATTAAGTGATTTGAGTTGATCTACTCGTATTTGAATTTTTGGTGGACGGACCATGGTTGAGGATAATAGAACTCCTAAATAATTAATTGGAAAATTTAATTGTACTTTATCTATTGCTATCTCTAGATTATAATTTTTTAATAAGTTTGTAAGTGTGGCATAACATTCTAGCAATGTGTTTTTATCTTTGTGTGCTAATAATACATCATCCATATAGTGAAATATTTGTAGTTCAGGATTTTGATTTCTAAGTGGCTGGATTACTTTTTTAACATAAATTTGACATATAGTTGGGCTGTTAGCCATCCCTTGAGGGAGTACTTTCCATTCATATCTCTGATCAGGACCTTCATGATTCAGTGCAGGGATAGTAAATGCAAAACGTGGACTATCCTCAGGATGAATTGGAATTGAAAAAAAAACAATCTTTAATATCTATAACTAAAACATACCAGGTTTTTGGCAAAGCAGACAACTGAGGAATCCCTGATTGAGCAGGTCCCATAATAACCATCTCATTATTAATGGCTCTTAAATCTTGCAATAATCTCCATTTACCAGATTTCTTTTTGATGACAAAAATGGGAGTATTATGGGGAGATACAGAAGGTTGTATATGTCCTTCTGCTAATTGTTGTTTGACCAGGTCATGGGCTGCTTGTATCTTTTCTTTAGTCAGGGGCCACTGAGGAACCCATACTGGTCTTTCTGATTTCCAAGTAATTTTTATTGTCTCAGTGGCCCTTTCTGAAAATCCAACCCATGTCTGTCTCTCCCTTGATCTATTTGTATTGGTGCTGCTATACCTTGTTCTTGTTTTTCTAATCTTTTTCCTTTCCTAAAACCTTGTCTAGTCATAATAGTGGGTGCATTTTGGTTGATGTTATTTGTTAATGTCCTCAGGGTAGTGCCCAGGACACATTGTCCATCAGATCCCTCATCAGACAAACCAGAGGGAGCACAGGGTTGGACATCTGCGCCTCCGCCAGAGCAGTACTAACTCCAGAGATGGGAGTTCAAATCATTCCCACAGGGGTGAAAGGACCTCTTCCCAAAGGAACAGTAGGCTTATTATTGGGACGCAGCTCTTCTACTCTAAAAGGACTTATGATAAGTCCTGGGGTAATTGATCCCGATTATGAAGGTGAAATAAAAATTATAGCCAGTTCTCCAAAGGGTATATCAGTAATTTCACCAGGAGATAGAATAGCACAGTTACTAATAATACCCAGCCTACATGATAAATTTTCCAGTCGTACTGTAGAAAGAGGTTCCAAGGGATTAGGCTCCACAGGTGTAGATTGGGCTATGCTTTCTTTAAATTTAGATTCTCGCCCCATGCTAAAACTAAATATTCAAGGACATGAATTTAATGGGCTACTGGATACAGGTGCAGACCTTAGCATCATCTCTCGTCAAGAATGGCCAAAACATTGGCCATTACAACAAGCCACTCAAACGCTTCGAGGCCTAGGAGTGGCGACTAATCCCCATAATCTTCCAGCTGCCAGCAGACACCTCAAAGAAAGAAAACTACAGACCAATATCTCTGATGAACCTAGATGCAAAAATCCTCAATAAAATTCTGGCGAATCGGATACAAAGGCACATCAAAAAAATTGTGCACCATGATCAAGTAGAATTCATCCCTGGGATGCAAGGCTGGTTCAATATACGGAAATCAATAAATGTTATTCACCACATCAATAGACTTAAAGATAAGAACCATATGATCATCTCAATAGACGCAGAAAAAGCATTCGACAAAGTACAGCATCCCTTTATGTTCAAAACATTAGAAAAACTAGGGATAACAGGAACTTACCTCAACATTGTAAAAGCTATCTATGCTAAGCCTCAGGCTAGCATCATTCTGAATGGAGAAAAATTGAAGGCATTCCCTCTAAAATCTGGAACAAGACAGGGATGCCCTCTCTCACCACTTCTGTTCAACATAGTTCTCGAAACACTGGCCAGAGCAATTAGACAGACGAAAGAAATTAAAGGAATAATAATAGGAAAGGAAGAACTTAAATTATCACTATTTGCGGATGATATGATTCTATGCCTAGAAGACCCAAAAGGGTCTACAAAAGAACTACTAGAACTAATAAATGAATTCAGCAAAGTGGCAGGATATAAAATCAACACGCATAAATCAAAGGCATTTCTGTATATCAGCGACAAAACTTCTGAAACGGAAATGAGGAAAAAGACTCCATTCACAATATCCTCAAAAAAAATAAAATACTTGGGAATCAACCTAACAAAAGAGGTGAAAGATTTATACAATGAAAACTACAAAACCCTAAAAAGAGAAGTAGAAGAAGATCTTAGAAGATGGAAAAATATACCCTGTTCATGCATAGGCAGAACTAACATCATCAAAATGGCAATATTACCAAAAGTTCTCTATAGGTTTAATGCAATGCCAATCAAAATCCCAACGGCATTTCTTGTAGAAATAGAGAAAGCAATCATGAAATTCATATGGAAAAATAAAAGACCCAGAATAGCAAAAGCAATTCTAAGCAGGAAGTGTGAATCAGGTGGTACAGCGATACTGGATTTAAAACTATATTACAGAGCAATAGTAACAAAAACAGCATGGTACTGGTACCAAAACAGGAGGGTGGACCAATGGTTCAGAATAGAGGACACAGAGACTAATCCACAAAGCTACAACTATCTTATATTTGATAAAGGAGCTAAAAAGCATGCAATGGAGGAAGGATAGCATCTTCAACAAATGGTGTTGGGAAAACTGGAAATCCATATGCAACAAAATGAAACTGAATCCCCTCCTCTCGCCATGCACAAAAGTTAACTCAAAGTGGATCAAGGAGCTAGATATCAAATCAGAGACTCTGCATCTGATAGAAGAAAAAGTTGGCTCCGATCTACATATTGTGGGGTCGGGCTCCAAATTCCTTAATAGGACACCCATAGCACAAAAGTTAATAACAAGAATCAACAAATGGGACTTACTGAAACTGAAAAGTTTTCTCTCAGCAAGAGAAACAATAAGAGAGGTAAATAGGGAGCCTACATCATGGGAACAAATTTTTACTCCTCACACTTCAGATAGAGCCCTAATATCCAGAGTATACAAAGAACTCAAAAAATTAAACAATAAGAAAACAAATAACCCAATCAACAAATGGGCCAAGGACCTGAACAGACACTTCTCAGAGGAGGACATACAATCAATCAACAAGTACATGAAAAAATGCTCACCATCTCTAGCAGTCAGAGAAATGCAAATCAAAACCATCCTAAGATACCATCTCACTCCAGTAAGATTGGCAGCCATTATGAAGTCAAACAACAACAAGTGCTGGCGAGGATGTGGGGAAAAGGGTACTCTTGTACATTGCTGGTGGGACTGCAAACTGGTGCGGCCAATTTGGCAAGCAGTATGGAGATTCCTGGGAAAGCTGGGAATGGAACCACCATTTGACCCAGCTATTGCCCTTCTCGGACTATTCCCTGAAGACCTTAAAAGAGCGTACTACAGGGATACTGCTACATCAATGTTCATAGCAGCACAATTCACAATTGCTAGACTGTGGAACCAACTCAGATGCTCTTCAATAGATGAATGGATAAAAAAAATGTGACATTTATACACCATGGAGTATTATACAGCACTAAAAAATGACAAAATCATGGAATTTGCAGGGAAATGGATGGCACTAGAGCAGGTTATGCTAAGTGAAGCTAGCCAATCCCTAAAAAACAAATACCAAATGTCTTCTTTGATATAATGAGAGCAACTAAGAACAAACCAGGGAGGAAGAGCAGGAAGAAAAGATTAACATTAAACAGATACATGAGGTGGGAGGGAAAGGGAGAGAAAAGGGAAATTGCATGGTAATGGAGGGAGACCCTCACTGTTATACAAAATTACATATAAGAGGTTGTGAGGGGAATGGGAAAATAAACAAGGAGAGAAATGAATTACAGTGGATGGGGTAGAGAGAGACGATGGGAGGGGAGGGGAGGGGGGATAGTAGAGGACAGGAAAGGTAGCAGAATACAACAGTTACTAATAGGGCATTATGTAAAAATGTGGATGTGTAACCGATGTGATTCTGCAATCTGTATTTGGGGTAAAATTGGGAGTTCATAACCGTCACAAATTCTTAATCGTCTTAGAATTCAAATTATAATATGGATTAAACATCACTAAAGGATCATCTTCACCCTTTCCAAAAATAAATTTTTGCTGTTAATCTTTAAATTTTTTAGTTCATTTTAATTTATATGGTCCTGGTAAGTTCTGATTGAAGTTTACTTAAATGCTCAAAAATTCCACTTAAATTTCACTTAAGAAACTTTGTTTTTGAGCCAATAACTTGATGTTCACTTAACCTGTTGTTGTTTATCAATGCCAAATATAATCCCGGTTTAAACAGTACAGAGTGAAATAAAAAGTTGAGAAGTTTTCTACTATGGAGTAACAATCCTAAATTTAAATCCTTCACCTAGAATTAAAGATCAGAAAGAGATAAGGTAAAACCCTACTTTCCAAAGTGTTTAATTTCCAACAAGTTCATGAGGAGGCAGCTTTGTAGAGTTTCGGGACAAAGCAAAGAGGTGAAGCACATGGGCTGTAACAGACATACCAATTGGGACCAAAGCATTTATAGAGCTGAATCCACAGGATGCATTTATAAAACCTCTCTCACAGGCATGAATTGAAGAGTAAATGAGAACATAGTGTGTAGTTCTCACCTGATGGCTGGTGCAGAGAAAGTGGCCAACAAATAGAGCCTGCTGCCACTTTGTTCATATTTGCTTTCTGTTTTGTTTAGGATCATTTTCCTTATTACCCTTTAGAAGGGGTTTGGATTTGTTCCCATTCCTCTCATCCCAGAGCACATATTCAGGAGACTCTTTTCCTTGAGCTGTTTTTTCTATATGTCTATTCAGGGAACAAATACTCAAGGTGGTAAAAATAAAATTTTAAAAAAGGAAGAATTTTAAGAAAATTAATGGTTAAATAGATTCTAAGGATTATATTAATCACCTCATAAGGTCTCTTGTCATCAAGAAAAGAGCAAGTAGACATAATTCCTCAGATTGCTATCAGAAACTAGTGACTGCATTTGTGTCTTGTGCTAGAAATGGAAATCTTCTTTGTCCTTCTTATTCATCTCCAAATCTGAGAGAGAAATCAGGCCTGTGTTAGTCAATCTTTCTTCATAAAAGACTAATATAAAATTTTAAATCCCTTTTAGCATCTGCTGAAGTAAGAATCCATGCTGTACCCCAGCTGTGTCTACTGTTGAAGAAGACATCAACAATACCAAGTGTTCTTCTCCCTTTGACCATTCCTCCTGTGTGTGTGTGTGTGTGTGTGTGTTAGAAGGCTTTTTCATCACTTTGAAAACATACCTGAGAAAATTAAATGAGTACATATTTATTTTGGTTCAATTTCAGGCTCCATTGCTATGGCCTGACGTGAGGCAGAATACCATGGCAGAGAGCCTGGCTTCAAAACAGAGCTGCTCATCTCATGGAGATCAGGGAAATGGTGGGGGGAATAAAGGACTGAGGAATATGATGTACCCTTCCAGGGAATCAACTCCAATGACCTCCCCTCCAACTAGGCCCTACTGCCCACAGTTTTTACCAACTCCCAACAGTCCTGTCCAATCATGAACCCATCAGTGGATTGATCCACAGATGAGGTTAGAGCTCAGGATTCAATTCGCCTTTCTATAGAGTCCATTCTGAATGCTGTTACATTGGGGTCCAAGCTTTCAACACATGACCTTTGGGCAACATTCCAGATCCAAATTATAGCAGGGTGCCTCCTTCTCTTTAGGTGTTCTGTGTTTATTTATTGTTTTAAATCACAAATAATGATCCTTTTTCAGTGTAATACTTATCACATTTGGCTTGAATCTGTTCTAGTTGTTGTTGCTCCTACTGCTGAAAGGCATTTCTGATCACTCAGATTCAGTCTTTTAGCATGGTTCACTCTGACCACAGCTGTTTTCTATCCGTGAGATATACCTACCTACTGTATTCAAAACTGACTATCCAAATAAAATAATTTCTCTTCTTCTAAATATGTTTGGAATGTTCCTGCATACTAGGGGGATACAGAGGTAAAATCCTGCTTCATTCTGGAGCACATGTGACAAAAAGCACCCAAGAATCATACATGTATCCTTATAGATATATTCAGTGCCTTAAAGGTACAAGGCCTTGTGGTAGATGTTGTGAAAAACATAAAGCTGTGTTATATACTTTTCCTGCTATGAAGTCTGAAATTGAATATAGTCAAGCAATAGAGAAGATGTTATATAGAGTGATCCTTGAATTATAATTTAAGTCAATCATTGATGACTGTGGTGGTAAGGTTCTCATATGGGGGAAAAGACTAAGTAAGAAAGAATAAGCCAGAAGTAGAGAGCCCTTAATTATGTGACTTTGTTAAAACACAGGTTGAAGATTTAAGTCATGAAAGCTTTTTGAGTGTATAAACAGAGGGTGATAAATTCTATGCAAGATATTAAGTTTGTACTTAGCAGATTTGTATTTTTAAGAATTGGCATAATCAATGAAATGTTCCACACACATTTGTAGGAAGATTAATGTAATACTCTAGTGACAGTACAATAGTAGAAGGATTGATTTGGACTAAGAAGTTGTTCAGTGAATGATATATTACACATAAATTTGAACTCTCATTGTTATCAAGAAGCAAGGTGAAAATAAGAATTTCAAAGAATCCATAAATGATCGGCCAGCTGTGAAAATAGATGCTTTCACATCTGGTAACTTTTATAAGTATGACAAAAAATTAAAGGTAGTTCTGATGTCTATATAATGATCAAAATAAATCACCAATATCATAAAGAAATTTAAGTCTTGCCTATGTGGAAGCGATTGTTAAAGTCATGATGATATCACTGAGAAAAGAAGGCAAAGGCAAGAAAGGGTAGCTTGAGTTTTTCGATTGCTTATTATATGTCAGACATTGGGTTTGTTGTTTCCTAGACAGTATTTCATTTATTTAGTATAAAAATTCCTAGGGAATGTCTAGGAGAGGAACTGGAAGAAAAAAAGAGAGAGAGAAGGCATTGGAGAACAAAGAGTGAGAGGAGAAATGGATAAAGAAAAACCATGACATTGTTTTGTGATCTAAAGCAAAAGGAAAGAGGAGAGGGGCAAAGGTTGGTGTATGTGGTCAGATGCTACATGAGGGGCACATTGAGGATGAAACCTGAGGAAGTTGGTTATTAATGATCTTTGTGGTTCATGGGAAGTGAACCTGAGATTTCAAGGTAGTCAGGATTAGTTGCTCAAATGTGCCTTTTCCTTATATCCCCTTCACGCTACAGAACAAGACCTACTTCCCCTCATACTTTATCTCTTGTAACTTTCTCCTTGTGGTCTTCTGTCTCATTTCCTTCCATGTTTCTCTCTCTGAAAACGATTACCCTTGGATCCTGGATCCTCATTAAGCAAATATTTATAAAATCCATTCATATACTGAATGCTGAAAATGGAACAATGAATTATTTTCCTTTCTATTAGTTCTGAATATTTTCTTTATGTCAGAGACTCTTCCCTTTTATATCTGTATAAATTGGTAATTTTGAAAAACAAAATATATGTCATTGAAATTCAATGCGTGGAAAATCACTACGTTGAAGACAACTGCTAATTCTTACCTTGAGAGTTTTTGTTCATGTACATTAAGATAATCAGTAATTGAGATATGGTTGGGTTATCTCCTGTTATGCATTGATTTCATGGGTTTATCATTGAACTTTTTCTTAGGCAGATATATTTTATACTGATGAATTAAATTTGCTTGGATTTTTCTTTCTAAATTTTTATAATCTAGTGGGTTCTAGGTTTTTATGTAATTTCTTTATTGCTTCTGTTGCAAAACTACTTATTTAAAAATGGGCTAAATAAAAATAATGTTGTAATAAGAGTGGAATGAGTCTTTTGTTTTTATGAAAATCTTTCCAAGTTGTTCTCTTCGTTTTTATTTCAATATCTAGCCACAGAAACTAAACAAACAACACCCCTCTAGGGAAGATAGGAATGTAACACACACAATGCTAATGTCCCTGTGATACACATTTAGATTATTAAGCAGGTGAAGAAACGTCTTAATGGGAAAGGTTCATTTTTCCCATTTCTGTCTTGCACAGTAAGGCAATGATAGCTCTTTGTGTGATTTTAATTGTGTGATATACCTACTATTTTATAGTTCCAGTGGATTAGTCACTGATTTAATCAGTCATCCAGATGTTTGGTCAAACATCCAGATAGTTTTGTCAACTTTATGTGAAATAATTTAATGCCCCAAAGTGACTAGAATTGTTATTGTAATGTATAGCAGAATTGGACCGTGGAAAGTATTAAATAGAACCCATCCATACATTAACAAAGAAATAGAAACTGACACACACCCATCAGTTCTTATGGCCATGCTTACTTACAATGGTAATTTAAACTCAATAAAATTTGTTTGGTGCACAGAATCTAAAGCTTTAGTATAAGGTGATAGTTTGCATATTTCTTCAGAAGCTGAGAGGTGACAGGCTGCTTCATGCTTTCAGTATTAGATACTAGGGATCACAGAGCCCAGGACAACAATAAGATAGTTAACTGGGGTACCGCACAGTGGGGTATGTAGAGCAAAAACTTGGGAAACCCTGCAGAATAAAATGCATAAACTGAACATCTCTCTCTCAGAAACCAAACAAGGAATCACTAATAAGTAGGGAGGGATAAAGAAGAGCTGTGTAATGCATTTAAGAAGCCTGACTTAGTAGCTATACCAACAAGTTGTACCATGTACACAAAACTACATATCATGTTCAAACACACAGCTACAGCCATGAAAATTTACCATGCCCTAGATCACAATGAAAACGTTAGCAAATTCCGTACACAGGCTGCGATTCCTTGTGCATCAAAAATTAGAAGAAATTTCACTCCTCAAAAACAAAATTTCATATAAAATGAAAATATAGCCATAGAAACAATTCCAAATAATTGTTAGATTAAAGCAAAAATCAAGATGGAATTAAATTAAAATACTATAATAGTCAACTGGTGGGTATGGCTGAAGCAAAAGGAATTAAGATATATGTATTTGAAAGAAGATTGAAACCAAATGGCATGTGCTTTTAACATAAAAACAAAAGAAAATAGTTGGATACTGGCACACAGCTGTAATCCCAATTGCTAGGAAGGCTGAGACAGGAGGATAGCAAGTTTGTGGCTAACCTCAGCAATTTGTGAGAATCTGTTTCAAAATATAATGAAAAGGACTAAGGATGTAGCTCAGTTTTGGATTCAATCCTCAATACCTCAAACACCAACAAGAAAACCTGGAATAGAGAATAGAGGAAATATGTATGAAAGAGTTATTATAAAGTTTAAACAATAAATGAACCCCAGGAAAAAGCATCAGGGGACTAGCGAATAAAAACAAAACCTGTACTTAAAAGATTAATAAGATAATTTAGCAAGTATGATCAAAATAAAAAGGTTCGAATAATTGCCAGAAATGAAATGGGAAACATCCACAATGAGGAGGAGTTGAAAGAATCACAGGAAGCTCAGCTTCAGAGCAATGCATTGCTTTAGTAAATCTAGATTAACTGAATTGTTAATTTAAAAAAAATCAGTTATGAATGTATATGCTTTCCTGATGCCTACACTACTAGCTCACAAAAGGGTTTAAAGTTAATAATAATTGAAATATATCCCTCAGGAGAATTTTTAAAAGGAGAAAAAAGTAATTCAGGTGTTCCTGGTGCATAAAGAAAGTGGCCACGATAATTGTTTCCTCCTTAGGCATGTTAGTGAGCTGTCATGCTCTGTGCCATGGACAGAGAAGGCAGTGGCTGGCATCCCTGCCAAGGCAGAGGCAGAAGAAGGAGTAGTTGTTTATGGGGAAAAAGGTACTCGATGGGGAAAAACAAGTAACTTAATGTTATTTACTGGTATTTGTCACCATTGATACCTCTAAAACCCAGACGGTCATTTGGCCCTTTCTGTTCAGGCTTGAATTTCTAGATCTATGCTATGAGAATTTTTGATTCAAAAAATTCTCATAGCTTAGATCTGTCAGATCTGCATGAGTAAAAAGAAAGCAAGAGCAACTTCTAGTTGTTCTCTTTCCCACTAGGTGCCTAGAATTTAAAAACAATTCTAATGATAACTTACATAATTTTTGAGACTATACACACTTTCTAAAAATATTAATGTTCCTGGACCAGGCTACACTTACAGCTAATATTAATTCTTCCAAAAATATCATACAGCCTCCAGATCTATATCAATAATCATTTACAATTAAGAGTGAGAAAAGAGTAAAAGACATCAGCTTCCACAGATGCAGTGTGCATGCCTGTAATCCCAGTGGCTGAGGCAGAAGGATCACAGGTTCAAAGCCAGACTCAGCAAAAGCAGGTGCTAAGCAACAGTCTTAGTAGTTTTCAGAGAAATAACACCCATAGTGAGATCCTGTCTCTAAATAAAATAGAAAACAGGGCTGGGATGTGGCTCAGTGGTGGAGATTTCTTGACTTCAATCCCTGATACCCCTGCCCCCAAAAAGACATCCTCTCTCTTTCCTGTTATGTAAATACTTTACTATAGTGATGTAAATGTTATCTGTTGTTGTTTAAACATTATAAAGTACACATAAATTTTTGCTTCTATCTCAGAGCTGAGAGTGTTAATCTGTAATCCAAATAGAGAGGTGGACAAAAGACAGCTGAAGGGCACTTGCAGTTGCTGGCCCAGGTGGCTCTAGAGAAAGGTGAATTGGATCATGAGCTTTAACCTCATCAGTGGATCAATCCACATTGATGGGCTCATAATTTGACAGGATTATTGGGAGTTGGTAAAAACTGTAGGCAGTAGAGCTTAGTTGGAGGGTAGGTTATTGGAGTTGATTCCCTACAAGGGTACATTTTATTCCTCAGTTCTTTCTTCTATTCACCATTTCTCTGATCTCCGTGAGATGGGCAGCTCTGTTTTGAAGCCAGTCTCCCAGACTTGTTGATGTCCATCTTCTCCTGGTGTCTTTAAATGGTCTTTCCCTTATTCCCATCTATGTCCAAATTTCGCCTTATAATGATTCCAATCCATCAAATTAGGACTCATCCTAGTCACCTTGTTTTAATTTAATCCTCTCTTTAAAATGTTCTCTCCAAATACAGATACCTTCTGAGGCACTAGGTATTAGAACACCAACATATTAATTTGGGGGAGGGGACTCTTCAGCCTATCCCAGGAGAATTTTTCTGATTATAAAATCATAAAAGGAAAATGAAAAAAAATGTAGTATAAAGGTAACTGAAAAAACCATTGTGTGCATTGTGTGGGGCTGGCACTGTAGATCAGTGGTAGAAAGCTTGCCTACCATATGTGGGGCACTGGGTTTGATCCTCAGTACTATATATACATAAACAAAATAAAGGAATAAAAAAATTCCAACAACATTTTTAAAAAATTGGGTGAGGAATAAAAAGAAAGATGATATAGCTGCCTTTGGTGGCAAGCAGGTAATCCTATCTACTCAGGGGACTGATGCAGGAAGATAACAAGTTCAAGGCCAGTTCATCAACTTGGCAAGACTGTCTCAAACAGACAAATGAAAGATTTGAAAGTACTTAAAATGCTGTTGTCATAAGCTTGACTGAATACTATTCAAACCATTGAAAATTTCTAACCCCGCACTGCAACTCCATAATAGTTTTTTTTTTTTTTCCATAGTTTGTGACATTACCCAAATGAACTGTGTTAAAAACCTTTAGAATTTCCCTTGTATCCTCAGGACTCAGCACTAACTAGCTCCTGCCCTCATAATCATCACCATCCTTGTCACTCTATTGGTGCCAGTATACACTGTGTACATCTAGAATGTGCTAAACCAGTGCTAAATTCAATGGGAAAATAAAAGCAAGACAGGATTCTTTACCTCTTCACTTCTAGCTTAAAAGCCTGGACAATACTAGTAAGTACTGAATGAAATATAGATAATATGGAAATAAAATTTTTTTTGAAAATAAATAAAAGTAAAAACATGTAGTAAGGTATTTTAGAGGCTCACAAGTAAAACAAAAGGGAGCTAATTTTAAACCACTAGAGAATTCCCATTTGGTCGTGTTTGTAAAATGCTTTGAAGATGCAGAGTGATGCATGTGCATTTTTAAAAACTTGGCAAAGAGGGAAAAGTCATGCATGCATAAAATCAGATGGAGCATGGAAAACACAAAAAATGAAAAATAAATCAGTAAGAATATAGTTTTTCAGAAACAGTTGATATTATTGTTGTCACTTATAATGACCAAAGCTTCAACTTTAGAAAAAGACAATAAAAATTTTAAAGTGTCCAACTTGGGATTGTATTTTGAAAGAAAGATATTTTAATTAGAAGGATAGTAATAGTTTAATTCTTATACTTTCTCCTCTAAAGTAAGAATGGGTGTGTTTGTAAACGTGGGCAGAACAGAACAGCTCTGCTTGACCCAAAATTCCTCATCTTTCTGAGTGTGGGAAACTGGTACTTTGGTGTGGCTTAAGGCAATATAGGAGCTTCTTAATATGATGCTGTTTCTGTTGTGCTGGTATATTTCAATTTTGCTACCTCATGGAACTTTGTTACACAATACCTACCTTTCTTTGCACAATGGTCCCTCTGGTACTGTTGTTCTCTCATTTTATCATATTGCAATTTTTTGAAGGAATTCCAAAGTGCCTATTTTAGAAGGATATTGGCATGGTTTAAAGAACTCTGAATTAAAGCCTGGCTGGCATTAGTGTTCTGCTTAGCTAGGCATTCAGTGTAGGATAATAGGTAAGTGATTCAGTTTCCTTAATCTCCTACTTTCCTATTTGGACGATGAGGGAGATAATATCCATTCTTGCTATATAAAGTACTTGTAATGAGGGTTGGATGAAAAAAGAGACATGAAGTGTGTCTTAAATGATGTGTGACTGACCTTATTTGTTTAATCAAACTCATAATTAATTTTCCTCAGATCACCAGCTCCCACTCTTCAGATCACGTCAATGATGAGAGATGCTTATTCTCTGCATATGTGGCTCAGAGAAATTGGAGCAAACTGCTTCTATTGTTGGGAATTTTAATTGTATATGAGAAGACAACCAAAATTGAGAGTTAGAGAAACACTGAAGGATATCTAATTAAGTTTCCTTGTGAATTTTTCCACAGGAGACTGAAGACCTGCCATGGTTCATAAATTGCTTAAGATCAGTATACTCTGGTATTTAACCCAATATTTACTGTGCTGTATGTGGGAGGCTACTGGAACAAATTGCTATGTTGCATTTGTCTACAGTTCATGGCCCTTTATCATCATTTTAGACCAGAGTTCACAAACTGTGACCCATGGGCGAAATCTGATCTGCCACCTGTTTTTATAAACACTTTTTCTTTTGGAACACAGCCACACCCACTTGTTCAGTTATTATCTTTCACACCACAAAGGCAGAATTGCCACCATATGTGGCAATGTATGGTCATTATATGTGACTCTATGACCCACAGAGCCTAAAATACTATCCAGCTCTATAAAGAAGAGGTTTGCTGGCCTCTGTTTTAGAATAATGTTCTTAAAGTAATTCTTTGCAATATCTTTAAAAAGTGACAGCTTTAGGAAAAAATTCAAATAATTTAAAAGTATACAAAGTAAAATGTGAAAGAGAAAACTTCTCATTTATTTTAATTGTCTGGAGCCTAGCAGAATTGCTTGGCACAGAGTAAGTGGCCATCAATAAATTTTTGTGGAGGGAAGGAAGGAAGGAAGGAAGGATCAAGTCAGGGAGGTTGGAAGGGAGAGGCAGGAACAAGAAGGCAAGGTGACATGTAGAAAGGTCAAGTGGCAGAATTCAAAGAAGTACAGTCATGAAGACGAGAAAGGCAGTGATTTTTCAGAACTTTGCTGTTTTCTAAAATATGATGACCATTTCTGTCTCACTCTGTGAACACTGCAAATAAGATAAAAGATTTTATCTTCAATTGTTACTTTTTTCATTCATTCTAATCTTGAAGACATGCAATCTAATAAGAGGACTTGTTGGAGATGGGTCGTTCTGGGCTACAAACTGTACATAAAATAAATACCGTCTATACTAACTTTCTTGGCAGAAATAAAATATTTTATTTCCTTGCTTGTAGAGCAAGAATAAAATGAGCCACATGATTTTTTTTTCTTAAAATATTTCTTCTGGGACAAAAAATAAAACAAAACAAAAATATCACATTAAAAATAGACACTTCATAAGAAGCAGAACAAAGAAATGAATACTTCTGTAATACTCTCAAGTGCTTATTTTCAAAACTATTGTACCCTGGGATGAGCAGGGACTTACCTACATGGACTTATCCGATTGCTCTCAAGTCAGTGACTCTGAAGTGCAGGCTCCTATCACATTAATTGTAAAGAAGTAAGACAATGCTAGCTTTTGAATTTTCCAGAGATCTGTGTCGTGAGAAAGTAACCATAGGAAGTTTACCTGTTTCCTTATTATATCCTTCTCATTTCTTCTCATTACTTTTGTGCACTAAAGTACTATAATTTAGAATTTTCATCTTTATTTTAAGAATTTATTTAGTCCACTATAGGTTCTTGGGTGGTGAATGGCTCAAAGACTTCCCATGGGTAGCAGATCTTAGTATTGTAATCTTATTACTCAAGAATGAAGACCTGTGGAATGGGGTGTGTGTGTGTGTGTGTGTGTGTGTGTGTGTGTAACTTTCATCTTCACTGCGGTTTGTCTCCACCACATAACAATGTGATACAGAGTGAAGCTGGCTCATGTCTGTGTATGTGATATTAAGTTGGAACTGCTTTTTGGCTGTCATCATGGACCATGTCACCACTTTGTCACCTGACTCCTAGATTTTGTCAACTGTAGCTGGGTGTCTGAGATCACTTCCATCCCTGTGGAATGTGCTTGCAGTGTTTGCATGAAGTCCAGTCCGCTCAGACTCCCACACAGAGATCACTGCTGATGGAGCTGGTTTACTTGTATCCTCTACATTGGTGAGATTAATATAAAGCCCTTCAATGAGGAGGAGGAGCAAGAGGACTCCAAGAATGTCAAGGAAGGAAGCACCCCCTCCAGCCATTTGATCGTAAGCTTGCTTTGATAAAATAAAATAAGTAATGACCATTTACCTACAGCTTTTTATCTCACCCGAAGTTGTAATTGAGCGTTTCTCATCCAGTTTGTTTTTCTTTCACTGAAATAAGGAGGGAAAAAAAGAAGAAAGTTTCACAGAACCCTAGCAATCAGTCTCCCAGCATCTGTTTACACTTCGTAGAATGACTGAGTATGTGTGAAAAGAAAATGGCAGAAAGCAATGGCCCCATTCCTAAACTCCTGAGGACATTCAGTTTCTTTCCTCTCACATTCCCTGGCTCATCAACTGCTCTTCCCCAAAGAAGTTTCACCCTGTATGTGCACAAATGTGCTATTTGGTGCTTAGGTTAACTTTAATACTTGAATATTTTATCCCTTGGTTCTTCAGTAGCTTTCACGATTCCCTCTGCACTTAGGTGACTGTGGTAGATGCAGCATAAACAACAGGATTCATTGGCATCTGCTTTCACAGGTTTTTCTTATTTTCTCTAAAGTAATAGCTCTCAAAAATTGGAAACTATTCTTTAAGTTTTGTTAAAACTCTGAAGGTGTATCACAAAACATGATTGAACAAAGAAATACAAAGAGAAGATGATGGGGAAGAAAGGACTCAAAATTCTGATGGAGGACCAATAAGATAGACTGGGAATAATCATCTTGATGTCTTATATATTTGCCTTTTGTATTTATGAGAAAATCACAATAAGCATGCTAGCCCATAACATCACTCTTGTAAGCTTCTTGTTCAGTTCCTGTTTAACTACATTAAAACCTGTCTGTAAGAGCCCCACTGGGAGAGGAAAAACATTCTCTTTGCTGGCAAGTGGTCTTTTTGTAAACACCTTCCAATTGAAAGCACATGTTTCTGGGTGTGAGGAGGCTCCTAGTAAGTTCCAGGGGAGCCCATGCCAGGGAATGATTGAATTACATAGGCAAATGCAAGATAATCATGCTTAGCTCTCCCTTCCAAAATATACATGGAGGTTTTTAGTGTCACAAAGCAGCTGTCTATCCTGCTCATCTCCACATCTAAATTGAAAGTCTTTCTTAGCAGTCCTACAATGTGATTCAACATGGACAACCTTTCTTATCAGTGTTAACCTAAGACCCCCATGTTTCGTTCCCCTTCTCTAGGTCTTTTCTACCAAGAAGAAGTAGGCTACTAAGAACATAGGCTTGATCTTCTTAGGAATAAGTTCTCCCCATCAAAACCTCATATTTCTTCACAGTTGATTAAAGAGAGAAGAGTTGCCAAAGTAAATGTCTTTCCAATGAAAAACCAAAAGAAAAATGATTTTCTTAATGTAGGAAGAGTAATATGTAAACGATCATTGAAAAACAAATAGATAAAAATGTGCGAAAAATACTCTGTGTGGCTAATACTCTGATAAGTTTCTATTACATTGCTTGGAAAGAAGAGTGAGTTTGTTTCGTGGTAGAACTCAATTAAATTTTGGAAGTACAAAAACCATGAAGACATTTCCCTAATATCCCAAACATTAAAACATAATCGAAGCTGGACTCAGTGGTGCACACCTGCAATCCCAACTCAGGAAGTGGAGACTGGAGGATTGCGAGTTCAAAACCAGCTTCAGCAACTTAGTGAGGCTCTAAGCAACTTAGGGAGACACTTTCTCAAAATAAAAAATAAAAAGGGCTGGGAATATGACTCAGTGGTTAAGTGCTCCTGGGTTCCATCCCTAGTACCAAAAATAAAAAAAATTTAAAAAAAATGGTGATTTCACACAGGCTGTGAATAATTGCCTAAAAATGGGGAAATTTATTGTACTCCAAACCCCAAAATGTTTGATAAGTGAACTATACCTCACAAATACCAGTGAAAAAAGGTCAGATTGATCGTGTTTTAAGCAACTTGTTATTTAATTAAGATTTTCTGCATCAACACTCACTTTCTTCTCAAAACACTAATGATCTATGATGTAGTTTTGCTTGAAACTGCAAAGGTTTTACACTGGCTGAAAGTGGTATCATACTTTTGTTCTCACTCAATAACTGTGTTTTGAACATTTACTACAGAAAGGGAATATAAAGGGGAAAGCCACAATGCTTAGATTGGAAAATATGGAAAATGAAGCAAGTTCCTCTTTTCTTCTTAAAAGAAACGGCTTGTGTTATACTTGTATTCTGTCGCTTTATGTATGAAGTAGCTTATGAAAATGGAGCAGTAAACATGCACATTAGCAATCCCAGAAGCTGCTTGAGTAACCCCCAAAAAAGAAGTAAAGAAAATATTAGATCATCCTACAGTTAATACAAACTAGTTTGAAACTGTGGGAAACATGCTAATTCCAACCAAAAAAAAAATCATAATCATACTTTGTTTTTATATAGTGCTTTTCAGACATGACTTCATTATTTATCAGGACATTCTTCTGAGCATAGGTAGCAAGGGTTTCCTCCAGTTTATAGAGGCATAAACGTGGGCACAGAAAGATTAATTGATTTCTGCTGGGCAGAGAAAATTCATGCTAAAAGAGGAGAGAGACCAACTTTCACAAAGGACTGCAAAGCTTGCTATTTCTCCAAAATATGGAACCCATGTAATCATTCACCTCTGCCACATGTTCTTAGTCTTTTCCACAACACTGATACTAACCATTTTCATAGTACTGATTTTAAATGTTTGGATTTTGTCTATTCATTGCTTTATACTAATAACCAGACCCACATAAACTGTAGTCTTTGATTGGTTGAATGGCATGTCACTGACATATAACAAAGAAAAGATAAAAATCTGTCAATGGCCAAGTTTTAATTCAAGAAAGCACAAAGGGTCCAGCTTAGAATTGTCCTTACTTACTCCCAGCAAGTATTATTTAATGCCAGAAAGAAACATAATGAGAGAAATTTCAGAAGCCTATGGTTTCAAAGAAATTGGTAACATAATTATACTACCTTTATGAAAAAAACATTTTTAGGAGATTGTTTTACTTATGAAATTTTCCTTATTGAAAATATTTTCTCTGCTGCCACCAATTTTTCCAATTTCCACCACTCAGTAACTCATTCATTGAATTAATATTCATCAGGTACTTATATTATACCTGAAAATTTCACTTGATGTTGAGGATCTGGTGATAAGATAGGCATAATCCTTATTTCCAAGAAATTTATAAACTGTAATCATGAACACTAATTCCCACAGTGACCAAACAAAATATCATAAAGGAGGAAGCTTGGGCTGGGGATGTGGCTCAAGCAGTAGCACGGTCGCCTGGCATGCGTTCCGCCCAGGTTCCATCCTCAGCACCACATACAAACAAAGATGTTGTGTCCGCCGAAAACTAAAAAATAAATATTAAAAAAAATTCTCTCTCTCTCTCTTTAAAAAAAAAAGGAGGAAGCTTGTTCTATCAGGGAGACAACAGAAAAAGGAGATAATTCCCTTGTAAGGGGGTTGTTCCATGAAAGGATAGGCCCCAGTGCAGACAGATTATGGATTTTTCAAGAGAAGCTCAAGTCTTTTGGTTCATTGTATGCTTTTTTAATTGTGGAATTACTTGCAATTAAATGCTTTTTAAATTGTGCGTGCCATGTTGTATTTTCTTACAGACATCATAGGACTTAAGAGCAGATTTTCTGGCCTTAAATACTGATTTTGCTCTTTCCGGATGTGTGAAATTGGACAAATTACTCTGTTTTCATTTTCTCAGCTGTAAAACAAAATCATGAGGAGTTTGTCTATTAAATAGGTTTGTTTATATATTGTTTTAGAGCAGAACCTATACACAACAGTCACTCAATTAATATTTTTTATTATTACTATAGTTTTGAGGAAAGATGTGATTAATGAAGCTTCTACCATAACAAAAGGACTCTGTGAGGGAGTTCAGAATATGGTGAAATAGAAAAAATGATCCTTGACTTCACTCCCTGTAGTATCTGTATGGTAGGAGGCAAAACATGGAAATCAGAGGCACCCTTCCTGAGGAAATTATATTGGAAGGAACAGTAGAACCCAGCCTGACCCATTGTAGATTCTAAAGCAGTCTAGTTTGGTGTACACACAGTCTGCAAGAAAAAGTGTGGTGAATGCTGGGGCTGGAAAGGTATTCAGGGGTTAAGTCAACTTTAAGAACAATAGGAAAGCAACAGAAGAGCAACATACTTTGCATTTTCAAAAGTTCACTTTTATTGCTACATGGAGAATATAGACATCCAACAGATAATAGACAGGTGGTACATTTGGACATTTTGATGGGAATCCAGGTTAAAAAAAAATGGTGGCATTAAAGTAGTGTTCATGGTGATAGAAAGGAACAAGTTAGAGTGCTTAAAAATATTTATTGCGATAAATTGATGTTTAGATGGTTTCTGGAACTAAAGGAAAAAAGACATTAGAGATGATTCTCAGTTTTCTGGATTTGGTTTGGTTTAGTTTGAAAAATTAAGTGCATGCTGGTGCCATTCAATGAGATGAGAATTCTCAAAGGGCCACAGATTTTGTCAGGGGGAAACGAAGTAGCAGGTTTCACAGGATGAATTTGAGATGCCTGGGAGATACCCAGGCAGAAATATGGGCAGGTGGATATGTGACTTCAGAAGTCAACCTCAATGTTTGTCCTCCACAAAATCACCCATGGTCACCTCAGTGGGAAGCCCTATTTAAACTCTGGATGACTCTTCATGTGTAGGAATTTGAAGAGCTTATTTTGTGGTGTCACAATTTACAGTTTAACAGACAACATGATCTAAATTTTGGGTTACTTACACTCTAAAAACTCAAGTTTTTCAAGCAAATTTTAAAAGAAAGATTTTTTCTGAATGTTTGGGATTGTTTCCTTAATCTTACATCAGCCAGATAGCCCATTTGTTTGCTGAGAACCAATATGGATTTTGAAATTCAGCATTTTCCTGTTATTATGAAATAAGACTTTTGTTTTTATAAGCAACAGGTGTTTGACTGGAGAGATGATTCCTGTGCTATTAATACCAGAGATTTAATGAATGCTTTGTTTACAGATATATATTTATAACTTGTAATTCTTTCATTTAGTAGGCCCTGACAGGTAGAAGTTTAACAATGAATCTCAGATAAAAACCTCTTTCCTCATAGAGATTATAACCAATGGAGAAGACAGATAGGGAAGAAATAATAGTACAGCACGTCATATATAAGATGGTTGTGATTTATTGGGAGTAAAATTAAAACTGAGAAAATGGAAAGGAAACGTGGAGAAGAGGTATTTTCAATTTTCAGTGGGATACCCCACTGAAAAAATGAAGCCTCACAATGAAGATGACTCTTGAGAATTGGCCTAAAGGAGATGCAGGAAGAGGCTAAGCACAGACAATTCTTCTGGAGAGATTTGACATAAACAGAAACAGAGAAAAGAGAGCTTTGTTGAAAGAAACACAGAATTCCTAAATATTTGTTGAAATATATAGGAATATATATTTAGGAGAGTGGTGATATAAAAAGGGGATTTTTGTTGTTGTTGTTGTTTTAAAAAAATTTTTTTTGAAAACTTATTTAGAGAAATAATTTTCTTCTGCCCATGATAGCGATATAGATTTTAACTAACAAACAAAAATCAAGAAGTACATATCAGTACAGATTTAATTCTATTCTGGGGCCTATCCTATAAACTATGCCATTCTAACGCCAAGATATTTTCATTCCAAAGTGATATTTTACTTAACAACTAAAATTTTTAAAAAATTAAATTTTCATGCACAATGAAATCAGATGTGGAAACCCAGAAAAATTTAAAATGTGAATCAGTTTACTGGAATATTTTATTTAAATGAAATATGATTCCCTGTGATCTGGGACCCAATAATAATCCTAGAATTATGTAATTATTATATTTGCCCAAGGGAAAAAAAACATGATTTCTAAACTAAATGAATTATACCTATTACTAATGTTCCTATGGGCTTTTAACATT
Source organism: Marmota monax (assembly GCF_021218885.2). Classification (NCBI taxonomy): domain Eukaryota; kingdom Metazoa; phylum Chordata; class Mammalia; order Rodentia; family Sciuridae; genus Marmota; species Marmota monax. Next base: position 3,517,631 of record NW_026694256.1, on the reverse strand, counting down.
TATTCAGTTTAGTTTATATTTCATCTGGAAGTCTTTTGCAGAAAATCTGGAATGATTTTCACTTAGTTGGAAAGTGAGAAACTTTGGAAAATATTCAACCTCTGTGTAGTAGGTGCTGAATAAATGTTAGTTAAGTGGATGAATGCATGCATTAATGAATATATGAGTGAATGAAGAGTTCTATGAATGGTTTATGAATAAATACATAAATTTACTGTGTCATATATAATGCAGAAAATATTTTGTCTAAACATCAAGAAAATCACAAGTCCCCCTTTATGATTTCTTTGTTTGTTAATAGGAACAACATTGGAAGATACAAAATCAGAGCAGTGAAAAAAATCATCATTATTGAACATTCTGGAACACACTGGATGGATAGAATATAGGAAAGAATGACAGGGAAGGTTCATGTCTAACCCAGGTGATTTTTATGCACATTGATTATATCTTTAGGAGGCTTCTTTTCCCTTACAATGAGGATTAAAGTTAGGATTAGGGTAAAGGGAGCTTCTTAAAATACAAGGTGTCACTCCTGGGATATAATTGCCTCACCTGAAAAGAAGGTGAAAGTTACTTCTTCTCCTTTGAGTCAGGAACTGGTGATCTCCCTCCCTCCCCTTCATACACTTCCCCAACTCTTGCCACACACACAACTCCCAAGGCATCCATGAATTGAAAGATTTATATGAACTCTTACAAAGGATATGACTGTTTTCATACAAGCGGTTTCTCTACCCACTCATCTCCCAAGGAAGTTCCTTAACAGGTAGCAAATTGAGGCAAGGGATTGAGACTAATACTCAAAAGGCATTTTAGAGAGGTTCACCTCAGAATGTTTTAGGAAAGAAAAAAAAGATCTATTTCTCTCTCTCTCTCTCGATAGATAGATAGATAGATAGATAGAGATAGATAGATCAACAGATAGATATAACTTTCCACTATAGAAAAGACTTGCAAGTTTTTTTATTTTTTTTAAACTCTTAGGCTAGTTAAAATATTTTCTTCTACTTTCCTTTTTCCCAGTTTGGTAATAAATGTGGGTCAATTCTCACAGAATTCTGTTTAAAAACAAAAATAAAACAGATAAAATGCCTCTAGGAGCACAATTGGGTAGAAATTAATCAAAGAACCCAGCTCCTCTGAGCCAAGCTGCCACACAGCCCACTAAGCCCCAAAGTGGGGATTTCCATTCAAATAGTTGCAAAATAGTCTTTGATACTTTATATTCTTTATTCATGGTAGCCTTGTTACTTCAGTCAAACAGAAAAAATCCTGTCTTCTCTAATGAAAAGGAAATTAAATTAAATTTAAAAGAAGGGCAGTTTGTTGTTTGTTGTTAGACAATAGACACTAGGAGGGTAATGAAGTAAATGCAGAAAAGAAAGATGTAGGACAGAATTTCCCATTTTTTCCCCACAGAACTCTAGTTAAGCCAGATGCTCCAAGAAAAGTGTGCTCCACAGTGGAACACAGCTCTGTAGTTCTGCATAGACTGTCCTCTCAGGGAACACAAGATGTTCATTAAAATCATAAAGGCCCCAAAATACTATGGCAAAGAAATCCATTGAACCCAGTTTTTCCAAAATTTATGAGTCCATAAAGCCTTTTAAAGTGTAATACACATGATAATCCTGAAGAGTTAGTGATACGGAATCTGCCTGGAGCATTCCTGGACGAAAAGTGCAAACACATCTAAGTGTACACACAGCCAGGCCCCAGGGAAATGGCATCGCTTAGAGGTAATCAAAGCCTTTGGTAGAAAACATAACCTTATGATGCTCAGAGCATGGAAAAAAGAAATTACATAGGCTGGGAACCATGTACCCCACCACTTAGGGGTAGTTGGAATTAGAAAGAATTAAAACAAAGTCAAGAAACTGAAAACAAAATCTTAATTATTAAATTTACTAGACTATATTGTTAATTAAGCTGTCTGGTGGTATCAGATACACGTTCTCTAGTATAAAAGTATTTAGATCACAATATTTGTTTTAGTAAACTTTGAATGCTGAGTTCCATCTGTCTTTGCAAAACTGTACTTCAACAGAATACTAATGGTGAGGGTAGCAGGCTCACAAAGCTTCTTGGACATTAAATTTCTTTTACAAAACAATAATTTGTTGAATTAAGTGCCAATGGAACAGATGGATTAAATTTCCCTCACAATGAGCACAAATTAAAAAATTAAAGAGAAAAAAAATACTTGGTAAAACCAGCTTTGTATTTTGCTGGATCTAAAACATTTAGGAAAATGGTTTGAGATGTTTGGCTAAAGCCCAGTGCCACCAAGCCTGCCTGGCTCCAGACACCAGTCCCATTTACTGAGGATTTCTATTAAGCAAACAGATGGGCGGGTGGTTTATTACCAATTTCTCCACAAATGTGAAGCTTGAATGTAATATTTCTGGAAGGACAAAAGTCATACACTTCATGCTTGTACAAAGGTGGGTTGAGATCTTTGAAAATAACCTATGATAGGGAATTAATTTTTAAAGACATTAATTGTATCAGTATAAGATAAAAGAGAAAGAGGTACCTAAAAAAAAAGTTAAAAAATTGGGAGCATGTTTTATGTGTAGCTCAAATTTCTGAAGCCATTATTGTGAATATAATTACTCAGGTGCTATTTAGAATAACATGTAATTTTATGAAACATATTTAGGAAAAAAGCAAAGATTTTGTTAATGCACACTTTTTTTAAAAAAATATTAATGGAATTTATTTTTAGAGCAGTTGTAGTTTCACCAAAAAACTGAGTGAAAAGTACGGAATTCCTGTAAAGAAATGCCCTATTCTCGCCACTCAGCCACCCCATTATGACACCCCTCTCCAGCATAGTGCATTTCTTAGGATTAGTGAACCTACACTGGCACATTATTATCAAGCTTGTAGTTTACATAAGTTTCAGTTTGTGTATGCTCTTAACAAGGAGGTAACTTGTTATTCTGTATTAATTATCTTATCTCCAACCACTAACAATGACGCTAAGTGTATTGTTAGTGGGTATTTGAAATTAAAGGAGACTGGAACTAATTTTTGTGCTTGTTTTGAAAGCAATAATTTATAAACTTCATTAATTTATTCAATTTCAAGAAAAAATAAATTGCAGAAGAACATAAGTCTTACATACTAACTCATCCCAAGAAGGAGACAAACCTCATAAATTATTGAATACCATTCTAATTTGAAATTTTTCTAATATGTTGAACTCTTAAGTGTGTCAACCACATGTCCTCTCTTTCATTAGGGAGATATACATGTGGCAAGAACTTTGATGCTGAGATTCTGAGTCCAGAGACTGAAATTCAGTTTCTTGAATTATGATGCCTCTCTTGATCCATATACTGGATAGAACAAAATATCTAAGGGAGAGCTTAAAAACCATGACCCATTCATTTTCTGAGCATGCTGTTGCTGAAGGTCTGGTGTACCCAGTGACCACTGCATTCCCATTACAACCCAAAGAATCATTATAGTATTTGCAATGCCCCAAAATTTTGGACATACAGGATTTTTTATAAGTAGAGAGAGCTAAAAACTCACTCGCACATGTCATCTCATCTGGGGTGGAAGCTTTCTGTGTTTATTTGGGTTTTATTACTTCTCTATTATTTTTGCACATCATAGTAAGGATAACAGAAAATATTTTTTTTTATTTTTTTCAAATCAGACAATATAGATAAAAAACCCAGAACAACATAATATTCAATTTCAGTTCCCAATAACATGATAAAAACCTCCCTGCCCTTCTGTCTCTGTCTCTGTCTCTCTCTCCCTCTCTTCCTCACTTACTCTTTATTGTTACTTTCCCAAATTCATATTCCCTCATCCTTGAAATAACCTTCAGCCTCCAATTTTGGCTCTCATCGTCACATTGGCCATAATTTGGTCTAGGATTCCAGGGTTAAAGCACTTGGTTCAGGTTTAGCCAATCTAGCACCTGGACATCTACCTCTTACTCCCTATCCCCCAATTCATAGTGGTGAGTAGAGAACTGGTCTGTGACCAGATCTTTTCCAAACTGGATTTTCTGCTATGCAAACCAACACATTATCTTTTTAGCTTAAGTTTATTTGAGTTTGTTTTCTTCTCATTTGAAAAAACACTCTTGGTACAACCTTTCAGACATTTTCTTGCTGCTATTCATACATACATGCTTATTTAATGCAATTACTTCTATGAATTAAGTTTTCCAGCAACTGAGAGAGCTTATCCTCAGTGATTTTAATTTTGTAATACAATTTATAGACTTAGAATGAAAGTTAATACTATATTAAGAACATTAAAAAAAAAAAACAGGCATGGTGGCGCATAGCTGCAGTCCCAGCAGCTTAGGAGGCTGAGGCAGGAGGATCGCTAGTTCAAAGCCAATCTCAGCAATCGCAAGAGCTAAGCAACTCAGTGAGACTCTCTCTCTAAATAAAATACAAAATAGGGCTAGGGACGTGGCTCAGTAGTCAAGTACCTCTGAGTTCAATCCTGGTACTCCCCTCCCAAGGAGTGGGGGGGGACATAGAAAGGTCCTGATAACTTCCTTAGACTGTTTTGTTTTTCTAAAACACCTGCAACTTTGGAAGACTTTTTTTTTTTTTGGTAAATTTTCTGCTTTGATATACAGTATTGCAATGCAGAAAAGATCACTGGCTTTTAAAATAGTCTTGCTCTATGTTCTCTTAATTGCTTCTCATATTTGAGTGCCATTTATTTGGAATACAACCCATTAATTTTAATTTTAGCCTCAATTTCTCATTAAAATCATCTTGACTTGGACAAACAAACATGGATTGAATATTTTTTTTAAAAAAAGCACATGTCCTGTTTTAAACATATTTAGTCTATAAATTCACAATCTCTTCTTAATTCTGTATGAGAACTACAGCTTCCTTGTTCCTCTTTCAACTACTTAGGTGAGCACATTTCTAATCAAGCCACTGTAGGTGTTCAATATGATCATATTTAGAGAGTAGCTTATAGATACAAAGAATGAAGTAAACATCAGCTTTAAGAATTCCAAACTTACCTTCACTCTTCTCCTTTATCCACCTCAACCGTGCTGGTATATAGGATAAGTGACCTGAGAAAAGAAATGAGATCATTTCTGGCCTTTCCTTCTGAATACTCTACTGAATATTTATTTTTTGACAACTTTTAATATTTAACAGGAAAGAGAAAAAAACTACAGTTCTTGATCACTCTGAGGAGATGAGAATGACTTAATCAGGAGAATCCACATGGATATCATGAAAAGAAACAGAAAAAACTAAAGTCTTCTATAGTTAAGAATACTAATATGACTGAAATGTTTTAAAAGATTATTGATTTTAAAGTGTTCTTTAATATGAAAACAACATTGATTGTGAGAAAACATGTGAGCAAATATTTGTTATTTATCCATGAGTAGATCAAGACAATTAGTAACAAACTGAGTTCTAATTTTTTATATCAGCTTTAATATTTTATCCTCCAAAGAGAAAAACGTCATCATCATTTGGCACCCACAAATAGAATTTGTAATCAAAGTTGTTTTTGGCAGACTAGCACAACACAGGAAGCCAGTGGACTGGGCCAAATATTTTAGTAGTCTGAGTAAAATTTCCCCAAATCTATTAGCAATTGGGAAACAAGTTTTACTAAAGCAAAGTAAACATCCTCAAATGTACCACTGGTCTCCCAGAAATTGAAAGTTGCATAGAGTAGGGGTCTAAAGGACTAAGCTTAAAGCTTCTGGTGAGAACCCAGTCTCTTGTTTAAGGTTCTCAATTAATATCTTTGAAGAGCCATTCCTTGATGACCACTGACAAATTCAAGAAAGACTGCTGTGTCTTGCTGTAACTATAATATTGTGCTAACCCTTCTGTTAAAATAATCAAGCTGTCACCTTATCTACCCAATAGGTAAATGGGAATAACTAGCAGATAGAAATACCTTTGGAGGCCAAAATTCTCTAACACACATACAGTTGCATATTTCTAGACATACAGAAAAAGTGACATTATAAAAGAAAAACAGAAAAAAATATATATATTGTGGATAGGAAGCATGGGGTAAATAAATAGGTATAATTGATATGTCAATATAGAGGAAAACAAATCTAATAAAGAGATGGAGAATTCCAGAGACATAAAATCTACCTATGTAAAAACATCAGTCATTAGTATGTCGTGGGATGAGCTGAGTAGGAGATGTGTCACAAGCAGAAGACAAGGATAATGAACTTAAAGAGAAGTCAATAGAACATAGGCAAAGAGGAGCAGAGGAAGAAACTAAAGGGGGGAAAAAGGAAACATAAGAAAATTTGGGAGCATAACAAAAGGGTAAAAATATAGTCATTGATGTCTCAGAAGAAAAATAGAGAACTTGACCAAAGCAGTTTTCAAAGAGATGAGGCCAATTATTACCGAAAAACACCAACCACTAGATTTATGAAGGTCCCTGAATCCCAAGTTGGATAAATATAAACAAGACCACACTATGTGTATTTTAGTCATAGCAATGAAAAAATGAAAGTAAAGCGAAAATCTTAAATCTGTTAGAGAAGGCCAAAAAGAAATATTACTTTCAAAGAAGAAATAATAATAAGATTAACAGTTGACTATTCAGCAGAAATTATAAAAAACAGAAGAGAATGAAACAGCATCCTTAAAGTACTGAAGAAATAAAATGCCAACTAAAGTTCTATGCATGGGAAAATATTCTTTAAAAATGAAAACTAGATAGGATGATTTCAGTTAATAAAGGCTAAAACTTTGTTGCAAGCAGAGTAGTTTTACCAAACACACACACACACACACACACACACACACACACACAAAGATGAAATCATTCACGTTAAAGGAAAGAAATTCAAGAAGGATATAGAGCAAAGAAAAGAGTAAATGTGTATGTAAATATATTTTTGAAAAATCAGCATCTAAGATAGCAGTAATATCTTAGGATGTTTCTATCAATCTAACACAATTAAACAGAGACATTTATAAATCACAGAGTTAAGTGCATGTCATAGCTTAAAATATATATAAAGAAATATAGAAATAATAATTCGAGATTTTTATTTAATATGCCTGTCTCAATGACTGACAGAAGTAGTAGATAAGAGATATAGAAGATTTGAGCAACATGATCAGTAATTTTATTTAATTGATATTTACAGAACACTGCACTAAAAAATGAATTTTTAATATTATTTTGAAGCTCAAATAGGTTGTTTGTCAAAATAGACCATTTACTGTCCATAAAGTGAATCTCAATAGTTTCAAAAGATTTAAATAACACAGAATATATTCTCTGACTACAATGGAAATAAACTAAAAATAAATAATAACATTTTAACTAGAAAATTCTCCAATATATGGAAATCTAATAATACAATTTTAAATAAACATGATAAAAGGAGAAATCACAATGAAAGTAGAAAATATTTTAACCTGAAAGCTAATGATAACAGGACCTAAACACTATGGTAGGCAGATAAAGTAGTACACATTGTGAAGTTTATAGGTCTAAATTCAAATTAAAAAGGGTGATTATAGTTCAATGATATAAACTTCTATTTAAGTAATTCGGGAGAATTTCAAAGTAAATTAAAAAAAAAAGAAATAAAATAAAAAACAAAAGAGCAAATTTTAGTGAAATGGAAATAGGTTTCCAATAATCAACAAAACCAAATAGGCATTTTGAAAAGATCAATAATATTAATAAGCTATTTTAAAGAAAATAATCCAGAAAACAAGAGAGAAAAGGCAAATTACTAATATCAGGAATGAATGTAAAAATATCAGTGAAAGGTTTTAGACATTGAAAACATAATGAGACACTATCCATCACTTTATGCCAGCAAGTTTGATAATTTAAATGAAAAAAGAAAAATTTCTTAAAAATACTTTGGCATAATAGTGACAAAAAGAAACTCTGAATTTGAATCTACAGTTAAATTGCTTTTCTCAAGAACATTTTGGCCCAGAAGTTCTTACTGATGAAATTGTTCCAAAAATTTAAGAAGAATATTGTTTGTGATCTTTTTTTTTTTTTGGAAATATATCCTATCCTAATTTATGAGACTAGCATGACCTCAAACTGAAACCCCATTTTAATTTAAAGTTAAGAAAAGGCAAAAGTTTTCCTCAAGTGCTTTGCTAAATGAATGATTTAAATGGGTTTAAACATTTTAATAATTTTTCTGAATGAAAAGTTTATGACTCCTTCCAAAGATTGTTCCAGTACTTGATACTGTCTCTACATAAATAGAAACCTTTGGCAGTTATCCAAATATTAGACAAGAACAAAATGATAAAATTTGACCCATTTCATATTAATAAAATATATTCCTGTTTAGCATTGAAAAATGACTCAATATTTTTTTCTTTTTTTTGCCTCAATGTAGTTTGCTGACATAAAATGAATATTTATGTGTGAGTCAAATTCTGCTTTAACATGCTCAGTTGGTTGGGTAGAGTACTAGAATTTGGAGAACATGATACTAGAGAATCTTTACTATTAGTCACTGGAGGGAAAAGTTTTAGATCCATGTCAAGTGAGGTAATAAGTTTGTTAAAAACTTTTTCACCTATATATTTACATAATAAGTCTTTATGTTTTTCATTTATTATTTGAAAACTGCCTGTTTTAAACAACAGGCAGATATTAGCAGCAACAATTGGCTCAAAATATTTTGTTTGTTTCTATTTAGGTGGGGTTTTTTCCTTTTAATTATTTCACATGAAGTGTTGTTCTACTTAGTATAAGATGATTAGATAGCTATAAATATGCTATTTTAAGCATACAATCATTATAATTAAATAATTACTTAAAATATGAAAAGTTTTTACTAATGAGGAATTAAAAATGGCAATATCTTTCTATAGAAAGGGAAGTAGAATACAAAAAACAGCTATCCAGTATGTGGCATACACAAACAGGAAAGATACCAAAGAGGGTTTCATTTATATATATATATATATATATATATATATATATATATATATATATATATATATATATATATATATATTTATTTATTTATTTCAAAGGTTAAAATGAGTTAAATATATTAAATGGTGAAAAGTGTAAGAACTTTGTCTTCAATAAAGCACTTTTTTTTCCCTTAATAAAAACATTATCTAGTGCACTTTCCTGTAAGCTGCTCTGCCATCTTATATTACTATACACATCTTTCTATTCCATATACTTATAGATATACATACCAACATATTTGTGCTTGATACATGTATGTCCCAGTTTTGGTGAAGCATAAATTAATTTATAATTAATTCTATATTTTAGGAAATTTTTTGCCTTTCTAATTTTTTTTCAATTTGGTAAACTGTGAATTATATGTAATTAATATATTTACAATGAAATATTTTCCTAGATCCATGATGATTTTAGGGAAAATTTCTCAGAATTTTGTGTACTTGTATTTTAATGAATAAGTTGCTTTTTTTTTCCAAAACATATCTAGACTAAGCAAAATAAGTACACCGTATACTATAACCAACAAAGAATACCAAACTTCATATATATAATTTTTTTCCTTGACTTATTTTCTTTTTAAATTTTAACATTGGTTTTTAATTTACAAAAGTCTAGTTTTACTTTGAGGGAGATAGGACGTGAGGATGAAATCTTTCCATCTTTTTCTTTATGACTTCTGCCCTTGATAGTATATTTAGATAGGTCTTTCTTACCTTAATATACATATTCCCTACATTTCATTTTAGTACTTATGTGGTATTATTTCAAACACATAAGTCATATTCAAGATCATGGAATCTATTATTGTTTGAATCTTGAAGGTCCCACAGAGGACCAGATATTAAAGTCTGAGTCCCCAAGGTCACACCATTGGGAGGCAATAAAAAACTTTGAGAGATGGAGCCTTGTGGGTCCTTTGGTCACCCAGGAAGTGCACTTGAAGCAGATTATGGGAACCTAGTCTTTACCTCTTTCTCTCTTTGTTTCTTGGCCATGAGGAGAAGTTTTACAGTATCATGTGCTCCGACCATGATGCCTTGCCACAGGTTCAAAGCAAGGAGCCAACCAATCATGGGTTGGAATCTCCAATACTGAGACAAAATAGACCTTTTCTCCTGAAAGGTTGTTTATCTCAAATATTTGTTACATGACAGAAAACTAACTAAAAGCATATATACCCCATTTTTAGATATTCTTTTTTGATACTTTGTAAGGAAATGCAATGTACATACTAAAATAATTATGGTAAGTCTCTTATATGGTCATGTATATTTTTCATTGCTATTATGAATGGAGTATGTTCATCATTATTTCTGAAATTTAAGGAATACATAGATATTTTTGTATATTCCTCTTCCTCTCTGTTGACCATTACCAAATATTTCATTGGTTGCAAAAAATTTCATAACGGATTTCCTTGAGATTCTCTGAAATTTCTCTTGAGCTACTAAAATGTGGATTAGGCTCATAGATTTCACCTAATATATGAAATGCCTGATGGGTGTTGTACACCATCCCAAGCATAACTAGAAAGTGACTAACATACAGTAAACATAGTCATTAAAAGCCTAGAAATGCTTAATATCATTCAGCAAGGAGCAATCAAATGCCATTTTCAAAGTATACACAAAGAGTATGTGGCAATGAAGATCAAAAGATCTGAGAGTGGTGAGGTAAATTATTTCTGTCAGGCACAGGTCAGATGAGGTTAATGATCAAATGTTTATAAAAGGAGATCAGCTTTTGGTCAGAGTCAGAGGCTAACACGAATAGTAGGGCCAGATGGATTCTGTGAAGCAGCAGCTCAGAATTTAATATCTCCGAATCCCTATAGAAAACCAGGCAAAGCAATTGAATACAAACTGAAAACTTTTGGAGAACCTTAACAACAAAACTAGTTTATAAGGTATTTCTATGAACCACAAAACACAAAGTTCAAGGAACAAATTCCCAACAGCTAAAAGACCTAGATTGTATCAGAGTCTACATGAGAAGAAGCAGAAAGAGGTAGCATAACATTTAATGATGTCAGTTCAAGAGAATATCCAAATAGCTCATAATGTTATTTTAAAGGACAATGGTATAATTTGAGAACAGCAGTGTGAACTAGCAGTGCAACACATGAACTCTGTTAAGTTTTATGTTGCTGCTATAACATCACAAACATAGTGGTTTAAAATAATAAAAACTTATTATCCCACAGAGCTGTAGGTCAAAATCCTATAGGCCCAGATATTTCTCTACTCCAGATCCACGTGATCAAAATCAAGACGTTTGAAGGGCTGACTTCCTTACTGGAGACTCTCAAGGGTGACTCTGTTTCCTGTCTGGTTTAGTTTACTGGCAGAATCTCCCGTGACTGTTGGAGTAAATTCCTCACTTCCTCATTGACTACTGACCATGAGTCATTCTCAGCTTCTAGAAACTGCTCATATCCTTGGTTTCGTCTCCTTCCTCTGTTTTCAAAGACTGCAATCACAAATCAGATCTTCTCATATTTCAAATACATCTAAATTCTCCCCTATTGAACCTCTGTGGGTTCAAGTTTGATAAGTTTTTCTGCTTTTAAGGTGGTTGTGATTAGATTTGAGTTCACCTTAAAAATTCAGGATAATCTTCCTATTTTTAAAATTAGTCCCTTAATAACCTTAACCACATCTGTGGGGTTCCTTTTCAAAAGTATTTAGATTAGTGTCTGGTTATATAACTACTTAATAGAAATTTTGTGGGTCATCTCTAGAATTCTCCCTGTCCTAGGATATGTGGTAATTTCTGAAAGGATTGGAGTAGTCTGAGATAAACGAACTTGCAAAACCAATCAGGTAAAGTTCTTTTCCAGAAAAGGCACCTAATGAAAAAAAAAAAAAACTGCTGAGTGGAGACAAAATTGAATAAGATACAGGCAGAAGATACAAATAAAAGAGAAAATCTAGATTAAAGTGTGGGAGAATAAAGAGACACAGTAGTGTGCATAAACAGATATAGATGCATTTCCCTGTAACTGTTCAATAAAAACACCCAGAGGAAAAAAAATTACAAGTTCTGGGCAGTTAGATTTTGATTTTAAAATATGACTTGCCACTTAAAGAAATCAAAGCTTTAATGAAAAATAGATAATTTCAAGTGTGAAGGGGAAAATAAAGAGGGCAAATCTGGAACACTTGATAAATACTAAGGTTATGTTAGAAAGGTTTAGACCAATCAGATAGGTATCCATGGAAGAATTTAATTTTCAAAATCATAACACTTTTAATTCATTATCTTGGAAATTGGTACATAAAAGGAAAATAATCAAGTAATTATCTTGGCTTTCCTATACAAACTATACTATGCAGTTAACAAACAACATAATAGGGAAGTCATTTCTTTGTGAAATTATTTCAGGTAGTACATGAAAGGGAAATTTTATGAATATTACTGTTTTGTAATTTCTGGTAACCTAAAAGATCCAGGCATTGAGCATCAATGGCTGGTAACATCTAGGTGAAACAACCAATTCTGATAAACCCAGCATTAAATGTAACCTTGCCAAATTGATAAACACATTTTAACACAAATTTGGTTTCACCTGTCAATCAGCAGGAAACACAATGGACAAATCATGCTATGTTTGATCACGACGTCACCAAAATCCAGACTATGGGAAACTTCCAGAGGGAATTATGAAGATTCTTCAACAGAACTGGAAAAAAGAGAAAGGAATGGAAGAAGGAACTAGTCAATTAATAAAGGATTAAAAGACAGTTCTTTAAAACAAAGATAGGTAATACTCAACTATTGTACCTAGTGATGCACAATTGGGAGATAAAATTATTTAAAAATGCAATAAAATAATCACCTTAAAATCAGAGTAGTGCTTATTTTGGGTGACTGTTAGGGTTATGACTGGGATGGAACACAGCAAGGAGCTTTCTTGTTTTATTATTTGTTCTTTTTAGATATACATGATAGTAGAGTGTACTTTGACATATTATATATACATGGAGTACAATTTATTCTAACTTTGATCCCATTCTTGTGATTGTACATGATGTGAAGTTACACTGGTCCTGTATTCATATGATGAACATAGGAAAGTTACATCTACTTCGTTCCACTGTCTTTCCTATTCCTATCTCCGTTTTCTTCCCTTCATTTCCCTTTGTCTAATCCAATGAACTTCTATTCTTTCCTCCATCTCCCCTACCTTTCACCTTATTGTGTGTAAGTATTTGCATATCAGAGAGAACATTTGACCTTTGATTTTTTGGGATTGGCTTATTTCACTTCGCATGTTCAAGTCCATCCATTTACTGGCCAATGGTATACCTTTCATTCTTCTTTGTGGCTGAGTAATATTACATTATATGTACATATGTGTGAGTGTGTGTGTGTGTGTGTATATATATATATATATATATATATATATATATAATCACATTTTCTTTATCTATTCATCAATAAGGAGCTTTCTGAGACAACTGGTAAGGTTCTATTTCTTGCCCCAAGTGGTGTTTACAAGTGTATTCACTTTATCAGAATGCATTGAGTTACACATTCATTTGCAGATGACTCCTATGTTTTTGTTTTATTTTATAAGGACAAAATTAGGAGATGATGGTAGGATATTGAACCCATTTGCTATCTATCTGAGTATAGATATGCAGATATTATATAGCAAGGATTCCCATTTTTGTACTTCAGAGTTTACATAGTTTACATAGTCATAGTCATATACTTTATGATTTTCATAATAATCTGGTGACATTTAGAAATAAATTATTATTGTCCTCTTTAAAATAGAAAGAAATTACAATTAAGGGTCTAGACTGTAGAATACTAGCAATCAATCTATATGCTTATATAGACACCAACCCACAACACACATGCACATACCTCCCCACACACACCTTCAAATAGGTGTTTACAAGCAAATAGGAGATTTATCAAGCACTTCCACTTTACCACCCACCCCAAAGGCTGTACTGATAGTGAATAAGTAAGATCTGCCTTTTCCCCTGCTTTACAGATATCCCATGTTATCCCTGGGTAATTACTGTTTCTAAAGTATGTTTCCATGGGTTCTTTCACAACACGAACTATGTGCTTCAAGGTCACGTACTTCATGTAATCTTTCTTGCACAACTTTTTACAAGCTAACTTCATTTTAAAGTCAGAGATAAGGACAAAAGATAACTAATGCTTCTTTAAAATATACTCAGCCCTCTTTTTTGGATGAAGAAAAGAACTTGTCCTTATAGCAGAATGTTTCAGAATGTAATTTTAACCTGGGATTGTATGATGAGAAATCTTGACTTTCATCTTGCTGACTGCTCTTGGGCCTTCAATATTTGATAATTAATAGAAAATAAAAGTAGTGCTATGAATACTAAGAATGTAAGGATGCAATAATAATTTTAGAAAGCTGCACAAAAGTAATGATCATCAAAAATATTGTGTTAGAAAGAAAGAAACATCCAAAGAATTACTGTGATTTGTTACAGGAATTCCAAATTTAACCCTTATATGAACCTGGACAACAATAACTGTTTTTGTACTTATGGGCTGTACGAAGATATGCAAAACTCAAAAGAGCATGCAATAGTTCTTGACCAGCTGGTTTCAGCAAGCTCACCTTACATAATGTGTCTGCGATAGTATTATTAAATCAAGCAGTGAGGAACCTTCACTTACAAGCTTCTACCAGACAGAAAACACCAGAAGTAGGGTCATTGCAATGGCTGCTTTGTAATTCATTATGAGCAAGCAGGCATAAGATCTAGGAAAAGATTCATTGCAATACACACACACACACACATTTATGTGTATATATATATGCAAATACATAGTATACATAAACACACATATGCATATATATACATATGCATATATACACGAATACATAAAATTCTTATTCTAGAAAGTAGCCAATGAGACAACACACAAACTCTTTAAAATTCTACTTCTTCATTGTGTGGGTGTGTGGGCTTTTTGTTTGTTTATTTGTTTTTGTTTTTTTCTGGACAAGAATTTCTGCTACAATACTTTGAAAGAAATGTTACATTGAAGCCAAACACTGCTTATTTTTAAGTTGCAAAACTTTCATCTTGACTTGAATAATGTATCATCTTAAGATTTACATTATTGATCAAGCCTTTAAAATTCTGCATTATGAACAAATAAAAGTAATAATACTAGCAGTTTTCCAAGACCACATAGTGTTATTGCTGGAGATGCAAATCGTAATATTCTCTCAGTAAGACTATATTTATAAGAGGCAAGTGTTTCTCTATCAAACTGCATTTATTTGCCCTAAATATCTTTCCTACACCTTATTGAAACTTTTCTTGGAAACAGAAGATAAAACAAGTAGGTTAAATGGGACATTATGATACTCTAAGTAGAAACAAACTCTAGGACTTTGAAGGACACTGTCATTTATATTTGTAAATATAGAAGGAAACCTTCTTTTTTTCATTATTGCCTGAACTTTTAAACCCATAATTAAACATAATTTTTCATGGTTAAAAAATTAGTGATAATCTTATCTTTTATAAACTCATATAAAGGTAAACAGGAAGGATTAAATGTACATACCATCGCATATAAAATCACATAAATATAAACAAAAATGAACCCATTTTGTAGTTGTTTTTTAGTTATATGACAGTAGAATGTATTTTGACATATCATATGTACATGGAGAATAACTTCCCATTCTTATGGTTATACATGAGATGTGGAGTTACATCTGGCATGTATATATGAACATTGGAAAGTTATGTCCAATTCATTCTACTGTTTTTCCTATTCTTATCCCCCCTTCTTTCCCTTCATTCCCCTCTGACCAATCAGGTGAACTGCCATTCCTCCCTCACCCCTATTGTAAGTAAGCATCCGAATATCAGAGAGAACATTCTGCCTTTGTTTTTTTTTTGTTTTGTTTTGTTTTGGGAATTGGCTTATTTCACTTAGCATGATAGTCTTCAGTTCCATGCATATGCCATAATTTCATTCTTCTTTATGACTGATATTGCATTCTGTATATGTACCACATTTTCTTTATTCATTCATCTGTTAAAGGACACTTAGGTTGGTTCCATAGCAGAGCTATTGTGAATTGATCTGCTATAAACATTGATGTGACTGTGTCACTATTATATGCCAATTTTAAGTTCTTTGGGCATAAAACAAGGAGTGAGATAACTGGGTCAAATGGTAGTTCCATTCCAGGTTTTCTGAGGCATCTCCATACTGCTTTAGCAGAGTGTTTGCACCAATTTGCACTCCCACCGCAAGTATGGGTGTACATTTTTCTCCACATCCTTACCAACATTTATTGTTACTTGTATTCTTGACAGTTGCCATTCTGAGAGTAAAATGAAATCTCGGTGTGGTTTTAATTTGCATTTCTCTAATTGCTAATGATGTTGAACATCTATTCATATATTTATTGACAATTTCTATTTCTTCTTCTGTGAAGTGTCTGTTCAGTTCCTTTTCCCATTTATTGATTGGGTTATTTTTTTTTGGGGGGGGGGTAAATTTTTTTAGTTCCTTTGCTATAAAGAAGCTTTTTAGTTTGATAAAATCCCATTTATTGCTACTTGATTTTACTGCTTGCACTTTAGGAGTCTTGTCTTGTTGAGGAATTTGGTTCCTAAGCTGACATATGGAGATTTGGACCTATGTTTTCATCTGTTAGGCACAGGGTCTCTGGTCTAATTCTTTGGTCCTTGATCCACTTGGAGTTGAGTTTTGTGCAGGGTAAGAGATAGTGGTCTAATTTCATTTTATTACATATGGATTTCCAGTTTTCCTAGCACCATTTGTTGAGAAGACTATCTTTTGAGCCTATTTTTTCCTGATAAAAATTTCCTGATATGTCATTTTTCTTTAATTTCCACATATATTAAAAAAAGTAAATCAAATCTTAACATCAAGTCAACACTGTTAAATTCTTTCACAGAATTAAAATTTTAATAATGCTACTTAGTCACTAAAAGGAAAAGCCAAGATTGTTATCAATACCAAATTGGTTTTGAAAAACTAAAGGATACTGTGTCACATTATTTTCTTATTCCCTGTGATTATTGACATGTGATTTTATCTAGGATTTTGCTGAGAATTGTAGACAAACAACAAAAACGTAGGTTTTGACATTCGAATTCAGATTTGCCTATGCCAGCAACAAGCATATTCAAATAATTCAACATATTTGAGAAGCAATATTTTTGAATGATGGTTTTGGAAATTTTCATAATGAATGCAAAACAACAAAAATGACCTTTTATCTGTTTTCAATTTTGGCATTGTATTAACACAAAACTTCCTACATATTGAATACATTGTGATGGTTTACAAAACAAAACAGATTCTACTGCTATTTAATGAAAGCTATAAAATCATACTTAGTAAGTATGGTCTATAGTACCTTCCCTCAATGTTCTAAGGAAGTCGTAGGAAAACACTGGGGAATGCCAATGCTGCCTTTTTAGTGAACAGAGAAAAGAATGAGCTAGAAAGGCAGAGCAAAAGTTGTGCATATAAACTTAGCAAGATGCCAGGCAAGACCAAGATCAAGCCCACATCATCTGAGACACAAAATAAGATGTCTGCTTACCCGGAGACCCAGAATACAGCATCAGACATTGGATTGTCAGAACTGAGGTTCCTTGACCTGCTAAGAATGCAGGGAATACACAGATCACTGCAGTGAAAATTTTCATTTCTAGAATTTTTTGTAGTTTGAACCATTAGTTTGCAAAAGAAAGTATTTATATTTCTCATTTTTCTTGAAGCCTAAGAATGTCACCATAAACAATATGCAAAACAGGGCTATGTTTATTAATAATGCTGCTCTGCCAAGAAAACCTTCCTTAGCTTTTAAAATAATTGTTCATATTTCCATTCTATTTCTCATACTACCTAATCATTGCTTAGCCTGTGTGGGAGACTGAATCTAGAACCTCAGCAAATGCCCAAATCCTTAGATGCTCATGTTCTTTATATAAAATATCATAGTACTTGCATATATCTATACATGTACTCCTGTGTACTTTAAATGTTCTCTATATCCCTTCTATTGAATACAATGTCAATGATGTGCAAATAATTGATATATTTTATTATTTAGGGAACAATCACAAAAAGAAAGTCTTCATATAGGCAAAATTTTTTTCCAAACATTTTTGATCTGTAATTGGCTGAGTTTGGAGATACAGAACTCCTGTATACGGAGAGGTAACTGTATTTTTACTGTGACCTAGAAAGAAAAGACTAGAAACTACTGTGGACCCCAATGAACCATGACATAATTTTCAAACCTTTACTCAAAACATGATAAAGTATAAAAAGAAATTTATAATTTAGTATCTTTTTGGCAACCAAGAAAAGTCACTGATTTAATACAGTAGAAACTCAAACTGTTTAGATAAAGTAGCATTTCATTATAGCTAGAAATATCTTCTTGTGACTTTCATTATCAAAATGTTCATTACACAAACTATAGAATATTGGAAAATAGTGCAATAATGTACAATGGGAATAGAGTATAAACAAAACTATTTTTTCTCTTCTTGTCTTCCTTCTTGCAGTAAAAAAGAAAAAAAATCAACTTCAAATAAATGAGAGCTAAAATAGAGTGTACAGAGAAGAGTCCTTAAAAGAACTGTGGATTTTCTTGCACATGCAGAGGTTGCTCACAGTTCCTCTGATCATTCACACTCCCCTCTCCTAACATGAAGTGCACTTTTCATTTTGAGGAAAATGATGTTTTTCCTGAATTACATTTCCAAGATACTAAATGGTACATATATTTGTGATTTTAAAGTAAAATGTTTTGGCAAAAAAACATAAAATAAATGACAAACTGGGGAATTGTTTATGTGGGATTATTTTAAAGATGGTACAATTTAAGTAATAGGTAGAAATTATAATTATGAAAACAAACTATTTTCAGATAATGCTGTAAATTTTTCAAACAGACTTAAACAAAGAACTACCATTGGATAATATTTTGAATAGTTTGAAATAACGTGTAAGAAAGTTTAATTCCTTTGATACCTGTATTTTTTTTTCATGAAAAACAAAACAAAAAGCCAGTCCCACCCCCCGCGCCTGCCAGGTAGGCGGAACTGTGACCACCAACAGAAAAGGCCCAGTGGCCCGCGGAGGGGCAGAGCTTCCAATCACTCCTGCAAGGTAGGCGGGCCTGCGACCCACCGGCAGAAGAGGAGCAGCGGCCTGCTGAGAGGCAGAGCCGCCCCCTCTCCCTGCGCCGGCAAGGTAGACAGAACTGTGACCACCCACAGAACAGGCCCAGCACCCTGCTGAGGGGCAGAGCCACCCCCCAACCCCCGCGCCTGCCAGGTAGGCGGAACTGTGACCACTGACAGAAAAGGCCCAGTGGCCCGCGGAGGGGCAGAGCTTCCAATCACTCCTGCAAGGTAGGCGGGCCTGCGACCCACCGGCAGAAGAGGAGCAGCGAACTGCTGAGAGGCAGAGCCGCCCCCTCCCCCTGCACCGGCAAGGTAGAGGGAACTGTGACCACCCACAGAGCAGGCCCAGCGGCCTGATGAGGGGCAGAGCCGCCCCCAACCCCCCGCGCCTGCCAGGTAGGCGGAACTGTGATCACCGACAGAAAAGGCCCAGTGGCCCGCGGAGGGGCAGAGCTTCCAATAATTCCTGTAAGGTAGGCGGGCATGCGACCAACCAGCAGAAGAGGAGCAGCAGCCTGCTGAGAGGCAGAGCCGCCCCCTCCCCCTGCGCCGGCAAGGTAGACAGAACTGTGACCACCCACAGAGCAGGCCCAGCGGCCTGCTGAGGGGCAGAGCCGCCCCCCACCCCTCGCGCCTGCCAGTAGGCGGAACTGTGACCACCAACAGAAAAGGCCCAGTGGCCCGCGGAGGGACAGAGCTTCCAATCACTCCTGCAAGGTAGGCGGGCCTGCGACCCACCGGCAGAAGAGGAGCAGCGGCCTGCTGAGAGGCAGAGCCGCCCCCTCCCCCCGCGCCTGCAAGGTAGACGGAACTGTGACCACCAACAGAACAGGCCAGACCTGCAACCGACAGACAGAACAGGCCCAGTGGCCTGAGGAAGGGTAGAGCCGCGCCCCCTGCGCCTGCAAGGTAGGCGGACCTGCGACCCACTGGCAGAACAGCCCCAGAGGCCTGCAGAGGGGCAGTGCCGCTGCCTGCGCCTGCAAAGTAGGCAGAACTGCGACCACCGACAGAACAAGCCTAGTGGCCCGCAGAGGGACAGAGCCACTGCCCGCGCCTGCGAGGGAGACTTTGCAACTATACAAGACCAATATAAATATATAAGGGGAAAATTCAATAGCACAACAGTTTCACCAAGTAGAAAGGAACGCGAACAGTATGAAGAGACAAGGAAAGAAAGGACCACAAGCAATGCAGGTCAACTCAACGTTAGAAGAGGTAATAGCTGCAACAGATGGAATGTCAGATAAAGAATTCAGTATATACATGCTTCAGATGATCTGGAGTATCAAGGAAGACAGCAGACAGCAAAATCAGACAATGAAAGATCACTTCAACAATGAATTACATAAATAAATCCAAGAAGCAAAAGATCAACTATACAGGGAGATAGAGGTTATAAAAAACAAACAAACAGAAATCCTAGAAATGCAGGAAGCAATAAACCAACTTAAAAACTCAATTGAGAATACTACCAGCAGAGTAGAACACTTAGAAGATAGAACATCAGACAATGAAGATAAAGTATTTCAACTTGAAAAGAACATAGACAGGTCAGCAAGACTGTTAAGAAACCATGAGCAGAACATCCAAGAAATACGGGATAACATCAAGAGACAAAATTTAAGAGTCATTGGGATACAGGAAGGGAGAGAGTTTCAAACCAAAGGAATGAGCAATCTATTCAATGAAATAATACGAGAAAACTTCCCAGACTTGAAGAATGAGACAGAATCCCAAATCCTAGAAGCCTACAGGACGCCGAATGTGCAAAATCATAAGAGATCCACACCTAGACACATTATAATGAAGATGCCCAACATACAGAATAAGGAGAGAATTTTAAAAGCTACAAGAGAAAGGAAGCAGATCACATTTAGGGGTAAGCCAATCAGGATAACAGCTGATCTATCAACACAGACTCTGAAAGCTAGAAGATCCTGGAATAACATATTTCAAACACTGAAAGAAAATGGGTTCCAACCAAGAATTGTGTTTCCAGAGAAATTAAGCTTCAGGATGGAAGATGAAATTAAAACCTTCCACGATAAACAAAAGTTAAAAGAATTTGCAGCTAGAAAACCATCTCTTCAAAACATCCTTGGCAAAACATTACAGGAAGAGGAAATGGAAAATAACAATGAAAACCAACAGTGGGAGGTAGGACAGTAAAGGGGGGAAAATAATCAATGAGGAAAACAAACCATGTTTAGTAACATAAATAAACAAATATGGCTGGAAGAACAACCCATATCTCAATAATAACCCTAAATGTTAATGGCTTAAACTCACCAATCAAGAGACACAGGCTAGTAGAATGGATCACAAAACAAGACCCAACAATATGCTGCCTACAGGAGACGCATTTGATAGGAAAAGACATACATAGGCTGAAGGTGAAAGGTTGGGAAAAATCATATCACTCATATGGACTTCGGAAACAAGCAGGAGTGTCCATACTCATATCAAATAAAATAGATTTCAAGCCAAAGTTAATCAAAAGGGATAAAGAGGGACACTACATACTGCTTAAGGGAACCACACACCAAGAAGACATAACAATCATAAATATATATGCCCCAAACAATGGTGCAGCTATGTTCATCAAACAAACTCTTCTCAAGTTCAAGAGTCTAATAGACCACCATACAATAATCATGGGAGACTTCAACACACCTCTCTCGCCACTGGACAGATATTCCAAACAAAAGTTGAATAAGGAAACTATAGAACTCAATAACACAATTAATAACCTAGACTTAATTGACATATATAGAATATACCACCCAACATCAAGCAGTTACACTTTTTTCTCAGCAGCACATGGATCCTTCTCAAAAATAGATCATATATTATGTCACAGGGAAACTCTTAGACAATATAAAGGAGTAGAGATAATACCATGCATCCTATCTGATCATAATGGAATGGAACTGAAAATCAACGATAAAAGAAGGAAGGAAAAAGAATACATCACTTGGAGAATGAACAATAGGTTACTGAATGATCAATGGGTTATAGAAGACATCAAGGAGGAAATTAAAAAATTCTTAGAGATTAATGAAAACACAGACACAACATATCGGAATCTATGGGACACATTGAAAGCAGTTCTAAGAGGAAAATTCATTGCTTGGAGTTCATTCCTTAAAAAAAGAAAAAACCAACAAATAAATGATCTCATACTTCATCTCAAAATCCTAGAAAAAGAAGAGCAAAACAACAGCAAAAGAAGTAGAAGGCAAGAAATAATTAAAATCAGAGCTGAAATTAATGAAATTGAAACAAAAGAAACAATTGAAAAAATTGACAAAACTAAAAGTTGGTTCTTTGAAAAAATAAACAAAATCGACAGACCCTTAGTCATGCTAGTGAAGAGAAGAAGAGAGAGAACTCAAATTACTAGTATACGGGATGAAAAAGGCAATATCACAACAGACACTTCAGATATACAGAAGATAATCAAAAATTATTTTGAATCCTTATACTCCAATAAATTAGAAGATAGTGAAGGCATCGATAAATTTCTTAAGTCATATGATCTGCCTAGACTGAGTCAGGAGGATATAGACAACTTAAACAGACCAATATCAATTGAGGAAATAGAAGAAACCATCAAAAGACTACCAACTAAGAAAAGCCCAGGACTGGATGGGTATACAGCAGAGTTTTACAAAACCTTTAAAGAGGAACTAATACCAATACTTTTCAAGCTACTTCAGGAAATAGAAAAACAGGGAGAACTTCCAAATTCATTCTACGAGGCCAACATCACCCTGATACCTAAACCAGACAAAGACACTTCAAAGAAAGAAAACTACAGACCAATATCTCTAATGAACCTAGATGCAAAAATCCTCAATAAAATTCTGGCAAATCGGATACAAAAACATATCAAAAAAATTGTGCACCATGATCAAGTAGGATTCATCCCTGGGATGCAAGGCTGGTTCAATATACGGAAATCAATAAATGTTATTCACCACATCAATAGACTTAAAAATAAGAACCATATGATCATCTCGATAGATGCGGAAAAAGCATTCGACAAAGTGCAGCATCCCTTTATGTTCAAAACTCTAGAAAAACTAGGGATAACAGGAACATACCTCGATATTGTAAAAGCAATCTATGCTAAGCCTCAGGCTAGCATCATTCTGAATGGAGAAAAATTGAAGGCATTCCCTCTAAAATCTGGAACAAGACAGGGATGCCCTCTCTCACCACTTCTGTTCAACATAGTTCTCGAAACACTGGCCAGAGCAATTAGACAGACTAAAGAAATTAAAGGAATAATAATAGGAAAGGAAGAACTTAAATTATCACTATTTGCGGATGATATGATTCTATGCCTAGAAGACCCAAAAGGGTCTACAAAAGAACTACTAGAACTAATAAATGAATTCAGCAAAGTGGCAGGATATAAAATCAACACGCATAAATCAAAGGCATTCCTGTATATCAGCGACAAATCCTCTGAAACGGAAATGAGGAAAAACACTCCATTCACAATATCTTCAAAAAAAATAAAATACTTGGGAATCAACCTAACAAAAGAGGTGAAAGACTTATACAATGAAAACTACAGAACCCTAAAGAGAGAAATAGAAGAAGATCTTAGAAGATGGAAAAATATACCCTGTTCATGGATAGGCAGAACTAACATCATCAAAATGGCGATATTACCAAAAGTTCTCTATAGGTTTAATGCAATGCCAATCAAAATCCCAACGGCATTTCTTGTAGAAATAGAGAAAGCAATCATGAAATTCATATGGAAAAATAAAAGACCCAGAATAGCAAAAACAATGCTAAGCAGGAAGTGTGAATCAGGCGGTATAGCGATACCAGACTTCAAACTATACTACAGAGCAATAGTAACAAAAACAGCATGGTACTGGTACCAAAACAGGCGGGTGGACCAATGGTACAGAATAGAGGACACAGAAACCAATCCACAAAACTACAACTATCTTATATTTGATAAAGGGGCTAAAAGCATGCAATGGAGGAAGGATAGCATCTTCAACAAATGGTGCTGGGAAAACTGGAAATCCATATGCAACAAAATGAAACTGAATCCCTTTCTCTCGCCATGCACAAAAGTTAATTCAAAATGGATCAAGGAGCTTGATATCAAATCAGAGACACGCCTTCTGATAGAAGAAAAAGTTGGCTACGATCTACATACTGTGGGGTCGGGCTCCAAATTCCTCAATAGGACACCCATAGCACAAAAGTTAATAACTAGAATCAACAGATGGGACTTACTCAAACTAAAAAGTTTTTTCTCAGCAAAAGAAACAATAAGAGAGGTAAATAGAGAGCCTACATCCTGGGAACAAATCTTTACTCCTCACACTTCAGATAGAGCCCTAATATCCAGAGTATACAAAGAACTCAAAAAATTAGACAATAAGAGAACAAACAACCCAATCAACAAATGGGCCAAGGACCTGAACAGACACTTCTCAGAGGAGGACATACAGTCAATCAACAAGTACATGAAAAAATGCTCACCATCTCTAGCAGTCAGAGAAATGCAAATCAAAACCACCCTAAGATACCATCTCACTCCAGTTAGATTGGCAGCCATTATGAAGTCAAACAACAACAAGTGCTGGCGAGGATGTGGGGAAAAGGGTACACTTGTACATTGCTGGTGGGACTGCAAATTGGTGCAGCCAATTTGGAAAGCAGTATGGAGATTTCTTGGAAAGCTGGGAATGGAGCCACCATTTGACCCAGCTATTCCCCTTCTCAGTCTATTCCCTAAAGACCTAAAAAGAGCATGCTACAGGGACACTGCTACATCGATGTTCATAGCAGCACAATTCACAATAGCAAGACTGTGGAACCAACCTAGATGCCCTTCAATAGATGAATGGATAAAAAAAATGTGGCATTTATACACAATGGAGTATTACTCTGCATTAAAAAATGACAAAATCATAGAATTTACAGGGAAATGGATGGCATTAGAGCAGATTATGCTAAGTGAAGCTAGCCAATCCCTAAAAAACAAATGCCAAATGTCTTCTTTGATATAAGGAGAGTAACTAAGAACAGAGTAGGGTCGAAGAGCATGAGAAGAAGATTAACATTAAACAGGGATGAGAGGTGGGAGGGAAAGGGAGAGAGAAGGGAAATTGCATGGAAATGGAAGGAGACCCTCAGAGTTATACAAAAGTACATACAAGAGGAAGTGAGGGGAAAGGGAAAAATAATACAAGGGGGACAAATGAATGTCAGTAGAGGGGGCAGAGAGAGAAGAGGGGAGGGGAGGGGAGGGGGGATAGTAGAGGATAGGAAAGGCAGCAGAACACAACAGACACTAGTATGGCAATATGTAAATCAATGGATGTGTAACTGATGTGATTCTGCAATCTGTATATGGGGTAAAAATGGGAGCTCATAACCCACTTGAATCAAAGTGTGAAATATGATATATCAAGAACTATGTAATGTTTTGAACAGCCAACAATAAAAAATTTAAAAAAAAACCCAAAAGATGAAAAGTAACAAGAAGTTAGTGATAGATACAACAAAAACAACCAAAATATTATTTTGAAATATATAAAATATTCTCTATTTTCACATAATTACTATATCATTAGCATTATGGATATTTAGTTTCTAAATTCTCATGACCAGTGAAAACTAGATTCTGACTTTGTTTCCTGTTTCCCTAATGAAATAAAAATTAAATAAATACATAAAAATAAATTAACAGCAAGATTTTAATTTTTATAATTGTTTAGGTAATAAATCTTTGTAACAGAAAAAATATAGAAGGATGAGTGACAGATCAGTCCATAGAGTTCAAGGTATCTGAATTTAATATTATGGTGACAATCACTGCTTCCTGAAATCATGCCAATGTCTCACTCACATGGAATCTTTATACAGCACAAATCTGAGCTGATATGAGTATTGAAATTACTATGCTTTGTTCTTTGCCTTTTTATTTAATTAAGATCCAAACTATTTTTATATTGTAAAATAAAGATAGTTTTATTGATTTTTAAATTTCCAAACATAGCAATTGTTATCTGAACTCTGGCTGGAAGTTTCAAACATGCCTCATCTAGTGGCAGATGGAGCTGAAAAGAGTACAGTTCAGAATTAGTTCTCATAGGAAAAAGGGTTATTACCAGTCACATGTGTGATTTCACATATCCTAATAATTTGTAGATGATTCTTATAATTAACGCAAATGACAATGTCTACACGGACTACCTATTGTTATAAGATATAATTCCACATGGCAAGCAGATGCATTGGAATTAAACCTAACCCCTAATTCAGTTGTCTTGAAAAACATTCATATATTCTTGTTCTACATCTTTCTATAACCCAACATAAGCATAAGTGGACAGTGAGAGGCGACTCCAAACATTACCCCATAAACAGAGATTTGGGAAAAATACTAAATTAGTTAGTGTGAAATAAAGGATATTATTTTGTGTTCATTGACATTTTCCTAAATGATTTACTGCAATAGTGGTGATTAGGCTGAATGTCAAGTGTGCCATATTGTCTCCTTTCAGAGTCAGAGGTAAATGGGATAGTTCATATTTTGACATTTTCATTTTGGAATGGTCTGACTAAATGACAGAGAAACCAGCACTGGAGGTAATAATACTGTTCATACAGCTGCAAAATGAGTGTGCCAGCCAATAACTCTCCAATGCCTCACTGAAATTTTAAATGGGTTTTCCTTGACAAATAACATTGATACAAAAGCAAAACAGAAATCAAAAGCAAGAAACTATTAGGTGTTCTTACAGGAAGAAAGAATAGAAAGCTAAAATGTTTTCCAGCCTCCCTGGGTTCTACTACTTTGAGTGCTAAAAAGGACAAATTGAGTTTTGTATGTCTGTTTATGGAGTTCCAGTTACAGGCTATCATTAAATAATACGAAATTATTTCAAAAGATATGATTGTTTTCATGTTGGACATTAGTGTGTTAATCATTTCTCACATTAGGAAACAGAGAAAATATATGAGGAATACTTATTTAAATCAACTTAATATTTTATTGTGATTCAATGGCCCCAATAATCAGCAATTAAATTATTGATTAATCTATCTTGTTCATTTCAAAAATATCCTTTGCTGTTGAAAGAAAAGTTTGTAATTTATAAATAGTGATGATTTCAAATCACATTTTGAAAAAGAAGCATAAAGCTAGTAGACTTATGTGATTCCAAATTTTCATATAATTTATAGTAATCAATACAGTATACAGCAATCTAAGAGGATAGAACAGGATAAAGACTTTAGAAATAAACTCACTCATTTATGGTTAATTGATTTTTGACAAAGGTACCATGACAATTCAATGGGAAAGGATATTTACCACAAATGGTGCTGGAACAAATAGATACCTATATGTAAGCAAAATCCACAAAAACAAACACAAACTTAGATGCATACATCATGCCAGACTCAAAAAGTAAATAAGCATGGATTTTAGAGTTAAGTGTGAAAAGTAAAGCTATACAAATTTTAGAAGAAAACAAGGGGTAAACTATTTGTTTTCTTGAGCTTTTAGAAAGGAAACGTAAAAACAAAACAAAATAAAAATTGTATTCTTCTCCATAACCTCCAGAAAGGAACACTGCTTTGTGGATCCCTTGGCCTTAGCCTAATGAGACTTGTGTCATATCATTAATGACAGTAGTTCTATAAAATAGTAAATCTGTGTTAGTCATTAATTTCTTTCAATATCTAAAACTTCTTAGGCATGTTTCACAAAACCTGAGGTAAAAAAATAAAAATTGATAAATTTGATTTCATCCATATTAAAAACTTGTGGTTTTCAAAAGATATCATTAAGAAAATAAAAAGACATGCCACAGAGTGGGAAAAATATCAGCAAGTCATATATAAGAATGGACTTATATTCAGAAAGTCTTAGTTATCTAGTTCCATGTGCTAAAGTGCTCTAGTATTTAGCATCTAAAACAACAAACCTTACAGTTTCTGAAGGTCAGGAATCTGGGAGTGGCTCAGCTGAAATGCTCTAGCTCAGAGGCTACTGTGAAGTTGGCTGAGGCTGTAGCCATCTATAGTTAGAGTGTGTGCTTTCATGCCCACTCATGTGGTTGCTGGCAGGCCTCAAGTCCTTGCTGACTGTTGACAAAATACTTCTCAGTTCCTTGTCTTGTGGTCCTCTTCATAGACCATCTAATCAGCTTCATGATGTGCAACTGGAGTTTCCCGAGTGAATGATAAAAAGAGGTGACAGAAGAGTGAGAGAGAGAAAAAGAATAAATAAAGAACCCAAGAAAAAAAATCCATTATCTCTTATAGCCTAAACTTGGAAGTGACAAACCATCATTTCTGCATCATGTGCTGTTGATCCTATTGGTCAGACCAATCCTGGGACAGTATGAAAGGCAATACACAAGATTATGAATCCCAGAAGGTGAGATCACCTTAGAGGCTGGCTATCAAACAAAGTATGTAATAAGAGGACAAATAATAAGACAATGGATAAAGCAATTACCCATATCTATAATAAAATAGACTGGCCATACAGAATATTGGCAAATATTTGAAGAAACTGAAACCTTCATTCATTGCTGATGGATTTCAAAATGGTATATGTCCTTTGAAGAGCAACTTGGTAGGTTTTAAAGTCTAAACATCCAATACTATATGACTGAGCAATTCTAATATAGACATTTATTAAAGAGAAATGAAAATATAAATCTGCACAGACTTGTACATGCATATTTATAATAGTATCATTTGGTCAAAAACTAGAATGCATGCAAATGCCAACAAAATGTAGAGTGCAGGCAATGAATAAAATAATTAAAAAAAAGAATGACTGATGGAAGCAACAAAATACATCTCAACAGCAGCTAAATGAAAGAAGAGTTTTGTTTTGCTGTCATAATAATGTTTACAAACTTAATGACTTAAAACCACACAAATTTACTATCTTTTTTTTTTTGTACCAGGGATTGAACTCAGGGGCAATGGACCACTGAGCCACATCCCCAGCCCTATTTTGTATTTTATTTAGAGACAGGGTGTCACTAAATTGCTTAGCACCACGCCATTGCTGAGGCTGGCTTTGAACTCATGATCCTCCTGCCTCAGCCTCCTGAGCTGCTGGGATTATAGGCGTGCACCATCGCGCCCAGCCAAATTTACTATCTTATAGTACTATAGCCATAAGTCTCACACACGTCTCATGAGGCTATAGTCAAGGTGTCCATAGGGTGATGGTGTTCCTTTCTGGGGGTTTAGAGGAGAATCTTTCTTTTCCCTTAGCTTTTCTTTCTAAAAGCTGCCTACTATGGCTTATGGCCTCTTCTTTTATCTTCAAAGCCAGCAGTGTAAGGTTTTCCCCACCTTACACCTCTTTGGCCCTTCTTCCATTACTGCATCTCTCTGATTCAGAGGAGAAAGTTTCTGTGTGGTTAGGGATGATGTTATTAGGTTGAGCCCACCCAGATAATCTTCCTATCTTAAAGTCTATTCACATCACAAAGTGCCTTTTGACATGTGAAATAACATTCACAAGTACAAGGCTTAGGGAGTGAACATCTTTGGGGGCTTCCATTCTGTCTACCAAACCTTTTGTAAGAAATTTCTAGAAAAAGCAGAACTAAATACATGGAAATTGTATCAGTGGTTGTCTGGGACTAGGGATGAGTGCACATTTCACTGAAATTAGACATGAGAGATATTTTTAGAGTGAAGAAAGTCATCTGAAATTGGATTGTGATCAGACTTGCACAATTCTAAGTTTTACACAAAATCACTAAGTTATATACTTCCAGTGGGAAAATTTTATGGAATATAAAATATACTTCCATAAAGGTGTCAAGTAATTTTAAATAAGTAGAACAAAGCAAAAGAAAATAATGTATGGAAGTAATTAGTATTATTAAAATAAGCATGAATCAATAAGGAGCTCTTATTTGGGTTTGTGACTCAAAGCATTTCATTTCCTCCCAATCACTTGAGTATTTTGGCTTGTACTCATTCTACAGTATATTAGCATATAATGTATTACCTACTGATCTTAAATACATTTTGACAGAAGTAAAAAAATACGATTGTGCACAGTGTAAGACATCTGCACTCAAACAAAGATCTAAACAAAAGCCTTTCTTTGAATACCTCCATTGGATGAATTATAAACTTGTGGACACAGAGGCTAGAATCAGATTTCTGAATGTTCCATCCCATCATACACAGAAAACTGATTTGTTATTAAGATTCATAGCACATCCCATTTGTCAATTCACTTTTTCCTCATAAATATATAGTACATCTCTTTTCTACAGTTTCCCTTGCCTGGCAAGTGGTAAACCAGAACTCTGAAAACTTTGAGTCTTTTCTAAGTGCATAGAAAAATATACATAGACTTAATTGCTTAAAAGACTAAGTAGTTGATATGTATGTGCTTCCCAAGAACTCAAGAGGGTTATGTTACCCTTTGCCACTTTGTTAGTAATGACTCATTAATTTATTCTGATTAACCTTAAAGATATGAACAAGTTAGTTGGCTAAGGGTGTGAAGCGGTGGGTGGCACAACAGGAAGCCTGATGCTGGCATACTTAGCTATAGATGTTAACCTCTCACTGTGGCTATTCCCATGATGACATTCATTCTGTTTTTACTTTGCGCCTCGAGGTCTCCTATAACTGAAGATGTAATGTCTGTGGATTGCTCTGAGATGAAAAGTTTATCCAAGGAGAAGGCGTTACTGTACAGCAGAAGCATCTGCTTTAAAGTTTGTCAAAACAATGCGGGTGGGAGTGAGGGCCTCAATGGGCCATGTCAACATGATCTCACCTTCAAGTGCAAGAATGTGAGAATCAGTGCCTACTTCTCTTATGCTCCTTCAAATAAATAAAGAAAGCATAATTGTTTATCTGATTTATTCCCTTTTATTATTTCTTACTTCAATTTTTCCTATCCTGTTTATATTATTAGGGATTTTTAAAAATCCCTTAACATTAATGGTCAAATATAACTCAGAAACACTAGATTTATTTTTCTATGTATTGATTGTGTTGACAAAAAAAAAAAATCAGGAGCAAAATAGATACTTCCTGAGAAATATATTTTTAGAAATATCGTATCAATGTTTGTATCTTACTTATTCTTTGTCAAGCAGGGTTAAGAAACAGAAAAATTTTTCATTCTTTTTGTAAGCATAAAAGATTTAAAACATACTCATTTCTAATTAAATTGATGTAAATGCTTTAATTATGAATCAAAAGACTCATCCTTCATTTGACTAGTCTGATTCAGTAATACTTTTTTCAGTTCTAAAGTCCTTACCAAAGCAATTTTATCCTTTTAAAAAAAGCTATACCCTGAATTTAATTACAGATTAGAGCAGTTTCTGTTACCAAAATGGCTTTGGGGAGTTTCACTTAATTAGAATCAGTTAAACTGTATGTTCTATAACCAACTTTAAGGGTGCCATTAAAATAAAACCTGACAAACATCAGGATTTTACTTTTGACCTGTTTCTCAGAGATTATTTTGAATCCATAATTTGAAACAATCCTACAAGGAAACTCTGGTCTTCAGAAGAGACAAACACAAGTAGAGGAAAATCTTTATTAAGAAGTTATTGGGCCAGGCACAGTGGCACATGTCTATAATTCCAGCAATTTGGGAGGCTGAGGCAGGAGGATCTCAAGTTGAAGGCCAGCCTTAGCAACTTACAGAGGCCCTAAGCAACTTAGCCAAATCCTTTCTCAAAATTTAAACAAACAAACCAAAAAAAAAGGCTGAGAATGTATCTCAGTGGTAAAATGTGCCTGGGTTTAATCCCCAATACCAAAAAAGAAGGAAAGGGAGAGAGAGAGAGAAGGAAGGAGTAGTTCAGGGTTTCATTTTTCTATTTTTTAGTAGAAATATTCAGTTTTTAAAGTAAATATTATGTATAGATGTGATATTGAATCTTGAAAACCAGTATAAGAAGATGTGAGAGTCAAGAAATCTGGATTTCCACTTTATTTCTACTGAAAGAAATTGTGTGATCCAGAAAAAATCCCCATGTCCATATCATAAAATAATAGAATTGACTTCATGTACTCAAATGAAACTAAAAAACTCTATTCCAAAACTCATCATGTTAATAATTATTTAACAAGCAGTTAGATTGAAAAATTACCTCCAAACTTTAGAAACTGGATCTCAAATTCCAGGGCTGTTCATGGAAATCATGGGTTTATTAGAGCGGGTATGAGCAAGGAAGAAGCCAGGAGAACTCTTCGAAAATTTCTTACAGCTAAAACAGAACGTCTAATTCTGAAATTTTCCACATCTACATTTTTGGTCAATTAGAGAGACTATAGGTTAAAAAAAAAAAAGGCATATTCCTTCAAGGCTGGCATTCATTTAATTACAAAGAGAAATGGGAAAATTAAATTCTCAAAATGGGACAAAATTCTTAAGTAACTCTCATTTTCTCCTTACCACCCCACCCCCAGTTAAGCCACAGAAAATGTTTTTTTCCCCAATTAGAAGTAACTAGTTGTAGCTATTTTAGTTTAGGTAAATGTCACTGAGTGGCATTTCCTGAGAAAAATTCAGCAGATGAACCCAAACGTCCTTGCTAACTTTTTTTCCCTGTCAGTCTTCAATGTTTTTTTCTTAACCTCATTTCAATTGTCTTAGTATAAAAGCCAGATGTCTAAATGGCAGAACTATAAGGAGTTCTATAAAATAGTCAGTGGATGAAGAACTAGAGACACCATTTTCGCCTTGAGACTTTAGAATAAGATTTTCTCCTGGGAGTCACTGCCAAATCCTGTGCCTGGTACATGGGAGAGATTCAATACATGTTAACTTGATTAGCAGCCATTCCTCAAACTGGCTTTGTACCAGTCTTTCCTTGCTCTCTGGGGCATGGGTTGCTTGAATAAGTGGTAAACAAAGGTCATGGGAAAATTTTATTTTACCTGTTACTCTATTTCTGACTCCAAGCTTTCTACGAGTTCTGATAAAAATGTCCTCTGCACTTTCCCTGACCATATGTTACCCAAATTTCTATATCACAAATATTACATATGAGATAAAGTATCTAAAATTATAAGTTCTCTGGCTAATGTCTTTCATCTGACCCACAGTTTGGGCTAAATAATGAAATTCTGAAGCCAATGGAATGTTTAAATTTTGGTTGGCTAAGGCTGAATGTTTTATGATTTTTGTCTAGAAGCTTCAAAAACTGTATGTACTGGTACAGATAAATATTGAAGAGGTACTTGCTGTATAAGTGACTTGGAGTGTGTACTGAAAGCTGATTGGGAAAAGATTTCACAATAAAATTTGGTTAGTTCCCACAAAGTCTAATGCTTGAGCAGTTCATCCAAACTTCTCTGTATTTTCAGATTGCCCCTGGTTTGCCTTCTCCATATTAGAGGCAATTTCATGAGGTTATCTCTAGAAGGAAAAGCTTCTTGTTCAATACAAAAATAAGAATCAGAGAGAAAGAGGTGGAGTTTCCTGCCTGAAATCAACCGGTAACATGCTGTGTCCATTATGATCCCTCTAGTTCAGTAAAGTGGAGATTGCCAGGAGACTGCTACAAATGGAGTTTCATTGAAGATCAAAGCTAAGTACGCTGCTTTAACAGACTTTATGCTCCCAATTTTCATTTCCTGTAGGTGGTGAGCTCCTGAATTGTAGTAATTATCAAAGCCTCTGATTGAGGCAATTTGTTTCCTTCCTGACACTGAAAATGTCATAAAGGCAATATAACATTCTGCCTCTCAATGGCCCGAAATTTATAGCTCATTTGTAACCATTCTGGTTAGTTCTAAGGCAGCAGGAATCAGAATGTTTTGTTTTAGGGTTTCTTTGAAGTTTCTTACTGGAGTTTATTTTTAAATATCCTTATTGGTTTGTTCTATATTCATAAATAAATTGATTGTATCACTCTTAATTCTTACTTACCAATTATACCTAATTTTAGTTGGCAGTTATAATAAGGAAATTATATGTGATCCAAACATTTTATGGAAAATTTTGTGATTCTGTGATCTTCTAATTAAATTACAAAATTAAAACTGGACCCCAAGCCTTTCTTATGTCAAGTAGTTTAAAAAGAGTAAGCATGTGTAAAAAATGCACTTCATTTTTCAATTTTAGATGGAGTGATCGTTTATGCATTATTTTGTAGCTCCAAAGATAAAATTCCTAGGACTTCTAGACAGTTGGAAAGAAATTTTTAATAGTGGATCTTTGTGAACATGAAACATGCTTGTGATTACTTCAGACCTAATTGTCTCTTTCAGCAGATGAGATATTCTAAATAAATACATTAAATAATAGCAATTATTATTATTATTAGTAGTAGTAGTAGTAGTATGCAGGTTAATGACTAAAACAGAGGAGGTAAACATTAAATAGAGTTTGAATAAAGAATAGTAGGCTCAGTGTCACAGAACATTAGACTGGAAATAAACCTATAAAAACCTCTCAGTAGAACTCTTACATTTTAAAATTGTCAAAATTCAATTCAAGGAATTGTCTCTGGTTAGATTTTCAGCTAGTGGTTTAGTTCAGGCAATAATCCATATCCTTTACTTATAATTCACTTTATTTACAACTTTTCTAGACATTCTAACTGAAAACAAAAGTGACTCTACATGTTTTGAACTATCCATATAATTAGTAATTTAAATAGTCTCAAGCTAAATATTGATATGTAGATATATGACTGCACATACTTTTAGACAGTTGTACATCTCTTAGGTTATGTTCAATTATTTATTGCTTAATATTTATTTCTTTGCACACACAATTTTGACAATAGAAAAGATTTTAAAAGGACACCCACAATTTAAATTTTAACTTCCAATACGTACCCATGCTTATATATTTTCTGAAATTGTAATAATGAAGTAATATAATTTCCATTCTGTTTTTAAACTAACATTATACCAAGACTTCGTCAAGTATTATGTAATGTTCGTAATTATTACTTAGAATGACATAATATTTCATTGACTTACTTGATATTTATCCAACAATTTCCATCTTGTTGAGAAAGTAGGTCATTTCCAACATTACTGTAAATAACACTACTGTGAATTCTTTTGTGTACATTGCTCTCTCCTAATGTTTTTCTTTAAATTATTTCTCTATGTAATAATATTTCCTTTATTACTGAATTTTAACTGGATATGAATATTTAGATATCAACAACATTCATAGGGTATTTTGCTAAATTGTGTTCCATAGAGATTATATCCTATAACTACACTAAGGTTGTAAAGGCTGCTGTGATTGAACAACCAAATCCCACTGTCACCTGATGTGGAACATGAAAACACCAGAGAAGCCACAGGTAGGACTGGTACTATACGTAGAAGGGCAGGCAGAGTCTGAAAAGATAAATTTATAGGACATCTTCTAAAAGACCCCCAATAGTCTTTCTGCAATTTCCAGCAATATAATTTCTCAGTAACTTTCTAAGGAGTTACATTAATAGAGGGAAGGCATTTCTAGACCAAGAAAGGTAAAGCAATTTCAAGTAAATACATATCCAGATTCTACTTTATACATTTTAATTCTTATTACCAATTATAATTCTTAGCATAGACTCAATCCTCCAAATAAGCACCAAGGAAGAGCTGAAAACATGAAACTACTGAGTAAAAGAAAATAGGACAGTGAAGCTAGGCACAGTGACACACACCTGTAATCCCAGTGGCTCGAGGGGCTGAGATAGGAGGATTTCAAGTTCAAAACCAGCCTCAGCAAAAGTGAGGCATTAATCAACTCAGTGAGACCCTGTCTCTGAATAAAATTCAAAATAAGGCTGGGGATATGGCTCAGTGGTCAAATGTTCCTGAGTTCAATTGCCAGTATCAAATAATAATAATAATAAGTGAATTTAAATGTTTCCTATACAAAGCACACACTAGTTAATGAGAAAGTCATGCTTTTTTTCACAATTCTTTAGGACTCAGGCTAAAGATTCACACATTTGTGCTGATTTACTTGCTCATTATGGCTCAACAGTCCTTTCCTGGTATTTGCAACCTTATAGCTACCACTTATTGCAAAGCTGTTATATTCTGATTTCTTGGGTACTTTTTGTTCAGGATCTCATTTAGTTCTCATAACTCTATATGGTATCATTTATTTCCTTCATGTTTTATATATAGGGTTCAAGGCCCAGAATGTTTAAGTATTTTGCATAAAATCAAAAGTTCTAAGTTATGAGAGAGAAAGATCCACCCTTCTTTGAATGACTGCTATTTCAAATATCTCTTCATGTGGTATTGTCACAGTGAGAGGAGATTTCTGCTATAATATGTTAATAACTTTTCTGGGATATTTGAATTATACTGTGATTTTTTCCATTCATAAAATTTGAAAAACCTTTTGGTTAATTCTTTTTCTCAGAAAGTCAGTCACATTGGGCATTAACTCCATTGTTTTATGTGTATCCAGGAAAATACAAATGGGAACCACAGTAGTGACCCAAAATGAACTCTCTAACATTTTATGAAATGTTACATTTTGCACTCAATCTTCATGACTAAAGTGTACTAGAGTCACAACACAATCCAAATCAGCAGTTGTGTAGCCAGTGGAATCTCAATAATACTAATTCAGATTTAACAACCACTCTGATTCATCTCTTCAGATTCAGATCCCATAAAAATAAAGAATGAAGTCTCATGACTTTTACTAAAATATCTCTATAATTCATAAAAAGTAATTAAATCTGAAGAAGTGCTTGGTTCTGAATATACTTGTGTCACAAGCACAGAGACCTCAGATTTAATGACTTCAAGTCATTAAATTAATTAAGTCTATCTTGCAGAAAATCATTAAAATCACTCTCAAGAATGTATGTAGTCAGGGGGCAATAGAGAAGAGTAATATTACCTTAGATTAGGAGGAGGGAAGTGATAGGAAGGGAAGGGAGGGGATATATGAGGATAGGAAAGATGGAATGAAATGGACATTATTACTTTATGTATATATGTAACTACATGAACTATATGATTCTGCAACATGTACACTCAAAAAAATGAGAAATTATATCCCATCTATGTATGATTTATCGAAGCACATAAATGCATTCTACTGTCATGTATAACTAATTAAAACAAATTAAAAATATATTTTTTTAAAAAAAGATGCATGCAGTGTTAGCTGTAATGACCTTGGTACAAAGTTAAGAAAAAGTTCTTTTTATTGCTTCAAAAACTTCACGCAAGAAATTATTGGGTGAATACCTTTTTAAAGTTTAAAGAATTCCACCACAAATTTAATCTGAAGTGGAAAACACTAACTGTGTAATTTATATGTTATTAGCGAATGTTTAATATAAAAATACTCATACTAGAGATTCATAAGAAAACTATTTGAGTCTATAATAGGTAGAAAGATACTGGCCACAAATAGATCTTGAAATTTTAACTGCAAAGAAATATACAGCCTGCCTTTATGTAGGTCTTTACAATCTATATATTGAGTTACAAATATGTGACAAATTAAGTCCTGTGAAGGGGAAAGAACAAGGTTACTTGTAGGTGCACACAACCCTGAAAATCTGCTTGTAAATTGTTTGGCTCTTAAAACATAATTTTTCATAGAAAATATTTCAAATTATAGCCTCTCTCCACCTGAAACCCATTGAAGGTAATTAAGTTGAACTGTGGTTATTATACTTGAGACAGAATTCTGAGTTCAGGGAGGAAAGGGGCAGAGAACCTATATTTACTTCTCTTTTTCTGGCTACAGGGTTGGCTCTGGATAAAATTTGGCATAGGCAGTGTGCAAGAATTCATACTTCTTTATATTTATTCCTCTTTCCCCTGAATGTTGTCTGCTAGTTTGTTTTGGGGTGTGCTATACTTATTTCCTGTTTTAAACCATGCTTACTGCCACATTATCCAGCACATTTACCTAAATACTCTGTCTCAAGATCATCCCCGCCCCTCTTGCCCCAACTAAAGTGCTTTGAACACAGAAGGTGCTCAATAATTATTCATTGAAAGAATGATTGAAGGAAACGCAGAAACTAAAAGGATGTGGTGCTCGCTGAGCCTTCACGTTACAGCCTCTTCCCTCTCTATACCCATACATTCTCAGCTCTTCTTCAAGTTTCACATTTGTTGTTCTCTGAAATGATTTCCTTGGGAGCAAGAGCTTGAGTTCCAACAAGTGTGGTAAAGGTAGACTAAGAGGGCAGCAATGCAGATTTTTCAGAGCTGGGGATGGAAGAGCACTTTATTTTTAAATAAGGTGTAAATAATGAGGTTGCATAGCTCCAAGGACCATTATGAATTTTTATGAAACAAGGTAAGTACACAGTTGACACGTGGTGTAGCTGTCTTATATTTGCTTCCCACATGTTCCAAACAGTGGCAGGACCTTTGAGCTGTCATTTCTCTGTCCTGTCCAGTGTGGCGAGGGGAACAAGGAAACCATTCGGCTACTATGCTCTTGCTCTACCACTGCAGTTCACAGTCGACAATGCTCAAGGTGGAGCACAGCTCTCATGGTAATTCCTGGGCAAGGTGCCTCCCTAGGCCTTTCCTGGGCCGCATACCTATCTCATTGCTAAACTGCATCTGGTTAGAAAGTCCATGCACATGCTCTTGTATGGTCAAAAGAAGAAACACCTCCTCAGTACAGAACTCACTCAAGGCTGGACCTGGCACATGGCAGGCTGCTAGCCAAAATGTGCCCACTAAGCCCCTAACAAATAAATCATGAATCTGGGTGACTGGAGAGACAAATGTTTACCGTGGAACAGTAACAAAAAATCTGGGCTTTTTGCCATTTAGGAACGAAGAAAGAAAAAGCATATAAGCTTTCTTGTCCTTTCCTGAATAGACTGCTGGGAATATGTAGTGCATTCGGTCTTTGGAGGGGCATATTGACAAAAAAAACTGAGATTTTTTAAATAGAATATAATATATAACATATATTATACATATAATATATATACATATATTTATATTTTTGTAATAAAAGACTTGCTTTTATTATAATCTGCCCTTTCCTATCACAGTCTTTTTTTATTTAAGGCTATAGAGCGAGTGTGTTTTACTCATTGAATTTCAAGAATGAGGGAGAGTAATGTAATGTTTATGAGCAGAGGCTGTTACTCTGCTCACTATCAATTCCAGCTGTGCCACTAGCTCGCTGTGTGACTTCTGGCGAGTTACTTAACATCTTCCTCTCTGGTCATTACAATTAGACAATATGTTTATACATGTTAAGAACTAAGAACAGCGACTACAATAGATTAAATTCTCCACAAATGTTACTTGAATATTTTTTGTTTACTTTTATTACTTCTAAAATTAGAATTAGGTTGGAATTCTACTTGTAACATTATGATCAAAGAGCCCCAAATAGCCACCAATAGTTGTTTAGGCTGGCTAGTGTAGGTTGATTTGTTCGTCTAAAGAAAGTTACCTGGCAGTGGTATTTTAAATTAAGTATTTGTTTATTGTTCACTTTGTCTAAATTTGATATTTTATTCATATACTGTGTTTTATCTGCCTTTCTCACTATACCTGGTGAATTTCAAAATATGGAGGTAAAGTAAATGAGAATCCTAGACAATAGAAATTTAGTATACTAATGTAATTTATTCCAGAGGAAAAAACTGTAAAATATTTCTAAATAGTTTATTATTGGCATTCTATTGTATATAGATGTATTCATTTTTCCATTTGATGAGCAGAATGCTTTTCTTTCGACTGTTTTTTGACAGTCTGACAAATTGTGTCAGATGTTGACCACTGTTCAACATGCAAAGACTTTAGAGTTTCTTTCTTATCTTCATTTAAACACATAGGGAGAAATAAAGAATGTTAAACTGTTTAGTTACATTGTAAATGTACCAGGAAGCTTCCTCTGTGTAGAATAGAAGTGATCTATTAAATAAGAAAGTGAACCATTGATCAATGGAAAATTGAAAGCTAATAAAAATTATGCAGTTGAGACTCATCTCTCCATGCAAGATATTTAAGAAAGAGGGTAGAGGAATTGAAGCAATCTGAACTACTAACACAAAGTTCTGACACTTATTCTATAGGAATCCTAATATGATACATGATTTTCTCACTTCAAGGCTAAGTAATGAAGGGAAGAAAAGACATAAAATTTTAGAAACTTACTTCACAGGATACTTTTTTTAGAGGCTCTAAAAATATCAGTAGGACCTCATGTAAAAACTCCTTGTAAGGTACCCTTTCTTCAGAACTTCTCTAGATAACCTAAACTTCAAGTTCAGTTATAATGTAAGCTGGAGAATAGGGAAGTAAGAAAGGAGGTTTAGTAGTTAGCCTAATCAAAAATACCCCTAAAAACTTGCCTGTATACTCTAAAATCTACTTGACATTTTAAAGAAATTTGTTCTTATTTATAAAATTAATCATGTTTTGAGTAAGAACATTAACCAGATAGCAGAATAGGAACCCCCAGTCCCTTCTTCGCCAATGGAGAAAATGATTCAACAACAGCTCAAGGAAGAATTTCCTTTGTGATGAATGCAGAAACAATTTAAGAAGATTGTGCATCACAGATGAATTAAAATCAGATGCATCAAAGCCAGTAGAAAAATTTGTGACACTCACTTGCCAGAGCCCTTCCTCTGGCTCATGTCACATTTGATAGGAGACTCCCACATTTTCCCTGGGCAGGGGGAAAAAAATCAAAAACAGACTGGAACATATTCATTTTATTCACTTTTTAAGGTGGGGGATTACTGATCCAGGATTGAATTCTGTCTTGCTTGAAGTTAAACTGACAGAAAAGAGCACCAGCTTTAAGACCACTGAGAATAAAGATGACAGTTTGAACTAGCAAGCTCTCACTGTTTTCCTTCACCTCAACTCACTGTAGGCCCAGTGGAAAGTGGGGAGGGCAACTCTCAGCTTCTCCCTGGGAAGGGAATGAGTTGCAGCATCCATCCAACATTCCACATTTTCAAGGGGCTGCACAAGGAACAGATTTCAGTCTTGCCTGACTTGGAGCACTGATGGGATCTGGCATACTCTAGATGGGGGCTACTGAGAATAGGAGAGAGTTGGTTTCTTTGCTGTTTATCCAGAGGACTCTGGTACAACAGACAGAGACCAATACAGTCAGATGCTTCTTCCTTGAAGAGAAAAGGGAAGAATATAGCATAACTCCAATATTCTAGCTTATCTGTGTACTTCTTAGGATACGTGCTGGTTTCCGTATCACCTAATTTGTAGCGTTTATGGGACCTGGAATTCTCTAGATGATTGAGAGCCACTGAGAACCAAGAAGATCTAGGTACTGTGCATCAAAAGAATTGCAATACAGAATACAAAACACAATATAGCTCAGCAGCTTTTTCTTAGAGTGAGGTTGAGGGGGTGCTAGTGGAAAAAGAATTAATCATACATCCAATGTTCTGGCTTTTAAGGAAGGAGTCTTCAAGACGTATTGGTTTCTGTTTCACCTGTCTCTAAGCACTGATAGGTTCTGACGTACTCTAGATGATGGAACTGCTAAGAACAAAACAGTTGGGAAGCTTGCTGATGCTACTGAGGATCTGTAGTCCAGCAGAGGAAAATTAGCTTGATATTTTTCCCCTTGAAGATAGGACAAAGAAGAGAGTGGAATATGATTCCAACATTGTAGTTTTTCAGGGATGAAGGGTTTGTCTGAGGGAGTGATTTCTATCTTACCAGTATAAGAGCACTGGCAGTATCTGGAATAATTTGGGTTCCTGGGTGGGTCACTGAGAAAGAAAGAGCTGAGTATTTTACAGTTGCTTAAGAATGTGTTGTACCATAGGCATACACCATAGTGAGCAAGAGATCATATGCTCCTGAAGAAAGAA
Source organism: Marmota monax (assembly GCF_021218885.2). NCBI lineage: Eukaryota > Metazoa > Chordata > Mammalia > Rodentia > Sciuridae > Marmota > Marmota monax. The sequence goes on along the minus strand of NW_026694256.1, from coordinate 3,475,615 downwards.
ATTGACAAAACCTCTTTGGGAATTTCATATCTGAGTTCAGGATGACAAATCTCCAGAAAATGTTTGATAGGCTCCCAGAATCTTTATCCAGGCTGGTTGGTGAAGGCTTTTTCCTGTATAAAGCCAGTCTATAAATACTGGGAGAGGTGGTTTTAAAAAAATGGAACCCTACACAAAGTAACAAAGTACAAAAAGAAACAAGGAAACTTGGCCCAACCAAAGGAACAATATAAATATCCAGAAACTGACCCTAAAGATACAGAAGTGTATAAATTCCTTGACAAAGGATCCAAAATAACCATAAAAAATTCTCAATGAGATGAAGAGAAGTGATACATGAACAAAATAAGAATATCAGTAAAGAGATAGAATAGATTAAAAAGAACTAATCTGGAACTGAAGACTAAATAACTAAATTGAAAAATTCACAAAGTGAATTTCAACAGCAGATTTGATCCATTAGAATATTTAGTGAATTTAAACATAGGTCATTTGAAATTATTCAATCAAAAGAAGGGAGAAAAAAAGAAGGAATAAGAGAGAAGAAAGTCTTGTGAACTTATGGGACACCCTTTTGGACACATACAGGAGTCCCAGAGACATAAGTCAGAGACAGTGACAGCTTATTTAAGAAATTAATGGCTGAAAACTTCCCAATCTCAGGAAGGAAATAGACATCCGAATTCAAGAATCCCAACAAACTCTGAATAAGATAAACTCAGAGAAGACTATAATGAGACATTAAAATTAAATCATTGAAAATTTTTTAAAAAGAAGAAAAATTGAAGACTGTGAAAGAAGTGACCTGTCAGGCTCAGGAAAACATAAAACTATCCATGGGTTTTTCATCAGAAACATTCCAGGCCAGAAAGGAATGGGATAATACACAGAAAAAGCTATAAGAAAAGAAAATAATTAAAAGCACCTGCCAATCAAGAATGCCATATTTGGCAAAACTATGTTTAAAAATGAAGAAGAAATAAAGACTTTTCATCATCACTACAGTCAACTTAGAAGACATGCTAAATGGAGTCCTATGCTAAACAGAGTCCTTGGAGTCAAAATGAAGAATACTTAGCAGCAACACAAAAGCATAAAGAAGTATGAGACTTTCTGGAAATGCTAATCATATAGACAAGCATAAAATACTGTAATACTGTAATGGCAGTATATGAATCATTGTCAATTCTAGTATAGGATTTGAAACAAATAAACTATAAAACATGTAAATATATATGTAAATATTTAAAAAATACATTTCATGACATAAATTACATATAGCATGTGTAGGAAATAAAATTGAGAGTTTTTGTATTTGATTGAAGATTAGTTGTCATCAGCTTGAAATGTATTCTTATAAATATAACATATTTTATGTAGGACCCTATTGTAAGTACAAAGAAACTATTTATGAAAGATATACAAAACAAATGAAAAGAAATCAAAGGATTCACAAAATAAATAAATGAATGAAATGAAACAGGGAGATATCAAGGACAAAAAGCAATAAGACAGAAAAAAAATGAAATTGTCATTTTTCTATCATCAATTACTTTAAATGTAAGTATATTAAACTTTCCAATCAAAAGGCAGAGAACTGATGGACAAAACAACATCCAACTATATACTGACTACAAGAGATTTTCTTCAGATTTGAGTATAGACATTACACTGAAAATCAATGAAAGGAAAATGATCTCCTATGCAAATGATAATCAATGGAAAGGAGTGGTAGACATACTCATATCAGACAAAATATACTTCCATTCAAAAACTGTCACAAAGAAAGATGTTATACAATGATAAAATAGTCAAATGGCCAGAAAGATAAAACAATTATAAATATAATTATTATAATCTATTGACAGAACTGAGAAAGAAATAGACAGAAACACAATAACAGTGGGTGATTTAAGCACTCCATTTTAAATAGTGTGTAAAACAAGTAGATAAACGATGAATAAGGAAATAGAGAGCTTGATCAATACTGTATATAAAAGAAATTTAATTTTATTGTTATGGTTTAGATTTGTGGTGTCTCCCAAAAGCTCATATTCAAGACAAGAAGGTTTAGAGGTGAAATACTTGAGTTATAAAAGATGTAACCCAGTCAGTAAATTACTACCCTAATAGGGATCAACTGAGTGGTAACGGAAAGCAGGTAGGGTATGGGTAAAGAAGGTGGGTTGGCATGCCTTTGGGCTGTTAGAGTCTGTAAACAAGTCAGGATGGCGCCTGGTATTTTGCCAAGGGGAGTGGTTTGTGAGGTGGCGCCAGCGAGCCATTAAGTGTGGAGATTCCTTATTGGTTGACTGCTGTATCTAGTTTATGTTAATTAAGATAAGCTGTGTGTAATGTATATATGTATGTAATATACCCCTCCTGTCCTACAATAAACGGCTCCCACTCCTGCTGTATCAATCTACACAAGTTCTTCGTCACCCCCTGGTTATTTTGCTGCAGCCGGACTGCGGCATTGGGCTATGTATATATTTTGTCTTTGTCGAGCAGAGTTCTCTCTGCTTGCTGGTGTGATGTCTTGAGCTGCTTCCCTCCACCATACTCTTCCACCATGAAAGTGTCCTTATCCATCTTTTATCTACTTACCTCAAGCCCAGAGATATAAAGCCAGCTGGACTATGGGCTGAAATCTCTAAAACTGTGAGTCCCCAAATAAATTTCTCCTCTTCTACTGGTTCTTGTCAGGTCTTTTAGTCATAGCAACAAAAAAAGCTTCCTGAAGCAGTCTCATGTAGAATACTGTATCCAATGAAAGCATTATACACACTCTTCTTAGGCATACGTGTAACATTCTTCTGTGTAGAACACATGGTAGGTTACAAACAAGTCTTAACTAAATTAAGATTTGTATCATACCAAGTATCTTTCTTAACCACAATGAAATGAAACCAGAAATCAATAACAGAAGAAATTTTGGAAAAATCACAAATATGTGGGAACTAAACAATATACTTGTGAACAACCAATGAGTCAAAGAATAAATCAAAATGGAAATTCAAAAATATCTTGAGACCAATGAAAATAAAAACACAGCACAGCAAAATTTATAAAATGAAGCAAATATATTCTTCAGAGATGTTTATAGTGGTAAATATCTGTGTTAAAACAGAAGAAAGGGCTCAAATAAACAACTTACATTTTCATGTCAAGGTACAAGGTATAGATATACAAACTAAACACACACTTAAAAAATAAAGAAATTATAAGGATTAGAACAGAAATAAAACAAAGGGAGAACAGAAAAAGATCAATGAATTTGTTATTTTTTGGAAAAAGATCAAGAAAATTGAAAAGAAACCTAATAAAAAAGGTAGGACTCAAATAAAATAAAAACCTAAAAGAAGAGACACTGTAATGATGCCACAGAAATACAAAAAATTATATACAGTATATAATTATTTTCCGACAAATTAGATATCCTTCAAGTAATAGATATAGAAATATACAAACTAGGGCTGGGGATGTGGCTCAAGCAGTAGTGCACTCGCCTGGCATGAGTGCGGCCCTGGTTCTATCCTCAGCACCACATTCAAACAAAGATGTTGTGTCCGCCAAAAACTAAAAAATAAATATTAAAAAATTCTCTCTCTCTCTCTCTTTAAAAAAAAATATATATATATATATATATATATATATATATATATATATATATATACACACACACACACACACAAACTGTCAAGACCAGAAAATGAAGAAATAGAAAATCTGAACTCAGCTTAAAGTAGTAGGGAGATTGAACCAATAATTAAAAACTCCTCAAGTCTAACCCAGGTCTAGAGTTTTCATTGGAGGCTTGCACTAAACATTTAAAAAAGTAACACCAATTTTTCTTACACTCATCCAAAAAACTAAAAAAAAAAAAAAAAAAAGAACATTTCCAAACTCTTTTCTGAGGCAGAATTATCCTGTATCAAGACAGATGAAGACACTAGAAGAAGAGAAAACTGCAGGCCAATATCCCTGATAAACATAAGTGCAAAAATCATCAACAAAATACTAGCAAACCAACTAAACAACATATTAAAAGGATTATACAGCACAAGCAAGTGGTGCTATTTCTGGGATGGTAAAATGCTTTGACATAAAAAGTAATCAACATGATATACCACACTAACATAACCAAGGGTAAAATAAGATGGTTATCTAAATAGATGCAAAAAAAAAAAAAACAAAACAAAAACAAAAACAAAAAAACCCTTGACAACATTCAGCACCTTTTCATGATAAAACCACTCAAAAACTAGGAAGTAGTTCATCTCAAGATAATAGAATCCACTTGTGCAAGGTCCACAGCTTACATGATACTCAATAGTGAAAAACATAAGACTTTTCTGCAAAGATCAGGAATAGGGCAAGGAGGCTCCCTCCTATTGCTTCTGTCCAACATAGTTATGGAAGTCCTACCTGGAATAATTAAGCAAGAAAAAAAATAGTTATCTAAATCTGAAAGAACAAATGATACCATCCCTCTTCTCAGATGACATGATCTAATAACTAGAAAACCATAAAAAGTCTACAAAAAATATTTAGAACTAATTAATAAATACAGCAAACTTGCAGGATACAAAAAACAATCGCCTTTCTATATACTAACAGAGAATAATCTGGGAAAAAAATAAGAAAATGATACCATTTCAGCAGCATCAAAAGAATACGATACTTAGGAATAAACTTAACCAAGGAGGTGAAAGATTTCTATACTGAAAGTATAAAACATTGTCAAAATAAATTGAAGAAGATGCAAATAAATGGAAAGACACCTGAGTTTATAGACTGGTATACTTAGTATTGTTAAAATATCCATACTCCCTAAAGTGATCTACAGACTCAATACAATCCCTATCAATGTCTCAATGACATTATTGAAAAAATAGAAAAATAATCCTTAGATTTGTATGGAACCAGAAAGGATACTGAATAGCCAGAGTAATCCTGAGAAGAAAAAAGATTCTGAAGGCCTTACACTTTGTCTCCTCAAACCACACTATACAGGTCCCATCATCAAAATAATATAGTGCTGGCATGAAGACAGCCATATAGACAAATGGAATAGAATGGATAGCTGAGGAAAGAACTCATTCAAGTACAATCAAGTGATCTTTGACAAGGGTGCCAAGACTACATAATGGGAAAGAGATAGTCTTTTCAAAACTGCTCTTAAGAAAACTGGATAGCCACTTATTAAAGAACAAAATTAGACACTTATCCTACACCATACCCAAAAATCAACTCAAAATAAATTAAAGTCTTAAACACCTGAAACTATAAAACACTTAGGAAACAACACAGGGAAAAAAGCTTCATAACATTGATCTTGGCAATGATCTCTTGGATATAAAGCCAAAGGCACTGGCAATAAAAGCAAAAGTAGACAAGTGGGACTGCATTAAACTGAAAAACTTCTGTAGAGTAAGTTAAGCAATCAGATTGAACAGACAACATGTTGAAAAGACAACCTATGGAATGGAAGAAAATATTTGCAAACCATATACCTCATTAAGGGCTAATATCTAGAATAAATAAGGAACTCTTATAACTCAACAATAATAATAACAAAAAAGTAAATAATCCATTTTTTTAAATTGATGAAAGACTTGAATAGACATTTCTCCAAATAAAACTTACAAATAGCCAACAAATATATGAAATGATGCTCAACAAATGATTTTCACTAATCATCAGGAAATGTGAATTAAAACTATAATGAGATAGTTTTCATTTTTATATGTTTGCATGAGATTGATAAATACCAAAACCTGAAAATAACAAATGTTGGCAAGGATGTAGAGAAAATGACATCTTTGTGCATTGTTGTTGGGAGTCTAAAACAGTGCAGCCATTATGAAAAAACATTCTGGACTTCCCTCAAAAAATTCAAAATAGTACTACTAAATGATCTATCAATGCTCCTTCTCTGTATTTATCAAAATAATCAATAAGACATTCTCAAAGAAGTATTTCCACTCCCATGTTTATTGAAGCATAATCAATAGTCAAGTGGAAGCAAACTAAATGTCCACAGATGGATGAATGGATAAAGAAAATGTGATGCAGGTATACAATAGAATATAATTCAGTCTGAAAGGAAGGAAATCACGTCATATGTTCCAACATAAATACACCTTAAGGAAATTATGCTAAGTGATAGAAGCAAGTCACAGAAGGAAAAGTACTGTGTGAGTCCATCTATATGAGGCATCTAAAATTGTGAAATTCACGAAAATAGAAAGGAAAAATGTTGTTTTCCAAGGTCTAGAGAGAGAAAGAAATGGGAGTTTCTATGCAATGGGCAGTGGGTACAGTGTTAGTCTTGCAAGATTAAAAACGTTGAGTGATTTCTATATAACAATTTGTATATAGTTCACAATACTGTATTGTTCACATTAAAATCTATCGATAGGCTATATTGTATTTTTACCACAAGTTGAAAAAAAAAAAAAAGAAAGAAAGAAACAGGCCAAACTAAAACAAAAACAGGCAACATATTGGATTTGTTCCTATGGCTGGGGTTTGCTGATCTTGTACTAGAATCATAGTTGGCACATGCTGATACATTATAACTATTGCTACCTTCCTTGGGAAATTTTTCTTCTTGGCAAATAACTCTAGTGCTGACCTTTACACAGCCTTTAATTAGGTTTTAATGAAAACACATCTCACCTATTTGAATTAATGAGAATCAATCAAAACAGACTATCATATAAAACTCACAACCTCAGACTTCCCACAACAGCTCATTTCTGTTTATCATCAGAAATAAAACCAATGAAGTATTTTCTCAGATAATATATCTTCTCCTGCAATTTAAACCTATTTGAAGCACAGAGTTTAATTTGAACAACTCCCCACCCCACCATAAGATACTCTACTGGGAATCATGGAAAGATAGCAGCAGCCTGATTGGTGTGAATGATTTTATTAATTTGAAAGTCATTTAAACTGAATGACAAACTGTTAATTGATGATAATTACATAAGATTAAATTAAGACAGCACCAAATAAAAGCAAGCATTACATGCTCAATATAAAAGAAACTGCTTCCTTCTTCCCTCCCTGTCACATTTCTCACTTATGGAGCCCCACTCCCCAAATTATCCTTAACCTTCAGAATTATTCAGGTATTTGTAACCAATCAGCTATGCTATCCTTCACCACTTCCAGGGGTAAAACCCACACCTGGATATTCTTGTGGTGATTCTTTAGCAACTGAAGTATATCTACTAGCAATGATTTAACTTCTTCTTATATTTTTTCTAAGCTCTAAAATAAATAACTTCTCTTAAATTGAAAAATGTTAATGTATTATATTCATAAACCACCTTATAATTTCATCCGGTTACAGATTCCTACATACTTCCCTTAAACCTCATTATACCTTTTTTAAAAATAGCAGAATCGGGCTTACTACCTGCATTTATTAATAAGAAAATGACAGCATAGGAGGACAAATGATTTGCTTAAGTTCAACACTGCTAGAAGGTGATGAAAATAGGACTAAAACAATATGGACAAAGAGTCTATATACTCATATTCATGCAGACACACACCTAGTGCTGTTATGTTACCTCTGATCTCCATGGCGCAATTTTCTTCTAGCCAAGGATAGAGTTTTTTCTCAGCATACCTTCAAGACCTGTTCAATGATGTATACACTGCCAAGTACAGAGAAGCCTTGCTCCCCACATGCCTCAATGGAACAGAAAGACCATAAAGAGAATATTAAAGTACAAATTAATTAATGTCATGATAGAAGTCTTTTGTTAAAGCAGGTAGGAGTTATTAGTACATTCATTTACAAAATTACATTGAATCCTTACTATGTGAGTTATTTTTCTAGACTTGAGGGATGTGGACTAGTGAAATATAATGGGCCCTGAGGTAAGTCTTAAGGGAGAATGAAAGTTATCTAGGCAAAGGAGAACAGGTGTGAGTTCTAGGCATGGGAGAATATGCTAGTGAACAAAGAAGAATTAAGAGTGCATAGCCTCTTTGTAACAATGTGCCTAGTCCAATAAGTCTGTACATATGGTTTTTCTATAATTTAGCTTCCTCTTAGCCTATTTGTATGCCTTTTATTACTTTTATTTGCCTCATTGTTTGGGTAGAATTTCTACTACTATATTGAAAAAGAGAAGTAAGAGTGACATCCTTCTCTCTTTCCTGATTTTGATTTTGGAGAAAATGCTTTCAGTTTTTCCAAATTCTGTATGATGTTGGCTCTGGTTTTATTGTAGGTAGCCTTTATTATGTTAAAGTTGATCCTTCTTTACTAAATTTGTTGACAGCTTTTATCCTGAATGTTTTTGCATTTTATTACAGGCTCCCTCCCATCATCTATGTAATTGTTATTCTTGTCTCTATGTGTTGTACAATGTTTATCGATTTGTGCATGTTGAATTATCCTTTGATGCCTGAATAAAACCAACTTGATTATGTGGTATAATCTTTCTTATGTGCTGTTAAATTCAGTATACAAGTGTTTTTATTTTTGTTTTTGTTTTTGTTTTTGTTTTTGAGGAGTATATTCCATCTACATTAATCAGGGATATTGTTCTGCAAGTTGTGTTTTATTTCTGCTGTTGTTATGTCTATGTCTGTGCTAACAGAGTAATTTGATAATTCTTATCAATTTTTTATGATAAGAATTGACATTGGTTCTTTAAAAGTTTGGTAAAAAATCAGCAGTGAAGCTATCTGGTCTAAGACGTTCTTTTTTGGTGGACTTTTTATTACTGATTCAATCTCATTAACTTGTCATTAGTCTAATCAGGTGTGTTATATCCTCTTGGTTCAATTTTGATAAGTTTTATATATCCAGGTATTTCTACCTTTCTTCTACATTTTTCAATATGCCGACAGATAGTTTTTTTCATAAAAATCCTTACAGATCTTTTGAATTTCTGTGATATTAGATACAATATCTCCATTTTCATTTCTAATTTTGTTTACTTTGTCTTCCTTTCTTTTGGGGGGATTAGTCTGGCTAAAGGTTTCTCAGTTTGTTTATCTTGTCAAAGAACCAACAGTGTTTTATTGATTTTCAGTATTGTTTCTTAAGTTTCTATTTCATTCATTTCTTCTCTGATTTTTTTTTATTCTACTAATTTTGGGTTTGACTTGCTCTTGTTTTCTAAGTTCTTGAGATGCATCATCATGGTGTCTAGTTGAAATCTTTTTTTATTTTTAATGTAAGCACTGATTGCTGTAAATTTCCCTCTGACTACTGGTTTTTGCTGCATTTCATCAATTTTAGTATGTTTCCATTTTAATTAGTTTCAAGGAAATCTTTAAATTTCCCTTCTCACTTCTTTGATGTTCTAGTATTCACTCCAAATTATCTTATCCAGTCCCCATGCATTTATAAAATTTGTAAAAATATCTCATTGTTGATTCTAATTTTATTTTGTTGTGGTCAAGAAAAACACAGAATATGATTTCAATTTTTTAAATTTGTTAAGAAATTATTTTGTGGCCTAATGAAGGTCAATTCTAAAGGAGATTCCATGAAAAGAATATGTATTCTGCAGCAGCTGTTAGATGGAATTTTTCAATAAATGGTCAAAGTAATATTGAGCAAAAATAACATTGGAGTGAACACAATACCTGATTTCAAGACATATTATAGAGACATAGTAAGCATAACATCATGGTGTTGGCACAAAAACAGACACATAAATTAATGGAACAAAATAGAGATATCAGAAACAAAGTTATGCAAGTAAAGTCAATTATTTCTTTGTAAAACCACAAAAATCAATAATAAAAGCTACTGGAAAACTGAATATCCACATGCAGAAGAGTGAAAAGTGACTCTTCACAACCTATACAAAAAAAAAAATCTCAAGATGGATCAAAGACTTAAATGTAATACTTGAAACTCAGAAAATACTGGAAGAAAATAAGGGAGACTCTTAAAGATATTGGTAAAGGCAATGACTTTCCAGATAGGACCCCAAAAGCACAGGAAGCAAAACCAAAAATTGACATATCAGATTACATCAAACTAAAACCCTTTTGTACAACAAAGGAAATAGTCAACAGAGTAAAGAGACAACCTATAGAATGGGATAAAAGATTTGCCAACTGTTCATCTGTCAGAGGGTTAATATCCAAAATATATAAGAAACTCAATACACTTAATTAAAAAAAAGAATATCATCCAATCACAAATGGGCAGATTTTCTGAACAGACACTTTGCAAAAGAGGAAATACAAATGGCCAACAAGTAAATTTTAAAATGTTTAGTGTCAGTAGCAACAAATGAAATGCAAATTAAAACTATAATAAAATATCATCTTGTTTCAGTTAGAAGGGCTATTATAAAAACAAATAACGAATGAGGCAAGGATGTGAAGGAAAAAAAAAACTCTTGTACAATGTTAATAAGAATGTAAATTATTGCAGCCATTTATGGAGGACAGTGGAGAAATTTGTCAAAACACTAAAAATAGATCTACCATATGACCAAGATATCTCACTTCTGCTATTCAGCCATAAAAAAAAAGGACTAAAAACATGTTATTTGAAACAAAATGGGATGCAACTGGAGACCAGTATTAAGTATGATAAGCTAGACACTAATAGATAAATATTGGGAGTTCTCTCTCACATGTAGAAGCTAAAAATACATAATAGCTGTGTGGGTGAGGATGGAAACAGGGTGGTTGGATTTGATCATTGCACACTGTATACATGTATGGAAATATCACACTGAACTCCATTAATATGCACAATTAATATGTGTTATATAAGACTACATATGGGGCTAGAAATCTAGTAGATAAATTCACAGATTAATAAGGACTTTGTAAACTATGCTAAAGGATATATACTTAATTCTAATCATTATAAGACACCAAATGATTTTAAGCAATAAAGTGAAGATTTCTTTCCATTCAAAAATATCAAGGCCTGCATTTTAAGACTATGTCCTCTTCTGCATTGTATACTAATAACCCATCTCCCATTCCTTAAATCTAATATCTGTACCCATAACACTTGTGGTTTGCAATATATAGTCTCAGTTCCTACTTCCCAATCTCATTTTGTGTTCCTTTTTATATTTGCCAAGCTAGAATTTCCCTTTTACTTGAAATCTGTTTATACATTTTTAAACTTTACGTATTTTGCTGAAATTTTTGTTCTTTAAGGTGTCAGAGATAGGCCCATTTTAGAATATCTTAGCTTCCATACTGTCACAAATTTCTATATAATAAATAGACATTGTACATTTATTGTGCTATTATATAAAGTTAAAATGGAATTTTATGATTTTAAGTCCTTTAATAGTCTTTAGTATTATGTAATTGATTCTATAGTATTTTATATATCATCCTTTCCCCAATATTTAAGAGTTCAGAGAAACTATTGTTACAGCTAAGAAAGACTTAATAAATGAGCAAGTAGGAGTGTTTATCATATTTCTGGGATACTGAAAAATGTTCAAAGTGTCATAGAACCTACCAGAATTAAGTGTGCCTAAGGAGATCCAAATTGACTTCACAGAAATCTTTAAAACTTACTAAGAGCCTATTGTTCTCATTATGAAAAAGCTATAAAATTTATATGCATAAAAATACAACCAATAGATATGAAATAGAAAGTAAAAGTCGTTTTGTTTAACCTATTCCCAGAGATAACAGTGTGGTAGCATATTTTCTGAGTTTTCAATTTTTATATATAAGTATTCACACATTTGCATACACATAAAAATATCACTCATGTATGTATACATGGTGGCATTGGGGAAATTATAAAAGTTAAATTATTGTGCTAAATAGAAATATCATTTAAATTTTGTAAGTCCCTTTCAAATTTCTCTAGAATAAATATTTTGTTACTTGGAGCTATTTAAAATATTTAAACAAAACTGATTAAGGAATCTTCTCAAAAACTGAATAAATTTTATCAGAGAAAGATAACTTAAATTATCCTGAAATTAAATGTAGTAGATATACATTTGAATGGCAATTTCCCTAGTATTAACATGTGAGAACTCTAAGTAAGTTTTGTTTTTTCCCCCTTTAGTCCTATTTAATAAGTAAATCACAGTACTAGGTACTTTATATATGATATCCCATTTCATTTAACATAACCTTTTAAAAAAGATGTCATTATCCTCATTTTATACAAGAAAATACAAAGTTTAGTTTTGGCAAATACCTTACAAAAATTACCCAGCTTTTAAGCAAGTGAGTACGAAGAAATAAAGTCTTGTTGAACGGCTACCATAATGTCTATTTTTTCCTCAAATTTTTGAGGTCAGAATATGTGATTTTTTCAATCAACACTGAAAATTTATTATTTGAGTTTGATCAAAAAAATGCTGTGAAATTCAAAACGTAATAAAGCACATTGCCTAATCATTTTAGGAATTTGTGAGAAAGCAAAAGTTTAGAAGAAGAATATTGGGGAAGTCATGAAGTAATTAATACTAAAGGCCACATCTCAGGAACTTTCCATACAATACATCTATTCTTGCCACATAGTCATACAAAGAAGTTTGTCTGTTTGTTTTGGTGCTGGTGACTGAACCCAGGGCCTCATGCATGCCTAGCATGCACTCTATCACTGAGCTACACTCCAGGCCCAGAAGATATTATTTTATCTTTACTTTAAGATGAAGCAATTAAAACTTAGGAGATTAGTTTAATTGTCAAAATCAACTGTCTAATATATTGCAGAACTAAAATCAATCCAAAACTGTTTCTGCCGACAAAGAGATTACTAACTCAAGTTTCTACAAAATTCAAGAAGATTTAAAAAAAAAAAAGTCTGTGACTCTTGTAGATGTATCATGGTATATAGTAACGGGGTCTAAAGATTAATTTCTCCTGCAGGAGTAGGCCTATGTCATCTGCTCATTTATGTCCTGGTTGAGACTTTTCAAATGATAAGTGAAAGAATGAACGGCAACCAAGGTGATTTCCAGTGAAAGATGGCATATTAATCACATAGATTTTCCTTCTTTCATTCTAAAAACTCCCTAAAATAATAAAATAGAGCTTACTAAATGATGACTGGAAGATTAAGAAGAACTGGAAATGATATGAGAGTGAGAAATTTTGGAAAGCTTAAAAGCACAATAAGTGGTAATTAAAATATTGTAAGAATGAGGAAACAGAATCTTAAGACAAGAGTGGGGGAAACTAAGCAGCAGCACAGTTTGCACCATCATGCCCCCAAAACTCAGTAAAGTGGTATTAGGTACATGGGGAAATGGGTCAGAAGTGGAGCTGAGAATTGCTTGAAAGTTGAAGAAACCGACTCCCTAGAGCTTCTCAGTCATCCCTTGGAACTGCTCTTCTTTCAGCAGAGCTGAATATAGGAGATGTTGAGCCTCTAAAATGATAAAGCAGATATACTCTGGGGCATACTAAGAAGAGTCAAAATCTAGGAATCTCACCTGGCATAGTGGCGTACACCTGTAGTCCCAGCCATTTGTGAAGCTGAAGCAGGAAGATCTCTCAAGCCCAGGAGTTCTAGATCAGCCTGAGCAAAAAAGTGACATATCCTCGAAACAAACAAACAAATATAAAACAAAACAGGATTTATGTATTTTTAGAGGGAATTTAATGAATGATTTTGTACTGAGTTTTGAGAAATTAGTTTTCTTCTAATACATAGCTTTCAGAATAATATCAATCAAACTACTACCATTCAAACAGAAGATTGTAGATTATTGTCTAGGGGATTTTTATCAAAACAACACAGAGGACCCAGTAATGATAACTAGTCTCCTTGCAATGAAACACCTCAGTCAGATCAAATAAAGAATGAAGCACACAGGGAGAATTAAGTTTGCAATCAGTTTATTTTTGTCATAAGCTGAAGTATTTAAAAGTAGTCAATGATTGACAACATTTGAAGAAATCTGCAAGCATTAAACTCATAGATATTCCAAAGGAACAGAATAAAAGCAATGTGTAGATCCAGAAGCTATATAGGAAGATTAAAAGCTTAGAGAGAGAGAGAGAGAGAGAGAGAGAGAGAGAGAGATATTCATTACTACCATCAGATATATGAAAAAATGTCCCATTGAATAGAACCTGAATTATCAGACATTTTGCCTTAAAATAATAAAAATAAATTTTAAAAAAATTTCTGAAATGAAAATATATGATAGTAGAAATTTAAAATTCAATAAAAGGAATCAGATTAGGTATAGGAAATAGAAATTTTTTTTTTAAAAGAAAAAAATATTAGAATATTGACCCAGACCCAGAAATTTCAACATTTGAAAACATTTCAGGAAAGAACAGAGAAGATTGAGTGGAACAAATAAAGTAAAATAATTCATAAAGTAAGTCAAGAAAATCTCATAAAATTAAAAGGGCCCAATGGGTATTCAGCACAGTGCTAATGAGTGGACTCCACCTGGGTTCACCATTGTGAAATTCAGAATACCAAGGACAAACAGATGATCCTATAAGCATCCAGAAGAAGACAAAATAGGCTACATAAATGATTTAGAAACAGGGTGGCTTTAGACTTTCCAATAACAATGCTAGAAACTAGATGACAATGAAGCAAATTCTTCAAAATGCAGAGTGGCTCTGATAACCAACCTAGAATTCTATAACCAACCAAATTGAGCAACCATGAAATAGGAAGAGGTTTTCAAATTTGAAAGATCTCAAAAAAGAAATAAAAATCGTCACTCAAATACACTTCTCAAGAAGCTATTGAGAGGATGTTCTCCACCAAAACAAGGGATAAATTCATAAAGAGGAAGAGATGGAATTTAGAAAACAATAGATCCTCTCAAGAATGGAACCCTCAGTACAAAGGTGAATGAGACCATGATGGCAGCTGCTGACCTGGTAGAGAGACACCAGCCCAGATCAGAGCAGAGCGTGTGTGTGTGTGTGTGTGTGTGTGTGTGAATCAAACTCACAGATGTGCACGTTAGCAAGGCTCTGGTACCAAGTGCTAACCCCAACCCCTTATTATTTATTTAACCAAACTTATGACATAACTACATTGCAAAGCTGAGTTTAGGGAAATAGGATGAATAAGAAAGAAGTAGAATGACATGGTTAGATATTTGTTTTCCATAGGAGAGAGTCAAAATATAATGGCTAAAATTTAAAAAATCAAAACTTACACTAAGCATGTCATTCAAAAAAGTAGAGACAACAAAAGAACAGCTCAAAAAGTACTAAGAAATTACTTCTGGGAAAGAAAGATGGAAAGGCATAAGGTGGGCAGTTTATTGCTATTCCATAAAAATAATATAGAACTGTTGAAAAATGTGCCTTTTTTTATTTAGAAAAAAAACTTAAATTGTAGTAAAAGTAACAGATCACTGGTATTATTGAAAAATCAGCTGAGTTAATACACATTTTCCATCCCAATCTAATAAAATATTTGTGTGCAAAAATGCCAAGATTTGGCCTAATTGAAAAGAAAGAAACCAGAGATGAACTTCCTGAAAAAGAAAATAAAGAGAAATGTTTCTTTATCTTCAACTAAAGCAGGAGTGCTGGGTTGTTCGGATTTTTTTTTTTTTTTAGTAAGAGCACAGCTTTACTGGCTGAGCACTGCCTTTCCTGTGGAAGGAAAAGCTGTTGTAAGTTGAGTGCTAAAGTCAAAGAGCGGCAGACCCACGCCTGCTGTTTTCAATTAGCATGCCAGTCCCAATGGCATGTCCGGCAGACGGTGTTTTATTAGGGGTTGGTCATCTCCTCCTCCGAGCCACGTGAACAGCCTGCGGTTCTACATGCTTCCCTTGACCTTCCAGTCCCTCTGGAGTTGTGTGACCACTGGAAGCTGAAGCCACAGCTGTCTGCCACTTGACTCCCAAAGCTCAGTCTGCTCTGCAGTTTTCCCTGGGGACAGAGAGGGGAAGTAAGTTGAAGGAAAGAAATGTCTCTCCCTGAAATACAATCATTCTTTTTGCGTGAGCATGTTTGATGACTGGGACGAAAGCACAGAGGCAGAGGTGGCAAGCCTGTGAGTGCTCAGCAGGGCTGAAATGGGAACGTCTGCTCCTCCCAGCCAAGGCACTGAGTCTAAGTTAGAGGAGACTGGCTCTTCACAGACCCAGTATGGGACAAGGATCCTTAAAAGAGTGGCACATGAGACTGGAGAAGAGTGAACAGATCTGGAATTCTGCCTAAAGAAGAAAAGGTTGAGGGTGATTTATAAAGGAACTCCGGAGCAGGAAATGTCATTATATTAGGAATGAGGACCAGATGTTCTCAATCTCATCTGAGCACAGAGTAGAAAGAAAGAATGACTTTATAGAATAAGGCAGAACTTCATGACTGTTGTTAAACACTGAAATGGGGTGCTCATGGAGGTTGTGGAATTCTCCATAAAAATGAGACCTTTGTCTTATATGGGCATTTGTGTATAGCTTTTCAGAAAGTATAAAGGGTTCAAGGAACAATGTCTGAGGGGTTCCTTTCTGAGTATTTTCTGTGTCACAACGGAGCCTTTTGGGTAAATATGGAGAAAAGCCCCTTGAAAGCCCCATCTATAGTAATCTCAGGGCCCATAGTTATATGGACCTAAATGATCGATAAAAATTTAAATTTTTTACATTTTTTTTCTTCTATTCTTCTATTCCAGTTTCTTGCACATGTTTATAACCATGTCAATTACAGTGATACCCGAGGATGACAATCCTTCCTTTCCACCCTTTCACTCATGGCTTTTTTATTTTTTTGTGTTAGAGACCAAAAAACTTATCATTAAGATAAATTATCTTTGTAACTTACTCCTTTGAGATGGATTGAAATTCTCTTTTGACACTCTTAAGATATTTAAGGACAACCTATAAAGTTGTTTCTGTTTTAAGTTAAAATTTTTCTTTTATTTTTTTAAATGGGGTAAGAGCAAGATCTAAATGTATTTTTTCGCTTTTCTATATGTTAATTTTACCTGCAAGTCTTACAAAATATCAGTTCACCTTTAAGATGGAAATACCCATGAGACCTAGAATTCTTCTCTCACAGAAATTTTAACAAACCAACCAATAATGGATTACTTGATCATTTGGAATTTATTGTAGTCTATAGTTATAATAAGTAGTTTTCAACTTATATTTTCTATGCTTCAAATCAAAGCTAACATTTTAACTAGTATAGTGACCATGAAAAAAAGGCTGATGGCTAATTACTACTGGTTATTCTACTGTTTGCTGATTAATGAGTTAAGTTACTATGATAGCCATGTATTTAGATCAATTAAACTCATCTGTGCATCTTTTAATTAACTAAATTATAGTTATGTCAGTAAGTTCATATAATTTTGTGATTTTAATGTTATTTGGCAAATAAATATTATTGAAAGTAAAATAAAAATCTACAATTGTTGAAACTAAACTGAGACATATAAGTTTTATGTAACTATCTTCTTCATATCATGGCTAAACTTTCTTAATGGAATGATATTTTTCCTGGTGCTCATCTTTAATATGGTGAGACCAACACAGAATCTAAACATTTACCAATGTTTTAAAAATACATACATAAATCAGCAAAATTTCTTGAAATGGAAGGATCTTAAAATCTGTTTTATCCATCCTGCTACTTCTAGTAATCCCTGAACTTCTAGAGGACAGTGAATTTAAAGCTGTCTTATAAGATGCCTGGCTATTCTGTTGGCTAACAGGCAGAAAGAGGAATGAGAAGGTGTGGTCAGAGGAAAGCATGTGAACAACTAGAGATGACTATATTTGTGTCACAGGATCACCAGGGTAAAGAATCATGGATACTAATAGCTTGCTACTCAGAGTATCATAAACTATGCTGCCTCCAAAATACATAAGCAGTCCCCAAAGCCACAAGAATTAGCATTGAGAGCCCTTTTAAAAAGATAATCACAGTGTTTGCTGTAGAATGGATTCAAATACTTAGGTGTATGAATTAGTAATTTCATGTATATGTGTATATATATATATATATATATATATATATATATATATATATATATATATATATTATTTTTTATCAGGTGATGACAATCCAAGGTAAGGATGGTTATGGTTATTTTGGCACCAAGTACATATATCTATCTTCAAGTTTTGTCAGGCAAAATTGTAATGAGATCAAACTTGCAGAAACCCAGTTTCTGTTCAGAATGAGCTCTGTATTAGTGTAATTAATATTTTTACTCTAAAACAACTGTCTTTTCGTGCATCCTGTAGAAGGTACAGTGTACCAAATAACTATGTTGGAGGGGAAAAATCTTGGAAAAAAAGAGTTGACTGATGATAAATGCAGTGAGAAGGATGGATGGATGGAAGGAAAGATGGAGAAAAGAAGATGACTCCAAAGTTCTTGGCTTGAGAAACTAGCTGCAATACATTGTCTCTGACTGTTGCCCAAAATTGGAGTGGAAAAATCAGTGTGAGGAAGAAGCAATGAGTTTTGTTTATAACTGTAGTATTTTAGATAACATGGCTTCTCCCCTCAAAATAATGTTCTGTAAGGAAGTAAATTAGTACAAAGTCAGGATTGAACCACAGGTGAGAGGAGAACATTTAGGTCAGAAATATCAGCACGAGGTTGGAGTGGAAGCTTTCATGGGCTACATCTAACCAGGATGTTCTGTTTCTAACATTGGGAGACTGGACAAGTAGTCATAAGCAGATTTTTGGAAAAAATAAGAGGCAGAGATAAGAAAAATGGAAAGGATAAGGAAATACAGTAATAGAGAAGCTTTATTTCTAGAATTTTGCTGTATTTTTGAATTTGCATGACTCTCCACATAAAATTTACCTAAAATTATCTTATAAAAAAGGATGGATACAATTATATTCTATCTGAAAACATAATGGTGCAAACTAATAATAATACAAAAATTTTAAGATGTTATTATGTCCCCTCTGAAAAGAGCATAGCAAAAATGCAGGGAAGAGATGTTCTAAACTATGCAGAAATATACATTTGTGATTAACCCGTATGAAAGCAGGACTAATTTATGGTGATTGGACTTGGAAAGTTCCCCAATGATTTTTAAATTTTATTTCCTAAGAACTAGAGCTAAAAATAGAAACAGAGTTACTCACAAAATTTTATCAAATGTGATTTTTATCAGAAGTTTCCACTGACTTAGGTTTAATTCAAGAAGAAAACAATTCCATGGCCAGCTTAATCCTCTAAATACAATATGTAGACCTGACTATTTAACTTCCTCTCATCCTCTTTTAAAGGATTCCTATTTAGTTTCTAAGTTTCCCAGGTAGGTTTAACTTATACCTTTCATTTTGTTTGGATAATTTCATTTGACATCTTTCAATCACTTGTCACCCTTTTAGCTGTTTTTAAATAAATAGCACAAAAATATTCATTATAAAATGTGAAACAGTGCGAAGTTTTCCTTGAGTATGATATTAAATGTTTGACATGTTTTCAGTAGCTTTTATGCCATTTGACAATCCAGAGGTAAATTTTTGGCTGATAAGACTGGTACATTCTGATGGGAATCATGTGCTGCTTGGTTTCTAAGACTTTTGACCCTAAAATCAGTAAAGTTGGATTTTTTAAGGTTCTGTTTTCTTAGCTCTGAAATACGAATCCATATTTACAAGTTTTGAAGATTTGTCTGGGTGTGTTTCATGGTATTAATATATTCATATACATAATTAACCTACCGTATTTCACAAGTAGAGAGAGCTTTAAGCTAATTTAAGTTGGCATTTGAATTTTCCCCATGTTTCATGTGCAGTTCCATCAGTGGCCTCATCATTGATGCCTCCATCAAGGGACAATGATATACTCAAGATCTCTCAGAGCTGGAAGTACAGATTGGGAAATTAGAGTCACCTGTTTATTTTCTGGAAATTGGTTAATACTAATTTGTGAAGGCAGACAGTGAGACAATGTATTTGTGAACTTTAAAATTTTCTACACATGATCAAAAAGTCAATCTTTTGTAAGACATTTACTGTCTGAAATTAAAAGTAAACAGTGGACACTTTTAAGTCACAAAAGTGCCTCCCACCCTTAACTCTGTAACTGCTGTCCCTGTTGGAGGTGAAGGACGGCTCTTCTGCTTTATTAATTTTGTGGAGGAATCCCAATAATGATAATCTCAGCCCCCTCCATGCCTTCATTTATTTCTCTTCAAAAAGACAAAAGATTCAATGTGACAAGTAAATCTGTAAGAAACAAAGTAATTTTCTTTCTTTGGCCATTCTCTTTTTGTAAGAAGATATCCAATGGTCTATCACTGCTTTATGCCTAGATAGATAAGTTTGTCTGATTCTGAGAATCGATTTTAGGAGGTTCAATTTGTCCACATATTTAAGCTACATAAGCTTTATTATGAATTATTTTCTTTTCCATCTGTTACACTCTTGAATCCTACTTAGTGTAGTCATCAAGCAGAGTAGAGAGAGATTCTTTATCGAGACCCTTCAACTCTGTCCCTTATCTTCTGACAATTAGCCTTTTATTTATGGTTTTCATACTACAAATCTTTGTGAAGCTTCTGCAACATGTAGAGTACTATTTGAGGGCTTGGTTGGGGTAAAAGGGTGGGCTCAGTTCCAGCTCTAATTGAGTTCTATTTTATGTCTAACCAGTTGAGTGGGTCAGCACTCAACCCAGGCAAAGCCACTATATTTTTTGTGAAGCTGGAGGAATTAGCTGAGAAATAGAAGGAAGTCAAAACTCTGATTCTCAATATCTCAATTTTATCTCACTCCATTCAGAATGGCAATTATCAAGAATACAAGCAGTAATAAGTATTGGCAAGGATGTGGAGAAAAAAGGTACACTCATGCATTGCTGGTGGGACTGCAAATTGGTGCAACCACTTTAGAAAACAGTATGGAGATTCCTCAGAAAACTTGGAATAAAACCACCATTTGACCCAGCTATCCCACTCCTCAGTTTATACCAAAGGACTTAAAATCAGTATACTTCAGTGACACAGCAACATCAATGTTTATAGCAACTCAATTCACAATAGCTAAACTATGCAACCAAACTAGATGCCCTTCAACAGATAAATGAATAAATAAAATGTGGTACATATACACAATGAAATATTACTCAGCCTTAAAGAAGAATGAAATTATGGCATTTGCAGGTAAATGGATGGAACTAGAGAACATCATGCTAAGTGAAATAAGCCAATTACAAAAACCAAGGCCAAATATTTTCTTTGATAAGCGAAGGCTGATCCATAATGGGGGTGGGGGAGTAGAAAAGAATGAAGGAACTTTTGATTGTGCAGAGTCAAGATAGGGATGGGATTGGGCTGTGGGGATGGGAAGGACAGTAGAATGAGACAGACATTATTACCCTATATACATGTATGATTACACTACTGATGCGACTCTGCACCATGTATAGCCAGAGGAGTGAGAATTTGTGCTCCATTTGTGCATAATGTGTCCAAATGCATTCTACTGTGATGTATAACTAATTAGAACAGATAAAAAAAAAGTAGAAGGGAGGCCAGTAGAATAAAGGAACGGGATCTAGCGGGGAGGAGAAGAAGGAAAGGGGAGGTACTGGGGAATGAAATTGATCAAATTATACTGTTTCATTGTGTGTACATATAAATATAATAAATACCACCCCCAAGAAAAAAGAAATTCTTTCCCTCTCTCTCTCTTTTTTTTTTTTTTTTTTGTGGAGCTGGGGTTGAACCCAGGGCCTTGTGCATACCAGGCAAGCATTCTACTGACTGAGCTATATCCCCACCCCAGAAATTCCTTCCTTCTCCAGGCTGAATAATATTCTATTTTATGTATGTATTTCATTTGATTTATACACTCACCCATCAATGTACAGTTGAGATGCTTTACGTTTTGTTTATAATAAATAATACTTCTATGACAAAAAAAAAGAAGTAAAAATTTATTTGGGTCATGGTTTCAGTCCATGGTAGGCCTGCTCCATTACTTTGAGACTTAGGTAAGGCAAAAAATCATGGGGGGAGTGGGGGGAGGACATGGAAGAGGAATATTGCTCATCTCATAGCAACCACAAAGAGAGAGAGAGAGAGAGAGAGAGAGAGAGAGAGAGAGAGAGAGAGAGCGAGCGCCAGGGCCAGAAACAAGATCTACCATTCCAGGGCATATCCTCAGTGACCTACATCCTCCAACTAGGTCCTACCTCCTACAGTTTCTACCGCCTCCCAATAATGCCATCAAATGTGAATCCTGCAAGAGATTAATTCACTGATGAGGTCAAAACCATTATGATCCAGTCACTTTCCCAAATCTCTATCCCAAATATTGCTGCAGTGGGGAATAAGCCCTTAACACATGAGCCTTGGGGGACATGCCAGATCCAAATCATACCACCATGTAATTAATAATGAATTCATATCTCCTTTACAACTCCTTCACCAAAATGGTTGTCTTTGCTACTTTACAGGGCTTCCTTGGACAGTCTTCCAGAACCAGGGGGAATAAATAAAAAGAGAATAGATGGATCCCGAGACTCTTCTTATATTAGCCCCAGAATTGTATAGAAAGAACATCTTTGGAGAATGTATTATTAACTCAGCTGGGGAAAAGGTATGCAGACATTTCTAAAACCTACCCAGTTTTCCTTCCACCTGGAACCCATATCATTATTTTGCCTGAGAGACCAGCCTGTTTCCTTTTTTACTCCTAATCTACTGCTCTGCCAGGGTCTATACAGGCTGTCTGTCACCCTAATAAGCTGGATAATGTCTGCATCCTGGGATAGATTTTTGCTTTCTCAAAGATACTCTATTCCAAGAATTATAATGCTTTTTTATTAGTTTTTGAGCAGTAAATGTATGTACTATTCATAGAGCATGCCAAATAGTTTTAAAATGACACTATGGAAAATCATTAGCCAAGCACTTTGCAACTTTTTAAGACAGAATTTAAATACAGTTTCAGGCACTCTCATAAAAACAATCTTTATCTTTTTCTGACTGTGACCGATTTTGACTCTGCTAGGAAAATCTCAGGGTGGAAATTTCCTGAGCTGACAGCAGGTCACACTAAATTAGAGCCATCACTCTTGGGGGGAGGCAGGAGTTAAAGAATATAACTGGATTTATTTCTCATTAGCTATACATCCATGAAAGCATTGACCAGTAACTTTCTAATTTCCCAGTTTTAAAAATAGTGGATTAGATCTTCCATTCAGCTTCTCCTGGAAGGATGGGAACAAATAGATAACTCACAGTGAAGGTTTCTCACAGTACAGTTCAGAAAACTTTTTTTTTCCCAAGAGAAGATCTTTTCCTTTTATTTCTTTTCCAAGTTTATATTATTTTTCCATGGCACGTGATTGGAATATAAAAACCAGATACACTATACTCTGTAAATGGATCTCTAACATGGAAACCTGATTGAGGGGCACACAGACTTTCACCAGAAGGAGTGATTCATGCGGACTGAATCACGGCCCATGCATGCCCAACCTTCATCTCTCAAATGTTCTTTAGGAAAAATAGACTATTCCTCTGCCTCTAGATAGCTTTTATTTCCTAGTCACATTAATGGACACCCTAAATACTAAAATTTTAGTATGGGTAGATAACTATGAATTTAATCCAGTGTTTGAGAGATTTCCAGGAACTGAAGGCAAAGGGAACATTGGTTTCTATTAATGACTTTCATCCTCTCTCAACTTTTAAAAAGAGAAGTTTTTTCCTGTGCATCTATCCTGACATCACTCTTAACTTTGTTTTTTCTTATCTCTTCTTTTGGCATGTATTTTGTTCCCCAAATCCAAGGTAACTCTATAATCAGCTATAGTGACTAGAACAAACTATACAGAAGTTTAATGCATTGTAGCCCAAAGTATTTGCTTTTCCTTCCATGTGTCTGTGGTTTGTCTGGGGTGACTGCTGCAAGCTGAAGGTGGGCTGTGCTTGGTCCCAGGCTTATGTTGTTTCAAGTGGACTCTGTATGAATACACATACTCCTAAGTCCAGGAGCTACACAAAGCACATTCTCAAGGTGGCTTAGAGGAATTCATGAAAGCAAGCACAAATCTATGATTCCTCTTAAGACCTAGAGGCCTGTTTAGTTCTCTTTTCAATTTGAATCAACAACAGAATATGACTACGAATAGATAATTACTTTTACTGATACAGTTATTAATAGAAAGCTGTTTCCTCAAATAAATGAGGCGATTATCCTAATTTGTTCTTGACAAGTCAGTGTGAAGTACTACATTAAGTTTATGTCATCAACTTTTAACAATTTAATAAAACTATTAAAAATTTGAACTATACACAGAAAAAAGACATTCAAAAGGATGACTTAATTGGAAACTTGTTTATATGAAGAAAAATTGAAAAAAATAAACGGTTTTATCTTAAATAATAGAGATAATGATTATTTAATGTTTCTTAATAAGTTTTTAAAAGATTACTGCAGTCCGGTTATTATCTTTGCTATTATTGAGGCCAAAAGTTGGAACAAAACCAAATCAACTGTATTTTGTATAACTATTATTACTGATGGTTTAACAAGGGAATAGATACCTATATACTTGATATCTCTTTTCCAGGAAATACTCAGGAAAAGTTGGATGGTATTCAAGCTTATTTGCAAATTAAAATATTAGGATATAATTCTATGCTCTAACGTGTGGAAAGAAATATGCATATGTTTTTACCCTTTCATTTACTTATTCATTTTCTTTTTAGTTTAGCAAGCATTTTTTATTATAGCAAAAATGGAGAAAAACAAAACCTTCATGAACCTTACATTCTAGTGAAGAAAAAAGATGATAAATTTGTCAACGATTTCAGGTTGTGATAAGTTCTATTAAGAAAATAAGTGTTGGACTGGGAATATAGCTCAGTAGTAGAGTGCTAACCTAGTATGCTTGAGGTACTGGGTTCAATCCCCAGCACCACCACACACACAGAAAAATTTAAAATTATTTGTTTCAAGAATGTTAAAAGTATAAGTTTTGTTTTTGCCTTTCTATCTCCAACTTCATCAATTTCCATTATCCTTAATTTCCATGGTCAAAACCAAATATTGAAGTCATGATATGGTATAGCAGAGAAAGATATATAAATATGTACTAGGCAAATCTGGTTTCCTTCTTGACTTGGCCATTTACTAGGTATGTAATCTTAAATAACTTAGCCAGTTTAACCCTCACTTTTTGCTATAGTTTGGATGATGAAGGTCCCCCAAGGGTCAAAGCTTGGTTTCCAGAATGGTAGTGTTGGGAGGGGATATGGATCTTCAAGAAGTAATGTTTCATGGGAGCTATTTGAGTCACTGTTCTGACCTCAACCTGTCATCTTTCCTTCTGCTTCTAACCTTGAGATATTAACACTTACTTCAGCGTATGCTTACATCATTATGTGCCATTTTCTCCAGAAATTAAAAATTTTCACATTAGGAACTGATCAATTTTGGACATGAACCTCCAGAACCATGAGCCAAAATAAATCCTTTCTTCTTAAGTATGCTGTTTCAGGTATTTTGTTATAGTAACAAGAAGTTGACTAATGAATTTTCTGTATAAAATGTGGGGAAACTGATACCAGTCATACAAGGATAAAATGAGATGACATGTGAGATAGCTACCTTTGTTGATAGCTATTTTACTGTAGTTCTCCCCACCCCCATGTCCCTCCATCTTTCCCTTCTCCTGCCTCCTTCCGTCAACAGAAGGCTGACCCCCAGGGAGCACATCTCCATTTTCCCTTATTGGTTAACATTCACTTCAGCTTAGTTAAGGAATCACTCACAAAAGATTGGGATATGTGAGGAGAGAGGTCAGAGTATTTGTTCCCTGATGAGTACATGCCTTGGCAGATGTATTAGTAATAGCTCCAACCTTTCAAAACCAAGCCTTCCACAAGGCAGCCTCCTCTTTATAATTATAGTTCTCTTTGGGCTCTTCTGGATCAGAAGGTCACTCTTTTGGAAGTGGTATGCATTCCTACTGACCTTTGTCTATGGATGCTTACTATCCTGACACCCTATACACATATTCATAAGTAATCCATTATTAAAGCTTCTTCATTTAAACCATTTGAGTAAAATTCTGTTTCCCATAGGGATTCTGACTGATAAAGTACTTAATACCAAAAATAACCACACAAAGTAGATCCTCAATTTGGTATTCTGAGACTGTGTTTGTTAAATTATTTGATAAATGCATGCTCTTCTTCAAAGAAAACGCTATGCCATGATGTCAGAATTACTCAGATATCACCAGTGTCCACATGGCACAGAAGGCCAGATATCATACATTTTGCATTTGGTTTCTATGGCAATATAAGAATTTAAAAGACTGTAGGAGTAGTGTTGGGATTGTGGCTCAGGAGTAGAATGCTTGCCTAGCATGTGTGAGGTACTGGTTTTAATTCTCAGCGCCACATATAAATAAATAAAATAAATATTCATTGACTTTTAAACAATATAAAAAATATTTAACGTTAAAAAAAAGACTGTAGGCATGACTGTTTATGACTATTCTGGAGAAATTAACCTAAAAAAGAGGAAGTAAAAAATAAAAAGGATAAGTGGAAGAACTTACTTTAAAAACCAAAGTTTAGTAGAAAACTGTAAACCTCCTATAATGACCTTAAAAGAATCCATTTATACTAATAACTACAGGACAGACGTGACTGAGAATTGGCCAAAAATATAATTGTGCAGTGGTAGAATTGCTACATTTGGTAAACACACAACACTAACAAGGCCCTTATGATAAAGTCAGGGCATTGGTTGAGAGGTTGCCCTGTGAGACTTGTAATGAAGATATCTGGGTTGATTTGAAAATGTAAACTTTGATTTCCCAAATCAACTCAAGATCATTTTCATGAAGAAGTAGCCTCTCTTCCCTGTATAAGAAAAATAATCTTAGAGGCTGGAGTTGTGGCTCAGTGATAGAGCACTTGCCTGGTGTGAGGCCCTTGGTTCTATCCTCAGCACCGCATTATAAATACCTAAATAAAATAAAAGATCCATTTACAACTTAAAAAAATTAAAAGAAAAAATAATCTTTATATGCATAAAGATGCTTCAATGACCTCATTTTGACTCATTTTGACTCACAAAGAAATACCAGATCTTCTCAAGACCCATCTCCATCAGCTCTCATGAGAGCTAGATCCCAGCGTCCTTCAGGTGGAAAATTACTAAGCCTATTTCCAGAGGAAACAAAGTATGCCTCTTAGGATTGAAAGAATCTTTCAAAATTGCATCATCAGGAACCTGATGAATTGTGTAAGAATGTTTTCTAAAAGAGTTATACTGAAGTAGATAAAACATATTGGAGAACTGAGCCAAATTTTCCATGGAGATATATTTACCCAGTATTCTGAATTTAGTGTACCATCCAAAACAGTTTTAAGCATCTCTAGTGGTTTCCTTTGTTGGTTACTGAATCCTGGATTCAAAGAAAACCAATATTTCATGATGTGAAGATGCTAAAACTTCCTTGTTCTTATGTGAAAGAAGGTATCCAATAGCTTAGAGAATTGAGAACCTCCAGGTAGATTTATTATAGACAACATGTCCATCAGGAATTGCCAGAAAACAGACAATCTCCATCAGGGTAATATAGGAGATAGTATCCTAGAAAATATCTATCTATGGTAGCTTTCTTCAGTGAATTTTGAAAATAAAACTGGGATGCTAATTTTTTATTAGGATCTCTCATTTTAATGGGAATAATTTTGGAGTGGGAAAGGCCATGTGGTAATGCTTAATCTTCAAAGCAAAGGTGGTTGCAATTTCCATAATTAGCTATAGTGATGGAGTGAGTGGCAGTCAGTGTTTTGACCTGCAGAAATCTGGTTGTTTAATGACAATTCTACAGAATAGAGAGTAGATGGGCAGCTGACAACTATTACTTGATCTGTGTAATTGGAAAAAGTATATGCCAGATAAACAGAAAAATGACTAGAATCACCAAAGGGAGAGTTCACAATTTGTAGCCTCCCACTCATGTTTGCAGACCTAGGAATTCCCTGAAGAAGGACTATGCAAGTCAGCCCCTAGGAATAAGTTTATATTGATCTCACAGAATTATTATGAATTACCCCAAACTTTCAATAATTGTAGCAACTATTCCAAATATATTGGAATATATTGACTGGTGAAAATTATCATTGATTGAGTAACCAGTTTCCTAGCATAGCAACTATGAACATGGCAAAATATTTTTTCTCAGTCTTTGGAGGTGCTGTAGGAAGCCATTGAATTTGGGGACAATGAAACCATCTCCATTTGAGAAGCATATTTCTGGAGCATTGTTTTCACTATGGAAAGTTGCTAATGCAGGGAGAAAAGATTTCTTTCCTTTTTCTTTGCAAAATTTATGGCCGAGACCCCTGAAAAAAAAAAGACAGATTAAAAAGAGAAAAACTTAAATATTTAATATAGTTTATTTTTCATGAGCCCCTCCAGAAATTAAGACCCAAAGAAATAAGGGAACGTGTTTTTACGGACAATTGTACAGAAATATGATTGAAACCAAAAATGGTATGATCTAATGGTAAGACAACTTGGGGGAGACCTTAGGAAGGCCTGCACTGTTTGTTGAGATTTTTTTCTATGACTTTCCTCTCTTTTAGGCATAAGAAAGACCACTCTAGATTAAGGTTCTTATGATCTATTTTAGAGGAAGAGCAGAAGATTCTTTTATAAACTGCTTCAGAAGGAAAGGTGGAAGGAAGCCAGACTGGCTTGCCTGGTTCTGCTGTTTTCTCAAATGCCAAAAGCTGTATTTTGGGGTAGTGTGTCCTCAACTCCATCACTAAAATCTATTTATAGACATCTAGCTGGAAATCATACTTATCATTCTCCCTTTTAGGTAGGTCTATCCTACAGACAAACTTGTGTAGCTATGCAGCAACCCATCTTCCACCCTGCAGATAAGGATAATACACAAGAGGTTACAAATGCTATGTGAGTCCCTACATAGCCACTGGAATACAGCTGGCCCACCACTCCAGACCGGTCAAGGTTTCATGAGAGAAGAGATAGAAATAGAGATAGAGATGGGTGGGGGGAGGGGGGCAGGGAGGGAGGGGAGAGGGGACAGAGGGAAGGAGAGGGAGAAAGAAGGAGAGGGTCTGAGGGAGGGAGGGGGAGGGAGAGAGGCTGAGGGAGAGAACTTACAAACTATTTAAGCTTTTGTATTTGGGGGTCGCCTTTTCCAGCTAAACATTACCTTAGATTTCTTTCCTTTTTCATTGCAAAATTTATGGCCAAGACCCCTGGGGAAAAAAAAAAGACAGATTAACTAGAGAAAAACTTAAATATTTACTTAATATAGTTTTATATTCTAAATACTATATATATAGCATGTATATATATACTAATTTTATACACTAATATACTTTGAAAACTGAATGTTGCTGTTGCCCCATCCCCCTTCCCCTTACTGTTCCTAAATTAATTCTTTATAGTTCCTTCAACTTAACTATTAATCAAAGATACAAACTTAAGCTTCTGCACATCGCAGGAAACAATTAAGAGCATGAAGAGAGAGCCTGATGAATGGGAAATCTCTGCCAGCTGCTCCTCTAACAGGGGATTAATAATCTGAATATACAAAGAACTCAAAAAAGTTAACACCAAAAAACAATCAATTAACAAATGGGCAAAAGAAATAAACAGGTACTTTTCAAAATAAGAAATACAAATGTCTAACAAATATATGAAAAAGATATTCAACATCTCTAGGAATCAGAAAATTACAAATCAAAACTTCACTGAGATTTCATTTCACTCCAGTCAGAATTTCATCATAAATACAAATAATAACAAATGCTGGTGAAAATGTGGGGAAAAGGTACACTTATACACTGTTGGTGAGACTTCAAATAACTATAATCACTCCAGAAAGCAGTATGGAGATTCTCAAAGAACTAGCAATGGAAGCACCACAAGACCCAGCTATCTTACTCCTTAATATTTCTAAAGAACTAAAATCAGTATACTCTAGTGTTACAAGCCAAACATCAATGTTTGTAGTAGTGCAGTTCACAGTAGTCAAGTTATGAAATCAGCCCAGGTGCCTGTCAGCAGAAGAATGGATAAAGAAAATGTGGCATCTATATACAATGGAGTCTTATTTATCCATAAAAAAAAAAGAATGAAATTATAGCATTCTCTGGTAAATAGATAAAACTGGAGAACAACACACTAAGTGAAATAAGTCAGACTCAAAAAGTCAAGGGTTGAATGTTTTCTCTCATATGGGGAAGTTAAAATAAGGGAAAAAAAGTGGATGTGAAGAGTACAATAAAAATAGAAGGGAGATCAGTGGAGTAGAGAAAGGGGATAGTGGGGGAAAGAAAAGAGAGGGGGAAGCACTGGGGACTTAAATAAAGCAAATTATATTCCATGCATGTATGACTATAAAAATGAACCACAATAGTATGTATAACTATAGTGTACTTATAAAAATATATAAAGAATGTGATGTTTTCATCTGTCACTTTAGAAAAAACTAATAATATTCACTGAAAGCGCAAATGTGGAAAGTAGCACTCACTAATTGATGGTGGGATGACAAACTGATACAAGTTCTTTGGAGGAAAATTTGGCATAATTAATAAAAAGTGTGAAAGCATAGACTCTTTGATCTAACAATAATATCTCTAGGAAGCCATACTATTTATACAAAAAGTTGTGTTTATAAAAACATTCATTGCAGCATCATTTTCAGTAGCAAAAAAAAACTTAAAGCTATTAATAGGAAGAGCATAGATTAGTGTTTGCCTGTATTTTGAAATTCTATACCACAATTAAAATGAGATTGGTCCACATAGAAGAATTGAATAAATAATATAAAAATGTCCATAATATCACATGAAACAAATAAGTCTTGGTATGTATAAAGAAAAGTATTTGCATATTTGTACATATAAACCCTTCAAAATACACACACACACACACATACACACACACACATGTACATGAATATAAGTAGATTGAGTAATAGAATCTTACAAATTCTGGAAGAAAAAATTATAAATTCAATAGATCTGGGGAAATTTTCATTTTTAACTCTTTATATGCCAGCATTTCTTAATAGTTGAAAACAATAAAAATTAAGCTATCTGATACACTAACTTGATAGGTGAAAACAATAAAAAAATAAGGTATCAAACTTAAAGAACTTAAAAGAAATGTAGGAGTCCTAGGTTGTGCTTTGGGAAATGTTATTCTAAATTAAGTACACATTTCCTTTTATAAAGAGTAAGTTTATAAATATGTCACTTGAAATATTTTATACTTTTTTAGGCCAGACTTATTATTATCATTGGTTAACTTGTTCTCAAATTTCCAAATGTAAATGATATTTTCCTCAAGGTAATTCATCTAAAAATAATCCAAGATTTTTAAATTGAAGAAAAAAATTTATAAACTGATGTCTAACTGACCTGATGAATCATTCTGGAAAAGCACCTGATTCATTTTTATTTCAACTAACATTAGTAATAAAAATAATCCAAAAATCCAGAAGCTTATTAATGTTCATATTAAATATTCAAAAAGTCACTTTAGTAACAACAATAATATACATACTCACTAACTTCCCCCAGTTCTCCCCTGGATAAACTCTTCTACGTAAATTTAACTATTCCTAGACGCATTGGTTCAGTTCAAAAAATCATATTTACAGACTCCAAATAAAGGAATTATTGCAACTAAGAAAATTTCTACATTTGCTTCTCCCTGTTTCTCTCTCTAGTCCCTTGATCCTCCAAATGAATGAGGAAAGTAAGAAGGCCATGGAATTCTCCTCCTTCTTTCTGTGTTCCATCAAGGGTTAGCCTAAGCTGTAGTACATCTGAACAGTTATGAAATGGTTTCGTATGGGTGCATACCAGATATTTTCCTTCCTTCTATGGCTCATAAGATAAGTCTTTGTCCAGTGTTACTTTTAAGAGCAGTGTTTACACATCTTATGATTCAGTGTGGTTCTTACCTCAGAGGATATGTAAGATTTTTTTTCATGTGTCTAATGCTCTCAACTTCCATGCGGGGCATTTTCTGGGGAGAACACTTGGCTTTGAAGTTGCCTTTTTAATTCTACTTCCGTTTTCTTCTGGGAAGATTAAAAGGACCTGCTTTTCCAGCTTGACTTACTCAATTAAGAAAAATATTTGAGTTTATTTGAAATTTCTCATTTTTATCACTTGGTATCAATATGTATTTATTTGTTTCTGATTTTGATTTTTGGTTTTCTTGCATGTAAATGATTGCAAAGGGAGTGGTTTTCAAAATATAGTCCCTGAAAGGCAACATTTGGGTCACCTGGGAATTTGTTAAAAGTTCAAACTCTCTTCCCCATCTCAGACTTACTGAATCAGAAACTGAATGTCAGACTCAATAACTTGTGCTTTGGCAAGCTATCTGTGGTTCTAATTCATGTCTAAATTTGTGAACCTTTTTCCTCCCTAGTGTAGAATAATTTGGGAAATGGCTTCACATTTGAATATATGTGTTGCAAATAGAACCAAACCGTTTGTACTTGAAAAAGGAGACACTGGGCTAGATTTTAAATACAAATATGGAGCCATCAAAACAAACAAAAATGCTAAGAGCTGTTGAAATGCTATTGGCTTCTGCTGGGAAGAGGTAGGGATGGTAACTAAAATGGCCAGCTTTTTACTCTCCTATTTAGAGTACTTTTATAGGATGTACCCAAGCATTGGCATCATCAGAAATTCATTGGAACTTATTAGAAATTCATTGAATGTCTTCATTTGAAGAGCCCCTTATAATTTATACTCATGTGGAAAAAAGAGTAGCCACTGCCCTAATGCTACCTGATGGTCTTTAGTGCAGTGTCAAACTACCTCCACCTACATTTACCTTTTGATTGACACTCTTCTGATGCCTACCCTGGATTTTTGCCCTGTTGCACTTATTGACCTCTCTAACCTGTGATTCATAAACATGGAATTGCTGGGTCAAAGACTGTGTTGTATGCCATTTAACCATTAAAAAATACTACAAAATTATGTCTTCTTCTTAACTGTCCCTTTTTCTCTTTTTACTGTCGGTTTGTGAGAATTATTTGCCAAACCTCTGTTATACTGGGTACTTTCTAAACATAAAATTTTTCCAAAAACCGAAAGCAGTAGAACATGTCTCATTTTATGCTGTGTTTCATTGAAAATTATGCTAATAATTTTTCCTTTCTTCTGTTTGTGTTTAATTTTATTATCTGTTATGTGCCATCAGTTTGAAAAATATTTAAATATATAATAAACAATGTTCACAATGACCTTGCAAGGTGACTTTTATAATTTGTAATTTAGACCTGAAGATATCCAGGTTCAGAATAATTAAATCATTTGTCTACTAAGTCACACATAAGAACTAACATATGCAGAAATTAAAGTTCAAGTTAAAACAAATATTAGCTGAAGAGCCAGCTAAGTTATGTGACAAAAATATAAAAGGGGACATTCAGCTTATGTTTTCACATTAACATATCTGGTTGGATGTGAAATGAAAAAAAAAAATCAAGGAGTTGACAGTTTCACTTGTAAAAGATCAAAGTATTTTCATAAAACTAGCTTTAAGACTTATATTGTTCATTCCATAAAGTGACTTTTGCTGCTTTGATGTAATAACAATAATGATATGTCATTATTGTTAAAGTACTCTTACAAGATGTTCCCAAGCCTTGGCATCATCAGAAATTCATTGGAACTTATTAGAAATTCATGGAAGATCTTCATTTGAAGAACCATATGATAATAATAATGATAAAGATAATAATCAACAATAATGATAATGATCAAGATACTACAATGTGACATATGCAATTGATGGTCCTTTAGATATATTATCTAATATAATCCTCTTATCAGTGCTGTAATGCAAGTATTATCATTATCCCTATCTTACAGATGAGGAAACTGAGTCTCAGATAGGCTAATCAATGTGCACCATTGATGTGGAGGAAAGCCACCAAACACTCCCACACAAGCATGTTACTCTTTCCTCTCATTTGTGACTTTTGATCACCAGGTTCTTGGTCATGCTTCCACCACTGTTAAAGACCTATTTTCTAGTTCACCAGCATTCTAGTCATCTGAATGAGGCTGGCAAAAGTGATCCAATAACAGTTCACAATGTTATCGATCATAATTTCCATTCCATTTCTGTCACCTTGTCCTATGGATTCATGTAAAACTTGCCTTTGTTAAACCAAACTCTAACCTGCTGAATGGTAACATTTTCCTTTTGACTATGATCTCTGATACAATTTTTCTGCTCTTATTTTACAAGAACATACAGGCATCAAACTTTTTTTTTTTTACCATTTTATGGTTTAGAAAACTCTCTTCCTTTTAGTGTCTATGGCATGGCCCTTTTGTGGAGGTTCTCATATTTGTCTCCCTGTGACTGTTGACTTCCCTGAATGTAGAGTCTTCTGGTGTAACAGGAATAGGGATTGTGGATGGGGAAGACTGAAGAGTTATTTACAAAGAGCTTGGAGATTAGAAGATCAAAGGAGTGTCTTCTGGATTTATCATAATTATTGTTTTAAGATGTGAGAGATTTCAACAAGTTTACGTGCTTAAAGGTGAATGACAGTGGAGAGGACAGAAAATGAGAAGGAGAGAGAAAATGCTTCAAGTAAAACTGTTGAAGAGAGAGCAGAAAATGGAAACAGAAACACAGTGAAGATTCTTAACAGGAAAACTATTTCTTACCCTGAGAAACAACAAAACTAAGAAGATAGGGGAAATGTGGTAAGAGATTCTTAAGGTACATTTGACCAGATAGCACCTAGTTTCTCAAAGGAGAAGCTGTGTTTCTTTGTGCAGAGTTGCAGCCTGTGCTCTGCCCTCAGCCTGGAAAACTCTTTACTCAGGCCCGAAAAAGGCCTCAATGTCATTTTCCATCACTTTCTCCTCTGATTGTGTTTTAGGTGTGCTTCATAGTATTTGTTGCTAGCTTACATTATGTCTGTGTTGGCCACAACTAGGAAAAAAAAAAGTGTCTGGTTCAGACATTTCTGTATCTGCCAAACTTGAAATAGTGCCTGGCCAACTCTAGTTTCTCAATAAACATTTCTCAAATGAATACACAGCAGTTTTGATGAGCTAGGTAACAATTTGGACTATCCACAAGGCAGGTAAGAGAGTTGCAAATTCTGCCCGGCCACTCTGTGAGTCCCCCTGTTGCTATAGTCAATGGAATTGTGGTGGTGACCAGACTGATTCCAGTTAAAATCATTAAAACCTAATGGAATTTTCATTGAAATAGTCAGATTATAAAATGACTATATAAGTTTAGAAAAATTCCCAAGAACACTAATAAAAATTAATTTAAGATGATAAATAGTAAAAATTCCCATTAAAAATATTGTGTATTTTAATATTTTAAGTAGAGAGAATTCTAAACATTTAAATATTCTTTTAATGCCATGTTAATTCTATAAACTTGAATTATATAAGTGTAAAACTAAAACAATAGTATACTATAAAAATATATGATAATATTTTAAAATTTTAAACTAAGAAAAATTTAACCAAATTTGAAAGCTGAAACAAATAATAATTTAAAAAATATGTCTTCAAATGTATTTAAAAATCTGGAGAAAAATCTGCAATATATCCTTTTTCTCACATTTCTAATTTTAAAAGAAATAACTAAAAAGCAAGGCAGAGTTGTGCATACCTGTAATCTCAGCAGTTCAGGAGGCGAGACAGGAGGATTGTGAGTTCAAAGCCAGGCTCAGCAAAGCCAAGGCACTAAGCAACTCAGTGAGAAACCTGTCTCTAAATAAAATACAAAATATGGCTGGGGATGTGGCTCTGTGGTCAAGTGCCCCTGAGTTCAATCCCAGGTACCCACCCCCCAAAAAAGAAATAACTAACAAAACATAAATATGGCTTATTCACCTCTTTATAAACTATAAATTACTTCAGAATAGGGATCTATCACATTTGACACTAGATAAATACCTCTTGTACACATAAATTAATAAATGTTAGATAATCGTTAGAGACAAATATTTTTCAAAAGTTTCATTTTTACTTTAAACTATACGTTCTGGGTAAATTAAGTTATTTTTCTATGAGATTTGGTGTATGATTATTTAGCATTAGATACATGAAAATTTTTTCAATGAATGCAAACAACCTATAACATTATAGCTGGCCTCTGGGCCTAGACGGTTAAGTTTGCAAAATAGATTTCTTACAAATAAATTGTTGCATTGAATCCAAGTGTCATGAATGCACATGTCATTCATTTTTGGAAAGCAAATATATATTTTCATATGCTAAACATACTAGATGTTTTCTTA
Organism: Marmota monax; assembly: GCF_021218885.2. NCBI lineage: Eukaryota > Metazoa > Chordata > Mammalia > Rodentia > Sciuridae > Marmota > Marmota monax. Next base: position 3,439,366 of record NW_026694256.1, on the reverse strand, counting down.
ATTTCTTTATGTAGAGCTTTGGGATCAAGTATAAGTAGCAAGTAATAAAAACAATGCCATTCATGAAACAGCCTAGAGTCAATATGACAACCTAAAAAGAGGCTGGCAGAGAAATTTCTTTAAATTATAGCCGTATCTCTCCTGGAAGAGGTATCATCACTTACCAGAATAAATTACTTACAACTGGCTCAACTATCTTTATTATAACTGCAAGGCATAAAAATTATGCTACCCATTGAACATTTAAGGGGCCAGAATTATAACAGCAGACCCTCCTCTCTGGTGTTAAGAAAGTAAGTGGGTAATGATCAAATCAGGGTATGGAAATAGCCTATCCTATCCCATAAATATGTACAATCGTTATTTTAATAAAAAAATAAAATTTATAAAAGGAAAAAGTAAATGGGGAAATAGTCATGTATACTCCATCTCATTTCTGCTCAGACATGTTGTTGCAAATTCTTCCTAAAAAGGCTCACTTCCATATCTCATTGCTCCAGGGAACTTGTTCCATATCCACTGCATTTTGGCAGAATCCTAATTGACCTTTCTTTTCAGACATAGTGCCTACCCTCCTCTATTCCCATAAACTTGAAGCTTCAGAATTCATGCTTGTTGAAACTGTTGACTCTAACATACAAACTCCAATCCCTTTTTCCTTGCCTGTAGTCATACAGCAACCTAATTAATCTCTTGTACCTGGGTTCAACTCTGTGCCCAGGAGTAAGATGGATTCCTGCTCATGTGCATGTGTATACACACAGACAAACACACACACACACACACACACACAAACACACTGCTAAAGTGACTCAGAAAAATCTACAACTCCAATGATAAGTAGCAATAATGTTCTCTAATTCCTCCTCACCAATCTCCTGCCTCCCTGTGGTGGGTAGACACATAGCAAGTGGGTCCAATGTGCTGATTCCATTGAATCAAAAGACATTTCTTTTGACATTATCTAGTCATAAGCATCAAAAAATCCTTCAAGGTGAGTACCAGATTAAGCCAGAGAGGTTCTCATTGTCTAAAATAGATGATCAAGTAAAAAAGGGGTACTGCAAATCCTCAGAGCTGCAAGAGATAGACCAATTAAGTGCTATCTCATCTGTATCCTCTTCCAATCTAAAGTCTGAAATACAGAGTGAATTAGCTATTTAAAGTACCAATCTAAATAACCAGTTACTTAATTTTTAGCCCTCTAATAATATACTCTTTTTGGTCTTGAAATAAAGTTCATAACCCTTAGAAACACCCATCAAAACCCTGCATGATTTGACCTGGTAAATTTTTCCACTGCCTTAACTCTCTTGCCCTGAGGCAAACTTCAGACTACATCAAAACCCTGCTAAAAAAAAAAAAAAAAAAAAAAAACTTTTAGTGATTCCCTGTCATCTTTAGACTTGAAGTCCAGCTTCACTTCCTTACCTTGCCTCAAAATTTGTTCCCTTTTGTTCCTGTTTGCTTTGATGAGTCTCAATCTCCTGTCTACATGATCTCTTTTTCCCATGTTCTCCCTCATCCCATTAGTTACTCCTTATCAGTAGAAACTAAATCCCACTTCATCCATGTGTCTTATCTTAATTTCTTCTATAAAGAAATAATTTCTTCACTGTCTGAACTCTTAAAACATTTTACCATGACATAATGTTTATTGCTTTTGTTTGTAGAGTGGTATGATCCTGCCTCATCTCCCCTTCCTGCATGAACACTTCTTCTCATGTAAACAAGGAACTGTATCTGATTCTTCAGCTATTTCAAAGCACCCAGCAACCCTCAGGATCCTTGGTTGGCACTCGCTCAACAGATATTTGTGCAATGAATGACTGTCTACAACTATCAGACATCAATGTCTTCAAGAATCTACAAAATAGAACTACTACTCACTTCTTTTGTCTACTGCTGGCAAAACGAAGAGTGCCAAACAGTCCCAGAATAAACGAATTACGTTCCAAGTGATGAAGAAGCACAAAGCAAAGAGAGTATGAGACAGATGATCACACCATGTGCTGACTTGCCCAGAAGCCTTCAAGGCCTTTAATTAAACAGTCTAACCATGGGAGGCAAAAGATGGAATGGAATGTGTTCCTAATTAATGCTTTAACCTCAGTATGCTCCCAGGCCAGGAAATATAATAACTATGTAAGAATTTGGAAATTGTTTCCACCGAGATCATGGCAGGTTTTTTTTTTGATGAATTTTAGTCACTGTTTCAAAGAAGCCTGTGCTATTAGCTGAACTGATCTCATAAACCAAATATGGCAGGACTTAAAGAGGGCAGTTTGGATTAGAGGAGAAACATCACCATACTCATATCTCTTTTTCCCCAGTTTTTGCACAATGTAGTTGTGCAATTTTCATTGGTTTGGTTCTAAACATATTTATTGAGGAAGGAATGCTTATGTCAAAATCAACCTTGAAAGTCCTTTAAACTATTCAAGAAATATGGTTTCAGTATTGATCCCTCCCAAGAAGTGCACAACAGTAAATTATTTTTCCCTGGAGTAGGGATAGATTATTGTTTCTTTTGTTGGGTATCAGAGGAAGTAATTCACTTATGGCTAAGGGTCTTATGTCATGAAAATCACTTTTGTTGTTTTTTCCTTTAAATTCAGAAAGCTATATTTACAAGGTTAAACTTACATTAAAGGAAATATAACCTTGTGTCACATTCCCCATTCACATGCTCCCAATTTTCTTGCTTTCAGGAATTATAGTGCTCCTCTAAAATATATATATATATATATATATATATATATATATATATATATATATATATATCTGTAAATATAACTGTGAGCAATTCAAAGATTAGCACAAATCATTTTCCCTAGTTAAACTATTACTTCTATAATATTTGAAAGAAAAAATATATTATGAATTTAATTTTTTATTTAAAAGAAAATCTCTGATTTTACTGATTCATCTCTAATTAAGTTATTTGAATGACTTGGACTATTTTGTTCTTTTTTCTTCCCCTACTCTTGAAAAATTCATATTGAATTTTGTTTATAAATTCACAGAAGTCTTTTTGGTTTTTTTGGTCTCGTTGTATAATGTTCAGAAAATGTTGATAAAAAAAAATAGGTAACTAAAATTAACCAGTACTATTTTTTGTAGTAGGTCTACACAAGGCTGGTGTATCAGTTTTGATTCTATTTCGAGGCTTTTGTTTATGAAGTAATAAATTATAAACTAAGAAATATTTTCTATGTTCATATGTCTACTCATCATAGTTAATGCAGAAATGTAGCTCCTAAATCACATGTAATATTTTTAGAGTAAGGAAATTCAACAAATAATATCTTTTGAGTAGATATTATATAAAGACACTAGTTTGAGTTTTGCAGGGAACATGAAGAGGATCAATCTGAGCTCAGGGTTTTACAGTTTTTACCAGAGCTGTGATAATCACATTTTAAGATACCTCTCAATGATCTTTTCTGATATTTCCAACTTTGTATATTCCCTTCCAACATAGACCCAACGCTGAACAATAGAATATTGTGAAAATGATTTGTGACTTTCTTGGCTAGTTCAAAAAGTCATCCCAGAGAAATTTCTGCCTTGGCCTTCACTCGCTCTGAGGAAAGCCAGCTGTCTGTCAAGCACTATAAGAGATCTGAGATTTTATCCTATTTACAAACAAACAAGTTACCTTGTCACAGTTTCATGGATGGTAGTAGAAGACATGAGACTATTGGGTCAGTTAAAGGGCAGTTGATTGCTCAAAACAATAGAAATAACCAGAACATAAAAGAAGTGCCAATTCTTTGAGACCAAGTTCCCACAGGTCAATGCACAGTAGGCCAAAGGATGACTTCACATGCAGTGGGTGGTGTTAAGTGAGCTTCAAGTTTAGGGAGTCCAATTTTTTTTTTTTATAATGGGCTATAAACTTGCCTGATCTTTTCTTTAAGAATACATTATCTTTATCATATAATAGGTGAAAGAAATAAACCTTGCCCTTTGCTCCGGGGGTTGGGGAGTGGGGAGAGACTATCTCTATCTACCAAGGTTATTTGCTATGCAAACATCCTTAAAAAGATTATTTAGAACAAAGGAAGTTTTCAGTTGCTCTACTTACAAGATGTGAAAGACGGGGTTGTGGGGGGTTTGTCTCCCAACATTGCAAACCCATGAGACACTCAAGCAGGCCTGGAGAAAGATGGATGTGGTGATGATCTGAAGCCTTATTCCAGCAACCATTAGGGGATGGAGCCACCATGAAAGTGGTACTTCAGATGGCTGCTTTCCTAGCTGGATCTAATCGTATAAAGGACCTTAAGCTAGAGTGGCCCAGGCAATTATAAGAGGTAATGCTATTATTTGGTACTATTAAGTTTTGAGGTGATTTGTTACACAGTAATACATAACACAAACTTTTGTACTTGCAAGTGGGGTGCTATCACAACTAAATCTCAAAATATATCAGGGACTTTGGGAATAACATGTAGAAAGAAGCTTCAGAGGACTTTGGAGAAAACATAAGAGATTTCCAAGAGACTTTCAGCAAAAGCCCTACCACTATTGTGGAGTTTGCTGGGAGAACCAAAAGAAGTAATATTTTTGGAGACTGGGAGAAAGCCATCCTTATGCAGTGACAGAAACTTAGCAACACTGCTCCCTATACTAAAATAGAAAGTGGAAAATGTACCTGATGAACTAAGTTATGTAGCTAAAGAGATTTCTAGTCAGAGTGTGGAAGATACCATCTGACTTCTTCTTCATGTTTAGAGCAAAATGAGATAGACAGATAGCCTTCTTCATGATCCTTGAAGAACATATGGTGTGTTATGGGAAATTTGCAGTTTGTAAATACTACATAATTTGTGCATGTTTTATTTTCTAAAAGTAAATCACAATTTTCAACACAAGACATAATTCATTATATTAACATTATGAAAATACACTTTTATGAAAAATTAAACTAGTAAAACAACAAAGGGAAAGTAGGAACTTTTAACTGGGTTTGATAAAGAACCTTTCAAGGTGAGCTCTAAGAACAATCTGATTAGAGATAATACTTTCAGTATTACTTTCTGGGAGGGTTGAATTACCCTATTCTATAGTGTTGAGAATTAACTAGTATGAGCCAGAGCAAGACAGAAAAAGTTTTCAATAATATGGGTGTCAAGGCATAGCTAATATAGTTGCTTAGATAAAAAAGAAATATGAGGTGTCATAGAGCACTATTCTTAGAGAAACCATATTAAAAACTTAATTTCATGAGAAAGTACATTTCTATCTTGAATAATTATTCTAACTTACTTTGAAAAATTCTAAACAACAACAAAAACATTCAGTCAAGACAATTCAATAAGCTCTTAGGATGCCAACTTTAACTTGGCAGGGATGCTAAGCTGGTCTGTGAAAACTGAACACATTGGACCAATTCACATGGTGAATGATTTAGAGGTCCATACAAAATAGTTTTTGAATACTTTCTCAATAACCTGCTGCTGCAGTCAATTATTATTCACCTTTCAGGGTTTGGTAAACATTCTCTGCCTTAAAAATCATAATTTTTATCTAACAAAAGCTAACAAAACAGTTGCAGAGTAAATCCAGTTAAGAATGCAACAATTATAGTTGGGGCTTTTTATTTAATGAGTATTTCTAAACTTTGCCTTCTTCACTTGTGGCCAAATAATTCAAAGTACTCTAACATAGTTTATATGCAAGTGTGCAGGCACAAAAGTGCAATTGAACAAGAGATCACAGGGGAAAAAACCCTATATCAGCAATTTCCTTTATTATTTTCGTTTTTTAGGAATATTTGTCTTCTGAAAGATAATGTCAACTCCTGGCAGAAACTCATCAAAATGATAAAATCACCAGAGGAAAGATTTTCATTTCTTTCTCAGGAATTGAGTTTCTCATTCAGTTCAAAGGAGAGAAGAATATTCTTTTCACTCTGTACTTATTTGAAGTGAGCTGTCAGGTGTTTCCTGGCTCAGAAGAGGTACTGCCTCCATTTCCCAAGAAAACTTGGTATAATACTCACGCTGATCTCCTCGGTCCCTAACTAAATACCTCATTCTTTGGAATTCTAGATGCCAGAGGCACTAACATGCAATAAAGATGAGCACATTAGCCTGAAGTACATGAAATGTGCTAGAACATAATGTGCATAGGGCTTGGGGGGTCAAGAAAACTGGCCATAACTTGCTGTGTAGTTCCTTGATATCTTTGAACCAAAGTTTCCTCATCCATAAAGTAATACAGTGTATTAAGTGATGTTGGTCTCCTGCCCAATCCTACCATTCAGACACTATAACTCGATATAAAATTATAAAGTTGGTCTTACTGAATAGCATTATTTGTAGTAATTTCTTTCCTCATGACATATGTCCCCTAAAGTTAATGTTCAATTTGTTTGAAAGCTAAACACTGTTTGAACACCCACTATAGTCTAATGTCAGAGTATGAAAGTAGTGGAAACTCCATGACCTTGGTATTGTTGGAAAGGTCTCCATCCTGTGTTACTTCACATGCGAGAAGAGTTGTTCGATATCCTTGTCACTAAATCATAAGCCACAAAACATTGTCCAGAGTAGTTTCCATGAAAGATGAAAGATGATCTGTTACTGAACATATGTTCTCTCACCAGATACCTTCCCCTGATGAATTGCTTCAATCACAAGTCATGTTAGAGTTGGCACAGCAAATGCTATCTGTTCTGTGTTCAGAGAGTCATTGATTTGAATGAAAATATAATTTGTGTTTTGTGTCAGGTGTTTTTTTTTGTTGTTGTTGTTGTTGTTGTTCTGAAGGGAAATAGCAGAGAGCTTGGCTTCTGGCATTTTGCTAAAACTAAACATTTCACACAGTTCAGTGTGTTCACAGTGAATTCTTTACATACACTAGAATAAAGTAAGATTTTAGTTTCAAAGATTTTAAGCAGTATGTTGTAAAGGGAGACAAAACTATTGTGTATGAATAAAAGCATTATAATGTTGAGAATGATATTTTTTTCTTACAAAAAGATATGCTTCTTTTGAAAATAACAGATTAGCAATCTCCTTCAAAGTCCAAAACTACATGGAGATTTATGTTGGTTTTCTGGCTTTTTAAATAACTGTGCGTGCGTGCATATGGTATGCGTGTATTTCCCCAAAAGTGAGCAGGTTTTCTGAAGTGGAACATTTAAACAGTTGAACGTTCTCCCATACTACTTTTGTAGTCACTTTTTTTTTAAATACTTAACTTACAGAGGAATCCTACTTTTAAAAATCTTGCCAAGTAAACAAAGTCACTAAAAAACCAAAAACATTTGAACAGGAGCCAGACATGGAGGTAAAATCCATGGTAAGCCATTGGATTCTTGTGTGTCCTTTTTCTGACAAGACAAGCCAAACAGCATCTAGCTGCATTCCTCTGCTTTCTCTTTTGTTCTTTGCCAGTTAGTTTTTATTCAGTGGAAATGCCAATTTTCCACATGCTATTCAATGTGGTATGCTTGTTTGAAAGAAGTAGAGAAAAAGAACTAAAGATGCTGAGGCTTTAACTCATTCCTGCCTTCCCTTCCCTCCTCCTCCCTAACAAGTCCCTTTTCTTAAGGGCTTAGTGTGAAACAAAAGCAGACTCATTCAACCCCAAAACTTGCACGGATGCCAGGTGGAATACTTCAGTGCAGTTTATCCCAAGCTGGGTCATATGGTATAGGTGGGGGCCTACTTAAGTGGTTTTTGTTGGCTCCCCTGTTTATTATGACTTTACAGTCACACCCTCCCCCTTCTGTGACAAAGCGCAACTCAGCACAAAGTATGTGAGGGAAAAGGTAGAGGTGTGCTTTGTTTCAGAAGGTAGAGCTAAAGAAAATATGGAATTTGAAAAACTGAGGAAACATTATTTCAGAATACATTTACTCCATGGTGAAATAACATTTGATATTTAGTACATACACCATACATCAGTAACTGTTAAGCTCCCTCATTTTTTTTTCCTTTCTTTCTTCTTTTTATTTTTTTTATTAAGTAAACTGGGGAAAAAGTGCTGAGTCACTTGCTTCAAAAGTCAGGAGAAGAAATAGGAATCGAAAACAAAACTTTCAATTTGAATTATTTTACTTGCACCCACCAAACCAGACTCTGTATCTGATGAAACCTGGCAAAGTAATATAAATACCAGAGTCAAAAAAAAAAAAATCTTAAACAAGTTATCACATCTCTGTAGTACCTTGACCTGCAGAGAAAAATTCCTTTCTCAGAGTGGGCACCAATTAGTAGGTATCAGTACTGATTAAACAAATAGAACTCAGCAATTTCCTAATGAAAAGAGCCTAAAGAAAACTGTGGAATCCAAACCTTGTAGAATGTGGATAATTAGTAGCATATGAAATCCAAGTATCTTGAGATATAAACATGTTGCATACACTCCTAGTGTTGTTATGCTGATGGGATGAGTAATGACTGGTTATTACTATTATACACTCTGTAGCATTTTAAAGGTGGGAGGATCTTCAAAATCAGCTAGTTGAACCTCTTCATTTTACATAGGAAGAAACTGAAGTCCAGAGGGATTGACACTTCAAATATCACATAACTAGTTAATAGCAGGATTATAGTTTTGTGTCCTGTAGCCAAATCCATTAATCCAGCTTTTGGTTTTATGTGAAAGAAACTGGTCTTACACAAGAGAAGAAAAGATACTAAGCCACAGTCCCCACCTTTAAAAGATGGTATTTTGAAAAAAAAATAGCAAATATAAATCTAAACATATGCAAAGCACATAAAATAAAATGTTCTATGGGGTTCAAAAGACCAGGAGGAAAATTTTGCCACAGTTTCTCTTTAAGTAACAATGATTTCTTTTTCACAACTATAATAAACAGTGACTTGAAAATAGAATATTGACCTAAGGAAAATCTTTTTAATTTAATAGGTAACTATCCAACTAAAGGGTGATCAACTCATGCCCTAGAACATGTGACTTTTCAGAGCTCAAGGTATACTTATTGAAGTATGAGGAATAAAATTGGTATTACAAAAAAAAAATCTTAAAGTAATATCTATTTTGTTAAAAACTTTAAGTAATAGCATATAGAGAAATATTGTTTTTAAACAACCAATAATGAGAAAAATATTGCTCATTTTGATTCTGTACTCTGTTACTTATTATATTAGTCACATTTGCACAAAAAATCTTGTGATTTTTACCATTAACATGTTTTTTCCTCACTTAAGCATTGTTATGGTTTGGATATGAGATGGGCCCTGAAAAGATCATGTGGCAATGCAGGAATATTCAGAAGTGAAAGGCTTAGATTATAAGAACTGTAACTTCATCAGTGAATTAATTCATTTTGATATATTAACAATTTGAATGAATTACTGGGTGGTAACTGCAGGTGGGACATTCCTAAAGGAAATAAATTATTGGCTGCATGCCTTTGGGGATTATTTATTTCTCCTTCCTCCCCCACCTCCCTTCTCTCTCCAAGATGCCAGGAGCTGAGCAGCTTTCCTTCACCAGACCCTTTTACCATGGGATGCTGCCTCACCTCAGGTCCATAGCAATGGAACTGGCCAACCATAGACTGAAACTCTGAAATTGTGAGCCCAAAATAAATGTTTTCTCCTCTAAATTGTTCTTGTCAGGTTTTTTGGTCACAGCAATTCAGCTGCCTAAATAAACATAATAAACTTCATTAGATATTTTTGGGGTAAATTTTCTAAATTATTAAGACCAGGTTGTATCTAGCCAAGTATCTGTTACCCCTGCAAATTAAGAATTGTCTACAAATTTTATAAGCAAATTCTCAACTCCATAGTTTAAGACATCAATCGAGATAGGGAATGGAGATGAACTCTACAGAAAAAAAATCGTCAGTGGACCCAAATAACTTTTAGACAAGACACAGTTTTCCTCATTTATTCAAATAAAATGACTATGATTAAAGCACTTTTTCTAATAATTTGGAAAGCATATCTTACTTGTATATAGAATATTCACTGAACTTCTGGTCCTGCAAGCAGTAGAAGGTATATTAGGATAGCCAAGAAAAAAAGCACTAATATTATCCTTAAAGAATATGAAATCTAATGAAGAAGATAATGCAGTTAATGTATAATCAGGTGAGCTACGTGCAAAAGAAGAAAAATTATGTGGAAAGAAGTAAAGCCTTCCTTTGGGAGAGAATTAGTTGAGCTTTTTATTAAAATGTAAAGGGTTGGCATGGTATCACCATATGACCCAGCTATATGACTTGTTGGTATTTATCCTGAAGAATCAAAGTCATCACACTACAGTGATACATGCATATACACATTTATTGCTGCACAATTCACAATTCATATGGACACCAGCCTAGGTGTCCATCAACAGATGAATGGATAAATAAAACGTGGTATAAATACACAATGGATTTTTTTTCAGCCATAAAGAAAAATGAATTCTTGTCATTTACAAGAAAATAGATGGAACAAGAGTGAAATAAGTCAAACTCAGAAAGTTAAGGGTTGTATGTTCTCCCTCACACACACAGAAGCTAGAGAGGAAAAAGGAAAACAAAAGTTGGGAGTATCTCCTAAAAATCAAAGGGAGATCAGTAGAGGAAAAAGACCAAGGGTTAGGAGGTAGGTAGGGAGGGAAAAGTGATGGAAAGTGATATTGGCCAAATTATATTGTCATATTGTATTTTGTGTGAATGTGCAAATATATAACAAACCTTATCAGTATGTACAACTATAATGCATCATGTTTTTTTAATGGGAAATGTGCAAGTTTTGAGAATTTGACATTTGTGCCTCATGAGAAATTTCCCCACTCCCTGGGGGAATCAGGTTGGTTTAAGGGTGAACAAGTGACCCAAAAAGTTTCAATCTGGGTTATTATTGGAACGCTTGTTCAAATGCTAGGATAGAAACTTCTTTTCTTTCCCTGGACCTTGTAGTGTACACATGGGAGTTCAAGGACTGTGAGTTTTTGCTCCTCTGGGGCATTTCCAAAGTCTGAGACTGAACAGAATACAGGGGAAAGAAACCTTCAGGAAGTCACAGGAAGCTCCTTGATTTAGCTAATTCTAAATCCAATGCCATCCTGGGTTGTCAGTTATACAAACCAGTGTATATCTTTATTTTTAAGCTGCTTACCATAAGATGTTCTGATGCTTGCAGCAAACAGTATTCTAAATGACAGGGGACCCTATAAATTTCCTAATAAAATGTAAACATGTTAGCCTGCTCCAAGTTTTGTGGTCTGATTTCTACCCCCTCTATTTGCTTCATGATGAGTCATCTTCCCATAATACCCCTTTTCTCCTGTTGTACCTCAGACAGTGTCCTGAACATTTTATGCTGTTTTCAATTCTTTGCAACTTTGCATGTGTTCATTCCTCTCCTTGAATATCCCCGTCTCCTTTCTTGACCTAACTCTGTTTATCCTTTCATCCTATGTGATGTCCCAAGGCATTTTGGACCATCTCTCATCAGACTTAGATGCCCGTCCTACGCATGTCCCTGGCTCACCTTGCCACAGTATATGGCCCATTGTGTAATTGCTTCCTACCAACTGGATTAGAAACTCTTTAAAAGGAGGATTCATGTTATTTCTTTTTTTTTTTTTTGTCATTTTTCTTTTTCATCACCACTACCTAAGCTAGCATGTGTCAGTGTTCAAATGTTGGCTGAATTAATGAAAATATTAGGCAATAAAAGAAAAACATCGTATCTAATTCTAGCACAAGACAACATTTTCCTTTATTTTTGTTTGGTTTGTTTGGGGTTTTAGGTAAGAGCCAGAAAACCTAATGGATTTTAATTACTGGGAATGTGTTTCCACAGTTAGGTAGAGCTTATTAACCCATTAGTAGATAGGTAACCAGATAGCAAACTTAATTGCTGATGACTTACCTTCTCTTATTATTTGCCATTAGTCACCAGAGAAATACATGAAGGACTTTAAATAAATCAGTAAAATTTAGCATCTTATTTGAAAGTTCTCAGAGCACATGATTTGCAAAACAGTGTCAAACTTATTTAGACTGAGTGTATAGATGTGAAATGAGAAGAGGAGGAATTGGAACGATCATTATGGTTCATGGTTTTGAACTGATGGCAAACTGTGTGAGTTAGACCTTTTAAAGTTTCATCAAGATGTTACCTTCACTAATGAGAGTGTATTGTTGGGTATTAGAGAAGCAAAGCAGCTAAAGACATGGTCTCTTTCTCCACAGTGTCACATTAGACCCCAGTTTCTCCTTGGCCAGGACATTTAGCAACACTCATAGAAGACGTCAGCAGTAGCACAGCATGATTTCAGAAGTGATTGGAGGCCAAAACTTATGACCCCTTAGATGACCCAGTGACGTCTTTTTCACAAAAAAATTCACAATAGAGGAAAATTCTTAATGAACTCTTTTTTTCCCCCCCCTTTTATAGTGAAGCTTGCCAAGTCAGCCTCCACATGTTTTAAAGTTGGTTTTGGCATGTTTGTTATCAGTCATCTAAGTGTCAGTTAGGGACCTTCCTCACAGGAAACAGATGGTCCACTCACATCAGAGTAACTTGGGGTTTATTTACAAAGAGACAAATGACCAAGATTTGAATGTAGTTTAAGAAACAGATCAGATCATACTGGGACCCAGAACCAGCAGGATTAGAGACCTTGTTCTCCTCTCCACCCCATGCGATATGGGTAGGAAAGAGGTGAAAACAGGCCACACGGAGAGAAGCAGAAGTTTCCATGGAGGACATGACCAGCTCTAGGGAACTCCATCAGAAGGGAGCCACAGATTAAGTCCCTAATATCTCTTTTCCCTACTTCCCACCTCTCCTGTCTCCCTGCTGTCCAGAAGTCAGAGGACGTGGAGGCTTTTTGTTGTAGTACCAGATGAGTCAACCCTTTTGTCACTTTGTGTATGATATTCTTTTCTTCTGGGTTGAAATCCTATGTCTGCAACCTGAGAAAGAGAAGTCTCTTCACGGGGCAATATCACTTCAGTCACATTTCCTCCTGAACTTACTACTGCTTTCTTCACAGAAGTAGGGAAAAGGAAAGAAGAAAATAATGGGGGCCATAAAACACAGCTTCTAAATTTGCCTCTACACCTAGCCAACAGGATAAACTGAGAATCACAATTGCTGCTTCCACCAATTCCATGTTCCCTTAGCCTCTGCAGATACTTCCGCTGGATGAGGATTTTTTTGACCAGTGGGGTGACTTGAATCTTAATTCCTCTGATAGTGAATGGATAGGTCCTATATCTTCAGTTTAAGCTCTGCTGGCTCTGGTTTTTATTATAGGCCTGTAGGTATGAGGTGGAAAAGCATCAATATTTGCTTGGTAGACAAGGAAGTTTAAAGAGAATTTGAAGAGTCATAGTTTGTTCCTTCATCCATATCTACCAAAATGTTCCCATCTAATGAGGCAGGATTTCATTGCTTCTTGACAACTACCTTTCCCTTAACAGAGAGAGATCTGGAAGGTCAGGTTTATAATTAGTTCTACAGCTCTGCAACATTTATAATCATACCCTGAGCTTACTTGTCAGTTCCATCTTCCCTGCAACTATAGGACAGAAGAGTCTCTTCCAAGTTACTCAGGAAAACTTCTGTGTGCATTCTTAATTATGTGTTCACAGTTTTGTATTCTCTAGGACTTTAAGAAGTTAAGTGACTTTAATCATAATTGTCAGGGCACTGGATTTCTGCTAGCACATTATCCCAAGTGAACCCTAATGAAAACCTGAATATTTATTATGCCACCATATGCTGTAGACCCTATCTGATTCCTTCTATCCCCCAAAATGAGTTTGTCACACATTACTCAAATATGTGATGCACTAATCCAAGATCACATTTCAAGAAGTCTGTTTCCTAAAGACATTTCTGGTACCAATTAATGTATCAACCAAGACCCCAGCAGAAAAGAGATAATTATATGAATATTTATCTATAAAGTGACAGATTATAAGTGTTTGAGTACGGTGGAAGACAACCACCACAGACAGGGCAGGAATGCAGGCCAGCTGCCATCCACTGTGAGCACTCTTAGTGCTGAGGAAAAGGAGGAGTTAACAGAACCTGAAAGGTAACAAGTTCCCGAACTCATCCAGAAGCCAGATTACAATGGGGCTTGTGGATGGTGTCAATGCCCATCCATTTTTGAGACTGGGGGCAGATGGAGGAGGAGGAGGAGAGTGTTTCTGGAGGGTCACACAGGCATATGACACAAGGGTAATTGTTTTCTTCCACTCTCTTATCCTCCTTCTAAACTATGCAGCCTTGTCTTTTTTATGAACTATTTGGCTTAATTAATCCACAGTCTAGTTTCTCATCTGTGTTCAGATTTCTGTGACAATGTATTAAAATACACCCTTATTCTTGTGTTTCCTAAACATGCTCTATGATTCACAAATCCATAATCATACTCATATATATATGAAAATATATACATGCCTTCCCCCCCATTTGAATACAAACAGTACCATGTTTTGTTTTTTTTTTACCACTAGATTTTGCCATAAATGAGCACAAAAAATAGATAAGCACTTTTTAAACTCAAGGAACCTCTTGAGTTTAAAAAGTGAGAATTCATAACTTTACCTGGAAATAAGTATAGTTCTAAGTATTTTATCTTTCCCTTTCTTCCCCCCTCCCACAAAAACATTGTTTCTTTGGTTTAAAACATTCAGTTTTCAATTTCATTATCTTGGAGAAGTGCTGGCAATTTACGAAAATTTACGAAAGTATGATTTTCAAAGTGACAATGTGACAGGAGATATTTTTAGAATCACTAGGAGTCCATGAGGTTTTGTTTGTTTGTTTTTGTTTTTGTTATCTTGTTTCCGTAACAGTTCCTGATTTTCTTAACAGGATTTAGATTTTTTCCATAAAAGGCCTTTTAATTACCTTGAATTTATCTAAAAGATAAGGAATTATGTAAGTACTTCTCCAAAGAGATATCATAGCAGAATTACTATGTTTAGTTGAAAACCTAAGAATATATGACGATCATCTTGATGCCCAATTCCAAATAATTTCATTTTTAGCATTTTTAGTAAGAAGAATAAACTAGAAAGTAATTGTGATTCTAGATTCTTTACCATGGCCGTGGGTCTATTTCATACTTCTATTTCATACCTTATTAATAATTTCACTAGTGTACTCTCCTCAATCCTATATGTTGACTGAGGAGTTGTAGCAGATTTGTAGTTTGTGTACTAATTAGTTGTGCAGAGCATGGCTTACACAATAGTGATTCCAAATCTCAATATTTGTATGAGAGGTCAAGTTTCTGCCCCTCTCTAGAAGCTGAGATAAAAATTAAGAATATGTGAAAACATCAGTTCATTCCTCTTCTCAGTTTTGACAAACTGAAGACAGATGGCAGAATAATCTTACTTTTCCTGGTTAAAGAAACAAAGAAAAGAAAAATATTACTGCTAGCACATCCTCCCTAAATAATCAATAGTCAATATGGGATCCACCAATAGTCTTTGAACCAAATGCTTTTGGCCCAGAAAGGGCCAGAGATAGTATTGACATAATCCTTAGCAAATACAGAAATTATTTTCAGATTCTACACAAAAGTTGACTTAAGATAATTTGAATAGTAAGAATCTATCTAAGGTTAAAACAGCATAAATTATGAATTGGAATTTGCTGGCAACAAAGGCCACTTCAGTGATGAATCTGCGCAGGAAATCGTCACTTAAAATGTAATCATGTGCTTCTAATTGTGATGTGGTAACACACTCAATACTGAAAGGCAATGTGACCAACTGAGATTAAGCAATCAAAGTGGAAAAAAGAATTAATAGCAGACAAGGCAGTTTCAAATCCCTTTGAGCACTTTAAGGTGAAAACCCCTTTTCATCTGCTTTTGTGTGACCTGAAGTAACACTGATAGGAATTCAATGAAGCAAAAAATGTGGCAGATACAGTTCCAGAAGTGTCAGGAAAGAGTCAGGATATAAGGGATGGCTTTGCCTGCCACGCTGGCCCAATGGTAGGTCCAGAAAAGTGACCTCACATTCCAAAGGTCCTTCTTTAACTCCCAGTCGAACACTTTTTCCACTGCACCATGCTCATTGCCTAAAAAAACATTGGCCGAAAACGTTGGCCAACTTGGATTAGAAATGGGTTTGTCTGAAGCAAGAGTTCACAGTTTTTACCACATCATTCTGCTCAAAAATCCTTCAGTGGCCTTCCTGTTAAATGTGACGTGCTAACAAAGCACGTCATTCTCTTGGCATTCCATTTAGACTGCCTCAGCTTGCAAGTTCCATCTCCTACTGCTTCTCAGCAGGAAGGCTCTGTCACATCCAGAATGTCCATTCCACATTCGGCAGCCTTTGTGGTCTTCAGTACTGGTGATGTTTGATCACTGGGCTGTTCATCCCACAGGGACACCCCCACCCCCACCAGAACCCTAAGCAGCTTCTGTCTTAGGCTAATTTCATCCAATCAGCCTCCCTGCTGGGGTCAAATCTCCCATTTTCTTTGTGTTTCCTGAAGCTTCTACCACTCCCTGATTTTCCTTCCTACTCTGGACACCTTCAGTGTACACTCCCAAGACCATTTATTTGACCTTTATCTGATTCCACTTGGTGTTGTGTACTAGCTTTCCTGGAAAAATCACTATACTGTGACAAAACCCCAGATCATCACTCAGTGCCCCCATCAGGAAGGATTAATTAATAAGCTTACCGACACCCTCAGGTGCACTTCACACTATATGGTTTACAGGACCTTGTGCTTATTTTATCTTATCTCACACAATGAGGAATTAAATAAACAAGTTCTTATGCTTTCAAACTATAGAGCTTACAGAGGGCTTTCACATATTTTATCTTATTTCACAATACCCTTGGAGAAAAGCCTAGCAGATATTATGATCTTTATTTTACACTTGAGAAAGCTGAGTCAGAGACCTGAGACTGTGAGTGGTTTTCCCAACATTTTTCCCAAAGTCAAAAACCAACTAAGGGACAAGGTCTTAGAACCATCTTTTCTGACTCTCCAATGCACATTTGACTTAATTATTTGTTCATTGCTGGATGATTTTTATTTTGTAGTTTCAATACTGCAATTTGAAGTCTTCTGGGTAAATTATTAAAATGACTTGATAATATGAGATATGATTAGTATTTTAAATTATGGCAACTGATGCAAAATAAGAACATGAGAGCTATTAATGTTGAATCAAATCATCAGAAGTACGTGAACTACAGGGAACAATGAGATGAAAGTCTAGGAACAATGTTCTTAAATTGATTGTATTTGAAGATTTTTTTAAATTTTAAATCAGCTGCAGCAAGATGAAATGTAGATAATTCTATTAAAAATAAAGAAAATATATTCACAAGCTATGGAGTCCATTAATTAATCTGTTCCAGTATTGAACTGATGACATTTCTCAAATGCAAACAATTAGTCAGGCACAGTCCTGAGTTTCACATGGATTATCCACTGTCACAGCCATGTTAGAGGTATTATTATCCTAACTTTTCAGAGAAATGAAGGCCAAGAATACTTGTTGATATAGGTGAGATTTTCAATATGTGCCACCTGATTCCTGAGTCCAAGCTAAAATTGTATACAATTACCCTTGTAGTAAGGAAATCTGAATCCATTGATTCCAGTTCATTTTAAATCAAAATGAATATATTTGGTCTATAGCCTGTTTCTTAATAGTTGTCCATATTGGAGAAAAATATTAAAACCCTTTGAGCTCTTACTAGAACTGCATACAACTTCAGTGACTTCATATTTCCCCAGAGAATCTGAATGTTAAGTTTGGGACAAAACAGTCTCCAACATAAGCTCCTCTGTGCTTTGCAGGGTCTGCACATCTGTTTGCTTCTACACACGTGAGAAATGAACATAGTGGTTCAATTAGGGTTGACAAATGTCTGTGACAAAGGTGACATTTGCTTTAGGTCTCAGTAGTCTAGAGCTGTGTTGAATTTAAATGTAAATGCCCAGATTACTAGGATCCATGAAAAGTAACTAAGGGTTTATTTTTTACCCCCTCTCTCTTAGAAAAGTGTTTGTTACCCTTGTGCATGATCTATCCCCAAACATTTTTGTGTTTGGACTTTCTTTGCAATATTAGCAATATATAGGAAGAACTTAAAAATAGCCATTGAAATCAGACAGACCTGGATGTGAATCTCAATCCATCCTTTACTAATTGTATGGCTTGTGACTTACTGAACTCAACTTTATTTTATTTTTTTCTATTTTATTTTATTTTTTAATTCCATGGATTGAACAAAGGGGGCTTAACCACTGAGCCCTTTTTATTTTTTATTTTGAGAAAGGGTCTTACTAGGTTGTCAAAGCTGCCTTTGAACTTGAGCTCTTCCTATCTCAGCCTCCTGAGCCACTAGGATTATAGGCGTTGGGACACCCTGCCTATCCTGAACTCATCTTAACTCTAGTTTCCTCATCTATAAATTATGGTTCCTAATTTATGCAATTTGGGTGAGGATAACATAAAGTAAGAAGTGGGCAATCTAGGAGTTAGGCTAACACATGCTCCCTAAATATCTGCTTAACAGATAACTACAAAAAAAGCACAGAACAGATACATAAAATAGAATTTGTTTGACTGACAAAAATAAATATATCAACATAGTTGTTGGAGAATATAAGATATGGTTGCTTTCTTTTTTTTCAATGTAATTGTCTGAGTCTTTCAGAATTTTCATTAACTAAAAAAAAAATTGAATTCTGCCACTGTCCGTAGCTAAGGAAAGACATTGTCTTAATGGCAATAGCAAGAAATCTTAGCACACAGAGTTTGGCATTGGTATCCATCTCAATTAACTAGGAAGAATTAGACATAACCTCCTGAGGTTTTAAATTCAGTAACAAACAATTTTATATCATCCAATAAGTTCTGACAACAAACTACCAGTGTGCAAGTAGCTTTCAATATCCTAAACTTGTTTTTTAAACGTAAAGATCCTGGATATTTTGGTGAAAAGTAGTAGCTAAGTATAAAGGACTTAGGTTAAGTTGGCACACTGAGAATACCAAACTTGGAAAAGATATCCCCAACACAGTTCAAGGAAACTGTGAGGCTATAATTTTAAACAGACGGTCCAAGCCATTTCGTAAGGAGTGGTCTAGGATGAAGAAGACTGTTTTACCTGGCAAATTATATTCGCAGGGATTGTCAGTTTAGCTGGCAGCAGCACTTGCTTTCCTTATAATTGGAAACTTTCTTTTAAAATATGGCTTTTATACACATACAATACCTGCTGTAGCACCCTGAGAATACCAGCTAGTCCTGGCATGAATTTCAATGTAATATGATTAAAATCACCCTTACATAGACATTTCTGAATGGAGATATCTAGGATAAGGTAATGAGCTGGAAAAAATGAACATAAGTAGAGTTCCCAGCTAGAGGAATCCTTCAGAGACAAATTATGAAATGGGAACTCTGAATCATGTTTAGGCATTCCCTTCTGTGATTAGTCAAGTATAATTTACTGAGCACTCATTAGGTGCTAAAAGTTCTTCAGTGTAGAAGCCTTGATTCTGATATAATCCAGGTTTAGGTGAACTGAACTCATTTGAATCAGTTCTTCCTCCCAAACCCTAAAAGGATGACAATTTAAGTTCTAGATATTTAAAATTAAGCCACAAACAGATGAAATTTAGCACTGTGCCAAGCTCATGGTAAACACACCAAAGTACAAGCTTGACTGTACTAAAACAAATGATAAATCATGAGTCACCTTCTTTATTTATGCTTTTCCCCTTTGACCTTCAATTCTAAATCTGCCACTTATAAACTCTGACACAGCAAAGAGCTGGGAGTTATGCTTTGTTTTTACATTTTTCAATGGAAATTCCATTTAGGGAATGATGTAAGGCAAAACGGGTCTCCTTCCACTGCTTCCCATACTTGCCTCTGCTCTCAGTGACTTATGGTTACTAGTGGTTTCTGACTAAGCAACAGCTCCAATGACACTCATCTCCCAGCAGAGCTCCCTATACATCTACTAGCCTCCAAAACCCTCAGATTGGTCCCATGACTCTTTGAAGCTGGAATGTTCAATATGATGATCCTTATGGTATGGGGCAGTTCATAACAATTGTTACAATTGTCTAATTATTCGTTGGACGTGACAGTGTACACACTGTGCATACAGTAGTGAATACTATCCATGGGAACTCCATGACTGGGAATTACCAGTGGAGAAAGGAGGGGTTATTGTCCTAGAAATTCTTCCAAACAATCATTGTGTTCAGTGTTCCCCTTCAGAAGGCTGAGAATTTGATCTGTATAATGACAGAGGGGATCATATTTTCTTCAGTGCCTCTCAGAGCCTGGAAGCGGAATACACTGCCCTGGACTTCACTGTCCCTTAGGGTGAGCTCTCATGGGCTGTGGTTGCTTGGCTGCTCAAGCCTTAGAGTGTCTGGTGCAGAGTCATTCATTCTCTTAGGCAGATCCAAACTTAGGTCACCAGAGAAGGTGGTTCTTGTTCTTCATGTACCTCATTTATATGTGACACATACAGAAAATAAATACTGATGCACATTTCGTTTTCCTTCAGTTTCTCAAGTTGGTCATGTAAAAGGAGCTCAAAATGACACTGGGGTGCATAAGATATGACCTTCCAAGAAAATGAACTTTTAGCTTGTATTGCAATCTTCCTCATGAGTCCTGCCCACAGCAACCAAAAGTAGAGAATTGTGAAAGGTAATTTACCATTTTTTGTCCCTTTTGCTTGAAAATTTACATTTGATTAGGAAGAGGCAACCGAAGTAGAGAGGGAATGTTATCCAACTCCCTTTGATTTCATTATATTTCAATCAGTTTTCTATGCAGTTTCTGACTTAGGAATGAATTACTTGAGCCAATGTGGTTCAATTGTCAATTGTTTCCATATAAACTAACACATTACAATTGTATTGTTACATTCCTTACCTTCTTCTAAACTATGTTTTATAAAAGAAATTTTTATATCCTCTGAAGCAAGTGCACAAATCCAAATGTATTACATATTTTAAAAATCCCCCATGGAGCACCTGTATATTTCCTTCATCTAGCATTATATATTACTGCAAATTATCACTCTAGTTTTAATTTTTGGCCATATATATCTGTGTTATTTTATGTACAGTTAGTTGCATAGATAGATAAAACTATCAGCACATATGTGAAGCTACATTCTGCAGAATATTTTTATATTATATACTTTTTAAAAGTAATAATTCTAAGAAAGATATCCAGACAAATTATGGGAGCCTACATGATGCTAACATCAAAAAGCAATAAAACTTTCCAAAGCTTTTAGTTTGGGAACTCTAAATGTGGTCAACTAAAAATGATTTCCTGTTTCCAAAAAGTTTTTTTTCAACAAGAAAATCCTCTCTCTGGAAATATCAGATGTCCTCATAGTTATTTGATATTACTGCCTAGAAGAATCTGGGGAGAAAAAGAGAAGAAAGAAAGTGGGAAGAGGCCAACAAAGCACAGGAAACCCTTCTTAGAATTTCAAAAGCGGTGAAATGTGGAATAAGTTAGCTATGCCAAGACATTTTATACAGAAAAGCCTGAAGAACTGAGTAAAGAATAGAAACACTCATGTGAAGAGCTATATAGACATTATAGATGTAGTTTCATATTACATAAATTAAACTGAAAAAGAAAAAAATTAAAACCTCTTAAAAGAGGCCTTTAGGAAATATTTAGCGCAAATAAATGAATGAATAATTACAATGACAGGGAGGTATGGAGTAGCTACTCAAATATGTGCCTAAAATTCTACAGCTGTTGCTGCTTGCCTTAATTTGCTAATACCAAAGGTAGTTAGTTTCATGTGTGTTAATGTTTTAAAGCAAAGAACCTAATTTTAGAGAACGCGATCTTTAATGACATTGGCAAATTGTGTTGTCTGTATGATGCCATTCTTCACTGCTCTTACAGAACAGCAGTAGAACAAACTTCCAAGGCAAATTTCTACATACTCATGGCAACCAACAACTCATAGCAACAGAGAAAATTTTGGACAATAGTGGTTGTTTTTCTAATCAGCATGTTAGATACCAATCTTGCTAAAAATGAAAAATTTACAATTTTTTTAAAGTAATAATTCGTTGTAAAAAAAGAGGTTAGTGATTTGGGGGAAAAGCAGTAAGTACAGATAAATCTTTGAAAAATACATTAATACTTTTTGTAACATCTTGTATTACACATGAGACAAGTTGAGACTTTGACTAAGACAAGTCATACCTAAACTAACATATATCAATGAAAAGCACTCTGTAGTAATTATTCAGCATGGTTATAGTAGAGTTGCAACTCTGACAATTTACATAGAATTCATATATTTACTTGCAATTTTGAACATTATATGCTTTTCTTTAGAAGGATTTTATTTTGGAAAAGAAACATGAAAAAATAGTGAGGGTGCATTGATAGTACCACACATTTAAATACCTTACACAATTTTAATAAATTTTAAATTCCGTTACTATCACTAAAATAGACAGATCGATGTAATACACAAGACCCCAAACAACCATGTATACATGCAACTCTAATTTGTAGTACTGATGGCTTTTTAAATGATTAATAAAAGAAAGATTATTTAGTGAATGAACTAGCTAATCACTTAAGGAAAAAAAAAAGACCCCTACTTCATGTTATGCAGCAAAATAAATGCTAAATACATTAAAGACTAAGTACAAAAGGTGGAAACCCTGAAATACTATAAGAAATATAATACTTATATAATTTTGAAGTGGAAGATAATACTTTAACTCATAACATAAGTAACATATTTATGAAAATTAGCCATATTTTCCAAAACAAACACATATTTAGTGAGAAGAGTGGCATTGTTTTACATTTTTGCAAATCTCTCTAATGTCTGGCTTAACAGAAAACATCTGGAATCTCAGAGTTGCTTCAGCATTCATCTGTGGTGATATCATATGTCATGTAGCTGGAAAACTCCACTATAAACTTGTGATAGAATAAAAGTGGAAAAGGCAGATATGTCTTAGTATTATCGTGAAAACACTTTATACCTTTTGGACCTCTGGAGTGGGTCCCTGGGATGTTTGTGGTCTCTGTATCACACTTTGGGAACCATTGATGAAGGCCAATGAAATATTTTGTGAAATTTTAAGTTGATTGTATCTCTAAGGGACAAATTTCATTTTCCTTGCTATGGAAAAGATTCATCTGCATTCCCTCTAGTTTCCTACCCATATAGAGTTGCAGAATAGCCCGAAAATCAATGATGTACACTCAAAGCATTGAAAAAAAATCTCCTGAAAGGTCTGAAATATTGCTACCCTCCACTGAAAACATACTCTGTAAACTGTTCTGACCATTTCTCAGTCTTCCTCCCTAATCACCTTGTATCAATAGATTCTACCTCCTTAAACATGCTGATATGCAAAGATCATGATGAAATGGGCAAATTTCTGGGCGGTAATACAAGGAGAAGAAAGGAAAATTGGAGCTCCTGATGTCGTTAGAGGAGTAGTTACTCCTGTATACTTTCAGACTCAAAATCCTCACAAAATTCCTTCTTTTCTACCCTCACTCTTTCTTTAGAATCAATTTTCATAAATAAATTCTCCGTGTTCTTCATTTCAGTTCTTTTCCTCCTGGCTAGTTTTGTAAGCTTTCCTCAGCAAGTAGAAACTTCTCCTTTTGGCCCATTCAATTGCAACTCAAAGAGCAAACCTGATTTAGGTCAAAAGTTGTTTTAGTTAACTGTTTTGTTTGTTTGTTTGTTTTGGCCATTTTTTCCAAAAGACCTGACAAGAACAATGTTACAGAAGGAAGGAAAAGTTTATTTGGGGCTCACCATTTCAAAGGTCTCAGTCCATAGAGGGCCAGCTCCATTGCTCTGTGCCCAAGATGAGACAGAACATAGGACAGAAGGGCCTGAAGGAAGAAAGCAGCTCAGAACATGAAAATTAATAAGAGGAGAGACTAAGCTTGGATCACAAGGGACAAAATATATACCCAAAAGCCACAACCCTAGTGACCCACCTCCTCCAACACCCTACTTGCCAACAGTTTCCACCTAGTTAATCTATTCAAGCGGTCAAATACATTGATTAGCTGAAGGCTCTTGAAACTCAGTCATTTCACCTATGATCTTTCTTCAATTGTCTCATACATGATTTGGGGGGGAGGACATCTCATATTTAAACCATAACAAATGTTTCTGAGAATCTTTTTTGTTCAGGAAGTCGGGATGCAGTTTAACTGCATGATTATAAGTAAATGTTAATTCAATTTGCTTTAGTATGTCCTCCACAGGAAAATTTCCTTCTTCTCACACTAGATCTTCAGGAAGATAATCCTCATCAAGATGGACAGTAAGATCACTAAACCAAATTTCACGTTGCAAACACATGTATACATGCATACATATAGGCATGCGTGATGTATGAAATAAAAACTATTTTATCTTCATCTTTATTTATTTCAGCCTATCCTTTTCTTAGAAATAAGCTATCATTATTATTCTAATAATATCATTATTCTCTATCATTCTTCTAATGGGAATTTGACCCTTTTATGCCAATTGAATGTGATGTCATTCCAAAGACATCTTACTAGGTTCAAGTGACTTAGCCTTAGATCCTTTCCTGAGAAGTAGTGTCTCCAATTAAATCATTTAGAATCTTCTCTTCTAAAAGTAAGCACTTGGAAGTGGGGAGACAGAGATGTAGAGAGCTTTAATTCTATACATAATACATGCAAAAGTTTATACCAACACCACTGAACATGACTAAGTTTGAGTAACCCAGATACTTAAAATTTTTCCATCATCATACTACTTTATTTCATAATTTTTTATGGAGAATAAGTCATTAAATTTTCTCACCAATAATCCTAAAACATTATTAATCCTAAATCTGAACTTGGAACTAGAGAAGCTCTTCCTTCTTATTATCAGTGCAAAATTAGAATCATGAGGAAGCCCAAGAGACAAAACGGGCTAGTTTTGACCATAAGTCACAGGCTTTAGAGGGCTATACCATAAGTAACTCTTTCCCTTCTTCTTTTTGATGGATGGAAATAAAAATGACATCATTATGAAGCATTCGGTCTAAACAAGTAAATTGATTCTAAAGAATAATACCTCATTAAACATGAAAATCATATGAAATTCAAATTTCAGTATATAAATAAAATAATATTGGGACACAACTATATTTTAGATGTTTACCACATATCACACTCATTTGTTTATTTATTATATTCTTTTGCTTTTTGTGCTACACTGACAATGATAAGTACTTGCAATAAAGACCATATGTGACACCAGTATCACTTCACACCCATTCAGTAATTCTACAAATTACAGAAATGTAACAGCATTTCAAATGCCATTCATACTTCTATTTTACATAATATTTTATAAATTGCAAGTGCACAATAGCCATGTGAAAACAAAGAGGAGAAAATCAGACTAAAAAAGGCACAGAGGAGTATAGGTAATTTTATTATTTAATTAGATAGTGAATAATTGCATTTATTATGAAATGATACTACAGCTATGCTATGATGAAAACAGTATACTTCAGTGTTATCAAGCTAAGCTTGTGCTACAATATATTCAACTCAAAAAAATGAAAAAAACAATAATCAAAAAATTAGAAAATTCTGTGTGGATTATTTCATCACAGCCGGATTTCTTCAAAATGTAACAAAGTAAATACCAGTTGCTCATTTGTTATCCAAGCAAGGAAACCCATTTACAGATGTGAATTTATTGATTCATATTTAATTATAGCAATTGAAAAATGAATTAAAACTAAAAAAAATATTTTTAGTGGTTTTTCTTATTTTGATGACTTAGCAGATGTTACCAACACTGCTCAGTTGTTACTTATTTGAGGTATTCTTGCCAAGTTTGACACAACTGAAAAATGATGGCCTGTGAATAGTCTACAAGCGATTTACAAGACAAAATATTTTCAAAACAATTGTAAAAGTTCTAATCTGTTATGATCTGAAATGGAATCTGCTATGATGTGTAAAAAGTAATGGTGGGAAAAATACATGTGGAGCAGAAAATGGCTCAATTGTACAAATTTCCTAAGCTTGCAAAATTATTTTAAAGATGAACTGCCCTTTAATTCCAGATAGCTTTGGAAATTAACTTTTGCTGCAGACCTGATCATTGCTTAATGAATTGTTCTAAAATTACAAACCAATATAGAGTTTATATATGAAATTTATACTGCAGCACAGTCATTTTGGCATCTAATGTTTTCTTGAATGAAAATTATAAATTATGTACTGGCAAAAGTTAAAACAAGAGTCAAGATTTCCATCCCAACACAAATTTTGCAGTGGGTATATTTTCTGAGCTCAAACTACAGTTCCAGGAGCACTTTTCATATTTCCATGCAAGTGGAAAGGAAATTTCATATTTCAAAATCCATTTATTATGCAATTGAGAAGCTTTCACCTAACCTTCAATTGTAAATGATTCATCTGAAATGTAATGACATGCTAACAGCCAGATAACAAAAGAAGAATCTATAGAATTTTGTTAGTGTGTTGCAAGTTTTAAATATGATTAAAATCATATGCTAGTGAGTGATAACAGCATTTGGCAATACAATTTGTGTGGAAAGACATTTTGAAAGATGAAATACATAAAATTTCATTACAGACAATATTAGCAGATAAATATTTGTAATTAGTTTTAATGATAGGGAACACTAAGTTTGAATTCTAGTCAAGCAAAATGTTATAACCCTCTCTCAAAACACAAGATTTATTTTCTCATTAGTAGAGTTGTATTAAAATATTTTTGTCGTAGTTAAAATAATTTAAATACTGTAGTACTTAATTATTATTATTATTGTATTTAAATTTTATCAACTAAAAAGTATGCAGAAAATTGTTTTCTCCCTCATTATATAAGTACCTACCTACATGATTTTCATGATCTTGACTCTTAGCTCACATAGCTTAACACACGT
This sequence comes from Marmota monax, assembly GCF_021218885.2. Lineage (NCBI taxonomy): Eukaryota > Metazoa > Chordata > Mammalia > Rodentia > Sciuridae > Marmota > Marmota monax. Next base: position 3,412,421 of record NW_026694256.1, on the reverse strand, counting down.
ATTATATGAACCTTTACAAAAACAGTTGGCTGCTGACTCCTTATCTGAATGGCACAAATTTGAATTCTGGTTCCACAGGAGAGGCACAGAGGAAGCTGATGGTGGAAAGAACATGCCAGAGGTCAGAGACCTGGAAAGTCAAACAGACAGCTGTCTCTAAAGGATTCCAGGGAAAGAGATTGGCTACAAGGACCATATCTGAGATAGACCTAGAAGACAGAAGAAGCTACCATGAAACCTGAATCTCTTATGGTTAGAATTGGTCAGGGATTTTTTAAAGAAATCCCTTTAAAAAAACTTAGGAAAGATGAATCAAAGTTAAGTTCTGTCAATTGAACTAATAAAGAAATGTAATACATTATTTTACTTCCAGAGTTGCTAAAAGTAGACACTGAGTATGCATACATTGAACCCACATTAATATCAGTTATCTTTGGGTCATGGGTCATCAATTATTTTGCTTTTATTCTTTAATCATTTTTCCTTTCTGATTTCTCAGCAATGAATATTTATTTCACTTTTATACTTGTCTCACATCTTTTCTCTTGATCTTTCAACAGTGACTATATTTATTTATTTTAAAATTCATGCTTTTTTACAATTTCTACATTTTAAAAACTATTTTCTTATTGATTGATTAACATTTGTGAAATATTGTGGGGGGGGAACATTTAGTATTTGTTTTCAAATTACTTATGAAGGAAAAAAAAGTTTGCAATGGAGAAGAGAAGATCACTAGACTAGCTCTCTTATTTTTTCTGCAAACATTTTCATTCATTTTATATCTTTAAGAAAATAAGACTTTTACAAACTAAAGGAATGAGAACTTAGCAACTTAGAAATAAAGTGTTTAGAACATTGAATACTCCCATATTACTAATAACACAGAAAGTACTATTGTTGCTAAAGGAAATACAATATTGTTTTCTCTTAAAAGTTAAGATATATGTTAAGATAGTCTAGAGAAGAGGAATTAACAGTTTTTTTCTTTTTTCTTTTTTTCATGTCATTAAAAAATATTTCTTGCCAGTGTACCCTATAATTTCAGCCACTTAGGAGGCTGACACCAGAGGATTGCAAGTTCAATCCAAGTTCAAGGTCAGCCTGAGTAATTTAGAGAAGCCCTAAGCAACTTCGTGAGACCCTGTCTCAAAATGAAAAGTAAAAAAGGGTGGAATGGAGCTCAATGATAATCCTGGATTCTATTTCCAGTACTTACTCTCTCTCTCTCTCTGTCTCTCTCTCTCTCTCACACACACACACACACTCACAAATTTCTTATAGAATGTAAAATTATGTTTGCATGCATCCATAATAATTGCCTTATATTTTAATTCTGATCTATTTTTTATTATTCCCGATTGTTTAAAAGAGCATTGGTAGTCATGAATTCCCCTTAGATTATTGTTTCATAATGTGCCAAATTCTTTTCTCATATTACACAATCATATGTATCTAACTATAATTCTGAGAAGGAAGCAGGTTCTGATGGAAATCAGTCATCTTAAACATCCAGCAGTGGGGCCACCATCACCATGCTGTGCTTCCCAGATGTTGGAACACTATCATTCATTTGCCCTTCTTTATTCTGAGGTGGGGGGGGAGGGGGGAGGTTGAACTACTCAGGGACACTCGACCACTGAGCCACATCCCCAGCCCTATTTTGTATTTTATTTAGAGACAGGATCTCACTGAGTTGCTTAGTGCTTCGCTGTTGCTGAGGCTGGCTTTGAACTCACAATTCTCCTGTCTCAGCCTGAGGAGCTGCTGAGATTACAGGCGTTTGCCACCGTGCCCGGCTCATTTGTCCTTATGATGGCTTTCTGTGTGTGTGTGTGTGTGTGTGTGTGTGGTTTTTTCCCTCATATTTGTAGGGAAACCATATGTTTTCTCTAAGCCCATGTTTGAGTTTGTTTACCCTGTTGACATAGAGAACACTTAGTAATTTGGGATAATATCAATGTTAGAAGATGATACTGGCCAATGTGGGTGTCATTTAAGAACATGGTGTGAGCCTAATAAACTGCATTTATAAAATCACGAGTTATTTCTTCTGAAACTCTTTGTGTCTTCTATTTAGCTTCAATGTGTTCTGACAGAAATGAAGAAAATTTAGAGAAAATCAGAAAAAAAATGAAGCGAAAATAGTTTTTCACTTCATTTCCCAAAATGTTAGAAAAAACACTTAGACTTTTTACAGACCAATATAATAAGATTATGCCTTGTCTGAACATAAACAAGCAGGGAAAATAATCATTATTCATTTAGTATTTGTTTACAAATTTGTAATAAAAGGGTGATATTTGCCATTTCTAAAGTCTCCAAAAGATATGGGGATTGAAAGATTTTATTTATCCTTCCACAATAGTTTTTCATGAGAAGGCAGCACAGAATCACCAGTGTTTACTTTTTGCCTACACGCCACTCAAGGTTTCTTGGAATTAAGTCTGCTCTGATCACCAGTTGGTAACTCAAAAAAAGGGGGGCTTTGAACTATTGAGTTCAAGTGCGGAGTTTGTTCATCTATGAAAAAAAGAAGAAACAACACCAAGTCAAAACTTATTTTTATCACTTGTCTGGCAAATAATCACATGCCCTCCATAGAAAGCAGCTTGTTTTACCTATAATGTACTTGCTTTAATATACTTTGTAAAAATACAATGTGTGCATTGAAAATAGCTCGATATTGTCTTGGTTTCATACCTTTTCAACAGTGGCTCACCTTTTTAAAAAATATCATTTCTTCATCCCATTTTATTTCATTATTCTACAAATTACATATTTCCTTTCAGCTATAAGGTATGACATAATAAAATAACATATTTTCATAGAAAGAAGTCTTTCCTTAGGATGAAAATTACATGCCAAATTCAATTTGCTTATTAAACATTTCACCGTGCGTTATAAAATACCTAACAACATTTCGCTTACCCAACCACTTTCTTTTAAGGGCATCTTTTGGAATACAGAGTTACAACAGTCATTTACATAGTAAAAAGAACATTGTGTACCTTAAGTAGTTTTAGCTTCTAATTTGAAATTATCACTCTCAAAGAAATTGTAAGTGAAATTGCTGGAGTAGGAACAACCTCCCTAAGCAGCACTAAAGACAAGACTGTAGAATAAGGGACTGGGAGGAGAGGATAGCAGGCCCCAACACAGGCACCCTTCAGTAAGTTTGGTGGAGTCAGGGTGACAGAGGGGTGCAAAGGAGACCATCTGACTTTCTGGTTGCTGACATTTGTTTGGCAAAGTCAAATTTTTATCAAAACCAGAATTGGTATAGGCTTTCCCTTTTATCCACTTGCATCCAGTTACTAAACTCTGGAGGCTCTGTATTGCAAATTTCTCCTGAACATACTGAATAAATATATAAGTAAATTAGTTGATGGAGGAATGAATAAATAAATGAATGAGGTACCATAGTGAAAATTTCTTTGGCTTATTATTTCCCTGGGGACAGTGAAATGTGCATTCTGATTTCTGGGAGATCTGTCTAATCACAGCAGTGTGTAATCTGATTTGAATCAGACTTAGTGTTGAGGGATTTATTTTACAGAGCAGGAAGATATCCAGGGAAATTAAAACAAAAACACTAAAACTCACACACTATTTCTCAAACAAGTCTCATGTTTGGCACACAAAACATCATGTCTTGGTGGTGACATGATGTCATTTTAAATGCTACTCAATGATGGGCTGTGCTTCCACATATACTTCATAACCTACCATGATAATCTTGCTGCCTATATGTGGTCCATAGGGGATGAAGGGCCAGGAGGGTAGAGAAAGAAAAAGCAGGAGACACAAGGCAAAATCCAACCAAAATCACCTAAGTACAGTCATTCTTCCCTTTGCCAGTATCTTAGGCAGTTTAACATCATGTCTTTTTTATTATTGCATTAACAATTTGTTAAGCTACTGTGGGACTTATGTTGATATAGAAAAGTCTCTTTCTCTCCTTCTGTTTTTTGACCCACAACTATTGGGTGGACCATTGGATCACAGCAAAACTGCAAAGTGGCTGGTGGTAGATACACATGATGAACTGGGTTGTAGGAAACAATTGGATTCTATAATTCATTGTAAATTGGTGGATATTAAAGGTTTCTTAGAACTCAACTTTGCTTCCATCAGATGAGTGAATTGAATTCAGATTCATGGATTTACTGTTAGGCTATTCATTCTTTTTTCAAAGATCTGGCTGGATCAGGCTTACTTGAGAGGAAATGCAGGATATACTAGTTAAGTATTTAATTTGAGTGGCCTCAATTCTGTTGCTTATTACAAGCTTTTAACTTGAGGGAGGGACCTTTTTTTGTTTAATTAATTTTGAGGCACAATGTCACAAAATTATTATGGTGATTTATTTTATCATTTTCTGTTTTTATTCAATAAGGTCATATTTTATAATCCTGATGAATTATAGTTAAACTTTCTTTTTACCATTCCTATCTCAATAACTATTTTTAATTCAATTTCTTCTTTTTTATCTCCGTAATAGAGAACAATTATTTGTGTTAATTTTGTCTATTCACTTGATTCATTCATTAAGATAATTTTTTAAATGGAGCTTAACTGAAGATATGCTTAGTGTCATTCCATAGTTTTCTTTGCTTTGGGGGCTATCAGCTTGTTTTTTCTAGAATGGACTAGAATAAAAATATTCTTCATGTTTTTGTTTCCTCTCTAACATTCCTCACATTTTTAAAAACCATTTCCGAGAAATGCACAGTTAGCAGAATTATTTAAGAGGCTCTTTGGGTATCTAGTGCTGAAAGCAATGTCAAAATGCTACCTTTGTGTTTTTAAAGCTCTTGAAATACCTTCCACTCAGCTGAAAATTAGAAAAAAATAGAGAATCTTTTTTGAAAGCTTCATACTACTTTCCTATGAGTTTAAAACTGTGTGTTTTACTTTCCTATGAGTTGAAAACTACTTTCCTATGAGTTAAAATTCAAAAGGTTTTAATACCGCAGGTATGTGCATTGTTAAATGTGTGGGTGCTTGTCAAATTTAAGCCTTTTTAAAAGTTTTTTTTCTTTTTAGCCTTTCTCGTATTAACTAAGTGTTTGGTGTCTAGGCAGGGTCTAAATCTCTTTCATATTTTTATCGGCTAGAAATGAGAAAAAGAAACAGATTCCATATGAAGCATATTTTTGGAAGACAAATAAGCAGAGACAATTTCTTTGAATTCTATTTCATAAAGATAATATCCCTAAGACAAATAAAGGGTTTTTGTTTTAGGAAAAGGGGGATACACCAGGATGACAGGCATGACAATGTTCTTTCTGGTTTATTTCATATGCTGCCCTTGACTACAATAATGCTGACCTTGATTTCGGGTTTCTCATCTTGTTTTTCTCTTCCTGGCATGGCTTTAGATTTTAAACTAAAAATAAAAATAAATGAAAGCAGAGAATGATTTTTTTTTACTAGCAAGCATCTTACAAGAATTAACTGTAGTCTCATAAAGTTTTATCTTTTTTGATTTGTTGTAATTTGGGGTATAATAAAAACACTCGGTAGAGCTTAATATCACATCCCATAATCTAAATACAATACTTTTCTGTCTACCTTCATGAATCAAACGTAAAAAATTTTAAAGTTCAGTACACTACTGCCTGCGTCTGCCAGGATCCCCCTTACAAGTTTTGCAGAGGGACAGAGACTGCATGCAGGAAACTTGGCATAACTTCTAATGTTACTAAATTAGATAATTGTGCAGACTGTTGAATTTTTTCAGCAAATACCATTTCAACAAATACCAGATTTGAAAATAATCTCACTGAAATCTGAAATACAATATTCCATATCAGATAAAAGATTGCATATGAAGTTTTGATCTTAAAAAATCTGCAACGTTTTATCTTCAAATGCATTTTGAAAGCTAAGACTTAAACATATTTTGGTTACATAAGTTTTGGAAAATATTATAGTAAGTTTTAACTTTTTCAAGTAAACTTGTGCACTGCAAACACTAACTGACCCTTCAACAATATGTACTATTTCCTTAAAATACACTATGTTTTTAAATAAGAAAACATAATTTTTAAAGATATTCCTCACAGTGTCTCCTCATATAATCATGTTAGAAAGGTAATTATTAATTATTAGAAATCTTTTACCATGCCATGTTAATTTTTGGTAATTTTCTGAAAGGTTTGGAAAGTTTCTACAAAAGTTTGTGCAAGTAGACTAATTTTAAGATTTAAAAAATATTGCTTATATACTAATTAGAAGATGAATAATCTATAAATTTTTTAAGTCTTTTGAAACTTAAAATTTACTGATTAAAAACAATATGCCACTTGAGTCCATTTCTTCTGAATCACTAATTCAGGGGCAGAAAATGCTATTTAAATGCCATTGTAGTCAGTCTTCTGCACTGTAACTCTCATTTTCATGATACAATCTCATGTTTTGTAGATTCCCATTCTTACAAAATGTAAAATTGTGGTTATTAATCACAATCTGAGAGCTCGTGATGTGCAAAATTTTGTTCAATTTACCCTTATAACGCCTCATGGATTTCCAAATAGCAGAGATTGATCCAGTGTTTGTCAAATTGAATTCATTTAAAGTAAGTAAACTTTCTTCACTCCTTATCATCTCATATTGTAATTTCAACTCTGTTTTCGTTGGTGTGTCTACACTAACCATTCCTTGATGATTTTTGTATGACTTAACTGGTGCAAGATAGTACTATGAAGGCTATTTGTCTCTGAGCCTGAAATGACAATTTTTTAATTTTTTTATTGGTTATTTTTAGATATATATTACAGGAGAGTGTATTTTAGTATATCATACATACATGGAGTATTACTTATTCTAATTAGGATTCCATTCTGAGATTGTACATGATGTGGAGTTTCACTGATGGTGTATTCATGTACAAGCATAGGAAAGTTACATTCAATTATTTCACCAACATTGGTGTGTCATCTGTAAAATGGGAAGAACTAGGCTTACCCTTAGAAATGTTGGGAAGATAAAATAAGATGTTATGTGTACAGCTTCCAGGGTACCAGACACACAAATGGTAGCTATTAAAATTTGAACCCAAAGGAGTACTGTGTTACAAAATAAGATATTTCTATTTAGGTCACATTCTTAGCTTCGGAATGATTCACTCTGCCAAAAGAGGCTTAAAGTGCCCCTTTCTCTTCAGTGATATGTGAAAAAGGCTGATCCTCTCCAGAAAAATTCATCTGTCAGCAGAAGACAGCTGAGAGCTCCACTGTTACATAGAGTAACTCCATGCTACTCCCCGTGTCCATGAGGTATGTCAGGGTTTGCATTTCTGATGAACATGCTAGAAGCAAGCAGCATCCCTTAAAATTCAGTCAATAAAGGCCTTAGAAATGCTTTTGATAAACAACACATAAAACCCAACCATAAAAGCAGAATACTAAAAATGAAAGGATACAAATCAATAAAAATTAGAAAAAGCTAGACAGGAAAATTCACAAATCAAGTACAAATTAAGGAAATCTCAAAAAAAATAAGTGTGAAAAACATCTCCCTTCAAGAAGATGGCACATAACCCATCCACACCCATCTTAAATATGGATTGTTTTTAATAATTTGCTTCCAAATGATATACTGTGAAAGGGGGAAGAAAACTTTAGCGAGGAGAAAACTGGGCAATGTAAGTCTGCTCAGGTGATGAAGGTTAACATCACAATAATGTCATGTCTCCAGTCTAACCAAATCCAGGGGAACTCTATGAGATACCTATTTAGGATTTCCTAAAATTTTCAAGGCCATATAAAACAAGGGATGACTGAGAAATTCTCACAAACTAGAGGAGATTAAGTGGACACAACTGGCAAATATAGTGTGGTATCCTGGATGAAAGTTTGAAATGCAAAAAAAGACATTTAGTTGAAAAAACTTGTGCAATCTGAACAGACTGGGTAGTTAGTTAGTTGTAAGGTACTAATGTTGGTTTTTTAATGTGATTAATGTGTCATGATAATGTAAGATGTTAAAAATAGAGGAAACTGGGGGAGAACAATTACCATTAAACTTTTCTAAAAGTCTAAAACTATTCTAAAATTAAAAGATCATTTTGCAAAAGAGAAATCACTTATCAATCAAGATTTTGTTTCATATTTTGAAAAATATACAATCCATAGAAAAATATCAATAGTCATGACAAACATGGACATAAAGCATCCAACTATAAGAAGCTAAAACTTTAAAATACAGACAAGTAAGGGGAAAACATGACTAATGAAAGATTCTTACTCTCCTTTCTCAGCCTTTGAAATCAAATTTGGAAAATTTAAAACGAAGAGAGTTAGAATAAAATAATTAATCCAGTGGACTGTTTGTGTGATAGCTATTCATATACTAGAACATAAGGGAAACTATCTCTTCCCCAAAGTTGAGAATGAATAGACCAAAGTAGTTGACTATAATAGTATTAAACCATGTATGTAATTTAAATTGAGTGACAAACTACCCAAAGCACAAAAACCTTTTTGAAGTTTTACAATATTCCCCCAACCCCCACCCCCCCCCCCAAAAAAAAAAAAAACTTGGATTAAGGTAAATATTAAGATGGTAATACAGGTAATTTTAAACATTAAAACAATGGGAACATGGTATGTGACAAAATAGGTACCTAAACAATAATTATGTTTTAACTACAGATGTTTTTGTTTTTTAAGGCTGAATAGTATTTCATTGTGTATATTTACCACATTTTCTTTAGCCATATATCTACTGATGGACACTTAAACTGATCCCATAGCTTAGATATTATGAATAGTGCTGAAAAATCATGGGATTGCACATATTTCTTTTAATACATTAATTTCATTTAACACATTAATTTAACTTCCTTTAGATATATACTTAATAATGGGATTGTTCCATTTTAATTTTTTGAGGGTCCGCTACACTGTTTTTCATAATGGTTATACTGATTTACATGCCTACCAACAGTGTCCAAGAGTCTCTTTAACTCCATGTCCTCACCAACACTTGTTATGTTTTTGATAATATTCATTCTAACAGGTGCAAGGTGATAGCTCATTGTCACTTTATGTTTAATTTTGCTGATGATTTGTGACATTTAACATTTTTCTTAACAGCTGTTGGACAATTGTATGTCTGCTTTTGTGAAATGTCTACTTAGGTCTTTTGCTTACTTTTTAAATCAGTTTTTTTTTCTTCCTATCGAGTTGTGTGTGTGTTTTTTTTATATTTTAGATATAAACTCCTTTTCAGATGTGTGGTCTACCAATACAATCCCCTATTTTGTATGTTTTCAAGAACGTGAATGAGCTCAGAGGACATTACGTGACGTGAAAAAAGTTAAGCTCAGTAAGAAAAACATCACACAATTTCACTTACATGTGAATCTGAAAAGTCTAACTCATAGAAGCACAGAGTAGAGTGGTAGAGACCAAGTGTTGAGACTTGAAGGGAGGTATAAGGAGGGAGATGTTGGTCAAAGGATACAAAATTTCAGGTACACAGGGGGAATAAATTCAAGAGATCTATTGAATAACATGTTGACTACAGCTGATAACAATATATGGCATACTGCAAAATTGCTAAGAGATTAGATGTGAAGAGTTCTCACCACACACATACACACACACACACACACACACAAATGATAAATATGTTAGGTAATGCCTATGTTAATTCTAGCCATTTAAGAATGTGTACATATTTCAAAATATCACGTTGTTCACCACAAACATATAATTTTTGTCAATTGAAAATATGTAATATATATATATATTACATATAAAATATGTAATATATATAATATATATATATATAAACATATATATATATATATATATATATATATATATATATATATATATATATATATATAATGTTTGTAGTATTTAAGGGGATAAATTTAAATACACCAACCAGATGTATTAATATATACAACTTAAAAAGTCATGTGAAAAACAAAACAAACATAAACTCTAGGAAAGAAAAGTATGAATATTAAAGCAGAAATACATCATCCAAAAGAAGGTAGACTTAATAAACTCAAGGTAAGAATCTTGAAGGAAAAGTTGGAAAATTTTATAAATGAAATTTTAAAACTATGGAGAAAACAAAGTTAGAAATGGGAAAAGAATGAGCAATGAAATATGAGAAATTACCATGAATATGTTTATGTAGATGGATGTGAATATCTCAAAAATATGAAAAATTTTCTACACAAAGATTTACTACACAAAGCATGCATAACCATAGTATAACTTAAAAGTTCTATAAATTATATAAGGCATAACAAACATTTTCTTTAAATGATTTTTATGTTTATGTTGCTCAGTCTGTTTTTCTTTTGGCCTATTATGAAACCTGAAATTCCAGGGCTAGTTGTTCAATATGAAAGTGAGTGGGGCTGGTCCTTGCCTGAGGTCATGGACCAAATAGCTGGTTAAGTAGTCTTGGAAGTCTATGAGAACAAAACTGGGCCCAAATAAAAGATTATGTAGCTTATGAAAAGTAAAAGAGTTGAGAGTTTGGTTGGCAAAACTCATAAGATGGTCAAGGAGAAGTCAAGTCATGGGTAGGGTGAGAGCTATTCATGGTTCAAACCAATTCACAGTGAGAGCTCATTACAAGTTAGAAGGTATTATTATTTATTTTAATTAAAAGAAGACCCTCAAACTAGTGGATAAGAAGTAGATTTGTCCACAAAAGATATTTTAAGGAATAATTAAACATTTATTAAAAATATGGGTTATATGTTCATCTTGAAAGCAGCACAGTGCCTCCAGATGGCTTGAGTGTGTGTGTGTGTGTGTGTGTGTGTGTGTGAAGGAACACATGTGTATGCATATACAAGAATTAGAATAACATTTAAAAGAATATCTGTCAATTTTTAAGCATTAAATTATCCAGAACAATTAAGAAAGCAAAAGATCTATATGCTTACTATATACAGTTTTTTGTCTGAATTCCTATAATCAGTAAGAATTTATAAATTTTTACTGATTGCTAGGCATTAGAAGCATAAAGAAAAACAAACAGATTAAGGCTGTGCCTTCACAGAATTTATAATCTAGTGGGGGTGGGAATTAGGAGAAAGAATAGGATTAGATATAAATTAAAGAATAAAGTTAAAAATATGATCAGTGATTTCCAGGGAGGTAAACAGTGCTACAATAGCATAAAATGCAGAGATTCGACCTAACTTCTGGATTTGGGAAACACTTTCCTGGGCAAGCAGTGACTGAGCTGCTAGCTGAAGGATGAATGAGAAATATGTTGATGAACAGGGGTGATTTCTAAGAGTGCGCTGAGCCTTTGACCCTTTCTTTCATCATGACTAACTCTCTTTCTCTTTGTGAATTTATTTGTTTGGGCTTTTTTTTTTTGAAGGATTTATTGGTCATATTTACATCTATTATAATCATGGACTGAGCCTCAAAGCTCATCTTTGTTTCAGAGTGTGAGGATCAGGGGATGCCTAGGTCTTTCTGTCTCCGTGGAGATACCTAGATGCAGAGATTATTCTATTCACCTTTTCTCTTAGGATTTTGGGCCACCCTACCTCAGAGATCCCTGACTTATGGGTTGCCTTCTCAGCTTAAGGTGCAAATATTATGGTTGGGTGTGGACAGGTAAGGCAAAGGTCATTTCTAGTAGGCAGTAGCTGACTCAGTCCATTTTCTCTCCCCTGGTCCTCTCTTTCTTCCTCCACAAATCCCATAGTGGACAAGACCTGACCTTGTAGACATTTATACCATAGACCAAAACCTTTAACTTTTACCCCATAGCCAACCCTTTCTTCCCTCAGAGCCTGGATGCTGAGTACCTTCAGTGTATTGCACTGTGGCAGCTTTCCTGGCCTGTTTCTATGAACAAGTGGCATTTTTTTTTTTTTTTTGGTGAACAAAAGGAAGGGAGAGCATGATATGCTTGAAGCACTAACATATTAAACCAGTAATTGAATTATTTGAAAAACAGAAGCAATAGAATTCATACATTTATCAAAGATAATTTTATAAATTAAATGATGGAAACTAGGTAGGAAAAGGGAGTATATTTAGAGTGTGGAGCTCAAGAGTCAGTGTATGAAACCGTGAATCTGGAGAAGCAGGTGGGATAAGGAATAATTATAACTAATATACTAATATATTAGTTTTACCGTAAGAACAATAGGGAAACAGAGGTATGTAAGACTGGGGTAAGGAATGGGAAGAGGAAACACAATCAAATTTTTATATTGAAAACAATCATCTGATTGTGTGTAGAAAATGAATGATCAGTTAGGAAGTAACTGATCTACACAGAAAATTTGTAGTCTAAATGAAAGTTGCTATGGTAAATGTAGAGAAAATTGGATGGAAGCCAAAAAAAAAAAAAAAAGAATTGACAATAGATTGGAAAATTGAATCTCATGTTTGGTATTAGCCATGTGCATTGTGAAAAGTACTCCATTTGCTGCTGTTGTATAACAAATGCCTCAAAAATTTAAATAACATAAATGATCTTTTTATTTTGCTCATAGATTTTATATGTCAATAATTCAGATACAGCATGGCAGATATGGCTTTTTATTGCCCTACAATGTCTGGGTCTTCTGTTTGGATGACTTGGAACCTGGAGATAACTCAATAGTTCAGGGGTAGAATCCCTGGGACATGTCTTAACTCAACATATCTGATGGCCAGCTGGAACCCCATTTGAGGCTTTCAGCCTGAGAAATTACCTACTAGCATTATGAAGTGACTTTGCGCCCTGATAACATGACAGCGTCAGGGAAGCCAGACTTCTTATAAGTTTACATACAGCTCAAAAAGAGAATCTTTTTAGCAAACAAAATGGAATCTGAAACACCTTTACTCTAGAAAATTATGCAGACTCATTTCTGCTATATTTCCTTGGTTACAAGTAAATCATGAATCCATCCAAATTAAGGAGAAGGAACATTAATCTATCTCATCATAGTGGGGAGATTGGGAAAATAATATGTCTTCATAAATTATTTACATTCATCCCCATGAAAAATGCTTTCACCAGCTTCCAGGACCTCTGATGAGTATTTTCTTGCTGTGGCATCAGGCTGTGACTCAAAGTCTAAATCCTCTAAATCAAGCCTTGTTTCACAAGCGGCGCCTCAAGTGCAGTCCCTTGGGTACAGTTCCTTAGACAAAGTTTCTCTCAGTTGAAGATCCATGAAGAAAAGTCACAAGTCATCTATCCCCTGTATTAGGGCTCTCCAGAGAAATAGAACCAATAGGGTATGTGTATGTGTGTGTTAAAAGATGTGTAAAAATTGGCTCATGATAATAGAGGCTGACAAGTACCAAGATCTGCAGTTAGCAAGCTCTAGTTCCATTACCAATGATATAGTTCCAGTTCAAGTCCAAAGGCCAGGAGAATCAGGAAAACCATGTAGTTCTAGTTTGATGGCCAGCAAGCCTGAGACTCGGGAAGAGCTGATATTTCAGTTCAAGTCTGAGGGTAAGGAAAAAAATATCCCAGCTCAAAGGTAATCAGAGAATTCTCTCTTATTCTCTGGAAGTCCACCTTTTGTTCAATTGATTGAATGAGGCCCACCCACATTAGAAAGGGCAATCTACTTTACTTTGTCTACCAATTTAAATGCTAATCTTATCCAAAACACCAGCACAGAAACATTCAGCACAATGTTTAACCAAATAACTGAACACCCTGTGGCCCAAACTGACACACAATTAGCCATCATCCCCCAGCACCGAACAATGATGAGATAAGCACAGGATACCTGCAACAAACATTCCTAATCAAAAGAAGTTCGAGGCAGCCACTGGTCCCTAGCACTTGAAATATATCAAGGAACATGCTTACATTCCTTTGATTAGGACTTAGTCCTATTCTCTAGGAATTTTTGTCTTGACTATCTTCTAGGCTGTTAGCTCTGCCCTCTGAGTCATCTCTCTTTCTCCATAAAATGTGACCTATGTTTGCATTTGAGTAATATTTTCTATCTTTCTTTTGTCCATAGTAGTTTTAGGAGTTCCAAAGGTCTCTTAATTTTGTACTGTCTCTGTGTCTTTTAGTTCAATCTGATATAAATTTCTTTAAATGTTTTAAAAATTTGATGGGTTTTATCCTTATAAATCTATTTTCCCTTCTATTAGATTAAAAAATGTTCAACGTGTATCTTCAAGATAGTCTTTCTCTATTTTGGTCTCCCTGATCTGGAGATGTAAGTTTATGAGACTTCAATGTAATAGAAGTTGTGCATGTGGTTTAAGTCTGGCTAATGTGAAGAAATAAAGTGGGATTCAAAGAGTGCTTATGACCAAACTTGTGCTGTTACACACACACACACAAAAAAAAAAAACAAAAAAAAAAAAACAAAAAAAAAAAAACCAAGACAAACAAAATAACTAAAAAAATTAAAAAGTGAACACAAATTGGGTTACTTGTATTTATTAATGAATATGATAGACCAAGACTTAATAATATTAATAAATAAAATGTTCTTAAAAACAAAATTAGAGAAAATGTCTAATTGTTATAAACTGAATGTATGTGTCCCTCCAAAATTCATATGTTGAAATCCTACTCCTCAATGTGATGGGAATTAGGAGAGACATTTGAGAGGTAATTAGATCATTAGGGTGAAGCCCTTATAAACAAGATTTGTGACTTTTTAAAAGGAGCCTTAGAGAGTTTCCTCATGATTTCTTCCTGCCATATGAAAATACAGTGAGAAGTCAAAGGTCTACAACCTGGCAACAGTCATCACCAGAACTCAAGTATGCTATGACCCTGATCTTGAACATCCATCCTCTATAGCAGTAAGAAACAGATTCCTATTTTTTATAAGCCATCTGATCTATAGTACTTTGGTACTGTGTTATAGCAGCCTGAACTCTCTTTTATTATATCCCATAATAAGCTATAATGACATGTCAATTTTAAAAAGGAATTGTCAATTTTTAAAACGCTAATTGTTGTTGAAATGACTTCAACACTTCAAAAGTGAAGTTTTGAACTCCAAGCAGAAAGAATGAGGCTAATTTGGTACATACCTAGCCTCCTTGGGTTATATTTGAAAGTGCAGGGCAATATTCTGGCTATATATATATATATATACATAGCAAGCATTTAGAAAGTTATTTACCTAGTAATTCCATTCCTAGAAAATAAATTTAGAAAACCAAAAAAGTGACAAACACTTGCTATCTCCCCAAAATAGTTGTATTGTTAAGTAAATTATGAGACATACATAAAATTAGGAATTTAAAGAGCTAATAAGAGTTATTTGTGCTTTAATGGAATAAAAACAAAATCACAATAATGAAAAGCAAGTAAAACACGATTCTAATTTAGTTATATACAAACTAAAATTCACAAGGAAATATATCAAAATATTAACACCATTTATCTCCATGTGATGCAATTGTGGGTGATTTTTATTATTTTATTTTTTTAGTTTGTTTTTCATTTTCCCACAGTAGGTATGCATTATTTTAATAAACAGAAAACAATAAAAATGAGCTTAAACGATGCCATACTAAAAGACTTTTTCTTTGAGCAACTGCACAAGAAAAGACTAAGTACTTAGTAGTAAAGCCCCTAAGGAGAAAGTGGACATCTCAGCACAGATGTTAGGATAAAAATGCAATATGGGAAACATGAAAAAAACAAAAAAAGACTCAGACTGAATCAAAACAGAGACAATTCCCTGAGGTGGATGGTTTTCTAAAAATCTGGCACAGAAACCATTTATTCATAATAGGTCTTGCCCAGAAACATTAAAAGAAAAACAACTGAAGACAAAGAATGAGCTTGGGATGGGAGGATGGGGAAGGACAGGTTGGAGCCTGCTGCCTGACACCCTTTATCCAGACTGTCTACCTCCCCACACACAGGGTCCTTGGGGCAGGTTTTGAGGAGCCATTAGGTCTAAATAACATAGTCTGAAAATCAAGAAAATGATCTAAGACTAAGGTCAGAATCCATACTACAATCTTCAGCATTTATTGCACAGAAAAGTATAAGAAAATGTATACAGTTCTCATAATATAGGTTGATTCATTAATTATTTTTTAAAATTTTTTATTTTAAGACAGGATCTCAATCAGTTGCTAAGACTGGTTTCAAACTTGCAGTTGTCCTGCCTCAGTCTCCCAAGTTGCTGGGATTACAGGTATATGCCATCATGCCCAGCTTGGTTCATTAATTCTTCACAAATACATTCGTCCTATCTATTAAAACCTTAAAGTGTATCACTGTAGGTATTAATATCTATAGGTGCTTGGCCTGGGAGGATGCTATCTGATCTGTTGAATTACCCAAAGTAAGAAAAACAAAAACAAATTGGAGTCAATCTACAAAGGACTGTAGGATTAAGGTGCAGAATTCGTTTGGGCAAGATCACTCATGTCTGTGCTGAACACAAAAGGGAGAAGAATTCTCCATGTGCTAGGGTCACACTGAACTGGACAGGGATGTACAGTGGTAACTGCAACAAAAAGAACAGCCTGACCCCAGAAACTCTGAATCAAAGCTGTTAGCAGGGCTCTGCAGAAAACTGAAGCATTTGGAAAAGTCTAACTTACTGAATCTGTTAACACTTGTCAGAAGTTTCACAGTTGGCCTTTTTTCACTAGGGTACCAATGGCTGCAGTAGAGATAAATGTGGGCATCTCTCTGACTGATGGGAAACAATAGCACAAAAGCATATTGTAGAACTCTATTGCTCAATCTGTAACCATAAGTCACATGCGGCTATTAAGCTCTTAAAACTGAAACACACTATTAATGCAAAGTGCGCACCAGATTTCAAGATTTAGAGCAGAATCAACATAAAATATCTCAATGACTTTTCATAGTAATTATCAGTATATTTTTTAATATTGAAATTAAATATATTACTAAATTATTTTCAACTCTTTGGCATATCTTTTTATATGACTAGTAGAAAATTGAAATTACATATGTGGATGCATTTAGGGTTGCCATTAAATGGGCTACTATTTAGTGCTGTTCTACTGGGTAGCACTGTTAATGGAACAAACAAAATTGGGGCAGCTGTAGGTTTTCAGGACTTGTTTGAAATTTTTTGTGGAAATAAGTAAGGATTTCTTGTTTATGAATGAAGAGAAAGAAACAGCCCTGACCTTTTGAGTTATTGATGTAGCAATTGGAGTTTAAGTTTCTTTGTGGAAGCAGGAAATGACAGTTAAATTCCATAATAAATGAGAGAGATGTACACCAACCCAAAAATGCACCCAGAATGAGCCTTTGTTGGCTTGTGCAGTGAGTAGAAACTGTGTTGAGCTCTTGAATCAATCTGATTCTGTTTTGTTGCCAACATGGAAAGGAAAAAAAATATCTAAACAGATTTCAAATAATGAAAGTGGGTACTAACTATCAAGATGAGGTTAGAAATGTAAAAAATGAGAGTTGGTCTCAACATGTATCCAAGGATATGTCTTCTTTTATTTGTCTCAATACCAATGCAGAATACTTTTCTCCAAAATTGAACATTAATCATCTGAAGCCCACTAATTCTAACACGCTGTTAAGTTATATATTTCCCCAAGAGCTTACTCATTCATCATTTAAATTATTTTGAGAGTCTGAATAACATGATACTAGATTTTAAAATGGAGCTTACACTACACAGTTCTGCACTTTCAAGAACATTAACATTTTCATTCATTTATTTAACAGATATTTATTGAACAATTACTATGCTCCAAGCATTCTACCAAGCACTAGGGATGTAATGGGAATCAAATTTAGAATAAGATCTACTAGAAATTGGAGTCTAGTTAGTGTGGAAGGCAAGTATTTACCAAATCACCATATGTGAAAGTTCTAAGGAGTAAGGAGCAGGAACATTCAAAGATCAAGTGGAAGGATTATCTGTAGATAGAAGGACACCCAGCTCCTCTGAAAGTAATAGGAGCAATACCCTGTGTCCAATTAGTTTCGAAACCAATTTGTTTGAGATAAAGTATGTGAAAAAAGAGTAAACCTAGTTAGAATGTTTAACATGTTATTTTATAACTCATTATCTAGGCATGGCTAGGTACCCAAAGTGAGATTTAAAATCAGATAATGGCCAAGGATTTAGGGATAGACTCAACCATTAGGGCTACATATTGCAGTTCAGTCAGCAACAGACCCAGCCAATAACAGAAGGAGATACTTGGCAGCATAGACAAGGCTTGTCGTCACCATTTAGGAAATTCATGATGTACAAAGACTGGGCTTCTGTACTGGCTGAGACCGTTCAGCAGATCTAAATAGCTGGATACCACTGCACAAACTTGAAATATACATCAAGGCAGATTTCTGATGCCCGATGTGCAAAATATTGTGAAATTGGCTGGGTGGGAAGAGAAGACAGATGAGACTTAAGATAAAAACTTAAGTTTAGGAGTGCTGTTATCAGTAAGAATTGGGGAAAATCTTGACTTGAAGAAGAATGTAGAAGCCCAGTGGTCAGTATTGTTCATAATCTGGGTTAGACTAGCAAATGCAACCATGCTATGGCACTATGACCAAGGTCATTTTGTTAAAGAACAGTGCTTACCCCCATGATCCCTATTTTAAAAGAGAAGTAGAGATAGAAAATACCTAGGTTTTTGTTTGCCTTTTGTGTTTGCTTTTGATTTTTTAATTTGTTTTGTTTTTGTTTTTGCTTTAAGTCAATATTTTACACAATTGATTTTATATGCTTTGAAAAAAGCCACCTTAGGTTCAAATATTCCCCTGGGTAGATATATTTTATACATGAAGTTGGGTGAGGGACTCATCCAAGAATACATTGTCAGAGGAAACTTCCCAGCGATTTTCACATGCACCCATCCTTATAAAAGTACACTTGCTCTAGAGACTGAATAGGGAGAATGACTAATGATCCTTCCTCCTTAGCAACTTGAAAAGGCCCCTGGGCTCAACCCCAGCACTGGAATGAAAACACAAATAAAAGAAACTTGGGAAAGTCGTGGCAGAGGGACTGAGGAGGAAGAAGAAGAGATACAAATGATGATTATGAGCAAGTTCATAAGGAGGAAGTGGTACTCTAAATAGGCTATGAAAAAGAATCCTGATTTATCCAGTAGGAGGTTCCCAAGAATGGTCAATGTCATGTGTAATAATGCATAGTCACTTAAATTAGTTTGATATTTGTGATATATGATATACATTTATAATATAAAATGTATGATGCAGAGTTTATAATTAATATCTTAATGCTTTAATGTCTACCTTACATATGTTCGACACGTCTCATTCTGGACAACTTGATAATATGCCTGAGACATCAAGTCTTGTCCTTCTGCCTTCCTTGTACCATCTCTCTCTAGGACGAGCTTCTTCCCTAGGAGCACAATTTTCAAATACTAGTTGATCCATTCAAAGTCTACTTTTCCAACCACCTGCCTTACCAGGCTCTTACACTCCAGGCCACTACACACCTGCCCTAATCACCCCAGTGTAGCTGCCAGGCAATGACAGGCAGCCCCTGTATACCTTAACCTATGAAATTAGCCAATTCTAAGTCTGCTTACTCTGTTTATGCCGACTCTTTCTGATAAAATCTCCTGTCAACAGTTTCTTCCTTTCCTGCTGATGATCCATGCTGGTGTCCACCGTGTCCACCCCTGTAGCATGACCTCTCATTCTTCTTTTAGGATAAATGAATATAATAAACTATGTTTTCAGTGGCAGTTATCTCTTTAACTGTTGGTCTTACCATACCTGAATGAAAATAAACCTATTAAAACAAAGTGGAGGCAGGAAGAGAGAACAAGGAAGGTGGGTATTAGCTGAATCTGAGTAAGTGGCAGAGAATCTGCGTGTTTTCTCTGTGGTGTTCCACCCAAGAAGGACAAAATGGCTGTCTCCTTTCAAAATCAGGACACAAGTAGAGCTGGTGTGGAGGCCACTAGTTAAAGTCCAGCTAATAAGCAGGACAAATACAAAGCTGGGGGGGGGGTCAGATAAAAAATAGAAACAAATTACAATTGCCAAGCAGCTTAGCAAACACCATCTTGGAAGAGTTGCAGCATCAATCAGCAATCAGTTGAGGGTTTTTCTTGAGGTTTCTCAGTTGAGAGAACTGTCTGTAAGAGGAGGCAGTCATTGTCACTTCTGCAGTATGCAGGCTTCTGTCCCTTCAAAGGAATCCTAGGAAGGTCCCCTGCTCATAAACCTCGACAGATTACATAGGGATGGTCAGCAACTCCCAGGGGAATAAAGCAAAATTTCTCCATTGTAACAAAGTAATCAATACTAGAACCTCAATGTCAAGCCTCCATTGAACAACTATCAACACCTCTTGCTTCTCCCAAATTCTTCATCCATTACTTAAATATGCAGGATAATTTCTTCTCAACATGGCTGCATGCATTTTTCTTCTCCCAGCTAAGGATATTTGAACACAAAAGAATTCCCCCAATACCTGAACCAAATAATAAGATGTCTTCAGTAGTCCTCCCAGTACTGTTCTCTAGGCTTAAGCTTAAGAAAAAAAAAATGCTGAAATGACAGTGGTGAGTGGTTTCTGAGAAAAACCACACGTGCTGCAATTCATTAATTAATTTTAGTGCTTATCACATTAACTGTTATACCATTTCCCAACCAGTAAGAAAATATTTCAATGTTTAATAAATAATGTGTCTACATTGTTGTGTCTCTTAAGTATACGGACTGGCTAATTCTTTGCAAGAGAAACAGACTCAGCACTCTACAGAGAGCAAACTTGCATAAATCTTAGCAAAGCCTCCAACCATAACTTTTAAATAAGATGTCCATACATACATACTCAGGGATACAAACATGTATATAGCAAAGTGACTATTTTAAAAGTTTTCAGTGTTTCTTAATATAAAAATCTTTTTTTCTTTTCACAGATTTGCAGTTTAGCGGTCCCAAGTGCTGGAGGTTCTCCATGCCAACAGGATACTCTCCCTGCAGCATGAAAGGCTCTTTGTTACTGTGTTCTTGTGCTTGTTTTCCATTTAGAATGTTTCAGAATACCACAGTTATTCCATACTCTATTATAAATAAAAGAAACACAAATGGGGCTTTAGGAAAGTGGTAGAAG
The DNA here is from genome assembly GCF_021218885.2 of Marmota monax. Classification (NCBI taxonomy): domain Eukaryota; kingdom Metazoa; phylum Chordata; class Mammalia; order Rodentia; family Sciuridae; genus Marmota; species Marmota monax. Next base: position 3,391,366 of record NW_026694256.1, on the reverse strand, counting down.
CTAAAAGAGAAGAATTTTTTTTTAAATAAGGACATTATAGTATTATGGATAGAAGACCATGAATACTCTTGTATAATAAGGCATTGAGACTTCACCATAGGGACTGAGAAAGGAAGTTAAGTAGTTTATATAGGAAAGCATTTGACCATATTTACAAATTAGAAAAATCAGAAGTCAGAAGGATCAGGCAAGTGGATCAGGAAAGGCTGATTCCAGGTAGGGTGATCACAAAGTTTTTGCCAAACCAGAACACTTTGAAAGTAAAAATACTGAAAAGCAGGCATAAACTTGGAGTGTCCCCAAAATTCTAAGATGTATAATCACCCTTATTTGAGGAGATTTGGGCACACAGAAACCATTTGAGACATTTCTGACATGATCTATATTGGAGGCCAAGAAATCTGAAAGAAAGTGATATCAGTGGGGATAAAAAGAATGGTTGAATTTGAAAGAAGAAGATGAACCCAGGAAGCTTTGATTTAATGGTCACAAAGAATGAAGATAAGTGAGAGGACTTCTACCATCATCCCTGATATGTTTAAAACTTTGAAGATATCTCATCTTGGGCTGGGGTTGTGGCTCAGTGGTAGAGCACTTGCCTAGCATGAATGAGGCACTGGGTTTAATCCTTAGCACCTCATAACAAAATAAAAAATAAATAGATATCCCATCTCTCCGCACATTAATAGCACTTCAGGCCAGAGCCCTGATGGACTTTGGACTGACTGAATTAGGTCACCTGCCCATATCAGAAGTGAGAGAAAACAATAGGAAAAGGAAAGATGAATTTAATCACAGATCAGCCAAAACCCAGAATGCAGCTAATCTGCCTCTGCCTGTCTTATTGAGTCGATAAAATTCATAAGAAGAAAAGCTAGGAAATAGGCATACGTAGATTTAGTCTGGCTGTGCTAGCTAGCCAGAGATAGATGACAATGCCAATTTCATTGGTGCCCACAAAAACCTGGAGTTAGTGGCAGCTTTTCACTTTCCATTCACAGCATAAGGAAGCTGGTACAGAGAAACAGAGATTATCAGGAAATCGGAAAGCAAAAAGCAACTGGGGGCTTTCAATTTCAAAGAGGCACTGTTACACTTATAAGAAACAGGAAAGAAACTGAAAATCAATGACTTGTTCTTGAGTCCATCAGAAAACAGGTTACATGGCAAGCCACCACTCGCAAATCTAGCAAGACAGGAAAATCCAGAGTAAAAGGCAAGCTATATTCACATGGAAAAGAAACCTCTGGAACCATGCACTATTAGGGAGACTTAAAATGGTAATCTGGATGAACTGCTGGAAGCTGAATGTAATCTAGCAGGAGAATGATAAACTCCATAGGGAATATTAGAGAATCACCCACACTTCCAGGGGTTCTACCTCCAGAAATCCCACTAGGGATTATCTTCTCTGATAAGCCAAGAGAATCCCCCTGTGGCTCTGGCAGTGGGGGGAGGGAAGAGCCATAGAGTGGTCTCCAAAACATAGGACAAATTCTAGGAGAAAAAAACTTTAACAGAGCCTTATCAATCATGTGAACAGGGCACTCCCCACAACTCCTGCCTTTTCTAGCCTTCTTGTCTCATATGGAAAGGAAAAAGGTGAAGAAATACTTGTGAAAGTCTTAGTCCTCAACTCAGGGCCAGTAAAAGCTGAGATTTATTCATAAGATTATTGAATACTTACCTTCCTCACATTTTACCACTATACCAAGAAGGCTTTGATAAAATAACAGTGGATTGCAATTTGAGAGCTGCCAGATGCAGAGACTGTCTAAGGAAGAGTTCCTATGGAAACCCAAAGTCAATAAGAGAGACAAAATCAAGGACACTAGAGGAATTTGAAGTCTCTAGCACTAGTAACTACAGCAAATATTAAACATGGCCCAATCCAATTTGCAGCAGACTAACATGATACCTTACACTAAAAGAGAACTTTAAAGCTAATATCCCATATATTCCACAAAAAAATTATAAGGCATCCTAAAAGGCAAGTCAAAAAATATTTGAAGAGAGAAATAAGCATCAGACCCAGATCTGGATATGATAGCAGTTTGGGGATAATCAGACAGGAAATTTAAATTAACTATGGTTACAATGTTAAAAATTTCAATTGAAAAAGTAGAAAGCATACAAAGCAACTTGGTAATGTAATAATTGTGATGGAATCTCTTAAAAAGAGATCAAAAGGAAAATGTAGAAATTAAAATCACTTCATCGGAAATGAAGATGCATGGTGGACTCATCGATACACTAGAGGAAAGAAGTGTAAGAGCTTGTGTAAGAACATGATTTTTTAAAATCTATGATTGAGTACACCAATGAGCTTAAAGATAAGTGAGCTTAAAGATAAGTCAATAGAAACTTCCCAAACTGACATAGAAAGAATAAATGAATTTATATATATATATATATATATATATATATATATATATATATATATATGTGTGTGTGTGTGTGTGTGTGTGTGTGTGTGTGTGTGTATACATATATATCTCAAAGAACACCATGGCAATGTCGAAAGATCTAACCTATACATAATTGAAACACTAGAAGTGAAAAAAAAAGAAAATGAAACAGAAGAAATTTTAAAGATCCATGAAGCTCAGAAAACACCAAGAAAGTGAATTTTAAAATGTATACTTAGAAATATCATGTCCAAATCAAAGACAAAAAGAAAAATCTTGAAAGGAGAGCATGAATGGCTAGTGATAACTCTCAGGCATTAGTGTGGATGGCACCTAGGAGATGGGGAAACAAGCTAGAGAAACTTTCACCCTGAATTTGGCCCTGTATTTGTTCTTGTTTCTCTATAACCTTCTTCTCGGCATCTGTCAGCTCTCTCGGGCACCTCTTCATTCTACCTGGACTCCTACATCAACATTTTAGAAACCACCCTAAATTCATGTTCTCCCTTCCCTTCTGTTATCCAGCTTTGTACTGCTCTGTACCACTTTTTAAAATAATATTACTTCTAGTCTTATTTTTTTACAGTATCACTGATTTTTTTCACTTTCCTGGATACTTAAACACTTTAACATTATAAGATAGTATGTTTTCCTTGTATAAAACTAAGAAAATTGAAAAAAGAAAAAGAAAATAAATCAAATAAAAACAGTGTAAGAAAAACAAAATCACTCATAATTCTATAGTCCAGAGTTAACTGCCATTAACAAGTGATATAGCTTCCAGTGTTTTTCTCTCTGGACATAGCCACCCCTCTCCTATCTCTTGTTCTAACACTTGCTGTTCTATTTGTCTGGAATTCTCTCTTCCTACTTTAATGTGCTTTCCAGAACAGTGGCTAAGCACGATTATATGAACCCCAAAGAGCTAAAATCTTGGCACAAAATGCAAGGTACCTCAATAGCCCGGTGTGTTTATCTGAGTGTGTATGAGGATTAGCCATGGTGACCCAATACTCTCCATTAAACTGTAAAGGCTCAGTCCTTAGCATTGACATTGTATGTCAGGGAGCAATGGCAGAAGGAATCTAATCAGACAGATAGTTCTCTCTGTGCTTGATGTTGGATTCAGGACAAATCCACACATTTGTTTTCTCCAGACTAAGTTCCTAGATTCTTGGATGCTTCTTCTTCTCCTTCTCCTTCTCCTTCTCCTTCTCCTTCTCCTTCTCCTTCTTCTTCTTCTTGTGGGTGGTGGGGGAATGGGAGTCTTAAAGAGAAGATACCATTTTGTTTTACTTTCTAGAAAAAAGTGTAGCAGAATAAGTGATTGATTGGGTGAAATAGGGGCAAAGATAATCATATTATAATCATATTTGTGTCCTAAAGTTTGAAACAGTTCATGGAAGTTCCTGTTCTGTACATGTTCTTTACAGAAAGGAGCTGTATGTATCTGTAGGAAGCATTTCAAAAAGCCAATGATCATCTCATCAACACGTAAGCCAAATGCAGCATTGTCTTGCTTTACTCTTAATAGCAAAACAAATGTGCTATTACTTCTCAAAGCAAACACCATCTTTTAAACTAAAGAAAATTGAGAAACTCCCTCTCTTTCATTAAATATATGTTAACTTCATTCATTCATCGGGGCTAAATTTTTTTCTGGGTTTTTTTTTTTTTTTGCATTACAAAAGACAATACATAGGCCTTCATTAAACAAGCTCACCAAATAACACTTCCATTAAGAACAAAGCCAGTATTATGGCAAGCAAGTTATGATATATAGTCTTGTCCAATTAACTCCAGTCAATGCAATTACAAAAGATCTCTTTCACGATCTTGGTTGACAAATGTTAAAAGGTGTTTATTTACCTGCCTTGCAAATGGACAATTTTCTATTCAAAGGTTACCAAAGAATGAATGAATGTTTTTAAAATCTTGTAACTGTCAATGTAGGAAGAAAAAAAAAAACAACCATAGGACATTAGAACTCTTCAATGGAACCTATTGATTTTTATTGAATTTTCAGCACTGTATTTATTGCCTTTCTGTAGGTCTTCACAGTAAAACTCATTTCACCCCTGAGGCTATCACAGTTAAAAAGATACTTCTTTCTCATGAACAAGTTCCACACAGTTAAGATTTGCATGGTGTACTCAGTCATAGATTTTAAAAAATCATGTTCTTAATTATCTACAATTTTATACAAGAAAAGCAACTACTGTGATTACTCCAGGAACAAAAAAGCCTCTCCATATTCCTTCTAAACAGCAACATTGCATAAGATAAAAAGAAAAAAACGTGTATTTTATTTTGAAGTAAGCATCAAAAGAGCTTGCCTGGTGGGATTATAAGAGTACAACTGGGCTAAGAGTGGCTCAGGCTAGAAGTTCCACACCGTGGAGGGGCTGGGAAGAACAGCAGCCCTTTCAGGAGCTGCAGAGAGGGCTGTGAGACTGAGAGGCTACTTTCATCCTTTGTCTAAGACAAATTCAGGGCCAGATCCATGCTCTTAAGTGGATGCAGAGTGAATAAAGAACATGCCTGGTATCCAAAAGCTGATTCTCCACTGAGATTCAGGATCACCCTTTTTGATTTGGGGGGTAAAGGAATCTACAAATGTTGGAGAAAGTATGTGTCTTTTTGATGTGAGCTGAATGTAGTTGAATCCTTCTTTGCTCATCTGGTCTTTAATCTCCAGTCTCTCCAATTACAAGGGGAAAAAGTAGATAAAATGAGAGAATGAAAACACCATGTAGCAATTTTCCCATATTTCTTTTTCCAATCTGAGTTGTAATAGAGGTCAAAATTGAGCTTATGTCTCAAAAGTATGGAGAAGTATGCAGAAAAAGGCTGAGCTGAAAGACACAGGGATATATGTGCTTTTGATCTTGTTCCAAGTTACCCAACCAAATACCCTTATTCAAAGTTCTGCCCTCTCTCAAACTCCTACTTCTGCATTAGACATTCCCAGACAATTCAGACAATTCAGCCAAAGGGATCTTCTAGAATCAAACCACTTAATGCTGGTAATGCTCATTTGGCACTAAATGCTTATGTCCTCAAATGATCATTCGCACATGTTGGATTTGAAGTAACTTTAAAACATTCTAGTTGAGAATTCCAGCAGAAAATTGAAAGCACGAGTTTGTCACTCACAAGGATCCAGTGTAGAGATAACGAGATTATAAGGTGGAAATCTTTACAGAATGGGCTGTAATTGGAACCAGAAGAAAGAATGTAAATATATAAAGGAATGTAAAGTGGGAAAAGAATTTGAAAAAAATTCTGAAGAATAACATTACTTAAGCAGTAATAATAGAAAAATTAGTGCAAGAGAATTGTAAGATGTCAAAAAGGCAGGAAAATGGTTGCTTTGGGTGTGTTTTTAGTTTCCCCAAAGAGGGGAGAGGGGGTCATGTTTGTGATTTCTGTATTTTCTAGACAACCTATCACAATTCAATGTATAATAACAAACCCTAAATACTTATTTATTGAACAAGATATATAAGAAGAATCATAAATACTGCTCTTATTTTTCTATTGTTATTACTTTCTTAGCCTTATAACACTAGGACCACTTCTCTCAGAGGACAGTAAGTGGCAGCAGCCGGTCTGCTAATAAAGGACTGTCACCTCCAGGGGGCACTCCAAGAGAGGCATACTGAATAAAGGTCAAGATTAAGGATTTAGCTGGGTCATGGTGGTGAACTGTGTATTTGTTGAATTAGGAAGGGATAAGATCCTGCTTAGCATGGTTGAATCTTTGGTTCTTTGGAAATCAAACCTTTTTAAAATTCTACATGACAGCATGCAGATCCAAGCTTGACTCCCATTTGGAAATATTGTCCTAACCTGCCCCATATCCCGAAACTAAACAAAACACTACAGTAGAATTCATGGATTTAAAATAATGGCCAGGGGCTACCCATAGTGATCAGCATGTTTGGCTCAAGATATGGGTGGGGGGCAAGGTCCAAGAATTTGAACAACTTTAGACTTTGAAATAGGCATAAATTTATCATTCTGCCATAGCCTCTACTACTTTTTTCATCTGATAGATGCCATTTTTCATAGATTCTTGCTACTTTTTTTTTTTAGTTGGCAGATATTATTTGAATTTGTAAGTACATTTTTATACTTTCCAAATCTTCATGGTGAAGATTTGAGTGTTCAGTACCTCTTAAATTCCTGCATCCCTTATCAGAAAAACAACAGCTTTATTTCCTTTCTCTGGGATCATGTTTTGTTTTACACCGGGTAGCTTAGCAGAAAAGGCTGAGGATTGTGTGCATGCGCCACAGAAATTACCAGTCTGTTCTGACTTTTTTGCCTTTTGGTTCAGTCTCTTCCCTTATAATGTCTACCTCTGTAGAGTTGGAATTGGGGAGTGCACCTCTTAGAGGGAACAAGTCTGAATGCTTCTTTGGGATTGTGTATCTTATCATAAATAATTCAATACAAAATACAAATAAGACTTGAAAACAAATTATCCAGTACTAGATGTTAATCAAACCTTGATTTTCTCATACTCAGAGAAAATGAAGTGTGCTGAAGTGAAAACCTTCCCCATAGTTCTATGATCGCATCCAAAGCAGGAGACTTCACATTCTGATACAAATGAACATTTCAAAGCAGGAGGGATTGGACAACCTCCATGAAGCAAGCACACTGCCATTGTACCCTGGATTTCCCAGGGTACAAAATGCTCTTCTGCTATCCTAAAAGTACAAACATGTCAGGTCTCACCATGGGTACCGGGAAAATCAGATAGAAAAGGGTATACCAAACTTTAGACTACCTATTGGTTTTTGTTTTTGTTTTTGTGGGGGAGCTTTGTGCATATTTTGCAAACTCAAGAAACCTGGTGTTTAATTTATCCATCCAACCAAAACAGCATTAAGTGTTTACTGTGTGTTGGGATCTATATACACATAAAGGTACAAGGCAAGGTCCCTGCCTCTAAAACCTGACAGATCAGCGCTACAGGCAAAGGTAGATGGATGTCCTGTCTCTACCCAGACCCACAGCAATATTTAATCTTGAATCCATAGGGAAAGTACTGTGAACCCACAATACTTATAAGAGCAAGTACCAAATATTAGCATTCCCAGGTATGAGACATTTCAGATATATTTTTTGTGGTGATTTTCAGGGTCCCATGGCAAAGATTTTAAATGAACTTGATCAAAAGTCAAAAGAAGCCCTTTCACATGCTCTTGCTGAAGAACTTGGCATTGAGACTGTACCTAATTGAGAGGCTTTGTTGGCTGAAGTGTGCTGGCTTCAAGCCCAATCACAGGACCCCTTGGAACAATTAGTAAGGCCATTAGTTTGCATGCCTAATCCCAAGTGACCTTGTATGAGTCTCCCTCTTTCTTGGGATTTGCAGGTCCCATGGTTTGGTAGCATGGGAGAGTGACACATTCACTAATCCTGCTCTTTTTTCTCTCTCACCCTTATAGATTGCCACAGGCCACTGACTCCCATAAATGGAGATAGAATCTTTTTTTTGTTTAACAACTTGACAGTGAAGCTTACATCAGAGCATGTAAAAAGTACAGGTGATGTTAACTTTGAACATCAATCTGACTATACATGTTTTCTTCTTTTGGCCTTAGTAATAATTCCCCCTCCCTTTTTAAAAGAAACTTTAGTAACCAAGTGTAACTGGTTTAAATGCTACCAATTAATTTCATTTCTTTTTTCCTTGATCATTATTATTTCTTAGAATCTTATTGCATACTGGATTTGTACTTTTTTTTAGTATTAATAGAGTGACTAACCAATGCAGTAACTAGCTATCTTAAATACATGATGTATTATTTACTTCATTCCTCAGACATTTTCTCTATATTTTTTAAAATATATTTTAGTTGGGTTCCTCTATATCTTTGTCTTTAAAAAGAGCAAAACAAAGAAAAAAAGAAAAGAAACTAAATTCAACAAAACTTTCATAAGCAAAACCAAAAAAATAAAAGTGAAACCTGGGCAAATATAAATTATTTAAGCTCCATTTTCCATTATCATGGCCTGGCTTTGACATTTCTTTTTTGCCAAACTGTTTGTTTCTGGTTCTATGGAAAATATTTTGAGAAAATAACTTGGAAGAAGCAGAGGAAACAGTTCTTTAAATAAAATAAATGTATATAGTGGTATAAGATCATTAGCAGATGGTTTTTAGCAAAATTATACTTTAAAAATGATGACAGCTGAGGTTCCCAAGGATCTTTCTCTGTTTTTTTCTTTTTCTTTTTGTTATTTAGTTTCTTTAGCTGCTCTTCATGAATCTCTACCCTGTTAGGTAGTACAAAATCAAGTCTTAACAAATAACATCTTAATTACTTATGGTTTATAGCTCCTTTCCTGCTGAAATGGTATAGGTTTTCTAAGTTAAATTCCAAAGAATGTTCTTGAAGAGAAAGCATTCTTTCTCTGAAGCTTGACTGGGGGTTAAGAAGTTTGACATTAGGCACCATTCCATCTAAGGACTGGTTTCCAGAACATAGAACCAGGCATGCGATAGTGACCACTCCATAGATGTTCTCCACCATGAACTTCAGATCTTGCTGTGAATACTCCTGAGCTAGACCTGTTGAAACCCTATGAAGAAAAGACCCCAAATTAGGATCAAGTGAGAAGCTGGAGTCTGTCTGAAGAGAAAACAAAACAAAAATTACCTTGAAATTGTTTAAGTAAAACTAAAATTAATAGTTTCAATGAACAATTATACATATTTTTTCAAAAATTATTTAAACATCTATTTAACCTGAAACAAATGCAGAAATGGAAAGTATTTTATTTTCCTGTAATGAATACCCAGTTTTGTCTATGGCCTTCAAAACCTATTAGTTACATAATAGCTGTTACTTCACCCATGAGCCCTGAACCCTGTTCCCAAATCATAGCCCAAATGGTTCCCACACTCTCCGCCCACCTTCCCCCACCTGTAGAGGGGCTAATTTTGACCAAATACGAATTATACAGATCTGTACATCATTAGAGAGACTTTGTATAATGAGACTCAAAATCCTAGTTTTGCTCTATGGCCCATATGAATTGATCTTTTGCTGTTTGTGAAACAAATGCTAAATTTTAGTGTTTAAATTTGAAAAGATGTTCAAATTTGGGAGAAAACAATGAATCAAAATCAAGGAGAGATATTTATCTTCTTTATTGTAATGTACATCGACAAAATTCACTAAATACTTATTGACTGTTTAATAAAAAACAACAACAAAAAAAGCTAAATAATAGCATAAGTGTTCTATCTTTTCAGGTAATTGGCTAATGTAATCAGGAGGGGTTAATATAAGACTATATAGAAAAACGTGCTGATTTTTGTCACATATGATATCATCAGATGCTAACAGATATGGTGAAATTAGGCCATTGCTCAAATAGACAATTGATTAAAATATGTAAAAGGATTTTCTGCTTTTAATGTAATTTTTTTAATTTTTCTTTTCTACTTGTAAATATTTGTATACTACCTTTCTAAGATTTGACATATTTCACCATAAAAATAAAATACATAAACAAAACTCTGGTGCTGTACTTAGTTTAAATCTAATCACTCAAAATTTCCATATAAAGATTGTGTCTTGAGTTTTTCCCAGGAAGTCTAAAATGTCTATAGTCACAGATGTGTTCTCCCCTACAGATAAAAACCAGGCAGCCTGTTTCTGTGTGCCTTTTATCAGTTCTGACACATCCCAACTCCTGCTTCTTCAGAAGTACCCAGAATGTAAATGCATACTGCCCCACCTCACTAAAATTAGTGTTCTTATCTAATAAAGGCATTGGGTTCTGTTTCATGTGCCTTCTGAGCTCACACTATATTTATTAGAGGAAAGGGCAGAGTACTGTTCCCAACACTGCTAGGTGATTGCTGCCTCCCTGTACTATTTTAAAGATTTTGACTCATTCACATTTCAAGGTAACAAAAATGGAACCGCTGCTTTGGATTTTGAGTTGTAAGAAATGGCAAGTGTTGTTAAATATATCATAGATTATAAGAACCTCTGAAAGAGTAATTTTTTGTTCCCACTGAAACTGTTACAGGAAATTGGGAGAAAATAGCAAATGCCCTCAGCCTTGAGCAAAACCTGAATAAACTTTTAATAATCATCCTGAAGCAGATATGTTTCCTTTTCTTTTACCACAATAACTCAATTATTTGTTTAGGACTTCCCATTTCTGCATCCGGGCTATTATTGCCACTCTTCACTGTGAAATTTCTCTTTTACTCTCACCACTGTTTTCAAGTTCTCTGATTCATCTTGAGTCCCAACCACAGGCAGTGAAAACTCACCTTCCTAAATCTCTCATGCTTGAGCTTTTGGGTAGATGCTCTTCATCCAGTGACAACACAGTGATGCCCAAATCTACTCCAAATGTCCTGTCTTCTCTACAGATGTTAGATGCATGCTGTCTAAAACAATAGATACCAGCCACATGTGACTACTACATGTGACTACTCTGTTACCATGTGCCATTTTCCATGTAGACTGTCCCCAAATTATAATGATTTGACTTAAGGATAATTGGACTTTACAATTGTGCAAAAGTGATACCCATCCAGTAGAAACCTTACTTCAAATTTTGGCTTTTGATCTTTTCCCAAGTTAGCTATAATATGCTTTTGCAGTGCTGAGCAACAGCAACAAGCCACAAGTCCCAGTCAGTCATGCACAATCATGGGGTAAAATAACCCATAATCTACAGTGCACTGTGTTGCTGAACTGTGATGTTCAGAGGCAGGTGTATTAGATGCATTTGTAACTGACATCAGTTGAAAAAAGAAAAAAAAAAAAAAAAAATATATATATATATATATATATATATATATATATATATATATATGACATTTTAACTATTTCTTTTGCCATCACCTTAGTCCAAAGCATCATGTTCACTTGCCTGGATGACCTCATAGTCTACAACCCTTCCATTGAAGTTCCCCTTATAATATTTCCAGAAAAACAACTGATTTGTAAAAATGTAGATCAGATTACCTTACTCTCAAAAATATCCAGTGGTTTCTCATTAACTAATGAGAATAAAACCTAGACCCTTGATCATGATCTACAAATCCCTCCATGGTGTGTGCTCCATCTTCTCAACCTTGTCACTTTGGTTCTCCTTCTATTCCTAAAACACAGCAGTTCATCATGGGGTTCCTCTATCTTGGAGGCCTGTATCTTGTCACCTTTCACCCTGTGACCTTTCACATCACAGGGATGTACAGGCAGATCCCAAAATATACTGGAGTCCCAAGTTTACCTACAATTCCAAATAGAATACCCAACACCTAAAGGTCATTTCAGTACATGCTATTGAATACAAGAATATAAGTTTACAACAGCTTCCAGAGCTTACAGGGTGGACATGTGAAATAGAAGGCATTTCTTGCCTTCTGTCTGAAAAAGCTCTTCCTCCAAATATGTCATCATGGGTCCTTCTTAGCTTCAAGTCTAAATCCCAATGTTATCTTTTCAAGGAGTTTTTCCCTGGACCTAATGTTGCTACCTCATTCCTAGTTATTGGCCTTTGTCAAAAATAATTGCTATCAGAAAGGTTTCATTCATTTACTGGGAACCAAGGCCAGGCTTTTACTCATACAACAATTTATAGAGGCAAAGAAGATAGAATTTCTTTCCAGGGTCTATTAACTAATCTGGTTTTACTTGTGACATAGTCTCCAAGCCCACCAGCTAGTAGTAAGGAAAAATAATAGAAATTATATGTAATATATTTCACTTTAAAATTTAATTTAATCCAAGGGTTTAAATTGCCTCTTCCGGTTTGATTTGGAATAAATATTTCATCTTTTAAATATTTCCTCAACACCTTGCTTTCCTCAAGTTGGAAGAGGAATTCATACAACACTGTAGCAACACGGAAAGGAGATTCCCTGTCCTCATGCTGGTTCTGGGGTAACTCAACTATGTTCAGTGTTTATTATAATCCTATTATTCTAAATTGGCCACAAGCATTGTTTAATTCAATCATTGTAACAACTCCATGAGGTAAATACTTTTATCGGTCTTATTTTATGAAGAAAATGAGGCAGACAGAGGAAATGTTATTTGTATAAAATTAAACCACTGTAAATGGCAGGGGCAAGAATTGTGCCCAGTCAATCTGCCCCATAACCACCATCCTATGCTGCCTGTTTTTATACTGGCTGGGATCCAGTGATCTATGGTTGGCTCGGTCCCACCCTTGGGTTTTCTGGAACTCTTTGCTGCTGACATCTGTATTTGAAGAATTGTGGTTGAGACTACTTGGCTTGGCCAGGGACAGGGCTGTCAACTCAGCATTCATATTGCAGCAGGCCTGAGGAAGCTTCAGGAGAGTAAACAACACGCTGGATCAGCCTGTCTATGCCAATTCACCAACTTACCTAGTACGACTCTTCCACTTTTTGTGTGGACACTCTTTAGTGGACTCCTCCCAGAGAGCCAGTGGGGACTGAGGACAAATCCTTTATTCTCTTTGTGTTCCTTCATGGGCATGTGTTCCATGTCTGACTCTCCCCTGCCACCCAACATGTCTTGGTCTTCTCTATCTTGTTCTGTCCATCAGCCACTGACTCAAGGACGTATTCTGCCTGCCTGCTTTGCAACTCAACTTTCACTACCATATGTCTTTCTTTTTCTAAAGAAGCATTTGTCATTATCTAATTTCCAAGGGCTACACCAACAAGATCACTATTATGGAACATGATGTGTAAGTGAGAGAGATTCAAACACATTAGTTTAATACTTGTCAAATATTATTCCTACCTCACTTGATTGTCTCCCCCAGAAGAATACAGGTTTAATGATAGCAAAGATTTTAAATGACCCTGTCAGTACACCAGCTTTCTGACTTCTAAATCTCAGGAGTTTGCTTTCTTAAATCATAGGAAATGACCCTTAATAAGGCCTATGCAATACTTAGAAGAATGAGATGCATTGTAAAACATTTCATCCATCAAATATCTGTCATACTGCCAGGCCAGGTGGAGTGATAATTGTGTTTGCATGTATCAGCAAATAATAATGCTAATAGATGAAGTCACTTCAAATAATTAACTTACTCATAGCTTTTTTTTTTCTTTTAAAAATTGGCTAGAAAAACTGACGTTGTGAAGAGCCAGAAAGAATTATATGTGTAGAAAAGATTGCCATAGCACCACCCTGTATGCCTAACTATTGACAAGGCAAAGTCAGCAGCAATACAAAAACACACATGCTTGCACACACACACAAACACACACCCACGTGCACACACACAAATGTACAAATAGTCAATAACCCGAAGAGAACCCTAATTATTGGTTAAAGTGAAGAATGAAGGAGTAACCTTGCTGCGTACACTTAGGTAAAAAGAAGATAATTCAATGTGTTTGATACGATTATAATTTGTTTACTGTATTGCTGGGAGCCATTAGCCAAGTAGGTATGACAATTTCCTTGCCAGCGTACCCCATGTTGCAGTGACATTGAATGTACGTGACCTTGCTCAAGGACCAAGGCAGATTAGGGTGTTCCCGGTTTTAAGATAATCGTGTTTAGGGCGTTCCCAGTTTAGGTTCCAGGTTTAAGGTTTAAGATTATTCCTGCTGGGAATAGGGCGTATCCTGCTGCCTCAGTTCCCCTTGAGTTCTCACAGGATTCAGACAATATATTTTGGAGATAGAAGCCCAGTGGAGGTGGATTTGGGCAGAGAACGGGGATTTGGGAAGAGAACGTGGATTTCCCCAGAACGTGATTGTAGACGGCTGGTGTGAGTTCGGGAATAAAGAGTTGCTGTTTGAATCTACAAGCTGTGTGGTGGCTCGTGATTGTGTGCCCAGCCAGACTGCGGCATTTGTGCCCAGCCAGACTGTGGCACTGTATTCATTTCCTATGGCTGCTATTAAAAATTACCATGGTGGCATAAAACAACAGAAATTTATTCTTTTATGGTTCTGGAGACTAGAATTTCAAAATCTAGAGGTGAGCAATACCATCTTCCCTCTAAAGGTTCATCCCCAACTTCTGGTAGCTGCTGCCATCATATATTGGCATGTGTCTATGTCCCTCCAACCTCTGCTTTTATCTTCACATCAGCATCCCTGTGTGTCAGATCTTCCTCTGCCTACTTCTTGTAAGGAGATATGTAGTAGCATTTGAATCTCACCCACATAATCCAAGATAGTCTCCAGGCCAGACAAGGAGAGGACACAAACAAGAAAAGGAATATCTAATTTCCTGGCATGATATCTACCGTGGTCAAAAGAATTGGCCTTTAGAATTTTCTGTATTTCCATGACCAGGAAAATCTCTGGCCCTCATTGTTCTAGCTCTCTCATAAGTGTGTTACTACTAAACTTTGCCTAGATTTGTTAAGTGAAGGTCACCTTTTACCATTTTTATGTTCATTTGAAATTAAGCTCTTGATGATCTTGTCCACTATAAACTGATATTTACCAAAATATGCAATGATGTAAGTACTTGCCACCTCAATTCAAATGACACGTGATAAATACATAAAGAGGATATAAATAAATCAACTCATTTTTTTTCTGTCCTCCAATTTTTCCCACTTCCATCCCATATCCCACCTCAGTCCTCAAGTGAAATGAGCATAGGGAAAGGGGGAGATAGCTGTGTATGTCTGAGTCTGCCATTGTAGACTCCAGAGGAAGTTTGGAACCACTCTGAAGAAAGTAAAAAGCCCAAAACTCTTCAAATGAACATGATTTAATAACAAAAGTGATTTAATCATGTTGGGTCAGTTGGACACTTTTTCTTCATTTAGATTACCTTGAATATGATATCAGCTTGATGTTTGATGTACAGAGACCCCCAAATAAGTCACTTGACACATATGGTAGCTCCAAAGCATCAATGACCAAAGACACCATCTACTTTAGTGCTCTCAACTTCATGATGGGTGGTATCTGCTTTGTCAATGGATGTCCCAACACCTACCTTCCCAAAGATGAGAAAGAGAAAGGGAGCATGGAGAAGACAGCCCCTTAATAGAAAAATATGGAAGTGCATATGCTGCTTCTGCTCTAGAAGCCAGAACCAAGTTATACAACCCTACGCAGCCACAGCAGAGGCTAAGAAAAATGCATGCTATGTCCAATGTTGATTTAAGAGGTAAAATGCTATTACCATGGGTTAGGAGAGCATTATTAGTCATCTCTCCCTTAGTTCATCCTTTCTTTTACTGTGTTAACTGCTTTTATACACAAAGCACATTAAATCCCCTCTGAGTCCTGCTCAGCATCTGGCAATCTATAAAATGAAAGACAAGTTTGTGTCTTCCTCCATATACACTAAGTTTAAAAGAGTTGAATCAGATGACAGTAAGAGTCCTCAAATCTGTAATTTAAAACAGTGGAAAATGGGCAACACTAAACAGTAATCTGTCCATAGTGATTTTCAAGGGCGATTGGGTATGAAATGCAAAGATCCCCTGCCTTAGAGTAAGTTCCTTACATAGTTGGGAGGTCCAGATTCTTCTATATATAAAGAATATAGCCCACCATCTTCTATAGTTCCATGGCTTTGGTCTTTGTGAAGTTCTTTTCAATCTGTTGTTCTCAGCAGCCGCAAGATATATGATGACTGCTCACCTGTTGCAGACTGGTTTACGGAATTATCTGATTTAAAGCTGGAAACATAATAAATCCCTTGTTAACCAGCATTCCTAATAACCATTTTGTGATTGAAGTGTTTAAACCATTTTCTTACACTTAATTTATCTGGATATGGTCAAATATCGGCTTATGTTAATATCATTTTAAAGCCAGAAATAAAAGATAAAACAGAGAACAAGGAGGGAAAGATAATGATATAAAAATTAAAATGAACGTTTGGACGGAACTTGCAGAATCAAAAATATTCACCTGTGAAAGAAATGCTCTTCCTGAGTAGCTCTCCACAACTGCAAGTGTGGGCAGCAGATTCAGAGCTCATGCCAAGGCTTTTTTGGAACCCAGCCATAAATTTGCTCTTCTTCCTATCCCCTCTTAAAATTACTTAACAAACTGAGACTTTTGACGTCTATGAAAAGAAGAAAAACAAATTAAAGGGTTTTAGGAGATTCTAGTTCACAAGCAGTTTATGAAAATGAACACAAAGACACAACAGAATTTTATTCTTATTAGAAATACCTGCAACTATATCTCACTTGGAGATTTTGGGTAAGCCTACATCAGGGACCTATTCTCATAGTCACTGAAAGAAAGCATAGGATCTTATTTTAAAGCAAAAGATACATTCTTGAATTTAGTGATTTTTTTTATTGTCCTTTCAAAATCCTCTCCTTGAGAAAATATCTCCATGTTATCAATAGATAAATATAGTGCTTAGAAAAATCTGCATAAACATGTCACTTTTCTCTTTTATCAGTCTCTTCAGTTTAATCTTTTCTTACTGCAATTATCAATATAATCCTAGGTCAAATGTTAGATCACAACAAAAGAAATCCAATTTCATCATTCTCACATCTTGTCTCCGTTCTCTCTGCCAAGGGATAACTTCTACACAGAAAGGCAGCAAAAGCCCACAACCATGTGCAAAAATAGCCCTGCACATACACACAAACACACACACAGAAAAGTTCCCCCGACACACAAGCACACACACAAACACAAACACCAGACTCCTACAGATGGAAATAAGACTTGAGACAAGTGAATTTCTGTGACGAATTTCCCAAACTGGACCCAAAATAGTCCTTCTACACATAAAACACCAATTTGATGCAAAAAAAAACTTACCATCTGGTTACTGTCAGTTCTGCAAGTGCATAAAAGGAGGCTCTGTTTTTATACTTTGATTTATTTTTCTTTCACCAAATAGGCTGGATTTCTTCCCCACCGTGTGTATTGTGTCTAGAAAACACATATTTAGTCCTCCTAGTCTGGAAAGTCATGACAGAACTATATCAAATCACTATTATTAGTTTCTACCTATTGCCCCACAAATATAATAAGCAATATTCACTATTTTATGTAAAAGAATCTCGAATTCTAAAAAAGTGCAGCTCCTGAAATCACCTTCCTTATAGTCTCATGCAAATCAAAGACATAGAGACTGTACCCAGCTTCAGCATGCATTTCCACATGGAATTTGATACAGGAAAAACTAAACCAAAAATTCCAGAAGAAGTGGACTCCTGAATAGTGCCCAGGATTCACACTCAATGACCTTATTTGAAGATGTTCATGATATCAGTCCTGGTCTACACTGCTAGATTTCCCAACTCCCTGAGCCCTAGCACACAAGCCCAGCACAGCTGCTTTTATTTCCCTAAAATAATGAAAATAGCAGAAACACATCTGTTTGCACGTTCCATTGTTGACAACTTACCAAAAAAATGTTCATCCAATAGTTTTTTATCCAAATAGACAGAGTCAAGTTGGGTCCAAAACACAGAAAGTCTATATGATGTTTTGGTTTTAAGTTTGTGCAAGAAGTTTCAATTTTTGCACTTTCTGTTATGCCCAGAAAGAATCTCACTGACTTCTGACAATATTCTTAGTGAAGTTCAAAGTATTTCCTGGAGTGTCAATACAGTGAGTTGAATGAAGCTCATTCTTACTTTTTATAATGCATATTTTGAGCTAGTTGTTTAATAAAAATGAATTATGCAAACTATTTTAGTCTTCAAAGCAGGGTAAAAAGTACAAATGCATATATAATGCACAGATGATATGATATAACAGAAGACACATACAAAGTGATATCTGCTACATTATTGATGCTTAGCATACTATATTTGGGTTTTTTTTAGTTCTAACCCCCCTCAAAATAAACCTCAAGTTGAAAAATCTAATTTTTTAAAAAATTGGCATAATATGTATGCTTATTTATGAGATACAGTATTATAATTCAATGCAATGTCCAAAGATTAAATCAGGGTAATTTGCATTTCAAATTTCTCAAATATTATCAATTCTCTGTGTGGAAAACTTCAAACCCCACCCACCCCTTTCTTAATAACCCATATCTGAAAAATGTTTAGTTTAATAAATTAATATTTTTCATAACCTCAGGATAACAAAGCATCCACTGTGATTTTTATCACTCATCAAACAGAGTGAGAATGAGCACAAAGCTACACAGCATGTGAAATTTTGTAAACCTCAAAGAAAAGATGTTTTCAAATGTGTCTGATCAGGATTCCCCGGGGGGTAACTATAGGAGGATGTCAGCTGAGAAGCTGTGATCAATTGGGAAGGTTTTGGGAGGAGAACAAATAAATGGAAAATTATTGGCTTCCATTGTATAGTTTGTTTCAACCACATCAAATAGATGTTGAAAATGAATAACCACATGCTGTTAATACTAGCTATCATGCTATTATCATAAACTACTAGAATCAACGTGTTTTAAATACACATCTAACTTTCCTACCTCTGCTATTAAAATTTAGTCTTAGAATTAAATCTGAATGATCTCTTTTTTTTAATTATTGACTTGAGTATCTTCCATCTAATAGTAGCAATTAATTTATCACTGAGATGACAAAGGACTATGTTGTGTTTTTGTTTGTTTGTTTCATATAAGAAAACCAAAGATCTTAAGGAAATTTTGTGATTATTCACAAATGTCCCAAAAATTTATTCTGCAGAAGAATCTACATATACCTAAACAGACAACTGAAAAGAGTCAAGTTGATTTTCTATTACAAGGCATTAGATTACTTTGAAGTAAGACATTGCCATGGTTTAGACTGAGATGTTCCTCAAAAGCCCATGAGTTAAAGACTTGGTCCACAGCCTCTGATGCCATTGGGAGGTGATGGAACCCTTAGGAGGTGGGGCCTAGTAGAAGCATGTTAGGTAATTGGGGAGCATGCCCTCAAAGGAAATTGTGGGACACTTACCCTATTCTTTCTCATTTTGCTTCTTGGTTGCCATAAGGTAAATGGCTTCCTCCACCATGTATTCAAGCCATCTCAGGTCCAAAGACAATGGGGCCAAGCCACATGAACTGAAACCTCTGAAACCATGAGCCAAAATAAACTTTTCCTTTTTATGTGCTGATTTATCTCAGGCATTTTGTAAGAGTAATGGAAAGCTAACTTAACACAAACAACTTTACTGCCAGAAAGGCAAATCAATACAAATCGTTCTAAAGCTGGTATAGACGAAGCAATGCAGAATTATTCAGCTGAGTTTCAAGTTAATGTTTTTAAACAATAATTTCAAGAGAAGTGGAAGACATTCTGTTTTTGTTACATACTTTAGTCTACACTCCTTTCTACCAAGTTGGCTACAATATTTGTGCAACTTAATTTCTCCAGCCCATGTGCACCCATTTGAACATGCTGAGATTCAACTTCAGTGGGACACTCATATTCTGTTGATGAGCATTTATTAACTAATAATTACTATAACTTCATAATTATTTCCTTAAGAGAAAAAAACACTAAATTACCTCTCCAAATGTGAGTATTCATACAATATAATGTGTCCTTACCAAATGCATGAAGATGTTATTTCTACATTCCAAATGCTTAAGACTTAACTGCTGAAATTAATTAATTAATTAATTAATTCTAACCTAAAACAGAAAGAATTACGGGGAAAAAGAGGCAGTATAAAGACCAACTTCCTCATTTGTAAAATAAATGTGTGAGACACCAGAAGTTTGATTTTTGTCTCAGTCATAGGAAAGTGGACATTTTCCAGAAAATGGACAGATTAGAAATGAAAGTAGGGAATTCAGGCTTAAACAACATTCTCCTTTAAGTGTTTGGCAAACTTCCTGCTTCCTTCTCCCTCCTCACTTTACCTTTAGACATTTCTTACCACAGAGAATGCTGTGCTCTGCATTACTGCATGTACTCTGGTTCACCCTAAGTAGAGCCCAAGACTACATTCTGCTAAGCATTATTGTCTGTGAGAGCTCATCATTTATGGGGAAGGGAGGGTGCATCAGAGGGACTCTGGGCTAAGAAACAAGGAATCTAAATGCTAATCCTAATTTCTCCTTGTTTAGGAATTCATTCTGACCAAGTCCACTAAACTCTTTAGATGAACTTACTATAAAATATGGTGTATTGAGTAGCACAGAGTTTTTTGTTTTGTTTTGTTTTGTTTTGTTTCTAATTCTTAAAAGTGGGTTTAACTCCATGACTCATTTTAACTCATTGATAAAATGAGCATAATGTTTGCATTACCTCACAAAACTGTTCAAAATAGAGACCTTTATGAACATTACATATGTTCTATATTATTATTGTGAGTAAACCTGCCAAATATTAATTCTAAATTTAAAATTATAAACCACAAGTAATTTTTTTTTATTTATTCAGTCATATGGAACCCTGAAGTACAATTAAAAGGTCTTTAAGTGGCCCTATGAAATAAGAAGTGGTAAAACAAATCAGCTCTGCCAGATACTGAGAGTTCTGAAAACCTCACTCTGCCCCCAGTCCTGCTGGTTGTCTTCCAGTTCCCACTCAGACATTTTTATCTAATCAATGATTTTTTCTTATTTAAATGCAGATTTAGTAACAAAATAATAAGTAGCTATTTTATGGTTCTTGCTTCTTTGTTCAACCACATCTCAGATCATTTCCCCACTCCCTGTGCTCCAGCTGTAACAGGTTCCTGTTTATACGAACCTCTCATCTTGGTGTCAGGACTTTTCCCTTTGATGTACTCCCACTGCCCCAAATCTTCACAAGACCAGTCCATTCTTATGCTGCAGCAGATCTCTGCTCCAGTACTACCTTCACAAAATGCCTTCCATGAACATTTCCTCCAGGGAGAGAGTAGTATCTTCCCAATACTCTCAACTGCATCATCCTTGTAAGAAGTGGTACTTTCATAATAATTTTATTTTTTAATTGTATGCTCCAAGGAAAAGAGAATCATCTTTGACCTTTATCTTTTCTTCACCCCTGAACCCAGTCTATCAGTTACTCATCTCAATCTCCAAAATATACTCATTAAATCTTCAATAATCTCCATTTCCAATATTATTACTGTACAAATGACCCTGCAATATCCCTCCATTTGGAGAACCTGCTTTCCCATCCATCCCCATGGTTTCAGCATGATTTGTGCCCTCTGATACTCATGCTGGAGTTTAATCCCCATCGGGATGTACTAAGAGGGTGGAAACTTACCTACCCAGCATCTGGAGGTGCAGCTTGTGGAGATTGTAAGAATCAGAAAAGTTCATCAGGATGAAGTCTCCATGGTTAAACAGGAGGTGACTGTATGAGCCCGAGGAGTGAGACCAGAGGACACACACACACACACACACACATGTGATTCCTGTCTCTTGTCATGTGATCCCTGAGCTGCCTCAGGGCTTTGCAAGTAAGAGTTCATCACATCACACAGTCCCTCAATTTTGGTTCTCCAGAAACATGACCCATCCCGCCAAAAGTAAAATAAAATAAAATAATCCCTTTTCCTTAAAATTTAATCCATGCTGGCAGCAACAAATTTTTTTTTTCATCATAGCCATAACAATCTCTCCTAAAAACTTACGTTAGATTTAGTGTGCCTACTTAAAATCCTCCCAGATTTTTCAGTACTTAGAAAGAGATCCAAACTCATTAGCATGGTCTACAAAGTAAGCCATTTACCCTCCCTTCTCACTCTGTCCAGCCATACATCCATGGGCTTTCTTCTGGTCCCCATAGGGCATTCGGGGGTTGCCTGTGCTTGAACATGTCTCTGCGGCCTTCACATGACTCATTGGTTCTCATCATCCATCTCATCTCAAATGCCACCTGTTTTGCAATGTCCTTCTAGACCTTCTTCTGTCCCCACCACTTTCTAATACATTACTTCTGTTATTTTATTCATAGCACTTATCACTATTTAAAATGATCTTTTTCTTTTATATTTTCACATTTTCTGTCTTTCCCATGAATGTATTGTATCTTTGAGAGTAGGATATTATTTATTGTGTATCTAGTAGTCAGAGTATTACTCTATCAAAACAGTAGATATTTGATATAAATATTTGCTTAATGGATTAAACAAAGGTTCATGCCTGCCTTCCTCACAAAAGGGTAAGGAAAGGACCTTACCCTATTTTGGTATCCTCTTGTCACATACACATTGCTGTCTCTATCACTTATTCCGATACTTGATAAATACTCATTAGTTATTTTTTAATACATTTGTTGAATCCAAGATAAATGAATGACTCAGTCTGAAGAAGAAAATAGATGTTAAATATTTCTAGGCTTCAAAACACTATATATTTGTAATTAGTATTGGGGTAGCAGAGATTAAAAACTCTTTTTAGTATCTTTTGGCAACCTAGTGGAAGGGAAAATGGTGAAGAATTTACTTTTAAATATGTATCTGGTACAGTAAGTATGGGTTCTCATTCCAGACTAAAGTATTCAATCTCTTAGTTGTTCAGATCTTTGCCTACTGATGATGCTCAGAATCCTTTCCCAAGAAATCTCCATCTGCCCAAAGGAGCTGCCTCGTCCAAGGCGATGTTGCTCACAATCAGTGATTTTTAGGTACGGGGTTATAAGGCACAATCTCCTGCTTCAACATGAGATTACTTAAAATCTCATTCTCAAATACATGTTCCTCTGGCTTTCCTCTTTACTTGAAAGGTGTCCTTCTTGCCCTTAAGTCTCTATCAGAGTCTATTCCACTGAGAGAGCTAATTTCTAAGAATCAGTTTTCAATTCAAATTCTGGAGTTGAATCAACCCAGTGACAATGAGGACCTGATATTACGTGGAGTTTAGACAGCCCCACCCACACATGAGTTCTCAGTGTACAAATGCTACAACTTTCACCAGTGATGACCTGGAGCAAGATACAAGTGGGACAGAATATGCTGATGATGGAACCATCTCAGGTGTCTGAGAGGATCAGGAAAAGTAGTAATTATAAAGATTATGGAGTCATACATTCATTGCCAGAAGCTACTGAGACATTTGGGAAAGACAATAAAATGTTGAGGGTGATTAATTACCAATTAAAGTGAAATCTGAAAGCCAGAGGCCTTCTTGGCAACATATAAAAAAGACTCATTCTTGTAGCCAGAGGCACAAAAAGCTGAAAATCAGGCCTAAGCTTTAAATATGCATATTTCAGAGAAGGGTGAGTCCTCAACTGTGTCCTATGGGGAACTAGTTGGGAAGGAATAGGGCCCTGAAAATTGGCAGGGGAACATTGGGGTCAATTGTGCTTGAACATTTTTTATCTCCAGATTTCTTTATGCCTTGTGTGCCTGCAGAAGAAAATTGTTATTCCTGTTTAAAGTGAATGCCTAAAAATGATGAAGTCCCTGCCTTACAACACAGCAAAGAGAAGCTGTTCCAAAGAATAAACTCTCATTTTCAAACTAAAATGGATCTGAGCAAGGCTAGACTGCTGTGAATGTCTTGGGGCACCGTCCGTGGCCCCATTAAGGTTCAAGGCACTCATTCCCACACCTGCTGATAGTGAAGATTCTGGTGGCTCTCAACTGAGGCCTCTAGGGAATGCCTGCACCCAATAAATGACCAAGGCAGGAGTACAAAGGCCAGCCCTGTCTCCTCAGTTCAGAACGTCTTGGAAGTGCAATACTACTTTCAGACACTTCTGTGGGATTGGCTGAAGATTCTTACAACTACTATTTGTATCCAGTCCTGCTTCTCTTACCCATCAAAGTGAATTACAATGGAATTCATGGATAAGCTGTCTGCAGGGAAATTGTCATCTCTGAATCCATTTCTAAGCAAACCTGGCCCATGCCATTATTAAACCAATATTAATTTAAGGAATTTAGTTTTGCTTTGAGTGGTTGTGACTATCCTTTTTTTATCTGAGAACACCCTAATTAAGTGTTGATATCATGTAGGAATAAGCAAGATGTAGAATAACCAATACTGAAGAGTTGACTCTCTTTCACTTTGTGGAAGAGGTAACAGTATGATACAGCTGTGGAACATGGCTAGATAAGTAGAAGGGACATAAAATAATAGATAGTCAAACAGATTACATAGGCACTAAATTTATATCATGTGCAGTCCCACATCATCTAGCACTTCAGAACAAAGCTGTCTCCAAATGGATAAAAGTCTGCATATAAGAAAGACAATCTCTAAGAAGACACAGGGCTGGCAGTGTAGCTCAATGGGAGAGTGCTTGCCTGGCCTGTGCAAGGAACCTGGACTTAATCCCCAGCAAAGCAAAACAAAACCCCAAGAAGACACAGAACATGTTATGAAATCAAATCTTCAAATCATAAACTGTATTGAAGAAAAAAATTTTCAGGATTCACTCAAAGCTTTTTTCTTTCTAAACCCTAATTTTTCTAAAGCCTTGATTTTTCTGGTTTGGACCAGCTATGTGTTAGAGCTATTAATCAGTCGTGTATGCCTTGATGCAGTGGTGACAAAATAAATGAGGAGATAAATGAGACAAGAATATTGATGGAGCAGACAATCATAGAAATGGTGGGCAGATCAGTAGGCAGTTAGATGGGCTTTGAGGTAGGTAGCAGGTCTGCTTTCAGGTTTAGTTCTTCTACCTCATGCAAATTATTTTACCAGGTCTTCTTGTTTTTTAACAAAACTGGGCAATTTTGCTAGGCAGAATAATGAATCTCAAAGATGTTTATTGTTAAAGATGATATCAGATAAAGCTTGCAAAATCGTTCAATTTCTACTACATACAATGTTAATTATGGAAGTCCAACGTGGTAGTGTAAGGGCATTCAGTAGGCCAACAGTTCACACTGTTCCCTTCATTGGGGCTCCAAGTCACAGAATTTGGGGTTTATAAGCATGATCCAGTTATTGAAAGTAGCTAAAGTTGGTACATTGTTCTTTCAGGAAAAAAAATGCAAGTGTGATTTCTTTCTTCAATTTTAAAGAGTGTTAAAGCTAGATTTTATTTACGTATAAAATGCTTTAAGGAAAAGCATGCCATTTCTGCAAATGCCAGGTAGATTATTTATGTAGCTGTACATAGGGAGCAAATCATGGAGTTCTCCAAGGTCAGAACAATATTAACCTGAGAGAATCTGGGTCCTTCTTGAAGTCTACTTGCTGATCTTCATGCGCCATGATGATAACCTTCATAAAAAAGGTCTCTCGCCATGTATGGCTATTACCTTCTCACACAGACACAGCTACAAAGAAGAAGAGTGACTTGTATATCCATAGCTTCACCTACAGTATATAATTATATACTTACATAAAAATTCAAGTAAGTAAGTGTCTATGATGGAAAATGGATTGTAAATAAACAATAACAACTACAAAGGAAGCCAGTAACGTGATTCTAGGATTCTAGGCCACAATGTAGCACCTGGGACAGTTGATCTTGGAGACCATTCTCACTGGTGATTCCACATCACTGCTGGAAGCAGGTGCTCAGCTTGCCTAGAGTTTTTACAACTCTATGGAGAAATGAAATAAACAAGGATAAAACAGTCATTTTTTTCTTCAATTTAGTTTTATTGCACCCAAAAGACTGATATTCTGAGATTATGTTGCTCCCACCTTAAGGTATTCAAATTTTCTCTATAATGATGAGGATAGTAGGTCGATGTTTTTATTTTAAAAGTGTCCTTATATGACCAAAAAAAAAAAAAAAAAAAAGTGGAAGCAGTATGCCAAATCCTTTGTTTTTTTTTTTCTTTACTGATCCATGAATACAAGTCCAAGAGCCACTGCATTACTCTCACTTCTGCAGAGGAAGAAATTAAGGCCCAAAGATCTGAAATACCTTCTTCAGTATCGTGTCAGTGACAGCACCAACCTAGAAGCCAGCCAAGTTCAGTTTTTTATCAGTGGTCTTTAAAAATAACTTTCCTTATAAATAGCCTCATTACCCATCCAAAATTTTAACTTTTTTTTCCTAAAAAAATATTATTGAAGAAGTTCCAATGTTTGTTTTGGCTTATCAGAACTGTAGTATGCATGTCTAAATTTATATATGCTGAGCACAGAATGAAACATAAATATATTGCCTTTCTAGTTGATGTTCACTTTAGTGCGGAGTCATCCTTTTAGAAATACATAATCCATCAGGCCATTCTGCCATAATAAATGATAGAAGCAGGTGACAAATATTCACATCTCAGCAGGGCAAGAGATCAGAGTTTTCAGTTGGATTTCAACTGATTCTGAAATGTTAGCAGAAGTTACAAACTTTTTAGTATCTTTTTGGCAGCCTATTGGAAGGGCATGTTGCCAAAGATAGGTCAGTGACTATGAGTAATTTTTGTTGGTGGTGGAACTAATGGTAAAGATAAGCACATTTGTTTGGAGGTTGTGTAAACAACTCTGCCCTGAGATAAGCAATTTGCATATCTGGATAGAAAGCAAAAGACAAGCTTCCCCTGGGGCCTGACACTGTTTTATTCAGGGCTTCAGAAGTGACAGAGTTGTTTCCTTAGCCGCTGGGAAGAATCATATTAGGTAAATGGATTCTTAAATAAAACTAAGGAATGGAATTGGAATCCCAAGGCATCCCACTCCTATTTTGTTTTATTCTCGTCTGAAAATGGAAGTTCTTACAATGTTGTACATAATGTCTTTGCATACACAGCCTCTGCCTAAAGCAGGTGATGTTGATTAAAGTTACACAAAAACTTAACAGTGGAGAAACTGTAGCAGGTAAAAAGAGAAAACTGTATATGCTATAGGAATCCTGAAAGCCTCATTTTTTCTTCTTCTCACTCAGATTATGCATCAAAGCCCCTTGCTTGTTTTACTTCCAGAAATGGAAGGAATTTAATGTAAAAGTTGAAAATCTATGACACAAGACCACTTTTCAGATACAGTGCTAACACTCAAACCTTCTAGCTGATTTTAAAACTAGTATTTCAATTACTCACCATAAAAAAATATCAGTGGGTAGTTGATTTCTTTGAATGCTTTTAGAAGCATTTTTATTGTGCTATTCTTGCTTTGGAAATTTATAATTTCTATAATTAATAAAAACTATATGGCTAGTTCTAAATACATACTTACTTTCTTTGATGGTTTGATGGCTAGGTTTATCTGTCAACAAGGCTAGATTAGAATACTCAGTTATTCAAACACTAATCTAGGTGTTGCTTTATTTTGTGTTTTGTAGATGTGGTTGGCAACTGCAGTCAACTGACTTTAGGTAAAGAAGATTATTTTCCATAATGTGGTGGACCTATCTTTTTCAGTTGAAAGGTCTTGAAGATAAACAGTGACATTTCCTTGAGGGAGACATTCTACCTAAGACTACAGCATCAGCTTTTGTCTGACCAACAGTTTTCAACCTGCATGGCTGTCCTACAGATTGCCAGTCCCCACAACAGCATGAATTGATTCCTTTAAATAAATCTTCTTATAGACATCCTTATATATGCTTTTTACTCATTCTGTTTCTTTGAAGAACCCTGACTGGTACAGCTTCCAAACGACAACATTTTTACATAGAGAAAAAGTCATAATATTGTCAAGATCATTACCAATGCTTATCATAAAGCAGCAATTGCTATAAACTAAAATCCTACACCTATTATCCTATTAACAGCAAATGCTTTTTATTTCTATACTTAAAGAGCAAAAACTGAAACAATCTTCTTAACTTTCCTTTCAACAGGAGAGAAATGTTTATACTTAGTAGGGGAGAAAAAGACGTATAAATTAAGCACTTAAAACTACTACTTGGGGCTGGTGTTGTGGCTCAGAGATAGAGTGTTTGCCCAGCTTCTGCAAGGCGCTGGGTTCAATCCTCTGCACCACATAAACACAAATAAATAAAATAAAGGTATTGTGTCCAACTACAACTAAAAAGTATATATATATATATATATATATATATATATATATATATAGATAGATAGATAGATAGATACACTACTACTTATTAGAAATTAAGAAAAAATACGTATATTCAAAGAACCTTCCTCCATTCTGTCCTTAGTTAGTCATTTGAAAAAAGGTAGAGGACAAGAGGGACAGAGGCAGAGAGAAAGAAGGAGAAAGGAAGAGAGGAAGGAAAAGGGAGGGATAAGGAGGCAGAGAGAGGGAAAGTGAAAGAAACTTTCACAATTTCCTAAAACTGCAACCTAATGCTACCTAATGTGGAAATTTGGGAGAGACAAAAATGCAGGCATTTTATAAATACCTTGGGGACAGATGGAAAGGATAAAGGCCTTTCAATAATTAGCTAGTTCGACTCTGAGATTTTGTCATAGGAAAATAAAAAAAAAGATCAATTATGATGGCAACTTCTCAACTAGTTCAGATTACTAAGATATAAAGATGAACAAACTGCAGTTCTTGTCTTCCGTGTGCTTAGAGAGTAACACTATGAAACCAAATCATAAGGGCAAGTTCACTCTCTTTTCTTTCTTAAAGTACACTGACAAAAAATTCCAAGTATTTGGAAAACTGGAAAAGAAATCTCTGGAATCTCTGAGCATGTTGAAGCTGTTTCCTTTGCCAAAGTCTTGTCTGAATGTCCATTTGACCTCCCAAGACATAATGGTAACCCTCCTGATAATTTTTTCATTGTACTTTGAATAAAATTAAACTACATCAAATAAGGATCAAAATTTCCAAAGGGTGCTGTATTTTCTCTTAAAGATAATTGAAATTGCTATGATTTGGGTCTGAAATATCCCCCAAAGCCCCACGTTAAAGGCTTAATCCCCAGCTTGGCACTAGGAGGAGGAGGGCATCAGAAACATCAAGAAATGGTGTGTTGTGGGAAGTCTTATGATCACTCGGGGAATGCCCTTGAAGGGAATAGTGGGATCCTACCCCTTTTTCCCCCTGCCCCCTTCTGGTTCCTGGCCATAAGGTGAACTGTTCACTGAACACTCCTCAGTTATGGTGCACTGCCTCACCACAGCCCAAAAGTAACAAAGCTAGCTGACCATGGACTGAAACCTCCAAAACTGATTCCAGAGCAACTTTTTTTTTTTTCTTATAAGTTGCTTATCTAAGACATTTTGTTTCAGTAACAGAAAGATGACAAATATAGACATTTTATCAGAATGTTTATATTTTGCATGGTACATTAGGAGAGTATGAGGAAAATTAGAAGACATGGCTTCAAGTTCATGCTCTGTGATTACTTACATGTGACATTATCTCAGTGTTTCACATATCAGTTTCTTCAACTCTTAAGAACTGGTGCTTTGGTTATATTATCTCTAAAATTCCTTCAGTCAGAAATCCTTTGATGTTTCTTCAGATGACTAATTATAAATTTTTCAGAAAAAGAGAATAGCATAAATAAATACAATAGAAACTTTCAAAAGCCAAATATAATACTAAGCTATTATTTTCAAGAGAGAAAAAAAATAAAAAATTTAGCTATTATTGCAAATTTAATTAGTTTGCTTTTAAAGCATTCCACAATTATCATTAACTCTTCTAATTTATACCATTCATCTGGGGACTACAGAAAACAGAATCAAATTAAGGCCAGAATCCCAACAGATGAAATTTGGGCCAAGAGTCTAAAATACAGTTAGAGTGTTTGAGTACAGGTACAGGGAAACTAGCCAGTTATCATTAGTTTTTAAAGTACACCTTGCCCATCTCTGCTAATGGATTTCAAGCTCTGGGGTGGGTCCTGGACATTTGTACAAAGAAAAAAAAAAAAGCTCCTGAAAAAGCAGGGTCACTATAACCTTTGTAAAAGGGCACCAAGTACTTCTTCTTCCTTATCTGAAAAAAAATCTTAGCTATGCTTTCAAGATTGCTTTCTGGTCAGCTTTAGAAGAAAAAGTCTTTCACCCCTCTGCCTACTTTGGGAGCCTATGCATGTGATAAGCATCATACATTTGAAATGCAATGACATCTCTGTAAACAAACTTGTCTGGCCTCAGACCCTATATAACAATGTGTGTTTTTCATTTGTGAATAATCACTCAATGATTTTTGGAAATTGTCAGGAAAAAAATCATCAGTTCTCCAAATATCCTCCTTTAGGAAAAATAATCGTTCTCCTATATAATTCCTTTGATTTTAGTAATTAAAATTACATTTTTCTTTCATAAATATTTTTATCCTCTTGGAATAGAGCTCAAATTGCTGTTTTATAGAAAACACATGAAGCCTGATTTTTTTCCTTGAATCAGAAGCATTTCTTAAATTATCCCAAATATATTTTATTTCCTTAAAAGGCAGCTTGGGGGACAGATGGAAAAGATAAAGGCTTTATAATAATTAGAAGTATTGGCTTCCTGTGCAGACTTTTCCTGTTCAGTTCCTATCCATGTTTCTATCAAAGAACTGCACTTCTAGGGATGGTTTTATATATATATATATATATATATATATATATATATATATAGAGAGAGAGAGAGAGAGAGAGAAAGATTTGATATTATGGTAATAGAAGGTAATAGAAGTTTCATAGAAATGTGTAGAGTAAAAACTAAAATGAGAAAATTCTTTTACAAAGAAGGCAATAGAATGACACAATACACAATGAAATGTTATTATTCAATAGCAGCTCATTAAACAAATGAAGAAAAGAAGAAGACAGAAGAGAAACAGAGAGAGAGAGAGATAGAGGAAGAGAGAGCCCCCTCATCTCAGAATATGAGTTTATTTGGAGATAGGGCTTTAAAGATGTGACTAAGTAAAAATGAGGCCAGTAGGATGGGCCTTAATCCCATCTCACTAGTATCCTTATAAGAGGAAATTTGGGAAGAGTGACACCATAGGGGCAAACAGGCAAAAGACCATTTGAGGATGCAGCAGGAAGACAGCCATCTGCAAGTCATAGAGAAGGGGTCTCCACAGAACTTGTGACCTTCCTGCCTCAGCCTCCTGTTTAGCTGAGATTACAGGCATGTGGCAAAATTCCAGGCTTATTTTAACTTTTAAAAAACTCTAAGCTGACACAGAGAATGTGGTAGGCAAATGTTTTCCATAAAGATCCATATAGTAAATATTTTAAGCTCTGCAAACCATTGCCAATACTAGATTTTGCTGTTGTAGCAAAATTTATAGTCAAGTGACTATGACTATGTTCTAATAAAGCTTTACATGTGGACATTGTAATTTGAATTTTATAAAATTATCAGATATTTTGAAATGCTTTTCTGACTTAAGAACCATACTAATAAGTATTAGCCTTAAAAAATGATAGAAGATCATGTCTCATGTAACTATTTTAAAAATTGGATAAAATATTTTATTAACACACAAAATACCCTGTCATTTAAGAAAACAAAACTTTTTTTAAAAAAAAACTAAATGTTAAATAAGAGATAAATCTATGAAAAAAACAGTTTTAAAGTCAAAGTATAGGCAAAGGTGTCAGAAATATGAAAATTACAGTTATGGTTTTAATAATAACATTTAAGAGTATGAATTAAAAACAAAAGGTATTAAAGGTCCAAAATATGTCATTTTATGTAAGGTTGATGAAAACAACCTACCACAAATTTAAAACAAGTCTGAATGTTTATAAACAAAGAACAGAGTAGCAAAATAAAACAAAAACTGAAGGTATGCAAAGAAATCAATAAGATATAAATGGTGACAGATGACTTTGCGGATACCTGTGAGCATAATAAGTAGACCAAAAGATCATTAAGGATCTCAGGTTCTGAAAAAAACAATTATTAAGAGAGTAGAACGTTTCTCAAGGGTGGCTTCGATTAATGCATGCACTAAGGTAGAGATGGCAAAGTTGAAATGGGGATCTGGGCGTGCTATTCCCAAGCCCCTGGCATCATATGGGACAGGGACAGAAGCAAGGCCTTACCTCACAGTGCAGGGCCAGGAAGGAGCAGGGTATGTTTTCTGCCTCATAACCTCTCCTATAATAAACTAGGAGGGTCAGGGAGAGAACAGTGGACAAATTTCTTCTGACTCCAAAAATAATGAGCTATGTCATTTAAATATATGCAATTCAAAAAAGTAGCTCATGTAGGTTACATAAAATGTTTACATAAATGGTCACATAGAACATCTCCAGTCAAAAGTGCCCACACATCCCACACTTTCTCAGGAAGTTCAGAAAAAGTTGTCCATAGAGAGACTCTCCTATGTCATTTTCAAAAAGATGCCTTCCACTTTCCACATGTTTCAAGGTTCTCTTCTATTCTTCTTTCCCTGACTTAAACATACCTAATTAGCACAATTAGCATGGGACAAAGAAAATATGAGGGCTAAAGTCAGACTAATTGGGGTTCGGATTCTGTTGCCCATATTCCAAACTCTCCTGAGCCTTGGTATCTATATCTATAGCAAGTTTTAATTAAATTCTATTCTATGCCTGTTTATGCAGAGAAATACTATCATTTTCCAGTATGCCATATGTCAATTTATTCTCATTATATTCAATAAGCATTGTTATTGCCCATTTCCAATTGCAGGAATGAATAAGAAATTCAGTAACTCTTGGAGAATCTCAGCTGGTAAGAGCTGAGGATCCAATCTTGTGAAGTTGAGAAGCAGAGCCCCTACCCCTCACTAACATGCATGATGTGCACAGGGAGCTACCTGTCAGGGTTCCTTTGGATGAAGTCAGCTAAAATGAAAGATCAGGAAGAGAAGGGCTATCCAGAGAATTAAAGAATCTTTTACAACTGATGGAGGGTGCGGCCACTTATTTGAAGACTGGAACAGGAATAGGAGAACTACCTAGAAGCCAAGTCACCTGTCGCTGTTTTCTCTGAAGCTGTTTGTCTAATTCTTTTCACCTTGGTCTAAGCTTGGCTGCTTTCCCAGCTTCTCCTTGCACACTGCCCACTCACACCCGCCCACACCAGGGCTTCCATACCAAGTTTCCTTGGGGACTTTGGAGGCAGTGTCCTAATTTCAAATGCCTACATGAGAAAACTAAGGCTGGAGGAGGAGGAAGGCCAGGGAAAGAGATTGTGAAAGGAAGGTTTAGAGTAGTCGAAATTAATAAATAAGACCAGATAAAATGGAAAGTAAGGAAAGGTCTTTAACAGTGGAACATATTGTGGGTGAGGGCATTTCTCATTCAAAATCAAGGGGGGGGAAAAAAACTATTGGATTTTTTTTATTTGCTGTTTACTTCCTATAAAAATATCTTAAATTCTGCTTGAAATTATTGATACAAGAAGATCTATTTATAATTCCTCTCCTCCTCTTTCTCTTCCTCCTTTTTATCAGTTCTTGCTCAATAGAGTTGGAAAATTACAGCCAAATGTCTCCTCTTTGAAGAATAAATGTTTCCAAGCAAACTTGTAAATTAGGATGTAAAATCTATTCAGCACAGAAATTTATGCTCTATCATTTTTATTGGCTTTACCTTTCCAATTCCAACATTAAAAAGAACAAGCTGGACAACTTCTTATTTCTGCTATAACAAATGGGCTGCATCTGCGTCTGTGTGACATTAATTTAAGAGAGACTTGTGGCCATACCGAACCTTGAAATGTGCTGTGTTATTTTAGTTCTTCTCTGTCTCCAATACCAGAAATCAAGTTTGCTTGTGCTGTTGTCTTGGCATTGCTCTTTAAATATTATTTTTGTTGTTCAGAGCAAAACACTTTGTCAAAGAAAAAACAAAACTTTGTTCATGACACACATCTTTTTTTTTTTTTAACCTAATATTTTGGTGGTTTAAGATCAGTGTTCCATAAGTGCAAATGAAGAAGCAAGTGGTGTAATGAAAATGGGCCTTGAGTCATGTTGTAAGAAACTGGATTAAAAAAAAAAAAAGAAGAAGCTGAACTCAAGCCCTCAATAGCCATGATTTAATTTCCTGTAGAGTAAATCGATTCTCAGGCGCCTGTGGATAAGTTTGTTATTAAGCACTTCACTGAGTCTCTTTTTGAACTTTACAAAGAAACAGACCCAGGGTCACAGGGTCCCAGAGCTTTGCCTTGTTCTCAGTGGGAGTGGACCATCCCCTGACATGCAGCTCTAACCCTTTAATACATGGTCATTGCCTTTCACCCTTGATCATTGGCTAGGAGTTAACCATGCGCAGAGAACAGCTTTTGTTAACTTTGGTCATACCGTACATTCCTGGTAAAAACTAAAGAAGGATTACTGGAGAGAGAAAATGGGAGAGAAATTGAATTAGCTATGTTTTGTTGTTAATGTTCTTTTAAATGTATTTTCTATATTTCTGTGTGGGGTATATATTTCATCTGGCAAATATCACAATTTGTTTTGCTTTCAGAAGTTTGAGCTTGTTTTCTACTATTAACAGCATTTTTTTTGTCTTTTGTAAACAGAGATATTCATACTAGTAAAAAATGCCCCTTTAATATTACAGCTGGAACATAGTAGTTGTCATTCCACCACAAGAAATCTCCTGGTTGCTCTGATTCAATCTTTCTGTCACCCAGATAATGCATCGGAAGAAACCAGGGAGATGGGACTCTCTTCCAGAGCGCTACAGTTAATTAATAAGAAAGCTGAGACTTCAAGTCCTGGGACTCGGGGCAATGGCTCTTCTCATGACAGAATTTTGCCTATGTATGGAGTGGATGATTGGTTCTTTTCTGTCTGGTACTAACCTGATGCCTTATATAAAAGCTAACTTTTATAAGAAAGGATAACATTGATGAAGACATGAAGAAGGCTTCATAGTCATTGCCTTCCATCTTATATATTCTGAACACTCAGGACTGATTCACAGAGTCCTGAAAAGCTTCTCTGAGATTGTCTGGAGCTGCATGGCAGAGGGTTATCACATGGGGTACTATAGTTTGGCTCTAAAGTATCTTCCAAATCTCATGTATAAAGGTGCTTGGTCCCTAGCTTAGTACTGTTGAGTGTGGTGGTAACTTTAGGAGATGGGGCCTCATAGAATGTCTTCCAATAACTGGGAGTTGCCCTTAAAGGACATGGTAGGACCCCAATACCTCTTTTTCCTCTCTGTCTTTCCATCTTGGCCATGAGATGAATGTTTTTGCCACATGCTGCTGCCATCATGTGCTATCTTACTACAGGCCCAAAGCAACAAGATCAACCAATCATGAACTGAAACTTCCAAAACTCTGAGCCAAAAAACCTTTCCTACTTTTAAGCTGATTTATTTTAGATATTTGTTGTAGTGATGGGAAGCTAACTAACACATTGACTCAATGTGTTTTACTAAGCCCAGAACTTGGGGGGGGGGGTTGTTGTTTGTTTGTTTGTTTGTTTTAATTTTCTCTTTCATGAAAGGACTGTCACATCATAAATAGTACTCTATTCAAAGAAAATTGCTGCAGAATAATAGTAGAGAGGGGCTGGGAATGTGGCTCAAGAGGTAGCGTGCTCGCCTGGCATGTGTGCGACCTGGGTTTGATCCTCAGCACCACATACAAAGATGTTGTGTCCGCTGATAACTAAAAAATAAATATTTAAAAAAAATAGTAGAGAGTATGTCACTATGAGATTTTGCTCTGTATAGAATTTTCCATATTACATTTTTATATAGCATTGCAGAATCTAAAATGTTTACACGTTTCCTTCAGACACAGTAAAAAAAAAAAAAGCATGAAAGAGATATGCCCTCCAATAGTAAGATACTCATTCTACTAACAATTCTAATAATTTACTAAACCTTAAAATTTGCAAAATATTAATAGTTTTTCTGACTTTTTCAAAGTATACAGAAAACTTTCAATCTCAAATTTTACTGTCTATATTTGATTGTGCTCAGAAAATTTAATAAATTTACATGTACTATGATTTTATTTCAGTACTGAGCTAAGTAAGCACTGTTTCTCAGACTTTCTGTAAACCCTCTAAGAAATTTGTTCTCATTCTGCATACACCCCATGCTTTTCATGCCTCAGAGGTATGTACATATTTATGTAACAAAGTTTAACATTCTTTAAGAATGCAGCAATGCAGATAAGATGCTCTTGACAGATCACTTGCCTAGCAGTGGCACCTCCCTCTACCAATGGACTAATGCCAACACCTGCCTCAGGTTTCCAAGACCAATAAACTATATTCAAGCAGTTCACATTAATTTCTCCTTTTGCTAATAAAAAATTCTTTTGGGGGCTAGGGATGTAGCTCAGTTGGTAGAATGCTTGCCTTGCATACACAAGGCCCAGGGTTCAATCCCCAGCACCACAAAAAAAAAAAAAATTTCTTTGGTCCCAACCTCCTTGAATATAATCATAATTTACCATGGCACATTCATATTCATTACAATGCTGTATATTAACCTTGGAGGAATATTTCTCGATATGATACTTAGGTTAACAGAACAAAATTCCAGTCAAGAATAATTTATAATTATCTATTACACTATATGGTGACCACAGTTAATAATAATACATATTTCAAAATAGATTTTGAATATTATCATTGCACACAAAAATGATAAATTTAATAAAGTGGTGGGTATATTAATTATCTTGATTGTATCTTTCTATAATGTGTATATAGATGAAAGCATCACATTGTATCCCATAAAAACACACAATTGTCATCTGTCAATTAAAAAATTTAAAGAACAAAGAAAATGAAAACTTAAAGAAGATTAATCATTGCTATTTTCTGAAAGCATTGGGCTCTGTTAAAGTTCAACATTGTCCTTAACAGTAGTTCAATAAACTAAAGTCTACAATAAAATTTTATACTAATTATCTCCTTCAATTTTAAATTTTTCCTTTATAATTTTCATGGGATGCAAAATTTTTCAACCAAGGACAACAGCATCCTTAGGAACAAAAAAATGATACTATATATTTTAAAATAATTGCTTTTGCTATGTATATGTCTGCAAACTGAGTCTAGTGTAATAGTTCTCACAAGTTTTAGTCTCAAAACTCTTTTATATTAAAAAAATTATTGGGCTGGGGATGTGGCTCAATGGTAGAGTGCTCACCTAGCATGCATGAGGCACTGGGTTCGATCCTCAGCAACTCATAAAAATAAAAAATATTGGGTCCACCTGAAACTAAAAAATAAATATCCTCTTTAAAAAAATTATTAAGGACACTCAAGAGTTTTTATGCATATGGTTTATTTTGATTAATAGCTGTTGCTTTGGAGATTAAAAGAATTTAAAAATACCTGCTGATTAATACATTAAAATGGCAATAATTCATCACATGGATAATCTTATAGTTAATATACTATTGATAGTAATATAAATAAAAATTTTATGAAAAAAAATTTCCAGAGAAAAAAAATTAGTGAGAAAATATCATTTACCTTCTTTTATTATGAAACAGTTTATAATGTCTAGCTTAATATAAGATAATGGAATCTCATGTTGATTTCTGCATTCTATTTTATGTTATTTAGGCTAATGAAGAAAATACAGCTTCAAACAGTTAATGCAGTTGGAAAAAAATAAAAGTTGCCTTTTTGAATCACTATAATTATTTTTCATATTATACCCAAATTCAACAAGCTGTCACTCTTAAGAATTTGTTGCAATGGTGGAATCTGAAACCCTTTCAATAAACTTTTCACACTCTGGAATGTTACAATCTATTGGTCTTTCTTGCACTTTGAATGGACCCTTTACCTATGCATGTTTTGCAACACTGTCCGTTAATCATGTAAAAATATCGAGCCATTTAATAACACAGATCTTATAAATGCTGACGCATCTTGTTATATAATATCAAAAAATAACATTCATTAACCTCACCACTGATCCCAGCAGAAACATCTTTTTTATGGGGAAGCTCTTAGATAGAAGATTTTTCAAATTTCTATTTTTATTTAAGAGCCTAAGTATGAACATGGCAGCAAATACTGTCATTTGCTTTCCTTCCATTAAAGTCTGACTTGCTTTGTTTTTGAGAAAAATTATCCTAAACACCTAAGTGTCAACACCATCCATAATTTGTCTTCTGTCTTAGCTCCAAATAAACATGGGGATTCATGAAGAAAGGAGATAGTTCAGCTGGTGAACCACACACTACTGCTTCTCCTCCAGATAGCCATTGTTACTCAGCAAGCACCAAAGGTGCTTTATGTCTACTTCTATTCCTTTATACAGGATATTAAAAGGAGTGTACTTGAGGGTTAAGACGTTTTAAAATCAAAATGTTTTTATTGTTGCATCAATAATATTCTTAAACTGGCTTCCCCTGCCCCTACTGTGAGCATATAGCAATGAAAAATACAATAATGACCACTGGGAACCATTACATTTGGAGCCACTGCTTTGATTTATACTAAAGAGTGTGTTTGTGTGTGCGCACGCGCACACGCGTGTGCCTGCGTGTGTAAATGTCAACAGAGAAAAAAGAAAATAATGTCTTAGTATTATTAGGAGAATAGTTTTGACCTTGAAAGGGTGTTGAGAACTCCAGGAGTCACCAGACCACATAATGAGAACTGCTAATCTAGGGTGATGACTATGCAAATCAGGAGCCAAAAAATGGCATTCCTTGGACCAAGCATAGCCTGTGAATCTATTCTGCTTGGCCTCCTCACAATATTTTTATGCTTTTAGACAGGGAATGCATTCCTCAGTTTACTACAGTTCCCACTACTTTCCTTCCCCCTTTGACTCAGCTCCTGCTTTACTTGTTGATGTTAATTTGCCTTGATAGACATTTGAGTCTGTGACGGTTGCCAACTCAATGAGAAAGTAAAATCTGAAGCATAAATCTTGGAAAGTCATTTTTTATAGGCAGTATGATTATTCATCTTGAAAAATCTAAGAAATTCATCTGGCAAATATTAAAAATTATGAGTTACAGTAAACATGCCCAGTAATGATATCAATGAAAAAAATCAATATTTTATATAACACAAATATAAGAAAGTATAAATACCTAAAATTGAATCTAATAAGTAATATTTAAGAACAATATGAATAAAATTATACAATTTTAATGAAAACAGTATAATTGCTTGGTAATAATAATTACAATAACAAAAAGCATAATTTACCAACATTTTGTAAATATCAGGTAGACTCTTACAGTCTTTCCTTATATTATCTCACCTCATCCTCATAGTACCTCTTTGATAACAGTATTATTAGAATCCCTATTTTATACATGAGGAAACTAAAGTACAGGGAAATTGAATAATCTGCACAAAATCACGTTAAGATTTTCCTAGATGGGAAAACTCAATTTCATAAGTAAATCAGTTCTCCTGAAATTAATTTATAGATCATGGAATGTCAATGAAAATTCTACTTCAAGTTTTTTAATAAAACTTGATAAGTTACTTCAATTTACATGTAGGGAGAAAACTTTAATAGTAAAAACATTTTTTAAAAAAATGAACAAGGCCAGGCACCGTGGCACATGCCTGTCATCGCAGCAGCTCAGGAGACTGAGGCAGGAGGGTAGCGAGTCCAATGCCAGCCTCAGCAATGGCGAGGCACTAAGCAACTTAGTGAGACCCTGTCTCTAAATGAAATAGAAAATAGGGCTAGAGATGTGGCTCAGAAGCCGAGTGCCCCTGAGTTCAATCCCCACTACCCACCCCCCCCAAAAAAAAGAATGAAAGAGGACTTTCCTTATAAGATTCAGAAAGACTCTATGAAATTAAAGTAATTAAGACTTTGTTATGTTTGAAGCAAATAAAAAGAAAGAGATGAGTGAAATGAAGGTGGCACAGAAACTAGCCTATAAATGCAAGTACTTAATATTTAATAGATGTCAGTGCTTCAAATCAAGTCTACGCAAAGATGAGGGCTATCCAATGAATAGTTTGTGACAGTGGTTTAGTCATTTAGAAATCTAAGTAAGAAGTTTCATATTATATGGTAGACAAAATACTCCAAACAAAAAAAGCTGAATATAAAAATCAAGACATATAATATAAGCAAACAAAATATAGGAGAATTTTTTTTATAACGAGATATTAAAAACCTTCCTAAACTAGGTTTTAAAAAGCCTAGAAAACATAAGGAATAAACTAACAAATGTGACCCTATGCTAAAAAAAAATATGTTTAAAAAAAACTTTTAGGCCTAGAATGCAGCTCAGTGGTAGAGTGCTCACTTAGCATGTGCAAGACCCTGGGTTCAATCCCCAGTACCTGCCCCCACAAACAGCCAACACACACACACACACACACACACACACACAACTTCTATGAGATAAAACAATGTTAAAATTCAAGTGAAAATTGGGAGAAAATGCATGACTTATTTAACAGAATAATGATAATAATATCAAACTGTATAAAAAGTTCTTTAAGGAAATAAATTAACAGCAACTCAAGTTTCAGAAAAATGGGCAAAAATAATATTTTAAAATTCTACAAAAAATATTAGTGCCCGTGTTACTCAGTTGTCCATCACAGTGACCAAATACCTGAGAAAATCAACTTTTAAGTTTCTCCTTTAGGAGAAACTATTTTATTTCATGGCTTCAAGGGCTTCCATCCATGGTCTGCTGGTTCCATTGTTTTGGGGCCTCAGATGAGACAGAACATCATGGCAGAAGAGCATAGCAAAGCAAAGCTGCTCACTTTGTGGAGGACAGGAGGCAGAGATGGAGAGAGGAAGGAACAGGGATACCTTTCCAGGGTATGCCTCAGTAAACTGCTTCCTGAAAGCAGGTTCCACCTCCTATAGTTTTCATCACCTCCCAAAAGCCCATTTAATTATGTGCATATGAGTGAATTACTCTGATGATAAGATCCAAGCTTTCATGATGTAATCACTTCCACAAAGTCACAAAGTCTCATCTCTGGACATTAATGCACTGGAGATCAGTTCTTCAACACATGAGCCTGTGGGGGACATTACAGATCCAAACTACAATAACAGCCAAGAGACATTGGAAGTTATATTCATTCTCACAAATCATTAGGAAAATACAGTGCATAATATTTTCTATTAGAATAACACAAATTCAGAGATTGATAATATGAACAATTACTTGGAATTCACTGAAAAGTACATTTTCTCACTGTCAAATATAGTCGAAATTGGTATAACCTCTTAAGAAGAAAAATCATCCGTATCTACCCATAGTTTCAATATTCCCATAGTTTCCTTTCTGAATTTCTCCTTTATTGGAATTCCATTATTGGTGGTCTATTTTAAAAATATTCTAGCACATGTGCTTTAGCACAAGTAGTCACAAAGATGATCAACGCTTCATTAATTATGCTAGCAAAATCAATAGGTCCTTAATGGATGATTGATTATTTAACATAGTAAATCCAAATTACAGAATACTATATAATTAGTACCAATAAACACTAGCTTCTGACATGAAAATATCCATATACATACTGTTGAGTGAAAAAAAATAATATTGTAGCTTTAGTAGGTTTAGAAAATGCTAGTTAGGTAAAAAGAAAATATACAGATACAAATTTGCAGGTAACTGAAAGATGGTGGGAAAGAAGGAAATCAAAGTGTTTGCAGTGGCTGGGGATGGAGAAAGGGGGATCAGTGATGGCACCTATTTTGCTCACTAAAGTTCTGCACAGTTTGATTTTTTTTCCCAGTGAGAATGTATTGAGATTTATGCAACAGATATGTATATGGATTGTATTTTAAATATTTTTATATGTACCTGAAGTTGACTTTTTTTTCACATCTTCATTGAATATCTATCTTGTGGCAAGCACAGAGTGAGGCATTGATTTAAAAATATAGTCTTCACCTTCAGGTGTCTCCCACTGTGCTGAGGGAGCAAGAGAAGTTAGCACATGGAACTGTGACCTACTATACACAGGGTTTTGGTAGAGATTCATGGAGAGCTATGCTAAAACAAAAGGATGGAAGGCAGGGTTGAGGGAAGGGCAAATCTGTGAAGGTGAGGAAATTCACCACAGAGAAAGTAACAGTGATCTGGCTCTTGAAGAAATGAGAAATTTTTCAGAGAGCAAAGATAAGGTGGGCATTTTATCATTTCCTGGCAGAGAAAGCAGCACAGGCAAAGGGACACAAAGAGGAATTGTTAGTAAGAGTAGATGGGGACAGGATGAAGTGATCATTTTCTTCTCTAAATTATATCTGTAAGAGTCTGGGTAGTTATTAATAGGTCTGCTAAATGTCAGGCAAAATTAGAATAATAATTGAGAATTTCTATAATATCTTCAACGTCTTCTTATTATTCAAATTTCCTACTGCTTTTCTACAGACTGTTTCAATGGCCACCTTTCCACATTGTAAAACAACCCTGACTTCCACAATTGAAACTATTCTGTTGCCCCTTCTACCCACATATTTGTTCCCTCACTCGTTGTTCTTTTAAAGTATCCTGCTTAGTTTTGTATTGGGTCTTGTGAAAGCTCAAATGCCTTGGGGCTTGTATACAAATGTTGAACTTCTTTTCCAAATGTATGGTGATCTGATTACTTTCTTAAATAACAGTGGAAGCTGTATATATTTCTTTTTAGGAGCTAGCGAAGTATAAACTTTTCCAATCAAAGAAGCGTTAATACAAGCCCCTATCAGGAGTTGAATAGGGGAGACACCCTGTGCTATGTGGAAGGATGTGTACCTCTCACATTTCTTGCATTCCTGTTCATTCCTTCACCAGCGATATTTATCTGTTTTTCTTGCCAACACATTTTGGGCTTGGGTTTACTCATTGTGCATTTTCTGAGCCACCAGCATATGTAAAAAATGAATCACACAAATGTTCTCTCGAATAATACAATCTTTTAGCCAAAGAAAAACAGGCCCCAGAGTTGTCATGTGAAGTTTATATGGTGAATGCCTGCAATTGCTCTGGTGACACAGCTGTCAGCCACAAGAACTGCCTGGGCAAACTGGCCCCTTGAATTTAGGGAAAGGCCATGAGTTAGACAGAATGTATTTTTCGCTGTTTTGGAAGCCGAGAGTTCAAGATCAAGGTGTTGGTTGGGTTGATTCTGTTTTGTTTTGTTTTTTGTTTGTTTGAGAAGTGATTGATTCTTTCTGTGTATCAAGAAATCCAAGTCAGTGTTCGATTTAATAATTCCCCTTCATTGAATCAGAATTGGCGAAGAGTTCTAGTGTCATATCAAGGAATAAAGAAGGGACCTAACATATGCCAGAAATTGTGAAGGGGTGATACATTTATATTTACTTGCCCTTCAGAAAGTATTTAGGATTACAGTATGACTATTAGGCCTATTTTACAGATGAACTGATTTTTACAGACTTAAGCTGACTTACCTAAGAGTATATAGTATTTGTAGAGCCATTTCTGGAACCCAGTCCTCTCTGACATCCATCCAAGCTCATGTTCTTACTACTGTACTAGGCAATGCAGGGAAGGAGATCACTTAACACTGAGTCTGCCACATGACAAGAATACAAATGTCAGATGTCATCACCACTCAATTAGAGATCCCCAGAGAAACAGAACCAACAGGATACAAAGAGATATATAGAAATAAATTCATTTTGAGGCTTCAGCTCATATGATTATGGAGGCTAAGGAGTCCTGTAACTTGTTTTTTGAAAGTTGGAAATCCAGGGTAGCTGATGGTATATATAGTTCCAGCCCAGCTGGGAATATATAAGAACTCAGGGAACCGAGGGAGTAAGTTCCAGTCTGAGTTTCA
The DNA here is from genome assembly GCF_021218885.2 of Marmota monax. Lineage (NCBI taxonomy): Eukaryota > Metazoa > Chordata > Mammalia > Rodentia > Sciuridae > Marmota > Marmota monax. The sequence continues at coordinate 3,347,601 of NW_026694256.1, read as the reverse complement.
GGTCCTAAAATCTGAGGGCTGATGGTGTAAGTCCCAGTTCCAAGGGCTCCAGAATCTGTAGCACTGATGTTGAGAAGCAGGATAAGATGGACCTCTGAGATCTAGGAGAAGGAAAATCTTCCCATTCTTCTTTTTGTTCTATTCAGGCTCTCAAAGGATTGACAGAGGATCCTTTGCATTGGGCATAGTGATCTTATTTAGTCACTGATCCAAATGCTAATCTCTTCTAAAAATACTCTCACAAAATACCCAGAATTAAGCTTTTCCCCAGTCATCTGGGTATGTCTTATCCTAGTCAAGTTAGTTTAATGATATTAACCCTCCCAACCACATCTACCATGTCAATCAATAGCATCATTATCATCATCAGCAGCATCATCCTCAGTCATCATTATCATCACATTCTACTCCAAAGGCTAAGCATTATTATTCCTACTTTACTAAACAGATAAAGAAACTTAAAGAAGAAAAATATGTGCCTGGATTTGGACAGTTTTTTTTTAACTGTAAATCTGTTTCCACCATATCATGTCTCTCACGGAATTGTTTGCTGAAGTTTGAGGGCTTCATTCTTTGGTTTTAATTCATTGTAATTTCTTCACAACTAGGATATGGGAATGTGAACTAAAATAATGATTAAAAGCTGGGAAGTGTGAGTCAGGTCCTCACTTCTATTCATGTATATGGATTTCCACAAGGCGTATTTTTATACTGTGTCCATTAGTCACTGAAGTTGTTTGCATGAAATTCCTAAGTGGGGCATTCTCCTTTTCAGTAAAATTTATTTCATTTGGGGATATTTATCTTTTTTCAAAAAATGTTCTTATAACCAAATTTGTGAGAAAATATGACACCATTTCTAAACAGTTTTCAAATCCTGGATCATAATTTATCATGAGAAACAGATTTATATATTCTTAACCTCAAAAGGACTATACTTCTTTAATGATCAGGTTTCCACTTGAAGGCATGTGTGTTTTCTAAACTGTGATCAAAGTCACTTATTTGTACATGATCATCTGTCAATTGATTCTGAATATCAACTTGTATGGTTGAATAATATACTATGGTCGAGTGAACATAATCAAGTAATGTTTCAGTTCCATTTAGGTCTCTCATTGCTGTACACAGTCTGACTTTTAAAAGATGTACATCTACATCCTTCTAAATGAGTCTGACTTGTCATTTCTAACAAGAAACACAGCACATGTTTTAGTACCGACAACTAGAGCTCATTTCAGTGTATATAGCAAGAAATTTGCATGTCTTTAAGTAACTTTTGTTTCTTTTTAAGCTTTAGCAGACATGATATGCTTTTCAAAAATAATAGTTTTAAAGGAAAATATTAAGTTTTTATTGCAAAGATGTTAATAATATGCACATATTTTTTTCAGAAGTAGGAAAAGAGAAAAAAAATGCATCAGGTCTCTTCCTTTATGCTCACCTTCTGGACAAGCATGCTTTACTCTGTTCATGGTCACAGAAAATGAGAAAGGTAAGCTCCATGAGAGCAAGGATATGTTTAGCAGTAGCAGGTCACCTCACACACATACACAAAAAAATGTGAGTAATAAATAACTGCTTAAATGAGTGAATACAATTGATCTTGGAATATAAAAGTACCACCACTTTTAATTTACAATTAAAAGCATTTATAAGAGCAGGGAAACACTAAAGTAGGAAAATGCTGATGTTCCTTCATAGCAGTGGGGAACTGAGAATTTTGATCCTGGTAAAATATGATGTTGTGCATGGATATTTTAGAAGGCTTTTGGGCTTTGGGATTTTTATACAGCTTGTGCAATGTAAATAAAATTTTAAAAATCTTTTCTCTTTCTTACTGCTTTAGAATACTTTGATTGTTTTACTTATTGTCCTTTTTTAAGAAAAATATATCTACCAGAGAACACATGTCACTACCTATAGACTCCCATCTGCTATGATTGAAGACAGTTGTGATTTCTTTAAATCAGTTGCTGACCTCAGACTGCCTGGGCATGGCAGCTGAGGATTGCGGGCAAGTGCTTACCACCTAGAATGCAGTGACTCAGCACTCGGGGTTTTCATTCCGAGCAAAGTTATTAACTCATGGAGTGACCTTAAACAGTCCTCTTGTGACTCAGTTTCTCCAAGGAACACAGTTCTCACATAATGAAGGAGATTAGTAGTATAAGCCTCTGCTGATTTCATGGGAATCTTTAAATCTCAGAAGGCAAAGCATAATTTATTTTAAAATATTTATTTCTCTTTTTTTCACTACTTGAAGTCTATAATTTTATAATATCAAGAATACTGGTATTTTGAATATAATACAAATATTGAATAATGAAGATGTTATTAATAATTAAATTAAATCTAGCACCTGCTATGGTTTGGATGTGATTAGTCCCTTCCTAAACTCATGTTTAAATGTGGTAATGATATGGAAGGGTGGGGGGATCTTTAAAAATGAGGCTAAGGGAGGTGAATGGACCATGACTGCCTTCGGGAAGGGTTTAGTGCTGGTCTCTTGAAGTAGGTTTTGACATCCAGGCCTAATGAGTTCCTGTGAGAATGATCCTGGGTCCCCCCTGTTCTCTTGTTCCTGACCCTTTTTGCATGTGACTGATTCCCTTTGTTTCTCTGCCATATTGTGATAGCCAGACGGTGGTGCCATGCTGTTTGGACTTTTCATCCACCAGAATTCTGAGTGAAGTAAGCCTCCTTTCTTTTTACGTTACCCAGCATCAGATCTACTGGTATAGCAATGAAAAATGAACTAGAATAGTGCTCCATTTATATAAACTGTATATGTTTGCAAGGTAAAACCATTCATTTCCATCTAACAAGAGAATATTTCCTAAGTCTTATGAACAAAATCTTTTTTTTAATATAGTAAGTGACCAGAAGATGATCTGTCTTTACACATTTTAAATATATCCTTTCAATTTGATTAAAAACAAAATCGCACCCAAGTTCTGAAAACAATGAACTTCTGTGGCTACAGTTCATTCATTTACTCCCTTGGTCATCTGAGGATGCTGTCAACACTCACTATGTGCTAGAGCTTCAGATGTAGCAATGAGCAAGCTAGACACAGCATCTTCCCCAATGGAGTTCATCATCTGGGAGTAGAAGACAAATGTTTGTGAAAAGGAAAATACAATAACTGGAGGTTGCTATTAGTGTGAACAAAGAACCAAAGTAGAGGCTTTGATAACAAATAAGGGAACAGGATCTTTTTAAAAAGATGAATACAGATCATACTTGCTCAGGTTTGACTATGGCTTGCCACCTCCAAAACTCATGCTGAAGTTTAATTCCTATTGTGAGAGAATAAGAAGGTGGAAACTTAATCCTAATAAGGTATTCAGAGGTGAGATGATTATGATTAAATAAGGTCATTGGGTTGAGCCCTCAGGATGGTCTGTAAGAAAAGAGAAACCAGCAGACATACCAATGTACACTCTCTATCTCTTACCATGAGATGCCCTGAGTCACATCAGGACTCTGCCAGCAAATGGTCATTGACAGACCTTGGACCTCCAGAACCATGAGTCAAAATAAACTTTATTCTTAAAATTTGCCCAATCAGTGGCATTGGGCTATTAGTATCAGAAAGCATAATAAAATATCCCTAAGAAGTGAGATTTCAGCAAGCCCAAAGGAGGAGAAATAGACTTCCATGAAAAGGAAATTGAATGAACAATATTTTGGGGTATGAAATCATGTGACAAACCCCAGAGAAAGGCAACCAGCTGGCCTAGGGAAGCTACTGGGGGCTTAGATTAAATGAAGTAATATATTTTCATGAAAGATAACAATATAATTTTTCATGTGTTAATATTTTATTGCTTATTTTGAAGTTCTTCAATTTTCATTCTCACTTCATAGCATCAGTCTAGGTAAGGTCCTTCTCCATTTCAGTTTTTACTTTTTCCCTCAATCCTCACTCTTGTTCACCATTGATCCTCACCATGCAACCACTCCCTCTGATGTACTTGATTTACATACTTAAGTATATGGCATTATTTTATGTGTTCATTTTGCATAAATTGAGTTTAAAAATTTCATTTTATCTTCTTATTCAACGCTCTGCTTTCAGCCCATCCACATTAATCAGTGCTTCCAAAACTGCATAGAATTCTCTATAATGAGCACTTCACATATCTGTTCCTTTAGCTAGCAGTAGACTCATAGGGGATTCTAATTCTATGAAAACACACACACCCACACAAACACACACACTCTACTATGATGAACTTCTTCTTACACATCCACTTATGGATAATTATCTGGGAAAAAATGCACTTCAGGGACAGTATTGCAGATTCATAAGGCACATGGACACTTCTCGTCCTGGTCCTGTGAGCTTTCATCATCGTTAGTGAATTTGAGCATCTCTATGTGTTTGTCAGGCATTTGGACTTTCCCTTGCAGAGGTGGTTTGTTTGAGCTTTTTGTTTCCACTGGTTTTGTTCTCTTTAATTATTGATTTGTAGAAATCCATCATATATTCCAAATAATGATCTCTTAATGGTATTTACCAATTCCAAATATCTAGTTGCTCTGTGCACTTTCTGTTGTTTTTTAGAGAGAAATTTAATATAACTAGCTTATTATTTTTTTTTTCACTTTTGGATTTGAGCTTTTAAAGACTTTGTTAAGAAATATTTTCCTGCTTCTGGGAAATAAAATGTCCCTCCTAATTTTTTTTTATACTTACCTTTCACATTTAAGCATATAATTCAACTAGAGTCCTTTGTATATAGTGGAAGGTAGGTCCCAACTTTAGTTTTTTTCAAAATAATTAAACTTTTTTTCCAACATCGTCTATTTTTTTAAAAAACCAATCCATTTTGTTTCTTTTTTCTTGTTGAAATTATATGTTAGGTCCCATGTAAGTGTTTTTCTCATCTCTGTTTTACTCCATTAGTTTATTTTTCTGTTCCTTCCAATACAATATATCTGTATTTTTAAAGAAGCAATGCAACTCTATACTATTACCTAATACCAGCAAAGTAAAATCACCTCTTGACTCTTCTTCAAGAACATAGGAGAATATTTAAATCTATTAAACATACCCTCCACCAAGGGAGAAGGGAAAAAATAAGAAAACTCAGATAAGCTTCAGTATTTAAACTGACAAATAGAAAGGGGAATCATCATTGGCTTAACCATTGATTTAGTTACTGGATAAACTTTGTGCTAACTCAAGTATGGCTCATATCTATAAAAAATAGATACATACATATATATGAAGATGTGAAGGGATTTGAGTTAAAAAATCAAAACTATATCATGGGCTATGATCGTGGCTCAGTGGCAGAGCACTTGCCTAGCATATGTGAGGCACTGAGTTTGATCCTCAGCACCACATAAAAATAAATAAATAAAATAAAGGTATTGTTCCATGTGCAACTAATAAAAAAATTTCTAAGTATATTATGACCATTTTGTTCATGATGCCTGAAATCCAATTATTCACAGATGTATTCTTCTGGGCAAAACTACTTAGGCAAAGCCTCCTGGGAGGAGTTCTACCAATAACAAAGGTGTTTGCCAAAAGAATTTATTGTTTCCAGTTGGTTATAGGAAATTCAACTTGCGTGCTAAGAGTATTTTTAGGGGGTTCACGTAAGAGGTAATTCTGGGAGTAGAGGATAAAGAGGGGCAACCCCTTGTTCCTTCAACTTGTTCTTTCCCAGGCTGTGTCTTTATATGGTCAGTGTCCTCATGCTGTTGACTATCATAATTTCTGACACAAGATTTCTATCCCCATGCATGGTATTGTATTCCTGTGGAAAAAGTGCAGGTTTTGCTATTGCAGGTGCTGAAAGGATTTCTCTCTGTGTGTGTGTGTGTGTGTGTATTTATGTGTGTTGTGTTCGGAATTAAAACATCTAAAACTGATTGCTGTTTGATACTATTTTTTTTACTAAGTTGCTTGCCCAATACCTTTGTTAAAAACAAACAAAATATCTAACTCTTGATTTTCCTGCTGTGATTGCCCAAGAGTCCCACCCCCACATCCCCCCCACTCCCAGCCACTGGGATTCAATTTTAGACATTCTACAATTTCTGTGGAAAAGTCTAATTTAATTAAATACTTAACTGTCAACCCTGTGGTCTATATGCAACTATTGCCATTCCTTCTGGGCCACTGCTCGTCTCATCTTGCAATGTCATGGGATTCCATGAAGCAATGATTATTTTCTTTATGTACAAATTATAAGTGGGAAGAGAAAGAAAATTGGCACAGGGAGAAGGAGGAGGAAAGAGGAAAATATGCAATGAATATAGGAGAGAACTAGGACACGTTGCTACTTTTATTATTCCTCAGTAAAAAACACAGTCCATAAGGTAATATTCTATTTGATGTCCTTTGTGGAGGAAGATTGGCTGAAGGTAACTTGACCTTTGTGTTTTGTTGTGTCTCCTAATCTCCTAATTTGTAAAACAAAAAGATTCTATTATTCACACATTCATAGGGGAATATGTTGAAAATAAACATAAATAAAAATAATTAGCTAGGAGAAAACCCTATTCCCCATGAGGAAAATATAGCCTCTAATTCAGGGTTTCATTCTAATTACTATGTCTACTTTTCATCATTTAGACATTTTTAATAAAACACAGAGAAACCAAGTGTTAATTCTTTCTACAATTTATTGACCTAGCATCACCTTTTTTTCTCTCAACTGCAGATTATTATATCCTGGAGAATGTCAGTTAGTGAACATAATGTTATTTTTTTTTAGATGATTCAACTTTAAGAAATCTTGAGTGGTGTGCCAAATTTTCTTCTATAGACTTTCTTATTTTTCCTAATTATTATAATATTTTTAATCAATAAGGAAAAGAGAAAATAAAAAAAACTATTCTGGGCTGGGGAAGTAGCTCAGTGGTAGAGTGTTTTCCTAGCAAGTGCAAGGCCCTAAGTTCAATCCTCAACACTGAAAAACAAATTTGGAGTATGTGTCATTATGTAGCTTCCTTTATTTTCTTGGAATCTTGCTTTATGACAGGCCAGCAAGTCAGTAAATGCTCTCTCTGCTTATAAGGTTGATGCTTGATACGATCTAAATGACAGTGAGAGGCCTATTCTGTCCACCATTTCCAAAAGTTTAAAATATTACTACACATAGAGCACTCTTCAGGTATTTTCATTAAGCTTAAAATCTTTCAATGCTTCATCACAGAGGTATAATTTGTTTTCACATTGCACACTGGGAAAGATTCCTAGTGCAAAAATGGAAAAAAAAATGCTGCTTCTACTTTTGAAGATTATGGATTCTTCAGAACTTCTCTTTTCTTCCCTGTGTTCTTTCAGTATTATTCCTAAGAGGACCTAGGTACTAGTATCCCTGAGCAAAGTTAATTATACTCTTGCTTCACTGACCCTGAATTATATTACTGTATCTGATGATTGATGGCAGAAGATAATGTGAAAACCATTTTTAAAAGTCTACTCAATGTGATAGCATTCCCAGGTAAATTATTCCCATAATTTCCATCGGTTACACAATGAGCTCCCCAGGAATGATAGGTAACAGACAGACTTGAGTGGTGGGAATATGAGGTAAAGGGAATAGTTCTATTATCTGGGTCCCCTGTGCTGCTCCCACATGCTACCTTTTAAAAATCACTTTACCTGCATCCCTAGCTGGCTTCAGTCAATAGGAATGTTACATTCCTCAGCAAAGAACCTGTTATCTGTAGTTAAACTGATGACCTGAAATTTCAGTTAAAAACAGTTAAAAAAATAAAACAAAACACAATACCTGGGGGGGAAGGAAGGCTTTCATGACCCTTACACAGACCAGATCCCAGAACTCAGAAACTCAGTGAAATAAGGTTGATTCCCCTTAGCCATAAAAATCTGTAAGAACAGGTTCTAATCAGAACTGGTCATCATGGTTCAGTGAGCTTGAGTTGTCCTGGACTTTTACCAGGCACAGTGGGAACTTAAAATCTGATGTCATCCTACTGCCAGCCAAAAGTCAAGAGATAAATCTGGGCAGGACTCAGTGGAAACTTCCCTGGACCCCAATAAAATTTGAAGGCAGGAGAGACATGGTATCATTTTCTTCTCTGAGAGGAGTCAGTCTCTACTATGAGAGTGTCCTCTTTTCTCTCTTCCTATATCTTCTAATAAATTATGTGTGCTATGTTGAGTGCTGTTACTGAAATCCTTCTTGCGTATTCACAAGAATTGTTGAGCTATGACTGCTTCAGCTCCATGACAGGCTTTGCCCCATAACACATCTATAGTATTATTTAGTTTCTCCCCAGTGTGGAGAATGCAAACTCCATGGGATTGAGAACCAAGAACTTTACTCAGGTAAGATTTTTGGCCTTCTTGATATCCCATACATCATCAATACTCCCCCCAAATAATTGTCAATTGAATGGTTCTTTGAAAAGCTCCTAAAATCGTAATATCAGTAAGAATGGTAACACCTGTGACTTCCTTAAAATCTGCTATGAGTGGACTAGGATTTGTCCCCTCCAACACTAATGTTAGAATGTGATGGCTGTTGTGGCAGTGCTGTGAGGTGGAGCCTTTAAAGGTCTTCAGGTTGTTAAGAAGGATCTATGTCTTTCTTGAGTGCATGGGTTAGTTCCTGTGGGAACTATTAGTTACTTTGAGAGTAGATTGCTAGTCGTAGTAGAAAGCCTGGCTTTCCCTTGTGTGTTGACCCTTCTGCTCACATTCTCTTGCCCTTATGCAATTCACCATGGTATTTCACAACATGAGGGCTTCTCTGGAAATGGCAGACCAATCTTGGACTTGCAGCCTCCAGAACCATAATCTAAATAACCCACATATAATCTTATCTGTAACATTATAATTTAGCAGTAGAAACAGACTAAGGTAAATGTCCTATGTTTTCTGCCTAAATTTAGTCTTATCTAAACTTTGTTTTTAGTCTCTTTAACAATAGAACATACAGGAATTTTTTTTACAGCACAATCCCACTGTAGTTATCTATCAGTGATTAAACATATTGGTAAAAAAAAAAAATAGATGTATTCTTGGTGAACCCATTTTGGATTTAGAAGCATTATTTTCATTTCCAGTGTTCTAATTTATAGTTCATGTGTACATACCCTAGCACACTTTTCTTTGGGGAAACTATTAAAGTATCTGTCCATATCGCTCCCCTGTCTTCCCATGAATTTTCAAACTAAGTCATTACCAAGATTGTCATAGAATTCAGTTTGTGCTTTATTTTATGAACTCCAAATTAATTTCTTCTTTTTCTGGTATGCATTTTCTTTTTTTATTATTTGTTCTTTTTATTTATACATGACAGTAGCATGTATTTTGACATAACATATATACAAGGAATACAACTTCTCATTTTTGTGGTTATGCATGATGTGGAGTTACACTGGTATATAGGCATAGGAAAGTTATGTCCAATTCATTCTACTATCTTTCCCATTCCCATACCTCCTCCTTTTTCCTCACTCTGCCCTGTCCAACTAGATGAACTTCCCCTTCTCCCTCCTCATCCCTCGCCTATTGTGAGTCAGCATCCACATTATCAGGGAGAACATTCAGCCTTTGGTATTTGGGGATTGGCTTATTTTGCTTAGCATGATAGTCTCTAGTTCCATCCATTTCCCTGCAAATGCCATAATTTCATTCTTCTTCATGGCTAAGTAATATTGCATTGTGTATATGTACCATGTTTTCTTTATCCATTCATCTGTTGAAGGTCACCTAGATTGGATCCATAGCTTACCTATTGTGAATTAAGCTGCTATAAACATTGATATGGCTGTATCACTATAGTATGCTCATTTTAAGTCTTTTGGATATATACCAAGAAGTGGAATAACTGGGTCAAATGGTGGTTCCATTCCAAGTTTTCTGAGGAATCTCCATACTGCTTTCCAGAGTGGTTGCACCAATTTCCAGTTCCAGCAACAATGTATGAGTATATCTTTTTCCCCACATCCTCACCAACAGTTATTGTTGCCTGTATTCTTGATAATTGCCATTCTGACTGGAGTGAGATAAAATCTCAGTGTAGTTTTCATTTGCATTTTTCTAATTGTTAGAGATGTTGAAAATTTTTTATATTTGCTGACTGATCATATTTCTTCTATGAAGCATCTGTTCAGTTACTTTTCCTATTTATTGACTGAGATATTTGGGAGTTTTTTTGTATTAAGTTAATTTTGAGTTCTTTTTATATCCTGGAGATTAATGCTTTATCTGAGATACAAGTAGCAAAAATTTTCTCCCATTCTGTAGGCTCTGTCTTCATGTTCTTAATTGTTTCCTTTGCTGTAAAGAAGCTTTTAGTTTGATGCCATCCCGTTTATTGATTCTTGATTTTACTCTTTTGCTTTAGGATTCTTGTTGAGGAATTCAGTTTCTAAACTGACATGATTGAGAGTTGGGCCTACTTTTTCTTCTTGTAGGCTCAGGGTCTCTGGTCTAATGCCTAGATCCTTGATTCACTTTGAGTTAAGTTTTGTACAGGGTGAGAAATAGGGGTCTAATTTCATTTTGTTACATATAGATTTTCAGTTTTTCCAGCACCATCTGTTGAAGAGGCTATCATTTCTCCAATGTATGTTTAAAGAGCTTTTGTCTAATATGAGATAACTTTATTTATGTGGGTTTGTCTCTATGTCTTCTGTACCATTGGTATTTGTGTCTGTTTTGGTGCTGATACCATGCTGTTTTGTTACTATAGCTCTTTAGTATAATTTAAAGTATAGTATTGTGATGCCTCTAGCTTCTTTTTTTGCTAAGAATTGTTTTAGCTATTTTGAGCCTCTTATTTTTCCAAATGAATTTCATGAACACTTTTTCCATTTTTATAAAGAATGTCATCTGAAACTTAATAGGAATTGCATTAAATCCAGATAGCACTTTTGTTAGTAAGGCCATTTTGACAATATTAATTTTGCCCATCCAAGAACAGAGGGGATCTTTGTATCTTCTCAGGTCTTCTTCAATTTTTTCCTGTTCTGTATTTTTCTTTGTAGAGGTCTTTCCCCTCTTTTATTAGTTGATTCCCAAATATTTTTTTTTATTGTAGGCCTCTGTGAATGGGATAGTTTTTCTAATTTCTCTTTCAATTGATTCATCACTGATGTATAGGATACAATTGATTTATGGGTGTTAATTTTATATCTTGCTACTTTGGTGAATTCATTTTTAAGTTGTAGAAACTTTCTGGTGGAGTTTTCTGGGTCTTCTAAATAAAGAATCATGTTGTGGCAAATAAGGATAGTGTGAGTTCTTCTTTTCCTATTCATATTGTTTAATGTCTTTCTTTTCTCTAATTGCTCAAAGTTTCCAGTACTATGTTGGATAGAAGTGGTGAAAAAAGCCATCCCTGTCTTATTCAGTTTTTAGAGGGAATGTTTTCAAATTTTTCTCCATTTAGAATGATATTGGCCTTAAGTTTAACATATATAGCTTTTACAATGTTAAGGTATATTCCTACTATCCCTAGTTTTTTTTAGTGTTTTGGACATGAATAGATTCTGTATTTTATTAAATGCTTTTTCTGTGTCTATTGAGTTAATCATATGATTCTTATATTTAAGACTATTGATGTGATGAATTATGTTTATTGATTTCTGTATGCTGAACCAACGTTGCATCCCTGAGAAAAACCCCACTTGATCATGGTGCACTATTTTTTAAATTTGTTTTTGTATGTAATTTCCCAGGATTTTATTAAGAATTTTCTTCCCTTGATGTGTCTTTGTCTGGTTTTGGTATCAGAGTGATACTAGCTTTATAAAATCAGTTTGAAAGGATTTACTCCTTTTCCATTTCATGGAGTAATTTGAGGAGAATTAGTGTTAGTTCTTCTTTAAAGGGATGGTAGAACTTGGTGGAGAGAGAATCTGCTCCTAGGCTTTTCTTTTTTGATGTTTTTGATGGTGTCTTCAATTTTCCATGTTCTCCTTATTCAATTTAGAAATTTGTCAATATTTTCCAAGATTTTCTATTTTTTAGAGTATAAATTTTCAAAATAGTTTCTGATTATCATCTGTATTTCAGTAGTGTTCATTGTGATATTTTCTTTTTCATTGCTAATTTTAGTAATTTGAGTTTTCTCTCTTTCTCTCTGTTAGCTTGGCTAAGGGTTTATCGATTTTATATTTTCAAAAAACCAACTTTTTTGTTGTCTTTTAGGATTGTTTCTTTTGTTTCAATTTCATAGATTTCAGTTCTGATTTTAATTATTTCCTGTATTCTACTATTTGGGGTGTTGATTTGTTCTTCTTTTTCTAGGGCTTTAAGACGTAATGTCAGGTCATTTATTTATTGTCTTTCTATTCTTTTAATGAATCAACTCAATACAATACAATGAACTCTTCTCTTACCATTGCCTTCATAGTGTTCTAGACATTTTGATATGCTGTATCACCATTCTATTATTCCCTGATTTCTCCTGCTATCCATTCATCATTTAATAGTGTATTATTTAGTCTCCAGGTTTTTTAGTAGCTTCTGTTTTTTATCTTATCATTGATTTCTAATTTTATTCCATTATGATCTGATAGAATGCAAAGTACTATCTCTATTTTTTTTTTTTTTTTTGCATTTTCTAAGAGTTGCTTTGTGGCCTAAGATATGTTCTATTTCAGAAAAGGATCTGTGTGCTGCTGAGAAAAAAGTGTATTTAGTCATTAATGGATAAAATATTTTATATATGTCTTTTAAGCCTAAATTATTTTTGTAATTTTTAGTTCTGTAGCTTCTTTATTTAGTTTTTGTTTGGAGGTTCCTATTCAGTGGTGACAGAGATGTTAAAGTCACCCAATATTATTGTGTTGTGGTCTCTTTGATTCTTGAAGTTGAGAAGGATTTGTTTGATGTATGTATATGCTCCATTGTTTGAGGCATAAATATTTATGATTGTTATGATTATGATTATTATGTCTTATTCCCTTAAGCAGTATGAAATGTCCTTCTTTGTACCTTCTAATTAACTTTGACTTGAAGTTCACTTTATCTGATATGAAGATAGAAACTCCTGCTTATGTATGAGTTCCATGTGAATGTTAGGTTTTTCCCATCCTTTTACCTTCAGTCTTTGCTATGAGATGAGTGTCTTGGAGACAGAATATTGTTAGGTCTTATTTTTTAATTCAATCTGCCATTCTATGTCTTTTGATATGTTTAGGCCATTTACATTCAATGTTATTTTTGAGATATGATTTTTACTTCATGTCATTTTTTATATTTCTGATTTTTAATTTGAATTAATTTCTCTTTGACTATTTTTCTAATGTAGTCCCTCCTTTTGTTGGTTTTTCACTTTTATTTTTCATTTCTTCTTCATGAAATAGTTTGTTGAGTATGTTTTATACAGCAGGCTTTCTAGTTGTGAATTCTTTTAACTTTTGTTTATCATGAAATGTTTTTATATTATTGTTAATTCTGAAGCTAAGTTTTGCTGGGTCTAGTATTCTTAGCTTGCATCCATTTTCTTTCAGAGGCTGATATATATTATTATAAGAACTCCTAGCTCTGAGGGTCTGAATTGAGAAATCAGCTGAGAGTCTGGATTGCTTTCCCTCTTAATGTGACTTTTTGTTCTTCTCTACCAGCTTTTAAAATTCTATCCTTGTTCTGTATGTGAGGCATTTCATAATAATGTGCCTTGGTGTGGTTCTGTTGTAATTTTGTATATTTGGTGTCCTGTAAGCCTCCTGTATCTGATATTCCATTTCATACTTTAGGTTTGGACACTTTTCTGATAATATTTCATTGAAAAGACTGTTCATTCCTTTCATTTGTATCTCTGAGCCTTCATCTATCCCAATAAATCTTAAATTGAGTCTTTTGATGTTATCCCATATTTCTTAGAAGTTCTGTTCATAGTCTTTTTTTTTTTAATTTTTATTGTTGGTTGTTCAAAACATTACATAGTTCTTGATATATCATATTTCACACTTTGATTCAAGTGGGTTATGAGCTCCCATTTTTACCCCATATATAGATTGCAGAATCACATCAGTTACACATCCATTGATTTACATATTGCCATACTAGTGTCTGTTGTGTTCTGCTGCCTTTCCTATCCTCTACTATCCCCCCTCCCCTCCCCTCCCCTCCCCTCTTCTCTCTCTGCCCCCTCTACTGACATTCATTTGTCCCCCTTGTATTATTTTTCCCTTTCCCCTCACTTCCTCTTGTGTGTACTTTTGTATAACTCTGAGGGTCTCCTTCCATTTCCATGCAATTTCCCTTCTCTCTCCCTTTCCCTCCCACCTTGAACATCTTTTCTCCATGGACTTTTCTCCATGGTCTTTTCTCCATGGTCTTTCTCCATGGTCTTTATTTTCAATATACTCAAACATACTCAATAAAGTATTTCATGAAGAAGAAATGAAAAATAAAAGTGAAAACCAACAAAAGGAGGAACTACATTAGAATAGTCAATCAAAGAGAAATTAATTCATATTAAAAATCAGAAATAAATCAAAATGACAGGAATTAAAAATTTTGTCTTCATTGCCTGAAACTCTGTCTTCTAAGTGGTCTAGTCTTCTAGTAGTGCTTTCCATTGAATTTTTAATTTGGCTTATTGATTCCTTCATTTTGAGGAATTCTGTTTGAGTTTTTAAAAATCTCTGTTTATTGAAGTGATCTTTCACTTCTTGTATTTTCTCTCTGATCACTTCTTATATCACCCTTTACCTTGCAGATTAATTTAATTATGTACATTCTAAACTTCTTCCCTTATATTTCTTCCACTGTGGTGGTGATGAATTCTGCTATTGAAGCATTTTGGTTTGTTTGGAGTAGTTTTTTTCCCTTGCTTTTTTACATTGTTTGTATATTTACCCATTTAACAATATGGATGTGAGGCAGTATAGTGTCCCTAAAGTATTCCACTACCTTACTCTTTTTGGGGAGACAAATAATAACAACAACCAATGCAAACATTATACATTATTAAACCAAATATTTCCTGCTATGATGTGTACAAAGTTGCCACATTAAACAGAAATGATATGTCCAGTTATTGCCAAGAATAAAAACAGTAAGTTTGCAAAATATTTTACATTTTCAAATGATGGCTACGGAGAGAACAGAAGTGTAGGGCATGATGATTATGAGGAGGAGGAGGAGAGAGGATAGAAATAAAAAAATTAAAGGAAGAGTAAAAGAAAAACAGATGTTGGCTATTAGAAGAAAATAAAGAGATTCAAGGGAAATAGATAAGTGAGGGAAAATATATATAAAGTAAAAATTTAAGAAATAAAAGAATACAAAACAAAATTAAAATATACTAATCAAATTTCATGATTGTAAAAATACTGATCCATGAAAAATAACTGTTTTCAAAAATGCTAAAAGTGAGAAGAGGAAAAAACATATGAATATGTATAAATGTCCATGAACCATTAAGTTCACAATTAAACAGAGAAAAGAAAGAAAGGGGAAACAAAGAAGATCTTTCTTCATGGCAAGTTAAAGAATTGATCCCATTGGAGTTGAAAAGATTCTTAGCTTCCCTTCTCAGCCACCAGGTGTGGCTGTCTGGAGTATGATGCTTGCTCCACTCTCAGGGAGGGGTTGTTAAAATGAGAGAGGTAATCCCATTCGTGGAACTCCTGGAGTGGGGGTTTAGGCTTAGATGGGCTCCAGGCTCTTTGCTGGAGGCCTGGAGATTCCAAATAAATACACCTCCAGGGCCCAGCAATTGACAGTCCACTCTGGAAGACTGCACACCAGGATCTCCCTTGCATTCCACTCAGATGGTGGAGGAGCCAATTCTTAATCTATCATGTGGTTTGGGGACCTCATGTTTCCTTGTTTTGGGTTTAGTCTCCAAGCTCAGTTTCTCCATTCCCCACTCTTTTGAATTCTGGCTCTCTCCCAGCCAGTCTAGCAAGCAGTCAGATTGGAGGGGGAGGAGGAGAGCTGGGTGCAGCCCGAGACCAGTTGTCTCCTGTGTAAATCCCTCTCCACATTTAATTTTCGCCTGGTCACGTAGGCACACTTTATGTCGTACAGTGTGCATTTTCCAGGCCTGTATTTCAGGCCAGACTGGGATCTGCCAGGACTTGGCTTCCTCAGCTGCCAGACCATGCGTCCTGGTGGTAAAATGATTTCTTCCTCTGTTCTCCATAAGCTGCTGGAAGTTTCTTGCCTGTACAAGGCTATTGTGCAGTGTGTCTTTCAGTTTAGTCTGGTAGTGTCTTTGATCTCTAAACTCTGTATCCAGACATACCTCAGTCCTCCTAAAAATGCAGTTTTCTTTAATTCCCTTATCTATTCACTGTGCTTACAGAGGGACCACTGTGTCTGATGCCTCTGGCCCCATTAGTGACTCTGACACTGGAGATTTCTTTCTTATTTTGTTATATTCACCCTTCTGAGTACCCAATCTTCTTTAGTGTCCAGTATTACATTCCAGTAAATCTCCCCACCCCACCCCACCCCCGCTCCACACACACAAACACATATTTTTTCTGTTCACCCACCTTGCTGAGAAATACTCTGTTCACTTTCTTGGTTTCACACCATGGAGCAGCCAGGAAAGTGTCCTGCTCTCAAATTAATTTGAACTAGGTTTTATGACTACGTTTATATAAGGCTGTGACAGCATTTCCTTTCCTTAAATGTAGTAACATAGTGCTTCATTCTCTGGACTCTAGAGTGATGCTGTTTGGGATTAAATGTTCTAGTTTTGTGATCTTGAGACATTTAGCTTCTTTGTGCCTGAGATTTCTCTCTGGAAAACTTAAGGATGAAATGAATATAATACCAATAACATTACAACCTCCAAGTGTTACTATTAGGTGTAAATGTGATAATATATATAAATCTCTTAAAGCACCTCACATTTAATAACTAACTAAGCAAGCATGGCCTGACTAGGGAGGCTCAGATAGACAACATTTATCCCTGAGATCCCCACCAGGTTTCCTGGGCCTTTGTGGGCCTGCATCATAGTTCATCTTCTCACCCATTTATACTTTCTTCTTCCTTTCACAAGTGTTGATTCTTAACAAATGGCTTGAAATTCCAACTCCTATGAACACCTGGAATATCAGATATTTCCAGAGAAATCCTCATGTAACATCAGATCATCAGGAAACATTTAGAACTTTCCTATAAATATGTCTCTTAATAGTCCTCATTGAGATAGTTCATGGTTGAAGTTAAGAGTTTGATTTTCATACTGCTTTTAGGCACTATGGGTCACAAAGAGCCATAAGACAGTGCCTCCATTTTAAAAGTAAGCTACTGGGAAAGAAAGATGAAAATAACTGACCCAAATATATGAGAGTAAAATAAGTGCTATTAGAGGTGTAGAGCAAATTGCTGAAAGGGAAATCAAGCAAAAATGAAAAGCAACTCTAAATGGAACTTTAGGGAGGAAGATTAAGTCTTGAAGACTATTAAGAGATGAAAGGAGGTTTCCAGAACAGTAGGACAAACATAACAAGAAAAGACATGTGACATACAAGCAGGCTTGAAGGATCATGGAAGGATCCCCTCAGATACTATAGATTTGTTTTATTTTACAGAACTAAATTATTCCTCAACAGCTGCATGGAATTTGAATTTTTATAACTGACTCAAATTTAACGTGGGCACTGACTAAATTAAATCACTTAACTTTAAAGCTAAGAATCCTTTTTCAGAGTATAAAAAAAATCATCTCTTTTCTTTCTTTTTTAAAAATATCTCCTTAGTAATTCTATCTTTTCTTATATTCTGATTTTAAGTCAATGGAACTTGTTCTTTCATGTCTTTTGTAGTGTTCTTTGTAATTCATGGTACTGCTTCTACTTTGTGTTTTTTTGGAGATTTTTTTTTCTTTTTCTTTTGGTTTTGTCACAGTTGGTTATAATTCTCATATTCCCTTTTCTAAATCTGTAAACACTGAATACCAGCAAAATGCATAAAAAAGGAAATATTTCCAAAATGATTTCAAAATCAGATTTATTTTTCTGTAATTTGATTTATAGGTAATGTTGAAAAAAGAATCAGGAAAGGTTTCAAAATAACTCAAAATTACTAACAGATGAAAGTGTATTGGCTAAGCTGAAGCAAGGGATTCAGGCAGCTGATTATGTTGGAAATTTACATTGCATGC
Source organism: Marmota monax (assembly GCF_021218885.2). Lineage (NCBI taxonomy): Eukaryota > Metazoa > Chordata > Mammalia > Rodentia > Sciuridae > Marmota > Marmota monax. Next base: position 3,329,515 of record NW_026694256.1, on the reverse strand, counting down.
TTAAATCAGTGGTTATACTCCTTCTTTCTAGACTGGCCCACCCAATGCTTTCAATGTCCACATTTACCTATATCTATTTTTCTATGGACTTTCACAGTTTTGGTTAAAAATATTATGGGACCAATCATGATCTAGCCCCAAACACTTAAAAGAGTTCTTAGCCTTTAAAACCGTGTACATTAAAAAGTATTGTCAATGCCTTCTTTAACAGGTATAATTTTACTTTGTAATATCCTTGTCTTTAGTTTTTTCTCTCAGTTTCAAAGATGAAATTTGACTCTGGTCCTGAAAAGTAGAGTCAAAAGGTAGTCCTTGTTTAGAAGATGTCCATCTTTAACTTTGAGTTTCATCACCCCAAATTGACTGTGAATTGTCATAGAACACCCACAATGGAAAATTATAGGGATTACCTGATGCCATAAAGGCAAGAGACAGTATGAGTGAAGTATTTTGGAATAATGATATCAAAGGTATACCTGTATATGAGCTGGATTTGCTGAAAGAGACTGGACGCTATAGTCTCTGAGACCAAGTAGTACAGATTTTAATACCTCCAACAGATGAGTTCAGGTTATAGAGAGACAGAAAAAAAAATCAGAGCAATAATGACCACAGGAACATTATTCATGATAGGAGTATGTGAATGGTGTGGGTATATGTTTAATTCATGCAGAGATTTAAGAAGCATAAAACCCAAAGTAATTATTGTAGTTATCTGAAGAATATAAAAGATGCTCATTTTTTTCTGTTTATTATAGTAATAAATTCTGTTACATATAGGGACAGAGTCAGAATTTGGGGAGTCTTAATAATATTTGGGAGACCCTCCTATTATTTAAGAAAATTTATTTTTAAAAATTTTTACTATAAAATTACTAGGCCTCTTTGGGGTGTAAGAAGATAATTCGTGCAAATTCAGAATCCTGACAGTTTCAGGATCTTCATTGAAAACCCACTTGTGATACCAAACATATAATAAAGGAAACCCAATTATCCTCTTCAGCATATTATATAGGATGAACAGCTACTAGTCAAGATGGCAACATTTTTTAAAAAAGAAGCAGGGGAGAAAGGAGAGAACTGATGAGAGTTGGAGGGAATAGCTTATGTGATTTATGCACAATAGTTTTCAGAAATAAGCTCAAACAGTCTCACAAGAATCAGCTGTTAAACTTTCAGGAATTTTGTGCCTCAGCTGATGCCATGTTTGTATCTTGAAATCAACCATGATGAGAATATTTATAACTTGGAAATTGGTACATGCTATGATTCAGGGCTTCTTTCTCCCAAGAAGCCAGTTGTTAATATAAGCTCACCACTGGGTTTATGGGAACTCAAACTCCATGAACTTAGTAAGTAAAAACTATGACAGAATTTAGGCCAATATAACTCTGACTCTGTTATACGAAGAGGAATCTCATTCCAGGGAAGGTTTTTTCAGAAACTTTAAAAAAGGCAAGAAGAGAAGCACACCAATTGTTCACTTTCTTCACACCCAGGGCACATCTTCAGTGTGGGTGATTGTCATATGGATGACATCCATCTGTTTAGTCTCAGTAGACCTTAACCTCCTTCACCAATAACTGCAATTGTTCTCCACATTTATGACCAGATTTTGGACCTTTTCATCATCTTTAAATATTTTGTATCTCTGAAATTTATGTTTCAAACTTTCAAGACTCTAAACATAACCTCAATTATTTACTGCTTCAAAAAATATTTATTTTACATGTATTATATGCTAAGCAGTGATAGATGTTAAGGATAATGAAATGAATAAGAAATAGGCTATGAAGCAAAAGAGACAGACAATAAGCAAACTAACAAGATGATTTCTGGTATTGATAAGTTCCAGAGAAGAAATGGGGCACTGGGTGATGTGACATATAAAAATGTTGGGAGAGGAGTCATTACCTAGATTGGTTTGGGCATATCTCTCTGAAAATTCTTATTAGCTAGGCCAAAGAAGTAGAAAGAACCACATGAAGAATAAAGGGAAAGGCTCTGTAGGGAGGGCAGACAACATGCACAGTAGCCACAAACTGGACAAATATTGACTTGTTTTAATAATATAATGGGGAGGACAGGAGTTGTGGCTCAATGGTAGAGCACTGACCTAGCATGTACCAGGCATTGGGTTCAATCCTCAGCACCACATAAAAATAAGTAAATAAAATAAAGGAACTGTGTCTATCTACAACTAAAAAAAATTATTTTTAAAAAATGGAATATAATAGGAAAAACAGTATAGATTCATAAAGAAAAAAATGTAATTATGCAAAGAAAGAACTAAGAAGAGATTAGTATGGTATATCATTTTTTTGGATTTTATTTCAAATACAATAAAAAGTTCTTGAAGATGTTAGGCTGACAACATGATCTGTTTTTTTTTTTTAATTTTAAAAATAATTACTCTGCTTTATGCAACTTGCACTGAAGAAAGATAAGGTACCATCAAGAAACCAATAAAAAGGGCTTTATGAGTATTAGGCAGATATAAAGGTAACTGCAACTATGGTGCAGGTGGTGAAGATTCAGAGATAGGTGGATGAATTTGAGAGATATTCTAGAATTATAACTAAAATTTGCTCTTGAATGACACATTGGATAGGGAAGGGAATATTAAAAAAATGTCTCTTAAAACTTTTACTTAATAGTTAGGTACATAGAGATTGATTGATTGATTTACTTTTGCAGTGCTGGAAGTCAAACACAAACAGGGTATCATGCCTGCTAGGCAACGTTTTACCAGTGAGCTATATTCCTAATCCAGGGTATTTTATCATGAGATGCAAAGATTAAAAGCAGTAGTAGGGGTTTGGGGGGAAAATCAAGAGTACCATTTTGGGTATGCTAAATTTGAGTAATTCCTTTCAAATGGAGTAAAGTGTCAAGTAGACAGTTGAGCTGTTTTTGTCTATATATGGAGTTCAGTTAATCAATATTGAATTGTTTGCCAATTACTAAGGAAGGAAGGACTGAGGAAAGTTGGATTTAAAATTTTTAATTGATATGAAATAATTGTACATCTTATAATGTGATATGGTTTCAGAGCATTAAGCCCATGGCTGCTTGGCCCCATTGCCTTTGGGCCAATGAGGAGGTAGTACATCATAATGGGAGCATGTACCAGGGGAAGCTGCTCACCTCATGGTGGCTGGAAAGCAGAAAGAGAGAGAGAGTGGAAGGCACTGGGTTCACATATCCCCTTCAGAGGCACATCACCAGTGGCCCATCTTCCTCCCATGAGGTGGCACTTTTTAAAAGTTATACGAGCTTCCAATAGCACCCCGGATGATGACCAGTTCTTTAACACAGCACCTTTGGGGGACACTTATCCGATCATGGTGGTTTCCCACCTGTGCTATAAAATGTTACAAGTTATCCCTACTATCCAACTGTTCTCCTGTACCCATTAACCATTGGGAAGTGAGGTTTTTAATAGGGAATAGATTAGGGTGAGGAAGGAGGCATGATGTTTGAACTATTGTCAAGTAGTAGATAGGTAGACTCATGTCTCTCTAGAAGGCTGACTCCTGAACAGTGATGGAACTTTGTAGATAACAGACCGTAGTCAGTGTAGAAATTTCAATAATTATAACTGTGGAAAGAATTTGCATTATTTTAAAATTTGACATTTAATCACTAGTAGTAAATTCTAGTAGTAAATCCCTTTCCTTAGGCACAAATACAGGAAACTGGGACACAGTCCCTGCATTAATAAAAGGCAAATGGAGATTGAAATCTCTTTGCAAATCTCCCCATCTAAGATTCTGAAGTGCTTTTAGAAGCAGGAATATGAAGAGAAATTAATGCTTACTCTTCACCAAGTGTTTACTAAGCATTGCTTTAAAAAGTTTTAGTGTTTAGTGTCAAATAATGTTTGTATCCACTCTCTTGAGGTAGGCGTGATTATTTGTGTCCTACTCATGGCCTGTTTTGATGAAATTTAACTGGCAAATAAATACAGAAAGCAGATAGAAATGACAATGTTAACAGCTTTCATGCTGCTAGTTCTATGTTAGATATTGTGCATTGATGGTGAAACCAAGTGTATTTCCCAATACTTCCATTAAGATCTCACTTCCAGATAATCCATCCCAAGGGGACATCTGCAAGCTGGCTGCTACCAAGACATCTGTCCTCATCAGGCTCTAGAGGTGAAAGCAGACAGTGACATTCCACATGTTCTAGGGTACTTCCCACATGGACACAGAAACAGAGCTGAACACACCTGCACAAAAAAAGTAAATGCTATTGAAGGCTCTATCCCCCATTGATCAGATGAAACAATTCACATTTTATAGGAAAGAGTTGCTCTTTCCAGTGGCTTTCCTGACCATAACCCAGTGGGAACAAGGGAGTGATTGTTACTAATATTAATTTTCTTACTTTCATGTATGTTTATTTTTGACTATATTAAACTGAACATTCATTTTTAACTAAAACATCAATTTTCAGGTATCTCTAGTATTTTGTCATTCAAAACCTTCTTATGTGTTTTCTTTTGCTTAAAATGTCTGTTAATGACTCTATCTTTTTTAACTGCTACAGAGCATCAATATTTATCATTCAAAGCCCAATTGAACTATCATCTCTCCTTTAATTATCCCCTGTCTGACCCCCAAATCATAATAACTGTAGCTGCCATACAGTTTAATTATCTGTTCACTTGTCTTTCCTATTAGAAAGAAGATACTCAGCTTCTCGGGGGTCTTGATTTCTTTCATCTCATATCCCCAAGGCCACAAATAGTACCAGTACATAGTAGCTGCTCAGTATATTTTCATGGAATCAAGCTTAATTTTTTTGTAGCTGGAGGACAATGAGTGGGTAGACAAAGAAACCAGCCATATCAGGGCCCTCATCCCAATCCCATAAGGTTTTGGCCCCCGTCATATGATTAACATCTTTTATTCAGATGGCTTTTCTTTAGCTTGAATTTGGAGAATGGCGGGTGTCCTAAACTTTTTTGAGAACTGGTGGATTGCCCTTGGCTCAATGAATAGTACTTGCCTCCTGAAAAAACTTTACCACTACTTTCCTTCTTAGTCTTTGTCTTTCAAACAAAACTTCTTTCAGAAACAGAGCTCTGCTCTCTGAAAATTCAGAGTTGATTAGCATTCCCCTCTGTGTGGCTGTATTTTTAACTAGAGCATTGCAGTGTGGTTGTATTTATTTTTATTCCCTAAGCTATTTTTTTAATTTAAAAAAATCATACACAGGAATGAAGATTTCACATTCTCTTCTTAACTAAGAGATGTCCCTATTTCCTCCCCCAATAAAATTTTATTGGGCCACTTAAAACAACAATAACAAGAAAGCTTATAAAGCCATTGCAGGTCACTTGCCTTTTCTGGTAAGACATTGTGTTTCTGAAGGGGGACTGTGATTGCCCAGTGATTAGAAGCCCAGGCTCTGAGCCAGATTGCTCAGGAGGAAGTCTCACTCTACCAGCTTCTTGTTGCCTGACTGTGAGCAAGCCTTAATTCCTTGGAGCCTCATTTCCTCATGGGTAGGACAAACCCATCTCAAAGCTTTATGGTATAATTAAATATTAGGTCTTAAAAAGAGTGATTAGAAAGAGTAAGTTTACATCAGTGATGAGAAGAAAGCAGACACTATCTAAGCATTGGTTAACATTTTTAGTGCAGTTTAAAGGATAAAAATCAGACTTAAATCCTGTTGGGTAAGTTGGTGCTTTCTTTAATAAGAACCATTCTTAACTATTTGTTTTCTCCTCTGCTTAAAAAGAAAAACAGATTTAATATCATTTGACAACTGAAACAATGCACTGATACATAACCTGCCCACTCAACATCCCAGCAAAGTCAACATTACATAGCAAAAAGTAACTCAGAATTCTCCTCAAAAACCTACTCTTCTTCCATTTCCTCTTCCTTTGTCAGTCACCATTGCTCAGTTCATTACTCAGGCAAAAACCTGGGAATCATCCTTTAAAAAGTTCTTTTTCAGTACTCCTCCAGCCTATGAGCACATCTTCAGAGACTACCTTCAAAATGTTCCTCTAAGATTAGGGCTGTTTCTAACTGCCTCGGGTCACCTCTTATAATCATCATCACCATCACCTCTTGTAATGCCTGGACTAGCACAATAGCCCTCTAAAGTGCTTCCCATGCTTACCTCACTGCAGTCTGTTCACTGGACAAGCATCCCCTGTTCACACACTTGAAGGACTTCCAACAACACTTAGGGTAACGTGCAAGCCTCCTGTGGCTGACAGGGTCACACATGAATGTGTTATGCCTTCTGCTCTGATTTTATCTCCTACCACTTGCTCACTTGGTTTATTTGATTCTGTCATACTGTTTTCTTCGCTTTTCTGGAAGCAAGCTATGTTCATGCCTGTCCTTGACTGGCTGTATTTTGTCTGTCTGAAAGGCCCTCCCCCACACTTCCAAGTCTTACTCTTTTTAGGACATTCAAAAGTCCTCCATAGGCCCTTTCCACTCTCTACCCCCTGGTGATTTTTCTTTCTCTGTAAAAACACTTTTCACTACCTGAAGCCATATACATTTGTTTACTATTTACCATCTTTCAGGTGAGAATTTACTCTTCCTTCACACAGAGACTTTTCCTATCCTTTACATTAGTATAGTTCTTGGTGCCAGGAGAAGTACCTGATTTCACTGTCAGTAATCTATACATACATGACAAATAAACTTTATCCAATAAAATAATTGTTTAAATAATTAATAAATGATACTTGACTGAATTGGTTTAGATTAAAATCATGAAAAGTGTTTTATTGACATCCAGACTATATCCACTGAAGTGAATATGTTCTCCCTATGATAAGGCTTTCCTTGATAATTTGGTTTGGCTCTGAATTATTCTGAGATAATTAATGACTATGATGTTACATAAGAGCCTCAGATGCAATAACAAGTGGAACATTAAAATGTGTAATGTTGTATTAATACTACCCTTCATTTTAGCTTAGGACTTATATATCGGTATGTAGATTTTTTTTTCTTTTTTACTTATCACATCTCAGTATGTTTCTGGTTTGTTTAGTTTCTATTTTCTGCTTTAGATATTATCAAGACCTGTGAAGGGTCTTAGATTTTACCTTACTTACAACTTAGCCTACCATAAATTTAGGGATTAGCAGGAGACAAGAGACCTGAGTGTGACAAAAGACAATTTTATTGCTCACAGCAGTAACCGTAGCCAAGATATCAGTATTTTGTTGCTCTAATTCCCCCAAGTCCCAATTCCCAGAGAGTAACATGACAAAGGCCAACAGAGCAGATGTAAGGAGACAAATCCTGAGTTTAGGAAACCTCTGTCTTTAGAAATGGACTGCAGCAAATCTGACCTGTCTTGCTTCAGGAAATACATTGTCCTTATTAAGCTGCACAAAAAACAAATCTGCCCTTTTGTCCAGAGAAAGACGTTACTTGTTTTCCAAAGCTGATTGCTTTGTAACATCTTTGAAAGGACAATCAAGGGGAAAAAGAAAAAGAAAAAGAAAAAAAAAAAAGAAAGGGCATCCGTTCTTCTTTTCATGAAAGCATGCAGAACTGTAAGAGTCTCATAAAAAACTGTCTTTTCCTTTGGACTAAAAATGTCACCCAAAAATTCATGTTAAAGTGCTAATCCTCAATGTGATGATATTTGGAGATGAAGCCTTTGGTAAGTAACAAGGGTTAGAGGAGGTTATGAAGCTAGGGCTCTCAGGATGCAATTAGTGCTGCTCTCACCCCAGTCAAACAAAAAAGAGAGGTCATATGAGCATACAAGATGGCAGCCACCTACCAGCCCTGAAGGAAGACCTCAGAATGAAACCTACATAGCTGGCACCTTGACCTTAGATTTCCCAGTCCCTAGAAGTGTGAGAAACAAATTTTAGTTTAAGTCACTTTGTAGTATTTCTTTTTTTTTTACAACAGCCCAAGTTGACAAAACATTTCACAGCATCTGTCTCTTCCTCCTTCTCATCCTCCTTTAAATAGAGAATTTTTCTTAACATGGCTAATGAAAGTATTTTGGCAGATAACTATGAGTAGAGAAAAAAGACAATACTTCAGAAATATTACATCAAATGAAGTCAGATCTCTGTTTTAAATAATTATCCATTACTTTCTACTTGACTTAGTCATTTTTTAAACAAATGGGTTTTCATCATAGAACAAGAAATATTATAATGGTATAGCTTGGTACAGTGACTCATGGATGCATCAGAGGTAAGCGACCCAGTCCTGTTATTCTTCTGTTCTTCCCACCTTAGTGTGACAGTAAGACAGGGTACAGAGCAACGACCCAAATGTACATAGCATAAGAAATGCAGCCAGATCATTGTTCAGATGTTGGCGCCATCATTTAGTGCCAAAAAGTATGGGATGACTAATTACAACTTCAGAGATTAATGATTTGTCAGCAGGCACCTTTGAGATATTTCTTGTTAATGACTCTTTTGATCAGGTGGTAAGTCAGTTCTTATTAAGAGAAAGTTATAGAGCCCATGATCATATATTGTAGGAAAGTTATCCTTTGTAATTTAATTGTACCCATTGCTGCAGAGAGTTTTTATTTTCATTTTTTTTCTATGAACAAATACTCTTATTAAAAAATATAACCCGCTGATGGGTGGAAAATTTAAAACTCCCCATTCTTTGGTAAATGTTCCTGGAGATCATTGTAATTTGAAAACTAATGCAAAATTCTAAGTTGAATTTTTAGTTTGATCCAATCCCTCTTGTAGGAAATAAGTAAGATTTAATGAAGTTCCCAGGGTTTTGCCAAATTCACAAGAATAGGTTTAAGTATTGTCCAGTATACACTCTTTAGTTTATGGAGACCGAAGCCCTGTTAAGTGACACAAAGTCTAAGATCACACAGCCACTCATCAAGGCTGATTCTGGAATATAGGCCCCCAGTTTCTCAGGTGCTCTCAAGTTCGCACTATCAAATGAAAATGTCAGTTGTTGATGCTACATGTGTTTCTTTTAACATCTCATCATTTTAGTATTAAACATTTTCTTTTACTGCTTCAGACAAAATATTTTAGACACTAAATGTGAAGCTTAAAATTTAAAAACAGGTAGAAAACTTAAAAATTAGAGATCAAGGACTGGAATGTAATTCAGAGGTAGAGAACTTGCCTAGCATGTGTGAGGTCTTGGGTTCAATCCCTTGTTTAAAAAAATAAAAATGGAGATTACACTAAATGATGGATTTTACTATTTGAAATCTTACCTTATTTGTCTTCGAAGCAGAAAAAAATTGAAAAATACATATATTTTTCAACTGGGCTGCTTTAGGTTGTAGTCTAATGCTTGGGAATACTTAAGTTTTATTTTAAGCAATAAAACTACTCTCTTACTACTGCAACCTTGATTTCATACCAGGAACCCACATCATTTTATTTTAAATAGCCACCAATGATCACCTTCCAATTGGTCTGGCATTGACCCATGGTGTGGCCACAAGTCTGTCATCCCCTAATGATATCCCAGGCTGTGCACATTCCACATGGAGACCTAACGTGGAAGGTAAAACGTGCTCCATGACACCGTGACATTGTCTGGACAAGGATGTTCATTCTTTGTGAACATTCCCACGGAGAACCTGACCTCTGTTCATCACAAACAGGAACTTTCTTTTCATTTTTTATTTTTTTTTTAAACCGGAAGGTAGAGTGAGAGAGGAAACAATGTTGATTTCTGGGAGAAGTGGTGTTGGAAGTCCAGTTTGCTGGCTCTCGGAACAATTATGGGAAGCCCCACAGAGCATGTCCTTTTTACTCAGAATAATGGAAAGCACTTCCACTCCTCTGCGGAAACAGCAGTTCAAAGACAGGACACAGAGTCCCTAAGCTCTGGCAGCTTTTAAATAGTGTTTCTCCCCACACACTGGTAAACTGAAACAGGACTCTCCATGTAGGTCAATTGTGTGATGTGGGTCTCATTTATATCCCACCATGCAAATGCCTTTGAAATTAAACAGCCTAGAATATCTGGTCCCATACATTTATTCAACAAATATGCATTAATCATTTTCTCTGCATTGAGCTAGACACTGTAGAAATAAAGAGTAAAATTCTCTCCTCACCTTCAAGGAATATATAGGCCACCAAAATACATGAATTGAAAACATACCATTCTGGAGAGTAATTAGGCAATATATAATCAAATTATTATAAATGAGCAATCTTTCTCCCAGTATCCAAGCCAGAGAAATTCTCACCTAAGCTCTTTATGGTCCAGACACTGAGATTTTTAGTTCAATCCTTTATAAGTGAGCAAGGATTTGGGTGCAATATAGGTTCTGTCCTCCTGGAAGCTTGCTATGAGATGTTTTGCTACAGTTAGAAACAAAGAACTAGACACAACAAAATGGCATAAATATATTTAAAAAATAATACAATACTCTACAAATTGAAATGGAAAGAACAGAGAATAATCTATGATACTACCATATGTGTAAGTTATAATACTTGCACACTCAGTCGTTGTGCCTGTTGACCATACAAATAAAAGCATACCTAGAAATGCATTTACAAAGACAGTCTGTGGTGTAGAGGAGCAAGGAAACTTTTGGTAAAAAATATTGAATAAATAAGTAAGATGAGAGTGGAATTTCTATAGAATACTGGTGGTTATGTGATACAAATTGGAGAGTGTGAATAAGTCAGTCCTCAAAAAAATTCCAAAGATGGATAAGGAAAAAAAACTCCAATCATAGTACAAAACACTGAAAGTGTCCTTAGAATGATAAGTTCTTTGGGAGAAGTTTAATAAAATTAGCAGCAGGAGATCAAGGAAAATGTCCTGGAGGTGACATCCAGATTGAGTCTTAGACACCGATTCTCAGTTTTTTCCCACCTTATACTGGTTCATCCTTGCCTTTGAATATGAATTCAACTTTATATTAGTAAGTTAGTCCCTAGTAATTTAAACGCTTCTCCCCAATAATATTGATGATATTGTTCATTCCAAAGTAAGTGGAGGGGTGCAATTCAGATTAAAAGTAGAAATGAAAAGAGTAACTATGCTTAGCTTTTCACCTGAATTTGCAATGTAGAAAGCACAGCATACCAGAAATTCAATCTTCTGACCATGCTGCTTCTGCCTCATTCAGAGGCTCTGAAGTATAAACCCATGCTGGTCGTCTCATTATGATTTTGTGTCCTGGGGTCAAGGGTCAATACATAGTTTCTTGCACTGTTTTTTATTTACTTATTTTTCATGTAAGACCCAATCTTGTATTTCGCTTCTAATAGTTACGTCCCTGGTTTACTCTACCATGGTCTATCCAATGAGCTCCACCACTTGATTCTTTTGTCTCTGAAATTTTGTGCTACCAGGTTCTGCCCAGAGTCCTAGGAACCAGAATCCTGCCATGTGCCTAACATTCTATCATAGAGAGACTGAGTATTCTGTCTTGCTCCTCTGCCTCATTTACCCTATGCCTCTCCCTGTCCCCCTTGTCTTTTAACATGGTCTGTGGAGACTTTCTTTCACCTTCATGCCCTTATGGCTACTCTTTTCTGCCACTCTGGCCTTTTCTTACTATTGTGATGCCTCAGTCTATCTAAAATTAGCTGGTGGGAGAGGCATAGTGTGATTATACCAGTGGCCCTAAAGCAGGGTCCCTAGGCTCAAATTTAGATATTCAGGTAACTCTGCAGAGGCATAAGCAGGTTTTTAAACTTCAACACATAGGGGATGAGAAGGGAAATATTATAAATTAGACTTTAAGGCTTTTACAAGCATTAAAAAACCTGTTATGGCAAAGTCCTTATAGCAGTATCTGACATGAGACAAGTGCTCTGGAAATGTTATCAGTGCTGCTATTATCTCCAGGTTTTACCCTCCTGGGATGCCTATCTCATTCTAACAGCCTCAGTGCTGGGCCTTGGAACCACCAGGGAGGAAAAAAAATCAATGACATCTTTCTTTCCTTTTAAGTAGAGAAAATTGTTTTGGGGGGATGAAATGTAGTATAATGGGAACAGTTCAGAATCTGATTCCAGATGACCCAGGTCAAAGTCACAGCTGTCTCTTCCTCACTGTGTGGTGCCAGGGAAGTTTATCTGTCTTGGCCCGTTTCCCTGTTTATGGAATGGAAACAATAATGACCTCTACCACCCAGGAGAGTTGTGAGGATTCAACCAGGTGAAGCTTGTGAAAGCCCTTTTGCAAATAGTATTATGCTAATATTTGTCATTGTTATCTATCATTTGTTTCATGCTGCTAGAAACTATGTCTTAATACTTCCTTCAGAATCAATGAGTAGTAACCCCAGTCTAATATTCTAGAAAGAAAATTACTCTATTATGATGGCTAATACTCATAGTTTGAGCTTACTGGTCCAATTCATTGTGAACCTAGAGAAAAAGCAATCAGTATGTGAAGCTAAGTCCATTATTAACATATTAACTTTTGAATGTAAAACACAAGCACCACATGTCCCACCACCAGGCATAAATTTAAAATTTCCTTCTTATTTCTCACTTAAAACTTACTTAGCTGAATCAAGAGGACAGAGTGTTAGTCAGCTTTCTCAAGCTACTACGTAAGAGAGCCTGATTTTGAATCCAGGTGGTCAGCTCTAGGTCCTTGTTAAGTTGGTTCATTTGTTTTAAGAATGTGGAAACCATGACTTGACATTTATTAATATTTATTAATATTCAGGTTAAATGCTAATTAGACTTCAACCCTTTAGTTATTTGAAAACTATGCATGCGGGGTGAAATAATATATTGAGTAAAACTTTCAACACCAGTATGTTGGGTGAATATTCACTAAACTGGTGAAATAAGGTCTCTTCATTTAATCTGTAATGGTTATGGGTCTAACTCTAGGTACTTCAGATTCCAGAATTATAAACTGAGGATAATAGTATCTACTTAATGGATTATTATGTAAAATTAACAATGACTTGTAAAATATTTAGAATAATTCTTATGACATAGTAAATTGAGTAAGTCCTAAATAATTTTGTCTATACATAAAAATAAACCTAAATTATATATTTATATATATATATATTTCATATATTTTCACATAAGCATTACACATGTGTGAATAAAAGGCCATGATATCACATTTCTCAAAATATCTCCCTGAAGTTCAAACATTCATAAACTTATACATTTATTAATGCTTGCTCTCTACTGAAATTTGGTCTTTGTATTTGTTGTTAAACACTACGCTTAAATTGAATTCTTTACTACTAAAATTGTAGAAAGAAATTTAGATATTATCCTTAAGAAAACTTGAATTGGACAAAACTTCCCAAGAGGACAAACTTTATAAAACTAATGATAAAACTATTTAGTGAGGTAACAATTTTCGACATGGGGTAATGTACTGGAATAGATTCCTATGGAATTCATATCCTTTTTATGGCACTTGGTAATCCAATGAAATGCCAACATCAAGTTCTCCCTCACCTTCTCAGTGGATTCAGTCAGCAACACTTGTCTCTTCATCTAGAATGTGTGAATCAATCTTTTTTCTTCTAGTTCTTCTGCCCTAGTTCAGATGCTGAACATTTCTCATATGGATTCACTAACTACTTCACTAACATTTTCCCCCAATCTATGCTCCATGTGTTCACAATTTATCTTGCTGATAATCACTGATTTATTTTATTTTATTTTATTATGGTAGTAGCGATTAAACTCAAGGGTGCTTTACCATCGAGCTCTACCCCCAACCCTTACTATGTTTTCATTTTGAGACAGGATCTCAGTAAGTTGCCAGGGCTGGCTTTGAACTTGCCATTATCCTTCCTCAGCCTCCTGAGTTTTGGGGATTACAGGTGTGTGCCACCACACCTGACTTGATTTAATCTTTTACATGACTTTTTCACTTTAACAATTCCAGTGTCTCCCCATTGTCCCTAAATTACGGTTTAAAATTGCAGCACGGTAAAAAAAGGTCAACATGAAACCCTCTTAACTTACCATTTCCTCCTTGTCTGATGCCACTCTCCTCCTTTCATGCCCTCTTTAACCTCATACTAGATGATATCAGCGACCATCCCTTGAACAAGCTATACAATTTTAACCCCTCCACATCTCTCACATCATTGCTTTTGCTTCTGATGCCCTATTTCTTACTCTCAGTTTAAAAGAGTCTCAGATTGACTTAAAAACTCAGTTTAAGATAACTTTCTCTCTAAAGTTTTCCTCTAACTCTTCTAAACTTCTAGACCACTTTGCACATGTATTTATCATAATAATTCATACAATAATTGATTATCTATATATTTTGTCTCCTCTGATCCCTATAATTTCTCAGAGCCATGCATATCATAAACATTTTGTAATCCCAAAGCTTATTCTGGCTTGGGTCATAGTAGAAGTTTAATGTGTGTGTGCCTGTGTGTCTCTGTGAGTTTTAATATAGAAAGTACCATTTTCAGCTCTGAAACCAATTGAATCTCTTTAGATAAGCCTGCTACTTTCCTCTTAGTTCTTCAAAAATGAGGAGATTGTGGTAAAAGGTCCTTCGTGGCTCTAAATGTGATGATTTTATAAAAGTAAAATAAAATTACAAGCATACTGAGTACAAAAATACTCTCTATCAGTTAATAAATGTTCTATCTGGTTAATAAACACAAATGTTCTTAAGTATAAGTAAACCAATTTTAGTATTGCAGGTCATTACCTAACCAAGTTAATGCTGAACTGTGATCTCTCCTTCATTATACTCTTAAAAATTTGAAACTCTACAATGAAATTTATTAACATTTGATTAAAAAAAAAAGAAGTGAGGAAGGCAAGGAGGGATTACATGGAAATGTGGAGAGAATGAGAGTGTAGAGGTCAATTCAAATGCTATTTTCAATATTCATTTGTAGGATGATTACAGTATTATTAGGGTAAAAGTTGCACCTAGCAGAGGGGTCCTAGTGACACTGGATTTCCACATTGTGCCAGATGCAAATATTAATTAAATATGATCTGAGAGAAAAGGATTCTTAAAATCCCTTGGCTTGGCAGCTATGTCCTTTCTCAAGAGACTACGAATACAAAAGAAAGAATACATAACTTTTTTGTTTGTCTTGAACTGAAAGATAGAAAATAAATTGTGAGGAGTTATAAATAATCTCTGATAAGACTCAGTGAATTTTCCGTTGGATTTTCCAATTAAGATAGGTAAGGTTCACAACATTTATTTTCCCTTTTCTGCCAAACCACAATGAAATTTTAGAGGCATAAATTTTTAAAAAATTTTATTTTATGATCAGATCCAAAAATTTATAAATGATAGTTCAATTTGATAACACTATTGTTTGTTATTATTGTTACCCTTAAACCAAAGATAACCTAATACCGAGAAACAAAGCTGAGTTCAGAAGTGCTTCTTTATATCCTTCTCATATTTTCAAAGTATTACACAAATTACATTGAAGAATGCTAAAAAATTGAAGATAAGGTCTTTGACCCCAAGGAAAACAAGACTAACACAGAGACAACAAGCAGATAACACGAACAAGGCCAAAATAACATATCTACAAACTTTCCGCCAGAGCCAAGGATTACAAAACTGAGGACTAATCTTGTGGAGGAAAATTGGTCTGGGAGGTGCCTCTAGCAAGGTCTTGGAGGAAGTAAAGCTCAGGTCATGCAGCTGAGGAATGAGAGCCTTCCAGGCAGAACAATAGCCTTAGCAAAATACACCCAGGTGGTGCTGGACCATTTGCGTACAAAGTTGAGAATAGCATGATGAAAGTAAAGTGACTCTGTGATGTGACTTGGAAAGAGACAGGAATGGTGAGGTTCATTTGGAAACATCCTTGGATGATATCAATATTTAGTTCAAGCAGTGAGGGAGAGCCAGAGTTAATGTAATAAACTTTTCATCCTGCACACCCATAATCAGGAATGCATTATGAGTTCCCCAGTGGATATTATTACAAATTTCAACTCCCCAGTTTAGACTTAAAAGTTCTCCAGGGATCTAAATTTCTATTCTGGCATTCAAGACCCTTCACAATAGGATTCCATCATACTGTTCTGCTCCGATGACCTACTTCTATAAATTACCTACACAGTCATATTGAAATGGGGTAAAACTGAAGATTTTTTTGTTTTTTATTTATTTATTTTGCACCAAAAAAAAAAAGTTTGCTTTTTAGCATTTCTCCTATTGCTCTGTATTTTCACTTTTACCTGAAATACCTTTCTTGCTCTTGTCTCTCTTGATCTTCTCCATCATTCCCAATCTAGATGCACCATGGAGACTTCTCAATGTCTACAGCCCACAGTGGCTTCTGCTCTATACACTTTACTATTGTGCTTGTTTTTTTGGAACACCTACATAGCATTGTCTTGTCCACAGTCCGTTCACACCAAGGCAGTAGGGTGGGTTCCAGACAGGCCAAAAACATTGCCCAGAAACAGCATGGGAAACCGAATGGAATGGTTTACAATCTATCAGTTACTGCTCCAGGAAGAGTACAGCAACAGTCGGACAGACAGCACCCGCATTCCTCAGTTGCTTGCTAAGTAGTGCTTACTCTCCTTCATGGTGTTGGTACAGTGGTAACTGGTTGGACAAGTGGCACATATCCTTTCTGTAGTGCTCTGAGTTCTGCACCCATCCTGACTCAGAGAGGGGTTTCATATGTGAGGCTGCACAAGCAGTGACATCTTCAGCAATAGCTTGCTTAGTGTGCTTTTCTGACCAGCATCTTAAGGAGCAATTCTACCAGCATCCATGCAATAAAAAAGTAACTTCCTGCAGATAACACTAACTTGTCCTTGTCCCCAGGGTGCATAAGAGAAAGCCAGTGCATGTCAAGATAATATGTATCTGGACTGCCTGCCTAGGTTCGCTCTAATTGTTCCCTTCATGTCCTCAGAATTTAGGAAACAGAAAGGAGACATTCAGGCACATGGTGCTTTACTGTCCCCTTTTACTTTAGAGATGATACAAGCACTGAAACACTCACTTATTACACTGATATTTTTGTATACTATTTATGTGTATCATTGTATGTATCCTTGTAAATAACTAATAAGAAACTGAAGGGTAGAGATTTCACTTGTAATTTTCATTTTACAAAGAAACTTTGTGCACTTTAAATATTCAGTGAAAATTAATATCTTGACTTCTTAGGATATGAGAAAGCATGGTTCTATCTTTTAGTGTTTTATCCCCATCTTGCTAAACTCCTAATAGATTATAGTTTTATTCCCTAATAAACAAGTTGAATGAATAAATGATAATACAGTGAAGAGGAAGAAGTACAGGTTCTGCAATCAATCAGATCTAGATTCAAATTGAGCATTTTCTCCTACAGGTTTGGAGACAAACTTGGCATATTCTCAACCTCCCTAACCTATATTTTCCTCCACTAACAATGAGGTAATAATAGCTAATTTGCAAATTGCAACAAGATAGCACATATTCCACCAAAGCTAAAATAAAGTTTTCCATCTGAATTGTTTCCTTAATCATTGCATCTTCATCCTTCAATGGAGAAATTCACTTCTGACTCTAGCACATCCTTTGATTATTTTCATCATTTATAATTTTTCTACATCTCTTGGAATAAATTCCTTAATCTTTCTCTATCAAACTAAATGATCCCTTTCTTCCTTCAAGGCATGCCTATCTTCAATTAAGCAAACTATGCTATATGCATATAACTTAATGCATTAATAAAACCATTTTTGAAATCCATATTCTCTTAAAATTTTACTGCTCACAATCCACCAGGATGCTGTCACCCTCTTATTATGTCCAGGCCATTTTCCCTTCTTTTCTAAAACCCAAGCTCCCAACTCACTTTATTATTCCCCACCACCATTGCCATCATACATTTTGGTAAGCCTAGCACCCTTACAGAAACAGTCCTGAACTTCACATATCTCAGTTCTCTGACTTCCTTCTATCCTTGTTTTCCTTCACCCCAACTCAGTCACTGACTCCTTGCTTATATGTTAGACCTTGGCAAAAATTATTTTTGAGACACTGACACCAAAAAACTCACTCTGATCAAACAATTTCCATTTGAATTATTTTTGGCTTCCTACAGCAACAATTATTTAATTCCGCTGGTACTAAAATCTGTTGTCTACAACAGTCCTTCATGCCCTCCTCACTGCCCCCTTAACCCAACACATGTTTAATAATTCACTCCTGAGCTCACTTCTTTGCATATACCTTCAATTCTCTTGCTTTCTAGACTTCTATTGTAACTCCTAACAAAACCCTAATTCAAGTTATATCATCTATCACCTACTAGTGAGATTTAAATATGCCTAGAGAAGAATGTACAAACATGCTAAAGTGTCACTTTAATTAGTATCTCAAATCTCTTGGATACATTAAATACTTCCTAGAAATTGTACCACACTTATCTGGTTAATTGCTTTTCTACCATCTAAAATGTTTCACATAAACTCTCTAGTCAATCATCTATTACCTCTTCACTTTGCTTTTTATGTAACTAACAAAATAAAAGTAACTTAAACATCCATTTTATGTCAAATTTAAAACCCTACTGTGTCTAGGTCCATAAATATCATTTCTCCTATTATGTTATTAGACCAGTCAAACTCCTGTTATTGTACACTGTATTTCCTTCCTCTTATTTTATCAAGGATCTAATTTCAATAATAATCTCCTTTATGCTCTGAACTTTCAATTTTTAACTTATATCCCATACATTTGTCATGCCTAAATATATTTGTTCAAGTAAATAGTTAAGCATATACTTAAATTTCTTGCAGCTTCTGTCCCATTCCTCTGCTCTCTACTGTAAAGAAACGTTGCTCAAAGCCATTATATATGCATTCTCTTTAACTCTCTCTTCCTATTTTCTTTGATTAACTTTTTAAACCTTCAATCCTTATCAAATTAAACAATTTTTTTCCTTTAATTTTTTTTAGATGTAGATGTACTCAATACACTTATTTTATTCACTTATTTTTATGTGGTGCTTAGGATCGAACCCAGTGACTCATACATGCTAGATAAGCACTCTACCACTGAGCTACAACCTCAGCCACATCACCCATGTTTTAGTTAGCCTTTGCATCACTGTGACTGATATTGCTGACAAGAACAATATACAAGGGGAAAAATGTATTTGGGATGCACAGTTTCAGAGGTCTCAGCCAATTCTATTGCTTTCAGCCTAAGGTGAGGCAGAATATCATGGGGCAAGTGCCTAGCAGAAGTCAGTTGCACAATTAATGGCAGAATCAAGAAGGAGAGAGAGAGAGAGCACACGCACAGGAGTATGGAACTACAGGAAAGATACGCACTTCTTCAGTGACCCACCCCTTCTAGCCATGACCTATCTGCCTATAGTTATCACTCAGTCGGTCCACTCAAACTAGGATGGACTGATTAGGTTAAAGCTCTTGTAATCCAATTATTTCACCTCTGGACATTCCCGAGGAAACACAGGAGTTCTGGGGGGACACTTCATATCCAAGCCATAACATTCTTCCTCTGACCACTAAAAGTTCATGTCTGCTTCACAATGCAAATCCATTTAGTCTAAGATTCCTATAGCCTTAACAGTTTCAACATTACCCCAAAAATCCAAGTCCAAAGTCTCAAGTGAGACTTAAGCTCTTGTAAAAATCAAAAGCAAGTTATATGTATGCAACATACAGTGATACAGGGTAAACATTTCCACTGCAAAAGAGAGGAGTGGAAATATAGAAAGAGATGAGGCCAAAGAAAGACCAAACCCAGTCAGGCAAACTGGTCTTAAAATTTTGCGTACAGCATCTAGGACACATGGTGGCATGACGTTATTTCCAAAGTGCAAGGCAACACTACCCCTTTGGCCTTGCCTGTTGCAGCACATGTGGGCTCTTTTATTCTGGCACTATCTACAGCCAGAAACTTTTCCTAGCAGACAATCCACAGTACTGGCATCTCAATTCCCAAGGTCTCTCTGCATTCTCACTTTGATTTCACTTTCACAACTTTATGCATCACCTTCTCAGGGGCAACCCCAAGGGACTCCAACCCCAAGGGACTCCAAAGTATACCATGGTACACTTTGCCTGACCACCCAAAAACCTTTGAAATCTTGGTGGAAGCCTCTGTGACTCCTTAACTTCTGCATTCCTGCAGAACCAGCTCCTTGTGGATGGTGCAAAGGTGTTTGACAGTTCATGCAGCAACTGGGCTCCTTGGTATCATGGCTACAGAGGCCTCTGAGTGCCTACAGGGCTTACTTAGCATGATGAAGCAACTTCCTAGGGCCCTCTATGTCAGCAGAACACCCCCATGGTCCCTCCTAAAGGAATTGTTTTGTGTACCCTATTGGCTCTTGTGAGTATAGTCTTGCAAATTCCTGAGTTGTTTTCAAGACATCTTAACTATTGTCTTTGTGAAGTACTTGGCCTCTGTTTAGGGGCTGTAATCTCTTCAACAAGCACACTCTTTTTGGCACCAGCTTTATAAGCATTTTTCTGACCAAACTGCAAGTTTTAAAAATCTTTGAGCTCTCTTTTCTGCTCCCAATTCTCACAATAAACCTGGCTAAAAACTGCTAACAATATCCATGCCACTGACTGAATACTGTGCTGCCTTGATATTTTCTCTGCCAGAATTATTAGTCCATCACTTTTAAATTCAGCCTCACATAAAGTCTCAGGACATGGGCAAAATGTAGTCAAGTTCTTTGCCAGAATATAACATGAGGGACCTGTAATCCAATTCCCAATAAAGTCTTCATTTCTTAAACCTCATGAACATAGTCTGCATTTCCATTGCTATTCTGGTCTTCTGAGTCCCCAACAGAATTTTAATTAAACTCCACTTACAGCATTCAAAAGCTTTTCCCACTTGCATCTTTGAACTCTTCAAAATTCCTCCAGTTAACTAGTTCTAAAGGTTGCTGAACCACATGTTCAAATTTGTCTCTCTGATGACACCATTTCTTGGTACCAATTTCTGTATTATTCAGTTTTGTGTCACTATGATCAAGATGCACAACAAGAAAAATTTTGGCTCATGGTTTCAGAGGTCTCAGTCGATAGATAGCCAATTCCATTGTTCTGGGCTGAAGATGAGAAGGTAAGGCAGCACATCATGGAAGAAGGGCCCAGCAGAGAAAAGATGCTCAGTTCATGAGTTCATGGCATGGGAGCAGGGTCAGGAATGAGAGAGAGAGAGAGAGAGAGAGAGAGAGAGAGAGAGAGAGAGAGGGTGAAAGTGACCAGAGGGAAGGTATACCCTTTCATGGAGTTCCCCCAGTGACCCATCCTCTCCAGCCATGAACTTGCTGCCTATAGTTACCATCCAGTCAGTCCATTAGAAGTAGGATGGACTGATTAGATTAAAGCTCTCATAATACAATAATTTCACTACTGAACATTCTTTCATGAACAGGAGTTTTGGGGTAAAATCTTATATCTAAATCATAACAACCAATGATGTCCACCTTGCTAAATCTAATGATCAATATTCTGTTTTCATAACACATGATCTCCTTACAGATTTTGATATAGTTGACTTTCCTTTTTTCTTAGGCTTTTTGTTTCACTTAACTTCTGAAACACTACCTTCTTTTGGTCTGATGCTACCTCTCTTTAGTCTCTCTGCTGCTCACTTCTCCTGATTCCTTACTGTTGCAGTGCCTCAGGGAACAGTCAATCTTCCATCTAAGCAAAATTCATTCAGATATCAACCATCTCAAAGTTGGCATTAACTTTTTAATCTTCAAATTCAGCCTTTGATTTATCCAACTAAGTCAATAATATCATTATTCAACCAGTTTCTTAAACTTAATAGTCATTCTATTTTTTTTAGTTAGTTATGGACACACATTTTTATTTATTCTTTATGTGGTGCTGAAGATCGAACCCAGTGCCTCACAAGTTCGAGGTAAGCACTTTGCCACTGAGCTACAACCCCAGCCCTTTAATAGTCATTCTTGATTCTTCTTTTCCACCCACTCTGCCTTCAGTCCACCTGAAAGTTTTGGTAATGTTCTATTGAAAAAAAAAAAAGAAACTGGTTTCTTTGGTTTTGCTTTTGATCTCCCATATTTTATTTTTTATACAAGTCACAATGATATGCTTAAAACATAAATGAGTTTATTCTCTTTTTTAAAGCTTTTTTTTGCTGTTAGATAAAACAAAAAAGAAGAAAATCAAATTATTATTTATACTTATTGTTAACAATATCTGTAATTTTCTTCCCCAGATTTTTGAATATGTTAGTGTTTTAATCTTTTAGGTCTCTACTTAATGTCACCTTCTCCTTAAATTTTCTCCAAAAATTGTCAAAAATACCCCCATCCCCTGTTTAGAATTTTTCACCTTTTTACCTGTTTTGTTTTCTTCATATCACATACCACTATTTAAAATTATATACCTTTAAAATTTATGCTACCAAATTAAAATATTTTTATTAGAATCCATGATTTAAATTTTTGTAAAATACATCTACTTGGAGTTATATGAAAGAAACATTAACATTATCTTCTAACTTGATAGCTTACATTTTGAATACTATAACTGTGTATCACATGATCAAGAGGGCAAACTCTGGAGTCAAATTCCTAGGTTTAAAATGCCAAGTTAGGGCTTGACGGGTAGCTTAGTGGTAGATTGTTTGCCTACCATGCACAAGGCCCTGAGTTTGATACCCCATATTACAAAGAAACAAAAACAAATGAAAGAAAGAAAAAAGAAAAATAATTCAAATGCTAATTCCTCTGCTTCCTGGCTTTGCAACTTTGGGTAGAACGGTTAACATATTTTTTGCGTACCTCCCTCATATTTAACATGGAGAGGATAATTAGTAACTATGTCATAGGCTGTTAAGAGTATTAACACCAATGAAGACATGTAAAGCTCTTACAACAGTGGCTGGCACATGGAAATCACTCCATGTATGTGAGCTAAGAGTCATCTCCCAACTTCTATACCCAAGTACTTCTGCCTCCTACAAAGCTGCCTAGAGGAAAAATCATCACCACTTGACATTTTGATTGGGATAATGGAATTCACATTAAGGGGACAGACAAAAATTTCCTGCCACACATAGACCATAGACTCCTTCCTATATAAATTTGCATGCAGGCTCTTGCTTTATACTCTATAACTAGAGGTCAGTGGTATTATTTATAGTACTGATGTTATAAGGATAAGCATAAATGATTAGCCAGCTGCTGACCCACACATTAAAGCAGACAATTTCAAAACCACACAGCAAATTCACAGTAGTCACACTTCATGTTAAACTCCTTAAAGTCAAAATTATTCCCTTGATAATATTCAATTTTAAGCAAACAATATGGGGTTTTTTTTTATGTAAGCATTTTTAAATGGAGATTTAGAGACTTGACACAAATTCATCTTCTTCCATAGGGAGCAAATTAATGGATTAAATTTTTAAAGATAAAAAGCTATTAACACAAAAAGACAAGTTGTTGGAATGAGATCATACCAATCTGTCAAGCTTTTAAATAATTTGAGAAACTTGTCAAGATTTCCATGGCAAGGAATCTTGAGTTTTTTTCATCAGAAAATTGTATATCCCCGCCTTTTAAAAAAAAATCTCCAACCCTTAATAAAAGAGAAGTTCTAATTTTTGTTTCTTATAGCAATCAATGAATGAAACTTGCATGATTAGATCCTTTACAATAATTGCTCCCAGTTTAGATTTTCAGATTGCCTTTTTTTAACTTATTCTAATTTGTTATACATGATGGCAGAATGCAATTCATTTCATAATACACATATAGAGCACAATGTTTCAAGTCACTGATTTTACACAAAGTATTTTCACACCATTCGTGTCCTATACAAGTACTTAGAGTAATGATGGCTAACTCATTCCACCATCATTACTACCCACTTGCCCCCTCCTTGCCCTATCTAAAGTTCCTCCATTTCTCCCATGCCCCCCAACATTGGCATTATGAGTCAGCCTCCTCATATGAAAGAAAACATTTGACCTTTGGTTTTTGGGAATTGGCTTGCTTCACTTAGCATTGTATTCTCCAACTTCATCTATTTACCTGCAAATGGTATGATTTTATTCTCTTTTAATGCTGAGTAATGTTCTATTGTGTATACACCAAAGTTTCTCTATCCATTCATCTACTGAAGGGCATCTAGGTTGGTTCCATAATTTAGCTATTGTGAATTGTGCTGCTATAAACATTGATATGGCTGTGTCCCTGTAGTATGCTGTTTTTAAGTCCTTTGGGTATAAACTGAGGAATGGGATAGCTGGGTCAAATGGTGGTATGAAATAAATATCAACAATCCATACAGGTATGTTCTCTTCTCAGAGCTATTGTTTGGAAAACTCAAGAAATTCACTTTGTTTTGCCTTTTGATTAACCAGAGTAGCCCTAAAATATTAGTTTTCATTTATGTGTCTTAGCCAGCAAGAAAGGAGAACATTTCAATTGCCTACACTGAGGTTACACAGCCTCTAAGCTTATAAGGGGCATGGTTAGAATGACCTCAAACCAAACAGAGCTATAACCAGGTTTTAAGAGAAAAGAGAAGTGGAATATGTTGTGACCATTTCAGTCTAGAGACAAAAATAAGGAAGTGGAAAGGCTCAGCAAAGAAATACCCAACACTTCTGGCAACGTAATACCTTCTCATTGCTCAATTATGTGATGAGTTTTCCCCTCATCTCCACTGGCTCCTTTCTCCTGTCCTAAAGGGAAAAAGTATGGTGAAATAAAATGTTGAATTTTACAGATTTAACCAAAACTATGTTGGTTCGAAAATTTCATGAAATTCTAATGATGAATATGCCAACTGAAAATGTCTGGAGATGTTGTAAAACCAAGATTCGAAACTGATAGTCAAGAATCAGAAGTGTTTTATTGTAGAAATGTTTTATAATATTATTTTACTTAGAACTGAGGGCTTGACTCACTGAAAAGAAGTGAAATTGTTGTCTCTCTGTCTATCTTTTCTTCCCTCCCCTCCCAAGTCAATGTAAATGCCAACTTTTTCCTCAGATAAAAATTCAAACCACAGTCCTAAGGGAATCTCCACGCTGACCTATGATTCCGAGTACTGGTTTAGGCTACAGCACTTTATGGTCTAAGGGAGACCTTAAAGCAGCTTGGTGAATACACTCAGCATCTAAAGCCTATGCTAACCCTCAAAACATAGAAGTACATTTATGACACATCCATTTTCTTTTATAACAATTAAGTAAACCACACCACTCTACAGTTGCCAAATAATTGATCTGTTCTGAGGTGTTACTATCAGCTTTTTGTTCGTCTACAAATACTTATCATTGCTGAAATTTTACATTTATATATGAGATCATATAATCTTGAAGACTTCATAGCCACTGTGCTGGTAGAGAAAAAAATGTGTACAAAGGAAATAACACACCAGGTGCAGTGATTCAGACCTGTAATCCCAGTGGTTTGTGAGAATAACGCAGGAGGATCACAAGTTCAAAACTAACCTCAGCAATTCAGCAAGGCCCTAGGCAATTTAGTGAGAACCTGTCTCAAAATAAAAAATAAAAAGAGCTGGGGATGTGGCTTAGTGTCTCAATACCTGGTGAGAGAGAGAGAGAGAGAGAGAGAGGGAGATAAAGGATGCCTACTCTTTACTAGGTAGCAGGGCTTGGAGAGAGCATCAGTAACTGTGTTTTAATATATACATGTAATATGTTCATGTACCTATTGTGTATGTGAGTATGAAATTCAGTATATATTGTATGTAGACATATTATACTACATATATATACATACATACATATATATATATATATATATATATATGATATTTTTTGTCAATTTCTATTAGCAAGCTTTTACTACGTGGTAAGCTGAATGCTGTAGGTACATTAGAGGCACCAAAGAAAGGCATGATGGGCATTTGCCCCCAGGTTAATCTCTACCAATCTCTTTGAGATTGACTGTAAAAGAAACACGAAATATAAACTGTGTGTTGTGTTGTGTTGTGTTTTCATAGCCTGAATATAAGTACATTTTCAGTAAGTGTTAGAGCTAAGTTCCTTGTCAAGAAATTCTGTAGCTATTTCGGGGCCTAAGGTACATGAAGGTAAAGATATTAATTCCTTCGAGTAATTTGATTCAAATGTGCCTTTCAATGAATACAT
Organism: Marmota monax; assembly: GCF_021218885.2. NCBI lineage: Eukaryota > Metazoa > Chordata > Mammalia > Rodentia > Sciuridae > Marmota > Marmota monax. The sequence goes on along the minus strand of NW_026694256.1, from coordinate 3,303,437 downwards.
GGAAATTTTATTTATTGATTATAAGAAAAACAGCATTTCAGGGAATGGCTTCTAAGACCTCCATACAAACTCAGCACAATAGGTTTCCAACATATGCTTACTATCTCATGAGTTCAGTTGCACATAAACTGTGAAGATGTTAAGCCTCACTTTCATCATGTCTTGGTTCTCAGAACCAAAGTGACCTTATTTCAGGTCACTGTATATTCATCTAGCATAATTACACTTTAGATGAGAATATCTCATCTTCTAGCTTCCAGTGGGTAATAAAATTGTCTGAATCACCCAGTCTTTGGCATTAAACTTCCTTATATGAATCCACACAGCAAAATGCTGTTCGCCTGTTTCACATTACCAATCTCTGGAGACCAGCAAATACTAAAACTAACAAGCTCAGTCTTGTGGACTTCGCTGTATGAGTGTGTCCTATTCTTACTAAACATGGTCTCAAAAATAGCTATGCTTTTCTATCAAGAGGCAACTCAAAAAGATCTCTGTGCATTCATTCTGATGCTCTCAGACCAGGCCACACAGATCTGCCTCTCATTACCTCTCTTTACTCCACCCCTAGAAAAACTGCTTAATTTGCATATTTAAGATAAATATTTGCAGTGTAAGACAACCCAGATGGATGCTGTTATTGGGCTTCAAAGGAAGAGTATTATATTTTTATTAATTCACCTGCTTAGCCTTTTGCTTTAAACTGCTTTTGAAGACAAATGGGCTTAATTCTTCCCTTACATCTAACTAAAGGCAGCACAAATTGCAGATCCTGTTGAGGAGGATTTAAATAGAGATGGCCCTTTACTCAGTTTTTCTTTGTGGAGTATACCACAGAAATCTTCTCAGGCAAATTTAAAACATATCTGTTTCAGACTTTGCCAAATTGAATATTATTTTGCAATTTTAGTGCTTTTTAAAATTTCTATATAAAAGTGTTTTTCTGTCTTCACTCTGTTCCTCAAAGTCTTTTTACTTTTGTCTGTCTCTTGTACCTTTTTTTTGGCAAAGACAGTGAAAAATGATAAGAAATTTGCAATGAATCCGCTTTTGTTTGAAAAACATGGCTCTTTCTGTAAAAATGAATTTTAAATAAATCCTGCTATGGGCAGAGTATATATTGTTTATAAAATATTGGAAACATCCTGAAAAGAGAATCAAATAATAGTTTCTATGTGATGAGTGTAATAACTTTGCCCACTATCCCAGCATTACCCCCAGTCTGTCTCTAAAGACAACATAACACTCCTTTGAAGTTATATCATTTCTTCTCCTCAAAGGATTAATGATGCTTTCACTTAGTTTATTGGATCCTTTTTCTTAGGTTAGTAAATGTAAATTGCTCTTAAATATAGGAAACTTTTTCAACAGTATGGTATGGTGAATATTAAAATTGGAGTCAAGTGATTTATGCTGTTGAACACATCCTTACCATTGGCAAAGTATGCCAATATGCCAGAGTCTAAAAATCCAAACTCTGACAGACAGCACAGTAAAACTTATTTTATATCAACCTCAAGAATTCTCAGTCCTGGTCCAAGAAAATTTGCTCAGCTGAAGTCTATCAGATAGCACCTTGCTCAAGGTGGCAACAGGTTATGGCCCTTCTTAGAAGACAGGCCCGCCCAATAGCCATGTGCCGCAGTCTGGCTGGGCACAATCAGGAGCCACTTGTCAAAAGAAACTAACTTTATTTTTAGAACCACACACGCCAAACAAAACAGCCTCTCAGGAAAAACCCTCAGAGCCTCAACTGCCACCACCGGCTTTCCACAAGCCTCTCTCTCCCACACAAGCTTCTCTCCACCTCCCACAATCCTCCTGCTCTTGAGGCCGATTGGCTGGGTCACATGGGCGGGGCCAAAAAAGTCCCCCAATGAGCAGCTCCGTGGTCTGAAAGGGCAGGGAAACAGCCCAATGAGCATCACCGCAGAGGAGCCAATCAGCTAGATGTTGCTGGGGCCGCTGTGAGCCAATCATCAGCCGGCAGCTGGAAGTTTGCTGGCAGCTGGAAGTTTGCTGGGGCCCCTTCGGCTGTGGCTCTCAACATCTCCCCCTCTCTGTTTAAACAACAAGCATGTGGCTTAGGGACCGTGCCTGCCTTAGGTTGTCCAATAGTAAATATGGTCCTTAGGTTGGTACCATTGCAATTGGATCTTACCCGTCACTGACTACCGGTCCAGTATACAGCCACACCTGTGGAAAGGTCTTTGTACCAGCGGGGGGTGAGGTTCTTTGCCTCACCTATGTTGGCCCCCAAATTTTAGCTGGATGATCATGACAAGCAGAAGGGAGGAAGATACACCAAGCCAATTGATGGCTCCTTTTGGAAAAATTGTACCACCAATGACATCATCAGCAAAAATACCCCAACACTACCACAAGGCGCTGCACCAACAGATAGTTCACAATGCATACAGGTGAGCTCACAATGTGTCCAGGCAAGTTCTGCAAGCAGTTCAGTGATGGCTATTGTAGAAGCTGTAGATTGGTTTTATCTTTGACTTCACCAGCACTGGGATGAAGATAGGAATTCTGGCAATAATGGCTAAAGAAAAAATTATGTAACATTACAGAAGGTACTAAAAGAAAACAATTTTCTTAACAATTTACATTGTCTTCACCGGCACTGGGATGAAGATAGGAATTCTGGCAATAATGGCTAAAGAAAAAATTATGTAACATTACAGAAGGCAATAAAAGAAAACAATTTTCTTAACAATTTACATTATCTTTAAGAGAATTATTAAATATAATGAAAAGGAAAGGTGAAAGTAAACAAACAGATCTGTTAACCTTCTTTTTTGTTTACATATTAAAACAATCCTCAACAGTTGTTTACCCAATTTAAATTAAACCATATAAACCACGTGAAAAAAAAAATTTGGATCCATTTTATCATGAGCGCTCATCATATATGATATATGGACATACGTACATTCAAACATATAACACAAAACACAAGTGTGCACACATAATATAATACATACAACACATAACATTATAGTAAAGACCTTATAACTTTTTACAGGTGAAATCTCCATTGCAATGTTTAAAAACTCTATAGTCAAAAAATAGAACTGATCAGCAAAACATTAACCTAGGTCTGTATGAGCTCAAAAAACAAAATAGAACTTCATGATATAGCAAAGGGCAATAATAAAATAGATATTGAAAAAAGCATCCTGGTTCTGTTGCAGATGTAAGAATAGCCAAACTGGAGTTTTGGATATCAGTTGTTATGGATTTGAGCCAAATCATCCTCTTTTGAGGGAGGAAGATGGCGGCGAGGGGAGTGCATTGCCCCCGTGTGCTGCTTCACTGTGTGGGAGTATGACAAGTCAGGACGGCTAAAGGATACCTTGTTAGGAATTTCCAGCAATAGTGGGGTGCTCCGGAACCTTGAGGAAGGATTTCCATCGCACGAGGATCGGCTACGGGGACTCAAACACGAGAGGTTTGTCGCACGGAGGGTAACACTGCTTATTCAGCAAATCGCCCCGCGGCTAGAGTCTGCAGCGCGCGCTGGGATAGAGACGCAGGGTTACAGCGCTGCAGTTTCTGCCAGCCACACAAGCACCGTACTCAGGGCTGAATTCTGGGTTTGAGACGGGGGAAGGAAGTGGTCCATCTCGGTTCTCCACACCGGTCAGTCCACAGAGGAGGCCAGCAGCCACCATGTTGGTAAACTGACGTCACCTTCCCTGTTTTCGCCTGACCACAGCTCATTCAGCCATAGAACAGGTAATTTCAGGCTGCAATTCGCCTGCGGCTTGCAGACAGATTGCTAGGGTTCAGCGCCTGGGTGCTTCTTAGAATCTGATCTTATCGGAGCGAACACAGAGCGCGGGGCGGCCGAGTTCCGGCTCCCGGAACCGTCCCGGAACCGCCCTGGCCCAGGGCTGTGGAGCCTGCGGAGGCTGCTTCTTGGACCCTGCTACTATCAGAGCATACACCAAGCACTAAGCAGCCGAATTCCGGCTCCCGGAACTGAGCCCGCGGGGACTGCTTGTTGGAGCTTACACTTATAGGAGCTTACACCGAGCACGGAGCGGCCGAGTTCCGGCTCCCGGAACTTCCCTGGACCGGGGCTAGGAGCCCGTGGAAACTGCGTCTCGGTCCAGGTCCTGCTGAGGGCCGGTCAGGTCTTACCCGTTGCTTTGGTTGCCCGGCAAGGGGAACGAAATGCTGCCATTCGCATAGGATACCAACATGGCAGAGATCTGATGTCAGCAGAAAGCGGCAGAGGAGAGAACTTCATCAATACCAGCGGTGACATAAGCAGTTGGTCTCCTGGTAGGGGGGGGTGAGGCACAGTAACCCGAGTCTCCTCAATTTGTCCTCGAGCCAGAGGGGAGGAGCTGGGCCGCCGCCAGCGCCCGGAGCAGGCCCAGCGGCTCACCAGCGTGGTGACCGCGTGACCCCAATTGGAGAGGGGGCGGAGCGGAGCCGCCACCCGCACCCACAAGGTGGGCAGACCCGCGACCCAGTAGTACATGGGCGTGGTAGGAGGGGCAGGGCAGAGCCGCCCTTCGCACTTGCAAGGTAAACAGACCTGTGACAGCCTGGCGGGTCAGGCCCAGTGGCCTGCCAGTGTGGTACACACATCACCCCAACTGGAGTAGGGGCAGAGCAGATCCTTCTCCCACGCCCGGATCAGGCCCTGCCGGTGTGGTGGTCACGTGACCCCAATTGGAGTGGGGGCGGAGCGGAACCGCCACCCGTGCCCGCAGGGTGAGCAGACCAGTGATCAACCTGCAGATCAGGCCCAGGGGTCCGCAGGCGTGGTAGGAGGGGCAGGGCAGATCCGCCGCCCGCGCCTCCAAGGTAGGCAGACCTACAACAGACCGGTGGATCAGGCCCAGGAGCCTGCCAGCGTGGTACAAACACCACCCTAATTGGAGTAGTGACAGAGCAGAGTCGCCGCCCGTGCCAGGAACAGGCCCAGCGTCCTGCAGGCGGGGTAGTCACGACACCCCAATTGGAGTAGGGGCAGAGCAGAGCCTCCAGCCGTGCCCGAAAGGTGGGCAGATCTGCGACCGACCAGCGGGACAGGCCCAGTGGCCTGCCGGTACGACAGACACGTCACCCCATTTGGAGTAGGGGCAGAGTAGAGCCGCCGCCCGCGCCTGCAGGGTAGGCAAACCTGCAACCGACCGGCGGATCAGGCCCGGTGGCCTGCCGGCGTGGTACACTCGTCACCCCAATTGGAGTAGGGGCAGAACAGAGCCGCCGCCAGCACCCAGAACAGGCCCAGTGACCTGCCGGCGTGGTAGCCACGACACCCCAATTGGAATAAGGAGAGAGCAGAGCCGCCGCCAGCGCCTGCAGGAAAGATACGCAAGCAGTATGAAAAGACAAGGAAAGAAAGGACCACAAGCAATGCAGGTCAACGCAACTTTAGAAGAGGTAACAGCTGCAGCAGATGGAATGTCAGATAAAGAATTCAGGATATACATGCTTCAGATGATCTGGAGTATCAAGGAAGACATTAAACAGCAAAATCAGACAATGAAAGATCACTTCGACAACGAATTACGCAAACAAATCCAGGAAGCAAAGGATCAACTATACAGGGAGATAGAGGTTATAAAAAACAAGCAATCAGAAATCCTAGAAATGCAGGAAGCAATAAACCAACTTAAAAACTCAATGGAGAATACTACCAGCAGAGTAGAACACTTAGAAGATAGAACATCAGACAATGAAGACAAAGTATTTCAACTGGAAAAGAACATAGACAGCTCAGCAAGACTGTTAAGAAACCATGAGCAGAACATCCAAGAAATATGGGATAACATTAAGAGACCAAACTTAAGAGTCATTGGGATACAGGAAGGTACAGAGCTCCAAACCAAAGGAATGAGCAGTCTATTCAATGAAATAATACGAGAAAACTTCCCAGACTTGAAGAATGAGACAGAATCCCAAATCCTAGAAGCCTACAAGACGCCGAATGTGCAAAATCATAAGAGATCCACACCTAGACACATTATAATGAAGATGCCCAACACACAGAATAAGGAGAGAATTTTAAAAGCTACAAGAGAAAGGAAGAAGATTACATTTAGGGGTAAGCCAATCAGGATAACAGCTGATCTTTCAACACAGACTCTGAAAGCTAGAAGATCCTGGAATAACATATTTCAAACACTGAAAGAAAATGGGTTCCAACCAAGAATTGTGTATCCAGCGAAATTAAGCTTCAGGATGGAGGATGAAATTAAAACCTTCCACGATAAACAAAAGTTTAAAGAATTCGCAGCTAGAAAACCATCTCTTCAAAACATCCTAGCCAAAGCATTACAGGAAGAGGAAATGGAAAATAACAATGAAAACCAACAGTGGGAGGTAGGACAGTAAAGGGGGGGGAATAATCAAAGAGGAAAACAAACCATGTTTAGTAACAGAAATAAACAAATATGGCTGCAAGAACAACCCATATCTCAATAATAACCCTAAATGTTAATGGCTTAAACTCACCAATTAAGAGACACAGGCTAGTAGAATGGATCACAAAACAAGACCCAACAATATGCTGCCTACAGGAGACGCATTTGATAGGAAAAGACATACATAGGCTGAAGGTGAAAGGTTGGGAAATATCATATCACTCATATGGACTTCGGAAACAAGCAGGCGTGTCCATACTCATATCAAATAAAATAGATTTCAAGCCAAAGTTAATCAAAAGAGATAAAGAGGGACACTACATACTGCTTAAGGGAATCATACACCAACAAGACATAACAATCCTAAATATTTATGCCCCAAACAATGGTGCAGCTATGTTTGTCAAACAAACTCTTCTCAAGTTCAAGAGTCTAACAGACCACCACACCATAATCATGGGAGACTTCAACACACCTCTCTCGACACTGGACAGATCTTCCAAACAAAAGTTGAATAAGGAAACTATAGAACTCAATAACACTATTAATAACCTAGACCTAATTGACATATATAGAGTATACCACCCAACATCAAGCAGTTACACTTTTTTCTCAGCAGTACATGGATCCTTCTCAAAAATAGATCATACATTATGTCACAGGGCAACTCTTAGACAACATAAAGGAGTAGAGATAATACCATGTATCTTATCTGATCATAATGGAATGAAACTGAAAATCAACAATAAAAGAAGGAAGGAAAAAGCATACATCACTTGGAGAATGAACAATAGGTTACTGAATGATCAATGGGTTATAGAAGACATCAAGAAGGAAATTAAAAAATTCTTAGAGATAAATGAAAACACAGACACAACATATTGGAATCTATGGGACACATTGAAAGCAGTTCTAAGAGGAAAATTCATTGCTTGGAGTTCATTCCTTAAAAAAAGAAAAAAACAACAAATAAATGATCTCATACTTCATCTCAAAATCCTTGAAAAAGAAGAGCAAAGCAACAGCAAAAGAAGTAGAAGGCAAGAAATAATTAAAATCAGAGCTGAAATTAATGAAATCCAAACAAAAGAAACAATTGAAACAATTGACAAAACTAAAAGTTGGTTCTTTGAAAAAATAAACAAAATCGACAGACCCTTAGCGATGCTAGCGAAGAGAAGAAGAGAGAGAACTCAAATTACTAGCATACGGGATGAAAAAGGCAATATCACAACAGACACTTCAGAAATACAGAAGACAATCAAAAACTATTTTGAATCCTTATACTCCAATAAATTAGAAGATAGTGAAGGCATCGATAAATTTCTTAAGTCATATGATCTGCCCAGATTGAGTCAGGAGGATATATAAAGCCTAAACAGACCAATATCAATTGAGGAAATAGAAGAAACCATAAAAAGACTACCAACTAAGAAAAGCCCAGGTCCGGATGGGTATACAGCAGAATTTTACAAAACCTTTAAAGAAGAACTAATACCAATACTTTTCAAGCTACTTCAGGAAATAGAAAAGGAGGGAGAACTTCCAAATTCATTCTATGAGGCCAACATCACCCTGATACCTAAACCAGACAAAGACACTTCAAAGAAAGAAAACTACAGACCAATATCTCTAATGAACCTAGATGCAAAAATCCTCAATAAAATTCTGGCGAATCGGATACAAAAACATATCAAAAAAATTGTACACCATGATCAAGTAGGATTCATCCCTGGGATGCAAGGCTGGTTCAATATACGGAAATCAATAAATGTTATTCACCACATCAATAGACTTAAAAATAAGAACCATATGATCATCTCGATAGATGCGGAAAAAGCATTCGACAAAGTACAGCATCCCTTTATGTTCAAAACTCTAGAAAAACTAGGGATAACAGGAACATACCTCAATATTGTAAAAGTAATCTATGCTAAGCCTCAGGCTAGCATCATTCTGAATGGAGAAAAACTGAAGGCATTCCCTCTAAAATCTGCAACAAGACAGGGATGCCCTCTCTCTCCACTTCTCTTCAACATAGTTCTCGAAACACTGGCCAGAGCAATTAGACAGACGAAAGAAATTAAAGGCATCAAAATAGGAAAAGAAGAACTTAAATTATCACTATTTGCAGATGATATGATTCTATATCTAGCAGACCCAAAAGGGTCTACAAAGAAACTATTAGAGCTAATAAATGAATTCAGCAAAGTGGCAGGATATAAAATCAACACGCATAAATCAAAGGCATTCCTGTATATCAGCGACAAATCCTCTGAAATGGAAATGAGGACAACCACTCCATTCACAATATCTTCAAAAAAAATAAAATACTTGGGAATCAACCTAACAAAAGAGGTGAAAGACTTATACAATGAAAACTACAGAACCCTAAAGAGAGAAATAGAAGAAGATCTTAGAAGATGGAAAAATATACCCTGTTCATGGATAGGCAGAACTAACATCATCAAAATGGCGATATTACCAAAAGTTTTCTATAGGTTTAATGCAATGCCAATCAAAATCCCAACGGCATTTCTTGTAGAAATGGATAAAGCAATCATGAAATTCATATGGAAAAATAAAAGACCCAGAATAGCAAAAACAATGCTAAGCAAGAAGTGTGAATCAGGTGGTATAGCGATACCAGACTTCAAACTATACTACAGAGCAATAGTAACAAAAACAGCATGGTACTGGTACCAAAACAGGCGGGTGGACCAATGGTACAGAATAGAGGACACAGAAACCAATCCACAAAACTACAACTATCTTATATTTGATAAAGGGGCTAAAAGCATGCAATGGAGGAAGGATAGCATCTTCAACAAATGGTGCTGGGAAAACTGGAAATCCATATGCAACAAAATGAAACTGAATCCCTTTCTCTCGCCATGCACAAAAGTGAATTCAAAATGGATCAAGGAGCTTGATATCAAATCAGAGACGCGCCGTCTGATAGAAGAAAAAGTTGGCTACGATCTACAGTCGGTGGGGTCGGGCTCCAAATTCCTCAATAGGACACCCATAGCACAAAAGTTAATAACTAGAATCAACAAATGGGACTTACTCAAACTAAAAAGTTTTTTCTCAGGAAAAGAAACAATAAGAGAGGTAAATAGGGAGCCTACACCCTGGGAACAAATCTTTACTCCTCACACTTCAGATAGAGCCCTAATATCCAGAGTATACAAAGAACTCAAAAAATTAGACAATAAGAGAACAAACAACCCAATCAATAAATGGGCCAAGGACCTGAACAGACACTTCTCAGAGGAGGACATACAGTCAATCAACAAGTACATGAAAAAATGCTCAACATCTCTAGCTGTCAGAGATATGCAAATCAAAACCACCCTAAGATACCATCTCACTCCAGTAAGATTGGCAGCCATTAGGAAGTCAAACAACAACAAGTGCTGGCGAGGATGTGGGGAAAAGGGTACACTTGTACATTGTTGGTGGGACTGCAGATTGGTGCAGCCAATTTGGAAAGCAGTATGGAGATTTCTTGGAAAGCTGGGAATGGAGCCACCATTTGACCCAGCTATTCCCCTTCTTGGTCTATTCCCTAAAGACCTAAAAAGAGCATGCTACAGGGACACTGCTACATCGATGTTCATAGCAGCACAATTCACAATAGCAAGACTGTGGAACCAACCTAGATGCCCTTCAATGGATGAATGGATAAAAAAAATGTGGCATTTATACACAATGGAGTATTACTCTGCATTAAAAAATGACAAAATCATAGAATTTACAGGGAAATGGATGGCATTAGAGCAGATTATGCTAAGTGAAGCTAGCCAATCCCTAAAAAACAAATGCCAAATGTCTTCTTTGATATAAGGAGAGTAACTAAGAACAGAGTAGGGACGAAGAGCAGGAGAAGAAGATTAACATTTAACAGGGATGAGAGGTAGGAGGGAAAGGGAGAGAGAAGGGAAATTGCATGGTAATGGAAGGAGACCCTCAGGGTTATACAGTGGAGGAGGTAGAGAGAGAGGAGGGGAGGGGAGGGGAGAGGTGGGGAGGGGGGAGGGTGGAAGATGGGAAAGGCAGCGGAGCACAACAGACACTAGTATGGCAATATGTAAATCAATGGATGTGTAACTGATGTGATTCTGCAATCTGTGTATGGGGTGAAGGTGGGAGTTCATAACCCACTTGAATCAAAGTGTGGAATATGATACGTCAAGAAATTTGTAATGTTTTGAACAACCCACAATAAAAAATTAAAAAATAAATAAATAAAAAAAAATCATCTTCTTTTTGGTCTGTAGAAATCGCTTTAGTTAATCTTTCTGGAATCCAAATCGGCTGCTGTTCTCCCTGTGGAAACACATAAACAGACCCACGACTCCAGACAATCACTGGGTCAGGACCTTGGTTAATCTCTCTGGAATCCAAATCGGCTGCTGTTCTCCCTGTGGAAACACACAAACAGACCCTCAACTCCAGACAATTACTGGGTCAGGACCTTTCCATTGTCCTGTTAGAATATCCTTCCAAAGTACCTTGGGCTTATGCACATTTTTTGGACACATATGCCTTTCCGCAGCACTAAGTCCTGATGAATCCAAATTTAAAAAGTTTAGAGTAAAAAGGGTTATTTTAAGTTTATCTTTGGGGAATATATACGCCTTCCCAATTCCTTCTTTTTGCTTTAATAAGTACATTTTAATAGTTTGATGAGCTCTTTCAACTATGCCTTGTCCCTGTGTGCCGCAGTCTGGCTGGGCACAAATGCCGCAGTCTGGCTGGGCACACAATCACGAGCCACCACACAGCTTGTAGATTCAAACAGCAACTCTTTATTCCCGAACTCACACCAGCCGTCTACAATCACGTTCTGGGGAAATCCACGTTCTCTGCCCAAATCCGTGTTCTCTCCCAAATCCAAATCCACTGGGCTTCTATCTCCAAAATATATTGTCTAAATCCCGTGAGAACTCAAGGGGAACTCAGGCAGCAGGATACGCCCTATTCCCAGCAGGAATAATCTTAAACCTTAAACCTGGAACCTAAACCAGGAACGCCCTAAACACGATTATCTTAAAACCGGGAACACCCTAATCTGCCTTGGTCCTTGAGCAAGGTCACTTACATTCAATGTCACTGCAACATGGGGTACGCTGGCAAGGAAATTGTCATACCTACTTGGCTAATGGCTCCCAGCATCTCCCCCCTTCTGATTAATTAAACAACAAGCAATGTGGCTTAAGGACCGTGCCTGGTAGGTTGTCCAATTCAACATATGGTTCTTACCCGTCATGGGAAAAACTGACCTTTAGGCGTCAGCCTCCTGTCTTAGGTTGATACCACTGCAATTGAATCATACCCGTCACTGACTACCGGTCCAGCATACAGCCATACTTGTGGATAGGTCTATGCACCAGTGGGGGGGTGAGGTTCTTTGCCTCACCTCTGTTGGCCCAAAATTTGGCCTTGGTCCTTGAGCAAGGTCACGTACATTCAATGTCACTGCAACATGGGGTACGCTGGCAAGGAAATTATCATACCTACTTGGCTAATGGCTCCCAGCACCTGTGGATTGTATGGGATTCCTGTTATATGAGTAATGCCAAATGTTGAGCAAAATTGTTTAAAAGAGGTAGAAGTATAACCAGGGGCATTATCTGTTTTTAACTGTTTTGGAACACCCACAGTGGCAAAATTTTGTAAGCAATGAGCTATAACATCTTTAGTTTTTTCTCCGGCATGAAGGGAGCCCATCAAAAATCCAGAAGAAGTATCAACTGTAACATGCAAATATTTTAATTTTCCAAATTCTGGCAAGTGTGTGACGTCCATCTGCCAAATATGGTTAGGTATCAATCCTCTAGGATTGACTCCAAGATTAACTTGTGGTAAAAAGGTCACACAATTTTGACATTGTTTTATTATTTGTCTAGCTTGTTCCTTAGTTATTTTAAAACGCTTTTGTAAAGTATTAGCATTGACATGGAACTTTTTATGAAAATTTATAGCTTCTTCTAGTGTAGAGAAAATATGTATGTCATGTGTAGTTTTATCTGCTAAATCATTGCCCAAACTAAGGGCTCCAGGCAATCCTGTATGTGCCCTGATATGTCCTATAAAGAATGGATCTTTTCTGTCCCAGATTAGACTTTGTATAGTGGAAAGCAAAGAGAAAACAGTAGAAGAAGGGGAAATCCTACCAGCATCTTCAAGAGATACTATAGCATTAACTACATACTGACTATCAGAAAATAAATTAAATACAGAATCTTTAAACATCACAAAAGCTTGTAAAACTGCATTAAGCTCTACCTTTTGAGCTGATTGTTTGGGTACTAAAAATGAAAAGTTTGATCAGGGGTAACTACTGCTGCTGTACCATTATTTGACCCATCAGTGAATATATTTGGAGCATTCATGATAGGTGTTTTTCTTGTCATTTTTGGAAAAATTACAGGATGCAATGACCAAAAAGACAATAAAGGATTAGATGGTAAGTGGTTATCAAATGAAACATTAGATTTGCACATGATTATTGCCCAAGTATTTAACTCATTAGCTAACTCATCAATTTGATTCATAGTATATGGAGTAATAATTTTATTGGGAGAAATTCCAAACACTCCCTTTGCTGCTTTTATTCCTTTGAGTATTAATTGTCCTACAGCCTCAGGATACCTAGTAAGAATAGTGTTAGGAGAATAAGATAAATGTATCCATAATAATGGACCTTCTTGCCAAAATACTCCTGTAGGAATATTTTTTGTTGGTAGTACAATAAATAATAAAGGCAAACTTATATCAATTCTATCCAAATGCATATTTTCCATATATGTTTCAATGATTTTTAATGCCTTTCTTGCTTCAGGCGTTAACATTCGGGGTGAATTTGGATCTGATGGACCTTTTAGGATATCAAATAAAGGTCCCAACTCTCCTGTTGGTATACCTAAATAAGGCCTTATCCAATTTATGTCTCCTAATAACTTTTGAAAATCATTAAGTGATTTGAGTTGATCCAGTCGTATTTGAATTTTTGGTGGACGGACCATGGTTGAGGATAATAGAATTCCTAAATAATTAATTGGAAAATTTAATTGTACTTTATCTATTGCTATCTCTAGATTATAATTTTTTAATAAGTTTGTAAGTGTGGCATAACATTCTAGCAATGTGTTTTTATCTTTGTGTGCTAATAATACATCATCCATATAGTGAAATATTTGTAGTTCAGGATTTTGATTTCTAAGTGGCTGGATTGCTTTGTTAACATAAATTTGACACATAGTTGGGCTGTTAGCCATCCCTTGAGGGAGTACTTTCCATTCATATCTCTGATCAGGACCTTCATGATTCAGTGCAGGGATAGTAAATGCAAAACGTGGACTATCCTCAGGATGAATTGGAATTGAAAAAAAACAATCTTTAATATGTATAACTAAAACATACCAGGTTTTTGGCAAAGCAGACAACTGAGGAATCCCTGATTGAGCAGGTCCCATAATAACCATCTCATTATTAATGGCTCTTAAATCTTGCAATAATCTCCATTTACCAGATTTCTTTTTGATGACAAAAATTGGAGTATTATGGGGAGATACAGAAGGTGTATATGTCCTTCTGCTAATTGTTGTTTGACCAGGTCATGGGCTGCTTGTATCTTTTCTTTAGTCAGGGGCCACTGAGGAACCCATACTGGTCTTTCTGATTTCCAAGTAATTTTTATTGTCTCAGTGGCCCTTTCTGAAAATCCAACCCATGTCTGTCTGTTCCTTGATCTATTTGTATTGGTGCTGCTATACCTTGTTCTTGTTTTTCCAATCTTTTTCCTTTCCTAAAACCTTGTCTAGTCATAATAGTGGGTGAATTTTGGTTGATGTTATTTGTTAATGTCAAACCTAATTGATCTAGGACATCTCGTCCCCATAAATTTACGGGAAGATGATCCAATACATATGGCTGTATAGTTCCTTCACATCCTTTAGGATCCTTCCAATCTAATACCATTGCACTTCTATGGGGATTAGTTGCCACTCCTAGGCCTCGAAGCGTTTGAGTGGCTTGTTGTAATGGCCAATGTTTTGGCCATTCTTGACGAGAGATGATGCTAAGGTCTGCACCTGTATCCAGTAGTCCATTAAATTCATGTCCTTGAATATTTAGTTTTAGCATGGGGCGAGAATCTAAATTTAAAGAAAGCATAGCCCAATCTACACCTGTGGAGCCTAATCCCTTGGAACCTCTTTCTACAGTACAACTGGAAAATTTATCATGTAGGCTGGGTATTATTAGTAACTGTGCTATTCTATCTCCTGGTGAAATTACTGATATACCCTTTGGAGAACTGGCTATAATTTTTATTTCACCTTCATAATCGGGATCAATTACCCCAGGACTTATCATAAGTCCTTTTAGAGTAGAAGAGCTGCGTCCCAATAATAAGCCTACTGTTCCTTTGGGAAGAGGTCCTTTCACCCCTGTGGGAATGATTTGAACTCCCATCTCTGGAGTTAGTACTGCTCTGGCGGAGGCGCAGATGTCCAACCCTGCGCTCCCTCTGGTTTGTCTGATGAGGGATCTGATGGACAATTTGTCCTGGGCACTACCCTGATGGGGTTGCTGGGTTCCTCCAGTGCTCCGTATATTTGTGGTTTTGGGCCCCGGAGCATTGGGCCCCCCTGTCCATTTTTTGGCAATGGAGCCCGATGCCTTTCTCCACGATATCGTGGATAAACACCTGGTCCTTGTTCGTTTTTTGATAATGGAGTACCCTCTATGGTGGTTTGAGAACGGCATTCATTAGCCCAATGTCTCCCTCTACGGCATCGTGGGCAAATACCTGGTATTCTACTCCTTTGATACCTAGTTTTGTTAAACCCTCCTCCAATGGGGCAATTCCTTTTAAAATGTCCTGTTTGTTCACAATTGTAGCATGTTCTTGGCCTGGCATCTAAAGCCTCTTTTACTGCAGCTGCCACAATTTGGTCTTGTTCATTAATGTCTCTGGCATCTAAAGCCTGTTTTACTGCAGCTGCCACGACTTGCTCTTGTTCACTAATGTCTCTACATAATTTAATATATGTGTTTAAATCTTCATGTTTCCATGGTCTAATGATATCTCTGCACCAACGTTTCGCTTGCTCATAAGCCAGGTGTTTTAGTAATGGCATTGCTTGTTCTGTATTCCCAAAAACTCTGGTAGCTGTTTGAATAAGCCTATCTACAAATTCAGCATAAGGTTCATTAGCTCCTTGTATTACCTTAGATAATTGACCTTGTAAACCTCCATGTCCTTGTAAAGTCTTCCATGCCTTAATTGCATCTACAGCAATTTGTGCATATACACCAGGATCATATGCAATTTGTTGTTGCTGATCCTCATAAGGTCCCTTTCCTAACAACATATCTAGATTTCTCTGAGGATAACCAGCTGCTGCATTTCGCCTAGCCGTCTCCTTGCAAAATTCCTCATTGGCAACCTTCCATAACAGGTATTGTCCTCCATTTAGCACAGCTTTACACATATTAGCCCAATCTGCTGGCGTCATGTTCAAATTGTTAATGGATTCGACCATGCTTACAGTGAAGGGTGCTTGAGGACCATAGGTTGTTACAGCCTCTTTTAGCTGCTTCATTGTTTTGAAATTTAAAACTTGGTAAAATCGCTGCCCTCCTGCCTCAAATACAGGGCATGTTAATATTTGAGATCTTGTCTCAGGATCCCAACTATCAACTGCGGGGGTTGGGGACCTCCCAGCATATGGAGGTGGCCTTGTTAGTTGGACACTTACGTCCTCTGGTGATAGAAAGGTGTTAGTAGCAGTCTCCTGTAGAGGTGGTGCTGTTGGTTGGACACTTACACCCTCTGGTGATAGAAAGGTGTTAGTAGCAGTCTCCTGTTATAACTTTCCCCCTGATGGCTTTTTCTGTTTTACACTTTCTTTCTCTGTCTGACTAGCTTGAGAGGCCTTCTCTTTTACTTGAATCTTTTCCTCTGTCTGACTAACTTGAGAGACCTTCTCTTTTACTTGAATCATTATGTCTTCTTCTTCCTCTACCATTGTCTGAACTGAAGGCTTTGGACTAAGCAAACAAGATATGAACGTCCACAATGGCAATGTGCCAACTGGCAGAGTCCCTGGGCTTTTCTTTTCTATTCTTTTTAAATCTTCACCATGATGGTTCCATTGTGTTATATTTAACAACTCCTCCTTAAAAAGCCATGGGCTACATTTTTGTATTGTATCAATGTATGCCCTGATTGTTCTTGATTTTACTGAGATGCCTCCTTCCTCTAACAATTTACTTAACACTCTTTCAGTTTGTTTTTTACTAATTTCTGATCCCGTATTTCTACTAGAATACAACCCAACAAGATAACGCCTAACAAAACTGAAACTTAGTGAAACAAAATTGGAACAACGCAAAATCATTATAATAGCCTCCTGAAATGTCCATCCGTCCTTTCTCCCTATCTGTTCCTCAGATGTGAGCGGTTTTTCTTCCATCTTACACATCTCCAGGGACAGGCAACTTAAAACAAAAGTGAAACAAAATAACAAAAGAAGAATCTTAAAATGGCTACCCATCCTCTTGCCCTGCCCTCAGGGGCGAGCAGTTCACTTACTCTCAGTCGCTCCCCATGCGAGCCACCAAATGCCGCAGTCTGGCTGGGCACAATCAGGAGCCACTTGTCAAAAGAAACTAACTTTATTTTTAGAACCACACACGCCAAACAAAACAGCCTCTCAGGAAAAACCCTCAGAGCCTCAACTGCCACCACCGGCTTTCCACAAGCCTCTCTCTCCCACACAAGCTTCTCTCCACCTCCCACAATCCTGCTCTTGAGGCCGATTGGCTGGGTCATGTGGGCGGAGCCAAAAAAGTCCCCCAATGAGCAGCTCCGTGGTCTGAAAGGGCAGGGAAACAGCCCAATGAGCATCACCGCAGAGGAGCCAATCAGCTAGATGTTGCTGGGGCCGAGGAGCCAATCAGCTAGATGTTGCTGGGGCCGCTGTGAGCCAATCATCAGCCGGCATCTGGAAGTTTGCTGGCAGCTGGAAGTTTGCTGGGGCCCCTTAGGCTGTGGCTCTCAACAGCCATGTTTATTAATGCTACCTTAGAAACTCAATCAAACTATAAGAGCTCATCAAGTTCTATGTAAAATTTCCTGGAGAACATCATTCCCCATCCATCGTTTAAATTAAAACTATAAAATCAATTGTAGTATTTTTGTGACAGTAACTTCATATTGAATGTTTCCAATACTGTGCTGAGAATTTTATACACACCATTTCATTTAACCATCTCCTCAGCACTGGGAGGTTAGTGTTTGGTCCCTATCTCATTAGTATTATAAATCTGAGAGAAAAACTCAGTAATTTGCTTTTTCACATGTTCCATCATGTTTAAGAGAGTTCATAAACTCTTCCCCATATTTTCCTCCTCTATGCAATGGGGACAGTGATACCTCATGAAGTTTAAAATCTTGTGTTTGTTAATTAGGAAACAAAAATTCAAAGATTGGCATAGGAAGGATGAAAAGAAAAGGCCAAGATAAATTGTTGAGTTTGCCCCCCCCAAAATTATTTCAATACAACAGTCTTCAACTTAAAATGTGGGTGTAAAAAATAATATTGTCCAAAAGTATTCCTTAAGAATGAGCCTTAAAATCACCTTCTAGGTTACCACCTTACAACAATATTTAATAGGCATCAGCAATGGAGTTTTATTCGGCCATAAAGAAAAATGAGAATATGTTATTTCCAGGGAAATGCATGGAACTAGAGACTATTATGTTAAGCAAAGTAAAACCAAACTCAGATGGTTAAGGGTCATTTTTTTACTCTCTCTCATATGTGGAAGCTAGAGAAGGAAAAGGGGGGAGAGGGGGAATCTCATGAAAATCAAAGGGAGATCCGTAGAGGAAAGGGAACAGTGGATGGGAAGTAGGAGGGAGGGGTAAGGACCTTGGCCAAATTATATTGTTAGCTTGTGTGAATGTATGAATATGTAGCAATAAATACCATCATTATGTACAAATATAATGCACCACTAAAAAATGTGGAAAGATACTTTTTTTTAAATAAACATCTAGAGTCCTATTTAAAATATGCCATGTCTGTTTGGTTCAAACTTTCATAGCACTTTTCAAAACCACTATGCTACAAAAGCACATATAGGAGCAATTGAAATATGACAGGCAGAACAAAATTCTGCAAGAAGTTATTGACAGAAAAGAATGGGACATCATGAGCATTGGACTCTAGTCCTATGCTCAGCATGGCCTATTTGGTAACAGAATCTACTCAACCCATATGAGTCTCAGTTCTCTGAGAAACTATTTGATATAAGCATGCTACTAAGTGTATTCTCAAATTCTCTGAGGAATTTTTGGGTGTAATTGAAAAGAGACAATAGCCAGGCCGTAATGAAGGGCAGCAATAAGTGTCAAAGATGATTTTTTTCAGCCTAGAAGTACACCACATGTACTAGAAGGCAAGTCCACATGGGCTAAAATACTTGGCATGACACCTCTTAAGTGTTGTGGAGGAATGTATTTCAGTCTCCTTAGTTCTATTAATGCAAATAAGTGGTAACATCTTTAATAATAATATTTCAAAATTCTTAAGAAGGATAAGGAAAGTACTCTGTGTGATTTCAAACACAACATTCAAAGAAAAATGTATATTGTTTTCAGATTTTTAAAAATCAGTGTTTAATAGTGTCTTTGGCAAAGGGAAAATTGTGAATAACATGGTATGCAGCTGTGTATGGAAAAACTAAAAATGGAACTGTAATTGGATCTTAAATTAGAAGCACATCTGAGTTTTGTTAACAATTTGAGAGTGATATTAATTTGTTGGTGTTTTTTTTCTTTTTTCACTTCTTAATTGTGTGTTTATGTGTTTGTGAGGAGAAGCAAGGGAGAGAAGAAAAGGGAAAAAAGGAGGAGGGGAAATCAGGAAAGGGAGGCAGAAAATACATGACACTAAACATAGGTACCACAGTTGATATGTGCACTTCATTCTGTTCACAGTTAAGCTCTTTCCTAGAAAGAGAAAAATCAATGAAGTTCTTTTAAATTCAACTAAAAAGAAGCATGTTAAGGGGCTGGGGCTGGGGCTCAGTGGTGAAGCGCTTGCCTAGCATGTGTGAAGCACTGGGTTCAATCCTCAGCACCACAAACAAATAAATAAATAAATAAATAAAAGGTATTGTGTCCATCTACAACTAAAAATAAATAAATAAATAAATAAATAAATAAATAAATAAGAAGCATGTTTAGAGAAAACCATGACTTCTGAGCTACATGAATAATCTAATGATGTTCCTGTCCACCACTGCAGCCACAGCCAGCACAGAAATACAGAGCCAGTGAAAAGCATTAGAAAGTCCCCTGAGCTGAATAACCTGAAAAGTTCACTTGACTAAACTGTTGAATATGAGTACATAGAGTGGATTTATTTTTACTACTTGAATTCATAAATGCTTCTCATTTAGACTATATACAAATGCAAATATCCCAGCTTTCCATGCAAATTCACAGGCATCATATCTGTAGCTCAAACACAAGTTAATTCCATGGTACTAACATATTCTTTGGGACAAGTTTATTTCATGCTAAGTATGAATTAGTATTCACATGTGCCCTTTAGTCACACAAGTCAAAAAGAAAGAAATTAATAAATGCACTGACTGACCTTTGTCGCAATCTCAGATATACTCAAATTGGTCCTTAAATGTCTTCCCAAGGGCTGATGATATGCAAGGTGATTCCTTTATGTTCTGTTTCTAAATTGAAGTATTGTGCCATTGGAAATTTTCAAACATTAATCTGTACAACAACATTAATCCAGGAGATTGTCAACAAAGACAGTTCCTACCCAAGTGATTCCAAGGCAAGGTAGAGAATACAGGAGTACTCTAGGAACTGGAGTCTAGGAAACTTGATATACTACATCTTTAGAAACACTGGCTGCTTTATGTCCAAGGTTCCTTCAGGCTATAAAATGTTTAGAACTTAAAGAACAGGAAATGGCAAAGAAAATATAGAGTATAAGTGGGCTAAGATATTTGAGCACAGGCATATACAAAATAAGTAAAACACTCATTCTTTCATCAATACCTATGGCCAGTATAGCCAGTACAACATACATAACTGGGGATAAAAATAAATGAAGGAAGCTCCACTATTTTGGAGGTGACAGTTTATAAACAAAGAAAAGTAATATAAATTCAATCATGGAGGTGTGTCCTCATACAGGAGAGAACTGAAATGTGATCAGCTCTGTCAGTGAAAGAAAGCACCCTGGATTAGAAAAGGATGAGGATAGAAAGAGACTAGATTAAGAAAGAAACAAAAGGGAGTAAAGATTAAAGTAGTCACTGTCAGAGAAAGAAGAAAGGAAAACAGTAAGACAACCCAGAGCAGATAGGCCCCAGAGAAACTGACAAGTTCTGAATTTTGCTCTAAGCTTATCGATTCGATATATCTAGAACATTTTCAATTTTTTTGTCTTTTTCTCTCATTGTTTTCTATTAAAATCTCAACCACTGTCTAACTGAAATTTTGTAATAAATCTATACTTCAGTTTGCTAAATAAGCTGCATTGATAGTATGTCTAAGGGATTAAGTCAGAATGTTAGCATCATTCCTATCTATAATTACTGGCTTCCAAATATTTAGATTAATTGGCTAGTTGAATTATTTGGAATCTGCTATTTTCACTTGTTTTCTCTTTGGATGCTGTAAAACAGAACTCTTGGAATAGTTTTTAAACAATTGACAATCACCTCACTATAGTTCATTCTTTTGTGCAAACAAACTTAAAGCAAACCTGGGCCCTGTTACACAGTGTGTGTGTGTGTGTGTGTGTGTGTGTGTAAAGGAAAATTGATTGTCACATCCATGCACAGAAACCAAACCATTTCTAATAGCCTAAAGTCCTTAATAATTTAGGAATAAAAATGTTGTTTAGTTGTTAAAGTTTGGCTTCTGCTGCTATTGCAGTTTTTTATCTTTTTATCCCCCAAAAGAAAAATAGCATGTAAGCTGTCTTAACCACTTTGGAAAAAGCATTTTATAAGAAAAGTGAGAGGAATAAATCTTCTTATTTTCCTCTTTGTAACACGTTTAATCACTTTATAGATAATTCTTATTTATGTATATATAGTTCATATATTTTACATACTAGAACAAATATGATCGTGTACATTCTGATTTTCAAATTAATACATATTTTTCTTTTTCTTTATGGTTTTATTATTATTATTAAACTAATGCATTCCATCATCTCCCCCATAGCGAAGCCTAGTATCATTGAGCACCTGGTCTCCACAGTCATATAATCTTACCTTGACCTATTGCCACCTTTATACAGATACACATATATATTTGATTTTTTTCATTGTTGTCATATTGTGGCCAACAGATTCTAATGTGTCCCATAAAGCTCCTACTTCCTGAAATTCTCATCCTCATGTATTTTCCTTACCTTGAGTGGGAGTAAGGTATGTAATTTCTTATAAATTGAGAAAGGATCTTCAGGGACACATGAGTATATATATGACATTGTTACCGAAGATTGTGGTATGTGTCTTACTGAAAGACTTTCTCTTGCCTGCTCTTTTTAGGAAGCAAGTGGACTATGCTGCCATAGTACTCATGGCAATGAACTGAAGGCAGACTCCAACCAAAACTTACATCCTCAGTCCAGCAACCTGTGAGGAACTGTGTGCTGCCAGCAACCAGTTGAATTCAGAAGTGGATTCTCCCCAATCAAGTCCCAGCAGACACCAGGATTGCAGTCTTATGAGGTACTGAGGAGAGGACCCAGGTAAGCCATGTCCCAATTCCTGACTCACAGAAAAAGGAGAGTGGCATGGAGCTGTTATCACAGATTCTGCCCAAGAAGGCTATCTGAAAGTGGTGAAAAGGCCTCAGCAGAGGGACACTGAAGTGGACCAGCAGATGTTCAGGGAATCAAGCAGATACTGCAAACTAGCAGTCAAGAGAGTTGCATCAGCCCAAGGCAAGAGAACTGCAGGACAACACGTCGAGTAGTGGAAAATTATCTAAAGAACCCACAAACCATCCATTAGAAGTAAAGTCAGCTTTAAACATTTGCCAAGCCTGGAGAGTGCCAGCTCAGGGCAACTTAGTCATACAGAATCTTTCCTGATCCTTTACGTATCTGTCTTCTCTTGTTCCATCAGTATTCCTTTGATGCTTGAAGAGTCAGAAACCATAGTCAGCCAATCATGGGAAAAGGCTGGGAACAGATAGGCTTCCCTTCAGCTTCAGACCACAGCTGTGGAGAGGAGAAGCTTTGACTTTGAGTGAAGTCTTTAATTATTACACTGACTGTTCATATTAATCACTGAACTTGGACTTTCTTAAGCCAAATGATTGAAAGATATTTTATTATTTAATAGTGAAGCAGAAATTATGACTTTGCCCTAGATTTTATTTAACAACAGAGTTCTAGAACTCTCCTGAATAACTTGGTAGTAGTTGAGGACAGGAAATGCTATGCATTGCGTCCTAAAAAATCATGTACTTTCAAAGTTTTTCTGTACTTTTTTCACTTCATGGAAGTTCTCACTAGTCATTTTGTGTAACTCTCATTCATTCATAATGGTTAAGAGGCATCACAAAGTATTTGACGTGTTGATGGGCACCCTATTTTCCTCCATCAGGAACAGCATTTTTTTATATTAAACATGTAGAAATGAATATGTATGTACATATTTTTAAATACTGATGCTTTGTAATTATATAAAATATTCCCAGAAGTAAAATTTCTTGAGTGGTATATATACACATGGAAATATCCACAAAGTCTGAGACACCACACTTCTTCAAATAATGAGAGTGAATGCTCACCATGCTCTACTGTGCTTTTTTCAATTTTCACCAGTCCAGTGGATACAAAATTGATAATCACTATTACCTTTTTATAAATATTTTTCATAAAAGTTACTGCTTTAGTTCCTGATATTTAAGTGCAAATATACACATATAAATAAATATGTTCTATATTTTCCAAATGATTCTTTACTGTTATTTTCTCCTTATAGGTAAAATGGATAAAAAACCAGTTATTATTTCACCTCTAGCAAGGCTAGTCAAGACTTTCTTGTCCTTATCTTTTTATTCTATCATTTTCTAGTGTATTAGAAGGAACTAATAGCAGTGAGTGACCAATTTCCTAGCACCCAGCACATTTAAACAGCTGCACAGGTCCTATATTTTTTGAATTAGGCTTTGAAAGAAAATGTTGCCCTTTTTTAAAACAATGTTTTGTATTTTTTTAATTGACAGATAATATTGTATTTGTTGTGTATAATATGATGTTTTGAAGTATGTTTACATTGGGAGAATGATTAAGTATAACTAATTAACAAATGCATTGTTTTACATGGTTATTATTTTTGTAGTAAGAACACTTATCATGTACTTCTGCATTTTTCAAAACTAAAATAAAACATCTTCTCATTAACTGTACAATAGAGCTCTTGAACTTATTCCTTTTAACTATAATTATATGTCATTTGACCAACACCTCCTCATCTTCTTTCCCCTAACCACGCCAACCTCCTGTAACTACCATTCTACTCTCTACTTTTCTAAGATCAATATTTTTAGATTCACATGTGTTAGTCAGTTTTCCATTGCTATGAATAAATACCTAAGTAAAACAACTTAAAGGAAGAAAGATTTATGGTTTTTTTAGGTTTCAGTTCACAGTCACTCGTCCCCATCTGTTTGGGCTTGTGGTAAGCCTGAACATCTAACAGAAAGGTGTGGCACAGAAAAGTTGCTCACCTCATGACCAAGAAGCAGAGAGAGTGGGGGAGAGAAAGGTCAAGGGAAAAAATATACTTCAAAGGCACTCCCCCAATGACCTACTTCCTCCAAATGAGCTCCAACTCTAGTAGCCCATTCAGGTGTGAATTCATCAATAAATTAATCCCTCGTGATAGAATCACTTCCAAAAAGCCCTACCTCCGAACATTGCTGCATTGGGCACTAGGATTTTAAAACATGAGTCTTTGGAGGACATTTCATATCCAAACCAAAATATCACAAGTGAGTGGAATCATGTGGTATTTATCTTCCTGTGCCTAGCTTATTTTACTTAAGATAATGTCTTCCAGGTTCATCCATGTTGTTCAAAAGACAAAATTCACTTTTTTTATATGGCTGAATAGTATTCTATTAGATATAAATATTATATTTTTTATTCATTTATTCACTGATAGGCAGGTTGGTATTATATATATATATATATATATATATATATATATATATATATATATGAAAGAGACTATTATGAATAGTGCTTCAATAAGCATGGTAACACAGCTATCTATCTCTTCAACATAGTGATTGAATTTTTTTTAGATATATGCCAAGTCATGGCATTGTTTGATCACATGGTAGTTTTATTCTGAACCTTTGGAGGAACCGACATGCTGTTTTCCATAATGACTTGTACTAATTACATGCCCACCAATAGTGTGCCTTTGCTGCCCATTCCTGTCAACACAGAATATCTTTTGATAACAGCTGTTAGTTAAGTGATATCTCATTGTGGTTTTGATTGTATTTCCTAAATGATTAGTGATGTTGAACATTTGTTCATATACTTTTCACTATTTATATGCCTTCTTTTGAGAAATGTCTAGTCCTGTCTTTTGCTCATTTTTAATCAGGTTTTTTTGTTTTCTTATAATTGAATCATTTGTGTTTCTTGTATATTTTGGATATTAATTCCTTATCAAGCATTTAGTTTACAAATATCTTCTCCCATTCTTCTGGTTGTCTCTTTACCCCATTGACTGCTTCTTTTGCTGCTCAAAAGCCTTTTAGTTTAGTAAAATTCCATTTTTCTGTTTTTGCAAGTGGTGCCTTTGCTTTTGCGTTCATACCTAAAATAATAGTCATTGCTCAGATTAATGTCTTGGAGCATTTCTCCTGTTTTCTTTTAGTAGTGTCATAGCTTAAGGCCTTACATATATGTCTTTAATCCATTTTTAATTGATTTTTTTTGCATCTGGTGAGAGTTAAGGATCTATCATCATCTCCTACATGTGGATATCCAGTACCATTTACTGAAGAGACTATCCTTTCTCCAATGTGTGTTCTTGGCAGCTTCAGCAAAAGTCAGCTGTAAATGTGTTGATTTATTTCTGGGATTTCTATTCCGTTTCATTGGTCTACGTGTCTATTTTTGTACTTTACCATGCTGTTTTGGTTACTATAGTTTTTTGTATACTTTGAAGTGAGGTAGTATAATCCTTCCAACTATTTTGTTTTTTTGATCAAAACTGCTTTGGTTTTTTCATTTATTGTGAATTTAAGAATGCTTTTTGTATTTTTATGAAGAGTATTATTGGTATTGTAATAGGTATGATATTGAATCTCTAGATGGCTTTAGATAATAAGGAGATTTTAATAATATTTATTCTTCAATTCCATGAATATGAAATATCTTTCTGTTTATTTGTGTTTATCAATGTGTATAGTTTTCAATGCAGGGTATTTCACTTTCTCAATCAAATTTATGTATATAATATGGCTGTCTCAATTTCTTTTTCAGATAATTTGCTATTTGTACATAAAATGCTACTAATTTTTATGTTGATTTTGTATTGTACAATATTACTAAATTCATTTATTAGAGATAATGTTTTTGGTGGTCTTTTGGGTTTTCTATATATAAGTTCAGGTTACAAGCAAACAGAAATAATTTAATTTCTTTCTTTCCAACTGGTATAAGGCTAGACATCAGTAACAGAAGACATTTTAGGAACTTAAACAACATGTTCCCGAATAATCAATAGTCCAGTGAAGAAATAGAAAGGGAAATTTTAAACTGTTGATCAATAGAAGAAATACATGTGTTTATGTATTATTTACTTGTATTATGATTTACTATTAAAACACCTATCTATATAGGCTTATTTTAAGTATAGTATAACACCTGAAATTAAACTATTATAGTTCATTTGGTTCCACAGTTCACTCATTGTGATTTTGAGCATTTTTTTTTACCTGAGCCTAATTTTCTAATGTGCCAAATTAAAATAATAAAACGCATGTCTCATAGGATTGTAATAAATCTTGAAATGGCATAGTTGTTAGTGTATAAATTGGTATTTAACACATTTCAGTTCTGAGTAAAGTGGGAAGTTTTGTTTTTTTCATTGTTGTTTTGTATTTTAACATAGACCCTTAAATTCAGAACATTATAGAAATCAAGAAATCCTTAACTAATCCAGTGATCAATAGAAAATTTAGGGCAAAAACAGGTGAATCATTTAGCTCTTTAAGGACCAACTGTCTTACGTGTAATGATTTTTTAAATACATAAAACTTTCCCTAGTGTCAATTCAGATGTCACAATTATTTGAGTTTTTCATTGGAGCAAGGTACTTGTGGAGTCCTACAGCCCCAGTCATGAGCTACAGCATCCATCTCATAGCACCAGTGTAAAAGTTTTATGATGGATTCTTCTTTAAACACCCATTTCTTTTGAGCTACCATTCTCCACCTTAACAATGTAAAAAATGCACACTAAATAAGAACTATAAAAAAATATATATACAAAAATAAGGTAGTATTCATTAATGAACATAAAATACTGAATTACTGGAAGAGAGAGAAGTAACCCTCTGATGAACAATGTGATGTTATTCATTTGAGACATATTTGCTATGCAATGCTTACATCATAGTGACCCAGGAAAAAGTAACTGCCAAACATTTTCCCAAACACTTAAATAAAAAAAAAAATGTAGAAAACTCTGAGGAAGGGAAATGCTGTCTTGAGCCTGTTGTCTTTTCCCGTCAGATCTACCCATAAATCATATTATCACCATCTTTAACTTTATAATTATTTAAAACTCTTAATATTTAATGTTAAAAAAGGATTATAATTTCTTACAATTCTATAGTCTGTAGAAGACTTTTTCCTCACTAAATGCATTTGAGTATTGTGTGCCAAATAAATCTCATCTCCTCACAGATAATAACAGATAATACCCCTGTTATCTGGATTTTATTTCTGCTGCTTTGCTCAGCTTAATTGCAACAAATTCCAGCATCCTTTCCAATTTGATTGTCTCTATCAAATATTTTTTCAATCCTAACCAAGCCTTGGAGGGAAACCTAGCTGATTGGCCTCAATCTAATTATCAGCAGCCATCCATGAAGCACAGCATGTGTTATACAAATATTTTGACTGATCATCTACTGTGCCATGAACTTTAAAAATGGTCCTGCTTCAACCTTCATTTGTCCTCTAAAAATATCAACCAAAATAATAACTTGACAAGAGAGGAAAAGAAAATAATAATAATTAGATGTGTTTGGGTGGAAAGGAGTGGCACTCAGTGTTTAGAAGGTAATTTTGGGTCATTGCTATTGATAAGAAAATAGGAAGGGTTAAAAACAATGGAGATGTCATAATTCAACATCCAAAAAATAAAGAAAAGGGGATAAATATGCGCAAAAGCCCTAAAATGATTTCTCTCCTCTGGATGTTTTTTGTTTTCCTTTCTTAAAGCTCACTGATAGCAAAAGAAGTAATTTCAATGAGAATCAAAGATATGAAGCATATTTCTTTAACCTTACTATGGTCTATTCATGAAAAGATACAAAGTAGGCGTGAGACCTTGAAGGAACAACTTTACTTCTTTTTCTGTAGTTTTCTCAGCTGCAGAATGAGTGTTTTGACTAGGCGGTTGCCACTGTCTGTGCCTGCTGTAATTTCTAGGGTGTGTATATGCATGGCTGATTTGGCTGTCAGGAGATTTTAGGCATCCAAACAACAGACTGAATTAGTTGCAGCAATTTCTAATTCAGTGAAGCTATTATATATATATATAGAGAGAGAATGTGTTGAGATGACTTTTAGTTGAAAAGAAGTAGAAAATGGTACAGCCTTAGAGACATGAGTTAAAACAAATTCCCAAGAGAATTGAATAAAAACAAATAATAAAGTTACATGATAATGGAGTGATGTTCAGTGTTAGAAATAAAATTTTTAAAGACCTCAGTGTTCCACAAAAGAGAGTCTATCAAAAGCAAGAGAAGATATACAATCACAAAAATCAACTTTTTGTTTTTAACTAAACAAATTTCAAGTAGAGCCTAATAGCTAGCAATATATCTCTAAGAATGGGAAGGCGGAAACTAAGGGAATTATGTAGAAAATTAGAACATAGCATGAGCTCAAAAAATGTTTGTCAAATGATTAAATACTAGGTTTTCTATTATTTTAATGACATGGGGTTTTTGTTTTTGGCTGCGGTGTAACCAGAGTTGGGTTGCTTCTTCATTCGTAACTCCTCCCCACTCTCATGGTCCATCAATAATCAATAAGTCAATTAACTAAACATATGTTTTGCATCCCTGCCATTGTACTCACCACTGCTAATTCACTGTCTGCAAGCCTAGCTGTTTAGATGAAGGTCCATATTTTTTGCTTCATGAGGAAATATTTATGCATTTTCAGTTCCCCCCAAAAATCTCCTGACTAAATTAGACAAGTGGAAGAAGTTGGCTTAAAAAGAGGTCACTTTCACGGATTGTTTATAATTTAACAATACAATAGGGTTGTGGATGAGACAAATATTGGAATTTGATTTGGTTCAATTGAACTGTGGTTTCTCAATCAATAAAAAAGACAACAATTCCTGATCAAAGAGCCCACAATCTACAATATTTTTTTTTAAATTTATATATGACAGCGGAATGCATTACAATTCTTACTACACATATAGAGCACAATTTTTCATATCTCTGGTTGTATACAAAGTATATTCACACCGATTCGTGTCTTCATACTTGTACTTTGGATGATAATGTTCTTCATATTCCACCATCATTTCTAACCCCATGACCCCTCCCTTCCCTTCCCACCCCTCTGCCCTATCTAGAGTTTGTCTATTCCTCCCATGCTCCATTATTTATGTAGAAAAACTATAAACATATAAAAAACTGAGAAAAATCGTAAATCAATTTAAGCATAATAAATGAATAACTGGCCAATAACTTTATACACACACACACACACACACACACACACACACACACACAGAGAGAGAGAGAGAGAGAGACTCCTAATTGTTCTGAATTGAGAGAAGAATAAGATCTCTATGGACATAAGAAATTGTTAATGTTTCTTTGAGGAGTACGATCTTACGATCTTGAATTAAAACTTAAAGAGTTAGTAGAATATCAGGAGGAAATGTATTTATATAAATAAATCAACACAATTAAGTATTTTAAAGTAGAGTACTAAGCATAAGATCTGGACTACTTTAAATGTCGGCACATTGCAGAGGAGATAGATAAAGGATCATTGTGAAATACAAATTAGAGTTAAAATCAGATATATGATTCTACCCCTGATTTTACAAGAGAAGAACTATTAATTTACATTAACAACTTATTCAATGGATGTAAGTCATTGGATCATTTGCAGTAACTGTGAATATTTAAGTGTATATAAGGTATAACAAACTCATATCCAACTGAGAAATTTAGCAAAAGATGAAAAGAGCTGGACATTAAGCCCTGTGAATCAACAAAAGGAGACTTGGATGCAGTTTTCACTTTGTTACCAACTGCCTGAATAATGTTAGTTTCTCGATGATTATTTTTCAACTCTTGGAATTATGTCTCATTTGTGAAAGATTGATATTATGTTATGCTCGAATTCGGGACCCCCAAAGACCACCAGAGACCCAAGATCGATGCAAGCAGCAAAGAGGTGTTTATTGCGAGGTAGCTTGGTCCTCCGCGCACACACACAGCAACTGGTGACGCTGAGAGGCCCCGAGCCCAGCAGTTTTATACATTCTTTGGAGAGGGCAGGGACTTCACATACATCATAGCAAATCATCACACACCGCGGGAAAATCAAATAACAACTCTAAAACATGATTAGCACATTCACTGGCGGGAACAAGTTGGGTAGGGGTGATTGGTCAGCACAAAGCCAAGAGGGGTGTATGTGTTGAACTACATGGTTTCCCAACTTGTTATCAACCACCATGAACCACTGGAAGGGTTACTGGCATCCCAGGTATTTCCCTGTCTCATGCTGATTGGTGTCTGCTAGGGGGCTGCTATGGATCCCCACCTAGCCTGACTGAGTCAGGGACACCTGGTGCAGCAGATCTCTCCTGTTATTTGTAGATAAACAACTTAGCAGGGTGGGAATGTGCTTAGGAGTGCTCTGTGGGTTTTTCCAAGGACAAAGGCCATGTCCCTTCCTTGGACAGGCTTTGCTCTGAGATAGAGGCTGGTTTTTCAATTAGGATAACTAACTATTGCTTCTGTTCTAAAATCCTGATTCTTAGTAAAATCAGGTCATTATGTTTTCTAGGAAAGACTACCTTAGCATTCAATACTTCAATTTGTGCAGCAAATTGGAGTATCATGTAGGGTATTGAAGCACATGTTTCCTAAGACACTCCAGACCCTGATAAAAGTCACACTGCTGGGAGCCATTAGCCAAGTAGGTATGACAATTTCCTTGCCAGCGTACCCCATGTTGCTGACATGTTGCAGTGACATTGAATGTAGGTGACCTTGCTCAAGGACCAAGGCAGATTAGGGTGTTCCCGGTTTTAAGATAATCGTGTTTAGGGCGTTCCCAGTTTAGGTTCCAGGTTTAAGGTTTAAGATTATTCCTGCTGGGAATAGGGCATATCCTGCTGCCTGAGTTCCCCTTGAGTTCTCATGGGATTCAGACAGTATATTTGGGAGATAGAAGCCCAGTGGAGGTGGATTTGGGAAGAGAACGTGGATTTCCCCAGAACGTGATTGTAGACGGCTGGTGTGAGTTCGGGAATAAAGAGTTGCTGTTTGAATCTACAAGCTGTGTGGTGGCTCGTGATTGTGTGCCCAGCCAGACTGCGGCATTTGTGCCCAGCCAGACTGCGGCAGGATAACTAACTATTGCTTCTGTTCTAAAATCCTGATTCTTAGTAAAATCAGGTCATTATGTTTTCTAGGAAAGACTACCTTAGCATTCAGTACTTCAATTTGTGCAGCAAATTGGAGTATCATGTAGGGTATTGAAGCACATGTTTCCTAAGACACTCCAGACCCTGATAAAAGTCACACTACTTAAAAATTTACTTGATTTATTCCTTCTCCACTGTGAGGACACCATTGAACACCATTGCCAACTAGTGAAGAGAATATGTATATTTTTAAATCAGAAAAGCATTCTATTGTACAATAATATTGCTATAAAATAACAAAATACATTAGATTAAACCATATGTGAAATTGCTAAAATTTTACTGGATTTGACCTACAAAATATCCTTTTGATATGGTTCAATGTGTTAGTTAAAAAGAATGTTCAATTAGTTGTAGTGGTGCACACATGTAATCCCAGGGGCCAAGAGGCTAAGGCAGGAGGATTCCAAATTTGAGGCTAGCCTCAGCAACTTAGCAAGCCCCTAAACAACTTAGCAAAACTCTGTTTCAAAATAAAAAAATAAAACAGCTAAGGATGTGGCTCAGTGTTTAAGTACCCCTGGATTCAATCCCTGATACAAAAATTTTTTAAAAAAATGCTTATCATGTAGACCAAATGCTACAAAAAGGAAGTAATTAAAGATTAAAATATTTGGAAGTACAATCAGACTTTTTAAAAGGAAAAGCTGACTAATTAAAGGAAAAGTTCATTGAAATTTCAAAGGAAAAAAAAAAAAGCTATGATGTGGTGAGTGTTGCCAGATTTGTCCTCCCACCAAAAACAACTAAAAAGTGGGCAAAATATATAAGTAAACAATTTTCAGTCACTGAACAACAGGAAGTTCAGTACTCTGATCCCTGGAGGAAGAAAACATTAGGGCAAGTTTCATGATCCTTTGGTTTTCTGCCTGGCTTTCCTGGTACATTGCAAAGAGTTAGTAGGAAAACTGAACAATGATTTTGCTAAGCTAAGGAGGCAGAGATTAAAGTTCTAGCTGCTGAAGCAAATGAAAATGTCAGAACAATGTACCAGACACAAAGTCACTCTGCTAGTGCTCAGAACTATGACTTATCAAATAAGAGAGGCCAAAGAAATGGATAACATCAAGAGTGCTGAAAGGAAAACACATGCGTTGTCAACCTAAATGCTTATGTCCAGTGAAAATTATATTTAAAAGTGAGGGTGAAATGAAAACACGTTATATAAGTGAAACCTGTGAGGACTCAAAAACAAAAACAACCTGCCTACCCAAAAATGCTTACACAAAATTTTCTTTTTTTTTTTGAACCTAAAAATAGTATTTTTTAATTGATTTTACTATTTTTTTAAATGCATGACAACAGTGGAATGCATTACAATCCTTATTACACATACACAGCAAAATTTTTCCTATCTTTGTATATAAAGTAAGTTCATGGCAATTTATGTCATTATACATGTACTTTTTTGCATTACAATTCTTAATACACATATATACCATAACTTTTCATATCTCTGTTTGTATATAAGGTATATGGACACCCAACTCAAGTCTTCATACATGTACTTTGCATAATGATGACCATCACATTCCACCATCCTTGCTAATCCCCTTCCCCATCCCTTAACCTCCCACCCCTCTTCCCTATCTAGAATTAATCTAATCCTCCCATGCTCTCCCTCTCTACCCCTCTTATATCAAAGAAAACATTCGGCATTTGTTTTTTGGGGATTGGCTGACTTCACTTAGCATTATCTTTTCCAATGCCATCCATTTACCTGCAAATGCCATGATTTTGTTCTTTTTTTAATGCTAAGTAATATTCCATTGTGTATAAATGCCACATTTTTTTTTATCCATTCATCCACTGAAGGACATCTAGGTTGGCTCTATAGTTTAGCTATTGTGAATTGTGCTGCTATAAACATTGATGTGGTTGTGTCCCTGCCTAGTATGTTGTTTTTAAGTCCTTTGTGTATAGTCCGAGAAGAGGAATAGCTGGATCAAGTGGTAGTTCCATTTCCAGATTTCCAAGAAATCTCCATACTGCTTTCCAAATTGGCTGCACCAATTTGCAGTTCCACCAGCAATGTATGAGTGTACCTTTTTCCCCACATCCTCACCAACACTTGTTGTTGTTTGTCTTCATAATAGGAGTGAGATTATATCTTAGAGTAGTTTTGATTTTCATTTCTCTGATTGCTAGAGATGATGAGCATTTTTTCATATATTTGTTGATTGATTGTATATCCTCTTCTGAGAAGTGTCTGTTCAGGTCCTTGGCCCATTTATTGATTTTTTTTTGTGTGTGTGTGCTTAGCTTCTTGAGTTCTTTATATACTCTAGAGATTAGTGCTCTATCTGATATGTGAGGGGTAAAAAATTGCTCCCAGGATGTAGGCTCTCTCTTCACCTCACAGATTGTTTCTTTTGCTGAGAAAAAAACTTTTTAGCTTGAATCCATCCCATTTCTTGATTCTTGATTAAACAAAGTTTTCAACTTGAAGTCAAATAACATGAAAATTGTTTATAGTAATGAAAGAAGAATAATAGATATTGCAAATACACAGATAACTCTATACTATTATCCTCTTTTTGATCTTCTCATCATTTCTTTGGAAATGAAATTAATTATTGAAAGGAAAAATAATAACATTTATTGTAGAATTTAGTGTGCTTACAGATGTTAAATATTTGACAACAGAATGGAGAATAAGGGTGATGATTAGAATTTTACTTGAATACATACAGAATAAACTTTAAGCAGATGGATAAATAAAGGATACATATTATAGTTTTAAACCAACTACTAAACAATAATGCAAAAAAGAATAGCTAAAAATCCAACAGAGATATTAAAATAAAATACTAAACACTAACAGAGGAAATCAAAAGAAAGCAGACAGAAAAAAGAACAGTTGGGACTAGAAAAACAAACAAAAAGATGGTAGGTTTATTTCAACCATTTCAATAACAAGGTTAAATATTAACAAACTAAACAATGAAATGATCAAAGCAGATTTAAAAAAAAAAAAAAAGTCCAATTCTCTAAGTTGTAAAAAGAAGCACACTTTAACATAATGGCACAATTATATTAAGAGGAAAATAATAAAAAAAAAAATTGTTCTTTGCAACTATTTAAGCATAAAATGCTGACATGGCAATACTAATCATAGATAAAATAGATTTCAAGATAGGATTATTAATAGAGATAAAAAGACATTTGTATATAATATAAAAAAAATAAAAAATTCTTTAAGAATACCTAGCAGTTTTAAAGTGAGCATGTATTTAATCTCATAGACTTAAAATAATTAAAAACTGGCAGAACTACAGGAGAAAACAGATCTAAAGATGTAGTTGGAGATTTTAACTTCCTCTCTTAGTAAATGATTAAACAATATGGACAAAAATTATCAGTTATGATAGATGAGACTTCAATAACAAATAAATCTAACATTTATCAGATATAAAACTAAACAATTACAAAATATACATTATTTTTGTTGTTGTTTGTTTTGTGGTACTAGGGATTGAACCCAAGGCCTTGTGCATGTGAGGCAAGCACTCTACCAACCAAGCTATATTTCATATGTTACCGCTGTTGACCGGTGACGAGTTCTTGCTTCCCCAATGTTGAAGAATAACACCAAAGAAGCACGCTGAGGCAAGGTCAGAGTAGAAATTAGAAGTTTATTAAAGGACAGCAGAAAAGACTTCTCCCGGAGGAAGAAGGGGACCCAAGAGGTGGAATCCGTGGAAGGGATGTTGTCTCCCCTTTTTATAGTTCTTTCAGTGATGGAATGTAGGTGGGAAGGCCCGAGGGGTGGGACACAGGTGGGCCAAAGAAGTAATCTGGTCAGGAAGGACTTCTGAGTCAGCACCTTTTTGCTGGGGGCTGTTCATTAACATTTCTTTGAGGTGGACTTTGGCCTAGGGCCTTTTCGGGACTTCATTAACATTCCATGAGTTGTCCTGCATTTCCCGGAATCATTGCCAGCATGGCCTCCATTTTAGATTTCACTCGGCATTAGACCCCATAACTACACTGACTACCTAACTTTAAATCTGGCTTCATTTCCAGCCCCAAAATATACATTCTTTTCCAATTTACATAAACTATTTAACAGGGCACACTAATATATGTCTTGATAGGTTTATAAAGACTGAAATTATAAAAATATATTATTGATCAAAATGGAATTACTAGCCAGACAGGATGTCATAAACCTGTAATCCCAAGTACTCAGGAGGCTGAGGCCAGAGGATCTCAAATTCAAGGCCAGCCTAGGCAACCTAACAAGATTCTGTCTCAAAAAAAGGGGGCTGGGGATGTAGTTCAGTGATAGAACTCTCCTGGGTTCAAAACCTGGCACTTAAAAAAAATGGATTACTAGAAATCAATAACAAAGAGTTATTACAATTTCTTCACATATTAAAACTTAAATAAAATATTTCTAAATAAAATATTTCTAAATAAATATTTCTACATAAATAACTGGTAAATTAAATAACTGTTAACGAAAATATAGTATACCATATTTGTTGAGTTTAATTAATGCAGTGTTAAGAGGAAAATATATAGTTTTAAATGATTATATGAAAAAAGAAATATTAAAAGTTGAAAATTTAAGTTTCCACCTTTAGGAACTAAAAAAAGAGCAAATGAAACCATAACAAAAATTAAAGAAGGAATAAAGTTAACAGATGAATTAAATGGAATAAAAAACAAGCAGAGAAAATTAATGTAGCCAAAGTCATTGTTAGGAAAGCTTAACAAAATTGATAAACCTTTACCAAAATTGATAATGAAAAAGGAATTATTCAATTCCCTGATATTGTGTGAAAGAGGAAATGTTTTGTTATGCTCAAATTCGGGACCCCCAAAGACCATCAGAGACCCAAGATCGATGCAAGCAGCAAAGAGGTGTTTATTGCGAGGTAGCTTGGTCCTCCGCACACACACAGCAACTGGTGATGCTGAGAGGCCCCGAGCCCAGGGTTTGCAGCAGTTTTATACATTCTTTGGAGAGGGCAGGAACTTCACATACATCATAGCAAATCATCACACACCGCGGGAAAATCAAATAACAACTCTAAAACATGATTAGCACATTCACTGGCGGGAACAAGTTGGGTAGGGGAGATTGGTTACTACAAGAGGGGGATTCATTTGAACTGATTGGTTTAAGCCAAGAGGGGTGTACGTGTTGAACTACATGGTTTCCCAACATGTTATCAACCACCATAAACTACTGGGAGGGTCATCTGGCATCCCAGGTATTTCTCTGTCTCATGCTAATTGGTGGCTGCTAGGGGGCTGCTATGGATCTCCACCTAGCCTGACTGAGTCAGAGACACCTGGCGCAGCAGATCCTTCCTGTTTTTTGTAGATAAACAACTTAGCAGGGTGGGAATGTGCTTAGGAGTGCTCTGTGGGTTTTTCCAAGGACAAAGGCCATGTCCCTTCCTTGGACAGGCTTTGCTCTGAGATAGAGGCTGGTTTTTCAGTTTCAAATTATGAAAACATTAAAATGATAAGAATCAATTTACAAATTAATTTATGCCAATAAATCTGACAACTTAGATAACATGGACAAATCTTGAAATATGCATTTACCAAAACTGGAAGAAATAAAATAAAATCTGAATAACTTTATGTCTATTGCAGAAATTGAATTTATAATTAAAGTCCCACAAGAAAACTCAAGGCAACATTAATTCACTGGTGAATTCTACCAAACATTGAAAAAAAATTTGATACTAAATAAAGAAGAAATGGACCTTCCCACCTTGTCTTAAGACACCACCATGACCTTGATACTAAAACCTATTATTATAAAAATATAACACAGAAAAGATATTATATCAAACAAAATTAAGTATTAAAATGCATCATTCATA
Organism: Marmota monax; assembly: GCF_021218885.2. NCBI lineage: Eukaryota > Metazoa > Chordata > Mammalia > Rodentia > Sciuridae > Marmota > Marmota monax. The sequence continues at coordinate 3,266,171 of NW_026694256.1, read as the reverse complement.
TAGTTTCAAAAATGATATAAAATGCTAGTAGATTAAATTCAGCAATACATATTAAGAAAAGTTCACATGAAACTGAATCAGGAGGACATACACAATTTAAACAGATCATTTTCAAGCAAGGATATAGAAGACTCTATCAAAAGCTTACCAACAAAGAAAAGCCTGGGACCAGACAGATTCTCAGCAGAGTTCTAAAAGACCTTCAGAGAAGAATTAATCCAATACTCCTCAAATTATTCCATAAAATAAAAAAGGAGGAAAACCTTCCAAACTCATTCTACTAAGCTAGTATCACCCTAATACCAAAGCCAGACAAAGACTCATCTAGGAAAGAAAACTTCGGACCAATATCTCTGGTGAACATAGTCACAAAAATTCTCAATAAAATTCTGGCAAAACACATACAAAGACATAATAAAAGAGAATGCATCATGAACAGAGTTCATCCCAGGGATACAAGTTTGGTTCAACATATGGAAACCAATAAATGTAATTCATCACATTAATAGACTTAAAGATAAGAATCATGATCATCTCAATAGGTGTAGGAAAAGCATTTCACAAAATATAGTACCCCTTCATGTTCAAAACACTAGAAAAACTAGGGATAACAGGAACATTTCTTAACACTGTAAAAGCTGTCTATCAAGGCCAATATCATTCTAAATGGAGAAAAAATGGAAGAATTCTCTCTAAAAACTGGAACAAGACAGGGATCCCCTCTTTCATCACTTCTATTTAACATAGTCTTCGAAACTCTAGCAGGAGCAATTAGACTGAAGAAGGAAATTAAAGGGATACAAATAGAAAAAGAAGGCCTCAAACTATCACTGTTTGCCAAAGACATGATTCTATACTTAGAGGACTGAAATATTCCAACAGAAAACTTCTAGAAATTATAAATAAATTCAGCAAAGTAGCAGGATATAAAATCAATACTCATAAGTTAAATGCATTTTTATACATCACTGATGAATCCTCTGAAAAAGAAATTAGAAAATCCACCCCATTCACAATAGCCTCCAAAAACATAAAATACTTGGGAATCAATTTAACAAAAGAGGTGAAAGACCTCTACAAGGAAAACTATAGAACACTAGAGAAAGAAACTGAAGAAGACTTTAGAAGATGGAAAGATCTCCCATGCTCTTGGATAGGCAGAATTAATGTTGTCAAAATGGCCATTCTACCAAAAGCGCTATACAAATTCAATGCAATACAAATTAAAATCCCAACATCATACCTCATCAAAATAGAAAAGGCAATCATGAAATTAATTTGGAAAAATAATAGACCCAGAATAGCCAAAGCAATCCTTAGCAAGAAGAGTGAAGCAGGTTGCATCACAATACCAGAACTCAAACTATACTACAGAGCCATAGTAACAAAAGCAACATGGTATTGGCACCAAAATAGACATGTAGACCAATGGTACAGAATAGAAGTCACAGAGATAAACACATATAAATACAGTTATCTCATAGTAGACAAAGGCTCCCAAAACACACATTGGAGAAAAGATAACTTTTTCAACAAATGGTGCTGGGAAAACTGGAAATTCATTTGTAGCAAAATGAAACTAAACCCCTATCTCTCTCTACGCACAAAACTCAACTCAAAGTAGATCAAGGACATAGGAATTAGACCAGAGACCCCACACCTAATAGAAGAAAAACTGGGCCCAAATCTTCATATGTCAGATTAGGCCCTGAATTCCTTAACAAGACTTCTAAACACAAGAAATAAAATCAAGAATCAATAAATTAGATGAATTCGAACTAAAAACCTTCTTCTTACCAAAAGAAACAGTAAATGAGGTGAATAGAGAGCCTACAGTATGACAGCAAACTTTTGCTATACACACACATCAGATAGAGCACTAATCTCCAGGATATATAAAGAACTCAAAAAACTTAACACCCCCCCCCCAAAAAAAAAAAAAAACCCAATCAATAAATGGACTAAGGAGCTGAACAGACACTTCCTACAATCAGAATGGCAGTTATCAAGAATACAAACAACAACAAGTGTTGGTGAGGATGTGGGGAAAAAGGTGCACTCATATGTTGCTGGTGGGACTGTAAATTAGTGCAACCAATCTGGAAAGTTGCATGGAAATTCCTTTAAAAACTTGGAATGGAACCACCATTTAACCCAGCTATCCCACTCCTTGGTTTATACCCAAAGGACTTAAAAATATCAACTATAGTGACACAGCCACATCAATGTTTATAGTAGCACAATTCATAATAGCCAAACTATAGAACCAATCTAGATGCCCTTCAATAGATGGATGGATGAAGAAACTGTGGTATATATACACAATGGAATATTAATCAGCAATAAAATAGAATTATGGCATTGCAGGTAAATGGATGGAATTAGAAAATATCATGCTAAGTGAAGGTAGCCATTCCCCCAAAACCAAAGGCTAAATGTTTTCTCTGATAAATGAATGCTAATCCATAATGGGGGATGGAGCATGGAATGAGTAGAGAAAATATGGATTGGCTACAGTTGAGGGAGGAGAGGTGAGGGGGCTTGGGGATAGAAAAGATGGTGGAATGAGATGGACATCATTACCCTAGGTACATGTATGATTGCGCGAATGGTGTGACCCTACTTTGTGTACTGCTGCAGTCTGGCTGGGCACAAAATCACGAGCCACTCAAGCAGGAACAAACTTTATTTCCAAAACTCCCGCGAACACCACACACGTGGCCTTCTCCCGGGACACACCACACCAACCGGAAATCCCTCCTCCCAAAATCCCTCCTACCGCACTTACCCAACCAATGGGAACTCTCCAGAAACCCCGCAAGAGCTCCAAAGTAGCAGGCCAAGGCGGACAGCAGGGGTCTAATATCCAATTGAATACACATCTTTACATAACCATTATTATCTCAATGGCTTGCTGGCGTCACCTTTCAACCAAAAATGACAGGAGTCATTCCTACTCGGCTATGGCTCTCAGCAGTGTACAACCAGAGAAGTGAAAAATTGTGCTCCATTTGTGTACAATGATTTGAAGAGTGTTCTGCTGTCATGTAAAACTGATTAGAACAAATAAATTTAAAAATTAAAGAAAAAGAATAGTACACATGATCAGTTTGGATCTATCACAGTAGTGCAAGGTTACTTAACATTAAACAGTTACTTGTCTTAGTAATTTACCACATGAATTGAACACTATCAGCTGACAGAATGGGAAACAACATTTGACAAAATTCAATCACAATTTATGGTAAATATTCCCCCAAAAAAGTAGGAAGAAAAAGTAACTCTCTTGGTCTGAAAAGGGTAGTCCTTTTCAAATATATCACAAAAAGTCATAGTTTTATCGTACTTAACAGTGGTTTATTCAATTGTTTTGTTTTACATTTTGGAAGAGAGTAAGATTATCCATTCTAACCACCTCAGTGAAACTCTGGTTTGAAGACACCAGCCAACGCCTTCAGGCGCGGCAAGTGGGGAGTGTCAGATTAGAAGATTTAAAATGGGTTTTGTTCACAGAACTTTTTTTTTTTAAAAAGAAAATACAAGGAAATCTAAAAAGCACCTCAAAGTTATTAATTTTAGGAAGGTGATTGAAAACATATGAAAGAGAATACAAATGAAAAAGAAATGGAGGCAGACCTCAATGGATCAGTGAAGGTTTATTAACATCACTGCATTAATAAATCAAATGTGTAATAGAGGGGCACATTTTCAAAGGGAAAATGACGACTGGGCTATAACAAGGGTCTTGGTTTTACAAGGTTTAGCAGGGCCTGGTCATAGGAGGAATTTTGGTGGTGGGCTCATTAAGGGCGGGGCAGGAGGCCTGATAGGGGAACAGTTGTGATTAAAGGAAGTTTCCTGGGGCCTACTGTAGGGGGGATAACCAGTTCAGCAATAGGTGGGGGCCAGGTGTAGTCCCTTCTGTGCTCTTCCCATTTTCCCTTCCTGCCTTCCCTCCAGCTGCAGCATGAGCTTTTAAATGACAAAAGATTCAATTTACCACAAACATTTCCTCATACTGGGCAAGAGGGCAGTTAGGGGAACTTTGGAAGATAAGGGAAATTGTGAAAGTGGGGAGTCCTCAGTTTCCTTACCCCCCACCCAGAAATTGTAAGTTTCCACCTCCTTCAGTGGCAAAATAAAAGATCAATATGCAAAAATAAATAAATAAATATACAAAAATAAAGATCAATATATAGTATTTGCAGTATATGAATATACTATAGCAAACAATTGGAAAATTAAAAAATAATTGCAATACAATATAGACAAAATTATAGCTTGTCCTTAAGTTAAAAATTTAATGGAAGATGAGCAAAAACTTTATTTAATACTAAACATGCTTCAAAAAGCTTTTTTAAAAAAACTAGATGAATGAAGATGTGCCATGTTAATAGGAGACTTAATATTGTTAAAATTTCCATTGTCCTAAATTGATTTGTAGATTCAATAAAATCTGCATATAACCCCAGTGAGATTTTTTTTATGTAGAAAATGACAAGTAAGTTCTAAAGGAAATGCTAAAGAGCTAAAAAAATGCCAAAACAATCTTGAAAAAGAGCAAAGTTGGAGAGTTCACTCTGTCTGATTTCAAGTCTAATTATAAAGACTCAGTCATCAAGACAGCCTAGTATTAGGGTAAGGATAGAAAAATAGAACAGAATGCAGAAGGAGACCCACACTTATGTGGTCAGCTGATCTTTGATACAAAGGTATCATTGTAATACATTGGTGAAAGGAAGGTCATTTAAATAAATGATATGGAACAATTAGATAAATATGTGGGAGGGGCCTGTGAATGAGCCCTGAATTGCCCTATTGGGTTATGAACAATGGTCTGAGATGCTCTTGGCTTCGAGGAACATTAGTTGAACGTTCAATTCACTGTTGCCTCCCTGCTATCCACTTGTTGTGTTACTATAATGCCAGATTCGTGGGATTTCTTACATTCACAGGAGATTAAAAGTCACTAGCAAAAAAATTTTTTTTTTCAACAAATCTCTGCTATATGTTACAGAATAAATACTATGTTATATGAATGTAGCAAAAAAAAAAATGAGATCTTTTTTAAGCCTAATAGAAAAGGGACTGATCACATTAAGAGTATGGTAAAAGAAAATACAAACATCATATTAGAGTACATTTCGTAGAAGAAACTTGGGGTTACCAGGATTTGGTAGATTAACAATTTTTAATGTAGTTTATAGGCTACAATCAAGGGCCTAACCTTATCACTGTGTAAGCAAAATTCCTAGATCATTAGGAGAAAAAGTTTGAGATGTTTGCTATTGAATATGGCTATTGAACATGTTTGCTTTTTAAATTCTTAAATTTAAGAACTCGGGATAAATATATTATCAAAATTGATGTAATCATATACAGACTCATTTTTAAAGCTAAAGAATTAAAGTAGGAATGTTCTCTTCACATGTAATACCTGCAGTTCTTATCATTAGAAACCTAATAATTGTAAAGAATAATGACAATCAAACTTAAGAGGCAGCAGAGAACCTACATTGGAGTTGGGGCAAATCAGCACTCAATAAATATGGAATGATAAATAAATGTTTAAGTAAATGGATTTACTAAACAAACACTAAGAGACAGACGATTTTGTTTTACTGAACATCACAGCATCTTTGGAGGTTTTGTTTCTTCACTTATAAAACAGAAATGACAATACTTGCCTATCCCACAAGACTGCTATGAAAATAAGAAGAAATATTTGATGGGAAAACAATTTAGAACAGAGATGGAAATATAAACTATTCCTTCTAAGGCTAATAGAAAGAAGCCATATTTTTCACTACTTACAAAGGACCATCAGTAAATTCATTTCATTGAAACACAAAGTCTAGAGGAAATTGCTGCTTGTAAAAAGTGACCACTCTGTAGAGCTGACTGAACACACTTCTAGAATGTAAGCTTCACACAGACCTTTGTTATCAACTGGACAAAGAGGTGATAATAGTTCCTTTATTTCTTAGATTTATTGCTCTAACTTCAAGAGGGTTGTTTTCAACATCTGGAGAAGGCAGGGATTCAGGAAGAAATATGCTTTAACCAAATGGTGGAATGATCCTTGGTGTTTTTATCCAAATAAACAAAAAACCCAAAGCAATTGTGAAAGGAAACCAAAGAAAATAGCTCCTCTATTATCTTTATTTTAGGTCAAGCTATTTGGAAGCAAGTCACCACATTTTGGCTCAGGACTAATAGTATTACCCACTGAACTTACAAGAATGGGAAATGCTAAGGTTTGCACTCTAAATATCCACAATTGCTTTTTCTTTATGTGACCAATGTTCTCTGATTTACACCATAATTTGATGGTAAAAGGGATAGAAACGACCCTGGTTAATAAAATAGGTTGATATCAGGGTAGGGACTAATACAGCATGTATTTTTTTTTTTTAACTTGTCCCAATGTTGCAGATTCTTAAAGAAAAAGTTTTTCACTATCTGTTACCTTAAATTTATTAAATTCTTCTGGAACAGACAAAATGGTAGAGAGAAGCACTAAGTATAAGGGACTCGGGTATTTTCCATAGATGTTCGGTAAAACCTCATCAATTCCCATCTTAACCAGAATTACTATAAAATATCTTTTCCTCTAAGTTCCCAACATATTCAGCACTGAGAATACTAAAGTCATGCTTTACTTCCCAATTATACTGCATGTAATTAGAAATAGCATCTGATAGGTAGGTAGGTGCATGTTAGGGATTCAGTAATTATTTATTAAATGAACGTGTGAAATGAGTGAAACAAAAACTTTGAAATCCTAAAATGTATAATCTAAAGACTTTTTTTTTTTTAGTTGTAGGTGGTTACAACACTTTTAATTTATTTATGTTTTTGTGGTGTTAAGGATTGAAACTAGTGCCTCACACATGCTAGGCAAATGCTCTACCACTGAGCTACAACCCCAGCCCCTAGTCTAAAGTCTTTTTTATTTTTTTTCAGGTTGCATTTACACTGGAGTAAATCTAAATTTTCTCATGGTTGATTCTGTAGTTTATCTGTCTCTACATTATTTATCTTCATTTTGGGTTTGGGAACACATCTAGCATGGAGCTTCTTTGCCATTTTTGCTTCTGTTTTTGTCTTGTCTCCCTTTACATTCATCAATAATTTTTAAATTATCTTCCAAAAGCTCTAAAAAGCTTATATTGTGTTTGTTTCTTTTCTAATTTGCTACTGCGGATAAAAATGAAACTTCCTGATTTTCACACCTTGATATTTTATCCAATCACCACATTGAAATATTTTAAAGAGTTTATCAATAAAATAGGGTTATCAATGTAAACAATCATCTACCAGTAGTCTTGTTCCTTCTTTTCTAAATTTTATTCTTTACATTCTTTTTCCTTTTGGTTCTGTGGATTGAATCCAGAGGTACATTTGCAGTGAGCTACATCTCCAGTTTTCTAAATTTTTATTCTGAGTCAGGGTCTAAATTACTGAGGGTCTTGCTAAAATGACTGTAATCATACATAAACATGGGATTCATTATGCTATATTCTTACATGTGTATAACATGCTTGTATCAATCTCATTCCCCAGTACCTTCTCCTTCCCTCTCCAAATCCCTCCCCTTCCTTTGATCCACTTGCTCTATGCTACTGATTTCTCTTCTATTATTATTAATATTTCAACTAGTGCATTAAAATTTTACATATAAGCAGGATTCACTGTGGTATATTCATACAAAGCCAAGCATATTTTGGTAGATTCATTTTTGGTAGATTCAATTTAATTCCCCAGTATTTCCTCATGTTCTCCTCTCCTCCCTCCCTCTTTCTTTGGTACCAGGAATTGAATCTGGGGAGCTTAACCTTGGAGCCACATCCCCAGCCCTTTTTATTTTTTTTATTTTAAGGTGGGGTCTTGCTGAGTTGCTTAGGGCCTTCCTAAACTTCTGAGATGGTCCTGAATTTTTAATCCTCCTGTCTTAGCCTCCCAAGCTGCTGGGACTACAAGTATGTATCCCGATCCCATGCACCCCTTCTTGAGCCCCTTTCTCTATTCTATTGGTTTCCCTTCTGCAGAGACCTGCAGGGCCTTTAATTAAGAAACCAAGGAGGGACTATGATGCAGGATTAGAAAAGATAAACAGACACACATAGAGAGAAAGCTGAGACCAAGTGGGACCAGGTGGGAAATTATTCGCTGATAGAGAATGAATGACACAGAGCTGGCTCAGCACATTTCTTATATAGGTTTTAACATTTTCTGTGAGAAAGTTTCTTCAATGCAAGCAGGCTGAAGGATGAAGTTCTGGATAGCCAATTATATAATTTAATTATCTTTTTTGCACCTATCCCTACTCCCAATAACCCCCTCCACACACATACCAAGCTAATATCCGAATTCAGGGTCAAGACTGATAGTGTCTGCCATACACAGAAACACCTTTGAGCAGAGTGTCACCATAATAACTGGGCAGTGTTAACCTGCAGTCTTTGTATAGGAAGTTCCCTTGCCACAGGACACTCAGAGAGGGTGATTCAAACCACCATTCCTAACTCTCTTCTATGAAAACAACTTCTTTAGGCTTTTGCATCTATATTCATAAGTCACTGTATATAATTTAATTTTATGGACTCACTCTGATCCATTTTGGTATTAAAGTTAAACTAGCTTTAGTAAGTAAGTTAGAGGGATTTTCCTTTCAATTTTTTTTCTCACTCTCTGAGACACTGTGCATAAGATTTTAATTATTAAAAATAATAAAATTTGCCAGGCATAATGGTGTATGCCTATAATCCCAGCTACTCAGGGGCCTGAAACAGAAGGATTGCATGTTTAAGGACAATGTAGAAAGAAGCTGTCTCAAAACAAAATAATAAAAGGGTTACGGATATATCTCAGTGTTTATCTAGCATGTGAGAAACCCTGGGTTTAATCCCCAGTACTACAAATAAATAAATAATAGCAAAATTTATCAAGTATTTGTTTCTGTCACACATTATTTTAATGTTAACTCATTTAATTACCATAAAGGTACATGAGGAAAAAATACTATTATCCTCTTATTACATATAAAAAATTCAGACTACTACCTGGAATCAAATTAGAAATCACTAAAGATAATAGGAAAATTTTCAAATAATTAGGAATTAACCAACACATTTCTAAATAGTCACTGTATCCAAAGGAAATCTCAGGGAAAATCAGATTCACTTAACTGAATACAGAGAAAAGCACATGTCAAAATGCATCAGACACAAGAGCTAAGATGCTGAGAAAAAATATGACAGAAAATGATTACATTAGAAAAGAAAACCAATAAGCTATCTCTGAGGAAAAGAAAAACTCAATAAAATTGACAAAGATCTAGTGAGACTGACAAAAGAAAGAGGAGAGAAGATATTATTATTAATATCAAGAATGAAATGAGGATATAACTGCACACTCCATAAACATCAAAAGGATAATAAGAGAATACAATGAGTAACTCTTTGCATAAATTTGACAACTTAAATGGACTAACTACTAAAAAAAAAAATTGAATTTGCAATTCAAAAACTTTCAAAAAAGAAGTGCTCATTTGAAGATGCTTTTAACTGGGGATTCTACAAACTGAAAGAAAAATTAGTATCATTTCTACCCAACTTCTTCCAAAAAATAAGAGGGAAAAACTCCCAATTCATTTTATTAAATTAGCATTACCTTATAACAAATAATACAATAAACAGTACCAAAACACAAAACAAAAACAAAACACTACAGATCAATGAACTTCATGAATATAGATACAAAACCCTTAAGGAAATATTAGCAAATAGAATTCATTAGTATATAAAAAGTATTAAAAAACAGAGCATCTAAGTGAGGTTTATTTCAGGAATGCAAAGCTGGGTCAATATTTGAAAAGCATTTAACATAATTAACCAGATTAGTAGGCTAACTAGGAAAAAAATCTCATAATGAGGTCAAGTGATGTGGAAACAGTATTTGACCAAATTTGACTAAATTATACAGGATGGTAACAGACTGATTATTACCTTCTCCTACCCCTAATTGGGAAAGAGACAAGGATTTCTGTTCTCATTACCCTTAAATCAAAACAGTTTGGAAAGTACTAGTTAATACAGTAATGCAAAAAGTAATAAAAATAACACAGATTAGAAAGAGACAAAACTGTCTTTATTTGCAAATAACATAATTGTGCAGAAAATCCAAGGAATCTATTTAAAAAAAATTTCTTTAATAAGTAAGCTCAGCAAAGTCACATACAAGATACTAGATAAGTGTAAAAAAAAATCAATTGCCGTTCTATATATGAATGACCATGTAGCCACCATAATTTAAAATGTAATGTCATTCACAACAAAATAGTAGGTATAAATCAATAAAACATGTATGTGTATGCTGAAAACTACAAAGCACTAATGAAAGAAATCAAGGAAGATACAAACAAATGGGAAAACAGTGTGCTTGTGAATTAAAAAACTAAATAATGAAGATATCAATTATCCTTATATTGGCATACAATTCCTATGAAAATTCTAGCGAATTTATTTATGTGGGGTGGGGGGCTGGGGATTGAACCTAGGACCTCATGAATTCAAAGCAAACACTCTTCCAACTGAGCTATATCCCCAGCCCACTGTAGTAAATTTTTGTAGCCATAAATAAGGTTATCCCAATAGTTATATGAAAAGGCTAAGGAACAAGAGTTGTTACTGGACAAATTTCCAGAGAGTTATTCTTAGAAAATAGAAGCCAATTCCAAGTGACAATGACCTATATTATTCCTCTGATATCACTCTTTGAAATGACAACATTACAGATAGGGAGAACATATTACTGATTGACAGGAGTTAAGGAGATGGAGGTAGAGGGAAGTGATGGGGCTGTAAACGGACAGCATAAAGAATACTGTGATGATGGAAATGGCTGTGTCTTGGCTATATTAAGGTCAATACACTGGTGGTGACATTGTCCTACAGTTTTGCAAGCTGTTAACCTGGGAGGATACTGCACAAATGGTACAGTATTATTTCTTACTACAACTGTACATGAATCTACAATGTTCTCAAAATTAAATGTTTAATTTAATTTTTTAAAGTATATTCAAAAGAAGGAGGAGTAGGAGGAAGAGTGGACAAGTAGAGATTATGCTATCCAAGAGTCCTGCTTACCTTCCAAGTACAAAATAATTATTATTTACAGATTATCTAAATTTTTCATAGAGTTTAAGTGATATTTTCCCATCATTTGAAGATACTATAATCTCAGTACCAATGCCTGAAAGAAATTAAAAAAACATTATCACTTATGAATAATACCAACATTAAAATAAAAAAAAAAAACAGGAAGTAATTATTTTAATTGCTTCCAAGAATGGTAAGATGATTTAACATTAAGAAATTAATTAATTTAATTCATGTTATTAATAGATCAAAGAATAATGGTAACCTTGATTTACCAGAAAAGGCTTTTCCAAATGAAAATTCATAGTAAAACATGAATAAATATTCTTTATTGTTAGGTTAAATAATATCTTTCTGAAACAAACTGCCAGCAGAACAGAGTAGAATGAAATGCTAGAATACTAACATTAAACATTAAAAGTTCTATTAACATTAAAAACAGCAAGATAGCCACTGTAACAACTCTTGTAGCTCTTCTGTACCTTCATAATGTCAATCAAAAAAAAAATCAAAACACCTGACATACATTTGAAGAAAACTAAAACTTACTATGAAATACAAAAGACATCATACACAAATGGATAGTCAAATTTTTATATTCCTTGAAGACAAAGTTTAATGTAAAGAATATGCATTTCATCAGCAAACTTATCTAAATATAAAAGATAATTCCAATGTAGACCTTAATAATACTTCTTAAAAATGGATAAAATATTTCCAAATAGATCTTTTTGTACTTGTTATTAGAAATCATTCCTATGTTCATTTACTCATTCACTACTTATTGTAACTCTATGATAGGGTAAGCATTAAGCAAGGCAAAGAAATTGCTGAAGAAAAGTGTAATGCTGTGTATGTTTGGTTCCCACTTTTATAAAACATATTTTTATATACAATAGAAGGGGACACATCTAATTTTGAGGACTAATTATGTCAAGGAACTAGGAATTTTGGTGACAGTTTTCTAGATTTTGCTTACCTTTATTTTCATAGTGAGGAAATCACCTGTGTAATTTTTGCTAGAGATCCTCACTAGTATATGACTGCATTAAATTATTTCAGGAATACCAGAGATGAGAAAGATGTAAAAAACAAATTACATCTACACATTTGCATAGTCCACCAGGTTTTAGTCAAAATACTTTTATCTTTGCTACAAAAATGTTCTTAAACATGGGAACACAGGCGTTCATGCCTCATAAACATAATAAAAAATAGAGCTCCCATCTCTGGAACCTCTACTACCTGTTCTTTTTCAGTAAATGTTTTAGTAATTTTTTTTTCTGATGTGTCCATCAATATATTAAGGACTCAATTACTATCTATTTGTGTGAACACATGAGTATAAGAATTGTACATATATAATGAATCAAATACAGATTTCTTTCTTTCTCAGATTTGTACATATAAATTAATTTGCTATTTGTTTTATAATAATACTTTTGGCTGCCTTAGCTGTTCTTTCTGTTTTTGCAGGGGCTGGAGGTGGTGGAGTGGGTACTAGGAATTGAACTCAGGGGCACTTGACCTCTGAGACACATCCTCAGCCCTATTTTGCATTTTATTTAGAGACAGGTTCTCACTGTGTGGTTTAGCACCTTGCTTTTGCTGAGGCTGGCTTTGAACTCACAATCCTCCTGCTTGACTTAGCTGCTCTTTCTGATACTTAGTTTCCTTTTATCAGAGAATAAAAGCTCAGAAAATTCATGCAACTTTCCCAAGATCACAAAACCAGTAAGTGTCAGAGATGTGATTTGAATCCAAGCATTCCAATTCCAAAATCCATTTGCCTAACCTCTACCTATTGTTTTAAGTCTCCAAATAACATAATACCTACATATTCTATGAACTGCTAACCAGTTGTTTGTCACATACAAAAGGGAAAATTATTTCCCACATGGTGTACAGTCATTCAGGATGATCCAAAGACACAAAATAAATATTTTAAGTAATTCAAGTTAGAAAAAAAGGGAAGGAAGACAGGCATTAAATGAGGAGGTCAATCAGATTTATACTGGAAAGGTTATTCAATAAAGAGCAAAGAATATAATTTGGAGAAACAATGAATGACTCATGATGCCCATGATCTAGATGGGAAATTGACCAGGAAATAAATCACATTTTGGAAATGCGAATCCTTCAGTTTTTTAAAAAGTTTTCTAAAATACTTCTATTAATAAGTTAAAGCTGTCCATATCTCAGGTTAAAACCATTTTTTGAAAATGAAAAATAATTGGTTGTCCAATACTAAAAGTGAACATAAGGGTGGACTCTAAAACCTTCAAGGATAATTTCCACTTCTCTTTCCTATTTTGATTCAACTGTTCTCATTAAGTTTCTGTGGTTCTTGTTATTTTGTTTAACATAATAAGTTCCTTCTTAATTCTATGTCACACGTCGTACATTTTTTCCTTATTAATTTTTGAATCACTTAGTTGGCCAAGTATTAAGCCCAACTTCATTTGAATTTAATTAAATATTATCTGGGATATTTTTGATAATTGGTTAGCTGCTTAGTTTATTATTTAGTTTATGTGAATCAAATACATATTAATTTTATTTTGAAATATATTTTAGTGGTTAATTAAGGAATTATAACATGGTTAGAATTCCAAGAGAGCAATAATAAATAAAACATGTTTGGGGCATAAAATTGAAAGCATTTTACAAAGATAATGATTCTACATGTTTCTATTAATATTTTCCTTCATAAGAGTTGCAGATTACATTTTCTATAATCAGTAAGTAGTCAAGAAATTTACTATTAGGTAATAATTGAAAAAGTAACTGTGGTTGTTTATGCACACCTTACTATTAACTCTTGAGACAACAAACTTCATATGCAATAGAAAAGTTTCAAACTAAGCTTTCACAATATATTTTGATTTTAATATTTCTTCCCTGCTTTCAAACAGGACTATTCTATGATTTTTATTTTTTTTTTGGGGGGGGGGGGGTTAGCTGCTTAGTTTATTACTATTTTTGTATAATATTTTTAATTCTTAACTTTTAAATGCATCAAAGTTCCAATTTTAGTTATTGCACACACTTTCTTCTTTTTTGTAAGTCAGAAATTCCTTTTTTCTTGTATGTGTGTGTGAGTGGGAGCCTGTCCCCTTAATGATCAATGCATACTTGCATACTTTTGTTCTATTTTATCTTAACTCAATGGAAGATTTATTTTATTTTTTATAAAGCCAGAAGTGCTCAGGTAAAAAAATTCATGTTCAACTTATTGCCCATTCAGATTACTTTAAATATAATGCAGGGAAATGCTTTTCTCCTTAGAAATCAAGATTTTATTTTATGGATATTAACTCAGTTCATTGTCCATGTCTAAAAATCTTACAAATATCAACTATTGATCCTGATAGTTTGAAAGGTTTTTTTTTTTCTTTCTTTTTTCTAAGTAGTCAAGCAATCAAAAAGGTGGAATGCTTAGTCACAAAATTACTTAAGAAAAAATATTTTTAAGAAATAGTTTCCTGATTATGAGTCAACATTAGAGTCTGATAACACTCTGTTTTCCTTGTGAATACTTACTTGTTTTTTCCCATGGATGCTCTTAAAAGAAACTGCATTATATTGGGTCATATTTATGAAACAAGGATAATGTCGCCAAGTCCTCAAAATACCTTTCCATTGCATACGAGGGCAGGATATGGTTTCTTATTCTCTTGAGGAATGATAAAAAAATGTTTGGCTTTCAGTGGGAGGTGAACTATCTCTGGCTCTTATCAGTGACAGAATTAAGTAAGAAGTATAGTCTACCTGTGCCATCCCTTGCAGACATAAAGTTAGTAGAAGAGTGACAACTTGCCCTAGAAAACACTTAGTCATTGTCTCACATTATGTGTTTCCAGGTGCCAAACAACTTTTGGCTTGTTTTATTATTGGTTTACTCCCTGCCAGTTTATTGTGTTTTAAACAATAGGTGATGCAGACCCTGGGAACCTCCGTTAACATGTATTCCCTAACAGCACCCGGATGTCAGACATATATTTCTGGTGGGAAAACAAGGTACATAAAGCAGTGTCATTGACCAGACAATTCAGTGCTCTTAAATATCTTAAAATAATATTTAAGAGCACTGAATTTGTATGAGGAAGTTTATACTGAGTTGGGAGCTTGTTTGATTAGGGTTGGAAAAATTCTATATGTGAACATGCAAAGAAAAAACAATTTCTTCTGTTGGGAAATTTTGTAAACAGAATGCTCAGGTTTGCCAAGTGTCTATCAGAGTTAATTGTTTTCCACTAGATTTCCATCCTTACATTCCAATGTTGCACATTTATTTTGCTTCATCCTCATAGATGACTATAAGCATTTTTCCAAATGCCCAGGGACTTTTTGTGTTAAAAGAGATGGTAGAAAACATAATTGTAATGCCCTTCCCATCAGGAAATTTTTCTAAGAAACAGCAAAGTAAATTTTATTTCAATCTTACCAAATCATACAAAAAGAATGATTTAGAAAGGGAGACTATCATTTATAATTTACCAAGAATAGATGCATATAATTCTTTGAATAGATGCATATAATTCTTTGATTTCTTATTTATTGTTACAGGCAAAACAATGATCAGGTATATTGGACCAATATAACGCAAGGAATTAAAAGCTCACTTAGATTTGAGAAGAAGTAAATGATTTCATATCAAATTAAATTAGGATTTCTGCATAAAAAGTGGTTAAATAAATGTTTTCTTAATTCATTCATTCAAGTAGAACTTTTATAACATTTAGCTTTAAGCACATCTAGTGTCATCTTGCTTTATTTATTTTTTAGTATACATATAGTAGATTTATTTTTACATATTATCATATGTACACAACAAAATTTGGTTAATTTCATTCACCAGTATTTCCTCTTTTCCTCCTCTCAACCCTCTCCCTGGTCTCCTTACTCTATTCAACTGGTCTTCCTTCTATTTTCATAAGATTCTTTGCCCGCCCCCCACCAGCCCTGCTTTCCTTTTTTCTAATTTCCACTTATGAGAGAAGACATATGAAACTTGACTTTCTGAGTTTTGTTTACTTCATGTAATATAATATTCTCAAGTTTCATCCATTTTTTTCTACAAATGACATAATTTCATTCTTCTTTATGACTGTATATACTACATTTTCTTTATCCATTTATCCATTGACAACACCTAGGCTGGTTCCATAATTTGGCTATTGTGAATTGTGCTACTATAAATATGGGCCTGCCTGTATCTCTAGCACTACTTTAATAACCTCTTTTTAGTTTTTATATTGCCTGTTGCCTCAAATTTTTATGTAAAATAAAATCATACCCAATAGACATAAAAAAGTGGGGTGTGGGGAGTAATAGGAGCATCTCATGAAAATAGAAAGGAGACCAGTAGAAAAGAGGAAGGGACTCATGGGAAGGAGCAAGGGAGAGGAAAGAGAGGTACTGTGAACAAAATTCACCAAGTTATGTTGTTCTATTATGTGTTTGTGCAAATACGTATCAACAAATCCCACTATTATGTATAATTTTAATGCACCAATAAAAAATGTTGGAGAAAGAACAAATGAACACATGAAATATAAAAATAAATGCACTTAACAAATCTAAAATTAAATTATGCCTGTGTACTAAAAATAAATGCATGCCAGCTAAACTTATTCACAGTCACTTCACTGACCATCATGAAAACAGCAATCTAATCCAACATGTTTTATTTCATAAAGTGAAAGTGGCCACCTTCCTAGTCTGACTGAATCTGCCATACCATAATCAATTCCATTAGGTATTGTGAAATGAGTCACACTTATCTTGAGCTTGGCATGTGTTAGAGATTGTAGGTTATATTTGAGCAAAATTTTTCATGCAACCCAAGTTTTACTTTCAGTTATATCTAACTAAAGTGACTGCATTTAGTGGTGTATTCAAATTAAAGAAATAGTCCTACATTTAAAAATCACTGTGCCTTACTTGAAACAAAGCATTAAAATTCAAAAATCTATATTTTGAATGTTAGAATGTTAGGATATATGCATGTGTGTAAATGTATATGCTTTCACTGTATGTTTACAAAAAATACAATTTTTATGATGAGTCCCATTTTTTCACCAATAGTTTGCCAATTTTCATTTATTGATTATATGGGAAAGAAGGATAACAAAAAATTTTAAGTTAAAGATATTGTGGCTTCTTTTTTAAAAAATAGATTTTTGTTAACTTTTCAGAACTCCAGATTATATATGCCTATGATAAATACAACATGCCCTTTAAAGAGGAAATCCCTCCTTTTATCTAATACTCAACTTTAATTTGTAAGATGACCTAGGGAGAGGTAAGGTGAAATATTGGAAGGTCCCTAGTATGTACCAGAGAATATATGAATTCAATTTTATTGGATCTGCTCTACAAACCTATGAGATGGGTTATCACCTCTACTTTATGGTTTTGGAAATCTGACTACAGTTCCCAAGTCATGCAAAAGCTGGGTTGTTCTTCAAGTTTTGGTTGGGCTCAATCATGTTTCTCTGGTCAGCTAGGATCAATTATTGGTTAGCTTTGCTGATCTTAGACACCCTATATGATGTGTTTCTGTCTGATGTGCTAATAGCATTGCCTGTGACAACTGAGATGACTAGGCTCTATTCTCTCTTTCTTCATTAGATTACTTTGGGTTTGTTTATATGGTGGCAGTAAAGATCCAAAGTCAAGATGAAAATCTATAAGGCACTTTTGCTGCATTCTATTTAAGACAAAGTAAGTCACACGGTCTGAGGAAGATGTAAAAAGTAGGAAATTCCTGTTTTTATCTAATACTCAACTTTAATTTGTAAGATGACCAAGGTGAAATATTGGAAAGTCCCTAGTATGTACCAGAGAATGTATGAATTCAATTTTATTGGATCTGCACATTTCAAAGTGCATGGACTTCTATTCTTTTCCTCCCTACCCTCCCTTGTTGAGAGAACATTCAGCCTTTGGTTGGGGGACTGGTTTATTTTACTTGGCAAGATATTCTCCTGTTCCATCCATTTACCAGCAAAAGCTACAACTTCTTTCTTCAATTTTGCATGTGTGTGTGTGTGTATGTGTGTGTGTTTTCTTTATCCATTCATCTGTTGAAGGACATAGAGAGGAGTAGGAAATCTGGAGCATTTTTGACATCAGTTATACTGTGTGTGTGATATTTGAGGCAATACATGACACTTGTTACACCAAAAATATCAATGAGAATGTATGTTAAAAGTTTGAATAATCTTGCCATGAGCAGGAGGCTGGAGGGAGGAAGATGTCAAGTTCCAGTCAGCCTTAGTAAGTTAGAAGACCCTCAGCAACTTAGCAAGACCCTGTCTTAAAACATAAAGGAGACTAAGGATGTAGCTCAGTGGTAATGTACTCCTGAATTCAATCCCCAGTACCAATTAAGAAAAAAAAAGAAAAAAGAAATGAATAATCCTGAGTTACTCTGAGCCCCACAAATCAATGGTTAGAAAAAACAGATATCCTTCTAAGGCTAATTCTAATACCTAAAAGAGAAATGCTGCCATCTGTTTCTGTCAATCAAATAACTGTGTACATTTAATTAAATTAGTATAACATTGAGCAGTGATAATCATACCCATTTACATAATGGTAGTAAATGCCTCTCAATATACTTACTACATTCCTTACATTTTACCAGAACTTTTTGAGTGAAGATGAAAAATGGTTTTTGTTTGTTTTTGTGAGAAGTGCACACAAATGAAATATGTCTCTAAAAAGTTTTCCTACGTTGATTGGTTCACTTAGCTACAGACAGTTCATACGCCAAAAGAATGAGAGAATGAAGGAGAAGACAAAGTTGCTGAAACCTGGGTGGGTATACCTAGTTATGAAGCTGTAAACTCATGATCAACCATAAAATATAAGCAATAGTATTAAAAGAATTAATCACTGTGATTTAGCAAGACACAAGATTCTTTATATTTTAGAATACCTAGTTTTGCCTTAAATTTCTACTGTTTGGCAAACAATTAATTTTATCCTAGGGCTCAGGGATACCAAGAGTTATGGAAAGTGATTGAAATATCTTTAATTAGAAGGCAGGAGACTGTTCTGAACCTACTCTTCATTATTAGTCATATGACTATGTAAATTTATTTATTTTTAGCAATCTCAGTTCCCTCCTTTATAATATTGAAATAATGCTGCCTGCATTGACTTCCTAATTGGGTTTTTACAAAATTGTAATTTGAAACTGTGATGATAATATTTTGCATACTGAAAAGGATTTATACAGATATAAATTCTGGCTAATGTGACAATGTGCTATACATGAAGTTAGTTACCTCTGCAGCACTGACCACCCATTATAAAATTTTATGAAGATTGCTTCTTCAAGTGCGCATTTGACCTCATTATTAATTTAGACAACATTCTTTCCTGTATATGTAATAAGATTGAGGAATAAATCAAAATATCTATATTCTTAGAAGTTAATAAAATATAGAGCCTCCATCTGTGTAGGACTATGCTGTGTGAATGAAACTGTTTTGTATTATAAGAAGGAAAAATTAACAAGAAGGGAAACGAACTGCCAACTTTCTATTTTTTTAACATCAAATTAATGAAAAGGCATCATGACAGAATTTATGATCTTCTGAGCAAGGTAGACTATCAATAATTTGATAAAATCAGAGAATGCAATGTGTGATAAATCTGAGAGGGGAAATCATGTGGAGCCATGTAAAGTTGCAAGGATCTCACTTGGTAGAAGTGATTTTAATTTTTAACAAAAAAAAATGGTCCATCATAGATAATATTATCAATAGCAGCTATTGTGTACAGAGCATTTAATCAATATTACTTCTTGACATGTACTGTTCTGTTTATTCTTAACATCAGTATAAATTATTCTTCTTTTACAAACAGGAAAATAGACTCATAGAGGTTATATATTCTGACCAGTGCCACACAACTTTTTAATGGTCAATGTTATCCTCAAAATTATCTCTATCTACACAAAGAGGCAAGGGGAAAATATCCATTTTGTATTTTCATTGTGGATTTAGTTTGGTGTTACATAGCATTATATTACACATAGTTCAATGAGAAGAAAATTCTTACATTTGGATAAGTTTAATTACAAAGAAAAGTAGAAGTTTTAAAGTGATAAGACTGTTCCATACCGTTGTTGAATTAACACAGGATTATCTGTCAATTCAAAGTTTTATTTAACGCACCTACCTCAGTGTCTTAAAGGGACATTAGAGAGAACAGAAAAATAAACATAAATTACCAGTTCTTTAGGAATGTATGGCTTTCTTGGAAAGAAAGCATCAACACAAATATTAACAATGTAACTCAATGTTAGTAAAAGTCAAAAACAGCAAAGACACTTCTAGTGAGAGGCAAATGGGGAGAGAAGGGAGAAGGCCTAACAGCTGCACAACTTTAAGGCTGACCTCTCAGTCATAGAGAAGGAGGAAGATCTTTCCAAGTACTGAAGAATTCATATATTTTGAGGAGGTAATGAATATTAAACATTCTTACTTATCAGGAAGAGGAGTAGCAAGCAATACAACTGAAGTAGAACAGATTCTTAAAGGCTATCGTGGGCAGTTTTCATTGAATTAATGTAAGATGATAGAGTTTGAATGAGAATCTCAAAAGAAAGAAGCCAAGCTTTTAAGGTGTTCATGAAAAGGAGAGACGAGTTACAGGACTGCAGAAGAAATTCTTGCGAGGGATCAAGCAAATGTTGACTGTTTGGGATTTAACTCTCAGCATAATAATTGGAGCTGGTGGGCATAAACTTAGACGTTATACACAGACTTTTTGGGGGTCTTGAAAGTGGACAATGAGTACAATAAAATGAAATAGAGTAACAAAGAAGGAACCCAGAACTATTTGAAATGCTTGAATTTGAATTGTGAGAAGAAAAGCAGAACAGTTTTGAAAATATTTTTATAAAAAGGCTAGGATTTTGAATTCTAATGGTCAATACAAAGGAATGAATTGAGAAATAAAGACAAATATTTTTAGTGTAAAGTATAATAGACATGCCATAATAAATAAGATTAGTGACTGGGTTTCATGTTCATGAATTATAACCTTTGAGGGAATATTTCTAGTGGAGCATCAGAATCATCTTTATACTTTCAGATATTAAAGAGTAAGAAGAGAGAAGTATTTTATAAAGGGGAACCAATTCAGGTAATTTAATCTACTAATTGGAAATACTTGCCACTCCTGAAATATTGGGCCAGAGTTCAACTTTGATAATATCAAATGAATAATTTCCAATATTATTTTTCCTTTTAACCACATATATGCAGCCTAAGACTTCAAGCCTGAGTCAGGTAATCAGATTTGAAATAATAAAAATGCTTATTTGAAAAATGAGATGCAGATTCTAGTCTTTCAAAATAGAAACAAAAGAAAATACCAAGCAAAAATTTCCTAAAACTGATCATTTCAATGATTCATTATAGGGAAGAAACAAAACAAAATGTGAGCCCATCTTCCAAACTAGAAATAAGGGTGAAGAAGAACTTGATGGCAAGGGTGGGTTGTTGAAGGAAATTCAATGTAAGTATGATAGGAGTTATAGGAAAAAAAGATAAAGATTATAACAGTGTTTGTTATAGAACCTAAGTGTAACACTTTTTTTTTGTCAAGCATTTTTAAGGAATTCATCTTTGTTCATTTGCAGTGCAAAGGCCAGAGAAATTATAGCAAATTGAGGAAACTGCAGGCAGCTGCCATCTGTGGTCTTTAGCAGACATTGGTGACCCTCTAATAAGGAAGAACCAAATGTGAACAACAAGAAGCAGCAGGTCAGTGATTCTTGTCCTTTTAAGGATATCAGGGGGAGCATGCACGATATGAAATTCACAGTGTGAAACAATTAAGTGTGACATCAAAAAAGCACTGGACTCCAAATGGTATTTCAGTGTATGGTGTAAACATTGAAACCAAGTGTCTGCTTTTTACAAGCTTCACACTCCACTCACACCTGACTTCACTGCCTTTTGCTTCCCAATCACACAAAATCTCACCATGATTCAAAATGTACATAAACATCCTTTTATAAGCGATACGTTTTCCTCATGGTCAAATTCACTTATGTATAAATTTTTTAAAATTATTATATTTGGTGAATGAGCACTTATTTCGCTATTAGCCAAGTCACAACTCTATATCATGAGTAAGAGAAAATCTCAACCAACCAGGCTTAAAGATAAATAAATCTTTGCATTAGTAATTATTAAATCCATATATGTATAATTTCTGGTGAGGTTTGATATAGTGGCTCAAATTGTAGGGCCAAATATTCTTTCTTTCCATATCTCTGCTCTGCCTTCCATGGTAATAACTTTATCCGTAATCTTCAAAACTGCCCCCTCCCAGTTTGCTTCTGCAATTCTGCCTTCATCTCTTCATACCATGCCTCTCAGGAAGAAAACAACAATGATTTTCCACCCACCAGCCTCCAAGAATGTCATCTCACATCTCATACACTCTGACTAGATTATGTGTCAGTCACTGTGGCCGAAGGTTAGGATATGCCAATGGCTTAACTGACACACCGGAATAAAAAGGAAGTAGGTAGTGGCCAATCCTACCACCTGCACTTATTGAGATAACAGGAAAGAATGACTCCCTAAAGAATCACTGTTGTGCAATTTTATTCTTCTCTCCTCCAAACAGAAAAAATAAATAAGTAAAGGAGGGGCCATAAAATAATGGTTAGTGACAAAAACACCAGGTATTCACTTCCCTCTTTCTGGGGTTCATTAGTTCAGGGAAGGTCTAAGTAAGATATTTTAAACCTGACCAGAGACAACGAAGAGCTTGATCATATACAAACCAGAGCTCACAGAAAACCTCAGGCTCACTTAATATAACAATCAACTTTAAATATTGAATCAGAAGGAAAGAAGACAGTATGGAAAACATAGTTTTGTTTGTTTTTCTGGTACTAGGATCAAACCCAGAGACATTTCACCATCTCCAGCCTTTTTTTAAATTTTGTCACAGATTCTCATTAAATTGCTTTGGGACTTCCTAAATTGCTGAGACTGGCCTTGAACCTGCAACTCTCCTGCCTTAGCCTCCCAAGTCACTGAGATTACAGACAGGAGCCACTGTGCCCAGATAGAGTACTGTTTTGATAGCATTTGCCTAAGGAGAAAGTGCCAGCCAGTCAATTAGGGTTCTAGTGGGTTTCTCTCTAGGTAGATACATTTTTTTCCCCTGATTCTAGATACTATTTAATACATCCCCATCAGTTTATTTAGTTTATCCATAAACATTGCAGATTCATTTGAAAGGGTCAATTCTAAGGTTGATGTTCCTGTGTTAGTCAACTTTTTGTTACTGTAGCCAAACTACCCACATAAATAACTTGAAGGAAGAAAGGATTATTTTGTATCATGATTTCAAAGGTCTCAGTCCATGGTTGGCTGGCTTTATTGTTTTTTGCCTAAGGGGAGGCAGAACATCAGGACACGGGAGAGGAAAGCTGCTTAGCTCATGGCAGCCAGGAAGAAGAGGGGGGTAGAGAGAGAAAGAGACAGAGAGCAGAGAGAGAGAGCAGGGAAGGGGCCGGGGACAAGATATAGTCACCAAGGGCAGAACACTAATGAAGTGTTTCCTCCACCCATGCCCTACCTGCCTATAGTTTCCACATCTTCCCAGTTGTCCAAATTATTAATCCATCAAGTGGAATATTCCACTGGTGAGCTTAGAGCCCTCATGATCCAATAACTTCCCCCAAAGCCCCACTCCTGCACGTCACTGCCTTAAGGATGAAGTCTTCAAAATATGAATTTTTAGAGGGACATTCTAGATCTAAACCCCAACAGTCCCTAGTAAAGAACATATTTTATTTCAGTGCATGTTATTAAATCAACTATCTAAAGTAAGTCATTCTCTAGAAAGCCTACAAGTATTCACAGTGCCTAATCAACACTTGGTAATCAAAAGTTATTATTATATTTCTGATATGGCTCAAGCTACCCATCTGATTTTCAGATCTGTACTGCTGAGAGGCTGGACCATGCAAAACGGAGATATAAGAAAAACATGAGGCCTTTTGAGACCGTTATCTGCATGCAGAACTACATGAAGAAATTTTCCACCTCTACAACAAGAAATATTCTGGAAATTTCAGTAAACAGAAGGGCTGACATTTCTTACCTAAGTTTTCTCTTTTATTTATGAATTCAGGTAATATTCGTGTAGAGGAAGAAAGGATATATGGTAAGTATTTCAAAGTAAAGTAAATTAAATATTAATCTCAATTTAAAATATTTCTATTATATTAATTTTAATTTTAAATATTTCTATGAAGGAATTAGAGAGGGCAACAAATAATTCTACCATTATGATATCTGGAGCAGAATACTCATTTTGAGAATTGGTCACCAAAAAATCATCTTAAAACAAAACATGCATTCTAGATTCCTGGAGGATTATGGAGGTACTTTACATCTTCATTGGTTGAAAAAAAATTGGGGGGTGTGAGATGGAATAGCAGGGATTGAACCCAGGGGTGCTTGACCACTAAGCAACATCCCCAGCCCTTTTTATTTCTTATTAATTTTTTTAGTTTTAATTTATACATGACAGAATCTATTTTGATATATTTAAACTCACATGGAATAGGTCTTATTCTAATTAGAATCCCAGTCTTGTGGATGTCCACGATGTTGAGATTTACAGTGGTGCATTCATACACACACACACACACACACACACACACACAGAGGAAAATTATAGCATATTCACTTCTTGTTTTGAGAGAGAGTCTTGCTAAGTTGCTCAAGGCCTTGCTAAGTTGCTGAGGCTGGCTTTGAACTTATGATCCTCCTGCCTCAGCCTCCTGAGCCACACTACCATGCCTGGTTGAAAAAAAATTACTTCTGATTCTAATATCTATTACTTTCTTTTGATAATGATACAGTAATAGAAATGACTTTCTGATAGATAAAATTTAACCATTTTTATGTTTATATATTTCTTAAATGAGTAATATTTAATGATAAAAATAGAGCCACAGTGGCATTTCAAGGTCATTATTTTAAGACAAAATTTTTTTTGTAATTTTAGAACTTTTTTTCAGCTTAGATGATTTTTAGTTTGATACTGAAGAAAGGTGAGAGAGGCTTGGATATAATTTAGGCTTTTGCAGAAAACACCTTGAAAAAAACACTTTTCTATTATGACAAACAAGAAATATCTTTATATAAGTGTCAAAATCTCTATGTTTTAATAATAGTAAATTTATTTTTCATTTTCTTGATGACAGTTTTTAGCTATAATGGCCTTTGTTTATAACTGTTTGTACCATTTGATGTGTTCCACTGTAAATTCAATTTTGCATCATATTTAAGGTATGTGTTTTTTTATGTTACAAATAATATCATTAAGAATCACATCCACACTCCATTTTTCTTTGGTCTAAGAAACAAATGACAATCAACATTATTTAAATTTTTAAAATTTCTTAAAGGTAAATGTTTTCATCACCACATTATTTTTTGTTTCTTCTACAATAAAAATTTCATTCAAGTTAAATATGGTGAGTTCTTTTTAATAAAACTTAGAGATTTAAATTTATATTATAATAGAATTTATATATTTATATCTATTTCCATACATGTATGTATGTACATGAGTATACATGTATGTATGAATATATGTGTAAGTATATATAGTGAGTGAGGTTTTACATTCATAATTACAAGGCTCATTGGGTGTTCAGAGTATAGATGAAGGCAGATACAAAAAATAACCATTCCTGCTAGGTTCTGAAAGTCTGAATGTTCTGTCACCAGATCTTTCCAGATTTCTCCAAGTTGAAAAAGATTTGTATTTTCTTAATGAGTAATGATGTTGAACATCCTTTCATCTGCCTATCTTTTTTGGGAGAAATATCAATTAAAATCCTTTGTCAGCCAGGCATGTTGGCCCACAAAGGTAATCCCAGTGCTCAGGAGGCTGAGGCAGGAGGATCGGATCGAGAGTTGAAATCCAACCTCAGCAACAGTGAAGCCTAAGCAACTCAGTGAAAATCTCTCTAAATAAAAGACAAAATAGGGCTGGGGATGTGGCTCAGTAATTGAGTGGCCCTAGGTTCAATCTCCAGTAGCCCCCCAAAAAAAATCTTTTGCAAACTGTTAATTAGATCATCTTTTAATTATTGCATGAGTTCCTTATATATTTGAGATACCTTTTTTCAGCTATATAATTCACAAATATTCTCCTGTGTATTGTCTTTTCATTATATGAATGGTATCATTTGCAGCAAAAAAATGTCTTCGTTTTGATGTGATCCAATTTATCTATTATTTCTTTTCAATTGTGCTTTTGTCATTATATATAAGAAACTATTGCCTAATATAAGTGACAATACACTCCTGTTTTCTTCTAAATGTTTTAGTTGTGCATTTTGCTCCATGACTGGTTACAGTTAATTTTTGTATATTACATAAGGAAAGGATTCAATTGTCTCAGCATCATTTTTTTGTAGACTGTTCTTCCCCCAGTCAAAAATTAATTGGTAAAAATGTAAGGGATTATTTTTGGACTCTCGTTTTTCTTTAACCTTATAGGTCTATTTTGATGCTAATATAACACTGTCTTGATTACCGCAGTAGTAAGTTTTGAAGTAAGAAATGTGAGTTTTCCAACTTTGTTCTTATTTTCAAGGTTGTTATGACTATTCTGGATCCATATGAATCTTAGAATCATCTTGTCAATTTCTATAACAGCATTTGTCTGGGGTTTTGATACAGATGTGTTGTGTCTGTAGATCAGTCTGAGCAAATTCCCATCATAACAATATTATGTCTTCCAATCCATAAACATGGGATATCAGGATGCCTTTCCCTTTATTGAGATTTTCTCTAATTTCTTTCAACAATATTGTAGTTTTCAGTGTGCAAGTTTTGTACTTCATATGTTATTAAAAATTTTATGGTTTTGATACTAATGTGAGTCAAAACATATTCTTAATTTCATTTGCAGATTATCATATAGAAAAATATGATTGATTTTTAAATATATCCTATAACCTTGATTAATGCATTAATTAATTCTAACAGATTTTTATAGAATTTCTTAGGATTCTATGAATACAGATAGTTTGATATTTTCCCCTTTCCTTTCCAGTCTGGATTCTTTTTGTTTCTTTTGCTAGCCTGATTGTCCTGAATGGTCCAAAGCTGAATAACAGAAGACATTTTTACCTTGTTCTATGTCTTAAGGGGAAGGTATTCAATCTTTCATTCTCCTCTAATGTTGGCCATGGTTTCTTTGTGGATGTACTTTATTATATTGAGGAAGTTTGCTTCTATTTCTATTTTGTTAAGCACTTTTTATTATGAAAAGATGTCAGATTCATCAAATGTCTTTTCTGTATCTATTAAGATGACTGTTCTAAAAATCTAAGTTGTTGCCACACTTTTGTTAATATTGCCTTTAACCTTTGTTATTTCTGTAAAGCCCTTGATATTCTCTCCTTTGTTCCTTATTTTGTTAATTTGTGGTTTCATATCTTTTTCTTAGAGTATTGTCTATTTTGTTGATCTTTTCAAAGAATCTACTTTTGGCTTCATTACTTTTTAAAAAATTTTTTGGTAATGGAATATGTTCCAAACCCATTTCATTTTTTTATTTTGAGACAGGGTCTTACTAAATTACAGAAAGCCTCACTAAATTGCTGAGTCTAGTCACAAATTTGTAATCCTGCCTCAACCTCCCAAATTGCTGGGATTATAGGCTCGCCCCTCTGCTCCCAGCTTGGCTTCATTGCTTGTATTCCATAGTTACTCCATTTGCTTTTCACTTATTTCTAATCTAATCTTTATTATTTGCTTTGTATTTGACTCAGGTTTAATTTTAGTGTTCTTTTGAAGTAGAAATATAAGTTACTGATTTGTGATCTTTTTAAATATTTTGTCATTAATTGCTATAAATTTCCCTCTAGTTTCTGGCTTTAGGTGTAAAGGAAATACACCTAAAGTTTTGGTTTAGTTTGGTTTGATTTTTTGCTTTCATTCATCTCAAGGAATTTACAAATTTCTCTTAAATTTATTCATTGATTTATTTTTCATTTAGTAACATGTTGTTCAATTTCCATGTATTTATGATTTTTCTAAATTCAATTTTGTTGATTTCTAATTTGATCCACTGGGTTTATGTAAGATACTTTATATGGTTTTATTCTGTTTAAATTATTAAGGCTTGCTTTGTAACATAGTACATGGTCATTCTTAGAGAATATTCCATATGCACTTGAAAAAATTCTTCTACAGTTGGGTATTATGTCCTAAGTTTGTTAGGTCTAGGTGATTTACAGGGTTATTCAAATCCTTTACACCCTCGTTGATCTTCTATTTATTCTAGTATTGTAAATGAACTATTGAAGTCCCCCAATGATTATTTTAAAAATATTTATTACTTTCTTTAATATTATCAGTTTGTCTTTATGTACTTTGAGGTGCTATTATTAGGTACATGTATATTTACAATATTATTTCTTCCTAATGAATCTGACTTTTTAAAATTATGAACTAACTTTTGTTGTATCTAGTCACACTTTTTGTTTTAAAGTTCATTTTGTCTTGTATTAGTATAGCCACTCCAGTATGGCTGTTGCTTCTATGGTATAACCTTTTCCACTGTTTTACTTTCAACTTATTTGTGTCTATGAATCTAAAGTATGTTTCCTGTAGATAGCACATATTTGGATCTCGTTGTTTTCATCCAGTATCTCATCCCTTCCTTTGGATTAGGTATTTAATCCTCTAACCTTTAGTATTCTTATTGCTATGTTTCAATTTACATCTACCATTTTGCATTTTGCTTTCTGTGTGTCTCATATCCTTCTTTTTCCTGTTCCTCTTTACTGCCTTCTTTTGGAAGTGGATATTTTCTAGTGTAACATATGTATTCCCTTAAGATATTTTACTTATATATTAGTAAATTGTTTTCTTTGTATTTGATCTAGGGCTTTCAACATGTGTTAACATGTAAAACCCACTTCAGATTTATATTAATTCTAGCGATATAAAAAAGTTTCTCTTATATTGCTCCAATCTCTATCCCTTTTATTGGGCTTTTATTATTATACATTTGAGGTCTATATATGTTACAAACTCAAGAATGCATTGTTATGCAATAATTATTACTTAAGAAAAGAAACTGTGAGAAGAAAGGAGAACAAGTATGTATTTAGAGAAGAACTAATCTTTTTATTTCTTCTGACTCCCTTTATTTTTTCCTGAGGATTTGAATTACCATTTGATGCCATTTTCATACTTTACCACTTACACTTGCCTCTTTTGTGCTGTTATTGACAAATATGTTTCATTTATATAATTCTAAAAGATTATATTTTTAATGAAATTTCTGTTTTAAAAAACAAAAAGAAAAATATGGAATTGTATGTTTGTTTGCAATTTCCTACCTAACTGACCTTCCCGGTATTCTTCCTTAGGTATGTGGATTAGAATTAATGATTGCCATTACTTGCTTTCAGGCTAAAAACCCTCCTTGATATCTCTTGTAAGACAGATCTGCTAGCAATGAATTTTCTCAATCTTTGTTATCTGGGAACATCTTTATTTAACCTTTACTTTTGAAAAATAGTTTTGCTGTATATATTAATTTTTTAATTGCAGTTATTTATCATATCATTTCCAAAGGTCATCCCACTGTCTTCTCTTGTATATTGTTCTGATGAGAATCAATTATTATTCTTATTGGGGTTTTACTCTACTTAATGAGCTTTTTATTTTCCTTTGTGCTGCTTTCAAGATTTCTTTGTCTTGTATTTTCAACATTGTGTATATGATATTTATGGGTATGCAAACATTTACGTTTATTTTAAGTTCTTGAATGTATAGGTTAACATTTTTCTTCAAATTTGAATTCTAGCCATTTTTCTTTGAAATTTTCTGCCCCTTTTTCTCTTCCTCCATTTTTTTTAAATCCTATTATGCCAATATTGATATGCTTGAGGGTATCCAATGTTTCTCCGGTGGTCTATTCAATTTTCTTTGTTTTTTCTCTCCTTTCTTCAAGTTTCATATCTCTAATTTTAGATAAGAAATTAACTCCTTGAGTCATAGAGTAATGCTTTCCCGTACTTCCTTCTTTTGCCAGACAAAAATCTATGGTTGAGACCCTCTTATGAATTTTTATTAGGTCATTTTGCTTTTCAATTTCAGAATTTCCACATGCATTTTAAAAAATATAATTTCTATCTCTTTATTGATAGTCACTATGTGAGGAAACATTGTCATCATACCTTCCTTTGATTATGTATGCACAGTTTCATTTTGTTCTTTGCATTTATTTCTAATGGCCACTTTGAGGTCTTTGCCAACTAAGTGGCACATCTGACTCCTCAGCTACAGTTTCAATTACCTACCTTTTTCTTTTCTTTCTTTTCTTTTCTCTTCTGTTCTTTTCTTGTGTATGGGTGACCCTTACCTATTTGTTTGTATGTCTCACAATTTTTAGCTGAAAGTATAAAGGGTATATTTCAGCAACTTATAGATAATAATAATCTCTCTCTCCCATGATTTGATATTGCTGCTCTTTTATTAGTGTTTTATTCTTTTGTTTAGTGAGTGGGCTACACTGACTCTATTTTCCCTCATTGTTCAGTCTCTGATATCTCTGTAAAATATTCTTTCTTATTCTTAACTTTTAATCTGGTTATCTAGGGACTGCCTTTGGAATAGCCTAAGCCACTTATTGTTAAAGGTGGTGTTTAAATACTTTTAGCCAGTTAGATTTTAGTACTTTACCATTGCATGCATGTGTGGCTTGGGGACAGTTATCACACTTGACGAAGTGGATGTTTTTGCCCAATGTTCAGCTAGGGATTAGAAGCTTTGATTATATCCCTCTGATAATTCCCAAAGGCAGAGCTTGGAGCATACACACAGAGAGATCCACATTGCAGAGAATACATGTGATTTTATTTTTAAGCCTGGCTCCCTAGATTGTGCTTAAGCCCCTTGCCTGTGAGGCTTCTGCCCTAAGTTGATGGACTGTATGATGTTTGGGGCACATTTTCAGGCCTGCCCCTCCTCCCTGCTCTGATTGATCATGACTGAGTGATTCCAGAGCTTGCACACAGCACTCCCTCCCAGCAGGTTTGATTCTGATCCTAGGAGAGCTTTGTGGGTGTCTCATTTCCTGGTTTTCTGTATTAAACTAATGAGTGCCCAGTCATTTGCTTGTCTCTACTTGTATCGTGGATCTATGAGAACTCTTTTAATTATACCAAAATCACCATTCTGTTTTACAACACCTTTTGGCATGCAATGCTGGACGCTCTGCTCCTCATGAAGTCATTTTTCTTATGCAGAGGAATGAAACTTTTTGTCCTTAAAGGTTACCTCCCTGGGTATAATCTCTGTGTCAGTACACAAGAGCTGGAGGCAGAGACAGTAGCCTGTTCCTACAGAATGACTCTCTTGCTGCAAAAATGAGCATGGGGACAGGGGCACGTGTTGGGACATGACATGATTGTCCCTAGTCTTCTTGGTTTGGTCCCCCATAAATGAGTTGGGACAGGAGCTATTGAGGACTTGTGTTGTGATGGGCATGTGAAGCCTGAGCAGGGCTTCTACCCTATGCATGGAGTTTGAGTTGCGGGAAAGACACCTGGTCCTCTCAGTTATGCTAGGCTGGAGTGAAGCTTCTGCATGGTGGTACTAAGTAAGGGAATGAGAAAAGTCAGCAGTATATTCCTCACAAAGTCAAAAGAAAATGAAGGCTCCCTCTTTTACCAAAATTAGATCTGGGATAAATCTTTTAAGAGGGAGCTCAGGAGTGGGGGAAAATCAAGGGGTGGGTTGTGGCTCAAATGCTACAGACTTTACTGTTGGTACTAAGATTTCGTAGATTTTGTTGAATGTTTCTGAATTTTCTGTATGTCCTTAGAACAATATTCAAATTCTTCAAATGATTATTTTTTTTTTTAATATTTCCACCAATTAAATTGTTGTTTGTTGGGGAAAGAGTATGCCTTGCTACTCATCCCTCCAGTTCACACTGGCTCACAAAATACTTCCAACATTAAAAGGCAAGAACATAAATAATCTATTAAAAATGTTTAAGAAGAAAATTGGTGAGCTACTTTGAAATAATGATTTATCACAGGTTATAAATTACAGTTTTCTCTAGATCTTTGGGGAGAACAATGACCTATTTTAGAGGAGTGTGTAAAATCCCTCTAAAGTATGCTGTTAGTCACTGTAAGTCAGAGGAAAGGAGAAATGGGTAGAATTCATTTTTTCTAATATGACTGCTGTGTTCAGCACATGAATGAAAGCAAGGGAGCAATCTTACACTCCATTTCATCCTTAATAAAGGGTTTCATCTAGACTTGATAAAACCAAGCACAGACTGCACGGAGAAGGAACTCCTGCATGAGAAATCGCTCAGGCATCCTGAAAGAACTCGGTCCGTGCTCAGCACATCCATTCCAATAACTGGTGACCAGATGGCATCCAATCATCTGAAAAATTGGCTTCAATTTCAGATACCAGGAATCAAACTATTGAGATGATGATCTTGAGCTAAGGACTGATTAGAAAGAACAGTGTCACATACATTCAGTGATTCAAGGGTAGATAGGATTTCTGTGAAACAAGAATAGTATGCCGTGAGTTCTGACAAACTTGAGGCCCCCTTGATTCTTAGGACCCATCTTATTGCTTTGTAACAAGTCGGGCTTGAGATGACATCTCACAGACTCATAAGACTTAACAGAAAACTTCTTTAAATGATGTGGTACACAGAATTTTAGCCCCTAAAAGATGTCCACACCTTAATTCCCAGGACCTAGGAATTGCTTTGTTACATGGCAAAGTAGAATTAAGGTTGCAGATGAAATTAATGTGCTGATCATGTGACCTTAAAATAAATGATATTATCTGGATTGCCCAGGTGCCCAATCAAAACAGCCTTTAAATGGCTAAAAAGGAGTCAAAAAAGGGAACAAACGTTAAATGATGAGAGATGAAAAATATTTGAGCAAGAACAGAAATTTCCAATCAGACAAAGGGAATAAGTTCAAGAGATCTATTGTACACCCTGGTGACTATTGTTAATAATAATACATTCTACACTTGGAAAATGTTTAGATTTTAATTTTTCTCACCAGAAAAAAAAAGTAGATAAGGTAAAACTTATGGTAATTAGCTTGATTTAGCCATTCTAGCATGTATACATATTTCAAAACATGGCATACACCATAAATATATAGAATTTTGTCAATTTAAAAATAGACTAAAATTTAAAAAAAAAAAAAAAAAGAAAGAAAACAAAGAGATTTGTCTGATCATTACTGGCTTCGAAGATAAGAAAGAAGCCTTGAGCCAAGGAATGTGGATGGCCACTATAGGCTGAAAAAGGCAAGAAAAGCAATTCACTCCCAAGGCATTCAGCCTGCTGAAACTCATTTTGGACTTGAATTCAGCCCACCAAGACTCATTTTGGACTCCTAACTTTGAGAACTATGAGATAAATGATTTTTTTTGTTTGTTTTAAGCAACTAAATTTTTGGTAATTTGTTATAGAAGCGATGGAAAATAAAAATAATGCTATTGAGCTCTGCCTTTCATTTTATCAGAATATTGAGACTGAGAAGTGAGATGCTCCCACAGGTAAAATCCCCACAGGTAGTAGGAGCAGAGGTCACTCATTTCTACCCTTTACCTACCTCGGACACTGGGCACATTCATCTGTGACTATGGTAAAATGGGAATGATAACATATGGCTTCCAGAGTAAACTGTGGGTTAAATGAAGGGCAAAGACTTCATCATCATCATATGTTCACCTGTGTCTCCACTGTTCACAGAGCTCTATTTTTTTCCTGCCACTTAAAACATTTCCTTACATCAAAGAAAATTTATCTCCCTTAGTTCGTCTCCATGTTTTTCATTCTATTCTTTGTATCATTAAGATCACCTCTATGACTGCAATTTGATTATACTGATACAGTCCTCCTGAATTTCCTTTTCTAGAACAATCATCCTGCATCTTCTTCATCTGGCATAGATCCGAACACTTGCCATCTTGCTCCTATTCCACAGAATGAGCACCACTTTGCTCAGAGGCATCATTCTAAAGTGACATCTAAAATCAGATGCAACATCCACATGCATTTATCTGCCAAAGGGGACAGAGCTGAGCTAGACAATATTCTATGCAGTTCTGTTAATGGTTCCTAGATCTCACACTGGGCTACACCTGTCACCATTAAATAACTGTGTAGTTGGTTTGGGGTCCTTGCTTCTTCAATAAATTACATAGCACTTGTTCATATTAAAATTAATCCTATGAAATGTGGCTTCTCTTTTCAAACTGTTAAGTCTTTGGTAGATTCTTCTCCTTCATCCATGTAATATGAATCTTCATCCACCCAGCCTGCTAGTCTCTTAAAACTATTACAATCTCAGACAAAAAATGTGAATAAAATAAGAGAGGTGTGAGTATTGGGTACTCGGGAGAATTCTCAATATAGTAGTTTCCAGGTATTTCAACTTCTTGGATAAAAAATAAATAAATAAAATTTGGAGGAATTGACTAGAGTTAATGGATTTTTATTTTGATAAAAGAAATATTGAATAAAATAGAAAAACATTACCATGTACTGTCACCGTATCACAATTTAATATTTAAAAAATAGAAAAAACATAAATCTGAAAAGAAAATCAGTACCTTAAAAAAGAAAAGTTCAGCAGACATCCATACACATATACACACCTAAGCACAAATAAATCTGTCCTCCACATGCTATAATATATATATATATTTTAAATTTCATTTCTTCTCAGACCAATGAAAATTCCTTCAAGGGCTGGAGCATATGCTTGGAACTTTTTAGTAACCACTCTTTCAACTTATCTAATTGTATTCTGCACCCTAGGTATATTTCTTTCATTCATTCATTCATTCAAATATTCATTAAGCAGACTGATGATGTCCTCATACTCTGGGATATGATGTATGCAAGTAAGAGAACTTGAGGTCCTCTAAGATAATTTTTTTTCTATAAATTTCTTACCTATATTGTACTTCAATTTCCCTTTTGCAGTATCTATTTTATCCTATTTAATACAAAAATCTCTGCTATCAACAGGGAAAATATAAACAAAATAGTAACATATAATCACATTTTTATAAATCACATACTTGTCTATAAAGTACATAGGCCCTAGCTCACACTAATTTACTAAATGATTATGAAAGGGAGAAGGGCATATTTATTCAATAGATAAGAGCACTACTTGAGACTAAAAGGTAAAACACATAGTTTCTTCTTTTGAATAACTTCTAGGCTGCATTAGTACATAGTAATACTTAAAATTAAATAATTTCACACTATACAGCTTCTCTTAAGAATGTGGAGGATGTTATCACTAGGACCCATATCCTGTGTGGCAATACATACCTATCGCTCAGTGATTGCCTCACCTTTACACTGAATAGACTCTCTCCAGTTTGCACCTGTCCCTATCATTTCTGAGGGTCAGCTAGACAATGAGGAGAAGTGTGAGTTGTGTCACTCAGACACTACACACAGGGACTTCCAGAAATGTTGAAAGATACTACTGAGTGACTTCTTTTCTTAATCCTGGCCTCAGTTCACTCGTTTATGTTACTGGTCTAGTGGGTAAACAGACAAGCCAACAAAAGATTGCAATACCAGGACAATATGTGCCACAATCAAGATAATCATCATACTACATACTACGTGAGGTGTACCAACTGAACACAGCCCCATCTTTATAAATCTAGAAAGAATAGTTGAATTTAGTCCAAGCAAAGCTGTGAATTTCAAGTGCCAGGTAGGCTGCTTTCCGGTCATGTCTGCAGTGCCAGCTAAACTCTACCCTGTTCCTGGCAAAACTTCAATGAGACAAGGGTTTGTTTTGGCCCACCCAGGGACTGAATATTTTAACGGTCATGGATTTGCTTTTCACAGGTGCTAGTTTCAGTCCTGTTCATGTATGTCATATTCTGGCACCAGGCACTGGGTGAAAGTTGTCAGCTGAAAATAAAGCCTAGAAAAACATGAAAACAATGTGCTGCTGTGGATTTTTTCTTCTTCTGAAAAAAAATTCTAACATTTCTACCATGATCCCAGCAGGAAAGAATTTTTTTTTCTTCTTTCTATTTAGTGACATGGAATGTCAAGCATTCAGGAGAACTAATTGCATCAGTCTGCCAATTTCAGAACCGTGATAATTTATAGTTTCCTTGGTTGGTAAAGTGATATTGACTTGGATGGCAAAAGAGAAAATAGATCCCTTTGGAGTCTTCAGTGTTTCAATGAGCTTTAAGAAAGCATAGGTGCCAAGCCTTGGGACCAGAAAAACAATAAAATTTATACACACGTAAAGTCAAGTTGACCTTCTTATGAAGTAAGGTTATCTTATCTAAAAATATGAATTTATATGTTGATAGTATAAAATGAAACCTTGTATATTTTCTGAGTCATAGCTAATAGTCAAAAGTTATTTCTCAGTCCTAACACTTCCCTGTAGTCACTGCAGATGACTGAAACATAAGCCACCTGGAGTATGGTTAATAAATAGATGGCCCCCAAGTTAGATGGGGAGAGAATCTCCTGTTGGCAGTCCTTGTCTGGAAGTTCAGATATTATATTCAACTGCAAGTGACACTATGATAAGATTAAACCTAGCATATGGAAAGATTGGATTTGATCCTAAACGCTATCCCTAAATTTCTACTTCAGCATAGTGTACTCTGTTTCTTTACAGGTTCTAGATCTTAAGTGGTCACACATCAGTTCTGATCAACTCATCTGAATGTAAGAATGAGCAAGGGGGTCCTAACTTTTGTTTGTGGTCATCCTTACTTGTCAGAGATTGCAGATATCCAAGGAGATCATCATGCTTTCGTCATAATATCTGTTGCACTCACTGTTTTCTTAGGACCTGGGTGCATCCGACCAGCACAGTCTCTAACCTCCATAGCTCACACCCAACCTCTAACCATGGTATCTCAACTCAGAAGCAATATACCCTGCAGTCTCCAATTTTTGATTGGTTCTTTTTTTCCTTCCTTTCTTCATTCATTAATTCCTTCCTTCCTTTCTGTTCTTTCTTCTTTCTCTCTCAAACAGATTGCAAGTTTAAAATCTTCTTCCAGGTTTTAATACTTAGTAATTTCCATCCACACCCATTAACTCATACTTCTTGAAGAGCAAGTTTAGCAAAACAAAGAATTTATTTGCTGCAAATTTACCAGCTCTACATTGGCTGACTTCTAACATAGGAGAATTACATAAAATTCTACCAAAGGTTTAATCTCTTCTTACTAATTTTCTGAACAGTGTTATTATATTACTTTGTTATGTACCTTCCAACCAAGCTGTTAATAATTTCAAATCACCCAAGATTTACATATGACCAAGGACCTAGGGGAAAAAAAATGAGACCATGGGACTCAATTTTGGACTCCAGTGTTGGTTATCATAAGCTTGTAAGATAATATAATCATGTATATTATTTTCAGTTATATACATGAATATTTTATTTGAATATTCTACCTGAAAGAAGGTATTTATAGACACAGCAGATAAAAGTTTTATAATTAACTTTACACAATGGGTATCCCAATAATTTATAAACAGTAGTCCCTCCTTATGCATAGTTTCGCTTTCCATGGTTTCAGCTCAATCACAGTCCAAAAATATTAAATGGAAAATTCTAGAAACAAACAATTTGTAAGTTTTAAATTGTGTGTTGTTCCAAGTAGCATGATTAAATTTTGTGCATCCAGGTTCTTCTCACCAGAAAGGTGAATCATCCTTTCATCCAGCATATCCAACTGGGCATACTACTCACCCACTATTCACTTAACTGCTCAAATAGCAGATCATTTTTGCAATATCTCAGTTCTTGTATTCAAGTAACCAATGTTTTTCTTAATAATGCCCCCCCACAGGATGCAAGAGCAGTGATTCTCTCAATTCTGGTATACCAAAAAAGAAGCCATAAGGTACTGTTAAGTGAAAAGGTGAAAGTTCTTGACTTAAGAAGGAAAGGGAAAAAATCATATGCTGAGTTTTTTAAGATCTACATATGGTAAGAATGAATTTCCTCTCCATGAAATTGTGAAGAAGGAAAAAGAAATTCATGCTAATTTTACTATCACACCTACAACTGCAAAGTTACAGTCAGAGTACACAGTAATTGCTTAGTTAAGATAGAAAAGGCATTAGATTCCTGGTGAGAGTCAAGGATAGAAAATGTGATCCTTCTAACAGCAACACTGTGAGTCAGAATGCACTGAGTCTGAATGAAGACTTCAGCAAGGGATCTTTTGAAACAAAGGCAGCCAAGGCAGCCATTACAAATAAGGGATGATTACACAGGTTCAGGAGCAGGTTTGGACAAAAAATACAACATTCACCAGATGGCTGCATAGGTCAATAAAGGACCTGTTGCCACATTTCTGTGAGAGATAAAGAAATTTATTAAGGAATGAAGATTCCATACAA
This sequence comes from Marmota monax, assembly GCF_021218885.2. Classification (NCBI taxonomy): domain Eukaryota; kingdom Metazoa; phylum Chordata; class Mammalia; order Rodentia; family Sciuridae; genus Marmota; species Marmota monax. The sequence continues at coordinate 3,227,490 of NW_026694256.1, read as the reverse complement.
AGTGGTACTGAAACCAGGCTTTTTGGAAGAAAATGCCTAAAACAACTGACATTGATATAAGTGCAAACAAAGCACAAGAGCATAAAACAGGGAAGGACAGGGGAACTCTGTCACTGTGCAGCAGTACTACAGGTTGTGTGATAAAGCCAAACATAGTAGACAAATTAACCAAAACAAACAAATAAACAAACAACTAAAATTGTATTTTGAGAGAGAGAAACATTCACATAACTTTATTACAATGTATTATAATTGTTCTATTTTATTAATATTTTTAGTCTCTTACCTGCCTAATTTAAACTTCCCCATAGGTATTTATTATAGAAACAACAGTGTCTATAAGGCTAAGCACTATTCATGGTTTCAGGTTTTCACTGGGGTCCCTAGAATGTATGCCCATGGATAAGGGGAGATATAACCTCTTCATTGTTGTAGAGAAATAAAAAAATTCCTGCCACAGAAAGCACTGGAAGAGAATGTAGAATGCCAAAGAGCGTGAAGATAAATGTGTCTTGCATTTTCTTTGTGCAAAATACTGTCTTAGCTTTATGACCTTTACTCTAAAGGTAAAGAACTCAAGAGAAAATCTGTGTCAAATGATACTGGAAAGAATAGAGTTTACTGTTCTTTGTGCTTTGAAAAACTCAAGTAAATATTTATGGACATAAAACAAAAGCTATTCTTTAATTGGGATAATGTGTAGCTAGAGTAAGCCATCTCTTCTACTCCTTCTTGCCTACTCCCACCCCCACCCACAGCATCACTTATCAAATGGTGTGCAGAATGCATGTTTGGAGTTCTCTGCCTCAAAACATTATGCAATCTCAGGTTTGGGGCACTAAAAATACCAAAAGTTGTTTTCTCTTTCCTCCTTCTAGGATTCCATTTGATCTTTGCAGTTTATCTTAAGAATCCTAAGACCTTGGTAAACTTGAGAGAATGATATTGCCTAGGAAATGTCCATGAGCCAGCTAGGTATCTCATTTCAGCTAATTTGATAACAGAGGGAACAGTACAGAATGCAGATATACGATTTGGTGTTTTCATTCTCTTGCCTTTGTGATAATGGCAGTTTATATACTAGGAGAATCACCTTTTTTTTTTCTTTTTTTCTTCTAACAAAGGCAATGAGATACTAAAGTTATTCTGAAAATGTACAGTTTATGTGATTTTTGAAGTTCTCTAGATACATGGGCAAGTTTTGAACATTATCTGGAATCAAGTATAATACTATATCATATTTGTGGGCATTTTAAAGCAAGTACAGTGACAGAACTATTTACTTTGCCTTCAATAGATCACTGTAACATTCAGAATGAAATGTTTGGAAAATGTATTAACTTTCCTATGTGGGGTCATTCACATTCAAGTTATTAACCTTCAATGGCAGGGCTGCAAATGTAACTCTCATGCTACAAAACGTAATAGCTGCTTGTTTACTGCTTGCATATTCTAATCTAAATGTGAGATTCCTGGGCAATATTTCCACAGCTGTTAGTCCACAAAAAGGCATAAATACCAAGTCTAAAGCCCCTTAGCGATGATGTTGTTATCTCTGAAGCTGTGTTTTTTATGCCCATTCTTTACTTTTTGGTCATAGCTCACATGCCCAGGCATCTGGTCCAGTTATTTGCACTTAAATGAGAATAGTCTATGGAATGGGAAACCATATGCAACCCAAATCTATAACTTCTCCATTTCAATCTATCAAGAACTGAACCATTAATTTGACCCCGAGCCGATGATTATTTTTTCATCTTCAAGAGATACGCCAGAATCACAGTCGTCATGCAGTTGATTCTCTCTTGTATACCTGTCTCCATTCTGGCGTCAAAACTCTACTCAGATGGCCGCTAATACCCTCTAAAAGCACTAGGTGTGAAAGTCTCCTTTCTGGTACCAGTTTCCTTGGGGAAGCTACTGAGGGACACTAAAGCCATTTTCTATCTGCAGTTCATGGGTTCCATCAATTGTTACAAAATAATGGTGAAATCTGAGTCATGATTGTTTATGTTTTCGTATAAGACATTTAAACAACCCTAGATTAACATGTAGATAAACAAGTAGAATATCTTTTCTTACTTTGTTCCTCCCACAGAAGGTTTATAATTAACAATCATAGTAAACTGACACCTTCTGAACCCTTTGAGGGTTCAGAGGACAACAGCCAATACATAAATCATGGCCACCACATCAACAAAACTCAAGGTCTGGTTAGATAAATAAAGTGTAATTAGATTTTTATGTCTATGCTATTCAAGTTATTCATAGATTAGCAATATGTCAAAGGATTGGGATTAAAATATAGGCTGTAAGAATTGGAGAAGGAAGGAGAAAAGGAAAAGATGAGAGCTGAGATGGAGAAAGTAGAACTCAGGATTGGCTGTGACAAATGGATTGGGCTTAGAAATGTCTAGCAGGAGACAAAGCATTATGGGTGTATACCTTAAATTTAATAGTGAAAGTTAAATGAGCCCATGAAAAAGTTAACTGATATTTTTAGTATGTTTTCCAGTTTGATATGTACAGGGTGATAAGTGTTGACAAACATATAAAATGGCATATTAAGGACAGATTGTACCAAAAATTGTACAAAGTGCAGAGAGAGGGAAAAAATACAAAAGTTTTCTATGTAAAGCCCTTACAATTTATGCATACGTGCAGTCATCAGCATAAAAATATTTGGGCAACTTAGTAGCATTATTTGGGACAAAAACAAAACAAAACTTAAAAAAAAATTATATTGGTTTATACTGGGAAACTTTAACTCTTTTGTTGTCAGAGAAAATTTTAAAAAGAAAGAGAGCAAAAGGGAATAAACTGTCCTTTCCCTGTTCTCCATTTTAGCCAGGGTGTATGTAAAAAGGGGAGAAGGAAAATGGGGAAAAGGAAAGTAATGACAGAGGCCAGGAAAACAGGACTGAAGGACTCTGAAGGCTGTGGTGAAGGGAGTGGGGGCAATATCAGGAGGTCTCCCACCAAGCTCCAAACTAGGCTGGTCCTGCCAATATCTGAAGTTTCCTTTATATATTACACTCAATTTTGCTTGATTTCCAATAAACTTTTAGATAATTACATTCCAGTTGTTATCAAAATCATCTGAAACACATTCAGCTGAAAAAAATATATATAATTATAAATATCCAGGTTCAGAAGCTTTTAAGCAACTTGTCCAAAAAGAGACTAAATAGGCATAACAGGAAATGTATTTCTTAGACATTAATAAAATATCATGAGATTTGCAAAAAGCGGTTATTTTTGCCAGATTTCAGGTGGAAAAAAAAGAAGCATTTCCAGAAGAAAAATGAAATGAGAAGGAATGTATCCAATGTTCAAATCAATAACTAAAATATAGAGATAAATGATGCAAATCTTAGATCAATTTAAGTTTGAAGTCCTGTACAGATTTTTTTCTAAAAGCATAAACTATTTCATCTTTCCCAATACGTGCAACCTTATTAAAGTTCATTGGCCCAATTAAAATGCAAAACAAAACCAAGGAAAAAAGTGCAAACATGCTTTGAAATAGAAGCATCAAAGAGGGAAGGCAAAGAAAAAAGCCTTCCCTTCCTGTTCTCTCTCCCCCACACATTTTCATCTGTCATATTGAAATAAATAAGGGAGCAAGAGTTTCTTTCTCCCACAGTGCTGTTTGTGGTTAAGGAAACAATAAAGGATATTGTTACAAATAGGTAGGCCATATAATGAGAAAAAGAAGTGGCCTGTGGTCATAGCTGCAGCTGTGTAGGCAAGACATAAAGTTTTCAAGGGTGTAAGAAAGGAGCTGGAAATGCCCATTAAAGAATAAAGAGGTTTTTGACTGCTGTGTACAATAAGATTATTTGGAACATATTAGCTACCTCTAAGCTTAAGTTCTGGCCCTAGTCTTTAAAGTTTATTAGTGATTTTTTTTTTCAATGTACCTTTTTCTGGAGAGCTTTTACTTTAGTATCTTTTTCTTCTCTACATGTTTTTTTAATTCTTCCCCAAATTGAGGTATTTTATATAAACAGCTTGGCAGAAACAGCACAAAAATACAATCTTTGTGCAGATTTGACTTGCACAGAAGGTCATGGGGTTTGTGCCATTAAAGGGAGCTAGGACAATGGTTTTCCTTATAACTCCCAAATAACTGCAGAATTCAACATCTCAGTCAGGGATTAAGGAATTAAAGTCATTATTATGAGAACTGATTTAAATGTCCCAATTTAGAACTTGTTGATTGTGCGACATTCTGAAGTCCGGAAACTGAATGTCCATCCTACATTTCTTAGAGAACAACATTGCAGCAAAAAAAACCCAAAAAAACACATTAACAATATAACCAGAGGCTCAGAAAATAGTCTCCCAGGTTGTTATATCCACTGTATCACTTAAATTATTAAGTATTAAGGTATTGTTTTTAAAAGATAGGCAAATGAATACACATTTTTTATTTTATTTATTCTTAGTAGTTATATATGACAGCCGAATGCAATTCAATTCAAATTATACAAATAGAGCACAATTTTTCTTGTGTCTGGTGGAACATAGAGTCACACCATTTGTGTTTTCATGTATGTACTTAGGTAACGATGTCCATCTTATCCCACCATCTTTCCTTCCTCCATGCCTCCACTTTCCCTCCCTCCCCTTTGCCCTATCTAAAGTTCATCTATTCTCCCATACTGCCTGCCTCATCCCCATTATGAATCAGCAACCTCATATCAGAGAAATTCAGCATTTGGTTTTGTGATATTGGCTTATTTTACTTAGCATTATATTCTCCAACTCCATCCATTTACCTGCAAATGCCATGATTTTATTCTCTTTTAATGCTGAGTAATATTCCATTGTGTGTGTGTGTGTGTGTGTGTGTGTATATATATATATATATATATATATATATATATATATATATATCACATTTTCTTTATTCATTCACCTACTGAAGGGTATCTAGGTTGGAGCCACAATTTAGCTATTGTGAATTATGTTACTATGAACATTGATGTGGCTGTATCCCTTAGTATGGTGTTTTTAAGTCCTTTGGGTATAAACCAAAATGTGGGATAACTGGGTCAGATGGTGGTTTCATTACCAGTTTTCCAAGGAATCTCCATACTGCTTTCTATATTGGTTACACCAATTTGCAGTCCCACAGCAATGTATGAGTGTGCCTTTTTACCCACATCCTTGCCAACACTTATTGCTGTTTATATTCTTGATAGCTGCCATTCTGACTGTAGTGAGATGAAATCTTAGAGTAGTTTTGATTTGCATTTCTCTAATTGCTAGAGATTTTGAACATTTTTTCATATATTTGTTGATTGTATATATCACATTCTGAGAAGTGTCTGTTCAGTTCCTTGGCCCATTTATTGATTGGGTTGTTTATTTGTATTTTTTTTTTGGTGTGATGATTTTTGAGTTCTTTATGTATCCTAGAGATTAGTGTTCTATCTGATGTGCGAGTGGTAAAAATCTGCTCCCATTCTGTAGGCTCTCTATTCACTTCACTGATTGTTTCTTTGGCTGAAAAGAATCTTTTGAGTTTAAATTCATCCTATTTATTGTTAATACACATTTTTAAAGAAACTTTTCATTTTGTAATAATCCTAGTTATATAGAAAAGTTGCAGAGATAGTCCAGAAAGTTCCTATTTACCCTTCAGCCAATTTTCCCTGATATTACTCTCTTTTATTATCATGGTACATTTGACAGTACTGAGAAGCCAACATTACAATGAACAAAACTTCAGATCTTATTCAGATTTTGCCAGTTTTTCCACTAATGTCCTTTTTATATACCAGAATTCAATCCAAGATACCACACTACACTTACAAAAATGCTTATTTTCTTTAAAACACTTAGAACAGGATCTGGCATGTAATAATTATCTGCTAAAGGTTATTTAATCTTCTAAGGCCATTTTTATACAGGCGAGATGGAATGTTTCTATGACTGTTATATTATAACAAGAATATACTCTCAAGTATATTCTTACATTAATTCTGTTGTCAAAAAAAATCAACTAATACAAAATAAGGGATAGCTTATATTTGTAATACAACCAACTATAGGTTGTTTCAAAAAAGGATTTCCATCCCTAGGACTTTTTTTTTTTTTTTTTGGTGCTAGAAATTGAACCCAGGGGCAGTTACCACTAAGCTACATTTCTAGCCCTTTTTATGTTTTCATTTTGAGATAGGTTGCTGAGGATGGCCTTGAACTTGGGATCCTCCTGCCTCAGCCTCCAGAGTCACTGGGAGACCACCACACCAGGCTCTAGGATATATTTTAATGGTGGAAAAAAAAATGCCTCATTTAACTCCATTCACTGATTCATTTGCTCAACAAAAATTTTTCAAGTGCCTACAATATATGATACAGTGTGCAACAGGCTGAGGTACAGTGATGCACAAGTCAGACTTAGTCTCTTTCTTACATGAAAAAAAAATGTTTCCATAATCTTAACTGAGCAGTTGATACAGAATCTGATTCACCAGAAAGGCCCTGAATCCCCTATCTACACTCAATCAAAATATTCACCCATATGTGGTGACTGATATGTAAAAGAGGGAAACAAGCAGTTTGCTTTAGCTCCTATTTCATAGATCTACAGAATCAAGGTGGACTTAGATGGAAATAAGGTGCAAGGCAAGGCTGTGTATGACTCCAAATATGTGCCCTGCAGCCACCCCAGCTACCTAAAAGAGAGGTGCCTACTATGTTAAATACTATTGAGTGCTTGTGCTATGGCAGACACTGTTCTAGGTATTCTGCATGTATTATTTCAAGTAAATCTCACAACCTCTGTATGAAGTAGACAATATTATCCTCCAATTGAGATGAGAAAATGAAGCAAAGTGTTCCAATGCAAGAAAAATATGAAAATATGAAGGAAGACACCCCACCCCCTTGAATAATCCTTTTTACACATAACTTTCTGAATTTAGAGGCAGAAATTATTCCTGGGCATAAATAATGATATCAGCTTTATTTTCATTTTATTGAAAGAACAATTAAAAAATTGAAATGAATCATCTTGACTTCTAGTTTCTGAGAATCAATAAGAGTTTAGGAATAAAATCTTGGAATATTTTTCAAGTTATCTGAAATAACTATGAGCAAATTGATAATTAAACATAAATGTGGTAAATGCTACTGGTGCCTTCATTTCACAGCTCAGTAAAAGCAGGAGTAGTTAAAGCATCTACCACTGCTGCACCTCTGTTGCCTGCTCTATCAAAGACAAACCTGTAAATCAGCCCCTTTTCTCCGAGGCCTCTTACACTATAATAGGTGCATTTCATTTTATTTCACATATAACTTTAAACTGTGTTGAATTGAAGTCAACATTTCCCCAAATAACTAACGTGCAAAGTGGAGCAAAGTAGATACCACTAGAAACCTACAGAAACAGTGCTATATATAAATGAAACAGAAGGAATTGCATCCAGCTAGGAAATGAAGGAAAGCTTCATGCAGAGGTGCAACATGAAGACTAAGTGGTATCTTAACAAATTGAGACAGGCGGTAGGTAAGGAATTCATGAAAGAAACAGCACTTGATAAAGGCAAAAAGTTAGGAAATCACTATCTGTCCTAGAAAAATCATTGGCCATAGTTTGGCCATAGATGACTGAGAGGGTGAAGGTAGTTGAGGCCCATATCTGGGTGCACCACAATGATGAAGATATTGTACTTTGTACAGCCCCGTCCCCCACCCCCTCCCCCAAAAGGTAAGTATTTAAGAATTTTTTCCAAGGGGAAAATCATGACTTCCTGGAATCAGGGTGGGAAAGAAGAAAGAGAAGAGAGGATGTATATGCCAAAGCAGTGATTGACCTGGAACTAGGAGACAATAAAGGGACATCTGAACTGTTTGAGGAGACAAAATGACTAAGGAGATAGTTCTGTTATTCACAGAATCTGGAAAATCACAGAGTCAGGATGTTTTTGAAAGAAATGTGATTTTTTTTTTTTTTTTTTTTTTTTTTTTTAGGATATATCAGGTCTATGGTTCTTGTAGAAGAGTTAAATGAAAAATTTCTGGCTTGGAAATCATCCTAATGAAGGTGACAATCAAAGCTGTTGGAGTGAAGAAAAAGAGATTGAAAACAATGAGAACACAGAAACCTTAGGGGAATACTTACAAATAGAAATTAGAAAGGGATGAGAATAAAAGAGAGAGAATGAGAGAGAGAGAGAGAGAGAACTGTCAGAGAGGTGGCAGGAAAACAAGGATGTGCTATATTATAAAAAATCAAGCCAGAATTTTAAGGAAACAGGATTAGTGCCCAGCACAAGAATCTTTAAAATATGAAAGTCAATTTCTGAATTTAAAATATCCACTTCTCTGTTCTACTAAGCTTGTGGAATACTAGTTCTTTTAAACAATGTCCCAAGCAAAAAAAAAAAAAAATTAAGGAAAAAGTCACTTTTGAAACTATGGAAGTAAATCCATTAAGACTTTCAGCCAATCTGTAAATCTTTGTTAAGCAGTAATCAGATAAAGACACATATGCCACACATTTATTTGAAAGCTTCTGCTTATGATAAAACATTTTGCTGGAAAAATCATTGAGCCTCTTAGGGCTTTTGAGAAAATATGTTTGCAATTATTCCATTACATTGCCTAACTGCAATTTGTCTTCATCCTGGGGGCTGGAAAGAATACTTTTTGAATTAGAATTTTTCAATTTCAGTATGGTTCTTTGTTTGGTAGTTTTCTATGTATTTCCTCCATTTTAAACTTTTCAAATGTAAGTGGTTGCCAAACTAAACCTTCCTGCCACCAGAAATTTAATAGTCAGAAAAAAAAGGTGAAATTATTCTGACAGATGAAGTTCCTTCAGATGTTGTACAATTAACATTTATTTGAATACCTCACAATATAAGCAAAACCAAGATAAACTTCAAAAATGAACCAGGTGAATGGATGGTGGATAGATGGTAAGAGATTGAGACTGGGATGCCTACCAATTTAAAATTTCCTATATTGTGGTATAGTCTGCTTCCAAATGCCAATCCATTCCAATTTAGAATAAATAAGTAGAAACCGTTTAGCAACTTATTTTTGTTGTTGTTGTTGTTATGCAAGTAGGAAGATGTCACCCAGACACACCCAAATTTCTTCATCTTTGGTATTGACCCACATCTTGAACTGTTGATAGAAACAGGAGAAAGAAAAAACAAGATGCATCACTACATGCATCTAGCTAGAATGAGAAATGCATGTTTTATGAAACAATGTAGATCAAACAGCAGTATTAATATTCCTTTTCATGGGCACACATTGGTCTAAATAAGATTTGATGTACTAATTAATATTCAACAGTCAAACTGGTGTTATAAAATTTTATCTATGAAAAATACATCCTGAATTAAAAGGATAGAAATATAAGGAGCTTTCAAAATATAGTATATTCCTTAACTAAATACTACAAACTGAACATCTAGAAATCTACAGGTGTGTGTGTATATGTACACACACATACACTCATACACATATATGAAAAAAATGACAACTGTACATTAGAAAATAGCATTTTAATATCTTTACTTATAGCATTTTTTAAATGAGTGTTTATTAAAGAAATTCATTTTATTAAGCTGGCCTAGTATGACAGATTTCCTGCAGATATATGGTATTAAAAACTACAGAAAAACTAAAGAGTTTATATTTCAGAACAGTCTAAATTTTGGAAAACACTGCATTGGTTATAAAAACCCAAGGTAAATCTGGTAAATGTCCTTTTGTTTTATGGTCATTGAAACCAAAGAACAGAGGAAAGATTTAGTTTTATTTTGTATATGCAGTAGTTTTAAAAAGATAAAAAGAAACTTTCTCACCGCCTAACGTCTGCTGTATTCTGAAACTTACACATTAGTGGCCTCCAATTCTATCTGCCCTACTTTCCTCATTTTGGAGCTCTGTTTCTCCTTTCACTAGGACACTCCTTAGAATACACATTGCACTGGTGAGTTTCCCAACTGAAAGAAGAAAAAGAGAGAAAAGCCAGGTTCTTCCGGCACACTTTCTTGACACTATCCTTCTCTGTGAAGTGGAACATTTCCTCATAGAACAAAAGACAGCACTTATTTAAGCAGCTTTTACTAATGCTATGATCACAGAGAAGGTGTGTTCTAGAACAATTCTTCCCACAAAACCCCTCTTGGGTAACCAACAGAGATTTAAGAATAAAGTTAGAGCCTTATTTTAGTGGTTTCCTGTTATTATTTACTATGCCGGTATATAAGACAAGAGTAAAGTGGTGTTGATCATAGAGCAGTAATTCAATATTTTAAGCATGCATCTGCCACAATCACAGCATTTCCTTGATGGGGGGAATTTATCCAAAATGATTTTCCCATATTACATAAATCATACTTCCTCAAACCACGTGCCCCTGGGTGGGCATGTGTTTGCATGGGCGCATACACACACACACACACACACACACACAATTTTGCTAACAGGGTTCTGTTTAAAATGAACCACAATTTAAAGCTGCATTATGTAATCCCAACATTTTTTTCACATGTTTAAACCATATCCTCTGGTCTGTGATCCAAAGCAGGAGGGTGGTTGATGATTATGGAATCTGCTAGCCTTTTTGATTTCATGTGCTTACATTGCGTATTAGCTATGGTTCTAACTTCTAGTTTTAATGGAAACCATTGGATGGTGTGTATGTGTGTGTGTATGTGGTGTTTCAGAGAAACTTTCACCACTTCTTATTCAAGTTTGTTAAAAACAATGAGACTTTTCCATTTTCTCATTGTCCCCTGTGTTTCCCCGTATGTATCTCATTTCCTTACTGCATTACTGTGAGACGCTTCCTTCCCTATGGTCTTTTACCACCATGCCCCAAAATACAGCCACACTGGGAAATCCAAGAAAGGTCCTGCTTTTTCACACAGTCCCTCCTATAATTTGGATGAAAGTAAAAGGAGACCAATTTAGGACATTTAATCTATACTAGAGAATGACTTTGCTTTTTATCACAGACTAATTTTGATAGAAGAAAGGAGATCCATAACAAATAACCATCAAGCAGAGTTCCAAGACTCACCTTTATTTCCCTGGATGACATGTGTTCCCTAACTAAGAGGAGGACATGTGGCCCATGGTGCATCTTTTCATCGGCACTGATCCAAAAAGAGTTCTAAAGTTGATTCAAGGGACTCTGAAGGAGAAGAGTGTGGTGAATTTACAAGCAATGTGTTGCCATTAGTCTTGTATTCCTTCAAGTCCTTATCTTCACAGTGATTTGTAGGAGGACATAACAGTGCACATTTCAGAGCAGACTTTTCCTGAGATGATGTTCTGATCACCAATGATTTAAGTTCCATTTTACAGTAGGCAGTTTGTCACCTTTTGCAGTAAATCTATAGTAAGTCCAACAAATCTCCTGTTCTAAAACTTCTCTGTGCTCCCTTCCCCAAATTAAACATATCCATCTTCATTTTTTTAAAAAAAAGAATCCAGAAATATCTTCTCAACACCCATTGGTCCTTCCAGATGTATAAGTTCCTCTATCATGTGTGCATTTCATGCTCAGTGTCATCTCCCTCACAGAAATAGTCCATTCCATCACAGCCAAATGTGTAGATCAGATTAGGCATGACAGTAACTGGTAAAATATTTGTGTTCTTCCTTTAACAGGAAGAGTAAACTATGGGGAAATGCTAACAAATCATCAGAAATTAGATTTAAAAACTGAAAGACAATCCAGCCTAATTTCATGCATTAGCCACAAAATCTATAAAGCAGAGTCAGAGTTTCTATTATTTACTTATTGAAAAAAAAAACTATCATAGGTATGGCATGTAGGGTGTAGGATGCTGAGGAGAAACTATTTCTGGAGAAAATATTATAACTGTTAAAAGTAATCTAAAACTGAAATGCAAATATGAGAAATCAATGAAGTAATTGGGGAAATGACATTATGGCTTTATTTTATGCACAAATTTGTGTAAACTTCACAAATTTTTTAAATGGGTGTTCAAACATTTTAAACTCTGTACTCTTCTCTCACAATAAAGTATTACACCAAGCAGCATACAAAATAGAAGCTGCTTTAACAATACCTGAATGCTCCCACCTGTATTGGACCTCTGAGATTTCTTCAGTCCCCTAAATTTTCATAGGAACCTGTTATCAATTCTTTCTAGATCCGAAATATAATCCAAGGAAGGCTTAGCTCTAGAATATTGCTTCAGCAAAGTATGACATCAATTGCATCATTTGGGGAAAAACCTACAAGGTCACATCTGATGAGAGCCATACTCTCTGCCCCAAATGAACTTCCACGACTAACTTCATGCCAATATTTTAGCCACACCAACATTATGGGAATAAACACTCAGGAATGTCAAGGGTCATCTAATTTGCATAATATCAATTCAATATTTTAAAAATATTTATTTAACATTCATTCACAGGAGAAGCTACATGCCACTTGGGGCAGGGTGGGGAGTTAAAGCGAGCCATGAGGCCTGGGCTCAATTCTATGCAACCCACTTAACAAATTAAAGCTCCCCTTCTAAATTGGACCCACCCTCAGTGGGAGGCAGCTTAATGACCATCTGTTTTTACTCAAAATACATCTCAGGGGAAGGAGGCATCTCACCTCACAGTTTATCAAAGTGTTTCCTTCCAATCTCAGACAAATATGTTCTCTGAGAAGAGGTCTGGCAAATATTTTATTTTTTCATCTTGTTAAATGTTGTGGGATGGTTCAGCAACATAAAACTATTTTATCAATCCTCATGGACTCTTCCTCAAGTCCTGGCTTTGATTAAGATCCAGGAGAAAGCCTGCTGTCTTTTAGGACACCCTGCTTAATGTTTCTGCAGAGTCTAAAATTTTTTTATTCCAAATTTGCTATTCTTAAAAATAGGAATCATTAACCCTTTGTATAGATGAGGAAACTGGGTCTCAGAAGTCAAGACAGTAAAAAGTTCAGGTTGTATGATTCGTAAATTACAAAGTCTAGATTCAAAAAACATGGTTTCATGAAGCTCCAATTGTCCATGGCCTTGCCCCAGTATTTGCTACACCTGATTGTGCTAGTCCTCTATTTAAATCCTAAGAAACAAAGCCATTTTGTTTTTTGGGATTTGCTACCATCACTTAGCATTATCTTCTCTAATTCCATCCATTTACCTGCAAATTCCATGATTTTATTCTCATTTATTGATGAGTAATATTCCATTGTGTATATATGCCAATTTTTGTTTTATTCATTCATCTATTGAAGAGCATCTAGGTTGGTCCCACAGTTTAGCTATTGTGAATTGTGCTGCTATAAACGTCGAATGTTTTCTCTGATATAAGGGGGCTGATTCATAGTGGGGTAGGGAGGGGGAGCATGGGAGGAATAGACAAATTTTAGATAGGGAAGAGGGGTAGGAGGGGATGGGAGAAGGCATGGGGTTAGAAATGATGGTGGAATGTGATGAACATTATTATCCAAAGGACATGTATAAAGACACAAATTGGAATGAATACACTTTGTATACAACCAGAGATATGAAAAATTGTGCTCTATCTGCATCATAAGAATTGTAATGCATTCCACTGTCATATATATATGTTTGTAAAATGAATCAAAGAATGACCAAAAAGTAAATACATTAAAGTGACAGAAAGAAAGAAAGAAAAAGAAAAGAAACAAAGCTATTTAAAGGGCACAAGGCAAAGCAGCTTGACTTGAATGGACAGAAGGGCCTATGTCCGCTTTACCTTGGTTTTGTTTTTTCTAATTAAATCAAGGTTTATGTTGTGAAAAGAATCAAGGAAGGCCCGCAAGGTGGGCAGACCCGCGACCCAGTGGTACATGGGCATGGTAGGGGGGGCAGGGCAGAGCCGCCGTCCGCGCTTGCAAGGTAAACAGACCTGTGACAGACTGGCGGGTCAGGCCCAGTGGCCTGCCAGTGTGGTACACACGTCACCCCAACTGGAGTAGAGGCAGAGCAGATCCTTCTCCCACGCCCGGATCAGGCCCTGCCGGTGTGGTGGCCACGTGACCCCAATTGGAGTGGGGGCGGAGCGGAACCGCCACCCGTGCCCGCAGGGTGAGCAGACCTGTGACCAACCTGCAGATCAGGCCCAGGGGTCCACAGGCGTGGTAGGAGGGGCAGGGCAGATCCGCCGCCCGCGCCTCCAAGGTAGGCAGACCTGCGACAGACCGGCGGATCAGGCCCAGGAGCCTGCCGGCGTGGTACACACACCACGCTAATTGGAGTAGGGGCAGAGCAGAGTCGCCGCCCGTGCCAGGAACAGGCCCAGCGACCTACAGGCGGGGTAGTCATGACACCCCAATTGGAGTAGGGGCAGAGCAGAGCCGCCACCTGTGCCCGAAAGGTGGGCAGATCTGCGACCGACCAGCGGGACAGGCCCAGTGGCCTGCCGGTACGACAGACACGCAACCCCATTTGGAGTAGGGGCAGAGTAGAGCCGCCGCCCGCGCCTGCAGGGTAGGCAAACCTGCAACCGACCGGCGGATCAGGCCCGGTGGCCTGCCGGCGTGGTACACTCGTCACCCCAATTGGAGTAGGGGCAGAACAGAGCCGCCGCCAGCGCCCAGAACAGGCCCAGTGACCTGCCGGCGTGGTAGCCACGACACCCCAATTGGAATAAGGAGAGAGCAGAGCCGCTGCCAGCGCCTGCAGGAAAGATACGCAAGCAGTATGAAAAGACAAGGAAAGAAAGGACCACAAGCAATGCAGGTCAACGCAACTTTAGAAGAGGTAACAGCTGCAGCAGATGGAATGTCAGATAAAGAATTCAGGATATACATGCTTCAGATGATCTGGAGTATCAAGGAAGACATTAAACAGCAAAATCAGACAATGAAAGATCACTTCGACAATGAATTACGCAAACAAATCCAGGAAGCAAAGGATCAACTATACAGGGAGATAGAGGTTATAAAAAAACAAGCAATCAGAAATCCTAGAAATGCAGGAAGCAATAAACCAACTTAAAAACTCAATGGAGAATACTACCAGCAGAGTAGAACACTTAGAAGATAGAACATCAGACAATGAAGACAAAGTATTTCAACTGGAAAAGAACATAGACAGCTCAGCAAGACTGTTAAGAAACCATGAGCAGAACATCCAAGAACTATGGGATAACATTAAGAGACCAAACTTAAGAGTCATTGGGATACAGGAAGGTACAGAGCTCCAAACCAAAGGAATGAGCAGTCTATTCAATGAAATAATACGAGAAAACTTCCCAGACTTGAAGAATGAGACAGAATCCCAAATCCTAGAAGCCTACAAGACGCCGAATGTGCAAAATCAGAAGAGATCCACACCTAGACACATTATAATGAAGATGCCCAACATACAGAATAAGGAGAGAATTTTAAAAGCTACAAGAGAAAGGAAGCAGATTACATTTAGGGGTAAGCCAATCAGGATAACAGCTGATCTTTCAACACAGACTCTGAAAGCTAGAAGATCCTGGAATAACATATTTCAAACACTGAAAGAAAATGGGTTCCAACCAAGAATTGTGTATCCAGCGAAATTAAGCTTCAGGATGGAGGATGAAATTAAAACCTTCCACGATAAACAAAAGTTTAAAGAATTCGCAGCTAGAAAACCATCTCTTCAAAACATCCTAGCCAAAGCATTACAGGAAGAGGAAATGGAAAATAACAATGAAAACCAACAGTGGGAGGTAGGACAGTAAAGGGGGGGAAAATAATCAAAGAGGAAAACAAACCATGTTTAGTAACACAAATAAACAAATACGGCTGGAAGAACAACCCATATCTCAATAATAACCCTAAATGTTAATGGCTTAAACTCACCAATTAAGAGACACAGGCTAGTAGAATGGATCACAAAACAAGACCCAACAATATGCTGCCTACAGGAGACGCATTTGATAGGAAAAGACATACATAGGCTGAAGGTGAAAGGTTGGGAAAAAATCATATCACTCATATGGACTTCGGAAACAAGCAGGAGTGTCCATACTCATATCAAATAAAATAGATTTCAAGCCAAAGTTAATCAAAAGGGATAAAGAGGGACACTACATACTGCTTAAGGGAACCATACACCAACAAGACATAACAATCATAAATATATATGCCCCAAACAATGGTGCAGCTATGTTCGTCAAACAAACTCTTCTCAAGTTCAAGAGTCTAATAGACCACCATACCATAATCATGGGAGACTTCAACACACCTCTCTCGCCACTGGACAGATCTTCCAAACAAAAGTTGAATAAGGAAACTATAGAACTCAATAACACAATTAATAACCTAGACTTAATTGACATATATAGAGTTTACCACCCAACATCAAGGAGTTACACTTTTCTCTCAACAGCACATGGATCCTTCTCAAAAATAGATCATATATTATGTCACAGGGCAACTCTTAGACAATATAAAGGAGTAGAGATAATACCATGCATCTTATCTGATCATAATGGAATGAAACTGAAAATCAACGATAAAAGAAGGAAGGAAAAAGCATACATCACTTGGAGAATGAACAATAGGTTACTGAATGATCAATGGGTTATAGAAGACATCAAGGAGGAAATTAAAAAATTCTTAGAGATAAATGAAAACACAGACACAACATATCGGAATCTATGGGACACATTGAAAGCAGTTCTAAGAGGAAAATTCATTGCTTGGAGTTCATTCCTTAAAAAAAGAAAAAAACCAACAAATAAATGATCTCATACTTCATCTCAAAATCCTTGAAAAAGAAGAGCAAAGCAAGAGCAAAAGAAGTAGAAAGCAAGAAATAATTAAAATCAGAGCTGAAATTAATGAAATCGAAACAAAAGAAACAATTGAAAAAATTGGCAAAACTAAAAGTTGGTTCTTTGAAAAAATAAACAAAATCGACAGACCCTTAGCGATGCTAGCGAAGAGAAGAAGAGAGAGAACTCAAATTACTAGCATACGGGATGAAAAAGGCAATATCACAACAGACACTTCAGAAATACAGAAGATAATCAAAAACTATTTGGAATCCTTATACTCCAATAAATTAGAAGATAGTGAAGGCATCGATAAATTTCTTAAGTCATATGATCTGCCCAGATTGAGTCAGGAGGATATAGAAAACGTAAACAGACCAATATCAATTGAGGAAATAGAAGAAACCATAAAAAGACTACCAACTAAGAAAAGCCCAGGTCCGGATGGGTATACAGCAGAATTTTACAAAACCTTTAAAGAAGAACTAATACCAATACTTTTCAAGCTACTTCAGGAAATAGAAAAGGAGGGAGAACTTCCAAATTCATTCTATGAGGCCAACATCACCCTGATACCTAAACCAGACAAAGACACTTCAAAGAAAGAAAACTACAGACCAATATCTCTAATGAACCTAGATGCAAAAATCCTCAATAAAATTCTGGCGAATCGGATACAAAAACATATCAAAAAAATTGTACACCATGATCAAGTAGGATTCATCCCTGGGATGCAAGGCTGGTTCAATATACGGAAATCAATAAATGTTATTCACCACATCAATAGACTTAAAAATAAGAACCATATGATCATCTCGATAGATGCGGAAAAAGCATTCGACAAAGTACAGCATCCCTTTATGTTCAAAACTCTAGAAAAACTAGGGATAACAGGAACATACCTCAATATTGTAAAAGCAATCTATGCTAAGCCTCAGGCTAGCATCATTCTGAATGGAGAAAAACTGAAGGCATTCCCTCTAAAATCTGGAACAAGACAGGGATGCCCTCTCTCTCCACTTCTCTTCAACATAGTTCTCGAAACACTGGCCAGAGCAATTAGACAGACGAAAGAAATTAAAGGCATAAAAATAGGAAAAGAAGAAATTAAATTATCACTATTTGCAGATGATATGATTCTATACCTAGCAGACCCAAAAGGCTCTACAAAGAAACTATTAGAGCTAATAAATGAATTCAGCAAAGTGGCAGGATATAAAATCAACACGCATAAATCAAAGGCATTCCTGTATATCAGGGACAAATCCTCTGAAATGGAAATGAGGACAACCACTCCATTCAAAATATCTTCAAAAAAAATAAAATACTTGGGAATCAACCTAACAAAAGAGGTGAAAGACTTACACAATGAAAACTACAGAACCCTAAAGAGAGAAATAGAAGAAGATCTTAGAAGATGGAAAAATATACCCTGTTCATGGATAGGCAGAACTAACATCATCAAAATGGCGATATTACCAAAAGTTCTCTATAGGTTTAATGCAATGCCAATCAAAATCCCAACGGCATTTCTTGTAGAAATAGAGAAAGCAATCATGAAATTCATATGGAAAAATAAAAGACCCAGAATAGCAAAAACAATGCTAAGCAAGAAGTGTGAATCAGGTGGTATAGCGATACTAGACTTCAAACTATACTACAGAGCAATAGTAACAAAAACAGCATGGTACTGGTACCAAAACAGGCGGGTGGACCAATGGTACAGAATAGAGGACACAGAAACCAATCCACAAAACTACAACTATCTTATATTTGATAAAGGGGCTAAAAGCATGCAATGGAGGAAGGATAGCATCTTCAACAAATGGTGCTGGGAAAACTGGAAATCCATATGCAACAAAATGAAACTGAATCCCTTTCTCTCGCCATGCACAAAAGTTAATTCAAAATGGATCAAGGAGCTTGATATCAAATCAGAGACACACCGTCTGATAGAAGAAAAAGTTGGCTACGATCTACATTCGGTGGGGTTGGGCTCCAAATTCCTCAATAGGACACCCATAGCACAAAAGTTAATAACTAGAATCAACAAATGGGACTTACTCAAACTAAAAAGTTTTTTCTCAGCAAAAGAAACAATAAGAGAGGTAAATAGGGAGCCTACACCCTGGGAACAAATCTTACTCCTCACACTTCAGATAGAGCCTAATATCCAGAGTATACAAAGAACTCAAAAAATTAGACAATAAGAGAACAAACAACCCAATCAACAAATGGGCCAAGGACCTGAACAGACACTTCTCAGAGGAGGACATACAGTCAATCAACAAGTACATGAAAAAATGCTCACCATCTCTAGCTGTCAGAGAAATGCAAATCAAAACCACCCTAAGATACCATCTCACTCCAGTAAGATTGGCAGCCATTATGAAGTCAAACAACAACAAATGCTGGCGAGGATGTGGGGAAAAGGGTACACTTGTACATTGCTGGTGGGACTGCAGATTGGTGCAGCCAATTTGGAAAGCAGTATGGAGATTTCTTGGAAAGCTGGGAATGGAGCCACCATTTGACCCAGCTATTCCCCTTCTCGGTCTATTCCCTAAAGACCTAAAAAGAGCATGCTACAGGGACACTGCTACATCGATGTTCATAGCAGCACAATTCACAATAGCAAGACTGTGGAACCAACCTAGATGCCCTTCAATAGACGAATGGATAAAAAAAAAAAATGTGGCATTTATACACAATGGAGTATTACTCTGCATTAAAAAATGACAAAATCATAGAATTTGCAGGGAAATGGATGGCATTAGAGCAGATTATGCTAAGTGAAGCTAGCCAATCCCTAAAAAACAAATGCCAAATGTCTTCTTTGATATAAGGAGAGTAACTAAGATCAGAGTAAGGACGAAGAGCAGGAGAAGAAGATTAACATTTAACAGGGATGAGAGGTGGGAGGGAAAGGGAGAGAGAAGGGAAATTGCATGGAAATGGAAGGAGACTCTCAGGGTTATACAGTGGAGGGGGTAGAGAGAGAGGAGGGGAGGGGAGGGGAGAGGTGGGGAGGGGGGATGGTGGAAGATGGGAAAGGCAGCGGAGCACAACAGACACTAGTATGGCAATATGTAAATCAATGGATGTGTAACTGAGGTGATTCTGCAATCTGTGTATGGGGTGAAGGTGGGAGTTCATAACCCACTTGAATCAAAGTGTGGAATATGATATGTCAAGAAATTTGTAATGTTTTGAACAACCAACAATAAAAAATTAAAATTAAAAAAAAAAAGAATCAAGGAAGAGTGAAGCTAAGCAGAAAGAGGTTAAAATAAGAAGGTTTAGTTTGCATTTTGGAAAACTGAAATAGTAAACACATTTTGTTACCATCGTTATCTAACATGTATTAAGCATTTACTACACAACCTATGAGCTAGCACTATTTTAATCACCATTTTTAAATTTCTGGTACCAAATGGCCACTGGAACTTCCTATCACATGTCTCTTACCCAGATCCTTAGGTGAGGGAAGAGGAGCTTCCGGAAGTCCTTAACATAGAGATTGTAGGAATAGCTTGACCTGTAAATGCATTTCTCTGGGAAAAGTCTCAATAGTTTCGTTGGATCATTAAGAGAATTAATGAGCTAAAAATTATTAAGAAAACTCCTACAGCTTCATATTGTACTTGTAAAAAGAATTTTGTCCTTTCTAATTATCCTACACACTGCCTAGCCTCCAGCGTGTTCTGTCTTCAGGACTTTAGATGGAAATATTTAATCAGCTGTTGAGCATCACCCTTGTCAAGGACCTCCTAAATCTCAGACCCAGCATACCTACAAGTGTGCATGTGCCCATACACACGTTCTCCTCCTGCTTTGTTCATCTCCTGTGACAGCACTGCCTCTTATCCATCCTGGAAAGCTTGTAGTCATCCTATTAGTCTTCTTCTGCTTCTTTCAATCAAGCACCAACCACAGCCCATTATACCTCATAAGGAACTGCTGAACACATCCCATCTCTGACAGCCTTACCTTGATCTTTTCAACAATCTCTTTAAACCACCCACTCCATGTTACTCTAAGTGGCTCATCAAAGAGGCTAAGACCACATAATACACAAGGTCAGCAAGGACTTTGTTTCCAATTTTCCATCTTTCTCATTATTTTGCCTTCACACTTTATATTCCATTTCCAGAACTACATCTTTTAGAAAACAAATGTCCTCCATATTTTGTTTTTCTTAAACTGTTGGCACTTTGCAGCACATTCATTCCAATCTCCCTCCCACCCACTGCCCGCCTTCTAACAAATTTCTATACAAATTATTGACTCTTTTTCTTGAAGCCTTCCTGAATGCCCAAGGGGAAATTAAATGCTTCTCCTCTGTGCTTCGGTCCAGATCAGTGGTTCTCAAACTGTAGTATGCAGCAGACACACCTGGAAGACTTGCTCAAGCATAGATTGCTGACTCAGGTTTTGATTCATCAGATCTTGGGGTGAGGCCTGAGGGTTGACCGGGTCAGACAGTCACCATGTAGGATTTAGCTTCTTGCTTACTGGACCAGCATGACTGGGTAGCCATCTATGCCTGAGGTTCACATAGCATTAGCCACTCTTTCCATAAAGGGTGCTGGAACTGGCAGGCAGGTGAGGTCAGCACTGCCTGTTAAGCACATCTGCCCCAAAGGTATTGATCTGTTTTGCTCCTAATCAGAAGTAACAGCATTTTAACCTCCTTCAACAGAAATCACTAGTGGTATTGTTTTAGAAATTTTATCTCCAAAGTTTTCAGAAGGCTGTAGGAGAAAATTATCAAAGCTCTTAAAGTTGTAACATCTGAAAATTACAGTAATCGTGAAACTTTTATCTCCTGAAGAATCAAATAGAACAATTATTTAATCCTGAAAATAATTTTAAGAGTGAGAGCAAAGAAACACATTAGTTGCACAGGTATTTAGAAAACTAATGTCATATTTGCAAAAATAAAACAGTCCTTTCAAATTGCTGAGAAATATGACAGTATAAAAAGAAATATTCAAGATTTTTTTTTCATCCTGGAATAAATGTATACAAAAACAGGCGATTTATCTACTTGAAAAGCAAATATGTAAGCAGCTTTCTTGACAAGGACCTCTCCCATGGTGCAGTCTTTCTGAGGGTCATTATGTAAGTTGTATACACAGATGGAAGCAACAGCAGTAGAATCAACTTTATCTTAATTAACATGATTTTTTGCTTTGAGACTCTTTGAAGGTTATTTCCTTAGTTTAAGACATCATGGAAAAAAGTTAATTTGTGTCCCTTTAAAAGATAACTTCTGGGCCGGGATTGTGGTTCAGCAGTAGACTGCTCACCTAGCACCTTCGAGGCCCTGGATTTGATCCTTAGCACCACATTAAAAAAATGAATAAAATAAAAAAGATATTGTGTCCAACTAAAACTAAAATATATATATATATATATATATATATATATATATATATATATATATATATATATATATAATAACTTCTGTGATCCTACAGAAACACAGGAGCACAAAGAAAAAAATCTATCTCCTTCCTCCACCCATCCTCTATTTGAAAATAGTCCTTTTTGTTAGCATTTACTAAATCAAACTTGCTTCAACATGTTTCAAATTATGTAGCATGTTTAAGACATTACCTGCTTTGTTCACATGAATAAATACGCATCTCTTGCATGATCTGCTCAGTATCTGGTGCCTAATGAATGTTAAACATCCTGGACTCTGCTTCTCTCCTTTGAGTTTAAAGAGGTGCTTGTTATTTGCCCTCTCAAACATGAATTAGAAAAAGAACTTCAACAGCCCCTTTCCCAGCAGTTATTTCTGCCAGATTTCTTTTGATCTGAACCAGATTCCCAACTGGCAGTCTCTCTGGATGACTATAAGTTCTTATAATTTTACAGGGAATGGTAACTTATTTCCTCAGTCCCCTCACACATTAGACAACTTGAATAGGCAGGTTTTTGTAGATTTATTGGATTTATTAATGCCTTTAATAAAAATCACCTAGAATTATACCCTGGTAGCAGGACATTTCTATGTTGTTGGTGCACCCATGCTTACCAGCGATCAGAATCAACTTACTAGTTTGCATTTTTTCAAGTTATATCAATGGAAGAAATAGGTAGTTTTAATGTTTTTTTTTTAACCTATTAAGAGATTGACCCAAGGTTCCCAATAGCTTGTGTTTTTAAATGAATTTTTCTTCCCTTTCTCCCAACTTCTCTACATGACAGATGAACTCAGAATCCCATTGCAAGAGTCAGGGAAATGAGGGACATCAGAAGATAAAGTCATTTTCAAGGTAGGATAATGCCTCGTTTCAACCCAGCTGAGATTCTTGCCATCAGAAGACTGTTGCAAGAATGTTGGCATTTACCTGACAGAAAAGAAATACTTCTCTCTCCTTTCTATACTGTCCAAGGTATTTAATGCCAACAAACACTCATCTTATTCCTATTCGTCACGGTTTAAAATGATCATATTCAGTCTTAAATTTTCTTCATAAATAAAATATCCTTATTTTCTTTTTTTGTGTTAATTTGTCTCTACTCATACTGTCTCCTCAAAATTCTTTATCTGTTTTAAATTGTAAGGATCCCTAAATTAAGAGCAGGATATATGATGTCACCCAAAGAAGTAAAGAAAGGTACTTGAAAGAAAGTTATCAAAGACATTCAGTTATTTGATTTTTATCATCACAGATATAAAATATTAAATGTTTCCTTGGAATTAAATTCTTGATAATCTACTGAGAAGGAAGGTAAGCTAACAAGATGTTAGGTTAGTATTCTCATATTCCAACACATATGAGCATGCAAATATGTATGCTTAATATTTTTACAATTATTATTTCATCAATAACCCCAATAACTGTAAGATGTATTATTACTTGCAAGTTTTAGACAAGAAACTAATGCTCAGAGATGTTACCAAGCTTTCTCGTAAAAAGAAGTGACAAGAACATAGGAATATATTCCAGAATAGCAGTGATAATAATATTATATATATTCAAAAATAATATATATATAAATATACATATTTATATATATACATATACAACAAATATATAGATCTATATATTTAAATAGATAGATATAAATAAATAATGTGAAGGCATGTTGAATCTGAATATAGATTATTTATAGTTAATAAATTTCTTAATTTCTTCTTATTCCTGACTTCAATAAATTTAAGATCATCCTCTAAGCACTTATATACTGAAGTCAAAAGTTTGACTCTTACTACCACAAAGGAGTCAATTTTTCTAAGCATGAATTTCCCACTGATATGTGGGATAAGAAAAGAACATTGTTAGCATTTAAGGGCTATTTTTAAAAAGAAGAAAAAAAGAAAGGTTTTTCTTCACAAACCAAAGCAGACACAGTGTTTGTGACTGTCATAAATTACTTCCTAGGAAGGAAGCACTTGTCCCTTGTCCCTTGTTCTTCCTAGGCTGCTCCCCACCCCACCCCACTCCCTTTAAGGAAAAAAAATGATAATAAAGTTGAGGTCTGCTGAGTCATTTTCATAGTGTTCTTTCATATGCTGGTATTGGTCACCTTACAAGTAATATTTTTTCCCAGTTGCCCTTGTGGACTATTTTCTATGTGCCTGTTGTTATTAAGATACTCCACTCCTCTCAAAACCCCATGAGGTAGCTACTATTACATTCTCTCCCCAGCAATAACTAATGAGTCTAATGAAACATAGCTACCTCATTAAGGAACAAGGGAGAATGCTGAGATTCCAGTGCATGATTTCCTGTCTGCCATGGAAAATTCCAAGCAACATTCTGTGACTTGCCAGATTATAAGACTTTAATGTCACTATTTCACATGCTGAGAGTTTAAAAGAAAGGAAAGTACTAGAAAATTGTATGGATGGTCGATGGGTTAGACATTACTGCCATTCCTTGGAAATCCTTCCACAAGCAGAAAGTGGCTGGAAATGACACAGTGCTCCTGACACCAACCCAGATTCCATGCACCCACCCTTATCATCACACTTTTTCTTTCCTCCTATTTCTGGTTCCTTGTTAGTGCGTATTTTCCTGTATCACTTACTCATTTTCCTGTAAGTATTGGTTATCTTTTTTCTCCTATTGCAATGTAAACTTCTATATGTATGGTTTATATTCTTGTGTATACATGAATGGGTGAATGTAAGTATACATTTTGTTTGAAAGGATCTGACAAAAGATATTTTTGTGTTGTTTGTTTTCAAAAACAAATTTCAAGTGTTAGTTACATCTACTATTCTGGATGCTAGAGAGATTTTTCCTCTTATGTAGCCTGGAGGGGAATATGAGTAGGGACTGAGTGATGAAGAGGGAGAAAAACTGAGAAGTAGGTAGCAGTGACCTCAAGAGCTCAAAGTGGAAAAAGATACAAGTGGAATCAGATATTTTGTGAGCAACCATCCACGTAGGATATTACCATTCATTTTCAATATTACTTGACTCATTTTTGAAATTCCCTTCAGTTCTTGTTTCTTCCATTTTTTTAAGAGAGTTTTCCAACCTATGGTCTATATTTATACCCACACTTTCTAGTGGGCAATCTTGGTGCTGCCGTTAGACATTCCTTATAATACCATCAATCTTACCTTTAAGAAATCTACCTCGATACCTATGATAATAGTAGAGTGGTACTTTCTTCCCCAACAGAGATGGTACTTTATGAGATTGTCACTTATACTTTCAGAACACTTTTTATTGAAAGAGTATCTTTCAAATTCAATTGAAATGGAAAAATGGAATTACAATGATATTTAATGTCATGAAATAAAGGTAAACCTACAAATCTTGTGATAAATGCTCTGGAATGACTATGTGGAATAGTGAGAAGAGCATGGACTTGAATCAGCCAAATGACCCTTCTGATTTTATCTTGTTTAGCTACAAAATGACGATAACAATTCCCCGGTAAGTTGTTAGGATTCAGATGAATTTCCAGAAATTCTGCCAAGCACAGAGTAGTGACTTAATAAAGCAAAATTATTACTATTAATTTATTTGACCCACAGAGCAGCACTGTAACAAAAAGAAAAGAAACAAATTTTAGTTTTTAATTTTTTTCCAGGAGGAAGCTGACCTACCTTAATCACCCTCACCTCACTTTTTGCATCTTGAATTGAAAGCTTTGCTTACATCCCTGCCTCCCTTTCCTAGACAATAAGCTTTTCAGAATAGGGCCTACACTGTTAGATGGCATTGCCAATGGCTAATTCTTTGCCAGGACATATAGTTTGATAGTTAATTTGATTTGTCCACTTGACTGAGCCATGGGACGTACCAACATTGGGCCAGACATTATTCTTGGTGTCTGTGAGGGTGTTTGGGGATGAGATTGATATTTGAATCTACAGACTGAGTAGATTGCCCTCCCTAATGTGTGTAGGCCTTACCTAATCAATCAAAGAACTGAATAGAACAACAAAGACTGAGCAAGAGGGAACCCTGCCTGCCTGACTGGCTGAACTGTAACATTGGTCTCCCCACCTTGGGTCTAAAACCTCTCAGCCTTGCGTATGGAATTGACAACATTGGCTTTCAAGTTCTACAGTTCTTGGACTTGGACTGGAACTCCATCAGCTCTTCTGGAGCTTCAGTTTGCTGTACAGACCTTGGATTTCTCAACCTCCATAATGATATAAACCAATTCTTTGTAATAAATTTCTCTCTTTCATTTATGTGTGAATGTGTGTGTGTCTGTGTGTGTATACACACACACAAAATTCATCTCAAACCCAATTATGGAACTGATTTAAGTGAGTGAAACCTTCCCTAAGTCATGAGCTCTCTAGGAAGGACAACTCCTGATGGATTTTAAACACTCACCTTAGAAGAATCAGTTTAGAGTTTCAAATTGAACTTCAGGCTTTGATCCTCAAATCAATTTCTGATGGAGAAATGCAGCTCTGGTTTTGACTGAAGAAAGCTACAATATTGAAATGAGTTTTTGGACATTGAACAGCTGTTTTTAAAAATTCCATGATTCCACTTTAAGTAAGACACATGTGGATTAAATTTTCTCAAAATATACAAGTTTGAAACACTAAGGGGAACCTGGTTTGGGTTTGGTTGGCTGAAAAGCATTTGCAATCCAATGCCTATCTCTTTCCTCCACAACTCTTGCTGAAAGTTTTCTTCTTGCAAACTGCTTTTCACTCACAAACTCCGCATATGGAAGAGTGATGTCAGGAATGAGAACAATATTGAAAATCAGTCCTGGAAGAAGTTGTTCCTGAAATTTAATAAACCGTGAACCAACTCTATGTGCAACTCCTATAAGTCTCTTTGATAACCTCGTACCACCAGAAAGTATCAGGCTGTTTTCAAATCACTTTAAAAATCACCTCTTGAAACAGTATATCATTGAAGCTTGGATCTTCATTATTTCTCGATTTATGAACTGTTCTATCTTTTATTTTGGGAGGTAGTTATTTCACTCTGTTAGAAAGATCCTCTAGAATTCCTTTTTAAACATAAGATACTTTCTAGGGGACAAAAAAAATTGCCTTTGTAAAATCCCAGTAAAGTAGTAAATGTGCATTTAGATGGCCTTTTTCTGAAATGGTTTTAGTACCACAAAAACTATAAACTTCAGTTTTGAAAAAGACAGTTCACTTGGTCTTGAGTACAGTGGCAAGATTCACACTACAAACATCGGATGGATACATTTTCTGTTAGTTACATTTTTAATTTGGGGATTTATCTTAAGAAAAATGTAATGGTTAAATACAAGGAGTATTTCAAAGATGTAATTTCTATTGCATTTCTTTTAAGTCAGCAATGAACTGGTGGAAGGTCACATAGGGTAACTGGAAGATGCAGAGGGTCGCAGGGTATACATGACCAGGCAAGCTTACCACCAGACCAATGTGGTCTGCTCTGTGTACAGACATCCTGTGGTTAGCTGAGTCAATAACTGAAGCTCCCAAAGCTACTTTTCCCAACAAAAATAATGGGCTTTAATAAACTTGTCCTGACTGTTGTGTGAGGAGTGAAACAGGGAAAGGATCACCAGAAGGGGACTGTATTGTGATACTTACCACTCACTCCCATCAACAACAATTATTGAACACCTCCTTTGTAAAGAATAATGCACTAACCAGGCCTGTTGGATACAAAGTATAAGATGTAACCCATACCTCTACAAAACTCTTGATTGAGTGTTGAGAGCCACAGCCGAAGGGGCCCCAGCAAACTTCCAGCTGCCAGCAAACTTCCAGCTGCTGGCTGATGATTGGCTCACAGCGGCCCCAGCAACATCTAGCTGATTGGCTCCTCGGCCCCAGCAACATATAGCTGATTGGCTCCTCTGCGGTGATGCTCATTGGGCTGTTTCCCTGCCCTTTCAGACCAAGGAGCTGCTCATTGGGGGACTTTTTTGGCTCCGCCCACGTGACCCAGCCAATCGGCCTCAAGAGCAGGAGGATTGTGGGAGGTGGAGAGAAGCTTGTGTGGGAGAGAGAGGCTTGTGGAAAGCCGGTGGTGGCAGTTGAGGCTCTGAGGGTTTTTCCTGAGAGGCTGTTTTGTTTGGCGTGTGTGGTTCTAAAAATAAAGTTAGTTTCTTTTGACAAGTGGCTCCTGATTGTGCCCAGCCAGACTGCGGCATTTGGTGGCCTGTACGGGGAAATCCTACCAGCATCTTCAAGAGATACTATAGCATTAACTACATACTGACTATCAGAAAATAAATTAAATACAGAATCTTTAAACATCACAAAAGCTTGTAAAACTGCATTAAGCTCTACCTTTTGAGCTGATTGTTTGGGTACTAAAAATGTAAAAGTTTGATCAGTGGTAACTACTGCTGCTGTACCATTATTTGACCCATCAGTGAATATATTTGGAGCATTCATGATAGGTGTTTTTCTTGTCATTTTTGGAAAAATTACAGGATGCAATGACCAAAAAGACAATAAAGGATTAGATGGTAAGTGGTTATCAAATGAAACATTAGATTTGCACATGATTATTGCCCAAGTATTTAACTCATTAGCTAACTCATCAATTTGATCCATAGTATATGGAGTAATAATTTTATTGGGAGAAATTCCAAACACTCCCTTTGCTGCTTTTATTCCTTTGAGTATTAATTGTCCTACAGCCTCAGGATACCTAGTAAGAATAGTGTTAGGAGAATAAGATAAATGTATCCATAATAATGGACCTTCTTGCCAAAATACTCCTGTAGGAATATTTTTTGTTGGTAGTACAATAAATAATAAAGGCAAACTTATATCAATTCTATCCAAATGCATATTTTCCATATATGTTTCAATGATTTTTAATGCCTTTCTTGCTTCAGGCGTTAACATTCGGGGTGAATTTGGATCTGATGGACCTTTTAGGATATCAAATAAAGGTCCCAACTCTCCTGTTGGTATACCTAAATAAGGCCTTATCCAATTTATGTCTCCTAATAACTTTTGAAAGTCATTAAGTGATTTGAGTTGATCCAGTCGTATTTGAATTTTTGGTGGACGGACCATGGTTGAGGATAATAGAACTCCTAAATAATTAATTGGAAAATTTAATTGTACTTTATCTATTGCTATCTCTAGATTATAATTTTTTAATAAGTTTGTAAGTGTGGCATAACATTCTAGCAATGTGTTTTTATCTTTGTGTGCTAATAATACATCATCCATATAGTGAAATATTTGTAGTTCAGGATTTTGATTTCTAAGTGGCTGGATTACTTTGTTAACATAAATTTGACACATAGTTGGGCTGTTAGCCATCCCTTGAGGGAGTACTTTCCATTCATATCTCTGATCAGGACCTTCATGATTCAGTGCAGGGATAGTAAATGCAAAACGTGGACTATCCTCAGGATGAATTGGAATTGAAAAAAAAACAATCTTTAATATCTATAACTAAAACATACCAGGTTTTTGGCAAAGCAGACAATTGAGGAATCCCTGATTGAGCAGGTCCCATAATAACCATCTCATTATTAATGGCTCTTAAATCTTGCAATAATCTCCATTTACCAGATTTCTTTTTGATGACAAAAATGGGAGTATTATGGGGAGATACAGAAGGTTGTATATGTCCTTCTGCTAATTGTTGTTTGACCAGGTAATGGGCTGCTTGTATCTTTTCTTTAGTCAGGGGCCACTGAGGAACCCATACTGGTCTTTCTGATTTCCAAGTAATTTTTATTGTCTCAGTGGCCCTTTCTGAAAATCCAACCCATGTCTTTCTGTTCCTTGATCTATTTGTATTGGTGCTGCTATACCTTGTTCTTGTTTTTCTAATCTTTTTCCTTTCCTAAAACCTTGTCTAGTCGTAATAGTGGGTGCATTTTGGTTGATGTTATTTGTTAATGTCAAACCTAATTGATCTAGGACATCTCGTCCCCATAAATTTACGGGAAGATGATCCAATACATATGGCTGTATAGTTCCTTCACATCCTTCAGGATCCTTCCAATCTAATACCATTGCACTTCTATGGGGATTAGTTGCCACTCCTAGGCCTCGAAGCGTTTGAGTGGCTTGTTGTAATGGCCAATGTTTTGGCCATTCTTGACGAGAGATGATGCTAAGGTCTGCACCTGTATCCAGTAGCCCATTAAATTCATGTCCTTGAATATTTAGTTTTAGCATGGGGCGAGAATCTAAATTTAAAGAAAGCATAGCCCAATCTACACCTGTGGAGCCTAATCCCTTGGAACCTCTTTCTACAGTACAACTGGAAAATTTATCATGTAGGCTGGGTATTATTAGTAACTGTGCTATTCTATCTCCTGGTGAAATTACTGATATACCCTTTGGAGAACTGGCTATAATTTTTATTTCACCTTCATAATCGGGATCAGTTACCCCAGGACTTATCATAAGTCCTTTTAGAGTAGAAGAGCTGCGTCCCAATAATAAGCCTACTGTTCCTTTGGGAAGAGGTCCTTTCACCCCTGTGGGAATGATTTGAACTCCCATCTCTGGAGTTAGTACTGCTCTGGCGGAGGTGCAGATGTCCAACCCTGCGCTCCCTCTGGTTTGTCTGATGAGGGATCTGATGGACAATGTGTCCTGGGCACTACCCTGATGGGGTTGCTGGGTTCCTCCAGTGCTCCGTATATTTGTGGTTTTGGGCCCCGGAGCATTGGGCCCCCCTGTCCATTTTTGGGCAATGGAGCCCGATGCCTTTCTCCACGATATCGTGGATAAACACCTGGTCCTTGTTCGTTTTTTGATAATGGAGTACCCTCTATGGTGGTTTGAGAACGGCATTCATTAGCCCAATGTCTCCCTCTACGGCATCGTGGGCAAATACCTGGTATTCTACTCCTTTGATACCTAGTTTTGTTAAACCCTCCTCCAATGGGGCAATTCCTTTTAAAATGTCCTGTTTGTTCACAATTGTAGCATGTTCTTGGCCTGGCATCTAAAGCCTGTTTTACTGCAGCTGCCACAATTTGCTCTTGTTCATTAATGTCTCTGGCATCTAAAGCCTGTTTTACTGCAGCTGCCACGACTTGCTCTTGTTCACTAATGTCTCTACATAATTTAATATATGTGTTTAAATCTTCATGTTTCCATGGTCTAATGATATCTCTGCACCAACGATTCGCTTGCTCATAAGCCAGGTGTTTTAGTAATGGCATTGCTTGTTCTGTATTCCCAAAAACTCTGGTAGCTGTTTGAATAAGCCTATCTACAAATTCAGCATAAGGTTCATTAGCTCCTTGTATTACCTTAGATAATTGACCTTGTAAACCTCCATGTCCTTGTAAAGTCTTCCATGCCTTAATTGCATCTACAGCAATTTGTGCATATACACCAGGATCATATGCAATTTGTTGCTGCTGATCCTCATAAGGTCCCTTTCCTAACAACATATCTAGATTTCTCTGAGGATAACCAGCTGCTGCATTTCGCCTAGCCGTCTCCTTGCAAAATTCCTCATTGGCAACCTTCCATAACAGGTATTGTCCTCCATTTAGCACAGCTTTACACATATTAGCCCAATCTGCTGGCGTCATGTTCAAATTGTTAATGGATTCGACCATGCTTACAGTGAAGGGTGCTTGAGGACCATAGGTTGTTACAGCCTCTTTTAGCTGCTTCATTGTTTTGAAATTTAAAACTTGGTAAAATCGCTGCCCTCCTGCCTCAAATACAGGGCATGTTAATATTTGAGATCTTGTCTCAGGATCCCAACTATCAACTGCGGGGGTTGGGGACCTCCCAGCATATGGAGGTGGCCTTGTTAGTTGGACACTTACGTCCTCTGGTGATAGAAAGGTGTTAGTAGCAGTCTCCTGTAGAGGTGGTGCTGTTGGTTGGACACTTACACCCTCTGGTGATAGAAAGGTGTTAGTAGCAGTCTCCTGTTATAACTTTCCCCCTGATGGCTTTTTCTGTTTTACACTTTCTTTCTCTGTCTGACTAGCTTGAGAGGCCTTCTCTTTTACTTGAATCTTTTCCTCTGTCTGACTAACTTGAGAGACTTTCTCTTTTACTTGAATCATTATGTCTTCTTCTTCCTCTACCATTGTCTGGACTGAAGGCTTTGGACTAAGCAAACAAGATATGAACGTCCACAATGGCAATGTGCCAACTGGCAGAGTCCCTGGGCTTTTCTTTTCTATTCTTTTTAAATCTTCACCATGATGGTTCCATTGTGATATATTTAACAACTCCTCCTTAAAAAGCCATGGGCTACATTTTTGTATTGTATCAACGTATGCCCTGATTGTTCTTGATTTTACTGAGATGCCTCCTTCCTCTAACAATTTACTTAACACTCTTTCAGTTTGTTTTTTACTAATTTCTGATCCCATATTTCTACTAGAATACAACCCAACAAGATAACGCCTAACAAAACTGAAACTGAGTGAAACAAAATTGGAACAACACAAAATCATTATAATAGCCTCCTGAAATGTCCATCCGTCCTTTCTCCCTATCTGTTCCTCAGATGTGAGCGGTTTTTCTTCCATCTTACACATCTCCAGGGACAGGCAACTTAAAACAAAAGTGAAACAAAATAACAAAAGAAGAATCTTAAAATGGTTACCCATCCTCTCGCCCTGCCCTCAGGGGCGAGTAGTTCACTTACCAGCAGTCGCTCCCCATGCGAGCCACCAAATGCCGCAGTCTGGCTGGGCACAATCAGGAGCCACTTGTCAAAAGAAACTAACTTTATTTTTAGAACCACACACGCCAAACAAAACAGCCTCTCAGGAAAAACCCTCAGAGCCTCAACTGCCACCACCGGCTTTCCACAAGCGGCAATTGAGTTTAGGAATATGAACTATGCAACCTCATTCATTTTCCCCCTCCCTCTGTCATTCTCTACATATTTATGGAAACACAAATATGCACAAGTAAGCATGTGTGCATATAAAAAAAATACACACATGTAAAAACTCAGTAAATGAAGGCCAGCATATAAGAAATTACCCTGAAGCTGTTACAAACAGTAACCATTCCAGAAGGGCTTATGTCAGTTTTTTGTTGTTGTTGTTGTTGTTGTTGTTGTTGTTTTATGGGGAGTTAAAAGAGAGTGAAAAGATTCAAGGAAGAAGAGACAACCAGAAGGAAGAATTTCTCTGGCATCACATGTTTTTGCTAATGTCCATGTTATAAGTGATTAGGCTTTGAAGCAAGGTGGTGATTATGAGGACAAGTACAGAAAGGCATGACTTTTGGAGACACTTGGGAAATAGGAGGCTATAATTCTCATACTTTTATTGTCCCTACCCTGGAGAACTGTCTGTGACCACCCATCTACAGAAATGCTTCTCAAGTGGCAAGGACTAGATTTGCTTTTTCCCAATCCATCATGGACTAATAGTTTTATAAAATGCAATAAAAATAAATTAGTAGAAAAATGAAATTAAAAATAACCACTCTTAAAATAAAGTCCTATTTTTTTTTTATTATGAAATTCAAACATAAGGTTACATTTTAGTAAATATAATAAGAACAAATCTAATGTGGGTAAAAAACAAAACAAAAAAATCTGTAAATGTTGTTCATTAATAATGTGCATGTAGGCAATTGCTACTACACTCATAACTTTTTTTCTTTACTCACCTTATGACTAAACTAAAATTATTAGTAAAATAGTCAGTCCCAACAACAAAAGCCTATTCCCACATTTAAAAAAAATAAAGTGTATTGATACTTGGGGTTTCTAATTTTTTTTTTTTTAGTTATCAATGGATCTTTTAATTAATTAATTAATTATATGTAGTGCTGAGGATCAAACCCAAGGACTCACACATGCCAGACAAGCACTCTACCACTGAGCCACAGTTCCAGCCCTGATACTTGGTTTTTAACATGACAAATGAGCTAGCTTTTCACTTATTAAATTATTTAATCTAAGTTGAATTGATGGCAACTCTACTTTCAGGGAATAATATATTTTTAAACTCTTTCTATATTTTGTTTTAATTACATTTTATAGTAAAGATAACACCTTGAATGTGTATTGATGGAAATGGAAAGAGCCACTTGGCATGTGCAGAAGTGTTCATATTTAACTGATCCAAAATGAAACAAGGGCCACTGTAATTTTAAAATCTATATTTATTCCTTTATTGGTAACCAGTTCCAATTTTTTTTTCCTGCAAAATTACAGTGAAATTATCTTTCAGTGAAAGAAAGAGATTCTAGATTTTATACTCATTTGGCTTCTAATTGACAAACCAACCTTAAAATATCACAAATCATAAAGTGGTTCTGTGAACACAAAATTTGTACCCAGCCAACAGCTCTAGTGAGGTGATGTGATGGTCTGTATTCTGTTTAACTAGTTCTCTAACACCATGGGACTGTTGAGCCATGTCAAATTGCTATAAAAGTTTCTAAACACCTACTCTCATCTGAATGCTTCTTGTTGCAGAAAGGAAATAAACAATACGCAGAGAGCCCCAGTGCACAGATGACAGTTCAAATGGCCCTGTTGTAGAGTTTGGCCTCGTCGTCACCGCCTCTTCTTGGTTTCAGCTTCCAGTATATTCTCTTCATAATCCTTATCATATTTATGATACAATAATTATTTGTTTGTTAATGTTTTTATATCAGTTTTCTACACTAAAATGTGTTTCCATTAGAGCTTGGACAAGGTCTACCTTGTCACAATTGTGTTTCCAGCACTTTGCATAGGTGTGTTTTGAGCACATAAGGGTCCAAATGAATATTTGTTGAGTAAATGAATTAGGATTTACTTTAAAAGCAAAGGCACAGTCAATGAAGCTTGCCAGTGGTTTGGATAAAGAGTGTTGGAGGGGGAAGATTAATATTTATGCAGTCTTTATTACCTGCCAAGCCTTATGCAGGCACTTTCTCTCATTTCATCCTCAACTAGGCCCATGAAGCAGATGTCATTATTCCTGTTTTACAGATAAGGGATCTGAGGTTTAGAGAGGTTAAGAAACATGCACAATGTCATATAGCTCGTAAATGATAAAGTTAGGAATTGAAATGTTTTGACACCAACACTGACAGGATTTGCTGATTGATCCTATGTGTATAGGATGCTAGGAAAATGGATAACTGGCCAAACATTAAAAAAACAGAATAAGAAATATCAAAGAGTAAAATTGGGGTTTGCGGGAAGAAAATAGAAATTCAGTTTTAGCAGGTTGAGTTTTGGGGGGAATCATTTGCATATGAGTCTGGAATTGGACTAAAAGTTTCTGAGATGAAGATAATGATTTGAAATTGGAATTACTATTATATCTATAGTTGACTTTAAAAAACTTCCACATATACAGTGTGATATTTTATGGAGAATACTTAGATTACAATTTTAGCCAGGTGCTATGTGTGTCTAATCAAAGCATGCACAGTCTAGGAGGAATAGCTGACTGTCTGCTCAAACCCCTATATTCCACAGGTGGCTCCCATCAGTACAGCACTTTTGTCATCTATATCTCCATTGAAACTGATGCTTTGCTAATTTACATAGTAAATGTCTGAAATGCATTTTTATTAGTGAGATGAGTGACTTTTAACTGTTTCCATGAAATGTGCTTTCAGTGAAAGTAAAGCTATTAATAGTGTTAGAAATTCTCCCTTCTATCCCTCTGAGTGCATTAAAAAAAAAAAGAGTAGAAAACTAGCAAGGTCAGTGTCCAGTACTCTCAGGGATAATGCCACAGACAAGTACCAGCCATGAACTTGGGAGGATTCTGACTGCCAGATGCTGAGGACAGAGATGACAGAACCAGCACCTCTGGAATTTCCTCAGGACTACAGGACAGGTTACACATATTGCTTATTTTGTGATCACACTATAATAAATATTTAGACAATAAATACTTTATATGTGTAGCAGAATTGCATGATACTTGCTTTCCTTATTACTTATTGGTAGTAATGGAATTTACCTAAGTGCCAATGCTCCACAAACTTCTTCTGTATCTACCATAATCTACTAAAAGGAATTTGAGAGTTGCATTCGGATCACCTCACAGCAAGAGTTGTCTAATTGAGACATCCAGGGAGGGTAAGAAGAATGAGAAGAACACAGGACAAACACTTGAGAATGGTCGGTATTTGGAAATCTTGGAGAAAAGGGAGTCTATAAAAGAGATAAAAATGATCAATAGGGAAGGATCCAAAGAGCCAAAAATAATTAACTCATCACCAAAACCAAAGTACTTCAGCGTTTCTAAGGAAGGGATGATGAGCAATTTCAAGTGCTTTAGAACAGTCAGGGAACACCCACTTTTTATTAGAAGTGCCAGTTTTAATGATGAGTGTTTGACTGATGACCCCTGTGTCATCTGAACCAAGGTGAAGGGCAGATGGAAGGATAGGTGCTGGGTTTCACTACATTGGAGAGTGAATGAACAGAGACAACATAGAAACAAAGAGTAACTGCTGGAGTCTGACCATTAGAAGAGGAAGAAGTAAGGTTAAAAGGAGCATACAGAAGTGGTTGTTACTTGTGTTTTTTTTTATCTTTCTTTTTAAGGACAGAGTATTTCTATTAATTAATAAATTTATTTATTTATTTATCGGTACTGGGAATTGAACCCAAGGATGCTTTGCCACTGAGTTACATCCCCAGTTCTTTTTATTTTTTTTTATTTTGAGTCTCATTAAGTTGCTTAGGGCCTCACTAAGTTGCTAGGGCTGGCCTCAAACTTGCTATCCTCTTGACTCAGCCTGCCTCCTGAGTCAATGGGATTACACGTGTATGGCACCACACATATAAATTGAAGAGGCAATTTAAAAAAAAAAAAAAAAGCTAATACTTGAAGCAAGAACTTCAAGCAGGAACTTCAAGTAGAGAAAATGGGTCAAGAGGACATGTGGGGAAAACACCAAGAATGTGAATGAAGATGTGGCTAAGACTGGGCTGCAGAAACTTGTGGGCTTACACTGACTGCTTTTGGTTTCGCCTCAAGGGAGAGGCATGTGTAAGGTGGCAGGGCTACCTGTATTAAAGTGTAGAGACAGGAAAGAAACCTAAGAGAAATTATGATCTGAGGAACTGGAGATCACGAAGCATTTCTTTGGACTGCTAGACTGATGACTACCTTCACTATGGATTAGGACCTCATAAAGACAACCCATAACTGAATGTATGTACTTTCTCAAAGAGGTCTCCCTTCGTATTTCCCGGGCATCCATCTCACACTAAAAGCAATTATTAATGTGTTGCTTAGTGTTTATTTTTCCACAGGATAGAAAACTCAACACTTATAAATGCAATGGTTATAGCAATATGAATGCTGCTAAATCATAAACACTTTGCCATAATGATGCAGCTTTATTTCTATAAAATTAATTTCCAGAAAAACTTTACATTTAAATTAACCAAGAAGCAATTTTTATATACTGCATATAAGTATAAATTCTTTGTATCTTTGATCTGAAGGGAACTCAGAAATAACCAGATAAAATTTCTCTTTTTTTTTTTTTTAATTTTAGTTTATCATCATAAAATAAAGCTGGTCTTTAAATTTTTTTAAAAAACTAACATATGTACTGTACTTGGAATATTTGAAGGCTGTTTTAGCATTTCATTAAAGTCTATTGCCTAAAACAGGATTTTTGACTTTGGGGCATTAATAGAATATACAAAAGATATTTGGAAAATAATTTGAATATCTACTTTTTAAAATTTTTTACTCCTGCAGAACATTGCCTTTCATACCTTCAAACCTTTTCTCTCTCCAAGGACAGGCACTGTGTCCTTGTCCGTTACCAGCATCCTGTTTATAGCCAACATCCTTATAAACCTGGAGGTATTGTATTCCCCACCCCACAGCAGCAGGCATGTGTGCATGGACTAACATCCTGTGTGGAAAAGCATTTGAGTTTCTAACATCACAACACTGTGTTCTATGAGTGCGTGGGAGAATTTTCTCAGAGGCGTTTAAACAATTGGCCATCACACCTTTTTGAAGTTCATAAAAATCATTTTAGCTTTCAAAGATTTTCCAATAAAGGAACAAAACAATAGAGACTAGAAGTTTTACACAATCTTTTGAACATGGTTAAATGTCAGCAAACACAATAGAGATTGGTCACAAATTAATATTTGTACTATATAATAGCCTTTAGTGGAGATTTGAAGTGAATGAAAAAAAAAATGGAGACTTCAAGATCTAATTTTATTGTTCTTCATTTTCTTCAAGCCAAGCAAAGATGTTCATTTAGGGCAAGAACAAGAAAAAAGGAACATAAATATAAATGTTCTTGAAAATATCTTTCTAACATAAATTTCAAATATATCTCCCAAATCTACTCTACTATGTGCATAAATATCCTCAGATTCCCCACACTGACTCCAATTCAAGCATGAGTTGTTCCAAAACCATACTTTTGGCATACAAAAACATCATTGACTCCTACAGTAAATTATAAATTATTTACAAAAGAGTTTGGGCTACTTAAACCAAGAAACTAAGTGAGAGTATGACTCTGATGGAAAAAAAAATGCTCCTTTACTTACACATTTTTCCCAGTCTGTACAAAGTCCAGTTGCAACTTCTTGCCTCTCAACACTGGGTCCTAGAAATAAGAAACCACAGACCTGCGATGAGAGGAAATAAGTCATCATTACTCTAAAATTAAAGTACCTATTCCTGCTTTACAGTTTATCAGATGTTTGGTCCGGATGCTGATTGTTTTAAAACTCCGTCTAAACATAGTGTATTTCCTAAAGGAATGTTAGCAAACGCTTGCTTCTAGTGACAACATCCTAAATTTTATTAGCATAGCAAAGACAAATGAGTGAATGGCACAGTACTAGGCAGGACTGGGTATTTCCCAGGAAAGCTAAACCTGTGGAAGAACATGATTTGTGCTTTTAACTGTAAATTATTAATTACCAGCCACCACAGATTAACCTTAGTGCTAAGTTCTTAGAAGTGAAATACACCCTTCTTCCAATCATGAACCTCTACCCATTTTTTCTAGTTTTTACTAAGACTATGTTTCAGGG
The DNA here is from genome assembly GCF_021218885.2 of Marmota monax. NCBI lineage: Eukaryota > Metazoa > Chordata > Mammalia > Rodentia > Sciuridae > Marmota > Marmota monax. The sequence goes on along the minus strand of NW_026694256.1, from coordinate 3,188,341 downwards.
AACAAAAACTTACAAAATCCATCAAATAAACTTTGAATTAGTTCACCCTTTCTTTCAGAACCCCATCCCTATCACATCTTACAAACACTTGTGGTTTGGTTTTCTTAGAGAAGAACAATTTTTAGTGATGGAAACTTGTCTGGGCCACAATGTTTATTTTCTCAAGGTTGTTTTTTTATGTTGTAAATTGGAAAAGAATCCACTTGTCTGGATTGAAGTTTTTGCCTGTGGGGGATTGCAACAGCTTTCCTCTAATTTTCCCCCCTTCATTTTGAAGGTCCCCCTACTTTCAGTCTCTTCCTGAACGAAGAATCATTATTTGACTGAAGTTTATTTTCAGCACACGACCAAAACTTCTTTTGAAGAAGCTCAAAATAACACAGGAAATACTGCCTGGCTAATGGCTCAGATTCCTACAGTTCTTTAAACTTACAGAAATAAATGAAGTGGATCAGTGTGTGGGTTAAGGGCTCTTAGGATTTTTTTTTTTTTAATAAAATAGAAATTAGTAGATCCAGCAGGTACACAGCAGTCTGGAATTCATTTTGGTAAATAGTAAGATTTAATAAGGTGGATCAGCGAAGCCCCATTTAGCACTTTGGAATTGTCTTGAGGAAATGGTCTTTCACAGGATTGATTGTGCAATGGCAGCTGAGTCACATAGGAAGTTATGAGCCTGAGTCCTGTTAAGATGCCATTGGGTCCAATAAATATTATGCTTTTCGTCTTCCATCTCTTTCAACACATCTGCATCGTCTTCTTGGTTTGAAGGTCACCCAGCTGCTTTATGAGTAACCACTGCTAATCTTTCCTGCTATTGATTTTAGTTTTCCTCTTTTTTACTTAATTAATAATCCATGTAGAATTTTGGTCTTTTGTTCACTCTGGTTTCCTATACGATCTGATGAGGCAGAGGTCAGACAATTTACAATGTAAGAGTGCTGCCTTTCACTTAATTAGCCTGGCTGCTAAAATAAGCTGCAGGTAACTGGAAGTCATTGTAATCAGAAGACTACTATCTACCTACAAGGGTACTACATGGTTTATAGTATGATTTTTAAGTGTTGTTAGTAATTGATAAGAGCCATATAATGGTATCATATACAAAAGCCAAGTGTTTTTTAATGCTTTTACATGTTTTTAATGTTTTTCTCACATGACCTAGTATGATCAAAAGAACCTAAAGTATCAAGCAAAAAAAGAGTGTGGAATACCCATGGAAAAGCTAACATATGGTCCTCACATGGAAAATATCTGTGACCTTAAAAAGTAGTTTGTGTGTGAAAACTCTTTTTTTTAATGAACTAGATTTTAGATTGCATTCTAATACTGAATAAAACAACTCAAGGGACTGGTATTTACTGTTCCTTGTTATTTTTTTTGTTTTTGTTTTATTTTGGTTTTTTGTTGTTGTTGTTGTTTTGATTTGTTAATAATAGTAGAGGCATTTGATAGGAGGCTCTAAGTCCTTTTGATAGGAGTCCTCTAAGTTCTAGGACAGCTTCGCCTGAACTCTGGATATTGCTAATAGGCATAAAGTTGGCTCTTATATATGTGGCCAGGCCTTTAACTCACCAAGTGATTACTAGATACCTGAGGTACCAATGCCTTGACGATGGGTACAGAGGAAGTAAAAGATGTTGTCCTGTGTGTTAGAAACTTCTGACTCTGTGGCATAAGAAAATGAGTGGCTTTTATTATCCCTTCTTCCTCTAACCAGCTCTAAACTCACTCACTGCTCTTTTGCTCAGTACATTGTGTGAGCATCTGTAACGTTTCCCATCAAAAACAGATCCAGGGCTCCAACTACCATGTGTGAGCTGAAGAGTCCAAATTTTCTATTTCTGGTCCCAAACCCTTGCTGAAGCTTCAGGACCATTTTCCTTTGCTTTCTGGACAGATCCATGTGTAAGTCCCCCAAGTCCTTCGAATACTGCATGTTGATATATATTCTCTAACCTCCTCCCATATGTATCTTTTACCTTCCACAAGCCTGTGAGTGGCACATAAAATTGGGAAGTTTGGAATTTTCAGTCTCACATCACATTACGAAGACCTGTCCAGTCTCCCCCTGAATACCTCTCCGTTGCCAGTTTCAGGCCCTAGATTAGAGGTCCCCAAGTTTCACTTAACTTCTAGAATAGCCTCACTCACTGGTCTCTCTGCTTTTAGTGTCTCCCCTCTCCCATCTGCCTAAATTTTTTCCTCTCAGTTACTTTTCTCAAATTCAGATATGATCGCTCTTGTACTCCCATAGTTAAGCCTCTGATGGCTCCCTGTCCTTCCGGAATGAACTTCATAAACCTTGATCATTTTGCGGTCTCTTTTCTGTTTGTCTTCTCTCCAGCCTCTTTGCCCATTCTCTTCTTTTCCACAGGCTGCCCCTGCTTTTGTACTAAGAATCTCAACTTTTGGAGAACATAGAATTAGGTGGAGCTTAATAAAATGCAAACTCTAGGTCCCTTATACCAGAACCTTCTTATTAGAGCTTTTGAACCAACCATTCTCACTACTGGCCTGACCTAGAATGCTCTCTCTGGGCTCAGCCTCCATCCTTCTTGTCTTTTTAGAAAATCTCCTCTTAGTTTTCAAGGCCTTGCTGAAAGAGTCCCTTCTGAAGGGTTTTCTACATGCTGCACAAAGTAGAAATCACTCCTTAGTCAATGTGTGCTTTAGGCACTTTAAAGTTTTTGAATACATAGATTTATAAATTATTTTTGTTCAGATTATACCAATTATTTGCCTTCCTATTTTATGATTCTCTATAATATTTATCACCACCTGACATATTATATTTTCTTATTTATTTCTTTGTTTCTCTCTCCAACTAGAATGGTATACTCCAGTGGATTAAGATTTTTTTTCCAACTCTTTACTGAATAAAAAAAAATCAAACATACAAAAATCAAGATTTCTGGGTATCGTGGCACATGTCTGTAATCCCAACTACTCAGGAGACTGAGACAGGAGGATTGCAAGTTTGAGACCAGCCTCAGCAACTTAGTGAGGCCCTAAGCAACTTAGTAAGACCCTGCCTCAAAATTCATGTAGCTCAGTGAAAAAGAAGAAGAAGGAGGAGGAGGAGGAGGAGGAGGAGGAGGAGGAGGAGGAGGAGGAGGAGGAGGAGGAGGAGTTGGAGAAGAAAAGCTTAAAGAATTGTACAAGAAACATCTTACCAACCCTTTCCACCCAGAGTCAATGATTGTTAACATACTGCCAGTGTTGGTACTGTTGCTTTGTCTATTTCTCTAGAAACAAATATAGCTACATACTTTCTTTTTTTTTCTTTTAAGCAAATCAAAGAATTTTATTTTATCTATTTTGCCAATTGCCAATTTTACCTGGCCAGGGACTGCTATCATCAGAGACCGAGTAGTTGTTTGTGACCAAAGTATTTAAGGAAGAAAATAGGGAAGAAAATCATACCCTAGGGGCTTTCCTATGGAATTTTGCAAATTTCAAGCAAGAAGAATATAGGGGCTGAAAATGCCGTTAGCAGAGCAAAAATAGAAAACCATATCCTCATTTATGGGGGTCTATATCCTCATTTGTATAGGTCTACCCCAAAATATTTAAAAATAACACCTCGAGAACAGCCTGTGTAACAAGTTTCTCACAGAAACCAAGAAGATGGAGTCCCTATGGCTATACTAACTTATGTTTGTCTATAGTTATTTGCTATAGTTAACTACTGTTCTAGTAACCTATATCCGTCTCTATATTTATCTATAACTATCTGTAATTATATTAGACCTCGGATCTTACATTTCTCACCTTATATTATCTATATCTTATTGTTATTTAATAAATATATCGAATAGCAGTTAGAGAAATGCAAATCAAAACTAAGATTTCATTGCACTCCAGTCATAATGGCAATTATCAAAATACAGGAAACAATAAATGTTGGAAAGGATGTGGGGAAAAAGGTACACTCATACATTGCTGGTGAGACTGAAATTTAGTGCCACCATTATGGAAAGCAGTATGGAGATTCCTCAGAAAACTTGGAATGGAACCACCATTTGACCAGCTATCCCACTTCTCAGTTCATATCCAAAGAACTTAAAATCAGTATATTACAGTGATGTAGCCACATCCATGTTTATAGCAGCTTGATTCACAATCCTCAAACCATGGAACCAACCTAGATGTCCTTCAACAGATGAGTGAATAAAGCAAACGTGGTATATATACATGTCGGAATATTATTCAGCCCTAAAAAGAATTATGGTACTTGCAGGTAAATGGATGGAGCTAGAGAATTCATGCTAAACAAAATAAACCAATCCCCCCAAAAAAACAAAGGCTAAATATTTTCTCTGATATGCAGATGTTATTCACAATAAGGTTGGGGGGGAGCTATGGAATAATGGAGATACTTTGGACTAGACAGAGGAGAGTCAAGGGAGGAAAGGGGGTATGGGGGTATGAAGGACAGTAGAATGAATCAGATGTTCTTACCCTATGTGTATATATGACTACACGACAGGTGTGATTCTACATCATGTACAACCAGAAGAATGAGAAGTTATACTCCATTATGTCTGATGTGTCAAAATGCATTCTACTGTCATGTATAACTAATTAGAACAAACAAAAAGAAGTTTAAAAAGTCTTCTAATTATGTGCAATTATATAAAACATATATAAGCACTTGATCACAAAGGAGAACTCATAAATGACTTTAAAGTTAATTTGAATGTATTTCTCCTGTTGAAGACTATATAAAGCCTCCCCCCCCCCCCGTAATCATTTGGTAGAAAGTTTTATACATCTCCTGATTTCTCCTTCTACAGTGGGAGCTTCATTAAATGCTTATATAATTTAAATGACAGGAAGGACACTATTTTAATTACAATAAAATCATAAGTCCAAGAGTTGAATTATATAATCAACTATATATATATATATATATATATATATATATATATATATATATATATATATAGTAGGTATATATATATATATATATATAGTAGGTATGTGTGTGTGCATATATATATATATATATGCACACACACATGTCAATAATATATAATCAAGGCACGATCTGGGAGGAAATAATTCAGGAAAAGAAAAGAAAGCTGATGTGTTTGAAGAGGAATCTGCTTTCGAGTCTTAGGGGAAATGGTGTCACTCAGTACAATAGAGAGGAAATCTCTGTTTCAGATACAATAATCTTTTCTGACCTTAGGCAGTTATCACACAAATAAAAGATCTTGGTCACAAAAAAGAACCTGTAACCAATAAGAAAGCTTAGTTTCTGTCACCAGTGTTGAGGATAACTACTCAAGACCATTCCAGAAGATGAAGAAGTAATTAACATTATCTTAGAAAAGAGATAGCAACATTTGCAAAAATATTTTGTGCCATACCATAGATTGTATCCTGAAATTAAAATAAACTATCAATTTTGGTTTTCCTATCTTTAATTGACTTTCTCCTAATATTCAGGTAAACATGTTTGCTTTCTACTGGTGTTGTGGACCCTGCTCTGAATGAGGAGGCCAAATAGTGAGGATCTACATTCAGTCATGCCTGCAGAGTGCTGGGTAACCTTCTGTCACCACTGCCCTGAGTTTGGTTTCTTCTTCTTTTAAAGAAGCTGAATTAGAATCAGTAGTTTACATACTGTTGGTAATAGAATCCTTTACATGCTGCATTTTTTCTGGCTCATATTTCAAAATTCAAAACATAAAGAAAGACATAAGTGAAAAAACCTGACCCTCCTCCTGACCCTTAACAATCCAGTTTCCACACTGAATGGTCTGAGATCCCAGTTTCTCATTTATCTTTTCAGTGATATTCTAAGCATAAATATGAAATGTATAAAATATATTTGCATATAAATGGTTAGTTATATTATTCACACAATTCTGTGCCTGGCTCTTTATCTTAAAGAATATATATTGGAAATTCTATCAGAGTGTGTATTATTCATTGTTTTTTATAGCTATTTTTAAATGCTGTGATTTATTTAACCAGCCCCCCATTAGTATAGACTTTGGTTATTTCAATCTTTTGTAATTACAAACAACATTTCAGTGAATAAATTTGTATATATGTCATTTTCCACCAGTATATACAATAGAATAGAGCCACAGAGGTGAAATTACCCAGTCAAAGAATATGTCGATTTGTAATTTTTGAAAATCTTCCCAAATAGAAGCTCTGCTAATTTACATTCTCAGCAGGGATGTATAAAAAGGTACAATATTTCCCTACACATGCCAACATAGTACATCATGAAAAATCTTTATTATTTGTAATTTGGTAAATAAAACAAAACATCAGTGCTGTTTTAATTTTCATTTCATTGGTAATAAGTGATTGGACTCCTATTCAATTCCCACTTTTATTTGAATCATATTAAATACATGAATTATACCATAATGAGAAGTAACATATTTGATATTGTTTTAGTTAGCTTTTTCTCTGCTTGGCTTTCAATATCTTCTTGGTATTATATCATACTTTGTTGCTACTTTTATTTATGCACTCATTTATTTATTTAGGTGCCAGCGATTGAACCCAGGGATACTTACCTCTGATTTACATCCTTATCCCTTTTTTATTTTTTGAGACAAAGTCTCACTAAGTTTCAGAGACTAACTTCAAACTTGCCATTCTCCTGCCTCCGCCTTCTAAGTCTCTGGGATGACAGGCATGCATCCAGTGTACCTGGCTTGTATCATACTTAGAAAGACCTTTCCTAGTCCAAGAATAATTTTAAAACCCTTTCATGATTTTATATATAATAAAGTCCTATAATAATTCACACAAAAATGTTATCTTCAATATATTCTTATGACTACAGGTTCCCTTCCTCATTCAGTTGCATTTTCAAATAGGGATGAACTAAATTCCTTATTTCAAGTTAGATGTCAGTTGAGGCACAAAGAGAAGAGCCAATCTGGGGAAAGGAATAGCAGGCAACTCCCCCTGAAAGTATTCTATGCTCCTGTTCTCCCCAGAGAGAGCTCAAAATGGATTCCACCTCTTCTTCAGAGTCCTGAGTTGCTGCTGCCAAACTTGAACCAATAATCTTCCTTGATCATATATTTAACTTGACATGATGAACTGTCATAAGGGGGCATGAACCAAGGCTAAGACTGGGTACGGGCAGCAATGCCCTTATCACAGAATGTTCAGCCTTCTAGGTCCACAGGCTCCTTCCTATTTTAGTTACTGCATTAACCTCACTGCTATGCACAGTTAAAAACAATTGAATTTATACAATTGGATTTAAGTACCATATTTGGTTATTTTTTTCTTTTTTTTAAGCATTACAATTCTTATTACACATATAGGGCACAATTTTTTATATCTCTGTATATAAAGTATGTTCATGCCAATTTATGCCTTTATACGTGTACTTTGTAATTTTTATTTTTTTGCATTACAATTCTTAATACGCATATAGACCACAATTTTTGTATCTCTCTTTGTATATAAAGTATGTTGACACCCAATTCACTCCTATTTGTTGTACTGGTAAGATTTTACTCTATGTTATGATTTTTTTAACATTTAAAACTATGAAACATCAAAAATTCATTTTGATGGCCGGGCACAATGGCGCACACCTGTATTCCTAGTGGCTCAGAGGGTGAGGCAGGAGGATTGTGAATTCAAAGCCAGCCTCATCAAGGGCAAGGTGCAAAGCAGCTCATTGAGACCCTGTCTCTAAATAAAATACAAATAGGGCTGGGAATGTGGCTCAGTGGCCACCTGTCCCTGAGTTCAATCCAGGTACTACCCCCCACCCCTGTCAAAAAAGAGAATTCATTTTGATATAAAGTATGACATCTGTGTGGATTTGGCCTTTCCAGATGATAAATACCAAAAATTAACCAAGGTTATTTATACCTAGGAAATAATGTTTTCCATTAGCACAAAAATGCCACCTTTGCCTACTGTATACAGTGTGATATTTGTTTCTCAAAGTACTAAACAGTCTGTATATCAATTCCATGACTCTTCTGATTTCTCATCACAAATCTATCCTACCCTCTTTTACACAAACCTCTTCCTTATGCTTTCTGTGAACTTAATTTGCTACTTTCCTGGGGCTATAATGCCCTCCTTCCTTTGTACTGGGTGAAATTCTGTCTTGTTCCTGCAGTTTAGCTAATCAGTACCTTCTCTGACCTCTCATCAGAGGTCAGCTGTGGCCTACCTTCACATCCATTCATCAGCACACATTTAACTTGCTTCACCTTGTATACATTTGAAGGCAGGGGCTGTCTCTTACTGCTCTAACACAGTGCTTACAATGCAATACAATTCAAGAAATGTTCAATAATGAATTGATAATGATTTCAGTGGACACACACACAGTGCTTACTTTTCTTATCCATCATTTTAAAGGTACATCTGGAATCTTTACATAGGTTAAAATTCAGTGAAATGGATTCGAGTCAATAGGGAGTGAAGATAATTGTTCACAGAAAATAAATTCTTCATGGTATGGATAAATTACTTCCCAGTATATCTTCTTATATGTTCTTTTTCAAAGATAGAACTGAATTTATTGTACTTTATAGAAAAGATGCCAAACTGCTTTCTGCTCTCTGCCTCTCCTTTTCTTCCTCTTCGGGCAGCCCCCCAATAAATCTCTTGGTTGAAAAGATGCCAAACTGTGGACCTGCTTATTCAAAATGGGCCGAATTTTTTCAGGCTATATATGAACGGATAAAGTATTTATAATTATGTACTCTGTTTGGGCCAACATTCTTTAAAGTTATTTTTTATATTTAAAAACCATTCTTTGCCATAAGTGAAGCAGTCCCTTCCATCTACAAACGTAATGTGATTTTAGACATCTCATAAAAACATCACTGTTCCAGCATACCTTTTTATTGAGCTTACTGAAGCCCATAAATGCGGTTTGACTAAAGATTACTTTTATCTTTCAAAATGAAAAGCCTTTGGAAAATAATAGACATTATCACATAATCAAAAAATGAGTAGATCATCTACTTTATACAAATGCTTTGAGGACTGAATCTATTGGACTTTTCCCCTGGAGCCTGTAGCTAGGTAAGTCTTAAGAAAAGAAAACTAAGCAGGCTATTGAGCGAAAGAGCATGGAAAAGGAAGAGGAAGAGTGCAGGTTTCTCACCCTACATATTTGCTTATAGCTGTTATCATTTTTTAGCCTGATGGGCCAAGCACTGGATTAATGTGAAGCCCAAAACCAATACTATGTCAATTTATCCACGTGAACTGGTATTATTAAGTACTCACTGTGTGCTAAGTACCGGTGGTTCTAAGTGCTTGAGATAAATCAATGAACCAAACAGATAAAAAAATTAAATCAATTATACAATTTCTTTTGTTTTGTTTTTTGGAGGCTAATAAACATCATGGGAATGAGGGCAATTTAAAGTAGAGATCAAGCATGTCAGAATCAGGACAGGTAACATTTTTTTTTTCCTGTGCTGGAGATTGAACACAGGGGTACATGCATGCCACAGGTTGCAATTTTAAATGATATGATAAGGGTAAACTTTGCAGAGCAGGCACATTTGTGCAAAAATTTAATTGTTAGGGAAATTAGAGAAACTAGTGTTCTTGGTAGAATAAACAACCAGTCAAAGGCACTAAGACAGGCACATGCTTGGCAAGTTTAAGAAGCACAGCGAGGTCAGTGCATACTTTAATTTTAATTTATACCATTCTGCCTATTTCCTTCTTTCTTTTCTTTTCTTTTTCTTTCTTTCTTTCTTTCTTTTTTTTTTTTTTTGTACCAGTGATTGAACTAAGGGGCACTGAACCACTGAGCTACATCCCCAGCCTCATTTATATTTTATTTAGAGACAAGGTCTCACTGAGTTGCTTAGTGCCTTGCTACATTGCTGAGGCTGGCTTTGAACTAGTGATGTCACAACCTCCCCAGTGGCTGAGATTATAGGCATGACACCGCGACTAGCCCATTCTTCTTATTTCTTATGAATAAATCATCATGAGGTAAGAATAGCATCAGAGAAACCAGTTGGTGAACTGTGCACTAATCTAGGTGAATACAATGGTCTTCAGGCAGGGGTAGAACCACAGGAAGTAGTAAGAAGTGATCAGGTGTTTCTTGAAGGTAGAGCCAACGAGATATTTTGGAGGTAGACAGCAACCAGTAGCATGAGAGGAAAACCAGAAGAGTGTGGTAGCCTTGAAGATAAAAGATTATATCTACAACAGGGAGTCTTTAACTGTACAGCATGCCGAATAAAATGAGTCCCAAGAACGGAACAAGGCATTTAGCAGCATGAATGTTATTGGTGAATCTACAATAGTGAATAGACTAGTGGGGACAAAAATCAATGGGAGAGGGTTTCATAGATAGAGACCCTGAGCATAGACAGCTCTTTCAGAGACATAGATACAATTACAATGTCTGTTTTACAAGGCCTGAGGAGGTTTTGATCCTGCACAAGGTCATACAATAGTAACTAACAGAGTTGGGACCTGAAGCCAGGTTGTTTGAATCTAGAGACTTCTCTCTTCCCTACTACCCTCCACTTCTTGGAATCAATCCTCCTCACGGATATAGTAATTCTCTGAAAGAAGCAGCACGGAGGAGAGGTAGCCATTTATTACATATCTTCTGTATTTTCCCACCAGGAATCCACATCAATATTTCTACAACATCCCACAGCATATATTCTCTTCTCACTTCTTAGTGCCATTTCTTGGCTACTTTCTTGGCACCTCACTGTGCAACTATTTATCTTCATCCATGTGTCTCCTTCCTGTGTTAATCAGCTTTCCTCTGCTTTGGCCAAAATATCTGACAAGACCAACTTAGAGGAGAAAGGTTTATTTGGGCTCAAAGTTGCAGAAGTTCAGTCCACAGTTGGCTGACTTCATGGCTCTGGCCCAAAGTAAGGCCGAACATCATGATAGAAGAATTTGGTAGAGGAAAGCTATTCAGAACATGGTAGCCAGGAAGCAGAGACTGAGTGGGGAACTAGGGACAAAATATTATCCCCAAGGGCACATCCCCAGTGATGGTCTTCGTCCAGTTATGCCCCACCTGCCTATAGTTTAACTCAGTTGTCTATTCAAATTATTAATCTCCAAATGGGTTAATCCACTAATCAGGTTACAATTATCTTAATCTCATCATTTCACCTCTGAACATTCCTGCCAACACATGAACTTTTGGGGAGATACCTCATATCCAACCCATAATACTCTAAATATCTCTTCCTTACCTCTATGTCCATAGTCACTATTTCCATTGCACTGAGTCTATATTTTGGTTTCCTAGGAATCAATGCCCTTCAGTCCATTTCCTCCACCAGTAGACTTTTGTCCACTGAGACCTGTAAAATTCACCTCTGATCCTGGCTGAGAGGTAACACACCTCATGTATGTAGAAGGTAAAGTGAAAAGACTTTGTGTGCCTGTAAAGGTTAGAGGCTAGAGCAGTGGCAGGCAAGCAGCAAACCAAGATGGAAATTAAACCCCAGCAAGAGTGAAACTTCCAGTAACATCCCTCGCAAGGCTGGAGCTAAAGATGGAAGTGAGCAACATGGTCGATAGTATGACAAAGAGAAGAACTAGAGAAAGTTTTGCAAGATACAGGGAGTGAGTCTGATGACCATGGTCATGGGTCAATTACATGGCGAGGAACAGAGTGTGAACAAGCCCATGAGCACAGATGATGAGGCATGAGGAGTCCTGCTTTTGCTTTTCTCCTCCTGGCATGTCTCCTAGTAACTATGGTTTATTTGTTCCATAAAGCACTAGAAAAACTTTCCCTCAGACTGGAAATTTATAGTCATAGTGACAAACTCAATATAAACAGAACTCCTATTTTACAAAGCACTCTGAATGGCTTGAAACACTCGTCTCCTCACAGGTACTGCTATCCTTTATTGACAGTACAAGTCTCATTTTTGCAATCTGATAATCTGTCTAGAACTTTTCAACCCTTTTATGCGTAGACTGAGTTCTTCCATGTGTGTCACCAGCCCAGTCTTAATGGAAGGGCATGACTCATGATATCTCTATCTGAGTCATGAACTGAAGTTATGTGAATTAGTCTTAATTTGGTGCTTTCCAGTTATCAGTATAAGCCCTGCCTTCTGAGAGCTTTGTTTGGTTTTCCTTCCTGGCCCTTGGAACTCCCTTAATTGGTAGTTGATAACTTCCACAGGGAAAGTTGGCCCAATAGCAAACAAAAGGAACAAAACAAATTGGCACTGAATAGAAACTGTGAGAGAGACTAATACTGTGCAAAGCTGAGATTTTGTAAATAAAATGTTTCTTATTTACTTCATTATAAAGCAATTAACTTTACCTTCTAATTATAGATTCCAAATGAATATGACAGCCCTAAAGAACTTGAGAAATAAAAGGAGGGGAAATGGGAGGGTTTATTTTCTTTTTTTCAAAGTAATGGGAGAAGCCAGGCTCAAACCTGTAGTCCCAGGGACTTGGGAGGCTGAGGCAGGAGAATTACAAGTTTGAGGCCAGCCTTGGCAATTTAGCGAGACCCTGTCACAACATAAAAAATAAAAAGAGCTGGGGTTGTAGCTCAGTGGTAAAGCACCCCTGAGTTCATTCCTTTACTACCAAAAAAAAAAAAAAAATCCCAAAGTGACAGGTAAAGTTCTATACATTCATAACTAGAGGAATCTCTGAGATAAATTATTATGCCAGGATTAAATCTGATGCCAAATTAGATTAAATAAAAAAGATAATATGCAAACACCAAGTGCTTCTACCATATCTTGGTATCTTAGATAAAAAATAATCTGAGCTTGTAAATCATTTTATGTCCTGATGAAGTATGATATTTGAAAGGTCTTATTACCTAATAGCAGTTGAGGACCTATGAAATATGCCCAGAACCAAAATATATGGCAAAGGAAACATGCACATATGCTCCAATAATTCACTTACACATTACAACAGACAGGAGGAGAACATATTTGTCAAAATATTTAAAAGAAGGACTTTGAATGTGTGCCTGTCATTTCCTTTTTTTCTTTATTGTTTCATTTCTATTTAACTTTCATTTGTTTTCTGTAGTTGTTTTCCTTTTTTTGTTTGTTTGTTTTTCAGGAAGGATTATTAAATTTTTGCTGAATATTTCACAGAGATTTTTAGATCTTTAAGTAAGGAATACTTGAAATCCTGGTAATCTTACAGCCTGTTGCTCATTAATAATAACTTACTTTAGAGTTAGCACTTAGTTACTCATTCCCAGTAAATAATATAGAATTAGTTTTTATTTGATGTTGTAATATGTTTCTTCCCCCCAAAAATTCATGTGCTTTTGGTCTATTTCAAGATATTAATAAAATGAGAAAGTCAAATGTTATTTAGCATCAAGGATAAAGCCAGTCTGTGGCTCCATGATTTTTATATATTACAGATGTGGCTGTAATTCAGAAGTAGATTACTCTTGAATAGATATATATTGCATTATAGTTTAATGAAAACAGATCTAATTCTCTCTTTGTTGTTCCTTGTTTCCTTTGAAAATATTCATGGTGCTGTGCTGGATGTCATAGATAAAGCCATAAACAAGAAAGATGAACATATACCCTTCTCTCAAGAACCCTCATATCTGCCAGTTATTGAAGAAATCTTCATATTATTCCAATTGTCACTATCGTGAGAAAAAAAAAAACATAAGTAGATATACATTAATCTGACAGTCTAGTCTTCCCTGAGGAAATGACATGGTTGAGACCTGAATTATAAGAAAAATAAACCCAGATGTAGAGGGGAATCTGGGGGTAAGAATATTCTAAGGTGAAGTTTAGTACCATGGTCAGGATCACAAGTAAGTAAGGATAGCTAGGTTTTCCCCACTGAACCCAAACCTGAAGATGCCACATCCTTAAAATGGCATTTGGTGGATCATGGAACCTAAATTAAAGACTGGAAAAGACCATGAAGAACTGGAAGATGGATCAGGCCCTACAGAACCTGGGCATACTCTAATTAGGAACTTCTCACTCTTCACATTTTACAGGCAGTGGGTGCTTACTCTGCTACGCCTGGTAGAAAACAAGCTTCAGTCCACTAAGTTCATCAGGACACACTGGACTCTGGGTGGGTAAGAAGCATGAAATTGCTTGTGAGAAGGACTAACACCATCAAGAAGCCCTTACCAGGCAGCTACCCCAGGAGGAAGTAGCCCTGGGAAGAGCAATGCCTGGGATAGGTCTGATGTCTCCTAAAGGAACACTACCGAGGCTGTTCTCCCTACAGTACCCACCAGCCACCACACAAGCACCCTTCACATACCAAGAGGAGGTCAACTAAGATCTAAACTGTCATCCCTCCCTCCAGAACATATCACAAGCGTAGGAATGGGACAGTTCCACAAATATGAACACACAGCAATAAAGATACAATAAAAATACATCTGAAAAGCATAAGTGTAAGCTCTATGACAAAAATTAATTTATCCATGAGAAAGAAAAATTAATAACTAGAATGAATAAAAAAATTCAATTAAAAGATTCATAATAACATTCCTACCAATGATAAAATATTGTTAAACATAAATCAGCTGAGAAGATCTAATTAGAGATAACAGACTTGAAAAATGTGATATTGAAATAAAGGACTTAATTTATAAGGGAGGTTAAGAAAAGATAGTATCAAAAATGATTCCACGAAGTTCATAAGTGACTCCACTGATTAATATTGAGATTCCAATACAGATTTTTTTCCTATTTGGTCATTGAATATAGTTTAGACAGTTTCTCAAACTTTTCTTTATGACTTCTTCTTGAGCAAAAAGAAAATGATCAGGTAATTATCTTTAAAATTATCTTTAGTAAACAACACAAAGGGTATATACTTATGGCATAAACTTCAACATGAAATATGTAAAGAAAAGGTGGCTCAACATACAGTTTGTTTTCCTGTTTCTTTAACATAATAACTAAGACAACACCATGGTATTCTATGACTTTCTTTTTTCACATAAAATACATATTTAAATATATATCTAATACATATTTTTCCATGCCAGTATGTATAGCTCACTTCTTTTCTAAAAATAATTTTTTCTTGTATCTTTCTACTTTACAATTTTAAAGTATTCATAATTACATGCTCATTCATTTAAAATCAACACAAAAGTTTATACACAGCAAAGTCAGAATCCCTTTCCATCAGTCTCTCTCTTTTTCCTGTTATCCATTTACACTTATTCATACAAGTGTGTGTGAACTGAAAGACAGGAAAAAGAGTTTCCACTGAAACACTCTGGTGCTGGGCGTGGTGATGCACAATTGTAAGGAAGCTGAAGCAGGAGGATCACATGTTCAAGGCCAGCCTCAGCAACTAATGAAGGCCCTAAGCAATTTAGCAAGAGCCTATCTCAAAAGAAAAATTATAAAAAATTTAAAAGGGCTGAGAATGAGGCTCAATGGTTAAGCACCCTTGGGTTCAGTGTCTTATACCAAAAAAAAAAAAAAAAAAAAAAAAAAAGAGAGAGAGAGACAGAGACAGAGACAGAGAGGCAGAAAAGAAAAACAAGGATTCCATTTTACAAAAAATGGATAACAGGAAAAAGAAACAGATTGAAGGAAAGAGATTCTGACTTTGCTGTGTATAAACTTTTGTGTTGATTTTAAACTAATGAGCATGTAATTATGAATGTTTTAAAATTGTAAACACTTACAGTTTGAATATAAATGATATCAGATTATATAATCTATGATCCCATAGTTTGCTTTTTGACTAAATAATATTTTTTGGCAGTCATCTCAGGTCAGCACATGGAACTACCAGTGTGGATGAATGAGAATTTTTGGTTTTACCTTTCCAGTACAGATAGCATCTAGGTATTTCACCAAAGCTATTTGGAAATCTATTAGGTTGAACTTTATTCTAATGATAAACCAGTTGTTTGCCTTAAGGGTTCTCCTTTATAAACAGCAATAATACACAAATGTCTGTCTGGAACAAACTGTGGCAAACTATAAACAGTATTTGTGTATTCCTTTTCTTGGAGTTTATGGACTTGATTAACCTTGCATTCCTTCCTCCAGGCAGCTCTTGGCCTTCCCAAATATTGTAGCTGAAAAATCAGAATTGAATTAATTTGAAATATCAAGTAATTATTAGTCTAAAGATTTTTCTACAAAAACATTAAAAGACATACTGGGGGATCATAAATACAAAGGGAACACAGAGTTATGATGACCACTTAATTTTAAGAATCACTGCATTTCAGAAAAGCCTCCTTTCTTCTCATGTTTTCATTAAAATAGCTTGGCTTCTCTTTTGTGGTTATATCTCTGGTTTAGTTCAACTATATTAATAATAACCTATTAGTTCATAGTAAAAAAATACTATTTTTACTATTATAACCACAAGGTTTTATATAATCACTGGAAAAGGCATTTCAGTTTGGTCCTTCAAATACAGATCTTTCTTCTTTTAACTGCTTAGCATTGATGAGGTAACATTTTTGTTAGCCTTATTAAATCTTAATTTATCCCCCCAAATTCAAAAATGTTACAGAAAAAACTTGTAATTGATGTTTTCTTCAATTATTTTATAGCTGAAAACATGAGAACAAAGGAGGAAAAGAGAAATAAAACATGAAATATAAAAACAGAGCAGTAGAGAATTTCCTATGTAGTTCAGCATAAAAGATATCCAGTTAAAGACAGGAAATAATGCTACTAGCCATACAAAAATTAAATAAACAGTGTTTAAATTAATAAAATGTTCATGTTGCCCCAAAATTATTTTTCTTCCTCTTTTTACTCTAGTTGAAAATAATTTTATGCCCAGCAGATCAAGAGGCTGAGGCAGGAGAATCACAAGTTCAAAGCCAGCCTTAGCAACTTAGCAAGACTCTGTCTCCAAATAAAAAATTAAAAAGGACTGGGAATGTGAGTTAGTGGTTAAGCAACTTAGATTCAATCCCAGGTACCCCCCCACCCAAGGAAGGAAGGAAGAAAGAAAGAAGAAATAATCAAATAAATAAATAAATAAATAACTCACATTGTTTGTGAGGCAGGGGCATGGGAAGAATGGAGGAACTTTGGATTGGGCAAAGGGGAGGCTGGGGAGGGGTTACCAGAGTAGGAAAGATTGTGGAATGAAATGGACATCATTACCCTAGGTACATGTATCATTGCATAAAACGTGCATCTCTATACCATGTACAACCAGAGAATTGACATGTTGCACTCCATTTGTGTATGATGAATTAAAATGCATCTTGCTGTCATGTACAACTAAGTAGAACAAAATAAATAAACAAATAAAATTGTAAATTCAGTTTATCTAAGCATCATCTTTAAACCAGGGAAAGAAAAGGAACATGATTTAATTTTATTTTATTTTATTGTGCAACATTTCTCCCCAAGATAATAAAAGAATTTGTGGTTCCTCTAATGCTTTGTGCATATTGTGTCTCAGTGGACATAAATTCATTCTCATGCTTCTCTTGGAGGTACCAATGTTTTTGTTTAGGATCCCAGGAAAAAAAAAAACAACAAAGTTTAACTCTGACTTCTTTATGTCAAGCTTGTCTTTGGGAAATTGTATAATTTAAGTAATAATATACAAAAACATTATTTTAGGCTTAAGACTCTATGACTTGTAAAGTATTTCACACATGTTATTTTATTTCATCTTCATGACTCTATGATATAGATAAATCAGGGATGATTATCTCTGCTTTGAATTAGTTTGAGCCTAGGAATATCTTTACAAAATAAGCCTATATTTACACCTTGTATTATGTAAAGAAACAATGTCTTTAAAAAACCTAAAGCTAAGTGGCCCAGATCAGGCAAGAAATTTGTTTAAAATCTCACAGATGAATTTTGTATAGCAGATTCTGGACCAAAAATCCCAGATCTTTGATGGATAGTCTATTATTCATTTCCCTAAATCCTAGACAACCAATATGGAGTCCACTTGTAGATTTGTAGATTTCTCCTTTAGTCTCCCATCTTTCTTCCTCTAACTCCCTTTATAGAACATGCATATTCTGGAGAAATTAATTTAAAAGTTCCCTGTAATTTCTCTATAGAGGTTTCTTCCACCCTCTTAAACTAAATCTAATCTCCCCCAGAAAGAAAATGAAGTTTCTGTGCTAGAAGCAGCTCCAGGTTTATGTGTGAACACAGCAGCAGACCTGACGAACGAAGCACAGTTATGTGTGCTTTAACAAATTAACGCACTTAATTCTCCCCACCACCTAAGAAGACTGGCACTATTATTAGCCCAATTTATAGTAGAGAACACTGCACAACCAGAAAGTTTGAAGAAATTATCCAAATCAACAATAATTAAGTGACAGAGCCCAAATGTATACCCTGATGTTTAGGTTCCTAAGTATATCCTTTTAGCCATGTTGTTAGAAAGCGTCTTTATACTTAGAGAACCTGGTTATACCAATTCTACACACTTGCACTATGTGAATTCAACATCTTGCAAGAACTGCAGCAATTAACTACACTTCATAAGGACCACCTTCATGCCATGCCATTACCAGTGACCAGGTTCCTCAGCACAACTCATTCATAAGGTCCTTGTGTTCACAAAAATTATGAAAAACTTGGAAATGGTAGAAGGATGGATACATGAGCTTTTGATATCTCACTGGAGCATTGTTTTTTAAGCTCAATAAAGAATTATTGGTATAAAATTTTTCTTCACATAATGTTTATTACTGATTAGAGCCCAAACTCTTAAGATGCTACCTGTTACCTTATACATTTTGTCTTGTAGAGATTCAAATAATGTACATCTGGTTGGAATTATAACCCTAAAAGATATGACTTTATTGTATGTTAGGATATTAATCACATTCATGTCTAACCTAGATATTCAACATTTTTTATTCAATACATATCAGTTCCTCAAATGCTCACTGAGCCAGTTTATCATCCTGTTCCCTTAATTTGTGAGTTAAGTTAAATCTTTGACATATACAGTATTTGTATAATATTCAAGTATTTTAATGTTCTTTAAAATTATTCCTGGAAGTCACCATGCTTATTGTCACTTAGCTTTCATGTGCTGATCATGAAGGAGAAAGCACAGAAGAGTGGTTATATACAAGAATGAAATACAGGCCCGTAATGATGACTTCAATCACTATGCCCTAATTATTAAGTCTTGGGTGACAGTTACTCATAGATTACAAAATTCTGTAAAAACTAAAAATGAACTATCCAGCATTTCATTGCTGTGGGGAAAAAATCATAAATAGTACCAGATTCCACTAACAGGATAGTGGGTGGGGGTGAACAGGGAGACAACAATGCCAACCACACACAGTCATTGTTGAATATTTCCTCCACAAGTTTAAAATGGAACACAACACAGGGGCACTTGAAGGCAAAGAGAAATGGGTGGCCATTGGAGAAAGACACCAACAGTTTCTTGAGCCATCAAATTCAGAGCAATACCCAATTCAGGTAAGAACAAGGTCACTTTATTGTTAGTTTCCAGCTGTTATTTTTCATTTACTAGAAAAGGTTTCTAGAGGTTGGTTTATTTTATTTTATTTTTTTAGCAAATTTCTTGGCTCTGTTCCTTCATTTTAGAATGATTCAAAGCCACATATGGAGGAAAAAAACACTCATAATTAGTGTTGAGCTTCCATTTCTTCTAAAGGTAGGAGGTTCCGTGTTTTTATTAACCAGTAAAGCCTATGAGCTACAGCAGAACAAAGATAACAGCTGCAATTCTTTTAAACAAATGGTTTGATAAACAAACAACAAAGACATTTTCTCTAGTTTTGTGAATTGTTTATATGATTATTAAATTTTTGATGCATCAGTTTTTTTGTCATAGAATCCTATCATACTGAAGTATTTATTAATAAAGTCACAAACATTAGAGTTTTTCTTTATCAGCATAAAATTCTGATTTCTTTGGCCCCAGGTAATTTTGATAGAAATAGACTATTACTAAATAGGGCTATGGAATATCAAAAGATTTTCCACATATTATAATAGGTACTAAATAATAACTGAAAACAAGCAAACAAAGAGAGAATAATAAAAATATTATGATAGAATTCTATGACAAAGTATTTGATTTTCATAAAAAGTCACTGTTCTCCTGTTGGAGTCAATGTTAGAGTATTAGAATCAGTGCTTTGTGTGCATAAAATTTTATAGTTCTTAAATTTCACTTAAGATGATTTCATATACTACATAGCTTATGGCATTTCTGGAGGGATGGTTTATGTACATAGCCAAAGGATTATGTTAAGTGTCAAAGTATTCCCTTAAAGGATAAATAATTGAATTTAAGTTCTATAATTTTGATTTCATCCATTTTAATTAGAATCCTGTGGTTTAGTGTAGAAAAAAATGTGAATAAATAAATGGTTTGAGCAAACTTGACATGTTTAAAGAAGTTAACTTATATGAATCAAGTGTTTATATGAAAACTATCAACTTCTGGGTGTATTATGTACCAGGTAATTCATTACTTCCTACTCTCTAAATATTTCACTGTATTCCACAACGTTATACCTGATAAATCTCTCTTTGTCAAAACCTGCCGTAACCTTCAAGGACCATAAATTACAACTCTAGAAACCCTCCAGCAGATTTCACTTCTATCTCTTTGGGCTGACTTGGATCTTATGCTCACACCTAATACAATATATGTGAGAGATTTGCTTCTATCAATTGTAGTTTACCACCTGAGGCTGGAGTTTAAAGCTACCAATCCTCAGAGACAGGTTTACACAGAGGAAAGCAGATGCCTGAACAATAGTAGGGTTTGACCTGAAAGAAAAAACAGGAGGAGAGTGACCTTTAAGAAGAATCCAATGGCATCGACTAAAAAATATCCCTTCACTCTTGTTTGATTTTGTTTCCCTGGCCATAGCTGAGTTTCTCAGGACTTATATTATATGAGCAATTCTCTAGGATCTTTGAGCTCAGAACCACAAAATATAATTGGTATTGAAGATAGTGACCACTGGGGGTGGCAGGTAGGGGTTCACCAGAAAACCAGTGGAGGGGGAGTCTTGGCAACCACCTGTTGCCAACCACAGCAGTCCCTGGGATTCTTGTACAACTCTTCCCTTCCTGTGCTTCAATAATGTGATCCAATAAACACTTCTTTGCTAAAGGTAATCTTCATGAGTCTTATGCTCTTTGGACCAATCAAGTCTTTAGTAGTAAAGTGGCATTTCTGTTAATCTCCTCCGCACCTTTGTGGTAACCACCATCCATTCATCTCTCTTCTCACAAAACAGCATCCTGTGAATGAGGCTGATTTCTTCACTTCACCTCAGCTCCAGAGCTGGGCTCTGATTCTTCTTAGCTGATCAACACATCTCATTCCCTGGCCAGAGTAATTGTTTCAGAGATAAGCCATAATGATTGGTTCAGATGGTTTACACTGAGTCAATGTGACTCACACACACAGGACTTCTTAAGTTTGGGGAGCAGGAAGATTTCTGGTGACCTAACTTAACCTCTGACCAGGACAGCATAAATCCAGCTTCACTGTCTGGGCTTGAATCCTTATTCCACTTTCCTGTGCCTCAGTTTCTGCAACTCTAACATGGAGATAATTATACTAGTGTCATCAGATTTTTTTGTAAGCTGAAAATGGATTAATCCATGCGAAACTGTTAGAATAGTGCCTGACACATAGTGCTCAGTAGATGCTACTTATTACTGTTAGTATTCTCTAGATTACTAGTTATTGAATATTTAAATACTTCTTTTTACTTAAACCAATTTATACTAGAATTTCTGTCTCATGTAACAATAACAACAACAACAAAATGCTAAAATAGAACACATGGAGAAGATAGGGAATTATACTTCTTGCTCCCATCTAGAGCTGCATACATTTATGTCCTACATGTCATGCTACCCAAAGGAAGGAAGAACATGACCAAGTTAGCTAGAGGCAAACATGGTCAGGTGTAATAAATCTCCATGTTCTTCTGCATGGAGCACTGCCCTTTTCACATTTAACTATTCCTGAACAGCGTGCAGCTTGTTGGTCAGTGGCTCTTGGAATTACCTGGAGGCCATGTTAAAATACAAGTTATCAGGTCTCACCCCGCCTGGCTTTTTATCAAATAAGTATGATGGTTAATTTTACATGTCAACTCCAGTGGGCCATGGGCAACCTAGATTAAATATTGTTTCTGGTTATCCATGACATGAGGGTGTTTCTGGATGAGATTAGATTTGAATCCATGGGTCAGTAAGGTAGATGTTCCTTTGCAAAGTCTCTGGGTATCATCAAATCCACTGAGGCCCTGAATAGAACAAACAGCAAATGAAGGAAGAACTGCCCCTTTATTTCTATCTTGCTACTTGACCTGGGACATCCCATCTCACCATCTCCTGTTTTTGGACTTGGATTTATACCATTAGCTCCGCTGGTTCTCAGATCTTCAGTCTCACACTGATTGACACCACTGCCTTTCCTGGGTTTCCAGTGCACAGATGGCAGACTGAGAGATTTCTCAGCTTTCGTAATCACATGAGCCAATTCCTCATAACAAAGAGGGGAAGGGGGACAAGAAAGGAATTCAATTAGTTCTGTCTCAGGAGAAACCTGACTAACACAGAAAGTCTGGGGTGGTACCCACAGATCTGCACTTCTAACAAGTTCCCAGGAGATGCTGATGCTGCTGGTCCCTAGACCCCACTTTAAAAGTCACTATTGTAAAACATGGAATCCTAGCTACAGAGTATGTAGGGGTACAAAGATGTCTGTCTCCTCTGGTATTCTTTGTAAACCATAGAGTAGCTTGCTGAGGATGAAAGAATTGATTGATTACCAACAGGTTATTATGTATTAGATGAAGTTTTTTTTAAAAAAATATTTGGTTATATCATCTTTCTGGTTCTTTCTACTCATTAATTTTACCCCAAAGAAAACAATTTTTATAAATCAGTTAGACAAAAGCATCTATTATTATAGTGCATTGAGTCATTAAATGTCATAAAAACTACCAAGGTAGAGTAGAAAATGTTGGCTAGAATAAAATATATATTTGGAAGCAAATACCTAGTAACAAAGGGGGAAAAAAACCACTCAATATATTCTTTAAGTATAAGAAAACTATTAATCATATTGAATTGAGGTTTTTTTTTTTTTATTTTTGTAATAACTATTTTCTCACCAATTACTGTTATTTTCAAAAGTTATACAAGTTATTGGGACATTTTAAGGTAGTACTAGTGAGAGAAAGTTTATTTTAAAAAAGTCATGAAAGTGAGTATAGCCAATAAATCAGATAAATACATGTAAAGTATTTAAAATACATCAATTTGAGTTATTTTGTTACTTGAATATCCACATATTTTTAATATTCTCTTTAAGACATGTAAATTAGAAAGCTATTGACCCATTGCAAAATTTTCAAAATAGCCAAAGTTGTCAGTTTGAATAGATCATATTGAATTAATAAATATCTTCTAAGAATCTTCTCCCAAAATATTACGGTAGAAATTATTTTTTTACATATTCATTGCATAATTACTAGAATACAAAGAATCACTAAAACCAAACCAATATCTTTTATCATCTTCTTTATTTATTTGTTTTGGTAATCTAAAGACTCAAAGACTCAGACAAATTCTTTTCAGCTCAGTTTTTCTTTGAAAAAGAAAAGGAAAAAAAAGAAAGAAAAAATATTTCCATGCTAAAACCTCATGGGCCATGTTTTATCCCCACAGAAAATGTTAATGGCTTAGTAAAACTACCCTAAATTTATGGGTTCATTTAAATACAGAATAAGGCTAACTATAGTGGTACAAAAAGCACCACTATGACAAATAATAGAAAATTTATCTTGATATTCTGCCCAATACATATTCACTCGGGTTGAGAAAGGCATAAAAAGCAAAAGCAAACCGGAGGGAAAGAGCTGAATGAATGGGGCCCTAGGAAATGAAGTGTCAGCGGTCCCCATAATTCTGATTGCCGTGCATTGGTTTCTCTGCCTCTACACAGGCAGTAAGAATGTAGAACCTTTTAGAGTTTCTTTTTTTTTTCCTTGCTAAAATCTCAATAAGAGTTCAAGCTATATGACAAAGAAATTCAGGGTTTGGGGGAAGTCTGTCTGTTTTAAAGTATTCATTCCATGTATATATTACAACAAAAATTAAGCTAAATAATGTTCTGAAATAATTACCTAGTTATACATTGTACTGGTGTAAAACCAGTAGTTTTATTATATATCCAAGAAAGAAAGATATTTGAAAATGTAAGTGAAATAAAACTTGCTCTATTTACAATCCCTTCAAAACAATATACCACACAAGAAAGGAAAATGTGAGTTGGAGGGATTGGCAGGGTCTGGAACATAATAGACTTATCTTCAGATTCTTGGACATCATACAAGTGCTTAAGAAGGGCAGAGACATGGTCATACTAAATAGAATGAGTCTGGCCTCAAACTTGCAATCCTCCAACTTCAGCTTCCTGAGTTGCTGGGATTATAGGCATATGCCACCGTACCTCTGTCTTTTAGACTGATTTTGGCTGCCGTTTAGAGAATGGTTTGTAAGAACAATAAGGGTTCCAAAGTCAACAGACCAGCTGAGTGGAAATAGAGAACTGGATTGAGGTATGTTGTAAAGTACTTAGCACAGGTTCTTGTGGGAAATAAACACTAATTAAAATTACTATCACTAATTAAAACTATTAATCAAAATATTCCCAAATATGTTTTATAATTTTCTTCTGAATCATGTCAAATCCAGACAAAATAGGGTATTTAAAGCCTTCTATTTTTCAAGTTCACTATTATTGTTATTATTGTAACATGTCAAATCCAGACAAAATAGGATATTTAAAGCCTTCTATTTTTCAAGTTCACTATTATTGTTATTATTTTTATTCCAGCTCACCAAAACCTTTCTAATCCAAGACTTTTCTATTGAGTAGAGGGGGAAAAAAAAAGGTTTCAGGTCTCAGGGCATGAATTCTTCACCTTCCAAATGTCAAATCTTCAACTTTTCCCTAAATCCACTCTAATTATTTTTCTCATGAGATATAATTAAGAGGTATTTCTCCTGCTCAAGGCTAGTCATTACCTTAACTCTGGATTCCAGCCCTTCCAGTTCTCCTAAACCCACTTATGTCTCTGCTTGGTTATCATTTCTCTCTCTCCCCCTCTGTGCTATCCTGACCCACTTGTTTTCTTCCTCCCCACAGTAATGAGAATTAAACCCAGGCCTTGTGAATGCTATGCAAGCACTCACCACTGAGCTACAACCCCAGCCCTTTTTTCATTTTATTTTTATTTTACGACAGAGTCTCATTAATACCCAGATGACCTGGAATTTGCAATATATCTACCTGACTCAGACTCCCAAGTAGGTGGGATTATAGGCCTGCTCCACTGTACCCCACCTCAAAACCACATGTTTTTTTTTGTTTTGTTTTTTGTTGTTGTTTTTGGTACTGTGAATTGAACCCATTGGCCCTCTGTGACTGAACTACACCCCCAGACCATTTATTTTCAATTTTTCGGCAGGGTCTTGCTAAGTTGATTAGGCTGACCTGGAACTTACAATCTTCTTTCCTGGGCCTCTTGAGTTATAGGAATTGCAGGCCACCACACCTGGCTTATCCACTTTTTAATCTACACACTCTTTCCCACATTTAAATGTCTTCTGCTTTTCCAAGTTCTAAAAAATCCCAACTCTCCACTCTACTTCACTTCAAAATTTTCTCAAGTTTCCAGGGTTCTAATATTCCTTTTCTTCACTTGTGTTTTCCATTTCCTTTATTTCCCTCATTCCTTCAACCTCACACAAGAGAGGGAGGAAGGGGCCCGAGACAATGTATAACCTTATGGGGACCTGACCCAGTGACCGACTTTCTTCAACTAGTCCCTACCCCCTACAACTTGCACCTTCACCCAAATGTCCATTCAATTACAAACCCATCAGTGGATCAATCCACTGATCTGATCAGAGCCTTCTTCTTGATCACTCACTTTCCAAAAGCCCCACCTCTGAATATGGCTGCCTTGGTGACTAAACCTTCAATACATGAGCCTGGGGGTCATTTTAGACCCAGCCCATAACATTCTTCATTGTTGGCCATTGGTCTCATAGCCCAGCTATTCCCAAGAAATCATCTTCAAGCATTATTTTTCTCAATATGCATGAGAAGTTTAGGATTCATGAACTGGTTTTGATATATATATTTTTTAATTTTTGCATTTTGGTGGCATCTTACCATTTTAAGGATTTAGCTAAAACTACCTTTTTAATTTAATTTTTTTGGTGGCACTAGGGATTGAACCCATGGCCTCCAACATGCCACAAAAGCATTTTACCACAAGTTACACTCCCAGGCTTATAACTTCCATTTTAAATTCCTTTTCCAGAATTATATGTGACTTGGAGCCTGAGATAGTCTATAAGAATAGGAACAATATTTCTGAGAAAAAGGAGAGGGTAATTTCTTGGAATTAAAGGAAAAAAGCATTTCAAGAATAGAAGATGGCTCAACAATGTTGAAGGCTTATTAGAAGGCAAAGAAGAGAAAGACTGAGAATTATCCATTTTCTTTGGAAGCAACAAGGTTGTTGGTGACCTTGAAAAGAATCAGCTCCCTTGGAGCAAGGGATGCAGAAATTAAATTGTGTGGAGTTGAAGGAATAAGGGGAAGAAAGAGACATCATTACACCACATATTGCTAGCCAAGGAAACAACTGAACTTCACAAATTTGAACTAGTTTCTACTGAATGTGTCACTTTAACACTATGGTAAAGTTTAAAAAAAAAAAAGATAAGTTAAGCCATTGTTAAATCAGAAGACCACTTGTATCATTCTTTAATTATTCTTTTTCTATAGTATTTTTTAACACATCATGTCCAATATCTTAACTTTTCCTCCCACTATTGTTCCCATCTGTGATATCTCTGCCTCATCGATTCACTCAGGTAGACAATATAAATTCTACTAGGCTTTAAGGCCTATCTTAAATCTTTCTTGCTCTGGGTATTCTCTCTCCTATCTCTGTGCCCCACTGACCACTGCCTTCTCTGAGCTTCTCTCTACTCTGACTTCAACACATTCCACAATTCACGCATTGGCTTAACTTCTCAACAATATTATTAGATCTTTTTGAATTTATGCCAAGTATCATATTATTTTTCATGGTCTATTTCAGATAAAAACCTAACTCACTTCCTCAAATATTATTTTAGAGCCTATTTTAGGTCAGATTCTATGTGTGGAGTGATAAATGCTTATGGATTTAGAAATAGTGTAGCCTGCCTGACATGTTGAATATAGGTGGAATCAGTCAATGATGCTTCAGATGTGCATTTTACTTTATGAGGCACATTTTACTTTGTTCTGAAGGGAGAAAAGGCCAGTAAAGTTGTGCTGGCTTTAAATTCTGCAGGTTTCATTGCCCAGCAGTTTCACAGCTTTAGGACTATGGACTCATTGCTCATCTTACAGATTTTCATTAGAAAATAACGTTCAGTGTTCAGAAAACACCTGAAAAAAATGTTTTCTCTTCTCTTCCTTGAGCCATGTCTTCATGATCTCTTCTCCTATTTTTCTTCTTTATGTTGTCCTTTTTTATAGTTAAGATATTGTTATTTATAACCAAAAACAGATGTTTAAAATAAATAATGTAAATAATAAATTAGAGAAAAACATCACTTAAAGAAAATGTGCCAAAATATTGACAGTGTTTGGGCTTTTTAAAAATTTGTTTTTAATAAATGTTTACTAATAAACATGCAGCATGTGTATGATAAAAACAATATCTGGGGGTTAATTTTGTGAAATGTGTTCTGTCTCTTTCTTTTACAGGACTTTAAACTTCAATGAATCCCAGATGTTTTTCCATCCCCACCTTGACTGAGGTAGAGCTTTAGTGGAAGAGTATAAATGGTTTGGGACTTGGCAAGTATTATTCTAAATCCTGAAGCCCCTAAAATAAAAATGTGCTGTGTTTATTTGCATAAGCATTTCATTCATACGTGTGTGTGTGTGTGTATGTGTGTGTATGACTAATTTAGGAATTTGGGGAATGGAGAGAAATCTCCCAGGCACCTCTGACCTTTCTGAGGCCTTTTTCAGTCTAGATTTCCTCCAATTTAGTTTTCCAAATCTGTGTATAAATGAGTCAGCTTCTCATTACGATAGCAAAATTCCTAAGGCAGGAAAACTTTATGAAGAAAAGAGGTATATTTAGCTCACAGTCAGGATGATCTAGGGTGTGGGACTGCCATCTGCTCAGTTCAGGTGAAGGCCTCTTAACCGTCAGAGTCCTGGGGTGGCACAGGGCATCATGCAGCAAGACACACAGAGCACATGCACTTAGGTCTATTTTGACTTCATTTCACTCTTTGCCATCACATATGCACATATATATGCCAAAGGGGAACTGGGTAAACATTATTTTATGGAAGGAAGAAAAAAGAAACAGAACCAAATTCTAAAGTAGAAATAAGATCTAATGCACTAGTTTCTCCAGCTGACTCAAAGTAAGGTCCACAGCTCACCTATAATTGATAACTGTATTCATGGTATTTTAAAAATTTACTCATGAAAATGTTCAATAATGCTTTATCCTTAAATGAACAAAACACTAAGCTAAGTCAAACCTTTTTTTTTTTTTGTCTAGAATATTCAAGAGACAACCTGCCTGTGGTGCTGATAACATCAGAGATGAATATTCCAGTTGCTTAAATGAACGCATTTAATAATCTTTTTGGACATCTCCAAAGGCATTTTCATTAGTGAAAATCCGAAACTATTTTATCTGGGTCATCTTTATAGTTATTTATTTTGACTGTGATGCCTTCTGTTGTATTTTCATCGTAATTTAAAAGTTCAAGTAAGTATTAAATCACAAAGCCTTAAGACAATATGAATGATTGATTGCCTGGTCCTCCTTTCCAATGTATTATAAACTATTTGAAATGCCTTTTTTTTCCCCACCTGAATCTCAAGTCTTCTTTAAAGAGGCCAAGATAAAGACTGCTCAAAAGAAGAAGAAGGGGGAAAAAAGACATAAAGAGATCTTTTAGGCACAGAAAAAAGTAGGCAGAGAAGAAGAAGAAAACTGGAAGACCACATTTTTAAGGAACTAAGAGTAATGAGATTGATTCCCTAATGGTGGCAACCATAATTAAGTTGTCTAAACCCAAGACCTCCCTCTTCTTTGGTGTAAAAGTTTAGATCCACCCACTCTCATAATTTACTGACCACAAACCAAAGAAAAGGATTCTCTTCCATCCCTAACTAGCCACTCACTCTACCAGGAGAAGAAAAAAGAAACAGAACCAAATTCTAAAGTAGAAATAAGATCTAATGCACTAGTTTCTCCAGCTGACTCAAAGTAAGGTCCACAGCTCACCTATAATTGAAAATACAGCCCTTCCTTTTCTATCTCAAGGTTTACCTCCTATCTCCCTAAAGAAAAAAGGATCATTTTCAACATTTTTTATGGGTCACCTAAATCCACAGATCCACCTGACTACAACCCAACCTCAGGGAATCCCCAATTTTTCCTTCTCCCCATGCCTCATATTCTTCTATTTCAATTCTCAGAGCTCCCAGAGCCTGTACCTAACACTCTGCCCAGATCCCCACCACCACCATCTCCGACAGCACCCCATCTCTTGAATTGACTTCCAGAGTTCTTCTAACAAAACTTGTGAAGGCTAATACCACATGTTTGGTCATGTCTCCTACCTCTGAGCTCCCTCCCCTTCCTCTCTCAGTTACCTTTTGTTTTCTTGTTTCGTTTTGTGTGCTACATTTCTATTCCTTTGAAGCTACTATATACTTTTAAAGTTTAGACTGAGAAACCATTTTGTTTTGGAAATCAAGAACGAATCGGGAAGAGATAATCATAATTATATGTGACAATGCAATTCTTCATTCTAGCAGAAATATGTCATGCATATTAATATTACTCTTCAGTTATTTTTATCCCTCTCTAAAAAAGTATATTATAATACTTGTCTTCCTTCTGTCATGAAGTTCTGCCCAAGTATATAATATCTGTAAATAATAAAAAATGTCCTACAGTTAATAGTGGAAAAGTAATAAGTTTAAAACAACTTAGGGTAAAATAACCATAATAAAAACTAGTAAAAGTATTAATGGAATTATTCAGATATTCTTTGAAACATTCAAGAAGTCTTATTTTCATTCATTACAATAAAAGATAATTAGTGCTGGGATATGGTCTATGAAAAGCTGAGTTTTCATCATTTCCTATAATCACCTAAATGATAACAATAGTTTAATATACTAAAATGTTTCACTATTCTACATTAATGAAAATTATGTTTTTTGATATTCATTAACTCAATATTTCACTGTCTTGGGGCTGGGATTATGGCTCAGTGGTAGAGCACTTGCCTAGCTTGTATGAGGCACTGGGTTCGATCCTCACACCACATAAAAATAAATAAATAAAATAAAGGTATGTGTCCATCTACAACTAAAAAAGTAAAAATTTTAAAAAAAATTTCACTGTCTCTCTTTTGTACTGAGGATTGAATCCAGGGCTGCTCTACCACTAAGCTATATCCCAAGCCCTTTTTTTGTTTTTTATTTTGAACTAAGTTACTCAGGCTGGTCTCAAACTTTTTGATCCATCTGCTTCAGTCTCCCAAGTAACTAGGATTATGGATGTATACCACTAAACCAAGCTCTTAACAAATATTTCTCAGGTGCCTATCATATTTGGGGTTACTGAGGTAAGTACTAGCCTCGAACCAGAAGCAATCTCTTACTTAGAGTGAAATTTCAGGAAGACAAATAAACCAGCAACTTCAATATAATGTGGTAAATGCTATCATGGTATTAAGACTATGAGTGAGAATAGAATCTATCCAGTTAGAAATCTTAAAGGTTTGGGAAGAGTGTTCAAAAGAAGGTATCAGGTTGAACTCGTACATTGCTGGTGGGACTGCAAATTGGTGCAACCACTCAGGACAGCGGTATGAAGATTGTTTTGACCATTTGACCTGGTTATAACACTCCTCAGTATATATCCAAAGAAGTTAAAATCTGCCTACTACCGTGATATAGCCAACATCAATGTTTCTAGTAGCTCAATTCACAACAACTAAGCTATAGAACCAATCTAGGTGCCCTTCAACAGATGAATGGATAAAGAAAATGTGGTATGCACACACAATGGAATATTATGTCTCCATGAAAAGGATGAGTTTCTGACATTTGACAGTAAATGTATGGATCTGGAGACTATCATGCTAAATGAAATAACCCAGTCCCCAAAAACAAAAGGTTGAATGTTCTCTCTGAGATGTGGATGTTAACACACAACCAGGGAGTGGGGAGAATAGAAGATCACAGGATTAGACAAAGAGGAATGAAGGGAAAGGTAGAGGAATAGGAATAGAAAACACAGTGGAATGAATCTGACATAACTTTCCTATGTAAAATACATACATAGACCATAGTGAATCTTAACATCATGTACAACCACAAGACTGGGATCCTAATTAGAGTAAGATAGACTCCATATTTGTGTAAATAGGTCAAATATGCTCTACTGTCATGTGTAACTAAAAAGAACAAATAATTTTTTTTTCAAAAAAGAAGGTAGCAGATTGATACCAGTAGGCCATAATCTTAGGCTGAGATAATATTTATTTAGAAACAAGAATTGGAAATAATTTTAAATAATGCAATGTTTAAAATGAGAAAAAAAGACAAAAAATAGAGGGAAAAAAAAGAGTAAATGTCTTATTTCTTATCTTAAAAATCACCCTCCAAAATCAAAGAACAAGAAACAAAAGAATTAATTGATCTGCAATAAACTAAGATATTTGTAACCCTGTCTATAACCGAATATAAATTTAGAAAGCAAGTTTTTTTGTTTTGTTTTGTTGGTTTTTTTATTTTAATGGAATATGACCTAGCAGAGGACAGTGTTTAAATCCATGTGCTTAGGGAAAAAAAATTCTGATGCAAAATAACCTTGTCTGTGGTTCTGCTACTCTCAAATTTCAGTAATGGAGATATCAGGTATCTCTGAAGGTAGATATGACAAGGGTTTGAAGGTAGCCGGAATCTTTGCAATGGTTAAAGGAGCACAAATACTCTCAGTTTTCTCCAGCTGTGCTATTAAGTAACTAAACACTCTTGATGCACTGCAAAAATGTATTCCTCCTTTCCACCTCCTGCCAAGAGAATTGAACCTGAATTGTTTCAGAGTTGGAAAACAAGACACAAAGCAATTCTACAGTAAAATGTTAGACAATTTCTGGATAGTGATGGTGAGAAAGTGAGAGAATTTAGTAAAACCACACATACTAAAAACTGTGAGCTAGCTCCTGGACCTCCCAGTCTCAAAATGCCAGTTGTCAGACTTACAACTTCAAAGCAGGAGTCTGAGGTTCACCTCTGGGAACACTAAAAAGCCATATGGATCCTCCATTCCAATGGCCAGAGTGTCCCAAGAGCTTCAAAGTTGTTTCTTTATTGGTGTTGCCTTTTTGAATATGTTATGGATCATCAGAGAGCATTGAGAGACAGGCTGAAACACAAAGATGATGACAAAAAAAAAAACTATAAAATGTTCTTCAGAAAGAGCTAAGCTGATTGGGGGAAAAAGAAATAGTGAAGGAACTTTGATTCACATGCTTGAAATAAGATAATTTTATTTTTGTGAAACAAGATTAAGATTAAATAAGAATAATCAAACCAGGAGCTGTGGCACACACCTATCATCTTAGAGGCTTGGCATGCTGAAGTAGGAGGATCGAAAGTTCAAGGTCAGCTGGGGCAACTTAGCAGAGACCCTGTCTCAAAAATAAAAAATAAGAAAAAAGGCTGGGGACATGGCTTAGTGGTAGAGTGTCCCTGGGTTCAATCCACAGTATTAATTAATTAATTAGCTAGTTAATTAAAGTGAACCCAGAAAATGCTTTACTAAATAATTTTATGTAGGTTCCAGAGTATAATTCTAAAAATTAAGCAGGGTAGTAGCTGGTGCACTCATATAATCCCAGTTGACTCAGGAGGCTGACGACCACAAGTTCCATGTTAGCCTGGGCAATTTAGTGAGACCCTCTCTCAAAATAAATGAAAAAGAACTGAGTTTAAACCTCTGGATTTAATCCCCAGATTCCTAGTACCAAAGAAAGAAAGAAAGAAAGAAAGGGGGGTGGGGAGGGAGGGAAGGAGGGAGGAAGGATTACATTGATTAAAATTTAAATTTCTAAATATAATAAAACATTTTAAGGGTATTTAATATAGTTTGACCATATAGATACACACAGAAAGTTAAAAAAAAAAAAAAAAAACAGTTAAAACTCTTACTGTATCAGTTTCCTGGTTGGGCTGGCCTTTCAACCAGTACATCCTCTGTTAGTGAATCACCAGTGATTGTGTAAACACGTTCCTCTTCAAGTTTCCAACCCCAACACAAATTGTTTAGAAAGTTCTATCTGGTAAATGTTGACAGAAATCTTAGGATATTTCCATAAGAAATTTATAAGTAGTGTGAGGAAACAAAAAATGTATCTTTCTTCTGAGATTATTACTCAACCTGTCTTTCTGAGTTTATCCGCCAACGATATGCCTTGGGAATGATGGCTTCTCTGTTTAAAGGCATTCCTTCTCTGCCAAAAGAGCCCCCACTTTACCTGCAAAAGAACATTCCATACACTTTCTATTGATTTCCATGTAGTTCATGTCACATTTAAAAGCCAGTATGTGCCATAAATCCCAGTAAATCAGTTATAAATATTGCTTTCTTTCATCTCTGTAATCTTGTGAGATAAATATCATATTGAAAGCTAGGCTCAGAGAGTTTACTTGACCATCCATGGGCACACCATGAGCTTGGAACTAACGCATCCTGGAACATCTACCTCTTGCTCAAAAGAAAGTAGATCCCCCCAACCCCCGCAATCAGTATTTAATGCTATACAATTTCCAAATATTTGTTGAGTAACCTAGATCTTTACTGTCAACAGAGATTAAGTGTTCTGTTTACTTTGAATTATTAAACCTAATTTGATACATTTAGTCTGTTTATGTCTCTCTACACCAACACAAGCAAATCTTAAGATGCAGAAACATGTCTAAAGGAATTTCCAACTTCTAAAAGATTCAAAACTAAAGCTTCTACATGTGGAAGTATCTGAAGGAATGTACACTGTTGTCTGTAATTTACTCTGAAATACATCAAAAATTAAGATGGATTGGTGGATGAACAGAAGAATAAATGGCTAGCACATAATAAAGCATTGTAGAATATATAGGTGTTCACTGTAAAATTATTTCAATTCTTCTACTTGTTTAAAAACATAATAAAATACTGGGGGAAAATTAAGGAATATAGACTACATTGACTAGTAAAAATATAATAAGAACCACAAATTCAAACTACATATATAATTTTAAAAGTTTTGATAGTCACATTAAAAAGAAAAAATGGTAAAAATTATAATATATTTAAGCAAACATAATAAAATGTCATTTTCTATATGGAATCAGTGAAAGAAAAAACATTTTTTTCAGCCAGTCTTCAAAAGGTAGTGTGTGTTTTCTACTTACACACATCTCAATTTGGACTATCCACATTTCATGTACTAAATAGCTACATGTGACCATCGACTATTTTACTAGCAGTGTGTGTCTCCATAAAAATATACTGGCTATCATGTGCATAAATTTATTTTAAGCAGCTGCATAAAGCAAATACAGTAAAAGAAAGAAAAATAATTTTATGAGAGAATCATAATGTAATAGATTGCCATAATTTTCCGGTAAACCTCCCAAACCAAAAAAAAAAAAAAAAAAGAAAGAAAGAAAGAAAAAAAATCACATAAAAGTTTTATATATTTAAAGTATGTATTATATTAAGGTTCTGCTTATTTTTGGAAGGAGTAAATAAATCACTTAACAGGTGAATATGGAACAAGGATCTATAAACCACATTTTTAAAAAGCTACTAACTCTTGCTCCCCCTACTCTTCTTTATTTTTCCATAGTTACAGACAAAATAGAACATACATTTAGGGGGAAAAAAGAATTAGTTTCCAAGCATAAGATATATTTCACTAGGTTTGCAGAATTTTCCCATCATTTTCCTCATTTTTCTCTCTTCATTACTTACTGTGATAACACACTTCTAATTAAGATTATTGTGGTACATCCTGTAAATAAATATAGAAAGACAACATCAAATGTAGATGACACAACATCTCTTTTGGAATTTCTGAGATTAGAAATCACTGGCTGGGTACAGGGTGCATGCCTATAACTCCAGTGGTTCTGGAGGCTGAGGCAGGAGGATCATGAGTTCAAAAGCAACTTCAGCAATTTATCAACGCCTTAAGCCTAGATACATCTTGCTAGACAGCAAGATGCTGTCTCTAAATAAAATATTAAAAAGGGCTGGCAATATGGCTCAGAGGTAAAGGGCCCCTAGATTCAGTCCCTGGTACAAAAAGTAAATAATAAAAAAGAAATCACTGGCTTATCTTTCCAAGAGGAGGAAACTATTATCTAAAAGATTAAAAGTTTTCATAAAAATTCTCTTCTCTAGCACATGTAATGGTATAATGTTAGTTTTAGGGGTTTTGCCTATAATTTCTTAGTGATTAAAGCAAATATAATGAGTTCCCAAATTTTTCACCAAAGGAAAAGATGAAAATCAAATACATTAGATTAATCTGATATATTAAGTTTAATATAGTATCCTGTTCAGGAATAAAGTGCAGTCCTATTAAACCTGAAACTATGGGCAGCCTGTAGCCAATGGATGCTAGAGGACAAAGGCCCTGCCCCTTTTGTCTTAATTCATGACAACCCTGAAGGGCCACCTCAGCTCCACAGCTTCCAAAATCATCACCTCTAGCTTTTGTTGCAACTGGCACAGGGTTCAACCTCTCCCTCTTTTTAAAACTTGCTTCCTTCACTCTCTTACAGGTATTTTTCGTGAGTATTTTCCAGTGAACTTACTAAATACAAATAAATCTTCATCTCACAGTTTATGTCCAGGGAACCTTCCCCAAGAAAACCATAGCAGACTTTTTTTTTTTTTTATCTTCCTGAGCACATGGAAGAATTAGTCCAACAGCTCTAACTCTAGTGCCCTTAGAGTTAGAGCTGTTGGACTAATCTGGGCTATAATCTTGAGTGATGTGTATCATTCCCAGTCCTAGACATTGAATTGTGGATGTAAATTCTTCACTAATTTTGCCCTTTTTCAGGTACCTGAGATCTCACCTATTGCAGACATAGCTATGTCTGTTGATTTGAATAAGCTTCAGTACTTAGGTCTAGAATCTAAGACCAATGGGATAATATTCAATGTGATTAAATCACCAAGGTTTTGCCTTCCTGAGGTTGGTGAGCTCTTAACAAGGGGCTCAAGGGAAGTAGATAGGCTGTTATTGTCCTTCCCTTGACCCCCCCCCCCCCGCTTTTTGTAGTTGTAGATGAACAGAATGCCTTTAATTTTATTTGTTTATTTTTATGTGGTACTAAGGATCAAATCCAGTGCCTCACACATGCTAGGCAAGTGCTCTACCACTGAGCTACAGCCCCAGCCCTGTCCTTCCCCTTTTACTTCATGTGAAGATGCAGTAAGAAGGCTCTCACCAAACACCAATGCCTATACTGATCTTGGCTGCCCATCCTCCAGAATTGTAAGAAATAAATCATTTTTCATTATAAATTATCCAGTCTTGTATATTTAATTAGCAACACAAATGGACTAAAGTAGAGTGTGATGTCTTATGGACTGGGATGTCTAGTCCCTGAATGACCACATAGAGCAGAGCCTCCCTATCCCTGCCTCCTATTGACCTAGACTGGATCTGCAGTAGGGAAAGACAAACAAACTTTTAGGTTAAACCACTAATGAACTGCTCCTTCTTTTTTTTTTCCCCCTGTCTTTTGTGGTGCTAGGGATTAAACCCAGGACTTTTAATACTAGGTAAGCCCCTTACCACTGAGCTAAATCCCTATCCCTGAGATTAACTAGTTATTGCTATTAGCCTCTCCTAGCTAATACAATGCCTATAAGCATACTCATCTCTTTGAATAATATATTTTCTTGATAATGGATGAAAAGCAATGCTTTTGGGAGTTGCATTATACCATACTAATTGAACCCAGAAATTCCATGATTTTTATTTTGATGACTAAATAAACAAAATTTCCCTCCTTTTATTTCCCCTCTTACTTTTGGATTCCCAAAATGTTATTGTGGAAAAAATTTAGAGATTTGACTTTGACAATTCCAGATTTTATATCCATTAGTTAAAAAAAATGTGGATATAATACAGCGTTAGAAAGTTATTATGAGAATGAAATGGGATAATATTTTTGGAAACCCCTGGCATATTATAGATAGTCAATGTTAGTTTTCTTTCCACCTTTCTATCTTAAAACAAGAATTTCAGATAAATATAGCATCACTTTAGTTTTAAACCATTTGATTGGGTGTTTCCACATGGACAATCTCAAGAGAGAGATCCTTTGAAATTCAAAGCAAATAAAGCAATTAGACCTGGGCATCAAGAGCATGGTTTATATCACAAGTGAATCAACAATGTCTACAAGGTTCAGCTATTTATAAATAGGAGTTCAGACTGAGGTTTGTGGGGAAAAAAATCATTCGCAATTTTAAACTATTTTCTTCTTTTCTTTCCCCTATTATAGAGTAATAACTCAGGTCATTTATCTCTTCCTGTGTTGCAAACTATGTCTTCATTAGAACAATATATTGATGATTTACAAGAAATACAGCCATAGAGGAGTATGCTAAATTTTACCATGTCAGGTTTTATAAAAGGGTAACAATCCTTTATTGTTATGTGCTAAAATAGCTACAGATAAAATAATAGAATGTCAAGGATTTCTTTTAAAATAATGTATTGGAAAGAAGTGTGTAGGGCATAAATGAAACAAGATTATAATCAAGCAATGTTAGTAAAACTAAAATAAGGAAGTAGAATCCACTTAACTGTTATATCTACTTTATAACATTTATTTACATACGTATATTTTTGAAATTGCTCATGATAAAATACCTTTAAAAATTAAAGAATGATTTCTGAAATAAAACCACATAATGGATTTATTTAATAAATATCTCAGTTCTGTCTTAGTCTAAAGCAGGTAAAAGAAAATGAATGAAATTAGAAAAAACATATCTGTGTCCCATCCAGTTGATTGGGCATGGTTAGGGCTGAAGGATAGGGATTATTGGACAGGAAAATACATGCCCATTGCAAGAGGCAGAAGTAACTCAGCACAATGGTGTGGAAATTCTGTATGACAACGTGGTCGGTAATCCTGCATCCTTTAATGTTATCAGAAAGGATAAATCAAGGTAAGTAAACAAAATAACTCATGAAAAATGTTGATAATTAAAGCATATGTCTTTTAAATGACTCTTTGGGTAAGTTCTATATAGACCAAACCAAACAT
Source organism: Marmota monax (assembly GCF_021218885.2). Classification (NCBI taxonomy): domain Eukaryota; kingdom Metazoa; phylum Chordata; class Mammalia; order Rodentia; family Sciuridae; genus Marmota; species Marmota monax. The sequence goes on along the minus strand of NW_026694256.1, from coordinate 3,149,923 downwards.
GACACCTGGCCACCTCTGGTTTACAATGAACCATCTTGGCACCTTAACAACTGTCACCACCCACAGGGAAGTAACAGATGGTGAAACACCCCAGCACCTAAGTCTCACAGGACAACTGCAGCAGCCCTTGATTTTGTTTACTTGCCTTACTCCACTGCCTTATGTCCACTTTTGCTTTCTGTGCCCAGTCTCTCTGCTTAACCCTTTGGCTGGAATGACTGCTTGGACTTTCATCTACATTTTCTCTACTGAATACTATATGTCAGATCTTTAAAGACCCAGGGCCCTGTCCAGCCCCATTCTCAGCAAAAATCTCCACAAACTCCCAAGTTTTGGAGATTTCAAAAATGCTGTTCAGTTTTGCAAGTACCCTGCTTTTCTATAAGGCCTATTTGATAAGAAGTTTGTTTGTAGTTATGTTAAATATTAATTTATATGACTTTACTAAATATAAAACACAAGCCAGAGTTGGACATGGTGGCACACGCCAGAAATCGCAGCAACTCAGGAGGCTGAGCCAGGTGGATTGCAAATTAGAAGCCATCCTCAGCAATTTCGCAAAGCCCTAAGTAATTTGGAGAGAGACTTTTCTCAAAAAAAAAAAAAAGGGAGATAGAGAGAAAGGGCTGGTGATATAGCTCAGTGGTAAATACCCCTGGGTTAAATCCCCAGTAACAAACAAACACAAGCCAGATGTGGTGCCTATAATCCCAGCTATTCAAGAGGCTGAGACAGGAGAATCATCAGTTTAAGCAACCTTGAAAAGCCCTGTTCCCAGTACTTCCAAAAGAAAAAAAATTATATATATATATATATATATATATATATATATATATATATATAATTTGTTCATGACAAATGCCAAGTTGGAAAATCACTATCTTGATGAGTATAAACAGGTTTAACATTTGACCATCAAACTGACCTAGCCATTTCCTCTGTGCCTTCATGCATGTATAATATATAGTAAACTTTCACATATCATTTTAAAGGTAACTCCAACTTGCTTGCTGTTCTTGAGACTGGACATAGTCATATAAATGTTGATTTTAGTTAGGTTTAATTTGTATGAATGTTACTCTTTGTAAAAAGAACTTAGCATACAGATGTTAAATGCTTAAAATACTAGAGACAGCCAGGTGTGGTGGCACACACTTGTAATTCCAGTGTTTCTGGAGTTTGAGGCAGACGGATTCCAAGTTCAAGGTCAACCTCAGCAATTTAGCAAGACCCTGTATCAACATAAAAAAAAAAAAAAATTAAAAGACCCCGGATGTGGTACAGTGGCAAAGTGCACCTGGGTTCAATTTTCAGTACTAAACAGAATAAAATAAAAATCACTGTGTGAGTCTATTTCCTTTAACTTTTACATCCTCTTTTCTCTAAACAAATATACCACAATTGCCTACTTCTATAAAATATTTGCTACAATGAACATCATTCCTGGTTCTTCTGCATGTGCATCTCTCCTGCAATGTGCCCTTGGCAGGGTTAATGTCAATGAGTTTGTACAACAAGCTTACTCTGACATTCAAAACTTCCTCCCAGAGCCAGGTATAGTGGGTCACAACCATAATCCCAGGGACTTGAAAGGCTAAGGCAGGAGGCTACAAATTTGAGGCTACCTGGGCAACTTAGACTCTGTTTCAAAGTAAAAAATAAAAGGGGCTGGGAATGTAGCTTAGTAGTAAAGCACACTGAGGTTCAATCCCCAGTACCAGGAAAAAACAACAACAACAACATGAAAACCTCCCCAAAAGTCTTTCCTAGTCAACATCAGTCTTTATTCTTAGCTTGCAATCTTTAATCTGTTGATCTGCAAGTATCTCAGAGAAAAGATAACACATTATAGAGAAATTCGAGTCTTGACATGTTGCAAATTTTCATGTATGTTCTAAGCCAAAAAAAATGAGATTTCAATATCAAGAGTTTGTCAAAATGTATCATCTACACTAAAGACAGAGGAGGGAAAAGAATTAGAAAAGCCATAAGCAAAGGCTTCTAAAATTTCATAGATGTCATAAACCCTCCCCAAAGTAATATAATGATACTCATACACTAAGAGTAAATACAAGATGAAGTTTCTGCAAAAATGTTGAGTGCTGAAACTTAAGAGGAAACTCAGAGAAAATGAGAGTGTATTTGGCATCTCGGTGACATAAATGTGTGTTGGCCTGGACTGCAGGAGAGCTGTCTGGAAAACTTGATAGCATGGGCCTGAGGATTTCAGAGGAATGCCCAGAGGCAGAGAAGAGCACTGTGAAATGCAGGATTCAGCAGGGGCATTAGAGGTCTGTGTATGAAATTTTCTACAAACGAGAGGCGGCGCTTGCTCAAAGAGTGTGTGGAGATGGTGCCCTTAAACAATTTAATCTCCAGTTCAGAAACCTAATTTTCAGTTCAGAACTGCCAGGAAGACAGATATTAAAAGAAAAACAGGAAGTCAAGATAATTTCTAAATAAGCAAGTTGGGGGACAAGGAGACTCAGGTAAGAACCTGTTGGACCAGGGTATCACCAGGTTTCCATTTAGAAACTAGTAAGGGCCTACTGGGGTCCTTGGGTGGTGATAATAACATAAATCTTCTCTTTATCATTTACTGGATATTAGATATTTTCTTGATTCTGGGTATGGGGCTGGGCTTTGACAGATTTAGGGATTCTATTAACTCTTCAGACTATTTATAAGAAGGACACATGGGAAGCATGAGATTGGAGTAATGTAGTTAACATCGGCTAATGCAAAAGAACTGAATGTCTAATCAAAGAGGTTTCAATCTTCAGTGCTGAACATATCCGCTTCTGACTGAGACCTCTGTTGCTGAGACAAAACAGAAAATAACCATCACCTTTAATTTACACAAGCTTAAACATAAATAAGGATCTGAGTCTTTAGTTTCTCCCTGTAAATATAATAGCAGAAGGAGGAGTTTTATTCAAATTTAAAGCAGATTTATAGTGCTAACCTTGTCTTTCGTTAATTGTTTTCTTCCCTTTAGGTTCATCACCTTAGTCTCAGATAAATTATATTGGATAAATTATTTCATTTTGCTTGGCAAATTTTAAGAAAGAAAATAAAATAAATAGTGAATTCTTGAGCCTAGGGTAAGTTTTCTCAACATCAGCACTACTGACAGTTTGAGCAGATAATTCTAGGGTAAGGGACTGAATGTCCTGTTCACTGTACCAAGCTGGGCAGTAATTCGGACTTCTATTCACTAGGTACCAGCAGCACAGCCCCTTCCCCATTTGTTACAATGAAAAATGTCTCTAACATTGTCAAATATTCCCTAAGGGAACAAAATCCCCCCCTAGCCCCCCACCACCTAGCCCCCCCCTCACCTCTCCACCCCCTCTAGAAAGCTCTGATCTAGAGTATAGCCTGGCCCTTAAATGCATGTAATTAATACCAGGCAGATTCTGACTAATGTTTACATTTTTTTTTTTAAATAGCAAAAGTTGAACCACTTAGGAATATATGCTGTGGTATTTTCTAGAGGAGCAGCTTCAGGAAGATGGGAGCAAGATTGCCCTGAATATTTCTTGTCTCTTCCCCTGGGGGAGATCACCATATGCATAGTTAGCCACTGCATGAGTGTTAACCCTAACACATTAAGGAAATAAAGTCAAGAACAATTTCCTCTTTCCCTTATACTTCTGCACAGGCCTGTTGAGTAAGAATCAAGGAAAAATTATTGATTTATCTCATTGGAGAAATCCAGACCAAGAAGCTCTGTTCCACTGGCCATGGTGGCCCATGCCTGTTATCCCAGAAGCTCAGGAGGCTGACAGAGGAGGATCACGAGTTCAAAGCCAGCCTCAGCAACTTAGCAAGACTCTGTCTTAAAATAAAAAGTAAAAAAGGGCTGGGTATGTGGCTCAGTAGTTAAGTGTCCCTGGGTTAAATCCCTGGTACCAAAAAAAAAAAAAGAAGAAGAAGAAGAAAAAAAAAAAAAGTAGCAGCAGCAGCTGCCTTCCATCTCTATTATCTGATTACAAATCTAAAAACTGATGGGTGGGTGGGATCTATCTCATTAAGGAATTTGGATATCTGACCTCCAGCCTTGGGATTGGTTATTTGAAGGTCTTAGTTGCCAAGGCAAAAATCCTCTTAATGAGGAAGGTAATCATGTCTTGTTTAATTAGAAGCAGAGACGATACTAACTCTACCACCAAACGAAGAGGCAGAAATCAGTTGGAGAGATTGATTCCTATTACCCTGGACTTTAGGGTGATAATTCTCCTACTCTTTCCCTAATTTGAAGAAAAGTGCTTGACCCTCCATAATTATAGCTTTTGACTCTACTATGGCTGCAGTAATACTATCTCATCCCCCCACCATTTCAATTTCAGCTTCCCACAACTCCTATTCCCTTCCTCTGCTCTAAAGAGTAAAAGGTAAAGCTGTGTAATGCACTGCAAGAACCTAATAGTTACATGGCTGTTATATCTATTTGCCCTGTGATCTCTCTAACCTCATTCACCAACCTCCCATAAAATTTACTCCATTCCACCTATATAGACCTCCTTAGTGTCCTAGAATGCAAAGAAAGCACAGTCTTCAAGGCAATAGTACTTGTTCTTACCTCTACCTGAAATTCTTGTCCCTGATGATGGGATTTGCATCCATATAATCCAGTTGAGAAGGAGGCATTAAGAAGGCAGAACAGATGAAGAAAAGATTCTGCACATGATGATAATTATGGAGTCTGCGGGTGAGTGTATATGGGTTCGATGTTTAATGTTCTCTAATATGTTTGGAATTTTCCACAATGAGAAGTTTAAAAGAAAAATCAATAGCTCAAGACCCAGGGAATGTGCATTTTCAGCAGACCCGTGATGTGATCTTTGTGTACTAGCTTGTTTGGAAACCCTTCTTCCAGAGCCTGTGAATCTCCTTGTTGTTGGGAAGAGCATGAGGTTTCCACATAGCTTTGGTTGGGCAGTGTTTGCTCACTTCTCCTTATAATCTTCTACATAACAACGTCTCATCACAAGTCCCTGCCACATTCCTAGAATCTTTTCCTTTCTGATTTTCCCTTTGGGTTTTTTGTTGCTTGTTTGGTGCTGAGGATTGAACCCATTCCCTCTTGGCTTTGGCTGCATGCAATGTGGGAGCACTTTATGCTCTTTAACAAGCCTAATAGTTTTTCTCAAACCCCTTTGTGGGGGCATCTTCAAGGAGATGGGCTGACATTCTGCTCTCATAATTTCAGAGTGCTGTGGGCAACAAGATAAACATGGAACATACTCTTCAGGTTACTGGGAACAGTTCCCTCTGTGTTTGTATACAGTTCTGAACTTACAGACAATCTATGGCTTTTGAGCCTCTTCCTGGAAGTTATCCTATTAAATTGTCACAACGCAAAGCCCATTTGCCCTGAAAATTTTCTCTTGAACTCGCTGACATTCAAGAAATTAGAGACTTCTGGGAAGCAAGAGGACTACTATTGGCCTGTTGCTCATAGCAAACGGCTGCTGGTCTACTAAGGTGTTGATAGTGAAAAACAATTTGTATCATCTAAGTGTCGCCAGGCCGCCTCAGCAAACACCATAAACACACAGACGCTCTGGAGCCAAATATTCCAAACACTGGCACCTCTCCTTGCCTGCTGTTCCCACGTGGGCTCCTTTTTTTATTTTGGGTTTTTTTTTTAAGTAATGGCACAATGTGCAGTGACATTAAAAGTAGTAGGCTGGGAATGGAAGGCAGCTCTACTAATACTCATCTGGAAAATGTTGATAAATTATTTTTAAAGCTCAATTCCTCCATCTATAATATTGGGGGGGGGGGAGTGCATATCAGCCTTGCCACTCCCAGTGTGTCCCACCATCCAGCAGCCTGGCATCCCTCCTGAGCCAGTGAGACATGCAGAATCAAGCCCTGAAACAGAATCAGCATTTTAAACAGATCTCCGGGTGATTCGTATGCACAACAATTTTCTATTACTGCTGTGCAAATCGCCACAAATTTAGGGACTGAAAGCAACATTTATTTATTGTGCCACATTTCTATAGGCCTGCAGGCCCACCGAGTTCTCACTGGGTTAAAGAGGAGGGAACAAGGCTGAATTTCTATACGGGCACTCCTGGGGAGATTCTGTTTCCTTGTGTTCTCTGACTTCTAAAAGCTTCCCTTGGGGCATGGCTCCCTTCCTCCATCTTCAAAGCCAGCCATGCCTCCACTCTCTGATCATTCTTCCATACTCACATCTTCTTCTGACCTTGACCTCAGAAAGGAAAGGTTCTCTGCTTTTGAGGATCAAAATGTTTAGGTCAGGCCCACTCAGATTATTTAGGAGAATCTTACCAGTTCAAAAATCCTTATCTAATTCTGAGAGTCCTTTTTTCCAATGGAAGTAACATATGCACAGGTTCTGGGGATTGGGATGTGGACATCTTTGGGGTCCATCACTCTGCCTGCCTCAGTCAATGAAGATGGAGAGGTCCCAGTCCCACAGCATTCTTTTATCTGTTGTCAGCTTGCATTCTTCCTGTTATGGGTTCAACTGTGTGCCCTGGCAAAATTAGTGTCAAAGTCTTAACCCCTAGTACTTCAGAATGTGACTATATTGCGAGATAGGGCCTTTAAAGAGGTAATTAAGATAAAATGAGGCCGTGTGGATGGGCCCTAATTCAATATAACTTTTGTTCTTCTAAGAAGAGGAGATTAGGACACAGACATGCACAGAGCTCAGACCCCCTGACAGTTATCTCTAAGCCAAGGAGAAAAACCTCAAAAGGAACCAGGTTTGCTAATGCCTGGATCTTGTACTTGCGGCTTCCAGAAGTGTGAGAAAATAAACTTAGGTTGTTTTCGTCCCCTAGTCTGTGGTGCCGTGTGATATTTGCCTGAGGCACCAACACATTGCCCAAGGTGATTTCAACATATTTGGGACAACCGTGACCACACTCCCATCATTACTGCTTCATCATCTAGCTACTGCTGGCCTCCTGACCCAATTTTAGTCACTTTCATCCCTCTCTTCTAATCTCCACTTCAGTGCAACGGAGCCATAACCCATCCTGCCTGTTTTTCTCTGGTGACTCAGCCTTCTTAGCAACTCTGAGAGTCAGGTCTTCATGCAATCCCTATAGCTTCCTCAAGATTACGCGCCTGGATTGACTTCCTCTTTTCTAGCATCCTCACTATCTTTGCCAGTGAACCTTTCTTCTCTAACTACAAAAACCTTCACAGAACCACCAGCCTGTATTTCTCTGAAAGCACTGAACTTCTGCTGGGCACTGTGGTACACGCCTGTGATCCCAGCTACTTTGGAGGCTGAGGCAGGAGGATCACAATTTTGAGGCCAGCCCCAGCAAATGAGCAAGACACTGTCTCAAAACAAAATAAAAATTTTTAAGAAGGGCTGGGGACGTGTAGCAGCTCTACAGTAGAGCATTTGCCTAGCATATGCCAGGCCCTGGGTTCAATCTCCAGTACCACAAAATAAATAAGGAAAGAAGGAGGGAAGGAAAGAAGGAAGGAAGGAAGGAAGGAAGGAAGGAAGGAAGGAAGGAAGGAAGGAAGGAAGGAAGGAAGGAAGGCAAACACTAAACTTCTGGAAAAAGTAATCTGTATCCTCATCACCAATTCACCCCTCATACTTCCTGATCTGACTTCTATCCCAAATTTAGCCACCTGTGATGTCACTGGTGACCTTTTTGAATGATTACCAATCTAGCAGTTTTCTCCCGCTTCTCATTCTCTTTGATGTCTGCAATTTTTGTTGTGTAGACAACACTCTCCTTCATACTGTGCTGTTTTGTTTTCTTCCTTTCAAATTCCTCCTTCTTTGCCTCTTGCAATGGTTTTACATCTGAAAATATGAATTGATCCCCTACCATACTTCAGAAAATGGCTGGTTCCTATTTGTTATGAATTTGCTCTTTCTCTTCCCTACCTAAAGAAGTAGACTGTGTTTAAGTGAATTGTTTTCCAGACCAGTCTTTGATATTCTTTTCCGTCCTCTCTCCTCTCCTCTCCTCTCCTCTCCTCTCCTCTCCTCTTCCCTCTCGTTCCCTCCCCTCCCCTGCCTTCTCCTCTTCTCTTTTCTCTCCCTCTCGCTATCTTATTTATTTTTTTATTGATTGATTGATTGATTGTCATTGCTGTTGGTTTGGGTCTTTCTTAAAGCACTAGATTTACAACTTACAAGTAGAACTTCAATTAAGTAAAACCCTAAACTTTATTTCTTTCTGTGTTAGTCATCATTTCATTGCTATGACCAAAATACCTGACCAGAACAACCTAAAGGAGGAGAAGTTTATTTTGGCTTTTGGTTTCATAGGTTCAATCCATGGTCAACTGCTTCTGTTGCTCTGGGCTGGAGGTGAGGTAGAACATCATGACAGAAGGGCATGGTAGAAGAAAACATCTTAGCTCATGGTAGCCAGGAAGGAGAGAAATAGAGGGCGGAGCCAGAGGTTCAGCCCTAGTGACCCATCTTCATCAGCCACACTCCACCTGCCTACAGTTACCACCCAGTACAGTAGTCTTTTATATTATTGACCTACCAAATGGATTAATCCACCAATTAGTTTGTAGCTCTCATAATCTAATCATTTACCTCAGTACATTCTGCTTTGACAAGGAAGCTTTTGGGGGACAGTTCATATCCCGCATGTCACTCTAATATTTCATATTCAACATGTTTAAAAATGGGACTGGAAATGTATCTTGCACAGCATGCATGAGGCCCTGGCTTTGATCCTGAGTACCTCAAACAAACAAAATAATAACAAAGAGTCTTAAACTAAACTTTCTATAAATTAACAGAGCATACTTACCCAATTGTGCAATCATAAAAACAAAGCATACAATTTTAAATACCTTGACAGTCTTGATCATTAGGTAGAAACTAATAATGTGATATTTAATGTGGGTAAGTGCTAAGTCCTACCACCAACTATGGCACAGAGGCAAATATGAGAGACCAGTTCTTAAAAAGGAATCTATAAAAAGGGATATAAGTCTACACTTAAAGCTAGTAAGTCTTAGAGCACATGAAGACAGCACAGTCTCTCAAACAAAAGAGAAGGTATATCATTGTTCTCTGGGTAGATGATACTAAAATCAAGCTTTTGAAATAGTTGCTGAAGTTTACCACTAGACAGCTAGCCAGGAAATAACAGGAAAAACAATCACAAGGGAAGGAGTCTGGAAATTATTTCCTATGACAAAACTTTTTTTTGTATAAAAGAGGAACTACTTTGGGTCAAATGCTTCAAGTGTTTGAAGAGCTGACGTGTGAAAATACAGCCATGAAGTGCAAAATACATGGTAAGAGCGAACTCAGAGCATGGGGAAGGGGTAGGGCTCAGTGGTAGAGCACACGCCTAGCATGTGCGTTACCCTGGGTTCAATCCCAGAACCATAAACAAAGACTTTTCTAACAAATATGGAAAAAAATATGAGGTGAGGTAGAACATCATGACAGAAGGGCATGGTAGAAGATAGAAAGGCAGATCGATATAAAGAAAGATAATATATAATGGCCTGTGTAGTTCCAAAAACATCCAAGCATTTAGGAGATGCCTTAAAGAAAACCTGTATAACCTAATAGAAAGACAATGGACTTCAGATTCAATAGAATTGATTTACAATACTGGCTTAGGTCACCTTCCTACTTTTTTTTTTTTTTTTTTTTTAGTACTGGGGATTAACCCAGAGCACTCTACATCCCCTACAGCCCTTTTTATTTTTTTATTTTAAGAATGGGACTTGCCAATTTTCCCAAGCTGGCCTTGAACTTGTGGTCCTCCTGCCTCTGCCTCCAAAGTAGCAGAAATTACAGGCATACACCACCATGCCCAAGTTTTTGATATCTTTGAGCTTCATCTCCTTGAATATAAAATTGGATATTATCATAGGTAGTTGTGAAGATTATACATAACACATGCGAATCAATTGGCCCTTATAAGAATTCTTAGCAATATGTAGGTGGAAATTTTATTAAAATTAGTTCTAAGTTCCTCTATAATTCCAAGATCCTATGATCCCTGATTTCTGGACAGCTTAGTTAAAATATAGCATTGCTTAAAGGTAAATGTTTTTCTACATCACAAAAGAGTTCTTTCATCCCTGAAATAGTCAGGGTTTTCCAGAGGAACAGACCCATATGTGGGGTGGCAGGGTATGGAAAGAAAATTTTAAAGAATTGTTTTATGCAGTTATGGAGGCTAACAAATCTGAAATCTCCAGGAAAGCCAACAGGCTGCAAATCCAGAAAGGAGTGGATGTAGCCTCAAATCCAAACTGGCTTTGGAGTCAGAATCTCTCTTTCTCAGTTCTTACTCTTTCTTTTGATAGGCTTCAACCGATTAGATGAGGCCCTTCACATTATGGGAGGTGATCTGCTTTTCTCAAAATACTGACTTAGAACCTGGTGTAGTGGCACATACCTATAATCCCAGCAACTCAGGAGGCTTAGGCAGGAGGATCACGAGTTCCAAGGCAGCCTCAGGAATTTATAGAGGCCCTAAACAATTTAGCAAGACCTTTTCTCAAATAAAAAATTAAAAAAGGGCTGGGGATATAACTCAGTGGTAGAGACACAGGGTTCAATCCCCACTACCAAAAAACGAAAGAAAAAAAAAAGAGTTTAATATTAATTACATCTAAAGAATATCTTAACAGCAACATACAGACTGATGTCTGATCAAACATCTCAGTACCATAGCCCAACCAAGTTGACACATAAAATTAACCATTAATATTGTCATAGTACCCTTAAGTGAGTAACACTGGTACCACATGATGCTATCTGCCCATTGGTATTATATAACATTCTCACCTGAATGGTACTACCTCAACTCAAAGATTTCCTCTCTAGGAATTCCAACACACTCTTTGGTCAAATAGGTCTGCAAGGTCTCTAACTATCCAAATTTATTTCATATTCCTAAGATAATAATTTTGAATTTGTAATGTATTTTTGAATGTGTAAAGCTGTATTAGAGTTTGCTGACAAAGATGACTTCCTTTTACATTCACCACCATCTTCTGAGTGTCACTTTCCAGAGGTGTGTACCACCATGCACCTCTTCAAAAAAGTGTGACTGATCAATATGCCAATCTCAGGAAAGCCAATTTATACACAAATTCTATCTTCTTAACTCTTGCACATCTGCATTCATATACCTGAAGGCTTATAAAGGACCAAAAAGGAAACAACTGTTTTACTGGAGTGACCTGGTTTGTGTCTCCATGTAACTGAATTGAGCTTCTGGAAAGAGCCGAGAGGACTGGCTTATTTCAGGCTCATGTTTTTCTCTAAGTTATAGGCATACTTCCTCCGTGCCAAATGAAATATCTGAAGCGCAGACACTTTAAATATTTCCACTTGAACTATTTTCAAATTTTTCAGTGTGATAATGGCTATTTTTTGGAGAGTTTTCATATTTTGGAGATGCATATTGAAATGTTTACTGAGAAAATAGAAAAATGTCCAGGATAATGTGGAAATCGGGTGATGAGTACACAGGAATATTGTATCTGATCCTTTACTCTTTTTTTTTTTTTTAATGGTACTGGGGATTGAATTTAGGAGTGTTTTATCACTAAGCTACATTCTCAGTCCTTTTAATTTTTTAATTTTGAGACAGAGTCTCACTAAGTTGATGAAGATCTGACTTAAATTGCTGAGGTTGGTCTGGAACTTGCCATCCTTCCACCTCAGCCTCCAGAATCACTGTGATAACAGACATGCATCATTGTACCTGGTTCCTGTCCTTTTACTCATATGGGTTTAACATTTTTGTAATGAAAAGTTCTAATGCTGGACTTGGTGGCACATATCTGTAATCACAGCAGCTCAGGATGCTGAGGCAAGAAGGTCGTAAGTTCAAAGCCAGCCTCAGCAACTTAGCAAGACTCTGTCTCAAAATAAAAATAAGCAAATAAAAAGGGCTGGGGATGTCTCTCTGTGATTAACTATTCCTGAATTCAATCTCCCATATCAAAAGAAAAAGTCACGTGTAACCTTGCAGAGACAAATACGAAAAAATGTTCTAAGAAAGACTTGTCTACATAGGAGATGCTTTAACAAGCTGCTTTCTCAGAACTTAAACAAAGGTTTTATTGGTGCAGACCATTCCTATTGCATTATTCTATCTAATGTAAGTGATGAATAATAAACCCACTGGATCACTGTAGAAAAATCCACTTCTTGCGGTTATAATACTTCAAAATAATACTTTTTCACAAACAGTTTTCTTAAGTAGATTTTTAATGTCATCTGTTGTGTGCATGCAATTTCAAATCTTCTCTCCTAAATATATAGCTCCTAATGAACTAATAGTTTTCTATTTTCATCTTACTATTTTTAATTCACTGTTTTTTTTTTTTAACAAATTATTTTGGGTTTAATCCACAAAACTCAAATCAACCTCTGACTGTTGAAGAGTTAATGCTTTAATAGTCATTCGTCAATCATAAAAATATCTTCTGTGCACACATTTATTTTAAAATTATGTACAGATAAATCAGAACTTTGGTTCCTTTTTTTCACTTCAAAACACTCTGGTCATATTGTCAAAGAAGTATGTGTTACCTTTTATAAAAATTATTCTAGCCTCATTTTTTCAATGAGCTTAAAAAGGGAAATTTGGAAATTTATTATATTTCTTTTTCCACCTTTACTATGTTGTCAACACTGGCTGCACATTCTTTGAATTGCCGTAAAGAATTTGGCTGTCTAGACAAAACAAAATAAGAACACAGGGCCTACTTCAAGTAAATCACTAACTTGTGTTAGCCGGCAATGAACTGAAAAATTTTTTCTAACACTTTTGCTCTGTTTTATTGAAGGATTTAAGAACCATATTAATAATCTTATATTTTCTCTTCTATCTTTTCTATTCCATGAATAAAATTCTTTTAAAAGAGAAACTACTAAAAATTGCAGAAATTGGCCTGAATTTTTCTTATGTCAAATGTGTTCTTGTTGGATAAATTTGTGTATAATACACAATACAAACTTTGCTGAACATATCTAGAAGCAAAAGATGTCCCCTGTTTTCCTAATCTACATTTGGAAAGCCTCAGTCCAGTTTTATGATAACAGTAGCATAATCTATTTAAGGTAGAAAGACTTAGAGATAGTGCATGGTTCCTTATTTAATGAATGCAGAAATCAAGGACTAAGTAGAAGGAAGAATTTCTAGGTATTCACTGTTCTCTGGACTCTAATGGCCTCTCACAGAGTTCTTCCTTAAAAGAAAAAGAAAAGACCCCACCTAAATTTAAAATACTTCTGTCCCAGAATTGAAAGGGCAGTTAAATTCATGATTAGTTTCTAATGGAAGAAAATTATTATTTTTCATATATGGATACCTAAATCATTTTCATACTGAGGTCTCTTTAAAAAAGCAAGGCCCTAAATTCAAGTCTCCATCTGTTCCCTTTGATAAAAATTATGAGACACATGCAACCTTTGTTGTGGCTAACCATGACAGAAAGCACAGAAGCATGCCTTATAATTAATTTCTCTAAAGGGATTTTTAAATCCTCATGGAAATTCCTTAAACTGGATTATAATCACTAATTTTGTGATATTCTATTGGTTTTACTTGTTTGCTAATACATTAACATTTAAATCCTATTGTCTTGAATCTAGACACACCGGGATAGATTCTAGCTCTGTGCTCCACAGATGACTCCCACATTCCATTAGAGGCACAGAAGGCAGTGAGAATTTGGCTTCCTCATGGCTTCTGTGAAGGACACTTTAAGCAATTTTATCTATCTTTATTAAAACTTATGTCTTGAAATTAGGAAAGCCCAGATTTCAGAAATAAACTGAGATGTTTAGTACTAGTTCTACAGTACTAAAATCTGAAGAGGATTTATGATTTTCTTAATGTTTTTGTTGTTGGTGGTGGTGGTGGTATTTAGCATTGGAACTCAAAAATCCCTTCTATAGAATTATTACAGAAAAGTTTTTCTCCAACACACATATACCCACATACATCACATGTTTAACCTGCCTCAGACTTTATATCTGAAGGTCAGTATCCCAAAGCAGAAGAATGAAAGGATATGAGTATTTAGCAGACTGTTTTATCCCACCGTGAAATCGCTTTGAAGTTCCATGACTTGAAATACCATATTTTGAAAATTACTTCAAATTTTGCCTTTGACTACATAATATATCCCTGCTTTAATATAAATATTATGTCTCAAAGAACTAAGAATTGACCCAAACTAGTATTCCCAGAAGATATGTCTCATGGCTTCATTTAAGCAAAAACACAGGTCACGGGCATCTAGTGTGAGAGTCTGAAAGAATAGAATATACATGATAGCAAAGTGGAACTAAGAATCTGCCGAATAGTCATTCCCTGTTTTACCAGACATCTGTATAATTTAGACTAAATATATCTGGGGCCTGGAGATGAGATGGTCAAGCAGTCTCAGGTCTTCCAAGAAGAAGGCAGTAGGTGGAGTTCAGAGCAGGCAGACTAGTGAATTTTAGAAGAGTCATTCACTTGTCCACTCACTTCCACATCCATGCAGTAAAGTAAGTAACTATCTAGAAATACAAAAATGAATAAAACCAGTCTCTAACCAAAGAAGCTCACAAACTGATAGAAGAAAATAGACAGTTAAATTGGAAATTATAAATCAAAATGAAAAATAAAAAGAGAGAGTGAGACATACTAAGAGGTCTAGAATTGAGAAGAACCAGTAACTCAGGTGGCAGCAGTGGCAAAGAAAGAAATCCTGTCAATTTTGCCTCTTCTATTGTGTGAGGAAATTTAAAGCTTGATTTACATTTCTTAAGGCTCAGAAAGAAATGCAATTTCATGACTTTCTCCAATCTCACACTTAGATGTGAGGAGGTAACTTCTGGCTAAAGATTCATTCTAAAGCCATTCTCTTGAATAAATGATTTATCCTGACAGGGGAATAACAGTGTTGTTGCTTTTAAACACTCATTCCATTTTAACCAAGTTGTTTCTCCTTGAAGCTAGTGTCAGGTCATAGAGGTCTTTCTCTAAAGAGTGTGGTCACTGTAACTACATTGAATGAAAGGTCAAGACATTAGCGATCAAGGTAGATTCTCAACACAGTCTCAAATTGACAAGATGGAATGTGGAGATAAGTATAAGTACAGATGTCCCTAAATGCCGGGGGAATTGGTTCCAGGACTCCCTAGATACCAAACTCTAGGATGCTCAAGGGTGATAAAAAAAAATGATATAATATTTGCATAAACCTATGCATAACTTCCTGTATACTTTAACTCATCTCTAGATTACTTGTAATACTCAATACAATACAAATGTTTTGTAAATGCTTTATACTATATTGTTTAGGTAATAATGACAAGGAATTTTTTTCCAAATATATTTAATCTCCAGTTGGTTAAATTCTTGGATACAAAACCCATGGATCTGAAGGACTAACTACAGTCTAGAAAAATCCCAATTTCAGTGACTTGAACAAGTCAGTGTATAATGAAATAGAAAACAAAAGGCAAGGAATACAATTTTTGTGTGACTGGGATGAGAAATGATAAATTCAGGTTTGAACAGATTAAATTTGAAAAGCCAGCAAAATAGAAGGAAGTATTAGTCATTCTATTAGGTTCATAGGCCTAGAGGTCAGGATTGAGATTTGAACTAGAGATACTTATTTAAGGTTTTACAGAATGTGAATAATGATAGAATCTCTGAGAGAGGATAAAGATTACTAGCAGAATATAGTGTCACACACCTGTAATCCCAAATACTGGGGCAGCTGAGGCAGGATCACAAATTCAAGGCCAGCCTGAGCAACTTAGCAAGACCCCGACTCAAAATAAATTAGGGCTGAGAGTGGAACATTTGCTGACCATGTGGGAAGACTTGATTCAACCTATTCCATCAGGAAAAAAAATATTTTTGATAAGTTTAAAGATGATTTCCAATTTAATCAAGTTGCTTCTTTTTTTATTAGAGTTTTATAGTTATATGTAATAGTTGGGTTCATCCTGACAAACTGTTACATGCATAAAAATCAGTTAAATTGCTTCTTCTTGAAGACAGGGTCAAATGATCTCAGTTACCAAGCAGGTGAAGGGACAAGCCCTGAACAACCAAGACATACCCTGTGCCCCCTGATTATAGGGCAACCAAGAGATAATAGTGCACAAACCGAATTCCACACCACTTGCTGGAGAATAAAGGGAACAGTTCTTAGCACTAGTTCAGTCACAAGAATAACATTTTCTCTGTTGGACAAAGTCAGAGAACAAAAAGCTAGGCTAATCTGATATAACATTAGTGGTCAAGTTTTTCTAAATTCCTATTACTCAAGGCATAGATTGGTCTGAGAGGTAGAGTTGAATTTACAGATAGATAGGAATTAAATGGCTTCCAGAGTGGACTGAAAGTTTGCAGAGTCAGGCAAATTAAAAAAAAAAAAAGGCTTTGTAATCTTAGAACTCCTTCCCACCCGCTATTCCCTAATCACATACTTGGAGCCTTTGTGTGGTATCACCAAAATGATGGGTGCTATAACTAATATATGGGAATTAAAAGGAACTGCTGTGATCATGAGGGAGCATATCATAATGAAATGAAAGGAAGAATGACAATAAAACCAAAGCAAAAGAGAGGTCACAAGTTCAAGAAATTTTCAGAGGAAAGTTTTGTGTGTGCATAAAAACAGAGTAAAAGGGCACAAGGATATATAAACTCTAATAGTTTTTTCTTTCTCTTAAATATGACATATCATATGAAATGATTAATATAATATAAATTGGTACTGCAAAAGACTTCCTCTCACCAAATCTTTAGTCTGGCTTCTGAGTTCTTCCTGACATGACTGGTCTTAGGCTTCCTTCTCCATCCTTGTAGATGCCTGTTAGAATAAGAGTCCTGTGAAGTCCCTGGGGGTGGTGGCACAGGCCTGTAGCTGTGGCTACTCAGAGGCTGATTAGTAAAAATCAGTTTGGTGAAAACTCCCAACCCTCGGTATCTGACTATCCTCAAAAACTCATCACCTGACCTGCCCTCATCATCAATAACCCTGTCAAGTCAGTGTAGACAGAAACCACACTTATCTCAAGGTTTCCCTTTAATTATTTCCCCAGCACTGATTCCCACCCTGATGGTTGAGTATAAATCCCTACATGTCCTTGTTGGAGTTACAGTTGGGTTCAGTATCTTTCTGCTACCTTGTGGCAGGGGCCCCTACACCTCATTGCCATGGTCCCCTTTGAATAAAATCTGCTTAACATCTTTGACAAGTGTCATAAGTCTTTTTTTTTTTTTAATTTAATGGTGTGTACAGTGTACTGTAGGACTGTGGGGGAAAGGTACATCTGGTGAATAGGATGAAAAGAAGGGAACAATGTGGTCAACATAAAATTCCACAGGGAGCAGACATAGTACCTAGAAAAAATGCCCTGAGGTGGAGCAACTGCAGCACTTTGGAAACCAGCACCTGAGAAACTATACCTCTATACTAGAAGTACAGGTGAGCAACAATAAGTGCAACAAGGAGTATTGTGTGCTTTTAAATGCATTACTGGTACAATAACTATTTTTTTATCTCGTTTATTTAGAGTTTAAGAAATCTGAAACCTTGAATATACTTGTGTCACATACATTTATGTGACTTTTGAACTTTGAATGAAAACAGGAATATGATTTCACCCCTATACTGTCTTAGCTTTGGAAAAGGTACTGCTTGGGCAATCTAGAAACTTGAGTTTGTTTTTTATTTGTATTACTGGAGATTGAACTTCTGGGTGCTTTACAAGTAAACTACATTTGCAGAACTTTTTACTTTTTATTTTGAAAAAGGGCTTCCGAAGTTGCCCAGGCAGACCCCAAACTTGCAATCTACCTGCCTCAGCCTCCCAGAAGCTATAATAATGTGCCACAATGCTCAGGACTGACCCAATCCAAAGACTCATTTGCTGTCTCTTAGGCTGACCCCTGGATTAGAGTGTGAATTTATGAATTAACTATATTTTTTTATATAAATACTATAGTTTATATAATCCAGGTTCATTAGTAAACCCAAAACTTGTAGAACACAGTTCAGTCTGCTACTATATCATTGAGGCATTTATGTAGTAGTTGATTAAAATGCAAACCTCATGAGGGCAATGACTTTGTATTGTTCACCATTGTGTTTCTCAAATCTAGAAAACTCTCTAGCACATAGTAGGTACTATGCATATGTAGTTAAGAAATACAGGAGTAAATAAAATTTTGTAAATCAGCTATTTCTTCACTTAATAAAATTCTAAACTCCTAATTTTCCTAATAAAATCTCTCAAAGTTGTTATGTTTTTCTACCTACATATCTAAATAAACATCCTGTCCAAACATATCTGCCATATAGCATAGGCAAAAGATTCAATAATTGAATTACTAATTTTACTGTCCAACAAAATTGACATTTCTTTCTCTTTGCATTTCTTCTTTATTACTTGTTTGAAATGTGCCCACCCCCAAATAATACAGTTTAAGGGAGGGTAGTTCAGTGGTAGAGCACTTGCTAGCATGCATGAAGCCCTGGGTTCTGTCCCTATCACCACAATAACTAATTAAATAAAAATAATACTGCTTCCTTCTCTTTATATTCCTATTATAAGAATACTTATTTCTTTTGAATCCACACAGATGGTTCTGCTTATTAAACAGCAGTTCAAAATCAAAAGGGAAATTTTAATATATTCACATGCATAAGTATCTTTAAGATAGAGTAAACCTCTGGCCACCAGTAAGCTGACCCTCCATCTAATGAGGAATAGCCACACTGTTGGTCCCACTGGTCTCCATCTTGGAGCTCCAAGCTGATGCCCAGATCAACTCCATCTCCTTGTTTACAGGATTATGACACAGAGCAGGCTGTGAACACAGCCATTTTTCAGGCCTTTACAGTCATAGGGGAAAGTGTTGTTCAGCAAAGTTTCAGAAGACACATAAATGTCTGTCCTCTATATGATTACCCAGGGAGTAGGTAGATTGGATATAGGACACACACCCAATAGTTGCACAAACACTGGCTTTTATGTGCCCCTGTCCATGTCCACCAAGGGTACTAAATGTGCTGAGTCTACTGCACACGCCAGCTCTGCACAAGCGCAGTCTTCCTCCATGCCTCCCCCAACACATACCCCTACAAGGGCAAACCCAACCACTCTGTTCCTTCCTGAGTCCTGAGGTAGGGCACAGAGAGGGAACTTCAATTTCTTACTCTGTTTTCTTTATAGTCTTGGTAATAACATATATGGTGCTTGGTGCTTTACTCCCTTCCCAGGTCTTTGTTTCTCCCCCCCCCCACCCCCTGCAACCTCCACCCCAGGGCCTCTTGCATGTTAGGCAAGAGCTTGACCACTGAGCTACACCCCAAGCCCAGGGTCTTTTCTGGTTACTCAGGAATTTGCTTAAAAGTAAAGCAAAACAAAAACCTTGAATATTAATTTTCTTTTTCTTTGCATTCCTGCTTTAGTACTTTCCCTGCCTCTGAATAAAACAAAACTGTTTCCTTCTTTCATTCTTACTATAACAATACACATTCCTTTCTCTTTTTTTTACAATGCACATTCTTTAAAAAATAAAATAAAATTTGAATTAAAAAAATTACCACAAATTCTTCTTGAGGATACAAGGATGATTCTGCTATCAAAGAAATGGTAAAAAGCAAAAGAATAATTTGAATATAATAATCAAAACCAGATCCTTTCCATGACCTGAAGGGCCCTCCAGATCTGTTTTTGTTATTTATCTGACCTCATCTCCTATTAATCTACCTTGTGCTCCCTACACTATAACACCTCTGCCTTCTTCATTTTTATCAAAATTGCAAAGCTTATGCTCCCCTCAGGACCTCTGTACTTGCCGTGACCTCTGCTTAGGATTCCTTTCCCACAGACACATGCTAGTTCTTTCATTTCTTTACATCTTTACTCAAAAGTTATTTCCTGAGCAAAAGCTTGTCTTGACACTTTATCCAAAATTACAGACTTTTCTAGAACTACTAGAAATACTACATATTCTTTTACTGCCATTTTTTTCCTCACTGGGTAACATACCCATTATCATATTTATTTTATTTTGTCTATCCTTAGTGTCCTCTGCTAGAATGTAGTTCCCATGAGAGCCGAGTTTTCTGTTTTGCTATTGCATTCTTAGTGCCCAGAACAGTCCCTAGCATGTGAAGACACTCCTTACATACTTATTGAATGAATACATGGGTGCTTGATTTATCTTAAAGGAATGGATGAACATTAAGTTCAGTATCACTATTTACTAAAAGCAAGAAAAAGGCAAGGGTTTAAAGCCCGATCTATGATGACATTTAGTGTGCTCCCTCAAACAAATTAAACACCTTCTGTTTGTAGGTAATTTCATAGTGGCAAATGTATGGTGTTGCAGCTACAGTGGGTCATGAAAATACACGGCATTGCTTTGTTTTATAGCCACAAAAATCCCAATGATTTCCTAGCACAATAGGAGCACAGTATAAATGAATTTGTACCATATGTGACAGGCATTATCTTGTACTCTGGAATGAAACTAATAAGATTGAATACATGGTGAGATGCAACGATTCACTAAACAAGAATTCTTCCACACAATTCTAAGATGTTGTGACTCATCTCAGGAACTCAGTAAATAATTTAATAAAGAGATCTGGTAGAGAGCTCCTGTTGTGCATGATTTTCACTATTCCCAATGCATGAGGTCTTACTAATCACCTGACAAATCTGTTAGGCTTTTGACACAGATATTTGGAATGTAGATGAATGTTTTGTAACAACAACTTCTCAAGGGACATGGACTGAAATATCCTTGGGCTTTGCTATAATCAAATAAGACCTCGAGTTATCAAGGTCATGTCTTGCTACATCACAGCTCCAAGGACTTGAGATTAGCCTTTGGAAACAGTTGTGCAGTATACACTATGATTGTTGGATTTTAGTTATCTCTGTCCTTCTGGTGGAACTGAAACTAACACAAGTGTCCTTCACAACATAAATGCATTGAGCTTCTTAAGTGCAGTACCAAAATAAGTAACAAATTCTTATTTTCTCCCTGAACCAGGGCCATGCACATGCTAGGCAAGACTCTACCACTGAGCCCTTTTAAAATTTTATTTTGAGTCATGGTCTTGCTGAGTTGCTCAGGTTGGCCATGAACTTGCTATCTTCCTGCCTTGGCCTAGCCAGTTGCTGAGATTATAGTCATGTGCCACCATAATTGGCATAAGTAAATTCTTTTGTGGAAATGAAATAGAATCAGTGCACTAATCCTTGGAGACCAGCCAAACAGAGCCATACGAGTGCCATATTATCATTTGTATATTGATCAACTGAATTAACAAACATAACCACTTCCTTATTGCAATCACAGATTGATATAGACACTCTCCTTTATTACCTTCCTGCTATGCACAAGGTTTCAGGTGCATACAACTTTCAAAAGTAATGACATTCTAAAATAACTCATATGTGCACATTGAACAAAACAAGTTGACCAAGATTGGTTGTAGTGCCTTATATGGGGTCCAGATGAGATGCCTATGTTACATTAAATCATATTGTAACAATTGAATCTGTGTTTTCACCAATGTTTTACCTCCTACAAAAATCTTGATTTTTCTTTTATTTCTTTATTTATCTATTTTTGTACTGGGGATTGAACCAAGGACACTTGACCACTGAGTCACATCCCCAGCTGTGGTGGGTTTTTTTGTTGTTTGTTTGTTTTTTTAGACAAAATCTCAATAAAATGCTTGGGAATCTTGCTAAATTGCTGTGGCTGGCTTTAAACTTGTGATTCTCCTGCCTCAGCCTCCCAAGTTGCTGGGATTACAGGTATGTACCACCAAACCCAGCAGATTTTGATTATTCTTGAAAAAGAACTTAATCTCCTTTAGGGAATTATTTTAACTTCAGATAATAGTCCTATACTAATTAAAACTAATGTGTCAAATATAAAATCCCCTATGCACCCCTGTACATATACCATAGTCCTGGAATTTGGATGCTATAAAGAAATTTACACCAAAATAAAAGACACAGACTTTGTTCTATATTGATAAGTGCTGAAGTAGAATTTTGAGAGTCTATAAAAATGTGATTATTGGACCCACTTGAATCAAATTGTGAAATATGATATATCAAGAACTATGTAATGTTTTGAACAGCCAACAATAAAAAATTTAAAAAAAAAATAAATAAATAAAAATGTGATTATTGGTAAATACTAAATTAATAAATATGGGTAGAGTTAAAAACTGAAGCAATAGAGACTCAAAGGAAGCTTTATATGTGATAATGTTATTATTTATAATATTAAGTATTCAAAGTGATAAAACAATGAAAAAATTTACATAAAATAACATTTGGGGGAGGTACTAGGAATTGAAGCCAGGGACTTTGGGATTACAGGAGTGAGCCACCTTGTTCAGCACATAAAATAATATTATTATGGCTCTCATTTTTTTTAAAGTAAGGCATCTCATATATATCATCTCCACTGAGCTACATCCCCAGTTCTTTTTAGTTTTTAATTTTGAGACAGAGTCTCACTAAGTTGTTAAATCTATCCTCAAGCTTGTGATTGTGCTTCCTCAGCTTCCTGAGTAGCTGGGGTGATAGGCACATACCATTTTTGCCCAGCAAATCCTTTTAACGATTCAGGAAAATAGGATTCTTATCACCGTGCTCAAATAAATAAATTTAAACTCAGTGATAGCAAGCACAATCTCCAAGGCCACATAGCTAATAAGTGGTAGAGGCAGATTTATTCCAAGTCCACTTGGCTGTGCTACTCAGGAGGAACCTGGGCTACACGCTACGAAATGTCTCTGGCTTATGAAAGATTATATTTATAGAAAGATTAAGGAGTTGTACTTACTATTTGACAGAATGATTTTAAAATTTATCTTTAAGAAATAATAGCTATTGGTACAGTTTTGGAAATCTAGACTGGCTATTCAGATCTTTATTGATAAGGAAAACAGAGACCCAGGTACCCCCGTGGCTCCTAAGGATGGATTGAAGTGAGGGTGTGTACTTGCAAGTCAAAGACTTAGATGAGCCATCACAGCTCTCAACACTGCAAGTTGGGTGGGACTGGAGATGTAGCTCAGTTGGTAGATTGCTTGTCTCACATGAACAAATCCCTGAGTTCAATTCCCCAGCATTACAAAAACAATAACAGCAAAAAATGTCACTTAGGGGATAAAGTCATCCTGGTTAGAACTACTTGTTTAGCCAGAAGGGGACACATTTAAATGCCCTAAGGTAAAGACAGAAAACTGAATATTTACATAAAAGTAAAAAAATTTATTTCATCTAATTTTTTAAGAGAGATACACAATATAATTGGCTAAGTATGGAAGGATAAGTTTTTATCAAGACCCAATACCTTCTTTATAAAGAATAGAAGGGACAGAAATCGCTTTACCACAAGAAAGAAAATGAAATATTATAACAGAAATGGAAAGTTTTATTAGTTTAACATACATCTTAAACATCCAGGGCCACTATTTCAGTGAGGGTTTAGTACCCAGGAATTTTAATTTTTTTTTACTTCTGAGCATCCATTAAAACTATGATAAACCAGGTGTGGTGGCACATTCCTGTAATCCCAGAGGCGGGGAGGGCGCCTGAGGATTGCAACTTTGAAGCCAGCTTCCACAATTTATGTAAATATTTTTTTTAAAAAAAGAGTAGAACTGAGGATGTTGTCAGTGGTTGAGTACTCTTGGGTTTGATCCCCAGTACTACAAAAAATAAATAAGACCACGATAAAAGTATTTTATTAACTTATAACCACAAAATAGTAGAGGTAAATAAAATTTCTTGGAAGTTAGAAAGCAGATGGAAGAGTAGTAACTGATATAACAGACCCGAGAAGGTAAAATCCAAGCCAGTAAGAGAAAATAACCGAGACATAGCACCAATTGCATGGGAATCTTCCAGTACTCAGGAATTAGAAGTATGAGTCTATCACAGGAAAAGGAGGACAGGGGCAGAGCTACAAGGCAAAGTGTGTGAAAGCAGTTAAATCTCTAGAACACTTTCTTTAGTCCCTGTCCCTGGGGTGACTGGCCTCCCTTTCTCTAAAAAAAGACTGAAGGTTTATTCTGAAAGGGCGACAGAACAGAGAACCCACAGGTACATCCAAACAAAAGTGGGATAAGTGTTTACATACACTCTAAGGGAGGAATATGTACAATGTTCCAGAAGATTTTAAAAGAAAAAAGATTCAGACAAATTACCCAAATAAGTGATCCTGTTTGTCAAGGTCTAAGTTGACCTGCCTCTGTACTCAGAGCTCCTGGGACCCCACTCCATCCACAGGGGTCCACCAGGACTTCCGGAGAGGCACAGAGACGGGACCAAGCAAAGGAACAACTGGGAAGGAGACAAATTAGGAAAAAGGTTATTTCAAGAATTGCCAAAAGACAAAAATAGGACAGATTTAGTTTTTAAAACCTAATTGGCTCTACTTGCTATTCTAGAACAGCCTACATTCATTCCATAGACTAGAGAAAGAGTTCCGAAGAGCTGAACAGAAGAGGTCAGTTTTAGAGGGGAAAATGGGGAGGGGGTGCTCAAGAAAGCAGTCACAGAACAAAAAGCAGATTGGTCATTTCAAAGTTACTTTTCTTATAGGACAGAGACAGGGAGAGAGAATAGAAAAATAATTGATAAGTTAACATCAGGTGACTTCAAGTTACCTTTCTTTCGTAAGAATTAAAGCAGAAAGGACTTCCTCGTAATTCTGATTGACATTGGTCTATTGGGCAATTTGTCTGATTTCTAGGAAGGTCAGGTAAAACTTACTTTTAGTTTGGTGACTGGAAAATTTAGTATGAATGACTCCATTTGTTTTTTTAGTCTGGTCTACTGGGGCCTAGTGCAAGAGCTTAATTCAAGCAATGGCCTCCCATAATTTTTTTGTGGTGGGGGGGCAGAGAGGAATTGAACCCAGAGGCACTCTATTACTGAGCTTCATCCCCAGTCCTTTATTCTTTTTTTATTTTGAGACAGAGGCTCTCTAAGTTGCTGAGGCTGGTCTCAAACTTGCAATACTCCTGCCTCCGCCTCACAATTTTCTGGGATTACAGGAATGTGCCAGCACATCTGGCTTGGGAACAGAATATTATGAAAAAGAAGATTTCAGAGGTCAACAATGAGCAAAGTAGAAAGTAAAATAAAATAAAAAGGTTAAAAGTTAAAGTTCATGAAATCTTCTGTACAGTAGAGTAAAAAGAAAGAGTTATTAGAAGAAGGACAGGAAAACCTCAAGGCAGTCTATAAATTCTAGTGAATGAATGACAGAAATTCTCTAGAGAAAATAAAGTATAAGAGGAAACGAACCAATGAATAATTCAAAAAAATTCCCAGATTTAAAATTCATGAATTCCCATATTCAAAGAAACATTTAAGTGCTTGTTTGATGAATAAGTATACTGATAACATGACATATTTTGTGAATTTTCTGAATACTAGTGTCAAACAGAAGATTCTAAATTTTAAGAGAAACAGTTATTTTATACATGGTACTGGGGATTGAATCAGGGGTGTTCTACCACTATGCTACATCCTCAGTACTATTTTTAATTTTTTTTAAAGACCTAGTATAACTAAATTACCCTAGATGGCCTTGAACTTGTGATCTTCCTGTCTCAGCCTACTGAGAGCTGCAATTATAATTATTCACCACCACATCCGGTTTATACATAAAATTTGAAGAGTAAGCTTTACACTGAATTTCTTAGCAGTTAATACCAGAAGGTATAAGAGAGTGTAGCAATGTCCTCAATATTGTAGAAAGAAATTACTTCCAATTTACAGATATATACCCAGGCAACCTATTAATGGGGTATAATAAAGTAAGATTATCAAAAGGCAGGAAATCCAATCAAATATTTACTCTTCTGTGCATCATGACTGAAAAAGTCACCAGAAGATCAGAGCCACTTAATCTGAAAGTAAATAAGAAGACTGCCTACATGCCGGAACTAAGAGATCTGATTTAGAAGAAAGAATAGGGTTTCCGGAGTAATAGTAATGGGATATCCCAGATCTGTATCTGTGTACCAAGTATATAGGGTTCCAGGTTAAAGGTCACTAAGAATAATGAACCCCTGATGAATCTGAACACATAGATATTATGCTCTTGGTTTAAATTATTAATAAAAACAGGAAAAAAAAACAAATAATAAGGCAATTATTAATCCTGAAAAGGAAGCTAGGAACAGTATTTAAATTGCCATAATAATGTAGACAATGATCTACCAAACATATTCATTCCAACAAAAGTATCATATAATTAAATAGGGAGGGTGAGGAAACAGGATGAACACAAGTAAGAGAGTAGGGATGAAGAAGTCCACTGAGTGATAAAAATCAGCTAAAACTTTGTCTGAAGGTCAGGAGAAAATGCCCAAACTGGTAGGGTTAGGGAAGAGCAATATTAGAATTTAGAGACGTGGAAGCCGATAGATAAAATAGCTGCTAAAAAGATTAAAAATCATTTTTTTCTGGAATGACGAAAATGAGAATGAGGAGAGTATGATGTTTAAACAGTTTTATAAAACTAAGATTTTTCAAAAACTTTACGTGTCGAATAAGAAAATGTATCTCTAAAATACATTTTTGTGTATATTTAAGACAAAGAGCACAATATTATTGGATACATGCGCAGGGTAAAATAGCTACTATAGTGAAGCAAATTGACACGTCCTTCATCTCACAGTTACCCTTTGGTAGTTTGTTTTTGTTGCAAGGGCAGCTAAAATTTACTCATTTAAAACAAGAATCGAAAATGCAGCACATGTTTAGTTCCCACAGTCCTCGTGTTGTGCATTATACCTCACCCTACAAATCTGGCATTTTGTACCCCCTGAACTGCAGCTCCTATTTCTTATTCACCACACTCCCAGCACTGGTAACCACTGTTTTATTATCAATCTCTATACTTAATTCTTCTTTTTTTTTTCTTTCAGACTCTCCATGTGAGTAGGAACATGCAATATTTTTCTTTCTGTGTGGCTTATTTCACTTAGCATAATGTGTTGTGGATTCATAAATGTAGTGGTGAATGTTAGATCCCCTTCTGTTTTTTTTAAATTTTATTTTCTGTTTTTTTATTTATATATGACAGCGGAATGCATTACAATTCTTATTACACATATAGAGCACAATTTTTCCTATCTCTGGTTGTACACATGGTTTATTCACACCAATTCGTGTCTTCATACCTGTACTTTGGATAATGATGATCATCACATTCCACCCTCATTAATAACCCCATGCCCCCTCCCCTCCCCTCCCATCCCTCTGCCCTATTTAGATTTCATCTATTCCTCCCATGCTCCCACTCCTTATCCCACTATGAATCAGCCTCCTTATATCAAAGAAAACATTCAGCATTTGGTTTTTTGGGATTGGCTAACTTCACTTAGCATTATTTTCTCTAACTCCATCCCTTCTTTTTTTTTTAAGGCTGAATTAATATTCTATTTATATGCTATGTTTTCTTTATCCATTTACCAGTGACAGACACTTAAATTGTTTCCTTATCTTTGGGGTTATAGATGATGTTGCGATGAACACAGGAGAGCAGATAACTTCATGCAGTGTTGATTTCATTTCCTTTGGGTATATGCCCAGCAGAGGCATTGCTGAGTCACATAGTACTTCTATTTTTAATTTCTTCAGAAACCTCCAAACTGTTTTTCAAAATGGCTACAACAATCTATATTCTCACTGACGATATACAATTGTTCCTTTTATACACACCTTTTCTAACTCTTATTGTTGTTTGACTAGTATGAGTTGGTATTTCATAGTGGTTTTGATTTGCATCTCCTAGATGATTAGTGATGTTGAGCACCTTTTAATATACCTGTTGCCAGCCCGGCTCAGTGATGCAAACCTGTAATCCCAGCAGCTCAGAAGGCTGAGGCAGGAGGATCACAAGTTCAAGGCCAACCTCAGCAACTTAGTGAGACCCTGTCTCAAAATTTAAAAATATTAAAAGGGATGCTGGGAATTTGGCTTAGTGGTTAAGCACCCATGGGTTCAATCCCTGCTACCCCCCAAAATATACATATGTTTCATATACTTGTTGCCCATCTTTATGTCTCCTTTGGAGAAATGTGTATTTAGGTGAAAAACATATTTTTAAAAAATAAGTAAAAAGGAAAGTAAAAACATCCCTGTTAAATTCAACAATCGGGATTATGTGAGCCATTTAAAAACACCAAACCCAACTTTTAGGTATATTGCAACTTTCATATTTAAAGGTTATTTTTTGTTTGTTTGTTTGTTTTTGCAGTACTGGGAATTGAACCCAGGGATGCTCTACCACTGACCACTAAATTGCCAAGGCTGGCCTTGGGCTTGTGATCATCTTGCCTCAACCTACTTAGTTGTTGGGATTACAGACGTGTGCAACTGTGCCCACTTTAAACTATTCTTAATTAGATGAATGTTATGGAAAAAAAATTAAAAACACACTGACTTCAATTTAGGAAAGTATTCAGTGCAGGGAATGTTACTATTTAAAAATTAAACAATATTTGAAAATATACATTCATTATAAGGAAAATGCCAAAGTACAAACCAACACTGTTTACAGTTAAATTTAGACATAAAAAATTCTTGGAAGTTGATGGTGATGGGTGATGACATAGTTTAAATGTTCCTGGATCTCCTCTTACAGAAATAGATGGGACAATTATATAGCAAAACCAAAAACCCACAAACAACATTTGATAGAAAACCATATGACAAGGTATCCCCACAAAGTCCAGAATAAGAGTGTGGGGGAAAAAATCCAATGGCCACAAGACCTGCCTGCCATTGGCAACAGTAAAGGAAAAAGAAAATAGCCAACAGAAAGCACCAGCAATAGCTGGAGCGCACAGGAGTCCACAATGTGGCCTAAAGAGGCCAAAGGAGGCCAACTCCAGGAACCCTCAAAATCCAGCCACCAGGTCTCCATTCTAGGACAGGGACCAACAAAACTGAACAGAATATGATGGAAAGGGAAGATTAAAATTGAAGTAGGCCCACAGAGTCATAAAATCGCAGAAATCAGGTCACCATATTTTTTTTTAACACATTTTGATTTTAGATTTCTGGTCTCCTAAACTGTGAGATATTAAAAATCGATTTTACAAGTTATCAAATTAGAGATAATTTCTCATGGTAGCTGTAGGAACCTATTGCCTATTGATTGACTATTGTTCTTTTTTGTGTAAAATTCACTTTCCTTGAAATTTAGAAGAATTAGGTCATTTTTCTAACCTCACTGAGCTTGTTTCGATTGTTGTATATGTATGTATTTGTATATGTTTACCCTTATAATTACATGGCTACCTGACTAGGAGCCACTAACATTGCAACAAAATATTGTACATTTCACTGGCTCAAGAAAAGATCAAAACTCAAAATTCATTCAAAGTAAGCTTTCTAGTGAACCCTTACTATTTTCACAGCACTCTAAAGTCAAGAAATCATAAGTCAGGGATATTCTATAATTACAACCTAATTTACATCTGCAAAGACGCCATTTCTAAATAAGATCTCATTCTAAGTTTCCGGGTGAAAATAAATTGAGGTGTGGATGGGGAGGGGGACCACAAAGTGATCAAAGTGAAGTTCCAAAAAAACAGAGAGAGAGAGAGAAGAAGGTACAGAATAATGTGTATAGAAAATCCAAGGACCCAAGGAAGACATTCCACAAAATATAGCAAAACCGTAACTTTCTATTTTAAAACAACCTAAAGGCATTAAGAAAATTATCTAAGACTTGGAAAAAAAATTCTGACTTATATTAGAAAAATCAGAAATAATGTGTCAGAATTTAGGAAAGAATACTTTTTTTGAACAAACACAGCACAAAACAAGTAACAAAAACAATACATAATATCTTAAACAAAATACAAATTTTAAAAGGAGCAATATATTCAATATTAAAATAAAGGAAGGAAAATAGATAGAAGGGCAAGTGATAAATACTGAGAATATCTGACATGTGGATTGATAGGAGCCTCTAGCTAAGAAAACCAAAGCAAGAGGGAAAATAAATAAATAAAGCCTTTTAAGTTAAAAAATGTTTCACAGGAAAGAATGAAATTGAGTTTAAGAGCATATTTCATAACTTAAAGCATATATCTAAAGTAATCAACACTGAGACATATTCTGGTAAAATTACTAGACTTGAAAAAGCTTTGGTAAATGGCAAAAAGAATAAGTAGTACATAAGAGAAAGAAAATTAGGTTTTCAATAGACTGTTCAGGAAACTCCAATGCTGGAAGGAAACAGAATATATGAAATATTCATGAGAAGCAAATGAGTCAAGGATTTTATATCCTACAAAACTGACTTCCTAGTATAAAAAAAGTCAGACAAGCTATTATCAATGTGCAAAAACTCAGATAATAGTGTTCCCACTGGCATTTCTTGATGAATCTGTTAAAGAGATGCAGGAAACCAAATGATTAGATGGAATCAATGGTCTAAGACTAAATAAGGGATAAAAAGAACAGAATACAGTTAGTCACGGCTTATATGAACTGACAATGTAAGACAACTAACAACTAACATACACTATACTTTTGTTATTTATTATTTGTTTGTTTATTTAATGGTACTGGAGATTGAACCTAGGGGCACTCTACTGCTGAGCTACATACCCCCCTTTTTTATAAAATATATATTGAGACAGAATCTCAAAAATCACCAAGGCTGGTCTCAAACTTGCAATCTTCCTGCCTCGGCCACCAGAGCTGGTATTCCAGGTGTGTGCCAGCATGCCTGGGATATTTACTATATTTTTAAATTTTTTCTTTTTCTTCTTTTTCTCTTTTAATTTTGCCCTGCCCCTCCTTTGGGGTTTATTTTTATTTTGTTATGTTTTCATAAGGGACTTTATATAAGGAACCGAATTTCAACATTCAGATTTTTTCTTAAGTTTTACCCTATTGAAGATGAGAAAAATCCATTTCCCAGTTATAAAAATATACTGTATTAACTTTCTTTTCCATAGTGGAAACATTTATTGATAGTCATAAAAAATAGTGCATAAAAATGTATTTGAAACCTGAAAGAAAGAAAGAAACAAAAACATAATGGGAATAGGAAAATTAGGAAAAAAATGCAAAAGAAAAAAAATAGTGTTTTAAATAATCATTGAGGTAATAGGGATTCTAACAAATCTTTGATTTGGATTTTCCCTGACTGCTATCTATATACGATACCAAAAATATAGGAAGATGTTTATGTGTTCATGGAAATAAACAGAATTAGAGATTATTAGACATATGACATGCCACTATTCCTCGATACATGAAATTCCCAAAAAGATATCAGATCTGGTTCCTGGGCAAGCTAACATAAAAAGAGGTCTGCATTAAAAAATCATGGGATCATTGATTTTTGCATGAGGTTATTGAAAAGAATGTTTTTCATTAAAATACTGGCTTCTAGCATAGTTGAAATTAAGTTTTAATAAGCATCAAAGATTGTTTTATGTCAAAATAGAATCCAATAAAATTTCTGAAGAACTTTTTCATAAAACAGCATTTTGATTCTGTTTGCAATATTGACAAACGAGGAGCTGCTTAAGTTGTTGGCATACTGGCCATTTATTTCTTTGTTTTATGATGCCTGTTAATTCTGTTACTAATACATTATAATAGTCCCTAGTGTACGCAAAAACAAATGAGTTAGAATCCACCCAACCCTGCTGCACAAGCTTCTGAGTCAGCAGTGTGGAGGCAAGCTCACCCGCTGGGCTTTAGGCAGTGCGTGCATCCAGGCACATTCACAAACGGGCTAAAGTTACTCAAAGAAAATGAATCACACAATATTTAAATCTTTGGCTCTTTAAATCTGGTCGAGCTTGTTTTTTGTGGAGTCCAAATTTCCCCTCCCACATAGACATTAAATACGCAAGAGGTAGAGCTTTTGTCCAGAGCTTTTGATCGAAATTCTGAGCCAAGTATGTGAGTTGTTTTCACTTCCAACAGCTCCACATTTCTTGACATCCCAATTTAAAATTTGTCTTAGCTATTTTAAATGACCTCAAAAGAAAAGCATGTACTTCCCCAATTCTCATCCCATTTTAGAGGATCTTTATACACCATGTAAGGAATTTACTCCTCACCTGGCTGCTTTTTGTGCTAAGGGTTTGAAAAGTTATGTGCAAGAATGTCAGTTCACAGTCTGAGGATAACCTCTGAAGGGTCTTTATGGGGTGTGAAAAGTTTTATTCATTAAAGATAGAATTTATGGGTGTATATAAGACTATTGGAAATCCTCCTTGACAATGTACAAGTATTTATTCTACAAAGAAGAACCTACCCTAATTGGTCAGCGAATAAAAAGAGGAGGTAACTATCACAGGCTAGAACTGATAAGCAAATTTCTCATCACAACCTTATATGATCAAAATATAAGAAATGAAAAAGCATATATTTTTTTTAATTTGGTCTCTATCCTTTAATCTATTTTTTTATTGGTTGTTCAAAACATTACAAAGCTCTTGACATATCATATTCCATACATTAGATTCAAGTGGGTTATGAACTCCCATTTTTACCCCAAATACAGATTGCAGAATCACTTGGTAAGAAATGAACTATTTATAAAAAAAAATAAAAATAATGTAAAGACTCACACTTATGAAGACCAAGAACTGAAACAGATGATGCATCTTGAAGTTATAGGAAATATTTTTCCTGCATTTGTAAAAAAAAAAAAAAGAAAGAAAGAAAGAAAAAGAAAAATTTAGTGCCAAGTCATGCAAAGAGTAAGAAACATAGCACTATCCTTTTAATTCATTTAAAAATCTATAAAAATAGATCCTTATAGGGTAAATATAACATTTTTGTAGAGGCAAAGTAAGATTTTAGCTAACATAGCAATTTAACTCACTCTTCTCTCTTCAAATGTTATAATTTTCAGCAGTTATAGGCCAAAAAAGCATTTCTATTTTTAGTGTTAGTGCTATTCCATATAAAAATATTTTCTGTGCTTTGGAGAAGAATTTGGACTTGATATTGCAGTCACCTGAAAATTCAAAGTATTGAGAAATAAGGGGAAATATTTCTCTGATTTAAAGGAAAAGAGATCTTTACGAGTCCCTATAATATATAATGCCAGGATTCATATTAATTTCTGTAAGTAAAAGTATGACATGAGTGATGGAGTTCTTAGTATTTACTACAAATGCTTCATCTAATTCAGGAGACCATTTCAGTAAATTTTGCAATATGCTATCCCTTTTCTGATTTAAGAAACTGTTACAAAAGCAGACTTCATTTGAACATATCTTAAGCATTTTGGCATTTTATGTGGGCCAGACTTTAAGGGAAACAGTGAGGTTATTATCTCCTCTGTGACACATTTGACTGGCCACTCCCAAGTAATTCCAGCTTTCACAAACTGTCGAATCTCCAGCCACCCAGCCACCGACAGCAAATGGATTTCATTCACTGGTGTTATTCACAGCATTAAATATAGCAAACATGGTCATACTTTGCCAGGATTTTTTTTAAAAAAGGATTGCACAATTCTTTCAAACTGCACATTAGTGAAGAAAATCAGTATGTACCATTTAAAGAATTTCTCCTGATGTAAGGTCTTATGGTAGCTTCTCTAAGATTCACAAAAGTTGAATTTGCTGGTTTAATTTATTTATTCTTATTTTTTCAGACAGTTTATTTACTTATTTTCCTTTGTGATACTGCAAAATAAACCCAGGTGTGCTCTACCACCAATCCCTTTTTATTTTTATTTGAGACTGTCTCATTAAACTGCTGAGGCTGGCCTCAAATTTGAAATCCTCCTGCAACAGCCTCCCAAAAACCACTGGGTTTATAGGCATGCATCACTAGATCGTAGCCAGTTCATTTATTTTTATGACAAATAAAAAAGGTCTATATTCAGATTGCAAGTTTGAAGCCAGCCTGGGCAACTTAGCAAGACCCCGTCTCAAAAAACAAAAGCAAAAATGGAAAAAAAGGGATATATTTCTTAGTATAAAAAGTGTTATTTTTAAAATATGAATATTTATAGATACACACTGTGGAATGGCTAAATCAAAATAATTAACATATGCACTACTTTACATGCTTACCTTTTTTATAGTGAAAATACGTAAAATCTATTCTTTCTATAATTTTAAAAAAATGTAATACATTGTTATAAACTACAGTGGGCTGATTTCATTTAAATGGGAAAAAATAGAAATTACAATTAGCCTTCATAAAAGTATAAAACAAGAACATCAGAAAATTAATTCCTTCTTTTCTTTCTTTTCTTCCTTCCTTCTTTTATTTTTTTCATTCTTTGATACTGGAAATTGAACCCTGAGACAACTTGCCACTGAACTATGTTGCCAGTTCTTTTAATTTTTTTCTTTAAGACAGGTTCTTGCTAAATTGCTGAGGTCGACTTTGAACTTGAGATCTTCCTGCCTCAGCCTCCTGAGCTGCTGAGATTACAGGCACAAGACACTATGCCTGGATAAAAGCCCAGACATTTTAACTTGACACTCTGTATTAGATGTCCCAGTTCATCCTTCATGCACCTTTAGCCAAATTGCACAACTTCATCATGTTGAACCATTTGGAGTTCCCTTATAGTTTCACATCCCTCTGCCTTGTTTATGGTGTCCCTCCCTGTCCAAAATTCTTTTACTGGTATTTCTCCAGTATGAGGGACTAACCCCAGGGACACTGTACCACTGAACTATATCCCTACCCTTTTTATTTTGTATTCTGAGATATGGCTTCACTAAGTTGCCTGATTTGGCCTTGAATTTGCAATACCCTATCTCGGCCTCCCAACCTGATAGGGTTATAGTCATGTGCTACCATGTAGGTCTCATGAAATACTCTTTTAGCTATTTTTGTTCGGATTTTAAAGTCTCACACCAGTTTTACTTCCTTTGCACTTCATATAGATGTTCCTATAGATCTTTGCTCTCAAACTTAACAATGGCTTTGCCATGGAGTTCACAGAGGTCTCCCCCTTCTTATCTGTATTGTGGAGATCTCCTGAGGGAAGATAGAGTTTTTTGTTTATTTATCTTGTTTGTTTTGTTGTTGTTTTATTCAGACCACCAACACCTAGTATAGTGCCTGAAATATGGTATTATTCAATCATGACTAAGAACACAGACAAATGTGTAGGTTTGTGTGTGTAGTAGAGTCTTCTCCAGTACTAGTTTCATCATGTAAAAATAAAAGAGAACTAAACCAATTTTCTAAATGTTCAAAATTTAAACATTAATTTTCTAATTATCAGATAATTTAGATTTGGTGATACAAATTCCATCTGAAATGGATAGTACAATTAGTTCCTCCCTGAGTTCTAGCATGATTAAAAATAAATTCATGTTCAAACATGAATTAAAATTTCTTAATTGCTAAAATTATCATAAGTACCAACAAAAAATTAAAAATTAAATTAAAGAGAAAAATATTGCCAATATAACTTTGATCCATAACACAAAACATTCATGGCTTAGTTGATTTCTTCAAACACATTTTTGGTTTTAAAAGGATTAAAGTGGCATGCTATGATCTGAGTGAAGAAATTGTAGTTACCCTTTTTTAAAAGTTTCTTGGAAAAAGAGAACTTTCTAAAATGAGGTTATTCTGTATATCCAGGAGTACTGCATTTCTTCAAATGAGAAGTTACATCATCTGTAGACTCCCACCCCAAGGTACCTCTGAGGATAACGTAATAACATGCCAGGGTAATGAGAATATTTTACTAATGAGAATAGTCACAAGTATGAAAACTTGGACTGATAAAAATAACTAGATCCGTCATGACTGAACCATAAATTTTGTTTTTGTTTTTCCCCTTTTGGACATTAATTAATCATTATTTAATAGACCACAGATGTGCCAAATAGCTATTTTCTAAAAACCAGCTTTCTTTTTTAAATTGACAAAGTCAGTTGAAAGTGCCTATATATAAAAAGAAAACCCCAGCTGAAATGATTTAACTTTCTGTACCTAGATTCTGCATAGAATTTGATTTAGGATCTTATTATCTTGTTCTTTTAAAGAGAATTTTTACAAGGTTATTTTAGTAGATAAAGCACTATAACAGTCCTTGCAAAAATATGCTATCTCTGGTCTAACATAAAAGTCAAAGAATAAGACATGAACTAGACTGAACCAAACCTACTCTTTATAAATGGTTGCCAAAATAGAAAGCTGTCCATGTTTCCTGGAACCTCTTTTTTTCTTTAAATTACTAAAGTCAGTTGACTTGAATTGCATAGAAAATGGTTTTAGAAAGGTGGAGAACCATTGCAATGCTATCCTTGTTAAAGCTGACAGGCTACACACCAGTGAGAACAGGGACAAAGAAAGAAACAAGATGGAAAGTTCAGCCAAGGTGTGAGGAAACTCAGGATGTGGCATAACACAGGAGTGGAAAGCTGTTGGCAAAGATGAATTTTCCAGTAGAGAAGAGATATATCATGCTAAAAGTGGGAACTATGGAGTGGCGGGGGGGAGGGGGGGTGCTGCCTCACACTCATGTATGTAAGTCTACAAATGTAAAAAATCATAGCATATGTCCGTTTTTTTCTTTCCATGTCAATCAGTCCGTTCAACAGACTCTATGAATGACTTTCTTGCTCTTAGATATTATTCTTGTTATAGTGAGCATGATTTGCTTATTGAAGATGATCACAGAAAAAAACAACCAGAGAGCCTACCAAAACATTCAATGCTGCCAACATCTGAGGACAAATTTGGTAAATTTTATTGCATAATTTGATGCCTCTAAATTTCATATCAAGCAAAAGAAATTAGGATCTTTTTAAATGACCAGGAAATACTTAAGATAAATAAAATGAATAGGTTGAATTTTCATCTGAATGTGCATTCCCACTTGCTGATTCTTTGACTCAAACTCACTTAAAAAATTATCAATGTGCAACTAGCATTGTTGTTTTGTATCTTCAGCCACCATGAGCATCACTATCCATTGTCAATTTATGACGTTATAGACAATGCTTACTTTGGCTATGATAATGTAGAATGGTACCCTTCTCAAGTGCACACATGCACAGATAAATTCACACATTTAACTGGACGGTGATAACAATATTGCTAAGAAATATTTCCTTCCAAAGTGTGATAATGTTTACATAAAGCATCCTCAGAGTAAGAACCTTCAGAAACTAAGCAAATTATTTTCGAGCTACAAATCCTTCCTCAATTAAATGCCTTTCCTAAAGATGTGATGAAGAGAAGACATCTGATATTCAGAGTATGAGAGTCATTTTTCTAGGTCTCCTTTTTTTTTTCCCTATGAATTAATCTTGCATGCAAACCCTTGCCATATGGCAGAGTTAGACTCTATGCCAGAATCTAAAGACATGGGGTTTTATTCCTGGCTTTGACACTTAAAACTAGAAGTTCCTTCCTAAGTAAATAAAAGCATTGGAATGAATGATTGACAGGATATCTTTTCATTTTAAATTTCTGAGCTGCAGTTATTGTTGTAAGTGTGTTCTTTTCTTATTTAAATTCCAGGTATCAAAGGAATTCAGTTTATCTGGCACCTAATATCACAGTGAATCCACAAATAAGTAACAGCCACAATTTAAAATTTTTAAGTTCTGTTCTGAATTTGTAAAATTAAAATCAGGTTCTAATGGTATTTAGTAACCATATCCTAAAAGTCCACAATACTGATATTTAAAAAATTTTAATCAATAAATATGCATATAGTATAATCCTCAAAAGGAACAAAAAGTTATATAAAGAAAAGTGTATCTTTTTCCCACATTACCTCTGAACACTGAACTCCCTTTTCAAAATACAGTAATTTTAACTAGGCATGGTGGTGCTTGCACATAATCCCAGCAATTGGGGAGGCTGAGTCTGGAGGATCACAAGTTTGTGGCCAACATCAGCAACTTAGAGAGGCCTTGTCTCAAAAAAAAAAAAAAAGAATTGGAGATATAGTTCAGTGATAATGTGTCCCCAGGTTCAATCCCCAGTGGCAAAAAAACAAATAAATAAACAAAATACCGTCATTTTTACCAGCTTTTTTGTTAAGATTATTTTATGGATTATTTTGTTTTGAGCCAGGATCTTGCTCTATTGCCCAGGTTAGCCTTGAACTCACAGTCTCCTTGCCTCATGTATATATTTAAAAGTAGAGCTACACCAAACAATATGGAGCTGTATAATTAGAAAAGGAGAAAGTGTGACCCTGCAAATTAACATTCTCTTTCCCAAAGAAGCAAAACAAAATACACATACACAAATGTGAGAGAAATCATAGGTAAAGGTGATATGGGGTCTGGGGATATAGCTCAGTGGTAGATCACTTGCCTGACGCTTTTGAAAACATGGGTTCAGTTTTCAGCACAGAAGAAGGAGGAGGAGGAGAGAAGAGGAGGAGGAGGAGAGAAGAGGAGGAGGAGGAGAGAAGAGGAGGAGGAGGAGGAGGAGGAGGAGGAGGAGGAAAGAGTGATAAGAAAAATTTGATAATAATACAGTTGTAACAGAAAATAAAATTATAACAACTGAGATGGTAATATTAAGCAATATTACCATCTTGATTTTTATTGAAAAATTGATATAATTTTTCTGGGAGAAAATTGGTTTGCCTTTGCATGTGATATAGTAGAAATAATGTTGACTTTTTATAGTTAGGCAGATCTGAATTTAAATTCAGATTGTTTCATATTAACTATATGTCCTTGGGTAAAATAATTAGTTCTCTGGGCCCATTTCCAACTTCTAGAGTGCAATGATAAATTACAGCTCTAAATGTAGTTCTGAGGATTGAATGTGATATTACTGAAAAGCAATGTCACATGTAGAATTCTGTTTTTCAGTTTGAAGATCATAGACTTCTCTTCCTTGTCCCTTCTTAAAAAGATTAAGGAATAACACAGAAACAACAACAAAATCATAGTTACTCAGGAGGCTGAGACAGGAAGATTCCAAGTTTTGGATCAGTCTCAGCAATTTAGGAAGACACTGTCTCAAAATTAAAAGACCTAGAGAGGTTCAATCCCCAGTATCGTTAAAAAAATAATAATAATAAAATTGATAAAACAAAACTGCAAAATGGCATTACCCACAGTAACTTGAGAATCCTATGGGAATGCAATTGGGAAGCATCTCTGGGGCCAATGGAACTCCCAGTCAGCAAAGGTCTAACCCTGTTATTTCATTTCCTTGCAATGTAACCTGAGTTTTCCCTTTTCTAATTGATATTATTTAAATCTCACTTATAGCCATATTATGGGTTTTTCCTACCTAAGAACAATAAATTTTTCTCCTATGAATAGAATAATAATCCTATATCATCAATAAAAAATTAAATTCTTCAATATACTTTATTTTCCAAAACATATGCAATTAAATATGTTAGAACTATGACCTTTCGAAATAAAAAAATTTCTGATAACTAACTTGGAAATAAAGTAATACAATATTCCATTTTTTCAGCTGACCATAGCTTTATTGTACATGTAAAGAAGCCCAACTGGAAAACTGGACTATTAGTGGACATGTGTATATAACTTACTCAGTATGGAATATATATTTAGATGTTAATGAACCTTTATTTTACTCATTTATTTATATGTGGTGCTGAGAATCAAACCCAGTGCCTCACAAATGCTGGGCAAGCACTCTACCACTGAGCCACAACCCCAGCCCTTACTTAGTTTTTTGACCTAGAGGCCCTTGGGCTTCCTTACCAGCCATACCCTCATTTGTAATCTACCACAATAATCTTATCTTACTGAAATATATTGCTTCATTCCCTTGTGACTAATTTTTCATAGCTATTTAATTCTCTCAAAATAAAGAATAAATAAAAGAGCATGAACAAAAAACACAATAAATGCAGAAAATCTTACACATCATCAGTAGTAAGAATTTATTAAGGTTTTTCTTCCCCTCGCTTGTCCTGTCAGAAGATACGAAGGAAGGGAAATCACAGGCAAGCATATGCCTTGGATGAAAATGTACAAAGACACCCTTGAACTCAGAATAAATGCAAGCAACTCTGGCTCAGGCCCTATGAACACATCAGTTAGGTAATAATTTTTCAGAAATTCTCCAGATCTGTAGCCACGTCTATATGAATGTAGATAGGAGGGCAAAGGAAGTTACCATTTTTTACAAAACTGTTCATGAAAAGTGTGTACAAAGAAGGTTATGATAAGCTGTGCTTGAGGAAAATTATACACACACCTGTTTCAGGGTCAAGAAGCATTGTATAAGCATTCTGCAAAACACTGTAATTTTAAAAAATTTGTTTGTTCCTAGAAATACACCACTGAACAATAGTACATACCCACTTAGAAATTAGAAGGAAACTTGATTGAAGGAAATACTGTAGAGGGAAGATCTTTAAAGCACATTTAAGATGTTGAATAACTTTTGCCTTTTAAAAACAGGATAGCTTTTCAAAAGAATATATATAAATGAGTCTCTAATGTTTAATAATTTTCAGAATAATTTATATGAGCAGAGACCTCTGACAAGGATTAATAATAAGGATAGCATTAATAAGAGTATTCATCAAAGACTTATTTAAAAATTCATAAAATTATTTAGATCTAGGTTTCTTCCCACCCACACCTCATTTTACTTCCCTTTAAATCTTTCTCTAGCTCCAAAGAATATAATTTGAGCACCTTTTCAAGCTTAAGAAAAACAGTTAAATTTCCACAGATTCCAAACATGTCAGTTACTTATAACAATTAACAATTAGACTTTATTCTCCATATTTTTAAATAGTACCAGGAAATCAAACCCAGCCTGATTTTTAAAAAATTACATTTATACTCTCCTCTGCCTTAAAGTAATGATTAATCATATGTTGTTTATTGATAAAATGAGGAAGATCACTTCAAAATGAAATTCTAGATCATCTAAACCATATACAATTAAACATTTTAACAAAACTTAAATAAAACAAAAGAAACCAGACCAGACTCAAAAACAAAACAAAAATTGTCTTTAAATGTTCTAGATAGTCTAAGAAAAAATTATTTCAAATAGGAGAATGATACACTGGAATAAAAATTATTATTTTCTTGTAGTTAATTCTCTGTATTAAATTCCCTTCATGTGAAAAAGTTATGATTATTGACATTAATTATGATTTTATAGATTTTCTCAATTGTCTGCTGATAATATAAGCATCTAAAATTTATTGCTGATCTATAGCTCAGATAAACACTTAATCTACATAACAACATTAAGAGAAAGTTATTAGGATTCTTTATTTAACAGATAAATAAGATAGTATTAATAAAAGTTAAGAATCTACCCCAAAATTACATAACTCATGGTGGGTGGCTGATATCAGAACTCTGGTCTAGCTTTCCTATGTTTCTTCAGTTAACAACCATTTTCTGTGAGTCTTAATTAACCAAATCTAGAATTTGAGGAAAATACAGTAATAGTTTTTTTTAATAAAGGAACTTACAATATTGCTGGTAATTTCTATAGGATATTTCTTTGAATTAAAGAAGTTAGAGTTTACAATCTTTTTTATGTTTTATTTATTTATTTATATCCAACCCCATGTGCTATTTTTTAGTTGTTCTTTTTGGATATACATGTCAGTAAAGTGTGTTTTGACATATTGCAGTTGTACATGATATGGAGTTTCACTGGTCGTGTATTCATGTATGAACATAGGAAAGTCATGTCTGACTCATTCTACTCTCTTTCCTATTCCTATCCTCTCTCCCTGCCCTTCATTTCCCTTTGCCTAATCCAATAAAGTTCTATTCCCCCTGCCCTACCATTGTATGTTAGTATCCACCTATCAGAGAGAACATTTGGCCTTTGGTTTTGGGGGGATTGGCTTATTTCACTTAGCATGATAGTCTCCAGTTCCATCCATTTACCGGCAAATGCCATAATCTCAATTTTCTTTATGGTTCAGTGATATTCCACTGTAAACATATACCATTGTGAATACATTTTCTTTATCCATTCATCTGTTGGAGGGCACCTAGGTTGATTCCATAACTTAGCTATTGTGAACTGAGCTTCTGTAAACATTTATGTGGCTGCATCACTATAGTAAGTTGATTATAAGTCTTTTGGGTATATATCAAGGAATGGAATAGTTGGATCAAATGTTGGTTCCATTCCAAGTTTTCTGAGGACTCTCTATACTGCTTTCCAGAGTGGTTGCACCAATTTGTAGTCCCACCAGCAATGTATGAGTGAACATTTTTTCCCATATCCTCGCCAACATTTATTGTTACTTGTATTCTTGATAACTGCCATTCTGACTGGCATGAGATAGAATCTCAGTATATTTTGATTTGTATTTATCTAATTGCTAGAGATGTTGAACATTTTTTTCATATATTATTGACTATTTGTATTTCCACTTCTGTGAAGTATCTGTTCAGTTCCTTTGCCCATTTATTGATTGGGTTATTTGTTGTTTTTTTTTTTTTTTGGTATTAAGTTTTTGAGTTCTTCATATGGGATGGAAGAACTTTGATGGGGCAAAAGGGAGGGGGGCATGGGAGAGGGGGAAGGGGGCAGGAAAGATGGTGGAATGAGATGGACATCATTACCCTAGGTATATGTATGACTGCACATATCGTGTGACACTACATCGTGTACAACTAGAGAAATGAAAAGTTGTGCTGCAATTGTGTACAATGAATCAAAATGCATTCTGATGTCATGTATACCTAATTAAAATTAATTAATTAATAAAAAATTTTAAAAAGAAGAAATCCTCATTTGAACTTTCTACTCATCAAAGATATTTTCATTGTTTTAGGAATTCAAAGGAATTTCTTGCTCTGTGAGGTTTTTTGATATGCCTGCTTCTGGAATCAAAGCCATTCTGATATGATAAATTTGACTTGTATCAACTTGGTGTAAGTGAAATTACATTTTCCAAAATTTCCTTCCCTGCATATTCTTAGTTGGCACGGTCCAGGAGAAGCATATTGTACAGAAAGCCAGAAGTGAAAGACTGACTGTATTTGTTTATATGTGGGAGATGTGCATAAGATGCATCAGGCCTGCACTATCTGTGGTAATTTGCTGGCCTACTGATTGACAGGAACAGCAACTGGGTCGATAGCACCTCCAGCTTCTACTGGAACTGCTGCTACTGCCTCACTAAATCCTGGACCTGAGGCATATTGAAAACTCCAGGATGTTCCATTAATAGAAGCTGGAAGCTATGAGGTAGTGGCAAGATCAGCAATACATCTTCACTTTTCATACTCACGGCACTACCTTCCCACCTATAGCATGTCCCTTGATCACTTACCATTTCACTCAAGTCCATTACATTTGATGATTATCATACTAATTCAATCTAGTGAGAAGGAAGTACCTATGACACCAGACACAAGGGAGAGAGAGTTGTATACCAGCAGGTGAAAAATAAGTCCCACAAAAATTCATTGAGATTTATAAGGGTTCAGTTGTCTATTGCATATCCCTTCCAAAATTAATTATGAGTTGTTGTCTGGCCATGGGCTTCCCCTCACTTAGGCTGATATAGCTACCACTGCTGAATGCCCAATTTGATGGGAACAGAGAACAGCACTAATCACTGAAACATCACCACTCATGGGGTTGAGGCAGGAGGGATCAGCCGGCTACCTGGTAGAAAATTGAACCATTTCTATCATGAAAAGGGCAGTATGTAGTTCTCATTGGAATAAAAGTTTACACTAGAAATGAATTTGCTTTCCTTCCACATAATAGTTCTACCAAAGCTATCATCCCTTAGGTACATAAAACACCTATTCCTAGCATTAGTTCTGAGAAATTCATGTTACAGCCTATAAAGGTGGCCATACGTTTATGTTCTGGCCATACTCCCAGTCATCCTGAGGCAGTTGGCTGCACTAAAAGTGAAATGGACTTTTGAAGACCCAGTTTGGCACTAGCTAGGTAGCAACATCTTAGAGGAATATAATGGCCTTTGAAATGGAATATATACTCTCAATCAGAGATAAGTATGTGATTCTGTTTCTCCCCTAGCCAGGATTCAGAGGTCTGGGAATTAAGGGGTATGTGTTATAGTGGCTTGCTTCTCTAATGTCTACTACTTATGATCCAACAATGAAATTTTAGCTCCCTGTCCTTGCACTTTGATCTGTGTTGGTCTAGAGATCTTAGTTACTGAGAAAGGAAAGCTGCCCCCAGTAGGATACCACAATGATTCCATTACACTGGAAAATGAATTTTCATCAGACATATTTGTTGTTGTTGTTGTTGTTGTTGCTATTGTTGTTGTTACCAGATGTCTTTGAGTTGATGAATCAAATGTACTGGTTGTACATGAATCAATTAATTAGCATGTACTGATTGAGACAGCTGATCCTAATATCAAGGGGAAATTGAGTTACTACTC
The DNA here is from genome assembly GCF_021218885.2 of Marmota monax. NCBI lineage: Eukaryota > Metazoa > Chordata > Mammalia > Rodentia > Sciuridae > Marmota > Marmota monax. Next base: position 3,105,524 of record NW_026694256.1, on the reverse strand, counting down.
CACAATGTTGCGGGAAGATCCCTGGGGTTCCTCTTAGAAGTTTCCAAGGTCATAAAAACAATACACAAATCCAGGAGTACTTAGGATCCAGAACATTTGGGAATGAAAAGCAGTTGGCATTATAACACAATACTTAAATTATTTAATATCAAAGGGGAAATGTGATTCAGTTAGAAAATAATGAAAATCACCAAAAGATCAAGGGGTTTTTGTTTGTTTGTTTGTTTATCTATTGATTGGGGCAAGTATCAGTACATTTCCAACTGATAGTTGCAGTATATTAGGTGAAGGTACAATTTTCTTATTTCTTTCTTTGGAAGTTAACTATTCTTAAAAGATGTGTATTTGGAAACCTAGTTCACAAAAAAAATTAGACTGTCCTGCATCCGTAGTATGTGTGCTTACCTAGGTTGGAACCTTCATTTCTGCACCTTCCTTCCCTGAATAGTTCAGAGTTAACATGGGTCACAGGAATGTTTTGCAAAAAACTTGGAAGATGGAAATAAAAGAGTAAACATAATCCTCAGAAAGCCTGTCCAGGACACAAGGGATAGCTGTACCTCGCAGACATGTTGCTTATCTGGTGACTAATGTGGTTGGGGTGGGGCCATATCTGGCCTTTAGCACTTCAGCTCCTGCTAGATCTTATAAATCAGTTTCTCTGGTTTCCAGACCAAGTGCATGTTCAGTTCTTTGATAAAGGGCTCAGTTTCTTTTGAAAAAGTCCCTAACCTAGAAGTTAGAGGATTAGAGGCCCAGAAGATAGGAGTTCCAAGTCTTTCTTGCATTTTACAGCTTAGCTTCACAGGTTCCTGCTTTCCCTAGCTTCTTCCATTTCATGTTCATCTATACCTCCTGACTGCCTCCTATGATCTTCAGATTCTGGCAACAGACTCAGAAACAACATGTCCACAAAGCCCGTATAAACAGCTCCCACATTTACCAAGTTCCTACAATAAATCCTTTATTGCATATGTTTATATTTTCTAGTGGTCCTGCTTCTCCAATGCCCCAGAATGAGAAATGCCTGGTTGCCAGATAATCAGGCTGTTTCCTTATAATACATACAGTACTCTGAAAGGCTTTAAGAAAGATGAAGATAACATGACACAGGTCCTTGCATTCAAATATCTGACAAATTAACTTAAATCTCTCTTCCCTTAATAATTCTTGATTTCAAACTATATCATCTTGCCAATTGTCAATATTCCCTTGTAGTTAACTTGAACACAGTTCTCTTAGCTGAAGTAGGTAGGTTGGTCTGTATGTGACCCCAGAATATTAAAAATTACATTTTCAAGTTTATTCACCACCTGAAATTGTTTTATTATTTTGTGGTTTTTGTTCTTTAAAAATTCAGTGTAGAAAAATAAAGTCAAGTAGTTTTAGGAATCTAGTAATTTGACTTAGAAGTAATTGAAAGCCTCCATGCTGTGATATACCTTTAAACCTATTCTAGAAATGCAATACTTGAAAGTAATCAGAGATTGGCTATAAATTAAACCTCAAGTTATGTTCAGGCCAATAAAGACAACTTGGCAAGAATAAGGCAATAGTTCCACAGGAAGGAGAACATTTCTCCAGTAAAAAATAATTCTCCATGTCTGCAATGCTAGCACAGATTTTCATATACAATTAGATGATATTTTACAGGCTTTTTTAGCACACACTACTAGTTATCATGGTGGTTACATACCATCCAGAGAAAACAGCTTCAAATCCATCTGTCTTATTTGATAGTTCTGTGTATTGTTTACCAAATTGCCTTTTTTTTTGTACTTGTGATTGAATCTAGGGTGCTCTGAGCTACATTTTCAATTTTTTTTTTATTATTTCTTATTTTAAGACAATGTCTCACTTAGTTGCCCAGACTGGACATGAACTCTGAAATCCTCCTGCCTCTGCCTCCAGAGTCACTGGGATCAAGGTGTGTGCTACTGCTCAGGCGCAATTTGACATTTTTAATTCTTAGAAGTAAAACCTGCTGAATTCTGTTTATAATTCATCATCCAGTGTATATATCTGCCAAACTTGAATTATTTATTACATATTTTGTATTTAGTTTAATATAATTTCAATCTGCATTAACAAATTAAAACAAATCTTTATCCACATTCAAAATATTCATCAGAAGTAAAAACATATTTGTTTTAGATGATTATAAAATGTAAAATTATAATGCAAAATATCATAAGTTTTAGTTCTTGAAGATAAAAGTAAAATTAACATTTACCCCCCACATTTTCATTTTTTTTCTCTCCAAGAATAAAAATTTATACTCTGCAAATCATGTATTTCTGGTTATGACAATCAGTTCTCTGCTTTCATGGTTTATTTAAATAACTGCAAATTATCCAAAGATGCTGTTTCCATGTGTGCTCAGTCAACAGTCATGAATACTGATACTTTCTTCCAGAGGGTTGTATATGCCAGGACTATAGTCTGTCTGACAGTTCATGGTGACATATGAACTACATGAGATTCTTGGGGCCATTCTCATAGGAAACATGCATTACCATCAGACAAATTAACAAGCAGATTAAAAGAAGAAAGAGAAGCAGAAGGAGAGGAGGAGTACATTTAGAATCACATGGTGACTAAGGCCCAGGAAAAAAAAAAAAGCAAAGTATCATGGAAAAAATTGCTACTCGCCTCTTATTTTGCCCAACTCAAGGTCATGATGATATCACAGACCAGCTTCCCAGTATCAGAGCACTAAGTACACAAGCACTACATGATGTGTTTATTCCTAAAAAATACCCAGAGGAAAACACTCTTCAGAATCCGCATCAGTGATTACCTTCTGACTGATTGCTACTCAGAAGCCCTTTCCAAATTAGGAGTTCTCAATGTTCCCAAGAAGACTTCTCTCAACTCAATAGGTCCTTAAAAAGGTATAGATACCCTAACTAAAACCCTAAATAAGGTGTTTCTGCCTATGTTCAGTCTGGATTGTTATTATAAGTGTGTAGCGATATCCAATTTATAAATTACTTGGATGAGCAGTACCTTATTTGTATTTCCAATAACCTTTAAGATAGTCACATTAGATTTATACTCTTTTTTATTTCTGGATACAACAACAAACTAGTTATAGCTGTCATTATAATTAAAACTTAGCCATATCTTCTTACTTTGATTTCAGGGTTCTTTGGGACACCATGTTGTTCTCAACAGGAATATACTCCTGAACCATCCTTAATAAATGACAATCAAACTAGGGTTTCCATGGGCAAAACCCAGACAATGACCACAATGGATTCTTTAGCACTCAGAAACTTTGTGCATCCTGTTTGAATTCACAACTTCTAAGCATTTTATAAACAGTGATTTTAGGAGGATTCTACAAGATAGAAATTTTACCTAATTTATGTTTCATTGAAAAAAAAGTGAAAGCATAAATAGTGTAGTAAGTTCCAGGAAATCTCCAGGTATAGTGGTGCATGCCTGCAATTCCAGCAACTCAAGAGGCTGAGGCAGAAGGATCACAAATTCTAGGCCAGCCTCAGTAACATAGGAACAACTTAGCAAGGCCTTGTCTCAAAGTAGAAAATAAAAAAGACTGAGGATGTTTCTTAGTGGTAAAGCACCCTGGGTTTGGTTGCCATAAAAAATAAAAAAAGTTCTAGAAAATCAAACAACAAAGAAATAAGTTCAAAGTCAGGAGTGCTGGTACATGCCTTGTAATCCTAGCAATTTACGGAAGAGGATCACAAACAAGAACTGTCTGGGCAACTTAGTGAGGACCTGTCTCAAAATGATAAACAGAAAGAACTGGGGATGCTGCTCAATGGTAGAACACCCCTGTGTTCAATCTGCAGGACTAAAAAAGAGATAAAGAAAGGGGAAAAAAAGGAAAGGAAAGAAGTCCAACCAGGACTACAACTAGATCAGTGTTAAAGTACTTTCTGTGTACTACCTGTACCAGAATCTCCTGATATATATATATATGTATGAAAATACCCAGTTCCTGGATCCTGACATTGATCTACTGAATCAGTATTAATGCCCTGGAGTATGCATTTAGACTAAACTCCTCAGGCTAATGTTGTGCACACTACTGTTTGAGAACACTGGACAAGTTTCATTCCCAGGAGAGACCAAAAAAAAAAAAATGCTGGGATATCATCAATATAAGAAATCCAGGTATCTGTCACAAAAATACATAAATTATTAGGATGCAATGCAAACTACCAAAAATGAGATCACCTAGAAACAAAGATTATTATGCCATAGAATTAGTTGGGTTCACATGATACTATTTGACTTAGTAGTGTGTTTTCTTCATCTGTAAAATGCAAATAATGCTTGAGTGTTCTTGAAATGTGAGAATAACCCAGTGACAATAATAAATGTGTTGATATATTCAACTAGAGGGTAATAAAAGAAGAAATTATAGGGGAAAGCTCATGTATATCATTGCCCATCCCTGAGAATGTTGTTACCTGTGTTTCAATTAAGAGCAGTTATTCAAACAGAGAAATAATAGCACTGACTCTCACAATTGGCAGTAGGTTAGAGTAAGTCAGCATATTTAATGATAAATAGGTCACATGGTCTACAAAACTCTTACTTTGACTGGGAACCCCACAATAGGAGCTGCCTGGACCTGCCTGGTTCCAGTAAGTCTTTGTCCTAATGATTAGATAATTAGCAAGAACACTGCAACTATGTGAGAAGGACAGTTTCACCCGCAGATCTTAGCAGAGGAAAACATATGTTATTAACTCTCTTTTAATAGTAGTTGTGATTAACCATAATAAAATATATGACTAGTAATTTCAACAGCACATGAATCCCTGAAATTATTTCTTGCTAGGACTAAAAGAGTTTTAGATTAAGAGCTCTTAATTTAAGCTTGTAATTTAGGTTAAAACTATTCATTATAAAAATCAAATCAAAGATGAGAGAAATTATCCAAGGTCTAGGGAAAACAGATCCCTCTTTCATGATGCACATTTTTTCTTTCCCTCAAGTAAAAAACCACTTGAATGCCTTTGTCTTTTTACTTCTCCTCTCAGGTCTATGAAAACAAAAACCTCTGTCTAGCCCCTAATAATAGCTGTGTGTGTGTGTGTGTGTGTGTGTGAGAGAGAGAGAGAGAGAGAAAGAGAGAGAGAGAGAGAGAGAGAGATTGAGAGAGAGAGATATTCATCTTTTTGAAGTTGGAAAGTTTCTTTCAAAATAAGCAAAGTGATATTCCTTTTGTTCACCCTTTACATTACATTGTAAGGAGTCAAGTTATAGGCACAGAGTGTTTTCATGTTGTCTAAAATCTATCTAGGTTTCTTTTTACCCAACACTCAGGACCTAAGCTAGTAAATCCATTCTTTAAAGAACCAGCTCTCTGCCTCACAGTCACTTCCAGAAACCCAGCTGCATGACACTGGAGTTCAGCTTTTGTTCTTGAGTTCTACTGAAGGGCTAGGTCTGCTTGCTACACAACAAATATTCATCTATTATTCTAGGAGTTTTCATGAGGAGAAACTGGGCCATGCTATTAGAACCTTCAGCTACTAAAGTGTTGTTGCTCTGGGACAAGTCATTTGAGGTATCCATCCTCCTTTGAAAAATGAGAAACTCTCTTGGGTACCAATAACTCTCTTTGGAAAAGATAAGATTTTAGATCATATAATCTATTCTTCATTGCTGCCTTATAGAATATACCATAGTAAATGAGTTTAGTGTCCATCAGTCTTCTCTTATTATATCTTATAGAAACAACATAAACATTTCTAGAGAAAAAGTTGCAGTGAATACAAATGAAACCTGGCATGAATTCTGGGTTTCACAGAATCGTATGACCTACCTTGATGATTGGAAGAATTAAGAAATACCCAGTCTGTTGGGGATTTCAAACAAGACTAACAAAACAAGCTCTGATACGCTGCTGCTTTTTGACAACAGCCGTGAATCACAGAAAAGCATGAGAACCAGTTAGCTGACTTAATTATATACAATTACCCAAGATAATGGCAACATTTTAAGTATAAATTAAACCTTTTGTGGTGGAGACTTGCATCATTTTGGAATGTTAGTCAATCCAATGATTTTAAAAGTTCATAGACAAAACACTAGGGGTTTATTGTTCATTTCAGAGGAGTTGCAATGTTTCTTTGTATTCACTTTTCAAGATTTTAGGAGGAAGAAAGAATACTTTCTTTGAAGGCTGAAAAGAAGCTTCTTTCTAAGGTGGGAGGTAAAATTCATATTAAAGAGAATAAAACAAATGGCCAGAGATGGCTCACAACCATGCAATCATAGCCTGGAAAGAAAGCCCAGGAACAATATGATACAACCTCCTGACTGCAGACAGGACTTTATCCAGGAATTTTTCTAAGGTAGAACCAACTTACTCCCTGGAGTCAAAGACCCAGGTGTTCACTCTCACCACAGATGTTCTGCTCTGATGCCAGAGCATGTTGCAGATGTGGAGGAAAATCAGCTCCACTCCAGGAAAACTGGTAGCAAACTTCTCTTGCCTTACTTTCGCCAACAAAGTTCAATGTGTGAGAACAAAACAACCAGGTGTTAATGACTTGTAAAGATCTGGAAAAGTTTAGAAGAGCCATTGATTGTGGGAATGAATGTGGCTGCAAGGTCATCTGAGGGGCTATGTATTCCTGTTAAACAGAAAATCTGCTTAACCAGAAATCAGTCACAAACCGGGACCCTCACAAACCTGGCTCAGTGCCAGCAAATATTGTTACGTTGACCCACACTGTGTTTTTATTTGAATTTGAATTTGTTCAAAAAGTCAGATTTCACCAGGGCTCAGTGGTACATGTCTATAATCCCAGCAGCAAGACCCTGTCTCAAAATAAAAAATAAAAAGGGCTGTAGATGTGGCTCTGTAGTAAAGCACCCCCAAATTATATATATTTCCAGCACAAAAACTAGATTTTATATATATATATATATATATACATACAGAGAGAGAGAGAGAGAGAGAGAGAGAGAGAGTCAGATTTTCAAATAAAATTATGATTTTCAGGTTTCAGGTTTCAATGACCAGGCAATCCTGTGTGGGCATGACATCCATTCATCCCTATGAATTGAGGCAAAAACTCCCTAGACAATGTCGTATACCCAGGTCTACTTAGAGCATGGATATCATTCAGCAAACTCCACTAATTTGCAAGAACTTGAAAATAGGAGGACTCATTTAAACCATCTTAAGTATTTTTTTTTTAAATTTTAATCATTAGTATTTCTCAGAAAATTGATTTTGCAATGTCTCCTATAAACTCATTCCCATTTTCTCATAGTCCTCAGACATACAAGGTTCTCACCTGTGGCTAACACTTTCTTCTGAAGATTTGGTACCAGAATATTTTTGTTGTTGTGTTAGTCAATTTTTGTTAACTTTCATTGAGTGAAACTTAAGTGAGGAGTTGTTGAGGAAACAGTTCAGTGAGAAATAAAAAGCACTTAGCAATATTGGGAACAACCTACTCTCCTGATCAGTCACAGCCAGACCACCCCATCATGCTCCACCCTCCCAGGTCTGATATAAACAAAGAAACTACATGCATAGAACCCCAACTTCCTGATTAGAATCAATTTGAATCTCTCACTAAAGCTCAGATAAAACTGTTCTCCCATCTTTCTGTCATTAAGGAAAATATAGACTTTGGAATCCTTAAGTCATTTTGTCTAATCAGGATATTTCTGGATTCTGAATAAAATTGTTTCATTATCATATGTAATGTTGTGATTGGCAGGGAGATGGAGTAAAGAGAACAGATGAGTTAGTTGTCCTCTGGTCTCCTCAGCCATGTGAAACAAAGTGTAGCTTTCTCTCCACCGATGAAACAGCATTGCTATTTCAACCCTTTCTCTCAGAACTGTTTCTCAACTTTAATTATTTTCCTGCAGCTGTGTGTGTGTGTTTTCGTTTTCTTTTTATATCCCATTAAATTTCTCAAAATCTCACTTAAATTTCTAGGCAAAAAGCTGGACAAGGTGCTAAAATAAATATATTCTAAAGACCTTATTCACACTGAATGTGATGAAGAGTTTGTCTCATGAAAGGATACCACAGGGTTTCTATTTGTTCTTTTTCCATTTATATTTGTGAACCACAATTTTTAATCATGATACTATGTTGCCAGCTCATGTATTAGTGACACTCTAGATTTTAGATGTTCAGAAAATGCACTTCCTCTTTCTTAACCTTGAAAATGTAATACCAACTATTATATTTCAACAGTGCATCTACAAATTGTCACCTTGCTTATGTCCCCAATGTTTATTAATGTATGTATGTATATAACTTCCATATTGCAGTTATTTATTCATTTATAGTTTCTGTCTTCATCCCTCTTTCTCCCTCTAGAAGTATAATAAAGTCTATATTGTATTGATTTGGCATTGCCTATCACCAATACAGTGCTTGGCAAGAGAAAATATAATATAGAGTATTGCAAATGTCAAACTACTTCTTGTTCTAGGGCCTCAGAATTTGACAGAAACTGCATCAAACCTAAGATTCTTTTATGTACAAACACACACACAGCAATCATTTCAAAATAATAGTTAAATATATATCACTTATATATATCTGTATACATATGCATATGTATATATATTATACATATGTACATATATACTTATAAATATTATAAGTTTTGCAAGCACAAACAAAACAACATTTAGATTCTATTCAATCTACCACTACTAGTCTAGACCATTAGTTCTTGAGAATTATTTCCTTTTTTTAATAACTTTTTACTTTATTTATTTATTTTTATGTGGTGCTGAGGCTCAAACCCAGGGCCTTGCACATGCAAGGCGAGCACTCTACCACTGAGACATAACCTCAGCCCTGAGAATTATTTCTATACTTAGATACTACCTATGTCTTACATTTATTTATCTATAAGAAGAAAACACACAAAAAAATGTATTAAGAAGATAAATTGAGAGTAATTAGGGGCAATAGGAAAAGGAAGAAATCATGGTGACAATGAAGTTTGCAATCCCATCAGGATCAGAAGGTGTTTAACAAAATACTATCAAAATAAAAAAAAATATGACTTTATATGGAAAGAAAGCTATACAAATACAACTCCTTGTAAACTAAAACAATCTTAAGACAAAATTTTGTTTACACCATTTTAAATGTTACTGTAGCTTTCCCCACCTCTTGATAACTGTGCCTTCAAAAGTCAATTGCAAATTCTTAGCCAACTATATTTTTTCTATTTCTTTCATCATGGAAAACAATCTGTAGCGAAAAGTTATTGAAAACTCATGTTTTGTTACTTCTTGATTACATATTAATAAAATATTGTAATAGAAATTTATCCTCAGCAGGCACAGTGGCACACACCTGTAATCCTGTAGCTCTGGAGGCTGAGGCAAGAGAATCACAAGTTCAAAGCCAGCCTCAGCAAAAAGCAAGGCACTAAACAACTCAGTGAGACCCTGCCTCTAAATAAAATACAAAATAGGGCTGGGGATGTGGCTCAGTGGTCTAGTGTTCCTGAGTTCAATCCCTGGAACCCTCCCCCCCCCAAAAAAAAATTATCTTCCTTTGCTAAAATAATCTTATAAAACAAATCATGCTTTGGTTATTATTTGTTTGTTTGGGTGACACTGGGGATTGAAACAGACAGGTGATTGCTTTCTTTTTTTCTTTTTTTTTTTTTTTTTTTTTTTTCACTAGGGATTGAACCCAGAGGTTCTTATCCACTAAGCCACATCTCCAGCCCTTTTTATTTTTTATTTTGAGACAGTGTTTCACTAAGTTGCTCAGGGTCTTGCTAAATTGCTGAGGCTGACTTTTAACTTGAGAGCCTCCTGCCACAGCCTCCCACACTGCTGGGATTACAGGTGTGTGCCACCGGGCCTGGCTTAGAAAGGTGATTCTTTACAAAAGGATTGACCACATTATTTTTACAAATGGAAGATTCTGGAAATACTGAAATTGTGATTTTCTTTATAAAAGGAAAATTTATTCACTGTTTTCAGGAACACACATATATAGTAAGGTGGATATTTTATCTCTTTATTTTACTCCAAATTAAAGAACTTTTCACTTTCTAATAAATTATGAAGGAAACACTAACCTTTATTGTATGACAAGCTTGCAGAGAGCACCATAAAATTAATTCTAAAACTTACTATAATTTTAGCATCAAAACTGACTCTAAAACTTGTAGCATATTATAATAAGTAATGTAAAAGGAAATATTCACTTTTCTAAATTGGAACTAAGAAGCAACCCTAAATTACTCATTTTTTCAAGCTATTTAATCAGGTGGGGACAAATAAAAATTATGTTGAAGTGCAAAATATACTAGGTGGCATTGGAAATAAACCATAGAAGTCATCTGCTCGTAAAATGGTTCTTATACACCTAGAAACATTAAATAAGCTTTAGAACAATTACACATAAAGTGATTTCTCTTTTATGTTGAGGTTCTGTTTTATTAATTTCCAGATTTATATAGCAACTGTTCGGTGTAAATGTCCAAGAAGCTAACAATAAAATAATGTTTGAATAAAGAACTAATACTTAGTAGACACTTGGCACCCCACTACATCTCCCCAAACATACCTTTATGACATCTCCCATTCATAAGCATCCGTGTGTTGACTATAAGCCATTAAAAACGGTATTATGGGATTCAGATTGGACAGTGAAGAGAGGCTTTTTCCAAAGATTAGGTTCAGCTTCAATTCTGAGGCTTTAGAAATACTTGCCAAAATTAGATAAACTTAAATTCTTTTGGCCGACTAGGTTTCTAGAGGCAACTAGATGCATTTTTATTTTTTAACTTAAGATTACATTGCAATAATGTACAATGTGATTCACAATGTAATTCCTAAATTAATTCTTTGCAATTTCTAAAGAGTTTGTTTCTCATCTAATTTTGGTGAATATGACCAATAGGGGGGAAAAAACATTAAGTTACCTTAGAATTAAATATATATATATATAAAGATACTTTAGATATTCTGCAAAAATTTCATTTGAGGTCTTGCTCATTGTAAACCTTACTTTATGAAATATTCCTTCATATTTGCCAAACCTTAGAATAACCCTTGTAAAAACCATAAATATGGTGCAGATAAACAGTGGCAGGCTTACATAATGAGGCATCCTTGCCAAATACGAGTAAAAGAAGACAGGAAGCCTGCCTCCCACTAAGCAACATGTTCCAGGCCTAGCGTGCCTAAAACACCATTATTCATGGAGTGGTCTGGCTCCTGGCAGAAGTTACGTCCCTGTGGGGCTACCGAAGGGGAGCCTACAGAGCCCTTCAGGGCAAGGGGCACCAACTTAGCTTGCTTCCTCCTGCTTGTATCAATTAACACTTGCGAGCAATGTGGGCAAACATTCAGTTTTCATTACCAAGGGTAGCACATTGCATCCCATCTAATAGGTGCTTGATAAGTGGTAGTTAAAATAAACCACTATTTTAATCTCCAAGTGAGATTTTTAAGGAGTTATATGTTCCCTGAATAAAATGGATATGGCATAATGAAAATTACACAGAAAGAGCACTTTCTCCTAGGCAGCATCAGTTTTACTCTGTTGATATATATATATCAAAAAAGGGCAGGGAATAAGGTCATTGGAACAAAAATTAAGTACTAATAGCAACTGTATTTTTGCATACTTGGATGGGCTAAGTGTTTGAATGGAGAAAAGGCGCACTAGTCATATGTGATGGATTAGAGAAACCATTGTCTTCTGTTAAGCACTTTTCTTAAAGAAGCAGTAGTTTCACAGGACAAAACAGTTACTCTGGCAGCTAATGACGTCTCACTTCCCAGCACTACCCCTTACTAGACATATAATCTTCCATAAGTTATCTAATTTCTCTATGCCTCTATTTCTTCTAAATTTAATATCTATAATAACCCTACAAGATAGGTGATAGGTATTAAATGAGTCAGTTTGTAGAGTGCTTACAACAGTGCCTAGGCCAGGTGCAGTGGAGCATGCCCATAATCCCCGAGACCCGGGAGGCTGAGACAGAAGGATCACAAGTTTGAGTCAAGACTTAGCAACTAACCAAAGCCCTAAGCAAAAATTTTAAAAAGAGAGGCTGGGAATGTAGCTCAGAGGTAAAGTACCCCTGGGTTAATTCCATAGTATCCCTTCCCCCAAATAAAAAGAATAGTGCCTAGCACTCATATGAAAAACTATGTTAGTATTAAATAACTTAATAAAATGATCCCAGATCCTAGGAGTAAAATAGTAATGTATGGAACTAGGAAAGGGTGGAGAATAGTCAGACCCATAAAAACAAAAGATATCCACTCCAATCTTTTATTTGTTTCTTTATTGATTTATTGATTGCAATACTAGGGATTGAATACCAAGGTACTAAGATACTTCTCTAGTCCTTTTTATTTTGACACAGGGTCTGGTTAAATTGCTGAGGGTCACCTTGAATTTATTATCCTCCTGCCTCATTCTCCCCAGTAGCTGCAATTAGGGGTATTGCCACTGCGCCCACCTCTAATCTTTTATAGTTATTTTCTGTTCCTTAAAAGCTTCAGCTGTTTTGCATTTGCAATCACATGATTTAATTACTATTTGACTAGTCATGGCCAATGTGTTGAATTTTATATTATCCCTTTTTATTTAAAAGTAAGAATTATTGAAGAAGGCAATAAAAGTTTTCAGAAAAATAAAATACAAGTTTTCAAGATGCCATATAAGAAAAAATTAGGGAAATATATTTGTCCGTTGATGTTATTCTTTTCAACCATCTTTTCTTCCTAGTGAATTTGGCTTAAATTTGCTGGCAGCTCTTTTGGCCCTTGCGTTTAGATATGATTGTGGTTGATGACCTCTCAGAAGAGCCAAAGATAACTATCACTTTTATTCCTTTCCATTTTACTACTACATGAGCAGAACATCAATTACCAAAGAGAAGTCTCAGGATGCTTCAAATTTATACAATGGGAGATGGAAGACATTTAAAGGCATAAAGGTAAATCCCAACTCCTTACCTTTTATATGTATCACTAAGAACTTCAGGATCCTGTTTCTGATATATATTTGACCCTTCTTTAAACTTATGGACATGTAATGAAATCACATAAAATAATCTAAATTAAGAATTGGTGAAGAATGCTATAAAACTCCAGTGCCTTTAGATGCTGTCTTAATTTGGGTTATAAAAAACAATATATGAATTCATTTTGAAAACTATTTATTAAATGTTCATTTGGTTAGAAATAAAAACATAGATAGGAGTATGGTTAAGTCATTCATGCTCAAAAAAACTTATACTTTGGTGGAAGAAGGCAACATCCAAACATTTAACTAAAAAAAAACAAAGAACAAGCAATTCCAGGCATGGTGGTACACACCTGCAATCTCAGCTACTCAGAAGGCTGAGGAAAGAAAATCTCAAATTCCAGGTCAACTTGGGCAGCTTAGCAATACCTTGTTTCAAAATAAAATAAAAAGGGCTGGGCAGGTAGCTCAGTGGGAGAGCACTTGCCTACATGGATGAGGTCCTATAGTCAATCCACAGTGCTGCAAAAATTGCAAAAAAAAAAAAAAAAAAAAAAAAATGAGTGCTATAACAAAGCACTCAGCAGGAAGGCAGTGACTCAATCAAAGTGGGAAGACAGGGGAAGAATAAAGGGAGAGGTGTCACTGGCTCTGACCTGGAAGTATAAGATTCATCTTTTATTTGATACTAATTTTATTATGCATGAAATGAAAGTTGTATTTTATTTCATATTCTAATCACATAGACCCAGGAAATGGTCTAGTTTTAGAGCAGATCAGCACATTCTGTCTTACTAGCAGTTACCATTAAGAGCAACCTAAGCCAGGCATGGTGGCTCATGCCTATAATCCTACAGCTCTGCAGACTGAGGCAGGAGGATCGCATGTTTAAAGCCAGATTCAGCAACTTAATGAGGCCCTTAGCAACTGAGCCAGATCCTGTCTCAAAATAAAAAATAAAAAAGGGCTGGGGATATGGCTCAGTGATTGAGCCTCCCTGGGTTCAATCCCTGGTATCAACGAAAAAAAAAAAAGAAAGAGAGAGAGAGAGAGAACAATCTGAATAGATAAGTCATGTTTGGTATTTAGATCTATCATGTTGATCATCTTTTCTGTGGGATTGGGGATTGAACCCAGGGTCTTGTCCATGCTAGGCAAGCACCCTACCACTGAGCTACATTCCCAGTCCTACTTTTTGTGAGACAGCATCCATTAAATTGTTGAGGCTGGCCTGGAGCTTGCTATCCTCCTGCCTCAGCCTCGGATATAACTGGAATCACAAGAATGTGCCACCATGCTGGGCTCATTGTCTTTACAGAAGTCTCCATTGAAATGATTTTCAGAACACTTTTATTTCTAGATCAGAAAATATGGGTTAGCATATTACACTCCATCTTTCCACTCATTGCTATGTGAATTTTAGTTTGTGATCATACCGGCCAAGATTCCTTCAAGAAACAGTAAAATGAATCTTTGACTGGGGTGAGTATGGGAAATACTGGTCTGTGCCTGGTTCAGGCATCCATCAATCAACAACTGCTGACATGTCATGAAAAAGAATATCAGTCATGGAATGTGTTCCCATTCCTATGAATTTGTTTCCCTCCCTTTTTTTTCTTACAACTTCACTACTCACCACCACATGGGATATAAACATGGTGTGATTTGCACCCCACAACATGGCCTGAGACAAAGGCAATTTTATCTTGCTCTCCAGAGTCTCTAGCAATTTCACTCTTTGCCACCTCTGTGCAAATTAGACTCCCTCAGCAAGGTCTTCCTCCAGGGCAGGCCCCACTCTGACTCCAGGTGGTGTCTCTAAATAGAAAGACACAGGCACAGCCTCAAAGCAAAATGTCAGCTAGCAGAGAAAAAAATATTGAGAAACAATTCATAAGAAAGAATATTTCTTAATCGTTTCACAAGAATTTCCCCCACCTTATCTACATCACCAAATAACTGAGAGGTGAACTTAAGAAACCCCTTAGGAGAAGACCATCTCACACTGGCTGTGCACCCTGGGAGGGAAATGCATGATGTCACAAGTCTGTTCCTTCTATTTTGCAAACCTGTGGCAGTACCATCCTGGCTTGGACATGCTCGCTTCTGCCATCCTTCTGGTTGTTAATTTAGGAAAATGTTACAGATTACAAAGAAACACACTCCTTATCTTGTACAGTAAAGTAATGTCAGCCATCTTTCTCCTGGAAACCAACAATTTTTTGAAAATCATTGTTAGATATTGAAGCAAGGAAAAAGTTAACAGTGTCTGTAATTTACTTAAAGAATAATTTTACTCTGTGCAGTCAGGGTAAATGATATTTATGTGAGACTTGGTCTATGTTGCTTTGAAAATGCCTTATTAAAAAAAAGGAAGGAAGGAAGGAAGGAAGGAAGGAAGGAAGGAAGGAAGGAAGGAAGGGAGGGAAAAGAAGGAAGCAAGAAAGGAGGGAGGTAGGGAGAGGGGGAGGGAAAGGCCAAAAAATGCTCGTTTTGTTTCTGAGGGCGATGAAATTCATTTCACATCTATGCACTGACCAAGGTGCTGTGAGGCCAGGAGATTGTATTTGCCGCAGACTACATGGCCCTGTGCTCTCATGTGTCAAAAGTGACAGAAATTTTCACAGAAAATTATCCCTATAGCCAAGCAGCTACAAACTGTCTAATCTGCTTCAGAAAAACACAGGACTTTTTTAAGAAAAAAAGAAAAATAACTTCAAAGTGCTTGAAGCTCCCAAGGTCATTTTATAACCATGTAACAAATTAGCAGCAAAACCAAGGAAAACTCACTGTTGCCTAAAATAGATGAAGTCTGAAAGCCGCCTCTCAGAAAGTCCTCCTACAACTGAGTGTATTTTTCAGACAGCTGGTCTCTGAGAGGAGATTTCAGCACAAAAAGCCTGCAATTCCTGAGCATTGTTCTAAGGAGATCGTCTTTCCTTTTATTACTTTGTTTTGAGTTTTTCTGGGTGGCACTGAGGATGTTTTTGAGCATCTTTTTGCTTCCATCAGGATTTTACTCATTTTCTTCTTCTGTTAGACTGAGGCTGAATTTCAGCTGTCCTTATGCATTACCCAAACCCAATCAACAACCCCTGACTCCAAGAGAATTTCAGGCTCACTTATTTCCATGTGGCAGCCAGACTGCCAACTCACTTGATGATTCATCTGTACCAGTTGGAAGGATACAGAGAGACAAGTGCCCCAATGAAGACAGGGCAGGGAGATCTTCTTAAATCCCAGCTTTGTCAAAGCTCAACTGAAGCCTTTAGAAATGCCATCAGACATCAGTTTCTTCATCAGCAAAATGAGAATCATCCTAGAATTATGACATTTCATTTTCTTTTCTTTTATGAAGTGCTTTGAGGATGGGAATAGTTGCATTTATTTTGCTTAGCAGTCTAAATTAATGGGGTCAGAAACATGACACATCATATGTTTGGTGGCACTTCCTTAATTGTCTTGATCTGGACCTAGTCCATTGCTGATGCATTCAAATTCACTCAACTTTCTCATTGATGACTATCTCCACTATGTTGGCTTTACTTTGGATATCTAATGTCAAAATGTTCCTTATTGAAGAAACAAGATAGACTTCAAGAAGGTTGTTCTGGCCAGGTGCAGTGGCACACGCCCGTAATCCCAGCAGCTCAGGAGGCTGAGACAGGAGGATCAGAAGTTCAAAGCCAGCCTCAGCAAAAACAAGGCACTAAGCAACTCAGTGAGACCCTGTCTCTAAATAAAAAATACAAAATAGGGCTGGGGTTGTGGCTCAGGGGTCAAGTACTCGAGTCCAATCCCCAGTAGCCTCCCACCCCCTATAATTAAGTTTGCTCTGGTCAACTACTATTAGGCAGATTATTGTAATCATCCAGGAAAGCTGTTTGAATTAATAATTCCATCCAACTATCAGAAATCAATGAAGAAAGCTCAATAAATAAGCAAACTTGAAAATTAAAGAATCAAAACAACAAAGCAAGCTCATTGATTGGAAGAGTCATTAGATTCCATCTAATTCCAGAATGTCACTACATTTATCAAAGATTGAAATAATGGTTATGGAGAAAAGGTAAAATGCTTACTCTTCTTCCCAGCAATCACTTGAGTTCTGCCTCAGAAACATTACATCATACACATGGAAAACATATACCACGTTTACTTCAAAATGTTTATTTTCAAATGTGATGAATAAGTGAAATATGTAAAAGGAAAATTGTATGTTTTATCTTGCCATATTTTTACTACATTCATAATATTTCATTTAAGAATGAGAACAAATAATTTCTGCTATAAGATGCACTAGAATAAGATATTTTTTAAAATGATCACATGTGGGCTCAAATATGAGTATAGGAGATTACCCAAAAATAGATTTTGTAGTAGAGTGACAATAATTAGTTTTCATTAATTTTTGTCCTGAGTTCTATTATCTTCTCAGACTCATTGGCCAATATCATACTCATATTTGACTGACATAATAATCAGTCACATAAGATGTTTTATTAATTCTAGAGTATCGATGTTCTTTCAATTTTTTTGAATGAATATCCTACTGTGATAGTTAATTTTATGAGCCAAATTGCCTAGATTAGTGTACCCAGATGTTGGATCAAACCCTAGTCAAGATGTTACTATAAAGTCATTTCACTTTGAGTAAAGCAGATTACCCTCCATAATATGGATGGGCCTCATTCAACCAGGGAAAAGCTTTAAAAGAAGACTGAAGTCCCTGAAAAAGAAGGGATTCGGTCTCTAGACTCAACTGCCATATCCCTAGACTGTTGGCCTATTCTGCAGATTTCAGATTTACCAGTCCACAAAAATAGCACAAGCCAATTTCTTAAAATGTTCTCTTTTTTACATACATACATACACACACACACACACACACACACACACACTTTTTTAATTCTGTTTTTCTGGAGAACCTGACTAATGCAACTACTTTATTTGGTTTGTTTGTTTGTTTGTTGTTGTTGTTGTTTTAATATATTAGGGATTGAACTCAGGGGCACTCAAAACACTGAGCCACATCCTGAGCCCTTTTTTGTATTTTATTTAGAGACAGGTTCTCACTATGTTGCTGAGGGCCTTGCTAAGTTGCTAAGGCTGGCTTTGAACTCAAGATCCGAGGATGTTTGCTTGAGTTTTTCCTTTGGCCTTTACTTCATGAATCCCTCTACACACCTTCTTGGGTGATGCTGACTGAATCTATCAGTACTGAAGAAATGCAGACACAGGAGAGTGAGAGGGAACAGCAAAACAAAGGGTTGAGGAAATGAAATAGAAGTGTGCTCATGCCCTCGCTATGTTTACACAGGGGCATTCCACACATCACCATCCAAAAAGGAAAGGAAAAAGTGAATTTGACATACTCAGGCGATGAGGTCTGTGCAATTAACACCCAAATTGAGCTAAATGCAGAGAAGAAACCAATGGTGTTCATGGAATTGTGGACTTTAAAAAAAAAATATTTGTTAGTCACAGACTTTATTAAAGTTACAATGTAATCTCAAATCACAAATGTCATATATTTCCTGATTAGCCAAAGCCAAATAAAATTTGTGCCTCCTGAAAGAAGGCTTACATACCAGAATTCTTCTAAGCCTAGTGGCTCCATCAGCTTCACACAGGCCAATTCCTACTGCATTGATCATCTTCCTTCTAATTGATAATCATCACACCAGGAAGCACCTAAGTATCAGGAGGCCAGAGGCTCACTGTTCAATTTGGTGAAAGACTATTCCTGCAAATAATCCTTACTACAAAAAGACTCTTATGGTTATTCTGTTCATCTGTGCTGAAATTTTTTTGGGGGGAGTGGTACTAAGGATTGAACCCAGGGGTGCCTAACCACTGAACACCATCCCCAGCCCTTTTTTAAAAAATTCTAATTTGTTATGTATGAGCAGAATGCATTACAATTCATATTAATAAATGGGCCAAGGAACTGAACACACACTTCTCAGAAGATGATACACAATCAATCTATAAATACATGAAAAAATATTCAACATCTGTAGCAATTAGAGAAATACAAATAAAAATTACTCTAAGATGTCATCTCACTCCAGTCAGAATGGCAGCTATTAAGAATACAAACAACAATAAGTGTTGGAGAGGATGTGGGGGGAAAGGTACACTCATACATTGGCTGTACCAATTTGCAGTTCTCCCAGCAATCTGGAAAGCAGTATGGAGATTCCTTGGAAAACTGGGAATGGAACAAGCATTTGACCCAGGTATCCCTTTTACATTTATTTATTTATTTATTTTTAGAGACAGGGTCTCTCTGAGTTGCAAAGCGCCCTACTAAGTGCTGAAGCTAGCTTTGAACTCTCTCTCTCTCTCTCTCTCTCTCTCTCTCTCTCTCTCTCTTTGGTACCAGAGGTTGAACTCAAGGGCACTCAACCACTGAGTCACATCCCCAGCCTTTTCTGTATTCTATTTAGAGACAAGGTCTCAATGAGTTGCTTAGAGCCTCCCTAAGTTGCTGAAGCTAGCTTTGAACTTGCTATCCTCCTGTTTCAGCCTCCTGAGCTGCTGGATTACCGGCCTGCACCACTGTGCCCAGATAATATATTTTTTATTTTTTATTTTTTTCTAGTACTGTGGATGAAACCCAGAGTCTTGCACATGTAAGGCAAGCACTCTACCACTTATCACTGAGTTACATCTCCAAATGAGACTTAATTTTATAGAAAGCCATACAGGATCATGGATGAGGTGAAGCCTGGAAATCAAAGACCTAAAAATATGCAACTCTTACAATCTCCAAAATAGCACAGAGAGTATTGAATGAGTACTGTGTTTGGACATTGCAAATGGAATTTCCTTCATTTCCAAACTGATTTAAATCTTATACTATAGGTCAAAAGAAGGAGAGCCAATGCCATCCAAATTGATTAGCAAGGTGTGCCTAAGCGAATACCTATTTACCTGTACATATCTTTGTGTAAATTTTAATGATAAAGCCAAGTCTGCTTCTTAGCATAGGGTCCGGTATTTAGCTTAGGCTTGAAATGGAATATTAGAGAGTCAGTGATACTTCTCGCAAATATCCTCTAAGTCCATGTTGAAAACATGCTCTTGCAGCCAGGAATGATGGCACATACCTGTAATCCCAGTTACTTGGGAGGCTGAGGCAGAAGGGTCATAAGTTTAGGGAGACTTGTGACTTAGCAAGACTCTGTCTCAACTAAAATTTGTAAAAAGCTGAGGAATAGCTCACTGGTAGAGTGCTTGCCTAGCATTTACAAGGTCCTGGATTTGATTCCCATTACCAGAAAAAAGTAAAGCAAAGAAAAAGAACATGTTTTTGCATACATAAAAATAGAGTGTCTAGGGCTGGGGTTGTAGCTCAATGGAAGAGCAATTGCCTGCCCTGGGTTCAATTCTCAGCACCATGAACAAATAAATAAAATAAAGGTCCATCAACAAGTAAAAAATATTTTTTTTTAAAAAAAAGGAATGTCTAACTCATGCTAACAGATTTTCATTCAAAGTTGCCATATGTGAATTTTCAAAAACATTCAAAACATTAGAGAAAATATTCAGCATTTGGTTTTTTGGGGATTGGCTAATTTCACTTAGCATTATCTTCTCTAACTCCAAATGCCATGATTTTATTCTCTTTAGAGAAGATAATGCTAAGTTAGCCAATCCCCAAAAAAAACAAATGCCAAATGTTTTTTCTGATATAAGGAGGCTGATTCATAGTGGGGTAGGGATAGGGAGCATGGGAGGAATAGAGGAACTCTAGATAAGGCAAGGGGTGAGAGGGGAAGAGAAGGGGCATGTGGTTAGAAATAATGGTGGAATGTGATGGACATTATTATCCAAAGTACGTGTATGAAGACATGAATTGGTGTGAATATACTTTGTACACAACCAGAGATGAAAAATTGTGCTCTATATGTGTAATAAGAATTATAATGCATTTCACTGCCATATATAAATACAAATAATTAATTAAAAAATAAATAAATAAAATATTACACTGCATCATTTCCCCCCACAAAAAATTCAAAATGAATAATTTGATTTTATGGACTAAATATGGCCAACACAGTTCTAAGAGGAAAGGAAGAGAGAGTAACTAGTATTTTCTGAGCATATATTATGTACCAGATACTTTTATACCATCTGTTTATTTTTATAACTTTTTATTGAAATCATATTATCTTCATTTTATGGGTGACTAATGTGAAGCTCAGGGAGTTTTAGTAATGATTAGTAATGATTTATTTAGTAATGATTCTACTAAATATTCAGATATGCTTGATATAATTAATATTAATCTTTTTTAATACTAATAATGGAGATTGCCTATCATTTCACATCCTATGTGCCAGTTGACATGATCAAGCAGATGCTATTTTTTATAAACCCCAAAAAGAAAAAAGAACGATTGCCTGGGCCTGGTGGCACACACCTATAATCCCAGAAACTCAAGGTTACAGTTAGACTCAAGTTCAAGGTTAGCCTGGGCAATTTAGTAAGACCCTGTCTCAAAATAAAAAATAAAAGGTCTGGGGATGTAGGTCAGTGGTAAAGTGCCTCTGGGTTTAATACCCAATACAAAAAATAGAAAAGAAAAGAAAAAGTTAGATAAAAGAATGATCAGACAATTTTTTTTGCTGATTTATATATCATCTATATATTACCTTATACCTTGTGATAAGCAAAATATGTTGACTTCAATTGAATATTTTTCCCCAGCATAAATTAAATATATTCTCACATGTTGTAAATAAAACTGAAATGAGAATAATAGTTTTTGGTTTGGATAAATTATAACATATTTTTAAAAGAGTACACATTTGTTCCAAATGTTTTCTGAGAACTGCTGTACCATAAACTGATGCACATGATGACAGGAGCCCCATTTGGAGGAAATGATTTATTAGCACACTATAGTCATGTGTGTATATGAACATTCCACCCATCAGACTCCAACATGCTGTCAGCAGCATGAGATCTCTGAGCTATTTCTCCAGAGATGCTCTTTTTTTATAAACCCAAAATAAAGCGGTGGCTTTGAATCAACTAAATTTTTAATTTAGTTTTTATACTGATCAATAGAAAATATTTAGATATGTTTGATAGAATTAATACTAATCTTTTTTAATACTAATGATTCATTATGGAGATTGCCTATCATTTCATATCGTAAATAATGTCACAATAATTATGATGATTATAATCGTACTTAGCAAAGATCCTACAGCTGTTAAAAGGTAGAAAGAGTTCTAACTAAGGTCTGTGGTACCAGAACTAAGCTACTTATTAGCAGTATACTACTAGCAATTTATACTTTTAAAATTGAATATGCAATGAAATTTTATATGTAAATACAAATTTGTCAGGTGCACTGGTGCATGCCTGTAATTCCAGCTACTCGAGAGACTGGGGCAGAAGGATCCCATGTTTGAGGCTAGCCTCAGCAATTTAGTGGAACATTGCCTTAAAATAAACAACAAAAATGGTTAGAAGTATAGTTTAATGGTAGACCACTAACCTAGCATATGTGAGGACCTGGGTTCAATCCCCAGTACTGGGGAAAAAAATGTTTTGTGTGTGATATATGTTATAATATATACGTTGAGGTATGTTCACATATTTTAGATATTATGGTTATTATACATATATAATTAATAATCTCCTCATAAAAATATCCTGCAATCTGTATAGTGCTGCTATTATTGTTGCACCATTTCACAAATTAAAAAAAAAAAAACAATTAAATTGAGACTCAAGAGAAGTTAAATGTGGGCCCAAGTTTTACAATTAGGAATTGTGAAACTATGTAGGAATCAAAAGTGATCTTTGCACACTTATAGGAGCTTACACCGAGCACAGAGCGGCCGAGTTCCGGCTCCCGGAACCGTCCCGGAACCGCCCTGGCTCAGGGCTGCGGAGCCCGCGGAGGCTGCTTCTTGGACCCTGCTACTATCAGAGCATACACCAAACACTAAGCGGCCGAATTCCGGCTCCCGGAACTGAGCCCGCGGGGGCTGCTTCTTGGAGCCTACACTTATAGGAGCTTACACCGAGCACGGAGCGGCCGAGTTCCGGCTCCCGGAACTTCCCTGGACCGGGGCTAGGAGCCCGCGGAAACTGTGTCTCGGTCCGGGTCCTGCTGAGGGCAGGTCAGGACTCACCCATTGCTTGGGTTGCCTGGCAAAGGGAACGAAATGCTGCCATTCGCATAGGATACCAACATGGCAGAGATCTGATGTCAGCAGAAAGCGGTGGAGGAGAGATCTTCATCAATACCAGCGGTGACATAAGCAGTTGGTCTCCTGGTAAGGGGGGTGAGGCTCAGTCACCCGAGTCTCCTCAATTTGTCCTCGAGCCAGAGGGAAGGAGCCGGGCCGCCGCCAGCCCCCGGAGCAGGCCCAGCGGCTCGCCAGCGTGGTGACCGCGTGACCCCAATTGGAGAGGGGGCGGAGCGGAGCCGCCACCCAAACCCGCCAGGTGGGCAGACCCACGACCCAGTAGTACATGGGCGTGGTAGGAGGGGCAGGGCAGAGCCGCCCTTCGCGCTTGCAAGGTAAACAGACCTGTGACAGCCTGGCGGGTCAGGCCCAGTGGCCTGCCAGTGTGGTACACACGTCACCCCAACTCGAGTAGGGGCAGAGCAGATCCTTATCCCACGCCCGGATCAGGCCCTGCCGGTGTGGTGGTCACGTGACCCCAATTGGAGTGGGGGTGGAGCGGAACCGCCACCCGTGCCCGCAGGGTGAGCAGACCAGTGATCAACCTGCAGATCAGGCCCAGGGGTCCGCAGGCGTGGTAGGAGGGGCAGGGCAGATCCGCCGCCCGCGCCTTCAAGGTAGGCAGACCTACAACAGACCGGCGGATCAGGCCCAGGAGCCTGCCGGCGGGGTACAAACACCACCCTAATTGGAGTAGTGACAGAGCAGAGTCGCCTCCCTTGCCAGGAACAGACCCAGCATCCTGCAGGCGGGGTAGTCACGACACCCCAATTGGAGTAGGGGCAAAGCAGAGCCTCCACTCGTGCCCGAAAGGTGGGCAGATCTGCGACCGACCAGCAGGACAGGCCCAGTGGCCTGCTGGTACGACAGACACGTCACCCCAATTGGAGTAGGGGCAGAACAGAGCCGCCACCAGCTCCCAGAACAGGCCCAGTGACCTGCCGGCGTGGTAGCCACGACACCCCAATTGGAATAAGGAGAGAGCAGAGCCGCCGCCCGCACCTGCAGGAAAGATACGCAAGCAGTATGAAAAGACAAGGAAAGAAAGGACCACAAGCAATGCAGGTCAACGCAACTTTAGAAGAGGTAACAGCTGCAGCAGATGGAATGTCAGATAAAGAATTCAGGATATACATGCTTCAGATGATCTGGAGTATCAAGGAAGACATTAAACAGCAAAATCAGACAATGAAAGATCACTTCGACAACGAATTACGCAAACAAATCCAGGAAGCAAAGGATCAACTATACAGGGAGATAGAGGTTATAAAAAACAAGCAATCAGAAATCCTAGAAATGCAGGAAGCAATAAACCAACTTAAAAACTCAATGGAGAATACTACCAACAGAGTAGAACACTTAGAAGATAGAACATCAGACAATGAAGACAAAGTATTTCAACTGGAAAAGAACATAGACAGCTCAGCAAGACTGTTAAGAAACCATGAGCAGAACATCCAAGAAATATGGGATAACATTAAGAGACCAAACTTAAGAGTCATTGGGATACAGGAAGGTACAGAGCTCCAAACCAAAGGAATGAGCAGTCTATTCAATGAAATAATACAAGAAAACTTCCCAGACTTGAAGAATGAGACAGAATCCCAAATCCTAGAAGCCTACAGGACGCCGAATGTGCAAAATCATAAGAGATCCACACCTAGACACATTATAATGAAGATGCCCAACATACAGAATAAGGAGAGAATTTTAAAAGCTACAAGAGAAAGGAAGCAGATTACATTTAGGGGCAAGCCAATCAGGATAACAGCTGATCTTTCAACACAGACTCTGAAAGCTAGAAGATCCTGGAATAACATATTTCAAACACTGAAAGATAATGGGTTCCAACCAAGAATTGTGTATCCAGCGAAATTAAGCTTCAGGATGGAGAATGAAATTAAAACCTTCCAAGATAAACAAAAGTTTAAAGAATTCGCAGCTAGAAAACCATCTCTTCAAAACATCCTAGCCAAAGTATTACAGGAAGAGGAAATGGAAAATAACAATGAAAACCAACAGTGGGAGGTAGGACAGTAAAGGGGGGGGGGGGAAACAATCAAAGAGGAAAACAAACAATGTTTAGTAACAGAAATAAACAAATATGGCTGGAAGAACAACCCATATCTCAATAATAACCCTAAATGTTAATGGCTTAAACTCACCAATTAAGAGACACAGGCTAGTAGAATGGATCACAAAACAAGACCCAACAATATGCTGCCTACAGGAGACGCATTTGATAGGAAAAGACATACATAGGCTGAAGGTGAAAGGTTGGGAAAAATCATATCACTCATATGGACTTCGGAAACAAGCAGGCGTGTCCATACTCATATCAAATAAAATAGATTTCAAGCCAAAGTTAATCAAAAGAGATAAAGAGGGACACTACATACTGCTTAAGGGAACCATACACCAACAAGACATAACAATCATAAATATTTATGCCCCAAACAATGGTGCAGCTATGTTCGTCAAACAAACTCTTCTCAAGTTCAAGAGTCTAATAGACCACCACACCATAATCATGGGAGACTTCAACACACCTCTCTCGCCACTGGACAGATCTTCCAAACAAAAGTTGAATAAGGAAACTATAGAACTCAATAACACTATTAATAACCTAGACCTAATTGACATATATAGAGTATACCACCCAACATCAAGCAGTTACACTTTTTTCTCAGCAGCACATGGATCCTTCTCAAAAATAGATCATATATTATGTCACAGGGCAACTCTTAGACAATATAAAGGAGTAGAGATATTACCATGCATCTTATCTGATCATAATGGAATGAAACTGAAAATCAACGATAAAAGAAGGAAGGAAAAAGCATACATCAATTGGAGAATGAACAATAGGTTACTGAATGATCAATGGGTTATAGAAGACATCAAGGAGGAAATTAAAAAATTCTTAGAGATAAATGAAAACACAGACACAACATATCGGAATCTATGGGACACATTGAAAGCAGTTCTAAGAGGAAAATTCATTGCTTGGAGTTCATTCCTTAAAAAAAGAAAAAACCAACAAATAAATGATCTCATACTTCATCTCAAAATCCTTGAAAAAGAAGAGCAAAACAACAGCAAAAGAAGTAGAAGGCAAGAAATAATTAAAATCAGAGCTGAAATTAATGAAATCCAAACAAAAGAAACAATTGAAAAAATTCACAAAACTAAAAGTTGGTTCTTTGAAAAAATAAACAAAATCGACAGACCCTTAGCGATGCTAGTGAAGAGAAGAAGAGAGAGAACTCAAATTACTAGCATACGGGATGAAAAAGGCAATATCACAACAGACACTTCAGAAATACAGAAGATAATCAAAAACTATTTTGAATCCTTATACTCCAATAAATTAGAAGATAGTGAAGGCATAGATAAATTTCTTAAGTCATATGATCTGCCCAGATTGAGTCAGGAGGATATAGAAAACCTAAACAGACCAATATCAATTGAGGAGATAGAAGAAACCATCAAAAGACTACCAACTAAGAAAAGCCCAGGTCCCGATGGGTATACAGCAGAATTTTACAAAACCTTTAAAGAAGAACTAATACCAATACTTTTCAAGCTACTTCAGGAAATAGAAAAGGAGGGAGAACTTCCAAATTCATTCTATGAGGCCAACATCACCCTGATACCTAAACCAGACAAAGACACTTCAAAGAAAGAAAACTACAGACCAATATCTCTAATGAACCTAGATGCAAAAATCCTCAATAAAATTCTGGCGAATCGGATACAAAAACATATCAAAAAAATTGTACACCATGATCAAGTAGGATTCATCCCTGGGATGCAAGGCTGGTTCAATATACGGAAATCAATAAATGTTATTCACCACATCAATAGACTTAAAAATAAGAACCATATGATCATCTCGATAGATGCGGAAAAAGCATTTGACAAAGTACAGCATCCCTTTATGTTCAAAACTCTAGAAAAACTAGGGATAACAGGAACATACCTCAATATTGTAAAAGCAATCTATGCTAAGCCTCAGGCTAGCATTATTCTGAATGGAGAAAAACTGAAGGCATTCCCTCTAAAATCTGGAACAAGACAGGGATGCCCTCTCTCTCCACTTCTCTTCAACATAGTTCTCGAAACACTGGCCAGAGCAATTAGACAGACGAAAGAAATTAAAGGCATAAAAATAGGAAAAGAAGAAATTAAATTATCACTATTTGCAGATGATATGATTCTATATCTAGCAGACCCAAAAGGCTCTACAAAGAAACTATTAGAGCTAATAAATGAATTCAGCAAAGTGGCAGGATTTAAAATCAACACGCATAAATCAAAGGCATTCCTGTATATCAGCGACAAATCCTCTGAAATGGAAATGAGGACAACCACTCCATTCAAAATATCTTCAAAAAAAATAAAATACTTGGGAATCAACCTAACAAAAGAGGTGAAAGACTTATACAATGAAAACTACAGAACCCTAAAGAGAGAAATAGAAGAAGATCTTAGAAGATGGAAAAATATACCCTGTTCATGGATAGGCAGAACTAACATCATCAAAATGGCGATATTACCAAAAGTTCTCTATAGGTTTAATGCAATGCCAATCAAAATCCCAATGGCATTTCTTGTAGAAATAGAGAAAGCAATCATGAAATTCATATGGAAAAATAAAAGACCCAGAATAGCAAAAACAATGCTAAGCAAGAAGTGTGAATCAGGCGGTATAGCGATACCAGACTTCAAACTATACTACAGAGCAATAGTAACAAAAACAGCATGGTACTGGTACCAAAACAGGCGTGTGGACCAATGGTACAGAATAGAGGACACAGAAACCAATCCACAAAACTACAACTATCTTATATTTGATAAAGGGGCTAAAAGCATGCAATGGAGGAAGGATAGCATCTTCAACAAATGGTGCTGGGAAAACTGGAAATCCATATGCAACAAAATGAAACTGAATCCCTTTCTCTCGCCATGCACAAGAGTGAATTCAAAATGGATCAAGGAACTTGATATCAAATCAGAGACGCGCCGTCTGATAGAAGAAAAAGTTGGCTACGATCTACAGTCGGTGGGGTCGGGCTCCAAATTCCTCAATAGGACACCCATAGCACAAAAGTTAATAACTAGAATCAACAAATGGGACTTACTCAAACTAAGAAGTTTTTTCTCAGCAAAAGAAACAATAAGAGAGGTAAATAGGGAGCCTACATCCTGGGAACAAATCTTTACTCCTCACACTTCAGATAGAGCCCTAATATCCAGAGTATACAAAGAACTCCAAAAATTAGACAATAAGAGAACAAACAACCCAATCAACAAATGGGCCAAGGACCTGAACAGACACTTCTCAGAGGAGGACATACAGTCAATCAACAAGTACATGAAAAAATGCTCAACATCTCTAGCTGTCAGAGAAATGCAAATCAAAACCACCCTAAGATACCATCTCACTCCAGTAAGATTGGCAGCCATTAGGAAGTCAAACAACAACAAGTGCTGGCGAGGATGTGGGGAAAAGGGTACACTTGTACATTGCTGGTGGGACTGCAGATTGGTGCAGCCAATTTGGAAAGCAGTATGGAGAGTTCTTGGAAAGCTGGGAATGGAGCCACCATTTGACCCAGCTATTCCCCTTCTTGGTCTATTCCCTAAAGACCTAAAAAGAGCATGCTACAGGGACACTGCTACATCGATGTTCATAGCAGCACAGTTCACAATAGCAAGACTGTGGAACCAACCTAGATGCCCTTCAATAGACGAATGGATAAAAAAAATGTGGCATTTATACACAATGGAGTATTACTCTGCATTAAAAAATGACAAAATCATAGAATTTACAGGGAAATGGATGGCATTAGAGCAGATTATGCTAAGTGAAGCTAGCCAATCCCTAAAAAACAAATGCCAAATGTCTTCTTTGATATAAGGAAAGTAACTAAGAACAGAGTAGGGACAAAGAACAGGAGAAGAAGATTAACATTTAACAGGGATGAGAGGTGGGAGGGAAAGGGAGAGAGAAGGTAAATTGCAGGGTAATGGAAGGAGACCCTCAGGGTTATACAGTGGAGGGGGTAGAGAGAGAGGAGGGGAGGGGAGGGGAGAGGTGGGGAGGGGGGAGGGTGGATGATGGGAAAGGCAGCGGAGCACAACAGACACTAGTATGGCAATTTGTAAATCAATGGATGTGTAACTGATGTGAATCTGCAATCTGTGTATGGGGTGAAGGTGGGAGTTCATAACCCACTAGAATCAAAGTGTGGAATATGATATGTCAAGAAATTTGTAATGTTTTGAACAACCCACAATAAAAAATTAAAAAAGAAAAAAAAAATATTAAGAACAAATTATCCATATTCTCCCATTAAAAGGTATTTCCTTCTCCAAAAAAAAAAAAAAAAAAAAAAAAAAAAAAAAGTGATCTTTGACTGTTAGCCTTCTGAAGTGACCCATTATGGGTTTATCATCACGCAAATTATTTCAACTTCACCAAATTTATAAGATTTTAAAGGAATTGAGAGTCCACACATTAAGCTCAAAGCTCTGCCAGTGCCATTATTTATTTATTTATCTATTTATCTATCTATCTATTTATTTATTTATTTACCTTGTTTTCTATTATTATTATTATTATCATCATCATCATCACCACCACCTGCATTACAATTCTTAATACTACTTACTTATTTGCTGTACTGGGGATTGAACCCTGAGTAGGCAAGTGCCCCACCCCTGAGCTAAGTTCAGCACTTTTTATTTTATTTTGAGACAGGGTCTTGCTAAATTGCCCAGGATGACCTTGAACTTGCCATCCTGAGATGGTGGGCATGTGATGCCACCATATGGAACTCCATTATTATGCTCTCTAAGGGAGGTACAGTGTTCTTTACCCAGTTAAGAGGTACATTAATATTTATTCCCAGGAACATGGAGAGGTTTATATTTTTGAAACACAAACAAACAAAAAGAAAAGGATCTTGTATAAAGAGAGTATTTTAAAAATCTTCTTTTAATCCCTCAGGATCACTGAAATTGGTCACTAATTAATATTAGTATTGATTATTTTCCAAATTTAGTGGCTGGTCCTGGCTGCTGTGATTTGAAAATCAGGAAAAGAATTTGTGGAGGCCTGTTGAGAGAAATTTGAAATTTGTGGTCAATTCACTTATTTAACTTAAGAATCAAAACTATTTTTTTGTTTGTAAATATGAAAGAAATTGTATTTACATACTCTCTTCTGCACAGAGACTTTGTAGGAAAATGAGATGACATATGTACCAAGTGCTTTTAACTACTCAGAATGTCATAAGAATAAATGGATTTTTCAATTCTTTCCATCTTTTCTAGAAAGAAATCAATAATATTTTCAAGGACCATTCAGTATAAATACAGCAGTATTTCTTATTTGCTCTGGGAGACACACACTGCAGACTTTATTATTTCACCAGCTTTTTTATCCATGTGGATTATCATTTCCCATCCACTAGAGCTCACCCTTTTATTTTCCAAAACTAAGCTCTGTCAAACAATTTCTAAAGACCTGACATCATGTTTGTAGCATAGCATATTTTGAAAGCTAAATCTAACTAAATTCTTTTCATTTGACCAAAAAAAAAAAAAAAGAGAGAGAGAGAGAGAGAGAGACATGCCTACGTCAGAAGAGCAGAAGAGACAGAGCCCAGGCAGACACTCTGACACCTACATAAACTTATACAAGGACTTGCATAAATGACACAAACAGTTATACTTGATTTGACACCTAAAAAAAAAAGTTATTCTGACATACAGAAAAAAGAAACATTATTTTTAGATAGCAAAGTGGTTGTGAAAAATGGATAGTCTGAAGACTGAGGCAGGGGGACTGCAAGGTCTAGGTCACCCTAGGGCAACTAGTGAGACACTGCCCCAAAAGAAAAAAAATAAAAATAAAAAGGGTTAGGAGCACAACTCAGGGGAGGAGTGATTGCCTAGCATGCACATGACCCTAGGTTCAATTCCTAGTGCTGCCAGTGAGAGAGAGAGAGAGAGAGAGAGAGAGAGAGAGAGAGAGAGAAACACACACACACAGACACACATACACACACACACACACACACAAAGTGGGGGGGGAGGAAAGAAGAAAGGAAGGAAGGAAGGAGAGAAGGAGGGAAGAAGGGAAGGAGGAAAGGAGAGAGAGACCTAAAATTTCAATATATGTATTGTTAAATTATTTTCCTATCTATGGCATTGCTCAAAATATGGTAGATAGAATTTTAGGCAGGATAAATCTGAGAAATAAATTTGAATGACTTCCACATGCTATAGAAGATAAAGATATTCAATTTTGTGTATAAAAATTTGACACATAGGTACTCTTTTCTGAGTGCCCAGCCTAGGTAGTAGACAAAGCACTTTGCATACATCATCTCCTTTAATCATGACAAGGGTGCTCTGTACAGATAAGGAAACTATGGCCCCGAGTGGTTATAGAGTTACCATGCGGACACAAGACCAGTCCTTACTCATCCTCAGCACATCATCAACACACTCTCACATCATTCCAACCCTTCTCCAGTGGTCATCCTTTAGACATGAGAGGTTACTTCATTTCTTTATTTTATATGCAGCTTAGTTATGAAAAACAGCTTTTTTCCACCAACCCAATAGTTTTTCTTTATATGGCATTATATCTGGAGGCTACAACTAAGTGACTTTCTTGCAATCCATCTTGTCTCACTGAGGAAACTCCATCCAGATAACCAGGCAGGGTTATCCCCTTGGTTCTCCGATATCCCCAAGTATCTAGAACAGTGCTAGACATTGAAAGGGGGCTAAAATGAGTTGCTTTCTGTAATATTTTGCCTTTATTCTCACATTAATATCAAGATCTTCTGAGAACACTGGTTCTACAGAAAAATTAAAGGTTTGATATATTTACCTCAAATAGCATGAGAAACAGCCACCAGCCTATCTTTCTAAATAGTTTTCTTCTATACAGGAATAAAGGAACATTATTAAGTTATTCTAAATTCAATATTTTTCTTTAAAAAATACTAAACACAGTTTATTCTGAGAAAATGCTTATGAAGGAAAATTAGGTCAACATGGCTTCTCTACCTAAAAATTAGGATTTTTTTTTATACTATGAATAAAACTCACTGGTATTTAACCACACCCTCAGCCCTTCTATCTATCTATCTATCTATCTATCTATCTATTTATTTTCTTGTTTGTTTGTTTATTTGTTTATTTATTTATTTATGGTGGCAGAATCTCACTAAGTTGCTCAGGGCTTTGCAAAATTGCTGAGACTAGCTTTGAATTTGTAACACTCCTCAGCCTCCTGAGCCACTGGGATTACAGGAGTGCACCACCACATCCTGCAAAATTAGGAAATTTTGAGTAGAATGCAAGTTGTATATGAATTGAAATTGTAACCCAGTTTGCACTTACACTTAATCCTCTTTTTATGGCTTTCTTGTATGTTTAAAAGTAGTCCATTAGCACATATGATAAAGATGAGTGTTTATCATTTTATTAGATCAAAACCTCTAGAAGAAATTTTCTGTGAAATTTTTTGAGTGAAAACAAAGTGACTCTGCATGTGACATCATGCCATTGAAGAAATGCATTTCTATGACAGTATTAAAAAGTCCCTTTTCAATTTGACTTCTTCATCAAATATTTATTAGGTCTCTGTTACTAAATCAGTCTGGAATTTACTGGTTTTGATCCAGTCTGGAAATACTTTTTTAAAAAATTATTCTCAATGTTGTTAAAATAGTGTCATTACTCTTTCAGGACCAGACTTGAATACAAGCAAAGCAATCTAATGTAAAATGTAAACTACAACATACTGTTGTCGATAGTGTTTCCATAAACCATCTCTTTTGCAAATTAGTAAAAGTGCTATTTCTAAAAAATGTTTATTTGTTTAGAGTTAGTAGGATTACATGATCACGCTTTTAAACAGAGCCTTGGTATTCAGACAAGATCCTCTTCAGTTTCAAATTTTCCTAATTCCATAAATTCAGATTTACCTACTTCCTTGAATTCACGTTTTCCTAATCCCTTGAATTCAGTCTGTTTACTTCAGTCATTTCTCCATTTGACCATAGAGTTAGTCTAAATCTTGTCAATAAGCCTTTGTTTTATTTTACTTATTTCCTGGAAAATTATCCAAATTTATTTTTTTAAGCACCGAATACTGAACACAGGAGTGCTCTACTATTAAGCTACATTCCCCGCCCTTTTTTATTTTAAGAAAAGAACTCATTAAATTACATAGACTGGCCTCAAATTTAGGACCCTCCTGCTTCAGCCTTCCAAGTAGTTGGGATTACAGGCAGCACTACTGCACCTAGCTTCTATATTTTAAATTTACAGAAAAATTAAGCAGAAAACACAGAATTATATATATCCACCCCACTATCCCTCACCACAGGCATGATGTACCAATATAGAGTCATTATTATTAATTAAAATCTATGATTTTTTTTTCATTTAGTGCTATCCTATCCTTATGAAATTTATTAACTGTATTCAGTATGCAAAATGCATTGTTTGCAGCCTTTCTTATTGGGCACCAGCCATTGCCATGGACATTTAGAATAAAATGGTGATTAAAAACAGTCCTGTATCTTAGAGTGTAGCTGAAGAGATGATGTCTCAGTCAGCTCTTTCACTTCTGTGACTAAAAGACTTGACCACCACAACTGTAGAGAAGAAAAGGTTTATTACAGGGCTCATGGTTTCAGAAGTCTTAGTCCATAGAAGACTGGCTCCATTTGTCAAGGTGAGGCTGAACATCATAGAGGAGAGTGTGGCAGAGGGAAGCAGCTCACATGACGATCAGGAATCAGAAAGAGAAACTACACAAAGCCACACCCCAATTCATACCTCCTCCAGCCACACATACCCCACCTGCTTCTAGTTACCACCCAGTTAATCCCTACCAGGGGATTAATTCAATGACTGGGTTAAAATTCCTACAACCTGGCCAGGCTCAGTGGTGCCACCTGTAATCCCAGCAGCTCAGGAGGCTGAGACAGGAGTTCAAATCCAGCCTCAGCAACCGCCAGGTGCTAAGCAACTCAGTGAGACCCTGTCTCTAAGTAAAATACAAAATTGGGCTGGGGATGTGGCACAGTGGTCAAATGCCCCTGAATTCAATCTCTGATATCCCCCCAAAAAAGTCAATATTTAGAAAACAACTAATCCTAAATAGGCATGCACAACCCAAGATGCAGTGAGAGGTTTATAAAGCCAAATATGGTAGAGATTTTTCAATTTCCAACAGTCGTATTCATATATATGTAGCAGAAGATGCTTAAAACCATACCTGCTGATTATAGTCATTTTCCCCTAGAAATTCTACTACAGTGCCTAACCCACAAAGAATGTTTCTTCCCTGGATTTGATATCCCTAGTACCAAGGGTGGAGGGTGGGGGGGAAGAAAACTTAAAAAAAAAAAAACTTTCTTTACTAAAATAACTATCCAAAGTTAAGAACAATGGAGATTTTATATATTATATGCAGATAGAATTGAATTTTCTCCACATTGTAAGGTTTCATGCTATCTTGTTGAATTTTTCCCCCAAGGAAAGTGATAAAAGCCCCTTTACTTAAGCCATTAAAATATTGACTAGACAACACAATCTAATTCATATCAGAAGAAGTGAACAAGATGTTTTAGAAGTTCATGTCTCTACTTTCTCCAAACTTCAAAGTTAACAAATCTTGGGAGAAAACAATGGAACAATCTTCTCAGACAAAGTCTAGAATAAGGGTGTGGTATATTCCTAAATACATCAGCCCACACAACTACTTTCTTGCATTGCTTAAGTTAATTGGCATATTTAATTCCTCACTTCAATGACAGTTCAAAAAGCAAATCTATACATATTAAAAGCAATTGTCGCAAGGTTGCACTACATGGTTTTAATAAAATACTGCATTACTAGATCCTAGTGGAAACCTTTTTGAGTTTTTCCAAAACTTCACCCAGCGTCATGCATACCTCCTACTACTCCCAGACCCTTCTCAAATAACTCAGAGGTCCTGTGTCCACTAAGCAGTCCTTCTCAAGAAGATTACACATTATTTTAAATTGGTTCTTGTTAGTTACATATGATGGCAGAATACATTTTGGTGTTGTCAATGAAATCAAAGTACTTGGGAACTTCCCTGGGCTCTGCCTTCTTAAAATCCAGAATACCATGTGATAATCATTTTAAGGTATCATATGTTAAGTATACACACACACACATATACATATATATATAAACTTTAGTGAATATATACACACATATATACATATATGTATATGTATATATGTATGTGTGTGTGTGTGTATGAAGAGGGAGAGACTTTAGTTAACATTTAAATAGAAAAGTCTTTTGTTAAGGAATATTTAGTTGTTCGTTTTTGCATCTATGAACAACTTAGAAGCCAAGAAATAAAGTTCACAGGATTTGGTAGTGGGGGCAGATTATTTGGAATAATTATACAAACATGTGTATATCGTATTCTAATTAGGACCCCATTCTTGTAGATGTACATGATGGTGGGTTCACTGTGGTATATTCATATATAGGAAAGTTATGTCAGATTCGTTTCACTATCTTTCTTTTTCCTACCCACCCACTGCTTCCCTTAGTCCCCCTTTTTCTAATCCATTGAATTTTTATTCTTCCCTTCTGACCCCCCCCCCCTTTATTGGGTCACACCTTTAAAAGCTACCATTTAAAACAATTTTTCTTCCTCATTCTTTGTTATGGAGCAACTTTAGGAATAATCACTAACTTTGAATAAATGGATATTCATGGATCATTTAGTAGGTGCCAGATACCAGACAGATCATTTTTCTTTAACCACATAGAGAAAAAAGGTAACATCTTACATTACGGAAAAAGGAAGCTGATGTTTAGAAAAGCAAACTGGCTAATGAGTGATAGGAAAAGGATTTCAACTCGGATATTCTTTTATCCCTTCTCTATACTCTTTCTGCTTTCCTTCAAATGCCTCAATCAAATCAGTATTCAATTTCTGAGGTATGGGGTATAGCTCAGAGGTAAAAGCACTTGTCTGGCATGAAGGCCTGTGTTTGACCCCCAGACCAAAAAAAAAAAAAAAAATTAAAAAAGATTTCTGTGGAAATCAGGAGATTCCACAGGAAACTTCCACAGACCCAGGATCACTCCTTAGTTGGAGGCCAGCCACATCTAGTGTTACCTTTTTCCCTTCCTTGACTCTCACTATCACCGGGACTGCCCTGCAAATTCCTCTGCCTCCGATCCTGGCTGTAGAGGGGAATGATACTGGTGATCAGCTATCAGGTCTGGGTAGGGATGGTTGCCCTTTACATTTATTTTTTTCTTGCTTGCTTTTTAAATTTGTTCTAGTTAGTTATACATGACAGTAGAATGTACTTTGACACATCATACATAAGTAGACTATAACTATAACTTCTGATTCTTCTGGTTGTATATGATATAGAATCACACCAGTTGTGTAATCATATACATATGTAGGATAATAATATCAGATCCATTCTTCTATCCTTCCTACCTCCATACCCCCCTCCCCAACCTTCAAATCCCTCTGCCTAAACCATAGTACCTCTATTGGTCCCTTGCCACCCACCTTATTGTAAATTAGCATAAGCAAATCAGAAAAAAACATTTGGCCATTGGTTTTTTGGGATTTGCTTATTTCACTTAGCATGATAGTCACCAACTCCATCCATTTACCTGCAAATGCCACGGTTTCATTCTTCTTTAAGGCTGAGTAATACTCCATTGTGTATGTATACCACATTTTCTTTATCCATTCATCTGTTGAAGGGCATCTAGGTTGATTCCGTAGTTTAGCTATTGTGAATTGAGCTGCTATAAATATCTATGTGGCTGTGTCATTGTAGTATACTGATTTTAAGTCCTTTAGATATAAACCAATGAGTGGGATAGCTGGGTCAAATGGTGGTTCCATTCCCAGTTTTCCGAGGAATTTTCATACTGCTTTTCAGACTGGCTGCACCA
This sequence comes from Marmota monax, assembly GCF_021218885.2. NCBI lineage: Eukaryota > Metazoa > Chordata > Mammalia > Rodentia > Sciuridae > Marmota > Marmota monax. The sequence goes on along the minus strand of NW_026694256.1, from coordinate 3,068,306 downwards.
ATTTGCAGTGCCACCAGCAATGTATAAGTGTACCTTTCCCCCCCACATCCTTGCCAACATTTATTGTTGCTTATATTCTTGATGATTGCCATTCTGATTGAAGTGAGATGAAATCTTAGAGTAGTTTTGATTTTCATTTCTCTCATTACTAGTGAAGTTGAACATTTTTTCATATATTTATTGATTGATTGTATTTCTTCTTCTGTGAAGTGTCTGTTCAATATCTTGCCCTTTATATTTTAAAAAAATATTGTTTATTGCTGGCAAAAATAGAGCATCATTGAATAATTCCAAAGTTTACAGACTTCTAAAAAAGTGGCTTTTATAGACTTTCATGAGATGAAAACTGGTTGTATTTCTAACAGGGTAGAGCTCAGTAATCACTATGATGCCATCAAGAATGCCCTGCAGATGTTTGCCCAGTGAAATGAAAAAACAAACCAGAATTGAGAACATCATCTAGGCAAATCAGTAGGCAACTGATTCTAGTTCGAGGTAGACAATTAATCTGTTGAAGAATTTTCAACTATTGTGATAAAATAAATAAAAAATAAAACAGACTCATATTCTCTTATAAAGGCTGAAAAAAAAATCTTCTGTTGAATTATATTTGGAAGCTCTCTTCCCTGCCCAGCAATAATTCTCTGTGGTCACATCCTCACAATTCAATAAAAAAGGAAAAAATTCAACAACAAACTAGAGAATAAATGCACTTCTAACAGACAACAAACATTGCTTGATCCAAAGTAGCAAATGCTTTCTTTAACTATTTAAAAGGCTTTCTAATTCTCCCTTGGAAAGCTAACTCTCCCTGAGCTCTCATTTAACTAGCAGTTCTATTTCAGAAAAAAATACAAGGAACACTCCAAAATAAAATATATAAAACTTTTTTTTTTGCCCAAAACAATAAAGTCAAGTTTAGTCGGTTTATGTTTACAAATTATGACTATTTTAACTAGCAAAGAATTCAAGACCACATTGTTTTATCTGTCATTATCTTTATAAAAGGTCAACCACAGATTATATCCTAACTTTTACTGGTAGTGATTTCTGACCACTCCATGGTAAGATACACAATGAATCTATGAGAACAAACTCTGTGGAGCAATAAATCACTACAGTTCCTTTTTATGGCTCAACCCTCAGAGGGCTCCCACATTGTTCATTTAATTATGCTGTTGCCCATCATCTTTATCAGGTTTCAAAGTCCTCTGGAATATAATAAAAGGGAATACTAAGGAGAGTGAAAAAAAAGTGCAGTACAACATGTGGCAAAGCAAAAATGTGAAATATATGCCTTAAAAGTTAAAGTAAATAGTACTTGACAGTAGGTTGAGTCATTTTCAAGGTAAAAAATAACTCTAAATTTTGTGGGGGGCGGTGGGGAGCATGTACCAGGGATTAAACTCAGGGCACATGACCACTGAGCCACATCCTCAGCCCTGTTTTGTATTTTATTTAGAGACAGGGTCTCAATGAGATGCTTAGGGCCTTGCTTTTGCTGAAGCTGGATTTGGATTTGCAGTCCTCCTGCCTCAGCTTCCCAAGCTGCTGGGATTACGGGCATGCACCACTGCATCTGGCTTGAAATAGTTCTAAATTTTGACAACTATAAGAACAGAGAGCCTCAGGGGAGTTATTTGTCTTCTCTAGGATTTTCTTTCCTCACCTGAAAATGGGTTAAATGAGCATTTCAAGAGTAAGAATCAGGGGGCTAGGATTGCAGCTCAGTGGTAGAGCGCTTGCCTAGCATGTGTGAGGCACTGGGTTCAATGTTCAGCACCACATAACAAAGTAGCAAATATTTACAACTAAGAAGAATATGTGTGTGTGTATGTGTGTGTATTCTTCTTTATATATGTGTGTGTGTGTACACACACACACACAGACACACACACATATAAAGAAGAGGAGTAAGCATCAGCGGCCAATCCCCCCTCCTAATATTTCTTGCCCTGTCCACAGTATTTCACCCAGTGAGTAATTTCCTCCTGGCAAACACTGTTTTTTATTTTGTTTTATTTTTTCACCTGGTTTCCACCACCCACACTCATTCTTCACTTCTTGGTCTCCTTCACTGGTTGCTCTTCTCTCCAACCTCTACTCTTTTGGTGGTCTCATCCAGTGTTACAACTTTAATATCCACCAGTAATTTCCTGCTCTCAGGGCCTCTGGGCTGGTTAATAGATCCCTTCAATGAAACACATGAAACACAGCAACTGTCTAGTCTCTACCTCTCACCCCAAACCCTAGATTGTTTTAAAAATAAAAACAAAATGAAACAAACAAACAAAAAGACCAGAGAATTGGAATATGTGATCATGTTCTGGTCATTCTTTTGATATAATGCTGATTTGATCACATCAATTCTTTGATTTAAAGCTGGATATATGGAAAAAAATTGCTGCTTTACCAAATCAGATTTCATTTTCGTTCAAATACAGTGTGGAAGCAGTCGTAATATTTTCACTCAAATTTTGGATTTAGAAAGCAAAAAAAATTATTCAGTAACTTGAGTTGAGCTGTCCAGTTTGGTTCTTTACTGTTGTATTGTTCTCCTTTAAGCTAGGTAATCAGTCAGTAGGACAGAGTTTTATCAATTAACATTGTTAAATTATCTGTTAGAGAGGGGGACATACAATCAATCAACAAGTACATGAAAAAATGCTCACCATCTCTAGCAGTCAGAGAAATGCAAATCAAAACCACCCTAAGATACCATATCACTCCAGTAAGATTGGCAGCCATTATGAAGTCAAACAACAAGTGCTGGCGAGGATATGGGGAAAAGGGTACACTTGTACATTGCTGGTGGGACTGCAAATTGGTGCAGCCAATTTGGAAAGCAGTATGGAGATTTCTTGGAAAGCTGGGAATGGAGCCACCATTTGACCCAGCTATTCCCCTTCTTGGTCTATTCCCTAAAGACCTAAAAAGAGCATGCTACAGGGACACTGCTACATCGATGTTCATAGCAGCACAATTCACAATAGCAAGACTGTGGAACCAACCTAGATGCCCTTCAATAGATGAATGGATAAAAAAAATGTGGCATTTATACACAATGGAGTATTACTCTGCATTAAGAAATGACAAAATCATAGAATTTGCAGGGAAATGGATGGCATTAGAGCAGATTATGCTAAGTGAAGCTAGCCAATCCCTAAAAAACAAATGCCAAATGTCTTCTTTGATATAAGGAGTGTAACTAAGAACAGAGTAGGGACAAAGAGCATGAGAACAAGATTAACATTAAACTGGGATGAGAGGTGGGAGGGAAAGGGAGAGAGAAGGGAAATTGCATGGAAATGGAAGGAGACCCTCAGGGTAATACAAAATTTCATACAAGAGGAAGTGAGGGGAAAGGGGAAAATAATACAAGGGGGAGAAATGAATGACAGTAGACGGGGTAGGGAGAGAAGAGGGGAGGGGAGGGGAGGGGGGATAGTAGAGGATAGGAAAGGCAGCAGAATACAACAGACACTAGTATGGCAATATGTAAATCAATGGATGTGTAACTGATGTGATTCTGCAATTTGTATACGGGGTAAAAATGGGAGTTTATAACCCACTTGAATCAAAGTGTGAAATACGATATATCAAGAACTATGTAATGTTTTGAACAACCAACAATAAAAGTTTTTTTAAAAATTATCTGTTAGATTATCGTTACGTTATTAGTTCCTTTCCAATATGTATATGATTTCCATATTTTTAAGTCCTGCTTCAGATTAAGGCTAGTAATAGTTGCTGTCACTGTTAATACAACATAATGTGGGTGATGGTGACTAAAATAAAATTACTGTCACTACTAATCATCACACAAACAAAAAAACAAACTTAAGTTTAACCGTCCAGCAACCCAGGAGGCTGATCCAGGAGGATCACAAGTATCTGCCATTTCGTAAGACCCTGCCTCATAATAAATAATAATAACAATAATAAAAGGGCTGGGAGTGTAGTTCAAGGACAAGGTGCTGCTGGGTTCAATCTCTAGTATGGAGAAAGAATAAATTAACCTGGTCAATATGTTGCATATAAATTGTTCAGCACTGGATAGATCCCCAAAATAGCAGGTGGCAACATATCAATTAAGTCACTTTCCATAAAGACCTACAGAACAGGTTACCAATGTGCCCAAATCAATGCTTGCATCAATGCTGAGGCTCTGATTAATTCTTGTGACTCAGAGCTTTCCAGATCTCTTTAGGAAAGTGTCCTCTGTTCTTCACAGTTAGCTGTGGCAGTGCTTTCCTTCCTGGAAAGCATGTAGCTTAGAAGCTCTTACAGTCAAATTAGAATCCACTACTGCAGGGGATGAGGGTACACAGCTGGGGTCCCAGCTATTCCTTGTCCTTTCAGACTTACTGGTAAGGTCTGTTTCCTCTTCAAGTCATTGATGCTTCTCTCTTATGACTTCTGTTATTTTGCTAGGAATGAAAGTTTACATTAAAGAGCAGTTCGGATGAACAGTATGCCCAGCAAACTTCTCATTCTTGTGCTTTTCACTGTCAAACATTAAACTATAAGGAGTTAACTCGTGATATAAAATAATACATGTGAGTGTAACAATGTTCATTGTACTCAATTTGCAAACTATTAAAGGGTGAGTAACTACATTTCTTATCTGGTCCAACATCTCATCTGTGTTTCTATGACCCAAAGCCTCTGTCTGGACCTGAACAAATAGAAGTTACTCTCTACTCATTGCAATAAAGCAGCCAGAGTTGCTATAGCCACATCTTTTCTCTCTTTAGCAATTGTTTTGAATTCCAAAACTCTTTTGCCCCAAGAAGTCAAAAGACACCAGGTGCAGTGGCACACTTTTATTATTCCAGTTACTCTGGAAGCTGAGGCAGGAGGATGGCAAGTTCAAGGTCAGCCTGAGCAATTGTGCAAGATCCTGTCTCAACATAAAATTTTTGAAAAAGGGCTTGGGGTAGCTCAGTGGTAAAGCAGTAGCCTGGCATGCAAGGTTCTGGGTTCAATCTCCAATACCACAAAAATATGGAAAATAAAGTCAAAGGTTGAATGTTTAAGAATCTCTCTATAAATCTCCTTTGCCTTTTTTTATTTTTTTCAACATGCTAATGACTATGTGGCATCACAGAAACACTGATTTTCTTGCTTAAATGGTGGTTTTTGTTTTCTAGTGTGGCAGTGTGCCTTGGGCTTGGGGCAGCTTTATTGTCTACTGGTTCTATGAGGCTACTTCAAGATCAAGTCACTGAAGAAAAGCTGCTTTAGAATCAGAGGCTCTACCTGAAAGTAGGTCAAAAGCTCTCCATTTTTGCAAACTGCAACATTTAAAAGTAATTATCTGAGTGTTTGCAGTGTTTTTATCTATAAAATGAAAATGTCTTACAGTTTAGTTTTTTTAAAAAATGCAACATTCCTTTAAAAAAAACAAAGACTAATTTAAAAATGGAGCATTCATACAATGGGTTATTTAACAGCAACTGAACTGGCATTTATAAAGAATCTTCAGTGATATGGGAAGTGTTTATCATCATGTTAAGCAAAAAAAATAAAAATTATGTTTGATCATAACTGATTAAAGAAAAAGATTTATACAAAAATAGTAAGATACAAATGATCAATTGTTATCAGCTTAGTATGAGGGATAATTTGTTTTTCTGCTTCTTTAGACATCTAGATATGCATGTGCTGTGTGTGTTTGTGTTTTTAAAAGCATTCTTCTATGATGAGTGTGTATTACTTTGAAAATGAGAAAAAAAACTTTATAAAACTTATACATAAAAATGAGACTTCTTCACCACCATCATAACATCTACCAAGTATTAAATAGTTATCAGGTATCATTCGACTTGCCTCTATCATCAGGAATCTTTCTATTTATATTCACTTATTTGTTTACAGTGCTGGGGGTGGAACCCAGGGCCTCACACATGCTAGGCAGTTGTTCTACCGCTAAGCTATTGCACCAACCTCACCATGCACCTTAAAACAAACATTGCCAGGGAAGCATCCTCTCCACTTTATAGAAAGTAAACTGAGATCCAGAGAGATTAAATAAATTTTCAAAAGAACACAGGAAAAAAAAGTGGTAAAAGTGAGATTCAAATACAAATTTCCTTCTCCAAAGATTGTTCTCTTTCTATCAGGCTTCTGAGTGCAGGCTGAGTTTTAGAATATCCACATAGTTTCCACTCCCATGACACATTTTAAAGAAAACTGAAGAAGGAAAATAATAATTAGTCATATGAAGGATGAAAAAAAAATAGCATGGAACACATCTAAAGGTTCTTGGGACTGACATGTGATGAGAAACTTGACTGGAGAAAACGAAGTCCTATAGGATTTAACTCAGGCAAACCATCGGCTCTATTATTAAATTACTTGGTGTTTCACTGCAAAGGAATGAAGATGAAGCTTATTTTTAAAAATTCATTTTCCTACATGAACCAGTTTAGCCTATTACTACAGATGGATGTGGTAATTTCCAAAGAAGTTTCCTCTGACAGCTCCAGAATCAGATCATTTCTGGAAAAGTTCAAGTGTATCCCTCCAATTGAGGAAAAATACTTTGTAGGGGACTGAGTGGAGAAACTTATTTGTCATTGATTTGTGAAGTACTGAGTAAATTTCAGCTTCAAGCTATTATTCTTTGTAAGGTAGTCTGGTCTACATCAGTGGTTTGAAACTTCCCAGATACAAAGCAGAGTAGTTTTGCAACTGTGCTTTCTTATTCTGTATTATTTTAATATAACTAAGGCACTGTATCTATAACAATAATTTTTAAAAGATGTAGACTTATATTTCTTTGTATATTAATTTGGGTCTTTCAGGGTTTAAATTCAATGCAGCCAAAGTAATTGGAAGACAGTAGTCAAGCCAGTTGCAAACCATCTCTATTATTAAATATTATTACTAAAGGTAGGAAGATTTGACAGTGGTTATTGAAAAAGCATCTGGTAGTATAACTCTAATATCATCAGTAGTATACGATTTTTAGTCTTCAGAACAAAAGATGTATTCATTCAAAATACTAAGTCACTCAGTGAATAGATTCTTATTGAGTGCTTATTACACACCAGCAGCACCAGAGTCACAGGCATGTACCCTGTTGTCTTGAAATTCTTAGTTATTTTTGAGGAATGGTACCATATTTTAATTTTGTTGGGAATGTAGCTCTGAACAATAGCATCATAGTTCCCTCAGATGATTTACAGAGAGAAAAAAGAAAAAATATATATGATTAATCAATAAAATGTTATAAACAGTATGATAAGGAAAGTATGGAGTAACTATTGATAGCATTCAGAAGATTTTTCGTGCTGTTCAAAAACGAAGTGAAATAAAATCTACCACTAAAATAATAATGGACATATATTATTTTCCCCCCATTCCTTCAAAGTCATGATGAGAGTTGAAATCCAGCAGTTTTGTGGTTCCTCTCTTCAATTTTGCTGACCTTTATCTTGCAATAGTTAAAATGCTTAAGGGAAATCTAGGACATCACAAGCCAGAATCATATCTGTGGCTTTTTCTGCCCTTGCCTCTGCAGTTCTTATTCATAGTGCTTGAACTTGTGGTAAAATAAGGTTGTAATCTGGGGTTAAAATGTTGGTAATGTTCAAAAGATGAGTCAAGAAAGAGAACTATCATTAGCCCTTGTCATGTGAAGTCAAAAAATACCTTATCCTGCCATAGCTCAGGGGAAATTCTGAGCATATCTACATTCAGCACTTTAAGCAGTCAGATTTGTGATAGCAATGTTCAGTCTTTTCAAGTTGTTAAGAAAAAAGAGAGAGTCTCAACTTGACATAGGCTATGAATGTTTGCTGCAGGAATAAACAAGGAAGGGAGCACTGGAAATCTCAAAACCCTTTGTCTCCTGGGGTCCTGGAGCAGCTCCGGTACCCCATGTACAGGATGATGTTCTCATGATTCAACTTCTCTTTGCCTCCCTTTTTAGAAGAACTTAACTGATTATGATTGTGATGGCACCTCAAAATAAAAAATAAAAAGGAGCCTGGTGCATTGGTGCATGCCTGTAATCCCAGGGGCTCCAGAGCCTGAGTCAGGAGGATGGTAAGTTCAAAGTCAGCCTCAGCAATTTAGCAAGGTCCTAAGCTACTTAATGAAACCTGTCTCAAAGTAAAATATAAGAAGGGCTGGGGATATGGCTCAGTGGTTAAGCACCCCTGGGTTTTATCCCTGGTACCAAGAACAGGGCAGGGGACTGGGGTTATAAATCAGTGGCACAGTGCCCATGTTCAATCCCCCATACCACCAAAAAAGCAAACATTGCAAGCCATTGAGTATGTAGATACAAAATGCAGGATTTAAACTAAAGGCTTAAATTTCACAGTGACATAATTACTTAGCCCAAGTTTTCTTTTCTTCATCTATAAAATGTTTTAAACTAGGTTTAAAAGTTCCTTTCACCTCAATGAGTCTTTATCTTATTATATACAGAACATAGCAGCTTTAATTCTAGTACAAGATTTGCTTCCAAACAGAATCCATTGACAAAGTGTCTAGCAGTCAACTTCAGTCCCCTAATTATCTTTGTGAACTTTTGTCATTTCCAGGTGGGATCTCCAAATGCATTCCCAGAAGTAGAATCAGTAAATGCCTCATATTCTAGACAAGAAGATGTCAGAAGGGTAAGGAAAACAAATACTGGAAATTGGGCACCTGAACTCCACAAGGCTATCTGCAGACCTAACCACAGATTTGCATGTCCTCTCACACCACACTGACATCACTTCCTCATCTGGTTACCACACTGGGAAGCATGATTAGTGTGGGATTAAGCCAACTCTGTGTTTGATAAGTAACTACTCCATTGTCTCCAGAGGTAGAATTTTCACCAGAGAAAAGACCCCAAAAGGTGAAGTCTTTTGTCCTAATAGCCTTCATAAAATATGAAGTATGTAAGTAAATGAAGCACATGTTATTTCAGTAGAAATAAAATGAAATATCACTTATATACTTCTGAGCAAAAACTAAAGATACGTTGAGGGTTTTTTCTTTTTAATTATTTTTTGTGTGTGGGGGGGGAAGCTGATTTTCCCTCCTCCCAACTTTTGTATCAGGTATTGAACTCAGGGGCACTTAACCACTGAGCCACAACCACAGCCTCAGCCCTTTTTATTTTTCATTTTGAGACAGAATTTTGCTAAGTTGCTCAGTGCCTAGCTGAGTTGTTGAGGCTGGCTTTGAACTTGCCATCCTCCTGCCTCAGCCTCCAGAGCTGCTGGGATTACAGGTGTGTGCTACCACCCCTGGCTTCTCTCTCATTTTTAAAGGCAATATTATATAAGTAGATCTATACATAATAAGATGGTTGAGGCAATATGAGTCACTGGATTTGCCTAATATCGTTTTTTTTTTTTTCCCTCAAAGCACATTGTTTCACAAAAAAAAAAAAAAAAAAAAAAAAAGGAGATTTTGTTGTTTTTGGAGTGTCCAGAGCCTGCGTTCCTTCCCCACCTCACTTGGTGTGTGAATCTTCACTCTCCTCTCAGGGCCTGTTTTATTTCTTCTAAACAAGATCATCATCAAAGTTTAGAAGACAAACTTCCTGGGAAACAGCCTGTAGTTTCAACCACACAGACGGCATTTCCACCCTGACCACAACTTTATCAGTTAAATTAAAATATGGTGACACTTCTATTTAAATAAAAGTTCCAGGGTTTTGTCTCAAATGTCAACAAATCCAGCATCAAGTTAGAATGATATCCTGTCATCAGATTTTGTCTCTCTTAGGTAAACTATGACTCTTTAGCTTGTCCCCGGAACATCAGATTTAAACAGAGTTGACACACAAAAAAATGCAGAGTAAGTGGAAGAACATACTTTTCATTCAGCCAGATCCTCCAGTTTTAATGAAAACGGTGCACCACCCATTCCTTTTCTCTGCTGCCTGTTTCTCTCCCACTACCAGATTCACTCCATGATATTATCTCCTCAGTTTCCCTCCAAATCCTGCATGTAGCCCTGGTATGTGGAGGTAGGACACGTAGTATTGTGTAAATGTGGAACTTTGGTCTCCTACGTAAGTGGAGGGTCATGATAGGAGCAGGTAAAATGTCTGATTCCTGCTACACATATCCAGAAGCCTTCTGTGTGTCCTCAAGTAACAGTGTCCTGGGTAGAAATGAATGCACTTGGGAACCATCATGAGCTCCTAATGATGGAGCCTGCTGATTGAGAATCACATGTTATCCCCTTGAGATGGGTACAATCTTGGCAAGACCCAAAATCTGGAAATGATTTGAAATATAAAGGGGTGTTTTCTACCTTTACAGTTACACAAATTCCATCGTTTTCAATTATTAACTCCTAAAGGAAAATCAGGTGAGACACTCTAAAGTCAAACATACAGGATGAGAAGTTCTCTTCAAGAGCCTTAGGAAATGTCAAAGTCAAGATTTATGTATTAACGGTTCTATCTCATACTATAAAATTAAGTTTTAAGATCTGCATTTTAGAAGATAATTTGTGTCTTAAGTTTTAAGTACACACTAATGATTTAATTTATAGCTAATAAAAGTGACTTTATTTCTAATGTTTTGCATGCTTATTTTTCAAAAGTTAAAACATTCCCATGATTCAAAATTCAACATAGAAGATCAAAGTGAGATCTTCCCCACAACTTACACCCATCCACCAAATTCTCAACATCAACCAGTGCTGTCACAGTCCTACCTACTGTTGCCTGGTCTTTAATGCAAATATCCATATTTGCATATATTGTTTCATATATTGTTTCCTTCCTCCTGTTGGAACAAAGGTACACCTTATCAAAACTGTTCTGTCTCTGGCTTTTACCCTTAAGAAAACTGAAAGAAGCTGAGTGCAAGGATGCACACTTGTAATTGCAGCTACTCCAGAGGCTAAGGTAAAATAATTGCAAATTCAAGCCAGCCGAGACAACTTAGTGAGACCCTGTCTCAAAATAAAATTTTAAAAAGAGCTTGAAATATAGCTCAGAAAAATAACCACTTCTGGGTTCAATACCCAATACCAAACAAACAAACAAACAAAAAACACGATGGATCCTAGAGTTAATAATGGACAAAATAAAGCATTCCATATTTACTCATAATGCTTACTGAACTTATTTCCAAAACATTTCCATGTAAGTTATTAGACATGTTAACAAAATAAATCACTGTAATGGAAACAGCCTATAAATTATAATCTACTAAATTTAACTATCTTTTGTGTTTTATTTGGTCTTTGATGATATATTCTCTAGACCTCTATCGTATTATATATCTGTGAGAACATAACGAAAAATGTGCTTGAAAATGTTTGATAAGAATTCTAACCAGGCCCGATGATGGGCATTTCTAATCCCAACAAGTCTGAAGACTGAGGCAGGAGAATTCAAAGTTTGAGCCCCCCACAGAAACTCAATGAGAACCTATCTTTTTCTCTATTTGTTGTTATGTTCCAGGAATTGAATAGAGGAGCTCTTAAACACTGAGCCACTTCCCCAAACATTTAAAAAAAATTTTTTTTTTTTTTGAGAAAGGGTCTCCCTAAATTGCTGAAGCTGGCTTTGAACTTGCAATCCTCCTGCCTCAGCTTCCCAAACCACTGGGATTACAGGCATACACTTGCTCGCCCAGCCCCTTGAGACCCTATCTTAAAGTAAAATTGCAAAAATAGAGCTGAAAGCCTGTGTTCACTGATAGAGTACTTGCCTGGCATGCTCAAGGCAATGGATATGATCCTCAATTCCCCAGATGGGGTGGGGGTGTGGGGAGGGCTTTGGACTGAAAATAGGCCAAATAATCTGCCAAAACATGCTTCTATTAACTCCAACAGGGGGAACAGGGGGTCAAATTGGACTAATAGGGAAAAATAAATATAAAATAGAAACTTCAAAAAGTACAAAAATAAAATTTAAATAATTATGAGGACTGAGGACAAAAGGGGGGAAAGCTTAGAAAAACCTTCAAGGGCATGTATTTGGCAATGCTTTAATTGTAAAATATGATTAATGAATACGACAGAATTTGGAGAACTTAAAAGTACAAATTGTTTACAGTCTTAGTCCAGGCATAACTGCTGGCTAAATCTGTAACTGTTGAAAATTTCTCCACTGTTTTCTTACTTAATCTTCAGCCAAGTATCCATTTCCTTTTGCTCTTAAAGCCAGATTGATGACATTTTAATTTTTACGTTATCTCTTTTTCTCTTACCTACAGTTTTAGGAACAGATGCATTTAGCCAATAAATTTAAATTGAAAGCATTCCAGGGGCAAAAAGCAATAGACCAAGAAGAAAGAGTCTCCATGTTACTTCTATCTGTACAGTTTAAGTATTTGAAATATTGTGGCTCGTCTATACATCTACTTATTTATTCTGCTTCTCTAATACTACAGTGCATGCTCCATGAGAATAGAGTTCTTGTTTATTTTGCCCATCATCTTAGCCCCCTATACCTTTCAGAGCACTGAACATACAGTAAGTATTCCTTACATATCGGTTTGAGGTGGTGCACACCTGTGATTCCAGATACTCAGGAGTCTGAGGCAGGAAGATAGCAAATTCAAGGTCAGCCTTATCAATTTAGTAGGGTTGGGGATGTAGCTCAGTGGTAGAGTGCCCCTAGGTTCAATCCTCAGTACTGAGGGAAAAAAATTGTGTGTATGAATACACATATAAATATGAACATGTATATATAAATATGAATATGTATATATTCAATGAACAAATCCAGAAATGAAAGATCATCTCATTGAAGCACCTAAATTCTAACTTAAAATTCTTCTCTGCTGTGGTTTACAATTATTTTCTCTTATCTAACTTCCATTTGAGGAAAAAACATAAGGTATCATTAAAAAAATATCAATAATTTAGTAAAATTTTGATAACTGACTGACAATCTACTTTGAAGAATGGGCCGGGCAAGTAGCACACACTGAGGCAGGAAGGTTGCAATTTATCAAGACTGTACAAATATTTAAAATAAAAAATAAAAGGGGGCCAGACGCAGTGGTTCATACCTGTAATCCCTGTGGCTCTGGAGGTTGAGACAGGAGGTTCCTGAGTTCAAAGCCAACCTCAGCAACCACAAGGTGCTAAGCAACTCAGTGAGACCTTGTCTCTAAATAAAATACAAAATAGAAATGGGTAGGTGAATGTTTAGTTTTAGTTTAGTGCTAGTAACTCAACATAGAAATCTTTCATGACCATATCTTTTGGGAAGACAATATAGGTTTCTATGGGTGGGAGTCCTTTGTTTTATATAGATAAACAGACACACACACACACACACACACACACACACATTTGTGGCAGCACTTAAGATCAAACCCAGGATCTTGCATTTTTTTAAAAAAATAATGTTATTTTATTTTTTATACCTGTATTTTATTTGTTTATATTTATGTGGTGCTGGGGATCAAGCCTAGTGCCTCATATATGCTAGGCAAGCACTCTACCACTCAGCTACAGTCCCAACCCAGGACCTTGCATTTCTTGACAAGCACTCTACCACTTAGCTACACCCCCATCCCTTTTCTTTAATTTATTTCCATCCCCATATGTTTAAAAAGGATTTAAGTCAGTATTCACTGGTACATTTGTTTTAATTATAGCTATTAAATTCTCACATTACCTAACTGTTTTCTGGGCACTTAACAAATATTTAATACATCAGTGACATCAAAGTGCTTATTTGCTTATTTGAAAAAAAATGTGTAACTTATTTAATGAGGCATGGAAAAAATAATGAAATCAGCTTCTAGGTTTTAGCTTTTTTCCTCTAGTGCTCATAGTAGCTTTATATTTTTCAAACTTTCACATACATGAGTCACTCATCAATCACCATCAGCTTTTCATGGGGTTCTCTTCTGCCCACTTAGTCCTTCCATCAGGTACTGTAAAAGGTAAGATTGTCCTTCCAAAATGTTGCATTATTTCTAAAGTTCTGAAAGAGAGAATGCATTTTGTGAAGCACAGAATGTCCAACTAGGGAGTGACTTGGTCATTTTGGACTAACAAAATATCTCATATCTATGATTTGAGGTTACATTGTTTGTAGAAACAAAACTTCAAGGACATTTCATGAATCTTCTATTGTCAATATTGCATTTTCCTGAGCCTTTATTATGCTTAGAAATTTATGAATATTAGATTTATAATTAAGGTAGATGGAAATCAATGCGATCTTTAGATACATAAATCAGTCTTTAGATGAAAGTCTAAGAAAATGATGTTATGGAACATTAGAGAGGAATAATTTTTAAAACAGAACACTCATATGGCAGTCATAAAAGAGAACCAGGGAATTTTTCTGTTCAGAACCTGTATTTTAAAGATGTAGACATCCAGGGTATCAAAACAAACCATTTGTGTTATGTCTCCTGTGTCTATTCAAAATGGGAAGTTCAAGGAAATTTGCCAGGTATTTTAAATAAACACTGCTGGTTAATGTCCTCATACCAGAACAAGCAAACGCTCAGGAGACTCTATTCCTGGTAGGTAAAAAAAAAAAAAAAAAGAAAAGAAAAAAAAAAGAAAGAAAAGAAATGTTTTTTATATCCAAAAAGTTAAACTCTCTTACATAAATTATCAATTTTCTCATTAAAATAGCTGAGTTAACAAAAGAACAAGCACTCAAAATGTACAATAACAAAGAAATTATTTCTTTGTGCTAATGCACCATAAAGTTACATAATATTTTAAAAGTAAAATAAGACATAGAAAGTATCAAACAATGGTGCAGCCTGCTCCTACAATTCTGCCGTAGAATGTGAACAGGAAGACACAGTATCTGATCCTCAATGAATGTCAAGCACCCATGTGTTACTGACAACATTATTGTTGTTATTCTTGTCATTATTATTTTCTATACTAAGGATTGAATCAGGGCTGCTTTACCACTGAGCTGTATTCCTAAGTCTTTTTATTTTTTTTATATTGAGGATTATTATATTATTATATTAGGATCTAAGTTGCTGAGACTGGCCTTGAACTTCTGATCCTCAACCTCCTGAGTCTCTGGGATTACAGACCTGTGCCACTTCAGCTAGCCATGAATATTATTTTATTATACATGATAGCAGCTACACGAAAACCATTCCCACTTTACAAATCAAGAAACTGAGACTGAGGCACTCAATCACAAAGCCAGTAAGATGTGATATATAAGATTTGAGCCTATTGCTGTCTAACACCACTATGTTCTTATCTTCTAGTGGGTACGAGGTTAATTACTAGGCTACCAATAGACCTTAAATACAATTTGATTATTGTACCTTTTAGAGCTAGTGTTCATAAGTAGTCCCTTTAAATCTCATCTAAAATTTGAGTAGTCTTATTTATTTACTTTTTTTTTTAAGTGGATGTCTAACCAAACTGTTCAGGCTGGAACAATTAGAACTTGGGATCCTTCTTTCTCAGCCTCCAGAGTGGCTGGGATTAGAG
Source organism: Marmota monax (assembly GCF_021218885.2). Taxonomy (NCBI): domain Eukaryota; kingdom Metazoa; phylum Chordata; class Mammalia; order Rodentia; family Sciuridae; genus Marmota; species Marmota monax. The sequence goes on along the minus strand of NW_026694256.1, from coordinate 3,052,889 downwards.
TAGTGTGCCACTGCCCAACAGGGTATTACTTATCTTCATAGCCCCGATGCAATTTACAGACTTCATCCTTTTGAAGCAGTACTCTGTGATAACTGAAAGAATCTATTGACCTAAGGTCCTAAAAGGATTGCTAAATTTAAAAGTGAACCCAAACCAGGTGTGGTGGTGCACACCAGCAATCCCAACTACTCAACAGGAGTATCACAAATTCAAGGCTGGCCTCAGCTATTTAACAAAATCCTGTCTCAAAATAAAAAGTAAGAAAAAGGACTGAGGATGTAGCTCATAGCATACTGGGCTCAATCCCCACTACAGCAAAATTAAATAATTTATTATTATTATTATTATTATTATTATTATTATTATTATTTTAAAGTAGCCAGGAACAGTGGTACATGCCTATACCATTGTACATGTATAGGTACATGCCTGTTCTGTGCAGACTGAGGCAGGAGGATTGCAAGTTCAGGCCAGCCTTTGCAACTTAGTGAGATCCTGTCTCAAAATAAAAAAGAAAAAGGGCCAGGGATTTAGCCCAGTGGTAAAATACCCCTGGGTCAAATCCCCAGTATAAATAAATAAATAAATAAATGTGAACTCAGATAATGTTTTTGCTAAATAATTTCATGTAGCTTCCAGAGTTTAGATTTTAACATTGAGCAAAATGATTAGCTTTTCAAAAACAACAAAATAATGAAGAAAGGACAAATGAAGAATGTATACACATACACACCCTCACACACACCCTGAAAGGAATCTTTTCCTTTGGACAATAATGGAATGTTCTTTGTTGGTTGCTAATTTCGTAGCATTGTTTTCCTTAAAAGGTACAATTTAAGACTATTTGGGACATAATATAGTATTTTGATAGATATGTAGTTATTTAGCCAAGAGTATAAAGTTGTACATCAGTGTCTAACAAGATGTTGCTTTCAAACATAAATACCCTGAGGGAAAATGGCTATTAATTAGAGATCAGTTTTGCCACTTTTGATTGTATAAGTCAGAAAGAAGCCCCTTCACAAGAAGCAATTCTCCAGCCAGAGAACTGTGTCCCCAAGTTTAAACAAGGACTCTCTTAGTGTAGTCCTTCAATTAGTTGATTTGCTTGTTAGATAGACAGCTTGGTTTCTCCACAGCCCTGTGAATTAGGGGATTGAGCTCAAATATCTGACAAGTTCCTTCAGTCATTCTGATATGCAAGATAATTCAAAAAGTATTGTAGTCCAGGCTGACCAACTCCCCTTTTCCTACTAGCTCCTATATTTTCTGGGGTCTGCCTCTCCAACTTGCTGCAGACTGACTCAATGTTAACAACCTAAAAGTGTAGTTTCGAATTACAATCTAAATGAAGGCTTTCAAATTACTGTAGGCTGCTGTTATTACCATTGGAATGTTTGAATCCAGGAAACAAGTTAATCCCAACCCCAGACAACTGAGTGAAACGCCTATGATCACCATCCACCAACACTGTTTCTGGGACCTGAAATGAATCCTACCCTGTTGGGCTCCTGAGACTACCAAGATTCTCAGTCCTGTCTGCCCCAAACTGAAGTTGCTGGGCTCCAACACTCTGCTTGTGTCTGTGACTGTGAATCATCAAATCCTGACCTCATGATACCACTTCCTGCCCATTAACCTCACTGCATTGCCCATTCCACTGATCCCTCACTGACAGATTCTTCCGGCCACCTTCCCACCTTCCCTGACATGTTTCTCCCTTAGTAACCTATTTCACCACAGACAAGCTGGAGTGGAGGCAACTCATCCTATTACACCACATTCTGCAGTCTACAGATCATATCAACCTTCCCTTTCTCAATCCTTGGAGTGCTATGGCTTGTTAATATTTTCCTCCTCAAATACGTCTTGACAAGTGAATGCCTTCTTTGGAGGGGTGGATGGGGTCACGGGTTAGGTACTGAGAATTGAATCCACAGGCAATCTACCACTGAGCTACAATCCCAGCCTTTTCATTTTGTATTTTGGGACAGGGTCTCCCTAAATTGCCAGGCTGGCCTTGAACTTCCATTCTCCTGCCTTAGCCTCTTAAATTTCTGGGATGACAAGCATGTGCCACCATACTCAGCTGAATGTCTTCTTTCACATGAATTATGCATTTATTTATTCATTCAATAAAATTTGAATAATTAATATGTGCTACATGAAGGGAATAACAGATAAATGATATACTAGGAAGGGAGACAAATTGTAAGCAAATGACCATGTTGTACTACAAATATTAGTATAAACTGAGCGTGGTGATGCACCCTTGTAATTCCAGCAACTGAGAGGCTGAGGTAGGAGGATGGCAAGTTCAAAGCCAGCCTCAGCAACTTAGTGAAGCTCTAAGCAACTTGTCTCAAAATAAAATATAAAAAGGGCTGGGAAAATGTGGTGCAGTGGTTAAGTGCCCCTGGTTCAACCTCTGGTACCAAAAAAAAAAAAAAAAAAAAAACCCACACAATCTAAAACCAAAGGTTAATGTTTCCCCCATACTGCTTCTCCCATCCTCCATATCCCTCATCATCATCAGCCATGAGGTCCCCAGAAAATTATAGAACAAGAATAGAAAACTCAAATTTTTATAGGTGTCCAAGGACAGAATCACAACAATTTACTTAATGATCATTTTTTGTTGTTGTTTTTAATTTTTTGGTACTAGGGAATGAACTCCTGTCCTTGAACATGTTAGGCAAACACTCTTTATTTTGTTTTGAAATTGGGCTGGGGGGATCCCACTAATTTGCCTGGACTGGCCTTAAACATACAATCTGAGTTTTCTGAGTAGCTGAGTCTGTCTACAGGTGTGGTGTGTACGCCAGCTGCACCTCAGTTTAATAATTTTAATGTGGTTTATTTTTTATTCTAGAATCAGGAAATAGTTTATTCCATAAGATAGAATAAATGTTCTGGTGAATGAAAGAGATTGATTTTCTTGACAAGAAGGACTAAAGAAGCTGGGCTAAAGAAGTGGTGTATACCTGTAATCTGAGCTAGTAGACCTGAGGTGATATACTTGAAGCAGGAACATCTCAAGTTCAAGACCAGCTTGAATAATTTAGGGAGACCCAGTCTTAAAATAAAAATAAATAAAGTAAAAAGACCTGGAACTGAAAAGGTCATCATTACGCCAGGTACATGTATGATTGCACAAATGTTGTGACTATATATGATATACAACCAGAGAAATGAAAAGTTGTGCTCCATTTGTGTACAATGAATGGAAGTGCATTCTACTGTCATGTATAACTAACTATAACAAAAAGAAAAGAAAAAAGAACTGGGACTGTAGTTCAGTGATAAAGAATTTCAGGTTCAATCCTCAGTACCCCCACCAAAAAAAAAAGAGGGGATACTGAAGAAAACCAAAATACATTTTTTAAAAGCAGATCAGACATTTCAGTTACTTTCTTTTTTTGCGGCGGGGGGGGGCGGGGGGGGGAGGATACCGGGGATTGAACTCAGAGACACTTGACCACTGAGCCACATCCCCAGCCCCATTTTGCATTTTATTTAGAGATAGGGTCTCACTGAGTTGCTCAGTGCCTCAACATTGCTGAGGCTGGCTTTGAACTCACCATCCTCCCTACTCAGCATCCAGAGCCACTGGGATTATAAGCCTGCTCCACCACACCTAGCAAAGTTTACTTTCTTTGTAAAATGAGGACAAGGAGACAGAACAATAAGAAAATAGTTGATTATTAACTTCAGGCTACCTTTTTTGTTTAAGGATTACAGCTGAGGGAACCTCATTATGCCAATTGAATACTGAGCTGTTTGGAAAATTTAGCTGTTATCTCTTTAATCCTGATTTCTTGGAAGGTCAGATAAACAGCTTATTCAGTTTAATGACAGGGAACTTTAGTACAAGTAACTCCATTTTTATTTTTAGCTCATTCTGTTGGAGACTAGTGCATAAACTTAGTTCAAAACAATGTCCTTGCTGAACATGGTGGCTTACACCTGTAATCCCAGTAACTCCAAAGGCTGAGGATCCCAAGTTCAAGAACAGCCTCAGCAGCTTAGTGAGTCCCTAAGCAACTTAGTGAGACCTTGTCTCAAAAATAAATAAATAAATAAATAAATAAAAAGAGCTGGAAGAGCAGCTGAGGGGTAGAACATTTACTAGCACAGGTGAGGCCCTTGTTTGATCATAAACACTGAAAAAGCAAAAGAAAACAATGACCTCCTTGAATTTTTATTTAACAAAAGGGAGAAACAGAATCAAGTAAGAAACAAGTAAGTGAAGAAACAAGTAAGTGAATCAGGGCAGCAATCAACCACAGGAAAACAGAGCCAAACTGAAAATCATAGCCTCCCCACAACTGTTTTGAGGGGACTGTCTCTGATCAATTCCTAGCAGTTATTGTAACCCCGGAAAGCAGGTGCAATGTTATCTCATTTTCCAATTTTGTTAACAAGAACCTGAGTATACTAATATTTGTGAGCAATTTCTTAACGTTTAAAACATTGGGTGGCCAGTCAAGGATGACTGATATATATTAAATACATCACTGAGCCACAGGTCATTAGGGAGCAATACAGACATAACAGAGTATCATTGCACAGATTACACATGAAATACAAAAGGAAAAGGCACTGAAATGGAGAAGTCTGGTGTATACCACCTTCTCGCTTAATTTCTGGGTCTATCTTCATGCTGAAACTTCTCTGTTTCTTGCTGTCTGCTTCTAGCCTTCTAATCACTGCTTCCCAACCCCAGTTACACCATGATCAGATCTGACTTGCTCTATAATCATAACACCAGCTGCATGCCCCATCCTCCACTCCCTGTGTCCTACCTCTTTCTACCCATCCATGCTTTGTGGCCACATCTTTTTCTAAAATACAATCTACCTGATGACCTCTTCATGTAAATCAAATGACCTCCACAGCCTGTCTCTGGACAGCAGGCCTCCTCTCTTCCCCTCTGCTTTCTACAATATTCTCTATGCATGGCTCAAAACTGCTTGCTGTTCCCCAGACACACCATATAATTATATTCCCCTGCACAAATTGTCCCTTCTGCACACGATGACTTTCTTTCCCTTATTAATCTAGCAAAATATTAGTCAGCATTCAAAGCCACAGGAAAAAATCCACTTCCATGGGTATGTAACAGGGTTCACTTGATGCTTTGAAACTTACATGGTTTTTTTCTTTTTCCCAAACGTCTCCTCCCTGATCTTCTTTTCTCTAAACTTCTTTCTGATCTTCTTTTCCCTGATATTCTCCTTCCTGATCTTTCCATCCTAATCTCATTTTCTCTGAGTCACCTCTTTAAAAACCCTCTGTTCCTAATGATGGGCAGAATCACAGCCCTTGGGACAGGAGTCCCCTGTGTTTCTCCCTTGCTAGCAAAGCAATAAACCTTCTTTCTCCTTTTTTCTCAAAACCATATCCTCCTTATTGGATTGGCATGGGGACAACTACTGAGCTTTCAGCAACAGGTATTACCTGTCTCTCTGAAGAGAATGTGCTCACACCTATGTGTTTATGGTGCTATGGTTTCTGTTTTGGTTTTGTTTTATTTTATTTTGTTTTGTTTTTTGTTTTGTTTTTTGTTTTGTTTTGGTTTGGTTTGGTTTTTTCCCTTGCTCCCTTCAAATTTTGTATTCTTTGAAAGCAGTGCTTGGGAAGCTAAAAGTAAAGATTCCATGAGTCGACTTTTATTTTTCATTGCTTCATTCCACCTGTTCCTACTTCAATACTTTATTTGAAACAGTTTAACTATTAAAAAAAAAAAGTTCAAAGAAATGGGTAGGCTGTGACAGGTAACTAAGCACTAGAAGAAAAATAATAGAAAACAAATTGACATAGTGTTGTAAAGAACAACTCACTTCAAAATAAAATTAGAGGAGGAGAAAATCAACCGCAGAGCCAAGGCCTTCAAAGCAGGGCAGAGCATTTTGCTTCTGGGAGGTGTTAAGAGCTTAGCTTCCCCTTCAAATGCCTGTACTCTCAAGATCCCTTTCTGTTTCTTGGGAAATTCTAAACACATTACCATGGCCTTTTCAATGCAAGGATCTGTTTCCTGTAACTCTGAGCCTCCTTTCAATTAAGATCAAACGGAATTCAACATGAAGCGGAGCCACTGACAATTTCTCCAGTTCATGTTAATTATAACTCTGGTGCATGCCTTGCAGCTTGTTCTCAGCCTATCTGATTTTGTGAATAGACAGAGCAAAGCTTCAAGGAGGCTGAGCATTCTGCCTCTATTATTATAGTGTTTGCCTGGAATAATACATAGGCATTTTTTCTTCCCAGAAAATCTTCTCATATACATTTATTACATTAAAAACATTAATCTTCACTAGAAGCTAACCATAAAATTATCTCTATTCAATTCCTGCTATATTCTTTAGGGAATTAAAGGAAACTCAGATATTTTGTTCTTACATACTAATGTGGAATTTGCTGCCTCTAAATATAACATTCAAATAATCTACTGCTTTGTGAAAAGAGAGCAACCATTTTTGGACTAAAATCTTTACGCAATATGTGGTACCCTATGTGAAGCCTTGGAGGTGGGAACAGTCCACAACAGTCAACATACCAACTATTTCCGTAGATTTTGCAAAGAGGTGGTCAATTTGCAGTTAGCTTTGCCAAATAAAATACAGGAAAACAATTTTGTCTTATATTTTTATTTTCTAGGCCTGCTTACAGATTGATTTAATTTAGAACACATACAGCTAAAGAAGAATCCATCTATCAAATTTTTGAAAAATAAAAAAGTCTGACAACATCAAGCTCACATTCTTGCATTCCATCAGCTGGAGCTTAGTGTGTACGGCCCTTCTTTATTTTTTATTTATTTTAGGACAAACACTTTTTATTTCAATTTGAGTATTTATAGCAATATATAAAACAAGAAAGTAAGACTTAAGAGAAAAACAGGTCATCATTATGAGGGTAACACCCATATTCTGATTTTAAAAAAAAGATGCTGTGGCACTCAGTGGTGCACACCTGTAATCCCAGCAGTTTAGGAGGCTGAGGCAGGAGGATTGAAAGTTCAAAGCCAGCATCAGCAATTTATCAAGGCCCTGAGCAACTCAGTGAAACCCTGTCTCTAAATAAAATACAAAAAAAGGGCAGGGGATGTGGGATGTGGCTCAGTGGTCAAGTATCCCTAGGTTCAATCCCGGGGAGGGGGGGGGTGCCCTTTTTAAATGCCACTGTGTAGATTGTACTATTTCTGTCTTGTATCCAGACCTCACCTATGATACAACAAATTGTAACCCTGTGTAAAAAACCTGAATTTAAGACCTAAATCTTAATTCCAATTCCCAACCAACATGTTTCTTATCACATGAAATGAACTTTTTTTCTTTACACAGTTTAAGACAGCATTTTTACACACGAAAAGGAACACCTACTAAATATTATTGCATATTCTTAAAAAGTTAATTCAGGAAAACTGAAAATGATTTTACAAAAGACTCTGAGGTTGGAAAGCAGCAGCCATTTTCATTTCAGATCAAACACTGGAATGTCCACAGAACTACTGTGTGGGAGCTACTGTCCTGTAGCAAGGCCATTTTGTCTTGTCTCACTGCCCCTTTTTAAAATCACCATTTGTTCTTCTGTTTATCTACTACCTGTCTTCTTGATTCCTGGGTCCTATAGGCCTGAGTATTCCTCCCTGGCCTTATCCAAACTTTATTTACACACTGCGTGATCACATACACCCACCAACTGTGGCAGTCTCACCTTAACCATGCCCACATTCCAGTTGAAAAGTAGGTAATTTCATTAGAATAATACATCTGTACTGACTATACGTTATCAGATCCCATTATATATGCCTTAAAAATACAACTTACTTCTCAAACATCCTATGATTCTTGGGGACTTTTTATTTTGCTTTGTTTTCAATGGCATAGTATTTGCACAGCTTCCCACATACTTTATTTAATTGATTAATTAATTAATGTTTCGGTGCTAGGGATCCAACCCAGGGCCACGCTCACTAGGTAAGCACTCTACCACTGAGTTACTCTTCCAGCCCACTATCTGATTTAGCTTCAGCCCTCAGCCTATCAGGTTAGAGAACATGCCATAGTGGAAAAAGCATAGTGGATTTTAACTGACACAGATGAATATTTTAGTCCCTGCTCTATAACTAAGATAACTGCATGACTTTGGAAAGCCATTTAATCTCTCAGCATCTCAGTTTTCCTGTATGAAAAATACAGAGTTTGGACAAAACAGCTTGACTCTCAGTCTATATTGCTGTTAACAATGGATGATACTATGAAGTTAGCTCATAATCAAGATCTTCTCAAACTTTAGAATCAGAACATCAACTCCTGAGGCAAACAGTTAAGTAACTTTCCTGAATTACTGTAAAGTTTTATGACATTGGAAAACATTTATCTATTGTCAGACTTGCATAGCATCACTGCAGATTGCTAGGAGACAGTAAATGTTTTTACAAGCAAAAAGCCTTCACTTTTTCCTACTGCTATCTACTGAAAAAAAAAAAAGAAGAAAAAGGTTTACACAACTACTGGTCTAAAACATCCCTTTTGTTTACTCAGAGCAATTGATAGACTTTTTATTCTAATTTTATTTTGGTACTAGGATTAAACCCAGGGTGCTTTACCACTGGGTTACATCCCCAGCTCTTTTTATTTTTTATTTTGAGACAGGGTATTGAAAGTATCTTAGAACCTTGCTAAATTGCTGAGTCTGGCCTCCAACTGGCAATTCTCCTGCCTCAACCTCCCAAGTCCCTGGGATTACAGGTGTGTGCTGCCGCTGCATCGTGTATTTTTATTTTTTTGGTACTGGACATTGAACCCATAGGCACTTTACCATTGAGCTACATCCTCAGTTCTTTTTATTTTTAAATTTTGAGCCAGGCTTGATAAATTGCTGGGGCTAGCCTCAAATTTAAGATCCTCCTGCCTCAGCCTCTTATGTCCCTGAAATTACAGGCAAACCTATCCCACCTGAGTTCTTAAAGATGTAAACTAAAGAAAAAGAAAGGCTGCTTTGGGGCTGGAGTCATGGCTCAGTGTTAAAGCGCTTGCCTAGCATATGTGAGGCACTGGGTTCGGCCCTCAGCACCACATAAAAATAAATAAATAAAGGTATGTGTCCACCTACAACTAAAAAGATATTTAAAAAAGAAAAGAAAGGCTGGCTTTTACCCTCTAAACTTCAGCAGCTCTAGGAAGGAAACAGAAGTACTGTGTAGACAAATCTCAAAGTGAAAGAATGTCATTGAAGAACTATTACCAGCAGTGGTCTAGTTGATTCAAATTATCAAAGGGTGGGTTTTAAAAGGCAGGGAAGTGAGCCTGGCGAAGTGGTACATGCCTGTAATCCCAGTGGCTAGGGAGGCTGAGGCAGGAGGATCCTGAGTTAAAAGCCAGTCTCAGCAAAAGCAAGGCCCTAAGCAACTCACTGAGACCCTGTCTGTAAATAAAATACAAAATGGGGCTGGAGATGTGGTTCAGTGGTTGAGTGCCCCTGGTTTCAATCCCCAGTACCAAAAAAAAGAAAAAAATCAAGGAGGTGAAATTTCCAGATTGTGGAGACAAGACCACACTTGAATACACCCACTCTCTATCACAAGATTAAGCGCCTAGCGCCTACCTCATAAAAACTTCCCTTTATGCAAACTACTGAGATTGCCTTAATGTTAATTAACATAATTAACACTTTCTCTATATACACACTTATCTCCCCCAACTGCTTTTTTTTTTTGGGGGGGGGGGGGTCCTGTAATCACAGATCATTGATTCTCAGAAAGACCAACATCAATCCTATCTTCATTCCCACAATTAACTTCCAAACCGAAATTATTTCAGTTTGGAAACTGAAGAATGAGCCAGACAAAATTATCCTAGACAGAGAACTTGTTAGTCATAGAAACAGGGAAGTAATTCTGAAGTTTGTTAAATTGTTATCATTAAAAAAGTTATTAGTCCATTGTTATATTTGGTAATCATGTAAAATTAAAATGAAACAAAGCAATCGAAGTGAGAAAGCAGAAGATAAAAATTTACCAAAATTCAAGAACTTGCAATAACTCTTCTTATTCTGTTATTTGTTTTTCTAAAAAGTAATAAAAAATATAAGCTATCCCAATTATTAGTTTCTTAAAGTGGATCCCATATGCAACCATATATATTATCCATATCTTTAGAAAGTTAGGTAGATAAGTAAAATTTTTGTTACAATATTATTTTAAAACTAATAGAGAAAATGCATGAATTATCATATACTACTACTAGCAATATAAAATTATTAAAAAAATAAAGGAACGTTTTAAATTTAACTTCCCTCTATCCCACCTCCCTCGATAAGTGTTAAGCACTCCAAGAAGAATTACAGCAAGGAAAATATTTAATTTGTCAATAGATAAAGATGCTGTCAATATACTCATTTCATGACCAACATATAAATCCATTAATAAATGGTAAAATTTTATATATTTTATACACACACATCATATATTATGTGTGTATGTATATATATATATATATATATATATATATATATATATATATATATATATAAAATATAGAGGGTGCATTCTGAAGTGGCATGTTCGGGCTTCATTCTTACCCTATAATTCTTGTTGAATGGTGCAATGGGGTGAAATCATCCTGGAAATTTGCATTGGTGGAGTTAGAAGAATCGGCATCTTTCCCAGATGAGTAACAAATACCATGTGTGTCAATATAGTTACTAATTGGTAATATAGAAATATATATATATATATATATATATATATATATATATATATATATATATATATATATATATCCATCCCAGATACTAAATAATAAAGGCTAGAAAATAATGTTGGAGCAGGTTAGGGCAACTCAATTAAAAGGACAATTTATCAAGAATGCTGGAAGTTCTACATACCAGCCTGGCACTTGCAGTTCCATCTATGCAGGAGGCTGAAGTAGAGGATAACTTGAGTCCAGGTGTTAGAGCCCATTCAGGGCAACATGTAATGCCGTGTGACCCCATCTCCAAAAAGTAAAAAATAAATGGAAAAGGAAGTGTGGGGGGGAGAAGAAGGAGAAAAAGAAAAAGTTTTACTTACCGTATGTTCCATATACAAAGTATAGTCTAGCAGGCCGTGCTGAAGAAAATGACTTTGTATAATGCTCAGCAAAGGAATTTTCTAACTTTTTGTTTCTCTAGGAGTGAGAAACAGAATAAGAATTGTGGTTGTATTAAGGTTAAATATATAGTTACATATATTATATAATATATATTTAAGTATTTAAGTGATAGGTATATAGGTATAGACACACACACACACACACACACACACACACACACACTGTGTAACCTGGCACATAAGAAAAAAATCAAGAAAATATTTCCAGTAGCTATTACAATTTTGGTTTGTGGGAGAACAAGGCAGGAGGAAAGAGGCAAAATAGACAAGATTTTTCCTAAGAATCTCTCACAAAATCACACACAAAAAATCTACATTACATGCTGGAGAATATAGCAAATGGGATGATGAATATACATCCATTCATTCATGAGGATGAATATACAAACACAGTGAAACAGACAAATATGACAAAATTTTCAGTCTTTCAGGGAGTTTATATTTCTTATCTCCATAGTACTACCCCACTACAACTCATACTTTTTTTTCTTTTTTGGTGTTGGGGATTGAACCCAGGGCCTTGTGCATGCTAGTCTATCACTCCCCGCTGAGCCATATCCCCAGACCCACTATTTTTAATTATTAAATGTAAGAGGGCTGAGGATGGAGCTCAGCAGTAGAACATGTGAGAGGCCCTGGGTTATATCACCAATGCAAAAAAAAAAATGCAAGAAAATTTACTAAATGTAAGAGCAGAACATTTTTTAAAAATTTCAAAAACTGTGACTGGCAAATCATAAAAATGTGGCTGATTTATATGTTTTTGTTTTTTGTTTTTTTGTATTTTGAGAGAGAATCTCACTAAATTTCCCAGGCTGGCCTTGAACTCGAAGGTCTCCTACATCAGTCTAAGTAGGTGGGATTACACACACCATCACCCAAGGCAAAGGTTAAAATGTTTAAGAAGAAAATTTAAATCTCAGTTTTATAACTGAAACATCAATGCTGGGCAGGGGTTGTGGCTCAGAGGTAGAGCACTTGCCTAGCATGCATAAGACACTGGGCTTGATCCCCAGCACCACATAAAGAAAGCTAAATAAACAAAATAAAGCTATTGTATGCATCCACAACTAAAAATATTTTCTAAAAAAATTCAATGCTGAGCTGTGCACAGTGGTGAATAGCTCAGGAGGATTGCAAGTTTAAGGTAGGGCTCAGCAATGTAGTGAGACTCTGTCTCAAAATAAAAAATAAAAAGGCTATGGACTTAGCTCAGGGGTAAACACCCCTGGATTCAATTCCCATTACCAATAAATACATAAATCAATATAAAATAATTTTTAAAATCATTGATGAGAAACACAAGCTCAAATGTTGAGAAGAGTCAAGAGATTAGAATCAGACCAGAGGGTGCATTCTGAAGTGGCATGTTCGGGCTTCATTCTTACCCTATAATTCTTGTTGAATGATGGAATGGGGTGAGATCATCCTGGAAATTCGCAATGGTGGGGTGAGAAGAATTGGCATCATTCCCAGATGAGTAACAAATGCCAAGTGTGTAAATTTAGTTACCAATTGGTAATATAGAAAGAAAATGTTAAGATTTAAAATTAATAGAAGTTACACATGAAAGGTGATGTTCTTATAAAACTGGCAAAGGAAAAACAAGGTAATTTTAATTGCAAATATTTATTTCTAGAGTTTCCAGCAAAATACTGACCAAAAGTTAATCAATTATGAAAATGTAAGGATTTCTCAAGTAAAAATATTCTCTCTTTTCACACTGTTGAGTCTGAAGTTATAGGTAAATTTGAAATTCAGAATCTGGATTCTGACTTAGCCAACTCAAAAGAAACTGAGCTATAATTGCAGGACCAATCTATTTGTGTATTTGCTTATATTTTGTAATTAACAAGTGCCCATGGCATATCTATATTGTTTTCATGTAGACTGGTCTCCACGGAAAGTCGACTTGTGATTAAATTGTTGTATATAAAAGGGGATCAATTATACAATTAAAACACTTAGGGGCATCAAATCCAGAGCATCTGAGCCTTACTTGTACCAAATGGAGATCATTTCCTGAAACATTCACAGGTACAACATCAATATCTGACCCAGTGCAATTTTGTTTTTGATTTCTACCTAAATATCTCTTTCAGTTTGATCTTGTCCTTATATTTTACAATTGACTAGGTTTTAGTTTACCAAACTAATGCTTTGTTAGAGTTTTGGGTGTTTCCAAGGCCTTTGGTTAGAAATTTAACTCTTTTGGTTACTTTCAAAGATAACAAATCTTGTTCAACACTGTAGATTTTACAAGTTTTACTCTCAGAAACTTACTTCCCTAATTTCCAAAGACTTGAAAAAGCTCAGTCTTTCCAGGTACCACAAATAAACTATTTTTTGTCACACAGAAATCTCTCATGTGGAATTTTTGTTTTTCCAGTTTGGGGATTGAAAAACCGGTGCTCTACCACTGAGCTACATCCCCAGCACTTTACATTCTTTTTCTATATTGAGACAGGGACTTACTAAATTGCCCACACTGGCCTTGAACTTGAGATCCTCCTGCCTCAACCTCCTAAGTTGCTAACATTACAGGCGCATGCCTCTGTGCCTGGCTCAAGTGGAATTTGATTGAAAAAAAGGTTATAAATTTTACCTCCTTTAATTAATAGAAATATGCAGGGTTTTTTTTTTTTTGCCTTATATTCCACAAAATAATCTTACATCCCCCAAACCATATATCTGTACAGTGTAAAACATTGAAAATGCAAATACTAAAAGCTAACATGTACCCACCCATTTCATAGATAGTGGTATCGTTCATACTCTACAGAACCCCAGCTGAGAAGCAGATTTGGAGGAAACATGATTTAACTTTATCTTAAAGAAGATGTGTTTTGCATTCCTGTGACATATCCGAGTATTTTCCAAGAGACTGTTCTGGGTCCGAAGTAATCCATCCTTGATAGCAGCATACACTCTGCAAGGGAACTGGCAAGGCAAAAAGTTAAGTCCTTTGAATCTGACAATGAATTCACTGCAGGCGACCACAGTGAGAGTATTTTCTCATGAACAGTCAGCAAAAGCAAGATTTCAGGGCATGTTTCAACAGAGTGTACATAAGATTCTTTCTAGAAGTTTGGCTATAAACAAGAAGAGATAGACAGGTTGCTGCTTGACAAGAAAACAGGTGAGAGAAATTACTGTTATTTTTGTTTTTGTTTTTTTGGGTTTTGGTACTGGGCATTGAACTGGGGTGCTTAATCCCAACCTCCTGAGCCAAAATTACTTTTATTTTATTTTTATGGAAGAGATTTGGGCATGTTTAAAGAGCTTTTAGAAGTTGCACTTCTGGAGCCTATAACTGCAGACATGTTGAAAGATTAACATTGCAAAGCCAATTGATATCTTTTAATGCATAACTTAAATCTAAAAAAAAAAAAGATCATGTGATATTTTCTGAGAGAAATCATTAAAAAACAAGAGAAAGGGGTTGGGTTGCGGCACAGTGGTAGAGCGCTTGCCTAGCATGCAGGAGGCACTGGGTTCAATCCTCAGCACCACATAAAAATAAATAAAATTAAGGTCCATTAACAACTAAAAATAAATAAATAAAAAATGAGAGAAAAAACAGCTGCAAGCCAGATAAACTCAGGAAGGTGACAAGCAGGCTGGAGGTGTAATCACTGGGGTGATTTTATGATGCCAGGAGGTTTTATGAGATTAGAGCAGATACTGTTTCCTTTGCAGGTGTGGTGCCCTAATTCTGCAGGACATACAGGGCTTTTGAAGTGCCCAGGAAAAGCAAGGAACCCAGCTGTGAATGGCAAAAGGCATCTTCTTCTCACTTGTGTGTATGCCCAGGTTTCCACCCACCTTGAGTAATTATCCAAACAAGCCTTTGCCTTCATACCTTCAGGGATTTGTTTTGTTGCAATACTGGGATTTGAACCCAAGGTCTCACACATGCTAAGCAAGTGCTTGATACTGAGCTATTAAGAGATAGAGCCTCCCTAAATTGCCCAGGATGACCATGAACTTGCCATCCTCCTGCTTCAGCCTCCTGAGTAACTAGAGCAATAAGTACAGACAACTGCATCCAGCATATCTTCAATTTTCCAAAACAAATACCTTCCCATATTTAAAGTTCTAAATCTAGACATCTAAAGATGCTTACAGAGAACAGAATTTTAGAACAACAAACTTCATGTGAGATCATTACTTCAGAAAAAGAAGTCATGCAAACATTTAAAAAGAAAGAAAAGAGTTTTTTGTTTTTTTGTTTTTTTTTTTTTTTTTGGTACCAGGGATTGAACACCAGTGAGCCACATCCACAGCCCTGTTTTGTATTTTATTTAGACACAGGGTCTCACTGAGTTGCTTAGTGCCTTGTAGTTGCTGAGGCTGGCTTTGAACTTGCAATTCTGTCTCAGCCTCTAAAGCCACTGGGATTACTGGCCTGCATCACCGTGCCCTGCAAGAAAGAATTAATTTTTTAAAGAGAGTGAACAATACTAGGAAAGCCAAGAGACTTTGCTCAGCTTGTAACATTTTTACATTTGAAAGCTCTCAAGAAGCTAAGGACAGTTCATCATAAGTGATACTGATGACTACCAGTGAGAGCTGAAGAATTCTGTCTGGTCTCAAAATCAAGTGTTTATTCAACTTGCCACAGATAATAAAATTCATCATGATGATGAAATCTTGGGAAGAACAATTAAAGTTGGACAGAAGGACATATGTATTGCAAAATGAAACACCTACAGAACAATAGCATTGAGGAATGTTAAAATATCAGATTGTTTCATGTTCATGACGGATAGGCTCAAGAAACTAACTAGACCTCACCACCCAAAGAAATTGTGAAAGTAGGACAAAATTGGTAAACTTTTTACATTCAGTTATTGAATTTATTTTTCTTTAGCCTATGGATTTCAGCCAATTTAATGCATTTTGATCAGTGTTTTTCCAGGGAAACCCCAAAACACACACAAAAAAGCACAAGCTAAACTTATGTGTTCAGGACCTACTTAGGATCAAAATAATTCATACCAATATAGCAGAGAATCCTTTTACCTCCTGATAAAGGCAAATTAGACTAAACATTTTTTATATGGAAATAACATATGGAAAATTATTCTTATTTCTTTGTATTATGGAGGCAGAAACTTGCTTTGCAGAATTACCCCAAATTATAAAAGCCACAGTATTCTATAAAATTGCTGATTTTCTAAAAGCAGGAAGAACTCATCTAGGTAAGTTCTAATTCCTAGAGATAAGTTATGTTGTTTTCAGAGTTGATGACCATACGTGAATGTGATTACTGGTTTCAATTCAACTTTTTAGAGTAGGAGCTCAAGGATTTATCAACTTTGTCTTTTTTTTTAATTTCCTGAAGTAAAAACCAAAAACTTATGAACCAAATCTATGTATATTGTTTTATGCTACACAGAATAAAAATTATAATCTCTATGTAAAACAAGAACAAATAAACCTGAGAAATTTCATAGTATGCTGCTGATTTCACCCTTCTTTTAACTCAATGGATCAATTTAAGAGAAAGAAGGCATAGCTAATAAATGTTGAATGAATAGCTTAGAATTTTTTGTAAATTCTCAGATTTTTTTAGGGTACTAGTTGCTTTTTTACTGTGATTGATTTGACAAGTCACAAATGATGCATGCTTCTTACATAAGATTGGTTATATGTCTTCTTTCTTTCTTTTGTTTTTTTGGGGGTTTTTTTGGCAGCGGGGGAGGGGGGACCAGGGATGCTTTACCACTGAGCTATATCACCAGCCCTTTTTATTTTCTATATTGAGATAGGGTCTCAGGAAGTTGCTGAGGGCCTCTCTAAGTTGCTGAGTTTATCTTTGAACTTGCAATCCTCCTGCCTCAGCCTCCAAGTCACTCAGCTGGCATCACAGGTGTGCACCATCACACTGGGCAAGATTACAATATTTCTTAAATAATATTGTCCAAGAAAAACAATGTTTAAAGAATATTCAGTCTATCAGGGGCATTCACAAAATATAATGTAAATAATTAAAGTGCAAAGTAGAATCATGTCTGAGTAAAAATCAATGTCATTGTTGTGGGTGTGGGGGAGTCTGGAGATTGAATCCAAGGCAGCTTTACCACTGAGTTACATACCCAGCCCCATCTATTTTTTCATTTTTGAGACAGGGTCACATTAAATTGACCAGGCCTGTCTCAAGCTTGCCATCCTCCTCTCTCAGTCCCTGGAGTTGCTGGGATTACAGGTGTGCCTTATCACACCTGCTAAAAATCATTGTCATTGTTAGAGAATACAATAGGTGAAATGAGAAGGAAGAAAGTATGTGATAGAAAAGAGATGACACCTAACCACCATCACTACCTCCCACCTAGATGTCAAGATGTACCATTCTCCAGGTGTTTGGTGCTGGACAAATAGGTGGACTGGGAAGACGGTGAGCAATCAGTCATGACATGCAGAAGATATTTGCATTATCATATTTGTGACCTGAGAAGTGCCAATACTTGGTAAACTAAAGTATGAGAAACACAGGCCTTGTGAGCTACAAACTAAAATGACAGGTTCCATATTTCCTGTTGATTCTATTGAGCAAGTTATTATTCTTGGCTGAAAAAAACTCTAGAAATTATCTGGTGATCTGATAGCCTATATTCACCTTGTTAATTTATTTGAACTAACAAAATGCAGGAGGTTTTCTACTAAGAATAGGGTTAGTTGTGCTTCTGACAGTCATATTTTGGGGTCCCACATTTTAATATCTGCAGAAAATCTAGCTAATTTATCTTTAATTTACTTTTCACCTTGATACACATTGTCCTGTGGCCCTGTGTTGAGAAACCAGCCAGTTACCCCTAAGCATCCCCAGATGTCAAAATCTCTCATCATAAACAAGTTAAGCAAGTTGCAAAAGCTAGACATCTCATCCTCACAATATGTACAGATATCAGTGTATCATGGATTTAGTACATCAAGATAGAGGATAAAACTAAAATAATTGCTCATCTGAAGTTCCTTGCAATGGGGCTGAATCTCAAGGAAATTGTTTTTTAGGGCATGAATGAAAATGCATACACTTAATTTCTCACCTTTCCTTCCTGGTCTGCTCCTTCTTGATCAAAATTACTAAATCTGTAAAATGTTTTTGAACCCTTACCTTCATTTCATAAGCATTTATATCTCTAGGTTAGGATCTTCTCACTTTTGCCTGGACTCAATTCAGAAAACCGTACAGAAAAATTTTCTCATGTAATTTTCAAACCAGAGACTCCCAATTCTTCTCCACAACTCTTCTTTCCTTTTGCATTATGTCCAGATGCCTCACTATAAAATTGTTTCTTTAAATTATTTTTTTAAATACATTAAGATATTGAGTAGACCAGAGTTTTAGATGTTTTCAGAAACTTTGGGTGGGGTGAGGGGGCAGTAGCAAGGATTGAACCTTGGGCACTTAACTACTGAGCCACATTTTTTGTTTTTTATTTTGAGACAGGCTCTGGTTACGTTCCTTAGTGCCTCACTAAGTTGCTGAGGCTGGCCCGGAATTTGTGATCTTCCTGGCTCAAACTCTGGAGTTCCTGGGATTATAAGCATGGGCCACCATACCCAGCTGTTTTCAGAAACTTTTGGTGTGAAGAGGGCTTAAAACAATACATTAATCTAGAAATCACCAGTTTATGCTGGGCATGGTGGCACATAGCTATAATCCCACTGGCTCTGAGGCTGAGATAGGAGAACGGCGAGTTCAAAGCTAGCATCAGCAATTTAGCAAGATCTTAAGGAACTTAGTGAGACCCTGTCTCAAAATAAAAAATAAAAATGGACTGGGGATGTAGCTCAGATTAAGTATCCCTGGTTTAATACTTGGTAAAAGGGGAAAAAAAAGGAAATCATTAGTTTATTTAAGTTTTTTAAGTTTATAAACATTTTTATTCTTATAAAATTGAAAGGAACTAATGCAACATCTGCAAGAATAAATAAGAACATTTAATAAAAACAGATTTTCAAGTAATAGATCTAGTTCTAAAATGCTCTTCTAGACAATAAAATCTATTTTGAAATTAAAATAACTTTAACAAGTCCATTATGACATTATATTAGACACAGTTCGGTAAAAGAGAGTCAGTTGACAACAACTGACTCCACATAAGTAAATTATAATATAGGAACCACCAAAAATCAATGAGAAACAGATAATTTGAAAAATTGTGTTATCCCATAAAATCAATGTCATAGAAAGGATGAGAAGAGATTGTCAAAGCAAAGAGACCCAACCAAACTCAACGTATGACTTCACTTCATCTCAGATACAAATTAATTTTAAATAGATACTCCTGAGCTATCAGGAAAATCTGAATATGGAAAATTAGTTGATATTAAGAAAGTATTGTGCAGAGTATGGCGGCACAGGCCTATAATCCCAGCTACTCAGGAGGCTGAGGTAGGAAGATTGTAAATTCAAGTCCAGTTTGGGCAATGTAGCCAGACCTCTGCTCAAAAAATTAATTATATTTTTTTAAAGAAGTGTCTTTAAACTGTCCCACATTTAAGTACAGGCAATGACTTCTCAATGGATTCTTAAAGCTTGAGAATTAATAAATTGGGATGATAGGAAATTAAAAACAAAGGAAAAAACTAAAAACTTTGAGAACCCACAATATATGAGAAAATCTTTGCAATATACTCTTATGACAGATGATTAATGTCTAGAACATTTAAAGAACTCAAAAACTTACCACTCAAAAAACCCCAAAACAATAAATGGGAAAATGAATTAAACAGACACTTCTCAAAAGAAGAAATACAATTAACCAACTAATACATGGAAAAATATTCGACATCTTTAGCAATCAGGAAAGCGCAAATCAAAACTACAGAGATTTCATCACATTCCAGTTATAATGGCAGCCATCAAAAATGCAAATAATAGATGCCAGGCATGGTGGCACATGCCTGTGACCCCAGCTACTTGGGAAGCTAAGGCAGGAGGACCACAAATTCAAAGCCAGCCTCAATAATTTAGCAAGGCCCTAAGCAATTTAGTGAGACTATGTCTCAAAATAAAAAAAAGGGGGGGGGGCTAGAGATGTGGCTTAGTGGTTAAGCGCCCCTGGATTAAAATAAATAAATAAATAAATAAATACAGCACTGGGATCATTTTTTTTTAAATTTTTTATTGTTGGTTGTTCAAAACATTACACAGTTCTTGATATATCATATTTCACACTTTGATTCAAGTGGGTTATGAACTCCCATTTTTACCCCGTATACAGATTGCAGAATCACATCAGTTACACATCCATTGATTTACATATTGCCATACTAGTGTCTGTTGTATTCTGCTGCCTTACCTATCCTCTACTACCCCCCTCCCCTCCCCTCCCCTCTTCTCTCTCTACCCCCTCTACTGTCATTCGAAAGAAAGAAAGAAAGAAAGAAAGAAAGAAAGAAAGAAAGAAAGAAAGAAAGAAAGAAAGAAAGAAAGAAAGAAAGAAAGAAAGAAAGAACGCACTGGGATCATTTCTTAAAAAAAAAAAAAAAAAACCCTCAGGGGGACTGGGGTTGTGGCTCAGTGGTAGAGAGCTCACCTACCATGCATAAGACACTGAGTTCCATCCTCAGCATCACATAAATCTAAAGTAAATATATTGTGTCCACCTAAAATTACAAAAACAAATATTAAAAAAAAAAAACCCAGTCTGGGATATAGCTCAATTGGTAGAGTGCTTGCTTCACATGCACAAAGCCCTGATTCAATCCCCAGCACCCAAAAAAACAAAAAAACAAAAACCCTCACATTGAAAAAAAGAGAGTCAAAAGAAGGGAAGAAGGAAGGAAAGACCGCAGGAAGAGATTTTATCTGGTAGAAGATAGAGGAAAGGGCAATAATCTCCTAGTTCTTTATCCTTTCCTAAGGAAGTGCATGGAATACCTACATGGCAGGTAGTTTGAAAACTGTTGCATCTGATTCAATGGCCTACCAGACAGTTCCTGCTCTCTCTCTTAGAGCACCATGGCTACAGAGGAGATCGTTCCCATTCACAACCCACTCACCCCCTGCACAGTCCCCTCCCAAGCTCCCCAGTTAGGCATCTCTCTCCTACCCAACACACTGACTTCACCTTTTATTTGCTCTTCTTGTCTGACAACTTGGTAAATCTGTTACTCATCATGCCATCAGCTGGCCTTGTTTGCAGAATATTTCATAAGATCAACAAGGGTAGTTTTCATCTTAATAAAAGAACCGTTGTTGATGAGAAAATAATATACTGAAGCAATTGGTCAACTGCTGAGGAAAAAATAAATAAAACAAAACAATGTATGAATTAACTATACTGTACTCCAGAGATGCAAGGGTAACAGAGTCAAATAAAAACAAAAGCACATAATGAACAGCTAGAACAAAATTGTAGTTGAATACCAAAACTCTTGGGGGGAAAGATAGAGCCTTCTAATCTTGATGTAATGATCAAAATGTGGCTAAAAAAAAAATCTAAGAAATTCCATTCAGGCTCAGAGGCACACACCTATAGTCCCAGCAACTTGGGAGGCTGAAGTAGAAGGATCACATGTTCAAGAACATCCTGGGCAACTTGGCAAGCCTCTGCCTCAAAATAAAATCTACAAATAAAAAGAGATGGGGATATAGCTCAGTGATAGAGTACCCCCCGGGGTTTAATCTCCAGTATCTACCACCATCCCTCACTCGGCCAAAAAAATAAATCTAAGAAATCCATAGCAAAAACATAAATGTTTCAAAATTTTAACTCACAGTGCTGTGGAGGTAGCTCAGTGGCACAGTGCTTGCCTGGAATACTTAAGACTGTAGGTTTGATACACAATACCAGAAAAAAAAAAGAAGAAAAAAAAAAGAATGTAGATTTTCATATAAAAGCTTTCAGTACTATATATATATTTCCAGACCGGAGATCGAACACAGGCTACATCCCCAGCCCTTTTTTATTTTTTATTTTGAGACAGGATTTCTATAAATTGCCTGAGTTGCCTGGAGTTTACAATCCTCCTGGAAAAGCCTCCCAAGTGGCTGGAATTACAGGTGAGTGTAACTTTGTGTACTATGTTCCACTTTTTTGTTTTCTATTTTTTTTATTTTTACTTTTTGTACAAGGGATTGAACCCAAGGGGCCTTAACCACTGAAACACATCCCCAGTTCTTTTTATTTATTTATTTATTTTTATTTTGAGACAGGGTCTTAGTAAGTTACTTAGGGCCTTATTAAATTGCCAAGGCTGTCTTTGAACTTGTGGCCCTCTGACCTCGGCCTCCTGAGGTGCTGGGATTACGGGTGTGCACTATATTTTTAATATTAAGGCAAAAATTTATATATTTAAAAATATTGAGAAAAAACCTCTATATTTTGTCATTCTTTTTTTTTTTTAATTTAGGGATTGAACAAAATTTTTCGTCTTATTTTTTGTTCATCTTAAAGTTTCTTTCAAATTTTTCATAATAAATATTCATTTATTTTATAATGTTAAAAAATTATTTAGGGCTGGAGGTTTATCTCAGTGATAGAGCATTTGTCTAGTATATGTGAGGCCTTAGGTTTGATCACTAGCACTACAAAATAAATGAATAAATAATGTTTAGAAAACAAGCATGCTCTATGATGTGGACTAGTAACGTTTATTAGCAAAGAACAGCATCAAAGTTAGGCAATCTGATCTACTTCTTGATCATGCTGATACAGTTTGACATCTTGAAATTTATCTTGTCTTTTAATTACAGCTCTGTTTTAAACAGCTAGCTAGGCAGAAAATGAAAAGAAATTGCTGAGCGCAGGTGAATTAGAAGTTTCTGATAATGCTCTTGATCTTCCCTCAGCAAAATTCTTGGAGATTATGAAAGATAAGACTTCAAATTACTCTGAACCAAGAACTTCCATCATGATCAAGACTCTTCTATCATGAGCCAAACACTGTCAGTCACATGAAGTAAACTCATGCTGATTATAGAGCATGTAAATGAAGCATAAGTGATATGTCAAAGAAGGGAAAGGAGAATTCAAAGAGCTAAAGTTTCATCTTTAATTTAGTTTTATTCAATCTGGCAGTACTGGGGATCAAGCCCAGGTACACTCTATCACTAAGCTATATTCCCTCACTTTTTATTTTATATTTTGAGATAGAGTCTTATTAAATTGCTAAGGTCTTGAACTTGTGATACTGCCACAGCCTCCTAACTAGCTGGAATTATAGGTGGGTGCCACTATACCTAGTTCTCTTAATTTAATTTTAACTAGTATCTATATACAAATAACTTGGCTATCTACAGGGCCAGGGTTGAAAGGATCCTTTGCTTTTTTTTTTTTTTTTTTTTTACATATTTCTACCTTTGTTTGCATTTTTATAGCAACAGGGTGTTGCTTTTATATCTAAAAGAAAAAAAAAGTGAAAGAGAGGAGAAATGAGGAAAAAGAAAGGAGAAGGAAAAGAGGAGGAATAAAAATGGAGAAAGAGAGAAGAAAGTAAATAGAAAATAAAGAATGAAGCAGAGGAAGGTAAGTGTTAAGGGCAAGAAGGAAAAAGGGAGGGGGAGCATTTGCAGCCATTGCCACTGTATGACTGAGGAGTATTCCCTAGAGTTCACCTTGACAATCCAGAAAAGGTGTCACAACACAGTATTATCCTAGTAAAATCAGTGCAAGCCAAGGTATAGTTCTAAATTTTGGCAGGGCAAATGTCAATTTACCAAGAAAAGATTGCTTTTCTAAAAGGCAGACCTAATGTTGCTTTCAAATATAAGGCAGATATATAAAAACCAAGAAAAGCAATGTGTACATTTATAATGAGAAATAGATTGGGCCATTCTGTTTTCTCATTGCTGTGCATTAAGACTGCACATTCCTGAATGGGAGCTCAGTTGCTGTTGGATTACTTTTTGTGACAATGGAGGGCTGCAAATCTGTAGTTCTGACCTGAATTCATCCTAACTCTTTTGTCTGTTTGCTGCTTGTTTTAAAGACAGAGTCTCCCTGTGCTGCCCAGGTTGGTCTCCAACTCTTGGCTTCAAACACTCCTGCCTCAGTCTCCCAAGCAGCTGAGAGTATAGACATGTGCATCACCATGGGCCACTTGGCCTGGTTCATAGGTTGATTTTAATCTATGAATTCTTAGAGTTCTGAAGGCGACTTCCTGTCTGTGTCTATCCATTATAGGAACTAAATTCATTTAAAGTGCTCCTAACCTTATTTCCTTTTCATGTTCTTCTTTCCCAATCCTTATGTATTGTTTAATGTACTGTCAGATGATTAGGTTTGTTTTCCAATGACCTTCTCACTATGCAAACTGGCATTTCTTTGATTTCCTTCCTAAAATTTTTGTAGAAGTAGAAAACACAGAGGTAATGTTTTGACATTCAGAACTTGACTGTTGACTGGATTTTTTTTTTCCTGGCAGGATAACTTTCCCTTTGTTCATTTCCCTTGAGAGCAATTGTAACCATTACCTAAAGCCTCCCATTTATCAAGGGCTTACTTCATGTCCCTGAGCTCTTCACTCATACCTCATTTAATCACCATACCATCTTGCAGGAATGGATTTTTATTTTTGTTTACAGTGGGGGACAGGCTCAAAGTTTATACATCTTGCTCAAGATCACATGGTGAATAAATAACACTCATTTCCTAACATAGTTAAGTTCAGCTTTACCTGTGCTGCTGCCAGCTTCAAAACTTCCTAGGACCATAAGTTAAAAAAAAAAAAAAAAAAAAAAAAAAAAAAAAAGGAAAGAAGAAAGGCAGGAAAGGAGGGAGAAAATTAAAAAAAGAAAATCCAAGATAGAGTCTCAGCAGATTCATGTTTGACATTAAGTGTATTGAAAAGCGTGATAGGAAAAGTATTCTGCTTTTCAAATTTTTATCCCACAAGCAACTAAAAATATGCAAAATCTGATCATTGATGAAAAATACATGTTACTTGCTATAAATGGCACTGAATGGTAAAAATAAAAGTTAGAACACCATGTCCAAACTATCCCCAGAGCTTTGCCCTGACATATGGTTGTATTTATGGGTGGGTGGGGGGATACCAAAAATAACAAGAAAGGACACAAGATTTGTTTTATGCAGCATCTTTTAGACGTGTAGTGTGTACGAATGAGCACAAAATCAAGTGTTATTTAGCGCAGCAACAATTTTTTCAGGCACCCTTTTATTGCAAATTTCTCATCTACTTATAATATGTTTGCTTGAAATTTCCTTTTATTACAGAGCACATTGTCATTGATTATCTGAGTTCTACGTACACTTTTCAAGAAGCAACAGTTCATGTACAAGTGTTGGAAATTCCCCAGAAGTCCTGGGATTGGGGGGAAAATCTGAAGACATTCATGTTTTTAATTTATGACGACATTTGCAGCCTTGATGCAATAAAACACTGCCTGCTTTTTAATCAAGAAAGTTGTTAAAAATATTTTTGAAATGTAAAACGAGAAGCCAACTAAATACCTGCGCGGATCATCAGGTTGTCTTGGTCACCCACACCTTTGTGCTTAGCCCTGTTGGAATGTCAGGAAATCACAAGAGAAAATTTTTTTCTTTTACTAATTTATTTCCAAAACAGACATGCTCTGGTAAAAAAACAAAAGCTATGAATGCTTTCATTTGATAACCAAGAAATTACATTTTTCTCTTTTCTGCCAGAACTATTTCTTTTCCTTCTTACAAATTTGGAGTCCTTTTATATGAGTAGATTTCTACACTGAGATTTTTCTCTAATTCAGTTACTTGTCATATAGTAGTATAGCTTCTTAGCTGTTTCTCTCACACATTGTCATCGTCAGTTGTCCTGTAGAAACATCAAGTTAAAGGCAGAGTTTCACTTTAAAGCTGACTAAAAATCACTGGTTCAATGCCAAGTGGCACCCTCATTCCCACATTTGCTATGTTTGGAGTTTTAGATAACTATCACCTGCAGTTCTCATACTCTTTAATTATAAAGCACTGCAAGTCCTCCAGACAAGTAAGGGCCCGAGTAAAGATAAAAATTAAACAATTTTTTTTAATGGTTTCCAACAGCACTCTTTAATTAGGAGGTTATATTGTGTGGTATATGACTCCAGAGTTATATTGAAATATTTCACTTGGTACTTATTTATGAAAAGATAAATATTTAGAAGAGTAAAATGTAAATGTATATGTGTGGCAAAGAGAAGTCTTTAATGCCATGAATGCGAAAACAGAATCTAACCAAAAAAAAAAGTTGTTCTAAATGTAAGAAAAGGAAGGGAAGAAATTTGATAGAAGCTTATCTCATTTAATCCATTTTAGCTTCAATTGTATTATTTAGAGTAGAAAAGGAATCATAGAGGTAAACTTCAGTTATGAACAAAATGTGAAAGCAAAAGCTTATGTTTTTAAGCTGTCATAATCAGAAAAATTTTAGCAAGAGAAACTAGGGAAGGATTGAAATCTCTAAACTGAAACAGATAACTTCAATCATGTTATAACTTATTGTATCTGCTTTTTTCATTTTTAAATTTCAATTTATAAAATTATAAATTATAAGATATTTCAAATATACAGAACATAATGCAACAGGTAAAAAGCTCTATTAGAGTTTTTTTTTTTTTTTTAAATCAGTAATGTGGATTGAATCCAGGGCCTGTCACATGCTATACAAGCACTTTGCCACTGAGCTATAGCCCCAGTTCTTTTTGCTTTATTTTGAGTCAGGGTCTCACTAAATTGCCCAGGCTGTCCTCGTGTTTGCAATCCTCCTGTTTGCTTCTGAGTAGCCAGGATTATTGGGTGTGTAACCCCACATCCTGCTCTGTTACAGTTTTAATGTACATGGAATTATAGATGATAAGATGCTGAATGTAGTTGTATTTAATTCCCAAATTACTTCACTCTCACTGAAATATGAAATGCATAAGGGAAAGGTGGTTCCTGCAAAAAGCAATCATTGACAAACACAGCTAATACATGAAAAATTGTCCCAGAACAAGTATTATCTTTCATTAATTCTCTAATAGTGTCTATCTCTAAATAAGTTTTGATATAGTAAGTAGCTTAGATGATTAGAAATTAACATCCTAGGGAATTTTAAGAGCAACTTAATTTTAGTTGCTCTGAGTTCAGGAAAACTTGAATTTGAGCCACAACTACATCAAAATTGTCAAAAGCAATGGCCATTCAGTCTCTGTGACTCCACTGGAGTTGAGGCCATAAATCCTGTTTTGACACATCTTGATATTTTTACCCTCACCCTCTATAGTTCTTTGAGTTAACCTCAATTGTAACCATTCCCTAATGATTTGGGCTTAAGGTTACTTTAGATTTTTGTGGGGAAGTTTTGTAGTTTACATTTTAGTTAACTAGGTTCAGGATTAATAAATATCCCTGCATATCTGAAACACACACCCTAATCCCAGTGGGTTGTAGGCTGAGGCAGGAGGATTGAAAAATCAAAGCCACCCTCAGCAGTTTAACAAAACCTTGTCTCAAAATTTAAAAATTAAAAAATGGCTGGGGATGTGGCTCAGTATTTAAGAGCCTTAGTTCAATCCCCAGTATCAACTAAATAAATCTGACTTCAATTTTTCAAATCAGACATCAGTCTAACAAAACTCACTATTTAGTTTTAAAATAAGATAATCCTATGGTTTCTGCTAACAAACCTACTAAAAACTATTTTACTGTCCCTACTGATTCTGATGAACAGTATATAAAGAGTGACACGTGACAAGGACTGGCACAAAAAACACAACAGGCTCCATATTGTTTCATAGCGCATGGGGGCAGGTGTCTCAGTGCATTAAATAAGACGTGAGTCTAGGGTTTGCCTTCTCAAGTGGGTGCCTCCCAAGACTGTTTTTGTATTCAACAGGAAAGTGTGGGCATTGAAATTACGCTACGCATCATAGTCCAAATAAGCACTTGGTCATTTCAAAGTAACATCTGGAGGACAGAAAAATAATCTTAACTTAAAATTTCAACACTTTTGAAGAAGACAATACAAATGTAAAATTTTTCCTTCAAATTAGCCTTCTTTCCTACACAATACTGTTCTGTTTCTGGTCTTCTTGAAAAAGTGTTTCTGTGGTGTTTGTTCCATGTCTCCTCTTGAGTCTGAAAATTGCCAGCTGCAAATTCTAACATGTCAAGGGCTCAGCTATATTTGCCCAACCAAGAAAAGGTAAAAGAATCGTGGAGCCTGTAAAATTATAAACATGCTTGTACACGGTTGTTGTGTTGTTTATAGAGAGAACTCTAAGACTTTAATAAGCCCCCAAACTTCATTATTTTGCCCTCCCTCTAAGTACAAAGCATAGATGTTTTGGCATGTTGGAATTTGAAGTTTGGAATTTTGGGAAGAGGCAGTGTATGGTCCAGAAACTCGCAACCTGGTCAGGTGGGGATATTCAGCAAGTTTCACAAAATAAGGTAAAGGAACAGCCCTTGACCCCATAAGCTTGATCAAAACTTCCAGAGGCTATGTTGAGAATGCAGTAAAAAACAACAAACAAAGGCACTGGACTTCTTTCTAGGATCTAAAGACATTAATTCAACAATTCTGCCATTTTTTGAAAATAGGCAGAAAACTTTGTGTAAAATTCTGAGTAAAAAATATGGTAATATACCATAGTTGATTGTCTAATGAAAAACAAGGAAATTTCATATAAAGGCATAAGTTTTGTTTAAAATAAGAATTTCCTGGGCTGAGATGCTATGCTGCTCAGTGGCAAAGCATCACATTTGCAAAGCCCTGGGTTTGACCCCCAGTTCAAAAAAAAAAAAAAAGAATTTCCTAAGAAACACTGTTAGATTATATGTCTAATCTGGTGATACATGCCAGAAATCCCATCTCCTTGGGAGGCTAAGACAGGAGGATAGAAAATTCCAGGTCAGCCTTGAGCCTCAGAGATTTAGCAAGACCCTGACTTAAAAAAAAAAAAAAAATACACACACACACACACACACACATATATACGGCTATGCATGTGGCTCAGTGGTACAGCACCCTTTGTTCACTCCCCAATACCAGCCATTAAAAAATTAAATAAAAAAATTGTAAGATTGAAAAGAATTTTGAAGTTTCCAGGTTTTCTTTTTCTTTTTTCCAACATGAACATCCTCTCTTCCATTTCCACCCCAGGTTAGTAAAATATTCCACTAGACTCTAAAACTATGCTGTCCAATTCAGTACCCACTAGCCAAATGTGGGCATTTAAATTAAAGTGAAAGAAAAAGCAATTTATTTCTTCAGATTTCATAGCCACCTGTGGTTAGTGGCTTCTATATTGAATAGCATAAAACACTCGTCACCACAGGAAGTCCTACTATTCCAGTTTCCAGAAGATTCAAAATATCCAACTTTTAAAACAAGAAATTTATGCAAAAAGTGTTTAATAAATACTTTTAGACTAAAACTATTTAACTTTCCCATAATTTTATGACAGTTCAATTTAATATTTAGTTGGTAACAGCAGCCAGCCAATTAAGATAAACAAAATGAAGAATTGAACATAATTTTTATAGCTTTTGGAAAGATTCACATTGTGTGCTTCTTGCAGGAACTGTGGTTGAACATGTATAAAAATTCTGAACATGTTAAACACATATGTTTATGTACTATTATGCACATAATTTATATATATTATATATATTAAGTAATACATATATACATTTAATATTATGTATATTGTGTGTGTGTGTGTGCAGTGCTGGGGATTAAGCCAGGACATTTTAAGTTCTATTAAACTGTATTTACACACATTTTTGATTTTTAGTACCAGGAATTGGGTTAACCAGTGAACCACATCCAACCCTTTTTATTTTTGAGACAGGGCCTTGCTGAGGCTGGCTTTGAAATTGCAATCCTCCTCCCTCAGCCTCCTGAGCTGCTGGGATTACAGGCATGTGTATACGTTTTTAATAGGTATTTTAATACACATATTTGCATATACATACATGTGTACCCTTAATATGCACACATATACATATATACGTACTTTTTTAAATACTGAAAAGCCTACAGTTGGGATATCTTGAGGATGACCTATTTCTGAAAGATGAACTTGCTCCCTCCTCATCACGGATGCATTTTATACCTCCATCCTACCACTGTAAAGCTCAGCAAACTATCATTGTTCAACCACACCTTCTGCAGCTTGAGTACAGGAAACACACATACATTCAATCTACCATTCCCCATGGTAAATGCAAACACACACACACAGAGCACTCATTGGTCAAATGAGAGTAAAAAAAATATTCAAATAATAAACTGGGATACTGGTCATGAGTTAGTTAATTCTCTGAATTTAGAAAAGTCACATAAACTTTGATCATCTAAACATAGTAAAGAAACAACTGAATTGAGCCGGGTTATTTTGAAATTATGAAATTTAGCCAGGTGAGGTGGCACATTCTTGTAACCTCAGTGACCTGGGAAGTTGAGGCAGAAGGATCAAAAGTTTGAGGCCAGCCTCAGCAACTTGGGAAAACCCTATTTTAAAATGAAAAATAAAAAGGGATTGGTAGTAGAGTGTCCCTGGGTTCCATCCCCCATACTGCAAAGAAAGAAAACACAAAATTCTTAAAATGTATGTGCTCCATTCAATTGTTAAATCACAAATTTATTTTATGGCAGGTAATGAATGTTAACAACTCAGTAAAACTACATCATCAATTGCCCAGAATTACTCTGTTAGTGGATGATTTTTCCTTCAATGCTTTTTAAATCTTATTTTCACAAAATCTTGTAATAAAATTTCCATGATCTATTTCATTATTTTGCAGCTGGCTATTAACTACACTCAGACTGAACCTCTTTTTGAAAACTTTAAAATGTCAGCATCCTTAAGTTTTTGTGCTTTAATTGTATATTATCTACTAAATTAGTCAACATTACCCTATTTTAAACATTATTACACATCCATTAAAGTCGTGTCCACCTGGTAGTGTAACTCAGTGGTAGAGACCATGCTTAGAATGTGTGAGGCTCTGGGTTCCATCCCCAGAATTGCCCTTACCCTGCAACAAAAAAGTTGCATTCCAACTTCAATTCTTATATATTTATCTTCTCAGCCAAATATTGAAAAATGTTTATAATTAATATTGTACTGATCATAGCTAATGGAGGAATATTGTTCTTTTAAAGATCCTGGAGAATGTCAATGTGAATTTTATTTGCCCAAGTTCTTTTTGGGTTGTACTGGGGATTCAACTCAGGGCCTGGTAAAAGCAAGGCAAGTATTCTACCTTAGGCCACATCCCCAGCCCCTTTGCCCAAATTCTTATAACCAAGAGAAATCTTTAATAGTAATGAATAGATAAAACCAGCATTAAAAAAAAAAAAATCACACAGGATATACAGGGTGTCTTTATACTAAATTAAAACTTTATTGAATAAAGAACACTCTCCAGAACACAAGATCTGATGGACCAGGTCTACATTAAATGCAATGAAGCTGAACATGACAGTAGTTTAACATGGAATGTCAAACACATTAGTATTTTCATTGTACAAAACTGTTTGTGTAGCTGATGTGCAAGAAGAATAGTATGATGATATTCAGCATTTTCACCAATCATCTGTGATGAGTTTAAAAAGGCATTTGAAGAAACTGGTAGATGTCTTCAGCATACAGTTCAAATAAATTAGTTTCATGTGCACTACTGAACCTCTTTCAACCTCTCTTGCATTCCAAATAAAATCTTAGTGCAAACATCAAAGTTGCTGGTCACTCCAAAAGACTGTCAACCTCATAAGAGAATACAAGTTCTGAATTAATGTGTATTAAGTAGGACAAAAATCAAGAATACCAGTTACTGCAAAATTCATTTAGGCACACTTAATAGTCCACTCTAAGCATTTCTTCTAATTCTCTCACATTAATGACTAAAGCCTGTTTACAGTACTAAAATTCTATCATTCAAGCATCAATGATTATATTTCAGAAAAAAAGAAAATCATTCATTTCAGTAATAGCATTACTGCTACATTCTAAAAAAAAAAAAAGAAAGAAAGAAAGAAAAAAATCGTAATTAACAAAACCAGTATCCATAATAGAATACATGGGGAAAAACATTTTAGGAAAAAAATAATGTGCTTTATTTGCACAGCAGGAATTATATAATGTAAACACCATATTGGCCCACACCACAAAATCCATGAGAAAGGTTCAAATTTGAACACTGTGTGTGCATTATTTTCAAATCTGTGTTTGTGAGTTTATACTGAATCTGCTTGTACCAATACATGAGAAATTAAACACACTCTTCCACACACATACACATACAAGTGATTGTTAAATATTGAGCATGGCTTGCTTCCCTGACACTAAATCAAAGAAAATGCTAAGTGACATCCCAACTGTTTTAAAAATGTTTACAGAAACCATTAAATGAATGTGAATAGTAGTTGAGGAATGAAGAAAAGTGATGGCAATGATATGATGAAAGTGGATGCAAAAAAAAATACTCCTGTATGGATGGCAAATGCATGGAACACCTTTTTCTGTGGGCCTTGTCTGAACTTTCAGTTGTTACCAAGAATTAAAAAAAAAAAAAAAAAAAAAGTAGTAGCACAAGTCCTTTGACACCTGGAGGATTGAAAGTTTACCTTCAAAGTGCAAAATTTAACAATGGAATGTTTTAGCAGGGACATAAGAACAATCTTCTGTCTTTTTCTTGTTGCAAAGAAATAAAATGTTCAGGAAGTATTTATTCCTGGCCAAAGCTATTTCAGTTTCTTGGTACAACAAAAATTTTAAAAATATTTAGCCACAATGATCACCCACTCTTTCACATACACAGAACCATTCTTAGGGGTGTACGTTGGGGAGAAAAAGCCCTTACCTATGTATCACCTAATGCAACTCTGCTTTAGAAATTAAGTTCTTTGAATTCACTACGTTAAATATCCACATGTACCTCCCTTATCCCCTCCCTCTCCACCCACCTATCCCAGACACCCCCTGATGAACCTACATATTCTAAAGTCTTTGTTGTTTTCTAAGCCTCATGACTAAGGCTGTTGAGTACCACCTCCAACTGGAACAAAATTAACACCTAGGGTGCCCTTTCTACAGCACCTTTTTTCTTCTCCACAGTTAGTGGAATTTTGATGCTCAAGCCTGATCTAGATCTCCAGGTCATCAGGCCGAGGTCGGCTGCTGGCACGGCTGCTGGCTCTGCTTGAAGGTCGCTGGTCCACGATGGCTAGTGGCTGTAGTTCATGTCCAGCAGAGATTTTTTTAGAATTCTGGTTGTCATCCGGGAAATCGAAAGGCTGGGCGTGGGAGTTAGAGATGGTGCTTCCTGCCTGCCCCATTCGGTTTTGTTCTGCGCTGTAATTAGCCCAGTTTTGCTCACTTGCTTGCTTGTTATAATTACGGCATGAAGAATTGTTTCTGTCGCCAGTAACCAGCTTGTACCCAGGAGGAGACATAGGTGACAGGGGAGCGGTTGGTGAAGAGCAGCCATTGAAATAAGCATATTTTGGAGATCCACAGTCTTTTGAGGGGCTCAGTGGGCCAGTGGTAGCGTGGTAAGGATCACTCCTTCCCTTCACACGATCCTTAACGCCCTTGAAGAAGACATAGAAGAGTTCAATGATATTCAAGGCAAGAGACACCAAGGACACCACCAGCATGAAGATGATGAAGATGGTTTTCTCTGTGGGGCGAGAGAGGAAGCAGTCCACTTGATGTGGGCAGGGATCTCTTTTGCAAGTGTAGACAGCACTCAAGCTGAATCCATAGATGTACCACTGGATCAGCAAGAAGGCCACCTCGAAGACAGACTTGAAGAGGATACTGATGATGTAGGTTCTCAGCAGCCCTCCTCGCATCTTCACTTTACCATGCTCCTCGATGCCATACTTGAACTTCTTTATTTCAATCTGCTTCAAGTGCATCTCCACGTTTACCCCATCAGTTTGGGCAACTTTGAGCTCCTCCTCCTTCTTGTTCAGTTTCTCTTCTTTTCTCATCACATAGAACACATGAGCCAGGTACAAGAGTGTGGGTACAGACACAAATATGATCTGCAGGACCCAGAAGCGCACATGAGAGATTGGGAAAGACTTGTCGTAGCAGACGTTTTCACAACCAGGTTGTTGGGTATTGCAACGAAAGGCAGACTGCTCATCACCCCAAGCTGATTCAACTGCTGTCCCCAGTAGCAGGATTCGAAAAATGAAGAGAACAGACAGCCACACCTTCCCTCCAGCAGTGGAGTAGGCTTGGACCTTGTCAAGGAGTTTGCCTAAGGCACTCCAGTCACCCATGATGCCTGGATACCTCCTGAAAAAAAAAAACCAAGAGACAACTCAATGATTACAGATTGTAAATTATTAGCTTAATAGATGGTATCTTTTTTTTAGCTGGCAGCGGAAATATTGCAAATTGTTTCCTTTTAGCCTCCATCAAAAACAAAACAAAAACAAAGTTCTTCCTAGCACATTTCCACTCCCAGAGTCTCACTCTTTTTTTTTTAAGATAAAATTTGATCTGAGAAGCAACAGAGCCTATGTACAGAGGCTGAACTGCAATCTTAACTTGCAGAAGATGTATTACTTGCTCAACTACCAAATTGCCATGTGACCTTAGAAGCTGTCTGTGCTAAGTGCCTCTGCTTATTTTATTTGTTTGATAAATGACGACAGTTCTTGTCTCGTAGGCTTGTGTCTGGATGCATGCCTAAGCAAAATGCTGATGTGTTATTCAAAATATAGGTATCTAAGAACTCAGGCAAGAACACTCAGGAACACACACGCATGCACAACCTCGATCCCCAAACTTTGATGCTAGGATGAATCACTTTATTCCTAATTTTATTCTGCAATGTGTCTTCATGGTACATTAAGAGTAATTAGTGCATAGTCTGTATCATGGTTATTTATTCTTTTCTCTGTCCTTATGCAGTAACATATATTTCAAGTCTGTCTTCTACCAGAAAAAAAAAAAATGTTATGCTGAAATGCACCATTTGGACAGTATCTCATTATAAACAGGAACCTACTTTCAAAAACAAAAACTAAATGTGCATAACATTTCTAGGTAAAAGTTCAATTTGGCCAGGCATGGTGGTATCATGGTACATGCCTATAATTCCAGTGACTTGGGAGGCTGAGGCAGGAGGATCTCAATCTTGAAGCCAGCCTCAGTAACTAAGCAAAGTTCTAAAAGAAGTTAAGATGTGAGATAGTGATAAAGTACCTTTGGGTTCAACCCTGAATACCAGGAAAAAAAAAAAAAAAAAAAATCAATCTGTCAGTTTGTCTCCATACTACTTATAGACTGTGAAGTGAAAAAAGAGGAAGCTGAAAGGCTGTAAGATATATTCAGCCACTTGGACAGCCAAAAGACTTATAGTCCTTAAGTCAAAGCCCTTTAATACATTGCAATGACATTTAAATTACACACCTGAAATATCAGCTACTCAGGAGGCTGAGGTCAAAGGACCTCAAATTTGAAACCAGCCTGGTCAGCATAGTAAGAACCCATTTCAAAAGACAAACAAAAAAGTTACAAGCACAGTAGACAGTAAGACTGCACTAAAGCCAGAAAAGTTTCCATGTTTTGATATGGCCAATCTAACAAGAGCTGAAACATGAGAAAATATGACACGTGTCAGAAAACTACAGAGAAGATTGGTTAATTTTCAGGAGAGTAGTGATTGCAGGGTTTAGAAAGCAATAAAGTAAACAAAGATTATTTAATAATTAAAGACAAGCAAAACAAAGACTTTCCAAGCATTCAGTAATAATGAATTGACAAGTGCAACTAAAGTAGAATTATGTAGGCTTCTTACAAATGTGTTCACTATCTGAATATAAAGGGGTTTCTCATCTGGTTTTGAACCAGAGTCATATTCTCCTGTAAGTAAGAAGTAAATGAAATACAGAGGTGTTTTCCCCTCACCATCCAATATTACATTTCTTTCTAATGCTTGTATGTCATAGCTATGGAGATCATGAAAAAATGAAACGGAAATCTGAAAATCTGACCCAGGGTTTCCTGGATGAAACAAAGAAGAGATGGTAGATCCATAAAGCCAAATTATATACCAGCTAGTAGTAGATGGGTATCTGATAATATGACAGCTCAGGGATTGGTACACAAATGAGGAAATACAAGTGTGAAGTGGGCGGGCAGGTTACAGAAATAATGCTTTCCCAATGATCATAAAAGAAGGAGTTTTCCTTCTACTTTAAAGAAGGGCCATTTGGGATTCTGATGTGGCAAACCAGAGAGTGAAATTCATGTACAAAGAGTAGTCAGACAGGTCGACAAAGGGTTAAATAGCCAAGGGAAGGCTTGAAGTGAGAGGAGTAATTTAGTCTTGATGGTCAGTTTTATGTGAGAGAATGCAAAAGAAAAAGCCTACAATTTAGCAGAAAATACTAGACTGGGAGTGAAGAAGTACAGGCCACGAGGGTCAAACAAACACAACAGAATTTTTGGAGCCATATCAGTAGACAGTTTCTATGTGATGATGTGTAAATTGGCTCCAATTCGGTTTGTAAAGAATTACAATATTTTGCCAGTGTCATCTGCTTTTGTTTAGATATTCTAATTGTTGGGGGGGGGGAATAACAAAAACAATTAAGTATAAAATGATAAGCTATTTGCATACATCTCATCATATTCAGACAATAATAGATCTCAAGGCAAACTAAACATGGTTAGAAATACAGCTGGGCACAACAGTTTTCATTTTAGTCAGTGTCTCATCATTATTCAAAGTAAAATGATTGTGTAGATGCTTGTGGAGTTCACCCCTGAGTTCTTCACATTCTATGGAAAATGAAATTTGACTTTCACACAATTCTAAGATTCCACTATGCTATAGAGTGTGAACTAGTTCACTGGGTACTTGTTCTTTTAAACTATCCCATCAATTTAATTGCAATGTTGTCTTTTCTTTACACACCCACACAGTAGTCATTTGCATTAATGAGTTATACTCTTTCATCTGAATAAGATATGAATTATCCAATTGGACACCTTGTATTCTGTAACATGTAGACACCTGTCATTACCACTATCATAGAGACCATCAAATGTTTCATGTGATGGTTCATCTTGCAACTCCCAAGGAGGTAACAAAAATAGCAAGCTTTTTACTGGTAGCTGTTCACTTGGCCAGGAACCAAGTATCCTTTCAACTAGTTATTCCATCCCTTAACCCCGGTTTAATATTTTAATTTTCCAAGTCTTAGTTGAAACATTAATGTTCTTTCATTATAAGGGAAAAGTATGCTTATGTTTACAGAAGCCCTGGCATTGGTTTACAGACTATATATTGCAAGAATATTCACCAGGAGACAGGCACACAGTTCTTCATTTCATTCAGGAGTCTGGGCAGCTGAACATATCCTGTATATTCATGCCTACGCCTCTGCGTTCCTATGATGCAGCTTTATTTGTAGATCATGCTCTAAGGGGTTGTGTACAGTTCTCATTAGGTCTTTTTTTGCAAGATGGAAATCTTACTAAAGTTCCCAGGCTACTCTTGAACTTGTGATTCTGCCTCAGCTTCAGGTATAGTTGAGTTGGGTTTACAGGTGCAGCCACCACTCTTAGCTAGTAGTAGCAGATCTTGACAGCAGCTGGATAACACCATGCCTTCTGTATGCCATGTTAGGTTGCATTTTCATTTGCTCTTCATGGCCCCCTAGACCACTGCTCAAAACTACAGTCACCCAGTGTGACCTCCCTAAGGACTTTGTCCCTTCACAGTGGTTCCTGAACTGCATGACAATCACTTGGCACATAACATTCCTGGCACTCACCAGTTGAATGAAGCTAGACTTCTGGAGGGTGGGGCCTGGGAAATCAGCTTTTAATTTTTTGTTATTTTTTTGAACAAATGTCCCAGGTGATTTTGAAGTAAGATTACAGAGAAGCAAAGAGTGCTTTCCCAGCATTTTATTTTATTTTTTCCTGTTCAAAATATTTAAGACTGAGGCAAATTTCAGAGAAGTAGAACAGACAGCGCATCTAACAAGTCAAAGCACTAGAACAGTGGTTCTCTGGGCACTGGGTCTCTCACTCCCTGCATCTTTATCTGCCACTCGCTGAGAGGATAGTGACCTAATCTCTTTAATCCAAAGGAAATTTCTTAAAAATTAAACTTCAGTTTTTAATTACTTTTGTCTGTCCCTTTTGCTAGAGCCTCAAAAACAAAGGCTGTAGCCAAGTGTTTTCATGTCACTAATATCCTAATAATATATATATTTTTTATTTTGCTGGGAATGAACACAGGACCTTACACATACTAGGTAAGCACTTTACAACTGTGTTACACCCTCATCATATTATTAGAAAATATTTTACTTTTAATTTTAAAAAAGAGACAACCATAATGGTGAGTGGAGACACAAATAAAATATATAGTATTATTAATAACTAAGGCAGGGTTGCATTTCTTTCCCTTCCTTTCTTCCTTCCATATAGGGGATTGAGCCGGGGGCACTTTACCACTTAGCTTTATCCCCAGCTTTTTAAATTTTTGAGATAGGGTCCTACTAGGTTGCTGAGGCTGGCCTCAGCCTCCTGAGCCTTTGGGATTATAGGTGTGGGCCACTGCAACCAGATCTATGAGTTTCTCATATATTAAAATCAAAAGTTTTATGCCCCACACCCTCCAATGCAAACTTTCCTAATGCTTTTCTTTTAGCTTTGATCGTAAAGACTCCTTGTTCCTAGCAGTAAACGTCTTTTGAGTAAGCTCAGATGTGACTCTCTCCACTAACACCACAGCAGCTATTCCCTTTGATAATATTCAGATGCACACATGATTAATATAATCCATATCCTGCCCATCAGGGAGGATCTACCTTCCAAAAGTAACCGCACTATGACCCATTCTTAACTGTTTTTGCTTGTCTTTGCTTTTAGCCCGATCTCAGCCATTACTACCTCTTTTCAATTTTCACGTCACTACCTTGGTCACTGTGATTGCCCACCTATTCTCAAACAGACAGTCCAAAAGGAAAAACACAAAACAAAAGAACCATCAAAGATGCTGATCTTACAGCTTACTTCTTCCCTCATTTCAGGCCTTACTTCATAGCCAAATTTCCTGACCACCAAATATGAAAACAGAAGCGTCCTTTCCACAGTCCTGTCACTTCCTATTCCCCTTGTCCCACTTTAGAATAGCTCTGACCTCTACTCAAAATAGCATATATTTGCTTATTGTTTATCTCCTTTCATAAAGTCTTACTGAGTGGAATGTGAGCTCTGGAAGGGAGTTTGTTCAGTGCTGCATTTCCAGTGCTTAAAAAAATAAGAGATGCTGCATGAATCTATCCTGAATGAGTTAAACAGGGCTGTTCAACAACAGCAACAAAGAGAACTAATCTCCTGGAGCCTGTAATGTGCAAAAAGAAAAAGGCCCCCAGGTCTCCTTATTTATTTTTTTTTAATTCTTTGGGAGTCTCTTAAATATGGTAATACATCTCAAACTTCTGAAATTTTGAATTCATTAAGGAGGACTTTAGAAGAAAAGATTATTGTCAGCATCTTTTATTACACTGTTAAATTTTCAAGGGATAATTGCTACAATACAAGAGCTTTGTTTGTTGAAACAACAGGCTTCAAATTGTTGCTGGGCAGGCAATAGGAATGAAGTAAGGAAAGAGCTTCTTAAATTTATGAGATGGAGATTCTAGTTATGGTTAGTATACGTGAAGAACTGCATTAGGTAACGTGGATGTTTATTCAGATTCACTGTTAGGACATAAGAATTAAAACAGAGCAAAAAAATAAAAATGAACAAAACAACAACAACAAAATCACCCTGTACTGTTATCCCCCTAATTCAGGGATATTCTGACTTTGATAATGACACATGATTTTATTGTAGCCAAGAACACTATTGCAAAAAGAAACAGCCTATTTAAAATTGTGTTTACTTCAAGAATGACAAATATGAGGGAAGGTTAGGACTCTGGAAAGGGAAGAACAGAACTGATATTAAACTCAGTTAATGTAACATTAACTGAGTCTAGGCAGAGAGTTATTTGAATCAGATATCACAGAAAACATTCCCAGTTCATTTGACAACACCCTACCTTTGCTTCCTTATACCTGGATAGTAAGCCTAGTTCTCTGGCCTATCAAATGTATTTGATGGAAACATCTATTCAGTTAAAAGTTCTGCCGAATGATTCCCTGATTATTCTCCCATTCCTTTGTGTAAAGATCAGTTATCTTTACATTCCCAGAGGTGTGTGATGGGATTGTGGCACTGAACTTCCAATTTTACTTGTGGTAGTGGTAGTAGGAAGCAGCAACACACTAGAACAAACCAAAAAAGTTTCTTTCCCTAACTTGTACTCCTCCTTTTCACGGTCATTCCATTATCAGCTTCCACGGAATGAGGTGAGATGGTAGTGGAGATTCCATCCAACGAGTGGAGAGCTTTATTGAGAGCTTTCCTAGTTCAACAGCTATCACTCAACTCCCCCACCAAAAAAGTTTCTTAAGATCAACTTAGGTGTGCCAAAGAAAAACACTGTCAGAACCCTTAGGCTCAAAGCTATGCACTTCAATTGTGATCCAGTACCTTTAAAAAACAACAACAAAAAACTACAACAGCTTATTTCTATCAGTTCTTCATGTTTCTATTGTCCCTACCCTCACTTTCACCTCCAAATTGATGCCTTTTAA
The DNA here is from genome assembly GCF_021218885.2 of Marmota monax. NCBI lineage: Eukaryota > Metazoa > Chordata > Mammalia > Rodentia > Sciuridae > Marmota > Marmota monax. Next base: position 3,012,114 of record NW_026694256.1, on the reverse strand, counting down.
TCAACAATCTTACTATTATTTTGTAATCACATAAGCACATCCTTAAGATCATCACAAGTTTATTAACAGTCAGCACTGAATGAGAACGCATGCAAGTGAAGCTCTTAGTAAAACCTCAATAAAGTTTACCTATTGTTCTTTAAAAGATCCTTAGATATTGCTCATTTATTTTCTAACCTTTGTATCTTAACTAAAATGATGAACAAACATACATTTTCTAAAAATTATTTAGAAACCTGTGGAAATTTGGATGTAAAATTCAAGGCATTTTACAAAAAAAATTAACCATGGTTTGAATTTTGGCAGAAATTAGTCTATACACATACAGCTAAATGGTGAATTAAGATAATTAAGGGAAGTGGAGAATTAAAGCAGTTTTCCCAAGAACGCAAAAATTAGTTGTTGTTTTTTTTTTTAAAGCAGCTGTAGGGATTTTTTTTCTAAATTATCTATATTACATTAATGATAAACTCAAGGTGATTAGTTCTTTTCTTTCTACAGCTGAACTAGATAAACTTCAACACATCCATTCCAACAAATGAGAATCTTGAAGGGAAGTCAGAACAACAGGAAAGGTGGAGTAGCAGGTATTAATCACTGGTGACTTTCCTATCATTCCCTTCCCTTGGGGTATACAAAGGCTCTCACTCAGCCTCATACTAAGCTATACCTCTGGATATTATAAAAGAAATGACAGAATGCAAGGTATGAGGAACTCTCTGACTTTCTCTTTGCAGGAATTGGAAACATCTAAGTGAGGAAGAAAGCAATCCTTAATATCCGAAAACACACCCGTTTTAAATTATTGCTGCCAAATATCTTTGGAACCCTGGTTCTCATTGGAGGTTCAGTATTGTAGGGATCTCAGCCATAAAGGGCGAGGAACTGAGTGGATGGGACAGCTGTGGTGATACACTTCAAAAAGTATTAGAAAAATATGGAACATTTTAACAGTAAAGAGGAGCAAAACTTTACAACTGTATTTTCCAGGAAAAAGACAGGTGGCCACTGTACCCTGACTTTGGGAAGGATTTCACACATTGGAGAAAAACAGTTCAATAATTCAGAATTCAACACAGTGCCAGGACACAATGTATTGTGAATGGTACACTTTTCACTCAATTTGGCCTACTCAGAAGAATTAATTATTCTTCCCCCAGAGGTATTTTCTATCTTAATTGGCTTATTTTATTCTTGGGAGTGGGTTAGTTTAATGAGATCTCCTCTGCAGTACTAAAGGCTTTTCTTTTCAGGAATCCTTGCATAAAAGTGAAAATTAGGCATCCTCATCGGGCAAGGTGGACGGAGTTTTTTTTTTTTTTTTTTTTTTTTTAACTATGCCTATTTTTTCAGAGAGTGAGATTCAGCATTTTTCTTGACATTACTACCTTGATTTGGGAGCAAAAGGAAATTTTAAGCCCACCTCCAAATAAAGCCACGTCTGCTTTCAGCTGTCACAGTATCTTACAGCTCTCTTCCCATCCCCACTTCGTACCTCTAGAGGGAAACCGAAGCACCTCACTCTGGGTGACTGTGAATACGCTTTTCCGTAAGCTTTATCGGAGATGCTCCTGCCAAGGTCAGCTAGGTCTGAGAAGCCCGTGTGGGCGATCCGCTGCTGGGAATCAAGGTTTGAGTTTCCCAATCACAGACTGATTTGCCTCAGGACGTCATTAGCTCTCGCCCCATTTCATCCAGGGTCTTTCTTGCCCTCCCTCCTCCGTCCCCGCCCCGCCTCATTCTTGGGAAGTTTTAAGAACTTCCAGAAAAGTTACAAGTGCAGTTTACCAGCACGGTAACTCCCAAAGGTGTTCAGGTTTCCTTACCAAGGTTTATATGGAAGGATTCATTCGACTAAGAGAAAAAAAGAAAAACCAAAAGAAAACAGACTGCGGGTGGGACGGGGCTGATAAGGGTGGGAAATTAGATTGACAACTTTAATTAAGTCAATCATTTGCTCTTTTAACCATTTGGCAACTAGCCCATCCCTCCTCCCTTCCCTCTCCCCTCCCAATCCCGGTTCCTTCCAGTGGCGGAACTCAGACCTGCACTCAATTTGACTTGTAAAGATTGAAGGGAAGAAACATCTCAAAAAGCCCCGAGGCTCCGGACAGTGAAGGAGCCAGGCGCAGCCGAGCAGATGCTAAGATGGCAGGACGCGCCCGGCCTCGCGCCGCAGCAAGGCTGGCATTATTATTGGCTTTTCAGCATTCCCTGGTGTAAATACTTCAACGACTGGGTCACACCAAGAATCTAATTACTTTAGTCTGTAGATTTAAAAAGAACAGAAAATTCTCTCCGGGCACCAAAAATGCACGGTTGCCTTTCTGGCTAGCAGGATGTTGTTATCAAGCCAAACATTTAAAAAATAATGAACCTTTTAAGCAACACATTAGCGTATTCTTTGTCTACTGCCTACCACCCTGGCAGTTCCAACTCCAAGACAATTGCGCCAGAGTTCCGAAGTCTGTTACAGGTTCAGACAGGCTGAAGCAAGAGTGAGTGAGGGGGGTGAGCCGGGGAGGTAGCTCCCATTAAAACATTTTAAAATACATTTCTTTTTCCTATTCATTCGCGGAGCTCCCGTTTTAGGAGACGATTTTTGGAAACGCATCCTAGCATACACTCTTTTCTAAACATCTGTTCCCTTCCTGTAATGTAACCACCACCCATTCAAGGTTTCTCATCTCATGAGTTGCCAACGTGGTGAAGTAAAAAAAAAAATGTTGGCTCTCTTTAGGGTCTCAAATCTTTCCACAGTGATGGCTAACACAAAGTAACTATTCACTAATAATTTTAAAGTCCTAATATTAATAGTGGGGTATATATCTTTTTGTTTAGTGAGAAAAATTTTAGGAGGGAACCACGTGGAAGTCAAGTAGCCACAATGTTTTAACAAAGCACTTGGTTACAAAAGAAGTTTGCTTTGCAAGGCTACAGAACACCTATCAAGATTTCCATATGAAAAAGCACGAAGTACAGAATACTATAAGGAGAACGCTAAGCAAATTTGCCCTTTGTTTTTTTTTTTGTCAGTGAAACCCCCAATCCAGGCCCCAGCACCCCTCACCCCCAACCCCCAACAAACTACAGAGCACCTAGACTATGATCGACTACCAAAAAGTAAATAAAATTATGCTTTTAAAAGGAAGAATCAAGTATCCAGTAAATTAATTCTTATTCTAATTAGAAAGGCTCAAAACTTTTACCTGTTGCATTATCAATAGAAACTTTTGAAACAACCAAAAGTACAAACTCCCTACATTCAATTTAGCATTGACTATAGATAGGCACTTAGATTTCATTTCAAAACATAAATCATATTTACATTTTAGACACTTAGAAACTCTAGAAGTTTTACTAGGAGAAAAAGAAACTGATAGGTAAAGTGGTTTTTTCTTTTAACTTACTCTTTCGCTTAAAGAAGTGAAGTAGGCACTCCAAGTGATTGAACTCCGTGGAGGATGAAGTAAAATGAAAAGGCAAGTTCAGGCACTCAGACCTGGCTATTTAAAGTTTAAAAGTCTGCTGCTGTTTGGTACTTTCCTCACGCCTTCCCCCCAATGAAAGAAAAGTGCTGATACCTCGTAAAAGCTTTTTTCTAACTTGGAGCACAGAGCTTTTAAAAAGTTTCAAGCCACTGACTCAACTAGGAGGAGGGGCTAGAAGGAAGGGGAGGGGTAGAAGGAAAGGCGGGAGGAGGTTGGAAAAGAAGCTGGTGAACGTGAGGCAAGAGGAGGCAAAGAGGAGTAGCCAGGTCAGGATCAAGTCCTGGCTTAAATTTGCTGACCAAAAAAAATAAAATAAAATAGCATTAGAGACATGAATGCTACCTCTTGGAGTTACTCCTTACAGATTAAAAACTGCTGATTTTAGTATTTGTTTCATCCAAATCCTAGGACAATGAAAAAGCATATCTTTTATAATAGCACACTTTCTAAAATAAAATTACAGAAAATAAAAGTGGGGGAGAAGTATAGACAGTGCAAACTTGTTTAATGTTGACCAAGGTGTGTGAAGTTTGAGGTGGGTGTGAATATCTTATGTGATGATCTAATTCCTTTCCTCTTAGTAGGGACAATTAACAAAGGGAATGGTGGAGATGAGAGAGAGATTTCAAAAACAAAAAGTAGTATGTCTATCCACAATTCATCCCTCAATTTATTGACTGCTTTGCATTTTTACCTTTTCCATTTAGCAAAAGGAAATGAAATATTGTCTATTATGCATAACATATGTAATGTTTTGTATATATGAACTAAATATATATGTATGTGGATATGTGGGGGAGTTGTACTGACTATGAAATCTTGATATATGATCTCTACGTGATCTCCAGGGAACTGAAAATTTGTATCTCACCTCTGTTCATGCCAACTCACTAACATTTCAATCTATAGTGAGATGTTGGAATTTTTTTTTTTTTAATAAGATACAGGCTATAGTTGCCTCATAAGTTGAGTCATCATTAAGTGGGTCCCAGAAATATTCACCTTCCTAAGATCACCTTCCCTCACAGCCCACTGGAGAGTTTTCAGCCTGATGGCAGCAGAGCTGAACATGTAATGACTCTATGCTTCTGCATCACTTCCAGGGCTCTCTCTCTTCAGGTCCCTGTATTGGAGTTTATAATGGCCTGAGTCAGGTGGCCTCATTCTGAGTGGGCAGCTCCTCTGAGGGCTCCTCAAATGCCATAGAAAAGGGCTGTGGTAGGAGGATTCCCCATAAACAGGCTTCAGTGATGCTCCTGAGGTGGGGCAGAGGAATCTCTTGGCCATTGTTCTCTGGAAACAAAGCAAACTCATTCAGCCTTCATATTACTAAACCTTTGCCACTAATTGAAATACCAGAAAAAAAGAAGGATAGCATACATTACCTGGTAAATAACTTTTCCTAAACATACTTTCACTGAAATAAAAAATAAGATTTCTTTTGAAATGTTATAGTTTTAAGACTAACTAAGTTGCCCTCTCGTTTTTGTTTTGTTTTGGTTTTGTTTTTGTTTTTTTGATAATCTTAATTCCAAGGATATGTTTTTCTTTAAGGAGGAAAAAATGAAGTTATACAAGTAGAAATTGTAACCTGATTTCAAGTCTTCAGGCTCAGCGTCCCATAGGTGCTGTTTTGGTCTTGTATTTATATTGTTCTATCCTTCAAGTTAGTCTGTTGTTTGTCTTAACTAAAAATTATTTCATGCAATTGAAAACACATGTGAAAAAACATGATTTTATATTACAATAAATTTTTTTCTCCTCTTTTTAAATAAAAAATTAATTTGGGGGGCTGAGGTTGTAGCTCAGTGGTAGAGCACTCACCTCACACATGGGAGACCCTGGGTTCGATCCTCAGCACCACATAAAAACAAATAAGTGAAATAAAGGTATTGTATCCAACTACAACTAAAAAATAAATATAAAAAATTAATTTGTTACATTTTATTGACAATGAAAATTTGGAAAATGAATTTGAAAAGCAACATTGTTTATAATACCATTAAAACCATAAATAGTTACAAATGAATTTAACAACAGTAGGCAAAACCAACCTTTTGTTCAGTGCAAAAAAGAAAATAGGCAAAACTTCTACACTTAAAACTATAAAACAATGTTTATAAAAATTAAAGTTCTAAGAAAAAAGAAAGAACACTTATATGTTGAACAGCTCAATATTATTAAGATGCACATTGATCTATGTTTTCATACAGTATCAGTCAAAATCTTGACAAGATCATTTTAACAGAAATATTGAGCTAACTCTTAAAATCTGTATGAAAATGCAAGGACCTACAGTAGTTCAAACAATTTTTTTACTTGTCATATTGTAAAGTACTTTTTTCTTTTTTAGATTTTATTTATATCCACTTTGAATTGATACATAAAACAAAAATGATGCATATTTATAGGGTATCATGTGATGTATGATATGTCATGTTTTAATCAGGCATTATTTATTGCCTCAAGCATTTGAATATTAGTTCATGTAACCCTACTATGCAACAGCACATCAAAACTCCCAAAACTTCTGACTCCCAGCTAGTTATGACTTAGTACCCATTAATCAACTTTTCCCCATAATTCTTCCTCACTTTTTCAGAAAAAAAAAAAACTTTATATGATTTACATAATTTTTACTTTATTTTTATATAATATTTGTCAAGTGTAATTATTACTAATAATACATACATACTTATGAGGTTGATCCAGAATTATCTGCATGAGAAACAGTGATTGATTATTTTATAACATGGTTTTTAAAGCAAAAAAAAAAAAAAATTTTCTTTAAATGGGAATTTTATTACTATAATTTTGTTTTGTTAGATCTACAGATGGATATTGATGTTTAGATATCCTGCTCCCTTTTATTTTTATAGCCATGACCTATGACCAACTGGAATTAGAACTAAAGAATCTATTTATGCCAAATTATATTATTCCTGGATGTCATCTGAAACATTTTCAGAGCTAAAGGGGTAGTGATAGCATGAGCCTCTAATTAAATAATTTGTATTTTTTAATTAGCATTTGAATATACTATGTCTTTTATTTAATAAATTATTTTCTTATGGTATTTTCCCAAAATTCTCAATATGATTTTATCTCAACTTCATTTGCTAACATGAGACATTTTATGAGATTTTTAAAAAATGGTATTAATATATGAACCTAGAAATGATAATACTCAAGGGCAGCTGAGTTACTACGAAGAGTGTCCCTGTTGGAACACTGAGGGCACAATTTCCTCTCATGGACACCTACCTAGCATGGTCTCTGAAGACCAGTAGCAACTTCTATGCCTCAAACTCTAGCAGTGTTGGTAAGTTATATTTTGACCAATAATACAATATTTTAAAAAGTATCTGACTTCTTTGGCATTAGAAGTTTATCTCTGTTGGAATGTTTTACATTTGTGGAATAGTTTTAAACAATGTATTTTTCTCATATTTTCACAAATGGAAATTCCATTTCATTACTATAAACACCACTTCACAGAAGTGTGCCTTTTCAGGATTCCAGGCCTTGTCTATGTAGAAGGAATGGATGCAGCCTAATTTGCTAGCCAGGTACTGCTCTTGGAGAAATGAGGGACAATCACAGTCCTGTCTTGTTCAGGCCTTTCTTAGGCTTCATTAGGCCCCACCATGGGCCAGGCCTTAAAGGCTGTTTTATGCATGTTGCAATGTGATTTGAGAAGTGCATCAGTGTTAGAAAAGTGCAGGGTAGATTAGTTTTCAGAATTTTTTTTTTTCTTCTTTTCCAGTGTCAGGGATTAAATCCAGCAAGCCAAACATTCTAGACAAGTACTCTACCACTGAGAAAATAAATAAATAAATTTAATTTGAGACAGGATCTTGCTAAATTCCCCAGGTTGGCCTTGAACTTGCAATCATGCTGTTTCAGCCTCCTTTGTAGCTAGGATTATAAAATTGTACTACTGTACATGGCTCAGAATTTTATTTCTTAATATGGGAACCAACTTCATTTTTCACCTTTGTTTCAAAATACCAATCTCTGGAACTTTAAGAGATGACCGAATAATGTTTCAGGATATTAAGTGCCCATTTTACAGAAACTCTGTTGGATTAATCTCACTATAATAAAAGGTATGAACATAAAATGCAATTCATGTCAAGAGGAGTGCCTCATAGAGGGGTGGGGTGGTGATCTGTTACAGTCCCATCTAGGGAGGCAAATGGGGGAGAATCACTTGAGCCAAGGAGTTTGAGGCCAGCCTGGGCAACATAGTGAGATCATCTTAAGAAAAAAAAATTAGATTAGAAACTGGTAAGAAGAGTGTTGTGATGAAAGAGAAGTGAGGTATAAGAACTTAAACTAAGGTGCTAGCAGTAAGAAAGGAAAAGAAGGTAGAATTATTAGAACTTGATGACAGATTTAATGTGAGGATAAGGGAGAGGAGGATGTGGAAACTGACTTTGGAGTTTTGACAGGGGAAAAATTTTGCTAACACAAAAAAAGGAAGTTGTGGGGAGGGACCAATCTGCTGGAAGAGATATAATCATTTCAATTTGGAATATCTTGATATGAAGAACTGAAACATCTAGGTAAAGATATGTGGCTGACATTTGAAACATGGCTGTGGAGTTATAGGATTTATGATTAATCTCAAAGAATTGATATTTGAAGCCACAGGTACAGATAAGATTACTAAAAGATGGGTTGTAGGCAATGTGCCAGAAAGACAAAGCACAAAGCTTTACGGGATTTCCTCATTTAATGCAGGCAAAGAGTGAAGTAACAGGGAAGGTCTGTTAAAAGGAAATGTATTTAAGAGGGCTACAGGTGGGCTTATTTGTAAGGAAAATATCTCTTGCCCACCTGGGGAGTCATTAACTTTGAAAGGCGGGTTATTTACTTAAAACAAGAGTGAAATGCAGACCATAAAGAACAAGTAGTGCTGATAAAGTATTGGAAACTAGAGTTTGAAGGTAGTTTCTCAAAATGTGGGGAGTTATCTGACTATGGAATGAAAGTAAGAATTGAAACTTTAGCAATAGCTGGCTGAATTCAAGTGCATCTGTAAAACACAAAAGGATTATCTAAGATTATCGGAGGTCTAAGATGATTTTGTAAGGGGATGAGATGGCATTATCTTATAGATTTCCTTTTGTTAGCATCACAATAATCCTTCCTATACATCACATAGGAAGGATTACTGTTTCTTGGTCTGCTAGGGAGGGGTAAGTAGAAGTGAATTTGGAGCTCAATAGTATGTAAATTTAGAAATGCTTTACCCAAATTCTTCAAACTAGGCAAAAAATGTGTTAGTCTCCAGCCCCTCTTCCTGGAGATTGAACCCAGGGCCACTCTACCATTGAGCTACATCCCAGCTCCCTATCTTTTTTTCTTTCTTTTTAAAAATTATTATTTTGAGACAGGGTCTCACTGAATTGCTGGGGGTAGCTTAAACTTTCCATCCTCATGCCTTAGTCTGCCAAGTAACTGGGATTACAGGCACAAGCCACCACACCTGGCAGAAGATGTACTCTTAATGTGACTGCTAATCAGCCATATTTCCGTCAGAGTAATGAAGATAATAACACAAATTTATACTAGAATTCTTTCTCAACAGATAAATTTCTAAAGTCTGATAAGAGCAGGCACTTACCAAAAAATTTACTTCTCATTTATTAAGCATTCTGACATCTTTGAAAACGATTTAAGGATCAAAAGTTCACTTCACTTGGGTAAAATTTTAACAAATTCTTGTAGCCACATTTATTTCCAAGTTAATCTTACTGCAAGGTACACAAGAAAGTATTTGTAAAGGATAGAATTTGTTTTGTTTTGCTTGCCTTTCTTGAATAGAAAAAGACTCTTGGTTAGTGGATAAATATGTCTTTGGCTCCACCTTCTGTACAGAGTGAAAAATGAAACTTGTAAGAAGTAACTGGTAAATTGTTTAATTGTTTACCATTTTGTGTTTTTGATTTCACCTTTTTAATAAAGCTTCGTTAATTTTTTTTACTATCACTTGTGAATTTTTCATTTATTGATTCATTCAGTAAATATTATGTATCAGGACCTATGGTAGATGCTAGTGAGGATTTTTTAGTTATGCACTGAAGAACAGTATCAGGTTGAATTTCATTGAGCTTTTATATTGACAGAATTTTGAAGAAGCTAACAAGTCATAGAGGAAAAAGAGAATGTTAGTTCAGTTTTTTAAAAAAGGGAATATGCTTTTTTTCCTCTATGGTTCCACAGGGGGTGCTATTTTTAAGAATCTATGTAAAAATTTGGCCAGGAGCAAAAACTAGAGGCTAGGAATCTGAAAGTTTTGATTTTGCATGTATATTACTTTTGATTACATGAAGAAAGACAACAACTAGTTACCACTAGGTAGAGAACAACTAGATCATGACCTGATTATTGTCCATTGTATACGAGTACTGAAATGTCACACTGTATTCCATAAATGTACAATTACTCTGTCAATTAAAAATAAAAGTATTTTTTAAAAAGAGAGACAAGATATTTGTACTATTGACAGTCTGAATATGGTTTGACTATGTAAGGAATATAAGTTTGCTGTGGACCATTAACAAATGGGAGTTACTTTATTATTTTATTTTAGAACAGATAAAGTAAACATTAATTATTTGATAACCATTCAGCAAAACAGTTATCTCTTCACCATCATAATTCACCATCATCTTGTACTTGGCATCGTTCTCAATGCTTTGGAAACAGAAAATGTAGAGAACATTCTATAAGTAAAAGTGATTTTTTATATGCAAAATTTTTACAAACATTTTAACAAATGTAACTTTAAAATAAAGTCTTGTTGAAAGGAAAAAGCCCAACAAACAAACAAAAGAAAAGAAAAAGAAAGAAAGGAAAGGAAAGACCCAGCGTTGCTGCTTCCAAAGTCAGCTGAGATAAAAATTCCCAAATGAAATATTTACAATGCTTGGTTATAGTACCACTTACAAAGTCATTAAAATGCCTTTCTGTTGTATGTCTAAGTCCATTTGGTGCACAGGAAGAGGAACCTATGGACAGCTTTATACAGTATTTGTCCTTTATGAACACCACCCAATTTAATAGAACTTTTATTTGGGATATTGTGAAACAATGTAATTATCTCCAAGAAATCATTTATCATAATAACTGTAAATCCTATATGTATTAAAAATATTTCAGTCCTCGTAAATCTGGGAATCACGAAAGTTGAAAATCCTACTAGGCCTTCAACAGCCTTCAGTTTACTTGTTGCTAGCAACTCAAAACAAGTAGTACTTTAGTGTCAGATGATTGTTGATAATAAAATAAAAAAGTCCAGAATTATTATAGCAGACTGATATACTCAGAGTTTCTTGTGACATTTTTTGGTGGTACCAGGGATAGAACTGAGGCTCCCAGTGACTTGGAAGGAGGAGACAGGAGAATCACAGATTCTCAAGGCCAGCCAGGGCAACTTAGTGAGACCCTGTCTCAAAATAAAAAATAGAAGGGCGGGGGAGTGTAGCTCAGTGACAGTGCACCACAGGTTCAATCTTCAGTACCACAAAATAAGAAAAAAGAAAAAGACTAATTATATAATTTCTGATAGGAATAACAGACTGAGGGGTTTATGCAATGACCTGGAGCAATTTGCTTATGTCCAATTTATCTTCTTTGTGGCATGTATTAGAGGTCACTGCAAAGGACTGAGTTGTATGAAGGCTATTCCTCCATGACATAACTATCAAATTAAAATAAGTCTTAGACCAAATTGTGATTTAGATACTGTTATTAGTCAGAGATATCCAAGGAAACAGAACCAGTAGTGTGTGTGTGTGTGTGTGTGTGTGTGTGTAAATGCATGTATTTGACAACAGTGACTCCTACAGAATGAAATGAATAGTGAGAAAATAAAAATTCAGCCAAGTGAAAATAAATAAATGAAACAGATTGAAAATGATAATAGACCCAGGACCAAGCAAATGCTAGGTAATCGCTCTCCCTTTGTGCTACATCCCGGTCCAGTGAAGAGATTGTGAGAACTTCGAACGAAGAGGTCCATGATAGTTTACTGGCTTGAGAGTGGCCTGATGACTGCAGCTACTCTGAGCTGTGGAATGGGACTGGGAAGCCCTGGAAAAATCATGGCAACAGAAATAAAAAAGAGAAAAGTCGTAGGCTTTTCTGGCACCTGGATATGTGAACATGGGCTGCAACGGTAATGGCACCTACATTGTGTAGATGGAAAAGAATAGAAGCTCCTTGCTGCCTGCAGACTTTTTCCAAGTCACTGGCACTATGGAGTGAACGGACCCTGCTCTCCTGAAACACATCACACCCAGCATCAAGACTGAAGGGCTCCTGGAAGCACCAGCTCTGACTAGAGTTAAGTCACCAGGAGCCCCAGAAGCCTACTCCTAGAGAAGGCTAAATTTAAGTTTTGGGAATATAAATATCTGAACAACACATATTAATTCATGAGTCAGGGGAGGTTTTTGAAAAGATTTTAAAATTAAAATATCACTAAAAAATTGGGCTGGGGATGTGGCTCAAGCAGTAACGCGCTCGCCTGGCATGCGTGCGGCCGGGGTTGGATCCTCAGCACCACATACAAACAAAGATGTTGTGTCCGCCAATAACTAAAAAATAAATATTAAAAAAATTCTCTCTCTCTCTCTCTCCCTCTCTTTCTCCCTCTCTCTCACTTAAAAAAAAAATCACTAAAAAATTAATGCATTCACCTGAGGGAATCTGCTCATGTAATTACGGAAGCTGAGAAGTCTCACAATCTGCCATCTTCAAGACCTAGGAAAGCCAGTTCAGTCCAAGTCTACAGGCCTCAGACCCAGGACACAGAGAAGATGAGATGAGATGCCCCAACTCAATAGGAAGGCAAGAAACAAAATCTACTCAGGCTCTCAACAGAAGGAATGATATCTACCACATTGGAAAGGGCCACCTCTGAGTTCAAATGCTAATCTCACCTAGAAATACCTAAATACAATTAGGCAGACCCAGAAACAATACTTAACCTGGCACTCTCTGGCCACTCAAGCTAACTATCACTGATTACTATTTAAACTTAGTCATCCAGCACTATTTCATGCAACGTGTTTTATATTATTTATAAAATTTTCTTTTTTTTTTCTTGGTGATATATTTTTCTTTTTCTTTTTTTTATAATTAGTTGTTCAAAACATTACAAAGCTCTTGACATATCATATTTTTTTCTTTTTCTTTATGAAACCTTAACTTTGTTCATTTTAGATGATGAAGCTACCACCTTTCATATAAAGTTCTTTTATGTAGAAGTGACATTGTTCCAGAGACAGCACTTGCACTGCAGTAGATGGCTTTAGCTACCACAGATCCCCAAAACCAATAGCTGGATAGAGGCCCATTTGAGGGTCAAAGTCACTGGTTTCCTAATATTGTTTATACTAAGGTCTCCAAATTATAGCCAATCTACAGATGTTGAATACCACTGATTTCAACAAGGAGAATTTATTTCTAACATCCTTGTGGTAATTAACAAACCACTAATTTCACTGATGAAAATCCATATCCGATGTTCAGGATACTAATTAATAAGAAAGGGTGCTTCAGAGACATGGATACAGAAGCACTCACAGATTCTCTGAGGTAACCTTTCTGATATGACATTTGCTAACCACCCTCATACCATGAAGTTTTTGTTGGAAATATTAAGCTACCCTATGTGTAGCTTAAACTATCCAACATAGGTTTATAGTACTATGCTTTTGTGGAAATGTTTTAAATTAAGATAAAAAACACAATAAGGGGAAACTGGGCCCTGTTTTACAGTGCTTGTTCCGTACTTTAGAAAATTAATTATTAGCTCCCCAAATTCTCACTCAACTTCTCACCCTCCTTGCTAGCAGCAGAGACAGCTGGTATTTGGTGTTCTTCTGATAATCTCATTTCATAGAATTTCCAAAATAGCAGATTTTATATGTTTGGAAGGTTCAGACAACTTTTTAATCTCTTAGAGTCATGTACTATTGAGATTCATTCCAGTAACTGATTTTTCTTAATTACCTTAAAATGTCCAGTAGTTTTAGTAGTTTTAGCACATGCTAAGCACGCACTCCACCACTGAGTTAATCTGCAGCCTAATTTTAGTAGCTCTTTGATTTTCATCCTTGAAATACTAGTGCATTTTAAATGTTGCAATTTAAAATATTAAAATGCAGGAAGTGAAACAAAGCAAGTTATGATTACTATGGATAATAGAATATTTTAAATATTTCTGAAGTATTAATAGAAGCCATGAAAAGGCTCAGTGGTGTGATTCTTGTTTCATGGGGTTTCTATGTAAAGTCTTTCAATAATTTGCCCTTTTATGAGACAGTTTATCCAGTGGGGAAAAGATTGCAGAGTGTGAATAAAATCCTTTGATTATATTCACCCATGGAAAGGCAGCATATTGTCTGTGTAGAGACTAAATCTAAAATGTAGCCAGCTTTAACAGACATTTTAATGAATTTACCAGTAAACAAGCTAGGACATAAAATCAATCTTCATTTTGAACCTTAATTAGGCAATGAAAATGGCAATTTTGGATTTCAATTCAAGAAACTGTTATGGAAAGCCTATTATTTATTTTAGTATTTCTGTGATGTTGAGTGCATGCAATCCTGATAAACTCAGCCTCTTCGAGTTTAAGTCAGATTCACTTCTATTTTTGGGTGGTGGATGGCTTCGAATATACGTCAAAAAAAAAAAAAAAGACAGACCGAGGCCTGATTATAAAATGCTTAGTCTACTTTAATATTTATATTAAGTGGCTATCAAGTTTAATTAAAATTTTTGCAAAGCTTTCTAATTTTGATATATATATGACAAATTATATGATTAAAAGTATATAAAATTACATAATAGTTCATTATAAGTCAAAGTGATTATCTTACTCCTAATATTAATTTAAAGTTGTCCTTTTTTGTGTGTGGTCCTGGGGATTGAACCTACAGTCTTGTGTAGAATAAGCAAGTGCTCTACCATGAGCTGCATACACATCAGTGTTTAAAATTTTTGATAAACATATTCCACAAATGTCAGTTTGTCAACTACCTGTATAATCTTATTTTGAAATTATCTCAAAACTTCAAATCTGAGGCCCTTCCCAAACAGAAGACCCAAGCCCAGTGCCCTTCTGTGGTGGACTTTCTGTTCAGCCTCTATACTCTTCAGTGGTATCTAGAAAGGAAAGGAGCTAGGTTAAGTTGACCACTGACTTGCTGCTCACTTTTGCTTTGGAAAATTCCCTCTCATTTTTTTTTAATGCCAACTTTCTAAAGTATACAGAAAGAGAAACGTATTCAAAATGTGTGTATGTGTGTGTGTGTTGTATATGTTTCATTTTTGCAGTACTGGGGAACTGAACCCAGAGAGATTGTACCACTGAGCTACATCCTGAGTCCTTTCAATTATTTATTCATTTATTTTTATTTTGAGACTGGGTCTTGCTAAGTTGCCTAGGCTGGCCTTGAATTTGCCATCCTCCTGTCTCAGCCTCCCATGTTACTAGAATTACAGATGTGGGCCACTATGCCTAGCTTCAAAGTATGTGATTTGAACATTTTCTAATACATCTGTTTAGCACACAAAATGGAACATTATAGTAACATCCTTGTAACCTTCTAATTTCCCCATAAGGGTAATAATTATCCTGGAGTCTCCCCTCCCCCCATCTTCAAATTGAATTTTTTTTTTCTAGTACCAGGAATTGAACCCAGGGATGCTTAACTACTGAGCCACACCCTCAACCCTTTTTATTGATTGATTGATTGATTGATTTTGAGACAGGGTTTTGCTAAGTTGCTGACGGCATTGCTAACTTGCTGACATTGGCTTTGAACTTGCCATGTTACTGTCTCAGTCTTCCAAGCCACTGGGATTACAGTTGTGAGCCATTATGCCTGGCTTCAGATTAAATTTTATAGTATATACTTCTGAGTGTCTGATTTCTTTCACGTTCATTCGTGTTGCTATAGTCAGGCAAAGATCATTCATTATCAATGTTGTATAATGCATCCTTTCGTGGATATGACAAGATTTATTTATCTTCTCTACTGTTAGTGGGATTGTTTTCTGTGTGTGGTTAGTGGGGTTTGAACCCAGGAGTGCTCTACCACTAGACTATAAACCCAGCCCTTTTATTTTTTATTTTTATTTTTTTGGTACTGGGACTTGAGCCCAAGGGCACTTAACCACTGAGCCACATCCCCAGCACCTTTTTGTATTTTATTTAGAGACAGGGTCTTATGGAGTTGCTTAGGGCCTGGCTAAATTGCTGAGACTGGCCTTGAACTGAGATCCTCCTGCCTCAGCTTCGAAGACATGCACCACCCATGCCCAGCCAACCCAACCCTTTTATTTCTTATTGTGAGACAAAGTCTCACTAAGTTGTCTAAGCTGACATGGAACTTGTGATTGTCCTATCTCCACCTCCTGAGTAACTGTGACTATAGGAGTACACCACCATGCCCAGAACAAAATTGATATTATGCACACACTCACATATATACGCATAGAAATTGGGTAAGATTCATTTTTGTAGATAGAGAAGCTTGGTTGGTCCAACATTTTACAAAGCCCTTTCTTTTCCCATTGTATTGTTATATTTTCTTGGGCACAGATTATGTGACTGTATATGTGTATGTAGGTCTATTTATGAACTCTATTCTGTTCCATTAGTCACATCATCTACCTTACCCCAATAACTTACTTCCTTTCTTTAAAAATTTTGTTGTTTTTAATGATACTGACAGTAGAATGTATTTTGACATCATACATACATGGAGTATAACTTCCCATTTTTGTGGTTGTACATGATGTGGAGTTACACTGGTCATGTATTTATACATAAACATAGGATCGTTATGTATGATTCATTCTACTATCTTTCTCATTGTTATCCCCCCTCCCTTTCCCCACTTCCCCCCATCCAATCTGGTGAACCTCCACTCCCCCACATATTGAGTGTTAGCATTCACACATCAGAGAGAACATTCATCCTTTGTTTTGGGAGGGGATTGGCTTATTTCACTTAGCATGATAGTCTCAGTTCCATCCATTTACAGGCAAATGCCATAATTTCATTCTTCTTTATGGCTGAGTAATATTCTGTTGTGGATATGTACCATATTTTCTTTATCCATCCATTCATCTGTTGAAGGGGACTTAAGTTTATTTCATAGCTGAGCTATTGTGAATTGCTATAAACATTGATGTGGCCACGTCACTATAGTATGCTATAACTTGCTTTCTTAATTACTATGTCTTTATAATATACTATGGCACATGGTACCATAAGTCTTTCAGTTTTATAATTCTTCAAGCTTGTATTGACTATACTTGACTTGAAATAGATATCCATGTTTTAAAAAGTAACTTTAAGCTGAGCATGGTGGCTCATGACTATAATCCCAATTACTTGTAAGCTGAGGCAGGAGGATTGCAAGTTCAAAGATAGCTTGTGCAATTTAGTGAGATTCTTAGCAAAGTACTTGCTTAGCATGTGCAAGGCCCTGGGTTCAAGCTCCAGTACTACAAGCAAAATAAAACAAAATTAACCTTGTGCTTTTCATACACACACACACACACACAATTTAAAAAAAAACAAAACAGAAATTAGAACCTGAGATTTTCGTTAGGATGCTGTAGAATTATGGATTTGGGAAGCATCAATATCTTTACTGACTCTTTTAATATTTGGATATGATGTATTTTTTTCAGATTTTCTTTAATATCTTGTAGTTTTCAAACTCCAGATCACCTTATTGGTTCTTGTTTGTTTGCTTAGAGATGGGTGGGGTCTTCCTATGTTGTCCAGGGAACCCCCATACTCCAGATCTCAAGTGATCCTTAGTTTATCTATAAAACATAATTCAAAAAAACTACAAATAAATAGAAGGAAGACCAAAAGGATAGAGGAAGGGAAATGGAGAGAAAGGAGAAATATTGGGACTGAAGTAGAGCAAATTACACTCCACACTTGTATGATTACATCAAAATGAACCCCAATATTATGTGTAACTATAATGCTAAAAAAGAAATAAAATAAATTTTAAAACAAGTTGATTTTTATTATATATTGTTTTTGTATCCTGCGGCCTTGCAAAATCCACTATTAGTAACTATTTTGTAGACTTCACCAGATCGGTCTACATACATTATCACATTGTTGGCAAATAAAGATAATTTTATTTTTTTTCAATCTTATGCCTATTATTATTATTATTATTATTATTTAATATTTATTTTTAGTTTTCGGCAGACACAACGTCTTTGTTTGTATGTGGTGCTGAGGATCAAACTTGGGCCACACGCATGCCAGGGGAGCGCGCTACCGCTTGAGCCACTTCCCCAGCCCCCTATTATTATCATCATTATTATTATTATTATTATTATTATTATTATTATTTTGTACTGGTTAGGAAGCCTGGTACAGTGCTAAACAAAAGTGATGAGGCAAGCATCCTTGCTTGAGCCTGATAGGTAAAAGACATTGGACTTTTCATCATTGAGTATAATGTCAGCCATAGATATTTTCCTCGGTATTGTAAAATTCTCTTTTATTCCTAGTGTGCTGAGTTTATATCAAGATAGACTATGCATGTTCTAAAATGATTTTTTAAAATCTACCTAGATACCCAGGTGGTTTTTCTTCTTAAGTCTACTGAATCAGTGAAATACTTTGAATATTTGTCACATGATGAATCAGCTTTCCATTCCCTGGATGAATCCCATTTAATCATGATGTGTTAATCTTTTTTTTTTTCACAATTGGATTTGATTTATTAATGTTTTGTTAGGAATAGTTGCCTCTATGTTTTATTTTTGTGCCAAGGATTGAGCCCATATCCTTAGCAAGCATGCACTCTACCACTAAGCTATACCCCAGTCACATCTATTTTTTTTTAAGGGATATTGGTCTAAAGTTTTCTTTGTCTCGTCTTAGTATCATAAAATATAATCCTTTTAAAATGGTTTGGGAAGTGTTTCTTTCACCCATTTTCTGAAAGTAGTTTATGTAGGATCAATATTACCTCTTCTTTAAATTCTTCATAGAATTTACCAGTAAAGCCATCTGGGCCTAAAGTTATCTTTGTGGGAAGGATTTTAATTATGAAATTAGTTTCTGTAGAAAGTATAGGGCTATGAAAGTTTTCCCTTCGTGATCAGTTTTGTTAATTTGTGTATTTCAAAGAAATTGTCTAATTTGTCTACCTTTCTCAGTGCTGGGATCCAACACAGAACCTGGCACATGCTAGGCAACTGCTCTCCCACTGAGCACCCCTTTTAAAAATTTTTACTTTGAGCCAGGGTCTTGCTAAATTTCCCAGGTTGGCCTCAATCTTATAAATGTTCCCATCTCAGCCTCCTGAGGAGTTGAGATAACAGGTGTTTACCACCACACCTGGCTGGTTAACATTTCTCATTAAACAATGTTGGATACAATGTTTCCTATCTTCTGGCCTCATAGTTTTTGAGAAGTGAGCTATTAATCACATTATTACTATCTTAAATATAAAGTAAGGCTGCTACTTTCAAGATTTGATCTTTTTTTCTTTAGTGGTACTGGTGATTGAACCAGGAACACTCTACAACTGAGCTACATCTTTGGCCCTTTGTATTTTGAGACTGAGTCCCACTGAGTTGCCCAGGATGGCCTCAAACTTGTGATCTTCTTGACTCAGCCTCCCAAGTTGCTAGGATTATAGGGGAGCACCACCATACCTGCTCAAGATTTGATCAGTATCTTTGGTTTTCAATAGTGAAAATTTTGTCCATTATGTCTTCAATTTAAATATTTTTTTCCACTATGTTCTCTTTTTCCACTTCCATCTAAAACCATTATATTTATAGAACCCTTTGCTAATTACTTACAGGTTCCTGAGGCTCTGTTCGTTTTTGTTATCTTTTTCTCTATTAATTGTATTCAGAATTTCTTTTGATCCTTCTTTGAATTAACTTGGTTCATTTTTTGTTTGTTTGTTTTAATTTTTGATGTTGGGAGGTGGGTGTAAAACCCTGGTTTGCTCTACCACTGAGCTATATCTCCAGGTCTTTTTATTTTTATTTTTTAAAACTTGAGACAGGGTTGCTCAGACTGAATTTATTTAATCGCATTAACAGCTTGTAATCCTCCTGAGTTGCTGGGATTATAGGTATGTCTCACAATCTATAGTGCTTATCTCCTTTCTACTGTTTTCCGTCTTTCTTTCTTTCCCTCCTCCTCCTCCTCCTCCTCCTCCTCCTCCTTCTCCTTCTTCTTTTAATTATATATTATATTTTTCAGGGCTTTGACTTCAGAATTTCCATTTTGCTCTTTTTTTTTCTTTTTCCTAATCATTTTTATTTCTCTACTGAGATTTATACAATTGTGAACATATACATATTTTGTTTTACTTGATTAAAATTAGTTAAAATAACAACTCAAAAGCCCTTGATTTCTATTTCTAACACTTGGTTCATCTCAATGTTGCTTGTAGTTAATTTTCTTTTCCATTGGCAATACATTTCATCTATATGGATTTTCATAAGGAAGACAATTTCTTATTGTTTTCTAAAAATATTAAATTGCTGTGATAGTGGATTCTGTTATTTTTCTATAATATGTGTTTGTTTTAGCAGGCAATAATTTATAACATTTGTGTAGGACAGAATTATTTTACAATTGGGACAATGCTGTTTATTTCTTGGGACATTTGGAAATCTGTCACTGTATATTGGTTAAGATAAGGGCAGTGGACAATCTAATGATTTGTACTGTACTGTTTTAAGCACAAAACTGCCCTGAAGCACCTGAGGTTGGTTTGTAAATTGATAAATGACATCTGGCATGACCAGTTAAACTCTCTGGCTTGACTTCTATACACAGAAGGGCATAAAAGTACTCACTGGAAACTTTTGGGCAGTTCTCCTGAAACCAAGATTTATCACACAATTCTTGGCAATTCAGTCCTGAGATGAAGTTCTTATTCCTTGTGTACGTATTCCAGGAGCCGAGCCTGGAAGTTTCGATGTTTGCCTGTATCCTCTTTTTCATGCTTACCATGTTGTTGCTTCTAATAGAAGTTTTAGAAGAATATGCCCTGAGAGTTTTATAAGACGTTTCAATTATCTAAGCTGGTATAATCCTTGCAAAATCGAACTGGGAGCTCTGTGTCTTGGGTGGCTGTTTAGTTTCCTTTCAGATCTGTTAGTATGCCTTGAATTTTTCCCACACGTGTGATTAAGGGGTTGGTAAAAGACATGGGTGAGCAGAATGTGGGAATTGCCTTTTAATCCAAAATTGACCTACCCTTTTTAAGGGCCACAGTTTTCTGATCTGCTAGTCCATTTACTACCCCCATTTGTCCAGGTCCCACAGCCTTCACCTCCAAGTGCGTTCCACCTCAGGCTGAAACTTGCAAAAACTGGGAACTCATTTCATAAAACCCCACTCTTCTAAGCAAGCACCTCCCATCAGTCTGTCTTTCTCCATTTACTCCCCAGTGATTCAGGTGGCTGCTGTTTTTATTAAGTCTAGACTTTATGATTATTTTCTGTGGAGGAGTCCCTCTGATTTAATCTTACTGCATTATTATGAGAAGTGGGAGTACTCTTGTGAGATTTTTTAAAATATTATCTTTTCCCATAAAAGTTGTTTTAAAATGAAAAAATAAAAAGTTAAATTTGCTTAGTGTACAAAAATCTATTACTGACCATGAATAAAAGGAGCATCTTAGAACCACAGCATTTAAAGGTAAAGCTGTTCTACCCATGAAACATGAATCCATTGTTCTCAACATAAGAATTGATCAGAAAAATTATTTTTACACAAAAATGAATTTGATCAGTTATCTGCTAATTGTAGCTCAGTGGCATAATTATGTGCTGGACTCACTGACTACAGTCCTGACCTTACTGGATGATGGCAGGTAGATAATAATGACAACTAGAAAGAAAGATAGCTGCATATAATACATAAACAGTTGGTCCTCTCTTCCTTTCACCATATTAACATCTACGTTCTATAATCTTCATAAAAATCCATTGAAGTAAATATTATGTATCTATTTAACAGATGAGCAAACAGATGTACTGGGAAGGTAAGTTACTATACTAAAAGATAAAACATGGGTTATTCAGTTCTTAAGCCTGGGCTCTTAATTACATGTACTGCATGTTTAATTACTACAAGTTAGTTGACTGTTGACTTCCTACCCCCCACCCCCAGTATTGTGGATTGAAACTAACACTGGTCTGCCACTAAGCTATATCCCCAGTCCTTTTCATTTTTCACTTTGATGGTTTTGTTAAATTGTTGAGGCTGACCTCAAATTTGGGTTCTCCTGCCTCTCAACCACTGAGCTATTCCTCCACACCTATTAGTTGACATTTATAAAAATATATGTGGATATGTTTGTGTATTTAAGTATGATTTCAGTATTTATTAGTAAGTAATATTCCTGGCAAAGGAAAAGTATTATTGAAGAAAAATATACTGCCAAATATCAATTCTATAAAAGTTTTTTTTTTTTGGTGTGTGTGTAAATTGTCATTAAATTTATCAGGAAATGAATGTATTTTATATGAGGCATATAAACAAGTTTATTTTAAACCATAATTATTTGAGTTTTCTTAGTTTATTTAAAAGAATTATGTCTTACAGTTAATACCTCTGGAAACCTATAGCATAATTAGTTTTATAGAATTAGACCTGTACAGCGGGGGTTGACAAACCACCATCCCCAAGCCAAATCTTGCCTGCTCTGCATAGTTATATATTTTATTCTTTCAAACTCTATTCTACTAAATATTATTTTATTCTATTCTTGGAATACAACATGATCATTGGTGTATGTATTATTCCTGGCTGCACTGGGTCTATAATGGAAGAATTGAGTATTTGCGACCAATGCACTATGGTCCCCCAGCCTACAATATTCACTCTCTGACCCTTTTTACAAGAAAGTTTACTGACTCTTACCCTTTTGGGATCCTCAGGATTCTCTTTCTTTTCCATTTTCCCCTTTTTCATTTTATTAACAGGGCACTTGAGAGTCAGAGGCTTAGTGAAGCACACTAATCTATTGTATATTCAGGACAAACAGGTCTCTGATCTATTTAGCACTTTGAATTAAGTTTTCTTCTTTTTCTTCCTCCTCTTCCTCCATCTCACATTTATAGAAAAGCATGGGTCTCTGAGTAGATTTTTCTAGTCTCTAAATCATTTCTCACTGTGTGAGAAATGTTAGGTTCATAAGCTGGGAAAAGTATTTCCTTTAGGATCACAAGCACAAAATTAAACCACAATGCAACTGATTTTCAAAGGCTACATTTTCCAAATAACACATGATTCGATGCTGGGAGCCATTAGCCAAGTAGGTATGACAATTTCCTTGCCAGCGTACCCCATGTTGCAGTGACATTGAATGTAGGTGACCTTGTTCAAGGACCAAGGCGGATTAGGGCGTTCCCGGTTTAGGTTCCAGGTTTAAGGTTTAAGATTATTCCTGCTGGGAATAGGGCGTATCCTGCTGCCTGAGTTCCCCTTGAGTTCTCACGGGATTCAGACAGTATATTTTGGAGATAGAAGCCCAGTGGAGGTGCATTTGGGGGAGAACGTAGATTTGGGCAGAGAACGTGGATTTCCCCAGAACATGTTTGTAGACGGCTGGTGTGAGTTCGGGAATAAAGAGTTGCTGTTTGAATCTACAAGCTGTGTGGTGGCTCGTGATTGTGTGCCCAGCCAGACTGCGGCATTTGTGCCCAGCCAGACTGTGGCAATTCGACAGACTATTATTTAGAAAACTAATGTCAGTGAATATTCTGTTCTCTCTATAAGAGCTCTTCACAAATTACCTAGCTTTTATATTTACTGAAATTTTCAGGAGTGTAATTGACCTGTCTACTGGTGGTTGTGGTTATCATGCTAATTTCTAAAGCGTTGTGATTGATAGTAAAACATTTAAAAAGTTAACAATCATAAATTTAGAAAGAAAAATACTGCCACAGCAGGTATCATTCTAATGGAGTGTTGCATGAATTTACTTTTCATGTTTCACTTCTTATTCTTAACATTGATCTCTAGAAACCAAATTGGTATAAAGACTGAAGACTTGGAGCCTGAAGTTTTACTTGTGTGTGTGTGTTGAACCTTCCATCCATGGGTGCAGACCACATTGATGGATAGGAACCACCGCTGCTCTGTGCCGCTGCTCTGTGAAAAGCATTGTTACTATTCAAATCTAAACATTAATTACAAAGGCTTTTACTGATAATACATCATCCGAACTCCTCCAACATTTTAGTGGGCAACTTGTGCTGGAATAGTAGTGTCAATCTCACAGAATTAAATATTTAATTGGCAAAGTTATTTTAAATGCAGATGACTGAAATCCACCAGAGATATATTAACTCTAAATCTTACAGTAGGGGCCTGAATTTTTAAAAAAGGTCTGCAGGTGAATAGGAAGCACACTAAAGCTAGTATTGAGGAAAATTTTTACCTGATATCTAGAAAACTGGAGTCTAATCTTGGTTGCCTTGTTAAATTGCAATGTGTCCTTGGATAAGTCACTTAAGGAGTGGAAAAAGGGTGGAGGCAGTGGGTTCCAAGCTGCTATCGAAAGTCCCTGCCTTTCTCTGTAGTTGCTTATTTTTTTTAAAGTTTTATTTTCTGTAAAAAGGGACTAATAATAGTATTCACCTCAAACTTGTTGTAATGATTAAGATAATGGTCCGGGCGCAGTGGCACATGCCTGTAATCCTCGTGGCTCTGGAGGCTGAAGCAAGAGTATTGCAAGTTCAAAGCCAGCCCCAGCAACTGTGAGGTGCTAAGCAAATCAGTGAGACCCTCTCTCTAAATAAATTACAAAATAGGGCTGGGGATGTGGCTCAGTGGTCAAGTACCCCTGAGTTCAATCCCTGGTACCAAAAAATAAAAAATAAACTAAAAAATAAAGATAATATAAACTGGGCATGGTGGCACAAGCCTATAATTTCAGATGCAGGAGAGACTGAGGCAGGAAAATCACAAGTTCAGATTCAACCTGGACAATTTAGCAAGACTTTGTCTTAAAATTAAAAAGGGCTAGAGATGTAGCTCAATGATTAGAGCCCTTGTCCAGCATGCATGAAGTAATAGGTTTAATTCTCAGAAACATGCAAAAAATTTTTTTAAAATATAATGCAGATAAATGTTTTGATGCAGTGTTGTCATATATGAAAAATTCAAAGTTAATTTACTTGATATTGCATTATTATTAGATATTCGGATTGATGCTAAAAGGTTATAGATCTGTAACTCAATATAAAAGGATACTTTTCTCCAAAAAACTTGAAGAAAGAGCTGGCCTTATTTAATTGCTTATTCATGTATCCCTATGTTAAAATAATCAATCATTGCTGCCTGCCGGGGTCTCCATATTACACTGTAAGGAGGACACAAAATTGAATGCTGTGGAGTCTCTGATCACCAGAGACACATATCCCAGTGGAAGATAAAGGACAAGAAAGCCAACTCAGTGTTCCTATAACTTTCCCTTTGAAGTACAATCACCTCATTACTGAGAAAATAAACTGATAATTCCGCAGAACACTTCTGGGATTTATTCTTACATAATGAGACACGGTGTATTACTCACACTCAGTGAGGAGATAAATAATGGCTCTTTTCAACAATTTGCGGTGTCATATTAATATTATTATGAAATTTATATTCCTTTTGTCAAAAGATAGAGTGTAAAGCCAAATATTTGAGCTGCTGCTTAAAAACAAAAAAAAAAAAAAAAGAAAAAAGGCTACAAGCATTTGCTAAAAGCTATTTCACCTAGTTCCACAAAGATGATAACAACTTCTATTAGAGAGTTTTATTTCCCTTCTTGAGTAGTATGGCATATACATATTAGAGAAGATTGCATTTTTTGAGAACTTTTTGCTGTAGAAATAGCTTAGATAAAATGAGCTAAGAGGGTTCAATTAAGTTCTCCTCAACCTGATGGCACTCACTGTCTTTGACTTTTATAAGAGGTTTTATAATTCTGTTGCTATAATTTTAAAGACTTAATAAAAATGGTGTTAATAGCCTTTTCATCATTTAAACTGTCTTCCCTTGAGAATTCCATTACTGCTTCTGATAAACTCCTTCTAGGAAGTGCAGGAGGAATGGGAAATATTTATATTATCATAGACATAGAAAATAGCCATGTTTATCTTATTAGAAATGGCACCAAGAATATGTTTAGTATTCTATAAACTAAATGTTATAGTTTTCTACTAAGTTAAATAAGAATATAGATGAAACATACTTGCTTTTCATATCAGAGTTCTCTTTTTCAAGTTTGAATTATAGAAATGTCCCAGGGGGAAATATATCTTGTATACCTAAAAATAAAAAAATGTAACATATATGGAAAACTAGTAGAAAACTAATTCAGATTGTGTACAACACTATTACTAGAAATAATATATAAATGGGTGAAATATATTTAACAAAATCAAAATGACTAACAGGTTAAAAAATTACCACCATTACATTTAAGGGCTGGGGATGTAGCTCAGTGGTAGCCTATCATGAATGAAGTCCTGGGTTTTATTCACAGCACAGAAAAAAACAAAACAAAATAACAAAACAACCACATTTAAAATGAAATAGCAGATTTTTAATAAGATTAGTATAGATTAAAAATAGCAATATATGACACTGATAAGGGTGTGATGCTACTGTATACATAAATTATGATTTTTTTTTTTTGTACTGGAGATTGAACTCAGGGGCATGCAACCACTGAGCCACATCCCCAGCACTATTTTGTATTTTATTTAGAGACAGGGTCTCACTGAGTTACTTAGTGCCTCACTTTTACTGAAGCTGACTTTGAACTCATGATCCTCCTTTCTAAGCCTCCCAAGGTGCCGGGATTACATAAATTATGATTTTTTGAAAGCAATTTAGCAATATAGAATTACTTTTTTTTTAACATACACACACTTTATTTCAGTCTGGTCTCTGAAGGTTACAAATGACAAAAATTCCTATCTCACATCAGCATGCACAAAATTAAAAAAAAGTTATTGTATTCTAGTTTCAGGATGGATTCTGTTATTAAAATATATTATTAGAAATCTGCCTCTTTCCATTGGTAGCTTCTGCCTTTTCTCTGTGTGGCTTCATAGCAAGGCAAGCTCTTTCCAGAAGTTGCTTGAAAGTTGCGTTTTTATCTTATACTGGGTAGAGATTCCAAGTGAAAGGGAATGATTTGTCCACAGCAGTTCCTGGAGAAACCAGGATGAGCCTTCTCACCTAGTTCTGTCTCATTTGGTACTCAGTTACTGCAACCACGAGGGCAGGGTGCCAGATTGCTCACACATGGGTCCCGAACACACTCTGGAACCAAGAAAGAAGTGGGCTTTACCCAAACCACTTTGGATGCAGGCTGCTTTACCAAAGTGAGGTGTTGTCACCAAAGAAAAGGAAATGAAGGCCGGTCAAGAAAAAGCAACAGACACTCACTTCATAATTTTACCCTTTATTAATGCTCCCATAAATTGATATCTAGAAATAATAAATGCAAATATTTGCATCCAAATGTTTATTATAGCTATAATGCTTAAAAAAAAAAAAACAAGAACAACTTGAATAATAATCTTCTTGTTTTTTTTTTTTTTTTTTTTGTACTCGTGATTGAACCCAGGGACACATAACCACTAAGCAACATCCCCAGTCTTATTTACATTTTATTTTGAGACAAGATCTAGCTAAGTTGCTTAGGGCCTTCCTAACTGCAGAGACTGACTTTGAACTCTCCTGCCTCAGTTTCCCCAGCCGCTGGGATTATGGGTGTGCACCACCATACCCAGTTTGATAATCCTCTAATTCAACAATAGAGAAATTGTAAAGTAAGGAATATATAATGACCTAAAGGAGCCATTAAAACTAGGTTTTCAAGTAGTTTTTAATGCTTATGAGGAAATGATATTTTATAATATGAAGCCATAAAGTCAGAATACAAGGCAATATGTACAATATTTATATGCAGAAATGCACAGGAAACAAATCTAGGAAAATCTATTAAAATGGTAATTAACTCTAAGAACTATTGAATTCACTTATTCATAAAACAAATACTTTTGGAGTGCTTATTTTATGGCAGGAATTTTAACTCTGAAGATTATTCTCTTTACATTTTCCATATTTTTAATGTTATAATAAGCAATGGGGAGGTGTTCTGCATTTAGATTGAAATTCTAATAACTTTACTTAAATCCTTATGATGTTTCAAATGCTATTTCAAGGTGCTTTCATATACACCATCTCACTTAATGTGCCTCTTATAAAATCAGTTACCAGTTTTATTTGTTCTATGTGGGTACTGTTCTTCTATAGGAGCCATAAATAAAATCTGTTGATAAACAGCATGATTTATTTGTTTATTCATCAAACGACCTATGAATTGTTGGTGGAATAAAATAATAATAATAATAACCCCTAATGGAGTTTCCTGAAATTAGGAAGGTAAGAAAGGTTTTAAATTATTATGGGTTAGTGAACAGGTTTTTGCAGTGGTTGGAATATATTAATTATTCTTTGTTTAAGCTAGTGAAGAGCTGAATAAATGTCAGCAATTCTGGCAAAATAATTTTATGTGAAGAGGTTGTTTATGTACAGCAGCATGCAACTGCTGTCTTAAAAATAATTTACAAAAACTGTTGCTCTGCAAAATTTCACGAATGCTCTTATTAATATTTATATATGTTAATGTTAAATATAATATGTATATGTTAAATATAGTCAGAGTTATCTTATTTTCTATGCATCCATTTGTGAATAATTTTCATCTTCTGGCTCAGGTAGAGTAAATTTGGTCAAAGGATCTTCTATTAAGAATTTGGGGCTGCTATCCCTTGAAACTCAGTATTGTGAAAGGACATTATTTTTGGAAGATGTGTTTCCAAGCCTCAGAGGAGACTGTTGTGGCAACTCTCCACCACACAAACACACACTCAAAGAGAAGGGGGGAAAAATGTAGGCACAGGTTTCTAGGTCAAGATTCTGCCAGAAGAGAATGCAGAATGGACTTCAAAGTCAACTGGAGGCAGTGACCTTGGCTAACCTTGGCTAACTGGGTGGTGATGGCTAAAGAAACCAGCAGACACTAGAGAGAACTTTCTTCCTTTTATTATGACCTAGGATTCTTATTATATATTATACATTGAGATAATTATTTTGGATTTATTTATTTATTTTGTGGCATATTTCAAGATATGCCTATTTTTTTCTTTTTTTATTGATTTAATATTTTAAAATACTTGACAGGAATGCATTACAATTCTTATTACACAATTTTTCATATCTTTGTATATAAAGTATGTTCACACCAATTCATGTCTTTCTATATGTACTTTGCTTTTTTTTGCATTGCAGTTCTTATTAGACATATATACCCCAATTTTTCATATCTCTGTATATAAAGTAGGTTGATACCCAATTTGTGTCTTCATACATGTACTTTGGATAATGATGTCCATCACATTCGACTATCCTTGCTAATCCCCTGCCTCTTCCCTTTCCATCCCTACCCTCTTCCATATCTAGAATTAATCTATTCCTCCCAAGCTCCCCCTCCCTACCCCACTATGAGTCAACCTCCTTATATCAGAGAAAACATTAGGCATTTGTTTTGGGGGGATTGGCTAATTTCACTTAGCATTTATCTTCTCCAACGATATCCATTCACCTGCAAATGCCATGATTTTATTCTCTTTTATTGTTGAGTAAAATTCCATTGTGTATATATACCACATTTTTTTATCCATTCATCCACTGAAGGGCATCTAGGTTGGCTCCACAGTTTAGCTATTGTGAATTGTGCTGCTATAAACATTGATATGGCTGTGTCCCTGGAGTATGCTGCTTTTAAGTCCTTTGGGTATAGTCTGAGGAGAGGTATTTTATTTTGGATTTAAATACTTTTTTTTCTTTCAGTGTTGAGGATTAAACCCAGGTCCTCACACATGCTAAGCACATGATTTCCACTGAGCTATACCTCAGTTATATATTAACTTCTATCACATATTACTCCTGGATATATACAAAAAAGAAGAAATATGAGCAAAATGCATTGGTTACAATAGTATTTAAAGCTTTTTTATACTTGGTGTAACAGAGACTTGAGAAATAGGGTTGTTGATACTTCAGTTTTTTTTGATCAATGCATTTTTTATTAATTGTTTTTATTTATATATGACAGCAGAATGCATTACAATTCATATTACACATATAGAGCACAAATTTTTCATATCTCTGGTTGTATACAAAGTATATTCACACCAATTCATGTCTTCAAAATGAACTTTTTTTATTTCTTATATACATGACAATAGTGGAATGCATTACATTCATAATTATCCATTCACAGCACAATTTTTCATAACTCTGTATATAAAGTATGTTCACACCAAATTATACCATTATACATGAGCTCTCTCTCTCTCTCTTTTTTTGCATTACAATTCTTTTTTTTTAAAGAGAGAGTGAGAGACAGAGAGTAAAGAGAGAATTATTTATTTATTTATTTATTTATTATTTTTTTTTAAATTTTTTATTGTTGGCTGTTCAAAACATTACATAGTTCTTGATATATCATATTTCACACTTTGATTCAAGTGGGTTATGAACTCCCATTTTTACCCCATATACAGATTGCAGAATCACATCAGTTACACATCCATTGATTTACATATTGCCATACTAGTGTCTGTTGTGTTCTGCTGCCTTTCCTATCCTCTACTATCCCCCCTCCCCTCCCCTCCCCTCCCCTCTTCTCTCTCTGCCCCCTCTACTGACATTCATTTGTCCCCCTTGTTTTATTTTTCCCTTTCCCCTCACTTCCTCTTGTATGTACTTTTGTATAACTCTGAGGTTATAACTTCCATATATATGTATAACTTCCATATCCATGCAATTTCCCTTCTCTCTTCCTTTCCCTCCCACCTCTCATCCCTGTTTAATGTTAATCTTCTTCTCATGCTCTTCGACCCTACTCTGTTCTTAGTTACTCTCCTTATATCAAAGAAGACATTTGGCATTTGTTTTTTAGGGATTGGCTAGCTTCACTTAGCATAATCTGCTCTAATGCCATCCATTTCCCTGTAAATTCTATGATTCTGTCATTTTTTAATGCAGAGTAATACTCCATTGTGTATAAATGCCACATTTTTTTTATCCATTCATCTATTGAAGGGCATCTAGGTTGGTTCCACAGTCTTGCTATTGTGAATTGTGCTGCTATGAACATCAATGTAGCAGTGTCCCTGTAGCATGCTCTTTTTAGGTCTTTAGGGAATAGACTGAGAAGGGGAATAGCTGGGTCAAATGGTGGCTCCATTCCCAGCTTTCCAAGAAATCTCCATACTGCTTTCCAAATTGGCTGCACCAATTTGCAGTCCCACCAGCAATGTACAAGTGTACCCTTTTCCCCACATCCTCGCCAGCACTTGTTGTTGTTTGACTTCATAATGGCTGCCAATCTAACTGGAGTGAGATGGTATCTTAGGGTGGTTTTGATTTGCATTTCTCTGACTGCTAGAGATGGTGAGCATTTTTTCATGTACTTGTTGATTGATTGTATGTTATTTATTTTTTTTTTAGTTATCGGCGGGCACAACATCTTTGGTTGTATGTGGTGCTGAGGATCGAACCCGGGCTGCACGCATGCCAGGCGAGCGCGCTACCGCTTGAGCCACATCCCCAGCCCTACAATTCTTAATATACCTTTATACCACAACTTATCATATCTCTATTTGTATATAAGGTATGTTGATACCAAATTCACATCTTCATACATGTATTTTGTATAATGATGACCGTCTCCTTCCACCATCCTTGCTATTCCCCTTCTCCCTCCCATACCCTCCCACCCCTATTCCCTATCTAGAGGTAATCTTCCTCCCATGTACTCCCTCCCTACCCCACTTTGAGTCACCCCTCTTATATCAGAGAAAACACTCGGCATTTGTTTTTTGGGGATTGGCTAACTTCAATTAGCATAATCTTCTCTAATGCCATTCATTTCCCTGCAAATGACATGATCTTGTTCTTTTTTAGTGCTGAGTAATATTCCACTGTGTATAAATGGCACTTTTTTTTTCATCCATTCATCCACTGCAGGGCATCTAGGTTGGCGCCACAGTTTAGCTATTGTGAATTGTGCTGCTATAAACATTACTGTGGCTGTGTCCCTGTAGTATGCTGTTTTTAGGTCCTTTGGGTATAGTCTGAGAAGAGGAATAGCTGGATCAAATGGTGGTTCCATTCCCAGCTTTCCAATGAATCTCCGTACTGCTTTCCAAATTGGCTGCATTCATACACCAGCAGTGTATGAGTGTACCTTTTCCACCCGCATCCTCACCAATACTTGTTATTTGTCTTCATAACAGCTGCCATTCTTACTGGAATGAGATGGTATCTTAGAGTAGTTTTGATTTGCATTTCTCTGACTGCTAGAGATGATGAGAATTTTTTCGTATATTTGTTGATTGATTGTATATCCTCTTCTGAGAAGTGTCTGTTCAGGTCGTTGGCCCATTTATTGATTGGATTATTTGTTTTGTTGGTGCTTATATTGTTGAGCTCTTTATATACCCTAGAGATTAGAGCTCTATCTGAGGTGTGAGGGGTAAAAATTTGTTCTGAGGATGTGGGCTCTCTGTTCACCTCACAGATTATTTCTTTTGTTAAGAAAAACCTTTTTAGTTTGAATCTATCCCATTTGTTGATTCTTGTTTTTAATTCTTGTGCTATAGGCGTCTTTTTAAGGAAGTTGGGGCCTAGCCCCATGTGATGAAGATTAGGGGCCTACTTTTTCTTCTATTAGACGCAGAGTCTCTGGTTTAATTCCTAGGTCCTTGATCCATTTTATGTTAACTTTTGTGCATGGCAAGAGATAGGAATTCAATTTCATTTTGTTGCATATGGATTTCCAGTTTTCTCAGCACCATTTGTTGAAGATTCTATCCTTTCTCCAGTGCATGCTTTTGGCACCTTTGTCTAATATAAGATAGTTGTATATTTGTGGGTTAGTCTCTGTGTCCTCTATTCTGTACCATTGGTCTACCAGCCTATTTTGGTGCCAGTACCATTCTGTAGTATAGTTTAAGGTCTGGTATAGCGATACCATCTGTTTCACTCTTTCTGTTAAGGATTGCTTTAGCTATTCTGTGTCTCTTATTTTTCCAGATGACTTTCATCACTGCTTTTTCTATTTCTATGAGGAATGCCATTGGGATTTGGCTCAGAATTGCATTGAACCTGTATAGTGCTTTTGGTAGTATGGTCATTTTGATAATATTAATTCTGCCCATCAAAGAGCAAGGTAGATATTTCCATCTTCTAAGGTCTTCTTCTATTTCTCTCTTTAGGGTTCTGTAGTTTTCATTGTATAGATCTTTCACCTCTTTTATTAAGCTGATTCCCAAGTATTTTCTTTTCTTTTTTTTTTTTTTTTTGAGGATATTGTGAATGGGGTAGTTTTCCTCATTTCCTTTTGAGAGGATTTGTCACTGATATACAGAAATGCATTTGATTTATGGGTGTTGATTTTATATCTTGCCACTATGTTGAATTCATTTACTAGTTCTAGAAGCTTCCTGGTGGAGTTTTTTGGCCCTTCTAGGTATAGCATCATATCATCAGCAAATAGTGCTAGTTTAAGGTCTTCTTTTCCTATAGTTATTCCTTTAGTTTCTTTCATCTAATTGCTCTGGACATCATTTCTAATCCCATGCCCCTCTCTTTCCTTCCCACCCCTTTGCCCTATCTAGAGTTCATCTATTACTCCCATACTCCCTCTCCCTACCTATGAATCAGCCTCCTTATATCAGAGAAAACATTTGGGTTTTGTCGATTGGCTAACTTCACTTAGCATTAACTTTTCTAAGTCCATCCATTTACCTGCACATGCCATGATTTTATTCTCTTTTGTTGCTGAGTAATATTCCATTGTGTATATATTCCAAATTTTTTTTATCCATTCATCTACTGCAGGGCATCTAGGTTGGTTCCACAGTTTAGTTATTGTGAATTATGCTGCTATAAACATTGATGTAGCTGTGTTCCTGAAGTATGCTGTTTTTAAGTCCTTCAGGTATAGACTGAATACAGGGATAGCTGGGTCAAATGGTCGTTCCTTCCCAATTTTTCAAGAAATCACCATACTGATTTCCATATTGTCTGCACCAATTTGTAGTCCCACCAGCAGTGTATGTGTTATCCTGTTATCCCTAATTTTTCTAGTGTTTTGAACACGAAGAGGTGCTGTATTTTGTCAAATGCTTTTTCTGCATCTATTGAGATGATCATATGATTCTTATTTTTAAGTCTTACCTTTTTCCTGACACCCTCACCAACACTTATTGTTGTTTGTACTCATAATAACTGCCATTTTGACTGGAGTGAGATGAAATCTTAGAGTAGTCTTAATTTGCATTTCTCTAATTGATAGCAATGATGAACATTATTTCATATATTTGCTGATTGATTGTATATGATCTTCTGAGAAGGGTCTGTTCAGGACATTGGCTCATTTATTGATTGGATTATTTGGGGTTTTGTTGTTGTTGTTGTTTTGTGTGTGTTTAGCTTTTTGAGTTCTTTATATACCCTAGAGATTCTTGCTATATCTGATGTGTGAGGGGTAAAAATTTGCTCCTAAGATGTAGGCTCTCTATTCACCTCACAGATTGTTTCTTTTGCCGAGAAGAAACTTTTTAGTTTGAATCCATCCCATTTATTGATTCTTTATTTTAATTCTTGCACTATAAGGAAGTTGGGGCCTAATCCCACATGATGGAGATTAGGGTCTACTTTTTCTTCTATTAGACATAGGGTCTCTGATTTTACTCCTAAGTCTTGGTCCATTTTGAATTGAGTTTTGTGCATGGTGAGATATAGGGGTTTAATTTCATTTTGTTGCATATGAATTTCCAGTTTTCCTAGCATCATTTGTTAAAGAGGCTATCTTTTCTCCAATGCATGTTTTTGGCCTCTGTCGAATATAAGATAATTGTTATTTTGTGGGTTAGTCTCTTTGTCTTCTATTCTGAACCATTGGCCTACCAATCTTTTTTGGTGCCAGTACCATGCTGTTTTTGTTACTATTGCTCTGTAGTATAGTTTAAGGTCTTGTATAGTGGTGTCACCTGCTTCTCTCTTTCTGTTAAGGATTGCTTTAGCTATTCTGGGTCTCTTATTTTTCCAGATGACTTTCATCACTGCTTTTTCTATTTCTATGAGTAATGTCATTGGAATTTTGATTGAAATTGCATTAAATCTGTATAGTGCTATTGAGAGTGTGGTCATTTTGATAATATTAATTCTGCCCATCAAAGAGCAAGGTAGATCTTTCCATCTTCTAAAGTCTTCTTTGATTTTTTTCTTTAGGGTTCATTATATAGATCTTCCACCTCTTTTGTTAAGTTGATTCACAAGTTTTTTTGTTTTCTTTTTTTTTTGGTTGTTGTTTGTTTTTGAGGCTATTGTAAATGAGTTGTTTTCCTCGTTTCCCTTTCTGATGATTTGTCACTGATATACAAAAATGTGTTTGATTTTGGGGTGTTAATTTTATATCCAGCTACATTACTGAATTCATTTACTAATTCTAGAAGTTTTCTCATGGAATTTTTTTGGGTCTTCTAAGTATAGAATCATATCATCAGCAAATAGTGCTAATTTGAGTTCTTCTTTTCCTATCTGTATCCCTTTAGTATCTTTCATCTGTCTAATTGCTCTGGCCAGTGTTTCAAGAACTATGTTAAATAGAAGTGGTGAAAGAGGGCATCCCTGTCTTGTTCCAGTTTTTAGAGAAAATGCTTCCAATTTTTCTCCATTTAGAATAATGTTGGCCTGGGGCTTAACATAGATAGCCTTTATTATGTTGAGATATGTTCCTGTTATTCCTAATTTTTCCTAGTGTTTTGAACATAAAGGGTGCTGTATTTTATCAAATTCTTTTTCTGTGTCTATTGAGATGTTTGTATGATTCTTACCTTTAAGTCTATTGATATGATGAATTACATCTATTGATTTCTGTATGTTGAACCAACCTTGCATCCCTGGGATGAACCCCATTTGATTGTGATGCACTATCTTTTTGATATGTTTTTTTAATTTGATTTGCCAGAATTTTATTGAGAATTTTTGTATCCATATTTATTAGAGATATTGATCTGATATTTTTGATGTATCTTTGCTTGGTTTTGGAATCAGGGTGATATTGGCCTCATAGAATAATTTAGGAAGTGCTTTCTCTTTTTCTATTTCCTGAAATAAATTGAAAAGTATTGATATTAGTTCTTTAAAGGTCTTGTAGAACTTAGCTGTGTATCCATCCAGTCCTGGGCTTTTCTTGGTTAGTGGGCTTCTGATGGTATCTTCTATTTCATTGCTTGAAACTGATCTTTTAAATTGTGTATATCATCCTGATTCAATTTGGCAAATCATATGACTCTAGAAATTTGTTGATGGCTTTGAGGTTTTCTATTTTAATGGAGTACAAGTTTTCAAAAATAATTCCTAATTATCTTCTGTATTTCTGTAGTGTCTGTCATAATATTTCCTTTTTTTCATCCCGTATGTTAGTAATTTGAGTTTTCTCTCTCCTTCTCTTCATTTGCATGGCTAAGGGTTTATCAATTTTATTTATTTTTTCAAAGAACCAACTTTTTGTTCTGTAAACTTTTTCAATTGTTTCTTTTGTTTCAATTTCATTGATTTCAGCTCTGATTTTAATTATATCCTGTCTTCTACTGCTTTTGGTGCAGTATTGTTCTTTTTCTAGGGCTTTGAGATGTAATGTTAAGTCATTTATTTGTTGACTTTTTCTTTTTTAAGGAAAAAACTCCATGCAATGATCTTTCCCCTTAGAATTGCTTCCATAGTGTCCCAGAGATTTCCATAAGTTGTATCCATGTTCTCATTCACCTCTAAAATTTTTATAATCTCCTCCTTGATGTCTTTTGCAACCCCTTGATCATTCAGTAGCATATTATTTAGTCTCCAGGTGTTGGTGTAGCTTTTATTTCTTATTTTATCATTGATTTCTAATTTCATTCCATTATGATCTGATAGAATGCAGGGTAGTATCTCTACTTTTTAAAATATTTGCTAAGAGTTGCTTTGTGGCATAGTATATGGTCTATTGTAGGGAAGGATCCATGTGCTGCTGAGAAGAAAGTGTATTTGCTTGTTGAAGGATGAAATATTCTATATGTGTCCGTAAGTCTAAGTTATTGATTGTATTAGTGAGTTCTGTAGTTTCTTTGTTCAGCTTTTGTTTGGAAGACTTATCCAGTGGTGAAAAAGGTGTGTTGAAGTCACCCAAAATTATAGTGTTGTGGTCTGTTTGACTCTTGAGAAAAGTTTGTTTAATGAACATAGATGCTCCATTGCTTGGGGCATATATATTTATAATTGTTAAGTCTTATTGGTGTATGGTTCCCTTGAGCAGTATGTAGAGTCCTTCTTTATCCCTTTTATTTAACTTGAGCTTGAAGTCTACTTTATTTGATATGAGGATGGAAACCCCTGCTTGCTTCTACAGTCCATGTGAGTAGTATGATTTTTCTGAACCCTTCACCTTCAGTCTGGATGTTTTTTACTATGAGATGTGTCTCTTGGAAGCAGCATATTGTTGGATCTTTTTTTTAAATCCAATCTGCTAGTCTATGTATTTTGATTGGTGAGTTTAGGCCATTAACATTCAGAGTTATTATTGAGACATGATTTGTATTCCCAGCCATTTTTGCTTATTTTTGGTTTTTAATGTGACTTGGTTTCTCCTCTGATTAGATTTTCCTTTAGTGTAATACCTCTCTCTGCTGATTTTCATCATTGATTTTCATTTCCTCTTTGCGGAATATTTTGCTGAGGATGTTCTGTAGTGCAGGCTTTCTAGTTGTAAATTATTTTAACTTTTGTTCATCATGGAATATTTTTATTTAATCTTCAAATCCAAAGCTTAATTTTTCTGGATATAGGATTCTTTTTTTTTTTTTTTTTTTTTTTTTTTTTTAATTTTTTATTGTGGGTTGTTCAAAACATTACAAATTTCTTGACATATCATATTCCACACTTTGATTCTAGTGGGTTATGAACTCCCACCTTCACCCCATACACAGATTGCAGATTCACATCAGTTACACATCCATTGATTTACAAATTGCCATACTAGTGTCTGTTGTGCTCCGCTGCCTTTCCCATCATCCACCCTCCCCCCTCCCCACCTCTCCCCTCCCCTCCCCTCCTCTCTCTCTACCCCCTCCACTGTATAACCCTGAGGGTCTCCTTCCATTACCGTGCAATTTACCTTCTCTCTTGGATATAGGATTCTTGATTGCCATCCATTTTCTTTCAGAGCATGGTATATGTTGTTCCATGATCTCCTGGCTTTGAGAGTCTAGGTTGAAAAAATCTGCTGAGATATGAATTGGTCTCCCTCTATATGTGATCTGATTCCTTTCTCTTGTGGCTTTTAAGATTCTATCCTTATTCTGTATGCTAGGCATTTTCATTATAATGTGCCTTGGTGTAGATCTGTTGTAATTTTGTACATTTGGTGTCCTGTAAGCCTCTTGTATTTGGTTTTCCAATTCGTTCTTTATGCTTGGGAAATTTTCTGATACTATCTCATTGAAGAGATTGTGCTTTCCTTTGGTTTAAAACTCTGTGCCTTCCTCTATCTCAATAACTCTTAGATTTGGTTTTTTTGATGCTGTCCCATAATTCTTGGATGTTCTGTTCATGGTTTCTTACTATCTTCATTGTGTGATCAACTTTATTTTCCAGATTGTATACTTTGTCTTCATTATCTGACATTCTTTCTTCCAAGTGATTTAGTTTGTTGATTATGCTTTCTATTGAGTTCTTTATTTGGTTTATTGTATCCTTTAACTTCAAGAATTTCGGACTTTGTTTTTCAGAGTCTCTATCTCTTTCTTGAAGTAATTTTTTGCTACCTGTATTTGTTATCTTATCTCTTTGTTGGAATGATCAATTTTTGCCTGTATTTGCTTATTTAGGTCATTCTTTAATTCACAGGTCATTTTAATTATGAATCTTCTGAACTCCTTCTCTTTCATCAACTTCGCTATCCATGGGTTCTGTTATTGTAGTATCCTGGTTTGTTTGGGGCACTTTCCTCCCTTGTTTTTTCATATTATCTATGCATCTTCCTTTCTTGCAGCGTGAATCTTAGATATTACAGTTTCTTCCCTATATTCTTGTAGTACCCATGCAGATTTTCTGTACCTCACCTTGATATTGGGCTTCCAGACCCTGCTGGTGTCCTCAATGTATGCTACTGCATTTAAAGGTGGTGGGAACAATAGCTGGGGTAACTTGAGATAATTGTTAAGGTGCCCCAAGAAGAATGCAAAGTCTTACAGAGATGGGGCTGAAAGGGTAGGCCTCACAGCCCCTTTGGGATGCCTGCTCTGAGATGCAGCGGCTTCTAGGCCCTGTCTATTGTCAAAAAGGTAGGGGCTACTGTGTGGGGAAGGCTATGGTGATGACTGCAGTGTCCCAAGATGGAAGTGGGTTAGGGGTGGGCTCTCAGGTGTGTGTGGGAGGGACAAACTCGGACCTACCCTTGACCTGGATTCAGCGTAAGTCAGTGAGGGCAGATCTGGTCCAGGCTTGACCTCCCATGGTAGTCTGCTGGTTGGAAGGAGCAGTCCTGTGCCAGAGGGTAGGCTCAGTCTGGTGTCTGCAGGTGGCGGGATGGACCGGGCCTACTGTGAGCCTGGATCCTGTGTAGGCCAGTGTGGGCAGATACTTCAGTTTTTTTTCATAAAATATCATCATTTGTGCAAGCAAGAGTACTAGTGATCCATAATCTTTTAAATTATGAAACATTCATACAAAAAGGGTATGTAATGTATTGGTAAGGTTGAACAAACAATTAAAAAGCCAACTCCTATGTTGTGAGAACTCCCAAAACCCATCATGCACTTCTTCTTTTTCCTTTACAGTAACTACAGTCTGCTTTTATGATAACCATTGCTTTTCTTTATAGCTTTACCAACTAAATTTGCATCCATAAACACAGAGATTTTTCCTTTCCCC
This sequence comes from Marmota monax, assembly GCF_021218885.2. Taxonomy (NCBI): domain Eukaryota; kingdom Metazoa; phylum Chordata; class Mammalia; order Rodentia; family Sciuridae; genus Marmota; species Marmota monax. Next base: position 2,972,520 of record NW_026694256.1, on the reverse strand, counting down.
ATTTTCTGTCTTTCTGCATTACAGTGGACTCCTAATTCGACCACAAATACCTGGGCCTCATTCTCTTGAGTGATAAGAGGCAGTAAAAGGTAGATGGTATTGAGTATGATCATGAAGTCAAGCCACCTAGAGCTGCCAGAGGAGTCATAGCTCCTACAAGATTATTGATATATGGTTTCTTCCTAGACTTGAAACCAAGAGGTAGTCAATTCACTGAATCTCCTGATTAGGAGTCAGAACAGAGGGGACATAGGTCACTAATGTGGTCTCTGAATGGATTGAAGAATTTTTCTATATGGGGTCAAAATGTGGGCAGTTTTTGCTGGGAGCTGTGGCCCATGCAATCCCAATTACTCAGGAGCCTGAGACAGGCAGATTTCAAGTTTGGGGACAGCCTCATCAAAGAAAGGAGGCCCTTAAGCAACTTAGTGAGATCCTATTTCAAATTAAAAAGTAAAAAGTCTGGGGATGTGGTAAAACAAACAAATAAACAAAAGCAGGATACTTTTTGAGCAGGCTAGAGGAGAGGCACATCTCACTATTTACTTTTCCTATCCCGCAAAACAAAAAAGATGACAGATGCTCTCTGCTTATAGAATCAGAGCTTAGTGTGCCAGGATAACCTGATACACATTATGTCTCCAATTTGCTGAAATCCAAACACTGCTCTTAGTGATTCATGCAAAACCCAGTAGGGTAGGTAGTGAAGATATTATTGTACAAATCAACTTGCTTTAATTTATACTTTGAACTCTGCATGTCGTCCCTAAAATGCTGAAGGAGGTAGGAGAGGGATGGAAGGATGGGTACTGAGTCAGATAGAAGTAAGAAGTATGCTGGTGTGCTACTGAACAGTAGGGTAATTGAGATAGCAATAATGTTCTGTGTATTTCAAAGTGCTAGAAGTAAGGATTTTGAATGTTTTTACCATAAAGAATGATAAATGAGGAGATATATTTATCATGATTTATACTTAACACAGCATATATACATATATGTGTATACTGAAACATCACACGATATCTTAATGTTTAATTTTTATGTTTTTATGTATCAGTTAAAATGAACTTAATTAAAAAATAAAATACTTAAAGGACACATATGAGTTATACTAAATCTTGGTGGGTTTTCATTTCTAACTTCATGAAAAATGCACGGTTTTACATTGTTTCTGGATAAGATTTATTTCAAAGTGACCTCATGTATTATTTTAAAAGTTTCATTCCGTTTCTAGCAGACTTTACATTTGGAGGTTGAGGAGAAGACTTGCTAGCCTGTTGGATACAGTATTCCAATTTCTAGTAGCCCTACCTTGTATGGCAAGAGAGTTGGTCTGATTTTCTTTCTGCTGCAGTTGCGATGCTTACCACTAGAGGGAGGGATCAGACCATGCCGCTGCAAGACTGGGCTAAGGACTTCCTTGGCTACTTCACGTTCTTCATTGGCAGTTGGAAGCAGACAAGTGTAACTCAGGAGACCTTGGTTAATAAAAGCAAATGTCCTCTAGTTAAATGAAAGAGACAATTTTGCAATACCAGTGAAAAGAAGGAGTCTTGAAGTGAGAAAAACTAAGGGGCTTTTATGGTTGGGATGTGAGGGGTCCTCCAAAACCTCCTGTATCAATACAGGAATGTTTACAGGTAAAGTGATTGGATTGTGAGAGCTGTAACCTTGTTGCTGGATGGTAATTGTAGGGAGGTGGGGTGTGGCTGGAGGAGGAGGGTTACTGGGTATGTGCCCTGGAAGGGTTGTTCTTCCTTGATCTTCCTGTGGCACCCCCTCCCTTTCTCTTCCTCTCTCTCTTCCTCTCTCTTTCTTTCTCTCTCCTTCCTGAACCCACCATAGCAGAGAAGTTTTCCTCCTCTGGGCCTTTCCTGCATGATGTGCGGCTTCACCGTGGGCCCAGAGCAATGGAGTCAGTCATCTATGGTCTGAGATCTCTGAAACTGTGAGTTCCAAATAAACTTTCTTCTAAATTGTTCTTGGGTATTTTTGTCACAGAGATGCAAAGTATCCTAGAGCAAGGTTTCTCAACCTCAGCACTATTAACATTTTATTTATTCATCTTTTAAGGTTTCACGTATTTAGTACCAAACCAACCTAGTAGTGCAGTGTATAGAATCAAAAAGAAAAATCAGATTCTCAAGAAAACACTTCCAACTGTCCAAATGGGTGAAATTTTATGCTTGGTATAGTAAGGTAATAGTAACTTTGATATAGCATAAATAGACCCAACATTTGCTGTTGTATTCTTTATAAACCAAGCTTGGTTCTTCTCCAATGTCTGCTCTTGGGGTTGCACCTAATTTTTGTTATCAGTTTTCACCCAAAACTGTTGAGGGAAGCCTGAAGTTTTTATTTTTGTTTCTTGGCCAAGAGATTGCTTGATTCTGAGAAGACAAGAAGAGTAATAGAGACAAGCATACACACCATGATCAGGGAAAAGACCACTACTGACTTTTTAAAAACAAATTTCTATTATTTACTTATTTGGTACTGGGGATTGAACTCCAGGGCATTGGAACACTGAGCCGTATCCCCAGCCATATTTTGTATTTTATTTAGAGACTTAGTTGCTTAGCACCTCACTTTTGCTGAGGCTGGCTTTGAACTTTCAATCCTCCTGCCTCAGTCTGAGCTGCTGAGATTACAGGTGTGGGCCACCACACCTGGCTTTCTACTATTAACTTTTAAATCAAACAATTCTTTGTTAGTGGGGCTACCCTGTGTGTTATCAGATACTTAATAACATCTCTGGCTTCTACTTATTAGACATAAGTAACACCTTTCTCCCAGCTATGACAACATGATACCATCATATATCCCAGGGGAGCAAAACTGACTCTGATTGAGAAAAACTGTCATTGAGATCCAAGATCTTCTGAAGACCCGAGGCCTCAGAGAATAAATGAAAGATGCCTTCTTTCTGTTGCCTAGGGAATGCAGAACTCTTCTTGTTCTAGGGATCCAGAGTTCAAGGCTATGCATGGAATGGACTGGAATCATCCTAAGTGAAGTCTAAATGAAGGACAAACAATATCCTAGCATGCAGTATAGAGACAAAAGAAATAAGAAATAGCCTGAAAGCTTGGGAGAAAAGACAAATTGATCTAAAGAGATGAACTAGAGATGATATCTGACAAGAGGGTGTCATCAGGTTCAAAAGGCAAAGCCTTCTCCAATGGGGAGACCTCTTGGGAGACATCTGAATAGTTATGAAGAAGCTGTTAAGTTCTTGGAACTAATTAAAACACTTCTTTCCCGAACCCCCTCTTCCACTATTTTCTGTCTCACTTGTCATAACTGTTACTCTTTTGTCAATCTTCTTGGAATCCTTGTACTCATTCTCTGCAGTGATTCTTTTTAGGAAGAAAGTGATTCCAATATGAATTTTTCCTATCAAATAAAAATACCCTATAGTCCATAGGACTTAGGTTACTTTGAGTGTTGTAAGGAATACTCTTAACATTTATAGCAGGCTGGCAATGTCTTCCTCATTTGCAAGCATGCTGACCACAGTAACCCAAAAGTTTAATCAAGAGGAAAGCATCAAACTTATGTAACAGAAAAAAAAAATCTGAGAACGTATTGTTTGTAAATCTCATTAATTCAAAGCTCAGCATATTCTGAAACACCATTTAGAGGCTTTCAGACTGTTGGATGTTCTGATTCAGATAAAGGTAATATCCATGGGTCTGGGATCTTGACACCAACAGTCCACTGGTTAGTGGTATTGTCAGGTCCACCCTCTGCTACAGGGGTTTAGACAAAGTTATCCATTCACCTTTTTCAAGTCCTTTTCAGAAAAAATAAGTGCATGGATTCATCCCACCCAGTGATCAACTCTTTTGAAGTTTACCTTCTAAAATCAAATGACTAAAACCCATTAAATTATCACATGCAAGAACATCTGACTTATTGCATTGTTTACTGTAGAGGGTCATGGTCAGCAAGACTCAATACATATTTATTAATTTAACATATGAATAATAAGGGAATAAGTAAATGCATTGCTATATTTAGAGCTTAAATACTCTAGTATTAACATTTGTACTCAAGCATGGAAATACTTTTGTCTTCTCTGAGTATTTGCTCTAGGTAGCAAAGATATTTTAGCTATGGGATGGCCTAGCATCTGTTTATTAGCGGAAGTAGCCATCTTACAACGACACAGTGTTAGTTACTAGCAACTCAAAGTTTTCCCCTTTCTCTTTACAGAGAAGACAAGAACTACTACCTCTACCAGTGGAAGCTAGGCTGCCCAAAGACTCACTGATATGGGGTTCCGAATATCAGCCCCCTTGTCTCAAGTTGACTCAAATCTGTTTCAGATGTTCTCTACAGGATAAAAGTGAAGCTACTATTGAGCTGAGACCACATTCTTGCTGAGCTTTATTTTATCCTTCATTACTCCTTTTCCTTCACAACTCTTCTCCTGAGACCCTCTGCCAATATCATCCTGATTCCAAAACCAAAGACACATCAAAGAAAGAAAACTTCAGACCAACATCTCTGATTGAATGTAGATGAATATGATGCAAATGAATATAGATGCAAAAAAATTTCAATAAAATTGAGATTCAAAATTCTCAATAAAATTCTGGCACATCAAATACAAAAACATATCAAAAATATAGTGTACCATGATCAAGTAGGGTTCATTCTAGGGATGCAAGGTGGGTTCAACATATGGAAATCAATAAATGTAATTCATTACATAGATAGACTCAAAGATAAAAATCATATTATCATCTCAGTAGACACAGAGAACGCATTTGATAAAATACATCATCCCTTCATGTTCAAAACACTAGAAAAATTAGGAATAACAGGAACATATCTTAACATCATAAAGGTTATCTGTGAAAAGCCCCAGGCCAACATCATTCTAAATGGAAAAAAAAAATGAAAGCATTCTCTCTAAAAATGGGAACAAGACAAGGATGCCCTCTTTCACCACTTCTATTTAACATAGTTCTTGAAACTCTAGGCAGAGCAACTAGATAAATGAAAGAAATTAAAGTGATACAGATAGGAAAAGAAGAACTCAAATTATCACTATTTGCAGATGATAAGATTCTATACCTAGAAGACCCACAACCTACCAGAAATCTCCTAGAACTAATAAATGAATTCATCAAAGTAGCTGGATATAAAATCAACAACCAAAATCAAAGGCATTTCTGTACATCAGTGACAAATCCTCTGAAAGAGAAACTAGAAAAACCACCCCATTTACAAGAGACTTAAAAAAAAAAACCCTTGGGAAGAAACTTAATGAAAGAGGTGAAAGACCTCTACAATGATAACTACAGAACACTAAAGAAAGAAATCAAAGAATACCTTAGAAGATGGAAAGATCTACCTTGTTCTTGGATAGGCAGAATTAATATTATCAAAATGACCATACTACCAAAAGAACTATACAGATTCAATGCAATCCCAGTCAAAATCCAAATGACATTCCTCATAGACATATAAAAAGCAATCATGAAATTCATCTGGAAAAATAAGAGACCCAGGATAGCCATAGCAATCCTTAGCAAGAAGAATGAAGCTGGTGGCATTACTATTCCAGACCTTAAACTATACTAAGATCAGAAAACAGCATGGTATTGACACCAAAATAGACCTATAGACAAATGGTACAGAATAGAGGACACAAAGACTAATCCATATAACTACAATTATCTTATATTAGACAAAGACACCAAAATGTTCATTGGAGAAAAGATATCCTCTTCAACAAATGGTGCTAGAAAAATGGGAAATCCACACGTTACAAAATGAAATTAAAACCTCTATCTTTCTTCATGCACAAAACTCAAAGTGGATCAAGGACCTAGGAAATAAACCAGAGACCTTGTACCTAATGGAAGAAAAATTAGGTCTGAATTTCCAATAAATCATTTGAACACTTATCTCCACCTCTAGCTCTGCTTCAAGGGAATCTAACCTAAAGCAACCATTTATTGCATACTCAGAGTAACCAAGACTATATGTTAACATCAGTGCCTTTTCCAAACTTCAGACAAAAGGAATGACCAAACATCCTAACTGCAGACATTATTCCAGTTGTCGTGAAGTCACCACTATCATTTTAAACTTTGATTTAAATTCAAAGCTATAATTGCAAGTTGTTGAATGAAAGCAATGTGATGGTGAGAACTCAGGATGGGTATTTGTAGGATAGTGAAATATATTCTGCTATTATAAGCTGAAAACCTTGGAAATCTTGTAGCTTGACATCTTATTTTACAGATGAGTTGATTTGGCCCAAAGACATGATTTCCTCAAGTGACTCAGCTACTAAGTGGCAAAGCTGGGAGAGAGGCAGATTTGCAATCTCCTGTTTCAGTGCTTTGTCCAAACTTCCCTGCTTTCTGTTAGGAACCATGGATGATGAAATCTGATGAGTTGGGGACTATGTAGGCAAGTTGAAAGAAATGTCCCAAGCTCTCAACATGTAAGATTTTTTTTTTTTAAGAATTTAAGGACATAAAAAACAAATGCCAAATGTCTTCTTTGATATAAGGAGAGCAACTAAGAACAGAACAGGGAGGAAGAGCATGAGGAAAAGATTAACATTAAACAAAGACGAGTGGGGGGAGAGAAAGGGAGAGAGAAGGGAAAGCATATGGAAATGGTAGGAGACCCTCAATGTTACACAAAATTACATATAAGAGGTTGTGAGGGGAAAGGCGGGGGAACAAGGGAGAGAATTGAACAACAGCAGATGAGGTAGAGAGCGAAGATGGGAGGGGAGGGGAGGGGTGGGTGGATAGTAGGGGATAGGAAAAGTAGCAGAATACAACAGTCGCTAATATGCCATTATGTAAAAATGTGAGTGTGTAACCGATGTGATTCTGCAATTTGTATTTGGGGTAAAAATGGGAGTTCATAACCCACTTGAGTCAAATGTATGAAAGATGATATATCATGAGCTTTGTAATGTTTTGAACAACCAATAAAAAAATAAAAATAAAAAAATAAAAAAAGAATTTAAGGACAATGGGATTACTGTCTAGATATTTATATTTTAAATAGTCTGTATAAATTAATGGGCTTTCTTCCTGCAAATAATTATGTTAATAAGACAAGGTCCCATCTTCAAGAAGTTTGGTAGGGAAAACTGTCAAACACTGGGGCTACACTTGTGTCATATGAAACCCATGGAGCCAAAGAGAGGCTGTAATTAATCTCTTCTAGTAGACCTGGGTACAGTGTCCCAAAATAAATAATATTTGAGATGATTCTTGAAAGGGTGAGCAGAATTTTAATAGAAAAGGGAGAAAAAGTTAGAAAGGCAGTCGAAGGAGCAACAGTGAAGGGAAAGGAGAGTTTGGGCACAGCAAGCTTTGCGATGTAGCTAAAGCTTTCGCACATGCTTCTCAGAAGTAGAGGTCAGGAGCTTGAGCATTTGGATGGGATGACTGTGAGGAGCCTGGGATACTGTACACAGTGTTTTGTTTCCTAATTCTAATGCCTCTCTACCTTGCCTTCCAGTTTTCATTTATCTGCATATTTCTTTATTCTTCTTTAGTTCTCACGGGAATACTTTATAATATGCATTTAAGTTTCAGAAGGGAAAGAGGAGGAAAAAACTACATTTCCATCTTCATTTTCTTTCTTGAGTATTCATGAAGAGAAAGAACCTACCAAACTGGTAGATTAAACTGTAGCTTCCATGAAAATATTAAATTGCCAATTCCTCAACTACTAAAACAAAGAAACTAACATACTGAGCATTTATTACACTGCCAACTGTGTTGAGCACTTTTGAATCATTTAATTCTCATGAGTTACTCCATAAAAAGTATGGCATAAACATCTCAAGGTAAGAAAACTTGGGCCCAGGAGTTCAGTCCCATGGTCAAGGTCATGCAGCTTACACTGAAGCTGTGCACTCTTGGTCCATTTTCATCTCTATGCCCAGCTTCCCTCGAAACACTGCCTATGCCCACAAGGGCCAGAGGTACAGCGTCTAAGAACTAGGCACTAAAATCCTTGGTAAAAGAAACAATGAAGGAAAAAAGAAGAAAGGAAAGCAAGATAAAAGAAAGAGAAAGAAAAAAAAAGAAACATTAAAAGGGGGGAGATAAAGATACGCTTCAAAAACATTGAGTTGTTTGTAAATTTTTATCCTTTCCATCATAATGCTTAAATATCCAAGTGTCACAGCTCTTAGTATAATGGAAAAAAAGCAGGAAAATATTTGACAATTTTGAATGTGTGTTTTTTTGTGCTTATGTGTGCACAAGGGATGTGTATTTTATTTTATTCTTTAAAGATTAAGTAGGCAGAGAGTGAAAGGAAACTATGGCAATAGTTATAGGAACCACTGCACTGGGGGAGAGAGATTGGACTTAGGCCAATATTTTGATCTCAGCTTTACATGGGCTTGAATTATGAGGTAAACTCAATAAAAAAGAAGATCCTGAAAGGCATGTTTGCAATCTTTGGTAACAATTAACATGTGAAGGCTTTTAAAAATTCACCATCTAAATGCTTTAAAATTGCTCCCAATAAAATGTCATTTATATTTCACATCTATTAAAATCTTTTTAAAAGGAAAATATTGAATTATTTTATATACTATCATCCATATGTATGATAATGATAAATAATTTATTACCTAAAACACATCATTTCCCGCCCTGTGGATTAACATTGCTAGGTTAGACTTGGCTCTGGGTTGCAATGGGAAATATTGGATTTCAGATACTTAGAGGAAATTTTCTGCCCACACATGCCAGATGAACACACATTATACTATTTACATATATTATATTTCTTCTCTTTCCCACTTGGAAAAATAAAGCTCATAAATTGTATTTATATTGTTAGCAATAGAGTCTTTGTTTATTGAACCTTATAGAGCATCAGGTGTTTTTTTCTTTGGGTCCTTAAAATAAAATTTAATTGTCCCATGTCACATCTATCAGTTCACATCAATCAGGTTACATTATTTCTTTACAATGTATTCTTTGAGGTGTTATGATTGATGTGACTAAATGTGATGGATTGAAAATTCTGTCAGGCACCACAGAAAATTTCAGAATTTTAGACCTGCAGGCCAAGGAATCTGTCTGCATAATTTGGTACAGAGTTAAATTTAGAAGGGCAATACAGTTCCCCAGATTAAAAATTTTTGACAGTGATTTTTGACAAACTACTTTTTGATTATAAAGAAAAACTAAGAGTAATTTCCTAGGGCAGAGTTAAGGTTAGAGAATCATTGCCCTGTTGCAAATCAGATAAATTTAGGAAGGAATGGGAGTGGAAAGGGATTTGCAGGGATTCTGAATCCCAGCTCCTCACGTCCCAGTAATGTGACCTTGCAGAAATCACTTTAATCTCCGTTCCACGGCTTCTCATCTGTGTCATTTACCAAAGTGAATAGTGTGAGAATGATAAGAAACAGTGTATCTCAAGAAAAGTTATAAATTACAGAGTATTGTAATGAGATCCCACAGTTTTGTTGACGTCCTACAAGGAATAAGAATCCAATTAATTCTTTTAAAAGCATAGGAAAAGTAATTGTTGACATAATTGGGTCTTTAATAGTCAGGACCACTTCTAATTATAAAAGAAAGTTAAATGATGGACGGTATGGGATGCTTTTTGACCATGATAATCACACATTCAACAGTTGCCTTTCTATTTTGACCATTCAAGTCGTTTTCAAAAGTCTGAGTGGTCTTTCTTGTTAAAAACATTCTCCTGTCATTTGGTGTATTCTTCATGTGTTTTAATGTCATTATAAACCTTAATGGGGAAACTGTACAAATCTTATAAGACTTCTCCAAGTAAAATATCTGCTTGGGATATTCTCCTTTCTACATTCTATTCCTGTTAAAGACATCTATTTAGGTCTGCAAGTGATTTGGGGTTCCGTTTGTTTGTTTTTGTTTTTGTAGGTGTTCTTATACGAAATAACTTGCAAGCTTTATTAGCCATCTGTCATTGTAAGTAAAGTTTAAGCTGAACATTATCTGCGATAAACTTTGGATGAATGGTTATGAGCAGAGTAAAGAGCTTAATCGTTAACTAGAAGTTGGAATGGGAAAAGTAGTGAATGGAAAGTCCAAACGTAAGAGAAAGATCCCTGTCTAAGGGGTGATGATACTTGTATTTGGCTAAATGACCAGCTTTTCTACTGAGGTCAAGTGCATTTGAAATTGCCATTCTATTTTCAGCTTGAGCCTTGGCAGAGACAGTTAAGCTCTCTGTGCTTCAGTCTTCTTATGGATAAAATCTTTCCTTCTGTGACTTGACTTCTATATCTTGAGGTAGCAAATTCACTCCACTACAACCCATATGGGCAAAGAAAAGCCAGCTTTTTATGCTTCTTGGGTAATCAAAAAATATATATGAACCACTTTTAACCCAATGCAGCTTGAAGCAATAAGATCCAATAATTAAATTTTTCTCCATAGGTAACTTGGATTACATTATATTACCCAAGTTGTTTTGGGATTTTTCTTCTGAATAACATCTGGGAGGCTGCAATGTTCTTGAACTTCTATTGACATCAATAGAAGAAGATGGAGTTATAAGGCAGGGTTATGGAGAAAACTGATGGAAACAGAGCCTCCTGGGCTTCAGTCTGGTGTTTAGGGGTGCACTGGCTGGTCTGTCTCTATAGGCTCAAGTCCTTTACTGGTGTTCACTGATGACAATGATGTCAAGGAGCTCAAACTCTATCTTCAACTCAATGATGATGGACTTGGCTTTCTCTCCCCATGGTCCTAGTCCAGCCTTGATAATCCTTACAATGCTCTGAACATCTGAACCTCAGCTCAAACTGCAGCTCCCAGAACCACCATCTTTACATCAGCAGCCACACCTGACAAGCTCCCAGTTATAATTGAGAATCTGTGGAATAGATTTGAGAGTAGATAGGGCCAGGAATGGAGCACATCAGTTTTCTAAAATTCCTCTCAGGATTTTCAGGTCTGCCTGATGCTCTCCCCATGTCACGTGTTGGTAGAAGTCTCTGGGGCATATGGCCTGCTGTAATCTGGATCAGATATCTGCCAGGCTTGGTTCACAGTGGTTGGCCTGGGGTCACCCTTCCCCTGAAGACTCCCTTTCATCTTTCTTCTGGGCTAGGTTTTTTTTTTATTCCTCATATCTTTCATTTTTGGGTTTCTAGGTTCATCTGCTCAAGTTTTTTTTGAACCCGGGGCAATGAACCACTGAGTCACATCCTGACCCTTTTTCACATTTCATTTTTATTTTTTGCATTTTTATATTTAATAAAATATTTTATATTTATATTTTATATTTTTATATTTTATTTATTTATTTATCAGGTTCTCACTGATTTGCTTAGGGCCTCATCAAGTTGCTAAGGTTGGCTTCGAACTCAGGATCCTCCTGCCTCAGCTTCCCAAGCCACTGAGATTACAGGTGTGTGTCACAGTGCCTGCCTCATCTGCTCAATTTTTGTAACTTATTTTTTATTAGTATCACAGAAAATTGTTTTGAGGCTTTTATGCCTGAAAATAATTAAATATCTTTGTTTCATCTAATGCCTGATACTTTGACTCTGGGTGGAATTTTAGGTGGCAATATTTTCCTTGCGAATCAGGAGGTCATGGTTTTGTCACCTTCTATCTTCCAATTGGCTGTTGAAAAGTCTAAGGCTACTCCTTTTGAGGTCTGGGGGGATGTTTTATTGATTTTTATTAGTTTTTGAAATAGGGAATATTTGCATGGTATAAAATTTAGAAGCAACAAAATAGTAACTGAGAAAAGTCAGTCTTCTTCATGTTCATTTTCCATCAGCCAAGAGGCTTTCCATTCTCAGGACAGCAAGTATAATTGCTACCTTCTTGTAATATTCAACTTCCAAAGATATTCTATGTACATCTACATCTACATATCAATGATCATATCAACCTAAGTCCTATAGTTTGCACAGATTTTTATGTGTGCATGTGTATTATACACTATAGGATTCAGAGAAATCTCTCTCTCTCTCTCTCTCTCTCTCTGGAGTGTGTGTGTGTGTGTGTGTGTGTGTGTCTCCCTGGCAACTGAATCCAGGGCCTCTACATGCTAGGCAAACACTCTACCACTGAACTACATTCCAAGCTGAAATCAGAAGTCTTTTCTTAAAGACACTGGTTATAGGAGAAGCTCGGTGTAATGGCACATGCCTGTCATTCCAGCGACTTGGAAGGTAGAGGCAGGAGAATCACAACCTCAAGGATAGCCTCAGCAATTTAGCAAGACCCTCAACAACTTAGCAAGACCCGGTCTCAAAAAAAAAAAAAAAAAAAAAAAGCAGAAGATGTGGCTCAGTAGTAAAGTGCCCCTTGATTCAGTCTCTGGTAAAATAAATAAATAAATTTATAAAAATAAAGATAGAGCATTCCTAAATTGCCCAGACTGACCATGAACTTGCAATCCTCCTGCCTCAACCTCCTGAGTAGCTGGAACAACATGTATGCACGACTGCATCCAGCAGACCTTCAATTTTCCAAAACAAATACCTACGCATATTTAAAGCTCTAAATCTAGACATCCAATGATGCTTACAGAGAACAGAATTTTAGAACAACAAACTCCATGTGAGGTCATTACTTCAGAAAAAGAAGTCATGCAAACATTTAAAACGAAAGAGTTCATTTTTGGGGAGGGGGATGTATCAGGGATTGAACTCAGGGGCACTTGAACACTAAGCCACATCCCCAGCCCTTTTTGTATTTTATTTAGAGACAGGATCTCACTGAGTTGCTTAGTGCCTTGCTTTTTGCTGAGGCTGGCTTTGAACTCACGATCCTCCTGTCTCAACCACCCAAGACACTGGGATTTTAGGTGTGTGTCACTGCACTTGGCAAGAAAGAATTAATTTTTTAAAGAGAGTGAACAATACTAGGAAAGCCAAGAGACTTTGCTCAGCTTGTAACATTTTTACATTTGAAAGCTCTCAAGAAGCTAAGGACAGTTCATTGTAAGTGATGCTGATGACTGCCAGTGAGAGCTGAAGAATTCTGTCTGGTCTCAAAATCAAGTGTTTATTCAACTTGTCACAGATAATAAAATTCATCATGATGATAATGAAATCTTGGGAAGAACAATTAAAGTTGGACATAAGGACATATGTATTACAAAATGAAACACCTACAGAACAATTACATTGAGGAATGTTAAAATATCAAATTGATTCATGTTCATGACAGATAGACCTCAACACCCAAAGAAGTTGTGAAAGTAGGACAAAATTGGTAAACTTTTTACATTCAGTTATTGAATTTATTTTTCTTTAGCCTATGGATTTCAGCCAATTTAATGCATTTTGATCAGTGTTTTTCCAGGGAAATCCCAAACAGATAAGCACAAGCTAAACTTATGTGTTCAGGACCTACTTAGGATCAAAATAATTCAAACCAATATAGCAGTGAATCCTTTTACCTCCTGATAAAGGCAAATTAGACTAAACATTTTTTATATGGAAATAACATATGGAAAATTATTCTTATTTCTTTGTATTATGGAGGCAGAAACTTGCTTTGCAGAATTATTCCAAATTATAAAAGCCACAGTATTCTATAAAAGTGTTGATTTTCTAAAAGCAGGAAGAACTCATCTAGGTAAGTTCTAATTCCTAGAGATAAGTCATGTTGTTTTCAGAGATGATGACCTTACATGAACGTGATTACTTGTTTCAATTCAACTTTTAGAGTAGGAGCTGAGGAGGGATTTATCAACTTTGTCTTTTTTTTTCCTGAAGTAAAAACTAAAAACTTATGAACCAAATCTATGTATATTGGTTTATGTTACACAGAATAAAAATTATAATCTCTGTTTAAAAGAAGAACATATAAACCTGAGAAATTTCATAGTATGCTGCTGATTTCATCCTTCTTTTAACTTAATGGATCAATTTAAGAGAAAGAGGGCACAGCTAATAAATGTTGAATGAATAGCTCAGAATTTTATGTAAGTCTTAGATCTTTTAGGATACTTTTTGTTTTGTTTTGTTTTCTTCTTCTTCTTCTTTTTTTTTTTTTTTTTGTACAGGGATTGAACTCAGGAGTACTCGACCACTGAGCCACATCCCCAGCCCTATTTTGTATTTTATTTGGAGACAGGGTCTCACTGAGTTCCTTAGTGCCTCACTGAGGCTGGCATTGAACTCATGATTCTCCTGTCTCAGCCTCCTGAGCTGCTGGGATTATAGGCATGGGCCACCGGCATCCGGCTGGTACTTATTGCTTTTTTACAGTGATTGATACATAAGATTGACTGTATGTCTTTTTCTTTCTTTTCTTTTCTTTTTTTTTTTGGCAGGGGGGAGGGGGGACCAGGGATGCTTTACCACTGAGATATATCACCAGCTCTTTTTATTTTCTATTTTGAGATAGGGTCTCACTAAGTTGTTGAGGGCCTCTCTAAGTTGCTGAGTTCACCTTTGAACTTGCAGTCCTCCTGCCTCAGCCTCCAAGTCACTCAGCTGGCATCACAGTTATGTACCATCACACTTATTTCTTAAATGAGATTGTCCAAGAAAAATAATGTTTAAAGATTATTCAGTCTATCAGGGGTATTAATTAAATAGAATGTTAATAATTAAAATGCAAAATATAATCATGTCTGAGTAAAAACCAATGTCATTGTTGTGGGTGTGGGGGGTCTGGAAATTGAATCCAAGGCTGCTTTACCACTGAGCTACATACCAAGCCTCATCTATTCTTTCATTTTTGAGACAGGGTCACATAAAATTGACCAGGCCTGTCTCAAGCAAGCCTGTCTCCTTTCTCAGTCTCTGGAGTTGCTGGGATTACAGGTGTGCCTGCTAAAATCATTGTTATTGTTAGAGAATACAATAGGTGAAATGAGAAGGAAGAAAATAAGTGATAAAAAAAAGACCACACCTAACCACCACCGATACCTCCCACCTAGATGTCAAGATGTACCATTCTCAAAACATTACAAAGCTCTTGACATATCATATTTCATACATTTGAATCAAGTGGATTATGAACTCCCATTTTTACCCCGTATACAGATTGCAGAATCACATTGGTTACACATCCACTTTTTTACTTACTGCCATACTAGTGTCTGTTGTATTCTGCTGCCTTTCCTATCCTCTACTATCCCCCCTCACCTCCCCACCCCTCCCCTCCCATCTTCTCTCTTTACCCCATCTACTGTAATTCATTTCTCTCTCTTGTTTTTTTTCCCCTTTCCCCTCACTTGCTCTTATATGTAATTTTGTATAACTATGAGGGTCTCCTTCCTTTACCATGCAATTTCCCTTCTCTCTCCCTTTCCCTCCCTCCTCTCGTCCCTGTTTAATGGTGATAGTCTTCTCAAAAAATAAAAAATTAAAAAAACCAAGTCTTTGTAATCCACTTGAATCAAATGTATGAAATATGATATGTCAAGAGCTTTGTAATGTTTTGAACAACTAATAATAATGATTAAAAAAATAAATAAAAAATTAAAAAAAGATGTACCATTCTCCAGGTGTTTGGTGCTAGAAGAATGGGTAGACTGGAAAGATGGTGAGCAATCAGTCATGACACCCAGAAGATATTTGCATTATCATGTTTGTGATCTGAGAAGTTCCAATTCTTGGTAAATTAAAGTACGGGAAACAGGCCTTGTGAGCAACTAACTAAAATGACAGGTTCTATTGAGCAAGTTCTTATTCTTGTCTGGGAAAAAAACTCAAAAATTATCTGATGATCAGATAGCCTATACTCATCTTGTTAATTTACTTGAACTAACAAAATGCAGGAAGTTATCTACTAAGAATAGGGTTAATTGTGCTTCTGATAGTCATACTTTGGGATCCCACATTTTAGTATCTTCAGAAAATCTAGCTAATTTATCTTTAATTTACTTTTCACCTTGATACACATTGTCCTGCCCTGTGTTGAGAAACCAGCCAGTTACTCCTAAGCATCCCCAGATGTCAAAATCTCTCATCATAAACAAGTTAAACAAGTTGCAAGAGCCAGAAATCTCATCCTCACAATATGTACAGATGTCAGTGTATCATGGATTTAGTATATTAAGATAGAGGATAAGACTAAAATAATTGCTCATCTGAAGTTCTCTGCAATAGGGCTGGATCTTAAGGCAATTGTTTTTTAGGGCATGAATGAAAATGCATATGCTTAATTCCTCATCTTTCCTTCCTGGTCTGCTCCTTCTTGATCAAAATTACTAAATCTGTAAAATGTTTTTGAACTCTTACCTTGAGGTCATAAGCATTTTTAGCTCTAGGTTACCATCTTCTCACTTTTCCCCTGTACTCAATTCAGAAACCCGTACAGAAAAATGTTCTCATGTGATTTTCAAACCAGAGACGCCCAATTCTTTTTCACAGCTCTTCATTCCTTTTGCATTATGTCCAGATGCCTCACTATAAAATTGTTTCTTTAAATTAACTTTTGAAATACATTAAGATATTGAGTAGACTTGATTTTTGGATGTTTTCAGAAACTTTAGGTGGGGGGGAGGTGTGGTAGTAGGGATTGAACCCCTTGCGCTTAACTACTGAGCCACATGTTTTATTTTTTTTTAATTTTGAGACAGGCTCTGGCTAAGCTTCTTAGGGCCTCACTAAGTTGCTGAGGCTGGCCTGGAACTTGTGATCTTCCTGGCTCAAACTCTGGAGTTGCTGGGATTACAAGCATGGACCACTACACCCAGCAGTTTTCAGAAACTTTTGGTGAGAGGAGGGCTTAAAACAATACATTACTCTAGAAATCATCAGTTTATGCTGGGCATGGTGGCACAAGGCTGTAATCCCATTGGCTTTTGAGGCTGAGATAGGATAATGGTGAGTTCAAAGCCAGCATCAACAATTTATTGCGGTCCTAAGCAACATAGTGAGACCCTGACTCAAAATAAAAAATAAAAATGAACTGGGGATGTAGCTCAGATATCCCTGGGTTCAATCCTTGGTACAAAAAAAAAAAAAAAAGAAAAAAGAAAAAAGAAAAAAAAAGACAGAAAGAAATTATTGGCTTATTTAAGTTTTTTATAGCAAGTGAGAGCTTGTGACTCAAACTTCTAGATTTAGAAGCATTTTTTTTCCTTATAAATCTGAAAGGATCTAAGGCAACATCTGTAAGAATGAATAAGAAAATTTAATAAAAACAGATTTTCAAGTCATAGATCTAGTTCTAAATGCCCTTCTAGATAATAAAATCTATTTTGAAATTAAAATAACTTTAACAAGTCCATTATAACATTAGACACAGTTCAATAAAACAGAGGCAGTGGACCACAACTGACTCTACATATGTAAATTAAAATATAGGAACCATCAAAAATGAATGAGAAACAGATGGATAATTCAAAAAATCGTGTTGAACAAATAAAATCAATGTCATAGAAAGGATGAAAAGCATTGGCATCAGAGTCACCATTTTAGGTTGGGAGCCACTGTATCCAGAGGTTCCAAAGTTTTGATTTTGAGGCAAAGCTGCTTAACTCCCCTTAAGAACATGCCTGCTGTCAACTCTACCCAAGCTTAAACTCCTAAGCAGGTTATGAGATTCCTCTTTTGGGTTATAAAGTTGCTCTGTGAGTGCCAACAGGCTGCTGCTCTCCTCAGAGGGACAGCCTTGTTGATATGCCTCCTGTTATTGACAAAATAAATCTCTTATGTGATGTTCTGGTGTGTGGTGTGGTCTTTGGACTTTGTGTGGATTCTGTGAGTGTTCTTTTAAGAAGAGATTGTCAAATAGACTCAACATATGACTTTACTTCAGCTCAGATACAAACTAATTATAAACAGATACTCCTGAGCTATCAGGAAAGTCTGAATATGGAAGATTAGTTGATATAAGAAAGTATTGTTCAAAGTGTGGCGGCACAGACCTATAATCCCAGCTATTCAGGAGGCTGAGGTAGGAGGATTGTAAATTCAAGTCCAGCCTGGGAAATTAACCAGACTCTGTCTCAAATAATAATAATAATAATAATAATAATAATAATAATAATAATAATAATAAAAGATTAGGTTTCTAGCTCAGTATATGTCCCTGGGCTCAATATCCAGTATTAAAAAAAAAAGGAAAGAAAGAAGGAGTTGTTAGTTTTATTAGGTGAGATAATGCCATGTTAATTTTTAAAAGAAGTGTCTTTAAAACATTCCCACATATAGATACAGGTAATGACTTCCTCAATAGGACTCTCAAAGTTCTGGAATTAATAAATGGGATGACATAGAGTTAAAATAATTATGCAAAGCACAGGAAAAAACTGAAAACATTAAGAGAGAACCTACAACATGTGAGAAAATCTTTGTTATGTATTCTTTTGACAGATGATTAATGTCCAGAACATATAAAGAACTCAAAAAACTTACCACCAAAAAAAAAAAAAAACACACACACACACAAAAAAACCCAACAACCCAAGCAATAAACGGGCAAATGACCTAAACAGACACTTCTCAAAAGAAGAGATACAATTAACCAACTAATACATGAAAAAAATGTTAGACATCTTTAGCAATCAGGGAAGTGCAAATCAAAACTACAGAGATTTCATCTCATTCCAGTTAGAATGGCAGCCATCAAAAATTCAAATAATAGATGCCAAGCATGGTGGCACATGCCTGTGACCCCAGCTACTTGGGAAGCTAAGGCAGGAGGACCACAAGTTCAAAGCTAGCCTCAGTAATTTAGCAAGACTCTAAGCAACTTAGTGAGACTGTGTCTCAAAATAAAGAATAAAAGGGGCTGGGGATATGAGTCAGTGGTTAAGCGCCCCTAGGTTCAAAAAAATTTTAAAAAGCACGGGAGTAATTTGTTAAAAAAAAAAACAAAACTCACATCAAAACAAAGGAAGGAAGGAAGGAATTTTACCAGGTAGAAGATAGAGGAAAGGGCAATAATCTAATTCTTCATCCTTTTCTAAGAAAGTACATGGAATACCTACATGGCAGGTAGTTTGAAAACTGTTGCATCTGGTTCAATGGCCTACCATACAGTTCCTGCTCTCTGTCTTAGAGCACCATGGCTACAGAGGAGATTGTTCCCATTCACAACCCACTCACCCCCTACACAATCTCCTCCCTAGCTCCCCAGGTAGGCATCTCCCAGCTACCCAACACATTGACTTCACTTTTATTTGCTCTTGTTGTCTGACAACTTGATAAATCTGTTACTCATCATGCCATCAGCTGGCCTTGTTTGATGGCCTTGTTTGATTTCATAAGATCAAAAAGATCTTATTTGATGAGAATATAATATACTGAAGCAATTGGCGAACTGCTGAGGAAAAAATAAATAAAATAAAACAATGTATGACTTAACTACACAGTACTCCAGAGATGCAAGGGTAACAAAGAGTCAAATAAAAACAAAAGCACATATGAACAGCTAGAACAAAATCGTAGCTGAATACCAAAAATCTTGGGGGGAAAATAAAGCCTTCTAATCTTGAAGTAAAGATCAAAAAAAAATTTTTTTTAAGAGAGAGAGAGAGAGAGAATTTTTTAAAAATATTTATTTTTTAGTTTTTCGGTGGACACATTTTTTATTTTATTTTTATGTGGTGCTGAGGATTGAACCCAACGCCCTGCACAGCATGTTACCGCTTGAGCCACATCCCCAGCCCAAAAGATCAAAATTTGGGGCTATAAAAATCTAAGAAATTCCATTTAGGTTCAGAGGCACACACCTATAGTCCCAGCAACTTGAGAGGCTGAAGTAGGAGGATCACATGTTCAAGAACAGCCTGGGCACCTTGGCAAGCCTCTGTCTTAAAATATAAAAATAAAAAGGGATGGTGACTTGGCTCAGTGGTAGAGTATCCCTGGATTTAATCTTCAGTACTTACCACCACGCTCCCCCCCAAAAAAATCTAAGAAATTCCATACCAAAATCATAAATTTTGGGGCTGAGGATGTAACTCAGTGGCAGAACATGTACTTAACATGTTTAAGGCACTGGATTCGGTCCTCAGCACCACATATAAATAAATAAAATAAAGGTTCATCCACAACACTGTGTATGTGTGTGTGTGTGTGTGTGTGTGTAAACATAATTAAATGTTTTAACATTTTAACCCACAGTGCTGTGGAGGTAGCTTGGTGGTAGAGTGCTTGTCTGTTGGAAAATTCAAGGCTCTGGGTTTGATACCTGGTACCAGAAAAAAAAAAGACAAAAAAAAAAAAAACCAAAACACAGATTTTCATATAAAAGCTACCAGTACTATATATTTTTCCAGATTAGAAATTGAACACAGAGGTACTTTACCACTGACCTACATCCCCAGCACTTTTTATTTTTTATTTTGAGACAGGAACTCTATAAATTGCCTGAGCTGCCTGGAACTTGCAATCCTCTTGTCAAAGTCTCCCCAGTGGCTGGAATTACAGGTGAGTGCCATTTTGTGCCCTATGTCCCAGTTTTTTTTTTTGTTTTGTTTTTGTTTTTTTTTTTTACCAGAGATTGAGCCCAGGGGGGCTTAACCACTGAGCCACATCCCCAGCCCTCATTATTTTTTTATTTTGAGACAGGGTCTTGCTAATCTGCTTAGGGCCTTATTAAATTGCCAAGGCTGGCTTTGAACTTATGGTCCTCCAACCTCAGCCTGCTGAGGTGCTGGAATTACAGGTGTGCACTATACTTTTAATATTAAGGCAAAAAGTTATAGATTTAAAAATATTGAGACAAAAACTAGGTACTCTGTCATTCCTTTGAATTTGGGGATTGAACAGAATTTTTCTTCCTGTTTTTTGTTCATTTTAAAGTTTGTTTCAATTTTTCCATAGTGAATATTCATTTATTTTATAATGTTAAACAAAATTATTTAGGACTGGAGGTTTAGCTGAGTGATAGAGAATTTGTCTAGCATGCACGAGGCCCTAGGTTTTATCACTAGCACCACAAAATAAATGAATAAATATTGCTTAGAAAAGAGGCATGCTCTATGTGGACTACTAACATTTATTAGGAAAGAATAGCATTAAAGTTAGGCAACCTGAGCTACTTCTTCATCACGCTGATACAGTTTGACATATTGATATTTATCTTGTTTTTTAATTACAGCTCCATATTAAGCAGCTATCTAGGCAGAAAATGATTAGGAAATGCTGAGTGCAGGTGAATTAGAAGTTTCTGGTAATGATCTTAATCTTCCCTCAGCAAAATTCTTGGAGATTATAAGAGATGAGACTTCAAATTACTCTGAACCAAGAACTGCCATCATGATCAAGACTTTTTATATCATGAGCCAAACACTGTCAGTCACAAGAAGTTACCTCATGCTGATTATAGAGCACAGAAATGAAGCATAAGTGATATGTTAAAGAAGGGGAAAGAGGCATTCAAATAGCTAGAGTTTTTTCTTTTAATTTAGTTTTATTTAATCTGGCAATACTGGGGATCAAGCCCAGGTATACTCTACCGCTGAGCTATCTCCTCAGCCCTTTTTATTTTGAAATAGGATCTTACTTAATCGCTAAGGTCTTGAACTTGTGATACTGCCTTAGCCTCCCAAGTACCTAGAATTACAGGTGGGTGCCACTATACCTAGCTCTCTTAATTTAATTTTAACTAGTATCTACAAATAACTTGGCTATCTACAGGGCCAGGGTTGAAAGGAGGCTTTGCTTTTTATATATACTTCTACCTTCGTTTACATTTTTATAGCAACAAGGTGTTGCTTTTATAACTAAAAGAAAAAAAAGAAAGTGAGAGAGAAAAGAAATAAGGAAGAAGAAAGGAGAAGAAAAATGGAGAAAGAGAGAAGAAAGGAAAGAGAAAATAAAGAATAAAGCAGAGGAAGGTAAGTGTTAAGGGCAAGAAGGAAAAAAGGAGGGGGAGCATTTGCAGCCATTGCCACTGTATGACTGAGGGGTATTCCCTAGAGTTCACCTTGACAATCCAGAAAAGGTGTCATAACACACACAGTATTATCCTAGTAAAATCAGTGCAAGCCAAGTTATAGTTCTAAATTTTGGCAGGGCAAATGTCAATTTACCAAGAAAAGATTGCTTTTCTAGAAGGCAGACCTAATGTTGCTTTCAAATATAAGGCAGATATATAAAAACCAAGAAAAGCAATGTGTACATTTATAATGAGAAATAGATTGGGCCATTCTGTTTTCTCATTGCTGTGCATTAAGACTGCACATTCCTGAATGGGAGCTCAGTTGCTGTTGGATTACTTTTTATGACAATGGAGGGCTGCAAATCTGTAGTTCTGACCTGAATTCATCCAAACTCTTTTGTCTGTTTGTTGCTTGATTTAAAGACGGGGTCTCCCTGTGCTGCCCAGGTTGGTCTCCAACTCTTTTTTTTTTTTTTTTTTTAATATTTATTTATTTATTTATTTTAGTTTTCGGCGGACACAACATCTTTGTTTGTATGTGGTGCTGAGGATCGAACCCGGGCTGCACGCATGCCAGGCGAGCGCGCTACCGCTTGAGCCACATCCCCAGCCCCATGGTCTCCAACTCTTGGCTTCAAACAATCCTGCCTCAGTCTCCCAAGCAGCTGGGAGTATAGACATGTGCATCACCATGGGCCACTGGGCCTGGTTCATAGGTTGATTTTAATCTGTGAATTCTTAGAGTTCTGAAGGCCACTTCCTATCTGTATGTATCCATTAAAGGAACTAGATTTATTTAAAGATCTCCTAACCTTATTTCCTTTTAGTGTCCTTCTTTCCTAATCCTTATGTATTGTTTAATGTAGTGTCAGATGATTAGGTTTGTTTTCCATGACCTTCTCACTATGTGAACTGGCATATCCTTGTTTTCCTTCCTAAAATTTTTGTAGAAGTAGAAAACACAGAGGTAATGTTTTGACATTCAGAATTTGACTATTAATTGGATTTTTTTTCCTGGCAGGATGACTTTCCTTTGTTCATTTCCCTTGAGAGCAATTGTAACCATTACCTAAAGCCTCCCATTTATCAAGGGCTTACTTCACATCCCTGAGCTCTTCACTCATACCTCATTTAATCACCACACCATGTTTCAGGAATGGATTTTTATTTTTGTTTACAGTGGGGGACAGGCTCAAAGTTTATACATCTTGCTCAAGATCACATCGTGAATAAATAACACTGGTTTCTTAACATAGTCAATTTCAGCCTACCCTATTGAGTCTCACCAGATTCATGTTTGGCATTAAGTGTATTGAAAAGCGTGATAGGAAAAGTATTCTGCTTTTCAAATTTTTAGCCCACAAGCAACTAAAAATATGCAAAATCTGATCATTGATGAAAAATGCATGTTACTTGCTATAAATGGTAACGAGTGGTAAAAATAAAAGTTAGAACACCATGTCCAAACTATTCCCAGAGCTTTGCCCTGACATATGGTTGTGTTTATGGGTGGGTGGGGGATACCAAAAATAACAAGAAAGGACACAAGATTTGTTTTATGCAGCATCTTTTAGACGTGTAGTGTGTACGAATGAGCACAAAACCAAGTGTTATTTAGCGCAGTAACAATTTTTTCAGGAACCCTTTTCTTGCAAATTTCTCATCTACTTGCATCATTTTTCCTTGAAATTTCCTTTTATTACAGAGCACACTGTTAATGATTATCTGAGTTCTATGTACACTTTTCAAGAAGCAACAGTTTATGTACAAGTGTTGGAAATTTCCCAGAAGTCCTGGGATTGGGGGGAAAATCTGAAGACATTCATTTTTTTTTTAATTCATGACGACATTTACAGGCTTAATGCAATAAAACACTGCCTGAATTTTAATCAAGCAGGTTGTTAAAAATATTTTTGAAATGTAAAACGAGAAGCCAACTAAATACCTGCATGGATCATCAGGTTGTCTTGGTCACCCACACCTTTGTGCTTAGCCCTGTTGGACTGCCAGGAAATCACAAGAGAAAATTTTTTTCTTTTACTAATTTATTTCCAAAACAGACATGCTCTGGTAAACAAACAAAAGCTACGAATCCTTTGATTTGATAACCAGGAAATTACATTTTTCTTCCAGAACTATTTCTTTTTCTTCTTACAAATTTGGAACCGTTTTATAAAAATAGATTCCTACACTCATATTTTTCTGTAATTCAGTTACTTGTCATATAGTAGTACAACTTCTTAGCTGTTCTCTCAAACATAATTGGCAATTATCACGTAGGAACATAAGTTTACAGGCAGAGTTTCACTTTAATGCTGGCTGAAAATCACTGGTACAATGCCAAGTGGCACACTTGCTTCCACATTTGCTATGTTTGGAGTTTTGACAACTATCACCAGCAGTTCTCATACTCTTTAATTATAAAGCAATGCGAGACAAGTAAGGATCTAAGTAAAGATAAAAATTAAATAATTTTTTAAACGGTTTCCAATGGCAGACTTTAATCAAAAGGTTATATATGTGGTATATTAATCCAGAGTTGTTATTGAAATATTTCACTTTGTACTTATTTATTAAAAGGGAGATATTTAGAGAACTAGAATGTAAGGTGTCAATATATATGCATAGCAAACAGAAGTCTTTGATGCCATGAATAAGAAAACATAATCTAACAACAACAACAAAAACTGTTCTAAATGTAAGAAAAAGAAGGGAAGAAATTTGATATAAGCTTATCTCTTTTAATCCAGTTTAGCTTCAGTTGTCTATTTAGAGTAGGAAAGGAATTACAGAGCTAAAATTCAGTTGTGAACAAAATGTGAAAGCTGAAGTATGTTTTAAGCTGTCTTTAATCAAAAAAACATTTAGTGAGAGAAATTAGGGAAGAAATAGGATTGAAAGCTCTAAACAAGAATAGATAACTTAAATCATGTTATAATTTATTGTATCTGCTTTTTTCCTTTTAAAATTCTAATTTATAAAATTATAAATTATCAGATATTTCAAATATACAGAATATAATGCAACAGGTAAAGTTCTGTTAGAGTTAGTTTTTTTTTTTAATCAGTAATGTGAATTGAATCCAGGGCCTGATTTATGGTTACTCCACTGGAGTTTACCATAAATCCTGTTTTGACACATTTTGACATTTTACTCTCAACCCCTAAAGTTCTTTGAGTTAACCTCAATTGTAACCTTTCCTTGATGATTTGGGCTCAAGGTTATTTTAGATTTTTGTGGGGAAGTTTTGTAGTTTAAATTTTAATTAACTAGGTTTAGGATTAATTAATATCCCTGCATATCTGAAACACACACCCTAATCCCAGTGGGTTGTGAAGCTGAGGCAGGAGGATTGCAAATTCAAAGTCAGCCTCAGTAGTTTAGCAAAACCTTGTCTCAAAATAAAAAAAAAAAATTAAAAATGTGTGGGGATGTGGCTCAGTGGTTAAGAGCCTTAGTTCAATCCCCAGTAGCAAATAAATAAATCTGACTTGAATTTTTCAAAGCAAAGAACAATCTAAAAAGACTTGCTATTTACTTTTAAAATAAGATAATCCTATGGTTTCTGCTAACAAAGCTACTAAAAACTATTTTACTGTTCCTACTGATTCTGATGAACAGTACATAGAGTAACCAGTGACAAGGGACTGGCACAAATTCATCGTGTTCTATAGCGCATGGGAGCAGATGTTTCAGTGCATTAAGTAAGACTTGAGTCTAGTGTTTGCCTTCTCAAGTGGGTGCCTCCTAAGACTGTTTTTGTATTCAATGGGAAAGTGTGGACGTTGAAATTATGCTATGTAACATAGCCCAAATAAGCACTTGGTCATTTTAAAGAAATATCTGGAGGATAGAAAAAATAATCTTAACTTAAAATTTCAACACTTTTGAAGAAAACAATACAAAAGTAAAAATTTTCCTTCAAATTAGCCTTCTTTCCTACATAATACTGTTATGTTTCTGGTCTTCTTGAAACTGTGTTTCTGGGGTGTTTATCCCATGTCTCCTCTTGAGTTCTGAAAATTGCTAGCTGCAAATTCTGACATGTCAATGTCTTAGCTATATTTGCCCAACCAAGAAAAAAAGGTAATAGAATCGTGGATCCTGTAAAATTATAAACATGTTTCTACTCTATTGTTATGTTGTTTATAGAGAGAACTCTAAGACTTTAATAAGCTCCCAAACTTCATTACTTTGCCCTTCCTTTAAGTAAAAAGCATAGATGTTTTGGCATGTTGGAATTTGAAGTTTGGAATTTTTGGATAAGGCAGTGTATGGTCCGGGACATAGCAACCTTGGCAGGTGGAAATGTTCAGAATTTTCATAAAAGGAGCAGCCTCTGGTCCCAGAAGCTTGATCAAAATTTCCAGAGACTAGTTTGAGAATGCACTAAACAACAACAACAAAAGGCACTGTACTTCTTCCTAGCATCTAAAGACATTAATTCAACAATTCTGCCATTTTTTGAAAATAAGCAGAAATCTGTGTGTAAAATTCTGAGTGAAAACAATGGTAATATATGATAGTTGATTGTCTACTGAAAAACAAAGGAATTTCACATAAAGGCAGGGGTATTGTTTAAAATAAGAATTTCCTGGGATGGGATGTAGCTCAGTGGCAAAGCATCTGCCTCGCATTTTCAAAGCCCTGGGTTCAACTCCCATTTCAAAAACAACAAAAAAAAAAAAAAAAAAAGAATTTCCTAAGAAACACTGTTAGATTATATGTCTAATCTGGTGGTACATGCCAGTAATCCCAGCTCCTTGGGAGGCTGAGACAGGAAGATGGAAAATTCCAGGTCAGCCTTGAGCCTTAGCAATTTAGCAAGACCCTGTCTTAAAATAAAAAGTAGGATGTTGGGGTTATGGCTCAATGGTAGAGCACTCACCTAGCATGTGTGAGGCACATGGTTCGATCCTCAGCGCCAATAAAATATAAACATAATTTTTTAAAAAGTAAAAAATAGGTGGCTCAGTGGTACAGCAACCTTGGTTCACTCCCCAATACCAGACATTAAAAAATTAAATAAAAAAATAATTTTTATAAGACTGAAAAGGACCTTGAAGTTTCCAGGGTTTTTTCTTCTTTTTTTTTCCAACATAAATATCCTGACATCCTGTCCTCTATTTCCACCCGATGTTACAAAAAATATTTCACTAGACTCTAAAACTATGCTGTCCAATTCAGTATCCACTAGCCAAATGTGGGCATTTAAATTAAAGTGAAAGAAAAAGCAATTTATTTCTTTACAATTTCATAGCCACCTGTGGTTAGTGGCTTCTATATTTAATAGCATAAAACACTCATCATCACAGGAAGTCCTACTATTCCAGTTTCCAGAAGATTCAAAATATCCAACTTTTAAAACATTAAATCTTATGCAAAAAATGTTTAATAAATATTTTTAGACTGAAACTGTTTAACTTTCCCATAATTTTAAAATACAGACAGTTCAATTTAATACTTAGTTGGTAAAAGAAGCCAGCCAATTAAGATAAGCAAAGTGAAGAATTGAACATAACTTTTATAGCTTTTAGAAAAATTCACATTGTATGATTCTTATAGGAACTGTGATTGAACATGTATAAAAATTCTGAACACATGCTAAACACATATGTATTATCATACACATAATTTATATAATATATAATTTACATATGTAATAATATATATACTTTTAATATAATAATATATATATACATATATATAATTTGTGTGTGTGTGTGGTGCTGGGGATTGAAACCAGGGCATTTTAGACTCTACCACTAAACTGTATGCACAAACACACAAACATATTTTTGTTTGTTTTTTGGTACCAGGAATTGAACCCATGGGTTAACCACTGAGCCACATTCAGCCCTTTTAGTTTTTAGACAGGGCCTTGCTGTGTTGCTGAGGCTGACTTTGAAATTGCAATCATCCTGTCTCAGCCTTCTGAGCTGCTGGGATTACAGGCATATGTATACATTTTTAATAGGTATTTTTATACACATATATACATATACATACATGAGTATCCTTAATATGCACACATATACATATGCATGTACTTTTTTAAATAGTGAAAAGCCTACAGTTGGGAAATCTTGAGGATGACCTATTTCTGAAAGATGAACTTGCTCCCTTCTCCTCATGATGCATTTCATACCTCTACCCTACCACTGTATCACTCAGCAGCCTATCATTGTCCAACCACATACATCTTAGGCAGCATCAGTATAGGAAACATACATACATTCAATCCACCATTCCCCATGGTAAATGCAAACACACACACACACACACACACACACAGAGCACTCACTGGTCAAATGAGAGTAAAAAAATGTTGATATTACCTTTATCAAATAATAGACTGGGATACTGCTCATGAGTTAATTCTCTGAATTTAGAAAAGTCACATAAACTTTGCTCATCTACGCATAGTAAAGAAACAACTGAACTGAGCAGGGTTACTTTGAAATTACTAAATTTAGCCATGTGAGGTTGCACATGCCTGTAATCCCAGTGACTTGGAAAGACAGAAGGATCAAAAATTCAAGGCCAGCCTCAGCAACTTAGTGAGATCCTATCTCAAAATGAAAAATAAAAAGGGCTACAGATGTAGCTTGGTAGTAGAGTGCCTCTGGGTTCTATCCCCCATACTGCAAAGAAAGGAAAAAACAAATTCTTAAAATATATGTGCTCCATTGAATTATTAAATCACAAATTTGTTTTATGGCAGGTAATGAATGTTAACAACTTAGTAAAACTATATTATCAATTGCCCAGAATTACTCTGCTACTTTTCAATGATTTTTTTGGATGTTTTTTTAAATCGTACTTTCTATATTCTCACAAAATCTTGTAATAAAATTTCCAATGTCTATTTTATTATTTTGCTGGTGGCTTGAATTACACTCAAACTGAACTTCTTTTTGATTGCTATATAACTTTAAAATTTCAGCATCCTTAAGTTTTTGTGCTTTATTATTACATATGACTACCCTATTTTAAATACTATTACATATTCATTAAAATTGTGTCCACCTGGTAGTGTAATTCAGTGGTAGGGTCCATGCTTAGAATGTAGTCTTGGTTTCCATCCTTAGCATTGCCCTTACCTCCCAACAAAAAAGTTGCATTCCAAGTTAAGTTCTTATATAATTTATCCTCTCATGTAAATATCCAAAAATGTTCACAATTAATGTTGTACTGATCGTAGCTGATGGAGGAATACTGTCCTTTTAAAGATCCCAGAGAATGTGAATTTTGTTTAACCCCAAATTCTGATTTTGTGTGTGTGTGTGTGTGGTGCTGGGGATCCAACTCAGGGCCTGGTGCAAGCAAGGCAAGTATTCTACCCTTAGGCCACATCCCCAGCCCCTTTGCCCAAATTCTCATAACCAAGAGAAGTCTTTGATAGTACTGAATATACTGGCTGTCATTATACTAAATTAAAACTTTACGGAATAAAGAACACTCTCCAGAACACAAGATCTGATGGACCAGATCAATGCAATGAAGCTAAACATGATAGTAGTTTAACGTGGAATGTCAAACACATTAGTATTTTCATTGTACAAAACTGTTTGTGTAGCTGATGTGCAAGAAGAATAGTATGATGATATTCAGCATTTTCACCAATCATCTGTGATGAGTTTAAAAAGGCATTTGAAGAAACTGGTAGATGTCTTCAGCATATAGTTCAAATAAATTAGTTACATGTGCACTACTGAACCTCTTTCAACCTCTCTTGCATTGCAAACAAAATCTTAGTGCAAACATCAAAGTTGCTGGTCACTCCAAAAGACTTTCAACCTCATAAGAGAATACAAGTTCTGAATTAATGTGTATTAAATAAGACAATAATCAAGAATACCAGTTACTGCAAAATTCGTTTAGGCATACTTAATAGTCCACTCTAAGAATTTCTTCTGATTCTCTCACATTAATGACTAAAGCCTGTTTACAGTACTATTCTATCATTCAACCATTAGTTGAAAAAGGAAATCATTCGTTTCAGTAATAGCATTACTGCTACATTCTAAAAAAAGAGAAAGGGAAAAAATCATAATTAACAAAACTAGAATCCATAATAGAAGACATGGGGAAAAACATTTTAGGAAAAAAATGTGCTTTATTTGCACAGCAGGAATTATATAATGTAAACACCATATTGGCCCACACCACAAAATCCATGAGAAAGGTTCAAATTTGAACACTGTGTGTGTATTATTTTCAAATCTGTGTTTGTGAGTTTATGCTGAATCTGCTTGTACCAATACATGAGAAATTAAACACACTCTTCCACACTTTTACACACACAAGTGATTGTTAAATATTGAGCATGGCTTGCTTCCCTGACTCTAAATCAAAGAAAATGCTAAGTGACATCCCAACTGTTTTAAAAATGTTTACAGAAACCATTAAAGGAATGTGAATAGTAGTTGAGGAATGAAGAAAAGTGATGGCAATGATACGATGAAAGTGGATGCAAAAAAAAAAAAAAAAATTCCTGGAACCAGCTGAGATGCAAATTCATGGCAAATGCGTGGAACACCTTTTTCTGTGGGCCTTGTCTGAACTTTCAGTTGCTACCAAGAATTAAAAAAAAAAAAAAGTAGTAGCACAAGTCCTTTGACATCTGGAGGATTGAAAGTTTACTTTCAAAGTGCAAATTTTAACAATGGAATGTTTTAGCAGAGACATAAGAACAATCTTCTGTCTTTTTCTTGTTGCAAAGAAATACAATGTTCAGGAAGTATTTATCCTGGCCAAAGCAATTTCAGTTTCTTGGTACAACAAAAAATTTAAAAAATATTTAGCCACAATGATCACCCACTCTTTCACGTACACAGAACCATTCTTAGGGTTGTATGTTGGGAAGAAAAAGCCCTTACCTATGTATCACCTGATGCAACTCTGCTTTAGAAATTAAGTTCTTTGAATTCACTACGTTAAATATCCACATGTACCTCCCTTATCCCCTCCCTCTCTACCCACCAATCCCAGACACCCCCTGATGAACCTACATATTCTAAAGTCTTTGTTGTTTTCTAAGCCTCATGACTAAAGCTGTTGAGTACCACCTCCAACTGGAGCAAAATTAACACCTAGGGTGCCCTTTCTATAGCACTTTTTTCTTCTCCACAATCGAGTGAAATTTTGATGCTCAAGCCTGTATCTAGACCTTCAAGCCACTAGGCCAAGGTCGGCTGCTAGCTTGGCCGCTGGCTCTGCTTGAAGGTTCCTGGTCCACTCTGGTTGGTGGCTGTGGGTCATGTCCAGCAATGATTTCTTTAAAATTCGAGTTGTCATTGGGGAAATAAAAAGTCTGGTTGTGGGAGTTAAAGATGGTGCTTCCTGCCTGCCCCATTGGGTTTTGTTCTGTGCTATCATTAGCCTTGTTATGTCCACTTGCTTGCTTGTTACAAATGGGGTATGAAAAATTGTTTCTGTCACCAGTAACTGCCTTTTCCACTGGAGGAGATGTAGGTGACTGGGGAGGAGTTGGTGAGCAGCATTTATTCAACTGGGAATATGTTGAGGGCCTGTCGAAGTAGAAACAGAATAGTTCAATGATATTTAAGGCAAGAGACACCAAGGACACCACCAGCATGAAGATAATGAAGATGGTTTTCTCTGTGGGGCGAGAGAGGAAGCAGTCCACTTGATGTGGGCAGGGATCTCTTCTGCAAGTGTAGACAGCACTCAAGCTGAATCCATAGATGTACCACTGGATCAGTAAGAAGGCCACCTCAAAGACACACTTGAAGAAGATACTGATGATGTAGGTGATCTTCAGACTTCCTTCCCTTTTCACTTGATCATTCTCCGTAATGACACGCTTGACCTCTATTTCAATATCCTTCTTCTGCATTTCTACCTTGTACTCATCAGTTTCGTCAACTTGCTTGTTCGGTTTCTCTTCTTTGTGCATCACATAGATCACATGAGCCAGGTACAAAAGTGGGGGTGTGGACACAAATATGATCTGCAGGACCCAGAAGCGCACATGAGAGATTGGGAAAGACTTGTCGTAGCAGACGTTTTGACAACCAGGTTGTTGAGTGTTACAACTAAAGGCAGACTGCTCATCATTCCAAACTGACTCAATTGCTATCTTCAGTATCAGGATTCGAAAAATGAAGAGAACAGACAACCACACCTTCCCTCCAGAATTGGAGTGGCCTTGGACCTTTTTAAGGAGTTTGCTTAAGAAACTCCAGTCAGTCATGATGCCTGGACACCTCCTGAAAAAAACCAAGAGGCAACTCAATGAGTATAATTACAAATTACCAGCTTAAGAGATGGTGTCTTTTTTTTTCAGCTGACAGCTAAAATATTACAAATTGTTTCCTTTCTAGCCTCCATCAAAAACAAAACAAAAACAAAAGCCAAGTGTAAGCTCTTCCAATCACATTTCCACTCCCAGAGTCTCATACTTATTTATTTATCTATTTTGAGATAAAGTTTGATCCGAGAAGCAACAGATTCTATGTACAGAGGCTGAACTGCAATCTTAACTTGCAGAAGACGTATTACTTGCTCAACCACCAAACTGTCAAGTGACCTGAGAAGCTGTCTGTGCTAAGTGCCTCTGCTTATTTGATTGATAAATAAGGACAGTTGTTGCCTCATAGGCTTGTGTCTGAATGCATGTCTAAGCAAAATGCTGATGTGTTTTTCAAAATATAGGTATCTAAGGACTCAGGCAAGAACACCCAGGAACACACACACACACACACACACACACACACACATGCACAACCTAATCCCCAAACTTTGATGCTAGGATGAATCATTTTATTCCTAATTTTACTCTGCAATGTCTCTTGATGGTACAATAAGAGTAATTAGTGCATAGTCTGTATCATGGTTATTTATACTTTTCTCTCTCCTTATGCAGTAACATCTATTTCAAGTCTGTCTTTTACCAAAAAAAAAAATGTTATGCTGAAATACACCATTTGGACAGTATCTCATTATAAACAGGAACCTACTTTCAAAAACAAAAACTAAATGTGCATGACATTTCTAGGTAAAAGTTCAATTTGGCCAGGCATTGTGGTATCGTGGTACATGCCTATAATTCCAGTGACTTGGGAGGCTGAGGCAGAAGGATCTCGAACTTGAAGCCAGCCTCAGTAACTAAGCAAAGTTCTAAAACGGGTTGGGATGTGAGATAGAGATAAAGTAACTTTGGGTTCAACCCTGAATACCAGAAAAAAAAATCAATCTGTCAGTTTGTCTCCATACCTTATAGACTGTGAAGTGAAAAAAGAGGAAGCTGAATGGCTGTAAGATAAGCCACTTGTACAGCCAGAAGACTTATCATCCTTAAGTCAAAGCCCTTTAATACATTGCAGTGGCATTTAAATTATATAAATATCACACCTGAAATATCAGCTACTCAAGAGGCTGAGCTGGGAGGACCTCCAATTTGAAACCAGCCTGGTCAGCATAGTAAGAACCCATTTCAAAAAACAAACAAAAAAGATATAAACATAGTAGACAGTAAGACTGCACTAAAGCCAGAAAAGTTTCCATGCTTTGATATGGCCAATCTAACAAGTGCTGAAACATGAGAAAATATGACATGTGTCAGGCTACCACAGAGAAGATTGGTTAATTTTCAGCAGAGTAGTGATTGGAGGGTTTAGAAGTGAATAAAGTAGACAAATATTATTTAATAATGAAAAACAAGCAAAACAAAGACTTTCCAAGCATTCAGTAATAATGAATTGACTAGTGCAACTAAAGTAGAATTATGTAGGCTTCTTACAAATGTGTTCACTATCTGAATATAAAGGGGTTTCTCATCTGGTTTTGAACTTGAAGCCATATTCTCCTGTAAGTAAGAAGTAAATGAAATACAGGGGTGTTTTCCCCTCACCATCCAATATTACATTTCTTTCTAATTCTTGTATGTCATAGCTATGGAGATCATGAAAAAAATGAAATGGAAATCTGAAAATCTGACCCAGGGTTTCCTGGATGAAACAAAGAGGAGATGGTTGATGCATAAAGCCAAAGTGTATACCAGCTAGTAATAGATGGGTATCTGATAATATGACAGCCCAGGGATTGGTACATAAGTGAGGAAATATAAAGTGCAAGGTGGGCGGGCAGGTTACAGAAATAATGCTTTCCCAATGATCATAAAAGAGGGAGCTTTCCTTCTACTTTTAGGAAGAGCCATTTTGTATTGTGATGTGGCAAGTCAGAGAGTGAAATTCATGTACGAAGAGTAGTCAGACAAGAACAAAGGCTTGTCAGGTCAACAAAGGGTTAAATAGCCATGGGAAGGCTTGAAGTGAGAGGAGTAATTTAATCTTGATGGTCAGATTATGGTGAGAGAATGTAAAAGAAAAAGCCTACAATTTAGCAGAAAATACTAGACTGGGAGTGAAGAAGTACAGGCCACGAGGGTCAAACAAACACAACAGAATTTTTGGAGCCATATCAATAGACAGTTTCTATGTGATGATGTGTAAATTGGCTCTAATTCTGTTTGTAAAGAATTACAATATTTTGCCAGAGTCATCTGCTTTTGTTCAGATATTCTAATTGTTGGGGGGAAAATATCAAAAACAATTAAGTGTAAAATGATAAGCTGTTTGCAAACAACACATTCGTAGAACAATAGATCTCAAGGCAAACTAACATTGTTAGAAATACAGCTGGGCAAAACAGAAGTTTTCATTTTAGTCAGTGTCTCATCATTATTCAAAGTAAAATGATTGTGTAGATGCCTGTGGCAGTTTACTCTTGAGTTTTTCACATTCTATGGAAAATGAAATTTGACTTTCACATAATTCTGAGATTCCACAATGCTACAGTGTGTGAACTGGTTCATGGGGTAGTTGTTCCTTTAAAATACACCAGCAATTTAACTGCAAAATTGTCTTTTTCTTAAACACCAGACAGTAGTCATTTGTATTAATGAGTTATAGTTTTTCATATGAATAAGATACGAATTATTCAATTGGACACATTATATTCTGTAACATGTAGACCCCTGTCATTACCAGTATCATAGAAACCATCTAATATTTCATGTGATGGTTCATCTTGCAACTCCCAAGGAGGTAACAAAAACAGCAAGCTTTTTAATGGTAGCTGTTCACTTGGCCAGGAAGCAAGTATTCTTTCAACTAATTCCATCCCCTAACCATGGTTTAATATTTTAATTTTTCCAAGTCTTAGTTGAAACATTAATGTTCTTTCATTATAAGGGAAAAGTATGCTTATGTTTACAGAAGCCATGGCACTGGTATATTGCAAGAATATTCACCAGGAGGCACACCATTCCTTATTTCATTCAGGGGTCTGGACAGCTGAACATATCCTGTATATTCATGCCTATACCTCTGCATTCCTATGATGCACTTTTATTTG
This sequence comes from Marmota monax, assembly GCF_021218885.2. Classification (NCBI taxonomy): domain Eukaryota; kingdom Metazoa; phylum Chordata; class Mammalia; order Rodentia; family Sciuridae; genus Marmota; species Marmota monax. The sequence continues at coordinate 2,937,316 of NW_026694256.1, read as the reverse complement.
TAGATCATGATCTAAGGGGTTGTGTACAGTTCTCATTAGGTCTTTTTTTGCGAGATGGAAATCTTACTAAAGTTTTCAGGCTACTCTTGAACTTGTGATTCTGCCTCAGCTTCAGGTATAGTTGAGTTGGGTTTACAGGTGCGGCCACCACTCTTAGCTAGTAGTAGCAAATCTTGACAGCAGCTGGATAACACCATGCCTTCTGTATGCCATGTTAAGTCACATTTTCATTTGCTCTTTATGGCCCCCTAGACTAGCTGCTCAAAACTACAGTCACCCAGTGTGACCTCCCTAAGGACCTTGTGCCTTCACAGTGGTTTCTGAACTGCATGACAATCATTTGGCACATAACATTCCTGGCCCTCACCAGTTGGATGAAGCTAGACTTCTGGAAGGTGGGGCCTGGGAATTTAGCTTTTAATTTTTTGTTATTTTTTTGGACAAATGTCCCAAGTGATTCTGAAGTAAGATTATAGAGAAGCAAAGAGTGCTTACCTGCATTTTATTTTATGTTTTTCCTATTCAAAATATTTAAGAGTGAGGGAAATTTTAGAGAAGCAGAACAGACAGTGCATCTAACAATTCAAAGGGGTTGAGCACTAATATTAGTTGTTCTCTGGGCAGTGGGTACTGAAGTTACTGTTGGCACCAGGGCTCCTTGTCATTCCCTGCATCTTCATCTGCCACTCACTGAAAGCGCAGTGATTCAATCTCTTTAATCCAAAGGAAATTTCTTAAAAATAAAGCAATCCTTAGCAAGAAGAGTGAAGCAGGTGGCATCACTATACCAGAACTTAAACTATACTATAGAGCAATAGTAACAAAAACAGCATGGTATTGGCACCAAAACAGACTGGTAGACCAATGGTACAAAATAGAGGACACAGAGACTAATCCACACAATTACAGTTATCTTATATTAGACAAAGTCACCAAAAACATACATCGGAGAAAAGATAGCTTCTTTAACAAATGGTGCAGGGAAAAGTGGAAATCCACATGCAACAAAATGAAATTAATCCCACATCTCTCACCATGTAAAAAACTCAAATCAAAGTGTATCTAGGACCTAAGAATTAAACCAGAGATCCTGTATCTAATAGAAGAAAAAGTAGGGCCAAATGTTCATCATATCAGATTAGACCCCTATTTCCTTAATAAGACTCCTATAGTGCAAGAATTAAAATCAAGAATCAATAAATGGGATGGATTCAAACTAAAATGCTTCTCAGCAAAAGAAACAATAAGTGAGGTGAATAGAAAGTCTACAACTTGGGAGCAAATATTTACCACTTGAAAATCAGATAGAGCACGAATCTCTAAGGTATATAAAGAACTCAAAAAGCTAAACAATCAAAAAAAAAATAACCCAATCAATAAATGGGCCAAGAACCTGAACAGACAATTCTCAGAAGGTGATAAACAATCAATCAACAAATAAATTTGAAAAGTTCATTATCTCTATCAATTAGAGAAAAGCAAATCAAAAGTACTCCTTCCTTTCTTCCTTCCTTTCTTTCTTCTTTTCTTCCATCTAGGGGTTGGAGCCTGGGACACTTTATCACTTAGCTTTATCCCCACTTTTTTAAATTTTTGAGATAGGGTCCTACTAGGTTGCTGAGGGTGGCCTCAGACTTAAGATCCTCCTGCCTCAGCCTCCAGAGCCATTGGGATTGTAGGCATGGGCTTCTGCAACCAGATTTATGTGTTTCTAATATATTAAAATCAAAATTTTTAAGCCTGAAACCCTCCAAGGTAAACTCTCCTAATGCTTTTCTTTTAGCTTTGATATTAAGGGCCCCTTGTCTCTGGTAGTAAATGTTTTTCTGACTATCTCTCTCCACTTACACCACAGCAGCTATTCCCTTTGATTATATTCATATGTACACACAATTAATATAATCCATATTCAACCCATCAAATAGGCTCTATCTTCCAAAGGTAACTACACTATGACCTATTCCTTCAACCATTTTTTTAAAAATCTTTGCTTGTAGTCCAATCCCAGCCATAACAACCTCTTTTCAGTTTTCATGTCACTACCTTGGTCACTGTGATTGCCCATCTATTCTTAAACAGTTAATGAAAACGTTTACCTTTTGCATTAGCAATAGAAACTTTTGAAACAACTAAAAATATAAACTCCCTACATTGAATTTTAGCATTGACTATAGATAGTCACAAGCTCATTTCATTTTAAAACATAAATCAAATTTACATTTTAGACACTTAAAAACTATAGAAAGTTTTACTAGGAGAAAAAGAAACTAATAGGTAAAGTGGTTTTTTCTTTAACTTACTCTTTCACTTAAAGAAGTGAAGTAGGCACTCCAAGTGATTGAACTCCGTGGAGGATGAAGTAAAATGAAAAGGCAAGTTCAGGCACTCAGACCTGGCTATTTAAAGTTTAAAAGTCTGCTGCTGTTTGGTACTTTCCTCATGCCTTCCCCCCCAATGAAAGAAAAGTGCTGATACCTTGTAAAAGCTTTTTTCTAATTTGGAGCACAGAGCTTTTAAAAAGTTTCAAGCCACTGACTCAACTAGGAGGAGGGACTAGAAGGAAGGGGAGGGGAAGAAGGAAAGGCGGGAGGAGGCTGGAGAAGAAGCTGGTGAACGTGAGGCAAGAGGAGGCAAAGAGGAGTAGCCAGGTCAGGATCAAGTCCTGGCTTAAATTTGCTGACCAGAAAAAAATAAAATTGCATTAGAGACATGAATGCTACCTCTTGGAGTTACTCCTTACAGATAAAAACTGCTGATTTTAGTAATTATTTCACCCAAAGACCTACCACACTTTCTAAAATAAAATTATAGTAAATAAAAGTTGGGGGAGAAGAGTATAGACAGTGCAAACTTTTTAAATGTTGACCAAGGTGTGTGAAGTTTGAGGTGGGTGTGAGTGTCTTATGTGATGCTCTAATTCCTTTCCTCTTAAGTAGGGACAATTAACAAAGGGAATGGTGGAGATGAGACAGAGATTTCACAAACAAAAAGTGGTATGTCTATCCACAATCCATCCCTCAACTTATTGACTTCTTTGCATTTTTACCTTTTCCATAGTGTTTTATATATATGAACTAAATATATATGTATGTGGATACGTATGTGTGTGTGTCTGTGTGGGATGGGGAGTTGTACTGACTATGAGATCTTTTTTTTTTTTTTTTTGAGAGAGAATTTTTTAATATTTATCTTTTAGTTTTGGGTGGACGCAACATCTTTATTTTATTTTTATGTGGTGCTGAGGATCTAACCCAGCGCCCCTCACCCCACCCACCTCAACCACAGCATGCCAGGCAAGCGCGCTACCGCTTGAGCAATATCCCCAGCCCATGAAATATTGATATATGACCTCTACGTGATCTCCAGGGAAATGAAAATGTATATCTCACGGCCGTTCATGCCAACTCACTGAAATTTCAATCTGTAGTGAGATGTTGGAATTTTTTTTTTTTAAATAAGATACAGGCTATAGTTGCCTCATAAGTTGAGTCATCATTAAGTGGGTCCCAGATATATTCAACCTTCCTAAGATCACCTTCCCTCACAGCCCACTGGAGAGTTTTCAGCCTGATGGCAGCAGAGCTGAACGTGTAATGACTGTGTGCTTCTGCATCACTTCCAGGGCTCTCTCTCTTCAGGTCCCTGTATTGGAGTTTATAATGGCCTGAGTCAGGTGGCCTCATTCTGAGTGGGCAGCTCCTCTGAGGGCTCCCCAGATGCCATAGAAGAGGGCTGTGGTGGGACGATTCCCCATAAATAGGCTTCAGTGATGCTCCTGAGGTGGGGCAGAGGAATCGCTTGGCCATTGTTCTCTGGAAACAAAGCAAACTCATTCAGCCTTCATATTACTAAACCTTTCCCACTAATTGAAATACCAGAAAAAAAGGATAGCATACATTACATGGTAAATAACTTTTCCTAAACATACTTTCACTGAAATAAAAAAATAAGATTTTTTGTCTGAAATGTTGTAGTTTTAAGACATAAGTTGCCCTCTCGTTTTTTGATAATCTTAATTCCAAGGATATGTTTTTCTTTAAGGAAGGAAAAAATGAAATTATAGAAGTAGAATTTGTAATCTGATTTTCAAGTCTTCAGGCTCATCAACCCATAAGTGTTGTTTTAGTCTTGTATTTATATTGTTCTTTCATTCAAATAAGTCTGTTGTTTGTCTTAATGAAAAATTATTTCATGCAATTGAAAACACACATGAAAAATATGATTTTTTATTACAATAAAATGTTTTTACCTCTTTTTAAATAAAAAATTAGTTTGTTACATTTTATCAACATTGAAAAGTTAGAAAATGAATTTGAAAATCAACATTGTTTATAATATCATCAAAAACATAAACATAGTTACAAATAAATTTAACAAAATAGGCAAAACCAAACTTTTGTTCAGTGCAAAAAAAATTAAACAAAACCTCTACACTTAAAACTATAAAAAATGTTTATAAAAATTAGAGGTGTAAGAAAAAAGAAAGAACACTTATATGTTGAACAGCTCAATATTATTATGATGCACATTAGTCCATGTATTCATACAATATCAATCAAAATTTTGATAAGATCATTTTAACAGAAATCATGGGCAAAATCTAAAATGTGTACGAAAATGCAAAGACCTACAGTAATTCAAACAATATTTTTTATTTGTCATATTGTAAAGCATTTTTTCTTTTTTAGATTTTATTTATATCCATTATAATGATACATAAAACAAAAATTATACATACTTATAGAGTATCATAATGTTTCATTACATGTATACATTATGTCATGAGGTTTTTTAAAAAAAAATTGTTTAGTTATACATGGACACAATGCCTTTATTTTGTTTATTTATTTTTATGTGGTTTTGAGGATCAAACTCAGGGCCTTGCGTGTGCTAGGCAAGGGTTACACCACTGAGCCCCAGCCCCAGCCCCATTATGTCATGTTTTAATCAGGCTAAGCATTATCTATTGCCTCAAGCATTTCAATATTAGTTCATGATAACTCTACTATGCAACAGCAAATCAAAACTCCCCAAACCTCTAACTCCCAGCTAGTTAAGACATAGTACCCACTAATCAACTTTTCCCAATCATTCTTCCCCACTTTTCTCTTCTTTAGAAAAAAAAGCTTTCTATGATTTACATAATTTTGCTTTATTTTTATATAAGATTTGTCAAGTATAATTATTACTGATTTTTTTGTAGGTAGAGCCATGTTTCTCAGAATGTTTTTTTTTTAGTTTTTTAAAAATTTTTAAAAAATAAATGACAGTAAAATGCATTACAATTCATATTATACATATAGAGCACAATTTTTAATGTCTCTGGTTGTATATAAAGTATGTTTACACCAATTTGTGTCTTTATACATGTACTTTGGATATTCAAGTCTATCACATTCCACCATCATGTCTAACCCCATGCCCCTCCCTTTCCCTCCAAACTCTCTGCCCTATCTATAGTTCATCTATTCCTCCCATGCGGCCCATCCCTACCCCACTATGAATCAGTCACCTTATATACGAGAAAATATTTGGCATTTGTTTTTGGCGGGCTTGGCTAACTTCACTTAACTTTCTTCTCCAACGCCATCCATTTACCTGCAAATGCCATGATTTTATTTTCTTTTATTGCTGAGTAATATTCCATTGTGTATATATGCCACTTTTTAAAATCCATTTATCTACTGAAGGGCATCTAGGTTGGCTCCACAGTTTAGCTATTGTGAATTGTGCTGCTACAAACATTGATGTGGCTGTGTCCCTGTAGTATGCTGTTTTTAAGTCCTTTAGGTATAGACGGAGGAGTGAGATAGCTGGGTCAAAAAGTGGTTCCATTCCCAGTTTTCCAAGGAATCTCTATAATGCTTTCCAGATTGGTGGCACCAATTTGCAGTTCCACCAGTAATGTATCAGTGTACCTTTCCCCACCCCCCCACATCCTTGCCAAAACTGATTGTTGTTTGTCTTCATAATAGCTGCCATTTGAGTGGAGTGTGATGTAATCTTAGAATAGTTTTGATTTGCATTTCTTTAATTGCTAGAGATGATGAACATTTTTTCATATATTTGTTGATTGATTGTATATCCTCTTTGAGAAGTGTGTGTTCAAGTCCTTGGCCCATTTATTGAATGGATCATTTGTTTTTTGGTGTTTAGCTTTTTGAGTTCTTTATATACCCTAGAGATTCATAGTCTATCTGATGTGTGAGGGGTAAAAATTTGCTCCCAAGCTGTAGACGCTATTCACCTCACAGATTGTTTCTTTTGCTGAGAAAAAAAAAAACTTTTTAGTTTGAGTCCATCCTATTTATTGATACTTGATTTTAATTTTTGCACTATAAGATTCTTATTAAGAAAGTTGGGGCCGAATCTGTCATGATGAATATTAGGGCCTACTTTTTCTTCTATTAGATGCAGGGTCTCTGGTTTAATTCCTAGGTCCTAGATCCACTTTGAGTTTTGTGCATGGTGAGAGAGAGGGGTTTAATTTCTTTTTGTTGCATGTGGATTTCCAGTTTATCCAGAACCTTTGTTGAAGAGGTTATCTTTTCTCCAATGTATGTTTTTGGTGCCTTTGTCTAGTATAAGATAACTATAATTATGTGAGTTAATCTCTGTGTCCTCTGTAGTATAGTTTAAGGTCTGGTATAGTGATACCACCTGCTTCACTCTTGCTATGGATTGCTTTAGCTATTCTGAGTCTCTTATTTTTCCAGATGAATTTCTTGATTGCTTTTCCTGTTTCTATGAGGCATGCCACTCAGAATTGCGTTAAATCTGTATAGTGCTTTTGGTAGAATGGTCATTTTGATAATATTAATTCTGCCTATCAAAGAGCAAGGTAGTTTTTTCCATCTTCTAAGGTCTTCTTTGATTTTTTTCTTTAGGGGTCTGTAGTTTCATTTGTTTCTGAGGCTGTTGCAAATGGGGTAGTTTTCCTCATTTCTTTTTCTGAGGATTTGTCACTAATATACAGAAATGCCTTTGATTTATGGGTGTTGATTTTATATCCTGCTACTTTGCTGGATTCATTCCCTAATCCTAGAAGTTTTCTCATGGAATTTTTTGGGTCTTCTAGGTGTAGAATCATATCATCAGCAAATAGTGCTAATTTGAGTTCTTCTTTTCCTATCCATATCCCTTTAGTTTCGTTCGTCTGTCTAATTGCTCTGGCCGTGTTTCAAGAACTATGTTAAACAGAAGTTGTCAAAGAGGGCATCCCTGTCTTGTTCCAGATTTAGAGGAGATGCCTTCAAATTTTCTCCATTTAGAATGATGTTGGTCTGGGGCTTAGCATAGATAGCCTTTATGATGTTGAGATATGTTCCTGTTGTCCCTAGTTTTTCTAGTGTTTTGAACATGAAGGGGTGCTGCATTTTGTTAAATGCTTTTTCTGCATCTATTGAGATGATCATATGATTCTTATCTTTAAGTCTATTCATGTGATGAATTACATTTATTAATTTCTTTATGTTGAATCAATCTTGCATCCCCGGGATGAATCTCACTTGATTGTGGCGCACTATCTTTTTTATATGTTTTTGTATTAGATTTGCCAGAATTTTATTGAGAATTTTTGCATTTATGTTCGTTAGAGATATTGGTCTGAAGTTTTCTTTCTTTGTTGTGTCTTTGCCTGGTTTTGGAATCCGGGTGGTATCGGCCTCATAGAATAAATTAGGAAGTGCTTTCTCTTTTTCTATTTCCTGAAATAATTTGAAGAGTATTGGTATTTGTTCTTCTCTAAAGGTCTTGTGGAACTTGGCAGTGTATCCATCTAGTCCTGGGCTCTTCCTGGTTGGTAGGCTTCTGATGTCATCTTCTATTTCATCACCTGATATTGGTCTGTTTACATTGTTTATATCATCCTGATTCAATTTGGGAAAATTGTATGACTTAAGAAATTTTTCAGTGCCTTCAATATCTTCTATTTTATTGGAGTATACATTTTCAAAATAATTTCTAATTATTCTTTTCATTTCTGTAGACCGTGTGACATTACCTTTTTCATCACATATGCTGATAATTTGAATTTTCTCTCTGCTTCTCTTTGTTAGTGTAGCTAAGGGTCTCTCAATTTTATTTATTTTTTCAAAGAATCAACTTTTTGTTTGTCATTTTTAAAAATTGTTTCTTTTGTTTCGATTTCATTGATTTCACCAAGTTGCTAAGGTTGGCTTTGAACTCACTATCCTCCTGCCTCAGCCTTCCAAGCCACTGGGATTACAGGTTTGCCACAGTGCCTACCTCATCTGCTCAATTTTTGAAACTTATTTTCTATTAGTATCATAGAAAGTTGTACCACAAAGTTTGTCTTGAGGCTTTTATGCCTGAAAATAATTAAATATCTTTGTTTTATCTAATGCCTGGTACTTTGAATCTGGATGGAATTTTAGGTGGCAATAATTTTCCTTGAGAATCAGGAGGTCATGATTTTGTCACCTTCTATCTTCCAATTGGCTGTTGAAAAGTCTAAGGCTACTCCTTTTGGGGCCTAGGGGGAGTTTTATTGATTTTTATAAGTTTTTGAAACAGGGAATAATTGCATGGTATAAAATTCAGAAGCAACAAAATAGTAACTGAGAAAAGTCAGTCTTCTTCATGTTCCTTTTCCATCAGCCAAGAGGCTTTCCATTCTTAGGACAGCAAGTGTAATTGCTACCTTCTCGTAATATTCAAGTTCCAAAGATATTCTATGTACATCTATATCTACATATCAACGATCATATCAACCTAAGTCCTATAGTTTGCACAGATTTTGTGTGTGCATGTGTGTGTGTTGCGTGTTATACTCCACAGGATTCAGAGAAATCTATGTGTGTGTGTGTGTGTGTGTGTGTGTGTGTGTGTGTGTGTCTCACTGGTAACTGGACCCAGGGCCTCATACATGCTAGGCAAACACTCTGCTACTGAGCTACGTTCCAAGCTGAAATTAGAAGTCTTTTTAAAGACACTGGTTATAGGAGAAGCTTGGTCTAATGGCACATGCCTGTCATCCCAGCGGTTTGTAAGGTAGAGGCAGGAGAATCACAAGATCAAGGCTAGCCTCAGCAATTCAGCAATTTAGCAAGATTCTCAACAACTTAGCAAGACCCTGTCTCAAAAAACAAAAACAAACAAACAAACAAATAAAAAACAGTGCAAGATATGTGGCTCAGTGGTAAAGTGCCCCTGGCTTCAATCTCTGCGAAAATAAAAAAATGAATATAAGAAAAAATACAGATAAAGATACTAGGTATAGGAGAGGCACCAGATCTAATACTATTCACATTTACCTAGGTCTTGCATTATTGCCACATCATTCATCTTTTGCCATATGCCAGTAGCATTGTAGATCTTATCAACAAATGAAACAAACAAAATATTAAAAAAATACAAGACAAAATAAAAATTCTAGGCTAAAGTATTAAACTATGTAATAATACTGTGAACAACAATGTGTATGCTAAATATATTTTCAAGAAAATATAAGCAAAACCAGGAATAATGAGATTATAGTTTTAGAAGTTAATGTTTTATAGAACAAGATGGACATAGACTAACTATACATATAAAGGATTTAAATAATGAAAGAAGCTCATTTTAATAGATTTAGACATAGATCCTTTGACTCAACAGAGATTACACATTCTATTCTTATATACATGAAACATTTATAAAAATTGATCATACACTTCATGAAAATTTTAGCGGACACAACATCTTTGTTTGTATGTGGTGCTGAGGATCGAACCCGGGCCGCACGCATGCCAGGCGAGCGCGTTACCGCTTGAGCCACATCCCCAGCCCCTCATGAAAATTTTAAAAAGAGATTTTTATAGACTACATTTTCTAATTATCAAAAGCCTACTACTTTTCAATCAATACAAATTCTCCAAAATATCGATTTAATAAAAGGAAGTCAAATTACCAATTTCAGATTATATAGAAATTATTAAGAGAAGATATACTTTGAAGCAGGTAAAGCTGTTCTCATGGATAAATTAAAGATTTGAAATTCCAGAATAAGGTAATATGTGATCCATTAAAAATACATGTTTGTTTGTTTGTTTGTTTCTTTCTTTCCTTCTTTCCTTCCTTCCTTCCTTCCTTCCTTTCTCTCTCTCTCTCTCTCTCTCTCTCTCTCTCTCTCTCTCTCTCTCTCTCTTTCTTTCTTCTGATGATTGAACCCAGGGACATTTTATCACTTTGGTACATTCCAAGCCCTTTTTATTTTTTAATTTTGAGAAAGGGCCATGATAATTTTCTGAGGATCCAAGTTGCTGAGACTGGCCTCCAAAGTTGCTGGAATTACAGGCACAGACCACCATGCCTGACTCTATTTTTGTTTTTATGAACATGGAAATGGTATGAAGGATATAGACTTGATTGTTAATAATAGGGGAGGAGTATGTTCAACGATATCTTCACATCTTTGTATTACTTCACCAGTCATAATGAATATTTATTTCATTCTTTTATAATTAATATTGTAATTGTAATTGCTTAAATTTTATACCACTAATTTGGTAAATCACTTAAAAATAAGTAAAATTGGGGAAGGTTGCTAATCCTTTCCAAAAGACTATAAATTCAATGGAGTACACATGGTGAGATGTGCACTTTTTCCTAACAAACTATTTTCAGAAGAAATTTATATTTATAGAAAACTTGTGAAGATAGAACAGAGGTTTCTCTTATTATTCACATCTTACAATAGCATGATACATTTATTACAGTTCATGGATCAATATTTATACAATATTAACAGAGTCTATACAAATATGTGATGTCTTTATCCAGGTTTCCTTAAGATTGTTTTCTTTATATTTTGCAAATTATTTTATTTGTTCTAATACTGAGATTTTCTTAGCTTTTACCAAATGTTCTTCTACTCTTCCAAGATCCCATCCAGGAAAAAACTTTAAATATAGTTATCAAACCTCATTAAGTTCTTCTTGGCAGCAAGTGTTTAAGACTTGTTTTTGATGACCCTATCAAGTTTTAAGAGCACTAGAAAGGTGTTTTGCACAATGTCCTGCAGATATCATTTTTTGATATTTTCTTATTAGAATGTTGCTGTGGGTTTAGGGAGGTGAAGGGTTGTTTTCATAGAGGGTATGCACAATCAACATGGCTTACGCTATTGATATTGACCTTGATCACCTTCGGTAGTGTTTGTCAAGTTTCCCAGCTGTATAAAGTCACTCTTTCCTTATCTTTTTCTCTACTATAATTTCTTTCCAAAAATTATAGTATGGAATTTGCAAAGGTGTACTTAAGGGATAAGTTATGCTGTACCTCCTTGAGGGCAGAGTATCCACATGAATTATTTTGAATCCATCTCTAATAGAAATTGTCATCTTCTAAGGAATCTATTCTATTTTTTATATTAGTATGGATTCATGGATATTTGTTTTATACCGTGTTATAATTCAAATATTACTTTATTTTGTTGCTAAAATTATGCTAATTTTGGCTAATGGGAGTGTTTTAATTTAGCTCCATATTGCTTTGACATACCTTTATTATTTTAGGGGTTTTGTTTTTATTTTAGCACTTCCTTACTTTCTAGCATTACAAGATGATCCAGTTCATATTGAATTTTGCCTTCTCCAGTTCTAGAATAAGTAATTTATCCTAGAATTTTTTTTTAGGCCTCTTTAAAAAAACTTTTTATTTTTAGTGCTGAGCATCAAATCCAGGCCCTTACACATGATGGGCAAGTGCTCTACCACTTAGCTATATCCCAGTCCCTTTGTTCCTTTTATTGGAAAATGGAGAATGATCTTAGAAACCTGATCTGGATTCTTCCCAGTGTTCTTTGCTTTTGAGGTGTCATTGTTTTTCTAGGCCATCTCAGCTGATAGAATAAGGAAATACATGTGTGTATACCAATTCATGCATGCACACACACAAACATACAATTACATAACTATTTCTATATGTAAACATCATATCTATATTGAGCCAAACATGAGTTTTTACTGATGTCTCCAACTCGAGCCTATTATTACCTGAATCAATTCCAGCCTCTTGTGCTTTTTCATCTATAAACCTGATTGCAGCAGTGACACACCTACCTTCCTCTGTCTGTCATCCACTTACTGAATTTTGCATTTCCAACATACATGGCTAGTAGTGTTAGAATTGGGAAGCTAAACTGTGTGGAATTTTTTTTTTTTTTTTATCAACCAGACTGCTGTGCTTTTGTGTGGTTTCTCTTGCCTTTACTCATACTTCCAAAGTTATGTAGATCAATACATTTTCACTCAATGCTCTGCATTTGTTCTCTAGTTTGTTAACTTTTTTTGTGGGCAGGTACTGGGGATTGAACCCTGGGACACTTTATCACTGAGCCTCATCCCTAGACTTTTTTTATTTTTTATTTTGAGACAGGATCACTAAGTTGCTTAGGGCCTTGCTATGTTGCTGAGGCTGGCCTTCAACTTTTGATCCTCCTGCCTCAGTCTCATGAGTCACTGGGATTACAAATGTGTCCCACCATGTCTGACTCATTTGTTAACTTTTAAAACAATCACCATATTATTTTACATCTATACTAGCAGGCTTATGTGGAATCAAGTTTGGAGACTTTTAGCCAAAAGTTAGATATATTCTGGATTGTTCTAGGACATCCAAAATTAAAGGTACTTTCTCATTTTGAGTTGGTCTGCTTGTTGAAACTGTTGTATCACAAAGACAAAAATAATTAGTTCTCAAGTCATAGAGAACAACCAAAAAAGTTTCATCGTCTTTACTCTATTTTAAAAACAGGGACAATCAATATCCAGATATTATTTGCACTGTTCCTGCCCTTTGTTTAAAGGTGAGATTAATTTTCCAATTGGTCTGGAGTTCTGGAAATGGGAGTTCGCTCAACCCCTTCAACAGAGCCTCCACCGCAGGAATCAGTTAATGTCAGAGGGAAGTGTTACAATCCCTTTTATTACTTTCCTCAGGGAAGAAATTGTGGGCCCCTGTGAGACCTACTCATAATCTTCTTATGTCATTTGGGGAACTGACGACAATTTTTTCCTTATACTTTTTAGAAATAGAAAACAAACAAACAAAAATCAAAGCTGATATCTGGACGTTGAGCTGAGGGTTTATTCTTATTTATTTATTTATTTATATTTGGTACTGGGAATAAATTCGGGGGTTTTACCATGGAGCTACATCCCCAGCCCTCTTTGTTTTTTACTTCTTAGTTCTTAATATTTAGAGAGGGTCTCCCTAAGTTTCTTAGGGCTTTGGTTGAGATTGGTTTAGGAACATGTGATCTTCCTGTATCAGCCCCCAGCCCAGCTGTTTATCCAAACAGGCAGGAACTACCATGACTGACATCTGGCCAGCTGAGGATTCATACACTGCTGGTGTACATGTAGTAGTATGTAGAGTCTGTAAACAAGTTAGGATGGCGCCTGGCAAATGTTAGAGTCTGTAAACAAGTCTGGATGGCGCCTGGCAAAATGCCAGAGGGAGTGGTTTGTGAAGTAACCCCAGCGAGCCATTATGTGTGGAGATTTCTTATTGGTTGACTGATGTATCTAGTTTATGCTAATTAGATAAGCTGTGTGGAATGTGTAAATACCGCTTCTGTCCTGCAATAAACGGTTCCCACTCCTGCTGTATCAATCTACACAAGTCGTTCGTCACCCCCCCCCCCCCCTGGTTATTTTGCTGCAGCCAGGCTCCGGCAGTAGTACAGATATTCCAAGTTTCCCATATGAGATTTTTCTGAAGGTTTTTCATAAGGCATTGAACTCTCTGCAGTAAAAACATCAATCACAAAACAAACACAAAATAATTTCAGAGCCAACCAAATAGTTTTGTAGATGACTCATCTACACATTGAAAGTTTCTGGGTTTTAAATTCCATATCTAAAGAATACAGTGGAACTGTGTGATAGGGTGGTTTGGAAATCCACCTAGTCTAGGAGGTTCTGAGAATACCCTCTTAAAATGTTTCATGCTCTAACCACTTTAAAATAGTCCCTTAAGAACTGTATTTTTAAATGACTTCTTAGATTGTTATTCCATGATAAAGTCATTTTTCTAGGCAATTGCCTATAGAAGTGGCAATTTAATTTCAACAACTATAGACATGATCCAGATAAAACCTCAATGCAGGTCACTGCCAAGAGAATTTTCTTTTGAGATGTAAGAAAGTTTACCCCATGGATATTACATTAGGATTGTCCAGATGGGCCCCTTTAGTGGCCTGCTGGGACTTTTCTCCATTTCTGTTACACGAATTACTCTATGAATTTTAACTGATACTATAACCCTAGAATTCATGCCACATTGGGCTTACTATATCCTCAGAGAAAAAATGAAAAGATTTGAAATAACCTTCTCCAGAAGCAACCCAGACTCAACAATCTATTAGTTTTTCTAAATATATACAGTATAAATTAAATAAATTATAACAAATGTGCATTAAATATATCATCTCCTTACCTACATACCTGGTGTTTCTAGAGTCCATTGGTTAAGTTTTATCTTCAAAATTATGAAACACCTTGATATGCTGTTTATTTTTTTCCTCACTTAGGAATAAAAGTAAAAAAAAAAAAATAGTTTGGGTTCTCTTATTTGAGAACTTATCAGTGGCAACAATGGGAACTCTAGCCAAAAAAAACCAGAGTGAGTATATGGATTGGGGTAGCATATAAATAATACCTGGTATAGAGCATATTATTTGCATTATTAAGAAAGATATTATTTTGAAATTTGTATTGTAAAAATTATTTTTCTGTTATTAATTATGAAATAGCTTTTAGTCTAGATTTTTCTATTTGGGTAAGTGCTAGTTTTACAACAGTTTATAATTTATAGGTTGAGTATAAGCCTTGATTAAAAAAAAACAGTAAAATGTAGAGGCTAAGAAGGTGGCTCAGGAATCACACTGTTTTTCATCGAGTTCCACTGGTGTTACTAGCTGGTAGTGTATGTTAATTTGTGTGTGTGTATGTGTGCCTCAGTTTCTTCTTTGGAGGAAATTAGTTCTTCATCATAGATCTATCAAATTAATACATGGCAAGGGCTTAGAAAAAAATCTTGGCATAGAGGAAGCTTTCAATAGAAGTTATTATGCATCACTAAACATCTATGATATCGCAATCCTTTTTAATTTGTGTGGTAACGTACATTTGTTTTAAATATTTACTCCTAAATTGTTTGGTACTTGTAATCAAACAGAAGTTGCTTCATGATAGTCTGGATTACTATGTTATATAAGAATATATTTTGTTATATAATAGTCTCATGCTCTGGTTTATTATGTTACAGCCCATGGAAAAACCTGAAAAACAGGACTAATTTTCTCTGAAATTACAGAACACCTACAACCTAAAGGAGCAATAATACATACATTATATTGTAACCCATATAAAAATTAGCCTTTTTGCTATCACTCTGAAGTCAATCTCAGAATGGTATGTACTTGAAGAAAGCAAAAAACAACACAGCTTCTCTAAAAATCTGGAAAATAATTTAATTTGCCAACATCTCTCTCTCAAAAAAAACCCACCAAAATAAATCCCCCAAACCCCAGAACAATGACAGCAACAACAATAACAACAACAAAAAACACACCAACTTTCAATCATATTACATACAATTTCTCAAATCTTTTTTATTTTTCACACTCATCTTCCTAAAGTCCTACACCACATAATACAGCAACTTACCCTAAGTGTTCATTCTTAGGACTCCTTAAAACAGATAAATCCTTGACTCTGTTATCTTCCTTTCCTTTGGGACTCATCTTTTCTTCTGTGAGCCATCCTGTCATTTCTAATATAAAGAAATCTAGTTGTATCTTCTTTTAATTCTTCCCTTACTGGTTACACTAATTTTCACAATCAAACCCAAGCATTTAAGATGCCAAAGAAAATCATATAGTGGGAAGGACAAGAAAGAGGATGCGAAAATATTTTAATTTTTTTTGAAACATATGAAGTTGTAAGTGGAAAAATCAGATTGCATGATAATTATGTAGACACATACATAAATATTTAGTATTTATTTTTGGACATATGCATATATTAAGTATTTATTTTCAACCTTTGAGAATGCTTACAATTGAACTGGAAAAATAGCTAAAATTACAACTCATGTTTCCTTTAGATATATGGAGCCTGGTATGATGACACATGCCTGTAATTCCAGCAGCTCTGGAAGTTGAGGCAGGAGGATTCAGGTTCAAAGCCAGCTTCAGCGACAACAAGATGCTAAGCAATTTAGTGAGACCCTGTCTCTAAGTAAAATACAAAATAGGGCTGAGTCCATTCCTTGGTACAAAAAAAAAAAAAAAAGATATATGGAAAGTGTCTTTAGTTTTAGAAAGAAATGATGATTAATTGAGCCTGATGAAAAAGTAATGATTTGTTTTACCTTAAGTAGCTGTATGTTAGTGGTAGCATCTGTTTTGGATAGTGTTCTTGTTTCCAAAATACAATAAATATTCTACTAAAATTTGGCTTCATCAGAATTTTTAGATGAACTGGATTTTTTTTTTTTGAACCAGGAGTTGAACCCAGAGGTGCTTAATTACTGACCCACATTCTCTTTTTATTTTTTATTTTGAGAAAGTGTCTGGATGGCTAAGTTGGTTGGGGCCTTGGCTAAGTTGCTGAGGCTGGCTTTAAACTTTCCATCCCCCTGTCTTAGCCTCTCAAGCCACTGGGATTACAGGTGTCCTCCACTGTACCCACCTGAGCTATCTTGTTTTTTTTTTTGAATCCTTGAATATTTTTAAAAGTTATTGATCAAATATTTTTAAAAGTTATTGATCATTCCTTATTTTGCTTTCAAAAATAAAAGAGAATAAGAAACTTTTTAGTAAAGTGATTTTTAAATTTTAATTATGAGAATTCCTTTAAAGTTGAAATGTTCTATTGGAATGTGAAAGAGATAGGGAGGGTCAAAGCAGTGATACTGCATGGTACCCCGCTCAGCAAATCTATTTACTTTCCAGTTTCTCTAATATACTTATTGCCACTACAGCCTTTGTATAACATGTAGTTATTTCCAAGTAATAAAATGTTATACCACTCAGTGCCTTAACACACCCTAAAATAATTTTTCTGCTCAGGAATAGTTTTAGAAATATGTTACAGTTGGTGCAAAAATTTGAAAAATGTAGGGGTTTAAATAGAAACAAATCAGTATCATGGTACAAAAAATAAAAGGTATTCTAGGAATGAAATTGACATTTCTTTAGGTTGATGCTTACAAACAAGTTATTAAATGGCCAAGTACAGGTCTCTCTGAGTATTCATTTGGATATTTAGAAGAAAACTGTGAGTTACGCTTTTGTTATTTACCACAGGGAGGCATTTTTCGAAATACATTGATCCTCTGAAAAAAAAAACATACACAATCAATAGCAAGTTTTTGAATTCAGCCTATTCTCTGTTTTCTGCAGATTATTGCATTTTTCTTGTATTCAAAGCCTTAATAGCTAGATATCAAAAAGAATTATTTATCTTGATTTTTTGCCTTGGAAAATGATTTAAAGTAGATCAGGAATTAAAACTTTGGGAAAAAGTAAACCATTCAGTTCTTACCTGTTTAACTTATTGTTTCAATAACAGCTATATATTAACAATATTTCTATTTCATAGCAAGCACAGGTAGTACTTCATGTTTAATTGTGGGATAAGTTGGTGTAGAAAAAAATTGTTTCATCAGTTCATCAGGAAGATAAATTCTCATTTAAACAACATTATAAAATATTGATTATTTTGAGAAAATTATTACTCTTGGACAACTCTTCAGATAATGTTAAGACTTACAGCATATAGCCATCCTTAACTTTTGTTAGTGACATTTAATAACTTCTGAAAGTTTTGTCATATAGAATAAAAGCTAATATAATCATATTTATGGCTGTCTTCTACTAGATGCTTATTTATTTTATTTTATTTTTGCTACTGAATATTGAACCCAGGAGCACTCTACCATTGAGCTACAGCCCCTGCCCACATTGCCCTTTTTTAAGTTTATTGAGACAGAGTCTTGCTAAATTGCCTAGGCTGGCCTCAAACTTAACATCCTCCTGACTTAGCCTCCTGAGTATCTGGGATGACAGGCATGCACCACCATTCCCAGTTATTGGTGCATGACAGGCATGCACCACCATGCCCAGCTATTGAATGAAATTATTCTTTTATAATATTTAAAGCAAAGGAAAGCCAAGAGTTCAACATAAAGTGAAAAGAGGCATAAGTAAGTTCTTGACTACCAAGATTAATTACGAACTTTGGTTCTACAGAAAACCAAACAGCAAGACAATGAATTAATAAGGGACAAAATCTTGGTGTCATTTATAGGTCCCTGACATTGTCTGCTGTGTTTTGAGTTGTACAGCAATGTACATTGCAGCAGAGTATTTTCTTCACTAAAATTAAAATCCTTTTTAAATTCTTTTTTAGATCTATCCAGTATTGTTTTTCTAGGCTTAGGAAAAATTTCCCAAGAAAGATCTGTCTCAATATCAAAAAGTATGATCAGACTTCTGGTAGACATAGGCTAATCAGAAATAAGAAAAGAAAATACAAAGTAGGCTTATTCCATTGTTTACTAATCTGGAAAGTAATATATCTCCAAATCACTGGCTATTGGACAGAGTAGAGAGTTTTAAAGGCGTTATCAAAATGTTATGATTTACTAACATCTTTCTAAAACATATCAAGCTAAGAAATATGAAGTGTTAACAGAAAAAATTATTTTACATTAGGTAAAACAGTGTAAGTTTGCATTTACTGTGATTAAATTTGCAGGAAAAAAAATTTCTTGTGCCTATACGTTTGTGCCTAGAGTCAGAGATCTCAACACTAGGTGTGTCACTTGTCTTCTCTGAGAGGTGAGGGGTATCTGCACCCTGCCTTTGGGGTGTGTATACCTTTCCTTTGGTGTTCTTTAATGTAAATATTTGCTTGTACTTTGCTTTTGTCACAACCTGAAATACTTTTCAGCAGTAGGTCAAGAATCTGCCTGAGTCAGGTTAAGTTCTCACTGCCCTCTTGGGCAGACGACCTACGATCTTTTTCTGGTGACAGTAATACTATATAGTTTTGAGACTTAAAAGTACTTTCAATTTCTTTTCTTTTTGCATAAAGCTCTATAGCTTTACAACAAACACTTAAAAATACCATGTTATCATTTTTCTCTTATGACTACTGAAGGCAGTCAAAGTTGTACAAAGTTGTACTGACCATTGTTATATTCTACATCATGGTATTTGTTTTTTTTTTTTTTAAATTTTAATATTTATTTATTTATTTATTTTAGTTTTCGGTGGACACAACATCTTTGTTTGTATGTGGTACTTGAGGATCGAACCCAGGCCGCACGAATGCCAGGCGAGCACGCTACCGCTTGAGCCACATCCCCAGCCCTACATCATGGTATTTGAAATAAAGCCTAGACATGGTCCAGAGACAATGACACAGGAATTCAATGTGAACCAATGGCATGTTAAATATATGAGATTCTACTACTCTTTTTATAATCAGTAAAATCTAAGAGTGGTAGGTTTCATCACTAAATAATTAAATTTGTATCACTTGCATCCCTTTCCCACATTTGTGTGTGTGTGTGTGTGTGTGTGTGTGTGTGTGTGGTACTGGGGATTGAAGGCAGGGCTTTGCACATAGTAAGCAAAGATTCACCCGTTGATATAATACCCCAGGCCCCACACTTCTAAAACTTCTGGGACTTCTTCACTACTCATATCTCCTCACAAATTCCAAAAGGAAAGAAAAAAGTTTGAGAAAGAAAAAGTAACATTTCATATTTTACCCCTAATGGAAATCTTCAGGTTTTGTTTAGTTTTCTTTGTACAAAGTAACAATGGTACCATATAGAATTTTTACTAGGGATATTTTGTTTCAATATGCAAAACCATAAATAATCAGTCAAGGAAAGTTAGCTAACATCAGCCTACTGCCAAGAGAGCTAGTAGAATAAGCACTGTATGGGTGGACTTGCTACAGTCTAACATTAAGATCTGACAGTCAGATTTAAAAATTTTTCAGTATTTTTGTTAATGTGTACTTAGCTGAAAATTAGATATTTACTCAAAATAGACTAAAGAAAATTATGATATGTCTGAAGGCTACAGGGGAATCTCATAGAAAGAAGTTCAATGTGAAAAGCCAAGTGTCAAAAGAACTAAAAAGATAGGAAATTTTCTAGTTCTCTTTCTTGATCCAGATGTCCTGTGTCTTTGTGTTCTATTTTTCTATTTGTAGACTAATCATATCTTCTCTCCTTTTGCTTATATTATTGAAGTCACTTCCAAAGGGCAATGTCACCTTCCTCAGGAGGCAAGCTTCAAGGTAAACCAAATTACTAAAAGGTAATTTGGTGATGGTTTGTTGTTTTGGTATCACAGATGTTTGCCTATGTCCAAACAAAGATGTATAAATTCAAGGTGTACAATTTTCTATATGTCAATTAGACCTCAATAACCTTTAAAAATAAGTAATTTGGTAAGAACAGAATCAGATTAATTTCATGAACACTGAATAATGAACCAGGTATGTCTATATAAACTTCCAACATCAGTCGCTTTGAAAATGTACCCCTCTCAGACCCCTTGTTGAAGTGGTGAGATTGGGATATTGTGAGTGTATCACGTGATCCCTTGAGGGATGAAAATCACAAAGCCTTTTTCTTTCCTATGTTATTCTCCTCCTGATACAAATGGAGAATATTCATTTTATTAATATTTATCTTCGCTCCATGCTAGAGATAATGTTGGTCACTGTGGACACAAAAAAGAAGTTGTTGTTCTTGAAGCTCATGTTTTATTTGTTTTGAAACATTAAATTATACTTACCAAATCATTCTATGTTTATTGAGATTATCATTGATACTATTTATTTTAGTGATTATTTTCCTCTTCTAAATTCACAAGAAACTTAGAAAGGTCAATGGAGAAATGGAACTGGCTTCATCTCTAACCACATTCTTTATGACTTCTTAGGGTATTGGAACAGGAATCAAAACTCAAGGCCTTTCCAAGATGGAACATCCTTCTTCCATAAAAGTATCAAATGTCTAAATGTATAAAGGTAAGCCAAAATTAATCTTTCATCTTCATTTTACTCTCCAGAAGATGGCAGGGATAATCTACTTTCCCAAACATAATTGCTATGGGTAAAAACCATAAATGAACTGCAATCTGCCTCTCAGGGCCAGTACCTACTAGAAATCTAATACAATAACAATGGAAAACAAATAAAGGGGATCTGTACTGGAAAAAATAAACAAAGTTGTCATTAATGGCAGATGATTTGGATTGATATATAATAGTAAATTTTGTGGATAAGTTATTAGAATTAAGGAGCAATTTTTAAGTAATAAAGTTGATAAATTCAAAATGAGTATATGAAAAGCAATTGAAATTCTGTGATTTAGTAGTTGCAATTGTAATGACAAAAAATGTAAATAATTCATATCAATTAAGAGCATATTGAAGAGAAAAAATTAAAATAGGCAAAAAAAAAGAGGAATAGCATAATACAGAGACAGGAAGTTATTACAACTACACATCATTTTAGATGAATCTCACAGGTATATATATAAGCAAATAGAGTAAGTCATAGTCAAAAAAAGTCAAGTAAAAATAGAAAACACTAAATAATTTTTTGGTTAGGAATAAAATCTTTGATGGTACAAAAATAAATAAAAGCAAGGTAATGATTATTATAAAAGTAGGAATGTAAAATATGTTTTGCTAGGAGAAATTCTGAACTTCTAGTTGGCACTGAATTTACATAAAGTGTTTTGAGAATTTCATCCTTGATAAATATACAGATTCTGGTCCCAAGGAGAATTATAAATTTTATGTGTAGTGTTTTTATATCCTCAACTTTAGGCCATTTTACAACTCAAAATTAATTTATAATGTTTATTTTTAAAGTAATACATGTATAATAATCCGTCAGTATCCATGAGGGATTGAATCCTGGCAGATGACAAAATCTGTGGATGCTTGCCCCTTATATAAAATGGCATAACATTTTCATATAACCTATGCATATCTCTCAGTATACTTTAAATCATCTCCAGATTGTGTGCAATACCAAATTCTATGTAACTGCTATGTAAATCATTGTTATATTGTATTGTTTAGGAAAGAATGACAATAAAAAATCTGTACATGTTTGGACACAATTTTTTTCCACAATATTTTCAGTCTATGGTTTGCTGAATCCATGGATGTGAAATTAATGAATTTAGAGGGGTGCTTATACACTTTATCTTTAAAAAAATTTTTTTAAAGTTATAGATGGGCACAATACCTTTATTTTATTTTATTTTTTTATGTGGTGCTGAGGATCGAACTCAGTGCCTCATGCGTTCTAGGCAAGAGCTCTACCACTGAGCTACAACCCCAGCCCTACCTATACACTTTCAAAGGGCAAATAGTACAGGTTTCTAAATAACAAGCATGAATAAGCATTAATCCTTAGCGTATCTCTCCCTCTTCTTGAGATGTAAACAATTCCAATGATTTTTTCTTCTTTTATTTACATCTGTATTTTAAAATATTGCAATTATTTCCTATTTATTGTTTTTTTTTAATTTTAAGTATATACTGATTCCTAATATGTAAGATATAGCACTATAATATCACATATATTCTCTTCCCATTCTGCTTATATAATAGTTTTTAGTAAAATTAGTATCAATAACTCCTATTTTTGTGACATGGAAATATGATGTCTTGATCCAGAGTGGTATCACTGGATGTGGTAAGAAATGGACAAATTCTGGATATGCTTCCTTGACAATGGAGTTGGCAGGATTTCCTAATAGCTCAAGTATGGTATATGGCTGAATTAGAGGAGGCAAAGCAAGCTCAAAATTTTAGCCTGAGCAACTAGAACTCATTAACTCAGATTGGAAAGACACAAAAAGAAATAAGTGTCTGGGCACGGTGGTGCATACCTGTAATCCCAGTGGCTCAGGAGGCTGAGGCAGGAGGATCAAGAGTTCAAAGCCAGACCCATCAAAAGCGAGGTGCTAGGCAACTCAGTGAGACCCTGTGTCTAACTGAAATACAAAACAGGGCTGGGAATGTGGCTCAGCAGTCAAGTGCCCCTGAGTTCAATTCCCAGTAACCCCCCGCCCCCCCCCAAAAAAAAAAGAAAAGAAAGAAGTGCAGTAGTAATTCAGAAGTTTGATTTGGAAATGCTGAATAAATAAAATTCTATTATGGGAACATCTGCCAAGCAGTTGTAAATGAGTACAGTTCCTGCGCGTGAAATGTTAGTGTTAGAAATGAAAGTTCTGAAGTCAATATTGTATGGTTGGTATTTTAAAGACATGGATCACTAAGTCCTTGTAGCATATAATTATCTGAGTTTGGAGAGTTATGTCTTCAGATTATTTCTGTCTTCCCAAACAAAAAGTTTCCTCTCAATGCAAATGAATTTATTTCAAAATCTAGGAGGGGCTGGAAATAGCACTTTATAATTATTAGGAATTATTTATGTGGAGATTTATAGGAAGCACAAAGATATTACAGAATTTTAGCACCATATGACTTTGGATAAGAAATTACATTATTGTAATTACAAATTGTACTTACAAATTTTTTTCCTCTACTAACTTTTTCATATTGTGTAAAAACATTATATAGATTTATTTAGAAACAAGGATAAAATGTCCCACACTTTACCAATAAATTTTTAACAATGTGATAAAATTGTGTTTTCCTGCAATCACAAAGAACCTAATGGATTAGAAGCTAGAAGGATGTTAATGTATATTTTTTATTTCTGTGGGAAAGGAAAGCTGGTGATCTATATTGATTTAGTAAATGGCTTTTCCTCCCATTACGGAGTGCAAGTTTCCAATATCATTTCTTTTTTGGATTCCATACCACTATTTAACACAGCAGACAAAATTACTGTAAGGTTTGCAATAAAACCATATCAGATGTTTTCAAATGTAAACTTTGTTCCCTGGGGAAATAAGTTACTATGTAAGTGGAGTGAAATAAACATCTTTAATTACATGACATGAAAAACAATTCCTCTCACTATTTAGCTTTCCCTTGACATTTCAGTTAATCTGTGCCTTTTTCCTTATATATCAAAAGACTGTGTTTGAGTGTATCTGTACTTCTGAAATGCCTGACTTTAGGACTTATCCTTACATACAATAAGAGGACATACAGTATTCTCCTTTCACTGTTTCTTGTTGTTAAATAATGCTTGCCCACACTCAGAACATATGAGGCATCCAATCAACTATCTTCATGTATGTTATGGCTTGACTTTTTTGTCTTTTTCCTGAACCTTGCTTCCTTGTCTAGGATAAAGTGAATCTCTGAGTAAAAGCCTCAACATCTTATAAAATTCTTTCTAGAATTTTCAGCCTATATCCTAGTAGGTAAGCCCTTACCTATATTCTCTGTACTTGAGCAAATCAAATTCTCTATTATGTTCTCTCATATTCTCTTTGTCCTTGTGGGTTTACGTCCTTTGTATTTATCATTTTAGTGGTGTTTTTGGATGAAGCAGAAATAAATGCATGTGTTCAAGCTATCACATTTAAAAGCTAAATATTTTTTATGTCATAAAACCCAGTAAAATGCTTCTTACATTTTTTATAGTTATAACAAATATATATCATATGGGTGACCTTGTTTAATAGCAAAATAAGCTTTTTAAAGTGATAAAAAGGCCTTGAAATTATTCATTGCTTATTGTTAGTAGTCTAATAGTACTTCTGATATTATAATTTTGTAATCTATCAGAATACTGTGAATGTTATTGGATTATATTAGTAATGCTTTATATCTGAATTGGAGAAAATATTACTTAGTTTTTACACATAGAAAAAACTTAAGTCACCGAATTATTTCTTCCATTAGAACTGCTTTTTAGTGCCTTGCTGTCTTTAAAATGTTTTATCCTAATGTTTATGGTTAGTATACACAGAGTATCTGGGAAAAGAAAGAATATGATGAGTTTTTATTATTGATACATATATGAATACATTTAAAAACATTACTAAAACATTAAATATTTCAAAACAGCAAGGCTATTTTTAATATCTCTCTCTCTTCTCTCTCTTTTTCTCTCTCTCCCTCTCTCATCTCCCAACTTGCCTAGAAAATAGATTTCAAAATTAGTAAAGGGGTAAATACAGCCTAGCTGGAGAATTTAGACTATTAAAAACTTTGCTTAGATGATATTAAGTATTATACACTAAGATTAAAGGAAAAATCAACAAACATACTATCGTTATTAAGACAAATATTGAAGAAATATTTAAGTGGAAGTACTGCCTAAACAAAGATTCTTAGAACTGGTGGCCATCATTTGAGGCCATATGCAGCATCTTGTCTAATTACCTGCATACACAGCTCCCTTTATGTGCTACGTGTTCCCCTTACCAGACTCTGAGCCATTGGGAACAACAGTCTTGTCTTATCATCTTCTTGCTCACAGTGCCCACCATAGCATATAGCAAAATGCCTAGCATACAGCAGATGCTTATATATGTTTGATAAATAGGTGCTATCAAGTAATTTGAGATGATCAGTGACTCTGGAGGAAGAAACAAAGTTCATTTGCTTCAATGCTCTTTCCTTTTCCTTTTTGAATCCAGCCTATGTACAGGATTCATAATTCTGTTCTGATCTCTGCTTACCTTTGTAGGGATCACTTAGATGATATTAAGTATTATATACTTAATATCAATATATGAAAATATATGAAAAAATGTTCATCATCTCTAGCAATTAGAGAAATGAAAATCAAAACTACTCTAAGATTTCATCTCACTCCAGTCAGGATGGCAGCTATTAAGAATACAAACAACAATAAGTGTTGATAAGGATGTGGGGAAAAAGGTACACTTATACATTGCTGGTGGGATTGCAAAATGGTGCAGCCAATATGGAAAGCAGTATGGAGATTCCTTGGAAAACAAAACTATTTGACCCAGCTATCCCACTACTCAGTCTATACCCAAAGGATTTAAAAATAGCATACTACAGGGACACAGCCACATCAATTAATCTTTTAACAAAGTTGATGTTTTTTGTGAGACATCTCATTCCAATGTTTGCTTCTCAGCTAGTTTTGACCTTGGATGGAAAAGAGGAATGTTATTTTACCCACTTCTAAACAAGTTTACTGTTGATAAAACAAAAGTACTAATATATACATAATTTAAAAAATAGTGTGGTAGGGTTTAATCACAAAAACCAAGGTCCTATGCTTCATTACCCATCTCCCCCATCCCAGTTTCTTCTCAGAGGCAACCCATATTAAAATGTTTTGTTTGGTAGTTTTTCATCACTTCAATATAATACAACTGTGTTATTTACAAGCCTATCAGCTTTAGAGATAATTCATTGACTTTTTTTTTCCTGTAATACATGAGGATTTAGTGTATTTATGTCATCCCTGTAGTGAGATTTTTGTAGTATACAAAATTATATACATGCACACACTACTATTACAATTATGGACAAAGAACTTTTAATGTGTGTGTGCATTGCTTTATACATAGTAATGCATTGCACATTATAGACACTTAAGAAATACTTATCGGAGGAATATAATTTTAATATATGAAAAACATATATATGTAATTTTATGTTTAAAATTTTCTCCTTAAAATGTGAATATTTTCCCTGTTATTAGATACTCACAGGAACTTTAAACAATTCTTTTAAAATATAAATTTCAGCAGAGTGTATTCTGACATATCATGCATACATGGAGTATAACTTCCCATTCTTGTGGTTGTACAGGATGTGGGATTACATTGGTCATATATTCATATATGAACATAGGAAAGTTATGTCCAATTAAGTCTACTGTCCTATTCCCATTCCCCCTCTCTTCCCTTCATTTCCCCTTTGTCTAATCCAATGAATTTCTATTCTTACCCTTTCCCTGCTTGTTATATATTAACAGCTGCATATCAGAGAGAATATTTAGCCTTTGTTTTTTGGGGATTGGCTTATTTCACTTGGCATAATAGTTTCCATTTCCATCCATTTAGTGGCAAATGCTATAATTTTCTTCCTCTTTAAGGATGAGTAATATTTCATTGTGCATATATACCACATTTTCTTTATCCATTTATCTAATGAAGGGCATTCAGGTTGGTTCCATAGCTTTGCTATTGAGAATTGAAGTTCTATAAATATTGATGCTGATTTTAAGTCCTTTGGGTATATGCTGAGGAGTGGGATAACTGGGTCAAATGGTGGTTCCATTCCAAGTTTTATGAGGGATCTCCATTTCCAGAGTGGCTGCAGCAATTTGCAGTCCCACCAGTAATGTATGAGTGAATATTTTTCCCCACATTTTTGCCAATATTTATTGTTACTAGTATTCTGGATAATTGCCATTCTCACTAGAGTGAGATGAAATCTCAGTATAGTTTTAATTTGCATTTCTGTAATTGCTTTGATGTTGAAAATTTTTTTCATATATTTGTTGAGCAATCATATTTCTTCCGTGAAGTGTCCAGTTCCTTTGCCCATTTATTTACTGGGATACTTGTTTTTTTGATGTTAGTTTTTTGAGTTCTTTATATATTCTAGAGATTAATGTTCTATTTGAGGTGCAGGTGGCAAAGATTTTCTTCCATTCTGTGGGCTCTCTGCTCACATTGTTGTTTCCTTTGCTCTGAAGAAGCTTTTTAGTTTGATATCATCCCATTTGTTGATTCTTGATTTTACTTCTTGTGCTTTATTTGAATTTGATTCCAAGCCAACATGATGGAGAGCTGAGTCTATTTTTTCTTCTAGTAGGTATATGGTCTTTGGTCTAATGTATAGATCCTTGAGTTTTGTGCAAGGTGAGAGACAGGGGTTTAATTTCCTTTTGCTATGTATAGATTTTCAGTTTTCCTAGCACCATTTGTTGAAGAGGCTATCTTTTCTCCACTATATGTTTATAGAACCTTCCTCTAGTATGAGATAACTGTATTTATGTGGGTTTGTCTCTGTGTCTTCTATTTTGTACCATTGGTCTACATGTCTGTTTTGGTGATAATACCATGCTGTTTTTTATATCAGGGATTGAACTTAGGGGCACTCAACCACGGAGTCACATTCCCAGCCCTATTTTGTATTTTATTTAGAGACAGGGTCTCACTGAGTTGCTTAGCGCCTCATAGTTGCTGGCTTTGAGCTCACAATCCTCCTGTCTCAGCCTCCAGAGCTGCTGGGATTACAGGTGTGTGCTACCACACCTGACACCATGCTGTTTTTGTTACTCTGTAGTATAATTTACAGTCTGATATTATGATGCTTCCTGCTTCACTTTTCTGGCTAAGAATTGCTTTGGCTATTCTAGGACTCCTATTATCACTGGGAAATTTTTAAGTGGTTGAAATTAATTGCATATGACTGTGCCATAATTTAACTTTCAACCCATTGTGACATATTTAGAAAGTTAAGTTTCTAATGTTCCAAATAACCTGCCTGTAAACAATAAGTCATCAACTGCATCTCACATCCCTGATGCTTAGAGTGGATTTCAAACAATGGAATTACTGAACAAAAGTTTTTGATACATATTACAAATTTCCTTTCT
Organism: Marmota monax; assembly: GCF_021218885.2. Classification (NCBI taxonomy): domain Eukaryota; kingdom Metazoa; phylum Chordata; class Mammalia; order Rodentia; family Sciuridae; genus Marmota; species Marmota monax. The sequence continues at coordinate 2,908,742 of NW_026694256.1, read as the reverse complement.
AGAAAGATTTTATTTTTTATAAAAGTATGATTATTTCATTCCACATTATTTACCCCCCCATAACTTGGTAAACTTTGTAGATTTAATGTTTATCTTGCTTTAGTTTGAGTTTTTTGATTGCCAATGTGGCTAAAGATTTTTTACCTATGTCCATTACTTATTATGACAAAACATTTTTTCTGCTTACAATTGGATTGTATTACTAAATTTTTAATAATTCATGTAAATATTTCATAAATTCATTTAGTTCTCTGATTAATCATTATTAATGATCATTAGTTTTCACATAGGAAAATAATTTTAAGAATTAACAGGCTAAATAAATATTTACTGTTAATTTTTTTTTTTTTTTTTTTTTTTTTGGTATAGGGATTGAAGCCAGGGGCACTCGACCACTGAGCCACATTCCAAGCCCTTTTTATTTTTTGAGGCAGGGTCTTGCTAAGTTGCTTAGGGCCTTGCTAAGTTGCTGAGACTGCCTTTGAACTTGTGATCCTCCTGCCTCTGCCTCCCCAGCCACTGGGATTACAGGAGTGTACCACCATGTCCAGCCTACAATGAAATAAATATTAGTTGCATGGCTCTTTGTGTTCATTTTAACTTTAACTGTATACTGTGGGTAATGTTTATCACACTTATTTGATCATTGTTTTAATCTTGTTCTTTTTTTCCCATGATTTATCTCATTTACATTTTCCACTTGACTGTGATTTCTTCTGTGATTTAAAAAAATATATGTCTGTAGCAGTTTTGATGAAGAGAAGTAAAGAAAATAGCAAACCTTTTTCACTATTATAATAAGATATTAAGCTTTTGGATTATAACAATTTTCCACAGGGTAAAAGCTGACTGACTTAAGCTTGTCACCTGCTTGTATTTTGTGGCCTGGGGTTGACAGAAGGAGGATCTTCTTATTGTAGCTTCAGAAATGAGACACACAATTGACTATTTCCATAAAACTTTTGATGGTGTAGGATTCTGGGCAGGAAAAAAAATCAGTTATATTATCTGTGCTAAAACATTATCAATGGAGCCACTGTTTGTGGGATAGTTTTATTTTTCTCATATAATGTACGATCTCAGTGTCTAATATCTAGGTAATTATGTTTCTGAGAATCAACTACTCAAAGATTTCTTAAAAGTATTTCCCAACTGTTCATTAATACTTGGTCTATACAGAAAGTTTGTGAACCTTGAAATTTATCACTTTTGTCAAATTGGGCACCAATTGTATTTAAACTCTCAATAATATTATATAAACAAAGCAATTACAGGTTATTTAAATTATTTTAAATAGTATTTGGTATACTAAAAATCTTCTCAGAAATATGCAATATTAGTTTATTTATTTATCTAGCAGTACTGAGGATTGAACCCAGGAATGCTCTACCACTAAGCTACATCTCCTGCTCTTTTATTTTTTATTGGGACTAGGTGTTGTTAAGTTATTCCAGGTTGGTCTCAAACTTGCAATCCTCCTGTCTCAGTCTCCTGAGTTGCTGGGATTATAGGCATGTATCACCATGCCCAGTCTGAAACATGTAATAGTTTTAATAGCCAAAAAGCATAAAACACCAAATGTCTGCCAGTATGTAAATATACAAACAACTTGTGGTATATTCATACAATGGATACTATTAAGCAATACAACAGAAAGAACTATTGATACACAGTATTATGTTATATCCTGCAAAATCTCCTGTGTCATTGCAGGAATGTTTGTGGTAAAATGATTGGATTGTGACAGCTGTGATTTAATCAGTCCATCATAGTTTGAATTAACTGGGTGGTAATGTAGGCAGGCTGGCCATGGCTAGAGGAGGCAGGTAATAGGGGGATATGCCCAAGAAAGGTACACCTTCCCTGTGGCCCTGTCCCCATCCTGTGCTTCCTGGATGCCATATGCTGAGGAGGTTTCCTTCATCATATCATTATTCCATGATGTTCTACCTCATCTTGGGCCCAAAACAATGGACTTGACTGACCATGGGATAAACCTCTGGAACTGTGAGCCAAAATAAATTTCCCTTCTCTAAGTTGTTCTTGTCAGATCTTTGGTTCATGACAGTGTCAAGTGGACAACACAACACAGATAAACCATATAATGATTATTTAAACAAAAGTAGCAATACAAAAGAGTACATACTGTATGATTCCTTTTATACATATTAGAAAATGCTAAGTAACACAGTGACATAAGTAGACTAGTGGTTGACTGAGGCTAGGAAAAAGGAGGGTTGAAAATGAATTATAATAGGATTACAAGAAACTTTTGGGGTGATCAGTATATCCATCACCTTGAATGAGGAATGCTTTTTTATGTGCATACATATTAAATTTACCAAATGAAACACTTTAAATATATTCTTATTACTTGTGATATAAAAGTATAAACAGTGCTATGCACAAATAAGTTGCAATTTGTTTTGTTTTGAATTTCAATATTTCTTTCTCATGGGATTATGTTTATTGAAAGAAATACTTTTTATTGACAGAAAAGTGATCTTTATAGCTGTACTGGTTGACTTGTTTTTATTCCATTAGTTTAATATTTCTTGGTTCTAAACATGTCTATGAATATGAAATTATATGCCAATCACAAAAATCAAATAAGGAAATATTATGAATAACCCATGAATTATGTAATTTATTATTTGTTTAAAATAATTTTTTCAAATGGGTAGTTATAGGTAGGTGAGAAAAAAAGATTAATATCAAAGGTGAAAGCTTATGACTCATGGACTGAATCTGGCTGTTGAATGAGCAGAAAGAAAATTCAGTAGCTAGTCAGCTGTGAGAGTTTAAATTTGCGTTCTAGTTCAGCTATGTTTATGGATGATCAATTTATTTACTTTTTTTTTTTTTTTGGTAGTACTGGGCACTGAATTCAGAGATACTCTACATTGAACCACATCTCCAGTTTTTTTTTAATGGTTTTGTTTTGAGAAAGGGTCTCACTAAGTTGCTGAGGCTGTCTTTCAACTTGGGATCTTCTTCTCTCAGCCTCCCAAGCCATTAGGACTACAGGTATGTGCCACTTTGCCTAATTCATGAATTTATTTTCGTAGAATATGTGGTGCTATTTGCCAAAATGGTGGTAATTGCAGAATGGCTCTCTCTAATCTTCAAATTTACTTTTTCACTGTGTCGAATCTGTTCTGTAAAGGATGGGGGTACTATCAATGACATTCCTTGTAGTTAATTCAGACTACCTTGTGATTAGTTTTCTGGATGTAAATTTCATTCTGCAAATTAAGCACAGATAGACAATTTGGAAGTTACAAACCTTAGTCTTTTCTTGGTCATGTACATGATGACAAACATGGACACAGAAATGGCACATTTTATGAAATAGCATTCCATACTCGTATCTTCAGCTTCCTGTTTTTGGAAACAATTTCAGGGGAGATCGTGGCCTTATTTTACTATCCAATAAATACCTTTATGGAATTTGATGGGCATGTGTGCTGATCATAAAAGCTTCCAGACTTAGGCTTCCTATCCCTGAATTTGGATATTGCCCCATGTTCTCAAATTCCATAGTTCTTCTGTAGCAGAGAAATAGTATTTTTATTGGAGGGTCAGTTCTGAAGTGCTCTGGGACCCTTTCATAAGAGGTAAATAAATATCTTTTTTTGGCCTCTGAATTGTAATAGCAGCTTAGATTGTAACCTAAACTAATATAAGATATAAGTGAACTTGATATTTGAGACCAAGTCTGAAAATACATGTTATTCTATTACTATTAGTTTAATGAGATAGCATATACAATATGTCCATAGAAATAAGATCTAGAACAGCTCATCTAAAATTCTTATATGAAAAGACTTCTAGTTGTGGGCTGATAATTTGGCCTCAAATCAGAGAAATGTAAAGTACTTAAAAACTTTGTTTTTTAAAAATAAGGTTGCAGGATAACTCTTCACACTGGGTAACAAGTAACCTCACAGTTGCATAAGAATAAGAACCTAAGAGTGAATGTATTATAGACTTATCTTCAGAACAATGAGATAGTTGTCTTGCTGGCATTGTGATAAGAGCAGGATCAGGATGAGACATTATCTTAGAAGCTAATTCAGAAAACTGCTTTGGACAACAAGTTAGCTGGCATCAGTAAGTGAACTCTATACATAAGGAAAGGCAGGAATTCATAATCTTTTCTCAGACACTGGGACACTTTCAGAGCCCAGCACTTATATTTTGGGTAAATTGTCAAACTCTATGTCAGACTTTCATAGGAATTTTTCATTAATAAGTCTTTGGTGTCTTAATCAAATGAGAATACCCCTTGGGAAAAAGCAAATGCCATTCTTAAATGGGATCACAAGGATAAAGAAGGCTTTAATTGCAGATGTTGGCAGTTTATATCCTCCTTAATTTCACTTTGATTTATTGCCTAGAAAGGAAAAAGAGCCAATTTCAACACTTGGAAAATTTGAAATGGTTCTCTTATTAGTTTGTGAAAGTTGGACCTATGTAAGTTCTATGAAAATTCCAATTCAAAATTGTAGAAATGGGCAACAATATTAATAATATCCAACAATTATTGTGCACTTCTCCCACAATCAAGGCCTTTGATAATATTTACATGTGATAGGTCACTGTATGTCTGAGAGTCCCAAGTACTATGGCAACAGCTATTTTCTTTTTAAATTAAAACACACACACACAAAACATGTTTAGGTCATTGACCCTGATAACATGGCTGTATTTATTTGGAACAAAATTTACTGCCTTGGCAAAAGTCCACCATGTATAAAACAGACAGAAGGAAGACCAGTGGTGTATGCCATGATCAGAAACATCCTATTATGAACACCACATATTAGATAATGGAATAGTCTAATTGACCCAATCAGTTTCTGTTACAATAGCATTCCTTTGGAAACAGACTCTGATGATCTTAGATTTGTATGCAACATATTTACTGGGTGTACTCTTGGGAACAATATCAAAGAAGAGCCTGGGAAACAGATAAGGAAAACTTCAACTGTACTGCTTTGAAACCAAAGTTCAGCTGATCACAGCAGGAGTTTTGATGCTGGAATGGTGCTCCAGTTGTCCCATGGATAGCATATTCAAAGACACATAAGAACACAGATAACCTTCTCCGAAAAATAGTAAAGGCTTGGAGAGATTAAGAATTCTACTTACTTTAAATTCAAAATTGCTGTATCTTCCTGTAGAATCAAAAATTAAAAAATTCTGCAATGACACTCAATATTCCTAATCTCTCTTTCGCTTAAACTTTATTTTTGCTGACACAAATATAGCTTCCTTTTGATACTATTTATCTTGTTTTATGTTTCTGTTTTAGTTCTTACTTTTTCAGACTTTCAGAATTGTGAAAAAAGCATAGTTGGCTATTTTAAATGTTAATCTGACAGTTCTGGGCTTTTAAGTGGAGGGCTGAGATAAATTTATTAGTGCTCTCTTTTTTTTTCTATAATGTTTCTTTGTATAATGTCATTTTTTTTCTACTTTTCTTCTGCTTCTATTTTCTTAACTTCGTTTTATAAATTGGTCTTCTTTTTCCTAATTATTTCATCTTCCCAAGTTTTTAAATTTAAATTCTCTTTTTCTAACCTTCAAATCACTGGAAATCTTGATTCATGGCTACTGAATCAAGTTTAACATCTTAAACTCCCTTTAGAAAAAGAAGATCGTAGAACACTTTCTTATTCCACTTCCTATAGTTGTTTCTAGTATTTTAGTACTATGCATTTTGAACCTTCACAAATTAGAATAATTATTATTTTATGGAAACCACATATTTGCCTAATGCCCCTCTCCTGTGCCATCCTTATTATATCTCAAATATTCTTTAAAGGTTATTTTCCTTTTTCCTAAGGTATATCCTTTAGAAATTCTCAATTTGAACAGTGTTATTCTCCCTTCGGAGGAAGCTTTCTGAAGTGTTCTTTATAAATGTTATCTCTTGGTGTCTCTCTAGAATCCAATTGTGTCCTACTACTTGCAGGATAAACTCCTGGTACTTTAACTTGTCAAATATAACCCTTTCAGACGTGGACAATTTACTCCTGTAGCCTCAGTTCCTTTCTGGCTCTATTAATTCAGATACCTGAATATCACACACTCTGAGGCCACTCAAATTCCAAGTCCATTTTTTTCTCTCTTCCTTTCTTTCCTCAACTTCTTTACCGAGTTAAAACCTAATTCTGGGTTTCCACAGTAACTACCTGGCGTATTTCTACAGCATGACATCGACTTTTATTGTACGGCAATCCTTAATTTCTTCTTCTGTTAAATTACGAAGGCGTTGTCTTCTCTGTATTTCCTAAACCAGGTACTTTCATAAGAGGGAGGAGCTCAACAGGTTTTAGGTGCTGTAATAAAACTGCACAGCAACATTTCAACACCATTCATTCCCTTTTCGACCTAAAATTTCCAGGCAACTTTCAGTTTCACTTCTATTATTTTTCTTTCACCGACCAAAAGGTCTTCTACTCTATTTCCTCTCGCCACTAAGACCAGCTTACTGAGAAGACGCGCAGCCCCAAAGAACCCTTCATTCTCTATGCGCCCTTTCAGTCTTCAGGTAAACCCCTCACCAAGGAAGCTACGTCAACGACCTGACGTCACGCGCAGCGCTGGCGTTCCTCCGTCAGGCCCTCCAGTGAGAGAGCCTGCTTGCGTGTCTTTGCTGCTGTTCGTTGGGGGAGGCTGAGCTCCGCTGGTACTGAAGCCTAGCCACGACGAGAGTCTGAGGAGGGCCCCGCAAACCCCAGCCTCTGCAGAGTAAGGTGACTCGTCCGGGACAACGCCTGGTGGAGGGACCACCCCCACGCGCTCCCCGCGGTCTCCTAGGCAACGACGGTGCGCTAGGCCGGGATTGGGTGGGGGCGCGCGTACGCCATGCATGTGTTTGCTTGAACCTGGAGTAATGGCAATGGACGTTTGATTCCTACAGAGGATGGCCTACTTCTCCAGCGAGGACGAGGCCATGCTGCAGGCGATGCTGAGGCAGTTGTTCCAGAGCGTCAAGGAGAAAATCGCGGGCGCGCCCTCCCTGGAGTGCGCCGAGAAAATCCTCTTACGTCTGGAGGAAACTGATGAAAATTTTCACAAGTAAAAAAATTGCTTTTAAGTTTTAAAGTAAATAAACCATTGATTGACCCGGAAAAGGTTACGATAAATAGTGAAAGAATATTCATTTGATTATAATTGTTAAAGTAGTTACTTGGAGTCCCAGTTTTTATTTGACCGGTTGCCGAATTTGTCATTTCTTCTTTACTAATTTCCTAAAACCTCTTCCTCCTTTATGTTTTGAATGCCACAACCAACATATCCTAATTTTTCATTTTCTCTCCTGAGCCACACCGTAACATTAATTAAAAATTATCTTTATTCTTTTAAGAACAGTTCTATTTCAAGTTTTTGTCACTATAGTTAAAAGCAGTGATCCCCGAGATCCTTTTACCTTGCTGATCTGTTATTCCAGTGCTTTGACCTATTAACCACTCTGAGCACTGCAAGGGAATACTTACTGATGGAAGGTAGCTTTCTCTGGTATAGAAAGAGGAGGGCACACATGGAAATGGCTGTGGTGCATGTCAGGATTAAAAATGCCATTGAAGAGGTAGAGAGCTCTGCCTTTGGAAGCAGTAGACAAAATTTGTGCATTTGCTGTAGGTCTTGAAGGACTTTTAAAAACTGAAAAGATTTTAAGATCTTGAACATTTTTAGAGATTTGTGTTTTCTCTCATATAATTTCCGTTAAACCTCTCAATTTAAAAATCTGCCTCCAAGTGCCTTTGTTGTTGTTGTTATAAGTATTATTTGGCAGTACTGGGGATTGAACCCAGGGTCGCATGCATGCTAGACAAGTGTTCTACCACTCAATTACATCCTTAGCCCATTTTTTTTTTTTTTTCTTTTGAGACAGGGTCTTGCTAAATTGCCCAAGCTGGCCATGCATTTGTGATCCTCCTGCCTCAGCTTCCCTCAGCTTTAATTGGTTATCTCTTGATTTATTATGTAGACAATGGGATGTAGAAAAATTGGAACCCTCTCAAATACAAGTTGGGTTATTAATGTTTGTAAGTTAATGTAATGATAGTTTACCTCACACAAATGCACGTCAGGCATTAAATTTTGGGTTTATTTCTGGTTTTGAACTCACATGTATTTGTTTTAAAAATCCATGTTTTACTAAGTCTTTTCTAGGATGATATTATTGAAATTTGTTCATATCAATAGATATTCAAGCTCATGTACATGAAGGTTTTCATCCATAATGATGTTACCTTTTAATATTTCCAGTATATGTAGTTAATTCCCCTTTTAATTGTTTTTCATTGGTTCCTTTCCTCCTTTGCTCTTGATTTGTCATGCATAGTAGAGGTTTATTAATTTTGTAGTCTTCTCAAAGAGCCAGCTTCCCTCTCCTCTCATGTGTTTATTTTTTGCTTTCCTAATTTTAGCTCTTCGTTTTTTTTCTTGAGAAATCTTTTAACCTTTTATTGCAATGAATCCTTAGCTCATTAATTTGTAGTTTTGTTCTTTTTTTAGTGTAAACATTTAAGGCTACACACTTGCCTTTACATATTGCTTTAGCTGTATCAATTTTAAAATGTTTTTTTCAAGTTAGAATTGAATCATTGCAGGTGCTCTAAGAGGTCTAATGACTTTTGTAATTTACTCTTCTTCAACAATTTGTTAGATTAAATAAATACTTTCTGAATGAAACAGTTAATAGTTAAGGGATTTATTTGTGGCATGCCTGAAAAGATCCAGGCAGACTCTAAATTATAGCTTGTTTGTAGTTTTAAAAGTAAAATTTACAAACTTAAAAGTAGATTGTGATATTAAAAGAAAAGATAGTAAAAATCAGAATGTGTTAATGGTGTTGGCCTGAGATCTGTGTCTTAGGAGGAAGGAAGTCTCTTATGCAGGCAAAGAACAGAGGATGATGCCCTTGACCTCATTGTAGAATCTTACAATCTCAGAATTGGATGGCATCTTGTAGATCAGTTATTCCAGGGGCTTGTATTTCCATTTTTCTTTTCACAAACCTAAGTCTACTTGAATGCTTAATGTTCTTGAGTCAAGGTATATCTTATTTTCAAGGTCATATGTCAGAATTTTTCTTTCCATCTCCACTATCAGAATATTGATTTCTTAAGTCCATGTGATGTCTTATTATTAGCAAGAAAAATAATCTTATTAAATAGGCTTATAGGGGAAGCTGAAATTTCTGGGTTCTTAGTATTTTTGTAATCAGATTGTTTTAAAGTTAATTGGGTCAACAAATAATGTAATTTCAGGTAGTATAACAAAGTGGGAAAAATGCAGTAATTTGGGGAGAAACTAGTGCAGCCCTAGTTAGGATTTGTCTCAGGGGACTGCTAACCTAGCTCTGCTTTCTGTATTTTTTTCCTACTTGAACAATACACATTCTTTAAAAAATCCAAACTTTTCTTCTTTTCTTTTAAGAATGGCAGCAAGTATTTGAGATCTGTGGGAGGGGGAAAAAAGTGAGTGCACCTTTTTCTTTGTGTATGTATGTGTTGTGTCAATTTTTACACTCAGACTGGCCCCCTAAAAAACAAACAGCACTGGTTTTAAATCTGGATGCACCAGAATCAGCTGGGGGCCACTTAAAACAAAACAAAACAACACTGACACTTGAGCATTATCACAAATGAATCAAAATCCCCTTGGGGTCTTGGCAAGAAAAGGGGAGTGGAAGAGCCTGGACTTTTTTTTTTTTTTTAAAGAAAAAACAAACACCCTCTAGATATTTCTAATATTCAATCAGGATTGAGAGTACAGAGTTAGAGCATAGTTAATTTGCACTTCATTGAGAATAACGGTGCTTTGTTGTTTTTAAAAATACCTACACACTCTAATGATTCTAATAGTCCCTAATGCAGAGGATTACTTTTGTAGCCTTCTCATCTGATATAATTTTTGATTTGATTTGGGAGGAATACAATCATATTTATTGAATTGTGCTTTTTTTCTTTGTTTTACAGGAAAATTTGTCAGCAACTTTTTAATTAATGAACTTTATTGTGCTTACGTGATAACTTCAAAAAACCCTTTATACTTTAAATTACATACCTATGTAGAGAAATTATCAAGGATTATATGTGTGCTTCTATAGTTAATGCATTTCTAGTAACTATCATGAGTCAGAAACTTGTGCCTAAAATGTTGTAGGAGATGTGAAATACTCATTCCTTCTATTATATCGTCTTTCGTATCCTGATTATACATACGATTAAGTTTGTCTTCTAATCCTATGATTCCAAAATATAATATGTTATAAGCATTCCCAATATCATCATTGTAATTCACATCTTTCACTAATAAAACACCTTTTTAAAACATCATTAGTGATAATTTTTTATAGCTGTTTGAAATACACTTTTCTTGTTTAAACAGCTAGAAGAGTGATTCATGAAACAACCTTGTACTAATTAGATGATTTATGATCTTATGTTTAATAGTGATCTCTGTATCCGCATATTTTAATATCTATTTTCTGAACATGTCAGAAATTCATCATGGACAAATCTACATTAATAAGGTTAAAGAAGAAAGAATGGAAAATTGAATGTTATTTTACCCAACTTGGTGATCCTTTCCTAGATAAATATGAAAGATTTCATATTTATCATTCGAGAAAATGACCATGTACATTGCTGTGTATTTTAATTGAGCTTTTTCTGTTATGTGACATCCACGTATCTTTTCTTATTAGCAAATAACTGTCCTTGTAGGTTTAAGAGTCCCTGTTTGAGGATTTTTTTTCTTTTTCTTTTTTTTTTTATACTGTGGATTCGACTCAGGGCCTTCTGCTACTCCCAGGCCTTGAAGAATATTTAGAAAAACATATTTTGCATTGATTTATCAATAGTGTCTTAGAAATCCCAATTTTATTTTTTTTCTCATTAAATTGCTTTTAAAGTGACAAGGTTAATAAAACATTTTTAATATATTGGGTAAGAAAAAATGTCAAGGTATAAGAGAACTCTACGTAGTAAACAGATGTTTTTACATTAGAATTGTCATTATCACTAAGTATTGTGACTATAGTTTAGCAAGATCATATATTTTACCTAAGTTTGCAAGATTGGTCAGTATACGTTTTGGAACTTAAACCTGAGGTAAAATTGATTTAGAGATTTCTAGAAGTATAATAATGTATTTATTATTATAATAAATATATATTACAAGTATAGAAACTTGTTTATTCATTGTATTTATAGTCCTGTGCTTTCTAGCACAATTAGATTGTGTTATGTCTGAAAATGTTAACACAGAAATGTCTGAAAGAAAAGGGGCTGAATTGTAGCAGAATTTATACCAATTAAGCCTCATAAGGATATTCTAAAATATTTTATTAAATGTGATGTAGATTTTTGAGATCAGTTTATATTTCCTAAACAGGAAATTTAAACAGAGGAGATTGACCAGTATTTTTAGCTGTCAGGGTTTCATAATGCTTTTTGAGTGAGGGTATTGGAAGGTCTAACTGGCATGTTTCAGGCCATATTCAGTCAGTTGATATGTGTTTTTTTTTTCTTTTTTTCTTTTTTTTGGCTAGCTTGAAAAATAAGAGTAAAAGCAATATTTAGAAATTAGGAGAAAAACTTAACCAGTTTTTCTGGCTTTTTAAAAAACATTGAAAAATTAACAATTGACATATTTTTTAAGACAAGTGGCTGAGCCATGTCGAATGTTTCCCTTGAGTTGCTCCGTGTCTTATTTGGTTCATCATGGTCTCCTTTCTTTTTCTCTTGTGTATAGCTTGTTTTTCTTTACCTGTCTACTTTCTCTAACATCTGTGTTTCCAATCCCTGGAATAAATATAGGGATCTTTTGAAAGTCTCTTTCAGTCATTCAGGGCTTTATTTTCATACAAAATAAATAGAATATTTTTCTACTTCCCCAATAATTTCTTAAGATGATGCAGTGGGAATATTTGATTAAAAAATTTGTAGTTACCTTTGATTTTTTGGATTAGATGTGGACTTCATAAGAGCCAGCAGATAGCATTGATAGTATCAGGATTACAATACACACAAAGCACCTAATTTTTCAGTACTATTTCTCTCAGTCTCATTGCAATGGTATTCTATCCTGGTCACCATAATAGAATAGCAGTATTTCTAGGATCTTGTGGGATATTACTGTGAATTTGGACAATAAAAAAACCAACACAAGATAAATTGTTGGATGAAAATTTGGAATCTTGGGAACCCAAAGAATAAAATGGCCCACTTGAAGAACTCTCTCTTTTAATGAATTTAGGATTGAAGGCTTTCAGAGTTTTCCAGTGATTGATGTCAGTAGAGCATTCATAAAAGCCCAGGCAACCTAGTAGTCCTTGTATGGTAAAGGATCTTACATCCCTGGAATTTTAGTTTTTAGAAGATTCTTTGGAAAGGAGCTATAACGTCTTAAGGCAAGATTTAACTTTGAGGTGTTTGGATTCATTTAAATTGAAGATGAACCAAAACTTTTAAGCACTTGGAATATCTTCTGGAAAATATTATTAGAAAAAAAAGCATTTAGCTATTCAAGTTCTCAAAGAGTAGATGAAAAATATTTCTAGTATATTTGCTATTTACACCTGAAGTTAAGTGGTGGTGATTTGTTTTTGATGTATCTTATTTTAGAGTGATATTCTCTTATTAAGTTTTTTATAAATTTTATAAATTATTAATTTTATTAATGGTCTTGTTATATGTCTTCCTGGCCTCAATTATAAAAATATCATTTGTATTGTCTACTGGTTGGGATGTATAACAAAGTATACATAGAAATTATTTTTCTCAGTTAAATATTTCTCTTAATTGCTTGATTTTTGTCACAGAGATGGGGCTGATAAAATTAAGGAATAGGATAATTCTGCCTTTCCACAGGTCTGTAGAATTAATTTTTAGGGAGACACTTCCTTCAATTTCAGAGACATAATTCAGGTTAGTTCCATCTTTGACTTGCTGCTGAATATCTCAGAGAAGAAAACTGGAAGAAAACTGGTGTGTTTGATTAACTTTGGGTAGAGGTGGTCAAGGTAGTTGCTAGGTAGTTCCAGTCTTCTATTTTCTTACATTCACCTTTCCTTTTCCCAGTGTTAACAGGCTGGATGTAGGATCACAGTGGTTGGGCTGAAATGATTATGTATTCTAGGATTTTTTTCTCATTTTTAATAACATTTTAAAGAAATGTCAAATATTCTGATTCTTGCTTCAGAATTCCTGGTCATGAAAGGAGGGTTGTGGTGAACATACACCTATTTTGCTTTTCAGATCTCATGATTTACATCTGCTAACTCTATCTTAGAGCCAGCTGTGGAGGAAGGATAGGCACTGTCAAATGTTACAAAATATAGAATATATTCTCTTGAAAGTTGTATTTTTAAATCCCATTTCTTGACATGTAAATTTCAAGTTTTGTGTAGAATGTGCAAAGGTTTGGCTTATAATTAGACATTCAGAAATAAGAAATAAGTTGTCATTAGAATGAGTTGGACATTTCTGGAATTTTTAAAACTTGAGGGAGTATAGAGTTATGTGAATAACATGGGTATTACAATAAGTGAATGAATTAGTAGCTCCTGAATTTGGCAGAGTTCTCAAAGTTTTGGAATCTGTGTCCACATTTATTTTACCTATCATTTGGTAAATAAAATAATAATAATAAACCGCCTAGCACAGGTTAGCATATCAGTCACTTACAAGTTAGTTTCTCACTTTCTTATATGTAAATAACATGGTTGGTAGTTTCTTGAGAATATTGAATGTAGCCTCATTTAAGTGGACATGCCCTGATAAAGGGATTTGATTAATTAGGTGTCTCATTCCAAGCAAGAGAATTTGTATTTTACCATGAAAAACACAGGCAGTCAATAATTAATTTTAAATTCAGCAAATACTTATTGAGATATTATGTAACATGACATGGTATGAGGTATTGATATGAGTAAAATAGCTGTAACTTTGAGTGAAATAGTGAAATCAGTAGTTTTTTTTTTTTTTGGTACTGGGGATTGAACCTAGGGTTGCTTAATTACTGAGTCACCTCCCAAGTCCTCTTATTAATTTTAATTTTTTAATTTTTGAGACAGAGTCTCACGTAGTTGCTTAAGATCTCACTAAGTTGCTGAGGCTAGCCTTGAATTTTCTCATCCTCCTACCTCAGTGTACTGAATCACTGGGATTATAGGTATGTGCCAATACTCCTGGCAAATGAGTGATTTTTGAAGACCATTATGACTTTGGTGTTTAGGATGAATGTCAGAGAGGAAAGAGTAAAAGTGAAAAAATAAGCAAGAAGGCTGCTGTAGTCATCTCTGCATGAGATAATGTGATTTTACGCTGATTGATAGAAAAAAAAGGAGAAGTGATAAAAACAAGGGATGTGTAGGAAATGTTAACAAGTGTCCGTGACTGGATGGATCTGATTGAGTGAGTGGGCCTGGGTGCAGAACGTGGAGACATTAATTAGACAGCATTCTTGATGTCAATTTAGGATTCTAAAAAAAGGTTGTTAGTACCAGAAATGTGGTGAATAGCTGGAAAGAGGAGGTTTATTTTTGCTCTATATTTTCTTTTTATTCCTCCTCCCTACCTCTCTCTGTTCATTTTTTTTTCTTACAGAGGGGAATATAGAAAGAATAAAAGGCTCTATATATGGACATATAAATATAGCATAATATTATGTGGAATTTATTAAAAGACATTACATGAATATGGAACTAACTATTGAAATGTTTTGAGAGAATGAGCAAGTCCAGTCTGATAGCCACTGATATAGGAAATGGAAAGATAAACTCTTCCAAAAGCTATATTTCTTTCTTCTTTTTTTTTTTTAATTTATTTTTTCCTTTCCCTCCCTCCCTCCCTCCCTCCCTCCCTCCCTCCCTTCCTTCCTTCCTTCCTTCCTTCCTTTTAGAAAAGGGAAAAAGAAGTCTTATTGCTTTGCAAAGGAGAATCACAGGGCACTGTTGTCCCAGAGGTTTAGATTCTGCCTATCAGGGGAAGGATTAGGGTGGTTTGAAAGAAGGGATGTGAGGCTACATTCCAGGTGTTCTCTGTCCAGAATTGTAATTCACTTGTTAATTTGGAAGATTGTCATTTCTTAGATCTTTTGGTGGTATCCCCAAAGTCTGAATTTCTTCCTTCCAGGGGTGGGTGTCTGCTCAAAGACAAATTATTCTGCCTACTATGGGGAAGAAGGATAATCCTGTCCCCTTCCAAGACTAGTGACTGGAGGAGATTAGGGAGAGGGAGAGAAAGAGGAAGAGAAAGATACATGTCTATTTAAAAAATAAATTGCAGTAGTACAGCAGTAAGGTCTATATTCAAAGCTTAAAGTGGACCACTGTTACATTTCCCTACTGTCAGTTTCTACATTTCATTTCTACAGAAAAATGGACAATGACATTTCCAAGATGCTTTCTGCTGATAGAGAACAAAGACTTTGGGTCGGTTCCCCCAAACTCACTCTCTATCAGATGGGGTGTGCACAGACACTTATGGATATTCAACATCAAGGCAGTCTAGAGGTCTATGGTAGCAGTTGGTGGGTAACTGGACAAGGCATTCTTAGGGCAGGGATTGTCTAGATGGCCAAGGGTGTTGTGACTTACTGCATTCAGTTTCCTTTTTCTTAAAGTGGATCAAGATGGAGCAACCTCTACTCTTCAGGAAGAGAAGGCAGGAGTTTCCTGAAGGAAAAAGAGCTTTGGCAGTTGCTGGGACTGTCCCTCAGTCTCTCCTTTTACTCATAGGAATAGCTCCTTTGGTTTGATCCGAGGCAAACTCATCTGTCTCTTAACTCACCAGCAGTGGCTCTCAACAAGTTCACTGGCCACCTTGCATCCTTAGCTTTGAAGGGGGTTGCTTGGACAAGCAGACCTGCCCAAAAAAGCCAGAGTTGGGGCTGTTCTCAGGTCCCATTTGAGTCACCAATTTATTCCCTAAAGCTCTATCCTTGTCCTTGATGCTAATTCAATAACGAGGACACAGTTTTGAGAAAAAGGAAGACGTTTTATTGCTTTGCTAGCATAGGAGAAACATAGGGGACTGCTGTCCCAGAGGCTGTGATTCTGCCCATCAAGGGGTACAGGGGATTTTTAAAAAGGTGCTTCAAAAGCTACATTTCATTTCTTCTCTGGTTGGAGTTGTCCCAAATGCTTTATTTGAATTTAAGTATAAAGTTTCTACTATGTGTAAAATATACACAAACAAGTGGATTTATCCTACTGTCAAATATATAAAGAATATAAAAGTTGGTGTTCATGTAAGTTTTGGTAAACAAAGGCTTTGTGAGGAGATAGCATTTTAGGTTGTAGAAGATGATCCTACTGAAGGAGAAGTGGTAGTAAAACACTGGTGAAGGTGAGTGTTAACAAAGATATTGAGATAGACAATAGCGAGGGTTGGACATGTGTGATGGTGAATGAGACATAAACCTGTTTTGATAAATTGGGGTCTCAAGAGGGATTTTATATCATTGCAAAATGTATCTTAAATAATATGAGAGTAATAATAGCTACTGCTTATTGTTTGTTAAACTTAAGTGAGGCCCTTTGTTAGATGCAGAGCATATATAATCTAGAATCTTTTATAGTAGTTTCCAAAATAGATGCTTTTCATTTTGTAAAAGAAAAAAAATGAAGCCTAAAGAGTATATATAATCTATACAGCCCCTAATAGCAGGTAAGATGAAATTAAAAACTGTTACTATGTGATTCCTAAAACTCCAACAGAATACCTTTGCTCTAAAATATTGGGATTGATACTGGTCTATTAATTGAAAAAAATTATCAGTTAATATAGAGGATTATAAAATAATCCTACATATTTTAAATATAATACAACTAACATTTCCCAATGTTTTCATCAGTACTATTTCCTTTAGTAGGAATTTTCTGATTGACATTCCAAGAACTTTAAGATCTTTCATAAGCTATTTGAATATAGCATCTGTCTGGATAGGTGGTTTTCTTTCTTTTTTTTTTTTTTTAATGATACTGGGGATTGAAACCAGGGCCTTGTGCATGTGAGGCAAGCACTCTACCAACTGAGCTACATCCCCAGCCCCCTGGATAGATGGTTCTTAAAGTGGATCATCAGCATCAGCCTCAGCATCAGCTGGTAATTTGCCCCATTCTATTTCTACTGAATCAACAGTTCTGAGAGTGGGACCCAGCCAGCAATCTGGGTTTTAACAAGCCTTTTGGATGATTATGGTAAGAAGAGAAAGAGAAGAATAAGAGGAAGAATTTATAGGATTGTAGAACTTGCTAACTAATTAGATATAAGATGCAATGGAGAAGACTGTTGTTAAAACTGAGACTTTATATACAGTTGTCTGTTTATATAATGATGGCAGAAATAACAGAAATATGTAAATTGGAGAGAAGGTGGTTTGTGAGTGGCTGGGTAGGATGATATATTTGGCTTGTGCTAGAGCTGGACCTGGTGCTCAGGCCTTTTTGACTCTGAGGCTGTACTTTTACTATAATACCACATAGCTTCATGTCAAGTATCTCTACTTTATTATTAAGGCCTGGAGTGTCTCTTACAGGCCTGCCACTTACAGTACTGAGGCTGTCATGGGGGTTCCAGGAAGCAGCAATGTGTTTAGGGGTAATCAGAACTGAGTGAAATAGAGAATCTCAATCAGAAACAGTGTGGAAGATGAAATCCTTTTGCTATTTTGCTAAGGTGGCTGTTCTTTATAGGCATCAGTCATTTAATAAATAGTGGACTGAAAACTATATGGTGAATACCATAAAGGGCTCATGAATGTAGGAAGTAAATTATTCAGGATCTCCTTGATCTTCTTAACTACACATATATGACGCTCTTATTCAATTACATGTCTTGTGGATAGTGACATTTACAAAATTGACTCATTCTAAATTAGTTTTGTCATTTGAGAGGCTGTAGAAATGTTAACATTTCTAAATATGTTAATCATAATTATTGTCCTTTACTTTTAGTAAATGTTTCATAAAATAATTCTTTGTAGAACTTTATTTTCTCATATTTTCTAGATTGTTTGAATTTACAAACTAATTTTAATATTAACATCAGCCTAACTATATGAAGAAAAATATCCAGTATATTGAATTATGTGGGATACTTCTCTCTATAAAAATAGATAAGAACTTTTTTAGGTGGTATTTAATTCAATTACTACTTTAAAAATATACACAGAAACTTTCTGTTTTAGTGATGGGAACATAACTTTTTCCTATTTATTCTTTCATAATTCCTGTTTCTTAGTTATGTTTTTATCAGCCTGAATAATTATCCAACAGCTGCATTACCTTCTTTTCAACATCACATGTCAGACATAAGAGCATAACGAAGAAATGAGGAGACTCTAAACCCACTAAGGTTTGGGATGCCTCTAAGATTTGCTTCTCCTTCTGTGACATTAGCTTCCCTCCCCAAGGTCATTGTTATTTTTTTATTTTTATTTATTTTTTTTTAAGAAAGGAGAAACTAAAGTTTATTTTTTTATTTTTTTATTATTAGTTGTTCAAAACATTACAAAGCTCTTGACTTATCATATTTCATACATTTGATTCAATCGGATTATGAACTCCCATTTTTACCCCATATACAGATTGCAGACCCAAGGTCATTTTTAAATGATGATCTTTGCTAAGTATCTCAGAAAAAAACAAAGCAAAACAAAATTCTAGATAAGCTGAATGATTTATAATGAATGATCAATTTAATTCTATTTTAAGGTAAGAAATCTGTATATGTTATAGACTTTTCTGTACTAACTTTTTTTTTCTGGATGTTATTAATAATTGAACTTCTTTACCAAATTTATTTTTTAAATATTTCTTTCAGCTATGAATTTGTGAAATACCTTAGACAGCACATATGCAACACTTTGGGGTCTATGATTGAAGAAGAAATGGAAAAATGCATATCTGATCAGAATCAGAGTGAAGAATCTGGCTATGACACTCTTGTACAGCATGTTACTAGAAGAATTCACGACTCTAAAGAGTGAGTATGCCCCTGGTAATATTTTAAAGTAACTTTTCTTTCAACTGGGCTTTGAGATAGCATTACTAACCCATCTCTATCCCCGCCCAAAAATCTGTTTCCCACATAGCACCTCTTAGCAGCCAAAATGATGCTTTAAAACAGTGAATCATTGTGTGACACTGTCTCATTCAGAACTCTCCACAAGCTTCCCATTTTCTTCAGAGTAAAATGCAGAGGTCTTTCTGTAGGCAACCAGAACCACCATCAGCCTTCTCCCTGTCTTCCTTATATGTTACCATGTGTCCCCTCTTACTGTACCAGCTATCTCATCTTGCTCTTTCTTAGCAAGCGAACTAGGCCATCCCTCAGCAATTTGAACTCTTGCTGCTTCTGTTATCTAGATTGCCTTTCCCTAAATATTTGTATGACTTGCTCCTTCACATTTTTGGGGTCTTAGTCTTCTTTTTGGAGCTCTTTGTTCACCTCTGTGCTTAAGTCAGTATTTTTCCTGTTACTTTCTTTCTCTCTCACTTTCCTTAATTTTCCTTTTAGCTCTTTTGTCACACTGTTTTATGAAGGAGTAAATGTGCTTCTTAATCCAAGCTTTACAAAGATAATTTTATCTTTTGTTTCTATAACCTAATGCTTAGAAAATTACTGATACATTCTAGGTGCTTAATTGGTATTTGTTGAAGGAATTAATGAAGTATCTTTTGCCGGAATAATCAGTTTTCTGTATGGATTATTGTGGTTTAGATGTAGTGTGTTTCCCAATGGTGTTGGAACTTTGGTCACCAATGAGGTAGTATTAAGAGGAGATAGAGCATTCGAGAGGTGGGGCTTAGTTGCAGGGTAATTAGGTTATTTTGGATGCTGCCTTCAGAAGGGAGTAAGGAAGTTTTTATGGGATCCTATATCTCTAGGGAGAGAGTTGTCATAGAAGAACAAGACTGGCCCCCCTCCACTCTCTGGCTTCCTTTTTTGCCATATGATTCCTGTTTCATGCACTCTGACCATTGTGATATCATCCTCCAAGAGGTATTTATTAGAGTAAAGCAGAAGCCTGTGCCAAGATCTTGAGCCTCCAAAATTGAAAAATATAAACTTCTTTTCTTTACAAAGTACCTAGGCTCAGGTATTATTATCATAGAGGAAAACAGTCTAATACACTGATATTTGAAATAATTCTGGCTTTAACAATAATTTTTTTTCTTTCCCCTTATCAATCTTAGACTCATCACATATTTAATGAGTAACTACTGTATATTATATGTTAGATCCTGGAGCTATAAAGATGGATAAGATGTTTTCTACTTTTCTATAATCCATAGCATAATGGGGAGTTTTGATATTACACCGCAATAGAAACTTGAATAATTTTTTTATGTGATAGTTTTTTATGTGATAATGCAGAAGTATTTGCATAGAGGGAGGGTAGGTGGATCTGCTCAATGGATTCATGTAAGGTCCCAGGTTCCTTTTATTTTGTCATTACCTCATACCCTATGGCAGGGGTTGGTAAGGGCCATCTAATAATTATTTTAGGCCTTTCCAGCTGTTGTAGTATGAAAATTCCATAGATGATATATAAATGTGTATGTGTGCCTATAAAACTTTATTTTCAAAACTAAGTGAAAAGTCAGTTTAGGCTCATAGGATATATTTTCCCCACCATAGTATCAGATACATTGGCATATGTACTCGATCTTATGTTATCTACTTCATTTTAAAATATTAAATCTGACTTATTTTTTACAACTTCTCTATTCTTTTTTTAAAAAATTTTTTAGTTGTAGAGAGACATAATACCTTTATTTTATTTTTTTATTTTTGTGTGGAGCTGAGGATCAAACCCAGTGCCTCACATGTGCTAGGCAAGTGCTTTAGCACTGAGCTACAACTCCAGCCCAAATATGACTTATATTTAATAAATTTTTAACAATAAGTTTGGACAGGCTCTCTTCCTCTTTGTAACAACTGATTTCATTGTTTAAATAAATATGTTATTACTTGAGTAAAGTGATAGTGTATAGGTATCAATAAATTTAGTAAATTTATCCTTCTAATGTATGTCACATAAAACCATACAGATTAAGGTTTATTTCTTGACTTGGAGAAAAAACAAAAATGTATCTGTCTTTTGGATATTATAATTCCTAGTAGCTTGTTGCTAGAAGTCTTATTAAACTTATACTAAAAGGAATACTAAAATACTTTATTAGATAATTAAAGTATTTTAATGATAAGAATAGAGTTTTATATGATACTGTTAGGAAATTACTTTTTTATATCTGGATAAACTATTTAATTTTCTTGTGTTTTAGTTCACCCTTGTGTAAAAATTAATACAATAATAACTACCTTACAAAGATTCTAAATTACTTAATGAATGTTTGTCTTCTGCTTTATGAACCATGGATGAAAGACTTTAAATTGTACAGTGTATTATTTTCTTTCAATTTTTTTGGTGATTCTTTAGCAATTACTTAGGGCTAATGTGGCAATAGTGCATCTATTAACAACATTTTTACTGAAATGATTACAAAGTGTTTTCCTAAATTAACATTTTGTTATTTGCCTTTTAAATAGATGTTTGCACATGGAAGAATTCATTTGTAGGCCCTGTCATATATTACTTATATAGTGAGTGGACATACTTACTGTGTAGATTTTTGTTGTTGATTGGTGTGCTTTTTATTTGGGAGCTTTGTCTTCTTGTAGTCCTTATTTTATAGTTCTTGAAGGATTAAGGATATTTGCTTAGTGGTATTTACAGTCTATCCTGGATCTGTTTTTTCTTAGCTCTTCCAAAGCTGCAATGGCTCCTGTTCATTTAACTCTTAATTTTGAAGTGCTCTAGTGTTTTTTTTTTTTTTTTTTTGGTGGTGCTAGGGATTGAACCCAGGGCCTTGTGAGTGCAAGGCAAGCACTCTTCCAACTGAGCTATATCCCCAGCTGCTAGTTACTTTTAATTCATTAATAAATTATTACTCTGTTTTTCCCTCTGGCCATTTTTGTTGGTATTAATTTCAGAAGAATTTGTTTGTCTTTGTAAGAAGATATGTTGAAAACATTTATATCTAAATCAAATTTCAGTTTTTTTTTTTTATGGATTTTGATCACCCTCAATCTTACTCTCTATATCACTGAGATTTATTTTTATAGTTCTTGATTAAATCACAAAACTTTAAGGGACAGGAACTTTATATTCACACAGCCAGACCTAACTGCAAAGGAGGCTGGACAGTGTAATTTTAACTATAGTCCAATTACTATGGAAGGAGAGAACAACTTTTGGTGGATAGATATTGATAGCTATCAGGGCATATTTTGTTTCCCTGTTTATTGCTGCCCAGACTCTAAGAAGGGGAAACTGGGCCTTTTGTCTCAGTAATCCTATATATATGTTGTTTTCAGTTTAGTCTAATGAGTGTCTCAGAACTCCATTTTGCATTTTATATCCCTTTACCTTTAACTAGTAAATTCCCTGAACTCTTACCTCTATTACATTTCTTTTCTATATGTCACCCCCCCATACCCCTCCCTATATTGTTCCTAATCTACTTTCATTACTTTTTGTGTTTCTCATGATTTCTGGTAATTTAGAAATATATATTATATAAAGTTGCTTATAGCTCTGTATTATATACACATATTGTTAAATCTATATTAAACATATTTTTATTTAATTATATATTATACAAATTATACATTTTTATATAGATATGTGATTTCTAAAATATATAATTTAAAATGTGGGTTAGTCAGGTTTCCTTGCTGCAAAACATATGTGAGATTGATCTGCTTATAAACAGAAAAGGCTTATTTTGGTTTATAGTTTTGGAGGTTTCAGTCCATGGTTGATTGGCCCTGTTGCTTTTAGTCCTGTGTTGAAGCAGTATATCATGGTGGGCACACATAGTGAGGAAGCCCATTCACCTTAAGGCTGGAAGCAAAGAAGTGAGAGCAAGAGACCAGGGTCCCCCATTCCTTTCAAGGGTAATACACCTAATGACCTAAGACTTCCAGCTATGCCCTACCTCTTATAGGTTCCACTATCCCCTGATTGTGCCATCGATGGTGACCAAGCACGCCTTTAACATATAGGCCTTTGGTGGTGTTGGCAAAATGTATCTTATGAATGTATATGATAATTGCCCCCAAAGTGGGAGCTGGGGGTGGAGTTTATTGGTAGGCACTTGTCTAGCATGCACGAGGCCCTGGGTTTGATCACTAGCACTGCCAAACAAATAAAATTTCAATCTGTTATTTCTATTCAAATTCCTTAGCCTAGCTTTTTTTTTTTAAATTTTAATTTCTTATTCATTCTTTTTAGTTATACCTAGGCTGGCTTTATTGCTCTTGTGAGATAGAGTATCTATTTTCCCTTTGATGAATGCAATTATAGTGACCACTTGACCAGATTTATAAGTAAAAAAATTTTTTGCTGTGCTTATTTTCCTCATGTATTTCCCTTATTATAATGACAAATACGTGTCTAGAGCTTTATAGTTTCAAAGCCTTTTCAGATATTTATTTTCATTTATTTATTGCCATGCTATATGAAATAGTTTAGCTAGATTGTATTAATTTTATGTCCTTTTATAGCTGAGGAAATTGAGACTTTTTTATATGAAGTCAGAACTAGTTGGCAAATGAGTTAGGATTACAATCCAGAATTTCTAATTATAAATTTAGTATTCACTGTGTTTATATATAAATCTTTGTGCCTTTTTTGTTTTAAATACAGAAATGTCATTGTTCCAGGTCACACATTCTTCATTTGTGAAATAAAGGCTGGACTTTATGGTTCTTTCTAGATCTAAAATTCTACTTCTAGGGCTTTTTGGGATCTCAGCTTAAAATTAACATGAGTACTTGAGAGGTTTTACTTGAATTATAGAGTAATTTATTGTGAGTTGTTTTTCAAGATTTTAAGACCATTAGAGTGGAAAGAGATCTTAGAAGTTATCCAGTTCAAACTGTTGTCATCTTCAGAAATCCCTTTCCTAACATCCCTGTTAATGGATTCTCCAGCTTGTGTTTGAAAGGACCCTAAGACAGCCACATTCTTACCTTGGTCTTGAAGCAGGCCTTAGGTAAGGCTATCTGTGCCTGAAGGTATGAAGTACGGATAAGAGAAAGGAAGAACAAATAAAGGAAAGTAGGATAGAGAAAGAGATAAGACCAGGGATAAAGGCGAAGTGTAAAATAATTTTGAGTTTTGGTAAGGCTATTAACAGTTTATCTTGTTGCTAGTAATTTGAACACATATCATCAGAACATATTGCCTGAGATATCTTGACTTTGTTGTGTTGGTTTATATAACTAGATGACAAACCCATGAAATAGCACTTTTTGGATTCCTTATTAATTTTTATTCTTTTCTTGTTATATCTGTTTTTTTTCTGTAAGAAATATTAAGTTTTTTGTTTTCACTGTGCCATTAAAGCGGCTTTCTTTTTTTTTCATAGAGAAAATAATCAGGTAGTTTAACTTAAGTGACTTTTAATTTCTGTTGTTAATCTTCTCTTATTAAGACTACTTTGAATTTGAAGGTATAAAGAAATCATGCATTCCCTGAATAATGTTATGATGGTAGTGGTGGAGTCTATGATTAACAAGTTTGAAGAAGATGAAATACGAAGTCAGGAGAGGCAGAAAAGAATCCAAAAGGAGAAGAGCAGTAGTTACTGCACAGATAATTGCTCTGATGGTGATTCATCATTCAATCAGGTAGGTTGTTCAGTTTGTATTTATATTTGGAAATGGTGTTTAATAATCACTAGCTTCAATAAATTTATTAGCCAGCTTTTATACTTTCTAACTTAAAGATTCAGAAGAAAAATAAAGAACAAAATAACCTAGTAGTAAAGATTTAGTTCATGAAATACCACCTTATAGAATTATGTTTTGTGAATAGTTGTGTCATGTCTGAGATAATTCTTAATGAGGTGAAAAAATTAATCTTAGATTTTTTAGTAGTAAGGGTTGAAACAAATTAAGCTTTAGTTCAAACATCTTATTCTTAATTAATCCTTATTAAAGTTTAAATTATATATGTGATAGGGATAAAACATTTCTTCTGTACGTTTTCTGAAATGACGATTACTATGAATTCTTACCTTTAAAACATTAGACTTTTTTTAGTGTTAAAATATTTGAGATTTTACATTTTATCCAACCAGGGTCTGAGGCACCTTGTCATTTGGCCACAGTAAAGATAAGAGAAAGGCCTATGGCTATATTAGCCCTAATAGAAAACAAGGAAAACTAGACTAGAGCCCATGTGCAAGGAACTTCCGCACATCGACTTTTAGGCCACAAGAAGTCTGACTGGGGGTGTAATTAAGTTGTAGAGTCCTTGCCTGAAATGTGTGAGGACCTGGGTTCAATCTCTGTCTGCAAAGCCTATTTGACCTTAGTGTAGTCCTAACTGATGGAGGGAAATATTGACACCTAATTAGCTCTACCTTAAAGACATAATTACAAAGTAGATCCTAACCATATTCCAGAAAATGATTTGAGAAGTTTGGATGAAACATGAAAAAAATTGTCTGTTTTGGTCACAGTTGGGACTTCATGATTGAAGGAAAAAATGGTTCTTTAAGTATTTGAAGCAGAACTTAAAGGTTGCTGTGCTTTAGCTACTATTGCATCTTAGCAGGAGAGATTGTGCTGAGTTGTGAACTTTACAAGTCAGGTTGGTTATGTGATGTGATGCAAGATGTGACAAGACTGTGAATTTTCTTCATGCCCAAATCATTCCTTGCTGATGGATTAACTGGAAAAAGGTGGGGTATAGAGATTTTAATTTATTGCAATCAAATGAGTGGTTTAATAGATTTGCTGAGCTGCTTCTTCAGATCAAGGACTTTTTGGAATTGAGAGGAAACCCAACTTTAGAACTCAGGTTATTATCTGCCCATCTTACTAAAGATGTGCTAACTTATTTGGTGAACTGTATGACTAAACTGACATTGGACCACAACTGAAAAAAAACTGGAGCGTTATTAATTTGTTTCAAGAAGTACAAGTATTTAGATCTAAATAAGCTTGATTGAGTTAGCTAGGAGTTAAGCTATTTTAATTCTCAAATATTAAATTATTTCTAGTTGTTAGAATCATAGGTTTTTGAAGAAATGTAAAGCTGTGGTGGAAATAAAGCCATCATTTTAGAATAGATTCCTATCTTTTGTTTTGTTTTGATTCTTAAGACATCATGCTTTAAGTTTCTGTGTCTTTGTTTGGGATGTCCACAGGTTATATCTGAGTTTTCAGTGTGTGCCCTATGAAGATGACTATTTCAGAAGGGACTAATTGGGCTGAAAATGAATTCTGCCCATTAAGAAGGCATGGGATGGGTTGGGGACATAGCTCAGTTTGGAAGAGTGCTTGCCTTGCATGCACAAGGCCCTGGGTTCAATCCCCAGTACTGCAAAAAAAAAAAAAAAAAAAAAAGAAGGCATGGGATGCCTCGACTTTTTGGAGGAAATGTATGAGTGCTAGAACATCCTGGAAAGCTCTTTCAGTGTGGGCAAACTCTTAAGAGATATTTGGGTATATCTTTACTTACCAGTAAAGAGACTTTCTTGTAATTGATCAGAGAGGCTGAGTGAATATGTTAAGAATTGAAAAGGAGTTTAAAAATGTAATAGTCATTCATTCTGAAATCAAGAATTGAGACCAGAACTTATGCCTGACTCCATATATTCATCTTGATATGACCCTGTCTTCCACATTATCAGGTGAAGTATGTTTTTTGTTTGTTTGTTTGTTTGTTTTGTTTTGTTTTTTATTCCCATGATAATAGTGATCAACAAGAGGGCCTCTAGGCAGGTACCCTAGGTACCTTGGGTAGGTACAATGTACCTTGGCAGGTACATTGTATAATATGTCCAGGAACCGCCTGTGAGCAAACTAATCAGTGATGAGAATAGCCTAAGGAAATAAGGATATTTTTTCTTGAGATTTGCAGTGAAAAGCATCTTGTGAGTAGGTGATTAGGAACAATGTGCATCTTTGGCCACAGACCTCCACCTATGAGAAGGTACCCATCAGTCCATGATTACCCATGCTTTTCTAAACTTCCCCTAAATTAGCACTTTAAGATGAGATGGTCCTCCATTTTCCCATCAGCTAGCTTATCATAATACAATTCTCTCTTCACCCTTTGCCTTTCTACTTTAGCTTCCATGCTGTAATGAGGTGACCTAGCCTCTGTGTGGTAACAATTCCATTAAATGCTGACCTTACTGATTCCTTCAAAATTGTTACTTGATCTGGACTTCAAAAAAGTCTGAATTTTTCTGTGGATAACATTGTATTCATGATTTTGATGTTGTTATTTTGATACCACTTGCATTTTGTGAAAACGTCTTATTTCATTATTATTTTAAAATCTGCAACCTGAATATATATGAATTTTCGATTCATTTTTTGAAAAACAGCAGTGTATTAGTATATGTTGGAGGATATTTAAGAATAAGCGGAGAGATCGTGGTTTTTATCATTAGATGTGAATGAGCAATAGATTTAGTATTGTGCTTAAAACTGAAGACAATGCTTTAAAGTTAAAAGTGTCATTACTATCTCTCTATTGTTGGGGCTACTGCCATGCAGTGGTCCCTGTGCTTGTCTTTATATTCATTATAGGAGTTACTAGTTCTTCACAGGAAAAACTGAGGCTTAATAGGTGAGTAATTTGCCTAAATTTGAATTGCTAAGTTAGGAATGGATCTTGAATTAGGACTGGCTTCTCTCCCTCCAAAGTCTGTTCACCTTATTTTTTGCCACACTTTACAGGGTTGGTTGCTTTGAGAATTTAATGATTTAATAGAAATCATTTTGAACAATATCTGGCATGCATTAAGCCCTTATAATAGTATTTGCTTATTATCATTGTCATCAGAATTATGTGGTCTTGTCTTTTTTAAGAATAGAAAAGAAGTTGCTAGGCACGGTAATGCATATCTGTAGTCCCAGCACTTTGGGAGGCTGAGGAAGAAGAAGTGAGAGTTCAGAATCACCCTCAGCAGCTTATTGAGGCCTTAAGCAATTCAGTGAGACCCTGTCTCTAAATAAAAATATAAAAAACGGCTGGGGATGTGGCTCAGTGTTTAAGTGCTGTTGGGCTCAATCTCTGGTACCAAAAAAACCCCAAAACATATTAAAGCATGAGTTATCATTAGGCCTAATAATTATATATTTATCATTTTTATTTTCTATATTGGTATTATTTGGACAACAACAATAGATATATTTTTTGACCAGTTATATGTTTAATGGCTTATATAGTTTGCATACCCATACATTTAAAATAGAAGAAATTTCCAGAGTAAATTTTAATTACGAGGGTGATTTAATTTTTTAAAATCTAAAGTGTAGTAATTGAACAAAGTGAATATTTTTCAGTATGTGTTGTAACGAAGTAAGTGACTACAAAAAACCAGAATGAGTGTTCTATTTGCAGTCTTTATGTATCCTGCATCTGACAGACATGTATCCAAAAGGAATATTTAAAACAACTGAAATGTGTTCATGTGAACACATTGTCTGTCTGCGCTAGTTAAATTGCCATAACAGTTAACTGCAATTGTATATTTATGTCTGTCAACTTACAAACAATAATATAAAAAAGATTATAGCATAGGTCACCTTTAAGATAGGTATTAGACTCATTTTGATGTCTCATGTAATAAAAATTATTTCATTACTTAAAAATAATTTTAAAGAGAATTTTGTAATTATGTTTAAGAAGATAACTTAAGGGGTAAGTAGTTTGAGGCTATTCCAACTACATAAGCATTAAAGTTTATGCTTTATTTTCCTGTGGTGTTGGAGATCAAACCCAGGGCCTCACACTGAGTTAGGCAAGCACTCTGTACCCCAGGAAATGGTTGTGGATCATCATGATCTACTCAAAGTCAAAGAACTGAGTAAGAACACCTCAGGATAGCATAGATAATGAAGAGAGAGGGCCCTAATATAGGTGCGAATGTGCCTTCTGATAATTTTGTGACCTGGAGAAGTGATTTAACCTCTTTGGCTTTCATTTTTCTCATATTTCAGAGACTTTGTAAATTGAGGTAGAATAGTGCTTGCTACATAATAGATATGAAATTACAATTGTTGATATTATTTTTGTTATTTTTAGAGATCTTTTAATATGTGTATTTAAACTGTGTTAGGGAAAAAGACTTTTTCTTTCAAAATAGCTTATGTTCTATGAACTTTTTTCTAAATGTTAATTTTTACTTCAGGAATTTTTTCACAAAAGAACTATGGAAAAATGCTAAGAAAAGCATAGGAAAGGGAACAAAAAGTTCAAGCAGGGTTATAGCTATGTGTAGGTACTATTTGTGCCTTTTTATTAATGTGGTTTTATTTTTCTGTTTTGTTCATCGCACAGTTCTGGGTATACAAGATTCTGGTTATGCTTTTTTTTATCTTATAATATTCTACACATTGCAGTTGCTCATCAAATAATAATTGTCATATACAGGAAGGTACACTGTTCTACTGGGACATTGAATTCTCATTAAAACCTCGGGAAACAGGATTCCAAGTTTGCTGCCAAGTCAAAATAGATAAATCTCTTCTTTTGTTCAGAATGCATACTGTGCTGGAAATTATGTTAACAATCATTTATAGCAATAGTTCTGAAAGTCTATGGAATTCCTGTGTGTTCTGTTGATTGTGTTACAGAGTTACAAATTTTGTCAAGGAAAATTACAATTGATTTTAGACCAGCTGGATCCTGGGCAACCCAAAGAGGTAAGTTTTAAGGACAGCTGTAAAATTTAGTCAGATACCATATATCTATTTATTTATTTTAAATTTTTAATTTGTTTTAATTAGTTATACATGACAGTAGACTGCATTTATGCACTTTGATAGTGCATATATATATATATATATATATATATATGGGATATAATTTCTCATTTTTCTGAGTGTACATGTTGTAAAATCACATTGGTCATGCAGCCACACATATACATAAAGCAATAATGTCATTTCTGTTTCGTTTTACTATCCTTCCTATCCCCTCATCCTGTCTCCTTCCCTCCCTTCACTTCCCTCTACCTAATCTAAGGTAACTCTATTCTTTTCTAGTGTCCCCCACCCCAGCCCCTTAGTGTGAATTAGCATCTGCATATTAGAGAAAACATTTGGCCTTTGGTTTTTTGGGGATTGGCTTATTTCACTTAGCATGATATGCTCCAACTCCATCCATTTATTGGCAAATGCCATAATTTCATTATTTAAAGCTGAGTAATATTCTGTTGACTATATATACCACATTTTCTTTATCCAATCATCTATTGAAGGACACCTAAGTCGGTTACATAGTTTACCTATTGTGAATTGATCTACTATAAACATTTGATGTGGCTCCATCACTGTTGTATGCTGATTTTAAGTCCCTTGGATGTAGATCGAGGAGTGAGATAGCTGGGTCAAATGAAGGTTCCATTCCAAGTTTTCTGAGGAATCTCCATAATGCTTTACATAATGGTTGCACCAATTTGCCGTCCCACCAGCAATGTATGTGTGTACTTTTTTCCCCACATCCTTGCCAACATTTATTGTTGCTTGTAGTCTTTATAATTGCCATTCTGACAGGAGTGAGAAGAAATCTTAGAGTAGTTTTGATTTGTATTTCTGTAATTGCTAGTGAAGTTGAACATTTTTTCATGTATTTGTTCATCGATTGTATTTCTTCTTCTGGGAAGTGTCTGTTCAGTTCCTTAGCCCATTTATTGATTGGGTTATTTGTTTTTTTGCTGTTACATTTTTTGAGTTCTTTATATATCCTAGAGATTCATGCTTTATTGGAGGGGCAATAAAGATTTTCTCCCAATCTGTAGGCTCTTTTCTCACATTATTGTTTCCTTTGCTGAGAAGAAAAGGACTTTAGAGGTCTTGTTAATGAAGTCAGATCCTAGGCCAACATGGTGAAGATTTGCGCCTAACTGACTGCAGGTCTGTTCTAGTGTCTAAGTCTTTGATCCTCTTTGAGTTGATTTTTTTGCAAGGTGAGAGATAGAAGTTTAATTTCATTTTGCTACATATGGATTTTATCCAGTTTTGCCGCACCATTTGTTGAATGCACTGTCTTTTCTCCAGTGAATTCTTAGAGGTAAATGAGAACACTGATACAACATATCAAAATCTTTGGGACACTGTGAAGGCAATACTATGAAAAATGTTTATTACATTGAGTGCATTCATTAAAAGAATAAAAAGTCAACAAATAAATGACCTAATACTACATCTCAAAGCCCTAGAGAAAGAAGAAAATCAGATATTACATATTTATAATATACTAGATTTCAGTCAGCAGCTGGGTTCTTTCTCTTGAGGCTGGGTTTTTATTTATTGTTATGATCAATTCTAGGCTAATATCACTAGTAAACTTCAATTTTGGAATAAAAGGTCACAGAATAAGGCAGATATTCTTTAAAAAGTTGTCATGGTTTGTTAGAGAAAATCTTTTTTTACCCCCAGTTTTCATTGGTAAGAAATTAAGTTACGAGTAATTGTCCTTAAATTGTTCCTTTACTGTTGTTTTGTATGCAATATTTTAGTTATTGATTTGCTAGGAATTAATTTATTTCATGATTTTTTTATTTATAGAAAATGTGAGTAAACATTTAAAAAAATTTAATAGACAAATTTTATATTTATCATGTGTGACATGTTTTAAAGTATATATTGACTGAATAGTGAAAAAATTGATCTCATGAATGTATGTATTATGATTTTTTTGGTGAGAAAAGTTAAAATCTGCTTAGTGATTTTCAAGAAAATAATACATATTTATGTTGTCACAGTGTTGTATAATAAATCTCTTGAACTTATTTCTTCTAACTGAAATTTTGTATTTGACCAATATCTTCCCAATCCCTGTATTGAGACTTTGACAACTTAAATTTTTTGAAGAAGTAATTGTATATTGAGTTATGTTTATACTTAAGAGATTTTATCTGCTCTTTATGATGTATTATTTCATTTGAAAGTCAATCTGAAGTAGAAATACAATAGGATATTTAAAAAAATTTAACTAAGACTTTTGTGTATATGCCATTTAGTTCTAATTTTGGAAATGAATTATTTTTTTCAAACTTTACATTTTAAATGAAATGTATTGTTATTTACTCCCACTGAAATTTTCTAAAAAATCACTGAGGAATAATTTTTTTCTGTTCAGCATTTTGCATTGTTTTATTTCTTGGATCTTAGTAAATAACAGGTTTGAAAAGATATTGGAAATGAGATTTGACTTTTATATGATAAATCTTAACTTTCTTCTGTTTAAATGGATTACTTTGAAATCTATAGTTGCTCATTAATCTTTATTCTGCTTCTGGAATACTAAATTCTTAATAGTATTTTGTTCTAAAATTTTTTGAAAAGAGGATACTACTTAACATTATAAATGAATTCTTAATTTTTAAAATTTCACATTCCCCTAATGCTTGTCAGAAATAAAAGTATATTTAGGAGTTATTGCATATGAGTATATAGATATTTTCAGATACTTGTGTATTCTGTATTTTTTTTTATCTAGAAAGCTGTGAATGTCTTAATTTGGCTCCTGTCTCTGATGCCTCGCCTTCACTTATGACTTCACTAGGCTTCAGTTTTTCAGTTGGGAAAGGACCAGATTTTAAAGATTAGATTGGAATTACTGTGTTATTCTTCGTTAGCTGGAGTGTGAATAGGAGAGATGCTTTGCCCCGTTTGTCATCATCAGAGTGGAGCTATTCTCTGCTGCTGTCCCTTGGGTCATACTGTTTTGAGTGAATTCTGATTGGATTTTGAGAAGACTGATTACAAAGCAAACTTTTTGTGAAAATACAGAAATTCAATTTTGCATTCCATTGCAAAATTTTCCCCCCTATTTCAGTAGTTAGAAGGTCAGAAAATATGGTCTAGCACAAAAAAGTTCAAATGAATTGTTTGTGAGAATTGTTCACATGTTCTGGAATGGAAGTGTGTCACCAGGGGCATATCTAGGAAATGTTTTAAAATCAGAGCCCTCAACTGCAGAAGCACCTGTGTGGACTTTACTAGAATTGGGAAAATCTGTGGGGTGAGGCCAATAAAACATTGCATTGGTGATTCTGATTCAACCACTTTTCTTCTTTCTATTCTACTTAGATGTGAGATCTAAGTCTCCTAGTTCAGTTAGTGTTTAAATTTTCTTTGTACAAAACAGCACCCTCCCTCCCTTGATTAGTGATTAATTTACAAAATGAATTAATTCTCAAGAGTTACCTGATAAAAGTGTATTATTTTCTCATAAATGGCTTTTTAAAATAATTATTCAGATTCTGGCTTTGAATAATATTCTAATATTGTCTTGAAAAATTGGAATTATTCTAGTGGCTAACTATTAATAAAAATTTTTCTTTTAAAAAATTTTAGGTGAGATATGATGCCTTACAAACATTATGTTCAGCTCCTCCATCTGATGTCCTGAACTGTGAAAATTGGACTACTCTCTGTGAAAAATTGACATTGTGTCTTTCAGATCCTGATCCTGTGTTTAGTGTAAGAAAATAAATAAATATTTTTAGAAATTCCTGTTTTCCCAACTAGAACTAAATGGAATGTGGGAGTTTTTTTTTTGATAGCACAAATATTTATGGAATTTTGGTTACAGCTTTTCAGATTGTCAAAATTTCTTTTTCAGTAATTAACTTAATACTTAATAATTAGATTCAAAGTATGGTCGCCATCATACTTCATTGCCAAATAATATCCTGTTATCTTGTGTATTTTGTCTTATCCTGTGAAAGATACCCAAGTATTTGGGTTATTATTTTTGAATTAAGATTAATATTTTAAGGGCTCATGATAAATGAAATTTTGAACTTAAAGTGATTAATCAGGATAGATTCTAAAGTGTTCATATGATTTTCCTCCTGCATTTAAGCATTTATTTGGAGGCTGTCTAAAACAGAGAAGCCAGAAAATTATAAAGCTTAGAGGTTAGAAAATAAATTGAAATTACTCATAAAGCAAATGTCAGAAAATCCCTAAAATTATAAAATGGAGAGTAGAGATAAGATTGATTTTTGCAAAAATCAAAATGCATATGACTTTTCAGGAATGCAAATTATTATATGATGAAAAGTAAGCTTATCTTAAGTGCTATAATTCTACAGATAGTGATATAATGTGAATAAAAAAATCCTGACTTATCAAGCATCAGGATTAAATACAAATTGGAGTTTTTAAATAATAGGGTCTTTTTCTTCATATTGATGGGTTGAAGAAAGCTTTGTTTTAAAAATTGGTATGGTTTTTTGTATAGAATTTAAGGCATTACCATAAGAGCAACATTTTTCTATTTGTTCAAGGAATTTGTATTGAATATATACAGTGTGCATGTTTTAGTCAGCTTTTCACTGCTATGAACAAAAGATCTGACAAAAACAATTTTAGAGGAAGTAAAGTTTATTTGGGGCGTAAAGTTTCAGAGGGCTCAGTTCATAGCTGCCTGGCTCCATTGCTTTGGGCCCAAAGTGTATCAGAATATAGCATGGCAGAAGAGTGGGTTGGAGGAAAGCGAATCAGTTAAAAATCATAACCCAGTCATTTTACCTCTAAGCTTTCTTGTATTGTCTCACATATGGACTTTGAGCCAAAACCTCATATCTAAACTATAACAGTGCATCATTCCAGTTTAGATGCTGGTAATTTACCATGAACAAGGTAGAACAAGTCTTTCCCCTATGGAATGTGCATTCTAGTAAAGAGCACAGACAGTAAACAGTATGGAGAAATATAAGGTATCTTAACACATTTATCAGCTTAAGGACATTAATATTTAATTATATTATTAATAATAATTAATTGATAAACAGAAGTGGTTTGGGAACCATCTTTGTTATTCTTATCAGAGAAAAAAGATGTTTACCTCATACTTGGATGCAGTTCAAACTTACTAACACCAGAGGGTATTATAGACTTCTGTAAAAACAAGAACTTCAAGGGAGAAAAAAAAGATATTTTTAGGGTCATGTTAAGGCTTTAACATTTAAAGGCTCTCTAATAAGAAATGCAATTGTAACTTTCCCTGCTATTTTTTCCCCTTTCTTAACAAAGAATCATGGCAGAATAGATTTTTTTTATTTTAGTAACTTTATAATAACTTTATAAACATAGCAAAGTTAGTATAAGTTGTTTTATTTAACCATTATAGATTATTAAACGGCAAGGGTCAGTTTTATTAAGAAAATTGAATAATTGTTATGGAGGAAAAATGTCAGTAGAATTAATCATTTTGAGGAAAACAAAGCATAAGTTTCTTTTCATTTTAAATTTTTGCTTGATCTAAATTGTTAAATTTAATTCTGTTTTTTTATCTCCTATCCTAAAGGACTCTTAAACATAACCAAGTAAAGTCTGTAGTGGTTTAAAAGTTTTACGGATACTTATCTATTGCTGTAGTTATGAAAATAGACTTCCCAAAGTATTTAATAACGTGTTGAGAAGGAATTTCTTGGGATTATTGGAAATCATTAGTCACTTGGGCAACTATTCTTGTATGCATATTCTCTTAAGTGATATAAACAAGACTATTAATTTTCCCCCTAGATTATTTGATTAGAAAATTTGAGGCAACTTTATGTTTTTATTTAATGGGAAGTTGGATTTCACTATTAGTACTAATCTCATCATAATATTTAATTTAGTATGATTAAAATAATAATAACTAATATTTTTAAGTCCCTACTAGTGTCAGGCACTGTTATAAATATGCCTGTTTCTCATTTAATTACTTTACCTTATATTACATGTTATTACTTTGAATTTAATGTTAAATTTTAAAAAGTGTGTTTTCTTGGGAATAGACACAATTATAAGAAAGAATCCTTAATGTGAAGCTACCCATGTAAACAATTTAGAAAACAAATCTTGGATTTGGAAATGCATGGTCTTTTAAAATTTAATATTGCCTATTCTGTTTCATTGTTTACTGGCACCTTTCCATTGTACCTTCCTCTATCAAACCTAACTTTTCTCCTCCCACTTTACCTTCCAATGTCAGTACCTACTATTCCCAGATATTGTGATAATTTATATTTTTTGTTATTTGCTGTTAGTTTTTATCATTTTTACTCTTTGCTTATCAACACAAGAGTGTGCTCTTTTTCATATACATATTTGTAGATTTCTGAATGGTTTATTTTGGTAAGTTTTTACTATGTGAAAAATGTTTTATCTTAAGTTTTGTGACAATCTTAGATGCAGATCATCTGTCTCATTTCTCCAGGACCGGATTTTAAAATTCTATGCACAGACATTTACACTTTCACCATTGTATATGACCAAGGAAATTTATACAAACTTAGGTATGTTTATTAAATCATTTAAAAATGTTTTTTTCTCTTATATGCAGTTAAGAAATGATGATATAAAAGTTGTATATTTTTTCTTTTTTCAGCAAAATATTTGGAGTTATATTTTCTTTCTAGAGAAAATCGTATTCCTACTCTTTCAACTGGTGTAGATATAACTAATCATAATGTGATCTGCTTACTCAAAAAGGTATTTGTTTACTAGAATATGCTTCTATTTTTAGTAGTTCTGTATTTAAGGATTCTAATATTGTAAGAACTCTTGTACATTGCTCTGTAGGTTCGACTTCTAAATGAGTATCAGAAGGAGGCTCCATCTTTCTGGATTCGTCATCCAGAGAAGTAAGTCTCCTAACTTATGCAAATGTGAAAAACATAGGTTATTGACCCTTAGACATTTTAATTGAGTAGAGACAGTCTTAATTGATTTACATGATTGGGAAGGTAATGTAGTGTTAAGTTTATCATATTTCACAGTTAGCACTACACAAGTATATCATTTTATATCACTTATCAAAACAAGGTAAAAGTAGGATCTTGTAGTTTCAGGTTTTCTTTGCTACTTTGGACTAGTTTCTTAAATGTTCTTTAACCTTTTTTTCTTTCATCTACAAAATGTCTAATAAGGTTCTAAGTACATTGGTGAATCTCAAAAGGAAAGTTTTGGAGAGTCAGTATTGAAATAGAAACAATATAAGTTATTTTTCATTTTTCATTTTTTAATTTGTTATATATGACAGCAAAATGAATTACAATTCATATTACACATATAGAGCAAAAGTTTTAATATCTCTGGTTGTACACAAAGTAGAGTCACACCATTTGTGTCTTCATACATGTTCTTAGGGTCATGATGTCCATCTCATTCCACCATCTTTCCTACTCCCATGTCCCCTCCCTTCCCCTTTCACCCCTTTTCCTCTTTGCCCTATCTAGAGTTCATTTAATCCTCCCATGCTCCCCGCCTCCCCCACATTATGAATCAGCATCCTTAAATCAGAGAAAACATTCAGCATTTGGGTTTTTGGGATTGGCTAACTTCACTTAGCATTATATTCTCCAACTCCATCCATTTACCTGCAAATGCCATGATTTTATTCTCTTTTAATGCTGAATAATATTCTATTGTATATATACCACAGTTTCTTTATCCATTCATCTACTGAAGGGCATCTAGGTTGGTTCCACAGTTTAGGTATTGTGAATTGTGCTGCTAGAAACATTGGTGTGGCTGTGTCCCTGGGATAGCTGGGTCAAATGGTGGTTCTATTCCCAGCTTTCCAAAGAATCTCTATATTGCTTTCCATACTGGCTGCAACAGTGTTGAAATAAAAACAATATAAGTTTTTAAAGCAGAAAAACTGAGTGTGAATCTCATCTCTGCTGTTTACTAAATATAAAGATTGTTACTAAAAATTACATTTCACAAGTGTAACGTATATCACCAGTTTTATACACACACACACACACACACACACACGCGCGCGCACTTAAAAAAATAGTCTTTTTTATTTTTTCATAAAATCTCTTGTTCTTTCCCAAAC
This sequence comes from Marmota monax, assembly GCF_021218885.2. Classification (NCBI taxonomy): domain Eukaryota; kingdom Metazoa; phylum Chordata; class Mammalia; order Rodentia; family Sciuridae; genus Marmota; species Marmota monax. The sequence continues at coordinate 2,870,822 of NW_026694256.1, read as the reverse complement.
TCTAAGGTATATGGAAGAAATTGTGGAGAGTACTTTGTCCTTGTTATCAGTTAAACATGATCAAAATCATCTTGTATCACAAAAGATTTTGGATCCAATCTACTTTTTTGCATTAGTTGATACTAAGGCTATGTGGTTCAAAAAGTGGATGGTAAGGAAAACTAGAATTTTCTTTTGTTACATAATTTAAAGAATAACTAGTGTTTACTGTGTGCTAAGAGTTCTAGTCACTTTTATGTGTATTAACTTATTTCATTCTTCTAAAAATCTATGAGATAGGGTGGCATTAACTTGCCCAAGATCATTCATCTGGTATTTGGCAGAGTCAGAATAGGATTTTAAATGGTAATTTATTTGGTCTATTTAAGGTGAATGGCCTCTCCAAAAATCTAATTTGCTTTAGTTTATTTAAAAGCTTTGAAAATTTAAAATTGATGTGATAGGATCTCAGGATTCACTGCTGATTTTTCTTGGGCATAGGAGATATGTCTAAAATATTCCTCTTTGTTTCTTCCTGAACCTTCAGTTTAGGGAATGTGTTTAATGCCCAAATTCTAGTGGAGCTCCTCACATCCTAGAACTGAAATCCAAATTAAGAGTGGAGAGATCTTTATGCTATTACCTCCCTCCTCTGCTATGGAATAGTAGAGGTCTGTCTGTGTCTGGCAGTTGCAGCACTAGTTTCTGTGTTACATCTTACTTCTCTCAACCTGTCTACTAGGCTGTAGGTATCTGCTGCAGTAGAGAAGAGAGTGGCTGGGGACTTGCTATGTAAAACAGTAGCATATTTGTTTATTGCTCAGCACAGTTTGAATATTAAATAGCATATGGCTTTTTTCCCCCTACTTTTTGTTATCTAAACTATATGGTAAATGCCCAGTTAATTAGAAAATGTTTCTGTCTCCAGTTCTTAGCTGCCATGTAGCCTACATAATAATGTTTGATAAATGTTTGCTGAATTTAATTAAATAACCTGAACCCTTTATTCCTTTTGTCTGAAACTTTCTCTTAATTTTTTTTTCTTGATTATCAAATTAGACCTTTATTGAGGGAAGTTACAAAAGATATAAAAGCACAATTTTTTTCCCTAATTATTTAGCACAGGGATAACAACTGTTAAATTTTTGATTTATGTAAGTCTATATTTTTAATACACTTATATTTTTCTGCATAGGTCTTTTTTGTTTTGTTGTTTTTTTTCAATAAAAATGAAATCATATTCTCTTAATTTTTGAAAATTTATTTCACTTAACATTTTTGATTGCCAGTACTGATTCCAACAGAATGAGACAGATCACAAGAAAACTAAGTAATACATTTAACAAAATTAAACCTCAAATGTTTTATCATGTTAATGAAAATTTCTATTATCCTTCTGCATTCTTTGTGTTTATGGCAGTGGTTGACAAACTTTATGTAAAGGACCAGACAGTAAATTTTTCTGGCTTTATTGGCTGTCTAGTCTCTGTTGCAGCTTTTCAACCCAACTGTTGTGGCTTCAAAGCAACCATAGGTAATATGTAAATGAATGTACTTGACTGTGTTCAAATAGAACTTTCAAAATCAGGTGGTAGACTGAATTTGGTCCAGGGACTAATTTGCTGAACCTGATCTATCAAAGGTGCTATGAACATTTCTTTTCAGAACATGGTCAATATTAAAAATAGTTTAAGTATGCATCAACATATTTACTTCATTAAATCAAAAAATGATGTTTGAAAACATTTTAAACTACATGGGATTTTGACTACCATCCAGTTAATTAAAATACTATTTAATGAATTAAAATCACTATTCCCCCAAATTCCTATAGTTTTTACTGGGAATTATTGTATTTAATATTTTTATTTGTTTTTAAGAAAAATAAAGTACTTTTTAACACTAATGATATCGTAATCTAACAAAACAGTATTTATAGTTTTCCTTGGCTTTGTAGAATACATTGTATGTATAGACTTTAATGCCATGTATATTCAACTCTAAGGAGAGAATTAAAGATTTTTTGGGCACTTTTCAATCATTTTACAATATTATTGGCAGAAGGTAATTAGTATTTCAACCTTGGCAAGTTTCTGCACATATGGACAGTACAAGTTTTCAGCATATGATTTGTGATTTTTTTCTCCTCCTGCTTCTGTATACTTTCTTTGGTTTCTGTCATACACTGGTAGTTAGGTATGCCTTTTTGGTGGTGGTTTTAAACAAGTTTAGCATGGAAACTGTACGCGATGGATAGAATGTCTTTTTTTTTTTTTTTTACTGGTGTGACACTATAGGATCTAAAAGTTTTTTTTATATCTTTTGCATTCCTGAGATTGCTTTCTTCTTAATACAATGTACATTGAAAAACATTCTTGGCATTGGTTATAATAATTTAAACCCAATTTTTATGTGATTTATGATATTGGGTAATGATGCTAGAAAAAGATTTTAAATGGCATAACTTGAATATTAAATATCATTTCTTCTTAACTTTAGCATGCATATTATAGCAGAGATGTGGTACTGAGGCTTCTTGAAAAGAAATATAAGTCTTTGGTAAGTCAGTACTTTTTATGTTCAGAAATAATATCATAGAAAGATTATATGATATAACTTTTTGAGTATGCAAAGTCAAATGGGGATGATTAATATTAGCTAATGAAGCAATTCCCCTTTCATGTGACCTTAAACTACATTTTATGAAACATGAAAGAATAAAAGTAGAGACTTAAGAAGCAGTCAGGTTAACAATTAGGAAATATATAAGTACATATTAAAGTGGGCTGCTGTAAATAACAAGGTAGTGTGAGAGAAGCCATATTTCTAAGTATTACATATAATTTGACTGAGGTCAGACATTGAGAAGGTAATTACTTCTGTAAAATATAACTCTAATTTTGAGTAAAACTTGCAAGAAAAAACTCAAGAGTGAAAAGAGCTTTTGTATTTTTAAAAATTGGTGAGTTATATCAAGTATAGATTTATACTCTAAAATATATTATAAAAATTATCTATATTTGTTGCTGTAGAACATTGTATAAGGGCCCTGAAAGAGATGGAAAAAAAATCAGCAAAATAAATAAATAAATAATAAATATGAAAAAAATCAAATTTATTAAAATATTTGTTATACTAGTATAACTTTGGGTCAATAAGTATGGTTTATGTAATTAGGTAGACAAAGGGAATATTACTAAAATTGTGGGTTTTGGGGTGAGTAGAGTAGAGCATAGGATGAAAGGAGGAGAAAAATAATTGTTTTGTGTTTGAGAATTAAGAAAATTGGGTAGAAGTGAGGAATACTGTACAAATGGATAAGAATTTATTTGTACAAATAAAGGGTACTTAAGAAAAGAAAAATTGAACTGAAATAAAGCCTTTCTATCTTTCATTTTTCTCCTGTTCCTACTTAAATGAATTCTTTGTTGCCATATGAGCATAGACTTCTGGTGCTGGAAGAGAGAAAGGGGAAAAGCCAAAGAACAGGACAATTTGCTGCCGCCCCTCCGCCCCCCATGTATACATAGGAACACTGTTGCTATTAGAGAGGCCCTAGTGCAAGCATTTAAAATGTTTCTTATAAATTGATTCTTACAATCTGTTTCTTTTTTGAAAAGTCAACCCTCTATCAGTCAATTTTTAGCCTGTAGGTAAAATTACTTCATTATAAACCACTTCAATATTTTATCAAATTAGTAAAAAATTTTGTTTTATGTTTGTAATGGATCAGACTTGCTATAAGAGACTTCATTTTAAATTTCTTTTTTTTCTAAAAAGCTTTTTAAAATTTATAAAACATCAAAAAATTTTTTTTAAGTAAATTTGGTCCTACTTTTGAAAAGAAGTAGAGAAAAATGAATACAAGATGCATTTATTTCCATTTTCTTTTCAGAGTTTAGATTTAATTGTGAATCTGTGGTGGAACTTTAGTCCACTCCTTTAGATTTATCTTTCTGTTCTGTAATAAATCCTTGCATTAGAATCTTAATCTGAGTAGCCTGTTCAGTGTAATGTTAATCTACTAAAGCTTCTCCTTTAGTTTCTCATTAGTACTGTCTCATGACATTTTCTTCAACAATGGAAAAATCTACATTTTTCAGCCACTAGTCTTATTTGACTATAGAAAACTTGGAATATATCTAGGATAACTGAAACACTGAATTTTAAGTTTTATTTAATTTTAATTTAAATAGTCACATGTTTAGTGACCACTGTATTTGTGTAATTCTATCTGTATGTTTTTGACATTTTCAATAGGTAGCATTAGGGCATCAAACAATTTATGTATGTGCTGTCAGTTATTTATAGAAATTAAGATACTCTTTGTTTTCATGGCATTGCACAGTCATGAACTAGTGAAAAACATTTTGATTTTCAGTGTAAATATTTAACCTTTTGTTTTTAATAATTTGAATAATTGTTCAGATACCCTTAAAGGAATGAGTTCTTAAATGGCTTCAGGTGGCACCATTTTTCTTATTCTCTGAAAGTTATAGGTGTTATAGAAGAGAAATGTTTAAGCAAAAAAATGGTTGAGAGGTTGTGGGTAATGTCAGCCAAAGATGATGGAACTGTGAACTAAGGATATGCCCCTGAGAAATGGGATAAAAATGGATAGATCCATTACTGTTGTTAGAAGTAGGATTTGGAGGTCTTGATTTTTGAAGAGGGGATGGTGAGACCTCAAATAATTAAGTGATTAATGTCATTAAGTGAAGTAACATAGTAGAAGGAAAACATTGCTGGTAAAGTAATGGTTTTTTTGATTTGGTAGATTTGGTCATATAGTGTTTGAAATGCAGATCTCCAGAAGACATGGCTCTGATGTCTGAAATTTGATTTAGACAAGATATATAGCTATGGGAGGTGGTTCTGAGACAACCCCCAGATTTGATGATTTTCTGGGAGGACTCAGGACTCAGTACATAGTTGTACTCTCAGCTATCATTTGTTACAGTGAAAGGATACAACATAAAATCAGCAAAGAGAAGAGGTAAATTTGGTGAAATCTGGAGGAAATGAAAGTGTAAGATTCTAACTGTTTTACCACGGAAACACATAGGACATGCTTAAGTCCTCCAGCATTGAATTGTGACAACTTGGATAAAATGTTATCTATTGGGAAGTTTGTTAGAGATTATTGAACAGTTTATTTTATTGGGGTCTGACTGTATAGGCACTTTCTGCCTAACACATATTTCACATGACTACAAATAATGCAGATATTCAGCATAAACCACATTTTTTTTTAAAAATTATTTTTTATAGTTTAGGTACAGTGAAAGCCCTCTGATCCATTCTTGGAATGATGGTGATAGGTAACAGAGAGATGTACATGGTGGAAACATGAGGTTAAGGGAATGATTCTATAAACTGGGTCCATTGTGCTGGCCTCCACATGCTTTTTTGTGGGGATTGAACTCAGGGGCTGTGACCACTGAGCCCTGTCCTCAGCCCTATTTTGTATTTTATTTAGAGACATGGTCTCACTGAGTTGCTCAGCACATCACAGTTGCTGAGGCTGGCACAATCCTCCTGTCTCAGCCTCCTGGGCTGCTGGGATTACAAACGTGTGCCACCGTGTCTGGCCACGTGTTTTTCTTTTAAAAAACAAATTACCAGCAACCCTGCCTGGCTTAAATTAACAACGTATATTACATTCTTCATCAAACTACCCATTATTTGAAGTAGAAATACTGGTCTGAAAGGCTCCATCCTGCTAAGTTACCCTTAAGTGGGGGACTTTGGTGACCCTTATAGAGACTAGATTTCAGAACTCAGGGAGATAAGGATAATTCCCTTTAACTGTAAAATTTTTAAGAATAAGTTCCAATCAGCATTGGCCAAAGTGACCCATAGTTGCCTCAGACCATTACTGTGTACAGTGGTTTGGAAATATGGTGCAATCATGCTGTCAGTCAAAAGTCAAGAGGTTGGTGGGACTGTCTGAAAACTTCCCTAGACCCCCAATAAAACTAGAGGGCAGGGCTGGGAATAAAGCTCAGTTGGTAGAGTGCTTTCCTTGCATGCACAAAGCCCTGGGTTCAATCCCCAGCACCACAAAAATAAATAAATAGATAAAAACAAACAAACAAACTGGAGGGCATGGGATGGGGGCACATATCCCTCACTCTGAGAAGACTCATTCTCTCCCTTGCCAATGACCTGTTTCCCCCTTTTCCTATCTGTCTAATAAGCAGTCTGTTCTTTTAATAAGCCTCAGGTCTTGCTGGAATCCTCTCAAGCAAGAACACTAGAGGCCAGGGTAGAGACTTCCACATCTGCCTGGCTTGGGCTTCACAGGCAGTTTTTTTCTGCAACAGTGGGAACTTCTAAACTCCAATTTTCCAGATGCTATCAGAGCCTAACCTTGAAATCAGTACTATCTAAAGACAGAAGTCCTGCCATGTTAACTTTTTTTGTGTGTGTGTGCACAGACCTGAGGTCACAATAAAATGAATTAGATAGGGAAATCCATTGATAACTGCATACCATCATTGTGAACTTGCCTTAGTTCATACAGTCTTTTTATATACATACATACATATATATATATATATGTATATATATATATATATATATTTTTTTTTTTTTTTCTTAATCCTCTTTTTACTTGACTCCAAACTTCTTTTCCCTCTTGGGTACATTTTTCTGTCAGCTGTCTTCTTTATTTCCTATATAGATAAACTTTTCTGTCAGATACCCTACCAAGAACACTAAGCATGACCCTATATTTCCAACTTGGAAAAAAAAAATTAGTTTTGCCTCTAAGACCCTTATGGTACCTGTTGCTCTATTTTAAATTTCCTTCATGGCTAACTTTCGTGAAAATGAAAATCATTGTAGGTACCTCTGCTTTTTCAGTTCTTATTTCTTTATTATAAACTGGATTTAATCTTCAAATTCCATGAAACTAACCTATTCAGGGTCTCCAACAATCTCCTTATTACTAAATCTAATAATTATCAGTCCTTTTTCACTGATGATTTGTATTTTGTTTGGGAATTAGAATTGGAGGGAATCTATTGGGAGTAGGTAAGTTTTGGGAAAAGGGAGAAGGGTTTGAAAGCTCTACTTGTGAAGAATGGGAGGAAGGGTTAGAATGGAGACTTACAGAAGAATCATTAGGAACAGTAGGGGTTGTAGATTTTTTAAAAATTATGACAATGTTCTTAAAATTTTCAGTTTTCTTTCTTTCTTTTTATTTTTTTTTAATTGTGGTATTGGAGATGGAAACAGAATTTTAAACCAGTCGATATATTTGCTGGCTAGATGGGAAGAAAAGACTGTGATGTGAGGGAACTGTGTAAGAAAGTTTTGAAAGCCATGGCTGTAGTATTTTTGTATCTTTCACTAAAATGTCAGATTATGTTTATTTCTGTCCACTGACACCAATATTAAGATAATAATATATTTGTTCACAAATCTTTTCAGTGCTCCCCAAATTGATGCCATAGTAATATGTGACTGGGGAGACTGAGTTGTAGTACCTGAAAAGGTAGTAGTCTACATATTTCCTAAATATTTCCTGCTAGAATTTTTATAGCTTTGCCTATTTTTTTATTTTTTTATTTTATTTTTTTATATATATATTTTATTAATAAAAATACTTGGACATCTAGACTGCAAGTTCCTGAAATTAATGAGATTTTATTTTATTAGATAACCACAGCAGTTCAGCAGTGTGTTCAGTACTTGGAATTGTGTGAGACCATGAAAACTGATGAAATTTTGGAACATTCAAAGCATTGTGGTACGTATTTTTTTTAAATTACACACATTAAAAATGTTTAATTTTGTTGGTCATGGTGCACTCGCCTGTAATCCCAGTGGCTCGGAGGCAGAGGTAGGAGGGTCGCAAGTTCAAAGTCAGCCTCAGCAACTTAGGAAGGCCCTACAGCAACTTAAGAGAGACCCTGTCTCCAAATAAAATATAAAAAAGGGCCAGGGATGTGGCTCAGAAATAGCCTTATAATGACTTATTTTTTTAGTAGCTGTTAGTAGTCTGGTAAATGAGATCACTTTTACCAATGACTTAAAATATTTTGAGAAATTAAAAAGATTTAGTGACTTTTTAATAATATCTACCTTTAAAATGAATGTTTAGTCATACTGATTCATACTATATGCAGCTCTTCAAGTTATATTAGGCATTAGTATTCTAATCTCTCATACTACCATGATATGTAGTCCCTTTTTCTCTTTTGCTATTGTCTCACTCATTTAATCAGATACTTAAGCACGTTAGTTAGAGGAAAAATTCCCTACAATGTAGTTTTTATTATCAAATACCCCATCCTGCCCTGTGATTCATTTCTGCTTATATTCAGTCTGAGCTAAAACATCCTAGATAATTTAAAATCTGGCCCTAATTTTTTTATCTGGTCTCTTATTTTGATATTGAGTAAAATGAGTCTTCTTTTAGATTGTTTTGCCCATCAATGCCTATATACCTTTGTTATTTTTACTTCTGTTGCCTCTTTCATATTTACTTAAATCAATATAAGTAAATCTTATATCTTATTTATCATGAAAGAATAAACTTCACCTATTTGGAATTTTTCTGGATCTTTGCTTATGGTTCACAACTTGCCATGTGAAACTGAACTTTCATGTTGGTTACATTTATTGTTTTTTGAAATAAATGATAAGTTATTGAGAGTATGAAAGTATCTTATAATTTAGTTTATCCCTGAATAAAATTCTTTAACTCAAAGCATGGGAAAGTGTCAAAGACCAATATTAATGGATTTCAAAACCTCATGTTTTGCAGTGGAGGAGAAAGTGCAGAAATTGAAATTTATTCTTGAAAAGAAACAAAAGTATGCATAATTTTATGTATTATCTCATATAAATATTTTTAGATTTTTTCTAATTTCTTGATATTAAAAAGTTACATCAAGCATCCCCCCTAACCCCCACTCTACTAGTTCTCATGGCTTTGCTTTCTTTCTTATCTAGTGGAGACCTTGTGGTATTTCATTGTATTCTTTTGCCATATTCATTTTTTTTCCTTTTTCAAATTTTTTGCTTTTTCTTGCCTGCATTTTCCCAACTTTAGGTCAGTTCAGCTTTCCATTTTTTGGGGTTCTCAGGAAATTGAGCAGAGAGAATTTGTTATGTGGATTGAAAAGTGCAAATATATGTTTTCTAACCTCAGTTGCTCTCTTTGTGTTGCTTTGGAATTCTCTTAGGTGATCTTTCTTTCTTTGATGTCCCAGCTGTTACAAGTATTTGCCAGTTTCAGCAAACCACTTTTCTTGTTATTGCCCACTCTCTTTCAAGAGGACTCCGTGGTTCTTATTTCACTAAGAAAATAGAATTTTTTGTATACGACCTCCACACATGTCCTGCTTCTATGTATAGTAATGAATGTTTATATACCTTTATCAGTATTTCCTTTCTCTAGCTTGTAATCAAGATGTGTCCTATTTCAGGATTGACCACTTTATCTATTCTCTTGATTCTGTTACCTCCTGGAGTGTTTGTGTTTGTTTGTTTGTTTTGCTTTATTTTTAGTGAAACTAGGCCATTTTGTTATTCTGTATCCCTTTGGTTCTTTTTCCTGCATTGTCTAACCTGCTCATGGGTGATCCATAATAAAAAATGGAGCAAGTTCTGTGCTCCATATGCTTTACCTTTCTGCTTCCCTTGAAAGAAGAGCTTTCTGTGTATTCTGGATTCCCCAGGTCCCACTTCTTTGCCTCTTCTTCACTTTTCAGTCATAGAAGTAGGCTTCTATTTCTACTCCTCTAAGGCCTTCCCATGTTAGCTTCTAATCTTTCTTGTCCTCATTTAACAGCATGTATCTCTGTTGATTCTTTCCTCCTCATCTTAGTGTCATGTTTTTCTTGTATTCCTTCATTGTCGTACATAGTAAGTTTTGTGTGTTCACTTGAAGAGCTTTTCTCTTTTCTTCACGTTTGTACTGGCAAATGTTTTCCCTTTGTGCTTTTTTCCACTTTACTATATTTGTTTTCTTGAGGGAGCTCATGTACATGGCCTCAAGTATTACATATTTACATGTATCAGTGACTGAAATATGTGAGTCTACATACCTTTCCTGAATTTCAGATCCACTCATTTTTACTTTATATTACTACCTGAAGGTTATTTATGCCCTTCAAAATTTACAGTACTGAAATTACTGTTCCTTCTCTTTTCAGACCTGTTGTTTTACTCATTGGAATTACTTACATGGGAGAAATTTACCCTGTATACTATGTTAGAAATTGAGTTTTCTCATCTTTTTCTTTCACTGCCTATGTGTAATCCTGGCTATGGCATATTATTTTTCTTTTTTTCCATATTTTTTATTGATGCATTATAATTATATGTAATGGTGGGATTGATTGTGACATACATTTCATTTTCTTAAACATAAACTTTTATTTGTATCCTCTTCATTTTTTTGCTAGTGTTTTTGTGTATAATTTTCTTGATAAAGCTTCTTTCACACGTTGATTTTGTTTCATTAGCTTTCTACACTGCTGTAGAGTCAGTGTTCCACTACGTGTATTTAACTCCTTAAAGAGCTTTACTTTTATCCTAATGGCCTCTGCAATAAAGTCCAGATTCTTTCCATGACCATGTCTTCATGATTTGCCCTTTGAAGCTCCTTATCTCTTCCCCTTGTCCTCTGCATACTCTGGTGATACCACCCTATTTGCTGTAGTCTAATTGGGAGCTAAGTTTCAGGTCTCTTTCTGGTTTTTATCATTAGTGAAAAGTGCAGGATCTTGTATAAAATAGATATTTGATATATCTTGACTGTATGGGTGAATGAGTAAATAGCAAATAAATATTAGAAAATCTCTATAGTATGATCTTTTGTGTACCTGAAACACTTGGGACTAGAAGTGTTTCAGATGGCAGTTTTTTAGATTTTGGAATATTTTTTATAGATTTTACCTGCATTTACTTTTAGTTAGTAAAACTGAAGAGTAACTAACATTTTTTATTGACTTCTTTCCTTCCTTAACTTACTTTTAAAGCATGTCCTTGATGACAGATGATAACTCTGGCAATTTTTGGTATTTATTTTAGAATGAGCACTGATGCATATAATACTATATATATTATATAAAATATAATATGTATCAGACTCTATATATATAGTCTGATACATATTATACTACATATATATATATGGTCTGATGCATATTATATTTTTCTGAGTTTTGTCGATTTTATGACTACTTTTTCTAAGATTTATGTAAAGAGCCTTAGCAAACAAGGAAATAAATATTAAAATAAATATTAAAAATTTTTTTAGTTGTAGTTGGATATAATACCTTTATTTTATTTATTTTTATGTGATGCTGAGGATTGAACCCAATGCCTCATACGTGCTAGGTGAGCACTCTACCGCTGAGCCACAACTCCAGCCCAGGAAATAAATATTTTTAAAATTTCCACCAACAGTGTCTTCATTATAGACTAGAATCTTGTGTGTTTAGAAGAAAATGGAGACAGGTACTGTAAAATATTAAAACATTAAAATGTTTTTGTTTCTTCTCTTAAGGGAACAAACAGAAAATTGTCTACTACTCAGGACAAGAATTACAATATATTTATTTTATTCACTCATTGTGCATTTTAGGAAGATTATTGATCTATAAACAAGGCAGAAAACTCTTTCCCATAAAGCTAAAGGATAAAAAAGGTAAGTGCGATTAGGAGAAATGAATATGTGGAAGTATGGTAAGATTTATATGCTGTGGCTCATTCAAGCTTGGAGTTTTCCCATGTTTTTTCAAGGGTATTTAGTTATATACCTTTTAGTTTTATATATATTGAAGTATTTTTTCTTTTAATTTTCAGTTTCTACTTCTTCCTACATGCATAGGTGTTTTTCATATTATTCTAGAATGTAATAATTATTTTCCCCTGTCTCTCAAAATTCTCAACATACTTGATGATCCAGTTCTGGATGTAAAAGTAGAAGACCTTGTTTAAGTTCTGGTTGTCTTATACATTATCTAGGATCTTTTGGGCAAATCACTTACTTTATGTTGTTTTGGTTTCTTAAATCATGAAAATTGAATAATGGTATCAGTGATGTTATACTTAGAGAACTTTTGTTTGAGAATATTGTTTTATAAACTGCAAAGCCCAATACCATTTGATACACTATCATATTGTTTTTACCCTAAGTCTTCTTAATTTTCCTCTATTAAACTTTGGCACATGTTGCTAGTTATTCTTATTTCCCTTAAAACCCTAAGCTTATCTAAGAATATACTACATAGTAGGGGCTGTCAAACTTTTCCTGTAAAGTGCTAGATACTAACTCTTTTAGCCACACTGGGCCACATAATGTCTTTCTCTGTGTGTGCACCTGAATGTACCAAAAAAAAAAAAAAAAAAAGGAAAAAAAGGTAGCATCACAATCTGGAGGCTGCTATTCCTAGAAAGGGCTTGTGCAAGGTTGGTCCTTGGTTGGTGTCTAGAATTCTTTTATTCCCAGCACTGAGAGATACCTAAGCTGTAGACTGATCACAGTGTCTAATCTGCTTACAATGTGTTTTACACTAAACACTTAATTTCCTTTTATGAATTTAGAAATTTGGTATGTGCTAGGCAATAGGTGCCTGAATCTTCAACCTTCAGTAAAACCTTTGGGATTTATAATGACTTTTCCTGATAGCCATTGTTTTACATATGTTTTTAAAATTCACTCCTAGAAGAATTAAATGTATTCTGTGTCACTCTGTGGGAGAGAACACTTAGAAGCTTGTGCCTGGTTTTCTCTGGATTTCACCACATTCCCCACTTCCCTTGGATTTTTCTTTGTGTGCTTTTGATGTAACAAAACATAACTGTATGACTGTATGTTGAAACATGCGAGTCTTGCTAGTAAATCACTGAATCTGAGCATGGTTTTGAGGAACCTCAAACACATTTTAAAAATGAAAATCCATTCTTAGCTTGTGAGCATTACGAAATCAGATCATAAGGACTACATTTTGCTGACCTGTGTTATGGAGTATATTCTAGACTTCTAGGCATCTCTCTGGTGGTCTGGAGCAGGGTGTTGTGAAACCTGGTTGTTGGTGATCTGTTGATTTTGCAGTAGTCATGATGCCCCTGTGAATCTTGAGAATATGTAGTTCTTAGCCTGGTTTCAGAAGCCTAAAAGGGGGAGGTTAGAGCTTAGGGAAGTTTTAGGTAAATGAATCTGTACTATTTTTGACAAACATTCATTAAGTGAATAACATGTTTATGTGCAGAGCTGAGCAGAAACATTTTGACTTAAAGATTAAGGTAGCAAAAGAGACAGAAATGACATGAAGTCCAAGATGTCTAGCTTTTTCACTCTGTTTTTAGTCACTGATCAGATGTCTGCACAGGCTCAAGTGAAGAGTCAGTGCTTTTGACAAAAGCAGCCTTCAAGTCCATGAAAAATAACCTGGACAACCATTACCATAACTCTCATATAAGATGTGTTATCTATCAGAGCTAATGGGAGACTTAATAGTGCATTGCTCAATTGTGTGATTTCCAAAATTAATGAATTTTAAAGTCAACTAAAGGTAAGTAACTCAGAGCAAGTGAGACTGGAAGATTCATTTAGCTTTTTCTTTAGTTTTGCTCCTAATTGAATAAATACAAATAGCAATAATCAGATTTATGAATCTTTTAATTAGAAGTTTATACTAAGTGATTGGCTAAAAAAAAAAAAAATCCCCTGTCCCTCCACATAGCCCACATCGTATTGTTTGCCTTGCCGTCTTTTAATATACTATGTCTAATTTGTTCTGGAGTCATGTGTTTTTGATTATAGCTTCTGCCTTCCTGACTGGATTGTGTTTTCTATAAAAACTCAGTCATAGATTGATGAGCCATTAGTTAAATTGTTCTAAGTTGTTAGCATATAATAGGGATTAATTTCTTTCTTTTTCTATTTCTTTGTGAATATTCAGTATCTCTTACAGATCTGCTGGTTCTATTTACCCAGCTTATCTATTATTCACCAAGTTGTCCAAAGATGACATCATCTCCACATTCAGGTAATTTGGCTTGAGTAATAAAAAGCATCTAAAAATATTTACGTATTGCCAGAATGTTTTGAGTGCCTGGTGTAGTTTGGTCAATAGATTTCATTAAGATATAGCATTATTAAGAAGAAATTACATTGGTTCTGAAATAAACCATGAAGTTTAATTTTGTTCATTGATGTTCTAAGATATTTCTAATCTACTAACTTCTTAATTTAGGATCAATTTTCCTGAGGATTTTAATATTCTTTATTAAAAGGAAGATGTTCTCAAGAAATGAGATCAAGCTTGATTGATAGGTACTAATTTGTTTTGTTTTTGATATTTTCTGTCTTTTATCTTTCCCAGAATGTTTTGATCAGCTTACATGTTTTAGCTCACATCCAAACTTCACAATCTTTTCAGGGTCCTTTTTTATTGAAGATTAAAGAAAAAGTACATATGCAGCACAATTTTTCATATCTCTGATTGTATAAAAAATATGTTCATACCAATTCGTGTCTTCATATATGTACTTTGGATAATGATGTCCATCACATTCCACCATCCTTGCTAACCCTTTTCCCATTCCCTACCCATCCCGTCCCTTTGCCCTATCTAGATTTAGTCTATTCCTCTCATGCTGCCCCTCCCTACCCGACTATGAATTAGCCTCTTTATATCAGAGAAAACATTCAGCATTTGGGTTTTTTGGATTGGCTAACTTCACTTAGCATTATCTTCTTCAATACCATCCATTTACCTGCAAATACCATGATTTTATTCTCTTTTATCACTGAGTAATATTCCATTGTGTATATAGGCCACATTTTTTTTTTTTATCCATTCATCTACTGAAGGGCATCTAAGTTGGTTCCACAGTTTAGCTATCGTGAATTGTGCTGCTATAAACATTGATGTGACTGTGTCCCTGTAGTATACTGTGTTTAAGTCCTTTGAGTATAGACCCAGGAGAGGGATAGCTGGGTCAAATGGTGGTTCCATTCCCAGATTTCCAAGGAATCTCTAAACTGCTTTCCATATTGGCTGTACCGATTTGCAGTCCTACCAGCAATGTATGAGTGTACCTTTTTCCCCACATCCTCACCAACACTTATTGTTGTTTGTATGCATAGTAGCTGCCATTCTGACTGGAGTGAGAAGATAACTTAAGAGTAGTTTTGATTTGCACTTCTCTAATTGCTAGAGATGATGAACATTTTTTCATATATTTGTTAATTGATTGTATATCCTCAGAATTCTGAGAAGTGTCTGTTCAGGTCCTTGGCCCATTTATTGATTGGGTTATTTGTTTTTTTGGTGTTAGTTTTTTGAGTTCTTTATATACCCTAGAGGTTAGTGCTCTATCTGATGTGTGAGGGGTAAAGATTTGCTCCCAAGATGTAGGCTCTCTATTCACCTCATAGTTTGTTTCTTTTGCTGAAAAGAAATTTTTAGTTTGAGTTCATCCCATTTATTGATTTTTTTTTTATTTTAATTCTTGCACTGTAGGGGTCTTATTAAAGAAGTTGGGCCCTAATCCCACATGATGAAGATTAGGGCCTTTGTTCTTGTCAGGTATTTTGGTCACAGTGACACAAAGCTGACCAATACACATACTGTATTTTCTTTATTCATTCTTCCATGGGATCCTAGAATGATTACATTTCTTAGCTTTTGTGAACAGTGCCAAAATAAAAATGGGTATATAGGTAATGCTTTTATATGCTGATTAATTTGCTTTGGATATATTCTGTATTTAGCTTTTGAAGAACCTATATACAGTTCTCCATAATGACTGTATTAATTTACATTCTTACCAACAGTTTATAAGCAAGCATTCTTTTTCCTTTCTCATCCTTGCCAGCATTTGTTACTTTTTATAATAGCCCTTCTGACTGGGATTAGGTGGAATTTCAATGTAGGTTCCATTTGCTAAAGATACTTGATGGCTAAAGATATTGAGCATTTTAAAATTTATGTGTTTGCCATTTGTGTGTGTATAATATGTATATATATATATGTATATTATATATATATATGTGTGTGTATATATATATATATATTTTTTTTTTTTTTTTTTTTTAAACTCTCTATTTGGTTTATATGGCTTTTTTTTTGGTCCCAGTGATTAAACCCAGGGGCACTTTATCACTGAGCCACATCCCTAGTTCTTTTTATTTTTAATTTTGAAACACAGTCTCGCTAAGTTGCTTAGAGTTTGCCAAATTGCTGAGACTGGCCTTGAACTTGGGATCCTCCTGCCTTATGCTCCTGAGCCACTGGGATTACAGGTGTCTACCACCATGCTGAGCTTCATTTGGCCAATTTTTTTGGGGATTACTTATTCTTCAGTATTTTTTTTGAATTCTTTCTATATTCTAGTTATTAATCTTGTGTTATATGAATAGTGTTAAAGATTTTTTCCCATTCTGTAAATTGTGTTCCACTCAGTTGGTTGTTTCCGTTGTTACAAATTTTATGTAATCTAATTTTTCAATTCTTGTTTTTGTTTTCTAAATCAATGGAGTTCAATTCAGGAATCAGTGCCTATGTCAGTATCTTGAAATGTTTCCTCTATGTTTTATTCTAATAGTTTCAGAATTTCAGGTCCTCTTATAGTATTTGATCCATTTTGAATTGAATTTTGTATATTATGAGAGACAGGTCATTTAGTTTTACTATTCTACATATGGATCTCCAGTTCCCCACCACTTGTGGAAGAGGCTATTTTTTTTTTCCAGTTTGTGTTTTTGGCACGTATGTCAAGATTAATTGGCTGGAGATACATGAATTTATGGCTGGGGCCTCTGTTTTGTTCCATTATTTTATATGTTCATTTTTATACCAATATCATATTCTTTTTATTACTATGAGTCTGTGGTATATAATGAAATCAGGTATCATTATATCTTCAATGGTGTCCATTTTTCACAGGACTACTTTGTCTATTTGGGATCTTTTGTAATTTTATATGAATTTTAGGACTTTTTTCTAGTTCTGTTAAGAAAGTGGTATTCTGATGATTATTTTATTGATTCTGTAGATTGCTTTGGGTAGTAAGTCCATTTTAATAATATTAATTCTCCCATTGTTCCAATCCATGAATATGGGTGATCTTTATACTTTCTAGTGTCTTTTTCAGTTTGTTTCTTCAGTGTTCTATAATTTTCATTGTAGAGGTCTTTTACCTCCTTTTGATTAGGTTAATTTCTAGGGTTTTGTTTTGTCTTTGTTTTTGTTTTTTTGCTATTGTGAATGGGGTTGTTATTCCTGACATCTTTCTCAGTGAGTTCATTGTTGGCATACAGAAAAGCTATGTGTGTGTGTGTGTGTGTGTGTTAATTTTGTGTCTAACTGTTTCATTGGATTTATTAGTTCTAAGAGTTTCTTGGGGGAATATTTGTGGTTTTCTAAGTTTAGAATCATATCAGTAAACTGGGATAATTTGATTTTATTCTTTCCTTTTTGTATCCCTTTTACTGCTTTCTCTTGCCTAATTGCTTTGGCTAAAATTTCAAGTAGTATATTGAATGAAGTGGTATCTTATTTCTTATCTTAGAGGGAATGCTTTCAGTCGTTCCCCATTCAGCATGATGTAGGCTGTGGGTTTGTCATATGTAACCTTTATTATGTTGAGATATGATCCTTCTATACGTAGTTTATTCATGAAGGATATTAAGTTTTATTAAAAGCTATTTCTGTATGTATTGAGGTACTTTTGTGATTTTTTTTTCTTTATTCTTGACTCTCTTTATGTGCTATTTCTTTTACTGATTTGCATATGATGAACCATCTTTTCATCCCTGGAATGAAAACAACTTGACCATGTATATTATCTTTTTAATGTGCTGTTGAATTTTATCTACTTAATATTTTACTGATAATTTTTGCATTTATGTTTACCAGGAATATTGGCCTATAGTGTTTTTTTTGTGTGTGTGCCCATGTCAGGTAATATTGGTTTGTAGAATGAGTTTGGGATGGTTCCTTCTCTTTCATTTTTATGGAATAGTTTGAGGAACATTGATATTAGTTCTTCTTTAATGTTCTGTAAACTGTAGCAGGGAATTAGTCTGGTCCTTTACTTTTATTTGTTTGGATACTTTGTCTTATTATTTTAATCTTTTCACTTATTGTTCTATTTAGTTTGTTCTAATATGTTCTTAGTTCATTTTGATAGGTCATATTTGTCTTGAAATTTATGTTTTTTCTAGTTTTTTTTCAACTTATTGGTATGCAATTTTTCAAAATATTCCTAGTGATTCTGAATTTCAGTGGTATCTGTTGTAATGTTTCTTTTTTCAACTCTAATTTTATTTACCTTTCTCTCTCTCTCTCTGGGATAATCTATCTAAAGATTTGTTTATTTTTCAAAGACTCAACTCATTGTTTCATTGATCTTTTGCATTGTTTTTAAAATCTCTATTTGTTGTATTTCCGCTCTGATCTTTATTATTTTTTCCTCTACTGATTTGGGGTTTGGTTTGTTCTTATTTATCTAAGACCTTGAGATGTATCAAGTTTTTAATTTTAGCTCTCTCTATTCTTTTAATATAAGTACTCATTACTATAAACTTCTCTCCCAGCTTTCACTGTATTTCACCAATTCTAGTATATTGTGTTTTTATTTTGATTTGATTCTAGGAATTATCAAAATTCCCCTCTAATATTTTCAATAACCCACTCTTCAAAAGAGTATTATTCAATCTCTATGTGTTTGTATAATTTCTGTAGTTTTTCTTGCTATTGGTTTCTTGTTTCATTTTATTGTAATCTGATAAGATTCAAGAAATTATTTCTGTTTTTTGGATTTCTAAGGTTTGCTTTACATCCTAATATGTGGTCTGTTTGAGAGCATATATTAGGATGTAAAGTTCCATGTGTTAATGTGTTAATGAAAAGAATACTGTTGTTAAATGGAATATTTTATAGTTGTCTTTTAAGTATATTTTATCTATAGTATAATTTTACTCTGATGTTTTTTGTCAATTTTTTTGGTCTGGATCATCTCTATTGGTGAGATTACGGCACTCCCTTTGTGTCTAGTTTGTGTCTGTGTTTTATATTTTTGGGTGCTCTAGTTTGTTTTATATTTTTGGGTGCTCCAATATTTAGTACATATATATATTTAAAATTGTTATAACATGTTGATGAATTGTTCCCTTCATCAATATGTAATAACTTTCTTTGCCACTTCTAACCAATTTTGTCTTAATATCTATCTTTTGTTGGATATAAGTATAGCAGTTCCTGCTTGCTTTCAGATTCCATTTGCTTGCAATATCATTTTCCATTCTTTAAGTTTGTGAATACCTTTTCAGGTGAGGTAAGTTTCTTGGATGTGGATCTTGTTTTTTAATCTATGGGGTATCTTTTATTATCAAATTAAGACCATTAACATTTTGGGTTATTGTTGAAAGTTGTGTAGTTGTTCCTGTTGTTTTCTTGATTTTCTTTTTGTTTTAAATATTCTAAGTTCTTTTCTTCTCTTTATTAATTTTTGACATTTGATAGTTTACTATATCAATAATGTTTTTGTTTTCTCTTTGTGTGTCTCTTTTTGAAGAAAGATTTATTCTTTTCCATGCTCTCATGATTATACTACTTCCTTCTTCTTTTTGGTTGTAGAGTGTCCTTAAATATCTTCTGTAATGCTGGTCTAGTGTTTATAAATTCCTCTAGTGGATTTATTTTTTTATTTAATTTAATTTTTTTTTTTTTTTTTTTTTTTTTAGTACTGGGAATTGAAACCAGGGCACTTTACTAGTGAGCCACACCCCAACTTGTTTATTCTGTATTTTGATACAGGGTGTTTTTGAGTTGCCAAGCTAGCCTTGAATTTGTAATCCTCCTATTTCAGCCTCCCAGGCCACTGGAATTATAGATGTGTCCCCAAACCCATGCGAATTCCTTTAGTTTATGCTTATCTCAAAAGTTCTTGATTTCTACTTCAATTTTGAAGGATATCCTTGCTTGGTATAGTATTCTTGGCATTTTTTTCAGAACATCATTAAATACTTCATTCCATGCCCTCTTGGACTTTAGAGTTTCTGATAAGAAATCTGATATTTTAATGGAATTGCCTTTAATTGTGTTTTGGTGCTTCTTTCTTCTAGCTCTTGACACTTTTTCTTCTGTACTTTTGCAGTTTAACTATAATGTGGGTAGAGAGGTTCTTTTCTGGTTGTGTCAATTTATATTCTAAATAATTCCTCTATCTGGAAGTCCACTTCTTTTCCACAATTTGGGATATTCCCTGCTATAATTTCACTGAATAGGTAACCTGTGTTCTCGCCTTTTCCCTCTTCTATGCAGTTTATGCAAATGTTTGATATTTAGTGTATTCAATAGATCTTGTATTTTCCTTTCATTCTTTTTTTTTCTTATTGCTGTCTGAATATATTATTTTGGCAAGTTGTCTTCAAGCTCTGTTTTACTTGATCCAGTTTGTTACTGATGCCTTCAATTGAAAATTTTTTCAGACTTATAGAGCTTTTCATTTCCAAGATTTATTTCAGTTATTTTTCCAAAATCTCTATTTCTTTATTCATATCCTGCATTGTCTTCCTTAATGCATACCACTGTTTATTTTTATTCTCTTTGGTTTCTGTTATTTTTTATTCTCCCAAGAGAATTTCATTGAGCTTCTTAAAGATGATTCTTTTGAATTCTTTGCCTAACCTTTCATCCACTTAGATATCTTTAGAATCTTTTACTATAGAGTAATGAACTTTAGGAACTGTTGCATTGCCATTTTTTAAAACATTTTAAGTCTACTACGTGTTATTACAATATCACATGTTTTCTTTATGATAAAAGTATCCTTTGTTTGTTTGTTACAATTACTTGTTAATATTTTGATTTGCCATCTAGAGGACTGTTTTTGTCTTATTCACATCTGTGTCTGCAGTGCTTCTTCATACAGTGTCTGGTGTTTATTAGAAACTCAATAAATAGAAGATGATTGTATAAATGCATGTATGAACACATGGTGGTCAGTGATACTGCTTACTGTGAAGAAGTTTTCTCATCAGGAGCTGTTTAAAAAATCATTCAACTTCACTTTTACATTTTCTTTTTGTCAGGTATCAGGTTGAAGTCAGCATACTCATGGCATATTGACTTATATAACATATATTAAGAAGTTTCTTAGTTTTAGTACTGTATCTTACTAGCATAGTCTTATATGCTGTTGGAGGGTTATTAGGTCAGATATTTGAAAATATGTTGATTTCTGAAATAAAAAGTCATGTTTTAGTTACAATTCTAATCATGTTTCATTTATGTGTTTTAGTGTTCATATTTTTAAAAAATCTTAAGAGTAACTCTTCCTTTCATTGTTTTTGTGGTAACACAAGAAGTTTACTACTCTCCGTGAAAATTCATTAAAGTTTCTCTTCTCATCTGTCTTCTGCTTTGTTCATGTTGTTGTCTCACTGAATCTCATTTAACTATATACTAGGCTCTGTATCTGAATACATTATTTAGGGAAAAAATGAAAAGGGAATACAAGTAAGTATTTCCTAGATGGAGAAAAGTTCTGAGACATCTTCAATATCAAGCATTGTTATAATGTCACGTTGTGAATGATCTTATATTCTTTTCTTTTGACATTTTTTTTATATAGTTGTTTTTTATTAACTTGAAAGTATATTGAGATAATTGAAATCTTAATTTTTAAGTTATAATTTGGTATTGGCATTGAGTTGTGGGATTTTTAAACTATTACCTTTGATATTGAGCTTTATGGAAGAACATTAGCTAATATATAAAAAAGTATTAAGTATCTAGTGTTTTAAGTTTTAGTTTATCAAAATACTTTTTGTTTGTCAGAGAATTATTCTCCTGCAAGTATGGTGACTGAAGTTCTACGGATACTCTGTGATCAAAAAGAATGTGCAATTGAATGCTTATATAACAACACTGTGGTAGAGACACTTCTCCAGCCTGTTCATAATTTAATGAAGGGAACTGAGGTTGGTATTAAGTCACTAAAGACAAAAAGTGTCCCTAAACTGAGTATTCATAATATTTAATTAGGCTTTATTTTTATGTATTTGAAATATTTTATTATACTCTGTTTCCAAAAATGAATGTATTTTGTTTGATATACATTTTTATTGGTTAAATCATAGTTTATACAGTTGCTTGATTTAATAGATATCACACGGTCGGGAAATACACAGACATCTTAATTTTTTTCTAATCATGCTTACTTCTACAGATGTAAAGAACTTAGAATTTTTTTCTATTATGAAGCTATTTGTCTTACAAATCTAATAAATCTTGTAACTGTCTTGTTATTTGATTTAATGGCAGTTTTATAGCCTTTGGAAATATGATTATTATCCCAAAGAGCCAATTCTGTTTTACGGTAAGTAAAACTGGTATTACCTTGCAAAGAAAGCTTATATATAATTCCAGTGCTGAACATATGTATGTGTCTTTATAGTTTGCAATGTGTGCTTCCTTACATTGTATATTTTTTCATAACTGAGACTGAAGGAAGTGACTTGCTCAAGGTCAGGCATTTAACAAGTGGCAGAGTTGGTGCCCTTACTAGTCCTGCTATCTGTCCAATGTGTCCCTCTGCTTTTATAAGTTAAGTTTGTAGAAAATGACTTTTAGAGTGCATCAATAGACTAAAAATGTTTTTGTCTTTTCATACCTGTTTTGTTGTGTTTTTGTTAGACTCTTCTCCCTCTTAAACTCGTACTTTCACGGACTGTCACATACTTTCCTGCTTGTTGTTTTCTCTGGATAAATTTCAAAAATGTTAACTTGGTATTTACCAGTTTTTTTGGTGTTTTTGTCCCATTTTTTCTCATATATACTAGTTACAACAATCCATTTGAATATTCTGTATGAGATTATTATATATTTCTATCTTTGCATGCTTTCTTCCTACCCTGGAAAATATTAAACTTGCCCCTGCGCCGGCAAGGTAGAGGGAACTGTGACCACGCACAGAGCAGGCCCAGCGGCCTGCTGAGGGGCAGAGCCGCCCCCCACCCCCCGCGCCTGCCAGGTAGGGGAACTGTGACCACGGACAGAAAAGGCCCAGCGGCCCTCGGCGGGACAGAGCTTCCAATCACTCCTGCAAGGTAGGCGGGCCTGCGACCCACCTGCAGAAGAGGAGCAGCGACCTGCTGAGAGGCAGAGGCGCCCCCTCCCCCTGCACCGGCAAGGTAGAGGGAACTGTGACCACGCACAGAGCAGGCCCAGCGGCCTGCGGAGGGGCAGAGCCACCCCCCACCCCCCGCCCCTGCCAGGTGACCACCGACAGAAAAGGCCCAGTGGCCCGCTGTGGGACAGAGCTTCCAATCACTCCTGCAAGGTGGGCGGGCCTGCGACCCACCTGCAGAAGAGGAGCAGCGACCTGCTGAGAGGCAGAGCCGCCCCCTCCCCCTGCACCGGCAAGGTAGAGGGAACTGTGACCACGGACAGAAAAGGCCCAGCGGCCTGCTGAGGGGCAGAGCCGCCCCCCACCCCCCGCGCCTGCCAGGTGACCACCGACAGAAAAGGCCCAGTGGCCCGCGGTGGGACAGAGCTTCCAATCACTCCTGCAAGGTGAGCGGGCCTGCGACCCACCTGCAGAAGAGGAGCAGCGACCTGCTGAGAGGCAGAGCCGCCCCCTCCCCCTGCGCCGGCAAAGTAGAAGGAACTGTGACCATGCACAGAGCAGGCCCAGCGGCCTGCTGAGTGGCAGAGCCGCCCCCCACCCCCCGCGCCTGCCAGGTAGGTGAACTGTGACCACGGACAGAAAAGGCCCAGCGGCCCTCGGCGGGGCAGAGCTTCCAATCACTCCTGCAAGGTAGGCGGGCCTGCGACCCACCGGCAGAGGAGGAGCAGCGACCTGCTGAGAGGCAGAGTCGCCCCCTCCCCCTGCGCCGGCAAGGTAGAGGGAACTGTGACCACGCACAGAGCAGGCCCAGCGGCCTGCTGAGGGGCAGAGCCACCCCCCACCCCCCGCCCCTGCCAGGTGACCACCGACAGAAAAGGCCCAGTGGCCCGCGGTGGGACAGAGCTTCCTATCACTCCTGCAAGGTGGGCGGGCCTGCGATCCACCTGCTAAAGAGGAGCAGCAACCTGCTGAGAGGCAGAGCCGCCCCCTCCCCCTGCGCCGGCAAAGTAGAGGGAACTGTGACCACGCACAGAGCAGGCCCAGCGGCCTGCTGAGTGGCAGAGCCGCCCCCCACCCCCCGCGCCTGCCAGGTAGGGGAACTGTGACCACGGACAGAAAAGGCCCAGCGGCCCTCGGCGGGACAGAGCTTCCAATCACTCCTGCAAGGTAGGCGGGCCTGCGACCCACCGGCAGAGGAGGAGCAGCGACCTGCTGAGAGGCAGAGTCGCCCCCTCCCCCTGCGCCGGCAAAGTAGAGGGAACTGTGACCACGCACAGAGCAGGCCCAGCGGCCTGCTGAGGGGCAGAGCCACCCCCCATCCCCCGCCCCTGCCAGGTGACCACCGACAGAAAAGGCCCAGTGGCCCGCGGTGGGACAGAGCTTCCAATCACTCCTGCAAGGTGGGCGGGCCTGCGACCCACCTGCAGAAGAGGAGCAGCGACCTGCTGAGAGGCAGAGCCGCCTCCTCCCCCTGCGCCGGCAAAGTAGAGGGAACTGTGACCACGCACAGAGCAGGCCCAGCGGCCTGCTGAGGGGCAGAGCCGCCCCCCAGCCCCCGCGCCTGCCAGGTAGGGGAACTGTGACCACGGACAGAAAAGGCCCAGCGGCCCTCGGCGGGACAGAGCTTCCAATCACTCCTGCAAGGTAGGCGGGCCTGCGACCCACCTGCAGAAGAGGAGCAGCGACCTGCTGAGAGGCAGAGGCGCCCCCTCCCCCTGCACCGGCAAGGTAGAGGGAACTGTGACCACGCACAGAGCAGGCCCAGCGGCCTGCGGAGGGGCAGAGCCACCCCCCACCCCCCGCCCCTGCCAGGTGACCACCGACAGAAAAGGCCCAGTGGCCCGCGGTGGGACAGAGCTTCCAATCACTCCTGCAAGGTGGGCGGGCCTGCGACCCACCTGCAGAAGAGGAGCAGCGACCTGCTGAGAGGCAGAGCCGCCCCCTCCCCCTGCGCCGGCAAGGTAGAGGGAACTGTGACCACGCACAGAACAGGCCCAGCGGCCTGCTGAGGGGCAGAGCCGCCCCCCACCCCCCGCGCCTGCCAGGTGGACCACCGACAGAAAAGGCCCAGTGGCCCGCGGTGGGACAGAGCTTCCAATCACTCCTGCAAGGTAGGCGGGCCTGCGACCCACCTGCAGAAGAGGAGCAGCGACCTGCTGAGAGGCAGAGCCGCCCCCTCCCCCTGCGCCGGCAAAGTAGAGGGAACTGTGACCACGCACAGAGCAGGCCCAGCGGCCTGCTGAGGGGCAGAGCCACCCCCCACCCCCCGCCCCTGCCAGGTGACCACCGACAGAAAAGGCCCAGTGGCCCGCGGTGGGACAGAGCTTCCAATCACTCCTGCAAGGTGGGCGGGCCTGCGATCCACCTGCTAAAGAGGAGCAGCAACCTGCTGAGAGGCAGAGCCGCCCCCTCCCCCTGCGCCGGCAAAGTAGAGGGAACTGTGACCACGCACAGAGCAGGCCCAGCGGCCTGCTGAGTGGCAGAGCCGCCCCCCACCCCCCGCGCCTGCCAGGTAGGGGAACTGTGACCACGGACAGAAAAGGCCCAGCGGCCCTCGGCGGGACAGAGCTTCCAATCACTCCTGCAAGGTAGGCGGGCCTGCGACCCACCGGCAGAGGAGGAGCAGCGACCTGCTGAGAGGCAGAGTCGCCCCCTCCCCCTGCGCCGGCAAAGTAGAGGGAACTGTGACCACGCACAGAGCAGGCCCAGCGGCCTGCTGAGGGGCAGAGCCACCCCCCATCCCCCGCCCCTGCCAGGTGACCACCGACAGAAAAGGCCCAGTGGCCCGCGGTGGGACAGAGCTTCCAATCACTCCTGCAAGGTGGGCGGGCCTGCGACCCACCTGCAGAAGAGGAGCAGCGACCTGCTGAGAGGCAGAGCCGCCCCCTCCCCCTGCGCCGGCAAAGTAGAGGGAACTGTGACCACGCACAGAGCAGGCCCAGCGGCCTGCTGAGGGGCAGAGCCGCCCCCCAGCCCCCGCGCCTGCCAGGTAGGGGAACTGTGACCACGGACAGAAAAGGCCCAGCGGCCCGCGGCGGGACAGAGCTTCCAATCACTCCTGCAAGGTAGGTGGGCCTGCGACCCACCTGCAGAAGAGGAGCAGCGGCTGGCTGAGAGGCAGAGCCGCCCCCTCCCCCTGCACCGGCAAGGTAGAGGGAACTGTGACCACGCACAGAGCAGGCCCAGGGGCCTGCTGGGGGGCAGAGCCGCCCCCCACCCCCCGCGCCTGCCAGGTAGGTGGAACTGTGACCACCATCAGAACAGGCCAGACCTGCAACCGAGAGACAGAACAGGCCCAGTGGCCTGAGGAAGGGTAGAGCCGCCCCCCCCCCCGCACCTGCAAGGTAGGTGGACCTGCGACCCACTGGCAGTACAGCCCCAGAGGCCTGCAGAGGGGCAGTGCCGCTGCCTGCACCTGCAAAGTAGACAGAACTGTGACCACCCACAGAACAAGCCTAGCGGCCCGCAGAGGGACAGAACCGCCGCCCGCGCCTGCGAGGGAGACTTTGCAACTATACAAGACCAATATAAATATATAGGGGGAAAATTCAATAGCACAACAGTTTCACTAAGTAGAAAGGAACGCGAACAGTATGAAGAGACAAGGAAAGAAAGGACCACAAGCAATGCAGGTCAACTCAACGTTAGAAGAGGTAATAGCTGCAGCAGATGGAATGTCAGATAAAGAATTCAGGATATACATGCTTCAGATGATCTGGAGTCTCAAGGAAGACATCAGACAGCAAAATCAGACAATGAAAGATCACTTCAACAATGAATTACATAAACAAATCCAAGAAGCAAAAGATCAACTACACAGGGAAATAGAGGTTATAAAAAACAAACAAACAGAAATCCTAGAAATGCAGGAAGCAATAAGCCAACTTAAAAACTCAATTGAGAATACTACCAGCAGAGTAGAACACTTAGAAGACAGAACATCAGACAATGAAGATAAAGTATTTCAACTTGAAAAGAACATAGACAGCTCAGCAAGACTGTTAAGAAACCATGAGCAGAACATCCAAGAAATATGGGATAACATCAAGAGACCAAATTTAAGAGTCATTGGGATACAGGAAGGGACAGAGTTTCAAACCAAAGGATTGAGCAATCTATTCAATGAAATAATACGAGAAAACTTCCCAGACTTGAAGAATGAGACAGAACCCCAAATCCTAGAAGCCTACAGGACGCCGAATGTGCAAAATCATAAGAGACCCACACCTAGACACATTATAATGAAGATGCCCAACATACAGAATAAGGAGAGAATTTTAAAAGCTACAAGAGAAAGGAAGCAGATCACATTTAGGGGTAAGCCAATCAGGATAACAGCTGATCTTTCAACACAGACTCTGAAAGCTAGAAGATCCTGGAATAACATATTTCAAACACTGAAAGAAAATGGGTTCCAACCAAGAATTGTGTTTCCAGCGAAATTAAGCTTCAGGATGGAAGATGAAATTAAAACCTTCCACGATAAACAAAAGTTAAAAGAATTTGCAGCTAGAAAACCATCTCTTCAAAACATCCTTGGCAAAACATTACAGGAAGAGGAAATGGAAAATAACAATGAAAACCAACAGTGGGAGGTAGGACACTAAAGGGGGGAAAATAATCAAAGAGGAAAACAAACCATGTTTAGTAACATAAATAAACAAATATGGCTGGAAGAACAACCCATATCTCAATAATAACCCTAAATGTTAATGGCTTAAACTCACCAATCAAGAGACACAGGCTAGTAGAATGGGTCACAAAACAAGACCCAACAATATGCTGCCTACAGGAGACGCATTTGATAGGAAAAGACATACATAGGCTGAAGGTGAAAGGTTGGGAAAAATCATATCACTCATATGGACTTCGGAAACAAGCAGGAGTATCCATACTCATATCAAATAAAATAGATTTCAAGCCAAAGTTAATCAAAAGGGATAAAGAGGGATACTACATACTGCTCAAGGGAACCATACACCAACAAGACATAACAATCATAAATATATATGCCCCAAACAATGGTGCAGCTATGTTCATCAAACAAACTCTACTCAAGTTCAAGAGTCTAATAGACCACCATACAATAATCATGGGAGACTTCAACACACCTCTATCACCACTGGACAGATCTTCCAAACAAAAGTTGAATAAGGAAACTATAGAACTCAATAACACAATTAATAACCTAGACTTAATTGACATATATAGAGTATACCACCCAACATCAAGCAGTTACACTTTTTTCTCAGCAGCACATGGATCCTTCTCAAAAATAGATCATATATTATGTCACAGGGAAACTCTTAGACAATACAAAGGAGTAGAGATAATACCATGCATCCTATCTGATCATAATGGAATGGAACTGAAAATCAACGATAAAAGAAGGAAGGGAAAAGAATACATCACTTGGAGAATGAACAATAGGTTACTGAATGATCAATGGGTTATAGAAGACATCAAGGAGGAAATTAAAAAATTCTTAGAGATTAATGAAAACACTGACACAACATATCGGAATCTATGGGACACATTGAAAGCAGTTCTAAGAGGAAAATTCATTGCTTGGAGTTCATTCCTTAAAAAAAGAAAAAACCAAGAAATAAATGATCTCATACTTCATCTCAAAATCCTAGAAAAAGAAGAGCAAAGCAACAGCAAAAGAAGTAGAAGGCAAGAAATAATTAAAATCAGAGCTGAAATTAATGAAATCGAAACAAAAGAAACAATTGAAAAAATTGACAAAACTAAAAGTTGGTTCTTTGAAAAAATAAACAAAATCGACAGACCCTTAGCCATGCTAGCGAAGAGAAGAAGAGAGAGAACTCAAATTACTAACATACGGGATGAAAGAGGCAATATCACAACAGACACTTCAGAAATACAGAAGATAATCAAAAACTATTTTGAATCCTTATACTCCAATAAATTAGAAGATAGTGAAGGCATAGATAAATTTCTTAAGTCATATGATCTGCCCAGATTGAGTCAGGAGGATATAGACAACCTAAACAGACCAATATCAATTGAGGAAATAGAAGAAACCATCAAAAGACTACCAACTAAGAAAAGCCCAGGACCAGATGGGTATACAGCAGAGTTTTACAAAACCTTTAAAGAAGAACTAATACCAATACTTTTCAAGCTACTTCGGGAAATAGAAAAAGAGGGAGAACTTCCAAATTCATTCTACGAGGCCAACATCACCCTGATACCTAAACCAGACAAAGACACTTCAAAGAAAGAAAACTACAGACCAATATCTCTAATGAACCTAGATGCAAAAATCCTCAATAAAATTCTGGCCACTCGGATACAAAAACTTATCAAAAAAATTGTGCACCATGATCAAGTAGGATTCATCCCAGGGATGCAAGGCTGGTTCAATATACGGAAATCAATAAATGTTATTCACCACATCAATAGACTTAAAAATAAGAATCATATGATCATCTCGATAGATGCGGAAAAAGCATTTGACAAAGTACAGCATCCCTTTATGTTCAAAACTCTAGAAAAACTAGGGATAACAGGAACATACCTCAATATTGTAAAAGCAATCTATGCTAAGCCTCAGGCTAGCATCATTCTGAATGGAGAAAAATTGAAGGCATTCCCTCTAAAATCTGGAACAAGACAGGGATGCCCTCTCTCTCCACTTCTGTTCAACATAGTTCTCGAAACACTGGCCAGAGCAATTAGACAGACAAAAGAAATTAAAGGCATCAAAATAGGAAAAGAAGAACTTAAATTATCACTATTTGCAGATGACATGATTCTATACCTAGCAGACCCAAAAGGGTCTACAAAGAAACTATTAGAGCTAATAAATGAATTCAGCAAAGTGGCAGGATATAAAATCAACACGCATAAATCAAAGGCATTCCTGTATATCAGCGACAAATCCTCTGAAATGGAAATGAGGACAACCACTCCATTCACAATATCTTCAAAAAAAATAAAATACTTGGGAATCAACCTAACAAAAGAGGTGAAAGACTTATACAATGAAAACTACAGAACCCTAAAGAGAGAAATAGAAGAAGATCTTAGAAGATGGAAAAATATACCCTGTTCATGGATAGGCAGAACTAACATCATCAAAATGGCGATATTACCAAAAGTTCTCTATAGGTTTAATGCAATGCCAATCAAAATCCCAACGGCATTTCTTGTAGAAATAGAGAAAGCAATCATGAAATTCATATGGAAAAACAAAAAACCCAGAATAGCAAAAACAATGCTAAGCAGGAAGGGTGAATCAGGCGGTATAGCGATACCAGACTTCAAACTATACTACAGAGCAATAGTAACAAAAACAGCATGGTACTGGTACCAAAACAGGCGGGTGGACCAATGGTACAGAATAGAGGACACAGAAACCAATCCACAAAACTACAACTACCTTATATTTGATAAAGGGGCTAAAAGCATGCAATGGAGGAAGGATAGCATCTTCAACAAATGGTGCTGGGAAAACTGGAAATCCATATGCAACAAAATGAAACTGAATCCCTTTCTCTCGCCATGCACAAAAGTTAATTCAAAATGGATCAAGGAGCTTGATATCAAATCAGAGACACGCCGTCTGATAGAAGAAAAAGTTGGCTACGATCTACATACTGTGGGGTCGGGCTCCAAATTCCTCAATAGGACACCCATAGCACAAAAGTTAATAACTAGAATCAACAAATGGGACTTACTCAAACTAAAAAGTTTTTTCTCAGCAAAAGATACAATAAGAGAGGTAAATAGAGAGCCTACATCCTGGGAACAAATCTTTACTCCTCACACTTCAGATAGAGCCCTAATATCCAGAGTATACAAAGAACTCAAAAAATTAGACAATAAGAGAACAAACAACCCAATCAACAAATGGGCCAAGGACCTGAACAGACACTTCTCAGAGGAGGACATACAGTCAATCAACAAGTACATGAAAAAATGCTCACCATCTCTAGCAGTCAGAGAAATGCAAATCAAAACCACCCTAAGATACCATCTCACTCCAGTTAGATTGGCAGCCATTATGAAGTCAAACAACAACAAGTGCTGGCGAGGATGTGGGGAAAAGGGTACACTTGTACATTGCTGGTGGGACTGCAAATTGGTGCAGCCAATTTGGAAAGCAGTATGGAGATTTCTTGGAAAGCTGGGAATGGAGCCACCATTTGACCCAGCTATTCCCCTTCTCGGTCTATTCCCTAAAGACCTAAAAAGAGCATGCTACAGGGACACTGCTACATCGATGTTCATAGCAGCACAATTCACAATAGCTAGACTGTGGAACCAACCTAGATGCCCTTCAATGGATGAATGGATAAAAAAAATGTGGCATTTATACACAATGGAGTATTACTCTGCATTAAAAAATGACAAAATCATAGAATTTACAGGGAAATGGATGGCATTAGAGCAGATTATGCTAAGTGAAGCTAGCCAATCCCTAAAAAACAAATGCCAAATGTCTTCTTTGATATAAGGAGAGTAACTAAGAACAGAGTAGGGTCGAAGAGCAGGAGAAGAAGATTAACATTAAACAGGGATGAGAGGTGGGAGGGAAAGGGAGAGAGAAGGGAAAATGCATGGAAATGGAAGGAGACCCTCAGAGTTATACAAAAGTACATACAAGAGGAAGTGAGGGGAAGGGGAAAAATAATATAAGGGGGACAAACGAATGTCAGTAGAGGGAGCAGAGAGAGAAGAGGGGAGGGAGGGGAGGGGAGGGGAGGGGAGGGGAGGGGGATAGTAGAGGATAGGAAAGGCAGCAGAACACAACAGACACTAGTATGGCAATATGTAAATCAATGGATGTGTAACTGATGTGATTCTGCAATCTGTATATGGGGTAAAAATGGGAGCTCATAACCCACTTGAATCAAATTGTGAAATATGATATATCAAGAACTATGTAATGTTTTGAACAGCCAACAATAAAAAATTAAAAAAAAAAAAAAAAAAAAAATATAAAAAAAAAAAAAAAAAAAAAAAAAAAAAAAGAAAATATTAAACTTGGTCCTCATGAAAAATTACTCTCTTTAGACCAAATTTTTTCTTTGAATCTCCCAAACTAAGGTGTTTGTTTTTCTATATTCCCATGTTATATAATTCTGTAATTGTACTTATATTTGAATTTATTCTTGATAGCAGAACCAGTCCTCTGGCACATAATAGAAATTTAATATCTAATTGAAGTCAGTCAGCATCACCCAATCACTACTATGTCATTGCTTTGCTCTCAGTACTGAAAATGTAGACGTGAATAAGACATGTTTATTGACTTTAAGAATTGTATTTTCATAGGTGAGGCAGTCTTTTGAACAAAATATACTTAAAATGAGGAATAGAAAGTTCCAAAGAAAAAATGTGTCTATGAGCGAATGCATATATTCTTATAGATAGGTATATATAAATGAGATAGTCTATATATACAAACATATTAGAGAACAAAAGTACTCTAGGTGAAATTGTCCAAGAAAGATATTTAATATGAAAAGGAAGACTAAATATAATTGAGTGGATATTCCTGTATATTTTCAGGGAATATACCAGACTTATGATTTGTTAAACTAACCTACCAAATTTATTCGATTGTATTAGTGGTGACATACATATTTTAAAATTTATTGTAGAGAATATGTGCACTGGCATCCATGAAAGTGTAAGGAAATTATAAGCAGACCTTGCAAAAACCAGAAATTATTGTAGATGGAATCTAGCATTAACATAGTTCTCTAAGTTTGTTATTTGTTTTGTGCTATTTTGCTATGTCTTGGCAAAGGCATTTTACTACTTAACATTTAAAGGAAACAGTAAATATGATTGGTCTGGTTTGTTTGCTCCCCGGGTGACATTCCTGGCTATTTGCTAACCCATGAACTGGTGGTCTCAGATTTATATTCCTGAGTCAATCAATGTGTGAAGGGATGATGTTTCTTTAGATAGGGTGGCAGTATGTTAGATCCATGTGATATAATTATATTGAATAGTTAGGAATCAAGTAGGTGAAAAGTATAGGGAAAAGTGGAAATAGAGGGAGTTAATATGTTTGTTCACCAGAATTACATGAAAAATACATATACCAGAAGCAGCAATTTCCAATAACTGGTTTGGGTGAAAAATCTTCCTCATCAGCTGTTCTAGGAAAATAATGTAATCTAATGATACATTTCATTCAGTCATATTATTTTCACAGCCAAATGAATCATTAAGTATTTTTTGTTGTGGTAATATAACTTTATTAGATATGTCATAACTTTATGATATGTCATAAAATTTTATAATTTGTCTTATCTTTTTAATGTACAGACAGCTCCAAATTGTTCTGAAACAGCTTTAATTCATATAGCTGATATCTTGGCCAGAATTGCTTCTGTAAAAGAAGGACTTATTTTACTTCTTTATGGAGAAAACATGAATTGTTCTGAGGAAGAAAGGTATGTACCAACCTTTTAAATCTAGATGGCTGTTGCAAGTATAGTTAAATTTCCTAATCAGCCACTAATAAAATGCTAACTGATCTTTAATATGATCTTTTTTCAAAGTGAGAATAGAATCTTCACTCCAGATGGGATCTTCTTTCCCTTCTCATATTCTCCCTGGGACTTTCTCTTATATACTTCCAAAGCCACCCATGATTGGTTTAAGTCAAATTAAAGGTGCACAAATGAGAAACTATTTTTTCTCTTCCTTCTGTACAGTCACCTAGTTCTAGCTTTTCAGTTAACCAGTGGTCACCTTTTGATGCATTAGATATACATAAATACAAATGTTTATTTTCACCTCCTCTTTACAAAATGTATTGCATTATATATATTACTCTGAAATTTGATATTTTATATGTAACCATGAGCATTTTTCTGAGTGCAGAATGAAACATTTGTAGTAGTTGCATATAAGCAAATGTTCTACCACTAAGTTCCATGATTTTGCTAAGTTTTATTTTTATTTTCCATTTAGTTTAAAATATTTTAAAATTGATCATGATATTTCATTGATCCATGTGTTTTTTACAGGTCTGAGAGTGTACTTTTTATATTTTCTCTTAAAATATATTTTGTGGCCTAACATTGTGATATGTTCTGTGTGAGCTTACATAATGTATGTTTTTCTGATATTGGATAGTCTGTAGATGTTAGTAATATCTAGTTGCTGATGTTCAATTCAACTCTGTCCTCATTGACTTCTTACTGAATTTGTCAATTATGATAGAGGAGTGTTGGAATCTCCAGATATATTACTGAATTCATCTAATTCTCTTTGAAGTTGTATCATTTTTTGTTTTACATATTTTGATGCTTTGTTGTTAGGTGAATACACACTAAGAGTTGTTATTGTCTTGGAAATCTGACTTCTCCTTTGTCATATGATAATTTTCTTTGAAGTCAAGTTTTTTGAAATCAACATAGCTATTTATTGTTAGCATGGTACATATTTTCTTTATTATTTTAATATATTTGTCTTTATTTATAACGTAGGATTCTTATAGGCAATATTCAGTTAGGTCTTGTTTTTGTAATCCACTCTGAAGTCTTTTTATTAAAATTGCTGTAATTAGAACTTGATTAAAAAATGACAAAATCATAGAATTTACAGGGAAATGGATGGCATTAGAGCAGATTATGCTAAGTGAAGCTAGCCAATCCCTAAAAAACAAATGTCAAATGTCTTCTTTGATATAAAGAGAGTAACTAAGAACAGAGTAGGGACTAAGAGCAGGAGAAGAAGATTAACATTTAACAGGGATGAGAGGTGGGAGGGAAAGGGAAAGAGAAGGGAAATTGCATGGTAATGGAAGGAGATCCTCAGGGTTATACAGTGGAGGAGGTAGAGAGAGAGGAGGGGAGGGGAGGGGAGAGGTGGGGAGTGGGGAGGGTGGAGGATGGGAAAGGCAGCGGAGCACAACCGACACTAGTATGGCAATTTGTAAATCAATGGATGTGTAACTGATGTGATTCTGCAATCTGTGTATGGGGTGAAGGTGGGAGTTCATAACCCACTTGAATCAAAGTGTGGAATATGATATGTCAAGAAATTTGTAATGTTTTGAACAACCCACAATAAAAAATTTAAAAAAAAAAAAAAGAACTTGATAATTAAGTATTGATTTAAATGGATTTTTTGTCTATCAAATTCCTTACTCTTCTATTTTTTGTTATCCTTGTTTCTTTTTATGTGTTCTACTTTTTCTGCCTTATCTGCATTTGGTTGAACATTTTGTAAATCCATTTTTCTCCTCTTTTAGTATATCAATTATCATTATTTTTGCCACTCTAATTAGTGGTTGCCCTTAAGTTTGTAATACACATTTACAAGATAATTAATAATTATATTGTTTTAGTTATGTTAAGCCCTCTTTCAAATAACACTCTTCGAAGAATCATTTTTAACACAGTAGTGTGAGAACCTCCTAATTCCTCCCTGTTATAACATTGCCCTCATTCATTTTTTTCATATGCTATCATCACCAAATTCTTTTTTGCAAAAGTTATTTTGAACAGAATTATTCGTTGTGTCAATTTAGTAAGAAAAAAATGTTTTACGTGCTTTTATCTGTGTCTTATGTGCTAGCATTTTTATTTTCAGTAGGATCATCCCTATAAGTGATCTCTCTGATAAGAGGGCCTTTTAAGTTTTATAGTTCTGACATTATTACTTTTCAACATACAGAGTTGTATCTTTTTGCCAGCAATCTATGAAAAGCATGAGGGGTGCCCTTCTTTTCATATTCTTGCCAGAACTCCATAATCAGTTTATGAATATTTTAGAAACCTGATGAGTGAAAGATCTTCTTTTGATCCATATTCACCTGATTCTTTCTGAGTTTGAGCATTGTATTATTCCTGTGGAGAAATGGTTATTACCCATTTTCATTTCCTTAATAGTAAATTTTCTTTTCATATCACTTGCCCCATTTTAAGTTTTTCACTAATTCATAGTTGCATATGCAAACAGTAAACATGCAAGACCTAAGAAGCAGAGTTTCTTTCTTGTTCTCCAGAGGTGACTGTTTTCAGCAGTTTTAGGAGTGCATTTATTTTTTATCTCTATTATCAAATAATGTGCTTATTACTAGTTTATTTTTTTTAAGATTTAAGCATTAACCATTTACTTACTTCAATTTATCTATGTTTATGTGGCCTGTCATCACATACAAACAAATACACACCTAGTTACCCCCCCCAGAGCAATGCTGGGGTACAGTAACCTTGGGTACAGTTGTTCTGTATTCCTGTTGTTGTGAACATTTTTCACAGCTGAGCCATGTAGTATATGGTTATTACGTATCCTCCTTTCACAACTGTCCCACTCCCTTGGAATTAATGAATGTCTTTTTTTTTTTTTAATTTTTATTGTTGGTTGTTCAAAACATTACATAGTTCTTTTTTTTTTTTTAATTGGTTGTTCAAAACATTACAAAGCTCATGACATATCATCTTCCATACATTTGATTCAAGTGGGTTATGAACTCCCATTTTTTACCCCAAATAAAAGTTGCAGAATCACATCGGTTACACATCCACATTTTTACATAATACCATATTAATGATTGTTGTATTCTTCTACGTTTCCTATCCCCTACTATCCCCCCTCCCCTTCCCTCTCATCTTCCCTCTCTACCCCATCTGCTGTTGTTTAATTCTCTCCCTTGTTTTTTTTTTTTTCCCCTTTCCCCTCACAAACTCTTATATGTAATTTTGTGTAACAATGAGGGTCTCCTTCCATTTCCATAGTTTCCCTTCTCTCTCCCCTTCTCTCCCCCCACTCGTCTCTGTTTAATGTTAATCTTTCCCTCATGCTCTTCTTCCCTGTTCTGATCTTAGTTGCTCTCTTTATATCAAAGAAGACATTTGGCATTTGTTTTTTAAGGATTGGCTAGCTTCACTTAGCATAATCTGCTCTAATGCCATCCATTTCCCTGCAAAATCCATGA
This sequence comes from Marmota monax, assembly GCF_021218885.2. Lineage (NCBI taxonomy): Eukaryota > Metazoa > Chordata > Mammalia > Rodentia > Sciuridae > Marmota > Marmota monax. The sequence goes on along the minus strand of NW_026694256.1, from coordinate 2,833,798 downwards.
TTTTGTCATTTTTTAGTGCTGCATAATACTCCATTGTGTATAAATGCCACAGTTTTTTAATCCATTCATCTATTGAAGGGCATCTGGGTTGATTCCAAAGTCTAGCTATTGTGAATTGTGCTGCCATGATCATTGATGTGGCAGTATCCCTATAGTATGGTCTTTTAAGGTCCTCAGGGAATAGACCAAGAAGGGCGATAGCTGGGTCAAATGGTGGTTCCATTCCCAGCTTTCCTAGGAATCTCCATACTGCTTTCCATATTGGCCGCACCAGTTTGCAGTTCCACCAGCAATGTACAAGTGTACCCTTTTCCCCACATCCTTGCCAGCACTTATTGTTGCTTGACTTCATAATGGCTGCCAATCTTACTGGAGTGAGATGGTATCTTAGGGTGGTTTTGATTTGCATTTCTCTGACTGCTAGAGATGGTGAGCATTTTTTCATGTACTTATTGATAGATTGTATGTCCTCCTCTGAGAAGTGTCTGTTCAGGTCCTTGGCCCATTTGTTGATAGGGTTGTTTGTTATCTTGTTGTTTAATTTTTTGAGTTCTTTGTATATTCTGGATATTAGGACTCTATCTGAAGTGTGAGGAGTAAAGATTTGTTCCCAGGATGTAGGTTCCCTGTTTACCTCTCTTATTGTTTCTCTTGCTGAGAAAAAACTTTTTAGTTTGAGTAAGTCCCATTTGTTGATTCTAGTTATTAACTTTTGTGCTATGGGCGTCCTATTAAGGAATTTGGAGCCCGACCCCACAATGTGTAGATCGGAGCCAACTTTTTCTTCTATCAGGTGCAGAGTCTCTGATTTGATATCTAGCTCCTTGAACCATTTTGAATTAACTTTTGTGCATGGCGAGAGAAAGGGCTTCAGCTTCATTTGTTTGCATATGGATTTCCAGTTTTCCCAGCACCATTTGTTGAAGATGCTATCCTTTCTCCATTGCATGCTTTTAGCGCCTTTATCAAATATAAGAAAGTTGTAATTTTGTGGATTGGTCTCTGTGTCCTCTATTCTGTACCATTGGTCCACCTGCCTGTTTTGGTACCAGTACCATGCTGTTTTTGTTACTATTGCTCTGTAGTACAGTTTGAAATCTGGTATCGCTATACCTCCCGATTCACACTTCCTGCTTAGAATTGCTTTTGCTATTCTGGGTCTTTTATTTTTCCATATGAATTTCATGATAGCTTTATCTATTTCTACCAGAAATGCCGTTGGGATTTTGATTGGCATTGCGTTGAACCTGTAGAGAACTTTGGGTAATATCGCCATTTTGATGATGTTGGTTCTGCCTATCCATGAACAGGGTACATTTTTCCATCTTCTAAGATCTTCTTCTCTCTCTCTCTTTAGGGTTCTGTAGTTTTCATTGTATAAATCTTTCACCTCTTTTGTTAGGTTGATTCCCAAGTATTTTATTTTTTTTGAGGATATTGTGAATGGGGTGGTTTTCCGCATTTCCATTTCAGAAGTTTTGTTACTGATATACAGGAATGCCTTTGATTTATGCGTGTTGATTTTATATCCTGCCACTTTGCTGAATTCATTTATTAGTTCTAGTAGTTTCTTTGTAGACCCTTTTGGGTCTTCTAAGTATAGGATCATATCGTCCGCAAATAATGATATTTTAAGTTCTTCTTTTCCTATTTTTATGCCTTTAATTTCTTTTGTCTGTCTAATTGCTCTGGCTAGTATTTCAAGGACTAAATTAAATAGAAGTGGTGAGAGAGGGCATCCCTGTCTTGTTCCAGATTTTAGCGGGAATGCCTTCAGTTTTTCTCCATTTAGAATGATGCTAGCCTGAGGCTTAGCATACATAGCTTTCACAATGTTGAGGTAAGTTCCTGTTATCCCCAGTTTTTCTAGTGTTTTGAACATAAAAGGATGCTGTACTTTGTCGAATGCTTTTTCTGCATCTATCGAGACGATCATATGGTTCTTATCTTTAAGTCTATTGATGTGGTGAATAATATTTATTGATTTCCGTATATTGAACCAACCTTGCATCCCAGGGATGAATCCTACTTGATCATGGTGCACAATTTTTTTGATATGCTTTTGTATTCGATTCGCCAGGATTTTATTGAGGATTTTTGCATCTATGTTCAGTAGAGATATTGGTCTGTAGTTTTCTTTCTTTGAAGTGTCTTTGTCTGGTTTCGGGATCAGGGTGATGTTGGCCTCATAGAATGAATTTGGAAGAGCTCCTTCTTTTTCTATTTCTTGAAATAGCTTGAAAAGTATTGGTATTAATTCTTCTTTGAAGGTTTTGTAAAACTCCGCTGTATACCCATCTGGTCCAGGGCTTTTTTTGGTTGGTAGTCTTTTGATGGCTTCTTCTATTTCTTCCTTTGTTATTGGTCTGTTTAAATTTTGTGTGTCTTCCTGACTCAATCTGGGCAGCTCATATGACTTAAGAAATTTATCGATGTCTTCACTGTCTTCTATTTTATTAGAATATAGGGTTTCAAAATACTTTCTAATTATCTTCTGTATTTCTGTAGTGTCTGTTGTGATATTGCCTTTTTCATCCCGTATGTTAGTGATTTGAGTTTTCTCTCTTCTTCTCTTCGTTAGCATGGCTAAGGGTCTGTCGATCTTATTTATGTTTTCAAAGAACCAACTTTTAGTTTTATCAATTTTTTCAATGTTTTTTTTTGTTTCAATTTCGTTGATTTCCGCTCTGATTTTAATTATTTCTTGTCTTCTGCTATATTTGCTGTTGTTTTGCTCTTTCTTTTCTTGGGTTTTGAGATGTAGTGTGAGTTCGTTTATTTATTGGTTTTTTCTTTTTTTGAGGAATGAACTGCAGGAAATGAATTTCCCTCTTAAAACTGCTTTCATTGTGTCCCATAGATTCCGGTATGTTGTGTCTGAATTGTCGTTTATCTCTAAGAAATTTTTGATTTCCTCCTTTATGTCTTCTGTAACCCATTGATTATTCAGTAACATATTATTTATTTTCCATGTGATGCAGGATTTTTCCTTCCTTCTTTTTTCATTGATTTCCAGTTTCATTCCATTATGATCAGATATGGTGCATGGTATTATCTCCACTCCTTTATATTTACTAAGAGTTGCCCTATGGCATAATATATGATCTATCTTTGAGTAAGATCCATGTGCTGCTGAGAAGAACGTGTATCCACTTGATGATGGTTGATATATTCTATATATGTCGGTTAAGTCTAGGTTATTGATTGTGTCATTGAGTTCTATAGTTTCTTTATTCAGCTTTTGTCTGGAGGATCTGTCTAATGGCGAGAGCAGTGTGTTGAAGTCACCCATAATTATTGTGTTGTGGTCAATTTGACTCTTGAACTTGAGGAGAGTTTGTTTTATGAACTTTGCTGCAACATTATTTGGTGAATATAAATTAATAATTGTTATGTCTTGTTGGTGAATAGTTCCTTTTAACAGGATATAGTGTCCTTCTTTATCCCTTTTGATTAACTTAGGTTTGAAGTTGATTTTATTCGATATGAGTATGGCCACTCCTGCTTGCTTCCGAGGGCCATGTGAGTGGTGTGATTTTTTCCAACCTTTCACCTTCAGCCTGTGTATGTCTTTTCCTATCATATGAGTCTCCTGAAGGCAGCATATTGTTGGATTTGTTTTTTTGATCCAGGTTACTAGCCTATGTCTCTTGATTGGTGAGTTTAGGCCATTAACATTTAAGGTTACAATTGAAATATGATTTGTACTTCCAGTCATGTTTATTTATTTATTTATTTTAGTTTGGCTAGTTTTTACTTTTTGGTTGTTTTCCTCCCCCTTTACTGAGATACCTCCCGCTGTTGGTTTTGGGCACTGTTTTTCCATTCCTCTTCTTGTAGAATTTTGCCCAAAATGCTTTGCAGTGCTGGTTTTCTGGCTGCGAAATCTTTTAGCTTTTGTTTATCGTGAAAGATTTTAATTTCATTGTCAAATCTGAAGCTTAATTTTGCTGGATACAGTATTCTTGGTTGGAATCCATTATTTTTCAGCGTTTGAAATACATTGTTCCAGGATCTTCTTGCTTTCAAAGTCTGTGATGAAAAATCAGCCGTTAACCTAATTGGTTTACCCCTGAATGTAATCTGCCTCTTTTCCCTCGTAGCTTTTAATATTCTCTCCTTGTTCTGTATGTTGGCTATCTTCATAATTATATGTCTTGGAGTTGGCCTATTACAGTTTTGGATGTTTGGGGTCCTGTAGGCTTCCAGGATTTGGCAATCCATTCCATCTTTCATCTCTGGGAAGTTTTCTAGGATTATTTCATTCAATAGGTTGTCCATTCCTTTGGCTTGAATCTCTGTGCCTTCTTCTATCCCAATGACTCTCAAATTTGGTTTTTTGATGAGATCCCATATCTCTTGGATAGATTGCTCATGAGATTTAAGCATCTTTTCAGTATTGACTATATTCTTTTCAAGTTGATAAACTTTGTCTTCATTATCTGATGTTCTGACTTCTACTTGATCTAGTCTATTTGTAATATTCTCGTTAGCATTTTTAATCTGGTTTATGGTTTCTTGCATTTCTAAAATCACTGTTTGGTTTTTTTTTTAAGATCTCTATCTCCTGGTAAAGCTCGTTCTTTGCAGTTTGAATTTGTTTGTTTAGTTGGTTTTCAAAATATACTTTCAATTCTTGGATTTGCTGTCTCATGTCTTCTCTAAAATTCCATTCCATCTGAGTTAGGTATGCCTTGATTTCTTTCCCTGTCCATATTTCTGATGCTTCTAGGTCCTCCTGTAGATTTAAGTTGTCCTGCATTATCTGTACTCCTTTTTTCCCTGGTTTTTTCATGTTGTTCACGTTACTTTCCAGCTCTGTTTGACTGCTTTGTAACTGCTTTCTCCTATACATTTGTTTTGGCTTTGTTTATATCTGTTGTCTCTCCTTTGTGGTGGGAGATTATGCCTATAGATGTTGGGCTTTATTGTACTTTAGAGCTGATTCATTCAATTTATAAAGGGCTTCCGGATTTTGTATGCATATAGTGATTTGTTTTTTGTTCTTAGGACTTTAGGTTAGGTGCTATGAAGGTATAAGGGTTAGTATGTCTTGGCTACTTTAGAAGATTGCTCTACTGAAGGGGGATGCTAACCGTCAATTGGATCAGGGTGTTGGTAGTAGCTAGGTATTTAGGAGCACTATAGACGGCCTCGAAACATTCACCTGTTTGCATTTAGACAGTTACACGAAATGGAGGACGTAATGCTTGGGATGAAAGTTGGGGGGAAGGGGAAGGAAGGTGCTCTTGAAAAGAAAGAAGGAGGGGGAGTTAGATAGCATAGAGGAGAATGGAAAGAACAATAAAACTTGGAAGGGGAGAGAAAGAGGGAAAAAGGGAGAGAAAAAATAAAATAAGAAATAAAATTAGGTCTTAGAGATCCATTTTCTTCTCTTCCCGTAGGCAAAGCTGTGCCCTCCGGGCTGAGATTTGCCCTCAATGTGTCAACAGCAATCCCTGTAAGGCGGCTCCTGGGAGTCTCTCAATCCTGTTGGTCCAGAGCCGTTTCACTTCTACGGCCCCTCCTCCCCTTCCTCCTGCCAGCCAGCCAGGTCCTGTGCACTGGAGGAGGTTCTCCAAGGATTTGGTTACACTTTCAGCCCCTCTGGGTGCTCTATTTCCCTAACAACTGAGCACTCTCTCTGTCATTCATCTAAGCCCCAGTGCTGTGGAGCTGTGTTCTGGGAGTCAATAGTTTAATTTTTCTTCTCAGGGGGGGGAGCCGTTTGCCGGGTGGGTGGGGCCGTTCGCAGTGGGGGCGGGGCCGTTAGCAGAGCCGGGAGGGCAAGGCCGTCTGCCGGGCGGGGACCCTTCTCGCCGGGCGGGGACCCTTCTCGCTGCGCGGGGCCGCTGGGGGCCTCTGGGGGCCGCCTGCAGAGCCAGGCCAGTGCTGGCCACGGGCGGGGCGCCAGCAGAGCCCGGAGGGCGGGGGGCCCCTTTGCCTGGTGGGCGGGGCCGTTTGCAGAGCCATGCGGGCGGGGCGTTAGCAGAGCCGGGAGGGCACAGGCCGTCTGCCGGGCCAGGCGGGGACCCTTCTCGCTGCGCGGGCCGCTGTGGGCCGCCTGCAGAGCCGAGCCTGCGCTGGCCGGGGGCGGGGCCGCCAGCAGAGCCGGGAGGGGGGTGGGGCCGTTTGCCGGGTGGGCGGGGCCGTTAGCAGAGCCAGGAGGGCGCAGGCCGTTTGCCAGGCCAGGCGGGGACCCTTCTCGCCACGCCGGCCGCCGGGGGCCGCTTGTAGAACCTGGTAGGCAGCGGCCTCGTGGCTAAGAGCCGGGCGGGCGGGGTGGCTGATCACAGAGCGAGTGGGGCCGCCAGGAGAGCCGGGATGGCGGTTGCCGTCTGCCGGGCCAGGTGGGGACCCTTCTTGCTGCCCGGGCCGCCGGGGGCCGCTTGCAGAGCCGGTTGGGCGGTGGCTGCGGGATTGGACCTCTGCGCCCGCGTGGCCGGCCAAGATTCACTTGTCTGGGGCCAATTGTCACCTCTAATATAACTTACTAATTCCTGGCAGGTCTCCTTTCATCGGAATTTTGCTAGAAGTTCCTCAGTAGGTAGAATGTAGCTGTTTTAATGGGTGTTTCTGATCCGGTTAATGTGGAGATACTGAAAGTGCTGCTTCCTTGCCGGCCGCCATGTTGGATCCTCTTTTTTGTTTCTTGGCCCAAGTTTTAATATACTTAGCTTTCCTTGTAATGCTGAATTATTCACATGGTCTTTCTTATTTGATTAAATTTTCTCTGAGTATAATTAAATACACACATACACAAAATCTGTTAGTTTAATTAAAGACATCTATTTTGGAGACTTCTGAGTAGTTTCTTCAGGACTGGTTGTTCCTTGGTCTCATGCATGGCATCATTTATCATCTATCTGTATGGGATAGCTTCTTTATTTTTTCCTTTATGGAAGCTTTTGGTCTTCCCTTGTCTATTATCATTCTGAAATTTTATGATGTTTCTTGATATTTTACTTTTATTTACTTGATGGACTTTTTTTTTTTTTTTTAAGTTACCGGGGTGCTTAGATGCATTTGGCCATTGAGCCACACCCTACCCCTATTTTGTATTTTATTTAGAGACAGGTCTCACTGAGCTGCTAAGCACCTCACCATTGCTGAGGTTGACTTTGAACTTGCGATTCTACTGTCTCAGCTTCCTGAGTCACTGGGATTACAGGTATATGCCACCACACCCTGCTTGATGGACATTTTTTATCTGAAGTTCATCCAAAAATAATTGGATTTCTTGTCTTCTGCTTTTTTCTAAAACTTGTATATTTGGATTTGGATTTATCTGTACTATTTTCTATCTCTTTATTACTTTCTTTTTTTTAACCCACTGGGAAATACCTCCACTTTTCTTTCCACCCCTTCCATTAAAACTGAGTTTTTCATTTAACTTATATTGTTTTAAGGAATAAGTTTTATCATTTTATCTTATTTTTGGTTTATTAGTACAATATTCTTTTTAAAATTTCTTTTTAATTTTTTATATGTGGGGCGGAGGATCCAACCCAGCGCCTCACATGTGTGAAGAAGCGCTCTACCACTGAGCTATAGCCCCAGCCCCAGTACAATATTCTTTTGCCTCTAAGGGTAATTAAGTTTCCTTCTCTCATACTTTTTCTTCCAATTGCCTTTAGCATTCATTGTATTAATCTCTGTCTTTTTGAGTTTTCTTTGGATATTCAAAAGGAAGAAGAAAGCTTTTTGAAAACTATAAGAAAGTGGAAATTGTCATTTGTGGTCTTGACTATAAGGGGAACCTTGCTGCTATGTTGAATCTTTGGTTTTACTTGTGTTCTGTAGAATTCCATAGAGAAGCCTCCTATAGTTAGCTGCCTGAAGAGAGTAAGCCTTTTAGGAGAAGGAGGCTGGGTGGAAATGGTGATGGAGTTTAAGCTTTAGCATACAAACTTTGATTTAATCCTGTAGAGCTTTTTCTACCCTCTTCTGTTTCTCTATCTCTGCCTAACTCCCAGGAATCACACTGGGCTAGCTGCATGAAGTATGAAAGAGAATGTGGAGGTTAGAATCGTTTCTAAACTTATTTTTATGTAGTTACTCTATTTTCAATTCCACTCATACCTCAATCCAGTATTATTTAGTTCCACCCATTTCTGAATTTTTTTTAGAGGTTTTATGTAATAAATTATCTTGATTTTGTCATTCACACTGAGGCCAGTTGAGATTTTTATGAGTTCTTAGTTACTCCTTGTTTTTCTACTTTCCAGGTTCTGAAAAATCCTTAATTTTTGAATTTTAGTATTTGTAGAGAGAGTGTTTTATGTTTTCTTTTAGTGAAATATAACTTTTTTTTAAATTAGGAAACCAACCTTAATTTGTCATAAATTTTAAGATTTTTTTCTCTCATTTAATGCATTGAAGCTTTTTGTTTCTTTATAAACATTAATATTCATGTCATCAATTTTTCCCACTCTATCATTTGTAAGTTCTTTTTTAAAGAGAGTCTCCCTCACATTTAAGCTAAACAAATAAGTCATAAGATATCACAGAGAATTGTTTTTGAATCTTCATTGTGCAGTTAAAAGAAGATATTCTGATAATTAGTAAAAGACTAGAATCATCTCAAAATTCCAGTAACAAAAGGTTACTTATTCAGTTAGGCTTACACAATGGAACACTGAACAGCTACCATAAAAAAGGTGTTAGCAATACTTTTTTGAAGTTCTGTGTTCTTACCGTAAGGATGTATTGTTAAGTGGGGGAAAAAAGTGCAGAAGACTGTTTATTGAATGCTGCCTTTTGTATAATAGAAGAGAATATGAATATAAATCATTTTTATATTTTCAAAAGGGAATTGTGAATGAATAAACTAAAAACTAATGGAAATAATTTTAGGAGAAAGGAGAGAAGAATGGGGAGAATTATGAATGGAGACAAAATACATGGGAGTGTACCTCGATTGTACTTACATTTGACTCTGGCATCATATAGTTGTCTTAGGTAGTAAATATCCAAGAAAATTAAAAAGAAGTCACTGTAAAATAGATAAATAAACTTATGGTCATGCAGAGAAAAAATTAGTTCAAGGAATCTAATTTTTATTGAACATTTCTTGTGGAATATATTCTATGTTAAAAAAATTCTTCAAAGTAATTGTAACTACATTCAGTATATGTGTAGAAGGAATATTGATATTATATTAAAATTATTATGCACAATTTTAGAACAAAATAAGAAACAGTATAAAGAAGTAAGATTCTTCACATAAGAGAAAAAATATAAAATTGAAGAAGCTACATAAAAACCCTGAATATTTATATATAATTATGAATTTATTTTTTTTCTTTTCAAAGGTTACATTTTCATAGCATTGCCACTGAAAAGGCCTAGAAGTAATAAACCCTTAACAATGAAGTAGAAACTTTATGTGATTTATCTATATCTCCTTGTTCTAAGAAGAGGCAGAAATTCCTGACAAATAACTGTGATTCTTGGTCTGTGCCAGGAAATGTTCAAGATGATCCTGAGATATCTTTACATTCTAGAAATCAAGAAAGATATCTAAGATCAATTGGATAGTGTCAAAAATACTTTAGAGCTAACCGGAAGGGGCCTTTTATTGTCTTCATAGATGAACAATTTGAGTATCAAAAAGTGATCCAACTATTTCAAGTACATAAAAAATGCATAGGTTTAAAATATACTAAAATTAAAAAATCAGGAAATGGACTTTTTCAGTTTATTTGTAAAGTTGCTATGCCACCAACTCATTACTTTATAAATGGATAAAAAAGATTTAAGTATTTTCCAGCCTTTCCTGTAAAATTGTGTTTTAGTATAACAAGTTACTCAGGAAAAATTCTTCATAGCAGAATTCTAGTTAGTAAAGGCAAAGGAAATTATCTAATTAGATAATCCTTAATGAAATGGTGAGTCTATAAAAGGAACATTAGTAGTTCCTAAAATCATTAGATGAAAAACTGATGGTAAGGACTTCCAATTGGAGGGCTGATACCATCTGACCAAGTGATTTTTAACATCACAAAAATTGGGACAACCAGATATGTGCTTTGTGAAATAAGAGCCACATAGCACCTATGAAACTATTTTGCCTAAGAGAAAAGAGTAATAAAATGAACTTAAATCTAATTGAGTCTTAGATCTATATCATCTTATAGGAAATATGGAGAAATAGAAAAATAAGTTAAGTAACATCAAGGTGAAACAAATACCAAAAGTAAAAAATTCTCTGAACAAGTCGTTGACATGGGCAAAAAGAAAATGGCAGTCTAAATAATAGCAACCTAATGCTCTCTAAGGAACTGTTTGAATTCTAATTTGAGCACACTTATTGTAAAAAGACATCTTTAAGACATCACAAGAATTTTGATGTGGCTTAACAGGAAGTTAAAATTTTTAATTGCAACCACAAGAATGGGAAGTTATACTCCAAAAAGTGTAATATTTCAAAATACATTCTGCTGTCACATATAACTAAAAAAGAAAGTTGCTTGTAAAAATTGTAATTAATTATTTTATGTGAGGATATTAGCATTTAAAGTAAACTTTTGTCAGATGGACACTGGGTAACGAGTTGATGTCTGGCATTTTATCTTGTATTAGGCTGGTGGCAGGGAAGGAGGTCAGAACATAAACAAGTCTGCCAAAATGTTCAGAGCTATTGAAGGTAGACAGAGAACAAGGAGATTCTGTGCTCTATTCAACCTACTTTCTACTTTTTTAATTGTTTTTTTAAAAAAGCTAGAAAAAGAAGTCTGTTGCTCTGGAACTAGAGAGCCTATGCTCCCCTGATTCCACCTTGTATTAGCTATGTTATAGTGTATATGTTACTTAACTCTAAGCTTTACATGTCTTTATAAAAGTTGAATAATATACCTGCTTTTTAAGGAATACAGTAAGAAATAAATGCATCTAAAATAGTTAGAACAATGCATGGCACATTATAAGTATTTTTATCTATTATTGTTATGTATCTATTTTTCCTAGTAAAAATGACTCAGCTCTTTAGATGGGGAACTGAGTCCTGCTAATGGGAAAGGGTATGTGTCAATAGTGGTAAGAATGAAGAATTTAGTATTATGTTTTCACTGTAAAATCAAGAATACCTTAATATATGGCCCAGGGCACATGACATCTACAACCTTTTAAATGTATTCTAGTTTTGTTTCTTTTTTCCTATCTGGATAGTCTTTCCGCCATTCCCCTGAAGCAGCTCTCATTATTAGACATCTACACTTGGGTGGGAACAGGAGTATTTGAAATGTAGTAGAAAAGCTGGAGGATGACTAAAAAGAATTAAGCAAATGAAGAGTTTTTGTGACAAGTCTAGACTTTTTGGTAGTACTTTATGAAGTCAAGATTATATGACCTTGGAATCACTTGTAGGTATCACCCTTTAGTCTTACAGGTGCTCATATAATTGCCCAGTTTTCGAAGAAACTTCTTGATGAAGATATTTCTATTTTTTCTGGATCAGAATTGTTACCTGTGGTAAAAGGAGCTTTTATTTCTGTATGTCGTCAAATATATGGTACATGTGAAGGCTTACAGGTGTTACTGCCTTATAGTTTGCATGAATCTATAGCGAAAGCATGGAAGAAGGTAAGCATTTTTAAGTTTCATTTTTTCCAAAACTGCAGATGTTTACTTCAGATATAGGCATCATTGTAGTATCACATTGTGGAGAAAATATTTGGGGTATCACATTTGATTTATTTAGCATCAGAGTATTCAGGGGACACAAAGCTTCTTAATCTGATACAGGAGGACTTCACTATTTCCTGAGAATTAACAAGATACTTTCAAAGTGTTTTCCTCTGATAGGAATGATTTTAGATAAATTCTCTTTGCATATAGTAACGTTCTTTGGAACTTACTTCTGAGACATTTTTGGAGGAAAGTTGTGTTTTGTTATGGATGGTGGAGAATATAATGTAACAATAACTGTACATTATGTATGTATTAAATGGATTACTAAGCTTTTGTACATTTATTTATATACTCATTTATGAAATACTTATATGATGCTTAACAGACATAAAATAAGTTTTCTGGGTAAACTAATTTAAGTATATAAAGCACAAATAAAGATGCTGTACAAGAGATATTATGACTAGTGCTATCAATAAGAAAATGAATAATGTAAATCAATCTGTTAATTTTTAGACAAGTTTGATGTCAGAAAGAGTTCCTACTCCAGTACAGGGTTCTGATTCTGTTTCTTCAGTAAGCCAGGAATCCCAAAACATGTAAGTAAATTTGGTAAACTCATCTGTTCATTAATTTGCTGAATTAATTTAAAAATAATTTATTAAAATTATTAAACAATAGATAGATAATTATAAATATAATTATAAATAAAATTGTTATTAAATTATTTAAATTGAGTACTATGGCAAAAACATTTTACAAGAAGGCAATGTTTATATACAAGTTTAAATTAAATTACAGTTCAGAGAATTTTGTGATACTTGTAACCTTTAAAAAATTTTAGCAATATTTATTATACTTGCTTCATTCTATACTTAATTTTGGGTTAGGAAACTTGATGTACTGAATTGCTTCCAGAAAATTCTAAAAATAAAATTTTAATTGGAGTGGTCAAAATAAGTAAAATATTTTCAGATGTTAGCAAGGCCCATTTATACTTAAATATGGGTGGGAGTGCTGTTTAGTTAAGTTTTGGAATTCGAAAATTATTTAAATCAGAATTTATTACAATTTTTGATTTAGATGTTTCTCTTTACAGATATCAATAGATAATGGAGTCAGGTTAATGGGGAAAATATTTTTGTAAAAAGTAAGATCTAGGCTGGGGATGTGGCTCAAGTGGTAGCACGCTTGCCTGGCATGCGTGCGGCCTGGGTTCGATCCTCAACACCACATACAAACAAAGATTTTGTGTCTGCTGAGAACTAAAAAATAAATATTAAAAAAAATTCTCTCTCTCTCTCTCTGTCTTTAAAAAAAAAAGTAAGATCTGATGACATGTTCCTGGATTTGCTTGTAATTTTATAATTGACTATTGTCTTAGTCTGAAAAGATAATTATTAGGGAAAACTTTGAGGGATTTTTTTTTTTTTGTAGAAACTTTGGAGGTAAATTTAAATTTTTTCTTAGAAACTTTGGAGGTAGATTTAAATTTTTTCTTTTTCCTTTTTTTTTTTTTTAGGTAGGCATATTTAAATTTAATCCATTAAACAAAGATGTTTTGTATTTTTTTTTTCTTTTTTAAATTTTGTTTTAGCCATTGATGGGCTTTTATTTTATGTATTTATATGTGGTGCGGAGAATTGAACCCAGTGTCTCACACATGCTAGGCGAACACTTTGCCACTGAGCCACAACCCCAGCCTGTATTTTCTTAACAATATAATGGTTCAATAAATACTTAATTCTCTAGAAAATACTAAATATTTTTTCCTAACACAGGAAACACTTATATTAGCTGCTGTGTTTTTTTTCGCCTTGCTTTGAGACAATGAGAAGAAACATTTCTGTATTTTTGTTTTTAGATTTTTTTTTTAGTTTGACATCCTTTCATATGGCTTGTCACTTTTTCATTTTCATTCATGCTTCAATTTTCCACTCACTCATCCAATTATTAGACTGAGTAACTACTCTATTAATTTCTGAGGATGCTTACAGACCTATGGGAACATAGTATGTAGTATAGATAGAGTACAGTAAAGACAGCATGGTGGTAGATTCTGCTAGCTGTACGATATGGGCTATAAAGGGTTTCTTGGGAGCCAACTTGTGGGGAAATCTAGAAAAAATAATTGTTAAACTGAGTTTTAAAGAATACATGAATACTAACTGAGTTAAAAAAGATGAGGATGTTATTTCAAATGGAAGAAATAATGTGGTCAATAGGCTAGAAGTGATAGGGCACATAATTAATGTATTTAACATTTTATGTCAGCAATATTTTTAGACTCTGATGTTAGTGGATGAAGGAACTAATAAATTATATGCCACTCACTCACTTGTGAAGTCTGAACCTATTAATAGAGAAGCCAAGCATACCAAAACACTGATTAACATGGACTTCCTAGTATTGGTATCAGGAATGGGACAAGTTGAGTTCAGTTGCAGTTGGCAGTGGGCAGCTACAGGCTTCACTCTAAGGCAGAACTTGATGCCATCAGAAAGCTGTATAGGAGAGTAGAGCAGAATGTGTGATTCCTACAGGCCGATGGGTCCCCAAAAGGAAGTGGACTGGAGGAGAGGCCTTACTTAGCCGGTTATGTTTAATTCACCCTTCAGATTTTCCAAATTTCTCCTTCTCCCATGTAGGAGGAGTAGATATTTAGGAGTAAGTGCAGAGAGACAGTGTTAAAATAGAGATGTGCTACACATGAAAATTTCTTTTTTCCTTTTTTAAAATTTGTTTCTACACCAAAACTTGATGCCAGGGAAAAAGGAGGTTCTCCAATCCCTGATGTTATTATCTGTGTTAGAGCTCTTCATAGAGACAAAACCAATAGGATCTATTTATATATCCATATGTAAATATAAATCCCCATAAATTTAGGGGAATTGACTCACATGATTTATAGAGGCTAAGTCCCACCCAGGTTTTCTGTAAATTGGAGACACTGATATGCTGATAATGTTGCTCAAAGTCTGAAAGTTTGAGGACTGGAGATCTTCTGGTATATATCCTGGAGCCCAAAGGTCAAATAACCTGGAGTTCCAATTTCAAAGGAGAGAAGAGGAGTGTATCCCAGCTCTAGGTTAGAGACAGGCCAATTCCCCCTTTCTGTTTTTTATTCTAGTCTATCTCAGCTCCTAATCAACTGGATGGTGCCTTTCTACATGGGGCTGGGATAGATCTTTGCCACTTATTCTCCTAAGATTCTTGCATTATTAATCTCCTCTGGAAACACCCTCATAGACACATCCCCAAATAGTTCTTTGCCCGTTTTCTAGATATTCCTTACTGAAGTCAACATCTAAATTATCTATCACAATGTCTTAGAGAAATAAAAGATATAATAAAGCTGTTGATAAAATAGTCAGAACTGTTTTCATTAGAATTCACTTTACCTAAAAGAGTTGAGTTTCTTTGTTCTTTTGCTTTATTGAGATAGCTGATGTAAGATAGGCATTATTTGTTTCTTGATTCTTTGGTAAAACCTGAATGGATAATCATCCGGAATAGTTTACTAGGCTTATGTCTGCAATAGCTGGCACCAGATAACTATTCCTTCCTTGAGTGAATCAATGAAAGAGTTAATGAGTAAAACTTTCCCTAGCCCCAAATCCTAATGACAGTACGACTAACATTGATGTGATAAAGGTAAAATTAAGAAAGAGTAACCAGTATAAACTTAGTATTTTTGTGTTTTAATAATTTTGATCTTGTATTTTATGCTCCCTTTATGGGTGCTTACTATATTGAAGATAGAAGCTGATGCATAATACTGTTAGGATACTGATGTCCTTTCAATCTAAAGATTGATTCAAAACTCCAAAAAAAAGTTCTACAAGTTTGGTTTGCCTTATATCAATGACTGCAAGCTATTTGAGACTATCATTAGGATCACAATCGAGAAGATTATAATCATAGAATAAAACAAGATGCCAAACCTAACCCAACCAACCTTTAAAGTGCCTTTGGTCAAATTGGAGGGATTCCTTGAACTGCAAAGTTCAACTGTGATCTCTCCAAAATTAAACACCAGAAATTTAATAACCATGAGTGCATCTAACTCTCCATATTTGCTCATTTGAAGAATGTAGTTCTTCATGCTAACAAAGCAATCTTTGCTACTGCCCCTCCCCCAGACTATAGAGTGATAACATTCCATGGTCTGATCTTCCTTCTGGCTTGAAAATTTGGATATATTTACTAAAATTTGAAGGAAATATAAACAATATTAGCAGAAAATATCTACTAAAATATATGCTTTTATTCCCCAGAATTATATGTACTCCTTCATATCATACAGTGACATGATTTTCAAGTTCTTTTGTACCCCCCGCCATACACTTTTTTGGGAAGGAGTCATTTAAACTTAATTTTCTGTAATGGCTAATTTAAGATTTCCATTTCTTCTAAGTGACTTTTGCTTATATTTTCCAAAAAATAGCATTTTATCTCTGTATTTACATATTTTTATCATAAATTTATTTGAGTATTTGTATGTGATTTAAAAAGAAAATGTTCTCCACTTGCCATTGTCTCCACTTTTTTATTGTTAGTATTTTTTTACTTTTTCTCTCTTCTTAACAATTCATTACATTTGTTTTTAAGATTGGATTTGGGTTTTATAATGTTCTCTTTTCCTTTCTCCCTCCTTCTCTACCTCTCTTATTTCTGTAGTAGTGGAAAGTGAAAAAGGGATTGAGAATGGAGATTGGGCAAATAAATCTACATTAGCCACACTCACTAATTTTGATGTGTAGCACTTTCATTATTAAGCTGATTTATGTACTTTTTGAAAATTTTACATTAGTCTTTAATACATGAAATATTTGGGATGTATTTTCTAGTTGTCATAGTTGTTACTACTTTATTTTATTCTTGATTTAGATGCTTTTCAGAGACCATCAATTGTATGTGTATCTTTTTTTACATTAGTTAAATTTACTTTGTGACCTATTATAGGGTCAGTTGAAAGAAAAATCTGTTTGCTTGAAAAGAATATTCTTCACTTGAAAGCTGGTTATTTTGTATATGTGTGTGTGTGTGTGCGTGTGTGTGTATATATATATATATAACTTTATAAAACAGAACTATATATATATAATATATATATATACACACACGCACACACACATAAAAGTAATTACATAATTTCTCATTCTTATAACTTTGTTTTAAATTTTACCATATTAATGTTGCTAAGTTCATTTTGCTTTAGTTTGTATTTGTATACCATATTAGTTAAAACTATTGCATAGAACTCAGTAAGACTTTATTTTCTGCATATAATAAGAATTCTCAAGAATAGGCAGACATGTTGTACTTGTGTTTTGTGTTTTGACCCAATCTTTAAATTTCTTTTTCTTTTTTTTTAAGGTGACTTTAGGGTTTTTACATTTTACATTTTTCTGATACTATTTTTGGGGGTTTATTATTTTTTCTTTTGTATTTTATGTTGATGTTCTATTGTTTTTTTTTTCCTCCTTTGCTGTCTTATTTTAGATTGATAAAATGTTTCTTATTCTGTTTTTTTTAAAGTCATTATCACTATGATGTCTGTGTATATATTTAAGTATATCTAATTTTTGTGGAGGCAGGTACTGGGGATTAACCTTACGGGCATTTGGCCATTGAGCCACATCCCCAGCCCTATTTTGTACTTTATTTAGAGAAAGGGTCTCACTGAGTGGCTTAGCACCTCACCATTGCTGAGGCTGGCTTTGAATTTGCAATCCTCCTGTCTCAGCCTCTTGAGCTTCTGGGATTACAGGCCTGGGCCCTGTGCCCAGCTTAATTTATATTTTTTAAGTGAAAGTCTAAAGTTAGTAGGTATATATTTCATGTCTTGAGATGCAACATGGATCTTAGCACACTTTCATTTATTCTCAATGCTTTTTAGTTATCTAGAATTTTGCAATTTATTTCTTTATAGTGTCAAATACTAAATTTGTTGAATGTGTTTAGTATTTTTAATTATAATTTTAAAATTTGTGATTTGTTTTAATAGTCTTAAGTTTCCAAACATAGTTATCCTTTAATTATTCTTTAATAATTTTTTTTGTGTGTGTGTGTGTGTGTGTGTGTTTGTGTGTGGTGCTGAGGATTGAACCCAGGGCCTTGTGCATGCTAAGCAAGCACTCTACCAACTGAGCTATATCTCCAGCCTTCTTTAATACATATTTGAGGGTGGTTAACTATCTTTATCTTTTTATGTCTGAAAATGTTTATTTTCCTTCCAACCAACTGTCTTCTGCCACCTACACACATATTTTCTCTTTTAAGTGGTAGTTTATTTGAATATAGTGTTAAGAGAGAGAATTATTTCTCATCAGTATTTGGAGCTATTACTTTATTGTTTTCTGGAATTTATGGTAACTGATATAACCCCTTGTTTTTAGATAATGTAAGTTAATCATTTCTCTAATGGCCTTTTAAAAATTGTTTTGATGTTTGCCTAATTTCTGTGATTTAAATATATCATTTCTGGTTCTTAAAGTATTTTATCAATTCTAGAAAATTATTATTTTTTTTAAACAATACATTTATATGTTTATTTATTTTTATGTGGTGCTGAGGATCGAACCCAGGGCCTCACATGTGCCACACAACCCCATCCCCAATTCCAGAAAATTCTAAATCCTATCTTTTAAAAATTTTAGTTGACAAATAATTTTATATGTGTGTATGTATATACATGAAGTTCAGTGCTTTTCCAATTTTTTTCTTTTCTTTAGGGATCCTTTCAATTTTTTTTTTTTCAATTTTTTCTGAGGAGCAAATAGTTGGTCTTTCTTATAGGTGTGTACTGAGAAAAAAATTGACATTTCCCCAAAATAAAATAAAAACCTATGAAAATAAAATGATAATGTAGAAAATATGCTTTAGAAAGTCAGAAAACAGAACTTTATAATGAATAGAAAGTACAGAAATAATGGAGAGTCAAGGCTTAGAGATTCCAGAAAGAGCAGAATTATAATGGGAGAGTAGAATAAACTTAAGGCATGGATGAGAGAAGTGGTGGAATAGAAATGCTGACATATGGAGTTAATATTTAATTCAGTGAAAGAAAATTATTGGTATAGAAGATATAGGAATAAAAGAAATCACCATCTAAGAAACCATTGTTTCAGTTCTACTTAAAAATATCTATTGAGTAGTTAGCTACCATTTGTGTATCCATAAATTTATTTATTGGCTATCATCTTTCTTTTCAGTTGAGTGTACTAAAAAAAGCTCTTTCTTTTACCTGTTTCAGTATGGCTTGGGAAGAGAATTTGTTAGATGATTTATTAAATTTTGCTGCCACTCCCAAAGGATTACTACTTCTTCAAAGAACAGGTTCCATCAATGAATGTGTGACATTTATGTTCAACCGATGTGCAAAAAACCTACAGGTATGTATTACCATCTGTCACAGAAAAAAAGAATTTTTGTTGTTTAAAAGCCATTAAGAGCATCATTCTGTTTTCTGTGCAGGGAGAGGTTATTAAGTCTCAATTGAAAAGCCATATAGCATCATAATACTTGATATTTTTTTTAGGAAAGCATTAGAGAGTTGATATTAGTGTCTGTGACTGTGTTTACAGAATTGCAAACAGCCAGATGGAATTTAATTCAGTTCATCATCTTGCTGTTTTTATAAATATGATATCAAACATCTGTATGTACTGAAACTGGGTATAACTTCTAGAGGAAAAAAAACTTGAATCTATATGTATGTTTGAATGTTTATGCTTCAGTGTTTAAAAAGACACAAAATTATTTATAGAAGGATTATATGTTTTTAATTAATTTTAATTGAGTATATATGATAGCAGAATGCCTTTGAGTCATTGTACACAATTGCAGCACAACTTTTCATTTCTCTCGTTGTACATGATGTAGCATTGCACCATATGTGCAGTCATACATGTACCTAGGTAGAGGGATTATATTCTATTGTTAAATAAAATTTACAATATGAGCTAATCTTTAATCAGATAGTCAGAGGCCACTGAATTGTATTCAGTTTTCTTTTGAGTATATATTCCTAGAGATATGGTCTTTTTAGGATCCTAGGTATGTTTTTTTTATTTTAAATGTTTTTATTAGAGCATTGTAGTTTATATAATAGAGGATTCACTTTGACACAATCATACATACATGGAATATATTTTGCTCTCTTTCAGTGCTCTATATTTCCTCTTTTCCTCCACTTCTTCCCCTATCTGTATTCTACTGATCTTCCTTCTATTTACTTATTGCTTTTTTTAAATTGGTGCTTTATTGCTTTTAAGTGTTTTTCTCTGTTATTTCTTGGCCTTCTGGCTAAGATCAAGTGTAATTTCTGTTGTTACCAGTGTAAAAGTGTTTTCCTTCTCTGTCTTGTGGCAGCTGTGGTGTTTGACATTATTAGATTGCTTAATGCCTGTTTTTTCCCCCTTCTTACTGTCTTTAATTCTAATTTTCTGCTTTTGTTTAAATGTATAAGAAAACAAATATTTCAATCTTTTGTTGTCTGTACACATGAAAAACAAGTAATTTCTGAATGAATTTCCCTGATTACATTTGGTGGATAAAATGTATCTATATTGGTTCATGGTCTCATGTTATTAGGTTTATATGTGTAAATACATGATTTTATTTTGTTTTATTGAAATGAACTTCTAGTATAGAGAATTTAGTTATATCTGTGCTTCAATGCTGTCTTCATCTAGTGCATGATTCCTCTTTTATTGAACATTGGACTATGAATTAAGGAAAATGGGAAATGTGACTAATAAAGATAGAAAAGAAAGACAAACTTATAAAGACATGGCAACAGAAAATTTGAGAAATAAGCCTTATTTTCCCCACGTTTAGTTTTTAGTTCCTAATTTGTATTTTTTTGCCCTTAAAACTGAGAGTACAGTTTGTATTTTAAAAGTCTGAGATTAAAAACAGATATGTTCAGTGAAATGTTTAGAATATATAAACTCTTAATGGTAGCTGTTCAGAAGTCAGACATTTTATAAACCACGTGACTTTAACCAGTCTGAGGCAGAGTTCATATTGTAATATATTTCTCTATTTTTTATTCTGATTTATGCTAAACAATTTATATATACTTTGGCACTGTACCCTGAATACATATATAATATTTGTAAGGCAAATTATTTGAGAATTTTTACAGTGCTCTATTAGAAACTGGTATATTAACAACTGGGACTCTCTTTGTTTATTCCCTTCTTTAGGAATAGTGCCTCTAAAAATAATTGTCATTTTAAGAAGAAATCTAAGTTGTTAGATGGCTTAAAAGCATGATGAAACTGGAAGTCAATAGAGGTTTATTAATAAGGACATTTATTGAGGAACCAACTGAAAAAGTAATAATAGGGCAATAAAATTTAGAGTTGGAGGCACTCTCACTTTTCATCTGGTTTGTTTCTTATTTTGTGTTTGAGGAGACTTAGGTCAAAAAAGGTAAGTGACTTGTTGAAGGTTATAGAGTTAGGAGCAGAATGCAGATCTGAAATAAGATTGTCAAAATAGTAAAGACTCATTTTTGTGTAGTGTTTTGATTTTTTTCCTGCTGTTATCATCTTGAAGGAATATTTGATATTCCTATTAATAAAAACAGTAACTCTGTATATAACATGTATGAATGAAACATTAGCATGATTTTTTTTTTTGCATCTTATTGCTGTCTTATTTACTTGTTAGATAAGTAGGCAGAAAAAGTTTGGCTATGGAGTTTTGGTTACACAAGTGGCATCAACAGCAGCAGGTGCAGTAGCACTGCAAAATTCAGGTAAGTGTTTTGTTTTAATTAAAAGTATAGTTATTTAGAATGAGCAAGAAAACTGAAAATTTAACTGGTATGATCAAATATCAGGATATTTACTCATAAGTTCTTTTATCCAAGTTAAGCCTTATATTGAACTTACAGGATTTCCTTATTGTATTTCCTTTTTTAATGAAATTCCACTGAGAATTTTTTTTGTATGAAATGTATACATCCTTGTACTTTTTTCTTAAAGCAATGATATATAATGAACTAAACTGAAATATACTTGATGCTTTAAGAATCTGTCATCATTTTATGAGCCAGGATATCATCCTCTTTTGGATACAGTCCCATCTGACAAGATTCTCTAAGGCTCATTTTCAGTGGCTTATATGTATGTCCAAATTCACATTTATTTATAATGACTATCATACATACATACCATTTCCTTATGCCTTTTCTTCCCCCTTTGAAAGCATTTCTAATCACTCAGCCCACACACTAACTTTGGAGTTTACAATCAGTATTATTCAATATCAGTTGGATTTGTAAGAAGTTAAAACACTGGGAACTTAATGTGTCATATGTTAAGGTTTACTCTGAGCACTGAATAAGGTATAATTCCTAATAGAGATACTGATTGCATTTTTAAATCTTAGAGTTGATGAATCATGACATCAGTGATCACTATTGAATCTCTCCTTAAATGAATATATATTTCTTATGGTACATTTTAATTTATTTTTTTGGCTGAAGTAATTTGTGCTACTTGTATAATGAAACATGTTTTTGGACAATAAGTATCCTAAACTGAACTACGTGTGTTTTCTTCTTAGAATAAAATTCATGTGGTATATAGTACATAAAAGCAAATTAATTGAAGCATTTGAAGTCTAGATTCAATTTCTAATCTTATTCTTGGTCAAGCCATTGTAGCTTCTGAACCTTGTATCATCAAATTATCAAGCTTTAAAAAAAAATTCTTTATTTGTGGTTATAGACGGACAGAATGTCTTTATTCTGTTTATTTTTATGTGGTGCTGAGGATTGTGAGGATTGAACCCAGTGCCCCATACATGGTAGGCAAGCATTAACTGGCGGATTTAAAATTTTAACCCTTGTATTTTTGTTTTAAGAGCCTGCATTTTTCTGTTATAGGAGAATACTCTTACTATTCAAATATTATGAGCTTACTGAGATTATAATTAGGTGTTTTTACTTTTTCTGTATGATTTGATTTTTCATGGAGGAATTCAATAATCAAGTTTAGCATTCATTTTCATTTAGTTATATAGTATTAGACATGAGAAGTATTTAAAGACTGTTTAACTTTTGCTGTGACCAAAAGACCCAACAAGAACAATTAGAGGAAGAAATGTTTATTTTGGGGTTCATGGTTTCAGAGCTGTCAGTCCATAGATGACTGATTCTGTTCCTCAGGGCCTGCAGTAAGGCAGGACATCATGGTGGAAAAAAGTTGCAGAGAAAAGCAACTGGGTGCATGGCACCAGGAAGGGGTGAGAAAAGGGGGAAAGGGAGAGGGAGTTTCCTTCATTATGACAAAATATAAAATCCAAAGGCATGCCCTTGATGATCTACCTGCTCCAGCCACACCACACCTCCTATCATTTAACTTTTTGGAGATACCACATATCTAAATCGTAGCCGCATGGTTTACATATGTGGAGGATGCCACATGTCTAAACCATAGCAATATGGTTTGGTGTCCCTCAAAAGTTTATGTGTGAGACATGCAAGAAGGTTTAGAGATGAAATTATGTGTTATGAAGGACTTAACTTAATCAGTGCATTAATCCCTTGATAGGGATTTTATTAACTGAGTGGTAGCTGAAAGCAGGTGGGGTGTGGCTGGAGTATGTAGGTCATTGGGGGAGTGCTTTTGGGGTTTATATTTTGTCACGATGAAAGGATCCCCCCTTTCTCTCTTTCTTTTTCTCTTTCTCTTTTCTGGTGCCATGTCTGTATTGGAGCAAAAGTTATATGAAATGCAAACTTTTTCTAATTTTGGAATTGAAATTGCCAAAAAACATACTTATGTTCTTTTGATGCCTACCCTGTTTCCTTATACATTCTTTTCTCTCCCTTCATACCAAAGCACACAGCCTTTCAGAGGAAAGTATAAATCTTATAATTTTTAAAAAGAAAAACAGAGCTGTTATTGGCTAAGGATGAAAGCTTTAACTCAGATTCAGCAGTCATTTAGAAAAATAGTTTTTCAGAATTTTTTCATTGAAGATTTTTATGGTGTTGGTGTCATAAAAATATACTGACAATAGCAGATATCATTTTTATCAAGAGTGGAGATTATTTCTTATAGAATAAGCAAGTATGTATCTTCTGTGAGAGTGGACCAGTCTTTCACAGAGATGATTATCTTTCTTCCATAGGAAATATTATACTATAAATATGACATGAATTAATAATTCTTCCTAGGGTTTATTAGTGCACTTATAACTGAATTATGGTCCACTCTGGAATGTGGAAGAGATGATGTTAGGGTAACCCATCCCAGATCTACTCCAGTGGATCCTATTGACCGAAGCTGTCAAAAGGTAAGAAGTTATTGAACAAATAATATACATATTTGAAATGTATCTTACAGAAATGACTTCATTCAGGCTTTATGTATGTTTAGTTGTAATCAGAATACTTCCCTAATATGTCTTCCTCTCTTTTTCATATTTTTTTTTTTTATTTTTTCAAAATAAATTTAGTGAACAATAGAAATACCACTATTTCTTGGTAATAACATTTTCAACTTGCTTTTTTTCATATTATTTTTATTAGAGTTCTTTCCCTTAAAAGGAGTAATAATGCACCAGTCATGTTATGAAGAAACAGATCCCCAAACAAACAAAATCCAAGTAATGAAAACAAAAATCCAAGAAGCTTTTTGGCCATAGGCTTGAATATAATAAAACATTTTCATGATTATTTGTCATTATTATTTGGTGGGCAGAGAGAAGATGCTATCATTTAGAATAATGTGGCAGAAAAAAAATTTAACACCCGTGTAGTGTTCTGTATAATTAAATGACTTTTTTACATTAACATATTCATTTTATTTAGATGAAGATGATTCCTAAATTGACTTTATGGGAATGTGGATTATTTTTTCCAAAGGTTGTCACAAAATTAGATATATAAAAAAAGAAAAACCCAACATTTCAGAAATCCCTCTTTCTAGACTGGTAGACTATTTCACTTCTGTAAAAACTATAAATTCTGGAAAAAATAATTTAAAATAGAATGGTTAAAAGTATTGCAGTGATGAATAAATAGGCAGAAAATGAAAGAGAGTCAGTGTGTGGATGGTACTACTTGACTCTCTGGATTTATCAGATTTTTGCTTGAGGACAAATACCAGTTGATACTCCATAGATAGAAATATAGACTAAAACCCCTAAAGAACCAGAATACACATTTTAGCCCTACAAAGCAGCTGGGAAATGGAGGTGGTTCCCTGGGAAAGATTATGCCATGTAGATGCCACTTCAAACTCTGTACATATATTTTCTTTCTGAGATATGTAGCCTAACCCTTAAAAAATGAATTAAACACAGGCTAACCCCTATACTTTAAAGTAAGCGTGAATTTCTAATTTTGTAGAGATTGCAGATCATGCCTACCAAAGATGTAAGAGTTTAGAGGTTGAGTCCAGCCAACATTAACTGCTAAGTTAAAACAAAACAAAACAATAAATTTAAAAAACCTACATTTTCTTTAGCGAATTTAACCAATCCAGAATCTGTGTAATGAATTTAATATATTCACATGATGCCTGAGATACAACCCCAAATTATTAGATGTTTGAAGGAAAAGGAAAATATGACTTATACTTAAAATAAAAAGCAACTAAGACATAATGGTGAAATGAAGAGTTTGGAATTATTTTACAAAGATTTTTAGCATTTATTAGAAATGGAATATGAAGGAAAATATGCATACAATGAATGAATGAAGTAGAAATCACTGATAAACAACAACTATATAAAAGAGCCAGATAGAAATTATTAAACTAAAAATCTTGTGTGAAACAAAAATTTTCAGGTGCATTTAACAGAAGATTTAAATATGGCAGAAGAAAGAGTGAACTTAAGCTAATAGAAATGATAAAATGTGAGATCAGAGAGGGGGAAAAGAAAGATTCAGTTGTTCATGAGCTAAATGGAAGTCTAAATTAAGATGGTTGGAATAATAAAAAGTACATTCTGTGACAATAATAGAATTATAAAAAGTCAGAAACTAGAAACTAGAAAAATTGGAAATTAAACATCATACTTCTGAATAACAGGCCGTCATAGTGAAAGTTACTAAGGACACTGGGAAATATTTCAAACTGGATGGAAATTTAGTGTATCAAAATTTTTGGATGTAGGTGTTAAGAGTGATATTTTTAGCTTTAATATTTATATTAGAAAATAAGAAAGATCTAAAATTAATGACTGAAGTCTCTACTCAAGGAAGCTAGAAAAAGAACAAGTATCCCCAAAGCAAAAGCAGAAAGCAGTAATAAAGATTAGAGCAGAAATCAATGAAACAGAACAAAGACAAACTAGAGAATGTAACAAAGCCAAAAGTCAGTTCTTTGAAATAAATCCTCACTAGATTAATCAGGGAAAGATCCAAAATTTTGAGTATTAATAATGAAAGTGGTGTGAA
This sequence comes from Marmota monax, assembly GCF_021218885.2. Taxonomy (NCBI): domain Eukaryota; kingdom Metazoa; phylum Chordata; class Mammalia; order Rodentia; family Sciuridae; genus Marmota; species Marmota monax. The sequence continues at coordinate 2,807,736 of NW_026694256.1, read as the reverse complement.
TGAAGATCCCACAGATGTAAAAGACCAATAAGTGAAAAGTAGCATTTATGCCCTTAGTTTAACAATTAAAGATGGCAAATTTCTTTAAAGATACATATAACTGAACTGAACCACTGTACCAGTGGTGGTGCATTAGGTTCATGCAGGAAAGCATGAATTGTACTCTTGTTACACTCTCACTTCTTTTCTTCTGAGATTATTATTATTTTATTTTTGTACTGGCCTAAGGGCCTCATGCATGTTAAACATATGCTCTACCATGGAGTTACACCCCCTAGCCTTGAAATTACCTCTTTGAGCCACTTTCTGAGTACTATCAAAATCATTTCCTTTAGAACTTTCTATCCAAAAAGTAAAACATACTTTTCACTTCTTTTCTGAAAACAGTTGTTAGTTCCTCTTTTCATAGAGGATAAAGATAATTATATAGCCACATCTCTGGAGCCAGCCTACTCCCTCTGTAGCCATCTTTCTCACCTCTCTTTACTTTGCTATGCAGTGTCATCCTCCTGATAACCCACCACCCCTCTCTGTTGTACAGTACCATAGGGCTGTTTAAGACACTGATTGAAATGATCTGACAGTGTATTTGTCCTACACTACACTGTGAGTCCTTGAGGACAAGGAGTATTCGTTTACTCATATGTTTTATTATTAGCATCTTGCATAACTAGTGATAATCTTCTGGAGTAAAAGTATTCTGAATGAATAAATAAGTGAATAGATGATCAAATCACCCTGAAATATTTTTAATGCAAGGAAAATTTGTGGCTTTACATGATTACTTTTATGTTTTAGTCTTAAACTGTATTAAGTATTTGACCTCCCATTTGTTTCCTTATTATTGTACAGAACATATTCATTTCTTCAAAACAGTCATGAGTAGATTTCTGTTTTAAGCTAATACAAATTTTAAGCTAATTAATGTCTGACACTAGCAGTACTTTTTAATGTATTTTTGTGGGAAACTAATGTAATTGTAAAAGTTTTAGTTGTAGAACTGCTTAATATATACCAGTTTTGCAGTATGCTTTTGTTTTTAAAAATGCTTAGCATGTAAGAAATGGATTTGTTTCTTCTAGAGATAAGCTTTTGAAGTCTTCTCGAATCTCTTTAAAATTCTGTTAAGGTTATTTTGGTTTAAATAAATTTATTGAATTATTTTTGTCAATTTGTTTAGAATATCAGAAGTTAACATAATTATATATGTGGTCCAAATTGTTTCATTTCTTAAGAGAAGAGGGTTCTCTAAATACAGATGGAGTTGTTCATATATAAATAATACAGAAACCCTTAATGTATTATGATACACGTGTTATATAAAAACTGTATGGCTTGTTCTATCACAATGGACATTTATTAAAAGTTTTTTTGTGATACGTTATTGTTATAGTTAGAAAAGCCATTTTTAAACTTAAAAATATTTATTTATAATAGTATCTAAATATTGCTGGATTCATATTAAGAACAATATGAAATGTTTGCATATCCAAATTATAAAGCATTTTAGGTTGTTCTTTTAGTTTATATTTTCATGATAACATTGAGTTGAATTAAAGTCAAGCTGTTTTGAAATCTGTTTCATTAATCATCTTTCTAGTCAATACCTGGTGATTAATTTATGTAGTGGTTTCCTAAGGCCATGAACCCTTTAGATTCCTTGCAAATTGATTTTATATGTGTTTAATACACGTAATCCCTAAACATTCTTTCCTTGATAATCAGCTTTTTCTTTAGTGCATACTTTTAGAGTAGTAAACTAACTTTAAATGACAACTAAGTTTTTATGTTGACAATTTTATAGCTATCCAGATACTTTTAAGTCATAGATTATGTTTTTTTCCATGTTGGTTAGAAGTTCCATCTTTATTTTAAGGAATATTACATTATTGGGAAAAATATGGATACTTAAAAAAATTTTAGTGTGAATTCATATTTTATTCAGAAATAGTATTTGTTTTAATCCCTTTAGAACATTCACCATATAAGCACCATTATTTGTTAAGTAACATTGCGTTTAGTATAAGGGAAGAGATATAAAATAAACTCTTCTTTCCAGGTTTTAAAACAAGACTGTGGAATGGTTATACTGTTAAATAAAAGATTATATTATGTTTTGCAATGAGTAATTTTAACCTGAAAATAAGAAATTATGGAGTAGTTCTGCCATCACTCTTCTGAGTATGTGTCTTTGTTCCAGACATTTATTTGGTAACTTAAGTTTTACAGGTATTAGGTGAGACATTGAGTTGTGTTCTTTTTAATTTTCTAAGTTTAGTGGAAATTGTTTAAAAATGTTAACTATTAAGTAGAACACTTAATAACTACAAATAAATACGATTAATATTATACAAGCCAAAGATGTGAGTATTGACAAAGTAAAGAAACTTCTAGAAGTAGATGGAGTTAATTGGAAAGTCTTAGGACAAGATATAGTGAGAACCTTGAAAACTAAGTGAAGTGGTAGGAGGAACTTGTTAGTATGAGTAAAAAAGTATTTTGAGGTGGCATTCAGTTAAGAGGAGGCTGAAGGCATATTTGATTGAAGTGTTGACTTCAAGCTGGGGAGTAATGGAATGAGGATTTTGAGATGGAAGAGAAGAAAGATGTCAATTACTGGGTAAAGTGCCTTTTGAATGTCAAACTGAGGAGTTTAACCTTGGTGTTGGGGATGGACAATCACTGACTGTATGCTTTTGAGTTGGGAAGCCAAAGAATGAAATTTGCCTGAAAAATACTCTTATTTGCTTTTAAGTGGATTAAACAAAGTGAGGAGCTTAAAAGTTTCATGTAGCGGCTGGGGTTGTGGCTCAGCTGTAGAGCGCTCGCCTCGCACATGCGAGACCCTGGGTTCAAGCCTAAGTACCACATAAAAATAAATAAGTGAAATAAAGGTATTGTGTCCAACTATAACTAAAAAATAAACATTAAAAAAAGTTTCATGGTTTATCTTGGTAAGATTGTACTAGAAAAATGAGGTTGTTTTGATAGGAAAAGCCATGACTTTTTAAAATTAACTACAATGTATAGACTAGTTGGATTTCTAGTGGATGTATTAAAAGATGATCTTATGAATGAGGGCAAGAAAATACAGGGTGTATTGTCTTGCCTAGAGTTTCTAATTCTTATTTTCTTGACTATCAGATATAGTAATATGAAGAATGACAGACATGGGTAATTTCATTTTTTTGTTAGAACGAAATTTTTAAGAGATGTATAACATTTTAAAATGTTTTCTAACTCTTCTATATGTTCTGTAATAGTTGTAGTATTATGCATCTTCAATGCTAGATTATTAAATGTTTTGTGCTTATATATAAGTGTGCTATGTTGATGTAGATTAATTAATTTTTTTTTAAAATTAGCCTTCATAATGAAACAAATATAACATTTGACTCTTTACTTGGATATTGTTGGAAAAAACAAAAGAACCATTCAAATGACTCTTTTCTCCCCTCTCTGTAAGTCTTTCCTAGCACTGGTAAACTTGTTATCCTACCCTGCTGTATATGAGCTCGTAGGCAATCAAGAGCTTCCCAACAAAGTGGAATATTCTCTTCGTGAAGTCCCAACATGTGTAATTGTAAGTCACTTTCTTTTAATTGTGATTTGGCCAAAAAAGAAGAAAAAAAATAAACCACTGTGTATGGCATATAAAGGCTAATTTGATTATTTATAACCAAGGATTATACATTTTTTAATTATCATGAGTAGAGATCTAATCCAGGCCACTTTACTGCATCAGAATACAGGGCTGTTTCTCCTCTACCAGGAAAGTGATTTAATCTAAGCAGAAATCTATGTAGAAATGAGTTTTAGATGATTCATTATGTTATTAGTCATACAGTACTGCTCCTTCATTGGCTAGGATAATTAGGAATAAATTATATCCAAGGAGTCCAATGCATTTTCTACTTATATTTTAATGGACTATATATTATTGCCCCATGAGGGCAGTATATACATATTTATTTAATTTGAGACTTGTTTTATACTCATAAAGTTAATTTAATCTTTAAAGTATATTTATCTTTGGGGTACATTTATGAATTAAACACATAAATGTAAATATATGCATATAAACATGGATAAATTATTATTTGATACTGAAATTCCATTATTAATTAATACTTTTTTTCTAATCATTTTGTCCCATATTTTAAACACAGTTTTGTTCTTTTGAATACTCTTAACCTTTACTAATCCTAAATATTTGAACTTTAAAAAACTTTTTTTAGGGAAATTTTTTGATAACTTATGTGAAATGAAACAGACACTTGTATCATTAAAGTTTTATCTAGCTCCTGTTATTTTCTTGAAGTTTTCCAGTTTCCTCTTATGCTTAAATTTTATCTCTTGATGCCTCTTAAGTAGTTTATATAGTTAGCCATTTATATACTGGTCTCTATCACAGCATTGGAGTAATTGAAGGAAAGAGGGATATATTGTCAATAGAATCTAGCAGAGATAGACATCCTGTAAACAGTTATTAAAATAATTATTCTCAATATTATTGGCTTTAAAGAAATTGATTAAGGAAACAGGTATCCATGAGTTTTCTTATTTAATGTAGAACAATGGCGTGAATGTTTATTTTCTTATTTAGTGTATATTCAAATTTATCTTTGCACTTATGAAAGGATTTGTCTTCTATTTAGCCTTAAGAAATTTAACTGAAAATAGTTTTATTACTTCACAGCTCCCAAAAGCACTATGTTTCAACACTGTAGAAAAATCATTGCTTTCCATCATCTTTTAAATGCATATAGATTTTCCAACTAAAAGTAACAACTCCCTTGATCTTTATCTTCTTATAGTTACCACCCTGTGGTTTGCTTTCTTTCCTGAAAAATCATTTGTACTTGAAGTTGGTACTTTTTTCTCTTCTATGGATTGAAGAAGCCATAATCTGGCATCTTGTCTGACTGCCTAACTGAAATATTTCTGCCAAAAATCAATAAATATTTAATTCCCTAATCCCAGGGAAACTCCCCATTCCTTTAACTCAATTTACTACTTTGCATCATTTAATATATTTTATTCACTCATTATTGTCATTCTCCTCTCCCCTGGATATGGCAATGTTTACTTCTACTTCTCCCACTTTCTCTGGTCTTTTCTGTACTTCTCTTCTTCTGTTTGTCACATATCCTCTAGAATGATTTCATTGAGTTTCATGGCTTCACTTGAATATTGACAACTCTATGACTTTTATCTATAACTTTCCTCCTAGATCTGTACTTTGATTCCCCTAGATAATGGGCATCTGGAAAATTCATTGGACTCTTGGGCTTAATGATTTCTACAACAGAATGTAGTGTTTTTCTTTCCTAAATCAATTCCATTTTCTGTTTTCTTATATTAGTATATGACACCATCATGTATACAATTAAACAAGTGAGAAACCTGGAAGTTGTTGCTGACTTTCCTCTATAAATGCAATAAATCACCATCTTCATAAACTTCATCTTTCCAATACCTTTTTTCCCCATTCCTATTAAGACCACCTTAGTTCAGACCCCCATTTCTTTTCTAGAGTACTTAAGTGAGACCCTAACTGACTTTTCTTTCAGTCTCAGCTTGTAAGTTATCCTCATACTAAGCAGAAGTAGTGTGGAAACCGGATGTAGTCTGGTTGTATGTGTGTGAGTGTGTGTGTGTATGTGTATGCATTTGTGTACACATGGAGGCTATTTCCTTTCTATTGTGGGCATTTTCAAGCTTGCATTAAAAAAAAACCAGTATAATGAACTCATATACTTATCACTAAATTTTAGTTTTTATGAAAATTCTGCCTCTTTTCCAGTTTCTTCCTTTTTACTTCTGGTTTTGTCTCCTGAATTAGGTATTCCATGCATAATGTCAGTTTGCCAGTAAATAATTTAGTATGTGTCACTGATAAGGACCTTTTTGTTTTTACTTTGATTTGAATTACCACCATAAATCCTAATGGCATTATCATCTCAAAATACTGGCTATAATCTCTAGATAGTATCTAATATGTAATCCATATAGAAGCTTCTGTCATTGTCTTAAAGTTATTTTTTTTTTTTTTACAGTTGGTTAAGTCATGATCTAAACAAGGACCATATGTATACTCAGTCTTCTTGTCTTCTAAATTTCTCTTATTCTAAACAGCTTTCCCTCCCTTTTTGTTTCCACACTATTGATTTATTGGAGAAACTGGTTTGTTCTTTTTGTGTTTTACTGATTCATTGCTTCATTAGCAGGTGTGAAGTGGTGATTCTAATTCTTTTTTTAAATTTAAATAAAATTCTTTAACGAAAGGTTTAGTAAAGGTAACCCTGAAATGCAGTTATTTCTGGAAGACAGAATAACTTCTTGACTGTTTGTTAATTTTCAGAGTAATGATTGGTGCTATAGTTATCTCTAAAAAGGAGGCTTTAGTGTTATTATTGTGAACTTCTGGTTTATCTATGTATATGTTTGATCCAGTGCAGTCTTTTTTTTTGCTTTTGATTTAGATATTCCTTCTTTGCTGTTGAGTATTTTGAATATTTGCACATATCCAACTGTTCAATATATTGCTTTCTTATGTACAATGTTCTAGACTCTTTTTGTACATTTTGTGGCTCAGGTATAGAATCATCCATCTTCAAAGACTTTTTTTTCTTTTTGGCAGAAATTGTTACTTAAAAACTTCTCTAGGCATCATGGTTAAGAGTTGACCTTATTTCTGTGCATTTCAGTAGATAGAGAAGGGAAATAGCAGATTGTTTTGTTTTCATTATTGAGATAAAAATTAGTAATTCGTATTGATATTTTTTATTTACTTGTCTTTGTTTTTTCATGAACAGTCTTAATTCTTAAGCTTTTTATTACATGGACAAAAATATTTATTTGCTGTATGGTAAAATGTACATGCAATAGTTTCAAAACAAAATACAGTCAACAGATGCATATTTCATTCCTTTGTCCTTAGCATATGCTTTGGGGTTTTATAAATAAAATACCATGATTTAAAAATCATTTGATGTAAATAAACCTCTACCATGTTAGCCTCTAAGTCTCTGCTTTGCCTGATTTACCACTAAATTAATAGGTTTGTTTTAGAATGTTTTAGAATTAAAGAAGTTTTTACTTCTTTTTTTCTTGCCATAGTTAAAATAAGATACCAAATTATGAAAAACCATTATGCAATTTCGATATATAAGTAGGTACATGTATATAATATGCTTCTGTATTAATCCTCCCTCCTCTTCCCCTTGTAGACGTTGATCTTTAATACCATACCTACTAGCCCAGTTTCTATTCAAATTCAAATAATAAAAATTATATAAAATAAAAAATCATTATTTTTAAGTGCTACCCACATTTCAAATTTTCAAATACCTGCTCTCTGCCTGATATAATAGGCTAGTGGCCACCATATTGGACAGCACAAATAAAGAGCATGGCTATTCTTTATAGGTAACAAATTTGTTTTTTGGTCTATTTTTTTCTAATGTCCTTTTAAAAAATATGTTTTATTTCCCTCTAAGTTTTTTTAAGCAGAAGAATACATACTGTAAACACTGACCTGCCCTTTACATTTTTCTCATAATTACATATCTTGGATTATTTCTTAGCAGAAACTAGAACTCCTCTTTATCCATTTTCCCCTGTAAAAGTCACATAATACTTTATTGTGTAGATGTGCTATATTTTATTTATCCAGTCTCCTATTGGTGGACACTTGGTTTTTTTCCATTGTTTTGCTAATAGGAATGATGTCAAAATTATTAGTCTGGCTTATATTTATAAGTGTGTCTGTATCTTTTCTATTCCTGTACAACAAATTCCTAACAAACCTAACAATTTAAAACAAACACCCATTTATTAGCACATAGTTTTCTAAGTCAGAAGTCCAGTACAAATTGCCTGAGTTTTCTGCTTAGAGTATTACAAGGCTAAAATCAAGTTGTTGGCAAGGCCAAGTACTCCTATAGAGGCTCTGAGCAAACATTTACTTCCTAACTATTATTATTGTGGCAGAATTCAGTCAGTGGATGCAGGAGGGTTTAAGTGTCTGGTATTAACTCAGTCTGCCAGGGGTTTCTCTTATTTTCTAGAGGCATATCTCAGGCCTTTGTTCTGTGGCCCTCTCCATTTCATAATAGGAAAACTCGCCTTATATCACATCTCTCTCATTCTTGGAATCTCTCAGAATTCCTATTTTGTGACCAGGTTGCTCATGTGATTAGAATTGGGCCTTCCTAGATAATCTCCCATATCAAAGTCAATTGATTAAGGACATTAGTTATATCAACAAAATTCCCTTTACATTAGTTTTTTTTGTGTTTAAAACCTTAGAATCTTGGAATCTGTCTTAGAATTCTGCCTACCATAGTATCTTGGGGCAGTGTTTCCAGAAGCATGATTACTAGATTAAAAAGTAAATTCATATGTATTATATACCATACATTGCTGGATTTCCATTCACTGGGAGTAATCATTTTGTCCAATCAGTACAGTATAGTACCTTCATCTTTGTAGGCTGTTTAAGAAGATTATGTGGTTGTTGGCTGCAGTGGTACACACTTGTAATCCCAGCCTCTCAGGACTCTGAGGCAGGAGGATGCCAAGTTCAAAGTCAGCCTCAGCAAAGCCCTAAGCAGTTAACAAGGCCTTAACCAATTTAGTGAGACACAGTCTCAAAATTAAAAACAAAAAACAAAAACAAAATAAAACAAGAAAAAATGGACTGGAAATGTGGCTCAGTGGTTGGTCAGAAGGTATTTATTTGACAGGTAATACAACAATTATATTTTTCTTGTTATTAACAGAATATTTTTTCTTGTGTTTATTTGCATTTATTTATTTATTTTTGTACTAGGGATTGAACCAAGGGTGCTTTACCACTGAGGTGTGTTCTTAGTCTTTTTATTTTTTATTTTGAGACAGGGTCTCACTAAATTGCTGCGAATCTTGTTAAATTGCTGGCTGTGAACTTGTAATCCTTCTTCCTTAGCCTCCTGAGTTGCTGGGATTACAGGCATGAACCCCCACACCTGGCTCTTTTCCTGTGTTTATGGCCATTGACATTTTCTTTCTGTAAATTTTTCATTTTTTGGCCTTTTTTTCTTTTTGTGTTGCTCTTTTTCTTCCCAATTTTTAAGAAATTTTTTAGATCTTAAGAACAGTATGCCTTATCTTTTCATGTATTTAGATCCACTATCCTGTGAAATTCTAGCCCCTGTGAACAGCTTTCACATTGTACTTTAGTAAGTTAAAGGTAAATGACATCAAGTTCCCCTAAAACATGTATAATTTTATATTGATTTTTAGTTACTATCACAGTTTTCAGGTCTTTGATAGTGGCATAAGGACATGGTGGTGTGTTAGATAGAGCTTTAGTCAGCTTTATTGCCACTGTGACCATAAGACCTGACAAGAACAATTAGAGGATAAAAAGTTTATTTAGGGGATCACAGTTTTAGTAGTCTAACTCTATAGAAGGCTGAGTTCATTCCTCAAGGCTCAAGGCAAAGGCAGAACATCATGGTGGAAGAGGTCTGGAGGCCAGAAGTCATCAAGGTGTCAGCAAAGCTATACTCCCTCCCAAGGCTCCAGGGAAGAATTCTTATTTGTCTCTTTGACCTATGACTTTTCTAGACATTTCATGTCTTGTTGCTGCTCAACTCTACTTTCTGCCTCCATGTTATGTGGCCATAAATCTGTATAAAGTGTGCCACCTGTGCTTTTTTTAATAAAGACAGTTGTCTTGGATTTAAGTTTTCAAAGATAATCCATAATGATCTTATTTTAAGAATCTTAATTATCTCTGCAAAGATCCCCCTTTTTTGAATTGGCTAACATTCATAGGTTCTGGGGGTTAGGACACAGAAAAAACTTTTTGGGAGTAGTGTCACTATGTAACTCACTATAACTCAAACAGGAGTGTGGCGTTTTCCTCTGCTTTCCCACTTTAAAACAATCCCAAGGAAGGGCTTTGACTGGTTTAATTTTATTCATAGGCTTACCAATGATATGCCACTCATAGAAGAGCAGGTGCAAGAATTATAGGGGAATTGTTATTGACCTACTCCTCACCTTTCACTTGCCTGTTTCCTAAGTAAAGGAAGTCAGTACAAATATGGCCTTTGTGACCACTGTAAATTGAGTAGGCATTCTATATAAATAGATATATATCTATTAATATAGAATTCTATTTGTTTTTCTAGGCTTGGTCTCAGTCTGACCTGCCATATTACTGAGCATATTCTCAGGCTTGATGATACTTTTAAAAAGCGATAGTTTCCGATTACTATTTGCAAGTCCCAGGCCTTACTTTCATTAGCCTATTGCTGGGAAGCTGTTTCTTGATTTAGGAAGCTGCTTCCTTTCCTGACACACGTTATGGTACTTAGAAACTGAAGCTCTCCATAAGACAGGCTTCCCAGGAGTTTCGTTTTCTTCCCTAAGTGGTGATACATCAATGTAATCCTCTTCGAAGCAGAAATTATTTACTGTAACATTTGTTCTCTGGAAATGCATTATCATTGATAGATTGCTGCAATCTACTCTTCCATTAGCTTGTTGGAGATACAGTCTCTTTGGATCATTTTTATTCTTACAGTATCTAGTACTTAGGTTCATAACCAGAACCTAGAGTTACAAGGGGTTACCAGCTATCAAATTGTCTGAACTTAGTTTTGTGTTCAAATAGCTGTGGAAATTTCAGCTACCTATACTAGTACCCCACTAATGAAGACAAATCTATGATAATCCTTTTGGGAACTACTTTTCATAAAATTAACTGGCAGCCTTTCCTCAGGTAGAAAAGGTTAGTGACACACATGATTTACAATCAGTTCTCAATTGTTCTGTGAAGATTAGCTATGGTAAACATAATGATGATAATTGATCATTTCATAAAAATTACAGTAATTCTTAATTAGTAAAAATATCTACTTATTTGAAGAACTACATAGCAACAAGTTTTGCCATTAAATCTTACATAATAATATCCAGGTGTCTGGTTGAGTTAATGAGAGTTCTGTGACTCTGATTCTATGGCTAAATCAGGGCAGTCAGAGTGGAGAGATTTGAGGAGAGGGGCAAATAATAAGAATATGACTATGCGGCTGGGAATATGAATCTCAGTTGTATAGGTCAGTGTCTGTCATACTGTTTGGATCCCATCTTTTAAAATTCACAGTATTCTCATTTTTATGTAGTTCATTAGTAATTATTGATTTAAACTCTTATGTTGCTTTAGTATTAATTACAAATTTCTACAAAGTATTGTAGAATAGTAAGTGCCTTCCTATATGTTAAGTGTACATTTTTACCAGGGAAGTTTACCCAAAATCCAGTTTTGACTATGTTTTAATTAGTATTTTTTTAAATGTGACTGAGTTATCCATTATTTTCTTCTCCTCACAAGCTCATTCATTTGCTTCTTATTTATTTGATGATGTGGTTTTTGTATCATCATTCAGAAAGGCCTGAATAAATTTTACTTTACTTCCTCGCAAAACCTTCCTTATTTTGCTATATTGATCACAGAAATATCCTCAATTTGAACTCAATGAAGGGTAGCAGATTTCTTGGTTGGGAAAATGAGCAACGAGAGAGACAAATGTTTGTGTGAATAAATTTCTTAGGCCTAAATCTGAAGATATACACCAAAGCAGGGCATATGAAAAAGCTTTTAGAAAGTGTTCAAAATTTTGTGGTAGGCTAAAATTGTCAGTGTTTGGGACAACAAGTGGCACGTAGGTCATGAGAGTCTCTCTGCACTTGACTTAACAGTTTTGAGACCTAGGTATACATTGGAATATCTTGGGGAACTTTGGAGACTATTAAGTCTAAATTTGAGCCTAGGCATAGTGTCTTACTCAGTTGGTCTTAGGTAGAACCTGGCATCTTATGTACTTTTTTTTTTTTAAGTTCTTTGGGTGTTATGGTTTAGATGTGGTGTCTTCCCGAAGTCTCATGTATTAGCGCAAGAAAGTTTGGAGGAGAAATGATTGGGTTATAGCTTTAACCTAATCATTGGATTAATCCCTCATGGTATTAGCTGGGTGCTAACTGGAGGCAGGTGAGGTGTGACTGAGAGAAATGGTTCATTGTGGGTGTGGCTTTGGAGTATGTATTTTTATCTGGCAAGTGGAGACCCTTCTCTCTGCTTCTAATCATTATATGAGCTGCTTCCCTCTGTCACAGTCTTTGGCCATGATATCCTGCCTCATCTTGAGCCCCTAAGAATGGAGCCTGCTGTCTGTGGATTGAACCTCTGAAACCGTGAACCCTCAAATAAACTTTTACTCCCTGTACCATTGTGCTGGTTGGGTTCTTTAGTCACAGCAGTGAAATAGCTTACTAAAACACTAGGTGATTCCATTGTTTAACCAGTGTTGGAAACCACTTATTAACATGAGCCAGAGAATCATTATTAATAAAAGTTCCAACAGTTATTAGATAAGGAACATTTATATTCACCTTTTATGCTTCACATTTGTAGATTTCGTATTTGCTTTTCAAAGTAGTTCACATTTTTGGCAATTTTAACTATATAAATTGTTCACTGGTTTCAAAATGCAATATAAATTGGTGGTTTTCCATTTTGATTGAGCACCAGATTCACTTTAGGAACTAACACAAATTCTAGTACCCAAGATAGACCCAAGCCAGGTAATTCAGACCTCTGGAGTTGGGACCAGAGTTTCCATGATTTGTGTTTTTGCTTTGTTACAATTTCCCAGGTAATTCCAGTATAAAGTCACATTTGAGAACCACAAATCTAAATGAATATTTATTAATGTAATTTTCTTTGAATAGTTTCAGTCAACATAATCTCATTCTTTCTGTCTTCCAGGATATAATTGATAGACTTATCATTTTGAATTCTGAAGCTAAGATTCGTTCATTATTCAACTATGAACAATCACATATCTTTGGTCTCAGGTAAGGTGCTAAATTTTATTTCAAATGTTTATTTTAGTTGAATATAAATACATTATTATTTATAAAGTTAATATTTTATGTTAAATATTTTATTTTAAATATTTAAATATTTATCCTTAATATTTATATGTTGCAAAAAATAGGCACTTTCTATATGCCTAAAAAATATTTAACATAAACTAATATGTCTTCCTATAATGTAGATAAATTATAACAATTTTTTATACTATAGTCTTTCTCTGAATTTGGGTCCTGTATTATTACCTTGTTTTCTACTTTTACTAGATTTAATAGAAGCATGTTGGAGACTGTTTCATTTAGTTTACTCAGTAGTCACCTGGGGCTTTTCTGTGTTGGTATTTAATTAGACTCTTGCCATAATAATGCTTTGAAAGAGGCCCAGTTGTAGATGATTTATCTTGAAGCCCACATTTTGCTTCTTGGTGTTGATCGTTATTCTTCAGCTTTACTTTTCCTGAGATTTAAATATTTCTGGTTGAGTTCATATTCCTTAACATTTTATGAAGCATGTTCAAGTGGGAAATAAAGCAGAGTAGGTAGGGTTATAGACTTATGAAATTCTCAAACTTTTGGTTGTATATAGATATATGATAGGCTTCACACCTACAAATTACTACCTTTAGAAACAGCTGAATTAAGGAAATTTTCCATTTTCATAGGTTCATGATTTTTTTTTTTCTCTTTCTTCTAGTAAAGTAATTTTTTCAGGCATGAGAGAAGTCAGTGATAATGCACTACTTAAGAAGTAAAGCAGGGCTGGGATTGTGGCTCAGCTGTAGAGTGCTCGTTTAGCACATGCGAGGCCCTGGGTTTAATCCTCAGCATCACATAAAAATAAATAAATAAAATAAATCAATTGTTAAAAAAAAAGAAGCAAAGATATTACTTTTCTAAAATTAGAATTCTCTGATTGTAGTATTTTTATAGATCTGTACTTTAATATTTTTTACTATTCATTAATATCAATACATTATTATAAAGTTAATATTTTATGTAAAATATTTTGTAATACTTTATTTAAAATATTCGAATATTTATGTTAAATATTTGTATGTTGCAAAATAGGCATTCTCTATATACTTTGAAAATATTTAACAAACTAATATGTCTTCCTATAATGTAGTTAAATTATAACAATTATTAATAACTTCATTTTGGGGCTTTCTGGTTCAAAGAAGGTGTAGAAAAGCTGTAGTTATTACAGCTTTTTGGATGGTATACACTTTATCTCAGAATGTTTTTTCATAGTAGATTTTAACTTCACTTTATAGCATCAGATACATTATATAGCAAGCAGCAATGAGGGTTAAGTAGGGGAAAGAAATCCATTCAATGTGATCTCCTTTTACATAGCAAATATATTTCTGAGTTTTGTAGTAATATGACATAGGTATTTGCCTGGTGTTATTGATATACTGAGTGAATTTCTTGTTTTATTTCTGTACATTCCTTGTATTATGTTTTTTCTCTAGTGTCCTTTTTGAAAAAAAAGATTTAATAGGTTTTTATTAAGTTATATAATATAAGAGGCAGTTCAAAGCTTCTGGGAATACTGTTAATTTTCATAGTGTATACTTTCTCATAATATCTAAATGAAATGATTGTGTCTTACCCTCGGAAATTTACCATCCCATTTTTGATAGGTAGAATTGTAAGTTATGGTGGTTAGCAATGTAGACTTGAGTCTGACTACCTGATGTTTACTAGTTGTGTGAGGTGGGGCACCATCACTCATCTGTAAAATGGAGGATAATTGCATTATTTTCCTAATAGAATTGTTGGGAGAATTACATATGATAAATTCAAAGTGCTTAAAACAGTGCCTGGCATGTAGAAAGCGGTATAAAACAGTGGTAATAATAGTACCAGTAAGCAGTGCTACATATATTTCTGTATCTTTTCTTGTTCCATTTTTCTGTTTTACTGTGAAATAATTTTTGTCTTCATTTTTTTCTAGTATCTCAGTAGTCTTCCACATGCTGCCTAGTTAATTTCTAGTTTAAAACATCAGTGTTCAGACAGAAAATGACAACATCACTTTGTGAAGAAAAGTTTGTATTTTAATTATTTGCCTTTTAATACGTTTTTCTTTGATAATCAATTGGTCTTTATTGTATTTTGAAGTTCATTCCCATAATCTTCAACTAAGTTGTATTTGAGTAATACATTTGATGTTAGGTAATTTAGTTTTTCTGCTAATTTCAGTATGTTATTGGTCATTGAGTTCTAATAGTGATAATTTAGAACTTAGCATTATGTTATATATAAAGCTTGTGTTTCTGTGTATTTTGTACTTTTATCTGTATCTTACTCTCACCATATTTGTGTGTGTTTTTAATTATACCTTAATTAGGAGACCATCTCATTAATGTGTTTGATTTCTTGGTTTAGTATTACTTATTTCATTCATTTTTTATTTTCCTCTACCTCAGAACTATTGAGGATAAGTTTGATTCAACTTGTTTATTGCATTGTTTAGATGAGGATTAGTGAAATGTGGTTTTTCACTTTTCAGCAGCATCATTTTATTTAATTCTGAATTTGGCATTGTAAATGTCTAATACTCAAGAAGAATTCTTTTTTTTTTTTTTTTTTTTGTTTAGCCCTCTCCTTTGCCCCTACCTTAATTCTTGCATTCTATCCTTTGATACTGGATCATTCCTATCAGTGTGAAGCCTTCACATATTTCATCTTAAAATGAAAGAAAACACAAAACACATGCAAGGAAACTGCCCTTGACTTCATATCTTCCTATAGCCATTGTCTTATTTCTGATTCTCACTTATCTATACAAATTGTCCTCACTAGCTCACCTCTGTTTTCTCCACTTTGATTTGGCTTTGAGTTTATAACTCTTACAGAGTTGTTCATTCTGCTCACATCAAGGTCACTTATAATTTCCATATTAATGACTCTAATGCATTCTTCTTTTCAAATTCTCATTTTATGAAAACTATCAGTAGCATTTAGTATAATAGACCATATTTTTCTGTATGAAAAATTATCTTCTCTTTGTTTTTGCGATGCTGCATATTCCTATGGCTGCAATTTTCTTCTCATTCTCTAAGCAACATCTGAATGTTAAAATCCTCAGGAATTAGTTCTAGGCCCAGGGACATTTCTTCTCTATACTTTGCTTCTAATTCTTTTCACCTTTATCTTTAAATATGTCTACCTATGTTGGTAGATGCCTCAATTTATATTCCTAACCCAAACTTCTCTTCTGAGCCACCAAGTCACATAAAAAACTGCCTCTTGTCATCTCTATTCATTCATTTCTTGGTCATCACAGACTTAACATGTCTAAAATTGAATTCTTGGATCTGTCAAACCTCTTTCCACAAAAACTAGCAAAACTGATCTTTCATTTCTGTCTCCTTAAGTGGCCCATTCATCTCTTCAGTTGCTTAAATCTGAAAGTCATCTTAATTTTCTCTTTGTTTTTCATACAGTAATTTATCTTTATTTTAAAGAAATTAACCAATACAGGAACTTAAGCATGATAAATTAAGTGAAATTCATCCTAATTCCCAAAGTGTCATTATTAACATTGAAGAAAATTATTCTAGACATCTTTTTATACATATACAAATAGAAGGATAGAACTAAATTCTTTTATAGAAATGGAATCATAATATAGTTGGCACTTTAAATTCTAACTGAATTTTATAGAAAAGAAAAAAGAAACCTCATGAGACTGAAAGAATTTCTGAATTTGAAAAAAACTTTTTTTAAAATTTTCACTCCAGGAGTTGTTATTTTCCCAGAGATTCTTTGAAGATTAAGAAAAAAATATTAGGTAAAACATTTCAAGAGGCTTGAACATTGTTCAAGAGGTTTGAGCATTATATTTAACTTTAAATAGTATTCATTGAATCTCTGCTATGGAAGATGAGGACATTAATGCTTGTTGTCCTCCTTCCCTTGTCCCTGTTTATCCCTAGTCTATTTTTTTGTTGATACAACGAAATACCTGAGGCTGGGTAACTTAAAAAGGAAAAAGGTTTAATTGGCTTATGATTCTGATGACTGGAGAGTCTAAACTCCTAGTATGGTGCCAGGAACCTGGTAAAAGTCCACTGGCTGCACGGCAGCATGGTGAAAAAAAATGGAAAGGGAACCTGTCATGTGCAGAAGAGAGCAATCACATGGAAGGACAGGAAACCAGGGGATTTGGAGGCCAGACTCACTCTTTTTATAATAGCCAGGATTTTATGAGAACAAACTAGGGTTTTGTGGGAACTAAGATGGACCCACAGGGAACTACATGAATCTCTTTTGAGAGTGGCACCTCCACTGACCTAATCACCTTACTCCAGGATGCACCTGTTATCTATTCTATCACCTCAACAGCACCCCATTGGAGATCAGACTTCTAGCTCATGAATCTTTGGGACACATATTCAGTCCATATTAAGAGGTTGTTCTTTTGCCTTTTTTCTAACCTGCCTTTATGAGTCTGAGACCATATTTTCCTATCTAAGCTAATCTGAGTTTCTCAGTGTAGCAGCTTAAGATATGCAGTATCTTTTATAGGCTACTGTAGAATAATACTTATAATTTTAAAATTACTCTTCCCTATTTTATTTCCCTAATAATTACAGAATGCTTATGAGCTATGTTCTGTGCTAGATGTGGGGGAATTTAATGATGAGTATATGAAATGTGATCATTCTTATTAACTTTATTGCCTAGAAGAGGAATCATATATTTAGATTATCAAAGAATATGAAATAATTAACGCAGAAAAGAAACATATTTTTATAAAGCCTGGCTACCCTTTTCCCAGTTTGAGTAATTGACAATTCTAGGAACCTTTGTGTGGCTTTTTTGAAATACATCTCTACCTTTCCTTTATACATTAGTTTTCATCCTTCCTCAGCTTTAACTGATGTTCTAAGGAAGTTAGATTCCTTATTTACCTCAAGCACAACATTTTTTATTGCCTCTGCACATGGTTTGTATGCTTTGAATACTGCATTCACTTCTTTTTCTATGTATAAAAAAATACTGCCCATCTTTTAAGGCAAAGTTAATTTTATGAATTACTTTAGCACATTCAGATCTTGCCTTTATGGTTATTCTCGCAGATTTAATATTTGACTTATTTCTCCTCTTTTACTAAACTTCAGCTCCCCAAGGGAGTATAGTTTTCTTCTGCTTTCATGTCTACCATATTGCCAAGTACTTTTTTGATTACTTGGTTAACATTTATTTGCTAAATCTTCCAATCAATTAAAATAATGCCTAGAAACTTTTGATCCTGCCTAAAACTTCATTATCAGTTTAAAGATTTTTGTTTTCAGCCATCTGTAGGTTTTAAAGGATAACTCTTCCTAGGACATTTTATTTCCACATACAAAACTGCATATCTTGTGGGGAAAGAATTATGGTATTATTCAATATTAATAATTTTTATTATATCAAACTATAAATTAAGTTTTAGTTACAGGCTATAGATAGGTTATTACTATATTTTAATATTTTTAGTCAGAAATGGACACAATACCTTTATTTAATTTATTTTTATGTGGTGCTGAGGATCAAACCCAGTGCCTCACACATGGTAGGCAAGCATTCAACCACTGAGCCACATCCTCAGCCCCTAGAATTTATTATTTTAACAATTTAAATATTATATAGTAATTGTTATTAAATATACATTCAAATTTAGTTAAAAACTGCTAATACAGTTCTCCTAAAACCTGTTTTTTTTTTTTTTTTTTTTTTTGCTTTATTTGAAACTCTAGTGTGGTCAATTTATTGTTAATTATCTTAAAATCAAAAACTCTGGAACCTATACTTACAATAACCTTTGAAATTAATCACTTGCTGTTAATATTTTACATTGAACTATCAGTAGTAAATATTATATTCAGTATAGTAGCTTAATGCATGACCAGCTTATTTGTAAAAATCTGACCTCTAAGATGACTTTAAGAGAAAATTAAAGTATTCATATCTGATTTTGAAATAAGTTCAGATTAAAAATAGTTTGGTTACTTAACTTATAGCAAATATAGTTGAGGGTTAATATTCCATTACAAATCATTGTATTGTCATGAGCAACTAATAAAAAAAATTAAAAAAAAATTCCATTACAGCGATTTACCAAGTTATTTGTCTTAGTATCCTATTTGGTAGCTAGACTTAAATATCATTAATGTTAGTAATAAGAAATAATTTTAAAATTACCTTTTTCAATCTTTTCGTATCAAAAATTAGAATATAATCAGACTAGAAATTCATTCACATTTTGGATTTTATATACACATATACATTGTTATACACACATGTATACACACATCCAGTATTAATTTTTATTTTTTATTAATTTGACGAAAATAATGATCTATTACTACTTGAAGAAATCAATAATTAATTCAAAATTCTTATTTAGTTAAGGAATTCTTTTTTATATAGAATAAAGAATGCTAAAAACAAAAAGTAGAAAACCATGCTCACTAGCCTTTTAACCACTTAACCATTAACCAGTTAATGCCTATTTTTTTTGACATTTAGCTATAAATGTACTTTTTGAAAAACATGTGCTATTATTTTGAAAAAAGCTTTTACACTTAAGTATTTTAAATTATCCTTTCATGTTTATAATTTGAAAGGATTGAATATCATGCCAGTATAATGATGAATCCAAATTATTTGTCTTTAGACAATTAGGTTATTTTCAATGTTTTTATTACACATACCCATATTTAAATAGCTAACTATACATAGTTACTGCTTTACAACAAATTTTTATAAGTGAACTTGCTGAGTCAAGGAACAGGGATATTTTAAATCTTGTGTATTTCTGTGTACCCCCTTTTTGTTACTCATTTTATTTGACTGTTCTCTGTAACATTTCCTCTACCTTTGCAATTGTAATTATCTTCTAGAGTTACATTTTCAGTTGTTTCCATTTTGTTTCTACAGTGGCTTTAATTATCTGTTCTTTACTAAAAACTCTGTATATCTACCTTAAGCTTTTCCTTGAGCATATTTGCAAGTTTTATTGAACATTCAGATCTGCATACTATGCAAACTCATCAAACTCAGTGGTACCCCAAACCATACTCTATGCATATTTACAAAAGCTCAATCTAATCTCCAATTCCAGGAGGTACAAGAATATTTCTGAACTCTGATCTGAATTCGTTGCCAAGAGTAAATGAGTGGGTTCCCCATAGCCTCTGCTCCATCTTCAATGCTCACACAGGATTTTGGTGGCAAACTGACTCTTTTTCCTCTCTTCTTCAGATGTGGTTATATGTGTACTGAAAACATTAAGCTCAGGACTTGGGGGTGTGGCTAGTGTGTGTGCAGCTAGTGTTTCTGTAATGCATATCTCTTTTTTTGTTTTGATCACAGGAGGGGAATTGAGCTTTGCTATTCTACTAGTTTGGGTTGATCAGAAGGAAAATGTATTACAGGAATGAATTGTGTTTGGTTAAGTGAGACATATGTGCACATGTGTGCCGGGTGTATATAATATACACCTATGAATGTGAATGCACACAAACTATATTTGATTAGAGTTTGCAACTATAGTTTACAGAATTTATGATGATATATTTACAGAAAGATTTAGATTGTTAAGAGAAATGAAATGTATTTCTTCCCTGAATATACTGAATTAATATGAAGAGAAAAGAGCAGAAAAAAAAAAAAAAAGGAAACTCTGACTGCAGGGTTGAGATAAACTAAGAACATATTTGAAATTCCTTCAATTGGAGAAGATAGCAAACATTAAACTGTACAGAACCACCCCAGTTACTCTGGATAAGTGCCTGCCTCCTTACATTAATGAAATGGTAATATATTTTTAATTTAATTGATTTTTTAAAATAAATGACAGAAGAATGCATTACAGTTCATATTACACACATACAGCACATTTTTTCATATCTCTAGTTGTATACAATGTATATTCACACCAATTCGCTTCTTCATACATGTACTTTGGATAATGATAACCATCATATTCCACCATCATTGCTAACCCCATGCCTCCTCCCTTCCCCTCCCACCCCTCTACCCTATGTAGAGTTCGTGTATTCCTCCTATGGTTTCCCTTCCTACCCCACTATGAATCATCTTCCTTACATCAGAGAAAACATTTGGCATTTGTTTTTTTTTGGGATTGGCTAACTTCACTTAGCATTATCTTCTCCAACACCATCCATTTACCTGCAAATGCCATGATTTTATTCTTTTTTATTGTTGAGTAATATTCCATTGTGTATATATATGCCACATTTTTTTATTCCATTCGTCTACTGAAGGGCTATTTATAAAGCAACATGCAGAATTTATAGTAATTAACAGAAGAGAATTATCATTCCTATGGTGAGATTCAATTTGAGTTATTTGTAAACTTGTAGGTGATTTACCTTACTCTAAACACATTCCAAAACAATTGAAAAGGTTAGTTCCTAATTTCATAGGGTTTATTCACATTGTTTAAATAAGTATTTCCCTTTAAGGAGATACTGCTTATTATTTCCAGTAATGAATTGGAACAAAGGGGAAGGGGAGAGAAAGAGGAAAAAGGGAGGAAGAAGGGAAAAGCGTTGTTGTGTATAGGGTGGGGAGAGGGAGGAAAGAAGAAAGGAAGAAGAGGAGGAGGAAGGGATTTTGAGTGGGAGAGAGGGAAAGGTGGTAGAAGGGACAGAGAGAGAAGGAGATTGGGTGTGGGTGAGGGAGATGGAGTGTGGGTGGATGTGTGTGAGAGTAGTGAGGGTATTGGTCTAGGAGAAAGAGAAATTATGTAGTGTATGACATTTCAAGTTTCAGCTTTTTGTAATAATATAAAATGCCCATTTCCTTACTAGATTGAGAGATTTCCTTTGCATCTGAGGCAAAATAATATCTGTATCTTCCTTGTTGATAGTTGGGCATGAAAATCAGTTCTGATTTCTTAGCATAATGGTATGAAAATACAGTGCTGCCTATCTCAGGGCATAGTGGATTCCTCATGTCAGCACTGATGGAAACTTCACAGAGGGCTCACACATGGCTTATTTCATATCCAGACCACATTGATAACAGAAGCAATCTGTTCTTGGGCTCTTCTCTTGTCTATAAACTAAGTTATGCTAGTTCTGCTTATTGGTACATACTCAGTGGTATGTTGATGTTTCCTGGTAATTATCAACATGTTACACAGTTGTATGTAGTGTTATGTTAAACTGCATGCTTGCAATGTCTTTGAGTTATAGAATGAAATAGTTTATGGAATTTATGATGATATATACACGGAAAGATTTAGATTGTTAATAGAAATGAATGTATTTTTTTCTCATGCATAAGAAGCCCTTAACTGATATATTTTGTAATATACATGTATTATTATATCAGAAAAGGTCATAGGGTTGATATATGGAATATTATATTCATATAATGCAACAACCTACTGTTTATTAGTAGTACCTAATTAGAATCACTCTACAAGTCTTTAATGCTTAACATGAGAATCCTGCAAGTCTTAGGGGTCTGAACTGACCCTGGTTATAAAATTCTGATGGTATATACTTTGATTTGTTCTAGAGAACATTTCCACTTTGGTAGGTCCAATTTCCTGTGGCTAACCTCAGTCCTTTACCTAGGAGGAATTTTGTTTCAGGTTTCCAATGTAAACAAGATAAACTCATATGGGATGTTACATTGGCGTTGTTTTTTCTTTTTTAAATAACTTAAATACTCAAAATATTTTTCTTTATGACAAAAAATTAAACTGTGTTCAATTTTATTACATTAGATATATAATTTAATAAGGTGAAAAGAACTTTTTTAAAATCATAATTTAGAGATTAGGAGACAAATATATTTGTTTTTATTTAGTTTTTGAGTAAACGTGAAGAACTGCATAAAGGGTCCCGATTTTATGTGGTTTAAGTTTTCCTTTTCCACTTCCAGTACAGAGATTTTGTTGCTTTTTTTTTGACAGAGAAGCTAGAAAAGATGTTAATTCATGATCTATATGACGTCTACCAAACACTATTTTAAATTTACATTTTTATTAAAGTAATAAATGCACATAGTTTAAAAAGTCAAATAGTATGGGAAAGTTCTTAAGAATGAAAAGGAATCCTCTAACTGTCCTTCCATACTTCTAAGTCCACTCTTCAGAGGCTGCAACTCTTGACTCACTGCATTTGTTTCTTTTGCTATTCATCTCTAGATTTTTAAATAAAATGTTTGTTACTGTCTTGATTTTTCAACTTTAAACCTTTATCTCTTCTCTTTTGTGTCTTAGAAGCTTAGGATTTAGATGTTTTCTGCTCTCTCTCTCTCTACTCTACAGTTTTATCGTAATCTTGATTAAATCACCATTGAAGGCTTATAATGTTATGACTATAAATATTACTCATTGATGGATTAAAGAATAGGGCTATATGTTCTTTTTCCTTAAACTTCTTTCTTGAGTTAATTATTGCATGACTTTTTATAATAATAGTGTATCTCCAGAATATTCAAAAAATTATACTGTCACCTCAGTTATTGTGTAACACTTACAATGTTCATTATGTCCCAGGTACTTGTATTGGTTTCACATATCTTGGTGGGGAGGGGAACTGGGGATTGAATGGGGGGGCACTTTACCACTGAGCAACATTCCCAGTCCTTTTGAGACAGGGTCTCGCTGTTGTTGAGACTTGTCTTGAATTTGGTGATTCTCCTCCCTCAGCATCTAAGTTGCTTGGATTACATGTGTGCACAGTGGTGCTGGGCTCCATTTTCTTTTTCTTTTTCTTTTTTAATAAATGAATCAACTGTGGCATAGTGAAGTTAAGTTATTTACATAAAATAACACAGGTAATAATTCATGTAAGCTGGGACATTGCATCCAGGTAGTCTGGTTCCAAAGAATGTAATGCCTAACCCATGCATTGTACTTTCTTAATACATAAATGTATGTGTAGTTGATTTATAGTTATTCTTTTCAGTTGTTTTAGGCCAAAAGATTTTTACATTCTTGATGGCAGAGTCCATATCCTGTTTATATGTATGTAGAAACAAACTCTGAAGTTAATGTGCACCAGGTGATCTGTTTTATCACTCTCTTTTGTTCTACTCTGTACTGGGGGATTCTTTTTTTCCTCTCTTGAGTTAGATCCTGTTAGCTGAAATCTAGTTTTCCATTTCTTAGTTTACTCCCTTATACTGATGGAACCACTTTTTAGTAAGAAAGGATGTGAGGAGAAAATCTTTCAGGTAGGTTGAGGCTTCCAAATTATAATTTTGGGAGTTACAAAACCAGTGGGTAAGTTGTAATTGATAGAGCAGGCCAGGAAAGCTGACACCTGAGCTGTCAGTGGAGGAAATGCAAAGTAACTTTTTTGAGTTTTAGTATATTTAAAAATACTAGTAATTAAGGTACCACTGAGCATGAGATGAAAATAGAGAATTAGTTGAAAGTGTAGGTCTTTCATAATAAGATTAGTTTAAATTAATAGTAAGATGTAAGAGTATCTTCAGATTCCATGTAGTCTTGCCCCGCTCTGCTGGGTGTCTATTCTCCTACTTCAGCAAAGTTTGGAGTTTTATCTTTCAGAAATACTGAATCAAGACTCCAAGTGAAGATGAGAGGTTTACTGTACTAAATAGGTTAAGTGTGTGTTTTTAGTAGAGTGCTTACTGATTCTTTAGATCACGTCTAACGGCTGTGAAGATTATAACAGAGAAAATGGCAGCCCAGAGGAAATGTACCCTGATGGTGTCGTCAAGGGAAACTGGAATAGTTTGTTGACAATTTTGATGGTATGAATTTAAAGGAGTCTCTTCTTGGGGGCATGTATGCTTACAGTTTTGAGATGCTTTCTTCTGTTCATCAGAGGGCTATTATTCCTTGAAATGGAAGATATGACATGATTGGTCAAGCTTAGTTATGTACTGGCAAGATAATCACATTTGCTATTTCCATCTTGCAACAGTTGGAGACTGAGTTCAAGGCGATCCAAGCAGTAGTATTGACCCCAGAAAACTGCTCCACAGATCCAAAACAGAATTCTGAAACTTGGAAACACTGTGGAGCAACTTGTCACACCTGCATTCGTAGAACTCATGTTCCAAATTAAGTGCAAAACATGTAGGCTGAAGCACCTTATGTTGTTGGTGAACCCGGGAGAATATTTGACTATACTGAACAGATGACAGCTTTCTCCAAAATGGATCAGAATGTTTGTGTTGGGTGAAGTAGATGAAATAATAAGCTGAGGGTTTAACAATCAAATCTGCAAGATTTTCCAAAAATTAAATACAGATAATCTGGTTGTATTGGAAGTGAGCAGAAATTCATGAAAGACCCCATTTGAATTCTGGTGAAGAAGGAAGAATTGACTCTTGAAGAAATCAAACAATTTTAATGTTAAAAGGGAGGATTAACTTGGATACACTTTGTGACTTGTATGAGACACTGACCATTGTGCAGGCCGTTGTTTTTTCTCAATACAAGGCACAAGATGTACTGGTTTGCTGAGAAAGTGTATGCCAGGGACTTCACAGTTTCTGCTGTGCATGGTGACATGGACCAGTAGGAGAGAGATGTTTCATGAGGGAATTCTGATCCGAGGGAAGCTGTGTTCTGATCATGACTAACTCATTGGCTCTTAGGATTGATGTGCACCAAGTGTTATAAACTATGATCTACCTAACAGTCATGAACACTGCACTCATAGGCATCAACAGCAGCAGTAGATGAGAAGATAGTACTTATATACAGTGTTGACTTTATCTGAAACGGGAATCCTAAACAAAACTGCATGGTTTGAATGAAGAGTGAGCCAGCATTTAACAACAACAACAACAACAAAAGATTAAATGCTGTTTACTGCTATTTTAAAGATATATTGTGATTATATATTTTTCCCTCACCCATTTATGTTTCTTGGAATTAATTAATAAGACATCATTTTTCCACTTGTTTAGTTTTTTTTCCTGTTTGTCTAACAGCAATGAATCTCAGGCTTATTATACAAAAATATAATAGTGTCTAATATTTGAAGAAGTGCTTACTATTGCCAGGACTGTTCTAAGCACTTCAGGTATTTTGAATCATTTAAACCTCAGAGCACTAAAGTCCCAAACAGCAATAACTCTCACCTACTACAGTATAATTTCCCTCTTACAAACAAAAATGTTCTTATCCTCTTCTATCAGTGTTTGGTGATTTTCTTTCTTTGTTAGTTCATTTACAATCATATCATCATACGCTATAACCTGTAGTCCAAATTACAAAATCAATAGCCTATATAAAAAGGGAAACAGAGATGGAAGAAAAAGGAAATTGATTACTGTATAAATGTTTACTTAACAGAGAAAGATTGAAAATATGGTTGATGAAATGCAATTCTTATCTCTACAAGTAAACTTGAGACTTTAGATGGCATTTATAACTTCCCCTACCAGCTGTTCTATTTTAGTTTGTTTTTCAAATAGCTGGTTAGGGCATTTTAAAAATCTTACATATATTTAAGCTTTAGTTCTATATGTAGAGCTTTATATTTGTGGTTCTGGAGGCCATAATGGTTTTGTCTGTATTGGGTTGCATAAATCTTCCATTAATTTTTAACAGTAGCCATGGAGGGTGCTGCAGGGGATCCCTTAGATATCAGCTTTATCCTCTTTGCCTCAGTTGTATAGCCATAGGCTTGTTTTTAGTGATAATCATGATCTGTTCCTCCAGCCAAGACACTTACTTTATTCTCCTTATTGGTTATAAGGATATAAGGAAGCCTTAGAGGGTAGGGAAAAGTTTAAATGTTCAGGCCAGTAGAATACTCCACTTTATAATAAGATCTTAAAACACCCACCTCTTACACCCATAAGTTAATGGGTTAGAAAACCAAAGGAAGCCTTCATTTCCTCTTCTACCCCTTAGTTCTTAGACCCATACATTACAATTATAAGAGCAATAACACCATTTATTGGTTTCTGTTTTAGAGCATCTTAGAGAATAGCACTGCAAGGTGTTGTGTCCTGTGTGATGCCATTACGAGTATGCAACGTGCCATTCCACTAATACCAAGATAAATTGCTTTGGGGAGATAGGGTGCAACAAAAGAGTGGTGAACTCCGTGGATATTTGCTCAGTGCTTTATTTCTTTTGTTAAGTTAGTTTCTTGGTCAGAAGTAGTGTTTTATTGATGGCATGAACCTTGGTGAAGCATCTGTAAGTCCACATGTAGTAAGATAGAGTTTCATAGAGAAACAGGTTGGCCAAGGATGTGAAGTCTATGTCTTGGGTAAGAAGATATTTAATGTCATCAGCCTGCCACTAGGTAGCTGGTTGTTCCTCCTGTTATGTCTTATATCTTGAGTCCAGTGTTGGCCCCTACTTGTTGCAGTCTGGGCACTCACTAATAAATATCCCTCATCTGTGATGAGGGAATTCATATTGTTCAGCTTATTGGTAATTTCTTTGCACATTTAGCAACCAGTCTGATAATGTATGTGATAAAATTTTCTAATTTGTGCAAAGCAGTTAAATTGTGCAAAGCAGCACTTGTAGGACAAACTTGAACTGGCCCTAAGAGTGCATATATATATTGAAAATTGTATGAACATATGGCTGACATTAACAATACAATATGCCTTTATAGTTTTCTCAAACTTTAATCCAAGGCAGTCTTGACTGTCCTACTATCTGAGAGATTATTGTGAAAATTTACTCTACTGATAATATTAACTATACCTGTGTGAGCAGGACATAGCTGGTACTCCAGATGTTTTAGTAAAGCATAGGTATGCCAGAGAGTGACTGACTCATAAAATTCAAGAGGCTTGCCATCTCAGTAAAGTTTCTGAAAACTAGTGGCCTGGAATGTTGATATATCACCTGTAAAATGCACCATAAATTGCTAAATTTTACATTATTTATCACCAAGAAAATGGCACAGTTCATGATTTTAGAACTCTTGAATTTTAGAAGCAATATCTACCATATTTAAGTGTACTGCTTATCAATCGTATCAATTTTGAGTATGACCCAAAACAAAAATAAGATGTAAAATTCAGGCAGGCTCCAAATCAAGAAAGTCTAGCATGTGGACCTTTAATTCAGCAGATTCTATACTGCTCAATGTTTCAGGAACAAACTGGATATTACAAGAAGATTTTGGTGTGGTTTGGGAGGCAGAGGCAGGAAGATCAAAAGTTCTAAGCCATCCTCAGTAACATCAAGGCCCTAAGCAACTTGGTGAGACCCTGTCTCTAAATAAAATACAAAATAGGGCTGGGAATGTGGCTCAGTGGTTGAGGGCCCCTGAGTTCAATCCCCAGTACAAAAAAAAAAAAAAAAAAGAAGCAGCTTTTGGCAAGGTGGAACAAGACTCACACACAATCTTAATTAGAATAAGTTATACTCCATGTATGTATAATGTCAAAATATACTCTACTATCATGTATATCTTTAAAAATTTTTTTTTAAAAGAGAAAAAAAGAATCACACACAAACCACTAGAATTTTAGAGTGAATTCATGATCCTTTACTAAAAAACTATTCATATTTTATGACCCTTAATAAAAAATAATTTCAAACTCCTATCACCATGGCTACTTTGTTCATAATCCCAATTAGAACAAGCACAAGAGGAGTAGAGGAAAGAGCCTACCCATCAACAAAGGAGATTATTTTGCCTCCTTTGCAGAAGTAGGGAGCCCTTAAAAGAACATTTACACAAGTCAATATTAATCTATCAATTTATTTCCAGAGGACCATCCTTTTCATCAATCTTCTTAAACTAATTCTCCAATCTTTCTTATTCTGAACTCCTAACCACCCAGCCCTTCCATTAGTCATGGTCCATAAAACTACATAAATCATTTCCTAAAGTCTTATCTCCTTCCAGACAAAGTAAAAAAATAGATATGTATTTCAACTTTTCCTCTTTGAAAGCTATAAAGTTCTGACAGTTCAATTCTATCATGTGCTGGTGTTGTCAGAGTACTATCTAAAAATGAGGCTTAATATTTGTTTTTCTTCCCTAGTTAGCTAGTTAGAAAAAACTTTCCATGAGCAAGGATCAGGTTCCTGGTCAGCTGGAAGTTTCTATAGGCCCCAATTTGTATGTGTTTGTCCTCTTTTCAGGCTATCCTTTCATACTTCTACCTTACTATGGAGGTGGTGAATTTTCTGTTTGTTAAAAATTGTCTCTGTAACCTAACCAATAATTAATAATTGATTTTTCTGTGACTTCTTATTCTGCCTTGCTCCTTATACTTCTTAGAACCATACTGGAGCCAAGTTTTCCCATGTTGCTTTCTGATGTATTACATTTCCACTTTTGAGAACTCTAGATTAAGTTTGGCATCTTATTTATATTCCTCATTTTTTAGAAATTTACTTGATTTTTCTTCTAATGGTTTGTTTTTGTCAACGTTTTGTTGCTGTGACTAAAATACCTGACAAAAACAACGTACAGTAGGGAAAGTTTATTTGAGACTTATAGTCTCAAATGTCTCAGTCTGTAAACAGCGTACTCCATTGCTCTGGGCTCAAGGTGAGGCCCACATCATGGTAGAAGGGACCAGCAGAGGAAAGCTGCTCATCTCATGGCAACCATGAAGCAGAGAGAGAGAGAGAGAGAGAGAGAGAGAGAGAAGGTGGGGGAGAGCACCCTCTACCCCTGGGAGGGCAGATGCATCCATCCAGGCCGTGTTCCTAGTGACCCACCTCCTATAGCCATGCCCCACCTGCCTAGAGTAACAACCTAGTGAGTCCATGAAAACTAGGATGAACTGATTAGGTTATAGCTCTCATGATCTATTCGTCTCACCTTTGAATATTCCTAGATCAACAGGAGATTTGGGGGAACACCTCATATCCAAACCCTAATTTATTTATTTATTTTTAAGACATTTATAATTTGTTTCTTATCATGAACATCCATGGTATACTTTCTTGGTCTTCCCCTTCCCTAGCAGTGTTTGTCCTGTTTTCACTATTTTTGGCTGCCCTTTAACTCATTTTTGCTATTTCAGATAGGTAAAGATGTTTGCTAAACATCTTCTCTCTATTTATTTATGTATGTTTTGAATAGGCAACATACAATTGTATCTAAATGTCATAGAATTTTTAAACATGTTAGAAAGTAATCAGTAGATTAATGTACCTGTCACTTATCTGAAGCAACAGTATTTTGCTATTTTTTTATCTCCCCCCATACACCACATACACATTATTATACTTTAGGACCTTAAGACAAATTTTAGAGACTCCATTTTACCTATAAACAATTCAGTATATAACTCTGACAGATAAAGACCTATTTGAAATAACAAAAATGAACAAAAACCCAAACCATTTCCACTGTACCATTACTATATTTAATAAAATTAACAAAATTTCTCTAGTCTTATCTAGTAGCTATTACATATTTTTCTGTGTGATTCAAAAACACTTTTACAGTTTGAATCAATATCAAATACTCTTCACATTTGCTTAGCTGTTCTTTTAAAATTTGTAACAATTTCCTCTTCACCTCTTTTTTTAATGCCATTTTCCCACTAAAGATATAATATATGTAATAATGTATAGGGTTCTCCAAATTCTGGATTTGGTTAACTATTTCCACCTTGTGGTATCTTTTAATATATTTCTCTAATTCCTGTATTTCCTATCACTGATAATGAGATAGCTATAACTGATTAGATTTAGGTTCAGTGTTCTGGGCAAGAATCAGTGTGTATATTGCAGCACTGTAGGAGACCTTTGAGTCCTGCGTTTCTTCATGGTGTTATAATAGATCAGTGGGTTAGCTGTTCCCACCCTGACAGTGAGATACCTAGGTATTGACATTTTACCCAAAGGTCATTTCCTAGATTGATGGCAGAATTATTATTCTGTCATTCTTTTTGTAATTAATTAATTGTTGATAGAAAAGTATGGCACTTTGGCATTTTCAAATTTGCTGATGTTCCCTGATGAATTTTTAGAATAAGTAGCCGTTGAGAGGATGCATTAGTATTCTTGTGTGTGTTTTAGTCAGTGTTTTTGCCACTGTGACTAAAAGATCTAACCAGAACGACTATAGAGGAGGAAAGGTTTATTTAGGGGCTCCTAGTTTCAGAGGTCTGAATCCATAGATAGTGGGCTCCATTCCTCAGGGCTTGAGGTGAGGCAGGACATCATGGCAGAAGAGTGTGACAGAGGAAAGCAGCTCACATGATGATCAGAAAACAGAGAGAGAGGTCTCCACTTTCCAGATACAAATATTTGCCCCAAAGTCATGTCCCCGATTCCCATCTCCTCTAACCATACTCTACCACTTCAGTTAGCACTCAGTTAATTCCTATCCTAATGTACTGATTGGGTTAAGATGCCTATAACCCAATTATTTCTCCTCTGAACCTTCTTGCATTGTCTCACATGTGAGCTTTTGGGGGACACCACACATTCAAACTAACAATGTGGATTTAGAGGGAAAAAAAATCTAGATTAGAAATTGTCCATTGGTCTTTGAAAAAAATAATTTCAGTAAGAACAACTTGAAGATCATTTCAAAATAATTAAAAATATAACTTCATAACTTGTCCTATAAGATCTGTATTTCTGTGTGTAGGTATTACTTTAGTTCCTCAAGAATGCATCTATACTTTTAGGACATATTTTCCAAAATATACTTTTATTTCTCCCCTTTACATAGGTTATTAAGTGTGGTATGCTGTGATCTGGACACTCTTCTCCTGTTAGAGGCTCAGTATCAAGTATCCAGAATGTTACTACATGCTCAAGAAGAAAATATCTTAGAGATTTCCGAGAACCACAGGTTAAAGTAAAGGGTGAAGGAGGGAGGTGGGCATTAGAACTTGATATAATAACATTTTTTGTTATAGTTTAGTTGTTAAGAAAGTAATTTTCTATAGTTTGTTTTCTTAATTTCTGAATTCAGTAGGTTTAAGTAATAGTAAGAAGCAATTAAAGCATAAATTACACAGAATGATGATATACATTTTTGGAGAAGTCTTAACAGAGTACTACTTTCAAAGTCTGAATTTTTTTTTTTTTAGGTTAAACCTAACTTTATTAATGGTTCCATGAAATTGTATCACTTCATAATTCATGTCTAAGATGACCCATTGAATGAAGTGTTTGATTTTGTGTCTCTTATAGAGGCACTTTTTCTTTATCCTTTAGTTATTTTAGCTCATAGTCATAAATTCTGATTATTTGCAAAATAAATAATATTTCCTGTTAACATGTCACATACTTGCCATTACCTCAATTTGACTGACATTTATTAATAATATATTCAATAACTGACATTATTTTCATGTGTGTACCTTAAAATAAAAGAATATTTCGTCTCCATCCTAGACAGGTCTTGGAATGTTATAGCATATATTACTTGATACTCTAGGTTTGATGTGAAAGAAAAGGATTAACCGTGGCAGAATATGTAGGCTGCTCATAAGCAATACTTAAATTTTAAATTGAATGCCCTGTGTCTAACATATAAGAGATCTTGGGTGAAAATATGATAAAGTCACTGTAAAAATAATGTATTAATTCCATTTCTTCGGGTACAATAACATTAATCAAGGAAATATTCTGTTATTAATCTCACTAATCTCATTATATCAATTTTTCTCTCTCTAGTAAAGCCATAAGATACAAAATTAATTTAGTTATTTGTATTTTAGATGATACATTGGCAAATAATCTATTTCCAAGCATTTCTACTTTTTTCTTTACAATCCAGTGATGTGATTTAAAAATCAAATCATATCGTATCGAGGAGGTAACAGAATTGATTTATTTTTTTTCCAGAGGCTTTATAATTGATGGCTTATCAGTAGAAAGAAACCATATTCTTGTAAGAATAAATCTTGTTGGTGGGTCATCGGAACGGATTTTGCCTCCAAGGATACTGGAGAAGGTGATGTGATAGAAGAGGGGGGAATATTTATGTGACATGTTTTGAAGCAAGATAGTGAACTCAGGTGACACTAAACAACATCTCCCAAATGTCTGTCACAGAGTTGAACTTTTGTTAGTTGACAGACTTCAGGATGCAAGTAAACACTTTCAAACTGAATTAGTTCTTTTGTTGTCAATGGATCATGAGTGCTAGTTTCTGCAGCAGAGTAGGTTATTGTTTTATTAAAAAGTTGTGATTCTCCCTGTGTGCTTTTGAATATTTTATTTTCTGTATTTATCTTTCATGACATAACTTTTTTATTAGATGATTATATTTTTATATTTCCTTACAAAATGAAGTCTCTCTCCTTCCATCAATATACGTAGCCTGGGTTTCTCCTGGAGGTTTTATTTTGTTGTTAAGAGCATTCTTGTTTTGACTGTGACTCTGGGAAAGATTAGATAGAAATGATTGACAACAAATGGAAAACAGTTTAATGAGAAAAAAGAAAATACAGGTTTTCTTTGAAGGTTACAGTTTTTATTTCATGAAAAAAATATAGTAAAAGTCATCATTATCAGTTCAAGCCACAAGAACAAGTTACCATGTCTGCTTCAGTGGTTATTTAATATTTATGTATATTTAATTTTAATTATTACTTTTTAGAATAGTGAATTATCTTTTGGCTAGTTGGGCAACAACTCTGGAATTTTAGTGAAAAAGCCAGTTTAATAGAATAACATTTCAGAAAGCTATAAAATTCAATATTACTTTAAACTACTTCCTAAAGTCATTTGTCTTGCTGTTTTTTAGGGAGATGATCCATATCCTTGGCCAATGTTTTCATCATACCCTTTGCCACCCTGCTATCTGCCAGAAGTTACAAGAAATGCTGATATAAAACAAGGTAAAATATTTACTATTAAATGATATATTATTTTTAATCCTTTTATTACAATTTGAAGAATGACTGTGTTAAGGTGGAATAATATTGATTTTCCTTCAGCATGTATACAGGGATGTATTCATGTCTGTTGCTTTGTAATTTTAAAATTTTTTTCTCTCTCTCTCTCTCTTTTTTTTTTTGTAGTGATGGGGATTGAACCTGTGACCTTACACATGCTAGGAAAGTGCTCTACAACTGAGCCACATCCCTGACCATTCTCAAGTTTCTTACTAAATTTTTATGAGGCAAAATAATTCTTATTTCTTGTGGCTGGGGTGTGACAAATTAGTCCAGTGGCAATTTTTTTTTTTTTTTTTGCTATAAAAAGAAATTAGTGATTTTTGATTTTTTGAATTCTAGATGTATAGAATATTTATTTATTCAATAGAGTAGTAGTGTTTTTGTAAGTGCTTTGTGCTCCATACAAACCTATGTACTTAAGACTCAAAATTTAATGAGAAATAAGGTAACCGTCAACTTTCCCATTTCAGAAATGGCAACTTTGTTTCCTATTCTTTAGGCAATAAACTTGAAGGTTGTTTTTGGACCTTTCTCTTCATTCCCTGCAAGTAATCTGTCAGCAAATTCTCTTGACTCTGTGTATCTGAAATAAAACCACCTCTGCTTCCCCACTATCACTGTCATTTCTCACCTGTTGCAATATCTTACCACGATCATTGTGTTGTCAGTATAGCAGTCAGAGTGAGGCTGTTGGACAACAGATTGGATCATATGACTCTTCTAAAACCCTGTAGCATCTTCCTTATAAGGACCACAGTATTTGTGACATCCTTCCTGGCACATGCATTGTCTTAGGGAATGCCATGCAATTTCAAGCCTTGTTCTTCATTTCCCCATCATACTGAGTATAAAATCTTACTGTCTTTCTGTTCATAAAGCGCAAGTGTTTAAATGAGACATTATTCCCAATTTAAGAGTAGCACCTATATATCCTCCTAAGAAGAGTGGTGGTCCTGACCTTGATGTGGTCAAATTAGAATGAATACCTCATTTTGATATTGCAGATATTTATGTCACTGGTCATAGATTCTTAGTAGAATGGGCAGAAATTGAGAGAGAAAATTTAAATCATGTCTAAATTTCCTTTGGACCTGACAGTACAGTAATGTATCTCTGTGAACTTAATGAGAAAAATAAAGCCAAATATGTTTTCTAGTAGTATATGACTAAATTTAAATAGTGTATTTAAATAGTTAAATAAACTAAGTACTAATTGTTTACATTCAAAAATACAATGCTTAACCTAATAATACTTTAAGGCATGGATGTTATTTTAACAGCAAAAGTCACATACTTCCCTTTCTGCTTTTTGATTTAAAGTAATGATTCACTCATTCTGACAGGTGTTATTTTAGTCATCATTTGCACTGCAAAATTTTGGAATATTGTTTCATTGTTGTGGAAAAAATCACTTCAGTTGTGTGCATATGGTGATATCTCCTCATTTGTCTCCCAGCTTCTAGATTTATCCTGCTTGCTACAGTTAGCATCTCCTTATCTGTTAAATTGTCTCTTGTTAGATCTTTAGCATCAGTGTTAGCTGTTGGATGATTCATCTTTATCTATAAATAATAATCTGGAGACATCATTTGGTTCTTTGTGAAAATCATTTCTTTTTCTTTGTGAAAATTTTTAGTGTCACATATGAAAATGTAAGTGACCCTTTAAGAGCTATTGATTAATATTTTCTCTCTCTCTCTCTCTCTCTCTCTCTCTCTCTCTCTCTCTGTGTGTGTGTGTGTGTGTGTGTATACATACACATTCATAAGTATGTACACATTCATTCATATATGGGCACATATATAGAGCATCACACATGAAAAATTCGAATCCATTTGGTATCAGTAATTTCTACTTGGAATATAATTTGTTATCTGAAAGTTTAGATAAGTAGGGTGAGTGTAGTAACTTATATTGCTGCCTTTGTAGGTTAAAAAAAAAAAACACAAAGTACTGAGGAGAATGAGGGAAAAAGGAGTGTTGTACAGTGGTCAAAAGCAAGTGCTGGTTAGCATGTTAGGAGTTGTTAAAGTGACCTTCAGGAAATTCACTTATGATGTCTTCCCTGTTTGGAACTGGGTAGTCATAAGATGGTGATCTGTTCTGTTTGTTTTTATTTTTCCAATCTAGACTTTAGGTATCCTGGGAGTAATTGTTATAACCCCTAGCCAGTCCACTCTATCACATCCAATTTTGGTGTCCCCAGGATGAGGATTTTTTTTCTCATAGGAGGAGGGGAAATGGCACAACTTCCATACTTAGAATTAAAAATGACCTGAGGAATTGAATAACATACTACAGTTATTATTGAAAGCAAGTTATTATTGAAAGCAATAGACATATATCAAAAAGATGAGAAATTTGTTTTTTTACTTCCCTATCATCCCATATTTATTTTATTACTTTAAAGATTACTTTTATTGTGTTTCTTCAGGCTGACATAAATTAATCTAAATTACACTTATGTTGTATATAATCTTCCTTTCTACTGT
This sequence comes from Marmota monax, assembly GCF_021218885.2. Taxonomy (NCBI): domain Eukaryota; kingdom Metazoa; phylum Chordata; class Mammalia; order Rodentia; family Sciuridae; genus Marmota; species Marmota monax. Next base: position 2,771,485 of record NW_026694256.1, on the reverse strand, counting down.
GGAATGAAACCATTTTGATGTGAATTTACTCTGTTGGGGCTGGTATCTTCAAATAGAAGAGTAAGTTTTTGTGCTTTATTTGTTCATTATTCTTTTGGTATGTTTGTAGTATCACTGACAAGGCCAATAGAGCAGTCTAAGCGTAGCATTGACTCACAGAGCTGCTGACAGCCAGGCTAGTTGCACTGATTGCCTTTCTCTGATCTTATAAATGTCAATAGGTTATTTGCTGAAAGCCATAAGTACATCAGTAACTTCTGATGAAAGTGAACTTCTGAATGTCCTTAGGAACTCCTGAATAGTCACTCTTTGTCAGTATATTCCTTCAGATGACCTCCTTGAAAGGTGACATCCTCAGGACTTTCTGAGAAGAGGACAGAATGATAATTAATGCGAGCCATTTGTATGAACTGATATGTTGGTCCTTCATCTCATATCCTTTCCATGATAATTGTTCTACATGTTCTAAGTCGATTCTACAGGTCTATTTCCTTTTTCACAACAGCATGCAGTTCACTGGTTTTTAGTATACTCACAGATATCACCAACCATCACCACCACAGAAAAGTTTAGGACAGTTTACCACCTCCAAAAAAAAAAATAATAATAATAATACCCCCTCTTCCATTCATTTAGTCCTAAGCTATAAAACCACGAATCTACTGTCAGTCTCTGGAGAGTTCTCAAGTCTGGCCTCTCATTTGAATAAAGTCTTGTTGTATATGGTATTTTGTGACTGCCTTCTTGTACTTTCAATAATGTTTTCATGGTTGATGCATGTTGTAGCATCTATCACTACCTTGTTCCTCATGTTTGAAAAATTTTTTATTGTATGGATATGCCACAGTATGCTTAAGCATTTGTCTGCTAGTTAGACATTTGGATTGTTTTTACCTTTTGTCTGACACTAACAATTCTGCTATAAATATTCCTGTACAAAATTGTGTGTGAACATGTTTTTATTTCTCTTCAGTGTATACACAGGGGTGAAATGCTGGATTACCTAGTAACTCTATGTTTTAAGCAGTTGAGGAACTGCCACAAGCTGTTTGCTAAAACAGCCTCACCAGTTCACATTTCCACCCACAGTACAAGTTTCTGAGGTTTTGTATCATTGCTAACAGTTGTTGAGATCTCACTTTTTTATCCAGCCATCCTAGTAGTTATAAAGTGGTAGCTCATTGCAATTTTGACTTCAAGTCTCTTTATTATTAAAGATGTGAATATTTTTTCATGTGTTTATTGGCCATGTGACATAAGTCAAACTGGGAGAAATAACTATTTTTATCCTTTATTTGTTTTTAAATATTCATTTTATTACTGAATACTTTACATATTGTGAGAGGATTTTATATATTGTAGGTACAAGGGCATTACCAGATAAATGATGTACTAATTTCTTTCATCTCTTAAACTGCATTAAATTTATGGCTGTGGGCCTTTGCTCTTGATGTTCTGTTTTCGTAGAGTACTAATTCCTACTCTTCTTATGGATATTGCCTTCTAAACATTTTAAACTTAGCCTACATTTCACTCATTCAGAGAAGTTATCTCCTTGTTATCTAAAATATATTTATTCCTTTGCTTATCTCTCTTTCTCTCTCTCTCTGGACACGTATTTCTCAAATACCACTATGTCTTTTTTTTTTAATTTTTTATTGTTGGTTGTTCAAAACATTTAAATTTCTTGACATATCATATTCCACACTTTGATTCAACTGGGTTATGAACTCCCACCTTCATCCCATACACAGATTGCAGAATCACATCAGTTACACATCTATTGATTTACATATTGCCATACTAGTGTCTGTTGTGCTCTGCTGCCTTTCCCATCCTCCACCATCCCTCCTCCCCACCACTCCCCTCCCCTCCCCTCCTCTCTCTCTACCCCCTCCACTGTATAACCCTGAGGGTCTCCTTCCATTTCCAAGCAATTTCCCTTCTCTCTCCCTTTCCCTCCCACCTCTCATCCCTGTTAAATGTTAATCTTCTTTTCATGCTCTTCGTCCCTACTCTGTTCTTAGTTACTCTCCTTATATCAAAGAAGACATTTGGCATTTGTTTTTTAGGGATTGGCTAGCTTCACTTAGCATAATCTGCTCTAATGCCATCCATTTCCCTGCAAATTCTATGATTTTGTCATTTTTTAATGCAGAGTAATACTCCATTGTGTATAAATGCCACATTTTTTTTATCCATTCGTCTATTGAAGGGCATCTAGGTTGGTTCCACAGTCTTGCTATTGTGAATTGTGCTGCTATGAACATCGATGTAGCAGTGTCCCTGTAGCATGCTCTTTTTAGGTCTTTAGGGAATAGACCAAGAAGGGGAATAGCTGGGTCAAATGGTGGCTCCATTCCCAGCATTCCAAGAAATCTCCATACTGCACCAATTTGCAGTCCCACCAGCAATGTACAAGTGTACCCGTTTCCCCACATCCTCGCCAGCACTTGTTGTTGTTTGACTTCCTAATGGCTGCCAATCTTACTGGAGTGAGATGGTATCTTAGGGTGGTTTTGATTTGCATTTCTCTGACAGCTAGAGATGGTGAGCATTTTTTCATGTACTTGTTGATTGACTGTATGTCCTCCTCTGAGAAGTGTCTGTTCAGGTCCTTGGCCCATTTGTTGATTGGGTTGTTTGTTCTCTTATTGTCTAATTTTTTTAGTTCTTTGTATACTCTGGATATTAGGGCTCTATCTGAAGTGTGAGGAATAAAGATTTGTTCCCAGGGTGTAGGCTCCCTATTTACCTCTCTTATTGTTTCTTTTGCTGAGAAAAAACTTTTTAGTTTGAGTAAGTCCCATTTGTTGATTCTAGTTATTAACTTTTGTGCTATGGATGTCCTATTGAGGAATTTGGAGCCCGACCCCACCGAATGTAGATAGTAGCCAACTTTTTCTTCTATCAGACACCATGTCTCTGATTTGATATCAAGCTCCTTGATCCATTTTGAGTTAACTTTTGTGCATGGCGAGAGAAAGGGATTCAGTTTCATTTTGTTGCATATGGATTTCCAGTTTTCCCAGCACCATTTGTTGAAGATGCTATCCTTCCTCCATTGCATGCTTTTAGCCCCTTTATCAAATATAAGGTAGTTGTAGTTTTGTCGATTGATTTCTGTGTCCTCTATTCTGTACCATTGGTCCACCCGCCTGTTTTGGTACCAGTACCATGCTGTTTTTGTTACTATTGCTCTGTAGTATAGTTTGAAGTCTGGTATCGCTATACCGCCTGACTCACACTTCCTGCTTAGCATTGTTTTTGCTATTCTGGGTCTTTTATTTTTCCATATGAATTTCATGATTGCTTTCTCTATTTCTACAGGAAATGCCATTGGGATTTTGATTGGCATTGCATTAAACCTATAGAGAACTTTTGGTAATATCGCCATTTTGATGATGTTAGTTCTGCCTATCCATGAACAGGGTATATTTTTCCATCTTCTAAGATCTTCTTCTCTTTCTCTCTTTAGGGTTCTGTAGTTTTCACTGTATAAGTCTTTCACCTCTTTTGTTAGGTTGATTCCCAAGTATTTTATTTTTTTGAAGATATTGTGAATGGAGTGGTTGTCCTCATTTCCATTTCAGAGGATTTGTCGCTGATATACAGGAATGCCTTTGATTTATGCGTGTTGATTTTAAATCCGGCCACTTTGCTGAATTCATTTATTAGCTCTAATAGTTTCTTTGTAGAGCCTTTTGGGTCTGCTAGGTATAGAATCATATCATCTGCAAATAGTGATAATTTAAGTTCTTCTTTTCCTATTTTTATGCCTTTAATTTCTTTCGTCTGTCTAATTGCTCTGGCCAGTGTTTCGAGAACTATGTTGAAGAGAAGTGGAGAGAGAGGACATCCCTGTCTTGTTCCAGATTTTAGAGGGAATGCCTTCAGTTTTTCTCCATTCAGAATGATGCTAGCCTGAGGCTTAGCATAGATTGCTTTTACAATATTGAGGTATGTTCCTGTTATCCCTAGTTTTTCTAGAGTTTTGAACATAAAGGGATGCTGTACTTTGTCGAATGCTTTTTCCGCATCTATCGAGATGATCATATGGTTCTTATTTTTAAGTCTATTGATGTGGTGAATAACATTTATTGATTTCCTTATATTGAACCAGCCTTGCATCCCAGGGATGAATCCTACTTGATCATGGTGTACAATTTTTTCGATATGTTTTTGTATCCGATTTGCCAGAATTTTATTGAGGATTTTTGCATCTAGGTTCATTAGAGATATTGGTCTGTAGTTTTCTTTCTTTGAAGTGTCTTTGTCTGGTTTAGGTATCAGGGTGATGTTGGCCTCATAGAATGTATTTGGAAGTTCTCCCTCCTTTTCTATTTCCTGAAGTAGCTTGAAAAGTATTGGTATTAGTTCTTCTTTAAAGGTTTTGTAAAATTCTGCTGTATACCCATCCGGTCCTGGGCTTTTCTTAGTTGGTAGTCTTTTGATGGTTTCTTCTATTTCCTCAATTGATATTGGTCTGTTTAGGTTTTCTATATCCTCCTGACTCAATCTGGGCAGATCATATGACTTAAGAAATTTATCTATGCCTTCACTATCTTCTAATTTATTGGAGTATAAGGATTCCAAATAGTTTTTGATTATCTTCTGTATTTCTGAAGTGTCTGTTGTGATATTGCCTCTTTCATCCCGTATGTTAGTAATTTGAGTTCTCTCTCTTCCTCTCTTCGCTAGCATGGCTAAGGGTCTGTCGATTTTGTTTATTTTTTCAAAGAACCAACTTTTAGTTTTGTCAATTTTTTCAATTGTTTCTTTTGTTTCGATTTCATTAATTTCAGCTCTGATTTTAATTATTTCTTGCCTTCTACTTCTTTTGCTGTTGTTTTGCTCTTCTTTTTCAAGGATTTTGAGATGGATTGTGAGATCATTTATTTGTTGGTTTTTTCTTTTTTTTAAGGAATGAACTCCAGGCAATGAATTTTCCTCTTAGAACTGCTTTCATTGTGTCCCAAAGATTCCGATATGTTGTGTCTGTGTTTTCATTTATCTCTAAGAATTTTTTAATTTCCTCCTTGATGTCTTCTATAACCCATTGATCATTCAGTAACCTATTGTTCATTCTCCAAGTGATGTATGCTTTTTCCTTCCTTCTTTTATCGTTAATTTTCAGTTTCATTCCATTATGATCAGATAAGATGCATGGTATTATCTCTACTCCTTTATATTGTCTAAGAGTTGCCCTGTGACATAATATATGATCTATTTTTGAGAAGGATCCATGTGCTGCTGAGAAAAAAGTGTAACTACTTGATGTTGGGTGGTGTATTCTATATATGTCAATTAAGTCTAGGTTATTAATAGTGTTATTGAGTTCTATAGTTTCCTTATTCAACTTTTGTTTGGAAGATCTGTCCAGTGGTGAGAGAGGTGTGTTGAAGTCTCCCATAATTATTGTATGGTGGTCTATTAGACTCTTGAACTTGAGAAGAGTTTGTTTGACGAACATAGCTGCACCATTGTTTGGGGCATAAATATTTATGATTGTTATGTCTTGGTGTATGGTTCCCTTAAGCAGTATGTAGTGTCCCTCTTTATCCCTTTTGATTAACTTGGGCTTGAAAACTATTTTATTTGATATGAGTATGGACACTCCTGCTTGTTTCCGAAGTCCATATGAGTGATATGATTTTTCCCAACCTTTCACCTTCAGCCTATGTATGTCTTTTCCTATCAAATGCGTCTCCTGTAGGCAGCAAATTGTTGGGTCTTGTTTTGTGATCCATTCTACTAGCCTGTGTCTCTTAATTGGTGAGTTTAAGCCATTAACATTTAGGGTTATTATTGAGATATGGGTTGTTCTTCCAGCCATATTTGTTTATTTCTGTTACTAAACATGGTTTGTTTTCCTCTTTGATTATTTTCCCCCCCTTTACTGTCCTACCTCCCACTGTTGGTTTTCATTGTTATTTTCCATTTCCTCTTCCTGTAATGTTTTGCCGAGGATGTTTTGAAGAGACGGTTTTCCAGCTGCGAATTCTTTAAACTTTTGTTTATCGTGGAAGATTTTAATTTCACCTTCCATCCTGAAGCTTAATTTCGCTGGATACACAATTCTTGGTTGGAACCCATTTTCTTTCAGTGTTTGAAATATGTTATTCCAGGATCTTCTAGCTTTCAGAGTCTGTGTTGAAAGATCAGCTGTTATCCTGATTGGCTTACCCCTAAATGTAATCTGCTTCCTTTCTCTTGTAGCTTTTAAAATTCTCTCCTTATTCTGTATTTTGGGCATCTTCATTATAATGTGTCTAGGTGTGGATCTCTTATGATTTTGCACATTCGGCGTCCTGTAGGCTTCTAGGATTTGGGATTCTGTCTCATTCTTCAAGTCTGGGAAGTTTTCTCGTATTATTTTATTGAATAGACTGCTCATTCCTTTGGTTTGGAGTTCTGTACCTTCCTGTATCCCAATGACTCTTAAGTTTGGTCTCTTAATGTTATCCCATATTTCTTGGATGTTCTGCTCATGGTTTCTTAACAGTCTTGCTGAGCTGTCTATGTTCTTTTCCAGTTGAAATACTTTGTCTTCATTGTCTGATGTTCTATCTTCTAAGTGTTCTACTCTACTGGTAGTATTCTCCATTGAGTTTTTAAGTTGTTTTATTGCTTCCTGCATTTCTAGGATTTCTGTTTGTTTGTTTTTTATAACATCTATCTCCCTGTAAAGTTGATCCTTTGCTTCCTGGATTTGTTTGCGTAATTCATTGTCGAAGTGATCGTTCATTGTCTGATTTTGCTGTCTAATGTCTTCCTTGATACTCCAGATCATCTGAAGCATGTATATCCTGAATTCTTTATCTGACATTCCATCTGCTGCAGCTGTTACCTCTTCTAAAGTTGCGTTGACCTGCATTGCTTGTGGTCCTTTCTTTCCTTGTCTTTTCATACTGCTTGCGTTTCTTTCCTGCAGGCGCGGGCGGCGGCTCTGCTCTCTCCTTATTCCAATTGGGGTGTCGTGACTACCACGCTGGCAGGTCACTGGGCCTGTTCTTTGCGCTGGTGGCGGCTCTGTTCTGCCCCTTCTCCAATTGGGGTGACGAGTGTACCACGCCGGCAGGCCACCGGGCCTGATCCGCTGGTCAGTTGCAGGTTTGCCTACCCTGCAGGCGCGGGTGGCGGCTCTACTCTGCCCCTACTCCAAATGGGGTGACGTGTCTGTCGTACTGGCAGGCCACTGGGCCTGTCCCGCTGGTCGGTCGCAGGTCTGCCCACCTTTCGGGCACGGGTGGTGGCTCTGCTCTGCCCCTACTCCAATTGGGGTGTCGTGACTACCCCGCCTACAGGTCTCTGGGCCTGTTCCTGGCACGGGTGGCGACTCTGCTACCACGCCGGCAGGCTCCTGGGCCTGATCCGCCGGTCTGTCGCAGGTCTGCCTACCTTGCAGGTGCGGGCGGTGGCTCTGCCCTGCCCCTCCTACCACGCCTGCGGACCGCTGTGCCTGATCTGCAGATTGGTCACAGGTCTGCTCACCCTGTGGGCACGGGTGGCGGTTTCGCTCCGCCCCCCACTCCAATTGTGGTCATGTGACCACCACACCGGCAGGGCCTGATCCGGGCGTGGGCCAAGGATCTGCTCTGCCCCTACTCCAGTTGGGGTGACGTGTGTACCACGCTGGCAGGCCGCTGGGCCTGACCCGCCAGTCTGTCACAGGTCTGCTTACCTTGCAAGTGCGGGCGGCGGCTCTGCCCTGCCCTTCCTACCACGCCTGTGTACCACTGGGTCGCGGGTCTGCCCACCTTGCAGGCGCGGGTGGAGGCTCCGCTCCACCCCCTCTCCAATTGGGGTCACGCGGTCACCACGCCGGCGAGCCGCTGGGCCTGCTCAGGGCGCTGGCAGCGGCCTGGCTCTTCCCCTCTGGCTCGACGACAAATGTCTTACAGTGAGCTTATTATTTATTTGTTTATTTATTTTGTAGTCTCTGTTGCTTCCCTTAGAGTGTGATTTACAAAGGGCAAAGGAACTCTGTATCTTACATGGTATTATGGTTTGGATCTTAAATGTCCTTCAGAAGGCTTGGGCCCCAGCTGACAGCACTATTTTGGAGATGGTAGAAACTTTAAGAGCTGGGGTTTAGTAGGAGGAAGTTATGTCCTTGAGGTATGGCCCTGTAGAGAGTATATTTGGAACCCAGACCCTTTCTTTTTCTCTTTCCTGGCTGCTATGATTTAAGAAACTTTGATTTAGCATACACTCTTCAGCATGATGTTTAGCCTCACCAATAGTCCCAAAGCTGAGGGGCCAAGCAAACATGAGCCAAAGTAAATCTTTCTTTCCTTTGTGTTGTTTTATTTTGTCACAGTGAAAAAAAGCTGAGTAACAGGTAGTATAGAATATAATATTATTTATTGAATGGATGAATTATCATTGAATTTTTTTTTCCTTTTTACCACATCATCGAATTCTCTCTCTCAGACTTTTGTCACTAAATATTGGAAATTATTTCCAGGACATTCTGAAGAAAATTTAGAAATTCTTACTCTTACCTGCAAAAATCTCTGATCAGCCTCAATTTCTAGAGCACACATAGCTTTGCAGTTAATGAAAGCTCCTTGAGTTAGATTTCTGTATATATCACTCATAAAGTAGATGCCTTTATCATAGTTATTTTATCATTTACAAAGTAGTACCTTATATTTTTATGGCACATAATGTTGTGCATTGGTAGGATTATATTCCATTTTTTTCACAATTGAGAAGAATAACAAAAGCATAGCCTTTTGTTTTGTGATTACTTCAAATTTAGCCTTTTATAGCTTTGCTATCCTACTTTACAGCTCCTGCCATCACATTTTTACTTATCTGATGGGAAATTGATTTTCTGCGTGGCAAAACATTCTCTGTAATATAGTATATAAAATAGTAAGTTCTATCCTGATAATCATTCCCTGTAATGGAATATATCAAATAATATTAAAATTCTTATAGTTAAATTATTCAGATGTTCCAAATTTTAAAATGACATTATTTCTGTATGAGAAAGCAGATCAATTTATATTTCACAGTTTATAATATATAAATAAATCTACCTATAGTGTCTTGCATTTTATTTTTAGCCTAAAATGAATTTTTTTACTACCAAAATACACTTTGTTTTACTACCAATAGTATCCAAAAAAAGTAGTTAAAAAAAAAAAAAAAGATGAGGGAGGCTATCATACAATTGAAGCAAATTTTATTTAAAACCTTTTTTCAATTTATAAATTTTAAGCTCTGAATGAATTTACTATATAATGTCTTGAATCATTAGTTTCTATATATTAATCAAATGTCCAGGGAACCACATTATGTTCATAGGTAAGTACCATGAATCTAAGCTACTATATTACATCTATATTATTTGTATAATTTCGGCACTTTAGAAAAGTAGCATAAGTTAAAATTAAAAGCAGTGTTTTGTATCAATATGTTATTAATATATTATGTGTTAATGTATTAATATGTTGGGGAATGAAAAAGGCTTTTATAGGCATTATATATGAAGTTTATTTTGAACATTTTACAGTGGCAGAGTACTGTTGATGGAATAGTTAAGTAATTATTGCAGTGTATTATAGTCAATATGAAAACAAATACTGATAATAGACAAAATTCCCAGATTAGAGATGGAGCCAAAGAGTTAGAGTGTCATATTCTGTATCTTTGGAGTTACAAAGTATACAATGTATGGGTAAACAAATTTTTGTGTTTTATGGCTATGTTCTTAGGATGCACACATATTTTCTTCTAGCTCATGGCCACCTCTTCATCTTAGTTATCACAATATGCTGCTATTATTTTAAATTAAAAGATATTGAAATTTAGCCTTTGCAACTACAAATTCCTATTATTTTGGCACTAGAAAATACCCCTAATTTACAAGACATTTTTCACTAATTTATGTTGATTTTTAAAAATAAAAATTCCTGTCCTTACTGAGTTTAACTCATTCACTGGTGTGGTTTCTCACTGATACTTTGTCCTTTCAGAAATTAGCCTGTGTCCCCATTGAATTATCTTCATTTGTTTTGAATTTACAATTGGATGACTATCCACTGTATAATTCTGATAGTCTAAACTAAAAATTAGAAGACTACCAAGAGAATACATCAGGTGGAAACAAAAACCTTCTAAGGAACAAAAGGAGAGAGAAGTAGATGGAATGCAGTTATAACTGAATTATAATAAAATAATGAAAATTACTCATTAAGGAATGACTAAACTGGATTGCCTTCATTACCAGTAGAATAGATTATGTAAAATTGAGGATTACCATTTTTTTTTGTCATTGAACCCAAAATAGAATCCTCTAGTCATCACTGTAAAAGTGCTCTAAAAATAATAGGGTGCTGTCTGTGTAAAATGTAATACAACATAATGGCAAAAATTGTTCTGATTTTAAAAGTTTTGAGTATTCTATCTTAAACATACAGTGCATCTATAAATGTTTTTGGTGATGACGTTTCCCTTTTATCAAATACTTATCTAGGGTTTTATGTCAAGTCAGATACTTTCTCATTCTTTTTTATTTATTGCTTCTATTCATGGAATTAAGATTTACTTTCTGCAAGTAAAGGTAACTAACTTTTATTTGACACCAACTTGTTATCTAGGAAGACTGGTAGTATGACTGAGAATCTCTCTAAACGATAGTAAATCTTGAGCTGTAGCTGTAGAGAAATTTCAGAATTTTCTTTTGACTATTATAATTTTATTTTCAAATACTTCTTACTTTAACATTTGAAACAAGCATATCTATATCAACCAGGAAAAATAGATACTAGTTTAGGTATAGTAGGATTAAAAAAAATTAATTCTTCATTTTTTTTAATGTCACTGATTTCTTCTACAGTAAACACTTAGTTTTGAAAGAAAAGCTAATGTGGTATGATAAATCCAACAGACACTAGTATGGCAATATGTAAATCAGTGGATGTGTAACCGATGTGATTCTGCAATCTGTATACGGGGTAAAAATGGGAGTTCATAACCCACTTGAATCAAAGTGTGAAATATGATATGTCAAGAACTATGTAATGTTTTGAACAACCAACAATAAAATTTAAAAAAAAAAGAATAATTTATATAAAGTGGAGTATCATATCTTAAGAATACAGTTGTTGAAACAAAATAAAGATGCATAAATTTAGGTTATCTTAAACATAAACATGGGAAGATATCTAAATATGTTCCCCATTAGTTATTCATGTAGTTGCTTCTTGGACACTACTCTGGATTCTTCTCCTGCTCATGATAAAGGAAAAGTGAAATGATTACTCTGTTAATCCGAATAGAAGAAAAGAATCAGAAACAAACAAATTAAATATTCTACAAATGAGTTTCTAAATTTGTTCTCTCTTACTTTATGAAGCCTTCCATGAGTTTTTGTTTTTTACAGCATCCGTTATGATATTGTGTATAGAGTGGATACTGAGAATTACTGAATGAAATCCTAGAAAGAAGTTAGAAGTTATTAAAAGTTTCTATGTGAATAGTAGATTTTCTTTGTATTTATATTGAGCTTACATTTTTTCTCCTTTTAGAGTTAAAATTCTTTATATAGAGAACACAGGGCCTTGTGCATGTAAGGCAATACACACACACACACACAAACACATATATATATATGGATATACGTATATACATATATGTGTATATAGAGAGAGAGCATTTCTCTATTATTTATAATAAACTTACATAGTAAATAACCTTTTTCGGTATTATGATCTTTGACAAACTATAATATGCCCAAGTATGAAAATATTATATTGCTCCCTATTACAATGTTTCAGAGTTTAGACATGAATTATTATTGTCAGCTGTCATGGTGAATTTTCTAAGCAGGAAACTTGATGCTTCTTTTTTTCAATTTTTTTTTTCTAGTAGTTTAAAGTAGATTTTTTACTCTGCAGTTTTTGTAGGTGCCTATAAGTCATAGTACTCAGAAGAAGCACAGAGGGAAAGAACATGCTGCTGTTCTGTCTTACTAAATAAACCAGACCCTGCATGAGAAATCAAACTGTTAGTTATTCATGGTGACTTTATCAGAGCTAGAGGTAGAAGTGATACCAAGTCCTAATTTTTATTGTTCTCTATCTATAGAAATAATACTACACAATTAGAATTCTGTAGTAATGGCTACTATGAAAATGGTGTTGTAGCTGCTATGTTATCAAATGTCTGTAATCCCTGCCACTTGCAGGACTGAGGCAAGAGGACTGTTAAGTTAGAGGCCAGTCTGAGTTGTTCAGTGAGAACCTGATGAATATGTTTCTATTAGTTGATTCATCTGCCAGTTGTGGGTCACATTTTTTTTCTTCACGTTAGTGTCTTTTTATTGGACATTAGACATTATTAATTTTGAATTCTAGACTTTTTTCAAAGGGTAGTGAAGCCTTTTGTGTCAGAAAATCAAGTGATTTGTGTGTATTTTGATGTTTCAAGGTTGTCATTTTTTTATGAGTGAGTGTGTAGCTTAACCCTCCTACTATAGAGTGACTTTCTAATACAGTTATGGAATATCCTGGTAGTTTACTAGTCCTGTGAGCTCTGGAGTTAGATATCTCCTAGGCATTTTCTTTATCCTTTAATCTGTTAAAGGGCATCTAAGTTGATTCCATAGCTTGGCTACTTTGAATCGTGCTGCTATAAATATTGATGTGGCTGTATCTATATCATGCGGATTTTAAATATTTTAGATAAATACTGAGGAGTGAGTGGGACAGCTGGGTCATATGGTGGTTCCATCCCTAGTTTTTTAGAGAATCTCTGTATTGCTTTCCAGAATGGTTGCACCAATTTGCAGTCCCACTAACAATGTAGGAATGTATCTTTCTCCCAGCATCCTCACCACACTAACTATTTGTATTCTTGGTAATTGCCATTGTGACTAGAATGAGATGAAATCTCAGTGTAGTTTTGATTCACATTTCCCTGATTCCTAGACTTTTTTTTCATATATTTGTTGACTGATCATATATATGTTTTTTTTAATTTGGAGGAGGTAAATGGCAGGGTTGTACCTGGATAAAAGAGAAAAAACAGAAGGAAACAAAGACCAGACACACACACACACACACACACACACACACACACACACCTGCATTTGTTTTTTTTAATTATGCTGTTAGTGATTTTTATTAGGCTTAAGAAAATATATAAAGATACATTTAACATGAAAACTTTTTTAGCAATAACATAATTTTGATGTAACTATGACATTAAGTTTAAATATTTTTATTGAAAGAAATTTTCTCCTTTGATTTAAATAATATGAAAATTTTATTTAATTATTGTTTTTATTTTTTTATTTTTTTATTTTTTTTTATTGTTGGCTGTTCAAAACATTACATAGTTCTTGATATATCATATTTCACAATTTGATTCAAGTGGGTTATGAGCTCCCATTTTTACCCCATATACAGATTGCAGAATCACATCAGTTACACATCCATTGATTTACATATTGCCATACTAGTGTCTGTTGTATTCTGCTGCCTTTCCTATCCTCTACTATCCCCCCTCCCCTCCCCTCCCCTCTTCTCTCTCTGCTCCCTCTACTGACATTCGTTTGTCCCCCTTATATTATTTTTCCCCTTCCCCTCACTTCCTCTTGTATGTACTTTTGTATAACTCTGAGGGTCTCCTTCCATTTCCATGCATTTTCCCTTCTCTCTCCCTTTCCCTCCCACCTCTCATCCCTGTTTAATGTTAATCTTCTTCTCATGCTCTTCGACCCTACTCTGTTCTTAGTTACTCTCCTTATATCAAAGAAGACATTTGGTATTTGTTTTTTAGGGATTGGCTAGCTTCACTTAGCATAATCTGCTCTAATGCCATCCATTTCCCTGTAAATTCTATGATTTTGTCATTTTTTAATGCAGAGTAATACTCCATTGTGTATAAATGCCACATTTTTTTTATCCATTCATCCATTGAAGGGCATCTAGGTTGGTTCCACAGTCTAGCTATTGTGAATTGTGCTGCTATGAACATCGATGTAGCAGTGTCCCTGTAGCATGCTCTTTTTAGGTCTTTAGGGAATAGACCGAGAAGGGGAATAGCTGGGTCAAATGGTGGCTCCATTCCCAGCTTTCCAAGAAATCTCCATACTGCTTTCCAAATTGGCTGCACCAATTTGCAGTCCCACCAGCAATGTACAAGTGTACCCTTTTCCCCACATCCTCTCCAGCACTTGTTGTTGTTTGACTTCATAATGGCTGCCAATCTAACTGGAGTGAGATGGTATCTTAGGGTGGTTTTGATTTGCATTTCTCTGACTGCTAGAGATGGTGAGCATTTTTTCATGTACTTGTTGATTGATTGTATGTCCTCCTCTGAGAAGTGTCTGTTCAGGTCCTTGACCCATTTGTTGATTGGGTTGTTTGTTCTCTTATTGTCTAATTTTTTGAGTTCTTTGTATACTCTGGATATTAGGGCTCTATCTGAAGTGTGAGGAGTAAAGATTTGTTCCCAGGATGTAGGCTCTCTATTTACCTCTCTTATTGTATCTTTTGCTGAGAAAAAACTTTTTAGTTTGAGTAAGTCCCATTTGTTGATTCTAGTTATTAACTTTTGTGCTATGGGTGTCCTATTGAGGAATTTGGAGCCCGACCCCACAGTATGTAGATCGTAGCCAACTTTTTCTTCTATCAGACGCCGTGTCTCTGATTTGATATCAAGCTCCTTGATCCATTTTGAGTTAACTTTGGTGCATGGCGAGAGAAAGGGATTCAGTTTCATTTTGTTGCATATGGATTTCCAGTTTTCCCAGCACCATTTGTTGAAGATGCTATCCTTCCTCCATTGCATGCTTTTAGCCCCTTTATCAAATATAAGGTAGTTGTAGTTTTGTGGATTAGTTTCTGTGTCCTCTATTCTGTACCATTGGTCCACCCGCCTGTTTTGGTACCAGTACCATGCTGTTTTTGTTACTATTGCTCTGTAGTATAGTTTGAAGTCTGGTATCGCTATACCGCCTGATTCACACTTCCTGCTTAGCATTGTTTTTGCTATTCTGGGTCTTTTATTTTTCCATATGAATTTCATGATTGCTTTCTCTATTTCTACAAGAAATGCCGTTGGGATTTTGATTGGCATTGCATTAAACCTATAGAGAACTTTTGGTAATATCGCCATTTTGATGATGTTAGTTCTGCCTATCCATGAACAGGGTATATTTTTCCATCTTCTAAGATCTTCTTCTATTTCTCTCTTTAGGGTTCTGTAGTTTTCATTGTATAAGTCTTTCACCTCTTTTGTTAGGTTGATTCCCAAGTATTTTATTTTTTTGAAGATATTGTGAATGGAGTGGTTGTCCTCATTTCCATTTCAGAGGATTTGTCGCTGATATACAGGAATGCCTTTGATTTATGCGTGTTGATTTTATATCCGGCCACTTTGCTGAATTCATTTATTAGCTCTAATAGTTTCTTTGTAGACCCTTTTGGGTCTGCTAGGTATAGAATCATGTCATCTGCAAATAGTGATAATTTAAGTTCTTCTTTTCCTATTTTGATGCCTTTAATTTCTTTCGTCTGTCTAATTGCTCTGGCCAGTGTTTCGAGAACTATGTTGAACAGAAGTGGTGAGAGAGGGCATCCCTGTCTTGTTCCAGATTTTAGAGGGAATGCCTTCAGTTTTTCTCCATTCAGAATGATGCTAGCCTGAGGCTTAGCATAGATTGCTTTTAAAATATTGAGGAATGTTCCTGTTATCCCTAGTTTTTCTAGAGTTTTGAACATAAAGGGATGCTGTACTTTGTTGAATGCTTTTTCCGCATCTATCGAGATGATCATATGATTCTTATTTTTAAGTCTATTGATGTGGTGAATAACATTTATTGATTTCCGTATATTGAACCAGCCTTGCATCCCAGGGATGAATCCTACTTGATCATGGTGCACAATTTTTTTGATAAGTTTTTGTATCCGAGTGGCCAGAATTTTATTGAGGATTTTTGCATCTAGGTTCATTAGAGATATTGGTCTGTAGTTTTCTTTCTTTGAAGTGTCTTTGTCTGGTTTAGGTATCAGGGTGATGTTGGCCTCGTAGAATGAATTTGGAAGTTCTCCCTCTTTTTCTATTTCCCGAAGTAGCTTGAAAAGTATTGGTATTAGTTCCTCTTTAAAGGTTTTGTAAAACTCTGCTGTATACCCATCCGGTCCTGGGCTTTTCTTAGTTGGTAGTCTTTTGATGGTTTCTTCTATTTCCTCAATTGATATTGGTCTGTTTAGGTTGTCTATATCCTCCTGACTCAATCTGGGCAGATCATATGACTTAAGAAATTTATCTATGCCTTCACTATCTTCTAATTTATTGGAGTATAAGGATTCAAAATAATTTTTGATTATCTTCTGTATTTCTGAAGTGTCTGTTGTGATATTGCCTCTTTCATCCCGTATGTTAGTAATTTGAGTTCTCTCTCTTCTTCTCTTCGCTAGCATGGCTAAGGGTCTGTCGATTTTGTTTATTTTTTCAAAGAACCAACTTTTAGTTTTGTCAATTTTTTCAATTGTTTCTTTTGTTTCGATTTCATTAATTTCAGCTCTGATTTTAATTATTTCTTGCCTTCTACTTCTTTTGCTGTTGTTTTGCTCTTCTTTTTCTAGGGTTTTGAGATGAAGTATGAGATCATTTATTTGTTGGTTTTTTCTTTTGTTTAGGAATGAACTCCAAGCAATGAATTTTCCTCTTAGAACTGCTTTCAATGTGTCCCATAGATTCCGATATGTTGTGTCTGTGTTTTCATTAATCTCTAAGAATTTTTTAATTTCTTCCTTGATGTCTTCTATAACCCATTGATCGTTCAGTAACCTATTGTTCATTCTCCAAGTGATGTATTCTTTTCCCTTCCTTCTTTTATCATTGATTTTCAGTTCCATTCCATTATGATCAGATAGGATGCATGGTATTATCTCTACTCCTTTATATTGTCTAAGAGTTTCCCTGTGACGTAATATATGATCTATTTTTGAGAAGGATCCATGTGCTGCTGAGAAAAAAGTGTAACTGCTTGATGTTGGGTGGTATATTCTATATATGTCAATTAAGTCTAGGTTATTAATTGTGTTATTGAGTTCTATAGTTTCCTTATTCAACTTTTGTTTGGAAGATCTGTCCAGTGGTGATAGAGGTGTGTTGAAGTCTCCCATGATTATTGTATGGTGGTCTATTAGACTCTTGAACTTGAGAAGAGTTTGTTTGATGAACATAGCTGCACCATTGTTTGGGGCATATATATTTATGATTGTTATGTCTTGTTGGTGTATGGTTCCCTTGAGCAGTATGTAGTGTCCCTCTTTATACCTTTTGATTAACTTGGGCTTGAAATCTATTTTATTTGATATGAGTATGGATACTCCTGCTTGTTTCCGAAGTCCATATGAGTGATATGATTTTTCCCAACCTTTCACCTTCAGCCTATGTATGTCTTTTCCTATCAAATGCGTCTCCTGTAGGCAGCATATTGTTGGGTCTTGTTTTGTGACCCATTCTACTAGCCTGTGTCTCTTGATTGGTGAGTTTAAGCCATTAACATTTAGGGTTATTATTGAGATATGGGTTGTTCTTCCAGCCATATTTGTTTATTTATGTTACTAAACATGGTTTGTTTTCCTCTTTGATTATTTTCCCCCCTTTAGTGTCCTACCTCCCACTGTTGGTTTTCATTGTTATTTTCCATTTCCTCTTCCTGTAATGTTTTGCCAAGGATGTTTTGAAGAGATGGTTTTCTAGCTGCAAATTCTTTTAACTTTTGTTTATCGTGGAAGGTTTTAATTTCATCTTCCATCCTGAAGCTTAATTTCGCTGGAAACACAATTCTTGGTTGGAACCCATTTTCTTTCAGTGTTTGAAATATGTTATTCCAGGATCTTCTAGCTTTCAGAGTCTGTGTTGAAAGATCAGCTGTTATCCTGATTGGCTTACCCCTAAATGTGATCTGCTTCCTTTCTCTTGTAGCTTTTAAAATTCTCTCCTTATTCTGTATTTTGGGCATCTTCATTATAATGTGTCTAGGTGTGGGTCTCTTATGATTTTGCACATTCGGCGTCCTGTAGGCTTCTAGGATTTGGGGTTCTGTCTCATTCTTCAAGTCTGGGAAGTTTTCTCGTATTATTTCATTGAATAGATTGCTCATTCCTTTGGTTTGAAACTCTGTCCCTTCCTGTATCCCAATGACTCTTAAATTTGGTCTCTTGATGTTATCCCATATTTCTTGGATGTTCTGCTCATGGTTTCTTAACAGTCTTGCTGAGCTGTCTATGTTCTTTTCAAGTTGAAATACTTTATCTTCATTGTCTGATGTTCTGTCTTCTAAGTGTTCTACTCTGCTGGTAGTATTCTCAATTGAGTTTTTAAGTTGGCTTATTGCTTCCTGCATTTCTAGGATTTCTGTTTGTTTGTTTTTTATAACCTCTATTTCCCTGTATAGTTGATCTTTTGCTTCTTGGATTTGTTTATGTAATTCATTGTTGAAGTGATCTTTCATTGTCTGATTTTGCTGTCTGATGTCTTCCTTGAGACTCCAGATCATCTGAAGCATGTATATCCTGAATTCTTTATCTGACATTCCATCTGCTGCAGCTATTACCTCTACTAACGTTGAGTTGACCTGCAATGCTTGTGGTCCTTTCTTTCCTTGTCTCTTCATACTGTTCGCGTTCCTTTCTACTTGGTGAAACTGTTGTGCTATTGAATTTTCCCCTTATATATTTATATTGGTCTTGTATAGTTGCAAAGTCTCCCTCGCAGGCGCGGGCGGCGGCTCTGTCCCTCTGCGGGCCGCTAGGCTTGTTCTGTCGGTGGTCACAGTTCTGTCTACTCTGCAGGCGCAGGCAGCGGCACTGCCCCTCTGCAGGCCTCTGGGGCTGTACTGCCAATGGGTCGCAGGTGTGCCTACCTTGCAGGCGCCGGGGGGGCGGGCGGCTCTACCCTTCCTCAGGCCACTGGGCCTGTTCTGTCTCTTGGTTGCAGGTCTGGCCTGCTCTGCTGGTGGTCACAGTTCCGTCTACCTTGCAGGCGCTGGGGGGAGGGGGCGGCTCTGCCTCTCAGCAGGTCGCTGCTCCTCTTCTGCCGGTGGGTTGCAGGCCCGCCTACCTTGCAGGAGTGATTGGAAGCTCTGTCCCGCCGCGGGCCACTGGGCCTTTTCTGTCGGTGGTCACCGTTCCACCTACCTGGGAGGCACGGGGGGTGGGGGGCGGCTCTGCCCCTCAGCAGGCCGCTGGGCCTGCTCTGTGCGTGGTCACAGTTCCCTCTACTTTGCCGGCGCAGGGGGAGGGGGCGGCTCAGCCTCTAAGCAGGACGCTGCTCCTATTCTGCCGGTGGGTCGTAGGCCCGCCTACCTTGCAGGAGTGATTGGAAGCTCTGTCCCACCGCGGGCCACTGGGCCTTTTCTGTTGTTGGTCACCTGGCAGGCGCGGGGGGTGGGGGGTGGCTCTGCCCCTCAGCAGGCCGCTGGGCCTGCTCTGTGCGTGGTCACAGTTCCCTCTACCTTGCCGGTGCAGGGGGAGGGGGCGGCTCTGCCTTTCAGCAGGTCGCTGCTCCTCTTCTGCCGGTGGGTCGCAGGCCCGCCTACCTTGCAGGAGTGATTGGAAGCTCTGTCCCACCGCGGGCCACTGGGCCTTTTCTGTCCGTGGTCACAGTTCCACCTACCTGGCAGGCGCGGGGGGTGGGGGGCGGCTCTGCCCCTCAGCAGGCCGCTGGGCCTGCTCTCTGCGTGGTCACAGTTCCCTCTACTTTGCCGGCGCAGGGGGAGGGGGCGGCTCAGCCTCTCAGCAGGACGCTGCTCCTCTTCTGCCAGTGGGTCGCAGGCCCCCCTACCTTGCAGGAGTGATTGGAAGCTCTGTCCCACCGCGGGCCACTGGGCCTTTTCTGTCGGTGGTCACCTGGCAGGTGCGGGGGGTGGGGGGTCTATTGTTTTTATTTTTGAGGCTCTTGATAAAATGTTTCACATCTTTATAATCAATATTTAAAGAAAATATTACTACTGAATGTCAGAATTATATACTCTTTTTCAATGAAACACTTTTTTGTGTGTATTTATTTGCAAGCATGCATATGTTTGATGTATCTATGTCTTTATGTGTTTGTATCAGAGAGTATTTGTGCAGCTTTGATAAGAAGTGTTTTTGATGGCCTGAATGTCAAGTAGGGAAATAGTTACATAAATTGTCAATTTTATATATGATCACAATGAAGACCACATGATAATACATATCAGCTTTTTAAGACTAAAGAAAATGAAATTTAGATTATAGGAATGATATATGTTACTAATACCATTATATCTGTATGCAGATATATATATATATATATATATATATATATATATATATATATATATATATATATAGAGAGAGAGAGAGAGAGAGAGAGAGAGAGAGAGAGAGAGAGGTATACAGTGTCCCCAGTTACCTGCAGTTTTTCCTTCCATGGTTTTCAGTTATCCACTGCCAGATTCTATCTTATGAATATTAAACAGAAAATTTCCAGAGATGAATATAAATTTTAAACTTTATGCTATTCTGAGTACGTGATGAAATCCCCCTCTGTCCCACTCTGTCCTACCTGGTTGTGGATCACCTTTTTTTCTTCCTTATCCACCCTACATATGCTACTTGTCCTTTAGTTGCTTAGTTGCCATTCTGGTTATCAAATCAACTGTTGCAGTGTCATAGTGATTGTATTCAAATAATCTTTATTTTACTTAATTGTAAATTAAGTCTTGTTAAAATACAAGAGCAGTGATACTGGCATTTTGTTACACTGAATTCTTATTGTTCTATTTTACTATTAGTTGTTTTTAATCTCTTACTCTACCTAATTTATAAATTAAACTTTGTCATAAGTAGGTATATATAGGAAAAAATATTGTATATATAGGTCTTGGCATTGTCCATGGTTTCAGCTGTCCACTAGAGGTTTAGGAACATATCTCCCATGGTCAAGAGGGGACTTTCTATATGTGCACATGGGCACATATGCTTTAAAAGACAGAAGTTTCATGAAGGCAGTAATATGTGAATTATTATAACCATATGGGAGGAACTCCACACATATTTTGTATTTGACTGAAATTTATGTAATTGATATATAAAGCATAAAATTTGTACACTTAAATAAACAGTGAGCCAGAATAGAATATTTTAATATCTTCATCAGTTTGTTTTTTCAAGAAGAGGATCTAAATGATTGACTAGAGATCTTACACATTTACGCTTTCTTTTTACTTTCAAAGACATGAGAATAAAATTGCACTTGAATGTGCATGACAAATGAGTGTAATGTTCATGGCAGCCCCATGGAATGAAATCTTAAGTTTCACACTGTTAAACTGGATACTAAGTAATGAAACATTGATATAAGAGCAAGACTATTAAAGACTTATGCTTACAAAGTAACAATCCATTATATGAACTTTTAATAAATCAGTAATCCATTTTATAAGCTTTTAGTAAATGTGGTAAATATCAATTGATAGTAGATAAAATGTAATTACAGAAATATTTCTTTGAAAGCCACAAACAGAACTTTTCTGTATATTGCAACTCTTTACATATTTAACATTAATATCTACAGATGAATATATCTAGTGTGCTATATTATAATACTGTTATATCTTTTCTTTTTTATTAGACAATGATCTTGGCAAGCTATTATTACCCTTCAAAATGTCTGATAAACAAACTGAGTGGATAGAAAATTGCCAAAAACAATTTTGTAAAATGATGAAGGC
Organism: Marmota monax; assembly: GCF_021218885.2. Classification (NCBI taxonomy): domain Eukaryota; kingdom Metazoa; phylum Chordata; class Mammalia; order Rodentia; family Sciuridae; genus Marmota; species Marmota monax. The sequence goes on along the minus strand of NW_026694256.1, from coordinate 2,749,749 downwards.
CAAACCTGATGTAATCAGTGGAAGTGGTGAGTGCATTGTTTTTTTTGTTTGTTTGTTTTTGTATTAGAGGTTGAACCCAAGGGTACTTAACCACCAAGTCACATCCGCAGTCCTTTTTATTTTGACACAGGGTCTCACTAGGTTGCTTACCAACTCACTAAGTTGCTGAGGCTGTGGTCCTTTTGCCTCATCCTCCTGAGCTGCTGGGATTATAGGCGTGCACCACCACACCTGAAACTAATTTTCTGAAAACTTAATTTTTAAATTAATTTTATCTGAATAAAGTAGGAAAAAAGCTCTAACAAAAAAGAAAGTTTTAACACCAATATAAGCTAGATTTTTTGAAAACTATAATATAAAAGTGATTGTTCACTTGCAACCATGTTTTATATTTGTATTCTTTGTTATAAAATTAAAAATAGTCATTAGAAAAATAGTTAATTGTAGGAGAAACTATATTTTCAGAGAATAATGGTATATTAATGTGGGTAAGGAATCAAGATTCTTTTTATTCATTTTTTAATTTATATATTACAGCAGAATGTATTACAATTCACATTAGACATATAGAGCATAATTTTTCATCTCTGGTTGTATACAAAGTATTTTCACATCAATTCGGGACTAGCAGTGTAGATAAAGGTCCTGGGTTCAATTCCCAGCAGCACAGAAGGAAAAAAATGATTATAATTCATTAGAGAAATTCAAACTTCATGAAGCGGGCAAAGATAAGAGCCTTGGTAAGATCCTGAATAAGCAAGTGTGTGAGAACCACACATAGTAGTTACTTGCAGGATTAATTGATTAGGGAAGAACTGAACTCTGTTCATTTAACTTTCATATGATCTGATGGTATACAGGCAGTGATATTTTAAAAAATGAAATCCAAAGAGGACTTGAGTGTTTACAAATATAGAGCTGTCCTAGTTTTGGGACCAGTTGTTGTGATGGTGTCTTAGCCATTGAAAAATGCTATAATAAAATATCTTAATTTGAGTTAATTGATAAGTAGTATAAATTTATTTTTCACAGTTCTCAAGTTAGGGAAATCCAAGGTCAGGGCACCATCTGGTTCATTGTCTGGTGTGGGCTTTCTCTCTGCTTCAAGAGTGGTATCTTCTTACTGCATTGTTGCATAATAGAAAAGTGGGCAAGCTAGATTCTTCAACATCTTTCTATAGGACACTAATCTCATTCAGAAGGACAGAACCCATATGACTTACTCATTTCACAAATACCCTACCTCTTAATACAATCACATTGGGTATTAGATGCCGATGTATGGATTTGGGGGGACACCAACTTTGAGATCATAGCAGATGGCAAGGCTGATGGAGAAAGCAATCTATGCCTAAGTGTCCTAGCACACTCTACCTTCAGTTTCTCCTCAGCAGAAAACCCTGTGTTCTTTTTGCTATATAAGTATTGTACAGTTTGTTTTTTGATGGTCTTAATATCATATTCCTATACCAGGAAATAAATATGATTAAAGGGAAAAGGATTACAATTTAAAATCCTTTATAGAAATATCTGATCTGTCATTTAAAATCATATTCACTTTAGACAAAGCAATATTTTTTGGCTTATTTTCTAGATAGTAGTATCCTAAAGTTAATTTCTTTAAGTTAACAATTGTTTCATGTCATGAATGTTTTTTTTTTTAAGTTGTACATAATGGAATTTTCAGTGATTATACAATGAGTAAATCTGTTATCATTCTAGTAATTATTTAATTCAGCCATTCTTATGATTAGTTTTAGAGAAGTGCTAATTGAGATAGGAATCATAGGCTCAATTAACATATGTGGATAAATTTTTAGTATTGTTAATAACTATAGCCAATCCCTCAGAACATATGGAAGTATGTGGTGCCCCTCCTAAGGGTGGTTGAGCAAAATGCATCTATTGGAATCAGCGAAAACCTAGAAACTTCACAGAATGTCATTCACAATGTATTTGTTCATATGAAGTATCAGAATTACTTTTTAAACTTCCAATATATTGAATTAATAATATAGCTTCATATTTCAAGAACAGTATTTAATAGAAAATTGTTTCTTACACAGTGTATAATTAGTCTGATGACTCTTAAGTTTTAAATCACAACTGTATGTACTTTCTTTACAGATGTGATGACATTTCTCCATTTATTGGACCATGTTTAGCTATATATTTTAGCTTTTAAACCTGATATTTGGCTTAGGATTCAACAAATTGCTTAGTATTATGGTGTGACTTTTCCAATTAATTCAAACATCTTACTTCACTACTTAACATGTAGCAAACATGGTGGTACTAAGTGAAAATAACTACATTGTAATTAGATTTTTAATGAGCATATACATTTAAAATTATATGCAATATTTGTTACTAATGTATATCTTGTATTTTGGATTCATCTTATTAAATTAAAAATGCTTATATCAAAACTCATGATGACATTGTTCTTTCTTCAAAGTGTATAATCGCAAGAGACAGACTTAAGTAATATATAAACAAAGAAGTTTATATAAATACAAGTTACAAGCTCTCATCTGACAGTAAATCCACATGGATTCATAAAAGAAAGACATTTGAAAGATTTTTGTTAAGTGTGGTAAAATTCATGCCTCTGCCTTTGAAGACAGAACCAGTATAAGAAAGTATAGACCTTTTTATATTACTTATTTTTATTTTTATTTGTTTTATATGACAGCAGAATGCATTACAGTTCATATTACACATGTAGAGCACAATTTTTCCTATCTATGGTTGTGCACAAAGTAGTCACACAATTCGTGTCTTCATACATGTATATTGGTACTGATGTCCATCTCATTCCACCATCTTTCCTCCCCCCATGCCCACTACCTTCCTCTCCCTCCCCTTTGCCCTATCTAGAGTTCATCTAATCCTCCCATGCACCCACCACCACCTCATCACATTATGAATCAGCATCCTTAAATCAGAGAAAACACTCAGCATTTGTTTTTTGAGGGATTGAGTTCTTTATATATCCTAAAGATTAGTGCTCTGATGTGTGTGTGGAAAAGTTTGTTCCAAAATTGTAGGCTCTCTATTCATCTCACTGGTTTTTTCTCTTGCTGAGAAGAAGCTTTTTAGTTTGAATCCATCACATTGATTTTTGATATTAATTCCTACGCTATAGGATCTTATTAAGAAAGTTGGGGCCTAATCATACATGATGAAGATTAGGGCCTACTTTTTCTTCTATTGAACACAGAGTCTCTGGTTTAATTCCTCGGTCCTTGGTCTACTTTGAATTGAGTTTTGTGCATGGTGAGAGAAAGGGGCTTAATTTCATTTTGTTGCATATGGATTTCTAGTTTCTCCAGCACCATTTGTTGAAGAGGTTGTCTTTTCTCCAATGTATGTTTTTTGGCACCTTTGTCTAATATAAGATAACTGTAATTATGTGTGTTAGTCTCTGTGTCCTCTATTCTGTACTATTGGTCTACTAGTCTGTTTTGGTGCCAATACCATGCTGTTTTTGTTACTATTGCTCTGTAGTATAGTTTGAGGTCTGGTATAGTGATGCCCCTGCTTCACTCTTCTTAATAAAGATTGCTTTAGCTATTCTGGGTCTCTTATTTTTCCAAATGAATTTTATGACTGCTTTTTCTATTTCTATGAGGAATGTCATTGGGATTTTGATTGGAATTGCATTAAATCTGTATAGTGTTTTTGGAATTGCATTAAATCTGTATAGAGTTATGATCATGTTGATAATATTAATTCTGCCTTTCCAAGAACAAGGGAGATCTTTCCATCTTCTAAGATCTTCTTTAATTTCTTTCTTCAGGGTTCTGTAGTTTTCATTATAGAGATTTTTCACCTCTTTTGTTAAGTTGAATCTCAAGTATTTTATTTATTTGTTTATTTTGGGGGGGGCTATTGTAAATGGGATAGTTTTCCTCATTTCCCTTTCTGCGATTTGTCACTGACATACAGAAATGCCTTTGATTTATGGGTGTTGATTTGTATCCTGCTACTTTACTGAATTTATTTACTAGTTCTAGAAGTTTTCTGGTGGAAAGTTTTGGGTCTTCTAGGATTAGAATCATATCAGCAAATAGTTTTGAGTTCTTCTTTTTATTTCCATATCCCTTTAACTTCTTTTGTCTGTCTAATTGCTCTGGCTAGTGATTCAAGAACTATATTAAATAGAAGTGGTGAAAGAAGGCATCCCTGTCTTGTTCCCATTTTTAGAGGGAAGCTTTCATTTTTTCTCCATTTAGAATTATGTTGGCCTGGGGCATAGCATAGATAGCTTTTATAATGTTGAGATATGTTCCTGTTATTCCTAGTTTTCTAGTGTTTTGAACATGTATGGATGATGTATTTTGTTCAATGCTTTTTCTACATCTATTGAGATGATAATATGTTTCTTACCTTTAAGTGTATTGATGTGATGTTTACTGTTTTCCATATTTTGAACCAATCTTGCATCCCTGGGATGAACCCCACTTGATCGTAGTGCATTATTTTTTTGATATGTTTTTGTATTCAATTTGCCAGAATTTTATTGATAATTTTTGCATCTATGTTCATTATCAATATTGGTCTGAAGTTTTCTTTCTTTGATGAGTCTTTGCCTGGTGTTGGAATCAGGGTGATATTGGCCTCATAGAATGAGTTTGGAAGTGTTCCCTCATTTTCTATTTCCTAAAATAAATTGAAGAGTTTTGATATTGGTTCTTCTTTAAAGGTCTGTAGACTTCAGCTGTGTATCCATCTGGTCTTAGGGTTTTCTTGACTGGTAGGCTTCTGATGGCATCATCTATTTCATTGCTTGAAATTGATCCTGATTCAATTTGGGCATATGACTCTAGAAATTTGTTGATGCCTTCGATATTTTCTATTTTATTGGATTACAAGTTTTCAAAATAATTTCCTTTATCTTCTGTATTTCTGTAGTGTCTGTTGTGATATTTCCTTTTGCATCACGTATATTAGTAATTTGAGTTTTCCCTCTCCTTCTCTTCATTAGCATGGCTAATGGTTTTTTTAATTTTATTTATTTATTCAAGAGCCAACTTTTTGTTTTGTCCATTTTTTCAGTTGTTTCTTTTGTTTTTATTTCATTGATTTCAGCTCAGATTTTAATTATTTCCTATCTTCTACTGCTTCTGGGGTTGATTTGTTCTTCTTATTCTAGGGCTTTGAGATGTAGTGTTAGGTCATTTATTTGTTGATATTTTCTTCTTTTAAGGATGAACTCCATGCTGTATACTTTCCTGTTAGTGCTGGCTTCATAGTGTCTCAGAGATTTCGATATGTTGCGTCAGTGTTCTCATTTACCTCTAAGAATTTTTAATCTCTTCCTTGATGTCTTTTTCAACCCATTGTTCATTCAATAGCATATTATTTAGTCTCCAGGTGTTGGAGTAGCTTTTAGTTTTTATTTTATTATTGATTTCTAATTTCATTCCATTGTGATCTGATAGAATGCAGAGTAGTATCTCTACTTTTTAAATATTTGTTAAGAGTTGCTTTGTGGCGTAACATATGGTCTATTTTAGAGAAGGAACCATGTGCTGCTGAGCAGAAAGTGAATTTGCTTGTTGAAAGATGAAATGTTCTATATATGTCAGTTAAGCCTGACTTACTAATTGTATTATTGAGTTCTATAGTTTCTTTGTTCAGCTTTTGTTTGGAAGATCTATCCAGTGGTGAAAGAGGTGTGTTGACGTCACCCATACATATTGTGTTGTGGTCAGTTTGACTCTTAACTTGAGAAAGTTTGATAAACATAGATGCTCCAATGTTTGGGGCATGTATATTTATAATTGTTATGTCTTGTTGGTGTATGGTTCCCCTGAATAGTTTGAAATGTCCTTTTTCTCTTTTGTTTAACTTTAAGTTAAAAGTCTACTTTATTTGATATGAGTAGAAACCCCTGCTTTTTTCCGCTGTCAATGAGTTATATGATTTTTCCCAACCTTTCACCTTCAGTCTGTGTATGTCTTTTCCTATGAGATGTGTCTCTTGAAGGCAATATATTGTTGGGTCTTTTTTTTTTTTTTTTTTTTGGATACATTCGGCTAGCCTATGTCTTTTGATTGGTGAGTTTAGGACATTAACATTCACGGTTATTATTGAGACATGTTTTTTATTCCTAGCCATTTTTGTTATTTAAATATTAAATAACTTTTGTTATTTAATTTAACTTGTTTTTCCTTTGATTAGCTTTTCCTTTAGAGTATTACCTCCCTATGCTTATTTTCATTTTCTCCTAAAAGAATATTTTGTCAAGGATGTTCTGTAGTATAGGTTTTCTAGCTTTAAATTCTTTTATCTTTTGTTCATCTTTTTATTTCATCATCAAATCTAAAGCTTCATTTTGCTGGACATAAAATTCTTGCTTGGCATCCATTTTCTTTCAGAGCTTGATGTGTGTTATTCCAGGATCTTGTAGGTTTCAGAGTCCAGGTTGAAAAATCTGCACATAGTGTGATTGGTTTCCCCCTATATGTAATCTGATTCCTTTCTCTCTTGGCTTTTAATATTTTGTCCTTATTCTGCACGTTAGGCATTTTCATTATAATGTGTCTTGGTGTGGATCTGTGTTGATTTTGTACATTTGGTGTCCTGTAAGCCTCTTGAATTTAGTTTTCTAATTCGTTCCTCATATTTGGAAAATTTCTGATATTATTTAGTTGAATAGATTGTTCATTCCTTTGGTTTGAATTCTATGCCTTTCTTATTCCAATAACTCTTAAATTTGGTCTTTTTATGCTATCCCATATTTCTTGAATGTTCTACTCATGGTTTCTTAACACTTTTACTGTATGGTCTACATTCCTTTCAGGATTATATATTTTGTCTTCATTGTCCAAGGTCCTGTCTTGTAAGTGGTCTACTCTGTTGGTGATGCTTTCAGTTGAGTTTTTAATTTGATTTATTGTTTCTTTCCTTTCAAGGAATTCTGTTTGTGTGTGTGTGTGTGTGTGTGTGTGTGTGTGTGTTTAGAACCTCTGTCTCCCTATTGAAGTAAGCTTTTGCTCCTTGTATTACCTTATGTAGCTCTTTGTCAAAATGATCTTTTGCTGCCTGTATGTGCTCTCTTATATCATCCTTTAATTCCCAAACATTTTAATTATGTACATACTGAACTCTTTCTCTGTCATCTGTGCTGCTGTGCTGGCCATGGTTTCTAATAATGTGGTATCTTGATTTGTTTGGGGCACTTTATTCCCTTGTCTTTTCATGTTACTTGTGTGTCTTCTATTCTAGCTCTGTGGATCTGAAGGGTTACCGTTTTTACCCTATAGGCTTATAGTGCCCCTGTAGGGTTCCAATACCTCACCTTTGAGGGGAAGGACAATGCTAAGAGATCCCAATATAAATAAAATACCACCTAAAAACAATTAGATGTTATTAGAACATTTACAGTTTGGTCATAATGCACAGAAATGGTGAATTCAATTATTATATACAATATAGTCAGTAGGTTTGTAAAAAGGTCTACAGTTTCTGATGGACAAAGAACCTGGGGTGAGGTATAAGAAGATATGCTGAGGAGGTATGGGATGAGGACATAGAGTTATTATATCTTACTTAGGAAATGTGAAAGAGTAAAGAAGAAGGTTAGTAGCAGAAGAATAGAGAGGTAGTAATTTTGGGTAGACAAGTTAGAGGAAAGAGAGTAGATTACATAAGACAAACATACATTAAGAAAAATTTTAAAATGTTAATATAGTAAAAATTGGAGAGGAAAAAAAGAAGGAAAAAAAAGAATATACCAAACAACTGTAATATACTATTCAGTTGTCTCTGTCCTCAATATCCTAATTCATGCAAAGTACATGGCTTCACATATGTTGGAGATGTGAGGGTGGACAATAAAAAGGGAGAATAAAGAAAAAAAACTCAAAGGAAGAAACAAGGATTGTTTTGGTTGGAAATCGCTATCTTTCCTGTTTCCCATCTCATCCAATAGATGGGGATGTCTGTTCTTAATTTGTATCTCTGCCCTCAGGATGGTGGGGGTTACCAGGGCTTGAGGGTTGGTCTTGGGTGCAGGGCACCTGGAAGTGGGGTATGGCACCCACCTGTCCCATTGGGAGACTGCACCTCAAGCATCTTCTTTTGGGATCTGCTCCTATGACATGGGCACCAGATCCTATCTTCTCATGTCATCTGTAGACCTCACAGTTCCTGCCCTCTAAATTAGTTTCTAGAGTGTATCTCCCTCACCGTCTCCCTTTCTACTTCTTAATCAGGAACCTCTCTCTTTTCGTGGGTCTTATGTGTTGCACTCTGGTGGCTGTGCACCTGTCACGGAGGGCTGTTTTGTATTGTTCAGTCACTCCGCAGAGTTAGCAGCTGCTGGGGAGTTGGGGCTAATTAGAAAACTATGGGTACCTGGCTATCTGGTTCCAAAGAGGTAGTTGCTCTGACTAAAGATGGTGATGGAGGTGACCCAAGATGGAGGGTGCTGCTTTCAGCTATGGGATGTCGGGTCAGGAGGGGGGAGTCAAGAGATGTTGTTGTGTAATGCATCCAGAGATGCACTTTGTGGTGTGCAGTGTTGAGGTTGTTGGCTTTCTTCAGAGACTGTGATGTCCCCAGTTGCAGGCAGGCTACTGCAAGTAGGGGACTATGGCAGTAGCTGCCGAGTCCCAAGATGGAGGCTACCGGGGGAGTCCCACCTTAGTAAATGGGAGTCCACAAAGCAGTGGCGGCGAGAGTTCCTGTGCATGGGTAGCAACAGAGTGTCCTTTGTGGGAGCAGTATCTGGGAATTCTGTGCTGGTGCAATGCCAGTGGTCTTGCAAAGGCACCTACAAAACCTGCATAGATGAATAGTTGAGAGTTGGGATTCCTTAATGCTAAGGCTTGGGGCCCCACGCTGCATGGTGGCCATGATTCTTGCATGGGATCCACATGGAGGGGTCCTCTGTCACAATCAGCAAAGCAGTATTCCCACTAGTTGAGACCCAGGTCACAGAGTGACACAGAATGTTGCCTCCCTCTGACCTGCCATCTTGGATCCTTGTTGGTCTGTCTTTTGATTGGTGAGTTTAGGCCATTAACATTCTGGGTTATTATTGAGACATGATTTGTATTCCCAGCCATTTGTGTTTATTGTTGGTATTTAACTTGATTTGTTTTCTCCTTTTATTAGTTTTCCCTTTAGTGTAATTCCTCCCTTTGCTGATTCTCATTGTTGTTTTTCAATTCCTCTTCATGGAATATTTTGCTAAGGATATTCTGTAGTGCAGGCTTTCTAGTTGTAAATTCTCTTAACTTTTTTTTTTTAATATGGAAGGTTTTTTATTTCATCATCAAATCTAAATCTTGATGTTTTTTCTGGATATGAGATTCTTGGATGGCATCCATTTTCTTTCAGAGCTTGGTATATATTGTTCCAGAATCTCCTGTCTTTGAGGATCAGGGTTGAAAAATCTGCTGATACGAATTGGTTTCCTTCTATATGTGATCTGATTCCTCTCTCTTACGGCCTTTAAGATTCTATCCTTATTCTGTATGCTAGGCATTTTCATTAAAATGTGCTTTTATGTGCATCTGTTGTGATTTTGTACATTTGGTATCCTGTTAGCCAATTCTATTTGGTTTTCCAATTCATTTTTCATGCTTGGGAAATTTTCTGATATTATCTCATTGAAGAGATTGTACATTCTTTTTGTTTAAAACTCTGTATCTTCCTCTATCCCAATAACTCTTAGATTTGGTCTTTTGATGCTGTCCCATAATTCTTGGATGTTCTGCTCATGGTTTCTAGTCATCTTCACTGTGTGGTCTACTTTATTTTCCAGATCGTATACTCTATCTTCATTATCTGATGTTATGTCTTCCAAGTGATCTAGTCTGTTGGTGATGCTTTCTATTGAGTTTTTTATTTGGTTTATTGTTTCCTTCATTTTAAGGATTTCTGATTTTTTTTTCAGAAACGCTATCTCTTTATTGAAGTAATGTTTTGCTACCTGTATCTGCTCCCTTATCTCTTCGATGGTATGATCAATGGATGCCTGTATTTACTTCCTTATCTGTTTATTGGTATCATCAATGCTGCTCCTCTTATCTCTTTGTTGGAGTGATCAATTTTTGCCTACTTATTTTTAATTAGTACATTATATTTATACATAAAATTTGAATTCATTGTGATATGCTTCTACACCCACATAATATAAACTGGTTACTTTCATTCTACTGTTCCTTGCCTTTCCATTTCTCATCCCTCTTGCTGTATCCCTACCTCTTTACTCCACTTTTCCCTTCTGTTTTCATGAGATCCCCACATTTTCTTTTTTTTAATCCTATTTCTCCATTGTTTCTGCATGTAACTTCCTTGACTTTCTGCTTCTGGTTTATTTCACTCAGTATGATGTTCTCTAATTCCACCCATTTACTGGCAAATGACTTAATTTCATTCCTCTTTTTTTAATTTTTTTTTTGTGATTTTTTTAAATTTATTTTTTATTTTTATTGTTGGTTGTTCAAAACATTACATAGTTCTTGACATATCATATTTCACACTTTGATTCAAGTGGGTTATGAACTTCCATTTTTACCCCATATACAGATTGCAGAATCACACCGGTTACACATCCACTGATTTACATATTGCCATACTAGTGTCTGTTGTATTCTGCTGTCTTTCCTATCCTCTACTATCCCCCCTTCCCTCCCCTCACCTCCCCTCTTCTCTCTCTACCCCATCTACTGTAATTCATTTCTCTCCCTTGTTTTTTTTTTCCCTTTCCCCTCACTTCTTCTTGTATGTAATTTTGTATAACCCTAAGGGTCTCCTTCCATTTCCATGCAGTTTCCCTTCTCTCTCCCTTTCCCTCCCACCTCTCATCCCTGTTTAATGTTAATCTTCTTCTCATGCTCTTCCTCCCTACTCTGTTCTTAGTTACTCTCCTTATATCAAAGAAGACATTTGGCATTTGTTTTTTAGGGATTGGCTAGCTTCACTTAGCATAATCTGCTCTAATGCCATCCATTTCCCTGCAAATTCTATGATTTTGTCATTTTTAAAATGCAGAGTAATACTCCATTGTGTATAAATGCCACATTTTTTTAATCCATTTGTCTATTGAAGGGCATCTAGGTTGGTTCCACAGTCTTGCTATTGTGAATTGTGCTGCTATGAACATCGATGTAGCAGTGTCCCTGTAGTATGCTCTTTTTAGGTCTTTAGGGAATAGACCGAGAAGGGGAATAGCTGGGTCAAATGGTGGTTCCATTCCCAGCTTTCCAAGATATCTCCATACTGCTTTTCAAATTGGCCGCACCAATTTGCAGTCCCACCACCAATGTACAAGTGTACCCTTTTCCCCACATCCTCCCCAGCACTTGTTGTTGTTTGACTTCATAATGGCTGTCAATCTTACTGGAGTGAGATGGTAACTTAGGGTGGTTTTGATTTGCATTTCTCTGACTGCTAGAGATGGTGAGCATTTTTTCATGTACTTGTTGATTGATTTTATGTCCTCCTCTGAGAAGTGTCTGTTCAGGTCCTTGGCCCATTTGTTGATTGGGTTATTTGTTATCTTATTGTTTAATTTTTTGAGTTCTTTGTATACTCTGGATATTAGGGCTCTATCTGAAGTGTGAGGAGTAAAGATTTGTTCCCAGGATGTAGGCTCCCTATTTACCTCTCTTATTGTTTCTTTTGCTGAGAAAAAACTTTTTAGTTTGAGTAAGTCCCATTTGTTGATTCTAGTTATTAACTCTTGTGCTATGGGTGTCCTATTGAGGAATTTGGAGCCCAACCCCACAGTGTATAGATCGTAGCCAACTTTTTCTTCTATCAGACGCCGTGTCTCTGATTTGATATCAAGCTCCTTGATCCATTTTGAGTTAACTTTGGTGCATGGCGAGAGAAAGGGATTCAGTTTCATTTTGTTGCATATGGATTTCCAGTTTTCCCAGCACCATTTGTTGAAGATGCTATCTTTCCTCCATTGCATGCTTTTAGCCCCTTTATCAAATATAAGATAGTTGTAGTTTTGTCGATTGGTTTCTGTGTCCTCTATTCTGTACCATTGGTCCACCCGCCTGTTTTGGTACCAGTACCATGCTGTTTTTGTTACTATTGCTCTGTAGTATAGTTTGAAGTCTGGTATCGCTATACCGCCTGATTCACACTTCCTGCTTAGCATTGTTTTTGCTATTCTGGGTCTTTTATTTTTCCATATGAATTTCATGATTGCTTTCTCTATTTCTACAAGAAATGCCGTTGGGATTTTGATTGGCATTGCATTAAACCTATAGAGAACTTTTGGTAATATCGCCATTTTGATGATGTTAGTTCTGCCTATCCATGAACAGGGTATATTTTTCCATCTTCTAAGATCTTCTTCTATTTCTCTCTTTAGGGTTCTGTAGTTTTCATTGTATAAATCTTTCACCTCTTTTGTTAGGTTGATTCCCAAGTATTTTATTTTTTTTGAAGATATTGTGAATGGAGTGGTTGTCCTCATTTCCATTTCAGAGGATTTGTCACTGATATACAGGAATGCCTTTGATTTATGCGTGTTGATTTTATATCCTGCCACTTTGCTGAATTCATTTATTAGTTCTAGTAGTTCTTTTGTAGACCCTTTTGGGTCTTCTAGGCATAGAATCATATCATCCGCAAATAGTGATAATTTATGTTCTTCCTTTCCTATTATTATTCCTTTAATTTCTTTCGTCTGTCTAATTGCTCTGGCCAGTGTTTCGAGAACTATGTTGAACAGAAGTGGTGAGAGAGGGCATCCCTGTCTTGTTCCAGATTTTAGAGGGAATGCCTTCAGTTTTTCTCCATTCAGAATGATGCTAGCCTGAGGCTTAGCATAGATAGCTTTTACAATATTGAGGTATGTTCCTGTTATCCCTAGTTTTTCTAGAGTTTTGAACATAAAGGGATGCTGTACTTTGTCAAATGCTTTTTCCGCATCTATCGAGATGATCATATGGTTCTTATTTTTAAGTCTATTGATGTGGTGAATAACATTTATTGATTTCCGTATATTGAACCAGCCTTGCATCCCAGGGATGAATCCTACTTGATCATGGTGCACAATTTTTTTGATATGTTTTTGTATCCGATTCGCCAGAATTTTATTGAGGATTTTTGCATCTAGGTTCATTAGAGATATTGGTCTGTAGTTTTCTTTCTTTGAAGTGTCTTTGTCTGGTTTAGGTATCAGGGTGATGTTGGCCTCATAGAATGAATTTGGAAGTTCTCCCTCCTTTTCTATTTCCTGAAGTAGCTTGAAAAGTATTGGTATTAGTTCTTCTTTAAAGGTTTTGTAAAACTCTGCTGTATACCCATCCGGACCTGGGCTTTTCTTAGTTGGTAGTCTTTTTATGGTTTCTTCTATTTCCTCAATTGATATTGGTCTGTTTAGGTTTTCTATATCCTCCTGACTCAATCTGGGCAGATCATATGACTTAAGAAATTTATCGATGCCTTCACTATCTTCTAATTTATTGGAGTATAAGGATTCCAAATAGTTTTTGATTATCTTCTGTATTTCTGAAGTGTCTGTTGTGATATTGCCTTTTTCATCCCGTATGCTAGTAATTTGAGTTCTCTCTCTTCTTCTGTTCGTTAGCATGGCTAAGGGTCTGTTGATCTTATTTATTTTTTCAAAGAACCAACTTTTAGTTTTGTCAATTTTTTCAGTTGTTTCTTTTGTTTTGATTTCATTAATTTCAGCTCTGATTTTAATTATTTCTTGCCTTCTACTTCTTTTGCTGTTGATTTGCTCTTCTTTTTCTAGGATTTTGAGATGAAGTTTGAGATCATTTATTTGTTGGTTTTTTCTTTTTTTTAAGGAATGAACTCCAGGCAATGAATTTTCCTCTTAGAACTGCTTTCATTGTGTCCCATAGATTCCGATATGTTGTGTCTGTGTTTTCATTTATCTCTAAGAATTTTTTAATTTCCTCCTTGATGTCTTCTATAACCCATTGATCATTCAGTAACCTATTGTTCATTCTCCAAGTGATGCATGATTTTTCCTTCCTTCTTTTATCGTTGATTTCTAGTTTCATTCCATTATGATCAGATAAGATGCATGGTATTATCTCTACTCCTTTATAATGTCTAAGAGTTGCCCTGTGACATAATATATGATCTATTTTTGAGAAGGATCTATGTGCTGCTGAGAAAAAAGTGTAACTACTTGATGTTGGGTGGTATATTCTATATATGTCAGTTAAGTCTAGGTTATTAATTGTATTATTGAGTTCTATAGTTTCTTTATTCAACTTTTGTTTGGAAGATCTGTCCAGTGGTGAGAGAGGTGTGTTAAAGTCTCCCATAATTATTGTATGGTGGTCTATCAGACTCTTGAACTTGAGAAGAGTTTGTTTGATGAACATAGCTGCACCATTGTTTGGGGCATATATATTTATGATTGTTATGTCTTGTTGGTGTATGGTTCCCTTAAGCAGTATGTAGTGTCCCTCTTTATCCCTTTTGATTAACTTTGGCTTGAAATCTATTTTATTTGATATGAGTATGGACACTCCTGCTTGTTTCCAAAGTCCATATGAGTGATATGATTTTTCCCAACCTTTCACCTTCAGTCTATGTATGTCTTTTCTATCAAATGGGTCTCTTGTAGGCAGCATATTCTTGGATCTTTTTTTTTTTTGATCCATTCTACTAGCCTGTGTCTCTTAATTGGTGAGTTTAAGCCATTAACATTTAGGGTTATTATTGAGATATGGGTTGTTGTTCCAGCCATATTTGTTGATTTATGTTACTTAACATGGTTTGTTTTTCCTCTTTGATTATTTTTCCCTTTACTGTACTACCTTCCACTGTTGGTTTTCATTGTTATTTTCCATTTCCTCTTCCTGTAATGTTTTGCCGAGGATGTTTTGAAGAGATGGTTTTCTAGCTGCAAATTCTTTTAACTTTTGTTTATCGTGAAAGGTTTTAATTTCCTCTTCCATCCTGAAGCTTAATTTCGCTGGATACACAATTCTTGGTTGGAACCCATTTTCTTTCAGTGTTTGAAATATGTTGTTCCAGGATCTTCTAGCTTTCAGAGTCTGTGTTGAAAGATCAGCTGTTATCCTGATTGGCTTACCCCTAAATGTAATCTGCTTCCTTTCTCTTGAAGCTTTTAGAATTCTCTCCTTATTCTGTATTTTGGGCATCTTCATTATAATGTGTCTAGGTGTGGATCTCTTATGATTTTGCACATTCGGCGTCCTGTAGGCTTCTAGGATTTGGGAATCTGTCTCATTCTTCAAGTCTGGGAAGTTTTCTCGTATTATTTCGTTGAACAGGTTGCTTATTCCTTTGATTTGGACCTATATACCTTCCTGTATCCCAATGACTCTTAAGTTTGGTCTCTTTATGTTATCCCAAATTTCTTGGATGTTCTTCTCATGGTTTCTTAACAGTCTCGCTGAGCTGTCTATGTTCTTTTCCAGTTGAAATACTTTGTCTTCATTGTCTGATGTTCTATCTTCTAAGTGTTCTACTCTGCTGGTAGTATTCTCATTTGAGTTTTTAAGTTGGTTTATTGCTTCCTGCATTTTTAGGATTTCTGTTTGTTTGTTTTTTATAACCTCTATCTCCCTATATAGTTGATCTTTTGCTTCTTGGATTTGTTTATGTAACTCATTGTCGAAGTGATCTTTCATTGTCTGATTTTGCTGTCTGATGTCTTCCTTGTTACTCCAGATCATCTGAAGCATGTAAATCCTGAATTCTTTATCTGACATTCCATTTGCTGCAGCTATTACCTCTTCTAAAGTTGAGTTGACCTGCATTGCTTGTGGTCCTTTCTTTCCTTGTCTTTTCATACTGCTCACGTTTCTTTCTTCTTGGTGAAACTTTTGTGTTATTGAATTTTCCCCCTATATATTTATATTGCTCTTGTATAGTTGCAAAGTCTCTCTTGCAGGGGCGGGCGGCGGCTTTGCTCCTCCTCCAATTGGGGTGATCTGTCTATCCTGTCGGCGGGCCGCTAGGCCTCTTCTCCAGTTCGCGAGGTCTGCCTACCTTGAGGGCAATGGCTGGGCCCCTCCTCCAATAGGGATGATCTGTCTACCACACTGGCAGGCCGCTGGGCCTGTTCTCCAGTTTGCAGGTCTGCCTACCTTGCAGGCACAGGCGGCGGCTGTGCCCCTCCTCCAATTTATGTGATCTTTCAACTAGGCCAGCGTGCCGCTGGGCCCGCGTTGTCTGCCTACCTTGTGGGCGGCAGCTTGGACCTACCTCCAATTGGGGCAATGTGTCTACCACGCAGGCAGGCCGCTTGGCCTGCTCCGCTGGTCGGTCGCAGGTCTGCCTACCTTGCAGGCGCGGGAGGCATCTCTGCTCCGCCACTCCTCCATTGGGGCGATGTGTCTACCACGCCTGCAGGCCGCTGGGCCTGCTCCGCTGGCCGGTTGCAGGTCTGCCTACCTTGCAGGCGTGGGCGGCGGCTCTGCTCTGCCACTCCTCCAATTTGGGCGATGTGTCTACCACGCCGGCAGGCCGCTGGGCCTGCTCCGTTGTTCGGTCGCGGGTCTGCCTACCTTGCAGGCGCAGGCGGCGGCTCTGCTCCGCCCCTCCTCCAATTGTGGCGATGTGTCTACCACACCGGCCGGCCGCTGGGCCTGCTCCGCTCGTTGGTCGCAGGTCTGCCTACCTTGCAGGCGCGGGCGGTGGCTCTGCTCCGCCACTCCTCCAATTGGGGCGATGTGTCTACCATGCCGGCAGGCCGCTGGGCCTGTTCCGCTGGTCGGTCGCAGGTCTGCCTACCTTGCAGGCATGGGCGGCTGCTCTGCTCCACCCCTCCACCAATTGTGGTGATGTATCCACCACGCTGGCAGGCCGCTGGGCCTGCTCCCTCATTCCTCTTTATGGCTGAGAAAAACTCCATTGTTCATACCACATTTAATTTATCTAATCATATATTAAAGGATACCTAGATGGATCCCATAACTAGGTTATTGTGAATTGTGCTGGTATAACCATCGTATCCATATAGTATAGCGTGTATCCTTATATATACTGATTTTACGTCTTTTGGATAAATAGCAAGGATTGGATAGCTGGTTCATATGGTAATTACATTCCTAGTTCTTTTTTGTTGTTGTTTTTGTACTGGGGATTGAACTCCAGGACACTGGACCCCTGAGCCACATCTCCAGACCTGGCTATGAACTCAGGGTACTCCTGCCTCAGCCTCCTGAACCACTCGGATTACAGGCATGTGCTACTGTACCCAGCTACATTTCTAGTTTTTTGAGACATATCCACACTGTTTTCCAAAGTGGTTGTCTTAATTTTCAGCCCCTTTCAATACTTTTTTTCTCATATTTTCACTAGCATTTATTATTAGTTGTATTTTTGATGATTGCCATTCTAACTGGAGTAAGATGAAATCTCAGTATTGTTTCAATTTTTGTTTTCCTGATTGCTAAGATGTTGAATATTTTTCTTATATTTGTTGGCCATTTGCAGTTCTTCTTTTGAGAAATGCCTGTTTAGTTCATTGGCCCATTTATTGATTGGGTTATTTGGTAAGATTTCTTTTTCTTTAAACATAGCACATACACCCTGTTTATTAATCTTTTGTCAGAAGAGTACATGGCAAAGATTTCCTCTCATTCTGAAGGCTCTTTCTTCATGCTGTTAATTGTTTCCTCTAAGCAACTGTAAATTTAATCGACAGTACTGGTATCCTCTCTGATTCTTGACTATTGCATTTTCATACTTTTTAATACTCATCTTCTTTCACTTTGAAATCACATTATGAGTAGAGTATATGAAATGAAATGATTTAAAACATTTCTTTGCACCACCCTAATAAAGAATCATTTTCTCACTTCTAAATTGCACAGTATATAAAATGTATATCCATATGTCATGGAGTTGAAAGAGGCATGAGCTATGCATTAACCTGGTTTTGGAGTACAGTATTTGTTTTCTCTGTGTCTGCAAATGATGATGATAAGATTTTATAGCCTAATTAGTATATTGAAATCATTTAACAAATTCTAAAATAATCCTTAGAGAATCTAAAGATAACAGATATTTCGTTTCCAGTTTTACACTGAATAGGTTCTCAGATAAGCTATTAAAATTTAATTTAAATTGGAAACAATGTTGTGAATACTAAAACTGTATATATTTTGAGTTAGACCCCCTTAGATTATAACTGTGAAGGAGTTTAGGTGACTTTTATCTACTAGTTTGTGATTTAGAGTTGCATTATCACGTATCATTCTTGACCTTTAATATCCTAATTATTCTCCTGTTTATTACAGCTTTAGTAGAATTACTTGAAAATTTTGTGCTTCATCTCACTGAAAATCCATCTGAATGTTACTTCCCCTCAGTGGAATATACAGGTACATTTTAAACATTTTGATGTTTAAAAATGCTCAATGTGCAAATAGATAATATTTCATAAAGATGTATAATTAGATTTCAAAAATGTGCAAGTTTTCCCATCCTTAAATCTATTGTTTGATGTCATTTACATTTCAGATATCAAATCTCTTTGCAATTGTATGTTTCCTTGTAATTCTGGGACTTTCTTTTTGTTTGTTTGATTTATCCATTAGAATTTGTTTTTCTTTAGGTAGTATCTTCCATTCTTCTGATCTTATCAGGTATTCTCTAGTGAGCACGTCTCATACTATTTTACTGTATCAGTGTTTTCTGTTGGAATATCACAATATTTCAGGCTGGGTAAATTATAAAGAAAAAGGTTTGATTTGGCTTCTGGTTCTTGCTCAAAGTTGAGAGGAGGAGACATCTCATGAATGACTTTCTTTCTGACAGAGTCCTTAGGTGTATGGTGCAGGGCAACCTGAACTACAAAGAATGCGTATGTCTATGTTCTGATCTCTCCTTCTTATAAGACCTGTCATATTTAATCATGAAGGCTCTACTCTTATGAGTTTACCTAATCCTAATATCCCAAAGACTCTATCTCTAACATGCCATAGATTAAGTGTCAACCTTCTTATATCACACATTGAGGATTAAACTTCAACATGAGTTTCAGAGGATATGAATCATATTCAAACTATAGCTACATATTTACCTCGCTTCAGATAAATTAATGTCTTTAAAATTTATGTCTCCTCAAAGGTCTACCATAAGTTTCATTCTCTTATTTCCATCTGCCTACTTGGTAACACCACCTGAATGTAGTATAGAATACTTCAAACTCTGAGCGTCAGCAGGGACTTTGGATCTTATTGACATACGTTGTCCTCCTGCATTTTCTATCATGATAGGCACTATGATGATCTACTGACCATCTAAGCCAGAAACTAAAGAATCATCACTGACTTTAAGTCCACATTTCCAACCACTCAGTTATGTTCTGTTATTAATATGTCTCAAATTCATCTAATTCTACCCATCTTTACTCTTATTTATGTTGGTTCAGTCCAACATCACCTCTTCCCTTAGATATTACAGTAGACTCTCTATCCATGGTATATCAATTTGGAGTTTTATTCTTTCTCAAAGGTATTCTTTACACTGCTTGTACAGTGAACTTTGAAGTGCAAATCTGACCCACTTAGTACCCCTTAGAATTTATCCTTTATCACTGCGTAAGGTCTAAGCCTCCCATGGTGCTCCAGGCCTTACATTTTCCTGCCCTTATTTTTTCCCCTCTAGCATCATCCCTTTCTCTGCATACCTCATGCTTGTTTTTCAAAAACACTGTTTTTTTACACATATATTATTACCCACATATTCATTTATTCCTCAAATAGATATTATACCTTACTATGTACTAGCATTTTTTAAATTGTTGGGATGCCAGCAGCAATCATGAGAAAAATATTGCCCTCATAGAGCTCACCTTCTGGTGGGAAGATAGAAATAAATAAAATGTTCAGTATGTCAACTGGTATGGTGATAAATGAGAAAAACACAACAGGATAAGGAACAGGAAGTGCTAGTTGGAGTGGTAGTTTCAGTATAATAGCATTTACACAAGGTTTTATCAATCTTGTAATTTTTAATCCACAACCAGGAGGAGAAGTGGGAGAAAGATCTGTGAGTATTTTCAAGGTAAGAGATTTCTCCTCAAATAGCATGAAGAAGACTACTTAATCTGGAAAGGAGTAAAAGGAAGTTTTATGGTATTAATATCAGAGAGGAGAGAGTGCTCTAGGGTCTTGAAAATTATTGTGGGGTTTTGAACATATGAATGACATGCTGATTTACATTTTATAAGTTTACTATGGCCACTGTATTGAGAAAAGACTAAAGGGACTGACAAAGGGCTAAAGTGGGGAGATAAGTTACGGTGCTACTGAAAAGATCCAGATGAAAAATTGTGATGACTCAACTGAGAATGTCAGTAGTGGAGAAAATAAATAGTGCTAGGATTTTGGGGTGTATTTTGAAGATAACACCTACAGGATTGAGTAACAGGTTGAATATGGGGTTTGGGAGAAAAGAAGGAATCAAAAAAGACTCTTAAGCAATTGTTCTGAGCTTCTGGGAGGATGGAACAAATATACTGTGTGATGAAGAAGAAAGGGGAATGAATCTGCTTGGGGGGTGTATTTTGAAGCTGGTTTTTGCTTTTATACTATGTGTGGATACTTATTAGACATTCAAATAGGCATACTTCGTACATGAATAAGTATGTGAATCTGAAGTTGAGAGGAAAGATGGGAGCTGAAAATACAAATTACTAAACCATATACTTGGCATATACACTAAATAACACATCTGATTGTCATTTCTTTCTCATATTCTGACCTAATGTCTGATTCTTCTATACTGTAGTTTTTGTGTCTTACCATCAGTGTTATCCTCTGCAACTGGAATAATAATGTCAGTAAATGTTTGCCATATCAAAGAGGTAAAAGAATGAAAGGGGAGGGCTTTATATACTGTGCCAAGGAGTTTAAAATGGGTTACTCTATTGCTTGTTAAATACAGTTTCTGAGCAGAATCTTTACTTGATTCATCTGTACCTTAGGAAGATTATTGAGTAACTGTAAAGGATAAAGTGGAGGACTGAAATTTACAAACAATGAACATCTGGTACTTAAGGGCAGTGAATGAAGAGAGTGGAGAAGATAGAGAAAGAGCATAGATGCATGGCAGTAGATCATAAAGGGTGATTGCTTCTTGTCCCATCAGGTGACGTGATATTATACCTTACTATGTACTAGCATACATAGTAAGGTTTGTATGCAGGAACCATCATTTAAATATGTCTTATTTACTCCGGATAGATATTCTATAATAATCATATTTCCATAAAAAGAAAAAATTTTAAAAATCAAATATACTTCCTGTCTGGCTCATCCTTCCTCTCAATACCCATCCATGCCCAAACCCAGCACTGCCTTCACTTTACTAAATCTTTGCTCCTCTTTCTTCTAGGTAAACATTTCCCTCCCCACAACACCTATATGTTAATGTTTAACTTAACTGCAAAATATCACTTTACTTTTTACTCCCCAGTAAAAGCCTTTCCTCTCTGTTCTTACTGCATTCACTTTAAATTGCTATTGTGATATTTATTATATTGTGTATGGCTAGCTTAAATATTTATTAGGTTTCAGACTCCTTAGTATCTTTCGTATGCATTTGATTAAATACACTTGCTATTTTATAAGCTTCTATATGCGCACAAGGAAAATTCTATAGCAATTCTGAATACATTGATATTTACAAGTGAACATAACTATTTATGCATAGTAACATCTAATACAAATATGAGAAATGGATAAAGAAATTATCAGAGAATGAAAGCAAAGAAATGAGACAAAATAAATAGGAAATTAAAGTTGGTGAAAAGAATTGTTATCTGTTGAGCATGTCTTATAAATTAGATGGTTTATTGAGATACTGGTATATATTTTATCATTTATCCCTAAAAACACTCTGAAGTGAGCATAATCATTGTATTTAAAATGTGGAAATGGAGGCACAGAAAACAGCAGTTGGGATGAAATTTTGAAGACATGCATTCATGAGGATAATCAAAACTTTACGAGTATATCTAAAAACTTAATTGAAAACATACATGATGTCTGTGGGGAACAGGAAATGAGGGAGAAGTGATAATCATGGAGATGCGCATGTCCAGAGCGGATATCTTTTTAGATTTAAGTATAATAATTGCCAAATTTCTGTAGTTTTCTTTGGAACATTGTTCTAGTGGGTCATTTTTTTCTTTAGATAATCTAAAATTACAATTATATTCTATATCTTATCAAAATATTCAACAAGACTGATAGCTTGCTCAATATGCATACATTTACTACCCTTTATCACATCTCTAAATTATGTGGAGCAAGATCTGATATTAGATTTGTTGAATGTATTATGTAGGCAGATAAACACTGAATGTGAATTTACATTCCTTTAAGGCTCCTGCTGAACACCAAAGCACCAGAACTTTAGAATAAGGCCAAAAAAAATAAAGTGGCTTCCTGTTGATTTCTTGCTTAATATTTATTATCATTATGTGGTGAGCTCATTGCTAGTGTTGTTTTCTTCCAAAGGCCTCAGGTATCCTCATCCTTCATCATGTATTTTTTTGGACTGGAAGAACAATGGCTTACTGTTAAAAATTTTTACTATATTTACTTTAAATAAGAAAACACCATGTCTTGATGTAAAAGATATTTCAAAGCAAATGTTGGATTAATCACTGTTTTTTTTGTGTTTCTTGAAATGAGAAATTGATTGTCTTTTTGAAAATGACAGCTCTCTAAACCCTAAGGTAGTCCAAATTAGAATAACACAATCATCCATCTGTTGTTAACTCCCTCAGGACTTTAGTCCATTATAAAATTTGCAAATCTGGAAAAAATCAAATTAGTTTGGCTTTTTATCCCCTTAAAGAAAGAAGAAAGAACAAATAAACTTTTGCACATTTGCAGTTTGTATATCATATAGTACCTTTCCAAATCTTAATTGATGTTAGTTATTTTTCATCAGTTCATCCTTCTGGAATCAGTCAGGTATTTTTTTCCTATTATAAATGCTTCTTTGATATGATAAATTAAATAGCCCTTTCAGGGTTGTAGATATTATTACTTTACCTTCTTTTTCTTCTAGATGCAAGCTAGCTCAAAAATGTCAGAAAATTTTGCATTGTTTTACCTTCTGACTATTACAATACAGGTTTTAGATTTAATATATACAATTAAAAACCATTTACACTTTCTTTGAAGAGTAAGCAAATATATCCTTTTATCTTATGTTTATGAAACATGTTTGTGAGTAAAGCCCATTGCTTAATAATTGCAAGACGATAGCTAATATGAACCTGTCTTCAATAAGGGCTACTACTGATTTATACTGCATATAGTAAAAGAGAAAATAAAGAAATGCAGAGTATTGCCATGACCTGCACAGCAAGTGAATTGTTTTCCAAACGCAGGCAGTGGGAAAGTAAATAATTATTTAAAATAAAGACAAATACTCAATTTTAGGTGAAAAGTGGGACTGGGTGGGTGAATCAGCCCTGGTGGGGTCTGATCCAACCAAGTGGGAGGATCTACATATATATTATAAAAGTTTTAAACATCAAAGAATCTCAGTGTTAAAATTGGGTGTCAACATACCATATGTGTATATATATATATATATATATATATATATATATATATACATACACATACATACATACATACATATACATATATATATATGTATATGTGTATATATATATACATATATACAGAGATATGAAAAATTGTTGTATATATGTATAATAAGAATTGTAATGCATTATGCTGTCATTTTTTTAAAATAATTTTTTAAAAGGCTTTTTGAGGTAAACAGAAGGAAGTTGTAAGCAAAACAGCTTAGTTGGGGCTTATTAATTTATGCCAATCTCTTCTACCTCTGGGCAGCTGAGATTTGAATTCAAGGCTTTTGAACTAGTGAATTCCATGACAAGCATGGAATTCTGTTTACCAACAAGAGTCATCTGCAATTGAGCTTTTCTCTCAGCACCATTGCACCAAAAGATTCCCAGGACAGGCAACTCAGTGGTCTAGGGTTACTTAGTTTAAAGCAGTGATTAATTCACAGCTCCCAATAGCAGAGGAACTGACATTTTCAGCTGGCAACTTTGTGTCTAGCAATGTGGTAGTGCTTATGAATATGTTATTTGATTGTTTATTATCAGTGAGTGATTTTGTTGTAAGTGCTGCATGTGTTGAGAGGAAAGGGTCCTCAGTGTTGACTGGTGCCATCATGGAATATGAGAGGAGGAAGCAAGAACTGAGCAGTAAGAATGGTACTTGAACTGCTTTTGGGGACATTAGAACTGAAAGAAACAGAAAAGTCTTCCAGGCAAGGGTAATTGCATAATCGAGATGTGGAAAGTGTAATACTTTTTCCAAATAACACTGACTCTACCAGTTAGGAGGCTTAGATGCTTATGGTAGCTTGGTCACAAGGTATTGAATTTTATGGCACTGAAAATTGAGTAAAATGGATGAGTAAAACTACATATTAAGAAAGAAGCAACAGAACCTGCAGACTGCCTTTGGGGAAGGAAGGAGAAAGGAGGAAATGTACTGAATTTTCTTTGGGCAGTGAGAGTTCTCTGACTTTATGACAGATAGTGCAGGGCTTCAGGAGAATCAGTAAGCAGCCAAGCAGTAACTGCTTCTCCAACCACGGATTTGTCCTCCAGTGGAGAAATTCTTTACTCTTCTGAAAATTTATTTTTTTCCACACCATTAGCCAAGTGCCAGGCAGAATACATTTAATTTCTTCTACCAGTGCTCTGTGTGCTAGCTTTGCAAACCTAAAATAGAGTAGAATGCATTACCAGAGTGAGCAATTGCAGTCCATATCTAGTAAATTTTGTTCACTTATTTTATTCTGAGACTATTATACTTACCATTAATTATGGTAGGTTATTTCAAAAATTATGATTTTATATTAGTGGTGTCTTTTTATTGGTGCATATTAAACTATATGGAATAGTGGGTTTCATTGTGGCATATTTGCATATACACATAATTTGATCAGTTTCAGTCCCTCTTCCCTCTCCCTGATCTCTTTCCTCTGGTCTTTCTTTGATTTTTGTAAGATCCCTTTTTTCTTTTCATATTTTTTCCTCTATATTCTACATATACATATGACAGAAAACATAGGACCTTTGACTTTCTGAGTCTGGCTCATATTGCTTAACATATACTATCCAGTTCCATCCATTTTCCTGCAAATGTTTAGCCATTCATCTGTTCATGGACACCTAGACTGGATCCATGACTGGTTACCATGGCTTAGGCTGCTTAGCACGGCTATGAATGCATCTCTGTAGTATGATTTTAATTCATTTGGATAAAAACATTGAGGAGTGGTATAGCTGGTTCATATGGTGGTTCCCTTCCTAGATTTTTGAGGAACCTTCATATTGATATGCATAGTGGTCGTACTAATTTACATTTCCACCAATAGTGCTTGTGAGTTCCTTTGTTTCCTTCATATTCACAAGCTATAATCTTGATGATAGCCATTTTAATTATAATGAGGTGAAATATTGGTGTAGTTTGATTTGTATTTCTCTGATGGCTAGATATGTTGAAGATTTTTGCATGTATTGTCAGCAATTTGTACTTCTTTTAAGAAGTGTCTGTTTAGTTAATTTTCTGATTTATTGAATGGGTTCTTTGTTTTTGTGTGCATCTGTGTTGAGGTTTTTTATTTTTTTTTTATTTTTTACACGTTCTAGATATGAATCCTGTGTCTGAAGAGTAGTTTGCCAAGATTTATCTCATTTTGCAAGTTCTCTCTTTGTATTGTTCTCTTTGCTATGCAGAAGCTTTTTAATTTAATACCATCTCAATTTTTGATTATTGGTATTATTTACTGGGCTGTAGCATTCCTATTGAGAAAGTTGCTGCCTATGCCTATATGTTGGAGTGTTACCTCTGTGTCCTCTTGAAGCAGTTGCAAATTTTCTGATTTATTCCTAGGTCTTTGATCCACTTTGAGTTGACTTTAGTGCAGGGTGAAGGAGAGGGATCTCTTTTCCATCTTTTACCTGTTAGTGGTATCTTAGGTTGAATCAAGCATTGTTAAGTAAGTGTGGTATGATGCTATAGGTGTCATTGTTTGATTAACTCTTTCTTAACAGCGTATGCTTTTCAAAATGACTCCAGGGAGCGGGAGTTATTTCTTCTATTTGTTACTTCAGGAAATATTTTTGTTTTTTCATCTACCTTTCTTCTAATTTCATAATGAAAGTATAGTTTCTTTTGTTGCTTCATGGGATATTTGTTCATTCATCTACTCAGTGTCTATTAAATACCTATTGTGTATCCCACACACTATTGTACATACATCAGTAAATTATTGGTTGCCAAACATAGGTATTTGTCAGAATCTTTAGAAAATATCCATATTTTATCATTGACTTTTACTTACTCATTTTAAGTTTCGTTTTACTTCTGAAGATGTTAACTCCTCCTTTATACATTGCATTTCATCCAGTTTATATATAATAAATTTCTTTCACTGAACTTTTGTAATCCAATAGTGGTTGATAAGTTATCATAATGTATATTGAACACAATTTAAAACTTGAAGTATCTCCTTTAATATGTACCTTTAAGTCTTTATTTATTTTCCTTTTTTTCTAATTTAGGAAACTTTATTTTTTCCATTTCTGTAGCATTTTATTCATACTAAAGTTATTTACATCTGTTTATCACTAGTGATTTTTAAAATATGGATATTTTTAAAATATGTTTTGGTATCCTTTAACTTTAATTTATTTCTTCATTTAGAAGCCCTTTTGAAGGCTGGAGTTGAAGCTCACTAATAGAATGTTAAACATTTATGGCCTATGAGGTTTAACAAATAGATGTAAAGTTATTTATGAGCTTGTCTTTATTTGTTAATGTTAAACATTTATGGCCTATGTACATAAAAAATACAAAGAGAGAACTTGCAAAATGGGATAAATGTGTGTGTGCTTAGCATGCTCAAG
The DNA here is from genome assembly GCF_021218885.2 of Marmota monax. Lineage (NCBI taxonomy): Eukaryota > Metazoa > Chordata > Mammalia > Rodentia > Sciuridae > Marmota > Marmota monax. The sequence continues at coordinate 2,722,823 of NW_026694256.1, read as the reverse complement.
GCCCTGTATTCAGTCCCCAGAACATACACACACATACACACACACACACACAGACATTTTTTCAGAATGTAGCTGGAATTTTTGTTAAAGTTAAATTTATCTAGTTGGGTATCACTGTCCAGTTGTAACTGTATCTAAATTTCACTCTTGTTCTTCTAAGTGTGGATCTCAACTTCAGTGCACAAAATACAGCTATAGAGGCCTTTAAAAATACAAATGACAGGATTTTCACCCTTTGCAATCTGATTCAGTAATCTAGAGCACAGTATGTTTATTTTTACCTTTAAAACATTCCTCAGGACATTTTGATGCACAGTTATAATTAAGAATTATGATCTATTTGAATGTACAGAGCTGCTTTTCTTCTAAAGATAAAATCATAAACTTTGAAGTGGAATAATACTTGGAATTTAGTTATACAACTCTAGAAAAGTGAAAGAACTTATCTCAGGCCTCACAACTAGATTACCCTGAAAAAAGTGTTAGAACCTGATCCTTAGGTAAGTTTCAGTGGCACAGTCCCTTTGGGAAACATCTCTTGTTCCTTAACTTTACTCCATTCTTCACTAATGTGGAAGTCAGTGTCCTCTGATGCATGCCACTGTGATCCACAGAACACTTGACACTGGGAATCCCTTTTTTGGCACCCTCCTCCACCCAGGGGACATCCTTCCTCTGCTGTTCATATATCTGTGTGTATTATGCCTTTCAGAGAGAAACATCAGTATTATTACAAGCATATATATATATATATATATATATATATATATATATATATATAGAGAGAGAGAGAGAGAGAGAGAGAGAGAGAGAGAGAGGTTTTATTTCTTATGCTTAATAACATAGTTTTATATGTACTAGACTTCTAATATTATTATCTAATCCATTGAACATGTTCTGGAAATACCCTATAGAAATCACATTGTTCTCACTGTATCATATTATGGTAGTTGATAGGATGTCTATTCCACGGCTGTAAGAACATTTAGTCACAAGTTTTATTCTTAAAACTATTAAATTTTTGCAAAATCAACCAGTGTCACCAATAATAGAGCACTAAAATTTTACATTAGTTAAACCTGGAAAGCTAAAGTTTGATATGGCCTAATATACAGAATTACCAGGAGCAGATTCAGGTGTGAAAACTAAAAGAACTCCTTGTTCACTACCCACATGAACTTAAATCTTATTACATTGTAGTGGTATTGATGAAACTGTGTTTAATTTATGGCTAAAGTTTTAAAATGCTATTGTGTTAAGACTGAAAAATTTGAGATTATGGTTAATATATGAATAATGATTAATAATTTTGAAAAATGACCAAATCACTCTGAGAATAAGAATAGTATATGATATACATACATATATATATATATATATATATATATATATATATATATTTGACACCAAGGAATGGAAACTCAGAGCAGCCTTTTTTTGTTTTTGTTTTCTTTTGTAAACAATGCAGGAAAAGAAGCAGAATAATTGATTCATATAAATGGAATAAAGCCAAATTTAGCAATCTTCTTTCTTTTCTCTCCCTATATGAATGATTAATTGCTTTCTTCTTGGAGTTCTAGGGAACCTCATAGGCCATAATTAATATGGAGAAAATTTTCCATGCTCACTCCAGTTAGAAACATTTTTAGAAGACATTAAATAGCCCTTCATGCTTTACTCTGTTGCTATAGGATTAGGATCTTTTACTAGGATAAGGGCAGAACTGGTATCCTCCCTTAGAAAAGTAGGTTCATCTGTTGTTAGCACAGTGAAAAATAAAAATAACAAGATATTCTAAGTTATGTAAATAGCCCAACTCCTGTCATATAGACAAAATGTGACAGTACTGCTAAGATTGCATTCCAGTCTAAATAAAACTCAGATGTAGTTTATCATATAATTAATTGGACACCTTTTTTTAGTTGAAGTTTTTGAGCTTATTTTTTATTTGTTTTATTTTTGTGTAAAAAAAAAAAAATTCACCTAACAGTCTGGTTTCCCTGGAACTGTGAGTGGTTCCTATAAAAGCAGTCTATCTATATTTTTAGGTTTAACTCAAATACCTTCCTTCTAATAAGCTGGAAATAATATCTTAATGTTCACATAACACTTTATCTGTGTCATTCCTCTACCACTTAGGGTTTTAAAACATCTTTGTTAAACAAGTACAAATGACCAACAAATATGTGAAAAAATATTCAATATCTTTAGATATCATCATTTGTCAGGGGTTATGGTAGGGAGAAGGAGGTACGGCCATTAAGGAGTAGCACAAAGGAGCCTTCAAGTGATGGTACAGTTCTATATCTTGTTTGTGGTGATGGTCACACAAAGATACAAGTATAATAAATTTACTTAAAAGTATACAGTCATGCGCACACACATACACAAGTGAATGTGTAACTCTAAAAGTATGAATAAACTCTGTGAATTATACCACTGTCACTGTTTTAGTCAGCTTTTTTGTTGCTGTGACTAAATCATCCAACCAGCACAACTGTAGAGGAGGGAAGTTTATTTGAGGGATCACAGATTCAGAGCTCTTAGTCCACAGAAAGTTGGCTCCCTTCCTCAGGGCTCAAGGTGAGGCTGAACATCATGGTAGGAGAGGGTGGCAGAAGGAAGCAGCTCACATCATGGTGATCAGGAAGCAGAGAGAGAGTCCACTTACCAGATACAAATATATACCCAAAGCCATGCCCCAGTTCCCACCTCCTCCAGCCACACCCCACCACTTCAGTTACCACTCAGTTTAATTTCTATCAGGGTATTAAATTGCTGATTGGGTTAAGAATCTTACTACCTAATCATTTCTCCTCTGAACCTTCTTGCATTGTCTCATTGTGAGTTTTGGGGGGACTCCACATCTAAATCATAACAACTGGTTCCTAATACTGATACTGTACCTTAGTGTTATGTAAGGTGTTAGTATTGGTGGGGGAGTATGGGTAAAGGGTGCATGAGACCTTCCTGTATGTTTCTTTTCAATATTGTCTACAACTATAACTATTTCAAAATAGTTAAAGGAAAAATAAGAATATCTAAATTGCCCTTATTATATTTATTTCTATATACAGTTTGTCTATGACACTACATGGAAAGTATGTATGATTTGTCTTTTATCCCCCATAGATTCTTGTATGGTGTTCCATACTCACTGTATCAGAAAGAATTTATTTAAAGGAATAAATGTACAATTGAAATAGATTCTGTTGGTAGTATGAGATATATCAATGTGTAAGTAATGAAGGAAACTGATCACCAGTTTCACAAAATTTGGCATCTTGTAGAAAACTGATACTCAATGTTTCCCTTAATTGTTTCAGTTAAATACTGGATACTATTTAGTGATGCTTTTGAATGTTCACTGTTAACTTCGGCACCAATGGTTTCAAGAACCAGTCCAAACTTTTGGCCTCTCGATGTCCCCCGTATGACACAATCCTTTTTCACTTTTGGTAGTTGATCACAACTACTCCAAAAAGAAAATTTGGCCTGCCCGAAGAAGCCACTTCACTCTCATACATTGTCATTTTACACATAGAATCATTGAGAAAATGGTGGTAACAAATACAGACTGATTGTGTTTTGGTGCCTAAAACCGTAAAAAGTGTTGCCATTAGCAAAGAGACTGCCCATAGTGAAACACTGGTTACTGAAAGATTTAAATGCGAGTATTAGGAGGGAATGAGACACAATGCTTATATTTATCGTTCAAAATCTTACATATGTATTGTACAATGAAAAGATAATATTTCTACATCATCTTTAGGTTAATGGCTTTTTTGTTTGGCCCTTTTGTTTATAGCCAAGTGAAATAGATAGTTTTAAAACTATTAGTCATTTTATATTTAATATGCTCCTAAATGTTTTTTTAATATTTATTTCTTTTAGTTGTACATAATACCTTTGTTTTTATTTATTTATTTTTATGTGTGCTAAGGATTGAACCCACTAGGCGAGCGCTCTACTGCCAAGGCACAACCCCAGCCCCCCTAAATGTTTTTTTTTTATAGGAGAAAAATTATGTAAAAACGTTTCATGATGATTCCTTTGTAAAGATAACAGCGCTTAAAAGAACAAATTCATCAGTGTTTTCAAAATTCATATTAAAATATGTAAAAATATTGCTTTCATCAATTTTCAATTAAAATATTATTATGCATAATTTTATACATTTTTATAACTCAGTTTTCTATTGTTTTTAGCTACTGATGCAAATGTGAAGAATGAAAGTCTTTCATCTGTGCAGCAGCTTGGTATTACAATGACTGTCAGGTATATAGGAAAATATCTTCCTTGAGCATCCCTAGAATTCATCTGCCTGATATGTGTTTAATGATATTTAACAACCAGCTATTTCGTATACTTCAAGTGTGGAGTTATCCAGGAAATAATAACTTCATCTTTGAGGCTATTGGCACATGATTAAATTACCTCTTCCTGTAAGTCAGTTACAGTACATTTTAATTCCAGAGGCTAATTACAGTGTGTTTAAGCCTCTATGACTATCAGCTTTTCCCAAAAAATAGCATTGTAAAAACCAGCACATTAGTAGCATAATCATACCATTTTCTAAAATATGATTAGTTGTAATTGTAAAGCTATGGTGATGAGTACAAAAGTACCTTCAGGATAGAGAAGTTAAAATGAATAACCAAAATTGTAGTTTTAGTGTTCAAATTGTAATTTTCAAGAGAAATGGCATGCTAGATCATGAACTTGGTTTTAGCGACTGAGTCACTGATACCTCCTTTTATTGCTTATTAAATGATGATTTTAACAATCCCATTTTAATTATAGGGTCATCTTCAAAATCAAATACAAGGCATATGTGAGAGCTATTAACTAGGCTGAGTTTTTTCTAAATTCACAGTTTGATGAAAATGATGGCATTAATTCTAGTTCATTCAACTGTAAAACATAGGGCATGTAACACTCTTGATTGTTATGTGACTCTATGCCCACTTGCTTTATAAATATTTTTTAGTGCTGTATTTCTATTCTGAAATGGAATCTGTAGATAATATAAGCAAACTAGTCACATTATTTTAACTCTATCTTATTTGTAGGATATAAATGGAAAGGGAATTATAATGCTTGTTTTATTACACTGCTATATAAGATATAGCCAGCATCCACACATAGAATCATTGAGACAGTGGTGGTAACAAATACAGACTGATTATGTTTTGGTGCCTAAAACCATAAAAAGTGTTGCCATTAGCAAAGAGACTGCCCATAGTGATAAACAAGTCATATTAAGTTTTCACACAAAGCACTTGTACTGTTTTTCCTTGGTTAACACAGTTAAATTAATGTGTATTTAAAATAGAGGTGTTTATATAAAACAGTATTAGTTTCAGATAATTATAGACAGCTTTTATATTCTTACAAATCCTAGGACATGGACAACTTGTAATGCATAACTGTTGCAGATCTAACCTCTTGGAACTTGCTCACTGAAGACTAGTTAAACCTCTCTCAGTTTTCAATTAAAAAATACCCCTATAAATGTCCAAAGTGATCCCTGGTAGAAGTACACCTCCATTTGGGGCCATTGGACAAAATGACCTTCAGATTTATTTGTAGATTTAACATTCTATAAAACTAACCTGTCAGTATTTCTTGTCTTAGATTAAATTCAAGAAAAAAAAAATGTCTGTATTCTACTTCTCATCGACAGGGAATCATCACTTTATGTTCTTATTACAGTTTCATCTTCCTATAAAGTTATCAGTATTACCAAGTTTATACTGCTTTTTTCAAGTATATCATAAGTATCAGGAACATATATGAGAGCTAGTCTTAAGTGTTGTGTAGTATTTTTAGGCTAAAAGTAGAATTTTGAAATCTTAACCCCTTGAAATCTCAAAGGGAATATACTTAGATGGATATCAAAAAATAAATGTACAACACAGAGTCTGATATTTTTTTAATTTTATACTTTTATGGGTTTTTAATGTAGGTATGGTAAGTTCCTCAACTTATTAAAAGATGGTGCAGAAAATGATCTTGCCTTGGTTTTAAAGCACTGTGAGAGATTCCTGAAACAGCAGCAAGCTCCTGTAAAATCTTCTCTTCATATCCTTTTCTAGTGATTTCACAATAGTTGAACTTTCTTCATATACTTTTTGTGTTATTTGATGGACTACCTTAATACATTTATGGTAAAATAATTCTTTAAGCTATACTAGTGACTCATATGATATATCTGTATGATATATCTGTATTTGAAACATACATTTTATAAAACTGAATCGTAATCATTATATTCAGGCATACCCATTGAATCTTAAACTGAATAGTCATTATGATGCATTTTCAGAGTCATTTAAAAACATTTTAAAAAATAGGTTTCTTAGATACAGAATAAGAAAGGTTGCTGCTTTTTTGTAACTATATCCATTTATTGCTTCATTTGAATTTGTGATTGTTCAGAAATGGAGTTTGACTTGAAGAAAAAAATATACAAACTATTTGCATTACTGAATTATAGAAATCTATAGATTACATTTTAATAGGATATTCTATTTGGATATTCTATTTTATATCCTATTCTATTTAATAGGATATTCTATTATGCTAGTCATTGCGTGGATAACTACAGACAGGATGATACTCTTTGTGTGTGTGTGTGTGTGTGTGTGTGTGTGTTGCTGGGGATTGAACCCAGGGTTTTGTGCATGATAGGCAAGCACTCAACCAACTAAACTATGTCCCCACCCCAAGGGTGATACTCTTCAAGAAGAACAAGTGAATTTTCACAAAGCCATTTATTTTACCTCCAAGCAGATGATATATTGAAATAGTGATTATGCAAGTGATTAATAAATTAATTTTATTTAAATAGCTTATAAATGAGTACTGAGTATCATTGGCATCTCTTTCCTGATAGAGACCCAGGAAATGAATATTTATGTCGTCATAAATTTCATCTTGTGAGATATTGCAATAGTTCCTTAACTGTGTTCTCTAGTCTGCCTGCAAGGCAATTATGCTGGCCATGATTGGTTTGTATCTTCTCTGTTCATGATAATGTTGGGGGATAAAGAGAAAACATTACAATTTCTTCAGCAGTTCTCCAAGCTTCTGACCTCTGCTTTCCTTTGGTTGCCAAGACTACATATTTCTGTAAGACTTTAATTTTCATTTGTATTGTTTTGTTTGTTTATGCTTTGTGGTACTGAGAATTGAACCCAGAGTCTCAAGCATGCTAGGCAAGTGTTGTACTACTGAGCTACATTCTCAGCCCTTTTTAATTTTTTTATTTTGAGACAGAGTCTTGCTAAGTTGCCCAGGCTGGTTGCCAACTTGCCATCTTCTTGCCTCAGCCTCCATAGTAGTTAGAATTATAGTCATGTGCCTCTGTTCCCGAGTTCTTTCACTAAGAGCTGCCCTATTTTTAAAGGACAGTTTGATATTTTAAGAAACATCGTATTTTAAAGTACTGGAATGTTTTATTTGTAAAGAGCTCTCATAATTTATATTCATTTTCCTATTTGAATGCTTTTGACTGATTGAAGATAAAGATTTGACATGTTCTCAAATATTTGATGTTTTATCTAATGGTAAATGAATGAAAGCAATGATAATAGATGCACTTTCATGGAATAGAAAAAAGATAATAAAATATATGTTTAAATCAAATAATGTTTAGTTATTATAAACTTATTGTTTAATAAATTATATTACTCATATTCTAGATACCAGAAAAGTATTGAATGGATATTTTTATTTAAAGGCTCATGATAGTTAAATTACAGTTTGAGAAAATAATTTATTATGTAGATTTTACAAATACTTTATAGAGGTAAAGAACCATTTTATGTACATTTTGGAAATCCATACTGAGTTTTTATTGAAGTATTATAGTATGTTTTGAAAGAATTTACTATTCTTATGAGAACTCAGATTACTATAAAGTCTTTTCCTTAGTTAATTTACTACTGCTTCTGTTTATTTCATTTATATATTTAATATTGTGATGATGTTCACCTGGGGGATGCTGCCTACTACATCAGCTAAACTAAGGCTTCCCTAATCTTTTCCATGACATGTTTGTGAACAAGGAAATCACTTGGCAGCCAAGGTTAATAAGCTAAGGGCTATGTGGAGTTAAATGAAAATATTTATTTTTTTATTACATACATATATATATATATATACACATATACATATACATATTTCTGTCTAATCTAAATAATTCCAAAAACCCTTTATTATATGTAACTTTAAATCTTATTCATATTTGAAAATTATATTTTTCTAGAGAAGAGGACAAAGATTTATATTTTCTAGAATTACTGGACCGAAGTTTTGGAAAAATATTCAAACTTTTCTATTTATCCTTCACGTGATTATGAATTAACTACAATTAGCCAATTTATTGTGTTTATAAAGAATGACCCATCCTCTGCCCTTAGATTCCCAAGGATGGATGACTGAATTGTATCAGTGTGTGTTGGATTGAAGAATTTTAGCTCTGATAGGATCTTTTTATTTAACTTCCATAGCAACATAGGAAGTAGATATTTCTTAATGTGTCAGGAAAATGTGACTTATTAGAACTAGATAAACTGGAATTAAAAACTAATTTTTGTGTTTCATTTTTAAGTATATGTCTTTCCTTATTAATCACTAAACTCCTTGTTTTATTAACTCTTTGCTTCATATTATTTTACTTTCTAGTATCTTCTAAGCTAATGTTTTACTGATAAGTTTTTGAGATTTTATTTTAGTATTTTATATTATTATTTTATTTTATTTACATGATATATAAAATGCTGTTTCCTGTTGGTGCTATGTTTAGTCCTATATTCTGAATAATAAAAGTTACCATTCAGGATATTGTGAACAAACAAAATACATAAAATTTTGAAATTATAGTTAAGTAATTTATAATTTAATGACTCAGAAAATTCCAGGTTATATTTATGTGACTTAGAGCTGTCATTTTTTATCTGATTTTATGAACACCATTTATTATAAATTGAGATGGTAATTAATAGGCCAACTAATAAATTTTTTATTATAAGTGAGTTCTCTGATTTTTGCAGATATTAGTGTCTTTACTTGTCATTCAGTTGATACTGAATTCAGCTGCTCTATGAAAGGTTTGATGTTAGGAGCTGTGTTGGTTATCAAAATGTGACATAATTTCTTCTGAGAACAACTTATAAGGATAGAAGAACTCTTGCCTTATCTTTGGGAATCCATTACATATAATGGCTTGTTTTCTTTGAGAATGTAATTAATGTCTGTTTTCTGTCTCCTAATAGATCTACTCTGAAGTTATTTCCATTGCAACATAGAAAAGATACTGTATAAGAATAATTTTCTATGTATAAAATTTTGTACTATTATTATATATGCATTCAGAAAATTATTTAAGTGCACATTGAAAATTTATAAAGATGTAATTGATTTTTGCTTTTGTATTTTATTAGATTTATTCATTCTACAAATAGTCATTAGCAAAACACATTGTGGATTTCAAGACTAAATCAACTGATATTTTTACTCAGTCCATATTTTTTTAACTACTCAAGAAAGTTTACCTTTGTCCTAGACTTCTGTATTAATATGTCAATTGAATGTTCTATTTATTTATTTATTCATTTTTCACATGTGTGGTATATCCTAGAGAACCTATCCTAAGAATATTTAACTTTTCTATATACAGCATATATTTCTACAAATATATATTTATGAAATATAAAATAATTCATCATGATTTATGATGATAAATGACAGAATAGGAAAACCACTAATAAGTCAACTTGGTGACTTCAGAAACTTTAGTATATAATTCCAACCAAATCCTAAAAGCACCTTACCAATAAAGTTAGGAAGAAAAAAAACCCTCCTTACTTTTAACTATTATATAACTTATGAATTTGATTTGTTTTAATTTAAAATGTTAGATTTCATTTATCAAAACTATTTATAAGCACGAGTTGTCCAGTAATTGTAAGAAAATAAAATATCTTTTTGACATTCTCTTAATGTAAAGTCTTCAAATCGAATTTGAGTATCCAACTTTTTATTCATTTAATTTGTTGTCTGGGTAGATTTTTTTGACACCAAATTATATCTTCAAGTTTAATACTCTTTGCTAAATTATTATTGTGAGTAGATGTTGGATTTATAAAAACAGTAAATAAAACATTATTGATTGTTTACAATGATGAATTATATCTAAGAACTAAATTAAAAAATAACCAACTTTAAGAAGATATTGATGAAAAATGCACATTCTAACAATGTGTCTGTGTATGTTAATATGCATATGTAACATATAAGTATACACATAATTATAAAATGAAAGTTGTTTTCAAAATGCTTACCCAAGAACTTTGGATACACTTTGCATTCTCCCCAGTTTGAGAGGTGAACTTATTATAGAGTTCCAAATTTGGGTTATTATTAATTCAAGCCCAGCTTTGGATTACTATCAACTACTAAAAGGGTACGTCTATTGGACATCCCAAGAGCTAACTACAACTTTTTTGTATAAAATCATTGGACAAAAGCCAAAAGTTTTAAACATACCAAAATACACTTCTTATTAGCATGTATTTTATTACAATTTACTCCCACATATGTTCACTTATTATTTCAGCACCCATTCTCATTTTTCCACAAGGATTGAAGTTACCAAAGTTACAAAGTTTTAATTTTATTCCTGAATCTTAGAAAGGTATATAACCCTGCCTTTATTGAGATTTATTCTTTCTGAATGTTTAAAATTCTGACTTTTTAACTCACACTATTAAAATCACTGAAATAACTTGTTATATCACCACATAAATTTTGAAAGCAGCAATTCATGCAAAAGAAAAAGATTTACTTAAGTGTATGTTTGATTATCTTAAATTATTTATATTCTCAATTTCTCTTTTTATGCAGAAGTATCTACCTATTGACACCATAGAATCTGGCATCCATCCAATATATTTTTGCAGCACTCACTATGTTGAAATGTTACTGAAGGCTGAGGTACCCCTGGTGTGTTCAGCTTTTCACATGTCTGGTTTTGCACCATCACAGGTAATCCATAAACATGTCTTCAACTTCAAACATTAGTGTCTTTAAAGAAAATTCCATTCTTTTCAAATGTAGAAAATACATTTAACAAAAATATATATTTAAATCTCTTTAACTATTTTCCTTCCCATGCTTATTATAGGTTTGCTTTATAGTACATTCCTAGCAGTCACAGATTTTGAGTTTAGTTTCTGCTTCAGGGCATAGACTTTCTGAAAGTCTGATGACATGAAGTCTTTTTAAAAGTGGAGATAATGCTTTCTTAACAGCAATAATAAGAGTTATATAAGGATTAACTGAGGTAGAAGAGGTCAAGGATTCTTATCAACATGGAGTGTCTGGTGTGTGAGATACTGTGTCTTATCTAACAAGAAAGCCCAGCTGATTAACCTGTGTTTCAGCCTTTGTTCCTGACTTGGGATCTGGGAAAGTTTCATGTTTTTTCTAGAGCTAATGCAGTGTGGTATGACCTATGTGGGCTCCCTCCTGTGTGTAGCTAGCTAGTAGTTCAGTAGTTCATTGGGGAAGTGTTGATTGTTTTTTCTTTCCCTGTGTTGCAGAGGTGTTGATTGTTTTTTCCACTATGTTGTAGTTAGTCTTAAATTAATATTTTAGAGCTTAAAGCTTTCTCTCTCTCTCTCCCTCTTTTCCTCTCCCTCTCCTTCCCTCCCTCCCTCCCTTCCTCCCCACCCCTCCTTTTATGGTTTGTTTTCAGTTAAGTCTTTACATTAAGACTGGGGTTATAGGGCAGGGGCAGAGCATTTTCCTAACTTGTGTGAGGCCATAGATTTGATCACTAACACCACAAGAGAGAGAAAAATTTAGGTCAGAGTTCTATAAGGTAAGAATACTCAATCAAAAGATATGAACACTTTTAAGGCTTTTGACTCAAATGATCAAATTGCTTTAGATTTTATTCTTAACAGAAATGCAGAGAGTATCTAGTTTTCAGGATTATGTGTTTGGCTTTTAAAAAACTAATCACTAATTGAATAGTGAATTTTTTTCTTTTTAAAAATTTCTTTGAATATTAGCATATTGATTATATGCCCACAGTTTTGCTAACTAGTAGAATGTTCTTATAATTATTATCCACCTTTCTTAGTGTATTCCTTATTGATTTTACATATTCTTTAAAAGTAGTATGCACTAACCAAATCTCATCAATTCCTAAATTATTCCTAAATTATGTATATTAGCCTTATATGAAGTTTCAATGTTAAGAAATTATAAGCTTATCATTTATTTCCTACCTGTCTCACAAAAAGTTAATTTCTATTTCTCCTTATTGATTTCTTCACAAAAACTTTAAAATGATTTTGCCTAGTCCAAATTTAGAATTTGAATCAAGAAGAGATTGAGACTTCTAGTGTTAAATTTTAAATTACTTTGAAAAAAAATTATGTCCTTGCTATAGTCGTCTTTCTATACAGGAACACGGCAAGTTTTTCCATTTATTTGCTTTATTTTGTATTTTCCTCAAGTTATAGTTTGTTCCATATAGGATGGTTCATTTTTCATTTCAGATATTGCTAGTTAGTGTAGTTTGAATATATCTCAGTTGTATTTTCTCTCTGGTTATTATTAATAATTAATAAAATCATTGTTATTAAGTTATAGTATGTGTATATATCTTAATTTTCTTCTTTTCTCCAATGTGGAATAAAAATGTATTTTATTTCTGTTTCATTTTTATCAAATTATCTAGTTCTTCTAAAATAATTTAAAATAATAATTGCTTAATGTTTTAGGCTAAATTATTGAGAAATCATCAAGCATTACACTATTAAGAAGTAACTATTTATGGAAGATAATTATTCTATATCATTCTTCTGAAGAATCCTAGCAGTCTTGGTTTGTAAAGCATTAAACTTTGTTCTTTCCTTCAGTCAAGTTTGAAAGTTGAATTGTATCAATTTTGTTTACAATTAAGATTATTTCAGTCTTGAGCTTATTGGACTCATTTAATATGTGGCATGTTGATAGATTTCTTAATAGTAAGTTGTATTTTTATTCCCTTAGTTTCTACTAGAAATCTTTTAATTAGACAATAGTTCTTCTGGATAGTATATGTTCTTTCAAAAATCCCTGGTATCATTTATTACATTTACTTCTATGAGATTATTTTCCTTGTTTTAAATCTCCTGATGTCCATAAGAAATTTAAATATAGCATGGAGTTGCATGTCATGAAAAAGAATGATTTTTCTTGGGTAATTTTAGCCAGGACACTTCTAGGCACTTTATGTTAAAAAAATGTTAATTCTAGTTGAAAGAAGTTACTTAAATGCTTACTAGAAATGCAATAATTCATTCTTTCAGTTCTCCTAAAAATCTAAGCTGGGAGCAATATGTTCCTAAGACTTACTTTTGTGCTATTCTAGTTTTGACTTATACAATGTATATTGTCTAATACCTTCAATTATTTATGAGTCCTTAACATATATTCTTTAACTTGAAAATGGATCACCAAAGACTGTTGGCCAAATTTATAATTGCTCAGACCCTGCTATGTCAATTTTGTGATTAAAAGAAAAATATTCTATTAATTTGATGATTTTTTTTAATTTTTAAATTTGTTTTAATTAGTTATACATGACAATAAAATGCATTTATGCACTTTAATGTATCATACATAGATGGGATATAATTTCTCAATTTTTTGAGTGTACATGTTACAGAATCATATTGGTCATGCAGTCACATATATACATACAGTAATAATGTCTGTTTCATTTTACTATCTTTCCTATCCCCACATCCCTTTTCCTCTCCTCCCATCACTTCCCTCTACCTAATGCTATTCTTCCCTAGTGCCCTCCACCACCACCATATTGTGAATTAGCATCTGCGTACTAGAGAAAGCATTCAGCCTTTGGTTTTGTGGAATTGGCTTATTTCACTTAGCATGATATTCTCCAATTCCAACCATTTACTGACAATTGCCATAATTTTCACTCTTCTTTAAACCCGAGTAATATTCCATTGAGTATATATACCACATTTTCTTTATCCATTCATCTATTGAGGGACATCTAGGTTGGTTCCATAGTCTGGCTGTTGTGAATTGAGCTGCTATAAACATTGATGTGGCTATGTCACTATAGTATGCTGATTTTAAGTCCTTTGGGTATAAATCAAGGAATGAGATAGCTAGGTCAAATGGTGGTTCCGTTCTCAGTTTTCTGAGGAATCTCCATACTGCTTTCCATAGTGGTTGCACCAATTTTCAGTCCCACCAACAAGGTATGAGTGTACCTTTTTCACCACATCCTCGCCAACATTTATAGTTGCCTATATTCTTGATTGCTTTTCTGACAGGAGTGAGATGAAATCTTAGAGTAGTTTTGATTTACATTTCTCTAATTGCTAGAGATATTGAACACTTTTTCATATAAATGTTATCATTTTGATATATCTATCAATTTGAAACTGCATATAAATAGATTCATGTAAAAATGACTCCTGATTAGCCATATTATTCTTTTTCTTAATGTTAAAGTGCCTTTTTAATGGTTCCCTTTTTGGACTAATTATTCTGCCTTAAGAAATACATGTCATAGCTTTGTTGATATTATTTGCCATTTTATTGCTGATTGTAAAATATGAAAACTAAACTAACATAACTAAATAGGTATGTGTGATTAATTATTTAGATATAAATTTTATTTATCAAAGTTTATTCATTTTGATCTAATTAGGAGCAATGCTTTTTGAAGTTGTATATTTTCAGACACTAGAGGATTTATTGATCAGTGAAGAATTTGTGGGAAAGTTACTAAATGAAATATACAGATCTCAAGAGTAAAAGTAATAAGCTGAACTGGAATAGAAAAAAAATTAAACAGTTATAAGTGCATATTTGCTTATTAAAGTCTCTTTCAAGAGCAGCTGTGATTAGAAAGAAAATACAAATCTGAAACTATATTCTCTTTTTAAATGAGTAACAAAAAATCACATTCTAATTATCTTTTTGAACAATTTTATTCTTTGTTTAAAAACTTTTCTTAATATATTTTGTTCACTTTCCTGGCTTAAACAGTACTACATATCTTTAATGATTCATCTCTCTCAATTCCTTGGATTCACCATCCTATATGTCATTGATTATAATACTTTACTTATCAGCAAATGAGCTAATATAGATAACCCCTGGAATTATCTGTGGAATAATAGTTTAGGAAAACCTGCTTGGTTTTTCTCATTTCTGTTCTCCTGCACCCCCAACGTAAAGCAGATTACAGAAAACTGTTTCATGTTTTGTGACACACTGCTTTTATAATGTATAGATACAAAGCAGATCTTGCCTAGATGTACAACAGAAATATTGCCTCATGTTTGTAATGACAAATTGTCATTTAAAAAGTGTTTTCCATTTGTATTTAAATGTTTTTAACCTTCATTATGTGAGAGATGGAGAAATGCAGGATCAGTGAAATAAATAGACTTAGTGAAGTCACTCAGATAAAAAACTTCACTTAAAACCACTTTGATTCTACAGTTTTCTTCTGTACTAGTTCTTTCTATGTAGAGAGCAAATAAAATAAATTTGAAAGAGCTGTTAAAAATAGTGCCTTTGAATCATAAAACTTGATCATTTAGAAATCATACCTATTCTGCCTTCCTTGGGTATCTGTAAGTAATTATTTCAATCAACTTTAACATTCTTATGAGAGTCTTTGAAGGTTTTTTAAAATCTAGATATAAGTAAGAAAATTTAGTTCAGATAAAATAATTGTGTGATCTCAGTGTTGCATCTTAATGTACTTTAACATGAGCTTAACTGCAGGCGAAGAGCAAAATTTCGGAAGGCTGTGGTTAAACTTAATGCATATTGTGCAAGTGATTTTATTTCTTTATGAGGCTAGATGTGTTTTGTTGTGTATGTGTGTGTGTGTGTGTGTGTGTGTGTGTGTGTGTGTGAGAGAGAGAGAGAGAGAGAGAGAGAGAGAGAGTGTGTGTCTGTGGTGCTTGGGATTGAACCCAGGGCTTTTTTATGCATTCAAGGCAAGCACTCTACCACTGAGCTATATCCCCAGCCCAAGGCTAAATGTCTTAAAAAATGTTGTAGAGTATAATTAGTTCACAAGGAACTGTGTTTTGCAATTTAAAACAAGTTAAATTTGTTTTACTTTCTTTATATGACTCATATCCTTAATAAGAGATTTTGACAAAGATATGTCAAAGAAAAGACCTTGGGAAGACACAGGAAGCAGATGCCATCAAGAAGTCAAGAGGACAAGGCTCAGAAGAAGCTAACCCTACCTACAGCTTGACCTGAGACTTCTTTAGAATAGTGAGAAAATATATTTCTTTTGTTGTTTAATCCAGTAGTTTGTGGTTCTTTGTTATATTGAACCTAACAAACAAATACCATTTTAATCAAATACCATTTAATACCAGTTAAAAGCAGAATTAACATGCTAAAAAGTTGAATCAAGGAAATAACTTTTATAGCTTATTCAAGTTTTTTGTTTGTTTGTTTGTTTTTGTTTTTTTTAATGTGGTCCTGGGAATTGAACCCTGGGAATGCTCTACCACTAATTTGTACCCCCAGACCTTTATTTAAAATTTTATTTTGAGGTAGGATCTTGCTAAATTGCCCAGGCAGGCCTCAAACTTTCAGTCCTCCAGCCTCAGCTTTTGGAATAGCTGGAATCACAGGTGTATGCTAGCACACCTGGCCATAAATGTATTTTTAAAAGGGCAAAATGTTAGGAAAAAGAGGGAAAATTTGTTTACCTGTATCTGTACCTATGAAAAAATGAGATAGGACACCATATCTATGCCCATTTTCTCTCCCACCCTTTAAAAAACAAAAGAAAAAAGAGCAATTCAATAAAAAATTTTCCTCAGAAGTAATTTGTAAATCATAAATGAAAATTAAATAATGGAAAGAAATTTTATTAGTTTTCTGTAATTGCAATAACAAGTTACGTAACTGAGTTGTTAAAAACAGCAAAAATTTTATTTTCTCACAGTTCTGGAGACTTTAAATCCAAAAGTTGGTGTTGACAAGGCTATGTTCACTCTGAAGGCACTTAGAAAATAACTATTTCAGGCCTCTCTCTTAGCCTCTGGTGGTCTTGGGTGTCTCTTGCCTTGTAGATATGTCATTGCAATCCTCCATCTTTATGAGGTGTGTCTTTTCCTTGCCTTTCCTTGTGGCCCAACTGTCTCTATGTCCATATTTTCTCTTATACAAAGTCAGTCATTTTGGATTAGGACCCACCCTAAAAAACTCATTTTAATCAGATAGCCTCTGTAAAGACTTTATTTCCAAGTAAGGTTACATGCTGAGGTACTCGGGTTTAGGATTTTGACATGTCTGTTTATTTGGGGTAGGGTATTGACCATGGTGGAATTAATATAACAGAATGTTAACAGTGTTAATCTCTGCATTGTTGTTATTGATCTTTTTTTCTTAAACTTTTCTGTTTTCCACAGTGTGCACATATTGCTTTTATAATCTAAACAGATGTTATTCTCAAAAAATGTTTTTATGAAAGTCTCATTTTTAAATCATTCTCTCCATTAGCTCCCAGTTTATATGATATATAATTTTGTTTGGTTTAAGAAGTTTTCTAATTCAGCAAGAGTTTATTTGCATTAATGTAACAGCAATCTATAATCTGTGTAATTTTATATCTATGAATATAGGTAGGATATAAAATGGATTCTACTGTCATGTACAGCTAAAAAGAACCAATAAATTGAAAAGAAAAGAAAAAATAAAAAACTCCCATCTCTGAATTAAAAGGGTCTCTTAGCCGTTGTATCTGTTGAGAGCAGACTGGTGTTATGAGTAAGAAGAGGACAGTATGCATAATGAAGGCATACAGCAGTAGTTATAAGAGCAGCTCGAATACCTTCAGTTATCCTGAGTCCCAAGGCCATGAATTTTCTCAAATGGTAAGCAGATAGGAGAAGTATACTTGTTAGTACACTACTTTGCAGCCTAACGATCTATTTTTATAAAATACAAGATTTTTTGTTGGCTTTCTGTGTTACTGGTTGCTGCTTTTTATTAGCAAAATGTAGTTTTAAAAGATTTTTAATGAACTTTTTAATTTTATTTTTTAAAGATTTGCCTGCAATGGATAAACCAGTGTTTTTGGAATTATTTAGATTGGATAGAAATATGCCACTACATTGCTACCTGTATTTTCCTTGGTCCTGATTATCAAGTGTATATCTGTATCGCTATATTTAAACATCTACAACAAGACATTCTACAGCACACTCAGACTCAAGATCTGCAAATTTTCCTAAAAGTAAGTATGTTTATGTTGAGGGAAAAATGTTAATTAATAGCTAACAGTTAACTTTGGGTGATTAATGCCAGGTACTTTACTAGACACTCACCTATCCCCAAAACAACTCTTGAGAGGTAGGTATTATTATCCATTTTAGGGATAAGAAAGTGTTGGGCTGGGGATGTGGCTCAAGCGGTAGCGCGCTCGCCTAGGGATAAGAAAGTGAGGCTTGGCCTGAAATAAGTTACCCACATTTTACAGCTAAAGTGGATTTGCCATATGAAATTCAACTGTCTGAATCCCGAACTTTGCTCTTAATCAGTATGCTGTGCCAAAAGACATTTAAAAATATATGTTTCTTTGTCTTACTTAGTCAATAAAAGTTCAGTTTAATGATGTTTTTCTTGAAATAAATGCAATCAATTATTTAAGATTACTAACCTGTCAAGCATTTTTGTTTCATAAATACCAAATTTAAAATGTCTTTTAAGCTTCATATATCACTAGAATTATATCTGAGAAACATTCATAATGAAATTGTATGCCAAGACAATAATGGTTGCATATGTAGAAGGAAAACTGAGGTAGAAAAAAAAAAAAAACGTGCTCTCCAAGAGGTGATTCAGACAACAGGGAAGGTTAAACTGGTGGGAATTGTGCTAATGACACACATGGATTCATTTTCAGCAGCTATAGTGATCAACTTATAGGAATTTGTAGTCTTATATCCAAAGAACCCTTAGCCCATAATTCTCTAACCTTTTGTCCCAGTTTAGTTTCTCATATAGTTTTTTTCACTATCTGAAATTTATTATGTGTTTTAGTCTGTCTTCCTCAGTATATTATTTTTGTTCCAAAAGGACTGTGACTTGGTTCATCTCATTTATGGATGGATTTTCAGTGCCTTGAACTGTACCCATCATAAATAGTGCTCAATAAATATTTGTTGATAGAATACATGAATGAACAAATAATATTAAAAAATAACAGGAAAAATGTGTGACCTTAGTTTTATTTACTTTGAACAACAAACATTACTAAATTCTACCAATGCTTACCACGTCTTCTCGCCAAAAGCAGAGCATCTTTACATATCATCATCTTGAGTCTTATTAATGTTAGTTACTATTGCAATTTCATATTTCTCTTGACTACAAATTCTTATAAGTTGATCACTATAGCTGGTGAAAATGTCCCTTACTGAAAATGAATCCATGTTTATCATTAGCAGGGAAAATTGTCACAGGATTTGCAAATGGTGACCACTTTAAATTTGTCTCAGACTCCCTTGTGCACTGGATATAATACTATAGATTTAAAACTAACAGATTGTAAATGCATGGTAGGGGGTAAGAAATTATCTTTATTACCTAATTTCTATTTAAATCACTAAAATTTGAATTGAGTCAGTTCAAGAATTTGTTGGCAAGCATTTAATTTTAACATGTGTCCTAGAACTAACCTGACTTTTTACTTCTGTTGTTTGCATTCATCTGAGAGATTAGGAAAAACACTTTTTCCAGAGGGTAATGTGACTATCTTTTGCTTTATTTTCAGTAGATAGGTCTCAGAGTCCACTGTTTGTTTTTGATAGACATGAATATATGGTCATCATTTCTCACTTTTTCACATATTAGCCAATAATTAAATATTGATTAAAGAAGTAATTTTATTCTTCCTTCCCTTGGAACATCCCTCAGGTAAAAGATAGTTATGTTATTAATTCATCAAATTATTCCATGATTCTACATATTTAATAGTGATTGATTCTAAGAGGAGAGAAGATAAAATAGAACATTGGAACTTTAACTTTTTATTATATATATTTTGTGACCTTTTAAAATTTTTAATTTTGCAGGATGATCCCATACTACTTTTATAATCAAGCTAATTTTTTAAAAAGTTGAATAAGTTTGAGTTCAAATAATCAAACCCAATCAAATGAGTTTTTAAAATATTTAAAATCACAAATGTATAATGCTTTCAGTTATTAGTTATCCTGGAATATTGTAGATAGCTAGGTGGTTCCAGGAAATTAAAAATATTCGGTTCTTCTCCTGATTTAGGTTTCATGGATTGACAGAAAGTATCATGATAAAAGCATTGCTTTAGGAATAAAAATCTGTGTGACATATGTGGTATAGAGAATATCAGCCCATTTCTATTCATTTGGTTTAGGCTCAGGACTTTCAATGAGGTAATTGAGAGTTCTGATTCCTTGCTTACATTTTCAATAGCCCAATGAAGAGTTCTTCGTGATTCTAAAACAGTATATTAAAAAGACAAGCTGGGATTACTTAGATCAGAAGGTGGTCAACATGAATAGAGAGCCCAGGTTTCCTGGGAGGAGGAAACAAAGGTTTTTTTCCTCTTCTGATTAAACCACTAAAATAGGAGATCAGATAAACCCTGTGGGTATAAATTGATATCAGAAATTATTGTTGTTTTTTTCATAACATCTTTAAATATTCAACAAAAATGTGAGTTGGATGATATAGAACGGTTAAGTGTATTTTTCTTATACTATGATGATATAAACTAGAACTGACTTTGAAGGCAACTTCCTTGAACCTGAGGTCTCAAATGTTTTTCATTTTTTTCTTTTTCTGTTTTTCTTTTGGAGAATGTGGTACTGGACTTCAGACATTTTTTTTCTGTAACAGATGATAGTTCAGAAAGTCTGTAGGCATTGTAATCCCAGGGAGAAAACATGCAACAAAATAAATATTTTGCAATATCTCAGCTAGCTAGAAAGTCTAAGTTTTCTCTTTTTTTCCTCATTCTATAATTAATTAATTTTACTTTTTAGTGGACTCATCTATAGTAGACATACAATATAGATGCAGATTTGGTGTAATAACAGTTCATGTGAAGAAGTCTGTGTTTTAGCAGCCTGGCTGTGTTGCATGCCTCTCTTACATGCTAATAGGCTGGCAGTAATTTTAGTTGTAGTTTATATATTCATCCTGGGGACTAACTTAACTGAAATGCCAGACTAGGAAGATTGCCTTCCAGTGAAAATCAGGCTGTCAGGGCTCAAAATACTTAATTAAAATGCTTCAACTAAATTCTACATATTATGGCAAAATCAGATTAATTTCAACCCAATCAGTAAATTATCAAGAGGGATTTTTTTGTTGGTGCTGCTGCAGCTGCTGTTACCAGAAGATGTTTACAGGGTAAAAAATAGAGATCAGTCTGAGAAAAACTGATTGAATGCTAAGCTCTTAGAAGACAAAAGTATGCATAGTATGGAAAATAATTCATCATCTGAGAGAAAAAAATAAGACACATTCAATATACTGTGTTTTGAAGATAGGATTTCTGCATTGCCTTTATTTCATTTGAGTGGAGTGTACTTGTATTCAAGTTCCAGCTTTGTCACTCACTGTGGAAGCTTGGGCTTATTTTTAAACCTCTATGCTTAAGTTTCTTCATCTGTGTTGTATGAAATGAAACATACCTATCACATAAAATTGTGATAGATAAGAATTAGATGAGATGATATTTGTCATTAGAATTAGATGAGATGATATCTGTAAAATACTTCTAGAACATTATATGGATCATAGCAAGTGCATCAGAAAAACTTAGCCATCACTGTTTCTACATCCCTGCCCCATCTCCCTTATTTTGCTTCTTAGTTTAGAAAAAGATGTATTGAGAACAAAGTAAAAGAAACAGTATTTTCTGAGTCCATAGCTATAGCTAACCTTTGGTCTACTTTCTCTCAGTTTTTCCCCAGCCCCTGAGTTTTCTTAGTATATAATATCACAGTACCAGCTGGCATGGATATGATCTGCACACCTTAGTCAGAAACATTTTGTTATGCTATATCTGATAAGGACCTACTCTCTCTTTAGTCCAGCCAGGATTGAATCATCTCTCTAATCATCATATCTCAATACCCTTTTGCTGGGCTTAAACCTTCAGGGAACATGTACATTATACTAATAAGCACCATACATTCTCTCTAGAGCCATGCACATTTCCTAAACTACCCTGATTCTAAGGGTTAGTTTGGGTGCTTATTTTAGATTGAGACTGCTTTGACTTTCTAAATCACAATTTATATGGCCAAGGCATGAGTTCACAGATTTTAATATGAAATCTCAAATAGTTTGAAATCTTTAGAATACATAAAAGTGTTCCCTTTAGAGCTTGTTAAGAAAGCAGAATCCAGAATGCAAACACCAGGGATTCAAAAGTTTTAAGGCTCTTGAGTCCTGAATTTCTAATTTTACTAAGCAATCTAGTAGTAATATATTGAAGAAATATTGCTTGCAGCTTTGTTGTGTTTCTTCTACTTTGGCCAAGACAGTCCTTTTTTAATGATAGGTCAGTCGCAAATGGAAAAACTTCATGTCTAGAAAGGGTAAAGTACTGACCTATATTCATAAAATCCCATTTCTCAACCTTTCTCTCAAGTACTGCTTATATGAGACTTGACATTAGTGCAAATTTTTAGTTAAATAACCTTTGTTAAGTATATAAGTTCTGCACTTTTTGTGGTAAGTCCAACTTAACCTGTTCAAAGTTACTTACTGTTTTTTCCTCCATAACTTTTTTGAATAAAGAGCTGTAATAGGTCTGGGGTTGTGGTTCAGTGGTAGAGCACTTGCCTAGCATGTGCAAGGCCCTGGGTTCGATTCTCAGCACCACATATAATAAATAAAGGTATTGTGTCCAACTATAACTAAAAAATAAGTAATTTTTCAAAAGTCTGTAAAAAAAAAACAGAGCCATTATACTAAAAAAAGTCATCATCTTGAAAAAGTATTAATAATTAAATATTAGGGAAAGGCCATCATAAAATGCCTAAACTAGTTCTAAGTCATACAACCAAGGCATGACATGTTGGCACATTTGATGTTTCTGTCTTTTGTATATACCACTGTAAAAGGCCTTATCTTCTCTTTAAATTCCAAGCTGGCAGGGCTTACAGTCACTTAAAAATATTTCTGTTGGAAATTAGTTTCTCTGGTAATTTTGGAAACTTCAACTGATACAGAGCTCTTTTGAAAGTATAAGTATAGCTTGCTGTCCATGATAGGCACATTCCTGAGAATTTATAAGAAGACAGGTAATGTCTTAATATCTTAGGTGAGTGCATCTCTATTCTTGGTAAGGGATTGAGGAGCAGAGATTGAAGATAATAATCCTTGATAGATCATCCATGCTTGATTTAGGTCTGCATTGTCATCAGGAAAAGGTATCCCAGTTGTTTCAAAGACCCAGAGTTGATTAAAATATAACTTCTCACTTTTCTGCACAACATTAGTGCCTTCGGTGTTTATCATATGCTAGGACTTGACAGATACTGTCTGTTCACTCTTTGGCTCATTCATCTATTTATTGTGCAACAACTGTGTCCCATCTTCAATTGCAGTCACAAGACAGGATATTCCTACCCACACTAACCTTAAATTCTACTCAGAGAGAAATAGTAGTGAAAAATGTATATACTTCAAATTTATGTGGTCTTTTAAAAAAAAGATATGTGATCTTAAAAATATCAAACATGGTGAGGAAATCAGAGATGTTATTTAGACAAACAGTCCAGGGAAGGCCACTCTTCATGATGTAGAAAGGGACCTAAATGAAGCAAAGACTTGTGGGCAGAATTCTTCTTAAATTGGAAGATAAACAATTGCAGAAATTCAGAAGAGAATGACTTGAGCCCTTAGACACTGGTAAGATCTCTGGGGCTTGAACAAGATGAATTAGAAGGGTTAGTGATAAGAAGAGACCAGATCATATAAGGCTTTGTAGTCTATAATAAGTAGTTCAGATAGCAGAATATTTACTCATCATAGCAACCATATACTATTATTATTCTCATTAAACACATGACAAATCGAGGGTTAGAGTGTCACTAAATTTGCCTGGGTTCTTATTCTTGCCTAGTAACATAAGAAGGTTTAAACTCCATTTGTTTGTTTGTCTGAATCCAAATCCTATATTCCTTTTTCGGTATAACATTGTCTTTGATTAACTAGTCTTGTTGCCTTAAAAAATAATACTAAATTCAACTGGTCCTAATCAACTGTTCTCAATAGTAGAAGAAAACAGATACGTACTTAAAACTGAACTTCTATACACAAAGGAGAGAAGGAAGGTATGTATATACCTGTGTTAGTCAACTTTGCATTGCTATGGCCAAAATACCCCACAAGAATAACTTAGAGGAGGAAAAGTTTGTTTTGGTTCATGTTTCTCAAGATTAATTCTATGTTTGTTCAACTCTATTTCACTGGCCCAAGGTGAGGCAGCTCATTATTGTCAGAAGGGTTTGGTGATAGAGCATTGCTCTATTCATGCCTAGAAAGCAGAGAAGAAAGAGAAGGGGCTACAGGGAAGAAAAACTCTCCTAGGGCATGTACCCAGTGACCTACCCCTTCCAGCTGTGCCCCACCTGCCTACAGTTACCAACCAGCAAGTCCATTCAAATTAGGATAGAATGATAAGATCATAGCTCTCATAATCCAGTTGTTTTCATCTCTGAACATTGCTGCATTTTCACAAGAACTTTTGGGCAACACCTAATATCCAGGCCATAATAATACCATATCATATAATACTGAATACACTCAATATTATGGTTTAGCAAGGTAATTTTAATGCTTTTGATAATTCCATATTTAAAACCAATAATTAATGATGAAAAAATCATTGAAAGCACACTGATTGAATAATGGTTATAACAGGTACCAAAAAGAAAATGCAATATGCTCAAGATGAACTTTGTAACCCAAATTTAAACCACTCTAGTATAACCTGTTCTTAAAAAAAAAAATATCTTTGGAATGAATACTGTACTATTTATAGAGTATTGTTACATTATTACCTTTCGTAATTAATGTCTGTCTATTTAAAGATTAGAGGCATTTATATTTTATATAGAGTCCAATATACTTAGGTATTTAAATGAAATTCTAATAAGGAATTATAATGAGGAAACACTTTGTTAAAACTATAATGATAAGCTGGTGTTTAAAATAATTATAGGTAAAGTTATCTACTAAAAAGACCATTAGAGAACATTTAGGATAAGATAAAAAGTATTCGACTTTGAAGACAGAAAGTGAAATTCAGATATTTTGAAACTTTATTTAGAGTTAAAATTGCCTACAAATTTTAAATAATAAACTACATAATTTAAAAGGATTCATCTTGATATGTATAAATTTTTCTCTTGTAAAATAAAACCTTAATAATTTTATGTGCTATTATTTTTTGAGTATCTCTTCAGAATAGTTATCAGAATATTTTCTATTAACTTTAAAATTAATGTCTAAACTGGAGGCACAAAATTTCAAAGAACACATTCTAAAGAAGAAATATATTTAAGTCAAGTAATAGCTGTGGCTTTCCTAGGTAGGTAGTTTTATGTTTAAATTAAAGTAGAATAATAATTAAAAGATGCTAAATATATTTTGCTTATTTTTTGCCCTGGAATGTATTATTAGAGCTATTGTTCAAATGCTGTCATCTCTTATTGTAATTCATATTTAATGAACAATAAGCATTTCTTTGAAAATCATGACTATGTACTGAAACGGTTCTTTGGCAGTGAATCTTTTTTCTCTGGTTAGAATAACACATTACTGTAATTCCTTTCCATTTTAGGATTACTTTCAGTGAAGGGATGATCAAAATTAAATCAAATATAATTTGAAGAAAATGAATAAATTCTTTTTTTTTAATTGGTTGTTCAAAACATTACAAAGCTTTTTTTTTTAAATTGGTTGTTCAAAACATGAATAAATTCTTGACAGTTTCATGATTACAACAATAACTATTTAAATGAACTCTTGAACAGTAATTTTGGTCTTACTTTAATCCTTTTTTCTCCCTTGTAAAAAGTGAAGTATTTTTGGTAGGAAAGAAATGTACAAAGACCTAGTGTTCTGCCATTCATCATGAACATCTTTCCTTTGAAGATAATTAACTGAAGTTACTTATACAAATAGTTGGAGACATGCTATATACCTGTTAACATTTTAGGACAGGGCCCCTATTCATCTTTGTCTCTTGATTGCATAACCAAGAACCTTCGATGTAATAGCCAAGTAAGTGTATGAATGAAGGAGTGAAATAATGTCACAGTTACTTGAGAGTTCAGATATTTATGTTGGAAGCTATGAGCTCTTGCTTTCATGATGTAATGTTATATAAAATATCATATTTCTTCAGCTTTTGTTAGGCTCATAGATCAATAATTAATATCTTTAGAATATCCCAACTAACCTCTTCCTCATTATGTAGATCTTTAAATGATACATTTACAAGCTGCACATTATTGCTCATAAGTGACTAATGACATCTGAGGGGTTGTTGTTGTTATTGTTGTTGTTGTTGTTAGCTATAAAAATCTTTGATTTTGAGAGTAGACAACCTTGTTTCATAGGAGATGATTCATTCCTACTATCTGCATACACAGCCCACTAAAGACAAAGCAATTATACATTAACTGGCAACATAAAGTTCCCCCACCATCCATAGCTGAAATTAAATGTTACATCAATTATTTAAAAATTATTAACTTGGAATTGTATGTCTTTACCAAAGTGAATGAACTTCCCTTAATATTTCTTGGCAGGAAGAAGCACTGCATGGGTTTCGAGTGAGTGATTATTTTGAATACATGGAAAATTTGGAGCAAAACTACAGACCAGTTGTGCTGAGAAACATGCGGAACATTAAAGTGCAGAGCACATAGATCATGATATGCACTGTATAATTTTATGTTTTATTCATGTTTTAAAGGAAACAAGGGGACTTGACTGTTTGCTGTCTGTATCTGTACCAGTGTATGCTCTCTGAATACACACATTGTAAATCAATACTGGGAGGTTTTGAATATAATAATATATTCAAAATGGTATTAGCTCCATTTGTGACATGGAGTGAATTCATTTTTTAAGTTTATTGTTTTGTAAGGTTTTATAATCAGATATGGCTTACTTATAGTTTTTATTTATGTTTAAAAGTCCCAACCAAGGGGCTGGGGATGTGGCTCAAAAGGTAATGGACTCATCTGGCATGCGCAGGGCACTGGGTTCGATCCTCAGCACCACATAAAATAAAGATGTTGTGTCCACCGAAAACTGAAAAATAAATATTAAAAAATTGTCTCTCTCTTCTTTTTTATCTCTCTCTCTCTTTAAAAAAAAAAAGTCCCAACCTACATCTTCTCTACCATATGAGTATAATATTTTTTCTAATGAGTTTAGAAAGAAGAAAATATTCTAAAGAGTTAATAGACTAGCCAAAAAGTATATTTAGAGGTAAGGGGAAAAAACAGTTGTTTTGTCCATTTATGTTTCTATATTTGAAGGAAAACAGGTAATACCACAAATGCTTATTACCTGTGGAGGACCAGATGATATTTATAATAGCAGGTGGCAGGAAAACTTATTGTTCTCAGATATAATTGTTTTTCTAGGATATGCTTTGGATACCTATACCAATTTATAATTTTTCATTTGAAATATACTCTTTGCATGGTTCATTTAAAAACTAGATTGTTTATTTCATTCTTGTAAGTATTCTACTATTATTTTCTGTGTATTTCCTTAGGGATAGATTTTTATTTGTATTGAACTTGAAAACATTAAAGAGAATACATTTCTAAATTATTTTAAATGACTAACATAATGTTTTACTGAAATACAAGTCTCTGTGCCAGCAAGTTTAATACAGTATTGGAGGGTCTATTTTCTTAAGAGTCAAATATACTATCTGAAAAATAATACATAAATTATTAAATTATTAATTTAGCTACCAGTTTATTTCAAGATTTTTTAAAAATAATGCAGGTCAGTGATACTCTTTTCGTATATCTAAATACAAGTCAGCTATTTAAATAATTCTGAAACTAACCCTGATGAAATAATCAACAGAGCATCCACAAACTTCTTTGTTCTTTCAGCGTGTGAAACATCTGGGCATATACAGTTTTCAGTTTTGTGATATTTAGGTTTTCAATATCAGCCTCCAAAATCAGGTTTTATACTGTAAATGCCAATGATAGCTATTCAGTAATGGTGTTTCTAAAGGGCATTGTAAAGTTGAGAAAAGTAAATTGAGCAAGTTAATTTGACATATTGCTCACTTTGGCTCCAGCCGATGTGAGTTAAGTTAGAGTGTTCCCAGTGACCCAAAACACCAAGGTTTGTTTCAAGCTTAATTTTGAAGAGCTGTTCCATGAAACCTGTAATACATGTTGATGATTTCATTTCTTCCTCTTCTGTTCCTTTTGGACCTACGAAACTTGCAGTTTTATTTTATTTTTTTTTAAAAAAAGCTCTAACACAGTAATTGGAAATAAGAATGGAGAAGGAAAGTTAAATTGTAATTGAACTTTACACCATTGTTGATTTTTATTAGAAACTGAGGTAAGCTTTAGGTTATCACAACTCCATTTTGGAAAAACTGACTTCAGTTAGTGCCAGAGGCTTTCATTTTCATTCGATAGAAATATCTTCTGAGCAATGACTTAGCATTTGTTTAGTGGAAAAAGCTGTATGGTAGTTTGTGTAGCTACTAAGTATACTAATTATGGGTAATATACGTAAATTTTAAGAATACCTTTTAGGACAAGAATATTTTGTCTTGTCTTTCAATATTTTTTAAATTATAACATAAATCCTTAGGACTTACTTGATTTCTAATTTATGGAGGGGCAACTAATACATTTTATAGTATTATTATAGTTATTATGTAGTATAAACAAGTTTGTGAAAAATCTAAATACTCATGTAAATCATATAAATATTTGACTATTTGCTTTCACTACTATTATTGCTGTTGTTGTTATATTATTATTATCATCATCCTATTTTCTATGGGTAGTAGTAGAGATTGAACCTGGGTGTACTCAGCCATTGAGCTACACCTTCAGCCTTTTCTTTTTTTAATTATACATGACAGGGTATATTTTGACATATTTATACAAGCATGGAGTATATCTTAGTCTAATTAGGATCCAGTCTTCTTGTTGTACATGATATGAAGATTCTCTGTAGTGTATTTACATATATATATAAGAAAGTTATGTAAGATTCATTCAACTGTTTTTCCTATTCCTATCACAGTCCCCAGGGTAGTGATGTAGCTCTGAGGTAGGGCACTTGCCTAGAATGCATGAGGCCCTGGGTTCAGCCTGAATACCACAAAAAAACAAAACAAAGCAAATCCTGTCATCATCACTTCCCTTAATTCCTCTTTGTCTAATCTACTGAATTTCCATTCTTTGCCTCCATCTTGTTGTGTTAGCATCCACATATCAGAACATTCAGACTTTTGTTATTTGGGATTGGGTTTTTTTTTTGTTGTTGTTGTTGTTATTTCACATAACATAATAGTCTCCAGATCCATCGATTACTAGCAAGAGTCATAAAGTCATTCTTTTTTATGATTTAGTAATATTTCATTGTAAAATATATATACCAAGTTTTCTTTATCCAGTCATCTATTGAAGGTCACTTACATTGGTTCGGTAGCTTAGCTATTGTGAATTGAGCTGCTATAAAAATTGATTTAGCTGCCTTACTGTAGTATGCTGATTTTAAGTCCTTTGGGTATACATCGAGGAATAGGATAACTTGGTCAAATGGTGGTTCCATTCCAAGTATTCTGAGGAATCTCCATCCTGCTTTCCGTAGTGGTTGCACCAATCCAGTCCCACTAGCAGTATGTGAGTATACTCTTTTCCCCACATCTTCACCAGCATTTGCTGTTACTTGTATTCTTTATGATTGCCATTCTGACTAGAGTGAGATTGATTTGCATTTCTCTAACTGCTAGAGATGTTGAACATTTTTTTTCATATATTTGGTCATATTGTTGACCATTTGTATTTTTTCTTCTGTGTAGTATTTGTTCAATTTCTTTGCCCATTTATTGATTGGGTTATTTGTGTTGGGACATTAAGTTTTGGAGTTCTTTATATATCCCTGAAATTAATGCTCTATCTGAGGTACAGTTGGAAAATATTTTCTCCCTTTCTGTGAGCTCTCTCTTCACATTCTTGATTATTTCCTTTGCTGTGAAGAAGTTTGATACTGTCACATTTATTGATTCTTGATGTTACTTCTTGCACTTCAGGAGTGTTATTGAAGAATTCAGTTCCTAAGTTAACTTGATGGAGTGTTGAGCCTGTATTTGCTTCTGGTAAGCATAGGGTCTATGGTCTACTGTCTAGGTCTTTGATCCATTTTGAGTTGAGTTTTGTGCAGGGTGAGAAATAGGGGTTAAATTTCATTGTACTACATAGAGATTTCCAGTTCTTCTAGCACTACTTGTTGAAAAGGCTATAGTTTCTCCAATGCATGTTTTTAGCGCTCTTATCCAATGTGAGATAACTATGTTTATGTGGACTTGTTTCTGTGTCTTCTGTTCTGTTCCATTGGTCCTCATATCTGCTTTGGTACCAATAGCATGCTTTTTTTGTTACTATTGCTCTATAAATTTAAGGTCTCATATTGTGATGCCTCTTGCTTCACTTTTCTATCAAAGGACTGCTTTGGTTATTCTGGGCCTCTTGTTTTGCCAAATGAATTTCATGACTGCTTTTTCTAATTTTAATCGAATTGCATTAAATCTTTATAGTGCTTTTGGTAGTTTGGTCATTTTGACAATATTATTTCTGCCCATTCAAGAACGTGGAAAGTCCTTTAATCTTCTATAGTATTCCTAAATTTCTTTCCTTAGTGTTCTGTAGTTTTCATTGTAGAAGTCTTTCGCCTCTTTTGTTAGATTGATTTTTAGGAATTGATTATATACTTTTTGAGGCTATAATAAATAGGATAGTTTTTTAAATTTCTCTTTTGCTAATTCATTGTTGGTGTATAGGACCACAATTGATCTATGTGTGTTAATTTTATATCCTGCCCCTTTGCTGAATTTATTTATGAGTTGTAGAAGTTTTCTGGTGGAGATTTTTGGGGTCTTCTAAATATAGGATCATTTTTGTCAGCAAATAGGGATAGTTTGAGCTCTTTTCCTATTTGCATCCCTTGAATTTCTTTCTTTTGCCTAGTTGCTTTGGCTACTTTCAAGGTGGGATACAAGTGGTGAAAGAAGGCATCCTGGTCTTGTTCTGCTTTTTAGGGGAAATGCTTTCAGTTTTTCTCCATTTTGAATGATGCTGGCTTGGGCTTAATGTACATAGCTTTTTTGAGGTATGTTCCTGTAATTTCTAGTTTTTCTAGTGTTTTGAACATGGATAGATGCTGAATTTTGTCAAATGCTTTTTCTGCATCTATTGAGATAATCATATGATTCTTATCTCTGAATCTATTGATGTGATGAATTATATTTATTGATTTCCATCTGTTGAGCAAACCTAGCATCCCTGGAATGATTCCTACTTGATCAAGGTACACTATCCTTTTAATGTGTTTTGTATGCAGTTCACCAGTATTTTATTAAGAATTTTTGCATCTATGTTCATCAGGGATATTATCCTGACGTTTTCTTTCCTTGATGTATATTTGTCTGGTTTTGGTATTAGGGTATTACTAGTTTTATAGAATGAGTTTGAAAGAGTTCCCTCCTTTCTATTTCATGAAATAATTTGAGGAGTATAGGTGATAGTTCTTTTTTGAAGCTCTGATAAAATTTGGCTAGAAATCCATATGCTCCTGGGCTTTTTTTGTTGGTAGGCTTTTGATGACATCTTCGATTTCACTGCTTGAAATTGATCTATTTAAATTTTCTGTGTCCGCCTGGTTCAATTTGGGTAGGTCCTATGTCTCTAGAAATTTGTTGGTGTCTGAAAGATTTTCTCTTTTATTGGAGTATAAGTTTTAAAAATAGTTTCTGATTATCCTCTATATTTCAGTTGTGTGCATGGTGATGATTCTATTTTCATCATAAATTTTAGAAATTTTGAGTTTTTTCCCTCCTTCTGTTGGCTAACATGGCTAAGGTTTTATCAATTTTATTTATTTTTTTCAAAACACCAACTCTCTGTTTCTTTGACCTTTAAAAATTTTTGTTTTATTTTGTTTCAATTTCATTGATTTTTTTTTTGTCTGATTTTAATTATTTCCTATCTTCTACTGCTTTCAAAGTTGATTTGTTCTTCTTTTTCTAGGGTTTTGAGATGTAACATTAGGCTGTTTGGTGACTCTCTTTTCTTTTAATGAAAGAGCTCAGTGCTGTGAACTTTACTCTTATAACCGTCTTCATAGTGTCCCAGAGATTTCAATAAGTTGTGTCACTATTCTCATTTACCTCTTAGTATTTTTTTACTTTATCCCCTGATTTCTTCTGCTGTCCATTCAATAGCATGTTATTTAGTGTCCAGTATTAGACTAGCTTCTATTTTTTATCTTATTGCTTTCTAACTTCATTCCATTATGTTGTAATAGAATGCAAGATATTATCTCTATTTTTTTGAATTTGCTAAGAATTGCTTTGTGATCTAAGATGTGGTCTTTTTTAGAAAATGATCTGTGTGCTGCTTAAAAGAAAGTGTATTTTGTCATTGATGAATGAAATATTCTATATATGTCTGTTAAGTCTACATTATTGTGTTTTTTTAGTTCCATAGCTTCTTTAGTTTTTTTGGATGATCTATCCAATGCTGAGAGAAAAGTATTAAAGTCATCCAGTATTATTATTCTATAGTCTGTTTGATTCTCTTGAAATTGGGAAGGGTTTGTTTGATGTATGTAGATTCTCTATTGTTAGTGGCATAAATATTTATGATTATTTTTTTTTATTGTATAATCCTCCCTAAACAGTATGAAATGACCTTCTTTGTTCTTTCTAATTTGGCTTGAATTTCACTTTTTCTGATATGAGAATAGAAACTCTTGCTTATTTACATGATGCATGTGAATGATAGGTTTTTATCCCATCCTTTTACCTTCAGTCTGTGGATATCTTTACCTATGAGGTGAGTCTCTTGTCTTATTGTCTGTCTCCAATTTGCCAGTCTGTGTCTTTTGCTTGATGAGTTTAGGCCATTTACATTCAATTTCATTATTGAGAAATGATTTTTATTCCCTGTCATTTTGATTTATTTTTGGTTTTTAATTTGAAATAGTTTCCCCTTTCATTGACTGTTTTTCTTGTGTCGTTCCTCCCTGTTTAATCAGCTTTTTTGCTGCTGCGACTTAAAGACCTGACCAGAACAACTTTAAAGCAGCAAAAGTTTATTTGGGGGCTCACCCTTTCAGAGGTCTTAGCCACAGAAAGCAAGCTCCATTCCTCAGGACTTGAAGTGAGGCTGAACATCATGGCAGAAGAGTATGGCCAAGGAAAGCAGCTCACATGATGATCAGGAAGCAGAGAGAGAGAGGTCTCCACTTGCCAGAGGTCTGCACTTTTAGGGTATGGGTTCAGAAATCAGCCAAGACCTGGACTGGTTTCCCTCTGAATGTGATGTGTTGTTTTTCTCTAGCAGCCTTTATAATGTATCTATCTATCTATATATATATATATATATATATATATATATATGGCATTTTCATAATAATGTGACTTGGTGTGGGTCTGTTGTAATTTTATATATTTGGGGCCCATAAGCCTCCTGTATTTAATTTTCTATTTTATTCTTAGGGTTTGGGAAATTTTCTAATATTATTTCATTGAAAAGATTGTACATTCCTTTGGTTTGTATCTTTGAGTCTTTATATATCCTGATAAATCTTAAATTTGGTCTTTCATATTATTCCATATTTCTTGAACATTCTGTTCATGATCTCTTAATATCTTTTCTCCATGGTCAATTTTATTTCCCAACATATTTATATATTTTGTCTTCATTGCCTAAAACTCCATCTTCCAAGTGGTCTAGTCTATTGGTGATGCTTTCCATTAGTTTTTAATTCAGTTTATTGATTTTTCTGCATTTTGAGAATTTTCAGTTTATTCTTCTTCAGGATTTCTATCTCCTTATTAAAGTGATAGTTCATCATGGATTTATTCTCTGATATTACTCCTTCTATGATATTTTACTTCACAGATTAGTTTAACTATGAAATTTCTAAATTCCTTCTCTGACATTTTCTCCACTGTGATATCATTGGATTCTGTAATGAGAATTCGATTTGTTTGGAATGGTTTGTTACCTTCCTTTTTCATACTGTTTGTATATCTATACATTTATCAGTGAGACTCTACCCTATGAATTTATAGTGTTCCTGAAGATTTCTAGTACCTCATGGTTTAATGGAAGACAAATACAATCAATATTCATCATTAAACTAAATACTTAGTTTCTATTTTGGCATCTGTGATGTTAATTGGCAGTATAAATGGAAATGGTATGGCACACAATTGCCAATAGCAGAGAAATTGTGTTTTCATGAGGGCTTGCTTTTTCAAAAAAGGTGAAAAGGAAAAATGTAAAGGAGTTTTGGGTGTAATAATTTAATTTTAAAAAAGCACGAATAGTTAAAGAAAAAAAGTACACGTTTTTGTGGACTTCTTCAAAATTTAAAAAGAACATATCTCTTCAAAAGACACAAAAAATAAGCCACAATAGATTTGCAAGGATACATAGTGTGTGACCTTGTATCCAGATTATAAAAT
The DNA here is from genome assembly GCF_021218885.2 of Marmota monax. Taxonomy (NCBI): domain Eukaryota; kingdom Metazoa; phylum Chordata; class Mammalia; order Rodentia; family Sciuridae; genus Marmota; species Marmota monax. The sequence continues at coordinate 2,687,968 of NW_026694256.1, read as the reverse complement.
CTTTCTAATTACTCAATAAAAAGGGAACACATAATCGAAGAATTGGCTTTTTCCCCCCCTGGGCTTGGGATTCAAACCCCAAATTTTCTAACACTGAGTTCCATGCCTAAACTGTAGACAGAATACATAAACACTACACACACACACACACACACACACACACACACACAGAGAGAGAGAGAGAGAGAGATGGCTAACACACAAGATGATGTTCCTCACTATTAGTTTCAGGGAAAAACAAAACTACAAGTGTATAACCACTTCACACACTAAAATGTCTACAATAAAATAAATCACATGATCTAAACAAGGGTTGTGAAGGAGGTCGAACAATTAAAACTTATACCTTTTTTGGGGAATGAAAAGTACAATAGCCACTTTGGAAGTTTGATCAATTTTTACATGACATTAATCATACACCTAATGATATGATTCAGCCGTAACTCTTCTAGGTATTTCCCCTAGAAGAAATAAATTATATATCCATTCAAAACTTACATCTGAACAATAATTATAATTTTGTTCATAATAGCTTCAAATTGGAAACCACACCAAATTTCTTTCAGGTGATGAATGAGTAAACAAATTGTGGTTGAGTCATAAAATGGAGAACAACTCAGCAATAAAAAGGAGCCAGCTACTGCTACACACAAAATCACGGATGATATTGAAAAACATTATGGTCAGGGAAATAAGCCAGACATAGTCAAAAAATAGTATATTCCATTTGTTTTATTTATATGAAATTCTATAAAAGGAAAATTGATACTAACAATTTTAGTAATTTTCAGGGTTGTTGGTGGGTAGGGAAAAAGGGATTGACTGTACAGATGCAGAGGGGACTTATATACAGGATTGTACTGATCAGTGAATTCATAATATATACATTTTTGAAAATGCTTTGAAATGTATTCTTAAAAGAGTGAACTTTCGTGTGTAAATATCCCCTTAATAAAGCTGACTTTATCAAAAAAAGTATAGATGCTATAAAGAGAATTTGACAATTTCATCATAATGAAAGAATATCAACATCAACAATTATTTAGCTCTAAGTTTCTCATGGATGCCATAATTAGGTTGAGAAATTTCTTCTATTCTAATTTAGAGTTTTTATGAAAAATATTTTTCCATTGAAATGTTTTCATTAAATTCTTCATATTAAAATTATGATGTAATATTTTTTTTTCCTTTTTAAAAATCTTAATATATTGATTTACATTGCTTTTGTTTTGTTTTTGGTACCAGGGTTGAACCCAGGGACATTTAACCACTGAGCCACATCCCCAGACCTTTTTATATTTTATTTAGAGACAGGGTCATCCTGAGTTGCTATGGCCTCACTAAGTTGATAAGGCTGGCTTTGAACTCATGATCCTCCTGCCTCAGCTTCCTGAACCTCTTACATTGGTTTTTGAATGTTAAAACAACTTTGCATTCCTGATATTAAATCTAATTAATCATAAGATTTTATTTTTACAAAATGTGAGGTTTCCATGTTCATGAAGAATATTTATAGTTTCTTTTTATCTGGTTTTGATATCAAGATAATTTTTTTTTAATTTTTTATTGTTGGCTGTTCAAAACATTACATAGTTCTTGATATATCATATTTCACAATTTGATTCAAGTGGGTTATGAGCTCCCATTTTTACCCCATATACAGATTGCAGAATCACATCAGTTACACATCCATTGATTTACATATTGCCATACTAGTGTCTGTTGTATTCTGCTGCCTTTCCTATCCTCTACTATCCCCACTTCCCTCCCCTCCCCTCCCCTCCTCTCCCCTCCCCTCCCCTCCCCTCCCCTCTTCTCTCTCTGCTCCCTCTACTGACATTCGTTTCTCCCCCTTATATTATTTTTCCCCTTCCCCTCACTTCCTCTTGTATGTACTTTTGTATAACTCTGAGGGTCTCCTTCCATTTCCATGCATTTTCCCTTCTATCTCCCTTTCCCTCCCACCTCTCATCCCTGTTTAATGTTAATCTTCTTCTCATGCTCTTCGACCCTACTCTGTTCTTAGTTACTCTCCTTATATCAAAGAAGACATTTGGCATTTGTTTTTTAGGGATTCGTTAGCTTCACTTAGCATAATCTGCTCTAATGCCATCCATTTCCCTGTAAATTCTATGATTTTGTCATTTTTTAATGCAGAGTAATACTCCATTGTGTATAAATGCCACATTTTTTTTATCCATTCATCCATTGAAGGGCATCTAGGTTGGTTCCACAGTCTAGCTATTGTGAATTGTGCTGCTATGAACATCGATGTAGCAGTGTCCCTGTAGCATGCTCTTTTTAGGTCTTTAGGGAATAGACCGAGAAGGGGAATAGCTGGGTCAAATGGTGGCTCCATTCCCAGCTTTCCAAGAAATCTCCATACTGCTTTCCAAATTGGCTGCACCAATTTGCAGTCCCACCAGCAATGTACAAGTGTACCCTTTTCCCCACATCCTCTCCAGCACTTGTTGTTGTTTGACTTCATAATGGCTGCCAATCTAACTGGAGTGAGATGGTATCTTAGGGTGGTTTTGATTTGCATTTCTCTGACTGCTAGAGATGGTGAGCATTTTTTCATGTACTTGTTGATTGATTGTATGTCCTCCTCTGAGAAGTGTCTGTTCAGGTCCTTGGCCCATTTGTTGATTGGGTTGTTTGTTCTCTTATTGTCTAATTTTTTGAGTTCTTTGTATACTCTGGATATTAGGGCTCTATCTGAAGTGTGAGGAGTAAAGATTTGTTCCCAGGATGTAGGCTCTCTATTTACCTCTCTTATTGTATCTTTTGCTGAGAAAAAACTTTTTAGTTTGAGTAAGTCCCATTTGTTGATTCTAGTTATTAACTTTTGTGCTATGGGTGTCCTATTGAGGAATTTGGAGCCCGACCCCACAGTATGTAGATCGTAGCCAACTTTTTCTTCTATCAGACGCCGTGTCTCTGATTTGATATCAAGCTCCTTGATCCATTTTGAATTAACTTTTGTGCATGGCGAGAGAAAGGGATTCAGTTTCATTTTGTTGCATATGGATTTCCAGTTTTCCCAGCACCATTTGTTGAAGATGCTATCCTTCCTCCATTGCATGCTTTTAGCCCCTTTATCAAATATAAGGTAGTTGTAGTTTTGTGGATTGGTTTCTGTGTCCTCTATTCTGTACCATTGGTCCACCCGCCTGTTTTGGTACCAGTACCATGCTGTTTTTGTTACTATTGTTCTGTAGTATAGTTTGAAGTCTGGTATCGCTATACCGCCTGATTCACACTTCCTGCTTAGCATTGTTTTTGCTATTCTGGGTCTTTTGTTTTTCCATATGAATTTCATGATTGCTTTCTCTATTTCTACAAGAAATGCCGTTGGGATTTTGATTGGCATTGCATTAAACCTATAGAGAACTTTTGGTAATATCGCCATTTTGATGATGTTAGTTCTGCCTATCCATGAACAGGGTATATTTTTCCATCTTCTAAGATCTTCTTCTATTTCTTTCTTTAGGGTTCTGTAGTTTTCATTGTATAAGTCTTTCACCTCTTTTGTTAGGTTGATTCCCAAGTATTTTATTTTTTTTGAAGATATTGTGAATGGAGTGGTTGTCCTCATTTCCATTTCAGAGGATTTGTCGCTGATATACAGGAATGCCTTTGATTTATGCGTGTTGATTTTATATCCTGCCACTTTGCTGAATTCATTTATTAGCTCTAATAGTTTCTTTGTAGACCCTTTTGGGTCTGCTAGGTATAGAATCATGTCATCTGCAAATAGTGATAATTTAAGTTCTTCTTTTCCTATTTTGATGCCTTTAATTTCTTTCGTCTGTCTAATTGCTCTGGCCAGTGTTTCGAGAACTATGTTGAACAGAAGTGGTGAGAGAGGGCATCCCTGTCTTGTTCCAGATTTTAGAGGGAATGCCTTCAGTTTTTCTCCATTCAGAATGATGCTAGCCTGAGGCTTAGCATAGATTGCTTTTAAAATATTGAGGAATGTTCCTGTTATCCCTAGTTTTTCTAGAGTTTTGAACATAAAGGGATGCTGTACTTTGTCGAATGCTTTTTCCGCATCTATCGAGATGATCATATGATTCTTATTTTTAAGTCTATTGATGTGGTGAATAACATTTATTGATTTCCGTATATTGAACCAGCCTTGCATCCCAGGGATGAATCCTACTTGATCATGGTGCACAATTTTTTTGATAAGTTTTTGTATCCGAGTGGCCAGAATTTTATTGAGGATTTTTGCATCTAGGTTCATTAGAGATATTGGTCTGTAGTTTTCTTTCTTTGAAGTGTCTTTGTCTGGTTTAGGTATCAGGGTGATGTTGGCCTCGTAGAATGAATTTGGAAGTTCTCCCTCTTTTTCTATTTCCCAAAGTAGCTTGAAAAGTATTGGTATTAGTTCCTCTTTAAAGGTTTTGTAAAACTCTGCTGTATACCCATCCGGTCCTGGGCTTTTCTTAGTTGGTAGTCTTTTGATGGTTTCTTCTATTTCCTCAATTGAGATTGGTCTGTTTAGGTTGTCTATATCCTCCTGACTGAATCTGGGCAGATCATATGACTTAAGAAATTTATCTATGCCTTCACTATCTTCTAATTTATTGGAGTATAAGGATTCAAAATAATTTTTGATTATCTTCTGTATTTCTGAAGTGTCTGTTGTGATATTGCCTCTTTCATCCCGTATGTTAGTAATTTGAGTTCTCTCTCTTCTTCTCTTCGCTAGCATGGCTAAGGGTCTGTCGATTTTGTTTATTTTTTCAAAGAACCAACTTTTAGTTTTGTCAATTTTTTCAATTGTTTCTTTTGTTTCGATTTCATTAATTTCAGCTCTGATTTTAATTATTTCTTGCCTTCTACTTCTTTTGCTGTTGTTTTGCTCTTCTTTTTCTAGGATTTTGAGATGAAGTATGAGATCATTTATTTGTTGGTTTTTTCTTTTTTTAAGGAATGCACTCCAAGCAATGAATTTTCCTCTTAGAACTGCTTTCAATGTGTCCCATAGATTCCGATATGTTGTGTCTGTGTTTTCATTAATCTCTAAGAATTTTTTAATTTCTTCCTTGATGTCTTCTATAACCCATTGATCGTTCAGTAACCTATTGTTCATTCTCCAAGTGATGTATTCTTTTCCCTTCCTTCTTTTATCATTGATTTTCAGTTCCATTCCATTATGATCAGATAGGATGCATGGTATTATCTCTACTCCTTTATATTGTCTAAGAGTTTCCCTGTGACATAATATATGATCTATTTTTGAGAAGGATCCATGTGCTGCTGAGAAAAAAGTGTAACTGCTTGATGTTGGGTGGTATATTCTATATATGTCAATTAAGTCTAGGTTATTAATTGTGTTATTGAGTTCTATAGTTTCCTTATTCAACTTTTGTTTGGAAGATCTGTCCAGTGGTGATAGAGGTGTGTTGAAGTCTCCCATGATTATTGTATGGTGGTCTATTAGACTCTTGAACTTGAGAAGAGTTTGTTTGATGAACATAGCTGCACCTTTGTTTGGGGCATATATATTTATGATTGTTATGTCTTGTTGGTGTATGGTTCCCTTGAGCAGTATGTAGTGTCCCACTTTATCCCTTTTGATTAACTTTGGCTTGAAATCTATTTTATTTGATATGAGTATGGATACTCCTGCTTGTTTCCGAAGTCCATATGAGTGATATGATTTTTCCCAACCTTTCACCTTCAGCCTATGTATGTCTTTTCCTATCAAATGCGTCTCCTGTAGGCAGCATATTGTTGGGTCTTGTTTTGTGATCCATTCTACTAGCCTGTGTCTCTTGATTGGTGAGTTTAAGCCATTAACATTTAGGGTTATTATTGAGATATGGGTTGTTCTTCCAGCCATATTTGTTTATTTATGTTACTAAACATGGTTTGTTTTCCTCTTTGATTATTTTCCCCCCTTTAGTGTCCTACCTCCCACTGTTGGTTTTCATTGTTATTTTCCATTTCCTCTTCCTGTAATGTTTTGCCAAGGATGTTTTGAAGAGATGGTTTTCTAGCTGCAAATTCTTTTAACTTTTGTTTATCGTGGAAGGTTTTAATTTCATCTTCCATCCTGAAGCTTAATTTTGCTGGAAACACAATTCTTGGTTGGAACCCATTTTCTTTCAGTGTTTGAAATATGTTATTCCAGGATCTTCTAGCTTTCAGAGTCTGTGTTGAAAGATCAGCTGTTATCCTGATTGGCTTACCCCTAAATGTGATCTGCTTCCTTTCTCTTGTAGCTTTTAAAATTCTCTCCTTATTCTGTATGTTGGGCATCTTCATGATAATGTGTCTAGGTGTGGGTCTCTTATGATTTTGCACATTCGGCGTCCTGTAGGCTTCTAGGATTTGGGGTTCTGTCTCATTCTTCAAGTCTGGGAAGTTTTCTCGTATTATTTCATTGAATAGATTGCTCATTCCTTTGGTTTGAAACTCTGTCCCTTCCTGTATCCCAATGACTCTTAAATTTGGTCTCTTGATGTTATCCCATATTTCTTGGATGTTCTGCTCATGGTTTCTTAACAGTCTTGCTGAGCTGTCTATGTTCTTTTCGAGTTGAAATACTTTATCTTCATTGTCTGATGTTCTGTCTTCTAAGTGTTCTACTCTGCTGGTAGTATTCTCAATTGAGTTTTTAAGTTGGCTTATTGCTTCCTGCATTTCTAGGATTTCTGTTTGTTTGTTTTTTATAACCTCTATTTCCCTGTATAGTTGATCTTTTGCTTCTTGGATTTGTTTATGTAATTCATTGTTGAAGTGATCTTTCATTGTCTGATTTTGCTGTCTGATGTCTTCCTTGAGACTCCAGATCATCTGAAGCATGTATATCCTGAATTCTTTATCTGACATTCCATCTGCTGCAGCTATTACCTCTTCTAACGTTGAGTTGACCTGCAATGCTTGTGGTCCTTTCTTTCCTTGTCTCTTCATACTGTTCGCGTTCCTTTCTACTTGGTGAAACTGTTGTGCTATTGAATTTTCCCCCTATATATTTATATTGGTCTTGTATAGTTGCAAAGTCTCCCTCGCAGGCGCGGGCGGCGGCTCTGTCCCTCTGCGGGCCGCTAGGCTTGTTCTGTCGGTGGTCACAGTTCTGACTACTCTGCAGGCGCAGGCAGCGGCACTGCCCCTCTGCAGGCCTCTGGGGCTGTACTGCCAATGGGTCGCAGGTGCGCCTACCTTGCAGGCGCGGGGGGGGGGCGGCTCTACCCTTCCTCAGGCCACTGGGCCTGTTCTGTCTCTTGGTTGCAGGTCTGGCCTGCTCTGCTGGTGGTCACAGTTCCGTCTACCTTGCAGGCGCTGGGGGGAGGGGGCGGCTCTGCCTCTCAGCAGGCCGCTGCTCCTCTTCTGCCGGTGGGTTGCAGGCCCGCCTACCTTGCAGGAGTGATTGGAAGCTCTGTCCCGCCGCGGGCCACTGGGCCTTTTCTGTCGGTGGTCACAGTTCCCTTACCTGGCAGACGCGGGGGGTGTGGGGCGGCTCTGCCCCTCAGCAGGCCACTGGGCCTGCTCCGTGCGTGGTCACAGTTCCCTCTACTTTGCTGGCGCAGGGGGAGGGGGCGGCTCAGCCTCTCAGCAGGACGCTGCTCCTATTCTGCCTGTGGGTCGCAGGCCCGCCTACCTTGCAGGAGTGATTGGAAGCTCTGTCCCACCGCGGGCCACTGGGCCTTTTCTGTCGGTGGTCACCTGGCAGGCGCGGGGGGTGGGGGGTGGCTCTGCCCCTCAGCAGGCCGCTGGGCCTGCTCTGTGCGTGGTCACAGTTCCCTCTACCTTGCCGGTGCAGGGGGAGGGGGCGGCTCTGCCTCTCAGCAGGCCACTGCTCCTCTTCTGCCAGTGGGTCACAGGCCCGCCTACCTTGCAGGAGTGATTGGAAGCTCTGTCCCACCGCGGGCCACTGGGCCTTTTCTGTCGGTGGTCACAGTTCCCCTACCTGGCAGACGCGGGGTGTGTGGGGCGGCTCTGCCCCTCAGCAGGCCGCTGGGCCTGCTCCGTGCATGGTCACAGTTCCTTCTACTTTGCCGGCACAGGGGGAGGGGGCGGCTCAGCCTCTCAGCAGGCCGCTGCTCCTCTTCTGCCGGTGGGTCACAGGCCCGCCTACCTTGCAGGAGTGATTGGAAGCTCTGTCCCGCCGCGGGCCACTGGGCCTTTTCTGTCGGTGGTCACAGTTCCCCTACCTGGCAGACGCGGGGGGTGTGGGGCGGCTCTGCCCCTCAGCAGGCCGCTGGGCCTGCTCCGTGCATGGTCACAGTTCCCTCTACTTTGCCGGCACAGGGGGAGGGGGCGGCTCAGCCTCTCAGCAGGCCGCTGCTCCTCTTCTGCCGGTGGGTCACAGGCCCGCCTTATCAAGATAATTTTGACTTTACAAAAGGAGTTGGGAAGTGTTCCATCATACAATTTCAGAAGAGTCTGTGTATAAATGGTATTATTCTTTCCCCAAATGTCTGGTTGAATTCCCCAGTGAAGCTCGGAAATTTCTTTTGTAAGGTTTTTAACTAGAAATTTAAATTATTTAATAGCTATGTGGCTACTCAAATTATTCCTTAAGTGAGTTTGGGTAGATTATTTCTTTCAAGGAGTTTTCTATTTTATCTAATTTGTCAGATTCATTGGCATCAATTTTTTCATGATAGTTCCTCATTATCATTCAATATGTGTAGAATTTGTATTGATGTAAATACAAATGCTCTTATTTTGATGCAATTAATTTGTGTCATCTTTTTTTCCTAATCACTTTGGCTAGAAGTTTGTGAAATTTATCCATGTTTTCAAAGAATCAGTTTTTAGTTTCATTAGATTTGTCAGTTTTTCTGTTTGTTGATTTCCATTCTAATCTTACTTTCTTTCTTCCACTTTCAGTCTCATTTGCTGAAGTCATTTATGTGAGATCCTACTTTTCAAGTATAGGTCTTTAAAGCTATAAATATTTTATGTAAATATAAGTACTGCCTTACTTGCATTCACAAATTTGGATATTTTATTTCCATTTTTATTCAGCTAAAAATTCTAACCTTTTTATATTTTGTCTTATCTATGTGTTATTTAAAAGTATGTCACTTAGTTTCCAAATATTTTGGCATCTTCTGTATATACTTCTATCAATGAAATCTAATGTAATCCTGTTTTGGTCAGAATATCTTCACTCAATTTTAATCATTTTAAATTTATTGAAACTTGTTTTATCTGACTTGGTAAATATTTCATATGCACTTAAAACAACTGTATCTTCTGCTTTTTCATATGTGATACATAAATCAGTTGATAATGTTAAGTTTTCTTTGTCTTTACTGATCTTTGTACTTGTTTTAGAAATCATTGTAAGAGTAATGTTGAAGTTAATATTATGAATTTGTCTTTCAGATCTATTCCTGTTTGTTTCATGCGTTTTTGAAACTCAATTACGTGTATAAACTTTTATGATTGGTATATTCTCTTGATGAATTGATTGCTTTATCCCTCTGAAGTGACTGTCACTATCTGTACTAATATAATTTGCTCTGAATTCAACTTTGTTTAATAATAATATAACCACTCCAGATATTTTTCTGTTGTTAGTGGCATCTCCATGAAACAATGATCTGTCATTGAATAGTTGTGATAAAGACTAAAACTTCCATACCCTAAAATAGTCATTATCTGACTCGTTTCAGGAAAAATTTGCCAACATGTGGGTTAAAATACTATTACACATATAAATAGAAATTCACTTAGAATAGAATAAACTTTTAGAAATAAGGAGGACTCTAGGGAATCTAATCACAAACTGTTACTTCACTAATGATGAAGATATGACTCAGGAAGTCAAGAGAATGTCTCAAGATAATATAGAGAGGAAATATAATTCCTTGGATAGATTGAGAGCTTAGAAGCTAGACCATCTGAATTTGAATATCTTCTCTATCATCAGCAAGTTATTAAAAAACCTTTGTGCCTTAGTTTTCTTAATATAATGGACATTACAGTAGTACCTACCTCACAAGATTATGAGGTAGGTAATACATATGTTTATCACAATTTCTTGCAAGCATTCTATCAGTTATAGTGATTGTAATTATTTGTTTTTGTATAGTTCGTGGTAATGAAGCTTAGAACTCAGCTCTTTTGACTACATATTCAGTTCTCTTTCAAATATATTATTTGTGCATTCATTTAGCTCTCTGTATAACCTTCATCAAATTCATATTGTGGATCAGGAATTGGGTATGATTCCAATATTTGAACTCATTCAGACTTTTCCAGGAGTAATATCATATTTTTAAAATTTATTCCTGTCATTCAGATTGTAAAATGGCAGAAAATAAACAGTAAAATTCATGTGTGTACATGTTTTTGTAGTTTATCCAGTTTACCCATATTCCCATGCTGTTTTGAAAAGCTAATTCTTTTAATACTCTAGATTTAGTGATATAGACCAGATCAATACATAATGGATTAGCAATGTATTTTTGAATTGTTTTATATTCTCTAGTGATAAGTGAAATAAATGTTTCCTTTTTATGTGACATAAAATTTTACTAACATTTCTAGAAAAATTGACTTACCTACTTCTTTTTTTTCCTGTAGAATATAAAGGGAAAGAGTTATTACTTAATAGGTGCCAGTGTATTTACTTATCTGATGAGTTTAAACGAGGTCAGAGGAGTTAACCTCACATAAACCCTGAGTTTTTAGCACTAGCAATATTTTAGCTTTTAAAATCAGTTAACTTCTTTGGCATGCTTCCCATCCTATATTCTGATGTTGGCACTGGGCCACCATGAAATGCTAAGCCCCATGGAAATAATTGGACTGTCATGTTTGCTAATAGAGTGCATTTGAGATACATTGGGAGAGACAGTTATTAAAATGTTCGCTATTAAAGTTTGATCATCTAGTCCAGGATTTAAACATTGATCTATCATCAGAATATGTGGAAGCTATCTTTATTGAACAACACATTTATATTTAGCCCTTTTCCAGTGTGTCAGTTCATTTTTAGAACATCTTTAAATATAATCTCTTTTCCAACTTCAAGTGTAATTAGTTCTAGTTTCATGAGAAATAATCAGATAATGAAAAACAAAATTATTTGGTCAAATTATCCTCATAACTGCCTAACTTTTCCTTTCCCTCAGAGTAGATTTTTCAAATTAAATTCTTGCTTACTAACATGAAATCATTTGTAGGTTTTTAAAAAAAATCTTCATTAAAATGGTATGGCATGAAATGGCTAATATGATCACCAGTTTTCTCTTCCTGGGCTTAATATATTGCAGGCCTTTAATTAGCTTTAACCAATGTAATGTGAACAGGTAAAGCATAATGTCTTCTGTGAAGCTTCTTTTTCCTTACTACTCAGGTTCTTCTTGAATTTGTGAAGAGGAAGGTCTCTCTTTCGACCCACACAAGACTATGACTTCAGAAAGAAAGAAATCTTAACGTTACTGCAATCATAGATCATTTATATGATCTAACATTAAATACCAGTCCCATGTTCATCCCTTTTTCTGAATAATTCTGGGTTTCCTAAATAGCCATGTTTTTAATGTCATAGTTTCTATTACATCTCATATTGAGAGTCCAAGTGTATATGGATGAAGCAAAGCTGTCTAGCACAAATCCCATAAAGTTTCATTGACAACTTTTGCCCATTAACATTATGAAGGTGATACCAGATTTATGTCAAGGAGAACTTGTTTCTGTAGATGAGAACTGAGACATTTAAAAATTTTCATGACAGTATTAATATTATAAATGAACACAAATTTGATGACAGTTATGTATTTTGAATATCCTATATGTTAATTTTTAATATATGTAACTTATTTCTATTTGTTTTCATTTTGACATTTATTTGTATTCTGAAATATATTTTCAAACTTTTGTATACAAAAAATGTAAACTTACTGCTGAATGGCAAATTAATGGGAATTAGAAATTTTCCTTTAGTTTGGAAATGAAAAAGAATGTTTCCGTTGAACTACTGATTGACAGGAAAATCTCACATACACAAGCAAGTATATGATTTTAGATTAAGTTTCTTATTTACTTAGCAAAGGATGTAGTAACATATCATTAGTGTGAAAGCTGGCTATTGAACTGGAGCAGATGCAGCATATTTAGTGTAGTGTCTCTTGGTCCCTAAGTCAAAACAATAGAAACTTTTCTGCCAGTGATTCCCCAAAGTGTGGTCCAAGATTCAAAAGAGCTTAATTTCACTTATTACCATTAATTTATTCTTGAAGTATATATCATTATTCAAAAAGATCTTGTTCAAATCATTATGTTCCTCTGATTGAAGAAATGCTGACAAACTGAATTCTGCTGGTCTTCACCCAAACTCCACATCAGTGAGGCTACATCCCCAACTTTGGGGAGAAAGCTGGGTCAAGGCTCAGGCATCCTTTAGTAGTGGCTCAGTCGTGAGAGCACCAGGATTTCAGAAAGCCCAATTCTCCCCTAAAGAGCTACATGCAGAAACGAGGGAGGAAATAAAAGTGATAGATACTAAGTCCTCAGCATGTACCTAATTTATCAACACTGAAAAGATAGTACAACTCCAAGGACAATTATCAAAATACTTTGTAATGTTAAATAATGATTTTTTATTTTCAAATTATATACTGCATGCTCATTTTCATTATGACTGTACCAACCAAATATAGTCTCTTTCAGCATTCGTGTGTGTGTGTGCTTATTTTCATTATTTCATGTAATGAAATTGATATTTGGACAAATTGTGATCATGTGGTCTAGATAATTTTTATTGCTTATTTTTTATTAATATTTCAACAGTGATCAGTAAACTTTTAAATGTGCTATACATGAACATTTTGCATAGATAGATTTACCTTCCATGTTACAGAATTCCATGATAATGAAACAAATTTTATTCTGTCAATAAGTATATGTATTTGAAAGTTTGGTCTGCTAAGAAACCAAATATAAGAGAGTCTGTGCCTTCAAAGAATTTATTATCTGCCTTAGAGTGATAAAACTTTGTGCAATACAAAAGACAAGAGTACAAATTCATATCCTGAGCAGTTTCAAGGGTAGTTGATGGTAGGAAGATTCAGAGGAAGGAGATAATCATGAGCCGGGTGATCACAAGAAAAACAGGATTTCAGTTGACTTCAGAAATTATAGGAATGGTTTAAACAGCACGGATCATACAGGATGCAGTAGAGGGCTTGTTGAGAATACTTTGAGGAGAAGAGATTGGAGGAATTCTGACAGAAGTTGAGTAAAGCCCTATGGTTAGAGTAAAGGTGTTGAGGGGGAAATGGGAGAAGATAAGCTTGGTGGATCTGTCAATTCAGACTTTATAGGTTGTAATTATACAAAAGTAACATGATGTTATTATGAAACTTAAATATAAATATTCCAGTAACACATTTTTTCACTAAATTGCTTCATTTGAAATTATTCTTAAAGAATTTGTGGTATATTAATCATTTCTTATTTTTTAAACAAATATTATTAAATGAATATATTCTTATGGGTGAAATTCTATGTACAAAAACATTTTTAAACCAACTTTTTAAGTTATCATATATTTCGTAATATTTGCCAATAATACACATGTCTAGAATTTTTTAATCTGTGGCTTATGTAAATTAGAATTGTTCTTCTAAATGTCTTTTTGCAGGATTTTAAAAATTTCCCTTTCACTGGTATTTAAAATGCAAGTCTATACAGGATGTGAAGGTAAAGAGTTTTGCTTTCAGAATAAAAAGACAAGTAAAAGCTTCAACTCTAGAACAAGAATCTATTCAAAAGAATTAAAATGTACATTGCTAAATTTCTCCAATGAAGTAATTATTTAAAGCTCTGTTTCTTAAGGAATATTTAGTAATTAAGCTTATGAGTCCTTAATGAGAGCAAAGCTAAAATAAAGCACTTTACAGAATTCTCCTGACTATTGCAAAACAGCCATAGAGAGCAGATAAAAGGCTCTAACCTTGAAGGGCTCCCATCCGTACTATTTTTGTGAGAGATTTGAAAATAAACTTAATGCTGTTTAAAAATGCAACAGGGCTGCAGCCAGACAAAGTTGATGTGTAGGGATTTAGTTATCAGTACCCCTTGTCCATGGCTTGCCCACCCACTCTTTATTTTCCATTAATTTTCTTTAGGGAACCAGTTGACTTGGTTTTTGTTGTTGTTGTTGTTGTTTCCTTCTAAGACACTCATAATATATTCTATATTTCACAGACTAGAGCTTTATCTAATCTTCTCTCAAATTTAATTGTATTACATAGTACAGTGACAAACACTAGGGCAAAAGTCAATAAATATATATTCTAGTCTTGGAACCATGGACAGCTAACCCTTTCATCTCAGTGCCTGAATGTTAGATCATGGTATCTTCTGGTGTAAAGTAAGGGTCACTGACCTTCATGACCTCTCAGATCATCCTAATCTAAACATGGGTTCTAATATCCTGTGCTGGTACTAAAGCATATTTCATGGCAAAGCCGAGATGGCTGATAGAATTTTTAGTTGATCCCCTTCCCAGATTCCAATGGCATTTTAAAAATGCTAATTGTCATTGTCTTCCTCATTAAAAGTTCTCTTGGTGAGAGTGATAGATAATATGGAATACTGATGGTGATGACATTTTTAGTATGTCACATTTTAGAAAAACCTGGTGTGTGAGAACCAGCCATCAAAGGCAGAAAGTGCTGAGAGACCAAAGAGGTGTTTCACATTCAGGACTACACCAAATGCTACTTTTTAGAGTTGTAAGGATAAGAGCATGTCTTGGATAGCAGCAATAAAGGAAGATATCCATACCCCGAAGCAAGAAGGGATTTATGTGCTAATCTAAACAAAGGTGACCTGTAGCCAACCAAAATGTACCTGGACTTTTTAAAAAAAACTATTAACATGTCAAACATCAGTTAAGATACAGTCCAGACATCAGTGGCTGACACTAGATGCTTGGCTATCTTAATGACTTTGTTTATTGTATAAGATTAGAAATGCGTGCCAGAGTGTTATGGTTTGGATGTGACATGTCCGCCAAAAGCTCAATTGTGAGACAATGCAAGAAGGTTTAGAGAAGAAATAATTGGGTTATAAGAGTCTTAACCCCATCAGTGAATTAATCCCCTAATGGGGATTAACTGAGTGGTAACTGAAGGTGGGTAGGGTGTGGCTGGAGGAAGTGGACACTGGGGGCATGGCTTTGGGGTATATATTTCAAATCCGGCAAGTAGAGTCTCTCTCTGCTTCCTGATCATCATGTGAGCTACTTCCCTATACCACACTCTTTCACCATGATGTTCTACTTCACCTCGAGCCCTGAGGAATGGAGCTGGCTGTCTATAGACTAAGACCTCTGAAACTGTGAGCCCCAAAATAAACCTTTACTCCTTAAAATTGTTCTGGTCATGTCTTTTAGTCACATAAGTGAAAAATCTCACTAAAACAGAGTCTTCTGATGGTCAAGATGGCAGTTACAACCAAGATGGTTGCAGTCATGTCAAGCTGAATCCATACATGCCATTAGTAGAAACTTCAGTTATGATATCAACATATGTTTTAGTTTAAATAATAATATATTAAGATAATTTGTAAGACTGTGGTAGTCTAAGCTCTTTGTATACATGTACATTAATCAGACAAATTGAGCTCCATCTGAATATGGTCTATAATTACTTACAGGATATAACATTTGATACTTCAAAATTGATACCCAGGTATTAGTCCAAAAAGACTCTTCTCAAGGAATTTGCCTTAGATATCAACAACCATGAATATTGTTGCAAAATCAATTATGATTGAAATGTTACTACATAGCTTCATCTTGTTCCCATTTGCTTTAAAATTTCAGTTTCTACAAAACTCCAAAGATAAAAATATTTTTAACATAGAGGAAGGGAGAGGAGCTAATTCTTCACTTGAATTCTATAAGGAAATATTTGAAACCATTACAGTAACTTTGGTAGTACATTGAGTTTTAAGATATTAATTGCTCAGGAAAATAGTAGGAAAAGCCATTTATCTAGTTTATTTTGCTTTTTTTTTTTTTTTTTTGGTACTAGGGATTGAGCCCAGGGGCACTCACCCACTGAGCCTCATCCCCAACCATTCTTACATCTAATTTTGAGACAGGGTCCCCTAAGTTGCTTAGGGCTTCACTAACTTGCTGTGACTGGCTTTGAACTTGCAATCCTCCTGCCTCAGCATCCTGAGCTGATGGGATTACATGCATGTGCCAATGCACCTGGTTGCTTTCTTCTATTTGATGAAAAAATTGTTAGTACAGATAAGTTTGGAAAATTAGGAAAAAACTATAGTACTAATGAAGCCAGATTTAAAATTAGGTAGTCAGTGTAGTTAGGTAAATCGGGTCTAATATCGAGTGAAATCTAAAATGGAGACCATGCGGAGAATGACTCAGGGAAAACACAGGACAACTCATGGAATGTTAATGAAGTCCCGAAAAGGCCCTAGGCCAAAGTCCACCTCAAAGAAATGTTAATGAACAGCCCCCAGCAAAAAGGTGCTGACTCAGAAGTCCTTCCTGACCATATTACTTCTTTGGCCCACCTGTGTCCCACCCCTCGGGCCTTCCAACCTACATTCCATCACCAAAACTATAAAAAGGGGAAACAGGCCTGGGATGGCATCCCAGGCCTGTGATAGGGGCTGTGGCTGCATTGTAATGTCTGGGCTGTGTCTGGGGAGTCCTTCCCACCTGCCCGGCTAGGGCCAAGCCACCCCTTGAAGAGGCCTCCATCTCTTTCTTAGGCTCCAAGGCATAGGGAGCATCACCTCCCACAAACACCACCTTCAGGGGCTCTGATGGCACCTGCATCATGAGCCTAACCCAGGCAACCTACCCTGGAACCACTTCCACCTGCAGTCCTGTGTAGGAATCGAGTAAATGGGATGTCTCTGAGCCCTTGTTCCCAAAGGGCCGGCCAAGGGCTGCCTGCCAGCTTGGCTCCATCAACCCTGCATGACCAAATGATAGTTGGCGGGCTCTGCAGGCTATTCAGGCCCTCTGCTACCTCCCACACTTGCCTGCTGGCAAGGGATGGGCCCTGTTCTGTGAATTGACTACCTGTGGAAATGTGACCAATTAGTGTGAAATGCATGTTTAGCAAGTGTTAGGTACTGTATTTGAACCAATAAATGTGAATCCTTCTGCAAAAAAAAAAGGGGGAAACAACCGCACTTCCAGGGATTCCACCTCTTGGGTCCCCTTCTTCCTCTGGGAGAAGTCTTTTCTGCTGTCCTTTAATAAACTTCTAATTTCTACTCTGACCTTGCCTCGGCGTGCTTCTTTGGTGTTATTCTTCAACATCGGGGAAGCAAGGACTCGTCACAGGTCAACAGCGGTAACACTTAGATTCACCAAATTTTAATTGAACAAATTGTGCTTAATGTGAAAAACAGTATTATCAGTAATAATTCACCCTTTAAAATATTGAACATTTGAAATTTACTAAAATTGAGTTTTTAAATTCTGTACCTTAAAGGAAGGAAACTGTTACAGTTTTAATATTAGATGTCCCCGCCGACCCGCAAAGCTCATGATTAAGACAATGCAAAAAGGCATTGAGTTGATTGGGATTTGAGAACTTTAATCTAATGAGTGCATTATTTCCCCAATAAGGATTAACTAGATGCTAACTATGAGTAATGGCTGGAGGAGTGCTTATTTGGGGCACATGTGAAATGAGGGGAGTCTCTTTGTGTGTCTCCTCTCTTTTTCTGGAGTCATCTATGAACTGAGACCTCTCGAACTATGAGCCCCCAGATAAACAATAAACTCCTCCTCTGTTCTTATTGGGTGTTTTGGTCATAGCAGTGAAAAAGCTGACTAAAACAGGAAATTTCTAGAGCAGAATTTTTAATTATGAAAGTGCATATGTACATTCATGGTTCGCAGAGAAGCAAACTTTCGGAAAGCAACAGCAATATGTATTAAAATGTAAAATATATATTTTTATGTTAAGAAATTTTACTTTCCTAGGAGTTGATCCCCACAGGGGGAACAAACCCCGCTCATATGAAAGATGTTGGTACAGGATGTTTATGGCAGCACTATTCTTAATTTTGAATATTTGGAAACAAAGTAGATGCTCACCAATAAGAAAATGACTGCCTAAATCATAATGTCTTTATGTGAAACAAAACCTGTGTGTGTGTGTGTGTGTGTATACATGTATGTGAGTATCAGGAAATAATGTTAACCCAAAAATTACAATACAAACTAGATTTTTTAGTACCAATGTGATGGAGAGTGCAGTGATTCTGATATGTCGTGCACTCATGCACCATCACACACCAGGAAAAGAGGAAATAGTCTCTAGCAATGGAGTGAAATGTCAAGAAACAAAATTCAGAGCATCAACTCATTTTTGAGCTCAAGTTTCTGTATTACAGAAATTCTGAATTTTTTAAGCTGTAAAAGTTCCTGCTTTTACTGGTCTTCAGTCCACTGAGAACTAGCACAAGATCAGCTCGACCTGACAAATATTCACCTTTGGAACACAGTGAAAATATTAGATGAATGAGGCAAATGAAAAAAGTGAGGAATCTGAGGTCAAAATAATATGGTGTGCTATCTTTGTATGAATCTACTAGTCTAATAACTTCACATTCATGGTATGCATGATTGGTTACAAAGGGTCAAAGAATATTGTATTGCTCATGTTCTTCTAGTGATTAACAAAACAGACAGCTAACATGTCAACCAAAGGAAGGATTCCTGAATATACTGAGTCTACAATCTAATAGTGACACTTTGTTTACCTTAGAGCATGACCACTCATTTCAGAAATTCTAGGTCATCTGAGCAGGCCATTGAAGTCCTTTGTGTGTTAAGATTTCCTAGGCAATTTGGAAAGATGAGGAAAGACTAAATTGATGACTATGTGTGAAACTATTAGGATGAAGGCACTTGGTAACGAAGGTTGGCCAAGATCAGGGTAGAGAATACTTTCCAAAGGCAGAGGAAGGCAAAACGCAATTTAAGTTTCAGTGAACTCTCAAGGACCTGTTGTCCCTGAGGAGACAACATAATTTCTATTGCTAAGTTTAAATGTGGGAGGCAGGAGTACACAAATAGTCCCTCAGTCTAAGAAACGTGACATATTCTCCTAAAAGCGTATGGCTTGAGAGCGAAGGAGCTTCATCTGTTAGAAATTCAGTTATCTAAGGTGGGTTGAAATCTGTGTCACACAGAAATTTCTCTAATGAGGTTCAAGGAGCTATGGCTTGCTAGGGATAAGTTGAAATACAGACAGTAACACGGGTAGTGATGAAAATTAGGAGCAACTGGATAGGTGTCAAACTGCTCTAGTGGAGGTGGGAGTAGAAGGAGCAGAGTAGAATAATCGTCGTGAACTAATATCGGGAGTTGAGGTAGAAAGAACCCTTGGAAGAGGCTGCTTCTGGGGATTTTTTCCTTGACTTTTCTAGTCCCACATGAGGAGATGGAGGATTTGAAATTTCTCTGTGAATCTGAAGCCAAGTATTTCTGGAACAGCAATTTAGGTCATTGATTCTCCCCATTGCTCGTGTATAAATGAAGTAATCTTTTGCCATTTATTTACTAATACTTTCAGCAAATATATATTAAGCTTGTCCACTAGCAGATTTTACCTTGGACATATGTGAACCAGACAGATATATTGACTCTGCATTTACCTACTCTCCCCAACCCCAACTCAGGAATACTAGCTTTAGATTTTAACATTTCTTATTTTCAGAAAGTACTCAATTATGATTTCTGCCACAAGTCTTTCAACTATTCTTCAGATCTGATGTTTGTACCAGGAATAGCTCTTGGTTTTGATCTATATTTCTCTGTGACTATTCAATATTTATCTCTAAACTTTCTTATAAATCAGTGAAGTCCCTTCTTCCCATCTGGCGGAAGTTTATTGTGATCTTGGTCTTCTAATATCCCCAACAACAATCCAATATCCAAAGGTGTATGGATTAAATCTCTGTCTTCTATTGCTCATTTTCTATTATTATTAATACACTTTTATTACACATTTGGGAGTTTGGAAAGAGGATTGATTATATCAGGATGATATATTGGAAACAAAATGAGTGGTGATTAGTTGTGGGTAGGGATAGGAATGGAGGTAAGGAGATTAGATAAAGAGGTTATAGCAGTAGTCCAAGACAAAATATTTTGCATCTCTTTTTTATTTGAAATAAAAAAATTCTTTTTAAAATTATTTTTAAAAATTTGTTCTAATTACTTATTCATCTGAAAGGAAAATTGGAATTGAGATAAATAAATCAGTAAAAATACTAGAAAGAATAATTTAATAACTTACTAAAACCTGTTTAACAATAAGTATTTATTTTTTATCATTGGCTTTATCAAATTTTATTTTGTTTCAGTGGAATTACCTCTCCTCTGTTGAAAATGTTACTGCTGATGCTATTAAAAGCATTAAAACCTTTATATCTAAATTTGTGTAATTGTCTTAAACTTCTGTTTTGACAGGATTTTCCTTGCAGTTACATAAATTTTGATAATAAAACCAAAGAGACTCATATTTATACAATTAACATAAATATATTTTCTTTTTTCAGTAAGGAAAAAAAAAACAAGTGAAAGTAAGGTGAAAGCTAGAAGTTTTAGCACTTGAACTTGGAAAATTCAAGGGCCAGCTAGAAACATTGTCCAAAGCTTCACATCAAATCAGAACCTGAACTATGCATATAATTGCCACTTGTATAAGCATATGCCTTTTTCTTTTGTCTGTTTAGTCCAATTTTATTATAATCACCATAGGTATTTGAAGAAAGAATGGAAAATCCCCCAAATTAATGAGTTTTTGTACAGTTGTAAATCTACACAATGACCAAAAAAGCTATTGTATCTCGTTTGCTATAGCAGCGTGGATCACATTTCCTCTGGGGAGAAACCGCTTGAAATAATGACTGACATTAATGATGCAAACTCCTGAATTTACTAGGTTTAGGTTTATGTTATCATCCATCACAGCGAAGCATCTTCTATCTTTTCTGCTATTACTGAATATTTCCTTAAAGGCTTTAAGATATTTTATAGACTCAGTGATGCAGTTTAACTATGAGAAACCACCAAATAAAACTTCCATCTCTCTTAAGTTTTATGTACATTATGGTCATTATGTTGGTATAAGATTTTTTTAAAAATCCAAACATAGAACAGTGGATGCTAATAAGCTGTACATAACACATGACATTGTTGACACTTCATAAAGGCATTGGTTTGATAGAGTTCTGCAGTTTTCTTAACAGGGAGACTTTTCCATCACTTCACTACATAAGTTTGTTAGGGATTTGACTGCTACCCCTCCCTGCCCTTTTTTTTTTTTGCTGCTGAGGTTTAAGTATAATGACTTTTCTTGAACTCTTATGATAGGTTAGGAGACTCTTCTAGTTTCATGGGCCCAGAGGTCCTTCTTTTGTGTTTATTGTGAAGTGTTAAAAAATGTGACCTGAGATGTGTTTCCTCTGCTTTCCTTTCCCATTTTTTTAATCTACACCATTCCCTTTTTTTAGCCACTCTTGTCCCCATCTTGTTCATTCTAGGATGAGAGAGCTTCAATAGGTTAGTGTTTTTATTTGATTGATTGTGTTTTTGGCTTTTTAGGATTTTTGTTCTGTTGTGGTACTGGTCCTTACACATACATGATAGGCAAGTACTCTACCACTAGGCTCCATCCCTAGCCCTTTATATTTTACTTTGAGAGGGGGTCTCACCACATTACCCAGGCTGTCCTCCAACTTGTGATCCTTCTGTCTCAGTCTCCTTGAGTAGTTGGGATTATAGGTGTGTACCACTAGGCCTAATCAGTTGGTTAGTTTCTTAAATTCACAAGGTACATGCCACCATCACCCAGAAACACTTGAATTTTATGTTTCCCTTACTCTCACCTTGACCTGTTCAGTCATGTTTTGTAGGGACCGTGCTCTTGAGTTGAGTACCTGTTGACAATTCAGTACCTAGAATCCTCAAAATTGGTCTTGCTTTTCCTACTTGATTTACCTTTGCTTCTGTTGTTGGATAGTGTTTCAGTAAACTTTTTATCTCTGTAATCAAAACAACCATCAAGAACAACTTAAAAAAGGAAAAGTTTATTGAGGGTCTACAGTTTTAGAGGTCTCAATCCAAAGATGGCTGACTTCATTGCTTTGGGCCTGAGTTGAGGAAGCACATCATGGCGGAAGGGCCCAATACAGGAAAGTTGCTTTCCTCATAGCAGTAAGAAAATAGAGGGAAAAAGAGGAAGGGCATGCCCTTCTGCAGCTACACCCCACCTGTCTATAGTTTTCACCAATTAGTACATTCAAACTAGGATGGGCCAATTAGGTCACAGTGCTCATATCTAATAATTTCATCTCTGAATATTCGCACATTAACAAGAGCCATTTGGTGGCACCTCTTTTCCAAACCACAACAGATATTTTGATGATACTGTACATCTAATTGGTTAATTTTCGGCCAGACTTGGCCTATATTTTGGAATCTATAGAGATAACCTCATTTAGTGTTGTTGTAGATATTGTCTGTGCATTTTTTTTTTTTAACCTTCTTTGATATTGGGGGGACTACAGGAATTTACCCAGTGAGGTTGCCCACTATAACTGCAGTCTTCTTCACCTTTCCCTCTTATTTCTTCTTGACTTATTTTATTTTTCCCATTCTATTTTTTATTTTATTTTGCTGAGAAATATGTTATGCAAAAATTACACAGAGCAGAAAATGTACAGCTGGCAAATTTTTACAATTAGAAAACTCCATGTAACACAACCCAGTTCAAGACATAGAATTAATATTTTTGAATTTTCTTTTTTACTTCCTCATTGACTCCTGAAGGAGTTAGAAATGTGCTATTTTATTTTCAAAGATATCTAGGTTGTTTCCTTGATATCTTTCTGTATTGATTTCAAGGTTAACTCCAGGAAGAAGATGGCAGAAGGGAGCTAGTGAGTCCCCATCTCTTCATAACAAAAAAAGGAGGCAGCAAAGGAAAAGCAGAATTGAGTGGTGGGTAACAAAATAAATGCTCTAAGACGTGTTATTATGTAATCTGAGACCCAGAGAGACTGGAAGATAGGTTATCAGAATGCAAAACAGCTCATAGTGCCATAACCTAAACCCAAAACTGTGGATGAGAAGGGGGAGGTGCAATGGGGGAAGGGGACACTCTGTTAAGCTCACCCATTTAAAATGGTTGGAAAGTCAGACAAAACTTAAAGTGTGAGATAACAGAAGGCTTTTTAAAACATTGCAAACAGCTTAAAACCAAATTGTGAAAATAAAGCTGTGCCTAGGGGCTTGCAGCCATCTTGTGGAGCCATCAGCTGACCTTTTAAATCCACACTGCATCTTCCCATGGCCAGAACAGCTGTCACCTTTTAAATCCGCACTGCATCTTCCCATGGCCAGAACAGCTGCAAATTAAGCCAGGGGGAAGTCCGCTGCAGTGGGACCTTTTAAGAATCTGGCAAGAAAGAACTTCAGAAAGACCACTCCTCGCCATAAATCATTAAAACCCCCTTTCCCTCCTCCTCGTGGCAAATGTGGAACGGAGTGGGCTGGCGGGGATCTGTGCTCTGTAAGTGCAAGTCTAGCTCCATTCAGCCTCTGTGACCCAGGAAAGGGTGAAAATCTCTGCACAGTGTTCTCTAGCTCCCTCAACTTAAAGACAACAACAAAGCAGCTTTGGCCCTAAGTAAAGGAAAATAGATTCAGCAGGCCATGACCACTAACAATGGGGTGGGGAGGCAATGTAGAAAAACTAAGGACAGTTCCTGGGATCCAGATTGCAGGACAGGGATTGCAGGGCAGTACAAGAGGGAAGTTGCCTGAATACCCAGTGATGTAGAGACCCAGTGGAAAATTGCCTAAGGCTATGCAGCAGAAAGGGGCTGATACCAGCTGTTATTAACAGGTATCAAGCCTGAACTCTGATCACCACTAGCAGGGGTATTGTTGGATATTTTGGGGACCTTGCATCAGACTTAGTAAACAGAGGGAATCAAAACATGTCATTGACAACCTGGGCAGTGGAAACTAGAGTCCAGGTGCACCCCTGGAATCCCTTTACTACAGCACCTCAGAGAGTGGTGTCAGCTGGGTAATATTTCTACACCACAGATCAACCGTGGAAAATCCACAACCAGAGTTCCTGCCCTCACAGCCAGCCACCAGGACCTTCACCACCATGAAAAGTATTTAGTAGAGGCTAACAGGTACACAGTGATGACTCACAACAATCAAAGGGACACTCCAGATTCTACATCCTAAATTACTGCACACAATAGAATCTGCACCCTCTGAACAGGCCACTGACAAACCAGCGGATGGTAGAAGGATCATAGCAACTAGAAAATGGGCTCCTATGCCCCTGCAACTCAAGAGAAACTCACAGCCAAAAAGTGATGGACATCTGCTAAATGCCCAAACCCCAACAAAACCCAGACCAAGATTACTATATGTCAACTTCGATCATAAAAACAACTTCTTATCTTGAATGATAATTGTTAACCCAATAGCCAACAATGTACCTTTAACTTATTTGAATGTATTTCATCTAATGGCTTAAATCATTAATTGGGATAAATCTTCCTTTGTTTCCTTAGCTCTAGCTTATACCTGCTTCTCTATACCGCTACTCATCCTCTTGCAATATCTGCTACAACATCAAATAACATGCATTTATCTATGCTACCTTTGTGTAAATCATCCTTTTATAGCACACACCTCCCTCCCGTCTCTCTTTCTCTCTCTTCTATTTACCCAATCTTCCTTCCTCCCTTCTTTTAGCCCTCAAAGGTATATACTAAGTTTTTAAATTTAACAACTATTTTTTGACCTGTTCTAGAACTTTATTATAGGTATATACCTAAAATGAGTAACTGCAGAGAATAATTGCAATAAGTTTTTGTTCTTATACGGTTGAATAGAACAAGGCTTGGCTCAGAAGTGACTATAGTAAATAGGGCTCTGCGACATCTTTTAAAGTGGTGCTGACATTAAGATCAACAGAAGTCACACACTGAATTAAAATGTCATTATTTGGATATTCATCTAACCCAGGGCTCTTAAGAAAAAGAGATTCACAAAGTAGCCTTCATTTAAAAGAAGTCGGAAACTGGTAGATAGATAGACATACAAACAATATGAAAAAGCAAGAGAACAAGACATCACAAACAACCCAAAGGCTTCAACAACAGACTTCATTGACACCACCAAGGAAGAAATGTCAGAGAAAGAACTTAGAAAGCTTATAGTTAAACTGTTTTATGAGATAAAAGATGATGTGAGAAGTGAAATCACAAAGAAAATACAGGAAGTGAAAGATCACTTCAATAAAGAGATATTCTAAAAAATAACCAAACAGAACTCCTTGAAATGAAAGAATCAATAAACCAAATTAAAATTTTGATAGATTAGATCACTTTGAAGATAGATTTTCAGGCCTTAAAGGCAAAGTACATAATCTTGAAAATGAGTCAACCCCTGAGAAAAGATGTTAAGAGACCACGAACAGAATACTGAAGAAATATGGATAACACTAAAAGGCCAAATTCAAGATTCATTCAGATAGACGAAGGCTCTGAAATACAGACTAAAGGAATGTACAATCTTTTCAATGAAATAATATAAAAATGTCCCAAAAATTAATAATGAAATGGAAAATCAAATACAGAGGCAAACAGGATTCCAAATATACAACAAGATACATTATTATGGAAATGCCTAACATACAGAATAAGAATAGTATCTTAAAACCTGCAAGAAAAAGAAAAATGATCACATTTAGAGGGATATTCAGAGTTAAGCTTATTTCTCAACCCAGAATTTAAAACCTAAAAAGTTTTTTCTCAGCAAGAGAAACAATAAGAGAGGTAAATAGGGAGCCTACATTCTGGGAACAAATTTTTACTCCTCACACTTCAGATAGAGCCTTAATATCCAGAGTATACAAAGAACTCAAAAAGTTAAACAATAAGAAGACACATAACCCAATCAACAAATGGGCCAAGGACCTGAACAGACACTTCTCAGAGGAGGACATACAATCAATCAACAAGTACATGAAAAAATGCTCACCATCTCTAGCAGTCAGAGAAATGCAAATCAAAACCACCCTAAGATACCATCTCACTCCAGTAAGATTGGCAGCCATTATGAAGTCAAACAACAACAAGTGCTGGCGAGGATGTGGGGAAAAGGGTACACTTGTACATTGCTGGTGGGACTGCAGATTGGTGTGGCCAATTTGGAAAGCAGTATGGAGATTTCTTGGAAAGCTGGGTATGGAACCACCATTTGACCCAGCTATTCCCCTTCTCAGTCTATTCCCTAAAGACCTAAAAAGAGCATACTACAGGGACACTGCTACATCGATGTTCATAGCAGCATAATTCACAATAGTTAGACTGTGGAACCAACCTAGATGCCTTTCAATAGATGAATGGATAAAAAAAAATGTGGCATTTATACACAATGGAGTATTACTCTGCATTAAAAAATGACAAAACTCTAAATGTCTTAATAGCAGCTTTTTGATTTAAGGTTGTATATTGTTTTTATGGGGATCTGTTCACATTATTCTGCCCCTTAAAGGAGAGGTATTGGAAATCTGCAGGGACACTATAAGCCTACAGGGTAAAAACTGTAACATCTCAGATCTGCAGCACTAGAAGGAAAGACACATGAAAAAACAAGGGAAGAAAGGGCCCCCTACAAACCAAGATACTACATCACTAGAATCCATGGGCAGCACAACAGAAGAAGTGACAGAGAAGGAGTTCACAATATACATAAATAAAATGTTCTTTGAATTAAAGGATGATATAAGAGAGCAAATACTAGCAGCAAAAGATCATTTTGATAAAGAGCTACAAAAGCAAATATAGGAAGCAAACAATTACTTCAATGAGGATATAGATGTTCTGATAAAAAAACAAACAGAAATCCTTGAAATAGAAGAAACAATAAACCAAATTAAAATCTCAATGAAAAGCATCACCAACAGATTAGATCACTTGGAATACAGGACATCAGACATTGAAGACTAAATCTTGAAAAGAATGTGGACCATAGAGTGAAGATGATAAAAACCATGAGCAGAACATTCAAGAATTATGGGATAACATAAAAAGACCAAATTTAAGAATTATTGGGCTAGAGGAAGGCATAGAGTTCCAAACTAAAGAAATAAACAATCTATTCAATGAAATAATAAAAGAAAAATTTTCAAACATGAAGAATGAATTGGAAAACCAAATTCAAGAGGCTTACAGGATGCCAGATGTACAAAATCACAAAAGATCCACACCAAGTCACATTATAATGAAAATGCCTAGCATACAGAATAAGGAGAGAATTTTAAAAGCCTCAAGAGAAAGAAATCAGATTATATAGGGGGAAACCAAATAGGATATCTGCATATTTTTCAACCCAGACCCTGAAAGCTAGAAGATCCTGCATAAACATGTATCAAGCTCTGAAAGAAAATGGATGCCAACCATAAATCTTATATCCACCAAAATTAAGCTTTAGATTTGATGATGAAGTAAAAACCTTCCATGATAAACACAAGTAAGAGAATTTACAGCAAGAAAGACTCAACTACAGAATACTCTCAGCAAAATATTTCATGCAGAGGAAACAAAAAACAACAATGAAAATCAGTAAAAGGAGTTATTACACTAAAGGATAAACCAATCAAAGGAGAAACAAAATCAAGTTAAATACCAAAAATAAACAAATATGACTGTGAATATTAATCATGTCTCAATAATAACCATGAATGTTAATGTCCTAAACTCACCAATCAAAAGTCATTGACTGGCAGATTGTATTTTTTAAAAAGACCCAATTATATGCTGCCTTCAAGGGACTCATCTCATAGCAAAAGACATAAGGTGAAAAGTTGGGAAAAATCATACCACTCACATGGACTGTAGAAACAAGCAGGGGTTTCCATCCTCATATTAACTAAATAGACTTCAAGCAAAAGTTAATCAAAAGGAACAAAGAAAGACATTTCATACTGCTTAAGGGAACCATACTGTAGGGGTTCTGTGTTTGGGATTGGTGTCTCTGATAAACTTCCTGATTTTGGCATGCTTGGTGGCTAAGAAGTTTCTGTGCAAAGGTACAGAATGCCTGGCTGCTAGGAAACTTCCGTGTAAAAGACATGGTATGCCTGGCTGCTGTAGCAATGTTCTTCACTAGGGTTTTCACTTGATCTTAGGCACATAAATCTTGGGAATAAAGGAACTTGTTTCCTTGATAGCTACAATGTTTCACCAAGCTCAGGTGCTCCTGGATCTACCTGCCTAACAGTAACTTCAGACAATGGAATTTCTTGAGAACTGCACAAAACTCCTAACATTACACATTGTAACTGTGAAATGTAACTGCAGAATAGGCAACCTTACTGCTACTCTAAACAATAATTTAGTTATGGTACTAATGACCCAATGTAATTATTAGTATAAATAAAGCTTAACAGCTTGACCTCTCAGCCACTCTACCACCTTCCCTGCCTTTGCACCTTGTCTCTGTGTCGCCTCTATTATTTCTTTACATCATACATCAACAAGACATAACAATTATAAATATATATGCCCCAAACAATGGAGCATCTACATTCATCAAACAAATCCTTCTCATGTTCAAGAGTCAAATAGACCACCACATAGTAATTATGGGTGACTTTAACACACCTCTTTCACCACTGAATAGATCTTCCAAACAAAAAACCAAACAAAGAACTATAGGACTCAATAATACAATCAATAACTTAGACTTAACAGACATATATAGAATATGTCATCCATCAACAAGTGAATATACTTTCTTCTCAGCAGCACATGGATCCTTCTATAAAATAGACCACAAATTATGCCACAGTGCAATTCTTAGCAAATAGAAAAAATATATACTACTCTGCATTCTATCAGATCATAATGGAATGAAATTATGATAAAATAAAAAAGAAACTACTCCAACACCTGGAGACTAAATAATATCCTATTGAATGAATAATGAGTTGCAAAAGACATCAAAGAGGAGATTAAATAATTCTTTGAGGTAATGAGAACATTGATACAACATCTTGAAATCTCTGGGACACTATAGGAAGTACTAAGAGGAAAGTACATTGCATGGAGTTCATTCCATAAAAGAAGAAAAAGTCAACAAATAAATGACCTAACTCTACATCTCAAAGCCCTAGAAAAGGAACAACAAATCAACATCAAAAGCAGTAGAAGACAGGAAATAATTAAAATCAGAGCCAAAATCATTTGCAATTGAAACAACAGAAACAACTGAAAAACAAGACAAAACAAAAGTTGGTTCTTTGAAAAAAATAAATAAAATTGAAAAACCCTTAGCCATGCTGATGAATAGAAAAGAGAGAAAACTCAAATTACTAGAATCTATAATGAAAAAATAAATATCATGACAGACACTACAGAAACACAGAAGATAATTAGAAATTATTTTGAAAATTTGTACTCCAATAATGTACAAAATATTAAAGACAATGATAAATTTCTAGAATCATATGACTTACACAAACTGAATTAGGATGATATACATAATTTAAACAGATAAATTTCAAGCAATGAAATAGAAGACACCATCAGAAGCCTACCAACTAAGAAAAGCCCAGGACCAGATGGATATATAGCAGAGTTCTACAAGACCTTCAAAGAAGAACTAATGCTAATACTCCTCAAAATATTTCATAAAATATAAAAAGAGGTAACACTTCCAAACCCATTCTATGAGGCCAATATCACCCTGAATCTAAAACCAGAAAAAGACAAATCAAAGAAAGAAAACTTCAGACCAATGTCTCTAATGAATATAGATGCAAAAATTCTCAATAAAATTCTGGCAAACCCAATACAAAAACATATCAAAAAGATAGTATACCACAATCAAGTAGGGTTCATCCCAGGGATGCCAGGTTGGTTCAACAAACAGAAATCAATAAATATAATTCATCAAATCAATAGATTTAAAGATAAGAATCATATGATCATCTCAATAGATGCAGAAAAAGCATTTGACAAATTATAGCACCCCTTTGTGTTCAAAACACTAGAAAAACTAGGGATAACAGGAACATATCTCAACATTGTAA
Source organism: Marmota monax (assembly GCF_021218885.2). NCBI lineage: Eukaryota > Metazoa > Chordata > Mammalia > Rodentia > Sciuridae > Marmota > Marmota monax. The sequence goes on along the minus strand of NW_026694256.1, from coordinate 2,657,849 downwards.
AAACTATCTATGCTAAGCCGCAGGCCAACATCATTATAAATGGAGAAAAATTGAAAGCATTCCCTCTAAAAATGGAACAAGACAGGGATGCCCTCTTTCTCTACTTCTATTTAACATAGTTCTTGAACTCTAGCCAAAGCAATTAGACAATTAAAGAAAGTAAAGAAATAAAGATAGAAAAAGAAGAACTGAAGTTAGCAGTATTTGCCAATGATGTGATTCTATACGTACAACATCCAAAAAATTCCACCAGAAAACTTCTAGAACTAGTAAATGAATTAAACAAAGTAACATCTATAAATCATCTATAACATCATCTAATCATCTATAACCAACATCTATAAATCAAAGGCATTTCTGTACATCAGTGACAAATCCTCTGAAAGGGAAAATAGGAAATCTACCCCATTTACAATAGCCTCAAAAAAAAAAAAAAAAAAAGCTTGGGAATCAACTTAATGAAAGAGGTGAAAGACATCTACAATGAAAACTACAAAATGCTAAAGAAAGAAATTAAAGAATACCTTAGAAGATGGAAAGATCTCCCTTATTCTTGGATAGGCAAAACTCATATTGTTTAAATGACCATACTACCAAAAGCACTATACAGATTTAATGCAATTTCAATCAAAATCCCAATGACATTTCTCATAGAAATAGGAAAAGTAGTCATGAAATTCATCTGGAAAAATAAGAGACCCAGAATAGCTAAAGCAATCCTTAGCAAGAAGAGTGAAGCAGGTGGCATCACTATACCAGTCCTTAAACTATACTACAGAACAACAGTAACAAAAATGGCATGAAAATTTGTACTCCAATAATATAGAAAATATTTGGTATTGACATCAAAATAGACTTGTACACCAGTGGTACAGAATGGAGGACACAAAGACAAACCCACATAAATACAGTTATCTCATATTAGACAAAGGTGCCCAAAACATACATTGGAGAAAGGTTAGCCTCTTCAATAAATGGGGCTGGAAAATTGGAAATCCATATGTAACAAAGTGAAATTAAGCCCTTATCTCTCACCATGCACAAAACTCAAGTCAAAGTGGATCAGGGACATAGGAATTAAATCAGAGGCCCTGTGCCTAATAGAAGAAAATGTGGGCTGAAATCTTTATCATGTTGGATTAGGCTTCTACTTGACTCCTATAGCTCAAGAAATAAAATCAAGAATCAATAAATGGTATGGATCCAAACTAAAAAATCAGGAAGCATCACAATACCAGACTTTAAATTATACTACAGAGCTGTAATAATAAAAACATCAGGGTATTGACACCAAAACAGTTATGAAGGCCAATGGAACAGAATAGAAAGACATAGAGACAAACCCACAAAAATACAGTTAACTCATACTAAACTAAGTTGCCAAAAACATCTTGGAGAACAGGTAGCCTTTTAACAAGTAGTGCTGAGAAAACTTGAAATCCATATGTGGTAAAATCAAGTTTAACCCCTGTCTCTCACCCTGAACTAGAGTAATAAAATCTACAAAGAGGATCAAAGACCTAGGAATTAGACCAGAAATCCTGCACCTGCTAGAAGAAAATATAGGCCCAACCTTCCAACATTTCAAGTCAGGAGGTGATTTCTTTAATAAGACTTCTAAAGAGCAAAAAGTAAAATCAATAATTAATAAATGGTATGGCATCAAATTAAAAAGTTTCTTAATAGCAAAGGAAACAACATAGCACATGAAGACAAAGCTTACAGAATCATAGAAAAAATTTGCCACTTGCTCCTCAGGGCATTAATATCCAGAATATACAAAAACTGAAAAACTTAAATAAACTATCAAATAATCTAATCAATAATTGGGCAAAGGAACTAAACATTTTTTCCAAAGAAGAGATATGTATGGTCAATAAATATATGAAAAAAATATTCATCATCTGTAGCAATTAGAGAAATGCAAATTAAAACTATACTTAGATTTCATCTCGTTCCAGTCAGAATTTCAATTATCAAGAATACAAGTAACAATGAATGTTGGTGAGGATGTGGGGAAAAGGGAACACCCATACATTGTTGGTAGGACTCTAGAAAGCAGTTTGGAGATTCCTCTGAAAACTTGGAATGGAATCACCATTTGACCTATTTACACCACTTCTTGGTATATATCTAAAGGATTTAAAATTAGCATACTATAGTACACAGCCACACCGATGTTTATAGCAGCACAATTCACAATATTTAAGCTATGTAGCCAACCTAAGTGTCCTGCAAGAGATGAATGGATAAAGAAAATATGGAATATATACACAATGGAATATTGATATTGAGAAGAATGACTATGAATTTTGCTGGTAGATGGATGGAACTGAGGCCATCATGCTTAGTGAAATAAGCCAGTCCCCAAAAGCCAAGGGTTGAATATTTTCTCTGATACGTGGAAGCTAATCCAAAATAAGGTGTGTGGGGATTTAAAAAAAAAAGAGTAGAAGAAAGATCCATGGAGTAGACAAAGGGGAATGAAGGGAAGAGAGGAGGGATGGGATAGGGAAAGAGAGTGAAATGAATCTGCATAACATTCCTATGTATATATATGAGTATACTTTGGTGAATCACTGTTATCTACCTCTACAAGGTACTAATTTAGAAAAATAACCATGAGTAAATAGCAGAAAGATCAATAGAGTAATGGGAAGGGAACAGTGGATGGTAGGAGGGGAGAGGAAGGGGAAGTACAAATTATATTCTATGCTTCTATAGTTATGTCAAAATAAATTCTATTGTCATATAAATAAAAAGATCCAATGAAAAAATATTAACTCCATTATGATCGAAAGACATTTTTTGTATATTATTATCACTGTATTCACTATTTTGTGTATGTTATTACCAATGTACTCACTAAATATTAATTAGGTTGAGTTGGTACTTAGTCTTGTCAGGTTTTTTATTACCAACTGATTTTCTGTCTACATGTTTTATTATTTACTGAACTAGAGTAATAAAATCTACAACTATGATTGTAAATTTTCTATTTTTTGTTTTCAATTTCACTGGTTTTGTTTCCTTCATTTTGAAGATTTGCTGTTAAATGCCTGGACATAAAGGATTTATATGTCTTCTTGGTGTATTAACTCTGTTATGAATATGTAATATCCCTCTTTCTCCCTAGTAATATCCTCTGTTCTCAAGTCTACCTTGTCTTTTATTAATATGAATACACCAGTGTTCTCTTGATTAGTGTTTTTATGGCATATCTTATAATTTTCTTTTAACCTATTATTTTTAAAAATTTTTTTAGTTGTAGATGAACATGTACTATCTTTATTTATTTTTATGTGGTGCTGAGGATCAAACCCAGTGTCTCACACATGCGAGGCAAGTGCTTTACCACTGAGCTACAGCCCCAGCCCCTTAACCTATTATGTTTTTAAATTTAATGTGGATTTCTTGTAGGTAGCATACATGTATTATTTTATTTGCTTATCTTTCAATTGGTCTTTAGATCAATTGTTTCTTTTTTTATATCTTTATTTTATTTATTTATTTATTTATTTATTTATTTATTTATTTATTTATGGTACTGAGGATTGAACCCAGTGTCTTGCACGTGCTAGGTGAGTGCTCTACCACTGAGCCACAATTCCAGCCCCATAGATCAATTGCTTCTTAATTGATGTTTGAATATTTTGTATTTAATGCAATTAGTGATATAATTGGATGAAAACCTACCATCTTGATAGCCCATTTTTATTTCATCTTTTTCTTTTATATTCTATGTATATCTTTTTCTGTTCACTTTTTTGATTTCTTATTTTTTCTGATTCATTTACCTTCCTTATTTTCAGTACTGGTATAAGTGCACATATACTTATAATTATATCTTTACTTAATCACAACCCACCTTCAAATAATATTAAACTATCTGAACTATTTTTACTCCAATATTTCCAACAGCAAGCTGGGAGTATTTTTCTTTACACCAACCTATTCTTGAACTCTCTGGATACCAATCTGGTGTGTTAGTAATTTAATTCAATTCTGATATTAACTACCTGGAATTAGTGCAGACCTCACATATTATGGGACCAATCCCATAAAACTGTCCCCACTTCAGATCCCAATTCCAGTTCTGTGCCCCTCATGCCTATGACTGACCAACTCTAAAGCTGAGGGTCCATAACCTATTCCTTAGGTACAGAAATTTTATAGAATGACTCACAGAACTCAAGAAAGGGTTTTATTTGCTATTAACAGCTTATTATGAAGGATACAAGTCAGGAAGGGTCAAATGGAAGAGATGAATAGAGCAAAGTATGGAAGAAGAGATGCAAATCTTACATTTCCTTTCCTTGTATGCCACCCTCAGCTGTACAAATTTTATTGCTTAGAGTTTTTATGGAGGTTCCATTATGCAGGCATGATTGACTAAATATTGGCATTTGGTTATTAACTCAAATCTGTAGTCCTTCTCCCATCCTGGGAGATCAGTAGATAGAAGTAAAAATTCCCAGGCTCTCCACCCTCTAATCATTTCACTGGTCCTCTGGCTGTTGGTGTCCATCCTGAATCTATCTGTGGGTCCAGCAAGGGCAACCTCATTAGTATAAATGTAGGGATATTTGAAAAGGGCTTATTATGGATATCAAAAGATGCTCCTTTCACCCCATCACTTAGGAAATTCCAAGGCCTTTATAAGTTCCTGTATCAGGAGCCAGCAACAAAGATCAAATATATATATTCCTTACCACATCACAAAATCACATACTGTTTCACATATAAGAAATTTATAACTGTATATTCCCAGTTCCTCCTATCCTTTTGCAATGTTTTAATAATACATTGCTACTACTTTTTTATGTATAGGAAAATTTTTTAATCCTCTGGATAGGGGTTTAATTATGCCAATATGATGGTTAATTTCACAATTGCACTCACAGGGCTAAGCAATAAGAGGACAGAAGAGAAAAAGAAGACATTGGGACCTAGTGCAACCTTCCCATAACCCTAGTTTCACCAACTGCAAAGAGTATTCACCATCTTTAGATTTTGTTTGTTTGTTTGTTTCTTAGGGGCTTTCCTTAACAATAATTTTCAACATTACCACCAACACCATGGAATTCCTTGGGGACTAGGGTGCCAGAGAAGACAAATATGAAAGGGGAAACAGAAATACCACAACACTGCTCTCTTACTGAGCATTAGGAGCTGCTTCTTCAGCTCCTAATGCGGCACTAGAGGGATTCACTGTTTACATCCAGTGGCTATTTTGGGGGTACTAGTGCTTTGAGTTCAGATCAGAGGATATTGAGAGGAGTGGGGAGGAAACATAAAGCATGGACTATTCAGCAACACTTGAATTCTGGTCTTCTTCCCCAATTTTTCTGCTGCCATTTAATCTTCTGTGCCTTCAAATAGCGCCTCTTTGCATCTGCCAAGATTTTTTAAATCTGTGTTCATTGAGGAAACTAGTGTGGAGTATGTTTCATCTGACCCCTAAACTGGAATATTTTACTGTGGTTTTAATTTGCATCTCTCTGGATACTATTGAGTTTAGAAATGTTTTAATGAACTTATTGACTGTTTGGATAGCTTCATTTGTAAATTGTGTGTTCATGTCTTTTACCAATTTTTTATTGTTATTTTTTATAGTTGAGTCACTTATCTTATTATTGATTTATGAAAATTATTTTACTCTAAAGTGACATTTTATCGATTACCCAATGCCATATATGCTTTTAGTCTGCTGCTAGATTCCTTACTTATATTATTGTTCATTCTTGCATCAATATCACATTAACCTAATTATTGTACATTTATAAGCTTAATATAGAGTATAGCAATTTATTCTTGGTTACTTTATTCTTTAATAGTTTCTTGGATATTTTCAGTTATTTATATACAAATTTTAGGACCAACTTATCAATTACTATCTTTGTCCCCAAAGAAAATCTGTCAACATTTTATTTGTTATTACATTGAACAAATTGTCAATTAGAAAATGATGATATTTTTGTAATATTGAATTTTTAAAATTTATTTCTTTAGTGTTTTTGAAAAACTTAATACTGTTTATATAATTTTCTGCATACAGGTTTCACACAACTTTTGATATGTTTATTTCTGTATATATATAATATTTTTGTGATTCACTAAACACTTCCAAATTTTAATTTTCTAATTGCATGTGGCTGGTACGTTGAAATGCAAATGATTTGTTCAAAGCAGTCTATTCTAATAATCGACCCATGTATACCTTTGAATCCTCTTTATGTATAACCATTCTTTAGTTGTATTTGCAAATTTGTGCTTAACTTTTTTAAGTCTTCATACTTATTTTTCTTCTTTTTTTTTTTTTTGAAGTTCTAGCTAGAACCTCTAGTATAATTTGCTAGGGCATCTAGTATGATATTAAATAATATATGTAATAATGTAAATGCTTGTCTTGCTTCAAATAATGAACAATTTGTTTTAACTTCTTACTTTTAGTATAATATTTACCATAGAATTTTGTAGATAAAAATTTCAGATTAAAGATTTATTTTTATTCCTAGATGTAACTTTTTTAAAATCAGGGATTTATGTTTAACTTTATCAAGAACTTTTTCTGCATCAATTAAACTAATGTGATTTTTATCCTATTCTCATAATGTGGGGAGTTATATTGATATATTTTTGTATATTAAATAATTGTTAAATTTCTAGAATAAATTTTGGTCATGAAATATTGTTTTTAAGTATATATCTGGACTTGATTTGCCAATACATTATTTGCAATTTTGCATTTATGTTTATGTGAAATATGGGTCTGCACTTTTGTAACCAAATTCAATGGGTTTGCATCTTGGCAAGTGCAAAGTTTAAAAAGCAGGACCTGGAGATAGAAGAGTGGAGAAAGGTTGATTACCTGCTGCAGGCCAGGAAAGCACTGGAGTTATTTCCAAGGCAGGAAACACAACCAATGGGATTTTATTTGGGGAACCTATATATAATCATAAAGAAAGGCATTTTATTTTATTTTATTTTATTTATTTTTTATTTTTTATTGTTGGTTGTTCAAAACATAACAAATTTCTTGACATATCATATTCCACACTTTGATTCAAGTGGGTTATGAACTCCCACCTTCACCCCATACACAGATTGCAGAATCACATCAGTTACACATCCATTGATTTACATATTGCCATACTAGTGTCTGTTGTGCTCTGCTGCCTTTCCCATCCAAGAAAGGCATTTTAGAAGTGGGTATATTCGTGAGCATGCTCAGTTCAGGGTCATTTGTAGGAAAAAAGATGGCGGACACATTTATGGCTATGCCCAGCTAAAGATCATATAACACGTATTAAATAGCTTCAGATGATGGACATGAACAAATCTGGACATGCTCAGTTTATTGTTATAATGAGGCAAGTTCACTGTAGGAAAAAATAGTGGCTCAGTGATCTTGATTGGTTCTTTTTAAGTTTCTCAATAAAGGTTTAGAAATGAAAGGGAAAGGCACTTCAAAGATACATTAATGTAGGAGTTTTCCTCTCAACCTGCCTGTCTTGCTTAGCACTTTTCTCCCTTATAATGTGCTTCCTCATTTTGTGTCAAGATTACCCTGGATTCATTAAGTAAATGTGAAAACATTTATTTTGTCTATTTTTTTTTAAATGCATAAAACCAAAATGATGTTTTCCTGGAAATTAAGTGGAATTTGCCTATAAAACTGTCTTTATGGGAAAAGTTAAGCTACTGCTTTAAATTAAAGATACTTACAGACCTACTCAAGCTTGTTATTAATTCTGTAAGTTGGCAAATTATGTTTTTTAGAATATGTTCATTTTATTAAGTATTTATGTTGGCAAACATTAATAGCAGTTTGATTTTTCAAAAATCTTTCTTATTTCTGTAGTTATGTTTCCCCCTTTTTTCCATTAAAATGCTATATATTTGAGCCTTCCCCTCTCTTTTTCTTCATGAAATTTACCAGATGTTTTTTTGTCTAGTACCTTTCTTTAAGAACCAACTGTTGGTTTTGTCAGTCATTACCATTATGTCTTTATTTACAATGAATAAAAGCTTCTTTTAACTGTGTTATATCCTCCTATTATTTTCTCTAGATTTATTCTATTTACATTTTACTAAGTTTGGCACTTAATTTATTCACTTTAATAATTTCTGCTTTCCAAATACATTCAAGGTTAAATTTTACCTCTATAGCTCCACATCTATAGGTGATCGAGCCAAATTAACTGGCTCAGCAGGCACCCAGGAAAATGACTGTGATAAAACTCTGCTGAGCATGGTCCTACTTCCTAGAATTCTTCCAGGCAGAAGGAACCTCTCCATGACATATTATAGTTAAAATGCCCCAAACAAAAGACAAGTACTAAAAGTTGAAAAGACAAGTAAAAATCACTCATAAAGCAAATCCAACAGAATAACAGATTTCTCAAAAAAACTCTGAAGGCCTGGGGGATATGGAATGATATATTCCAAGACCTGAAAGAAAAAAGCTATAGATTACTATATCCAGCAAGACTCTTCTCCCAAATTGAAGGGGATATACAAATTTCCAAGATAAACCTAAGTTAAAGGAATTCATGACCACTAAATCAGCATTACAGGAGGTACTTAAAGGAATCCATCATGCAGAAGATGAAGATAAACACAAAGACAACAAGGGAAAGAATAAATCTCATTAGAAAACAAATAAGCAAAGGAGACTTAGGAATGAATCAGACATTAGGTAAAAACCAAAATGAAACAGCCTTTTTTATTACTGTGTGTATATATGTGACTGCATGACCAATGTGATTCTGCAACCTGCATACTCAGAAAAATGAGAAATTATATCCCATCTGATTCAAATGTATGATATGTCAAGATCATTGTACTGTCATGTGTAACTAAGTAAAACAAATAAAAAAGAATTATCTTTATAAAGAAAACCTGGAGGGAAAAAAGAAGAAGAAAACCATCGCATAGACAACTGGAAAACTATCTTCAAATATATGAAGGATTCTTGTGAAGATCAGAAATTAACCTTGTTCTCTCTTGTTCTGGAGGGAAAGGTGATATCAATAGTTAGAAGGGATGCAGAACTTGGTCCAATCTTATGAAGAACTTGATGTTTTCACTTCCTATCATATCCCGTGTACCCAGCTCAGCATAGGACAGATCTCATCTCTTATTAAATATTTGTCAAATAAACAAATGAATGAATAAAATAAATGGAAAAAAAACCAAAATGACAAAAATAAATGTATAATCTTTCTATAATATATGGATTTAATTCTCCCATTAAAAGACACAGACTGGCAGATTGGATTAAAAAAAAAGACCCAACTCTGTTGCCTACAGGAAACAAAACTCACTGGCAAAGATATACATAGTCTGAAAGTGAAAGGATGAAAAGGATTCAGTTAAGCAGGAGTAGCTACTCTCATATCCAATAAAGAACACTTCAAGCCAAAATTAGAAGAGACAAAGAAGATCCCTACATATTGCTAAAATCCACCAAGAAGATATAGTGACTGAAAATACCTATGTATCAAACTTTAGTGCACCCAATTTCATAAAACAAATGTTATTTGATATAAAAGGACATATAAACATCAATATAATAATAATGAGTGACTTTAATACCCCATTCTCATAAATACCCGTTATCTAGACACCCCTCACACCCCAATCAACAAAGAAACATCAGAGCTAAACTACTCTATAGACCAAATGGACTTAACAGACATCTATATAATTTTTCATTCAGCAATAGTAGAATGCTGTGATGATGGATTTTTTTCATTTCTTTGTACAATTTCCTGTGTGAGTTATACATTTATTTGGGGGATATTTTATGTTTGCAGTTTTAGAATATTTTTATATCTTAATGAATTAAATATTTTAGTATTGTCAGTCAATTCAAATTTGGAAACCATAAAAGTAAAAGGAATTTATTTAGGGTCTTAGGAATTGCAATTCAGGGGACATAGTTCAGATAGTTATGAGTCAGTGTTCCAAAGAAGACAGGGAGTGTTGGAGCTGGAGTGAGTAAAAATTCTATGTTGGGAAGCTACAATTGAAATTGAGAAAGAAGAGATACTGTATGTCAGGGGCTGTGTAACTGCTAGAAGATGAAGTAGATATTTAGTAAAAATGACCCTAAACAAGAGCTCAATAACCTCAGGATATTCATCTTCAGTCTCTGTGTACTGTGTAATTATTCTAATGCCTGCAAAGAATGAAGGTAATTGAAGTCCACATTGCTAGGCAGCAGTTCAAATTGTGCATAAATCCTGTTTCCTAATGGTCTCCTGACTTTGTTTGGAAAAGTTCTTTCAATGTTATTTTCATCATAATTTTTCCTTTGATTTTTAAGGTACTATATAGGGAGGGTAATGAGACGTTTTGACTTAAAGTTGATTAGTCTAATGTCAGTAGAGCAACACCATTTGGTTGGTTTGTTCCTGATATATCCTTTTTCCATTCTTCAACTTTCAATCTTTGCATATTATATGTTAGATTTATCTTTTATAAAAAGCATATAGCTTGAATTTTTTTGATGATCTGGCAGCCTGTGCTTCTTTAATTTTAATCACTTTAAAGCTATTATAATGCTAAGTGAAGTTAGCCAATCCCCCAAAACTAAATACAGAATGTTTTTTTTTGATATAAGGAGGCTGATTCATAGTGGGATAGGGAGAGGGAGTGTGGGAGGAATAGATGGGGCAGAGGGGTTGGAAGGGAAGGGAGGGGACATGGGGTTATTAATGATGGTGGAATGTGATGATCATTATTATCCAAAGTACAGGTATGAAGACACAAATTGGTGTGAATACACTATGTATACAACCAGAGATATGAAAAATTGTGCTCTATATGTGTAATAAGAATTGTAATGTATTATGCTGTCATATATAAATAAAAAAAGATTATATATTTTCCCATTTTTTATTTTAATTTTACCATTCTTTCTGTTATTTGTCTACTTTCTTATCTATGTAAAAATGTCTATATATTTCTGAGGTAAAACAAGAATTTTAAAATTTTCAAAATATCTAATTCCTTTATCCTCTCCTAAATATTCACAATTTTACATTGTGTGTTTTCAATTCTAGGCTCTAAGAACATGTACAAATTTTTCATTTTCTGTGGATAATTATTACTATTATTGTTATTATTTTGTACCTGGTTTGAACCCAGAGGTACTTAATCACTAAGCCAAATTTCTAGACCTTTTTCTTTAAATTGATTTTTTTGATTTGGAGATAGGGTCTTGCTAAGTTGTTGAGGCTGGCTTTGAACTTGCAATCCTCCTGCCTCAGCCTCCTAAGATGCTGGGATTACAGGTGTGCACCACTACAGCCTGGATTCATACTTTTTAAAAAAATTAATAACAATTCTACCAAGGTATCTTAAAGCCCTTCTTCTATTATATCTTGCAATATTTCCAGTATATTTTTATTAGTACTTTCTCCTAAAGTGCCTTCCATATAGGCTTTTAGGTAGCATAATTTCAAAGGTATATGTACCTGAATTTGTTTTTAAAATTATGTCCTGACATTGAAATATCAATATAAGAAAAATTACAACTTATATTTAACTTACATATAACTTCCAAGTTGTATTCTTTTGATACTTTACAAGAATTACTCCATTGTCTATTTACATGCAGTTTTGGTAGGAAGAAGGGCACTGCTCATCTAATTTTCCTTCTTTTGAAGAAGTTCAGTTCTATCTAAAGGCTTAAAAAAACTCCCTGATTTTCATAGTAGCGTATTTCATTATGATGTGTCTGTGTGTGAGCTTTCTCTTATCTCTCCTTTTTAAAACTGCGGCTGTTTCTTCTTTCTTTCAATCAGTGACATTTATCATCTCCATTATTTTTAATATCCACTCCTCTCTAATATTTTTTCACTATAACATGTCATTTATTGTATCATGCTGCATCTATTCCTATAAACTGTGATTCTTAACTTTTTTCTTTAGTTTTTTTTTTTTCTGTTCGCGTTTTTTTCTGTTTCTCTATGTTGTTCTATGCTTTATTCTAGGAGAGTTCCTCAGATTAATAGTCTAACACCATAGTTTATTTTCAGCTTTCATCATTCTACTACTTATCCTATTACACTATTTATTTGGATAATTATAGTTTTATACCTAATATTTACATTTTTTCAATTTTTAAGATTTTAAAATATGAATACTATTTTTTCCATTTTCTTTACTATGATTATTTTAAATCCTTGATGGAAGCTGGGCACAGCAGAGACTTACGCAAGAGGATCATGAGCTTAAGGCCAGCCTGCGCTACATAGAGAGACTACCATCACAAAAAAAAAAAAAAGGAAAGAAAGAAAGAAGAGAAAAAAATAACTTTTGATGGAGCAGATAATATTTATGATCTCTTATAAGTTCTATTTTAAATTTCTGTGCTGGTTACTAATTTATTATTTATCAATTTCAAATTTACCCTTTATTGTTTGATCAGAAATTGGAATTGGGTCCTTTAACTATTTTTCTTTTGCCAGCTAGTATGATTTTAGCTTTGCCAATATAAGACTAGAGAGACGCTGCAGGAAAACACAAATTTGCTTCCTAGTCAGAGTCTCTTGGCAGATTCCTGAAACACAAGTGACTTCTTCATTTCCCAGCTATGAGGCCAATTTCATAATAGAATGAGGAGGCTCCCCATGAACAGCTTTTTCCCTGCTCCGGAGAAGGCAGCTTATGGTAAGTAAGGGAGTGCCCATCTTTAGCATGGTCTGGTAGAGGAGCACTCCATTTTCTTCTTTCCATTTACTGAGCCCTGGTCATACCTTCTCCAATAAAATCTGGATCTTAGCCCTGGAGAATCTCTTCTTTGAAGTTCTCTCTCAGGCTCAAGGGGAGTGGATGATTCTTATTTTTGTTCTAATATTATTTAGGATTCTCTTTTACTAACAAATACTTGGTCACTCCAATCTGCTGTGATTAACAATTTTTTCACCTCCTTTGTTCAAATCTTTAAATAATTTGGACACAATTCAATCATTGTATGAGGAATCCATGACAAGATAGAGTGAACTTAATACATTGAGATGCAAATATATTTGAGTGGAACAGGAGGTGGATTTTAGTAGATTATGTTGGTGGTCCATTCAGATCCCTAGGATCTCTGGCTTTGGTAGGTTTTCTTCTTCAACAGCTCTTTTACAAAGGCCTGCAATTGAGTAATGGTGTTCTTTTCCTAGCAAGAGCCCATAGAGCTTCAAATAGTCTCTTCTATCTCTTTTATTCCCTATAAGCAATGTGGAAGTATAAAAGATCCTACCTTGATCTGGCTTAGAAATGTGGAGTGTAACTCCAGAGTTCCCTTCAAAGATCAGACTGTAGCTACTACCTGCAATAACTTAGCGTGTTACCACATCCTTTTATTTCCCCAACTCTCACCAGTTTCTTCTGGGAATCACTTACACAGGAAATCCTTATCTCAGATTCTGCTTCTGGGAAAGCTGATTTGCTACAGTTAATTCATCTGTTCTTCTTCTTCTATATAAGATAGTGTACGCTGTTCAGATTGTAATTTTTGATATAATTGTACTCATACAATTTTGGCCTTTGGACTGGGGGATACCAACTTCTGTATATGCTAAAGTGTATTAGAACCTAATGTGAGTTTTACCTCTAGTGACATCCAAAGGAGAGAACTCTTAGGACAGAAAGTATTGGGTTTCCTAAGATAATTGGAACCTTTTATGTTTGTTCTTTACTAAGCATCTTTTAGGGGAAGAATTTTCTGTAGTAGAAATGACACCAGGAGGAAGTTATCCTACTTTGTAATCTAAGCAGAAGAACAACTGTCTACATAGTCAATTACATGGTTATTTTAGTCCATACTTCACCCAAATACAATTTTTGGACAGGTTTTGTATTATTCTTTCATGGAACAACCTTACCAACATATGATCATCACCCCCCAATTTATGCAGTGAGGATAGGGTGTAGGTGTGATTTCAAACCAATAACATGAAGAGGACAGAATAAGCTTAAAAGACATTTCTCTAATCTATTTTCTCATTACTACCACAAGCCAAACTCTGCTTCAGACCTCTCTCAGTCTTAGTAGTTCAATCTGCTCGAGGATTTTTCCCTCCCATTTCTACAAACTTTGTTTTTCTCTGTGGTTAGCTTGGGGAAAGAAACCAGCATCTACTACTATTTTTTTTTCTGGAAGAAATTAAAGCCTGCTTTTTTAAATCCCTTAATAAAATACTTAAATGACTAATTATAATTTTGAAATATCTAAAAAATAATTCCTAGATTAGAACCAAAGGAGAAAAATGTCAGATCACGAATCTGAGAATTTGTTATTCTGAAGATCTACAGTGTTGGCATTTTAAAAATACATAATTATATAAAACTTTATTATAGTTTATTTTAAATTCCACGTAAATTTTTTTTAAAAAATAAGCCATCTAAGTTCTCTTTGGAATGAGACACTTATAAGCTTATAAGACACTTATCCCAAGATTTGAAATATTTTGAATGTTTGGGAATGGACACCTACTGGGCTGAAGCCTTTGCTCAGGAGTGAAGTGTCCGGCAAGAGGTTCCTCCACTCATGCAGATGCTGGAAACACTCAGGGATATTCAGGGCAACAAACACTTAGCCAGATTTCTCAGAATGGTCAAGAGAGGCAAAGGGAATATAAACATCACCTAAAAATAGGTTGAGTTTCTTGAATAGCTTGTTGGGATCTTCGCCCTGATTAGACCAGGCCATGGGGAGCTTTGAGACTCTCGGGACTGTTCTGATGAGTAGGAAGTTCTGCTTTCTGATTGTTGTCTCTTGCTGTCTCCTCATCTGTCTGCACAGAGGAGTTCAATACTTCATATGTGACAATTGATGTTATTTAATTAGTTTTATTCTCATGACAGTTATTTAGTGTTTAATTTAAAGAGCAGCTAAGGAAAATGTGGAAACTGATGACATGCAAGAAAAAAGTTATGGTAGTTTCCTCTTGGGTTGTTTTTTCATAATCAAATAATAATATTTTATAGGAGTATAAATATATCATAGATTTGCTAGAATTAAGAAAACAGAAAGTCCTTTAGAATGTATGACACACAAAAGGTAGATTGTTCTAGAAAGTTCTGAAAGCCAATTATTTTCTGATATGAAAGTTAATATGAAAAGATCAGTATACTTTTTAAATTAGTGCACTTTTTATGACTAATAGAAATGTTACTATCATAGGAATGAATGAGAAAAAAATATCAGTTTTAGAATCAATCTGACATTTTTCTTTTTTTTAGTGTTTAATTTTTTTCTTTTCTTTTCTATTTTCTTTTCTTTTTTTTTTTTTGCAGTGCTTATGATCAAACCTAGAGCCTTTTACATATTAGGCAAGTGACCTGCCATTGAGTTATATCCCCAATCATTTTTATTTTTTGAGACAAGGTCTAGCTAACTTGCTGAGGCTGGCCTGAACCTTGTGATCCTCCTGCCTCTGTCTCCCAAGTAGCTGGAATTACAAATATGTTCTACCTGATCCATCTCAGTCTCATTGTTTAAATTAAGGCTCTGCTGGCTTTCTGACAATATTAGAAACACACCTGCTATAAGAATCCCCAAATTGTAATAAGTCATCACAACTAAGAGAATTTTATTTCTCACTTAGATGATTATCCAGGTGGATGTTTCTAAATTGTGGATTGCTGGACTTCCTACTTTACTTAATGATGTTATTTTGTTTCTACATCTTATTCTTCTTACTACCTTTAATTGAATTCAGAGAGATTTTTAAAAGAAGTCTGTAATTTTTATTAAATTAACTTTAACAACTTCAAAGTTTAATGTTTCAGGAAAAATTTCCCTATCATAATTCTGTGCCAATTCCTGCTTTCCCATCTGTTCTTCTTGTTTACTTTGAACCATTTCAACATTGTAAATAGAGCCTCTTTATTCCAAAAATCATTCTTATAAGCAAACATGATGAACTAATCAATTTTGTTGGACTTATGTTTGGCAGAAATTCCATAATTTAAGGGCAACATGATAATAAATTTATAAGTAAAAATATTACCACTCTGGAGAAAGAGAAATAGATGCTCTATATAAAGGCTTCAAACCTGTGGTTCAGCCACTCTTAAGAGTTTGGGAGGGTTTACTTCCCTTTTTTCTCCGACAAAAATTCAGTTGGAGTAAAAGTGAGGGAGAAGGCAGGTGACAGCATCTGTGAATGCTGGAGTTGCAAAGGAGGCAGTGGGTCCCTCTGGATGAATGGGTTCTGTGGTCCTGCTTATGTGAAGAGCCAAGATTGGGGAAAATTCCCTGTCCAAAGGGGTTTGCAGCCCTCACTTCACAGTGCTCAGGAATACAAGTCACAGAAAGGTGGATGCACCTATAGCTGAATATCATGTAGGTGTCCTGGAATCCCACATCATGGAGAATAGGGACTGGGCTGGACAGAACATGTTAAAAGCCATCTATAAGAATATACTCATACTCACTTGTACTTTGATGTTCATGGAGAGAAAGAACTGTACTAAATGACAATTACTGCCAATGGTATGCAGAGTTTAATTTCTGTCTAGTAGATATCCTGGATAAAGTTATAACCTGACACGCCTGAAAAAATATTCTCCTAACACTTAGAACATAGGAGAAAATGAAAGGTTTTTAAACCAAACCATTGCTTTCTGTATTTGTCTCTAGTTTACTGGAAGTTTCTAGCATGCATCTAACTGGTGTTCCTTGCATTCTTATCAAGCACTGGAATCAACTGTGAAAGGCAGTTTTCCCAAGGACCCTCAAGGGAGCACTTGCTTCCTCTGTTTAGCAAAGGCGGTCCCCATTTCACTCCTGAAACAACCTCTAGAAAAGAGCAAATGATGAGGAAACTGAGTTTGCTCAGATTTCACAGAGATAGCTGGGCAGAATATGTCTCAATCAAAAGTCAAAGGGGGCAATTTTTGTTCTTTTGTTTTGTTTTTCGTCATTGCTGTTGCTCTGCTGGGGACAGAGTTCAGGGACCCTGCATGCTAGGCAAGTGCTCTACCACTGAGATCTGCCTCCAACCCCACAATTCCTTCTTAAGAGGAAACCAGCTCCATTTTGTATTCTACTCAGAAGAAACATCCAACAGGGATTCTTTGATTTTTCCTACATTTTCAAGGCAAGGATTGTACAAATCTAAAAAACCCAAAGTAATATAGTATGTGGTGATCAATAGTTTTAGAACTAATGAAGGGAAAATATGTTAGCAGCCTTAAAAGGACTGGCCAGTCTTGTGATATTTTATGTGCATCTGGGCATTCTTTCCAGCACACTTAGTGGCCTAGACCTATATAGGAAATAAACATACCACTCTCAAACAAAAACAAAATAGCAGTGAACTTCTATTTTACATGTTTACACAAAGAGATACCATCAATATTTAAATAAGCTCAAATTTTAATTGAAGAAACAAGGAAAATCTAATGCACTTTTTCATTGAGAAAGGTGTGTATGGTTCATTTGATTTTCTATTCAGAATGAATGAGACTCCTTTCCTGTGGTGTTCCACCCACCAGTAATAATAGCAGCAATAAAAGGTTAATCAATTCTAACTGAGAATGGAAATTATATGTGAGGAAAAGACTGTGATGGTAACAGTAATCCTCATAGAGAATAAAAAGAGATCAATTATTTTACCTAACATCACTTGAATTTTTTGTTTAGTTTTACCTGAGCACCTCTGAGTTTTTTGTTTTGTTTTACTTTGTTATTTGAAGATAAAGTATTTAGTATATCGGTACAGTATCTACTGTCTTGCACTGTATCCAGCGTCTAAATGTTTCATACGCTTTCAATAAATGCTAAACAAAAACTTAACACAATATTTAGCTATGCCATGTTCTGTAACACCTAAATATTAGAAAGGTTTTTTTTGAAGAGAAAAACCTTTATCTAGGCTAAAAATAATACCTTGTCACATAGTAATAATATACCATATAATAATAATATAAAGATCTACATTTAGTTTTATTGTTTTTTCAAATGAGGATAATCTATCATGAAATATTATGACATATCACTAGCAATTAAAATAAAAAGTATTGGGAATATGGAGTGTTGGTAAAAATATGAAGCAAGGAAACTATATGTTGCTGGGAGGAGTATAAAATTGTACAATCACTTTGGAAAATTGTTCGGCAACTTCTACTGATGTATGTGTAGCCTATGGCCAAGAAGTTTCACTTTTGGTCACATATAAAAGACTAATGAGTACATATGTCAACAACAACAACAACAACAAAATATATATATATATATATATATATATATATATAATATTCACAGTAGTTTTATTCATAATAGCACAAAACTGCGAACAACAAAATGCCCAACAACATGCAAATGGATAAACAAATATTTTGGGGGCTGTGGTTGTGGCTCAGTGGTAGAGTGCTCGCCTAACATGTGTGAGGCACTGGGTTCGATCCTCAGCACCACATAAAAAAATAAATAAAACAAAACAAAGGTATTGTGTCCATCTACAACTAAGAAAAATTAAAAAAAAACACAAATATTTTGTAATAGATTTGAAACAGCAATAAGAGGCATGTATTGTTATATGCAACAACATGGATGATAGTCATAAATGGTATATTGATAGAAACTAGTCAAGCAAAGATGTAATATACAATTCTATTAATATGAATTTCAAGAACAGGTAAAACTGATCAATGATGATAAATGAAGAACAGTAGAAACCTTACAGTAATGTGGAAATGTTTTCCCTCTTGATTTTTAGGCATGCATATCTATCTATCTACATCGATATACATAGATATAGATATAGAAAGCTATATATGAGATAAAAGTTTCTTATGCTCATTTTTGCTTTTATGTTATTCTTCAATTAAATAGAATAAATAAAATGTTGATATCCATATCACAGGAAGAGCAAATAAGATAATGTGAAATTGTTTATTTAGTTATAAAACTGTAAATTTTATGCATTATCAATTATATAAATCTTAAACATTATCAATTTTTAGGCTCAACTGAAAAACTTTTGCTAAAGTGAAGTCTATTTTTAAATTATAATGCAGGTTTGTATTATTTGTACTAAATTTGATCCATCTTTTATCTAAATCCAGTTTGAACTAAGCTTTGTTATAACTTTATTCTTAAGTTATCACTTTCACTGTTCCATTAGTAGTGGGAAAATTGTGTTTGTTAACTTTCAATTTTTCCAATAGTCATATAGTGAATTGAGTGTCTCATACATGACAAGCTCCATGTCAGGCACTGAAACAAGCTTAAGTAAGACATAATCTCTTCTCTTACGTCTTCGTGCTTTAGTGAAGCCCAATTGCAAAACAATTACTTGAACTCAACTTAGATACAATATTTTTAAAATGAAAAAAGTCAAAATAGTTTAGTATACATAAAAAACAATAAAAATATTTTCCATTATACATAATCTAAACTAGATCCACTTACCTCCATTTCACTTCTAAGCTTCTAAAAGTTAAAACGTATTTTAGATTGGATTTTAAAAAATCAACATAAAATTATAAATTTCAGATGATTTAAAAGTATGTTAAACATTATAACATTTATATGAAAGTGGATTTGAAATTGCATATTGTTATGAAGAATTTTGTACAATCAAAACTTCCTTGGACATTATCATTCTAAAGAATTATTTCATAAGATAATTTTTTTAAAAAGTCCCTGCTCTAGATTGTGTATTTTCCAATTTTGTTTTTCACTTCCTTATTAGTATTCACCCAGTGAATAAAATATTAATTTATATCTTTAATATTCTCAAATAAACATGTTAGTTTGCTTCCTAAAGTTTGAAGTGTGGCATTTAAATATGAGATTTCTGTGTTCAGACCTTTGGACGTTACTTGAATGCAAGAGAATACTTGAATATAAGTACTCAATCCCATGATCCCATATTTCAAATCTTTAAGCACAGTTTGGTCTTAGAAGTGTTCAAAGGATGCACAATATGCTGAGCAGCATGTGATCATTTGAACGAAAGATCTGAAAATCGCATTTCACTCTGAAACCTCTGGAGACCTTTTTTTTTATGATTCAGGTTCAGAGAGACCCCACTCTGAAAGGTAATATATCTTTTTAAACACCAGTTTTCCTATTCTCATCTCCCAAGGTTTCATTTCATAAAAAAAGTTAGTTGACATTATAAACAGATGCTGGGATGTACTCACCAACTCATGAAATATTCAGCATAAGTTTAGCAAAGCATAGCAAAACCACTTATTAGGGAAAAATGCATAGGTTGATAGATGACCATGATTATCAGGTAAATTATTCATTTCTCTTCACAAAGCAATCACCCAGTGAAGACTCACTCATTATTTACAAGTTGTCAGGGAGTAGGAGGCGAGGAGCATTGCCATGTGAGTTGCAGAGAAAATCTGGAATGCCCCCCAAAATGGAGCACAATGGAAATCCTGTTGAAGCCCGAGTAATCATTAATCTGGGGCTACAAATTTGCAAAGGTATCAAATTAATGTTTGGTGCTACAGAAATAGACATCAAAGATCCAAAATTATGTCCTTCCAGAAACATTAGAGATGTAAACAAAATTTAATGACAATTCTATATTTAAAAATTCTTAAGGACAATTATAAAAATTATAAACTAGAAGCAGCAATAAGTAGATTGCACATTAACATATTTCTATCAGAAAGTGAAATTATCAACATTCCATCTATTGGATTATACTCTAAATTATTTCTACTCTATAAGTATTGAAAAAATCTTAAACCTACATATGAATCAGATGATACATTATATAACTTGGTAAGCAATGATATTGATTTCAGTGGGCACTTTGTGAAAATTTTAGAATCACCTTATAGTTATATTCTGTACAATTGTACAAGAAAAATTATTTGCCATTTGAGCCCACATTTTATTCTCATTCAGAATCATCAGTAAATATTTATGACCTGTGTTTTCCAGTTGTACTTGAAGTTGGTTTTGAGGATGAGTCAGAGAATGGTCCTGCCCTCTCATGTCTATAAACATTCTTGGAGGACATAATAAAATTGATGTCACCTATCTTAACTGAAAACACAGGAGTTTTGCCTTCTAGCTAGAAAGTAATGTCTTCACAGCTCATCATCCATGAGTCAATCCTATTTTCTCTCAGGGTTTGTTTGTACCACAAAGTTATTATGTAGCTTATAGTTAGGGCACAGCAATGTACTAGTTTATTCTGCAATGCAGGACTCAGCTCTTACACGTATTTGAACATATTCAGAAATAAGTATGTATCCCTTATACATAATTCATATTCTTATGGTTCTCTTACTGCAGAGATTCAATAAGAGATCCAGTAGGAAATATATGTTTATATAAAAAGTAAATTGGGAAACCTAGTCCCATCTCAATAAACAACAACTCCCTCTGGGGGAAACTGGAATATGACTGCTCATGTTATACTCAAGATTAAATAGCAAACCACACTGCAAAGTAATATTCAGGCTGAAGAAAACTGAAGCTCTCATTTAATTTTTGCCCCTATGAAACTCTCTATATAATCAACCTGGCAAGTCTAAATGTGCCCTAGAATTGTGGAATCAAAGGACCAGGGACCAGAAACATTAAGAGTTGGCCTGGTCTATCTTTCCACCTGGACACTGAATTATAGAAAAAGGCCAGGTGAAAACTGGGTCTACAGTAAACTCACTAAAGAACACAATTTTTGTAAATGAATGCTTACAATCACAACGACAGAAAAATGCTGTACTGTGAAATCTTGGATTTGAATTTCTATTTCTGCTTACCTTTCATTTTCTGCTTTACACTCCCTTTTGAAATTTTAAGTCCACAATTAATGGCTGTACTCTTCTTGATTACTTTGCCTGCAGTTGGCTTTTAAAAAGTTTTTGACTCTTTTATTAAAAAGACTTGAGTGAGGTGCATTTATTGGTACTCTTTACATTGAAAAATGTCCAAAACTGGATGTGGATTAACATTTAAGAATTGAACAGTGAGTGCAGGAAAGCCTGTGGAGAAACACTGAAGCCAACAGAGAAAGAACAGTTGGAGGTTGGAAAGAGAGGTGGGGACTAATAGGAGGTCTTACACCCCAGACTGATTCCAGCAAATAGTTCTATGAGTACTGAATAGTTATAGAAAATAAGGAGGAGGAAGAGGTTTTAAGAATGAGAGGCCTAGAGCATGGACACAAATAAAACTGTCCTTTTGCATATGCCTATACTGGGTAACCCAATGATTGGTAGAGACTTTCTCCATTTTGATAGATCCCATTCCATTACTCTATCTGTTCAAATTTTTCTCTTTGGAAGGCTACTTTCTTTAGGTTATTTTAGAGATGCTACTAGGTGGTATTAGATTCTATATCATTAAAAAGATTTCCATTTCCCACCTCTTTCTCCTCCCTGTCTTCCTTCATCTAGCAGTTACTATGGCTCAGCTAAAGGCTATAATCCAGGTTCTGGGGATACATCATTGAACATGATATCCACCATGGGATGTTCATAGATTACTTTGTGAATCAGGCAAATTATACACATATTTTAATTTTTCTCCACAACCACTAAGGATTCAGTGCTCAATAAAATTAAGCACTAAAAAAAGTGTGAGGTCACCTATATTAGTCATCTCAGGTGACCATAACAAAATACTAATAAATGAGGTGGTTTAACCAACAGAAATTTATTTTATCATAGTTCTGAAGTCTGAGCATCCAGAATTAAGGAGCTGGTATGCTCAAATTCTGGTGAGGACACTCTTCCTGGCTTATAAATGGCTACCTTCTTCTTACCACTTCAGGTTATGGAGACAGAGTTCTGGTGTTTCTTCCTTGTTTTCTAAGAACTCTGGTTCCATTGGATTGAGTTCCATCCTTATGATCTCATTTAATCTTATAACTATTGTTTGGCCCTATCTTCTATATAATTCCATGGGGGATTAGGGCCTCAACATTACAAATTTTGGGAGGACACAGTTCAGTCCATGCGATGAATCAAGATGAATCAAGTGAGTCTTCAGTAATCCTTCTCTCCTGCTTAAGCTCATCTAGACTCCCATCATCCTAATCTACCCACTGGGGTCAAATATTTCAAATTACATGATTTCCAATTCAAAAAACCTTTGTCCTCCCCTTTCTTATCTCCAAGCTTATAGAATTTAAAACTTAACTAACAAAATACTGTTATGTATAACAATTACATATGTGTTTTATCTGTTCTCGAGGGCAATGTCCTAATTATTGTTGTATAACAAATTATGCCCAAACTTAAGTGACTTAAAGTGAGAATCACTGTTTATTACCTTGCATAGTTTTTGTGAATCAGGAATCAAGGGAGGAATTTGCTGCATTGATCTGACTCAAAGTGTTTGCATTAGTACTTTTACTAGTCTTCTCAGGCTACCATAACAAAAAATCCAAGATCAAGTGTCAGTATAAGTGGTTTCTGGTATGGCCTCTTCATAATATGTTTTTACATGGTCTTTCTTTTGTACATGTATGAAGGAAGGGAGATATCTGACTTCTCTTTCTCTTCTCATATGGATACTAGTCCTATTTGATTAGGACACAAACTTTATGATCTCTCTCTCTCTCTCTCTCTCTCTCTTCTTTTTTCTTTTTTGGTGGTGCTGGGGATTGAACACAGGGACTTGTGTGCACAAGGCAAGCACTCTACCAATTGAGCTATATCTCCAGCCCCTCTTTTAATCTTAATTATGTATATTATGGCCCTTTCACCAGGTATAGTCACTTTAGGGGTTATGGCTTCAACATATGTATGGGCAAATGTGTAGTTCAATTTATAATAGTCTGTCATACCGTTTAGACATTAAGTAGAGATGAAATATAGAGGTCTGGGGCAACTGGGAGCTGAATGAGTCTCTCTGTACACATATTCTAAATGTGTTCTCTCCATGTTGACCTGTTTGGGCATTCTGCACTGATTACATGGAAATTGGCCACCCTCAGAGCAAGTGTCTCAAGGGAGTAAGGTGCAAGAATACAGCATTGTTGTGGTCTTACTTCAAAAATAATGTTTAATTACTTCTGACACACTGTGTTTATTGAGAAATAAAGCCTACCCAAGTTCAAGAGGAAGAGACATAGATTCTACTTCCCAATGGGACGAATATGAAAGTCATATAGTGTTTTAGTTAGGGTTTGGTTTTTTTTTTTTTTTTTTTTTTTTTTTTTTTTGCCTGTGACCAAAAGACCTGATAAGTGCAACTTTAGAGAAGTTAAAATTTATTTTGGGTCTCGCATGTTCAGAGGTCTCAGTCCATAGATAACTGGTTTCATTGCTCTGGGCCCAAAGTATAGCAGAACATCATGGAGGAAGAGTGTGGTTGAGAAAAGTGGCTTAGGACATTACTACCAGGAAGCAGAGAAAGATTCAACTCAACAAAAACAAAATATAAACCCAAAGATATTTCCCCAGTGACCTACCTCCTCTAGACACACCCTACCTGCTTACAGTTACAACCCAGTTAATCTCTATCAGGGGTTCAATGCACTGATTAGGTTAAGATTCTCTTAACCCAATAATTTCACTCTAAACTTTCTTGCATTGTCTCACATGTGAGCTTTTGGGAGACACCTCATGTCTAAATCATAATTCATAGCAAAAAGAGCATGTGGGTTAGGTTGTGTTTGCTGCCCACCTGCATTTTAGAGTGTAATCTATTCAAAGTCTAATGATTTAAATATTAATGTCCCATCTAAAAAGTACCTTCTCAGTAATATCTAGATGTATTTAGCCAAATATCTGGGTACCATGGCTTAGTCAAGTTGTCACACAAAATTAACTGTCAGATAGTAATGATGATGTTGGTCAATGTTATTGCTAAGAGCATTTAAAAATTTTAAACCCATGTTAAAGTTATTTTTGAAATTATCTCAAACATCTTAGTTTAACTGCAATAATCCACAAACCCACTAGTGTCATGGGGTTACACAATGATAATTTCTCATCCACACCAAACCCCTAATATCCACTGGCATATCAGATTTTTTCTATTCATGCCCCTGCCCATCCTCTGTTCTCAGCATCCTCTACTCAGCTGATATACAGATAAATGGAGAGTGTGAGGAGAAGCACTGCCTAGGCAGAAGGGAACTGAGAAATAATCTAGCAGTGTCTCAAATCATCGGAGGATATCATAGACTTGGTAGACAATCATAAGTACAGACATAGGCCATCACCTGGGGACATGGACTCTATCAGGAGCTGCATTCCTTAAGCAGCAAAAAATAAAATGAGGAGTAGTAATAGTAGGACTGCTGCTATGGTTTGACTGTGGTCCTCACAAATTCATGTGTGAATAGTATTTGGAGGTGGTTCTTTGAAAGGTAATTAGAATTATATGAGATCATGAGAATAGAGCTCCCAAGATGGGATCTGTGGCTTTTTTGGAAGAGGAAGAGAGACCCAAGCTAGCATGATCATCCTGTCTTGTCATGTGATGCCATTTGCTATGCAGTGATGCAGTAGGAAGACTCTTACAATATGCTGATGCCATATATTTAGCTATATATTTACCTCCATAACTGTAAGCAAAATAAACCTCTATTTCAGGTATTTTGTTATAGTAACAGAAAACAAACTAAGATAAAACCCAACTGGGGTGATCCATATTCTTTTTAAAGTGTCCTGCCTCTTCATTGAAATTTGATCAAAGTTGTACTACTTCCCATTCTGTAAATATACATGAGGCATAGGGCCTCTATTTTAACTTAAGTATTTAAGAAGAGAGAAGATTCTACAAAATTTCTCTTTGCTGGGAAACAAGAGATTAAAAGTAAGGCTCTAGGCTTTAGATCAATCACTGGTTCCATCTGGTGAATGCTCTCTTTGATGGCCTCATTTAGAACTTCAAGAGATTTTGCTCAGATTTAAAATTCTCATTACAGCTCTTGCCAAAGCGTCTTAAATGCAAAGCAATCTTAACTTTAAAAATTTAGAAATTGCTGTGGGAGATGTATCATTTAGAGCCAAGAACTGAAAACAGTAAGATAAAATGGGTCAGGGAAAAAATTCTAGCAAATTCTATAAGACTGCTGGTCTCTGAAAATAAAATAACAAGACCTTCATTATGATTTTTAAGAGTCTTTTTCTATGTAGAGCTATATTCATTTTTCTGAAGTTTGTAGGTCCCACCCCAATTCACAGGGATGCATGAAATATAGCTGATATGGATTTTTCTGAACATTTGCCACTTCCCTTACTTTGGAATGAATCCCAAATAGACTTGGTTTTTATAGTTACATGTTTCTTCTGCTCTTCAAGCAATATTGATCTCCTTCAAAACCATGTCTTTCTCTTCTAGAAAAATAGATGTGTCTATTTCTGCAGTGTATCTGATATGGCCATTTTCAGTGGAAAACAAAACAAAACAACAAAAACCACATTCTTTTGTTCCCCAGCAAACACTACATTTTATGATTAAATTAACCATGGCCTATATAATCCCTTAGTGGCCACTGATTTTAATCTTTCCATATAACAGCATCTTATTCCTATAAGATTTAAGGATATTTTGTTAACTTCACTATATTATCTGCAAGGATCTTCTCCATATTTTATAAAGACTCCCACAACACTTTTCCCCCCAAATTTTAATGTCCAGTGAATTCACATATGTGTACTTTTCCTTGTATCTTTTCTTTCTTAAATTTCTAATTTTTACCATCTTCTTTATAACATAAAGAAACCATGTAATATTTCTTTAAACAGAATGGAAAGGAGAGAATAAGCAGCAGGAAAGTGTGCTGAGCCATCACAGTGATAGATTGGCAATATCTCTGTAATTATTTCTATCATAACTCTTACAGTGATAGCACACAATGACTTCAATAGAAGATGAATGTATTTAAGTTTTCTTGGGAATGTCAAACACAGTATGCTAGAGAGAGGTGCAAGGCATATTGCTGAACATTCATAATGCCAACAAATTGGAAATAACTTATTGTAAAACTCTTTTTCAAAACTGATGCTGTATTCCCTCTCTTTTCTGTATAAATGAATGGGTAAAGAGGGTAAAAATTTCTAGTTTGTGATGGAGATGCAAGGAAAGGGACAGAATCTATATTTAGTGAGTATTCCCTTTGGGTCAGGGCTGTTTCACTTAAGTTTTCTCATTGATCCTTGCAATAATATCTTAATTGTTGGGAGTGGGTAATTGTTCCTGTCATATATGTAAAGATACAAAGGCTCAGTTCAAATAATAATCAGAAGGTTGAAATGTGGATAAGAGTCTACACAAGGATTTGACTCTGGATAGTTCCAACACTCTGCTGTGGAGCCTGATGCATATGGAATACATAGAATTGCTTCGAGCATATTAGTGTGTCATTCATAGGAAGAACATTCTACCTTCAAATCTGTACATTTTAGCACTTGATGAAAGTTGATCAAATATTATTTAATTGGTCATGATGTTGATTATACATGAAGTGACACTAAAGACTATGCATTTGAACTTAACCACACATTCTATTCATGATTTTATGCATGACTAAATTAAAACAACTGAAGGGTCATTAAGCACACAGGATTGATTACTAAAACATCTTGCTGAAATTGTTTTCTTTAGCTTTCATTGAGAATGATGGAAAGTGAATTATCATCATTTTCTAAGTTAAGTAGATAGTGAGTCCATTTTCCTCAGCTTCTTCAATGCCTAGCTCCTCGGAGCAATCCACCTTTAATGAATAAGACCAATAATTGAATCTTCTATCCTGTGCTTCCTCACACACTTAATGTACCATAATACTTTGCATGGTAATTTATGTCTGGTCACTTCAGGTTCTGTAAATGTGTTTGGAACATAATGTATACTACTCAGTGAACTGGTTAATAAGCTTTTTCAGAACAGTGATCAACGGTTTAAGTGTTTGTAGGGAGGTGTATGGAGGAAGAGGAATGGTGGGAGAGAAGGCAAACAGATTTAGCAAAAATAACAACAAATGAGGCTAAGAATTGACTTAAGAAGTAAGAGAAAAGTCAAAGGAATGGTATCATGAGTCAAGAGAAGGAGATTCTAGAAGGAGAAGAAGATTGAATACTTAAGAGAGATGAGCAGTATGGGATTGACAGGATGCTAGTTGTTTTAAGGAAGTGATCGATGACAACTTGATTAGAGTGATTAACCAGGGAGGCAGGATCCAATCAGAGAGTTGCTGGAGATGAGAAAATGGAGGCAGAAGGGGTATGCTACTTTATTCTTCTAGGAGCTTGATGATAAAGGAGTGAAAGCAGGTAGAATAGTGGTTTGGAGGAAACTGAATGTGAACAAAGAGTTTTAGAATAAAAATATTTGAGCATATTTAGAGATTGAAAGGGAAGGAAGAATAGGATAGGAATAGATTGGAGTTAAAAAAGAGAGGAGGCAGATTTAGTTAGTGCTAATCATGTATGACTTGTACCAGTTTTACTAGAGTTGAAAACTTGGATTTATGTTTTATTAGCTGTCTGAACTTGGGCAAATCTTAGTTTTGTCACTTATTAAACGGGGATAATTTAGGGCTTTCATGAAGATTAAATGATACAGTTATTTAAAGTGCTTCACCTTGTGACTTGGCACATGGTAAACATTCCTTTGATAACATTATTATTATTGTTGTTTGAAAATTCCTAAATAGAAATAATAGATGAAGGAATTGGTACCCAAAGGAAAATAAGAATCTCTTTTTCTCCCTGAGAAAGACAGATTGATGATGTTATAGCTCACATGTAAGAGGTAAGCTGAAGGAAAAAAAGTATCAGAATCAAATTTCTTGTTTTCAAATAAGAGAGTTATCTGTTGAGAATAAGGGCTTAATTATTAGAGATATGATTTGAAGAAAGCAACATTGTTCCATTGACCAAGAGAATTATGAGATATAATGGCGAGTAAAATGATGGCAGAAAAACATGGAAGATAAAGAGATTATATCACAAAATTTAGTGTAGCTTATCTCTACTGTTATATGTGCTTTGTCTCCAGCAATGTGAAATAATCTAACAAAAAGAAATAATAAAATAGGTATTTTGGTTCTTTGAAGTTGAGGATTAGAGAATTTGTCAGGTTAAGTTGGAAGGGCCATGCGATTTGTGAGGGATGGTAACAGAAGAGCTGAAGTGGGTTTTAGACGGGATAGGGAAGAAATGAATCCAGGAAAGGATAACAGATTCAAGAATAAATTACACTGAGGTTGTAGGTCAAGATCAGTGTTTCCAGTTATAGGAGGGGGAAGTTGAATTAGAGAATTTCAGAAGTTCAAATTTTCAGATGTTGAGGATGATGATGATGATAATAATAATAATAATAATAATAATAATAATTTCCAGGTTTATTACTTATGTTTAGTAAAGGTAAAGTTTGCAGGATAGAGTCATCTTTTATAAGTGCATCAGAGAAGATGCTGGGAATCAGGCCTTAGTCTTAATCATCAGGCAGGAGAGATCCAGGAAATGTTTCCTTCTTGCCTTCCAGGTCCTCCATATCAAGGTCAAGATTTCTTTTGGGAAGATAAGGAATCCTGAAATTTGGGATAGGGACATTTGAGTCAGCACACTTAAAAATGTGAATTCCCACTTTCCTCTAAACTCTAATAGTCTGAAGAAACACTTGTGAAGACTAGTGTTCACTACTTCTTAATGCCAACATAAATAGCACATTCTCCCCTTCCTTTCGCCTCTTGTCAACATAACCAGCTGAGGTAAGGCTGAACCTTTAAAGAAAAAAAAAAAAAAAGACTTAGCTACTTTCTAGCTACTTTGCAAGATTTGTGTGATTAGATTAGACCCACCTTCCCATGTCAAGATGTTTAACTTTATTGTATCTTCAGTGCCTCCACCTCCTTTGCCATATAATGTAATAGGTTAACAAATTCAGGAATTTGGTATGTGGA
Source organism: Marmota monax (assembly GCF_021218885.2). Classification (NCBI taxonomy): domain Eukaryota; kingdom Metazoa; phylum Chordata; class Mammalia; order Rodentia; family Sciuridae; genus Marmota; species Marmota monax. The sequence continues at coordinate 2,627,997 of NW_026694256.1, read as the reverse complement.
CACCTTTGCAGGTAAAGCATATTATTTTGCCTCCTGAAGCTATCTACCTTTCAAGGATTAAATGATATATCATTAAAGAAACAAACACCTAGTATAATGCAGTAAACATTAACAGTCTTCTTCTCTGGAGATTAATCTCATATTTTAATTCCTTTTGTATATTTTGATATATTTTAATTGTTATGCTGTATAAATTAAATACTATGGTGATTTGGTGGATGTTACTTCTGTCTCATTCATTGAAGCTGTTAAGTATCTTCCCTGAATTCCCAAACCATCTGAACCTAACTTAAAGTTGTTAGAAAAGTATGAGAACTGTTGGGTTCAAAATGATCTCACATCCAAAATTTTAGTTTCAAGTAAGAGCTAAATTTATCTCTTCAATAGATATTTATGTAGTAAATACATACACCCTCATGGGTGCTCGGGGAAGGGAGCTTTCATGTAGGTTCCCAATTAACTCAGGCTTGAAGGTAAATTGTCATTTTTCTTACTCCTTTTCTTATGTGTATGATGGCAAATGGAATCATTAACATGAGAGAAAACTACTGCTTTCTTAAGGGGTGACTTTCTCTTTTAATATTGTTTTAATTCTTGCTTTCTTGTAGAATATTTCAAGACCTGCAGATTTGTGTAAAGTTCATGTTTGTACTTTATCATAAATTGGAAATGTCATTAAACATACATTCAATTAGAGAAATAATTAAATTGTTAACCATGAGTTTTGGCAGTTTTCCAATTTTGCATTAGCTATTTTGAGGTCACATTTGTGATTATTAAGCTTTACATATGGCTACAGTCAGCAAAAACAACTTATTTAATCAATTGTGATTATAGCTCAAAAGACGCATGATCAAAACCTTTTACAAGTATAAATGAATGAGATTATATTTTTTATTCACTGAAAATAAAGTTTCTTTTTAGAGAAAGAACTTTTCTTATTTAAGAAAATAATGAAATATTTTCTTTCAGTTTAGTGACTTTATGTCCCTTCAAGTTGGAAGAAAAAATACCAGTTTTTATGATTTAGATGTGGTATCCTCCAAAAGCTCATGTGAGACAATGCAAGAAGTTTTGGAGGAGAAATGATTGGGTTATAGCTTAGGTTACTAAGTGAATTAATCCCTGATGGGACTAACTGAATGGTAACTGGAGGCAGGTGGGGTGTGGCTGGAGGAAGTGTTTCATTGGGGGCGTGGCTTTGGGATATATATTTGTATCTGGCAAGCTGAAATCTCAGTCTCCAACGTCCCCCACCCTCTCTCTGCTTTCTCATCACTATGTGAGCTGTTTCCCTCTGCCATATTTTTCCTTCGTGATGTTCAGCCTTATATCCAGTCCTGAGGAATGGAGCCGGCCTTCTAGGACGAAGGCCTCTGAAACTGTGAACCCTTAAATAAACTTTTCCTCCCTAAAATAGTTCTGGTTATATCTTTTAGTCACAGTGGGGGAAAAAAGCTGTCTAAAATGCCAGGGAGTGTGTGTGGGGGGAGAGAGAGAGAGAGATGAAATTATGAAATCAAGGAAAATGGAGGGAGAGAGACCAGAGCCTAAACTGGCAGAATTGTTCAAATAATTTTTAGAAAAACAAAGATATCAAATATAAAGTTTTCTTTGTTGTGATATTACTTTTAACTCTCCACGTAGCCCAACTTTCTGTAAAGCATAGCCTTTTATAACACAGAGAATGGGGATTCTTTTTGGCAAAAGCTGAAGAGGAAGGTTGAATTCCTCGTCTTAGTTGGCACAGAAGAGACAGAAAACAGCAATTTCATGACACAGAATTAAGATTAAAATTTCAGTAGACAAAGAAAGAATAGCCAGGGGTATATCTGGAATAGGAAAATCCCTGGGTCTTTTGGCCAATCTTATTCCTGAGAGGCAAAAAGAGCCAAATTGATTCTGGGTCCACTGAGTGTGATCTCAGTGTGTATAGCAATCATTTCTGCATTACTAGCTGCAGGGCTTTGATCAAGTCACTTTGTCACTTTCAGTTTCATTTTGTCCACCTACAAAAACTGAGTAAAAATAGGGCCTTCATGAGTAGTTTTCTGTGGGAATTCCATGTTAAATGTTATCATTGTAATTGTTGCTTTTTGCTACTATTAATTTTGATTATGCCTCTTTTTTTTTCTTTGCTTCTTTCACACCTAGAGGGCATGATTATTATAAAAATCCCAATAAAGATGTTAAATATTTACGGGCATGGGAATGAAGAAGAATTGAAGTGAATATAACACAAATTAATTTCCTTTTTGTGCTACTCATCTAAAATTCTCAAAAAGTAGTTTATCTTCATTGTGTCTCCTTCCCTAACCCTATTCACTCCTCAGCCCACTGTCTTTCTGCTGCCAGTTACTGTTCCTAAAATACTGCTCACGTAAGGGATGTAAGTATGGCAATTGAAAAATTAATTGATACTCCCTCCCTAATTTTGATTGGACATTTCCTGCACTGGCACCGTGGTCACCCACTATTTCATGTTATATCCTATACTCTTCTATATGCAGTTGCCCTGGTTCTCCTCATGTATCTCTACTTCTTTTGGGTTTCCTTAACAATCATCTTTTCTTCCATATACCCTGTATCCACTCCACAGTACTGTCCCTGCTACCAAATATTTCTATCTCTCTACCTCACCTCCACCTCCCATATACAATTCTTTTTTTTTTTCCCATGTAAAGTTCTTCAGGTAACGGTTCCCTGAGATTTAACTACTGTTGTACATTATTAGTTTCCAAGTCTGTACCTTTATTTTCTGAATTTTAAACCCATTTATTTAAGTGTCAGCTGGGAAGCTCTATGAAGAGGTCTTCAAATGCTTACATATACATCCAAAATTAAATCTATTGTCATTTCTCCCTGAAACTGTCTCCTGTTCTATTATTTTCTATTTCATTTAGTGACAAAATACATCCAAAATATATCTTATCACTTGAGTAGAATTCAGTCACCCATATTCCTTTTCTCTCACACTTCTTCCTTATGTCTAATAAATCAGAGGTCTTCAAACTATTTTGATCTTATACCCATTAGTGAAAAATAATAATCAGGTACTTCAAAATGAGTTCATTTAGATATCATCTATATGTATTATCAATCCATCTATTAAAAGTAAGGATTGTATATTTTATTTTTTAAGATAAGAATTAGAAGTTCTAATATTAATCTCCTACAACTACCCTATTGTCATACTATCTGATTTGGGAGCTCTTTGCAATAATTATTAAATCTTGCTAACTAAGCATGTCAAAGTGCTTAGCATCTATAAACACACCAAATACTCAATTTATCTTTTATTCCTTGCTTCTTTCCACTGCTCTGGTTCAGAACCTCATTACTTCTTGCCTGGAAGATTCCTGTTGCAAATGTCTCATTTCATGGCTTCCTGACTCTGCACGTGTCTTCTCCAGATTCTCATGTGTGTTTTATTTATTTATTTTATTTAAACCATATAATTATATCTCTTCATTCCTCTGTGAAATCCTCTTGTTAACTTGTCATTGTCTTCTGGATAAACTGGTCTGTCTTTCTAGCTGGACCTGTTACTATTCCATTCTTTTTGTATTTTCTCCTTCTTAGTTCACTTTATATTTGAAGTAAATTGTTGATAGTGATTTTATTACTTGGTATGTTAGTTATATTTTGTGTAGCTAAGGGAAAGGAAGCATCAGATAACATTAGGAACCACAAAGTAGATTCTATGTCCCATAGAACAAAAACATCTTGCCTTGTCTGCTTCTTACAAATCCATTGTTTGTACTTGAGTTGGAGTGAGTAGATGGACAGGTATATGCATCTCTTTATTTCATAGTGTAATAGTAGTCACACCTTTGAACATCTTGTCTATCTGCCCACATTTAAGTGTGACTTAGCTGCAAAAGGATGAGAAGGGACTCATCGGGGAAAGCAGACCTATAGCAGTTCTTTCCCAATAGAATAGTACCTTCTAGGAATGGTCCAGCTCCCAGAGTTTGACTTAGCATTTTCTGAAATGCACAATAGCCACATCTCTACCAGAAACATGCAGAAGCTGGTGAGTTCTTACTTGGGGCTAGAGTTTTGCATTAGGAGAATCTGAGAGGGAGAAGTGAGAAGGGCTCAGAGAGGATACATCTTTCATAGTCTTGCTGTTTTGATAACAACAGGTATAAGCAAACTGTGGCCTGTGGTCAAATCCAACCAGCAAACTATGGATTTGGTCAAATCCAAATTCCCTTCTCTCTCTGGTTTTGTTCATTTTTTTTCAGAATTTAAATTTATTTACATTTCTTGGATTTATTTTTATGGCAAAAAATATCTGAAAGCTTTTCTTATAGCTTTTCTTTTTTTTAGATATACAACACACAATTACTCACTATAGTCACGTTGAACTCTGCAATAGCATAACAGAACTTCTTAGAGTGTCAATGATTTCTACTCCATTATCTACATTTTAAAATTCTGCTACATTTACTTAAACATTAATTTCTCTTTGTATTAGTCAGTTTTCCACTTCTGTGAAAAAAAATACCTGAGAGAGATAACTTAAAAGACAAAGGATTATTTTGGTTCATGGCTTCAGTCCATGGTTTATTGACTCCATTGTTTTGGGGGCTCTGGTGAAACAGAACATCATGGCAGAAGAATGCAGTGGAACAAAGCTGCTCAATTCATGGCAGCTGGGAAGCACAGAGAGAAAAAGAGAGAGAGAGGGAGAGTAGGGTCCAGAGACAAGACCCTTCACACTCCCAGTAACCTACTTTCTGTAACTAGGCCCTAAGTCCTGAAGTTTCTGCTACCTTCAGATATCAACAGCTATGACCCCATATATGAACTAATTCATTAGTGAGGTCAGAGCACATTAGTGAGCATTGCTGCATTGGGGACCAAGCTTTTAACACATGAGTCTTTGGGGGACAGTCCACATCCAAACCGTAATACTTTCTTTATTGCCTTATGTATTTTCAATGCCTCCTTTTTTGTGACCCAAACTTCCTTTTCACAACCTTACTTTTTATAATGAATCTCTTTTCATTCTTTTAGGCTTATGTTGAGTGTTTTGTCATCCCAAATGCTTTTTCCTTGGCCATTGGGATTAAACAGACTCATATAAATCTATAATATTTTATCGGTAACTCCACCATCCCGGAACTGAATCTAGTTAGAGATCAACATCTTGCCTAAAATCCAGGGCCACAGCTTTTAAATAAGCCCATGTAATCAAAGTGGATAGCCATGACTACTTACTATTTCAATATCTTGGATTACTATTTAACCTATTATCTTTTCTCTTATAATTCCTAATACCCTAGACCATCCTACATTTTGCCTAGTGACCTTGCATCCCTGAAAGTCAAGGCAAATAAAAGAGAAATATTACAGACTTCTTGTCAAAGTGCTTAGCATCTATAAACACAGCAAATACTGTACTTTCTCTCCTGTAATTATATCTTAACTATCTTTGCATTTATCTAAAGTTACTTATTCTCCTTGTGTACGAGATTTACATTCTCTTCTTGTCTAGTCAAGGACAGTGGTTCAAATAATATGTATATTTTTTGTCTCTCTTACATCAATTTCACTCTCTATTGGATTCTTCCCAGCACATAGAAACAATCTATGATTTCTTCTGGCTCAGAAAACAAAGCCAAACAAAACTAAATTTATTAGGTACTAGATGATATTAAAAACTTAACATGAATCTGGTTTGATGTGACAGTGGTATTGCTGCAAAGTCCTCATCAGTTGGCACTGTATAGTGAAGTATTTTTTTAAAGAGAGAGAGAGAGAGAGAGAGAGAGAGAGAGAGAGAGAGAGAGAGAGAGAGAGAGAATTTTTTAATATTTATTTTTTAGTTTTCAGTGAACACAACATCTTTATTTTATTTTTATTTTCATGTGGTGTTGAGGATAGAACCCAGCACCCCGTGCATGCCAGTCAAGTGTGCTACCATTTGAGCCACATCCCCAGCCCCTAGTAAAGTATTTTTAAGTGAAATAAAATGAAGTTTAAGATATACTTTAAGAATATGGGAGAGTATAAATAAAATTATATTAGAAAATATTGATAATTGTCAAGCTTGGTGATGGGTACTGGACTATTCTCTGTTCTTTTGTGTTCTTATAAAAATTCTCTAATAAAAGGCAAATTAAACAATAAATTCTTCTCTCCACCCTTCTTTCCCCATCAGCTACAATCCTATTTCTCTGCTCACCTTGGCTGCCAAACTCCTTGAGTCATCAGTATTTATTGTCTTTAATTTCTTTCCATATTTCACTTTTCAAACCTGCTCCATTTATTTTTGTCCCTCCACTCCTTTGAAATTACACTTTCTAAGATCATTTATAACCCCCATGTTACTAAATTCAGTCAGCCATCTTTGTTAGTCCCCATTCTATCAGCAGAATTTGATATGATCCTTGACATTCTGTCTTCCCTTGGCTTTCAGCTCAACCCACTCTTCCGGTTTTCTTTCATTCCTTCCCTCTGAAGTCCATCTGCTTAGTCCTCTTAACCTCTAAATCTTGGAGAAACTCAAGTCTCATTCATTGATTTTCTTTTCTGTTTACATTTATTCCCTTAACAATTCTATTGTTTTAAGGCTTCAAAAATATATGTAACCATCAATTCTCAAATATCTATCTAAACCCACATATATCTAATCATATACTCTACATCTCAAGATACAGACACATATATAATTATATATTCTACATCTTCACTTTGATGTCCACTACATATTTCAGCTAAAATAACAGACCAAACTCCTGATTATCTCACTTCTGTAACTTGTAGTTGTTCGGGTCCAAAGTCTTTCAGTCTTTCTCAGCTCTTCTTTGTAGCTATATTAAGTGTACCAGAAAATCTTGTTGGATCTACCTTCAAAATATGCCTAGAATCTGAACCTTACGTTTCACATTCACTATGACCATAATATCTTTGCTAGGATTATTGTAACAGTCTCCAAAGCAAACTTGTGAACACAGTATTCTCTCCAGTTATTGAGATCATTTTAAATTTACATATATTTCATAAAATCTATCACTATTCCAGTAGTTTTCATGCTAACCTAAATGGCATTGTTTTAAAATTTCAGTTACAATTGTTTGATGCCAGTGTTAGGAAGTATAATTGATATTTAAATATTTGCATCACAGTCTTAACATTCTGTGACCTTGCTAAATGGAATTATAAGCTCTGGTAATATTATTGTAGATACTTGAGATTTTCCATGTAAACAGTCATGGTCTGTGAATAAAGACCATTTACTCTTTTCTTTTTCCATCTGTGTGTGTTTAAACATTCATGTACACACTTGTTCTTGGTCACTATAGAATAAGAGTAGTGAGGAGATCATGCTCTCTTTTCCTCTGATCTTCCAGTAAAAGCATTCAGTTTCTCACCATTTTGTTTATGTTAGTAGTTATTTTATACATATCGAGAAAATGCCTTCATTTTTTAGTTGAGAATTTGTCATGAATACATTTTTCACTTGTCAAATGTTTTTTTCTGCATCAATAATGATGGCTGTATATTTTTGCTTTCATAGTAAGTTAACATGGTGAACTAAATTAATTGATTTTTTTGAACCAAACTTTTTTGTCCTAGAATGACTCAATCATGATATATAGTTGTATTTTACTGCTAATAATTTTTCGAAGTATTTTTTCATGATTTTTTTCTATAGTTTCATTTTATTGCAGTGTATTTTTCTGGTATTAGTAATAGGTTTATGTTGGTCTAATAAAAAGAGTTGGCAAGCATTTCTTTGTTTCTTACTTTCTAAAATAGTTGATATAAAATTAAAATTTAGACAGATTTATAGATTCCCTAAATCTTTGGAACATTTCATTTTGTGAAGTCATATTGGCCTTGAGTTTCATTTGGGGGAAGTTTTAACAGATATACAGAGGTGTTATGATAACAATCTGTCTATTTCATGAGTCTACCTATTTCATCTATCATTTTCAAACATTAATCAGATATATTTTCAAGTACTATCTGAAGGTGCCTTCATTTGGATCATCTCTTTCTGGTTATATTGATTGCTTAATTCTTAACTCTTAATTATAGGCAATAGATCTATTTTTTTTTGTGTGTGTGTACATGTACTGGGGATTGAACTCAGGGGAACTTGACCACTGAGCCACATGCCAAGCCCTATTTTGTATTTTACTTAGAGACAGGGTCTCACTGAGTTGCTTAGCACCTCACTTTTGCTGAGGCTGCCTTTGAACTTGGTGTCCTCCTGCCCCAGCCTCCTGAAATGATGGGATTAGGCATGAACCACCACACCTTGCTGTTTGCTGATATTTTGTGTCTAATCATTTTTTATTATTTGTGTTTTATACAGAACAGGAACTGAAATAAATAGTATTTATGCTGTCCAGTGTTCATACCTCTTTTCCTACTTAACTTTTGGAATGAGGAGTTAAATCAATCTAGTTGTTTCCCTAGGTTTGGGTTTGTTGTTACTATAATTATATTATTGCATCACAGTCTTAACATTCTTTAGTAGAAAACTGTTGCTCTGTTCTTAGTATAAGTTCCGGGTTTCTGGGTTGGGAAAAGGAGGTAGTGGCAGTTCTGAGTTTCACACCCAGCCTGAGCTCCATCCTTCTCTTTAGAGGGCTTTCCAAGTCAGTACCATGGATGGGTTTCCTTCAGTACTCTTTCACCTCCCTAGTGGCAGAATGCCATTGTTTTTCTCTTGGTTCAAGGCTACAAGTGCTCGTATTGCTCAACACCTCTGTCTTTTTTCTCCCTCTTTAGTCTTATGCAGCTTTGTGTTCTTGAGCCTGAAGAATGGACTTCCCCATTATCCCTGGTCCTTCCTCCTGTGTCTGCTGAACTCTGCCTCATGTCTTTATTGGGTCTTGGGTACAACCAAATTTCCTGACTCTTATTACAGCAGGCCTCTGCTTTCTATCAGCATTAGACACTGAGTATGAGTGCATTCCCTTTACTCCAGTGATAGATGGTTTTGCTCAGCTGTAGTGCATGGTGTGAAATGTGTCTTTTCTATTCTACCCCAGAGACTGGAGACCTTTTCTTGGGATTTGGGGGCAGGAGTGCTTTTTAACCTTTCCCCGACATCACCTGGCATTTATTTCTATTCTTCTCTCAGTGTCTACCAACATTCATGTAGAATAGGGTAATCAGTGCAAGAATTTTACTTTATGAAAGACTTGAATGAAGGACACTGCTGGAGTTGAGCCAATTCCCCATGCTACAGCTAATTGTTATATCCATACCTGTGTCTCCAAGAGAGACTCTTCTAATTCTCCTGTTCCCCAGGCGTCCTTGTGAGCTGATAGTGAATTGTGGTGTTAAATTGCTGGCAAGGGTGTGTAGCATCATGTTGTGTCTGAAGCTCAAGAATTTAGGGATTTTGAGTTGTCATGCTAGCCCACAGTCAGCCTTTAAGATATATTAAAAGTTTAGCTTTTTCTTTCATACTTGTGTCTGTGGTTGGCACCTCTTCTTCCCATGTTTCACCAAGGGCAAGGAAATTTGTTGTTCCCATTTCTTGGAAAAACTTACCATATTTTGAAATTTGTTCTTCTTGGTTGTTTTGAAACTTTGCCTCTCTGTTAGGCTCAAGTCAAATTATAACTTTATGAATTAACTCGATTTTCCTTGCAGTTGGAATGTGAGTGAGAATAATGTGAGTCTGTGTACATCTAAAGTCAAAGGAGAACTTTGTCATCTTTGTATCATAATTTGTGATGTTTAATTATAAGGAAATTCTAAAAAAATCTTGGGGGATCTTTTTTTTTTTTTACTTCATCTACAGAGGCTTCTATGAACACTGAAATTCTTATATTGGTAAGAATTTCATTTTAGAAATATTTAGATGGTTTTGATTCCAACTACCTCAAACCATGGCCCTAAATTTGTAGTATAACATGTTTTTAGCAGTCAGAAGAGAGTCTTTCAGGGTTTCATATGCACCCACCGTGCTCTTTCACTCTCAAGCCTTTCTGTAGCTGCCCAACCTCAGGCTCTCCTACTTGCTCTTATTCCTCATGGCAAACTCTTACCTCATCAGCTCTTGTCTTCAATTCTACTTCAGATATACCCTCACCCTCCCCCCCCCCAATCTAAGTGAAGCCTACTTCTCCCCTACTGTATTCTCATAGAATACCTTATTTATTCCCTTCTCAGCACTTAATCATATTTTGCAATTTATGGACACATTAAGTCATTTAGTTAGCCTCTTCCACCTTATTAGTTACATTTGACCATTGACCCTGTCTGGGCTGTTCATTGTGTTGTTGACATGCTTTAAGTAGTACTTTACCCAATGCACAGTATTTGCTTGAATTTTTTGGAATAAATAAAATCCTTATGAGATGGAGACTCTAGAGGGAGATGCAAGGGTAGCTAGAAAGAGAGAAATTCAAGGCAGATTTCTAAGCCAAGTTTGGTGTAGAGAAACCAAAGGCCACTTTTCAGAAATGGAATCCATGGCCAGGGCCAAAGTAGGCCTTATTTAAATCTGTCCTTAAACAAGTGAGTGAGAAGGCAAAATGAATATTTGCTTTGAGTTTACCTCGAGCTTAGTGTAAGAAGTACACACACAAAACTGAGATGAAGTGATCATGCATGAAAGCTTTTGGTGTACCCATGAACACAAGAACTCAGAGAGAACATATAGAATCGAACATAGAAGAGCCTTTTATATATTGGGTAGACAGCATTTGACTGCGTTGTTTCATAGCAACCATCTGCTCCAAAATTAGTAAAGAGGGGGCAGATTGTAAACAGTTTGCAAGAATTTGATTACCTTTTCAAGAAAAATGAAACCTATTTTTCATATAACACTACAAAGTTGTGTTTTAAGTGAATTAACCCAGCAAAATTAACAGACTGCAATATAGGAGATTATTTTTGTTAAATGGATAAGGAAAGGTTTCATAAAGAAAACCCCAAAAGGACAAATCATGAGGTTAAATAAAGGATTAATTTGATTATTCAGATCTTCAAAATTAAAGATTTCTTTTAAATTATGGCTATCATGAACAAAATTTTCTGACATATATAAGAATGACATAGGTATTTACAATGTCTAGAACTGACAAGAAATATGTATCTATAACATACAAGGAAGTTTACAAAAATTACAGAAAAGCTACAATGAAATGTAAGAAAGGTTGGAATAGACTGTTCACAGAGCAAGTACTGAAAAAGTTATTCGGCATCCAAAGTAATGTTTACTATCAAGTCTAGCTGTGATAATTAAGGATGGAAACATGGTGGACATATGCTATAGTATATGATGCAACAGTTGGAAGTCACAGTACAGCTGTATAACTACAACATGAATAGACCTTATGAGCCAACATTTTGTGATGAGTATTAATGTTTATAATAATAAGTAGCATTTACATAGTGTTTGCCATGTATCTACTAATAATCCTGAAATGTCCTATTATATCCTCATTTTGGAGAAAATAGTTTATATGTATAAAGTCAGACAATTAAGTGGACATTCCAGTATTAGAACTTGGGCAACCGTTTGCAGAATTGTCACTCTGAAGCCTTCACTGTATGCCTAAGAACTACGATGAGAACATTAGTACAATATCATTAAAGGAAGTAAAAAATTCATGTACTCCAAACTACAATACATGTTTTTGTAGGATGCATTAGCATTAAATGATAGTGAAGCATGTTAAAATGGAAATACAAAGAAATAATTGAATAAATACGTCAACGGAGGGTTTTTGCACAATCCAACAATGATTGTGCCCAAATGGAGGAGTAGGATTCATTTAATTCCTTGGACATGTAAGAGTAACTTCATCTTAAAGTTTGTACTTAAACATGTCTTTTTTTCACATATTGATACAAAGAAAGGCTAAGAAGCAGTTCCAGCAAGAGCCCCAAAGCACCAACAGCTCTGAGGAGCAGATGCTGGTGAGTAAGAACAGTGTGACACACAGAGAGAAGAATCAGAAAGGAGAAGAAGCAAACAGCAAGATGATTACAAGAGAATACTGATTTTGGGCTGGGATTATGGCTCAGTGGTAGAGCGCTCACCTCGCACATGAGAGATCTTGGGTTTGATCCTCAGCACCACATAAAAATAAATAAGTGAAATAAAGGTATTGTGTCCAACTACAACTAAAAAATAAAAAAAGGATACTGGTTTAGCCACTTTACTGAGAAGAAACTGAACTTTTTGTTCAAGTTGTTTAATACCTAACACAGAGGAGATCACAGTTGAGCATTTTTGTGACCTTACTTGGAAGTCAGCCTCTGTCATGTGGGTAATACAGAATACCATGAGCAGGATTTATCTTTTCTGTGCCTAACTTCATCCTTTGTATATAGGCTCTGTCCTCATTCAGTAGTCATACATTTAATTCAAATAAAGAATTGGTCTGTTTGAATTTTTGTGGATGTCTGATAAAAACGTGGATTTTAATGAGCCAAAAAAAAAAAAAAAGAAAGAAAGAAAGGAAGAAAATAAATGTCCTAATGATCAGAGAATGAGAAACAAAACTCACAAAACAAAATGAAACAAATTGCTGGTTAATTTTCATTCTGCACTTTGGTATACAGAAATATATAGCAACTGGAGATTAAGTGGTAGAAACAATATTTGTCAGATTTAGAATAGCAAAAAACAAAGGCAAATGGCAGTACTAAAAGAAAATGTAAACATTTTCTTGTTTGGAGGGCCATGTTTGCTTGTGACTCTTAGATGCAGAGGCAGGTGATAACATTAAAGTCACAGAGCAGCAAGAAAACCAGTCATCCTCAACAGTTTTCTTACTAATCACTTGAATCACCATTTGGTTTCTTCCAAGAGAACTGAGGGTCTTTTGGAAACTAGTTTTTTTTTTCTATTTTAAGATAAAGTTAAAATTTTCCTAAAATAAAAATAATACTCATCACACAAGTGATAAAAGAGGAAAAGGAATCCTAATTTTTTTCTCCATTTTAAAGAATTACCTCATTATTATTTATAATCTTGGCACTAGCTGATAAGTGGTGGATGGGCCTGAGGAGGCTAGTGACCTACAAATCTACAGTGGGAAATTAACATAGGAAAGACTTTTCCACATTCTGCATTCTCTGTACATTCCTGCGACTGCTATTTTTAACATGCCACTTGTGTTCTTTGGCTTTTATGCTGGAGTTCATAATATCATCTTCCTATAGCTTTCCCTACCTCTCTCTACTTCTCAAAATTTAACCATTCCTTTGAAACTTCCCCCAAGATCCTACCAATTCAATTGTACTTTCCCAAATCTACTGAATGCAAATTAAAATGCCACTTGCTGTGATTTGGATAAGTTTCCCTCAAAGGTTCATGTGTTAAAGGCTTGATGGCCTTCCTGTTATGATAGGTGGAACCTTTAAAAGGTGGGACCTAGTGGGAGGAAGTTAGGTCACTTGGAGTGTGCCTTGAAGGCAGTATTGGGACTCCAACTCCTTCCTCTATTTCCTAACTGTCCTGAGGTAAGTAGTTTCCTCTGCCATGTGCTCCCACCACAATGCACTGCTTTGCCACAGGCCCAAAAGTAATGGGCCACCCAACCATGGACTGATATTTCCAAAATAAACTTTTTCCTCTTTTCAAGTTGATTATCTCAGTGATGGAAAACTGACAAACACAGCATTGTATTTTAATTCTATTCTGTGACCTATCAGGTATGCTTAGGACTATAATAATTTGTATTTACATATTTTGCTCTCTTCCCTTACTCATCTTTGCTTCCCTCATTATAAATGCTCGTATAGGGTATGTTTTCCATAAATAAACATGGAATTGAATTAGAACGTTTCAAACATGGTGAATGCAGTTTTTTCGCAAACTAAATCTGATGGTCCTGTACAGGATGGATTGGGACATGGAGATCATGGAGTCAGAAAAAAACTGTTCACAAATGCATTATGATATTCAGACATAAAGTAATGAGGGTCTGAAAGGACAGTGACTGTGTACTGAGAGGAAATGGTGATTCATAGGGAGATACTAGAGGGGAAATGACAGATTGTTATGAATAATGATGAGGATAATGATGATAGCTTATATTTGTATAGTGGTTTACAGTTTATGTAGATGATTCCAGAACTACATATGCAGCTCTGACTCCTGAGAATCAAGTGAAGTGATGTGATAAATAATCATATGTTAAAGTGAAAAAAATGCATGACATTCTTGTATCTTTCTGGGAAAGGCTTGTTAGCTTCAAAGTTGGAAAAGATATATGGTATAGAACATGTTGGCAACTCAGAGTTCAGGTTAATCATGGCAATTTAAGAGTTCCTGCACTTCTCATCAGGGGGTAGTCAGGAGATTTATCAGAGGAACAGTCTCAGAAATCCATTACAACAAGTGCCTTGTAATGAATTACAAACACCAGTGTTATTTTTAGCAAACATTTCTTTAACCCCATGGATTTTGTGGGAGCTATGTTTTCCTTCCAGAGGCATGGAGGCAGAACAGTAGTTCCTTCCACCTGAGGAAACTTTTGTTTTCTGGCTTGTTTTATGTTGGTGCAAAGGCTAAAAAGTGAGCATCTTTATTTTTGAAGGACAAAGGGCACAGAAAGTTTTTAACAGGATGCCTCTGTGTCGCTTGCTCTTGTGCTATAGGCGTGTGGAGCCGTAAACAAAGCTGAGTTGCAGCAATCACAGAGACCAGGTACTGTTTTTATAATTGTAGAGTTATGTATCTTTGAATGAGTTGACCAAAGTGTCCCCATCCTTTTAATCAGGTTAATTGTAATACAAAGCACCATGTCCTTAACTGGTACCTGCTTAAGAGTTTCCCACCACAGCTAATAAATGAAGCTATTTACTGCATGCAAATATTTAATTGAACTATTTCCATCTTAGCCAGCTTTCTTTTATAATGACAAAATACCTGAGAAAATCAACTTAAAAGGAAAAAAAGGGTTATTTGACTCATGGTTTCGGAGCTTTTAATTCGTGGTCCCTTAGTCCCTTTGCTGTGGGCATGTGGCAGCATGGTGTATCACTGCAGGAGTGTGTGAAGAGGAAGCCTTTGTACCTCATGGCAGCCTGGAAGCAAAAGGAGAGGAAGGGGCTGGGGCCCAGCTATCCCCATTGAGGACATGACCCAATGACCCAACTTCTTGCCCTGAGGCCTCACATCTTAAATGTTTCACACCTCCCATATCCCCACAAATTGGGGACCAAGCCTTCAATATGTGGGCCTTTGGAGGACATTTCAGCTCCAAAGTATAGCAATTTATATTTTATATATTTTTTTTTCTTTTTCAAATTTTATTTGTGGGAAGGACTTGGAACTTTGTCTTACTCTGCAACAGAGAATTATATTATTTTGACATATAAATTGGTGCCACCCTCTGGGTATTCCTTTGCTCTTTATGGCTGTCAGGGATAGGGAATAAAAGGAAATAGAAGATCAAATCCAAAGTCAGTTCCTGAGAGAGAAGTAAAACCTTCAAGTCCTGCTTCCCTAAGGAAATGGAAGATGACGATTTGGTCCAGGACTGAAAAGAGACTGAAGGAGCATGGGAAGGAGGCAGAATTGGAGAACTCTCTAGGTAGAGATGTCTCTCTTAGGATGCAGGGTCAATGCCTTGGCTCCAGTGAGGTTTGGTGAGTAAAAACAAGCCCCTGTTAAGACTAAGCTTGATGCAGGTGAGGAAAACTTTATATTATTTGTCCAACAGAATCAGGAGGGAAAGGAAACCACAACCCTATTTATGCAGCCTCAATTTCAGTTCTAGCTGACTGATGTGAATGTGGCTGCTAATATGGTGAGTGGGAAATATAATGGATAGAGGGAGCAGTGGGTGGCAAAGAGGGAGAATGAATATAACTTGGATTTGGGGTAATAAATAGATTGTAGCTAGTTGTAAGGAAAAAAATGAGCTTTGGTTGGTTAGTTTATGGTAGAATTAGAAGGAAAATGATAATCTGATTGGCAGGGAGCTGCCGTGTCAGAATGTCTGGGTGGGAAGTAGCCCCTTTTATATTTCTTTTAATGGGATATCATGGAAGGAATCTACTGAAAAGATCACTTGGGCATACATTGGTTCTTTACTAAGTAAAAAACAACTATATTCAAATAGTGCCTAATGGATATGACTTTTAGGAATGGGAACATGTGAGTAAGGAAGGAATGTATTTTTCCTAGGCTTGGGATAGTTCACATTCATGAAAACAGATTGCTAAGACTGTTGACTGATTTGTGTGGTATGTTAGCCAATGGTTAAAGGAAACTTGGACGTGGACTCAGACATCTTTGATATCTACAATGACTCTGGGGCCTTTAAAGTATGTACCCTTTGCAACCCTTTATTGGCTTATTGTAGTTTGCTGACCAATATAGTATGTGAGTCCAATCTCCTCTACATATTTATTGCAGTATTTTTATTTCTGACAACCACAACCCCAGGGGTTACCACAGAGTTTTATGCTTAGAAAAATGAATAATGGAAAATATTGAAAAAGAGAAGGAAAATAGTACATACCAGGGACAGTGAAAACAAGTCTTACAAAAGAAAGGAAAAAGAAATTAAAATCTAGAATTAATCCACAACAAAATCTATTTCCAAGACTGCAACTGAAGTTTGTGTGGACTTTTCCAATAACAGCTGCATTGTAAAATTGTGTAAAGCTGCATCTACTAATCAGGAAAATCCAAAGATTAGAATCAGGTAAGTTGCAGTTGTTTGAATAAATGGTCACATTGACTATCTGCTTAATTCCAGGGGGATGAAATCACAATTTACACAATGATTTTTATCTAGAAATACTTTAATTAGAACACTATCATTTACTATAACCAAACAAGGCAGGGACATTTAAAGTAAATAATTTAGAAACTATTAGTTGTGAAGAATAAATCAAGAAACTAGCATTTATTGTATGCTACCTCATACTAGCTGTTATGTTCATTTACATATATGCATTATTTTGTTCAATTTCACAGAAAACCTAAGAGAGCTAATTCTTGACCACTGTGGAGATGAGAAAGCAGAGGTACAGACAGGTTGAGAACTTGCTCAAAGAGAAGGTCTTACTTTTTTTTTAATGTCTTGAGAATGACAACAGCAAAACACAGAAGGAACAAGGGAACTTAAAACATCATCACTGTATAAACATAATTGTAAAAATTCAGGCGAGAAAAATGAATAGATTCTGGAGAATTAAAACAAAATTTTAGTTGTTGATGGGCCTTTATTTTATTCATTTATTTATATGTAGTGCTGAGAATCAAACCCAGTGCCTCACCCATGTGGGGAAAGCACCCTACCACTGAGCCACAGTCCCAGCCTTGATTTTGAGGGAATTTTGGGGAATTTCAATGAGGAACATGTATTTATATAGTCACAAAGCAGCTTTCCACAATTGTTTACTAGTTTAAAAAAAAAGTAAATATGCAGTGCAGAAATCAGGCTATAGTCAACAAATGATCAATAGTATACCCTATAAAAATTATGGGAATCTCGTGCCTCTGGATGGATATTCTGAGAAGGATGAAACATCATTTTTTATATTTAATCCAAGGTGCATAATCAAAATCTAACCATGAAGAAAAAGCAGAAAGTACACATTGAGGGATATTTTATAAGGTAATTGACCATATTCTTCAAAACTGTCAATGTCGTGAAAAAAAAAGAATTAAGATGACAAAAGGGACTGAAGTCACCAAAATTTCAAGCAAGCTAATGTAATGATGATACCAGGGTTACCACCTACTAAGGTTCACCACTTGGGAGCACATCACCAAGGTGGTAAGAAGGGGAAGTAATGGGATAGACTAAACCTTGTTTGCCAAGCTGGGAGCCTTGTGCAGGTTACTCCAGCCAGGGGGGAATTTGTGTAAAGAGGCCATAGGGGCAAATAGTTTGAAGTTTAAGCCAGAGAAAGTACAAAAAGCAAACCAAAGATTAATTTCTCTCATGATTTTCGATGTAAAAGTACTAATAAAAGGATGCAATTGAAAACTCAGAACGTATTAAGACCAGGGAGTTTTATTTCAGAAAGAAGCAGATGGTCAATAAATGTGAATGTCACAACCCTTGTTCATGAACAGATCCAAGAAAAATTAAATATAATTATTTTAACATGCCAAAAAGATTTGATAAAATTTAACATCAAATCTTAATGTAAACATTCTATAGACTATGAATATATTTTCTTTCATGATCAAACCAATCATGCCCAAATATGAGAATATGAACTTCAGTTCTAAGTGAGCTCCTATGAAAAGAGAAAAAAAAAAAACTGAAAATAGCTATTAAGTATAAGTGAAATGAGATGGAAGTAAAATTAAATATATCAATCATTCCATTAAATGTGGTTATATGATTCCCCCATCAAAGACATACATGTATGCACATACACCTTCACATGTACATACACTTGAATTATTGGTAATTTGCTGGCAAGAAGGACACGGTATTTAAGGTTTAGTAATCAAATTATTTGGACAGAAGATGCATAATGCACATGACAGAGTAAAGGCTTAATAAATGTTATACTGTGTGTTCTTGTCTCATTAAGGGCATATAACAATATAGACCTTCCAAATGTGAATTAAATTATTGGACACTTTATCTTTATTATTGTTCTTAAGATTATTGGTTATCTAAAATAGAAATATAAGGTCAATACACCACAGAAATGCTAACTAACATTTCTTATTTTACAGATAATTATGAGTGATACAACATGTAATGTCCCAATAAAAACTACCTTTTATTAGACTGAAAATTAATTCCTAAAATACATATTCCCCCTAGTATTGGTAGGATTCATTATTAACACATATATAAAGTAAATATTTTATAACAACTTCTTGCTCTCTAAAATCCTTGGAGAAATCTTAAGGCAAGTTTTTAGATTTTGAGGAAAAAAAATCTTTTTTAAATAAATGGAAAATCTGGCATGAAGAAAGACCAGTAAGAGGTAAAAAGAAATGATAAATTAAATGGATTTTACCACCAAAATCTTCCCCAAACAAAGCATGTTTATGAAACATAAAAATTCAACTGTTCTTTAAAAAAATGTTAAGACATGAAATCGTTGATGACTGACTGATTCATTTCTGACACAGACTATGTGTACCCTGTCTCCTGCCTCTTCTTTCCCTAGGACTTTTCCTTTTCTTTATAGCATTTTTCACAATTCTAGATTTTTTTTATGAGTTTGTTTTGCTTTTTAATGTCTGCTTCCTTCACTAGAGCCTGAATTAAGAAAAGAATCTTAGTCTTTACACAGTTACTACATGGAAGTTAGCAGAGTAATTGGCCCAGAGTGGTGCTCTACCCATGTTTGCTAGTGAGTAAACAAATAAATATATGAATGAGTTAGGTCAGTAAATCAAATCAATGATCAGTACATATAATTAGTTAATGTGATTGCTCCCCGAGGCAGGCTTTGCCCCATTCTTATTTCCTTTTGATTTGACAGATTAAAATGAAGGGATAGCATCTTATTGTTGTATGTTCAACAGAACTGAACAAAATTACTGGTAGTAAGATGGACTGTCTTTTATTAGGGCAGTGTGAATAATGAGGGAAGGTGCCTGCCTGGTGGTTTTAGACTGTTTGCTAGTATGATGACTTGTCAGTTGATTTTACTTAGTTTATATAACTATTTTCTTAAAGACCTAAAAATGATAATTAAGTGGTTAAACCCATGCAGTAGAAGAATCTATTAGCAATTACAATTCACATTTAATGTGGTTCTGGTATTTTCTTCCA
Source organism: Marmota monax (assembly GCF_021218885.2). Lineage (NCBI taxonomy): Eukaryota > Metazoa > Chordata > Mammalia > Rodentia > Sciuridae > Marmota > Marmota monax. Next base: position 2,608,291 of record NW_026694256.1, on the reverse strand, counting down.
AATTTTCTGCATTAGGATAATATGGTCTAGGGAAACATTTCTTTCTTCAAAGCTCAGCATCTTACTTTGATAAAATAATGCACTTCTGATTTCTGTGTTATTTATTGCCTAGCTGTACTAGAGCTTTTGAACAAATTATAGCAAATTCTCTGTCTTCCTTTGTAAATGCTTACAGTTACACACATTAAGTCCCAAGTATATAGTTTTTATTAAGTATATTTCTATAACTCTAGATCAACAATTGCAACTGCAAAGAATATACATAGAAGTTGGTAATGTTCTTTGACAGATCTATTCAACTGGCTGTTTCGCTCTTTTGTTACTCCAGGAGGTTACTCCAGGAATTGCTTTTCTGAATTTTTCTGTGATTTCCTGGTCTACAGTTGTTTCCTGTTGCAAGGACACATGGAAGACATTTTCTCCCCAGTTGATAGTTAATTTGATGTGTCAGTTTGACTTGGGTGCCCAGGTTAAAAGTTGTTTCTGGTTGTGTCTCTTTAGGGTGTTTCTGGAATGAACTCTGTAAGGTAGGTAGTTTCCCCCAGTGTCTATGGGCATTATCAAATCTGTTCAGAGCCTGAATAAAACACAAGATGAAAAAGAAGGAATTTACTTTTTGTTGCTGTTATCTCACTACTTGATTTAGGAGGGCTCATCTAATTGTTTCCTATCCTCAGACTAGGATTTTGTACTGAGTTGCACCAATGTCTTTTTGGGGTCTTCAGCTTGCTGACAGCAGAGAATGGATTTCTCAGCTTCCATAACTGCCTGAACTATTTTCTCATAATACCTCTCTCCTCTCTCTTTCTCCTACACACATATATGTGTGTATATATATATATATATATATATATATATATATATATACACAATATATAAATATAAATACATATATCTAATATATTTATGAAATATTTATATATACATATTTACATGTTCATATATATTTAGATATCCCACTCATTCTGTTTCTCTGTAAGACACAAATACTTCTAGTCCTTGGCATTTTGGCTAGAAGGGAGCTTCATTAGGACAGACTGTGATCTGAAGTTTGCTTTATTTTATTCCTTTGATTTTTATTGGTTCCTTTATTTATACATGACACTAGTATCCATTTTGCTATAATTATATAATCATGGAATGTGTCTTATTATAATTAGGACCCCATTCTTGTGAATGTACATGATGGTGTGATCCACTCTGGTGTATTCATATATGTACATAGGTAAGTTATGTCAGATTCATTCCACTGTGTTTTCTTTTCTTGTGCCCCTCCCTTTCCTTCCTTCCCCTATGTCTTATCTACTAAATTTCTATTCTTCCTCTCTCCTCCTTATTGTGGGTTAACTTCTACTATCAGTGAAAACATTTGATCTTTGGCTTTTTGGAACTGGCTTATTTCACTTAGCATGATAGTTTCTAGTTCCATCCATTCCCCAACAAATGTCATAAAATCATTCTTCTTATTGGCTTATTAATACTCCATAGTGTATACATACCAAATTTTCTTTATCATTCATCTGTTAAAGGGTATCTAGCATGGCTCCATAGCTTAGCTATTGTGAATTGTGCTGCTATATACATTGATGTGGTTGCATCACTGTAGAATGCTGATTTTAAATCATTTGGATATATACTGAAGAGTGGAATAGCTAGGTAAAATTATGGTTCCATTTCCACCAGCAATGTATGAGTATACCCTTTTCCTTATATCCTTGCCAACATTTACTGTTGCTTGTATTCTTCATTGTTGCCATTCTGATTGGAATCAGATGAAAGCTCAGTGTAGTTTTAATTTTCATTTTCCTGATTGCTAGAGATATTGAACATTTTTCATATATTTATTGACCATTTGTATTTGTTCTTTTGAGAAATGTCTGTTCAGTTCCTTTGTCATTTATTGTTTAGGTTATTTATTTATTTATTTTTGTTAAGTTTTTAAAGTTCTCTATACATCTTATAAATTAATGCTTTTCTGAGGTGCAAGTGGCAAAGATTTTCTCCCATTTAGTAGGCTTTCTGTTTATACTCTTTATTTTTTCCTTTGCTGTGAAGATGCTTTTTAGTTTGATGCCACGGCATTTATTTACTATTGATTTTACTGCTGGCACTTTAGGGCCTTATTAAGGAAGTCACTTCCTAAGCTAATATTATGGAGTCTTGGGCATACATTTTCTTCTGTGTGCAAGGTTTCTGGTCTAATTTGTAGGTCCTTAATCTACTTTGAGTTGAGTTTGTGCAGGGTGAGTGACGGGTCTAATCTCAGTTCGTTACTATGGATTTCCATTTGTTGAAGATGCTATCTTTTCTCCAGTGATGTTTTTGGTGCCTCTGTCTTGGGTGGTAACTATTTTAGGGGGTTTGCCTCTGTGTCTTCTATTCTGTTCCATTGGTCTTTATGCCTATTTTGGTGCTAATACCATGCTGGTTTTGTTACTATAGCTCTGTAGTATAATTTAAGGTCTGGTATTGTGATGCCTCCTGCTTAACTTTTTTCACTAAGGATTGCTTTGTCTCCTCAGGGCCTTTTATTTTTCCAGATGAATTTCATGATTGCCTTTTCTATTTCTATGAAGAATGTCATTGGAATTTTAATAGAAATTGTATTAAATCTGTATAATGCTTTTGGTAGTATGGCCATTTTGGAAATATTAATTCTGCCTATCCAAGAACAATGTGAGATCTTTGTGTCTTCAATTTCTTTTTTTTAGTGTTCTGTAGTTTTCATTGTAGAAGTCTTTTACCTCTTTTTGTGAGATTGATTCCCAAATATTTTTTTTGAGGCTATTGTGAATGGAATAGATTTTCTAATTTCTGTCTCAGCTGATTCGTCATTGATTTATGAGTTCAGAATTTTTCTGGAGGTTTTTTTTTTTTAATCTTCTACATAGAATCATGTCATGGGCAAACAGATAATTTAAACTCTTCTTTTCCTATTCATATCCCTTTAATTTCTGCTATATTTTTAAATGTACCCGGGATTTTGTTTTTATTCAGATGCACTGAGACAACAGATCAGGAGATGATTGCCATTAAAAAAGATAGCTCACAACTTATTGTTCCCAAGAGGAAGAGGGACACAGTGTTGCTGAGAAAGCTACCTTCTGAGAAAGCTACAGAATTGATTAGCAGGTACAAGGGACTAGGGGAAAACATGGGTCAGTGCCTTGGTTGTAATTTTCCTAGGAAGGAATGGGTGGGGCAGGGTAAGCAACGGAGGCAAGTTTAGGATTGGAAAGTGAATAATTTTGACAGTGTGTGCTATATAGGTGATCCTAGTTGCCTGGTATCTGACCCTGGAATGACTTAAGGAAGAGGAATATTGGCTGGGTATGTGAGATTTAAGGAGGTGATTGGGGGTTATATGCTCTAAGTTGTTTGGCTTGCCGGTGAGAGGTGTGCTCTTGATGAAGCCATCCTGAATGTTGTAGTCTCTCCCTTTCAGTGAAACTCACATGCCAGAGCATCAAGAATACAGAAAAGAGGGAAACATAGTTTCCATACTCACCACACCAAAGCAGCTGAAGGCTGTTCCTGTGCTGCAGTGTTTAAGTATAACAGCCCCTTCCAATCATATACACCACTACCCGCCACAGCAGCTTTATGATGTATCCATCAGCTCTTTCACTATGCACTGATTTTGTGCTTACAGGTTGGTTACAACAGATGAAATGTTAACAATGCAATCAACCTGGCTATATATTTTATGTAGACGGATAAAAAGTTAGTTAAAAATTAAATCTTAAAAAGTCCCAAAATATATTTAAATTATTGCTGCTGTCAGTGTGTGTAATCAGTCAAAGCCATTTTAGTTCCTCTTGATTGTGTAAGAGCTCTGACCTATAAATCTAAAGAGCAAATCTTTCCTCAAAGTCCTCTGATGAACTCAAATTAAAAGAGATGAATTCAGAACCCTTAGCATAAGGCCAGGCTCACACTAAATACTCAGGCTTTCTTTTTTTTTTTTTTTTAGCTTAATTTATTTTTACCATCAACCGAAGTAATTTAACTATCTGTCATCCAATGGTGGATGAGTACCTGTTGATTTCTCTCTTTGACAGGTCAGATAATTTTTTTACATGTGTCCTTTTCTTGATTCTTTTACACATTATATTAAACTTATTAGGAGGAGAGAGATATCCACTACTCCAGGAAATATAGAAAGTAAACATTTATAAAGTTCCATTATTTAATTCTCTTCAATTTTTGTATTGTCTATTAATGTGCTTAGTTATGTATAAACAATTCCTACTTTTTGTTGATGAAACTAAATAGACTTAATAAAAATAGAAAATAAATTGACTTATAAGAAATAAGATTTCTAGTCACATCTCATGACCAGCTCCCCATTTTTTTTATAAGCCTCAGAAAACTCTAAGATTGCAAGATTGTGTCTCCTTTGTAGCTTAATGTTTCTTGTGGTCTGCAAGGAGAAAAAGATATTAGATGATGTCCTTTTTGCCTTTTAATAGTGTGGTCATAAATGTTCATTTTTCTATAGAGTCAAAATGATGAATAACTGCTGTACTTAGTCATATATTTGCAGTGGCAAATTAGCACTCTTTAAGTGCAGAAATCCACATTAAGCTTCCTTTGAACAAGCTTCCTTGGTCTTTAATTCCAACTATAATGAAACAACCAGTGTTAGCAATAAGAATTCACTTTGAAATGGTATTATAAGAATGGTGCTCATCAGCCCGTGGACCTAGGAGATTAATGGAGTTCTTCAAGTCCCAAACACTACTCAAACCTAGTTCTGTGGTAGGAATACATAATGAGAAACCCATTGTACCTAATAAAATAAGTTAATATTGTCTCTATTTTAGTTTCATCTTTTGAGGAAAATTGGGATAAAGCACTAAAATTCACAATATCTGAGTCATGAACTGTATTGGAAATTCACTTCTATATGAATAGTTTGTATCCAATAATTATTTTTTTTCTTATAAATTATCTTATAGATTGTTACCCAGATACAAAATTTCTTTTTTATATAGGCTTTTCTCTTACACATCCTCATAGGCTAGACCCTTGAGGATAATTTTGAAGAACAAATATTATGGAAAACTAGCTTTTTAAATGCTTCCTTTTTAAGTGCTTCTCTTTGTCCTTCATTCTGTTTCTTTCTCTCTTTTCCCGCACCTTGTGAGTGTGTGTGTGTGTGTGTGTGTGTGTGTGTGCGCGCGTGCGCGCGCTTGCACTTCACTTACATGATAAGTTAATAAAATAGAATTAGAAATCCTGGTTTAATGTTTTACAATGAAAATGAAATTGATTTCATTTTCATTTTCACTGCAAATATTGCCTGGCCAGCAGTCTTACAAATAGGGCCAATGACAGAAGATGGATTGGGCAAAAGTGAGTGATTGGATCAAGGCTTAGGAATTTGAGTGCAATAGTTTCAATGGATGATTTAGCTCAGTTCCTCATTTTAGAGCTCAGAGAGAAAATGTGACAATAGTTGTTGTCATTTATCTAAAATTACTGAGCTATTTAGTGATGAAAGTAAAGCAAATGATATCAAGCCCCAGGGCTCTTTTACTGAACTCAACTGTTTGTACCAGCATCACTTGACAACTTCCTCCAAGTTCATATTAAGCTCTTATTGCAAGTATAAGAAGGTGCTCTTGATAGTGGACATAACTATTTTAGGCACAGCTGTCTATGAAAGTAAATGAGAAACCAGTATTTTCATATCAGACCCCATTTTAAAAAACTGACTGTTTCCAGGTGCGGCAGTGGTGGTGGTGGTGCACTCCTATATTCCTAGTGGCTTTGGAGGCTGAGGTAGGAGGATTGCAAATTCAAATTCAGCCTCAGCAAAAGTGAGGCACTAAGCAACTCAGTGAGACCCTGTCTTTAAATAAAATATAAAATAGGGCTGAGGATATAGTTCAATGGTTTAGTACCCCCGAGGAGTTCAATCCCCGGTACCCTCCCTGCCAAAAAATCTGTGATTGCATCAGCCTGTGTCTGTTTAAGATTCTGTTTTTCACCATCTTTAACCAAGAAACTCAGTTATTGGATCAACCTGGCCTACCAAATCAATCCAGAAACATTAAAGTAGACCAAATCAAATTATATTGCTTCTGGCTCCAAAAAATTCTAATTTGTCCTAAAATTTTCATAGCAACATTAAATAAAAACAAAACCCTGGAATTCCAAGAAGAGAGGTAATGCAATTTTTTTCTTTAATATAGAAATAATAATAGAATATTTTCAGTTATTTGAATGAAGGTCAATTAGCTACAATGGAAACTCAATTTATCATCAAGTTTTCATTTAATTTCATGGTGGCGAGTGCTGTCTGATTCTTTACCATATGCTACCTGCACACTGTCAATAAATTACAATATCTTTTGAACACTTTTAAAGATTAATTCATTGTGTAGAATTCCATTTCTAAAGCAATTCATATCACAACTGTAGCCCTCTTGGGCTCTGAAACTATCAATAAAATGAAAAATTATTTTCTTCGTTTCAAACCTTCTTAAACACATTAAGCACAGTATTTCTCTGAATAGTTCAGCACTGTTACTATGGGCTTTCTCCAACTGCACAAAAGAAAAAAAATTTATGCTAAACTCAGTGAATTGCCTTCTTCCCTAAGTTACTCTTTGCTACCTACTCTTGCAGTTCTGAAATAAATAAATAATTCTTTAAGAAATCCTGGTTTATTTATGATTCAAAATGAAAACCATGTTTTAGAAAATATGCATTGTAATTAGTTCTTGGTCATCCACAAAACTCAAATAATAAAATCTCTATCAATTTATAAGTCAGAGTGAATAACTTGAGAATATAAACAGAAAAAGATAACCAAAGAAAGTCTAATGACAGTAGGCAAATCAGTACTCAGTCGTACAGACAGAACTCGAATAAGAAATCAATTTTGCTTATAATTGATAAGGTGAATTTTGATCCACAATAAATAAAGTATCTTACACTGTAAATAAAGAAGTAATTTGAATCTTTAGAAAGTTTCTCAAGTGGACGCTATGTATGGTGGAAGTGTTGGAAGTGGGGAAAGAGTAGGAAAAAAGAAAAGGAGCAAAAATGGAGATTAGGATCTGGGTAATTTTCCTACCAAAAATAAATAAATAAATAGATAGATAAATGAATTAAAAATAAATTCCAAATATCTTTTGATAGAATCCTTTGTATCTGTTATGCAATCAGGCCAAGAAAGTCAATATAAAACTTCACACTCAATAAACTTCACACAGTTCATGCTAAATTCCCCTAATTGCCAATGAATAGCATACTCCCGCATAGAAAACCAGAAAGGTCATGCTAAATTACACAGGCCCATGCTGTTCTGGAAATCCACTACACCTTGCATCTTTGTCTTGTTGTGTCTGCTGTGCAATCTTCTGAACTTTACTCAACGTGACCACCTGCTGGTTATTCAATTCCAATCAATAGAAGCAAATATTCATGTGGCCTGACCTTCTCTGCACACTGTAAGAAAGCTAGAAAGGCAAGAGAAATCAGAGCAGCAGTAAAATGGTGACCAAATCTTGTAAATCCCAGGAATGAATTTAAAATTTTTGGTCTTCTTTTAACTGGAGAAGAGAATGAACAGATTACAAAAAGAAATCACCTTTAAGTTTGAAAAATGTTGAAGCCCTCGAAAAATGAATTCAGCTTTTTATGACTTCTCTCTCTGTAAGATTAGATGTAAACATGTTGTCTTGAATGTGAGGCTTCTTTTTATAAAGGGAGGCAAGGGAATCACTTTCTGTAATTCTAAGGGGAGGAAAAAATGCCATAAAGGAAATTGCAATGGTTCTTTCAGACTTTTGAACTCCACCCCTAGATCCACTCATTTTATCCAGAACTGCTTTCAGAATGTATGAGAAAATGTCTTCTTTGGTGTCTCTTGACCTTCACAATCTTGAAAATATGTAGGCTGCCCTCACCTTTGCAGTGAAAGAAGTGTTGGAGTCTAAGGCAAAGACAGAGACAGAAAATGAAAGGTCAGAAGAGGGAGTTTGCTGGTAGAGGGCAAAGTTTGCCCTTGACTACCTTATTTCCCCTTCAGCTCCTCCCCTTCCTTCCTCCTTTCACCTCTGTAGTAGCAATCCCCAGTGTTCTTTTCTCCTCCCACCCCTGTCAAAACCAGCTTAGAGGGAGGCTCACAAATGAGGACTTGAAACTTTGAAGTGAGTTGATGTTAAATTGCTGCTCTTTTCAGATTACATTTACATACTTCAAGTGTAATCTATAATTGTGGAGTAAAAGATTTGTCTTCTGTTAAAAAGTATTTTTAGGCATCAACAGGCAACTGGAGAAAGGTTTATTATTTAGGATGTTCTACTGTGAAATGAAATTATATACTACAAAAAGAGAACTAAATTAAATTCTACATTGATTTACTTCAAATGTTCATGAAATCATATAAAGTTATATTTCGCTTTGACTTAATCGCCATTTGTAATATTGATTTAGGATTTTGAAGTTCAGTAGATGGTAAAAGAATTAAAATTTCAAGGTGCGAAAACTGTCATTTGAAGAGATTTTATCATCTCTGGAAAGACTCTATGCTTGTGTAGAAACTGCATTCTTTTGGCAAGAGGAGGATAAGGAATGTGAATATTGGTTTTCCTGTGTCATTCCCTTTTCTGGAATATTTTCATACATTAGTGCTGTTTTACTCTAATGATTATTTCTTTTTAAACAAGAATATGTATTAATTGTAAAGATTCAGAGAATGAAGATTTTCAAGAAATGCATCCTCTTTGGTTACCTGACTTTATGAAGTGAAATTCTTAGAGGTAGAATAAAATTGGGAGCCAATTAAAGGCATTATTTCTCACTTTGTGTCATTGGATCTTTCAATAGACAAAAGTACATTATAGATTTCCTTAAAACTTGTGTGATATTTGCAATTCTTTTCACTATTTAATTGCTTTTCACTTATCTTAAATGAGTGATTTTAGATACATTATGAAGAAGACTGTATTCTTTTTCCCCCCAAAACTTGGGATTTCATTAGTACTGTTGATCCTGGTCCCCAGAGAGTATATTCCATTTTTCCTTTATATAGGGTGGTATACTCTGTGTTGGTCTAAATAACCTTGAGGGTGACTTTGTTAAACACACACACACACACAAACACACACACACACACAAAACAACTCTTAGCTTTAGATTAAATGTGTGGGCAATGGGGCCCCACAACTCCAGGTATGTTAAATGGAGGATGATGTAATTCTAAATGTGTTCAGTGACTGAATTGGACTATACAAATGCCAAGAATCTCTGCAAATAAGTCACTCTTGAAAAGATGAGTTATTCTGTTTTAAAATGGATAGTGAAAAGGATTAGATCTGCTAAAACATGTAGATGTTTTATTCCATGGTCATGCAGCAAAGTGGTTGATAACCAACTTGTAGCAGGTAAAGATATAATATTGATTTATACTATTGCTTATTACATGCTATAGACTACATATTCAAGATGTAACTAATGGAACTTCAAATTCTTACAAGCTTTTAGTATTATTCCATACAATGGATTTTTAATATTTATTCTCATTGGCTTTAAGATGGACTCTAAGTTGATTAATATCCAAACTTCTTCAAAACTGGCAGAACATTCTCTTGAAAATAAACCCTTCATTAACTCTACAGAGATGACAGCTGTTTCCATAATTCTTTAAGCAGATCAGATATGTTTTTGCAATGCAACAAAAGGTCAAAGACAGAAAGCTCATTTTTAATAGGTTATTCCTTTAACCATGTTTCTCTCAAAATTTATATTAAAATGCAGTATACCTATTTCTATAACTCCAGATATTAATTATTTTGAAAAGCAATGGGTAAATGCCAAGAATATGTGAGCTGATGAAAACAAAAGCAATGATGTTTCCAAGGATGCACCTGACAGCTCTTAGGGGATCTGGAGAAATGAGAGCAGAATTACAAAGAAGACTTCAAGTGTTTTAGTAATAAACTCAGGCAATTTAAAGTTGCAAAATTCATCAGATTTATGCTGAACTTAGATCCTTTCAGAATGCATAGAAACTCCCTTTTTATAACTTTCTAATACTGTGAATTTACATAGAATAATTTTATTTTATATTAGGGTAAACTATATTAAGTATGGATATATATGTGTATGTATATATATATATATACATCTGTACATATATGCATATATATATATATATATATATATATATATATATATATATAATTAAACTTAGTTTTAAATGTTGTAATTACTGAGGCCTGATCTATAGTCTACAATATACTTGTCTGGATTATTGAATCTCAGGTTTGGAGTGTTATGTTATTGTTACATTAATTCCATTAACATTAATTTTCTACAAAATTTCTACTGTGTAAAAAAACAGTTAATATTTATAATGGAACTTTATATATTATTTGTTATCCTTTTTCTATTTTCTTAGTATTTTATATTCTTTTAAATAAAATAATAATAGAACTAATTTTCCTTTATGGAAAAGTAGATGGTCAAAGCGAATTTATTAGATTAATAGAAATAAATTAATAGATCACACTAAAAAGCTAGAAAGACCTTGAAAAGGTAATAGGAATTCCTGGAAATCCTTTCATTTAAAAATCATAATGAAAATTTTCACCTATATTTCTGTTACCTTAGGATTGCATCAGCAATCCTAGATCTTACCACAACCATCATCATCCTCATTGTCATTGTCATCACCGTCATCATCATCATCATCATTGCTGAGACTTCTGAATTGTGTTGATTAATACAATATTAATTAATATTGACTTTTCCTCCCTGACCTATGCACATGCCAGGATAGGTAGACCATGCTCTACACTGGGACTTTGAAAAAGAGGCAAATTTGTTAGTACCATAAGAAAGGAGAAAGTGGTATTAGCCATCTGCTCATCCTATTTTCCTGAAACAGGATATTTTCAGGTTCCAAGAATTCTTCCCCTAGAGATGGATTATATTAGCTGCAAAAGAGATTGGCTTCAGAGAAGGAGATTTTAGCCTGAGGATACCCAAACAAAATAGATACCATGAGCCAATAGTAGCAATATTACTCTGTGACTGAGTTGGCCTATAGTATTCTGTCCTTCCTGTCCAATAGGGTGAGTTTAGCTTCCCACTGTTTTATCTCCTGAAGGGCTACAACACCAGAAGTTGACTTACTTTCCATCTTTCTTAAGATCTTTAAAATATCTAAGGGCCTAATTATTTTTGATGAACTTATCTTCTTTCTCAGGTATACAACTTTCACTAAATTTGGGAGCCTTAACTATTTTGTGTCCCTGTCTTGTGCGCTATAATAAAATTACCTCTAATTTTCCAAGATAAGTAAATTCCAAACCAAAATGCACTCAGTAAGACTCTCAATTTTCATTGCCCAGAAGTGAGGTAATGCCATTTCTTTTTAGGAAACTATTAGGCACTTACTGGCAATGACTTTTCTCTATACAAATAACATCAACTACAAAAGCAAAAATATTCTAATTATAAATTGTTACAAGTAAACCCACAAATAGTACACAATAGCAAGTCTTAGAACCCTGCTATAACTGTGATTATATTGTCATTATTAACAATAGTACAATATGAATAACAATAACAAAAATGATGGAAAAGGATTAATGTCCTCACATCTCATGAATTTTATCTGTATATATATACAGTATTTCTCTCTATCTCTATCTCTATCATCATTAGAAGGAGAAGCAAATCTTCTTGTATATTTATATTTACCAGGGAGTGTTGAAGTTATCTTTCAGAGAGTATGATAGTAATTCAGAAATGAAGTTCCATAGTTTAATTCTAAAGATGACCTCTTTCTCTACTAATCAAAAGTCAAAACATTTCCTGAAATCCATATGCTCTCTTCTAGTTTATAATAGTTAATAAAATATTAATTTGAATTTTAATAAACATGGCTTAGAGATGCTCTTCTTGTTTTTCCAGTTGACTTTTCATTCGTAGTGTCTTTGTTGTTGTTGTTGTTAGAGGAGAACTCTAATTTTTAGTTTAATTAACAACATTACTTCACTAATTCCACAACGCTTATTAAGTACCCATTATGTGCCATGACTCCTGGTGCTAGGACTTAAGGTTTCAAAGATGTTTACAATTAGAGGAAGAAAGAATGTAAATATATGATCGTAGTAGAGAATAATATGTTCTATATTAATTACAATTATTGGCGGTGCCACATTTTCTAAAGATGTCAGGGAAGGTTTCATACAAAAGGTGTTCAATGTGAAATGTGGTGGGTAAGGTTAAAATTAATGCAGATGGGACAGGGAAGACATTTCTGGAAGAAGGAGAGTCTTATAAAAGCACAAGAATATAAAATATGTCTCATGGAGGGGAACTGACACTATGATAGCACCATAGGTGCAAGATACGGAGTGGGAAGCTGGTGAGGCCATGACACACATAGTGCTACAAAGCTTAGACATTAGTCTAAAGCAGATGAAAATCAATTCATGAGTTTTAAGCATGGACCATATTTGAGTGTAGACATTTCCCAATGGTGTCAGTGAAAAATGAATTAGAGAAAAGAAGGGGGTCAATTATAAGGTAAATATTATAATACAGAAGAAGGGCAATGAGAGTTTAACATAGTGATAGGAAAAGTTCAATCAGATAAAACCTGAGGAGCAGTTGCATTTATAAAAACGAAGGAAAGGAAAATTTAGGATGAACTCCATGCTTGTTTTGGAGATTTTTAAAATGTGTACCATTAGCTGGGTAGAAAACAGAGTTTTAGGTATGTTTTTGGAGAAGAAAGGCAAGTTCCGTTACCTAGATGGTTACGGAACTTAGGAGAGAGGATGAGGTTCTCAGATTTGGGAGTTTTAGCATATAGATATTAGTTAAAATTGTGTTGACAAACTTTCAAAGGGATTTAGTGAGATGAAAGTAGAGTAAGGTTTATGAGGCCAAGGACTGTGTTTGTACTCTTTATAATTGTACTTCCAAGCTCAGCATCAGAGGAATAGTGAACTTTTTAAAAAAATATGTTTTTTAATTGTAGATGGACACAATAACTTTATTTATTTATTTATTTATTTATTTATTACGTGGTGGTGCTGAGGATTGAATCCAGTGCCTCAGGCATGCTAGGCAAGCACTCTACCATTGAGCCACAACCCTAGCCCTAAATAGTGAAGTTTCCATATGTTTCAATGAACAAACAGAAGAGGAGAAGTCAGCAAAGAGAGTTATAGGAGAAATAAGAGAGAAAGAAGGCAGTGTAAAGCAAAAGGCTGGTGTCATGAAGCTCAGAGTGGAAAGTTCCCAGAAAGGACTTGTCAGCAGTGTTTAAAGCTGCAAAGGGGTCAAATAAGATAGGACTTGTAAAACCAGAAATGTGCTGTTCTTCTGTTATATACAAACCCAAATACATACAGTTCATTTTCATTTACATTTAATAAAATATTGATAGTGGAATGAATGTCAGGCTATGTTTTTGATAGATAGATTTCTTTTTACTCAATCTCAAATTTCCTTTACAACTCTCAATAGTACATATTTATCAGAACCAACAAATGTACATTAAATGAAAGTGTCAAGAAAAAAAATGATGTTTTGTTGAATGTAGTTTAAATTATATAATCAATAATAAGATATATCAATGTAAATGCAAATGTGGAGCCCTAATAGTGAAAACAACAGTGTTTTATTTTATTTTGTAACATCTTATAACCTTGTGAGTTCTCATATTTCACAGCCAGGCATCTAAGTGCTTTTAAGAAATGGAACAAAACTAAAAAACAAAAATAAAAAATCCTTGGTCATGTCAATTTAGAGTCTACTAACCTAAAGTTTTTAAAGTCCAAAAAGAAAGCTAATTCTGTAGAGCAATGGTTCATTCATTCATTCAACACATATTCATTAAGCACCTAATATGTGTCCAACACTGTTCTATGAAACTGTGATATATAGCAGTAAATAAAGTTGACACAGCTCTTACTCTTTTGGGTTTTGCAGTTATAGCCAATGTGAAATGCATATGATTAAGTAAGAGTTAATTAATTGAAAATGCTTTGAGGGCATAAAATAGATTATCTTAATGTATACCATGTAACAAAATTTATTGTTCCAGTAGTCTTGCAGAAATTGTATTTTTAACTACCTTAAGGAAGTGTCTTTATCTCAAGAATCAAATAATGAATAGAAGTTAGCTTTATGAACTGAGAATAGAAAGGATCTGAAAGATCATTTCATAAGATTAGACCTTTCCAGATAGAAAAGCACGTGCTCCCCAGGGTAGGAAGGAGCCAACACATTGGGGGAATTAAAAGCAAAAGCTTAAGGTGAAATGTTAGAGAGAAGGAAAGAATATGGTCCATGGGAAAAGTGGAGAGATGGTAGAGAGAGCCTTAAAACCCTGGATAGGAATTTAGTCTTCATCTTTTAGTGCAAATTTGTGAATAGATGAGTGTCATGAAGAGTTCTGAATTCTTTGAAGGTTCTTCATAGAGTATTAAAAAAAATGAACCAAAAAACAGGAAATGAAAACAATATACAAAGTCTGTCACTTAGGGTATTATGTTCTATGATAATTAGGAATTTACTCAAATAAAAAATGGAGATAATGATAATTTCCTTTATGGTTTTTGGAAGAACTAAATATATAAAGTGCTTAACGTGATTTCCCGAACATTATAGACTCTTGAATGTTTTTTTCCTCCCTGATTTTAGGTAAGTAGCTTTCGCAATTACCATTTCCTTGTCTTACAGTAAGTCACTGTTCAATGACTGACATTGCTAAAGGCCAAACACAGGCTTTTCAAGAACATGACTTTGCATTCTGGGAATCCGTGAGCCAACCATTCAGGGAGAAAGCCTAATATTATCACAAAGACATCCTTGCTGGGCAATGGCCTTCAGAGGTATCCAGAACACCCAGGCTAGTCTCATGATCGAAGAGAGCTAAATCTGGGAGACCTACCATAATGCAGAATTGACTCAGGATATTTGTACTTGGTTTGGTGTTAATTGTTATTATCTGGAAATCCTCCGGACAGTCATATCACGTTAACATCCTCCAAGCACTCTGAGTATTCTGTTTTACCAGAGAAAAACTACTTGAAGCCAAACCAGGCATTATAATAGCAATTTCCAGCATTATAATGCCCTGCAGTCTTTAGATGCTTCAAAACGACATTGATAGAGGAGATTTAGCAATTTATAATTTTGACATTTTGAATGATTTAAAAATAATTCTCCAGTTCAAGGCACATCACACATTGAAGTCTAGGATTTCTCTTTCAGATTGAAAATTCACTAGAAAGGGGAATATTATTTAATGTATTCAGCAGTAATGGTGCTTGAGAGAGAATGAAAGCCTGCTGAGACTTCCTGTTGGCTTTCAAATGAGAGCGCGGGAGAGGTGTCATGCACAGTATCTGCTAGCTTTTTTTTTTTCTGAAGAAATCCTTATGACAGAAGGAGCACCTGGCAAGCCAAGAATTGCCTTTCCAGAAAAATAAAGCAAGGCAAAACAGCAGCCATAGGTGTTAATTGCTATATTGTTTTAAAACACGGAAGTCTTTTTTGAGCAGGCAGTGGTAAGAAAATACTCATGCCTGGGTAAGCTTCTCTGTTGGAAATTAATCAAATCATGGTCATTAGAGCTCATATTTAGATTGTAAGCACTTCAGGAAAAGTGCCCCTTTCTCCTGTTTCCAGGCTGTGAACTGTTGATGTTTTTGTTTCACTTATTACCTTGTTCTAACATACACATATCATGCAGCCCCTAGGACTGTCCTTGATATTTGAGTTAATTGGAATTGAACCCAGTGGAAATTGAAAAGTTTTCATATTTCTTTGGAAAACATGGAAAGTAGTTTAAAGAAACAGAGCCTAGTCAAGGAAAAGACTGGTGTATTCCCAAAGCCAAGACTAAGGAAGGTGATCAATGAAATGGATACACTTTTTTCTTTAGCAAGATAATTAAAATTGTTTAGATTAAAAAGATTTGCAGTTTAGTTCTTCAAACCATGGTCTATCAAAAGGAAGAGAGAGGCAATTTATTTTATAGGCACTGCCAGTCAATTGCATTAACACTTTACAGCAGTGGAATAATGGAGTGCACAAGCAACCAAGCTATAAGATAGAAAGTGACAAATTCATTGATTCCTGTTTCACTGGGCTGACTAGAAACATAAAAACTCAGGCATCATTTGCCAACAACTTACAACAATAACAACTATCTGTCTCTTCAAATGATATGGATGCTGAGAGAAAAATCAAAGGATATTATTATTATTATTCACTTTGACTATCCAATGTACATATATGTGTATTAAAATGTATCCTTACATAAAAATAAAAACATGGTAATATTTACAGGCAACTGTGAATGAATGCCCATGTCTGATTCTTCAGGTTTATGCATGTTTTTCTGTTGATGGAAAATATAATCTGAACCAACTGATTTTGGCATTATTGTATTAATTTAGAAAAAAAAAATAACAAAGACTAACAATGCAAAACAGTAATGTTTATTTCCTAATAGGTTCTGTGTTTGGAAGAATGACTATGGCCTCTCTACAGGAGGGCATTATAGTCTGGATGGAGGAAGAAAAGTCAAGAAACTGTTGGCATATGAGAAATATACACTATAAAGGTAGGCACATAAACAGTTAAGTGCTTATTTTCTTGTCAAATACTTGGTAGATTATATTCATCTGTGTGTAAAAACCCTGTGAACATTTATGGGGAAGAAGAACAAAAAGTAATAGTGTGTTCCAGAGGAAACTGCATAGACTCAGGGTCATGGAGATGTTTAGTTTGTTAAAAGAACTGGGAGAAATTCAATGGGTCTGTGCTTGTCTTAAAAAAAAAAAATCTGCTTTTTAAAAAATATTTTTATTATTGCCTTACTATTACACATTACTATTATATTATACCTTCACTATTATAGATTACTATTATACTATTATACCACATATATAATAGGGTTCATTTTGACATAGTCATACATGCATGGATTATAATTTATTCCATTTCAGTCTCTTATATTTCCTCTTTCCATCCCTATTCCCTCCACCATTCCCCTTCATATACTTTACTGCTCTTCAATCTATTTGTTGTTTTTAACCAGTGATTTATAGATATACATAAAGATGAAATTCACTGTGGCATATTCATATATGTCCATAGCATGCTTCGGTAAATTCATTGTTCATTTCCTTTCTTTGCCTGTTCCTCCTTTCTCCTCCTCTTACCCCTTCTTCAACTTCACTGATCTCCCTTCTATTTTCAGGTTATTCTCACTCCCCACCTTTCCTCCCTTATTTTGCTCTAACTGCTGCATATGAGAGAAAATATTTGACCCTTGCCTTTCCGAGTCTGGCTTATTTCACTTAACATGATATTCTCAAGTTCCATCCATTTGCCAGCAGATGCCATAATTTCATTCTTTATGTCTGAGTAAAACTCCGCTGTGTGTGTGTGTGTGTGTGTGTGTGTATATATATATATATATATATATACCATTTACTTTACCCATTCATCTATTGATGGGCACATGGTCTTGTTCCGTAACTTGGCTATTGTAAATTGCACTATTATAAACATTGATATACCCATATCAATATAGTATGCTAATTTTAGTTCTTTTAGATAAATATCAAGAAGTGGGATGGCTGAGTCATATGGTGATTCCATTCCTAATCCTTTGAGGAATCTCTATACTGCTTTACAAAGTGTTTGTATTAATTTGCACTCCCACCAACAATGTATGAGTGTACCTTTCACCCCATATCCATGCCAGCATTTATTATTATTTGTATTTTTGATGATTACCATTCTAACTGGAATGAGATGAAATCACAAATTAGTTTTCATTTTCATTTTTCTGATTGCTAGGGAAGCTGACTTTTTTTTCATATATTTGTTGATAATTGTATTTCTTTTTTTTTTTTTTTTGAGAAATGTCTGTTTAGCTCTTCAGCCCATTTGTTGATTGGGTTATTTGTTTTTTATGTTAATTTTTAAAGTTCTTTATGTATTCTGGATATTAAACCCCTAATGGAGGAGAAGCAGGTGAAGATCTTCTCCCATTTGTTAGGCTCTGTATTTATGTTTTTGTTTCCTTTGTTGTGAAGAAACTTTTTAATTTGATGCCATCCCACTTATTGATTCTTGGTTTTATATCTTGAGCTTTTCTATAATCCTTGTGCATGTTAACATAGCCACCCAATTTTTTCCACCCCAGAGCTTAGAGACTTGCTACTCCAACAAATCCTCCTTTGTTTTTAATTTAATGTTTAAACTGAAAACTAAAATTTTGTATATTTTGGTACAATATGAAGTTTTGACTTAAATGCATAATGCAGAATGACTAAATTAAGCTGATTAACAGATCTATCACATCACTTATCATTTTTGTAGGGAGACAATTATTCCTAGAAATTTTGAAGTGTATATTAATTATAGCCACTATGTTGTGTAATAGATCTCAAAACTTATCCCTCCTAACTATAACTTTGTATCCTTTGATCAACATCCTCTCATTTCCTCCCTGCCAGTAGCCTCTGGTAATAACTATTCTATTATCTACTTTATGAGTGATCTTATATTCGACATAAATAAGATTATGTTGTATTTGTTTTTCTGTATCTGGCTTATTTCACTTAGCAAGATGTTTTCTTGGTTTATCTGTGTCAGAAATCAAAGGACTTTTTAAAAGATTGATAATATTTCATTTGTGCAAAAAAGCAAGTGTTCTATTCATTCAACTACTGATAAACCATTAAATTAATTTCTTATGTTCTCTAGTGTGAATAATGCTGTAATGAACACAGGAATGCAGATATCTCTTTAAAGTATTGATTTCAGTTCATTTGTATATATACCTAGAATTAGGATCACTGGATCAATGGAAATTTTGAAGAATCTCTAAACCATTTTCCATAATGGCTGTACTAATTTACATTTCCATGAAAGGTTTACCAGGGTTCCCTTTTCTCCACATCCTTGTCAATACTTGCCTTCCATCATTTTCAGATTAACCAATCTAACAGGTGTGAAGTGATAACTTATTGTGGTTTTAATTTGCAGTTCTCAGGTGATTAGTGATTTTGGAGTATATTTTTCAAGGGCCTGTTGGCCATTTGTATTTTTCTTTTGAGAAATGTCTATTCAGATGATTTGTTTCTTTTTAAATTGAGTTATTCGCTTTTTTATTGGATTGTTATCTGAACATATATCTGTGTACATAATATCATAAACTTGATATTAACCCCACATCAGTATATGGTTTACAAATATTTTCTCCTACTCTGTAAGTTGTCCCTTCACTTTTTTTTCCCCTTGGTTGTGTGGGATCTTTTTAGTTTGATGCACTTCCATTTACCTATCTTTGCTTTTGTGGTGTGTGTTTTGGGGTCATATCCAAACCATCATCTGGACCAATTTTATAGAGATTTTCTATTATGTTTTCTTCTAATAGTGTTTCATTTTCAGGTCATACAGTGAAGACATTAAACCATTCTGATTTGATTTTTGTATGTGAGATAGGGATCTAATTTTATTTTTTACATGAGGATATGTTACTTTTCTAATATCATTTATTGAAGACTTTCCATTGTGCATTCTTTGCACCATTTATCAATTGTCATAATGCATGGATTTATTTCTGAACTCTATTGTGTCTCATTGTTCAATGTCTTATTTTTATTCCAGTGGCATGCTGTTTGATTATTGTAGCTTTGTAGTATATTTTGTGGTCAGGTAGTATGATGCCTTCAGCTTTGTTCTTTTAGCTTAAGATTGGTTTGCAATCGAAGGTCTTTTGTGGTTCTATTCTAATATTGGTATTCATTCTTTCATTTCTGAAAATGTTAATAGAGATTGCATTGAATCTGTAAATAACTTTGGGTAGTTTGGACATTTTGAAAATAATAATTCTTCAGATCTTTCTACTTTTTTAGTTTTATTGATTTCATTTTTTCAAATACATGACAGCGGAATGCATTATAATTCTTATTACACATATAGAGTACAATTTTTCATATCTTTGTATATAGAGTAAGTTCATGCCAATTCTTGCCTTTATACATGTATTTTTTGCATTACAATTCTTATTACACATATATACCACAATTTTTCATATCTCTGTATATAAAGTATGTTAACACCCAATTCAAGTCTTCATGCATGTACTTTGGATAATGATGTCCATCACATTCCACCATGCTTGTTAATCCCCTGCCCCCTCCCTTTCCCTCTCACCCCTCTATCTAGAATTCAGATCTTTCCATTTATGTGTTTCTTTTGTCAATGTTTAATAGTTTTCATATACAGATATTTTACCTTCTTGGTTAAATTTACACCTAAGAATATTGTTTTTATTATTGGTGTTATTTCTATTGTAAATGAGATTACCATTTGATTTTTTCAGATAATTTACTGTTAGCATATATAAAGCAATTGATTTTTGTATGCTGATTTTGTATCATGAATTTTATTGAACTTATTAGTTTTAACAATCATTGGGTGGAGTCTTTGGAGGTTTCTACATATGAGATCATGTCAGCAAACAGACAATTTTACTATTTACTTTCCAATCTGTATGCCTTTCATTTCTTTTATTATTTTCTTGCCCATTTGCTCTGGTTAAGACTTCCAGTACGATGTCGAAAAGAAGTGACAAAAGTGGGCATCCTTATCTTGCTCCTCATTTACAGGTAAAATGTTCAGCTCTTCACCACCGAGTATGTCAACTGTGGTCTTTTCATATATGGTTTCCTTTTTTCATTTTTTTTAAATTAAGGTGCATTTCTTCTATATTTATGTCATTGAGAGTTTTTTATCATGAAAATATATTAAATTTTATAATGCCTTTTCTGCATCTATTGAGATAAGCATATAGTTTTAGTGCCTCATCGTATTAATATGGTGTATCACTTTGACTGGTTTGCAAATGTTGAAGAATCGTAATCCCCTAGAGATCCTACTTGATTTTGTGGAATGAAATCTTTTCATGGGTTGTTAAATTTGGGTTGCTTGTATTTCGTTGAGGATTTTTGTGTCCATATTCATCAGAGATATAGGTCTGTAATTTTCATTCCATATAGTATAAATCCTCCATTACTTTCCCCTCATATTTTTCTCATATTTTTTTCTTATTTCTCTCTTTCTAAAAAAATTATTTACCACTGTGTTAATTGAATATAATCAAATCACAAGCCAGAGCTAATGCAATAACTTCTAAAATGATATCTTGCCAAGAGTGCTTAATGTTATTCTGGCACATCTTTGGCCTTCCAGTCACTCCAAGCATTCTCTTCTCTGTTTCTGAACAGTCACCAATCTTTCATGTTTTGCTTAATGCCTGCTTTTTCCTATCAGTGAAATACTCATTCCATTCTCCTGCATATGATGATCTTATTCTATTCAGTGTTCATGACTCACATCAACAATCAGCCAATGAAGAGGATGTTATTAACTCTCCTCCTAGAAATCTGAGTAGACTCTTTCTTGCTCATCATTTATTTCTCTGTGTTTCCATAACACTCAACACTTAATTTAACACTGGTTACCTGGTTATTTGATTTACTCTCTATATATATTGAATACTCTTCCAGAAAGAATCAAGATTGTATTTGTTTTATTTTCCACAGCTTTTAGCATAGTTTCATGTATGCCACAGAGTAGCAATAAAATAAATACTTTATGCATAATTGAGAATCTCAATTTTAAAATACAATGTATTATTAACTCTCAAAATATCCAATACTGACTTGCTAAATTTATAATCTAATGTAAAATCATAACTTCCAATGTGATTTATTGCATAGAAATCTAACATTAAAATAAGAAATAGTAGGAGGAAAGTTTTGGCAGTTAGATTAGTGTTTTACAGAGAAGTAGAACCAATAGGATGGGGACAGACACACACACGTGCACTCATGCCCATATAGATATAGATGGAAACAGATTCTTGTTAGGCTAGGACAGATTGGCTCATATGATTGTGAAGGATAAGTTTCATCTGCTTTCTGTAAACTGAGGAACCAGAAAACTTGGTGATGCAGTTCCAGTTCAAGCCCAAAGACCTAAGAAACAGGGGAATTTATGCCTGAGTACAATAGAATAGGGATGTATGATCCCCAAAAGGGCAAAGAGCATTGCCTTTCTTTTAATTTTTTGTTTTATTCAGGCTCTCAAACAATTAGATGCTGTGCTGAGCCACCCACAATCCCAACATTGGTGAGGAAGATCTTTACTCATTCTACTGATTCAAATGCTAATATTTTCCAGAAGCATCCTCACAGACATCCAGAAATAATATTTTACTAGCCATTGGCTTCCCTTAGCCTAATTTAGTTGATACATAAAATTAACTTTCACAATGGCTATTATCTTCTTTGTTCTAATTAAATATCCTTAGAAGAGAAACATAATTTAAACTCTTGACTTACCCAGAACTCTCAGCAAATGTTTGCTTCATGGTAAAATTCAGGGATACTCTAGTACTCAGTAGACATGCTGAATCTAATACATAACAACACAGAATTGGGAATTTTGAGTCTTGAGGGTCCCAAAATGTCTACTAAAGCTCAGAATTCTCAGGGTTTGTGAATGAAGTTTCAGGATCAAAAAATATCAACTTACACAGACAATTTGAGATTAGAGTACTCTTAGGACAATAGGGGTAGCTATAAATTATTTCTTTTGGCAAAATAATACAAAATATTTTATTGTTAAATGAGAATTATGAAAATCAGATATTTTACTTTGCTAAATAATATATTAAAATTTAATTTAATACTTCATTAATAATTAAAAAGATACAAATAATCAGAGAAATAGATGAAGCAAGGAGAGTTCTGACACAAACAATGTCAGTCCTCTGATTCCTTTTTGCTGTATGCTCTGGGCAAGATTTAGCACATGACCTCTCTAAGTAATGTACATGACTAAATCACATGCACAAAGAGGACTGTGTTTGTTAAGACACACTTCAGTTCTATGCATAATTATGCCTTACATGTTATTTCTCTTCATCTGTATATTCAAGTTTTGTTTTTTTTTAATTGTTGTATGTGTTTCCATAAGCAATACTTCCAGAAGTTTCTATTCTAGGAAATACCACCAATGTATTTGTCTGAAGACATGTCACTAGAAGCTCCTAAGGAATTTGATAGGGTCCTTCCCTTCTTCCTTTCTGGAATACTTCCCTATTCCTACAAAGGTAAGACAGGAGTGCAAGCCTGATTTGAATAATTTTCTTTCCACTTGATATTATTCCCTTCACCTTTCCCTTATCATTTTGAATATGGGTGTTTACAGTGTGATGATGTGTCGGGGCAAGTTGCAACTGGAGGGATAAAATTTGGTAACTCACTATAATTTGGAAGCATGCAAAGTCTTTGTAAAAACTCCTTACTTTTTGCATCTAATATGCCTAAAACGATTATGAAATCTCTAGTTTCTTCTGACTGATGATCTTGGTCTTAATTTATGTAACCTAAGAACATAAGGGGGCAATTTCAGTGTAGGGGGGGATAGATTTTTAGCATTAATTTGATTTGGAAATATAGAAGATGGAGTGATATAGTCATAAAATATATTTGGACAATATTTATATAACACTTAAACAACCAAAGCAGAGGAAAACTGTAGGTAATAGGGAACTCAAAGTAATGTCTGAGTTTAACAATAACAACAAAAAAAATGAGTGACTTTTTTGCTGTGTATTTTTTTTTTCTGCCAGTTATGCTGGGGTTATTTAGTTCAAAGCAGAAAAGTTTTATCTAACCAAAGGAAAAATAGTATAAAAATTCCTCCTATATCCCCCTTTAAAATGGAAAATGAAAAATAAATATCGCAGTTTCCACTGTTCCTGAGAGCAAATACCATCTGTTAGCCTTCATGTGTCAATAGGGAATAAAGAATCTACATTTGAAACAAGAGCCTTTTTCAAAATCCAACATGATTGTCTTGGTTTCTGATTTAGATAGCGTATTTTTCATTCTGAATTATATGTATCTGTTAATTTTAAAAATCATATCATTAAAGTAAGTTAAATCATAAAAAATGTATCTATGAATAGAAACTGTACTAAAATGAATGGAAGTAATTGTACTTCTGAAAATGAACTAATAATAGTCCTAGCCACCATAGAAAACAAGTATGATGTTTAATGTTTCTTGAGATAAATTAATGTGTGGATAAAGATGTGAGAATAAGGCATAATGGGGAATTTTCCTGTTTTTTCTCAACTTTCTTAAATACATTCACAAATCTATCCTTCAGCTTTGAAAGGCAATAATGCATTACGACCAGGGATCAGTATTGCCCAAAGGACCTGAACCATCTCTTAACTTCCCTGAACCAGCTTCCTCAATAATCAGAGCAGCTGCGTGACACGGCCCCAGCTAACCTCACCATCTTTCTACATCTGAGAAGAGTCATACAAATCAGATGAGAAATTGAGATGCTGACCCCAAAGTCTAGATGACAATATCTGCTTTCAAATTCACATAGTCTTCCTTGAATACAATTCACCCTTGCTCCCCTAATTTTAATGAAATCTTGAAAGAAATATATTCTCCCTGAAAATAAGATTTCTGGTTAAATTTGGCATTTTATACCCTCAGGGTTTCTGAAAATTGCTAAATATATTACTCATCAGTTGCTTTATGAGCCTTCAGGAAAGACGTGACAAATCTTAAGCCATGCTCAGTATGATTTCTTTTAAATCATGGTCAATCATTGATTTTTTTTCTTTTTTGTCTTTTAAATCTAACTCTAGTAGTCTCTTGAATTAAACACCTTGATTTAATGTGGATTCACTGGCTAACAATGACTTTTTAACAAGACATGCTATCTTGAAATTTTACTGACATCCCATTCTCAATAGACTTCTTTGATTTGTTCCTTAAAGCTTTTAGAGAATTTCTTACTCTCTATTCTATCCTATAACCTCACTTTCTAGTTTCAATTTGTTATTATTTTAAAAATTTCATAGATAGACAAAGGCAGCTTACTGGTTTAGTCTGGAAAACAATTCAGTATAGGATATGTGACACTATATTTGATTAATCTCTTTGATTCTTAGTTTTGATATTTTTTTTCCTAATAAATACCTTTAATATGGAGCACTCACACCTATCAGCTCTGGAAAAGAAAGTTTAGAAACTGAGGTAACAAAGAGGAAAGACAGGTACATGTGAGATTTCATTATATGAAATGAAGAAGAACGATGCCATGTGTATTAAAAGACAGTTTCGAAAAAAGAGACATAAAATCCCACTGAAGATGAATCTCCCAGAAAAGAATGGATTGATGTTTGTGGAAAGGCATTTCAAATACCTTTCTTTGGGAAAGGCACTCCTTAAAAATAGCATAGGGAAATGCAAAGAAAATAGATTCTTCTTTAGGAAGGGATGTGATAATGATGTGTAGAATCTCTGCACTGACATGAGCAAAGTTGTAAAAAAGTCTACACATAACTCTGAAT
Organism: Marmota monax; assembly: GCF_021218885.2. NCBI lineage: Eukaryota > Metazoa > Chordata > Mammalia > Rodentia > Sciuridae > Marmota > Marmota monax. Next base: position 2,582,832 of record NW_026694256.1, on the reverse strand, counting down.
GTAGAGCCTGAGCTGGCCAAGGTCATAGGAACACATCACCAAGAAAATTGCAATGAAGTGGGAGGACATCCTGGATACTAACAGCTGCAGAATAGCCAGCCAGGCAATTTATAGGAGGAGGAACGGTGAGAGTGCATTAGTAGCCCGCTTTTAGTGCCAGTGTTCCCTTGGACTTTTTTTGAATAATGTGAAATGAATACTAACCATTTTTTAAGAACATGATGTTATTATTTAAATTTCAGTTGAAAAATACATAAAACATTAGGAAAATACAAATAAATATAAGAATACACACTCCCTGTAAAGGCATTGCTGCAATATTGCATTTCTTTTAATCATTTTCTATATATTTTGTGTTTCAAATAGTTGTGATTATATATATATATATATATATATATATATATATATGTTACATATGTATGCAAATATACACATACACACATATATTTATTTATCTTTAAACATAATAATTTTATATAAGCTTATTTCCTTCTCAATACTGCAAAAGATTCCTAACTCTGGTTTTCTCTTGTTCAGAGAAAGACAATCTGAAAAGATCTCAATATGACATAAATATTTAAATATGTGGATCATTCTGGGATTATAAAAGATATACATCAAAGGAAAAAACACACAAATCATTGATATTCTAAAGATTTTGCACTGTGTGGATGAAAAAATTAAGTCATGGGGTCTCCTTGGTATTCCTCCAAACATATAGTATGGACAATTTCCTCATCTACTTTCATTAACAATCATGTCAACCCACTGTACATGTTGCTATAGCATCAAAGAAGTGACAGAAACAAAATTTCAATTTTACTCTAAATTGAACACTATAGAAGAACAACTGAGTTGACTCTCTCCTACCTAGTAGCTGTTGGCTGATGATCTGGTGTCTTTTAAACAGTTATGTCCCATTGTCATATACATAGGACATCTATTTTTTAAAAAAAACCCTCAAATTGAACAGCTTTATAGGTGTCCCATAAAATTTTATAAGTCTTTATAGATGTTCTATATATAAGATGATGGGACATAAAATGTAAGCTTTTTGGATTTGGGGGTTTTTCACTCTATGATAGAACAGATTAAATGTTCTTTTCCTGATAATGAATCAGAATTTTGCTTTCTGATTTCCATTCCAAAGACTGAAAATGGTCCTTCCCTGTTTTCATCTGGTAACCCTCCAACTACAGTTACGAAGTAGAACTTCTTAATTTGACTGCTGATTTCAGTGTATTGAGAAGGGGTTTTTCAGCACAGGCTACTGCCTACACTTCTGAGTCAGAGATTTATGAGCAAGGTCAGGCATGGCACTCCGAGTAAGCCAGTGCAATTAGAAGGGTACTGGATTTGTTAGCTAAGTGTAAAATACCCTTGTGCTGCAGAGTGACGCCTTCATTTTCTAAGTAAATTAACTGCAATAACTATCAAACCATAGCTGGTGAGCCAGCCAGTCATCTGTGAAAAGGGAATCCATGGACAGCAAAAGCCTTGTTGGACGTTCCTTCACAATATAGAAAATTTGAACAAACTGAGCTGTTTTGAGTTTATTTAAAAAGAAGACAAATCAAAATGGCACCCTTTGCAAAGAAAATCAAAAGTTGGGAAAAGAAAGGACAAGTTAGATGGATAAGATGTTCATCTTGAAATTTGTGGAAGCAGAGCGAGATGATGACATTGACACGCTAATGATGGTTATGCAGGGAAAGTCTTCAGTGAGTATCTCTCAGGTATCTCACAGTCTTTGGATTCTGTGAATTCCTCCTGTATCTATTATTTGTAAACTCTCTGTAGTAGGCAGTGGAACTGAATTTGTGATTTTTTTTTCCAATTGTACGTTGGGCAAGGAAATTTAATGCAATATCTTAAGTCTCCTTCTTCATCTAGAAAATCCTTAAAGTGGTCTACGTAATTTAAAGCTCTTTGGCCTGCCTTAATGGATACTGAAGGTGGCATTCTAATATCTTTGCTGAACTCCTCTGTGCTGGAAACTCGAACAGGGTATATACCTTTTTTTTTTATGCTTAAAAAAAATTCCTAATTTCCTCACCAAACAAAATGCATCTTACCTGTACTTTTTCAGAGAAATAAGTATAGATAGAGCATCATAATAGTCTGTCTGAATTTCAGTTAAATCACATTCTGAGCAAGCCAAATACTTAATCTCTTTGATTCTTAGTTTTGATAATTTTTTTCTAATCAAGAAGCAAAAATATTATCTCATACAAGATCTTATAGGACTAAAATGAAATAATATCTATGGAATATCTCAGCTTAGTACCTGCCCCATTAAGGATGCTCAATAATATACTGTTTCTCTTATCGTCTTCTGAAAATAATTCAAAGCAGCTCACATTTTCCTATTCCCAATGGACATTCACTAAAATTGTCCTTAGTTATTTCCCAAAGGAAATCATGCTAACTTGAGGAGGGTTTATGAACATTTAAGGAAAGATACTGCCAGAAAAGCAATTGTTAAAGCATTTAGAACAAAAAGACATAAATGGTTTATATATATAGTTTTGATCTGGAATGTCCCCAAAGGCTCATGTGCTAAAGGCTTGGTCCCTAGCACTATTGGGAGGTGTTGGAAACCTTAAGAGGTGGAACCCAGTTGGAAGAGGTGGACCACTGTGGATGTGCCTTTGGAGAATATATTTTTTTTACTGGACCTTTTCTCTCTCTGCATCTTGGTTGCCATGAGGTGAACAGCCTCCTCCTTTTCCTCTCAATGCTACTGCCATGCTGATCTGCTTCAGTTCAGGCCAAAATAGATAGAGCAGTGGACCATGGACTTAAATTTCTGAAATCATAACCCATAATAAATCTTTTATCCTTTTAAGTTGTTTATCTCAAGTATATTGTCATGGCCATGGAAAGCTGACTAACGTAGTTGGGAAATACATAGAACTCAAACTGGAGAGCTACCAAAAAAGAAAAGTTATTTATACCTATTACCCAGTGGGGAGCTCCTTTTCCTAGAAGAAATTTCAATATATTTTTACTAAGGCTAATATATTTTCACACATGGTATGTCCTATAATAACAAAACTTTTCTCTGCCTATATTACATGATGTACTGTAAATCAATGATTGAAAAATGCCTCGAGGAGTAATAACACTAAATAAATACATAATTATTATTTAGGGCTATTTATTTCACTTGAGTAAAAAATTGTTGACAGCTTAATTATGTCAGGTCTATAGTAAGCCAATAATATATTCTGTGGTCTTTGAAATTATGTTTTGGATTGTGCTGTGCATGAGCTCATGAATGATAGCTGAAAACATTGTTAAATAGAACTATGTAGTGGACACACCATTTTCTCCATTACATCATATATGTAGAACGTGTGCATATAAAATGGTATAATGGGAGACTTTGCTTGAGAGCAGTATGTATGAAAACACTCAGGACTTTGTAAGACCACAAGGTCAGTATAGTCACATATTTGTCAGAGCAAGTAAATTCTTGGGTAGCCTTATTAAAAATGGAACATTTTAATCTTGTGAAATATGCTTGCACTGTTTTTGCCTGAACCTGAAGTATTGTGTACAACTCACGTAACCACATTCAAAGACACTGACAAATAGGTTCAGACTTCATTTGAAAAACAATTAAAGTTTCTGTGAATATTCAGCTAGGAGAAATCATCATTTTATTCAAAATTTTATGGTTCTGGAGAATGAAGTATACTTAAGCTATGTTGTTGTAGGCAGAAACACTTTGACAAAAAACAGTATATAAAACAAATTGCCTAGAAATTAGAACTTTTTAATAACTAAAAAGTTTTCAAATACACACACACACACACACACACACACCTGAATTAGAAATATTCTGACATGGTTCTCAGTTGGATGGGAGGATAAAATAGAGCACATTTTTAACTTTAAGAAGCTTTTTTTTTTTTACATTTTCAAATATTCTTAAAAAAGTTGAACTTCCCTTATCTAAAATTCTTGAAATCAGAAGTGTTTCAGATTTCAGATTTTTTTTTTTCAGATTTTGTAATATTTGTGTATGCATAGTGAGCTATCTTAGAGATAGAAGACAAGTCTAAACAGGAAATTCATTTATTCATATATATAGCCTGAAGTATTCATATAATACTTTTATTGGGCCTATGTTTTGAGTGTGACCTGGCACATGAAGTCAGGTGTGGAATTTTCTACTTGAGGGAGAAAATTTCTACTTTGTGCTGTTATGTCAAAACCTGAAAAGTTTTAGATTTGGGAGCATTTGGGTTTTGAATTAGGGATGCTCAACCTACAATAAATTCCTGTATGGACTATAATTATGAGGTAGTTAAAGTCAGCTGGGTTTACAATTTTAAAATTCTAGATTATTATTTAGATGAGCTCTTTTTTGTATAAACTGAAACTGAATTTAATTCTCCATGAAGTTTGTTTTGGAATGGGGAAGATAAGTACTTTTAAGAAATTTGACCATTTATCTTAAGAGCACCTGGATATTTAGGAGAACAAAATATGAGTAATTGTATGCTTTTTGGCGGGAGGTACTTTCACTTGATTATTTAAAAAAGCATTTGTACAAATTGCAATTTCTCCTCCCTATTCTTTCTCTAAGCTTAGAGGCTCATTTTGATGTCAAGAAACCTCCCATACCGAACAACAAATCACTAGAAGAGCCAAACCCTCCCGTCCTCACCCGCTGCTACAAACAAAAGCTAAAACAAGTCAGATATCTTAACATCTTAATCTGTAACCTTACAGGTATTTTATTGTCCATGTATTTTTGGAGATTTCCATATCCAGAATATTAATGATGATCCCTCATTTTGCAAACATTTTAGCTTTCCAAAATTAACTCTATTACTTGAGAAGAAAATAAAGCAGAAACTAAAAACAGAAATAGAGTTTTTTTCCTCTGAGGAATAGGACTAGGCTAGGAAGAAATGAAGGAGGAAACTGTCATTTTTCATTTATGGTTTTCTTTTTCATTTTTTACCACATCTAAGTATTGCTCGGATAGAAACATTTATAAGGAATCTAAAATGAATCAGTTGATATCAACTCAGCCAGAAAGAACTATGAGATGAGGTGTCTCTGTCTGAAGACTATGACAGGAGGCAGTGGTACCCAATAATGCCAAATTTGGATGCAATTTGAAGCCTGATGATATGGAGACCACTTCTTAAGATTGTGCACTTAGGAGCAAGGCCAAATAGTCACCTTGATCTTCTGTAGTAATGTAGAGAATCTGGTACTCTTTGATCTAAGGATTTCTGCTATACTGAACTATTAATTTCTCCTGTAATCTCTCTTAAATTTTTGTTTTTCTGAATCTATTAGTTATTTTCATTAAAGTGTGAAGTCCCTGTTGGCCTTTTATTACTACATAACACTAATTCTTCATCTTTTAACTTGCAGTCTTAGCTAGCTTCTATGGTCAGACATTTCAAATCTTCTCAATCCAGAGGCCTGAATACCAAAGTACCTTGATCTTTTGTTACACTCACGTGCCAATTGTTTTTGTCAAGAGCTTTGTAATGTTTTGAACAATTAATAATAAAAAAAGAAAAAAAAAAGAAAACATCCTTGGGCTGTTTTGACATAGCCGACTTAAGATTTCATTTATAAAATAATTTTTATAAAGCAAAAAAAAAAAAAAGAAAGAAAAGAAAAAAAAAGAAACAAATCAATTCTGATTTACACAGGTCAGTTTGGTGTTGAAAGAATATTATATTCTCTCCATCCTGTCTGCATGGTTAGAAAATCAGACACGAAAAATGGAGAAGAACCAAGATGGACAGTATAGCTGGTGTACAATCAAAATGATGTTATAGGAAGGGCCTGATGAATGCCATTACCACCACCACTGTGCCCTAGCTCCTGTTGCTGGAACTTGGTTCTGCTGCTTTTAGATATTGCTGGTGGTATTGATGAAAGAAATTGTCTAATTTCCCTGCTTGTCTATGTGGTTTACTCCAGAATCACAACTCTGGGCAAGGTAAACACATGGGTGAGCCCAAGTCATGTGTTCTTGTCCTTCTGCTGGGTGTAGGATAAAGGGAGTACCTTGTCTTTCTAGCTTTTTTTTTTTATTAATTTTTTATTGATATATGACAGCAGAATGCATTACAATTCATATTACACATATAGAGCACAATTTTTCATATCTCTGGTTGTACACAGAGTATATTCACACCAATTCGTGTCTTCATACTTTGGATAATGATGTCCATCACATTCCACCATCATCACCCACCAAGATTTATTAGGTATGATATCCACTGGGATAAAACAGAGTTCACATGCTGGCCTGTCAAAAGTTATTAACATAAATTATATATAACAAAAGTTAAAAACAATGTATTTTGCCATTTGAGACCTCTCTGTAAACTCGCTCTTTGTTTTCCCTTCCCTAAATCTGTTCTCTGGGTCCACATTTCTCTCCTAACCATGGAATATCTGGCAACACAATTTTTATCCTTATCACTCTTCTGACATTTTTTATATAAAGAGTCACTTAGTTACAAAATCAAATGGCTTCTCATTTCTTACCCTTTTCAATTTCATTATCTTTGTGAAAATTCATTCTTTTGGCTTCTGAATCATTGTTTTAACCTTTAAAGACTTCCTTCCTAACTCTCCTTTTATTTCTAAATATAATCTCCAAGGATTTCTTCTCAGGTCTCCTTTCCTACATCGTTTTCTCACTTTTTCCCTGTTGAGTCATTTATTGCTATGATTTTAATTATTGTGAACATCAAGACAACTACCAAAGATATATCCACACCATCAATCTCTCCCTTGAGTTCCATACCCAAATTAATATGTGTGTAATTGATAACTTTACGTAGATTTTTGCCTTACCATTTCATAATAATCATATCCACAAACTGTTTTTTCCCATAAACATATTCTTCTGTAATCTTTTGCTGGGTTAATGGCTTCATCTTCTTTACAAACAACTAGACATGAAATTTTAGAATTAAATTGTTTAATTTTCTTTTCTTTCTCTCAGAAACCAAGTTTAGGAAGTTACCAAGAAAGATCAATTCTACCTTGTACCTTCTCTTGCATCTGCCTTCTCTTTGCTGCTAACATTGTCACTGACCTGGCACAGACCTTCATTCCAATAGTTTGGACAACTGTAATAGCTCCCTAATTGGTCCTCCCACCTCTGGCCTTCAGTTTTCCCAATCAATTCTGCTCACTGTTTCTGGGAAAAGTTTCTTAGATCAAATGTCCTTTTATATCACATTTTGGTTCCATAAACTTCTGAAATATCTACTTGTGCTCTTTCTGGACATTCAAGGCTTCCTATCATCTGATGCTAAGTGATCATGTCAGTCCTACTCTCCTACTTCCACTGTATCCTGAAGGCAAGCTACCATGCACAGAACCTACTTCAATCTCTCTGCAACTGTGTACTTGCACGGGTAGTACCTTTCCTTGTATTTCTTCTTGTAAAGGTTTGTTCAGTTGTTAAGACTTAGTACTACATGTCTAAACTAAATTTTTTGCCTTCACGTAAAGTTTAACAGCATTACATTTAAAATTGTCTCAGCAGTTTGCATTGGATTATAGTTATCTTGTGAAGAATTAATTCCTTAAATTTCAGAAGAGCCGTCATTTGGTTCCATTAGTGCAACTCCACCCCTATTCAGGTTCTAACTCAAAGTTTTGAAAATATTAGGTGCTCAATGAAGGTTTATTGAATTGGACTGAATCCAGAAATGCAAACTCGAGATCCTTCCCTATTCAGAGTGAAAATCAAAAGAATAGAAACAACTTTATATATGGTGGTATTTATATCATCCTATTGCTTCTTTGCACTATTAGAGTTTGAAAAGTATCAGTTATGCAAATTGTTCATTTAAGTCATAATCACAGAGGCTAGAGTATTTTCATTAAGTCTCCTGAAATATGAATTGACATTTAGATATATTAGCATATTTAGCCAATATTTCCTGAGATTTTGTAATATAAAAAATGTTCATAGTTTTCATACACTTGTTAAAATTTGAGAATGTAGAAAAATTACATAAAATGATGAGTAACCAACCAATGTGGGAATTTAAAGATATGTCCATTTGGTGGTTAACCATCTATTTTAACTACCTCATTTGATAGTTTCCTTTTTTGGCTTTTCTTTATGCAGATGAAAAACAGAGATGTAATATATTTTAAGTATCATTATATACATTGATAGAAAAATTAATCTGGATTATGCTTTATCTGGGTATGCTGAATTGATAAGGAGGGGTGTGAACTGCTGGAGAAGGGAGAGAACATCATCAGGATCCTGTAAAAAGCTTCCAGGATCACTTGTGATCAGTTCCCTCTTAGGAGAGGCAGCACGGAGGTTCAGAGCATGGACAGAAGCAGACTGCTAGAGTTCTAGTCACCTCTTCAAACTGCACTAACTGTGTGGCTTTGGCCCAACTATTTCATCTGTAGCTCTTCAGTTCCCTCATCTGCAAAATGGGAGTAGTAATAGCACCTGCCTTGTAGGGATGTGTAGGTGTTAGCTGAGCATTTAGTAAGTGCTATAAAATGTTCATTAGTTTTAAAGGTGTGCCTTCTGCTGAAAATATCTATGGTTGACTTAAATATTAAACACATTTATCGCTTTTATTAGCTTGGTGACATTTATTTCAGTTTTTGATCTGAATTTGTTTTCTTGCTCTGAAGCTTTATGAGAAACACAAGAATCAATAAGGATTATTTCAACCGAATTTAGAGTTTATCTGAGAGTACTTCAAGGGTTAGGAGTCCAAACAAAACAAGAAAAGAGGATTTAAAAGAAGAAATTAGATTTCAAAGTTTAACAGATTAAATGGGTGGATAAAGCCACTCAGCATGTACTTTAGATAAAAGCCAGAAAAGCAGTGGTGCTACTCTTTTTAGTCAATGGCCCCTGATCCCATTAGCAGCAAATGCTTAATCTCACTCTTACTGGCTTTTTTTAAATGTGTGTTAAATTTATTTTTAACTGATAACATAAAATCATAAAAATTCTACATATTTATGGGGTGCCACACGATGTTCATATATATGTGTGTGTGTGTGTGTGTGTGTGTATATATATATATATATATATATATATATATATATATAATGATGTTTAAATCAGGTTAAGAATATTTATCTCCTCAAACATTTATCATTTCTTTATGATAATTATTTTAAAAATTCTTTCTTCTAACTTTTTGGAGTTCACATTACCATTATCTAGGGGCACCCTATTATGGCACACCAGAACTTCTTGTTTCTATCTGAATGTGACCTGGTACCCCTTGCTCAACCTTTCCCTGTCCCTCTCTTCAAACCACTTTCCTGGTATCTGGTAACCAATATTTTACTTTCAACTTCTATAAAATCTGCTTTTAAAAATATTGCAGATATGAATGAGATCAAGGAGCACTTGTCTTTCTGTGCCTGGCTTATTTCACTTAATATAATGATCTCCAGTTCTGTCCATGTTTTCACAAATGATGAGATTGTAGCCTTTATAATGGCTAAATAGTGTGCATGTACCACATTTTATTTATCCATCAATTAATGACCACCTAGGTTGTTTTCATTTCTGTACTATTATGACTAGTTCTACAACAAACAGGGGAGTTCATGTGTGTCTTCAACATATTGATTTTATATTTTCTGTATGTATATATAGTATAAGGGTTTCTGGTTAATATTGTATATTTTATATTTTGACAAGCCTCTATACCATTTTCCATAATGACTGTACAAATTTACATTATAATTCATAGTGCAAAATAGATAGGTATTTTTCTATGAAGAAAGCATATTAAATATGAACTGTGATTTCCTTCATGAATAAAAATAACCAGAAATGGGGATAAATGAATAGTGAAGATATGAAAAAAATATAAGACTGTATCAAGGTCCTATGTGGGACACAAAAACAAGCAGTATTCACCCCTGAGATCAATGTTGATAGCAGATAAGAAGACTTAAATTTCAACTATCATTTTCTTAAACTGCAAATTATAAAATCTAGGGACATTTAGGAGGGCACAGTAGAGAAAGCTGAAGAATATCAGAAACAGTGAGACAATCTTATGGTTCAGATACTTTTATTTACTTTTGATCATTATTTTCAATGATCATATTTCTAATTTTAGAAAATGTGATTTTCCCTTAGTTAAGAATATAGACCTAGTAGCAAATTTGAAACTCTTCTTTAGCAACTGTAAAAGCTTCTGGTGCCTATAACTTACATCTTTATCTACATGTATATGCATATCTGTAGGTCTTCTGACATTGTATCATTATCGATATATATATATATACATATATATATATATATATATATATATATATGTCTATCCCTACTTCATCTTATAATTAAATCTTTATTTTTCCTGCCCTTATTTCCTTATCTATTTTGTATTTGGATATACTACAATGGTATTTATAAGCATCATTAATTACTTAAAAAGTGAGGTAGAATATCAAGTAGATATGTAAGAACAAAGAGATAAATGGGGCTCCTGGAATCATTTACCTTATTGCTCACCACAATTTTGGATATGACCAGCCAAGCTAGGTCTGACAAATACAACTAGTGTTTTTATAGAATAATAGCAGATACTTTGGTTTCTAATATCAATGGGAAATCACTGTAAGGTAAACGTCCTTCTTTTTTCTTTTCCTTTGACAAAGGTCTTATTCATTTTATGGAATTTTATTTCATTACTTCTTAACTTATATTCATGAGTAATTTAAAATATTAGTCTGCTTTCCTTTATTTTAAGGCATCTGATATTTTATCATTCATATTTATCACAAGATTTACTTATTTTATTTTGACTTTTTTTTTAGGAATAGAGAAACCCATTAGATACTAAGTATCAGAGGTTTTTTTTCTTTTCATATAAATCAAAGAAAAAGTTTATTCTCCATTTCAGTATCTTGAGTTTTCATTAACTTCCACACATTAATATGCTCCAATTAGGATCTTGGATTTTATTTTTAATGTCATGCCATGGAGAGGGATGAAGTGTGCCAAAATCATGATTATCTTGGCAAGGCTGTTAAATCAATAATTTTAATTTTTGTCGTGTAGGATGCCCTTTCTTTTATGACTAAAAGTCATAGAAGCTTTTAAGGTTTTTGGATTTGTAGCTGTTCCTCTAGTACATCATATGCTTAGTAATTCTGTACGGTCAGAATAACCTGTGTCTCTTGTTAAACTCTTTATTCCTACACAGATAAAATTCAGGCTTTGATATTTTATTTTGTTTCATTCTATTTCAGTCTCTACTATAATAATGCTCCAAGAAAATATTTTAAAATGAATTCAGAGTTAAATTCAGAAATTAAACCACCAAAAAACACAGATATTATTGCAATTTTGTGAATCCAGATGGGGAAGGCTTTTACCTTAATAATCTATGCCCCTGTGTATCTGTAGAGCAGTCACTTCAACACTTAGTTTGTGTCAAAATTGTCCATGAAAAGGTAAGACATGATTTTGAAAACAGGAATATTTACATGTTTGTGTAAGGTCTATTAGTGTGTAAAGTTTGTGGATAAGAGTGATATCAACATTCTGAGTAAAATGCCTTGGAGTGAGAAAGGGAATGCTGAAAGGAAGTGGCTTACACCAGGATTTTAAGAGCAAGGGCAGAAACAAATGTTACCTTGTGAAGCTCAGCCATGATAGCTATCTGTGATGTATTGCACTCATTTTAGGAGTTGTCTTTCCAGTTGTCTGCTTATCAAGAACTGTAAATAAAAGGAAGAGATAAAACTTGTCTGTGCCAGAGTCTCATTTTTCTCAATCAAGTTATGCTTTAGAGTGAATCAAACACACTAACTACTTTCCAGTCAGAAGCACACACCATAGTCTTATTTTTCTATCTCTGTCCATAGGTCCTTTAATCTTGAAAATGGGTGAAAAGATGGTGGCTGTAAAATGATATTAGATAAGTCAGAAGACATATATTAATACCAAAATGTTAATGCAAGGTACAGGCTGAGAGAGAAGCTAAAGGTTTTCTCTTTAAATTGGCAATTGGGTTTTAAGAGATTGAGCTGAACATCTAGTTAGTAAATCAAGAATAACACCACCACATCAGACTCTCTGAAGCACTCTTGCTTTGATTTTGTTATAATTCTCTATGACTCTCCAAAGCTTTCATTCATTTTATTTTTTTCTAGAAATAACACAATAGTAAGTCATACTTTGTAAAAGGCTACATATAATATCCATGGCTGAAAATTGTAGGATCATTACAATACATGCCCTAATGCCATGTTGTCCTGAAATTGTTTTGTGATGGGGGGTTGGTGTGGAGGATATTCTGAATCCCACTCAGAGCAAGAGGAAATTCTGACACCAAACAAAGAAGAATTTCATTGCCTTTTTCTAAGCATGTAGAACAAGTGGGAGTTGTATCTAGAAAGCAGTATATCTGCATGATCATTTAAGCCTTTGGTTCTCAAAGTATAGTTTCCATATTAATATCACATGGAGAGTTGAAAGTGCAAACTATCAGGCCTCATCTCGAACTTGCTATCAAAAACGTGGAGATGGAGTCTATCCATCAGAACTTTTCCAACTGTTCAGGTGATTCCAGTGCATGATAAAATTTGAGAGCACTAATTTAGACCACAGATTTGCTTAGCAAATTTGGTTTTAAAAATCTTTAATGAAGTCAATCCTTGAAAGTTTGCAAGTTTTTTTTAATGACTTCATTTATTTTTATCAGTAATATTTTGAAAACATTCTGCTAATATTGTTACCACTGAAGTTCTTGATTTGGTACAATTTTTTTAACCACTGAGCTATATCCCCAGTCATTTTTATTTTTATTATTTTATTTTGAGAGAAGTTCCCACTAAGTTGCTGAGGGTCTTGCTAAGTTGCTGAGGCTGGCCCCAAACTTGTGATCCTCCCACCTCAGCCTCCTGAGTTTCTGGGATTACAGCGATTTAAGTACAATTCTTAATTTGCTTAAAATGTTGCACTACTCTAAGAAATTTTAGAAGAAAACCTTGTATGATATACTTTTCTCTTAAAGTTTATATTCATTTTAAAATTAGCAATGTTTATTAGATAACTTGTTTATTATCTTAGAAATATTAACAGAATTTTGATTTTATAATCAATTTAGGCCTATTATGTTATTCTACTAAACCTAATGCAATATCTATTAATCATATATGTTCATTAATTATTATTTTAAAAATTGAAGATTTTGCCTCTGTAGATAGGTGGTCAAGCCAACAAAAAAAAATTAAAAGATGCCAGAGTAGTTCAATTTTTTGTTGGTGGCTCAAGTAATTAGTGTATCCTTCTTTGAAAAATAGTATTTGCTTCCGATATACCAGGTGGAATAAAATCAGACATATATCAAATACAGAGATGACATCAACATATATTATACTAAATTTATGTAGTGAGATGATATTTAGTATCGAATAGGAAAGGATGTACTTAAAAGGGATATTTGAGGAAATATGAAAGGAGTAAGTAGGTGGCATGAAGCATGTAGACATCTGGGGGAAGAGCAATCTTGGCAGAGGGAATAGCAAGGAAGATGTATTGAACAGGACATGCCTATCTTCTTTCAAAGTAGGGGAGCCAGTGTGACTGGAGCAAAGTGAGCAAGGGATATGGTGCAGAGGTTAAAGAAACTAGGTAGAAGACTTTTGTACTAGGTTGGGCCAGAGGTAAGGAGACAAAGGTAGTGAGAACTATACAGATTAAGGGGATATTTTAAAGGTGGATCTGGTAAGATTGGTTGACAGATTGGGGCTGTGAAAGAGGAAAAAAAAAAAAAGAATCAATCCAATTCTGGGATTTTGTACTGATTAGCTAAATGATTGGAGTTGCTTTTGCCAAAATGTAGATGAATATTAGGGGAAGCAAATTTTGGGGGTGAACGCTGGGATTTTATTTTGAACTATTTGTGAAATTTGGGATCCCTATTAAATAAGATAGCAAATATGTCAAGTAGCAATTGAAACTAGAGGTCTAGGGTTCAAGGTAGAGGTATTTAACAGAGATTTAAATTTAGAAATAATAATTTTATAGGTGGTATTTAAAAATATGAGGTTAGCAGAGATCACCTAGGGAGTAAGTATTGAAATGAGAGAAATAAAATTCTAATGATCATGAATCATGAATGCCTAGACGTTAAGGAAGAGGAGGAGAGGCCAGTGAAGGAGACCATTGGCATCAGGTGAATCAAATATTGCTGCTAAATTATTAGTGGGAGAACTGAGAATTAGCCATTGGATTCAGAACATGGAGGTTTTTGGAGACGCTTATAAAGAGGGTAAGGAGAAAGCCTATTTGGGGCAAGTTCAAGAGAGGGTGGCAGGCAAGAGCAAGCAAATTCCAGTAAATATTTCAAAAGTTTTACTGTAAAAGTGAACTATAGTCTGTAGGTTAGTGGAGCTATAGAGTCAAACTTTTAGTTTGCTTGTTTCATTTTTTAAAGGATGATAAAAGTAATATTTGTGAGTAAGAACATATAGTTGAAAGGGAATAATTGTGTTTGTTGGGAAAAAGGAGAAAATTGCCAGATTGATGTGATGTCATCCTTCAGCATAAGGAATGTGAGCAGTGCAGGAAGTAGAGAGATTGGCTTAGGCAGGAGCACAAATGGCTCATATATTAAGAATTAAACAGGAGTAAGCAGAGACAGATGGGGCAGGCCAGTAGTGCTTATTGCTTATTGCTTGTGTGGCTCAGGGACATCCAAGTTCTCATTTGAGGTGAGGGTGAAGGAAAAGGAGTTAGAAGTTTGAGAAGATAGGAAATAGTAGGACACTCATTACTGCACTTGAGCCTGCCTGAGGGTTATAAATCTTAAAGGTGACCAGTCAGCATGGTGTGTGTGTATTTTCTAATCATTTTGGTTGCATGGTGTAAGCATGCATGGAGTAGACATTAAGCTGGACTTAACCAGAGTTGTCATTGAAGTTGGAACAATAGAAACTTAGAATATATGCAAGGGATTTAAATATGAAAACCTGAAATCTAAACTGGATGGAGTAAAATGGGGAAATAAGGCTGATGAAAGTTTGTAAATTAACTCATCCCAAGTCACAGAGGGAATTTCACAGTGTTTGGAGTTGTAGTACCAACGGGATCGAGATACAACAACTATGGATGGAAGATGAATCTGAGAACCAGGAAGGGGTACAGATATTGTTAATGGTAATGTCTAGAATATAACAGGAGAGTAAAGCTGACTGTGATATTTGTGTTTGCATACTTTCTTGATCTTGTTTATTTGTATCAAAAATTATAATATTATGCTCTAAATAAGGTTTTACCTTAAAAAGTTATTACTGTGTTTTTAACCAAGAAGATAACTACTAATTTCAAGTAACACACAACAGATTGAAACATTTGCTCCTATCCTAGGGCCATTCTGAGTATTAGCACAAAAACTAATTTCCAAATAATCTTGTACCTCTATTGTTTTGCCAACTGTTTGGACTCAGAAAGCAAATGAAATGCCAAAGATGTTTACATAATGAAACCTAAATGACTAGTTCTGCTTCCCAAGAGTTAAGTAATATTAGTACTAAATGAGGCGATTAACTTATTTTCTGGAACCAACCAAAGGCAGGGTCCTTTCTTTATTGAGGTGTTATTATTTCAAATCAGAGTCTTTATTGTTAGAAATCATACCTAAATTATCACTTTTTGCTGTTTTGTCACTCATCATTCCATCACACTAAGATGAAAACCAATAATAAAGAATTAATTTTATTTTCAAAAAAATATAATTAAGCACAGCTTTTATTCAAATAGCTTTTAGTTTCATTTAATATTTACTCACATAAGGTTGTAAAATTTTAATTTTTCAGATTGGCAGACACAACAAGTGAGGTTAAGATCTGTACCAGAGTAAGATACGGTGATATAAGTTTTTTCTGGGTCTCTATAATGTTAAACTATGTTGTATCCACTGATTTCCTCAGAGACATTTTTGAATGGATCACATTCCATGCTATATTTTCTTCATCCCAGCAAAACAATATGATGAGTTGGGAATTCAATCTCAGTAGTACTTCAAATATGAGTATTATTCAAATAGGTATGCAGTTAGCACCCTGGATCATATAATTTTACTAAGCAAAAATGTCAACCATAAAAGTCAGTGGTTATATTCCACCAACTCCTTGGCTCTAGCAGGGGAATTTATGTGACTCATTATTCTTTTTTTGCTAAAGCTAGCCTCAACTCCAGATTCTGTCTCAAAACAGCATTCTAGACAGCTAACACTAGTAAATAATCTTTGATTTATAAGAAAAAAAATAGTTTCCCATTCAGACTCTAGGAGTTAAATATTTTAAAGAATTAAGGTAACTCTCTTAAATGCCCCAACACCCCATTATAGCCAAAGAATAACATGAATACTAAAAAGTCTTGGTTAATAAACATAAATATATATTTAAATTAGACAGGAAGTATTGCCATTTATTAAGGGTGAAATATCAGAAATGCATTGAACATATAGTAAATTAAATAGACCATCTTTTCTCAGAGGAGCCACAGCTTTTTAAAGAATAATGGGAGGGTTGATGTTTGGACAAACATTAACTGTTACATCACAACTATAAATTGTGATAATGTCTATGAAAAAGTGTAGCATGCTATGAAAGTAAGACAGGAGAACTTAATTTATGTAGATGGAGTTAGAGAACGCCTTGCTGTAGAAATGTTATTAAAACTGAGAGCTTTAGGGTGAATGAGTATTAACTATGGCAAGGTGACTCTGCTTATGCATACACCATAAATAGGGTTCATGGGTGTGAATGAGATGAGTGTCTCTCATCAGAGCCTCAGAGAGGAGCATGCTCTGCATGTTTTAGGGACAAATGAGCATCTAGTATGAAGAAATTCCAAGTAAAGCAAATGCTAGTGATGAATGCTAGTGATCTACCAATGAACCAAAGTGCCCATGATTTTGAATGATTGTAGCAGCATAATAAATGGTTCTTCATTTGAGCTTTCTGTTAGTTATTATGGAGTAGATACCAGAGTTATGGACTGATTTGAAAGTTAAGTCAGGCTGTCTTCATTCTGCTCAGACATCTCACCCTGTGCAGAATTGCCCTCCCCTTTTCCTCATGTCCCACTTGCATAGAAGCTGACATGCTTAACCATTTTCACCCTGACTACAATGTCTTTAAACTGTTTTGAGTAGATACAAGAAGTGTGAATTCTAAGAATGTTCTGTTAGTTGGTACTTTCCACTTTTATGACTTATGATGGTACTTGCCTTACCTGCCCCCTTCTTTGTGTGTGTTTTTTTTTTTATTGTTGTTGTTGTTCTTAAAGCTCGATTCTCCACCTGCACCCTTTGCAGTAGGCTGTAGAACTGTCTGTTTTCTGCTTCCTTGGCCCTGGCCAGAATGAATCCTTTGTCTTTTCTTCAAAAAGACCCAGAGTTTTATTTGGGATTTTGGACTAGCGCCTTAACACTAAGTATCCCCCTGAAGATCCTGTGTGAAACAATGCAAGAAAGTTGAGAGGTAAAATGATCAGGTTATGGGAACCTTAATCTAATCAGGATATTAATCCAGCTGAATGGATTAAGTGGGTGGTAAGGTGTGGTCAGGGGAGGTAGATAACTGGGAGAATGCCTTTGGGTTATGAATTTTGTCCCTGGGCAGTGGACCTCTCTGTTTCTCTCTCTCTCTCTCTCTCTCTCTGTCTCTCTCTCTCTGTTTCCTGGTGACCATGTCCTGAGCTACTTTCCTCTGCCATCTGAGCTACTTTCCTCTGCCATATACTTCTACCACAATGTTTTGCCTCACCTCTGGCCCAGAGCGATGGAGTAGGCTATCTATGGATTGAACTTCTGAAACCATGACCAACAAAGTTTTCTTCCTCTAAAACTATACTTGTCAGATCTTTTGGTCACAGCAGCAAAAATTTTGACAAAAACATCGCTTAAGTAATATAATAGATTTCAGTCCTTTGAATGATGTGGGTGTACTAGTGGAGACAGTTATAGAGACAGCTCTTTGGAAAATCTTTCCTGGTAGATGGTTTAGCTAAAAGTCTCTAGTATAAGAAATAAGATGCATTTTATTAATCTTAATTAAAAAAAGACAGATCTACGAAAGGATTTCATGGACTCTAAGGACTGGGACTCATCAGGAATAAACTGGGATTGGAGTTCCTTGTGGATCTCTGTATTTCCTAAGTCTACCTCTGCTATGCTTTCCTTTTTAGTGGAAACTCTGAGTGAGAATGCATCTCAACCCAGAAAACAAGTAGTGAATTTTAAGTGCAAAGTCACATTTTTAAACATGAGATCATCACAAAGAGTAACATTTGAAGTGTTCATATGGAATTAAAATAGTGAAGGTATATTTATTTAAGTCAATCATACGAACTTCAGGATTTTTAGCCGGTGGCCAGCACAGGCTTCATATATGAAGGTTCAGCTAAGTGAGAAAACCAAAAAGGGAGTTTGAATTAAAGAGACATACTCTAATTGCCTTTAAACCAGCTCCAGGACGGCTTCTCCTACCTCCAGCCTCAAGCTACCTATTAGAGTAGCGAGAGATTTACTGAAGAGGCCAGCGAGAGAGAGAGATAACACACCAGGGAGGGGACTATTATTGGGAAACAAAAAATTTTGGGGAAAATCCCATCCAATGAAGATTAAGGGGGCCAGTGTCCCAAGGTCAGGTGCTACGATTGGGTCTTCAGGGGTTGAGGCCAGATACGCCTCCACATGGACAAGCCCTCGGACTTGAGAAGGGTGGGGAAAGCTCTGGACACAAAGATGTGTCTAAGTGCCTCTCATCCAGCCAGGGAGGTAACTCAAATCACGTGTGAGGATGGCCTCCCACAAGGATTCACTCATCAGTAATAACTAATTGATGTTTTAAAACGCTCAAATGTAAAAGTATAGTTACAACAGATTCAAGGTTGTTAATGTAATCAGTTGTGTTGCCACAAAAACCATATGTTGAAGCTCTAACCCCCAGAGTGACTGTGCTTAGAGAAAGAGCCTTCTTCGAGGTTAAACAAGTTCATCTGTATGGTCCTACTCCAGTTTGATTGCTGTTGTTTTAAGAAACAGGATAAGCACCAGAGAGCTTCCTTCTCATCAGCATGGAGGAAAAGCCATGGTAGGCCACAGTAAGAGGCGCCTGTCTACAAGCTTGGAGGAGGGCCCTCACCAGAGACCAAGTTTGCTTGCCTCTTGATAATGGACTTTTAGCCTTCAGAACAAATGTCTGTTGCTTAAACCACTCAATTTGTGGTATTATGTTATGCCAGCCACAGAAAATTAATACAAAGTTACTTACTGAAGTCATAGTTTGAGTTAGTTTTCACAAAATTAACATTTTCATTAAATTGCCTGGTCCCCCCTCCCCTCTTTTTTAACCAAACACATAATTCTCCATAAAAAAAAATAATTCAAAATAGAAGGTTGCTTTTGCTATAATCATGATTACTCTAATAGGCTGATAACTCAATATTCATCTATAATAAGATATTTTTTTCTGTCTCTATCATGATTATCCAAAGCTTATCAACTTTTTGAAAATTTAGGTCCATCTTTTCCTGATCTAATATACAAAAATTGAAGTCTTTAAATAGATATGCTTGTTATTTATTTTTCTAACACCAAACTCAAATCTTCCTGTAAAGAAAAAACATATATGGAGATATATATATATATATATATATATATATCACACACACACACACACACACACACACTGAAGGAAGATGTTACCAAAAAATAAAAAAATGTTTATGTTAAACATGCTGCATATTTTAGTTCAAAACCACTAGAACTAGTAAAACGTAAGAGAGAAGATCTTGATGCAGAAGAGGAAAGAATAATTGATACAATATGACCCTGGAAAAGGAGGGAGAGAATGGGATCCACTGGCACATGCATAGATTTGCCTTGGATAGAATAGACAATATCTCTTTTGTGTCAGGAGAAGAAAGATAATAACGGTCTGGATGTTAAAAAAACCCGTATTTTAGTTTCTCAGAGGTAGAGATGACATTTGCTAACTTTTTTTCCATGAAAAATGATAATTCAAAATAGTCTGTATACAATATTATGATCAAATTTCCTTTTGGGTTGTGTGATTATTTATGTCATCTTGAATTAGCCTAGAGAGAAGACATTGAAACCTCTGTTTGCAATCTGACCATCACAGGTGTATTTAATATTCTCTTTCAGTATATAAAACAAAGGGTTATTTAGTTGGTATATGTTCAGTTCAGGGTCTCCATTTGATTTACTACTAATGGTTATTCTGAATATATAGATAGGATGTTTGATAATTGATTTTAGCTTATCTCTGGATTTAATTTTTTTAATGGCTCCAATATTCTAGTGCTTTGAAAAATGCCAGGCCCTGAATGCTTCTCCATTACTTCCTATTGTTTCACGTGGATAAGCTACATCAGGAAGAGTTCATGAAAATGTGATCTATACCTCCTTTTTCTTACACATTTTCTTAAATATCAACTTCTGAAGATGAACTCAAAAGGAAAGCAAGTGATTTACTAACCACTGAGAGAAAAATTATTCTTGTTTGCACATTAAATCAGGAGGGACTATTTAACAGAGGTGGTTTCAAAAAACTTAAAAAGTAAGTCATGAAGCTAAGATTTGTTATTTACAGAAGTTTTAGAGTGAAACCCTCATTAAAAAAATTCCTTAGACTTGATAGTTCAGTAAAAAGCAGTACATATGTTATGTTATGTAATGATTGAAGATCAAATCTTAGCTAATATCAAAAGTGATAGAATACTAAAAAATTATCAATTAATTGAATTTCCTCATTTTGTTACTAATTAAGCCCTTCAGTTGCAGTTCCTAAATAAATAATAAACAATGACAGAAATGTCTTTTTAAGTGTACTGATAAAATATTTTATTAGCATCTGAACATTCACAACGTTTCTACTTTTTATATGTGTATAATATTTGAATATATATATATATATATATATATATATATATATATATAAAGCAGATACAAACATTTATTTTTATGCATCTTATCAACATTCTGAGTAAGTAGTTTCTAATATTTCAGTGCATAAATAGACTTTGGAATTTGAACTAAGATTCATATTTATTTTATGAATTAACTTATAGCTGTTTTTTCTTTTACTCTATGTAAATATTAGCTTATATGACTGATAAAATAATCTACTTAAAAGTTATCAAAAAGTAGTTGATGAGTCAGCTACTTTTGAAGATAAAGCTCATCTTGACTCATCTTGACTCATTAATGCCCGGCACAGTTTTGAAAATCAATTTTTAGTTATTTTTGGACTGACCATGTAGTAAATAATAAACAACAAATACAATGTCATTCAGAGTTGAAGTTTTTCACTTATCTCTAAACTCTGTTTTAAAACTAAGAATCAATTAACCCCCTTTCCACTTTTTATTACTTTCACAAGTACTAGCAGTTAGCTTCTGCTGGTTTACTGCTTTATTTGTTAGGAGTGATTTTCCACATGTAAACATCAAACATGTGAATTACAGCAAACAGCACACTAAGCTGAAGCACCATTTGGCTTCAATCACCGAAAGTTGAGACCTGGTAACTTGTACCAAACAAACCAACTGGAAAAGCTTTTGTGGACTTCCAGGTCACTTATAAATACTCAAAAGAGTACATTTTAAAGTCCTGGCCCCCTAGGGTCTATTCTAGTATGAAAAAAAAAATAGTAACAGAGATGACAATCTATATCTCATTATTATTCAATTTATAAATTTTGCAAGTATTTACAAGTAATGATTCATGTCACTGAACCTATTAAATTGATCTTAAATCTGAGAACAAAAGGGAAACAATTGATTGATTCAATTATAATCAAGGTACTACAGAATGTTCTTTGAAGAATGAGTAATTGATTCACTGGCTGACTTTCCTCTGAAATTCCTGTACAAAATTTGTGTTTTTCTTTTTGAAAATTTAAAAATTAAAATATGTACACATGCACACATGTGGACACAAGAACACACAAACACAGACAAGGTTCACTGGGCATTAATATTAGAAACAGGGATTGTTTACATCTTTATATATTTATAGATAAACTATAGTTTTGCAAAAAAGAATAAGCTACAGGTAACTTATCAAAGAAATGAATGTGATTATATACGTCCTTTGAAAATATTCACTCGCTTGTCTAATATTGGAGTGCAACATGGAATATCACTTTTGAGAAAATGCTTATTAGAAAGGGCCATCCGTACGGTTGTTTGTAACTGTCATGACTTTAGTTTCCAACAGAGTGTACTAAAAAGTGTTACAAAGACTTTATTTAACAAAATAAAACCATATAGCCATACTCAGTGTTTCTGATTTATCACTGTCATTTCTGACTTGTAGTATCCTCCCATGGCATGGTGTTTTATGCCTTGTGATTCAGAATGTTCTTTTACAGCATGTTGCAGCACTTCCGGAAAGAGAAGGCCCAAGTTCCTGGCACTGCCATCAATCAGAGAGCTTGTAGCTGTGACAACAGTGCAAGGTTATCAACCTTGAGTCAGAGATTTTTTTTTTTCCTTTTATCATTGAAGATGGATCCATTACAGTTCTGTTCTGGAGGGCTCAGGTGTTGTGGCTTATAGGTCATCCTCTTAAATGGAAGAGAAAAAAACAATGCTGTTTGGTCTGTTTTCAGTTGGTCTTAGATATATCATTTCCCTCATTTCTTTTTAGTTCTGCATCTCACGCATTTACAACTTGCCAAGCCAGAAGTGCTCCCTATCTTCCTTAGATGCCTCGCCTAATTTCTACTACCTTCTAAACTAGTATTAATCATTTTCTCATAAATATAGAGTGATAATAATAACTTAGGATGTGGTCCCTTCCATGGACATTGCATTTTAATAAAGAATATAAGTATACAAATACTAATGGTGACATTTCAAGCATACCGAAAGGAAACTAAGGAGATCGTTTCGGTCATGAATTTCTCATTGACTTCGTTCTACACAAGAGCAGGGACTGTATAAATCTTTAAGCCCTCCTTCTTATAGTTCATTTCTCAAGGGAAAAGGGTTCTAACACTGCAGATATTTCTATTGTTTTCTCACTCTGTAATATTTCATGCATTTCCTCTGTGCTTATTTTTTTCTTTTTAATATGTGCATTGAACACATTGATACAATATTAAACACATTTTTTGACATTTATTTCTATTCATTCATTTCTCCAAAGATTAGACTTTGTCACTGCTATGTGTAATTTCTTCTTTGTCTCTTCTGTTGAAAGAATATGATATGCCTCTCTGGTGCTTAACAGTACATCAGAATGACCACCACTTCATATCTAGGAAAGTTTGGCCTGTCTTCCTAAAACACATGTAAATAAAAAGGAAGTTTCATAAAACTCTAAGGCTAACATTAAAGGAAGATTGAGAAAGAAATATTCATATTGAATTAATGACATAAGTGAATATTGGTAGGCAATAAAATTATAAAAGTAACAAATTAATGAATTGCATTATATCATCATAAGAAAACAAGGAAGCTGAAATAGAATATATGAAAAAGCAATAAAGAAAAACAGATCTATTCATA
Organism: Marmota monax; assembly: GCF_021218885.2. Taxonomy (NCBI): domain Eukaryota; kingdom Metazoa; phylum Chordata; class Mammalia; order Rodentia; family Sciuridae; genus Marmota; species Marmota monax. The sequence goes on along the minus strand of NW_026694256.1, from coordinate 2,559,263 downwards.
CATGATCATTTTTATGCCAGACATTATTTTAAGGAGCAATGAGAATAGATACCTGTTGTTTCTGTCCACACAGGACTTCTCCTCGCCCCTCTACCCCAGATGTGTATGTAATACAACCACCCCCGAAAGGTTTATATAATACACACAGTGAGCCACTGCAGCCTCTGTCTTTTCAAGGATGATCCCTATTTATATAGCATAATAGCACCTAGGGAAACTTCTAACTTTGCATCAATAGAGAAAAATTCACCAAATGTTCCTGAGAAATAGATTACATGGAATCAGAAAACAAGAACATGGTGGATTCGGAAAAAGGACCAATATAGAAATAAATGTGAATGAAGCAATAGAATATTCAGACCATAATAACAGAATAAGCAAAGGAAATTTAGAAGTTTAAAACTGTGATGACTCTTCTATCTTTATGAGTCTAGCTGTTTGGACTCAGATCATATAAATTGTCAGTTAATTTAGTATGTTGTATTGTAAGAGTTGCTCACAAATTTAGGAAGGTTAGCAATGTGTAAAAGCAAAACCCCCAAACAATATACATGATAGGATCTTATTTTTGTCAAAGATATATATATATATATATATATATATATATATATATATATACACATATACATGTGTGTATACTTACATATATATATATATATATATATATATATATATATATATATGTAAGTATTTTTAACTGTATATTAGAACATGGGGGAAAGGCTTGTTGATATTGGTGAAGAATTGAAAGCTACTGCCTTTAATAACAGTAGATTCATATTTTGGAACTTGTGTGTTTTACTTGAGCATTTTGTAAATAGAGTGGACCAGGTATTTCTTGTGTGATTAAGAAAGAAGGCGAATTTGTAGAGGGAAAAACTGTAAAGGTTAGGGATTTTTATTCTAAATTTATTAAGGTCACCTTCCATTAATCACTTGGTTAAGATCAAAGCAACAATAAAAGTAACTCATCAAGGAGAGTTATTATACAGCCTGCTCTCAAATCAGGTTAAAATAAATTTTAGAGGGTTTTCTTTTTTATTCATGTATTTGTCTCCCCTCCCCTCCTCTCTCTTCCCCTCTCCATTCTTATCTTCTCCTCTCCTCTCATTCTTCCTACCCCTTTCAGAGGTCTATCATACAGTAAATTACCAACAAAGACAAAACAGGAAAGAAAAATCGATGGGAGGTAACCAGAAGGTCAAAATTAGAAAGGATGACTCACTTTGTACCTGCAATCTCATTGAAGATAGGAACAAAATGGCCTATACATCTCATTATTCCATCATTCTTTGCACTTTTCAATAGAAAATATATAAAGTACTAGAGGAGTAATTAAAATACCTTTTATTCTCATTCCTTGGATTGGTTTTATAGTGACTCAAAGCACATTTCATATAGCTGGCTTTCATAATATTTGCACTTTGATTGACTAAAGGATCATTTTTTTCCTAGTCCTTTTTTCTTGCATTTTTTTTAAATCGTGCTTTATAGTTGTACATTATGGTGTGATCTGTGGTTACATATTTGTAGAAACACACAATCTAACAATGTAGTTTGGCCAATATTGCTCCCCTCCTTCTCTGCATTCCACCTCTTGTCCCTTTCCTCTATTGATCTCCCTTTGATTTTCATGAGATACCCTCACACATCCTTTCTTTTCATTTTGCCTCTCTAGCTTCTGTAGAGGAGACACATGTGACTTTTGACCTTCCAAGTAAGAACAAAGTTTTTCATACAGATGTCCATTTATTTGGTTGATGCATTTGCAGTTTGCAGACTTTATTAAGATATGCTATCACTTGTCATTTCAACTACTTTGACTGGTTAGTATTAAAATTTTAATTTACACTTAAGGAAACTGAGGCAACTATTAAATTGCTTTAGTCTAAGGCCACAATGAAAATGATAAAGCTAAATTCAAACCTGGGTTGATCTTTCTCCACAGTCCATTTTTCTGTAGTATAGAATCATCCTTCATAATACTCAGAAAAATCAGCTGTTTTATCAGTATCTTTTAAAATCCCAATTTTCTATGAATATAAGGTCGTGGTTTTGGTGTATGCTGTAATATGCCATGTTGCTTACTCCTGCATTAAAAATAAATTAATAAACCTGATGGTGATTAAATACAACCTAAGAGAACAATAAAAGCAGCCTGGGCATCTGCAGTTTGCTTTTATTGTTCCACAGGGAGAGCAAGTCAGATCAAGTGTGATGCAGTTTGTATCAGAATGAAAATAACCTCTGCGTTCTGGAGTGCATGTTAATAGGAGGGATGTTGAGGGACCTGTCAGCTTCCTTTAGTGAAACAGTAACGATAATGCAACTGTACAGAGAGGCCTTAGACACTTCAGCAAAGATAAACAGCCACACACCAGTTTTGAAAATGCGAATGGAAAGAGAAATATAGTACAGGCTCTATATCTCTTTTCTACTTAAGAACCTTCTATTTGGCAATGCTGTTGAAGACTCTGTCACCCGTCATTATAGTTATTCAAGTTGATTTGAGATAGTTATTATTGCTTTTCCATTGTACACTCTCACATTAGGAATGACTTAGGAAAAACCATGCAATCCCATAAGCAATCAAAAATACTTTAAAATAGTATAACTCTTTAAATGAAAGTCTAAGTTATGAATAAATCTGAAGTAAACACAAGCCATGCACAACTTTAATTCAGCCAAACAGGCTAATGATTGTGTCACACATGGAATGAGATTGTGAAGGAGAAAGATTTATCAGTTAATTTAATTTTTAAATCTGATTCTCTTTTTGGTATAAAGCTTTGAAATCCATATATCTATCAGAATTACTTTTCAAATTTCATTTGTTCAGATCTACTGAATTAGAATATATGTGGTATATTTTTAAGAAGTTTCCAGTTGATTTTGATATATACCTGATTAAAGAAAAATCTTTGACCTAAGAAGAAAGTTTATCAGTTTTCTTAAATACATGTATACACACACACATTATACATAACACATACACACACATACTCTGGAGACACATTGTCATCTACCTTTAACCTTACAGGATTTTTCAATTCTACTCTCTGATTATAGTCTCTGAATGGTAGGTAGCTTCTAAAATAGTTTCCAATGATCTCTAACTCCTGGTGCTCATACTTTATGTTATCCCCTCCCTTTGGAGGTATGAACTGGTCTTAGTGATTTTCTTCAAACATATGGAAAAGCAAGGGATACCACTTCCAAGATCAGGTTAAAGAGGCTGTGTATTTTCCCTTATTCCCTCCCTCCCCAGCCCTCTCTCTCTCTCTGACTGTCCTCTTATCCACTTTGATGAGGGCAGACTCATATTGTGAGCTTCCCTGTGGAAGAATCCCATGTGACAAGAAACCAAAGAAAACCTCCCACCAATGGCCAATGAGAAATGGAAGTGCTTAGCCTAAGAGCCTCTGAGGACAAAATTCTGCCTCACACCTTATGAGAAACCTTGGGTGTTGGTGTCTTAAGATAATTGAAGCCATTTATGAATGACTGAAGCAGAAGTATCCCTGACCCACAGAAACTGAAATAATATGTTTTGTTTTAAGTCACTATATTTTGGGGGTAATTTGTTATGTATCATAGATTGCTTTCACAAATTATACACTTCATTTTTTAAATAAAGTTATATGGAGAATTTGGGTCAGTTTTCCACCACAGTCCAGTCATGTTATGAGTGAATAATATTGGTACATGGGCAAGGAAACTATTTATATTCCAAATTGAGGTGTTTTGAGAATGAAAGTTGGCATGATTAATAATTGTTTCAGGACAATAAGCACAATCATACTCTTCTGGACAGATTGGGAGAAAGGGGTCACCCCGTTTATAGGATAATCATTTGGGGCTGTGGAAAGGGATGGATAAACTAGAAGAGAAAATTGAGATTGGCAGCCAAGTTGGTTCACTTACTTGATTTATAGACTTTTTTTTTCATTATGTAACTGAAAAAACAAGGTTCAGGCAGATTGTCTTTTAAGTGGCAATAGATCACATCTTAACTGGTGGATCTAGGATTCTAACTCAAATTTGTGTCATTTCTAGAGCTTGTATATACTTTCCACACAGACATTATCAAAAATATACAGCACAATTCACATTAGCAAGTTGTGGAACCAGCCTATGGAATTTTATTCAAACATAAGGAAGAATGAATTTTGTCATTTCCAGGAAAATGTTTAGAACATGCCATGTTAATGAGCTAAGCTTGTCTCAGGCAAATTGTTGTATGTTTTCTCTCCTATGTGAAAGCTAGAGGAAACAAAATAAAAAGATACATGTCATGAAAGGGAAACCATAGGGTAGAGGAAGGAAATTAAGGGAGGAAGGAGGGGAGTTTAAGGGGAAATACTGAGGAGTAATAGTGATCAAATTATGTTATATGTATGTATGGATAAGCCACAATAAAACCCAATATTCTGTGTGATTGATCTGTACTAATACCTAAAAGGCCTGTCATATCTAGCATACTAATGTCTTTATTTGTATTAGAAGCTCCTTATAATCACATAGGCTTGACACTTAGATTTTAGTATTACCTTCTGATATTCAGAAAAAAAACATCTTTCTGAAAACGTGAATGGGAGTGGCTAGCCAGCACTTCTATTAGTGTCTCATTGACACTAGAAACAAAAATGGACATCTAATCTTTTCTTAGGTATTGCTTGAAGTAGCAGATGTTAATAAGTCTGCTGCCTTGATGCTTTTTGTGTACCAGGAGACCCAAGGATATCAAATATTTACATATAATCTGTTCATTCATCTGTCTTTCCATTGAAGAGGGTAGCTTCTTACTGTAAACTTACTCAGCTCTTTTCATCCAGAAAGAGAATAAGATGGCTTTTTTAAAAAAAGTCCCCAGCTTTTTCTATAAAAATGGCTACATCTGCAGGCTCTTGAATTTTACCTCAGAATAGATGTATTTCTGCAGCTGTTGAAAATAGGCATAGACATATGATTTAAGACAGGAAGCAAAAAAAATAAATTGTTCAATTAAAACTACAGTGGGAAATTTTGGGAGAAAGTAATTACCTGAGCTGGAACTTAGCCAGTACAACAGTTAATGCTCCTAGCCATATAAAGTAGGGTAATGGAAATGAGTAATTCTCTAGTCTGTCCCCACCCCCATCCTCCGTGTCAGAATGTATTGCATTTATGTTCTTGTTGCCGTGTACAACTCAGATGGGAGAGAAATTTATTACCAGATTTATAGAAAAAGACATGTGGGTAGTTTGTACCTCATAATTCAAAAGCCATAGAAGCCAGCAAAAATCCCCAAACAGAAATTTCTCCCTCCTTCTAGAGTTTTTAAGTGTTGTACAATATGTGAACCAATAGCCATCAGTCAGGCATCATGTGCCCGGGTATCTACTGGGCACAAAGAACATTGCATTTGGTATTCACAGGAAATAGGATACATGGTCTTATTTCACTGTCAAATAAATAGAGATTACAAATATTTAGTCCTTGGAGCAAATATAATCATCATTATACAGTCACCCAAATGTTTTTCTCTTTCATTTCTACTATCTTAATATTATCTGTAATTTGTCTCGTAACTAGTCATTTTAATTTTGATTTGTTGTTTTACAGTAAAATTGACTATTTTTTTTGCCCTATGACTTTTAACACATGCATATACATGTAACCATCACCACCACTATCAAAACAGGAAACAATTTTACCATCTCCCCAAATTCCCTTATGTATCTTTTTTAGTGATATGCTTCCATCACCCCAAATCCCTGACAATCGCTTAACTGTTTTCTAACACCGTAAATTGGTCTTTTTGAGGACATCTGGAATTCTTAAGTATGTCATCTTTTAAAATTGGCTTGTTTCACTCATCATAAGGACTTTGAGATCCATCGTGGGTTTTTTCTGCGTGTGTATATCAATAGGTTCTTGTTACTGCTGCCCAGCATTCCATGGCACGGATGTACTGTCCCTTAACCATTCATGTATTCAAGGACTTTGAGATGTTTCAGAGTTTTGTCAATAATGAATGAAGCAGCTGTAAATATTTCTGTATCGAAAAGAGTGACATTTCCAGGTCTCTCATAAATGTGTATTTGTCTTTGTAAGAAACTACCACTGTTTTCAGAGTGAGACTATCACTTCCCATTTCCATTAGCAAGGTAAGAGAATTGCAAGGTCCCTGCATCTTTCCAGTGCTTGGCATTGACAATGTTTTTATTTTAACTGTTTTAATAATCTGTAATAGTATGTCATCATGACTTAATTCCTTTTTTCTAATAGTGATATTGAACATCTTTTCATATCATCTTTATATCCCCTTTGGTAAAGGGTCTGTTCAAATCTTTTAACCATTTTTAAAATTTGTCCTGTTTCCTTACTATTTTTTTTTCTTTTTTGGCATCAGGGATTGAACCCAAAGGTAATTAACCACTGAGCCACATGAGCCACATCCCCAACCCATTTTATTTATTTATTTTTTAATATTTTATTTTTTAGTTGTAGTTGGACACAATACCTTTACTTATTTATTTATCTTTATGTGGTGCTGAGGATTGAACTCAGGGACCCGCACATGCTAGGCAAGCGCTCTACCGCTGAGCCCCAGCCCCAGCCCCAGTCCCCTGTGTTATTTTTTATTTAGGGACAGAGTCTCACAAAGTTGCTTAGGACCTCGCTAAGTTGCTGAGGTTGACTTCTAACTTGTGATCTTCTTGTCCCAGCCTAGTTGCCTTACTTTTAAATTTGAAAGTTCTTTTTTCTAGATAAAAGTTCTTTGTTAGGTGATTTGCAGATATTTTCCTCAAGCTATAATTTGTCTTTCATTCTCTGAAAAATGTCATTTAATTTCACCACAGATTAATTTATCATTTTTTTCTTTTAAGTATGTGTGAAAGAACACATTGCCTAATTGTAGGAAATAAAGATTTTCTCCTGTTTTCTTCTAAAAGTTATATATTGTACCTTTTATAGTTAGTTACCTGTTTTGTGTTGTTTATTTTGTGTAAGTTGTAAAGTTTAAGTCAGTGTTCATTTTTTTTTTTTGCATGTTTGTTCCATTGTTCCAGGGTCATTTGATGAGAAGACTGTCCTTTTACACTGTTTTCTAATTCATAAAAATAGTGTGCCTCTTCATTTATATATTATCATCATTATTATTTTATTTAGTTAAGTTTTAAATTTTGAGACAGGGTCTTTTGCTAAGTTTCTCAGGGCCTCACTAAGTAGTTGAGGCTCCCCTTGAACTTGTGATCCTCCTGCCTCAGCCTCCCAAGCTGCTGGGATTACAGGTGTGAGCAACTTTGCCTGGTTTATATATGTTATTTTAAATGGCATACTTTAGCATTTATTATTTTTCATTACAGATCTGTGCATGTTTTATTAGATTGATGATAAAGCATTTCACTTTTTACAGAACAATTGTAAATGTAATTCTTTTTAAAATTCTAGTTCCTTGATGATGCAGCATGGTGGTGCATACTGATAAGCTCAGGGATTTGGGAGGCTGAAGCAGGAGAATCACAGGTTCTAGGGCAGCCTCAGCACTTTAGCAAGGCCCTAAGAAACTTAGCAAGACCCTATCTTAAAATAAAAAAATAATAATGAAAATAAAAAGGACTGGGAAGTGGCTCAGTGGTTAAGCACCCCTGGGTTCGTCAATCCCTGGTACTACAAGAATGAATAAATTAAAAATAAATAAATAAACAAATATAAAAATCAGGTTCATTTTTTAGATCCTCTTATAAGGATTAGGAAGTTCTTTCTAGTCCTAGTTTTTTTAGAAGGTTTTCTTTTCTTTCTTTTTTTTTACTTTAACACATATGGATATTGAATTTTTCAGATAATTTTGCTGAATATACTGATATGATCACATAGTTTTTCTTTCTGCATCTCCTGAGAAAAACCCACTTTATCATTCCTTTTTGTTTTGAAGATACATATTTTTAAAATATAAACATGAGCAAATTAAATTACATATATATTACTGGAAAATTGTATCCTCATATACACACACAGTTAGACAATATCTGTCTTTTAATGGGTATCTTGGACATTTCCATTTAATGTTATAATAGCAACAATTGTTTTTATTTTTGTGCTGGAGATTGAATACAGGGCCTAGCACATGCTAAGAGTTTGCTCTACCACTGAGTTACACCTACTGCCCCATTTATTGTAATTATTGTTGTCTTGATTTTCTATCATTATATATCTTTTTCTTTATTTATCCTTTTGGAATTTGTTTGTTTAGACTCCCTTCATGCTTTCCTGTGGGACATTTGTACATTTCTTAGTTTTTCTTTTTTATTGTTTCCATTGTTTGGACCACATATTCTGGTACATTTCTTTTGGCTACTCTAATATACATATTTAAACTTTACCTTTTCCTTAGAATTATTTACACTTTAAGTAAAATGTAGGTATTACTACAGTGTAGGTCTCTGATCACCCCCATTTTATGTTTTAGTCACCTCACATGTATATTTTAGTCATCTCATCTATATGTACATATAGAGATTCTCATCAATGTTTTAATTGTTTTGCTTTCAACCATGAAACATATTTTAAAGGACTTAATAGGAGAAGAATAATCTGTTATACTTACTCAGATATTTATTATTTTGTTGCTTACTTTTATTCCTAATTTACCAAGTTTACTTCTGGTAAATTTCTGTCTAATCATAAAGTCCCATTTAGCAATTCTTCTAAACTAAATATGATAGCTAAAAATTCTCTTAATTTTCTTTCTTTTCTTTTTTAACAATACTAGTGATTGAACCCAGGCAAACTATCACTGAGCTATATCCCCAGTTCTTTGCAGATTTTATTTTGAGACAGAATATCACTAATGTGTGAAGACTGGCATTAAGCTTCTGTTCCTAATGCCTTAGCCTCCTTAGTTGCTGATATTATTGGTGTGTGCCACTACATGTGGTCTCTTATTTTTTGCATCTGACAATTTTTTTTCAATTTGATTCCAGAAAAAAAAAAAAAAATATATATATATATATATATATATGCATACATATATATTTTTTCTCCCAGAATATAGAATATAGCAGCTCTTTCCTTTAAACATTTTGAAAATGTTCTACTTCCCTGTGGTTTCTATATTTTCCTGATGAGAAATTGGCAGTCATTATGCCTTCATTCTCTGGCTGCTATAAAGACTTTCTCTTTATAAATGCTCAGCCATTTTATTATGATATGTTTATGTTTGAATTTGAGTTTATCCTGTTTAGGATTTGGTTAGATTCTTGAATCTGTAGATTTATGTCCCACCCAATTTGTGACATTTTCTCTCATTTTTTCAAAAACTTTTCTGCACAACATTTTTGTCTTCAACTTCTATAACACTGAAGACACAATGTTAAAATATTTTCTTATCGTCCCATAGATATTTGAGGTTGTGTTTGTTTTAAATTTGTTTTCTTTCTTGTGTTCAGATTCAGTGTTTGTTGATTTTTCTTCATGTTCATTGTCTTTTTCCTCTGTCATCTGTAGTCTAATTGAAGCCTAAATGGCAAGTTTTAAATTTTCAATTACTTGTTTTTTCATTATGAAATTTCCCATGTGTTCTTCTTGTCATCTATTTGCTAGGTATATCTCTATATTTTCCATTTGTTTTGCTAATGTTCATAGTTGCCTATTAAAACATTTTTATCATAAGTACTTCCAGATCTTTGTCAAATAATTCCAACATTTTGTCATCTTTGCATTGGCCTCTGTTTATAGTTTTTTCTTTCATGACAATTGAGATTTTCCTGGTTCTTCATATGACTTGTAATTTTGGGTTGTTGCCTTGACATTTTGAATATTACAAAACCCTGCATATTGTAAATTCTATAAAGTTGTGGGTATATTTTGTTTTATCATACAATGAACTTGGTTAGGTGTCACTATACCTTCTGTGGGTTCTGGTTCTGCTGTTGTCTAGTTTTCAGAACCTGTTCAGTGCTATTCACATTTAAGCATGTTTGCTATTCAAGTAGCCCATGGAAGACCAAGGTGGCCATCTGTGAGTTAATCTACTTCTCAAATTCTTTGTAAAGCTTATTAGAATCATATCCACACTTTTGTAGCTTGAGGGTGAGTTTATGAAGTTCATGAATAACTTTCAGAGCTTGTTGGCCTGTATTTCCTTGTCTCTGCATCTTTCTTTCTCATCCTTTATCTGTCTTGCATTTTCCTGTTTTCTAGAGATCCCTTGGTCAGTTTTATAGTAAAAAAAGTATCACTTTTCCTGACCCTGCTTTGCTACATGTTTTCTGAATCTGGAGCCAAGTGTCTTGAGAACCAGAGGGAAAATTTACTGATACTGTCTACCATTTACTTTAAGAGACATTAAATAGATGCTGCATGCATTTCATCCAGTTTGCATGGCTACACTCAGTAGGAAAGACAGGATAGAATATGCTTACTCTGCAATGGAGAATAAAATAAAATAAAACTCTTATTTTATTAAAAAAAATCTATCTTGAAAGCAGCAAATCATTATCACAGCTTTTGACATAAAATTTTATGGAAGTTGATAAACCCTTGGCCCCCCCCCCCGCCCCCACACACATACAAATGAATCTGTTTGTGTTTACTTGTTTTAAAAAGGCATTGAGGTATTGAGGACTGGGACAGTAGCTTAGTGGTAGAGTGCTTGCCTAGTATGCATGAGGCCCTGGAATCAATCCCCAGTTCCTAGGGTGGGTGGAAAAGAAAAATCCAAGAAAGTAATTGAGAACAGTTTTGAAATGGATACATCATCAATTTTTTCTTTTTGTATATTGTTAAGTTATATTGTCATGGAGTAAATCCATTAATTATGCAATGAAGAGAATAGAAATGAATATAGACTAATTTATTTTTCTTCATTTATCTGGAAAATAGTTTATTGATTCTGTATTTTTTAAGATTATATCCCTTTAGCTTAGAAGCACTTGAATAATGTTTTAAAACTTTAATTACATATCATTTTCTATACATATTAATACAAGAATAGTCCAAATCATTGTATACCAAAGTGAACTTTGAGATTTTTTTAAAAGAAAATCTGGAAACCAAAAATTGTTATTCTAAATGTTGATATGTTTGATAATATTCCTAATTAGGAATCTATGTATAAAACATATGGTCCTGTTCTCACAAGCACTTCCAGTTGTCATAGTCTGATGATTGCTTGCTAAAGGATAGACTAATTTAAAAAAATATTTATAGAGTATCTATGTTCTCAGACATAGGACCTCGAAGAAATAAAGTTGCACTTATAAATATATTTTGTACTCAAAAACTGTGTCAATTGCCCTCAAAATGCTTAAAATATAATAGCAGAATCCATAAATGCATAAAAATCATTTCTATACAGCTAATTTATATGAACTTGGCTCCTGTTTTCACATCTCTGAAATGAGTGGTATATACAGAATATACTGTGGATTCTGAAGTGAGAGACCCTGCCATTCAGGGATAAGGACTGAAGAGGCTTTCTAGAGAAATGGTAATGTGCATCTGTGGAACATGAGGATGTGGAAGGGACACAAGGGAGGACCCATTTTTACTGACATAGTGGAATGAAGATGATGGGGAGGTTCCTCATACATGGTCGTTACTGAAGATCAGACCTTTGCCTTGGGCCCCTCTGTTGGTGTATTCACCAGGACCAGTTATAAACTGAGTGAGACTCATTTTTCAGCGTATTCAAAGTATTGAATTTCTAAGATTTTCTGTGTTTATTCCCAATAGCAACAAAAGTCAATAAAACTTAACATTTGCAACACTTAAAACTTTTTCATTATATTGCAAGGCTCAGAGATACTTATTAAGGTACCAGCAATTTTTAAAACCTCTAATGAGAAACAATTTTCATGTGTAATTTGTGACTTTAATACCATATTTGTAAAATAGAACATTTTATACTACTTAGAGTATAAAAGTTACTAATAGTCATTATATTTAGTTATGTTTTAGATGAAGTTTCCACATTCATTAATAACAGTAACAACAGTAACACTGTAACTATTCAGAAAATTCTGTAGAAACTCGCACCATGCCTTATTTCTTTAAATATGCAATACTAAGTAGTTTCATTAATTCTAAAAGTATTGAAAACAATATTTGACTCTACCAAACTGTACTCTGCCTCTTTTAACTAGATTTCCCAGGTCCACCACTGAGTTCAAAGAATGGATAACATTTTAATGTTGAACATATTTTGACTGATTATATTATTATTATATTTTTAAGTATGTATGTATTAGACTTGGCTACATGTGGCAGAGCCCTTGTAATAAGAATGTTTTTTACAAAACAAAACTTCCTTTCTCTTTACCACAAAATTATTTGGCCTAGTATGTTATGCTGCTTCATAGAGGTGCCACACAACAAGGTTTCTTATATCTTGCTCTTCTAATGATGTCAACAGGATTTAACTCTTAGATCTATGTGTTGCCTTCATCTTTTCTTGCTGGTAAAGATGAGTATAGAATTTCCAAGCCTCATAGTTTTATACCAAAAAAATTAGCATAAAAGAGAATACTGCTCTCTTACTTAAGAGCTAGAGAAAATTCCACTTGCTTTGTTAATATCCATGCTTTACTGAATCATTTTAGCCAGAGGATGAGCTGGCTAATTTAAACCCAAAGGAAGAGCCAAATTGAACTAAACCATATTGTCTTGGAAGAATATTTTTAAAGATTTGTCTTTAACAGAACAACCAGTATATTGTTGCTGGATGAAAAGAGAAACTGATAGTAGAGGGGCAAACAACAAATTTGCACTAAAAATCATTATTGTGAGGAATATCCATAGCAAAATTTCTGTAGATGTTTTCTAATACCTTAACTTCCTTTAAAGTTTAAATGAGTGCTTGACTCTTTTTTCTTTTAAGCAAAAGAAATATTAGCTAGATAAAACAATAAAAAAATAAAAATCACCCTGAAATCACCAAGAGAGTTTTTAAAAGAGAAAACTAAAAGAATGGAGACTTTTTAAAAGTTGAAATGGTATCTTGAAATCATTTGGGGAATTCTTTCTAGGGCTAACTATAGGGTTATAAATTGATTGACCCTAATTATCAAGAGGAATGTGAAATAAGAGGTGGTTGTGAAAGAAGATCTGTATTTCAAATATCTAAAACAACAAAAAAAGTACTTCACCCTGGAGGTAATGTTGAAGGAAATATATACGGTCCTCTTGAACTATATGGAGAGATGTTATGATCAATATTTATTCAAGTTTCTAAGGAAAAATCTTCTGTGAGAAGTAGGTAGAAACTGAAAGAGCTAATTACAGGGATCTGGACCCAAGTGTGAAATAATTTTGGCTGATCTTGGCACTAAATAAGATAGGATCTCTGAAAGAAACCCTAAAATTGGAATAGAGAATAAAATAGTTTATTCTACAAAACATGAGTTGGTCTGCCGTAGAGGTTCAGTTTTTAAAGGTGAAGCTCTGTAATAGTAAAGTTAACTAGATTTAGCTCTCTCTGCATGTCACAAAGGAATTGTCCAATTTTTTCAGAAGGTGCTAGTTAAAGGCAATAGAGCATTGTTCTTTGCTTGCCTCTTTGCTGAGGGGATCTTTGGGTAGCAGTAAACTTCTGTAGCTGCTTAAGCTATACCAAGGAAGAAGGTGGTAGTGGGTTGGCAGTTACTTGAATTGTGATTGGCTAAGGATGAGAGTACATTTACCTTTGTTGGAACTTATCCTACCACAATCTTAAAGAAAATTTTTGTTAGTACATTTGTTTATAATAAGTAAGACTCTAAACAAGTTAGGAAGCAATATCCCTTTAGTCTTCAATTGCTTTTCAAATTTCTTATTCTGGGTGAACACAGGTCCAATTGGATATCCTCATTCTCTTTAGTCATTATTAGTAGACTAAGTAATGTACTCTTCTTCCTGCCTCCTTTCCAATTTGTTTTTTCTTGACAAAATTCTGAAACAATTATTATGTGATCAGCTCTCGTTTGGTGGGGATTGACCAGGGTCTCTCTAAAAAGAGACCTCTGGAAAATAACAGCTTCAGCAAATTTCTCTGGTTTCTTATCACTCCTAGTTCCCTTTTTGGTAGAGTATAGAAATCAGGAAGGCAACTGGCACCAGTATCACTAAGGCTAAGGGAAAAGATCATGGACAATTGTACACTGGCTGGTAAAGTTCTCCTGATTGCAGTGCACACTACTACTGATTCTATGTCAGTGGCCATAGAATGGTACTCCACCTAGGAGAAGCATCAGCCTACCATGTGCTTAGTAGGAGAGCAGCACTGGGATATTTATATGCAGTTATACATGTTTCCACAGAACCTAGAAGGACTTAGGAACTAAATAATATGAGTTTGGGATTTAGAAATTTAAATAATGAACTAAAAATTTGTGTGTTCACTGCTGAACTGATCTAGTCCTTAGAAATACCCAATAGAAGTATCTCACCTCATAGAACTAGAAACAATTAATGAAAATATGGGATACTTGGAGGACAGATCTGGGACATTATTTGTGAATAAGAAGAGTTTCGCAAATAGAAGTAGAAACAAATATTAATTTTATAATTATACCAATAAGGGAGCTAGTTTCTTGATAAAATGATTAATTCATAGGTTTAAAGGTCTAATTATAACACAATTTTAATGAAGAATGAATGACAAAATTCAAAAATAAAAATGGGAGTGCTTCCCCTCTCATGCTAAAATATTTTCTGGTGAAGTTTCTGAATTTCAAGGAGAACAAGATAAGGCAAGTGTTTATTAAAACAAAGTAAAAAATAAAACTATTGGGCTGGGGTTGTGGCTCAGTGGTAGAGCGTTTGCCTAGCATGGGCGAGGCCCTGGGTTCGATCCCCAATACCACATAAAAATAAATAAATAAAGATATTGTGTCCAACTACAATTAAAAAAAAACTATTAATATGGTGAACTTTGAGGGGGAAATATGAAAATAACACAGAGTAGCATATTATGGAAGATAATACATAACACATGAAGATGTAAGTCATGTATGATTATCAAACATGCCCCATTCTGCATTTAAGCTTAAAAGTCTCATAATTACTTTCATTAAGCAAGCCTATTATTGAGACTAGAAGCTTTAGAAAACAAATTTGTCAATTGGAAGAAGCTATACTAAAATTAAAAACTATACTAAATATGATTTTAATTTGAATATTTATGGTTTAGATTTGAAATAACAATAAATTAACATCATTGAAGGTAACACATTGCTATAAAACTACTGTAAAAAAAGAGAATGGTGTTGTCATGGCAATAAAACAAAGATCAGTGAAAATGACTATAGTCCAGGAAAAAAAAAAAAAACAACTTCCATATATAAAGACAGGACATTTTAATTCACAAGGGAAGGGACAATTTGTGATAGCTAATGTGACCTTGTGTTAGTCAGCTAACAAGAACAACTTAGCAGAGAAGTGGTTTATTTTGGGCTCATAGTTTCATAATTTCCATCCATGGGATAACTCCATCACTTCAATCCTGAAGTGATGCAGAACATCATGGGAAAGGGTGTGGCAGAAGAAAGTTGCTCAGTTTCTGCCAACTAGGAAGCAGACAGAGAACAGAATGAGAAGAAACAGAGACAAAATATACTCCCCAAGGGCATTCCCCCCCATGACCTACTTCTGCCAGCCACACCTGCCTTTCTATAGTTACCTCCCAGTAATACATTCAAATTATTAATCAACCAAATGAATGAATCCATTGATTAGGTTACAATATCATGCTCTCATAAATCATTATACTTCAGAACATCCCAACAGTGCTTAATACATGAGCTTTGTAGGTGATATTTCATATCCAAACTATAACATGACTCAACATTTTTTTTCCCATTTTCCATATAAATAGAGTTTTACCTGGGAAGGGTCTAGAACTCACCAGTTAAAAACGATGTTTTATAGATTCCTTTGTATCTAAGTGTGGTCATGGAGTGAGTGCTGCCAAAGAGAAAATGGAAGTGGATTGCTGGTCTGTGCCGTTTCTAGCTCTTATAATGGTGGGACAAGTGTTCTCATGTTTCGTTTTTCTCTTTTTCTACCTGAGAGCCAAGAACTCAGAAATGGAAGCTCTTGAATGAAAGTGACAGAGCTGCTCCTTCATATCTGAATTAATCTGCCTGTTTGTATTTCTTTGTTTCTGCAGCTTAACTTGTCCTTGAACTAGTACAATGGTTAATTTAATAAGTGGTGCAGGCTTTTTATCTCGAACATAATAGAGATACATGCCTCATGACATATAAAATAAATTTCTAATATATTTAAAATATAAATATCCATTGTAAACTTAAAAGCTATAGAAGGTTTGGAAAATATTTGAGCAACCTTGAGGAGGGGAGGTGGAGTAATAAATGCTCTTGAACAATTTAGGAATATCCCAGAAGTTCATAAAAAAATATTGGTATGTTTGACTACATACATCATTAAACACTTTGAATAGAAAACAAAACAAAAAATCTACTTGTGAAAATATTGATAAATATTTAGAGAAAATTAGTGTACCTAAAATGCAAAAGCACTTCTTTGAAAAGAATCAATTACATTGATAAACCTCTAGCCAGGCTAATCAAGAAGAAAAAAAAGAAAGTCATAAATTAATATCAGAAATGAAAGAGGTCCTCAATATTGGACCCTTGGTTATTAAAATGATAATAAAGGAATATTATGAACAAATGTATGCCCACAAATTGATAGCTTAGGTTAAATGGACCAATTCTTTTAAAGATACAAGCACATACCTCATCTAAGGAGAAATAGATAATCAGAATAAGCTTATGTTGATTAGGCAGCTTGAATCAATAATTAATAACCTTCTGTATTAGTCAGTGTTCTCCAGAGAAACAGAACCTGTAAGATGTATGTATATAGAGATGAAAAGATATTGATTATATAAGGGTTGTCTTAAAATCTGTAATCAGTGAGCTGCAAATTTGGGACAGGTAGTGTATAAATTCCAACTTAAAAGTCTGTAAACTTTGAGACCAGAGTAACTGATGTCTGAGTTCAAGTTTGAAGTCAGGAAATGATTGAGACCTCAGTTCCAAGCAGCAAGGTGGGAGTTCCTCTTGCTCTCAGGGACTTAAGGTCAGTCTTTTTGTTCTATTTAGTCTTTCAGATAATTGTATGAGGACCACCTACATCAGGGAATGTAGTCTGTTTTATTCAGCTTACCAATTCAAATGTCATTCATATTCCAAAACACCTTCATAGATACTCTCAGAATAGTATTTGACCAATACTGGGCTTCCTGTGACCTGGTCAAGTTGACATATAACCATTACATCTTTCAAAAGAAAAAGCACCAGGTCCAGATGGTTTCACTGCTGAATTTTGTCAAACTTCTATGGAAGAAATGACGACAGTTCTCTACAATGTCGTACAAAAAATAGAAGCAAAGGAAATAATTTTTAACTTAGTCTGTGAGGTGAATGTTATCCTCACCAAAACCAGATAAAGATATTACAATAAAGGAAATCTATGAATCAATACCTTTCATGTACTTAGATGCAAAAATTGTCAATAAAGTTATTAGTAATTTAAATCAAATAATGTATAACGGAAATTATACAACATGACAAAATGGCATTTATTTCAAGTTTGCAAAACTAGGTTAGCATTCAAAATTAGTGTTAACATTTATATCACTGGGTTAAAAGGAAAAATTGTATTATATCAATAGATATGGAAAAAAGTTGAGATATTTAAAAATCCAGTCATGATAAAAATTTAACAAACTAGAAATAGAGGGAACCTTCTTTGACTTGTTTAAAAATGTCTACAAAAATCTTCTTCTAAAGTAATTGAAAGTAAGAAGTTAGATATCCTCCCCTTAAAATTGAGGAACAAGGCAAGAATATCTTCTTTCAAAACTCCTATTCAACATTGTACTAGAAATCCTAGCTGATATAGTAAGACATGAAAAGGAAGTGAAAAACACACAGATTATGAATAAAGAAAGCTATTTTTGGTTACAAATGACATGGCTGTTGATGTAGAAAATCCCTAAGAATCAATAATAATAGTGATTAAAAAAACCTCTTTGAATTAATATGTGATTATAAGAAGATTGAAGAATACAAGATTGATGATACAAATGAATTGTTTTAGCATATACCAGCAATGAAGATTGGAAATTAAAATAAAAACATTACCATTTTACTTTAGCACAAAAAATAAAGAGAAAATTTAGTTATGGATTGAACAGAATAGGTGCAAGCTTTATGAGGATAACTCCCATAGACGAAACTCTGATGAAAGAAGAATCTCTCTTTACCTCCTCATTCCTCATCATCCTAGTTCAAATATGAGTAAGTTATTTTGTTGTTATCAATAAGCCTATCTAAAGTTTAGATGGAATGGCAATAAGACTCAGAATAGTCAAAACAATATTGAAGAATAAAAGTGGAGAACTAGCCCCCTAATACTTTATTATAAAGCTACAGGAATCAAGACAGTGTGGGATTGGTAACTAATAGCAAAGTAGACAACAACAGAGAGCCCAGAAAAACACACAGACAAATAGTATCTACTGATTTTTCATAAAGGAGCAGAGTGAAGAATTGATATGCTTTTAACACATGGCTAGAACAACTGGGCAGTCATATGGAAAAAAAATGAACATAACACAGTTTTGGATTTTTTCAAAGTTAGCTCAAAATGTATCATAGTCCTAAGTGTAAATGGAAAGCTAGGAAACTTCTGAACAATAACACAGAAAAAAAAAATCCAAATGAACTTCACTTTGGTGATGAGTTTTAAAATATCATATCAAAAGCATGATCCATGAAATGAAAACATGATAATTTGGACTTTGTTTAAATTAAGTCTTCTGTTTTAAATAAGCATTTCAAGACAATGAAAAGACAGGAGCAAATATCTGCAAAACAAATCTGATAATACCTATTTGTACTCAAAATGTAAAAACAACAACAAACTTTTAAAACTAAGAAAACTACAGAAGACATAGGTTAACTCTCTGAATGAACATAATACCAAGGAAGATACACAGAGGGCAGATAAGCATATAAACAGGTGTTCAACATCGTATGTCATTAGAAAACTACAAATTAAGACAAAAGGTGTTGTCTCTGTGAAACTACTAGAATGAGTAAAATCCCCAAACTGACAATATCAAAGGCTGATGAGGATAACAAATGAAAAACAGGAATTCTTTTCATTGTAGGAATGCAAAATAGTACAGCCAATTTGGAAAAGAGTGTGGGAATTGCTTGTAAAGCTAAACATAGTTTTAACATAAATTCCAGGTAGTTACTCAACTGAATTGAGAGCTGTGTCAACAGATATGGTTTTATCAATCTTATTTACAACCACTTAAAACTAAAAGTAAGCAGGATTTTCTTTAATAGGTGAGTATAAAAACAAGTTGTGGTATATTTATTCAATAGAAAGTTATTCAGTAATAAAAATAAGTCAAACTTCCAGCTGTGAAAAAAGATGGAGGCACCCTAAATGCATGCTGCCAAGCAGGAGAAGCAGGTCTAAAAGGCTCTTTGATTCCAACCACATGAAATTCTGGATAAAGCAATACTATAGAGACAGTAAAAAGATCATTGATTGTTAGGGACTCTAAGGGAATATATAGTGAATGAAAATGTCAAGCACAGGAGATTTTTAGGACTGTGAAATTATTTTTGATGATGCTATATGATATGTATAGCATACCAAATATAGCTTTTATATTCTATTCCTATAATCCTATTATATTCTATTCCTATAATTGTAATGATGAGTAGATGACATTACATATTTGTTTAAATTCATAAGACTGTAAAACAGAGTGTGTATTACATCAAGTTCAAATAATGTAAATTATAGACTGGCTAAAAATAGTGTATCAATACTGGTTCATTAATTGTAACAAGTTCACCATATAAATGCAAGATAGTGATAGGAGAACAGTATGTAGGTTGGTAGGTACGTGACAATTCTTTGTGGCAATATTTTTTTTTAGTAAATCTAAATGTTGTACATGCCTTATTATTTTAAAAGTATGGCTTTATGCTATAAATTGCATAAATCTTAAACATTTTCCATATTGCACATACCCATATAATCATCGTGCCAAATCAGATTTAAACCATTTCTCCCACCCCAGTAGGTTCCTGTTTGCCTACTCCCAGTTAACAGTAACCAGTCTTTAGCTGTTCTTGAATTTAATCTAAGTGCATTTTGTAGCATTTCTTTTAACTAATGTGTGCATACATGTAAGATGGCACTAACACAGGCCTTCAGGGTTTTTGGAGCTCTATGCTGTATTATTCCATATAAAGTTTACAATCTGCTGATGTAGATCTAAGAAAAAATGAATGTATATAATAATTTTATTGAAGTTGCATTAAATTTATAATTGAATTTATAGTGATTGACATATTTGTTATGTTGCTTAGTTTTTTAAGACATGGCAAATGTTTCTGCTTGTCAAAGTGTCTTAATTATATTTATTTTAATATCCATAGTTTCTATACCTTTATTTTGGTTTTCTATGACACATGAAGTGTCTCTTTCCATTGTCTTCTAATATATCATTGTTTTCATATAGGAATGGTACCTATTTATCTGCTAGACTTATGTTTTTATACTTATTTAATACCTTTATTTTTAAAACAGCTTTTCTGTAACATTTTTGGTAGAAGACTTATAAATTTCAATGATTTCTTATAAATAGACATGCATTTACCTGGTCCTTTAAAAACTTTTGTAATTTAATTTCTCTTATAACTTTTCCAATTTAATCCTCAAGGGAGATAATAAAAATCCTTTTCTTGTTGCTTACTTTAACAGTAATTACTCTGTTGTTTCAATAATGTGCAAAAGCAGGATGTGTGTGTGTGTGTGTGTGTGTGTGACAGAGAGAGTTCTATATGAAGAAAATTAAGAACTCTGACATGAAACAATTTTCAGTGTTGATAAGTGTCTTATAAGATCTGAAGGGATACTCATGATGCTCTTTGTCCTTAGATTTATTATGATGATTGATTAAATTAATGGTTTTCTTAATATTGATCTACTCTTGCATTCCTGGAATAATCCCCTCATAATCTTTATATATTAATTATTAATATGATGTTGGATCCAGTTGGCTAATATTTTATATTTCTGTCTTAAGAACCATGAGAAGATTGATCATTAATATCCTCTTTGTGTGACATTGTCATATTTTTTTGTGCCAAAACCATTTTATATTTGTCTCAGAAATATAATCCGTCCATTTTCTTTATTTTCTATTCCCTGGAATAGTTTAAGTAGTAATGGAATTATCGGTTTTGGTAAAACCAATTTTGCCTTCCACTTCTTTTCTCTCTTGAAGGGTGGGCAAGATTTTTTACAACTTTTTTATTCTTTGCCAAAGTCAATTCTAGTAAATTAGAGTTTCTAGAAAATATGTAGTTCATAAACTTGTGGGGTAATTTGATAAAAATCCATGGGACTTACTTCATTGATGACCTTGCTTAGGTCTTCTCTGCATTTACCAATATTTTGATTACTTGCTCTTTGATTGAAAGAAGAGTGCTGTGTCTATTTCTGGAATTTGTAGTTGTTGCTTCTTCCAGGCCTATAGTGGTTTCTGCTCTATGAAATTGCTTCTCTTCCTCTGTGGTCATAAATACTAATAATTATCACATTTTAATGGTGAATTATTGTTTTAGCTTTCAGAAGTGTCCTTGTAATTGATATTGAACTGTTTTAAACTAAATTTGATTTTGTTGGACACCAAGGTTTGTTTGTTTTCTTGGGTGGGTGGGTGCTGGAGATTGAACACAGGGCCTTGTGCATGTGAGGAAGCACTCTACCAACTGAGCTGTATCCCCAGCCTGGACAGCAAGGTTTTCACTCCTGCTTTTTTTTTTTATTTGCACTCACCATATCTCTGTCAATATATTTAGCTAGCTGTAACATATGATATTGAATTGGATTTTGTTTTGTTTCTCTATAGGAAAAATATTTTCTCATTATTTTATAGAGGTGTGTAAATGCCTAGTTACATATATTGTAATTGCCCATATGCTTGTTCTCAGTTCTGCAATGCTGTTTTATTTTATGCAAACACATAATGTGTGTGTGTTTGTGTTTGTGTTTGTGTGTGTGTGTGTGCACACATGCTCCTTTTGTCTTAGAAGTCTGGGCCCTATCTCACCTCCTTATAACTTATAACCACCTTAATGCAAGATGCAGATTTCAGTTCTACTGAAACGGTCCTCATCTGCAATGGACTCAAGGGTCTGTCACTCTTGTTCTACTCCACAACTCTTATTCTTGGTATGGCCTCATGGGTTTAAATACCCAGGCTTAACTTAAAATGATATGCTTCCTTTCTTTGTGATTCCCATTAAAGGTGAATTGAGTTTGCACTCCATGTTTAAATTTTTTATTTTGTTTTGAATTTTGAGAATATATTTGTTCTACTTGACAATTTTCTTTTCTTCACTATTTAATATTCTGCAATAATTATTGCCTCTGATATAAGTTTAAAATTAGTTGTTATTTCTTCATATTCATAGTATCTTCATTGATCTGTTTATTTTCTTGTCCCAACTTCTATCCTAATCACAAAAGCAATGTTAGTTTGATTCTTGCTGAAAACATTAAATAGAAATTTTATTAATATATTTTTTTCTTTGTCTTGTTTTTTTGTCATTTCAGAGAGATAAACTACTCTCAAAACTTGCTATTATTTGGAACCACAGTATTTATCTTATGTGGATACAGCAACTTGTTTCCTTATAGATAAATATCTGAAGAATTATACATTTTCAAATTTGGCTAGAAGGAAAGTTTGAATTGGAAGCTTTCCTTCAGGTTGATAAGGTAGTCAGTCTAAATCTAAGAGGCCCAGAGGCAGAGAGAGTATAAAATTTAGAGTTATGTTATATTCATCATAATGTCTTTATCAACTTAGCTACTTGGTGAAACAGAGAGGTCACCTGGTTCAGAATTTAAGTTAGTGGAAGTTGATTCAGGGACTTAATGTATTACTTGTTGATTTTTGTCATACTTGCCAAAGTTTGAAAGGTGGCATTTAATGCCAAAGCTGTCATTACATTGCTTCACATATTTCTAGGTAGGATTCTCCCTTTCACGATAGGAGTTTTGAATCCTTTCTTCCTTTATTCTGCTCTCCTACATCCTGCATGTATCTCACAGGAATTCCTAGACAGTTTTGCAAGTGGAATGCATCCTTTCTAGTTTCCTTGCTGCTAAAGATCTCCCCCAAGTACTAAAGGGGGAAAACTAGAACTCATTACTTAAATATCTAGTCTATCGTTTTAAAAAATGTATTTGAA
Organism: Marmota monax; assembly: GCF_021218885.2. NCBI lineage: Eukaryota > Metazoa > Chordata > Mammalia > Rodentia > Sciuridae > Marmota > Marmota monax. The sequence goes on along the minus strand of NW_026694256.1, from coordinate 2,535,975 downwards.
ATCAATGATGAAGGATGTATGTCTTAAGATATCCCTACATGAACTTTCAAGTTCAAAATCTATCAAAGGCTTTTCAGTTTGTTATGATCTTATATTTTCTTTCTCTCTTAATATGGAAAGTTGGGTCAGCATTAATTGTCAATGACTGTCAACTACTTCCAAATACAATTCAAGAGAATCAATCGTCTTAATGTTTTATTCAGTCATATACTTCTACTCAATTAATTTACTATTTAATGTCCTCAAACCACTCTTAAATAAAAAAAAAAAAACAGAAGATATGCCAAGCACAATTCATGTCTTCATATGTAAATGCATCTCTTATGAACCAATCTTTGTTTTCTTTTCCCCAGTACATGAGACCTTAAAACACTATAAAGTCAGTTTGTTAACTGAATTCAGGCAGAATATGCATCTTCTTTTTGAGATTCCTTATGTTAATCAACTAATAAAAGAACACACAATTTTTATTTACATTCTTTAACTGATTTTCTCTTTGTAATTCTCAAACATAATTTTCTTTTCCTTAAAAGATCTTATTCTGTGCCTGGACAAAAGGATCCATACTTGGGAAGAGAAAACTTAGAGACTTCTTGTTTTTATTTTATAAATGAGGAGACTATGTTTAATTTTGGGAAATAATTTGAATAGAATCCATTTCTTTTGATTCCAAACCATGTCGACTTTGAAAGGTAATGAGCAACATGCAGATTGAAATAACATTTGTTCAGGATTTTTTAACTTGTGGTTCTAATGGACTCATTGAGCTTTAGCATATTAAAGAGTCCCTTGACTAAGGGACTAAAGAGAAGAGTAGAGGAGAGAGACCAAGGAAAAGGGAGGAAGGAAAGGAAAAAGAGGAACTGTGGGATGAAATATACCAAATTGTTCTATGTGCAAGTATGAATATGTGTATAATTGTGCTATGTGCAAGTATGAGTATGTGTATAATTATAATGCATCAATTTAAAAAAATAGAAGAAAGAAGAGTAGAGTAGAAGAACAAGATCTGGGGAGGGAGGAGAGGAGAGAAAGGCAATGTACTAGAGAATGAATTGGAGCAAATTATGTTATGTACATGTATGAATACATTACAATGAACCCCACTATTTTGTATAATTATAATGAACAAATTAAAAATCTAAGAAATGTACTCAATAGCCTTCTAAAGGTTGATAAATATTTTCATTTGTCAATGAAAAATCCCACAATAGATAGTAAATATTATAATAATTTATTACAACATGAAGAAAATTTAAATAAAACAAAGAGCAGATTTGTTTTATTTAAATTTGTTACAGTATTCTGAATTTAAATGCTATATGTAAACAAAGAAACATTATATAAACACTGCATAGATTAGCAGAGATTCCCAATGATAAGCTTAGTATCCAGTAATATACCTGAAAAATATCCTCTTAATACATACAAAGTAAAAAGTATATTTATGTATCTTCTTTATTAATTTTAAAATTCCAAAATCTTTCTATTAATGTACTCATCTCTACTTCAACCTTTTGGGTGGGGAGAGGGGATGGACAGAGGAAAAGAGATGGAAGAATATGAGGTATAGAGGGAGAGAGAGGGAGATGTTTCTTATTTTTTGATCTCATTGAAGTTTGGTTTCAGTGAACACCTCAAAGTTGATCTACAATAGCCAAAGCAATCCTTAGCAAGAAAAGTGAAGCAGGAGGGATCATAATACCAAGGCTTAAACTATACTACAGAGCTATATTAACAAAAACATGGTATTGGCACCAAAACAGATATGTAGACCAGTGGTACAAAACAGAAGACACAGAGATAAGCCCACACAAATTACAGTATCTCATACTAGACAAAGATGCCAAAAACAATCACTGAAGAAAAGATAACTTATTCAACAAATGATGCTGGGAAAAAAAATGGAAAGCCACATGTAGCAAAATGAAATTAAACCTCTATCTCTCATCCCACATGGAACTCAACTCAAAGTGAATCAAACTTAGTCACTAGAACAGAGAACCTGTGCCTATTAGAAGAAAAAATGGGCCCAGTCTTCACCATGTTGACCTAGAACCAAACCTCGTTAATAAAACCCCTAAAGTGCAAGAAGCAAAATCAAGAATCAATAAATGGGATGGCTTCAAACTAAAAAGCTTCTTCTCAGCAAAAAACCAAACAAACAAACAATAATATGAAGAGAGAGCCCAAATATTGGTAGAAAATCTTTACCACATGCACCTCAGATAAAGCATTAATCTCTAGGATATATAGAGAACTTGAAGAAATAATCTCTAGGGTATATAAAGAACTCAAAAAACTTAATACCAAAAAAACAAATAACCCAATCAATAAATGGGCTAAGGAACGGTACACTTCATAGAAGATATACAATCAATCAACAAATACATAAAAAATGTTCAATAAATCAAATCTACTCTAATATTTCATCTCATTTCAGTCAGAATGGCAATCATCATGAATATAGGCAACAATAAATGCTGGCAAGGATGTGGGGAAAAAGGTACACTCATACATTTCTGGTGAGACTGCAAATTGGTGCAACGACTATGGAAAGCATTCCTCAGAAAACTCAAAATGGAACGATCATTTGACCCAGCTATTCCACTTCTTGGCTTATACCCAAAGGACTTAAAAGCAGCAAACAGCAGTGATGTAGCCATGTCAATGTTTATTGCAGCTCTAGTCACAATAGCTAAACTATGAAACCAACCTAGGTTACCTTCAATAGATGAATGAATAAAGAAAATGTGATATATATATATATTTGGTGGAATATTACCAGTTTTTAAGAGGAATGAAATTATGCCGTTTGCAGGTGTAGTTTGAGAATATCATGCAAAGCAAAATAAGTCAATCCCCCCAAACCAAAGGCAGAATGTTTTCTCTGATATATGAATGCTAATTCACAATAAGGGGATGGGGGGTGCTAAGAAAGAATAGAGTCACTTTAGATTAGGAAGAATGGAATGAAGGGAGGGAGGAGATATGGGGTAGAAAGGATAGTAAAATGAAACACACATTATTACCCTGTGTATGTATATGACTGCATGACCAATGTGATTCTACAACATGTACAATTAGAAAAATGTGAAATTATATACCATTTATGTATGATATATCAAAGTGCATAAATGCATTCTACTGTCATATATAACTAATTAAAACAAATAAAAATATTTTTTAAAAACCCTCAAAGTTTAAGAGAAATCAGCAGATAAACAACAAAAAAATTGTGCATATAAATCTTCTCTTTCATAATATATTTGTTATTCACCACAGATTGCACACAATAAAAATGAAAACTTCAGTCCCAAGAAGTAAACAAGAATGTCTTACAGTCTCTTATCTTATTCCTTGTTCATATTCTGATATTCCATTGACAATAATGTCAGCTAATGTCTAGATACCAATCAAGGTACCTCCTCTATGTCAGGTCACTTCCTGTTAGTATTTCATGATAGATCACTTTGTGTTAGTATTGCTGCCAGTGGACATTAGCCAACTCTTTGCAATACCTTGTGTGCTTGGATGTATTCACTTGAAACTCTACTCTTCTTCAGTCAATATCACAAGATATATGTGCATATGTGTGTGTATGTGTGCCTCTATGTATACATGTCTAAAAATAAGCAGTAATAGATTGTTAAAGTTTTTTGAGTAATAACCCATTATAATTTCAATACAAAATACCTCTTTAACACATTGAAATCAATCTATGTACTCCAGTTAAAAGCCAACAACATCTACCAGAAATAGAAATGAATTTATGAATAAAAAGAAATAAAACCACAAAAATTCTTTAGAATTATGGCATTGTGCTTTACGTCACATGGGAAAATTTCATCTAATTGACATTTGTAATGCCTTAATTACTATTCTGCCCCCCATAATTTACATATTTCCCATTAAATTTAATTTTTACTTCAATGAAAATATTGAACACAGTCATTTTAGATTATTACATTTTATATGTGTCTTGGCTTAGACTTCTATAAAAAAATTGTCACAAAATACATGACTTAAACCACAAAAATTTTTTCCTCACAGTTCTGGAGACTGAACAATTCTTGATCAAAGTATAAAAAAGATCCAGTGTCTGGTGAGGACCGTTTCTGGTTTACAGATGGCTGAGTTCTGGTTGTATCATCATCTGACTGAAAACAGAAAAATAAAGCAAGTTTCAAGTACCTTTCTTATGAGCATGCAAATCCCATCATGAAATTCCACCATTGAGTCCTAATTTCCTCCCAAAAGCCCTATCTCCAGATATCATCACATCAGGGATGAGAGTGTCAACATTTCAATTTGATGGATGGGAGGCAATATTCTGTACACATTTAGCAATATATTTAACATGGCAATGAGACCTAATACTTCCAACAGATTACATTGTGATGAATAAGTTATACAAATTGTCTCATTTAATTTTCTCCTTTGAGGCAAGTACTGCCATTTCTATTTTACAGATTAGAAAGTTGAGATTCATAAACCTGAGAGAGTTTTCCATTGCTGCTTACTAGTAAGAAAAGAAGATTTACACTCTAATAGTAGAAATAATAGATCACCTAAGGGAGAAAAAAATTGCCTCTAGCCATACTAACATACAAAAGATGTGTGCTTGTCTATGATTAATCATTGAGTTGAGGGTTTTGGTGAAATTGGAATAGTAGCACTATGTCAAAAATTTCAGGAATGGGGAATTTATTTTGCATTCTGCTAAATTTCTCACTTCTGTTTATCTTTTATTCCAGCAAGTATCATTAAGTGTCAAATAGATCAAAAGAACTTTTATTTGTAAAAGTCCAGTAAATCATATTTCTACAAAAAAAGTACTGCTAATACTAACAGCAAAACAATTCTTAAGTATTAGTTTAATTTACCCTTAATTTTACTTGATGTTGACTACTGTACTGGTGACTCGTGTGAAAAGGCAAAGGATGATGATACTAATAGTTTCTGAATATGAATATGAATATGAATATGAATATCACTCCTTGAATGTTTGATTTTGCAACAAAAATTTAGTTTTAATTAGCCAGAGCCACTGAACAGAGTCCTATATATGTGAAAGACTGCTCCTACACATATCCGTGGTACATTTATAATTTTCTTTAGTTTCCTTACAAATGCAGATTATGATATTAGTCAAAGAGCATGAATAATACAACTTGAATTCACTACTATTTTGGAGGAGAAAATTGTCATGCCTGGTAATGGTAACTGAGAAACAGAAATAATTCAAAATTTGAAAATGTATGGTCTTAATTTTTTTTGCAATGAATAGGAGCTGTTTTCTATTTTCAAATGAGAAGTTAAAAATGTCTTCAAAATTATTGTGCATATATCTTCATAGTATTATTTGACCTGCTCAAGCTAATGGTTAATGTTTCAGTTTGTTGTAAGAGCATTAAATGTGTTTCTATTTCCCCTTTTCTGTTTGCCTTCTGAACAAAAAAGACAAAATTAAGTAGAGGTATTTTTATGTGTGGCTAATTAGTATGTTGCTGAAGAACAGCAGTGTGCTGCTTGCAATATATATTAGTGCCTCTGCCACTTTTCCAAGCATTAATAAGCATTTTAATATTTTATAAAGCAAGCTCTAAATTATGGAAAATAAATCTGAACTCTATACCCAATGGGGCACATTAAAAAAGGGGGACAGCATGAACTACTGTGTAGCTTAGTACTTAACTCAAGAAATTATAATTTCTCAGTAATATTGGAGACCTCAGTGAGGCTTAAAAAAGGACTTGGGGTTTCTAGAAAGCTGATATGTCATAGATGTATGTGAGCTTCGTTGAAAAGGATAAAAATTCATGCTCAATTCAGCTCACTGGTGTATCAAAGATAAGCAGTTGCAGAAGCTGTCTGAGAGTCATGAGGTCTGACTAATTCTGTGCTTTAATCCATCACGTGTCAGGATTTTCTCTGAGCCTTAATACTGTATCACTATATTCAATCATATCTTGACAAGTTCCAGGAAGGAGGACAATACATGGACAGGAAAACTCTTCAATATACATTTGTTTCTAAGTGGCAGGCAAAGAGCTGAGTGTAATGATGATGCTTCACTCATCCTCCAGTTCTCCTTTACATCAGAATATTTTATTCAAGAAAATGCTTAGATCAGTATGTGCATAATTTGTAGTCAATGGGCTGAAACTGAATATTTAGGTGTGTGCATGGGTCTTTGAGTGTTGGAACTTATAAGGCTCAACTTTGTACAAGCATTTCATAGACAATGATGAGAAGAATCTTCCACCTCCTTATAATAGAATATGAGAGCAGGAAAATTCAGCAGCAAATTCAGACAGTTACATTATTGTTGGGAGATTTTAATTCACCTTTTAGTTAGAGATAAATCAAGAGATGAGAGAAATACAATTAACCAGTTTGATAAAAATGTGCAGAACATTATAACAGAACATTATACCTAAAAGGAGCAGAATATATCTTCTATTACATTGTCCAATGAACACTATAAAAATTATTCATTTACCAAGCTGTAAACTATCACTTTTAAGAATATAAATCATATAGACTTTATCCTTGGACTATGATGTAACTAAAACTGATGTAATATAAAAGAAAGCTTATGTGTATTTGGAAATAAACACATAAATAACATGGAGGAAAAGGAATTGTCATAGAAATTAGGAAATATTTAAAGTCAAATAATAAATATACTATATATCAGTACTCATGTCTAATAGCTATAAAGTAGCTACATGGAAAAATCTTGCCTTTTACATACTCATAATAGAAAAGAAAGTTAATCAATTATCTGTAGAAATTAAGTGAAGATGTAAAAATATGGCCAAAAAGTTAGAAAGGAAAAGAAGAAGTAATAAAATAAAGGAGATAATAATTTTTTTAAAAAAATGGACATTAAAGACTATCAACAGACAAAACTGTGTTATTTGGAAGCATTATATATTTGTTAAATCTCAGGTATGAAGGAGAGAAAGAGACAGGGAGAGAAACTAGTATAGGAAAGAAAATGTTTCTTATAATTATAGATAATACACATATTAAATATATGAGAGTTATAGGCAATTTTCTGCCAAGAAAGTGAAGTTTAGAGGGAATGGCTACTTTCTTTGAAAACACAACTTAAGAAAAGGGACTCAAGAAATAAATTTTTGAATAGTGCTATGATGATTAAAAATAAACACATAAGAAAAAATAGCCCCACAGAATCAAGCAAGGAAGCAAAATAAACTCCAGTTTTTAGATTGTTTTATCAATGTATACCTGATCAGGCATTTCACTGCATATTGTCACCACCAATTAACATATAATCACAAGTAGTATCTGCATCCTAAGCTTGCACCAAATACAATTTAGTAATTAGTAATTTTTAAGAAATGATTTTTTCAAAAATATTGTTTTAGTTGTTGATGGACCTTTATTTATTTATTTATTTATTTATTTATTTATTTATTTATTTATGGTGCTGAGAATCGAACCCAGTGCCTCACACATGCTAGGCAAGTGCTGTACCACTGAGCCACCACCCAAACTCAAGCAATGACTTTTTTAAGTGATTGTATCCCACATTTTTTTTTTTTGCCAAAAAACAATCTGGCATAAAATCTGCAACAATTATGCAGTAAGATATGGTGATATTAAATGCAAATTTTTGACAATGTTTTATATAATATAGAAGAAGAAGAAGAACAATCCTATTTTATTAGTCTGCCATGACCTTGATACCAAGAAATGAAAGTAAAAGAAGTAAAAATGCTAAAACACATTTCTGTTACAAAAATTCTAAGCAACATATTAGCAAGCCAAATACCGGATTGTGTAAAAAGATAGCATATCATGAACATGTAGGGATCATTTCAGGAATGTAACTTCAGCATTTGAAAAATCAACTATTGTAATTAAATACACCAACACATTAAAGAAGAAGCCTATCTAATTATTCATTAGATTCGAAGTATTTTGATAAAATTCAAAATCTATTTATGATAAAACATTGGTCTACATTAAGACTGTATTAGAATTATCTTACTCTAGTAAGGACTTCAAAATCTTATAACAAACATCAGAGTTACTTGTAAAAATTTGGAAAAATTTCCCCTTAATATCATGAGTAAAACAAATAACTAAATACTTCTTTCAAAATTATATTTTGAAGACACTATTAGAATAATAAGAAAAAGAAATAAAATAGGTAATAAAAAATGAAAAACACTATGAAAAAATATAGAATACATAAATTATAAAATTACCAGAGAATTTAGCAACTCTTTTTGAGAAAGTAAATAAATACCAACAAATCAATCCCATTTATATATATAATGAAGCAATTATAACAAAACTAAAAACCTATATCTAGAATAAAATAATAGAAGTAAAGTATGTTTTTATAGATAAATATTAAAACACTTTGAAATATTGAAAAACAACCAAATAATGAAGATATTTATCATGTTTTGTGATTAAAGATCTAGTATTATAATAATACATTCAAGCAATTCTAATAAAATTTACTATAGGCTGGTGTGTGTGTAGTTTCATCAACTTATTTTTATGGATAAACAAAGGGTAAAGAACAACCAATTAATCACAAAGTAGAACAAAGTAGGACACTTGCCTTTTCATATATCAAGAATTATTTTATTACAGCAATAATTAATGAAATGGTTTAAAATTATGAAACATAGGCAAATTAAGTAGTGAAATGAGAGAACATTGAAACAAGTCTACAGAAATAGAAATGTCATTTATTCAAACTAGTGGGAAAATACCATTGAATAGATGAAATTAGAAAACTATCCATATGGGATAAAAATGAAGTTGGAATTCTGTCTCATATTGCTTACAAAAAAAAACCCAAAAAACAAAAAACAATTTCACCTGTTTTAAATACCTAGATGTGAAAAGCAAACTGCAAACTTTTTAAAACAACATAAGAAAAACAATTTAAGTCAACAAGGTAAAAAAGGATTTCTTAAACACATACACATGCACACACAAATGCAGTAAGCAGAGACCATGTAGAGAAAAAGTTGATAAATTTAATGACATTAAAAGAAGTTATGTTTATTAAAAGAATCATAAATAGTGTGAAAAGATAATCCACAAAAGAGAAGGTGATATTTCCAACAAATATCTGAAAGCATCTGAAAAAGGACTGGTATCAAGAACATATAAAGAACTCAAGAAATCAGCAAGAGACTAATAGCCTTGTGAAAGTGGGAAAAAATATTTGAACATGTATATCTGTTATGATTTAGATATAAGATGTGGCCCAAAAGCTCATGTGTGAGACAATTCAAGAAAGTTTAGAGGTGAAATGATCAGCTTATGAGAGCCTTAACCTCATCAGTGCATTAATACACTGATAGGAAATAACTGGGTGGTAACTTCAGGCAGGTAGGGCGTGACTGGAAGAGGTAGACTCCTGGGGGTGTCCCTTTTGGGTTTATATTTTGTTCTGAGCCTGTTGAGTCTCTGCTTCCTGAGCTGCTTTCCTCTTCCACACCCTAACTTAGGTGGTCTGCTTCACCTCCAGCCCAAAGCAATGGAGTTGGCCATCTGTGGACTAAGACCTCTGAAACCACAAGCTGCAAGTAAAACTTTCTTCCTCTAAAATTGTTCTTGTCAGGTCTTTTGGTCACAGCTGTAAAAAATCTGACTAAATCTATGTGGTAGAAGAAAAAACCCAAATTGTCACTAAATACAAATAAAACCCCCCAATGAAGTATTACTTAACATTCAATAGAGGGGCAAATATTAAAAGGCAAGAAATCACAAAGTGATGGTAGGGGTGTGTAGTAATAGGAACCTTTATACCCTGGTTGAATTACCATAGAAAAATAGTTGGAATAATATAATATGATTGATCACGATTATTCCAATAACACTGACTCTACTCCTATCTATGAACCAGAAAGCATGACAAGATGTTTAAGTTAGTAGTGTTTTTAAAAAGAAAGAAAGAAAAAACCCCAACTCTAGAAACCAATTCATTTACCTTTCAATAGTTTAAAAAATGGATTGTATTTTTTTTCCATAAAATGGAATGGTATAGATTAGAGAAAAAAAAATGAGTAATCTGGAACTACACTAATCACTAAGGCTGAATTTTAAAAAGTAACCCAGAAAAAACAACTCATAAGCAAAACAAACATGGAAAAAATAAAGAGCACAATTCAACTGGTGTGAATATAAACATTCAAAATAAATAGTAGAATGTTATGAAATAATTAAATTCATAACTGTAATTCCATCTAGGAAGATGAAATAAAAGTGAGATCCCATCTTGCACTGGTTAAAAAACAAACTCAAAAAGGACTAAAAACTTAAATATAAGAACTGAAACTACTATAAGAAAACAAAGGAAAAATATTTCAGGACATTAGAACATGAAAAGATTTTTTGGTCAAGCCCTCAAAAGCACAGAAAACAAATGCAAAAATAGAAAAATGTTATTAAATCATGCTGGGAGCCATTAGCCAAGTAGGTATGACAATTTCCTTGCCAGCGTACCCCATGTTGCTGACATGTTGCAGTGACATTGAATGTAAGTGACCTTGCTCAAGGACCAAGGCAGATTAGGGTGTTCCCGGTTTTAAGATAATCGTGTTTAGGGCGTTCCCAGTTTAGGTTCCAGGTTTAAGGTTTAAGATTATTCCTGCTGGGAATAGGGCGTATCCTGCTGCCTGATTTCCCCTTGAGTTCTCACGGGATTCAGACAGTATATTTTGGAGATAGAAGCCCAGTGGAAGTGATTTTGGGCAGAGAATGTGGATTTGGGCAGAGAACGTGGATTTGGGCAGAGAACGTGGATTTCCCCAGAACGTGATTGTAGACGGCTGGTGTGAGTTCGGGAATAAAGAGTTGCTGTTTGAATCTACAAGCTGTGTGGTGGCTCGTGATTGTGTGCCCAGCCAGACTGCGGCATTTGTGCCCAGCCAGACTGCGGCATTTGGCGGCTTGTACGGGGAACTTCTGAAGCTTGGAGGTAAGTGAAATTGCTCGCCCCTGAGGAAGAGCGAAAGAATGGGTGACCAACTCAAAAAACAATGTGTTATTGTTTTGATTTATCTTGTTTTTGTTTCAAGCTGCCTATCCCTAGAAATTTCTCAGGCAAACTGGAAAAAATGGTTGACTAAAGGTTTGAAGTTTGTCGGCCCTGAGGAAGAGAAAATTGATACAACGATTTTTTATTCCGTTTTTGTTTCATTCAGTTTCGGCTTTGTTTTGTGCTATCTTATTGGGTTGCGTTATCTTTATAGTAGATTAGAAATTAGTAAAAAACAAACCGAAAAGATGTTAAGTAAATTGTTAGAGGTTCAGACCATGGAGAAAGACATTTTAGATCAAACAAAAGAGAAGGTCTCTCGAGCTAGTCAGACAGAGGAAGAAAATTTAAAGGAAAAGGGGTTGTTAGGAAAAAGGCCACAACAGGAGGCTGTTACTAACTCCGGTTTATCACAAGAGGGCGTAATTCAACCAACAGCCCCACCGATGGAGACAGCTGAGTGGCCCTCAAACCCCGTAGTTGATAAATGGGATCCTGAGACAGGACCTCAAAGATTAGCATGCCCTGTACTTGAACAGGCAGGAGGGCAGCGAATTCACCGTGCTTTAGATTTTAAAACAGTGAAGCAGTTAAAGGAGGCTGTAACAACCTATGGTCCCCAAGCTCCCTTCACGGTAAGCATGGTTGAGTCCATTACTAACTTGGACATGACGCCAGCAGATTGGGCTAGCATGTGTAAATCTGTACTAAATGGAGGACAATATTTGTTATGGAAGGTTGCCAATGAAGAATTTTGCACGGAGACAGCTAGGCGAAATGCAGCAGCCGGTTACCCTCAAAGAAATCTAGATATGTTGTTAGGAAAAGGACCTTATGAGGGACAACGGCAACAAATTGAATATGGTCCTGCTATATATGCACAAATTGCTGCAGACGCAGTTAGGGCATGGAAGACTTTACAAGGACATGGAGATTTACAAGGTCAGCTATCTAAGGTAATACAGAGAGCTAATGAACCTTACGCTGACTTTGTAGATAGGCTAATTCAAACGGCTGCCAAAATTTTGGGGGATACAGAACAAGCAATGCCATTAATAAAACAACTGGCTTATGACCAAGCAAATCGTTGCTGCAGAGAGGTTATTAGACCATGGAGACATGAAGATTTAAACACATATATTAAATTATGCAGAGATATTAATGAACAAGGGCAAGTCTTGGCAGCTGCAGTACAACAGGCTTTAGATGCCAGGCCAAAAACATGCTATGATTGTGAACAAACAGGACATTTTAAAAGGAATTGCCCCATAGGAGGAGGGTTTAACAAAAGTAGGTATCAAAGGAATAGAATACCGGGTATTTGCCCACGATGCCGTAGAGGGAGACATTGGGCTAATGAATGCCGTTCTCAAACCACCATAGAAGGTACTCCCTTATCAAAAAACGGACAAAGACCAGGTATTTATCCACGATATCGTGGAGAAAGGCATCAGGCTCCATTGCCAAAAAACGGACAGGGGGGCCCAATGCTCCCGGGCCCACAACCACAAATATACGGGGCAGTGGAGGATCCCAGCAACACCATCAGGGTAGTGCCCAGGACACATTGTCCATTAAATCCCTCATCAGACAAACCCGAGGGAGCGCAGGGTTGGACATCTGTGCCTCTGCCAGAGCAGTATTAACTCCAAGATGGGAGTTCAAATCATTCCCACAGGAGTAAAAGGACCTCTTCCCCAAGGAACAGTAGGCTTATTATTGGGACGTAGTTCATCTACATTAAAAGGACTTATGATAAGTCCTGGGGTAATTGATCCCGATTATGTAGGTGAAATAAAAATTATAGCTAGTTCTCCAAGAGGTATATCAGTAATTTCACCTGGAGATAGAATAGCACAGTTGTTAATAATACCCAGCCTACATAATAAATTTCCTAGTCATAGTGTAGAAAGAGGTTCCAGGGCATTAGGCTCCACAGGTGTAGATTGGGCTATGTTGTCTTTAAATTTAGATTCTCGCCCAATGCTAAAACTAAATATTCAAGGTCATGAGTTTAATGGGCTACTGGACACAGGAGCTGACCTTAGCATCATATCTCGTCAAGAATGGCCAAAACATTGGCCATTACAACAAGCCACTCAAATGCTTCGAGGCCTAGGAATGGCGACTAATCCCCATAGAAGTGCAATGGTATTAGATTGGAAGGATCCTGAAGGATGTGAAGGAACTATACAGCCATATGTATTGGATCATCTTCCTATAAATTTATGGGGACGAGATGTCCTAGATCAATTAGGTTTGACGTTAACAAATAACATCAATCCTAATGCGCCCACTACTAGGGCTAGACAAGGCTTTAGGAAAGAAAAAAGATTAGGAAAACAAGGGCAAGGTATAGCAGCACCAGTACAAATAGATCAAGGAACAGACAGACATGGGTTGGATTTTCAGAAAGGGCCACTGAGACAATCAAAATTACTTGGAAATCAGAAAGACCAGTGTGGGTTCCTCAGTGGCCCCTGACTAAAGAAAAGACACAAGTAGCCCATGATCTGGTCAAACAACAATTAGCGGAAGGACATATACAACCTTCCATATCTCCCCATAATACTCCCATTTTTGTCATCAAAAAGAAATCTGGTAAATGGAGATTATTGCAAGATTTAAGAGCCATTAATAATGAGATGGTTGTTATGGGACCTGCTCAATCAGGGATCCCTCAATTGTCTGCTTTGCCAAAAACCTGGCATGTTTTAGCTATAGATATTAAAGATTGTTTTTTTTTCAATTCCAATTCATCCCGAGGATAGTCCACGTTTTGCATTTACTATCCTTGCATTAAATCATGAAGGTCCTGATCAGATATATGAATGGAAAGTACTCCCTCAAGGGATGGCTAACAGTCCAACTATGTGTCAAATATATGTTAACAAAGCAATCCAGCCACTTAGAAATCAAAATCCTGAACTACAAATATTTCACTATATGGATGATGTATTATTGGCACATAAAGATAAAAACATATTGCTGGAATGTTATGCCACACTTACAAACTTATTAAAAAATTATAATCTAGAGATAGCAATAGATAAAGTACAATTAAATTTTCCAATTAATTATTTAGGAGTTCTATTATCCTCAACCATGGTCCGTCCACCAAAAATTCAAATACGAGTAGATCAACTCAAATCACTTAACGACTTTCAAAAGTTATTGGGAGACATAAATTGGATAAGGCCTTATCTAGGTATACCAACAGGAGAATTGGGACCTTTATTTGATATTCTAAAAGGTCCATCAGATCCAAATTCACCCCGCATGTTAACTCCTAAAGCAAGAAAGGCATTAAAAATTATTGAAACATATATGGAAAACATACATTTGGATAGAATTGATATAAGTTTGCCTTTATTATTTATTGTACTACCAACAAAAAATATTCCTACAGGAGTATTTTGGCAAGAAGGTCCATTATTGTGGATACATTTATCTTATTCTCCTAACACTATTCTTACTAGGTATCCTGAGGCTGTAGGACAATTAATACTCAAAGGAATAAAAGCAGCGAAGGGAGTGTTTGGAATTTCTCCCAATAAAATTATTACTCCATATACTATGGATCAAATTGATGAGTTAGCTAATGAGTTAAATACTTGGGCAATAATCATGTGTAAATCTAATGTTTCATTTGATAATCATTTACCATCTAATCCTTTGTTGTCTTTTTGGTCTAAGCATCCTGTAGTTTTTCCTAAAATGACAAGAAAAACACCTATCATGAATGCTCCAAATATATTCACTGATGGGTCAAATAATGGTACAGCAGCAGTAGTTACCCCTGATCAAACTTTTACATTTTTAGTACCCAAACAATCAGCTCAAAAGGTAGAGCTTAATGCAGTTTTACAAGCTTTTGTGATGTTTAAAGATTCTGTATTTAATTTATTTTCTGATAGTCAGTATGTAGTTAATGCTATAGTATCTCTTGAAGATGCTGGTAGGATTTCCCCTTCTTCTACTGTTTTCTCTTTGTTTTCCACTATACAAAGTCTAATCTGGGACAGAAAAGATCCATTCTTTATAGGACATATTAGGGCACATACAGGATTGCCTGGAGCCCTTAGTTTAGGCAATGATTTAGCAGATAAAACTACACATGACATACATATTTTCTCTACATTTGAAGAAGCTACAAATTTTCATAAAAGGTTTCATGTTAATGCTAATACTTTACAAAAGCGTTTTAAAATAACTAAGGAACAAGCCAGACATATAATAAAACAATGTCAAAATTGTGTGACATTTTTACCACAAGTTAATCTTGGAGTCAATCCTAGAGGACTGATACCTAACCATATTTGGCAGATGGACGTCACACACTTGCCAGAATTTGGAAAATTAAAATATTTACATGTTACAGTCGATACTTCTTCTGGATTTTTGATGGGCTCCCTTCATGCCGGAGAAAAAACTAAAGATGTTATAGCTCATTGCTTACAAAATTTTGCCACTGTGGGCGTTCCTAAACAGTTAAAAACCGATAATGGTCCTGGCTATACCTCTACCTCTTTTAAACAATTTTGCTCATCATTTGGTATTACTCATATAACAGGAATCCCATACAATCCACAGGGACAAGGCATAGTTGAAAGAGCTCATCAAACTATTAAAACATACTTATTAAAGCAAAAAGAGGGAATTGGAAGGGGGTATATATCCCCCAAAGATAAACTTAAAATAACGCTTTTTACTCTAAACTTTTTAAATTTGGATTCATCAGGACTTAGTGCTGCGGAAAGGCATATGTATCCAAAAAATGTACATAAGCCTAAAGTACTTTGGAAAGATATTCTAACAGGACAATGGAAAGGTCCTGACCCAGTGATTGTCTGGAGTCGGGGGTCTGTTTGTGTTTTTCCACAGGGAGAACAGCAGCCCATTTGGATTCCAGAGAGATTAACTAAAACAGTTTCTACAGATTGAAAAGAAGATGATTTGACTCAAATCCATAACAGCTGATATCCAGAACTCCAGCTTGGCCATTCTTACATCTGCGACAGTGATTAACCAGGATGCTTTTTTCAATAGCTATTTTATTATTGCATTTTTCCACATCATAAGGTTCTATTTTAATTTTTTGAGCTCATACAAACCTAGGTTAATGTTTTTCTGATCAGTTTTATTTTTTGACTGTGGAGTTTTTAAACATTGCAATGGAGATTTCACCTAGGTAAAGCTACAAGGCCTTTACTATTTTCTTATGTGTTGTACGTTTGTGTACACTCTTGTGTTTTGTGTTGTATGTCTGTATGTGCGTATGTCCATATTTCTTATATGAGGAGCGCTCATGAAAAAATGGATCCAAATTATTATTATTTTTTTTATTCATGTGATTTAAATGGTTTAATTTAAATTAGGTAAACAGCTGTTAAGGATTGTTTTTAAAGGTGGTTAACAGATCTGTTTGTTTACTAGTTTAAATTAGGTAAAAGGCTGTTAAGGATTGTTTTTAAAGTAGGTTAACAGATCTGTTTGTTTACTTTCACCTTTCCTTTTCATTATATTTAATAATTCTTTTCAGGATAATGTCTCTTTAGCATCATTGCCAGAATTCCTATCTCCATCCCAGTGCCGGTGAAGAACTCAACAAGTAATGCTCAATCAAAGAGTCAACTTACTTTGGGAGGAAACGGATTTTGGGAGGAAATGGACATATTGATAGATTCCTCTGCTTTGAACTGCTTGCAGAACTTGCCTGGACTATGTAACTATCGTTTGGTGCAGCGAATTGTGGTAATGCTGGCATATCTTTGCTGATGGTGTCACTAGTGATGCAATTTTTATTTCCTTGCCAGCGCACCCCATGTTAATTGTGGTAGTGCTGACATATCTTTGCTGATGGTGTCACCAGTGATGCAGTTTTTCCCAAGGAGCCGTCAATTGGCTTGGTGTCGTGGCATTTCTGTATCCTCCTCCCTTCTGCTAGTGATGGTCTAAAATTTAGGGGCCAATGGCTTATGCTGGACCGGTAGTCAGTGACGGGTATGATCCAATTGCAGTGGTATCAACCTAAGACAGGAGGCTGACGCCTAAAGGTCAGTTTTCCGATGACGGGTAAGAACCATATGTTGAATTGGACAACCTACCAGGCACGGTCCATAAGCCACATTAACCTCACTCCCCCACTGGCACCAAGGCCAAATTTGGGGGCCAACAGAGGTGAGGCAAAGAACCTCACCCCCCCACTGGTGCATAGACCTATCCACAAGTATGGCTGTATGCTGGACCGGTAGTCAGTGACGGGTATGATTCAATTGCAGTGGTATCAACCTAAGACAGGAGGCTGACGCCTAAAGGTCAGTTTTTCCCATGACGGGTAAGAACCATATGTTGAATTGGACAACCTACCAGGCACGGTCCTTAAGCCACATTGCTTGTTGTTTAATTAATCAGAAGGGGGGAGATGCTGGGAGCCATTAGCCAAGTAGGTATGACAATTTCCTTGCCAGCGTACCCCATGTTGCTGACATGTTGCAGTGACATTGAATGTAAGTGACCTTGCTCAAGGACCAAGGCAGATTAGGGTGTTCCCGGTTTTAAGATAATCGTGTTTAGGGCGTTCCCAGTTTAGGTTCCAGGTTTAAGGTTTAAGATTATTCCTGCTGGGAATAGGGCGTATCCTGCTGCCTGATTTCCCCTTGAGTTCTCACGGGATTCAGACAGTATATTTTGGAGATAGAAGCCCAGTGGAAGTGATTTTGGGCAGAGAATGTGGATTTGGGCAGAGAACGTGGATTTGGGCAGAGAACGTGGATTTCCCCAGAACGTGATTGTAGACGGCTGGTGTGAGTTCGGGAATAAAGAGTTGCTGTTTGAATCTACAAGCTGTGTGGTGGCTTGTGATTTTGTGCCCAGCCAGACTGTGGCATTTGTGCCCAGCCAGACTGCGGCAAAATCAAACTTTAAGAGTCTCTTCACACCAAAGGGAACATTTAACAGAATACAGACACTACCTACAGAGTGGGAGAAAATATTTACAAACTATCCAACTGTACAGGAATTGATATGCAGAATATTTAAGGAATTTAAAAACTCAATAAAAAAAAAACAAGAATAAATCAGCCAAACAAAAATAACCTTATAAACAATGGCAATAAGTACATCACCTCATCCTCCTAAGAATGGATATTATCAAAAAGCCTAATGAGAAAAAATGATGGGGAGGATCTGGAGACAAGAGACCCTTTGCACACTGTTGCTGGGATTGAGAATTAGTGTAGCCATTAGGATAGCACTAAGGAGGTTCCCCAAAAAATTAAGAATAGAAGTACCTTCTCGAACTCCATCCATTTACCTGAAAATGCCGTGATTTTATTCTCTTTTATTGCTGAGTAATATTCCATTGTGTATATTTGCCACAATGTTTTTTATCCGTTCGTCTATTGAAGGGCATATAGGTTAGTTCCACAGTTTAGCTATCTAAAGTACATGTATGAAAACACAAATTGGTGTGAATATACTTTGTATACAACCAGAGACATACAAAATTGTGCTCTATATGTGTAATAAGAATTGTAATGCATTCCACTGTCATATATAAAAATAATAGAATTATCATACGATCTAGCAATCCCACTACTAATTATAAGGAATTGAAGTTAGTATGTGAGAGAATCAGATGCAGCCTTAAGTTTATTGCAGAATTATTCACAATAGGCAAGAAGTGGAAGCAAATATTTAGCAACTGATGAATGGATAAAGGAAATGTACATATACGTAACAAAACACTATTCAGGCACTAAAAAGGAGAGACCCTGTCATTTGAAGCAATATGGAGAGAACAGGAGATCATATGCTAAGTAAAATAAGCCAGGCACAGAAGGACAAGGTCCACATAATTTAATTCGAAGTTGGGGTCCAAAAATGAGTTGATCTCATACATAGTAGAATGGTGGTTGCCAGAGGCAATGGAGGGGCATGGGGAAAGGTTAATCAATGAGTAGTAAGTTACAGTTAGATAGGAACGAGAAGTTTTGGTGTGCTATTGCACAGTAGGGTGGTTATAAATAACAATAATAATTAAAAAACAAGACTGAAAAATAAAGAAAGAAAATGGCTAAGGCATACATAAGAGGTTTCAAAGTAATAGCAATTTTTCTTAATTGGCATATGTGTAGGTCTTGAATGTATTGTTTCTTTGTTCTTTATAAATATTTTATATATTTTATTTTACATCCTTTCAACATTTAATAAAGACTTGTTAAGAGGGTTCTTATGTGAGCTGTAATACATGATTGAGAGGTTTTGTATGTTGCAGTGTTCTGTTTAGTAGGTTCTCTCACATGTTAGAGGAATCACCATATTTCTAGTATTTTGAAATATGAGGCTATGGGTTAAATTGTGCTTCACGAAGCCCCAATACCTGTTACTCAGAATGTGAATTTATTTATATATAAGTTCCTTGAAGAGGTAATTAATGAAAATGAAGTTATGCTTAAGCGGGTGAGTAAACATTTTGCTTAAGGTTTAAGAGGAAGAAAAACAAAAATAGTTTTTCAGACTCTAGAGCATAATACAATTATAACCATTATTTTTAAATTCTTAAAGTTTATTTTGACTAGTTAAAGTAGTCATATGTTTAAAAATTCAAAAGGTAAATATGGTAAAGTGAAATTTCATCACCAATTTTAGTTTTCCTAATATTCAATGAATAAAAGTTTGCTATAAACTTTGAAAAGTGAAGGCCAAGGAAAGAAACAAAGAATTCTATATCAAAATGGCTCCTCATTGTGTGGCCACCCCAATCCCCAAACAAAATGAGTGAATAATAGTAGAAAGGGAGCTGACCAAATCCTGGGATTTCTCCCTGAGAGATTCACACTGGCGAGTAGGCAGTGTTGTGAGAAGTCAAAGTAAAACCATTAGTAGGATCTCTGTAGAACTCAAATGGTCTCCAGGAAGTTTCCTTTCTCCAATGAGGCAAATTCTTTCAGAGCAGGAAATACCCGTGGTTGTATGGATCTTGCTTATTAAAGACATCCAAAAGAATTTCAATAACAGAATAGAGGATAGGTTTCTTAGAAGAGGGAATTTATTTTGAGGTATCCTTTTCCCTTTTCAACACAACAAACTGTCAGATTGATAATTCTACAGAAAAGAAGACCCTGCCCTGAACCTGTAGTTTGCATAAAATGTGACAGTGTCAAGGAAAATGCAACCTTACAGTGTCAGAGAAAATTAACATCTATATTAGAAATACCATTCTGAGCAAGAGCAAAAATTTTCAAAAATAATCAGTAACTAACTACACAAACATATTATAACAAAACCCTGGGGAGAAGGAATTTAAGGCAGATGAAGTACCTGGTCAGGAAAATATATTGTCCGAGGAAGGGAAGAAAGCTTTCCAAGTATGTCTTGAGCTATAAAGAACTTAATAAAAATACAAAATCAATAAAACAACAGACCAAAGACGAGACACTAAATGAGAATAAAATGAAAAGGGAAATTTTAGAACTAGTAAAACAAATCAAGTTCAAAACATCAACATTTATAGCTCTAATAAATAAATTAGAAACAAGAAGAGACAGGAAAGAGAGAGTAAAGCATTGAATTTCTGCCCTGGGTGAAAGATGTAGGATAATAAATTCAATGAAGGAAAATAAACAGTGAGATTTAACAATTACAAAAGATGAGCAATTTGGAGCCAAAGATGAGCTGATGTAAAGACAATTGCTATCCTTAGACGAGAGAATCTATTTAATAGAAGAGAAAAATTATTGAGAGGTATAAAAGGGGTAAATATCTTTCAAATTTAGACAAATATATCCTAAGTGAATTATAGGCATTAAGGAAAAAAATAGACTTCTTTAGACATCTAGTCAGGAAAACAAAATATCCTGTCTCCTGAAATGGGTGGGAAGCAGGGAATCATAAATATCACAGATTTCTCCACAACAGCTTTCAATACCATCTGGAAAGTATTTAAAATCTGAGGGAAAACAAAAATGATCTAAGAATATTTATGTAGCAAAATTATCATTTATATAAGAGTAACACTTGGTAAACATTTTTAGACAAAAGAACTCAAGAGACGATAGCTCCAATGACCTTCGCTAATACTTTGCTTAGCATGTTATTTATTGATGAAGTCTGAATAATCAATCAGTGAATCAAATAAGGAAGGAGTCAGGAATAGGAACATTGTCAGTGAGTATAGTAGACAAAATTCTAATATGACCCTTGATATTCTTCACATCAGATTACATTCTTTTTGTAATTTCATTCTCTTGAGTGTAGATGAGACTATTAAATATGATCAATTTTTTCTTAAGTTGCTGCATTTGTCAGCTTTCTGTTACTGTAGCAAATAAGAGATAATCAATTTGTAAAGATAAAAGGTTCATTTTAACTCACAGTTTTAAAGGTTTTATCTCATGGCTAGTTGGCCCTGTTGCTTTTAGGCAGGGAGTAAGGTGTAACATCATGGTGGGGAGAGTGTGGTGGAATAAAATGCTCACCTCATGGTAGCCATGAAGCCGAAGAGAAGAGAAGAGAAGAGAAGAGAAGAGAAAGAGAGAGAGAGAGAGAGAGAGAGAGAGAGAGAGGAGACCAGGGTTTCATAATCCCCTTCAAAAGCATGCCCCCAATGACCTAAACCTTCCAGTATCCCCCACCTCCAAAAGATGTCACTATCTCCCAATAGTACCATAGGCTAGGACCAAGCCTTTAACACATGGACATTATCCAAAGCACAGGGATTGCTAATCAGTTAACTTTGAATCAGTCAAAAGGTATTCGAAGACTGGCCCCAAAAGGAAACAGATTATGATCTGTCTTGAGAGTAGTGCTTTGTCTCTGACCAGCATGAAAATAGGAACTATCATCCTATAATCATAAGTCACTCAATTCTTCTAGTAGTATTGTGGGCTTGGAAGAGTGTCCACTACAAGCTCATGAAGGAGTGTGGCCAATAACACTGAAATTCCAGTCTTGTGAGACACTGAGCTCCTGACCCATGTGAAATAATAAATGTGTCCTAAATTTGTTTCAAGCTGCTAAATTTGTGTTAATTTGTTATAGCAATAAAACTAATTCAGTAAGGTTTTAAGTACAGAATGATGATAAAACTTCTTGGGAAGTTTGGATTTAAATACATAAAATATATATTTTAAAATTTGAGAAAGGGAAATTATATGGCTAATTGAAAAGTATTTTAAGTAAAGGTAGAAGGAAAAGAGAAATAATCCGTCAAGGCAGAGAAGATTCAAGATTGTCTACAAAACTTTGGGGCTAAAATATAATGACTCCAGATTCTTAATATTTATATAATACCATCTTTAATATAAGCAGGATTTGGGGGCAGGGATACATACTTTTATGTTTCCCAAGGCTTAAAGAGTTTTGACAATTTATTATCTAAACCACATTAATCTGCATAATTCTCTGGAATTCATCTGGGATGCAGGTTATTCCAGATCTCTGCATTCATCTAGAATGAGGAGGGTCTTGTAGTGAATGAGACAGTTTACCCAGGTATTTTCAGGGCTGTAAACTGTTAAGTAATTTTTAGCTCTATTTTTATATTGTTGGATATTTTTAGTAATGAGCACATATTAGTTTATATAAAATAACCTAAAACTATGTAAGTTGAGTATAAAGATAATGCAAATAAAGGAAAGAAAATAACACTGGGAATGTTATTATTAACCCTATTTTATGGATAGAAATTAAGGATTGAAGGACTAAGTAGTATCTATAAAATTACATAGCAAGTAAGTGGCCAGTGATCTGACACCAGAACTCAGGCTCTATTAAGTGTGGATGCAAAATATGAAATAAATAGGAGGAATGAACAGATGCTCTTCACATTAAAAGAAGATTCAGGTAGCTGCCAACTGCTGAGCTCCCTCTTGGAATTTCCTTTATGAACATTCAATATCTTTCAACATAATCTCTCAGCTGTAACATAAATAATGCTTTTCAGGCAGTAGAAGTTCTGGCTAGCATACTGGCCAAATTTAAATCTAAGCTCTTTTTCTAAACTTTTGATTGTTATTCCATTGGTTTATTTTCCCATGAAGGCTGTGCAAAAATATACCCCAATAAATATTTAGAGAATTTAAGAATTCAAAGACAAGTAATTTATTAAATTTTGAACTGGACAAATTTTCATTTCATTTCTTTTTTGGTGCTATAATCTAAAATCAGGTCAATATACCTTTCCTAGTCACATTTATTGATTTAACAAATACATGCTCAGAATGTTGTGTCATATGTTGTGCTAGAAACTGAGAACACCATTGTGAACAAATTCAATATTGTTCCTGCTCTCCTGGAGTTTTAATTCTGCTGGAGGAGACAGAAAACATGGGGATGCAAACAAAATAAATGTTGGTTTGTTATCCTCTTTTTTTAAATGAATTCAATAATAAATTACTGAGGAAAATTTTTATTAGAAATGATGGCTAGTGTTGAAGTTGTGGCTCAGTGAAGAGGCTTGCTGGCATGTGTGAGGCACTGGGTTTGATTCTCAGTGCCAAATTTAGATAGATAGATAGATAGATAGATAGATAGATAGATAGATAGATAGATTTTAGTTGTAAATGGAACTTTATTTTATCTATCTATCTATCTATCTATCTATGACCCAAAAGATCACTATGGGGAGGGGAGATTTCACCTAATAAAAAAATGAAGTTCCATTTACAACTAAAATATATATATAATGGTGACCAAAAAGATCTTTATGGGGAGGGGAGATTTCACCTAAGCTAAAACTCAAACACAGAAGTTGCTTGTATTGAGAATGGAGTAAATAAAGTTTGAGTTGAATATCTTGGTGAAAAGAAAATATAATGTCTTATTGCAGGTAAAGAATGTATTAAAGACACAGAGGGTAGAGAGACAGGGGTTATTGTGCTGGGGAGTGAGTCAAAGAGAGGGATGACAGGAGTGAGTGCTCAGAGGCAGAGATGAGGCAGTGCATGGACCCAAGATGGAGAACGGAGGTAGAATTTACAGGACTTGTCTTCAGACTTGATATAAAAGTAATATGCTTGAGGACCAAGCATGATTCCCAGGTTTCTAGAACAGCCATCACATATTGGGAAAATTGAGCAGAGGGGAAGAGGATGCACTAGAGGGTGAACTATATTTTTAAATTATTTTTAAAATTTTTTGTTTTTGTTTTTGAAATAAACTACTTATTATATTGAGATGTATAAGGAAAATAAAATATTATGCATTATTTGCATGAAGAAGAGATTGAATCTTTGGAAAACAGAAAAAAAAACAATCACAAATATTGGTACCCCTCTGTCAGAAAAGCCACCTTAATATCAAAAGGACTGTGGAATACGTGGAACAAGTAGTGAAACTTGTCTGTCGCCATCAATTCAGCATGTATTGTACTCCTAAAAGCCAGAGACAATGAGTGAACATAACCTATTCATTCTAATGTGAGGTGACAAACAAGGCTACTGTTCTTATTGAAAGGTAACAAAGTTGGACCTGTCAATTAATCCCATTCTCCACTTTCAGAAGATTTCAAGGTAGACACACTATGTTCCTGGAAGAGAATTTGGAAGATCAGAGTTGGCTATGGCTCATACTGTCCTCTCCTTAAAGTTATTTTTTTACATTAAGTTTAAGGTGTTTGTGAGATATAGAAGATTTATATCTTCTATAAGATATCTTGAGTTTAGAGGAAATGTTTTGGGTAGAGATGCAAATTTGAGTTTCGTGGTCACACTAAATCATGTTTTTTTTTTTTTTTTTTTAGTTTTGTTTTTAACTTTTTTTTTCTACCCTGTTTGGTTTTGGAACAGATTGTAGAAAATTGGTATCAGGTTTAAAAATATTTGGCAGAATTCACCATTAAAGCTTCAGAGACCCAGTGCTTTCTTCTTTCAAAGGTTTTTTAATGATTGTTACAACTAACTACATACATTGAGGACATTTCAGGTGTTCTTTGTCTCTTTTTTGAGTTGTATCTTTCAAGGGATTAGTCCACTGGTTCTAGTTATTGAATTTGTGGGCATAAAGTTTTTCAAAATATTCCTTTATTGTCTTTTTAGTGTCCATAGAATCAGTGGCCATGACTGTCTTTTATTCCCGATATTAGTAATTTCTGTCTTCTCTCTCTTTTTTTTTTTTTGTGATTGACTGTTTTTAATCTTTGGAATAAAACAAATTTTAGTTTCGTTGAATGTCTCTATTGCTTTATGTTTTTAATTTTGTTAATTTCTATTATAATTTTAATTATTTATCTTTTTCTGTTGCTTTAGTTTTATTTTGCTCTTCTTATACAAGATCTTAAGGTAGAAGCTTAGATAATTCTTCTCTTCTTACATATACATTCAATGCTATACATTTTTCTGTAAGAACTGTTTTTGCTATCTCCAACAAATTTTGATATGTTCCATTCTCATTTTAATTTAGTTTCAAATATTTAAAATCTCTTGAAAATTTTTTGACCCTGTAAATGAGAAGTTTGTTGTTTAATCTTCAAATATTTAGGAATTCTTCCAGGGATTTTTAGGTTAATGATTTCTAATTTGATTCTACTGTGGTCCTATGCAATATTTTGTTTCTTTGTATGTATTCTATTCTTTTATATTTGTTAAGGAGTGTTTTATGGTCTAGAATGTGGTCTATATTGATCAATGTTCCACGTAGTTTGAGAAGAATGTGTATCCTGTTGTTGGATGAAGAATTTGACAATGTTGACTAGATTTAATTGGGTGATAGAACTGTTCTGGTTGACTATATCTTTACTGATTTTCTGCCTGCTTTATTTATCAATTATAGAGAATGAGAAGTTGAAGAGCCAAACTATAATAATTAATCTGTTCATTTCTCCTTTCCATGGTATATTTTTGCATCCTATGTTAGGTACAGACATATTTCTTATTGTTATGTCTCTTACAGAATTGACTCCTTTATCATTCATTATGCAACAACATTTATTTCCAATAATATTCTCTTATTTGAAGTCCGATTTTTCTTATATTCTCATTATCTACTCCTGTTTTCTTTTGTTGCATCTTAATAGAATATACGTTTCTTTATCCTTTTATTTTAAACCTCTTTGTGTTTTTATATTTGAAGTGATTTTTTTGAAAGAACATATAGTCTGGTTTTATTATTATTTTTTTTACCACTCTCATAGTTGTATCTGGTGCACTGCAAACATTTATACTTGAAGTGATTATTGATAGAGTTGAATTATAATCTACCTTGGCTGTGAATGTTTTCTATTTGTTGTAATTTTCTTTTAAAAAAAAAAACAAAACTCCTTATTTTTCTGTCTTCTCTGTTTTGAGCCTTTTATGTTTTATCTCTTATCCTAATAATCACACTTCTTTCTACAATGGCATTTTCCAAGATTCTCAATAATATATACTTTTAACTCATCTAAATCCATTTTCAAATTACATTATACCACTTCATGAATAGTAAAAGTATGTTATAACTGAATATTCCCAATTCCTTCCACTCATCTCTAATGGCATTACTGTTAGACAGTTCACATAACTGTGTACTGTAATAACCCAATACATTTCTACTATTATTGTTTTAAATGCAGATGTATTTTAGATTCACAATCAGAAAAATAAAAGTTTTTGTTGACTTTTATCTATGCCTTTTCCAATGCTCTTCTTTACTTGATGTAGATCAATTTTTCCTTATCTAAATCTTTCTTATTTTCCCTATATCCTGTGTTTCTTCTTCTGATATTGGATTTCCCTAAATATCCATCCTCAGAAGTCTGGGCTTTGTAGCTCTTAGACTGCTAATTCACTATTGTTTTATTGTTGTGGTAAAGTTTTGATGAGAAGAGGCATCGTATAATCCTACGAAATATTTCAGCCTTTTCTAGTTGTAAGAGAGTAATGGATGACTTCCAAACTCTTTCCACCCCACAGTTCAAAACAGAAGTCCTCTTGTGTATTTTAAATTGTAGGAATATATAAAAATCACTTCCCCAAAGAAACTGTTTAGAAACATTGATATTTGGACATCAGCCACATTAGAACAATTTGGTAATGGATTATCAAAGAGTAGTTCTTTAGAGATGGAGTAAATAACCAGGAGACTGAAGTCATGAAGAGCAAGAAAAGTAAGCTTTGACACAAGGACATGAGGTACTAAAAGAATGCTGTTGAGAGGCCATTAAAGGCCAAGAGAGAGCAGTGTGTATTTGATTTACCAGAAAGGAAGTCATAGTTGAGTTAAATAGAGACAATCTCAGTAAAAAGAATTAGAGTGTGGATATGAGTGTGTGTGCATGTATTTGGAAGAAGAACAGAAACCAGACTGGAATGGATGAAAGAGTTTTTAAAAATAGAATTAGTGACATCATGATTGAATTCTGTTTTTGTTACCTTGTTTATTTGGGGTATTTTTTCTTCATTTTTTTTTTCTTTTTTTAGGACTGAGGACCAAACCAAGGGCCTTGTGTGTGCTGTGCAAGTGTTCTGCCACCGAGCTAAATCCCCAACCCCTAAATTCTGTTTTTGAAGAGAACTTTTCATAAAAAGAACATCTACTTTTAACCTTGAATTATTTAGGAAAACACTGGAAGGGTTACTTAAAGTCTATTCTTTGCTTATTTCTCATTTGAGAAATAAGAATCAGAGAAATAGCAAATCAGATAAACTGTATACTATTAATGTGTCAAATGATAATGTTAAAAAAAATCCCTGAAGACTTGAATAGCTGAACTTCACTTCTGTAAGAAAAATTCTGTGGCATAAATTCAGAAAGTCTCATGTAGATGATTCAGAATTTTACACAGTAAAATTGTCCCTTTGTAAACAGGAAGATTTGCAATCCTGGGAACTCATTTTCTAAAGGTTCCTATATGTATTCAGGATTCTTTAAAGGGATAATATGAATCACCAGTGTATGTAAGATGTTATTAAAGTTTGGAGTCCACCCAGGTAAAAAACATTGCTCCTTCATCAGAGGTCACTTATCTTTCTCATCCTCCAGTCCTGGGGAAACAAATCTTACAACCTTTCCTACTCTAAAGAGAAAGAGTTAAGTGATTGCTAATAGCCTGCTTTTGAGACTAGGATTTAATCAGGCATTCTGAGGAGACAGATCCCATCAAGGCCAAGGTGGTAGGTCTAATTGCTTTTATTTGTGCTTTGTGTACTTGTGCATTCTGTCCCAGTATGGAGCTAAGCTTCAAATGAGTTTTCTCAATTAAAGTGAAACAACCTAGCCTGGCAAGTTGAATTTCATAATGATGCTCTGAAGCTTCCCTTCTTGGCATGAATCTAATGATACATTATCATAGAACAAATTCATCATTCATTAACTCCACATCACACTCACTTTTTTTTTTTTAAACCCAGGAGCACTGTCTTTCCAAAATTAGCTATGTGAATTCTTCTACTTAAAATACAACAGCATCATGTTAGAAGAGGCTGAATCTCAACTACCTGTACCTACAAAATCCCTGCTGACTTCCAAGGTCAGGTACTACCACAGAAACCCACTGGGAGATTAGAAAGCAGCAGGATATAACAGGCCTCAGACAATGTAATCAGCAGGCCCGTCTCTGAGACAGATTTCCTAAGCAGCAGACAGAAAGAGAGCTCTGACAGGGATGGCAGCCACAGAGGTGAGCACACGTGTCTGAGAATTAATAATACTTTTCCTTGCACTTTCATCCTGAAATTTCCGTTCTTATAAATATAGATCCTTGAGTTTACTTTCTGTCTTTATTCAGGGCTGGATTTCCCCTACACAGTTCTTTCTTCTATTTTAATATGTCAGGATACTCTCTTGGCATCTTTTATCCTCTAATGAATTTTTCAAAAAGAATTTTTCATGAATAGTCGCTGATACTTCCCCGGCTCCTATTTGTTCCTTTTCTTTTATTCATTATTCTTTATTCTTCACAAGTGCTTTTACTCTTAATAATGATCATGCCATAGCTTTCCTTTCACTATCTACAAGTGAAAGAAACTAACACAAGTACTTATTTCTTGAGAAATATTTTTTTTTTTTAAATTTCTGGGTAAACAATTCTTCCTTCTAAAACATACCTGTAAAGAAGGCCATGCTTTATTTTACTGTGGAAGCATAAGAGGTAAAAAACTCCATACCATTCTGAAGAGAGAATTATTCAAATTTTTAATAGGAAAGAGCTGGCAGCACAGGTATCACCCAGCGCCTCTGGAGGGAGTCTTGGTAACTTCCAGGAGGAACCACTGGGATGAAGAGACAATTTTATTTTAAGGAAATTGTCTAGATAGAACTTTTTTGTCATATTATTTTTTTCATAGTTTACCCAGATTCCATAGCATAAGGAAAGCAGTCACTTCATCATTCAAGTATGTCTTTTTGAATTCTTGTTAATATCTAGACAGACATCATGCTGTATACCTTACGTAAACATTTCCTTCACTTAAATTTCAAAACCAAAAAGCAAACCTTTAGAATTCAAAAACAGGATTTACCTTAAAGAAATAAAAAACATAATGGAAGTACAAGCAAGGACACTCTGGTTTTAGTTTTTTATTTGACTAGTGTTCACCTCTCATTTACAGAAAGTGGAGCATTAATATTTCCTCACTAAAGTTTGAAAGACAATTAAGAAACCCAGTGATGACTTCTAAGTCTAACTCTAAGCAGATTTATCAAAAGATGGTTATTTTATTTATAAAGAGGATTAGTGGAAAGACATGATAAATGCCAACAATAAATCAAATAGTTCTAATTTCACAGTGCAGGCAAGTGATATAAAAAAAACAAAAATAAAATTACTTTCTTCCTTATAGAGAGACAGATAAACTAACATCTTCCCAAACCAATTCAATTGGAATGCCCTTTGGTGTTTAATAACATGACCTTAATCTCAGTGCTTCTAGCAAGGTACTTAGGAATGCATTTTTGTAGTGCCCTTGACCTTTACCTTTGTGTTTTCAGAAATTAATTTGTTAAGACACCCAGGATAACTAAGGCATATGAAAATAATGTATCTGTCCAGCCTTATTTTACATTTATTTATTTTTATAATTATCTGTACCATGACTGCAGTGTTGGTGTGGTGAATAGGAAGAGACTTCCATGGAACACGATTGAAGTACATATTTCTGGAATAGGACCAGAAAGCCTGGATCCCCAGCCAGGCTGCTTTTTATCGTATGAAACAATTTTCCCCTCCTAAACTGTAAATATACAAAAAGTATTTATTATTGCACAGAACATAATAAGAAATGATTAAAATTATATGCTCTCCCAAAGAGACTTCAAGTGATAACCCCTCTGTGATGTTTTCCTTGATATTCCCTGTAAAGTTAACACTTCACTTTCAGTTTTTCAATGGATATTATATTTTAGTGTATTTCTTATATTTCTGTGCATCCCACTAGCCAAAAGCTATTTCAACTAAATATGTAAATCCCAGATCCTTTGTAATTCCAGACACTAGCATTAGAGAATGATTGCATAAAGGCACAAGTGTACAAATTAATAAGTACTATATCAGAGGAAAGAAAGGAAAGCCATGTGATTGTTACCACGGAGCAAGCTGTGTGATTTATATGTAACATCTTACTTGTAATTTCTTCATGTTTCTCACAATGAGCCTCTGATATTTGTATAGTAGTATATCTTTGTATAGATAAAATTTGGAGGTGTTAATGATTAAAAGTATTAACATTCTCTTTGATAGTCACACAACCAGTGAGCCAGTATTCAGCCCCAAGTCTGACTAATTCCAAGTTCATAATCTCTATTTCACACACAATATCCTGGAATAATGATGTGCACTTATATTCTCTAACCATTGAATTAATAATTGTCCTGGAAATATATCATTTCCTCTTCACAACAGTTCTAAAGAGCTTGATACTATTGTTAGAATCATTTTATGGATTATAAAATAGAGATTTAGAAGGACTAAGTACCTTGTTCAAAGTCTTATAGGTTGTAAATGCTAAAATGGGATTGAATACGGGTTGAGCAACTTTAAAATTATGATACTCAGAATGGAATAACATATGAAATGAACCATTGTTTAAGAAAAAGTGGACAACAACAAAAACAAAAACAAAAAACAAAATGCGGCAGGCACTTGTGCTGCTGTGAACCACATTCTCAGACTTCAGCCTGGCTCTGCTGAACAGTTCCCCACACTTATCAAGCCTGGAGGCTTTTCTTTGCCAAATGCCATACACATCACTCAGTGGCACAGGCACAATCTACTAAGTGTGGAGGGCTTAACTCTCTCAGGGGTAAACATTTACTAATAGGAGTGCAAATTCAGTAAACTAACAGCTCCTACTCTGCAGTGGGACAATACTGAAGCTTCCTCTCCTTGGTTCCTGGTGGATGGAGCCCAGCTGCTCAGAAGAGGAAATAACTCAAACACATCCTTGATTGATTTTCTCCCTTTACTCTCTCAATTCTTCTAATCCCTCACTTAGGCTCCCTTAATCACCTCCTAAGTAACTAATTGTTTTCAAGTCCTTAGCTCAGTGTTTACTTAAGTGAAATACCAAAGGCAGTGGATCCAACTGAAGGAGAAGAAAAATAGTTCTTTATTTAATGAAATATTTTGTACATTTGAAGTTAGAAACATAGTGGGCCTTACAAGCAATTAAAATTAGAATATGTGTGTCTAGATATGTAAATATACATGCAGATGTAGATATAGATACCTAGACAAAGAGACAGATAATGTTGACTGGCTTTGTCCATTTTTCTTTATTGTGAATTCCTTACTCTTTACTTTCTATAGTTTATATCTTTTTAAAAATTTTTTTAATACTTTCAGTTGCAGATGGACACAATACCTTTATTTTATTTTAATTATTTTTATGTGGTACTGAGTGTTAAACCCAGTGCCTAACATATTCTAGGCAAGCGCTCTGCCATTGAGCTACAACCCCAGTTATTAAGTTTGGTACTTAAGGACCACCAAAGGCTCATGTGTTAAAGGCCCAGACCAAGGGGGCGGCTTCACTGGACAGTGGTAGAACCTTTAGAGGTGGGGCCTAGTAGGAGGTCTTTAGGCCTCTGGAAATGTGCCCTTAAAGGGGATTGTGTCCTCCACTTGGCTATACCTTACTCTTTTGCTACCTGGATATTAGTTAAACAGTTGTGCTCTACCACATCCTGCCAAGATGTACTCTCTCCCCTCAGGCACAAAGCAGTAGTACCAGCCAAACATAGACTGGAACTGTGAGGCAAAATAAAACTTCTCTCTCTATAAGTTGATCATCTCAGTATTTGTTATAGTCATTTCAAAAATGTCCTCAATCCTTCACTATCACGTAAATGAAATGAAGACATATAAAAATAAAGATGATAATGTGTAAGATTCTTTTTTTTTTTTTTTTTAATAAGATTCAGCTCAATTACCTGGGTGGAATAAACTCTGCATTTCTTCTAGAAATGGCTTTAAAACTAGTTTTACAACCAAAATGACAACAACAAAAACAACCCACATCTGTGCTAATGGAACAGCCTATCTGTTGTCCAGTAACCTAGTATGCATTTCCCTGTTCTCCAGTTACAAAAATAACATAACAAATGCCCCATCCTTTTTTTAAAATCATTGCAGCTTTATTACTTCTAAATATTGCCTACCTGATTTGCCTCCAGTACAGAAGCACACAGACTCACTTCTCTAGTTGTAATGATCCCATGTATTTCTCCATTATTAATAGAATCTACAATGTTTTTTTTCTTCTTTCCTCAATACTAAGGATTGAACCCAGAACCTCATCCATACTAGGCAAAAAGCATTCTAACACTGAGCTACATTCCCAGTCTTTTTTTTTTTTTTTTTTTGGTTTTGAGACCAGGTTTTGCTGTCTCTGAATAGGGCTGGCCTTAAAATTGTGATTCTTCTGCCTTAGTTTTCTGAGTAGCTGCATCATTGTGTTTGGCCTCATAATGTTCTTCAAAAATTCCATTCTGGAATTAACAAATTATTAGTTTTACAACATCTGTATTCATAAGAAACTTATGGTGTTAAAATACAAATTGACTTATGTTTTCAGCTTTTTAGAAGAAAAATTCTTATGAATGTCATCCTTTGAAGTACTGCATTTGTGGGAGACGAAATTTCTTGAATCAAATCATGTTTTTAGTGCATGTATTTTAGAATTCATGTTTCAGGCTTGGTAGTCTCACCAGTGATCCAGAAGTTGAACAAGACTCCTAGATGGTATAAGTGACTGTAAGATGATATCCTATGAATACTCATGGTTCCAGCTCTAGAGAGAATTACATCTAAATGGTCGTCTTAATGCAATTTTTCCTATCTATTTCTTGGGTTATTTTAAAATTCAAGGTCATGTGAAAGCACTATCAATTTCACATATATCACAAATGATGAAACTCACTAGTTAATTACTTCAGATAATTTGAATTTCAAAGATGTTTTTGTTAACAATTTGAATAAGTTGGATAATAAATGGCAGGTTATTTCCTGTCATTAGCAAATTTGTTCTCAATTGTTTTTCAGAAGGAAATTCACTGAGCCACAATAACCTTCTTATTGTTCTTATTAAAAAAAAAAAAAAAAAAAAAAAAAACCTTTGGAGGATTGTAGCAGAAATTTATGCTAAGAGAAAGAATTTGGACCAAACATGATCCTGGAGGACATGGAACTATGACTCTTTGTTGACATTTTCTACACTAACATGGTTTAATTAAAGCAGCTAAATTTTTTCCTCACAACTAAATGGCTTGTATTCTTTGAGAATTAATCTTTTAAAAAAATGAAAAAAGGAAAACCTGTCCAGACTTTCCTAAGATGTGACCAAAGAAGATTTACTTTATGCTATAAATGAAATGTCAGAAAATGCTTTAATGATGAAAGAAGAAAGGAGAGATGAAGGGAGAATTCATTATAAGCATTTTATTTACTTATAGTCACATTTATGTTTTATCTGTGTGGACTCTTGACATAAAACATTGTAGATTCTATATAATTTAAAACACATTGAAGGTCTTATCTTGAAAACACAAGGGTTTTAACTCCACATTCTTTCACCATGCTACTCTCATCTCCAAAATAAAGATTTCATATGTACTATTAAAAGAGTACAGTAGTCATCTCAATGCTGAGATATTTGTGGTTCTTTAAGTGTTATGGCTTGGATATGACATGTCCCCACAAAACACCTATAAATATTCAAATGTGACATGAGATTTTGAGAGCTGTGACCGAATCAGTCCATCCTAGTTTGAAAGAACTAACTGGGTGATAACTGTAAGCACAGGGTGTAACTTGAAGAGGTGGGTCACTAGGGGTGTGTCCTTGGGGATTATGATTATATCCTGGCCCTCTGGCTCCTCCTTCTCTCTGCTTCTTTGATGCCATGAGCTGAGCATATTCCCTCCAGCAGAGCCCTTCTGCCTCATCTTGGGCCAATAATGGAGTCAGCTGCCCATGGACTGAAACTCTGAAACTGTGAGCCCAAAATAAACTTTTCTTATCTGAGTTGTATTTATCAGGTATTTTGGTCACAGTGACAGAAAGATAACACATTTAGTAACTGATCAGTTTGAACATAGCTATTTTTTTCCTCAAAACTCATGAATGTGTGTTTTTTACTCATAGTGTCTTCTCTATCTTATGCATAAAACACCTTTTTCTCTTCCTCTTTGTTCTCCCCTACTTTTGGTCATGCTTTTGGCCCTGGTTGGTGTCGCACTTCTCCTATACCTACTTGGTATTCCCAGGAACATTCTTTGCAACCTCTTGCATGAAGCCTTACCCATACCTGTTTCAACTGATAGTGTCTATAAAAGCTATTGACAAACATTTATTTTATAAATGAAAATATGTGCCTTATATTATTTAGTTCTTTTTAACAAAAGGATAGTAATATGCTGATGTACAAGGAATACTTGATATGCAAAACTATTTTCAGGATACCTACTCTTTAGTTCCCAACATTCCCCTATCTAAAAAGAATATAACAATATGTAATATAGTTCTTGACACACAGAAATTAATGAAATATAACAAAAATGAAATTTACTTTTCAACTGTAATAATTTTTAAAAAGTACTTTTTAAATGTAATTTTCACCCTCACCTCTAGAAGAGGCAATGAGCCAGTATATATCTCTGGAAAACTTCTATAGTATGTTGAAAAAAACCTATGATAATAATGATAATTTTAGCTAACTATAATGAATTATTTATGTATTCCAGACACTGTTTGAAGCACTTAGTATATATCATTTATCATTATCTTTGTTTATTTTGCTGATGAGTTAGCTGAATTTAAAGAGTATATGCTTTACCTAAGTCCACACATGTGTTTAGCATATTAGGGTTAGGGGAATTATAGCCCCAAAATTTTAAACTTTAAAACCCATCCTTGTTTCAAATTTTAAAATGGATGGGGGGTGGAGTTTATAGGAATTAGAGGTATTATTTTGCAAGTGGAACTTTCTATGGATTGAAAACAGCTAGACTCATGACTATAACTCTGAACTCAGGTATGTTGCCAAAGCTGGAAAAACAACTCAATTGTGTCTGTGTTACTGTAGCAGATGGACATGTTATCTTAGTACTCAGACCAAACCATGTGTCTCTATAAACATTGTTTTTTTTTCGGTTTACATAAAGCTGCCCAATGGAACATTTGCTTTTCATTTGCATGACCACAAATGTTCAATGAACACCTTACCACGCAGCAAATTCAGATGATAAGCTAAATGCAAAGATGGCTATGCTCAGAATAGGTAATAGATTAGTAAATGATTCTGGCTATTGGTTAAAAATAAAATAAATAAGGAGAGATGTGGATTTAGATTTAATCAAGACTAAAATTGAACATGTTGAGCCACAAATAAAAATCAATAATTTTAGAAGTAGAAAAATAGGAATATAACACAGTAAATCTCTATATCATGTATAGCCATAAGACTGAACTTCTAATTAGAATAAGGTATACTCCATGTTTGTACAAATATGTCAAAATATACTGTTATGTATAAATAAAAAGAACAAGTAAAAAATGAAGAAAAAGAAAAATTCTTACTGTTTCTCAACTTTTAGAGTCTATTTTTTAAAATTTGTATGTCTATATTTGTTTTCCAGCATTATTAAGGTATGACTATGCAAAAATTATACTTATATATAGTGTATAATGTGACTTTTGATATATTCAGGCACTGTGAAATAATGAAATCATTTCCAAAACCTCTAAATACTTCCGTTGGGGGGGTGTATATGAGAAATTTTAAGAAATTTCTTAACAATTTTCAAAAATTTAGTACTTTAATATAAATTACCATGCTGTGTAATAGATCTACAGAACTTATGAATTTTATCTAGCTGAAATTTGTACCATTTGACCAACATCTTGTCATCTGCTGCTCTTCCCCAAGCCCTGAAACTACCATCCAACTCTCTGTTTTTATGAAATTAACTTTTTTAGATACTATATGTGAGTGACATCAATAGATATTTGTCTTTACATACCTCATTTATTTATTTAGAATATTGTTCTGCAAGCATGTTAGAGGATTTCTCTCTTTTTTAAGACTGAGTAATATTTCACTGTATAGATCACCTATTTTTCCTCCCTTCATCTACTGATGGACATTGAGGTTGGTTTTTCTCTCTGATCTTGTAAATAATCTGTGATGAATAGAAGACTGCAGATATCTTTACTGATTTCATTTCTACTAGCTATGCCTCTAGTAAAGGGATTGCTAGATATTATGGAAGTTCTATTTTTAAATTATTGGAGGAACCTCAATACTATTTTCAATGCCTTCACTAATTTATATTCCTACCAGTAATGTACCAGGATTACCTTTACTGAGGAATCTTTTTCACTTGGTATCTTTTGTGTTTTTTATAATGGAAATTTTAACAGTGATGAGGCCGTACCTCATTGGGGTTTTAATTTACATTTACCTGAAAATTAATGATGTTGAGCATTTTTTCACATACCTGTTGGCCATTTGCATTTTATATTTTCAGAACTATCTATTTGTCTATATTTAGTTTTGCCATTTTCTTGCCATTGTTTCATTTTCTTACAGATTTTGGATATTAACTCATTATCTGATGTATAGTTTACAAATATTCTTATCAGATTCTGTATGTTGCCTCTTCACTCCATTGATTGTTTCCTTTGCTAGGCAAATGATTTTTAGTTTGATGCAATCTCATTTGCCTGTTTTTATTTTTGTTGCTTGAACTTATGGAGTCAGATTTTTTTTAAACAGCCCACATCAATATCAAGAAATTTCTTTCCTATATTTTTCTCCTATAGTTTTGCCATTTCAGAACTTATGTTTAAGATTTGCCTACCTATTTTGCATAGACATTTGTATAGGGTGGTAGATAAGGGTCTAATTTTATTCTTCTGTGTAGGGATATCATGTTTTACCAGTACCATTTATTGAAGAAACTGGTTTTTACCCATTGTTTTGTTCTTGGTACCCTTGTTGAAGATCAATTGACTGAAAATGGGTGGGTTCACTTCCAGGATTTCTTTGTGTCCCATATTGGTCTACATGTTTGTTTTCATGACAGGGATATGCTGTTTGATTTATAAAGTTTGAGAATATACTTTGAAAGCAAGTAATGTGATGTATCCAACTTCTTTTATTTTGCTCAAGATTGCTTTGGCTATTTGGGGTATTTTGGGGTTGTAAATGAAGACTAGGATTATTCTCTTTCTGTGAAAAATACCATTGGAATTTTGATAGGGGTGGTATTGAATCTGTAGGTGGATTTGGCTAGTGTGAATAATTAGTGTTTTTTTCCAATCCATAAATATAGGAAATATTTCCATTTATTTGTGTATCATTTTAATTTTTCAACAATGATTTATAACTTTCAATGTATATTTTTTATTTCTTGGATAATTTATTTTATAAATATTTCATTTTTTATATAACTATGAATAAGATTGTTTTTCTGATTTTTTGGATGTCATTAATATATAGAAATGCTATTGATTTTTCTTGGTTGATTTTGTACCCTGTAATTTAATAACTTTATGTGTTAGTTCTAACTTTTTTTCTCATGGAATGTTAGAGTTTATTTAGAGTTTTCTCTAAATGAGATCATGTAATTGGCAAACAGACTACTTAATTACTTCCTTTCTAATATGGATACCTTTTATTAATTTTCCCCTTACGTAACTGTTCTATGATTTCCAGTACTACACTGAATAGCAGTAATAGGAGTGGGAATCCTGACTTTAGCAGAAAAGCTTCAGATTTTCACTATTGAGATATAATGTTGGCTGTGGACTTATCATATGTGGCCTTTATGATGTTGAGGTACATTCCTTCTATACCTAATTCATTGGGAGTTTTTTATTATAAAAATGTTGAACTGTGCCAAAATTTTTGGTGTCTATTAAAATGAACATATGATCATTTTTCTCATTCTGGTAGTGTTTTATACATATTAATTTGCATATGTGTTTTTATTCTTGTGATTTCAGGGATAAATCCTCCTTGGTCATGGTGTATAATCCTTTTAACATGTTGGTGAAGTTGGTTTTCTAGGTTTTGTGAGGAATTTTGCATCTGTGTTCATCAATGACAGTGTACAGTAATTTTTTTTTTCTTACAGGGTCATTTTCTGGCTTCAATGTCTTGGTAATGCTGGCTTCATAAAATAAGTTTGGAAATATTCCCTTCTGTTTATTTTGTGAGAGTTTGAGAAGCATTGGCATTGTTCTTCTCTGAATGCTAGGTATAATCAGCCTTGAAGCCATTTAGAACTAGCATTTCTTTTGTTAGTAGGTTTTTGATTGTTTTTTCAGTATCCTTCCTGGTATTGGTCTGCTAAAGTTTTTTTGAAAATGGGATGTTAAAAATCTCCCACTTGAATAGAATTTTTTAAAAGAAGACATACAAATGATCAACAGGAATATGAAAAATGCTCAACCTTACTGATTATCTGGGAACAAATTAAAGACACATGAGATATCACCTGACAACTATTAGGCAATTATCAAAAAGACATAAGACATTAAATATTGGAGACAGTATGTGAGGAGGAAAGCCTCACACAGCAATGCTCATTAGTGTAGCTATTATGAAATGCAGAATGGCACTTTCTCAAAAAATTAAAAATTTTATCACTATGTGGTCCAGCAGTTCTAATACTATGTCTAAAGAAATAAAATCAGTATGCCAAAGAAATATCTGAATTCCTATGTTTATTGCAACCTTATTAACAATAACCAAAACATGGAATAAAGCTAAGTGTCTACTACTAGATGAATAAACTTTAAAACACATATTATATACACAATAAAATACTATTCTTCCATAAAAAGAAGGAAATCTTGTTATACCATGGATAAAGCTGGAGGACATTATGTTTAGTGAAATAAGCCAGATATGGAAAGACAAATGTCTGATCTTATATGTGTCACTAAAAAGTATATCTCATAGTAGCAGAGAGTAGAATATTGGTTATCAGGAACTGGGTATTTGGAGATGAAGGTTGCTCCAATGTTCAAAGTGTTTTAAGTGTCAGGAGCAATAATTTCAATAGTTGTATGGTTCACATGATAAGCAAAATTAACAATAGATTTGTTGTAAAATGCTAAGAGTGAAGGTAAAGTGTTGTCAACACAAAGGTCATAGCTATATGAAGTAGTGTATATGTTAATTTGCTATATTTAGTCATTGCACAATATATATTAACTTCAAAACAATATTCTGTCCATGGTAAATACATGTAATTATAGGTATGAATTTTAAAAAATATTATCATGATTTATGCATCATGATTACTGTATTGGTGTATTTAATTTGACTGTATTCCTACCTTTATAGTGAATTTTATAATTTTATATGTTTTCATGTTGCTCATTGTATATTAATTTTATTTCAATTACTCTCTTTAGGGATGGTGGTATAGCAAAGTGGTAGAGCATGTGGTTAACATGCACCAAACCCTGGGCTTAATTCCCAGCATCAAAGAACTTCTTTAGTATTTCTTGTATGATAAATCTGGTGTTGGTGAATTGCTGCTGCTTTTGTTGTCTGGAAAAATCTTTACCTCACCTTCATCTCTGAAGGTCAGCTTTGCTTGGTAGTTTTCTTTTTTTCTTTAGTACATCACCCATTCTCTTGGCATTAAAAATTTCTGCATAGAAATGTACTTATAGAAGGTTTTCTTTATATGTAGTGAGTTGTTTTTCTGTTTTGAAAACTATCTGTTTTTCACCTTTGATTGATTATATTGAATATATTGTGTGTTGGTAAAGATCTCTACTTTTTTCCTACAGCTTCCTTAGTAATTTATTTTTTTTTAATTCTGATTTGTTGTTTGTTATATATGACAACAGAATGCATTACAATTCATATTACACACATAGAACACAATTTTTCATATCTCTGGTTGTATACAAGGTAGAGTCACATCCTTCATGTATTCTTACATGTACTTAGGGTAATAATGACCATCACATTGCATCATCTTTTTTTCCCCTAATCTCCTCTCTTCCCATCCCTC
This sequence comes from Marmota monax, assembly GCF_021218885.2. Taxonomy (NCBI): domain Eukaryota; kingdom Metazoa; phylum Chordata; class Mammalia; order Rodentia; family Sciuridae; genus Marmota; species Marmota monax. Next base: position 2,495,480 of record NW_026694256.1, on the reverse strand, counting down.
CCCTTTCCCCTTTGCCCTATCTAGAATTTATTTAATCCTCCCATTCCCATTCCCCACAGCATATTATGGATCAGCATCCTTTAATCAGAGAAATCATTTGGCATTTGTTTTTTGGGGATTGGCTAATTTCACTTAGCATTGTGTTCTATAGCTTCATCCATTTACCTGCAAATGCCATGATTTTATTGTCTTTTAATGCTAAATAATATTCTAATATATATATATATATATCACATTTTCTTTATCCATTCATCTACTGAAGGGCACCTAGGTTGTTCCCACAGTTTAGCTATTGTGAATTCTGCTGCTATAAACATTGATGTGACTGTGTCCCTGTAGTATGCTGTTTTCAAGTCCTTTGGGTATAGACTGGGAATTTTTAATCCATTGGAGTTATTGTGCTTCAAAAATCTGGATCCTCATATTCCCTTCCAGACTTGGGAAGTTACATGCCATTTCTTTAAATAAATTTTCCTTCCACTTTTCCTTCTCTGTCCTTTTGTTACTTCATATATATATATATATATTTTTTTCACTTGATGGTGTCCTATAATTCATAGGCTATCTTTACTTTTCATCGTGATATTTTCTTTTTCTTCTTCTCAGTAATTCCAAATGAGCTCTGTGCTCACTGATTCTTCCTTCTGCTTGATCAAGAATTCTGTTGAAGTTTTTGACTGTTGAATTTTGTGTTTTGTTTTCCTGATAGAGTTTAATTATTCTTCCATTTTTTCTTAGTGTCTATTAAAATTAAGACAATTATTTTTGATTCTGTCAAGTAGTTCCTAGAGCCCTGTTTTTTGGATGTCAGTTTCTAATTACCGGTTTTGATTTTTGGTGGTGTCACAGTCCTTATGGTCTTCCCTTTGTGGGCTTCCATTTGTGTCTGCATAAATTTACACTTTATGGACTAGATTTTTTAGGGAAGTCCTTCATTAATCAACCTGTACAGATGGGCCTAGAGTCTGTGTCCATGGGTACACGTCTGAATTTTGGGTCCATGAGGGCTGACCTGGTTAGGTCTTGAACCTGAGTCTGCACAGGCTGTCCTAATTCTGGTGAGGGTCTGACACCTGGTACATGGGAATGAACCTGTAGCTAGAACCCATATGGGATAACTTTGTTAGTGCTGAGGCAGGTCTTGAGTCTGAGTTTACAGGGACAAACTCAAAGCCTGAATCCTCAGGAGCTATCCTGGAACCTGAGTATACAGGGACCAGCTTGTCTTGAGGTCTGTTAGAGCAGTCTTGACCCCTGGGGAAGCTGGAATGGGACATGAACCCAAAGTCCTGTGGAGCCTGAGGGTATTGGGACTGTCTAGAGTCTGGGACCAATCTGGTGCTCAAACAAATGAAACCTGAGTTCATAGCAGATAACCTAAAGGCTATATCTACATTTCTGGCCTGAAATTTGGGGCCATAAATACTTGGCTTGCACTGTTGTAGTTCAGGAGCCTGGATCTACAGGTACTAGTTCACTGCTGTGGTTTCTTAGGTAGGCCTGGACCTGAGTCTAGTGGAATGTAGGACCGCATGTGCTGACTTGGAGCTTGGGATGGGACTGGAGGCTGTCTGTGGGGCTCTCGAGAAGTTCTGGAGGATGGAGCCACTGGAGTCATTATGGAGCCTAGAGCCATGGGGTCTGGCCTGGCACTGGGACAAACCTGAATTCTGAGGCTCTAGGGTCTATGGCCTAGTGTTAGGGGAACCCAAGAATATGAGTCTGTTGGGACCAATCTAGACTTGGGGCAACAGGGTCTGGCCTGCCTTTGGGAGTGGTTTGAAGATTCAATCTATACTTGCTATTCTGGAATCTGGGGCCATGGGGGGTTGTCTGACATGAGGTTTCACTGAAGCAATCTTGAAGCTTGGTTGAAGGCAAGGCCAATTGCTCATTTTACTTGCCTTTCCCTGTGCAGCAGCCCTCTCACTTTGTGCTGTGTTTTCTAGGCTTGGAGGAGGAATGATGAAATGCTAAGGTTGGATATAGTTTGAATGTGTCCTCCAAGGTTTCATGTGTTAATATGAATATGATCTTGGTCCCCAATGTGGTAGTATTAAGAGATGGGATTACTTTAAAAGGTGGGGCATTTTGGGAGGTTATTGAATCATTAGGAATACTGCCCTCTGAAGTGATTAAGGTAGTTCTTCCCGACTCTGAGTTAATTCTTGTCAGAGTGAATTGTTATGAAGGAACAAGCCAGGCATTGCCCAGCTTTCTGGCTTCCTGTCAAAGTATGTGATCTCTCCTTTATGCACAGACCCTTGCCATGATGTTATCTGCCGTTACTTACCAGAGGCTAAATTGTGGACTTTCAGTTTCCAAATTTGGGATCTAAATAAACCATTTTTCTGTATAATTTCCCAGCCTCATAAAATTTGTTATAACAACAGAAATGGATTAATAGATGCTAGAATTGTGATTATATTCATCTTATACTGTTCATTGTTTATTTTTTTTATTTCTGTGTTATCACCTGCTATTCTTAGGTTTGTGACAACATTTTTCTACATGAATCATTGTTCAAATTGATAGATATATGAGGGGATGAATGCTAAAACTCTCATTCTGCCATCTTTTTTACAGTACCTCTCCAGATCTAAATCCAATTTTTTTAAAGAAAGACTTCATTATTTTACAATCTTTTATGTTATACCAAAATTGATAAAAATATTCAGAGATATGCCATTTATTGTCTATCTTCAAACATGCTTAGCCTTCCCCATTATTCACATCTCTCACCAGCATGGTGCATTGTTAGAATTAATGAACCTGCACTGACACATCATTATCAGTCAAAGTCCAAAGTTTACCTCATGGTGTTGTGTATGATAGTAAAGAAAATGTCTTTAAATAGGTTATGATGAGTTATTTATTTAATAGAAGTGGTGGTTGTTCTTTGTTTAATAAATATATTTTAAATAATTAAAAAACAATAATTTTAAACATATAGAACTAATTTTCTATAGAAAGATTAAATGGATTTTTCTCTTAAATGGTCCTTTAAAAAATACTTACATGTATATATGCATACATTAAATTTTATAACAAAACTTTTCTCATGAGTTCTTATTTCTACAATAAACCCGTAGGCACACTACCTCTATTTAAAGTATAATAATTTAGTAAATAAAATGAACGTAATAATTGAAGCTCTGATGTTGCTTGCCTGAATTTTTTTTTCCTCTTTTACAATTTTTAAAACTAAGGCATTTGCCTAAGAAGCAGAGATCTAAACAATTTCAAAGGCACATTCTTTCATAAGCAAGAAACAAACCTAAGATTATTACCTTTCAATGCCTCTTGGATTTATTGATTTGTGTTACATTTTCATTTTTCTTTCTAAAATAAATGAATAAGTATAAAAGTTTTAGCTCTCAATATTTATATTTATAGAATGGAAATGGGTATAGATATCACATAAGGTTCTCTAGCATACATTTCATTATTCTCCCTTCTATATCCTGCTTCTTGAGACTTTCTACACACAGGTAATACATAATCAAGTTTTCTGTTCATCTTCATGAATGCCCAGGATATTATCATATCACCCCAAGACCACTGAACCATATCCAATGCCTTTTCTTTTAACCAATTGGTTTTTGATCTGCCTTTCTGGAAAAACAAAAACAAAACTAGTCCCCAGTCTCATATTTAACACAGATTTTATTATCATCATTCCTTTTATTTTTCCTTGCTATGAGAATCTGAGTCTATCCTTATTTATAAATGATTTCTAATGCATTTACCTTCTGTGTAGACAAATTCCTTTAAAAATTTGTTACTCAGAACAAATGCAGCCATTGATCTTTGTTCATCTTTGTTTAATCTTTGTTCATGACAATTACACTGTATTCCAAATACTTTGAACTCTTTCCCATTGGGGATGCTAAGACCATGTTAGGAACCACATGTCAATCTCATGCTGAATTTCAGACCAAGTAACACTTCTAGAACCTTTTTCATCATAACTATAGATATTCATTTCTTATCCAGCTGATATTAATCCTTCAGGTATTGTTTTATAAAAGTAGGATTTTACATATTTTTCCATTTGCTTTTATAATTTTCATCAAGATTTATATCAGAACAGATATGTGATAGCAGGAAAAAAATTCTACTCTGAAATGATGAGATCATAATGTAGGATTTTTCTTATAGACTAAATATAATCATAGAATAGCTGCTATAGCTACTATTTGTACCATACCATGTGTTCTATTCATTATCTCTTCACTAATTTTTAAAATCAAGAACATTCATATTTTTTCCATCTTATAGATGTGAAAACTGAAATTCCAAATTTGACTCTTCCAAGCTTTAATAGTTAACTGCTAATATTTTAATTTCAATCTAGAATTATGTTCCTCTAAACTTGAGTGAATTTCACTTCAAAAGAACTCAACAAATTTTTAGTGTACTAATTATGCCAATAATATGGTATTTTGAGTGTTAGATAAATTTTCCAATAATCACTATTATATGAACTTTTGAAGGAAAATTGTTTTTGTTTCAGAGGATGCTTAGAATAATTGAAGCTCCGATGTTGCTTGCCTGAATTTTTGAATAATTTTGATGCCTATTTGCTACAGCAGTTTTAATACTTTTTTCCTCTGGCATATGCTTAGCCTACTTAGAGAATGCAGAGTGTTTGTCTTTGAGAAATATGCTAGGTAAAAATCATGTCCTTTCATCCAGTGTAATCTGTACTTTAACTGCTGAATTCAAAAGAATTTAAAGTGATATTTGTCACAACTGCTAAAGTTCTGATCAGCAGAGTTGAACTGCATACCTTCCAGGAAAAACTCAGGTATCCATGCTCAGTGAGATCTGAAGTGTATTTCCTGCCCAACTTGAAATATACTTCCAACAAAGACCAATACAAACACCCCATAGTAAATAAAAAATGGTAAGAGTAACATTATATAACATTTATAGACTAGCTTTTGGTTGAGTAATATATTTACATGCTCTAAGCATCATTTCTACTTGAAATTTACTTATAACAGGCAATACACTGAAAAGCAAATGAGTTATTCTACAATAAGATTTTGAATATATATAGTAACTTCCAATTTTCTGAAGAGTTGGAAAAGGAGAAGAAGGGGGCTGAGACGCACTAAAAGATTAACCTCATCTGTTTTCTTAGAACCATTTTATGAGAAAGAAAAATTGTCTTTTGTTTACTTTCTGGACTCTTCCCTGACAGAGTCATAAACAAAAATAGAACTGCATGTGTCAGTGAACACTGACAGTGCCTGTAGACATTGAACCAAGCATGATTATTTGGCTGAAAATCACCAATATGAATCCAATTGTTTTCCAACGCTACTTATTCTATTAAAAATTATCTCAGTCTCAATCTCTTCAAGGAGCAGGATATAGGAAATTTAAAAAATTCTAGTATTTATTCCTTTAAAAGGGAAGAACTAGTTTGTAGGGAGTCTTTATTTAATTATTACAGATTTGACCTGGACTGTGAATTTAAAGACAAATAGAGAAATTATTTACTTAAAATAATAACTCAATCTTTTGTAGAAATTGCAATTCAAATACTTGATTATGTGTGGTGCTACTTCCTGAGAATGATTCCCTAAAACTGTTGGCTATGTCTTCTGGGATCTTGTTTCATCTTTTAAATTTTCACTCCTTTTCCATAAAAATGTATTATTTAAAGGTGAGATATGTCTTTAGGATACTTAGAAATTCAAAGAAATGCTATTCTCTATATTTAATGGAGGGGTACACTTAAGAGCTATTGTATCAGATTGAAAGTTCAAATATGAGGCATCATTTTAGATCTTCTGAGTTTTTAGCAAAGAATCTTATTGTATTATCATTTTTACATTTATCTTGAGACTTTTTTTACTTGAAGAATATTTTGTCATCTGAAGAGTTTTTGAATGCAAAGAGTTATATTTGGATCTATTGATTCCTAGTTATTTAACAGGTCATTTTTAATTAATTTCTTATCTTTCAAATTTTAACATAGACAACAGAAAGAATTCAGGAGGCAACTGAGATATTCTGCCTGGAAGTCTCATAATTAGGCATATTTCCTTCATTGTACATTATTGCAGGTGACAGTTTTGTTAAGTTTCTATTAATACATAATGAAGATCTATTTTTCTTTAGTTCCATAGCATTTACTTTCTTTTCTTTCAGTCCTTAATGACAACCTCTTAATGTTTTTCATTGTTCTGTTTACATTCTATGTATAGTCTTTAGAATTCTTTTAGCAATTCTTGTCAAGGCATTTATAATATGCATCCACCACCAAGTCCCAAATCCTTTCATACATATTTTAAATTTTTGTTAAAGATATTAAATGTCTTTTCATTATCTATTGTAGTAAAAGAAGAAAATAAACAACAGATAACAACAACAACAACCCAAACATTATTAGCTTTAAACAACTACAATCACATATTTAGCTCATAAACCTGAATTTGGGCAAAGCACATCAGGGAAGGCTATATTTGCTTCAGGAGATGTCATCTGGGATGGCTTAGTGGGGTTTGGTGAATGCCCATTTTAATGGCTCACCTGCATGATCCACCTGTTGATGGTGAATGTCTACTGGGAGCTCAGCTCACGCTGAGGGGCTGAAGAATGCATGCAGTATTTTCCAGGTAGAACCCTCCATAGGGTGCTTGGGCTTCCTTATAAAACAGTGACGGGGATTTAGAAGTGAGTGTCCCAAGGGACAGCAAATAGAAGCTTTCAATTTCTTAAGGCCTGGTTCTAGTCTTGAAGATGGGCATAGTATCACTTCTGCTAAATGGTATTGATTAAGTATTTCCAGAAGGAAGAGTTTCAAAGAATTTGGGACATATTCAAAAAGTGCTACAACAAAGAAAAGAAGTAGATGAATATAAAAAGAAATGTTATGCATTTCTTACATGTTTTGGTTCTCCCTCTCTGAGCCATTCTGGGTAAATGGGAAGGGAAGATGAAACTGAAAAAAAAATTGCACATACAGAAATAAAAATAAAATAGAAAAGGGGCTAAAATTTTCACATTCATATTATTATTGTCATGTTTCTGTTCAGAATTCTGATAATTAACTCATCACCAGCTACTGGTTTGTAAGTTGATGTCGTCTAGGTAATTCTCATTTTTGGCATGGTCTTACAAAGTTCTTTTAAAAATATTTATTTTTAAAATACGTGAATAGAATTATTGTCTTGATTGTTCACAAAACTTTAAGAACACAAAAGTAGCATCTTGCCTGTGCACTTTCTTCACTTTCCTCTTGTGTTTGTTTTCTCACCAGAGTGCCATTGTATTGCTTTTAGTTATATCTCCTATGATGTTCAGAAACATTTTTAACATTGTTAAATGTCAGTCAAGATCATGTATATTGATACATTTTGATTATAGCCATAGGAGTTGAGGGTTTTTATAGTTTCCCATAGCCCCATTAAAATATTGATTCAGCAAAACCTGTATTACATTACAGAATTAGATATTACTAGTCTTATCTCCTACAAAGCTAAAACACTACAAATTAAATCAATTACTGCTGTAATTGCTATTATGCTTCAATTGCATATTAAAAGATATAAAATGACCTGGTTTGCAAGTCGGCTTGTGTTGTGAGATGTTGAAATTTCAGTTTGGAAGGTATTTACTGGGATTGTTGGCCTTAGGCTTGATGCTGCTCTCAGTCTGTTCATTTGCAGTTGCTTGCATCGTTGCTAATGGATGAAGAGCCTGCCTTTCCTCTTTTCCATCTGCTCATTAATTAGAAGGAAGCATGATTTATATTACCTCTAACTGAATTTTCAGAGAACAAGGATTTAAAAGACTTATGCTTCTAGTAAGGCCACTGATTTAGTCATTTTTTTTTTTTTTTTTTTGTCATTGTGACCAGAAGACCTGACAAGAATGCTTTTAAGGAGGCACATTCATTTGGGAGCTCACTGTTTCAAAGGTCTCAGTCCATAGATGGCTGATTCCATTCATCAGGGCCCAAGGCTAAGCAGAATATCATGGTGTAAGGGTGTGGTGGAGGGAAACAGTTCAAGATATCATATCAGGAAGGAGAGAGAGAGAGAGAGAGAGAGAGAGAGAGAGAGAGAGAGAGAGAGAGAGAGAGAGAGAGAGAGAGAAAGAGTTCTATTCAACAGGCATGCCCCCAAGGATCCGCCTGCTCTAGCCTCACCACACCTGCCTTCAGTTACCACTCAGTTAATCCTTACAGGGGATTAAGTCACTCACTGGGTTAAGGCTGTCACAGTCCAATCATGTCACCTTTAAATCTTTTTGCATTGTCTCACACACAATCTTTGGGGGGACACCTAATATCTAAACCATAACAGCCACCACTTAAGTAAATTTTAAATGTGAGAGAAATGATTTTAATCTTAAATCCAATTTTATGTGTTGTTATAGAGAAGAAAATGATGATTATACTAGAATAAAATAATATTGTTTCTCTTCAGGATAGTAGTTTAAAGAAATCATAGGGGTTTTTAAACTGTACGTTTCATTTTTTTGTGTTAAATTTTTGAATATTTGAGTTTATGAAACTTTTCATTATTATACAGGAAAGGAATATCATATGAGATTTAAAGCAATTATAAATGAGACAGGAATGATTTCAGAAAATTACTGTTATTAAAAACAAACAACTTGCACTATGTGTTTTCACCCTAGAGTTTTTGACAACACCTGCTTAGCAGCTGATGTCAATGATGTGCATTTATGATTGACTGAAAGGATTAATTATTATCACATTTTTATTTTTAAACTAGGCTGCCCTTCAACACTTTTCTCCTATTTGGGTAGAAATGCTACTGTCTTAACTTATTATCTTATGAGATTAGTTGTCAAATTTCTTGTCTAAGACTGTAGGCATGTTCTTATCAGGATTGGCCTGAACTCATGCTTTGGTTCTATCCTTAAACTTACTGTTTTTGTGTGAAGGAAACCATCACTATAACTTGTGTCTTTGGGTATAGTTTTTAAAATATTGCATGCTGGTTAAAATATGCCAGCATGCCTTTGCAGTGTTCACAGTAACATAGAACAATGTGACCGAATGGTTGAAGAATCACTGCCTAGAAAATATCTCAATAAATGCCAAAATGTTAGGGGAATCTTCCTCTTCTCCACTAACTAAAACTATTTTCCAAGTATGGATTGAAGAGAACTAGTTTCTCAGCTGCAGAAGTTCTTTATTCTTTGCAGCCTGTTGTTTATCATTTCACCTACATTTGCCAGTATCTTAAACACCATTGTCCTTTCAGATCTATCAAATCATCATTTCCTGAAAGGAACTGCCAGTCTTGATGAAACTGTCATTCTTACTTAAATTGCTTTTTAAAGCCTATGTCAAAGACCCCTCCAGACATTGTTACATATACGTTGCTATCTGGACTGTTGTAGTCATAATTCTGGTCCACAAATGAAACCAATAAATTGCTTATAGAACAGTCTTTTAGCAAGGCATAGTTTTGTATTTATTCATTACATTTGTCACAATATGACATAGTATATAATTTAAATATTGATCAGAAGGCAAATTCTACTTAGATTGTTTTCCTTCAACTCCAATCACATAGTCACATTAATTCTAGATTCTCTAGTCATTCTGGTAACTGGGTACATTTGTGGAAGGTAACTTCTTTAGATTAATGTAAAATGGAGAAATGTATAAACATTCATTTCAGTTTCTCAATTTGCATAACTCCCATGCCCCCAATTTTACTGCCCTTTGGGTATTTGTATTTGCTTCATTGTTTATTCTGCTTGAACAATTTTCAGCTTGAGGAATGCTTCGTTATAGGGAATGCAAAAATACTTTTGCTAAAAATTTAACACTTCCTTCTTACACAGTTTCATAATTTCTTAAATTCATGAGATTATTAATTTGGTACTAAGGTACTTCTCAATTAAATTATTAATATTAAAGTTGTTCTTATTGGATATACTAATTTTCTAATCCATATTATTTTTAGTCATAGATAACAGTGGCTAATTATTTAGAAATACCACCAGAGGAATTTTTAATGGGGAGAAATGGCCATTTCCCCAAGTTGTTTGATTCCTTTGACTGATTTCATTTAACAGTACTCATCTAGCTCTTACTATGTACTGGACCTTATCTCAACACTTTGTAAATGTAAACTTTAATATTCATAACAAATTCCTGGGACAGACACTCCTATTACACCCATTTTACAGATAAGGACACTGGGTGAGAAGTTTAGATAACTCTCCCAGGGTTTATACACTAATAAACACTGAAACTTCCATTAACATGCTTTCCCCTGTACTAATAGTGTACTTTCCATTTCACCCTATAAGTCATTTTTATGACCAATAAGCCTTATTGATTCTGTTATATATCTATAAAATGTGGATTTGTAAAATGAAATATGATTATGAACTTGAAATATGAATTCAGTATTGAACATGTAGTATATTATTCTTTTAATTAAATGTCACAAATGACAGCATGTTTACTAATACATCATGTTTGAAAAAAATCCTAGGAATATTAAAACCAAAGTTATTTTCAATTAAATGGGATCTGCTGGTTTACATACTCTTCTCTCTATATGAAGATAGGTAATGGCTGGAGATTTAGTTCTCTTGATCATTTTACTATTTTTCAGAAAATTCTTTTGGGGAAAATTCTAATTTCACCTACCTGATGTGGCCATACCATCTTGGTTTTCCTGGAAATGTTTCTCAACTAAAGTTGTCAATTAAAAAAAATGCATTATTCCATAGGCTCATACTGAAAAATTTCTTTATTGTCTCATAATGTAACTTTTAATATGTTTTTAAAAGTAATTTTGAAGAGTTTCAAGAGCTAACTAAAATCAATTTTTGTTTGATTAATGTGACAACAACAAAATTCAACCCAACCAATAGAAAAGCATGCTATAAATAAACCGTGACCATATTATCATTTTCATTATAAGTTTGATGAAATATTGTTTTAGGGAGAGATACACCACTGACAGCAATGAAAAACAAGACATCAGAAATTGCATTTAAGTATAGGTGGCAGTGTTATTTACTGCCGTGCACTCATGTTGCCACCAGGCTCCTTAAATTCACACAGAGGGAATATATCCTCTCAGCTCATGACAGCTGGAGGGGAAATGGCGCTGGTGGAAATACATTCTCATAAACAGCCCATGAAGTCTTGTTTTTCTTCTTCTGTTCAAATTGTGTATAATTGGAAAGGCAGAACACTAGCTATTATGGCAAAACAAGAAGTTTGAAATTCCAAGTAAGCTTTCCTTTTCAATTTTTTGCTTTCCAAATAAAATTTTGTCTCCTTTCTCATCAACTCTCCTGTCTTAGTCTAAAATCAGAATTATTACCATCATCACAACCAGATTAACCCAAATCAAATTTTCCATTTTCATTTTACTTTCTTATGTTTTTTTCAATCCTTATCAGTTATCTTTCCCTACCCAGACTTAAATTTAGAGTGCTTTCTCCTTTTATAAAAATTGACCCTAATAACCTCTGTGCTTGGCTAAGTAGCCTTTCTCCTGTAATCGTATATTTGTAACACTTTATGATACTAGATTACTTGCAAAGCTGTTCAGAAAGATAAGGTGGCCACCAGTGAAGAATAATGGGTGCTTTTTCTGAACAATTTGTTAGATAAAAGATATCAAAAGACTTTGCACACAAAGAAGCAATACTTTGATCTGCTGTTTATCTTGGAGTAGGGACAGAGGCAGTATTAAGACATACTATGTCCACTCTAGCTAAAAACATTACCTAGAGATAGAGAATCAAAGCATAAGCATCCAAGAATAAATCCTCTGCAAGGAGAGCAACTGTACACATGTAGTATGAGGCAGATGCTGGAAATGAATGTCACTGTGGAGCCCCAGGAAGTGTTGATGAGGAGTTAGCAGAATAATATGAAACCTGGGGTGCTTAAAATCTGACAGTGTTCACAGTAAAACTCGGACCTGTAGTGGGAAACTGGGGCTGAGCATTTCCACTTACACAACCAGATGGTCTTATACACTGGTTTTTAATCAGAATCACCAGAAGGGCTTGTTTAAAATAATTTGTTAGCCCTGCTCTCCCACTCCAGGGTTTCTGATTCAGTAGGTCTGCGGTGAAGCCTGAGAATTTGCATTTCTAATAAGTTCGTTGATGGTTCTGATGCTACTGGGCCCCAAACAACCTTTGAGAAGCACCAGATTATATTTTTCCCATAGCATTTTTCCTAATGTCCTTTGGGGAAACAGACAAAAACAAAGCAATCAAAGGGAAAGGTAAATTTTATGTGGTTATAAAATCAATTAACTTCTGAATAAAATGATTTAGTTTGCATAATTTATCAGGTGAATTAATATGCTAATGAATGCATGACATTTTAATCTCAAGATGGGGTACCATGGTTTTCAAATTCTTTTGCCCATCAATTTATGTTTCTGAGGGCCCTCTGTTTATGTCTGACAGATATAGCCATGTTATAGGACACACTTGAGGTTATCCTCAAATAGATTATCTTAAGGTTATCTTTAGTTCCTAATCTATAAGATTCAGAATTTCTTCAGAGTCCCAGAGACTGAATGACAAAGGATATTATGAGGCTAAGCAGGAAATTATGAACTCTCCAAAGCGTCCCCTGATTCTGTTACTTCAATGAGTACCCACTAATTGCTGACTTAAAGATGGATATAGTCTGACTATTTCATGGAATAATTATGGCAGGACTCAAGACAAAATTTAAACTTCTTTGGCTCTTGACTTATTTCTTTCAAGCCACATCTCTTGTCACCCTTTAAGCCTTTATTCCAACCAAATTCAAATTGATGTTTCTGAAACATCTTAGCATATAAATTTTATCTACCGTTGTGCATACTTTTTCACTTCCCAGGTCTGAAATCTTCTTCCCACCTGCTCTATCTGCTGGGGGACTGTATATTACCTTAGTCCTTCTTCCTTTAAGAGTCATCTATTTTCTGTGGCTTTCCCTGTTCAAATTAATTCTGCTTTATACCACTATACATGCTACAGATAATATTTGTTTATCTATCTGTCTCCTGGAGTTCTTTAAGTGCAATGAAAATGTTCTGTTGCCCTGTGTCCTTTATAGCTAGTATGCTCCCCATTTAATAATGGATGAATGATGCTACACATTTTAGTGATGTAGCCTGTTTCAAATTCATTGCTATAGAAACAGAAATTTTAATCATTTATTCAAACTGGCCTGAATTTATTTACTTGTTGTAATAGGCTGAATAATGTTTCCACAAATATGTCAATGTCCACATTCCCACTAGTGTATATATTACTGCTTTATTTTTTGTCACTGTGACCAAAAGGCTTTATAAGAACAATTTTAGAAGAGGAAAATTTTATTTAGTGCTCAGTCTACACATGGACAACTCCATTGTTCTGACCCTGAGGTGAGAAAAAACATCATGGTGAAAGGGTGTGATGGAGGAAAGTAGCCCAAGACATAACAATCAGGAAGCAGAGAGACTGCTCTGCTCACCAGAGACTAGTCAGCTTTTTCACAACTGTGACCAAAAAACCTGGCAAGAGCAATTAGAGGAAGAAAAGTTTATTTTTGGGACTCACAGTTTGAAAGGTTTCAGTCGATAGATGGCTGACATCATACCTCTAGGACCACAAGAAGGCAGAACATTATGGTAGAAGAGTATAGTGCAGAAAAGCAGCTCAGGACATGGAACCAGGTAGTAGAGAGGGGCTCCCCTCACCACTGACAAAATATATAACCTGAAGGCACATCCCTCAATGCCCCACCTCCTTCAGCCATACCTTACCTGCCAATAGTTGCCATCCAGTTAATTACTACTAGGGGATTAATGCACCGATTAGTTAAGACTCTCATAACCCAATCATTCCATGTCTAAACTTTCTTGCATTGTCTCACACATGAGCTTTTGGGGGATACTTTATATCTAAACCATAACCATTATCATACATAAGAAGTATGATTATGTGATTATATTATATGATTACATTAATCATTATATGATTATAGAAGTATCTTGAGATGGGGAGAATATCTTGGACTATCCAGATGGGCCCAATGTAAACAGAGGCCTCTATTAGAAAAAGAAATAGGGGATTTCATTGTAGAAGTGCAATGCCATTGTGGTGTAGTGTGAGAAATACTGACCCTGTCATTACTAACTCTGAAAGCTGAGAGAAGGGTCAGGAGCCCAGCAATGTAACTGCCTTCTAGAAACTGGGAAAGACAAAGAAATGGATCTGTCTTGAAGTCCTAAGAGAATAGAAAAAAAAGTAATTTCTAAACTCATATCAAACTGAAAGTGTTATGGTCCCATGTAGACGTGTTCCTTTTCCATTATGGTCCAGCTAGAAAATCAACACTTCTTTTCACTTCTAAAAAATTCATATGCCTTCATATGCATGAGTCATACACCTTGATACAGAAGTTTGTTTCAGGGATTTTTACACACTGCGGTCTTGATGAGCTTAATGAATTCTACAAGCCAACAGCCCTGACTTGTTAAGAATATAATCTTGCCTTTTTCCTTTGAGTGACCTATATAAACAAATTGCAGTGCTCTTAAAGGCATAACCTCTGTGATTAAACCATGCTAGCATTAATGGCTATAAAATGTGCATTTAAAAAAAACAAAACACACACTTTTGTACTTTTATGTTCTCTTTAGTGTACAAACCTTAAAATGAACTCTTACATAGTACACTTTCTAGAACACAATTGCCATTTAAATAGCTTATTATTTTAAAAAATAGTTAAATAGTTTGTTAGTTAAAAAAAAATCCATCCAAATTATCAGTGAAAATTGCTCTCTTCCTTAGATAGCAAGCTTTTCTAAGCACATGTGGTGTTTGTGCTATTGCAATGGATTTTTCTATACACTCTGTTCTACAACTTAGTTTTGTGTGTTTTGCTTGTTTGTTGTTTATTTGTGGTTTTTGGTTGTGGTTACCTTAATAGTTGTTTTAGTTAGCTTTTTCATGATTGTGACCAAAAGACCTGACAAGAATAATGTAGAAGAGTAACTATTTATTTTTGCTCATGGTTTCAGAGGTTCAGTCCCTGGTCAGCAGACTCCGTATCTCTGAACCTAAGTTGAAGCAGAACATCATGGCACAAGGATGTGGCAGAGGAAAGCAGTTCAGGATGGGGCAATCAGGAAGCAGAGAGATTGCTCCACTTATGAAGGATGAAATATAAACCCTAAAAGTACATCCCTAGTTACCTGCTTCCTCCAGCCCTACTCTACTTGCCTAGAATTATCACCCAGTCAATCCAAATGATTAGGTCACATCTCTTATAATCTAATCACTCCAACTCTGAAAATTCTTGCATTTTCTCACACATGAGTTTCTGAGGGGATACCTCATATCTAAACCATAATAGTACAGCATGAACCTTCTTTTTGATAGTACATTTTGTTTTACTTTATTTTCTGAAGTCTTGCTTCATAGTTTGTGGTGCAGATTTAATAATATTTAACAACTTTCATATTGATGAACACTCAGATCAACTCCACCTTTATTTTGATTAAGGTAACACTATTACAAAATGTTGTAATGTATCTTTATTTGCTTGAGTGAACAAAAATATTTATGGACTAGATTCTTTGAACTGAAATTTCTGATTTAAATATATTCACATTATAAAAATTTTGACAGGTAACAATGAAACACCTCTGTGAAAGATTGCAACAATTCATATTCACAACAAATTTATGAGCATTTCATTTTCCCCATACGCTCACTAATTCTAAGTATGAGAAAAATCTTTAAATCAAATAATATTTATATCAACTAGTATATATTTTCTATATCATCAGAGCCATGAAAACTAACGCATATTTCTCCCTCTTCAGTATTATAGTTTTTAGTTTCACATTCATGTTCTTAGAAGGGAAAGATTTCATATACTCAGCATTGAGTATATGAAAGTACAAGACATTGTAGGTATAACATGTTATAAGTGAAGGTAAATCTGTAAGACTTAAATATTGAGTGCCTTCATAATACAGTAGGCAAAGTGATCATGTGGCTGAATTTGTTCAGAGGTTTTAGTAATTATCATGAGAAGTAAGCAGGGTGTAGGGTAGATGTATGAGAGGTCAAATGTGTCCAAGGGTGGGAGTGAATGAGCTTGTATGGCTGATGCACTGCAGGTTTACAGAATTTTTCTTCTGTTGCCACAGGAATTCTGTCATTTGCCAATGAATTTTTATGAGGATAATAAAAGTGTAGTCTCTCTGGTAAAAATCTGGGTTTCAAAACTTCAGTATTTACATTTGGGGGGAGCTGACATTTCATTAATTCCTATGAATCTAGGAGGGAAGTCAGTCATTGAAGTCTGCCATCAGCTATAAATGAGAGCTTAGGTGACAGGCAGTCAACACACATCTGTCACGATTTAGCCCCAAGCCATGGCTTCTGTGGCATCTCAGGAGCAGCTGTAACACTTCTGTTCTGATGAATGCCCCAAAGCAAACAACAACAACAAAAGCCTACAAACAACAACGTGTAGAGAAACGTAACCATGGGCAGCTACTGATACAAGCAGCATATTTGGAACAAGAATTTGGAAATTATATCTAGGAGTCACTAGTTCTGAAGGAAGGCTCAAAGCAACATGGTCAAAACTCTCAGGGAAAACTTGTTATGAATGCCCAGAGAGAAAAGCATAAAGACATCCCTCTCCTCAGGCATCAGATAAATCAGCACAAGAACATCCTGTATCATAAAGAGGACAGATGCCCTGAACCCAAGAGAAAACACACATGAATAAGAATTGTAGCTTCCATAACCAAATTCTACATCTTACAAACAGTTGTCTCAGTGTAAAAAATAGGGACATACACTCTGGTGGTTGGATAGAAATTTTTAAATGGAATAATCCATAAATAGTTACATGAATTTGTTAAGTGTGTGTGTATGTAAAATTTATATTATATATGCAATATGTGCACTGATACTTTTTCTCATATATGTTGGTATTGGTATTTTCTCATATATATTTGCTGGGCTAGGATTAACCAATTCCAGAGGTTGCCTGCCTTCCTTCTTTCTTTCCTTCCTTCCTTCCTTCCTTCCTTTCTCTCTCTCTCTCTCTCTCTCTCTCTCTCTCTCTCTCTCTCTCTCTCTCTTTCTTTCTTTCTTTCTTTCTTTCTTATCCAGTACATGAGTTCTTCAGGTTTCCTTTAAGAAATATCTATCATTTTTCAACATTTCCCCATTGGAATGGAATTTATAGCTACCCCCTGTCCCTGCAAATATAGCTCTGGAATACTCTAAAAATTGTAAAGGAAATCCTAGTTTAGTGATTTTTCTCTAATTTCAGGATTATTCTAAGCTTGTCCAAAGTTAGCCCAATTCAGCATGTTTTATTGAAGGGCTAGGGTGTCAGTGATACATCTTACTGCAGAGGACACTGACAAAGATGATAACATTAGACGTAATCACAGTGAGCCAAACCAGATCCAGTTGTAAATGAGTAGAAAGATGAACACGTGCTTGCAATTCAGTGCCAGTAGGGTATGTTGCCCTGTGATTACCTGAGGTATGTCAGCAAAAACATGAAAAATAGACCTATAGTCAACTTTGATCTCTGAAAGTTGAGTCTTGTGAGTAGTTTAGTGGAAATTTTAAAATCTTAGACCATTAGCACTCTAAAGAATATCATATTATTTTTTTAGTGCAGATAAGAAAAGTAATGAAAGACAGATGTAAAGAACATCGTCAAAGATGGCATGGCATGTAAAAGTCAGAACAAAGTCACAGTAGAGATTTCTGAACTCCTAATTCCACACAAATATCCCAACTAACATACCCCAACCTTAATTAAAACCATTGTTAAGTTTTCCTGTGATATCAACATGAAGCAGATTGAAGAATAAACAGCATGGAAAATCTCTAACAGGCAGGAAGAGGACAGGTGTAGTTTGCTTCCTGTTTTTTGTGCCATTCTACCCTAACTGTGTGACAGTGGATAAGAGGCATCCAGCCTGGTGCATCTCATCTGTAAATTTGAGATAATAATAATCCTCATGCATAGTCTTCTTTGAAGGATAAACTAAAACCTATAAGATTTATAACAAGGTTTGGCATAGAGTAATTGCTTAATGAACTATCACTCTTATTCTTCCCATTGCAGTCTTCTAGCTGGTATGCTTTCACTGCTGTAGCTCTGTGAATATAAATGGGAAAACTTAATCTAAAACTTAATCTAAAACAGTGATTTTCTTCCAAAACCTATGACTTACTTGACTTCTTATACAGATTAGAAAACAGAAGTCTGCTGTTTTAGAATTGCTGATATCCTTTTACTGACTGTAAATCAACTAGAGGAAGATGGTTTGGCCAACCCTGCACTTTACCAAACCTTTGTCATTTGTCTTACTTTTCCATTTATGATTTTTCTGGATCTGCTGTATAATTTGTACCTTTTCTTCTTTATTTAAGAATGTAGCGATTTATTTCATTTTGTATCACTAAATCAGAAATATTACATAAAAAAGAGAAATAGCCGCTTTTAACATCCTCCTGATCTTTTTCCTAAAAAAATGCCATCTGTTGGAAAGGGGATATTTTTATGTACGCCTTAATGCATTATCGACTAAAATCCAAGTCTAACCTTGAACTTTTCTGTATTAAACTTCAAACCAAGTACTTCACATACCTTTCTTTCAGTGATTACTTGCTGGGACTAAAGTCTATCAAAAGATTTGGATTGCTGTAGCTCCCTTTTGGGGCCTCCATCCCCCTGGGACCATGGGACATTACTGTCTTGCACACGTCCAGCCTCAGCATCAGCCATCCCCTTTGTTCCTTCACTTCAGGTTCTGACACCTTCTGTTTCTCTTACTTTATTATAGTTGTTATTCTTCATTGATGAGAGTGCATCATCCTGTCACAACTAAATATTAAGACATGTCCAGTACCATGTGGCAGGTCAGTAAGTTCTGAGGCCTGCATTGAGTGAGTCTGTACCTTTTCTCAGGCCACTTTATAGAGTGCTGCACCATCCCTGTCTGCTCCATTCCTTCCTGGTACCATCTTGAGCCTTATGTTGACCTGTGAAACCATCAGTCATGTGTTGTATTTTTTTTTCTTTTTACTTTTAGCATCCTTTTAGTGAAAACACAAGATGCAGTAGTATATTTAGATAATTAGTGAGTAATCATAAGTCTTATGTCTCTCTGTGATCTTCTTAATTTCCTTCTTAAAGCAAGTTTTGTTTCATATTCGTGTTAAGCGTCATGCATGTTATGTCTTCCCCAATCCTCAAACTAAACTCTTCCCCATCATTTGAGCTATAACTTCAATGTTATTTCTTGTGGGAGATTTTCCAAATTGTGTCATCTAGTTTACAGAATTCTATGGCATTTTGACTTTTTCTTTGTCCCAGAATTATAGATTCCTTTAGTTTCAGCAGGTAGTCTGGGAAGGATATTTTGTTCCCATTTCTTGAACAGTATCTGGTTCAGAGTAAATACACAAGTACTCTTTTATAATAGAATAATCGCTTCAAAAGAAATAGTAAGCATTTGTCTTTTAAATAGTTATTTTAGTTTAGTTTTTATAATTTTTTTTCCAATTAAAAAAACCCTATTTTTCACCAGGAAATCGATGACAAATTCAAAAGAGCGCTACAATTATGACCGGAGGTGAAAGAGAGAATTTAAGCTTTGGTAACAAGTCTATAGAAATAGTGACCTAAATACTTGGGTTTTTGGTTCTTACTTTGCCTTTTAATATGCCAAATGAACTCTTCCAAAAATGAGGTCACAATTGGAGGTTAAGCAGAGGTTACACCCATGATTTGATGATGCTAGCATTGTAGCATACCCAATGTTGTGTTCAAGGAATCCAAAGAGCAATGGCTCCATTTTACCAGACTAAAACTACTTTTACTTAGTTAATATTTAGGTAGATTAAAAGGACATGTTGAGAAAAATGAGAACTTTGCTCCGAAACATTGCCATATAATGAATAAATTTCTTGTTCCTTCACTCATATGTTAAGTATGAATTGTTCAGAAAAAAACCAACATGTATTCAGAGAGAGGACACATCTATTTCCACTCTTCCACTCAGACCTCATTTATTAAGTGAATTATTTTTCTACTGATGTACCCAGTATTCTGGGTTAGTTATAGCTGGTGATTTTGAGATCAATATACCAGGATTTGGTTCTGTTTTTATCACTAATAATTTTTTCTTAGTCATGGCAATGAAATCAATTAGTATAAAAGATAGATGTTGAGTATGGGAATTAAAGGACATGGGATTTCTTGGAACTTTGAATCCTAAAGGAAAACATAGCTTAATTTTAAAGGACAATCAGTTGAAGGCCTGAATTGAACAAAATGCTGACCTTCTCAGGAAAGTCATTAGTCCACTGTCCATTGCCCTAATAAAGCACCTGAGGTAATTTATAAGAAAAAAGAAGTTTGGTTAGCTCACAGTTTTAGAGAGCCTGGTACCAGCATCCATTTGGCTCTGGTAAGAGCCTCATGACATAGCAGATGGCATCACAGTGCTATGAGGGCATGTGAGAGTGTATATGAGAGTGATCACATAGAAAGCCAGGAAGCCAGAGAGATTCAGGATCCAGGCTTGCTCCCTTCATAATCATCCACTCTCAAGAGAACTAACCGGGTTCTGTAAGAACTACATGAATCCTTCTGAAAGAAGCATCATGACCTAATTAGCTTTGCCCTGGGCCTCATCTCTTAAAAGTTCTGCCGCCTTATCTTTACCACACTGAACTGAAATCATATCCAAACAGTAGTAAGAATTTTCTTTTCCAATGACCTTTGAAATGGAGCAAAGACCAAACTGTGGAGTTAACTCTTCCTGGTTCCATAGCAGTCTGCCAGGCCCAGACTAGAACTGGAACATTGACTCTGTGGCATCTGGAATTGCCATCCTTCAAAAATTGTGTGAAGCGATTATTTTATGGTAAGTCTCTTTGTACATGCACATGTATTCCAACATATATATAGTCCTGTTGGTTTTGTTTCTGTGGGGAAACCTGACCAAAACAACTGGTATACAAACTGTGTTTGTTCATTATTTGAAACTCAGTTCCATTTGTTGCATTGAGGATACATTTAGTGGATGAGAACAGAGGGCATTCTATAAAAGTTTACTAACAAGTTCTTCAATCTGAATAGTACCTAGCCATAATCTAATACAAAGTTTCTGTAATAAAATATGTTCTGAGATTGGATTCTACCAACAATTTTACCTCCATTCATAGCATAGGAGTGGAATCATTTTCCTAATTTTCATTCATTTCTCTATTGTTTATTTCTTGAGTAGCAGCTGAGTATGTGCAATTAAAAGAGCTCAACCTTACTGCTGTCCTGTATTTGTTTAGACCATCTTTTTTTTTTTTTTAATTTTCCTTTTTACAGGAAAGCCTTGTTCATAGGAAACAGAAGTAGTGCTGAGAGAACATTTGTGTTTTATAGAACAGGGCAAAGCTTATGTTTACTCAAGTCGTTTAAAGACATCTGAGGCTACAGCATTTGATAAACACTGGAAGAGGGAAAGAAAAGTATCTCCTGCTTTGGGGAATAAAACATGTATTGATACATCAGAAAGGGAAAATAAGCTCCTTAAACTCAGTTGAGATTTTGTTTGGTGTGTAAGAAAATTGTCTAAAGGAAGGCAAATTCATTTTCATAAATGAAGGGATTTTCTCCTAGGTTAATTGTTCTATAGCATATTTATATTGAGGGAAAATATTTTATGATAATGTAGTCCACTCAATCTGAGTTTTGCTTCAGTGATGGATCAGACTTAGAAATGGGACAGTGAAATCAGGTTAATAAAATATACTGAATAGGTTAATCTCAGAAATATTAATTATTGAATTATACAATTTTTAGTAGGATTTTTTTGGTGTGTGTGTGTGTGTGTGTGTAATGGAAGGGATCAAGCATCAGGATTTTTCCTGTGATAGGCAAATGCTTCACCACTGAGTTATATCCTTAGCCCAAGTTTTAGTGGTTTTAAAAAGCATATCAAGAAAAAAGCAAAAGAAATATTGCAATATTTCTTTCTTCTATGCAAAGAAAAGTAGTCTCAAGCCTAAGAAAGTTTATGCATAATTCTTAGATTAAATTATTGTTTTAAAAGTTTTCCCATTTAAAATGTTTTGCTTAACTTAGAAAATATGTTTAAGGTTTTTTTTTTCATACCTCAAAATTGCCTTCCTCACTATATTTCTTTGTTTTTAATATAGAGTTATAAGGTCAGGGTCAGTGATATGGTTCTCATTAACCATCAAAAGCATAAAGAATATTCTTAAATCACATTAATTTTTAAATATGTATTTGAAGTAGATAGCACCGTACCTAATAATTCTCTTAATGAATAAAATATGGGTTTCTAAAGTTATAGATTAATTTTTAAATAATAACTACATGTTAATTAATGTGGTTACAGCAGTGTTATCTTCTAATATTTTTAGTAACCAGCATTAATATTCTTTTTGAATATAATTACTAATCAATGGCAATCTGTCATTAATATAGCTATGTTATTATTATGAGGGGTATTTATTTAAAAAAAGAGAAAAATATTATTTTTTTCTAATCCTAGGGAAAAATATATGATCTTTTAGCCATCTTTCCAGCCACTTAATATTCTTTGGAAACTTTAGACTGTCCAGATACTTGAACTCTGGTGAATACTGAAAAACTTAGTTACAGTATTTTTTTGAAATTCTTATATCTCTATCAATTAAAGAAAAAAAGTCTTTTTAAACACTTGCCCTTAAAACACTTATATGAAATATATATAAAAAAAGATGACACTTCCCTCATCAATTCAACTGATTCCTTTAAAAATGTCTGACTCATTTAGCCACTAGTTCATATAAGAGACTTGAAGGTTTTAATTTATCATTTATTTCCTCCACATTAGTCCTGAGTTTCAAATATTTAATATTTGAAATATTTGAAATATTTAAGTTTACACACTTTTATTTCAAAAATTATAAAGCACTGTACTCAAACTATTTCAGGGTGAATTGATGTGTTTTTGCAAATCTAGAATGTGCAGCAACAGCTATGTCTGTGTTTTTGTTTCCTCAAAAACACATACATGTGCATTTTAAAGCATATTTTGTAACCACAAAGCAAGACAAACAGTTTCTTATGCTTTTATCCCACATGTGTATTGCCAGGGTCACTAGGGTTTGCCTGGTGCATCACTACTTAGTTGAGGTTGCTGCAAGTTTTATCCATTAGTGCAGTGAAATCTCTGAATTCCTGAGGGGCTCTCTCTGATATGACACTGACCTAACCATGAAACTGAGCTCTTACCTTTCCTTCTATGAAAGAGTCTTACCCAGAGCACCTTGGGCTCCAACAGACACTAGAAAATATAGTGGTGTTAGAAAAGGATCACTTTATCGCTTCTCGGCCTTTTGACTAAGATCAAGTGTAGAAAAGGATCACTTTATTTGCTATCTAACCAGTAACCCAAAATTTCATGAAATATTATTTTTTAAAAATCCTTTCATTAAAAGACCCAGCCAGCTCCCAGTCTTCAGTCATCTTGTTGGCACCTCTCCCATTTTCCCTTTTCTTTGTCTTGTCTTCCATCCCTCATCTCCACACAATCTTAGAACCATAATTAACAGGAGGTTCTTATGAGTCAGGAACAAAAATATTTAAAATTAATGGGAATAAAAATGAAGTACATGAGTGTTTGTACTATTAAATAATAACTGGGGGATGAAATAAGTTTTTGTCACGAAATTAGAGGGAATATTTTCCCCTTTAATAATCCTAGAATGATATAGTAAATTGCATGCAGAATTGGGATGTCTTAATGAGATATTTTCTTATGTTTGGAGATAGTTTTGATTCTGAGCCTCTCTTATATTCTAAATAGATATCACCTCTTTCTTTTCTAAGCTGTACAGCTGTTTCTATAAATACCATAGAGAAAATTATAATTAGATGGAAATTTAAAAGATAATTATTTTATCAAAGAAGATCTGCATCTTTCAGTATTTTGCTTCTCTTGGACTGTTCATAGTGACTATTAATACCTGAAATATCTATTTTCCAGGCTATTTTTGCCAAAACATATTTTCAAAGAACAATCTTCCTAGAGATACTTGTGGCGATTTTAGAGTCCAGAACAGGGGCAGTCAGATTGCAGCAATACTTATTTTCAGGCTTGATGGTGATGCTCTCTGGTGTATCTCCACCCTGATTTTTGGCTCTGTTTCTAAGACAGCCATTCTGAAATTAAACACTGCATGCCCAGCAGAACCAGGCTTCATAACCACATACTACCTGAACTATGAGTCAGAGCATTTTTTTTTCTCAATTTCAGTAGGGTCATCCAGATAGATATCTTAGGAGACTGCATGGAAAATAAATCTGTTAATCTCATTTGGTTATATTATTGAGGATATCATGATCCATTTCAAGAAAAAGAATTTGGAATCAGTTAATACAAGTAAAATAAAATGAGTGTTCATTAAATTTGAATTTTATGTCAGGACACTAAGTTCCTATGCTTAGTTTTGATAACAATTATTACAGGCCCCAAATAAGCTTATATTGGTTAAGGATTCATTCAGTTGCATCTGACTGAAATGAGACCTTGGTGGTATATATCCATAGAGTCATTTATTTATATCATGGATCTGGGAGGTATGGGATAGCCATCTATGGCTTGGTATAATGGTTCACCAATGGCATTCTGGAACTAGATCTCTGTTCCTTCTAACTTTCAGGGTTACCATCTTTGTTCATTATGACTGCAACTGCACCTCATGTCTCTGTTCTAGGCAAGAAACAGAAGAATAAAATGTAAGATTATCACACTTAGGTATCACTCATTGGCAAGAACTAAGTTACATGACTATTTCTACCAGTAAGTGGCATGATTAAGTATTTTATATATATTATATATATATATATATATATATATATATATATATATATATATATATACTAGTTATATTGTAGAAGATACAGGAAAAGTGTGTTATAAAATATGTTCAATGGAAATAGTTTATAGTATTGGCCACAAATTTGTATGTAACGTTTTGGTAAATTTGTTATATACATTCTTTCTTTTCCCTCTTTTGGTACTGGGGATTGAACCAAGGGGTGCTCCACCACTGTGCTGCATCTCTATCCCTTTTTATTTTATTTTATTTTTTTTTTTATTTTGAGACAGTGTCTCTTTGAGTTGTTTAGGGTCTTGCTAAATCACTGAGGCTGGCCTCCAACTTACAATGCTCCTGACTCAGCCTCCTAAATTGCTGAGACTACAGGTGTGTGCCACCATGCCTACCTATTCATAATAAATATCTTTTAAAACAATGCACTATACTATGCCATTAATTATTATAGTATTTATATTATTTAAACAATAATCATAGCATATTTCATTTAGTTAGATTTATCTAAGTATATCCTAAATATAGAATGAAGTAAAATTTGGAACTACAAACAAAGAGAAAGTATATAAGCTGCACAGCCTTTGTAATTCCAAACATGGAATTCTCTTTTATTGACTAGAATTTGAGGCATGTTACTTAACCTCTCTGTGCTTTAGTTTTCTCATATTTAAGATAGGGATAATGGCTCCAATATGATAAATTTGTCACACAGAGTAAATAAGATAAAGTATATGAAATATCCTAGAATAAATTCTGGCAAATAGATGGAGTTCTGTTATCTACCTAATACTTTCCTTTTACTAAGATACAGTTTATTTTGTATGCCATTATCTAATCTATATTTTAGATTATATTTATATAAGTCTGCATCCATGTTAAATGTGTTTACTATCCAGATTGGGAAGGTACTCAAATAAGCTTTACAAAATGATACTCATGGTTTTCACAAAACTATAGCTTTTAAAAAAATTCTATAAAAACCAACGACATGTCTTTGAGCAGGTGTCAATGAAAGGTTTCCTTCTCCATCTATTTGAAAACAAACTCAATGCTTCTATTATTCAATTTTATAGTTCTAAATATATGAACAGCTGAGTTTTAATGCTTCTTAGTCTTAATCTAATTAAGTAAAAGATAACTGCAAATTTGTTATCTAGCCTATAGAGAAATTTCAGGGGGTTATTTATACAAATCACTTATTTTTATTTTTTTACAGAAGATGAAATGCCTAAAGAAACTCCAACAGTGAGATTGAGGGTGTAATTATTTTTAAAACATTTTCTTTTCTCACAGAAGCTATGATTCACTAGTTCTGGCTGTTTATGGAACACCAAATTTGTGTCCTTTGACCTCTGTAAAATTTATTTAAACACCATCTCAATAACTTTAAATGCAATTATCATCACAATGCTTCAAACAATGGTCAGCGATCTGTGAAGATTCACTGCACTGTCTCATTAAACCAAAAAAAAATAATAATAATAAAATAAAATAAAAACCCACCAGTCTGAAATAAGCACAATTTGACTGCCTTACAATTAGATGTAGTATCTTACAAAATTATGTGCAGCACAGCCTTAACCTCTGTGCTAATTAAACCTCCCTGGCAGTCATCTCTTCTTACACACACACACACACACACACACACACACACACACCTCCTTAAATAGTCTTGGATGTCAAATAACTTATTATTTACAAAGGCAGTACTGTCAAATACCCACAAGTATGCCGTTTTCTTCCAAGAAGATCTGGAAGTCTTCCATAGTAAGCTTTATGTTTCCATATCTTTGAATCATTAAGGAAGCTGTCAGAGTCAGGTAAAACTGTGAGAACTGGAAAGAAGTGCAGAATGGAGCAGACCAGAGAAGGAAGACAAGGGAATCCCAGAAGAGTCACTGAGAGAGCAGAAAGGGGGTGCACCATGGAGTCGTGTTCTAGATAGATGTGGCCACAGAGGCCAGTGAGCCAGAAGGGAGATCTGTAACATGAGAGTATTCACCTGAAGGCTGAGAAAGATGGGATTTGAATGTTTAGCAATGGTTCATAGCCATACCAAGGTTATTATTTTATTTATATCCTTGGTATATATTTATTAAATACATAACTTGTATCAGGCATTCTGTTAGCAGTTGAGGATATGGCATTCAGCAAGATAGATATGGTTGCTCTCCTAGTAGAGATTACTGTGAGCTTCTAAGTACAAGAGTGAAGGAGAATGTATATTCAGGTCCAGCAAGGTAAATGGGATATCTAGTTGGTGGTAATAAGGTCCTCTGATGAGTGTCCCTGAGATGAGCATTAATAATAGGAAGGAATGATAATGGGCAGAGAACTCAGTAACAAGAGT
This sequence comes from Marmota monax, assembly GCF_021218885.2. Lineage (NCBI taxonomy): Eukaryota > Metazoa > Chordata > Mammalia > Rodentia > Sciuridae > Marmota > Marmota monax. The sequence continues at coordinate 2,468,206 of NW_026694256.1, read as the reverse complement.
ATTGGTATATAAGGGAGAAATTTCCTGAGAAGATTCACTGTATATTTTATGTTTCTCTCTTTTGCCTCTGATATTAAACATCTCTATTTTTTTTTTTTTTTTTTTTTGCTTACTGTGGCTCCTTTTATGTCTTCCACTAGACTGTGAACACTACTTGGCCCATAGAAGGTGCTCCGTGAATAAAGTCTGTTGAATAATTGAAGGTGTTAGCAAGGTCAAGGTAGAATCCCAATAAAATATCCTCAGTGATACATTAGAGAAAAATTCATGTAGCTTTGGACAGAGAGGTCCTAGGGTCTGGGAGACAATAGGTCTGCAGTGAGAGATTGTCACTCCGGAGCCATGTGAGATAATAGAATATGTTCCGTTAATAAGTAAATGTGATGACTGCTTTCCACTGATAAACAAGGTAAGTAAGGGCATACTTTTCTCTTGCAGTTTGGATATTTTTCCCTTTCTTTTTCGGCAGTAGATCCAATAAAAATTAGGCTTGAGAGGCTGCAAACAGAAAGTCAAATAAAGGTAAATAGGTGTTCAGGTTATTCACATGGACCTGCGCTTTGATATTTTGCTTGGCTGCTGAACAGAGTCAATCTAGGAGAATTGGGTGCATTGCGATTACAGTCAGGTCTAATCAACACAGAGTTAAAGAAAGAAATAAAGAAAAAAGAAAAAAGAGCCCTTCTAAGTTCCACGGGATCTGGCCCTTGGAGCAGCATCCTGAGAGGTATCATCTAAGGCTCTGATATCAAACCAGCAGTTTTATAAATGGCTGAGATTGTAGGTTAAATAAAGGAGTTGAATTTCTGATGAGTTTCACACCAGGAGACTGTCCCTACCACCCTGAGCAGTTTCAAAAATAGCAACGCACACATGTTCCTCTTATCTAAGAGGGGCCAAAGTGCAGATGGGCTGACCTGTAGTGCTCACTAACAACAGCTGGAAATGGAAGGAATCATGTGCATTTCTAACCTAGATTTAAAACCACTAATTTTTCCTTCAATTTCAAAGCTGTTCTGCCTTCACAGTGCCCCATTTATCTGGTTAGAAAAAGAACAAGAAAACATCTTTAAAATATTTCCCTGTGTCTCTGTTTCTTGTTTAATATCCATCAGAATCTCCTTACCTCCCAATACTTATGCCTTACAGGGCCTGAAGAGAGATTAAACTTTAATGGAAAGAACAAGGATAATGCACAATACCTGGCACAAGCTAGGTGTTGGTTTGAAATTTGTGATTATTAGTCAGAAGCACAGGGGATTTTGAGCCAGGTGGCCTGGTTTTGAGTTCTGGCGCTCTCTCTTCCTAGTTGAGCAGCCAGAGAGTTAAGTGTCTGTCCTCTTGCAGACTTACCTTGGCTTTCTAGTGTACACTCTAAAGCAAAAAGTTTGAAAGTGAAAAAGGAAGACAGAAATGCAGATCAGGAAAATAAAAACCACAAGAAAGCTGTGGAGCAAGTTATTGTTAGCCAAAATAATTACTAAAAACAATGAACAATTAGTTATAAATATCAGTTACTGAAAAAAAGATTCAATTCACCTGGAAGCTGTAACAATTATAAGCATAGGTATACCAAATAAAATATTATCATCATGTATCAGGCAGAAATAACAGACCTTTAGAAAATAACTGTAATTCCACAGTGAGAGATCTCAACAACATTTCCTATTTATCAGAGCAAATGTCTAAAAATTTAGTGAAGACATCAAAGATTTGAGTTAACCATTAACAAACTTGAATTAATATTTTTTTAATATAGTAATTAAAATCTAATAATTTATGGCATACTTTTATGAGTGGGGGCACCATAACATTTGTGAGTGAGAGGGGGCTGTGTTACATTGGGATGATATGGATAAACTAGGATTATGGATAAACTAAGCCAGCTCGTCATATGGAAAATGTACTGAACTAGAATCTGTTATGCAGTGATTACAGAACAACACTCTTAACAAGCATACACATAGAACATTGACAAAAATGACCATAATCTAACCACAAATCAAGTATTAATGTATTTTTAAGAAACATTGCTATAAAATTAGACCATGATTCCATTTTCTGTTTCTGAAATGCCATAGAAGAGAAAGGATAATTGAGGATATCTTGGGACTGCTTACTAATATCTTTCAGCTTGGGAAAAAGCATATTGACAATGTGATTAGACAGCCTGGAGAAAATTTCAGAAAAGACTCCTAAAGCAAAGGGTACTTTTTGCCATTAGCAAGTTTTCAGACTCTCAGCAGAAGCAGGAAGAACCACCAGGGGTCACTGTGTTCCAGGAGAATGATGAAAACCCGAGCAAGTCCTTCCACAGGAAACATACACACCTGAACTCAGTGAAATGAAGTCTGTTAGAAGACAACACAATCTCAAGGGGGCAATTGGTCTCAGAGACCAAGTATCCAAAACAGATTGCACTCAAATAGAGCTCTTTTCTCTAAACTACTCACATTTCCAAAATACCAAAAGGTGCATATGATGGCAAAAGTCCTGTTCTCAAAGTAAAGAGGATGCCAACCAGTCATCTTGTAAAGTGAGTTGTGTCTAAGAGAATTCATGAATATTATGTAGAAGAAAATATAGATTCTGAACAAAACGTCTAGTGTTAAACATTAAAGAATAAAATACATATGTATTCTTGCAATTGAAAAAACTTTCAATGGTAAAAGTAAAAAGAAAAAAAAAGAGGAAGAGAAAAAAGATCAAATTAACATGATGCAAGGAAAGGAAAAAAGAGGTGTATACATGAGTTTTTGCTATAGACATTTCAAAACTTGTTTTTATATAATAACTCACTGATGTAATATCATAGATTGATCTGATTATAAAACTGGCAAACACATCAGATATATAGAGACTATACTATATATTGCTCCAAATTGAATTCCCAATTCAGATTAAAACTCCGATATGGGAGTAAATGAAGAAGAAAGAAGAAAAGAAGTTAAATATTTAAAGTAAATCAAGGAGCCAAGTATGGCTATCATAAGACCCTGAGGTAGAGTGTCCAAAAAAAAATTAAGAAAAATCTATGAACAAAATATAATAAAAATTTTGCCTGAAAAGAGAATTGAGTTTCAAAAATCAAAGGAACCATTGGTATTGAGTCATCAATATTAAGTTATGTGATCAATATAGCTTTTTACGTTTTTGATCCATAGTGGTAGAGACTTCTTCAGGCATTGTAATAGAATAAAGTGAGTCACTCAATAAAGAGACGAAGCAGGAGCGACCTACTCCAGAACATCACACTTTTTCACCACTTGCCAGAAGGCAGCTCGGCAATTTCTCTATTGAGAGAAACAGTTCATTTCTTATTCAATTCTAAAGTTACCAGAGTATTCAAATAATGAAAGACTGAAAAATATAGCATCTGTGATCTTTTCCTGGTAAACAAAACAAAACAAGTTTGCAGTAATCCAGGCAAGAAATGATGGTAGTATCGATTGAGGTGTGTGTTTGTGGGGGGAAGGGAAGCTGTAACATTTATGAGTGAGAGGGGGCCATATTACATTGGGATGATATGGATAAACTGAGACTATGGATAAATTAAGCCAGCTAGTCATATGGAAACTGTACTGAACTAGAATCTGTTATCTAGTGATTACCGAACAACCAATCTTATCAATCACACACACAGAACATTGACAAAAATGACCGTAATCTGACCACAAATCAAGTATTAATGTATTTTTAAGAAACGTTGCTATAAAGTTCGGCCATGGAAGAAGGTAAACGCTGAAAATATATAAATGTAGAGAGAGTGTGACTTTTCTCGTGGAATGAATATTGGCTATGAGAGAGGAAGGTTAAAAAGATACTAGGATTTTTAGTTTTATTTTGTCTGAGTTGCTGAAAAGATGATATTATCATTAACTGAAATGTGAAATGTGGTAAATATAACAGGTCTTGTATTATTTATTTATTATCATTTATTTATATACTTGCTTATTGAGTGTATAAATAAGTGGTTAGAAGTCTACCCAAAGTTTAGTTTGGGGCATGTTGTTTTGGAAGTGTCCAGTAGACATCTACATGTAATTTCAAGTAAGCAATTGGATGTGTGAGTTTGAAGTTCAGGTGAGACTACAAGAGTTATTAGACAGTGATTCCTCAACATATACTTAGTTTCAAAACTAAATATGTGAATGTGTATATAAAGAGAGAAGATGCCCAAAGACTTTAACCTTGGAGTTCTGCTCTAGCAAAGGGACAAAGTAAAGGAACACACAAAAGAGAATGAAAAGGAGTAACTTGTGAAGAAGTCTGAAGCCCTGGAAGTCAAGAAAAGAATATATTTCTATTCAATTACTTGTGTTTCTCTTGTTAAATTCTCTATGTTCCTTATATATCATAGATATTATTCTTTTTATTTGAGGTACCAGAATTGAAACCAGGGCCTCAAGCATGTAGGCAAGTGCTCTACCACTGAGCCTCATCCTCTGCCCTTTATATTTTATTGTGAGAGTGTCTGGCTAAATTGCCAAGGCTGGCCTCAAATTTGCAGTCCTTCTGGCTCATCCTCCCAAGTCGCTGGGATTAGGGGTGTGTGGCACTACATTGGGCTAATAGGAATCTTTTACCAGATAGTTAAAATAGGTAAATATTTACTCCCATTCTGTAGGCTGTCTCTTTACTCTGTTGATTGTGGCTCTTGCAATACAGAATATTTTTATTTTGATATAATCCTACTTGTTTAATGGACAAATGATCTGAATTGATACTTCTCAAAAGAAGAAATACAAATGGTCAACAAATACATGAAAAAAGCACTCAGTATTATTTCCCATCAGGGAAATAGAAATCAAAACTACAATGAGATATCATATCACCTCTGTTAGAATACTATTTTCCAAAAAAAAAAAAAAAACCTAAATAATGCTAGCAAGGATATGAAGAATAAGGAACCTTCTTCGTACATTGTTGATAGAAATGTAAATATAAAACTATGTGGAGAGCTCTATGGAGATTTCTCAAAAAGGGGGAAAAGGGCAGGTGGATAAAGAGATGCGGGATTTGAGCAGTGCATACTATATGCAGGTACTGAAATATACTAAGACCCTTTAATGTTTATAATTAATACATGTTAATCAAAAGTAAAATTTTAAAAATGAAATAAAAAAGAGAAAATCTTTTCATGAGGAGAGGAGGATTAATTGTGGTAAATGCTGTTGGTGTTTCATGTAAAATAAAGACAAATAATTGATCGTGAGTTTGAACAACATGGAGGTTATTGACAAAGTACTTTCAGTGAAGTGGTGGGAGTGAAAATGTGATTGAAGCAAAGTTAAGAAAAAATATGGAAAGAGCATTTGGAGACTAAGTAAAAAGAACAATGTTGCATGTTTGAGTAGTGGATGCATTTCTTTTTATTTCTTTCCTCCTTTTTTCCTGCTGCAAAAGTGGCAGAGCTCTTGCTTAGCATATGTGAGGCACTGAATTCAATCCTCAGCACTACATAAAAAGTAAATAATAAATAAAGGCATGCTGTTCATCTACAACCACACACACACACACACACACACACACACACACATCAAATAATATTTATTTCCTACCTACAGATTGATACAAGATAAAACATTGAGGTAGCTTTGACATTAGGTTAAGATGAATAACTTTTACAAAGACATATTTATAACCTGTTTCAGAAAAACATAATAGAAGCTTTGCATTTATATATTTTTCATAACATCTCAATAGAAGGGTGTTATTTATGCAATTTCAGAATAAGTCACTCTAACCATTGTCATCATATGTGCTTGGTTCTGCTCTTTCAACTATTAAATAAACATTAGAGGTTGCTCAGTGGTTGCCTAGTATGTGTGAGGTACTGGGTTCAATCCTCAGCACCACATAAAAATAAAAAAAATAAAGGCCCATTGACAAATAAATATACATTACAAATAAAAAAAAACATTAGAAAACAACAATTTTGCTTCATGAATTTGGTACTCCATTGTATTATGGATTTTAATTATAAGAATAATTTCTGTATTTCAGAAATTCAAAGTGCATGAATTTAATGGAGAAGGTAAATTAGATCTCTTACAAAGTATACCTTTATTAGGTGGGGAAAACAGGATTACCCCTGTGATCAGTTATTTGACTTTGCATCTACTTCATAATTGAATGAATTCGTTTGGGGGCATGTTGCCCTAGATAAATTAATTGGTATTTAAAATACAGTGAAATTCAGTTAAGTCAAATGCAGTGCTTGGGAGTATCAATCCTTTTGGAGGATGTATTACTTTATTTTTTGTTCCTAAGTAGAGGATCAACCAATACTACCTAAAACTGGTTAAAAGTGTTAACACAAAGATTCCATTTGTTTGTATATTTTTAAGACTTTTAAAAAAATGTCTTTTAGGAAGTACTCCTGTTTTCATGAAGAAATAATTTCAGTCAGCCCTCCATATATGCAGGTTTTGCATCCATGGGATTCAACCAGTCACATCTTGAAACTATTTGTAAAAATTACATGCGTCCTGAACATGTACATATGTGTTTGTTGATGTTATTGTGTTAACAATAAAGTGTAGCTGCCCTTTGCATATTTTTTACATTGTATTAGGTATAATCCATAAATTGTTAGAGATGATTTAATGTGTATGGTTAAATTTTTTGTGGCTTAGCTATTTATTTTCTATCTTTATGCATAATAGGGTATGGAATAGTGGATGATGATGATGATGATGATGTTGATGATTTTCTTTTTGTGGTGTGAAAATGGAACCCAGAGCCTCACTCAGGCTAGGCAAGAGCTCTACTACTGAGCTACAACGTCAGCTATTGTTAATAGTGTTCTTTAATGTTTACTTTTCTTTTTAATTTACTTTGCTCTTCCAAAGTTAATAGCAAATATGTATTATTTTAATACAATTAATAGGTTAATTATTTTTAAACAAAATTCTTGAAAAAAAGACAACATGGAAAATGTTACACTTCTGGATTTTGAATATGTTTTTTCCTGCAAAGTGCATATATTGGAAACTTGACCTCTTCCTAATGGTTTCCAGAGGTGGTGGGCCTTAGAAAAAGGCATTAGGTTATGTGGCTACCACTCCAGAAGGGAGCAATGCACTTCTTGCAGAACCTGTTTAGTTCTCATGAGAGCAAGTTATTGTTAACTGGGCTACTCCATATGCTTGCACGCTTCTGCATGCAGCTAATTCCCTTTCCACTTCTCTGCTACCTTGTGATACAGCCAGGGGGCTCCTATCAAATGCTGGTGTATGCTATTTTGACTTTCCAAAATTGTGAGTCAGATAAACTTTCCTTCCTTAGACATTACCCAGTGTCAGGTATTTTGTTATAATAACATGAAATGGACTAAGCCATACACCCTGGACCTGTATGTGAAGTTCAATGTGCTGTCCTCCAAACTCCTGCTTTGCATCTGTTCTGTCTGCTTGCCTCTTGTGCAAAATTTAAAACATTAAGTGGAGTTGTGCTCATGACTCAACATTACAGCATTTTAACTTTTTTATCTAATATTTGCTGCCTGGTATTAGATAATGGCTAGGCTCTAAAATTGCCCCAACTCTTTTTTAAAAAGAGATGATTTGTAAAAGTCACATTAAATTTTGAATCCTCTTAAGTGGAACCTAAATCTTCTAGATATATTTATAGTTAGCAAAAGAGTTTGTTAATGATAAATTAATATCTGCAATGGTGAAATTTCAGCAGAAATATTTTGTAATAAGAGTCCCTGAGGACATTGTTCAAATGAAATCATTGATGTGTAAAATGAGCACAGGGTATACTCTTCTTCCCTCTGTCTGTGAAAGTACTACTCAACCATCGATACATTTTCAGATTGAGGAACCGATGTGTCTAGCATATATATATAAATGTCATTGTATTTATAATTTCCTATGGTGAATATAAATGTAGATTCAATTGTAGTCATCATTAAGTACACAGGCAATTCAGTAGTGTTGTTTTGATATAATGGAGAACTGCCATCAGGCTGAATATAATGAATTATGCTTTAAATATTTAAACATTCAATGCCAGTGAATATTCAAGAACAATATATCCAAAATTTATTTTTAGAATTTCTTTGAGAATCACTATCTCAAAATATATCTATTATTACTCAATTTAGTCACATGTAGTTAAATGTTTAGTTGGTTATTTACTTGAAATTTCAACTGGACATTTGAAGGACAAAGGATGTGCAGTGTGCCATGGTGCAGACTGATCTTTCTTGGCTTTAAATAGCAATTTATAGCAAAACAGGACTGAAAAATGAGGTTACACTAAAGGAAACATCATCTTTATATGCTATTCTTTGAATTCATTTATCTTATATTCCATTAAAATCATAGCTCAAAAGGTGACAATTTTAGTTGTAAGTTTTGGTAAATTATGGGGACTGAGAAGTTCTGTGATTTGACAAAATGTACTATCGATGAACAGTGCTCTACATTGCACAGAAGGTTTACAGAAACACAATCTTAATAAAGAACAATTTTGAAATACTTCACACATTATTAAAAGGCCCCACTAAATATTTTCTGCACTTCAACTTTTTAAATTCAAATTTTGCTGGGCATGGTAGTGCATGCCTATAATTCCAGTTAGTGAGGAGGATGAGGCAGGAGGATTTGGGTTCAAGACTATGTATCCCAGTGGTAAAGTATCTCTGGATTCAATCACTTGTACCATAATCACTCACTCACTTACTCAACAATCATAAATTCAAATTTAAATGCTAATTTTAAGCTTAATGTTAATGGTCCCTTTCTTATTTATTTATTCTATCCCTACATGTGAGCTTAGAAAATATTACATGGGCTAAGATTCAACCTAAAAATTCCTACTGATTTTATTAATTTATTTAAATGAACACACAGGAAAACTAGTTGGCTAATTTGCCATCTGAACTATGGAGTGAACATTTTATATAAATAAAGTTGATAAGATCATTTGTGAAGACACCCAGCAGTCTGCTCTTGCAGGAACAATATCTGAAGAAGAAGATACAAAAAATTTTTACTGAATAGCATGCTAGTGACATTTCAAAATGTTTTAGAAATTGATGAAGATAATTTTTTCCTATTTATTATGGGGTATAAATTTTTTAGTCCCAATGTCATAAAGACACTGTGGTTGCTGGAATTGAATTATAACTCTAAGCTTCAGTCATGCTGAACTTTTGTGTATTCTTTATCTGCTCAGACTGGCCATTAAACCCTTTTCCCAATAGGTTAGGCTGGCTATAAACAACAGAAGTAAGCTACTGACAAGGTTCAATAAATTTTCCAAATGAAGAGCACATTTTCATATGCCATATATCATCAAATAAAAATGCTTTCCCTTTTACCCCCAGTCTAATCAGTGTCACATATTTCATGTACTTTAGGTTAAAGACAACCCAAATTCTCCTCCAAAAATAGTAAGAAAAAACTCTCTAAGTTATTCATTTTTGCATATCAGTGTTATAGAAACTGAATGCACATTAGTTGAAATAACAAAAGTGAATACACATTAGATGAAATAACAAAAGTACCAGTGATATCTTGTGTATGTATGTGCAAAATGCCCCAAAGACCAGCAGATTTTTGACTACAGGTAGAACATGTGGATTTTATCTTATCCTACTTCCTGTATTCTTCTTAAGTTAAAGTTCTAATATCCTTATTTCTTGTTGAAAACATAAACTATTGTTCTTTCATGATAACATTTATTTATTATATAGTGCCTCATTTTTTGGATGGCCACATACCAAATACAGGTAAGCTGGTCAATGATTATTACCTACTGATTCCAATTTTAAAAATTCAAAGGCTACATTATCATTACACTAATTCAGAGACACTTAGCATAAATTTTCTTAATAACATAAGAAAAATCTTGCTTAATAGAGGATGGATTCTATTTCAGTATCATTTATAGTATTGAAATTTATAACTTCATTTAATATTTCTTATGAATAAAAGTTTTAAATTGAAAACAAAATTTCTGGTGATTTATAAAACAACTTTTCTTTCTAATTGAATTCTTTAAGAGATCTTTAGTTTTTTAGAGGAGGATTTTTCTAATTATTCACGTTAGAAACCTTGTTTCTCTTGATAATGAACTCACTTTTCTTTTATTTCTGGGGTGCCAGGGACTGAACTCAGAGGTACTCAGCCACTGAGCCACATCCTCAACATTATTTTGTATTTTATTTAGAGACAGGGTCTCACTGAGTTGCTTAGTGCTTTGCTTTTGCTGAGGCTGGCTTTGACCTCAAGATCCACCTGTCTCAGCCTCCCTAGCCGCTGGGATTACAGACAGGCACCACTGTGCCCAGCTCATTTTTCTTGATTTTAATATTAAGAAAAGGGTATTCTTGTCCTGTCCTCGTCCTTGCTATAAAGTCATTGTACTGGACACCACTTGGCAATATAAAATTTTGATAGTTTCAATGACATATCTTCTGATCCATTTAAATCTTGTTAAGATTAATTTAAATAATGTGAATTAATTTAAATAATTTGAATAATGTGAATTGTTAAAGTTAAATTAGAAGATCAACTCCCCCCAATGTATAAATGATGAACTAAGAAAAGACATACAGAATAAATTATTTACACTGAAAATTCAAAGCTTGACATAATGAACATGTTTATTTATCAAGCTACATTCATTGAAAACTTAAATACTAAGTGATGTCTCAAACAATGTCTAAATATTGCAGAGAAAAACTCATAAAAAATGGTGGTGAGATTACCAAAGGGAAAGATCAAAATAGAAAAAAGAAAGTTATCCATTTTGACAACCCATCTCCATTAATCCTTGTTCTCTGTCAAACATATTTATTTATTTTTTCATCTTTTAAGAGACTTCTGAATTAATTACATCTATTTACTACTTTTCTCCTGATGTGAATATTTAAATCACACCTCCAATGTACATTGTCATTATGGGAGAATAAAAACACTAAATAATATTCTATATGTGATGTCATTATAAATAGAAAATATTTACAAGGAATTATGAAATGTTATATGGATAAAATGATGTGAATACATGATTCCTGCATCAAGGAGGCTTAAGCTTGAGTCACAGAAGTAAGAGATGAATAAAACGAGCAAAATAACAATGAAAGATATCTCTCATGGTAACAGTAAGGGATGACTAATTAATATTAAAAGAACTATAATAAAGCACTCATCTTTTGATTGTGGAAAACTGAAAAAAGAAAGAAATTAGAAAATTATTCTTGAAAGATACCTGGATTTGAAATATCCTAAACCATTGGAGGACATTCTGGCCCAGAAATACTTATGAAAATCTGGGGAAGTGAGGAGCATTTTGGATGATACAAAAGGCTTCTTTGACTGTGCTTCTGTTAAGGTTTGGATCTGGAATGTTTTCCAAAAGCTCATTGTTGAAGACTTGGATCAGTACCCCATTGCAGCTTTGTGCAAGGGGAGGTCTTTTGGGAAGCAAATGAATCATGAAGACCATAATCTCATCAGGGTATTAATCCACTTGATGGATTAATAATTTGAATGGACTACTATGAGGAGGTGGAAGCTATTGCTCAATGGGGAATGATTGGAGAAAGGAAGGTCACTGGGTTCTTGCCCTTGGGACTATATTTTGTCCTTGGCTTCTTCTCCTCAACTCTTATCCTCTTTCTCTCGTTCCCTCTCCCAGGAGTTGAGGAACTGAGCAGCCTTCCTTTGTCACACTCTTCCACCAAGATGTGTTTGGTTGGATCTAGCCAATCATGGATTGAAATCTCTGAAACCACAAGCCCAAATAAATTTTTCCTTCTCTAAGTTGCTCTTATTGGGTATTTTTATCACATCAAGGAAAATTTGACTTATAATATAATGAAGAGTCTCTTTACATGTTATATACCATAGTGCACATGGAATTCTTAAAGTGTGTTGTCTACAGAGTATATGTGCAATACATGGATTCTTTCATAAATGTTAAAAAGTTTATAGAGGTAGTTTGGGATTCTGTTAAAGAGGTATAAACTCTATTGTTTCGATTTTATTCTTTAGGAAATAGAAAAGTATCATTATTATTATTTTTTTTAAATCAAAGAGTAGACATGTTAAGATTAGGCATACAGAAGAAATGTTTACCACTCTGTCATGGTTAGAGTGGTCAAGACTCTATTGAGATTAGAACATGGACAAGGTTGGCAGGAGAGAAAATGAAGAACAAATACCATAGGCAAATTCAGACTGTGAACTGTCTGATGTCAAGAAAGGGGGTGTGGACAGGCATGTATAAAGATAGTCAATTTAATAAATATACAGATTCCCCTCTAGAAGTCATGTGTTTTCTAGATCATGGAAATCAAATGATGCAAAAGACAGCTTTATTTTCAAAATGACCATGAAACTATAATTATGTGTTTCTTAGGGCAAGTTACTTTTCTGTGCCTCAGTTTCCTCATCAGTAAAATGAGGAAATGAGAGAGCCTTTCTGCAAAGATTAAATAAATTACACTATGAAAACACTTTGGGCAGGGCCAAAAGTATTTGTGTTGTAGCCATTATTTTTGTTGTTATTATTATACAGAAAATGAGTGTATAGACAAGGTACAGAAATCCCAAATGGTTTGAGCTAGGGCATAAGTGGATAGAGGATAAGAACAGGCTTCACTGAGAAGGTAATAAGCAAATACTATAGGGTAAACATAGCTAAATTCATCCCATGATTGGGATGAATTAGATCATTGAATTACAATGCTATCAATATGAGTAATAGGTTACTTAGTTTCTCTGTGCCAAGGTTTCCATGTCTTCAAAATGGAACTGATACTTCTATCTACAAACATGATATGGGAGTTCTCATGGGTTAGTGAGTGCATATACTACCCACTCCATAGTAAGTGCTTCAAATTATGGGAGTGTAATTTACTAATAAGATTTTGAAGGATTAATGAGGTTTTTCTAGGTACAACAGCAAAGAAGCACATTCCCAGGAGATGAATGGTATGTTGAAGCACAGAGCTATGAAAACTATGCAGGGTTTGTAACACTGCTTGCAAGCAGTGAATTTGGAGAATATGGACAGAAAGTCTGGTTGGCTGAAGTGTATTTGGAAGAAGAAAGACTCATGAAGAATGTTCTTGAACACATGTTCCATGTCTTGCTCCATCTGTGAGGCAAGAGATAGTTATGAGTTTTTTGTTGGACAATGATGTGAAATGAAACATGCAAACATCAATTTGCTGGCACAAATTGAATTCATTATGAATGGGTACCAGGGACAGGAGAAATAGATTTTGGGAGAATGGGTATCACATAGATGAGTTTTTAGGAAGTTTTCCTGGGTTTTGTTTTTGTTCATTTAGTATTTTAGGTCAAACACACTTGAATTAAAATTTAGGGATGGATGAAACTGATATTAAGCATGTACTATATATGAGTCAAGCAGAGGTAGGGAAGTAGAGAACAGCATGGTTTTGGCTTTATAAGCTGGGCAGATGGTGTTTTTACCAATAAATTAAGGAACATGAAAAGATATGCAAACTTTTGGGAAGAATGAATAATAGTCAGATTTATAAATATTAAGTGTGAAATTTCTATAGGCCTGGTAGCAATACAAAAATAGGCAAGTTTGTAGGATGAATCTGGTAAGTGATGAATTCGACTGGTTTTGTTTAACAAAAATTCATAGCAAGCAGTTGGTGGTATAAAAATTGAAGTTTAGGAAATAGTATAAAGCTATAGCTACACTTGGACTGGGAGAAGTTTTACACTTCTATTATTAAGGTTGCATAGCAAATAACAGATATCTGAGTATTGACTCTGAGATGTGACCTAATATAAGAAGGAGAAAATGGGCTCATTAAAAAGAAAAAAAAAGCACCAATGAAATAGAATATTAAACAGTAGGAGAGATGAAGATGGGTGGTACAGTGGCAAAAAAAGTGGAGTTAACAGTGAGGACTGTCAAGACTGTAGGATCCTACAACCTCTACTTCTATTTCATATTCAAGGACTAAGACACTCGATTATGATTTCCTAAGTTGTTCAGTATGAATATAATGGTTTGGGAACGCAAATAAATATGCCTATTATGTGCCTTATATGACATAAATTTGGCTAGGTGCTTTATTGTAACCTCAAGCATAATCTAACATTGTGGGCACAGCTATCCTCATTTTGCATGTAAGGAAACGGAAATGCAGAGAATTTAAGTTAAAAGTGGATATTAAGATGAGAAATTGACTGATTTCAAAGTTTATGCTCTATCTATTGAGCCATGCTACCTCAACAGCATGGTCTTATGACAGTAATTCTGGACCATGTATCAACAGACAGATGTTTTAGACATGTGATTTTATCAATTTGCTTATAAAAATAGGAAGAAATTTAATACTACAAAGTAATAGTACTTCAAATAAAAAATAGTTTTGTTCTAACAGAAGGTTTTATAAGAAAGAGATGGCCGATGGGCTGTGCCAAATGCTACAGAGGGCTCAAAGAGATAGGATCTGAGAAAAGTTTATTGCGTTTCAAGATCAGAAAGTCCCTGGTGATATCTAAAAGGGCAGTTTGGTAAAAGAATTGGGACAAGCTTCTGAAGCAGTGGATTAAAGAGTATGCTGGGTAGAGATGAGGTGGTGGAGCAGGAGGTGATGTACATATTACATAAGAGTTTTATGGTAATAAGTATATAAACATGATAGTAGTTTGTGTGTAGGTAACAAACAAGGAAAGGAATAAAAAATAAGAAAATTCTGAATATGTGCAAGGAAGGAGGAAGACTAGAAGAGGTGACTAAGGAGTAAAACCATGGAATCAGGACAGAAAACATATTGGCATTTGCCTCAAAAATGGTGAAAAAGAATGTTTAAGCTAAGAGTTTGCCACCTTACAGATCCTAATTAAAACCAAACTATTTGATTTTGAGAATATGCTGATTGCTTAGTGTTATTTCAATTATATCATCATTCCATGTAATAGCTGTACGTTTTGAGGATCAACTATAATTCCCATGTGTTACTGACAGCTTTTTTATTTCTCAGTTGGTGTTATGCTATCAATTCTATATTGGTGTTTTAATTTCTGAGACAAATGGACACAGCCATTCAAATATAAATACGATGCAGTTGCCAGGTGTCAGCCCAAATTGCGTTTTATTTTCATTAGCTTATCCTTCTGTGCATATACCAACTTTACTTGTCCATCAGCCCAGAAAACCATTTTGAATTTCACATTTCTATAATGATCATTTGAACAGATTATAATCTTGATGTAATGGCCAAATCCCGGAAACCATTCACAAAGTCATATGATTTATTGTAGGGGAGGGGAAAAGGAAGGAATATAGGAAGCCCTCTATAATTAGTCATATTTAAGATTAAGGGATTCAAATGCAAAAATACAGATGTCAAAGCCAGAGTTGTAATAACAATGATAGTGGGAACAGGTTTGTAGAAGTGGGGGTAAGATGCAAAAAATAGAGCTGCATGTAGAATATAATGCCATTGCTAAGTGGCTACTTCTTGCAAAACGCACTTTTAAGTTGTTGGCCTTATTCTAAATTCAAAACATAACCAAGAAACTCTGGGTCATAGTTGCCTACAATGTATCTTCATCACATTCTTAGAGACTTCAAAAGTCTTTTCTTGGAGAATACTTGTGTTTGTTAAGGTATCTCCCTGGTCAAAGACCAATGATGACAATTTGTCTCTTCAAGTTCCACATTTTATGCCAGAGTCTCCAGCTCCAGGATTTTTAAAAAAAATATTTTTTGAGTTGTAGATGAACACAGAATCTTTATTTATTTATTTATTTATTTTATGTAGTGCTGAGGATCGAACCTAGTGCCTCTTTCAACCACTGAGCTACAACCCCAGCCCCAGCTCCAGGATTTAGCGAGAGAGAAGAGAGGCTCACGTTGCCTCAGCCTGACTAAACCTTAGATTTCTTTCTGACTCTAGGTCCTGACCTCCCTTTTATTAGAGCATTTACTTTAAAAAACTTGTAATTGCAAATTCTAACTCTGACCTTTGAGATATATGTGAATCTTTTCCAGAGCCTCTTGCCAGTTTTATCTTTTGGAAAGTTTCTGATGGAGGTCAGGAGCATAACTTCAGTAGGTTCCTTGCTCTGAGTGGTAAAAGTTCCTCCTTTCATAAAAATACAGTTAAGTTTACTCTTCCTTAGCAAACAGGCAGCTTGTGTTCCCCCAGCAGCTACAAATGCTCCTGATGATTGTTTCAGAAGTGTTGGAAGATACCGCCAGTTATCAGTTCTGCCTCCTCACATGTTGAAGTATAACAGTAGAGAAGCATGCTGAAACAGGCATATAAACCAGGGTTTATTTTTAAAAGGGGTAATATAGACTTCTCCTGGGAGGGAGAAGGGGGCCATAGCTGGTATCCTGGTATCCCAAGAGGCGAAGTGTTCTGCCTTTTTATATGTCCCAGGCTTCCTTTGTTCTCCTGCTCTTTTCCCCTTATCTCTCTTCTTCCTGTGTGCATGATTAGGCCCAGGAGATGCTCAGGGGGGATGGCCAAAAAGGTGAGAAGCTGATGGACAGGGGGAAGGCCAAATGGAGCAGCCCAGGACACCTTAATTAACATTTTATAACTCCCTGTAGGGAGAGACAATTCCAGGGACAGGTTACCTTAGCAACAGGTTGGAGCAGGGCAGGTTATCTTGATAAGGGAGTAAGAAGGGCTCTGAAGGCATTAGCGTTTCAATTCCTCAGGGGTTTGAAAGTTGGAAGTCTCTAACTTCCCAGACCCAAATTGGTCTAATGATCAACCTGACCTGATTTACCAATCTATAGTGACTTGCTGTCTACTTCTGGCTTCACTGAGTTTCAGAATTTTGTTTTGTTCTTTCTCCCCTATGGTGATAGCCTTGCGTAAATTTCTCTTGCTTCCTTAACTTCATCTGGTGTAATTTTGGCTCCAATAGATCTTTTATGCTCTCCTCTAATATCTAATATTCTCTGGTATCTGGTATCCTTGTGGTTACTCAAGTTTCTGGAGGTTCAACACTGCCAAGGATTCTTTTTTTTTTTTTAATTTATTTATTTATTTTTTTATGCTGATGGAACCCAACTGCCAACCATTCTGAATAAAGACTGTGGGGTTAAAACTTTAGGCAGAGCTTTGGCAGAAAGAATTGGTGAAAATAAACCCTGAGTCTTTGATCATTTAGCGTTTGGAAAATAACCGAAATTTTTAAACAATCATTTCCTGAGGCTCAGTGTCCTCATACTTATTTATTATAATTGATTTTCTTCAAATTTATCTTTTTATTGTCCAGTTCTTTCCAGCATGCCTGTATACACTCACAAAGGGGAAGCATTCTCTCCTTTTCTCTTTTTCTTCACTTTAGTTTTAACTGATATATCAGTTTAGTGAACTTGGTATTGGGAATCATGTAGTCTGAAAATTCATTGATTCACCAAATTTTTCACTTTTTGCCCAGTGCTTGAAGAAACAGCTGCACTTCTTGTGTGTGCTAGTTTGTCAGAAAGTCAATAGTGAATATTGTTAGATTGTCTTGAAAATACTCTTTTCTTGCGATTTGCTTTTTCTTGATGGTTGATATCACACTAGTGTATGAATTTAATGGATTTTCAGGTACAATTAATGCTTTGCACAGTATTGTTAACCGATTTTCAGAGGTGGTCCTTCTCTTTTAATTTGTATAGTGCAATGTTTTCTGCTATTAAATTGGAACTGTTCACCCACATATGCTTTTAATGCAGCGTTTCTATTTTGCAGAACTGTATCTTGGTGTCTGAATATGTGTGCTCTCTGTCATCAGTTTTACAGTTAATGAAGATTAAGTTCTTTTAGTCTTGCATAAAAACGAAAGTAAAAATTCTTAACTGACTCAGTGACAAACTTTTTCTCGTGTGTGTGTGTGTGTGTGTGTGTGTAAAAGTGTCTTTGCTCTCTTAGTGGCTATATTCATGATTCTTTCCCCCATGTAATCTAAAGAAAGGAAAGGGCCATAGCTGGTATTAGAAAGCTTGGATATCAAATAGGTCTGGGTTTTATTTCTAGCCTCCAATAGGTATTAGTTGTGTGATCTTAAACAACTTTTAAGTTCTTCAGTATTAGTTTCTTTATCTGTAAAAGGGGAAATTGATGAGGCCATTTATGTTGATCACTTAGCAATAAGCTTGGTCTTCAATAAATGTTAATCCTGCTCTTGTTGGGAAAGAGACAACTAGTAGCTCTGTGAAGTGATTAACTGATTCTGACTCCAAATTGCCTTTCCATTTCCTTCCTGGAAATTGTGATAAAAAATTGTCACTTATGCAGGGATGAAGAGTTGGTTACCCAAATTTGAGGTTATATTGAATGTGGGAAGTATATTTGCTTTACCTCCATCTGACAAGTTGATGACTTGTACTACAACTGTGTATCAATGGTGATGTCACCATTAAATATCAGTTGTCACAATGAGTTCATTAGACAATTCCTGGGGAGGTTGTGGAGCTGTGAATGCTTCCACAGGTCAGAAGTAGCTCCCTCCTGAGGAGGCTTTTGGCTGAGAGAGAAGAAACACTGTCATTCTTCTGAATGAAAATGACGCTGAGTGAATAACTTAAACTGAGACTGCCAGGCCAGCATAATCTACAGCAGTAATGTGTCATCATCACTCCTGGAAAATTAACCACAGCTCCACACTTCTGTGACCAAGAGCAAGCTACTTATTCTCCAGAGACTGTTTTGGAAAACATAATTACCTCTCCTTGGATTGTAACCATTTCTTTTCACCAAACGGAGCAATTGAATAAAAGGATAAGGGTTTGTAAATTTGTGAGAGAAATGATGAACACTTAGAATAGACTATTATGAACCAGTTCCTTTTCCTTTTAGTTTTATTATTTTTTACGAACATTTTATTACTCAAATAATATACATTCTTCACTTTTACATTCTTGGATATTGAGATAGATTAGGAAAATTAGAATTAATGCATCTGATCTAGGCTGAAACGGACTTAACTTTTATGCATTTGGAAAATCTCTGTAATATGAATGTTTAAATTGAGTTTAGAGCCTATAGAACCTTCAAAACTGTTTGGGATAGATCAGGGCAGGCAGTAGTTGGTTCTGTGCAAGCTGGTTTGTAACATTATTTAGCGTCAGCGTGTTTAAATGTCCCAGCCCACCTCATTTATACAAATAAATCTTTGTTAGAAAGTTGGGATTATTTACGGTGATTAAAAAAGTTTTTTTTTTATCTTTTTTAAAAAAAGAACAGGTCTTTCCTATGGACATATATTTTCATTTTTTAAAAATAAATATTCAGGAATGGAATTGCTGGGTCATATGTTGGGCATATGCTTAATATAATATAAGAAATTGCCAAATATTTTTCCAAAGTAGTGGTACACTTCACATTCTCACTAGCAATGCACGAGAATCTCAGTTGCTCCATATCCTCTCCTATTTTTGGAGTTGTTAGTCTTTTTGATTTTAAACATTCTCATGTTTGTATAATTGCATGTCATTGTGCTTTGATTTAATGATATTAAGTACCTTTATGCGATTATCAACTTTGGTTTATCTTCTTTAGTAAAGTACATCTTCTAGTCTTTTCCCATTTTTAAATAATTGTGCATTATTATTTGTGGAATTTCTTTATCTGTGCTAGAAATAAATAAGTTCTTTATCAAATATATTTTTCCTGCATATTTTTCTTCAGTCTTTGTGTTGCCTATTCATTTTTTAGTTATATTGTGGGATGAGCAGTTTTTTATTTTGATGATATCTGTTTAATTCCTATTCTTTTGTATTATGATTATTTCTATTCATAACATGGCAAAACAATCCATATCTATCTTCAGGTCATGAAGGTATAATTCCTTGTCTTTTTAAAGAAATTTTATGATTTTAGCTTTTCTGATCCAAGACAAGTTTATTTTCAAGCATACTCTAAATGTTAAGTTTCATTGTCTTTCCATACACTTAGTTGTTTGTTCTAACACCATCTAATGAAATGACTTCCCTTTCTGGAACAAATTACACTGACTCTTTTCTAAAAATTAATTGAATGTATGTTTTAGAATTCTTTAATTTTTTTTTTTTTTTGGTACTTGGGATCAAACCCAGAGGCACTTAACCACTGAGCCAGTCCCTAGTCCTTTTTATTTTTTATTTTGAGACAGAGTCTAAGTTACCTAGGGCCTCACTAAATGCTGAGGCAGGCTTTGAACTTGCAATCCTCCTGCTCAGCCTCCCTGGGATTCCAGGCATGTGCCACCATGACTGACTTTCAAATATTTTATTGTTCTATTTATCTAACTTTGTGCTATGCCATCCTGTCTTGATAAATATATTTCAGGACTATATGTTATATTTTAGTTTAAAAATATTGTACAACTTTTATTAAATTTATTGTAATTATATTTGTGAGTTTTGATGTAACTGTAAATATATGTTAAAATTTTTATTTTCCATTTGTTTGATGTGGTTATATAGGAACTATTTTGTAGATTGACATTGTGAACTTATATCCTGTGACACTACAAAATTTCTTATCAGTTCTAGTAGTTGCTTTATAAATGACTTACTCATTTGTACATAGGTATTTCATATTCTATAAATAGTTTTATTTTTTAATCTTTATGGTTTTTATTTCTTCTCTTGCTTATTTCATTGTCTAGAACTTCCAGTAAAATGTTATGTATTATTAGTGAGAATGTACATCTTTGCCTTATTCCAGATATTAAGATGAAAGTGTTGAGCCAGCCATGGTGGTGCATGCCTAGTAATACCAAGGGCTTGGTAGGCTGAGGCAGGAGGATTGCGAGTTCAAAGACAGCCTGCCTTCTAAGCAACTCAGTGAGACCCTTTCTCTAAATAAAATACAAAATAGGGCTGGGGTGTGGCTTGGTGATTGAGTACCACTGAGTTCAATCCCCAGTAATGCCCCTGCCAAAAAATAAAAGATCAAAGTATTGAATATCTTTGGTTTCAAAGTTACTTAAGGTCTATCATATGTGACCTTTATCTGATTTTATTTCAATTCCTACTATGGAGAAAATGGAGAGAATTTTGTTAAAATACTTTCTCTGAATTAATTAAAATTTTTTTTAGTTATTAATAAAAATGTATTACATTGATTCATTTTGAGATATTAATGTTTTATTCTTTAAATAACCTCTATTTAGTCATGTTGTAATATCCTTTTACATATTTTGCTAAATTATGTAAAGTAATTTAAAATTTATGTTCTTGAGGAATATATGCAATTTTCTTTCCCTTAATAAATGGCAGAGTTTGGTATCATGGTTATACTAACCTTTTCTGTTTTCTGAAAAGTTTGTTCAATATTAGTGTTATTCCTTTTTAAAACATTTTAAGATTCACTTGTTAATCTATCTGGACCTAGCATTTTCTTCCTAAGATGATTTTTTTATAACAAATACAAATTTTCAAATAAATAGAGAACAATTCTGGTTTTTCTATTTTCTTTTATGTCAGTTTGGAGAGATGTGACTTTTTAAGAAATGTGTTCATTTTTATAATTTGTCAAATTCATTGGCAAAAACTCTTTATAATATTCTTTTATCTACCTTTAATTATGCAGAATCTTTTATGAGGTCTCCTTTTTTATTCCTTTGTGGGAGACCAACCTAGCAGGTGATTGAGTTAATTCCCCCGCTGGGAGATGTGGCATCAGGCACTCATGCTACTAGACTGCCCTGCTCTTCTAGGGTTTGAGTGACTTTGTCTTCATGCAGGGCATATCTTCCTACAACCCCATGGGTGGAGCTATATTACCCCTTGCCATGTTTAGGATAGAATGTTCCATGGAAGTGCCTTATGTGTGTCCCCTTATCTTAATGTGCCCTTGGGTGTGGCCTACCCCGGTGTTAGTCAACCTGCTGACCGTGGACATCATGAAGCTGGACTCAGTCCCCTGAAACCTGACCCCTTGCCTCATTTGAATAGCTTCTACCAAATAAAAGGGGTCTGCATGTGCGCTCCCCCCCGCCCTCTCTCTCTTCCTGCGGACCCTTAAGGTCAGAGGAGCCATCACAGTGACCCCAAAGAAAAAGGTATTTGTGTCTCTTGTGTGGTTATTTTGTGCAGCCCAGTTAACCCAGTTTACCTGGAGTGACCCCTGAGCCATTTAGTTGCGAACAGAAACTCGGCATTCTTTAGGTTAGTAATTTGATCTTTCTCATACTCCTTAAGTAAGTGTTTACAAATTTATGAAGAGCCAACTTTGACTTTATTAATTTTTCTAGTGTTCTTATATTTTTAATTGATTTTATTTTTTATCTATTGTATTTCATTTTAATACTTCTTTTCTTCTATTTACGTAGCAGTTAACTTTTTCAGTTTTCCAAGATTCTTAAGATAGGCAACATTGCATTAACTTTTAAAATTTTTGTCTGTTATGACATAAGCATTTAAGACTGTAAATTTTGCCTTTTGTTGCTTTGGCTTTAGCTCACAAACTTCATTACATAACAGTGAATTCTTTTTTAAATTCCACAGTGATTTCATATTTTGCCTATGTATTATTTAAAAATGACTTGGTTTTTACATGCACTATTTAGAAGTGTTAGGGAAATTAAAAACAAAACTCCTTCCCACTCAGAAAACCTCCCTGTAAAGATAGAAGAGAAAGAAAGCAATTTCATTATTGAGTAATCATTAAACCAGAATGTGATACAGATCATAGGCAGTCTGCCAAGATATAGCCAGAATGGAAAGAGATCTGCATTCTCACCTTTTATAAAGCCAAGCAGATATAATCCAGTACCTAAATGTTCCCGGTATAAACAATAACTGGTCTTCAGGTAAGAGGACTTGACAGCACCATCCTGAATTCACTTAGTTGGTGTGACCATCTGTGTTAGTTTTATCCAAAGGAAAAATAAACTTCTCATATCTTCTTGATGGGAGGTAATTTCAAAATTTAGAGCTAGGCTCCCACCTAAGTTAGACTTCTAGCCACACACAGAACTCAGAAATAAGGAAACCATATTTCTTGGTGATTATATTTTGAAGAGATCATTATTAGGTCTTTAGAAAAGGCAATCCCAGGAAGCTTTCTCTCAAATGTGGAAGCTAGAGAGAAAAAAAAAAAGGAAGAAAAAATAAATCTCATGAAAATGGAAGGGAGATTCAGAAAGTAGAGGAAGAGGATCAAGAGTGAGGAAGGAGAAGAGGGTAAAGGGAGCTACTGGGAAACAATATGATCCAAATTATGCTATATCCATGTTCAAATATAACACAATGAATCCCACTTTGATGTATAGTTATAATGCACTAATTAAAAAAATAATAGAAGGGAGACCAGTGGAAAAGAGGAAGGGTATTGTGGGAGAGAAGAGGAAAAGAGGAGCTTCTGGGGAATGATATTGATCAGATCATGTTATGGGCATGTACAAATATGTCACAAAGAATCCCGCTATTATATATAATTATAATGTATCAATAAAAGCCAAAAAACAAAAGAAAATGTAGTCCTGGGCCCTAAAACTATAGAAAGGCTTATTTAGCATTTAAAAAAGATTTGCATATATTTAAAACAGACATAAAAAGAATTTATGGGTTTTCTAAGTTAAAGTTCTTAGAAAGGGAGGGGTGGGGGAAAATCTCATTCTTTTTAACAGGGAGGATTAAACCTCTTATTTTCAATTTGTATTTGCCTTCTGATCTTTTTTACATTGCTATAAGATGGTAACATTCCAATTTTATAATTACATCCATTGTTGTTTCTCCCTTTCTCTGGGAAAAAGTTGGAACTGTCTAAATATCCAAAAAGAATAGCAAAGAAATTGTCCATAATCAAGAAATCTCTATAGGTATGCAATCATCAGAATTACTGTAGAATTGCATAATTACTAAATTTTTTAAAAGTTAGTACATTAGTGTCCTCGAAGAAATTCACATTTGAATATAGTATATCAATGATGAGTGGTCAGATCAGATTTTTGATTAACAATTCACAAAACTTTGTACCACTCATACATTTAGTTTACAAATTTTTGATGTCAATATTGCTTGCATTTTCAAATAATTAACTTATAAATATTATTTGTTATTTCCTTGTGAAATATTACCCAATAAAGTCTAAAGAACAGCTTTCCTCTGAAGTCTGATTAAGAGTTTTCCTTTGAAGGGTCTAAAATGTTTCTTCCCAGTTTCAGTCAACCATCATATTGATTTGATAATTTGATATGATAATTTAGACCCATTAGTAGTGTTTCTATCTTCTCAAATACATTTTCCCAGATATGAAACACAAAGATATTTATGTCCATCATCTAGTATTAGTCTTATTATGAAGTGATCACTGAAAGGTACAGATTGAAACTACCTATTGTTTAAATTACATGGCTAATTGTCTTAAGTCTTGATTACAAACTTACCCAATGGGTCTTTCCTCCTTTTCCTCTTCCTCCTCCTATTCTTTCTTTTCCTTCCTCCTTCTCCTCCTCCTCCTCCTCCTCCTCCTCCTCCTCTTCCTCCTCCTTTTTGATTAGGCATTAGTCAATATTATACTATTATATCAATCAACTTTGACTAAATACTGAGCATTAATCATACACTTTTAGGTTTATCAGTTCATACTGGTGCTAGAGACAACTTTCATATCAGTGAAACAAGTAATATTAGACTTTTTTTCCAAACTATTCCTATAAAGAACAGATTTATTATGTCTATAAATTAGATATTTTTATTTTTTGTATCAACATTCCAGTCAAACTGGTTAATCACACATTTTTGTATCAAAATTATGGTGCAGGTACTTGGATGCATATTAATCACTTTTACTTTTCTATTAAAAAATTAGTGAAGATTGGTTCTCCTATAGTGTAGAAGTTGGTGTATTGCCAGCATTGGCCACTATTATTCCTTGATATGGTGATCTGGCTGTGGCTGATCTAGAGTCCTCAGTAGCTCCTAAAGGGCATTAAGATTTGTTGGCTGTTTAAATAAGAAGGGCTGATTCTCCTCCCATTGAACTAAGAAAAATGTAAATAATGTGGCAGTTTGGTCTCCCTTCTCTTTCTGACATTCATCTGATTAACACCTTGTTTGCTTGCCTTTTCTCAAGTGCTTAGTGCAGCTACTCTTCATCCTGTTGCCTTCATATGGAGACATAACCATTTGTTTAGTCCTTGATTATTTTCTGATTATGTTTTTTTTTAATGTCTGTTTTCTTAGCTATAGGCTGTGTGGATGAAAATGGAAATTTTGAAGGTAGAATATGGGGCAAGATATGAAGTGGAATTAGGCTGGGCCACAAGGCGAATACCTGTGTCTTCCAATAGAGCAGGTGATTGATTACCCACTAAAGAAAATGTGCCTTTGTCCCGCTTTACAGGAAAATATACTAATTAAGGAAAATCCTTGTCCGAAAGACCATTGCTTACCTCTTTCTCAAAGTTAGTTTGAGATAAGAAGGGAAGAGAGGGAACAGATAGTTGAGAAATGTGGAGAGTACTTGGAAAAGAAAATGCCTTGATTCTAACATGTCCTATTCCCTTTTTCTCATTTTTTTCCTTCTTACCATTTAAATAATTTTTATTTGTGTCTTTTTAAGAATGATAGCCACCTCATGAATACTAGTAGTTTATTTGCTTGGAAAACCAGGAGTTTTTGCAAATATGTTAATTTACCCAAATCAAAAGAGTCATCCTTTGGCCACTCATTGATTTCCATGCATATATGAGTTAGTTGGGATGAACCCAACCACTTTGTATAACTATAAAACTCTAAGTAAAAAATAAAAAGAAAACAAACAAACAAATAAATATAAAATAAAGATGTGCATGCAACATTCTTGCTTCCCAGATTTTATAATCTCATGCTGATCCTGACAGACTTCTTGAGACTGTATTACCCATAATTATTAAATAGTAGAATGTGGAGTTTTAACTGGGTGGCTTATCTGTCTGGTATTCTGAAAGAGCAGGGAGCTAGGAGGGACACTTTATAACTCAGGATCTCTTTTTACTTGGCTGTTGTGTAGCTACAGATCTTCAGGTAGTCCACTTAGTTCAGGAACTACCAGGCATGTGAGGCCACTTGCTCTGACAACATTTCTGACGCATTCTTTAATCCAGTTTCATGGGTTGAATATTTGTTCTTCCTGTGTAGTTCTACTTTGTGTGGAAATAATTATTAATTCCAAGTCCTGTGTTAATGTGAACATAACTACGTATAAACTATACATAGTGGCTGGCAAACTGTTCTTTTATAACTAGCTCTAATAGCCATCTTAGTAAATGCTTCCAAAGTAGCTGCTTATCTGAAATAACTAATTGGCTTGATTCCATGTGTTCTTTAGCTTCTGTTTTGTTTTGTTTTCCAATTTAGCTAGAGCATTTAGCTTTTTTTTGTATTTTGTGAACACCGAGATTCAGTCTGGACACTGGCTTCATTACCAGCGAGGAGTTCGCATGATCATGTGGCTTACCATGTTTGTCAGGTTTCTCTTAACGAATCACATTCTGGTACTGGCTTTTAGCACTTTCAGTTCTTTCTGCTTTCTAGTTGTTAAAGGCAAGTGACAAAAATCCAATTCCTGATAGATTTGATATTAATAGATATCCTAGTCATGTAAAGGACTTTTCATATGAATGCATCATACTCTCTTAGTGAACACATTTCCTGAAATTAAGAAATTTCTATAAATTTTCAAAACCTTAAGGATTCATGACATTGCTATTGCTTAGCTTAAAAGTTAACCTGTGTCTGCTTACATATTTATAGAAAACTAATGTAATAAAATCATTACATGTTACATTATTTAGATGTTTTCAAGAGCTGAGTTTCTCAAGGAACTAGGAATTTAAAATATTTTTTTTTCATTTTTTCTTCTCAGACTAATTCTTATGAACTGCAAATGATCACTACCCTTAGTAGCTAACTGTATTCAATAATTACTATAAATCAGGTTAAAGAGGTGTGTATTAGCAATTACAAGGGGAAAACTTAGTAGAAAAGTACCTGAAAATGGATATAAAAATCATGTCTTAAATAAATTATGGAACTCCACGGATATAGTGCATTCATCTTCATCTACTGTGCTCTTGGTTAATAAGAAAAATAATAATAATAATAAAAAAAGGCATTGTAACTAAAAGCCTAGTTCAAAGGAAGACAAATCTCAATTGCTGTTCTAGAAAAAATACACCTTAAGAGTGATTTTGCTTAATTCTGACTCTTCAGCTTAAGTAGAGATTCCAATGAAATGAAGTGATTATGCTTTAATTATAACCTACTTTTCAACAGGATAGATTGGCAGAAATCCATGCACTTAATAAGTAGCTGTATCTCCTGAAATACATTCATGCTAGCCATGGTTATTGCACACATATTCAATGAATATTTCAAATTAAAGCAGCTGGCTCTGTAGATAGGTTAAGTGAAGATCATTTTGTATTCTTTCACTACTCTTCTCCTGCAGGTTTTAAATGTGAAGGCAAAATGGTCTAATTTCTCACTGTAAATAGAGCAATCTGAATATCAAGACCCAGGAAATTTCCAAGGTATTGTCCTTTCTTTGCTGTTCTTGAACTGATAATCATGTCTTTCATACACATCTGCATTTTATGTTACTTGTTTTATTGAATTGGTCTTTGTGGTGGGGGGTGGTAGTAAAACTCACACATATACTTTTCAGCATATATTCCAAGAAATAATTCATGTCAGAGAAGGTATATTCAAAATACACTGCTTATTTTGTATTATTTGTGCACTCAGAGACCCATGCTATTTTTCTTCTTATGATAGATAATAAAATAATCAAGGTAACTAAATCCAATGTTGCATAAATAAATCAAAATTACAAAGAGAAGCTAAAGTGTGCAATACAAACTATTCCAAGTAAGTCAAAATGAACTGTCCACTGATTTTATGCAGCTGGTATTTTAAAAAAGGAAATTTTTAGCTAGTCAAATATTATACAAACAAACCATAAAACAATAATGAAACTTGTCCAAACAAGTTTAACTTGATGTTAAGCAAGTTCTGCCTGATAATTTTCTAAATAAGCATATTTTTCTCAACTTGAAAAATCATTAATAAACAACATAGCTTTTCAGTGCTTAATTTGATATTCCAACTGAAAATCAAACCTTAAAAATAAACATAAACTCTAATAATACCTTTTTATTCTTCATAAATTAAATATATTTGAATATATTGTATTCTATCCTAAAGCAGAATTTTCCAAAATATATTCTATGATTCACTTTTATAAAAAATAAAGATGGGTAGGTTACATATTAAAGAAGCAGGAATGATACATTAAGTATATTTATGCATTATAGAAAATTAAACATTATTGTAATCACTATAAATATCTGAGTGGAGAAATCCAATGCATCTTTTCCAAATGAATTTGGTTACAGATTCATTATTTGGAAAGAGCATCTTACAGATTAGGTTCCATGAACTGTCACTTTGAGAATAATTTTTTAAACTTAGAAAACCTTTTCCAATTTGATATAAAAATACTTCCTTCAAATGATCAATTGAAATTATTTGTACATGTTATCTCTCCAGCCGGTGATCTCCTTTTACCTCTTTCTGCCATGTGCCAACATGTTGCTGTTTCCTGAGTCATTTCCTTACTTAAGTTGGCAGAGGAGGTGAGAGGCTCCTCTACTTAGAAGTCTGCCTTTTCTACAGCTTTTGATGAAATCTGACTCCTCTCACTGTGGAAAACTGAGGTTTGAACTACATTTATCAATTGTCAGAAACTCTGGGGAGCTTTTCCCACAAAGCAAGATTATATACAAACTCCTTCCACTTTCAGGAAAGAATTTTATTCTTTCTCTTACACTCTAATTTTTTAGTTTTTCCTCTGCTTTATGGTCGTTTCTTCATTGACCTCAAAATTGCTTATGGCTCTCTTATATCCTCTTCCAATCAAGTTTCTCATTATCACAGCATCTGTTTAGTGCTCTTATTAATGAAAATTCTTTTTACTATATAGCCATATCAGAGGAGAACTGGGGAGCATATGGGTGAGAACTATGATCCAATGCTGACCCATTGAGTAAGGCAATAAAGTACCTACAATATTTCAACACTGAGATCACAGAGCTGCCTGGACACAGCCAACCCTAGTCCTGACATTTATCTCCAGTTACTATAGTTCACCCAACCTACAGATGCTTTATACATTTTAGGGTGTGTAAGATGTAATTAGTTCTCTCCTGAGTCTTGCTATTCATTTTAACATAATGAATTAAAAGTTAGAGTAATATCACTCCCATAGAATATATGTCAAAATACTTGCTATATCATTGTACTTTTTAATAATTGTTCTATTGCTTTCAATGGAAAAAAAAACTCTACAAAGTTTGTCAGTTTTTAAGTCAGATAATTATGAGAATACCAAACTGTCCTTGTATTTCAACCTACAGTAAATTGAATTCAGGGCTGATAATAACTTTGAGCACAGAAGGCTGCCTCTTGGAAATAAACATCTTTCTGAAGCATCTGCAGTCTGTCATTAGAGAAAATACAGCCCTTTCACTTTGCCTCTAGTCCTTGCATATCAATCTAATCTCAAGGTGTTGCCATAATTTTGTACTCTGAGTGGTATTTTACCTAGATCCAAGAAAATAAAACTGCATAATAAAGAGCCAGTACTCAGGAGCTCATTCAATATAATCCATTCTACATAAATCTTTAGATGATTATAGGATAGAGGAGATGTGTAGGAAGAAAGGAGTCTGGTAAAGTGATTCTTATCATTTCTTGTCTTAGTTTAAAAGGCAATATTTTGACAACAGGTCAATGGTAAACAATTGCAATAGATTTGGAAAATGTTAACTAGAAATAAGAACCATGGCAATGAACTATAACTAGATGAGAAAACATAATTTTGAGCTTTATTTCAACAAAATATAATATTTTTTGTTTATTTCGGCATGCTTGGTCCATACTTGAAAGTAGAAAATTGCCTTTCAGATGGTGGCAAGAATAATTTTATTTTCATGGGGTGGATAAAAATTAGTCGAAGAAAGTCTTTCATGTTCATAAGTTCCAATATTCATATTAGGGCTGCATGTTAAAATCTAGACCTCCAGGACCACCTTGAGCAAGCCTAAAACCATCACTGAATGATTTATTTCTTGGAATAACATTTCACAAAATTTCAAGTATTTCTTTGAAAAGGTTGATTTTATGAGGAATATTCCTGTGTTAGTCATCTTCCCATCACTGTGAACAAAATACCTAACATAAAAACCTTAGAGAAGGAAAGTTTATTTTGGGCTCATGGTTTCAGTCCATGATTTGTCAGCTCCATTGCTCTGGACCTGAAGTGAAACAGAACATCATGGTGGAAGGGAATGGAGGAAGAAGGCTGCTAAACTCACAGCAGCCAGGAAAGAGAGAGAGAGAGAGAGAGAGAGAGAGAGAGAGAGAGAGAGAGAGAGAGAGAGAGAGAGAGAGAGAGAGAAAAGGAGAGGAGAGGTGTGGGAAGGGAGAAAAGGGCTTGAGAGAAGATAGACCCTTTAGGACACACCCTCAACTTCCTCCAACTGGATCCCACCTCCTGGTGGTCTACTTATCAATTCACTGCCAAGGTAAAAGCCTTCATGATCCAATCACTTCCCCAAAGCCTCACCTCTGTACCCAGGAGACTTTGGTAGAGATTCTAAATCTCAACCATAACACCTGCTTTAAATATATTGTCAAAGACGGCTACTGTAAATCAGTGGCATAGATCTTGCCTAGCAAATATTAGGCACTGGGTTCAATCCTTAGCACTGCATAAAAATAAAGAAAACAATTATTAAAAAATGGCTACTAAAATCATTAAGTGCTGTATAAAAGCACCTTACAACATACACAAGAGTAAACTCAAAAAATGGATGAAATATTTAAACATAGGATCATGAACTAAAACTTCTAAAAGAAAACAGAGGAAAACCTTCATGATATTGGTCTTGGGTGATGATTTTATAGATGTGATACCAAAGGCATAGGCAACAAAAACAAACATGAGACAGTGTCACAGTAAATGGATTCTACATGCCAGTGGAAATGGAAATAATCACTACAGTAGAAAGGCAACCTATGGAATGAGAGAAAACATTTGGTAATCATATATGTGATGAGAGGTTAACTTTCAGACTATAAGGAATCCCAACAACCAACAACTCAATAGTAAAAACAAAACAAAACAAAAGCTAATAATCTGCATTAAAAAAATAAGCTAAAGACTTGACTTGATAGCTCTCCAAAGAAGATATTCAAATACCAAGTACATGGAAAAATGTTTCACATTACTAATAATCAGGGAAATACAAGTCAAATATTGAGATACACCTCACATGCCAGAGAGTTATTACATAAAAAAAGGACCAGTGTTGGTAAAGATGTAGAGAAATTAGAAACCTTGTGCACAGTTGATGTGAATGCTAACAGATGCAGCTGTTGTAGAAAACAGTATGTAGGTTCCTCAGAAACTTAAAAATAGAATTATCAAACATTATAGCAAGGCTACTTCTGGATATTTATTTTAAAATGTAAGTCAAGCTCTTAAATAGACATTAGCATTCCATTGTTCATTAAAGCCTTACCACAATATCACAATAGCCACAATAACAGACAACTTCTATGTCTATACACAAATAAAATATGTGGAAAAAAAACTGAAATAAATAAAAAGAAATATGGTATATACATGCAATAGCATACTGTTTAATCTTTTTTTTATTGGTTGTTCAAAACATTACAAAGCTCATGACATATCATCTTTCATACATTTGACTCAAGTGTGTTATGAACTCCCATTTTTACCCCAAATACAAATTGCAGAATCACATCGGTTACACATTCACATTTTTCCATAATGGCATATTAGTGACTGTTGTATTCTGCTACCTTTCCTGTCCCCTGCTATCCCCCCTCCCCTCCCCTCCCATCTTCCCTCTCTACCTCATCTGCTGTTGTTCAGTTCTCTCCCTTGTCCCCCCCCCTTCCCCTCACAACCTCTTATATGTACTTTTGTGTAACATTGAGGGTCTCCTACCATTTCCATATGCTTTCCCTTCTCTCTCCCTTTCTCTCCCCCACTCGTCTTTGTTTAATGTTAATCTTTTCCTCATGCTCTTCCTCCCTGTTCTGTTCTTAGTTGCTCTCTTAATATCAAAGAAGACATTTGGCATTTGTTTTTTAAGGATTGGCTAGCTTCACTTAGCATAATCTGCTCTAATGCCATCCATTTCCCTGCAAATTCCATGATTTTGTCATTTTAGTGCTGCGTAATACTCCATTGTGTATAAATGCCACATTTTTTTATCCATTCATCTATTGAAGGGCATCTAGGTTGGTTCCACAGTCTAGCTATTGTGAATTGTGCTGCTATGATCATTTATGTGGCAGTATCCCTATAGTACGCTCTTTTAAGATCCTCAGGGAATAGTCCGAGAAGGGCGATAGCTGGGTCAAATGGTGGATCCATTCCCAGCTTTCCCAGGAATCTCCATACTGCTTTCCAAATTGGCCTCACCAATTTGCAGTCCCACCAGCAATATACAGGTGTACACTTTTCCCCACATCCTCGCCAGCACTTATTGTTGTTTGACTTCATAATGGCTGCCAATCTTACTGGAGTGAGATGGTATCTTAGGGTGGTTTTGATTTGCATTTCTCTGACTGCTAGAGATGGTGAGCATTTTTTAATGTACTTGTTGATTGATTGTATGTCCTCCTCTGAGAAGTGTCTGTTCAGGTCCTTGGCCCATTTGTTGATTGGGTTATTTGTTATCTTATTGTTTAATTTTTTGTGTTCTTTGTATACTCTGGATATTAGAGCTCTATCTGAAGTGTGAGGGGTAAAAATTTGTTCCCAGGATGTAGGCTCCCTATTTACCTCTCTTATTGTTTCTCTTGCTGAGAAAAACTTTTTAGTTTAAGTAAGTCCCATTTGTTTATTCTTGTTATTAACTCTTGGGCTATGGGCGTCCTATTAAGGAATTTGGAGCCCGACCCCACAGTATGTAGATCGTAGCCAACTTTTTCTTCTATCAGACGCAGTGTCTCTGATTTGATATCTAGCTCCTTGATCCATTTTGAGTTAACTTTGGTGCATGGCGAGAGAAAGGGATTCAGTTTCATTTTGTTGCATATGGATTTCCAGTTTTCCCAGCACCATTTGTTGAAGATGCTATCCTTCCTCCATTGCATGCTTTTAGCCCCTTTATCAAATATAAGAAAGTTGTAATTTTGTGGATTGGTCTCTGTGTCCTCTATTCTGTACCATTGGTCCACCTGCCTGTTTTGGTACCAGTACCATGCTGTTTTTGTTACTATTGCTCTGTAGTACAGTTTGAAATCTGGTATCACTATACCTCCAGATTCACACTTCCTGCTTAGAATTGCTTTTGCTATTCTGGGTCTTTTGTTTTTCCATATGAATTTCATGATTGCTTTATCTATTTCTACAAGAAATGCTGTTGGGATTTTGATTGGCATCGCATTAAACCTGTAGAGAATATTGGGTAATATCGCCATTTTGATGATGTTAGTTCTGCCTATCCATGAGCAGGGTACATTTTTCCATCTTCTAAGATCTTCTTCTATCTCTCTCTTTAGGGTTCTGTAGTTTTCATTGTATAAATCTTTCACCGCTTTTGTTAGGTTGATTCCCAAGTATCTTATTTTCTTTGGGGATATTGTGAATGGAGTGGTTTTCCTCATTTCCATTTCAGAAGTTTTGTTGCTGATATACAGGAATGCCTTTGATTTATGCTTGTTGATTTTATATTCTGCCACTTTGCTGAATTCGTTTATTAAGTCTAGCAGTTTCTTTGTAGACCCTTTTGGGTCTGTTAAATATATTATCATGTCATCCGCAAATAGTGATAATTTAAGTTCTTTTTTTCCTATTTTTATGCCTTTAATTTATTTTGTCTGTCTAATTGCTCTGGCTAGTATTTCAAGAACTAAATTGAATAGAAGTGGTGAGAGAGGGCATCCCTGTCTTGTTCCAGATTTTAGAGGGAAGGCCTTCAGTTTTTCTCCATTTAGGATGATGCTAGCCTGAGGTTTAGCATATATAGCTTTTACAATGTTGAGGTAAGTTCCTATTATCCCTAGTTTTTCTAGTGTTTTGAACATAAAGGGATGCTGTACTTTGTCGAATGCTTTTTCTGCATCTATCGAGATGATCATATGGTTCTTATCTTTAAGTCTATTGATGTGGTGAATAGCCTTTATTGATTTCTGTATATTGAACCAGCCTTGCATCCCAGGGATGAATCCTACTTGATCATGGTGCACAATTTTTTTGATATGCTTTTGTATTCGATTCGCCAGGATTTTATTGAGAATTTTTGCATCCAAGTTCATTAGAGATATTGGTCTGTAGTTTTCTTTCTTTGAAGTGTCTTTGTCTAGTTTCAGGATCAGGGTGATGTTGGCCTCATAGAATGAATTTGGAAGAGCTCCTTCTTTTTCAATTTCTTGAAATAGCTTGAAAAGTATTGGTATTAATTTTTCTTTGAAAGTTTGTAAAAGTCCGCTGTATACCCATCCGGTCCAGGGCTTTTCTTGGTTGGTAGTCTTTTGATGGCTTCTTCTATTTCTTCCTTTGTTATTGGCCTGTTTAAATTGTGTGTGTCTTCCTGACTCAATCTGGGCAGATCGTATGACTTAAGAAATTTATCGATATCTTCACTATCTTCTATTTTATTGGAATACAGGGTTTCAAAATACTTTCTAATTATCTTCTGTATTTCTGTAGTGTCTGTTGTGATATTGCCTTTTTCATCCCGTATGTTAGTAATTTGAGTTCTCTCTCTTCTTCTCTTCATTAGCATGGCAAAGGGCCTGTCGATCTTATTTATTTTTTCAAAGAACCAACTTTTAGTTTTATCAATTTTTTCAATGTTTTTTTTTTTTGTTTCAATTTCGTTGATTTCTGCTCTGATTTTAATTATTTCTTGTCTTCTACTACATTTGCTGTTGTTTTGCTCTTCCTTTTCTAGGGTTTTGAGGTGTAGTGTGAGTTCATTTATTTGTTGTTTTTTTTTCTTTTTTTGAGGAAAGAACTCCAGGAAATGAATTTCCCTCTTAAAACTGCTTTCATTGTGTCCCATAGATTCCGGTATGTTGTGTCTGTATTTCATTTATCTCTAAGAATTTTTTTTATCTCTTCCTTTATGTTTTCTGTAACCCATTGATCATTCATTAACATATTGTTCATTTTCCATGTGATGTAGGATTTTTCCTTCCTTCTTTTATCATTGATTTCCTGTTTCATTCCATTATGATCAGATATGGTGCATGGTATTATCTCCACACCTTTATATTTACTAAGAGTTGACATAATATATGGTCTATCTTTGAGTAGGATCCATGTGCTGCTGAGAAGAACGTGTATCCACTTGATGATGGTTGATATATTCTATATATGTCGGTTAAGTCTAGGTTATTGATTGTGCTGTTGAGTTCTATAGTTTCTTTATTCAGCTTTTGTCTAGAGGATCTGTCTAATGGCGAGAGTGGTGTGTTGAAGTCACCCATAATTATTGTGTTGTGGTCAATTTGACTCTTGAACTTGAGGAGAGTTTGTTTTATGAACATTGCAGCACCATTGTTTGGTGCATACAAATTGATAATTGTTATGTCTTGTTGGTGGATGGTTCCTTTTAACAGTATATAATGTCCTTCTTTATCCCTTTTGATTAACTTAGGTTTGAAGTTGATTTTATTCGATATGAGTATGGCCACTCCTGCTTGCTTCCGAGGGCCATGTGAGTGGTATGATTTTTCCCAACCTTTCACCTTCAGCCTGTGTATGTCTTTTCCTATCATATGAGTCTCCTGAAGGCAGCATATTGTTGGATTTGTTTTTTTGATCCAGGTTACCAGCCTATGTCTCTTGATTGGTGAATTTAGGCCATTAACATTTAAGGTTACAATTGAAATATGGTTTGTACTTCCAGTCATGTTTATTTATTTATTTATTTTAGTTTGGCTAGTTTTTACTCTTTGGTTATTTTCCTCCCCCTTTACTGAGATACCTCCCGCTGTTAGTTTGGGGCGTTATTTTTCAATTCCTCTTCTTGTAGTATTTTGCTCAAAATGCTTTGCAATACTTGTTTTCTGGCTGCGAATTCTTTTAGCTTTTGTTTATCATGATATATTTTAGTTTCATTGTCAAATCTGAAGCTTAATTTTGCCTTATACAGTATTCTTGGTTGGAATTCATTATTTTTCAGCATTTGAAATACATTGTTCCAGGATCTTCTCACTTTCAAAGTCTGTGATGAAAAATCAGTTGTTAACCTAATTGGTTTACCCCTGAATGTAATCTGCCTCCTTTCTCTCGTAGCTTTTAATATTCTCTCCTTGTTCAGTATGTTGGCTATCTTCATAATTATATGTCTTCGAGTTGGTCTATTACGGTTTTGAATGTTTGGGGTCCTGTAGGCTTCCAGGATTTGGCAATCCATTCCATCTTTCATCTCTGGGAAGTTTTCTAGAATTATTTCATTTAATAGGTTGTCCATTCCTTTGGTTTGAACCTCTATGCCGTCTTCTATCCCGATGACTCTCAAATTTGGTTTTTTTATGACATCCCATATCTCTTGAATAGATTGCTCGTGAGATTTAAACATCTTTTCTGTGTTGACTATATTCTTTTCAAGTTGATAAACTTTGTATTCATTATCTGATGTTCTGACTTCTACTTGATCTAGTCTATTTGTAATATTCTCGTTTGAGTTTTTAATTTGGTTTATAGTTTCCTGCATTTCTAGGATTACTGTTTGATTTTTTTTTAAGATCTCTATCTCCTGGTAAAGCTCATTCTTTGCCATTTGAATTTGTTTGTTTAATTCATTTTCAAAATATACTTTCATTGCTTGGACTTGCTGTCTCATGTCTTCTCTAATATTCTGTTCCATCTGAGTTAGCTATGCCTTGAGTTCTTTCCCTATCCATGTTTCTGATGCTTCTAGGTCCTCCTGTAGATTTAAGTTGTCCTGCATTGTTTGTACTCCCTTTTTCCCTTGTTTTTTCATGTTGTTCACATTACTTTCCAGCTCTGTTTGATTGCTGTGTTTCTGCTCTCTCTTATAAATTTGTTTTGGTTTTGTAAAGCTCTGTTGTCTCTCCTTTGTGGTGGTAGACTATGCCTGCTAAAATGGATTCTGCTGGCAAGGAGTTCCGAAGGCCGAACTACTGTGACGTCACCTCTCTGCTATGGCGGGCCCCAGGCTCCTTGCCGGGGGTGTCCGAAGGGAGGGGTGGGACTGGTCTGTCTCTGGTTGGTTTCAGCTCCCGGTTAGCTACTTCATGAAGGTCTGGCTATAGACCTCTTCCTAGAGTCTCTGAACCGTACCTGCTGGGCCGCACCTCGGGGTCCAGCCGCGCGGTCGCCGGCGGGCAGAGGGCGGGTGGTCTGTCGCCAGTGGGCGGGCGATCTCTAGCCCCCCAGTCACGAGGGCCTGGCCTCTCGTCCCCTGGCTTCTCCTGCTAGCCCTGGTTTCTCCTGCTAGCCCAGCCCTCCCCTGTGTGATGCCTCTCGGCAGTTTAAACTGTACTCTGGGCCTGCAGTTTGCTGTGTGTGGAGGGTGGCTATTGGGAACACCGGCACCCTATTGTTTTGATTTTTTCCACTTGCCCCTCCCCCAGCGCTGGCTAGACAGGTTTTGTTTTCGCCGCTGATGGGAGGGGGAGTTGAAGGTCAGGTGTCTCTACCTTTCCCCGTGTCTCTATGCAGGCTCATTCTGATAATCCCTCCCCCGGGAAGCCTGGGAGAGATTTAATGCGAATTCCCCGCTGTATGGGAGATGGGCTGAGTAACACACACCTGTTTTATTGTTGCAATCTGTCAGAGAGTGGCGGTGGTGACGTCAGCTCTCCAAGATGGTGACCGCTGGCTTCCTTGGTGGATTTTCCGTTGTGGGGGATAGAACTGGACCGCTTCCTTCCCCGTCTCAAATCCCAAACTCAGCCGGCAGGATTCCACAGAATCCGTAGCTCTGTTTCTCTCTGCTTGCTGGTCGCTTCTCGGCGGTGCCCCGCTGTCTGTGGCCGTGGGGCGGGCCACGTGACGGGCGGCGGATCAGTCAGCCTGGAACTTCAGTCGCACAGTTGGCTCGTGTTAGAGATTCAATAACCGGTCCTCCGTGCTGGAAATCCTTCCTCTAGGTTTCGGTGCACCCCTATTTTGCTGTAAATTCCTAACAAGATAGCTTTTTGTTGCTCTAACTCATTCACCTGCGCAGTGACGCGGTACCTGGGGTGTGATGCACTCTATTTGCGGCCATCTTGGAGAGTCCCTGTTTAGTCTTAGTAAACTAGAACTAATGGTCCTGGTTCAAGGGCCTTTGGACTATAAGGACTTTACCAGAGCTTCTGGCCTATTCATTCTCAGGCCTTTGTGTTAGACTGGGAGTTACACTCTTGGCTCTCCTTGTTCTGAGGCCTTAAGACTTGAATTATACCACCCTCTTCTTGAGTTCCCAGCTTGCAAATGGCAAACTGTGAGATCTTGTCTTCCATGAATATGTGAGCTAGTTCCCATAATAAATCTTTTCTTTATTTATATCTGTATTTATCCTTTTGGTTGTGTTTTATGGAGAAACCTTGCTAACACACTAATCAACAGGCATAGAATTTCAGCCAGCAAGATTTATAATTTCTAAAGATCTGCTGTACAACATTATACCTATAACCAAAGAACAATGTATTGCATTGCCTAAAATTTGTTAAGAGGGTAGAGCTTATGTCATGTTCTTACTATAATAATGAAAAATGAAAATAGCAGTAAACTCTGCGAACAGTTTGTGTGGTCTTCCTTAAATAAATACTAAAGTTTTTTAGTGAAAAAAGGTATGTTAAACATCAAGATAATTTTTGTTATCAATTGCATTTTGTATATTTTTATTTCTTTTGCTAAATGTTATCTGGACTAGATTTCCAAATTATTTACATGGAATTCTAACCAGGGTTATTTCCTGTTGTTTTACCTTGGACGACAGGCAGAACAAATTCCTCCTTCCTACCCATTCAATGAAGTTCAG
Source organism: Marmota monax (assembly GCF_021218885.2). Lineage (NCBI taxonomy): Eukaryota > Metazoa > Chordata > Mammalia > Rodentia > Sciuridae > Marmota > Marmota monax. The sequence goes on along the minus strand of NW_026694256.1, from coordinate 2,429,222 downwards.
ACACCTAAATTTCAAGGTGTATGCTCTTTATCTTTGCTTCTTACTTGTATATTTACTATTGTTTGATATTTGTATTATTAATACTTACTGGTACTTATGGTATCAATGTCATGCCAATGTATCTATCAATTTATTGATATATTATTACCAATAATTACTAGCAGTTTTTATGTTACATTCATTAACATAAAAATAAGCAAAGCCAATGGTAGTTAAAGCATTGATTAATTACCTATGGTATGACCAGCACTCCACAGTTTACCTTTGGTATTTAACACTCAGAATGACTCAAAATGACTCTTCTTTTAGATTTGGAAAATGAGAGAAAGCTTAATTGATAGTACCAAAGTCACTTAGCTTGGAACTTGCTATATGGTATTTAAATTTGTAAATATGACTCTTTAATGACTGTGCCCAGCTGCCTTGATTTCCTTTCTCTTTTATATTTAAACCTTTATTGGTCTTTTACTCCTTAGGAAAATGTATGTTTTTATTTCCATTAGTTTTTGGTAGATAAAAAACATTTAGATCAGATAATTAAAATGGGGAACAGAAATTTTGCCAGAGGTAGAAATCACAGAACAAATTTCACAGGAATCAAAAGCTAGAGACAACACTCAGAAAGTTTTAGGATATTTTTAAAAGCACAATTTTATAGATTGCTATTTAAAGCAGTTTTTATATTTTTTTCCATACTGACTATATTTTCTTATGTTGTAATATAGAAAAAATTCTGATGGACATTGAAAGTGAGACATAAAGGGTAACATATGATTCCTGTCATCAAGTACAGCATATCTCTGTGGGAGGCATAAGACAAGAAGAAAATCATGATGTGATCAATTCTCTTACATGACTGTAAGATCAGAAGCAGAAGTTTGGATTATCATACAAAAGAGAGATAACTCCATGTATTTATGTTTTCATCTTTCTTCCACTAAAATTGAGATAAAGGAAAGAATTTTCAGTTATAAAATATTTTCACTTACCCACCTACAGAAAGTGTGCAAAGTAGGGGATGATGTGGGTATACATGCTGAGTAAACATAGGAAGGAAAGCATATAATAGTAAGGAAAAAAAATTACCCAATGCATTAAATCCAATTAACTTTAGGTCTCCTTGGCTTTACATTTTGGTAATATATCTATGGGGAAAATTTTTCCATCAAAGAGACCAGAATGAAACCTGTCTTCAGTTATCAATTCTGTAACTGAGTACAGCATTGCCAAGAGAGAAGGAGATAGTCAGGTGGTTACTGGGAAAAAAGATGCTGTCCTGTCAGTTCTTCCTCTAGCAGCCAAACAAAAGTTGAAGCAAAGTACAGAGAATATAATGATTTGTGGAGGTCCCATGATTTGTGGAGGTTGATTAGCATCATGCCACTCTGTTATTTGGTTTGCCACTAGAAATTTAGTCTGATTCTTTGCAGAAAACATGTTTTGCTATCTTCACCATGTTGTCTTCTATTTCAAATACCCATTATTCTCAGGCTAAGGTCAGAGATCTAATGAGTAGAACTTAAAAAATACTGTCTTGTAAGTAGCTATATACTTCAATTCAGTCTTGCTAAATACATTTCCTTTTTAAAGAGAAAAGAAATATTGTTTGGAGTACTCAGATGTGAGTTATACTTAACAGCTGATGGCAATTTTCACAAGCAGAAATTAAATTGTATTAAATATTCTTAAACTTCCTCTCTCCCCATTGCATCTCTCAGAATGCAACCCATTTTGAATATTAAACTGAACTGTGGTGATGATCATATTTATATATTAGCAATAACTGGCCTATTGATGTAAGCATGGAACTGGAAACACATCACTTGGGTTTGAATCCTGACTCTATCACTTTTGTGACTTACACACATTGTGTCTTAGGGCAAATTGCTTAACTCAACACTGTGGTAGTATCCTCATTTGTAAAATGCAGAAAACAATAATAACCTCATAGAGTAGTTGTTACACTTAGATTATTAGATCATATAAAGTTTAGTACTTTTTCCATAACAGTTAGTATATATTTTTATCACTAATATTCATATTGCTATGGTTATTATTATTATTATTATTATTATTAATTATTTGATTGTCAAAAAACCAAATATTTTCAATTTTATAGGTTTCAATATATAAGAGTGGTAGCTTTCTAATTTTGCTGCTCATTCACTGTGGAATATTTTATTGATATAAGCATTTGAATTGAAGCCTGGTAAGTCATATAAATGCTTTCACAAACCAAATGGTAATGTGATGATAAATGATGTATCATGTGGGTTGGAGATGGAATATTGTTTTATAGGGTAAACTGCTTCAAATTTGATAAGCTTAAACATATTGAAATGTTATTATTACAAATCATGGTGAACTAGTATTTTTTATTTGGTTATCCATAATCAGATTTTCATTTGTCATCAGAAAACCCAAAGAATATATTCAAGAAATCTAGGTAATTAAAAAGAACTTAGAAGCATGCCACAAATAAAAATACCTTATTTTTATAAGTCAATGACAAGTCAGAATTCTGTTAAAGAGGGAAGTGAATCTCTCAAGTGAACTGAATGTTGCTTTTTTTTTTTTTCCTACATTGGCTATGGACCCATCCCCAATAAATACTAATTTTACAGACAAAAATATAGATGATATTTGGTATTGAGATTTACCTTATTATGGCATCATAACATTTTTTCAACTACCAAGATGGAGGAGGTATGGGCAGTTTGGGGGATTTCATTGATTTCTAGAACCACTGTGAATCCCAACAGGGAACCTTTTCTAAAAGAGAGTCTGGTGACATTAGCTGAAATATTTTTATTTTCATATCTTCATTGTTAGAATCTCTTTAAGGATTTTTGGAAATGCAAATTTCTCATTTGCACCTTGAATGAATTTACTTAAAGATATTTGAAAATCATTTGTGGGTGCCTGCTTTGTGGCAGGTGGTATTCTGGAGCCTGGAAATGCAGTGTTGAATGAGACAGTGTATATATTATTATGGAGGTTAAGTACCAAGTGGCAAGAATTTAGATAACAAAATATATAAAATATATAAACTAAGAAAAGATAAAAAATGACTAGAAAATTACTGAGTATTTACTGTAGTTTTAGTTGTTTTATAAGACTTCCTTAGAAAAGTGACATTTGACCTATTCACAAAACTAAACCATCAGATTGAGGGAAGAGAACTTTCAGCAAAAGGAAGTAAAAGTGAAAACAATCCAGAGGGATAAATGTGAAGCTTTGGGTAAACCAAAAGACCAACATAAGAGCAAGATGCTATAAGGCGTGGTCAAAGATGAAGAAAGGGAGAGATGGAAAACAAAGCAAGCAGAGTTTGGGAGAGGATGCACTTAAACTTCATCCCATTCTTTTCCTCTTGACTTAGGCAAAATGGAAATATTTCTTTCCATTGATGAAATGTTTCCTTTGAACTTCCAGGATGATGTATATCCCTTTCTTGCTGGCCCTTTCTAGGAATATAAAAAGAATCTTTCTTTTGTTTATGAATTTGAATTTTTTATTTGTTCTTTTTAGATATACAAAACAGTAGAGTGTACTTTGACATATTATACATACATGTAGTAAAACTTCCCATTCTTGTGGTTGTACATAATGTGGAATTGCACTGGTCGTATATTCATATGTGAACACAGGAAAGTTATGTCTGATTCATTATACTGTCTTTCCTAGTCCCATTCCCCCTTCATTCCCCTTTGTTTAATACAATGAACTTCTATTCTTCCCTCCAGAGAATCCTTCTTTTGTATGCATATTTTTCAATTTTAAATTCATTTTAATATTATAAAATACTTCATAATTAGACTCTCTCTCTCTCTCTCTCTCTCTCTCTCTCTCTCTATATATATATATATATATATATATATATATATATATATACATATATAAAATTTGTGATTTTTTAATGTTTATTTTTGGTGAGTGGTGACAGAGTATGGGAGAGAAGTGATTGAGATTGGTTTTCTCTGATGACCGCATGGGTGTGGTACACTTGGTGCCTGGGAAAGCTTCTGTGAAAGAACATAGGACACCTAGTTGCTATGGTAATGCCATGCCTTGAGGAGGCTCTGTGCAAGAGTCTTATCAGCTTTGACCTTGATATTGGGCCCATAGCTCCCAAGAATAGAGGAATTCTAATGCTAGACAACCACAGTGTTTCACCAGAGCTTGGCTGTTCCTGAGCCTGCCCATTAACAGTAACTTTAAACAATGGGCCTTCTTGAGTGCTACACAAAGCTCCTAATAGTGCACATTGCAACTGTGGAAAAGCTGCATAGATGTTTCTAGTTCTCTAACTTTCCTGAGTAAAAAGAAAAATGCTTTCATAAACTTTAATCTTATAATGAGACATATATAAATGAAGATTACTGCCAGGCATGGTGGTGCATGCCTTTAATCCCAACAGCTTGGGAGGCTGAGGCTGAAGGATCATGAGTTCAAAGCCATCCTCAGCAACAGTGAGGCCCTAAGCAATTCAATGAGACCCTGACTCTAAATAAAATACAAAATACAGCTGGGGATGTAGCTCAGTGATTGAGTGCTCCTGAGTTCAACACCCAATACCAAAAAAAAAAAAAAAAAAAAGATTACTGGCAAACGGGCATAACACTTTAGATCTGCTTCTCCATCAGAGAGCAGCACTCCACCTGATCCCATTTTATCTTCATATATATGTGTGTGAGTCTTTATTTTCTAATTCCCTCTAGCCCCTTGCTGGTACTGCAAGTTTGGCCAGGCTGGTCACAGCATTTATTAAGATACATTATTTTTAATGCTTACTGTTGCAAATATTACTACTGTGAACACTGCCATGAATATCTCTCTGTAAACACTGGTGAGGAGGTCTGTTAAGGTGTCTTCCTAGGAGTAGAATTGCTTTATTATAGGCAATGCCTTATCAGGTCTTCTTGATCATGCCAAATTAATTTCAAAGCAGTTGTACTAATTTATATAGTAATCAGATGCATAAGTCTATTCTCTTTATGTCACTTTTGGCATTTACATTTTTGATAAAATTTAGACAAGTTCTTAAGTGTTAAATGTTATTTTCTTATAGATTTAACTTGCATTTCTGGTTACAAGGGACTTGAACATGTTTTGTAAATTTATTTTTGTTGAATACCTATTCAGATTCTGTTTGGTTCAATTGCTTGACTTTTTGTTATTAATGTTTAGGAATTGTTTTATATTATGAAGTGAAAACTGTGAAGTTTGGAACAAAAATTAGATGAAGATATCTAAAAATAATGTTTATTGGTTGTTTTTCTAATTTTTATATCTTATTTCCATGTTTCTCTGTAAACAAGATCCTTAATAGTGTGTTAAATGAATACTGTTTGGCATATGTGCTTGTGTTTTTTGAGTTTAGAGAAAATAATTGTAACATTACCATCAATATTACATTTTATATTAAGCAAAGTGTTTGCTGTAAGGCTTTTTTTTTTTTTTGGTTTCTGTTTTCTGTAGAAGGCTTTCTTCCATCAAAGTTATTTTATACTTATTGGTATTGGTGTTATCATGATGTATGCTATATTTTCAGACATAATTTAGGATGATATTGTGATCTTTCCCCCTTAACTTGTTAATGTAACAAAATTCTTTCTTTTTTTTTTAGTTTTAGATGGACACAATACCTTTTTTAAAAATATTTATTTATTTTTTTTAGGTGTAGATGGACACAACACAATGCCTTTATTTTTATGTGGTGCTGAGGATCGACCCCAGTGCTAGGCAAATGCTCTACCACTGTGTTACAACCCCAGCCACAAATTTCATTAGTATGATACTTGCATGGCTTTTTTCTTATACCAAAACCATCAAGTGTAGTTTTTGATCTCTGAAGAACTTAAGAAAGTTTCTTTACATTTCACCATGTATCTATTCTGTCAGTGCATGTTTCTTCCAGATGTTTTTTATAATTAGAAAGCAAATGAGATTAATTAAAAGAAATTAATCAATAGCTAACCTGCCAAATATAACATTTTTGGAGGTGAAATTTCAGCAGTAAGTTACTTCTGAATTCTTTCAGATCACACTGACAATAAAGTTGTCTGTCTTCTTTATAATGATAACATTGGGGTATCCTGGCACTGTTCCCTCAAGATACCATATCTGATTCTTTACCTATGAAAATACTTTTAATGCTTAGACAGAAAATTGTGTATACATTTAGTGCTCAAATGTCTGAAAATATTCCTCTTATATCTTGCAAACTCTAGATCTTAGATAAGTTAGTTTCCCTTATTTTCTATTTCAGTCCACTTAACCTACTTATCAGCTATAACTTCATGGGGACTATGACAGAATTACTGCAATATGCTCAGAATGGCCCTCTCTTAGTCACTAGTGTTCTGTACTTGAAATGTATTTGCCTAAATTCTTTTCCCTCAAAATGTTTACTTTTTCTTATAAGTATTCCTTGTTGTAAAAAAAAAAGTCATTCTTGAAACTATTTCTCTACTTTTTTAGCTAGGTTTCTAGATTATATTTATTCTAACTCACCAATTACACTCAGATAATCTGAAATTTGAGGAGATATTGAGCAATGTAACATATTCAATACGATAACTTGTTTGATGATCTGTTCACTAATTTGCTCTTTGCAACTCCTACTTTTGAAGGCTACTTGCTGTTGCTCTTTAAAGCTCAGCTGAAAAGTCAACTATTTAAGGACAAATATTTTGATATAAAAATGTCATGAATCAACTTCATGATGTTGATTGAAGCTGGACCTCAAGGGTACCATCAAAAACTAACTTTGTAACTTGCCTCCTTCCCATTGGTTATTTCATATATTAAAATGTGTTCTATGTAAGCTAGTTTTCTGAGTTAAACACTGACTTTCTTACATTGAATGAGACTCAAGATTTTTTGGATGGAACCACTAAAATAAATGGTGTTCAGTAATCTAGGCAGGGGTACATTAGGACAAAAGAAAATTTGTCTTGTGTGTTTAGAAAATTATTGAGGAGCTCTTTGTTTATGCCAAAGCATAGAAAAGGGAAGGGTTACATAAATAAATAATACATGATCCAAGGAAAGACAAAGGGACAACATACAAATGAAAATCTTTTCTTTCCACTCTTAAACAAGAGAAAAAGAGAAAAAAAATAATTTTAAATTGCATTATGAAGTGCACTATAAAGATATAAATATATACATACAAAATTCTGATACTTTTGATAACATTTAGAGAATGCTTATGTGCAAAATGCTTCTATGCCTTTATTGAATAACGTATGGAATTTACTAGATCCAGGTAGTCATACTAATTAGTAAAATACAGTTTACTTTTAATAGATTAAGATCTGCCAGTGAAAAAGCAAGGTGGTATTAACAAGCTTACATTGATCAATATAATGTGGCTTTTATTCTCCTTTCATAAAATCATTATTTTAGTAGGAATAATTCTGAATTTTGTGCATTATTGTCTTTGGGATTTAGAAATAGTGCTAATGTAAGAAAAAGATTCCTGAGATCCAAGATGGTGGAAAAGAAGAGGTTGTGTTCCTGGCTGCTCCATTGTATAAAACCAAGAAAGCAGATAGGCAGCTCCTCCACAAGGTGTGTGAACAAAAAAGAAGGGACGGTACTTTACTGGAACCTAAAACTGGACATTAAAAGCAGACTGGGGACATAGGAAGTTGGATATAATAAAATAAGGAAAAATATCCCCAGTGGCACAGCTGCTGCCACAGCTGGGCCAGAAGCTCCAGCCAGACACATCCCTCCATGAGCATAGTAGAGGGATGAGGGAATTAAAGAAACCCAAATTTTTGGGAGGCCCAAGAAGTGTCTGGATACAGAGTGTTTAGAGACCAAGGACATTACCCAACAAACCTGAAGGACTCATTGCCTGATATCAGTTTATGGGGAAAGAAGGCACCTTCTCTTCAGGAAGGATATGGAGGACAAAGGAAGGAACAATTTTGCACTGTGGCATGGAGACTAGCAGCTGAGAATTCCTGGCAAACCCAAGTTTGGCCTGAAGTACAGGTCCAGTAAACACACTGCACAACATAGAGTGTGCTTAAATGGCAAGAAAAATATCATCAAATGTGGAGAGAGGTTAACACAAGGGACAACTTGTCACAGAAACCTACTCAGCTCTACTCCTCCCCTTACAATCTGATTTCTGGGAGAGAAGCATCTGGGAGGGAACTCAGAAGGGCCAGGGAGGAAGAAATTGTTTGGAGATTGAGCCGAAGACCAGGAAATGGGTGGTCTACAGGAGATGTGGGGGACTAATAATTGGCTCACCTACTACATGAATGGAATCTGGGGGAGAATCCTGGGGTAAAGTCTTCCATCATGGACTAGAAAATACTGGACACTGGAAGTGTGCTAATTGAAAAGCTCCAGATCAATTGGCATTTATCAAAGAGCCTGAATCCCACCTAAAAGTAAATCCTGCCTCCAGGAACTCCGCTTATGGAATATCTCTCATTTCATCATCCATAGGGTGGAACATCACACTCCAGAAGACCTCACCTAAAACTGCTGAGAATAGATGCTGAGAATATTTTAAACTCCAAAGGAAAGAATTGTTTAACTTTTCATCATTTTTTTCTTTCCTTTTTCTTTTTCACTGTTTAATTGTGACCTTAATGGTACATGGACATTTACACAATTTCTTATTTTTTTTCTGACTAATCTCTTGAAGTTTTGAAGCCAGTTATTCTACCTGGATTAGTTTTTTGAGAACTAAGATGTTTGATTAGTTTATTTTAGTTTTGTATTCTTTTATTTTTAATTTTTAAATTTTTTGCTTTATATATGGATATTTTTTCTCCTACTTATCTGTTTCCCTTTATTCTCTCTTTTCTTCTGCTAACAGTCATTCTCTATTGTTCTCTCTTTCACTCTTTCTTTAATGTTTTTCCTCTGTCTTCTCTCCTTCTCCCTCTTAATCATCATTATCATATATCACTTATGTTGTCTCCCTGTCTTCCATTTGTAACTGTAAACTCTTTGGAAAATTTCCTGTTTTTATTATTGTCAACAATTGAGCACATCATAACTTTATTGTTATAATTTGCATTGTAGAAGTCATGGTAGAAACTATTTGGTTTAATGCTGTTAATTGTTTGCATTGGCTGTTGTTATTTGTCTTCCCCTAAAGAGCAAGGAACTAGAAACCTTCAGGAACACTAAATTTACAGGATAGAAACTCTACTGACTCAGATCCATACTGTTAGATGGATAGACACACAAACAACATGAAAAATCAAGGAAACAAGTTGCTCCAAGCAAACCAAGATACTCCAATAATAAAATCCATCAACACCACAGTGGAAGAAATGTCAGAGAAGAGGTTTAGAAGTACATAGTTAAACTGATCTGTAAAGTAAAGGATGATGTAAGAGAGCAAATACAAGTAGCAAAAGATCACTTCAATAAAGAGATACAGATTCTGAAAAAAAGCCAAAGAGAAATTATCAAAATGCAGGAAACAATAAACCAAATAAAAAATTCAATAGAGAGCATCACCAACAGACTAGACCACTTGGAAGACAGAATCTCAGGCAATGAAGACAAAATATATAACTTCAAAATAGAGTTGACTACAGAGAGACGATGTTAAGAAACGATGGTAGAACTTCTAAGAATTATGAGATACCATGAAAAGACAAGATTTAAGATTTATTGGGATAGATGAAGGCATGAAGATATAAACCAAAGGAATGCACAATTTTTTCAATGAAATAATATCAGAAAATTTCCCAAATATAAAGAAGGAAATGGAAAATCAAATACAAGAGGCTTACAGGATTCCCAAATGTGCAAAATTACAACAGACCCACATCAAGTCACATTATAATGAAAATGCCTATCATACAGAATAAGGATAGAATTGTAAAGGTTGTGAGAGAAAAAAATCAGATTACATATAGGTGGAAACCCATACAGATCTCAGCTGATTTCCTAATCCAGACTCTCAAAGCTAGGAGGTTCTGGAATAATATATACCAAGCTCCGAAAGAAAAGGGATGACAATCAAGAATCCTATATCCAGCAAAATTAAGTTTCAGATTAGAAGATGAAATGAAGACCTCTCATGACAAACAAAAATTAAAAGAATTTGCAACCAGAAAGCCTGTACTTCAGCATAGTGGCAACAAAATATTCCATGAAGATGAAAATAAAAAAAAAATGTAAAACAAGTAAAGGGAAGAACTACACAAAATGAATAGTCAATCAAAGGAGGAGAAACTAATTTAAATTAAAAACTAAAAATAAACCAAAATGATCCAGAACACAAATCATATCTCAATAATAACTTTGAACATTAATGGGCTAAACTCATCAATCTAAAGATACAGACAGGCAGATTGGATTCAAAAATTCAAAAACAAGACCCAATAATATGCTGTCTCCATGAAACTCACCTCAGAGGCAAAGACAATCATAGACTAAAGGTGAAAGAATGGGAAAAAACAACACTCACATGGATTGTGTAAAATTGTGTAAACAAGCAGGGGTTACTATCCTCATATCAGATAAAGTGGACTTCAAGCCAAAGTTAATCAGAAGGAACAAAGAAGGATGCTTCATACTGCTTAAGGGAATTATGTATCAACCAGTTAAAACAATCATAAATATTTATGGCCCAAATAATGAAGCACCTATGTACCTCAACCAAACAATTCTCAACTTGAAGAATCAACTAGACCACAACAAAATAATACTGGGTTTGAACATTTTTATCCATTCATATGAATAAAAATATGAATATATATGTAAAAATATAGATGAAAATATTTAAATGAATATGGATCTGAATATAGTTATTTTTATTTTGAGATGGATATTTACAATTCTGGTAAGATATAGGATATGATTATATAACTGAATATATATGAAAATATATGGGTAGGATTTTTTGTTGCCATTAGGAGATATATAGATATATATATATATATATATATATATATATATATATATATGAATGTATATGAACATATATGAAATATATATGTAAAAATATGTATGCATATGCAAAGTAATATTCATAATTTTTGTTTAAAAGTCTTACAATTATGGGTAGGGTTAGGTTTAGTTCTGAGTTATGGCTTTTGTTTAGGGGATGGGTTACCTTTGGAATATATATATCAATATATATGAATATAAATATGAATATTGTGTAATATATATCAAAATTTATATATATATATATATATATGCTTTTATATGTGGATATTTTTAAAGTAAGCAATATTGTCATATTACATGTGAAATCTGGGTTTTGCCTGTGGAAATGAGCATATATATATATATATATATATATATATATATATATAGGCTTTTATGTGAATTTATAAATTTATATCCACAAATACATAGGTACATTCATGTAAAATATTATGGTTTATATGTATAGAGTTTTCTCTGAGGTGTATTGGTAGGTATAGAACTAATGTAGAAAAATTGGGTTAGTATAAGTATTGAACATTTTTTTCTATATATAGGAATATAAATATAAATATATGTGTAAAAATATACATGAAAATATTTAAAAGGAAAAAAAGAGATTCCCAGGTATCTAAACCTTGCTAACAAGGTTAAATATCTACCTATCTTAACCTAGCAACACTCCCTAGAAGTTATTTTTCCAATTTGTTTCAAAAAACCTTTTCACTTTGTTTCTGCAACACTTCTCTTTTTCTTTCTTTACTTCCAATCAAATGGTGTTTATTTATAGAAATCTAGAAATAGTCTAAAATGAAAACAATTTATGAATATGTAACATCAGTAAATTTAACTTCAAATCAAATATATTTTTAAGGTAATCATCTAATGCATTTTCTTACATATTTTTATTTTTGATTAACCTGTATTAATTGTCCATATGTATGGATTTCAGGATGATATTTCCATATATGCATATAGTGTGTGCACTCTTTTCAAGTTTTCTAGTAATGGAGGACTCCTAGGGCAGAGGAAATTATCTGCTTCTTATTTTGCTGTTATTTATTTTCATTAAATTAAATTAATTAATTATTCAAAGAAAACTTAAAATATGTTAATTGTAACAAGCAGAATAATCAAGTGATATTTCAGTTAGTCATTTTTCCTTACCCCTCTGTTCATGCTCCTATGTTCCTCACTGCTAAAGGTTTGGGTTATATCCCTCAATATCAGCCTCTCTAACATAACATCCCCTGTAATTTGGTCAGGAGTATAGTCTTAATTTTATTTCAATATTCTTTAGTGTAGATGATTCTTTTGTTCTAATAGAATTTTTCAACAGTAAATTAAAGATATCCCTTGATGTTTCCTCAAAAAACTAGAGCAACTTAGCATTGAAATGATGAATATGATTTGGAGCAAGTCCTTTGAGAAAAAACCTTTGGGTTGGTAGATGGGACCCATTGAACCTGGCTGGTAGAGATGGACCTCAGCATAATGCAGCAGAAGCACACATGAGCTTTGATATCTTGAGCCTATTATCTATCATCAATGAAGAAACAAAATAAAACCTTTCAACATGGAATCATCTTCTATGCCACAATAATGTTTTCCTTGAAAAAAGTAATACTGAGCAATTATTTGTCATTAAAAGGTATACTAAAAATATCTTTAACTTGATAACATAGTTCATTTTTATTTCCAATAAATAATAAAAAGGACAATCTTTTGAAAGATATCTTTAAAGTTTGTTTATGCAGTACTGATTTGTTAAGAGTCTTTTAAGTATCAATAATATTTGGGCCAAGTTGCCTATGTATTATGAATATCACTATGCATATATTTGTATTCTGCATGCATGTCTATATCTGCAATCAAAAACTGTATCTAGCTTATCAGTATGCACTGCAAACATTACTTGGACCACTAATATTATCAAAATTCTTATGCTATTCACTAGAAACTTGATGCTTGCCTTCTCCCTTATGTATAATCAGTGACAGATTTCTAACTGGTGTTAAAGGTGTTTACTACCTCAATCTACATATTTACAAACACAATTTGGTTTATACATATTCAGTTGTTCTTATGCTTGGATAGATGTCTCCATAATGTTGATTTACAGGTGCACTGATAAAGAAATATATGCCTGAATGTAAATCAAAGTAACACATGATTTAAGCATTAAGTTTCATTTTTGATTGCAAGTTTGTTTTCTGGTAGCTTTATTTATTTAATAGAAACATGTAATTTACAAGATGGCAGTGTGCCTGTGTTTTTAAAAAGTTCAATAAAGGTATGATGAAAGATATGGATATAGGAACAAAAATTTGACTGAGCTAAAAAACTCTTCTGGGAATGGATGTGTGTAGAAGACCCCAAAGGAAAGATATAGAACAATTTTTAGTGAATCACAAGCTAACTTCAGTCACACAAAATTCACAGTTTGAAAAACATGAAAGAGTAATCATGACATTGAGAGAAAATGAAAACCAGGATAGTGACAGGGCCCATCTATCAAACGTGTATGAAAACCTTTATTTCCATAATTTCTGTAGACAGAACAAAATTTTTAGAAAATGTAGGATAATATTGTCTTATAATCTCAGTTCTTCACCATAATTTGCTATGCTTCTTCATTTTAAAGAAATTTTATGTTCTGGGAAATGTTGTATTTACCTCCTGCATCTTGGGAATGCGCTATCTCCCTTAACTATTTTTCATAACTTCACCCCTTTCTATTTCTTCGTGCCATCTCTATATAGTTTACTTCTAAAAACCTCATATGATCCTGGTCATTCAATATGTTATAACAACAGGACTTCAGAAATGTATTCTTTGTCTTTTTCCCACACACTCTGAGTGTCTCTGCTAAAGATTCCATATACAAATAAATCAGTTCAATTTGAGTTTCAAATTAACACTACATTTTTGGTAGTAAGAATATGTCATTTATAATATTTGGAATATACTTGTTCTGAAGATAAGTATTTCTTACTTTTCTGAAATTCAGTTCTAACAGTTCTGTATTTTATGTACTAAATATGGCAAACCTATTTTTAGCACCATTGTAACAATGCAACATTAGAATATAGACCTCAACCCTGGTATATATTGATGAATGGCTTTGCCCCAGTGTAGAATGGTCCTTGTAATTGCCACTCTTCTGTGGAGGGATGTGAAAGAGAGGTCAATGATGAGAAACACTTTAGTTTGTTTCAAATCCACCTGGAGGAGTTGGTTAACTTTTCAGCAACTTGGATGAAGCTTAGGGTAAATCCAATGACATCATTAGATATTTTAGGCAATCCTGAGCATTTTAATTTCTTTAGTTCACCAAAAAGCAGTTTCAGATCAGTGATTCCTATGTTCAGTCTAGAATAATGAGCCATGATACATCTTTTTACACATGGCTTCTGAAGACTACCCTCCTGAGGAAGAATAGATGAGACAGCTTGGTCTCCATTTGCCCACTTTGTATTCTAAAGGCGGCCTTTCATTGCTTTGGTTTGAACATAGGGGAAGAGGGGACAATGGAGGAAAGAAAAGAGAGGGAAGGGAAGACACATTTGTGACTTTTCCAGGATTGAGTGGTCTTTCCTTGGACCTTCTGGGCTGGGGAATTGCTATAATAAAGTCTTTAGTGGATACTTTTGGATGTTCCTCCTTTGATAGGAATTTCTAACGTGAAGCCCCCCTAGTGTGTAGGGAGCTCTACCTGTCTAGTTGTTTTTCATACTTACTTCTTTAGCACTGGGCAAACAAACTATGGTGCATGTCTGGATGCTTTCTGCTGAGTACCTTCTACTATTATAGCTTGTCCTTTTGGAAAGCAAAGAACTTGAGCATCATTTTGTCACACTATAAGCACATCTTGTCCAGACTCAAAACGAAGACTAATCCCAATGTTCTTCTCTGCACAGCTACATTGGTTATCCTTTAGATTCCCAGGTATAAGTTAGCATCAATATACTCTGACCCATAGCTCCAGGGGTGACAGTACAAACCCTTCTCATGGTTCCATAGAGCTACTTTGTCACCTTGGCCTCAGATGATGACAAGCCATTCTAGCTTTTTGAAAAACATTTGCTATCTGCCTTACTATTTTTCATAACTTCACCCTCTTCTATTTTTTGTTTATACCTCTCTGTCTCTTTTACTGCATACCTCATGTAGCTCTGGCCACTCAACACCTTCTGTAACAGTAGGCCTTCAGAAATGTATTCCTTGCGTTTTCCTGGCATTTAAGAGGCTATGAAGGGTTGTCAGTGTGTACCTCAAACTCTTGCCCCCAATCTTTAGATTCTTAATGTGGCTAATGGAAAATAATTAAGAAAAAAACACAAAAAAACAAAAAACAAGCAACAACAACAAAAGCATTCTTTAAAATGTCCTTTGCAAGTGTGGAATAAGCAGCCCACGTTAGATTTGGGAGGATTGACTTCTACTAGCTTGGGACCTTGAGTTAAACAAAATAAAACCTAAGACAAAAATGGGTTAAATTTAAACATATAGTATTTACCTGGGTTCTTTGACTTTCCTAGAATTAGCAGACAAAAGCTCTTGATTTAGTTTAAAATTGTCAAATGAGATAATATCCTCAGGCACAAAACAAATTACCATTTGCTGATTCATGATTTAGCTTAATTAAAAAGTATATTGGTATCATTAGATTTATTTGTGAATCAGCATCTTTTATAAAAGTAAGGAAAGAAGTAGTTTACAGATTAGAACTTATATACACAGTCCATTTTCTAAAGAAATGATATTTAGATAGGGTCATAATATGTAGGACAAGCCTTGATTCATTTGCCCTTTATTCTAGGAAAGGGAAAAAATTCAGAGTGTAAAAATATCAAATAATGCATTGGCATTCACAGCAGGATGCTGGCATTAAGAAAATTTACAATGTTTTTGAAGAGAGGTAATGAGAACTTCTCTGCAGCTTCAGTCACAATGTATAACACAGCACAATGAAAAACAGTATTTTCATTTTTATACATGACCTCCACCAGAGGTGTTAATCCTGTGCTAGACCTTATAATTCTCCAACTGTTTGGGGTGAAATAAAAATTATATTCCATGTATTTCATAGATAGATCAT
Source organism: Marmota monax (assembly GCF_021218885.2). Taxonomy (NCBI): domain Eukaryota; kingdom Metazoa; phylum Chordata; class Mammalia; order Rodentia; family Sciuridae; genus Marmota; species Marmota monax. The sequence goes on along the minus strand of NW_026694256.1, from coordinate 2,413,195 downwards.
ATATCCTAAGGAAACTAGAGACTGAGAAAATCTGTTCAATCTATTCATATGTTAAAGAGTAATCCCTTGTAGCATAATCCAGCTATTTTGCAATTGAATGGAATATTAAATAAAATATTTGTCTATTAGGTTCTAAATTTGAGTGTATCCTGCCTATAAAAACAGATTAAAATGTAAAATTATTAAAATAGTATTATATTTATCTGAAGGGTTATTGATGTGATTAGATTAATAGATATTCAAAATAGTTGAGCATTTGCTAACATTCAAATGTTTTATATAAGACTAATATAAATGGTGTTTAGGAATTTCTGGATAGATGGGAAAGTCATGTCTCTAATTAGAGATGTTAGTGCTGATAGTTCCTACTTTATACAGGATTTAGAAGCTGTGTGTCTTGCTTCATTTTATGCTGAGGACAATAAAATCACTTTAAGAATGAGAGTAGCAAGTCAAATTTAGAATTATCCATCATATCCAGAAGTAGAATGGGATGTAGAAGTTACCTGGGGAATAGTTAAGGGAATAAAAAAAATATTAGAATCTTCGTGCAGAAAAGACTAAGGACAGTGGACAGAATGTGAGATGTCCAAGTGTGCATGTATTTATAAAGACTTCTTGGTCTCTCCCTCAGGCCAGCAGATGAGAAAACTGCCTTGTTTGGATGCAGTGGATCTGATCAAAAGACAAAATTTTTCTAGAAGATTATTTCTTTGGTTTTTCGTATGCAAAGCATATCTTAATCAGCAGGTATCCACATTGGCCATATGTTAAATCAAGCTTGGGAGATTTTAAAAAGCTCTAATTTGTGGTTCTTACTCTCACTATAGTGGTGTAACTAGTTTGCTAATGATCCCATATGAAATTTTCCAAGTAATTCTAATGTGGATTTTGGGTTGAGAATTAAGTCTCTATTTGAGAATTAAGTCTCTAAAAGTGGAGAGAGTGAATAAACTGACAAAACACATATTTAGAATAGGAAAAATATCTTCCCTTTGGTGCACATATAAGCATAAGTCAAACTGTTGCCTGCCAACTCTTTAATATACCTAAGCAGTATCCTCCTTTGTTGGAATGAGTACTGACATCAAATCCATGAGGGAAATGAATCAGAGAGACACACAAACTCGCCTGAAGCTTTCTTATCTTAAAGACTTTCATGCACAAATGCTGGATAAGGATTAGAAACTCAAATATCTACAGATGCTATTTGAGAAAATCAATAGCAAGCTGCCTATAAGTCAGTAAAGTGATTCTAAGCCTGAGCCACATTATGAGAGGAGCTCTAGGAACTGGAACATACTGGAAACTTCAAAAGGGCGCACTAACTACCCTATTCCCACAGAACATAACTGTGTGAGCTGATGGCCTAGTGTTGCTAAACTTTTAATTAAAAAACAAAAAGTCAGGAACTCATATTTTTTAAAAAATTTTAGTTGTCAATGGATCTTTTTTATTTATTTATATGCAGTGCTGAGGATTGAACCCAGGGCCTTACTCATGCCTCGCAAGCTCTCTACAACTGAGCCATGACTCCAGCCCAGGAACTCATATTTTTTACGTGTGAATATTTAATTGTTCAAATATGAGGAGTGAATACAATGGTTTTGAACAGCAAACGTATCTGTGGGTTCAGCATAACCTGGGAGATTCTGTTTAAGAACATTATCTTGATCTAGATGTCTCAGGGAGTGCTTTTTTGGTCCATGTGCCTCAAAATTATCCCCAGACTCCTTAATGTGCCAAGATACTTTTATGGTTTGGATATGGAATATCAACCAAAATCTCACATTTAGAGTTGGGATTTTTGCGAAGGAATTTTATTATGAGTGCTCTGACCTCATCAGTGTACTAATTCGCTGAGAGTTGGTTGAATGGACTACTGGCAGGTGGGACCTAGTTGGAGAAAGTAGATTACAGGGGTGTTGGGAATATGTGCTGAAAGTGTTATCTTTTCTCAGGTCCCTTCTTCTTTTCTCCCTCTCTCTGTGCTTCAGGCTTTCATGAGCTGAACAGCCATGCCCTTCCACCATGATATTCTGTCTTACTTCAAACCCAAAGCAATTGGCAAAGGCTAACCTTGGACTGAACCTCTGAAAATATGAGCCAAACTGTCTCCTTTAAACTATTTGTGTTAGGTAACTTGGTCACAGCAATGAAAAACTGAGTAAAACAGACACCTTTAGCCTGCTCCCATAATCAGTGTTTCATAGTGACAATCCTTACTTGTCTGACTCTTAACTGCAACTTTTTGGAAAGTCTGCAATTCAGTCAATTATATAGTGGTTTAGGATGAAAATATGTCTCATGATACATGTCTTATCTCAATATGATTATAGTTCTCATTTATTCTTAAAAGAGAAAGTTAAATTATATAGTTGCCCATCTATATGTGATAAACAACAACAGCAACCACAATAATAACTAATTGTGAGTTGGGTGCTCTGCTGTTTTTCTGTTGACTTTAGTTAGTCAGGGATTATGAGTCTTATGATTATGAATATAAATTAGTGTCCCATCTTTATGTTACAAACAGAATTGGATCAGGTACTTTTTAAAAAAGACAAGAAATTTACTTTTTCCCAATGTTCTTACATATGCTTTCTCATATTATATAGAAATATAACATTAAAAATAAAATGATAATTCTCCCTCTAAAAGATGGTTAACTCAATTTCTCTGAGATATAGCTGGAGTTGCTTCCACGAATTCTAGTGTGGGTTTGTCGGACACAACCTTAATCAAATGTTCAAGGTTTACATTACCAGTGTAGGTAATGTTGATATTGTCTATTTTCTGATATAATGGGATGAAAAAGGCAGCTCATCTTCATGGTGTGTAAGCATGAGAAAAATCATACAAATCAAAAATAATGGATACTTTATAAAATATGATCAACAAAAGTGTGAAGGGCTTGAAAAACAATGAAGGACTAAGAAATTGTCACAAACCAGAGAAGACTTAGGATCCTGACATGATGTCTAAATGGTGATGTAGTATACTGAATTAAATCCTGAATAGATAAAGTACAAAAGCTGATAAAATTGGAATAATTATAATAACTATAATTTTGTTAAAAATTATTCTGCTAATACTAACTTCTTAGTTTTGACAATGAGCTGCAGTTGTCTTGTAACAGGTTAGTATTAAGGGAAGCTGAACTTCTGAAGTGACTATTCAAACTTTCTGTACATCTTTTGCAACTTTTCCATAACTCAAAGTCTATTTCAAAAAATTCTAAAAGTTATAAAGTATTCTTGAGTAAAATTTTGATCAAAATGATTAGGCTACACATAGATACCTGAATTCTACATGACCTTATCTTCACCCTGGAGCAGACAATGATGATATTCAAGGAAAGGACAATTTTTCATAGGTAATACTCAGCAGTGACTAGTTCAGTACACTGGTTCCATGAATCAATAAATCATGTATGATTTCCTTTTAAGTTGCAAATTCAGCACATGGGAATATTTACTTGCCACTTGTCCATATATTGTGGATCACCAGGCTTTATTCAAAAGGCACAGTTAACTGTTAAGATCAAATAGTACTGTTTCACATGAATCACCCTTTCAAATATACATATAACTCTTTAGGAAAAGAAATTGAGCAACATACTATTAATGGTCACTTTGCTTAGAATCTCACATAAAATAAGATTTAAAGAAACAAAGTAAACATGTATATATTTTTCTCCATAATCTATAGCAGCCACAGATTTATTCCCAGCCATGAGAGAAGTGATTATTCCTAATTGACCATGATTCATATCTTGGAGTGAATCCCATTGAAGGATGATTCTACCTCAGGCCAGCTCGGTATTAAAATCCTACCCCGTGATTTAGCTGTGCATAGCAACAGCTTTCTTTGTTTCAGCTGTTACAGATTCTTAATAGAGCTAAAGCTTTGAATCTGAATTTCCCTCCAGACTGTTTTTCTTTATGAATGGAGGAAAGAGCAAGGTTATAGACATGTAATACATCAGCAGCTGGATCCTCTATCATGGTTTTCATGGTTTTTAATTTTTGTTTTTATTTTGTTGTTGTTTTTAGGTCTACATGACAGTAGAGTGTATTTTGACTTATTATACTTATGTGGAATATAACTTATTCTACTTAGGATTCCATTCTTGTGGTTTTATATGATGTGGAGTGTCCCTGGTTGTGTATTCATATATGAAACATAGGAAAGTTATGTTCGATTCATTCTACTGCCCTTCCTATTTCCATCCCCTCTCCCTTCTTTTCATTCCCCTTTGTATAATCCAATGAACTTCTTTTATACTGTACTCCTTTCCCCCTCACCCCAGACTGTGTGTTAGCATCCACATACCAGAGAGAACATTGTTTCCATTTTTGTTGAAACAAATAACTTTTGGGGTGGGGGATTGGTAGAACTTCTTCCAATTCTCCCTTAGTTTTTTTAACCTCAGTTTTATTTCTTCACTAATTCTGTCAGAAATAAAATTCACATTAAATTTTCCAATCCTAATTAGAGACTATTCGCAATTTTTCTCCAACATAATTTGAAATCTTGTAAAATAATTTTCCAAGAGGAAATTTGTATTTTTCCTACATGGAAAAAGTTATGAGAAAATTACTATTTTTTATGATTTTTTTGAAAATTTGTTTTTTTGCCACAAAGAAGATATGACTTTAAATCATCAAAAAGTTTGGTTCTTTTGAAACCCAGCATGCCAGCAAAAAGACTCAAACTGCAAAAAGACTAAAATTGCTGGGCTAGCAACATGAAAAAATCATTTAATACTAATAAGGCTATTTGTTAGAGTGGGAGAAGATTCAGTAGTGTGAGGAGTTTAAAGGGAACTAGCATGTCACAAACTTGCACCTTCAGTTTTGTTGGCAGATTATTCATGATTGAATATTAGGGATTGGGATTGAGAAAAGAGATATTTAAAAGGTTGCAATATCAAGAATGATTTCCTTACAGAGATGGAGTAGGTTTAGATCCCAAAAAAATATTTTTGTGCAGTCTTCCCCCCCCCCCCCCCACAATTAAACATTAAAGAAAGAGAAAAGAGGTGAATGGTTCCCTTGTATAAGCACCTGAAGGTCAGCCTGGTGGAGATGATAAGAAGACAGATCCTTCCCACAGAGATCTGTGGACCTCTTATAAGAAAAGTTACTTTGCCCCCTACTTCCCTCAAGAAGAGGGAAGTCTGGCTCTTAAAAGACTGAGAAAGAGCTAGGTGACTGAATGTCCTCCTTGCCCAAGTACATTGGGAATTAAGAAGAGGGAACAAAGGGACTGGCTGCAGGTGCCCCAGCAGGGGGCAGCAGTCTACTGTATCTATAATGAGTCTCTAGGGTGCAAAACACTTTGTGTTCCATACTCTGGGAGATGGTCACTACTGATGCTATAAACCATAAACCTACAGAGAGAGAAAGCAACCATTGTGCATTACGGTTCCATTCCATTAGACTCTATGTTAATCTACATACAATCAGTGAAATACAGGCTGTCTGAGAGCCATATGAAAGCCTCAATGAAGAAACAAAACTTAGAATCACCTTGATAGTTCTGATTCAAGAGCAGAACTACAAGGACTTTCTTAAACCTAAAACATGATTCCCTACTAAACTAATTTTGAGACCCTGTCAATGACCTAAAATACAAAGCACAAAATTATCTTGAAATACAGAGCCAAAAATATACAGAAATGACAATGGGGGAAAATAAGAAATTTGCATAGAAGATCTAGAAGAACAGAGTTCTCAAAATAAGGAAGAAAAACCCATATAAATGAGAGGTAATAATTAAACGTACAATAAAGGCAATTTCCCTAAGCTAAATAAAGTTCTAAGCATACAGTTTGAAGGTTCCTGGATGTTGATTGTGATATTTCTAAAATACAATCATCATTGTCATCATTATCATCATATTTATCCTCATCCTCATCTTGCAGGGTATAGAAGATTTAAAATATTTCAGAAAATTTTTGGTCTTTCTCTCATTAAAAAAGAGGCTAATTCCCTCTGGTGAGTATAGGCATATAGGCCAACCTAAGAAAATTAAAATGCATTGAGAATGGCATTGTGTGGCTTTTGAAACTAGATGTAAAAGGTTATAGAATTTCTACTTAGTTATTCTATGTCTCTCTTTCTCTTTCAGAACTTGTGCCTCTGAAAGTACAGCCCAGCTACCCTGAAGCAGCCATGCCAAAAACCCTCTGGAGAAGGGGAAAAAAAAAAAAAACAAAAAGGAAAAGAAAGATGCCTGAGGAAGGAAGGACTCTGCTAGACTCTTACTTGACTCTTCCAATTATCAGCTTCCTGGCATCCACAGGTGGGTGAATAAGCTTTCTGAAGATTCCAGTCTTCTAGAAGCCCCAGGCAAGGTCAAGGAGAGTGGAGCTGGGCTCTCTCTATTGAACCTAGCACCAAATGCAGATTCAGAAGCAGAAAAAAAGAATGTTGTTGTTTTACTTTTGGAGTAGTTTGTTAAACTGCCATGGTGAGTAGACATGGACTTGCAGGAAAATTTAATAACAGCTACACAAGGAATACCTCAAATGTGTTTTAAGCTTGTGATCTACTTCACTGGATGCTGACACAGAGAAAGAGAACGTGTTAACCACTGAGAGAAAATGACCGATCTAAGAATTCTACAAGATATCCGTCTCCTGTAGGAGAAAAATTTTAAGACATATAAGCATTTAGTGGTTAAATCACTTAAGAAAATTAGTGAATAACACTAACCAAAAAGAAAACAAATCAGAACAAATCCTTGACATGGGAAAGACAACAAAGAGAAAAGTTGTGAGAGATCAGGGCAATATGTATACACTAAAATATACATAAATAAGGGTACTCTTTCTAAGAATGTGTGATGCAGGTACTAAATGAAATTCCTAAAGCAGAAAAGAATTATATTGTGAGGGACACATTTGGCTAATAAACCTTCCTAGGAAAATTTGGGAGTTGGGGGAAGAAGATAGAGTGAATGAAAAGTTTCTAAAAAGACTGGAGAATGAAGAGAAGGGAGAAGAGGACAACATGGGGGTCAATGAAAATATCACAGAGGTTTTCATTTGTTTATTTGGAAGAATAACAGATACTTCATTTTCAATTATAAGAGAGAGGTTTTTTTTTTTTCCAATTTTGAGGTAATATAAAGGGAAGATGGCCACTAAGGAAGTAGAAAATTATAGAAACTCTTAAAAAATTAGGAAAATGCACCAACCAGTGAAAACAAAGAAAAGAAAAGAGAAACACAGTGTGAAGTCCGTCAACATAGAGTAAGGCTATTTCTTATAACCTGACCAGTCTTAAGTGTTATGTAGTTAGAGCTAATTAAAACTCTCATATTTGCCATCTACAGAAAATCAACTAAAACATAGGTTTAATGAAAGATTGAAAATGTAATGATAGACAAAGACAGGAAAGTGAGGGAGAGAAAGAGAGAGTGTGGGAACAGAAATGTTAAGATAAAAACTATAAACACAGGATTTTTTAAAAGACAAATATAAGTTTGAAGCTTTAATAATCAAACACGTGTAAAATAATAGGGTAGTTAATATAAAAAACAAGGAACACTAAACTTTTATGAAAAACTGCTTAAAATAGTGATAAATAATTAACTTACTTCATTTTCAACTCTATTTTTGGAAAAGTTTAAACTTTTTAATGTCTCCTATCACTCAGAACATCAGCTTCCACCCCAAATGTTTCCCCATAATTTTACAATATGGAAGCCCTTTATCTACAATGCATGCTACTTCTCCTCTCATGTACCTAGTCCAAAGTAGTGAAGGCCAAAGTGCACTTCAAGATGCTTCTTTTTTACAAACTCACATTGATAGATGTGAATGGGATCAATGAATCCAATTTGTTCAGAAGGATTCTCTAAGGATCCTAAGCATGGCACTGGGCACTTTTGGCACTTAGGATAATGCTTTAGACTAATTTTTAATTCCTTAAAGAAAGTAATAATGTGAAACTTTAATTAATTGGAACATATAGTATATTATTTTAACATGTACTGAAAATTTTTCCTTGGCTGTTTGGCTACCTTGACCTATTGACATATTTTAATAGAAATATATTTTCTATTTTTTTTTCAGTGCAGATGAATAAAAATCTTGAAGAAATCCCATAGAAGACATTCTATCATTATTAACAAAACTACTCGCTTTTCTAGGAATATTTTAGTAATAGGATTTATTCTTGGTTTATGACTATTGGAAGCTATTGGATCCAGAGAAATCAAAATGATTTGGTGGCCTTTTCTGTCTTTGGAGGACAGACCATCTTTACAAAATTGGGGGCGCTTAACTATTCTGCCTCCTCTTTTAACTCAGGAACTGGTGAGTTCCCATTCCTGTAAGAACTTCATTGAGCCAATGTGCTGAATGAACTCCAGGAGAACACAGAGAAAGGCCTTGCAAACAAATAAGAGGGTAGGAGGAATGGCCAAGATTTGTGAGTTATCTATGTTTTGTAGAAACAATGTAAAATGTTGACAGGGTAAAACAATTATTGTGATCCTTAGTTTTAAAATGAAGAGGACTGAGTCTTAAGAACAGAAATGACACTTTTAATAAGAGAAGGTGGTGGGGAAAAAAATAGAATCATATTGTACTGTCTCAAAAATGTCGTCTTCCATTCAGCAGAAAAGTGGGAAAGGGTAGATAACAGATGAGAGGTGACAGAAGTTATTGGAAAAATGAGATTGTTCTATGTTTATATACCTATGAGTAAAGACTCTTCAGTAAAATTATAAATAAATAAATACTTACTCTCTTTTGCAAAATCTCTTGCAATTTGTCTCTTTGCCCAAAAATTAAGTCAAAAGAGTGATATTAATTGTAGTCTGGTGAATGGGTTCTACTTCTTAAGAGGTTTTACTGGTCATTGGTATGGGGGGATGGCATCTTCAATATTTAGACTAATTGCTTCCATAACTCAAGAATAAACTGAAACCTTGGAAAGGACAACATGAACCTCTTTCGAATGTAAGGATAGCAAAAATACATTGAAAAGTATGCAGGAGGAAAGAAGTCGAATTTGTAAATGCCAAGAGATATTAAGTAAACTTTACAGCTCAGCATTTTGTGTGTGTGTGTGTATGTGTGTGTGTGTTGCTAAGCATTCTACTTTGATATATCCATAAATTTACTCATAAATACTGCTTTGGGTATGGGCACTGGCAGACAACACAGCTTTCTAATTGTGTTTTAACCAGATAGTCTTGCAATCCTATTATTTTCATACAATGTTCTCTTGCAAAAATTCTACTTATGGAAAGTTTTACAAATCCTACTCTAGAAATGATTATTCATATAAATCAATATTTAGAGAAAAATGAAACAAATTTCTTTCATTTATTTTGTTTTCTTTTCTCGTGTTTTTTTTCCCAGTATTGAGGTTTGAACCCAGAGCCTAACAAAGGCAGACATTTTACCTCTGAGCTATTTTCCCAGTTTATCCATTTCTGAATTTCATTATATGTTGACATGTGTTCCAATTTTCATATTATGAATTTATCGGTAATAACACCTTTATATAAAAATGATTTTAATACATTCAAATAAAAATAGAGATATGCTATTGTAGTTTCAAGAATAACATGCTGCATCTTATTGTTGGTAGGATTTGTACATTAGAAATTGATTTTCAGGTATATGCTCGTAAAATGGTCATTTTTTCCAACATGAACTTGTACAGATATAAAATTCTACCTGCAGGATAACCAACAGTATCTATGGTGTCTTAACATATTCAAAAATATTAGTAAGAATTCATTGTTGAATTTTCTCTGATGACTCCACTTAAATTCATAAGACTAATGAGAAAAATTAAACAATTCTCCTATAGTTTCTCAAAGTTCATTGTCATAAAAGTATGCAACTTTAAGAGACCCGAGAAATAATAGACATATTTCATTAATATCATTTAGTTAGAAACTTATAAAGCACAAAATTTTTCTTAAAAATACATTTTAAAAATGGAGCAACCAAATTACATTTATTTACATAATCATGGTTAATGGTGAAATAGATGAGAACCAATGTGATTCTACTTGGAATATTAAAGCTCTCAGTACTAGTGAGCCTAGTAAGTGTTTTGCAAACATTTGTTCACTTAATCCTAACAGTAGTCTTATGGCATAGAAAGGTACTGGAGTAGCTTGTACTGACAGACTTATGAGAAATTTTAAGTTGGTTGATATCACATTGGGAGTTTGAATTTGGCCACAGAGGAATTATTTATACCATGGAAATTTAAAAAACACTATAGTGTAAACCTTTTTTTTCCCCTTACAAAGAGCCAGTTGTTAAATGTTTTCCAGCACAACACTGGGTAGATGGTATTTTTATTCCAATATTAACAAAGGAAGAGATTGAGATGTAGTTTAGTTAAATAAGTGTCTAGAGACACAAATATAAAAATACGTGGTACAGGCAAAATGTGATCCAGAGGATCCACTAGTCTGCTCCTGCAGATGTTAGAAGGTGTCAGAAAAGATTCAGTCCATCTAGTGGATACCTGACTATCCAGAAAGCTGAGGTATTCCCACTTCCTGTGGCTGGTGGTTGTTCCCAGCAAATGGTAAGGGCCTGTCTGCCATGTAAGCTAAGATTGCCCTGGGAGTGTAGTTGATCCGTTCTGTGGCTGAGGCATTTCACACCAGACTTCACACCTACTGTCACAGTGCAGGGTATCATCCCCTCTCTGCTGGTGCCAATTCCTTCCTGTAGGATTTGTACATTAGAAAGTTTGCTTCCTCAAGTCCATTCTTGTCTCCCTGAAGTGACAGGGCCATTCAAAACCACAAGTCTGGTCACATCACTTACTGTTTAGATGCCTTCAAATGTTTTCCATTATTTTCAGGATGAAGTTTAATTTTCTGGTTACTAGTGATCTGGCTCTTGCTTTCCATTACACATTATTTCATATCATATTGTGTCCCACATGACATTTTGTATACCTGAACTATGTACAGTTCCTCTGATGTCTGTTTTAGACTCTGCACCTGTTATTGTCTCTCATGTTTCAATATCTTGGGCTCTTTTATTGATGTCTAGAAGTTTTTGTGCATCCCTGTATTTCCAGTTAGCAGAAGAGTCATGGGACTATTTTTTGCATATTAAAAATATAGTTTGGGCTGGGGATCTGGCTCAAGCGGTAGCGTGCTCGCCTGGCATGGCATGCGTGCGCCTGGATTCGATCCTCAGCACCACATACAAACAAAGATGTTGTGTCCGCCGAAAACTAAAAATAAATAAATAAATATTAAAATTCTCTCTCTCTCTCTGTCTCAAAAAAATAAATAAAAATATAGTTTGACATTTAACACATATTTTATATACATATCACATATTCATATCCACATAATTTTTTTCCTTTGTGAAATAAAATATCAGTTTGATAAACGTAACCAGCACTTTCTCATTCATAAAAATTGATTCCTTTTTGCATTTATATATATTTAGGATCTTTTTTCCTTCTTTTTATACACCTTATACCCCACTAAAATTCAATTTCAGACAAATGTGAAAAAAAGCAATGCTAGGGAAAATTATTTCTTGCCTCTATTTCCTGTGGCTGCATTTCATTTTTAATATCACAGCCATAAAAATGGACCTTTGCACTTGATGTCCAACTTAGCACTTCTATGTGACTGACATTGTTGCTTAGCAAATATCTATGGAATCAAATAAAATACTAAAATTTCCAACCAATCACCAGAAAAATTGTGTTGGCCTTATTGATGCTTTCCATCTTTTTTACTGTTGTCTAAGATGTCCAGATATATAAGTGGTCATATTTAATAGATAAAAGATGATAAAACAATTAAATAAATGTTAATAGGTAAATAGATACACTCATAGAAAATGTCTACATAGCTACAAATCATCTCTTCAAAGTGAGTATAGCGGATCCATAATCACCCCAATTTGGTCACAGTTATCAGTGAGAGAGAAGATATGCTGAGAAATGATCTCATAAGGATGAATATGCAAGTATGAATCATAATTCTACCTAGGTCATTTCCTAGGGATTACCAGGAACTATAATTTCCATGTTGCTTTCCAAGAGCAGGTACATTTTATGCTGTCATCTGTAAACACCTGCAGTATGGATAAGTTTTCTATTACACACACACACACACACACACACAATTAAATTTGTTTGCAATTAAAGAAAAGAAAGACAGCACGAAAAAGGAAAGATTGATTATTCAGATGAGTACCGAATATAATTTTTATTAAATCAAAAATTAAGCAATAAATTGTGCTTTTATTTTCAATGCAAAATTTTCCTATTACTTTTGGAATTGTGGAATATTAGAGTGTTAACACTCTTTAGAACACTCACTACTACTTACTTCATACTGAGAAATATGACTTATGAGCACAGGAAAATGAGATGCTGAGTTGAATGGTGGAAAAGGACAAAAAATTGAAGAAAAGATAAAAAATCCTTTTGAGACATAGTGGCAAAATTTGTCCAGGAATACTCAATTTGGAAGATAACTTGTCGTCCCATAAATTCAAGAAGATCTTTAATGTTCCTTCCATTTCACCTGAAGAACAAAAGATATTTGAAAAAGCAGAAAGGATATTTTTAGAGCATATTTGAATAAAAGAAGGATTTTGCATATCTTCAGATATTAACTTGCAGGTGTAATAGCAAAATAGGAAAAGAATAGATAAAGAATAGAAAAAGCTGTAGGGAAAAGAATAGATAAAGCTGTAAAATACAGCTGATAAAAAACTTTATTCCAGATACAAAGTCTCTACATTATAAGAACTAGACATAACACAGTTTCAGAGAGTCTCTATCATTAACAGACTGTTTCTGATGTTGCCATAGGTCAGAGTGGTCCAGCACAGAATAGAGAAATAGTCAAGATGGACTAGAGAGAATATAGAACCAGAATAGAGGAAGAAAAGGATGTTAAGTATCCATGAGCCTTCACTATAGCAGAAATTAATAACCTGGTAAATTATGTTTAGCAAATATTCATACTCACACACTCATATTTGGATTTTTGGATTTATGTATACACACACATCTGTGTGTTTGTGTGTGTGTGTTGTGTGTGTGTGTGGAGAGAGAGAGAGAGAGAGAGAGAGAGAGAGAGAGAGAGAGAGAGAGAGACTATGCCCATGACAGTAAACTTCTATCTATAGACCTCTGAAGTGCCTTTGTTGTCAGAAAAGCATGCAGGCACTCTCAATTTCAGGATAATTTTCTTAACTTCATATTTCATGGAAAAGATGATTAGGATAGAACCAAAGGAGAATATAGTTTCAAAGATAATAAATTTGATGTACTTAAGATGCAAAATCAATAGAAGTAAGAAACTAAGTGTGGATACTAAAAAAAATTATCCACAACTTACATGTTATGTATTTTAGAAATGATTGGCTTAGTAGATATTTGTCCTATTAAAAAGACTAGGAAATATAAAAAGAGGAGGCATATATTGGCAAGAGCATGATTTCAATAATTTAACCAATCTAGCTGTATTAAGATTCTCTTTTGAGCTGAGCAATGTGCTTAGCACTGGCTATAAAGACATGATCCTTGCTTTCAAGCAGCTCACTAACCTGAGAGTTTGGAAGAATAGAATATCAAGAAAACAAGTGCCAAATTGGAGGACAATATAATCATGAAGTATTTTTATGACTTAAATTAGTGACCCCAAATATTTTCTTTTGCAAACTGCTTCTGAATTGTAGAGTTTGGATGGTGCATTTCAACTGATTTCAATGAATTTACATTTGTTGCATTATTCACTTAGTATTCCTTCAGGACATGTAATCATGAGGCAAATTTCTATCACATTGGCATATGCAAAGTATTTTTTTTCTTTGTGGCCAGGTTACATGAAAATAAGTCTTACATAGGCAAAATGTACCTTGATTATCATGAAGGCCTGTTAAGTTATGTATCACCTCTATCTATGATTGCCAAAGCAAAATATGTGCCTAATATTAGGTCAAATCACATATGTTGATCAAAGTTCAATGAATAGTCTATGAAGGGGTTTCAGCATTTCATTTGTGCTTTGGTGAATTAGCCAAGAAATTCTGGTTGCAATGTCCTTAGACTATTTACACTCCCCCACCCCTCCCCATATTTTATATTCATGTTCAATAAACATATTTTTAAATAATTTTTAATTTGATGCAGGAATCAATTAGCCTGGATAAAAGATATGCTAAGTGTATTCACTAAAAAGACATCACTCCCATTGCAAATTAATGAACTGGAATTCTGGGATACACTGTAAAGAATAGCTGACATGAATCATTTATTGAAAAGTTGATTGGCTTTGTTATACTGGTGAAATCTAGTTTCTGTGCTTTCATATATCCAGACACAGAATTGTGGTGTGTTTATATTACCACTCTCTTGTATAAACCTGTCTGGGAAACCAGCAGGCTGCTCTTGATGAGGTCTGTGTTGCAACTTTCAACCTGCATTTCTGAAGGTTAGAAAATGTGAACATATTTGCAATGTGCCACTGTGAATGTGTTGTAGAATAGGTCCCAGTGAGTAAGCAATAAGTACATCATTCTACCACTAGATGAATGGATGGCCTTCTGAAATTATAGCATCAGATTTTAGGGTTGTTTTAAAATGGCACTTCTAAAATTATTAGAGAGTATTAACTCTCTCAGTTTCTTAAATTTCTTCTGCAACTTTTGAGTCTTGAAAACGAGTGTACTTACTTTTTGGCATTGTGAGTGCTGGAATCATTGGGCTTCTATGGAATATGACTTTTTCATATTCCAGAAGCCCTTAGAATATGAATTTCTCTCCAGATGCCTAACAACCAGTGACAATATAATTCTTGGTAGACTAAGAGAATGCTTTTTTTTTTTTTTTTAAAAATATGTTTTAAAACAGATTCTTCAGATGCACACTAATCATTAACTTCTGCTTATTAAATGAGATAATTTAAACCTCTACTTAAATATGAGCTCTGATACATATAACTGATAAATTATTAGATTGATGAAGAGTCTGCCTTGGAATTAGCTTACTTTAGCAAATACTTGGCTGCTTAACCTGCATTTGTGCAATGCTTGTATGAAACTCAAATGGTATCAAGAAAAAGGGTGAACTGATTTTTCAATATAAAAATAAGTTTGCATCCTATGTTTTTAAAATTGATATATTTAATTTTCCTTGTGGGACAATACTAAATGAAATGAGAAATTGTTATTTTTATTAAAATGTTAAACATTTTATAGCTAAAATTTTGCTAGTACACTGAAAGGAAAATTGAGGCTTAGATAGTTTTGCAGGTATTTCTTTCCTAATACCTCCTAATAAAACCTAGAAAAAGTTAGTAAGGGTTACAAGACAGTTTGCTAGCAGCAGAAAATTCCTCAACAAAGCACCAACTTTTTGATCCAGGAGATCATGTTCCTTAATCTTAAGAAATCAAGACCTTATAAGTCAAGTCTGGCAGATCATAAACATTTCAGGTATATAGTTTAACAAGAGAAATTTGATAACATTCTATTAAGACAAAGGAAACCAAGAATAACTGGAGGGGAGGGGGAAATAGCAATAAAATAATAAAAAAGTAATAATGTCCTAAGATGACCTCCTTTGTTTTTCCCCTTTTTGCTTTTCCCTTTTTGCTTTGATGATACATATGTCAGTTTGCTTCATTTTTCTTATGACTTATGACTTATTCAAGGTATAAGATATGGAATGATTTCTCTGTTCTTATTTCTATCTCTTTGTAACAGTATACAATAAACTTTTTAATGATGGGTTACCTCATACTGTTCACTCTGGGTTTAAGTGTTTTTCTCCCAACTAGGTTGTAAACTCCTCCAGGACAGGATGAAATCGTATATCTTTCCCCTCCTCAGAGCCCATCAGGTATTGAACACATACTTGGTACTCAGTAAATCCTGTTGACTGATTATCATCTTGAATATTAAAGATTCATCAGAAGCAATTGTTTCTAAGCTGAACTATTCTACAACTGTCCTATAACTCAGGAGGATAATGTAAAGTCAGAATGTAAAGTATTTGAAGCAGATGAACTCTGCAACTAGAGAATTTCTAAAGCAAACCTTGACCAGATGTTCATGTATTAAAATAAGAAATGCTAAACAGCAAAATAACTTTCAAACAGCCTCACAGGTGTTAAAGTAAACCCTTGAGGGTTGACAATAAACTCTAAAAAACCCAAAGAAGCACAACTAATAAGAATGGCAGAAGATACCTGGATAGAATCGAACCATTTTCAGATTTATAGATTAAATTTCTTAAAATAGAACTCTCAATAATCACTTTATGTAGAGAAGAAGCAGGTGTGAGATGAGTCACATTTGCTTGTCCATATGATTATATATAATTTTCATTTGTCTCCATGGACTGGGCAACTTATTTAATTGGTTTAAATTTAAGTTTTGGTGTGTGTGTGTGTGTGTGTGTGTGTGTGTGTGTGTGTCTGTGTGACCAACACAAAGATCTTTAAAATGTTGTTATATTTCACTAATCAAGATTTTTGCCATCATTCACATGTTTGTCAGTCACTAAGTACCTTGGTTTATGTTTTTATTGAACAGTTTGCTACCATTCATTTCTTTCCCTCACAGCATTTCCTGTGGCCAAGATTTCTCTCCCATTAAGATTGAACTACTGCCTTCTATTACACATTTTCTGTTACACATTTTCCACTACCTGCAGTATTGCCCTATTAATCTAAAACTAGTGCTTTCATCCTTTAACAAAGTCCCAACTGACCCTGTGGACATGTGAACACATTGAACTTTCATTAATTCTTTCTCACTTATTGCATAAAATCTCAGAGTTTTGGATTGACTTGGAAATATATCAATAACATGGCAGTACTGGCTTGCTCCAACTTTATTTCTTACTTTGCCAGTGCAATACCCTGTGAATGTGTTTCTTTTTACTTTGTGAATTTATTCAAATTAATTCTTTATATTTAGCTTGGAGATAGGGCTATTGTCTTATTCTTAGTACCTCTTATATATGTGACCTAAATTATATAACCTTCATATCATTCAACAATAAAGCATTTTATTATACATTTATGTATATTACTGAGATAGATATTATATAATAATGTATCCTCCCAAACTTCTTTCTTCTGTAGCTAACAGGAATGTTATGCCTATCAGCCAAACATGTTTTCTCCTTAATGTAAGATAATTAAAAATATGAAATATCACAATAAAACCAAAAGTCCTAATAATTCATATTCAAAGACACTTAAACATATAGCTAAGTTCATAAGAATAGGGATTTGCAGACACATAAATGAGAAAGGCCTGGTATTCAGGATGTAAAATATAAAAGTTGAATTTTGGGGTCTGGCAGTGGTAATATCCACCCAAAATAGCCTATGCTTTAGCTTTATTCTCCAAGGGCTGACAAAGTAAATAATATCTTCCAGACAAAGCAGCACAATTTTATGTCATCTGAGTGGGACAGAAGGTCTCAATTCCAGAAATAGTAAAACAGTGATGTAAAAGGATAATGTTTCCAGTGACCTGGAAAATCAAATGAAACTACTGTCTGGATGAAATAACAGCATCTTGTGATTCAAACTGTGTGTTTTTTTTTTTTTTCATAAAATCTTCTAAAAATATAAAGTTGGGAACTGGAGATGTGGCTTGGTGGTAAGAGGGCCTGTTTAGCATGTGTGAGGCCCTGGGTTCAATCTCAAGTATTTCCAAAATAAGTAAATCAATTAGTTAAAAGTAAAGTAGATAAAAATAACTGGATAAATAAAGCAAAGAACTAAATTTTCTCTTTTAACTAGGATGTATAAATTTGTAAAAGTATCACCCCCATTCTAACTATAGGAAACGCTTAATAATTTACAAGGTCCAACTTTTCTTTAACTCACCAGAAATAAGTGGTTGCTGGGCAACAACCAGACTGAACTCTAAGAAGACAGAGATCCATGAACATTGGCCCCTTCAATAGATTTGAAAAAAGAGACACTATCCATATGTAAGTGAATAACAAAGTTTTGCAGGTAAAAGGTGGAGCAGTGTGTGAGATTAAAATTCCTTAGGGTTAAAGACACAAGGTGGTTTATAGCTGCTTGCTGACTTCGCTCTGTGGACCTTCACCACAGACAAGGAAACAGTGGTGGTCTGTGGGAGGAATTAAATTTTTTTTTGGCTGCAAAAAGCCTAGAGAAAGGAAGGAGCTTGTGCTGGAACAAGAAGCTTTGTTGGGACTCTCTACCTTAAAAAACAAAACCTCAGGCACTAAGGAAGAACAGCCACTGTAGTCTAGAGTAACAAAGGAGACTCAATGTGAATAATAGATGGGAAGAAAGAAATACCTCTGCTTCTTAGAGATGGGTAGGAAACCATCACAGACCCAAGTTACTGGAAGGAACATGGTGAAAGACCCTGTATGGAATCAGGAACTGAAAGGGACTAAAGTTGAAAATGCAGTAGAAACATTCTCTTTCTCTCTCTCTCTCTCTCTCTCTCTCTCTCTCTCTCTCTCTCTCTCTCTCTCTCTCTCTCATCTTTAACTCTTTGGAAGAATAAATAATATTTCTTTCCATTGCTATTATTGTGCATTCAATACCTAGTATTCAATTAAAAAATTAGGAAACACATAAAATCAAGTAAAAATATCTCACTTGCCTAGAGAAGAAACTCAGTAGCACCAAAGAAAAAGATAAACCAGTTTTTGGACTTCCAGTTGTAATGTTACATTAAGTAGTATTATATGTTGAATATTCTTGTGTTAGAGATACTCATATATGAACGGATGTAGAAATTTGTTAGAGAGGTAGAGATTTTAATATAAGATCAAATGGAAATTATAGAAGCAAAACAACATGATAAAAGCAAATAATGCCTTCAATAGGTTGAAAGGTTGACAACTTTCAGTCAAAGATCAGATAACTTGAAGATAAGGCAATATAAATTTGTAAACTGAAACACAAAGAGAAACAAATCATCCAAACATCAAATGTTTTAATACAAAGTTACAAATTTTAGGAAATGAAGAGAATATAAACAAAACAGAAATAATACAAATAATTTGACCACAGACGCATAAACTTCAAAGAATTCCAAAGAATAGTTCTCTACAGCTTCCTACCCTAGGCAAAAGTATCCCCCTCCTACACACACACATACATACCACTCCTTAAATATCATATTCAAGTCTATTTAAAATTATATCTATTAAAAACCATGAAGACTGAAAGAGAATAAAAGGACATATTATATACAAATAACCAAGAATAAGAATCACAGCTGACTAACAATGAGAACTTAAGTAAGCTTAAAGATGATTCAGTAACTTTGTGAGAGTGCTGAATTCAGAAATAAAAATAAAATCCTATAAATTCAGAATTCTGTACACAGAGAAACAAAGAGGGGATGAAGATTTTTAAGACAAATATAGAACTAAAAGAAGAACTATCTAAGGAAGACATTAGGCACATGAAATATATGACAGGAACTTTACACAGTAGATAAAGAGTTCCAGAAATGTTGAAAATTAAGATAAACATAAAATCCCCTTTTAACCTTGTTTTTGATGATTTTAAAGAAGATTTTTAAAAGCTACTACTGTAGGTTTTAAAGCTGAAGCTTTCAACCAGAGGTGATATTGCCCTCTCTGGGCTATTTGCCAATACCTGGAGACCTCTGTGGTGATCACAGCTCTTGAGGGTGTGGCCGTCTAGTGGTTAGAGACCAGGCATGTTGCTAACTTCTTACAGTGTGCAACACAGCCCTCGACAATGCTTGAGCTCAGGTTGTCAGTAAGGCTAGTGCCAAGAAGTGCTTCTCTGAAGCATCAGTTTCTTTTTTTTCTTTTTCTTCTTCTTTTTTTTTTTTGGTATCAGGGATTGAACTCAGGGACACTCTACCACTGAGCCACATCCCCAACCCTATTTTGTATTTTATTCAGAGACAAAGTCTCACTGAGTTGCTTAAAGCCTCACTAAATTGCTGAGGCTGGCTTTGAACTTGCCTGCCTCCACCTCCGGAGCCACTGAGATTATAGGCATGCACCCACTGTGCCCAGCTGCAGCATCAGTTTCAATAGTGGGATAATGCCCTCAAGGGAGACAATTGGTTCTTGGAGAAGGAACCATATTTGTTTTTAGTGGGGCAGTGACACAAAATTGAGAAATACTGCTCTAAATCAAAACTAGCAGAAATACATTGTGGGTTCAGAGCATCTGTAAAAGTGAGATATATGATGACAATAGCATACCATATGGAGAGACAATTAGAAGTATACTGTTTTATGATTGCTGAACTACATGTAAAGCAATATAATCATATCAGAAGTTAAATTATTTAATTAAAAGTGCTCATTGAAAATTCTAGACAACCATTTAAAGATACAAATAGTAAGCTAAGATTTAATAGAAGTACATTGAATTTTTACAAAATCATAATCAAGCCAAAAAAAGGAAAAAAATTGTAGATTAAAGCAAAAAAGAATACTAGCAAGATGGATTTTTTTTGCTACTCTATCATTAATTACATTAAGTGTAAATGACTTCAAACCACAAGATGCAAGTATAAAATAACTCAGTAATAAATAAAAAATAAAGTAATAAATAAATAAATAAAAATAAAGTAATAAATAAAAAAGCAAGGTCCAACTACTTTCTGTCTGTAGTATGTTCATAAGAATAGAAAAAGATACATCATGCAAAGACTGATTAAAAGACAATATGTTTGGTCATGTTAACGTTAGATAAAATATGCTGCAGAAAAAATACCAACAGAGATAAACAAAGACAGTGTATAAAGATAAAGGCATCAATGCACAAAGAGGACATAACAATTTTAAAAGTTGTAGGAAATTAGAAATCAAAAGGAGACAGAGTGCAAAATAGACCTCCATCAGATATCCTCACAGATAACCCTACCAAACATTTAGGAAAAACTTACTTCCAATTCTACACAAACTCTGCTAGAAAGAAGTGAGGACTGGGTACTTTCTACCTCATTTTTTAGGCTTGCTTTACCCTGATATCCAAACAGAAAAATAAAAATAAAAGAAAAGAAAATTACTAAACAATATTCCCCATGAGCACAATGGAAACGGTGCCCCCTCTCAAATATCAGCAAATCTAACCTGGCAATATGTAAAAATAATAATGTATCATGACCAAGTGCAACTTATTACAGAAATAAGAGGCTCCTTCCACATTTTACAACCAGTGGAATTCATTACATCCATAAGCCAAAGAAGCAGCCTAATAATGATATTATCAATACATGTAGAAGTGCACAGAATAAAATTTCTTTAATGTAATTGTGTTATAAAAAAGTCTGGAAAAGTAGGATAAAAAAGGGGCATTTTCAAACATTATAAAGGGCTATAATTGAAAGCCTACAGCTAACAGCCTACCTTCTGTGGAAAATGCAAATACTTCCCTCAAAGAAGGTTCATTTCACCTCTCTGGAACATCAGACTAGAGGGCTTACCCAATGAAATACGGAGAAATGGAAATAAAGGGCATAACTATTGGAAACAGAATAAAAATAGTTTCTGTTTAAAAAAGAGTTATCTATAGAGAAATCCCAAAGAATCTATAAAGCAGAACTATTAAAACTGGTAATGCTATTTAGCAAAGTCATAGGATATACACACAAGATCAATTCTCTTTTATGATGTACTAGCAATGAACAATTAGAAATTGAAATGTAAAAATGAACATCACAGCAACTTTAAGAAATAAAATACATACAATTTTCATAAAACATGCGAAAGTTCTTTGTTCTAAAATCCACAAAGTACTGATAAAATACTGATGAGAGAAATTTAAAAATCTTAAATAATTGAAAAAATATGCTGTGCTCATGGGTTAGTTACTATTTTAAGTTTTACTTTAATATACACTGTGAATATCATCTTGATCAAAATTTTGGCAAGGTTTTGAAAGTAATTACAAAGCTAATTCTTAAATTTATATAAAAATTCAATACAACTAGAACAGTTAAAGCATTTGAAAAAATAACAAACTTGAGAGGCTCACTTTACTTGACTTCATTTTTCATTATAAATGTATAATATTCAAGACAATGTATCATTAGTGGAAATTAGAAAAAGTCTATCAAATAAGCAGAATAGAGTACTAGAACTATACACACACATATACAGTGGATGTTATTTTGTACAGGTACAAAGAAGAGTCAATGGGAAAAGAGTAGTCTTTCCCACAAATGGTTCTGTACAACTGCACAGTCATTTGCATCCAAAAGACTCTAATCCAAGACCTTCCCCTACACAAAAGATAATCTCCAAATCAATTAGGGTCTGAAATTAAAAGAAAACAACAACAACAACAACAACAACAAAAACTAACGCTCTAAAACTTCTGGAGGAAGAAAATATACATTTGTGTTTTGGGGCTAGTCAAGGATTCCTCCATTATGTAAGCAATTGCATGTTATGATAAAAATAATGTTATCTTTATCAGCATTAAGAACTCTTACTGTTTGAAGGATCATTTTAGAATAGTTTAGATGACCTATAGACTGAGAAAATTACTTGCAATATATGTCTAATTAGGAAGTTTATCCAGAATTGGTCTCAAATGTCTTAAAGTACTCTCAAAATTCAAAAATAAAAACAATTTAAAAATGGGCAAATGATTTGAACAGTTAATTTATTAAAGAAGTCATATAGATTAGAAATAAATATATGGAAAAAGTCCAACATCACCGTGATTTGGAAAATGCAAATTAAACCACCACAAGATATCACCACACATGCACTATTATAACTGAAAAAAAATGAGCATACAAAGTATTATTGAGTATGCAAGAGCAGTTCAGAGGTTTGAAAGTATTACAATGATCTAGTTTTTTAAAACGTTCATTATTCTAGATTCTTCATAACTATTTGCTGTGAACCTGTATTCCTACTCCCAGACACAACTAATTTATTTTCTGTCTCTATGATTTTGTCTTCTTTGAACATTTCATACACATGGAATTATAATATATGGTATTTTGTACTTGACTTCATTCATTTATATCAGTATATTTGAAATTCATACATTTGTAGCACATAATAACAAGTGTTGGCAAATATGCAGAGACACAAGTACCTCACAAAATCCTGGTAGGAATGTAACGGTGAAGCCACTTTGCATAAACATATTTTATCAGTTTTGTAAAGTCTTGAAAACACAAAATTCCCATATAAGCTAACAATTGCCCACCTATTTATGTGCCCAAGAGACATGAGAACATATAGCTACATGAAAGACTTGTGTATTTGAATATTCATAGTGGCACTATTCATAAGCCCAAAAGTAGAAATGATCCAAATATTCTTTTACTGGTGAATGAATAGACAAAATGTGCTATATTTACAAAATGATTGTACTATTCAGCAGTAAAATGAATATATGTTTCAAAACTACTGTTGTTATCAAATTCTTAAACTCAACAAACTTATGAATTATTTTTATTCCATAAAGGAAAACTTCTATTTCTATAAATTATACATTACATTTCTTTTTATTTTATTGCTCCATAAGGATATTTAACAGAATTTACCAAAAAGAAAGAAAGAAACTGTAAGTTTAAATTTATCATTAACTTTGCAGAAGAAAAAACAAATGTATGTATTGGAGAGTCATTTAGGCTTTTATGTAAAAGTGAAGTCCAAAGCTTGAAATTTTTCTCAATTTAGAGAATATCATAATACAAAGATAGTTCATGGAAAAGTCCACACCCTTTATTTTGTATGGTCATTCCATTAAACTACTTTCCAGATGATAACTTCTTATACCTGGCTATATATTAGAGTCTATTGGATGGTTTGTATAATTTCTGGGCCCTTTACCTCCAGAGCTGATAAGTGGGTTGGGCAATGGAGTCCAGCAAGCTGTGAGGTTAATAATCACCACACGTTATTCTAATTTAGCTAGCCTATGGCATGTGGAAGCCATTGTTCTAAGTAAAAATCCATCAGATGTTGCTTTCAGTGAGTACTAACTTGCAGAATTGCAAGTCCAGAACTCAGTTAAAATATTCTAGATAGCGTATGAAGGGAACCTGATTACCACCAAAGAGTTTCTAATTATTTTAAAACATTATATACATCATACACTGGTAGGAGAAAAAGAACTGCATAGCAATCCAGGTTCATGAATTTTCTGCACAATAAGAGCTAATTATAGTTTTCCTGTTTCTGAAAGAAGCATACTTACAGGAAAATCTTCATTTTGAAAAAGTGTTCTTTAATCAATGCAATCAGTCAAGTCAACAAATATTAATTGAATACCTTCTTTACACAAAAGACTATGGAAAATGATTGGATTAATATATTTTCCTGGATATTTAGGAAGCCCACAATCTTTTTGTATTTGTAAGGTACATGGCTAACTAAGTGTATTGCTAACTAAATGTAAGTTATGCTATAATTTAAAATAAGAAATAATTGATACCAAGTATGTCTTAGTGATCATGGCACCTGCTTGAAAGCACTTCTCAAAAAAAAAAATAAATAAATAAATAAAAAATAAAAGATTTTTCCAAGTCCAAAGTGAATTTTCATTGAAGCCAATTAATCTTCCTTGAATGGGACAAGAAAATGGGTAGAGAATAAAGCTTTTCTAAAGCCAGAGTATGTATTTAAAACGTACATAATTTGGAAAAGTTGAGGGCATTCAAACAAAGGAGAATGATGTAAAGATGTCCAGATGGGAAAATAATAGAAGTGGTATTATACATGCACTAGAATGTAGAATATTTACAGTGGGTTTAGGAGAAAGAAAACCAGGTGTCAATAAAAACTTAGCTGAATCTTGAACACCAAGATGAAGAATTTAGAATTCATCTCACCTAAAATTGGAAGTTATTTTCATTTTAACTTTGGGAACCATATAATATATGTAATGAATGATTATTAAACTGAGATTATGTGCTAGGCTGGAGGCACAATGATGAGGTGACAGATAAACACTATTGTCATGGAACTAGCATGTGGTCATGGTAGAATTCCAACTCCGTCAGGGACGGGCAAGATTTCAAATCTCACGTTAGCATCTTTTTGCTCTTCTGTGGAGAATGGTTGGGGTGGGAGCAAGAGTGGAAAAAAACTCTTTTTAACTTATCTGATGGATTTAAAAAGTAGGTGATAGTGCCTTTGTTTAGGCTGGTTGCAATGCAGGGTTTGGAGCATAAGTTCCAAAATAGCTATCAAAAAGAGGAAAAGATTTACTCAACATTCAATTGAGATTTCCATTTAAATCTCGGCTCTTACACATGTCACCTAGCATTTCGTACAAGTAACTCAAATTTCATTCATTTATATACAACCATATGTCAGTCCAGTATTAGTCAGGGGCCTCTCAAATTGAGACTGCTTGGGTGCAAGTCTTGTTTTGCCACTTAGCTGTGTAGTCTTTGGCAAATCCTGGACTCTGATGGCTTTAGTGTCTTCTAAGCAGGATAACAATAGAATCTATATAACAGATTTTTTTATGAGGACTAAGTGGAATAACACATATATTTTTGCAAAGTGCTAGCAATAAGAGATTGATTGGTAACTGTAACTAAAGACCAGTGCAGTGTATTGATAATGGGAGAATAAAATAAATCATAAATAAACACCATTTCTTTTATGGATAATATAATTATATATCCTTTCCATCTGAGATTATGTGGGTAGCTAACAGGTAATTTTCCTTCAGCAAAGCATGTATCGTGTTGTTTGTCCCCCAAAGGACTCTCTTATTCCTTTAAGAGCAGAGTGAGGGGAGAGGTATTAGAAGGAAAGTCTGAGTGGTAAGTGACAGGAGGAAGACACAATTCATAAAGCTTTGTCATAACTGGTTTTATTTAAAGCTCATTTGAAATTACTATTCCTGATTCCCACAAAGAATCAAACAAAATAAAACAACAATACAATAAAAATTTTCAGAATCTTCCCTAAATAGTCACTGTCTTTGTTTCCCGAGTCTAAGAAGTTCTCTTGTCCTTTTTTTTTTTTTAATACTGAAGATGCATATGCAATTGGAACAAATCAATTAATGTGGCTTGTATCCATTTAGGCACTCATGGGTCAAATGGGAAATTTATATCATTAAAGCCCTTTAGAGTAAACAGTTTCAAAGAGTGTGCTTGGAAAAGGTTTTTCCTCACAGTATTCATCTTGTTTTGTGGGACAGAAGCTGAAGCTTGAATTTCCTTCTTGAACCCGCCCCTATTTTACTGCTGGGTCTCTAACTGTGTTATACAGTAAGCAGATTCAGTTGCAGTTTTCTTCAGGGAAGTGTATTCTGATTAGTGTATTTCAAGAGGTGATTATATATTGATCTTCTGTCTGAAATTTTTAATAGGCATAAGCTCTTTGCCAAGAGATAATCTTTTCAGAAGCCATTTCATGCTAATTAAGGGCAGTCCTGGTTTAAAGGCCACATCCCTATGAACTCTACCTAGCAGAGGGATCAAACTCAACAAAGCAGTTGCTGGCCATAGCAGCATTTCCAAAGGTTTATGAGAGCCTTAATTTATGGAATTTTATTTTAAAAATTGCATTGTGTGTGGAGACTGTAAAGTCTGCTTCTAATATCCCAGTGGAAACATATAGTCACTGAGGTTTGAAATATCTTAATCTCAAAGAGTCATAAAATGCCTCTAGCACAGGGACTGCATGAAACAACACAGAGGAGAGTTTCCAATATAGTGAAAGTCATAATATTGGCTTCAATAGAAAGTTTGAAAGAGAACATGGCAATTTTATGTTCTAGTTCCTAGTACAGCCAGCTCAATGGGAAACCCAAGGTAATGCAGTCACACTCAGAATACAAATACTATTTTTTTTTTCAGAAAAAAATACACTTTCAAAATAGTTTAATATGGGGATGTTGATTGTAACTTGGGAAAATAAAATCATGGTTTATGTTTAATCCACTAACTAGGAATTTTATATTATATACTTTTAGGAGAAGATAAGGCATAGTAATAGAACTGATGTTCTTTTATTACTTTTTTTTTTTAACCAGAACTACATCAGGGTGGGTATTGTACTGGTGTACTATGAAATCACATAGCAGAAGATAAAATCATGAAGGATGTAGCACAGTGGGGGTACAATATTTCACAATATATAAACTTTTAAAAATTGTGTTCCCAATTTTAAAAAAAATAGGAAAATAGGAGTAAATCTTCCATAACATTTTTGAGAAGATTAATTGAGCTTCTGTAGGGAACACACCAAAAAATGTCTAATATATATGTAAGGGTTTTAACAGATATTAGTGTTGTTATGATTATAGTGTTTATCTTGTAGTTAATTGATTTTTAAATATCTATTGACTCAGAGAAAAGGTTTGTGTAGCCTTTCATTAACAACTAATATATTAGAATATCCAATTTACAGCTTTTTATACTTGGATCAAAATTAGGAGTATTAATGGATGCTGTTAAAACACCAATGCCTGGACATCTTGCAAAACCTATGAAATGAAATCCTAGGGCAAAGGCTGAGGGTCTGCATTTTGTAATAGTCCCAATTCTAAGGCTGTGAGAGTTGAGAAAAAGTATTATTCTTATATATTGTTATATATAATATTATACATTGTTCTTACTTCTGATTAAGCCCATTTTTTTTTTCTAATTCTGTCATTAGTGAGTGTAGTGAATAGCTTATCACTTTTTGTAGAATATATTTACATGTGTTAAAATACTTGGTTGTGGGTTTTTTATAATCTCTCAATTGCCCATGTATTCCTAATTTAATTCTGCCTGAAATCTGAGACCAGAAAGAGATTTGTGGGATAACTTTGCAAGTGTTTTCACTTGACAAATGAGGACAGCCAGGCCTGGGAGAGAAGGGAGGATGAGACTATGACCCCTGATGAGCTTCTGACATTCACTATCCAGTGTTCTTTTCCCTGTGCTGTGCAGTCTGAACTTGTTTACCATTTTCTAAATGTTCATTTTTCTAATCCTTTTTAAAATTCAGCATCTATGCAGAGCTTTAGAAGAATGGTATAGTTATAGAATTACCATGCAGTTTCTCTAATCCATGTTGTTTCCTTTCTTATCAATCCTACTGATTCAGACCATGATCTGGGGTGATTGCTAAATAGTTCTGTGCCAGGTTAATATTTTAACTATTTAGTCCTCCTGTTGTGTATAATTTCTTCTTCTTTCTTTTTTAATCAATGTTATATTTCACATTTTACCTTGCTACCCTTTACACATTTCATTATATTGTGACCTCAAACTAAATGCCATTTGGCACAATTGTCAACAATTTCTTTTTTCCTATGGTAGGCAATAAAAGTTCATTTGCTTTTTCTGATGTCCAATTTGATAAACTCAAGTCACCTGAATTATGAGTTTCTCATTTTTGATTCAAATCAGTATGTTCCTATAAACCAAACTCAATTTTAATAAAACTTTCTATTTACCATAGACTCATATGCACAGGAGATTTAACTTCTACAATTTAAATTCCCTGCATTTCTTTATCCAAAATTAATTTTATATTGTTTCTTAGCATATTTCTATAATTTTAATAATACTATATAAGCTCCCTCTACTGATCAAAATAGTACCTGAAAATCCTATATTTATTAAGTCAAGGATTCCAGAAGCTACTTCTCCTGACAGAACTAGTTCTATAGCTATTTCATAAAATTAATTCATGTACTCATACTTTTTTTACTTAGATTTTTAAAAACTTGTATTTACACCAAAATAACTTTTTTTTTTCATGTAAACACAATGAATGATAGTTAAATAAGATGCTATTAAGGAAATTAAAAATACTATTGAAAAATTCATGTGTTTTATTATTTCTGATGTTTATACCACATATTTTTTGAACCTGTTATTGAGAAAGGTGAATGTAAAAAAAAAAGTGAATCTCTGATTGAACAAGAAACTCATCTATTAATCTACAGTTTAGGCTCTGTCTTAAAGTTTGATGTCAAAATATATTCAACATACATTAAAAAGGGAATTTATAAATTCTGAGAGAAAACAGTCCTTGTTAAGGAGGGACAAAATTACACAGCACCATTATGCTTAATTGAGCAAGCACAATTAAATATGCAAATGTGTAATAAGAAAAAAGCATTAATATTAGCATAAGAAGTATTTTTGAAAGAGGAAGAATCCCATGAATTTTGTTTCTTTAACATTTTATTGTACCTTAAAATTTATAGAATGTACTCAGAAAAGTATATTGTACATATTATATACATATCATGAGTAGAAAACTTGATGGATTTTCACAAAGTGAACACATCTGAATAACAAATGCCTAGATAAAGAAAGAAAATGCTACCAGCTTTCCTGAAGGTCCAATTTTTTCCCCTCTAGTAACTCATCATCCCAAGAGTAACCCACTCTTTAGACCTTTAACATTATGGTTAAGTTCTATCTGTGTTTGATCTTTATGTAAATGTAATAATATAATTATTTCTCTTTTGTATGTTTCTTCTGCTTATTAACAATATGCCTATGAGATTTATCTATATAAATTAGTGCAGTAGTAATGTGTTCATTTGTGGATATGTAGCATTCCACTTTGCAAATATGTTTTAGTCTACTTAATTAGTTTATCCATCTAACCAATGGACATTTGAAAAGTTGCATATTTAGAAATATTTATGAGTAGTAGAACTGTGAACATTGGTTTTGGTGAACATATGTACACATTTTTTTAAGTGCCTATTAGGGAGAAAATTGCAAGGTCATTGTGATGAATATAGTCAGATTTAATATATATTGAGAATTCTAGTTGCTTCCAGTTTCAGTAATAAATCAGCAATAATTGCTACTGTCAATTATTCATTCATCCATTAATTATTCTTTTTTGGCCATTCCGTTGGTAATGGTTCCATTATGGAATTGTTATTGGGAATTAATTTGCATTTTTCTTATGAATGGTGATGTTGAGGATTTTTGCTTTTGGGACTTTTTTTGGAGGGGTGATTTTATTGGTCATTGCCATTTAATTCCCATTTTTAGCTTGTATTTTCAATTTTTTCTTTTTTAAATTTTTTAAAGATAGAGCGACAGAAGAGAGAGAGAGATAATTCTCTAATATTTATTTTTCAGTTTTCGGTGGACATAACATCTTTATTTCATTTTTATGTGGTGCTGAGGATTGAACCCAGAGCCCCATGCATGCTAGGCAAGCATGTTACAGCTTGAGCCACATCCCCAGTCCTCAACTTTTTCTTATTTAAGAATTCTCATATTCTGAAAACAACTGATTTCTGCACTGTTTGTAGTGCAAATATTTTTTTTACCTTTTGAATTGTATTTTTTGATAAGCAGGGTTGCTAGTTTTAATATAGTGAAGTATATTTGTGACTAACAGTTTTTATGTCCTGTCTTGAGGTCTTTGTCTCCTCCTAGGTTATAAAGATAGGCTTCTATGTTTTCTTCTAAAAGTTTTATTATTCTACCTTTCATATTTTGTTGATCATGTTCATCTTGGGTTAGTTTCTGCA
This sequence comes from Marmota monax, assembly GCF_021218885.2. NCBI lineage: Eukaryota > Metazoa > Chordata > Mammalia > Rodentia > Sciuridae > Marmota > Marmota monax. The sequence goes on along the minus strand of NW_026694256.1, from coordinate 2,382,727 downwards.
AATGGTGTGAGGCAGGAAACAACATTCAGGCTCTCTACTTAAATATACAATTGATCCAGATATGTTTATTTAAACACTATTCTCCATTGCATTGAGGGGTAATTTTTTTCATAATCCACAGAACATATGTAAATATTTTTTTCCTGGACTTTCCATTTTGTTTCATTCATCTCTTTGTCTACCTTTGTACTGTTGTCACACAGGCTTAATTAATTTTATCATTGTGCAATGGGTCTTGATATTTGGTTGTGTAAGCTTTTTATCTTTGTTTTATCTCTTCAAGATTATCTCATAGTATTCTTGGACCTCTGTATTTTCATGTAAATATAGTATAAACTCACTGATTTTCATGAAAACACTTGCTGAAAGTTTTTATTGAGTGATGTTTTTAAACGAAATGGAAGTAACTTATGAATTTAGTATTTCTAAGACTCAGCATGGTATATCCCTATAAAGATTGATGTAACTGTGTCAATGTAGTACGCTGTTTTTAAGTTCTTTGGGTATATACAAAGGAGTGGGATAACTGTATCAAATGGTGGTTCCATTCCAAGTTTTCTGAGCAATTTCCTGTATTATTGTGTTGTGGTCTGTTTGATTCTTGAAATTGAGAAGAGTTTGTTTGAAGTACAAGATGCTCCATTGTTTGTGGCATAAATATTTACAATTGTTATATCTTCTTGATGTATGATTCCCTTAAGCAGTATGAAATGACCTTCTTGGTCCCTTCTAAAATTAACTTTGAAGTCCACTTTATTTGATAATGAGATTCACATGAATAGTATTTTTTTTTTTTTTTTGCGGGGTGGGTGGGAGATACTGGGGATTGAACTCGGGCACTCAATCACTGAGCCAAATCCCCAGCCCTATTTTGTATTTTATTTAGAGACAGGGTCTCACTGAGTTGCTGAGCACCACACCATTACTGAAGCTGGCTTTGAACTCATGATCTTCCTGTCTCAGCCTCCTGAGCCACTGGGATTACAGGCATGCACCACTATGCATGCCTTAGAAATATGTTTTTTTCCCATCCTTTTACCTTCAGTCTGTGGAGGTCTTTGCCTATATGGTCAAAAAATGATGTCTTGAAGACATCGTATTTTGGGGTATTATTTTTTAATCCAATCTGCCAATTATGTCTTTTGATTGATGAGTTTAGGCTATTTACATTCAGTTTTATTATTAAGAAATAATTTTTGTTCCCTGTCATTTTGATTTATTTCTGGTTTTTAATTTGTGTTAGTTTGATACAATTATTTTTGATCAATTTCTTTGATTGACTATTTTTCCAGTGTAGTTTGTCTCTTTGGTTGTTTTCAATTTTATTGTTTCTTTCTTCTTCATGAAATATTTTATTGAGGATGTTTTTTAGTGCAGGCTTTCTAGTTGTGAATTCTTTTAGCTTTTGTTTGACATAGAAGGTTTCTATTTCATTGTCAAATCTAAAGCTTAATTTTGCTAAATAGAGCCTGTCATTTTTTTTCTAGCAGCCTATAAAATTCTACCCTTATTCTGTATGTTGGGCATTTTCATAATGATGTGCCTTAGTGTAGGTCTGTTGTAATTTTCTATATTTGGAGTCCTGTAAGACTCTTTTATTTTATTTTCCATTTCATTTTAAGGTTTGAAAAAGTTTTGATACTATTTAACTAAAAAAAAAAATCATTCCTTTGGTTTGTATCTCTGAGCCTTCATCTATCTTGATAAATATTAAATTTGGTCTTTTCATGTTATTCCATATATCTTGAAATTTCTGTTCAGATTCTCATAACTTCTTTTCTCCATGGTCAACTTTATTTTCCATATTACATATTTTGTCTTAATTTCCCAAAACTCCACCTTCCATGTTTTTTAGTCTGCTTGTGATGTTTTTCATTCAATTTTTAATTTGGTTTATTGATTCCTTCATTTTGAGAATTTCTGATTAATTCTTCTTCAATATGTCTATCTCCTTATTGAAGTGATCTTTATCTTCTTGGATATTCTTTTTGATTTTATGCCTTGTATCATCTCTTACCTTGCAGATCAGTTTAACCATGAACTTTCTAAATTCCATCTCTGACATTTATCTAGTGTGATATCACTGGATTATGCTAATGAGGTATTTTGATTTGGGAGGGATGATTTGTTCCCTGGCTTTTTCTTGCTGTTTGTATGTCTACCCATTTATCAGTGAGAATCTCAGTTGACAGAGCTTCTACCCAAAGAAATTATATGTTCCTGAAGATTTCTAGTAGTTCACATTTTAGGGGAGGAAATAATGACAACAACTGATGCAATCGATATTCAGCTTTAAACTACTTAGTTCTTATTTTGGCATCTGCAAAGTTAATTTTCATTATCAACAGAAATGGTATGGTATATGATTGCCAGCATAGAGATATCATGTTTTTGAAGAGGGAGAATGTAGAGGAGATGTAGGATAGAATAATTGACAGCGATTAAGAGTTAGTAGTAAAGAGTTACAGGAAGAGTGAAAAAACAATTTGGCTATTTATGAAAGAAAAGAGGAAAATCAAGGGAAACAGGAGAAAAACAATAAAAGACAACAAAAACAACAAACATTATTTAAAAAAAACTGAGGTGTACTAATCAAAAACCCTAGTCCTCAAAAGACAAAGTAAAGAAAATAACTGCCTTCAAGAAATGTAATGAGAAAAGACAAATATAAATAAGTATGAATGTCCATGTACCATTCAGCATACAAAATTTTAAAAAAATTTAAAAAAGGTTCTTCATAGAAGATTAAGGAATTGTTTCCATTGTGATGGCCAAAACATTGTCTATAATATTATATATTGGTTGTCAGTTCCCATTTGTCTGTCTCTATTTCCTTCCTTTCTTCCTTCCTTCCTTCCTTCCTTCCTTCCTTCCTTCCTTCCTTCCTTCTTTCTTTCTTTCTTTCTTTCTTTTACATATTGTGTGCAAGAGTAGTAGTTGGAGGCTGCCAATTCCTTTTTTTATTAAGCTAGTCAGGTTGTTCATTCTTAGCTTCTTGGAATATGAGGTAGGGCAGGTTGGAGTATATCCTGTACTCCACTCACAGTAAGGGCTCTCTGTAGAGTTTTGTGAAAGGCTTTCCCAGAGGCAGAGCTCCTAGAGGCAGAGTTTGGGTCTACTTAGAAACCCCCAACCACCCTTCTCCTGTGCTTTTTGGAATGATGTTTGGTCGAGCTTTTAAATTAGCACACCTTCAGAGCCTGGCTGCCTCCTGTTTGTGCTGGGCATCTGTACTGCTAGAGTCTCCGCTGGGTTCTCCTTGAGCAGCAGAGGAGCCAGTCCTTCACCCCCTCCAACTCCTCCTTTTTCCATATCATGGCCACCTGGGCTCAGTCCCAAAGCACACATTCATTCTCCCCTCCCCACCCAATCAAGTCCTGGTTATCCCCAGCTGGTTCTGCAAACTGCAAGATGGAAAAGTATGAGAGGCACCCAGGATCTCTCAGTTCTGAGTATTTCAAATTCCCTTGGGTGCAACACTTTCCATGCCTGCATTTCACCTGGTTTTCTAGTCACACTCTAAGTCCTGTGGTGGAGGCCTCTGTCATGTCAGGTTTTCAGGTCCAGATGGAATTATACAGGTCTGGGCTCATAGGTTTGGATCTGTACCTGTCTGCAGCAGTAGCACAGCCAGAAAAGATGGCGGCTGACCCTGATGTCTGCAGGTCACTGGGAGATGAGCAGAGTCCCTCTCATATGAAAACAAAGTGCAGCTCACCCCCTGGTTTAGCTTGTCAGTGTCCCTGATCACTGTCCTTTCTGCTTCAAGGCACTCTTTGGTGCCACCCGAAATGTAAGTTTTCTTAGTTTCCCACTCCAGCTGCCTGTAGTGGATCTGCATTGGCATCCGCTGGTCCTGACAGTGGGTCTTTTCCTTTTTTGACTTTAAAAATTTTTTTTTTATTTTATTCTATCCAAAATTCTGAGTCCCTAGGCCATCTGAGAGTCCAATATTAAATTCCAGTAGGTTTTTCTATTTTTTAGTGACATCAAAAAGAAGCTGTTTGTGTGCTTTTCTGGTCCTGTGTCACGGAGCGATTTGGGAAGAAATCACTACTCTGCCATCTTCCCATCTTGAGTTTGCCTTTACATAAAATTGGAATAATAGGGTTTGTTTTTGATTTGATAAGTGTTCTTAATTCTATATCTACATTTGTTTATCTCTTATTTCTGTAAAAAATTTAGATATCAATTTAATGAAGGGGTGTTTTTTAAAAAAAACAACCCAAATATTACTATGTTACTACATTCCCTTTTATTTCTTTTTTTGTTTTTCTTTTCTTTTTTCTTTCCTTTTATTTTCAATGAGAAAAGTTGCTTGAGAGTAAAATTCATATCTGAATTTAATTGACTATACTACTTCTTTTTGAACTAGATTAGACATTTGTCTAGGTTTGAGGAAGTATGAGATTAATAATTTAAATTTTTGCAGTTTGGCTTCATTTTATTGCTCAACAATTAATGCAAAGAATAACCCATCAAATTAGGATTTTAATCAGGAGAAGGCTCTCTGTTGTTTCCTTTATGCCTCATGGAATAAACCCCAAATCAGTGGCCTCCTCTGAATAGGAAGCTCTTGGATTCCAAAACTACAGCAACAGGGCATAATATATTTTTAAAATTGTAGATTTGTGAAAGGAGAGAAAGCGTTGATATTTAGGAAACTGCTATTTTGCCATATAGTGAAATATTTAGAGATATACTTCTGCATTTTATCTTTTATTGTTTAATCTTTAGGCTATTCAAGGTTTAATCTCATTAATGTCCCATAATGTGCCTGACAAGATTCATATTTTCTTCTGTTAGGAATGAAGAGGGTTGGAGAAATAAAGAGTAACCTCTATCTCCTAAGTTTGAGTTATTCTGAAATGCCTATAATATTGCCAGCAACATATCCCTCTGTTGTTTGCTATAATCCTTTGAATATAAACCATTCTTTGACATTGAACAGTCATGTTGAGAAAGTATTCCAGATTTGTGTTTGTTTTTAGTTTGCTTAGTTCTCTTTTAACATGGGCGGTAAGTGATATGATCTTTTGTTTTTCTATTTTTACTTCATTATCATTTTTTTTCATTTTTAGGCATATTATCTCAGAGTGATGAAATTACACAGTCTCCAACTATGATAGTTCAACTTGCAACTTTTAGCTTTATAATGGTGCAAAAGCCATAAATATTTGGTGGTAACAACACTTTCAATCTTCAATTATTTATCTTTTCCCACATTAGCAATATATGGTATAGTGCTGGTAAGTGGTGAGCCACACTCCCCAACAGCCATCTTGAGGGTAAACAAGCAATAAACTACTAGACTGTATTGCTAATAAATAAGTTTACATAGCTTGGGTGAATTAAATGCATTTTTAACTTATGATATTTTCAATTTATGATAGGTTTATTAGAATATAAATCATTGTAGTTTGAGGAGCATCTACGTAGTAATTCAACAATGTTGTACTCACTTATTTTAATTGAATTCTATTTCTAGAAGATGTCTAGATAGCAACTGGAAGTTTTACATTATTCTTTTGTGTGGTGTGTGTATGTGTGTGGGGGGGTAGGGTGAATGTGTGTGAGCACCAGTTTTACAATTTCTATTAGTAAGTGTCACACATTTACTTCATCATCTTCTAGAAGACAGGTTAGAATGTGCAAAGAGAAAAGGAAGAATTCCTAAGAGAACAAATCAGACTAACATGAAATCAAATGAGAAGCAGGAATTTGTGTGGCAGGGTTTTTATGGAAATATTTAAGAATATGAGGGAATCAAAGATGGCGGGCCAGAGGGAGGCAGCATTCTGTGTTGCTCTGTGACCCTGATCTCACCTAGTGGGAACTCTGCACCTCTGAGAATAATAGAGGCCACCTGTACAGCTGCCCGCACCAGAAATCACCAGCCCTATACCCCTGTGCAGGGCTCCAGGCCTCAGCATTGGAGCAAGACTCCTGGCTCCCAACACCTTCCTCCCAAAGTTTTAGCCCAGCAGGGCTCACAAGTGCCTTAGCAGGATCATCTATCAGCAATGCTCCCATGCAGGTCACTCAGCTGCTACCTACCCTCAGCACAATGCTGTTGCCCAATTCCCCCCACCCCAGCTGATACCCCGGCACTGGAAGCAGACTGCCTCCATCTTGGCTCACCTTCCTTGCCATATCTGGTGGAGGAATCTCTCAGATTGGATCTTCAACTGACCAGGTACCTGGTTTCCACCACCCACCTCTCCAGTGGCAGTAATCCAACACAGTAGCTTTCCAACTTAAAACAGCTCTCAGTAGGACAGGTGTGGGGTTATGAACAGGGCGCCTCCCACAGGAGCCTAGGGAGAGTCCCTCAATTGGGAACTGCTAAGGGAGAGGAAAATGGGCAAAAGTTTGGAGACTAACAGAGAGACCAGGAACTTGGAAATCTTTAGGCAAGATAGAGTGATAGTACCCGGCACTAAAGTCATATGAGTAGACCCAAAAGGAGACCCATGAGGTGCAATCTCCCTTCAGGGATTGGCAAGTGCCACTCCTGGCTTCCAGGTGCTCTGCACAAGGACCAGAGTTCCTATACCCTGGTTAACTACACCATCCTGAGGGCAGAGATACCAGCTAACAACAGAAAAACTCACCTATTGGATGAGAAGGGAAACAGAAAAGATAAGGATCTTTAAAACTAGCAACTAGCTTGGTTTCTCCCTTCAAGAATATTTTTTTATTTTTTTCCCCGACCCCCATCTTTCTGCCCTCATATCTCCAACATATGTGAAAACAAGAACTATGCATGAATTTGGATTTTGAGGACTGGGACATCTGAATAATATAATATAGAGGTGTTGTATATGCCCTTTATTTTCTTTTTCCCTCAAATTTTTACTATTTTAACATCATTTATTTTTCTGAATACATGTGTGTGTTTGTTTTACATACTCTACTGATTTCCTATGTACTTGTCTTCCCAAAACTACTACTGGTCTATTCTCTTGCTCCTAACCCTCTCCATAAATTTTTTTTTCACACTTCCTAAGATATATTAACTCTATATCCTCACATCCTACCTCCTCAGCATATTATCCTATGCCTCACCCCCAGTTCATTGTCCACTGTCAGAAATTGTAAACCCTTTTACAAACCTACTGATTATATTATAGAAATTAATCAAATCCAATATTTCTGTACATTGTGACCAAACTGTAAATGTCTCAATAGCAATGAATTGTTCATAGGTGTTATATTGTTGATATTGAGATCTGTGAACATTGACCTTTCCCACAAAGTAGAGGTTATGGAACCCTACAGGAGTACTACAAACCTATAGGGTAAAAACAATAACACCCTGAATCCACAGAGTGAGAAGGGAAGACACAAGAGCAACATGAAAAGACAAGGGAAGAAAGTGCCCCAAACAAATCAAGATACCACATTATTGGAATCCATAGCCAGCACAGCAGAAGAAATGAAAGAGAAGGAGTTCAGGATATACATGATTAAAATGTTATTTGAACTAAAGAAAGATATAAGAGAGCAAATACAGGCACCAAAAGATCATTTCGACAAGGAGTTACATAAACACATATAGGAAGCAAAAGATCACCTCAATATAAAGAGAGGTTCTAAAAACAAACAAATAAACAAACAAACAGAAATTCTTGTAATGAAAAAAAAACAATAAACCAAATTAGAAGTTCAATTGAAAGCATCACCAACTGAGTACACCACTCGGAAGATACAACATCAGACAATGAAGACAAAATGTATAATCTTGAAAAGAATGTAGATGACACAGTGAAAATGGTAAGAAACCATGAGCAGAACATAGAACATTCAAGAATTTTGGGATAGGATACAGAGACCAAATTTAAGAGTTATTGGGATAAAGGAAGGCATAGAGTTTCAAACCAAAGGAATGAACTATCTATTTAATGAAATAATTCAAAGAAAACTTTCCAAAAATAAAGAATGAATTGGAAAACCAAATTCAAGAAGCCTACAGGATACTGAATGTACAAAATTAAACATTTCCATAACAAGGCACAGTATAATGAAAATGCCCAACATACAGAATAAGCAGAGAATATTAAAAGCCATGAGAGAAAGAGATCAGAGTACATATAAGGGAAAACAACTAGGATAATTTGTCAACACAGATCTTGGAAGCTAGAAGATCCTGGAACAACATATATCAATCTCTGAAAGAAAATGGATGCCAACCAAGAATATTCTATCTAGCAAAATTAAGCTTTAGATTTGATGATGAAATAAAAGCCTTCCATGATAAACAAAAGTTGGAAAGAATTTACAACTAGAAAGCTTGCACTAAAGAACATCCCTGGCAAAATATTCCATGCAGAGGAAACAAAAAATAATAATGAAAATCAGCAGAGGGAGTTGGTACCCTAATGGAAAAACTAATCAAAGAAGAAAATAAGTCAAGTTAAATATTGAAAATAAACAAGTAGGGCTGGGAATACAAAAAATGTCTCAATAATAACCCTTAATGTTAATGACCTAAACTAACCAATCAAAAAACATAGGCTAGCAGATTGGATTTTAAAAAAAGACCCACCAATATGCTGTCCCCAAATTGTTCATCACAATTTAAACAGACCAATATCAAGTGATGAAATAGAAGACGCCATCAGAAGCCTACCAACCAGGAGATGAACAGGACCAATGGATACACAGCTGAGTTCTATAAGACCTTTAAAGAGAATTAATACCAATACTCTCCTTTAATTTATTTCAAGAAATAGAAAAAGAGGGAGCACTTCCAAACTCATTCTATGAGGCCAATATCATTCTGATTCCAAAATCAGCCAAAGACACATCAATGAAAGAAAACTTCAGACCAATATCTCTAATGAACATAGATGCAAAAATTCACAATAAAATTCTGGCAATTCGAATATAGAAACATATCAAAAATATAGTGCATCATCACCAAGTGGGATCCATACCAGGAATGCAAGATAGGTTCAACATATGGAAATCAATAAATATGATTCATTACATCAATAGACTTAAAGGTAAAAATCATGTGATCATCTCAATAGACACAGAGAAAGCATTTGACAAAATACAGCACTCCTTCATGTTCAAAACACTAGAAAAATTAGGCATGACAGGAGTATATCTCAACATCATAATGGCAATTTAGGCTAATCCCCAAGCCAACATCATTCTAAATGGAGAAAAATTGAAGGAACTCCCTCTAAAGACTGGAACAAGACAGCAAGGCCCCTCTTTCACCACTTCTGTTTAACATAGTTCTTGAAACACTGGCAAGAGCAATTAGACAGATGAAAGAAATTAAAAGGACACACACAGGAAAAGAAGAACTCAAATTAGCACTATTTGCTGATGATATGATTCTGTACCTAGAAGATCCCAAAAATTTCACCAGAACACTTTTAGAATTAGTAAATGAATTCAGCAAAATAGAGGAATATAAAATCAACACCCATAAAATCAAAGGCATTTCTGTATATCAGTGACAAATCCTCAGAAAGGGAAATGAGGAACACTACCCCATTTACAATAGACTCAAAAAATAAAAATAAAATAAAGTACTTGGAAATCAACTTAACAAAAGAGATGAAAGATCTATACAATGAGAACTAGAGAACCCTAAAGAAAGAAATCAAAGAAGATCTTAGAAGATGGAAAGATCTACCTTGCTCTTGGATAGGCAAAACTAATATTATCAAAATAACCCTACTGCCAAAAGCACTAAACAGATTTAATGCAATTTCAGTCAAAATCCCAATGGCATTCCTCATTGAAATAGAAAAAGCAATCATGATATTTATCTGGAAAACAAGAGAATAGCTAAAGCAATCATTAGCTGGAAGAATGAAGCAGGTGGCATCACTATACCAGACCTTAAACTATACTACAGAACAATAGTAACAAAAGCAGCACAGTATTGGCACCAAAAGAGACTGGTAAATCAATGGTACAGAATAGAGGACACAGAGACTAACCCAAAAATTACAATTATCTTATATTAGAAAAAGTTGCCAAAAAATGCATTAGAGAAAAGATAGCCTCTTCAACAAATAGTGCTGGAAAAACTGGAAATTCATATGCAACAAAATCAAATTAAATCCTTATCTCTCATCATGCACAAAACTCATCTCAAAGTGGATCAAGGACCTAGGAATTAAAACAGAGAGCCTGCATCTAATAGAAGAAAAAGTAGACTATAATCTTTATCATATCAGATTAGACCCCAACTTCCTTCATAAGACTATAGTTCAAGAATGAAAGATTATAGTCCAAGAATTGAAATCAAGAATCCATTCAAACTAAAAAGTTTCTTCTCAGCAAAAGAAACAATGTGTGATGGGAATAGAGAGCCTGTATCTTGGGAGCAAAGTTTTACCCCTCACACATCAGATAGAGCACTAATATCTAGAGTATATATGCATGAGGCACTGGGTTTGATCCTCAGCACCACATAAAAATAAATAAGTGAAATAAAGGTATTAAAAAAATTCAAAAAGCTAAACACACACATACACACACACACACAGGGCCAAGGACCTAAACAGACACTTCTCAGAAGATGATATACAATCAACCAACAAATACATGAAAAAATGTTCATCATCAATAGCAATTAGAGAAATGCAAATCAAAACTACTCTAAGATTTCATTTCACTCCAGTCAGAATGGCAGCTATTATGAAGATAAACAACAATAAGTGTTGGCAAGGATGTGGGGAAAAGGGTACACTCATAAATTGTTGGTAGGACTGCAAATTGGTGCAGCCAATATGGAAAGCAGTATGGAGATTTCTTGGAAAGTTGGGAGTGGAACCACCATTTGACCCAGCTATCCCTCTCCTTGATCTATGTCCAAAGTACTTACAAAGAGCATACCACAGGGACACAGACATGTCAATGTTTATAGCAGCACAATTCACAATAGCTAAACTGTTGAACCAACCTACCTTCAGTATATGAATGGATAAAAAATGTGATACACACACACACACTAATATTACTCAGCAATAAAAGAGAAGAAAATTATGGCATTTGCAGGTAAATGGATGGCATTGGAGGAGATACTGCTAAATGAAGTTAGCCAATCCCCCCAAAAAACAAATGCGCAATGATTTTTCTGATGTAAGGAGGCTGATTCATAGTGGCATAGGAAAGGGGAGCATGAGAGGAATACACAAACTCTAGATAGGGCAGAGGGGTGGGAGGGAAAGCAAGGGGGCAGAAGGTTAGAAATGATGGTGGAATGTGATGATCATCATTATCCAAAGTATATGTATGAAGACACAAATTGGTGTGCACATACTTTATATACAACCAGAGATATAAAAAAGTGCTCTATATGTGTAATATGAATTGTAATGCATTCCACTGTTGTTTATAAAAAAAAATTCAAAAAAAACTAAAAATAAGAATCTGCAAAAACTTAATAAAGGGTAAATCTCTAAGTAGGTACAATACATCTAAGTTAAAGACATTTATTTACAATTTGAAGAGAAAGTGTTTTGTAACACATTTGAGGCATTATTTATTTGTTTATTTCCCAAAATATCATTTATTGAGAATATGGTACATTCTATATAATATATTAATTCCAGTAATTTAAAATTAACATTAAAAATCAAGTAGGGAAGGTAGAGGGAACTGTGACCACGCACAGAGCAGGCCCAGCGGCCTGCTGAGGGGCAGAGCCACCCCCCACCCCCCGCGCCTGCCAGGTGACCACCGACAGAAAAGGCCCAGTGGCCTGCGGTGGGACAGAGCTTCCAATCACTCCTGCAAGGTAGGCGGGCCTGCGACCCACCGGCAGAAGAGGAGCAGCGGCCTGCTGAGAGGCAGAGCCGCCCCCTCCCCCTGCACCGGCAAGGTAGAGGGAACTGTGACCACCCACAGAACAGGCCCAGCGGCCTGCTGAGGGGCAGAGCCGCCCCCCACCCCCCGCGCCTCTCAGGTAGGCGGAACTGTGACCACTGACAGAAAAGGCCCAGTGGCCCGCGGAGTGGCAGAGCTTCCAATCACTCCTGCAAGGTAGACGGGCCTGGGACCCACCGGCAGAAGAGGAGCAGCGGCCTGCTGAGAGGCAGAGCCGCCCCCTCCCACCCGCGCCTGCAAGGTAGACAGAACTGTGACCACCATCAGAACAGGCCAGACCTGCAACCGAGAGACAGAACAGGCCCAGTGGCCTGAGGAAGGGTAGAGACGCCCCCCCCCCGCGCCTGCAAGGTAGGCGGACTTGCGACCCACTGGCAGTACAGCCCCAGAGGCCTGCAGAGGGGCAGTGCCGCTGCCTGCGCCTGCAAAGTAGACAGAACTGTGACCACCGACAGAACAAGCCTAGCGTCCCGCAGAGGGACAGAGCCGCCGCCCGCGCCTGCGAGGGAGACTTTGCAACTATACAAGACCAATATAAATATATAGGGGGAAAATTCAATAGCACAACAGTTTCACCAAGTAGAAAGGAACGCGAACAGTATGAAGAGACAAGGAAAGAAAGGACCACAAGCATTGCAGGTCAACTCAACGTTAGAAGAGGTAATAGCTGCAGCAGATGGAATGTCAGATAAAGAATTCAGGATATACATGCTTCAGATCATCTGGAGTCTCAAGGAAGACATCAGACAGCAAAATCAGACAATGAAAGATCACTTCAACAATGAATTACATAAACAAATCCAAGAAGCAAAAGATCAACTATACAGGGAAATAGAGGTTATAAAAAACAAACAAACAGAAATCCTAGAAATGCAGGAAGCAATAAGCCAACTTAAAAACTCAATTGAGAATACTACCAGCAGAGTAGAACACTTAGAAGACAGAACATCAGACAATGAAGATAAAGTATTTCAACTTGAAAAGAACATAGACAGCTCAGCAAGACTGTTAAGAAACCATGAGCAGAACATCCAAGAAATATGGGATAACATCAAGAGACCAAATTTAAGAGTCATTGGGATACAGGAAGGGACAGAGTTTCAAACGAAAGGAATGAGCAATCTATTCAATGAAATAATACGAGAAAACTTCCCAGACTTGAAGAATGAGACAGAACCCCAAATCCTAGAAGCCTACAGGACGCCGAATGTGCAAAATCATAAGAGACCCACACCTAGACACATTATAATGAAGATGCCCAACATACAGAATAAGGAGAGAATTTTAAAAGCTACAAGAGAAAGGAAGCAGATCACATTTAGGGGTAAGCCAATCAGGATAACAGCTGATCTTTCAACACAGACTCTGAAAGCTAGAAGATCCTGGAATAACATATTTCAAACACTGAAAGAAAATGGGTTCCAACCAAGAATTGTGTTTCCAGCAGAAATTAAGCTTCAGGATGGAAGATGAAATTAAAACCTTCCACGATAAACAAAAGTTAAAAGAATTTGCAGCTAGAAAACCATCTCTTCAAAACATCCTTGGCAAAACATTACAGGAAGAGGAAATGGAAAATAACAATGAAAACCAACAGTGGGAGGTAGGACACTAAAGAGGGGAAAATAATCAAAGAGGGAAACAAACCATGTTTAGTAACATAAATAAACAAATATGGCTGGAAGAACAACCCATATCTCAATAATAACCCTAAATGTTAATGGCTTAAACTCACCAATCAAGAGACACAGGCTAGTAGATTGGATCACAAAACAAGACCCAACAATATGCTGCCTACAGGAGACACATTTGATAGGAAAAGACATACATAGGCTGAAGGTGAAAGGTTGGGAAAAATCATATCACTCATATGGACTTCGGAAACAGGCAGGAGTATCCATACTCATATCAAATAAAATAGATTTCAAGCCAAAGTTAATCAAAAGGGATAAAGAGGGACACTACATACTGCTCAAGGGAACCATACACCAACAAGACATAACAATCATAAATATATATGCCCCAAACAATGGTGCAGCTATGTTCATCAAACAAACTCTTCTCAAGTTCAAGAGTCTAATAGACCACCATACAATAATCATGGGAGACTTCAACACACCTCTCTCGCCACTGGACAGATCTTCCAAACAAAAGTTGAATAAGGAAACTATAGAACTCAATAACACAATTAATAACCTAGACTTAATTGACATATATAGAATATACCACCCAACATCAAGCAGTTACACTTTTTTCTCAGCAGCACATGGATTCTTCTCAAAAATAGATTATATATTATGTCACAGGGCAACTCTTAGACAATATTAAGGAGTAGAGATAATACCATGCATCCTATCTGATCATAATGGAATGGAACTGAAAATCAACGATAAAAGAAGGAAGGGAAACGAATACATCACTTGGAGAATGAACAATAGGTTACTGAATGATCAATGGGTTATAGAAGACATCAAGGAAGAAATTAAAAAATTCTTAGAGATTAATGAAAACACAGACACAACATATCAGAATCTATGGGACACATTGAAAGCAGTTCTAAGAGGAAAATTCATTGCTTGGAGTTCATTCCTTAAAAAAAGAAAAAAACAACAAATAAATGATCTCATACTTCATCTCAAAATCCTAGAAAAAGAAGAGCAAAACAACAGCAAAAGAAGTAGAAGGCAAGAAATAATTAAAATCAGAGCTGAAATTAATGAAATCGAAACAAAAGAAACAATTGAAAAAATTGACAAAACTAAAAGTTGGTTCTTTGAAAAAATAAACAAAATCGACAGACCCTTAGCCATGCTAGCGAAGAGAGGAAGAGAGAGAACTCAAATTACTAGCATACGGGATGAAAAAGGCAATATCACAACAGACACTTCAGAAATACAGAAGATAATCAAAAATTATTTTGAATCCTTATACTCCAATAAATTAGAAGATAGTGAAGGCATCGATAAATTTCTGAAGTCATATGATCTGCCCAGATTGAGTCAGGAGGATATAGACAACCTAAACAGACCAATATCAATTGAGGAAATAGAAGAAACCATCAAAAGACTACCAACTAAGAAAAGCCCAGGACCGGATGGGTATACAGCAGAGTTTTACAAAACCTTTAAAGAGGAACTAATACCAATACTTTTCAAGCTACTTCGGGAAATAGAAAAGGAGGGAGAACTTCCAAATTCATTCTATGAGGCCAACATCACCCTGATACCTAAACCAGACAAAGACACTTCAAAGAAAGAAAACTACAGACCAATATCTCTAATGAACCTAGATGCAAAAATCCTCAATAAAATTCTGGCCACTCGGATACAAAAACTTATCAAAAAAATTGTGCACCATGATCAAGTAGGATTCATCCCTGGGATGCAAGGCTGGTTCAATATACGGAAATCAATAAATGTTATTCACCACATCAATAGACTTAAAAATAAGAACCACATGATCTTCTCGATAGATGCGGAAAAAGCATTTGACAAAGTACAGCATCCCTTTATGTTCAAAACTCTAGAAAAACTAGGGATAACAGGAACATACCTCAATATTGTAAAAGCAATCTATGCTAAGCCTCAGGCTAGCATCATTCTGAATGGAGAAAAATTGAAGGCATTCCCTCTAAAATCTGGAACAAGACAGGGATGCCCTCTCTCTCCACTTCTGTTCAACATAGTTCTCGAAACACTGGCCAGAGCAATTAGACAGACGAAAGAAATTAAAGGCATCAAAATAGGAAAAGAAGAACTTAAATTATCACTATTTGCAGATGTCATGATTCTATACCTCGCAGACCCAAAAGGGTCTACAAAGAAACTATTAGAGCTAATAAATGAATTCAGCAAAGTGGCAGGATATAAAATCAACACGCATAAATCAAAGGCATTCCTGTATATCAGCGACAAATCCTCTGAAATGGAAATGAGGACAACCACTCCATTCACAATATCTTCAAAAAAAATAAAATACTTGGGAATCAACCTAACAAAAGAGGTGAAAGACTTATACAATGAAAACTACAGAACCCTAAAGAGAGAAATAGAAGAAGATCTTAGAAGATGGAAAAATATACCCTGTTCATGGATAGGCAGAACTAACATCATCAAAATGGCGATATTACCAAAAGTTCTCTATAGGTTTAATGCAATGCCAATCAAAATCCCAACGGCATTTCTTGTAGAAATAGAGAAAGCAATCATGAAATTCATATGGAAAAATAAAAGACCCAGAATAGCAAAAACAATGCTAAGCAAGAAGTGTGAATCAGGCGGTATAGCGATACCAGACTTCAAACTATACTACAGAGCAATAGTAACAAAAACAGCATGGTACTGGTACCAAAACAGGCGGGTGGACCAATGGTACAGAATAGAGGACACAGAAACCAATCCACAAAACTACAACTACCTTATATTTGATAAAGGGGCTAAAAGCATGCAATGGAGGAAGGATAGCATCTTCAACAAATGGTGCTGGGAAAACTGGAAATCCATATGCAACAAAATGAAACTGAATCCCTTTCTCTCGCCATGCACAAAAGTGAATTCAAAATGGATCAAGGAGCTTGATATCAAATCAGAGACACGCCGTCTGATTGAAGAAAAAGTTGGCTATGATCTACATACTGTGGGGTCGGGCTCCAAATTCCTCAATAGGACACCGATAGCACAAAAGTTAATAACTAGAATCAACAAATGGGACTTACTCAAACTAAAAAGTTTTTTCTCAGCAAAAGATACAATAAAAGAGGTAAATAGAGAGCCTACATCCTGGGAACAAATCTTTACTCCTCACACTTCAGATAGAGCCCTAATATCCAGAGTATACAAAGAACTCAAAAAATTAGACAATAAGAGAACAAACAACCCAATCAACAAATGGGCCAAGGACCTGAACAGACACTTCTCAGAGGAGGACATACAATCAATCAACAAGTACATGAAAAAATGCTCACCATCTCTAGCTGTCAGAGAAATGCAAATCAAAACCACCCTAAGATACCATCTCACTCCAGTTAGATTGGCAGCCATTAGGAAGTCAAACAACAACAAGTGCTGGTGAGGATGTGGGGAAAAGGGTACACTTGTACATTGCTGGTGGGACTGCAAATTGGTGCAGCCAATTTGGAAAGCAGTATGGAGATTTCTTGGAAAGCTGGGAATGGAGCCACCATTTGACCCAGCTATTCCCCTTCTCAGTCTATTCCCTAAAGACCTAAAAAGAGCATGCTACAGGGACACTGCTACATCGATGTTCATAGCACCACAATTCACAATAGCTAGACTGTGGAACCAACCTAGATGCCCTTCAATGGATGAATGGATAAAAAAAATGTGGCATTTATACACAATGGAGTATTACTCTGCTTTAAAAAATGACAAAATCATAGAATTTACAGGGAAATGGATGGCATTAGAGCAGATTATGCTAAGTGAAGCTAGCCAATCCCTAAAAAACAAATGCCAAATGTCTTCTTTGATATAAGGAGAGTAACTAAGAACAGAGTAGGGTCGAAGAGCATGAGAAGAAGATTAACATTAAACAGGGATGAGAGGTAGGAGGGAAAGGGAGAGAGAAGGGAAAATGCATGGAAATGGAAGGAGACCCTCAGAGTTATACAAAAGTACATACAAGAGGAAGTGAGGGGAAGGGGAAAAATAATATAAGGGGGACAAACGAATGTCAGTAGAGGGAGCAGAGAGAGAAGAGGGGAGGGGAGGGGAGGGGAGGGGAGGGGAGGGGGCATAGTAGAGGATAGGAAAGGCAGCAGAATACAACAGACACTAGTATGGCAATATGTAAATCAATGGATGTGTAACTGATGTGATTCTGCAATCTGTATATGGGGTAAAAATGGGAGCTCATAACCCACTTGAATCAAATTGTGAAATATGATATATCAAGAACTATGTAATGTTTTGAACAGCCAACAATAAAAAATTTAAAAAAAAAATCAAGTAGGTACTTCCAGTAATACTTACAATGTGACAGGCACTATTCTATATACTGTAGGACAATACCATAAGAGTGAGAGAATTATAGGAATACACTTCCAGAGAAAAGAAGCAAAAGGTTGAAAAATGAAAACTAATGGGAAAAAGTCAACTGAAATATAGAATTCATATATATTCAGAAGCACACTAATAACTTTTGACTAATGTGCAATGAGATAAAAATATAAAACCAAAAATGAATATTAGCATTCAGATATAAAAATCAGTCCCCTCTCTGGTCACTTCTGAACCACGTATAGGAGCTGAAGCTCCCTGACAGAGTTTTGTTCTCCTGGTGTCAAATCTATCTTAAAAAAAGATCATATGTTTTGAACTAATGCTGAATGTGATTTAGTCAGTAACTAGTTAGGATAGTTGAATAATGCCCCATTTATCTAATCTCAATTTCTAACTATATTATGGTAGGCTATCCATGGGCTTGCAGGTGTATCAGGGAAGTCTGTGATAAACTAAAACATTCAAGGAAATAAAATTTGAAACAGGGTAATTCAACAAGATAACATAATGTCTTGGGATAATTCCCTTTGTAATATAAATTGGAGTAAGATATTATAATGAGGGAGAATGCTTAAAATATATATATACTTCCGTAGATATAGAAATTTAGATAAGAATTTTTTAGTAGTAAAAAGGACACTATGTAATACACATTGTAGGATCTGAGAATTGTACTGAAGAATATACATTTTAGATTTCCATATTTCTAACATTCTTTTTAAAGTCTAAACTCTATAAAGATATTGATTTTCTTGAATCCTTGGAAACCTAGCACCAAAGACAATCTAAAGAAAAAATCAACCGTATTTGCATGTTTGTGCAAGCAAGAAAAATATCATAGTATTTGTATTTATCTCTCTTTGGTAACATTGAAAGTAAACATATATTTTAATGTTGAAATAATAAAATAAATCGTTTGCTCTATGAAAATCCTCTTTATTCTAGTAACTATTGTGAGTGTTATCTGTTTAGTTCCTTTTATGTAATGCTAGTTACAAAGCAAAATCTGGCAAACAGTATTATTAGAAGGTTTAATTTCCTTTTGGAAGTTAACTGGAGTTCTCAAATATAATAATTATTATAAATTTCATTTTCTATTATCATTGAAAAAATGTGCAATGGCTTTATTTTACAATGACAAAGGGAAATTATAGTTCAGAAAGAGAAACTATAAATATTACCATTGGCAAAATTTCCTTAGAATTTATAACCATATTCATCTGTATAACTGATTAAAATAAAATAAAAGCAGTAGCATATAATTCCTGATGATTTGTGGCAGGGTCTTAGGAAGCAGGGAATTTCAATTGCTTTTGTTAGAACTAGTTGTATTTTTGGTTGTTTCTCTCAGATTGGAGTTTATTGGAACCTTCAACTAAGATATGTTTCTAAATCACAAATTCTTGGGGTTCATAAGTAAAAACTTACATTTTTGTTTTTTTCACTTTCAACTCTTTCACATCCTTCCATCTCTCACTTTACCACTGAAGATCCTTGAACTCCTTTATCTTTTAACTACCAATTTAGACAACTCCAAACATCTATATTATTAGTTTTTGTTCTCTCTGGTTATGAATAGATTTTTCTGTCCCTTTTAAAGTTCAGGCAATATACTTTGTTCTATGTTTCATGTCTTTCATATTTTGGACAATTTAGTTTCTGTATTACTAATCACCCTACTCTCTATTCATTTAGTTTTCTGTCCCCATCAGAAATTACCAAGACGACATCTCTCTTCCCCCTCTATAGAGCTGTATATGAACACAAATAGCAGTTGGAGGACTGAAGGACCCATTTAAGAATCTACAGAGCAGTGGGGCAAAAAATGAGAGACTCTCCACACAAAACAGATCACTGATGAGATGGGCATATCTGAGATGTCAGCAAATGAATAGGAATAAAGATGAAAGTGGAGGCTTTTAGTATCAGCCACATAGTGGGAAACCAGCCCCCAGTGGCCTGCTCTACAGAAGACACTGGCATAATTTGCTGCTGAGGTGAACAACCGGCATTCCTGCAAGGAACCCTAAAAAACAAAAGAAGCAACAACAACAATAAGAACATGGCTATACACTCCTACCCATCTAGAAACATCAACTCTAGGACCAGAACTATCACCTCTCCCAATTTTGTGTATGTCCCTGGGCTTTGAGCTGTGACCATTCTGTAAGCTCCCACACTCCAGACCCTAGCACTTTGGCTATACTATATACCATCCTATGATTCACTTAGGAGCAATTAAAATAGCAAGCTACCTCATATTCTGAGCCTCTTAGCCAAAGTATCTCTGTGCACACATATGCCCTAGAAACCAACTACTGTATTATTCAGACTTAGCCTGTGCTCTGAACCTTGGATTCAAAGGGTCCAATGTCAACCACATCTGAGCTAAACAGATACTACATTTCTGTGTCATAACTGCTACCAGAACTATTGCACCCACACAACCAATGCATTTGCCACCCCATTGGCGTAGGTCTTTTCCCAGTGAAACCAGCATGTAACATTTGAAAGAGGTGTGTGCTTTACCAGATACACAAACATTAAAATAAGATAATAAGAAACACGGATTACCAAGGAAATGTGTCATTGAAAGAATACAATTAATCAGTGAGAGAAAAGAAACATATTAAGTAGTTTCAAAACAAAGCTAACAACAGACATCTTAGAAAAAACCTTACAGGTTAGGAAAATGTGAGATGATATATTTAAAGTGATGAAGGAAAAAAAAAAATTCCCTGCCAGCTATGAATTACCTCCAGCTTTCCCCAATGAAGTTGTTCTTTAGAATTGAAAAAGTAATAAAAACTTAGACAAACAAATACAAAGAAAGCTGAGGGAGTTGAACATTATCTGCACTTACAAGAAATGCTAACATTAATTTCTTCAGGCTAAAGGAAAGAATTAATACTCATTATTACAAAATAATCAGTATCTCAAAAAAAATGTGTGTACTATAAAAGTCACCGGCAAAATAAAGTATTTAGTAAAATTCAGAATATCTCAATATCATATGGGGGTATGTATAATTTAACATAAAGACTAAAATATAATACTACTAGAAAAAATGGCAGCTACAATAATATGTTAAGGAGTACATAATATTAAAGATATAAATTAGAACACTGAAAACATTATGCAGGGAGCAGGATAAAATTGTAGAACCTTTTTATGCAATGAAAGTAAATTTATTATCAGCTTAAAATGGCCTGTTTTAACTATATTGTGTTATCTGCAAACCCTATGATTACCACAAATCAAAATCCTAGAGTGGATTTGCAGAAGATAAAAAGTAAAGAATCAAAGCAAATCATTTAGTCATAAATCATAAATGAAGACTGGAAGAGAGGAAGAAAGGTATCAAGGATCTTTAAGACAGCTATAATACAATGAGCAAAATTATAATATTAAGTCCTTGTCTATAAATAATTACTTTGAGTATAAGTTGATTAAATTATACAATCAAAAGGGAATTCATCACTATATTACTAAAACAAAAAGACACAACTATATTCTCCCATGAGATTCTGAAATATAATTTCTCTTTGTCATTGCAAAATAAAGCTATTACACATGTTTCAATGATAATAGAAAATGAAAATTTTAATAATTATTATATTTAAGAATGTCATTTATTGAATTAAATTCCATGAGGAAATTAAACTTTCTAATAATACCATTTGCTAGATTTTGCTCTGTAACTAGCATTATATAAAATGAACTAAACAGAGAACTCTCAAAGTGTTAACTTAAAAGGAAGAGGATTTTCACAGAGCAAATGATGTATTTTGTTTATATTCATCATATTTAAGGACACATGTATAGTAAAAGCGAAGAAATAGAATAATATATTTCATACAAAAAGTCCAAGGAAAGAAAGCTGGCTATGTTTGTATGAGATTAAATTGAGATCAATAAAGAAACATTGAACTTGAATTACATTTTAGGCTCCCATGAATCTGAGACATGCAGAGCATTTTCCAGCAACAAAATATATATTCTCAAGAACTCACAGAAAATTCTCCAGGTTAGCTCATAAGTCACAACACAAGTCCTAACAAATTAAAGATGATTTAAATCATATCTAGTTCTATTTCTGATAACAAGAATATAAATATAGAAGTAAACAATGGAAGAAAAAATTCACAAGCATATAAAATTTAATCAACATGTTCCTGAATAACAAATGAGTCAAATAAAAAATTGAAAGAAATATTAAAACATATCTTTCTTCCCACCTCCCTATTGTTAGAACCACCCTTGGTTTTTTGGTATTGGCTTATAGTCTCCAGATCCATTCATTTATAGCAAAAGTTATAATTTCATTCTTTTTTATGTAATATTCCATTGTGTATATAAACCACATTTTCTTTATCCATTCATTTGTTGAAGGGCACCTAGATTAGTTTTTCATAGCTTAGCTATTGTGAATTGAGTTGCTATAAACATTGATGTGGCTGTGTCACTCTAGTATGATGATTTTTAGTCCTTTGGGTATATGCTAAGGAGTGGGGTAACTGAATCAAATGGTGGTTCCATTTCAAGTTTTCTGAGGAATCTCAATATTGCTTTCCAGAATGGATGCAACAATTTGCAGTCCTATCAGCAATATGAGTGTACCTTTTCCCCTACATCCTCACCAATGTTTATTGTTACTTGTATTCTTGATAATTCCCATTTTGATTAGAGTAAGATGAAATCTCAGTATAGTTTTAATTTGCATTTCTGTAATTTGCTATAGAATTGCCAATGTTAGTATAAAGGTGAGAGTAAAGATCAGTAGAGAAATAAATGAAACTGATACTAAATCATCCCTATCATTATTAAAATATGTTATTCTTCCATGATATTAGTCAGCTTTGGATTAATTTGCACCTCTTAATCTCTATCTAAAATGCTTTAGGCAGTTAGCCTTATAAGGATAAAAGATTTATTTGATTAATAATTTCAGAGGTCTAAGTCTTCATATCACAAGATCCCTAGAAGGCCATTCAACTCATACCCAAATCATAAGACCCATCTTCTCAAAAACAAAGAAAACCTCTTTAAGCCTTTGTCCCTCTCCTGCATTTCAATCATGTATTCTACTTCGCAACCTAACTTACAAATTAAAATTTTAACATTAACCCTTCCATAATCACTGTATTATTCCTTTAACCCACTCCTTGTTCTCCCTATCACCAGGCCAATATGAAAATAAATCATTGGGAAATTATGTAAAAATAATTATTCTGAACATTAAAATTATTTTTCTTGCTCATTATAAGCATAGCTTTTATATACACATCTATACATATACACATGCATATGATATGTGTATATATCTACACACATGGATATTTATTCCCTAACTTTAATTGTTTTATTTTTGGAACTGAGAGTACTTTTTTTTTTGGTCTATGTAATGTCTCCATGATTCACATATTTTGTTATTAATACTTGTGTTTCATTAATTTTCTTGTTGGAGTTCATTCAATTTTTTAATTAGCTCAATGTTTGTACCCATTCTTTTCTATTTTAAGCCACTTCCATGGATCCAACTGTTTAGAAATGCTGTTGGTAATAATCTTATGGATCCAACAGTATATGTCAACTATGTTGGATACTTTAAAGTAAAAGAACAAGGCTATTCATAGTCTGAGATGGTCAAATAGGGCTATCAGTTTACTTGTTCTAAGTGGATTAATTTGCACATATTTATCTCTATCTCTACACTTTGATGAATCACTGGGGATCTTTGCTGGGATATAGAATTTTGCAGAACTACTTTGTTAATTACATCATTATTCAGGAGTCCTGTGTATGTTTTCCTACAAGATTTAAATCCACTTTTTATGTTTAAATCCATTTATGATTATGTTTTTTATATAAAGTGAATATCCATTAGTTTTGTATGAGTGGATAATTATCTCAGACCTTTAAAAATAATTCCATTTTTCCACCAAGAATATAGTATGACAAAGGAAGGTAATGTGCTCAAGTAAGCATGCCTCTATCTGTGATTACTATTCCATTCCATGGTTTATCTGCTTCTCCTATTATATTTTATTAATGAATACATTTTAATTAATTAAGTAATAGTTAATTTTTGTACATGGAGTGTTTCAACAATTTTCTTGACCCTTATCCATTCATAACCTTTTGACTAGTATTGGATTTTGATCACACACTTGAATTTTTGAATCAGATTGCTAATTCTGTGAAAAATATTTACAGGATACTGACTAAAATTGCATTGAATATGAAATTATTGGAAGAAAAATATTGTGTTTCTAGGATAGGTGTTTTATTGTCTATGGATGCACTCATTATCCAGGATATTATCCAAGTTATCCAGGATAATTTCAAAATGTGGAAAATGGTTTAAAATAGTATCTATGAGCTACTTATACTTTTAAAAGATTCATTAATAGCCAAATTATAATTTTGTTCTTACTTAAAAAGAAATTCCCTTTAAATTTCATTTCTGTTTATTAATGTTATATAGAATTGCATATATCTTTACTCGTAATTTTATACTTAGACATATTTCAAAACTCTTTCTACTTAAAATACTTGTAGACCATTTGAATTTTTTTTACTTCTATTATAGTATAAACTAGAAATTATGTTTTTTTTTTCTCTTAAAAGATTTAGAAAGTGACACAGCTAAGATGGTAGAGGAGAATATCCCAGATTTCATTTTCCCGCAGAAGCACAAATTTTACAATGCTTTATAGAACAAAATAACTTTATGGGTTGTTTAAAATCCAATTAAGAAGCTGCAGTACTTTAGAAGAGTACAAAACTTCAAGCAACCACACTGAAACAGATAAAAGGCCAATTTCACTTTATCCATATCAGCTCTCCCCAAAACCAACAGAGTTCAACACTGAATTAAATTGCCTTGGCCTGAGACTTCTCCCTCAGGGGGAAAGAGCAAGTGGGACATGTCTTCCAAGTGTATTGCCAAAGGGAGAGGCTCTCACAAAGTGCTGATGAGACTGGCATAGATTATACTCAGTGCGGAAAAAAACGAAAAGAACTTCTTTTAAGATCAGGAACAATGTTAGGATGTTTACTCTTGCTATTTTTACCCAACATAATACTGAAAATTCTAGCCAGTTTAATTTATATTATACAAAAAAGTATCCAAATGGGAAGAAGTAATAAAGTAATATTACCTTTGCTCTTAGATAATACAACCTTATACCTAGAAACCCTAAAAACTCCACAACAAACTTTTTGAAATAATAAATTTAGTAAAGGTGTAGAATATAAAATCCTCATACAAAAATCAGTTGTGTTTCTACATTATAACAACAAACTATTAGGAAAGGAAATTAAGAAAGCAACTCCATTAACAATAACATCAAAAGGAATAAAATACAGACAAATAAATATAACCAAGGACATGAAGGACCTGTATACTGAAAACTATAAATAGTCATAAAAGGAATCAATGACACAAATAAATTGAAAGCCATTCCATAATCCTAGATTAAAAGAATTAATACATTAAAATGTTCAAACTACCCCAATCTACAAATTAAAGAAACCCCTATAAAAATCCCAATGGCTTTTGTTTCAGAAATTAAAAATAAAAAATCTGATATTTGAGTTATTTGTGTGTGGAACAATTAAAGACCCCAAATAACAAAAGCAATCTTAGGAAATAAGTTTAAGGATGGAGACATCACTTTTTCATGTTTTCAGGATCTATTATAAAAATATAGAATTAAAACAGTATCTTATGAGTTATGATCTTCGTAGTTGTTTTACTGCCTAAAACCAGAAAAATGAAACATAGTAGAAATCTTAAAAATAAACTCATCCATATGTGATCAATTGATCTCCAAGAAGGATGGCAGAAATACGTGATGTGGAAAAGATAGTCTCTTCAATGAATGGTGTTGGGAAAATACTTGACACACAAATAATAAAATTATACTCCTTTCCTCTATCATACTATTATGTTTAGATGTAGTGTCCCCCAAACCTCACATGTGAAACAATGTAAGAAGTTTCCAAAGAGAAATAATTCTTAACCTAAACAGCAAATTAATTCCAGATGGGATTAACTGGGGCAAGTGAGGTGTGGCTGGAGGAAGTGGTTCATTGAGTGCATGGCTTTAGGATATATATTTGTACCTGGCAAGTGTAGGCCTCTCTTTCTCTCTGCTGACTGATCATTATGTGAACTGCTTCCCTTTGCCACACTCTTCCACCATGTTGTCCTACCTCATTTTGAGCCCTAAGGAATGGAGCCAGCCACTTATGTACTGAAACGTCTGAAAGCATGAATGCCTAAATAAACTCTTCCTCCTGTACAATTATGCTGGTCAGGTCTTTTAGTCACCACAGCGAAAAAGCTGACTAAAACACATACACACAAATCAACTCAAAATGGGTTAAATATTTAAATCTACAGAAATCCTAGAAAAAAAATCAGGTAAAAAGTTTCATGATTTTGACCTAGATAAAGATCTCTTGGATATGATACAAAAACCACAGGCCACAAAAGCAAAGATCCACAAGTAAGACTGCATTGAATATTTCCTTTTTGCACAGCAAAAGACATAATCAAAAGAATGAAAAAGAAACTTAAAAACAGGAAAATTGTAAGCTGTATATCAGATAGGAAGTTCATATTCAAGAACATAATGGAAAATTACAACTCAATGTGTTAAAAAAAAAAGAATGAAGGACTTGAATAGACACTTTTCTGAAGAAAGCATAGAATAACCAAGACAAATATAAAAAGAGAGTCACTAGAAGGAAATATAAAGGAAACACTTCCAGATATTGGTACTGGCAATGATTTTTTGGATAAGCACCCAAAGCACAGGCAACACAAGAAAAATAGACAATTAGGACTACATCAAACAAAGACAGTTCTGTACAGCAAAGGAAGCAATCACCAGAGTGAAGAGACAGTCTCTAAAATGGAAGAAAGTACTTGAAAACTATTCATCTGACAAAGAATTAATATCCAGAATATATGAGAAAGCATGAAAATCCAACAACAAAATTAAACAATCTGATTAAGAAATGGGCAAATGGGGCTGGGGTTGTGGCTTAGTGGTAGAGCACTTGCCTTGCATGCATGAGGCACTGGGCTCGATACTTAGCACCACATAAAAATAAATAAATAAAATAAAGATATTGTGTTCATGTACAAATAAAAGTATATTTTAAAAAAAGAAATGAGCAGATGATTTGAACAGACATTTTTCAAAAGAGGAAATACAAGAGACCAACAAATATATGAAAAATTGCTTAATATCTTTAGTCATGAGGGAAATCCAAATGAAAACCACAATAAAATATCTCACCTCAGTTAGACACAAAAATAATAAGTATGTGCAAGGATGTGAATAAAAATAAAACCTAAACACTGTTGGTGGCTATGAAAATTAGTGCATCCAGTGTGGAGAATAGCATGAGTTTCCTCCAAAAATGAAAATCACATATATCATATGATTCAGATATCCCAGTTCTGGATATAAATGTGTTATTTAGCTTTCTGTTATTATAAAAAAATTCTTGATATAATCAACTTATAAAGAGGAGATGATTATTCTGGTCACAATTTTGGAGTTTCCACACTGTGATCAATTGACTCCATTGCTTTTGGACCTGTGGTGAGGAAGCACACTGTGGAGTAAAGTGCTTTGGGAAGTAAAACTTCTCACTTCATGGTCTGGGAGCAATAGAGAGAGAGAAAGGAATATACTGGAGTTCTACAATCTCCTTTGAGCATATGCCCTCAATAACCCAAATGCCATTGATGAAACCTCCCTCCACCTTAAAGTTTCTACCATCTCCCTATAATGAGGATCATAGAGGCCTTTGGGAGGTATACTGGCATTTGGGAGACATTTCAGATCCAAACTATAGCAGTATACAAATGAAATGAAATCGGTATATCAAAGAGATACTTGCACTCTCATGTTTAATGTTTATTGAAGCACTATTCACAATAGCCAATATATGGAATCAAGTAAGATGGTCCATGAATGGATGAATAGATAAATTTAATGTGGTATATATGCAAAGTGGAATAATATTTGGAAATAAGAATGAAATCCTTTAATTTAACGCAAAATGGGTGAAACTGAAGGATATGATGTTAAATGAAATAAACCAAAAATGGAAAGTTGTTATATTTCATATGTAGAAGCTACCAAAAAGAGTAGTGCTTATCAGAGGCTGGAAACATGGTAGAAAGGGGCACAAAGGAAGGTTGGATAATGGGTACCAAAATGCAATAAAATAAAAGGAAAAAGTTCTAGTACTTAACAACCCAATGGGATGACTCTATTCCACAATAATATATGTTTTATGAAGAAGTAGAAGAGAGGAGCTCAAAGCTTCCAAACATAAAGAAATAATAAAGAAATGGAAAATCTAATTTTCTGGTTTGATTTGTACATGATACAAACATGTGTTAAAAGAATATAACGTATCCCAAATGTGTGTTACATATTAATTAAAATTAAATTGAAAAGAAAGAAAATATGCTCAACATTACCTATCATCAGGGAGGTGAAAATTAAAAACATAATGATATAACATCTCATACCTGTGAGGGTGGCAATTATCAACAAAACCAACTATAAAAGAACTGAGGAGGATATGGAGAATTTGGAACTTTTGTGCAATGATGCTATGAAGGTAAAATGGTACTACAGTGTGGAGTTTTCTCAAAAATTTAAAAATAGTGATGCCCTATGATTTGGAAATTCTCCTTTTGAGTATGCATTCAAAAGAACTTTGAGTAGATATTACCTCTCCCATGTTTATTGTAGCATTATTCACAGTATAGCCAAGTGATATGGTCTGCATATGAGGTATCCTCAAAAGCGCTTGAAACAATGTGTTACTGTTCAGAGGTGAAATGATTATATTATAAGCTGTAACCTAATCAGTGGATTAGTTCATTTGGTCTATTAAAATTTTTGAAAGGACTACTGTACTGAATGATAACTGTATGCAAGTATAGTGTGACTGGAGTAAGTATGTCTCCAGGTAGCTGCCTTTAGAGTTTATATTGTGTCAATAGTACCTTGCTTGCTGTCTCTTGCTGTCATCTGTCTTTCTGTTTCCCATTTCCTATGAACTAAACCACTTTCCTCTGCCATCCTCTTCCATCATGGTGTTTGACTTACCCTGGCCCCAAAGCAATGGAATCAGCCAATCATGGACTGAACTTCTGAAACTGTGAGCCAAAATAAACTTTTTCTTTTCTAGTTGTTCTTGTCAGGTATTTTGGCCACAACAATGTAAAGCTAATACATCAAGATATGGAAACTATCTACACGCTCATTAGTGGATAAGTGGATAAAGGAAACTTTATATATATATACAATAGAACATCATTCAATCTCAAAAAAGAAGTTTTGCCATATGTGACAACATGGATGAAACCATAAAATTATTTTGCTGTGTTATAACCCAGTCATATAAGAACAAATATTGTATGATTTTTTATATGAGATATCTAAAGTAGTCAAACCCATACAGAAAGAGAGTAGAACAGTAGTTGTTGAAAATTTCTGTTCAATGGGCTAAAGTTTTAGTTATATGAGAAAATATAGTGTTATTGCTATGAAACATTGTGTTTTTTATTCTGTAGTCCAAGTATTATCCTTTATAAATCACATGTACAAAAGCTGATTTTTTTTAGTTTAATTCCATGGAAAAATCAGGATATTGTTATTTTTGTGAAATACTATACTTAAAGTTCCACATAGCATGTAATTCATTTTCTAAAGACACAGGCATAAATGATGTTTACAACAGTGCTAGTTAAATGGCTGAATCCAAAATAGTAGTCTCTTCTTATCCAGTTTTGCTTTCTATAGTTTTAGTTACTCATAGTCAACCACTATCTAAAAATATTCAATGGAAAACTTTAGACATAAACTATTTCCAAGTTTTAATCATTCCAAATGATATGAGGAAACTCACACTGTCTTCTTAATTCTACACTGGACATGAATTGTCACTTTGCCTAGCACACACAAACTCTATGCCTCCTGCTCATCAGTCACTTGGTAGCTGTTTTGGTTATTATATTGACTGTCACAGTATTGAGTACTTGTATTCAAATAAGTATCATTTTACTTAACTCTGGTCCAAAATGGAAAGAAAAGTGATGCAAAGGAGGCACTAGGTCATAAAAATGTAATGACCCACCACCTCTGACACTATGTAGTAATACAGCTGGGCATATAAGAAAACTGTATATGTAGGATTTGGTACAATCTTAGGTTTTAGGCATCTACTGGTGGTTTTGGTACATATCCCCAGTGAATATGGGGGACTGCTGACACTTTACTTTTTTAAAAAAAATTCTACACAGCTTATTATAGCTTGATGAATAACAAAGTTGTAAAATATTTCTAAGAGTGATAATTTTGTGAATCAGGATAGTGTAATTTCTTTAATATATAGCATTCAACATTA
Organism: Marmota monax; assembly: GCF_021218885.2. Taxonomy (NCBI): domain Eukaryota; kingdom Metazoa; phylum Chordata; class Mammalia; order Rodentia; family Sciuridae; genus Marmota; species Marmota monax. Next base: position 2,352,398 of record NW_026694256.1, on the reverse strand, counting down.
CTATGTATATTATAGTCTCTAATGACACGTATATAAAATACAAAAGAATGAAATACAATTCTGAGAATTCTAAAAAAATTATAAATTTTAGTTGATAAAAATTGTTTAATGCTTGGCATGGTGGTGCACGTCTGTAATACCAGTAGTTCTAGAGGCTGAGGCAGGAGGATCTTGAGTTCAAAGTCAGCCTCAGCAAAAGTAAGGCACTAAGCAACTCAGTGAGACCCTGTCTCTAAATAAAATACAAATAGGACTGGAGATGTGGCTCAGTAATGGAGTGCCCCTACATTCAATCCCCACTACCTCCCAAATTATTTTATATCTGAGAAACATAAATCAAAGCTACATTGAGATTTCATCTCATTCCAGTTAGAATGGTAATAATCAAGAATACAAATAATAATAAATGCTGGTGAGGATGTTGAAAAAAAGGTAAGGTCATACATTGTTGGTAGGACTGCATATTATCATAGTCACTTAGGAAAGCAAAATGGAGAATCTTAAAATGACTAGGAATGAACCACCATATGATTCAGCCATTCCACTCCTTGGTATTTACCCAAAAGAACTAAAGTAAGCATACTATAGTGATAGGGACATATCAATGTTTATAGAAACACAACTCACCATAGCCAAATTATGGAACCAGTCCAGATGCCTGTCAATAGAGAATGGATAAAGAAAATGTGGGATACATGCAAAATAGAGTTTAATCAACCATAAAGAAGAAGGAAATTGTGACATTTGCTGGTAAATGGATGGAAATGGAGGACATCATCATAAGTGAAATAAGCTGGATTCAGAAAGTCAAAGGTCTTGTGTTTTCTCTCATATGCAGAAGCCAGAGTGAAAGCATGAGGAAAAGGAGTAGGGGGGGCATTCCATGAAAACAGAATGAAGATCAGTGGTGTCTAGAAAGGAGGCTTAGAGAGAGGGATGAGGGATAGGAAAATGAAAGAATCACAGAAAGAATTTGGCTAAATTATACTATGTATATATATGAATAAACCACAATGGATTCCACTTTTATGTAGATCCATGAACACCATTTTTTTTTAAAAAAAAAGCAATAAATAAATAGAAGGAAGACCAGTGGAACAGAGAAAGGAGAACAGGAAAAGGAGTAGAGGAGGAAAATAGAAGTTCTGGGGATTGAAATGGAGCATTATATTCCATATTCTGAATATGTCAGAATGAGTCCCACTAATATGTATAACTACCATGTGTCAACAAAACATATAAATATTCAAAAATTGATATATTGAAGATTATGCTTGCCTACATTAACGCCTTAAAAGTACTAAAAAATAAATACAGCCCTTACGTTGGCATGTTTTCAATGAATGAATTTCAGTTACCATCATCTAGTTAACAGCAGGTCATCAGCAAAGTGGTTCAAATTTCAGTTACAATAGCTATATCATCTGTGAGTAGTTGCATAGTATACAAGCATCACTATCTCTTCATTTTACAAATCACGGATGAGTGGCTTGATCAGAGAACAACCATGTTCCTTCTTTTAGTGGTCAGTTGGTAAGTGGTTATTACAGTTTGTTATTTTCATCATGAACAGACACAAAAAATGTGTAGCTATATTGTCTCCTGTTCTCTCAGTGATAAATCAAAGGGGCATTTAACAAAAAAAATAGAAAGAAAGAAAAAGAATAATTAAAATAAATATTGATCAATGAAGAGGGTTGTGCAATAAAACTTAACACTGATAATACTGAAAGAGAAATTTGAATAGAATTTGATTGCAATTATAGGAAGAAAAATAGCTATGGGAACGTTGTGACTCCACGCTATGTTGCTAGATAGGAAGCCTTATCTTAGAGACAGTGAATTTATTTAAATGAATGAGGAAAGTATGGTGAAAGGATAAAGATGTCTCAGAGGAAAGTATGCAAGGAAAATTTCATATTGAAAAATAGCTACGAGATAATTTGAAACACTAGAAGTGCAAAAGATAAAATGTTTGAAACTATTCCAAACTTATAAAGGAATATAATTTTCACCTTGACATGGAAAATATGCTAACTTTAAAAATTATATGAATAGAATTAGGCAACCACAGTTGAAATTATTTTTGATCATTTTTAATGAATAAAGCATTTTTTCTTCATGTTCCTAATATTTTAGTGTTCTGAGTAAATTCTAGTTTAATTTCCATTTTTATACTCATTTATAAAAACAGTTAAAGATTCTCTAATGTTTTGAAGAAAAAATTAAAGATCACAGAACACAATATATTTCCCATTGATAATTAACACTGCTTTGTATGGTTCCTATCCACAGTATCCACCCACTCTGTGTGTGTATGGTCCACACTCCCATACAATGTGAGTTTTATCTGTAGAATGGTAACATTGGTTACCATTTTTCTATGAAGTATTTCCATCACTCCAAGAAGATTTCCTGTTTTGTATCCTGTAAACTCTCTAGGAACACTAAATGTAACTACTGTTCTGATTTCACTCACCAAAGCCTATTCTACATATTTCATATAAATAGCATCATACAGCACATTCATTTTTTTACTTGCTTTATTTTACTCAATATAATATTTTTGAGATTCACATATTTGGAGTATATAAGATCATTGTTTATTTTTAATACTTCTTTTATATGCATATATACAGTGGAATTTTCTTCTATTTTTTGACAAATATAAATAAAGCTACATAAGAATTTCTTACAAGTATTTATTTTTGGATGTAGGTTTTATTTTCTTTTCATAAATATGTTAAGAATGAAATTAGTAGTTTATGGAATAAGTTTAGTATTATTAAAAAGTGTAACCGTGTTTTGAAAAATGGGCAAAATATTTATAGAACTATTGTTATCTAAAAATTCAACATATTCTATATATTTATTAGTTTTTGATATTGCTAGATATTTTCTAAATTAGTAATATGAAAAGTATGCATTAATGTATTATCTGAAGGATAGAATTAAGTATATTTCTAAGTTTTTAATTGGTGTTTGTATATCTTATATTGTGATCTATAAATTCAAAATCTTGTTCTTTGAAAAAAATAAATGAAAATAAACTAAAACATTTTTTTGCTACATGACACATTTAGAAAATTATGTAATTGTATACAACATAGGGATGTATTAAAAATGCTGCTCAAGGCCCAAAGACAAATTGGCTCTGTGCTGCTCTCTTTTTCTTCAAGTTAAGAGAGGATCCATTTCCTGAACCTGAATCAGCATTAACACCAGTCGAGTCATTTTTTCACAATCTTGAATCATGGTTACTACCTTGAATACATTTTTCAAGCCTTAAAAAAGATTTAAGGGTTATTGACAGTTCTGTTACAACAGAACTTATTTTCAAGTTCTTTGAATACAATAAAATATTTACAAAAATGCAAAATAGAGAAATTGAGAATTCTATGCATTGTTTCTTTATCCCTTGCCCCCAAATTAGAAATATTTTTTTTCATATTAGATTATCCTTATGTAGTACACTATAACCCCAGAAAAAAAATGAAGCATATATTTCAGGTATAAGGTGAAGTAGAACAAGGATATATTCTTGGTTGTGGGCATGTGTGTAGAAACCCATGTTATTTATCTCACTTGTCAAATGCAAATGAATTATAAAAGGGAAGAGTACAGGAGAGAAAACACATGGTTATAACTAAGCAAAGTGAAAGATGATTTGTTTCAATGACAAAAAGTTTGTCTATAATCAAAAATAGTAATACATTAAATCACTTAACAGACTTTAATCAGAAACACCTTTAACATAAACTAAGCAATGTCCTAAATTGACTGCAGTTATTTGTTTACTAGTAAGAGCCACTTCTTTCAGCTTCAGTGAGCCTCATCTTATTAATAAGCAATTGGATTATCTATGTAAGTTTCAGGAAGCATCATAATGTAATTAAAGCATCTTATGGTTTGAGTATACTCTACAGACATTGATTTATTTTAAATTAAATTTTGTTCCTGTTCCTCTTAACATAGAATTTCATAATATAATTTTCCTCTTGAAAATTTTTTATCTGGTTGATCCATAATTATCTATCATCTGCTAAACAAAGTATGGTAATGTAATACTCAACATAAGTACAATATCTCTTATGTTAAATGTAAGCTTCCCCAAATTTCCCAAATTTATCTTTGCACCTGTATCATAATATTTTCATAAATATTTAGTTCTTAGTTAAAAAACAAAACAAAAGAAAAAAAAATCTCTTCTGCTTTTTTTCCCTACAATTGCAGCAGTAGCAGCCATGTCACATTTTTTTTTTAATCCAATGGCTTAAAATAAAAGCACAGCTATTATTAATGTCTGGGGGAGTTTTTAATTTGTATTTGTTAATTTGATATAAACAGCTTCTGTTTTTTTTTTTTAAACAGGCCACCCTATTTAGTAACAACAAATTTTCACAGTCATAAATCAATGGGGTAAAAAATTTACATTTTTATTCTCTTTCCTAACACAGATATACTAGTGTTAAGAATCATTGAATGTTTTAATAGAAGATCCTTCAAAATTTCACTGACCCATAAAAAGCTCAGTATACTATATTCTACTTCATTTTATATTCTTTCACAAATGTGGTAAAGATTTTAGTTAGTTGTAAAAAAGACAAATTTTATTGTAAAAAATTAAAAGCTAGTTCTAATAATAGTACTAAATAGTATCATTTACAAGCTAGTTTTGTTTTGTTTCCTGGAGTAGAAAGATTTTATAAGGCTTAGTGCTATATTTGATTCAAGTTAACTGAAACATTTTAAAAAGATTAATTCAGCATTTTAAAGTCATCAATTAACAACTGTGTGTTCAAGGATTTTCCTAAGAGTTTCAGACAATATAAATTTTTATTTATTTAAATAATTACATTTTAAGAAGTAAAATAATAAAATCTTGAGCAATAATATTTATTATATTCAGATAGCATGTTAGTGCTAGTAAAAAAATATAAATGATTCTGGTCTTTAAGGAGGTTATAGTAAAGACAGAAATAGAAGTGAAAATAGTCATAATAAATGTGAAGTTAATACAAATATTAGTATAAAGAAGTATATGAAATACTACGTAGGGGAAGCCAGTGGGTCACTGAAAGAACATAGAATGGGAATAGTAGGATTTGTTTGAATATTTATTGTACAGAGATAATTGAAATTATGTCCAGATTAAACAAATTGGGAGGAAAAAAATAAAAACTCTTGTTTGACATTTGCTTTGTATATTGGATAGAAATGATAGATAATTTGGATTTAGACATACATAAAGGAGAGAGTAGCATGGTGGATGAAATACAGGCTATTATGTTGCAGTTTGATTTCATTAAGTAGTTGTACAGCTAGACACACGGAAATAAAGTAGTAATTTAAAATAAAAATGTAACAAAAGTGAAGATTGCATTACAATGGCACAACTTTAAATTTCAAGAAATACAAAATGAAAACAATATAGAAGGAATAAAAATTAAAATACAAGTATTAGAATATGTATCTGTTGCAAATACAAGATAACTATGACTATAGATAAAAATAGAATGGACAAATAAATAAAATGAGAGAACATTTGCATTTGCCAGTTGTAAAATATAACATGAACTAGGGAGTTAATTCAATCATTTACACTTGAGATATAACATTAAAACTTAGGAAAAGGATAAAATCATTTCTTTTAGTGCTTAGTATATATATTAAGTGGCATATCGAATCAAGAGAGAAACATAAACTAAACATACAGAATGTCTAAATCAATAATAATGAAAATACATGCTTGACCCTGTATAATAAATTAAATTAAAACTATGATAAAAATCATAGTTTTAAATACTTAGAAAGATAAGATATATGAATAAATTATAAATTAATAAAATTAAAAACAAAGCAGTTGTAAAGATTAAGAAAGTAGAGAAGTATAAGACATTAAAGTGAAAAATATTTTTTAATTCAAGAACAGAATCATTAGTAAATCTGACGTAAATTAGATGATCCATTTGTGATAAGAAAACAACTTTCAGTTGAGCTGGAAGCTCAATAAACAAATTACCACAAGAGAAAGTGTTTAAGGGGTTATCACACAAAAAAATACAATTGGCCAATATGTTTTCATAGGGGAATTTTCTTGAACATTCAGAATGCAGAAAAATTTATATGACATTTAAAATGATCCAGATCACATAGCATTAGGGAAAATTTCAAACTATTACCTGAAAGAAGTATAGCATTGATATATAAATTTTATACACACAGAAGATAACAGAAAAACAGAGAAATCTCTTGAAAATGTCATTGTAAATCCCAAAATATAATATTAACAACCTGAATTCAATGCTTGAATGGCATGCTAAAAATATGTAGTATGACAAAATAGACTCTTTCATAGAATGAATCCAAGGGAGGATTAATATTAGGGAATTTATTAATATAATTAATCATTATGAATAGATGTAAGGAGACAGAAAAACATAACATTACTTTTATGTATCTTCAAAACATACTTGAAAAAATCTGACTTGTTACTCTTAAATAAATGATTTAAGTTAGAAACTAAATAAAAAAGAAATAAAAGATAATCTTTAATGTTTATGATGAATAGTATGTATATACAATATTTTGTAGATTGTTAGATATTGTATTTTGCATATTTCATATTATATGTTATATAATATATATGCCAGTCACTGAAATCAGCATTCTACTTAATGGGTAAACAAAAGAGGTATTTAAGTTTTTCTTTTCTTTTCTTTTTTCTTTTTTTAAAAATTATTATTAAGAACAGGAAATGGGAGAAATATTCATATTGAATATATTATTTTGTACCAATGCACTGGAACAAGAAATACTAAAAAAATGAAAATAGGTAAAAATGTTTTAAATTTCAGATGGTATGGCAGTATAATAAATTCAATGAAATTTTAAAATAAAGCAAAAATGCAATAAAACAGTTTACTATATAAACAGGACATAATATTAACATACAGTATAATAAGTTTATGTCAACACATAATAACTAGTTGAGGAAATTTTACCATAATTACAATATAAACACATATTTAGAAACAAAAATAAGTTTAGGAATTAAATTTTCAAAAAATAATACAAGTACAATAAATAAGTTTAAACACTTGTGAAACTAACAAATAAAAAAATATTGGTGGTTCTTAAACAGTACAAATAAGCATTATACATATGCCAATTCTCTCAAATAAAATATATAAACACATTACGATCTATACAGATATATGTGCAATATATGTATCAAAACACCATATGGAATCCCATTAATATGCATATTTTTATGTTTTTGTATATCAATTAGAGATAAATTAATTAATAAAAATAATCTCACCATGATTATATTAATATCATACAAACTTGATTCAGGAGAGATACATAGCCAGCAATCAAAAGGGCTCTCTCGTAAGTATAATAGTATAAATTAATTAAGAAAATTTAAAAATCATTATATCATTCACCTAAAAAGAGATATATAAAGCAAACATAGAAGTGTAAAAGAATAGAAAATTTGTGATAATAATCAGGGATCTTCACAGCTCTCTCAATGATTGATAAGACAACCATACTGAAAATAAGTAAGAATATAAATACATGAACAACACAATCCCCCAAATTTATGTAACTGATTTTAATATGATATTTCCTATATATTCAGTTATTAAAAATCTGTGTTTAGAAGAAAAGACATATATTTGGAGAATATGAGGAAAAGCTGGGCATTTGTATATTTGAGGTTTTAAAAGTTTTAGTTAAATGTACATGATATAACATGTAGCCATTTTTTAAAATCTATTGTTTCATATCATGAAGTACATTCACATTATTCTGGTACTATCACCACTGTCCATATTCATACCTTTTTTATCTTCTTAAACATGCAATGTACCTGTTAAACAATTCCTCTTCATTTACCTCTACATTCAGTCCCTGGCAACCCCCATTCTATTTTCTGTCTCCATGAATTTGATTAATTTAGGTACCTTTTATAAGAGTAATCATAGTATCTGTTCTCTAATGTTTAACTTCTTTCACTTAGCATAATGTCTTCTTGACTCATCCAGATTGTAGCAAAATTTCCTTCTTTAGAAGGCTGATTAATATTTAATTGTATGTATGGATCGTGGTTTACTTATCCATTCACCTATTAGTAAACATTTGTTTTGCCTCTACTTTTTGGATACTCTGAATAATTCTGCTATGAACATTTGTGTACAGATTCTTGTTTAAATATCTACTCTCAATTCTTTTGATATTACCTAGAAGTGAAATTCTTGAGTCATATGATAATTCTATACATATTTTTCTTTTTTAGGAACCATCATACTGCTTTCTGTAATGGCTCTAGAATTTTATGTTCCTACTAGCAGAGCACAAATGTTCCAATTTATCCATATCCTTGCCCAAACTTGTCATTTTCTTTCTCTTTCTTTTTTACTTTCTTTTTATTCCTTTCTCTCTCTTTCTCACTCTCTTCTTTCCTTCCTCCTCCTCCTCTTTCTTCTTTTGACAAGAGCCATCTTAAGAAGTATGAAGTGATAGTTCCTTATGATTCTGATTTACATTATCCTAATAACTTGTAATATTGACTATCTTTTCATATTCTTTATTAGTCATTGTTATAGATTCTTTAGGGAAGTATTTATTTAAGTCCTTTGTCTATTTAAAAAATGAGTTATTTGCATTTTGACTATTAGTAGGAGTTATTTATTCTGGATTTCAATCCCTTATCAAATATGTGACTTGCAAATATTTTCTCCCATTTCCTTTTCAGCCTGATGGTAGTATCCTTTAATGCATAAAAATTCAATTTTGATTTAGTTCAACTTACCAATTCTTTTTCTTTTGTTGCGTTTGCTTTTGGAAACCTGTCCAAGATATTATTGCCAAATCCAATATTAGGAAAATTTCCCCCTACGTTTTCTTCTAAATGTCTTATTGTGTCATCAGATAATTGGAAGTATCACTATAAACTGGAGTTTATCACTATATAAAAATATAAGTGTGTGTGTGTGTGTGTGTGTGTGTGTGTGTGAGAGAGAGAGAGAGAGAGAGAGAGAGAGAGAGAGAGAGAGAGAGACCGTGTTTGTGTTTTTGTCCACGAAAAGGGACTGATAGAAATAACACCTTAGAGCAGTATGTGTAGTATTTGGTTCCAGAATGTAGTTTCCAAATAGCTTCCTCTACTAAGGGGACACTAAAACAGGAAAAGTATAGATTTGGGCAGCAAAATTAAGTGAGTGAGTCTAAGTTATCTTACAATAGAAGGCAAGGATTTCTCAAAGACTAACAGACCCATAACAAAGAGACACTAGATTCAGCTTGAAAAGTTTACCACTAGCAAAATTTTTGATGTTTGTGTATCAAAAAATATTAATAGTATTTGTATTATAAAGAAATAAATACTATAAATAAAGAAAGGAAGGCAGAATTTGAAATTGTTTTTGCAAATCCCAACATATAATTGTTTCATGAAAGGATTAATAATATTTATCTATTAACATTTTTGTGTTGGGAAGAGAATAATCATAGAAAATGTCAATTAGTTAAACAAAAACTTTACAAGGCAATATTTCTCTGTTACCACCTTGACCAAGTAATCAAACCTAGCATTACTGTCCATGATACAACTAGAAGTTTCTTACTTCTTGAATAAGAAGTACGAATCATCACCATAATAATATCCTTACCACAAATATTAGAATAAGACAAAATTAATGCAAATATAAGACATTTTCAAAGATATCTGACCAAAACTCTTCACAAATACATATTGTAGGAAAAAGTAGAATAATATTTAGGCTACAATTAAAAGAAACTAAAAATGCATAAAAACTAAATGTAGTGAGTAAATTTTCATGGATTCCTGAACATAAAGGAAAATATACTATAACAATATGGAGAGGAATATTTGAAGAGTTTTAAATATGGACAATAGAGTAAATTTATGATTGAAAAATTATTTTAGAAGCAATAATTGCCAATGTATTATGAAGGAGGATATCCTGCTTATTAGGAGTTGAATGTTGAAATATTTAGAGAAGTGACATATTTTGTGAAACTTTTAGATGGTTTATCAAAAAAAATTAGAAAGTCAAATGTCATGTGTAAGAAATTGTTCACTGCTATTTTTTCAAGTTTTCTTAAGTTTTAAAACTGACACAATGTTTCAGGAAGAGAAAGAAATACAAATTATAATAATATCCCTATTATTCCCTTGGTGTGAAAGCATGGGAAAATTACCCTGTTTAATCTACCCCATAGCATTATATTGTAAATGACACAATTCCTGAAAGAGACATAGTACATAAATGGCCATAGGTAAATGTCTATTCATATTATTAGATTTGGTAGTAATATCATTGCCATATTGGAGTTTTATCAGTTGGGGATTTATGGTTGATAATGCTTGAAAGTTAGTCATTTGAAATTGGCCTTTAATGCTATAAATATGGGATGACTACCAAACTCACAACTACGTAAAGAAAATATAACAGCACAGAATTGATTTTACATATAAGTCTATAAATAAATTCCAGTGGCTCATATAAGGTTGTCAATGAAACACTAAATCATTTTCCAACTAGCCAGCTAAGTACTTCTCATAATCTTAAAATGAAATTTAATAATATGAATGGTGAAACCATCATCACTGCCTTCTCGGAATCCATCAGGAACAGAAGGCACTGTCAGCAACCTAAGAAACTACTTGCAGAAATGACCCCACTAAAGGCCTTGGAGCCAAAGGGTAATTAAAGTTGGGCTCTAAGCCACATGTGAAAAGTCCATTTTATCCTTTTAATTAATGATTGCATTACTACCCCATCCTGCTGCACTGTGAGACCCTGGCAGAATTAGCACCACTATAAACCACATTAAGACAAGTTTCCATCACCAGCATGGCTAACACATAGTTAGTTTAATTTTATGAGGCCATAAATAGAGATCATAACATTGTAATATTGTTGAGTATCAACATCGGCATTTTCACTGTAGAGCAAGGAAGCAGTTCACAAAACAGGTATTTACAACGGCCTTGGAAGCGCTTCAGTCCCAAAGATGTTGATAACTGAGGGAGCTTCGTGTCATACACCACCTATTTTCTATTGCATGGATTCTGGGTGATTTAAATTTATGTTGCATAAAATGTGTCCATGCAAAATTAGCTTTTTCATTATTACAGAGTGAGAGAGTGACAGCGAGGCGAGAGAGAGAGAGAGAGAGAGAGAGAGAGAGATAGAGAGAGAGAGAGAGATAGAGATAGATAGATAGATTCTGGGGTATCTGTGAACATTTCCTGTTTATTATTTTCATTTGACATAAAGCCATTTACCTTAGCACAGAAAGAGGCTTAAGCATTATTACCTCAATGTACACCATTATGTTTATTTTTGTTGTTTTGGTTTGGTTTGTTAGGTCGGTTGGGTTTTACTCCTCTTAAGCATACTCTACCCAATTAACTGATGCAAATCTAGAGCACAATTTGTCTATTTATCAATCAAATTTGCTCAGAATTTCAGTGTTATCTCTGAATTTTAAGCTTAAGAGACAAACATTTAGAATGGTATTTCACAAAAGAAAAATGAATATGTACAATCAGTTCTGTACAGTCACTTCACGCTTGTTTGAAAACCAAACATTTCTCCCAATAAGATTGATATAGTAGGAAATCATTTAAGCATTACTCAGTTTTAATTTTTGTATGTGCCATTTTATTCAGAGGAAACTTTTGATGAAAACAGAAACTTTCAACCTAGCTGAACTGAACTACATAAGACTATACAAAGTGCATAAAACTTGAGCACCTACCAGTACTTCAGTTCATTACCCAGAAAGAGTTTGTGTGTGTTTCTGTGTGCACATGCATGTGAGTATTAGGATGGACTAGAATAGAAATTGTATGATGTCCATTTGAAGGACATCTTCATGTTTAGACAGACACTGAAGAAAGGGAAGAAATACCAAACAGAATAGAGTAGGTTCAGAAATATCATGGGAAATGAGCCCAGATGACACAGGAGAGTTTAGCCTTCTATAGGAATAAGGCATTTCATTCATTGTAATAGGAAAGGAGGATGGGTAGGACCCAGGATGACTCACCATCCCAGTACAGTAAAATATGGTGGTGGTGTAACTTGTTTTGCATCTTCAACTATCATTACAGAATTGAAGTCTGGGTTGTCTGCAGAGAATCAGGGGAACAGGGTGGAGTCAGCAGTTTGATGAAAAGAACAGGGCTGAACCTTTGAATGATAACTAACAGGGACAATGTAGTGAACTTGTTGTGCAGTGCCCAGCTGAGGATTGTCAATTCATGATGATACCAATATGCTGTGCTGCCATCCTTATTTCAAATGATATATATTTTGAATTTTTCCCATGTCATTAAATATTATATTCTAACATTATATTTGAGGGCTGCATGTAATTCATTTAACTGAAACTATTGCTGGCAGTTTATCCTCCAGATTTCTCTGTCATTACCAGTTAGATGAATATCTTGGCAACTTTACATTTAAACTAATCTAGGATAATTTTCTTAGGATAAATTCCTAAAAATGGAAGGGCAGGAAAAAACATAATAGTGAAATTTGCGTTTTTGAAAAATACAAAAATGTAAAAACTGTAATTATTTATATTTATGTGTAATATAAATTGTAATGCATTCTGCTGTCATATATACCAAATTAGAATAAAAAAAAATTAAAAAATTCTGAATTTATAATGAGAACAATAATTTCTTTCTTAGTTCACTTTCCTTAGTTCACACTTTCTAAACAGAAGAAATCCTTCCACTGTTTTATCTAATTTTCCTAGTATGTTCCTCTCCATTTCTATGTTTTTCTATGCTGTTTATATGGACACTTCAATTTTAGATGTTTGTTCTTAGCAATTTTCCTTTTGGAAACCTCTGGGTAACTCTTTGTTCTACAGCTCTCTTTACCTGACTCACAACTGGAGACACAGTACTTCAACATTCAGTGTACTTCTTTTGTCTTTTTCTTGAGGATAGAAAAGTGGTCCTCCAGTTGTTTTAAGAGAAATGGTACACTAGAAGAAAGTCTTCTGAGTTCATGCATATCTGAAACTTCTATCCTTGCACTTGATTGATAGTTCATTTGCAATGAATGACAGAGGTCAGATTTCTGATATTTAGTTATTAAGGAAATTTTTTTTATATCTTTTTTTTGTTGTTGTTGTTTTATTTTTGACCAATTGATTGCTATACGAGATATGCTCAGATACAATATGCTCTCTTAACTTTTCACAGTTCTATTTAGACTCCTAGTTTTACCAGTCTATTTATCATCTACCTTCCTTCCTTTTATTCACCCCTTGTTTCTTCCCTTCCTCTGTTATCTCAGAATAGCACTCCAAGGTCATTGTTATACAGTATTCTGGGGTTCATTATGATTCTTGTGCTTTCTGCAACATATCATTTTTTTTCTAGCTGTTTTTGCTCTTCACTTATCTTTGGATTTTAGGTACTTCTCTGTCATGGTCAGTATGCATATGACTGTCATTCTATTTATATTTCTAAGTGTTTAAATGTCTATGAATCTTTTTTCTGTCTTTAATTAAATTTAGGAAATTATCTCATTGTACTTTATAAAAAATTTATCCCGCTTTTCTTTTTCATCTCCTCCTAGAACTCTGACTTATAAAAGTAAAATATGTTGTTATTTTCCCATAGACCATCAAGCTCTGTTATTATGCATTATTTCCTCTTTTCCACAATTTAAAAGTTCTAGTGATTTCTCATCAATGTAACCAATTCTTTTGTTGTTGTTGTTGTTGTTATTATTATTATTATCATTTAAGTTTTTTTTTTAGTTGTTGATGGATCTTTATTTTATTTACTTACACGTAGTTCTGAAAATTGAACCCAGGGCCTCACATATGCTAGGCAAGCACTCTATCGCTAAGCTACAACCCCAGCCCTTTTCTGTTATTATTAATCTCTTGTTAAAACCATCCAGCATTTTTTTTAACTTTAGATTTTATTATCCGTATGAGAACTTTAAATTTGGTCCTTTATTTCAGCAGTTTTTCATTTTCTTACAGCATTTTTCATTCATCATAAGCAAGTTCTCCTTTCTGTTCTTACACATGCTTTTAAGATCCCCTTAGTAACTGAAATATCTCATCTTGATCACCTCAGGTTTAAATCTCCATAGATTGCTTTTTTTCTTACTTGAGTTTATGTTCCTCTTTAAAAAAATATTTTATTTTGGCTTATATCCTATGCATTATGAATTAGACATGTAGAGATTCTATTTTCTTATGTTTCCTAAATATTGATGTGGCTTATTTTATTATTTTATCAGTTACTTTAGTTGAACTCAATCTCCAAATTCTCCCTCCCTTGTGGTGAGCACTAGCTAAAACTCCTTTTAGCTCTTTACCCTTAGTGGGATGCTTTGAGTTCACTCCATTCATATATAATTTGAGAATTTACTATTGATTTATTCAGAGTTTATGAGCATAATATTAGATTACTTCTTTGTGCCTCTCTCATAAGTTTGTACATTTACCGATTCCTAACTGCTGCATTGTTCTCAAACTCGGTCCTCTGATTCCTCAACAAATTAGGTCATCAGTATTCTTTCTAATTTTGGTGATCCCTCTAAAGCATGGCATGGGAAATATTTTCTTACACAAAACTGGAAAACTTAACCTGTAGTTTCTTTCTGATTTAGTTCACTCTTCAATACTTTTGTAAAATTGATGAACAATTAAAAATTTTGTCATATGTAGGAGCACTGGTATGATATAAACTACTTCAACTTTACCAGGAATGAAACATTCCAATTTCGATGTATATAGTATTACATATATCTTATTCAATCTTCAATTTAAAACTTGTATTTTGGTTATTTTGATTGTATTGGTCTTTGGTCATGACCCTCATTTCATATAATCTATTTAAAATTTATGTCATCTCTATCCCCCAAATATGTGTTTTATTTCATCACAATATTCCTCTTATTATCACCTAAACTATCATCATCTCTTGTTCTTACTGACACAAAAGATTTTTAATAGGTCTCATTGATTCCATTGTTTCCTTATCATATCTGGTCATGTCCATTAGCTAGAATAATCTTCAAAACACAGAAATCACATTATATCACCTCTATATTAAAACCCTGTATTAGTTTGTTATTGACATTAAAATGAATCTCAATGTCTACATCACAATTTAATTTTTTTTTTTGTAGAATCAGACTCCATTAATCTCCTTGATCTAAATTCCTAACACCTGTTTCCATATTTTCCTATGTATCACATTAGTCAATTTATACCTACCCCAGAATGCTTGCTTTTTCTGTACTGTCTGCCGGGAACAATCTTCCACCAAATCCTTAGGAGGCAGTCTTTCTTTATTCCTTCCTCTGATCTCAGTAAAACCTTTTGCTAAGTATCCTGATGAGGGTAGACATTTAGACCTTGTTTCCCCTATTCCATTTCCCTTTCTATCTTCTTCAACTCAGGAGGATTTTTCTGGCTTTGTTTCCTTGTTTATTTTTATATGGCTGTATACTTATTTTTGAATGTTTATTTTGATATATATTAAAATATGTAATTCACATGTAAATATATATAGTATATATGTCTGTATATCTTTATCACACTATATCAACAGCTTATAGAAGATAGCTTTAGCATGTGGTGGGTCCTTCATAAAGACTTGTTTAATTAATTGCTGTCAAACTGATGTTATACTAATTAAAAATTCTCTTAAATTTTTGTTAGTAGTTTGTTATTTGGTACTTTAAGCTGTTCAAAAATCACATGTTATTCAATAGATATAGGTAAATATTATTTATTTTTTATTATATCACAACTTCATATTTATTTTATTTGTTAACCAACAAATTTTTGGATTCTAAATTTTTGCTTAAAATAGAATGAAAAGAGTTTCACATATATCCTCATTTAGTAAAACTAGATATCTCAGAATCTGGTGCAGCAGGGTCTAGTTTGAAGTCAATTTTTAAACCAAGAAAAAGCAGAAAACATAGCATAGATATTAAAATACTTCAATGATTTTATATATATATATATATATATATATATATATATATATTTACCTTCCCACAATTAAGCAAAAACTATTTCATTTAAATATTGCATTTATTTTTGAGAAAATTATAAGGCTATAAATCCTACAGGGTGATTATATTTAAAAGATTGGAGATACAGTATATATCTTTTTCTAAATAGAAATAATTGGCATAACATAATTGACTTAATTTTTTTTAAACTAAATTATTGGTGCTTAATAAATTGATGATTTTGTTTGTTCTTTTCAGAGGCTTGAGTATTCCCAAGGGTGATCTCATCAGATATTAAAATGCCATGGGAAATATTTTAAAACATTGCATTCTTCTCTGCAAATTTCTATTTTTAAATATGTTAAATGTCTTCCTTGGTGATTTGATGATGAAAAGTGTACACAAATAGATTGCCTTTGTTATTCATCCTAATTGAGATTACCTCTTCTTGGGAGAATTTGCTTCATGTAATTTTCATGTTACAACTGGTGAAAAGCTAACTTTTTCTGATTTTTAAAAAATAAGTGTTGCTTTTTTGCTTTACAGAGAAACTCAGTTTAATGGCAGTTTGATAGCTTTTTTCCTGGTGATAAAATGAAATTGATCAAATAGTACATTAGAGCTTTTAAACTTGGAAACATTCAGTAACCTACAGGGAATTCTGCTTCATGAGTATATGATTTGTCAAGACTATTGCATGTACAGCAGGATTATTCATAGTAAAACTCCAGTCTACCTGGATCAGGTTGCATTTCTGCTTTTTTGTCTCTATTTTGCCAAAATGACTTACAAAGGCTGTGATTTGAGGTATTTGTCTCATGAGAATTTGGTGTTTTTACTTTCAAATGATCAGATCCCAAAGGACTCAAGGCAGTATCTTCTTAGAAATCAGGTGATTCAGTTCCACATAATAGTAGTTCAGGTCTCCAATAATTTCTCAGAGACTTTCCCAAAGATACAGTCATTACCAGAGACACAAATGTCAAGAAAAATGAGCCCATTATACCTGGTAATTTGCATTTGGAAATATTGCTAAAAGACTGTATAAACTTACTTTACAAATTTGCATATATCCCATTTAATTCCATAATTTCCACTTCCAGCATGGGTTATTCTATACACATTTTATGAAAAAAGGAGAAATTGAGAAGTAGATTAGATAAGAAAACATTTCTATCATTAAATACTTTCAGATCACCTCTTAACACTGTAATTTTGTGAATTTTTTGTGCATTATGAATTACTGGACTGAACTGTTAACAGTGTATGGAATTTTTCAGGGTATGTTTACAACTTATATTTTTAACAAATATCCTCTGAAAGAGAGATGGGATCTCTATTACTTGTAAATATTTCCTCCATTTGTGTTGTCATCTTAGTGTTTTCTCTTCCTGTTGCTGACAAAAATCACCACATTAACACAATTGCCTGCATTATGATGACAAAATTATGGCATTGCATCAGCAGACCATAAAGAAATGGCTCTATTAGTAAAAATATTACTTTACAAATTGGATTCCTCTATTATCTTTTGTAGAAAGGATCTATTACATGAAAATATATCAAAGTACTTCTAAATATAACAATACTTTTTACTTGTGTTTAGCTGGATTGTTTATTCCATCACGAGAAATCCTGCAGTATTTATCATTTTAGAGTGCCATTTGTTTGTACACAGTGTTGAAAACAATACACAACTGTCAAATCATCCAGAAGATGTGTTGTTCTATTTTCTCCTCACCAACACTTTCTCTCACTTCCTTCAAAAGAAATACTTAGGAGCATCAGAATACAATAATCTTGGAAACTATTGTACTGTTGTCTTCAGAGAGAATACTGAAGGCAACTGTTTAAAAATAAAATGATCCAGAGGGACATAACTTGATCATTCCAATTTGCAATTGAATAAAAATGTCTCTTCTTTATAAAAAAGATTATTCATATTCATGAAATCTGTGGGCAATACAGTAAGGGCTCAATAATATTTAAAAATATGAATAAGTCATACCAGCATGAAGACAGGGTAAGGGATAGATAATCATCCTAATTATCTTTTTGATTTAAAGAAATAGTATTTTCTGAATTAAGGCCAGCTTCCCTCATTCAGTCATCTATATTTGTGACTGCACTGAAAATCCAAAGTGTAAATATTTCTGTTGAGTAAGGGAAAAATAATTTTAAAAACATTTGCCCTTCCATTACTGAAAATTTCACTGTTTTGCTCAGCCACTATGCCATTTTTGTTCTGATAGACTAAGCTGAGAGTTGCACAAAGTAAGGCTACAAAATTATATATAATAATCACCTTTGACTTTTTCCCCTCAAATTTTAAGTAAGGTGGTATTCAAATAATAATGAACCATATCACTAAAAATGTCTGATGCATTTCTTTGTCTTCACACTGATACTGAAAAGTGAAAATGAAAGTACTTCATTAAAGGTCTTTAAATAGGCAGTGAGAGTGTTTGTTCTAATCGTTCTCTTCCTTTTTAAGATTGTTTTGGCCATTGTAGGTCCTTTGAATTTCCAGATGAATTTTAGAATCAGCTTAATGATTTGTATGGAAAGCTTGCTGAGATTTTTATTGGGAGAATCATTCATGGGGCACCACTGCAGATTAAACATTTTTGGCAGGAACAGGATTTCCATGTTACGCTGTGTCAGTAGGTACCACATAATGTTCAGTTGTCTGACACTTAGTGATCCATTGAGATATATCACACTGTTATGCTGTTATCAAACCAATTCCTCCAACATTGCATTTTCTTTCCATTAAACGTTAAGTAATCTTGTGAGATAGTAACTTGGCTTCATGGAAAAATATAATTTTCCATTAATGTTTTCTTTATTGGTTTAATCTTTAAGAATTGTTTTTTAAACAAATGAAGAGGAGTCCAATTAACAGACACCTCATCTTGCTGTGTATTTATTCCTGGCCTCCATATTCCAATGATTAGAACTGGAATTTACATGTTAAGTTTTTTTATTTTTTATTTTTTGAGAGAGACCTGAAGTTACACAGATGTTAATTAGCACACTGGCTCCACCATTGACCAGATGTGTTATACTGAGCAAGTTTTTTTTTTTTTAATATTTCTGAGTGTCTATGTTTATATTACTAAAATTAGGACAATATCTTTTACTTCCTTTGGTTGTTCAGAACACTAACTGGCACATGAAATGAGCAATACTGCATTTATTGAATACCAACATGCAAAAACAAAATGTGCTTTCTCTAATTCATAACAAAAATTCCTACAAAGATAGCCCTTTTAATACCCATTTCACAAAAGCAAGACACAAAAAGATCAAGAGACTTGCTAAAGATGATGCAACTGTTAAGGGGCAGTGCTGGAGCTCAAAGCAATTCTGTATGATGTCGTGGAGGGTATGATTTCTATGTTTTAATGCTGTCTCTATGACCACATATAAAGGCAAGCTTATTGCATAGGCTCTGGAGTGTTTGACCTAATAAAGTGTTCAGGACCCATTGCCATCATTGTTTATGAGAAATTGATACTGGAAGAGGAAAGGTCACTGTATATCAGAATCATTCACCTTTGTCATTAATTAACATGTCATCTACTATCCATCCTTTTAAACTTTCCCAGATGGTCTTCTATTAAAGCAGGAATCAAAATTATTTTACCCCTTCTACTTCAGGCCATGTGCAAATGCTAAGTGGGATAAGACCTTCCAAGTGCTTTGTGCTCTGTGAGTTTGTGAAGCTTGTGAACAAATTCATATTACCCTTTTTGCTACTTCAGCCATTACAAAATCCAGGTGATGTCTGTAGTAGGGGACTGTAGTCAGAGTCATATGATATGTTCCCTAAAGCACCTGTAGTAATAGCTTTACTAAATATGGCCACCACACTGGCATCATGTTTAGTCAATAAACAAGAAGCTAATGTTAATGTTATTTATTTAATATAGGTCACTTGGCTCATTCATATGACATCAAAATATGCTAGATATCCTTGTTTACTTGCCATTTTTGCTCTGTGTGTTTTCTTTTAAGGTGTCCTTGCTTTAAAAGACATTTTTAATTCTCAGGTATTATTTTTAATAATCTTAAGCATAGGTACTGCGTAGCACAAATAAAAAATGACTTGATTTCTAAAACCTAAATGTAAATTACCATTAACAATTTCACCTATGAAGTACAGTGCTATATGCCCTTGACTTGTAATTGCTATTTGACAGCTCTTCATTGTGAAAGGAAAAGGCATTTTTAGGAGAGAAAAGGAAATATTCAGGATGAATATTAATCCTAGGACCAATGTTTGAACTTCCTTCCTTTTAGAAATATCCATCACCTGTATAAATTGAAAGGACTTTTAAAAAAAATTTTCAACACTCTCCTCAGCACCAATTCTTCATGACAACAACAACAACAACAACAACAAAAATACAGAAAAAAATTAGAAGGAGAACAAGTTATTGGGGGAATCTCAGTAGTTCTAGGGTAGAGGCCAACAAATCTGTGGAAGAAAATCATTGGTACTCTGAATGAGTATCAAAAGTTTATTTCAAACACATTTCCTTTATGTATAGTATAAGGATCCTCTTCTTAATGCTTGTAGTCGGTAGAAACAGAAAGCAAATTATGTCCTTTTCTCAAGAAACATTTGATAAGAGAGGGTAAAACTAGGAAGTGGGATTTTGAAGAAGAAATCCATGAAGGAATTATTCTAACTGAATCTGTAAATGGTTTGGCCAAATAATCTTGAATTTCCTTTGTAATTCTTTACTCCAATAATTTTAGTCTATTCTATAATTGTGGAAATATGATAAGAAAAATGAAGCAACATATTCAAGTATAGTTTATTCAAGTGATAAATATAATAAATGAAACATATTACATATTCTCTCATTCTATGATGTGGCATGCTTCCCTTACTATTTATATTACTTGGGAAAACTACAACAAAATAAATTATTGCATTATTCATTTATAATAAAACACTATACCATTTCTCAAGGGGAAACATATTATTCTTCCCCTGTCCATCACTGAATTAATCATTACAATCAGGAAAAAAAAAAAAAAAAACACCTCTTGACTGTTTACATAAAAGGCTCAACAGGCCATGGAATTCAAAATACTATAGAATCTAATCTTTAGTCTTCTTTCTGCGAATAATGTGCCAAACCTATATATTTTATGCTCCATTTTTGTATACTTTCTTTCTGTACACATTTTCTAGTCCTTTGAGTTATCATAATTTTCTTACTGTATCATTCAGAGCAATGTACTTCTTTCTAAAGTTCTTCTGTTAACAATCTACATATCCTATAAAGTCTCACTCACATTCAATGACTTGCATGTTATTACCTCAAGGTTATCCTTTCCTCCATCATTTTACCACATAGGTCTTTATGCTCATATCATAGCCCTCAATGAGCTGTTTCTGTGTTGTGTTAGTTATGCTCATATCTGTTTTTACTGGTAGAATATGCACTGTTCCAGGATAGGGAGTGTCATCTAGTTGAATTCCTCGCAGTATTTAGCACAGTGTCTTGATTATAGGAGATAGTAAAGGGATTTATTGCTGTATGTAATTACTCAGATGCTGAATATTTAGTTTTTAGAGATCCATTTCCTTAGTATGAAATTTCTACCATTGAAATTTCTTCAATTGGAAAGGTTTTCATCAGAGTGTATTTTGGAAGAAATGAGAATTCCATGAAAATCATTTTAGCTATCTAAATTATTTTAACTTTCCAGTTAGACACTTATAATTAGAGCATTTTTTAAAATTAGAGTATTTTAATCTTATGCTTTGGATTGTCTATAAATTATCTACAATTCTGTTTGGTAAGGAATTTGGCCTGGTCCAAGAAAAACAAAAATAAAAACAAAAAAATAGTTTTTTTTAATCTTCAAATCCTGTGTGGTAACCTCTTAACACTCGAAATTTTATAATAGAAATGTTTACCTTAGGAAACTAAACCTGGTAGTTTTATGCCCAAATGACCCAGGGTTGGGCTATATTTAATGGTCTAAGTTTGAAAAATGACTATACCAGAAAGAGACCAATCATGTGATACAGTTTTGGGGAGTTTGGCCACACAAGATTAGGTCAACCTTCTGAATGAGTGCCAGAGGTGGCATCCAATCCCAGGGGCAATGAATCAATTACTCATATCTAAGAAACAAAACTTCAAAGTATATACATCCATATTTCAGTGAGCTTTCTGAATTGCAGAACTATATACATACAATCACATATTGGTGAAACAGGTAAATGAATCTTTGTGTTCTGAGCCCTTTTGAATTCTGACCTATGCATTTCTTCCCTTGAAGGGTTCTAATTTGTATTTCTTACCTGCAATAAACATAACCACGAATTTAATAGGTTTCATTAAGTTCTGCAAGTCTTTCTTGGGAGTTCTTAACACTGAGGGTAGTTTTTGGCAAACCACCAAACTGATTTTTTTTTTTTTTTTACCAGAAGTGAGGATGGTCTTTTGTAAACTCTTCCCTCTGGCTTTGTAGCTGAAATAAAGTTTTTTTCCAGTTGGAGGTCAGAAGTTTTGGATAGACATACTCAGCCATCTGGTGGACTTTACCTTATTGCAATTTGCCCAAATTTGAGTAAGTTGTATAAAAACAGAACATATCTGAATTTTAAAGATACCTTATGTCATCTTTCATTCCCATTGTATTTTGTTCATAACTTTTATTTATCATTTATGATCTTGCTCTGTGATTTATCTATTGATCTATCTCTCCATTTCACTAAGCTGTAAGCTTTTAAAATTGGAACACTTTCTTATAAATTTTTGTATCAAATGCTCAACTCAAAGTGGGTGGTTAATAAGTATTTGCTGAATGAATGAATTAGTGAATATCTGGAATGGGACAACTTTAATCAAATTTACTCAATTGGTAATACTTAGACTTAATTGTTAGCCTAAGACACTGAGATCATATGGATTTTATTCATACGTTCCCTGTCTTAAGTAAATGTAATTATTTCAATAATAATCTTAGAATACATATATAAACCTAGCAAGTATTATATTTTAATTAAGAAGACATTGATCTTAAAGTCAGAATAATTAGAGATATATTGAAATCTATTATTTAATTTTGTTTCCTCATCTGCAAAAGTAGAAGAATTGGGGTATTATTTCCTTTTGTTAGATTATGAATTATTTTAAATGAATGAGAAATATTAAATTTCATTTCACTTTCTGCAAATTTCTAAATGCGTATGTAGAATACATACATATTTTTGAGCATAAACATGTATAACGTTATAATCCATATGAATTTATATAATTTTAAGAATTTCCTCAGTTGTAAGTTTTGCAGTTAGGGTAGATAAATGTCAAAATATTTATTAGATTAAATCAAGAGTAATTAAACATATCACTATGTTCTCATGACTTGGCCAAAGGTGAAAATTTTATATGTGAACAAGGCTCTCTATTAAGAAGTTTAAATTCATTTCAGTTTTGTAGGTGAAGTATAGGTCCTAGTAAAATGATTGGAGATCTTAAAGAACACAAAGTTATTTTCTGTTCCCATGAAATAGAATACCTTTTCACTTATTGTCTCATATGTACATTTTTTTTTCATTAATTTAACAAAAATTCACTGGGCATCCACTATGCCTCAAGTGTGATGCTAGATGCTGTGGTTGCAGAAATGAAATAGATAGTCTTTCCTTTCAAAAAAAAATCTAGTTGCAGCTCAAGTTGTCTTTTAGAAATTTTATATACATCAATAATATCTTATACATATGCAAGTGAACTTGTTTTAGAATTTGCTTCTTTGTAAGTAGTTTTTGATGAAGAAAGATTCAGAGAAAATGTACAGAGTAACGTAGTTGAATTCCCATTGCAAGACCTAGAGTTAAACTCTCTTTAGGTTGCCAAAATCTTTTTGTCAATAAATAGGGTGATAGTATCTCCAGCCCAAGTTAAAATAAAAGTGTATCACTGAATTAAGCTAATTCACTAGCTGAATTCTTGGGCCCTTGCTGTGTGCTGTAAAACATGAATGTTCCCAACACATGAGCAAACCTAAGTGCAGGCAGAGCCCAGCCGAGGTAACAGAGTACTCCGAGAGGACACATGGGAGGACATCTGATATTAAAAACAACCATTTCTCTACTTTCCCAGGGATTTCCCATGCAACTAATACCAATCTGTACAGTTGAAGTGAATGACATATATAGAAAATAA
This sequence comes from Marmota monax, assembly GCF_021218885.2. Taxonomy (NCBI): domain Eukaryota; kingdom Metazoa; phylum Chordata; class Mammalia; order Rodentia; family Sciuridae; genus Marmota; species Marmota monax. Next base: position 2,328,151 of record NW_026694256.1, on the reverse strand, counting down.
ATGTTGAATTTTAACAGCATTAGGTTTCTATCATCTTATCCTTTAGAGATGCTTAGATTACAGTGTTTAAGCCAGATGAAATTGTCTGATTAGCTTTCATTCATTATCTGATATGCCCACTGTAACTAAAATACATTTAAAAATTATTTGTAGTGATACAAATGTTAAGATAGTACAAAAATATATTATTTTACAAGTCAAGATGCTTCACATGTATCAATGAGATTTTTTGAGAATTCCACATTTATTATAACACTTCAAGCCAAAACATATTGTGTAAGAATTTACACTATATTTATGTCATATAAAAGATTATATAAGTGGTATCTAAATGGTCAAGAAGGCAATGTTATGCTCGAATTCAGGACCCCCAAAAGACCACCAGAGACCAAGATTGATGTAAGCAGCAAAGAGGAGTTTATTGCGAGCTAGCTCGGTCCTCCACGCTAGGTGAGGAGCAACTGGTGATGCTGAGAGGCCCAGCCCAGGATTTGCAGCAGTTTTATACACTCTTTGGGGAAGGCAGGGACTTCACATACATCATTGTATCTCTTAGCAAATCATCACACACCACGGGAAAATTATAAAACAAATCTAAAACATGATTAGCACAGTCACTGGCGGGAACAAGTTGGGTAGGGGTGATTGGTTACTACAAGAGGGGGATTCGTTTGAACTGATTGGTTTAAGCCAAGAGGGGTGTTCGTGCTGAACTACATGGTTTCCCAACATGTTATCAACTATGATAAACTACTGGGAGGGTCATCTGGTGCTAAAAGCCACAGCCAAGTAATATGATGCATGGCATTTTTGGTTGAAAGGTGATGCCAGCAAGCCATTGAGATGATATGATTATGTTAAGATCTGCATTCATATGCATATTGGACTCCTGCTGTCCACCTAGGCCTTCGGGACTCCTGGAGAGTTCCCATTGGTTGGGGAAGTGCGGTAGGAGGGAATTCCAGAGGAGGAACTTCCTCTTTTGGGTTGGGGGGGCTGGGAAAACGGCCACATGCATCGATTGGCAATCTTCCCAGGAGCTTAAGGGGCATTGGCGGAAGTTTCAAAAAATAAAGTTTGTTCCTGCTTGAGTAGCTCGTGATTTTGTGCCCAGCCAGACTGCGGCAATCTGGCATCCCAGGTATTTCCCTGTCTCATGCTGATTGGTGGCTACTAGGGGGTTTCTATGGGTCCCACCTAGCCTGACTGAGTCAGAACACATGGCGCAGCACATCTCTCCTGTTATTTGTAGATAAACAACTCAGCAAGGTGGGTATGTGCCTAGGAGTGCTCTGTGGGTTTTTCCAAGGACAAAGTAATGACCCTTCCTTGGACAGGCTTTGCTCTAAGGTAGAGGCTGGTTTTTCAGCAATTGTTTGTAAGGTATAAACCCACTAAAGTATTGTTTAAAAAGAAGAACAGAAAAATGTAAAATGAAAAGGATAGTTAGTTACATCAAGCTTTTTAAAAACTTCATCAAAGTTTAAAAATTATTATAAAAACTTAAATATAACTTGATTAGTGAGAATATATTAGTAGAATTTAATGAACTCTAAATATGTTTTTTATAAAGAGATGACAAAAGAAGATGAATCCCCTTATCTCATTTCATATGTGCTGTGGAGGATAAATAGCATGACTTACTTTGGATTAGAAAATTCTGAAGGGAAAGCAATTAGCTCTGTGTAAGGAAGAAAGTCTCTTTACCTGACTCAGCAAGTCAGTCATCTGCAACTGTTTAGGGAGTGAGGATATGTTTATTTAAACAAGAAAGGTTGAGTACGTCCTGAGGAAATAACAATCATGTCTTGGTTGCCTTTACTGAACTAAATATTAAGATGTACTCCATCATATAGTATAAATTATTTTACTCACCACATATAAGTATATATAAGATATACAATGTATGATGTGATCCAGAAGTCCTCTTTCCTAGTAAAAACATAAAAATTCCTTAATAGGACACCCATAGCACAAGAGTTAATAACTAGAATCAACAAATGGGACTTACTCAAACTAAAAAGTTTTTTCTCAGCAAGAGAAACAATAAGAGAGGTAAATAGGGAGCCTACATCCTGGGAACAATTTTTTACTCCTCACACTTCAGATAGAGCCCTAATATCCAGAGTATACAAAGAACGCAAAAAAATTAAACAATAAGATAACAAATAACACAATCAACAAATGGGCCATAGACGTGAACAGACACTTCTCAGAGGAGGACATACAATCAATCAACAAATACATGAAAAAATGCTCACCATCTCTAGCAGTCAGAGAAATGCAAATCAAAACCACCCTAAGATACCATCTCACTCCAGTAAGATTAGCAGCCATTATGAAGTCAAACAACAACAAGTGCTGGCGAGGATGTGGGGAAAAGGGTACACTTGTACATTGTTGGTGGGACTGCAAATTGGTGCGGCCAATTTGGAAAGTGGTATGGAGATTCCTGGGAAAGCTGGGAATGGAACCACCATTTGACCCAGCTATTGCCCTTCTCGGACTATTCCCTGAAGACCTTAAAAGAGCATATTACAGGGATATTGCCACATCGATGTTCATAGCAGCACAATTCACAATAGCTAGACTGTGTAACCAACCCAGATGCCCTTCAATAGATGAATGGATAAAAAAAAATGTGGCATTTATACACCATGGAGTATTACGCAGCACTAAAAAATCATGGAATTTGCAGGGAAATGGATGGCATTAGAGCAGATTATGCTAAGTGAAGCTAGCCAATCTCTGAAAACAAATGCCAAATGTCTTCTTTGATATAATGAGAGCAACTAAGAACAGAGCAGGGAGGAAGAGCAGGAGGAAAAGATTAACATTAAACAGAGACAGGAGGTGGGAGGGAAAGGGAGAAAAAAGGGAAATTGCATGGAAATGGAAGGAGACCCCCATTGTTATACAAAATTACGTATAAGAGGTTGTGAGGGGGAAGGGAAAAAAAAGGGAAAGAATTAAATTACAACAGATGGGGTAGAGAGAGAAGATGGGAAGGGAGGGGGTATAGTAGAAGATAGGAAAGGTAGCAGAATACAACAGCCACTAATATGGCATAATGTAAAAATGTGGATGTTTAATCGATGCGATTCTGCAATCTGTATTTGGCGTAAAAATGGGAGTTCATAACCCACTTGAATCGAATGCATGAAATATGATATGTCAAGAGTTTTGTAATGTTTTGAATAACCAATAAAAAAAGAATTTAAATCTGAACCCCAAGAAGGAAGCAGTCAAATGAATTTTAGAAGTCTATATTTTTTCAAGAGTATACACTTGTTTCTACATCAAGAACAGAAAACAGAGTTTCTCAATAAGAAAAAAAAAAGAATTTCCATACCCTTTGTTTCAACTTCCAAGAAGCTCAGAAAAAGATTTGAACTGAAATGTTTATAATTATATTAACTTTGACAATTAATGCATTTACTTTTCTCTCTACATGTTTAGCATCTTTATTGATTTTAGAATTTGCAATTGTCTTACAATGTCTATGTGCCTTTACAGATAAAACATATCAAATCACATCTGAAGGCATATAGGCTATAAATATTTAAATTATTTGAAATTATTTTGAATAATAATAAAGCCTATGTTTCATGTTTATTTTCCATTGATTTATTTCTTATGCTACTCATAATAAACCTGTGAGGAAATTATGTTTTTAGGTAAAGTCATTCTCAGTGGGTTTAATGAATTGATCGAGGTCATTGAGCAACAGCAGATAATGAAAACTCTAATATCTAGGGTTTTTTTTCCCCAAATCTAGATTTCAAATAATATCAATAATAAAATGAATATAAATTAAAAATAATAAAAATAGAAGGCTTGTCACATTTATTATGTGACAACAAAAAATCTAAGAGATCAAGTTCTCAGTTTTTCTCAAGTTTCATACCTAACTAAATGTATTTATTGACTATATAACCTATTTTTCCTATTTAATTAGCACAACTAAACAAGCAGAATTAATAAAATATATTATATCTTGGATCTAGATGATGAAAATAATTATTTTTATATTGTATAATTTGTAAAGTGCATGTTTTATAAAACCACCTGAGTTGCAGGTGGTTAAGATGTTCTCCTATTCTGTAGGCTCTCTCTTCATGATATTGATTATTTCCTTTGCTGAGAAGAAACTTTTTAGTTTGAATCCATCCCATTTATTGATTCTCAATTTTACTTCTTGTGCTTCCTTGTTAAGGAAGTCAGATCATAGGCTGACTTGTTGAAGATTTGGGCCTCCTTTTTATTCTATTAGGCGCAAGGTCTTTGTTCTAGTGCTTAAGTTTTTGATTCACTTTCAGTTGAATGCAGGGTGAAAGATACAGGTTTTATTTCATTTTGTTATGTGTGGATTTCCAATTTTCCCAGCACCATTTGTTGAATAGGCTATCTTTTCTCCAGTGTATGTTTTTTGGTGCCTGGTATGAGATAATTGGAACCACTTATCCCACTCCTTGGTTTATACCCAAAGGACTTAAAATCAGCATACTTCAGTGATGTAGCCACATCAATGTTTATTGCAGCTCAATCCACAATAGCTAAACTATGGAACCAACTTAGGTGTCATTCAACAGTTGGGTGGATAAAGAAAATGTGGTATATATGAAGCCAGAATTAGATAGGCAGTCAGTATAAATAGGTAAATTGAGGCAGGTAGAATCCAGGAGGCCAATTTTGAGTGAGTACAGGAAGTTGGAGACTGTCGCTCCAGGAATTAAAATGTCAATTTCTTCAGAGCCTTTCCTCCTTCCCTATCAAGAACCTGCTCTTGCTCCAACCTGTTGCTAAGGTAACCTGTCCCAGGAGTAGGCCCTCCCTATTGGGAGCTATAAAGTTGTTAATGTGTCCTGGGCTGCACCATCTGGCCCTTCCCTGTTGGACCCACCTGTTTCCCACCTTTTGACCATCCCACCAAGCATTCCTGGGCTTAGTCAAGAACAGGAAGGAGAAAGAAAGGGGAAAAGGCAGAAGAACAAAGGAAGCCTAGGACATATGAAAAGGGCAGAACACCTCACTTCTTGGGATACCAGGATACCAGCTATGGCCCCCTTCTCCCTCGCAGGAGAAATCTATGTTACCCCTTTTAAAAATAAACCCTGCCTTATATGCTTGCCTCCGTGTGCTTCTCTAATGTTCAAACTTCAACATGTGAGGGAGCAGAACTCCTCACTAATAACCAAAGGTATCACATATACACAATGAAATGTTACTCGGCCTTAAAGAATGAAATTATGACATTTGCAGGTTAATGGATGGAGCTGGAGAATATCATGCTAATCCAAATAAGCCAATCCCCCAAACCAAAGGCTGAATGTTTCTCTGATGGACTGATACTAATTCACAATAAATTGGGGGGGGGGGGGCGCACTAGAGAAGAATGGAGTTACTTTGGATTATGTAGAGGAGTGGAGGGGTAGTGATACTGCAGGTTATTGGTAATGAGTTCTGCTCCCTCACATTACAGAAGCAGGCCGAGGCAAGCATATTGAGCAGGGTTTATTTAAAAGAGGGTAACATATACTTCTACCAAGAGGGAGAAAGGGGCTGTAGCTGGTATCCTGGTATCCCAAAAATCGAGGGTGTTTTGCCTTTTTATGTCCTCGGCTTCCTTTGTTCTCCTGCTCTCTTCCCCTTATCTTTCTCCTTCTAGCATTCTGACTAGGCCCAGGAGATGCTCAGTGGGATGGTCAAAAGGTGAGAAGTTGGAGCTGGGGTTGTGGCTCAGTGGTAGAGAGCTCACCTAGCACCCTGGGTTCCATCCTCAGCACCACATAAAATAAAAATGAGAAAAAACCAAAGATGAGAAGTGGATGGATGGGGGGAAGGGCTGAATGGAGCAGCCCAACACACATTAATTAACAACTTTTACAACTCCCTCCCTGTAGGCAGGGGCAATTCCTGGGACAGCTTACCTTAGCAACAGTTTGGAACAGAGGCAGGTTCTTGATAAGGATGGAGGAAGGGCTCTGAAGGAATTAACATTTCAATCCCTCCATTCTCTGGATCTGACCCTTCCTTGCCTATCTGCCTGTCTAATTCTGGTTTCAGTAGGAGGGTAGGAAGAATAGTAGAGTGAATCTGACATTATAACCCTATGTTCATATATGACTACATGACCAGTGTTATTCTATATCATGTACATCCAGAAAAATGAGAAGTTATAATCCATTTATGTATGATGTGTCAAAATGCATTCTGCTCTCATATATAACTAATTAGAACCAAAAACAAACAAATAAAACAAAACAAAAAACCTACCAAATAGGTTTTATAGAAATTAAGCTGATAGACTCTAAGCAGATCCTGTTCTCATTCTTATTTGGTGGAAGAATATCACACAGCCATCCTTTTTTTTTTTTTTTTTACTTCTTTAATTATTTCTCTTCTCAGCCAGGATTTTGAAGATTCTCTACATAATTCAAGTTTAATCTCTTAGTTGGAACTCTCATACACTAGATACACTATAATATCCTCTTTACAGTGAATTAAATGTTACTTCTTGCTTGCCATTTTAGTAGTGAAAGATAAATAGAAACAGTAAATATCTACAAGAACATAGTAAAGATAAAAGGATAAGCTGATAGCGTACTGTTAGCTAAAGTACAAATTCAGAACCAGCAGGGTCTTCTAAGTGGAGGTAACTGTAAGTGATTGTGGGCTTCTCTATGAAAAGGAGTAGAGAAGCTATGGTTGAAGTTCCCGGTCAGACTCTAATGGTAACAGTGAGACTTCCCCACCTATCTTTCGTCGGCTCTTTGCTACATGCTTTTTAATAGCCACAGGGGAGTGTAGTCTAAGAAGCTTAGCCTTGTCCTGCTGTTCTTCCTCAGCATCTCTGACAATTCAAAGGCAGTCCCAGGGCTGGTGCCTTTTATATGGAACCTGACATTGCCAAGGGCACAGCTGAAAAGTGTTTGCTTTGTATTTTGGTGGAGAAATTTTAAAGGAGTTTGGGTTATGTTATTAGAGTCAAGAATACAAATTCATTCATTAATTTAGCCAAAAGAAAAGACTAAGAAATTAGAATGTATGAAAAGTATAGTAGATAAACTACAGAATTTGCTTATGTCTAGAGAATGCAGAGTATGAATCTATGTGTAGGAAAACATACAGATAAATCTATTATTTCAGATCTCTAAATATTTAAAAAGATGAATCAGCCTATGTTCACAGCCATGTTCACCTTCCCAGCCAGGTCTCAGAGCCCACCCTATGATGATGATAGCCCGATAGCCTTGCCATCAGGAGCTCAAAAGAGTTTCTCTCTGTCTCTCTCTCTCCCAGCAAGTCTGAGCAAATTGGACTACTGACATAGGTTGGGGCACAGTTTTAGCCCAGATCCAGGTCTCCTGGCAGTAATTGAACCTACCAAACTGGGGCTAAGTCAGAGCAGACAAACTACCTCTGGAATCAGGGTCAGTGTATTTACTCTCCACTCACTTCTCTTTTCCAGATCAGGATTTCAGGGACTCAAACCAGACTACAAAGAAAAGAGTAGGGTCAGAGTTGAATGGCTGTTGTCAGAATCCAGTCTGTGAAGACACACATCATTTGATGATTTTGAAAACCAACTTTGTATCAGTTCCTCATTTTTCCAAGACAGAAATTGGAACTCCCCACCCCCGCTGCCTTCAATCTTTGTATGAAAGCACTTAACCTCTTGCATTCTCTGACCTGGGGGCTGACTTCAGCTCTCAGACCCTTCTTAGTCTATTGAGTAGTAACTGAACAACAATAACTAAAATAGCATGAACCAAAAATGTCTTCAGTCATTTTGTCTCTATGACATGGGTCACTCTTCAGTGCAGGACACAGGATGGGCCCTTGTCCAGATCTGTGCTTAGTGCCTAGGTGTCATTTCCATAAGCATTCATTTTTAGCATGATTTATGGTTTTTTTCTTCTCTTATAATGATGATTTATTGCCCAGAGAACTTGTCATGAAAATGAAGAATGTATTTTGTCCCTCAAAAAATGTGGCTTTATTCCATGACTTCTCTCACAGGGCAAGCTGTAATTTTGATGCTCTTGCTTTCTATTATTTGATGTCAGTAGGAAGTTAACTATAAGAAAGCAGATATAAGAAAAGTTAAAGTGTTATTAAATCATAATCCCAGGTTTTGAGTTAGAAAGTCAGATAACCAATGGGAATAAAAAAGTAATTGTTCTGTTTATTTACCCTAGTGAGCATTCCAAGCATACAATTTTAGTATCAGTTCTTATTTTGTTCTCTTATATCTGACAGTGTTGACTGGTGAAAATCGACCTTTATTTTAGCAATATGTTATAGTTAGAGCTATTGCCATTAATTATTTCATAATTCCTTTTGATAAAATTCATAATGTTTAACACAAATATAAGAGAAAATGAGTTAAGATACTCTTTCTTAAGCTTCTTAAGCTTCTTCTTCCTAAATTTCATTACTTCATGGGTGAACTTCAATATATTTTAACTTTTATAATTTTAAATTAGTGAACAAATCAACTTTCTGTGATTTATCAACAGTGATTGGATCTGCAAAATTTTGAATTGAATATTAGATTATGAATGTAATAGAATGACACTTTTTTAAAAAAATAAATGTTCTAAGGTTGACCCACTATTATAAAAATACCAGTTATTCAAGGTACCCAAAGGTGATAAAACAAAATGGTGGCCTTTATAAATTCAGGCTTGAAAGTATCTGTACTTTTCATAGTAAACTCTGTTCTTTTTAAGAGTGAGGTATTTCTTGGGGGCAATGCATAAATGGGGAAGCTTTGCACTATGTATTGGGTTATGTTAATGGCTTATAGCCACATTAATCTTTGAGCTTTGCATTTAGTCATTTGGAAGTAAATGCTCTCTAGAGAGACCATCATCAAGAAATTGCTTAAAACTGAAGCTTTTTTTTCTGAATTAATGGAGCAACTTTCATTATGGACAATCTAAAAATCACAGGCAGTTCCTATTTATCTGTTGATGCATTTTAATGAGTGTGTAATAACCTGAAAAAAGAGAAGTTTTCCAACTCATAAATTTACCTGAAATCATGATTATAACATGCAAAGTCAAAATGAGCTTAATTGGTATTTAAGATCCATCTTGCTATAAATTAAATATACCCTTATATTTTCTCATTTCTGTTTGATGTTGTACAGTTTTATCTACCTTAACAAGTGAATCAGTTCCTTCTGTCTGCTATTGCCAATATTAGAAGCTTAATATTTTTAAAAGGCAATAGTTTAAATGATCCTATCACAAAGTATAGGATACTTGCAAACTCTAATAATGATAATCTGTTGTGCTAGTTATGTACCAAATCTAGGAGCTACTTCCCTTGATCCAAAAATATTTGCATGTATTGATTATTTTTTTCTTTGAGGAATGTCCTATTATATTTTATTTTCTAAATTTAAATTGTATTCATTTTATTTTTTTATAAATGGGGTAATAAACATATCTTTAGTTTTCTGTTATAATTCTATACTGTAATTATATTGTTCTGACTTGACTACTCCTTTTAACTCCTTTTTTAATTTAATTTTTATACTGATAAAAAGGTCAATATCATAAAACTCAGAATGACATTAGAATAACTGGATATAATATGTAGAAAAATGACTCTGAACCCTTATCACACACTGTGTACAGAAATAAAATCAAACAACATTAAAGATTTAAATGCAAGACCTGAAACAGTAGAAGCACTAGGATAAGAAATGCAAAATAACTTCTGGCTGTTGATCTTGGAAAGGATGTTTTAGAAATGGTCTTGAAGAAACAGGATGAAAAAAAAGAAGAAATAGAAAATTAGAATGCATCAAGCTAAAAAGTTTCTGAACATCAAAGGAAAAAATCAACAGTGTGAAGAGACCTATGGAATGGGAGAAAATATTTGCAAACCATACTTTGAAAAAGGCTAATACCCAAAATATATCTAAAATTTGTATGTAAACTCAAATAAATCCATAGTAAAAAAAAAAAATAGTCCAGTTTAAAATGGGAAAATAAACATTTCTCAAATCAAGACATACAAATGGACAATAGATATATGGCAAAATGTTCAAAATTACTAATCATCAAGAAAACAAAAATTAAAACCACAATGAGATGCCACCTCATGCCTGTTAGGATGATTACTATCACAAAGACAATAGATATGTTGGTAAAGACATGGAGATAAAAAACAAAACAAAACAAAACAAAACAAAAAACACCTGTACACTGTTTGTGGGAATTAAGTTAGCATAGCCATCATGGAACACAGTATGAAACTTTCTAAAAAAATTAAAAATATAACTACCATACAATTTAGAAAATAGCATCTTTTTTTCTGGCTATATAACCAAACAAGATAAAATCAATTTTTCAAAGATATTTTTGTGTCCTCATGTTCACTACAGCTTTATTATCAAAAACTAAGATTTAGATCAAATTATATGTTCATGAATGAAAGAATGGATGAAGACGATGTTATATGATGAAATATGCTTTAGTCTTAAAAAAATTGACATTCCCACATTTGCAATCATATAAATGAACATGGAAAGCATTGTACTGAATGAAAAAAGCCAGGCACAAATAAACAGATCCTGCAAGATCTCACCTAAATGTGGAATCTAAAAAACTGAACTCATAGAATCAGAGAGTAGAATGTGGTTACCAGAGGCTAAAGGGCACCAGAAGGGTTTGTTGGTCAAAGAATATAAAGTTTCAGTTAAAAGGGATAAATAAGATATGGTAATCTACAATATGCTCATTGTAGAAGCAATGAAATATTCATGTGATTGTTTTTTAAATATTTTTTAGTTGTAGTTGGACACAATACCTTTATTTTATTTACTTATTTTTATATGATACTGAGGATTGAACTAAGGGCCTCACATGTGCTAGGATAGTGCTGTACCACTGAGCTACAATCCCAGTCCCATTAAAATATTTGTATATAAAAAACGCTAAAAGAACAAATCACCACATGTGCACATACAGACACACACACACACAATGATTATGAGAGGTGATAGATAGGCTAATTAGATTGGTTGTGATAATCATTTCACATATATCAAAACATCATATGCTTCATAAATATGTATAATTTTATCATCAATTATACACTGATAAGATAAGAAGCATACAGTTGGGAGAATACAAACTTTCCAATAGATTTTGAAATTTACTTGTGTAGGAATGTATAAGTCACAGACATATTAAATGTGCTTTTAAAGTTTATCGTTATAACAATATAAGTCCATTGTAAATATTGCTGCAGTATCTGACTCTCACCCTTGGCTGTATTTTCTACTTAAAATATATCCATATATCTTTCCTTGTTCCTAGATTTGGTTCAAGGCTTTTACACAGATCCTCTGATTTTTTTCTATCAAAATTACATAATGATTGTGTTAGCCTTTCATTGCTGTGACTGAGATACCTGACAAGAACAATTTAGAGGAGGAGAAGCTTATTTTGAGCCAATGGTTTCAGAGATTCAGTCTATGGTTGGCCAACTACATTGCTTTGGGCCTGAGGTCAGACAGACCATCATGATGAGAGGCATGGCAGAGGATACACCAGAGGGGAAAGATAAGGGGAACAGGTGGTGTGTGGGAGGAGAGACAGAGCATGAGAAGCCAGAGACAAAATATAATGCATATAGACAGGCCTCAAGAGACCTACTTCCTCCCGTCATGCCCCACCTGTCTACAGTAACCAACAAGTAATTCATTCAAATTATGAATCTTTCAAATGGATTAATCCACTGATGAAGTTACAGCTCTGATAATATAATTACTTCACTTTCAAACATATTTTTGCTACCCAACACATAATCTTTGGGGGTATACCTTATATCCAAATCATAGCATTCTTCTCTTAGCCTCCAAAATCTCTCCAATTTACAATACAAAATGGATTAGAACATTTCCAAGAGTAATCATAATCTTAACAGTTTGAACATTGTCCAAAAGTCCAAGTCCAAAGTCTCCTCTGAGACTCATGGAAATCTTTCAGATGTGAGATCCTGTAAAGGCCAAAAGCAAGTTACATATATCCAACATAAATGGCAGAAAGTAAATATTTTTAGTAACAAAATGGAAGAATGTGGGCGTAGAAAGAAGGGATGGGGCCAAAGAAAGGCCTAAACCCAACTGGTCAAACAAATTTTATAGTTTCATGTCAGTCATCTGGGACTTATGAGATGTGATCTTTCAAAGGGTTGGACATTCCCATCCCTACAGTTTTGCTGGATGCTGCCCATATGCTCTCTCTCTTTTTAGGTTGGCTTTGTCCATAGTGAGCAGCTTTCCTTGGCAAATGTCACGCATTACTGGCATCTCTTAATCTCTGGGATTTCCATTTCTTCTTTGGATTCATTTTCACAACTTCAAGCTCTTGCCCTTTCAGGGGCTGCTTGCAGAAATTTTGACCCTGGCAAACTTTACTTGACCTCTGAGGACTTTCTGGGAAATGTTGGTGGAAGTTTCCCATAACCCCTTAACTCTAATATTCTGTATTCCTGCAGAACCACTACCATGTGGAAGACTCTCAGGTTCTGCTGCCAGCTCAAGCAGTCACTTGACTTGCTTGGACATGGTTATAGTAGCCTCTGAGTGTACAGGCTAGTAAGCATGGTGAAATGAATTCTGTGAAAATAACTTCCTAAACCCTCATGTTTAAGCAGAATTTTCCAATAGTTCTTAAATAATTTTTTACATTTATTTTCCTGAGCCAGTGATGGATGTGATATTGCTGATGCCCTACATGTGCCCTGGAGGCACTTTATTTATTTACTTATTTTTTTCACTGTGAAAACTTCTTAGTTTTTCCTTAGTGGAGATAATCTCTTCAGCAACTTGCTTGGCCCCAATTTTACATTTACTTCTTTGATCAAATTGAATTTTTTTTTTTTTTAGATATTTCCTATCTCCTTTTTGCTCTTAATTCTCACAGTAAATCTGATGGTAAGAATTCAGCAATACCCATGTCACTACCCGAATACTGTGTTTTCTTGAAATTTCCTTTGCCAGATTACTTTTAATTTGAACGTCACATAAAATTTCAGAATGTAGATGAAATGTAGCCAAATTCTTTGCCAGTGTGTAACACTTGTGGCCTCTAGTCAATTTCTCAATGAAGTAGTCACCTATATCTGAAACTTCATGAACTCAGTCTTTACTCTCCATGTTCCTATCAACATTCTGGTCTTTGGACCTCCCACCAGAATCTACATTAAGCTCTGCTTAGCATTCTAAGGCTTCTCCAGTCTACATCTCCAAACTTTTCCAAATTCTTGTCACAAACTAGTTCTATAGACTTCTGAACCACATAGCCAGGTTGATCATAACAATGATTTAACAGAGGATCTTTTCCCCATACACTTTATGTCTAGACCACAACACTAATATTCTATATTTTCCACAACTTTTATGAAGATTATAGCTATTATAGGGACTTATCTATTGTACCTTTTATTAGCTATAATATTGACCCTTTATGAGGTCATTATTGTAATGACCCTTGACCATCTTCTTCCAATGGGTCTTTATGTAAATGAACATTGTCTCAGGTGGATGCTCTGTATTTCATAATAATAAATAAAGAGTACACATTGGTCATGGCTAATTTCTTCCTCTCTATAATCTTTATTCCACTGAGATTTGAATGACTTATTAAAAGTCATCTATGAGTTTTCAATTCCTTCCTACATATAATGTATGGAATATGTCACAGTCATTTTGCCCGAGTCTATTTTAATATTTTACAGTTGCAAATGGATTAGTAATGTATACTTCAGGATTCTGTGCTGGTTTTGATTGAACAAATAAGTATATCTAGTGTGACAGAAATTAAATTGCAAGAACCTTGAACTTTTCTCTTTTCTACCTCCGTCATAGGAAAGAAGTGGATCAGAAAGAAGAGAAAGTAAGAAAAAATACAGAGCTTTGGGCTTAACACAGTGATTGAAATAGAAAGCCATGTAAACTTTCCAAGGAAGTGTTCTTCCAAGAAATGCAGAGAATTATGGAGACACTTTACATGATGGGATACATAAGTAGGGCCCTGGAGGTCCAGAAGTGAAAGCACACTACTGGATTTAAGTACTTAGCTGAAAATTGCTTTCTATCATCTGAGCTAGAAGTAATCAGAAGCCAGGCATGAAGGATTAAAGCAAAATAGTTTAGGTGTATACTTGGTTTCTGAAAGTTGGAATACTTTTTCTTTATTTAATGCCTAGGATAACACATGATTCTCTTAACAATATGCAGAATTAAAGTGTTTCTGTGATACTTTATTTCAAAAAGTCAAAAAAAGGAAAGTATTCACTGTTAAAGCAGCATTCCAGAACCTGTCAGACTGCAGGCAACCTGTCAGGTTACAGTGTAATAATCTGGCACACTTTCCTCTGGAAAAATCAAACATCCAAAAGTGATTCCCAGGAGCATTTGATGAATAAAAGAAAAGAAAACAAAACAAAACAAAAAACCTGTAAAAATATTAACATACCTGATATCATAAGTCTTTTTGTCTTTAATCCTATGTCTGTTTTTAATTCTGTGGCAATCACTATTACAGATTGTATCATCAAGTTAGGGCAAAATCACTGGATCAGATGCTTCCTGGCAGGAACAACAGCAAATAAAGGGACAACACTATTGTAGCCGGGTAGATTTTTAGTCAATTTCACTATCAAAATTTGTCCCTGATATCATTACAATTGTGGTTTTTTTAGTTTGAAAATGAGTCTTAGCACACTTGACAACTCTGACCAAATGATTTTGACACAATATATATTTTTTTCTATTAGGCTCTTCTCTTCCCTTGTAGCTTTTAATTATTTTTTAGGATATTATTTTACATTGGAAAAAATATTAACCTAAAAAATATTTAGAAATTTGAAATTTTTCTAATGATGCCTATTTCATATTGAACTTTTCAAAGATATCTATCGTTAAGTCATTAATGGCTCTTTAGAAAAAGCAAATTTTTATCACTTTCTAATTTATTCTTGACACAGTCCTTTGAAGTAAGCATTATTTCCTTCATTTTACTGATGAGAAGATGGTCTTAGAGGGTATAGTAGCTTTTCTGTGGCCACACAGGATTGTTAGAACTCTCTAACTTTTGGAAAATAATATGTTCCTTTGCTTAAAGAACTCTTTTTTTCCTATTTTCTGTAATTTGAATAAGATTGTCATTTAACTGGTCTAGGTTTCTCACTATAGAGCTGGACACATTAATCTACCCTCATGGGGAAACCGATGTGAGCACCAAGAGAGGAAAGTCTCTCCCCTTCTGAAATTGCTAGCTCTAAGAAATACAAAATCCGTGGAGTTTGTTAGGACTCATCCCTCCTACATGCATATTCAGCAGAAAAAATAACCAAGTTAGAAGGAAAAAGAGCTAAGAAATGGAAAAAATAAATTAAATACTTGGTAAAAATTTTGTTCCTATCCTAGGACATCATAGTCGTATGACTACAAAAGCTAAAGTCATAACAGTATCTCCTTTCATCTCAGCCAAAGTATAATTTTACAGTCATATGAGAGTAAAATTCAGAATCACACAATGATTTATTATACCCCATACAATCTAGTTGACTTTAAATTCTAATCTAATTATCCTCCCTCACTTTATCATACTTCTGTGCCTCAACAAACCCAGCTTACTACTACTTCAGGGACTTTGCACCTCTTATTTCTTCTGCATGAGATTTCTTGCTTACAGAAATCCTCCTGCCTTGTTCCCATATCTCCATCATGTTTTAAATATCATCTTATCTGCTGTTTTTCAGAAACAATTCCATTTATCATTGCACCCTTCCTAGATTTTCCTGCCTCTGATATTATTCTCTTGTCATCTTTCGGGTCTCATTTTTCTTCATAACACTCATTGTCAGACTTGTAAATCTTGTCTGTGGTCCCTTTTCTCAATACCACAGAGTTGAATACAGCTTCAAGAGGGCAGAATTTGTGTTCTTTCCTAAATTCTAGCATCTAGTAAATTGCACATAATTAATGTTCAATAGAATTTTGTTAAATGAGTAAATGGGAGCCAATAAGTTCTATTTTGCTCAATAGTAGAGTGGGATGCTAAGTATAATTTGAAAAGTCCCTATTATTTGCAGCAGAAATATTATTGACCAAAAAGCAGGTATTACTGGGTCTAAGATTTAAATAGACCTGTTTAAGTATAGAATTATGCTATGCTATGCCATTGTTACTTAAGTATGCCATTTTTTACAACTGAACAAATTGGGACTATCAGGAAACCTCATAATTATTTCTAAAAAGACATTTAAAATATTATTTTATCTTATTTCTGATAACAGAAAAGAGACTATATATTAGAGATCACAGATAATCTGTAATAAGAATATTTATTCTTGACTTTAAATATTGCTGAAAAAAAGCAATTTTTTGAAAATAAAATTGTTATTACACTCTTTTCCCTAAAGCAATTTTTTGGGGGAATTATTTGTATAGGATAAACAATTTATTGTTCCTCTTGTAATAGTTTAAACGAAAGAAACTGTGTACTTAGATGTTGCAGGGCCTGACCCTGGACCTCCATGGAGGAATGCTTACCTTGCTCATTGTGCAACAGGGAAGTCCTAATATAGAACACTATGTTTTGGGACAAAGTGCTGTCACAACACTGGAAAGCACAATTTACTTGCTCCATTGACAAGAAGTTATTCCTCTGTTTGTCAGCTCACATGGTAGTTTCTAAACCCTTGGTGTTTGGACTCCTGTGAGATGATATGTTGTGTACCACCTCTGGCCTATCATGACTGTTATATGTAAATTGGCACACACCCATTATAAAAGCTATTTTTGCTATGCAATAAAGGAGAAGCTGTTCTCTAAAACCATCTCCAGAGGGGTTTCTCCACACCCTCAAGCTCTCCACAGTCAATGTAGGAAGGGCAGGCCCCTCAGCACTGAGAATAGAAAAGGGAAATGTCAGGTGTTAAGTAGCAAAGGATTTTTTTTCCACTGGGGTTTGCTAAAAAGCTGATGAGAAATATGTCTTCACAGAAGAGGTACTTCCAAGAGGAGTTCTAGACTTAGCTGCTTACCAGGAATTTCTGAAGGATACACACTGGGGAGAAGGATGGACAGAGACCGTGAGAAACTCTCTGCACCTGTTATCTAAACTGCTTTGACATTTCAAGAAATGGATGAACCTGCAATGAAGAAGTTTACCTGTAAGAAGATCTCAAGAAATAGGATATCAGAGACAGGAGTCAAGAATTCAAACTATGCACAATTATTTTTCTTTTAAAATTATATCAGTGGATATAAAAATTTATAAACAGTTGACATAAAATTTTTGTTTCATTACTCATTGCATAAATTCCATTCATTTTTTCCCATAAAGCTTATATTTAAATTCAGCATTTTCAAGCAAAGTTTTTTAAAAAAAGGCAACTTGAGGATAAAGGAAGAGGTTAAGAGAGAAAATGAATAATATAATAATAAATTTTCCAATGGAACAACAGATTAAGGATGGGAATATTTCCAGGACCTAGAAAAGATAGAATAAGAAAGAGCCAGCAAATAGGGATTAGGATCTGTATCATGTTTTTACTCTTCTCAACCATCAGCTTCCTGTTTTCTCTCTCACATGGATTTTATACTCTGCTTTCCCATCTCACAGTAGAGCCTGGCTTTCCTACAACTCCCCAAACTGCATTTTAGAGTTGTAGCCATATGCAAGGCGAGCCAACCACCTATTCTGAATCCCTGTTCCATAGCTGATGGATTTATTTAATCTAGGAAAAGAATAAAATCGTATATGGGTGACTATAGGGTAGGGCAATTCTGAGGGAGTGAAAAATTGAGAGCAAATAAGACCTGAGTCCATAGCCCCCAAGGAATCACCAAAACTTCTCAATTTTCCTTCAGTGGGGTGTTTTAGCCACCGAATTCTTCTTAATTGGTGAAATCTACTCTCACAGTTTTCCTTTACTTTCAAATTTATGTATTTCTTAATTCAAACTATAAATTTATTAGGAAACTAGTTAGGGGGCAGAAGAAAATGATTAGTGAAAAGAGTTTAAATTGAAGCATCAGAAAATTTCAAGTCAGAGTGAGATTATCAAGAAAAAGATTACCAAAACATAGTGTTTAATTGGCTTATCTTGAAATTATAAAGAGTTGGACAGCTTTAACAATACCATGTGTATTAAATATAATGTGACCTTCACTTGATCTGGTCATTTTTTAATCTGGTTCATACTAGTTAGTTAAAATGTGCTAAATGAATAAATTATGAATGTGTTTTTATTTAACGGGTGTTTTAAGTATTATTAATATTGGCTTTTTTTTTAGCTTATGGAATTGAAAAGTGGATAAATGCTCTCAATCCACATTTCAAAATGTGAATTTTGAAAATTATTTCTAGCAACTGCAGAATAGATTTACCATAACTGAAGGTCTTTTGAATATTTTACTAATGTAAATTAACCCTGCATATTATATCTGTCAGAACACAAGTCCCAGATTTAAATGGTTGTTCTGACTCTGCATTATCAGCACAGAGCTACACAGGAAGCCCCGTTCTGGTTTTCTTAGCTAAAGTCCTATGGTCCTTTTACAATTAATTTTTTAAAGATTAATTTGTTTTGTTAAGATAAACCTTTAGAAATACTCCATAATTAATGATAATGTAAATTTAAAAGGCTCATTTTTTTTCTAAAGGAAAATTATGATTCAATTAAATATTGCAAATGCTTCATTAGATCTTAAAATTATCTTATTTAAATATTGAACATCTTTGGAATATTGAGATGGTAATTTCCTCATGATTAAAAATCCTATCTCCATCCTTAAAACTTTAATTTCAATCATTATCATGCAGTTGTCTCTTTGCTCTTCAGGGAAAGACACAGAGTGTGTGAATATCTTCTCAGATAAAGCTCTGAGCCCATCGAGTCAGTGTGTGGCCCAGTCTTGCTTTAGTGAGTGCTTATACATGTTAACATTTTCCTGTAGAAGGAAATATTCTGTGAGCAATAGCAGGAGTACTCCATTGTTCTTTCATCCTCAAAATGTGTGTAGAAGTGACCCACCACAGAAAGATGCACTTATTTGTAAGTCTCGTGAATAATTTCATTCTGACTCTAAAGCAATATCACTTGATAATTCTGATGATGCCCAGTGCATCCCCAGCCTGAGGGAACTTTTGAGATAAGCAAGCCACACAAATAAATATGTATTTTTCATTTTTGCATTTCCTTTTCTTAAGCTATTTGGGGTAAGCAAGGTTGTTTTATTTTTAGTTCTTATTTTTCTAAAGAGATAGTTCTCTTTCCTGAGTTGACTTTTCAAGCACCCTCTGTGTATTTTCTCTAAGGGCTGAGGTGCTGATGCAATCCTCATCCTGAGTCTTTGCGCACAGGGGCGGGTTAGGAGGGGTGAAATCCTTCTTCTTATGCAGCAGTCTCTAAGTGCCTTTGTGTGTCAAGGCCAAAGGAGAGGACCATTTCAACCTTTATGACCGCTTCTTTCTAACCCTTGAAAACCTCTTAACAATGAAGGCAGTATTTTCTTACACAATAAGGTACAGGATTTTAAACAGAGCTATCATAAGAGAGCCAACTTTTAAGCTTAAATTCATTCCAAGAAATGCATGACTGATAACAGCTCTTTCCTTAGGAACAAGGAAGATTCTGTTTACCTGATCAATGTCTTGAGCTGCTTCTGAGAACACAGCTCCCCAAATATCTAAAACTATAGCTTTATTCTTTTTACCAAAATCATGAATGGTTGGTTTGTTTTCAATATTAGAGACTCTCCAGAAAAATCAGAATCTTCTCAGGCATCATTTGACTTACTTCAAATTATTGAAATACCAAACACAGATGGCTTTGTTTGGATCACAGAGACCATGGAACTCTGGTGGATAACTACCACCAGGCAGTGCTGTTGACCTATTTGAACTGAGAAACTGGTCCTTACACTAAGAATCTAAAGTCAGCACTTTGAGTTTAGGACTTTGATGTTAGGTCCCAATCTCTTAATACCTCAGTTTGTTTTTTTTTTTTAATTTTAATAGCGAGGTAATAGAATTTAATAGAATTTACTTTCTTACCTTATAGATCTGATTATGATCATTTTATAATACCTTGCGCGTACCTGAAAACCATCTGAAATATTAAAAGTCATTTAAGGAAGGAAAGAGTTAACAGCAGCCAAATAGAAGTGAATTCATTAGCTGCACTGTAGTGATGTCCCCAAAGACAAGAAAAGTAGGCCAGTAACCTGGTCTAATTTTCTTGTCCACAGGACTTCTGGGTAAATAGACTAATGATATTTGCTAGAAGGAAGAAACATTGTTTCTGAAATGCTCATAGCAAAATACCTGGATAAGAATTATCTCTAGTAAACAGAGCACAGAGTCTGTGAGACGTGGGTCTCTGGAGAATGTCAACGAGTCTGTACAGCTCTCTGGGGATAAAGCAACAGAAATGTTACATACATTAAGCACTCTTAACTCTGCCAAGAACCCTATAAACTTCACTTATAGACTTCATTATTCTGAGCCACAGGTGTATTCCCAGACAGAGGAGAAAGGCAGGGAGAAGCTCTTGAAACTTGGAACTCTCTGCTTCCTTTAAGCCAGTTGATTACTCATGTCCTTAAAATTAGATCACTTCACTTTTGGGGTTGGATCTCTGATCTCTGTGAATCTGATTTGATAATACTGTCTTAGGAGTTTGCTCAATTTTCAATGGCACTGTGTTTTTTTGTGTGTGTGTGTGTGTGTGTGTTTGTGTGTGTGTTTCACCTTCAATCTGTCTTTAATATAACTTACAAAGTCTTCAGAAAATCCCTGCATGTAATAGTCACATCATTGTTTTCTGGTTCAGATTATTTCAACTTTTATACTCTATTTTCATTTTAGTGAGGACTGAGGTGGGTGGAGAGCTACTGAGATCAGATCTGTAATTCAACATATATTCTTTATTAAACATTTTATATTAAGTACTTTAATTCCATTTTATTGTTCAGAAGATGAACAGAAGTTGTAAGATGCTGAAACTACATTAATTAACAAGTGTTGAATTGAAGATTTTGATAAATTCGAAGAGAGAACGGCTGTGTTACAGTATGTGAGCAAATATGCAAAAATGCAATTAAAGTAATTATGATTATGTGACATATTTAGAGAAGTCTTGGATGATAAAAATTAGCCCTTGTATAATACTTAATATGTGTTAAGGACTATTGGCATCCTTTACATGTATTACTCCATTTATTTCTGAAAACTGCCTTGATATTATTATTCCCACCCTCCAGATAAGGAATTGTGGCAGTAAGAAGTTAGCACAGGTTCACAAACGTAATAAGTGACAGAAATCAGATTAAATCCCAGGCAACATTTGTTTGAAATACATTTTTTTAAAAAAACCTTAGATTTTTTTTTAACAGCCGTTTATTTTTTAGGCAGTCTTATATTTATGTGCCCCCCTGGCAGTGTGAATCATCAGTTAATTATCATTATGCACCCAAATCCCTCCACCTCAGCTTGTCCAAGAGTGTAGATAGGGATACAAAATGCAGACAGCATTTTCATGGGCACAGGATGTGGGGATCTTTTAAATGGAAGAATTCAAGCCAATATGATGAAGATTTGGGCCTACTTTTTCTTCTATTAGGCACAGGGTCTCTCATCTAGTTCCTAGGTTCTTGATCCACTTTGTTTTGTGCAGGGTGAGAGATGGGGGTTTAATTTCATTTTACTGTATATGAATTTCCACTTTTACCAGCACCATTTGTTGAAGAGGCTATATTTATTCCAATGTATGTTTTTGGCACCTTTGTCTAGTATGAGATAACTGTATTTATGTGATTCGTGTCTTTGTCTTCTATACCATTGGTCTACATGTCTATTTTGGTGTCAATACCATGCTTTTTTTTTTTTTAAGGTCTAGTATTGTGATGCCTCCTGGTTCACTCCTCTTGCTAAGAATTACTTTGGCTATTCTGGGTCTCTTATTTTTCCAAATGAATTTCATTATTGCTTTTTCTATTTCTATGAGGAATGTCATTGGAATTTAAATTGGAATTACTTCCTTAACAACACGTCTAAAGCACAAAAAATAAAATCAATAAATTGGATGAATTCAAACTAAAAATTTAAATGAACAAAGAAAACAATCAAGAACATGAAGAGAGAGCCTACAGATTGGGAGAAAATCTTTACCATACATACATCAGATAGAGCACTAATCTCCAGGATATATAAATAACTCAAAAAACTTAACACCAAAAAATAATAATAATAACCCAATCAATAAATGGACTAAGTAACTGAACAGATACTTCACAGAGGAAGATATCAACAAATATATGAAAAAATGTTCAACATCTCTCGTGATTGGAGAAATGCAAATCAAAACTACTCTAAGATTTCATCTCACTCTAGTCAGAATGACAATTATCAAGAATACAAGCAACAATAAGTGTTGGTGAGGATATGGGGTAAAAGGTGCACTCACACATTGTTGGTGGGACTGCAAATTGATGCAACCACTGTGGAAAGCAGTATGGAGATTCTTTTAAAAACTCGAAATGGAACCATCTTTTGACCCAGCAATCCCACTCCATGGTCTATGCCCAAAGGACTTAAAATCAGCATACTATAGTGATGCAGCCACATCAATGTTTATAGCAGCTCAATTCACAATAGTTAAACTATGGAGCCAACCTAGATGCCCTTCAATAGCAGAATGAATAAAGCAACTGTGATGTATATACACACTGGAATATTACTCAACCTTAAAGAAGAATGAAATTATGGCATTTTCAGGTAAATGGATGGAGTTGGAGAATATCATGATAAGCCAATCCCCCCAAAACAAAGGCCAAATGTTTCTCTGATATTTCGAGGCTGATTCATAATACTGGGTGGGTAAGGGAAAAACGGAGGAATTTTGGATTGGGCAGGGAGAGTGAAGAGAGGGGAGGCAGTATGGAGGTAGGAAGGATAGTGAAATGAGTCGGACATTATTACCCTATGTATGTTTATGATTGCAAAAATGATGTGACTCTGTGTGGTGTACAACCAGAGAAATGAAAAGTTGTGCTACATTTGTGTACAATGAGTCCAAATGCATTATTCTGTCATGCATAACTAATTAGAAAAATAATAAAAGATAAAAATAAAATGGAATAATATAATATACTCAATAGTTCTCTGAGAGGATAAGCCACTCATAGCACCACCTCTATGTTAGAGCACTGAATATTGCAGAAATTGTGGGAGACAGTTAGAAATGGCACAGATGTTGGAATTTAATACTCTATCTACTTATTATCTCTGAAGTTTGTGTTGATTGACAGGGCAGTTAGTCCTCAGCCTACCCAGTCCACTGCAACTCACTTAATCAGCAAAAAGAAAACTTGTGTGAAGATGACAAGCACAGTTTGTAGCATAGTGAATCTCATTAAAAGTATGCTCTTGTCTTTCTCTTATTTTTTCTTATTCTCCATTTTTCTGGTCAAAATCTGGTAAAAGAAAAAAAGAGTATAGAAAAGCTCAATCAGGGTTATGGAAAAATAATTATTTTTTCTAAGTAGCAAAGTCACAGGTATAAAACTGTTGGTATCCTAATTTGATGCTGATCACAATATCATGGTGATGTGTCAATCAGCATTAGATCACCTCACATTCAGGACTGAATGTTCAATAGCATGTCAGTTCTAAAGAGGGAAAAACCTCTGAGAAACAGCAATCATGGAAATCACATGTGATAAAAGGTGTTCTATTTGTAAATGAAGAGGAAGATATGCTAAAGAATTAAATAGAAATTCTTCTAAGCACATATTTGAAAGATAAAGGGAGGAATGAAGATTGTTATAGAACTGTATGTTATGTATTAATCAGTTGATAAATTGAATAGTTGATAAATTATTAAACATGTTAACATGTTGACAATAAATTATTGTCAACATTTTTGTTTGTTACTTAAGGAATGTTTAACATAGAAGGAAGCAATTTTATCAGGATATATATATATATATATATATATATATATATATATATATATATATATATATATATATATCTTAATTAGACTTAATTCAGTAGTTTTGGAGCAATATCTTACTGCTATACTTAGGCAAATACCAATTATTCTTGTTCTATCCTAGATGACCCAAGGGGTCTGCTACCCCTCAGGTGGTGTGCTCCAAACTGAATTCCTTTTTAGAAGTGCTCAATTTGGTTTGATTAAGGACAGTAGCCATACAGTTTCATTTAGTACATCTGCTCCATGTACATTCCCTTCCTCCTCCTTTTCTTCCCTCTTTTGTTATCCTCTATCTCTCATAAATACTCCATAGAAATCTGAACATTCATCTGTTAACTTGATGCAGAGAATTCTTTCCCAAAGTTAACTTCCTTTGAGTGTGTTCAAGTATTGACATACCTATCAAAAACTTAAATCTCCTAGGCCTTGTCACTCAGTCTGTATCTCCAATTGCCTTCCATTTTTCTAGACATAGGAAATACAAAATAATGTCCATGGATTTTTTTTTGGTTGATTCCAGTAAATTTTATGAGTTAATCAATTCATTACTTTTTTATTCTTTACATTTATTTATATTGTATATGTTTCAGATGTACAACATGATAGTTTAATACACATATAGATAATGAAATCATTACTCTAGTCAGGCAAATTAATATATCCATAACCTCACATAGTTACCTTTTATGTTTTTGTATGTAAGAGCTCCTAACAGCTCAAAGGCTATTCATCTTCTATAACTGTAAGTGTCTGCCCTTCTAGTCAGTTTACTACTTTGCATTTATTTAAATAGTTCTATTCTCCTTTGAGGGACAAAACAATCTTTAAATTTTATATAAAGTATACAAATGCATTAAAATTTATAGTATTTTATTTTTAAGGATTAATTATTTTTAAAAATCTAGAATAGTTTTCTGTTTAAATCTGCCAGAAAATGGGGAAATCAGAGAACAATATAAAAGGGAGGAGATAATTCTTTACTTAGTCCTACACTAGAATAGATGCTAGAATTTTTCATAGATATGGCTCATTATTCTCCAAGTATTTCATATTTTTTGTATTTTTATTCACCTGTATGAAAATCATTTCCTTAATTGTTAAAATTCTACTCATCTTCAAGTAGTAGGAATAAACAGTATCCAAATTTCCAACTCCAGGAAGAATGAGGAGTATCCTTTTCAATTACTCCATAGCATTTTCATGCTGCTTAAGTGATAGTTATTGATTGAATTCATAGTTATTATTGAACATGTCATTCACTTGTTGCTTAGTCTTTTCCAGATAGTAGTCGTCAATAAGTGAAGTAACATATGAATAATAGGAATAGACTTTACTACCCACAAAATATGGATTAACATTATTCATTAACTCTCTTATATTTAGAAAAAAATATGGGTTCTTTATTAAAACCTATGCTTCATCCAAGTATCCTGATGAGTCCCAAATCTAAATATCCTGAAAACTAAGAATGAGTTCTCTTGTTGGAGATGCAAATCAAGTCAGGATGGCGCCTGGCAGTTTGCCAGGAGGAGTGGTTTGTGAAGCAATGCCAGCGAGCCATTAAGATGATGAGGATTCCTTATTGGCTGACTGCTGTATCTATATGATGTTAATTGAGTCAAGCTGCATGTGATTAGTTAGGTATATATACCTCTGCTGTCCCGAAGAGAGGTGGTTCTTGCTACCTTGGTGCCTGCTACTTTAAGTTCTTGCTCAGTTCCCGCTGAGTTCACTCTCAATAAAGTAGTTCCCACTTCAACCTTCAAGTTGCTTGTCACCTCCCGGTTATTTGCCCAGCAGGACTGCGGCATTCTCTTAGAATTTTTTTTTCTTCAAACGTTCTTGACATATTATTTCTGTATACAGTTCACTCTTTTAAATGTATAATTCATGACCAGACATGGTGGTGACACATGTAATTCTAGCAGCTTGGGAGACTGTGGCAGGAGGAACACGAGTTCAAAGACAGCCTCAGCCAAAGTGACGAGCTAAGCAACTCAGTGAGATCGTGCCTCTAAATAAAATGCAAATCAGGACTGGGGATGTGATTCAGTAGTTGAGTGCCCCTGAGTTTAATCTCTGGTACCAAAAACAAACAAACAAACAACAACAAAATATAAAAGAAAAAAAAACCTTAAATGTATAATTCAGCAGTTTTTACTATATTCCAAAGTTGGCAGTCATCACTATTCCCTAATTCAGGTAGCAAGTATTTTAATCATACATTTAAAAATTTTTTTAATTTGTTTTAATTAGTTACATATGACAGTAGAACTTATGCACTTTGATATTTCATATAGATGGGATATAATTTCTCATTTTTCTAAGTGTACATGTTGTAGAATCATATTGGTCATACAGTCACATATATGCATAAAAGTAATAATGTCTGTTTCATTCTACTATCTTTCCTATTTCCACATCCCTGCCCCTCCCCTCTCTTCACTTTCCTCTACCTAATCTAAGGAAACACTATTCTTCTCTAGTGCCCCCTGCCTTATTGTGAATTAGCATCCATATGTTAGAGAAAACATTCGGTCTTTGTTTGCTTAGCATGATATTCTCCAACTCCATCCATTTACTGGCAAATGCCATAATTTTATTATTTTTTAAAGCTGAGTAATATTTCTTTAAAAAATACATATTACATTTTCTTTATCCATTTATATATTGGAGGACATCTAGGTTGGTTTCATAGTTTAGCAGTTCTGAACTGAGCTGCTATAAACATTAATGTGGCTAAATTTCTGTAGTATGCTGAGTTTAAATCCTTTGGGTATAAACCAAGGAGTGGGATAGCTGGGTCAAATGATGGTTCCATTCCAAGTTTTCTTAGGAATCTTCATACTGCTTTCCATAGTGGTTGCACTAATTTGCAGTGCCACCAGAAATGTATGAGTGTACCTTTCCCCCACGTCTTCACCAACATTTATTGTTGCCTGTATTCTTAAAGATTGCCATGCTGACAGGAGTGACATAAAATCTTAGTGTAGTTTTGATTTGCATTTCTCTAATTGCTAGAGATGTTGAATGTTTTTCTTTAATATATTTGTTCATTTTTTGTATTTCTTCTTCTATGAAGTGTCCTGTTCCTTAGCCCATTTATTGATTGGGTTATTTGATTTTTTATGTTAAGTTTTTTTAAGTTCTTTATATATCCTAGAGGTTAATGTTTGATAATTTATTTTAAACTGAACTAACCCATCCATCCAAAGAAGAAATCTTGAACACATGAACAGCCACTCTGCATTTCTCCCACTCCTGAGACTCCAGCCATCATTCATTTCTGTGTCTATGAATATGCCACTTCTAAATTGAATATGTAATATGAGCTTTTTTTGTATCTGACTTCTTTCAAGTTTTATCATCCCATCCATGTTACAGTATATACCAATAGTTCATTCCTTTTTTATGGTAAATAATATTTCTTTGTATGTACATATCATATTTAGTTTATCCATTAATCAGTTGTTAAAAATTTGGAATATATAGACACAGTTCTTGTTCTTAAGGGGCTTTCTGTCAAAGTGGAGATAAGTTATTAACAGAAGCAGTAGATATGGACTATGTTTCAACTAGTATAAATACAAAGTTGTGGAGATTCTGGGGATGGAGTTATACTTTGTTTCATGGTAACTGAAGGTATAGTGAAATCTCAATTCTCTGTTAGTGGTAACTGCCCCTCCTAAGGTAGTGGTGAATGTCTGCTAGTTATATACAATGAAGATCAGAGTGGGAGTCACATACAAAAGTCACTTTTGCCTAAAACAAGTAAGTCAGTGGACACAATCTTTAAGGAAGAGAAAAGAAAAATAATATAAGGCCAAAGATGAAGTTTGGGACACATGCATGTATCCTAAATACATAAAATCAAATAAAAAGACCATGGGAAAAGGAAGGGCAGGAAAGAAAATAAAACAAGTCTAAACAAAACAAATAACAAAATGGCCCATATTCCAGAAGAGCAGTGACAGAGTTTTGAGTTTTAAGGCAAGAAAAAAAAATCTTCACACACACATACACAAACACAACACACACAACTTCCTTTTAAAACTGTGTTGGGCCTTCCAGAGCTAGTATTATTCAAGGCATAGAGGAGAAGCACAGGAAAGATGAAACAGCATATTCACATTCAAGAGGCTTATAGTTTTGTCCAGAAGTCATATAAAAATAAATTCAAAGTCATACAGTTTACCACGTAATTTAATAATAAATTATATGCAATAACTACCTGTGCTACAGAAGTGTGGAGAAGATTAATGAGGGTTGGAGTACTCATGTAAAGTACATTAGTTATAATTGTTTTCTTCTGTATCTAGCAGAAAACAGACAAAGTGATAGACTTAAGTAAGAGAACCATTTATCATAAGGGGAAGTCTATTCAGACGAGCTAGGGTTTGTTAAACAGCGTGGCTTTAGATAAATATCTTTACAATGTTGTTTTTTCTTTACTGCTTACAAGATAGCTATAAAATGCAATCATATAGTCCCATACTGTTCTTCCATGAAGAAAGAAAAGGCATAAGCCTCATATTTTTCTGGTAAGAGGGAAAGGAATCTTTCCAGAAGTTTATCCAGGGTTTCTTTCACCTCACTGGCTATGTCACATAGCACTCCTAGGAGTGAGGGAGCCTGTGACAGTGACTATCTGGGAAAGAGAATGCCATGTCTGGCTCTCACACATCGTAACCACCCCCTCAGGCTGCAGGAAGGTGCTATTTTACAAAGAGATTAAGAATATATTTAGGGTTATCTAAGTATAAAAAGAGGAATCTAGGTAGTAGAGAAAAGAGAGACTTTGGGAAAGGTGTGGAGGATATCATTTGTCTCAGGAAGATCATTGGAAGTATGGAAACTGGGAATTTGTTGAATGAGAGAGAAAATATGAGAACATTCTAGATGAATTCCTAGCATAACCCTACTTCTATCAGGGTGAACACCCAGTGTTTCTCAGAACTGGCTCTACAAAGAGTTTCCAGAAGCAGCAATAGTATTGCATATCTTGCAAGTTCAGCTACACTCAGTTGCTTGCCAATGCTTTGGGGAGGGAAGCATGAGAAGGGAAAGAATTTGCTGAAGTTACTGAAGGAAATAAATTAAGTACTTTTACTGTTTAACTTGTTACTCTTTATACCTAGTCATTACTACTCTAAAATAGAAATTTGCAATAATTATTGACCAACAAGTGAGTGTTATAGTGTAGAAAACTATAGAAATATATCAGTGTTCCTCATGGAAATAAATGCATAAGTAAGCCAATAGCATTTGTTTTCTGCTCATAGGACACAAATTTTTTGCTCATAAAAATTGATGTTAGAGTATAAGACTTTAGATACCAATTTATTCTCATAAAAACATCTCATTGCAGCACATTAGTAAGGTACTCAAAAGTTCTGGTTGAGAAATCAGTTTTAGACCAAGGACAATGCTCAACAAAGGGTAGCATATTAAAGGATATATTGAGAAAAGATGACACGGCCAGAAACATAACCGTAAGTAAACTAACAACAGATTTATTTCACAGTGTAGTACATTTTAGATCAGTAATATTTAAAGTTTGTGTATAGCTAAAATTTTAAAACACATGCATGTATCCTAAATACATAAAATCAAATAAAAAGAAATGTATATAGAAGTTTTGATAGTTTCTCAATAGCTCATCCTCCAACTCATCCCTCAACTAGGGGCACACACATTGGAGTACATTGATGTAAGACATGGACAGGTGTTCAGGGTCACCACATGGACAATATGTTCTTCAATAGGTTCCTGAGTATCAAGTCTTTTTGAATTTGCAAAAAGACTTGTGATTAATGTACAAGATGTACAATTTGAATATCAAATTTGTTATATAGCTCATATGCCCTTGCATATAAATTGTAATTGGCCCTTGCCTTTATATTAATTTATTTAGTTTCATTTTTGTGGTACTGGGAACCAAACCTACCGATTGAGCATCATCTTGGCATTTTCCCTTCTCTATTTTATACTGAAACTATTAATACAATAATTTATTTGCATGATTGTTACCTTACTGTGTTCTGAGCTCTTTGAGGACAAGTATAACATTATTTTGTAATTTCTACCTGTAGTTCATCCTGACTGCCTATATGAATCTTCTATAGAACTTTGAAAAATATTGATGCAAAAGCTCAATCACAGTAATGAAATCATCATTTAGGGTAGTTTATTGTGCGATTTCTTGCATAATATGTTTATTATATTTAAAAGAATGAATTAAAATCCACTTTCTTGCCCTTTCTGCATTATTTATTTTTCAGTGCTATCTATTATTGTATTAGGAGAATAGGTTGAAAATGATTAATATGGGACAACTGTTGGTGTGGAATTTAGAACAGATTTAAGAGCTGAGACACACTAGGATCCCTTTCATACCTGATTTTCAAATTTTGTGAACTATGAACTGAATTTACACAACTTATTTCTTAAAAATCCTGTAAAAGTGTTTATCCAAGTCAGATAAAATAGAAAATGTACAAAAAGGACATTTGAATATTTGAGATAACATGTATATAGTGATTAATGTACTAGATGTATGATTTGAACCTCAAAAACTACGTGCTTTAGAACATAAGATGCAAATAAGTAAATGTACTCATTCTGTATTGACATTTATACAAATCACATATTTTCTTTTTACTATGTGTTAATGTATATTGTAACAGCAGAATGAGAGGAATATTAAACTGTACAGATTTCTTCTCATGAACTAGCATGATTATCCTATTAAAAGATAAATTTCTTGGGCTGGAGTTATGGCTAAGGGGTAGAGCACTCGCCTAGCATGCATGAGGCACTGGGTTCAATCCTCAGCACCACATAAAGTAAAATAAAGACATTGTGTCCACCTATAACTAAAAAATAAATATTAAAAATAGAGATAGCTTTCTCTATTCCAGTTTAGTTATATTAATTTTACTGTTTTCTTTTCATGTTATTTAAATATATATATATATATATATATATATGTGTGTGTGTTTTTTCACTTTTATGTGGTGCTGAGGATTGAACCCAGTGCTTCATGCATGCTAGGTGAGAGCTCACCTTTAAGGCACAACTCCAGATCAAAATAACTATATTTTAATAAGAATCTCTTAATATATATTTAATACAAAGGCATTTACAATTTTTATTCAAAGTTTATTTATTAAATATAATTCATACTACAAGATGATTATGTTACATAAAAGAGAAACAACTATTTTAATAGGTGAGCATATATCTAGAAATAAAATAAAACAAAGTGTTATAATCCAACAAAATGGAATTATTATTTCAAATTTTATTTTTGTGAGTTAAGGGAAGTTGAAAGGTAGATTTATTTTAATTGCAAAAGTTTAAAATTGTCAGTAGTATAGTTTTTTCAATAGAAAAATTAAGCAGAGAGACAGTCTTCGAAGACAAATGGCAGTATCTCAATTGAGTAAAAATGCTCAATAATTCAAAGTAAATGAACAGTCAATAGGAATAAAATTCGGGTTGCTTTTTAACAGAGGAGGCAAATAAATATTTTTGTAGAAGTTTTAAAAGCTGTTTCCTGTTAAGGCCATTCTGATATTTGCTGTAGGACTAGCACTGTATTTATTATTAATTTGCCTTCATAGCTCATAGGGTAAGCCTGCAAAGATTGAAAGTAAGTTTGGATAGAGAACAATAAATAATAAATAACAACAATAATAATTTGCATTTCTCCAATACCCTCCAGCTACGGAAGTCATAGTGGTTCATAATCATTAATTAAGCTTCACAGATTCCAGCAAGGAAGGCAAATAATGTTGTTCAGATGGGGAAAGAAGTAAATTTAAAAGTTAAGTATCTACGTGAAGGTCACAACTATGTTAAAAACAGATTTAGGAATATTCCTCATGATTTTTCATATTTGAAGTCCTCTTTCCAACCCCATTAACTTTTATTATTATTATTATTATTATTATTATTATTATTATTATTATTATTATTTCTACTTAGTTTTACATGACAGCAGAATGCATTCCAATTCATTGTACACAAACGGAGCTCAACATTTCAATTCTCGGGTTGTACACAATGTAGAGACATACCATTCATGCAATCATACATGTACCTAGGGTTAATGACATCCATCTCATTCCACCATCTTTCCTACCCTCATAACCCCTCTCCACCCTCCACTTTGCCCAATCGAAAATTCCTCTATTCTTCTCATACCTCGTACCCTCATCATATATCAGCATCCACTAATCAGAGAAAACATTTGGCCTTTGGTTTTTTTGGGATTGGCATACAACTTCATCCATTTACCTGCAAATTGTTAGACCATGATGCAAAGAAAAGACCACTGACTCCAATTAAAATCAAATTAAAGCAAGCCAAAGACAGCCCTGCAGCTTTCTAGAAGCTCGGCTTTATAGCCTAGAAAGTTACACAAAGTGGGGTTACAGATAACAAAACTCTGATGAGCATAACACAAAGGCTAGTTTATATTTTTGCTGGCCCTGACATCAGAATTTATGAAGGTCATTAGAGCCTCAGAGAGGGTTGTTATCTGGTCAGGGAAAGCCAGGTATGGATGAGTTCAAGGCATGGCAGGCATTCCAAGCAGATTAGAATTTGCAGTAATTTATAGTAAAGCCAAAATTAGCTTTTTATGCCTTTGTGGCAAGATGGCTCCCAATTTTAAGAGGGAATCAGACTGGGTTTATCAGAAATGCCATAATTTTATCCTCTTTTAATGCTGAGTAATATTCCATTGTGTATATACCATAGTTCCCCATTAACTTTTGACAATATTTTTTTTCTTTCAAATATCAAGATTCACACTTTGAAGAAAAAAATTATCTAAATATATTTGGCTGTCAAAATCACTGGCATACAAATTTAGAGACTTATTCTTGAAATTACATTTTGCATATAATGTGTTATATATTAGTTTCCATGGTAATTGACATGTATAATACCATTTTTACTGCTCTTTAGATGGTCAGCTCCGAACTTGGAAGGAAACCAACTCTTTCTTATGTTGCTACTGCCAATGAGCTTAGCAGTTGGGAATGTGTCAAAACTAACAAGAAAACAATTAAGTTAAAATTTAAAACACAAACAAGACATTTAATTTAAGATTTCATTTACTTGATAATATTATTTAATTCATCTGCTGTATATTTGCTGTATATTGCTGTATATTCATCTGCAGCATATTTCAGGTATTTAATACTTTTATTATTTAAATACTAAGTACTAATCTTCAGAGCTAATCAATTATAAATGCAATACTGTAGTGAGTAATTCATTTGCAGATCTCAGAAGACCCCTATTTTTTTTAGAAAATAATTCTCATATCATGGGTTTTAGGATTTTTCTTTAAATAGTAGATTAGTGTTATTAATTATAAAGAGGTTTCAGAAGTAAGATATGTTTTTCATTTTTCAATTTGTTCCTTTTTGATACATTCTGTAATGTCAGATAACCACACAAATGCAACAATAACTTCCAAAAATGTCAGAATTTTACACTAAAACACTTCATATTTTAGTGTTTTATAGCAAGTCTAAGAGAGCTATATTAATTATAACATGATTATTTTATGGATTGTTTCATGTATTTTATTGCAATAAAACATTCTCTTCTAAAAGCAGACTACCATATGCCCAGCCTCTCACAAGAGAAATCTGGTAATAAGAGAACCTGAAAAAGTGAATGAGGTGCTTTGATTAGGCAGTTCCTATAACTGTGAAAACACAAGCAGAGTTGGCCTAACCATCTTCCTGTATTCTAAATGTCTATTTTCTTCAGGGGAAAAAAATTGTGATCAAAAGTTACATTTTCTCCAAAGGAAAAAAAAATGCAAAATTAAGAGGGGCTGAGGAAAACATAATGTTTGTTTTCAACTACAAAGGCAAGAGAATGTAACACCAAAGACAGTGTATGGATGAAAGGAAGTGGAGAGTTTTAAGAAGGAAAAATAAAGGAAACTAACTAAAGATAGAGTTCAAATCGGCCCCCAAGTGTCCATTCCATTCAGTCTTCATCTTTTGTGTTAAGATGGACTAAAAGTAAATTTCAGAAGACAAATCTTTTCTGAATGTTAAATCCCTTCCCCCCTACAATAGCCTGATAAATACACATCCATCTAAATTAAAGGTATACATGTATATAAGAGATACAAATGCCTACTGTTGCTCAAAGGTTTTAACTGAGGCCTGCAAATCTAAATTCTTAAATTCTGCTCATTTTCTTCTTCAGTGGTAAAAAAATATGTCCACAAGATTCCCTATATACATCCCCTAATACTAAACAAGGAAACACAGAACAACATTCTCATACTGCCTACATATACACAAATACTCAAAGCTTAAGCAACTAATGTATATCCAATTAAGGACAATTGAATCACAAAAAGAATATCTGTTAAAATCAATTACAATTTTTACATTATTCTAAAAGATGGCATAAATTTTTCTAAATGAATTTTGTCATTAATATGTCTAATATTTCCCAGAAAATATATGTATAGTTTCTGTATCAATTCTTCGACATGAAGTTATCAAGAAATATGTAATTTAAGCAAGACGTTTCTTCCCCAGGCACACTGCCTAATGTGGATCTTACTTAGGTTACACTGAAAGTTACATGGTTTTGACTCTGGTGTGAACCTTTGCAGATGTGTTTTTGCAGTGAAACCACTGAGGGAGTTAGAATGTATTGGATCATGTATTATCACAAATGTAACTTACTTTGGTAAACTATTCAAATATTATTGAAGAGAGGGGAGAGGAAGATGGCGGCGAGGGGAGTGCATTGCCCCCGTGTGCTGCTTCACTGTGTGGGAGTATGACAAGTCAGGACGGCTAAAGGATATCTTGTTAGGAATTTCCAGCAAGAGTGGGGTGCTCCGGAACCTAGAGGAAGGATTTCCATCGCACGAGGATCGGCTACGGGGACTCAAACGCGAGAGGTTTGTCGCACGGAGGGTAACACTGCTTATTCAGCAAATCGCCCCGTGGCTAGAGTCTGCAGCGCGCGCTGGGATAGAGACGCAGGGTTACAGCGCGGCAGTTTCTGCCAGCCGCGCAAGCACTGTACTCAGGGCTGAATTCTGGGTTCGAGACGGGGGAAGGAAGCGGTCCATCTTGGTTCTCCACACCGGTCAGACCACAGAGGAGGCCAGCAGCCACCATGTTGGTAAACTGACGTCACCTTCCCTGTTTTCGACTGACCGCAGCTCATTCAGCCATAGAACAGGTAATTTCAGGCTGCAATTCGCCTGCGGCTTGCAGACAGATTGCTAGGGTTCAGCGCCTGGGTGCTTCTTAGAATCTGATCTTATCGGAGCGAACACCGAGCGCGGGGCGGCCGAGTTCCGGCTCCCGGAACCGTCCCAGAACCGCCCTGGCCCAGGGCTGCGGAGCCTGCGGAGGCTGCTTCTTGGACCCTGCTACTATCAGAGCATACACCAAGCACTAAGCAGCCGAATTCCGGCTCCCGGAACTGAGCCCGCGGGGACTGCTTCTTGGAGCTTACACTTATAGGAGCTTACACCGAGCACGGAGCGGCCGAGTTCCGGCTCCCGGAACTTCCCTGGCCCGGGGCTAGGAGCCCGCGGAAACTGCTTCTCGGTCCGGGTCCTGCTGAGGGCCGGTCAGGTCTCACCCGTTGCTTTGGTTGCCCGGCAAGGGGAACGAAATGCTGCCATTCGCATAGGATACCAACATGGCAGAGATCTGATGTCAGCAGAAAGCGGCGGAGGAGAGAACTTCATCAATACCAGCGGTGACATAAGCAGTTGGTCTCCTGGTAGGGGGGGTGAGGCACAGTCACCCGAGTCTCCTCAATTTGCCCTCGAGCCAGAGGGGAGGAGCCGGGCCGCCGCCAGCGCCCGGAGCAGGCCCAGCGGCTCGCCAGCGTGGTGACCACGTGACCCCAATTGGAGAGGGGGCGGAGAGGAGCCGCCACCCGCACCCGCAAGGTGGGCAGACCCGCGACCCAGTGGTACATGGGCGTGGTAGGAGGGGCAGGGCAGAGCCGCCCTTCGTGCTTGCAAGGTAAACAGACCTGTGACAGCCTGGCGGGTCAGGCCCAGTGGCCTGCCAGTGTGGTACACACGTCACCCCATCTGGAGTAGGGGCAGAGCAGATCCTTCTCCCACGCCCGGATCAGGCCCTGCCGGTGTGGTGGTCACGTGACCCCAATTGGAGTGGGGGCGGAGCGGAACCGCCACCCGTGCCCGCAGGGTGAGCAGACCAGTGATCAACCTGCAGATCAGGCCCAGGGGTCCGCAGGCGTGGTAGGAGGGGCAGGGCAGATCCGCCGCCCGCGCCTCCAAGGTAGGCAGACCTACAACAGACCGGCGGATCAGGCCCAGGAGCCTGCCGGCGTGGTACAAACACCACCCTAATTGGAGTAGTGACAGAGCAGAGTCGCCGCCCGTGCCAGGAACAGGCCCAGCGTCCTGCAGGCGGGGTAGTCACGACACCCCAATTGGAGTAGGGGCAGAGCAGAGCCTCCACCCGTGCCCGAAAGGTGGGCAGATCTGCGACCCACCAGCGGGACAGGCCCAGTGGCCTGCCGGTACGACAGACACGTCACCCCATTTGGAGTAGGGGCAGAGTAGAGCCGCCGCCCGCGCCTGCAGGGTAGGCAAACCTGCAACCGACCGGCGGATCAGGCCCGGTGGCCTGCCGGCGTGGTACACTCGTCACCCCAATTGGAGTAGGGGCAGAACAGAGCCGCCGCCAGCGCCCAGAACAGGCCCAGTGACCTGCCGGCGTGGTAGTCACGACACCCCAATTGGAATAAGGAGAGAGCAGAGCCGCCGCCCGCGCCTGCAGGAAAGATACGCAAGCAGTATGAAAAGACAAGGAAAGAAAGGACCACAAGCAATGCAGGTCAACGCAACTTTAGAAGAGGTAACAGCTGCAGCAGATGGAGTGTCAGATAAGGAATTCAGGATATACATGCTTCAGATGATCTGGAGTATCAAGGAAGACATTAGACAGCAAAATCAGACAATGAAAGATCACTTCGACAATGAATTACGCAAACAAATCCAGTAAGCAAAGGATCAACTATACAGGGAGATAGAGGTTATAAAAAACAAACAAACAGAAATCCTGGAAATGCAGGAAGCAATAAACCAACTTAAAAACTCAATGGAGAATACTACCAGCAGAGTAGAACACTTAGAAGATAGAACATCAGACAATGAAGACAAAGTATTTCAACTGGAAAAGAACATAGACAGCTCAGCAAGACTGTTAAGAAACCATGAGCAGAACATCCAAGAAATATGGGATAACATTAAGAGACCAAACTTAAGAGTCATTGGGATACAGGAAGGTACAGAGCTCCAAACCAAAGGAATGAGCAGTCTATTCAATGAAATAATACGAGAAAACTTCCCAGACTTGAAGAATGAGACAGAATCCCAAATCCTAGAAGCCTACAGGACGCCGAATGTGCAAAATCATAAGAGATCCACACCTAGACACATTATAATGAAGATGCCCAACATACAGAATAAGGAGAGAATTTTAAAAGCTACAAGAGAAAGGAAGCAGATTACATTTAGGGGTAAGCCAATCAGGATAACAGCTGATCTTTCAACACAGACTCTGAAAGCTAGAAGATCCTGGAATAACATATTTCAAACACTGAAAGAAAATGGGTTCCAACCAAGAATTGTGTATCCAGCGAAATTAAGCTTCAGGATGGAGGATGAAATTAAAACCTTCCACGATAAACAAAAGTTTAAAGAATTCGAAGCTAGAAAACCATCTCTTCAAAACATCCTCTCCAAAGCATTACAGGAAGAGGAAATGGAAAATAACAATGAAAACCAACAGTGGGAGGTAGGACAGTAAAGGGGGGGGTAATCAAAGAGGAAAACAAACCATGTTTAGTAACAGAAATAAACAAATATGGCTGGAAGAACAACCCATATCTCAATAATAACCCTAAATGTTAATGGCTTAAACTCACCAATCAAGAGACACAGGCTAGTAGAATGGATCACAAAACAAGACCCAACAATATGCTGCCTACAGGAGACGCATTTGATAGGAAAAGACATACATAGGCTGAAGGTGAAAGGTTGGGAAAAATCATATCACTCATATGGACTTCGGAAACAAGCAGGAGTGTCCATACTCATATCAAATAAAATAGATTTCAAGCCAAAGTTAATCAAAAGGGATAAAGAGGGACACTACATACTGCTTAAGGGAACCATACACCAACAAGACATAACAATCATAAATATTTATGCCCCAAACAATGGTGCAGCTATGTTCGTCAAACAAACTCTTCTCAAGTTCAAGAGTCTAATAGACCACCACACCATAATCATGGGAGACTTCAACACACCTCTCTCGCCACTGGACAGATCTTCCAAACAAAAGTTGAATAAGGAAACTATAGAACTCAATAACACTATTAATAACCTAGACCTAATTGACATATATAGAGTATACCACCCAACATCAAGCAGTTACACTTTTTTCTCAGCAGCACATGGATCCTTCTCAAAAATAGATCATATATTATGTCACAGGGCAACTCTTAGACAATATAAAGGAGTAGAGATAATACCATGCATCTTATCTGATCATAATGGAATGAAACTGAAAATCAACGATAAAAGAAGGAAGGAGAAAGCATACATCACTTGGTGAATGAACAATAGGTTACTGAATGATCAATGGGTTATAGAAGACATCAAGAAGGAAATTAAAAAATTCTTAGAGATAAATGAAAACACAGACACAACATATCGGAATCTATGGGACACATTGAAAGCAGTTCTAAGAGGAAAATTCATTGCTTGGAGTTCATTCCTTAAAAAAAGAAAAAACCAACAAATAAATGATCTCATACTTCATCTCAAAATCCTTGAAAAAGAAGAGCAAAGCAACAGCAAAAGAAGTAGAAGGCAAGAAATAATTAAAATCAGAGCTGAAATTAATGAAATCGAAACAAAAGAAACAATTGAAAAAATTGACAAAACTAAAAGTTGGTTCTTTGAAAAAATAAACAAAATCGACAGACCCTTAGCGATGCTAGCGAAGAGAAGAAGAGAGAGAACTCAAATTACTAGCATACGGGATTAAAAAGGCAATATCACAACAGACACTTCAGAAATACAGAAGATAATCAAAAACTATTTTGAATCCTTATACTCCAATAAATTAGAAGATAGTGAAGGCATAGATAAATTTCTTAAGTCATATGATCTGCCCAGATTGAGTCAGGAGGATATAGAAAACCTAAACAGACCAATATCAATTGAGGAAATAGAAGAAACCATCAAAAGACTACCAACTAAGAAAAGCCCAGGTCCGGATGGTTATACAGCAGAATTTTACAAAACCTTTAAAGAAGAACTAATACCAATACTTTTCAAGCTACTTCAGGAAATAGAAAAGGAGGGAGAACTTCCAAATTCATTCTATGAGGCCAACATCACCCTGATACCTAAACCAGACAAAGACACTTCAAAGAAAGAAAACTACAGACCAATATCTCTAATGAACCTAGATGCAAAAATCCTCAATAAAATTCTGGCGAATCGGATACAAAAACATATCAAAAAAATTGTACACCATGATCAAGTAGGATTCATCCCTGGGATGCAAGGCTGGTTCAATATACGGAAATCAATAA
Organism: Marmota monax; assembly: GCF_021218885.2. Taxonomy (NCBI): domain Eukaryota; kingdom Metazoa; phylum Chordata; class Mammalia; order Rodentia; family Sciuridae; genus Marmota; species Marmota monax. The sequence goes on along the minus strand of NW_026694256.1, from coordinate 2,288,455 downwards.
ATGTTATTCACCACATCAATAGACTTAAAAATAAGAACCATATGATCATCTCGATAGATGCGGAAAAAGCATTCGACAAAGTACAGCATCCCTTTATGTTCAAAACTCTAGAAAAACTAGGGATAACAGGAACATACCTCAATATTGTAAAAGCAATCTATGCTAAGCCTCAGGCTAGCATCATTCTGAATGGAGAAAAACTGAAGGCATTCCCTCTAAAATCTGGAAGAAGACAGGGATGCCCTCTCTCTCCACTTCTCTTCAACATAGTTCTCGAAACACTGGCCAGAGCAATTAGACAGACGAAAGAAATTAAAGGCATAAAAATAGGAAAAGAAGAACTTAAATTATCACTATTTGCAGATGATATGATTCTATACCTAGCAGACCCAAAAGGCTCTACAAAGAAACTATTAGAGCTAATAAATGAATTCAGCAAAGTGGCAGGATATAAAATCAACACGCATAAATCAAAGGCATTCCTGTATATCAGCGACAAATCCTCTGAAATGGAAATGAGGACAACCACTCCATTCAAAATATCTTCAAAAAAAATAAAATACTTGGGAATCAACCTAACAAAAGAGGTGAAAGACTTATACAATGAAAACTACAGAACCCTAAAGAGAGAAATAGAAGAAGATCTTAGAAGATGGAAAAATATACCCTGTTCATGGATAGGCAGAACTAACATCATCAAAATGGCTATATTACCAAAAGTTCTCTATAGGTTTAATGCAATGCCAATCAAAATCCCAACGGCATTTCTTGTAGAAATAGAGAAAGCAATCATGAAATTCATATGGAAAAATAAAAGACCCAGAATAGCAAAAACAATGCTAAGCAGGAAGTGTGAATCAGGCGGTATAGCGATACCAGACTTCAAACTATACTACAGAGCAATAGTAACAAAAACAGCATGGTACTGGTACCAAAACAGGCGGGTGGACCAATGGTACAGAATAGAGGACACAGAAACCAATCCACAAAATTACAACTATCTTATATTTGATAAAGGGGCTAAAAGCATGCAATGGAGGAAGGATAGCATCTTCAACAAATGGTGCTGGGAAAACTGGACATCCATATGCAACAAAATGAAACTGAATCCCTTTCTCTCACCATGCACAAAAGTGAATTCAAAATGGATCAAGGAGCTTGATATCAAATCAGAGACGCGCCGTCTGATAGAAGAAAAAGTTGGCTACGATCTACATTCGGTGGGGTCGGGCTCCAAATTCCTCAATAGGACACCCATAGCACAAAAGTTAATAACTAGAATCAACAAATGGGACTTACTCAAACTAAAAAGTTTTTTCTCAGCAAAAGAAACAATAAGAGAGGTAAATAGGGAGCCTACACCCTGGGAACAAATCTTTACTCCTCACACTTCAGATAGAGCCCTAATATCCAGAGTATACAAAGAACTCAAAAAATTAGACAATAAGAGAACAAACAACCCAATCAACAAATGGGCCAAGGACCTGAACAGACATTTATCAGAGGAGGACATACAGTCAATCAACAAGTACATGAAAAAATGCTCACCATCTCTAGCTGTCAGAGAAATGCAAATCAAAACCACCCTAAGATACCATCTCACTCCAGTAAGATTGGCAGCCATTATGAAGTCAAACAACAACAAGTGCTGGCGAGGATGTGGGGAAAAGGGTACACTTGTACATTGCTGGTGGGACTGCAAATTGGTGCAGCCAATTTGGAAAGCAGTATGGAGATTTCTTGGAAAACTGGGAATGGAGCCACCATTTGACCCAGCTATTCCCCTTCTTGGTCTATTCCCTAAAGACCTAAAAAGAGCATGCTACAGGGACACTGCTACATCGATGTTCATAGCAGCACAGTTCACAATAGCAAGACTGTGGAACCAACCTAGATGCCCTTCAATAGACGAATGGATAAAAAAAATGTGGCATTTATACACAATGGAGTATTACTCTGCATTAAAAAATGACAAAATCATAGAATTTACAGGGAAATGGATGGCATTAGAGCAGATTATGCTAAGTGAAGCTAGCCAATCCCTAAAAAACAAATGCCAAATGTCTTCTTTGATATAAGGAGAGTAACTAAGAACAGAGTAGGGACGAAGAGCAGGAGAAGAAGATTAACATTTAACAGGGATGAGAGGTGGGAGGGAAAGGGAGAGAGAAGGGAAATTGCATGGTAATGGAAGGAGACCCTCAGGGTTATACAGTGGAGGAGGTAGAGAGAGAGGAGGGGAGGGGAGGGGAGGGGAGAGGTGGGGAGGGGGGAGGGTGGAGGATGGGAAAGGCAGCGGAGCACAACAGACACTAGTATGGCAATTTGTAAATCAATGGATGTGTAACTGATGTGATTCTGCAATCTGTGTATGGGGTGAAGGTGGGAGTTCATAACCCACTTGAATCAAAGTGTGGAATATGATACGTCAAGAAATTTGTAATGTTTTGAACAACCTACAATAAAAAATTTAAAAAACAAACAAACAAAAAAAAAACAAATATTATTGAAATTCAGAAAATGTTACAAATTAAGTAACTCATGATTTGAGTCTTCTTAAATATGCTTAGATTTGTTCTGTGGTCTAATGCATGGTCTATCATGGATGATGTTCAGTGTGTGCTTGAGAAAACGTGCATTCTGCTGCTGTGAGGAATGTTCTTCATGTGTTTGTTAAACCATTTGGTCAATTCTGTTGTTCAAAACTGCTGTTTCCCTTCCAATTTTTCAGTCTAGATATTCTGTCCATTGTTGCAAATTGAAATATCCAGTCCCCCGATATTATTGTAATATTGTCTGTTTCCTCTCTTGGTTTTTGCAAATATTTGTCTTATACGCTGGGTGCATATAACTTTTAATTGTTATATCCATATTATGAATCAACCACTTTATTATTATATAGTTACCTTGTCCTTTTTGTCAGATTTGACTGAAAATGTGTTTTATCTAATGTAAGTATAGTCACCTCTGCTATCTTTTGATTACACTTTGCATGGAATATATTTTTTTCTATCCATTTACTTTCAACCTTTTTTTGCCTTCAAAGTTAAGTGAGTTTCTGGTAGGTAGCTATTGCTGGATCTTGCTTTTTAACCCACTCAGTCACTGTCTTTTGATTGGAGAAACTAATTCATTCACAAATACTGTCTTCTCTACTATTTATTTATTTATTTAAGTGGTATGGTTTGTTTCCTTTCTATTTAGTTTTTGTATGGTTCTAAGTTTTTTTTTTCTTCATGGTTACCATGGGTTACATAAAATGTCTTATAGTTTTTAGTCTAGTATAAACTGATAGAGTCTAATTAACATACAAAAACCTCTATATCTTTACTCCCAAATATATTAGGTTACTACTGTCACACTTTACATCCTTTTTGTTGCTCATCCTTCAACATTAGGGCTATAGTTAGGTTTAAGTATGTTTGTCTTTTAACTTTTATGTTAAAGTTAAAAGTGAGCTATGTATCACCATCATAGTATTAGAGTACTCTGAATTTGATTATAAATTTAATTTTACCAGCGAGCTTTATATGCTCATATTTTTTCATGTTGTTTCTTAGCATTGTTTCATTTGAACTTGCAAAACTCCTTTTACTGTTTTTTGTAAGCAGGTCTACTGGTGATGAAATCCCTTAGCTTTCACTTGGATTTTTTAACATCTTTTTTTTTTTTCACTTATGAAGTGCAGTGTTTCTAATTATAGTAATCTTGTTTGAAGTTACTTTTTAAAAAGTACTTTGAATGCATCATCCTACTCATTGCTGGTTTGCAGTATCTGCTAATAGCCATCTAGAGATTCCCCTGTGAGTGATGAGTTTGTCATCACTTGTTGCTTTGCAAATTTTAAAAAAAAATTTAATTTTGACATTTTGATTATATTGCCCCTTGTGGTAATCTTTGGAATGTTCATACTTGTCATCTTTTAAGTTTTGTAAATTTGGCCACCTATGTATCTCCCAATATTTGGGAAATTTTCATCCACTTTTTTTTTTTAACTAAGCTTTTCTCCTCTTTCACTCAGAATCCCATAATATATATCCCTGACCTTTTCATGGTATATCATTGTTCTCATATGATCTCTTGTCTATTTTCATTTCTTTTTTTTCCTCTTGCTGTATAATTTCAAGTGACCTGTCTTTGAATTCACATATTCTTTCTTCAGCAAGATTGTCTGCTTTTTAAGGTATCTACTGTAATTACCATTTCTGTCATTTTATTTTTCAGCTCCTATTATATTGTTCTTTACTATGCTTTCTATGCCTTTATTACACTTCTAATTTTGTTCATGCTTGTATTCTTGATCTCAGTTGTCTGAATGAGTTCTATTACATCTTGTTGAAGTTCTATTAGATGATGATTTTAATTCTTTGTTAGGAAATTTATAGATCTCTAGTCTTTCAGTTCCAACTGTTAAACTTTCTTAATTTCCTTTGGTGGTGCATTTTTTGCCTCACTCTTCATGATCTTTGTAGCTTTGAATTGGCATCTTTGCATTTAAAGGAGCAACATCTTCTATAGTTGTTACAGACTTTTTCCACAGGTACAAACTTTCTACTACCATATACTTGTTTTGATGGGATTGAGTCTGATAAAACAGTTAAATGAGGGTAGAGTTAAGTTTTACAGCTATTACTAGATCTCCAGTGGAGGACCTGTTATCAGAAGCTCAGTTGAGCCTGAATCCTGTCTGGTCCTTGTGCAGATTAAATTGCCTCCAGAACCTTGGTCAGCAAGGGTACAACTGTGTAAGGTCTTTTGTCAGGGTCTGCGATTGATATGTAAACAGTGGGCCTGTTCTCACCAGATGCATGGGTGGATGAGGCTCCTGCTGGATCTCTAAGAGGGCTCCTATCAAACCACTAGAAGTGTCCCTGGGAAGGTAAAATCTGCCCTGAATTGAAGCTGAACAGTGCTAGAATTAAACCATAGGGATATTTCAGCATTCATAACTGGGTTCAAGGTCTACAGGCCCGATCAGGTGTCAAATATGACATTTCCCCCTTTAAGTCCCTAAGAAATCAGACCACTCTTGGACTATGGTTGAAAGGTAATGGAGCCTGGTTATAGGACCACTTTAGTATCTGATGTTGAACCATAGTTGGCTGATCTGCCTTTGGAAGCACAAAAAAGCAGGTCTCCAATGAATTTATGGCAGGAAAGACTTCTCCCAAGGGGATAGATAGGCATGTAACCACTTAGTCTTTGAGTAGATGGGACTCTTGGGAGGGTCTGATGCCAGGTTATAAGGTCTGTCAGTCTGTCTGTTTCCCTCTCTCTCTGGTATCAGTATTGAAGATTGAATACAGGTGTACTTAACCACCAAGCCACATCCCCAGACCTGTTTATTTCTCTATTTTTATTTTGAGAGAGGGTCTCACTAAGTTGCTTAGTGCCTTGCTAGGTCACTGGGATTACAGGTGTGTGCCACTGCACCAGGTTATAATATCTCTTTAATATAGGTAGTCGAATCAAGGCTACTGATGGGGGGAATAGGTGGGATTAAGTATACCAGTATATTTTACAAATAAAATTTTTATCATGCCCATCAGAAATATTTGACTACTGAGTTTTTCAAACTTTTTCCTCATGACCAAAATATCTGAAAAGAACAACTTAGTGGAGGAAAATGTTTAGTTTGCTATCACTGTTTTAGAAGTTCAGTCTGTGATTGACCGGCTCCATTCTTTGAGCCTGAGGTAAGGCAATACACTGTGGTAGAGGGTGTGGCAGAGAAAAGCTACTCAGCTAATGCCAGCTAGGAAGCAGAGTTAAGAAAGCAAGGAGCCTGGGACAAAATATGATACTCAAGGGCAAGTGTCCAGTGACCTACATCCTCCATCCATTCCCCAGAAGGTCATTCAAATTATTAATCCATAAAATTGATGAATCCACTGATGAAGTTACTGCTTTGATAAACTAATGATTTTGCCTCTGAACATTCCTACATGGCCTAACACATGAGCTTTTCTGGCAACACCTGGTATTCAAAACACAACAACATCACACTTGTTAATTTAGTCCATTAAGTGTATTTCACTTTCTCTGTGTTTATCATTCAAATTCTAAACATTAAGGGGAAATTTTGAGGTTATACAAAATCATAGCTTTCTTCCTGGAAGAGTGGCCTTACATTGATAACCACAGTAATGACTTCCTGATGTGATGACCACTAACCTATTTTCTCTAGTAGATTATCCAATTAACAACACAGCAAGCATGTCAATTTTCACTCTAAAGTGGCCTCCTCAACAACACTTCTTTATTATTTTCAATTATATAAAATTTGGAATCCAATTGCTTTAAATGGTTTTGCATTATCTTTGACTAAATTCACAATTTACCCGAAATGTACATAAATCAATATGTAATATTGTTTTCTAAAATAAAATAATTTATAATCTGGGTAATATTGATTGTCTTCTTCAAATAATGAGAAATAATTGAACTTTTATCAGAACAACAAACATCAATTTATATTTATGTTCTTCTCACTACTTATGAATATTTTACATCTTTAAATACATATTTGTATGTTGTTTTCTGACATTTATCATTCATTGTATAGTTGCTTCAATTAAGAACACACTTTTACTGTTTGCAATGAAAATTTATTGTGGCATACAATGAACACTTACTGATATATATCTGTTCCCATTGAAAGAATGCCATAGATTTTGTGGCAGATCTTATTCTGTTATCACTAAGCTGATGGGTCTCTTTATGAGAGGGTCATACTCAGTTGTCAATCTGTGCTTTGAACTTAAGGAAGCAATGTTTTGGCCTTGATGGAAGATATGAGCCTTCACATTCAGAAAAATAATCCATTTCAATATGATTAAAAAGAAGTAAAATAAATCTACTTCTAATATGGTATGTGGTCCTGCACACAAAATAAACATCTCACAATCAAATATAGAGGAAGGTAAGATTCTGTTCTCTGTATAGAAAGCAATTAGATTAACTGAGTTCAAAGTATTAACACAACTGAAGGAAAATAACCCACTTGTTCAGAATTTAACAGATTAATTTGAGGCCCAATGATTTCAAAAGACCGACAAATAATTTTTAAAAGTTCCCAGTCTTGTGGCTGGTGATGTAGCTCAGTGGTGGAACACTTGTCTCTCATGTGTGAGGCCCTAGGTTTGATCCTCAGCACCACATAAAAATAAGGTATTATGTTCATCCACAACTAATAAAAAATTTTTAAAAATTCCCAGTCTTTGTCTACTCTCTTAGCTTCACCTCTTATTACTTTTTCCCTTCAATCCTAAACTTCGGCTACACAGGGACCCTTTATTTTCTTCATATGAAGCAGGCATATTACCTTCTCAAGGTATTCTTTATTTTTTAATAGAACTTTATTACAATCTGCACTTACTTTTATTGCTTGTTTCTTCCCAAGTTCTCTCTGTGCAGACTGGGACTTTGCTGTGTTCATACTGGATACTTATAACCTAAATAATTCCGTTTTAAAGCATTCATTAAATATATAAATAATAAGTATGCTGAATTCTCAAAGAGTATCTCCTGTTGAAAAAACAATTCCTCAAAAAACTAGGACTGGAAGCACCATTTGGCCCAGTGTCCCATTCCTCAGTATATATATATAGAAAGTATGTAAAATCAGCATACTATAGTGATACAACCACATCAATGTTTAGAGCAGCTCAATTCATGATAGCTAAGCTAGGGGACCAACCTAGGTGTCCTTCAACAGATGAATGAATAAAGAAAATGTGAGATGGGCTGGGGATGTGGCTCAAGTGGAAGCGCGCTCGCCTGGCATGCATGCGGCCCGGGTTCGATCCTCAGCACCACATACAAACAAAGATGTTGTATCCCCAGAAAACTAAAAAATAAATAAATAAATATTACACATTTTCTCTCTCTCTCTCTCTAAAAAAAAAAAGAAAAGGAAAGAAAAGAAAATGTGAGATACACACACACACACACACATATACACACAGACATACATACACAGTATTCAGTACTTCTCAGTGATAAGAAGAATGACTTTATTTGCTAGTAAAGGAATAGAAGGATAGAAGTATATGGAAGGTATCATGCTGTGTGAAGTAAGCTAGTTCCAAAAAGCCAAAGGTCAAATGTTTTCTCTGAAGCTAACCCACAATAAATGGAGGGGAGAATGGAAGGATAGCAGATTAGACAACAGGGATTGGAGGAAAGGGAGGGGGATAGAAAAAGGAAAGACAGTAGAATGATTCTGATATTATTTTTTTATGTACATATATGAAAACATCACAGTGAATCCCACCATCATATACATCCACAAAAATGGGGTTCTAGTAGAATAATAGATATGCTTTGTTTGTATAATTATACCAAAATGGATTCTATTACTTCATTGTATGACTAAAAAAGAACCAATAATGAGAAAAGAAACTGAGATCAATGAAATTTAACAAATTTCATTTGAGCAAGAGAAAGCTCTTGAACTGGGCATCATTTCAGGCCAAATATTGCAGAAATGTTCTCACCTACAATGTGGTGGTCCATATTTATAACTAGAAACAACACACAATGACTTCCAGAAATTAGTTGACTGGTGTAGTTTTGCATTTGCCTTAGTTTCGGCAGGATTTGGCAAACTTCAGCTTGAGATTGGCTGTTGAGTTTGGCTGATTAGTTTGGCTGAGGTTTCCTTGCTTAGTTATAATGTTATACACTGAGGTTGCAACTTCCTTGCACGTTATTATGCTAGTTTGCAGTACACTATACACTTTGAATCAAATGATATCACCCATCCATAGAAGCCAATTTAGTCAAATTTAATATTCCCTCTGAATGTATGATAAATGTACAAAAGGAATCACTCAAACTTTGAGAAGGCACATAAGAAGAAGAGGCTTTGTCTTATTATCAGATACCTCTTAAACATTGGGATTTAAAATATCTTTCCAGTGACTGCTTAACAAGAAAAGGACTTAAGAAATAAAGTATTGGGGCTGAGAAATTGCAAACTACATTTTCAACTTTCAGTGTGGTCAGAAAAAAATACCCTTTGCCTGAAAAGTCTTTGCAGAACTACAATCAACAAAGTTGAAAATAACATCTCCAGTCATAGGAACTAATCAGCACACTGGATGGTATCCAATATAAAGATGGGTTTCCTACGTTAAGAAACAGCTTCTACCCAAGATGAAATATCCAAAACTCTATTTACCATTCTGCATGAGACAACAAAAACAAGACAAAATATATAAAACAATGATTTTCCAACACTGAAAATCAGGTAATGCAGAGTAGTAATCACTTAGAGAACAAAAAAATTAAGTTAACTTATAATGTGCCTGTTTTAGTCAGTTTTTCATTGCTGTGACTAAAATGCCTGATAAGAACTACTTAGAGGATAAAAATTTATTTGGAGCTCCTGGTTTCAGAGGTCTTATTACATAGATGACCAATTCCATTGCTGTGGGCCTGAAGTGAGTCAGCAGCACATCATGGGAGAAGGGCCCAGTGAAGAAAGCTGCTCACTCATGGCAGGGTAGGGAAGTCAAGAGCAGGAAAGGAACCGGCAAGGGGCCAGAAGAGAAAATTCACCCTTCCAGGGCTTGCCCCCAGGGACTCACCTCCTCCAGCCACACCCCAGTTGCCTATAGTTACTACCCAGTTGGTTCACTCAAACCAGGATGAACTGATTAGGTTACCGGCTCTCAGAGTCCAAACATTTTACCGCTGAATATTGTTGCATTAACAGGAGATTTGGGGAGACAATTTAGGTCCAAACCATAACAAGGTCCATCTTATAACCTGGAACAGGAAGGAGGAATTCAGGTTTCAATAGGCTTCTATTGAAAGAGTAAAGAGATGTGAGAGAGCCTGGCTAGGCTAAGGTAGCTAGAGTTTGGTGGACAGTCTCAGAGAAGAGAGAACTGTACTTAGTAGAGCTTCACGTATTTATGGAGGGTCTTCACTGAGTCTTCAACTAAGAACTAATGGAGAAATAGAACTTATATCATGAAATTATCTCAGGCCAGGGAACAACTATCCTTGGTGCTTATAAGGACTGGAATCAGGAGTTTGTGTTTCAAACAGGTGTATTGGAACACCTCAAATTCACAGGGCGTGGGTAGATTATTCAGGTTTCTGGAGAAACTAGTGGAGAAAAAGTATATGTTCTTTTTTGTGGAACTTCTTTTGATAAGCAGTAAGTTTTTTATATTCATCAATGTTTACTATAGCAAAAAAATAAATAAAAACCGTGCTGAGCAGTATTTCATTGTGTAATACTATGATTTATGTATTTAAAATATTATCAAACAGCATTTTTTTTTCCTGGCTTTGGCAAATACAGCTACAGCCTTATGAATGTTCTTCTTTATTCTTGTTTACGTCTTCTTGTGAAAATATGTATGAGGTTCTGTTGGCTATTCTCTAAGGAGTAGGGTTTCTGGTGCTTGAATGAATATTTTTCTTTTTTTCCCCAAAGTTTTTGTATCACTTTACAATTCTCAAATAATATGTAGGGAACTTTCTATTGAGTCACATTATTATTATTATTATTATTATTATTATTAGTATCATCATCATCATCATCATCATCATTGTTATTTTATATTACCTTTTGTGGGGAAAAGGATATAATAGTGTATTTTAGTTTTAATTTGCAATTTCCTCTAGTTGATCACATTTTCATCAGTGTGTTTTCCGCTGGATTTCCTTTGTCAAGGTTCCTGTTCAGATCATTAGAATATTTTCTATAGGCTTGTATTTCTCTCTCTTACTGGCTACTGGCATTATTTGTATATTCTGAATATTTATCTCTGTTGGTTAAATTTATTGAAACTCTCTTTTCCTTGTTCAATGCTTGTCTTCTCACTTCAATTATTTTTATGAAGGGGAATGTCTAATTTCTTTCTTTCTTTCTTTCTTTCTTTTTTTTTTAATATCAGGGATTGAACCCAGTGGCTCAACCACTGAGCCGCATGCCCATTCCCTTTTATTTTTTACTTGAGACAGGGTCTTGCTAAATTGCTTAGGGCTATAAACTTGCAGTCCTCCTGCCTCAGACATTTGAGCCCCTGGAATTTCAGGCGTGCACCACCACACCCTGCAGAAAATGTCTAATTTCAAGATAGTTCAATTAACCCAATTTTCTGCTTAGCTGCTTTCTCTGATAAACTTAAGAATACAGAAAATACTTTGAGAGACACTTAAATGTCTACACCTAACTGCTTCTGTTTTTTTTTTTTTTTTTCTTGTTGGGTCTTGATCCTTCTACTTCTGTTTGTTTGTGAACATTGAATTACAACTTTCATCCTTTCAGATTAGTCAGATTATAAAGATCTGCAGGAATTTCCCATAGCACTCAACCTCTAGTTGAATGGCAAAATATTCAAATGCCCAGAGGGAAAGCAGCTAGGAAATTTGGGGGTAAACTGAAAATCTCTATGGTGATCATTTTCAAAGGGACCTTGAAAACCTTGAATACTTAAGCCCTTGTAGACTGGGTAGCTCTTCAAGGCTTCAAACACATCTATTTCTCTCTCTCTCTCCTTCCCTCCTTCCCTCCCTCCCTCCCTCCTTTTTATATCTCTTTTTTTTTTCTTTTCTAGTGATTTTTAAAACATAGGTGTCCTGAAGCTACTCCATCATAGTTGAAGAAAAATGTCCTTGAAAATATATTTCAACAATGATTCAACTTCTATGGCAATATAACTTCATATTTTAAAAATTTCCTAAGTTAATATTTATTTCCTATTTATATAAGGTTGTGCTTTTAATGTTTAAAATATCTTCAGTAATCCTACCATTTGTGTAGTTCATGCAATTCTTTATTTGTCCTATGAGTCTTTTCTCTCATTTAGTTACTGCAATGGTGCCCAAATCTGATTAGTGATTTCAAAGACCCACACTTTTGCACAGTCACTGTTTTATGTTACATTTACTATTTTGTATTTAGATAATTTATTATTTCTTCCTTTGCATTTTGAATTTATTTCCCCCATTTAATCTAATTTCTTATACCTGATGCTTGGTTCCTTGCTTTTCAAGCTTTTATCTTTTTAAAAATATAAATTATAGCTTAATATTTCTGTATTTTCCAGTTAGCTTTTTGTCACTACAATGAAATGCATGACAAAGTCTACTTATTAAAAAAAAAAGAGTTATAAATGTTTTGTTATCAATTGGATTTGTCTTTAGGTACTTAAGATATTTCAGATATTATATGTTTTACATATTGTGTACAGATATTTTATATGCATATAAAATATGCATAGACATACATATATGTATGCACCAAAATATAAAATATAAATTTTCTAGGAAGAAAAATGAGTGAAAATATCTTTATGAAACTGGGGAGGCATATCTCTTACACAGAAGAATAAAATATGAAGCACAATAGTCCCTAGGGACACTGTTTTGGCTCAGGTCTTTTCCCTGGGCCTTCTTGCCTAAAAGGCAGCATGCTTTCCTATGACAATTTAACAGAGGTGTGGCCTCTACTGTGACCATAGCTTCTTTCAGAGTGAAGCTGTAAAATACTCAAGTAGAACATCAGCCAGTCCCAGAATTTTTTTCCCATCCAAATCCCTCCTGATCTGGTTCAGTCACTAGTGTCCTCTGGCATTACTTAAAGTGAATTTAATATTTTATAGTTATTTCAACACAGTATTTAGCAGATGCTGCTCTTGGGTGAACTGCAATGCAAAGCTATTCCCTCCTGCCTGCCTCCCTTGCAGGAGATCCATCAATTGACATTTGGGATATCTTGGAAACTTACTTAGATTTTGGAAATGTCACATAGAAGGCATTGCTTCATGCCAGTAGTCCTTTCCAAATCACTCACTGCTTCTATTATTTCACCATCCCCACCTCACACACATTCTGGAAGTATACTCCAGTAGAAGTTCAAGGTCATGGCTTCTTTTAAGACAGAATTTCATTGGGCAATTTTTTGTTTGTTTTTAAGTTTCGGCTCTCATTGGAGACTGTACTTCCAGCTACCTTGGAAATAAGAACATAAAATAACAAAATATTTTCCACCTGAAAGTAGATATCTCTGTAGAAATCAGAGATGTGCAATTATATTAAGTGGTTTTTATACAGATTAAATTTGTAACCTCTATTAATCTCATATGGCAAGTTCAAGGCTTCAAACAAATCTCTATATTTCTCTATGCCTTTTTTTATGTGTGCATGGATAAAATTTGGTAGAGATTGTATCAACTACCTCTATTTGGCAGAGATATTCCATGTCCCTCTGCCTTACTCAATGACTTCTACTATTCCATATTCATGGCTGGGGCAAAATTGCCTGTTTCTTACTCTTTACATTATCCTCCTCTTAAGTAATAAGAGATTTTATCTGTGGCATAATAGCACTTCTTACTTTAATAATTTACTCAGTGATACCTATAGCAAATTAAATACCCTATTATTCTCAAGGGGGAAAATACAACATTAAACACTTTCATTCGCTTTAAAGCGTAAAGCCCACCAATCTTATTTCCCTGACAAAAATTAACAACAATTTTGTAATATTTAATTTGAATATATATTTATATGTATTTAAATACAATAGAAATTATTTATATGTATATATATTTATATGTAAATATATATAAACATAGGCATTAATAAATATATTTATATATTAATATATATTTAATCTCCAACCTGGGGTAAATTATTTTGAAATATTTTACTATTCAGTACGTAATGATATTTTCTAGCTCCTCCTACTGAAATTTCAGTTTCAAATTTCTTTCCAAATCACAACTTACCTTTCTTTTCCAGCTTATTTTTCTTTACCCACTCTGTTACCTGCCATCTACTGATACTGTAGATCTGTCCAATCTTGTTCCTGTTCAATTTCTAGCCCATCAAAATCTATTTTTATAGGTATTTCTTCATGTGTAATCAGCATGTATAAGAAAGGTTCTATCTAGAGAAATAAAGATTTCTTTTCATCATAGAAAAACACATATCCAAAAATATTTACATGGCTTGTAATTCTTGATTGAAGTTAGTCAAAAATTCATGACATTTGAAGCTGTGTTCATGCCTCAACTCTGATGTCAAACACTAGGTCAATAATGGAAACCATTGAAGCGTGATGCTAACATTTACTTTTACTCATATCTGAACTTTTTAAGATTATGCTTTTGCAAAAACATGCTTGAAAATATTTGAATTAATTCATGAGCATTATTTTGCATTGTATTTTTTCCATTGATAGTGGAATGTCTGTTTATATTCCCATAGTAGCTACTCTTTACAGAGAAACAATATAGTTTAATGAATTTTAGTCCCAATTCACTGAAACACAAAATTATAATCAGCTAAAATAATATAGGGATTATGCATTTTGAAAATAAAAGTAGTTATTTTAAACAACTGAGGAAATTTTAAGACACAATTACTGAATGAATGCTATGATGAGGAAGTCAGTATTTATCTCGGCTAGACTACAGAACTTCCAACTATTTTTGAAAAAGTGCTAGTGATTGCCATATTTGGATGAGTGTCAGTGTATTCAAGCTTAATGAGAATACAATGAAAAACCTTAAATGTCATCTAATTGAATAAAAGCTGAAAATGAGCAGATGATATACATGGTGCCTACCAGGAAAACTTTCCATCAAAAATATCAAAAATATCAGTTGTCTGCTCATTATCTAGTAAACAATATTAAATAAGATGCCTGATAAGAAAATGAGAAGTATTGACCTTATAATGCTTAAATCATGTAAACTCAATAAAACTTTGTTTTCTGAGTTATGAGTCTTCACCATTGGTTATCTTTTCTCACACACCAATAATGAGATTTTAGAGTAAAAAACATTAAAGTGATTTAAATTAAAAAAGTTCTTCACTTAGAGAATATTCAAGCTACAAAATAACCTGTTTTGAATTATTTTTCTATGTATACAAAAAAATGATGAAGTGATACTAGTCTGTCATGATTCTCTTAAATTATCTATGAAGTCATGAGACTTTTTTCAAGACATCTTCCTGCTTATGCTTGCCTCATAAATGTTACTATTGCTTGAAATGCATTCTTCTTCCTCTTCAACCTCTCAAGTTATAATGTCTCTACCAAATTTTGTCCACACACATATAAAAAGGCTTCAGTCACTGACAATGTATTTATCTTGCTTGATCCATCATGTGTATAATGGACTTCATTTCTAATTGCCAGGGACTACTTTAATCACAAATTTACCAATTCAACTTGAGTTCATATTTTCTCCTTCTTGTTATAGAACTGAAGCCAGCTCCTGTTCCTCCTGGTCGTTGTTTTAGTGTCACAAAATTTCTATCATTCAATTGTCTATCTGGAAGTTAACAGTGATTTTTTTCTTTTTCATAAACAAATGCCATCCCCTTTATCACTCAAGAATCTCTGAATTATCTATTTTTCTTACTCCCACTACCACTGTGAAGGTTCAGTTTTTTTTTTTTTCCCGCCCTTGCATGGATTACTGTAATTGAAAGGAAACTATAACTGGTGCCAGTTCATTCCCAATACTCATTGAGCAGTCCCTCTGCTTCAGATTCTGAACAAAGTCTGAGAATAAAATAGTGAAACCAAACCTATGTCTATTGTTAAGATTAGAGTTTTCCAGGTGAAAACAATAACAAGGATTTATTGTCCATGCAATAGAAACCAGGCACTTTTCATTTAGTATCACTAATCATGACCATGATTCTACAAGCAGGCTTTATTAATCCCTTTCTAAAGAGAGATCATGTAACATTCTCTGTTTCAAAGATAACATTCACACCTTTGTCTGGCTCCAGAGCTTTTTGTCTTCTCACCAAATCTCTGAAGATCAATTTTCAATGCTTTCTTATGCTTTTATACTTTTAAAGGAACCATTCATTTAAAGGAGCTAGGAATATTTTCATCCCATTGGACACCTCATGAACTCTGATTTGTCTTTCACGGCTTAGCCTATGCTTCATGTGTTCTAATTAGCCTTCCATGTTTGCCCTGGGGACAATTTACACATGTTCTTCTAAGTGCACCTAGCAACGTGAGCTTATACCTAGAATAAAACATATTACATTGCATTCTAATTTATGTTCTTCTTTGTGTCACTCTTTAAGCCCTGAATTCTGGAAAAGCAGAGACCTTTACACATTTCACCCTATTTTTCCATCTTCTACTATAGAGTAGATCCTTAATAAATTCTTCAACAGGGTTTGAGCCAAATGAAGTATCAGTGTATTCAAATGAAGGTGTTCTAAAATGCCTATGATCTGCATTATGTCCATACTATTACTTCTTTTTGATCTCATACTCTACACTTCTTTCCACAACTCACCCAATTCAACCATGTTAACCCTCTGGTTCTTAAACATGCCAAACTCACTGGTACCTCAGTTATGGCTACAACACAGGCTTATCTCCAGGTCTATAATATCTACCTCTGTGCCTCCACTTATTTTTTCTTTCTTATTTTCCTTTGTCATTCATCTGTATCTGCTTACATGTCATCTTAACAGAAAAACTTCCCTGAAAATCTGAAGTATCTTATCACACTCACATCTGACTCTTCATTCTTATAATCCTATAATTTTATCCCAACAACTTAATTTCACTTGGCATAGTGTACATTTATTTTTTGACTTATTCTTAGTTTTTCCAACTGGAATAAAGTTTCCAGGAAGCAGATGCAGTACCTCTTTCGTCCACTGTTTATCTCCAAATTCTAGAATACAGCCTGGCACATAGCAATCCCTAAGTAATATTTGCTCAGTGAATATTGAATAAACATACATGATATTCAGGCAGTGATCAGACATTGTACCATTCCTGATTTATATGGGGGCCTCTACCCACTTTGTCTGCTAACATCACAGTGCTCTCTTATGTTCCTCTGGCTTTGCAGTTTTTCCAGTATTCATCCTCTCTGTTTTACCCACACACAGGTGACAGACTTCCTGAATATGTATACCCAGTGGTAAAGTCCAGGTAAACTTTCCTCTAAGACCAAACATGTTTATCATATAAGAGGCAATGAGAGCCAAGTTTTATTCAAAAACCTGACTTGGTGGGAATTTTAGAGGAGGAGACATGTTACTAAGACCCACTGAGGAGATAGCTGAGAAGTAATAAACATTTCTCATATTAACTTGTTATTACACCAGAGGTAGAATTAACTTAAGAGAAAGGAGACATGGTCCTTATGCTACTCTAGGTTTTGGCTGGTCTTATTATGAAATATTGATCTCAGATTATAATTGTAAGCCCTTTAAAGTACAAACATTCTGGAATTCAAAGGAACTCAGCTGTGCTTTTAATCATCTATGAATATGACTGGATTTCTGACATAGTCTTTAATGAAAGAACTATGTAATTCAAAGTACTATAACATTTATTATTTGCAATCAGACTACTGTAATCATATATAGCCATTGTGCTTCTTGTTACATTTTAGCATGTGTCTTATTTCATTAGATTAGAGAGTCCAGTTAGAAAAAAAAAATGTGTCTTGAATTGTCTTGCCAGGTGCCCTTTACTCCACTAAATACAGGAATGCTGTACCCCATGTGCCCACTCTCAGTTGGTTCGTAATTCTACTTATGACATGAAGGAATGGGCAAAAGAGTTTTTGGTGTAAACTGGCTTTCCAATGCATGCTAGTTCCTAGAAAAAATAAAACAACATCACATACACACACACATACACACACACACACAGAGTAGGAATTGAACTCAGGGGCAGAGACTTCACTTTAGGTGATAGATAAGGCAGGGACAACAGTGAGACTATTGGCTCTTTTTGCCCATGGTAACTTTGCCTGGAGTAGAGTTCATGTAAAGAGCTTTTCTCTAACACACTGCACCTTCTCTTTGCAGCCAGAGCTGGAGAATACGGATCATGCTGAGATGAAAAGCATTCATACTGGTTGCTTTCTTCCTGTTCTTGAAAGTGCTATTCGTTTTACTCTTCACAAGCAATGAATTCCCTTGACTTGATTTAGAAAGAAATTGTGAATGGCTAAAAATGCATGAACACTAAAGAAGCATTGGGTAAAGCTCACTTGCTCTTTCTCATTTCAAAAGATCTTTTTATTTAGTATAAAAAAATACCTTGCAAATCTATTTTCTTTGTCAAAGGTGAATGAATTTTTTTAAATGTTTCAAAACAGCTGTTTCTAGCTTCTTTGTTTGAAAAAAAAAATCCTAATCATGGAGGCCTGATGCAACAGAGGCAGAGCAGTTGGGAGGCTCCTACTCCTTGCCTCCTCCACTTCCCATTTCCTGTTACACCTGCCCACCTGAAGACACTGGGGGAGCTGGCAGAGGCTGCAAACAAAGGTCTAAATTGAAAACAACATATGTAAATCAACCTCTCTAATTTCTTGCTTGTCACTACCTAATCACCATGATGGATCCGGAAACTGACATTTTTATGAATGAATTTTATGGATATTTAGGTGAAAATAAGGAGTTCTGAAAATATACCCTGCACTTTCCAGGCTTGCTTATCATTCTTCATGTGATGTTGGTTCATTTTTTGAAGACATTCTGTACCATAATGGCAATTTTATATCCATAATGCAAAACATTTTAAATATATGGAAATAACATCACAAAAGGAAAACATTTATAATTAAAAATGTTCTATCATCAGTGACACACCAAGAAGGGGCAGTGAGGCTGGTCTGCCTTAGGAACAACCACTAAGGGAATGGATTACAGGTAGAGAATTTACCAATTGGATAGAATCAGTATTTGTTATTATAATTGTCTGTTTGCAATTACAAACAATGCCAGGGAGAAAACCATCCTCCCTCCAAATATTAAAAGGTAGTGATACTTAAGTTTTAAATAACTAGTCTCACTCAGAGTGGCCTCTGTCTTTCCACTGCCTCACCCAACTCCTGTGAGCCCACTGAGAAACTACTACACATAACTTTCAAACTGTGATTGGTGAAGATTAGTGCTTCTCAATCTTCATTGTGTATACAAATCATCTGCTGTTAATAGGAAATTTCTGATTTGGTTGATTTGGAGTGAGAATAAGATTCTGCATTTCTAACAAGTTTTTAGATGCTACTGTTTCTGGTTCACAGAACAATGTGAGTAGCAAGGATCTATATAGTATTCACTAGGGACATTAATTGAGTAGCTTCTTAAAATTTTTAAAAAGCCATAATTTCATTCTTCTATAAGGTTAATATTCCATTATTTATATATACCACTTTTTTATCCATTCATCTGTTGAAGGGTATCTCGGTTGATTCCATAGTTTAGCTGTTGTGAATTGTGCTGCCATAAACATTGATTTGCTGGTAAATGGATACAGCTGAAGAATATTATGCTAAGTGAAATAAGCCAATCCAAAAAAACAAAGGTCAAAAGTTTTCTCTGATATATGGATGCTAAATCACAATAATGGGGGGTAGGCTAGGGAAGATTAGACTTTGGATTAGACTGAGGGGAATGAAGGGAGGGGAGTGGGTATATGGGGGTGGAGGAAGGATAATAGAATGAATTGAACATTGTTACCCTGTGTGCATATATGATTACATGACCAGTATGATTCTACAACCAGAAGAATTAGAAGTTATAGTCCATTTATGTATGATGTGTCAAAATGCATTCTACTGTCATGTATAACTAATTAGAACAAATTTTAAAAAGACCCAAAGGAAAACAAAATTAAAAAATTAATCCCCCACAAATTTTTTTTTCAAGAAGCAATAAAATATTCCAATATTTTTAGTTTCTTAACTTTTTAGATGAAAATATATGCTGTTTTATTTGCTAGATCTTCCAGCTCAGACTATTAATCAAATAATTTGCAGTGGATTATATTGAGTTAAATATTTTTCTTTTCATCCTCTTAATCCTGTAGTTCAATTTCTGATGCATTCAACCAAAATTATTAAGCATCTACTATGTTCCAGACACCATTCTGAGTTTTAAAGCTATAACAATAAAGAAAAGAAATGCTCACTGCCATTATGAAACTTACATTTTGAGAGATACAAACTATAAGCAAGAAACACAATAAAAAGTATAAATTTAGTAGCTAAGAAAAGTTATACTTTAGTAGGTAAGAAATTCTTTAGCAATGCAAAGCCATTTGGGACATTGGCTGGAATTCTAATGTGAAATAGTAGTTAAAGTGACACTGAAGCAGAAGTCAAGAAAAGTTAAGGGAATCATCATGAAGCCTTCATTTGAAGAGTGCTCTGTGAAAAAATGTACCAGGGCATAGACCCCAGCCAGGAATGTTCCTCCAAGAAAATAAGGAGGTTCTATACCCAAAGAACAATGAACAATGGAGAAAGAAATACTTGAGATCTGAAAAGTCATGTGTGGCCAGGTTTGTTATGGCCATTTAAGACTTTATTAGAATTTTGATGTATATCCTGAGAAAAATTGAGTCACTGAGAAATTTTAGCTAAATAATGACATGATCTTACACATTTGAACAGGATCACTTTGGCTGATCTGCGGGATACACTTTTGGGAAGCAGAGGGCTGTTTCATTACAATGATCCAGGCAAAAGATTATCTTTTAAGAGGAATCTGATTTGTTTTATTTCTGAGGAGGTTTTGTGTATCCATTATTCTAATAGCAAATACTATTAGGAAGCATTAAACTTTTGTTGTTGTTGTACAAAGTGAGATGTAATTGATGACAAATCTTTACAGATTTCACCTGCATCAGTGAGAATAAAAAAGTCAAAATTAGGAGTGTTTCTAAAATAAAGGGAACTAACTACACGTTGGTGCTATTAAAAGAGGAACACTATAATAAATAGGTTGCTTTTAGGCAGTAATATTTGCAATAAATAATTAATATTTTATGTCATATGATGAAAGTATTTGAGTATCTCTTTGTGGGCTTTAAAGAGCTGTTTTTATGTACAATGATAAAAACATGCAAAAGAAAAATTGGAAACTTGGTTTTTAATCTCTAATTATATTAAAATGTGTAAGCCATGTTTGTTCTTTGTGCCTTAGTTCTTTGTCTGAAACACAGAATAAAATAACACATACCTATATGTAGAATTGTGCTACCAGTACTTTTGCATAAAGATTCAGTATTAATGAAATATAAACTTACATAAATTTGCTTTGGGAAGTTGATATAAGTAATTTCAATGCAGATTATTAATATAGGTAATTAACAACATATATAGTTATATAGTTATAATCAATTAAAACTGCCATTTATTTTTCCATGCAATTTTTATAACACTTATTGAGCATCTGATATATGCCAGCCATTGAATTGTGTATATAGGAACAAAATAAATAAATAGCATTTTGTCCAAAGAAATAACCAGTAAAGGTAGATAACAAACAGTCATTGATAATATAATAATAATGAAAATAATAATATTAAGTCCAGGGTTCTGGTAGAACCTGTGATAGTGATAGCTAATGAAAGCATAGTATCAAGGAAGACGTCGCTGTCTTGAATTGTAGGTAGGATCCAGTCAGGTCAATAAATAAGTACGAGATGTAGGGGGATGATAATCAGAGCACTCTGGGTTAAAACAGCATCATGCCAAGGCACAGGTGACATTCATAAGTGTAGATGGGAGTAGGGTTTTGATGAAGGTGAAATGAGAGTTCTGATGTTCTTATGTGTCATTGTAAGAATGTTCTGCTTCTTACTAAAAATATTTGAAAGCCAGTGGTGATGTAAGGACAAATTGAGTGGTGTGTGGTATTAAAGTCAAAGAGACCAGAAAGCTCTGCAAAAAATTAAAACAAGTAATAGCAGTAGCTTGAACTAATCCATTATGATGCAGATACAGAGCAATACCGAGTTTAAGTGGCAGTAGAATTGACAGAAAGTGAGGACTAGATGTGAAAAGTAAAGGAGAGAAAGCATAGCATATAGAAATATTTTTTGTCTGCAAATAATAGAAAATATGACTAACCATTTCTAAAAAAAATAGTTTTCTTTTTCTCACATAATATGCCCAGAGGTAAGGATTGTTGAAGCTCAACCACACCATTAGGGATCTAATTTTCTCTAGCCTTCTGCTTTATGATCCTTGACGTGTTTCCTCTCTGCCCTACCTTATGGCCTCATAATCAAACACTTACTCTATTCTAGGCCTCTAAACTATCTTCCAGGGTGGAAGAAGGGGAATGATGACACCTGGGGAATCCTTTTATGTCTCATTGTCCTGAACTCTGTCACATGATCAACCAATATTGAAAGGATGGCTGGGAAATGAAGCATTTTTAAAGGTTGTACAGAGTGATGATGGAAAAGAGAGAATTGAGCAGAAGGTGGGATTTACCAACCTACAGTATCTATCCCAGAAGCACATAGGAAAGTGGAACGTGGGCAGTCCCTGAAATGACAACCTGGAACACAAGAGAACTGTAAGTAAAATGCACCCTGTAATTGCTGAGAGCCATAGCCAAGTAGGAATGACACATGGCAATTTCCTTGTCAGCCTACCCAATGTTGCTTAGAGGGAGGACTCTCCATTGTGGAAATGGGCTTGCCTTGGACCCAGGTCATTTGCAGTGACATTGCATGAATGTTTGAGAAAGGTGACCCTGCTCAAGGACCAGGGTGGATCCGGGTTTAGGGTGGATCCTGCTGGGAATAGGGCGTATCCTGCTGCCTCAGGCGCATGCTCCTTGAGTTCCTGTTGAGTTCTCACGAGATTCAGAGAGTATTTGGGATGCAGAGCCCCGTGGAGGTTTGGAATTTTCCCAGAACATGCATGTAGAGCTGGTGAGGGTCGGGAATAAAGAGTTGCTGTTTGAATCTACAAGGCGGTGTGGTGGCTCGGTTATTTTGTGCCCAGCCAGACTGTGGCATGTAATATTTTTTGTCTGCAAATAACAGAAAATAACACATACCTATATGTAGAATTGTGCTACCACTACTTTTGCATAAAGATGCATGATTCTTCACATCATGGAGAACGTATGCTCCATCACTGCACAAGATGGTAGATATGAGTATAAAACAAATGAGCTAAAGCAATTAAATAAATCTAAACAATGCACACCAATCTCTAATTACATTGAGTATCTACAACATTTAATTGGCTATTAGTTCTGTCATTGGTGAGGGAAAGAAATTCATTGCAATGATTATTCCTGTTTTTGTCCTTGTGTTTTTCTCTATAGTTATAGTAAAGATATGCTACTCCTGACATAGAAAACTAAGGTAATAAAATTGTTTTTCCCACCTCATTGCACATGTAGAGATTATCCTAATATACAGCACTTGGCTAACATAAAATCAACTGTATGCAAATTGCTGCATAAAGCACATAAAATGGATTCAGATATGTGGAAAATTTTAATGTGTGGAAAATAAAGTCACGAAAGAAAGTTGAATGCCATGTGAATCATATTCCTTGGTGATTTATAATGCCGTGGCTATACATGCACAGCAGCCCCCACAGAGGAAAAAGACCCTTGCTTTTCATTTTAAGAATTTCTGTTTCCTGTTGGCTCAGCTCATGTCATTTGATACTATTTGTGTTGTTCCTTTCTTTATTGCATGATAATTAGAACTAGAAATCTGTTCAAAGACATAAAAAAGGATCATGACCCTAATACAATATTTGTGCATTAACCCTGGGTTATTCTGAAGATTTAGAGCTCATGCTAATTTTTACATCATAAAAGTGTGCAGTGGTGTTGCTGTGCTAATATACATAAGGGAGGCATGTTTTCGAAGGGCACATCTCAGAGAATGTTTTCCAATCACTCTCACATGTGACAGATGGTGATTCTTTTCTAGCACCAAGGAATAGTTAGGAAAGTGGATTCTATTCTGGGCCACCTAAAACCTAAAAATTTCAAAAACCTGAAAAGGAAGCCTTTATAAGTCTCTTTATAATGGTTTAAAAAAATTAATCTTACATACATAGACACTTTTTAAAAAGAAACAAAATA
The DNA here is from genome assembly GCF_021218885.2 of Marmota monax. Taxonomy (NCBI): domain Eukaryota; kingdom Metazoa; phylum Chordata; class Mammalia; order Rodentia; family Sciuridae; genus Marmota; species Marmota monax. The sequence continues at coordinate 2,264,572 of NW_026694256.1, read as the reverse complement.
TATAATTAGAGGCTGTAAGCAAAGTAAGGGACAATCATTTTTTAAAGTACAAAACATTAAAAGCAACAGAATAATTATTCTATTTTCATTCTATATTATTGTTTTTTAATATCACTGATCTGCTGTATATTATTAGAAAAAAAGTGGATATCATCCACTCGACTTATAAATATTTATCTTCACAAGTCACAATTTTTAATTACAGATTGAAGCTCTGTTATAGTTTATGGACAATTAATGATAAATTATTATTTTACATCATTTATTCATTTAACAAACATTTTAAAACTCTGATTTTGTTTAGGATTCCCAGGAAAGAGACTCTGAGATGAAGATCTTTGTGTAGAGAGTTATTGAGAGCCACCTCAGGTTCAGTGCCAGTTAAGGGATAAAGGAAGCCAGATTGAGCAGAGGCAAGTGGGGCTGGCATGCAGTTACAGGGCGCCTCAGCCGACTCTGTGGGGATCTCCGGAACTGTGATGACTTACCCTTAGAACTGTCCTGAATTCAGAAGAGGACCTTTACCTTCTCACCTGAGTGGCTCAATGGTCAGGGATTCAGGGACTCTCTTAAAGCTGACCTTGGGCAAAGTAACTCTCTTAAAGCTGAGGGCTACTTCTGAAGAGGAAACCAGCCGAGCTGCCATGGGGCCAGCAGTTGGGGATGGGGACTTCATTCTGGGTTGGTGCTCTGGGATATGGGGGAGATTCTTTATTTTAAGAACCTCATTTGTGCTAGGCCTCTTTTAGGTATTTGGGATTGTCTAAACAAAATAAAGAAAGGTCCCCGCTCTTGTGAAATTTATCTTCCCCTTTTCCTTTTTGCAGTACTAAGGATTGGATCCAGGGGTGCCTTACTACTTACTGAGCCAGGTCCCAGAGTTTTCATTTTTTATTTTGAGACAGCATATTGCTAAATCACTCAGGCATGGCCATGCACCATGGTGCTTGACTATGGACTTTGTATTCTTACATTCCTTTCATTTTAATTAATAAAAATTGCCTTTATATAGTACAATTCACCTCAGAATTTTTTTTTATATTTTATATATTAATACTTCAGCTTACTTGCTTCATTAGTTAATATATTGTATTTGTAGGGTATACTTTTCTGTTTTTCTGTATTAAGTTTTTGATATTTTTTTGAGGACGATTTTTTAGAAGAAACAAATGAAATAGGATTTGATTTTTAAACAGAGAACATACCATATATTTACATTACAGTTTAATTTATATTTTCATATGAGATCTTATTTAACTTTCTTTTTTCTTTTCTGGATTCTGTTAACTCATACGGAAGTTTATCTGTGTTTATCATTTGTAAGATGTGGGAGGTCAAAAACCTATTTTTAATTCTATTTATGATTGTCATTACGTTCATAAGATTGACATTAAGCTTATGCTTTTACCTGATTTTTAAGAGAAAATGGAATGCATAGAGTGATTTATTATAACTAATGGCCCTTGTCCTTCACCTGCATTTTCTAGTCCTTGATAAATTAATATCTTTGATAGACCTAATTATTTTTTAACATTATCAAGGAAAATATCTTATTTTAAATAATTTTGTTGAATTCTACGTCATAACCATATTTAAAATTAAACAATTTTAAATATTTCAGCCTTTTATGATCTATGCCAGGCACCATCCCGTCCATACTGAGGGAAAAGACACTTAAAAAAACACTAAAAATCAAAACAACACACACACACACACACACACACACAAGAAAACAATACAATACTTTCAGTTTAGTCTACATTATTCTATTGCTCACTTTTAATATATATATGAAATTTATATTGTGTTTTGCCTTTCTGAATTTAGAGTTTTGACCTAATCCTTTGAGAGATAAATATTTATTTTCCTAGCATGTTGAAGAATTAAACATTTTAAAAACTCTTATACTTCTGGAAATTCTTTGTTGCTTTATATGTCTATGACAAACCAATACATCATCAAGTTCTTGAATCACCATGATTTTATTAATAATGCTCTGTAGACTTTCTTTAAATGTTGATAATTATGTAGATAATGTTTCAGATTAGCTTAATTTTGGCTTCTTTATTGTATTTCTCCTAGAAGAGTTGCAAAGTGTTATTTTGTATTTTAAATAGCACTTCAAAATATAGTAACAAAATATTTGGTCTCCAAGCTTGCTCTTCCATTTGAAAACCTTTCTTTAATCCTATATATGATCTTATTGTTGTTCCTACTAATATAGTTCTTTCCTTCACTTATCATGACAATCATCTTCTTGTTTTTATTATTATTATTATTATTATTATTATTATTATTATTATTATTATTATCCTTTTCTGTTGCATTTTGTAAAGCCATTTTTTCTATATCTCATGTGCCGTTTCATAGAGTTAGGTCTGCTTCTTATTGTCTTGAATATATGTTTTTAATTTGTTCTTTTAAATTTTTTCTTACATTTTTTTCTCAAAAAGTGTTTTTCATCTTTGCATTCTATCCCATATTTTATTATTAATTATATTTATTTATTTATTTATTTATACCAGGGATTGGACTCAGGGCACTCAACCACTGAGCCATATTCCCCGGCCTTATTTTGCGTTTTGTTTAGTGACAGGGTTGCTTAGCACCTCGCTTTGAGGCTGGCTCTGAACTTGAGATCCTCCTGCCTCATCCTCTCAAACCACTGGGATAAGAGGCATGCACCACTGCACCCAGATAGACTATACTCTTTGTATATCCCCCAACCACATTCTAGAGAATTTTGCCTAAGCTTATAATGGATACACATTATATAGTACACTTTTTCTTTATGTATCAGTGCAATGTTTTATTTCCTTTATGTTGTGTGATTTGGGGGGAGTCTTGTCATTTTTGTTTGTTTAATCCTTTTGAACACCTTTGTGATATTCAATTTTCAATGTTTAACAGCCATTCATCTATAATGATAAGTTATTTTCTGGCTACATCATAGAATTACTAATGCTATCATCTATACTTCTTTGTGAAGATAAAGGAATAATTCTCCTATATTTATCGTAATTTAAACACGTTTTCTTGAGCAAGTTGACATTTCAGAGCATAAACTTGGATTTACTGTGAATTGAATGGATGGTTATTCAGGGCAATGAATGACCAGACAGGGCTCTCATTCTTTCATAGTGACATAGCCAAAAAGAAGAAAATGCCTATATTCTGAACATGAATCAGTAACTAGGTAAGGCAAAGTTTGTAAATTTAGCAATACAAAACTTTTAAAATCATCTCTTGTAATATGTTAAAATAAATTATTGTGGAAGATAAAATGGAAATAGGTTAAATGATTTTGCCCGTTCATTAAAGCAAAAGCAAAACACATAGTTAGATTTTATTTCTCAGTAAATCTTCCCAGTACTTCATATTTTATTCCTAAAACAAGATGCATAAATAGAGATATTGAATCAATATAGATATTGTTACTTTATATCAAAACTATAAATTACTGAAAAGGTACAGTACTGTTCACATGAAGAATATAACTTATCTTTAACTTGGATGTATTTTTTATTGATCATACAAAATTATTTCATCAGCCCTTCCCAGATTGATTTTATTATATATCCAGATTGATAGTTTGGTAAAAGTTCAAATATTTTTCTATTTCATTTTATTCTTATTACAGAAAATTGTGATATAGTAACAAGTAGAGGCCAATTAAGTTCAATTTATTTTTATATAATGCATGCTTCTAAATTCCTTTAATTTCATGCTACTTTTAAATTCCTTCAAACACTTGATTGGTGATCTTAGTTGTTGATTTTAATTTCACATAGTTTGCCCTGATGATTGACATTTATCAAACTTTTTATAACTTCTTATGTTAATAAGAATTCAAAAGATGAAGACAAATGTTCATAATGGCTATCAGTTTTCTATTATGTGATGAGTACATATGGTCTGTAAGGAGGTGAAAAAGAGAAAAAATGACATTTTGTTCATGCAGGAAATGAACTTGATACAGATTTCATCAAAATTTTTGATAAAGAGCTGATGTTATGGGCTGGGATTATGACTCAGTGGTAGAGTGCTTGCCTAGTATGTGTGAGGCACTAGGTTCAAGTCTCAGCACCACAAAAATAAATGAATAAAATAAAGGCCCATTAACAACTAAAAATATTTTTTTTTTAAAAAAGAGCTGATGTCGTTTACCTTCAAATGAGAGGCAGTCATTTAGATGTAAAGACGAGATTCCCAAAACTAATTATACAACAGGCCATTTATAATGTAGAATAATACAAGTTGAAACCTCTAAAATCTTAGACATGCGTGTTTTAATTGTTTAAACAAAATTTTTCACGTGTTTTGGTTTAAACTACACAAAGGATGACAGTTAATGATGCCAATAGAAATTTAAAGCATTTTTACATTTTTTCTTCAAAATATTGAGGGAAAGAGTAGGAATAACAACATATCTTAATTAACAGTAATCATAACATAAGAAATTTTAACTTCATTTATTTAACTTGCTTGGCCAATAATGTATTTCTCTTTTTAGGCAGACATTTGTGTTAATATTAAAGCATCTGTCCAAACAGAATGGAATTTTTTGGACAGTCAATGCTTAAGTAATTGTGTTTAATTCATGGAACTTCACTTTGTAAATAAATGAATAATAAGAATGTCACTAAATAAAACTCTCTAAAAACTAAATTATTATAGAGACATTCCTAGTGCATTTACTTAATTTTTTGGTCCATAAGATTTTTAATTATCATTAATCATATGCTACAATCAGAAACATTTGCATGCAAGAGAGAAGATAATATTAAAATTTGATTACATATTTGTAATTATATTAAGGGCTTGGAAGATATCTTTGTTTAATTTAGAGTAGTCAAAAAATAAACGTGGCTGATTATCATTTTTTTCTCCAGTCCAATCTAATTATTTTGGAAATTCTGTTCTTTCTTCAAATTATGCCTTCTGAAATGTACTTCCTAATCATCAATTTTCTCTGCAACAACTTTCATTCAGGCTCTGATTACCTCACATCCAGATGTTTGTCATAAATTCACATTCTTCTTCCTGATTCTGGATTCTCTGTGCTTTGCACACTGTCAAGGACATTAAAGACATTTGAATGTATCCTTTCCTACTCAAAATCTGTCAGTACTTTCCTTCCTTTTAATGCAAATTTAGATTCTATTCCTGGTCTGGATAAAAATCCTTTCTCTCTCTGTTGTTGGTTTGTTGTTGGTAGAGTAGTAACTCAGTCTCTTCCTAAAATGACTGTTTCTGACCCCCCACACCAAATAATTAATGAAATCAGTCTACTTTTCTTCCCCTCTGCACTTACTGCCTCCTCCATGAGTATACCTCCACTTTTCCCCAATGGATATTAAGTATCACTACCTGATTTAATTTTTAGCTTGTCAGAATATCTTCTAATTTCACTCTCCTTACAAGATTTCAGCTGATATTTCGCCTCTTGTATCAAACTTTTCCTACCAATTATAAGTGAATTTTCCCTCCCCTTCCTTCGAAAAATGTTTAATCATCAATGAACATTATTTTAGCATTAACTAGCATGTACTGTACTTCAGTGTATAGTTTTATTTTCTCCTTAAGACAATGTTTCTAGCAGACAGAAACTATAGGTCATATTATTGATATCTTCCACTTTTAAACACAGGATCTTATAGAGAGTAGTTTTTTTAACATGCTTATCTATATCTGTATCTCTCCATTCCTTTCATCTCCTATGTATACATGAATGTATGCATATGTATATATATATATATATATATATATATATATATATATATATATATAACAAGAAGTCATGTATAAATATTTTAATTATATTTTATAAATATATAATTAGAAAAATGGTAGTACAAATATTTAAATAAGAAAAGATTTAATAACTTTGCACATTAAAGAATAATACATTTCTAATCTATTTTTCTATTGTTACATCTGTATATTTAGCATAATGTTAGCTGCTAAAACATACTTACAAATTTCAGAGGTCTAATAGAATACAATTTTATTCCTTGCTCATGTAATAATCCAATGCAGTATCACTAATAATTTGGGGTAGAGCTTCAATTGCGTGTCAAACCTAGAAGTCATGCACAGAAAGTCCATTCACATTCCAATGCTCTAGCTCTAACTGCAGTGCAGATGGAAATTGAGTCCTTTTCTGGATATTCACCTCCAGAAAAAAGTCTCTGCATTTATACAATCTGGGAATGCAGATTTCTGACAGGTAAATCATTTTTCTGCTACAGCATCTATTTAGAAATTTTATTAAAATAATGGCTATTGAAATATCTGGGAATAATTTAGTTATTTCAAAATTAGGATGTTTTAAAACAATTCCAGAGATACACATTCATTAACCTCTGTTAAGAAGAGGCATTCTTCTTCTCTCTTTACAAGGCAACTTGAGAGCACTGTTTTTTTTCGTTTTATTTTGGTAGTTTCTAAAACCCCTTCATCATTATAGCTCTTTAGTTTATGAGAACTGTGTTATTTAAAATAAGGTAGAGCAGTTCTGTGGACTTTTGCTAAAAGTGATTTACTTTCAAGCTTATTTGGTTACTGATATGAAACACAGGAGCTCCCACTTGGATTAGCCCATCTCTGTAGGAATCAGACTGAAAGCCCTGTAAACAGCCAGTTCCTTTTTATACTCAGTGCGGTCTCCTTCCTCAGCCCCTTGGGAAATTTACTTTCTTGTCCTATCATGACTTCTTAAACTTTGCTAAAGTTAAAACAGTATGTGGTTCTTTAGGAAAGGAAGTTGAAAGTAAAATTAAAACTAGCATCTGAGATATAATTTGTTTTTACAAAGGTGATTTGATAGACTTGGCAAATAAAGTGAGATAAATTTCATTTTATTAGGCTTTTGACTCATCAAAGCTCAGCAAACACAGAGCCTCATAGAACAACAAAGGAGGCCTGCTATTTGATATGCAACACTGTCCTCCACACACAATTAGAGAGAACTGATGAACGAGCTTGATATTCGCACTCAACAATAAACATAAGTGTACCTTATTTGAATTTTCCAAATAAGTGAGATTCTCAAATCTTGGTTGAGATTTTCTGAGAGGAAGTCTAAATCAAACTGAAGATTAGATGAAGCAGACTTGATTGCAGTATGTCTATAGTCAGAAGAAAGATGAATATTTCAAGATGCTTTGAGATACTTATATATAATATATGTATATTTATGAGTAAGAATGTATCATACAAGTGATATATATATATATATATATATATATATATATATATATATATATATATATATATATATGATACACACACACACACACACATATGGAGTGTAAAAATGCCTGATCATCTACAACAGGCTCAAAATTGCAATATTTAGATTCATTATTACATTCAGAAATGAATAATGACATTTTTAATTCCATATTTTATTTAAAGAGCCCAACTCTGTTTAAATCCATAGAACTGTCAGATCAGGTATGTTATGCAAAATCTGAGCCTGCAAAGATAAAAAGTGTGTGTTTATCACCATGTTATTTAAGCTTTCTGCACCTCAATTTTTCTAATCTGGAAAATAGTAGCAACATTTGTCTTCCTTATACGTTTACTATGTGAATGAAATGAACTAGAATAGAATGTTTTCAATGGTACCTATTTTATAATGCATTCTCTGTATGTTAACAACAATGCATACTTTACTTCCACTCCCTTTTGACTCTTCTTTCTTTACTTTAGAAGTATTGACCCTCAGCAGTCATGCGAATAATTTGACACACACCCAGTTTCATCATTGCCTTCATCAATATCCAAGTTCCTTCCCTTGAAAAACAGAAATAAAATCTCTTAAATTAAGTCTGAAATGATGTTTTTTTTTTGGGGGGGGGAGTGAGTGGAGGTGGGGGGGAGGAATTGTTTAAAAATCAATTGCTGGAATAAACTTTTGCCATGTATGCTGATTGAGTACCAAGTTAGACTTGTGAGCTGATGAGTAGTTATTCAGGATAAATACCCAGGAAGAACAGAGAGGAAATTCCCTCAACTCTTAAGAGCTTTAATGCCCCAGTTTCTAGTTTTTGTGTGATGTTAGGTTATTTTTATCTTCATTTTTGTACCCATATAATAAAACTTGAAGACTTGCTCCTTGTAATTTGCAAAAGTAGAGTTATACCTATGCTACCTCATCCAACAGGGGTAAGAATATTGGTTAAATGAAGGTAGAAAGCTTTTTATCAAAGCGTTTAATAATTTATTTCATAAACCTCAAAAGGGAGATTAGTCTTGAAGTTTATTCCAAGCATAATCGTGCAAGGAATTTTATTTTCTTCTTCAAAGAACATCTTCCAAGGAACAATGGTTCTGTGTATGACCTCAGTTAATATGGCTATATAAAGAATATGTTTGCAACATTTCTGTTTGACATGACTCTGAAAGCTATGCTACGGTACTGGAAAGGCTAAACTGTACAATAACTGCCGTGCCTTCTGGGAAAATCTGACTTTAATCCATCCTGTGACGCCTAAGCAATACTATGTTGTGCCTCAAGACTCCAGCACAAGGGCTGTCAAATCACAACTCGCTAGTAATGCACTGCCTAGCAATCTGCGGGAATTGAATGTATTGAAATAGCATCTACCCTCTCTTGGATCCGAACTAGAAAGTGTCAATTGAATTGTTATTAGATTAAGTTTGAAAGCCAAAGATGCCTTGGGAACAAGTTGTAGCCAATGGAGTCATGACATATGTTGCTTCATAACTACTGGCTTTTCTATTCTATCTGTCTGTCCTGGAATTGCCCACCTCTCCTGAGGGGTGTTTTTGGGAGTCATGGTTAAGTGGAAGGCCTTGCTTCTGTGACCATATTTGCAATTGGATGCTTTCTCTAAAATTGGACTCAGAACTGAGGAAAAGGCAATTTCTTCATCTTATTGTGCTTTGAATGTGAGCTTAGGGACTCTGGATGGACATATTTCATCATGCAGAAAAGGGAATAGAGAAAATTCATCTACAGAGAGGATAAGGAACTAAGAAAACAAAATGAGAAGCAAGATGACTATTTAAGGCAAAACACCCCTGGTTCCCTTCTTAACTACCAGCTGCATATTTTCCCTCGGGTCTTGTTTGTGTGTTTGTTTAATATCCTTACTCCCCTTAAAATTAAGCTGTCATTAGTAGGTTCTTGCTATATGCAAAATCCTAATATAAACCACACAAAGATTTGTTTTGGTAGGGAACAGAGTCTATCTGTAAGAAAAAGCTAAGAGATAAACAGAAAGAAAAAAGGAAAAGCATCAGCATTTAGAAAAGAATGGAGAATTTGTCCCCACAAGCAGGACTACTCTACGAAATAATAGGCAACCAAAAAGAAAGCAAATGCTCCTCAGAGTGATCTGATTCCACCCAATTTTCCTATTGTAATTGCAATCCGTAGGTTGTTTTTTTTTTTAAATAAACATTTGCCACCTTTTTTCTGATGTAATTTGAAGGGAACAATTTTATCCAAGTGAAAGAGATTATCTCACCAGTTTTCAGCCACAGAAAAATAATAGAGGAAGAAGGTTTTCACATTCACCTCAGCCAGCCTATCTAATTGGATGTATTAACCACAATAGCACGCATCCCGATTAGCAATGTCCAAGTAAATATCAGGCTCAGGCATTCTCTGGGCAAAGTATATCAGAAAATATGGAGGCATTCTTTTATGAAAAAACATTTTCAGATTAACACAAAATAATCATAAACTTTGTTATTTCAAATACCACTCACCAGGGATTCATGTACCTGCTTTCCAGTTTCTGCCTAGTACAAGAATGAATGATACTGTCTACTTTCTCTTGGTATTGGAAAGAAGTGTAGAATAGGATTTTCCAGAAGAATCTGAATTCCTTTACCAAGAGAATCTATAATAATAAATAAGTAAAATATGAATTTTAAATAACCTCTGTCTTTCTCCTTCACATAAGTTTAGCATTTTAAAATGTCAGTTATCCGACAAGAGAATAATGCTTCGTATCTGAAGGTACAGATAATTACATCCAATTGTATTAAAACACAGAGCTAATTAGATTTCTAATTGATGCAGTATCTATTTCTTTTCCTCTAAGACTATTGCATCCTCCCACTCCTAATGTTATCAGGTTAAAGTGTATCAAGGAGAAACCTTCATTTATTGGTGGAATTATTTGAAATGAAAGATATACCTTGAGGCTGGACTTACATGAATTCAAGATTTTATACAGAATTTTTTTTTTTTAAATTACTGAACCATTACACATACACAATTGTTGGTGCACAACTTAATGGCTTTTTACAAATTGATTATACTTGTGTGCTATTTTTTGAATGTATGTCCCAAAATTCATGTTGAAATGTAAGTGGAAAAGCAATGGTATTGGGGAGTGAGGCCTTTTAGAGACATTTTGGTCTTGAGAGCTCTTCTCTCATGATGGATTATTGGGGGAATGGGTTGGCTTTCATGAGTATTAAGAGGATTGTTATGAGTGAGTTCAGCATCCTTGCTTTCTCCTGCTCTCACATGCTGTCTCACCATGTGATACACCAGCTTTATTATGATGCAGCAAGAAGACCCTTTCTAGATGCAGGGATCTTAATGTTGGACTTTCCAGACTTCAGAGGGTAAGAAAGTTTTGTTTTACATCTGAATTACCACATGTGGTTTTCTGTTTTACCATCAGAAAATGGATTAAGACAATATATAAGCATAATCTAGACTAAGATGGACTACTGGTTTCCATGCTCACCTATTGGTCCACTTTCAGACACAATTTACTCTATTCTCCAGAATTAACCACTATTCTGACTAGGTATCATAGATTACTCTTGTCTGCTTTATTGTTGGAAAAATGTATCTCTAGAGTAGGTATTTTTGTGTCAGGCTTCTTTTCCACAGGATTCTGTTTTTATATTCATACATGTTTTTTTATGTGGCCAAAGTTTGTTTATTGTCATTATGATGTAATGAGAAAATCCAACTTTTTTTTTAATCCATCTACTACTAATAGGTAACTTTTATTTCAGATTTTAAACCTTCATGGTTGTGCAGAAATTTTGTCTATTTTCATAAAAGCCAGAATCTCATGTTTCAGCCTAGCTAGAACTTTTCAAAATTTCTAAGTGCTAAGACTGGACACCATGTTACAGGATTCTGATCAGATTTGATACAGATTTATCACTAAACATAGTTTTAGAACAACTCAACAATCACCTCATTGTGACTGTCTTATTGAACGGTTGATGTTTAAAACAACACAACAAATAAAATCTCCTCTATTTTGGAATTTAAAGTTGGATCCCAAAATTGCTGAGTTTGCATTTGAAGATTTTTGATGTGCATCTTTTTTTTTTTAAACCGGAGATTTAGACTTTCTTTTTCTTTCAGAGAGTAGCTTCCTCTCACTTTCTTAAATATTTTATTTGTCCTGAGTTTTTGTACCTTAAAAGCTTCCTTAGCAATAGATTACTTCTGCTCCCTTGCTCAATGCTAGCAACTGTGTCCTGGGAACTCTTTAAATTTTTGCCATCTCTACACCCTTGAGAAGGAAGTTTGGTTAAGTGTTTTCTTTATTTACCATATTTTTTTTCCCTCAGGCCATTCCACCAACAAATAGGACAGGTAGGGCAACTTTAGAGACATATAGCCATTTATGAACAAAATTTATTATAAAAAAAGGAAAACATGGGTGGCTGAGTGGTTCTTATGAAAACCTTCCTTTCTTCATCATTTCATTTCCTGAAAACACTTACTTACTCTAACTCCACCATCGACGACTAACTACACCTAACCCATAAAGAGGGCCTCACTCCTCAAGACCATTCAAAACCCTTGATACGTTGCTCAGTTATGACTCACTGGTTTTTCTGAAGGAAATTAACTGTATGAAGAAGTTAACCTTAGAAAATACCAGGAGGACAAGCGAAGGCCCAGAGTGTGGTGTCTGAGATCCTGATTCCAGAATTGGCTCCTGGGCCAAGTGTGGCTGTGACATCTCAACAAGTACTAGAGACAAAGAGCTTTAACTGATTGCTCCATTCTGATAAGCATATGCAGTACCTAGACAAGCATCATATTTGTCATTGTTGTATAATTTTAATTAATTTAGAAAAGGAAACACACCCTCTTTTAATAAAGTGTAACATACTTTTCCTCATGCCAGTAATCCTTTTTGGTTGGAAAAGAATATAGTATTCCACTTTGCTTAAGGTACAAATGTCTAGCAGAATAATAAATGCACTGAATTATGCATCCCATTGTCTTTTTTAGAAAAGGATAATACTCTTATTTTTGAAATTTTTCTCAATGAATTTTAAGTCATACTTATTATTAATATTTTGTATTCCCTAACATTTCAAATGTTGATGCCTTGGATATCATAAAATTTGTAAATGATAGCATTATCCTGTCATTTTTATGTACTAGTGTCATACTCAATTCTCATTGGCTAATTAATCTGTTCAAGTTCATTTCTCAGGAATTCAGTGAAATTCTGCATTAACATACATGAGAGTATCTTATGTGTATGACTTTTAAAAATGCTAGGGCTCAGTAATCAAGTTATATGTAAAACTATATAATATGGTAAATATACAATTTTAAATCTTTTCATTTTAAAATTAATCTCACTCACTGGTTATCAGATGAAATTATATACAAATGAATGAGCTTACTTGAATACAATAATCTTTCCTCTGAATCAGGAACAGAAATATTTCCAACAACCCTAAATAGCTGTCCACTTTATTTTTGAATTATATATTATGTGTTAGCCACTGTGGTGGTTTCAGAGGTCCAAAAAAATTAAAAGGCATTATCCTGACAGCAACAACATGGGATAAGGCTAAGGGATGAGTAACCAGTTTAATTCACCAAATGAACCTGTATGAGGTCAACCTGGACAAATGAACATCTATGTTGTTGGAGGAATGGAGAAGTATCATTGTGGAGGTGGAGATTTAGGTAAGAATTGAGGGGAAGAATGATTTTCCAGGTGAAATGGTGGGAGAGTATATTTCATACAGAGGAAGAAGAACAGGAAAGGATACAGTCAAGAGACAATGTTGTTCTTAAGGGACTATATGAAGTTCGTCAGCACTAGTACTTACTATTCAGGATGTTATTTCCTGATGCTCATTATGCAGCTCCTAGGACTTAGGGACTAAAAGAATAGATACTGGTGAGGATGTGAAGCTTCAGTTTGGTATTTCTTAGTAATACCTACACTGTAGTATGACTCAGTGTAATATTTAAAAAGTACATTGGGGATTATAGGTGGTTTATATTATAGATTAAAAGAAAAACAGAATGTCATTTGGCAAGAAAACTTTGGATCTATTCTCCATGTATTAGAATTGTGGTGGGAAAATGAATTAATTGGTAGGATATAGTCACCCTAATCTCAGAATAAGAGGGTAGGTTGGCTCTAGCCCTGAGAAATGTGGAGTTACAAAAGTAATTGCAAGGCCCAACTTAATCTGCTGGTGATAACCAAAACTGTTTCAAGATCTGTTTTTCACAGCAGAGGCTGGAATGATGAGGCCATGGTATCATGAATGTGAGAGTACTGATATACTTACTCGAGTTATAGTGGGTTGTATTTTGTGTAACAAATCTAATTCCTAACCTCACTAAGTCATCATGATAGAGCACTAATGCAGATCATCAACATAGTTTTTAAAAATTGTGCAACAAACCTGTCAGCTTCCAAACTATATCTCAAACCTTGGACACTCATGTGTACTGTCTTCCTTATATATCACTAAACAAACTTTCACTAGGAATGGTTAACTGTGAGTTGTAGTTTCTTGCAAATCAAAGAAGCCAACATGATAAACATAGTCGAGTCTCATTTGTGAAGAGTGAGTGGCCATATCTGTTTCTGGGACTTGCTTCTGTGCTGTGAAGCAAAGTACAGCAAGAATGGCTACGGCACCACAATCATTTAAGAAATAAGTCTAAGGTTTGATGGGGTTAAATGACTCATTCACAAATTTTGGAATATATAGTAGAAAAGCAAGAGCATAAACTTCCTTCCTAAGTTCATCAGTCATAATATCACACTGGTTGACATGTTTCAAGTCTCTGGTGCTATTATTGTTTCTGTTACTATTTATTATTGTTATTCTTATTGCATTATTATGGTTGTATTTATGGGTCATTTTTATGCACTAGGAAGAATGCTTTACATACTTTTTTCAGTTCTTACAAAAATCATGAAGTAAGATGGTTAACAGATTTTTACTACTTTTGATTCTATACAATATGCTTTGTGAAGGTAAATTAAAACAATATAATTTCTATTTCCTGTTTTAAAATATCTGCTTTTTTGATAATTTTATTATTAATTAAAAGTTTGATGTTTAGAAACATTTGTGTTGTGATAATTTATTTAGATATGGCATAGAATATTTTGATAACCATTCTTCTACCTCTTTAGGCATTCTTTCAAGTCATCTTAGTACCTCAAGTACAAAGCTGCATTAATGATATGGCTTTAATATCCCTTTTCCCAAAGGTAATGAAAGTAGTAATCCATCACCTACTCTCATTTGCCTCCCTCAGTAAGTTAATTTCCCACTCCAACTTAGAACGGTTTAATTTCTTTCTTCATTGATCCTCTGTTCTTAAAGAAAATGGATTTAACTTTACTGGGAGATAGGTTTTATATATTTCAATGGTTGTTTATTATCTATTTACAATTTTAACTGTTTTCATTCTGAACTCAAAATAGGGTCTCATCTTTTACAACTTGTGTTTTTATTTTTTAATATGGAACTCATTTTTTTTTCATTTTTCTTCTTCACTTTCCTCATTGAGCCAAAATTCTTTAATAAATAAACATTAGCATCACATATGCGCAAGTCAGATTATAGTTTTTCTCTGCATCTTAACTCTTATTGCTAGGAACCATTTTTCCTTTTAAGTTAAAACAACTTTTACTCTTTTCAGAATGCTCCATTCATCAACATTTGACTTTACTTGTTTCAAGGTTGATCTTTCTGAAGTTATAAGATTTGTTTTGGTGCTAACTAGTTTGCAGTTTTGATTTCTAGATTGCTGTAGGTCAAATTTAATCACAATGCTGTCAGTTGGTCGAATGGCTCAACTATGCGTTTTTCTACTTCACTGATTTTTTTCCTTCATTCTTGTCTACATCATCCTTTTCTGTAGGGGATTTGACAGACTAATTCCAAAAGTAAGAATTTGACTAACCCATTATTCCTTTTTCCTGATGTAGCTCAGGTGGTTTTAAATTAATATTTAGATTTTTTAATGATGCGTATTTTGGTGCATCTTGCCTAATTATATAAAATTATTGGGAAATGTAGAAAATATTTGAGCAATTTGTCAATAACTTTAAAATCTTCCTCTGACATACTGATGTTGGAAAAATAATATTTACTATTGAATTATGACGAATATTTTCCCAACATAAACCAGAAGATATTATTTCTCTTTCATTATATTTTTAAAACTAAAGAAAATAAAATCCCTAGTTATTGGCTCCTTTGAGTATGTACTTATCTGTATGTGTGGTTCATGTGATGAGTTACATACTAATATACTAAAGAAACTTAAAGTAGGCTGAGGATTCCCTTTATTCTGGCACACAGAGCACAACCAGTTGCTGATGTAGTTAATTGCTCAGCCAACCTCAAGTTCCAACTGGGAGAAGTACAGAAAACAAGATATAGTAAGATATTTTGGACAAAGAAGTAACCATAGATGTGGGTGTCCATTGGCCTGGCAGCTAGAATCTGGTAGAAAATGTGCGTATGGGGGTGATTTTAGAATTACCCTTGTCCTGAGAAATAATCTGGTGTATACTAAACTGCTCAGCTTCTCTGAACTCCTCCTGGTTATATTCTACAGACTTTCTGTTGGTTCTGTAAACTGCCCAATGCTAAAAAAAAAAAAAAAAAAAAAAAAAAAAAAAAGCCTTTCAATTTGGATAATCAGCATTGGTTTTGGTTGTTCCATTCAGAAGCTATAGCAAGTAATTCTATTACCCTCCCTGAATTTGTAAATAAATTTCTGAATGTTCCCTTTCTTCCTGTCTTGGGTTGGCCTATGGAATTACTACTCATTTATTAGTTTTATCTGCCTTTGCCAGATGTTTCAATAATATGATCTATCTGTTTTGTTTTTAAATTCTTTCTCTTAGTTGCTGGATCATAATGTTTCAGTAAGGTACCCAAATATACAAAAGAAAGACCAGGTTTTTCAGTCCATCAAAAAATGATCATGTAGGTAAGATGGGACCAATAAAACGTGAGTGAAAGTGATGTGTAAAATTTCTGGGTCCTTCCTATAAAAGGAAGGACTTCATTTCCCTTTCTTCCCTTTTTCTACTTACTGAAATTTATGCATGTTAATCAGTCATCTTGAAAATCTGGGTGAACCCCAACATCTTAAGGACAGTGGAGAAGCAAAATCATAACTCAAGACATTTTCAACTTTGCAGAGAAGAGTTGCAATATCTTCTCAAGTTTTGTAATATGTTTGAGCTAGATGCACACATACTAAATATTACCCAATCTCACCAAGATTTAAATTGCCACCTCTCACCTTTGATAAAGACTTTAAAACTTCCTTCCAGGCTTTACTTGAGCAGAAACACACTTGTACTTCTTACTGATTTAAAGAAAATCACTTACTTGGAATATAATTTGCAGAGTATTATCTCCTCCATCATTGTAAATCTTCAGTTCAATCCTAATGCCCTTATCAGTGCCCCCATGTACTTCTGAATGGCAGTCTGCACACATCATTCTGATGGTGTTCTTCACTGTGCATTTTTCTTATCAGTACTCTCAACTTCTTAGAAAATGTTGCATACTTCCTTTATTTGATAATTTTTCTGTTCTCCAGATACTTTCTGCTTGTCTTCCTCTCTTGGGTTAGACTGACCATCTTATTTCTCTATCCCTATCTCTTTATTTTAATTCTTTTTGCTTGATTTTTCTAATCATACAGCATATCTAAAGGCATGATTCTTGTGATTTTCCATACATGATCCCTGATCTTTTTGGCATTATTCTATACCTTTCTATATGTTTTTACCATTAGAGGATGTTGTGCTAAATGTAATAAATATAAGATTTGTAAAGTAGGAAGAATGCCACAAGAGATTAAAGAATTGTGGCAAACACTTATTCCCATTGGTAACAGCTATCTATTTTGATATAGTCCAAGTACTTCATTTAGTAAGATAAGCAGCGGAATAACTTTACTAAGAGAACCCAGGTATCTGTGTAAGTCAGTGTGTGCATGTGGCAGGGTCCACTGATAATTCTAATAAGCTCCCTGCTGGCTGACAATCCCTGAGCCTTTTTTCTCAGGACCATAAGCATATAATTCCCCTAGAGGACATGTGCTCTGTCCTAAACTATTGGCCAGATTATTGATGAAAATAATCCTGAGTTTGAAGATATTTTAGTGCTTAATTTTGTTATTCTGATAATCTGGTGCTGATGAGTTTTTAATGTTAGCTACATAAATTTAAGCAGTCCTGTTCCTGTCATGTAGATAGTTGAGAAGTTATAGGCAGATACTTGTTTTCCATTGGAAATAAAAATTCACGTTTTAACAAGAGGCCATCTTATTTAATTCAGGTGAGAAGATATCCTGAATATTTAAGGATCATTATCTAATGAACATTTAAAAATGAAAAGATCTGACAGCTTTAAAAAAATCCACAGTTATTTTGGTGACAGTCTCTGATGAAGTTTGAATGTAACAGAAAGGTTTAATTTTTCAAGATAATGGTTAGCATAGATAATTCATAATAAGTTTAACAATTCAGGGCCCAAAGCTGTTAAATAATTGCAACTGGATTGCCAATTGGCTCTACTTAAATCTAGAAAGGACCTTTAATGTACTTAATATTTTGCTGAAACATAATTCAGTCTCAATGACTTTGAAAGGGACATTAATAGTTTTCTGAAAATATAACCTTGGAAATTAAATCCGTTATATATTTCCAAGATTATGGATGGAACTACTCTGTCAAATAAGTCATTACATTAGCATAATGAGGTATGAGGGGAGATATAAGTGAGAAACAGCAAGCAAAGGTACTTTGTACCACAATTTGTCTATACTTAATCAAAATGACCTTTAAAGGCAGAGCCGAAGGGTCAGGTTTATCATCACTTTTCAGCCTTCAAGTAATATATTTCTATTTAGCAGAATAATTTGCTCAAAATTGCTGTAGTAAGAATTATGCTTGTTCTAGCTCCCTACCTGTAATACGCTGGGTTCAAGTGGAAGCCACGTCCAAGAACAGCAGTTTGTAGACATGAATGTCCAGAAAGAAAACAACTAAAGTATACAAATATCACTGCCTTCTAAAAACAGACAAGTTACTGAAAGTGTATTCTGCAATATACATATGCTGAAAAATAAAGCAGCAAAACATACAAATTCCAAAAGAAGTATCTTGGTGTAAATGGGTCTGTTTTCCTGAGGCTGGCAGATGTCAGATTGCCTAATGTCCAGCTTTGGAGATGCATTTTAAATATTTGTCCAAAGAAGAAAATGTATACAGAAATCACATAAAAGCATTTAATTGAAGATATTGAATTGAAGTTATCAAACACTTTTTTCATTTCTTCTACTTAAAGGAGGATTTTCTCCATTAAAAGCCTGTATACTCTTTGCCTTGAGAAATTCTCTTCGTTGCAAGGGCAACTAAGAGAAAGAAAGCCCAGAAGAGTGTGCGACTCACAGTAAATGATCATCAGTAAATGTTTGTTGAGTGAATATTGCCTACATGAGCATTGATTAACTTGAAAAACAGGCCTTTGTGTTCATAAATGGCATTGGTTAAGCAAATTATTGATAGAAACCTCTTTGGCAATGATTTACGGTTATTTTTAAGGTTTTGCCATTTTATAAAAGGAGTATAGTTTCCCCTTCTTGGTAACTCTGGTGTGCTATGCTTGTCAAAATAGCAATTTCTTTGCTATGTCAGTGACTTTTAAGAGAGGATGAAATTCAAACTGATTCAGCACACTGTAATGGTGTTGATGATAAGGAGAAAAGAGACCCAGTGAAGCTGTTCTCCTTGACCTTTATTGGCAGGTTTTTTAGTCAAGAGGCAGTCACTATGGGAACTGATTTTATCCCACCCAGAACACACCATCAGGAGCTGCAGGGCCTACGTTATTCCTAGACATGTTTCATCAACAGAGATGGTCATTAATGAAATTTGTTCCTGAATTAAAAAATTCATCTAGAGGCAGCATATTAAATAAGTAAACAGCAAATTTTAAAAATATACAAACTGGGAGAGAATATAGGTGACGAAGAGTATAATTGTATAATTCAAAACAGTTGTCACTAGATGCCACTCTTTTCACTAGGTAGTATAGCTCAACAGTCTGAATGGCTTCAGGTAAATGATATGTAATAAAATCAGAGTTATAGGGCTGGGGTTGTGGCTCAGCGGTAGAGTGCTAGCCTTGCTTGTGCGAGGCCCTGAGTTCAATCCTCAGCACCACATAAAAATAAATAAATAAAATAAGGATATTGTGTCCACCTGAAAAATAAATATTTACAAAAATCAGAGTTATAAATCCACATGCTATAAAACATTGCTATTTATATAACTACAATAAACAATAATGATAAAATAAATAATAAAAAGATTAAGATTTTAAAATTACATAATGCCTAAAAAGCACTTTTTATCCTTTAATAGTGACTCTTAACTGCACTGTACTACACTGTAGGCTTGAACAATTAATACAAAAATCACAATTAAAGTTTTTGAATTATGTCGTTTTTTAAACAGAACTTCAAAAAAGGTTCATACAATAAGCCTACTTGCTCTCATGGATACTGCTGTGAACTTTTTTCAATGGAGAAAAAAATAGAGGACAAGAGATTATGCAATAATCATATTAGTGCAATACTAATGTTTCTCTCCAACATCTGGAATTTGATGAATTCATGGGACTATTTCACGCATACATGGAAATATTTGGTGCATGTGTTTTGTTAGAAAAAATGTTAAAGACTTCTTGCGCTTGTTGCATCTGTTTTCTCTATGCTGTTAAGGCTATTAAGCCAAGGAGAGATCATATCAAGGTCAATTTGGAATACACAAGCAAGTCAGGTTAGTGTTCAAAAGCTTCTTCATCCCTGTGCTTCATTGTCCTTGAAATCACTTATTTCCTTTTGAATGAATGAGCCAGTTGTGATTCTGGATCCAAATTATCATAGCACTCACTTCACCTATTAAGTGAAACATAAGGTTTAGGAATTAATGCATTTTGAAAAAGTATTTGCTCAATTCTTGACTCTGCGCTAGTGATTTCAAACATTTTGACCAAGCTTAATGGCCACATGAGGTAGATATTATTAACCTCACTTTTTGTTGGAAAGTCTAAGACTTAGATTTATCCAAGATCACAAAAATCTAACAGATTTTGTATTGAAATTGATTTTTATGTAGATTATAAAAGCCTAGCTCTTTTTACCAACAACAATACCAAGTTATCATTTGAGCTTTTCTTTCTGAATACTTCTTTGAAAATATAAAAGTATGAATGTAGAGCAGTTTGTATTCATTGACAGTAAGTAGAAAAATGACTGGAAGTTGAGAATTAATTAACCTTCATCTCCTTAAGTACCTTCTTTTCACCTATACCTGTGAGATCTCCCTTGACTTCCTGTTTTATATATCAGTCCCTGAATATGTCAGTCATACTTGAAGCTCTTTAACTTAAGTCTAATTGAGAGTGCCAGCTTTTACATTGCCTGTAAATGTCAGCCACATTAAAAAACTTTAAAAAATTTATTTATATCTTTCTCAACAAATATATTAAACTGCACATTGTTTGTCTTATCAAGCAATTCAACATGAAGGTTAGCTTTGTTATCTTACAATTTTTATTTATGATTAATTACTTCACCTAATAATCTAGAATCGTGATAAGAGACAGAGTAGGTTCATACACTTCAAAGCATCTATGTAAATTGAAACTGCACTGAGATTTTTATCTCACTCTAGTCTGAATACCAATTATCAAGTATACAATTAACAATAAATGTTGGTGAGGATGTTGGGAGAAGTATACACTCATACATTGTCGGTATGTCTGCAAATTGGTGCAACCACTCTGTAAAGTAGTATACCCATGCTTTAAAAAAACTAGGAATGGAACCAACAAATGACCCAGCTCTCTGGTGATGCAGCCACATCAATGTTTATAGCAGCACAATTCACAATAGTTAAGCTATGGAATCAACTTAGGTGCCCTTCACCAGATGAATGAATTTAAAAAATGCAGAGGGAGTATTACTCAGTATATGCATGAGGGAGTATTACTCAAGCATAAAGAATGAGATTATGACATTTGCTGGTAAATGGATGTACATGGAGACTATCAAGCTAAGCAACATAATCCAGTCCCAAAAAGCCAAAGGTTGAATGTTTTTTCCTGATACGTAGAAGCTTATCCAAAATAAGGGGAAGGGGATAAAAAAAGAATAGAAGAAAAATCAGTGGAATAGACATAGGGGAATGAACAGAAGGGAGGAGAAATGGGATAGAGAAAGACAGTAGAATGAATCTGACCTAACTTTCCTATGTTACATATATGAATATACCACAGTGAATCTCACATCATGTACATATACAAGACACTAACTTAAAAAAAGAAAACTGAACTATAAGTAAATAGCAGAAAGATCAATAGAGTAGGGGAAAGGGAGCTGGGAGAGGGAGAGGGATAGGGAAGGAAAAGTATTGGGGACAGATTACAACTTTATGTTCCATGCTTTGATAATTATATAAAATTAATCCAATTGTCAAGTATAATTAAAATGAACCAATAAAAATAAATTAATAGATAAATATTAACATTTGAGGAAAAAATCTATGAGCAAAACTAAAATTATAATGCTACTAACTCCTTTAGAGATATTTAACTGATCCAACATTATACCTGCAGTGGTTTGGAGAGAGTATCATTTACTAGCAATATAAAAAAAAAATTACACAAAGAGATCAATAGAAACCCTTAAAAGAATTGTATGTTATTTTCTATTTATTATCCTAAAGATACAGATTTAGTAAAAGTTTACTTGTGTTTGGAAGGGGAAAAAGTTGTGGAAAAAAGTCAATTTATATATTTAACAAAGTAAGCCTGAACAAATTCTGAATGAAATAGAGCTAGCTTATGTGAAAATAGTTTATGTCTAGAAACATGAAAAACCATCATATTAAAAAGTAAAAATTGAATGCTTACGTTGTAATAACTTGCTGGGCATTATTTCAATAATTTGTCAAATGAGTTCAAAAATTTTAGAATTTCTTTGTATATGGATAGGTCCAAATATGAATTGTTCAATTTTTACTTTATGATAGGAAATAAATTGGAACACCAAATTCTCCAGGGCTAAATTCATAATTTTAATTTCTCTGAAGGTTATAATAATAACCTTCTGTTATTTCACATAAGCAGACACATTCTATATGAATAATGATCACTATAAATTTTCACATTTAATTTGTAACTTTGATTTATCTTATGTTTTTACTGCAAATAGAAACCAGTTTAAATTAAATATATTCATAAGAAAAAATATTGATATCCACTTTTACTGCATTAAATATCTTCTGCTTTACATCTTGTTCAATTTCAAAGTAGAACCAATACTTTAAAAAGTGAAAATCTCTGTTTCTGTGTAGATTTTCATGAACTAGGATTAAAGGAATTATATTGGAAAACAATCCAATGTTTGACTTGTATTTGTAAACTGAAAGTTTTATTTTAGCAAATACCATGTTTTGAAATATTAAAGCTTTAAAAAAGGTAGACCTTACCATGTATTATAAAATAAACCATTACAAATTTTAAGTAAACAAATGAAAATATGTTCTCTAACCATGATGCAGTACACTAGAAAACAATAACAGAAAGATTAGAGAAAAGCAGTTATTAATTTGGAAATTGATTGACACATATACATATGCCCCATTAAAGAGGAAATCTCAGAGAAATAAGAAAATATTTTCAACTAACCAAAAAATTTCAGTATATCAATATTTGTAGAATAGATCTAAAGCATTGCATTGAGGAAAATTTATTTATTAAACATCTATATTAGAAAAGATTACAAATATCTAATATCTAAACTTCTACCGTAGATTAAAGAAGAAAAAGCAAAATAAGTCCAAATGTAGTAGAAGAAAGGATGTAATAAAGATTGATGAAATTTAAAATGAAAATACAGTACACAAGAAAATAGTGAAATGAAAGGTATTTCTTTGAAAACAAATCAACATAATTTATAAACCTCAAGCAAGATTAAGGGAAAAAGAGACAAATGATCAGTATCAGCAATGAAATAAGGATGTCCAAGGAATTTTGAGGATAATTAAAAGATAATGAGACAACATGTATGATTCTTGTCACATACATTGGCAACTTACTTGGACAGTTTTGTAAAACACAATCAATCAAAACTAATCAGAATAAAAAAGAAATTCTATAATTATTATAGAAATTCATATAAAAATATCAGCAGCCCAAATTATTTCACTGAGAAAATCAACCATTTATGTTTTCTTTAATAAAGCGCAACATTTCATTCAACAATGAAAATTTAAACTATGATGAGACAGACTAAATGCCAATTAGAATGAATAAAATGAAAAAAATCTGGTAATATCAAATCCTGGAAAGGGTGCTGGGTAAATAAATTTATTATTGATTGTGTGAATGCAAACTTGTGCAGTCACCCTAGAAAATGGTTTGGCAGTTGCTTCAGCATACATGACCCAGTAATATTCCTCCTAGTTATTTACAGTAGGGGACTAAAAACTTATGTTCACCCCAAAAACACTGAACATAAATTTTATCTATGACAATTCTATCCATGATCACACTGATCTGAAAACTACCCAAATATCTCGCTCAAAGGGTGAATGGATAAACAAAATATGGTACATCTGTACAAGGGAATGCAACTCAGCAGTTGAAAACAACAACAAAGCCAACAAACTACTGAAACATGCAAAAATTTCAATGAATATTAAAGGAATTATGCTAATTAGAAGTCAATTGGAAATGTTTACATGGAGGGTGATTTGATTTAATTTGATTTATATGACATTCTAGAAAAATATAGTGAGGAAGAACATATTGGTGGGTAAAGGAGAAAGGGAACTACAAACATATAATAGAAGGGCAACGGTGCACACTTAATATCACAACCATAAACAAATAATACAAGGTGGTTTGGGGGAACTGTAGAGCCATTTGCTGTCCTGATCTTTGAATTTTACCAAAAAATATTCAATTTTACTGTATAATAAATAAAGGTATAAATCTAAATATAGTTCGTGTCTGTTATATACTGCATACTGGAAATACATTTTGAAAAATATTACATTTATTTAAAAACTATTCAAGATTTATCAGGGCACAGGTAGAAATAAAGGCGGTTAACCTTCTGTTATTTCACATAAGCAGACACATTCTATATGAATAATGATCACTATAGGAATTACTGCAGATAAGTGTCAAATTGGCATTTGAGCAGTAATATCAATATATGTCAATTTTAGGAAAGGAGAAGTCTGGATTGGTGTCTTTTAAAGTGATATTTCTTCCTCCATCTTGCCTTGTAAGCCTGAAGCCATTTCCTGCATTTCCTGCATTATCAATAGTTTGGGCAGTTTGATTTTATTTCTTTTGTAGATGGACTCCTTCCCAAGGCCATGGCATATATTGATAGAATCTCTTTTCAAAGGAAAGCATCCTAAATCAGCCTCATTTAAAGAGATAGCAATACAGGTAAATATAAGAATTGCAAATGTAAATTTGTTCCTATGATGGGACTTATTTTAATTTTTATTACATTGATTACACCATTGTCTTATTTCTTAATTTTTCTTAACGAGAACAGGAATTATTCTTTACATATCTATTTCTAAGAGCACAATTATTTGCCCTGCAGACAGCAATAAAGTTACTCAAAGTAAATAAAAGTGAGATGCTCTTCTTCAGATGTCTGAGGAAAATTTAGTGCTTTTCTTATGCTTTTCTCTGTATAACATAAAATTTTTTTTACACAGAGATCTGTGCAGTTATTTCCTGTCTTCACTGCTGTACCACTTAAATATACAATAACAAATAATGTATAGGTTGAATTGCTCATGTTTATGAATATTATAATAAGGGATAAGAAAGTGAATAAAAGTTCCAGGCTGGTCCTTAATGTGAGGCCAACTCCTATCAATATTACTAAGAAGTAAGGAACATAATTAATATGTCTGAGGGCTAAAATCAAAATGGCAGTCTCTGTTTATAATTGTCTAAGGACATCTTAGTATCAGCCATGTAAAAGGGAAAGAAAATAATGTAATTAGTTACATAATGATTCATTTAAATACAGAGAACAGCTTAAATGTTTAACGACTTTTTTCATTAAAATATTTTTTTTCTTCAAACTATTCTTTGAGATCTCTCTTTCTCAACTTCTATTAAACATTGTCAAGAATGCTGAGAGGAAAACCTAAGTGTGTATGTTAAAATAGTTCCAAAGAAGATAAATTGTGTGTGTGGGCTGGTTTGGCTTCACTAATAGGTCAATTGTCAGGACCCTCTTTTGAAGCCAGGAGACCTAATCGCTGATGCTGTCTTTGCTTCTCATTTGGTCCCTCCAAATGGGAAGTACCACTGGGAGATCTCATGGAAAGAGGAAAGCACATCCAGGTTCTTATACCACCCCACTCCCCCACTGTTACAGTTCAATCCTGCCAAGGGACTCTTCTCCCAGGTCTGTAGCTTTCCTCTAATTCTGGTTACAATATTCCATCCTCCTATCCCTATAAACCTAGAGGCACTTATATTTTGTCAACATTCTTAGGTACTGTGATTCATAGTATCTTAATGATTCTCTTATTCTTGATCACATCTTGGGAAATAGTTTTTTTCACTGTATTTTCTTTAATTAACCCTATAAATCTACCATTTCTGGCCTGAATTTCAACTGATACAGACTAAGTGGTTGGGAGTCATTCATCTCTACTTTGTTTAATGGTTTTCTTCATTGTACTTCAAGACTACCTTATTTTATAATGGAATATATTTTAATATATGTTGTTTAATTGTGAATATAATCCCCATTCTCTTGTTTGATATTTAAAATCTACTGGATGGGAAAAGGTTTGCAACAAATCTTTAAATGGAGATACATCTAAGGAGCAAGAAGTGGCTTTGCATGAATTTCCAGCATTTTCTTTTACTCTGGGGGAAAGCTGACCTTTCCTCAAACCTTTCTCTACAGGATGACATTAGGAAGTAAGGCATCTTCTGCCTCAAAGGGCACTGTTTGGTCTGGGCTTCATTCAAAGTGTATAGAGTCCAAGATGAAAGTAAATCTGGCACTTTTACCAGAGTCATTTGGGGGAATATGCCATTTAATCTATTGGATAATAATGGGAAGAAGTCCCAGAGTCATTTCCTAGAATTAATGAGAAAATGGCATGAGGGCACAGCAAGTTCCTCCCTTATTTATTTTGCTTAATTGGCGTACATGTTTGTTTGGGGAACTTTAAAAAGAAACTTGGCAATAGATATGTGAACACATCAAGTAGAGTTTGGATTGCTTACTCTTCCATGAGAGTTAAAGCTGGCAAAACCACTAAGTTTATTTTAGAGCAATTAGTTGGAGGCCAACAAAGAAAATAAACCTTCCCTTCTATCTTTCCAGTTTTGTGTGTTCCCTTGCTAGTAAGCCTCAAAGACTGCCCTCCAGATAACAACTTAAAATTTTAAATTATGTTATTAATGTAATTAAAGTCACATTTAAATTCTGCATGACATGTGATAGTATTTCTGAGAGAGTGATCTTGATGTGATTTTTCAATGAATGTCCTTATCTAAGTGGCAAGCATCTGCTAAGAACAAATATACAATATGTTTTTGATGCTTAGCTTCTCAGTAGGAATCAGGTGTAAAGTTGCAGAGAAATTTAACATCATAAATATAATATACATACATACATTATTCTTACTACAAGTTTGTACAAATATGCAAGGGAGTTTTTGAAAGGTTTTCTCTTAGCAGCACATTTTATTATTATCAGAATATTCAGGCATGCTACTAAAATGTAGGCGATAATTTAAATAATTATCAACAAATTTGCTTTAATGGCCAAAGTTTCTCTGCTTATATATCTAACTGAGCTAATTAAACCCATAAATATGAGACTGGAATAATAAAACTACTGGTTGGGTTTTCTGGTGGTATGATTAAAAGGTTCTATGAGAGACTAACCTTCAGATATTATGCTGGGGACAGCCTTTCAAAGAAACGATAGCGATAAGGCTTCAGGAGAGAGAGACAACACTGGAATAAAAGTTCAACATGCCCCAAAGGATTCTGACAGTACGAGATGACTGGAGGCCTAAGAGCTAATAAAAGATAAACTTTCTACAGAAGAGCTGTCAAAAACAAAAGAGAATAAAGAAAAAGAAAAAAAGGGGGGGGGGGAAGTGACTAAGAAATAGCCCCAAGAAAGAAAACTTGGGCAAGCTCTCTTTTTATAGCAGCGCAGACAGAAAAGATTAAAATGAAGATACATTAAACTATCATACAATTTTCTGTCTTTTAAAATGCATTTCTAGAACTGACCTTTATAAAGTTTATTTCTAGTTTCTGGCTGAGTGGAAGAATGAAAGATCACTGATAAAACTCTCTTAATCCTTCAGTCTTTTGTGAATGAGTGAATAATAAGAACGTTTTTCTATACCTAGTCAGAAAACACATTTTTTTCTGAGGCCACAGAGAAAGGGAACAGAGTGGGTAAGCTGAAGGTTGGATTATTCTCTTTCAGTACCTCTTGGTTGGGCCAGGCCTGAGTAAGAAATGGGCTGGTAGCTTTTTCTCATCTAGGTGTACCTTTCCAGAACAATCAGGTTAGCTTACTGTGGAGGAGATGTGGATGGGATGGAGAACACTTTTTTGATCTCATGTATTGGAAATACGAATTCCATGGGAAGAAGAATGTATCTCTGCTAGTAGAATGTAGGTACAGACAGGACCTCAGAAAAGTTTGCATTTCATTTGAGTGAGTGAGGCTGGCCTGGCGTTCCTAGGTCAGTGGAAGCTAAAGCTAAGGCACAGCAGGGCAGAGAGGCCACCCACCTTCAGGCATCTGCAACCTTTAATGGGCCCCCTGTTTGGAAGGTCTCCATGCTTAGTTGAAAACTCTGCTCTTCTTTGTTTTGAAAGTCTTAACACTTTTTGAATGGTGGGCCCTGCAATTTCATTTTGCACTTGATTCTGTAAAGTGTTAGGCATAAGCTTAAGTATAAACTTCCCCTAACTTGTAATATCCTAAGCATCCATATCTGTTTAAGATAAGGACTTTCTTTCCATTTTTCAAAAACAGCTTATGGTTGGTCTCAGAAAAGTAGAAGAATGTGGCCCAAACCTTCACACTTCACTCAGAGCTTCAACATCTAACACTGCACTGGCCAGAGGTACACTGGACCATAAAAATCTTTAGGCGCTTAGAACTAAACCAATGGTTCTAAGTCATTTGCCTTTTCTGTATCACATTGCAGTGAGTATGTGATAAGAATCTGATAAATCACAACATCCTCAGTGCAAAGTCACATTCCTCTAAAGCTAAATGAGGGAAGAGGCAGTCAATAAGAATTTATCGATCCCCATGGGCTGTTCAGTAGTGTTGTAGTAAGTGCTATCTCTACCTGTTTATACTTCTTTTTTACTATTCCCTCTTTCACATGAATGTTTTATGGTTCCATAAAGATCCCAACCGACAATAAGGCAGTATAGCATATTGGTTGAGAGAATGAACTCAAGGCTGGAAGACTTGAGTAAAATTCCTTAAGCCAGCATTTCCTAACTGTGTAACTTTGAGGAAATGCTGTTTTCCCTGGGCAAGGGTGTCTTCAGACATTAAGAGGGTCAATATCAGTACCTACTTTATTATTTTCATGTGAGAATTGAATGTGTTAAACTAACTGCATTAAAAATGTTTGTTAAGTATTTCCTAATCTTAACATTTCAGACAGGAGTTGTGCATGTTTTTGATGCCCAAAAGTATGTACAAATATAGGCCTAAACTTCCCCCCCCCCAAAGAAAAAATCTCTGATGGCAAGATTAAGTTAGAAAACACCACAATTCTTAGCACTTATTACAATTTTAAAGAAAACCATATATATTGAAATTTTTAGTAGCTTTAGATGCAGAAATTAAAAAGTTATAGTTCGACAGTAAAGTTAATTCATAGGCCTCTACAAGAAAAAGAAGAAATGTGTCTCTTTCACCAGTCAGTGGCCTATAATTGATTGTAATTACCAGTTTGTATAGGACTGTATGGGTAGGAGGGTCAAAGATTGCCAAGAACTTTCCCACTGCTCAGCAGCTAATGGGACACAGCTGCAAGGGAAATAAAACAGTGTAATTAAAGTTTAGTCTCTTTTGTTCCCTTCTTTAAGAAATACAGTTCCAATTTTCATGTCACCAAAGAAGTAGTGAAGAGATCTTCATGTGCTGTAGGGAGAAAGAATCCTTTGTATGACAAAATCTTATTCATCTTGGATACTTGGACTGGCCTTCACCATCTTCTTAATGATTAAAATCTGACCTCAGCTAACAGTTCTTTGATTGGGAGATGCTCTTTAGGTACATTAATATTTAAAAGGACTAAGGAAAAGGTAAAGAAGAAAAAGAAAATCTTAACATTCCAAAAGATCCTCCCTTTCTCTCGCTGTTCAGCTTGCACATTATATCTAGTTTCCACATTTCTTTGATTTACAGAATCAAAGGTAAAAGGTCTATATGTCAGGCAGTTTCTAAATGTTGTCTTATTTTTTAAAACTTACAAGCTTCTCCAATATCATGGAAATAATTTCTTTAGAAAACAGTTTAATATCTCTTTATGACATTACTAATTAAAACACCTATAGTCAAGCGAGTCAATTTATAATTCACTAGTGATCTTTATGAGTTTATTTTGCTTTCATACTCATACATATGATTATAAAACAAATAAGTTAATATCTAAACTCTGGTTGTATTGAATGCTAATTTTATAACTTTTTTTTTCTTATTTTAACAATAAAAATACATTCATTAAAGTCAGGAGTTCTCTACCCGTTACAGCAAAAAAGGGTAAGGAAAGTCATTTTTTACTTCTCCACCTAGAGAAAAGCATTTTCATGGATGGATATGTAGAATTATTTCTTCACATACATATGTATAAACTCAAACATATACAAAGGTATAAACACATATACACATGCACACTAACACACAGGATATAGGGTTTATGACATGCATATATTTCAAAAGAACATACGGTTTTCCTATGTATTATTACACATCCCACTATGATAATTATACATTGTAATAATTATGATATATTACAAGAAAATATATACAAAGAAATATCTAATATCTATGCCAGTTATGCAAGCAGAAATACAAATTACATAATTTCATTCTTAAAATAGAGCATCATGAATTTTTAAATCTGTCTCGATAGTGTTTCAATCAGTGTTAATGTCTTTACAGGTATGGCAGTTTAGGAAAAGTTTATTTCCTTGGAAATTAGGATAAATTATTAGTGAAAGTAAAGTGACTTTTGTCACATCCTTAATCTAATATTTTAATCTATTTTTTTCTTTTGACTTTACAACTCAGCCCTATACTCCATTTTTTTTTTTTAGGAATTTCGTGATTACATTTTCTCTTGTTTTCCCCAAATTCCAATGAAGTCACACCTGAATTCCTACCAACTTTCCCTTTTAATAGTATGTACGCTTATTTATCTCAATGCTTTCTACATCAAAATTTACCTGCTCCTTTTCTTAACCAGTTATCTGTTGAAACATAATCCTACCTAATAAATATGTACTCTTAACTGAATTGACAAAGTGATGGGTCAAATGCTTTGTGGGGTTTCAGAGATAAAATCGGCACAGTTTATAAGCTTATTTTTCCTCGTGTAAAAATATGGTCTGGATAATTATAATAAAATAAGGGACACGATCAGGGTAAATAGTGGAGGACAAATACAT
This sequence comes from Marmota monax, assembly GCF_021218885.2. Taxonomy (NCBI): domain Eukaryota; kingdom Metazoa; phylum Chordata; class Mammalia; order Rodentia; family Sciuridae; genus Marmota; species Marmota monax. Next base: position 2,233,504 of record NW_026694256.1, on the reverse strand, counting down.
TTCCAAAAGAATCACATGCCAGAGATTAATCATTTTGGGGGAGAGTGGTAGTGGGAGGTAGTTCCATAAATGATGTATCATTTCATTGAATCACATCTGTAAAAGGACAAACAAGGCACAACATCTTTCTCTGAGGATCAGGCTTTGACTGATTTTCAGAGACCATTTTTTTTTTTATAGACGCTTTATGTTCACAGCAAAATTGAATAAAGGATTTTCCATGTGTGATCTGCACTGTAGCATTCACAGTCACACCAGCTACCAGCATCCCCGTCCAGAGCAGTACATTGGTTACAATGGATAGTTTGGGGATTATTTAAAAAAATAAAATAAAGGGTTAGACTAACAAAACATCCATTTTCATATCCAATGACTCTCTTAGTACAACTGATCACAAAATACTAAGAATTGTCCCAAGGTGAATATAAACATAAGATTCCTCTAATAATTCTATGGAGACTCAAATGCCCAATTGGCTCTGTACATCATCATGATAACCATTTCCTCTCACTCTCCATAATTCCTAAAGCCCTACATCTCAACCCTTTGGAACACAATGACAGTCCTTGTTAACCATTCCCCATATGTGCCACCTAAACTATGTAAGATTCCTTTATAATATTTCTCTTATGAGAAAACTGACTCTCCCCAGTGGACACTTCTTTTCTGGGAGCTATCTCAGCTGGAGAAAGATTTCCTTTATCTAACTGGCTTCCTTTGCCCCAGAGACAGGCAATTCTCACTTGACTTTCTTTATTGCTCTTTCCCCATCATTCTTTTCTTTTCCACAAGTCCCAGATTTTATTCTCATGTCATTAGACACGTCAATACACACTGTTTTGTAATCTTGAGATCCCAAGCCCTGGGTCACTCCTGCCGGATTCCGGTGCTCCTGATCACTGTGACTGTATTCTTTCATAAAGTTGCCTTAATTCTTCATCATGAAAATCCTCTGGGTGGTAGTTCTAACACTCCAGGTCCTCATTCCCTTAAACTTCTCTCCTCCACTAAGACTCCTCTCCACCTTCATTAGCTACTATTTCCATGGTCACCACAGCTCTTACAATTTAAATTTCCAGCTTCCTCCTCTTCCTCTATGACCTTCAAATTTTTTATACCACACTCTCTTGTGACACCAGGACTACAATCCTTCTACTTTATTTGTCCTAACCTGTCATCACTCTTACTCTCATCTCCCTCCTGTCCTTAACTCCAACCCTATCCTGCTATCCAGGTTAATTTCATGGTTGATCATTATTATTGCATTCTTTTGCTTCCTTGTGAATTTTTCTCTCTCTCAATTTGTTGTACTTGTTTGTCAAATCCAAAATGGTATTGTAAATAAAGCCCCTTCTATTCTGTGTCTAAATCTTTCAGCTCTGTTTGATTTGGAAGTGTACCTCTATACTGATTGATCTCACTCTAAATTCATGAACATTTAAGTGGGCCATTAATATTACCCAGGATGGCCTGTATTTCCCTTGTTGATTTATTTTCTCTCTCTTCCTATTGTATAAACTTATTTACTCAGACTTCACATTCTCCCTAGCCCATGCAGAAATATGTTAGCCATTGTAGTAGTTCCACATGCTGTAGGCATTACATTTACCTCCCAACTCTGATTTTATTTTCATTACTATGAATTGAATGTTAATGGTCTCAGTCAGGGACAAACCCTTCACTTATTTTCAGGAATATTTCTTCTCCCCTTTTAAGGATATTGTTCCTTTAATTTTTCCCTCTCCTGTGTCATCAATTCATACCTCCAGAGTGTATAACCCCAATTTAATACATACATTATTTTCCCATCTTTAAGAAAAACATAATCAAAACAGTTCTCCTCATCCAATCTCTTCATCACCTATCATTTCATTATATCAAAACTCCTAAGGTATTTGTCTATTCTTTTCCTCTCTAGAGTCAATTCTCCAATTGTGTTTTCAACTTATTAAAGTGAGACTTAGAATTCACTTCTCCATCAAAACTGTTTAATACATTTACTGATGATTTCCATGTCATTAAATGCAGCAGCTATTAATTACTCCTCATCTTGTTGATCTTTCAGTAGCATTTGCTTTAGATCAACACTTTTGTTTTCTTCATCTGCATAATCATTCTTTTGGCGATCTCACCCAGATTATAGTTAAAGAGCATTTCTGTAGCCACATCTTACAAATTCATAGCTGTAGCCTTTACTCCTATGACAAATTATAAATTTCCACTTAGCTTCCTGTTTTACACTTTAATTTGGGATTATAATGGTCATTTCATTTAATTTTTTTTTTAGTTGTAGTTGAACACAATCCCTTTATTTATTTATTTTTTTATGTAGTGCTGAGGACCGAACCCAGCACCTAGCACATGCTAGGCGATGCTGTACCGCTAAGGCCTAACCCCAGCCCCCAAATAATGGTCATTTCAACTATAACATATTGAAAACTTAGCTCCTGATAGTCCCCTTCACACATATTATACTTAGAAACTCTATTCTTCCTGTTAAATAGTCCAAATCTTTTTCACTCCTATCTTTATTCAAAGTCATATCCAGTATGATAGAAAACTTGTTGGATTTAGCTTCAAAAGCTATGCAGAATCTGGAAAGTTCTCAATAATTCTGTTATTCAGGTCATCATTGTGTCTTGCTTAGATTACTGCAATAGTCTCCTAACTTTTCTACCACTGGACCTTTCTCTGGCACATCAATTACCAGGATAGTAACCTGAATAACCTTGTAAAACGAGAGTCAGATTATATAACTTTTTTTAAAGAGAGAGAGAGAGAGAGAGAGAGAGAGAGAGAGAGAGAGAGAGAGAGAATATTTTAATATTTATTTTTTAGTTTTCAGTGGACACAACATCTTTATTTTATTTTTATGTGGTGCTAAGGATCGAACTCAGTGCCCCAAGCATGCCAGGCGAGCGTGCTACCACTTGAGCCACATCCCCAGCCTAATATATCATTCTTTTACTTAGAATTCCTCAGACTTTCAAAAGCCAATTCTTTATACACTGCTTTCAAGATACTGCATTATCTGCCCCATCACCTCTCTCACCTCATCTCTTAACAATTTCTAGCTTAATCCATTTCAAACTGCAAAAACAGAAGACTGATGTTTGCCTCAGAGTCTTTCCAATTTGCACTAATTTTGGCTGATATTTTCTTTCCCAAATAAACAAACATATGGCTCACTCCCTCTCAAGTCTTGAATTTTTGCTCAAATGCCATTTACCTCAACATTCCCCTCTTATCATTCTAATTAAAATTACAACCCTCATCTTCTTTTCCTCTTCCTGACTTTATTTTTGTAGATGGCAACCAACATGACCTCACATACTTTAGCAAAAGTAGATTATTTGATTACACTTTTATATACACAAGAAAAAATGTTTTTAGAATATAGATTATATTATAGTGCCAGAATTATGTGTGATTTGAATATAAAATTAATACATATAGGAAGAGGGTTAGACACAGAAGGTCAATAGTTATAAACTGGAAAAGGGAAGTTAAAATTGGATTATGGGATTCCTAAATGATTTGATTTTATTTAGTACTCATTAGGACACGGGAGGAACTATTAAATAAAATGCCACTTTAAGAATATGAGTACTTACCTCTAGTAATACACCCAAACCTATAAAATGATGCAATGCCATTCTTCCAGAAATACTTTACAGAAAATGTTGAGAAATAGACTAATGCTGACATTTCAGCTACTTTATAAACTATTGAGAGACACTTTGAGAAAGCGAGTTTCTGACATCCTTCAAGTCATATCTTCGTTCAAGAAAATGACAAGAAAAGGGATAACGCTCATGGTGACAGTCCAGGAGCTGAGTATTCACCTCAGGGTATAGAACAGCCCTGTTCATATTTGCACTTGGTTCCAAACATATTTACTTGGTCGTGTTCCACTCCCCAGGGTGTACACCAGAAATTCTGTAAGCACAGTGCTGTGTTTAGCACCACCCATCCTTGATATGATTTGTTCTGTATGGATCATCAGAATCAAATTTCATAATTTACTGTATATCTTTTCACATGTACAAAGTGGCAAATTGCTCTTTCTTATGAATTTGCCTAAGATATTCAGAATTGTAGTCCTGACTTCTGCAACTTCTGCTCAACTTCTGCTGAGAAACACATACACCTTTGCTGTGCTAAGAAAAAATTAGAGTAATGGAGTAAGTGGTGAGGATATTTGGGACTCTTACAGTTAGTATTGGTGTTGGGACTTAGACTTTGTATTAGTTACAGAGTACGATTGCAGATCAGAACAAAGAGTACAAATCAAGTACTTACAACACACTGCAATTGAAGGGATTTTAGAGATCATCTCCAGTATTTCATTGAGGCCTAGCAATATAACATGATGTTCAAGGCCACTAATGACCCAGGTACTTATCAGGCAGTACTGAAAAAAAGTGTTCTATTTCTACTGAAGCACCATTTTTTTTTCCTGACTCCAACATATATGCCCTTGAGATCCTAAGGCCTCTTTTGAAAAAGAATGTAAATTTGTAGTATCAGAATATGTTCTGGAGTATAAGACAAAATTGAATATCCATATTCAAGAGAATGGTTGCTATATTGGTCTGTTATTGAGACAATAAACCATCCCTAATCTTAAGGAATTGCCCCAAGTATGTATTTTTAGAATTTATGTGCAGGGCCAGTTGTAGGAAATCTGTTTTTATGTATGACCCAGCTGTGCTTGTTGGGAGATATTCTGGTCTGTTCTATGTGCTTCCTCATTCTCTTTGGACCAGATACTGCCAGGTACATGTTCTTCTAAAGGCAGATGGCAGGAGCACAAGAGAGTGAGTGGAGATGTGCATTGTCTAAGAATACACATTGCATTGTCCAAAAAGAAACATACATAATTGCTTTACAAAAATCCAATATTTCGCAATCTGTTATTTGAAATTAATTTTAATTACTTATACAATACAATAACTAAAGCATTTTCTCTTACATATGAACTTAATAATTTTTCTGATTACCACTCCTTATTTCATTCATAGAATGGAATTGACTTTCCCCTTTTATGAATATATCAATTTTATGTGTAAAATAAATGGATTTGTAATGTAATTTTAGAATTTGCATTCCTATTACATTGTCTATTTTAAGAAGAATGATTGGGCATAAATCCTAGGAAATCTATAAAAAGTTTTATATGCCATTGAAAGAATATTTTAATTTTCTACTAAGTGTGTCTTTTATTCATTATTTAACAAGGAATAATTCTTATTCTTTAGGCTATAATTTCTTCCAATTTTATTACCTTACTTAACTTTTTTTTTTCTTTTGAAAAAATTGTCTCTTGACTTTGCCTACTTTGATCTCTCATCTAATTTTCTTAGAAAGTTTGTTACTAAATGGAATAGTGCATAGAATTAGTGAGGCCACAGCTATATGTAAGCCTTCACCTTGAAAAACAAAATCTATTCTAAGGTCACAGTTTGTATATCAAGACCCAGCCTGTTGTGCTAATTGCCCACACTTTTGCTTCTAAATTAGGAATGATTCAATCTCAACACAAACATACGAAAAGAATGGAAAATAAACACATTCATTGAAAATAGATTAAAGATATCACTTATGGAACCAATTGATTATGTATTCATTATTTCTGTGATCATACCTTGCAACATGTAATGGAAAGATATCTTTCTGAAGCAAGATTAAGTCTCTATGTAACTCATGGAGCACAAAAAAGAAAGGTTGTCTGAGAGACACTGTCAGTGTTCTGCACACAGATCCTTGAATCCCCAAAACATTTTTAGGCATGATGTACAATGGTGAGCTTATTTTATAAGCAACATTAGTATTTGTTAGGAAGCTAGAAACCACATTACCTTTGTCCACAGAGAGCCAAATTTGCCTGTAAATTTACATTTCATTGGTACTTTTAACCAATACCTTAAGGAAATAAGAGTGTAAACAGACAATCTGGAAGTGAAAACCGCACTGTTTCCATAGCTCCTCTCTCAAACTGAGCCAAAGTTAACAAGTAAAATTTCACCTGACAGTGTAGTCATTCATGCCCCTTCTCTTCCTATACCTATTCCTCCACTCCTCTGTAAGTAAAATTCCCTAAAGGTCCATTCTCAGGCATTCTTCCATTCTTTCTGTCATATTTTTTCCAGATCCTGTAACTCATTCAATAAATAATACCTTCATCCTTTTAGCAAGTCTTATCTTTCCTAGTAGTCCTGCTGAAACTTGACCTAGTTATTGAATTAATAGCCAGAAAGAGCAAAAGTCAATTACTGAGAAAGAAAATTATCAGCTTGCAAGGTGTCTGCCCAGTTGAGCCTTCTGTATGATTCTCAGACTAGAAGCAATGCTATCCTACAGCAAGCCATTCTGACCAACAAACCAGGTCCAGTGTTCTTTTGTGAATACACTCAGTTAATCCTACCCCAAATCTCAGTGTCCTGATAGTTTCATATCTAGACTGTAAAATTAGTATAGGAGATCTTTTTTTTTTCTATTTTCAGGCTGTGCACCTAGCCCTTTTTGTAGTTCTGCTTCTCTCTTCACCAACTCTATGATTGAGATCATTGATTTGGTCATAATACGCCATTGGGATGACTCTTCCAAACTTGGGAAACATGATGATTCATATTAAGTGAAGCAGTGCTGCCACAAATGCCCTACTGATATACTGTAGAAGGCTCATGAAGGTGGCCTAAGAGAGATAGATATTCTAGAATGATCCATTATGAAAAATCCAATGACCTTGATCTCTTGCCCCAGTTGTCTTTTGTCTCAAATGGCTCAGAAGACATTGGCTTCACTGAGGTTATGACACTGATTGTGAGGGGACAAGAACAAGCATCCCAGAGAAGCTCAGTATGAACCATTCCTAAAATAATATGGATTTTAATGAGAGACGTAGCATTTATAAAACTGGACTCTCTAGCAAAGAGGATTATGAGAATAATGGGGTGAAGTGGAAGTAATGCTTTTTTTTTGTATCAGGGTTTGAGCTCAGAGGCACTCAACCACTGAGCCACATCCCCATTCCTATTGTGTATTTTATTTAGAGACAGGGTCTTACTGAGTTGCTCAATGTCTTGCTTTTGCTGAGGCTGGCTTTGAACTCCATATCTGCCTGACTCAGCCTCCTGAGTTGCTGGGATTACAGGCATGTGCCACTGCACCTGGCTGGAGTGATGCATCTTTAAAATAAAGGGCATCAAATTCCTGTAGAAAATTATGGGATACTAATCCCTAGATGGTTCTAAGATGTACAGCATAATTAAGGGGACAATGAATATGCATGAGAAAAGCCACTAATGGCAAGTTATATGGCAGTAATTCCTTCTGTCTTTCCCTAAAGGATTCTATGGCCATTTCCAAACGCAACTCTTTCAGATATGGCATCCCTACCTGAATGGATGAATATGATCTCTGATACATAGGGTACAAATTAATCTATAAATGTGTGTTCTTTTTAATACCTGTTGGGAAGGAAAATCAAAAATGGTTTGAATACACATTAAGTGGACACATACACCTATTTATTGACTTTGCTTGATATTTCACACTTATCTGGTTTCATTATTTTCCAAATTTCAATCCCCCTCTTTCTTACTGTATTCTTGAATACTTTTGAATATGTCACTTTTCATGAATATTTATCTTAGAATCTGTTTCTGAGTAACTCAACTTATGACATGTTTCATTCCATGTGGGTCTTTCTGTAAACTGGTCTCAATCAATATTGAATGAAATTGGCCAATGACAAAAAAAAATTAAAAAAATATTTTAAAAAACAACATTTCCCCCTAAGTCATGAGATAATTCTGCTTATACAAACTGTATTCAGTGAAGTCTTTTTAATAGAATACTCATGTTTTGGTTTGTCTTTTACCACAATGTCTCAAAATATAGTCCCTGAGATCCAAGGAAAAAAAGTCCTAGTTTTCTTTCCCCACATGCTTGCAGAAAACAAAACAACAACAAACAAACAAAACTAAAGTTTATCCATTAGTTTTTTTTTTTTTTTTTTTTTTTTGTAAAGAAAGAAACAAAATCCCATAATTTATTACCTTGGAGTTTATGAGGCTTCATTTGCCAATGTAGCTTGTTTAAAAATTTTTATTTATTTTATTTTTGAAGTCCTGAATATCGAACCCAAGACCTCATACATTCTCGGCAAGTGTTCTACCACTGAACTATATCCTCACCCTTTCTGAGGATTAATTCTAAGGGGAATAGTAAAAAAAAAAAAAAAAAAAAAAAACATAAAAAAGAAAATATTGGTAATGACATCCCTGTGATCCACAACCACTATGACTTTATCTGAGCAAAAGGTTCATACGAAGTCAGCTGACTGTGCCTAGAAATTATCTGAACAGCCCCAGCAGAACCCTGAGCAAAAGCTGATGGCTGGCCAGGGCTGAGGAGCCAGTGAATAAACCATTTTCTCCTATCTTCAATTCTTCCTAAACCCTTTATATGCCCTCAGAGATACCCTATTTACTTTCATTTGAACCAGTAAAAGAGAGCCCAAAGTAAGGTAAAGGACTCTGTAGATGAGATTGAGGGGGGAAATTATTTGTTATCTTATAGAGATTTGTATAAAAGGATAAGTATACTGGGATTTTAACACAATGTATCATTTAATTCAGAAATTTCTATCTATCTTTCCTCAAAATATCATGCATATTGTAACTGAGACTTACTGACATTATTTAGTTAAGTGATTAATGAGTTTCAAAATAAGGTAGAAATTTTACATTCTTCTGAAAGGTCCAGGAAGAAAATAGGGTTGCAGTTATTTTTTATGAACCAAAACAAATTTTCAAAATTAGGTATTCTCACATTATACCTAAATGTACTCTTGATGTCTTATGAAGACTCTTGCTATAGTTCAAAGAATGCTTTTCCAAATACACTTATTTCCCTCTTTTTCTCCAGCATAACTAGCTTGTTATAAACCTGCAGATCCAGGTTACATAAACTTTTAGTTACTGTGCCTGGCATCTGAGGAGTGCATTTCAACTGAATGAGACCTCAGACTTGCATAAAAGCTTGCTGTTCTTTTTGTGATTTGATGGTTCCTTTCTGATTTAAAAGACAAATGTGAAGATTTACCCAGGACAGTAATGGCAGCATTAAATGCACAATAAAATTATTCTATCCTTTTTGTCATAAATAATCATTTTCTCATGGGAAAGAAAATCCTAGTGTATTTTCAGCTTTGATAAACAAATCAGTTTTGGGTTATACTTTATATTTACTTGTGTTCAGAAATATGAAATATTGGTAACTGGGCATGAGGTTTCCTTTGACAATAGCAATTCTTGCTTCCTGGGAACTATTTGTTATGATTTCATTTCACCGTAAATTTAAGAAGAAGTTTTCATATTTTTTTCCATTAGTTTTGAGAGTAATGATCATCAGAGGAAAGATTAAAAAGGAAAAGAAAAAAACACCCACCCCCCAAATAAAAAAGAAATCAAAACATAAGCCCTTTATTTGTTGCAGTTACAATTTCAGCTACTGCTTTTGTCAGATAAGAGAGCAACCTCTGATATTTAATCAAGAAGTATTAAAATATTTAGATTCTGTATCATGCAATATTTACATTCAGACTTAGTTTAGTTTTTGCTTTTAGTAAAAGCCCCTTTGCATTCATTACCTTATTCTCATAACCTTGTATGCAAAATAGTTATATCCATATATCAGAAGAGTTTGTGCAAGGCATGCTAATCAGCCATGAACAACAGATAAGAAAGAGGCAGAGCATGTAACACACTCATCATCCCTCTCCCCAAAGCAATACCCTGCTTCTGTATGGAGTGGAGCATCTGCCTCCACTGCAAAATGAGTAAAAATATCCAAGCAAAAACTCATCTTTGTTTTCCTTGCAGATTGCACAATTTATCTCCAATAACACACACATTCATCGTCACCAAAGCTCAGTGGAATAATTACGAGTATTTACTGAATAGACCATGCAAAGCCATATGCTGTTGGTGGAAAGAATGTGGAAGAGATACTGAAAACTGGCACAAATAATAAGACTGCAAAGTCAGCCACTTACAGTAGAGCAGCATTTGAAAATTGTGTATGCAAGGAGAGTGGCCTAAAGCTATAAATAAATTCCTGGATTTCCATGAAGAGTAGTACGATAGGGCAGGATAGGAACTTCACAATTTCTGTTACAACACACAAAATCTTTTAAAAAATAAATTATTGGAATGGAACATTAATATAAGTTATGGATACACACCTATATATCCATAAACACACACACACACACACACACACATATATATATAAATATATATATATATATATATATATAGAGAGAGAGAGAGAGAGAGAGCGAGCGAGAGAGAGAGAGAGCTGCATTTCTTATAATGTGCAATGCTGTAGGATTTAAAAGAAAGCAGGAATCTGAGAAAGTGGTGGAGAAAAATAAAATTATATGAATATTAAGAATAGCTTACAAGCTACTGCAAAGAAAGATGGCAAAATGACAATCTTTTATATTTGCATTGGGTTTTGCAGTTTACAAAACACTTTTCTCATTTGGTTCTTTTGATAGCTGTTGCTAGATATTATTGTTCTCATTTTATTGAAGTTAAAATAGTCACAAGATTTTAAAGTATTTGTCCATGTTTACAAATACATAAATGGAAAACAATGTCTAGGAATCACATCTCCATACTTTTATCTAGATTTGGCAAATGCATAGTAGCTGAAATATAAAAGGAAATGAAGACTGTTAGAATCACAGGCCTGTATAAAATGCAAATCAAAAATCTTTGCTGCACTAAGCTAAAAAATGATGGAAGACAATAGAACATGCTAGGAAGGAAACCACAAGATATTATGTTGAGGTTAGGGCCCTAGAGAAACAGATATAACATCCATAGTCTGAAGCAGTACCATTGTTACATGCTTATTTTCTATGTGAATTCATTAAAAAATTACAAGTTTTAAATGTTTTAATCATATTTTTTGCTGCTCTGACTAAAAGACTGACCAGAACAATTTTGGAGGAGGAAATGTTTATTTGGGGACTCATGGTTTCATAGGAAGCTGGCTCCACTCCCTAGAGCTCAAGGGGAGGCTGGATATCATGGCAGAAGAATGTGGGGTTTGGGGAAGCTCACATGAAAATCAGGCAATAGAGAGAGTCTCCACTTGCCAAATACAAATATATAATCCAAAGCCATGTCCCCAAATGCCCCATTTTCTCCAGATACACCCTACTTGCTTTCAATTACCAATCAGTTAATTCCATTGGGTGATTAATTCCCTGATTGAGTTAAGTCTCTCGTATTCCAGTCATTTCTCTTCTAAATTTTCTTGCACTGTTTTACACATGAGCTTTTGGGTGACACCTCACACCCAAACCATAAAATTAAGTGCCTTTTCTTTTTCTTAATTTTCAACCAACCCCATTTCATTTCAGAATTTTAAATCAAATTATTTTACAATAAATCAGGTAGCTTAAGAAAACTTAGCTTTTGTGACACATATCCTCTCTTTCTGTCACTATCCCCCGTATTCACCGCATTTATCACTACTTCACTCATCCTTTTATCTATTATCTGCTCCTCAAACTATGATGTAAACACTATAGAAGACAAGAAGATGTGTGTTCACCATCACTGTAGCCCTGGTACCTAGAGTTATGTCTGATATGAAGAAAGCACTTATAAATTATTTGTTGAATTTGTTTATAAGTAAATATATGTTTGAATTGAATTCTAATTTCTCCTCATCACTTTCACTATACCCTTTACTTTTTCTTGGTGGGAGTGGGGTGGGGTGGTGAGGTACAGGGGGATTAAACCTAGGGTCACTGGAGCACTGAGCCACATCCCTAGGCCTATTTTGTATTTTATTTAGAGACTGGGTCTCATTGAGTTGCTTAGCGCCTTGCCATTGCTGAGGATGCCTTTGAATTCACCATCATCCTGCCTCTGCCTCCGGAGTCACTGGAATTACAGGTGTGTTCCACCACACCTGCTGGCCTTTCACCTTTACCAATTTCTATCCCATGGAGATTCTTTAAGACAATTATTCTGTGTTTTCCCTCAGGATTTTTTCCTCATTCTGCAAAGCTAATTCAAGATTAATTCTAATGCATTTTATCTGCATTATCTTTTTCATTCCTATTGGCAACTCTTGATCATGCTCTATTACAACAAATTCTTTATTTCCCTTCCTAACTTTAATCTTTCTAATTATTCAATGCAGCCTGCCATCCATTCCCATACCACTGTTCCTTAGAATGCCATTTGACACTCACTCCATTGTTCGAGAATGGCTGTTGCTTCCTGAATCATATCAGATGGGCTGCCTTTGAAAGAAGAGAACATGCCATGGCCTTTCTCTCTGACAACACAAACATCCCTAAAACATTGCAGACTTTTCCAATTCACAGATACAGGGAAATATCCTTTTTTTTACAGAAGCAGGGAGTCACGACTGGCTATGGCCAAAGTCAATATAAATGGTTCTCATTTCCCTCCACCCCCAGGATTCTAATTCTAATCTATGTATACAGAGTTTTGGGTAACATTGTTCACACATTGTAGGCTCTTATGAGGACTGGAGTTTTCAATTAGTCTGTGGGACCAGGAAGCTTACAGCATGATTTAAGGACTCTTTTCATTCTTCAATGAAACTAAATGCCAGCAAGGTCAAATCCAAAAGATTTCCCCAGATTTACTGAATAATGTATTCGTCTCCAGCTTTCCTGATTTTTAGAAATTATATTTTCCTGTGTCACTGTATTTTCTATATTTCCCAGTATAATTTTCGCACTCTACAAAAAGAAAAAAAAATCAAATATTTTAACTACCTGAATTTTATTGCATTATATTTTTCAATGATATAAACCAAACTTTGGAGGCACGGGGGAGTAGAGAGAAAGGTAGGGAAGCAAAACAAAAAGAGAAAAGGATCCAAAACAAATGCTGGAAAAAAAAAAAGGTGTTATGGTACAGATATGAGGCGTCTTCCAAAAGCTCATGTGAGAGATAATGCAAGAAAGTTTAAAGGTGAAATGATTGGGTTATGAGAGTTTTAACTTAATCAGTGCATTAATTCCCTAATAGGGATTAAATAGGTGGCAATCTTAAGCAAGTAGGGTATAGTTGACAAAGGTGAGCCACACTGGGGGCATGCCATTGGGGTATATATTTTGTTCTTGGTGAGCACAATTCTGTTTCTCTGCTTCCTGGTGCCATGTTTTGAGCATTATTCTTCTGTTGCACCCTTTCACCAAAATGTTCTGCCTCATCTTGGACCCAGAGCATGTAGTGAGCTGTCTATGGATTGAGACTTCTGAAACCTTAAGCTCCCAAATAAACATTTTCTCCTCTAATTGATCTTGTCAAGTGTTTTGGTCACAGCAGTACAAAAGCTGGCTTAAACAAAGGCAACCCAAATTAATCATGTTTTTATCGTTACTGTAATTTCTCATTTTGCATGATTTTAAATATAAAATAAAATTATCTGTTATTTTCAAGGTATTTTAAGTTGTTTCTTTGATTTAAACATTCATCCAGACATGTAAGAAGTATGTTTGCATTAAAATTTTGCAGTGGATTATTAGGCAATTGTTTTAGTCACATTTTCAGTGCTGGGACTAACATACCTTAAGAGAACAAATTTAAAGGAGGAAAAGTTTATTGCAGAGGTCTAAGTCCATAGACAACGAGCACCATTCCTCAGGGCTCAAGGTGAGGCTGAATATCATAGCAGAAGAGTGTGACAGAGGAAAGCATCTCACATGATCATCAGGAAGCAGAGAAAGAGACTCCACTATTCAGACACAAAATGTGTACCACTAGCCAAGCCCCCAGTGAACCACCTTCTCCAGCCCCACCCCACCTGCCTCTAGTTACCACTCAGTTAATCCTATCAGTGAGTAATTTGCTGAATAGGTTAAGACTATAACCCCAAAATTTCTCCTTCAAACTGTTTTGTATTATCTCACATGTGAGCTTTTGGGGAACACCTCACATCCAAACCATAGCAATGAAAAATTCATATCCATTGTTTGTTGTTGTTGTTGGGGACAGGTCTATTCACTCTCAATAGTCAAGTAATAGTCTGTTCAATTATTTGTGTATTTCATACACTAATTTCTTATGATAATTTATTTGATATATGTTGAGAAATTTCTTATAAATAATGAATTTAACAACAGTAATGAATTTATGTTTTCTAGACCTTGAATTAATTGGTGACCCATACTCTCTCTGCATTTGCTGCTAATTTTCTTTGAACCTTGCTTTGTTCTAGGAATAAGTCATATTCATCTATGAGTACATGAATTAATTTTAGAAGAACTATCCATCTCATTAAGAAATACATTTCCAGTAAAATTTTATTTTTCATGTTTTAATCAATTAGGTACTATTAATAATTGTAACGTAATTCAATATAAAGAAACTCTGTTAACAGAGCTTTGTGGGAACTGAAAAATCAATTTCAATTTATAAATATAATTTACTTGAACAGAGTATGTTAGAGTGAGCCACAAAATATGTTCATGCATAAACTATAGTATAAAATGATACATTTATGTATAGGAAATGCCACCAATATGCATTGGTGAAGAAAGAAGCAGGAATGATTGACAATGACCCCAAAATTCCCACTTCTGTTATATTACTTGGATTATGAACTCTCTGGGTTTCTTTCTTTCTCTTCTTAGTAGAGGCTATAACAAAAATGCATTTACAATGAGATCAAAGATTTTTTCCTACCACTAAGAGGGGTGTATATTTTTCTTATTATCTTTAATACTTCCAGTGATGAGCAGTTGGTGTGACAGATATTTTCCATTAAATCTAGGCATGCAGGTGTGCAAGCTATCCATGTGACTCTTCACCAGTAAGGTTGCTCTCAGATTTTTCTTAGTAGAAAGGAGAAAAATGGTAAAGATTGTCCCTCCACTGAAATTCAACCCTAAACTGCATTCTGTCCTTTCATTGAAGCAATGGGAAGATAGGGACCCAAAACTTATTTGCTTTCCAAACAAAATCTATCGTTAACTCACATTACAGATTTTCAAATCTTTGCACAACAGATGGGACTTTATATGGAATCTTTTTGTTTAACATAGAAAATAATATAATACTTCTGAATAATAAAATGTAACAATGCCATTTATATTTCATGGATAACTCACTTGAATACATTTAAAAGAGTGAAAACAGTTTTATTCTACAATTTCAACAAACAAGTGATCACCCATTTTGCTACCATTAAAATTTAGACTGAAAAAATTTAGAGTTTCATAGATTTATAATTTACCAAAATTGTTTTAGGAGATAAACAAACAAAAGTAAATCTTAACTGCCAATAATTCAGATATATCATTTTAATTGATTACGCATATAAGAGACATTTATAAACCTTGCCAAAAGTCAGAAATATGATGAGCCACATTTTCATCTAAAGCACGAATCAGAATAGAACATGTACCCCCCCAAAAAAGATTCTAGACAATTGTTTGACTGTGCTTTGTTCCCTAAAAGAAAATGTCTTCTTTCAGAATTTACAATCCCCAAGTTGGTAGCACTCCAGCCTCCCCAAACTGTTTACTTTTAAATCATAGAATATTGGTGTTCAAAATGAGAAAAATATCTTAAATGATGAAGTTTTTTTAAAATGGAAATATTTGCATCATTAAAACCAAATACAAAAGAATCCAAAATGAAGCACAGATGTTTTTAAAAATCTGAAAACCAAAAAAATGAAGACAGTATCAATGACCTAAGGTAGAGTGTAGGATTGAAAAATAATAAAGATTTTCATCTACAGATCAAAGAATGTTGGAAAACTCAAAAGCATGAATTACCATTAAAAACGACATTGAGAAAAATATAATGAAATTGTTCAAAATTAATGACAATTTTTTAAAAGAAACCATAATAATAAAGACATTCTATGTTCAGAGTAACAGAAATAAAAATGACAAGATATTTCTTGATAGAAAGATAAGTGAAAGCAAAAAGACAAGAAGGAAACCTCTTTAAATTACTGAGACATAAAAACTATCCACCCTGAATTATATACTCAGCAGAAATCTTTAAAAATTATGCAGAAATAAAAGCTTACATATATAAATTTTGGCTTTATTTTATATAATACTAAGTGAATAGGAAAAACATAAAGTCCGAGAGAGAAGCTGGAGAAGCAAAATTTTAAAAGCTTTTACACCATATATGAAGTGGTATACTATCCTTTGAGGGTAGACTGTGGCAAATCTAAGATGCATGCTATAAATTAGTCATATCCAGCCCTTGACATGTTTTTAAAAATAAAGTTTTATCAAAACACTGGGATACCCATTACTTATTCATTATTTATGGCAGCTTCCATGGTGAAGGAGTATTGAAATGGTATAGTTACACAGTGACAGAGACTTATAACTGTATTCCATGTGTTCCAAAATTTCAGTGGTGATAGAAGATAAATTGATCAAATCTAACTTCAAAAGAAAAAAACTAGAAGACCAAAGACGAAACACATAATGAATGAGGATAATGACAAACTCGACACTACAAAATATTTAATTGGAAAAACAATACATCATCTGATCCAAAGTCTTGCCTACCACTTCAACAATCAGTAGATCAACAACTAAAAAACAACAAAAGTGTCAACTCATAAATCAACAGTGATAAAATGGAATTATTAAAAAGCACTCATCTAATCCAAAAGGAGGCCAGTAAATATTAAAAATAGAACAAAGAACAGATTTGACAAATAGAAAATGAAGAACAAGATAGATAAATATCAGTGAATAATCCTGTTAACTGTAAATTTTGTAGATCAGGACTTCGAACTAAGATGAAGTTCCCAGGGTTGTATTTACTCTCCTACCTAAAAGAAATAAAATGACAAAATTTGTGAAACAACATTTTCCAAGACACTGAATATTAAATGAAGGTCAATGACTACTGAAAGATAAGCAATAAAGGTGGTGAGCTCTATGATTGAAGTGGTGTTTTTCATAAAGAGGGTTTCCAGGCCTTGGGCCAGGGATGGAAATCAGAGCAGAACTTGGCAGATTCCAGAGCTAAGAATCCAGAAAGAACAATGTGGAAAGGTACAGAGTATTATCTCCTTGGATTAACCGAGTTTGACAGGTAGAGTGATGAAATATCATTATACAAATCCACTATATTTCTATACCTTATCAATGATCAGTCAATCAGAAATTAAATTTTCTAAATACAGGAAAATTCAAACTATGTAGGAACAACTCTGACTAAAGATGTGCAATATCAGTACCCTGGAAAGTTTAGATATTACAAAGAAATTAAATAAAACCTAAATATAGAGAGATGCCCCATGTGCATAGGTCAAAAGAAACTGTGTGTGTGTGTGTGTGTGTGTGTGTGTGTGTATTTATTTGGAGGGGTACCAGGGATTGACCTCAGGAGCACTGGACTGCTGAGCCACACCCCAGTCCTATTTTGTATTTTATTTAGAGACAGGGTCACACTGAATTTCTTAGCAGCTCGCTGTTGTTGAGGCTGGCTTTGAACTAGGGAATCTCTTTGCCTCAGCCTCAGCAACCACTGGGATTACAGACGTGCACCACATCGCCAGTCCAAAAGAAGCAACATTGATAAGGTTAATTCTCCCTTAAATGGTCTAGTTTCAATGTAATCACAATGACAATTATAGCAGGTTCTTTTGTTGTAATTGATACGCTAACTCTAAAATTTACTAGAAATGCAAAAGCAATTGGTAGCCAATACACCTTAGCAAAAATAAAATGGACAATTTTAGAGGACTGAGCCCAATTGCAAGGTTTCTTATAAAATCAGTAAAATGATTGTGACTAGAATGAAATTAAATAAAACTAGTAAAATGAATGATGAATAGATCAATGGAACATGAATGGTGAATAGAACAATGGAGTCCAGAAGCACACACACGCGTGGGGCACACACACACACACACACACACACACACACCTGATTTTTTGACAAGTGTAAAATTAAGTCAGTGGGAAAGATAATAATTTAAATGATGTTGGGAAATTTAAAAGGCCTCATGCAAAAACAAACAAAATGTCCACCTTAGTTCACTCATATCCTAAAAATTGACTCTAATGTGAGACCAAGTGTTGTGAACATCTAGAGGAAAATATAAGAGCAAATATCATAATCCTTGGTTCTGGAAGGAAGTTCTTCAGTACAACACAAAAGGTAGGAATTATAAAAGGAACAGTCAATAAAAGTATATAAAAATCTGCATTTTGTGAGATTATAATAAATTTTTAAATTTATTTTTAAAGAGAGAGAAAAGAGAGAGAGAGAATTTTTTTTGATGTTTATTTTTCAGTTTTCAGTGGACACAACATCTTTATTTTATTTTTATGTGGTGCTGAGGATCGAACCCAGTGCCCCGCACATGCCAGGCGAGCGCATTACCACTCCAGCCACATCCCCAGCCCAGAATGGCATTTGAGTTGAATCCTGTATTGATTTTGTGGATAGGGGTTTTCATGAGGGATAGATTGTTTTTGTGGATAGATTGTTTTCATGAGGGGTTTGAATTGAGCAGATCAAAATTTTATACTCTTATTTTCCCACATTGATGAGTTTAAAATAATCAGACTAATTCCAGAAGTTTTTATATATTTCCTCTCTCCAATCTCATCAGTCGTCCCAATTAAGAAATGTTTGGATTGTGTTTCCCCAAAATGTATTCATACTAAAGTCTTAGAACTCTTAAATGTTTTCACATGCTTTTCCAGCCTACATAGCCACAACTTCCCCCTTTAATGTGAAAAGCGATCATGTTTTAAGTGCTCTGTATTTCAGACAATTAATTTTCAGGGAGAAACAGAATTTCTCTTAAAGCGGTAAGTAACAGTAATAAACACGGCATGTATCATTCAGTCACTAATAATCATGGAGCTTCAAAAAAAATAAAACAAGGAGAAGAAAAACCTACTAAACTAAATGAAAAAAAAATGTAAATTGTTTAAAAGTCATTTAGGAAACCATGTCTGCAAGTGACATGGGAATTTAATCAAACATTTCCTTAGATAGGTGTTAAAACACTTAAATAAACAGAATTAGGTGGACGTAGGGGAGCCTCAAAGAAGAGGTGTTACTATTTAAGCATCTTCAGGTAATTTATTTAAGAGAGTTTTGCATTATGGAAACATAAAAACATATATAATGTTTAAAATCAGGCACTGCTCACTTATTGACAGTAAGTCAACTTTAAAGATTTTTTTTTTCATGTCATTAATGACTTTGGGGATGGCTAAAGGCATTAAAATAGTCACATTTTAAATCTCTAGTAAGCTTCCTAATTACCTTTGTTCTCTCAATTGTTGCACTTTAAAAACATATTGTAGACTCTTCACTTTATGACAATGCTGTCATAAAATAATGTGTCCATGTCTAAAAGGAAGTAATGAGGGAATAGATTTATGTTTCAGTTAAGCAAGGAATTTTATTTTAAATTACTTGAACTTATCACACAATTTCCAAATTACTTTATACACAATTTCAGCAAATGTCATGCCAGGAGCCTATCTTGTATTTTTAAGTTAAAATAATATAAATGGCAGGTTGAATGTTAAATGAGAGAATTCCAGTGGCCATAAGCATTTGGGACTTCCACTATCATATACAGTTATGCAGTTGAGTCATTTGAATTATACCTTTTGAATGAATGCTATGGCTATCTTTTTATATGATTCCAAATAGTGTGACAGTCTATCATTTGTCTCAATAAATTGTTGGCGATTATGACTGACAAGGAGACTG
Organism: Marmota monax; assembly: GCF_021218885.2. Taxonomy (NCBI): domain Eukaryota; kingdom Metazoa; phylum Chordata; class Mammalia; order Rodentia; family Sciuridae; genus Marmota; species Marmota monax. The sequence continues at coordinate 2,213,708 of NW_026694256.1, read as the reverse complement.
CAATAAAATCAGAAGCAGAACTATCTAATAATCAAGAACTATTGCTAATGAATATGATTGTTTGGTTTCTAGGGCACCACTGACCCAGGACTAGATGAACAGACTCAGGAGTTCGGTGAGCATGAGGTTCATAATAAAAGCTGTCAGTTTGTTATTGCATCTGGTGGCATAAGCTTATTTTTCCAATGACAATATCTCTATGTAATATGAAATGTTATATAATAAAAATAATAAATAGCTCTGTTGTCTTTGTATTACTGGGTCACTTAGCAAGAAATAAAACCAGAGAATAGAAATCATGTTGTTTCAAAGGTCAGCATAGTCTCCTTCATTCTCTTTCAAAATTGCTCATATAGAAATAAAGTTGATTTGTAGGATAGCTGTAAACTTCTTTTAAGGAAGAGATTAAAGCTATCCTGAAGCAGCTTGCTTGAGCATTTTCAATGCCTTGCTTAATATATCCATATTTTATTTCTTGATTAAACTCACACTTTTCCATCATTACCTATGGTGTTTATTCCTTCTGAAGATAGTTTTGAAAAGGTCAGTGAACTAAAAATTTATTGCAGCATTTTCACTATCATCTCCTCAAAAACATTTTGTAGTTCTATTAACCATTTACAGAAATATATTTAAAGCCTAAATATCATGCATTCAAAATTTGATAATAGAATATATTAAATCTCATGAATACCTGTCATCCACACATTATATGTGTGGCCCAAAAAACATTTAAAATAAAATTTCAACAATTATTGGTAATACAAATGAGTACAATAAGGAATAATTATGTCTTTGTAGCACCTGTAATATTTCTAAAATAACTTACACTATTTAATGCTTACCTTTTTCATTAAATAATCAGTTTTATAAGGGCAAAACAGTGCATCTTTGGTCACAATGTACTTATCACATGACATTGTATATGAATTGGCTATTAATATATCCTTAAGTAAATGTATTGTTATTGAATAAAAATTAATTTCTACTTGCTGAAACCTCATTATGAGCAACCTGACCATCAAGTTCTACCTCTTGCTTCTCAGACCACACAATCATTCTGTGAACACAGAATTATAATATGGTCGTGGGTGTATATTGAGTAGAAATTATATAGGTCAGATAAATGCTGAAAATCTATAAGGTACACAAATATTCTCTTTAGTAATGGAAGAATATATAACACAATGTGAGAAAAAGTAGTTTAATATAGAAAGGTCATAAACCTTCCAGCACAGTAATCTAGGTGTCTTGCACATGATGCATTTCATCTTTTGATTATGAACCTCCAAAGCACATGTAAGTTACTTTGCTTTAAAAAGAGGCAAGGTATGAGTTTACTTTTTTTAAATAACTCAGTGTTCTGTGTAAAACTTCAACCATGTACAAATACATTAAATAAATTTTCAATAAATGATTTGAACAAACTAGTACAGGGTGATTTCAGGGAATTTTCAGATTTTAAACAGCTTATTGTAAAACATGAGCTGTTATATTTCATCCTTGTCTGGACCAAGCAAGGGTCATGATGTAGGGCTCTATGTAGCCCTGGAGATAAACATACATCTATCAAAGATCAGCTTTCTTGCACCAGGTGAAAGCCATATCTGAAGGATGTCTTCCCATGCTTGCAAGATGTCATTTCCAAGTTAACACTGCACAAGCTCCTTCAAAATTGGTTCCACCGCACTAATTATCTGGTCGTTTGGGTTTGTGTGATACTTAATAGGATCATGAAGTCTCATGGTCAAAGGCACACATTGTACCTCATTAGCCATAAAACAAATGTTTGTCTCCTTGGTCCAAAGTGATTTTATGTGGTACTCCATTTAAGTGATTCAAGTACTGTGTAAATTCTCAAATAGTGTGCTTACTTACCATCCTTGAAATGATTCTTCAATAAATTTGAGTTTTTGGTACTTTTCAGTCTATAGTCACATATTTAGGATAATTGTTTTTGCTTTGTCCTCTTGGTTTCTAATCTTATAGCTGGATTTTGTCCATTTTGCTTAAATAGAAAAAATTATTTTACTTATTTATAAGATTTATAAAACCTCAATACAATGTGCTTAATTCATTTAGTGAGACAAGTTTCATGTGCCAATACAAGGTCTACTTTTCTCAATAGAAATCATTTAAATATATTTTTTGGTTTCTTAAATATTAAGAAGTAAGAAATTGTGTTCCTATGGTTTGTTTTAAGGAAGCATGGTCTGTGCCTAAACTTTCTCTGTAACCTGTGTCATACATCTTTTTACCGCTCTTTTGTAGCTCTAGTCACACATAGTCACACACCAAGTGGGCTGCTGTTCTCTGGCTGTTGCACTTGCTGTTGTCTCTAGCTGAAACATTCTTCCTCCATCTATTTGCCTAAATAGATCTATCATTTCATCAGGCCTGTTCTGGAATGAACTCTTGTTAGTTTCACTGACAACCCTGTCTGAAATAACATCTCTCTATCATTCTTCAACCCCTCAAACCCCTACTCTGCCTTTTTTTTTTAATTGATATATTTGGGGGAAGGTCCATGACAGAACATTCTTTGGTGATTTGCTAAAAGGATTCAATAGTTAAAAGTAGCTATTCTCGGAGTCATAATTTATTACAAAAAGAGGTCATATATAGGTCAGGATCAACAATAAAATATGCACTATTGCAAAAGATGCTCATATTGCTTTATCAGTGAACAGCAACAACGCATACAAAATGTCTGCCCAGGGAAGCCAGTTCTTGTCTCAGAATCTACATGTAGCCTATGTAGAAGTCTGCTCACGTAGGTATATACTACCTATGTGACAGTTATGATTACTGAAACTCTAGACCTGGAAATAAAGCAGATGTTTACCATACATCATGTTGTTTCTACAAACCATGTGGGGCATTGCCACAGACATACAATACAACCTTACCAAGTAGTGACATAGGGAATTTCCCAAAGGCTAATTTCACAGCTCCACCCATGTTAGCAAGCCCTCCCCAAGCCCCCTGCCAAAGATAGGAAAGATATGAACAACTGGAGGTCAGCTGCATTAAGTAAGTTTTGCATACTAATCACTAATCTTTTGCATATACACTGATCTATGGGCTTTAGCTTATCACTGTAAGTTCCACAAGGACCAGGGCTTTGTCTCCCTCCTTTGTTCATTGCCATCTCTTAGCCTCATGTAATTACTGTTATAGAGGAGTGATTTCTCAATAGTTGTTAAATGCCAAAAGGAATGGCAGTTATTGACCTGTGCCTTCTAAGCCTTGAGTATAACAGGGCAAAAAGGAAAGGGCAAAAGGGCTGCAGATGAAAAATATATTGGAAGTGGTATTTTAGAGGTGTTGAGAGTGACATATGAGTATTCATTCCTCATTTTCTCCCCAAAAAGTAGAATAGAAAATGTAATGACAGAAAGTAAGTTAAATAGAGTGGGTGACAATAGCAAAGTGCTAGGAAATTTAAGGTGATTATAAGAAGAAAGGGAACATCTGTTCACCATAGTTTCTGAAATGGGAAAATGGGCTTTAATTGTGAGCTAAATTCATATATAACATAAGAAAGATAGGCATGTCAGGCAGCTAAAGTACTTACTGTGAAAGGCTTTGAAATCTTCATAGAAACCATCACAAAAAGAAAAGATCACTTTTTATGTTGAGTTCTTTAGCTCTGATTTTACCCCATTATGGAGCACACTAACAGAATCTTTTCAAGGCCTCTTCCCCACATAAGACTATGCTGACACATTTGCTTCCCCTCCTCTCGCAGCAATCACACTAATGATAAATGTTGTGCAGGGATGTATGAGGTGTTAGAAAGCAGAAAAAGGAATATTTTGTCATAGTTTGAGATAATAAATAATTAAAAATTCTTTTCATGGATACTTCCTTGCTGTTTCAAACTTCAGTGATAATTTAACTTCCCTGAAATGAAATTATGAAGGATCTTGAGTTTTAGAAGTTACACTGTAAATGATGGAAGAAACTAAATGATGCAAAATAAAGATGAAATTAATAAGAATCATAAGTACATCCAAAACAAGGATCATAGAATTTAAAAATATACTAAATTGCCAGTGATGAAAGGATATAACAATCGTTATAATTAGTATACTTGAAAAAGTTATATATTATTGTATTTGAAGAATTTTAATGTGGACAATGAACATTTATTTATATTGATATTTTATATATACATGTATATTTAAGATATATATAATGTGAGAAATTAACTCACTAAAATTTTATGCAGAAATATTTGAAATAACCCATAATTAATTAAAATAACAATAAAACTCAGCTATTAAAGTAACTTAAGAACATAAAGATTTTGTTATCTAGCTGGTGGATTTTTCTGGAAATCATTAAAAATATGATGAAAACTTTATAAACCTTTAACAAAAGCATGCATTAGAAGTGATAAAAGAAAATATCCCTGAGCTATTTTGAAGACATATCTAATATCTGAACGCAATGAAGCAGAACAAATGAACTTTCAGATTTTCTTCCAGAAGAATAAATGATCAATGAGGAGCAAATTTCTTAGAACTCACCTTAGTAAAGGAGTGAAGAATGAAAGATGCCAATAGCTTTTAAATATTTACTCCTTGCACTTTTTATTCATTTTATCTTCTTTTTTGTTCCTTTGGTCATAAACACAATTTAAACCCATTTCTTAAAAAAAAAAAAAAAGTTCAGTGTCTAGGAAGATAGGAAGAATAAATGCAGATTTTCTAATGAAAAAAAATAAGAACTTTCTTTTGTCCTGTCCAATGTTGTACACTTTGTAAAGATACGGTTAGAATTGCTGGAATGCACTTTATTGGTTCAGGCTGTCTCTTTAATGTTAATTAGAATAAAATTGATTTAGAAACAGACAAAAAGATGTATGCATGTTTTCTGCTCCCATGCTCATTAATCCTTAGGTGCTACAAAGACCAGACCTGGTCAGTTTGAGGATAAAATGTAGATTAGAAAAATACCTAGACTAATTAGACAAAATCATTTCAGGCTCCTAGAAAGGACTATATTATTCTAACCAAGAAATTGTCTTATAGATAACATGGGAAAACCAAATATGCTTGATTATGATCATTAAAAACATTATCAGATTTCTCATGAGAATAAAGTTTTGCCTCCTGGCTTAATTCTAATGAGGATAATTACATTCTGCATACCTAAAATCTCTCTCTGATTTCAGATTGGAGAAGTCATTTATTATCTATTATGTACTGCTGTTCTAGGCTCTGAAACTCTAGCTGTCATTTAACCAAGAGTTAACTGCATTTCAGTAGTGAAAAAAGTATTATACTTCATATGATACCAAGCAAGAAACTTTCATATGACAATTTTATCATAAATTTGCATTATTAATATGGATAATTGATTCTATTTTCTGGCACAATATAAATAAATATGATGTATTTACTACATGTTGAGGAAATAAAACTCAGCTGAAGTAGCAATGTGGTGAATATTTTACAACTGGTATACATATCTGATTTAACTAAAATAAGTTATATGAAGAACTACATTAAATACAAGTCATTTCCTTGATAATTTAATATATTAATTTATTTATGACATTTTTACTGTAAGAATAATGCATCATTGGTATAGTATCATGTGTCAGTGGCCTGTATCTATATTTTCTTCCTTTATTTAAACTAAGGTAGACTTCCAAGAGAAAAACAAGTTTCTCCTCTCAGTTGTACTGTCTGGCTTTCCTTTGTACTTAAATCATCAACTCTCATTCTCAGCAAAGTTAAAGCAAATGGTATGAAAAAGTCTGAAAGTATATTTTCTTTGTACTTATGTGTATTAGTGTTCTCCAAAGAGACAGAACTGATAGAGAATAGAATAGGTAGATGAATGGATAATTAGATAGATGGGAGATTACCTAGGGTTATTGGATCATGCAATTGTGGAAGTTGAGAAGTCCCATGATAAGGCATCTACAAGCTAAAGATAAGGAGGAACAAGAAGCTCAACTCATTCCAAGTATAAAAGCCTTAGAACCAAGAGAAGCTAACAGTTTAACTCTTAGAGGCTGAAAGTATGAGGACTCTGCAGACCTTCCTAGACTCCAAAGACAAGAAAGCCTGGGGTTTTGATATTCAAAGACAAAAGAATAAGGATGCTCTAGGTCCAGGGGAGAAAGCAAGAATTTGCCTTTCCTCTACTGTTTTGTTCTTTTCGGGCTCCCAGAAGATTGGATGGTACCCACCCATATCAAGAGCAAATCTTCCTCACTTAGTTCACTGGCTCACAAGCTAATCTCTTCAGGAAACACCCTGGAAGATACCCTCAGACATAAGTTTTACTGGTTATCTAAACATCCTTTAATCCAGTCAGGTTGATAGCTAAATTTAGCCAACACATGACTCAAGGTAGCTTCCATTATTTTAGTGACTTTTCCGTCATTCAGCCTTCTATTACTATATGACAAGGTCTAGTTATGACTCTTTCCTGCCTGAAGTTCTTTGTACTACTGAGCATGTACCTTATGACTAAATATGTTAGTGTTACTCATTTAATTGACATGAAATAGCTCATTAGGATGATTGGCATGATGAAGCTCTAGTGGGAATAATGGTAACTGGGAAGGCCCCAAACACAAACAACAGAGTGAGTTGTCCTACCTTCACACTTTTCACTTGCATCCGGAGAGGAATAGGGGGTGGGCCACTGACACGCCTGTCTCCAACTGGACTAATTATCTAGGGGTACAATATAAAAATGGCTGTGGTTCTGCTATTTATATGAATGTAATTAAATGAAAGCTTGTGATTGTACTTGCTATCCCCGCCAAGAGCATTACCCCTGTGCTATTGCGTGCCTGAGAAAGTCATCACCGCATGAAATTGCACTACATTCTTAATTCCACCAATGTATGTGTTGTCTAGTTTCAATTTCATTTTGCTTTGCATTTCAGTTTCATCTAAATCATAGGTTAAAGGGAACATTCAAAAGAAGTTTTATTATATTTCTATGTTTCCAACAAGGTTAATGAAGTTCAACACTTCAGTTGAATCTGAAAATGAAGGGAAAAAGGATGATTATTGTAGCTTTATTTTGAAACCACTGCATAGTACAAGGCAAAATCATTATAATATCCATGTCTATAAATAAGCACATGGTGATTATGTGAAATTCCTTCCCTTTTAAACATTTCAGTATGCTTTTATTTAGTGCCTACTGTCCAGGGGCAAAACAGTCCCAAATGTGAAATGTCTTGCTGAATAAGATGCATGCTCTAAAAAAAAATTATTCGGAAGCACAAATAATTGTCCTCTCTCAATTTTATTCAAATCAGTTTTTTAATGGGATCTCTGGAGATAACTACTGCTCCTACATTTGTAGTAGAATATATTTTTACTTAATGAAACTATGATTTTTTTAAAAAATTAGAAAATTCATGTACATATAACAAGTATTTCATAATATGAGTTGGAAATCAGTTAAGAGTGGCTTATATTCAAGCTTCATTCTTTATGGGCAAATTTTTAAACAGTAGGATTCAGAAGGGTATTCATTAAAACTCTCACTTTCAAAACCCTCATGTTGGATTTACATAGTACAAATCTTAGGGGCAAAGAAATTGCAAAGGGGATAAGCCATTTCACATCCTCTAATTATCAGCTTAGTGAGAGCCCTAAATATCATGATATAAATATCACAACAGATGTTTCCTTTTATCATGATTTCTGTTCTTGTTTTTTTTTTTTTTTTTTTTTGGAGAGATCAATAGAACTAGAACTTTCATGATGAGTCCCTTGCACCAGAATTTGAATGACAATGATAAAGGTTTGTAACAGGTTCTAATCAAGAGGGTGTGCAAATGAACACTTAGCTTATTTCATTCTTGCTGGTATGACATAGCAGAATGACATGGGAATACAAAAGACCAACCTTACTTGCCTTTGAGAAACTATCATGGGTTTTTGGGTGATTTCAAATGCCCTCCAAGCTTTAGCTAAGGCTCTATTATGATCCACATAAAACATTGGTGGATCACTTTGTTCACATGACCTGATAGAAACTTTCTTATTTTGTCTAAAACATATTACATTTTATTGTTCTAATAACTCCTTTATGATCCTTAATATTTACAAATAATATGACATATGTATGGGGTTAGCTTCTAAATAATATAGAAAGGAGAAGTGGACAATATTGGTTGTGAGACAGCACTAGCCATAGGTTGATATATGTTGGGCACAAGGAACTGCTTCCTACTATTCTTACTTTTTTTTAAATGTATGTTTGAAATTCACCATTAAAAAAAAGCATTTAAAAACATCATCTGCCTTAATGGCTGCAAACTGGCATTTTACAGACTAAATCCAGTCAGTCAATATTTGATCCATACAGCACTTGAAAACTGAGAAAGTTTATATTATAATCTGAGTTTCTAGATTTTGTTGAAAAGTCAGAAGATGTGACAGCATTGAGACCATGGTCCTTGAACTAAGCACTCAGCACACAGAAGCATCTTCTTCCTGTGATTCCCATACGTGTTGGCTTGGCCCTTGAGCACCCTAACATGGTAGGTCTCACTGATATCACTGACTCATTTTACCTCCCTGATTTTTATAACTTTCTTAAAGATTTAAGTTACAAAATGGTTTTCACTTTCATACTAAGATGCTACTACTTGAAACCATTGTCCTTTATTATGTAATATGGGATCAATATTGTCATCTTCTGATTTCTCAAAATATCTGGAAACTGAGATTGTGTGAAATTTCCCAATTCACAAATACTTTTAGGGTCAAATGTTGTTTAAAAAACTGACCAATAATTCAGAATATTTTCTAAAATTCTTATAGGCACACCCAAATTAATCTGATCTTCTCATATAAGGACTAATATGTATATAGGGATGTGTGCACACACACACACACACACAAGATGGATTATATCAAGGAGATATGAGCAAAACCTTCTTAGCATCCAAGATTTACATTCAGAGCATATGAGTTTTTTATCAGTTATTTACTCATTTAGTATTGTAATAATTGAAGTTTTTTATTTCTGAGCTCATATGTTAATCTTGTTATGCTTCAGTCAAAATCTGATCTGATACTCTGACTGTGGTGATAAAATCACATGAATACACATAACACAACATACCTTACTGCATGTTGAAATATATTTTCCATTTTAAGAAATGCTAAATAAAGTGTACAAAAGTGAAAGCAGAAGATTGAAATATAGTGCTGTTGCAATGAGCAGAAGTAAAAGAAGGAAAAAAAATGAGTTATGGATGTCATTATATATCATCCATGTATAAAAGAATTTTTGTAACATGAATATTCAATTTACAAAGACTTGTTATAAATCAGCCATCATCACTGAGAGATATATCTTACTTGCCTATATGCTACAATAGCTCAATGCTTTATATGGAGAAAACTATAGTAAATTGCTAAATTCATTAAAAACTTATATATTACTGCATAGGAAAATACTGATTTGATTTAAAACTGCTAATCCAGCTAATATTCAAGGCTTTCACATAGAGATATTTTAATGAGCTTTTATTAAATATTCAGTTGAAGTTACAAAAGATGAACTGATGACATATCTGGTTAATTAGTTGTGAGAGTTTGGAGCAAAATATTTTTTTAAAAGGGAACAACATAAAAATGTTTTCCAAAATTTGGTGATGAAGGTTTTTATCCCATTCACACTAAGAATGTAAATATTGTACATGAAATTTTAGCCCTGACCTGATACCCGTGTACACAAGTCTCACATTTGGATTTGGTGTAATAACTGTGTATGTTCAGTCTTGTCCTCTGGCCTTTTGAGTTCAGGGAAACACATTAATACCTTGATATGGGAGGCGAGTGAAAGAGCTACAGGGCAGGTTTCTTTGTATTCATTAAAAGAAATAAATGAAATGCCAACCTTAAAAACTTTCCCTTCCAGTTTACACAGTAAAAATGGCATTTATATGGAGATATGTAACCCTTTTTTGAATGTCATTCATATTCCTCAACAGATTTTTAAAAATATGTTTCATTTCAAAACAGTTAATCTCCTTTTCTAGGCCAAAGAGAAAATATTTAAAAATTTATGGAGGCTAAAATATAAATGATGATTTTATATTTACTTGGAATTGGATCACTACTATACATGTGTTATGACTACTTCTACCTCTCCTGGAATATAGAAATCAGGAGGAGACAACTGGCAATGTACCTATGAGGGTTAAATTAGTAAAATATAAAATATCACTTTGTAATGTTGCCAATTATAAACATGAGAGGTCACTTGCTCCTCCGTAATAAGTTTTGTATCGCCTTAGTGAGAGGTGCAGGGATCTGTTATGTATAAGGGCAACTTGGAAACAATTAACCTTCCAGAATGATATTTGTGTTTGTTTTTTCCTTAGTTTGGGGCAACCAAAACTACAACTGAAAGAAAGGATAACTAGGAGTCAAAGATTATTACTATGTTTGCTTTCTCCTGTTTAATTTTACCACTGAAATGTTCATCATTTCTTCTGCTCAGCAGAGGAACAGACCAATGCCATTCTTTTTAGCTGGTTATCAGGGTGGTTGGATGCATTCATGGTTGTCCAATAGAAACAGCACATTTAATTCTCATCCCTTTCCCTTTATCCTAGAAAAAGAGAAGCCACCAATGACAGAGGTCCAAAGATAAGGACCATGTCACATAGTAAACTTTCCATATATGTTTTTTGTTACTTTATTTTATTTTACAATTTTTCCCAGAATAAATTAATGTGTGGGTCCCATCTTTTATTGGAGATACTGTTTAGAAGGAAGGTTGTTTTTCCAAATGCAGAACTAAAAGTGCTATCAACAGTAATTTGCTGGGTACCAACAAGCACTGACCTGGGAAAATATTAACCCATTACATCTTAAAATGGACCAGGAAGTTCACTGCATTACTAGTATCTGGGGATAGTATGGGTTTGCTGTAGTTATTTGTATCACATTTCTTCAGCCTGAAAATATCTGATCTACTTATGTGGTTCATTAGTCAGAAAATCTTTTTTATAAACTTGAAAGAGATTTTTTTTCCACTTTTGGCCCCTAGATTTCCATTTAACTGCCTCATGCATTGGCTTTTCACAACTTTCTAACCCCTGTGCCTGAAAACCCCAAAGCTCTATTTCTTTAAAAAAAAATTCTTTCCTATACTCTATAAATAATGTCATGTTGTCTAATTAAGAAATTTCTTTAAGTTAAAGTGTAGAGACTATAACTGTTATATAAACTCATGTCTTTTTTTCTCCACAGGTCTGAAAAACTAAGAGTTGAATGATTATTTTTAATTCAAAATTTTAAAATGCAAATTTATTCATTGGTAAGGGTGCTGGACCAAATAATATGGAAAAATGCCTAAAAATATGCCTTGCCTACAGATAAGCAACAAAAACAACTGTCTTACTCTACTCCTTTCCTTAAGCATTTTTTTAACATCACTTCTGTTTCTCAGACATTCCTGTTTGGGTATCTGTTGAGGTGAGGTCAGCATTAGCAAGACGGAATAATGGTTGCTGCTGTTATTCTGGGAACTCACTGATGGGTTATAAACTACACAAGGGTATGGTCAGGGGCCTCCTCGTGTTCATGTATTTATCACCTAGCACAGACATTGGCACATATCAATCACTGAATGTGAATTGACTTGACAGTTCTGGAATAAATGAATGAACACATTTCAAAGAATAAATTGTTAGACCTTTTCAACTTTATTTATTTAACTGGAGGAACACCATTATATATATTTATCGCATACATTACATTTTGAAGTATATACACATTATAAATAATTGCCTCTAGACAAAAGCATTACCTTGCAGATACCATTTCTGTAGTGAGAACATTTAAAACCTTTCTTAGATATTTTCAATAATATAATTATTGTTGTGTGAATTAATAAATACAATCAATAAGAGTATAAGTTATATGTTATAGATTAGTAAAAACATAGATTATAGATATAGGATTTTGATAAGTGGATAATTATAAAGCAAAAATTGTCATAGATAAGCCTAAGATTCTATTTTGCTGCTTTCTATATAAAAAACTGTTACAAGAGCTGTTTCTGAGAAACTGAAATGAAAGTTGTTTCCTTATAATATATTGTTTTCTGTACTTTGTACCCCACAAAATGTACTCAACCCAAGATATGGTGGTTTTGGTGATTTAAGACTTTGAAGTAGATTCTCACCCCCGCTAACCACCTGCACGAACTTAGGATATGGTTGTCTAACACTTGCTTGGACCCAAGATGCAGTTAACTGAATTGGAAAGCTGATTGCCTTTATTCTAGCTTCTGTATTTGCTTGCTTGCTAACTGTAAAATTCCAGTCCTGCTTAGGGCTCACAGGTCCCACTTACTAATTTTTTAATTTATGTGATTGGCTTGCTTACATGATGCTAAGGAAAGCCCCTGAGTTGTGGTTTTCATCTTTAAGTTCCCAGGATATTGGAACAGGCCATGAAAATTGCTGTTCTCCCACAGAGCTTCAGTCTCTATGGGTGGGTGACAGTCCTTGGCCAGGTAAATAAAGTTCTCATTAATTTAAATTCTAACTTAGAGTGTTTTCTGAAGCGGTTCCCCATAACAATAATTTTCTCATTATTAACTATTACAGTATTTTTAATAGATCTCTTGTATTGCCCTTATATAACTGTATTTATATACCTGTTGGCTAAACTCTTTCTAAACTATTGTTGCCCCAAATGTTCCAGCCCTCCTTCATTAAATTATTCATAAGTATTTTAGTTTTTGTCTTTCACAAATGGGATTATATTCTTAGTTTATTTTTTCCAATAGTTCCTTTTTCACATGTAGGAACACTATTAACTTTTTTTTCTTGTTGACATCTTATTTGTGTGAAAAAAATCATATTGAAACCACCATTCCTTGAATTAAGTTATTTTTGCCATTTGGGGATCATTTTCATATAGCAATATGTTTTAATAATCTAATAAAAATTATCCTAAGGTAAAATGCCATGCTCTTTTCTTTTTAAAAATAATTATTATTTATAATTTGATCAATGCATGATATTAGTACATATTTATGACGTACTAAATGAAGTTTTGAGTCATGTATACATTGGCTTGTGATCAATTCAGGGTAATTAGTGTAGCCATTACTTTAAACTTTTATAATTTCTTTATTATTACTACATACAATTTCTCTCTCCTAACTAGAGATATACAATGCACTATCATTAATTATATTCACTCTGCTGTGCCTTAGAACAGCAGAACATGGAACAACAGCATTGTACCCATGGGGTTGGGGATATGGCTCAGTTGGCAGAGTTCTTGCCTCCCATGCACTAGGCCCTGGGCTCAGCACCACAAAAACAAAACAAAAACAAAAACATTGTACCCATTTATCAGCCTCTCCTCATTCCCCGTCCCCCATACCCATCCTCCTCTCTGATAACCACAATTCTTCTTTCAACTTCTTTGAGATCAACTCTTATGATTCCATTTACTCTTGAGATCACATGTGCTTGTCTTTCTGCTCTTATTTAACTTAACCTGTTTTCTGGATACATCTATGTTATTATTGCACTTTGCATTCCTCAACTTTATCAAACATTTTAATTTCCTCTAACAGTTTTTGATTGCAATTATTAGGATTTTCTATATGTAAAGTCATCCATTATTTGCAAATAGTGACAATTTTACTTCTACCAATCCAGCTTGGTTGCCTTTTATTTCTTTCTCTTCTCTAATTTCTCTGCCTAAGACTTCCAGTACTAGCTAGAAGAGGTGATGAAAAAAATTCAAATTTCAGAGAGAGCATGTACCTGCCAACATTTTGGTTTTGGAAACAAAAACTTACAGAATCATAAGACAATACTTTCTGTTAATTGAAACCATCTAGTTCTTGTTCCTTTGTCAGGACAACACTAGAAAAGTACTATTTTCCTTTGAGTTTTCCATTAAATGTTACTTACTTTGATAATTTTTCCCTGACAACATTTCCCCCATATCAGGGGCCTATGATGTCCTCTAGGGTATTATGCTTAAGTCAGATGCATAGTAGGCTCTCAATAAATCTAAACTGAATTAGTTATGAAATAAATAATTGACTAATTATTGGAGAAGTTGGAAATCCTTGTGTATAATATTTGTGTGCCAAGTCAGTCTTATCAACCATTTGCAAGAAGTCAAGGATGGATTGCACATGAAGAAAATGATATTTCCACAAAATTAAGCTATAATTTTAATAGGTACATTTTGTTACATATATTTAGCTAAATAGAGAAGTACTCATATTGCCAGCCTTAGTGTCAGTGGTGAAGATTAATTTTTTTCAGTGGGGGTAGTTTATAAAGGTTCACCTCAAAATATTTCAGGGAAACAAATTATAAAGGTGAAAAAGACATTTCCTGAAAAACAAAAATAAAGATAGTATTGATATTTTATGATAGTATAGCAGGTGGAACTCCTAAATATCTTGTCTGTATAGATTTGAAGAATTTGATTTATAAGTCATAATTAAATCATATTTAAGACTCACTGAGTCTTTTCTCGAAGAAATGAGAAACAGTCTCATACTGCAAAACCAGATAGAAACTTGCATTTACTCTAGACTGTCCTAATTTTTCTTATAAAAGATTGAGGAACAGAATACTTGAGACTCACTCAGGAGACAAGTAAATGAGGGTTTCTGGGCTGAGCCATGAGTCATTTGAGTCCAAAGTATATTTTTCATGTCACGTTGTTTCCTCTTCTAAGATGCCCTATGTTATATCACAAGACACAGAAATCTTGTATCCCAAATAATCTAGTACAATCTAGGACAGTCAGTTATCCTATTTAGAAGAAATTAGAGAGCAAATTTATTTCTAAGGGATTTAAAAAATCATTATTTCCCAATATGTCTTAATTATGTCCAGTTTTCCATCTCTGGTTGTCATTGTAGTCTAAGATAATTATTTCTCATCTGATTTTTTTTTTTACTTAGTATGCCTGCTCTCACTATTGTCTCTACCACACTCAGCCTCAACTCCAATCCCATTGTATTTTTACACACCAGCCAATGTTCTTCCTGAAATTTAAATCTGATGATGTAAATGGCTTTGTTAAAACTCTCTCCTTAACATGAATTGAGTCTTAATACATAGATCACAGGGATAGAAAAAAAGAGAGCTTTCAGTAGACAAATTAGTTCAAAGTTACAGATTCATAAACGGGAATGGCTATCTCAGAAATATAGAGTAGTTTGTAAAGGTTATTACAAGCCAAATCAGATAATCTTGATATAAAACACGAAACTAATATAATAACATTTACAAAGACAAACACACTGCCATTTAGAATTTGTGATGAACAAGTATATTTTTAACTGATTTTAATAATTTAGTTCTTTTTCCTGCACCATGGAGTATTACGCAGCACTAAAAAATGACAAAATCATAGAATTTGCAGGGAAATGGATGGTGCTAGAGCAGATTATGCTTAGTGAAGCTAGCCAATCCCTAAAAAACAAATACCAAATGTCTTCTTTGATATAATGAGAGCAACTAAGAACAGAGCATGGAGGAAGAGCAGGAAGAAAAGTTTAACATTAAACAGATACATGAGGTGGGATGGAAAGGGAGAGAAAGGGAAATTGCATGGTAATGGAGGGAGACCCTCATTGTTATACAAAATTACATATAAGAGGTTGTGAGGGGAATGGGAAAATAAACAAGGAGAGAAATGAATTACAGTGGATGGGGTAGTGAGAGAAGATGGGAGGGGAGGGAGGGGGGATAGTAGAGGATAGGAAAGGTAGCAGAATACAACAGTTACTAATAGGGCATTATGTAAAAATGTGGATGTGTAACCGATGTGATTCTGCAATCTGTATTTGGGGTAAAATTGGGAGTTCATAACCAACTTGAATCTAATGTATGAAATATGATATGTCAATAGCTTTATAATGTTTTGAACAACCAATAAAAAATAAATTAAAAAAAAAGAAAAAAAAATTCTAAGAAAGGTTACCTGGTAATTTGAAAAATATCTATCAATAAAAATATTTTTATTAGTATATACAGGAAACTAAAAACTTCAGTCTTCTAAATTCCATGTATGAATTATCATGCTAGAATATAAATTAATATTAAAGACATCTGTATAAAAGTATCCCTTGTGTTCTTCAAAATCACAATGTATTTACTATAGATGGAATGCCACCTAGTTATAGAAAATTTACATTTGGTAGTCATTAACCTATAAATATATCTTAATTATTAACTGGAAAAGATTCTATAAATAACATAATAGATGTCCTCTAAATCTTCTCAAACTTAGCTATATTTTCAAATACCTAGAAAGCTTTAAATCAACTGATAGCAGATAGTATATATTTCTTGTATTGACTGGAGGTTTTAAAATTTATTTCAGAGACTAACAGTAAACAATAAAATCCATACAATGATAATCTGCTAACATTGGATAGAGATCAAGATATATTAAGAAAACTTATTCTAACATTTTCTGAAAAATAAATTTTCTCTAAAACCAGAATTGTGGTTGTACATTATGGTCAGCTTCTTTCAGTTCCATAAAGGAGATGAGGTTCTTATTTCTACTTTTTTTTTTCTTTTGGGGGGAATATGAAATAATGATTATTTTACAAATTTTTAAGAAAATTGTTTTGCACGCCATATTTTGCAATACTTCAGTGTTGCCAAATTACTTTAATTAAAGGATTAACCTTCAAGATTTTTAAAACATTTTAATGCACTGATGTAAATATTTAATCATACAATAAAAAGCATGCAGGAACAATGACAAATTATTTTCTGGGAGTATTATGAAGTTCAACCTTGCTACATGTTATTATGCTTGAGGTTTTGCCTTGATGTGATGTTTGAGTAGATTTGTATGTTCTGGAGTAAGAATCACTCCTAAAGAGAATGTAAAGAAGTTTTTCTATTCAACTGACCTCCCTTTTAAAAGTAATTATAATTTAGACTTAATCCTTTGAGCTTTATCTCCTCCAAAATTCTAAGCAGTTTTCCTATTACTGGTAGTTGGCATTTTAATTAAATACTTAATAACCACAATAGACTCATATTTTCTGGTTTAGAGAGAGAGGGCCCTGTTGGGAAATTTATTTAAATTGTAAATAATAGTAAATAGTTGTATATATGTTGCTTTACATTTTGGGTCTTTATTTTTCTCTTTTGCCTAGTGGGAATAAATTTTCCTTTATTTCACAGAGCTACAATAAAAGTACAGAAATACACACACAGTAATCTTGAATAATGTGGTATCTTCAACACCAATTCACTTGTCATCCACTCATTCATTGAATATTTTCGGTTATATTTTGATGATTAAAATCTTGGCTTTGAAATCATATCCTATATTTCTTCCTAGATTCCTAGTTGTATGACCTTTTGAAATTATGTCTTTCCAATTCCCAGTTGTTTTTTTATTTTATTTTTTTTAACTAAAAGGTTGAATCAGTTAGGAATATATCCCTCAATAAATTGTTGGGGAAACTTGGTGGGACACACTTTTAACACACTTAGCTTGGTATAAAATTATGGGGTGGTAATTAGTAAAAAGGGAGTAGAGGAAAGAGAACATAGCAAGCCCTTGGCTGGCTTCATGAACTTGGAGTTGGAATGTTCTGCATTGATGTGGCTGATGTAATCGCCAGTCTAGACATTTTGAACAGATAATGTGATATATGGTAAACACCTTGTTCTCTTTCTAGAGATCTCAATTTTGATAGTCATGCCTATGTGAACAGCACCTAAAGAATCCCTGGATTCAAACAAGCTTCCTGTGTATAAACAGTGTACATCTCCTTGGTAGAAGGAGAGCAATGTGTGTGGACCCTGTGAGGAGAGCATAGGAAGGTATTCAATTGCCTTTGGATTCTTTGAGCCTTCTAGCAAATTTGCTGATGCGTGGCTGGTCTTGGGACCCCAGCCTAAATAGTTTCAGTGGTGGGAATTACTAGAATGAAATTGACTCACTAAAACATGACAGTAGTGTAGTTTGAGGAAAAGAAGGAGGGAGCGATGTGGGTTCTGAAGCTCTGAGGCCTGGATGTCTATAGAATAACCTGAATATGAACTAGTAGCTGAATTCTGGTCTGTTATGAGAAATAAAATCTCAACAAAATTTTTTAAATGGTAAATCTTATCACAGAAGAGTTGGCTCAATGGATATATTGGTTGCTTTTGGCTAAGAAACATAAATGTAAAATATAAATGTAAAGAACATAAATGTAAAAAATAAAAATAAAAAAGAAGAAGAGAAAGGACCCAGAAATTCTCAATTTCCACATTGTAATCTCGGAGGTGTAGAGAAATGCCTATAATGACCCCATGTTTACTAAAATTAACTTAGTATTAGTTAAAGTAGAATTTTGATGACTAAATGTATATTGTGATCCCTATAATAGTCAATAAAAATAAATTGAAAATGTGGGAAATAGACCAAAGTATTAAAATGATATACAAGATATCTAATTAACCCTATCCACATTTAAACATCTACCCTCTGGGAGATATGTCTGAACATGATTGATGTTGTAAGTGTTTAGAATTATGAAAATATTAACACAAAACTGAATTATATGAAAATTCAACTGTGACATGTAGCCATGGAAAATTATTTAGTTATTCCTTGTCAAAAAATTCATATGACCATCAAACAAGACATATATTTATTTTCATTCATAACATATGCATAAATTAATAAACTCGAAATTACCATTCAAACAAATAATGCTGCAACTTTAAACTGCAAATGTCCTTAACTACAAGTTGTAAATTTGTTGGACTGTCAGAGACCGTCAGAGTTCTGTTAAAATCAATTTGCTGCACTCTGCTACTTTTTCCAGAAAAAATATATGCACCTCTTGTTTTACAATAAACAGATCTATTAAAATGTATGAATACATAATTTATTTTTAAATATTTTAATGCTTTTATGAAGTTAATATCTCAGAAATAAAATTCTTCATGCCTTAGGCTCTTTGCCAAATGGTTAATCATATACAAATACCTTGACTACTAAAAAAAAAAAAAAGTTCTTTTCAAGTAAACCTTAGAACTTTTTCATATTGAAAATAATAAAACCTTAATATGCTTGTTTTATAAAGTTCATATTTTTATGAATTAAATTGAAGTAGTATGTCTATTTAGCACTAAGCAAATGCTAAATACTGGCTGTGACTCTTGAGCAAAGTCTTTAATAAGTGACATTAATCTAGAACTCATCAAATTACTTCGAACAATTTATAGCATTTTTCACCTTTAAGACTTTTTGACAACTTTAATTAAAATATAAGTTGCCCTTTTGAGCTATATCTGCATAAGTGTTCGTAATTTGAACTTCATGAGGCAAGATAATTTGGGGTTGGTGTGAGGAGTGGTTTGTGTGAAGATATACTCTTGCTCAGGCTCATAATAAAACATGATTGAGAATGTGTCAATTTCTTCCGTTACAAATCACGCGGTTTCCAGTGTCATTCTTCAGGTAGATGACACTGTTCAGTTGGATTATCACTCATGCAGCTTCCTGCCAAAAAAAGATTGGTTCTTGAGAGTTGTAAAGTTCAAGAGGCTGAACAAAATACAAAAGGTGAAAAGAGGAGAAGGTAAAAGTTTTAGAGTGTTTGTGAAGTCCTCTCTAGGCAGCTTAGAGGCACACAGGGCAAGAAGTACGCATTTCACTGTGACTTGAGATAAAGAGGCTTTTCCTGGTATCACTAGAAAATGTGCTCATGAATGGGGTGGGCTGCTCTCAGCCATGCTGTGATTACTGATTCTTCAGCTTGTTTAATCATAATTTTTAGTCTTCTACATTAAAAGAGATTGTCAAATTACATTTGTATTAAACAGGTTAACAGAATCCATCTTTAAAATCTTAAAGATTTCCAACATAGAAATATAACTGCCAGGAGACTTTCATCATTATATTTATTGCCAGACTTGCAATGAAATATTAAACTCAATACATCAGGACACCTGCATTGATGCTTTTGTCTTTAAAAACAGAAGGAATTATAAAGAGAATGAATATGTGGGGAAGCATGTTAGATGTCATCTACTCTTCAAACTATTTACTCGTTAGAGTTATAGAGGTTGACAGAGAAAGATATGGAGTCAGAAAAAGAGAGGAACAGAGAATCACAGAGACAACAGAGAGAAAAAATAAAAGAAGAATTGAGGGGCTAATTGAGTTTCTCAAGATGGCACAAAAATACTCTATATAATGTCATGATAAAAGAGCATTAACTGGCATTCATATACTCCTCTTTGGAGATAGAATAGTAAAATAAGACTGATATACCTACCGGATTATGATTTCTTAAATCCAGTTTATATAAAGAAAAGGAAATATTAAACAAAGTGAAAATTTATGTTTACAATGTAAGCAAGTAGGCACAATTAATATACTGGTGATATTGCTAAAATGCTAGTGCTTTTTGATCAGGAATTTTTCTAAGATAATACAGCTAAGGTTGACAGTATTTGCATATATACATGCATCAGCAGCAGCACCATTATTTTTAGTACTACTGCTGTGATTCTCAGAGTGACTATTTTCAACTTTGCTTATCCATAACTGAAATGTTAAGTTGGGTAATGCTGAGAATACCAGATTTCTTATCTCTCTAAGGTATTCCTTCCCTTTCTCCCTCCATTCCTCCCTTCTTTCCTCTGTCCCCACTCCTCCCACCTTATTGAAGTATAATTGAAAAATAAAAACTATTTATATTCAGGCTGTATAATTTCACATTTGGATACATGTATTCATTTTAAGATGATTACCACAATTAAGCAAACTAATTAAGAGATCTATCAAATCACATATATAATTGAGTATTTGTGGTGTGGATACTTAAGATCCCTTATCTTAACAAACTTCAAATATGCACTACATTGTGATTCACTATAAGTCACCATGTCACATCTTGGATCTCCAGAAGTTATTCATCTTGTATTTGCAAGTTTGTACCCTTAGATTGACATTTCTCACGTTCTTATGCACCAAGTCTGGTAATTATACTTCTCTTTGCCTCTCTGAGTTTGACTTTTTAAAAATTCCACATAAATGTAACATCATGAAATATTTTCTTTCTGTCTCTGAAATTATTCTTCTTACTGCTTTCTCTAGTTTAGTCAAATGCATTTTTTGTATCTATTAAGATGATCATATTTTTTTTTGTTCATTTGTTTAATGTGGTGTGTCAAAGTTACTGATCTGTGTAGGTTGAAAACCCTTATATACTAGAGATAAATCCCAATTAATCATGATGTATGATCATTTTAATGTTTAATAGAATTTGCTTTTATAGTATTTTGTTGAGGATTGTTGCATCCATATTCATCAGGGATATTGCCTTTTAATTTTATTTTCCTGTGGTGGTCTTACTTAGTTTTAGTGGTAGAGTAATTAATGGTTCATAAAATAATTCTACATAGTTTTTTTTTCTTTATGTTTGGAAAGCACTGGCATTGATTTTTTAAAATTCTTATTTAAATGTTTTAGACTTTAGCAATGAAGTCCTCAGGTCTTGGGCTTTCCTTTGATGGGAAATTTTATAAATGATTCTATCTCCTTGTTCTTTATTGGTATGTTCATATTTTCTATTTTTTCATGATTCTGACTTCTATCTAATACAGTAGGTTGCATGTATCTTGGAAATTATCCATTTTGTTCATGTTTAATTGTTCGTAATACTCTTATGTGGTCCTTTCTATTTCTGTGGTATCAGTTTTAATGTCTCCTCTTTCATTTACTCTTTTATTTAGTTGAGTTTTTTTAGTTTAACTAAAATTGTTTGATTTGATTTTTTTAAATATACAACTCTTAGTTTTATTAATATTTCCCATTGTTTTTCTGGTCTCTAGTTTACCTATTTCTACTCAATATTTTGGTATTCCTTCTCAAATTTTGGGCTCAGTTTGGTATTTTTCTCATTTCTTGAAGTATACTGTTATTTGTTTGAGATCTTTCTTCCTTTTATTTTTTAATAAAAATGTTCACTGCTATAAACTTCCCTATTATATTTGCTTTTGCGGCTCCTCATAAGATTTGTATTGTTGTGTTTCCATTTTCGTTTGAAGAAGATTTTTAATTTCCCTTTTGATTTCCTCTTTCACCCACTGGTTTTACATTTATGCACTGTTGAATTTCCAAATCTCTGTGAATTTTCTGAAATTATTCTTCTTACCGATTTTTAGTTCAATATTTGTGTAGTTGAAAAAGATTTCAACTCTTCTTAAATTTGTTGAGACTTGTTTCGTAACCCAGCATGATCTCTTCTGAAGAATGTTATGTGGGTACTTGAGTATTTTGCTGCTGCTAGATAGAACATTCTATGTATGTCCATTAGGTCCATTTGATCTAAAGTCCAAATCCAATATTTCCTTGTGGACATCTATCTGGATGATTTATGCACTGTTGAAAGTGGACTATTTAAATTGCCTATGGTGATTTTATTAAACTCCATCTTCATCTTCACATCTATTCATATGTCTTCTTATATCTAGGTGCTCTTATGTTGGGTGTATATATATTTTCAATATATCTTCTTGTTGAATTGACCTCTTTATAGTTATATAATAGCCTTAACTATTTCTCTTGAGAGTTTTAAACTTAAAGTCAGTTTTGTCTGATTTAACCATGCTACCCTTGCTTTCTTTTGGTTTCCATTTGCATGAATAAAACTTTTTCCCATCATCTTCAAGTTCAGTCTATATATGTCATTAAAGGTGAAGGGGGACTTTTGGAGGCAGCATATATTTGTTCTCTCTCTTTATTTTTTTCTTTTTCATAATCAATTCTGCCACTCTCTATCTTGGATTGAAAGCTTAATGCACTTTCAGTAAAGGTAATTATTGAAAGACTAAGACTTACTATTGATATTTTGTTAGTTCTTGAAGTTATCTACTATTATTTTATTAAATTCTCTAGAAAGATCTATAATGCACTTACAAAAAGTCTTTATCTCTTTTTCATTTTTAAACTACAACTTTGTTATATTCATGATAAGCAGCTTTTTCTTTAATGATTTTGAATATATCATTCCATTCTTTCTTAACTAGCAAAGTTTTGTTTAGTTTTACATGGGTTCTCTAGCATGTGAGGAAATATTTTTCTTTTCTCTGTCTTTGGAAAGCAGCCACTGATTTTTGATAGTGACTTGTATCTCTTGGTAAAGTCTTTGGTTGAAACTGATTGGAGAATTTTGAAGCACCTGGACCTTTTTACTTTCCTTTGACTTCGGAATTTTTCAGCCATGTCATTAAATGAGATCACTTTTTACTCTCTCCTCTTCTCCAGCTCTTATCATGTGAATGTGGCTCTCTTGATGGTGTCCCACAAACTCCGTAGGCTTTCCTCATTACCTTCCATTCTTTGCTTTCTTCTCTCATGGAAGGTTTTCAAATGAGCTGTCTTTGAGTACACAGATTCTTTCTTCTGCTTGATCAATTCTGCTGTTTATTCTCTATTGAATTTTTAGATTTCACTTATTGTATTTTTCTTTTTTTTTCTTTTTTATTGGTTGTTCAAAACATTACAAAGCTCTTGACATATCATATTTCATACTTTAGATTCAAGTGGGTTATGAACTCTCATTTTTACCCCGTATACAGATTGCAGAATCACATCGGTTATACGTCCACATTTTTACATAATGCCATATTAATAACAGTTGTATTCTGCTACCTTTCCTATCCTGTACTATCCCCCCACCCCTCCCCTCCCCTCCCATCTTCTCTCTCTATCCCATCTGCTGTAATTTAATTCTCTCCCTTGTTTTTTTTTTTTTAATTTTTTTTCCCTTTCCCCTCACAACCTCTTATATGTAATTTTGTATAACAATGAGGGTCTCCTTCCATTTCCATGCAATTTCCCTTTTCTCTCCCTTTCCCTCCCACCTCATTTCTCTGTTTAATGTTAATCTTTTCCTCTTGCTCTTCCTCCCTGCTCTGTTCTTAGTTGCTCTCATTATATCAAAGAAGACATTTGACATTTGTTTTTTTAGGTATTGGCTAGCTTCACTTAGCATAATCTGCTCTAATGCCATCCATTTCCCTGCAAATTCCATGATTTGTCATTTTTTAGTGCTGCATAATACTCCATTGTCTATAAATGCCACATTTTTTTTTATCCATTCATCTATTGAAGGGCATCTGGGTTGGTTCCACAGTCTAGCTATTGTGAATTGTGCTGCTATGAACATCAATGAGGCAGTATCCCTGTAGTTCGCTCTTTTAAGGTCTTCAGGGAATAGTCTGAGAAGGGCAATAGCTGGGTCAAATGGTGGTTCCATTCCCAGCTTTCCCAGGAATCTCCATACTGCTTTCCAAATTGGCCGCACCAGTTTGCAGCCCCACCAGCAATGTACAAGAGTACCCCTTTCCCCATATCCTCGCCAGCACTTGTTGTTGTTTGACTTCATAATGGCTGCTGATCTTACTGGAGTGAGATGGTATCTTAGAGTGGTTCTGATTTGCATTTCTCTGACTGCTAGAGATGGTGAGCATTTTTTCATGTACTTGTTGATTGATTGTATGTCCTCCTCTGAGAAGTGTCTGTTCAAGTCTTTGGCCCATTTGTTGATTGGGTTATTTGTTATCTTATTGTTTAATTTTTTGTGTTCTTTGTATACTCTGGATATTAGGGCTCTATCTGAAGTGTGAGGAGTAAAAATTTGTTCCCAGGATGTAGGCTCCCTATTTACCTCTTTTATTGTTTCTCTTGCTGAGAAAAAACTTTTTAGATTGAGTAAGTCCCATTTGTTGATTCTAGTTATTAACTCTTGTGCTATGGGTGTCCTATTGAGGAATTTGGAGCCCGACCCCACAGTATGTAGATCGTAGCCAACTTTTTCTTCTACCAGACGCAGTGTCTCTGATTTGATATCAAGCTCTTTGATCCATTTTGAGTTAACTTTTGTGCATGGCGAGAGAAAGGGATTCAGTTTCAATTCGTTGCATATGGATTTCCAGTTTTCCCAGCACCATTTGTTGAAGATGCTATCCTTCCTCCATTGCATGCTTTTAGCCCCTTTATCAAATATAAGATAGTTGTAGTTTTGTGGATTGGTCTCTGTGTCCTCTATTCTGTACCATTGGTCCACCTGCCTGTTTTGGTACCAGTACCATGCTGTTTTTGTTACTATCGCTCTGTAATATAGTTTGAACTCTGGTATCGCTATACTGCCTGATTCACGCTTCCTGCTTAGAATTGCTTTTGCTATTCTGGGTCTTTTGTTTTTCCATATGAACTTCATGATTGCTTTATCGATTTCTACAAGAAATGCCTTTGGTATTTTGATCGGCATTGCATTAAACCTATAGAGAACTTTTGGTAATATCGCCATTTTGATGATGTTAGTTCTGCCTATCCATAACAGGGTATATTTTTCCGTCTTCTAAGGTCTTCTTCTATTTCTCTCTTTAGGGTTCTGTAGTTTTCATTATATAAATCTTTCACCTCTTTTGTTAGGTTGATTCCCAAGTATTTTATTTTTTTTGAGGATATTGTGAATGGGGTGGTTGTCCTCATTTCCATTTCAGAAGATTTGTCACTGATATACAGGAATGCCTTTGATTTATGCGTGTTGATTTTATATCCTGCCACTTTGCTGAATTCATTTATTAGCTCTAGTAGTTTCTTTGTAGACCCTTTTTGGTCTGTTAGATATAGTATCATATCATCCGCCCTGGACCGGATGGATATACAGCAGAGTTTTACAAAACCTTGAAAGAAAAATTAATACCAATACTTTTCAAGTTATTTCAAGAAATAGAAAAAGAAGGAGCTCTTCCAAATTCATTCTATGAGGCCAACATCACCCTGATCCCGAAACCAGACAAAGACATTTCAAAGAAAGAAAACTACAGACCAATATCTCTAATGAACTTAGATGCAAAAATCCTCAATAAAATCCTGGCAAATCGAATACAAAAGCATATCAAAAAAATTGTGCACCATGATCAAGTAGGATTCATCCCTGGGATGCAAGGCTTGTTCAATATACGGAAATTAATAAATGTTATTCACCACATCAATAGACTTAAAGATAAGGACCACATCATCATCTTGATAGATGCGGAAAAAACATTCGACAAAGTACAGCATCCCTTTATGTTCAAACCCTAGAAAAACTAGGGATAACAGGAACTTACCTCAACATTGTAAAAGCTATATATGCTAAGCCTCAGGCTAGCATCATTCTGAATGGAGAAAAACTGAAGGCATTCCCTCTAAAAACTGGAACAATACAGGGATGCCCTCTCTCACCACTTCTATTCAATTTAGTTCTCGAAATACTAGCCAGAGCAATTAGACAGACAAAAGAAATTAAAGACATAAAAATAGGAAAAGAAGAACTTAAATTATCACTTATTGTATTTTTCAGCCCTGAAATTTCTAGTTGGTTCTTTTCTTATCTCTATTGAAACTCTCCCTTTGTGTATTGTTTTCATGGTCTGTTTCCTCTTGTAATGCACTGAGCTTCTTTAAAACTATTATTTTGGATTTTTGGACAAATACTTCATAGCTACACTTCTTTATGGCTAGTTTCTGAAAAATTATTGTGTTCCTATGGTGTAGCATATCCTTGGGTTTTCCTGTTTCAAATGTCCTCTGTTGATATCTGTACATTTGATGAAACAGTCACTTCTTCCTGACATTACACATTTACGTTGAAGAGGAGGTGCTTTACATATGGGTGACTGAGAGGGCATCCAATAGGGAGGGTGTGTGATAGGTCTGCCTCACATGAGGGCACAGCAGTTTGGTCTACGTACAGCTCCATAAACTTTAGTCAGCATCAACAAGGATTTCAGGGGTCCTCAGCAGCCAATTATGTGGTTGTCCAACATAGTGTCATTAAAGAGTGAACAACTATGAATTTCTATTAAAGAATACAAAATAATCATTTTCTAAGAAAGCTCAGTGAGCTACAAGTGAGTTCAAAGTGATGTCAAATAGGAAATTGATGATAAAAGTTGGGACTAGGTATACACACACACATAGAGCTATGGTAGCTCTGGGGTCTGGGTCACAAATGCTCTCACTTTTGCGGCTCCATCCTAGGCCAGAATGCTGCAGGAGCAGTCATGGAATTTGAGTCAGGGCAGTAGGTATGAACAGAGTTACCCCTGTTCCAGTGAGAGCATGCACAGAGCAATGGTGTCACTGGGTCCAGGGCATGGGCTAATTCACTGTGATAATGATCTTATGTCTGAGACATGGAGGTCACTGAGCAATGGCAGAACCAGGGTCCAGAGAAACCATGAGAAATTGATAAAATTAAAGACTTGTTAGATTAGAGTTTGTTTAAACATGAGTTTTCAACTGCATTTATTTCATTATGTAATATACTATTGTGATAACACAATTCTAACAATTCCCTATGTCATATCTGAGAAAAATTCCCATATATTGTTGAACAAGAAAAGCAGTGGAGTCATAAGTAAACTACTTGAATTTTTCACAGTGTCATAAATGATTCAAAATCCAAACTTCTTACAAGTAACAGGAGATCATTCTTACCCTTAAATTTTAAAGACTGCCATTATTTCATAATTGAAAGTATAGGTATGACTAGAGAAGGTTTATATTTAAATTTAAACCAAATTTTGAAATGTATCTTTCTCTGATTTTAGGTCATCTATTTCAAGTTATAGTCATATCACTTTAAATGCATCCATGTATATTCATAATAACCATTTCTCATAATTTTCTCTATGCACACATTTGCCCATTTGAAGATTTTGCTAGCTAGATGGCTAGAGAAAAATAAAAAGGGTTAAGATGGTTCAAAAATGGTCAAATGCAAGCATATGCTTGGACGCTTTGAATTAAAATTTGGAACTTAATCCTTGGCCCAGATTTCTGTGTTTGGTGTCTTTGGCTTCCTCCATTGAGCAAAAACTTCCTGCTCTATATATTTTGTGATTAGTCTCTTAGGCCAGTTGTAAGCAAATGTTTGTATTGATCTTGGTCTTTTATTCTTGGCATCTCCTGAATGTCACAAAATTGGCTGGTATTGATAAGGATAAAAAAGCACAATAGTTTAAAATATCCCTTCAGAGGGTCTATTATCATACTCAATTGGGAATTTGTGAGCACTGAAAGATCAATAGAGCTTTGATTCCTCATTTCTAGTTCCTAGAACACAATTTAAATTTAGACCTAAATTATTAAGTATAATTCAATTTAAAAATCAAAAAGTTTAAAAACCAAACATTTTTTTTAATTCATGAAAACCTGAACTCAACTGATATGTGGCCATTAGTACTAGTAGTTGAACATTTATTAAATTTCATTATGAGAAACACCTCATACCTGACTGGGAGTGCTAAAGAGATTATGTGTTTTATACTGTCTTTATAAAATCAAAAATCTCTAAATTCTAAAATATACACAATGTGAGGTTTGGGATGTCATAATAAATATATTGACTACAACTATTTGTACATTTCCCATGGATTTTTTAAGAAAACACTCATTTTGGTGAACCTGCAAGCCAGACTACAGCTTTCTGTTCCCACATTATACTATTTGCCTATTTAAAAAATCGTATCTAATATTTTTAACATTTTTATACATGTCTTTGCAATATGTGAGTAATGACAACAGGATGGTAGGCTGTCTAGATTGACTTGCAATTGTAAATTTTCTATATATAAAAGCCCCAGAGGAAAGTCTCTGCCAAAATCAACTTTGTGGGGCTGGGGATGTGGCTCAAGCATTAGCGCGCTCGCCTGGCATGCATGCGGCCTGGGTTCGATCCTCAGCACCACATACAAACAAAGACGTTGTGTCTGCCAAAAAATAAAAAATAAATATTAAAAGAAAAATTCTCTCTCTCACTCTCTCTTAAAAAAAAAAAACAAAAAAAAAAAACTTTGTATTAAACTAAGGTGCAGGAGAGGTAGAGTAGCTCCCTTTGCCTACAAGCCATTGTGTCTAAGCTTAACTTGATCCAAGTTCTTAGATTTCATGAACAGCTGACCTGTACCCAAGTTATAAACTTTGCTCTGTTAACTCATATGTATGAGTCACTTCTGACACTTGCCTTACAAGAAGGTAGAGAAGGTGAAAGACAGATTTTCTCACCATTGAGTTTGAACTACCTTATTGCCACCAAGAAAGGCACGGCTCAGCAAGAGGATCCATTACAGTGATTGACCATCACAATGAATCAATTTTCTAGAATTTTAGAACACTGCCTTGGCCTTTTTGTTGTTTTATTATTGCTCTTTTACTTATTGATACTGCCTTATTTAGATATTTGGAGAGAAGCATGAATAAAAGCTCAATATTAGTGTCAACATGTGCTTATTTTGTTAAAGAAACCAGTTACAAAAATAATAGGAAGAACATCTTATTTTTATAATTTAGTCACAAATACTAAATATGAAATCATGATGTGCTTGATCCTTTCATGAGATGACTTCCTTCCACCTTAAAATTTGCTTTTGTAATATGTACTCTGACTTGTGTAACCTGTGTGGGCTTATTGGCCAATTCAATATACTTAGTACATTTAGTATTCTTCCATAAGTCATAATTTAGATAATAAACGTACAATTCACATGTAAATCCATATAACTTTGCATGCAAATTTTATTTGAATAAAAATACCATTATATTACCACATTTCTATTTTTAAGTGCTCACTTTCAAAGAGATCAAATTTAGAATGTATTCTGCTTGCATATAAATATTATGTTTTACTTTTTAAAATAAATTCATAGTCTAGTATTTCATGAATGACAAAAATTCTAATATCATTTTATTATTACACAGGTGCACATATTTTTGTAGTGGCATTCCCACTTCTAATCTTCTACATTATTATTTGGTCATTAATTTTGATTAAAAAATATTTCCTACAAGCCAAAGAATCTGTCCCCCTCATTAAGACTATACCTATGAAGTTGTTTCAAGCTTAAGGCATTTCCAAGAGTAGACTGATGATAATTTTGTGAATATTTTCTGTATGCAGTCTGTAAATGCAGTAAGATATACTTCTTCATTATTCCTAATTAGAATTTCTCTGGTTATTGCTTTGTGAGTTGCCCTTATAACCCACAAAATCAACAGAATATCTGCCACCTTCACAACAAACAAAAGGAAGTCTGCATTTCTCACTTATTGCAGACCCCTGCCAGACACTGGAAGTAGCCTTGTTATAAGACCAGAACTAGACTCATCAAGTTTTCCCTACTTGCCTTTATGTCTGACATCTTAAGAGGAAATCCAGGCTATGTTTGCTTATGTAAGGCAGAGCCCCTACATTTTGACACCTGAGGTTCTTTTCTGGGGATTTTCATGTGAATATGAGGATGAATATGAATTCAAAAGAAAGAAGACAGTTTACTTTATTCTATACACAAGGTATATTTGAATCTTAGATCTAATCATCTAGTGAATCCTAAAACACTGACGTACATTGACATAAAAATATAATTCCTATCTACAATGTCATTGAGAAGTGACTTTAAGGCATTATACCCAAGTTACATACTAAAATTATAGGAATCTCTTTGCCAGACAATGTTCTTTAGATCAAAAGTAGACAGACACATTTTGAATATTCAAAACAAAATTTTATGGAAGGCACCAAAATACCCAAATAAAAATCTGAAGAGCAGAGAGTAAGTTACAGTAGATAAATGGTAGAACCAGAATTAAAATCTAAGCATTTTAGTGATAGAATATATACTTTTTGTCATTTCATTATGCTAATTTACAATATATGCAAGTTTTTATTACAACAAAAAATATGTGATGAACAGTGTGGTAGTCATCTTGATCCTAAAAAAAATAATTCTAGATTAATACCTTTAGGAAACATGGTAGGATTGCATTCTCTGTGAATATGAAGCTAAGTTTTTCAGAAGAACCCACATCTACTATTAAAGATCTTGCAGATTGACCTCAATTGAGTAGACCATCGTGGTTGTAGAGAGATGGAATATTGCAGGTCACGAGCCAAAATTATCTGGGACTATTTTAGGAAAATAGCCATGTGCTTTTCATTTTTGTGTCTGACCTAAAATTCTTATGACTAGTAAGTAAGCCTTTTGAAATGTGCTGTTAAACTTGGCAGATCTCTTGCCTCCACAAACCCTGAAGCTAAGACTGTTACAAAATAATATGAGAAACCTATAGAAAAGATTTCCCTGATTTGCTGTAACCCATCTATGTATTTGTAACCCACCAAGGTATTTGTTGAATGTATTGATTTATTACCTTCTTTGTTCTGTGGTTATAAGTTTATGTAATCTCTTCCAGGATTGAGCGTGCCATGCAGGGTAACTTGAGTCCATATTCCTGAGACTTGGTCATTAATATTTGGCTCATAATAAATTATTTATTTCCTCTGAAGCAGAACTCTGTTTTGTGTCAACTTAAATGTGTGTTTCTTCCATGTAGTTGTGGAAAGTGAGTTCTGTGCATTACTTTTAGACTAGATATTTAATTTTCTGTGTGAGACT
Source organism: Marmota monax (assembly GCF_021218885.2). Classification (NCBI taxonomy): domain Eukaryota; kingdom Metazoa; phylum Chordata; class Mammalia; order Rodentia; family Sciuridae; genus Marmota; species Marmota monax. Next base: position 2,182,222 of record NW_026694256.1, on the reverse strand, counting down.
TTTTGATAGAAGTATTCAAGATGACAGATATCTGTATGTCTGGGTTCTTATTAACTACAGTTAGTATGGCTTCCTCTTCATCTGTGAAAGAAAGTTACTTTCTTGCATTAAGGAACCTAAATTTAGAAGTTTATTAACAATAGCAAAATCTAAACACATTACATGTTTCTGACATGAGAAAAAAGTACAAACAATATATGATAAATAATAAATATTAACACTCTAAAAACTTTTTATCAGAATAAAAAAAATAGATATTTTACCATGTATCATTTTATATTAATTTCATGTGTTTTGGTATTACACTAGCAAATAATTTATTTTTTGCCATTGTTAAGTATGACATATATATATATATATATATATATATGTATAAAATCTGATAAAATAGAATATATAAATAGTTTATTATAAATATAATGACTGACTTAAAATAGTTAACCTAATTCTATATCCAAGGTATACTTGAATCTTAGGTCTAATCATGCAGTAAATCCTAAAATAGTGACATACACTAATATACCTTCAAACATTGACATACATCCAAAATTTTTATATTGGAATGATATAGCTTAATCTATATATAGGTGTGTGTGTGTGTGTGTGTGTGTGTGTGTATAATCTATAAATAGGTGTATTTAGATGTATAATGTATATATATGTGACGAACATGTCTATTACTGCTGGTCTAGAAATTGAGACTGATTTAAAATCAAATTTTAAAAAGTAGACAGACATATTTAAGATTTTTCAAGTAATATTTTATATATAGATATGAGATATGATCTCTCTAACATTAGAATAACAATTTCTGGACTCAAGAAATCCCTTGCTGAAAACCCAATGACTCCATGCATCACTGTCTTTTGGGGAATCTTCTATTATCTATTCCTGAAGGTATCTGTCAGTTAATAATTTGTATGGATAGAGACAATCCAAGCCATGTAACTGGTTAAGTTCTGCACAATATATTTATCCAAATATGATAACAAGTTACTTTTCCAAGGGAAAATTGCTGGCAAGTAAATACTATTTGTATCAGGCTTCCCAATCCCCCAGGGAAATCCATTACCATGTTTATTGTGCAAATATCATTTCTCAATTCTCCCGTGGCATGGTTTTCATTTGGATGCAAGGACTTCATGTTTTGTTAATAAATCTCTCCCCATCCCTACCCCCCTCTCACACCCACGATCACACACACACATATACATTTACTAGAAGATAACCATAGTTGAAAGAAAAAAATATAAACAACTTGAAAATGAGGTCTGAGAGAGATGAAGTATCCTCCCTAATCCTATTTTTTTTTTTTTTGCAGAAGGCTTTGATTCATTCTTTTTGTTAATAGCATAACAGTGTCTCTTGTCTTCTGACGTAATTTCTTTTTTGTTCACAGACAGTGTAAGGAGGAGCAAGGAAGCAGCAGAAAATTGATATTTGAACTGTAACTAGAAGTTGTTTGGAGACAAAAACTGGATGGGGGTGGGGGTTCGTCTCTGTTCTCTACTTGAGTCAGAAATTTTGTTTTTTGAAAATTGCTATTTTTATAATAAATGATTTCATCCGTCTCATTTGGATTTCTCACAACTAAATTAAAATACATTACAGGAATATTTGTCAAATATTATAAAATAAAAATTTATCAATGGAACAGCTAGAGTATACCTGTCTCCCATCTGTGCCCTTTTGGGGGAAAAAGAAAATAACTCAAACTTTCTTCCTCAGAAGAGCTTCAGTATTATTAGATTAAAAAGTGCAAGATTTTACACAACCAAGGGTTCCTCATTTAATATAATATAGCCAACAGTGAAACCTTTTATCCCAGAAATCTTGTTTTCTTGGGTCATTTCGCCCCTGTTTCAAACTAATATTCAATATGTATGGTATCTTGATTAAAAGAATTGGCTTTATAGTCATTCAAACTTGAATTTAAGAACCAGAAATAACACTTTCCAGTTATACAAACTTGGATATTGTATATCCTCCCTATATTTTAGTTAGCTCATCTACAAAATGGATATGATGATAATATGCAATGGATTTTTTTTATTTTTGAAGAATCAAATATCAAGATAATTGTCAAAGTATTTAGTTCAGACTTTATATTCTAATAGATATCCTTATGTTTTTATGATTAGTGCAAGATGACTTTCATTTACTACAGACTTGATTTCACTCACCTGAGTCTTCCGTGTGTATGTGTATGAGAGAAAAACAAGGGAGGGTAATTTGCATATTTGATCACTTCAAATTGCATAATGATTTAAACATTTATGCATAAGCCAACAGTTGCTCCTTAAGAAGCACTTCCATTTTCAGTCTTTTTCTCCAGATATATGCTGTCACTTGACCAAAGATGGCCAGATACATGGTGTATTAAAGAAATTTTCCAGTGAAGAATAACCAAGGAAGGGGGTGGAGAATATGAATGAGAGAAGAGAGAGAGAGAGAGAGAGAGAGAGAGAGAGAGAGAGAGAGAGAGAGAGAGAGAGAGAGAGAGTTGTATGTAAATACAAACTTTCCAAACTCTATAATTGAGTCTGCTGAAACAAAGAGGAGAAAATGCAAAATGCACACGGACTTATAAATGTGAAGTCATGGGAGCCATACAAAATATGAAATGCAAAGAAGGGTCAGATGATCGAGGTTTAAACACCCTTTTCATAGAAGAGAGGAAAGTGATGGTGGTGGGGTGCGCTAGACAATTTTGGAGGAGAAGTAAATGACTTTTAGGAAAGAGAATGAGTCCAGAAAACAGCCTGGTAGAATGTTCCTCTGGGCTGTAGGTACAGAGTTTGATTTTTAGTCTTTTCCTCTGTAATATGAATTAAATCTTCCTTGGTTAATGAAATTCTAGTAAGAAGATTCAAAAGCTATTGTTTCCCTTTGTGAATCCATTTTTTAGGTAGAATTCTCTTCCTTGCATTTGTTGTTTTTCTTCATTTCCTTCTGCCTAGGTGCTCTGAATTTAAAGTTCAAAGTAGGTCTTGTTGGGGTGTTGTTTCTTGAGTTCTATTATCTATCTATGTATCTATCTGTCTATCGACTGATCAATCTATCAATCTATCTATCTAGATTGATCATAAGTGATTCGCTCACAAGGTTATGCATGCTAAGAAATCCAGACCAAGGAGAGCTATGGTATTGTTCTAATCTTAATCCAAGTGGGATGACAGAAGAAACAATGACCTAGTTTCCAGACAGTGAGGCAGAAAGGAAAAAAAAAAAATTTTTCTTCCCTGTCTTTTATTCAGGACTTCAAAGAATTGGATAGAGCTCATGTACATTGGTGATGGCAATATGCTTTAATCAGCCTACCAATTTGAAGGTTAATCCTATCCAGAAACCCTCACAGAAATGTTTAGCCAAGTATCTAGGCATCTCTTTGCCCAGTCGACACATAAAATTAATCATTACATGATAACTGGAAACCCTATGTATTCTGTTATTTGCTTCCTTTTCCCCTGGTTTCTATAATTAAGACTTATTTTCATAAGAAACTAGTCATTTTGAGATAGTCTCTGTAATGTTTATTCCTTTGAGTTTTGTTCATATTTAGATTCTTCATTGCTTCCAATGTGGTATTTCTATGGTAGAGTGCTCTTTCATAAAAGATAGTACAGCATTGGTGTACCTCATCTGAAATGTTTGTGACCAGATATGTTTTAGACTTCTTTTTTTTTTTCAATTTTGGAGTATTTGCCTATACATAATGAGGTATCTAGGGAATAGAAGCTAAGTTAAGCACAAAACTCATTTATGTCTCCAGTACATCATATACCTATATACTACATAAAGACTATTTTTATATGTTTTGAAGACAGTCTGTATTTGGGTTGTGATCCCTTACATGATATCAGGTTTGCAATATTTTATACTTATGGTATAATTTTGGTGCCTAAAAATTTTCAGATTTAGGAGCATTTTGGATTTTATATTTTTGTTTTAAGGTTTCTCAACCTGTATTTGCAATAATCAACGGCCAGTTAATTTATGAAGGTACATTTCATTGGATGATTATTTGTAATATATTTTCATGGTATCACTGAAATAACACATCATAGCTAAAAAATGTTTCAACATCTTAGAAAAAACAGAGAATCTGGAGATCATTTCTATTTGAATTATATGTAAGGCATTCATCTTTGGGTCTTTCAGGAAAAAAAAAATTACATGCCAAATAGTTATCTGTCAAGTTATCACATATGAAAATATAAAATGCGGACATAAGAAATGCATGTGTAATTGATATAAATAGGAATAAAAATGTAGCAAATTGAAAATTCATGGATTAAAATTTTAAAATTACTTAATTGTGAAACAGTAGCAGAGGTTTCTTTCAATTCAAACTTACAATGGTTTACATATGAAGTGTCCCCCAAAGAATCATATACTGAAGGCCTGTTACCCAGTATAGAATGTTCAATGGCAGTACTGTGGGGAAATGATTGGATGAAAACTCTGACCTCATCAGTGTATTTATAACTTCATAGCATTATTGTGAGACAGTGGAAACTCTAAGAGGTAGGGCTTAGTGCAAGGAGAAATCCTTGGGTAGTGACTTTGGCAACTTATCCCTAGACACTGACTCATTCTCTCTCTCTCTCTCTCTCTCTCTCTCTCTCTCTCTCTCTCTCTCTCTCTCTCTCTCTCCTGGCTTCCATGTGCTGAACAGTTTTCTTCTACCACACCTTTCTGCCATGATGTTTTGCCACACCTCAGGCCCAAGACAAAGGAGCCCACCATGGCCTGAAACCTCTGAAACCATGAGCCAAAATAAACCTTTCCTCTTTAAAATTTGTGTCAGGTATTTTGGTTATAGCAACAAAAAGCTAACTAAAACAAAAGAACGTATTTTACATCAATTATACTTTACATATCAACGTGTATTTTTAGTTAGTTTTACAAAATTTTAAAGCTGCATTTGAAGGGACTTCACTGGCAATACAATTTAGTATACTCATTTTGCAATAAAGGAGAGAGATAAGCCCTAAAGATTTATGAGATGCCCAAGGTCATACAACCATTTTGGACAGAGCTTGTACTATCATCTAGATCACCTGAGTTCGTATTCTGTATTCCTCTATTAGGCAATACACAAAATAAGAGGACAGAGCTAGAGACATCTTATGTTTTAGAAAGGACAATGATTCCAACATAGTTTCATGATTCCCAGTCATCAATCTCACTTATTGCCAGAATTTTCAAAGAAATTTCTATTAATGGAAAAAGCAATTATGCTCAGAATGCCAACTGTAACCACAATTGTTTTTCAGAAGAGATGGAAATAGTACTTCCCACAACATACAGCCATTACCTAAGATTATTTAAGAGGATTGCAATGTTATCAGAACATTTACTGGATTTCAAGAAAAGCCTGAGTTCTTAAATTAAGTTTTCTGTTAGTCATTTTGTTTATCATCTTTTTCCTCTCAAGATAGTTACCTGAGAGATTCAAAGCTGTCAGTATAACAAAGACATGATCTAATTAGTAGACAGTGGCTCAGACATCTGATATTATAATTGTATTCTCTAGTTCAATAGTTTTGAGTTGAAAATTGTCTAGTTTTTGTATCCATTATCTGTGAAAGTAAAAATTCAGTTATTTTTCTTAGTTTTTTGATGGAAACTTTTCTTACTATTTCATACTCTTTTCTTGATTTTATGTGACTTTGTAAAGAAGAATATATTTATTTTTAATTAAAGTCAGTAGTTATATAATTTCACATCAAATACTGTATTTTTTCTGATTCTCATTGTGCAGCATAAGACACCTTTAATTTAAACACATTTATCAAAATACCATTAACTTAAAAACAGGCTTTTCCCTATAGAGTGTATAAATGATTTTATTAACTAAAACACTCATTTTTTGAACAATCTTCATTGCATTCAGCCTTTCTTGGTAGAACCTTCACATACATACATACATACATACATATATGCATCTACTATCTATCTATTCATCAATAAGCTTGTTTTTTCTATAATTGTTAATATACTACTGTTTTCAAATTGCTTCAAATATTCACTAATATAAAGATGGAAAAAAGAATAAAAAGACTAAATGAAAGATAATTTACAATGGGGTGGAAATGAGAAATGGCCAAAGTTGAACAGAATGTAGAAAATGAAGAGGGATCTTAGCTTAGAAATAAAATCAAAGAGTACATGTAAGTCAGAAAAATCCCATGAATGATCTCAAAATGTTACCCTACCACAATTCAAAGCAGAAGGTTTTAATCTTTCTTCATATGTTTATTGATAGAGTATTGTTATTGTTTAGATATGAGTTGTTCCCAAAAAGCTCATATGTGAGGCAATGCAAAAGAAGTTTAGAAGTGAAATGAGCGAATTTTGAGTCTTGATCTTATCAGTGCATTAATCCACTGATATGGATTAACTGGGCAGTTAACTATAAGCAGGTAGGGTGTTGCTGGAGAAAGTATGTCACTGCAGGCATGCCTTTGGGGATTATATTTTGTTGGTGATGAATAGAGCTCTCTCTGCTTCCTGATTTCCATGTTATGAGCTGCCTTTCTCCTCCATGTCATTTTGCCATCATGTGCCACCACAAATTGTTCCCAGAGTTATGAAGTTGACCAATGATGGACTGAGACTGCTGAAACTGTGAGCCTCAAGTAAATTTCTCTCCTCTAAAAAAAAGCACTTTTTATTCTTGACAAATCTTTTGATCACATCAATGAAAAAGGTAACTAAAACAGATCTTTGTTTCAAATTTTTATTTGTGATGTTTATCAATTTCTCAAATAAGGAAACATGCCATTAAGCTGACTGAAATTTACATTGTTGTTTTTTCTTTTTTTTTAACATTTTTTTGGTGATTTGATCAAGATCTTTTCTTGTTATTCATATGATAATAGATAATGGAATGATCTTTCCTATATTGACATGTCTAGGGTAAATATGTTTAAACAAGAATGTTTTTATTTATTACAACTAAGCAAATTTTATTACAACTCACAAGAACTGTGTTTTAACCCAAAGTATTAAAATGTTAAGGCAACCAACTTAGCAAATATTTAAATAAGGGAATATTTGATGGCTGGGGATCTCTATGTGGTTCATTCATTTACTTTTTTATTCAAAAATTATTTGGTGAAAGTCTATTATACATCGACTGATATAGAAAAAAATTAACATAAAAATATTTTAAATATATACACAAGGAAGGCATGGAGGTGATTATAACAGGGCAAGAATTCCTTCCTGTTAAAATCAGGGAAGTTTTTTTAAAATAAATTGTGAGGCTAGAAACAATTTTAAAGAGTTAAAGTAAAAGTCCCAGGCATATTAGAAAAATAAATATGTAAGCTAAAATATATAAACAGTAATGATTAAAGTTTGCCTAAAAAGTAACAGGGGACAGAGATTATAGGAATGGGAGGCTAACTGGCTCAATTTCTATGTACACATAACAGGATATTCATTGACTATGATTGTCTAAATGTGATCTTGTGGGGTTTTTCTGTATTTTTTTCTGTTTTAATTCATGTTATCTTGATGAATTTTTCAATATCAATATTTTAAATTTTTCTTCAATTCTTGCAACATTTTAAGTAGTATCCCCTAATATTTCCTTTCCCCAGTTATCTATAGTTGTTCTTCCTGAAATTCATCTTAGATAAAACAGGTTTCTCAATGAGTTCTTCATACTTTTCAACTTTCAGTACTTGTCAGTTCTTTCTCTTTGTTATTATGTTCTGTGGGGCATCTTCATTTCTAAATTCTAGTTGTTAATTTTCTTTTAATGATTATCTAACAGTATACTATTCATCTCATTAAAATAAGTTTTTCAGACATTTGTTTTCCTTTCCAAGGTTCCTAAAAGGGAAAAAAAAATATGTCTACGTTTTGTTTCATCTATCTTGACCAGAAACTCTCTTTGGTGTTTCAAATAGTGACTATTTAAGGGTGTCACTACTCTTGTTTAGTTATTTCAAGTCCTACAAAAGTCACCTGTCTTCTGAAGGTAACTATGGGTATTTGCTCTTTCTTCTGATTTGTCATCAAACATCTTACACATTAGTTCTTCTTATATACTTACAAGCAAAGTTCTTTGTTTCAATTTGTGAAAAACATAAAAACATACAATAAGGTGATTATATTAAGTTCTTTTTCATGTCCAAATCATGTTAAGGCTGACATTTTAAGAGATACCATGCACATATATCTGTATTAACCTATTAAAAAATTAAATCAGGACAAAAACTAAATCCAGACATTGCAACAGATACTTCTTATTCTCCAAAAATATAAATTATCATATGATAGAAACTGAACTCCCAAACAGAGTTTAAAGAAAATGACATTCTATAAAACTTGCTTCAGAACAATCATATTCAGTGACTCATACTGTCATGCCATCTAACCTCTGCTCTTAAAAAACGAGCCCTTAGAAGGTCATTGCAACCTTAAATGATGTTGATTTTGTTCCGATTATGCTGCAACTTGACAGGAGCCATAAGAAGGCCACATTGTAAATGATATGTCTTGGTTACTAATGTCCTTTTCTGCTGTTGCTCAAACAGCTCTTGTCAAAGCTCTATGGCAAATAATGCTTTCTTACTGGACTAAATGATAATCTGACACACTCTCCCTAATGCTATCAAAGTCATAGAATTATTTTCCTTTATAAAATTCATGTACAGGGAAAAATATACAAGCACAAAAAGGATTTTAATTTTTTTAGTAATATAGAATATTCATACACAATCATGCATACATAAAATCTCAGAATTTTTAATCACAAAATATTTTTGGTTGAATTTTTGTTGGTGTTTGCTAATTTTTAAAATTGAGGTTAAGTACAGAAGAAGGCCGCTGGGTGCTATTATTTTTTTCCCCAAGAAAACTAACATTTAGCCAAAAGAAATACCATAAATGGTTAATTTTTTTTCTGTTCTATGAAAAGCTTTTAAAAACTCTAATACATGTATTAAAGTGTTGGGTGGAAGATACATTTTTATTCTTGGTGTACATTGCACTAATTATTCATAAATTTTAGCATATATGTTGGCAAATTTGGAAAAATAAAATGGTCAGAAAGAATAGTATGTAATTTTTAAATAAGTGATTATTGAAAAAGAACTTACTACGAAAGCTCTTAACTTGTAAGTTGACACATTTTTTAACTTTTTTTTCTTCACATCAAAGGTGAAAATTCATTTTATTCAATACTCCAGTCTTTCATAATGTTTTTAACGGTAGGATTGTAAAAATCTTTCATAACAGTAATGTTTTCATTGACTTTGTATCCTCAAAGTGAGGATACAAAAGAGATAGAGTTTCTACAATATAAGTGTTAGGTGATGAACTGAACAAGGAATATAAGTCTATAGTTTACCCTATTGTTGAAACATAATAAAAGATATTCTACAATAGTGTGATATCATAAGAAAAAGGTAAAAGTGAATATCTCTACCATTTTAAAAGGCAATTAACGATTCAGTAATAAAGCTAATTGCCACTGAACAGGTCGCAAGGTGAGTCTTCCAGAAGGAATAATTAATTCATAGAAAGCTTACAGACATTTTAAAAGAACATGCCACTAAAATTGCACACCATAAGATTATAGAAAGGTAATACCAACATTTTATAGACAAATGAGACTATAAGGAATTTCAGATATCTTCTAGTCTCATTTCAAGCACCTAGAAGATTTATCTTTAATTTGAACTGGAACATAAATTGAACATTGCTGAGAGGTCAAATTACACTTTGGTAAAGATGGAAGGAGTGATGAATAATAATAATGATTGTATTTTACATTTATGTAGCATTATAAGCCATTTAATCTCCTTTTATATCTACAGCCCTAGAGCATAATGCAAAGATTTCATAATATCAAAATTATGATCAGCTGTATCTTCCATTGGTTCACACTATGCTGCTTACATGCCTGCCGTCCTGCCTCCTTATCCTGGAAGTGTCATTAAGTCTCAACACTCAAATTGGCATGATGCAAAAGTGAGATCTGTGATTGCACACAGTGTGATCTTTGCAACTAGATTTATCAATGTAAACACAGATGTTCAGATGGAAATAGGCATATATGTATTAATTGTTATAATAATGGAAACCAAAGCAAGAAGCAAGCAAAATTTGACATTAAATGTATTATTTAAGGTGGCCCAAGTGTATGTATACTATCAAGATTACATTTGAAGTCCTTCTTTGGAACTAGAAATATAACACTTTAATACACGCAGGCAGATATAGATATAGATATTAGGTATTCTACTATGTCCTTGATTCTGTCCACTGTCGATATTCAAGGAATGTCTGCAAAGTTACTGCTTAGGGTGATATGATAAGAATTCTGAAAAGGGAAAGGATAAAAGTATAGAAGAAACACAGCTAAATAGTGCTCTAAAATGCAAAGTGTATATGACTTAAGTAATATTATTTTGCAAGTAAATAGAAAATCATCCCATATTCTTAACCATGGATAACATTCATGATCACAAACTAAGTATCTACTTGTTTGGTTTTACTGGATTTTCACTCTGACTGATGTGTACACATTGGGATACAAGTTGAATACACATATGCTAACACTTTATGAATTATGAACAAAGATGAACTCCTATTGCAAATGTTTCAGAACTGGGTGCCATGCTTCTTGAGAAATAGGTAACTAGAGATGTGTCAGTTTTTAAAATTTCCACCTTTTCCAGATAAAACAGATCACTTAAACTTTGTCTTAGAGCTGAGGGTGAAGAGGTAGAAGGAGAAAGGATTTCCAAGTATCTGAGGATAGCAGGGACCAAGTGTAAGATGGCTGCCTAATAAGGAGCCTCTTCACATATCCCCTCAAATAGCATACACCATAGAGCACCATTAAAATAATAACAAAGAACAAAAACAATAACATATCCTTGGATGACTAGAAGACAGAGCTCAACTAAAACTACAAATCAGACAAGCACCAAAATCCAGGGTTCACTCTCATGATCTTGACAAAATATATTGTCCTTGCAAATATAGATTCTCCTTTTTTCCAGACATACCAGGGAGGTTTAGGGCCACTAATAAGAGGATACCACTACAATAAACACTCAAATAAGAAAGTCTTCTTGTTCCTGTGCCCCGAGAATCTTCTTCTCTAAGGGGAGATACCAAAGCAGCTGTATTCGAACCTCTATAAGAAAAATCTGTCCTGGAAAGACTCTTCATTCATATGAGTCTTAACCTCCACTCTCCTCTTGGGGAGATAACCCCTGACCCTGCTTTGAAGCCACTTTCCCATCTCCTCAGGCAACCTCAGCAGAGACCAGTGAGAGCCACAAAGCAATATATAAACAAGCAGACCAAAATAATACTGCAAATACCTGAAAATTAAACTATAATTAAAGCTACCATCTACAAAATTGATCTGGGAACACATATTAAACCAAATTAGGATAAATTTCTGATTAAATTAAAAAATTAATGACCTAGGTCTACCTAATGTTGAATGTCATACAAAATAAAGAACATTACAAGTGGAATGAGAAAAGACAATTCACATCCACACCACAGGAATTGGATATTAGAATTATCTGACAAGGATTTTGAAGTATATACCACAAAACATTTTAACAATGTTATCAATTATCTTTACTTTTAACTTAATTTTTATTTCAGAAGAGTTTTAAATTCACAGAAAATTTACAAAGATATTCCAGAGGGTTCCAACATACCCACATCCAGCTATCCATATTGCAAACAACTTTTATAGATTCAATTTGTTATGAATGCATGACACATTCATCTCACTGACTAAACAAAATGATACACTTTAATTACTTTAAAACCCATACTTTATTGAATTTTTTTAAAGATTTTTAACCTATTTTTCCTTTTGTATGATCCAATCCCAGATATCCCATTACATTTATGTATTATGTCAATCTTCTATCCCGTGACAGTTTCTCAGCATTTTCTTTCTTTTTCCAACCTTAATCAATTTTGAAGAGTGTTGGTGAGGTATTTTACACATTTTCTGACATAATATTGATCTGATGGCTTCCTTATGAGTAGACAAGCCACATTGTTTTTGTTTGTTTGTTTTGTTTTTGTTTTTAAGGAGGAAGACCACAAAGATAAAATGCTATTCTTTGTCACATTTTATCAACAGTACTTTTTTTTAGTAAGTATGACTCATCACTGACAATGTTAAGCTTGGTCGCATAGCTCAGGAAATGTTTTTAATGTTTTTAGACTTTTCCACTATAAAGTTATTCTCTTCTCTTTACCCTTTTCATAACAGCATTTGAAAGAAGTCAGTGCAGTGCACACTGAAGAGGTAGACAATTATGTCCTCCCATCTTTGAAATTAATTGATATTTTTCTGTATATTTTTCTTCCCTTCCCTTTATTTATTCAATAATTTATTAAGTTAGTATGGACTCAAGCATGTTTAGTTGATATTTTAGTTTATAGTCCAATACTATACTATTTTTCATGTTGGTCAAATTATTACAGGTTTGACTATTATAAGTTCTTTCATTTGGCTCCTGCATACTTTTTCTATTCCAAACACTTCCTCACCTTGCATTCTGGCATTGCAAGATGTTCTAGGCTCATCCTGTGTATTTTCCTTCCTATATTTAGTCTCAGTTATTTCTCCAATTACCTGAAGAGCATTTTGTCTTTTCTGTTTCTCTTTGTTTTTTTTTTTTCTTTTTAGATTAACTTTTAATTGTATTGCATCTTGTTTAATGAACTAAGTCTAGGTGTTATTAGTTTTGTGGAATCTGCTGAGTTTTCTTTAGTCGTCTAAGAAAGTTTTATTCTTGTAAATAATTGTGTTGTTTTTGAAAAGAACACATATTCCCAATAACACTTGAAGAGATGTTCAATATCACTAGGTATGAGTGAAATACAAATCAAACACTATGAAATGTCATCTCACAATCTTTGGTAGCGTTAAAATAAAAGAAAATAACAAATGTTGGTGAGGGTATGGAAAACTTAGAACACTTGTGCACCATTGTGGGAATGTAAAATGGTACAGCCACTGTGGAAAACAGTTCAGCAATTCCCTATACAATATAAGAAAAGAAAAAAATATTAACATATGCTCCAGTTATACCACCTCTCAGGGCATTTCCAATAGATTTGAAAGCAGGGTCTTGAAGAGATATTTGTGTACTCATATTCATAGTAGCATTATTTGTAATTTGTAAGATATAGAAGCAAGCCAATCATCCACAAGCAGATGAATGGATAACCAAAGAGTAATCTATAAATGCAATTAATATTATTTAGGAAAGAAATTCTAGCACACATGTTTGAAACTTTAAGTCACTATGTTACATTAAAGAACCCAGTTACAGAAGAACAAATACTGCATTGTTCCACTTATATGAGGTACATAGCTGTCAAAACCATGGAGGCAGACAATAAAATGTTGTTTGTTAGGAATTGAATGGAAGGAGTTACTATTCAGTGGGTATGGAGCTTCAGTTTTGTAAGGTCAAAAGAAAGCATTATGCAGGTGGATGGTGGTAATGATGTAAAGATGAACCACTAAACTTAATGCTTAAAATTAGTTACAATTGCAAATATTGTGTTATATGAATTGTGTCATCATGAAAAAAAATTATTGCATCACAGGATATTTATTTAATCTAAAATGAGTAAAGAACTTGGAAGATCTAATTTCATGTCCTTTTCAAAAGTAAAAAAAAATACATTAAAACACTTAATAAACAGAAAATCAATGCATTTTCTTGGACACTTCAGAACATTGAAATCACAAGGAAAACTGCCTCCTAGAAATCTGCAGAGACAGGTAAATATAGAGAATCATACCTAAAACTCTTTGCGTACATGTGTAGAAGTTTCTGGAGCCACAAAGTGGTAGGAGCTCTTAATGATAACTTTTATTAATTGTTGGAAGTTGTGTATGAAGTGAATGAGATTGAGAATTTCCCAGGGACTGTATCTTTGTGAACACCCCCATAATTACATAGTTCACCTTGAGAAAAAACTCACCAGACTCAAGGTGAGAGAAAAACAAAAATAACCTATGCCGCTAGTGAGAGAGGGAGCAATCATTTTGAAATATGTCCAAGGCATTCTTCAAAACAAATGCCTCTTTTCCAGTGAAAAGGACTATAGGAGCCTTATCTCACCCAGGAGAAGCAAATTTTCCCAACTGCAATTCCCCCTAGCTACCTTCTTTCATCCAAGTGGAGAAAAAGTGAAGACAAGCCTATGAAGGTCACAGTTAGCAACACAGACCAATGGCATACAGAAACTTAATCCATATTCCTATAGGATGTTTCCCTACCCTCATTTCTTACCACTATAACAGTGGGCTCCAGCATAATAGTCTCAGCCTCTGGGTACTTTAAACATTTTCCCACAGATTGGAAAGACCTATCTTTGGCCAGGCGAAAGCTGCAGTGGTTTCTTATAGTAGGGCTAGTGAAGGTATTCCTTGGGAGACCTATGAGCCCCAGATTCATCAAGCTATATTTTTTTCCTGGGCTTTCTCTGTAAAGCCTTCAGATGATAAGTGAAACTGTAGTTTTCAATAATTGTCTCTAAAAATTAAAACAAATTTATGCTGTGTTGAAAGGAGTTTCAATTTATACTAGCCTACTAGGATTCTGTTAACATACCCATTTTTACAACGTAACTCTTTTTAATATTGTGTACATAAAATGTATATAATATTTGCCCCCAAAGAGGGCTAAGGAAAAATGAATAGGTATTTTTTTTGAATGAAACACATTTGTTGACATATAAGTCTGGGATGGACAGTTCATCAAATTATTCTTCACTTTGCACAAAATAGGTACATTTAATGAGTCCATTAGCATAAAGTTCATTTCACAAGTCCACTGTTACCAAAACAAATAAGTAATACATTCTGTGATTAAGTTATACAGTATAAATAAAACTGACTGTTGGAAAAATGAGGCTTTTCTTTGTATAACCTGTTAGCAAGAGACACTTATAAAAACAATTTTGAACGATATTTCAGAATCTGAATGGAATTAATTAGCATCCAAGCAACACTCAAGGAAATACTTTCTGACAAGAGGCTACTTCTATATGAGAGTTCTAAGAAATGTATAATACAGAGAGATGCAGATTGTATCTGTCCTTTTCCTAAAACCCAATTCTGTTCTGAATTAAGACTTCCAATCCCTCATTGTTCTCTTTCTAAATGATTTGGTTTGCCATATGGAAAATATTTTATTTTACAAATTCTTCTGATGAAGAATGTATATTTTGTTTAGTGATATTTTTAACAGAGCATGCAAATAATAATAATTAGTTCTTAAAAAGATGTACTGTGTGTTCTTTAATATATAAAATTTGTCATAGGGGACATCTTGCTCCTTGTCTGACCTGAACTCTTGCCTTATGTCTGTTGCAAGACATTTCTAGATCTGTGGGTCTCTCAGTGTGTAAAATCCTTTGTGAGACCACGTTGCCATTGATGACATAAGGAAATGTGGTTCTTGAAATGAAGAAGTGTCTATCCCATAGTACCAGCACAGCTCCTTATATAAAAGATCCTTTAATAAGCCCTAAAAGAACACTATTATCCCGAGGAGGCAATTTTTATAATAAAAACTACTTTGGAGCCAGGGGACTTGCCTTCCAATCTTTTCCTCCATTGTGATAGTTCTGTGGCCTTAAAGAACTCACTAAACTTCTATGCTTTTTTATTTGTTAATTATCTGTTGCTGGGGGAAAATTAAATTTGCTATAATAATTAAAAATAATGTTTCTAAAGTTCATGTATGATGACTGGAGGAGCACTTAGTATACACTATGAATTAATTTTAATAATTTGTTGATACATAATTTATATACAGTACATTTATCCATATAACCAGTTAATAGAAAGTATGCATAATTGTGCAATCATTACCATAATCTAACTTTAGAATGATTCTCATCCCCCCTATAAGAAAGCCTGTCCCCATTATCCCTCACTCTAGATTCTTCTCATTCTGCATACAAGTGCTAAACACCCATTGATGTACTTTTTATCTGTATAGATTTGCTTATTAAATACAGTTAATATTAATCAGAATCAAGCAAAGTGTGGTTTTGAGACTGGCTTCTTTAATTTGGCATGTGGTTCATTCATGTTGTATATATTGTGCTTAACTTTTATTAACAGACAATGTTCTACTGAACATAGACACTACTCCTTGCTTATCTCTTGTAGTTGATGGGCATTTTAATTGTTTCTGTTTTTTGCTCTTATGAATAATATTGAAATGATCATATGTACAAGTTATTGTGTGGATGTCTAAAACCCTAAAGCTTTTATATATTTCAATAATGAATCCAGGCAGAGCCCTGGTACTGTGGGCTCCCCATCTGCCAACAAGGCTTTCTAGCATCAATGAGTCACTTGCCTCCACTGCCTCATCTGACAATGCATCCTCCTCCATCTTGGGACATTACAGTGGCTGCCACAGCTACCTCAATGTGATAGCCATCTTGGGACACTGGACAGGGCCTGGAGGCAGCCACCTACTGTGACACAGTCTACCACATCTCTGAATGGGGCCATCCACCATAACTGCATGGCCCACCTCATTTCTAAAAGTGGAGGCCTCCATCTTGGGTTACCTCTGCTACTACCATTGCCATATTGAGTTGCAGCAGCCTCCATCTTGGAACAATGGCTAGAGCCTGGAAGCCCAACATCAAGGAACCTACAGGTTTGTTACCAATGTTGTCACCATCTAGGGATGTGGCTGCTTCCATCTAGGGATACCAGCCAATGCCTGGAAGACCATCATCAAGGTGCCTACAGGCTTGTGTATACCTAAGGTTTCTCTGCTAGATGTGCTAATAGCCACCACCTTGCTGCAGAGGCAGGAGAGAATCTTGCATGGGGACAATAGATTTTGAAAAGGGTTTGAGGGCATCTTGCTCTCGGGTTGACCAGACAACAGTCTGGTACCACAGGGTTCTCAGGGCTAACTTAGGCCAGGACTTGCTGGGACTCAACACCAGCCTAGTTCCTTACTCTGTCTACAACCCAGCATCCACTGATCCCCTGGTCCCACTGATTTGGCAATCAACAGGGTCCTTTGGCTCTCTCGATCCTCAGCTTTAAACCCCTCCCTAGCCACTAACTTGGCACAGCACTTGTCGCTATGTTGCCGCCCACAGCTCTCAATGTTGGTACCTGATCTGTCTCATACAAAACAGCCCTCCATGACAGGTGCACGGGTCCCAGCACTCAGCCCTCAGAACCTCTGGAGAGAGAGGTGCCTGATTGGGAAGTTGAAGAAGTGGGGGTGGAAATATACAGTTTAAAGACTAAATTAGAGACCAGGAATTGTGGGGTCCACAAGTGACTTAAGAGGCTAAGATCAGGCTCCTACATCACATGAGTGGACACCAAAGGAGAGTCCCAGGGTGAAGTCTTCCAATGGGGACTGGCAATTCCTATACCTTGCCTCCAGGAGTTCTGCCTCCAAGACTAATCCTCCCACCCTAGTAACCCTTACCTTTCTGAGGGTGGAGATACCAGCAAACTCCAGACAACCCCACCTACCATATGAGAATGGAGACAATGAAACTATTTAACTCAAAAAGAAACAACTGTTCAATTTTCCTTTAAGGGTTATTTTTTTCCCCACTCTCACATTCCCACCATTTTTTAAAGGAAGTATTTTTCATGCATCAGGCTATTGAGGACTGGGATGTCTGAATAGTATCTTACAGTTTTCTTGTATATTCTTTTATTTTTATATATTTGATTTTTTCTTTCTTTTTTCCTTTTATTTCTATTTTTCTTTTCTTTTCTTTCTTTATACTCTCTCTTTATATTTTTCTCTTACTTATCTTTTTCCCTGGATTCTCTTTCTCTCTTTTCTCAAATAGCAAACTTCTATTGATTCCTTTTTCACTCTTCCTATCATCTAATACTTCTACGTTCTACCCCCACCTCATAAAAAAACAAATAGTACATCACCCCTGTTCTTTCTTTCTCTACCATTAAAAAATGTAGGCCCTTTTGCTAACCTATTGTTTATAGTAATTGAACACATTATTTCTGTTTCTTGTGACAAAATGTAAATGTCGTAATAGAGGCTATTTGATTTAAGGCTGAATATTGTTTACTTGGGTGCTATTAATATTGATCTCCCCTTTAAAGGCAAGGTATTGGAAACTTTCAGGGATACTATAAGTCTATAGGCTAGAAAATGTAATACCTTGGATTCACACTGCTAGATAGGAAGACACATGAAAAACATGAAAAAACAAAGGGAGAAAGCTCCCCCAAAAAACCAAGACTCTACAATAATAGAATACATTGACAACACAGTAGAAGAAATGTCAGAGAAGTAGTTAAAAACTTACATAGTTAAACTGATCTGCAAAGTAAAGGATGATGTAAGAGAACAAGTACAGGTAGAAAAAGATCACTTTAATAAAGAATTAGATAAACTGCAAAAATAAACAAAGAGAAATCCTTGAAATAAAGGAAACAATAAGCCCAATTAAAAATCCAATAGAAAGCATCACCAACAGACTAGATAACTTGCCTCAGGAAATGAAGACAAAATATATAATCTTGAAAATAAAATTGACGACATGATAAATATAGTAAGAAACCAAGAACATAGGGTAGAATTATGGAATGACATGAAAAGACCAAATTTAACATTTATCAGAATAGAGGAAGGCATGGAGGCACAAACCAAAGAAATCACAATATTTTCAATAAAATATCAGAAAAATTCCAAACCTAAAGAATGAAATGGAAGATAAAATACAAGAGGCTTACAAGACCCCAAATGCACAAAATTACAATAGACACACACCAAAGCACATTATAATGAAAAGGCCTAACATACAGAATGAGGATAAAATTTTGAAGACTGCAAGAGAAAAATATCAGATTACATATAGGGGAAAACCAATTCAGATCTCCAAAGATTTCTCAGACCTCCAAATCTAGGAGTTTCTGGAACAGCATATACCAAGCCCTGAAAGAAAATGGATGCCAATTAAGAATCTTACATTTGGCAAAATTAAGCTTCAGATTTGAGGACAAAATAAAAACCTTCCATGAGAAATAAAAGTTAAAATAATTTACAACTAGAAAGCCTGTGCTTCAGAACATTCTCAGCAATATATTTTATAAGGAAAAAAAAAAAAGAAAATCAGCAAAGGGAGCAACTACGCTAAAGGAAAAGCCAATCAGAGGAGAAATCAAGTCCAGTTAAAAACTAAAAATAAACCAAAATTGTATTTCCTGAATATAGCCAAAACTCATCAACCAAAAGACATAGACTGGCAGACTGGATTTTTAAAAAAATCCCCAAGTATGTGCTGGCTTTAAGAGACTCATTTCCTAGGAAAAAAACATCCACAGACTGAAGGTGAAAGGATGGGAATAAACATATCACTTGCATGGACTACATTAACAAGCAATGGTTTCCATCCTCATATCAGATAAAGTGGACTTTAAGCCAAAGAGAATCAGATGGAATAAAGAATGGCATTTCATACTGCATAAGGGAACCATACATCAATAAGACATAACAATCATAAATATTTAAGCCCCAAACAATGGGGCATTTATGTACATTAAACAAATCCTTCTTAATTTCAAGAATCAAATAAACCACCACACAATAATATTGGATGACTTTAGCACACCTTTATCACTGCTAGGTAGATATTACACACAAAACCTGAACAAAGAAACTATAGAACTAAATAATACAATCACTAATTTAGACTTAATAGACATATATAGAATATTTCATCTATTAACGAGCGAATATACTTTCTTCTCAGCAGCACATGGATCCTTCTCTAAAATACACCATATGTTATACCACAAAGCAACTCTTATCAAAGACAAAAAACAGAGACACTACACTTCATTCTATCAAAACTTAATGGAATAAAATTAGTACTCAAAAATAAAATAAAAAGTAGAAGCTACTCCAACACCTGGAGAATAAATAATATGCTATTGAATGGTGAATGAATAGCAGAAGAAATCAGGGAGGAAATAAAAAATTCTAAGAGGTAAATGAGAACACCAATACAATATAACAAAATCTCTGGGACATTATGAAGGCAATACTAATAGGAAAGTTCATTGCATTGAGCTCATTCATTAAAAGAATAAAAAGTCAAAAAATAAATAGCCTAATATTACATCTCCAAGTTCTAGAAAAAAGAATAAATCAACAACAAAAGTAGTAGAGGATAGGAAATAATTAAAATCAGCTAAAAGCAATGAAACTAAAAAAAATTGACAAAATTAAAAGTTGGTTCTTTAAAAATAAATAAATAAAATTGGTAAGCCCTTAGCCATACTAAAGAAGAGAGAAAGCTCAAATTACGAACATTTATGATGAAAAAGGAAATACCATCACGGACACTACTAAAATACAGAAGATAATTAGAAACACTGTTGAAAATTTATACTCCAATAAAATCTCAAGGACGTGTTTCTTTTTTTTCCTCATATGCCAAGTCTAGAGAAAAATCAGGAAATAAAGAAGGAGTGGGTAGGAGGAAATATCATAAAAATAGAAGGCAGAACCATGGAGTAGAGATTGAGGAATGATGAGGAGGGGAGAGGAAAGGAAAGGGGAGGAACAACAGAATGTAATTAACCAAACCATGTCATCTGCATATAGGAACATATCAAAATGAACTCCACGTTTATGTGTATCTATGATGTAACCATATTTTATTTTCTATAACATAGAAAATAAATAAATGGTGTGAAAAAAGAGTCCACAATGGGACATCACCTAGGAAAATTTCAGCATTTCCAAGAAGAAAAAGACGATAACCAGTCAAAATAATTATGGTAGAGAATGGCATAAATCCTACTGGCTTCACATCTTGTTCAATAGTATCATTTTTCTTTAAAAGGGGGATCACATTAATAATCTCTTCAAAGAGAAGGCATGACCCCAGGACTTTCTATGTAGCACACCTGTCCATGAAAAAACAAGGGTACACAAAGGGAACAATTGACTAGTGTTAACACTGTTACCATGAGCGTGTTTTGAGAGGGTTAAAGGAGTCTACTAAACCTCCCAACTATAGAACACAAACCAATTTTGGTCTAGAACTGAGACTCACCTAAAAGAAGCAAGTCGTTCAGAAATGCATAAAAACATCACACAATCCACTTTTTTAATACTATTTCTGCTATCTTCATCCTTCTGGGTTGCTATAACTTAATATTGTATACAGAGAAATTTATAAACAAACAAAATGTATTTAATGTATTTATAGTACAATTTTAAAGACCAAAAGTCCAAAGTCAAACACTGAAATATAGAGCATCTGATAGAGGGCCTCACTTGCTGCTTCATACATAGTGCCCTACATCTGTGGCCTCTGTGGCTGAAAAGGGTGATAAAATCCTCTTGGAACTATTTTATTAAGGTACTAAAACTGTTCTTGAGGGCTCCCACTCACAACCTATAAACTGCCAAATGGTCTCACCCACTAATACTATTGTCTTGGGATTTAGGATTTCATATTCACATTTGTGGGGGAAAACACACATTCAGATCATGGCATCTCCATGTGTAAGATGACACAAACTGGGAAGAAAGTCAAGTAATTTGATGATCACTTACTTCATAATAAGGAAGAATCAAACACATTGCATGTTGAAGCTGAAGTAAGATGGAGCTTGGGGTAAAAGAAAGGGTATTTTTAGGAAAAACACAGGTGAAATGGAGAAAAGATATTGGGCAAAAAAGAAGGCTTCATCTGGTGAAAAATATCTGGAGTGGTTTTTGTTCACATGAATTGTCCTGCAGCAGGGTGAGGTTAACTCATCTTGCTTAGTAACAGGATGCAGCCTGCACTAAAAAAGCTTGACCTCAGGTAGTACAGTTTTCTGCTGCTAACACAGATGCTGAGAGCCTCCAGCTACCTGATTATTTTATTCTCCACAGCTGAACCCATAACTAAATAGCACATGCCCAAGGCCATGTAAATCTACTCTTACAAAGCCAACTTCTCTTGCACAGAGGATAGATTGAAGGTACTATTTCATGTTCATAATCATCCTCCAGGATCTCTCCTCTCTTTCTTTTGCAAGGGCTTGAATGGTAAATTAAACAGAAATATAATGAATGCTACCAACTTGACATCCTTCACATTATGAATAGTGTAGTCTTTGTCATTGCTGCCTCCTACCCTTTCTCTCATCCTCAGAATGCACATGGGATTTTATATTGTTTCCAATCTACTAACATTGTGAGGTAGGGCAAGAATGGCATTTGGCCTCCTTTAATATGAAAATGCTTCCCTAACAGACAAGGACCCCACGTGGAAATTTAATCAAGTGATACATATGTCAATCTAGTGGACCACGATATGATAAATTTGGCCAGGATTTATTCACTATCCAACTCCAAATGCTCACACTCTAACAGGAGCACCTGGTTTCAAGGTATCAAAGTGAGAAGATCTTTATTCCAAGGTCCTCAAAAATGACTGGGTATTCCCCTTTCCCCATGTCCTCTAATCTTATAGTGGCTTTGGGATCCTTTGGGGATGCACTGAGATAATCATTAACCATGTATGAATGTCATAGAGCTGCAGACCAGCTCTTCTGTTTAGCACATTCCAGGCAGGTCTAAAATTAGTCTACATTCAAAAGATTGACAAGGGATCATGAATTGGTATTGAGACATTGACCTTAAACTTCCTTTTTAATCCATCTTTGATTTATTGTTTGTATAAACTGAGTGAGAGTGATATTCTGGGTTTTTTGTTTTTCCTATCCATCTTTTTTTTTTTCTCACAGGACTCTTCTGTTCTAGGATGTTGCAAGTCAGACTTCCATGATTTATACTCTGACCTTTCCAATTATTATACTAACTGTCACCTATCCTCTCTTGTTAGAGTGTACCACCTGTCTTCTATTGTTTCAGAGTCCTGAAATTCCTGTTACAATGAGCAAACTATGTTTTATAACAGTTATGACAGGAAAGCCAGTACAAAACTTTCTAGTGATTCTGGGGCCTCCTCACCATGAGTTCCTTATTTCTTTCATTAAGTGCATACTTTGGACCTTACCATGGAACAAAATTATGTGGAGGGTTGTCCGGGCATAAGCATATACACTCCAGCTGCCCTCTTCTCTGAGTCCTTAAATCCATCATAGACCATATGCCACAACTTCGTTCAGCATGGACAATCATTTTCCTTCTATGAATCATTGTAATAGTGACTTTGCATCAAGTCACATTCTTCAAATCATGTTAACTTCTTTGATTATATTGGCACACTAACTTTTCTGATATTTCTATTCCTCAGGTAGAGGAAACAGTGATAAGCCTGACAGATTACAGATCTTCCCTCTTATAGTTTGTATATTTTCTGTGAAAGTAATTATTTAGTATTCTAACTTCAAATTTTACTAGCTTATTTTTATGTGTCCTTCAGGATCCTGTTTTGTTGTTTTCCCAGTATCTAAGAATGCCCCCTACCTTTTTCATTTGCTTACCCACAGCTTGAGATCCCTTTTTTCCCTATGAATGAAGTTTTAAAATTGCTGCTCCTCCTTTCCCATTTATTCCTTTATACAAACAAAAGAGAATATCTACACAACCCCTGAAAAACAAGCAGAATATAAAAAAGACACATTTTGAAGTAATAATGGAGTTATCTATTAACAAATACTCTCCCACCATAATAGTTTTATTACTTTTTTATTTTTTGGTGAGTTAAAAGGAAAATGCATGCTTTATAAGATATAGTGCCAAATTGTGACAATTCACTTTTAAAACTAATTTGTAACTGCTTTGGCAAACTGCAAATTTAATGAAGTTTTTAAAAAGCATGTTCAGCCTTTCATTTCCTTAGGCTGGTCATCTTTTCAGAAAGTACTCAATATTTATATGTTGTTATTTGTTTGTACTCAGTAGTTATGTTATTCTAATTGGTACTCAATAATTGCTAGTTGAATCAGAATTAATCTATGCCTTTTAAAAAGCAAAACAAATTGTTCTCCTTTCTTCTAGCCTTTATGTTTTACATGCATGTTATAAGAAAAAGTAGTATAATTTGCCTAAGAAATTTTGAAATTTCTCACATCAATTGAAGCAAAAAAATTAAATTTGAAGTCATTGTATATGAAAGCAATTGTATATTATGGTTGCATTCCTCTTTTGAGTATGCTGGGAATATAGTTCAATACAATGTTGGAAAATTCTCATTATTCTTCCTGGCAATCATTTCTTGTGATTCTTTGTGTTTGCTGACTTAATTTTCTCATTGTTGTCATTGAGTTTATGGCTGTGGTTGCTGTGCTGAAAAGCAAAAAAGAATAGGCAAGAAATCAAAAACAGATTTTACAAAGATTAAAGAAGTCCAGTATTCATTTCAGCTTCCAGTAATATACTGTACTCTATCAGGCATGCTAATTCAGAAATCTTTATCCTAGTGCCAGACAGTTAAATGAATATACTATCATGAATATTCATGGTTGCATTGAGAAGGAAAAGCTATGCAGTGCTCAATATTTTTGAGTAAGGTTCCTAAAGTTGTATTTGAATAGGTCTCCTTAGGTGTCTTACTTGAAAAGCAAAATTCAAAGATCCATATTTTTAGCAAAGTTTAACTAGTGAATTTAGGAGAATGCAGATAACTTGATGTTCTATTAATTCCATGAGTTACAAAAGATTGTAACCTTGCAGAATGAAGTCAAAGCAAACTTTTACACAGACAACAAACACCTGACAACTTTATAAATAAAATGAAACAGTCAATTTTGGTACATTTTTCATTATTTGCTTTAGGATACAACAATGACTCTGGTGGTAAGTAAACACAAATCTGTTATTTGGCAGTTTTGTGGAGATAGGGGAGAGAGATTCTGTTTCCTCCCAAATCCCAGATATTTTTAAGCCAATGTTTGTCAAACACAGATGCAAAGCTATATCTTGTACACTTTCTACATCGGCCAAGGAAAGGGTTCCCCTCTGGAGGGATAGGCTGGCTGAGAAAGAAAAGCTAAGAAAATAGTACTATGAAATAAGCACAGGACCCAGAAATATAGTTTCAGAGAGGGGACTGCAATGGGCCAAGCTGACCAGATAAGTGCAGCTTCTAACAAAGATGGAGCCTGCACTTGCTTTATTTACAGTGGTACAGATCAAAGGGGTTTGGTGGGTATAAGGTTTCAGTGTGAGAGGAGTCTTGTCTCAGGGCTTGCTTCTTTACAAACAAACAAACAACAACAACAACAACAAAAGGATAGAGGTAGGGGTAGGCAAGCTGTTTGGCTCTTATTGGGTCACAACCATATCTGATGTTGCCCTGGAACTTTTGGCAAAGCTGGTGGGAGTTCACAATGAATAGGGCCTTCTCACCAGCAGGAGTGCTGGTGTGAGTTCCCAGATGCCAGATCTCCCACTCAAAGGCTTCAATGCTGATCTGGTCCACACACATTTCATGGTGGCTTCCCATAGCTATATCTTTAAATGTTAGGATGTCTAACATGTAAGGGACTTTTAGAAGCAACATTATTCATTTGTTTCCTTTTGACTCATTCTCATTGTTTAAAGATAGCTTTTTATGTGCAAAGTTAGCTTTTCAACAAAATCTACCAGAAAATAAAATGCCCAATATACACACCATACTCCTCTGCTGAAGGAACAGATGTGGTAGGCACCTTTTTGTGAGACTTTTTAAGATTGATTTTGTTATATTCCAAGTTTTGGCAAAAATGGAAGATGAAAAAAAAGTCATCTTGGCTGAAGGGTTTTACTGTTTCAAATCTTAGGAAAAAATGACTTTATTAATAGAAGGGACAAAGATAAACAAAAGTATAGGATTATCAACTAATATTTCTAACAGTAACATTTAAAGATATTCAGAACTATAATAACAGAGAAAAGCATACTACATTCAACCAGGGCACTCAAAACAGAAGGAGCAGTTGTTAATGTATTCTATATTGCTACTAATTATGCAATTTGGAATTTCCTAAAAGAAGATTTATGTTTTATTGTAGACTTCTGTCTTAAAACCTATAAAATCTAACCTATGAGACTCCTATCTTGAAACTATATTTGATTATTATTAGAGTTTTTGATTTTTTTCAAAGCTGAGTTTCATATAAATATCTGATACATTTATTTCTAGATCTTCCTTAAGTCTATCTTCCCATTTCAAGATAAATTACTCTATTTAAATTGGTTTATCAAGTCCATTTCTATTGTCATTAATTAAAAAATAAAAAGCCTATAATATATGACTCTGAGGCATTTTTATTTCTACTGTCTGTCCAGGTAAAAGATTTAGTACCTATTGTTTTTGAGATTGATTGGGTGATTAGATGACATTTGTAAGTTACCAAGAAATCGTTTCTTAACAAAAGTTTCTTTTTGACACTAAGTACCACAAAATATTGCCTTAACATTTGTGGGACTAGTAGAATAATGTAAAGTCAATTTATAAGAAGACACTTTTTGTAATATCTAAAACTGTGAATCTAATTTACACAAGCCCCTTATTTTTCTACTGGCTGAGAACCCAAAGATATCAGCTACAGCTTTTCTTTGTTAATAGATATATGTACATAATTGGAAATCAAGTGGCTCCTCCAATTGTTAATAGAAATTAGTTCAGAAATTAAAGAGATGACTAGCACATATCTTTTTGATTTTCGGTAAACACAAACATCTCTGTGACTTTAATATGGAGAACTTCAATTATTACATGAAGTTAGGAGACTAGGCCCAGAGTATTATGGTAAATGTAAAAATTCTAGTTTTTTCTTGTGTTATGTTCTACGTTTGTTGAAATATGAAATTGTAGGAAACCAGAGTTATATACTAATATAAGAGAAAAATCCTTTTGACAAAATTAGGTTATATCCAGGTAAGAAGGTTATATATATATATATATATATATATATATATATATATATATATATATATAAAATTTGTTTATTTTAATTTTATATATATTTATATACACATTATATATATTATGATACATAGTTATGTATACATTCATAAACATATATTTATATACATATAATTGTAACATAAATTATATATACTTTTACATGCACATGTATTTTTATATATCTATATATCTATATATGTGTCACTAATTTTCTAATTCTGACAGAGGCAGTTTCAAATAATAAATTAATATTCATCACATAGAGGGAAATAAATTCTTAGTATATTGTTTTTGTTTTGTTTTTCTTTCTTGTTACTGTGGATTGAACCCAGAGTGCTCAACCACTTAATTACATCCCTAGCACTTTTTTTTTTTTTAATTTTGAGGCAGGATCTTGCTAAGTTGTTCATGTCCTTGCTAAATTTCTGAGGCTGGCTTTGAATTTGTGATCCTCCTGCTTCAGCCTCCCAAGCCACTGGGTTGAGAGGTGTGTGACACTGTGCCTGGCCCGGTACGCTCAGTTTTAAAGAATATCTGTAACACATTTTTACTCTTCCAAATTTTTAAATTTTTAATCTCACTGATGCCATACTTTTCATCCATATCCTCTGTAGTTTTATTTTATCCTTGTGCTTCATACTGATGCCCATCATTTCCTCGCTATAGGGTATCAATCTTCATATGCCTATGACTATTCCAATTTCCCTTAGATGTCCTGTTGACTATATTTCCCCAGACAATAGATATAGTCAATATTAATGAGAAAAATATGATTTTTGATCTCTGTTTGCTTTTATGGCTGTTTTTCCCCCTCATATACTCTCTAGACCACAATTTCAAGCCAATCACTGAGTGTGGAAAGAGGTTTTAAAGAAGTGGCTGCATCTTGGTGTCTTCCTCTATTTGAAGGCTTCACAGTTTCCTTTTCTGGTAGCTCTTTTCACTTTGTGCCAGTCTGTTACAGCATACCCATGAAGACTAAGTTGCTCTGAGGACTTTTTGATGTCCTCAAAGCAAAGTTCAGCATGTGAAAATTTTGAAAAATTCTCAATTTTTTGTGATTGTTCCCAATGCAGAGAACATGTACAACATCAGAAGAAAGGCATAAGAGAGAGACTGAATGATAAGTGTGTAGAGTATAGGAGCAATGAATAAAGCAGAAAATGTTTTTTATTTTTTTTATGATGTATCAAAGTGCATTTTATTGCCATGTATAACTAATTAGAACAAATAAAACGAGATTCTTCCATTTAAAGCAGGGGTTTTACTCTACAATATTTCAACAGTGAATACCTCTTGGAGAGGAACAGGTGGTTGGTTGGTAAGTAGGTGTACCTTCCAATTTTATATATAAATGTTGCTTGGTTTAAAAAATAGTTATGGAGGTCACAAAATCAAATTTGTAATAAAAATGGTCAAGACAAGAAATAGTGACTTTCTTTTTTTTTAATTTTTTATTGTTGGTTGTTCAAAACATTACAAATTTCTTGACATATCACGTTCCACACTTTGATTCAAGTGGGTTATGAACTCCCACCTTCACCCCATACACAGATTGCAGAATCACATCAGTTACACATCCATTGATTTACATATTGCCATACTAGTGTCTGTTGTGCTCCGCTGCCTTTCCCATCCTCCACCCTCCCCCCTCCCCACCTCTCCCCTCCCCTCCCCTCCTCTCTCTCTACCCCCTCCACTGTATAACCCTGAGGGTCTCCTTCCATTTCCATGCAATTTCCCTTCACTCTCCCTTTCCCTCCCACCTCTCATCCCTGTTTAATGTTAATCTTCTTCTCCTGCTCTTCGTCCCTACTCTGATCTTAGTTACTCTCCTTATATCAAAGAAGACATTTGGCATTTGTTTTTTAGGGATTGGCTAGCTTCACTTAGCATAATCTGCTCTAATGCCATCCATTTCCCTGCAAATTCTATGATTTTGTCATTTTTTAATGCAGAGTAATACTCCATTGTGTATAAATGCCACATTTTTTTATCCATTCCTCTATTGAAGGGCATCTAGGTTGGTTCCACAGTCTTGCTATTGTGAATTGTGCTGCTATGAACATCGATGTAGCAGTGTCCCTGTAGCATGCTCTTTTTAGGTCTTTAGGGAATAGACCAAGAAGGGGAATAGCTGGTCAAATGGTGGCTCCATTCCCAGCTTTCCAAGAAATCTCCATACTGCTTTCCAAATTGGCTGCACCAATCTGCAGTCCTACCAGCAATGTACAAGTGTACCCTTTTCCCCACATCCTCTCCAGCACTTGTTGTTGTTTGACTTCATAATGGCTGCCAATCTTACTGGAGTGAGATGGTATCTTAGGGTGGTTTTGATTTACATTTCTCTGACAGCTAGAGATGGTGAGCATTTTTTCATGTACTTGTTGATTGACTGTATGTCCTCCTCTGATAAATGTCTGTTCAGGTCCTTGGCCCATTTGTTGATTGGGTTGTTTGTTCTCTTATTGTCTAATTTTTTGAGTTCTTTGTATACTCTGGATATTAGGGCTCTATCTGAAGTGTGAGGAGTAAAGATTTGTTCCCAGGGTGTAGGCTCCCTATTTACCTCTCTTATTGTTTCTTTTGCTGAGAAAAAAACTTTTTAGTTTGAGTAAGTCCCATTTGTTGATTCTAGTTATTAACTTTTGTGCTATGGGTGTCCTATTGAGGAATTTGGAGCCCGACCCCACCGAATGTAGATCGTAGCCAACTTTTTCTTCTATCAGACGGCGTGTCTCTGATTTGATATCAAGCTCCTTGATCCATTTTGAATTCACTTTTGTGCATGGCGAGAGAAAGGGATTCAGTTTCATTTTGTTGCATATGGATTTCCAGTTTTCCCAGCACCATTTGTTGAAGATGCTATCCTTCCTCCATTGCATGCTTTTAGCCCCTTTATCAAATATAAGATAGTTGTAGTTTTGTGGATTGGTTTCTGTGTCCTCTATTCTGTACCATTGGTCCACCCGCCTGTTTTGGTACCAGTACCATGCTGTTTTTGTTACTATTGCTCTGTAGTATAGTTTGAAGTCTGGTATCGCTATACCGCCTGATTCACACTTCCTGCTTAGCATTGTTTTTGCTATTCTGGGTCTTTTATTGTTCTATATGAATTTCATGATTGCTTTCTCTATTTCTACAAGAAATGCCGTTGGGATTTTGATTGGCATTGCATTAAACCTATAGAGAACTTTTGGTAATATCGCCATTTTGATGATGTTAGTTCTGCCTATCCATGAACAGGGTATATTTTTCCATCTTCTAAGATCTTCTTCTATTTCTCTCTTTAGGGTTCTGTAGTTTTCATTGTATAAGTCTTTTACCTCTTTTGTTAGGTTGATTCCCAAGTATTTTATTTTTTTTTGAAGATATTGTGAATGGAGTGGTTGTCCTCATTTCCATTTCAGAGGATTTGTCGCTGATATACAGGAATGCCTTTGATTTATGCGTGTTGATTTTATATCCTGCCACTTTGCTGAATTCATTTATTAGCTCTAATAGTTTCTTTGTAGAGCCTTTTGGGTCTGCTAGGTATAGAATCATATCATCTGCAAATAGTGATAATTTAAGTTCTTCTTTTCCTATTTTGATGCCTTTAATTTCTTTCGTCTGTCTAATTGCTCTGGCCAGTGTTTCGAGAACTATGTTGAAGAGAAGTGGAGAGAGAGGGCATCCCTGTCTTGTTCCAGATTTTAGAGGGAATGCCTTCAGTTTTTCTCCATTCAGAATGATGCTAGCCTGAGGCTTAGCATAGATTGCTTTTACAATATTGAGGTATGTTCCTGTTATCCCTAGTTTTTCTAGAGTTTTGAACATAAAGGGATGCTGTACTTTGTCGAATGCTTTTTCCGCATCTATCGAGATGATCATATGGTTCTTATTTTTAAGTCTATTGATGTGGTGAATAACATTTATTGATTTCCGTATATTGAACCAGCCTTGCATCCCAGGGATGAATCCTACTTGATCATGGTGTACAATTTTTTTGATATGTTTTTGTATCCGATTCGCCAGAATTTTATTGAGGATTTTTGCATCTAGGTTCATTAGAGATATTGGTCTGTAGTTTTCTTTCTTTGAAGTGTCTTTGTCTGGTTTAGGTATCAGGGTGATGTTGGCCTCATAGAATGAATTTGGAAGTTCTCCCTCTTTTTCTATTTCCTGAAGTAGCTTGAAAAGTATTGGTATTAGTTCTTCTTTAAAGGTTTTGTAAAACTCTGCTGTATACCCATCAGGTCCTGGGCTTTTCTTAGTTGGTAGTCTTTTGATGGTTTCTTCTATTTCCTCAATTGATATTGGTCTGTTTAGGTTGTCTATATCCTCCTGACTCAATCTGGGCAGATCATATGACTTAAGAAATTTATATATGCCTTCACTATCTTCTAATTTATTGGAGTATAAGGATTCAAAATAGTTTTTGATTATCTTCTGTATTTCTGAAGTGTCTGTTGTGATATTGCCTATTTCATCCCGTATGCTAGTAATTTGAGTTCTCTCTCTTCTTCTCTTCGCTAGCATCGCTAAGGGTCTGTCGATTTTGTTTATTTTTTCAAAGAACCAACTTTTAGTTTTGTCAATTTCTTCAATTGTTTCTTTTGTTTCGATTTCATTAATTTCAGCTCTGATTTTAATTATTTCTTGCCTTCTACTTCTTTTGCTGTTGTTTTGCTCTTCTTTTTCAAGGATTTTGAGATGAAGTATGAGATCATTTATTTGTTGGTTTTTTCTTTTTTTAAGGAATGAACTCCAAGCAATGAATTTTCCTCTTAGAACTGCTTTCAATGTGTCCCATAGATTCCGATATGTTGTGTCTGTGTTTTCATTTATCTCTAAGAATTTTTTAATTTCCTCCTTGATGTCTTCTATAACCCATTGATCATTCAGTAACCTATTGTTCATTCTCCAAGTGATGTATGCTTTTTCCTTCCTTCTTTTATCGTTGATTTTCAGTTTCATTCCATTATGATCAGATAAGATGCATGGTATTATCTCTACTCCTTTATATTGTCTAAGAGTTGCACTGTGACATAATATATGATCTATTTTTGAGAAGGATCCATGTGCTGCTGAGAAAAAAGTATAACTGGTTGATGTTGGGTGGTATATTCTATATATGTCAATTAAGTCTGGGTTATTAATTGTGTTATTGAGTTCTATAGTTTCCTTATTCAACTTTTGTTTGGAAGATCTGTCCAGTGGCGAGAGAGGTGTGTTGAAGTCTCCCATGATTATGGTATGGTGGTCTATTAGACTCTTGAACTTGAGAAGAGTTTGTTTGACGAACATAGCTGCACCATTGTTTGGGGCATAAATATTTATGATTGTTATGTCTTGTTGGTGTATGGTTCCCTTAAGCAGTATGTAGTGTCCCTCTTTATCCCTTTTGATTAACTTTGGCTTGAAATCTATTTTATTTGATATGAGTATGGACACTCCTGCTTGTTTCCGAAGTCCATATGAGTGATATGATTTTTCCCAACCTTTCACCTTCAGCCTATGTATGTCTTTTCCTATCAAATGCGTCTCCTGTAGGCAGCATATTGTTGGGTCTTGTTTTGTGATCCATTCTACTAGCCTGTGTCTCTTGATTGGTGAGTTTAAGCCATTAACATTTAGGGTTATTATTGAGATATGGGTTGTTCTTCCAGCCATATTTGTTTATTTCTGTTACTAAACATGGTTTGTTTTCCTCTTTGATTATTTTCCCCCCCCCTTTACTGTCCTACCTCCCACTGTTGGTTTTCATTGTTATTTTCCATTTCCTCTTCCTGTAATGCTTTGGCAGAGGATGTTTTGAAGAGATGGTTTTCTAGCTGCAAATTCTTTAAACTTTTGTTTATCGTGGAAGGTTTTAATTTCATCTTCCCTCCTGAAGCTTAATTTCGCTGGATACACAATTCTTGGTTGGAACCCATTTTCTTTCAGTGGTTGAAATATGTTATTCCAGGATCTTCTAGCTTTCAGAGTCTGTGTTGAAAGATCAGCTGTTATCCTGATTGGCTTACCCCTAAATGTAATCTGCTTCCTTTCTCTTGTAGCTTTTAAAATTCTCTCCTTATTCTGTATGTTGGGCATCTTCATTATAATGTGTCTAGGTGTGGATCTCTTATGATTTTGCACATTCGGCGTCCTGTAGGATTCTAGGATTTGGGATTCTGTCTCATTCTTCAAGTCTGGGAAGTTTTCTCGTATTATTTCATTGAATAGACTGCTCATTCCTTTGGTTTGGAGCTCTGTACCTTCCTGTATCCCAATGACTCTTAAGTTTGGTCTCTTAATGTTATCCCATATTTATTGGATGTTCTACTCATGGTTTCTTAACAGTCTTGCTGAGCTGTCTATGTTCTTTTCCAGTTGAAATACTTTGTCTTCATTGTCTCATGTTCTATCTTCTAAGTGTTCTACTCTGCTGTTAGTATTCTCCATTGAGTTTTTAAGTTGGTTTATTGCTTCCTGCATTTCTAGGATTTCTGTTTGTTTGTTTTTTATAACCTCTATCTCCCTGTATAGTTGATCCTTTGCTTCCTGGATTTGTTTGCGTAATTCATTGTCGAAGTGATCTTTCATTGTCTGATTTTGCTGTCTAATGTCTTCCTTGATACTCCAGATCATCTGAAGCATGTATATCCTGAATTCTTTATCTGACATTCCATCTGATGCAGCTGTTACCTCTTCTAAAGTTGCGTTGACCTGCATTGCTTGTGGTCCTTTCTTTCCTTGTCTTTTCATACTGCTTGCGTATCTTTCCTGCAGGCGCAGGCGGTGGCTCTGCTCTCTCCTTATTCCAATTGGGGTGTCGTGGCTACCACGCCGGCAGGTCACTGGGCCTGTTCTGGGCGCTGGCGGCGGCTCTGTTCTCCCCCTACTCCAATTGGGGTGACGAGTGTACCACACCGGCAGGCCACCAGGCCTGATCCACCGGTCGGTTTCAGGTTTGCCTACCCTGCAGGCGCGGGCGGCGGCTCTACTCTGACCCTACTCCAAATGGGGTGACGTGTCTGTCTTACCGGCAGGCCACTGGGCCTGTCCCGCTGGTCGGTCGCAGATCTGCCCACCTTTCGGGCACGGGTGGCGGCTCTGCTCTGCCCCTACTCCAATTGGGGTGTCATGACTACCCCGCCTGCAGGTCGCTGGGCCTGTTCCTGGCACGGGCAGCGACTCTGCTCTGCCCCTACTCCAATTATGGTGGTGTGTGTACCACACCGGCAGGCTCCTGGGCCTGATCCGCCGGTCTGTCGCAGGTCTGCCTACCTTGGAGGCGCGGGCGGCGGATCTGCCCTGCCCCTCCTACCATGCCTGCGGACCCCTGGGCCTGATCTGCAGGTTGGTCACAGGTCTGCTCACCCTGCGGGCACGGGTGGCGGTTCCGCTCCGCCCCCACTCCAATTGGGGTCACGTGGCCACCACACCGGCAGGGCCTGATCCGGGCGTGGGAGAAGGATCTGCTCTGCCCCTACTCCAGTTGGGGTGATGTGTGTACCACACTGGCAGGCCACTGGGCCTGACCCACCAGTCTGTGACAGGTCTGTTTACCTTGCAAGCGTGGGCGGCGGCTCTGCCCTGCCCCTCCTACCACGCCCATGTACCACTGGGTCGCGGGTCTGCCCACCTTGCGGGTGCGGGTGGCGGCTCCGCTCCGCCCCCTCTCCAATTGGAGTCACGCGGTCACCACGCTGGCAAGCCTCTGGGCCTGCTCCGGGCGCTGGCGGCGGCCCGGCTCCTCCCCTATGGCTCGACGACAAATTGAGGAGACTCAGGTTTCTGTGCCTCACCCCCCCTACCAGGAGACCAACTGTTTCTGTCACCGCTGGTATTGATGAAGTTCTCTCCTCTGCCACTTTCTGATGACATCAGATCTCTGCCATGTTGGTATCCTATGCGAATGGCAGCATTTCGTTCCCCTTGCCGGGCAACCAAAGCAAGGGTGAGTCCTGACCGGCCCTCAGCAGGATCCAGACCGAGAAGCAGTTTCCGTGGGCTCCTAGCCCTGGGCCAGGGCAGTTCCGGGAGCCGGAACTCGGCCGCTCCGTGCTCGGTGTAAGCTCCTATAAGAGTAGGCTCCAAGAAGCAGTCCCCGCGGGCTCAGTTCCAGGAGCCGGAATTCGGCCGCTTAGTACTTGGTGTATGCTCTGATAGGAGCAGGTTCCAAGAAGCAGCCTCCGCAGGCTCCCCAGCCCTGGGCCAGGGCGGTTCCAGGAGCCGGAACTCGGCCGCCCCGCGCTCGGTGTTCGCTCCGATAAGATCAGGTTCTAAGAAGCCCCCAGGCACTGAACCCTAGCAATCTGTCTGCAAGCCGCAGGCGAATGGCAGCCTGAAATTACCTGTTCTATGGCTGAATGAGCTGCGGTCAGTCGAAAACAGGGATGGTGACATCAGCTTTCCAACATGGTGGCTGCTGGCCTCCTCTGTGGTCTGACCAGTATGGAGAACTGAGATGGACCGCTTCCTTCCCCGTCTGAAACCCAGAATTCAGCCCTGAGTACGGTGCTTGCACGGCTGGCAGAAACTGCAGCGCTGTATCCCTGCGTCGCTATATCCTCGTTTCCCAGCGCGCGCTGCAGACTCTAGCCGCGCGGGGCGATTTGCTGAATAAGTAGTGTTACCCTCCGTGCGACAAACCTCTCACGTTTGAGTCCCCGTAGCCGATCCTCGTGCGATGGAAATCCTTCCTCCAGGTTCCGGAGCACCCCACTATTGCTGGAAATTCCTAACAAGATAGCCTTTAGCCGTCCTGACTTGTCATACTCCCACACAGTGAAGCAGCACACAGGGGCAATGCACTCCCCTCGCCGCCATCTTCCTCTGCCCCCGAAATAGTTAGAAAACGTTTTTTAAAAAAAGAGGACTTATACTATCTGCCTAGTGATCAGATTTTAGAACAGAAACTAATGCCAAATAAATATTAGGTAAGCACATAATTTTTTTTCTTAATTTCTTTCTGCATGTTAACCCATTGTAAAATATCAATAAATTAGGCATATCTCTACTGCATGATACCATCTGATTATTGACTAAGTTCTTAATTCATACAGTGAATGTTTGTATTGAGTGCCTGACTTATGCATTGCATATGTGGGCTGAGCAACTGGACCTTCTAGGACATCTATGGGATGCCTCTTTATTCACTGCCACCTTCCATTAGGCAGAACTCATCACTGTGCCATGCAACGAAAACATCAGTTCTAAAGAATGAGTGGGTTCTTTCTGATAAGTAAATGAAATTAAGTGCAACATATTATTTTATTTAATTAGGTTTAGTTTTTGTTATGTAGTTGCAACATAAGTCAACAGAGTACCATATTTTCTTCAAATTTTACTAATAGGCTTGATACTATTGAAAAAGGACATCTGTTTGAACTTTAACTTCAATTAGGCTGAATTAGGATATTGAGCTCTGATATTTTTATTACACAAAGTACAAAACATCTTATGCTCCAAATAGGTGATAAAAAGGTAATAATTTGATAAATTTAATCTTGAAGACAATAACATAACTATTGAACAATATATATACATATTATATATACAATATTGAAAAGTATATATAAATACGATATATAGTTCAATAGTCATTTTATTGTGTGTGTATACACACACATACATACACATACATATATATATTTTTAAATTATAGTGTCTTAATTGGAGCCATTTTTTTAATATTATCATAGAGGTTAGTGAAAAGCATTTTAAGCAAAACTTGGCAATAAAAAATGGAAATTTCCTCATTATATGAGAGGCTTAAACTTATTAATCTCTGGCAACAAAGAATTTGAAAATGATTTATTGATGCTTAAAAACAATATGCAAATTTATTTTTAATCAAATATTTACTATAACTGGAAAGTATTCCATACCAGAGTACTGGAAAGTTATTTAAGGATAATTGTGACATTTTTTATATTTTGGTTGATAAATAATCCACATTCATGCCTGAGCTCATCTGACCTCAGAAGTTACAAAGGATCAGGCCTGCTTAGTACCTGGATGAAGGAAATAATGCACACAAAATATATTAAATAAATCAATCTTGTAAGCAAAACATATAATACAAATGATCATTAAAATAATATAATTATAATTTTTAAACTTGTAAATTCATATTTTAAGCATAGGCTTTGCAGCATATAAAGAAGTTGAGAATTTTCCTAAATATTATAGTGTTTCCTAAAATTTAATCTTGATGAAATATAGCAAAAACCCAGTTATTTGGCTATCCAAAGAACATACTAATGTTTGAATACAAAAGGTTAGTACAATATGAAACAAACTATTTGGTCTTATGGTAATAAATCATTTATAAACTGCAAATATATTTTGTCCTTACATAATAACAATTTTTATTAAAAACAATATGTCTACATAAAAAGTCTATACATAAAACAGCATAGAATACAGAACTGTAGAACTTATTAATTTTAAGAACTATAAATTATAATTATTTCCTCAAGTTTTGAATCTACTCAACAGTCATATTCCTTTACTTCCATTGTAATTTTATAACTTCTAAATTTAGAGGTTAATATAAGTTGAAGTTAATACCCATTACATCCATAGCCTTATAGAGATTCTTGCATGTAAAACTCAATGACTCAGTTTAAGAGGTGTCTAGCTTTCTTTCATAATAATTTATTTTAAAAATGATTTTATTTAAAATTGCATCACAGAGATTCCATTTCCAAAAATTTTCCTAACTATTTAGATTAGTAAAATGGATATAGAATCCAGTAAAACAAAAACTGGTCATTTTTAAAAAAGTCTTGTGAATCTTAATTACAGTTGTGCCATTGTTTGTGTAAAGAAAAGTTCTTCTAATTTATTATGATAAATAGATCATATTTGGGTAATATATTTTGATTCATACAATTAAAATGCTACATATAAATACTACTGAGAACTTTAAGAAGTTTATTCAAAAAGACAAATTGAGTCTTTTAAAAATTAGTTAAGCTGGAAAACTTTAAATTGTGCTCAGTTTATGTTTTCAAATAATCAGGGAATATTACGTGTGGAAAACTCATCATTTGTCATTACACATGTCTCATAAATACATAGATGTTGAAATATTTAGACATTGTATTTTAAAATTAGTGGTTTATGGTGCAAAAATTATTTCCAAAACATAAGAATTAGGAAAATTTTTTGAATGGTTATTTTGAATTTATTTTGATGCTAGCTTTTTGTTTACTGTGATATTTGATGAAGTCACTATGTAATTTTCATTCTATACTGTTAAAAATGTTTGTTTTTATTTATTTCATATCTGGCTTTTCACATTTTTATTGATGCAATGATTATTTAAATGTAAAAGAATCCTAAGACTGTGTAGTCTTAAATGAATGTCGTATGTATAATAGTAAGTTCATTAATAGTTGTTTGAAATTCAAATCAACTATCCTAACAAGTTTGTAAAATGATACTCTAACTCTGAATATTTCCCTATAATATTATTATTTCTCATAATAAGTTTCTGGGTTTGTAAACCCCTTAATGAATGCTCCTGGGAGGTTCACTCCAACCATAATCCCCACTCCATATGAAAATTTTTGGAATAATCAGATATACAATCACGGTGGAAAATAAACATGATCCATATAATAATCAACCTCCTTAATCACTTGTAAATAAAAAAGAGTTAGATATAGGAATATGTTATACAAACGTAACAGTGAAGTGTTAATAGCAGCATTAGGTTGACAGAAATAGCAGATTCAGACATAGATAAGGAATATCATATAACTTATACTAACTTAAATAATTCGGGATAAAGGCAACACTATCAGATATCAGCAATATTATCTTATCTGAGGCAAGTTACAAAACTATGCAGCTTACTGTGAGAACACGGGGCCATAGAACTGTAGGGACAATGGAAAAGAGAATCCTTCCCAGCTTCTAGACAACACACAGAACAGAAGAAGTCCCCTGACATACAGTATAGAATGTATGTTTCTTGATGTGCATGTGTGTTCATAAATATTTAATGCAAACCCCATCAATGTGATACCAATAGACTCTTTTTTAATTTTGATAAGCTGATTCTAAAACTTACATGGGAATGCTAGCATGGCAAAGAATAATATTGGATTACACATCTAATTGATCTTAAATTTTATTATAAAGTTTCAGAAATTAAGATAAATTGGTGCTGAAATAGGGATGAGAGATTAAATAATATAATAAAAATATAGAACTTAAAAGTAATACATCTTTTGAACAGTACTTGATTTTTGACAGTTTTCAAATACCAAATAGGAAAAGGGAAAATTCTTCAAGTTACAGTGATGAATTAATTTAATATCCTTATGTTAAATAGACCTCATTCCCTGTTTCATACAATCAAAAAATTTTCACAGAGAATTATGCACCTAAACATAAAAGTAAGACTTTTGACTTTTAATGGAACATATAGAATATTTTCATATAGGAGAATACAAAGTAATTTGCTATATAGATCATGAAAGTAATAACAGTTAAATAAAATTATATAAGTAACCATCTAAATTTTAAAATTCTGCTAATACAAAGATACCATTATAAAAATGAAAAGGTGAGACAAAGACTGGGTGAAAATTCTTGCATTTTTCAGTTAAAGAATTGTATTCTGCAAACAAAAACAATCCATATAACTCAACAATAAAAAGTCAACATTCCAATTTAAACAAAACAAAGAGCAAGATCTAAAAATGTTTAGAAAGCATATGTGCAAATGTTCAATGGGTCCATAGAGAAGTGATTGTCATTAGTGCTGAGGCTAATACAATCTATGCTATGCACTTACCAGTGTAATTGAATTACCAATACTGAACAAACTAAATAGTCACTACAGTGTGGAATCACTGGGACTCACACATTAATGACAGAAATATAAAATGATAATATAATTTTAGAAAAATGTCTTTAAGTTTTTTTATAAAATTAAATGTATACCTACCATATGTCTTGATGATGTTTTTTTTTTTTGTGTGTGTGTGTGTTGTTGTTGTTGTTGTTTTTGCTACTCACCCAAAGGAAATGAATGCTTATGCTTATAAAAAGACTTGTACAAGAATATTCATAGTCTCTCCATTGATAATATCCCCAAGCTGGAAAAGAACCCCTAAACCATCAATAGTGGAATGGCTAAGTAATCCGTGGTATATTCACATGATGAAATGCTACTTTTTGATAAAAATGAAACAAAAGACTGATATTCACAGTGGCATGTATAGAACTAGAAACTCTTAAACAGGTGGTATGAAATCTTACACCAGAGAATACATACCGTGTGGCTCCATTTTCTGAAATTGCTTAACAAGTACACCTGATTTATCTGGAAAAATTTCTCAACAGTGGTTTCTCTGTTCCCGTGGCTGGGAATAAAAATTGACTTGGAAAGGAATTAGGGAACTTTTAGATGAAGGGTAATAGTCTACATCTTAATTTTGTTTGGGTTACACTGGGTAGGTACTTCCAAATACACATAATATTTGTATGTAATTGATTTCATCAAAAGAAAAAAAATAACTCTATAAACAAATATGGACATTTACTTACTTATGAGCATGTTAAAGTAACTAGGGAAACATATTTGTCTTACCTCTGAAAACTGTAACTCAATATGATAGACTGGCAAAGGAGACACGTATGGATAGAAGGTTATGATAAGGCACATGAAGCCCAATGTTAATGGTAGAATATAGGCAGTCAGTATGCAGGTACTTTCTATAAAATTATTCCAACTTTGTTATATTTCCAAAATTTTAAAAAGAAACATGGACTTGTATATATAAAAGCATCAACCAAGCATAGTACCTACTAAAGCTGAGCATAAACATCCCCCATAATCCAGCAATCCCAGTCCAGTGTACCTACGAATAAATACCCACATTGATCTCTAGACATTTTTAGAAATATGCCTCACAGTACTTTACCTAAGGTAGAAATAATTCAAATGTACATTAATACTACATTTAAGAAATGAACTGAGGCATATTCACACAAATAAATACTACATATCAAAGAAATTGAGGTTTTATGGCATAAAAATCAGAATTCTGGTGACATTGGAAGGTTAATGCACCAGTAGGAGGCACACTTTATAAATAGTGTATCTGTTTTATAAACTGAAAAACTGTTATATGAGTATGTTCACATTGTGATTCATCAAACTTCACTTCTATGATCTCTTTACCTCACTCTCTTTTCTATGCTAAATAGTAATAAAAAGTTCACTTACACAATCTCTTCTGGCTTTATCCATTGTTTGACTTTGTCTTATATCCTTTATCTAAAATTCCAGAAAATCCTGTTGAGTACTGGCTTCATTTTATGTTCTGATTATGAATACCTTCCACTACCTTCAATGCCACCACTATAACCCCAAGCTACCATTATTTATTATTTATTATCAGGATTATTGTAATGTGTTACTAATTGTAAATGCATTTCCTACTTCTGGACTGGATTTCCTTTCAATCTATCCTTGATACAACCACCAAAATAATCATGTTGATAAACAATTCAGATCTTGTTACTGTTGCTACTGCATTGATTAATTGTAATATTATATATTACCTTTGCTGGGTCAAAGAGCCTAGATACTTGGTCACACATTATTCTGGATGTTTCTTTGAGATGTGTTTGTTGGATGAAATGAACATATAAACCCATGAATTCTGAATAAATCAGATTTCCCTGAATGATGTGAGTGAGCCACATCAATACATTGAAAGTGTTCCAAGGAATAATTCTGCCAGCAAATTGTCTTTGGACTCAAACTACAACTCTTGCCTGAGGCTCCAGCCTATCTGCTTACTCCATCAGATTTTAAACTTGCCAAGCCTCCACAATTATTTAAGGCAATTCATTAAATAAATCTCTCTCTGGATATAAAGCTCCTGTGGGTCTTGTTTCCCTGGAGAACCTTCAGTAAAACACCACTCCATGTCTTTTCATCACATTTGCTGCAATAATTACTTTCTAACAATCCCAACCCCTTACATCCCCTGGATGCCCATTACCTCTCACTCCATCTGCAGCTAAATTCTGCATACTCTGCTCTAACCACCCTGACTGGCTTGTAGTTCCCTGGAGACACTGATCAAGCTTTCTTTATCTCTGATTGGAACATTTGCCCCATATACATATGTGGCTTCCATTCCTTAAAATGGTTGTTCAACCCAGAGCCCTCCTAGAGAGCACTACTTCAATTTGCAACCTCCCTTAACACTCACTATCTACATTCTCTGCTTTTTGACCTCCTTTCAAATTCTTTGTTTATTGATGCCTCATTCATTGTCTGTTTTCCCTGGTTTATTTATTAACTATCTTTTTACTGATCTGTTTTCTGTGATATCTACAGTATGTTGGTTGTCTAGTAGTTGTTCAATAAACACTGGATGAAAAATAGAATGAGTAAGTGAATAAAAATAAATAATAAAAACACTTCAGGGATTAGAAGCCTTTAGCTAAATAAGTCTCAACTTTTTAATATACTTTAAAAGTAAGGATCAGTTGAGTGGAGTCCATATGTATTTTTTGTTCACTTTTATATTCTCCTTTTCCCCACCATCACCCCAATAATGTAAGGTGTTGAATTTCCTTTAATTTTCTTCTTTGGTAATTTATTTAGTATTTGTATTTCTCAGTCCTTAAATATACTCAATTGTAAACTTAGTTCATTTCAATTTTCTTAAACTTCTATTCTAATCCTCAGATTCTCTATCTATTGCAAATTTTAAAACTTCATATTGGCATTCAGTGGTTTCTGGGGAGAAAAAGACTGTTTTATCCCTTCATAGCCACCTGGGAAGTTCAGTGATTTCCAATCTAACAAGAAGAATATCGGTTCACTCAGGGAGAGCAGCTTATGATCTCAAAATGTCCTTAAGCAAATGTCAACAGCAAGATATTTTCCAGCCAAAGAAGGTTTATTTTCAAGGTAACAATCAGCATGCTAAATACCAAAGTAGATATTATAATTGCTTAAAATATGTACATAAGATAAATTTGAGATATATTTCAATATGAGTTAACTATGAAATCTTATCAGAATTTATATTTTTGCTATGGATCTCATTTTAAAATTTTAGATGAGCAGAAAAACATGGAAACATTCTTATGCAGGCTTCAATATTTTAAAAGACATGTGTCTGATTTGGATTAAAAATGGACAGGGTAAGCAACAGGAAATTCTACAACATAGCTTCAGGTTTCTTTGGTTCCTGAGGGATTCTGGGTACATGGATATATGTGATCTTGCATGAATAATGCTGAAATCATTCCCCTAAACTCAACTCTCCTAATTTCTAAATACTCATTATTTATTACAATTGTTTTATTTTTCTGCCTGTTGCATATTAATACCTTTACTATCTTCATTATATACACTGTTTCTCATTCATTTTGCTCTCAAGATTGACTGCCATGCTTTTTCTTTCTTTCTTTTGTTTGACACCAGGGATTGAACACAGGAGCACTTTACCACTAGCTACATCCTCAGCTTTTTTTTGTTTTTTAATTTGAGACAGGATCTCACTAAGTTGCTGAGGCTAGCATCAAACTTGGAATCTTCCTTTCTCAACCTCCATAATCTCTGGGATTACAGGCATGGACCAGCATACCTAGCATGCCATGCTATTTTTAAAATCATACTTCCCATAGGTAAGAATTGTAGGATGTCATAGGAAGAGTGAAACGTTCTGTCTTCCTTGTGTCATTCTTGGAAAAATTTTAAAAAATGAAAAACAACATTTTTAAAGTAAAAATCCAATAGAAAGTGCTGAATATTGTTGTTACCATTCTTTCTTTCTTTTTTTTTTTCTTTTCAAACTGCGCCTAGCTTCATTAACAATACTTTTCACAAACAATCATGGTATTTCAGGCAAGACGTGAGCAGACAATTGGTTATAGTATACATCAAGATTCAAACTCCCATGCTGGATGAACTATCAAAATCAGAAAGCCACTATAAAACTCAATGAAGTCTTCATCTGATACTCTGAGTAGGGGAAGTTTAGAGAGAGATTTGACATTTCATATTTAGCAATTTGTTTAACATCTTTTTACAAGCTCACTCTGACTTTCAGGAAATAAAATAAAATGACATCATTATTAATATGCAAAAGGAACTAGAAAAGGAACTCATGCTATTTTAAGGACACTAT
The DNA here is from genome assembly GCF_021218885.2 of Marmota monax. Taxonomy (NCBI): domain Eukaryota; kingdom Metazoa; phylum Chordata; class Mammalia; order Rodentia; family Sciuridae; genus Marmota; species Marmota monax. The sequence goes on along the minus strand of NW_026694256.1, from coordinate 2,138,153 downwards.
CCCAGTGATGTCACCGGAAAGTCCAGATTGCCTGACAAACTGGTAAAATCGATTATTGGAAGTCAGGTCCCAAAAAGTATCAAGGCTTAGGAGGGTTAAGTCTATGACAATGGCAGAGAGGGAGAGCAGGATATAAAGACAAATTTGAGTTTTTCCCATACTACAAGGTGTTTGCACAAAGGTGGCCATGTTTGGCAATATCAGGGAGTCCCTCCTCTCAGGAGCCAGTGGGGAAGTTTCTCAAAGCTAGCTGACAAGGTGCCCTTCAACAGATGAATGTATAATGTCACACACACACACACACACACAATGGAGTATTACTCATCCATAAAGATAAAATTATGGCATTTTCTAGTAAATGGAGGAACTGGAGACCATCATGCTAAGTGAAATAAACCAGTCCCCAAAAGTCAAAGTTCCAATATTTTCTCTGATATGCAGAAGCTAATCCAAAATTGGGTAGTGGTGAGAAAAAGAGAGATAAAGGGGAAAACAGGGAGAAAAAATTGCCTCAAAATAGAGAAAAAAATCAGTAGAGTAGAAGAAGATGCCTGAGAGGGTAGAAGGACAAAAAGAATAGGGGAAAAACAGTGGAATGAATCTGACTGAAATTTCATATGTTTATACGTGAATATACCACAGTGAATCTCAACACATGGTATAGTCACAAGACACCAATTCAACAACAATAACAACAGCAACAATGCTTAAATATGTAAGGGTTCTGATCATGGAAACATATAAGACAGCATTCCTCTGGTGAGCAAACTCCCAGAGTGTAGCAGGTGCCCTGTTTCCCACAGTTGGAATATTCTGCAGTTTCTCTCAGCAGCTAGTAAGATAACTAATACACGTGCAATGCCTAGCTGCTGTGGCAATGCCCTACATGAGGAGGCTCTGTGCTAGAGTCATATGAGCCTCAACCTTGATCTCAGGCACTCAGTTCCTGGGAATAAATTAAGTTGGCAGCTTGGACAAGGACTTTCTGCCTCTTTGCCATTCTGCAACCTGCTATTTTGCCACTTTGCTTCTGTCTCTCTTTGATTTCCTTTCATACATAAATCGCAAATATATCTGTAGAGAAGAGGGAATAAGAGGAAAGGCTTGGGGACCGAATTATAGCTAATTATTTTTCATGCTTTTTTGATTATGTCAAAATGTATCCTAATGTTATAGATAATGAAAAAAGACTCCAATGCAGAAAGAAAGAAAGAAAGAAAGAAAGAAAGAAAGAAAGAAAGAAAGAAAGAAAGGGAAGGGAGGGAGGGAAAGGAAAGGAAAGAATGAAGGAATGAAAGAAGGAATGAAGGAAGGAAAAAACTAGAAATTCTGTTACATTATGGCTATGGTAAGGCCTTATTATCAATAATTAATATTGAATGTAAAAGGACTAAAAGCTCCAATTAAAAGAAATAGACTGATCTTAATGGATCAAATGAAAAAAGAAAAAAAAAAACACATATTATTTGTTGTCTTTAGTCATTGTTTTTTTTATTTTCCTATTTTTTGCTCATGACCAAAAGGTATTTTTCCATTTAACATCTTCTTTAATGAATTAGATATTGGTCCAGAAAAGAAGACATGCTGCTGGTGGTCAGGAAGCGCTTCTGAAGACAGTATTATAAAGACAGTTATAGCTGCAAAGCTTAATAGAAAGGCTTTAGTTTTCACCTCACATGGGCAGGCCCATGGGAGTTTGTTTCCACACATAGAAAGGCAAACAGCTGAAATTAATAAATTGATGCTCTATGAAAAGGTAAAATATTATGAAAATGTCTGGTTCTTATAGAATTCATTTAATCTGCTGGTCATGTGAAAATATCTCATGCAGTTTATGTGGACTTTATGTCACTGCAAAACTATCAGAATTTATTTGGAAAAACATTGTATCAGCATGTTAGGCTTAAAATAATTGTAGCCAAGTGCTAATGATACAAACTATTGAAGGTTTTAAAAAATGTACTATACCCGCCATGCTTTCTATAGTCATCAAGTAGTTCTATAATGTAGAGAATACAATTTACTTAGTTGTATAGAAGATAATTTAATACTTAAGTGAAAGTTTGGAAATGAAATTCAACCTTATAGCTATTTAACTTTCATCACTACTCAAAGTCTACATCTATTGAGATTTATGTATGTTAAAAGATGCTTTTCTTAGGTACTAACTTTGCTAGTAAGAAGCTAGCAGATAATGATAAGTATACATGTGCTTCCCATAGAAATGATTCAAGTTTCAAAATCTAACAGCATATGCTAGAATAAAGTCTTCACATGTCTCTTTCTCATGTATTCATTTTCATATATTGATTTTCAAATCAAGTATTCTAAGCTTTGTCTTATGTATGTTTTTATTGTTGATTCATTTTTAAGGGAATTTTAATTTAGATTCCAGTTTAGATATAGGGTTATGAATTCTTCCTCAGATACTCCATGGTATAAATGAACAGAACCAAAAAAATATGGAGATTTATAAAATTCATCAATGTGGAAGTTAGTGAATAGAAACAGGATCATCTTTTAAACTGAGGAATCATTTCCATATATAGTGGAATTAAAAGACTATAAGAATAAATTGTGCGTTAACAAATCATTTCCTTGCTCAAATGAAGGTGCACTAGAGTATAAAACAAAGGCATGCATGTCTAAAGAACCCATTCTTGTCCTACTGTGAGTGACACTGTATGGAAACTTGTCTGAATGAGAGAACATGGAAATCATCTCATTTATATCCCATTCCCTAATTGTGAATCAGCATTATCATCAGAGTTAGAGAAGAAACTGAATCCATTTTTGTATCTAACTACATTTTTCTGACCCCTTCATCTTGGATATTTAAAGGTTAAGTGATTTAAAAAAAGAAGAGCATCAAAGAAGAAATTATTACCCAAACTTATAGTTATAGAGCAACTATCAGGCTTCAATTGACATGCACAGAAAACAATATTCTGATCCACAAAATAAGAAAAAAAGTGGAACATACTGTACTTCACCCTAATTCTATTTCTTACTTGTGCAGCTAGTTCACTGTAAACTGTAGAGAAAAACAAAATAAGACCCCAAAGGGATATGAGTTATTAGAACAGAGTAGGATGTAGCAGACAGAACCTCAGGGGAAGAAAGATTTCAGTATATATAAAACTAATTGTAAACAAGGCACACTGAATGCAATTACCTCCAGGAAATACTACTACATCTTCTTCCTCTAAGAATGTTGATTGACAGAAATGACCACTTAAACCCTTAACACTAGGAAAAAAAAGACTAATTATAAGGGATAAAATAAATGAGGCAAAAAATTTATATAGCTTCTCCCCCATTCAAATTAAAAAAAATATATATATATACAGAGACTATAATCTAAAAGGAGAATAAAAAATGTGAACTATGTAAAAACTCATAGTGGCCCAACTTCATAAAGTGCATATCTAAAGTAAATATTTATACATTTAAATTTTTATTGACTTACTTATTTCAATCATTTTTAATTTGCATTTTTAAGCTTTAACTGGTTGATTCTAGGATATAGTGATAATGTAGTAAGCAAAATCGACATAATACTTCTTGCAGGAAATTTTCCTTTTGGATAAACATATGAATGTACAAGAGTAACTATGGCAAGGTCCATAAAGCAGGGATAATATTCTAAGTATATAAAGGAATGATTCAACATTCCTTGTGATAAGAGAAAACTTCCCTATAGTCGAATTTTGTGCTACAAAATGATGGGATGTAATTCTGTAACTAAGGGAGAAAAAAAATTACAGACATGAAAAATCATGTAGCAGAGACAGGATGGGAGACACTTGAATCTAGAAATGAACTTAGTAACTGAAGATAGTCAACCACAGCAACTTATAATAAGAACATTTTAGCAACAGCTTCAAACCCTTAAAAATATTTAAAATATGAATGTTAACTTGATTATACAGAAGTGTCTTCCAGTTAGAAGAAAAAATGGCATTTAAAAGTTTGGATAAAATATTTTAAAAAATGATCTTCAGAAATTCATGAAATATCTGAATGGGAACTTAGCAGCATGTGATAGAAGAAAAGAAAAATGAAAATCCTGAAATGTAAACAGCACATTCAGAGTAGGATATTTGAAGTGAGATTTTGATGGCTTTAAAATAAATAGAATTTAACATCATACTAATGTTTATCTACAGTTGTTTCCAACTTCAAGATAAGAATGATCTAGAAGTGAACCACTAGCACTCTTATTTTTCCTAGGAGACCAAGAGGAGGTCTGCTTTATCATACAGAATAGTGAAGAGTCTATGAGAAAAAAGGCTCAAAAATATATTAATTTAAAATTTTTTCATGCCCCAAAGCATCTATATATGTGAAATGAAAACATGTGGTACTAAAAATGGGCAAATTTTAAACCATAGTGTGAAAGTTTTAACAAATTCTTGGTCATTAATAAAATGATGTATGAAGGTTAAAATTTAACAAAGATTTAAAAAAATCTAAACACAATTACACAAATTAACATATATAAAACCCTCTTTTCAAGAATTTCAGTATGTTTCTTTTTTTAAAAAAAGTCTGATTTGTAAATCTTATGCTCTCTGCATTCAACAATTGCAAATAAATTTGAAATATTCAAAACTGTATAGAGCTTTTTCTCTGTACATAATAAAATTAAGAAAGAAACCAACTGCAAAATAAGTAATGAGCATATTCTCAAACAGTAAGAAAATAAATAATTTAGAAGGCAGGATAGGAAGAATTACTCTATGGACACACTGATTCAATAGCAATACTCAAAACAATTCTCTTGGTCTAAAATTTTACAACCAGTTGAGAAGATCCAGCACCTCACATAACTATGAATCCTGATCCACTAAAACAGTAGGAAAATTTAAAGCTCATTCTCCATAGTATCTTCTCCTGTTATATCACACAAGTGGGGCAGAAATCACCATGCCAACTTTCTCTCTGGGGAGAGAGAACTGGACAGTATATCCAACATTCTGAGATTTCAGGGGACTACCTGAAGGACTTGTTTCTGTCTTGCCTCAATCTAGTACTTCTAGGAAAAGACTTCAAGTTGGTAGACACTGAGAAGAAAGGTGATGGTTTTATAAATACAGTGGGCCTCTCCCTCTGGATCCACAGAAAACGAGTGACTGAAATCTTGCAAATCCCAGTTTCTCTATGGCAAGGGGAAAAGTAGAACATTCCATAATATTATGGCTTTTGGAAGGGCTTCCTGAAGGACTTTCTTCTGGGCCACTTGTCTTGGAGCATTAACAGAACTTGGAATACTCGAAATGCCTGGGGACAGCTTAGAAACAAAAGTTTGGAATAGCACACACACTGCCAGAGCCTATCATCTGTCCTCATGGGATAGGATCTGGAAACATCATATTCCCCTCACATCTTCATGAGGACAGGAAGAGAGAACTGAAATACACATCCAACAATCATATTTGAAGATATTTTCCTTCTGTCTCATCAGTTTCAGACTTCTGATGGGATCAAGATCAGCCGAGATACCTGAGAGGGTCCTGACAAGACATTCATGGTGCTAGTGTCCAGAGGAACTGCAGCAATGCAGCGAGACCACTGAAAGAACAAGACATCACACAATCTTGAGAAAGGAAATAGGCTAAATCATCTAACTGGTGAAGAAAATTCACTGAAACTAAGGCTTAGTTTTCTGAGTAGTTCAACAAATTTCATAAATTTTTAGCTAGACAAAGAAAAAAGTTAAAATGAATGGAATTTAAAAAAAGGAGATCTTACAGCTGAAGTCACAGAAATAAAAAAGAATTCTGACATACATAAGAACAATCATATGGGAATAATTTCAATAACCTAGAGGTAAATTTCTATACATGTCAATTTGGGGTTCAGTAATTAAGAAAGAAGAAATCTAAATAGATTATAAATAGAGTAGTAATGGTACTTAATTAAAAATCTCAAACAGAAGCTCAAAGAAATAATTTAAATATCCCACTATTACTCCAGTCAACATATGGAAAAACACCAAAATGTTCATCAATGGATGAATGAATAAAGAAAATGTGTTATACAAAATACCAGAATATTACTTAGCTTTAACATAACTATTTAAAAGAGAGAATGAATGAAGAGAAATGGGACAATCTGAAGGATGAAAAAGAGGATCACATTAAACATGCTAAAATATTTTACTGAAAAAGAATATAATTGAGGAACGATATACTAACATAATTGAATTTTTTAATCGAGAATTGACTTATGGAGAAATAGAAAACTTGAGCATTCCTATAACTAAATATTGAATTGCCTAAGTCCCTTGTCCTACTACCAGAGCCCTAATTTACTTTATTAGAAATTTCTGCTAAATATTCAGGGAATAGTTACTGTCTTACACATTTGCTTTTCAGCAATATAAAAACAAGAGTATGTATCTGTTCATTTTGTATTAGTATCACAACAAAAGAAAAATTACAGGCAGTTCTCCTCCATGGACATAATTGTAAATATATATGTAAATAAAATACCTAAAAATTATAATACTTTAAGATATATAGAAAAGCACTGTCATGTTCAATAACTTAATTGAAAAGAGATCAACGAAGTAGCTATCTTTAGAGGTATGGTAACTGCAATCCTATGGGACTACAGGTATAATTCAGTGATTTGAAGGGAAGGAACACCAGAAGCCAATTCAACCTCTGAGTTTAAAAAGTCCTGGCAAGATCTGTAGTGGTAAGGCTGAAATGGAGCTCAGATGTACAGCATTTGCCTAGCATGTGCAAAGCCCTGGGCCCAGTCCTCAGCACCACAGAAGAAAAACAATAATTTAAACTCCTTAATGCTGACAGAGCAGTTGTCTTACATGAACTATAACTGCAGCTAGAACACTGTAGGCACTGATGTGACCTCACACTGGAAGGAGAGCAAAGACAAGAATAATTCTCAACACCTCCATTTCAACTGTACCTTCAAAATTTTATTTATTTGAAGAAATAAAAATATTTCAGATGAAATATATCAAAATATGTATAAACAATGCTAAAAAAGAGCATATTTTATTCATTTTATTTTTTAAATACATGACAGCAGAATGCATCACAATTCTTATTACACATATAGAGCAATTTTTCATACCTCTGTTTGTGTATAAAGTATGTTAACATCAATTCATGTCTTCATACATGTACTCTGTATAATGATTTCTATCATATTCTACCATCCTTGCTAATCCCCTGCCCCCTCCATTTCCCTCCCACCCCACTTCCCTATCTAGAATTCATCTATTCCTCCCATGTTCTCGCTCCCTATTCCACTATTAGTCAGCCTCCTTATATCAGAGAAAACATTTGACATTTGTTTGTTTTTTTTCTTTTTCTTTTTTTGGACTGGCTAACTTCATTTAGCATTATCTTTTCCAATGCCATGATTTTATTCTCTTTTATTGCTGAGTAAAATTCCATTGTGTATATATGCCAAATTTTTTTTAATCCATTCATCCGCTAAAGAGCATCTAGCTTGGCTCCACAGTTTAGCTATTGTGAATTGTGCTGCTATAAACATTGACGTGGCTATGTCCCTGTGGTATGCTGTTTTTAAGTCCTTTGGGTATAATCCGAGGAAAGGGATAGCTGTGTCAAATGGTGATTCCATTCCCAGAGTTCCAAGGAATCTCCATACTGCTTTCCATACTGGCAGCACCAATTTGCAGTCCCACCAGCAATGTATGAGTGTACCTTTTTCCCCACATCCTCACCAACACTTACTGTTGTTTATCTTCATAATAGTTGCCATTCTAAAACAGAGCATTATTTATGATCATATTTTTGTAATTATAACTATACATCTCTTTATATTTTAATTTGAATATTATGGTTTTAATAGGAATTGGAGGCAAGATATTTTTAGATTCAGAGATATTTAATTTCTGAATTTTTGGTAAATTTTTTTTTTCCTAAAATGGGTACATAGTTTCCGATTTCTAGTATTTTGGCTCAGTGCTAACATCTATCTTAGACTGCAGCTGTAATTGTAGAAAACGATGACAGAAAAATTGGATCTTTAAAGGTGACACAGATAAACATTCAGTACTCAAAAGTTACTGGAAATTTAATAATGAAATATCAGTTTGACAATTGCCAAGGGAATGAGATTCAAAAATTGCCCAAACCCTGGGCACATGCATAAGGTGTGATTTCCTAGATCCAGGCAGAAAAGGAGGGAGTGATAAGGGAAATCTACTTAAAAGCAGAGCCAATCTGTGACTGCTTCTTAGTTCACCTAATGGAGATGGCAAAATAAAATCTCACAGGACTTGAAAATAGATCAGTAAAAGTTGCCCAATTTTTTTCCCCAAAGAGAGAAAAAATGAAGAGAAATGATCAGAACCTCATAAATTTGTTAGATTATATAAAGCAGTACAGTATTAGTATGATTGGGTACTCAAAAGGACAAATAAGAAATAGGTAGAAAGTATACGTGTTGATATATTGCTACAAATTTCTCACATTTGATAGAAAACAACTTTAAGATCATATTTTCTGTATGATTCCTTTACTTAAATATCCTAAAACACTGTAATTTTTTTAACATTGTAATCAATAATTTGTAACATTATAATCAATAATGTCAAGATGCAGAGATGGATATGTTAACTTGTTTGAACTTAGTAATTGTTTCACTATATGCATGTATATAACATCACCATTTTTCACACAGTAAGTGTGTAGTGTCAAAATAATAACAAAAAGCAGACCTTTCCTGACAGAGGAATGGATTCCAAAGGGACACTTTCTTGGAGGAGTGATGGGAATTAATTTGATGGTGATGGTGTTTTCACAAGTATATATTTCTATAAAAACTTCTGAATTATACACTTAAATGTTCTTGGCGCATGACATATAAATTAGACTTTAAATTACAAAAAATCAAATTACATAATTTGCAAGACAATGGCAGTTTATCCATATGGTTATTTAAGTAGGCTAATAAAATATATCATTTTTTCCCCTGGGGATTGAACCCAAGGGTCTTTTATCACTGAGATACATTCCCAGACCTTTTATTTTTAATTTTGAGACAGAGTTTCCCTAAGTTGCTTAGGGCTTTGATACATTGCTGAGGCCATCTTCAAACTTGCCATCCTCCTCCCTCACCCTCTTGAATTACTGGGTTTATAGGCTTGCACTACTGCACCCAGCCAGAATTTCTAATTTCCTCAATAATTGACTAAGTACCATCATATGAAATAACCAAGTTTGTTTTTAGCTAGTAGACTCTCTAAATTAAATAATAATAATTGGTTTTGATATTATCTGAAAACAGCTGTCACAATATAATTTTATTTATACTGCAAATTGCAAAATATTCTGTCCATCTCTTAAGTAAAATAATGTGCAAAGATATATACAAAGTTGGTAACTGCAATCTTAATAAAAGCAAAACCAGTAGAATAATTTAGTACTTACTAATAGAGAATCAGTTTATGAAAATGAAATGCTATAAAATAATGAGTATTGGTATGAAGTTCATGTTGCTGGTACTTGTTCTTTCATTGACAAATTATACAAACTTTCTGTTTACTTCTCTGTAAATTAAAATTAGTACATCTTAAATCAATCTCAGTGCCGAGTGACTTTCACAGTAATTTGATAATTCCCCATCTCATTACATGCCTGCACACTGCTTGCAACTAGTGGATGAACATCTAGAATTAAAGACAGATAATCTATAAAAATAACAAAACTGAAAGAAAAACCTCAAAAATCTAGCCAGAGTTACAAACAACAACAACAACAACAACAAAACTAATCCTAGCTGCTGTAGCTTTATTTACTGTTTCCCTTGTTATGATGTGGTCTGTCCCATTCAGATCAGTGCCTAAGCAATGACACATATTAATTTATGCCCTCAAAAATTAGTTACCATTAGCCTAAAAGTATTTGTTAATTTTGAGAAATTTCTCACACTTATCCATTAGCATTTACTGAGCAGAGTTGTATAATTGTTAAAAAGTGCATATGTATTCATGTTTGTAATGGTTACTGAGTTTCTACCATTTTGTGTGATAAGCATCAAATACAGTGAAAAAACAGAAGACTCAATTTCTGCTCTAAAAGAGTTTATCAACTTAGAGTATTTACATTTGGAAAAATAATTAAAATGTAATTAAAAATATATAAGAAGACATGTTTTCTGTTGGTATGTGAATAGACATGTGTATTTTTGTATATATACATGTATATGACATACACTACACACACACACACAAAAAAAAAAAAAAACACACCACCACCACCACCACTAAAAAATCCTCTGTGAATCAAGCAAACCTATGCCAATAATGGTAGGTAGGGTTTTTAAAAATCTAACAAAAAATATTTTAGAATTGGCTCTTGATGAATGATAAGCAAGGCAAGAAATTTTCCAGTGGGAGAAGAAAAAAATTACTATACAGAACATGAACAGGATGATATTTTCAGGACTTATAAAGTATTGATATGTGCAAATATTTTCACAGTGCATTTATCAGGATTACCAAGTTTCTTGCTAAAGAGGTATTTTGTTACATATTTACATAAACAATAATCCTGTAAACAATTTGTTCTAAGCTACTTTTCTCAATGATAATTTGAATCAATACATATTGCAGAATTTTTAATGGCCATTTGGAGCCTTGTAGATGGGAGAAATTGAACTCAAAACAATAACATATTTAGTTTTGTCATATGACTTAATGTTTATTTCCAGGTGTCTTCATGACTTTACTGGCAAATTATGTGATTAAATAAGCTTGATTAATGGGCCAAACATTTAACTTGATTTTTCTTTGTATGATTTGTTTAATTGTTTTTCTAAGTAGTCACAGGTGTATTAAGCTTTATTTTGTAGCTATTTTTTATAAGGGGTAGAATATAGAAAAATGGCAAAGTATTCAACTAAATTCTATGTACATGTATGGAATTGAGGTAAAGAGCATTGTTGACAACCTCTGAGACTAGCTATTATGAGGGCATACTTTCCCTGATCAAGTTCAGCTATAAATATATCAATAAAATCAGATAATGGAGTTCAAGAATTGCTTGAATGTAGAACTCTTCATCAATAAAGAAATTCATTAATAAATGTCAGTTCTCTCTCTCTCTCTTCTTGATTCTTGACAGGCATTCTGACAGCATTCAGAATAATGAAAGAACAGATATGCTTTATATGACTATATCATTACACCAGGAAGGAGGAGAAATTTAAATAAGACACTTTAAATATGGAAACTCTATTTAGAACCATGAGTGAGGAGATTTAAAGAACCCCAGAGATTATCTAGTCAAATATCCTTATTTCACAGATGAGAAAAGTAAAGTTCAGGGCTTTACGTGATTTCAACTGTGTAAATCACCCTGGACTTACAGTCCAGTGCAGCTTCAGTTGCTTCAGAATGCTTCCACATTTGGTTATAAAATATCTTCCATAATTTAAAATAGCACTACATGAAAATGCACATTCTAATGTGAAATATAATGTAACCACATAAAAGTATTACTAGTGTTCTTGGAACCATGACATTAAGCCACCTAATAAGAAGAAACCAATTTTTATCCAGCAGTCATCTCTGTATTCAAATGATATCAAAGGAACTTCCATTTTACAGTAACAATATATTCTTAAGTTTATTGTAAGATAAATTATTATATAGTATTTATCTGAGTTTGGAGGATAGACTTTAATGTGTTTCCTACTTTTTGAAAAAAGAAAATCAAAGAAAACAGATTAAATAATTTGCCCAGCATAAAATAAATTGAAAATGATAGACTTGGACTAGAACACTACTAATGCTCTTAATCACTACTTTGTAGCAGTCAAGTCTCTGAAGAAACCTTCCTGAGCCTTACCTCATGGACCTCAACTTACACATTGGGTGTGGCTGGCTGAGCACAGTACATTCTTTCTTTTTCTCTAAATGTTTGCAGTCTCTACAGTAAGCGTATTAAGTGATTAACCTGTGATCAAAATTCTTCCCAGAACTTCTGGTGGTTTAGAAAATTTAGGAATACAGAATGAGTTTTTAAATGTCTACTTCTCCCACATATTTTTGCTGAAAATGATCCAGTGTAGCAATGATGTTATGCAAACCTAAAACAGAGTTAAAGGAAATGTTTTGCAACAAATGCTATAAATTTATTATTAAAAATGAGAAAGCATGTTAAATCAATAATCTGTGCTTCCACCTCAAGAGACTACAAAAATAAGAAAAAATTCACCCAAAATAAAAGAGTATCGTAAAGTGTAGAAATTGGTGAAACTGAAAATAAAAATATACCAATATATTTAATCAATGAAACAAAATCAAATTTTTACAAAAGTATATAAAATAATAAGCCTCCCGAAAGTCTTATAAAAATAAAACAAGGAAAAGTAAAAATCATGTTTAGCTGATATAGCAATATTGCTACAGATCCCACTATTAAATTATACTATAAAAAAATTATGTGCTCTTAAATTAGAACATAAATGGGCAAGTACTTGAAAAACCATTAAGAATCAACATATAACCAAGATAAAAAATAGGTAACATATTTAACCCTAATCAATAAAGAACCCAAGTTGCAATTATGATTCTAGAAAAGACATCTAAACCTAAGTAATTTCACTGGAAAAGTAGAGCAAACTACTTGAAGAATAATTAGTAGCATTTTTTTCACAATATATTCTAGAAATATGTGGAGAATCAATTAATAAATATATGATTAAAAACAAGAAAAGAAAACCATATGCCTATAATGCTCATGAAATAATATACAAAAAGATCTCAATAAAATTTCAGCAATACAAATACAACAATGCATAAAAATTGTGCATCACAACCAAATGAATTTGTTCCATTGTTTCAATGTTTGTGAAATAAATCAATTTATTTCACCATATTAACATGATAAAGTAAACTAAAAGAGTGTGAATAGGTCAATTGAGATAAAACAATTCATCTGACAAAATCAAATACCTACTTAATTGTAAAGAAAAGTAAGGATGTAGGAATTCCTCAACTTAATAAAATAAATTTATAATTATCATCACAGTTAGTGTGGAAAACTGAATGGTTTCCACTCTGAGATCCAAACCAAGGTATGGATTATTGATATCTGCTCTCATTACTCTTGTTCAACATAGTACTAGGAATATGTTAATGGTGGAGACATACAAAATAAATGGAACAGAATACAGAAATAAGAAATATACTAGCACAATTACATCTAACTTGTTTTTGACAAGGGTACAAAAGAATTTCACTGAAAGAAAAAAATACAATTTCAACATATTATGCCAGAACAATTGGATATCTAAAGGAGGAGAATAAAGAACTTTAACTTAAATCTCACACCTTTTATGTAAATTAACCCAAAATATATTATGTATTTAAATGTACTATATAAAACTCTAAATCTTGAAGAACGCATAAGTAAAGAAAAAATTCTGAGATTCAGAGTTTGGCAAAGAATTCTTACATTTGACACTAAAACCTCAATACATAAAAAAGAAATTTTAAAGCTAAATATCATCAAAATTAAAATATTTGCTTTTAGGAAAGTCCACATGAAGAGGACAGAAAAACAAGATTGAAATGGAGAGAAAGTATTTGTAAACTATATATGCAAAACAGGCTTATTTTATAGAATACATAAAGAATTACTAAAACTAAACAGAAAAGAACAAACAATTCAGTTAAAAGACATTTGCCGGAGTTGGGCTGCAGCAAAATAACCGGGGGGGTGACGAACAACTTGTGTAGATTGATACAGCAGGAGTAGGAGCCGTTTATTGCAGGACAGGAGCAGTATTTATACATTCCACACAGCTTATCTAATTAGCATAAACTAGATACATCAGTCAACCAATAAGAAATCTCCACACTTAATGGCTCGCTGGTGTTATTTCACAAACCACTCCCTCTGGCATTTTGCCAGGCGCCATCCAGACTTCTTTACAGACTCTAACATTTCTCTGGCAAAATGCCAGGCGCCATCCTGACTTGTTTACAGACTCTAACAGACATTAACAGACATTTCACTATAGAAGATACACAGATGGCAAATAAGCATTTAAAAAACAATCAACATCATTAACCATGAGGGAAATGCAAATAAAATCACAATGATATATCATACACACCTATCAGAATGGCTAAAATATAAAAATAGTAATAATGTCACATTCTGGCAAGGATATGGAAAACATAGATTGTTCATACATTGTAGGTGGCAATATAAAATGTTACAGCCACTCTGGGAAAGTCATTTGATAATTTCTTTTAAAACTAAACATGTACAATTACACAAACCAACAATTTGCACTTTGGATATTTTCCTAGAGAAGTAAAATAGTATACTCACACAAATACTTTTAAGCAAATATTCATGTAAGCTTTACTGACATGAACATGTAATAGGCAGCACTAGAAATAATTCAGATGTCCTATAGAGCACATAAATGGAAAAACAAATGATATTTACATAGTGCAGAATACTACTTGCAACAAAACCAAATTAACTATTGATACATGCAAAGACTTGCTTGATTCTACTAAAAGTTATGGTGAGTTAAAAGAGACTGGATATTATATGCTGCATTTGTTTATTCAGATAGCATTTTGAAATGGAGAACAGATTTATGGTCTTTAGAGACTTGAGTTATGGGAGACAGGGAGGCAGGGGTGTTGCTATAGTTATAGAAGGACTACAAGCAGCATCCTTGTGGTGATGCCACTGTTGGGATTCTTGACAATGTTAGAGGATTCACAAACCTACATGAGAAACACAATTGTATAAAAGTAAGTATCATACCCACCCTAACACCATTTAGGTCAAGGATGGACTGCATATAGGATGGCAGTCTCAAGACTAAAATGGCACTGAAAAATTCCTACTGCTTAGTGGGTCTTTAATGCAAATGTCAAGTGCTGTGTGGAGCAGGTTTGTAAACAAACCTGTCAATCACATAAAAGTATTGCACATAAATCATGTACAGCCCATAATACTTGATAATAAAAATAAACAGTTTGCCTGTCTACGTATTTACTATACTATACATTTTACTGTTGTTTTAGAATGTTTCTTCTAGTTACAAGAAAAGCTGACGGTAATCCTGAGGAAGTGGGAGGCAGCAGCACCCCATGAGTGGTGCTTACTGTGCCTCTTGATTGCATCAAGGGACCACATTGACTGGCCCTTGCCATCTGGGCTTGTATAAATACGATCCATGATGTTTGCACAATGATGAAATTTCCTAATCACAACATTTTTCAGAATATATCATTGTCATTAAGCAATACATTTTAGTTCTATCTGAGTGTGTGCATTTATGTATATAAAATGGAGTACAAGGTGGAGAAGTATAAATAAGATTAGTATATTGGGTCCATGTCAACATCCTGTATTTTTTTAGTATACTATAGGTTTGCAAAATATTACCAGTGGGGGAAATCTAATAAAATGTACTGGGGAATCTATTTCTCACAACTGTATATTCATCTAAATTTATTTCAATAAATCTTTGAGTTTTTAAAGAGAATAAAATACTGATTATAGTAATAAGAATCTTAAAAACCTCAAGTGGAAAAAGTCAGAAAAGAAACAGGAGGTAAGCATTTGCCTAGGTCTGGGAGAGTGCAGGCATAGAAGGTGGATAGCCAATGGTTGTGTTTTTTTTTTTTTTTTTTACAAGGTGATAAACATGTTCTAAATTTAGATTGTGGCGGATATACTAAAAACCACTGAGTTGTAGGCTTCAAATGAATGAATTTTATGGTGCATTCATTATATCTCAGAAAAGCTCTTAAAAAAAGAATCAGAGACATTTAATTTCTGTGTCAAGATTTTCTTATTCTCACAAATTGTTGTAGCAGAGATTTTTGCCCCCATTTGAACAGACTCTCCACATTTAAGCATGTGTCTTAACAACTTTTGATTTCTCCTGGTGAATAGACTGAACTGAATAAAACTCTGGGAGTGAATTGTGAAGCCAAATGTTCAATGTATGAGATACTGAAATGGCTTCTATAATAAAACTTCCATTTGCACCTCCTCAACTGGCCCATGTTTTGCCCATCTGTTGGGCTGTTCTGCTTGTTCCTGCCTACTTTCTCCTTAGGCAAACCTTCCTTTATCTGTTCTCCTATCAATTGAACCTGATCTGTTTCAGAGCTCTAGAAATTGTCCCATTTTTCTTTTGTTTCATTTTTCCAAAATAAAACATTGTTTTCTTATCTGACCCTCAACTATCAGACAGGTTGTTATGTGAAGTCCATTGTTTAGGAGTGTTCAAGAAATCAATGGTATTTAAATATCCAACTACTTTTCTTTGGTGCTCTTAATCTGTAAAGAGGTATACTTAAGAAAAAAAAAAAGCCAGTTGAAGCATCATTTTAAAAAGTGAAGAAGGAACTAATGGTGAGTTACAGAAAAAGTAAATTTACCTATTGTCTAGAATGAGATTATAGAAAGTACTTTTTTTTTCCAGGAGGAAGAATGACTATTGTTCCAAAGAATGTTACATCATAAAAAATTTTGCTCATTTTAAGCACACAATTCAATGGTTTTGAGTATATTCACATAATATGGATTAGCATACATGTGATCTTCATGTGGAGTTATGATAAAAAATATGGTCAATACTACTATAATTTAATGCCACTCTCTTAATTTCTGCTAGAGCAACTTGTGGTTTTATTTACCATCAGCCCTTTTAAAATCAGTGCAAATATTAACACAGTGGAAAGGGCAAATACTAAATAATACTTAGTCTTATTTTGGAAAGAAATTTGACCTGAAAGGTACCTGAAAGAGTCTAGATAACTCCAACTGTTCTAGGTGTCATGATTAGAGAACACTGCCATGCTCTACTTCCAGCGAGTGACAAAGTATTCCATTTAAATGGCTAGATAAGTATGAAGTAGATGAATTCAAAGCAGATGACAATTGGCTTTTACAATACAAGATTTCTGTTTTATGACATTAAAAATCAAATTATAATGAATTCATGCTCCTAAACTAAGTATGATTATTTTATTTTTCCCTGTAAAATAATTAATAGCTTTTAAGGAGATAATGTGAACTCAGACATATAATTTAAGATTTAATTTCACACACACACACACACACACACACACACAGAGTCTTTTTTGTTTATTTGTTTTGAGACAGGGTCTTGAGAAGTTTCACAACTTGGCATCAAACTTGCAATTCTCCTGTCTCAGCTTCCCGAGTTGCTGGGTTAACTGAACTACATCATGTGGTTTATGTGCTTTTTAATTCATTAGAATAGAATTTAATCTTTTGATATTGTTCTTCCTATGATATTAAAAATCAGGGTTTTTTCCTTATAAATAAGATAATATGTAGTAATTATCACTTAAAATTTACATACCGAAGTCTTTGAAACAGTGTTTTAAAACATGCTTGAACCTTTTGAGCAATGGCAATTTGCTATAATTTGAGTTTAAGATCAATGTTTCATCAGCTTTTTGGAACTTAATGATATAAACAAAATGAAAAATTAAAATAATTTCAGTTATTTAACCT
Source organism: Marmota monax (assembly GCF_021218885.2). NCBI lineage: Eukaryota > Metazoa > Chordata > Mammalia > Rodentia > Sciuridae > Marmota > Marmota monax. The sequence goes on along the minus strand of NW_026694256.1, from coordinate 2,120,613 downwards.
AACTTTAATTTTGTGTCATATAGGATGATGGACATTTATTACTCATTTACAAAATAATGAAAATCTAATAGCTTTAACCATCCTAGCCTCCAGTTATGAAAAATGTAGGTGTAGATAAATCTAATGGGTTTATGTGCAATTAGGACACTGTAATAAACTAATATGTTTGAAATTCTGGTTTGCCTTTTTGTTGTGCTCTCAAAGTGATTGCTTTAGGCAGGTGCACCTACTCTTTAGAAGTACAATAAAGCATGCTCTAGCTAGAAAAGGGGCTGTCACTTTCTGGGAACATGAAACAGATAAAGAGCCAAGGGATGCTTTCAGGTGGAGATGAAAGTCACAAAGTGTGTGAATTACAAACAACAGATCCATTTATCTTTGTCCTTTTACACCTGGACAGAAATGGGAAGAGCCATCTGTCATAACTGCATGCAATGCAATAAAGGACATTTTGTTTATCTGTGAATAAATTAAATGGACTTGGATGGGATTTTAATGGAAATATGCACAGCTGAGATTTTTAAACAATCAAGTTTGGCATTTCCTTCAACAAGCTTTTGATGGGCCTCTTTAGAGGACAATTCTCCTTGAGAATTGTCCTTTCTTCCTTTTCTTCTTGCAATATGGACATTCAGCCATTTTTTTTTCTTTCTAATATTGTTACATTCTGAGTCAGTAGAAAATTATAAAAAAGTTCCAACCAGTCTCTACCATAAAAGCTGTGACTGCAATAGATAAATACGATGACAAAAATATGATTCTTTTTGAAATGGTTAGAATGGATTTTCAGCTAAATTGATGACTAATGTATTTTTTATAAACTGACATACTATTTGAGTAAATAAATCATTCATTGTAAAATACTATACCAATTCTTGGCACTTCTTTTTCAATTTTTCCCTTCAATGATTAAGGCATCAATCTGTAGGAAAAGAGAAAATCATATTCTTTCAAAAATTTACTAAGTTTTTCTTTCTTTATTTTTTGATTAAGAACAAATTGGAGGAATAAAAATGACAAATATTAAAATAACATAAAAATCAATGAGGACGTGAAATACAACTTATAAATATTATGTTTATCTTTGGAAGTAGCGATATATTGTCTTTAAAATTATAATCATGTGAAAATTGGATATTAGGATATCTAATTCCAAGTGAGTAGGAAAACAATCTTGATAAAGCTGAGAAACACTCACAGAAATGAGATATTAGTGTGAATAATTTGTTATAAAATGCATCGATGTTTATAATTATATGCATTGGACTCCATAATCATATAAGTTGTACTAAAGTGAACCACACAAAGAAGAGAAATTTAAGTTCACATTGGCGTTTTATTTGGAGATTTTGTTTAAATCAATAAGATTTAGAATTAAGATAACTCTTACCTTCTTGAGATGTCTTGAAACATTAAAAATACACTAAGACTGGAATTTCCTAAAGAAGAAAGAATCTCAGAAAAGTCAATCTTCCCTAAGCATAATTAGAATGCTTACAAAAATGATAAAAATCAACAATTTCATGAAGCTAAAAATAGCCAAAACATTAATTATCTGAGGAGCATTTATTCAACAAAAGTGGCTGAATTGGTGTAAGAACAGTTGAGGATTATTGCATTTTAAATTGCCATCGTTTTCTCCCCAGTTCAATGGTAGTCTATAAAACTACAGCTTTACAACAGTGGTAATTATGAAAAATAGTTATCTTTCCTTTCTTGGGGAATGGGCAGACAGGTAAAGAACTTCTCACAAAGAATAATCCCGGAACGTATTTCCTATTTGATGTGCCTGACTCTCTCTGCAATTGCAATATTGTTATGACTTGTCTTGTCTTGATGTGACTTTGAACTTACTCAATAAGAAGAGTCTTATCCTTAAGGTTTTTGTCAAAAACAATAAAAAAAACCTGAGAATGAAAGGTCTCTAAGGGGCCTAGAAAAGTTGAAACATACCCTGTAGAACTAGGAATCTATGTGCATCTTCCCAGCCAAGAAAGAACAGAAAAGTGCTTGTCAACTGTAGCATACATGGAGATCATTCGCACAGACATGGGGGAGCCTGATCCTGAGTTTTAACATGCCGAATATGAAAGCATATCTAGCCACTAGGAGACCCTTGTAACAGGCTTTTAGGTTTAAGGCATTAAAGGAAATCTCAGCCTAATATTAGCTGATTCCAAAACTAACCAGAGACTTCAGTGACAGTTCAGAATGGGGAATACTTCTATGAAGTTCGTCACAGAAAACACACACACACACACAGAGAGAGAGAGAGAGAGAGAGAGAGAGAGAGAGAGAGAGAGAGAGAAGAGAGAGCGAGCAAGAGAAGTAATAACAGCTATAACAAAGATGACTAAAAGCAGCCACAACAACAAACATTGGGGAGGGGAGGAATTTAATTTGGAAAGTTTCTACATTTGTTTACTTGAAATATGTTTTTAATTACCTGCCCCCCCCAAAAAAAAAGATGACACATAGATTAGGAATTATGGACTATGCATAATGAGAGAAAGAAGTGAGTAGAAACGGTTAAACTACTACTGTAACTAAGGTAGAATACATAAAATGAATCGTATCTGTAGCAGTAAAGTATGAGAATGATATCGCACTAAAGGGAGATGAGCAATTAAAACATAGAAATTATTAAAAATAACATAATAGAAATTTTAAGATTGGAAAATACAATAAGTAGAATAAAAATATCTCCAGGTGGGCTCAGCAAATATAAATTGGCCAAAGAAAAATCAATTAGCTTGAAAAAGTTCAATTGACAACATCTGCTCTAAGGAGCAGATATTTTAAAAATGGGAAAAGAAAAAAATAACACTTTATAAATGTCAATCCATGAAGAAGATAATGTTAAAACCACATTTTCACCTATGTTGCCTCAAAATAAATGTAGCCAAAATGAACAGCTATTTTTATTCATGCATATTATTTATACATTTTCACCCACAATATCCCCCTTGCCCTTACCTTCTATCTCCCCTTTTTAATTCCTCCCCCTTCCCCAATCCATTTCCTCTTCTCTTAGTCTCCCTCTTTGCTTTCCTGTAGATTTATTTTCTTTTTAGTTTTCATATAAAGAAAGCATGCAATACTAGTCTTTCTGAATCTGACTTATTTCACTTGCATGATGAACGATTTCCAGTGCCATCCACTTTTCTGAAAATGTCATAATTCCATTCTTATTTAGAGCTGAATAATAATGTATTACCTACCTACACCACATTTTCTCCATCTAATTTTTTGTTGTTGTTGTTGATGGTCACCTAGTTTGATTCCATGACTTGGCTATTATAAATTGTATCATAATAAACATGTCTATAGTATGTAGTTATATCTACAAAATGATGACTTTAATTCCCTTGTGTATATACCAAAAAAGAAATGGTAGACTGGATCATATGGTAGTTCTATGTTTAGCTTTTCCAGGAGGTTCCATATGGATTTACACAGTCACTGTACTAATTTACATTTCTAACAATAGTGTCCATGTTCATTTTTCCTACATTCTTGCCAATATTTCATTTTTGTACTTTTTATGATAGTCATTCTGACTGAGGTGAGATAAAGTCTCAGTGTCATATTGACTTGTATTTTCTTAATGGTTAAAGACGTTGAGCAACTTTTCATATAATCATTGGTCATTTGTACTTCTTTTTTCTTGGTAAGTGTTCAGTTTATTCATTTATTGATTTGTTTGATTTCACCTTGTTTTATTTGCTATAAAGTTTTTTGAGTTCTTTATATTTTTATTCTGGATATTAATTATCTGTCATAAGAGAAGCTGGCAAAGATTTTCTCCCCTTCTGTAGGTTGTCTCTTTATCTATTGTTTTCTTTACTGTGAAGAAGGCTTATTTATTTATTTATTTATTTTTATTTGTTGGTTCTTGCTATTATTTCTTTGAGTCCTATTCAAGAAGTTTTTGCCTATATCTTGACATGTTCCTCTATGTTGTCCTATAGCAGTTTCAAAGTTTGAGTGCTTATACTTAGATTTTTTTTTATTCGGTTTGAATTAATTTTTGTAGAGCATGTGAGATAAGGGCCTAGTCACAGTCTTCTACACAGCGATATCCAGTTCTCCCAGAACCATTTGCTTAAGGACTATCTTTTCTCCAACCTGTTTTCAGCACCTTTGTAAAGAATCAGGTTGCTATAGCTGCATGAGTTTATTTTGATGTCCTTTTTTATTCACTGGTTTATGTGTCTGTTTTTATGCTAGTCCAATGAAGTTGTTAATATTATGTTTTCTGACAGTTATTGTTCTAAACTTTGAATTTTAGATAGAATATGGAATATTTTAAGAATAATTTGAATTCTCTTAAATTCATGCAATTTTAATTAGTTTTAACCTAATGCTAACTTCTTATATGCATAAGAATAAGAATGCTGAGAAACAATGTAAGAAAATTAAATCATGTACTTTATAGAATCTAAAATACAAATAAAATGCTACAACAATGAGATATAATTATGACTAGTTAGGACAAAAAAGCAAAACTGCAATAACATTGATCAGCAATAAAAAGTCAAGTGAATAACTAGAAATGCCTGAGAAAACTATTGTACTTGAATTTCTTTTACTACTTCTCCATTGTAAATAGAGAAAAACAAATATTTTGTTTTTAAGAATAGGGCACTAAAGTAGAAAAGCAAAACATAGGAAATAGATGATAATATAGGTGAGCACATAAAAACAGTGAGGCTTTTTTTCTTAGAAGTTACATCTTTCTCATTCCACCTTTTACAAAAATGCCCTTCAGAATCAAAGAAAGATAATTTCTAAAAAGTGTAAATATTTAAAATTTATAGGCCATTATTAATGCCATGTTCTGTTTTAAATATCCCATACACATACACAGCAATTGATTTAAGCCTCATGATAACACTGTGAAAGTAGTACATCATCTTTAATTTTTACATGTGAAAATCATAGTTCACTGAGTTTAACTAATTTGCCCAACATTATACAGCTAGCACTTTGTAAAACCAGGATGTGAACACAGTCCTAGAACTCAGCTGCTTATTCGAAGCATTGCCTTTTAAAATATACTGGGGGCTGGGGGTGTGGCTCAAGCGGTAGCGCGCTCGCCTGGCATGCGTGCGGCCCGGGTTCGATCCTCAGCACCACATACAAACAAAGATGTTGTGTCCGCCGAGAATTAAAATAAATAAATAAATATTTAAAAATAAATAAATAAATAAAATATACTGGGAGCTTTTGTATTCTGCAGTTAAGTATGGGCATTTCTCCAGATTGATCATTGGATTTAGTGGTTTTATACTGGAAGATATTGTTTTATTTTACAAACTTTGAAAGGGTAAAGACATAATTGGAATGGATGAATACTTTATAAATAATAATTAATATATTTTGCAGCACTTTGTTTTGATACAAAGCCCCAGTGTTAACTGTCAGAAAACTACTAACTTAATATTTACTGTACATATTACCATATCTCCTTGCCCCACAGGATTTTTCCTAACCAGTTTATCTTTCTGAATTCATAAGTTTCTGAGTCCTTATCTGATTTTTGTATCAGATATTTTTGTATATTGTTACATTGTTAAGGTGACTTTGAATTCAACCTATGCTCATTTTTACATTTTTTAATGAAGTCGAAAAACAGGAGGATACTCTTTATGAAAGTGTGACATTTCCTTGTGTGACCCTGTAATTGCATTGTCTATTAAAGAGGCTAACCTTAGTTTTCTGATTCTATGAGAAATCAACAACATTAAAATTAAATCATTTTTTTTAACTAGGGAAAACTGAGGTTTAACATTACACATAAAGCTATATGGAGAAAAATTTCAAACATGTGAATTAGAACAAGGAAATCAATGAGGCAAACAAGTGACCAAATAATATGAAGGAAAATAATTAAAATATATTTTAATTAGATTAAACATATTAACATTTCATGAGAACTATTTTCTTGAACATACTGTTGTCTTACAATGAAGGACTATGAACTGAGTTAATAACTTTTCTTGGATAGTCAAATTTAAATGAAAAATGATTCTTCTGATGAAAGAATTTCCATTCTAAGATAATTTGTTAATTTGTTTGTTTTTGCTGCTGGGCTACTTTGTGAGTCCAGAGATAAATGATTAACCCAGCATACTGATGAAAACTTTGTCTTACTTTTTAAATTAATGCTAATTTTATTTCAAATTTTATACCCATAAGGAAAAATAATTATCCTACTGTCAATGCTACGTTTATTATCAATGTGAAATATCTCCATTGGAAAAGATGCAGCATGGCTTACTATTTTCACCCTTTTGACATTAGATTTCAGCTATAAAAATAATTATCTTTTAGTTATACACCTCTCAAATTAGAATGAAGTAAAAGTCATAAGTTTAGGATTAGAAAATTGATATTATACACTTTTAGAACACTAATCAACTTGTGTGTCGTGAACATCCTAAATTCTACATAGGAATTTTAAATATTTCTTTAAGTCGCTCCCAAATTGGTAACAATGATATAATCTCTGACAAAGCAATGATATGATATCAAATTTACCAACAAATATTTTGTTTTCAAGCAAAAATTTCTCATTATATTCTATAGAATTTTGTGACATATCCTCATTAGTGTAACGCTAACTCATAAACACATCCAGAGACTATCCAGGTAGATCTAGAATGCATTACAGCTATGCCAAGTTGAACCTTGAAGTCCTCTATGTTGAAGCTCCCTCTGAACTAAAGCAGATCTACACTTCCAGTACAATTTCTTAAAACAGGTATTTTATGAGTTTCCTCTAAAAGATACACATTGATACACCATGAGAGAAGAGGAAAATGAAAGAGAAAAACAAGACAGGAGGGAAAATTAGATTTTGAACATATAAAATAAAACTTACCAACAAATATCTCAAAGATATTTACAATAGAGAAGTAGTAAAAGAAATTCAAGTACACATTTTTTATTATAATCTGAATTAACTAAGGCATATTTTTGTTTTTCATAATTTATAGAATACTAAATTATAAAATTGTCTTTAGTAATACTATATGTTTATTTGTCTAATTCTAATCCTAAACAATATCTATCTATCTTTGTCAGTTATTTCTCTTTTTTTTCCTCTTGTGATTGTAACATAAACTTATTTTTAAAATTCTGTAAGAGGTTTCAACATCTCATCTTAATTTAGGATAATTTTAAGCCATCCATTGCCATGGTATAGTGGAATGAATTTGCACCTAAATCTCACTGAGCACAAGAAAAATATGTTACATAATAGATGACTTTTAAAAAAGGATGATTAAAACCCCAAACTCAGTGACATCAAACAAAGAATGCACATAATCACCCATGCCTCTTACAGACAGCTCTTAGTATTGAACAGTTCCTTCTGTCACACCCTCCCAACACAGAATAAAAATAAATAGAAAAAAAAGTAAGGAGCACCATCACATTTTATTAAGTGCACAGTAGGTGATAACTTTGCAACTTTACAGATGAGAAGAATCAGAGAAAATGGTCAATGATACTAAGATGATTTCTGTAGAATTGAGAAGAAAAAAATTAACTATAAGTGCTATAGTATTCATACAGCATGCATTATTTTAGGTAATAACAGTTTTGTATTCCTCGAATAGTATTTCACTCTTCAAATGCATTTTTTATACTATAGCAATAAACATGGAATGAATATAGCAGATAATAAAAGAGATGTCCCTTTTCAATAATTATCTTCAAAGCAACAGGATACAATAAGCAATTAAAATGAAAGAGAATGTAAAGGTAATTTAAATAAAGGATGAATCCAAGATGTTTAAATAAGTTCATGCTATCAATACTTAACCTTAAGATAAGTTTCCACTTGTTTTTAGAATTTTTGAAAATATTTTTGGTCTTCTTTCTATCAAAATATATTAGGTTCACTTGCATCCCATAGAAACATCTGGAGAGGAAGAGATGCAAGGATTTGACAGAGGGGCAGCTGCAGAACTGCAGAGCTGAATTTACTACTGTTAGTCATGGGATGTTCATGAGAAGAGCATGCTTATGAGAACATAGGAGGACTTAGGAAAATAAAACTTAAGTAAATAATAAACTCCATATTACAATATTAATATTTCTGCTTTAACAAGTGCCCTGATTGGAAAATGATATCATTTTATATTTATTTAGAAATGTACCATGTCCAGGGCTTTTCATTCCTTTTTGGATATGTCTTTCTTTTGGTCTGATTTCTCTTTTACCTGGAGAACTTTGTTTAGTGTTTCTAATAGTTCGGACCTACTGGTGAATTCTCTCTGCTTTTGTTATCCAAACATATTTCTATTTCACCCCAGCCAAGGACATATGAGCTTTCCTATGCCAATGTCTGTGCCCCTATTGAAGCATAAGCACTTGAACAGCCCCAAGCTCAAACCTTTGACTTGTTAACTTGGCAAGATTTCTCATCCATTCAAGCTCCATGACCATCTGTTGCAATATAAAGTGGCCTTTGGCAAAAATCTAGTGCAATCTGGGCTTTACTTCATGAGTTTTTCTTCTCTCAAAGATTACAACACTTTTCTAATTCTGGTTCAGTACTTCATACACTTTTATTGATGTTTTTGGTAGCAGGGAAAGTCTACCACTCTGCCATGTTTAGAGCGAAAAGTCAGTTATTGGTTTTCTTTTGAATGTAACAGTACAGATGGATTCATACTGGTGACTTTAGAGGGTACAGATTTGTGGACTGGCTAGAGTATTGCAGAGAATATTTTTTAATCCTTCACAAAATTCCCATTTCTGCCCCATACCATGTAAACAGGAAATGAATATCTAACACTTCCTGTAATCTGTCTCCTTAGAGAAAGTAAACTAGCTTTAAACCTTAAATAGACATGTGCTTCAAGAATGTTATAGTTTGGATCTGGAATTTTCAAAGTCTTATATGTTAAAGGCTTGGCCACAATATAACAGTGTTCAGGTGTTGGGCTTTTGGCAAGTGAGAAGCGACTGGATCATGAGGATTCTGAGTTCTTCATTTGAAAAACCCATTAAAGATTGACATTTAAGGGCATTATGAGAAGGTGAGGTCTAGGTGTAATATTGAGTTTCTGAGCTGGTGTTCTTGGGAAATATATCTGGTCCCTGCCACCTTTCTTTCTTTCTGCTTCCTGGCTACAAAATGAACAGCTTTGTTCTGCCAAGCCTCTCTGCCCGGATGTTCTGCTTTGCCTCAGACCCAAAGCAACAAAGCCAGTCATGGACTGAAACCTCTGTAACATTAGCCAAAACAAATATTTTCTCCTTTAAAATATTTTTTTCTCAGGTATTTTGTCACAACAATAAAAATCTGACTAATGCACCTTCTGTACTTAGCTGGCTTTGATAATTAGGTTTTCACTGCCCCTGCTATATTTAAGGTGTTCCTCAGGAACACCTATTAAATTCCTCACCCTCAAAAGAGCAAGGAATAAACACTTCACCAGATTTAAATTTGCAATGTGGCAGAATTTTTAAAATGTGGCAGAAAATTTTATCCAAATCGTTTTAGTTCATTAGAACCTAATGGTATGAAGAGATAATGTGGAAGAAAAGCTGTGCCTTCATCTTCATCCATTAGAGCACTGCAAGACCTATAAAAGTGAGCTAATCCCAACAATCTAAAAGTTTTGCATACCACTCAGGTTTAGGTAATTTAAGTACACATATCTATTTAGATAAAGAGACAAGATGCTGCACTGAGACAGCCTCAAATTTGTTATTCTCATTGGCAAAGAACTAGAAAGTTTGAGTGGAAGTGGAAATTCAGACTATAGCTTACAAAATAGTTATAGATTTTGAGAGACAGTTATATCAAGTGAGGATATAAGAATGCAAAATATGCAGGAAAAAGAAAGTTTTTATCTTTGGAAAAGGAGACTATTGAAAAACCTTCATAATCTATTAGCCTGTTAATTGTACTCATAAGAAAGTGCTTATGCTACAGTATATTAATTATATAATTTATTTAAGAACTAAGAATTCCTAACATTTTGAGCTTAAATGATAATGAATTAACAAATCCTACAGAATTTTATTCTTTAAAATGTGTTAATGAAAAACGTAACCTCCTGGTAGAGACAATTTGTTTAAGTTTACTTTAAGGCAAGGGTATGGCCTAATGTACTCATATTCTTGCACTAGAAAACAAATAGGTAATTATTCCTTAGCAGCACTGTAAGGTGGTTAGAGTGGGGAATGTAGTTTCCTAAATTTGAAATATGCTAGTCATATTTATCATTCGTACTCTCAAGACATTTATTTCAAGTTTCACTTGGAAGAATAGACAACTAGGGGTATTTTCCCTCAGACTAAGATATAATTAGGCATATTTTGCCCCAATAAATTCATCAAATATCAAATAATGGGGTTACATCATGTGGAAAGAATTGGATACTTCTATTGTGTCTGCTTTCACCTCCTGGTGAACCTGGGAGAAGCAAGATGCACTCACCACCTTTTCTTTTCTGATTAACTTTGAAGGTCACTTTGTCACAAATCATCTGCTTTATGTCTTTTGGCCATTAAGAATTTGAAATTTGTTTTTCAATTGCAGTATACCTGTTAAATCACACATTAACAGGAGGGCTTTTAAGCTTTGTCTTTTGTTATTTCCAAAGAATTGACCTTCATTACCCACCTCAGAGGCACGAGGCTTTCAAAGGAATTAAACACATATAGTTCCAGCAAATTCTCTATTACGTGGTCACAGAAAAGCTGAGCTGTAATTCTTTTATTCTTGCACCTTTTCTCTACTAAAGAATAGTTAAGTTTTGGGCTAATTTATTTGTCCTGGATGGTGTGGACTGATCATCTTAGGCCAAGGCCACTCTAAAGAGTACAGACAAAGGCTCTCTCTTTTGTCTTATTTAAACTCTTTATATTCCAATTCTACTATTTTTCTTTTTCCATGCATACTTTTTTAATTCATTTATAAGTTTATTGTTCTCCCATGATGTGTAGAAATAGAATTCAAATCAAGAATTTAGGGTTTTCATGTAGGTAAAATAGAGCTGGCCTTATAATCACAACTGTTTTGACAAATCTAGCTTAGATGAAAGATTTCTTTACAAGGTTTATCCTGGTTCATCAGAGTTCTTTATTAAGATTTGAGTTTAAATACCTGCCGAATAATAAGTATAACTTTTCTTGTCATTATCTTGTGAATGCATCTCACACAATAAACTTATACAGAGGGTTATTCGTTATTTATTTGAGGTTACATTTGCAATTGTTTAGATGTGATTTCCCCCAAAATCTCACATGTGAGACATGCATGAAGTAAAAATGATTGGGTTATAGCTTTAACCTAATCAGTAAATTAATCCATGGTATTAATTGAATAGTAACTGTAGGTAAGTGGGGTGTGGCTGGAGGAAGTGGTTCATTGGGGGTGTGGCTATTTGTATCTGGCAAATGGAAACACTTCTCACTCCTTCCTGATCATCATGTGAGCTGGTTCTTTCTGCCACACTCTTCCGCCATGATGTCCTGCCTCACCTTGAACCCTGAGGAATGAATGGAGCCTGCTGTCTATGGATTGAGATCTCTGAAACTGTGAGCCCCTAAATAAACCTTTCCCCCTCTACAGTTGTTCTGGTCAGATCCTTTAGTCACAGCAGGGAAAAGATTGAGTAAAATAGTAATGTACAAAAAATAGGCACCAAATCTGATGACTAAAGGAACCTGTTGAATAGGGTAGGAAATGCAGTATCTTTTTCAATTTTAAATAGTTCCTTTTATATATAACATGACAGATTATTTTGATATAATTATACAAGTATGGGATATGATTTGCTCTAATTAATTTCCCAGTTCTTCCTTTTTCCTTTTCTTCCTCCTACCCTGTTCCCATCTCTCTACTCTACGATTTCCTGTTACTTATTTATAGTTTATTTTTTAAATTAGTGCTTTATGAATATGCAAAAAGGTGAGATTTGCTGTTGTATATTCTTATATGGGAAAGTCAAGTCAGATTCATTCCATTATTCTTCCCTTTTTCTGTCTATCCTCCTTCACCCGCCATCTCCTTCCTCTACTCCACTGATCTTTTCTATTTCCATGAAATCCTCCCATTCTTTTCTTTTTTTTTCCTTATTTCTATCTAGCCTTTGCGTTATCTGAGAAAAGTTTCAACCTTTAGCTTTCTGAGTCTGGCTTATTTCACTTATCACGATGGACTTCAGTTCCATCCATTTATTGGCAAATGCCATTATTTCACTCTTATTTATGGATAAACAATACTCTATTTTTGTATATATACCACATTTGTTTTTCTCAATTCATCTGTTGAAGGGCATCTAGGCTAATTACATAGTGTGGCTATTGTGAATTATGCTGATACATACATTTTTGTGGCTGTCTCCCTAGAGTATGCTGATTTTAGATATTTTGGATATATACCGAGGAGTAAATTAGCTGGGCCACATGGCAGTTCCATACCTCGTTTCTGAGGAATCTCCATACCACTTTTCAGAGAACTTGCAGTAATTGGCAGTCCCAACAATATAGAATTATACACTTTTTTCCCCACATCTTTAGTAACATTTATTACTATCAGTATTCTTGATAAATTGCGTTCTTACTAGAGTGACATGAAATCTCCTTTGATTTGCAAATACAAATTTTAGTCCTTTGCATTTCAAGCCTTGTGTACTTTGAAAATACACACAGTAATTTTAGGTAATGCTCAACTCTTAGGTAGACAATTGCTTATCCCCCTTCATACTTTATCCTCTTCCTACCCATTCTCCCTGAGAGGGATCATCTGGCCTCATAATGGTATATCAAATCCTCATCTCCTCCGGGTGTTCTCAGAGGACTTTAGCTAAGTTGATGCATGGTTGCTGTGATACCTTTTGGGTGTAGTTAGCCTGATTCCATCTGTGCACATCCTAACAGTACTTGTTGCTGGTCTTATGGTCAGAGTTGCAATCTTCCTCAGATGGATCAGACTTGGAAATGCATCCTACTGACTTGGTTTCCCTGTTTGACAATTTCACTTAGCAATTTATCTAGCTTCTCACTTAGCTGCTGGATTCACAAGCCTATTATAAAGGCATTGCACCCTTGCCCAAACAGACTTCATGGTAAGCTTCTGAGCTTCCAACTTCAATCAGTGCTGAGATGGAGAGTGCCAGGAGTGTCACCTCAGACTCCCTGGATGCCCACACTTTCCTGCTTCTAAACTATGCTGCCAAGAGATCATATGAGTTTTGATCTTCATAAGAATCCAAATGTAACTTCAGAAAAGAGCAAATGAAGCAACAATAATATCAGTGCTGAGTGGTTGTTTCAAAGAAATAATCATTAGGTAAAGAGTCTCTGAATTTACATTTGGAACTAAGATTTCATTTTTCTTTTACCCAGCAGGAGGGGGATCTTGCTGACAAAAAGGAAATTATAAAGAAAAATTCTATTTCTTATATCTGACTCTCTGAGAAAATAAATTTTTGAATCCCAACACACTTGCAACTGTTGTTTACCTCCCTAAAACTTCAAAATAGCTTTGTTTTTGTATGCATATGTGACAGCTTGGGGTCTAAATGTCAGACCCCCACCCCCCAAAAAATTGTGAACATTAGATTTAGCGTAGAAATGAGCACAGAAATATTCTACATTTCTTACTGGTTAATCCTATTATCACAATTAACCAAAAAATAACACCAAATTAGAGCAGTTGTAAAGCCAGGGAGATGCTGGTGATACGAAAGTACATTTTATGTTTAGTGGCATTTAGAATAAAAATTATCCCTGTGCTGAACTAAACCAGCTGTTTACTCTCACAAATATCAGGTAGCAAAAAGTAATTCAAATTGTAGATCTATGCCGCTATGGGTAGGAATTGGTTCATAACTTTCTCCAGTGCTCAGAGCAACAATTTATAAGGAAAATTCTTCAATTCTTTACAGATAATGTCTATTGAAACAAATAAGGTTCCAACTTATACATATTTTAATAACGTACTGATAAACTTATGTAAAAAATTAACTTCCTTTGGCGAAACAAGGCTGAGAATCATCTCACCCTGTGTAATACATTCTCAAGTTAGTACTGTTCTCCAACAGATGACGATAAATTAATGGAACACAAACATGTCTCAATATCGAGTCTCTGCAGAGGTTTCTGAAATACCAACACTCAGTTGCTCAATAAATGCTAATTGGCAAAGATGATAATGATATGTTACTCATTTCCCAAAAGTCCTTCTATCTCTGTTGGTTTCCCCATCCATCTGCTTTAGAAAACTGAAGAGAAAAAAAATGTCAGTACTTGTAAGTATAAAATTTTCCACAAATTTTAGGTTTAGGAAATCTTGCTTACATTTTAATTACAAATACACACACACACACACACACACACACACACCTCACTATAGCTGATTAGTTTATATTTTTGACTTTGGAAAGCTGTTCACTCTGAATGATAACACTTTGGAAATTACCTGGACTTAAAAATCAATGGGGAAGGGGACTGATCTATGCTTGTTTTTATGTTTCCACATTTATTGTTCCTTGTTTCATTTCCATGACTTTCTTCCCTTGTACAATACAGTGGTTCAGAGCTGGCATTGTGTGGCCCATGTAATACTATTCTCTGAGTGGTAGCAGTGGCACAATGGAGATCACACAAAAACATCAACTGTACTAGAGACTGGTCTTCAGCCTCACTCGCTTACTTTCAGAGTTATTACCATTCTATTTAATGTTTACTCTATTTTTTTTTCTCATCTTTTCCTTGTTTCCTTGGAGGTACCTAAGGCATGGCTGAGTGTTCCAATGTTAGGTGGCTGTACCAGAACATACATATGTCAATGCTACCCTCCATTACCAGGTAGGCATCCTCTTTGTTCCCCAGCTCGCCTGTGTTTGATCATCAGGAGTGAAAGGGAAAGCAGGTTTTGCCTTTACTGAACATTTTACACCACCTGTGTATTGACTCTGCTTCTCCCATCTTTTCCTCTCCCCCAGGTTGCTTCTCCTATAAACATGAACATAAAAGCAAGTTAAGGGGCTTGCTTGGCTATTTCTGAAGCCCAAAGATTTCCTTAATGTACGGCAAAGAGTTTTATATTTAAGTGTATCATCCATTTAAATTTGTATAAAAAGTGAATCATCTGGAAACATTTGTTTGAAAGGCTGTCCTGTTTCCATTGAACGGTGTTCACGTCTTTGTCAGCCAATATGCGTGTGTCTCTTACCAGGTTCTCTTTTCTTTTCCAATGATCAATGTGTCAGGCTCTGTCATTTGCACAGTCTTGGATACCATAGCTTTAAAATAAATCTTACAATTATGCAGATTGATTTATCCCAATTCCTTCTCAAAATTGTTTTAGTTATTCTAGGGGTTCTGTCTTCCCATATAAGTGTTAGAATAATTTTGCCTATATTTCAAAAACAAAAATCTTTTGTGGAGAATAACAGCAATTGATTAACACTGTACATCAACTTATTGAAAAAAGACATCCTTTCTCTGTAAAACTTTTCAGTTCATAGATGCAGCATATCTATTAATCTATATATTTTAAAAGTTTCCTTCATCAGCATTTGTAGATTTCAGCAAGCAAATCTCTACTATATTTTTAAAGATTTATCTCTGCATATTCCATTTTGAGCGAGCATATATAGTATTGTATTTTTATTTTTTGTGATGACATATTCATTGTTTGTGTCCTGCAAAGTTGATAAATTCACTTACTAGTTCCAGGAATTTTATTTGGGTTTTGTAGATTGCTTGGAAATTTCTACATAGATAATCATGTACTCTACAAACAAGGACAGTTTTATTTCTTCTTCTGATATGAAAGCATTTTATTTCCCTTACTTATGTTATTACAGCACTAGAAACTCAGGCATCGAATTTTACAAGAGTTCCAACAGCAGATATCCTTGACTTGTTCCTGAGAGTTAGAGGAAAAGCATTCAATGCCTGTCAATGAAGTACAACACTAGCTGTAGGTATTTTCAGATATGCTTTCTCAAGTTGCAAGAGTTCCTCTCTAATTTTACTTTTCTGAGAACTTTATCATAATGGATGTTGAGTTTTGTCAAATGCTTTTCTGCATTAATAGATATAATCATATTTTTGCTATAGCTTATTATTATGTTGATTTTCAAATATTGAGTTAGACTGATATCTTTTCAGTGAACCTCATTTTGTCATGGTGCATAGTTTTTCTTTTATATACATGAAATCTAATTGGTCATGTTTTGTTAATAATTTAGTGTCCATCTTCATAAGAGATATTGGCCTAAAGGTTTATTTATTTTTTCTTTCTTTTTTATATTGTGTTGTCTGGTTTTGATACTAAGATAATACTACCTTCTTGTCTTTTGTCAAAAAAGAAATTTTATAAAAGTATTTAATCATCTTGTAGAATTCTGTAATAAAACTATCTGGGTCTAGCAAATTATTCCATTTTGAGAACTTTTAAGTCATAAAATCTTTAACATAAAATTATCTAATTATTAAAAGTACCTATTTCAGTTTCTGTGAGATGTGGTAGTTCAACATATTTAAGTAAGTATCCACATCATCTAAGTTGTTAAATCTTTGTGTCAGAGTTTTCCTTGATTTTCCATTTCATGTCTATAGTGTTTATACTGATATTACCTATTTAATTTCAGTATTGGTAATAAGTGTCTTTTTTAACTTCTCAGTCTAACTAGAAGTTTGTTTATTTCCTTAATCTTTTTAAAGAATGAGCTCTTTGCACCACTGATTCTATTGCTTTTATTTTGAATCTTATTGATTTCTGTTTTAATCTTTATTATTTTCTTGCTTCTGATTGCTTGGTTTCCTTTAACTCTTTTTTTTCTTCACGGTGCAACATTGATGAATGATTAATAAACTGTCTTTTACTCAAATATGCATTTACTACTTAAATTTTCCTTTTAGCACTCCAGTAACTCTGGCCCAAAAGTTTTTATATACTCTAATTTCATTCAGTTTAATGTATTTTTAACTGTCTTGTGACAAAAGTTTAATCCATGAATTATTTATAAGTGTTATTTGGGTGCAAGAGTTTGGAATTTTTCCCCTTTGTTTTTGTTGTTGGTAATTATTTACAGGCTGATTTAACCATGGACAAAGTAAACAATTTTATTAAGATTTAAAGTCAAGGATATTGTCTATTTTGGTATATTCTGTGTGACTACAGTAGAATATGTTAGGGGGAAGATTCTCTGAATGCTGGTTAGATAATGTTGGTTGTTGAGTTTTTCCATATCCTTGCTAATTATTTTCTAGTTTTTATATTAATTGTTGAAGGCAGGATGTTGAAATTGCCCACTTCATTGTGGAATTCTTATGTCTTTCTTCAGTTCTGTTTTGCAGTTCTGTGGTTTCCTACATATACATTTAGTATTGCTGTCTTTTGGATGGACTGTGTCTGTAGCATCATATAACAACACCCTTTGTCTCAGTGAAAGTTTCATTTTTGTTTTTGTTTTTGTTTTGTTTTGTTTTGTTCTGGGTATTGAATTCAGGGGCACTCAACCACTGAGCTACATCCCCAGCCCTGTTTTGTATTTCATTTAGAGAGAGGACCTCATTGAGTTGCTAAGCACCTTGCTGTTGTTGAGGCTGGCTTTGAACTCATAATCCACAGTGAAACATTTTTGCTCTGGTTATCTTACCTGATATTAACAGAGCCATTCTTAGTTTCTTGTGATCAACATTTGAATGATGTATCTTTTATTCTCTTTCAGCTATTAACATATCTAAAGCATTATATTTGAAGTGAATTTCAAATGAATAACATAAACTTTTGTTTTTTTTTTCATTTTGATTCCTATTTTCTTGGTATATCTAAACCACTTATATTTGATGTAACATTGATATCTTAAGATATAAATGTCTAATTCTATTATTTGTTTTCTCTTCATTTTTGTTTTGTTTTGTTTTCTTGTTGGTTGTTTCTTTTCTTTTCCTATGCATTAATTAAACTTTCTAAAAATCTCAACTTGATTTATCTATAATACTGTTGATATCACTCTCTATAGCTATTTTAGTGGCTGCTTCAATTATTACCTTTAATATACTTAAGTTATTATACTCTGCAGATAGCATTCCTTTACCTTTCCAAGTGAAATATGGACACCTTACCTCTTTTCATTATACATTTCATGATGTTATAACTTTTATTCAATTGTCAAGCACCATTTAGACTACAGAAGAAAAATACTTTCTCATATTTTTGATTACCTTGTTCTTTTATCTTTTCTAATCTTCCAAGATTCTTTTGGGCCATTATCTTTCTGCGTAGAAAACTTCCTTTATTCATATTTTTTGGAGACACATTCCTTCAGTTTTCCTTTATCTAAGGGTGTTTTGATTTCCCCTCATTCCTGAATGATATTTTTCCTGTATATTTGATTATGGATTGACAATTCTTTTAGCACTTGAAAAACGCCATGACACATTTTTTTTCTGGTCTCTATAGTTTCTGATGAGAAATTTGCTATTATTCTAATTATCTTGTATAGCATGTAAATTATCCTTTTTACTCTTTTTGTGATTTCCTATTTGCCTTTACTTTTCAGGACATTGACTATATGATGTGTATTGGTAAAATGTGTCCTCTTTGAGGTCTCCCAGCTCTTCAATAGGTAAGTTTTGATCTTTTTTCAAATTTCGGAAGTTGTTCACATTATTTCCTCAAGGATTTTTTAGTCACACCCTCTTTCTCCTTCCTATTGAACATACAATGACATGAACTTTCAATATTTTGTTCTGATTCTGTGGGTTTACAAAACTCTGTTCTTTATTTTTTCTGTTTTGCTTGGATTGAGCCATTTCTATAATTTCTCTTCAAATTTGCTATATCTTTCCTCTTTTATGTTCTACTCTAGGGCCTATTGATTGGGCATTTTAATTCTGGTTACAACATTTTACCATTATGAGATTTTTGTTTGTTTGTTTTTCTTTATATACTTTATGTATTTGCTAGAATTTTCTGTGTTTTTAGGCACTCAATACACATTCATCATTATTTATTTAAGCACTTGTGTAATGTTTGTTAGTCATAATTCTGACAGATTTGACATTTCTGCCATTTGGGGGTGGGTATCTATTGGTTGCTTTATTCACTCAGTTTAGAATATTCCTGTATCTTGGTACTACAGATGATTTTTATGGAAACCTGTATTGTATCATGAGAATTTGGATCTTACTTAAACTTTTTCATTTTACCTGAATTCTCCTGGCACAACTGCAACAGGCAGAAATGAGATTCCTGCATTATTGCTACAAAGGCAGGATAGAATTTCTGCATCTCCATTTGGTATCTGTTAATACACAAGGTTGGATTTTCATTATGGGTAGGGATTTTCAGGTCTATCTGGCTCCCTTATGGGCATGCACATATAACTCACTGGAAAGAAAATTAGAAGTACCTCATTACTGCTTCCTTATGTGGCCTCTACTACATATGGTAGAGGTGTAAATGGAAGCAGTTGCATAATAAAAACCATGATTCTGCTATCTCCTCTGATGTAGTATTATTGGGGGCATGGAAGCATAAAAGTCTATATTCCCTATGTAGAAAACAGAAAACCCATTTTTTTATTTGCTTGTATCTAGATGTTGTAATATTTAAAAATTAATTTCTAATAAAAATTATTTTAAAGTACCTGTTTCTAGAAAAGACAAGTACATTGAGAGTCAAATGCGGTATAGCATCTTCTTAATCAACTCAATATTATCCTATATATTTTATAATATAAATAGAATTTTAACATTTTTCTTAAAACCATACACAAATATTTGAAAACAGAACTATTAAAATTAATGTGAATAATCCAAAATATTACTTCGATTTTTCTACATACCAGTCACTCTATTAAGCCTATGATATATGCAAATATAAACTGCAACAACATTATTTCTCTCTGAACCTACTCAATTATAATCTGGCTTAGGGGTTGTCATATTTTCCATTATTCGATTTTCTCTTTGAAATAAAAATTCTGTAACATTGTGTGGGAAACTATTTGGCAATTTTCATGTCTTTTCTGCACCAAGATGTATAAATAAATCCTCTACAAATTTCCTTCATTTGTGCCTCCAACCCCCTTCTTTCATGAAGCCCCAAAATGTCCATGTACCTTTTATCAAGAATTCTAAAGCCCTGTTCCTAATTTGATGCATACTGAGATTGCAAAAATTGTCCTGAAAGCATATACCAAATAATTGCAATAAATCTGCCATCCAAATAGTTGTGTGCCAAATAGCAATTGCAAGTGGAACATGTGTTCGTTCAAGTATTTACTCCTAAACAGCATAATCTGTTCTCTAACCACTATTTTGCAGTACAGTTGATTTTACTACACAAAGAGAAAGCAGATGTATTTCCTCAGGCAACAGCATGCTTTTTATGAAATTGTCAAGCATAGGGTACCATTTCTGACAAATTATGCTTGGGTTCATACTTTAATAGGTTAATACTTCAGTAGCTGGTAATTTAGTACTATTAGCATATACTTCAGTCATTAATTCAGGGATACAATTATTTATTTCATATTTTTAATCATGCAGTTGTCTATCTTCTAATGTAAACATTAAACCAAAAAATTACAAAATACTTATTTTTAAAAACTATAAGTCATATCATTACAAAAAATCTTCAAGTGTATTGATTTTACTTTGTAGGCATAGAGGAGAGAAGGACAAATAGAAACACTGTCCAAAACCCTAAAATTTTGATTTGTTAAAGGCAATTAAAATAAACATGCCTCTGAAGGCTTTGAAACAAAAATATGTAACTTTTGGTCAGCCTTAATGGTAAAGCATTAATGAAGGTTTTATTGAACAGAATACCCATTTAAAATCACTCTCATCCCCACCCCACTTAAATCTTTAGTAATCATAAATTGCTCATGTAAAATTTGCCTGTGTGTCAAGTAAAAATTAGAAAATTGAGAGTTATACAAACTATTTCAGAGGACTAAAACACAGGAAGCACTACTGATCAGAATCAACATCTCAAAATCATGAAACATCTGCCAGAAAGTTAGAGGGCAAATGAACGTTCTCAAATCAAGGACTTGGTCAGTGAAGACAAACTTGAGCATATTGAGTTATAATTTTGGGAAAGTAGATATATAGGCACCAAAATCATATGTGTATAAAGTATGTATCAAAATGAAAAACAAAGTTAAATAATCTCAAAAACAAAACTTGTAGGAAACATAAAATGTTTCTTTAAATGCTCTAAGTAATATATCCAGAGAATTCCAGGTAGACATTATTTATATAAAACATAAACAACTTGAAATGAATAATGAAAACTATTAAAAATAAAGTATAATAATAATTTCTTTATGATAAATGCAAAATAATTAATAAATTAATAAAAATATCCCAGAAAAATTTTCCATAATTTTTATATCTTCAAGGTGCAAATATAGACCCAAATCAAAGTGACTATTCACTTAAGGAAAATGTAGGCATTGTAGACACTAGAATGTTTCTCAAAGTGCAATGAGTGGGTCACTTAGATAAGAAAAAATGGAATGTTTAATATATGAACACATTTTTCCTATATCCACACAAGACTACTTAATCAGAATTTTCTATAAGTATTGGCTTGATAGACACATTTTTAAATTTTTTAAAATTTTTTCTAATTAGTTATATGTGATAGCAAAATGCATTTTTAATCATTGTACACAGATGGAGCACAACTTTTCATTTCCCTGGTTGTACACAACGTAAAGTCACACCACATATACAATCATACATGTACTTAGGGTAATGATGTTCATCTCATTCCACCATCTTTCCTACCCTCATGCCCCCTCCCCTTCTCTCCCCCTGCCCCCTTACCCAATTAAATTTCCTCCATTCTCTCCATAGCCCATCCCCCATTATAGATCAACATCCACTTATCAGAGAGAATATTCAGCCTTTGGTTGTTTGGGATTGACTTACTTTGCTTAGCATGATATTCTTCAACTCCATCCATTTACCTGCAAGTGCCATAATTTTATTCTCATTTAATGCTGAGTATAATTCCATTGGGTATATGTACCACAGTTTCTTTATCCATTCATCTATTGAAGAGCATATTGTTGCTTCCTCAGTTTAGCAATTGAGAATTTTCTAAGGAATATCAACACTGCTTTCCAGATAGGTTGCACCAATTTGTAGTCCCACCAGCAATGTAGTAGTGTGCCTTTTCTCCCACATCCTCGCCAACACTTCTTGTTAATTGTATTCTTGATAACTGCCATTCTGACTGGAGTAAGATGACATCTTAAGAGTAGTTTTGATTTGCATTTCTCTAATTACTAGAGATATTGAACTTTTTAATATATTTGTTGACCAATTGGATTTCTTCTTCTGAGAATCATCAGTTCAGTTCCTTAAGCCATTTATTGATTGGGTTGTGTTTTGTTGTTGTTGTTGTTAAGTTTTTTGAATTCTTTATATATTCTGGAGATTAGTGATCAATCTGATGTGCATGTGGCAAAAATTTGCTCCTAAAACGTAGGCTTTCTCTTCACCTCATTGACTGTTTCTTTTGCCAAGAAGAAGCTTTTCAGTTTAAATCCATCTCATTTATTGATTCTTGATTTTATTTCTTGAGCTTTAGGAGGATAGACACATTTTAATAAGCCTTCATTTGATCCTTTAGTTTATTAAGAATGACAACATTATGTTAAACTATTTACAAGATTCAACAATTTTAAATAACTCTCAGATACTATTTAAAAATTTCTGAAACTAAGAAATACTTTTAGCAGTTAGATGTATATCCTGCCAATGTAAAGGAAAAAATTATGATCCCAGGTCTCCTATTATACTAATTTTTATGAAAAAATTTGTAATGTTTGGACTATGTTTTAACATTACTTTATCACCAAATTCTAAAATTCAGTAACCTTATTAATTGGCAGTTAGCTTGAAGAATGGCTTTTAATGTGCTCATCATATTTTTTTTTAATTAAGCCTAGATGTGTGGTATCTGTTATACAATATCCATGTCTGGCTACTGAGGATTTTAAATATGATAAATCAGAATTTCTGTAAAAAATTATTTTTATAAAAAATAAATTATCTCATCAATATTTTTATAGTAATTGCACATTGAAAGAAGTTGTTTATGTCTGACATACAACCAAAAGTATTTTAAAATTCTAGTGTTTTTAAGTATTGTTATTGAACTTTTTCCATTCTCTTGGAATACCTTTAAGATTTTACTAGAGTCTATTCCAAAACTTGTAAATTATATGTATTTGTTTTCTAATCAGAAAAACATTCTTGTTAAGCATTAAGTCCCCTGAGCTTTATGCAACAGATTGCTATGAGGCGTATGTGAAATGATTAGGGAGTAAGTAACATCTACATGTTAATCTTTGCATTCACACTTTCTTTTCTCAAAAGTACAAATAACAAAAGGAGAATCTATTAAGCTTTTAATTAACTCCTACTTCTAACCAAGCAAACTGTGACAATGCTTCCTGTCTAATAGATTGTATTTGATAATTTGTTTTCAGAATAAAATGAGTATTGAGCCAGAATTCTCACTTTAAAAAAAAAAAAAAGCAGTATTTTTAAAATTTCTTCAAGTAAAAAGAGTAATATATGATTAATGCAAGAGAAGGAAGTATGGAAAAATACATGTGATATTAATTTGATTTATCACTATTCATTTGTTTAGTCTTTTAATATAAACAGATATTTTAATTTTCTAATAAAATATCAAATTTCACATAGTACATGTGGAAAATGCAGAAATACATTTTTTCAATTTTGATATAATATCATTATTCCTACTTTTATTAGTTCTTTTTAATGTATTTTCCCATCATATAATTGCAATCAGATAAAATTGTGACTCCATATTGTCTTACTACATTTAAAAAATTATATATGTATGAACAAACATGATTTCTTAGCATCCAAGATTCAAGTTTTTATTGATATCTTTTTACAATGGCATTCATAGTTATTATGTATTAGATTAGGAAATGTGGGTTTAATGGTAAAGTCTCAAATTATTAACATCAGGCACCAATATCCAATTCCATTCAAAGCCATGTAATGGACAGAGATATAGCACTAGATAACTGCGTTAAATTTCTTTTCAGTTGTGCCATTTTCATTTTACTGCTAGAATAATTTAACAACATTTTATAGTCTTTCTCTTGCTCTCTCCCTCCCTTTTTCTCTGAATTATGAGTTTCTTTGAATGTTTATTTATTTTTAATCAGTAAGTATGATAGACAATTAATTTTATTCTTTCTTATCTAATCTATATTCTCCAGGATCTTTCACCACTGCCTTTTTCTGCTTCAGAACAAAGTTTATTTTAATAATAGACAAAATGTTAAGTGAGGAAAAAAATAAAATGTTTATGTTATGACTAGACCAGAACTTAGAGAAAACATGGTTGAATGATCAGAGATGATATATATATATATATATATATATATATATATATATATATATATATATATATATATATATATATATTTCATGTATAACAAGAATATTATTGAAAATTTAAGTATAAATTACAGATATAAGTCAAAATATAATAACCCAAGTTAGTTCCTGCCATTAAAAAATAATTGTGACATTTATCTTGAACATTTCTAAAATTTATAGTTTGTCTTGTTTAAATGGTTGAGGAGAAACTCTTGTCTTCATAACTCTATGGATTTCTTTTTAACTAATGTACAGTGTTTAATGCAATTCATTTTACTATCAATGTCAACAATTATATGTGAATACCTGAAAGTGAATAGTTATTTTGTTCAAGGAAAGTTGTTAAAAATGGAAGGAATGAAAGGACACCTTAAAATCATATTTCTCTGATAATTAAAATAGCGGTATTTTTGTTTTATAAAATTCTTGTCTAAATGTGATAACAATTTCAATAAAAGGTACTAGAAGGATGGGGCTGGGGCTCAGTGATAGGGTAGCTGCCTTGCACATGTGAGGCACTGGGTTCCATCCTTAGCATCACATAAAAATAAATGAATAAATAAAGATATTGTGTCCATCTATAACCAAAAAAATATTTTCTTTCAAAAAGGCACTAGAACTGATTTTCATCTTAATAGTTTACAGATGTCTCATGGCTTTACCTCACAATCTTAAATATGAGAACAAGCCAAACTACACTATCTTATTTTCTCTCATAAAAGAGTGTTGAAGATTATAATAAAGCTAAATTAATTAAAATATAGGCAATGCCAAGATATCCTTAAGAAAGAAAATGGCCAAAGCTGCTTTTTACCTCTGACAAAGAGATATGAGAAGGAGGGATCTGCAAAAAATGTTAATAAATATTAATAAACTTTAGCATCTATATGCAAGCTATTGTAACAGGTGAATATTTCCAGGAACTTCAGTCACACAGAAAATATGTTGTCTCCATCTGCCTTTCCACAAAGATCAACTCTGACTGAAAAGTAATAGTATACCCAAGATGAACTTAGAAAGAGGAACTGAGGGAATATATATTGAATTGTGCATTACTCAGTGGAAGAGGGCCTCTGGGCCAGAGAGCTGAAAGACATTTCTCCCACAAATTCTCAAACTTTACTGAATGAGAGCCAATGGTTGATGGCTCCTGGCTGCTGGTTTCTAAAATCTGGGTGCACAATGTAAGAATCAAAAGAAATCACTTTGATGTTTTCTGGATATACTGCAGAGTTCATTCAAACATTGGAGATAGAACAGCAAAGTAGAGATTGTTCTAAAAATAGCAACCATGCTATAAAGCTGAAAACAATTTCCCATAATTCAGAAAACTGGGTTAGGCTGGAGAGGAAGAAAATATCTCCATATTCTCCAGTGTCAAGCTAAGGAGAAAATACAGTTTCTACTTGAAAACTTCGAACCACAGGCAAAGCTATTTCTAACCTAAATTTCAACACAGTCTATGTTCAGATTGCTGAAATAAGAGAGGTTGAGCTTATCCTTGTAAATACTATCTCAATTTAGAATGTTTCCTAAAACACCTTGTCTGGAATGGGAATAAGCAAGATAAGGCAACTCAGTGTCAAGAGAAGAAAAGTTCAGCAAAAGCAGGCTAAAGAATGAAAAATATGTGGACAATATGTAGACACACAAAAAAATCACTTAAAGAACCATAATAAATATATCAAAGTATTAAAATAAAGAATGTAAGCTATGTATAAAATAAATAACATCAGTACAGTGATTAAAATTATTAACTAAAATATTAAAAATAAAACAACATAATATCATATGTAAATAATTCAGCTTAAGAACTTAAGTTCACGGCATGCACAAAGATTTGTTCATTTATTTATTTTTTTTGGTGGAGAGTACCAGGGATTGAACTCAGGGGCACTTGACCAGTGACCCACATCCCCAGACCTATTTTGTGTTTTATTTAGAGAGAGCATTTCACTGAGCTACTTAGCTCCTCCCTGTTGCTGAGTGTAAGTGTTCTGTGTTTGGGATTGGGATTTCTGATGACTTCATGGCTGTGGCATGCTTGGTGACTGGGAAAGTTTTTGTACAAAAGTACAGGATACCTAGCTGCTAGGAAAGTTTCTGTGAAAAGACACAGGATGCCTAGCTGCTATAGCAATGCCCTCCATGAGGAGACTCTGTGCTAGAGTCATATAAGTTTCGACCTTGATCTCATACAGACACATAGATACTGGGAATAAAGGAACTTGCTTGCTAGATAACTACATTGTTTCTCGAAGCTCTGATGCCTGCCTAACAGTAACTTCAAACAGTGGACTTTCTTGAGAGCTACACAAAGCTCCTAACATTGCATATTGTAACTGTAGACTGTAACTGTGGAATAAGCAACCATAGTGATACAATAAACAATAATGTAATTATGACATTAATGACCAAATGTAACCTATTGGTATAAATAATTGCAGCTGCTTAGATGAGCAGCCATTTAGCCATTCTGCCTCTGTACCTTGCTTTTATCTCTTTTTGATTTCTTTACAGCCAAGTCTGGCTTTGCACTTGCAATTCTCAGCCTCCCCAGCTTCTGGGATTACAGGTGTGTGCCACCATGCCAGGCCACAAAAAGATTAAAGTGAAAAAATATCAACAGACATTATTGAAATAAAGCAATAAAAAAGAGTGAAAATTTGAATAAAGAACCCCTAACTTATAGAATAATGCTGAACAATTCATAATATCATTAGGAAAGAAAACAGAAGTTGGGTAAAAAAAATACTTGAAGAGTCTTGCAAAAGTAATTATAGACATCAACCAATGATATAGATTTTTTTTGTATCCAAGGTGAATTTTTAAAAAGAAAAGAAAAAATAAAAAGAAATACATTTAAGCATATTATGAGAGCACTATTGAAATAACAAAGTATCATTAAAAGTGTCTTTAAAACTGCCACAGAATAAAACACACATTCCTGTGTAGAGGGTAAATTATAAGAATAACAGCTACCTTCTTATAAGAAACAATGCAGAACCAAAAACAATGGAAATTATGTTTATTATACTGAAAGAATAATACTTTCAACCTGTAATTGCTTTGACAGAAACAATATGTCAAAAATAGAGAACTTTGTAGAAAGAAATTTATAGAATTAAATGCTTTGATAGCATTTCAAATATTACAAACATTGGGTTGATGACAAGAAAATAGTATGTCTTAAAAAAGAAAAAGCAAACATGATGATTTTTATGAAAAGGACAAATATTTGAATAAACACTACTCACAACAACTGACATCAATAGAATACATTGAAGAACCAGAAATAAACCCACACATCTACAGCTGACTCTTGACAAAACACCAAAAACTTATAGTGGAGAAAGGACAGCCTCTTTAACAAACCATGCAGAGAAAAATGGATAATACGGATAATACGCACGTGAATGATTAAAACTGGACCAACCTCTCATCCTCTTCAAAAAATCAATTCAAATGGGATTAAAGACCTTAATGTAAGACCTGAAACTCTGAAACAACTAGGAAGAAACATTTCAAAACACTTGTGCAGGCTATGATTTTCTGGAGAAGACTCCAAAGACAGAAAAAAAAAAAATTAACAAATGTAATTATATAAAACCAAGAAGTAACTACACAGTTATGGGAAAAAGAACCAATCAGGAGAGTGAAAAGAGAGAACCCACAAAATGGGAGACAGTATTTACCAACTACTCTCTGCAGAGGTTTAATATTCAAAATATATAAAAGACTAAAGCAACAACAAAAACTCAAATAATACAATCTTAAAATGGGCAAATGATCTGAATATACACCTCTGAAAAAATAAAATACAAATGACCAACAAACACATGAAAAATTCATATCATTAGTCACACAAATCAAAATTATAGTGAGATACTTTATCATCCCAATTAGAATGGCCATAATAAAGAAAACAAAAAAAAATAACAAATATTGGTGAGTGTCATGATCTTAGGGCAATCTATTCCAGGGAGATAATCTGACCAGACCATTAAGGGGATGGAGAAAAGACAAACTGACACAGGACAAGAGAAAAACCCGGGGCTTGGTAGTTTAGCCAACCTCTGGTGGAGGAAGACTGACCAGGAGCAAGCTCAGCACACTTACTATATAAGTTTTTTCTTTCTTTCTTTCTTTCTTTCTTTCTTTCTTTCTTTCTTTCTTTCTTTCTTTCTTTTTTTGGTGGGGATTGAGCTCAGGGTTACTTGACCACCGAGCCACGTTCCTAGCCCTATTTTGTATTTTATTTAAGAGACAGCGTCTCACTGTGATGCTTAGCATCTTGCTTTTGCTGAGGCTATCTTTGAACTTGAGACCCTCCTGCCTCAGCCTCCTGAGCCTCTGGGATTATAGGCATGTGCCACTGCACCCAGCAGTTTAAGTTTTATCATTCAAAAGGTTATTGTGGGAAAATTTTTTAAACCCAGTGAAGCCAAGGTTATGAGTATGAGCCGCTCAATTATGAGTATCAGCTTTCTCCCATAACTTTCTACCTCCAAGCCTGTGGAATTCAAGGTTAAAAACTGAAGAGCTCTGTGGCTGTCACAGAACCCCTTTTCTCTTTGTACCTTTGCACCAAGAGTTCTTGAGAAAGCCAAGGCCTCTGACACAGGACAGTCTGAAACCATAGTTCAGTTGCAGATCCTGACAGGTGATATAGATTAAAAAAACAAACAGCAACAACAACAACAACAAACCCTTTTTAACTTAAACACTGTAGATTAGTACTACTTTACACCCATACCTCCAGTGTTTAAAGTTTTTGTTTTGTTTTGAGGGGGGCACTATGGAGGTTTTTCAGAAAACTAAAAATAGAACTTTCATATGATCCTTCCATTCCATTCCTGCATATGTATCCAACGAAAATTAAGTCAGAGAATAAAAAATACCTTCACACTCAAGTTTATTGCAGCATTTTTCATAATAGCTAAGATATAGAATTAGCCTGGGTGTCTGTTATCATTGTGATCTGAGGTATACCCCAAAAGCTCATGTATGAAACAATGCAAGAATGTGCCCCTTGGGAAGTGATTAGGTTATGATAGCTGTAACCTGATCAGTTAATTGAGCCATTGATTTGAATTAACTGGTTGATAATAGTAGGCTTAAGGTATATATGGGGCCATGCCCTTGGGGTTTATATTTTGTTTCTGGTGACAGCACTGTTGCTCTCTCCACTTTCTCATTGCTTTGTTCTGAGCTGTTCCCCTCTGCCATTCCCATCCCCTATGATGTTTTGCCATATCTTGTGGCCAGAGCTATGCAGCCTGCAGATCATTGATAAAACCTTTGAAACCATGAGCCCTAATAAACTTTTCCTCCTTTATGTGATTCTTGTTGGTTCTTTTGTTCACAACAACACAAAAGCTAACTAAAACACTGCCCATCAACTGATGAATGGCCAAAGAAAAAATTATGTGGTGTATGTATGTATGTAAAACTAGTATTATTCAGAGCTAAAGAATAATGGAATCCTGTCATCTGCAGTGAAATAGATGAAATTAGAGGACATAATGTTAGTGAAATAAACAAGACCAGAAAGACAACTACCACATGTTCTCTCTCATATGTGAAAACTAAAAAGGAAAAATAAATAAATAAATAAATAAACAAATAAGCTTACATATACGTAAGTAGAGGAAGGATTACTAGGGACTGAATATTGAGGAGTGGAGATAAAAGTAGAAGAAAAAAATCAGTTCCTAAAATATGTGTATATGAGCATATCAAAATGAATCTCATTTAATCTGTACAACAAAAATAAGAGAAATGACACCAAAAGAAATATATTATTTTAAAAGACCATTGATAATTGTTGTGATTTAGATATGCTATTTCCCAAAAGCTTATCTGTGAGACAATGTAAGAAGATTTGGAGGAGAAATGATTGGGTTATAGCTTTAACCTAATCAGTGAATTAATCCATGGGATTAACAGAATGGTAACTTTAGTCAGGTGGGGTGTGGCTGGAAGAAGGGGTTCATTGGGGGCTTGGGTAAGGGGTCTATATTCTGTACATGGAAAGTGGAGTCTCTCTCTGCTCTTTGATCATTATGTGAGCTGTTTCCCTCTGCCGTAGTCTTCTGCCATGATGCTCTGCCTCCCCTTAAACCCAAGGAATAGAGTCAGCCTTCTAAGGACTAAGACCTCTGAAACCATGAGCCCTCAAATAAACTTTTCCTCCTCTGCAACTTTTCTTGTTGGGTCTTTTAGTAACAGCAATTAAAAAGCTGACTAAAACAGTAATATTAGTTTTATTAGAAAAAAAATAGTAGAAAATGTATTGCTCAAAGGTAATTTCAGCCCCTATCATCTCAAGGGTGAATTCAACATAAATTATGGAATAAATAGAACCATTTTTATCAGTTATTTTATGAAGCTAGCATAAGCCTGATGCTAATCTTGATAAAACATTATAAGAAAAAATTTCAGATTAATATATCTTATGAATAGACATGAAAAAATACTCTATAAAATATTGACAAACCAAGTCCTACAATACCCAGAAAGTATATATTAAAAACCCACTTAACATTCAAGATTTAGTCAATATAATTTAACATTTTTCATTCAAGATTTAGTCAATATAATTTAACATTTTTACTAAATAATGAAAAATTGATATGATTATTCAACAATTTTGAATAAAGATTAGACAGACATTCTCAGAGAACTATGAATAGAAGGAAAAATCAATAATCTAATACAGTGTATCTATGCAAAATCTATAGTTAACATCACAGAATTTACTGTGAAACATTAAATACTCTCTATTTAACACTTAAAGCAAGGCCAAAAATCTTTCATCAAATGCCAACTATTTAATTTATAATTTATTAATAATTTTATTTCTGGATACTGAAATTCCTGATGCCAAAGTACATTTTCTACTATATGTCTGAATTCTACAAGAAAGCCAATTTATTCTTCATATAAAACATATGGTGAACTAGCATCTGCATATCAGAGAAAACATTAGGTCTTTGGTTTTGGGGGATTGGTTTATTTCACTTAGCATGACATTCTCCAGCTCCATCCATTTACCTGCAAATGCCATAATTTTATTCTTCTTTAAGGCCAAGTAATACTAATTTATTTATATATACCACATTTTCTTTATGCATTCATCAGTGGAAGGACATGGAGTTTGCTCCATAATTTAGCTATTTTAAATTGAGCTACTATAAATATTGATGTGACTGTGTCACTGTAGTATACTGATTTTAAGTGCTTTGGGTATAAAGCAAGGAATGGGATAGGTGGGTCAAATGGTGTTTCCATTCCAAGGTTTCTGAGGAATCTCCATACTGCTTTCCAGAGTGGTTGCATCAATTTGCATTTCCACCAGCAGTGTATGAGTATACATTTCTCCACACATCCTTGTGAACATTTATTGTTGCTTATATTCTTGGTAATTTCCATTCTAGCTGGAGTATGATGAAATATTAGAGTAGTTTTGATTTGAATTTCCCTAATTGCTAGAGATGTTGAACATTTTTTTTCATATATTTTTTAATTGTTTGTACTTCTGTGAAGTGTTTGTTCAGTTCCTTAGCCCAATTATCATTAGGGTTATTTGCTTTTTTGGTATTGAGTTTTTTTGAGTTATTTATTTATTCTGGAGATTACTGCTGTATCTGAGATGCACATGGTAAAGATTTTCTCCCATCCTGTAGGCTCTCTATTCACATTATTAATTGTTTTCTTTGCTGAGAATTTTTTTTTTTTTTTAGTTTGAATCCATTCCATTTATTGATTCTCGATTTTACGTCTTTTGCTTATTAAGGAAGTCAGTTCCTAAATCGACATGGTGAAGATTTGGGCCTACATTTCCATCTTTTAGGCACAGGATTTCTGTTCTCGTGTCTAGGTCTTTGATCTGCTTTTGAGTTGAGTTTTATGCAGGGTGATAGAGAGGAGTATAACTTCACTTTGCAGCATATGGTTTTCCAGTGTTTCCAGAACCATTCGTTGAAGTGGCTATCTTTTATCCAATGTATGTTTTTGGTTCCCTTATATAATATGAAATAATTGTATTTATGTGGATTTGTTTATCTAGTTTCAATTCTTTGCCATTGTTTTGGTGTCAATAATACACTGTTTTCTGTTGTTGTTGTTGTTGCTTGTTTGTTTTTTGTTTTTTAATGGCACTGGTATTTTGATGTCTTCTGCTTCACTCTTGCTAAGGATTGCTTTGGCTATTCTGGGTCTCTTATTTTTTCAAATGAATTTTATGATTGGTTTTCTAATGGGTGGCTAGGGAAGAATAGAGGTACTTTGGATTAGACAGAAGGGAGTGTTGGGAGGGGAGGGAGTATGGAGGCAGAAAGGACAATAGAATGAATCTGACATTATGACCCTATGTGCATATATGATTACACAACTGGTGTAATGCTACATATGTACAACTAGAAGAATGAGAATTTATAACCCATTTATGTTTGATGTTTATAAATGCATTCTATAACTACTTAAATAAAAATAAAGAAGGACTTCACTTTTAATAAAAAAATTTGCAAAGTTCATCAAAAACAAGGAAATTCTGAGACTGTCATGAACAAAGAGACAAAACAATCAAATATAATGTTATAGATAGGATCCTGGGACAGTAAAAGTACATCATGTAAAATCAGGAAATCTGAAAAATGTATGAACTTTATTTAATGACAATGTATCATTATCGATTCATTAATTATGACAAAGTTTTCATAAATATGTTTATAAGGGAAAGTAAATACAGCTACAAATATCAGAAACTTCCTATTAACTTGTCAATTTTCTGTAAAGTTAAACTGTTCTAAAAAGTACAGTTGATTTTAAGGTGAATATATGCATGTATGCATACATGAATATATGCATATCTATGAAGGGTAATGAAGCAACTCCAGGAATCAGCTCATGATTTGGACACTCAGGACTTCAGTGGAAGGAGTCAGGTCTATAGTACTCTCTTCACTTTACAGTTCTGCCTTTGATTTGACTCAGCTCCTTCATCTTCCAGACTTTGTGTCTTTCAGTTCCACATTTCAAATTCCTCAA
Source organism: Marmota monax (assembly GCF_021218885.2). NCBI lineage: Eukaryota > Metazoa > Chordata > Mammalia > Rodentia > Sciuridae > Marmota > Marmota monax. The sequence goes on along the minus strand of NW_026694256.1, from coordinate 2,087,121 downwards.
AGAGAAAAGTGCATTTCTTCATCCTGGTTCAAAGCCAGGATCTATTAAACATGCACTGAGATCTGTGTTAGAATCATGGTACCCATGCCCAATCCTGTTTGGATGACCATTTTCATATGGGTCAGAAAGGTCCCTTTAAGCCCTGGGCTGCTGAGAAGATGATGTTAGAAGAGAGGCTTAACTGAGAATTCCAGTCTCTTAAAACTTATGGCAAGATATTTCAAAACAAAGTCACATCCTTGTCATTTGCATTTGCCATTAATCTGTGCTAGAAAAGCTTCTGTGCTAATTGGGGATTTTACAAGCTTTTATAAAGACTTAAAAAAGTGTTTTCTACAAAAAAAAAATATGATGAACTTAATTTTTTACATAAACTTTTTCTGGCCAAATGAAAAATTTTATTTTCTCTTCTCTGTAAGAAAACTAAATATTTGTCTTGCATTCCAATGTGTAAAGAACAGTATATAGTCTGTCACTCCTTAAAATAGATGTTATTAATCTAATCCAGAACAAATCAGAGGATAGTAAAAATTTTAAAATATCCACATATATTCTAGAGACAAGTTTATGTTCTCAATGCAGTATCTTACTTTCTATTTTTAAACTTCTAAGTCCCAGACTATAACAAGGATTAAATCATTTTTCTGAATAATTGTATCAGCATAATTTATGTTAAATATGTTAGATTTAACTTATAATTCATTCATATAACTGTTTAGCATAAAGCTTATATATTACATAATTTTGAATAATTAATTGCAGGTGTTTTGAGTCCTACAACAGAAGTTTCCCCTGTATGTCTGAGAAAATCACTCATCATTGTTAAATATGTTGTTGCTGTTCATCACAGTAGCCCACTTTAAAGGTATCTGAACCATAAGTCAATAATATGACTGACATAATCTGAAATTTTGATTTTTGATTGAAGGGTTATACAGTAGATCCCTTGATCAGTGGTTTGGACTTTTCATAGTCTTAGTTACCCAACATTAACCAAGGTCTGAACACATTATATAGAAAAGTCCTGAAATAACCAATTCATAAGTTTTAAAATACATGGCCTTCTGAGTAGAGTGAAATAATTTTATGCTGTTCTGTCTGACCAAGACATGAGTCACACTGATATCTTGTATATGCATATACTACCTCTCAGTTATCCCATTGACTGTTAGTAAGATGATGCTTGTGCTCCAGGAATAATTAATTTTCTCAACAATGTCATGAAATATGTAGAATGGATTTTTAAAAATACACATATAGGATTCAGTACTAATTGCATTTTCAGGCATCAATTGGGATCTTGAAATATATTCCTTACAAAATAGGATTATTTGTTTTGAAACCCCGCTCATTTTCTTTGTCCACAACATCTTTATATATGTGAAATGTCTCTCCTTCTTATAACAGGTTTTAATGAGACCCAAGTTTAAACTCTACATGATGATTGCCCATTTCTTTAGTAAGTTGCATATACTATGCAATGGTCATTTTTTCCTTTTAAAATTAATTTCTTAAACTCATATTTATTGAGAAGCTACTTTGTCCCAGATAGAAAGGCTGAGTTGAACAAGATAAGCTGCTTTATACTACCAAGGTGCTTATATTTGAGGATAAGAAAAAGAGATAATAAGCATGAGAGTAGTTCACAGTAACCAGGTAAACTTGGTAAGGATAAAAGTAAGTTTAGGTACAAACTCAGAAGATACCTTTTTCCATGTTAAGCTATTTGTCATCCCAGTGGCCAATATATATATATATATATAATATAACCATGGCATATATATACAAGCAATTTGATATACATTTTAGAAATCATGAAAAAAGTAAGCACTTTATGTTAAAAAGTAGAGAAAACATATAGCTATTTAGTGTTTTATATCTCAGAAGAAAATTTCAAGGAGATATTATATAGACAAGTTGTAGTATGCCAACACTTAGAGATCTAACACAGAAAAGTGTCTAAGGCAAAGAAGAATAAAATGCAGAAAGAACCAGTGGGGAGCTTCAGATCAGATTCTATCAGGTACATTCTGAAAATTTATTTAGCAAATTCTGTGTACTACAATAAATGAAAGACAAAACTTAATAATGTTCACTTCCATAAGAAGTAAATAACACTACAAGAACGAGAAAGATTTATTATCTATTCAAAATTAGAATAACTTAATTCTTAGAAAATATGACTCACATGATTATTTTGCATAAAGCTGGATTTCAGGTATTACTTTTCTGAACATTGCTTTATCAAAAAAAAGTTCTTCTTAATAGAATGTTCTTGATTTTGACTTTCTTATAACTCTACATTTAGGGGTCAAAAGTGTTCTCTCATTGTAACAGTTATACATATTCAAAATGCTCATGCATATTCAAGTGCTCCAGGTCTTTTTGCTTACACCAAAGAATTTCTGAAAGGATAAGGATGGATCTTTGTCCTGCCACCTGCTTTGAATGTCACTTAGTTTAGGTTTCGTTTATATAAACCCTATCAGTTATGGAATGTACTGCAAAGCATGTTAATCACAGGTCAAATTATGACAGTTTTATGACTAAAAAGGGACACCAAAAATCTTCTTTCATAATGCTTGGAAATAAGTTTAGAGGCAGGCAGGACATTTGACGGGATTTAGTTCTGTGTTGTGATTTACGATTGATTTTTAAGACAGTTTGCTTTATTCTTTCAGAACTCAAATACTTTATGATGTATTTCCAACGAGAGAGAGTAGAAAAAGAGTTTTAATGGTAAAAGTCTGTTTATGGCCCATAATGGCATTGGATCCTTTATCTCTGTAATTTTTCCCTCAAATCCTTGAATAAGCCTTTCTTCAACATAGGTTACTTACTTGCTTTTCTGATTTTATATCTGTCATATCTAATCTTACATTACAATATTTGCTAAAATGAAAACTTAGAGTGAATTTTGCTCTCCCCAAGTTCATATGTTGATGCTTTACCCCACAATGTGACTGTATTTGAAAATAGGAGAGCTGATTATGGTTAATTAAATTTTAAATATGGGACAGTAGCATGACAGGATTGGTGTCCTATAAAGAAGAGGAAGAGACATTAGAGATTCTTTCTCTCTTCATGCTCACATAGAGAAGACACCATGTAAGGACAAATTGAGAATTTGGCTGTCTGCAAGGGAGCCTTTTCAGAAACTCAATCTGCCAACATCTTAATCAGGACTTTCAGCACAAAAATCTGTGAGACTAATACAAGACAAAAAAAAAAAAAAAAAAATAGAGCGAATGATTAGGATCAAATATATTCCCATTAGGAGATGGAACTAGAGATAAAAGTGTTCCTACCAAGTTCTTTCCCATCTTTTAAATCAAACTTTAAAAATTCTACAGAAAAAAATACTCTTGTAATAAATCAGTACTATGTTAAGATACTCAAAAGATTTTTTAATACCAGCCATTCATGTTTATTTATTTTTGTTTTATGATTTTCACATATCATGAATGATGGTTGATTCAGATGGATTTTAGCAATTTCAAAGGAAATAAAATTTATTTTTCAAGGAGAAATATTTACAATCTTGAGAATATGTTAAATGGTTAGATTTTTGTTTCTAAAAATAAATACAACTGAGAATTTCCAAATAAGTTCATTTAATACTAATATATTAATAAAATGATAAAATTGCATAATTGTATATAAGCAATTATTAACAAAAGAGTAACACATAAAAGTCAAAAAGGAAATCATAAGGTTCTTGGACTACAGACCAATGAATTAGGACAAAAGGAGAACAAATGGTAAAGTGACTAGCTAGGGAGCATTTGTACATCATTCAGGGCTATATTTAAGTAAAACAAAGATATGTTGTTGTTAAGCTTCTTGGAATCCAACACCAGACTCACTATTTGGGGATATCTTCAGGTATGAAATTTCAAATGGTAACTCTTTATTCAGGAATATAACTTTAATTTCAATACTGCACAGCTACTTGTTTATTAATATTATTTGGACTCTGACAAGTTTTCAGACACTTGTTTGGATATTGAAGATGCAAATCTCAAAACAAAGTAAGATCCATTCTTATACATAAGTAACTCAAAGAGTAGTAGAAACAACAGACAATTATAATACATGATGATAGAAGCAAGCAAAGTAGTTATGAAGGAATATCATAACAAGTAAGGAAAAACATGAGAGAATTCTTACTTTCAATCTGGAAATGAGTATATTTAAATTCAAATGAAGGAATTATAATGTCACTTAATATTAATGAAGTACAGATATCCAATGAACTACAAATGTTACTTGATCATTAGCCTTCTTTGGAAGGAGACTCTTGTGAGCACCTTCATCCATCGCCATGGAACAGCTCATGAATGTTGTGTGTCAATATGAAAACAGTCATGGAACAACCATTAAATGATTTCTAGAAAGATAGTGCTATGACAAGTTTTGTGTCTTAAATAAATCTTTTAGGTATCACTCTGGCAGGAAGGAATTGTATAGTATAGGTCTATAAGTGGTGATGAGTTGGAAAGCTATTGCAGTAATACAATTATGGGTTTAGAAAGGCAAAAATTTAACTTTCATTAGTAAATTAGAAATCAAGGGAAAATGGAAAAATATTTAAATGGGCAATGTATCAGGATATTGAGACCAAATGGAAATGAGTTAAAGAGTATGGTAGATTAAAAAAAAGTGTCTGATAGAAAGAAATTAGTTAACACAGGTATCTGAAGCTGGTAACTAAGAGGCAAACAGTGCCTCTTGCCAGGTGAAGAACACAGAAAGAACAGATGTGGATATTGGGGTTAAAATAGATTGAGACGTGTTTTTTTTTTTTTTTTTTAAGAGGTCAAGTTACAGACAAACAAAAACATCCAGTTGGCCTTGCACACGTTATCTGGGCCCAAATTAAAATCTCTGCCTTGTGTATGAATAATAATGAAGAGCAGAAGTATATTCCTTTTTATGTGCTAAGTCATGGAGAGAGTAGTTTTGAGGCTTCTGGTTCTACACAAAGGAACATAATGGGTAGAAACCAAAGCAGATATCCAAATTATGGAGAAAACCAAAATAAAGCTACAGAAAAGAATAAGAAATGTATGAAGATCCCACTATTTGGGCAACCCAAATCCCAGGAATTACATTTGTGTATAAGATAGCTCCAATCTTATAAACTGAAAGGAAAACAGTGGGAAAAAACTAAAACTATTACTCTTAGGGGGACAGTCTGATAAAAGAATGAGAAGTTTGTTCTTATTTATCAATTCAGAGACACTTTCCACAGTTTTTTTGCCCTTTTCTGTGCTCTATGAAGCTAATGTGTTTTATTACATTGCTCGGAATACTTTTCTTCTTGACTTCTAATACATAATATAAAGCACTGGCAGGAGATTGGTAAAATGGAGAAAAGGGTTGGAGGAATTATTTTAATGTTTATCTCTCCATCACTCTGTTTTAGTGGCTTCACTTTTCTGCTTGTGGTCATTTGGATCATTTTCATCCAAATTTAAAACTCTCTCTGGGTTCCATTTAACACCTTCTCTTCTGTGTTAAAGTGTATAAGTGACTGACTCTATTTCTAGGTAATGGATACACAGTCTTCCCTTATTAGTTGACTTAATTTTACCCAGAACTTTGTACCTAGACTCTTCATTAAACTCTCTTTAATTTTCATAGAATTTGGTACTATGAGTACGTTCATCTCTTAATCAGATTTGAACTGTTTTGACGAAAATACCAAACAAGAACAACTTAGAAGAGGAAAAGTTTACTTGCATCTTATGATTTCAGAGATCTCAGTCCATAGATGGCAGACTCCATTGCTCTGGTCTCAGGTTGAGAGAGCATCTCATGGTAGAAGAGCCCGGTGGAGGAAAGCTGCTCTATTCATGTCAGGCTAAGGAAGCAGACAAGTAATAAGGGAACACATGGAAGACACACACTTATTGGGCAGGCCCTCAGTGACTCACCTCCTTCAGTCACACACAAACTGCCTAAAATTAATACCTGGTTCATTCAATATAGGATTACTGGATTAGATTAGAACTCTAATAATTCAATCATTACATTTTGAAGGTTCTTGCATTAATACAGGAGGTTTTGGAGGGCACATTATGTCCAAACTATAATAGTCTAGGAAAAAGAAACTTAAAATAAGATTATAGAATTTGGTAGATCATATATTTTATTAATTCACAGAAAGCCTCTCTGCTTTAGGAAAAAAAATCACAGTAACAATCCATGGCATTGATATCATGATTGTAGAAGTCATTCACAATAGTGGCCTGGCATGATACGGAGACAAAGGGTAAAGATTTAGTAGAACAGCGGTTGCAGTGCTTAGACATATGATATCAATAGTAATTGTGAAAGTTGTTGGATTGGAAGTTTCTACTAGAAACCTATAAAAAAATGTACCAGAGTATAAAATTAATGTTTTCAATTAACAAATTCAATGAATTCAATTATCTAAGAAACATTAGAAAGCTTCTGACAATTTTAGAATGACCCTTATCCGATGTAGCTCAAAGGGTAGATACACTTGAAGAATAAGCTTAGAACATTATGCTTGTAGAGTTGAAGCACCAAATCCAGTCATTCTTCAATATCCATGGGTAATTGTTTCCAAGACTTCCATGGACCAAACTCTGCCAATGCTCAAGTTCCTTAAATAACATAGTCTATCATTTGTATATAAAATATATCCCCTCCCAAATACTTTAAATCATCTCTAGAGTACATATAATCTAATACAATGCAAATGATCTCTAAATTTTAATTTTTTGGAACAGGATTTATCTCAGGGTGCTTAACCACTGAGCCACATCCCCAGACTTTTTTTTATATTTATTTAGAGACAAGAGTCTCACTGAGTTGCTTAGGGCCTCGCTAAGTTGCTGAGGCTGACTTTGAATTTGTGATCCTCCTGCCTCAGCCTCCCGAGCCACTGGGATTAGAGGTGAGTGCCACTGTGCCTAGCTAAATATTTATTATTCTGTATTATTTAGGAGATAATCACTGGGAAATAAGTCCGCACTGTTCAATACATACATAAGTTTTTACTGAGTACTTTGTTTACTCAGTTGATTCAATACACTGATGTCCAACCTACAAATATAGAGGGCCAATCATAAACACAGTTATCTTACAAAAGAAGGGATAATGATAGAAACAAATTGGAAATAATTTCCACTAATGGGAACTTTTGAATAGACACAGATAATAATGATAGTATTGAAAACATTAATACCTCAGGAACCTTCTTCTTGGGAGTAGAAAGATCTTCCTGTCCTCACCTGACAAGCATCATCTTCTCAAGCACAAAAAGCTTTAAGGACTTCATGTGGGTCTTTGTCTCACAAGGGACCTCTTATTCTCCTGAAGATGAATCACCACCCCTCATTACCTCCAGACTCATGGTAGAAGAGCCCAGTGGAGGAAAGCTAAATCATGATGAGAGCTAAATCCTTGAATTCTAGGATGAGAATTTTCTTAGGAAAGGAAAAATTACACACCAGAGAGTTACAGGATTCGATGGTCTCTTCTAGCAGAAATCAGAGAAGCATAATGGGGAATGGATTGTGAGGGTAAGAAGCAAAGAAGGACTGAGTTTAACATGATTGTCAACGGAACTACATTCCCTCAGCATGCAGAATTTATTATTTATTAATTGATTAGCCCTAGTTATGTGGCTACAGAAGTATAGGACTCATCAAAAGAAAGATTATGAACAAGTTAAAAGCCAGGAATGAGTTTAAAATCACTTTCAAGTAAAGCAAATGATTACAGAACAAAGTTAAATCTCCATGCTATTACATATGGAACATGTTCAAATAAAATCCAAAGGATCATCAAGCTTTCCAAATTTTATCCTAATAATTTTAATATTCATTGACATCAATTAGATATTTAAACTGAATGTTTTAATTAAGTTAGTGTCATGGTCAATAATAAGGGAAAAATAGTGATCTGCTTTTTTAAATACCATGATTCCTCAAGCACACATGTGTCAAATTTCGTCTGTAATGATAAACACAATTTGCAATAGGCATTTTCCCACATTAAAGATGATGCTTTTCTCTAGGCTTAAAGTGATATTTAATCCTTTGCAATTAGTCAAAAACTAAAAAAAATCCCAGGACACAAAGAGCCTATGATCTAGACAGAAATTTATTATTCTGCTTCTGGATTATCAACTAAATTTAAACAATTTAGAACAATTAAAGATGAAACAAAACATTAAAAACTATCCAATACTATCATAGAGCTTTTGTCTTGGTTTATGGTATGAAAAGTTTTTTGTTTATATATGTGAATATGTACTTCATACATCTGATGGAGTTGGATATAATTTTTTAGTTCCAAAGGGAAAAAACATTATTGATCCCTTTGTAACTCATTTTGAGGAAGATATGATTAGCATCGATGATAGATAATAACTGTAATTACCTCATTCAAGGTGATCTCAATGAATATACCTTTATTCACACATTATTAAAAATATTAACAAGCCCACTGACAAAAATTATGGTTCATTTTTTATCAATTGGAAATGTGCTTTAGTGTAATATTCTATTATAATAATGTTTAACACCTTTCTGTTTAAGGTGAATGCACATAATTTTGTGACTTCCAGAAACAGTCATTAACACTAAACACTTATTTCCCAATTTTTCCCACAGATATCACTGATAATGAATTGCACAACAACTAGTCATGTTCCTTTAAAACATTCTGTATGAAATGAAAATTAACCAAAAAAACCTGTATGAGTCATAGCACATTACATCAATTGAAGCAAAAGAAAGCTATTTACCAATATATTATTATTCTCTAAACTCCAGAGATTATTCTAAGCTAAAAGTAATAAAAGAAATTGTTGAAGTTGCAAATAGAATTAACATAAGCTATTACAAACTGAGTAAAGCTTATTTGTGTACATCAGAAATATTTTGGATTGTATCGCTAAGTAGATTGAAATCATTAAATATTTTCTCACATAGTATTAACGTAAGCTTTATCTGCTTTACTTTCTTTTTTATTTTCAGAGTTTTTCTTCATGCTCATTAAGATATAGATCACTTGTATCACACAATCTTCTCTTCTGATTAAGGTGAACATTATACAGAAATACAAAGTAGTATTTCTGAATGGAGTCTATTCCGGGGAGAATCTTCCCTACAACTTCTACTTGTATTCTTGTATAATTCTTTCTCCAAACTTGAACATGTGTCACTTCCTAGGGAGTGTTGTTGATTATTCCTTATCAATTGTTTACTGAACAAATGAACCATTTTTATCTTTTATGATACCTTCAAATAATGAGTACTTTTTATCTACAATATGCTCTCTTACAACACTAGTCTGTGGCATCTCTCCCTGATGATGAAATTGAAACTCAGACAAGAAGAAAGTGAGAGAGTTTACAATAGGGGAGGGACATTAAAGGAATTTCTTCTGCATTGGTAACATTCTGTTTATTCATGTGTAGTGAGAAGGCTCGTTTTAATTATATTTATTTTTCAAGCACATATAATGTATGTTTTCTCATCTATGGTGTCACATCAAAGAATGAAAGATGTAAGAAAATATAAAAAGAATGTGTACATACTGTTCAATATTTTCCACAGAAAAATTCTAAGCCTTGAGTTATTTCTCACTTCCATATGTAATCAGAAGGTAAAGGAATATCTGGTTTCTGGTACAAGCTCTGACCTTTATTGTGTGACTATGACAGATCACTTCTATCCTTGAGTTTCATGTTCTCTATCCATATAATTAAAAGATTAGAGCCTATGAAGTTAAAATCCCTCATAGCTGTTCTGCCCTTGATTTCAGATGCATGCTGCTGACAACCATTGTTGCCGAGTGATAGCCAGCAGGCAGGGATCCCTCTGGTTCCATCAGCAAAGCAGAAGCTTTTAGTCTTCTGAAACAATTAACAGCAGTAGTGGGAATTACAGACAAACATTTTAATGTCTCTTGATTTCCTGTAGAAAATGTTTACTGAAGGCAATATGTTATTGACTCAAAAGAAATAAGGAGTAGCAAAAGTATTCTAAATTAGGGTATTCTGTGATATAAAATAATGCAATATAGAATTCTGTAATTTTGGATAGGATAAATGAATAAATTCAATTTAAAAATAATAATTTACTCAAAAATATAAACAATGCTTTTGGCTTATATGAAATATTTATATATGAATATTACTAAAGTTTTTGATAATTTTTATTCACTCCAAAAATGAAATAGAGAAGCAAGAGTAATATTTTGGAAGCAATCACTTTGGAACAAACCTAGAATTAAAATAATATATTCTTGAATTTATATAAAGCAGAATTTATACTTCATATATCATGAAATAGGGAATCAATGATTGAGTAAAATGAGACAATGATAGTAATGATAAAAATCTCTACAAGAGAAATAAGAAAATTCTTGAGGACTGAGGTTGTGGCTCAGTGGTAGAGCACTCACCTAGCACGTGCCATGCCCTGGGTTCCATCCTCAGTACCACATAAGAATAAACAAACAAAATAAAGGTATTTGTCCATTTACAACTAAACAAAAAGAAAAAAAAAAGAAAATCTTGAACAGTAGTAGCAAGCAAAATGAGATAGAATGTTAAAAGTGAAATACAGCAAAGATTACAAAGAATGTCATAAATAATTCATAGAATAAGAAAAACTGCAATGACTCAGGAAGTTTATTATTGTAAATAACAGACATTAGATGTTTTCCTTAAATTGGCTGCTGAATCTAAAACAATTGATAAGAAAAATAATAGGAATAATAAGAAAAATTGAATAGAGAAATATGTCAATCATTCTATCAAAATAGATAGAAGAAGGGACCAACTTTATTCTTCTAAAGTTTTATGGTGTCTTTCCAAAACAGCCTGGAAATGACAGTGAAAGACACATCAAAGCCAGTGAGCTCCTGGTTTCAGTGACAAGAATGGGATCCCAGGCAGAGGAATGTGTGAATAGTAGGTTTTAAAACACTGGCCAAAGTGGGAGTGATTGGCATAATAAGTCGTAGCCGTGTCTATGACAAAATTACTTTATTTCTTCAGATGTATATGAGGATGGCTGACAGAAATCAGGGCTCCAAATAATTAAAAATATAAGCAGTCTATCAAATGGTTACATGAATCATGTAAGTGACATTTCTAGTTCTACTAGCCATAAAACTGACTTGAATTACTATAAGATGGATTTAAAGATTTATACTCAGTTCTCAAATCCAAGCCAGTTAGAGATCAAGAGCTTCTGCCAATTTAGGCTATACTAAAGATGGAACCCAGGGACCCATGCATGCTAAATACATGCTCTATCACTGAGCAATACCTCTACCTCTCCTAGAGCTCATTTCTGAACCATCTTGTTTCAGGGAGGAAAAGTCAATTATTTTTAAAAGGACAAATATGTGTATTCATTTAATAAAATGCAAAGCATGGTCTAGGTCTAGAAGGATCTCCCAGGTTTACCTGATAACACAAGGATCTGACTCTTTCCTTGTCTTTAATTACTCTGCAACTTTGCAGAAAGAGAAATTTCTTATAGAGCAACCAACAGTTGTCAATAATTGTTTTTAAGTGCACGTGAAAATTTTCCAGTAAAAATATAATTGATGTCCATCCCATGGAAGAGACCAGCTTTGTATTTAGTTGCAAAATTTTTTAGCATCTGATTATCTTTATATGTGTACATTCTTTGGTTTTTTTTTTTTTCCCTTTGAACTGGTATTTAATTTGTGCTAGTTCTCTCTTAATGGACAAATGTTCAATATGCATTTTTCTGACAGGGAAAATATTCCCTTAAGATATTTTGACATTTTGGAGTTTATTCAATGAGATACTAAAAATAATCTCCTGACCAAGAACTACTATTAGTGAAGTGTTACTCATGATAACTTAAGCCTCAAAATATTTTCTTGTTAGTATCCAAAGAGGAGAAATAAATACCAAGCAAAAATAAACTTTAACTTTCTAACTATTTCTTTAGAATTTTCTTTCTTCTTTACTGATTTCAGGTGGTGCTTTGTTGTGTTTTCAGGTTCATTACAGGCATAGTAAGTTTTCTCCTGACTGAAAATTTGGTTTTATGGTATGGTACTATGTGATCTCTGGAGATAAGTGTTAGAGAAAATATTATTTGCTCTAAGAAATGAAGTAGAGAATTTGTCCTTTAGTCCTGTGGATTTGTGCATCTATTTGTCTGTTTGTACTAAAATCAATTAAGAATTTTATGTTAATTGAGAAAGAGGAAATGTCTTTGAAATCTGAAGTGGATGCTTCTGTTTTTGTTTTTAACACATTACTTAAATTGTAGAAATGTAGCTCTCAGGTATAGTTTGTATCTGTGCATTTGCAATTTAGAAAGACTTTTACCTTTTAGTGAGACTGAAATATTTTTCTAGTCTTCAGAGAGTTTTAATAAATTTGTATAATGACTTTTAAATTCAAGGACATATATTCTGATTATTTAATAAAGGCAATTAAGCACTTAATGGAATAGAATATTCCTAAAAGTCTCAGAAAAAATAAAATTGAATTTATTTTATTTTAAGGATGCTACCCTGAAAAAATAGTTATTCTTTTAGTATAAGGAAGTTATAAAATATTTTGAAAATATAATTTTACATAATCAAGTTTGCTTTAGTAGGTGAAATGTATATGATGAAGTTATTTGATAGTCTGATAAATTTATGTTGCAGGCAGTTCTCAATTATCCATGTCCAAAGTTTTCTCTGAGAATTAGAAATCAGCTACTTTATGTATGCATTGCAATTAATATGAATTGATACTGTACTCCCAGGAGTAGTGACACAGAAATAAAAGTATGTATATGTGTATCTTTTAAATGTCAAAGTGTAACATTATCCTGAAGCAGCTGATCTCAGACTTTTTGATCTCAAGACCCTTTTGCATTCTTAAAAATCACTGAGTAAACAGATACTTTCAGAATTTTTTAATATGAGAAATAAAAACTGGATAATATTTAAACTATTTATTTTGCAAATATATTCCATTTTTATTAATTGGAAGAATTAATATTGTTCAAATGTTCACAAAAAAGAGATACAAAGATGTAATACAATTACTGCCAAAATTCCAATACAATTTTCCACAGAAAAATAAAAATTTCTTTTGAGTCCCAAAACATCACAAATAGGAAAAGAAATCTTGAGCAAAAAGAACAAAGCTAGAGGTATTATATTATCTGATTTCAAATACTACAAAGTTATAGTAATCAAACTAGACTGGAATAAAAACAGATGCATAAACCAATGGAGCAGGATACCTGAAATAAACTCACACATTTATGTTCAATTGTTTTTCAACACCAAGGTGGTAATAACTCAAAATGGGGAGATATCTCTTTAATAAATGAAAAGTAGATTATGCAAAAGTATAAAATTTGACTCTTATCTCATAATATATACACAAATCAGTGTGTGTGTGTGTATATATATATATATATATATACTATATATATTTTATATATATAAAATATTACATTTAAAATACTATGTATATATTATACATGTATATGAGTTTATACATATATAAACTATGTATATAAATGTACATATATGTATATATGCATATATAATATATATATATATATATATATATCATGAAATTGTGAAACTACGAGAAGAAAACTTAGGGAAAATCTCCATGACGTTGATTTGAACATTGATTTGTTGGGTATGACCTCAAAGCACAGGCAAAAATGGATTAATGGCTCTGCATTATCAAACTAAGTGGCTTCTCTACAGCAGTGGAAATAAGAAACAGCTTAAATAAATAACACAGAGATTGGGATAAAATATTTGCAAATTAGACATCTGATAAGAGGCTAATATCCAAGATTTATAATGGACTCAAACAATTCAACAGCAAGAAAACAAATCACTCTATTAAAAACTGGGCAAAGGATCTGATAAAACATTTCTCATAAATAGAGACATGAATGGACAACAGATAATATGAAAAAGTGTTCAAAATCTCTAATTATCAGGGAAATGCAAATTAAGACTACAATGAATTATCACTTTGTACCTGTTAGAATGACTATCAGAAAGATGAAAGATAACAAGTGTTGGCAAAGATGTGGAATGAAGGGAACCCTTGTTACTGCTAGTGAGAATATAAATTAGTATAACCCATATGGAAAGCAGTTCAGAGTTCCTAAAAAGTTACAAATAGAAATATTATATGGTTCATCAATGTCACTTCTGGTTATACATTCATGGGGTTTGAAATCAATATAGATCCAATTGAAATAGAGAAGTAAGAGGTAACTGTACTCCAAGTTGGCAGCTAGTCAAATTACGCACAATAGCCTAATTCTGGAATCAAACTAAGAATTCATTCATGAATGAATGGATAGAGGAAGTGTGGCAAGGGAAATTCTGTTGTTTGTAGCAATATGAATAAACCTTAAGTACATTGGGCTAAACAAAATAAACAGGTAGAGAAAAACAAAAGCTGCATTATCTCACTTATTTGTGAAATCTGAGTAGTTCTAACTCTTAGAAGCATATGGTAGAATGAATAGTGACCAAAGACTGGGGTTAGGGTGAGGGGAGGGGACAGGCAAAATGTAATATTAATGTTCTCCTTTCTGTTAAAATTAAACCTGTAGTCTGAGTTTCCTAATGTTTAATAAACATGCTCTTGCTGTAATCTAAAACTTTCTTCTGCCCCATGCACCAAATTTCTCCCATAGAAAAGAAACTGAAGCAAGTAAGGACTAACATTCCCAACATCTGGGTGAAGTGGGATCCAACCTTCCTCTTGACTTTTGACTGACAGCAGGGTGAGCTGACATCAGACTTTCAAGTCCTCACTTTTGTGGCAACTCTAGGTCACCTTGGTCCATGCTGATTCCTAACCATACATTTTTACAAGTATTATGGTTAGGAGGAACTATCCTTATCTCGCAGAGTTTCAGGAGCTGATCACAAGACTCCTTCACAGAAACTTGTGTTCCTCTTATTGACATTATTTGCATCTGCATTTCTCCTATAGTGAATAGGTTGTTTGCTAAGGAATGTGACATATCCTGTCCACAGAAGCTGCAGGTAAATTTCTTTTTGGAAAAGAAAGCATATGGTGGTCAGCAAGGTGGGCCCATTTGATAGAATTATTATATACAACATTTAGCTTTTATAATGTCACAGATATCCTCATGAGCTGCAGTTGAGATGTCTAATGCCATTTGATTTTTGCAAAATACTTTTCTTTTGGAATTAACTGTGTCAATTGGGGCTTTCTTAGTAAAGTTAGTAAAGACTTTTAGTGCCACATTATACTTTTCAGATCAATCTGAGAGATAAATATTGGGGCTAGAAAATCATACTTGGAGATACAGAAACACAGATGAAGCTTGCCTATGCAGGAGGTTAGGAAGATTTGTAAGTCTCTAATAGATTCAGATAAAAGCTTGTGATTCTGAAAATCTCTTTTTATAATTATCAGGCTTTACTCTCTATGAAACTTGCATTGATAGCCTCCAGCTTTACTTTCTTTTGGTGGGGGTTCATCTGCTATTTTGGAGGTGACAAATACAAAAGAGGGCTGGGGGTCAGGACCTGATCTAGGAGGTTTATAGAGCAGGGAGTCATTGAGAATCAATTGTAGAGCAAAGCAAGGTTTGGCATACTGAGGGATTTAAGTGAAGGTAAAAGAAAGTTAGAGGTAAGGAATCTCAAGCCATTTACATTTTCATTGGAGAAAATTATATGTCTTAGAGCGTTTGTGGTTAATTCTGAGTGGGCTACTAACTACATTATCTAATTTAGATTGAGGCCAGATCTGTGCACTCAGCTTAATAAGGTATTTGCTTTTGAGGTCAGACTGGAGGTGGAGGATTTTAAAACTTTTTGGGGAAGTCCTGTGGGATGGACTGGTTAGCCCCCATGTTGGAGAGGTTGGGTGGGGGTCGGGGTGGAGATCAAGGCATCCTTTGATTTCTCCCATCACCAGAGTTCCACCAGAGCATGAGAGTGCAACCCCTCCTGCAATCAATGGTGGAGGACCCCTGGGGTCTGGATAAGCCAAAAGGGGAGGGTCTTGGGCAGGGAGCTGAAGTGGCACCCTCTTTCTCCACAAAAAAGTCTTAACTGGGCTTCTCCAAAAATCTTCACCATGGCTGAATTTAGGACTGTCAGCAAGAGTCTCTGCAAAAGAGTTCAGTATAGATAAACTTCCTATTTTTGTGTTGCTCTGTTTTACTTGGCCACTGGCTGGGAAGATATCGGCACTCCAGATGTTGGACACCCCCTTACTAGTTTCTCACAAACATGTATCCAGTATAAGAGTTTGTAAAAATGTGTAAACAAGGCCTCTGGTCTTGAGCTGGGGCTTCATAGAGATGTCTACATTTCTAAGATAAGAAAAGTTACCAATTGGGCTCCATGATTAACAGCTGGCAGGGGGAGGAAAGAAAGGGGAGAAGTTCTTCCCTTCTCAGTTGTTGTCCTTGAAGGGTTAACTTGCCCAGAACAGTAAAAGAAAAAGCTGCTTTTATGTGAACTTTTGCAGACTGTGAACTTCTGAGCCCTTCCCCTTACATGCTGGGTTTAAAACTCTGAAACTACCTGAACTCAGGGTTCAGGGGATTCATTGATCACAGCAAAAGCTGTGCCCTCTGAACCTGGCTGCAGCCAAATAAAACTGTTTCCTGCCATCTTTGGTGCCTTGTCTCATCTGTTCCTACAACACAGCCTCTGTGAAACACAGGAAGGGATCTTGCCTCTCCAAAGCATGAGAAAGGTGGTGTTGCATGTGGCAACAAAATGGCAAAAAGCAGCCTCTGATTCAGAGGTTAAAATATATAAGAAATGGCAGGAATTGGAGTGGATAGGGTTAGAAGGAGGATGCCTCCAACACCAATAAAGGACCGGAAACAAGTCATGGCTCTGTCATGTGGCAATAAGGCAGCAAAAATCTAGCCAGGACTGGGGTCTATTTTGGGTTGTGTACCAGTCACCATTGAACTATAATGGACCTGAAGGGTGTGAAGAGCTTTCTTATTTGAGTATAAGGTGGTGAGGGGTGGGGAATTGGGAGGGAAAGAGTCAGTCTGGGAATTTAGCTGTGCTAGTTATGGCTGGGGGATTCCTCAGGCCTAGAGAGCCACAGAAGTGCCAGATTATCCATGGTCACTTTTAAGGTCTCATCAGCTGTTTATTTAACATAACTGTTACTAATGTTTGAGTATAAGGTGGAAAGAGAGAGATAGAGATAGAGATAGAGATAGAGAAAGAAATGAAAGGGAAATGAGAAAAAGTGTAGAGGTTCATTAGGACAGGGAGAGATAGAGTGCCCCAAACTCTATCCCAGGATTCAGCACCAAATGAAAGCAACTGACAAAGAATACAAAAAGAAAAAGAAATGGAGACAGACCTCAACAGATCAGCAATGCTTCATCAAGCCATGGAGAGGCACATTTTCAAGGGGAAAATGGCACAAGCTACAAAAAGGGTCTGAGTTTTACAGGATTTAGCAGGGCGGGGTAGGAGGAATTTTGTTGGTCATTAGTGGTAGGCTCATTTAGGGGAGGGTGGGAGAGCAGGTAGGGGAACCATTGTAGATAAGTGAAGTTCCCTGTGGCCTATTGTTCTCCTTTTCTCCCTGGAGGTTGTTATTTTCCATATCCTTCACCTAGACTTTAATCCTTTCTCCTATGTAGCAAGTCACTTTTACTATTTTCTCAGTATCCCTTCTAGGTCTTCTTGCAAATCATTAAAGAGTTTTATTTTTTGCTTTTTCACACAAATTAATATGTATGACACATACTGTCACAAAGGTATTTGTTTGTTTCTTTGCTTGTCTTTGATCATAAGTCCTGGGGATCTTTCCACATTGGTTCACATGGTTCACATTCTTTGAATGAGAGTTCAAGTCCCTGAAATTTGACATAACTTCTGTCATAGAAATAAAGAGACCTCTCAGGGGCACCTAAACTAAATTTATTGTATGAAAAAATTAAACACCATATAGGCTTTTTATTAGTCTACATGAAAGAGCATATCATATACATTAAGTTTTAAATTTGTTTCTTTGTTTCATTTAGTGGTTACTATTTTATTTAAAGTTCAAACTTAAAATTTATTACTATTTTCTCATCAGTTTTCCATGTTACACTATCTGTAATTAAAATTTCTGCCCCTATTTAAAAATCTTTCAATGATTAAAACAGCAAACTTGACTCATATATGGTAGAAAATTAATTTTAAAATGTATTTGCAATATTTCATTTCACATGGGGAGATTACTTAAGAGAGACATGCAAAGGAAAAACAAACAATCAAAAAACTTTTTATATCATATATGTTGGTTTGTATTTAAGACTTTCAATCCTTAAAAAGTACAGAGCTCATGTCACATCATTCCATAACCTTTCTTAAAATATGATTAAGAGTACATATTGGGCTGGGGATGTGGCTCAAGCGGTAGCACACTCGCCTGGCATGTGTGTGGCCTGGGTTCGATCCTCAGCACCACATACAAATAAAGATGTCGTGTCTGCCGAAAACTGGAAAATAAATATTAAAAAAAAATTCTCTCTCTCTCTTTCTCTCTCTCTCTTTAAAAAAAAAAGAGTACATATTATATTTTTTAGAATGGAGATTCTCTAAATTTTAAATTTATTAATATTATATTTGTTATTAAATTCTCATTGATCAAGCCCAGTTTCTTTTCTTCTTCAATTTTCATAATACCTACCTTGCTATCTAGATTATATAGAAATTTTAAAGCAGCAAGCACATTTATAATTAATTTCTCTACTTAATTTCTCTAAGAATAATAGGAAAGTAAAGCAGATTAATGAAAACTCTTGGTTTTCTTAGATTACTTTCTTTAAAGCTGCCTTTGATGCCATTTAAAATAAATAAATTTACAAACATTTATTCATGGAATAAATTTATGAAAAATTCGTGAAATTTTCTAGAAACAGAAAAAAATATCTCTCCTTTGTTGATTTTCTTATTGAGAGAAAAATGCAGAAACAAAAAAGGGACAGTGAGACATAATATAAATGGGTGCTCCTAAAGTGAATAAAGACCTACTGGGGAGCTGAGATTTGAGCAGAATTGAAGGAAGCAAATGAGTAAGTCATAGGAATATATTAGAAGTTACCACTGGCACAGAAAGAGCTTCTGGAAAAGCTCAGTGTGTGTGTGAGTTATGATTCAGGAAGTGGGCATGTCTGAAGAGTGGAGGAGAACAGCAAAAGAATGAACTGAGTAACGTTCTTGTCGCTCAGTATAAGGCAGCTCCTGGAGGGTTGGGGAAGAGAAGTTACACATTCTGTCCCATGGTTTTACAGAAGCCCTCTGGCTGCCATATGAGGCCAGGAGAAAACTGGGGACAGAGATTGGGACCTGATTAAAGAAGGAGAGAGAGAAGATAGTGTGGTAGTGGTGCAACTATGATAAATGACAGGTGTCAGATATATTTTGAAGACAGCATTTAGAATTTGCCAATGGATTAGGTGGAGAGGGTGAGCGAAATATCCTGCAAATCTGAAGAATAAAGTTGTCATTTATTGAGTTATAAAATATTATGGAAGAAATTAGTTTTATTTTGGAAAAAGGTATTAGGAGTCACATCGTGGGATGTGTTAATTTTGTAATGCATATTCAATTGATAATAGAATACGATAAAGAAACTGTCAGGTTTTTTACATGAATGTTCCATTTCTCTGGTGAGATGATATGTGCTATTCCAAACAATGCAGTTTCTTGTTTTGATTTTTTTTTATTCTCTACTGAAAGTGTCATGGAATTCGTTCAAAAATTCATATTATTTCCACAGTTGATTCCTTTATTTTGGAATTAACTTATGTCTTTGCTAAATTTATACCTTATTTTTGGAGTTCTTGAGTATTTGTGTTAACTTTCATTTACATAGAAAAGTATGTTAATGAGGAAGGATAGGGAAGAAAGAAAAAAAAACAGTTATACCTAATGCTACCATCAATATCTCGTGTTTAAAATAGATAAAACTCATTTATTCAGCATTTATAACAAAAACTTTATTAAAAAAGTAAAAAGAGTACAATGAGTTGCTGTTGAATGAAGTAAAAACATTTCTACCTTACCTATGAGACATATCTTTGAGAATGTCTTATATTCATAGCTATAGTTCTAGTTAAGTTTAAAATTTCTTTCTTTTTTTCTTTTTTGATAAACACATTCACTTGTTCCGTAAATACATGTGAGGTCATTGTAATTTTTTTTAAACATTTTTGGATAGATTCTAAACCATAATTAAGGATGGAAATGGGAAGTACAACAAATGGAAAAAATAGTAAATATTTTAAATAGTATTTAATGACTTTAGTTACTCATTTTTACAGTAAGTACTTTATCCTTTATCCTATTTAATATAGAGATTATTATGATCAACATAACTAAATGAAAGTGTTAGCATACAACCCAAGGATTTGCAAGCACTGCCCACAGCTGTGCTAAATTCTAAATGAGTGAGTTATTTATAACTATTGCAGTTAATTGTAGAATCTAAATTTTAACATTAAAGAAAAAAATGAAATGACCAAGATCAATTTTGTTTCACAAAGCAAAATAAAATAAAATTCTAGAAATTTAATTCTCTACATTTTATGTACATGTGTACATGCATATTACATTACCCAAAGCTCCATCACATACAGAGAAAATAATTTCAAATGGAGAGCATCAATTAGTTAAAAGTACACACAATATAATTTACAAATGCTGGAAATGTACTAACATCACATCTCATGTTAGTAATATTTTAATGATATTTAAAATATTTGGATAGAAATTAAGTCTACTCTAAACCTAAATAGTGCACTACACATGTTCATGAAAAATATTTGTTATGTTTATAAAAATAAGCAATACATTTCCTATAATATAAATTCTGTTTATGACAATATTCAATATGTTAAACATTTCAGAAAATATTTACTTAAGGATAAATACAGAAATCACTGACAGAATTTATCAGTTCAAGGAGAAATTTTCATTGTATCATAACTATTCCAGACTGTGATTTTGTATTTAATTTGATAGTAATTAGTTTGCCTCTTCCCCTAGATAATGAACTAGTTAATTAATGGTAAGTGCATAAAAAATCTTCTTCTCACTCCTAAGGGTATATTCTTAAGGAATAAAGTCAGTTAAATGTTTAAATTTCACCACTGAATTTGCAATGTGAATGCCATTTATATATGTTGATTTTAATAGTTTTCTCTAGGAACATTTTATTACAATGAAGAGTAATTTCTACTTCATTCATCAAAACCAAAAAGACAATATGATTAATTAGATTCAAATTTTTAAGATGAACCTTTATTCTGGCTGAGGCTGGAATAAAAGAACACTGGCACTTAAAGTATACTTTTAAGTTATACAGAATATTATAAGAAACTAGCTTCAATATAGTCAAGACTTAAGCATAACAGTGATATCCAGTAGTGAGTGGAGGATTGCTGGTATGAAGGTGAGGCTGGTATATGGATGAAACTGGAGACTAACATGCTAAGTGAAATAAGCCAATCCCCAAAAAACAAAGGCTGAATGTTCTCTCTTATATATGGGTGCTGACACACAATAATGGGGGCGCAGAATGGAAGTTCATTAGATTAGCCAAAGTTGAAGGGAAGGGAGATGGGATGGAAATAGGAAAGGCATTAGAATGAATCTTACATAACTTTCCTATGTTCATTTATGAATAAACCACCAATGAATCTCCATATCATGATCAACCAGGAGAATGGAATTCTAATTAGAATAAGTTATATTCTATGTATGTATACTATGTCAAAATAAACTCTACAGTCATGTATATATATTAAAAAAAACTGTTACTAGAAAAAAATGTGCATTTACATATCTTTTTTGAGTCCTATCATCAGAATACTTTAGAGAAGACAGCATCATGTTGATTGGACTATTACCAAGTATGTTTGTTAATAATAAAAGAGGAGGCAATTTTCTAAAAGTACAAAACCTGTTATAGATCTTAAAGATTAACTTTAAAATATGTGACATTACTTTAAAAGTATTTTTATGAATGTAATTACTTAAAATTATATTAAAATTCTCTTCTTGTGACATTAGATTTGGCCTGTACTAATTACATTCAATATTTTATTCCTGATTAATTATGCACATACTGTATTTTGTTTGATCATGTTCTACAGTGTGATTTCATTCCTTGGTTGTTGATTCTGTATTAGGGTCATGTTTAATTAAAACCTAAAGAAAAAATATACTAGTTCAAACAGTATACTTCTCAATAATAAGTACGTATAATCAAAGTTGATTACATATAGTAATAAAATCCTTCATCTTCAGAGACACTATTAATTATACACCAATAAATTAATAGTTTTAAATTCAGTCCACAAATATAATTATTTCCTTTGGTTCCACTTCTCTTCATTTATTACCTCTTTATTACTGACAGGGTGTTTTTTCTTTGAGCATATCAATTATAACTGCAGCAAGTGGCATATCCATTGGCAGATAACTATAAAAGTTCATGGGCACTTTATAAACAATGTTAAGCTGCTCTTTCCTTAGTCATAAGTGCTATCTGCCTGCTTGCTTGCTG
The DNA here is from genome assembly GCF_021218885.2 of Marmota monax. Lineage (NCBI taxonomy): Eukaryota > Metazoa > Chordata > Mammalia > Rodentia > Sciuridae > Marmota > Marmota monax. The sequence goes on along the minus strand of NW_026694256.1, from coordinate 2,064,524 downwards.
AATTCAAATAGCCTTCTATAGGAATCAAATCACTAGCTCTGCAAATGCAAATCACCTAGAAGATGCAAATTATAAGTTTGCTTTAAAATGTGGGTGTTTGGTTAAGGACAGTAAATCATTTTTTCCATCCACAGCTATTTTGCTTAATTACAAACTTGAATTACACATAGAAAACAAAACTATTCCCAAATCTCTCAGGTCCAATATGCACTTCTTTAGCATTCTTTTAATTAAACCTGGTTTCTGAACATTAATTAAGAGCTTTACAGAGAAAAAAAAAACTGATTGAGAAAATTTAAAATATAAGAATACATGCTAACCATTTAGAATAAAAGTTGTGTTTCAGGAAAGAAATCCCATTAACAGTCTAAAGAAAATTGTACAAATGTGCTATTATGTGATGCATGGACTTAAAGAGAAAGTGAATTGACGAGATCACATAATCATTTCTAGGAGAAAAGTAGTCTCAAGCAGGATTTATTATAAAAAATAACTTTTGGGGATAAGAGTTGTGGCTCAGTGGTAGAACGTCTGCTCAGCATATGTGAGGCACTGGGTTCACTTCTCAGAACTGCATATATATAAATAAATAATAAAGGTCTAATATATATATATATATATATATATATATATATATATATGTTTAAAAATTACTTTTAAGAATCCTTTGAATATAGTATATTACTAACTTAAGAAAATGTTTTATTAATTGCTACATATTTAAGTTTACATACTTCAAATTACTAATGTATTATTTTAAGAATATTAACTAGATTAATAATATCATTCTTTTTCTATCAAACATGTCAAGTCAACATTTAACTTTAACCTACAACATAAAAATAAAGAGAAAATTTTGCTGGCAGATCCACTGCTAGCTCTGATGGTGATTCTACATAAACTAGAAGAAATTCTTACTCAAGATATTTTATTTCCATATGTCAGAAATTTCTCACAATGTACTCATATTGTAAAAAGAAAATGTTTGGGTCACTGAATATAAAAACTATCATGTAGTTGTTGCCCCCAAGAAATCACCCAATCTTGTTACATTTTGGGTGTTATTTTTTTCTTAAAGAACATGTATCATGTTAAAGAACAGTTATCCTGGAGTTAAAATGCTGCATGTAAAGTGAATGGATGTGCTAACTGTCAGTGTATCAACTAGAGATTATGAAAATTGTAATATTGATTTTTATTCCTGGACAAAATATCAGTGTCAATATACATTCTAATGATAATCTGCAAGAAATTTAAGCATTTCCATTACAATTCTCACTCATGCTCACTTGCTCTCTCTTCTTTTCTCTCTTGCTCTTGCTCTGGTTCTTGCTGTCTTTTGGTCATTGGGAAAATTTGACTATTACGCTTTAAAAAGTGATAATTTGGCTGCAAAAGGGCAAATGATAGCAGTCTTAAGATGAGTAGATAAGATGAATAAACATCAATAAATGACAGGGATTACCTTGTTTATGGACATATTAATATATCAATTCCTTTATTTAAATGTGCTCATATTTTGTGCACATTATAAGTAAAAACCAATACTCACTGGTAGTACCAATTGGAAACACAACTAAAATCAATGTACATGAATAATATAAAAGAAATTCCATATATGAGATGGTGAATTTACCTATTATTTCTATAGTAAGAAAGGCACCACCATGTAAAAATATTACAAAACTTATTAAAACTAGTAAATACAAAGCAAATTGAGATACTTTTTTAAAAAATATTTTTCTTTAGTTGTAGATGGCCACAATGACTTTATTTGTTTACTTTTATGTGGTGCTGAGGATCAAATCCAGTGCCTCACACATGATAGGTGAGCACTCTACCACTGAGCTACAGCCCAAGATGCTGTTCTTATTCAAAAGATTTTAATTTTTTCTTTTTTTTATTTTAAAGATTTTTTTCAATGGCCACTTTGTATAGTTATGCATTTTCAGAATGAGGTCTATTTTATACCAATGGAATGGTAAATCAGTGGAAAGGACTTTGAGAAAAATATAACCAAAGATAAACAGGGAGTGGGGATAAAGCTATTTGAAAGAATTAAAAAAAAATTCAAATACTTTTTTTCATTTGTGTTTATTTATTTTTTTAATTTGTTCTGATTAGTTATACATGATAGTAGAATGCATTTTGACACATACATAAATGGAGTATAACTTCTTATTCTTCTGGTTTTATATGATGTAGAATTACCCTGGTCAAGTAATTATACATGCATATAGCATAATAATATCTGATTCATTCTACTATTCTTTCCTAGCCCTCCACCATTGGGAATTAGCAATTATCAGAGAAAACATTCAGCCTTTATTTTGGGGGACTGTCTTATTTCACTTAACATGATCTTCTCTAGTTCCATCCATTTACCTGAAAATGCCATAATTTCATTCTTCTTTAAGGCTAAGTAATACTCCATTGTGTGTGTGTGTGTGTGTGTGTGTGTGTGTGTGTGTGTATATCACACTTTCTCAATCCATTCATCTGTTAAAGGGTATCTAGGTTGGTTCCATAGTTTAACTATTGTGAATTGAGCTGCTATAAACATTGATGTGCCTGTGTCACCGTAGTATGCTGATTTTAAGTCCTTTGGGTATAAACTGAGGAGTGGGATAGATGGGTTAAATGCTGGTCCCATTCCAACATCCTTAGTAATTAATCAAATGCTAATTTGAAATGCAAATCAAAATTACTCTAATATTTCATCTCATTCCAGTCAGAATGGCAATTTTCAAGAGTAAAAGCAACAAAAAATACTGGCGAGGATATGGGGAAATGGAACACTCATATATTTTTCTGGGACTACAAATTGGCACAAGCATTATGGAAAGCAGTATGGAGATTCCTCCTTTGTGAATTGAGAGTATGCCTCATAGGCACTTCAACAAGGTAACCACTGCAGAGGCTCTTTTCATAAACTGTAGAGATTTTTACCTTATTAGTGGGTTTTTGTTTTCACATAATAGTTTTGTTCAAATATTTGGTTAAGATCTACTAGAACTGAAAATATTTAGTCTGGCATACTAGTACAAGGATGTTTTACCTTTAACACACCACAACTTGTTATTTTTATGCATTTCTTTTCTTATCCATACTTTAAAAAATCTTCTTTGTGGGCTGGGGTTGTGGCTCAGTGATAGATCGCTTACCTAGCACATGCAAGGCCCTGGGTTTGATCCTCATTACCAATTAAAAATAAATAAAATGAAGGTTTTCTGTCCAACTACAACTAAAAAAATGAATATTTAAGGAAATCTTCTTTGCATATACTGATGTTAATATAAACATATAAATCATGACATATTTAACATGCTAACTATTTTAAAATATCTGATTTCATACCTTGTATTAATATTGTCATAGTTTTGGTGGGTTTCTCAGGAATATGCAGAATTACCCAAGAACTAGATAAAATATTACTGTTTTTAATTATCAAATTTAAAGTAGGCTACAAACCAAACAACTATGTATGTTTATTCTCACATAATAGTTTCATTCAAATATTTGAATAAGACCTACTAGATCCTAAAATATTAGGATACTGGCATACTAGTACAAGGATACTTTACCTTTAACAGACCACAACTTGTTTTTTTTTTTCTTTTTCTTTTCCTAGTAAACATTGCTTTATTCGTTGTTTCACATGGTTAACATGAACTTTGTTTTCAATGATCTTTTTAATTATATAATTTTCTCCTGGACCTATAATATTTTGTCATTTGTTAATGTTTCCTGTTTGCATTTTCATCTTTTGTTCTTGATTAGACTTAATATAATTAGACTTAATGTATGATATATATTTTTACGAATCTTCTTGTGAAGAAACCTGTAAAGAAGCAAACAGAAGACAGAGACACACGCACAGTGCAGAGGAAAGAAGACAAAGTGACCATTCCTCTCTGCGGCCGTGTTTATTATATCCAGAAAATTACATAGCTTCCGTCACCATGACTACATTCTAACTTAGAATTTCTTTAACCCCAGAGCTAGCTACCCAAGATAAGGTATAGGTTGATACAAACATAGAGCTCCTTCCCCCACAGGGACGTCACTATAGAAACTAGATAGTGCACCTGTATAGTGATCTTAATAGTCTCAGGAGGAAACTGGTGGGCACTCCAATTGCAGGAATCAGGGTGCCAGTTACTCAGGGGAGTTTGCTCACAGGATGCTTCCCTGTATATTTCAGAGTCAGAATACCTACAATATACAGAGTTGAATATATATATATATATATATATATTTATATATTTGTGTATATATTTATGTATATACATAAATACATACATATATATATATTAATTCATCTTTTTAAAATATATCCTAAAAACATTCCAAATATACAAGAAGCTATTTCTTTTTTCTATTTTTCTTTTCTGACATAAATGGCTGTGTGTTTCTGCTAAAATGACAGTGACATAGATAAAGTAAAATGATGAGAGACAGGACACACCAGGTAGGGAAGAGATAAACAATTCAAAATGGCAAGTTAACTTACAAATATAATTTTAAGACTAGCTTCTTCTTTTCTGAGTTAAATAAGCCATTTGGTCAGTATTTGGACAGTAAAGCAGATTTTTGTCCTTCAGAGGATAAATTAAGGAAAAAACAGAAAAGATAAAATTGTAGGTAAAGGCCGTGAGCAGGCTGGCACTGGAGTAGGAGTGTCATGTCCAGGAATAGTCTGATCACATGACTGGCAGAGGTGAGAGGGAAGAGTGGAGTATGGGGCTATAGATGCATTGGGACAAGTCGGGGTTGCAGGGGTTCTCTCTAACATATACCCTGATGCCCGCTTCCTAAAGCTCAAAACAGATACCTCCTGATGCTTAGCCTGAGGTCAATCTGAGAGTCCTGCTCTGGGATGTGTTTGCAAATGAAAGAGACAGACAGATACATGATTGCCTCCTGGCTCTGGGTGGAACATGTGGCAAGGAGGATACTGAACTTTTCCTTCAATATCCTAAGCCTTGGGAAAAAGAGCCAAAAGTCACCATCCCTGAGATCCCTAAGTTAAGCTACATGACCCTTGATAGGTTCCTTACCTATTTCTTAAACGAGCATAATACTTTATATATAAAGAATTATAGACCTATTAATTTAAAAAATAAAATTGAAACAGTTGAGGATAATTAATATTTATTATTTTATTTTTACTTTTCTTCTTTTAATAGTTAAGCAAAGCTATATAACTACGTTTCAGACAGTTTTAATCAAAGAGCAAGAATTTATGAAAAACTTAAATATTTGTTTCCTGCCTTCTCTTCATTTCCTTCCCCAGCAGTAAGCAGGGTCAACATTTTAAGGTACATCCTTTTCTCCATATATCATTTTCACAAATATATATTTTATATATCATAGTTTACATGCATTTATTTTCATACATATTTGTAGATATACATAGATGGATACATAAAACAGATTTCTATATAATCTGTTTGTAACAGGATGTATATATGTATATACATATATATATATATATGTCTTTTTTAATGGCATTGTGTTATTCATTTCTCTGCAATTGCTATTTTTTAATATTATCTTGGAAATTTTGTGTGTCAATACTTGTATATCTACCTGTTTGTTTTTTTTCAAATGGTTCTAGTCATCTGAGAGTTAAATGAACCATGACAAATTAATAAATTCTTTGTTGATTATCCATATGAATTTTTTTCCAAATTTTTATTTTTACAAAAATACTTTAATAAACATAACTGAACACAAATATTCTGGAAGTATAGATCCCTAGAAATGAAGTACATTGTTAAAATCCCTGTACATTTAAACTTTTCTTTATTAACAGTTTTACAGCTTACAAATTAATAATATAATTAATTGTTCACATTCTGAGAAGCAATAAGAAATGCTTTTTCTGCATTTTAACTTGTATAATATAATTCAAATACGTTCAGGAATCATTTGTACTTTATTGGCTATCTTTATTTATAAATCATTACTACCCTGTGATCATATTGTCATTGGTTTTGTGATTTTATTAATCTACTTTCAGTTATAAATATTACCATTTTATCACAATCAAATTCAGTTAATCAAACTTGATTGATTAATTAAAAGTTTAAAAAATTAAAAATCTCTATAAATCATAAATTTGTTGGACAGGTCATAGTCTTGACAGAATTGTCATTGTATACATAAATCAAAACTTTTATAATGTGTGTGAGAGGATCGTAATAAATTCCTGGTAGTATTGATGGAAACTTCTACACATTTGAGTTCAAATACCTTTGACCTTATTAAATTAGGAAATTATAGTTCACCATAGAGCCAAATCATGATGGATATTTTTTTTCTCACACACATTGTTTTATCCATTGTTTCACTGATTAGCTTGAACTTTGTCTGCAATGATCTCTTTAATTATATAATTTCCTCCTGGCTCTATATTTTGTTAATGTTGTTAATTGTTAATAACAATAAATGTTAATGTTTCCTGTTAATGTTTCCTGTTTGTGTTTGCAATTTTTGTTCTTGATTAGACTTAATAATTTCTTTCTATTCCTCCTTACAAGTAAATATTATTTATTTGCTTTTAATATTTGTTTTTTCTATAGTTTACAACTTATTTTTTAATTGATAACTGAACAAAAATGTACTAATCTATGCAGTATACTATGTGATGTTTCAAAATACATATACATTGTGTAACATTTAAATCAGATTAAATATACACATCTCTTATTAAATGGATAAAGAAAATGTGATACATATATGCAATGAAATACTATTCATCCATAAAAACACAATCAAATCCCATTATTTGCAACAATTTGAATATAACTGAAGATTATTGTATTATTACTTTTAGTATTTCATGTATTTAATTGTTTTTTATCATTATTTCTTTTATTTTTATTTATTATCAAGTTCAAAGAAATTTGTTAAAAAAATGTACTTGACACCAAAATATTTTCCTCAGCATGTAATTTTTGTTTTATACATTTTGGTATGCATAGAGTGTTATACTAATTATTATTCTCCTCTTAATAGTTGCTGAATTTGGTTTTGACTTTTTCATGAACATGATGGTCATTTAGAAGAATTTCAATAGATTTCCATTTGGATTGATTTCTTTCTGCCCTTTTGTATTTTCTCTTCCTTATTTGCCCTTGTTCTACAAAAATATCAGTCTCTTGGCAATAAATGATACAGAAAGTACATATCAAATTAATCATATAATAGAAAACCTATAATCAGTAAAATGAAACAAAACAAAAAATTACAACCTTAAAGTTGTAGGATGAAGCATATTAGGTAGAAAATATGCCTCAGGGTAAAAGAGAAAAAGAATAAGATTTCCTTCATATCTAATCTGAAATTAAAAATTCATTTTATACAGTAGGTTTAATTTTTTATAAAAATATCTCGAGTAATATATGTACAGCAAATGCATCAAAGACCTGGAACTTATTGCTATATATTCACTTTAAGTAATTTATGTATGTAGTGAGTAGATTTTCTACTCCTTGAAAATTTTCATTTCTCACTCTTTTAGGTGCAGCACTTCTTTGTCACTCAGATTGTCCAGCCATATGAAAAGTTTAATCAATGGTTATTAAGTGTAAGTGTTACTTAATTGCCTGTGTGGGTCCTCCACAGCACTTTTTCCTTCTTTTATGGTACAGTGACTACATTCAAGGTGGAAACCATGCCTCAGTCGGTAAACCAGAGGTATAATACAGTACAGCAGGACCACTGGAGACTCATAATGAGCTTAAAGAGTGAAAAAGAATTAAAACCTACATAGCTTAAAGTCTCCGAAACTAGGGAGTTGTTTATTATCTCAAGATAACCTGGGCTAATAGAGTGGATTTCAAAACTAATTCATCAAAAATAGTCCTATGTTGTACTATAATGTTTAAGTCATTATATATTTTATAGTATCCTTTGATCCAAAGTCATGTTTGAGTAGCAAAAATTGCATAAGCATAAGAATTTTCTCCAGATTCTGCTTCACCTTTGATAGGAACTAAATAGCAGCTATTCCAACTCATTCTCTAATAGGAACCAGAAACATCAGGTTACTGGGAAATAAAGAGAGATTCAAATGTTCTTCCTGAAGCCAGGCCCTTGGCACATGCATGTAATTCCAGCGGCTCCATAAGCAGAGGCAGGAGTACAGTGAGTTCAAAGCCAGCCTCAGTAATTTAGGATGTGGCTCAGTGGTTGAGTGGCCCTGAGTTAATTCCCCAGTATTAAACAAAAAACAAAACAAAACAAAAAAAATGTTCTTTCTGAAACCCAGAAGTGATTCTGTCAGAATTGCAGCTCCATTATAAAAATTTTAAGGTTTAACCTGTATTATTTTAATGCACAACTTTTCTACTTTTGCAAAAAATTAGTGCAAGAAAAGTTAGCTTGTTTTCTTAAAATTTAAATTGGAGTCCCCTGATCCCCACAAAACTAATATGAATAATTAGTTGACTTTTGTATATCAAAAGTCTGTTCTATAATGTTTGCTACCTAATTAGAATGAAGAAAATATAGATTGATAAAACTATTATGAAAATTACTTTGAAGTTTAAATTATTACTCTCTGAAATAAAGACTATCTTCTACTTATCTGCTTTTCCATTATTTTTCTTTCTCTTCTCTCATGTTCTAGTTTTGCAAAATCCAATTTGCAATTCTTGTCTAAGTGGGTAGTCTTCCCTTAGACTCGCCCTGTCTTTTAACTATTTTTCAAAAGTTTCCTTTCTTGACTTATAAATTGTGAATCTGAACTCTCCCCTACATTAGAAAACTCCAATGAAATCATTAAAATAAATTAATAACTGAAAAATTAATGGACCTCCTTCCTCTGATTATATGTCCTCAAACATAGGACCAATCCTTAATAACTTAAATGAATTGCATAGCATAGAAAGTATTTCTGAAAAGTAGTGTTCTCTGTAGTCTTCAAGTCAAATAATGTAGGTCAAAGATCACTCACTCTATTGGTTGGAAATGGTGGCTATCTCAAAAAATAATACAAAATAAATTGGCTCAATTTCTTTCCACAGAGCATTAATTACTTACATTAGAATACACTAGTAGTAGATTGTGTTACTTTAATAGGAAGCCTATATACTTCAAAGGCCTAAGTATATGGATTGCCATGAATGTTGCATTAAAAAAAATCTTAAAATTGCAAAGGCACATTTTTCAACTATAGTCTCCACTATAACAACTAGCAATAATTTCTAGAATATCAGTAGAAAGGCTAAAATGTCATTTTAAAAATTAACGACAAAAAAAAAACCCCACATGCAGACATATTTACCATATACAGGTACCCTTTAAATGATCAGCTTGTTGTAACTGTAGCCAAAACTGTCAATAAATTGGTAGCTTTAAAACATTATATCCTCCAGTTTGTAATGTTCATAATGTATTATTATATAATACAGGGTATATACATTAAATATGTTTCTGAATTAGTTATTTTGCTAAATGTATATGCTGCTGGTTTTCATTTTTGCTACTGCAACTCCTGTATTTGTTTACTTCAGATTGAAAACACAAGCAAATGAAATAATATATAGAGACACTGGAAGAAAGGAGATAAAGCCATGGAAGACAAAGAGAATTGCTCCAGTAAGAGTAAATGACAGCAGGTAGGGGTAAAAGGAAAAAATGTAGATGAGAGATTGAGAGAAGAATTGACAGATTAAGTGTGAAGTCGTGGCAGAGAATAGAGAGTCAGAAATTATTAAAGAAGTGGACAGTTTTTAACAGGTAAAATTCAGATAGGAGGAAAATCACTAATATTCATTTGTGGAAGGAAATTACCCCAGACCATCCTGCTAGATATATTTGCCAATATACTCTTCAAAATCAAATACTGTTTCAGAGATTCAAAGGAGCTACAGTCATAAGTTAAAATCTCTGATAATGATAAAATCTCTAATTAAATTAACACTGAGCCAGGACACTAATTAAAGGTCAGACTACAAAAACCAGAACCCAGGTATCTTAACACCCTAACAATCTGCTTTTATACTTACCTCAGATAAACACAAATTAAACAAAATATAAAATATGGTATAATTCAGAGGATTTATTAATGATCAAACATCTGTTCAGTGGATTTTTTTCAATAAGAAACATATTTCAAATTGGCAATCACTTCTGTTCCTGAATTGCATAGTACTATTTTATCATAAAACTGCACATCTAACATACCTAAATTTGAATTAATCCATCAATGAAACTATTCTTTTATAACCTACTCAGCTTTCTAGAGAATTTATTATCACCTTATACACTATATTGCTGCAGATGTATTCTTGGTTAGTGTTGTTAGTCTAGTACTATTTTGTTCAAATTTATGAGTGGTTTGGGATTGATAGAGTACATACCTAATTAGATTCAATAACCTAATTTGGGGGAATATAAAATGTTGTGTTAAGTATGCAGAGTGGCATCAATAATACATACTTCTGCTTTAAATTAGTAAAATCACTTTTAAATGTTAGTTGAAATGCAGTGACTACTAATTTGCACAATGGTTTTAGAAATAAAATATTATCCCTACATAAAACTTCAAATAATTGGAGCTAGCCCACTTCAATCACTAATACTTGCTTCCATTTTATTTATTTTTAATGGAATTCCTTTTTTTTTAATGCCTTCCACATGACAATGTCTCCACAAATAAGATACTAAACTTATTCAAAAATATTTCCTGAGGAATCAAGCTCATTATAATTTTATTATAGATCTTTGGAAACAGGAGAGATTTATTTAGTTTCATTGCCCTTAGTCTGTTATCACTTGACCCAGTAGCCAGGGTATGTAGCAGCACAATTCATCATACAGTGGCAAGATCACGTGAGGGAGAAAGGTTGTTCACTTAATGGTAGCTGGGAAGCAAACAGAGACAGAGCATGGGCCAGAACCCAAAAATATATTTAAGGCCACAACCCAGTGACTTAACTTCTTACCATTAGGCCCCATCTCTGTGGCACCAAAAGTGGGAATCTAGTCTTTAATATATGAGCCTTTGGTAGGTACTCCAAATCTAAATTATAGCAATATATAAAATGTAAAAGGAGCAAAGATTTAGGATATAGCACATCTATTAAATGTCTTCAATTTTAAGTATAATTTTTAAAGAAAATTATCAAAACCACAAAACATACATACATCACTATCTATTTATGTTTCATATTATTCCAGACTAGCACCAAATGTACTGCAAAAAAGGTGTATTTTTACTCATTTAGTGGTTAATGGGCCCTGATGTACATTTTTATGATCTACATGTAACCTGCACCATTCAAACCAGTACCATTCCCCAAATAATTTGGAACTATTTTCTCTTCTTTCATGTTTAGGAAAGAACTTATTTTTACCTTGTGCATCACTGAAGACTTTCACCATGCAGCAACTATATTCTTCATGTTTTTCTTGAAGCTGGCTTTGCAGAGGACCCTGAAATGGACAGACTAGTAAGAGACTGGAAAGTGAATGCCATTGGGTTGCTTTGTTTCAGGGTTGTTTGAAAGTTGAATACCTTCCTGAGGAATTGTTTCTACAGTGATTGCCAATTTTCTGCTTGAGAGGTTTATGATCAAATCATCTCTGATAGTTTTTACTTGGGATTCTTTCTGCTGATGGTATGTCAGGACATTTGCTAGCACATGTTAAAATTTCTTTTTCTACTGTGGTTAACAATTACAATTTTTAGTACCCACCAAAATGAATTACTCAGAACATATGGCTTAAAAACTGATGAATTTAATTTAATGGAGAAATAAATGCATTCAAGACATTAAAATGGAAAGTGGGAAGAGTGTGGTTAAATAGTTAAAATCACAAACCTTCAAAATTAAGCTTCAAAATGGAAAGATTTTGCTGAAGAATAGTGTGTCCTGGAAACTGGTAAAAACATAGGGAAATGTTTAATATGATATAATAACTACAGTTAAAGATAATCATAAAAAATAACTTAGATAAATAGCTTATTTTCTTCTGATTTCAACTTTTCCAAATATTATCTTAAAAGCAACTTTTCTTAAGCTAGTCTCGTTTTCTGTCCAAGTTTTGTCTCCTGAATGACAGTATTTATCTCAGCTTTTGATATTCTCTGGGAGTAAACTGTAAGTAAAATAATGATGGTATTCCTTAAGAAGACAATGCAATGATAGCAATGCTACATCTGCAAGGAATTAAGAGGTCTGTGATACACACTGTGCAAGGAGAACTCTGCAAATTACAAGTACTCAGTTTACCAGAATTATGTATGACAATAACAACAAAAAGTACGTTAAAAAAGTCTTTTTCAAAAAATGCAATCACTAATTCTCTTCATTATATCTGATGTCCTGATTTTTTAGTATGTGATAAATTGACTACAGAAGGATAAATTGAATATAGAAGTGGTTCTGTTCCAACACATCACAGTCATTTTAACTTGACTCAGATGATTGTATGACAAAAATACCTATTTCTACTTATTACTGTCTATCAAAGAATCACATGCATACTATATGTATTAATGTAAATATGGATTCTTTCATATAATATACTCAGTATGTGTGTGTGTGTGTGTGTGTGTGTGTGTGTGTGTGGGTGTGTGTGTGACTTGTTTTTATTAGAAAACTCCATTTGGTAAGTGCTTCTCTAACCCAAGAGACTGAGAATCCTCTGAAAGTTCAGAGTCTTTCATTTAATCTTTTCACCCTCTTTTGAGAGAGGAGGGTAGGGGATGGGGCTGTCTCAGGCAGTCTCAGAAGAGACCTCTGAGTGCTCATGTTGCCAGTGATATACCACCAGCATCTTGGTGAAGTTCTAGAGGGCCCTCTCATCTCAAGACTGGGGCTGAAAGAGTTCCAGTTTGTATGGCTTCACAGCGGAACCATTGAGGCTCTCACAGACTCCAAATCCTGGTCCTTCACTCTGGTTGAGCAGGACAGGATAGAGGAAAAAGTGACCAAGGACTAAGGGGGAAGAATTTGCATTTGAGATCCCCTTTGGAACCTGGAAAGTACCTGGTTTCTTGGAAGAGAAGGGCTGTGGAAGCCCCACTCAGTTCTTGGTTATAGAAGTGTCCTATTTTCTCTTGCTGGAGTACCACATGAGCAGGAGGATGCCAATGGATGGAAGGGTCATAAAACCGAAGGCTGCCCATTCAAGAAAAGTGGGGAGGATCTCCAATCAAATTCTCCCTGAACCAGGATTTCTTCCCATCCAAGTGCATTGGTGGAGCCAACCACAACATGCTCATCCTCCTGGGTCAGGTAAGTAATTGTTGCAGAGTTGAAGTTGAAGTAACCAGCCTTGAGAGGATGCAGGACTACATTATGGGAGAGGTTGTTAGCAGCGGCAATCTGGTATCATTCGACAATGAGTAAAACAGAAAACAATGCCAATGTCTTCAGGAGGGAAGGAATCATCAGATAATTACACATCTAATGCATGAAATTAGTAAGACCATTTAAGTATTCAAATATATGAATTATTTCCAGAGATAATACACACATTCAAAAGATGATGGGAATAATAAGAGTGAATTTCAAAATATCTTGAAAGTTTATAAATATCCCTCAAATATTTACATTATAAACAAATATAGTTTTATAATCTCATATCTTTCATGTTCTAAATGGCTTATAATGTTGTGGTCTATGACCAGGTAGTAATGCTGAGTTCAAATACAAAATAAGAGATAAATATCAAGTTTAATGAGTAACAAAATCAGAAAATCATAAATCCCTTTTCTGAATGTCCTCAAGTTTCATTCATATTGTGGCCTAGCATGAAATTTCCTTTCAGAAGGTATAATAAAGTCTCACATAATCTGCATGCATTCATTTCTCATTCATCTGGCTATTTAGGTAGTTTCCATATCTTGGCTGCTGTGAGTGATGCAGAAATGAACACAGGAGTGATATCTTTTTGAGACTCTGATTTCAACTCTCTTGAATAAAAGCAAAAAGCAGGCTGCTGTATCCTATAGTAGTTCCTTTTTTAATATTTTGAGAAACCTACATACTTCTTTCCATAGCAGTTGTTTTATTTCACATTCCCACCTATGGTGTATAAGGATTCCAAAATCTACATAGTTTCACTTATACTTGTCTTTGTTTCCTCAGTAACTGGTATACAGTGATATTTCATTATCAATTCAATCATTTCTTCGCTGATTAGTAACACTGAGCATCCTTTTGAACATCAGTGGACCACTTACACATTTCCTTTGAATAAATGTTGATTCAAGTCATTATTTTTTTCAACCATATCTTAGTTTTTGATTTTTAGTCCTTTCTTATATATTTTGAAAATTAAGCCTTTATCAGATATATGATTTATGAACATTTTTTTCCTACACCATATGTTGTCTTTTTATTCTTATGTTTCTTCTGTTATTCAGAAAGTTTTAATTCAATGTAGTTCTACTTCTTGGTTTCCCAATTTTGTTTTTGATGCCTGTACTTTTGGTGTCATATGCATAAAATCATCGTCTAGATCAAGGTCATGAATCTTTTCCAGTTTTACAATTTCAGATACTTTATTTAAATATTTAATTCACTTTTATCTGAATTTTGTGTATAATATAGTATAGTATATGGGTACCATTTCATTGTTTTGCATGGAGATATATACCATTTTTCCAATGCTATTTGTTATAGAGACTCTTCTAGTCCCATTTTGTATTCTTGGCACCATGTCAATGATCAATTGATTGTATATGTGTGAATTTTTATGCTTCTATACTGTTTCATTGCTCTATATGTCTACTTTTTGATAGTTTCATACTGTTTCAATTACTGTTTCAATTGCAGTTTTATTATATGTAATATGTTTTCAAATCATGAAATTTATCTCTAGTTTGATTTTCCTTTCTCACTACTTTTTATATGGAGTTCTTTGTGGTTACATATATACCATCCTATTAAAAATCCTGTCACAGTTTTATAGAGTTTGCCTTATATATGTCACACCATTTTCTCTTTCTAATTTCAAAATTCTCTTTGAATTTTGACATATTTCAAGATTAATATATTTGGGTTCATCTTATTTGAGGTTCATATGCCTTATTGGATCTGTATGTCCATTTTCTCCCCAAATCCTTGATGTTTTCAGCATAGAACATGTTTTATTTCCCTTAGTAATAATAGCCATCCTAACTTGTGTGAAGTGATATTTTATTGTGATTTTAATGGGCATTTCTTTGATGATTTGTAACATTGAACATTTTTATATATACCCAGTTGGCCATTTGTATATATAACTTGAAAAATTGTCTATTCAAGTTTTTATTTCATTTTTTCTCATTCTTACTCTCTTCTCCCTCTGGGATAATAACAATGCAAATATTGATCTGCTTAATTGTGTCTCACAAGTCCTTTCAAATTTATTCACTCTTTTTCATTCTCTTTATTCCTTTGATTAATTCTTTTTGAGGTAAGTCATGCATCTCTGCTTCATTAAAATTGTGTTCTGAAAATTTTTCTTGCTTCTTTGTTTGGATCATTTTCCTTCATTACTCCATTTTCCTTAACTTTCATTAGAAATGTATCCACATCTCCTACTCTTCACACATTATATTTATACAAATAAACAAAATAACTGGGGATGGTGGTACATATCTATGATCAAAGTGATTTGGGAAACTGAGGAAGAGGGCTTAAAAATTTGAGACCAGCATGGGCCACTTAGTCAGACCCTGTCTCAAAATTGAATATATATATATATATATATATATATATATATATATATATATATATACACACACATATGGATTAGGGGTGGAACTTGGTGATAAACATCTATGTATTCAATCTCCAATACCAAAAAATGAAAATTAAAAATAAATAAAATAAAGCTACCTAAAAAAATATTTACCAATAAGCTCTGCCAAAGATCCTCAGAGCCTCACAAATCTTTGTGACAGTCTAGTCCACTTACTTGGTTTGTCAGTATTTCATGGGCATCTAGAGTTTGCCATTTCCTGGGGGTGCAATAAGATAAGTGATACTTAACCCACTTCCTTGGGTAGCCCAGTCAAATTGGATCATTGGATGTTCTCTCCAACTCTTTCTTACCTAAGAAAGAAGCTAGGATTTTGAATAGTTTCCTATATTTTTGTGCCGAGCTTGAGAAAGATTTTATAGCAACTAGTAATATTTAGGTAAATTGGCCCTGTTTTTCTCACTGGAATCCATGTGGCTGGAGTATGCAGGCTCCCGTTGCCAAGTCAAAAGCTAGTCTTTTGTAAAGTCTCTAGAAAATTCATGGTTTGGGCATGCACTGGAATTCTTTACCTCCCCAAACAGAAGCTAGGAGCTCTTTTTTTGTTTGTTTTTAATTACTTCACGCCATGCTGGACTTCAGGGAGGTGCTTTGATAGCTTCTCATTCAAATTATTGTCTCTGGTCTCACTGTCTTCTATATGGTTAGAATATGCTAGATTCTCTG
Organism: Marmota monax; assembly: GCF_021218885.2. Taxonomy (NCBI): domain Eukaryota; kingdom Metazoa; phylum Chordata; class Mammalia; order Rodentia; family Sciuridae; genus Marmota; species Marmota monax. The sequence continues at coordinate 2,048,087 of NW_026694256.1, read as the reverse complement.
ACTGCTCTGACATAGGCAAGATAAAAGTTACACCTTTGTAAAGGCCCCAGTGACCAATGCACTGTGGGCTCACTTACCCTGTGCTGAGCTGGGATGAGGGGATATGGCAAATCTCAGCACAAGCCACTGTTTCCATTTTCCCACAGGTGGTTAAAGTATTTGAATTATAATTAAATTAGTGTTTTTGTGGAGACAGGCAGAGTCCAGGGCTTCATATTTTATTATTCTTCTAATGTCATTTCAACTTTCCTCATTTGTAAGTGAAAATTGGCCTGCCTTTGGTGAGAAGTTTAAGAAAGTCTCTCTCTCTCTCTCCCTCTCTCTCTCTCTCCAAATCTATCTATCTATTTATGTATTTATTTATTTATCACACATACATATATGCACCACATATATACTTGTAATATAAAACATGTTGTGTGGTAAGTGTAAGGAAATAAAAGCAGCACCTAAATTTGAAGTCATATGAAGAAAGGCTTGAGGTGAACATCAGGTAGGGAGAAGAAGAATATTTAATTAGTAGTAAATACTAGGACTAAGTGTGAATAATACAGAAATCAAGATCTTTATCACAAGTGGAATTATCAACAGGTAAAGGGGTTGGGAAATGTTTTAACTTTGCATTCATTGTTCTTAGTAAACTTGCACATCTAAGATAATTAGTAGCTCAGTATACTCTTTTTCATATTATGTATTCCAAGTGAATGCAATACATTTAGTGTTTTCATGAGGTTCAGTGTTTTCATGAGAACAAAATTTACCAATTAGCCTTCTTAAGAAATAACCCCAACTAAAATATGCTTATTGATGTTATTTTAATAGTATTTGAGTAACTTCAAAACAGAAATGACAAGTAAAAGCTAGTTCAACAAAAGTTTCTAGAACTGAATGTGACTTTGGAAATCAAATGATCCAGAAACTCTCAAAACAATGAATGTCAGGTTAACTCAGTAGAATTAGTTTCTAGGCCTACTGCACTTTAGTTGGGAGAATGGGACATGTTTGATACATTTCAATCCTCAAGATGACTAGTTCATTTTTTTTTTCCTATTACTATCCCCTTGGGAATATTCTGGTGATAATCTAAAAAGAATTCAGTGTGAATTCTTCACTCCTCTTAAAACATGGAATATGTGAGTCCTACTTGATGCAAATCTGCAGTATCAGCTTCATTTTAACACAAAATGAAAATAAAATCAAAGTATATGTGAGTCCCAGTCTGGGGATTTATGGGGTAGTTGTTCTATAATTAAAGGATCTACCCAGGAAAGATGACTTCCAGAATGAGTGGAAACATTATTTCTTAGCCTAAGGAAATAGCTTTCTACAACATCATGTTGTCATGGAAATCTAACATAATACATCCATAAATATGTGGAAAACTTTGTATAATGATCACGATATTTGAGTTTCTGAAAATAGAAATAGAAAGGCAATATTATAGAGGAAATAAATACTTCCTTAAGTATATTACAGTTTTTATCAGAAAACCAACAAAAGGAAGAGAATATAAAATGTACACAAATTCAAAAAATAAAAAAGAACCATTAGAAAGAAAATTGTATTAACTAATAGCCCCATTATTTCAGTTCTTGGGAAAGTAAACTCCTTTATTTACCTTTGAAAATCTAATATTTCAGCAAAATTCTTCCACATTTTCAAAATTTATCAAAAATTGAGGCTTCTTCTAGAAATTTTACCTTTTGGTTTAATTATGTTTAATTATATTATAGTGTTATAGACTTCTCCAGAAAGAAAGATTTTTAAAAGGAAAGGATATTCTATGAAACTCCTGATCTTTGCACAATTTTGGCAGAAAAAAGATAAAATCACTGTTAAAATATACAGTTAAAAACACCTAAAAATATCAACATCTTTGCTCCTGTTAAAGAATGTCTTTTGATAAGCAGTAGAATCCTCTTGCCATAATAAAATAATTTTTTCTAATAAGAACTCAATTAAAGAAATTAGTAGAAAAAAATCTTTTTCTACCCATGCTATAAGATTTCCTTTGTGTGTATGTGTGTGAGAATATTTGTTAAAAGCTATAAACCATTAAACATCCAAAGTTGTGTCAAGCCAGGTGTAGTGGTGCTAGACTGAAATTCCAGCTATTCTGGAGGCTGAGGTAGAAGGATCACAAATTCAAGGTGAGCCTGGGCAACCTAGCAAGGCCCTGTCTCAAAAAAAAAAAAAAAAAAAAAAGCTATAAAGTAAAACTGGGTTCAATTAACAGTACAAAGGGGGGTGGGGGTTGAGTCAAAATTTTTACTGAAATTCATTTGAGAACATTTATTGCAGACTGAAATATACCATGTTTTACTTGATTGAATTTGAATTTATTCAAGAAAGAGTATGGCATTCTATGATGTCTGAACTCCAAAGCTGGTAAGTTCTTTTATCAAGAGCCCAACAATGTGTATTTTGAGAAGTAAAATGAGTACTTTGTTCACTATCAATAATATTTTGATCTTCATAGAGAAAATAAAGACTGCTTTGGTGAGTTCTCATATGGAGGCTTTAGTATGTGCAGGTACATTTATGACTTTGATTTCTATTTTGGGCATTTATGAAGCAAGAGATTTCTAGTATTTTTAGTCACATGCACATGGGGTTGCATGCTAGTCAGCTTTTCATCCCTGTGACCATAATACCTCTGAAGAACAACGTAGTGGAAGAAAAGTTTATTTCAGACTCAGACCATGGCCTGCCATCTCCAAGGCAGAAACATTGTGGCGGAAGGGCATGACAGAGAAAGCTGCTCATCTCATGACAACTGGGAAACAGAGTAAGAGAGAAATAGGAAGTGCTCAGGGACAGATTTAATCTCCGAGGTTACACCCCTAAATGACCTACTTCCCCCAGTCACATCCTACTTTCTTTCAGTTACCAACTAGAAGTCCAGTAAAATTAGTAATCATTTAATGGATTAATCCTCTGATGAGATTACAGTCCTCATGATCTAATCATTTTACCTCTGAACATTGTTTTATTGCCTAACAATTTTTTGCTTTTTATATAAATGTTTTCTGAAGTGCAAATATTTTATCACATACAATTTTAACAATCTTTGTAAAATAAATTCAATAACACAATATAGCTGTCACCCAGATTCAGTATCTGCTAATTATGTACCATTTAAAGTTTTTTATGAGTTCATTATAATTATATATAATATTGGGATTCATTCCAACAGAATTATATAAGCATAGAACACTGATATGGCATGGAAACAGTGAATACCATAGGTTTATCACATACCAAGGCTTTCTGGGCAGAGTGTGTCCCAGGCTATTCTTAGAGACAGAGAATAGGAGGGGCAACTGGCTTAGGGTTTTATGGTAGTTATTGGGTAGAGCCTACGTGAGGGTTTTTGCAAATATGGCACGACTTTTATGATTTGGACTTCCTTATGGTACCAAAGGAGGGAGAATCCGGGCTTTCTTTGTCCACATGTGAGACTGAAGGAAAGGTGCAACTTAAATGTTCTTAAGAATAAAATATCAAGAACAGACAATTATAATTCTTAGCCCTTCAGTCCTTTTACCACTTATTACAGTATTTTTTGTGTGAGACATAATATTAAAAAATTTAGCCCACCCATACTATTAAGAAAACATTAAAATATGAAAAAACTAAAATTAGAACTTGATATTGATTATGAATCTTCTTTATAAAATTCCTAATGCTAAGTATTTTTATGTGTTTCTATTTTCTCTATTTTGCACATAGCTATAATGACAAAGAGTGACTATTAAGCGGTTTGCCCATGGCCATACAGTTAGACAAGAGAAGAAATGAAATTAAGAGTGGCTTTTGTGCCTGTCTAGCCACGAGCCACTTTTCGCATTACCCATGATAGCTTTTAGTTCAAAAACCTTTTCATACATGTGTTTCCTTCAGTTACAAAAATCAAATGAACAGAACAACTGAATACAGATTTCATTTCAAGGACAGTTTTGTGTAGTCTGTTTATGTGCATATCTACCTCTCTAGCTATGTTTGTTTACCTGCATTGTCTTAGCATTAATACTTAGCATTTTTTGGAGTCAGTTTTTGAATGTCTGTGGATTTTATTTATACTTAGAGACAGAAACTGGTAATTCATTGGTTAATCTTTTGCCATTTGATAATTGTGTACATAGTCTCAGATTTTGTTTATTTTGGATATTCAGTAATATTATTTTGTTATATTGTATAACTCTTTTGGTATAATCATACTTAGATGGATTTTCTGTCACAGTAAAAGAGGAAGTTGGAGGTAAATATTAATATTATTTACTCTACTTTTCTAATATTGTTGGCAAGGACTCTGCCTGTTATGAATTCAAATGTATTATACTATTTTTGTAATTATTTCTCGTATTCTAAATATTAGTTTTCAAACTAAGATATAATCCCCCTCAGAATTCTATTTGGTTTAGAATAACAAAAATTACTAATCCATATTTCTTAATATCACAATGCCTACTTTCTCTCATATAAATAACTTAAAAAGACAAAATAAATATATAACTAAACAGTTATATTTATGGCTTAATATGTGTTTCAGTAATGATGAACTGCAAATAAAAAAAAAAAAAAACTTTAATGAAATGTATCTTCCCCTTTAAGATTCTTTGGGTATGTTTTAGAGGATGACACCCAAAAAGGACAAAGAGCATGATCTTAAACATGTCACAACTCTCAGTAGTGTTCCTTTTTATTTAAAGAAACAAAAGATGACAACATCAGAGAATTTTCTTTGCTATTTATTCAAATTACCCTCATGGTTATTGCAGAGACTCAATGGTGAAATGGTTTTCTAAGCCATCCTATACCATGACCTAATGGAATTTGGCCATGTGTGTTATGACAACTCTTTGTATCTTATAATCATCTCTCATATTTTAAGCTGAGTAATGCTCTTTAAAGTATAGATTGTTTATATTTTTCCTTGACTATTTTACATTTTTTGTTCTATATTCTTTAACTCTGATTCATGTCTTTGATCACTAGCATTAGGATTACTAAAAGGATGTTAGACAAGCTGGGAGACAGGAAGGAAAAAAGTGCAAACACGAGTAATGGCTATGCACAGCAAAGTTGGCTCTAAGGAGTTTGTAGTCAAGAGGAAGGTCAATAGAAAAACATGCTTAAAAACACAACTCATGAGGCTAGGGTTCTAGCTCAATGGCAGAGCACTTGCCTCAAACATGTTAGTCACTGGGTTCGATCCTCAGCACCACATAAAAATAAATAAAATAAATAAATATAAAACCCCCACAACTTATGAAAAATGTCCTGTGCTATAGAGAGGCAGGTATTAAGGGCTGCAGAAGTATAGAAAATAGTGAATGAGATGGTTAGAGAAAGGCCTTGCTGAAGGAAAGTACCATCTATCCCATCTGAAATTCTTTAGATATTCTAAAGTCCATCCAGGTCATAATTCTCCTGTATCAATATTAATATTCCTCTACCATTTTGCGACCTCTTTGGAACTTAAAACAGTGTGTGCATGTGTGTGTGTGTGTGTGTGTGTGTGTACCTGCCTGTGTCAATGGGATTGGTAGTAGGGGAGTGGAATAAATATTAGTGCCCAATGAATTGAGATAAAAAAGAAAAGAAATACTGGTGTGTGGCAGAATTATATTCAGTTATAAGAAGTATGGGCCTGTATCTTTCTCTGTAGAAATGCTTGACCCTTTCTCCTGTCAACCCACTTCAAGCAAATGACTCATACCATGAAGAGAAAAAACAAAAACAAAAACAAAAACAACAACCAAAAAAACCTTTATGTTTTGATAGTTATAGTTCCAGAAGTTTTCTCAATTATAATTTGATAATTAATGTTTTTGCTATACAGTGTATGATGTAGTTCATATATATATATATATATATATATATATACACAAACACACACACATATATACATACATATACACACTATAGTATATAGTATAGTATAGTACAGCACATATATATGTATGTGTATATATGCACACACACTATAATACATAGCATATTATAGAATAGGACAGCATAGTATTACATGATGTCATGTTAAAAGTTCTATTTTCATCTCACTTGCTAATAATTTCAAATACTTTCATTCCTCATATTTTAGATTTTTATAATTGGCATTCAGGAAAGCCGTCCACAGTCTAAGCTCTTATGTTTAGATATTTTGCTCTTTGATGATACCTTGCTTTTCTGTCCTTACAATGGCTTTATCTCATGGCCATGCCAGCATCACTCTCACCAGATCCCAGTTGTCTCCTTCTTACTCTGCATTTGGATGATATCATCTCATCAAGGGAATCTGTGCTATTTATTGTTCTCTAGTGTCACACACCTAAATTGATACCTAGATGGAGAAAGAGATAAAGACAGAGGGGAAAAAAAGAATTTCAAGCAATTGGCTTAAAAGATTGTGGATGCTGACAAATTTTATGTTTCTTGAACAGTCTGGCAGTCTGAAAATTCAGCTAATGGTTGACATTTTAGTCTTGGAGCAGAATTGCTTCCTCTTCAGGAAACTTTTGTCAATGGTCTTATGGTCTTCAACTCATATTATGGTCTTCAACCCACATTAGGAAGAATAATATGCTTACTCAAATCTGTTGTTGTGAATATAATCACATTTAAAAAACATCAGCAACATCTATACTGGTGTTTGACCTGATATTTGGGCACTAAAGTCCAACCAAATTGGTGCATAAAAGTAACCATCACAGGATCCATCACAAACACAATGCTAAATGATGTAATTTTTCCAGATTATCCCTTAAGAGCAATGCATGTTTCCCATGGAAAACAACCTGACATGGACAAGGTATCTCTATTAAAAGAATAGATGCAATATCAAAATCAAAGCTTTATAGCTGTAAAAAATAAAAATAAAAGGAATATATGTTTTATCAATAAGTTCTCTCAAATTGCCTATAAATTAAATTTACTTCATTTTTAAAAGACTTTCTATTTTTTTATTAGGATTGAATCAAAAATATTAGGAACCTAGATTCTAGTTTAATTTTGGTGTCTAGAATAAATCCAAAAGGAATCAATGTGTCAGCAGAGATGCACTTCCTCTGAACACTACAAAAGAGAATCCTCCCCTTTTCTCTTGGGTGTTTCTTTGTCACTCTGGCATTCTTTGGCTTGTAGGTATGGGCTTTCAATCTCTGCTGTCCTTGTCATGATGCATTCTCCCCTTATGTGTGTACATATCTTCCCTTCTTAAAAGCTAACCGCCATCTTGGAAAAAAGGGACACTCTTTTCCAGTATGGCCTCATCTTCAATTAACTAATTACATCTACATTGATCTTATATCCAAATAAATTAATGTTTTTATACATTATGGATTAGTATACTAATGGATCTTTTTGGGAAATAATATTTAACCCAAAACACTTATCTTCATGGATGTCTCCATGAATACCAATTTCACCATTTATAAAATGAAAGATATAAACAGAATAATTTTCTAGGTGATGTCTAGAAATAGTTTTAGCTGGCACTTAGAGTATCTATATTATTTTCACAGATATTTATGAAAATTATCATATCCAGAACACGTGAAGTATATTAATGAATAATGGTTCTCAGAGTTAAGGTGTCAGTTCTGTGGGTAAACTGGATAATCTATTGTGGTGCCTTCTCAGGTATATCAGATATATTTTGAATAGATGGAGGATATAATTCTTTATAAATATAGGTAGGAGTTTATGACTAAAGGTAAGAATTTGTACTTAAACACAGGGTATAACTAAATTAATATGTTCAAAGTCATGGGGCCATAAGACAATATTCAGGATTCAATGAACGTCTGGTAGTTTGATAGTCACCAGAGCTTCAGTTCCCAGAAGGAAACTCATAAGAAATGAAACTAGACAGATAGTTATGGTAAAATTCTAAGGAGTCATAAATATAATTCTAAGGAAGTTTTTCTCTATTCTCTACACATGATGAACATAATGACTGGCATTTAAGTCAAGAGAGTATGTTCATATGCTATCTATTATTCAAGTCTAATCTGGTGACAGAGTGGAATATAAAAGATATATTATGTCTGTATGGGAAGACAAAGACCAATTTAAAAGGAAATTGTGTCATTCAGATGAAAAACTTAAGGGCCTGAAATATGGCAATAGCTGAGAATGTGGGGAAGGGGTACACTGGGAAATAATGATGATGCAGAGTTGCCATCATTTGACAATGAATTACTTTTGTAGAAGGAAGAGGTTGATGAGAAAGGAGTCTAGAATTTCTCAAGGTTTCTGATTAACTCTATAATGATGTGCTTCACTGAAATGGTAGGTCCTAGAAAAACACTGAAGTACAGGAGTAAGGGTAACAAGAACAATCTCATCAATAATAAGTTGGAAGTGATTTAGGATATCCAAACTTTTGTGTTTCACGTGTGGTTTGGATATGTGGGATAGTCTGTTCTCAAATTCAGGTAGAAAAAGAACATATTCCCTTGAGATATCTCAGAAGTCTGTGAGCAGAAGTTATTTTACACACTTAGACAAAGCTTTTCTTCCCGTATCTATGGATTTCTATCCCTGAAAAAGATGAGGGTTCTCCTTGGTAAAAAAGTAGTGGAGACTCAACTCTTCTTTGTGATTCAAGTACAGGAGATGAGGGACTCAGTAGGGCGGCCTGTATACTATGGATAGCAACAAACAGAAAACTTTGGTTTTGGCCCTATTAAATCACTCATGTGAATAATAGACCTATACATGCTATATTGACTTATACATAAATACATTTTTATAGCAGGCCCCCCAAAACACAACTATGAATGTAGATTTTAAGATGATGAACCCAGAGTTCAGATCTATAGCCTATTTAATGATCACATACCAATTACAACTTTCAGGTTTTAGTCTTGAAGTACATCCATTTAATTTTAGTGTCACTGGAGGAAGTTGGGTGAAGATATATGGGGACCATTTGTATTAATTTTTAGCTTTTTTTGAAGCTACAATTAAGTTTCAAGTTGAATTTCAAAGTAAGAAAGTTACAAGAAAAAGAAAAAGATGAACCCAAACCAATGTCTTGCAGGCATTCCTACTTTATCTATCATTAATGACTATATTTATTACATTGGGCATAGCAGAAGTAGAGTCTTGGTCACTGGATAAAATCTGAAGAAAAGGCTGGTTGGTACAGATCTGTATAGAACACATTAAGTTTCAGTGAGTTATATTTCTAAGACTTTATTTGAGGCAATGTTGGCAATCTTGTCTGATGTAATGAAATAAGTTGCTGTGTCTGAGCCCCATAGCAGTGAAACTTTCAAGGCATTTTACCTACATAATTATAGTAGTTAAAGCAGAATCAAATAAAATAAGAATCCATGAGTCTATATTTATAAAAATAAGTAATAGCAAATTAATACATATATAAATGCACAAATGTTGGAAAAGAGAGCAATATTTCTTATGATAGAATTTCAAGCATTGACATGTTGAAAAATTTGAAGTAATTAGGGAGTTAGAAAAATCTCCATTTGTAAATGTTAAAGTAACTCATTCAAGAATCATAAATAAATGCAGTCTGAGGCAAGGTATTATTAAATTTGATAAATGTTAAAATTTTGCTTAATCTCAATTGTTTCAATAAAGATTACATGTTATTTGTAAAAGGTAAAGTAATAAAGACAGATAAAATAATAAACACATGTTAAATGACAATATAAAAGCAGAATCTAGGTTATAACAATTTTTCTTGGGATTTTCTCCTTCTTTGCTCTCTTTCACCTTTGATCCTGCATATTATAAATCAAAAATCTCCTTTTTTAAATTTTGTTTCAAGATGAAATAGTAATGTTTGTTGCATGACATACAATGTGTAGCCTAGAAACAACCAGTTATAGGATGTGGTTGCAGATTTCTTGAAATTTACACAACGAATAAGTGAGACAAACCCCAAGACATCAATAAATATTTCTGAATACTCTTGGACATATATTAGAGGTGATTGAAGGACATGTTGGTAATCAGACTTAACTTAGAAACTGAAGACTCAAGAGTTGTGCTTACTTCCAGGACTCATGGAAAAGTACTTCTTTACCTCAACCTGCCAAAAACAAGGAAATAAGTACTATATATACGTGTGTGTGTGTGTGTGTGTGTGTGTAGGTTTTTAGGTAGTCATTATTTATGCCATTTCCAGTCACATCGAAAGAAGGAAGTTACTGGAAAAGTAAATTACCTGAAAGTAAACTGTTTTTATTCCTTTATTTAATATAACCACAACTGTTGCAAAAACTTGGGCATGTTTCTTCATCTTTGTTTCTTAGATTTCCCAACTATAATGAGATAATAATTGCTAATGGTTATAAAGAAAATTAAATGAATCAGCACTTGATGACACTTGGATTGTATTCTTAGCATTATTTTGGAGATCATTTTTTTTCCAGTAGTTTTACCAAAATACCTTGCATACACTGAAATAATAATAGCAATTACATTTATGATAACTACTTAAAATCATTTCATTTAAATTCTTATTTCACTATGCAGGGTTCTAGTCAGCAAAGGACTCTACTTTTTTTTTGATGACATTGGAGCTTTTAATGTTTCAAAATGAGCATAAGTTCTTATGATCACAGATCTCAAAAGTGTCAAGTCATTATAGCAATTTAATGAAGACACTGTAATGCAGCAATCCCTTAAGTATTTATTAAATAGTGATTCATCTACATTTTGTGAAGGAAGTCTAATTTGCCAGGAAGACACTGACCTTGAAATAATCTAAAAATTTTGTCCAACTCACACTGTAATTTTAAATGATTCACTCTCTGCAAAGGTCTACAGATAGTAAAATTAATGGTAATATTTCATTTACACTATCATCAGTTGAACTAATCAGTAAGCAAACAATGAATAAACATGAAAAATAAAGTCAACAATGTATGAATATAAAATGAAGAATAAGAAAAAGGCGGCAGATGTCAAGACTTAGAGGGAAACACATTCAAAAGTACCATTGGCCAACCTGACCAGTGTTCATAATATTTAGTGCCAAAATACACTGAGAACTTTAATAGATATTTGTGGCTAATTGCACACTAAACTGAAACATGGCTATGTTATTTATTAATTAATCTATTTCTATATTGAAAGTTTTAGTAAAAATAATTTCCTAACTCTGCTGACAGAACCTCAGACCCGTTATGAAATTCTATATAGCAAATTCTGAAGTGCTATCAGGAGATTGACCTCTGGTGATCTCTAATATTTCATAAGTCCTATATTTTAATATTCTTGAAAGAATTTTGGTCATTAATTATGCTTTTAGTTCCTAACAAGTATATTCGGCAATATCATACTGTATTGATTATTATAACTTTATAATATAAAGTTTGAAATCAGGCAATGTTCTTACAAGATTATTCCTACTTTTCAAGTTGAATTACTCATTATAAGTCCTATGTATTTACAAATGAATTTTAGAAACATTCAAAATTCACATATTTAAAAAATGTCTGCTGTAATTTTTATTTTTGTTTATTCTATCCACAGAACAATTTGAAGAGAATTGACATCATACAAATATTGTGTATTTCAATCTATTAATAAGGTATTGTTTTCCATTCATTTTGATCTATTTTAATTTCCAATCAATCTTTTTAGTTTTCAGTTTATAGATCTTGCATATTTTTCTGAGTTGTGTCAATTATTCCACAATTATTACTGTTTTAAATGGCTCTTAAATATTTTCATTTCCAATTGATTTTTTTAATATACAGAAATACATTGGATAAACGCTAAATCCATTATCAGTCATCTGCCCTCTCCTCAGCTCTCTCAGCCAATAATCTATCTCTGTAAGCTGACTATTCTATACAGTTGACATAAATAGATACATATTATGTGTGGCCTTCTGAGTCTGACTTCTTTCCTTTAGTGGAGTGGCTTTCAAGCTTCATCTATGTGATAGTAGGTATCGTATTTCATTTCTTTCTTGTGCCTGTATAATACTCCATTGTTTAGGTATAACAAATTTTATTATCCATCTATTCATTGTTGGAAAATTTGTTCATACTTCTTGACTATTAGGAAAATAGATGCTATAAATTTTTTTGCTCAAATTTTTCTGTGAGCATTCTTTCACCCCTCTAGGATATATATCTAGCAGAGAAATTTTTCAAAGTGGTTTCACCATTTTACATCCAACAAGCACTTTTGAGAATTTTATTTTCTTTACAACTTCTTTCAATATTTTTTTTTCTTATAGCCATCCTGGTAAGTTTGATGTGATATATTATTGTGGTTTTTATTTGAATTTTCTTACTTCAGATTTTAGAGAAAAAGTTTCAACTTTGGACCATTGAGCATGTTAGCTGTGGATTGTTATATATGACTTTATTGTGTTGGGGTACATTTCTTCTATTTCTATTTTTTAGCATTTTTATGATAAACAGATGTTGGGTTATGCTAGATGCTTTTTCTGTGTTTATTAAGATGATCATCTATTATTTGTCAATATGGTATATTGCACTTAATGGTTGTCGTATGTTGAATCTCTTCAATGTAAGATTATCCCTGGGATAAATTCTACTTGATTATGGTGAATGGTCTTTTTAAGTGTTGTTGAATTCAGTTTTCTAGTATTTTGTTTAGGATGTTTGCATCTATATTTCTTAGGAATATGGGTCTATAGTTTTTCCCCATCTTTCCTGTATATTTTTATCACTTTATTAATGCATTATAATTATAATATTGGGGTTCGTCTTGACAAAATCATACATTCATGGAATATAATTTGCTCCAATTCAGTCCCCTGTACTTCCCTTATCTCTCCCCTCTTCCCTTCCCCTGTTCCTCTTTTTTTGTTTTTTTAACTTTAATTGTCTGTCTTCTTTTTGTTTATAGTGGTGATTTTATTACACTGTTCCTCCCTTTTCTTGTCCCTCTCCTTCTTCCTCAATCCCCTTCCTCTACTACACTAATCTCTTTTCTATTTTCCTCAATGTCCCCTCTCCTTTTTTCCCTTATTTTGGTCTAGATTTTGCATATAAGAGAAAACGTTTGACCCTTGGGTTTTGCATCTAGCTTATTTCAATTAGCATAATATGTTCCAGTTGTATCCATTTACCAAAAAATGCCATAATTTTATTCTTCTTTATGCCTGAGTAAGACTCCATTGTGCATATGTACATATCGAATGTTCTTTATCCATTCATCTGTTGACAAGCATCTGGGCTTCTTCCATGAGCTGGGTACTGTGGATTTGCCTGATGTCTGCATTGGTGTGGCTGTATCCCTATATGTAATGGTTAGTTTGAATTGTTAACTTAATCGGATTAAGAAATTCCTTAGAGGCTTCTGGGTGTGGCAATGGGGGTGTCTAGGAATGACTGGCATGTAGGATAACAAACTGAAGTGGAGATCCTCCCTAAGTGTGGGCAGCACCATCCAATTGGTTGGAGGCTTAGATGAAATAAATGTTGGAAGAAAAAATAAAGCAACAGCACACGCAGGCTCCATTCTTCTTGAACAGATTATTGATAGCTGCTGTGCTCACTTGAGGACATCAAACTAATGTTCCTTCACACCTCCAAAGCAGACTCTGCCAGTAATTCTCCAGAGAATTTGCAGGCATTCAGTTCCAGACTGGGTAGCATCATTGATACCTCTTGTTTTGAGGCTTCAGCATCTTAGCTGCACACCTACTTGTTCCTTATCTCTCCAGCATGCAGATGGAGATATATAGAGGATATACATATACTATATATCTCTGTGTAATATATGTAATACACACACAAACACACATACAATTTTGGTTCTGTTTCTCTAGAGAACCCTGACACTAATACACTCTAGTATATTGATTTTAGATCTTTTGGATATATACCAAGGTGTGGGATAGCTGGGTCATATAGTGGTTTCATTCCTAGTTTTTTGAGGCATGTTCATACTGTGATACAAACTGGTTGTGCTGATTTGCAGTCCCATCAACAATATATGAGTGTACCATTTCCCCACATCCTCACTAGCATTTATTATTCTGTATTCTTGATGACTGTCATTTTGAAAGGAGTGAGATGACAACTCAATGTAGTTTTGATTTTCATTTCCCTGATTTCTGGGGATGTTGAGCACTTTTTTATATATATTTGTTGGCCATGTATTTCTTCTTTTGAGAAGAATTTGTTTTGGTTCTTTTGGCCATTTATTAATTGGGCTATTTAGGTTTCTTTTTTTGGTGTTAAGTTTTTTGAGATTATAATATTCTGGATATTAATTCTCGGTCAGAATAGTAACTGGCAATAATTTACTCTCATTCTTTAGGTTCTCTCTTCACACTCTAGGTTCTCTTCTTTCCTTTGCTACACAGAAGCTTTTTCCTTTGAAGCCATCCCACTTACTGATTCTTCATTTTAATTCTTGAGCTTTAGAAGTATTGTTATTGAAGTCAGAACTTGTGACAACATGTTGGGAGTTAAAACTATGTTTTCTTTTATCAGGTGTGAAGTTTCTCATCTAATTCCTAGGTCTTTCATTCACTTTGAGCTTATTTTTGGGCAGGCTGAAAGAGAGGGATCAAGTTTCATTCTTCTACATAGATATATTCAGTTTTCCCAGGACCATTTGTTAAAAAGTGTGGTGAGCCGCTTCTGCCATTTCTGCAGACTATGGTCGCCATTACAAGATGGCGTTGGCTCCGCTGTGGTCTGTGACAAACAACTCCTTATTTGGGAGAGTTGGTGCATGGTTTTTCACCACCCTATGAGAAAGCTCCACGTGGCAGCTTCGCATTGGGGCTTGAGATGCTTTATTAAGGCTGGGAGGGGCATCCGAGGGAGAGAAGAAGAAATATCAAGGGCCTGAATAAACTGCTGAAAGAAGATTCCTGAGTTGCATCTTCCTTGCGGGCAAGGGGTCGCGACAAGTGGTGCCGAAACCCGGGAACCAGAACTTTCAGCAGTCAGGGGTGGTGCACCGGTTAGTCCCAGGTAAGTGGGATCCGCGACCAAAGCGGGGTTAGTCCCAATAAGTGGGATCCGCGATCAAAGCGGGGTTAGTCCCAGGTAAGTGGGATCCGCTACCAAAGCGGGGCAGCTCCTCTGTAAAGAAAGAGAGAGCATTACATTTTATTGCAGCTGCACTGTGTACTTTCGCTTTTGTTTTCTGTGTTTCTTTTGTTGTGTCATTTCGCTTTTGTTTTTTGTGCTTCTTTTGTTGTTGTGTCATGGGTGCCGCATCTTCAAGTCCGCTTCTCCTGGCCCTAGATGGCCTGTTACGTTCCAAGGGCCTGGAAGTGAAACATAGTACTTTACAGAGATTTTTACAGAAAATAGATATCGCTGCACCGTGGTTTGCATTTTCGGGCAGCCTTACTGTACCTAGTTGGGATAAATTAGGCAAAGATCTTGACTTTGCTTCTGAGCAGGGCATATTAGAGGGTGGGGTGATACCCCTTTGGAAAATGGTCCGTAGTTGCCTTACAGATGGCAGATGTCAGGAAGCACTTACTAAAGGACAGGAAGTTCTAGAGCAATTACATGAGGAGAAATCGGAGACGGCAGGAAGTGAGGTGCCTCAGGAGGATGGGAGTGTGCGGAGCGTGAAACAGGGGAGGAGACGATTGTATCCAGATCTCAGTACGCTGCGCACACCCCCATGTGAAAGTGGGTCAGAGGAAGAGGAGGATGAGGAGGAAGAGCTCGGGAGGCTGTCTCGTCAGCTAGAGAGTTTAGCTATAGGAGAAGGGAACAGAAATAAACAGGGGCTCAAGAAAAGCAATCCCCCGGATCCACCGCCGTATGGTGGGGGTGTTTCGGGGAGAGCTTTCCATGCCCAAACATGGAGGGCTATTAACGCTGAGATGGGTCTTGCTTATCCAGTTTTTCAGGATGACAATAGGGGAAGATTCCATGAACCCTTAGATTTTAAAATTGTGAAGACCCTGGCGGAGTCTGTGCGCACTTATGGGGTGGATGCCGCCTTCACACTAACTCAGGTGGAGAGTCTGTCTAGATACTGCATGACTCCCTCTGATTGGGCTAGTCTAGTCCGCGCTTGTGTTTCCCCAGGGAAATATTAGGAGTCCAAAGTTGGCTGTTTAATGTTTCTGGCAGTACCCAAGACTCGGAGCGAGGTAGGAGACTTAAAATTACTTCACACAATTCACAATTGTTTAATGCTACATTACCCTCCGCAGCAGTCTGTCTCCAATCTCCGTTCCTGTTTCTTTTGGCTAATGTTACATTACAGGGGATGCTGGATTGTTCTAATGTTACCTGTCTCTTATCTGAGTGTTGGAATGGTTCTTGGACTGTAGCAGTGGTTATGAAAATTCCAACTTTTGTCCCAATCCCAGTCACTGCGGACCCAGATAAATTCCCCATTGTTGAGCTACTTAGAGTCCGCAGGGATTTTGGAATTACGGCAGCTATAGTGACAGCTGTGGCAGTGTCTGCTGCTGCAGCGGTTACGGCCGGAGTGGCCATGGCCAGTCAAGTACAAACTGCTGCCACCATTAATCAAGTTGTTCAACAAACTTCCACCATACTTGAATCCCAAAATACAATTAATCAACATATTTTGTCAGGGATTTTAGCTGCCAATCAAAGAATAGATTTACTCCAAGCTCAAGTAGAAGAATTGGCTGACTTGGTGCTTTTGGGTTGTGTTGACCAACGTGCACATTTATGCATAACCTCTGTCAGATTTAATGATTCCAGGAATGCCTCCCACATCATTGGCGAATATTTGGCCGGAAATTGGTCCATGGCAGCGGAAGACATGATCCAGTCTCAACTAACCCAGATAGCTGTCTTGAACAGTACCCGTGTCGATCCCGTGACTTTGGGTCAATTCACTGATTGGATATCTTCTGCTTTTTCCTTCTTCAAAGAGTGGGTGGGGGTAGGCATTTTTGGTGCAATGTGTTGCTTCGGTATGTTCCTCTGTTTGTGGTTTCTCTGTCGCCTTAAGGCCCGCAGTGCTCACGATAAGGCTATGATCATACAAGCTCTTGCAGCTTTAGAAAATGGCAACTCACCTCAAGTCTGGCTTGCGCATCTTAAACAGTAAACCTTTGACATGGTCGTTGCACCCCAAGTTATTATAACATTGCACTGGGATCGACATGACTTTCCTTGTTATTCTCTTAGTGTTGGAAAGCCCTTGCACTCTGCCGGTCTTACTGCCATTGCACGCAGATGGGTTTCCACACTAGTGCTTTTCTATCGCCTTAAAGTCCGTGCCTTTCTTTCAGGGTGCTGTCAACTTGTTTGTCGTTATAAACAGCCACAGTTCAGCCTCAGCTATCCCCCTTTCGTCCACCATCGTCACGATACAGGATGCGAGGCAAGGCACTGCACTTGAGTGATCCTTGACGTGGACCTCAAGGAGAGCATGTCCTATTGCATGCGGGTTAGACGCGTCCACGCCCCGCCCCACGAAAAAAGGCGTCGGCTGATATGGCCTCAGATCTGGGGAAGGGCCCTCCTTAGGACTGAGCCATACTATGCAGCCACTTCTGCACAGTGGGATAGGACCTCTACTCTCGCCTGTATTGTTTTAAGAAAACAGAAAGGGGGAACTGTGGTGAGCCGCTTCTGCCGTTTCTGCAGACTATGGTCGCCATTACAAGATGGCGTTGGCTCCGCTGTGGTCTGTGACAAACAACTCCTTATTTGGGAGAGTTGGCGCATGGTTTTTCACCACCCTATGAGAAAGCTCCACGTGGCAGCTTCGCATTGGGGCTTGAGATGCTTTATTAAGGCTGGGAGGGGCATCCGAGGGAGAGAAGAAGAAATATCAAGGGCCTGAATAAACTGCTGAAAGAAGATTCCTGAGTTGCGTCTTCCTTGCGGGCAAGGGGTCGCGACAAAAAAGTCTATATTTTTCTCCAAAATATGTTTTTTAGCAACTTTGTCAAGTATTAGATGACTGTATCTATGTGAATTTGTCTCTGTGTCTTCTATTCTTTTCCACTGGTCTTTGCTTCTATGTTGATGCCAACACCATGATGCTTTTGTTAATGTAGCTCTGTAGTGTAATTTCACATCAGGTATCATGATGCTTCTAGCATCACTCTTCTTGATCAGAGTTGCTTTGGGTATTCTGAGTTTTTTATTCTTCCAAATAAATTTTAGAACTATTTTTTCCTGATTCTGTGAAGAATACCATTGGTATTTTGATGGGGATTGCATTGAATCAGTATATTGCTTTTGGTTGTATGGCCATTTTGACAATATTAATTCTGAGTATCCAAGGATATGGGAGGACTTTTTATCAAATAAAATCTTCTTTAATTTCTCCTTAAAATTTTCTATTGTTTTAATTGTAAAGTTCTTTCACATCTTTGGTATGATTTATTCCTATATATTTTTTTGAGTTTATTTTGAATGTTATAGGTTTCCTGATTTCTTTCTCAATAGATTCATTATTGTAATATAGGGAAAGTTTAATATATATAAAAAAGTTTGATATATATTATATATAATTATATATAAGTTTATTATATAAACTTATTATATAAGTTTAATATATATTATATATATATATATATATATTAATTTTGTATCATTTTATTTGTGAAGTTTATCAGCTCTAGAAGACTTCTGTTGGAGTTTTCTAGATATAGGATCATGTCATCAGCAAACAGAGACAATATGACTTCTTTTCCTATTTGTATCCCTTTAATTTTCTTCTCTTGTATGATTGTCCTGGCTACAATTTCAAGAAATACGTTGATAGGAGTGGTGAGAGTGGACAATCTAGTCTTGTTCCACTTTTTAATCTACTTTTAATCACTAGTATTGAGCACTTATATTGTGATGTACCTTAGTACAGTTTTGTTTATATTTCTTATACTTCAAGGTTATTGAACTTCTGGTGTACATTTACAGTAGTCACCAAAGTTGGGCAGTTTTGAGCATTTTTATCTTACCCCCACCTCACTTTAGCCTTTGCTGGTTACATTTTTCTACAGATCACTGAGATTGTGTTCTTTCTTTTTATCCCTTAGATCCTTTGCAACCAATGGGCCTTTTGTTGTCTCTAGACTAATTCCTTTTGCAGAATGTCATGTAGTTTTGCAGAATGTACATATGACTATGTACCCTTACAGTTTGGCTTCTTTCCCTTAGAAATATGCATTTAAATTTCCTATATGTTTTTTATTTCCTGGTTTGAGAGCTCATGTATTTTTAGCATATAATTTTAAATTTTATGTGCGCTAGTGCTTATTTATCCTTTCAGCTTTTAAAGGGCATCTTTGTTGCTTCCAAGTTTTAGCAATTATAAACAAAGCTTCAGTAAACATTTCTTTTACAGTTTTTGTGTAGATATAGGTTTTTGAACACATCTGGGAAAACCAAGATTAATTTTTGGTTCACTTGATAAGATTATGCTTAGTTTGTTTAAAAAAAAAAAAAGCCTGTCAAACTCTTCCAAATATGGCTGTGCAATTTTGCAATACACCAACTACCAACATGAGTCTCTGTGGCTCTATGGTTCACCAGCATTTAATAAAAGTGTTTTGGATTTTACTAATCTAATAGGCATGTAACAGTATTTTGTTTTAATTTTTAATTTCCTAATGACATATTATGTCAAGCATTGTTTCACATTCTGATTAGCCATCTATATATCCTTAATGTTGAGATTTCTTTCTTCAGGTTATTTGCCCATTTTTTATTGGCGGGGGGGGGGTGTGTGTACCGGAGATTAAACTCAAGCCACTAGACCACTGAGCCACATCCTCTTTAGTATTTTATTTAGAGACAGGGTCTCACTGAGTTGTTTAGTGCTTTTACTGAGGCTGGCTTTAAACTCGCAATCTTCCTGCCTCAGCCTCCCAAGCTGCTGGGATGACAGGTGTGTGCCACTGTGCCCAGCTTGTCCATTTTTAATTGGGTCATTCATTATCTTAATATTAACTATTAAATAATTTTTTAATTGTTGTTAGTTTTTAATATGTTTTGAAAAACAGTCCATCAGTTATGTCTTTCACAAATATGTTCTTCCAGTCTGTGATTTCTCTTTTTCTATTTCCTTTACGAGGTCTTTCACAGAACCATTTTGTTCTAAATTTTATCTTAATGAAATTCAATATATCAGTTTTTCTTTATTCATTTTTTTCTTTGTTGTTTTATCTAAGAAGTCATCACTAAAACCAAAGTCATCTGGATTTTTTCCTATGTTATCTTCTAGGAATATCGTAATGCTTTCTTTCTATACTTAGATTTATGATTAATCCATCTTATGCTGATTTTTGTAAAGAGTATAAGGTCTGTGTCTAGAATCACTTTCTTGAATGTGGATTTCTTAGTTCATTTGTTTTTATCATTAATGTCTCCATTTTATGTTTCAATCTTTCATTTCACTTGCTTAACTTATAAAAAGTTATAAAAATCACATACAAGTACTTGTCTGCTTATTCTTACATCTTTGTCAGTTCCACATCTGTTATGACTGACTGATTTAAATCCTCATTATGGGGTAAATTTTTCTGCTTCTTTGCACACCTGAGAAACTTTATCAAGTGCTAGACATTTTGTATTTTAATTTGGTGTTAAATATTTATTTTGAAATACTATTTTGATAAATATGCTTGAGTTTTTTTCTTTTTTTTGTCATGTTTTTGAGTAACTTGCAAATAATTTGGCTCACAACTTGGTTGTATAATTTGTTAAAGGGGACTAACTTGTTAAGACAAGTCTTTAAGTCTTAAGGTATTTTTTTTTCTCAAATTATGAAAGTGAATCCTTTGTTGCTTTATCCAATGCACCACAGATAAAGACTCCTCCAGGCTGCCTGGAAGGTATGTCTCACTCTGATTTTTGTGAACTGTTTTCTCCAGTCATTGCAGGTCAATTCTTTTCTAGACTTGGGAGTTTCCTTACATGCATGAGGAATCAGTGCCTGATCAGTGCTCTACTAATGATGTGATGCAGCAGCCTTTCAGCCTTCTCTCCTCAACTAGGGATTTCCAGGATCCAACTGGATTTACCCATCCTTTTTTTTCCCCAGAGACCTCTGTCCTATCTTGGCTGAAATTCAAAGGCATACAAACCATTGCTTCACATATTTTTTCTTATTGTCCTTTCAGATGAAAAAAATTATATCTAGTTCCTAATAATCTACCTTGACCAAAGTAAAAGTTGTATATCTGATGCTTTTATTCTCTATAACATATTGACTCTTAAATTATAATGCATAGAGATTCTGCCATTTTTTTAAATTTACCAACTGAATCATTGAAAATGATTTTTAGGAAATTTTTTTGAGAAATATGTCCATGTAAAGTCACTCCATGTGAAACTTTTCACATTGGGTGACACAATTTAAGATTTAAGGGATTGAAAATATTTCTTAGAGAAAGATATTATTTATATTTAAGTAGAAAAGAGCTTTAAGAACTCATGTGAGTTTTCAGTTTAAAGGACATTAAACAGTTTAGTGCCATATTGAATAGGAAAAAAAGATCCCAATTCTATTCTGCTTTTTATGTTAGGAATGCTCATTAAGAGTGTAATCATTTGGAAATTATATGGCATCAAGCCACCGTTTGATTGTTCATGGAAAATATCTGTTATGGAATATCCTACTGTTAGGACGCAGGTGTAAATTGAAATTTAGAATGATGAATAGTTTGGGGAGAAAAATAGCTCTCAAAAGTAGACATCTAGCCTTTTAAGCTGCATCAATCTTGGAAAAGTGTATGGCGTTTGCCTCCCTGATTAGTTCAGTTTTGTCTTTTCTTTCTTCAGTGCTGGGCTAAATTCAAGCTAAATCTGAAATATGGAAATGTCTTAGTCAATTATGGCTGCTATAACAAAAATGTCAGAGACTGGGTGCTTCATAAACCACAAAATTTGTATCTCACCATTCTGGCAGCTGGAAATTTCACAATGAAAGCACCAGTAGATTTGATGCCTGGTGATCACAGAGTTCTTCATTCATAGACAGCTGTTTTCTCACTGGAACCTCACATGGGAGAAAGAGTAAGCTGACTCTCTGGGGCTTCTTTCATAAGGATAAAATCCTATTCAATAAGGTTCTACTCACATAACCTATAAATCCCCCACTTCCTAATGCCATCCCATTGAAGATTAGGTTTCAAGTGACATGATTTTGTAAGGACACATACATTCATTATGGAGCAGGAAAACTTTGATACCATATCTGACCCTTCTTTGAATAATTTTGTTATCAATTTATATTTGCATCCCATGTTTCCCTTTAAAATATGAGGCTGAATGAATTGAGGACAATATATTCTATCCCATGTTTTCATGCCATTTTAAAGGAACACTATGAAGTTATCTGCAAATGAGCTCTTGAGACATATTAAAGAAAAAGAAATTGCATTTTCTGGAAAAATTTTCAGACTAGTATATTTAAATAAGAAAATCCTGAACATTTCAGTGCCTAATAGAATTTTATGTGTGCACTACTATTTTTTGAAAATATAGCTTCAGAAGATGGTTAGATAGTACATATTTCTAGTGGAAGCTGATGTCAAGATCAACTCTCATGTTTTCAAACAAATACCCATCTATAAAAATAGTATATTGAGGCTATTTATTATTATGTGTTGTCTTGAGTTTGACTGAGAAACTTGAAGTAATTATATGATACATGAATATGAAATTCATTGAAACATACTGTTAAAACTAATTTGTTATAAAGTACTGTTAACATAACATAATGAATAACTAACAGTATTATAAAGTGATATCTATAGGACATCAATACTATCACTGAATGCATTCACCTGATGACATTCAGCATTTAGATACACATGTGTAATGTTGTTTGCTTGACTGTGTATGTAGTTCAGCAGTGTGCTATTACAAATTTCCAAAGGGGTATTCAATTCAAACCAAATTTAAAATCTGTAAGTTCCGGATGCTAATTTTTATATCCTTATATGTCAACTATATTTTATCTTTAAGTAAATAATTAAATCTGAGATTTCTCTGGATCAGCACCATGTCAGAATGGTATGCCAGTATGTCACTATTGAAATTTAAGAGAAATGTCATGGGAAAACTGGGATAAAATAAAAGTTCTTCATTGGTCTCTTTTCAGTAGATGAAATGATGGCTACTGAGTAAAGTAAATAAAATATTTTTTAGTTTCAATTTTGATATTTTTCCTAAAAATGCAAATATACTACATTTGATGTTAGAATGCATTTTGGAATATTAGACGTGGAAGTGTTAGCTTTTTTATATTTCAAATAAAGAAAAAAAAACACTGAAAAGTTGAGATTTTAACTGAGTTAGTCAAAATTAGAAAATATGCTAAGGACATATCACTTTTTTCTTTTTTTTTTCCTGGTTTCAACTCTTCTGACAGCCGGAATACTTTCAAGACTATTAGAGAATTCTGATTTAATTTTTTTCTTTATATCAAACTAAATACAGAGTCCAATAAATTCTATGTAGGCCTAGGTAAGATGTTCTGGGGCAATCCTTGAAATTTTGAAGGCTTAAAAAAATGAAACTCTCCACTTTTGAAAATGCAGATAACTGTGAAGGCTAACTACTTAAGACTATACTTATGAAAGATGATTCCTAACTTAGTGGGTTTTTGAACATTATGAGAAATTTTTATTAGAGACTGTGATTTCCAAGATTAATTTTTTTTACTACTAAAGCACAAACTTTTGACAATGAATTCAGCATATTTTTCAAGTACAGATATCTTCAGACTCACATTATGTAACTATGAATGGAATCATGATACATTTTATATTACATGTAGCAAGCTCTCAGTTCTTGTTGAAACATGTTAGAAATTTGTTCATTACTTCATTTTATAGCAATCAAGAATATGAGCTGAACATAACATCTGAACATAAGTAATTTACTATAAATATTCTGTTGTATTTTACAACTTCCATAGCAGGATATGATAAATAATTGCTGTTTATACTAAGTTACCAAAAGCTGTTATCAATTTATTACTCTGTTTCAAAACATACACTAATATGACAGTAAGTACTCTCACTATCCCTGCTTCAGTGATAATGTTTCTGTAACAATTTTAAAAGAACATAAAATATGCATATTTTATAATAACAATGCCCTATAAGAAAAAGGAATTCTTATTAGGTGTACTCTTAGTTCATATCATTCTCGCTCTGCTTAATGATTCTGCTATGGCTACACATTTAAGATATTTACTGAGTGCTTTGATATGTTTACTTATGTCATAAAAATCACAATAAAAATATATGCTGCCATAATAGCGTTATGGTAAGACACTTTTGCCAGTCAGTATGAACAATTTCTAAATGCCATTATGTGATTAAGCAGTGAGGCACAACAGGTTATATTACCTTGTGAAGTTCTATAATAGATGTTGAAATTGCCTCTCAACATCACACCCGGGAGTATGTCTTTGAGATTTTTACATGATAATTTCACAAGGCTATGAAAAAAAGAATAAATGAAGTCATTAAAAAACATTTTTCTTAGGTAAATGTAAATGCTTTCCATCACCCAGTGTGCAGTCATTAAAGTCTAATGCATTTTCTTAGGAAAATATTTCATACAGATTTTTTTTTAGCTTTTTTTTAAAAAAAAAAAAAACTGGTAACTCAAAATTTGTTAAATTTGACTTATTTAAATCTGGTTCCCATCTTGAAATATAATGGAAGCAATTACCTTCTACTCAATTTCCAAAGGTGACAGTTTATCAATCATAGTAATAAGTGCTTGAGTTTCTTCACAACATATGTGACTCTCTGACTTTTCCATTATTTTCCCAACCTTCAGATTGCCTCTAGTACTATGCAGAATCTTCTTTTCTATCTTAGAAGAAAGTGAGAATGTTCTCCCCAGTGAATGAGGAAATGTATTAAATAAGAGAGCAGTTGTAGTGTAAATAGAAGAGAGAACCTCCTCTAAATTGTATATAAGAGCCCCAGAATCTATTATTTTGCTGAATGCTTTGATTGTATAAAAGGTTATCACTCATCCATCTATAAAATGGCAGAGAAGCTATGTCAACTTTAATTAGTTTCTAAATCACCCAAAAATTATAGTAACAGAGGTGTTTGACCTCTCTGTTCAACTAATTTTTGATACATGTCTTCATATTTGTTTCCATTTAAATTTACACTAAGACAGATATATTCAAGGGCAAATAGCTTAATTGAAAGGGACAAGGACTAGTGTTAGTGTAGAAGAGACATGACACAGGGACGAAAACTTAGTAATAAAGTGCATGCTATTTGGCCGACTACCATGGTGGCTGAATGGAGATAACAACACTATGAAACTCTAGGAAGCAATACCACACACTTCAGAATCATCCCTTAACCAAGGATAATTGAACTAAAAATTAATAGAGAAATTGCAGATAGTCATTGGGTTATGCTCTTGGAGTTAGTTGGAATTTATTAATTTCACAGAACTTCCAGACTCTGAAGAGTACAAAAGCAGACCTTCCATAGTTCTAGAAACAAAGCACCATAGCACAAAAATGCAGACACTGATAGTTTGTAAGTTGCAGAGTGAATGAGAAAGTCTAAGGAATCAGAACAAGCATCACTAGTATCCTCTATATCCCCAAAATATTTCTGCAAACTACATTGTCTTCTATTAAAAAAAAACAACACATGATAATAATGTTTTCTGTAGTTGCAACTAAGATCCTGAAAAATGTGTTTAGCAATCAATAGAGATTGTAAACAGAGCTTGAATCTCCATGCAGAGAAAATGTACACATGTGTTTAGCATTCTTTGTTCATTATTGATTATCACCACTACATTCTTGTTCTCCAATTGATCTTTGGATTAACTAAGAAAATTATGAGGTAACCTTTCATCTATATATTAGGATGCCCAAGTTTCACATAAACAGGTGGATTTCTTGAGCTGCAAACATTTTTCCAACTATCTTTTGCTTATCTAATTTTGAGTAATGCCATCTTAATAACATTGTAGCTGACATGGATCAAGTACCTTCCTTGGACTAAGTAGTGCATTATGCAATGAACTTTGATATTGATTTTCTTCATTAATTTTTAATAACATCTCTAGAAGTACATACTATTAATATTACAATTTAACAAATGAGGAAACAAGGTCAGGAAGTTTAATTTGCTTGTCCAAAATTAGTTGGTGGAGTGTGGATGTGAATTAGAAGCTGTACTCTGAAGCCTCTGTATCAGTCACAGTTTAGCAAAGAAAATAAAACCACTAGGTTATATATATGAAATTTTTGATAAGAAATTAAGTTGTACAACTGTGATATTGTTTAGGCCAGTATGGAATCTGTAGGGGAGTCTGGCGAAAGGGAGCTGTATTTCTTGGGCATGAGCTGAAGCTGATGTCCACAGGTAGACTTAATTTTCAGAAAGGCTCCAGCTCTACCTTAAGGTGTTTCAACTATTTGACTAACCCACCCAAACTGTGCTTGAGAATCGTCCTTAGTTAATGTCAATTGATGATTGATTTCAGTCATATCTACAAAATAGCTTCCCAGCTGTATCTAGGTGAGTATGGATCACATACTGGAGAATGTACCCTAGCCAGGTAGACAGACACACAGTAACAATCATTATAACTTCTTCCATGAAAACAGGACTTCACCTAAATTATATCTCACACTCACCTAAATTATATCTCAAACTCACAAAGTCAATTTTTTTAAAAAATAAATGTTCTTTTTCCTTATTCCCTATCTTAGCCTGTCTCCATTTTCCTATGAGGAGAAAAAAAAAAAAAGATCTTGAAGGTCTTCTTGATTCTTTCTACACATTTTCTCCTGATTTTAAAATTGTTTTATACGCAGTGCCCAGCTAGTACAATAAAACAGATAAATAATTTAATAGATTCAGTAGAATATACATTTATACATTTAATTAGCATATATTCCTCTCTTGCTCAAGGAACTAAGATACATTTCTTAAGATATTTTTGAAGTCCTTATTTATTATTATATATACGTATGATATATCATTCTCTTCACCCATAATTAAGAAAATATAAAAATAACATGAAGTTATTTCTCCTAGTTTCAATTTGTAGATATTTTCAATAACAAAATATGAAAGAAATTACTATATATCTCCATGGTGTGAGCTTATTTCCAGTCAGCCAGAAAGGTCAGTATTTACTGAGCTTCTATGTAGTATCAAGGGCAAATGATAGATTTAAATAACCAAGGGTTGATAAAATTAATTCAATGCTTTAATGCTTTTTGTTGAATCCTTTATTCATTTATCAACTAATTTATTAAGCACTCATTGATTGAGCATTTCTAGATAGGGATAAGATGTGTAAAATTATTCTTACATGAATTTTGAATGAAGAAGTCAAGATCTATTTTATATTATTCAAGGAACTTGGTGATATTGTTGCATGACATTTTTTAACCAAAAATTTGTAGGAAAATAAGTATTACAAGTTAGAAAAGAAAATTTACAGTGGATATCTGAAAATATGATATTATATTGTGATTTACACAGAAAGATGGCTTTGGTCATACTGAACAGAAACAGGATAAATTTTTGCATTTCACAAAAATAAATGATTAAACTGTTGACCCAATTATAATCCTCTCTCCCTCCTTCCTCCCCACCCACACAATTTCAGTACATTTTAAATTACAAAACATTTGCCAATGTATATTGAAAACAAATTCCTATCTAATTAAAGATAAAGTTGGTCAAACTATTCCTTTAGGCATACTGAATTAAGAAATTTAAGGCAATCAAGTGGTGAGTGTTTATAAATTGTAAAATTTCAGCATAATTTATCTTATTTTGCTAAGTAGAACTACAAGCAGAATAACAGGTTGAGAGTGTGACAAGATTAACTTCAAAAATGTTTATGTGAGGTGGCTTTTCTTCTGGCAAAACATGTTAAAGGAAAAACAAAAATCTCCCAAAGAAAAGCAGAAATGTAATTGTACTCAGCAATACACCAAGGCTTTTGCTGTTTAAAACCAAGAAAGGAAAAAGATAATAATTGAAATTGCTTTATTGGCTCTAAAGATTATGTTTTCTTCCAATACTTCACTTTCATAATAGGAAGAAAAACCTTTAAAAATTAATCATTAAGGAGAAATTACTGGAATAAGAATTGCCTGTAAATAAAACCTGTAATCCAGTATAATCCAGTACATGTTTTATCTCAGACATTTTAGTAGTATTCAAAAACAAGCAGGAAATACATTTTTACTTTTCCAGATCCATTTTATTTATTTATTTATTTATTTATTTATTTATTTATTTATTTATTCATTCATTCATTCATTCATTCTGTGAGATAATTTCTTCTTTTTTGGATATTTTACTCTCCTCCCTGTCCTTCTATTTATTTATTTAGTTAGTTAGTTAGTTAGTTTACACATGGTGGATTATATTATTCTTGGGCCATGAAGTTTGCAGTGAAGGTATTTTCTTCCTATTTTACAAGTGAGAAGTCAGAGGCAGAGAATTGGTATTAAGAGAGCAGCACTGAAACCCTGGCCTATTGATTGCCTATAATTTTAAAAATTTCGTTATATATGGCAAAAGAATACATTATGATTCATATTACACATAGAGAGAACAATTTTTGATATCTCTGGCTGCACACAAAGTAGAGTCACATCCTTGGTGTCTTCATACATTATTTAGGATAATAATGCCCACAGCATTCCACCATCTTCCCTTTTTCTCCCTCCCCTTTTCCCATTTGCCCTATCTAGACTTCATTTAATCCTCCCACCCACCCCCACCCCTTCCAGCATATTATGAATTGGCATTCTTACAGAGAAATCCTTTGGCATTTGCTTTTTTGGGATTTGCTCATTTCACTTAGCATTATATTATCAAGCTCCATCCATTATGTAAATTTTATTCCCTTTTTATGCTGAATAATATTCCATTGTGTATATATACCACATTTTATTTATCCATTCATCTACTGAAGGGCATCTAGTTCTGTTCCACAGTTTAGCTATTGTGAACTGTGCTGCTATAAACATTGTTGTGGCTGTGTGCCTGTAGTATGCTACTTTTATATCCTTTGGGTGGAGACTGAGGAGTGAGAGAGCTGGGTAAAATGGTGGTTCCATTTCAAGTTTTCCAAGGAATCTCCATATTCCTGCTTTCCATATTGGCTGCACCATTTTGTAGTCTCACCAGCAATGTATGAGTGTACCTTTTTCCCCACATCCTCTCCAACACTTATTGTTGCTTTTGTTCTTAATAGCTGCCATTCTGACTGGAGTGAGATGAAATCTTAGAATAGTTTTGATTTGCATTCCTCTAATTGCTACAAATGTTGGACATTTTTTTTTTGTATACTTGTTGATTGACTGTATATCTTCTTCTGAGAAATGTCTGTTTAGCCCATTTATTGATTGGATTTTGTTTGTTTGTTGTTTTTGTTTTTTTAGTGTTAAGATTTTTGAGCTCTTTATAATTTCTAGAGATTAGTGCTTTATCTGATGTGTGTGTGGTAAAAAAATTTGTTCTCAGTTGTTAGTAAGTTCTCTATTCACTTCACTGATTGTTTCTTTGGCTGAGAAGAAGTTTTTGGTTTGAATCCATATCATTTATTGATTCTTGATATTAATTGTTATGCTATAGGAGTCTTATTAAGGAAGTTGGGGCCTAATCTGACATGATGGAGATTTGGGCCTACTTTTTCTTCTAATAGACACAGTATCTTTGGTTTGATTTCTAGATCCTTTATCCACTTTGAGTTCGGTTTTGTGCATGGTGAGAGATAGGGGCTTTATTTCATTGTATTGCATATGGATTTTCAGTTTCCCCAGCACCATTTATTGAAGAGGCTATCTTTTCTCCAAAGTACTATTTTGTTTCCTTTGTCAAATATAAAATAACTGTAATTATGTGGGTGAGTCTCTGTGTCCTCTATTCTGTACCATTGGTCTACAAGTCTATTTTGGTGCCAATACCATGCTGTTTTTGTTACTATTGCTCTGTAGTATAGTTTAATGTCTGGTATAGGTATGCTACCTTCTTCACATTTCTTGCTAAGAATTGTTTTAGATATTCTGGGTCTCTTATTTTTCCAGATGAATTTCATAAATGTTTTTTTTCTATTTCTAGGAGAAATGTCATTGGGATTGCATTAAGTCTGTATAGTGCTTTTGGTAGTATAGTCATTTTAACAATACTAATTCTGCCTATCCAAGAACATGGTAGATCTTTCTATCTTCTAAGGTCTTCTTTAATTTCTTTCTTTAGAGTTCTGTAGTTTTCATTGTAGAGATCATTCACCTCTTTCATTAAGTTAATACGAAATATTTTATATTAATTTTTAATGCTATTATAAATGGAACAGTTTTCCTCATTTCCCTTTCACAGGCTTTGTCACTGATATTCAGAAATGCCTTTGATTTGTGGCATTGATTTTGTATCCTGCTACTTTGCTGAATTCATTACTAGTTCTAGAAGTTCTCAGGTGGGATTTTTTTGTTCTTCTAGTTATAGAATCATTTCATTGGCAAATATTGCTAATTGAGTTCTTCTTTACATATCCATATCCCTTTAATTTCTTTTGTTTAATTGTTCTGGCCAGTGTGTCAAGAACTATGTTTAATAGAAGTGATGAAATCATCCCTGTGTTTTCCAGTTTTTAGAAGGAATGCTTTCCATTTTTCTCCATTTAGAATGATGTCAGCCTGGGGCTTATCATAGATAGCTTTTATGATTTTGATATATATTCCTGTTATCCCTAGTTATTCTAGTGTTATAAACATGAAATGGTGCTATATTTTGTCAAATGCTTTTTCTGCATCTATTGAGATGATCTTGTGGTTCTTATCTTTAAGTCTATTGATGTGATTAATTACATTTATTGATTTCCATATGTTGAACCACCCTTGCATCCCTGAATGAACTCAATTTGATCATGGTGTACTATCCTTTTGATATGTTTTGTATTCAATTTGCCAGAATTTTATTGAGAAAATTTGCATCTATGTTCAGTAGAGATATTGGTTTGAAGTTTTCTTTTTTTGATATGTCTTTCAAAATAATTTCTTATAATCTTCTGTATTCCATAGTGTCTGTTGTGATATTTCTTTTTTCATCACTTATGTTAGTAATTTGAATTTTCTCTCCCCTCCTCTTCATTAGCATGGCTAAGAGTCTGTCAATTTTATTTATTTTTTCAAAGAACCAACTTTTTGTTTTGTCATTTTTTCAATTGTTTCTTTTGTTTCAATTTCATTTTCTCTTCATAGAACATTTTGCAGAAGATATTCTGTAGTGCAGGTTTGTAGTTTAAATTTGTTTAACTTTTGTTTATCATGGAAGGTTTTTATTTCACCATCAAATCAAAACCTTAATTTTGTTGGATATAATATTCTTGGTTGGCATCCATTTTCTTTTAGAGCTTGGTATATGTTATTCCATGATCTCCTGGCTTTGAGGGTCTGGGATGAAAAATCTGCTAAGATACGAATTGGTCTCCCCCTATATGTGATCTGATTTTTCTCTCTTGTGGATTTTAAGATTCTATCCTTATTATATATGCTAATAATTTTCATTATAATGTGCCTTGATGTAGACCTGTTGGAATTTTGTACATTTGGTGTCTTATAAGCCTTTGTATTTGGTTTTCCAATATGTTCTTCATGCTTGGGAAATTTTCTGATATTATCTCATTGAAGAGATTGTGCATTCCTTTGGTTTGAAACTCTGTGCCTTCCTCTATCCCAATAACTCTTAGATTTGGTCTTTTGATGCTGTCCCATAATTCTTGGATGTTCTGCTCATGGTTTCTTACTATCTTCACTGTGTGGTCAACTTTATTTTCCATATAGTATACTTTGTCTTCCTTACTGACGTTCTTTCTTCCAAGTGTTCTAGTCTGTTGGTTATGCTTTCTGTTGAGTATTTATTTGATTTATTGTTTCCTTAAGTTCAAGGATTTCTGACTTTTTTTTTCAGAGTTTCTATCTTCAAGTAATCTTTTGCTACCTGTATTACTCTATAATCTCTGTATTGGAGTGACCAACTTTTGACTATATTTGCTCATTTAGGTCATTCTTTAATTCACAGATCATTTTAATTATGAACCTTCTGAACTCCTTGTCTGACATTTGATCAACTTTGCTGTCCATGGGTTCTGTTATTATAGTGACCTGGTTTGTTTGGGGCACTTTCCTCCCTTGTTTTTTCATGGTGTCTGTGTGTCTTCCTTTCTTGCAGTGTAGATCTGAGATATTACAGTTTCTACCCCATATTATTGTAGTACCCATGCAGACTGTCTGTACCTCACCTTGCTGTTGGGCTTCCAGACCCTGCTAGTGTCTCACAGTGTATGCTACTGCCACAAAAACGTGGTGGTGGCAATAGCCGAGGTAACTTGAGATAATAGTGGTGGTACCCCAAGATGGATGCAAAGTCTTACAGAGATGGGGCTGAAAGGGTTGCCTTTACCCTGTCTATGAGATGCCTGCTCTGAGATGCAGCTGCTTTTAGGCCCTGTCTGTTTTCAAAAGGTAGGGTATACTACGTGGGGAGGGCTATGATGTGATTTTCAGAGTCCCAAGATGGAATTGGGTTAGGGTTTGGCTTCCATTTGGGAAGAAGTTGATGGCAAACTTGGGCCTACCCTGGTTCTGGGTCTTGTGTATGTCGGTGTAGGTGGATCTGCTGGGTCTGGGTTTCGGGGGTGATCTATTCATGGGAAGAGTTGGTCCTGTGCCGGAGCCTGCACTCCAGAAGGTATCTGTGGGTGGCAGGATCAACTCTGGGCTCATCTCTTTCCTAGATCCCGTGCAGTTCAGTGTGGGCAGATCTGCCCTCCCTGTTCTTTTAATCTTGACTAGAGAAAGACTGTCATGTTCAATTTTCCCACCATGCCAAAGTCCCAATCAAAGCCTTCCAACAGCAATACCAGCACTGTCTTGCCCAGAGGATATTACCATCTATCATCTCCTCCATGCTAACTGCATATAGCTCTGGGATTCTAGATTTAATTATATCATAAAGGAAGGGATACCTAGAGCACACATTTTATTTCCTGCAGGCCTAGGAATTAAAACAAACAAACAACAAACAAGTATGTTTTTTCTCTCAATATTTACAGCAGTCAGACATACCCCACTGCCTGCCTTTCTGCAACTGATTATTTAAAGAAACATTTGAGAACTATTACTGTCATATAGCTAATTGCCCACAAAGTATGCTATTGTATTTTGTTTTCTTGAAATGGAGCCAATTTGCATTGTTGCTATAATTATTATAAATTATAAGATCTATAATATCAATCAAAGTCTGGGCATGTGTGCAGAGAGTAGCAATTTTTTCCAAAGACATGTTTTGGATCTCCATTGAATACTAGACCTGGAGTGTTGAAGTTAAGAAAATTAGTCACGTTTAGACTGGTTATATCCCAAGCTGAAAACTTCATCTTCTTACTCGAACATGCTGTACTTTTGTGCCCATTTAAGGTAATGTCACCACAATTCCCTCAATAGCTTAACCCAGGAATTGGACAACTCTATATCTTCACAAGCGAAAAAAATATTTCCTGGACTGGACTTAAACTAACCTGTCAGGATCAGAGACTGAATTATGGGTTTTGAAACTGTCCTGTAAGGAAGGCAATGCTCCTCTAGAGAAGTCTCCTGGTAATGGTGACAATGAAGACACCCTGGATGCTGTAGGGACACCATTTTCAATAGGAGGCCTTGTGCCAGCCGCAGAGCTATTCAGTTTCTAACCTTCAATTTCAAACACCAGCTGTTCATGTGTAGAAAATTATGGGCATAAGCTGATAATCATAATCAGGCTGCTCATACTCATGACCTTGGCTCCACTTGCTTTGAAGAAACTTTCCCATGATAACACTTTCTATGATAAAACTTATAAATAAATGTGCTGAGCTGAGTCATGGTCATTGTACACCTCCAGACTGTGCTGCTCACCAGGTCCTAGGTTTTTCTCTATTTGTGTGTTCATTTGTCTTTTCTAGTCCTCCACCTTCCCTCATCTGGTTTCCTGAATTAACCCTCATGCAGGTCATGACATTCATCTTTTCTTTTGTCTCTCAGTTACCTGTTATGTTTAACCAGTTGCCAATGTTTGTTAAAGTTTGGGTATATAACTCACACATCTTATAAAAAATGTTTCCCTCCCAGCTGTTACTACTAAAACTTCCATAAGCCCTCCCTTTGATTGCTGGAAATATGTATTTTTCTTTCTTTCTTTTTTTTTTTTTGCTTCTGTCTGCTGCATACCATTCTTAATCCCAGCTGCTGAACTGATATTCATAGATGTCAATAAGATCATAAGTACTGAGAATTCTTTATTGTCTTTCCATGGATAAATTATTTCCTTTCCCACTGTAAAATTCTACAACCCTGAGTAGGGCATCTAAGACCCTTCACAATTTGGCTTTGACAGTCGCCTTGGATCTCACATTCACTAACCTCCACCTTCAGTCACATTCTGCTGAAATGTTCTGTGATGTGTTATTTTCTTGAATTTGCATGATACTTTTTTTGCCTGTGACACAGTGAAAATATATAGAAATTGGCAAATACTTAAATAGAGAGGAGGTCAAAGCTAAAAAGAGAAATAAAGATATAATTACCCGAAGTCTAGACTAGCAAAATAAGAAAATCATACCAATTCCAAGGAGAGAGAAAACAAGAGAAAAAAGCACCAGGCAAAAGACAAATGCTGTAATATAGATAGAGAAAGGAAAGGAATAAATCATATTTTAGGAGGAGATAAAAAAATGAATCTACTATTTGACCCAGCTATTCCACTTTTCAGTTTATACCCAAAGGACTTAAAATCAGCATATTACAGTGATGCAGCCACATCAATGCTTATAGCAGCTCAATTCACAATAACTAAACTATGGAACAAAACTAGATGCCCTTCAAAAGATGAATGGATAAAGAAAATTATATATATATATATATATATATATATATATATATATATATATAATACACACACACACATACACACACATAATAGAATATTACTCAGCCTTAACGAAGAATGAAATTATGCCATTTGCAGATAAATGGATGGAGCTGGAGAATATCATGATTGATAAACAAAATAAGCCAATCCCCAAAAAACAAAGGTCAAATGTTTTTTTTTTTTTTCTGATAAGTGGTTGCTGATCCATAATGGAGGGAGGATAGGGAAGGATGAAGAAACTTTGCATTGGGCAAAGGGGAGGGAACTGTGTATGGGAGTGGCAAGGATAGTGGAATGAAATGGGCATTATTACTCTATGTACTTGTATGATTGATGGCATGACCCTTGTGATTCTGCACCATGTACATACAGAGGAATAAGAAGTTGTGCTCCAAAATTTGTGTACAATGTGTCAAAATGCATTTTACTGTCATGTATAACTAGTTAGAACAAATTTCAAAACAAGATTGCATATGCTGGTTTTCCTGAGAAAATAGAAAATGGAGAATATTGTTTAGAAATTTAGGTAGAATGACCAGAAAAAAAAAATGAAGACGTTCACCTCTAAAAAAGGGATTAAAAGCTAAAGAAAATATTGGCATAGGATTTCTGGGATTTAATTATTGTTGCTATTCTCAAACATTTAATACTATCATTTAAATTCAATATTGCACATATGTATTTAAATTTTATTTCAAAATGCTAAAGAAAGAGAGGATAAAGCTTATATTTCTCATAGGTTTTCAGGTTATACTACCTGTGTATAACTTTTACCAACAAAAACAAATGAAGCTCTAAAACATTTATAAGAATAAAACAACAAAAATAATAATATATGGTGTTTACACAGAAAAAATAAATAACATAAAACCTATGACAAGCACATTTTAGCTAGCAAGAGGGGAAAGGATTAAAGTGTTCTAAACACCAGGTAGCTTTTGAAAAAAAATGTGTGAATTTCAAAATAATAGAACGAATTTTTAAGAAAATAGACTTCTGAAATCCAAAAGAAAATAAGAAATCTTAAAAAAAAATCAAGCAAGATAAATAGCAATGCAGATAACAATATTAAATATAATTAGACTGTTAGATGTAAAGTAACCATTGTCAGACTGGACTTTGTAAAAAATGCAGCAATGTTTAAAAATATATATCTAAGATGCATACAGAGGAAAGTTAAAAATATAAATACACCCTAAATATATAGAAGCACATACACATATACATCTGTTGCAGATTCTTTACAAAATAAAATGAGTCTACTTATACAAATACATAATAAAATAGACACTGTTTAAAAAATAAAAAAGAATTACATTGTAATTAGAAAAATTCCCTTCTCTAATAATTTACAGTAACTCAAAATTACTATATATAAAAAGTATGTACAAAAATATAGAACATGCAAATACAAATATGTATAATTGAAGTATAAGTGAAAGTAGAGTACATTATTATAAGAAATCTCTTTCTACATACTATCTAATTTTAAAAAAAGTTAAAATGTCATTACAAGTGTTTAATAATACAACAAATTTGACCTATTATATACATATAGTCAACACTGCATAAGTCAAATATTTCAAAGAATATTCAAAATATTGTATGGAATTAAAAAAATAATGCCATTGCTGGGGTTGTGGCTCAGCAGTAGAGTGCTCGCCTAGCACATGTGAGGCCCTGGGTTCGATCCTCAGCACCACATAAAAACAAATAAACAAAATAAAGGTATTGTGTACAACTAAAAAATAAATATTTTTAAAAATAATAATACCATATAAGGAAACTCTTACAAAGAATAAGCACTTAAATCACACAATGCCATTTGATCATAATAAATAATTTCATAAATAAAAAGATATATATATATATATATAATGATATTATGTATTTTAAAAATTAATAAATTTCATATTCATGTCTCATTGTAGAAAACATGATGGAAATTTGGAAATATTTAAAGTTGAAAAGTAATTAAACAACATCTATAAATTTGATATAAAAACTTTTAGGCTTACAGTATAAATGCTCATAATAAGAAAAAATATGCATAAACTAACCATTTAAAAAATTATAAAAACTAATAAGCCCAAAGAAATAGTGAAAGGCAGAAAAATTATGGGGAAAAACATGAATTAATGAAATAAATGATAATACATCAGAAAACACAACAAAGATGATCAACAAGGCCAGAATTACATTTCCCATAGAAGTATAAAAGCTTAATCTGAAATCTTTCTACATTTCCAATGAAAATTATAGAGATAAAAGGTAATGAAAATAAAGTATAACTGTAAGACTTGATTGCCTGAGAAATAAAATGGATTTTATTAACAGTTGTCCTAAGAATTTGATTGTGTAAAAATTTCTAAGGTATTTAAATCCTCCCCCAAACCACAAAAAAACAAATTACATGTAGACCTATCTAATAACACATGAAGGACTAAAGAAGTAGAACTTCATTTTGTTTAGAAAATAATAGTACTGCTTTTTTAATATCTTTGATATACAATATAAAGATACTACTGATGACATTTTAGAATTTGGATGACACTGAGTCAGATCAAAAGGCAGGAGCACTTTATCATTGATTCAAACAAGGAGCGTTAGAACCCGAGGTGATTTGTGTGGTGCCCATGAGAGCAAAACAGTTAAAAACCCTGTTAATTCAAAGGAGACAGCTAATTGTTTAACCTGGAAGACAAACTATGAGTTAACTGGAAAGTGCTCTAAAGTTAATATTAGGAACAGAACTATAGAATGAAGATATATATAATTTTTGGTTCATATTTTTCTGTTATCGATTGTGTTCCAAGAATCCTGAGATAAGCAAATTGTTCATCAGTGATGCTGAAGAATGAAACCAGAAGTTAAAATTTTATTGTTTTTAAGTAAAAATGTCAGTGTTATCCATGCTTGATTCTTGGTATTTTTGCCACCAACATTTAAAGTCATTATTTTAGGATTTTTTTCTAAAGTATCATTAAATAATATTAAATATTTATCAAAAATATTTAAAATATTACACATTTCCAATTCATATGGGATAAAGCCTTGATTATACTATATTATTAATTCTTTTTCAGAATTAGTGAAAATCAATATGTTAGAGATAGTTTAGAAATATCTATATGTAAGTAAAAATGTTTTCTATTTCTCTCTGTTATTTCTATTCTATCCTTTTTGAAGCCTTCACTAGAGGTCAGTAAAAAATAGATACTTGTTAATTACTTCTCACAATAACTGCTTTTTGCAGGAGAAGTATCCTTCTGTGAGTCTGAACTCTCCAGCATGTAGAAGCTTCTATAGAGCAACTAGATTATGTATTTATTTTGGTTTATCCAATAAGAGTACTCCCAGAAATTTTCACAATGAAAAATGTTCCAACGTTTTTGACAACTTTCATTGTTACTTCTCAGCAACATGTAAACATTTATTAAATTATTTTCCCTTTCATAACATTGACGGCAATTAGATTAGAAAATCACAAAAGCTTATTACTTTCAATGGGCCTTTTATTTCTTGTTAAATATAGAAAAGCTGCCTTAATGTCGTTGCTTTGCAATTCGTTTCCTGAGTAAATTAGTATGGCAGAGACAAAGGCTTCAGATAGTTCCTGCCAGTTTCACTTTTTTCAGAGCTACAGTTGGAAGAGTGGCTTCTGGAATTAATGTGTTACTAAGTACTTTTATGATAAGTTCTAAACATGTTTATGCTGATTTATGCTCCAGTTTACAATTTTATTACATAAGCAACATTACATTCTCTGGAAACTGGCTATAAAAACACTAATGGGTACATCAAAATATTGACTTTTTGGAATGTTTGTCACTAATACACAAAACTGTGTGATGGATTCCATTTATTAATAATTCATTATGGCAGAACTGATATAAAAATATTAGTAGTTTCTACTATGGATTTACATAGCTACTTTAGAAACAAAATATGTAATTCCCAGATATGCAGGTATAGATGGGGTGATAAATGCAGTCAAATAATATATTAAAATTTGTTTTGAAAGGTTTAAAGAGAAATTTAAAATGTGTTTTAATATTAATATTGAGATATTTTAAGCATTAAGAATATAACTTGCAAGACTACCTTTAATTTCTTAGAGGAAAGTCCAGTGGGATCCTGGAAGAAGAAATTATTTCCAGTTTACAGAAAGTCAGGATAAAACATATAAATGCAAGTAGGAAAATTTTGCAAATAATAAGGAAAATAATAAAATAATTTAAAATAGAATTTCAAGGCATTATAGCTGCAAATAATTTTGAAATTATTCTCAAAGAAACAGGAAAAACAATGGTTCATTAATATTCAGTTTTAGTGACATTCATTCATTTTTATTGTAAGTTTTATTATCCAAAAAAATGACAAAGCACAAAACTTAAAACAAAGAGAATGCAATCAATTGTATATTTTTAACATTTTATCTTTTCAAATAAAAATAATGGTATTTAAAGGAAATAATAACAGTATATAATCAAGAATTCATAATATTTAACAAGAACTTCTGGGGATAGAAATTAAAATGAGTTAGATATGATATCTGAGTACTTTCTATAATCCAAAATATCCAATTTCCCTGGTATATAGTATTGGAAACTCAATAAAAGAAATTATAGCTCCTGATTATACATTTAAGTGAAATAAACCTTTTCTTTTCCTTCTTTTTTTTTTTTTTTTTGGAGTGGGGTGGGTTGATGTTATCATTGAATCATTAAGAATTCATTCTGTTCTTCCAAAATTGTGAAGTGGAACTTTCCAACATACCTGTTAGCTGTGGCCTAATTAATTTTGTGTCACGTAAAACATGTACCTTTAAATGAAAAGATAGGATATAGTGATGGCTTGGAAAACTAATATCCTTATTATATCATTTCTACCAAATTTATGTGTGTGTGTGTGTGTGTATATTCATCTTAACTATATAAATTACATATATAATTATATAATAGTCTCAACCAAAATCTCAAAAATTTTTATGAAAATTTTGTAACTTCATATCAATAAAATGTGACTAGCAATAAAATCAACTAGGACTGAGTCTTAAGAATGAATAATTCCTATTGAACTTTCCAGCTTCCATTGTGTGTCATCTGTACACAGTGACTCGGTTTCAGTTATTCAGGTGATGACTGTCATCAGAGCCAACAGAATGTAATCAACCTGGGGACCTAATTAATCATGGTTTACAGAGCCTTCCCAAATACATGAATTGCTTTATTTGGAAATCTTTTGAGAGAGACTCCTTTTATGTCTCAAATATGTATGCTTTAGATGACTTTGTTACGTTAGTTTAGATTCCATATTTTCTACTTGATTGGACCTGGGCAATGAAAAGTCAGTGACACCATGTCAGCAATGATGACTTAAGGCCCAGCTTATTATCCCTTTGGTCTTATCTTACCTTTTCTGTGTCACAAGAATGTCAGTGTTTCAGATTAGAGATTTTATTGTTTTCTGTAAATTAATTTTGAACTGAGGAAAATATGAAGCAAAGCTTATGCTAATCCATTATAGGTATATAGAAATAAACCTTTGTTATTATCAGCCACTGAGATTTGGAGTTTTTTTATTTATTTTCAATTTTTATTTATTTATTTTTTTACTGCTGTATATTGTTGCTGGTTTTAGCTAATTAAAGAAAGTTAGCATGAACTGTGATTGATAAACTCACACTCAGCCATTTCAGTTTAATGTTTTACTCTGGTAAAAATGAAAATGGAAAACTCCATTACTACTTGCATATAGAGTATAAAAGAAAAATATACAGTGCAAAATGAAAAAAAATATATCTTTTTTTTTGCAGATGCACAAGAAAAGTATGTTTTCTAGAGACTTAATAAAGAAAAGGAAATAAGTAAATCAATACTACACAACTGACAAATCCAAAGGTAGATTAACTAAGAGAGAAAGGATAATGAGGAGGTCTGAGATTTAAAGATAGAACACTGGTTTCTCATTTTAATTAGAATGTGCAGAGGAAGAATTATTTTAAAAAATACAAAAAGTAGGTCAGAAAGAAACAATGAATAAATACTGAACCTGGGGAGAAAGGCTGAAAGTTGGAAAGAATGATTC
Organism: Marmota monax; assembly: GCF_021218885.2. NCBI lineage: Eukaryota > Metazoa > Chordata > Mammalia > Rodentia > Sciuridae > Marmota > Marmota monax. Next base: position 2,007,115 of record NW_026694256.1, on the reverse strand, counting down.
ACCATGCTATTTGTAGTTCAAACATTAAGACAGTTTATGAGAGAAGAGGGCATTGGAGATGCTTTTGAAGAGGTCATTGTACACCTTTATATGTGTGGCCTCAGGCAAAACCAATTTAGAATCAGCCCAGGAAAAACTAAAGTGAGGTAGCAGGAGAAGAATACATATTCCAAGTATTTAGAATTGAAAAGAAAACAAAATGAGAACAGTAAGTGGAGAGGGTAAATAAGTCAAACCAAAGATTTCAAGGATCACTGGAAATGCTTGAAAGCAGAAAGAAAATAACAAAGGTTGATTAGAAAGGGGAAGTGAAGAAGTTTGAAATGGTTAGTCCACGGGTGAAAAATGATGGGAGGCCAAAGATGAGTGAGATGAGGTGAACAGGATATCTGGATAAAAAGTGCAGAGAAAAGAGAGCAGGAGATGATATAAAATCAGGGAGCAGATGGCAATTTAGGAAATAGTGTGAATAAAATACATTCCACAGAAAATATTTTTTATTATTCCTTAAATCTCCTGTCACTATTCTAGCCATAAACTCTCCTTTTCCTTTATAAAATAATATGATAAACATCCATACTATCTTGGCTTTATAGCAAGAATCAGCTAATTTTATAAACCTTTTTTTTTGGCTTCACTTTTGATAACTTCATGGTGAAATGCAATATATACAGTGCAAACATATGCATAAAATATCATGGACAGATGAGCAAATAGTTACAATCTTCCATGTAACCACCAAACTGCTCAAAAATAGAACATTGCAATCTAAACTCAAACACTGTGTGCCTCTGTTGTTCATATCCATCTTCATCCCCTCCGTACAGGTAACCACTATCCCCTGTTGTGTGATTATTTTGACTAAAATTTCTAGATATTTTTGTGCATTGTATTTTAAATGACTTTTCATTTGTTTATGCAATAGAAAGAAGTTTTATCACTTTAAAAAACTGTTTTTACATGTAGTCTTTAGTATATACTCCTTGTGACATTTCTTTTACACAGCATTTTATTTACAAAAAAATGAAAACGTTAATGCGTATCACTATGGTTCATTTATTTATTCTTTATATAACATCCAATTGTGGTATTATTCTATAATGTGTCCATTAAATGTTAATGGAACTTTGAATTATTTCTTATTTGGAGCTTTTACAAATAATGTGTTTGTGTGCATTTTTGTCCTATGTATTCTGAGGAATCATGTGTGTACTTTGGGACAGAATTGCTGGATTACAGTGTGGTTAGTTTGCTTATTAGATAATAACAAATGATTTTAAAGTATGGTTGTACAATTTAGATTCTGGATAATGATACATAAGAATTTCTATTGCTCTACCAGCTTGTCAATGGTTGGTTTTGTCAGAATTTTAAATTGTTCCTCTCCTACTGTATGCCATTTTAAATCATTAAGGTTTAAAGCTATATTTAATACTGACAAATGGAACTGAACAATTTTCATAGTTTATTTACTTCTCTCTTGTAGATAGTTATATTTGCAAATTATTTAGATTTGCTTATATTTTTCTTATTGATTTATGAGTCTCTTCTTTTGTTTTGTTTGTCTGTGTGAGTTCAGATTGTTCCAGCCTCATAAGTTGAAACGAATGACCTTTGCTCATAGCTCCAAAGCCCAACCTCTGCCATACAGCAAATGTCCAAAGTGTGCAGATCATTTTCTGAGATATCGGCTCTGATTAATTAATCTAATTGTCAATCTAAGCCAAAACCTTATTGTGTTATTTACTATGGAAAATAGAATTTCTTAATTTCTAGTAGCACAAATCTTTTCATTTTTCTTATTTTTCCTCAAAGAATCACCTCCAATATTCTGACATTTGAATTCTCATACAAATTTGAAGCCAACTTAACTTTCACAAAATATATTAGATTTTGGTTGAGATTGCACTGAATGTTTTACCATCTATAGTGGTAGAAATTACATGTTTATGATATAGACTCTAACAATACATGAATTTATGCATGTATATATTTTAAACAATTTTTAATATAGTTTTTCATTTTTTCCCTGTAGAGATCTTGCAAATCTATTATGAGATTTATTTTAGGTACATAAAAAATTTTACACTGATAAAAGTTTGAAGAGTTTTTCTGATTGTTGTTGTTGCTGAGATGTATAGAATTACAAATCAGTACTGTCTTGATTTTTAAGCACATTAATTTCAATACTTTATTAGCCATTTTCTATATGCACAATATTTAATGTTCAATAATGACAGGCTGTATTCCTTCATTTCTAATTTATGATTGTTCTGGCCTTATACATTGGCTATGACATTTAATAAATTGTCAGCAATGGTCATTAGAAATTTTCCCTTGTTACATATCTCAAACAGAACATTTTCAAAGCTTTAGTATTAAAAATAATGTTTGCTACAGATTTTATTATACATAATCTTTATCAGAATAAACTAATAGGCTTATATTATTAATTTCTATGGGTTATTTTTAAATCTTGAATGGAAATTGAATTTTATTAAGTGGCTTTTTACTACCTATGTGAAAATGGTTTTGTGTTTTTTTTAAATTTTCAACAGTTATTATAGAAAATTTATCTTATTAAATTTCTTATTTTACATATTTTTTTCATTCCTAACATATTTTTGAATTTTTGCAAAATTTTTTATATGTTCGATGGTGAGATCAGATTTTAAATTGTTATCTCTGTTTTGTCCTTGCTCAATATTGATATAAGATTATGGTGACTTCATAAAATGATACTTGTGAGTAATCTCTTTTCTTATTTTTAAAAAGTTTGAGTTTTTATTTTCACTGAATATTATTTATCTTTAGTAATTCATCCATAGATAATCTTGGCTTGCAATTTTTTTTCATGAGAATGTTTATGACTATTGACTCAGTTCCCTAAGGATTAAGGAAGTTTATCAATTCCTTTGTAGGCAGTATTACTCAGGTTGTTTTAATGCAATTTTTTAAAATCAGGAATTGAACCTAGAGCACTTACCACTAAACCACATCCCTAGCCCCTTTTTATTTTGTACTTTGAGGCAGGGTCTCGCCTCAAAGTTGTTTAGAGTCTTGCTAAATTGCTTAAGCTGGCTTTGAACTTGCAATCCTCCTACCTCAGCCTCCTAAACCACTGGAGTTACTGATATGTACCATCACTCACAGCTCAATTTGTTATTTTAATCTAATTACCAAAATTCTGACTGAGGACGTTTACAAAATAGCAAATTTCTTAAAAATCCATTCCTCAATAAAAGTATCAAGAAAATGGAAAAAATGAGAAAAATGCCTTTTTTAAACTGTAGAAGTGTATCAAAGGCCTGCAATAGTCTCAGGAGCATTACTTCAAGAAAAATTACTTATTTTCAGCAAGAAGAGTGAGCTTTGTGTCATTTAGCCATTCTATTCCTATCTCTCACTCTCCAGGTCCAGGAGAGCTTTGAAAAGAGTATCCTTGCCACCATAACTGTTCTGAAAACTAGCAGTACAGAAGCCACTGAAAAGGGAAGACCATATTTATGGGTCTTCAAAATCTCATCCACAGAAAAGGGAAGATGAACTTACTATAAGGCTTGTTATTTGACCTGTCTCAGGGCTCACTCAGTGGTAAAAGCCCTTTTCCTATGATGTCTGTCAAAAACAAATGGCAATCATTTACCTTCAAAACTGCTGGAGAATATACCAGGCAGGGGAAAAAAAAAAAAAAAAAAACAAGGTTAATAAAAAGTGAAAGGAAGATCTAAGGAAGAAGAGTTCTATTAAGGACTTTGCAAAGCTATGTCACAATCATTAGAATATAGAGAACCACACATATATGCTAGACTGTGCAAATATCTATGAAAAAATCTGAAAAGGACCTAACCTCTCATTTCTGGCTGATCCTATGTCCCTTTGGAATCAGAAAGTAAAGGCTAAGGAGGTATTTTGAATGTTGGACTGTTGAAGATGTGCTAAAAATCTTATTTTTTGAACTTATTTGTTCAAAGCACTTAAGAAAATACAAGTTCAATCAACTGATCATTAGGCACACTAGAAAATTCATAGGCTACAGAGAATAAAGGAATTCTATACTTAATTCAAGACAGTTAGTAAACAATCAACAACAAAAACCACTGGGGAAGAGGGGAAGCTATGATTTGCATAGCTGCCTTAGCATATCATTCTAAAAGTCCAGTTTTCAATAAAAATATGAAAATTTGTGAATAAATAAGAAAATGTGGCCTGTACACAGGAAACAAAATAAATAAAAATGCACTTGAGGATAGTTGAATTCCCCAGAAAAAGCATTAATTTTATTTGTTTATGTTGTACATTATGTTGGTCAGGTATTTATCATTGTGACTAAAATGCCTGACAATAATAGCTTAAAGCAGGAAAAAACATTTTTGCTCATGATTTCAGAGTTTTCAGTCTCTGGTCAGCTGGCTCAATTACATTGGGTATGAGGAAAAGTAGAACATCATGGCAGAAGGCATGGTGGCAGAAATCTGTTCATTATGGCAGACATGAAGCAGAGAGACAGAGGAGGGGAAATGGAACAAGATGTAATCCCAAAGGGCACACCCACAGTCCGCCTACTTCCTCCAACCATGCCTCACCTGAATATGGTTTCCACCCTTTCCCAATAGTCCATCCATTGAAATTATTAAACCCATTAAAAGGACTAATTCACTGAGGCAATCATTGTCCTCACGATCCCACCTCTGCACATTGATGCATTGAAGATCAAGTCTTCAACACACTACATTTTAGGGGATATTCCAGATTCAAACCATAATATACATTGTAAATGTGTTTAAAGAATTAAAGGAAACATTTCTAAAAATTAAAGGAATGTAAGATGGTGATGTCTCACAAAATAGAAAATATCAATAGATATATATTTTAAATAGAACAAAAAGAAATTCTGAAGTAAAAAAAGTCCAATACATAAACAGGCTAAAGAAAGAATCTGTTATTTTGAAAGGTAAATTGAGGAGTAAAGTCAATTGGGATTTTACAAACAGGTAAGAGGAGAAAGGACATGAACAAAATCAAGCCCTCATGTTTAAGAGATCATCAATAAAAGTTAATAGTTCATGTCTCATATGAAGTTTTGGGAGAGAGAAGGCAGTACCCTATAACATATTTTAAATGTTGAAAGAAAAAGATAGCTGGCCAAATATGTAATACATAGCAAAACTATCTTGTAAAAATGATGGACAAATTAAGTCCTTCCAAGATAAAAGCAGAAAGTTTATCATTAGCAAACCTGCTCTCCTTGACTAATGTAACTCAGATCCATATGGAAAAATGAAGATCACCAGAAAATCTAGTTGCATAGGTAAAAATTTAAAGAAAAACATGAATATGCTTTATGTTTACTTCTGTTATTTTATTAAAAATATATATATGAGGATAGGAAAGGCAACAGAATACAACAGACACTAGTATGGCAGTATGTAAAAACGTGGATGTGTAACCAATGTGATTCTGCAGTCTGTATATGGGTAAAAATGGGAGTTCATAACCCACTTGAATCAAATGTATGAAATATGATATGTCAAGAGCTTTGTAATGTTTTCAACAACTAATAATAAATATATAGATAGATAGATAGATACCCCCCAAAATATATAGATATATAGATATAAATATGAAAAGCAATTATAAAAACTGTGGTGATGGGCTGATAACAAATAATTGTAATTTGATGGACAAAACACAAAGGAGTGAAAAGAGAACAGAGCTACAATGGAGAAATTTTCTTAATTCCACTGAAATAAAGTTGATATTATTGCAAGCAAGATTATTTTAAGTTAAGACACTAATTATAATATGAAGCTAATTTTTGAAAATAAATTACAAAATATAGTAAGAAAAACAATAACAATTAAAATAGTATACCAGACATGATTTACTTAACATAAAAGGCAGTAATGGTAGAGAGAGAAACAAGATATAACAGACACTAAAAACATAAATATTTAACTTCTATCTTATCAGTAATTATATTAAATGTTAAAGGATTAACCACTACAATAAAAATAAAACAACAAAGATTGGCAAACTGTGTTAAAAAAGATAAAGGATCTAGCTATATCTTCATTATAAGGGAGAGAGTATAGAGTGAAAGTTACAGATGAAAAGAAAAAAAACATAAAAAGATACACACAGACACACACACACACACAATATCCCCCCACACACACACGCACGCGCACTCAGTAACCAAAAGATAGTTGATATGGACATGAAAACAACAACAAAAAAGATTTTTAAGGAAAAAAAAAACTGTCATAAAAATGAAGAACATTTTGTAATACTAAAAGTTTTTCTCTATTTAGAGGGCATAATAAACAGAATCACTATATTTTAAACAATAAGACAATCCCAAAATATATGAAGCAAAAAAACTGACAGAAATGAAAGGAAAATGGACAGTTCTGCAATAATATGTAGGAACATCAATGCCTCACATCTAATAATGCAAACAACAGCTGGGGAAAAGATCAAAAAGGAAAGAAGATGTGAACAATTCTACAAAACAAATAGAACTACAATGAATTTTTTTTCCCAAGGTTGTATTCTTCTCCTTTGATGTATAATCTTGAGCATAATCAACACAGCACAATTACTAAATTTGATTTGATGGCAATGACAGAAGAAAATGCAATTTAAATAAACAGTCTTCTACTCCTGGATATGATAAATTTTCTGGCATCACACTGCATATCCACCATAAATAGCAAATACACATTGAATAATAGGCTGTAAAAGATTGTGATCCCTGAAAGAATGGAAAAATGGCAACAAAAGACCCACAATTATGTTGCCTCTTTGAAACAATGTTTTCATCTTGTGCAACAAAGTATTCTCCAGCTAGAAAACAGTGGTCAACATGATCTGAGAACACAGGGATCAGTCTATGGTCCATGGAAGCAGCTAGAATCTGTGTGATTGCATAATGAAGAGGAAGCTGTCTGGAAAGTGAGCTGCCACATGGGTTCATCTGGTGTTTTAAGAGTTCTTGATTATGCATAGCTGCATATGCACAAGGCAAACCTAAATATAAGTTTAGAGTATCAGTGCTAAAACATTGTATATAAAATTAAGATGAATTAGTAAAGAAACCCACTTTATGCTCTGCATACAACACTGGATACCAGGTGAAGGAGATACTCAAGAATGTGCATTGAGCAAACTTTGATAGGCTATAACAAGGCCCAAGACCATGACCAAACTCAACAAGATCCATATGGGATATAGAGTTCACAAGTTGAGCCACAGTATGTTAGAGAGGCTGTTTTGTCTTCACAGATCTGATGAATTTACATGTAGAAGTAAACTACAAGTAGTCAATCTTAACAGCCAATAATGAGAGTAACTCTTCCTCCCACCTTTTAAACCACATTATTTAGAGAAAAATATTTTTAGAGGAAGATAATAGAATCCATCCTCTCTACAACATATTATCCCAATATCTGATATAAAATAAAAAGTTACAAGATGTAGACTTCTAATTTTTGCTTAGGATATTAAAAGTTAGAGTACTGATTCCAATCTTACATCAAAAAGATAATACAAACTGCTAGTTCATGCTTTTTTGAAACTATCAAAGTGCTAACTTCATAGTACAACCAAATAACTAGTAATCAATAGAAAGACAGATACTTTTAAGTATAGAGGAGACTCCAGCATTTGCTTAAGATACAGACATTAATAACAATAATTTAGATAAAGTTTTAAAATGATTACTCATAGAATCCAAAGCAGGCACTAATAAAAGATGTAGAAACTTTAAGGTCCATAGATTTAGGAAGTGTTCACAGCTATATTCAGATTCTTCCTCATGTACCCTCTTGGGTGTCAAAAAGCACTCAAAAACTGATGGGTAAGAATCCAGAAAAAGGTTTTTTTTTTTGTTGTTGTTGTTTTATTTAGTGCAGTGTCAAGGGAGAGAAACAGCAGCCTCTGGGAGAGGGTCAGATGAAAAATGAATCATGTTAATTCCATTTTCCTTTTCTTGGCAATTATCTTCTGAGCTGCCTTTATGATTAGCAGTAGCCATGCAACACGACTGTGGTAAGATGGAAGAGAAAGCAGCCTGGGAACTGTCTAGGGAAATCTTGTTTTTCAACATAGGAAGACAAACATTTCAAGTAGTGTTAACTCTCTTACTCTCAGAATTTCAATAATGTAAGATAACAAATTATCTTTATCACTCAGGCTATCCTAATTACATGAATTTGAAAGTATTTCCTAAACCTTATTGAATCATAATTAAGGTAAAATCCCATCAAAGGCAATAATGAACCATTCAATCATTGGAAAGTACTTAGTGAACAACTTGTCTGAGGAATTGTGCTTAAAGGAAAAGATGCACTGTATGTAGATGAGAGCCACTGTGTCCTACTGCAATTAATAGTGGTAACAAACATGAATCACTCATAGTGATGAAGAAATTGATGATTCTAAGTACACGATTAAAGGTAAGGCCCACATTAGCAATTAGAAAGTATAGGGACTGTAATGCATCATTCAAAATATAAAAATAAGCTATCGGCTCCTTACATATATAGTTACTGATTTAAAAAAAACACCACTTTAATTTTTTAAGAAAAAAAATTTAAAACCTTGCTAGCTGGGTAGAAGACTACTTGTCATCCTTTGTTTTGTTCTGATTTTAAATGTCAACTATTCTCTCTCGTTTTTTGTGATTTCAGAATACTTGCTGTTAGGGAAACACCTAATGTAGATTTAAAATTAATTGGTCTTTCATTATTCCCACATTCATGAAACCAAATTTGCAAATACCAAAATAGTACATTCAGTTCTTCCTCCTTTTTATTCAGTCCTTATCCATGTCTTCATTGTAGGAATCAGCTTTATTGAAATATAGTTAAAATAAACTTGGATGGATAAGGCAATTGCACATGTTTACCTCTTAAAATAGATGTAAGACAAGGGAAAAGATCCATTCTCTATACCTCAGATCTTGGAAAAGTTTCAAAAATAATTCCTTACAAGTATTCTTTGCTTAATTTTGGAAAAAAAAATATTGCCAAATCCAAGTATGCCCATTTTATAAGCTAGATAGCAACAGTCATTGGGAAGAGTTAAACTGAAACCTTAATGAGATGTAAATAAACTTTTCCAAGAATAAGTAAAATTTAAAACAAAACTGCATTATCAAAATATGGTGAGAATATGAAATATATGGAATTCTCAAATTCTGCTGAAGTGAAAAGCCATACAACCATGGGAAAATCCGGAATTTTCTCTCTCTCTCTTTTTATAATATTAAACACCCATTTATTAATACAATGTTTCAGCAATGGTATCCCCAGTAGTCTTTGAAAGGCAAATCAAACTATATGTCTACTCTGGTTTGGATATGGTTTGTCTCTGCCAAAACTTATGCTGAAATTTGATAATGTTATTGAAAGATATTGGGGCCTTAAATGATACTAGGTGCTTAAAAGATACTAATCTCTTTCTAACAGAAATGAGATTCCATCTTCATAGGTATGGATTAGTTGTAGTGAATTCAAGCTATAGTAAAATGAGTCTACCCCTGGTGCTTGTATTGCACTTATGCACACTTGTCCTTTTGTGTTCTTTCATGAGTGGAAGCAGCAAAAGGCCCTTATTGACATCTTAATTTTGGAATTCTATGCTTCCAGAACCATTAGCCAAAATAAACTTTTATAAGCAACCTTTACAAGCAACCAAGTCTGCAGTATTACACAAACCAAAAATGGACAATGTTCAAAAGTGAATGGTAGGTAAAATTTTATACCATTGTTCTTCATAACCAAAAAGGGGGAAAATACAAAACATCCATCAGCAAGAGAACTGAGCAAAATATTTTTTAATGACAACATAATAAGTTACTCCTCAATAATAAAGTAAAAGCATGTAATAATATGCAAGAATCTCACAAAAACAAAAAGTAACTAATGTGCAATTTCATTTATACAAAGTTCAGGAACAGGCAAAATTATGGTAGAAGTTAAAATTTTCAAGAAGAATTTCCTGAAAAGCAATTAAGACAAGTTTTGAAGTTATAAAATGTTCTGTCTTGGTTAGAAGTAGGAAAAACATTATTAGAGCTGATTAACCAATGCTTGCAATTAATTATATGCAAAGTTCAATTGAAGAAATAATTTGAAGGTTTAAAAGCAAATTATTTTAGTTACATTGTTATTTGAAAATATGTATTTTTAAATTTTTCTATTTTAAAAATCTGTATATTTGCAATTATTCATAACAGTGAGGTTGTTAACATATCATACCTGCACATGTAGTGTCTTCTCTATCAATAAATCTTTTTCTAATTTTAATTACATGCAAATTTTTTTGTTTAACCTATATTAACCCTCTTTGGTAGTGCCTATAAAATAAAATTTGGGTTATTTATTTTCATTCATTTTCCAGTTTGACAGAAAACATCACTGATTGATATTTTGGGGAAGGATAAGGGTCATTCTATTTTCTGACCACTAAAATATCTCACTGTTAGAAATAGGAATTCATTTGATATAAATTTCTTCAGTCAGAAACGTTTTCTCTATAAAAGTTGCATCAATTTCATGTAATATTTTTCTTTGGAAAATATGAAAACTGTTTAGTCCTAGTTAATTTTTTAACTTTGAATGCTTATAGCATAATTTCTGTAGAATTTTAATATCAAACATTTGTCAATGTGCATAGAGCTGTGGGTCTTCCCTTGTTAATTTCCTGGATAATTAGGCCCCACACCATAAGTTCCATTTTCAAACCCATCTGATTTATTATTTTTTCTATTATTTTATGTTTCAATTTCAAATCTATAGCCTTGTTCCTTTGAATCTTGGGTAAAATTTTCAAATTTTTTTCTCCGAAACACTGGTTTAAACTTGCTCATTGTTAGTTCTGGTCCATGTACTGTTAATTTTAATTTCCCTACTAAATTTTAAGTGGCAAAGAATGGAAGTGGAAAAGGTTCACTTTATTTTAGAACACACCTTTGCTCTGTTTTCATTTGTGTGGGTGGATGATTTTATTTCTTGAAACATTCTTTATATTGTAGTTTATGTGATTTCTCTCAGGGTCTGATCATAACCTGCCTAATAAGCATAAAAAATAATGAGAACAACAATAATAAGTGTTGTGGTTGTTGCTATAAAGTTTTTAGTAGTATTCCTGCAGACTAGACTGAAAATTACTGCTGAGAGTGCAGGGGATATGAGAATAAAACCTGTGATATGTCTCTATACTGACACATTCCTTCTCTTTGGTTTTTGTTCCCTTATATAACAAAGGCATCTGTAAACCCATAGACCAAGTAGCTTAGTATCATTGGAAGTCTAAGATTTTATAAAATACCTAGCATGTTAGCAAGCACATACAAATTTTAAAACTATATGAGTACCAAAATCTAATTTTAGCCTTTTTTCAACTTGATGTTTCATCTAAGAAAAGTCACCTAATTTCAAAGTATTTCAAGTACAAAAAAAGATCAGCCATATAACTAAGAATAATTGTGATGAATGATGAATTACTAAATATTAAAAGATTAAGTAGTCAGCACTTGTGGGAAATTTATAGCACATAAATTTGCATATTTAGGTATATACCTCCCCTAAAAATGAATTCCTTTTACTATAAAATATTTAACTCAAAAGGGGGTAAAAAATTGTAATTGGTCTATGTGTTTATTTATTTTTGCTGTGTTAATATTATTTTCTTAGAAAAGGAGTTAAAGGTTATTCAGATTTCTTAATTAAAGAACAACATTGCTTTAAAATAAAATCCAATCACACACACACACACACACAAAAAAAAAACTGTCATAGTTTTACTCTGACCTGCTATGTCAAACATAAATAAGATCTTTTATGTGTGTCACCCATCCTTCAAAACCTTTGTTTTTCCTGTGTGGAAAAAACCCAAGATGGAGGAATCCTTTACTTACCCATTCAAATAAGGAACTTTATTTTTGACTCTATGTTTTATAGACATGTGGATTGTAGGAGTTTTTAAAAGTATTCTATAAGAATTATAATTTAAAATTCTATTCATCAGTTTCCACAGGCAGTGTCAGCAATCCTTGAAAATCCTACAAAGAAAATCCAGCTGCCACTGATAATGCATATAGAACACCTCTTTGTTTTTTTTCTAGAAATACTCACATCTGGATCAAGAACACATGAGAGAAATATTTGAGAGTGGACAGTATAGTATTTTCTATAATGGTATTCTAGTAGGTCCTTAAAAGTTACGTCTTCCTTTGGTTTACAAAATTTTGAAGCAAAAATATGTCACAGTGCTTAAAATGAATCCTAATAGATGCACTATAGGTTGTGTGTGTGTTTGTATATGTATGGGAAAAATGGAGAAACTTACTGCAAGATAACAATAAATTTATTTAGTGATCGAAAACTCAGGAATAAATGTACATGTTAATATATAAGGAATTATTGTTTGCATTGTATACAAAACTCAGTTTCAACTGGCATATTGGCATACAGCTGTAATCCCAGCAGCTCAGGAGGGTAAGCCAGGAGGATCCAACCTCAGCAATTTAGTGAGACCCTAAGGAACTTAGTGAGACCTTGTCTCAAAACAAAAAATAAAAAAGAGCTGGGGATGTGTCTTAGTGGTTAAGTGCCCCTAGGTTCAACTGCCAGGACCAAAACATTTATAACTGTATGTATATAGAAGATATTATACAGTAATAAAGTCATTATTCAGGACAGACTGACACCCAGTGATAGCCCTTATTCTAACATCAGAGCTTCATGAGAAAACATAGCCTTGCTGTTTTACTATATTTCATTCATCTAGTAGTATTGAGTTCTACCAGAGGTATTTTTCCATTAGAGAAACAAAGTCAAGATGTGTTTTTCTATGTATATAATTTTTATAAATTAAATCTTTTGTAAAGCATTTTTATACTTCCTAATATAGGTGGGACCCATTTAATCAGTTAAATGACATTAGCAAAAAGACTAAAGCCCTCAGTCTCTCTCTCTGTTTCCACCCCACACCTCACTCTCTCACTCTATATGTATCTATAGAGAGAGACATGATAGATACTCTTGAAAGGTGCTTGTTAGGCTCTGCATATTTTCTACCAAGGCCCTAAAAGAAAACTAATGAACTTTAGAAGACTGCTTTCTCCATCTCATAGCAGTCAAAATGATTATTGTTGATAAATGAAAATTTGATCTATATTCTTAACTCCTGTATATTAAGAACAGAAGTCCTACATCTAAAAGCAACTTTAACTTAAATCTCAAAACTTTTCCACTTTTCAAAGGAATGAAAGAAACAAATACAAGTCATGAAACATTAAGAACTGAAGCAATTCACTTCAAAGTTCATTATCAATATTGGTAAAAGTCTTTAGAGTCTTATCTTTTAATATTTTTCATGGGTGCATTATAGCTGTACATAATGTGGGATTTGTTGTTAAGTATTCATACATGTACACAACATAACAATAAAATTTTACCAATGTCATTTCCCAGAATTTATCTTTCTCTCCCTTCTTCCCTTCCTCTGGTCCCTTTCTTCTTTTTTAATGATCACCCTCAAAATTTTCACCAGATACCCCTACAACTTTCTTTTCCTTTTTTCTCTCTAGCTTCCATCTATGAAAGAAAAGATAATCCTTGACCTTTTGAGTTTGGCTTATTTTGCTTAACATATGGTCTCAAGTTCCATTCAGTTTCCTGCAAATGTCCTAATTCCATTTTTCTTTAAAGCTAAGTACAACTCCATTGTGCATATATACCATATTTTTATTCATTAATCCACTGATGCACTGATGGACACTAATCTGGTTCCATAGTTTGGCTGTTGTGAATTGTGCTGCTATAAACACAGGTATTCATGTATCACTGTAATACGATGGCTTTAAATTTTTAGGATAAATACTGAGAAGTGGTATAGCTAAGTCATATGTTGGTTCTGTTCCTAGTCATTTGAGGAAACTTCATACTGATTTCCATGATGGTTGTACTAATTTACAATTCCACCAACAGTGTGCAAGTCTAATGTTTTTAAATGTTCAGTAAATATAATCTACTGGTGATAGTCTTTTAACATTTCTTCAAGTTGTGATTTAATTTTGATAGCTAAATTTCTTTCTTTGGTTTTTCAAAAAATCCATTGCAAAAAGCTAGATTTTCTGTAGTATGAGATTACTGTTTTTTTCCACAAGAAAAGAGATATCTCAATCAAAAAATACCCTACAGGGAAATAGAGATTTCTTTTTTTTTTTTAAGTTACAGTATTGCACAGTAAGCATAGACTACATATGCTACTACCCTCAAGGTTTAGTTATTGAACCTTGAAAGTTTCAAATTTTGTTTTCAGTATAAAGCAATAAAGTTTCCTAAAACAGAATTAATCATGTAGATACACAAAAATGCCCTAAAGAATTTAAGTTCTAAGCCCAATTTCATTATTCATCCATTCTTCACTTTATTTGGGATGCAGATTACATTCAATATTTTATTTTAGCGAAGTCCACTATTGTTTTTCTTGTTGTTGTTGCTCAGGTAATATCTTAGACAAGAAAATACATGTTTAAAAATAGTTCTTAAAATATATTTAAAAGTTAAATACAATTACAAACATTTTTGTATATAGACATTTAATTAGATAATGTTATGATGAATTTCATCAAAATAATGGAAAGTTCTTAAAAGAAAATTTTGGTATGAAATATCTATTTTCACCTACTATATGCCAAAAGGTAATACTCACAAAACAAAATTTTATGAAAGAATTTTATGGGCACCACACACTAGTCACTGCAATGGGGGTAAAACAAAATAGTGACAAATAATATAAACCAAAAGAAAATTGAATGTTTAGCTGTAAAATCAAAGCATATATGTGCAATGGTAAATATTTATATAAGATATGAAATACCATAAAGCAGTACATCATTAAAAACCAAAAAGGGTATTATTCTTACTATCTATTCTATCAAATATTGATAGATATGGAAGCTGGTATATCTAAGAAGAGCATTAAGGCAGAAGAAGCTTTTGAGTTTTCATGGAAATGTTTTATTTAATATATTTAAATGTTCAAACATTGTTGTATCAAAAATAATGTAAACATTTTGATACAAATAATAGGCTTGACAAATTTGTATAATATGCCACAGCCCGGCTGGCTGGGCAAAATAACCGGGGGTGACGAACAACTTGTGTAGATCGATACAGCAGGAGTAGGAGCCGTTTATTGTAGGACAACAGAGGTATTTATACATTCCACACAGCTTATCTTAATTAACATAAACTCAATACAGCAGTCAACCAATAAGGAATCTCCACACTTAATGGCTCGCTGGTGTTACTTCACAAACCACTCCCTCTGGCAAAATGCCAGGCGCCATCCTGACTTGTTTACAGACCCTAACATTTGCCAGGTGCCATCCTGACTTGTTTACAGACTCTAACAGAAAAATTTGTATAATAAATATGAGAAAATGATTAATTTGTGTAATATATCAATATTTTTTCTAGATCTCAACCATAGAATCCAAAATCAAATGAAATAACAAAAATACATAGGGATTTACAGAAGCAGGCATAAGACCACAAACTGCACCCAAAAGCATTTTCAATGTCACTAGTAGTTGACAAAATATTGGTAAAAAGATAAGTGAAATATTTCAACTATCAAATTTGAGATTTTAAAAAGGTAATAATAAAAGTTATTAGAAATAAACTGAAATGGTAATTGAAAACAGTAAAGTCTAAAAGACATTAATCTTTGGAGTACAAATTTATGCTTTATATATAAAATAATTTGTTGTTGTGTTTCAAGAACTTTAAAAGGGCTCAGAGTTTTTGGCCTAGTAGGTTTATCTATAATATCATGTTTGAAGAAATAATCTAGTACAATGGATGGAAATATTCACTCTACATTTCATGGGACAAAAAAAAATAGAGAAAGCTAAATATCCAAATCTAAAAATTCCTGTAATAAAAATGATTTACTTGGGGCTGGGGATGTGGCTGAAGCAGTAGCGCACTCGCCTGGCATTCGTGCGGCCCGGGTTCGATCCTCAGCACCACATACAAACAAAGATGTTGTGTCTGCCGAAAACTAAAAAAAAATATTAAAATTCTCTCTCTCTCTCTCTCTCTCTCTCTCTCTCTTGCTCTCTTTAAAAAATTTTTTTGAAAAAAATGATTTACTTATGGCATGAGATATAATAAAATCAATAGAAATGAATTTAAATATTAAAAAATATGTTAATGTTATATGAATAAGGCTAAAACTTTTATAAACCTACTTTGGTAAAAATTATTATAAATTATAATTTTTTTCAGTTATATCTATATATGAATATATATTATATGAGCTATGTGTATATTTCAATTTTTAGGTACTATTTTCTAAAATACTAGAAAGTAAATTATATCATTTATCACTTGAATATCTATAGTATAAAATTGAGTGTATATATACATACACACAGAGTAAACAGTAACAAAATCATGACAAAAATTCAATAAGATAATTAAAACAATATTAAAAATACAAAGAAAAACACTGAATTGGAAATCTAGCTATGATTTCCAGGTTTGTAATTTAGAAATAATGTATCCTGAGAATGCTGGCAACCAAGAAAAAACTAGAAATATAAATTATTCTGGTCACATTATATTTAGGGGGGCAATGTGATTTTTCTAAATGTTAAGAGAAGTTATGTCATTGATTTCCCCATAAAGGATGCTTGCAATATTCTCAGGAGCAATTATATACAGAATAAAAATTGGTTTTATATGATCATTTCTTGTATTAATTTCCAATAACATTTGTGGATATACAATTACATTATGTTTCTATGGAAGATTTTTCCTTGAGGTCAATGAAATTACTTAGGTTTCATGATACATGCTGGAGATGGAGATTAGAAATGTAGTGGAATGGATCATCATAGTGTCCTTTGGACACCTATCTTAGACTTCATTGTTTAAAACTGGGTTTCCAGAGCCCGGTTTATATTACTGGTGCTCAAAATCACTCTACAAATTCAAATGTGTACCTGAAAAAGTAGCAGTTGTTTTTTTTTTTTTTTTTTTTTCTTGCTTACATATATACCAACCAGGGCTGATATGCTGGTTGTCAGGTAGCTCCCTCACATGTGCTAATCAGGAACAAAAGCTCCCTTCATTTACCATCCACATGCACCTAAAAGTAAAGGACAGAGAAGATGGAAGAGGAAGACTTACTTCTTTAAACTGTTGGTACAAAAATGGTACATGTCATTTCTTCACTGGATTCTTTGAAAATACACAAGATAAAGAGGCAGAATGGAAACTGTGTAATGATAAACTCAGAAAGGAGGATATAGATGTGGATAAGAATCTGGCAGTCTTCAACACAAGAAAATGTGAGTAAAGATTCACATGCAGAGACCATGTATTAATTTTGAAATTCTTACAACTATTAAGGAAAGTTGTAGGAACATCATGCTGTAAAATTCTCCATTTTTTTCCACTTTCCACACAACTTAGTAACAGTTTTTAGGAAAGATTGGACCTGATAAGCATGAGGAATTTATCACTGTCATTAACATAAAGTGATCATGTCTGATAATTAGTCCAGCTATGACTTTGTTCCTGTTTCTGCTTTATTTCCCTGTGTAGGAATACCTGTCCTGACCGTTGTCTGGGACAAAAGGCACGTAGGTCCACATCCACCATTGTTTTGCAGGCTTCCTACAGCACATGAAATTTTCCCTCTGAGTCTCACTATGTACTCACAGATTGCCTTTAAAAGGCATCTAAGACTGATTCTAATCTAACCTTGTGTTTGCATAGATTTCTCAATGTAGGGATCTGCCTGCTGGTTGCTTCTCAACTTCCCACCCTCAGTTATTGACATGTTTACCAATTCCTGCTGCCAGCTTCTACTAGACCACAATGAGCTCTGGTTCTGTCTGAACCTTGACCTTCCCTCCAGAGCTATAGCTTAATCTTCTCTCCCAAGGCCTTCACTGTTTCATGGGATGAGTCTGTTTCTAGAAACCCACAAGACTAGTCTCTGGCCTTCTTTGACACCTGAATTCTCCCTGTGTCACAAGGTAGGACAGGAATGGAATTGAGTTCACAGAGAGACTTTTAACAAATAGTCTGATTTAAAATCCAAAACACTTTTGCCACACAAAAATAACTTCAAATAAATGGCAATGGAGAGGGCATAATCATAGATGATGCTGAAATTTTTCAGCTCTACCCTATAATGCAGAATGTGACTTATGAGAGACAAGGCAATGAGTTTCTAATTTCAGGCTTGTCATTTAAATCCAAATTTTGTCTGGTTTTTAATTTTCATTCCATTGTAGCTTTTAAATGTTAATAAAATATGAGAGTACATTAAAATTCTTGAAGCTTGCTTAATATTTAAACTGACAAAGAATATAACCTATCATCAAATGTCCACATATATTAGGATGGCCCTTGACATGATTTTCATACTCTCCAACTATGTGACACTGAGTCTCAATTTGAGATTATTCCATGTAGTGTTCTGTAATGTATGTAACTTCACATGATGTGATGGCTGCTCCCAGTTTAGGTATTTTCTTTGTATATAGAAACAAATGAAGTGGTGCAAAATGTACGACTATTTAACTCAAGATTATCATATATATTAATCTGGCACATGAGATTGGAGGCCGGTACTACTCAGAGTTCTGCTAAACATCCTCCCATGACTTCAAGCAACAGCATGTGCAATACTTTAGCTAGGATAGGGCATCAGCTATTCTCAGGTTGGCAAGGAAAATCGATTAGGTATTTCCAGGATGCCCCAACCCAGTGGATGGTGTGAGAGATACCACATCACTTTCAATATCCCCTTTCTTTAACATACAAAACTAAGAATTTATGCAGTATTTCTGGAATCAATGACAGATAATTTTAATTAACCATTTCCTGTAAATATGATTGTTTTGCCTTATGTTTGGTCAAAATTTAGAGAGCATTCTGTGGTCAGGGATAGTTTCTCTGTGCATCTTTTTCAATATATGATGCCATCAAACCTCTTGATGCAGATAAAACTGTTGTGGGAGACACAGCAAATTTTACTATCAATTCTTCTACTAAAGACCCATTTGTCTTCTTTGTGCCTTATTCAGTAGCCATACTAATTGTCCATCTAGTTACTGCTTAATAAAAACTAATAAAGAGATAAGAATGTGACAATGTGACATTATGGTATAGTTATAAGAGCTAAAATTTGGGACACAAAAATTTCTGAAGGATTTGGAAATCAAAACAATTTATGAAATGAAGAAGTTAATCTTTGCCAATAGGGTAGACACCAAGTAAATTAATTCACAGTAATAATTCAAAAAAGTATACTAATAATATTTCACTCTTCTAGTCTTTTAAAATTTTATTTAAAATAAAACAAAAACAATCCTATATATAATAAATCATATAGGAAATAAATATAGTTAGGAAAATAAAATAGAGAATATTACATATGATATGGGATATTTACTTTTTAGATAATATATCACTTAATTTATCTTATGGGAAAAGTAGAAATGAGTAAAGTCAAGTAGTAAAGAAGATAATAAATTTAAAATTATTTGGAGCTATTCAAGATACTAAGTAAATAAAAAGTATCACTTTATTGTTACAAAACCTAACATTGGAAAGCATAATGCACATTCAGACTATTCAGTATTGTTCTTAACTAATCAATGAGTTGAATATTCACAAATAGATATCCTATTTAGTTTTTATTCCCTCTGATCATCTAAGCATATGTGGTTGTTCATGTCCTCAGATGAGGTCTCTGTACTGAGGTTGTTGACCAGAGGAATGGAATCCTAACAGTCTCTGACAATGAATCCAATTGACAAATAGATTGAATAATACTATAGACTATAATACCTTTAGCAACAGTGGGGTGAATGGAGTATGCTCTGGCCCAGGTGAAGATAACCCTTTGACATAAACCTAGGAATTCCATTAAAATCTCTAATGAATAATAGACCAGGAATACTTTATTTTAAATTTCATATACATATTTTGTCTCATGCAAAAGTTCCAAAGTCAAAAGTGTTTTAAAGTACAGGCTTAACATACATTTATGCAAATTAAAATAAATAAGTGTAGCAGCCATCAATAAGCACAATGTTTCAGGAAACAAGCTGGGCTTGAGGTATATTCTCAATGCCAAAGAAATAACCATGGACATAAATCAGGAGACTATTTTTAAGCATAATGAGAATGGGGAAAATATAGTAAATGTAAAAGTGATTCAAGAAGAAGTACTTAAAGAGAAAATAAAGAACTACATATAATGGTTACTGGATTTATCTTGCATCTTTTTTGTAAAACAATTTTATAATAAAATAGATTAAATCAAATATTCTTCTTAGCTTACCACCTAACTGAAGCAGGAGAATACAGTTTACATTTATTCTTATAGTTTCTTAGTTTAACAATCTATTTTTAAACTTGAATGAATGTAACCAGCAAATACTAAATAAACATTTGATGCTTTTATTGGGCTTTGCTTCATATCACCTACAAAGTAAAGTCAGCGTGTTAGAAAGACACATTTCAACATATTCATTGTCACAGTTTTAAAGTGTGTACAGACAGGTAATGGCATAGAGGGCAGCATGATGTGTATATTTTCAGATGTTCATTCATAATTCCTTGACATCTGTGAACATGCAATGCTGGAAATGCATTTAACTGTGATGACATTGTCACATGGTTTTGGCATCTTTGATCAGCTTTACCATTTCAGACATCTATTCTATTAGCTTTTGTATTGATTAATTAATTAATCAAAGCCATTATTTTTCAGAATTAGCATACCAAAAACATTCTGAGTTATAATGCAAATATGTTCTTTCAAAGACTGATAAATATTTTACTGCTGTTAACCAGAAGCAATGCCCCTTCACATTTCAAGCTGTTTATATTTCAAGATGTCTACTCTGTCCCTTTGGACGAAAAAGAGAAAGTGCATTTTCTTTCCTTGCTGACAAAACAAAATGCCAGGTTTCAAAGCGCTAATGAAATCTGTGATTCTTCATCAATCTAACTGTTTTTAGTAGTAATGGTAAACTAACAAGACCATTTAACTCTTTGACAAAAACATATATAATTAGTAAGATTGTTATTTACATTAAAGATGAATGACTGAAAAGAACTATAAGTACTATATTTTAAATCCTCATCCAGTTTCAATGATTTTATAACAGAGTAGGCAAAGTTCATTGTGAACAGTTTTATTTTAATTTCATCACTGAAAAATAATTCTAACTGGCTGAAAAGGAAAGCTAAACTTCACCTCTGTGAATACAATTTGTTAAACTTTTTGCTTAGCAACTTTCCACAGGCAATAGTTATGCATTAGTGTTCATCAAGAGAAATTCTGGCTCCCAACCCTTAGGGGTTTATATAGCAAATGTCACATTTTCCATGTGCAGATAAATTCATAAATCACTGTATACAGCTCCTATTGCCTGAATCTTTATAGCACATTTTAATCAGCTAAACACATACAAATTTTGCCACACTTCATCCACTGCTATGATGAGATCAGAATATAGCAGATGTAGCTGCATGACAAAGAAACATTGCAATTAATGTCAGGCAGATTCTCAGTTAAATATCTTATGAAAATGTGACTACATTATTATTATTATTATTATTATTATTAGTAGTAGTAGTAGTAGTAGTAGTAGTAGTAGTAATTCACTCATGTCCCCATGCTATAAAATAGAATGATAATTTTGTTATTCATGTAAGAATAGTTCTAGGTATAATACACAGATATTTTTTCAAGTTTTTACAGTCAGATTGCTTTGGGAACCCAAGGGAAGAACCAAATTTGGGTCACAAGAATGGAGAAAGGGAAGAGAAAGAAGGGTAAAGACTAGAGTACACAGTATTTTGCTATGTGCCTTTCAAAACGTATATTTGGTGATATGCTTTGAATAGAAGGTAAATTTTCTACACTGGTAAGGATCTTGAGTTGTGGGGGGAGAAACAAATAAAAATATCACTGGGAGAGGTACAGGAATGAGTGTTTCAGAATGGGTTCAAAGTGCAGCAAAGATACCCATGTCCTTATAAGGGGCCAGTGCTACGCCCTGTATAACAGTATTCACTGTGAAACCACCAGGTGGTAGGCTAATGATGGCAGCTGATTGTACATAATGTTTTCCATCTGGGAGGGGGCAGAGGTTATACTCAAAGCAAAAGATACATAATTGGTATATGAAGTCGGCTTTTGTACTTCAGTGCTTATGCTATCCTCATCATTTATGGAGTTTCCTAATACCTATTTCTTTACTACAAAAATGTTGTCTTTGAGTAACACATATTCGTTAAATGAAGAAAGCATGTCCATCCAGGGGCTCCTACTCAAAGTATTCAATTGTCTGGCCATGTGCCCAGTCCTCTGAAGCTCCCATCTTAACAGAATGATGAAACATAATGGTAAAGGCTCAGCTGCAGAGTGTGCTAGGAGAAAAAACACCCAAGGCTGCAGTGCTGAGTCTTAGGACAAAATGTACCCTCAAACCTCTGCCAATATGAGATACTCTTTTCCACATAGCCAGATTACACAGATGAAGGGACAAAGGGGTAAACTTACAAGTCACCTCTTCATAACAAATTATGGATTACAATATTACACTTAAGGATATTTTTTCTCACAACCCTTGAAACTTGGGTGCCTAAGAAATAAATGTGTCTATCAGGATAAATAGTAAGTTCAAATAATGGGAACATTTGGCAGAAGTGGGACAGACTAAGTCTTTTTCCCTAAGCTGTAACTTCTGTCTGGGATCCACTCTCTGGAAAACAGCCCTCAGGTTCCACTTCCCATCTCCTTAGGCTATAGGAGGTGATTATTTCTTACCTTTGGTGGATCCAGAGGCTTCATCAATCTTTCACTTCTCTTGCCCACACCTCAATTCTCTTTATGGAACTCTCTTAACATACATTTTGAGTGTTTCTTCTATTTCCATTCAGGTTTCTGACTAATGTGTTGCCTCTTAACTGAATCAAGGAAAATCCTGCACTTTGGTGTCCAAGAATAGCTGAAATAAAATCACAAGGGAAAAGTGGAAGGGAGGATGTAGATAACAAATGCCTCAAATGACAGAATGAAAAGTTAAAGAAGGGTTTGAAAGCCACTGTTTGGTTTTTTTTTTAAGACCCTATTTTTCAGCATCAACTACACATTGAATGCAAAACATTACGCCCAACATCAAATAATGACATTTTAGAAGGATGGATCCAATTGTAAGATGAAGAAACCATCATCTACGTAGGATGGATCTGCTGCTGTATTTTAGTCCGTCAATCTTGAAGCTAATTTGTTCTTTTTAACTGCCAAAGTGATAGAAGTCAAATCAATAAATGCATTGACTCCTAATGAGCTCAGCTTTAAACTTTGGTATATCAGCACTTTACAGTAGCTTTGTTCTTGCAGGGGTCACTAGAAATGGAATATCTGATTAGCATACTCTGCTCTGAAAAAACATCACACCAAAAATACATCCACTTTCATATTTTTTATGCTACGTTTTACATTAGAACAATTATTCTTTCACAGAATGCACTGCTTAATTGTTTCTCAGCACTTGGAAATTTCAAAGTAACAGAAAGATTGTGAGCAGAAAGACTATTGTGAGCAAAGAAAAATAAATATGGGCCATTCTGGATACAAAGGGTATCTGATATTACCATGAGTTCAGTAGCAGAATAGAACTAACTTTCTCAGCAGGATGAATACATATTTATATCTTATTTTAGGTTAAAGTTCAAACTGAACAATTGAAGCATCCAATGTTAATTGTACAATATTTTCCTTATAACTTGAAGCTCAAAACTTAAAAACAAAATTTTAGTTGTAAAATGAGTAGATAGCTTTGTCTATAGCTTATCTTTGTTGTTTTACCATTTTAATTGATATATAATTTACATTCGCTATGTTTTGTGGTAAAGCTTTAGAGTTTTGAAAAGCAAAATTAGTCACCACCACCATCATGTTTCAAATATCCCTTGGCTTCCAAATGAAAAAACCCTCTTTCTTTTCTTCTTAAGGTATTATGATAATGTTTTTACTAGAATGTTGTTGAATATTGCCAACATGTATGTTTTCACCTATTGAGATAATAGTGTGGTTGATTGATGAATAATATGCACTGATTTTCAATTATCAAGCTGAAATTGCACTACTAAATAAAACACAGATAGTCTTCACAAACTATTTTATACATTTTTGGATTTCATTTGCTAATACTCTGTTGAGATTTTGCACTTGTGGTTACAGGGATATTGATCACCTTTTATTGTGTGTGTGTGTGTGTGTAATATCTATCTATCTATATAGATATATATCTATATATCTATATACATATGATATCCCATCATATTATCCCTTCATATATATATGATGGGATATCAGAACAACACTTGGGCTAGTGATTTGAGAATTTTGTTTTATGTTATCCATACAAATGTATTCAAAGTGAGTTTCTTACAGATTGTTTTGTTTTATTTTCTTTTTTGATAATGTATTTTAATTATTTTTGGATTGACAGTTTGTGCCTTGAAGTATTCTAAAAGTATTGCACAGCTTTCATCTGTCTTCCATGATTTCTAGTGAGAAATCAACTGTCATTCAAATTGTTGTTCCTCTACAGGCAATGTGTCATCCTTATCTGTTTTCAAAAGTGCATATTGAAAAGTTTTCATCTTTTGAGTACAGTGTACTTGAACCTTGATTTCTTTGAATTTATCTTATTTTTTATTTAATTAAATTATTAAATATTTAGGTTTTTGTATTTCACCAAACTGGGAATCCTGTAAACATTAATTCTTCAAAACATTTTTCAGGTATCACTGTCTTTTTCCTTCTTCTTGGGACTCCAGTGTGGTGGATATGAGATGTTTTGCTAATGTACCACAGCTCCCAAAGACTTGTACAATTTTTGCTCTTTATTTTTCCACTTTTCATATTTCATAATTCATGTTGATCTATCTTCATATTCACCGTCTTCCTTTTTTAATACTGAATCTATCATTCAGTTATTCGACTATTAATTCAGATATTTTTTGGTTTATTATATTTTTAATTTGAAGTTGAGCATTTATTCTTTATATCTTCATTTCTTTATTGAAAGCTTGTATTTCTCTGGTCATTCAAGATTGTTGTGATTAATCACATGCTGATTTCATTTTGAAAGAGCAGATTTACAGTCTTTGCCAGATGATTCTCACATCAGCATCATTTTGATGTAGGCTTCTGCTAATTTTTTTTTCCCAGAATTTGAGATCTTCTTGTTTCTACATATACTCAGTAATTTGGATCATATCCTAAAATTTTTAAATTTTATGTTATGAGACTCTAGATCTTGTTTGAATCCTATAGAAATATTGATTTTTTTGCAGACAATTAACCAGCTTAGCATTAAGAAGTTTTGATCTACCTTCTATAGTTTTAGTCATAGAATTAACCTAATTTGCCAAATCTTTACAATGCTATTCTTTTTCATCTCACATGCATACATATTACCCATTGTCCTGACTGAGCAGAGGCTTTGTTCTGTCTTTATTTTTAAAGTCTATGCATGCTATTTAGGGCAAGGGTAACTATTTACAAAATAATGAATATTTCAATAAAATAATTTTATACCACAAATTAAGTATTTTAAAATAATTCATGCTTTTTATTTAATTATCCTTTTATGAATATATGCAAAGGAAATAAATCAGAGCAGTGATTAAAAATTTATAAACCAAGTTACCCTTGTTAACATATGCATGAGAACAAAACTTTCAGTAACATGTAAACGTTTCATAATATACAACCTAGGCTGCTATCATCAGGGCAAACTTTATCAATAAGTAAAGGTATTAAACTCAATTAAATATTTCTTCATGCATTAAAAATATATTTGTGGTATTAGGCTAAATATTGTGAACCAAAACATTATGAATGAAATAATTTCTCTTTGATATCTAATTAGAAGGACAGTACAAATAAAGGTAACAATTAAACAATAGGGTTATTAAAGTAATACAAATCAACAACAGTGAATTACTTATGAGAATTTTAAAGAAATTTGATCTTAGATTTGTGGAAATACTGGGAAAATATTAATTTCTATTTTAGGTATATTTTGTTTTGTGTTTTGTTTCTATATGTTCTTTATTAAATCGAAAAGTTAAAAGCAAATATATAACACTATCAACATTCAAGTTGTGCAGTCTTTAGAAATGCCAATTGTAAGTAGCACATATGGTATTATTTCCCTTTTATTAATTGTGAAACAAAAGCTTATAATCATATTTTTAGGAAAAGTGACTCACGAGGATATTAGTTTTTATCATTTTTGTTATAATTAATATAATTGTCTGTTCTATTGTACATACCCTAGAGTCATAATATGCACAGCTTAAATTGTTTCTCTATAATGAGCAGAGAAATGAAGATAGTATCTATTCATATATCTACTTAAAAAAATTCTTGACATATCCACTGTTACATTAAGTGTTCGTTTGTTATTAAGATTTAAATATAAATGTTTTAATTGACACAAAATTATAGTTATTTATTGTGTGATATATATTATATATAAATAAATATATTTATATATATGTGGATGGTAAAACGTAAACACCTCATTACCTCAAATATTTCTTTTCTTTTCTTTCTTTCTTTCTTTCTTTCTTTTTTTTTTTTTTTGGTGGTAAGAGCACTTAGCATTCACTTCCTTAGAATCTTTCAAGAATACAATACATTGGATTAACTATGATTATTATGTTATAAAATAAGTCTTGTGAATTTTATTTCTCCTCTCTAACTGAAATTTTGTATTCTTTGACTAACATCTCCCAGCATCCATCCCCACAACTACCCCAGTGTCTGATCATCATCATTCTACTCTCTAGTTCTATGAGATCAACTTTTTTAGATTCCATGAATGAATGAGACTAAGTGGTATTTGTCTTTCTATGCCTAGATTGATTTGTTTTTACATGATGTCCCTCACATTGAACCACAGTGCACTGGGTGTCATGTATATGTCTCTTCTGCCATCTTTTCTTCTATTTTTTATAGAACCCTTCTCTCTAAGATAGCTGCAGCAGGACCAGCTACCATATATGCATCTAATAATAAAAGGCAGAATAAAAGTGTTTCTTTTTTAAGACACAGTTGAAGCTTTATTCACCTATTTGTGGAATTCTCTGTTGAGTACTGCCAAATGATTTGTTAGAATCATTAACTAGAACATTTTCACATAGGTAGTTAGCTGCAAGATAGGCAAGAATATGTAATGTGTCGACTTCATCTGAGTTCTTTTCTTCTTCTTTTTTTTTTTAGTTTGTTTGTTTCTAAGGAAAAGGAATAACCATTGAAACTGCAACTAGAAATGTCTGCTACAATTGTAGTGATTGTCAGTACTTAGTAACTGCAATAAGCCCAGCATACTCTCTTAGCATTGAAATTGTCCTTTTTCTGGATATTAAATTATCATTAGGCCCATTAAACACATAGTTGGGATATTAATTATATATAGTCTCCCTAATCTTACCAGTATTAAAGAATTATTCCATTTGATCATGGGGAAAAAGTGAGAGAAAACTCTAATTATTCTGATTTAGGTTACACTTGAATCAATTTAATGAGAAATCAAATGTTTTATTCAGTTGATATCTGCCATAACTAAATTCAAAGGGCCCTTTTGAATACCTCATTTTAAATATTTAATTTTAAGAAAATAAAGAAAATCTGAATTAATGAGAAGAGGGTAATAGTATTCAAGATGTTAGCAATTTCCAGAATTCCAGATTCTCTATTCAGATAGTACTAATCATACAGTATGGAAGGTAGTGTTGATTTCCTACATTACAATCATTCCTTTTCTTACTTTGGAATGCAATCACCATTGTATTTGGTTTTAGGAATCTATAGACTTCGACAGACATCAGCCACATCTAGTGCCCAGGAGACAAACCTTTAGTCTAAGGTGGTCATGTAATGTTAATCCTACTCTAATTGCTAGTGATTAGGTTAAGTTTGGGTAGGTAATAAAATACTGAGAATAAGAGATGTCTGTATAACATTTAATAATATCACTTATGAGCTTAATAATATCACTTAATAATAACACACTTAACAATATCACAATGAGCTCTTATGGGATATCTGTTGTGAGCATTCTTGGAAAGATCTAATAGTTCTCAAAAATGAAGTAGAAGAAAGTTTATGCTATTTTTTCCACTTCTGAGCCAATATCTCTCCCCAAAGGGATAATGCTTGGAGTTTGGTGATGCTGATTTATGACTATAAGGGAACAAGTTTGAGAAAAATCTTTAACAGACTGAAGTTGAAAAAGTGGAATAACACAAAAGAACCTGACATACTGTTGGTGTTACTCAGTCATTGAAATAGACAAACTTGAAGTGAGTGAAAATAGAAATGTAATTATGTAATTATGGACTTCAGCTTCAAATACCTTACCTACCAAAATGCAAATGTCCAAACAAGGATTTAGTGTTCAACTAGAAAAAATAAAGGTATGTTACCTTTCCACTTGCAAAACTATCATGCTCATTTCTAGACACTCAGCTAAAACCTATAAAAATATTTATACTTCCTTAAGGGTCATGTCTATTCTTTCATGTCTTAAACATGTTAAATCCAGAGATTGCAGCATAAAGTTTGCATTGGGAATTTAATAACAAGCCCTCTGAATTTCCCCAGTATTGTTGCTATAGTGAAATGAACATCATCATTTCTAGAAAAATTCCTTTTCCAATCAACATTATGAAAAAATGCAAAAAAAAAAACCCACAGTATTAATCTATCAATTTAAAAATTGAGAAGTTCTACAAGTGTATATGTCAGTGGATTCTAATACTGAAGTCAACATTTTTATTTAATAGACAACAGATGACCTCTAAGTTTTCTTCTTGTTTACAATGGGCAGCCTGAAATGCATAATATCACAAGAGAAAATTAAATTTATTTTCTAAGTTTTAGTTTATCAAATATTCATCACTTTAAAGTATATTAAACAAGTAATATTTTTTATAAATCATATTAAATAAATGCATCAATGACTTGAAATGAAAAACTAATGAGGTCAGATATATAAAACTAACACAAAATATAATTTTATGTAAATGTCACATAATCTCATAGTTACTTAAAATTATCCTTATGATACTTATCTCAGAATTTGTGTTGCCATTATAAAGGTCAATCATTTAGATAAGAAAGATATTTGTGCTTTATTCATTATATGCAGGATTTATCTAAGTGACATTTTGAAAATACTTTATGAATAGACATGTAATAATTTTTTATAGTTGAATAATTGCTCCTTTCCTTGTTTTTAGTGGAATTTACACATGAAAATGAAGCATTAATTAATGAGCTTTCTTTTTTAAGGAGATTGCTAAAGATTCTTCTGTATAAGCATTTCTCAATAAGAAGTCATTTTCTCTATAGATAATCATTATTCAACTTTTGATGGTGTATATAATCCAATAACTCAAATTTCTGGTGACAGCTTCTCAAAACTTTGCTGTCCTTCTATTTGTTAGGTTAAACAATTTTAGATGCTAAATAAAGCCCAAAGATTCTGTGACTTTTATTTAGAATTCAAAGTTTACCTCTTACTTACATAAGTGTTCATAGTAGATTGTGTGTGTGTGTGTGTGTGTGTCTGTCTGTCTGTCTGTCTGTGCGAACGTGCATGCGTATGCAAAGAGAGAAAGACATAGGGAGGGAATCAGGTGGGATCATATGATCACCTAAAGTCCTAAGTTCCACCAAATTTTAGTATGTTACTTTGAATTTTTCCTAGAATTATCCAGCATGAGCAAAGACAAAGAAAGCTAGGCAAATGTAGTCTCTACTGCTCTAAAATGGAAGAGACCCAGTTTACTTAGATTTATTTGGGAAGAACTGTTCATTTTACACAAACTAGATGCAAAAGAGCTGGTTTTGCTTTGTATTCAAAGTGATAGAAATGGATTTGGTGGTTGTACTAGTCCATATTGTGTTGCTGAAACAAAATACCTGATGCTGGCAATTTTATAAAGAAAAAATATTTTTTAGCTCATGGTTCTGGAGGCAACAGAGCATAGTTCCAGTGTCCTGTGGAGGGCCCCACTGACTAATTCACCCCACATGGAGAAGCAGAAAGGGAACTGGATGCATGGAGAATCAGTACATCAATCATATGAAGTGTCCTCACTTTGTAAGAACCCACTCTCAAGAGAGAGCTACTTAACTCTGAGACCAGCTTCACTGCCCTCTGATGGCAGCACCCCATGATAAAGATTAAGTTCCATTAGGCTTCACCTCCTGGAAGTTCCACTTTCTCAACACTACTACAATGGGGATCAAGGTTCCAGTACATGAACCTCTGGGGGACACACTCAAACACATAGTACAAAACACAGGAGTTGTAACCTTGATAGCTTTGACTTCACCCTTATTTGAGCATTATAGTGATGATAACTTTAATATTCTTATACGATGTCTTATAGACAATACATTAATGTTAGTTTCAGTCTCCATCTCAGTCAAAATAATATCTTTCAAGGAGCCTTTGTTGTTTCACCTGTTTTAGAGTGAAATTAAATCAATAAAAATCATTTTAATGAATGAAATCAGTGATGACTTGCACTTACTGGAATATGTTATCCTAATAGAATATTACATCTTAATCAATTCCTTCTTTATTGCTTAGTGAATAAAAATGTTTCAAATAAATCTTTATCTTAAAGACACATTAAACATATTATCAGCACATCATGAACTCATTATAATGTGACCCACAAAATTACTTTCATTTATAGCTAGTTCTCAAGGTTATAATTTTCACTATTATGTAGTGAAAAAATATTCTAGTGTTAGGTTATTTTTTTGTAGTCAGTAATTTCTGTTTGCACCTAAATGTAAACTATAAAACTGAAAAGACACAATAAACCATTTGGACATATGAAACAGTGAGAAGACTGGTGATATCTAAACACGGTTTCTCAAATTGCATTTCTTAAAGAAATGAATTTAGGGGGACATGAGAAACATTTTTATGTAAATTAAATAACATAATAGAAGAGAGTTGAAAGTAGCACAATGTGTCAACACATTATAAGGGTAAGAACTGATGCTTGAAAGTTTTATTTCACATAGCTAATTTGGGTCTGTGCCCATACAGTGCATTTCTCTTTCTAGACCATGGTTAAAAATGTTTAAAAATCTTTGTATTCTATGGAAATATATCCTTAAATGTAGGAAGAGTTGATGGTCAAACATTCAAACAGCAATCGAATCAGCACAATATTTTTTCTGGAAAATAAAATTTGATTAAGTGTCAGTGAAAATACTGCTAATATGTTATGAACTAAAATACTGTCTTCACAATGCTCTCATTTTCCCTATTTTAAGATAGTGGACTTCTGATGCTTTCAAAGTACATTCCTAAACTTATGGCCTCCAAGCCAGGCAGCCTGCCTGTGTTCCAGTTGGCTGGATTTGATTACTTGATTGCATAGGAAATAAATCAATAATATAAAAGGGGAAAAATAAACTTTATGCAACTTGATCAATGTTGGGAGAAGAAGCTAAAGTGTTTCTCCACCAGCCCTACAGAAGTGGTTATCCTTTATAGAAAAAGAAGACAAGTGATAAACATACATACATTTAGCTAGACTGTGCTGGCCAGAGAACATTTTAGTCTTTGCTCTCACATCAAAATCTCAGTTTCTTACCTTCTCATTGGCTGTAATCTATTTCAAGCTATTTCATTACCTGCACCAATGTTCAAATATCGGGCCATGAGCCACCTGCAAAATATTAAATTCAGACATTTTGCACTCTCTCCATGCCTGTAATCCTTTGCAAATTTGTCTCCTAAGTATTTGGACTACACCTGATTTCTTTTCTTTTTTCATCTTTTTTCCTTGCCCTTCCCTCCTCCTCCTCCTTCTTCTCCTCCTCTTTCACTTCATCCTTCATCATCATCATCATCATCATCATCATCACCATCATCTCCATCAGCATCATTGTCTTCATCTTTGTCTTCTTCTGAGCTGTGGCACCTCCTATGATCCCTCTACATCTTATCTCTGAAATAGAACTCCTTGTCTTCATTTTCTTTCCTTAAGTTTAATACCTTATCATTTGAATCACTCTCAGGCCAAAATCATCTAGCAATTCCCTAAGTTTCCTGTCTCATTAATATGGCAAAATCCCAACACCAGGACCTATATCCAAGTGTCTGAACACTACTGGAGATAAACCATTACATTATTGTCACTAATGTTTGTGTTCTTTATACTAAAACAAACTTTTCTTAGTGTTGTGGAAATCCTTCTCTGAGTTTCATTTCAAACCCTTCAGTCATTCTCCAAAATGTTTCTTCTAAATTAGGCCCACTATCCCCAAACTCAAACTGCCATTAGTCTTTACAAATCTCTCATGTGTACTTTATGGAGATAAAAGACCTAAAGAAGAGAATTTGTTCAATATCCTGCAAGTAAGCCTGCATTTATACCCATTCCAGTTTTTCTAGTTTCATGTTCAAAATGTGATCCCTCACTTTGCTCTATGTGCTCATCTCATCTAGCCCAACATATTTCCTCTTTGATAAGGACAAATGTCCTCACTCATCAGCATCTTCTTATTTAAAAAAGGATAGCACTGGTGCTATGACAACACATTTTGACCTCCCCTTCTTCAACTTTGTTGGAATCTTCTCTATGTCAGTTTGTCATTCAGGTGAGGCCATTTTTTATTCTTTCTTTCTTTTAACAATTTTTTTGGGGAAATCTTATTCGTTATCACTTGGAATTCTCATCTGTATGATGATTTATCCCTGATTGGTTTCTGAAGTTCAGGATCTCAATTGAAACCTCAGATCTACACTGAGTTACCTTTTTAATAATGACATTTGGATGTCTAAACTTCATATATCCATAAAAATAATCATTGTCACAATCCCTCTAAATCTTCCTCCATCAACTTCATTTATGATGACAAGCAGACCTTTGTCACTCCATAAAATTATCTTTATTTTTGTTTATTTTTCTTGAATGTAATGTAAGAACAATATTCTTTTCTGTTATTTGGTCTTTTGCAGAGTGTTAGCTTTTTTTACTATGAAAAACTACTTGATGAGAACAATTTATAGAAGAAAATGTTTAATTTTGCTCATAGTTTTAGAGGTTCATTTCAGATTGGCTGACTCCTTTCCACTGGGCTTATCGTGAAGCAGAGCAACATGATGAAAGGGCACAGTGGAGGATAGCTACCCATCACACAGAAACTGGAAAACAGAGATGGAGTAAGAGGAGTCAGGGGATATCATATAATCCCCAAGGGCATATCCTAATGACCCACTACCTCTAGTCACTCCTCACTACACCATGATCACCAACCAGCCAGTCCTTTCAAATTCACCATATGGCTAAATGGCTACACTGGTTAGGTTACAGCCCTCATAATGCCATCATTTCACTCCAGAAATGTCCTGCATTAGCACAGGTGCTTTTGGAGGACACCTTATACTCAAATTCTAACACAAGGTAAAACAGCAAACAGATATTCAGATATGAAAAATCATTCTTCTTGGTTCATTTAGAATGTTGTCATCAGAGTGCAGGAACAGAGATTTTTTAATGATCATTTCAAGAGATGAACAAATAACATGGCTTTTGGTCTTCACAGTCTTTGAATATTATTGTTTGATGATTCAAAAATTGCCTTCAATTGTAATATTCACGGTACCTCAAAAATTTTCTATTTTATTGCAGTAAAATCTTTGCTTTATTTACATTTTTTACTCAAATTTGTTATATATAATAGCAGACAGCATTACAATCCATATTACACATACAGAGTACAATTTTTCATATCTCTGGTTTTATACAAACTATATTCAAACTAATTTTGTCTTTACACATATACTTAGGGTAATGATATCCATCTTATTCCACCATCTTTTTATCCCATGCCCCCTCCCTTCCCCTCCCACCCATTTTCCCTATCTAGAGTTTGTCTAATCCTCCCATGCTCCCCCTCCCATCCCCACTATGAATCAGCCTCCTAATATCAGAGAAGACTTTTGGCATTTGGTTTTATGGGATTGATTAACTTCACTTAACATTGTATTCTCCAACTCCATCCACTTACCTGCAAATGCCATGATTTTCTTCTCTTTTATTGCTGAGTAATATTCCATTGTATGTATGTGTGTGTATATATATATATATATATATATATATATATATATATATATATATACCACATTTTCTTTATCCATTCATCTACTGAAGGGCATCATGATTGGTTCCACAGTTTAGCTATTGTGAATTGTGCTGCTATAAACATTGATGTGGCTGTGTCCTTATAGTATGCTGTTTTTAAGTTTTTGGGGTCTAGATCTAGGAGTGGGATAGCTGGGTCAAATGGTTCCATTCCCAGATTTCCAAAGAATCTCCATACTACTTTCTATATTGGCTGCACCAATTTGCAGTCTCACCAGAAATGTGTGAGTATACCTTTTCCCCACATACTCACCAACATTTATTGTTGTTTGTATTCTTAATAACTGACATTCCAACTGGAGTGAGATGAAATCTTAGAGTAGTTTTGATTTGCACTTCTCTAATTGCTAGTTGTTGAACATTTTTTTTCATGTATTTGTTGATAGATTGTATATCATCTTCTGAGAAGTGTTCAGTTTCTTGGCCCATTTATTAATTGGACTATTTGTTTTCTTGGTGCTAGCTTTTTAAGTTTTTTATATATAGTTTTCTTAATTTAGACAAAGGCACCAAAATCATACACAGGAGAAAATATAACCTATTCAACAAATGGTGCTGAGAAAACTGGAAATCCATATGCAGCAAAATAAAATTAAGCCCCTATCTCTCACTATGCACAAAACTCAACTCAAAGTGAATCAAGGACCTAGGAATTAAACAGGAGACCCTGTGTCTAATAGGAAAAAAGTAAGCCCAAATTTCCATCATGTCAGATTAGGCCCCAACTTCCTTAGTAAGACTCCCATAGCACAAGAATTAATATCAAGAATCAATAAATGGGATGTATTCAAACTAAAAAGCTTCTTCTCTGCAAAAGAAACAATCAGTGAGGTGAATAGAGAGCCTACATCTTGGAAGCAAATTTTTACCACTCACATATCAGATAGAGCACTAATCTGTAGGGTATATTGTAATAGAAACTTTGAGAGCAAATTTTCCCCTAATATTAAACACAATGTATTACCAACTCAAATAATTTCAATAATATAAAAATTGGGCCTTGTACCAAACTCACTAACTCCAATTAAATAAAACATGTATTGAATACAGCATCATATTAAGAATCTTGCGTAAATCAAAAAAATCTCTCACCTATTTATTGTTTAAAGCAATAACCTATCTTGTCCTTGATGAAATTTGGACCTTGTACTTAAATATTGAAGCCAAGAAAAAATGACTCTTCAAAATTTGAGAATAACTCCTTAGTTCATTGTTTTCCATGGCTTGAGTTCTGATTTCTTGGAGGAATTAATTTTCCATTATCTTTCCACTGGAGAGTGGAACATTCATGAGAAATGAGCAGCTTTTTCAGTCTGCTTCCAGAGCATAATAAGAAGGAAATAGTTTCACTACTCCATTAATGTGGTATTAATAATATTTTAGCATAAATTTATTATTACTTTTAATACAAACACAAAACCAATATAGAGCTTTCACTTCCTTTTTAATTTTTAATTTCTACCTGGTTTGTTATTAAAATCATCCTTATTTGCTACTAGAATTTTTCTTTTGTTACTTGTTTATAAATATAAACCATTTCAACATATATATCTCAACTTGTCACCACGATTTCACTTCCTTTCATTTCATTGTTTAATTTTTCTCACCAAGAAAAATTCCTAAAATTGTTTTGGTGTTTTTGCATGAATCCCTTTATTGGATAAAAATGATGGGGAGAATATAAATCATAGAAAAGGGCTTTACTTATCTAAAGACATTCAGTAAGAATGTATATTCAAGATCAACTGCAGGGAGATAAATCAATGATATTCATGATTGGTACAAGTGTTTAGGGATTTCTTTCTATGTGATAGTTTTATAGTTTAGAGGACAACAGCTGTGAAAATGAAAGCCATGCTCAAACTTTTCAAAGTATAGCTTTATTCTTCTTGGTCAATCTTTTTTGTCAGACATAAAGCTATGTGAATTTTCTATACATACATTGTTTGAATATATACCAGGGATGACCAACTGTGCAGGAGTAATTCTCAAATCTTATTTATACAATACACAATCTTCATGCTAGGGTACACTTCAGAATATATATACACAATCTCATCCATCTCAACTCCCAGACATACACACACTACCTCATCCAAGGACACTGGGATACAATATCAATGAAGCTAGGTAGGTTACTCAAATGTCTCTAAAATTCACACTAACAATTCCTCAGATAGCTGTGCTGCTCATTTAGAATTTTTTTCAAGTAGAATTGCTTGATCATGGAATATCCACATTAGACATATTTTGTCATCCACTGTCAAATTTCCACATCTCCCGACAGAGATTGTATTCAATTCACATATGTGAGTTCCTGTTTCCTACTAGTAATTTAGGAATATGATAAGAAATGAATATTAAGAGATGATAATAAAGAGATACTAGAACAAAAAATAATAAGGACTCTTAGACCATAAAAGCATTTATTATGAATGAAGCTGAGTCAATACAATAATTTTATGGAGGGTGATATGATTTTTTTAAAGTAGCACATTGGCCACGATATTGAGATCAGAGGTTAAATTAATACCATTCTTCTTCCAATAGTCATCTAACAGAATAGTACAGGTGGTGACTTGGACAAATGTGATAGCAATAAAAGTACTGAGACAATGTAAAATTCTGGAAATATTTTTATGGTAGATTCAATAATATTAATCTATTGATTAACAGATTAGATCTATAGTAGATAAATTATATCTATGTTATGAGGAAAAAAAGAGTTGGTGACAGTTACTACTATTTTATTCTAAAAAACTGGAAGACAGAGTTGCCATCATTTGGTTTGGAAATTCATAAGCTAGGAGAACTGAAAGGAATGAGAATTT
This sequence comes from Marmota monax, assembly GCF_021218885.2. Classification (NCBI taxonomy): domain Eukaryota; kingdom Metazoa; phylum Chordata; class Mammalia; order Rodentia; family Sciuridae; genus Marmota; species Marmota monax. The sequence continues at coordinate 1,969,959 of NW_026694256.1, read as the reverse complement.
TGAATTTGTTCCATTTGAATCTGAAGTATCTCAACAATAAGAGGTACTGATAGATTAACAGTTGTACATATTAGTTTGGATTTTAGATCTGATCTTGGAGTTTATTCCTATATATAGTATTTAAAAACCATGTTACTGGATGAAATCACTAAGACAGTATGTATTTATAGAGAAGATAAGGATATTAAGGAAGAATAGTAGAAACCTGGAAAAAAAAAGAAACAGGGAAAGAACAAAATCTGCCCTGACCAAATAGAATAAGGTATTCTAAGAGTAATCTGAAAAAAATATATCAGGAAGGAAGAAACTATTTCTGAAATATTATGTTTAAAATGTTCACTGGACTGATATTCAAACGTCATACTTGGCAATAGTTGGTCATTGCTGATTTTGACAAAAACAGTGTCAAAGGAATTATACTTGAAACCCAGAGTAAAATAGGATACATGTGTGACTAAGAGAATTTGTCATAATTAATATGGGTAACCTTTCCAAGGTATTTCACAACATAAATGAACAACAATAACATCAAATATAAATAGCCAGGGAGGTACATTGGGTCACTCGTATGCCTCCATTTCAAGTGAAGATTTTTGTGGGAAAAACACAATGTTGAGAAGTTAAGGAAGTAGTGATGCTGCTTTTGATGACTGCACAATTCATAAAATATCATTGTTTTCCATTGCATTCAATGGTTGGAAACTTCTCTTTTATGTGTGTTTTTCTTGTATCCATATTTTATATGGATGCTGTAATAGAAGTTAGTCCACCCTAAGGGAGAATTTTCACTGCAATTCTAAGTTTTCTGTTATTATAATTGCTGCAACCTTTAAGGCTCACCAGTGAGGATGGTATCATATTTCCTCCCTCTTGTGTTAAAAGAATTCCAGATTTATATTTCAACATCGGCCTCATAGTTTACTTTACCATATTCTTCAAATTATGGTTAGTGAACTTTTGCCAAAATCCCTTCTACTCAACCTGCAGGATACTGGTTGTCTCAAAATTGACGGGTTCTTAGTTTGGTATAAGTTCTTCTTCTTTCTCATTGCAATCATTAGGAAGATTAATTAATTTTAATTTTTATTTATTTATTCATTTATTTTGCTTTGTGATGTTCCTTTCTTAATACTCAGTGGCATTTGTTTTTGACTAGTTTCTCTCAACTATTTCACTCATAGTCAAAGAGTTGTGTATTTGAGTTATGGGTAAAGGAAACTGTTGTAGAATATATTGATAAAGGAAATCATCTCAGATTCATTCTGAATTTTCTCCATCAAAAAGAGAGGTATAACTTGGTTAAACCAAAAATAAGCAAAATAAGAAAAAAACAAGAAAATAGTGGACTATGAGAAGTGTTTTTTTTTAATCAGAAAGATTTTAAGAGATACTTATTATAGAAATTCAGTTCTGTGGCACTTTATATTTTGTTTTTAATAAGTTATAGATAGTAGAATTTCATTTGACTAAAATATTGCAAGTCTAAAAATTTCCACTTAATTTCACTTGAATATTATCAACATGTTTATCACCATGTAATTATGAGAGACAATCTCAATGTAAATAGTAATGTACTCTTTGTAAAGTAGCTCTGATACAATATATTCCTTGTCATAACAAATTAGAGTTTATCTCTTTCACTTTATTGTGGACTGTGGATCTTGAGCTTTCTTGTGCTTACAGAAAATATCATTTGCCAGTGGGAACACAGGCAAGTTATGATGCATTGCAGAATAAGTAAATTTATTTTGCTCTGAGTTTTATGTGACAAGTTCAAATTAAAAATGTTAATTCTTGTGAGTCATATTTCTCATTTAGTCTACCTTCTTTTCAATTCATTTTTCTTGCAAAATCTTATCAACAGAAGAAAATTCATGCAGACAATGCATTAAGGCTACTATAAAAATAAAGCATAATTTTGTATTCTTTGTTTAGCAAAACATATGACAAAAAACATTTGACAAATTTAGCATGATTATGTAGTTACAAACAAAAGATTATAATAGAAAATTTAATGAAATGTCTTCTGATAATGCCTGATACAATTCAAATAAAAATATGTTTGACATGCCAATATATTATGAAAGCTATTTATAGAAGAAATGAATTATTTTTAAATATTGAGTTACATAATAAAATTGTGGTGAATCCAACTTTTTATGCAATTGTGTTTCTAAATTAATTTTTCATCTCATCTACTAAAGAAATGACACATGAAAATGGTTTCTAATTTCTGTGTGACCATATTAAGCATGAAGTGCACATTCAGAACTAGCTTCCTTGCTAATACTCCCAGGTTAAGTTTGTCTCCATTTCAGGAAGATGAAAATTTAAAAATGTAGTATAAATGATGGTACTCACTTTTGCTTGAATAATGAGCACTTAACCCAAGGAACTGTAATTAAGCATTTTAATATTCTTTACCTTGTTCCCTTCTATACTCCCAACACAGAAGGAGTGTTTTCTAGAGACAACTCAGAAACTAAGATCAATTAGAATCATTGAATTTGAAATATGCCTGTTATATTGCTTTCTTTTTTCCCTGTTGAAAACTCTGTTAAAAGTATTCTAATTTTCTTTGTGTTCCTAGATAAAGTTTATTTTTCATCTAGCTATTTATCAGCAAGAACAATAAACTTGAGATGATGACACTAAAATTGAGTCATTTCGTACATGTATTTTCACAGTCTAGCAACAGTGATGAATTATTGTGAGCATTCCTAGTGCCAAGAATTCTTTATACTTTAATTTCATAGTATATTTATTTTTCATTTCCTTAAACTTCCTTATTGGCAGGGTACATTGTTGTACTGTTTATTTGTATACTGTGATCTCAAATTAACAATAAAATATCTTGAATAAAAAAAACAATTGTATGACTTCTTCAAATTTAAATTCCATAAACTGTGAATTAGAATTTGTTTGTGTTACAAGAGGGACTGTATAAACAATATATACAGTTAAAAATCAAAGTTATGTTTATATAAAATTAGATTTAATATCCTTTTTAAAGATATATACCAATTCTTAAATCATTCCTCCTATCATTCAAGTATTTTTAGAATATTTTATCCAGATTATCTGTTAAGTTTCTTTTTCTACGATGTGTCATATAGGAAAACAAATATTAAGACTTAATAAAAGGAAAAACATTACCAACTAATCTTCAATCCACAGGAACACTGAGGGGAATTGACAGATAATTGAATAAGGACTAAGTCTCATAAACAGAAAATGTGCAGGAAGGAAACTTAGGAAGTAGAAGATGTATTCAAATGTCTTTAAAGTTTTTCTGGGACAATATTATGTACAAAATGAGTTGTCCTTTATTTTCCTCCACCAGAAAAAAAAAATTTTAAAAAGTCTCAGCAAGTTCATGTGAATTGAACTAAACATCTTGAATCTTTGGCACAATAAAATGATGCAATTATATCTTCTTCTCTGTAAACAACAAGTTTTGTTATCAAAACCCATTGAACCTGCTGCTGAGCAAAGCACTAAGCTCAGTTTTCATAAAGCAAGCATAGAAAAGTTGTGGTCCATCTATTTTCTGCTTTTTTCTGTTTGTTAATTCTTACATGTATTAAAAAGAAGAGTTTCTAGAAAGCTTTAGGGAATGAGAGGAGTATGTGAAATGAAGAATTATAAATGCCTAGGCCCTTCTGCTGAGAGATTTTTTTCAAAGTATAATGAAGTTGTTGAACAGCCCAGGGATAAAGTACATCTCCAATCGGCATGATTATTATCAAAGTGTGACCCACATCCAAAAGCTCAGAAACAGTTTTTCTCTCTTTATGTCCATTATCCTCTTCTATTAGCTTTCTTTTCTTTGCCTTGCCTCTGTATGGTACAGCAAAGACCTCTGTGTGTGCTTGGGTCAGCCTGGTTACTTTAATGTTTTACATCACTTAGGTTTCCCCAGAGACAAATCCAAATAGCTGAATGGGTTTTCTCTGTGGTCAATCCTGGGTAATCTAGAGGATTTAACAGCTTTTGAAATGTAAAGTCCTTAATTTTCTTGGTTGTCTTAGATAGATAGATAGATAGATAGATAGATAGATAGATAGAAGATAGAAAGAAAGAAAGGAAGAAAGAAGGAAAGAAAGAAAGAAAGAAAGAAAGAAAGAAAGAAAGAAAGAAAGAAAGAAAGAAAGAAAGAGAACCTTGGATAAGGATGGGCTATGAAATGAGTGAACAAAGTTTGGGGTGCTAGGCCCTAACCAATATGGTTTCAAAAGTAACCAATCAGAACTTAGACACTATTTAAGTCTTCTTGGACTACCACGATAAAGTACACATACCCAGTGACTAGAACAACAGGAATGTATTTTCTCAGAGTGCTGCAGTCTGGCTGCAGCAAAATAACGGGGGGCGGAGGAGGGGGTGGTGACGAACAACTTGTGTAGATTGATACAGCAGGAGTAGGAGCCGTTTATTGTAGGACAACAGAAGTATTTATACATTCCACACAGCTTATCTTAATTAACATAAACTACATACATCAGTCAACCAATAAGAAATCTCCACACTTAATGGCTCGCTGGCGCTACCTCACAAACCACTCCCCCTGGCAAAATGCCAGGCGCCATCCTGACTTGTTTACAGACTCTAACATCAGAGCTTGGGAAGTAGGAAATTTAAGATCAGGGTGCCTCTATGGTTAATTTCTGGCGAGGGCTCATTTGGCTTGCAAATGTCTGACTTCCTATTGACAATGTTCTCATACGGTCTTTTTTCATATTGCTTCTTTTAAGAACATTAGTCACATGTATCAAGTGTCCTCTTTTAACAATCTTACTTCACTTTCTTGTGTTTCTTAGTGATAGCCATACTGGGCATCAGGGCTTCAATAAATGAAATAAGGTGGGGGAGGTTATACAAATATTGAGTCCATAACAGTAACTATTGCATTCATTGCAGGAAGATAAATGAAGGTTTTATAAAATGCTTTCAAAGTCCCAACTTCTTTAAAAAGTGAAGAAGAAATGCATCTAGATGTAGTAGAATAGTACATATTTTCAGCTCATGTTTTGTTGGGTAATGATGAGAATTGGTTAAAAGGATAGCAACCAATGGGGGGGGGGAAAGAAAAACAAGCAATTAATTAAACTATTACATTTAAGACAATATATTCTGAAAAACCAAACCAGAACTGCAAAGTTATAAGTGATCTAATCTTTCTGTCTTATGTGAGCAAGTCCTAATGAAGGAATTTTTTTCCAACAATTTTCAATCTACATTCAGATTAAAGTGCAAATTGCTGCTTATTCTTCTCTCAAGCTGCTCAAAGTTTGAATTTCTGTCAGAGCTGCCAGGGAAAGCCAAAATCTGAACAGGCCAAATCAACACTGTCAATTCACTGTGTCCATGTTAAGAGGAATTAGCCTTAATGAGGAATGACTTCGTGAAGGAGGGTACCCACATAGATGAGAAGTCAGCTCATGAGTGCTCCCCTTGAAAGAGAGCTTCATGATGAGTTTAGTATGAAGTAGGATTTTTTTTTAAGTCAAAAGTGGCACAGGATAGAAAGTGTAACAGTGCAGAAGGTCCTTGACATTTACTAACAGAAGATTGCGTTTAATCTAAAGGATAACAATTTGTCACTGATGGAATTTCAGGAAGAAAAATAATTGGGCCAAACAATGAGCACAAGAAATAATTTGAAAAGTGTTAAGGGCAATTTCCAGACAGAAATTACCAGATGGGGAATTTTGAAAGCTAATTATGTGATGGTAAGGATACTATGATGAGAGCTTTAACAATGACTCTAAAATAAAGGGGAAAACTATGTAAAATGAACACAATCGATTTAGAAAATAAAAGAGAGTTTAAAGCAAAGTTACTAAAGTGATAAGCAAATCGAATATTGATAACAAGGATGGAATTGACAATAAAGGGTTTTCAGGAAATTGAGGAGATGCATGATCTTCCATGACTTTCTCAGTACCAGAGGAAAGCCTTAGAAAGCATGTTATAGGAAAGAAAAATAGCTTAATTTTGTACTTACGGTATGATATATGTTAATATGTGATATATTAATATGCTAATATAGACTTGCTTTTATGAATCAGCTTTATTTATTTGAGTATCTTATTGCAGACAGACTACTTCAGGTTTTTCCAGAGTAGATATTTTATTGCTTTTATTCATTCAGGAATCTACTGAATTTCTACCTAATAGAATCTAAAATATCAACCATAGATCAATAGAAATCAGACCATAAAAAATAAGACATTATTTGCTATTTGCACATAAGCTGCAACATTCTAAGAGTTTTATTTTTTGTGTTCAAAATTTTACTTTATAATATTAGTATCAGAAGCCAGAGTATTAGAACGTGAAGGCTGTTGCCATAACAATTTATTTTCCCTCCCTTAAAAGAGTAAGTCACTTCTCTATGTTAACGTTTCTCCTTTGTACATATTTTTTGATAAGTATTTTCACTAAAATCTGTCTTCCTATTATGCAATAGGTTTCTTTGCACCCTCCTTACCACTCAGAGTATAGCTAAAGCTGTGCCTGGGATATTTCTCTTAAGCAAAACACTATTATGTATGTCAATGATATTCTAATTTGAATTTAATGTGCATTCCCTGATGGAATTAAAACTCATCTAGGATAAATCTAGAAAGCTTGTAAACAGATAAAGTCTTAGAATTCTCCTGAGAATGTGCCTTCTCATACATAGAGATGAGGGAGTGTGGCAGATAACTTTGGCCCAATAAGTCCTGAGTCATGTAAGGGAAGGCAAAATCTCTTGCTATTTTATTTTGCTTAGCCCAGCCCTCTGCAAGCTTTGTCCTAGGCATCCACCAATCTGTCTACTCTCACAATTGACTGAATTGGTCCTTTCTAGAGGTTTCAGTAAATGTCCTCTTCAAGGCTCCTTTCACACATCAGTATATTTTCTTTAATCATTCTCTTGTGTTGCTCAGTGTGCTTTCTTTTACTAATCTGATAATTGAAATTTGGATTATTTTCTTTTGTTAAAATTTTTTGCTCTGAATAATATGGCCATGGGTATTTATGTACAAATTGCTTTGTGAACCTGTTTTTGCTGTTGTTTATTTGTTTCTTGATGTTCTGTATCACTGGTACATATACCTTTAACTTAATAAAAAATAAGTTTTTTTTCCAAGTCAATTGTTCTATTTTAATTCACATTTTGTATTGTCTTTTAAAATTGTGCTATTGTAGGGTCGAAGAGCATGAGAAGAAGATTAACATTAAACAGGGATGAGAGGTGGGAGGGAAAGGGAGAGAGAAGGGAAAATGCATGGAAATGGAAGGAGACCCTCAGAGTTATACAAAAGTACATACAAGAGGAAGTGAGGGGAAGGGGAAAAATAATATAAGGGGGACAAACGAATGTCAGTAGAGGGGGCAGAGAGAGAAGAGGGGAGGGGAGGGGAGGGGAGGGGGGATAGTAGAGGATAGGAAAGGCAGCAGAATACAACAGACACTAGTATGGCAATATGTAAATCAATGGATGTGTAACTGATGTGATTCTGCAATCTGTATATGGGGTAAAAAGGGGAGCTCCTAACCCACTTGAATCAAATTGTGAAATATGATATATCAAGAACTATGTAAGGTTTTGAACAGCCAACAATAAAAAATTAAAAAAATAAAATAAAAATAAAATTGTGCTATTCTATGAGTGTATGTGGAATGTCAGTGGTTTTAATTTGTAATTTCCCAGTAACTAATAATGTTGTACATCTTTTTCACATTTTTGTTACCTGTATACCATTTGTTGATGAGGTATTTAACACTTTTGCCCAGTTTTAAATCAGGCTTGTTTCCTCATTTTTAAGTTTTATATGTTCTTTATATATTCTAGACATATATCCTTTACCAAGTATATAATTTGCAACTACTTGCTCCCAGTCTGTGGGTTATTCTTTTATTTTCTCAACATATTTTTTATAAAGCAAAAGGTTTTAATTTTGCTAATGTTTTCTTTTTCAATTTATGAATTATTTTGTTTGATTTTTGTGCTATTTAATTATGCATATCATTTCCTATCCCAAGCTAAAAATGAATGTCTTCTATTTATTTTTCAAGAAGTTTTAGTATAGTTCTATGCTATATTACATTTATGTTTATTTTTTGGTGTGTAATGTGACATAGTTATTAGTGTTATTCACTTTTTTCATGCACATATCGTGGCATTGCTATTAGATGGAAGCTTTAGAAAGCATATTACAGGAATTGTTTTTCCTATATTATTTGTTAAAAAGGTTATTTTTCTTCTCCATTAAAGTACTTTCCTTGGTTTTTCAAACATCAAAGGTGTTTATGTTTTTGTTTTTGGCCTATCTCTTCTGTTTCACTAATCTACATTTTCAGACTTCTTCAAATATCACAACACTTTTATTCCTATAGTTTTATTTCTTGAATCCCAGTGGCATAAGTTCTCCAATTCCATCCTTTTACTTTTTTTCTTAAAATCGTTTTTATTTTTCTAGAAATATTTTATATTTCTATATAACTTCAGAATCAGTACATCAGTTTCTACAAGAGGTTTCTGGGAATATAATTGATTATAATTTAACCTCTAGATATGTTTGGAGAAAAATTTCACTTTGATAATATCACTTCTAATTCATGAATATAGTGTATTTCATCACTTAGATCTTTACATTTCCCATCAATGTTTTGTAACTTTTTATGCACAGGTCTTTCACATTTTATAAAACTATTAACCAGTCATTACTTGTTTTTCAGTAATATTACATAATTAATGGCTTATAACTAAATATCCAATTGTTTGCTTGTAATATATAAAATACATTTTATTTTTATATATTGCCTTTTATTCTGAGACCTTGCTAAATTTTCTCATTGATTTAAGTATTGTCATATCTTTTTAAACAATATGTGAGCTTCTCATCTCTCTTTGGAAGGAGAATCAGTTTCCTCCAGAGTCTGAATTGCTTTTTTGCCTTGATAATTAGTCCCCTGTGAGTCCCTTGGTCTAACATGCAAGTTATAGAAAAATACTAAAATTTTGAATTTTTCTACTACATCATAAATGGATATAACTTTCCTAGCATATTATTTCATTCTAATTTCTTTACAGTCTCTGAAATTATATATTTCCTGGTCATATACAATGGGCACACATGCTTTAATAGTAATTTGTAAACTTCTTGAAGCAAACAGTCATTGAGAACTTAAAATTTTCTAGCCTTTTTAGTATTCCTCACAATAACCTACCCCTCAAGATGCACTTAGGATAAAGACAAATATATAAATTCTGTAATGGTATTGCTAAAGTATTATGCAATTAGGTATCATTTTCTAAGTGGAAAAAAAGAATGATTTTTTTCTCTCCAGATAATTATCTAAAAGCTTTATTACACATACTAAACAAAAAATATGTATAGGAATTTTAAAAACCTGATTATAGACACTATTATATGCACAAACTTTAAGGAAACTCATAAAGACTTGGGTGTATTTTAGACTCCACATAACATTCTGCAATGGTGTGAAATGTATTTCTCAAATAGACACTGGATATGACTGCATAAAATTATAATTTATAGCAAATAAATATTTTAGAGAAGCCACTGTATTTCAAATATTACTGTATAACTAGATGCCTGCTTACAAAATAATAACAATCTATTTTAATGGTATTACATAGTAAGTAACATGATTCATTAATAAACATGCTTTGCTCATCTTACCACAAAATATTAGTAAAGAAAATTAGAACAAAATTTGAACAAAAATTCTAACTGTTCCAAAGTGATACACAATACTCTAAAAATGTAGCAAAAAATATTCTTTATTCATTATTTTCCTCTCATGACACAGTACTCTTGTTTTCATTTTTCTTCAGTTTCATAAAAATGACCTTCAAGAGCTTACTGATGGCTTAGCACTAGAAATGAGGTTTTCTTGACATAACAGGGAAGACAGTACTCACCCTCATTAGAAAAATGAATATAATAGAGGATCTGACACTCATTAGAAATAATCAGCTATCTACTTACTAATTCCAAAGAAATGAGGTAAACATTATTCAGTAAACATTGAACCTGATTGATCTACTACAATGCCAATCCCCTTGCTAGCTCTTGATTCAAAACTGAGAAGACTGTCCACTCTTGACTAATGAGATACATGAGAGAAGGAATGCTGAAGTAGAATCTAAGAACATACTTCCCTTTCTTAAAGAAATACCACTGACTGAATAGTCAGCTGTGATGGTGTGGTTAGACCTTGTTAGAACATGAGTATGGGAACACTTTAGAAACAACTGATGCCAAGGCAGTTAAAATTAATCCAGTAGCCTACTTTGTAAAAGGTTTGAGGTTCCAAAAATTTTCTTTGTAAAATCAACAATCTCAAAGTTTTCCATTTAGAACTTCAAACTCTTACCATGGGCAATTTAGAGAAGACAGAACTCATTCTTCTTGCCTGTAGCTCCTTCATTCCTACCACCAGTACACAGCTCAAGTTGTTTGATCTTGCCAAGAAAGATATAAATGGAACAGGGAAATATAGAGTTATCAAAGGCATAATTTTTCCTGTTGATGATGCACATAAGAATAAAATAATCATCCCTTCAATCACTGAATTATCAAATTGCCACCAAGAATTCAAAATAGTGAAGGCAACATATGGGGAAATCTTCAAAAAGAGTTATTAAATACTTTTAAGATGCTAATACACCATCAAGAGAAACAGGAGGCTTGCAACTGTGATCACCAACAAAATCCACTTATGGTACAAAAGCCTGGATAGAAGATGAAGTGGACTGATTAGACAAGAAATATTATAGAAAGAAATATTATGAAAGAAATCTTTAAGAGCTCAAAACCAAAGGTATGCCAAAGATAAAGTTGCTATGTGGAACAGATCAACTAAAGTCCTTTTTTGTGCCCAATTTGTGAAAAAGCTAAGGAATCACCGAATCATAACAGATTATAGATAGACACATATGTTTGACTTGAGCTGTAAATGATGCTCATAAATTCATGCATGAATCCACTGTGTTGTGGAAACACCAGACTAGGATTTACCTGGAGAATAAATGTATCACCAATGACATCACAGTCATAAGTTTCAGAAAATTCTCAGAAGAAGACAGATCATTTATTACTATTATCAGATCTTGTCTAAAAACATATCAATAGATATGAGAGTGAAGATAGGAATTCTGGGGTTACCATGGCTCTTTTACGGGAAAAAAAAAAAAAAACATGGAAAGTAGTCCATAGAAAGTAGTCCTACAGCATAATATTTGAACTTCCTTGCTGGAAATTTGAAACAATCTGAGTGTTAGTACTTGGGGAAAGGAATTGTGATTATATTTCATATCTAAAATTTAAAAATTTGGTAACACTCTGTAGTAAATTAAATCAGGTTTGTTTTGGTATTTTTATCAAATGTTGCTAGTGTGAATATTTTTAGCATGTCCCTGTATTAAAAATTCATTCATTCTTTAAAATGAGAAATTATCAGAGCACTTAAACCAGAAGAATTTTCAAATAAGAAATTAAAAAGATCATCATTGGCCCTACCATGTATGAGAGTCAAAGTGTGAAAAGTAAAACTCTATTTAAAATCCTAACTTTCATTATGAAGGAATTTTATGCACACCTGTTGCTGGACTGCCTTCACCTACAACAGTACACAAAGGGAACAAATTCTTAAAACAGTAATCATACAAAATATGTCATGGATCAGTCTCATCCAGGGATGCAAAATAAAAATCATTAACAACCCTGAAAGAAGTTAGTTCTCTAAGGCAAACATCAGAATTATGAATTAAGTTTTGCCCAAGCACATCTGCATAGAGCTCCAGTGTGAGGAGTAAGGAGTGGGATCTAAGCCCTCCGATATCAAGAAAGGTGCACAGGTATTTCTGATGTACACCAGAATTGGAGAGCCACTATCTTATGCTCTACACATTCTCTTAGCACTGACTTATCGTGGGTCATGTTCTAACCCTGACCATCTGTATCTTTTTCTCTTTAAAAACAACTTCATGCTACCTGGAACAGAGATAACCACAGAAAATTAAGGGCCTCTGTAAGGATTTTATAAATCTGAATGCTGTTAGCCTTTATGGGTATTTTAATAATCAAAAGAAGACTACAGACTTTAAGAACCTGAGGAATTCTGCAGTAGGTCAACTCAGTAGTTCCTCCATCCTAGTACACTGAGCACTGTTGAATGTATTGTGGAGGAAAACTCTATGATTTCCAACCCAAACTCAAGTTTCTGAAAAGACCCTGATTCCTGTTTCATCCCACTATGAATGTGCCATTTGTGTATCTAAGCAGAAAAGAATATTTCTAGTCCTTCTACATGAAGTTTCCATAAAGTAGAAATCTCACATAATAAATAAAGGCATAGCTTTATGTTGAAATGAAAAACTAAATGAATAAAAACAAGACATATATCCTCATTAAATGATACAGTACCACCTTCTCTTGAAGTTTGTGTCTGTGTATCTGGAAGTATTGAGCCTGGCTAAAAACATAATAGTATAACCACTAAGGAGTCCAGCACAGTGGACACAATAGGAAGCTGGGTTTTTTTGAAACTCAGTCACTAAATCAGATAAGCCCTCAACCTACCAATGTAACTGCTGATTCATAAGGTAATAAATATCCATACAATTTAAGATATCTTGAGGCAGAGTGTTAGTTGCATCACCATGGCCAAGACCTGACAAGAACCAGTAAGAAGAGGAAAAGTTTATTTTGGTTCATGGTTTTAGGGGTTCAGTCCACAGTCAGTCAATTCATAGCTGTAGGCCCCAAGATGAGGCAAAACACCATGGCAGAGAAAAGCAGCTCAGGACATGCCAACCAGGAAGAGAGAGGGTGCAAGAGACCACTCTGTTCACCAAGGACAAGATATCACCACAAAGGAATGCCTCCAGTGACCTTTTTCTTCCAGCCATATCTTACCTGCCTATGGTTACAGTGCAATGAATCCTTATCAGTATTAATCCACTTAATCAGTATTAAGCTCTTGCAATTTAATCACTGAAAATTCCTGCATTGTCTCACACATGAGGTTTTCAGGGACATGTTATATTTAAATCACAATATAGGGTTATTTTCTTGTGTCTGGAGCATCAAACCTAATATAATTGGATATTGAAACCAGAGATTAAGGTAGGTTTTAGACACACTGCTCATAAAGACTGTTGTGGTTTCACCTTTGTCAATACAATAACCTTCAAAATACCAAATAATTAGTAAGGGAACAGAGAGATTATTTCTACATCCTGCATACTAGGATGGGACTCCTTAATAGTCAGATCAAGCACTTATTTATTCAGGAAACAAACACCTGTGCAGTGACTCATTTAACTTTCTTTTGATTGTCAATTTTTAATCAAATATCTTTTGTAAGCACAAAAGTAAAACTCTCATTCTCTTAGATAAAAATTACTATTTCTGGGGTATAATATTACAAGTCATAGTTTCTGTCCTATCCTGCTCTGATTTGCCTTGACTTCCTGTCTTTAGTCTGTTCAACTTTCCAGAAGGAAACTGCCAAACAGAAAGAAAATACAAAACCTCCAAAATTAGTCACAAATGAGAGAAGAGAAACTTTCAGAAGAATTGAGTAGCATTTAAATAACTTCCGACATGATAAGGTAATTTGGCCAATTGATCGGAAAATCTAGAAATATATACCATGGATCCCCTTCATTCATGACTTCCCTGAAGTATCTATACTGATTCAATTAATTCAAGAACAAAGGCCGAATCACTGAAGTATATAATGCACACCAAGTGCATTAAGAAGCATGATTGCAAATTATTTCAAATAGCTTAGACTCACAGTATATTTTGTGATGCACATACAACTATGTTATTTTATTCTCCGGTCTTCTTTAATGGAAACCAGAAGATGAGATTTTCTTCTCAAAACCGAAAGGGTCATTAAATAATTACTTTTTCAAGTTGAGCAAAGCCAAGGAATGGATAAAGAACTACCAGAAGAGTGGGGGCACCTCCCATATCACTTCTCCAGCACATCTCAGAATATCCCCATTTTCTTAAGTAATGACGAAGTAAAGATGAGCTGACTTTACACATGTTTATTATTTTCTCATCATTTTCATATCAAGGTTCCTTCTAATATTTTTCTAATACTTGATGTCTAAATTTGTAAGGAACAAAGGAAAACAATAATTAGGTACTTAGAAAGTTTACCTTACTCAGCCATGGCTCATCAAGGTCTATTTGAAATATGAAAGTATGAATTCTGTTTGACATGGCAGTGCAAGTAGAGACAGCACCCTCAAAGAGTTTCAGAAAAAACTCTTAAATCTTTCTAGTTCAGGAACATGAGTAAACAGCACCACCTTGATTTATTGGATGTTTGCTTATTCTGTGCCAGTTATGCTAATCAACATAAATATATTATTCCCTAGAATTTTCATAAAACAGCATTGCAGGATAGATATTATTTATAGACATGGGAAAATGGAGGTTTAGAATAGTTAAGTAATCATTTGTGATCACACTACATTTTAGGGTGGGGGTTGGGATTTAAACTGGGATTTCTTGAACTCCATTTTGTGTAAATTAAACTACTTACCCCTATCAATAAAAGAAAAAGAGAAGTATAGAAACATATGAAGGTAAATAGTAAGAAAAACTGGAGAAATATACAATTCTTATCTTTATAATGTATTTGAAGGACAAAGGAATAATGTACTATCTACAGGAAGAAAACTGTATTTAGATAGAAAACAAGAGAATAGTAAGCACATGCTGATATTATTTAGAGATTATCATAGTTAAAAAATATCAATCAAATACTTGGATTACAATACATCATAGCCAAATAGATTACTCCCAAAGCTGCATTGTTTAAAATTAAGAAAAATAATTCATTAATATATATTACATCAGTAATAAATATACCCTCAATTGATGCAGAAAACATGATTAAATATAAACCATTTATAAGTATAATTTTTAAAGTTTAATAAAAACATATACTTAAATTAACCTAACAAAGATTATTTCTCGAGTGCATTAAGCAAATATATCCCTTTTCTTTTGGAGCTGGAGACACAAAGATTAAAATATAAATTTAATCACAAGAAATTGTGTGATCAAGAAATTCAGGGAAACACACATAGATAGCATAATCTTTTCTGATCTGACCAAAAAAATACTTGAAGCTAAAGAATGGGTAGAAATAATCTATGTGAAGATGAATAAAGCAAAGAGTTCAGCATTCCTAAAAGACCAGAAGTGGGTGAGATTATAGCATATTGAAGGAATCACATGTCTGGTATTTTTGAAAAATAAAGATTGGGGAGAGAGTGTGACAGTGGAAGTTGGAAAGACTAAAGAACTATATCTTGAGGATGACTGAAGATCATTTGAAATCAGAGGATATTTTGTATTCATTCATTCTTTGTCCTAGCTACTCATAATTACTATTAAAATGTCTGCAATGGGCTAGATTCTTCTATATAGGATACAGTAGGAAACACCAGAGAGTTTATGTTCTTAAAGAGGAAGATAATCTACAAACACCACAAGTAAAATTATGAGGAAGTCATAAGTACTATTAAAAAAATAAAGAAATGAGATAGAGCAACACAATTCAAACTTGAATTCTCATAAGAATCATCTAGGGGTGTTGTTAAAAATAGAGATTCTGATTTTTCAGTTCTAGAATCATGGTTGAAATTCCCATTTTTAACTGCTCCTCATCCTCACCCCCAGAGAATGCCAGTGCTGTACTGTTCACCACACTGCAAGGCAGGGAGACAGAGGTGAAGTGTGTTCAGAAGAGAACCTTCTGATGGATTAAATTGATACATCATAGAGTGCTAATGATGAATCCTCCAAAGTTAATGTCTATTTTTTTTCTATTTCCTGTTATAACAAAATACTATAAACTGTGTGTCTTATATGGAGCAAGTAGTAACTTATTTTTTTATCTGCTCTTCAGTACTATCATTTTTTTTGGAAAAAAATAGAATGATCTAGCAAATTTTAAAAAGTGAAAAAAATTAAATATTTTTCAATAAGTGAAGGAAGAATGTTATCTCAAAATAGTAACCAAGTTATTATTTAAAGTATCCAAAAACAGTTTTTCATGTGAAAATATAAGCACTGCTGTAATAATAGTTGGAGACACCAATATCTTACTTTCAATAATGAATAGAACAACAAGAACAATAAGGAAATAGAGGACTTGAACAACACTGTAAGTCTATTGTTAGTTAATATACACATACAAAATGACCTACCAAAACCCAGCAGAATACACATTATTTTCAAGAATGCACAGACATTTTCCAGAATAGAGCATATATTAGGCCACAAACAGGTCTTAGAACTGTCAAAAATGACAAAATCAGCACACTCTTAAACAACAGACCAATGAGAGGAAAATTAGCAAATAACTTCACAAGAAAATGAAGTTTAACATATCAAAATCTGCAGGGAAAGCAATACTGAAGGGAAATTTATAGCTGTAAACATCTACATTAAAAACAAATAATGCAAATGAATAAACTAATTATATATTTTAAGGAAACAGAAAAATATTAAACTGAACTGAAACGCAGGAGAAGAAAATAATTACTCAAACAGAAATTTTAAAAAATTGAAAGTAGGCAAAATAGGCATTAACTTCTATCAACAATGAAATGAAGGTAATTATTAACTTGAGGAGAAAAAATGTTGATGTCTCTATCTGAAAAAGGAAAAGGGGCTTGAATTATGGAACTTAAGTGCAATGAATTAACTTGCAACATTTCATTCACATGGAACAAACATTACAAAATAAAAATTATAGAAAAGGAAGTATAGCTGTTAAAAACAAATAGGCTTTACAATAAATAATAGTTAATATGTAAATTGATTTTCTGTTATTGAAATGAACCCATAGAAGAGAATAGACCTACAACAGGTTAAAAAGTCATAGAAAGAAAAATATATATAAATGTGATACTTTGAAAATGTGAAAGTAAATGCATCACTCTTACAAGTAGGCAGCAGAATTGTAGATAGAGAAGTTAAGAAAGAGTTGACAAATTGATATGCTTGTATTACAGAGTGGAGAGGTTATATGATTCAAGAAAATCATACATATTGAAAGAAAAAAGAAATTGAGCATAGCAAAGTTGTCTTAATATTCAAGGCTGTTATAACAAAATACTATAAACTCTGTGGCTTATATGGAGCAAGGAGTAACTTATTTTTTATCTGCTCTTCAGTTCTATCAATTTTTTGGAAAAAATAGAATGATTTAGCAAATTAAAAACTTAAATATTTTTCAATAAGTGAAGGAAGAATGTTATCTCAAAATAGTAACCAAGTTATCATTTAAAGTATCTAAAAGTATAGTTTTTCAGTGACTTATCAGTGTAGTGGTCTGGTAACCAGGCAGTGCCCCAAGCAGGAAGCTTTGAAAGTCTATGACTGTTAATGAGGAAGTTTGAT
The DNA here is from genome assembly GCF_021218885.2 of Marmota monax. Classification (NCBI taxonomy): domain Eukaryota; kingdom Metazoa; phylum Chordata; class Mammalia; order Rodentia; family Sciuridae; genus Marmota; species Marmota monax. Next base: position 1,952,500 of record NW_026694256.1, on the reverse strand, counting down.
AATTTTCCATCTTCAAACTGGAGACAATCAATCAACAAGTGAGCCAGCCCCTTTGGAGAAACCATTTCTCCTACTTACTTTATATTGTTTTTGAAGTTGTAATCAATGCTGACCTTTATCAATGGAAACTAAAAAAGATCAAATATTAAAGTTAAAAAACAAAAGTAACCACTATTATCATATAACATGATGCATATATGGAAGAGAGAAATGAATTAAATTTGAAATTAGCTTAATCAAATATAGTCAAAAATGTCACAGATGCATCATGTTCAAGAGTACTCATTCAGATCAGCCACCTTTACTAATATACAGGATGAGGAGAATAACAGCATCTTAAATAAGAATATAAATCTATAGGAGGGAAAGAAACAAAGCTACAGCACTAAATGTTCTGAAATAGTTGCCTGCATGTACTTTCTCAACTCTGACATCCTTGGACCCCACCAGCCACTGATTTCTAACTCCACTTTGGCTGCATAATCCAAATACACATTTCTCATGAATTATTTTGTTAAACCTCTCAGGTAAACCATGCTTAGTTTAAAAAGAATTATTATTTATTGCCTTTATAACACATCTTCCAACATTTCTTCCTACTTCCCTGTCTGATTTTCTCTATGCGTTTGCTGTCTCTTCTTCCTCTACTCTGTTTTAAATACAGAACTTATTAAAGTTCATTTCTTAGTCTCCTTTTCTTATCATTGCACAAAATCATTTCACTTTCTTCCACAGTATAAGTTTCTGCCTTCATATAGATGGGCTCCCAAAATACTATAGCACCAGCCTATACTTCTATTATTAGGACAACTTCACTTGGATATTCTTCATATACCCTGAGTGCCTCATTTCACATGGTGGGATTTATAATCTCTTCAACTCTATATATCATGACCCCAACATCAATCCACTTATGCCAATCAAGGTTCACAGTATGATATTTGATTCATTTTTCTCTTTTCCTTCATTTATATAATCAATTGTTCTATTTAAATATTATTAAAAAATTCTAAATGAATTCTAAATTCTTCCTGAATGAACATTGTTTTCCTAAGTATATGTGCAATTTATTAGTTCTTTATTTTTAAAACGCTAGTTACATCACTACCCTCTTTCGCATGTATTATTACCCCCTTCTCCAAATTGGTTTTCCTCTCCCATATTGATCCCCTTACACACTTTTTCGACAAGCAACAATATCTAACTTTTAATATACTTATCTCACTATGTTGCCCTCCTACTTAAAACAGTTCAATAGCTCATCATCCTCCTTAGGAAAAAAAAATGCTAAATTTAAAATGGATTAAGACTATCTGGTGCCCACGGTTTCATTTTAGCTTTACTTTCCAACATGCCTCTTGGAGTTAATCATGCATTCATACTGAGCATCTTTAACTCTCCTGAAAGGGCCATCTACTTTTTCTTCTACATTTCAGCATGCTGTTTGCTATGCTCAGAGTACTCTTTTCTCTATTCTGCTTTGACAGTTATTCCTATTCATTCTTTAGGTCTCATTTTAAATTCCACTTCGTTGATTATATAAAGTTGCAGTTGATCTTTTTACAAATTTCTGCAGTAGATCCCACTTTCATTATTACCTGTATTATAATTGTGTCTCCTGCTAAATTGGAAGCACTTAAATGGCAAGAGCTCTATTTGTTTTGTCTGCTTCATTTTTTCTGCTTAATGCCACATCAAACTGGGCACTTATTGGGCATTCAACCTTGCTTTCTGCTTTATAGAGAATTAATTTTCTTAATTTCTCCAACTTTCACCTATAGAAATTTGCGTCTGCAGTAACCTCTGTCATTTTCTTTATTAAAGAAAAACTCAAATTGTCTGACTTGTTTGTTTTTTTCTTCATAGTCGAAGTTAAATGTGTGTATCATTGTTCTCAAATTCTAACTAGACATTAACTATGTTTTCAACAACTTTATCCTTTATAGTAGATAACTATACATTAGAATACAAATTGTTCAAATTGTCTTGCTAATTAAAAATATATGCTTGTGCTGGGCATGGTGGTTCAGCCTAAACTCCCAGTAGCTTGAGAGGCTGAGGCAAAGGATGGTGAATTCAGAGCCTGCTTCAGCAACTTAGTGAGGACCTAAGCAGTTCAGTGATACCTGGTCTATAAATAAAATATAAAATAGGGATGGGGATGTGGCTCAGCCATAAGTGACCCTGGGTTCAATTCTGGGTACAAATACATTATATATTTGTGATCCTCTATTTTCCTTAAGGAGATTTCTCCAGATTAAAATCATTTGATGACTTTGCATTGCCAAACAACAACAACAAAACTAAATATTTTGTAATAGGACATAATGAGTCACTTGAAACAAAATAAATTCATAGTAGATTTACTCTGCCTCTTTCATCATCTGTGCACTGGTTAAAGAATATCTTTCCCTATAGCATGTTGTTTTTAAGTCCTTTGGATATAGACTGAGGAGAGGGTTAGCTGGGTCAAATGGTGGGTGGTTCCATTCCCAATTTTCCAAGAAATCTCCATACTGCTTTCCATAATGGCTGCACCAGTTTGCAGCCCCACCAGCAGTGTATGAGTGTACCTTTTCCCCCACATCCTTGCCAACACTTATTGTTGTTTGTGTTCAGAGTAGCTGCCATTCTGACTGGAGTGAGATGAAATCTTAGAGTAGTTTTGATTTACATTTCTCTAATTGCTAACAATGATGAATATTTTTTCATATATTTGTTGACTGATTGTATATCATCTTCTGAGAAGTGTCTGTTCAGGTCCTGAACAATTCACAATAGCTACTGTGGAACCAACCTAGATGCTCTTCAATAGATGAATGGATAAAAAAAAATGTGGCATATATACACAATGGAACATTGCTCAGCAATAAAAGAGAATAAAATCATGGCATTTGCTGGTAAATGGATGGAGTTAGAGAAGATAATGCTAAGTGAAGTTAGCCAATCCCAAACAACCAAATGCTGAATGTTTTCTCTGATATAAGGAGGCTGATTCATAGTGGGGTAGGGCGGGGGAGCTTGGGAGGAATAGGCAAACTCTAGATATGGCAGAGGGGTTGGAGGGCAACGGAGGTGGCATGGGGTTATAAATGATGGTGGAATGTGATGGACATTATTATCCAAAGTACATGTATGAAGACACAAATTGATGTGAATATACTTTGTATACAACCAGAAGTATGAAAAAATTTGTTTTGTATGTGTAATAAGAACTGTAATGCATTCCACTGTCATATATAATTTTTTAAAAAAATTAATTAAAAAAGAACATCTTTCCAAAATTCATATCCTCCTGAACTTCAGAATGAAATTCCTTGGGTCACATAGATGTCAACAGGTCAAGTGAGATTGTACTGGAGTAGAGTAGGTGCTAATTCAGTTACTGGCACATTAAATAAACAAATAAGGGAAATTTGAGCAAGTGACATGCACACAGGGAAGACAATGTGAAGACAGAACTGTATATGAGGACAGAAAGCAAGACTGCGTGACGCATTTACAGGCCCAGAAATGACAAGGATTTCTGGAAAGTGTCAGATGATGGAAGAGGCAAAATGGATCCTTCCCTAGGGTCTTCAGAAAGGATGTGGTTCTTTTGATGCCTTGATTTCAGACCTCCAGCCTCCAAATTATGAGAAAACGACTTTGTTTTGTTCTAACCCCCGTGGCTAGTTGTATTTTGTAAGGCAGCCCTAGAAACTAATACAGCATGGAAGTCAGGTCAAAAACCTTAATAGTTGTTTGTTACTTAATTCCAAATCTGTTTGTTAACCATTCATAAATTTCAGTTTTTTAAATACAGAGGATAGAGTTTTATACAATTTTATTCATAGTATAAGGTGAATCACCTTCATTTTGATGTTACCTGAATTAACAAATTATATTTGGGATTATGTGTTGTCAAACAAAGCCTAATAATATGTTTACAGCTAGTGAGAATCACTGCAGTCACCAACTGAGATCTACTTTTTCCTTGTAAAGGTAGCTTTTGATGTAGGTTATTGATTTTGAAAGGGCGTTGGGAGATCACAGGAACTGGCACCCTAAAACAACAACAAAAAATCAATCTACATTGTTGCTTTGTGCTGCCTTTTTTTGTCACTATTGGTAAGAACCCTGATACATTTAGAGTTCCTAGGAGATGGCTAGGTTGTATGTTAGGCAATCTCACCAATCAAGAAAGCCACTATTTACTGCAGGACCTCAGGAGTCTACTGAGATATAAAATGCTTTTCACTTACCTTGTCTATTGGGGGTGGGGCGCAATTGATCTGTTTAGTTTAAAAGCATGATGTCTTAATTTCTTTTCCTGTCATTGTTCCATTATCTTTCAGTTACTAATAAATGGAAATGCATTTTGCACATACATACATGCAAGCACATGAACACACACACACACCAACACATTTTATCTCATAAATAAAAAAGAAACATCCAATCATTTAATTATATTTATCCACTGAGACTGTAAGTTATGTTAATTTACATTCAAAAGGAGAAGGCGGAAAATTCCCTGAGAAGTAAAATAATGCTTACTTTTGCTAATTCAGTAAAGCAGAACAGTGAGATAAGACAGTGATATTTTTTTCTTTTTACATTATTTGTATTTCTGAAGGTTAGTGGATTTTCTTGGCGGGGGGCGGGGCACAATCTCTTGGTGATATTTTGGTTTGGAGACTCAATGCTAAAAATCATGAAAACTTGGTGAGAACCAGGACAGTACCTGACAGAGTAAAAAGGTCACCATTCATACCTCATCCTCTTTTACAAACTCAGAGGCCTCTGGAGTGCACTTTAGGAAAAACTTGTCAGAAGAAAGAGCATGGAAGTAACCCTTGATCAGAGCTATAACTGTGATCATCATAATTGCACTGCTGAAACTAATGAAAAATTATATTAGAATTTATCCTTGAAATATTCATAGCAAAGTAAAATGTTCCTTGCATTCTGTTAACCATTAGTCTCAGAAAAAGTACTGTCGGAGTAGATGTCAACTTTACTCTTTTTGTGTGTGATGTATGTGCTAAGTTAATATATATATTTAACAATCCAGACACAGCAATTACAGAGATGGGCAAATCAAAAGATATTTCAGAGTATATGATATTATAATGCAAATGCTATATTTTTTTCTGATATTTTTATTGTAAGGAGAAACTAATTCATTGCTGTTGTGAGTGTAAGGCCAATATTGTTGGTATGATGGACATTTTAAGCTCCCCAGTTCACTTCCACTTTAAAGCAGACTCCTCTAGGGATCAGGTAAGAAATCTGACACTACCTAGATCCCTGAAGAAGAAAATACTTCAGCTGGTGAGCAGGGCATGTCCAGGCATATTTGTGAGAACATGATGACCTTGTAGCTGCCAATGTCTTTCCCATAGAAGAGAGATGGCAAAAACTACCCTGACAACACCACAGTGATGAAGAAACAAAGAAAATTAAGGACAAACAAAATAATTTCAATCTGATTCACAATGAGATTTACTTTATCATTGAGCTTTGGAGTCAAAAGAACTTGAAACAAGAAAAAGTTGGCAAGATAATTTATTTGTGGGATCTGGTATACCCAATGGCATAAGGAAAATTGCACATGCAGCTCATACCAGGAAGTCTTCTAGCATTAAAATGAGCAGTAATTGGATGTTTCACATGATTCCAGCACCTCTGTCGCTCTCTTTCCAGATAAAAAAAAAGATTTTCTTCACATCAAAGTTGATTTGTTTTTTCTCTTTTCTTTCCAGATTTATTAAATAGTTATTTTCTGACCTATTTATAGTCTGTGTTCCATTGTGTCTTTTGTAAACTCAGTTTCTAGAGAATGTTTTTCATTTTTCATGGTTTTTAAAAACTAATCAATTTGCCTTGTATAATTTTTAGAAAATGAGGTTTCTTTTGGTGATAATGTGTCTTTTCTCACTTTTCCTCTTTAGTCTTCTCCAATTACAGTATTGCTCGATTTCCAGAGCACTAAACTGCCCTTCTCACTGGTTTATCTCTTTTTTGTATGGTTTCTTATTGAAACTCCAGGAAATGCTCTACTCAAAAAGTTCGACCTTTAGCTCAGATATTTTCATAATCTCCAGTTCATACCATCATTCTAAAGGACATGTACTAAAGATCAATTCTATGATTTTTTAACTTTACAGTGGTTTATCCTATCAATCACTTCATTTGAAAAAACTTCAACGTCTTCTCCATATGATACATTATGATAAGCTCTTTTAACAAAAGGCAATATATATGAGTATTATTTAGACATACAGAAAAATAAAATCCTGTCATTTACTACAAAACTGATGGAATTAGAAAACATTATATTAAGTGAAATATGTTGGACACAGAAAGATAAATACCATATGTTTTCTCTCATATGAGAAAAATTTTAAAAATGTATCCTGAATATAGAATAATGATTACTCGTGATTGGGAAGGGGCATAAAAATAGGCTAAATTTGATCACAGCAAGATGTATGCATGCATTGAAATATCACACTAAATCCTAATTCATATGTACAATAAATACATATAAATATAAAAGAGAAGGGAAGGGAAGAAGAGAAGAACAAAAAGAAATATAAGGACATCACAATTTTTTCTGATGATCACACTGTGGAGAATACTCAACTATCTTCTCCATTCCATAGCAGACTGATCTGGCTTTCAAAAGTCAGCACTTATTTTTCTAGAACTTTCTCTAGCAGCACACTTGTCTTCTGCCTTGCCTATACAACATAAGATGTGCCAGAGAATAGAAGCACATAGAAACAGCATTCAAGCAATGGTGGGTGGAAGTTGGTATATATCAACATACCAACTCCATTTTCCTTTAGGTGTGGTAATTCCAGGACTTCTCTTTCTTACTATTTATTATAAGTCCCCAGTGAAAATAAGATTTTACTGCTTATAGCAGAGACTTGCTTTATAACATTCTTTTAATTGGCTGTTTTCTCTTCCCTCTCTCAATTCTTGTCTCAGTGTAGCATCCTCCAGAAACAGAAGCAGAGACAAAGAACTAAAATACACATTATTTATTTGAGAAATGCAAGGATCATTGGAAGTAGAATGAATAACAGAAGGAAATGAGCTATTCAAGTGTGTCTTACTAAGTTGTTAACAACAAGTATGTCTGGTTGAAGAAGGACTTGTGTCCTCCAAAAGAAGGATGTGCTGGAATTATGTATCAACTTCTATAAGTTATTAATTAAGGGCATCTGGGGTGCATTTATCTTCCTGGTATTTCCATCCTGCCAATCACACAAGCAAAGTGATATACATATTAAGAAAACACTTCTGAGGCTGGGGTTGTGGCTCAGCGGTAGAACACTCGCTTCCCAAGTGTGAGACCCTAGGTTCGATTCTCAGCACCACATAAAAATAAATAAACAAAATAAAGATATTGTTCCCATGTAAAACTAAAAAATTAATTTTAAAAAAAGTAAACATTTCTGCATGGAGATGCAGACATTGGCCTCTGAAAATCAGAACAAATATGTTGAAACAAGAGGATTTAAGGATATTGAGCAATGTACTATCTGCTATCTTCCCCACTTTCATACCTGAGATTATTTCTAATAAACTACAACTCCTGGTTTTTGTTTCAGCAGTAGCTCTTGCAGGATCCCAAACTGAGATAGCCAATTTCAGTTGTAAAGACAAACAAGTTGCCCAAATCTGAGAAATGTTAACATACATATGCAAGAAACATGTTTTGGAGGGCAAAATATTTAGGGAATGTCTCCCAGAAAAGATAAAGATTGACATTAGGGCCAATAAAAGTAAAGGAGAGAAAGATGAGAAGAAGATGGCTAGTGAAACATCAAGGGCAGGGTAGCCAGAGATTTCTGATTCAGGTAGAGGTCGTAAGGTTTTGTGTCTATATTTACAGAGTTAAAACAATAATAATGCCAATTTAAAATGAGTCCAATTTTTAAAATCACATGCAATTCTGAATTCTTAAAAATATAAATGGTAATTTATCTGTATTCTAAATGACTTGTCAGTATGTAACACTTATTTGTGCTACATGTGTGCATATTTTGTTATATTTTCATTGGTGATTAATGGAATTATTAACATAGAAGTTAATTTGAAGAATCCATAAGTTGTCTACTGCTGAGGTACATATGCTGGTTTCAAAATTTTGTAACAGTTTAGAATGATTTGAGATTTCTTCTGGTAAAATTTATGTCTTCAATTCCTGTAGTGCTTTATATTCCTACATTTAAATAGTGGATTTGTGATAAGTATTCAAATACTGTACATGTTACATGAGATTTATATAAAAGTATCCAACTTTGAGAGTTATTATAAGCAATATTATTTTTAAATTTCAAATTCCATTTTATCATTGCTGGTGTATAAAAATGTAATTAAAATATGTACATTGAAAACATATTTTAAGTAATGTTTTAGAAAGACCCTTTCTTTCTTACCTTCCTTCCCCTTTCTTTCTCTTTTTCTAGATATCTAGGTTTTTCTACAAAAATTTCTTATCATCTATGAATAGGAAGAGTTTTGTTGGTTTCTTTCTGATTTTTAGGCCTTTTATTTTATTTTTCTCTTTATTTCACTGGATGGCACTTCCAATATTAGTTTGAGGTAAGGGAGATAGGAGGCATTCTTGCTTCTTACAGATCTTAGAGGAAAATGTTCATTACCAATAATTTTTACAATAACTACGTTTATTGTAGTTATTCTTTATTATGTTTAATAAGTTCCTTCTAGTTATAGCTTGTGTAGACTTTTATGTTTTTCAGGAATAGAGGGTGAATTCTGTCTCAGGAGTTTCTGCTCTAATTGGCATTATCATATGATTTGGGTTTCATTTCTGTTAATATGGCAAGTTACATTGATTCACTTTCAAATATTGTACTATCTCACCATTCTTAGGATAAACTTAATTTGTTCACATACAATTCTGGATTCCTTTCACTAATATTTTTGAGAGTTTTGTGTCTATACTCATGAGAATTACAGCATGTAGTTTTATTTTATATTTTTGTCTTTTTTGCTTTATAAGTTAGAGTGTATAGTTATATAATTAGGGTGTATATTACTGCACTACAAATTATCACAACTTTAATGCCCTAAAACAATACCCATTTATTACCTGAATTGTTTTGTTGCTGTAGTTGTTTGATAAGAGCAAGGTTTTAGTCAGAAGTGTGGGCATAGCATAACTGAGCTCTTAGGATTTAAGCAGACTAAAATTATGGGAGGTGTCAGATGGGCTGTAGTCTTATCTGAAATTTTGGTTCCTTCTTTAAGTTGCATTAATTATTAGAAAAATCAATTTACTTTCAGTTGTGGAATTTATGAAGGGTATATCTACATGTACAACAGAAAAAAGTGCCTTTGACATATCATTTAATGGCCTATCTGATTAGCTCTGGCCAACTCAGGATAGATTCCCTTTTGATTACTTCAATGTTAAGAGATTAGTAACCTGTTCATGGTAGTGTTATTTTACCATATTCACAGTGCATGCTTTATACACTCTAAGTTTTTTAGCAGCATTACTAGGCAATACAGGGAGATACCTTTAACAAATGCAAATTTTAATAAAGTCAAAGAGAATGTGTCTGGATTAAGGTTTAAAAAGAGAATTTATAATGTCATTAATTTATTATAGGCCAACATACAAAACTATTTTTCCTTTTCAAAATATATATGAATGCAATTAATTTAGTAACATTTTTATCATGTTACATAATTATTTTGGTATGTGTTTTCTTTCTGTTTCTTACAAGCATGATTATGTATACGACTTTCAGGAAAATTTTACTGCTGATTTCCTTTTCTTTGTATTAAAATTTATCTCATTTCATGATTATTAATGGAAAATATTTTTTTATTAATAGAGGATAACAAATTAGCAAACAATTGCATTTCAGGATTCTAAAGTACAAAGGCTGCCTAGCACAATGGTACACACCTGTAATCCCAGTGGCTCAGGAGGCTGATGCAGGCTGATCACAAGTTGAAAGCCAGCTTCAGTAACAGCGAGGTGCCAAACAACTCAATGAGACCCTGTCTCTAACAAAATTACAAAATAGGGCTGGGAATGTGGCTTAGTGCTTGAGTGCCCCTGAGTTCAATCCCTGGTACCCGAAAAGAAAAAAATAAGCAGTCTGTATTAGAGCAAAAATATTAGTATAGGAGAGATATTTTTGAGGAGTTGACATTAGTAGAAAACATCAAGTAGTTGGTCATCTTAAGAGATGATTATTATTTACCTCTTGGCATTATAAATACATTAATAAAAGGAACATTGAAAGCAAAACAAACAAAAGGAGTAACAAATAATTCCAAAGAAAACAACAAGAAGAAAAGCATAATGATATAAGTGTAGCTATCTGTGAATGGTGCCTGCATGTATGTAATAATATACTACAAGTATATTTATGTTACCAAAAGGTATAACTTCTGTGGCATATGAATCTGATGTATTCATCAATTTATATCTTCCTTGGTGCATGAAAATAATAAACATCCCACTGTCCTTGATTCTATGTACAGCAAGTGATTATATCTGACCATTGGATTGTGGAAAGAAGTGATTATAAAACTTCCAGATATTTTCTACAATATCTCAAAATCTCCTCCACCTTGATTTTCCCTCACATGTGGCAGATACAAGCCTCTACTATAGAGGTCTTTGACACAGTACTTAGTTTGGAGCTGTTATATCCTTGAGCATTCATGAAAGGAGAAATTCCCAAAGGATTGTACAATCAAGAAAAACTACATTAGATTTCAACTGAAAAATAAATGTGTATTAAGTTACAAAACTCTTTGATTATTTATTATCATATAAATGTTGGGATTCCTGAGTCTAAATTGCACTGCAAGAAGAAAGTAAGTACAATGACTCAAAAGAGTAGGTATTTATTTCTCACATAAAGTACAAATGAAGGTGAGAGAAGTGGGATGATATCTATTCTCTCCAACCAATTTATATATATATATAATTCATATATATATATGAATTGGCTCACATGAATATTGAGGAGACTGGGAAATCTAACATGCAATGTGGGCCGGCAGGCTGAGTCCCACTGCTAGAGTTCCAGTGGAAAGACCTATTACTAGAAAATTCCCTCCTGATCTGAGAGGCCAGTCTTTTTGTTCTACTAAAGTATAAAGGGCAATTTGTTTATTCAAAGTTTACCAATTTAAACACATATCATCTAAAAGTACTCTCCAAGTTAAAACAAAATTACATATTATGTTTATTTTTCCTTTCCAGGATCATGGCAGAAGTGTTTTCAACTGTTGTTTGTGTTTGTTTGTTTGATTTAATCTACTGAAAGAGCCTTAGGAGAAGGAGAAGAAGTAGAAGTTAAAGAAGGAACAGGATTATTGATAAAATAATTTTCCTGAATTATGTACAAAGTTCAGATGGAGACAATAATCTTTGTCAAAAGATAAACTTCATCTGCTGAGAAGAGAGAAAACTCTAGTTCTCTATATTTCTACCCAATTTCACTCTCCAACCTCCACCCCAAAAATGACATCATCAATATCTAAAATAGTACAATCTTTTTGTTAAACTTCACAACATATCCTCCTTCCCCATTCACTCTCGGCATCAGCAGCAGAATTACTGATCCCTCATTTCTACAACTCTGTTAGTGGTCAGATCAAAAATAAAGAATAAATAAGTAAAATATTATACAAAGCTGGCAAGTTTATAAATTCTCAAATACTTCTCAGTTATTATTTCAACATTCTTCTTTATTTTAATTCCCTCCTAAATTTGGTCTCCTAAGTATTGTTGGGTATAATTTTTTAAAAAAATTTGTTAATTGGATTCAGTACAAAGTCATAATGTTTATCTTTATCCAGGCATCAGTGAATATTAGAAGCAAATTTCGGGAACCAAAGGTGATATCAGCATTCAACTTTGTTTTCATATAATTTCTTCTTTCCTGTACACAAACTTGATTTAACTTACACATCGATTTCCTGAAATTGTACTACTTCCAATGATCTTGTGGCACAGTCAATAATCTTTCCTCTGAATCCATACTCCTCAGTCTCTGCAAGATTTCATTATGTCGATCATATCCTTTTTGAAATGATCTCATGTCTGGTTTATATTACTTTTTTGTTCTGTTTCCCCAAACTTCAAAGATGAATCAAAATATTTCTCAAAGTTTGATTTGTTTTTTTCAAAGTACATTTTATAAATGAGATGTTTTTCTTTTGTACTCACAGTTTCACATGGAAAATGAGAGGAAAAGATAATGGCTTTTTATCTTGGCCAACTCTTAACAAGGCTTTAAAAGTGAATATTCTTCAAAAGATGTTATTTTCACTAGCTAGCTAGCTAGCTTGGATATTTTGAGCCATTTGGAAATAATATTATAGAAAACATTACTTAGTAAAAATGAAAGGACTATACTACTTTGATATCTAATGAAGGAAATATAACTGGTTTATCAACGAAGAAGACAAAAGTTGATATAGTTAAAACTAGTGAATAGAATTATATGTATGCAGCTAGGGCTGAAATTAAAGAACTTATAAAACACAGGTAGTTTTAGTCTTAAAATCAGCAAAAAGGAAAGTGTTTTGCAAAATTGAGGCTATCTCTAACTTGGACAGCAAGGAGACTGACTATAATAATTATCATGCATATAAAGTTTCCTTATAAGAAATAGAATAATAAACTAAGTTTAAATCACAAAGGAAGGTTTCAGGCACAAAATAAATTAAAACTTCAATTTCTCTGTAAAGGTCATTAAATGGGAAGAAGAATTAATGAGAATTTATTTTTTTAAATAGAAGACTATTCCTTCAGTGTTTTATTAGCCAGGATTGATACCAATTTATATGATCTGGAGTAAACACCAGTCAAGGAGTTGAACTGTACAAGTTCTTAAAAAAAAATTAATGCTATGTGCTAAGAGCCAAGGGGACCATAATGAACTCACAAACAACAGGGTTAGGATACACTAAGAGAATAATAACCACTGGAACAGACATTAAAGCATTATTATAAAGAAACATTCCTTTCTTTCTGTATCAATTTTCAGAATATATCGAAAATACATGAAAACTCCTATGCAGATATTTGGGATAGATAAAGACTTGAAAACATCAGAAAGGAATCAAAATTTTTAGGTCAAATTTTTTAGGCCTTTTATTGAGAAGATTATGTCACTAAGAGGCAAGCTCTTTATGTAAATTTTATATCAAAGTTTGGTTAAATCGTCACTAATAATCTCATTGCAGAAACATTGTATGGGGATGGAGAAAGAGAGATTGTAAGTAGATTGTTATTATTCACTTTTATTTCATAATATTGTTTGTTTGTTTTTTCCTACTGGCAAGTATACAGAAGGAGAAGTTCACTTCTCCGTCTTTGCATAACAGTTTGAAAGAGAATTACATCATTGACCTAGAGGTGAAAAACACTGTCTCGTGCTAGCTCAAACCTTTGGTCTATCAACACACTAACAATATTATTCTTGACAGAGATCCAATGAATTTTAAATTTGGTCTCTATAAACCATTTATAGCTATAAGCAATCCTCACAGGCATCCTTATTCTGTATTATAAATCCTTCTGGGCCAGATTTTTTATTCTGTCTCCATTTCATCAACATGTGAAAGAAGTTGAATATCAATTTCTTTTAAAATTTTTTGTCCCTAGACACATGTAACCATATTCAATAAAGAGTTTGCTAGAAAAAGTAAAAGTTATTCACAATCAATTGTCCCTATTGTACCAAGCAAATTCAGTTGAGACTGCAATGATGGACACTTTACAATGAGAAAGGAAATACATTGCCTGAATGTTTTAGAATTTAGCCTGAGTACACCTTCTCAGAGAATATAAAATGCTAGAACTCTAAGCAATACAACGCTTTGAATAAATTTCAGAAATTTTTACAAAGAGGAAAACATGCCATTTTGAAGGATGACTCTTTTGTTTTTGCCATAACTAGAATCGAACAACCTTAAAAGGAAGAACTTGTTTTGAGGCTAAAAAGTTCTTTATAGTAAAATAATATCTCCCAGAGTTGAAAGCTAAAGTCCAAGAGGGAGAGTAAAGGAAACCACAATGACCTCAATCAGTCAATGCTGCACTTATGCCATATTTTTTTTAATTTAATCATACACTAAGAATAAAAGATGTAAAACCTGATTAGAAAAAAAAAAAAAAAAACTATCTCCTTAGTGAGAATTCCTATAATAATCTCATGTTATATTCTAACTTTAGAGATTAAATTTCATTTTAAATTTTGTCTCCAAAATGTAGATAGCTTTCAATAATTTGTCCTTCACATTGTCATTTAATTTTTATGCAAATAATTATTGAAAGACACACTAAATACCTTGCATATGTAAAACTGATCTAGACTTCAACAGGTAGAGCAAATCAATACTTGATGTGACTCTAGGAAAAAAAAGGAAGGATATTAGGAAAAGTAAACCAATAAAATGATTGAGTTATAAAGTAAAATGTAAACTTTCAATGAGGTTATACACAGAAAAAAATATAGATTGATTCCCATAAGTGTTCAATTGCACATTTGTAATGATTCCATAGTTTCTTCTAAATGTTTGGAGATAAATTTGAATTATTTTGGGCATCACAACAAAAAATAACTTGAGTTACTTATACATATCTCAAGTGTCTTAACAAGGTATGCACACATTATACCATTTTTATAATAGTATAATGTTATACCAGATGCTACTAAAAAGCACACAACAAAAAATGGAGAAATAAAAAGAAAATTCTCTCTTTCAACAGGGAGATTTGTAACAATAGTAATTTTACCCTCCTACTTGGCTAGGCTATGGTGACCAGTTGTTTTTTCAAATACCACTCTAGACTTTACTGTGAAGGTGTCCTGAAATATAACTGGCAATTAAATGAGTAGGCTGAGTAGAGCAAATTTATTTCCATGATGTGTATAACCCATGATGTGAGGTCTCTTTGAAGGCCTCAAGAGAAAATTCTGAGGTCCCCCCTTTAAGGTTTCTGCTTTCAGAATGCTTGGAGACTTAAGATGGTGATATCATTTCTTCCCTGGGTCTCCATCTTGCTGGCCAGCTCTGAAGATTTTGGATGTCATTTACCCACAATCATGAGTCAATTTCCTTGACATAAATCTCCCTCTCTCTCTTTCACTACTATGCACCATGATCATTATATTGGTTCTGATTCTCTAGAAATCTCTCACTAATGCAGGACATCATTCATAAATTTTGAACTCTCTATGCTCTCTTTTCTTGCTATTCCTAATTATATGGACTCTCACTTGCTTTTATATGTTTATAAATATTCAAAGATCAAATTTTCAGGATGCGACATTCCTAGAGAGCTTTATTAAAAAATTATTGTTGAGGGCTGGGGATATAGCTCAGTTGGTAGATAGAATGCTTGCTTCACATGCACAAGACCCTGGGTTTAATCCCCAGCACCACAAAAAAAAGATTATTTATTGAAAATAGATTAACATAGGAATTGTTTCAGCAGCAACAAAAATGGTGGTAAATAAGACAAACCTTCTGTTTTTATGGCATTCCCACTCTTAACATAGATTGTTTAGGAACTCTTGAAAAATCATTAAGTTTTTTTTTTTTTTTTGGTTTTGTTGTTCTTTATTTTTTTTAATTTTTTATTGTTGGCTGTTCAAAACATTACATAGTTCTTGATATATCATATTTCACACTTTGATTCAAGTGGGTTATGAGCTCCCATTTTTACCCCATATACAGATTGCAGAATCACATCAGTTACACATCCATTGATTTACATATTGCCATACTAGTGTCTGTTGTGTTCTGCTGCCTTTCCTATCCTCTACTATCCCCCCTCCCCTCCCCTCCCCTCCCCTCCCCTCCCCTCTTCTCTCTCTGCCCCCTCTACTGTCATTCATTTGTCCCCCTTGTATTATTTTTCCCTTTCCCCTCACTTCCTCTTGTATGTACTTTTGTATAACTCTGAGGGTCTCCTTCCATTTCCATGCAATTTCCCTTCTCTCTCCCTTTCCCTCCCACCTCTCATCCCTGTTTAATGTTAATCTTCTTCTCATGGTCTTCGACCCTACTCTGTTCTTAGTTACTCTCCTTATATCAAAGAAGACATTTGGCATTTGATTTTTAAGGATTGGCTAGCTTCGCTTAGCATAATCTGCTCTAATGCCATCCATTTCCCTGTAAATTCTATGATTTTGTCATTTTTTAATGCAGAGTAATACTCCATTGTGTATAAATGCCACATTTTTTTTATCCATTCCTCTATTGAAGGGCATCTAGGTTGGTTCCACATTCTTGCTATTGTGAATTGTGCTACTATGAACATCGATGTAGCAGTGTACCTGTAGCATGCTCTTTTTAGGTCTTTAGGGAATAGACCGAGAAGGGGAATAGCTGGGTCAAATGGTGGCTCCATTCCCAGCTTTCCAAGAAATCTCCATACTGCTTTCCAAATTGGCTGCACCAATTTGCAGTCCCACCAGCAATGTACAAGTGTACCCTTTTCCCCACTTCCTCGCCAGCACTTGTTGTTGTTTGACTTCATAATGGCTGCCAATCGAACTGGAGTGAGATGGTATCTTAGGGTGGTTTTGATTTGCATTTCTCTGACTGCTAGAGATGGTGAGCATTTTTTCATGTACTTGTTGATTGATTGTATGTCCTCCTCTGAGAAGTGTCTGTTCAGGTCCTTGGCCCATTTGTTGATTGGGTTCTTTATTCTCTTATTGTCTAATTTTTTGAGTTCTTTGTATACTCTGGATATTAGGGCTCTATCTGAAGTGTGAGGAGTAAAGATTTGTTCCCAGGATGTAGGCTCCCTATTTACCTCTCTTATTGTTTCTTTTGCTGAGAAAAAACTTTTTAGTTTGAGTAAGTCCCATTTGTTGATTCTAGTTATTAACTTTTGTGCTATGGGTGTCCTATTGAGGAATTTGGAGCCCGACCCCACAGTATGTAGATCGTAGCCAACTTTTTCTTCTATCAGACGGCGTGTCTCTGATTTGATATCAAGCTGCTTGATCCATTTTGAATTAACTTTTGTGCATGGCGAGAGAAAGGGATTCAGTTTCATTTTGTTGCATATGGATTTCCAGTTTTCCCAGCACCATTTGTTGAAGATGCTATCCTTCCTCCATTGCATGCTTTTAGCCCCTTTATCAAATATAAGGTAGTTGTAGTTTTGTGGATTGGTTTCTGTGTCCTCTATTCTGTACCATTGGTCCACCCGCCTGTTTTGGTACCAGTAAAACAACTATATATAAAATGTTATCCAATGTTAATAATAGCTTATAACAAAAGTTTCTTAATAAAATTAAATTGCTTCTAGTAGACGTGGATTTTTTTTCATGAAAGCATTAATTATTTGAAACTTTCATCTAATATTTAACATCCATAACAAATACTTGATATAATCAACTTAGAAAAGATTTATTTTGGACACAGTTTTAGAGTTTTCAGTCCATGATTCCTCGGTCTTATTGCCTTTACAAGTGTATGAGGCAGCACATCACTGTGAGAGCCTGAGCAAAACCACTCACCTCATCATCAGAAAGCAAAAGAGAAGACAAAGAAAGGGCAGAGGCACTATTCCCCTGCAAGGTCATGTTCCCAGAGATCTGAAGATCTCCCAATAGGCACCACCACTTAAAGGTTCCACAACCTTCCAATGGTGCTGTGCAAGAGACCAAATTTCATTTCAGTCCAGATTATTGCACATATGAAACTATGAGCATAATATAATTGTTTCATTAATTCATTCTTTTCTAGACTTATTTAATTGATTTATCTCTTGTCATGTCCAAAAAGCATTTTTAGGACAGTTTGAATAGAGGCAAAGCAACTGTAATTGTAATTTATGCAGTCAATAGTGTGAAACTCAAAAAAAAAAAAAAAAGAAAGAAAACTAGATAGAGAAACCATTTTTTCCTTATTAAAATTTAAACTTGAATTCTGCTTTTTAACAAGAAATCATTCATTTTAAGTGGTTTTATAAAGTAGTTGCATTTCTAATTCACATTCTAGTTCCTAGCTGCTATTTCTTCCCCTAATTGAGGACTTCATTATTTCTCATTAGGATTATACCAACAGATTCTGAACACATCCCAACACCTTCCACCTCTGCTACCTTAAAATCAGTCTATCTACCTAGATGAATATGTAATTCCTTTATTCAAAAATTTCCAGCAATTTCAAATCTCAAACACAGCAAATCTCAGATATCTCCACTCTCGATCTGAGCCCTTTACATCTAAATCTACAGACCCAGAATAATGGCAATAATTCCTTTAATCTTATGTTCATCTCTCTGCATATATATAGCTTACTTATAGTGCTTTGTATACATTTAGATTAAATCATCACTTGGATCCTTTATATATATATTTGTTCAAATTCCTCTTCTGAATAATCACTTTTAGTTAAAATACAATGTATTCTTCAAGATATGGTTCAAAATATAGTGTTCCAAAAAGTGTCCTCAGTTCTCTGAGTGATTCTTTTTGTTTCTTATGCTTTTAGCTCTCTTCCAGTATTGGTACTACTTTTACCCTTATCTTTCTTCTCTACTATAAGAAAAATTATGTTTTACTTATGTTACATTTCTCCCAACTCATCATAGAAGAGTGGTTTGATAATTACTTGCAAAGTAATAGCTCTTAGGTAAACACTTGACAAAATAAAATTGGATTTCTTTTTTTATAGGCCAGAAAAACCACATATATGACGTGGCAAAAATTTTCAAACAATAAATAAATAAACTAAATCTAAAATTCCCATATCTCTCAATAAATAAGTACAAATTGGAAATATATTCTGAATTCTGACAACTGAACTACTAAAACCAACGACTAGTTGCTGAAAGTATTCATCTTTGGAAGTTCTATAAACCTAGTTATTTCTGAGGCCCCAAATGTGCGAAGCATGAAAAGATACAACCAGAATTTGAATACAAAATTAAGGTCTTGGCCAGGCATGGTGGTGCATGCCTGAAATTCCAGCAGCTAGGGTGGCTGGGACAGAAGGATCACTAGTTCAAAGCCAGCCTCAGAAAAAGCAAGGTGCTGTTCAACTCAGAGAGACCTTGTCTCTAAATAAAGTACAAAATAGGTCAAGTGCCCTTGAGTTCAATCCCCAGCACCCCCCTAAAATTAACTAATTACTGTTAACTCTGTATTTATAAGCTAAAGAAATAATATATCAATGAAAGGAGGCTGTTCAATCTAGTATACGTAGGATGCAAAGAAGTTTAGTAGTGTTTAGAGAAAGGTCTTTGGCTTCTAAAAATATATTTTGTCGAAAACCTTGAATAAGACAGGGGTCAATAAGAGGGCAAAGTAGCAGATGTAACCCTTCACTATGAGACAGGTTTCACTTTAGGCTCCAGAAATATTATAGATCTGCATAAGCCTATATTCCAGATTCTGACCCACAGTTGTTCCATAAGCATCCATGCCTTAATACCATTACCCATGAAACAGTAAGAGTGCCTGTGCCACTGATTTCTGAACCTATGACACCACCACCAGACCTCTGAGCCTATATTCCTCTATTAAGGTCCATGCTTCAGAGAAGCTCAACCCTGCTCTATTGGTATTACACATCAGGTAGTATGGCCACTATTACCATAAGTGAGCTGACAAGCTGGACCTAGCACCAAGATGGATGCTTTTGCTACAACTTCCTTGATGGGAGAAAGAATTTTGGAGAGCCCAGCAACTTTCAGTACTGAAGACCTCAATATCCCTGGGAACTCTTCTGGACACACATAATCTTGACTACTGACATTCTTGGAAATCTTTGCCGAAAGGAACCCCAGCTGACAGAGCTATATGAAGACCATATAGCTATCTTCTCAGGAGAGCCAGAACCACTACAACCAAACCACATGGTGCCCTCATTCCCAACCATTGGGAAAGGTTTCCCCCCATTTAAGCCAGTCTGTACATTCTGGAAAAGATAATGGCCCTATCAAATACTCAGACAATGTGGCAGAAGAACAAGAGACATAAAAAATATAAGGAAAGACCCAGCCAAATATAATTTCTCAAAAAATATAAAACAAAAGGAGACCAATGAATCACCTGGCAAAGAATTAAAATATTTTGTTAAAGTGAAACAAACTTCAAGATACTACAGAGAATCTGTTCTATTAAATAAGGAAAACGATAAACTGCCAAAAAAATGTTTAAAATAAAGACAGAAATCACAAGAAAAGACCAACTGAAATTCTGGGGCTAAAGAACATGCTGAATGAAATGAAAAATGCAACTGAGAATACCAACAACAACAACAACAACAACAAACAGGATGAAAAACCTTTGAACTCAGACAATTATTTTAAAAATTTTAGTCAGTGAGGTAAAAGAAAATATAAGAAATGAAGAAAAATTATTTCATTTACAAGACTGTATACTCACAACAAAAAACAATCTAAAGATTTGTGTGGGTTTGGTTTGACAAGATTGTAGTTGTCTTGAGTTATAGATCCCATGATTGTCCCAGAATGACCTTAGTTGATTTGTATGAATAATTTCCCAGAAAACTATAAATAGACAAAGGCATTATAGAGGTATGTGAAAATTTACAACTAGACACTGGTACCAGAAATATGCATGACTGTGATATTAGCTTAAGATGAAACCACTATATTCTGGCTTGAATGAAATCACCTTTGTTTAACTACATCCTTTGTGACCAAAAATATAGGAATTCTGATGGTCTTGCTGGTGCCCAAGACCATGATTTTATCAGTAAGTCTCCTTATAAATTGCATTTTATGCAATCTTGGATCTGTCTCTCTTTTTCATTGATCTCAGGGCACCTTGAGGCTGAATATCATACACTGGGGCTGGTTGTCTCAAAACAAGATTCCTATCAAAATTCCAATGACATTTGTTTTTGTAAACATAGAGATAACAATCCAAAATCAGAATATAACACAAAACCCTAATAACAAAAGCAATCTTGAGCAAAAATAGCATTACTGGAGGAATCATATTCTCTAATGTCAAAATCTACTGCAAAGCTTTAGTAATCAAAACACCATGATGCTGGAATGAAAATAAATGCAAAGATCAATGGAAAAAAATAACCCAGAACATTTATGGTTGATCTCTGACAAATGATCCAAGAACAAACAACGAGGAAAGGAATATTTCTTCAAAAATGGAAAAAAATACATATCCACATGCAGAAGAATGAAACTGGACCCTTAACTTGTCCCATATCAAGAGTTCAACTCAAAATGGGTTAAATGCTTGAATGAAAGGTGTGAAACCAAAAAACTACTAGGAAAAAATATGAAGAAGCAGCTTGTATACATTGGTATTGACAAAGATACATTTTAATATGATGACAAAAGCATAGTCAGCAAAAAGAGATATAGACAAATGGGATTTCACCCAACTAAAAAGTTTCTGCACAAACTAAATAATCAACAAAGAGACTACCCACAGAATGGGAGAAAATATTTGCAAACCATAAATCTGATAAGTATATAATGTATATCTGATATGTATTATTCAAAATATACATGTAATTCAAATCAATAATAAGGAAATAACATAAGTAGAAAATGGGCAAAAGATCTAAACAGACATTTCATCAAAGAAGACACATATATTTATAAAGGGGAAATAATTGGGTTATGAAAGCGTTAACCCAATTAGTGAATTAATCCCCTGATGGGATTAATTAAATTGTAACGGAAGGGCGTAGGTTGTGGCTGGAGGAGGTGGATCATTGGGGGCATGTATTTGGGGTAAATACTTTGCATATGGTGAGTGGAATCTCTCTCTGCTTCTTAATCATATATGAGCTGTTTTACTCCACCAAACTCTTCTGCCATGATGTGCTGCCTCACTATAAACCTCAAGGAATGGAACCTGCTGTCTGTGGATTGAGACCTCTGAAACCGTGAGGCCCAAAATAAACTTTTCCTCCTCTGCAATTGTTCTTTTCAAGTCATTTAGTCATCAGCAAAAAGAAGATTAATGTAACAATATGATTACGTTTATAATATTATATGTGTGACATATATCACATGTTTAATGATATTGAATATATACATATTGAATACGCACATATACATATATTCATTATGTATATATTCAATATATTTGTATATATGTGTATACATATTAAATATCATATATATGTATATGCATATTCAATATAATTATGATCTTAGAAATGATAATTTAAAGTACAAATATAACTTCACACTTATTAGAATGACTATTATCTAAAAGACAAAAGATAGCAAGTGTTGGAAAAAATAGAAATTTTTTCTAGAAAAATAGAAATTTTGTTCATTCTAGGAAGGAATGGAATTTTGCACAGTTATCATAAAAACCTTAAGGAGATGTATATATATATATATAATATATAATATATATATTAATTCCTCTTATGGTAATGCACTCAAAAATGAAAACAATATGTCAAAAAGATATCTCCACTCTCATTCATTGTAGTATTATTTACAATCATGATACTATGGAATCAACCAAAACATCCATCAATGTTTGAATGGACAAAGCAAAATGTGTCATGCAGAATGCAATATTATTAATCCCTAAAAAAGAATGAAATTCATTCATTCGCAAAAGCAAGGATGAAAATGGAGGACATAATGCTTTGTGAAATAAGTCAGAAATATAAAAATGAATGCTGAATTTTCTCATGTGTGGAATCTAAAAAGTCAAAATTACAAATGGAGGGTAGAATAGTAGTTCACAGGGGCTGTCAGGACAGAGGAGGAAAGGAAATGGGGAGATGTTGGACAAAGTGTTAAAACAGGAGAAATAAGTTCTGTAGATCAATTATTCAGCATGGTGCTTAGTAAAAATTATATAGTTGAAAAGTGCTAAGAAAATTATTAATGAAATTTAAGTGTTCTTGGACACACACACTGAAAGTCAGGCTGGGCACAGTGGCGCACGCCTCTAATCCCAGTGGTTTGGGAGGCTGAGGCAGGAGAATCACGAGTTCAAAGCCAGCCTCAGCAAAAGTGAGGCTCTAAGCAACTCAGTGAGACCCTTTCTCTAAATAAAATACTAAATAGAGCTGGGGATGTGACTCAGTGCCCAAGTTCCCCTGAGTTTCACATCCAGTTCTCTCTCACAAAGAAAAGTCACGTAAGGTAAAGGATATGTTAATAAACTTGATTTATCATTCTATAGTATTTTGTACCATAAATATATATGATTTTATATTACTTCAAAAAGAATATTTAAAAACTTTTCTGTGATGTTACCACATTTATGTGTATGAATATATGCATGTATCTGGGCTTGTGTATAGGTCTCAGAAACATGAGACACCTGGGTCAAGGAAGAGTTCTTTGCCAATACAACTAAATCAATGGGTAGAGTCACATGATGAGCATTCAAAGCAAGGTGGTGGAGCCTATGCAAACTGTCTACCTGCATGAGTAATGGCTTACTCCCCACTTACTAGGAAAGGGATGAAAAGTGATGAATTTCCTGTTTTTGTATGAGCAAGATGTGTGCCATCCCCTTCCTTCCTGAAAGGATGGTTAAAAAAAAAAAATTCTCTTCTTTGAAGATGTGTTCTAAAAGATCCTAGTCTCTTATTCTAATTCTTTAGGACTATAAATCCATATCTTTAAGAGAAGGATATCTAAAAGTGTCATAATAGAGAGATGTCTACAAGACCATGATTTGTCTTTCTGACATGTAAATACCTAGGGAGATAGGATTTTAGTCTTGCTGACTACTTGGGAGTTTAACTTAGGATATGCCATTGGGCCTCTTAAATAGCAGTTTTGTTATTCTGTATCAGCACAATTAACTAGAGGAATAACTACAGGTCTAATTCTCATGGTATGCAAGGTGAAAAGTGTTTCTAGGGAACATGAATGTAACATCCCTTTGTTGTATAGATTCATATATCTGCAGAGGCTAGTGCGTTTTACAGGATCACTGAAAAATCTCCTCAGTTGGTATATTCGATTCAGGGATAGACTAGTATACATTCATCTTGGCCATGTTTTTAGATACGTATTAATTAAGAGATAGCATCTTTTATGTCTAGAAGTCTGGTGATAATTTCTTCTTTTAAGCTACAGAGAAAAATGCACTCAGTAGAGTACTTATTTCAAGTCTCTTTGCAAGTTATTTTTATCACACTAATGAATAAATTGCCATTCCCTTGACTAAACTATTTTCTTGTAGTATGGTCAGAATAAATCAGCCCAACTGAATATCTTTTCTGGATACAGATTAAATCTAACTTCTGTATCTATAAGGCTAAAAGCTAAATTTAACTCTTGGCTTTTCTTCTGATATAAAACTACCTTCAAATTTGGCTGAGGAGCCTTCAGATTTTTCTAAAGAATAAATACTTACATTTCTTCTTGGAATGGTCCACACATTTCAGAATGGTTAGAAGTTTTGAAATGTTTTATCTCTCTTCTTTGTTCACATGAATTTGCTTCCATATGCTTACCAAAATAGATTTTAGACTATTACTAGAACTAATGATGGCCCAAACTGATTGAAAAAAAATGCCCATTCTACATGATTTTATTAAAATTAACATGCATCTCTCTTGTCATGAAAACCACTTCATTGACCAAATATTATGCTGTTCAGGATTATCACTTTTTATTTCTAAGTCCAAGTTACCTGTGACAACACCTACCCCTGGGTGTCTCACTCTGTTTCCCTTTCTTTCTGTTCTTTTCTTTTTCTTATTTTTTTTCTTTTCTGTGTCCTTATTTATCAGTTTTATCTAACTGAGCCTACCCTTTCTGAAAAGTCCAAAGCATTTCAAGGAGAAATGTGTTTATTTACTTAGAAAAATCTGAAATCTGGTCAGCCAAATATCAGGGTAGTTTTTTTGTTTGTTTGTTTTTTGTTGTTGTTTGTTTGTTTTTTATCAGAAGGAAAGCCAAGAGTTAAAATTTAGCTTTTAGCCTTGTAGCTGCAGAAGCTAGATTTAATAGGTATCCAGGTGGCAAAGGAACTCATGGTTATCTGACAATGGACAAGATCAAATGTGTATCTACTACAACCTAGGATGGATAAAGGTTTGATAGAAGACTCTTAAGCATTAATTAGGGGGGATATAATGATCATTACAAAGAAAACACTGTGTATATATGCTCATGCACACTAGTGCACTTGAGCATTCTTTCACTTTTAATGGAGGACTTCCTAGAGCAACATATCCACCTGGCTGAAATTCTGAATTTTGTACATGCAAAACAAATGTTTTTACATTTTTATATGTTAAAGAAATGTTTTAGGATTTGGCTGCTCCTCCTCCTCCTCCTCCTTCCTCAGAATGTGTCTTCCGAAATATATTTTATAAAGATAATTCTTTCAAAAGTAGATTTCATTACTTTTGTATCCTATTATTCCTTTAAAATTGTCCAACAACACTGGTACAATACAATATTCATTTTTCTATGGTAGTTTTTTTTTTTTTTTTCTAATTATAAAAAAAAGTATTCTCAATGAAAAAACATGAAAAACATCA
Organism: Marmota monax; assembly: GCF_021218885.2. Taxonomy (NCBI): domain Eukaryota; kingdom Metazoa; phylum Chordata; class Mammalia; order Rodentia; family Sciuridae; genus Marmota; species Marmota monax. The sequence goes on along the minus strand of NW_026694256.1, from coordinate 1,926,991 downwards.
ACAAAAAATAAAAACCTCTTATGAATACAGCCACAAGTATTTTCATGCCTTCTTTATTTATCTTAATAAATATAAAAAGTTTGAATAAAATTTTCACTTTCTTTATTCTTTCCCTAAATTGAACATTTGGGACAATTTATTTGAATATTAATATAATTCTGTATATCCTTTTGTAATTTTTACAGATTCTTCTTGACTAGCATATAAACAACTTTGGATTTTGACATGTTTGAAAATGTGAACTATGAGGTTAATAAATAAATATGAATTGAATGTGGGGGGACATTCCTGTAATCCCATCGACTGGAGAGGCTGAGGTAGAATGATTGCAAATTGGAGGCCAGCATGAGCAACTTATGGAGACCCTGTCTCAAAATAAAATAAAAGCTTGGAGATGTAGCTCAGTGATAGAGCATCTCTGAGTTCAATCCTCAGCAGTACAAAAAGAAAAGAAAAGAAAACTAAAAAAAATAATAATAATAAAGAAAAATTTTTAAAAAACAAAGCAAGAAAGAATATAAAAAATATTTTTTTCTGAAGTTTTAATAAAATTACCTCTTAGAAAATTTCATGAATCAACAAAAAATAATTGTATTAAAACAGGATTTTTTTAGAAAAATCTTAATGGAGAGAATAATTCCATGCAATTTTTAAGAGGATATGTATTGAAACTTGTTTGTGATTTTTAAGAATTATTGTTTTGGATGCTATATCGCTGTTTTTTTCTACTAAATGACTAATAATTGAATCTCTACATGATTTTCTTCTCTCAGACTACCGGAATTATGCATAATTCACATTTTAAATATTTCCAAAGAGCTAAGAGAATGAACATAATGCTTCTTTATGTTTGCCAAATTTCATACAGTACCTGTTAAAATCTTTTGTTAAATAAGAGATCAGTAATCAAAAATATTTTCTCACCATGAATATTTTCTTCTTCCTAGCTTATCAAAGGAAATAACAAATTATCCCTATTGATAATATTTCATATCTGACAAAATTGTTTTTATATGAGTATACATACATGATTGAATGATTGAAATCTTCTCTACTTAATTAGAAAAATAATATTACCCATCTTGACATAAACTCCCTCTGTTCTTGTCAAACTATTAACTATAAAAATAACAAATCTTTGACTAACTCATCAACAAATATTTCCTTACATACATCACACCATTGTGAATTTAATAGTCTAGAAAGTGTATAAAGAGAGAAAACTCTGATCAAAATCCTAGGTTTTTATTTTCAACAGAAACAGCATTCTGATTTCTCAAAATATTTTTGCCTAGAACTGACCCCACAAACTTTATGCATATAGATTAGAAATGAAACTTGCATATGTATATTTTTAAAGAATTCTATTTGTTCTAATTACAACCCAAGAATAGATTAGAAGGTGTTGCATTTCTAATATAAGTCTTAATTAAAATGTACATTTTTTGTTGGTTACAAAAGCTGGAAAATATCAAGTATATTTCTGTAAAAAGTCATAAAAATGTTCATTGGAGCTTGAGAATCAGTCAAAATACACTTTAACACTTCCATTCATCATTTAAATGACTAAATATCATAAACATCACTTTTTTATTACACTGTTAAAACTAGAATTTACTAACAAAAACAAAAAGATAGAAATGTCTTTTTACTTGGAAATTTATATGCCCATTAAATATCACCTTGGTAAAAAGGAAATAGAAACTGGAGTGTAAAGATAATGACAACAAAACAGCGTATCACTCAATTTATGGGTGCAATAAAAGGGGAGTTTGGGTAAATTCATTGCACTGAACATTTTCATCAATAAAAAAAGAGAATAAAAATAGCTGAGTTAAGTGACAGCTCAAAAATTATAAAAAGAATAACCAAGGAAATAACAAAATACCATAAATTAATATGAAAACATTAATCGTGAGATATAAAATTTAAAAAGTAGATTTAATTATTAAACTTGAATCTTTGAAAAAAATAATGAGATAGGAAAATTCAAGAGTATCCTTTATCAAGGAATAAAAGAAGGTATGAATAAAATAATAATTGAGACAGGCATTGAAATAAAAGTGTTATTTACAAATAATTCAAAGATAATTTGTCTAAGGAATTTTATTTTGAAAATGTAGATAAGATGGACAATTTCCTGGAGAAAGAAAAGTTGATACTGAGTTATAATGCTTTAAAAGAACTTTATTTAACTTAAGGACTTCGGAAATTTCATTCTAAATACTTTCCTTTTATCTTTTCAAATTGGTTCACCTTGCTTCTCAACACTTATATCTGCCTCAAGATGGTGTCCTGTGAAGAGTACAGTAATGGTCCCTCTTAAACTCCAACTTTTGACAGTCTTCTTGACTCTGGGACCATGGTTTCTACAGCAATGGAAGTACTGATACAATTTTTTCCTCTAATTAACTCTAATAAAATGATGGATTGCATAAAAGATCTTCTAAATATTGAACCATCCTTGCATGCCAAGTATAAATAACATTTAGTTATGATGTATATTTATTTATTTTTATTTCACTGTTAGTTTCTATTTGTTTGTATTTTTTTAAGATTCTCAATGATGTTTTAGCACTTGCTCCATGAAAAATTTATGTAATTTACATGCAAAAATCTAGACTAAAAGTAAAATTCATACGCATATTATCCACCTTCTATAAATATTAACATCCTGTTATTTTGTTATCTATATATCTCCCCACTCTATAGTGCCTCACTCAATTGTTCTTATCATAATTATTGTTTTGAGGTAAATTTACATCTATTGAAATGCACAAATCTCCTTTCTATTATCAAATATGGTAAAAATGGTACTTACTGTTATTTATTTCTTACAGTGCTACAGCTATTTGAAATCTCCTTGTCATGAAATAATATAAATCCTTTTGTTTTTACATTTTCCTAATTACATTTTTCTAGTGCTGGTTACATTATTATTCATAGTGGTACATCATCTATGGGGTCATTTCAGAATATTGGTTTCTAAAGATTCTCTCAAAAGTGTGAAAGAATGTTTTATTGACTCTAAGCATGAAATTGAGTCTTTTCCAGATCATGCAGAAGCAGTAATAATTTGCTTTCCATTCATATTGTATTTTCTGTTCAGAATATTATAGTGTTAAATTGAAAAGATACATATCCCAACCATGTTTATCTTCAACTCTTCATGTCATAATCAATGTATTCCTATAAAATTGTCCCTTTCAAAGTTAAGTAAGCCTCATCTTTACACATTGGCAATAGTGGGAAAAACAATGGAAAGGAATGTAAGTGGAGCAAAAAGAGCATTTTGGGGCTGGGAATGTGGCTCAAGCGGTGATGCGCTAGCCTGGCATGCACGGTGTCCACCGAAAACTGAAAAATAAATATTAAAAAAAATTCTCTCTCTCTCTCTCTCTCTCTCTCTCTCTCTCTCTCTCTCTCTCTCTCTCTCTTCTCTCCCTCTTTCTCTCTCTCTTAAAAAAAAAAAAAGCATTTTGCTGGAGGGTACCGAGTATTGAACTCAGGGACACTGAGCCACATCCCCTATCTTGTATTTTTATTTAGAGAAGATCTCACTGAGTTGCTTAGCACCTCGCTTTTGCTGAGGCTGGCTTTGAACTTGAGATCCTCCTGCCTCAGCCTCCTGAGCTGCTGGGATTACAGGTATGTGCCACAGCATCCAGCTCAAAAAGAGCACTCTATTTGAATGAGTTATACCTGTACTTGTCCAGTATGAATGGAAAGTCTCTCAGGACAGAAGATATTACCACAAGTATCAGAGGCAAGAAGGACCAGAAGGAGTTTTTATCACTGCCATGCAACAGTCTTAAAAGTCCTTATGGAGAAAGGCATGATCACCCTCACAAGAGTACTTGGAATGTGGCATGAAAAAAATGTGGAAGGGTTAAGGTGCTTATCCTGGGTTCAAGAGGGGAAAAGGACACAAGGTGAAGAATGCCTGTAGTCATGTCACTGGAGGAGACAGTTGGTCAGAATAAAGACAGGTGAAGTCTGACACAAAGACCCACATGTGTGACTTAAGCCCAAAGGTTGGAAGCAAACCCTCCATAACTCATAGCCCTGAATTCATCCTTCATCTGACATGAGCAAGAAACTCCCCTAACCACCCACGTTCTAGCAGCATAAATCTTTGAGATCATTGAAAAGAAAGATCACAGATTTAGTGAGAAAAATCTGTTTCTCAGGATGCTCTTCAGGGTCTGGGCCTCATAGGCTCAATGCTCTAAGTACCATAAAACAATAGCTGAATAAGTGCCTGTGATACATGGTCAGAGAAAACACACTGGCAATCTGAGAACAGGGCTGAGAAGGTCTACATAAAGCTCAGGTTACTATTCCCAGAAGGTACTATGAATCCATATTGGTCCCAAGACCTGGGAGTGAGAAATAAAGGGACCTCTTTGCCAATGGTACTGCATTTCAGCACCACCTCAGCAAAGTTACTTTTGCTTAGAAGTTGCTTCCAGATTGCAAATTACATTGGCATACTCAGAACCAGCATCATGAAGACCCTTCAGAGGTGACAGCAGCATCCATGGACGCACCTCACTTCCAACACTTGAGTTCCAGCTTTGAAAGTCCCTCTTTGAGACTCTGTATTTGCATAACCTCTGCTTATGCCTCTCTACTACAGCCCTAAGGGAGGTTACTTACTTCTTGAAGTTAACTTGGGGTAACCTCAGTATTCCTGTCTTGCTTATTATGTGCTCCAATATCAGTGAAAAGAATTTCATCTCTTAAAAAATTAATATTTTTTTTTCTGTTTTCACAACTGGACCCTGGACTGATAACACTTAAAAATCAGGAATAAAGAATTTGTACACTTAATGGAAACCACCTTTTAAAATGTTTGATCTAAGATAGCTTTCTAAAATTGTTGATTATGATCAACAATCTAATTGACCACAGACCCAAATATCATTTTGTTTTAAGACAAACCCAAATGTCATGTTCACTTTGTATTAAGATAAAATTCACTTAGATTTGACAAGAAAAATGAGATTGAGTATTAATATGGCATAAGTTTAATATATAAAAAACACTATATCTGTAAATGAAACAGATAGTTACCACTTGTAGATATTACTAGAAGTTGTTAAATGAAGAAAATATTTTAAATGCTACAGAATGCTTTTTGTGCTATTCTTATTCTCCTAATGATTAGTTCAATCATCACTTACAAAGAGACTCTAGATGCTTGACTACTTATATTCTTGCATTTATTTCAGTGTTCTCTAATGTTGAAATGCAGTGAGATATGTAATCACTGAAAAATAAAACTTTGTAAGTATTCTAAAGAGTTGATAAGATGATGAAGTTTAAACAAAAGAATGTTCATAATAGGATTCAGGCAAGGGCATTCTATACTTTATTAGATCCTCTATTGTACATAATCTTTGATATAACTAAGTGAGCTAAAAATAAATGTAATAAGATTAAAAGTGTACCACTCCATACCCAACAATATGTAGGTATTCATTTAAAGCATCATAATACAGGATCAGTTAAGATTCCATGAGGAAAAGTCATCAATTTTCCCTTCAGCTATAACTTCAGTTTTCAGTTATTTAAAAGGAGAAAGAATTTCCAACAGTATTGTTTTCTTTTTTCTTTTCTTTTTTTTTTCAGCTTTTTTTGCTGTTATGACTAAAACCCCAACCAGAACAACTGCAGAGGAGGAAAAGTTTATTTGGCGGCTCACAGTTTCAGAGATCTGAGTTCACTGGCAGCAGGCTCCATTCCTCAAGGCATGAGGTCTGAACAGCAAGGCAGAAGAGCGTGATGGAAGGAAACATGTTACATAATGCTTAGGCAACAGAAAGGGAATCCACCTGCCAGATACAAAATAGATACCCCAAATCTACACTCCCAAAGCCTACCTCCTCCAGCCATACCCTACCACTTCAATTACCACTCAGTTAATCCCTATCAGAGGATTAATTCACTGATTGGGTTAAGGTTCTCATAATCCTATCATTTTTCCTCTAAACCTTCTTGCATCATCTCACATGTGAGCTTTTGGGGAACATCTCACATCCAAAACATAACAAGTATTGACAACATAGAACCTATGCTCACTACAATGAAGAACTGAGACATCTTTTATTGGGCTTATTGCTGGTGTTCTTTACAAATTTTGAATCAAAATATATAGTTCTACTTACCATATATGAAATTTTATAGACAGTGCATTTATTTTACACTTCAGTATTCACAATGATGATAAACTATAAAAGTGGAAAATAAAAAATTCAAACATATGATTTCAGTTTGCAATATGAGGATAGGAACATAAAACACATAATTTGAGAATTTATCTTATTTGTTGATTTATCTCACAGAACATACAAACCTTACTAACGAGAACCCAATTTATGAGTGACAGAAAATTGTTCTAGTAATCCACTTTCTGGCCTAAATCAATTTTTTCCTAATATATATCTTCAGGTTCTTTCATGTTAAATTAAAAATAGTATTCAATTTAGTAATTTTATAGGCAATCCTAATCTCTAAGTAGAAAAATCTAAGTATAATTTCACATTTTTTTAATATTTAAACTATGCTGGTACTAAATAGTAAATAATAGACAATGACAGTATCATTTATAAAGTATACTATACTATTTTAGAAATAAATTAACTAGATTATCTGAATTAAAGTTTTACTTAATAAAAAGAGGGTTTTTTTGCTACTTAGATGTTTAATCACTTCACTTAAGAGATAAAAAATATTTAGTTATGCTTCAATTTGTTTCCACAATTCTAATTATACAGTTTATCCTATTACTAACTAGCTCTGTCACTAAGTTTTTTAATGGATTGTATTCCATTGTAATATTCAGTTTATATGTAACTAATCTTTAATCTTGACCAATCCTCCTAGAATGTTTTTAACATTCAAGAAATTAGCAGAACAAATTTTCACTCATGATATGAAGCTCTCCCTACTATTCTCGAAATACTTTGCATATAAAATATTTAAGTTTAATGAAAGTGTAAGGAAGGAGCTGAACTTACTTTAAAAGTCAACAAATACATAAAATCTCAGGAAGAATCGGATATTTAACAAAGACTTAGATTCTTTACTTCTATCTCAACAACAAGATGATGTATTATTTATAGAATAATATTAACTTTATCATACAATTTTGTATTCACCTTCATGAATAAATCCTCAAAGGTTTATCTTAACAATGTGATCCTGGCTAACTTGTATATATAGAACACTCAAGAAAAGCATTTTGGAAAGAAAATATGTGTAGTTTAACTACCAGGAGGCAAGACTCTTTCCATAAGTTCTGCCAAAAATAAAAGCTAAACTTTTGTCCACAGTCCTGGAAATCTGAATTTCAATGGCCACAGAAAAGTAAAACCTATATAAACACATGCTGACTTTTGATGCATGATGGCATTATTACAATATGCATTGTAATATGATATTCAGTTCACTGTGTACATCATAAAAATGTTTTAATTGTTCAAAATACCAAATAAAAATACTTATTACATGTATAAAATTATGTCAACTATTTGCACTGTTGTAAAATGCACATTTCTGTGCATTATCTTAATAAATCCTTTGCTGTCTAATACTAAATATTTTAAATTAAGTTTGACATGTATTAAATCAAATGATAATTAACAAAATACTGAAAGTAGAAGTTTAAAACTAAATGCATCAAACACATGTACTTTAAAAACTTGTTGTTGTTGTTGTTGTTGTTGTTGTGTGTGTGTGTGTGTGTGTGAATTTTTAATATTCCACTATGACTTTTGTTTCTGGCCAAGATGTATTCTAGAGTGAATTCACCTACCTGCCTGAAGCAACCAAAAACTAGATGAAATGCACGAAGCAATGATTTTCAAGACACTGCCCAAATGGCAGTGAGACTGAGTACTGTGTTGTGGACAACAGACAGGATGATTCCTGTCCTTGTCTCACCTAGTGCCTTTCAGAATTTTCCCAAGTAGTGGTGCAGGAAAATAAACACAGGAGGAATGTGACAGAGGTCTGGGAGAGACGGAGCTGAGTATGGGGGAGAGTGATGCACTACAATTTATAGTATGGCATACTGCAGAGAAAAGAGCAGCACTGAGAGAACACTCTGGAGATTAGTAGAGGTGCCCTTGAACAATTTTGCAGAGTATTCTTCTGAGTGTATGTATGAGGAAATTATTTGCAGCCATAGGAAGAACCAACTGAAAAGATTAGAATAAAAAAATTCTTACTGGATACAGGACCAGAAATAATGTCTGTTCTGACAAGACAGATAGGAAGAACCCATAATTCAGGGTTGTCCATTAGAGCAGAAAGCCCTTCAATCATGCCTAGACTATAAGCACCTCTGAGCACTTCTAACAAATTTAAACCTAATGCTCAAAAGGAACAAACTGTTTCTAAACAACTTGTCCATGTCTCAGAACAAGGTTCAAGAATATATATAGGGATACCAAAAAATATCTTGTAACTGAATGTTAAAAGCAACAAAATCTATCATATATCCAAAGATTACCAAGCACATAAATAACCTGGAAAATGCAACACATGGTAAGGAAAAAAGAACAAAATCAAATGAGTCTTCTCAGATATATTAGAATGTGTAGACAAGCATATTTCAGTTATTTTCAATGGCATTTCATATACTCAAACAGTTAAATAAAATATAGAAGATGTAGAGAGGTATGAGGTTAAAAAATATGCTAGAGAGCAGATTCAATATGGAAGAAGAAAATTATTAAACAGCAATAGAAAATATCCAAAATGAAAATGGAGTTAGAGAATCCAAAAACAATGAAAACAACATCAGTGAACATTAGGACAACTTTGAGCCTTCTAAAAAATGGGCAGTGAGAGTCCTTATAGTAGAGGAAAGAAAGGAGATGATTAAAAATATTAGAAGAAATTATAGCCACAAAAATTTCCAAATGTGTTTTAATTTATAAACCTACAGAGCCAAGGGGCTCAATGAACCTACAGATTCAAGAAGCTCAGTCATATGACACAAAAAGAAAACTGTACCAAGGCATATCATATGAAAATTACTCAAGGCCATTGATAAACATAGGTATTTAAATGCAGCCAGAAAATAAAAGAAGCATTACATACAAAGAAACTAAAATAAAAATTATAGATTTAATGTCAGAATCTAAGGCAGTGAGGAGTCAGAAACAATATTAAAATAAAGCAACCCCCACAAGAAAAAGAACAATTGCCCAAAGGATTCTATGTTCAGAAAGATATCTTTTGAAAGTATGCATAAAATAAAACTCTCTTCAGAAGTACCAATAGGAAATAATGTATTCCCAGTACACTCCCACTACAAAAATTAATAAGGAAAGTTCTTTAGAAAGAGGAATATGACATCAGATGGAAATGTGATATACTTAAAAAATGAAGAGTATTGGAAGTGGTAGCTACACAGATAATAACAAGATTAAAAGTTGGCAAAGTCTTCAAATAAATGCTTTAATTAAAAGATATACAGATGGTGAATAAGCACATAAAATGATCCTGAATATCATTACTCTTTGGAAAAATGCAAACTAAAGCTAAAATTAATTAACACTGTACAACTAATAAAATGGCCCAAATAACAGACTGCATATGTTGATAGAGGCATGGAGGAACTAGAACTTCCCTTATACGTCTGTCTGGCAATAATGTATAAATGTATAACCACTTTGTTAAACAATTTGAAGTGCTATTGAAATGTTAAACATAAAGCTTCTATGTAATACAGTACATTAAATCTTGGGATTTACCGAAACAAAAACGTAAAATTGTTCCTTTTTTTCAAATGTTCATAGGAGGTTTCTTTGAAAATTTAAAATATTCAAATGTTCTTCAGTAGGTAAATGAATAAGCACATATGGTATATCTTTAACCACGAAGACCTGAGTTTTCAATTCTGTAAATATTTCAACAAAATTGACACAGGTGCATTAAAATAGTTTGGGAATTCTAATCTATAACATATATTATATAAATTTATATTATTATTTATAATGATATAGTATATAACATATATGCTATCTTTAAGTTTTCATAGATGTTCTACATCTTGAACAATGACCAAATTGGTTAAAGCAGAACTTCTCAGCTATGAAATAGTGAAATGGTAATACCTAAAACAATGGAGGAATTTCAAAATAATTATTCTTATTATAAAAGGAGGACACATTATATGCCTCCATTTACATAATACTTCTAGAAAGTTCACTCTAACCTAAAGTGAATCAAATTAATATTTTTCTGAGAAAAAAGGCACAGACGAGGAACGAAGGCAGGAATTAAAATGGGAATGAAAAATGTTTGGAGTGTGGATGTGTTCACTGTTGTGATTGTGCTGATGGTATCGAGGTTGTATACACAGTCCAAAAACCTTCATATTGTACATTCTTAAAGCATGTAGTTAATTGCAAGTCAATTATACCTCAATAAAGCTGTTAATTTAATATATTATTGTACCTATGTCTCTTCTTTTACCCCATCCTTTTTTTCTAATTTTAATTATGCAAGAGAGTTTTCCCATATAGCCAAGTACAAATAGCTGTTACAGAGAAAGAAATGCAAAAGAAGGAAAAAGTCTTTTAACTTCACAGTATTTGTCTCCTGAAAGAACATTACACACTCACTGTTTTTATGAAAATTACTCAAATTTCATTATAATGCTATGTATGTATCTATGTTTCCACAGTTCCAACTGTGGAAATGAGTGTGGCATGCAGGCACATGTTCTCATGACTTCTTCAGCAGTATTATGTCAGGTAAGTCAGCTCACCAATTGACATCAACTCCTACCCATCTAATGAATCATTCTAAAGGTCAAAGTCATTCTGAAAATGAAATGTAGTCTAAATTGTCTAATAAAAGACATTTAATAATCTAATATATTATTAAGATATATGGTTAATTATCAGATTCAGAAGCATCTATTTTAAATTTTTTGGAAAATTTCATTTCTTCTGTGGAAAACTTGTCTTCAATGCCAGAGAATGGAAGTTCTATTTGCAAATACCTACACCAAACACAGTGAAGTGTATTTATGTTTTCAAATTGGAGCTCTGTTTTAAGATTTGAGACTTTCTTCTGTTAAAAAAAATACTGAAAAGAATGACATGGGAATAACGTGTGATTGTGTGTGACACTCTCATGCCCATCATGGAATGCAAAACCCTTTTACAATTTATTAGTGATTCAAGAGATTTTTATTTTTTATTTTTAATGCATTCTTTGCCAAGATCATTTAAGAAAACAAATAGAATATCCTAAACTCTTCAATTGACATAACCCATGAGCAGGATTACAAAAAAAGCTAGACTCACCAAATACATAGGTCATCCAAAATTTATATCATGTTAACCACCAGTAAATTCAGAATTATAGTACATATTCAAAGTCAAGAAAAACATTCTTTTTACTAATGGATTTAAGTTTGAAGCTTCTCAGATCACTATAGGAAAGTGTGGGAGGAATATCACAGGCATATCATTTCTTATAACTTATAACAGAATTCTAGGAATTTATTTATATAACTACTGTCAGTCTTTCAGGCAGAAAAACATGTAGAAGCTGAAAATGTGACTAAGCTACCAAATTTAACCACTGAAAGAAATAACAATTGTTCAAACCTGGAATTTTACTTTTTGAGGTTATTTTGAAAGTTAAACTAAAAAATGTGGAATATTTAGAAGCTTACCAAGATATGTAGAAAGAAACACTAGCAAATCTATGATTCCACAGTTCCAACTAATGAAAAATTTCCTACAGTCTGTACCAGCAAGATTGCAGCAAAAGGTTAAGAAGGGATGCATTGCAGAAAAATAAAGATCTAAAACCAACAGAAATATCCTTTTAATTTAATTAGCACTTTTAAATTTCCTTTCCTATGTTTATATGCACGAGTGTATATTCATGGCTGCAAGAAAGATGAAGATGGGAAAGAGGGAAGACGTTTAAAGATTGAGGTATTTTATAAATATTTTAAAAATTTCACATTAGTTACTAGTCTCATGATATATTGGTAGAGATATTTTAGAGGATTATAAGCTGAAATGAATTTGGAAAATGCTATGAGCATGCTAAAAATAATAAAGAACTCTTGAAGGTTTCCAATTGCTATTAGCATCTTAAAGACTCTGGATAGTCAACAATAATTTGCTTAAATTACTCAATTCATAATATACCATACTCACAGTAAATTTCTTTCTTAAGTAAATGTTTTAAAATCATTTCTTAGTGTTAGTCATCATAAGACACTTGGGAAATACTATTCTGGGTTAATCCCTGAAATAAAATCACTCTATTTTAATAATACAGCTCAAGTTGCTTTTCCATGAGAAAAAAAAATGCATCTGATTTAGAATAGATGGAAATTTTCAGTATGTGTGTTTGAAGATTTTTTAAAAGTTAACCGTGAACCATAAGGAAAGCATATGGTTTAATTCTTATACGATTTCCTTATAATGCTTTTAGATGTCATTTGCCATTTGTGCTCTTCAATGTTTGGAGATCAGGACACTAAAAAGGAGTGGATTCTTCACTCGCTGAGACATAATAATTCACAAAAATGTAGTAAGTCATTACTCTTAAATGTATATGATATGACAGCTATGTAAATGGCTAGCTACTTGATCATAAAAAACAAAGAAAGGACTTAAGCTTTTAATACTTTCAAAGAATATCTGTGGTCTGTGTTTCATATTTTGAGAATACTTCTAGAGATCAACTTTTAAGACTTTAGGCTAGATTGGGAACCATAGTAGTTTATTATTTAGAAGTACCAGTGAATCCACCTGGTCCCAAACTTCCTAATAATTAATGAGTCTTGTATCATGAAAGATACCTGTTATTAGTAGTATAATGGATAAATATTTTATTAATAATAAAGCATTACTGTTTATAAGTGATTTGTATCATAAATATGACCAGATTAAAGATAAAACATATAATAATATCCCTTTCCCTTGCATTCTAACATATTGTTCACTGGAATAGAGAAAAGGAAAGCCAAGCTATTATGTATTAAATTAAGTTTCATTTTGAGTTATATTATTGGAATATGTTACACAGGTAAAATTTACCAATCATCCAAGCTGCATAAAAGAACAAAAATTCAAGAACTAGTCATTTTTTAAGACACCCCTAATAGATGTAATTATGTGCATTACTCCATTGAAAATTCCTTGATTGCCTTTAAACTATTTAACATGAATGGAATTAAAGACATATGTGGCATACCTTGTGGGTTACAGGCTCTATTGCCATCATCCTTCCAGTAAATTGTGAAGTCTAGAAGTTAAAAGTCTTATTTCTCAAGTCCCTTGCTTCTAGAGTTCTGGAAATAAATTTTATTCTGCAATCAAATATACCCATGTAAGATTTTGAATGAAAGTAATAGAGATACTCTTCCGGCTTTCCTGTTTTTCTACAGGCAAGTATAGTCATAGAGAGTCAACTATTAAGAGGACATTATAACTTTCTAAAGTCTCATCACCAGATTTATGGATGGCTGTGAGGCAACATTAGAGTTGGGAACAGGGGAGCTGAGGTAACTAACCCCAGCAGTTCCTGTGACTCCCTGTGGTCCCTTTGCTTCTTTCAGCCACCCTACTCAATAATTCCAAAAATATCACATACCCTGTATCTTATCTATTTCAGCTTAAAATATCAAAGGTGGTTTCTACTTGTGTTGCACCAGGACTACAATAGTAGTGACATAGAGCCAGACTATTAGAAAAAAAATATAAATCTGAGTAAACAATAAAATTTAATAAAAATAAATGATTAAAAATTATTAAAATACTAGAAATAATTGTGTTTTGTTTGTAATTCGTGTGGAAGAACCTATGAATTTATTATCTGTAAAAGTTGTTAGGAAAAATTGGGGATACAATTCTGCTTTCCCCAAAGTTTCTTTCTTTATTTTTTAAATTTGTTTAACAATCATACTGTTTTCATTAATTTAGGGGAGAATGAAGTTGAACACATACACCACTTGTATCTCCATAATTATCAGTAAATGCATTTTTTGCCCCTTTCCTCTACTTCTAGAGAATAAGTATTAAAACTGACTTTTTAAAAGAAAAATACCATGTCTTTTATTATACTATTTTCCACTAGGCTGGTATTGAATAAAATAAGGATTACTTTAATAAATTATTGGCTTAAAATGAGTATAAAATTTTGAATTACCTTGAATATTACCTCATTATGCATAATTTGAAATCCAATAAATGCTTTGAATATTTTTTGACTTTAAGAATATTATCTGATAAAATTCATTCATAATTATATATAAATTCCACAATTTCTATATGAAGAATTTATATTTTATATTATGAAGAATTTGTAATACTATAAACACCTCCACATTTATTTATAAAGAATCTTTAAATATGTTATCTCATATAACTCTCTTAATGATGCTATAGATTGCTGGCATCTTGCCAGGTAGGAAAAAATACCTGCTAAACTTAAGAGATTTAACTAAGCTAGTTAGACAAGAGGGAAAACAAAATTTGGGGGCAGGTGATATGAATTGTGAATCATAGCTACTTTTTTTTTTTTTTTTGCGGTGCTGGGGATTGAACTCAGGGCCTTGTGCATGTGAGGCAAACTCTCTACCAACTGTCTACCGGCTGAGCTACAGACCCAGCCCATAGCTACTTTTTCATATTACTATTATTGTTGCATATTCATGCTTCATGTTAACTCATTGGCATACAGTGATTCTATATAAAAATGAGAAGATATACAGTCCTCAGCAAGAAATTGAAACTACATTATTAGCATTAATTTAATTTTATTCACTGGATGAAATCCATATTTACAGGAATAAAGCCTTCTATATATAATATATCATCATATGTATATAAAAATATTTATTGTACATAAACACATCCACACACACACACACACAGACACATGACTGTATAACTGAGGACTTTGTTCTGCCCAAATTCCTCATTGAATAAATTATATTTTATATTTTCTGGATAGTTGTGATGTTATTTTAAAGAAAGAGGCCAAAATCTAATCAAGTAAGTTGCATATTACCTGAAGAATAATAAATAATTTAAAAAGAGGAAGAGTTTTCATAGTGATAAGAAATTATTCAAAAGTTAGTTATTGTGTTTTGACTCTGGCCTACAGACAATGCAATTCAAGTGAATATATGTATCCTATCTTTAATTTATGATGAAGTCAGATTCAATAAGCTGATGTAGCTGAAAAATCTAGACTGTAACATCATCTTACTTTCCTTTTACTAATCAGATTTTAACCATGAAATTTCAATTTCCTGCTTACACAAAGTGGTGAAATCAGATGCCTACATTCGATTTAATCTAAAAATACCATGTATCTAATGGGAAATTGAATTGTGATTTAATTCCTTCATACATAATTTAACTACTAATAGCAACATTGTCTCAGGATTGATGTGAATAGGTACTGAATGAGTTAATACAAGTGAAGTTTGGAAAGAAATGTCTGGCATATAGAAATTGGTTGAGAAATGCTACATAATACTAAATAGTAATTAGCATATACAGAACTAGGTAAAAATAGAATTATATGCATGATGTGCTTAATCTTACAACTAATTTATGAAGTAGGATCATTTCTTTAAATGAGGAAAATGAGCTCATAGAGAATGCCATGAATTTTCAATGACTACTAATATTCCCAAATACTCTGTAGATAAGTGATTTCTTACCTAGATAGATGATTCTTTACCTACCAGTTGCCTGTGAATTTGGCTGCAATGATCCAATCCCTGAGAGAGTAATACTTTTAAGAAAATAAGGTATTTAATAACTTTCTAAACCTGCAAAACGGGAGAGTCAACTTTGGAATATAATTAGTGGCCATACAGGACACTACCTTCTTATGAGATTTTGTTTGATCCCAGATGATAGCCCCATTTTATCACTTTATAAATTTGAGATTATTTTTCTTTCTTCTTTTTATAGAGTAATCATGAAATGTTAAATTCAGATCTTAATAATTTGTTCTGATCTTATTTTGAGAACACATCTTTACATTTTATTTTAATATCAAATCCCTTGAGAATATCTATGAAACATTTCCATGAACAGTTTAATTCAGCTTAATATCTAATTGTCTTCTAAACTGATTATCAATAGAATAACTCAGAAGGTGGGGCAGAGATCACTTTCCTGACTTCATGTTTGCCAATGAAAGACTTCCACTGAAATAAACTCTGGCCATTTTCTCTCCCTTTTTCAACTATTTCTCAAGTGAAGAAGAATCATACTTGAATGGGAGCTTTGAGGGTAAGGGAACGATCCCTTCCTTTCTTTGAATCTTTTTTTCTCAGCACCATCATCATCATTACTTCCATCACTGTCATTGACATCATTGTTACTGCCATTACAGTTACTGTTTAATTTGCTTGCCTGCAGTCAGGATATATTCTACTTGGCCCTCAAAGATGTGGCAAGTTTTGGGAAACATGGTCTACTCCCCTGAAGAGTGAAGCAGGAGGGCTAGAATTGTGCAGGGTGGTCTCTAACTGAGTAGGCAAGTCAATTTTATTCTGGAATTAATTATTAGTGAACTATAAGATTGCAGATTAAAAGCCACACTCTTCAAGCACTATTGTAGAAATAGAAATATCACTGAATTATAGACATCTACTTTTTAAGTAACTATGAATTGTGGAAGGGGTCTAATATTAATTCTCCTCTTAAACATAAATGACAATGGCAATGCCTTCATTGTGACCTCTATAAGGCAGGGAAAACAAAACAGGAGACTTTAATTAGTTGTGAAGTCAAATATCTTTCCCTTTCATATTACCATTCCATATAGAATTTTTGACACTATTTTCAGAAGCTGCTTACATACAAATTTATCATTGATTCTCCAAATATGAAAAATATTTCACTGAAATACTGTGTAGAGTATTGTTAAAATACATGTTCCACAAACAATAATTGTGATAATTTTGAAGGAAACAAAAATGCAGCCACTTTTGCTACTATTTTGGCAGCAACTAGATGTAGCACATTTGTAGGGAACTCTCTCAAAGGGCAGAAAGAATGACATAATAGCTCATTTCTTTTATTTTTTTCATGACTTGGATTCATTTACATGAATAACTAATCCTCCTAAAGAGATGCTCAAAAATTAATTTGCGTAAAAACACAATCCATTCATTTACAGAAGAGAATAAAAGGTTTTTCATATATTTTCTAGGGTCAAAAAATTGGTTTCTAGGCAAAAGTCCCTAAAATAAGCAGAAATTTGAAATGAAAAAAGTGGAAAGATGAAAGTAAAGTATTTTGAAATATAGTCATTATGTACTTATAATTGCCTGCTGAAGGGTGAACTCCTCCCCTACCTGGTACTAACTACCTGCCAGTTATTAACAACAAAAAGACAAACGATGCCTCCCAAGAAGCGCATCCACGTAGGTTCAAAGGCATTTCCCAGACTCCTTTTGGGAGATGGCTCACGTAAAGTTCAGGAAAAGTGGAACACAGATATGTTTTTCCAGAGAGAATACCCAAGATGTGAAAGTATTCAAATAAATTTTTGAAACTTTACCATATCATTTTCACTTGTGAATATTAGTAGCATCAATGAAGAGAGACAGAGCCCAACATGGTTTTAACATAAATCAAGATCCTAACACATTTAATCATGGGAGATAAGATCAAAAGCAAGGAAAGATAAAAATAAAGGTGGTAAAATATCACTTTTTAAATTTAGTTTCTTCCTGTACTCAATGGTTTATTTCTATTCCAGAATATAGTTAGCTCTGATAACTGGACATTAAAATATGAAGTTACAAAAATCATTTAGTTATGACCAACCCTGAATAGGAGTTAATAAAATGTTGTTACTCTTATTTAAGGCTCCAATTATATATTAATGTATATATAATATAAACCTGTTGCCTTAAAATGAAGATACCATGCAGTTTTGATTATAAATACACACACACACACACACACAGAGAGAGAGAGAGAGAGAGAGAGAGAGAGAGAGAGAGAGAGAAACAACAACAATAAAAAAGAAAAGAATAGGAAGAAGGGACAAAAAAACTGTCTTTGCCTCTTGCCCTTCTTTTTTCTTTAATTTTTATTGTTGGTTGTTCAAAACATTACATAATTCTTGATATATCATATTTCACACTTTGATTCAAGTGGGTTATGAACTCCCATTTTTACCCCGTATACAGATTGAAGAATCGCATCAGTTACACATCCATTGATTTACATATTGCCAAACTAGTGTCTGTTGTATTCTGCTGCCTTTCCTATCCTCTACTATCCCCCCTCCCCTCCCTTCCCCTCCCCTCTTCTCTCTCTACCCCCTCTACTGTAATTCATTTCTCCCCCTTGTATTTTTTTTCCCTTTCCCCTCACTTCCTCTTGTATGTAATTTGTATAACCATGAGGGTCTCCTTCCATTTCCATGCAATTTCCCTTCTCTCTCCCTTTCCCTCCCACCTCTCATCCCTGTTTAATGTTAATCTTCTTCTCATGCTCTTCGACCCTACTCTGTTCTTAGTTACTCTCCTTATATCAAAGAAGACATTTGGCATTTGTTTTTTAGGGATTGGCTAGCTTCACTTAGCATAATCTGCTCTAATGCCATCCATTTCCCTGTAAATTCTATGATTTTGTCATTTTTTAATGCAGAGTAATACTCCATTGTGTATAAATGCCACATTTTTTTATCCATTCGTCTATTGAAGGGCATCTAGGTTGGTTCCACAGTCTTGCTATTGTGAATTGTGCTGCTATGAACATCGATGTAGCAGTGTCCTTGTAGCATGCTCTTTTAAGGTCTTTAGGGAATAGACTTAGAAGGGGAATAGCTGGGTCAAATGGTGGTTCCATTCCCAGCTTTCCAAGAAATCTCCATACTGCTTTCCAAATTGGCTGCACCAATTTGCAGTCCCACCAGCAATGTACAAGTGTACCCTTTTCCCCACATCCTCGCCAGCACTTGTTGTTGTTTGACTTCATAATGGCTGCCAATCTTACTGGAGTGAGATGGTATCTTAGGGTGGTTTTGATTTGCATTTCTCTGACTGCTAGAGATGGTGAGCATTTTTTCATGTACTTGTTGATTGATTGTATGTCCTCCTCTGAGAAGTGTCTGTTCAGGTCCTTGGCCCATTTGTTGATTGGGTTATTTGTTATCTTATTGTCTAATTTTTTGAGTTCTTTGTATACTCTGGATATTAGGGCTCTATCTGAAGTGTGAGGAGTAAAGATTTGTTCCCAGGATGTAGGCTCCCTATTTACCTCTCTTATTGTTTCTTTTGCTGAGAAAAAACTTTTTAGTTTGAGTAAGTCCCATTTGTTGATTCTAGTTATTAACTCTTGTGCTATGGTTGTCCTATTGAGGAATTTGGAGCCCGACCCCACCGTATGTAGATCATAGCCAACTTTTTCTTCTATCAGATGGCGTGTCTCTGATTTGATATCAAGCTCCTTGATCCATTTTGAGTTAACTTTGGTGCATGGTGAGAGAAAGGGATTCAGTTTCATTTTGTTGCATATGGATTTCCAGTTTTCCCAGCACCATTTGTTGAAGATGCTATCCTTCCTCCATTGCATGCTTTTAGCCCCTTTACCAAATATAAGGTAGTTGTAGTTTTGTGGATTGGTTTCTGTGTCTTCTATTCTGTACCATTGGTCCACCCGCCTGTTTTGGTACCAGTACCATGCTGTTTTTGTTACTATTGCTCTGTAGTATAGTTTGAAGTCTGGTATCACTATACCACCTGATTCACACTTCCTGCTTAGCATTGTTTTTGCTATTCTGGGTCTTTTATTTTTCCATATGAATTTCATGATTGCTTTCTATATTTCTACAAGAAATGCCTTTGGGATTTTGATTGGCAATGCATTAAACCTATAGAGAACTTTTGGTAATATCACCATTTTGATGATGTTAGTTCTGCCTATCCATGAACAGGGTATATTTTTCCATCTTCTAAGATCTTCTTCTATTTCTCTCTTTAGGGTTCTGTAGTTTTCATTGTATAAGTCTTTCACCTCTTTTGTTAGGTTGATTCCAAAGTATTTTATTTTTATTGAGGATATTGTGAATGGAGTGGTTGTCCTCATTTCCATTTCAGAAGATTTGTCGCTGATATACAGGAATGCCTTTGATTTATGCATGTTGATTTTATATCCTGCCACTTTGTTGGATTCATTTATTAGCGCTAATAGTTTCTTTGTAGACCCTTTTGGGTCTGCTAGGTATAGAATCATGTCATCTGCAAATAGTGATAATTTAAGTTCTTCTTTTCCTATTTTTAATCCTTTAATTTCTTTCGTCTGTATAATTGCTCTGGCCAGTGTTTCAAGAACTATGTTGAAGAGAAGTGGTGAGAGAGGGCATCCCTGTCTTGTTCCAGATTTTAGAGAGAATGCCTTCAATTTTTCTCCATTCAGAATGATGCTAGCCTGAGGCTTAGCATAGATTGCTTTTGCAATATTGAGGTATGTTCCTGTTATCCCTATTTTTTCTAGAGTTTTGAACATAAAGGGATGCTTTACTTTGTCGAATGCTTTTTCTGCATCTATTGAGATGATCATATGGTTCTTATTTTTAAGTCTATTGATGTGGTGAATAACATTTATTTATTTCCGTATATTGAACCAGCCTTGCATCCCAGGGATGAATCCTACTTGATCATGGTGCACAATTTTTTAGATATGTTTTTGTATCCGATTCGCCAGAATTTTATTGAGGATTTTTGCATCTAGGTTCATTAGAGATATTGGTCTGTAGTTTTCTTTCTTTGAAGTGTCTTTGTCTGGTTTAGGAATCAGGGTGATGTTGGCCTCGTAGAATGAATTTGGAAGTTCTCCCTCTTTTTCTATTTCCTGAAATAGCTTGAAAATATTGGTATTAGTTCCTCTTTAAAGGTTTTGTAAAACTCTGCTGTATACCCATCCGGTCCTGGGCTTTTCTTAGTTGGTAGTCTTTTGATGGTTTCTTCTATTTCCTCAATTGATATTGGTCTGTTTAGGTTGTCTATATACTCCTGACTCAATCTGGGCAGATCATATGACTTAAGAAATGTATCGATGCCTTCACTATCTTCTATTTTATTGGAGTATAAGGATTCAAAATAATTTCTGATTATCTTCTGTATTTCTGAAGTGTCTGTTGTGATATTGCCTTTTTCATCCCGTATGCTAGTAATTTGAGTTCTCTCTCTTCTTCTCTTCGTTAGCATGGCTAAGGGTCTGTCGATTTTATTTATTTTTTCAAAGAACCAACTTTTAGTTTTGTCAATTTTTTCAATTGTTTCTTTTGTTTTGATTTCATTAATTTCAGCTCTGATTTTAATTATTTCTTGCCTTCTACTTCTTTTGCTGTTCTTTTGCTCTTCTTTTTCTAGGATTTTGAGATGAAGTATGAGATCATTTATTTGTTGGTTTTTTTCTTTTTTTAAGGAATGAACTCCAAGCAATGAATTTTCCTCTTAGAACTGCTTTCAATGTGTCCCATAGATTCCGATATGTTGTGTCTGTGTTTTCATTTATCTGTAAGAATTTTTTAATTTCCTCCTTGATGTCTTCTATAACCCATTGATCATTCAGTAACCTATTGTTCATTCTCCAAGTGATGCATGATTTTTCCTTCCTTCTTTTATCTTGATTTCCAGTTTCATTCCATTATGATCAGATAAGATGCATGGTATTATCTCTACTCCTTTATATTGTCTAAGAGTTGCCCTGTGACATAATATATGATCTATTTTTGAGAAGGATCCATGTGCTGCTGAGAAAAAAGTGTAACTGCTTGATGTTGGGTGGTATATTCTATATATGTCAATTAAGTCTAGGTTATTAATTGTGTTATTGAGTTCTATAGTTTCCTTTTTCAACTTTTGTTTGGAAGATCTGTCCAGTGGTGAGAGAGGTGTGTTGAATTCTCCCATGATTATTGTATGGTGTTCTATTAGACTCTTGAACTTGAGAAGAGTTTGTTTGATGAACATAGCAGCACAATTGTTTGGGGCATATATATTTATGATTGTTATGTCTTGCTGGTGTATGGTTCCCTTGAGCAGTATGTAGTGTCCCTCTTTATCCCTTTTGATTAACTTTGGCTTGAAATCTATTTTATTTGATATGAGTATGGACACTCCTGCTTGTTTCCGAAGTCCATATGAGTAATATGCTTTTTCCCAACCTTTCACCTTCAGTCTATGTATGTCTTTTCCTATCAAATGCATCTCATCTCCTGTAGGCAGCATATTGTTGGGTCTTGTTTTGTGATCCATTCTACTAGCCTGTGTCTCTTAATTGGTGAGTTTAAGCCATTAACATTTAGGGTTATTATTGAGATATGGGTTGTTTTTCCAGCCATATTTGTTTATTTATGTTACTAAACATGGTTTGTTTTCCTCTTTGATTATTTTTCCCCCCTTTACTGTACTACCTCCCACTGTTGGTTTTCATTGTTATTTTCCATTTCCTCTTCCTGTAATGTTTTGCCAAGTATGTTTTGAAGAGATGGTTTTCTAGCTTCAAATTCTTTTAACTTTTGTTTATCGTGGAAGGTTTTAATTTCATCTTCCATCCTGAAGCTTAATTTCGCCGGATACACAATTCTTGGTTGGAACCCATTTTCTTTCAGTGTTTGAAATATGTTATTCCAGGATCTTCTAGCTTTCAGAGTCTGTTGAAAGATCAGCTGTTATCCTGATTGGTTTACCCCTAAATGTAATCTGCTTCCTTTCTTTTGTAGCTTTCAAAATTCTCTCCTTATTCTGTATGTTGGGCATCTTCATTATAATGTGTCTAGGTGTGGATCTCTTATGATTTTGCACATTCGGCGTCCTGTAGGCTTCTAGGATTTGGGATTCTGTCTCATTCTTCAAGTCTGGGAAGTTTTCTCGTATTATTTCATTGAATAGATTGCTCATTCCTTTGGTTTGGAACTCTGTACCTTCCTGTATCCCAATGACTCTTAAGTTTGGTCTCTTGATGTTATCCCATATTTCTTGGATGTTCTGCTCATGGTTTCTTAACAGTCTTGCTGAGCTGTCTATGTTCTTTTCCAGTTGAAATACTTTGTCTTCATTGTCTGATGTTCTATCTTCTAAGTGTTCTACTCTGCTGGTAGTATTCTCCATTGAGTTTTTAAGTTGGTTTATTGCTTCCTGCATTTCTAGGATTTCTGTTTGTTTGTTTTTTATAACCTCTATCTCCCTGTATAGTTGATCTTTTGCTTCTTGGATTTGTTTATGTAATTCATTGTCGAAGTGATCTTTCATTGTCTGATTTTGCTGTCTAATGTCTTCCTTGAGACTCCAGATCATCTGAAGTATGTATATCCTGAATTCTTTATCTGACATTCTATCTGCTGCAGCTATTACCTCTTCTAAAGTTGAGTTGACCTGCATTGCTTGTGGTCCTTTCTTTCCTTGTCTTTTCATACTGCTCGCATTTCTTTCTTCTTGGCGAAACTGTTGTGTTATTGAAATTTTCCCCCTATATATTTATATTGCTCTTGTATAGTTGAAAATTCTCCCTTGCAGGGGCGGGCGGCGGCTGTGCTCCTCCTCCAATTGGGGTGATCTACCACGTTGAAGGGCTGCTGGGCCTGTTTTGCCAGTCGGTCACAGGTCTGCCTACCTTGCAGGCGCAGGCAGCGGCTCTGCTCTGCCCCTCCTCCAATTGGTGTGACATGTCTACCACGCCCGCGGCCCGCTGGGCCTGTTCTGCTGGTCGGTCGCAGGTCTGCTTACCTTGCAGGTGCGGGCGACAGCTCTGCTCTGCCCCTACTCCACTTGGGGTGACGTGTCTACCATGCCAGCAGGCTGCTGGGCGTGTTCCGCCAGTCGGTCACAGGTCTGCCTACCTTGCGGGGACAGGTGGCGGCTCTGCTCTCGCCTCTTGCCCTTCTTTACAAATAGTTGATATAGATCTGTTCACTGTTTAAAAATTATCATTGCTCAAGATAAATACTGGATGACTTCTGCAGTTTTCACTGGCGCATTAAAAATTATCATTGCTCAAGATAAATACTGGATGACTTCTGCAGTTTTCACTGGCGCAGAAAAATTTGAATTTTTCATTTAATAAGCACAGATATAAAGGAAATAGTCTGTTCTTAGCCTTCTATTGATTTTTTCTACTATATTAATGAAAAACAAAATATTAACATAAGTTTTGTACATATTATTCACTTACAGGCCAAACATGCATTAATTAACCCCTTTCTTTTTGTTCCTATGATAACATTTGCATCAAAATAAGCAGATAAAATATTCTATATTTTAATTATACTAATTATAATCCAACATTGTTTATTAAAATTGATTCAAATTAAATAAGACAATCTTGCACTGGTAGGAGGCAAAATGACCAATTCAGTAAGAAGCAATTACTTCTAATTTTCCATACTAATAACTGAAGCCTCAACTGATTTTCATTACACAGTGGAGGTTTCTCAATTTTTGATGCATACATTCTTTCCTATTTTAGCAAATATAAGACATCACCCCTCTAACTGTACTATATATCCCCTTAGTATTTATCTCAGGGGTTTTTTGATTCTTTATCTATCTCATGCTGCGGATTCTTAGTTTTGCTTTTGTCTTGACCAAACCTACTTTTAATTGCCTCCTGAAGATAGCAGATTCTATACACCATATCCAAAAAATATTCCTTATGCCAGTCTAAATGCTACAGGATCAATATTGTCATTTAGGATTATAGAGTTGCTTATGAATGAATATTTTAGATAAATATTTTTGGATATCCTAACTAATCTTACATAAAATTATTATGCAATTCACATGAATATTCATATGTAATATATAGATGTACAAACTATTCTCTGCTTTTCTACTTCCAAGGATTTGCCTTGTATATATAAGAACAAAATAAATACAGTCCCAAGACCATATAAACTGATAATTTGAGCAAATTAACATTCTATCATGAATGTACTCTATAATTCTTCACATAAAAGTATCAGAAAATATGTTTATAATACCTCAATTCACAATAGCTAAGCTATGGAACCAACCTAGGTGTCCTTCAAAAGATGAATGGATAAACAAAATGTGGTATATATACATGATTTGGGATATCACTCAGCCATAAAAAGAATGACTTAATGAATTTTGCCAGCAAATGGATAGACCTGGAAACTATCATGCTAAGTAAAATAAGCCAGTCCCCAAAAGCCACAGGTTGAATGTTCTCTCTGATATGGTAATGCTAACACACAGCAAGAGGTGGGGGGATAGAAGTTCAGTGTATTAGACAAAGGGGAAGGGAGGGGAAATAAGAATAGGAAAGGCAGTGGAATGAATTGTACATAACTTTCCCATGCTCATAATATGAATACACCACCAGTGAAAGTCCACATCATATACAACCAAAAGATGGTATCCTAATTTGAATAAGTTATACTCCATGTATGTATATGTCTAAATATACTCCACTATAATGTATATCTAAAAAGAACAAAGAAAAAGAAAAAGAAAAAAATCTACTTAATTTGACTTGAAAAAAAATTTCAGTGGAATTTCTGGACGTTTTATCCAATAAGGACTTCAGTAAAATATTATGTAAAATATATTCTTGAGTTTTTAGAAACAACATTGGACCATTGGAGTACAAATACATGATGTTTGAACTTTTAAAAATTGGTAGATTGGCTACTAAAGAAAAATGAATTTTAAAATATTGTACATTTAATACAATTCATTAACTAAGTTAAAAGGCAACACAGACTTAAATTTAAGGAATTTGCATTTTATCTGTAAATATCCACTTGACCTTCAGAAATGTATTTAATAAAGTTTGAATCTATTTTCTTTATTCACTGATAGGAGGTTTGGATCAGATGATCTCTAGGACACATGCTAGATTAAAATGTTGAAGCTTTATGAAATTTCAGCAAGAACATATGCCCTGCATTATGTAGTAATATGTGTTGCAGTACTATAAAAAGCAAAGTTATTAAGTATGATCTTCAATATAGTTTATATTTAAAAGTGTTAAGTGACAAAAAGATTTACAGATTAATTGTATAGTTTAGGCACCCCAAGTGGCTTACTACATTTTTGGGAACAGAGAAGTGAAAGAATTTGGAAAGAAGAACATTGAAAACTATATACTTTGCCTACTATTAACATATTTAAATTTGGGTATTTTTATCTTAACAGTCCTAAGTACATTGTTTAGATGCATTTCCAACTTAAAATTACTTACTGTAGTTAACTTTGATTTTTAACACTTTTGTTTTAAAAAAAATATTTTGTCGAATAGGCAAATTGCAATGACCTGAACCCTTGAATTCAATAATATTTTTATAGTTAAGAATAAATGCATAAAGATTCAAAGGAGAAAAGGTTACTTTATGAAATTTCTTTTCTCTATTCTGCATTCTTCATAGTCTGAAGGCTATTGGTAGCTGACATGAATTGATAGTAATTATTTGTATTTATTTGGTAATAGCTAAGTAATTTTGGAACTCAAAGAGATCACGTGAAGTTTGAGGAGTATTAATTGATTTTTCAAATTTCTGTATGTTTACAAATGCCTGAGAAGAAACGGATGGGTTACTACTCTCTCCAAAGGATATGAAAATATTATCTTAATTTGTTCTTTTTATGAAAAGTAATCATTACTTGCAAATATAATGAGGCTACTTAGATAGTCCACA
Organism: Marmota monax; assembly: GCF_021218885.2. Lineage (NCBI taxonomy): Eukaryota > Metazoa > Chordata > Mammalia > Rodentia > Sciuridae > Marmota > Marmota monax. The sequence continues at coordinate 1,900,294 of NW_026694256.1, read as the reverse complement.
CACTTATGAAGTTACCTCAAAGTATTCAAGTAAATTTGTTTACAATCCAGATTCTCAAATTAATTAAGCAGTTAATAAATTGGTTCATGTAGAGTCAGAAATTAGTGACAATATCTCTTCTTCCAAGATAATCTAGAACTATTATGAAAGGTGAATTAGACTGCTATTTTGCACCTTAACCAGCTGTATAATTTTAACAATATACTTTTCTGAGGCTTTATTGCCTTATTCATTAAAGCAGGGTCCCAATGAACTTCAGAATCTGCAACATATTCACTTTATAAAAATATCTTTCTCTTCAATGTTATCATAAAACTTAAGAGTTTTATTTATTGAAAACTAAATAAATAAAATAAAATTGAAGAAATAATTATATTTTCCAATTCTGTATGTTGAAGGCAAGCTGCTTTGAGCTAAAATAGTTGTTTGACTCTTTGATAATTTGCTTCTGTGTACTTTGTCAGAGGTAATCAGAAGATTGTAATGCTGCTACAAAACTAGGTCATGGAAAACTGAAGTCCAATATAATAAAAGAATCTATATATCTTAATCAAGAAAAATCGTTTGTCAAGAGTCAATAACTGTGGCATGTTATTATAGTATGAGAAATCAGAAAGGACATTCAAAGATAGAATATGGGGAAAAGACTTTTCTCTTTTTGAAAGAAAAAGGTACATTTCAGAATTCTTAGGCCAATTAGTATGACAGCAGATTTATATTAAACAAACGAACAAACAAATAAATAAATAATTATGTGCTCTCAGTGTGTACAATAGGAGAACAGCAATATACCTTGCATGTTGTCACTAAAATCAATGATATAAAGCATAATATAACTTAATTATTCCATGCCTTAAAGTGTTTGGGGACAGGTCCAACATACAGATTGGTTGGAAAACACAAACAGTTAAGCCATAGCAAAACTCTTGAGGCTTGGCTCAGAACTACACAAAATCACACCCATTGAATTGTGTTTTCCAATAAAGTCTCAAAGCCAGCCTATTTTGTTGACTTTATCTTCAAGCTGTCAATAAAGAAGGAATTTCTGCCCTAGATTTTTGCTAAATACATGATACTTGAGACCAGACAGATGTGCTCAATAGCAACTTATTAGTTACATAAGCTCAGATTTCAGCAGCAGGAGGAGATCCTACCATGTAGGAGCACAGGGGAACTGCACTGGGGAACAGAAGGAACCAACCATGTCTGTAGGTGGCAAAGTTCATAGTATCAAAAGAGAGAGTTAGCTCTGGGTTGTCAAAGGAAGATGTGATTGGCTTGTTTGAGTAATTTTATGAAAGGAGAAATCCATTAGGTTAGAAACCAATTTAATGAACCTGGTTTAAGAGAAACTAACCAGTCTTTTCCACTGGGTAGAAAACTCTGGAAAGAGTAAGGAAACACACATTAGGCCTTGGGATCACTGTAAAACTCAGAGATGATAGCACTTAATTAATTGCATATTAATTCTGGGCCTTCTCCACACAATCCAAATTGAATTTACAGAAATAAACTCCACTTCCATAGTGACTGTGTAGTCAATTGGATTGGCTAAGCTGAAACCATGGATTCTGAAATTCCCTTTCCTACACAGATCTAGACAAAAGTTGGGCACTAGAGAATCTGCATGAGATCTAGAAAGGGAAACAGCAGAGATACTAATGTTTAAAGTGTTGGTGTTAGGCAGACACTTTGCAGTACTGTAGCACATTCATGTTGTCACAGATCTGCTTGCTTACCTTGTTAAGCCACCTAGTAAGAGCTCAGTCAGGCCTGCCACTCCTCCACATTCCATGAATCTTTGTCAAAAACTGTGAAGGTCTTAGCTTGTACACATTTTGCACTTTAACAAATTAGTCTGCCAGTTTCCTAGATGCTTATAGAAGACACGAAATCAGAATCAAAGGACTTTATTACTTATAGCAAAATAGCAACATGAACTCCAAGTTTACATTGGTTCCTCTTGTGTCCACACCCTACAGAGGCAAGGGAGAATGGCCCAATTTAGTACTGTACAACAAAATTGAGGAATACTAAGCTAAGGAAAGCCTAATCTTTTAAAGAATCTACAATCAAAGTCTTCTCAATCAGTGCACTAGAAGATAGCATTTTTTATTATGTTCTTTCTTTGTTCTAATATTTTAAAATGAATATTGAATTCATATCCATTCTATTATTATCACTTTTTCCATCAAACTGTGATTATGTTGGTGAGGAAACAAGTAGACTATCTACTCCATAAGGAAAGACTATTCCTCTTTCCAAGGTGGTTTAGTATATGCACATTCTTGAGAAGAACTTTAGGAATTAAAATGAGAGAACCTCTTCAACAAGACCTCCAGAAACTTGAGAGTCCCAGCAGTTACCTCCTTCCCAACAATCTCCTTTAATTTGTCCTACTCGTATAGCACATGTTTAGTCCCCTAGTACAGGATGCCAGCTTCTGCTGTAGATCACCTATTTCATTGATAGTGTATACTTTGAGGAAATGAGGGACAATATTTTTTTTCTGGTTTGAAATTGTTGGTTCCATTTAGTTCTCATAATTCCCAAGTCTGTTCTGCCCCTCCCCTAGTGCAAGTCTGTCTTTCCACCTGCCTGGTGTCAGGTACATAAACAAGAGAATATTTAACCAATTCTCATAGTTACTTTGTTCTAATATTTTAAAATAAATATTGAATTCATATCCATTCTATTATTATCACTTTTTCCATCAAACTGTGATTCACAGAAATCTTAATAGGAAGAGTCAAAAGTCTCACACTTGAGAACAGGTGTGAGTATAATTCAAATTTGGGAGAGGTACCACAGTATATAAAGAAAGAATTAACTTCTTTGTAGCTTCAGGTACCAATGGTATGGCAATGGATTTACAGGAACGCTAATTTCAACTCAATAAATATGTTTTCTTAAAGCTATAGCCATCCAAAGATGAAACTTGCACTCAGAAACTAGAAGGTCACCTTGAATTTCAGTCTTCAAGGTTAGTTCAGATTAGTACTTAGTCATCATATTATAGATGGGAATGAGGCATTTCTTATGTCACATACATCTCTCTCAGCAAAGCAGAAGGATTAAAAAAATAATAAGTTGATAAAAGAAAATAAAGAAGAGTATGCCCACAGGAGAAACATTTTTTAAATGCAAGAAATTGTAAAAGCAAGATTAATGAATGTTTACTAATACCACCAGAATGTAAGAGAAATACCATTTTAGAGCCTTTTCCCCAACTAATGAATGAAGCCAATTTTATCATATGACAATTGCATATCATTATGTGTTAAAAAAAAAAAAAAACCACTGTCAGCTTTCATGGTGTAAATCACTGCTGCCATGAGCTATTTCAGACTACCAACAGGAGGTCTCTGAAAGCACAGTTGAGAAGAGATGGAAAAAGTAAAATAAACTCATATGAGCTTTTGCCTGTGGCTCCGCCATACCATGGTTCTACATCTAGGCTATATTTTTCCACTAACCTAGTTGTCTGATCTTCTATCAGTGACATTCTTTTATGAAGTGTTTTATTAAGTTTGAGAAAATGACAGGTAATAGTAAAAAAACTCCCAGAAAGGAAAGATTGTTTCTATAATTTTAAGCCTTATTTTTATTTTGAAGAAATAATTTTTCTATTTTGTATTTTTTTCTAAAATTTTTTATTATATTATTATAATGCACATTAAAGTTTCTGTGAGTGTATATATGCTTATTCACTTAGGCTATTGTCTTACTGTCTTATTGCCTAAATGCTTTCTACTCATTTTCACTAAGTAATCTCTATGCTATGTTATTTATTTGGTGTAGTACTTCAATTCTTATTATTCAAATGCTTTAGAAGTGTGTTTGGTCTTGTTTTATTTTTTAAAGTTTTTTGTAATTTTAAATTATTATACATGACAAAAGAATGCATTACAATTCATATTACACATATAGAGCACAATTTTTTCATATTTCTGGTTGTACAGAAAGTAGAGTCACATCCTTAGTGTCTTCATACAGATACTTAGAGTAATGATGACCATGGCATTCCACCCTCTTTCTTACCCCTATGCCCCCTCCCTGCCTAAACAAGAACATTGGAGATCTTTCCATCTTCTGAAGTCTTCTTCAATTTATTTCTTCAGTGTTCTATAGTTTTCATTGTAGATGTCTTTTACCTTCTTGGTTAGATTTATTGCCAATTATTTTTTTTTTAGGTTATCAGTCATGAATGGGAAAATTTTCCTCATTTGTTTCTGAACAGACTTATCGCTGGAGTATAGGAAAGTTATTGATTTTTATGTTGATATTATATCCCCCTACTTTGCTGAGTTTGCTTGTGAGCTCCAGAAGTCATTAGGTAGAATTTTTGTTTTGTTTACTGAGGTGTGTGTGTGGGGGGGGAGTGTTTTCTAGATTTCTAGATATAATACCACACATCAATCAGTTAATAGAGACTCTTGCCCATGCCCCACACAGGCGATGGAAATGGGGTCCCCCTCGGTGGAATGGGTTGGCTGCAAAATAAAAGCTAAGAAAAATAGAATGGTGAAAAAAACCACAGGATACAAAAATTAATTTTAGAAAGTGGGGGTGAGATGGGCTAGCCAGATCTTAGGGATCAAGTTTAAACACTGAAAAAAAGCAAAATGAAGCCTGCACTTGCTTTATTTATGTCATTTATATCGGGGAACATCAAAGGCAGGGATACGGTTTCAAGGGTGGAGTCTTGCTTCCTGGTGTCTTGCAGTCAGCACGTTGATAGAAATCTTGGCAGGTCACACCCATCTCAGGTGCTCTGTGGGATCTTTGGCAGAGCTTGAGCAGGAAACTCACCTGCATCAGGTGGAATTTTAAGGGTGCCACAGGGGGGTTCCCAGTGCCAGACTTATCCCTTCATTAGGTTATTATGTGCAACATAGTCCACACACAGCACACAGACTGCTCAGGACAGAGATAATTTGACTTCTTTTTTCTACTTGTATCCCTTTAATTTCCTTCTCCTTGCCTGATTGCTCTAATCAGAGTTTCAAGGACGATTATTGAGTAGGAATAGAGAGAATGAACATTCTTGTCTTTTTCTTGATTTTGTATAAAGTGCTGTTAGTTTTTCTCCATTCAATATGATATTGTTTTTGGGTTTCTTGTGTGTATCTATCATAATGTGGAGGTAAGTTCTTTTATTCTTTGTTTAGCCAGTATTTTAAAAAATGAACGGTGCTGGATTTTATATAAGACTTTTTCTGCTTCTATTGAGATAATAGTGTGATTCTTGTCCTTCATTCTATTTATGTGGTGAATTACATTTATTAATTTGCATATGTTGAAAAGCAGTACTGGAGAAAAAGCAATTCTGGAGGCATCACAAAACTGATGTCAAATTACAGAGCTATATAATAAAAACAGCATGGAATTGGAGATCAATGGAATAAAATAGGAGACACAGAGACAAATCCACATAAATACAGTCATCTGACACTTGACAAAACTGTAAAACAATATACATTGGAGAGAAGATAGCCTTTTAAGTAAATTGTGCTGGGAAAACTGGATATGCACATATAGAAGAATGAATCTAGGTCCCTATCTTTCACCCTTTACAAAAGTCAATTCATGTGCTGGGGATGTGGCTCAAGCAGTAGCACGCTCGCCTGGCATGCGCGGGGCGCTGTGTTCGATCCTCAGCAACATGTAAAAATAAAACATGTTGCGTCCACCAAAAACTAAAAAAAAAAAATAAATATTAAAAAAACTTAAAAAAAAAGTCAATTCATGTTGAGGGCCACAGCCCAGTCGGGATGACGCATGGCATTTTTGCCAGAAGTAGTGGTTGAGAGGTGACGCTAGCGAGCCATTAAGATGATGACTCTTGAGTTCTGGCAGAGTTCCCATTGAGTTCCGCGTGAGCTCTCCTTGGGATTCTCAGAGAGTTCCCATTGGTTGGGGAAGTGCTGGAGGAGGGATATTTCCGGTTGCTGGTTCCTGAAGGAGCCAGCGTGGCATTAGGGAGAGTTCCCAGGGAGTGTGCTGGTGGAGTTCAGAAATAAAGTTTGTTCCTGCTTCAGTGGCTCGTGATTTGTGCCCAGCCAGACTGCAGCGAATTCAAAGTGGGTCAAAACCTTCTAGAAGAAATTCTGCAACTTCTGGAAGAAAATATAGGCTCAACAATTCAACATATTGGTGCAGGCATTGACTTCCTTACTCATACACCTAAAACTCAATAAGTAAAACCAAGTGGGTTATGAACTCCCATTTTTACCACGTGTACAAATTGCAGGATCACACTGTTACACATCCACATTTATACATACTGCCATACTAGTGTCTGTTGTATTCTGCTGCCTTTCCTATCTCTGACTTGAATCAAATGTATGAAATATGGTATGTCAAGAGCATTGTGATGTTTTGAGCAACCAATAAAAAAAAAAGAGCAATGGAACTAAAGCTCTTGAACTGTTCTTAAAAAAAAAAAAAGGTAAAACCAAGACTCATGAAGTAGGATGGCATCACATTAAAAAGCTTCTGCACAGGAAAGAGAATAATTAAAATTGTGATGAAGCACCTACAGAATGGGAGAAACATCTTTGCTAACTACAGCTCTATTGGTTAATTAATATCCAGAATATATAAGTAACTAAAACATTTAAGACACCAAAAAGGCCAAATAAACCAATTAATATATGGCAAAAGAAGTAAAAATCATCACACAATAGCCACATTATAAAACAAGCCCAGGTACCCATCAACAGATGAATGGATAAAGAAAATGGAATATATACACAATGGAGTTTTACTCAACCATAAAGAGGAAAGAAATTTTTGTCATTTTCTGGTAGATGCATAGACCTGCTAAGTTAAATAATCCACAATCAGAAAGTCAAGGGTAATTTTTTTCATTTGTAAAAGCTAGAGCAAAATGGAGGGGGGGAAGGGAATTATCTTGAAAATGAAGGTAGATCTATGGAATAGAGAAAACGACTACAGGAAGAAGGAGGAGAGACAGGAAAAGGGAAGGACTGTAGAATGAAAATGACCACATTGTATATGTATAAATATGCCACAGTAAATTTCACCTTAATTTATGTCTATAAAGAACCAATTATAAAAATAAATAGAAAAAAACCAAAGGAGTGGAGAAAAGGTAATAGGGGAAGATAGGACTGGAGGTGAAAAAGAAGTAATGGAGACTGAAATGGAACAAACAATATTCCATGCATATTGATTATGTCAAAATGAAGCCCACTACTACAAATAACTATAGTGCAGTAATTCAAAATAAACAAAATAAGACCTATAAAAAATGATTCTTGGGAGGAGCTAAACTAGCAATTAAAACAAGACAGTACATAGTACAGAGTGTGACCTCAAACGATTTAGCAGTTTTTAATATTTTCTATAATTAGCATCATATTTTGTCCATTATTTTGTTAGGTAAGTAATTCTTAGGGTATAATTACATAACTAAATTTCTTCTTCCATCAACTTTTCATTCAAGAGATACTTTCATTCCATTTTCCTTTTTCTGTTTGTTTCATTCTTTTTTGGGGGGGGAATAAAGTAGATAAGAAGACTCTACATACATATATACATGTATATACACATAAGAGAATGAGACAGGTATCTTCATTTGTACATGCAGTATCTGCCACATTTTGAGATTAATTTCATTTCCTGTTCCTGTTGATTCCATTCACTAAGTTCTCTTTAATGGATCAGGAGCCAATGCTCGAGATGATTACAAATTTTGTTAATTTAAATTTTCTAATTCATTAATGACTACTACTTCAAGTTTCTTCTCTTTCCATTTGAATATAGTTTTAACTTCTTGAGTTATAATCAAAATCCAACCATTTCCTTTTAATTAAAAATACTTATGGTTTTATTACCATAGAGTTTTAATGGCATCCTGTTTTTTTTTTTTTTTTGATGAGTGATATTTATATTTCCATTGCTTTTATAAACCTCTAATTGCACATTTGGTCTCTTCATGAGTCACTAGTCATTTAGGAAAGTGTTTTGCATTTTAGTCAGGCTGTTGTTAGTATTCTATAAGCTTTGACAATTGATTTCCATTTGTAAGAAATCATTATTATTCAAGAATGAAATTTGTTTCAATTTCTGACTTCTAATCATTTTTAATTTAAATATTTCTTTAGAATTTGCTTTTGAATAGATAATACTTGATATGACTTAAAATTCCAAATTTTAAAAATATGACAAAGTAAAGTCTTTTTCTCTTAACTCCAACTCAAGCACCAGATTCTCTCTTCAACTAAACAATATAATATTTGTATATTCTTGCAGAAATATTTTATATATTTTGTATCCATATTCATATATGTGTATATATATTTTTCTTTTATTATAAAAATGGTGCCAATGTTCTGAATATTACTTTAATCATATAAAAAGTCTTATAGAAGGGCTGGGGTTGTAGCTCAGTGGTAGAGTGATTGCCTCACATGTGGGAGGCGCTGGGTTCGATCCTCAGCACCACATAAAAATAAAGTAAAGGTATCGTGTCCATCTACAACTAAAAAACAAAACAAAAATTCAAAAAGTCTTATGGACTACTCCTTATTGAAAAAGAAAAAAATTCCACTTATTTTTTTAATATTTTTGTTCATGGCTGAATTGACAATGTATAGACATATCAGATCAGCAGATCATTTTTAAAATCAAAGTTGCATTCTTTCCAATCTTTTGCAATAAATAACAATTCTATACTCATTAACAACATACTTACATTTTTTTTTCCCAAAACGTGTGAGTAAATCCACAGGATAAATTCTTGAAAATGAAATTGTTAGCCAAAGTGTAGCCATAATTTATAATATTGATGGATATTTTCAGTTGCTCTCTAAAATTGTTGTATTAATTCTTTTTTTTTCAGATGTTGTCCCGTAAAAATGATCATGAGACTTTTTTCTTTGACTTTTTTGTAGTGAACTTTTCTAAACCACTGAACCACTCTTGATTGTCTTTCTTATGCCTATAGTTTAAGGCAGAATGTTCCCCAAAGGCCTATGTGTTAAAAGCTTTGTCTTGAACTGCTACTGTTGGAAGGTGTTGAAAATCTAAGTGGGGCCTAGTGGGAAGGTTTAGATCATTATAGGTGTGCCCTCAAAGTAGGGATTGAACTCAGGGGCACTTAACCACTGAGCCACATCCCCAGCCCTATTTTTTATTTTATTTAGAGAGACGAGTTTGTTAGATCCTTATCGTTGCTGAGGCTGACTTTGAACTTGTGATCCTCCTGTCTCAGCCTCTGGAGCCGCTAGGAAGACCGGCCACCCAGCAAAGAAATGTATTTTGATCCAGACATTTTTATGCCACTTACAAACCTAAAAGTTATTTTTGTACAAATATTTCTCCATTCTTAGTCTTGGCCCTTATCATAAGTTTTATAAATGGGTTTCTTCTTTTGTCATATATTTTCAATGATTATTGTACATATAAAAGTAATGAATTATTTGCTCATGGTAATAACAGCACCCAGAACAAGTTCCAAATGTGGGTTTTCCACACCCAGTTGAGGCAACATGAAAAGAGCCAGGCCGTTACATCAGTGTGCAAAGTAAATACGTGGAACTTAACAAAACTCAAAGGTTGTATAGTAATGACTGGTGTATTTACGTATTCTCCGCTCCATAGATCGAAAAGGACTGGAAAGGTTAAGATGGAGATGGAAACATTATCTTTAACTCTGGAATGTAAACACACAATCCCTTGCAACAACAGACCAAGTTCTGAAACCTTAGTGTAAACAACTGGCTTCAGGAAGATTATAAGAGGTTACATTATTCCTTGAATAGGAAAAATTGGGTACTGGAAGTATCTCGAGCTCTATTACCTTACACTGGAGAAAGCATGTGTGAGGAATGGGAGGCTTCATTATTTATATCATATCAATTTTGTTGCTCACAAGGACAAGAATGTGCAGAAACAGAAAACTGAGGCAGTTTGCTTTCCAACATTTTATAAAAAACTTTTATTGTGGGGCTGGGGCAGCAGCTCAGTTGTAGAGTGCCTAGCATGTGTGAGGCACTGGGTTCGAACCTCAGCACCACATAAAAATAAAATAAAAACATCTTGTCCACCTAAAAGTAAAAAATAAATATTAAAGAAATACTTTTATTGTGTATTATTTTGTCATGAGTTCTAGTAAGCTACAGTTTCCTATGAAGCAGTTAATTTCACCTATGTATTCAAAACACTTGCATAAATAACAGAATTACTTGTGATTGATGCAATTTTTGCTGATTCTATGATATTCCATGTTTATAATTTCTTATTTTTAATATTGTTATTTTCTCCTTATAATTTGATGTAATTAACTGAGACTTATGTTTTCAAACAACCAAGTCTATATGTGTTTATTTTTATTTGGACCTATTTTCTATGTAAGTTACTTCTACTCCTTTGGTAATAATTTATTTAGCTCCTATGCCAAATAATTCTTTAGTTCTATTTGATGGTTTTTATTCTAATATTTGGTCTTGGAAATGTTGCTTTAATACCTTATTTTCCATTTACTAACAGTATTTGGGTTGATAAATTTTTCTTATAGTATTGCTATACCTTTACTAAATATTATTTTTTTAAAAAACTTGCCTTACACTTATTTTTTTTAAATTTAGAAATAAATTATTAAGGTAGTGAAGTATCAAGAAGAAATTGTAAAAAGGTAATAAACTTACTATTCACATTGCACATTTTAAATAAATGTAATTTAGATATATATGTAGCTAGATATGGATATAGATATTTATGATTTGGAAATTTACATGGAACAAAGCATAACAAAGAAAAGTAAACATACTTATTTTCTCCCGTACATTTTTAAAAATAAACACAGTATTTTTATTATTCCTTTCTAGAAAGCATATATACAACAGCATATATATCTCTGTAAATATATGCCATTTTAAAAGACACATAGGAATTATACAGTATATATCGGTTGATCTTTACATGTCAATGCCTAGTGTTCTACGTCATTCTTTTGAGAAGATGCACATGTCTGCTTATTTCAACTTTGAACATTCCTGCATTGTTTAACATGAGGTTTTGGGGGCGCACCTCATATCCAAACTATAACAACTTATAAACTATTTCCTTGTCTTTTTTACAAAGAGGAAGGAAAACATACCAAAGGGAGGGTAACTATATTTAATAGGATATTAGATATTTTATAAATGTTATAGAGTTTATATTTGGACTTTATCTTTTAGGAAAGCTTTGCTTCTTTTTAAATTTCCAAATAGAAGAGCCCATTCTTGTTTTTGTTTGTTTGTTTGTTTGTTTTGTTTTATTAATTTCTATTGCCACTGAATTGTAATTAAGTGGTTAAATATGTACTTTTAATATGAGAACAAATTTGAAGCCTCCCTTTCTCTTTGGAACATGATATAGTCTTGTAAAATTTCCATGGGCACTTGAAAAATGGCCTGATCCCTTTTCAGGGCAGATTTAATATGATGTTTAGTTAATATTGTCTTGCTTTTTTCCTACTTTAAATGAGTTAGCATATCTAATTTTTCTTTCATTTCTTAGTATGCATCGTTATCTGGTCTCCAAGAGGCAATGATGCTTCTCTATGTATCTGATTCCCTCTGAATCAGTGCATTGCAGATGCCACTATGTCTCCTTACCTTTTACATAAATTCCTTTTCATTTTCTTAATTGTATATTCTCCAGTTCTATGATGTTTACCGATTATTTGTACTCATCTTTGAAGAGTATTAAGTCATTAGAAAAAGTGAGTATACTAGAGGAAAAATTAATTTTAATTTCATATTTTTATATTAAATATCTCAAACTTCTCCCCAGATAATGATTGCTGTGGAAGGTATTCTCCCCTTGTTTTCAGTGTGACTGAGTTTTAGTGTGATAATTGGGGAGATTCAGCTGTGATGGTCTTACAGTTGTTTCTTCTTCATTCATCATGGCTCACCACAGAAATACCTATAATAAAAGAACTGGGCTATAGGGGGAATGCATTTTTTACCTGACTTCATCTTCAGATCCATTCCCCATCCCACATATTCACATATAACTAGATCTCCATGGAGACACACCCTTGCATACTTTTCCTGTTCTGCCTAGCCATCAGATATGTTCACTGTAATAAAAAATGGCAGATGGATCCTTCAAAAGACAACAACACTTAACTACCTTTAGGAAAATATGTACCTATATGATCTTTTGAGTTACATATATGTTGTCACATTGTCTTTCATATGCATTGAAGTTAATTATGCTATGCTTTTTTCCTGTATATTTTTGGTCTGACTTTTCTACTCTGGTATAGACTTCTTTGCTTTATTTTCATTTTTTTTTTTGTTGATTTTAGAAAATTTCAAAGATTGTAGAGAAGAAAATATTTCTTTTTACCTAGTATCTTTATCCAACTACATAGGTATGACTAGATTAATCTTGATTAGATTTCTGAGTATTTCAAAGTGTGTCTTGGAGCTCAACAATGTAATCTCTGACAAATGTCTAAACTTCTTTTTTTCACTATCAGTTCTTTGAACTTATCTATATGCTGTCTCTGATAAGTTGTACTGTTGACTTACAATACTGACAAAGAAGCACATTTTAAATTTTATGACTTAATTTTATTAGTCTTACTATTTATTATTTAGTCAACTACTATACTACTACTATAAACAATGATATTAAATATAAAGAACTTGCCATTTCCCCCAACTAACTGTTGATTTACAGTCCTTTAAATCATTTCAAGTAAGCAAGAATTTACACAAAAATTTATACTAGATATTAATTAGTATTATTAGAGTGTTCTTTATAATGAGAGAAAATACCTCATCACTCAGAAAAACAAAAGAGTGATAAGTGGTGCTATAAGAAGAACTTAAATTATTTTATTTTTACCTTTACATTACAATAATTAAGTAGTTGAATTTAAAAGTTTAGTTAAAATTTTCTTTAGCTCTTGCAATGCATTTGTAAAGTTCTGAAAATGTTTTCTGCCCTATTTAAAATTGTTTTTCATCCTTATCTCCAAGAGCAATGCAAATAAATGTTTAAACTACCTTAAAATGTTCCTTGACTTTGCCAGTTTTGCAGTTTACAGGAAGTAAAGCCACTTAAAGTGTCCACTTAAAACAAAATTTAATAAGACCCTTGTCACCACAGCAGGAAAAAGGAACAAACACTTAAGCAACCATGTTAAAGAGTCATTTATTTAAGCATTAATTTCCTTAGACATACAGGAAATGAAATGCAAACAAACCAACTAAATATAGGTTTTTTAATCTAGGCCTCAGCAGTCTGCACATTCAGGAAAAAAGTTATTGCTACTTTACAGAGTAGAACAGGAAAAGAGAACTTATGAATAAAGCAATGTATTTAAATGATGAATTTTTTGGATATTTGTTAAAGAGAAAGTTATGAGATATGATATAAACAAATATTTTGTAATTGGATCAGAATAAAGATTTTAGGATTGGGAAGAAATTTCTAGAACTTTTGCTTCTTTGTCAATGCACTGGCATAGGATTATTTTAGTTCAGTTACTGTAAAATTAGGCAATCTACAAACTATTTACATTTCACTATTTCACATTTTTTAAGGTGATTGTTACAAAAGCACAGGTAGCAGTGAAACCAGTCCTATACCTGTTTCCAAAATTGGTAAAACAGTACACAGGACAGAAACCAGAAAATAGGGAGAAGACTCTGTTTTATCACTTCTTATTTTTTTACCATATTTTTTAACACTCACTGTTTAGTAACAAACACTTCTGTATTATTCTATTTTATTATAATTCTTAGTTACATATCTCAGGTTTAGATGAGGACTGAGAAAATAATGTCCTTAACAGGTCCAAATGGATATATATATCATATTTTTGAAGACTACAAATATGGTATATTACTGAGCAGATTCTCAGTATCTCTGTAAATGTCTGTTCATGTGTGTTCACATAGGTAATTAAAATATTGACTTCAATTCTATATTTCGAAAGACAGCTTTAAACAGACAATAATAATTCAGGCCTCTTTATAATTAAAAGCTATTTATTTTGCTAGATCTTAAGCAGGACTCCCAATAAAATGCTATCTTCATTTTCAAAAAGTATATTTAATACTTAATAAATCCTCCAACAATGATAAATTAAAATATTAATTTAGAGAATAGGTGTAAAAATAAAAACACACTCAAGGATTTTCACGAAAAACTATAAAGAAGGCAAAAGGAATTTATTAAATAAGCATAAATATATAAAATATTAATTCAACACTTAACTGACATAAAGATAGGCTTTCTGATAAGAGAATTTCAAAACAGGTTTAGATTGCATGCCTAAAATTGGATATTCAAAAGATGGAAAAGCATAGAGAACAGAATATTTGTTTCATGGTTATTTCCTATGATGATTAGGGAAAATCGTGGAGATTGTATCTGAATTAACTCCTATAAAAATAGATACGATTTCACCAGGCACAGAAGAAAGAATAAGTTTTTCCAGGATAACTAAATAGTGTGTCAAAGAGCATGGGATCAATAAAGAAAAGGGAATCACACAAGTTGCTGTGCTAAAGTTCAAAAAAAGATCCCAAATTCTAATAGCCAAGAGCAGACTGGTGATTATGATCAAGACCACAGCAGATGTCTTGAAGTTAAGAAGACTGAAATCATTGGTAAAGTGTTTACTTTATGGGGTTTGACTTAAGAGCAAGCAAATGATTGTTTTTAGGCATATTATATTTGAAGAGCTAAAAAATCATTTACTTGAAATGTCCAGCAATTAATAAGCAATTCAAATTTGGAACTAGAAAAAAAAAAACAGCTATTTTCTTTTATTTTTTCATAAATACATTTGCTTATGAGTATAAAATTTAAAGCCATTTTACAATATTCTTATTTGAAAAAATAGGCTTCATAGTAATCTTCATGAAAATGGTGCCAGGAACTTTCTGAGCTCATGTAACACAGTACAGTTGATCAATCATTCTTGTGTGTTTGGACAGATCTGTCTTAAGAAAACCTCCCAAAGTGGAGACACAGAAACAGTCATGAGAAATGGGGGAGAACTAAGATTATATGTGGCTACTGGGCAAATTTGAGGAGAAAATATCTAGCTGCATGAGATCAATGCCTTCAAATGTCTGGGGGACATCAATGAAGAAGACAGGTGAAGTGAGTGATGGAGACGCAGAGGTGATAAGTTCACTCTCCTGTGCCCTGTGCCTCAAAATGAAATAAATGGCAGATCTAAGGGGAAAAAAAAACTGCAGAGGAGGTAGAGTCAGCAAGAATGCTAATTTAGTCATAGAAAATGGGAGGCTCATGCATCAGCATCTGCTTCAGTCCGTGTGGCAGCACTTCCATGATCTAGAAGTCCGCTCCTGTTGTGTGCCTATTCCTACTGTGACAGTCTACTCTATCACCACCCTGGACAGCTCTACTTCTCAAATGTTGCCTTTGAACTCATTCTCTTTGGGGGAAAAGTCCTGTTCCTCATTTTCATTTCACTTATAGTTTGACCTCTAGCAACAAGGCCACTTCTCATTCCTCTCTATCAAAATTTTCCAATCTCATTTTTCACCACAATCATCACTTACCCCAGCCAACATATCAGGCAAAATCTTGACAATATTTTTTATTCCATTTCTCCACTTTCTTTTACCCGAGTGTTTTAAATTTGTCACTTGATTAAACTAATGGTTTTCCTCTACACCTTCATGCAGGCTGCTATGGAGAGCAATATAACATCAAAATTTTACACCATGATGAAGAGAATCAAGGCCTCTAAAGCCAACTTTAAACACCTGGCAATCTTCCTAGGTTTCCATATTCTATTTTTACATCAATCAGTTTCATCCATATGAACTTCTACAGCACACCTTTTTGAATGTCCCTACCCCCTTCATTATTGCCTTATCATTCAGATCCTCTCTCTAGCCAAAATGTTTAAATTTTCCTTGCTTTACTTATTTAATGCTCATATGCTGTGTTGTAGGTTTTTCCTCACAATATCTTTGAAACAGAAGTTTAAGAATTTATAAACTCATTTTGGATACTAAATCCAGAGGCAAGTCTCAACTTTCATTAACTTAATTCTTTTTCAGCAGCTTTTAACACTGTTCCCTATGGCTTTCTTAAATACTGCTTCCTATGTCAATAATGTCTTCAGGGTTTTCTCTTTCCTGTGTTGTTACTGATTTTTCACAAACTACCTTGCAGGCTCTTTTCCTTGTGTTTTAAATGGTGTCATTCCTCAGGACCTGTCTTAGAACTTTTCCACATCCCCCACCATTTCTCTTGGATCATCTCATTCACCCTCAGGACCTCAAAAAACACCTATAGTGGATTATAGCTACTGATGTGGCTCCTCATTAGTTTTCCCTCCTTTCTCTCCTTGAATCCAGACATAAATTTCTAACAATATCTTCACTTCAGTTTTCACATGGATACTTCAAATGCATTATCTCCAACACTAAATTTATCATTTTCCCACTAAAACCTTCTTCTGTTTTGTTTTCTAAGTTGCCAATTTCAAGGAAAGTTTTGTAACTTTCTACTCAGTGACTGATGCAAAAATTTTCATATCACTTAAAAATACCTTCAGTTTGCTTCTTACTTAATTCATGGGCCAATAATTTTGTCAGTTCTTAGTGCTAAACTCACAAACCCACCTATTTTCCTTTCTCCCATTGGCACTAACCTAGTTAATAACATATATTTACAGAACAAAAAGAAAACAAATAATAAGTTGAAATCTTTTTTAAAAAATTTTTACCAATATTGTTTTATGACACAAACACAATTACATACCATAGCAAGGCAGCTACTTCAATGTTTATAGCAGCTCATTTCACAACAGCTAAGTATGAAACCAACCTAGATGCGACAGATGAATTGATAAACAAACTGTAGCATATATACAAAATTGAGTATTACTCAGCTATAAATAAAAATGGCATTGTGGCATTTGCTGGTAAATGGATGGAACTGGAGACTATCATGCTAATTGAAACAAGCCAATCCTAAAAGACAAAAGGCCAAGTGTTCTCTCTGATATGCAGATGCCAAGAAACAATAAGCAAGTGAGGGAAGAATAGAAATTCATTGAATTAGACAAAGGGGAATGAAGTTTCGGAAAGAAGAGGGATGGGAATAGGCAAGACAGTATGTTGAATAAGACATAAATTTGCTATGCTCATATAGGACACATGAATAGTGAAACTCTACATCATGTGCAACCACAAGAATGGAATTCTAATTAGACTAAATCATACTCCATGCATGCATAATATGTCAAAATAAACTCCATTGTAATGTATATGTAAAAAGAACAAATAAAAAAAATTTAATTGCTCCCCCTTCAGCTGCAATACCATCTCTGACTTAAATCTAGTACATATATATATGCATGCTGTGTTTCATAGTTTTTTTATTATTTTTATTTTGCTATGTGGTAATACCTACAGTTGCCTATATCTAGATGTATATCTATTAATCTAAAAAACACTTATTAACTATATTACTCAAGGCTTCTTTACTTTTTCACTTGATTTTGACTTCTAATAAAAGTATGAAAGTCACTCATGAAACATACAAACAAACAAAAACCTGATAACTTTTTAAAAGCCTGCTTGCCTCCAGTTTTTTTTTTTTATTTCTTAGTCCATGTCCCATGTTACAATCAAGAAAATATTCTAAGCTTTAAAATTTGCATTCTTATTTTTCAAAAGAATCTCACTTTTGTTCTGAATATAGTACAGTCATTTTATTATGTTCTAAAAGTCCTTCATGATTTGGCTCCTATTGCCTACTTAGAGTCTCCTCTTGTCACATGGTAAAGTGAAATAAACTGAAATTTCACTCCTTTGAACATAAAAAAATAATTTCTAGCATCAGAGCTCCCCTCTGCTGATAACACTTTTATTTTTATCTCAATATCTTCTAATTGCCTATAATCCTTCAGCCTTCAGAATAGTTGTTTTTTAATGGAAAATTCCTAAACAATTTGTTGGCAGCTGACCTTCTGTGTACCACAATGCCCACCCTAAATGCTCACCCTGATGTAGGCTAATTGAACCAATCTCTCTCTCTCTCTCTCTCTCTCTCTCTCTCTCTCTCTCTCTCTCTCTCTCTCTCATCAATGTTATATGAAGGTCAAGACCATTTATGTTTGTCATTGTATCCAATGCATCTAAGCCAGGTCCCATATAAATTCTCTAAAGAAATTTAGTAAATCTTTTAGATTTACTCATAGATGAACGTAAGGAAAAATTCTAAAAAGAAGAGGACAAGTAACACAAAGAGAGAGATTATATTTTCTCCTACAAATCTGACAAATACCTCATTCTCCCATAGGTAGTTAATACACATTATATAGGCACAGGTCCCCTGTACAGAACTCACCTAGATTTGTCAGGGATAGGGCCTGGCATTTATGCTCCACTCACATGGCTCACAACTCTATTTTTATCTCTTAGATAATGTTTGGCAGTCTTTTGATGATCTTAACTAGGGATCGTGGGGAATGTGGCTACTGGCATCATTGAACAGAGGCCAGGACTACAGCAAAACATTCTTTCATGCATATGGAAGCCCCTATTCAACAAAGATTTATCTAACCCAAAATTATAACATTGTCACGTTTACATGGTATACAGCCTAAAATAAATATTATGAGTTGTTCTGACAGCTGATAAAATAATGAGGTCCTCAAAAGACCTAACTACTAGTTACCTCCTTCTCTGCTTTGGTAGAGAAAGATTCCTATCTATGGAACTCTCCTTATTAAATGGACTAGCTACAATTCTTGCTTATTCCTGAGCAGTGAGTTCCCTGCCAGTCTATGGAACTATTCAAACAAGCCAACAACATCCTCCTGCTGAAACTAGGGAATACCCTGGCCTCTTGATGCCATAAAGCCTGCCTCCCCCAGACCTTCATTGTTAACTCTGTTTCTGACACATCCCTCTGAGGACCTGCATTGTATAAGTGCCTAGTAAACTATTGTCTGCCTCATCAGTCCATTGTCAAGTGTCATGTACTCAGCTATCCCTATAATATAGGGTGGATTCCCACCCCTCCCTTGACAGCGAGATGAAGAATTGAAGATCAATAGAGGTTAAGGAACTCTGCTGCATGACAGCACGTCTCTGTCTCCTTTTGAGAATTTCTAGATTGAATGAAGAGGTCTTGAAAAGGTGAGGAAAAAAACATTCTAGTCAGAACTTCTAAGTGGAACAGTGATGGCTAAGAGATCCATTTAGATTATTTACAACACAAAGTTCTTAATGGTTAAATGCATTTAGATAATTTAGGCTATATTTAGATTTTGTTTCCTCATAGATGTGATTAATTTAAGTAATAAGATCAAGTGGATTAGCTTGCTGAAAAGAATATGCTATATTAGGTCTATTATATCTATAAGCTTTAAATTTTGGCTTCAGAAATCAGATGATGTCCAGTTAATCAATGTTTGCAGACCAAGGATGGTGGATTTGTAATGGATAACTTATAACCACATTGTTATATACTCAGCCAAACTTTGTAGCTGAAAATTAAGTTATAATTCTAAGAAATCTTCTCCTGCCATATATATTTCAGTGAAAATAATCCACAGTAATCATACATTGCTAATAGGACTGCAAATTGGTGCAGCCAATCTGGAAAGCAGTATGGAGATTCCTTGGAAAACTTGGAATGGAAACAGTATTTGACCCAGCTATCCCACTTCTTGGTTTTTACCCAAAGGACTTAAAAACAGCAACACAGCCATATCAATGTTTATAGCAGCACAATTCGCAATAGCTAATTTGTGGAACCAACCCATATGCACTTCAGTAGATGAATAAATAGGGAAACACAAAGGGACATTACTCAGCATTAAATGAGAATAAAATCATGTCATTTGCAATGGATAGAGTTGGAGAATATAATGCTAAGTGAAGTAAGCCAATCCCAAAAAACCAAAGGCTGAAAGTATTCTTTGGTATGAGGATGCTGACTCATAATGGTGATGGAGGGAGAGCATGGGAGGAATGGAGAAACTTTAGATAGAGCAAAGGAGACGGAGGGGAAGGGAAGGGAGAAGAGGATAGGAATGATAGTGGAATGAGTTAGACATCATTACCCTAAGTACATGAATGGTGTGTAGTGACCAATAAAAAGCCCTATTGTGGAAAAAATAATAATCCACTGTAATGACTGAGATGAATTGTAATGAAACACGTAGCAAAAAATTAACAGTAAAATTAAGGGTGTCAATTTCTAGGTCATTGCAAAACATAAGGAAGATGGATAACATTAGAAAATAGTGGAGATATTTTAAAACAATTATTGTATTAAATGATGTGACATTTAAAAATATTTATTGTTACATAGTCAACTATATTATTAGAAAATAAATTTTCACTAGAAATTACTGATATTTTTTCTAAATAAGCTAGTTAAACAAATTTCTGGGATGTTTATAAAGATCTATAAAAAAGAAAAAAATCCTTGATAAATTAAATGTGGGAAATGTTGAATGGTTTGGGCCCTTTATTGAAATTCACAATGTACCTAAACAATGTTATCTTTTCAAAATTATTTAATCTAAGATTTCCTAAACTTATTTGACTAGAGAATTTTTCAGACTAATTATATTCAATGTGTTATATTGAACACGTCCCAGGAAATGTATTAGTTGATTATGGAATAATTATTACTATATGCGATTATATCATATTATATAGACATGGAAGCATGAACATAGTTTTATTTGTGTATAAAATTTTTTAAATTCAATAATATAAATGGAACAGACACAGGGGATATTTAGAAAGTATTTATCAATGTATTGGGTTATTGGTAACACAAGTCTGTTCTAGGAAGCATTGAGTTTCCTTAAAAACAATATGGTTAAAAAATGATTTACATATTAAAAATCAGAAAACAGAAAGTCTTCTAATAAGCAAACATGCACACAATTTTGTTATGTGTGTCATTTTTCTGCCCAAATTTGACAAAATAGAACACTGATATCTTTCAAAACTGTTAGCCCTTAAAAATAACTCAATTTTCAATGTCAATTTTCTACCCTTTAATTTTAAAATACATATTATTCAATATCCTGGGTTTTTTGTGTACATAATTGCTCATCTCCTATGTGTACCATGACTGCAGTTTGTGTTGACTTTTCTCCTGCTTGGACTCTGAACAAGAACCATGTTGCAGCTTATTCTGCATGAACTCAATATTGGCCTTTTGTCAATATTTAAGAATAGAATTTGCATTTAAATACCACTGTGAGAGTCAGATTTGATTTGAAATGTTCTTCTAAAAGGTCTTATAATAATTGAGCAAATTTAAACTATGACATACTTTTGCACCTTTATATCTTAATGATATGAAATTGCTTTTGGACAATTAAAATATTTTTCTCTTATAAGATATAGGAAAACAAAAGAGAGGGTCCTGCTCAGAGTTGCAGGTGTTGAGATCATAAAATCATTTGAAAACATAAAAAGCTGTGTAATTTTATTTGGGGTAAACTTCTTCATATTTATATAAATATTCTAAAAATACATAAATATACCATTTCTCTCAGAGGCTCAAAGCTTTCCTTTACAATATTGATTTTAGTCAAACTTTTGCACTGGTTTTAATCCAAATCTTTCTTCAAAAGTCAGCTGACAACCTTGGCTGAAAAATTCTTCAAGAATATCAGTTCTCCACCCCATTATTCTAGAACCTATTTTCCTGCTTAGTCTTTCTTTTTAGCAATTTCAGTTCCTTAGTAATGATTTAACATGATGCTATATTGTTATTCATCTCCTTCCTATCATAGAATTCAAGATCCTAGAAGGCAGGTACTTTGTCTAATGAATGGAAGTTCCTAAACTTCTTCCATGAGGTAAATGGAGCAGGAATGTGATAGTTTTCCACTTCAGTATAAGACACAGTCAAAAATCCATTGCTTCTTGAAAGAGGTAGAAGCAAAACTTTTCCTCTGATGGACCAAGTAAAGATCTACTGCTTCTAGAGGCAGGGAGAAACACAAACTCTGCATCTGCAAGATAGGCAGGAAAATTCTTATGGCTCCCAATGATGCATTAAATAAATAAATAAATGTTGCTTAGCCTGGAAAACAGGAAGAGGTATACATAGTTATTTTCTTCTTAAGAGCCAAGAATGCAAGTCCACAAACAGGAGGGCCAAGAATTTTGAAAAAGAACTATACCCAAGGCCAAGAATATAATACCTGCAAAAAACTGAAGTTGAACCAGGAAATAGAGACCCTCTTCTATATTTAGCATAAGTGAAGTATCCTGTTATGATTTGAACGTGCCCCTCAAAGTTCGTGTATTAGACACTTGACCTCAATGTGATGGCATTGAGAGATATGGCCTAAAGAGTAATGATTATTTTGGGGGTCATGAGGGTAACACCTTCATGGAGAAATAAATGTCATTATTATGGGCATGGGCTGCTTATATGAATAAGGAAAAGTTTTATTCCCTTTAAATTTTTCTCTTTCTCACATCCTCAGTTTTGGCTTTTCTTCAAAGGAAGATGCAGCAAGAAGAACCTCACTAGATACTTGCCATTTGATGTTGGACTTCCTAGCCTCTAGGTCTGTGAGCCAATAAATTTCTGTTCACTATATAAAACACTATGGTCGATGACATTCTATTATAGCAGCACAAAATAGATAAAGCTATGCCTCACAGTGAACACAGTAACCAAAAACAGTCTACTAGCACTGGGAACAGGTCACTGCGTAGGGAAGCTCCCAGCATGCTATACGTATTCAAAGATTGCTGAAAGATGAAGCTGAAAAAGACAAAATGATTTTGGCATCTCCTGCTCACTCTAAGCATAAGACAATAGCAGGTTACTACTATAAATTTTTTTATGTAATCACCTGTAGATAAAGTCTCTACTTTTTTTTATAAATCATATATATATATATATATATATATATATATATATATATATATATATTATCCATTCATTAATTTCTTCCACTTTTTGGTTGTGAATCTGCTAAGAAATTTAGAATACAAATGTCTCTTCAAGCTTCTGCTCTCAATTATTTTGTGTATATATCCAAAAGTTGAATTTCTTGATTGAATGTTAATTCCATATTTAATATTTTGAGAAATTATAATATTTTCCCACAGCAACAGTAACATTTTACATTTTATTTATTTTTTATTTTTTTATTGGTTGTTCAAAACATAACAAAGCTCTTGACATATCATATTTCATACATTTGATTCAAGTGGGTTTTGAACTCCCAATTTTACCCCAAATACAGATTGCAGAATCACGTCGGTTACACATCCACATTTTTACATAATGCCCTATTAGTAACTGTTGTATTCTGCTACCTTTCCTATCCTCTACTATCTCCCCTCCCCTCCCCTCCCATCTTCTCTCTCTACCCCATCTACTGTAATTCATTTCTCTCCTTGTTTATTTTCCCATTCCCCTCACAACCTCTTATATGTAATTTTGTATAACAATGAGGATCTCCCTCCATTACCATGCAATTTCCCTTTTCTCTCCCTTTCCATCCCACCTCATGTATCTGTTTAATGTTAATCTTTTCTTCCTGCTCTTCCTCCCTGCTTTGTTCTTAGTTGCTCTCATTATATCAAAGAAGACATTTGGTATTTGTTTTTTAGGGATTGGCTAGCTTCACTAAGCATAATCTGCTCTAGTGCCATCCATTTCCCTGCAAATTCCATGATTTTGTCATTTTTTAGTGCTGTATAATACTCCGTTGTGTACAAATGCCACATTTTTTTTATCCATTCATCTATTGAAGGGCATCTGGGTTGGTTCCACAGTCTAGCGATTGTGAATTGTGCTGCTATGAACATCGATGTAGCAATATCCCTGTAGTACTCTCTTTTAAGGTCTTCAGGGAATAGTCCGAGAAGGGCAATAGCTGGGTCAAATGGTGGTTCCATTCCCAGCTTTCAGCAATGGACAAATAATCCACTTTCTTCACACCTACTTCAACAATTACTGTTTTCTGTTTCTGGTTACTTACACAAGAGCCATCCAAATGGTTGTATAGTGTTTTCTTATTGTGGTTTTAATTTGTACTTCCTTATTCATTAGTGATGTTGATATATTTCTATACGCTTATTGGCCATATGTACATCTTCTTTGGAGAGTTATCTATGCATGATATTTCTTTGTACAGCTCAAAATCCCATTTTCAAATTGTTTTTTCTCCTTGAGTTATAGAAATTCTCTCTATATTTAGATGGATAATCCTGTAACAGATATGTAATTTCAAATGTTTTCTCTCATATGGTCTTCGTTTTTATTCTAATAATTGTGTCATTTGATGGACAAAAGTTTTTAATTTAGATAAAGCTTGAATTTTTCTGTATCTCTTGTGACATTCAAGAAATTATTGCCAAATCAAAAGTCATAAAGCCTTTCCTCCTTTTTAAAAGGAGTTTTATAACTTTCTTTCACATTTAATTTTTTTTCTGCTGGCTGATGATTGGCTCACAGCGGCCCCAGCAACATCTAGCTGATTGGCTCCTCGGCCCCAGCAACATCTAGCTGATTGGC
Source organism: Marmota monax (assembly GCF_021218885.2). Classification (NCBI taxonomy): domain Eukaryota; kingdom Metazoa; phylum Chordata; class Mammalia; order Rodentia; family Sciuridae; genus Marmota; species Marmota monax. The sequence continues at coordinate 1,875,745 of NW_026694256.1, read as the reverse complement.
TCCTCTGCGGTGATGCTCATTGGGCTGTTTCCCTGCCCTTTCAGACCACGGAGCTGCTCAATGGGGGACTTTTTTGGCTCCGCCCACATGACCCAGCCAATCGGCCTCAAGAGCAGGAGGATTGTGGGAGGTGGAGAGAAGCTTGTGTGGGAGAGAGAGGCTTGTGGAAAGCCGGTGGTGGCAGTTGAGGCTCTGAGGGTTTTTCCTGAGAGGCTATTTTGTTTGGCGTGTGTGGTTCTAAAAATAAAGTTAGTTTCTTTTGACAAGTGGCTCCTGATTGTGCCCAGCCAGACTGCGGTATTTGGTGGCCCTACCGGGAAAATAGCCTCTCAGGAAAAACCCTCAGAGCCTCAACTGCCACCACCGGCTTTCCACAAGCCTCTCTCTCCCACACAAGCTTCTCTCCACCTCCCACAATCCTCCTGCTCTTGAGGCCGATTGGCTGGGTCACGTGGGCGGAGCCAAAAAAGTCCCCCATTGAGCAGCTCCGTGGTCTGAAAGGGCAGGGAAACAGCCCAATGAGCATCACCGCAGAGGAGCCAATCAGCTAGATGTTGCTGGGGCCGAGGAGCCAATCAGCTAGATGTTGCTGGGGCCGCTGTGAGCCAATCAGCCAATCCAGCTGCCAGCATTTTTCAAAAATTTTTAGTTGTTGATTGGACCTTTATTTTTATTTATTTTTATATGTGGTGCTGAGGATCGAACCCAGTGCCTCATATATGCTAGGCAAGCACTTTGCCACTGAGCTACAACCCCAGCCCACACCTTTATTTTTTTATGCATTTTGAGTTACTTTTTTACAAATGGCAGAAGATAAGGATCCAACTTCATTCTTTGGCCTGTGGATATCCAGTTTTCTCTATACCATTTATTAATTTAAAAAACAATTTCCTTTTGTCACTGAATTGTCTTGACACTCTGATCAAAATCATTTGACCATATATTTGAAGATTTTTTTCTAGAATATCTGTTCCATTCCAATGATCCATATGTCTGTCTTTTTTTCAATGCTTTATTGTTTGATTATTGTAGTTTTATAATAAGTTTTGAAATCAGTAATGTGTGACATATAAGTCTGCTGTGTTTCAAGATTGTTGGGTTATTTAGAGTACCTTGAAATTTTACATGAATTTTGATGTGGATTTTTATAATCCTGCAAAAAAAAAAAACGTTACTGGAATTTTAAGAGGGATTGCATTCAAGCCATTGATTTCTTTAGGTAGTATCAGCATCTTAACAATAATAAATTAGCCAATCCATTTACTTGTGTCTTCTTTAATTTCTTTCAGAAATATATAATAGTTTTCATAATAAAGTCTTTCAACCACTTGCTTAAGTTTATTCCTAAGTGTGTTATTTCTTCTGATGCTACTGTAAGTACAATTGTTCTCTTAATTACTTTTTACAGAATATTTGTTGGATCATTTTATAATTAAAAAAATACAATATTAAACAGCAACATTAAGAAATTGTTGAAATGCCCTAAATAGAAGTAAATAAGAGAAACTGAAAGAAAACACTAACAATTTGAAGATCTGCCTCATTATTTGAAACATGAAATTGAGAGACAAATGGTCAAAGAAACACCACAATGATATGGAAAAAAGGTTGTCAAACATGCCCAGTAGGTTAGATCCCATTCATTATCTGTGTTTTAAAGAAATTTTCAGTGAGATGTACCCAATATTATTTGTTTACATAGTTGAGCAGTTGCCACAGAAAGCATATAGCTCCCCCAAACCTAAAATATTCAGTACCTAGCTCTTTATAAAAAATTTTTACCAACTGTAATATGGAAAATCAAATTAGTTTTCTTTAAAAGCAGTGGCTTGAGGAAATGTAGAATTCCTTTGCATCATATCCAAAAAAGTCCTACTGAAAGTTGTTCAAATTTCATAAAATAGCGGTGACTGTTATTACCGGGAATCAAACCCAGTGTCATTTTCTATTTACTTTTCCAGAATTATGAATACTGAAAGCTGCAAAGAGTCTGTAGGCATTTTTGATGTATTGTAAGTGGGGAACAGGAAATTTAGGGAGAACTTGAGATGTACAATAATAATTTCATATGGCATTGCACATCTCAAGACCCCAGGACCACTGAGTATTCTATAATTTATTATAGAATAAAAATAAAATCTACAAAAACACTCAAAATGCAAAGTGTTTTTCTTGATGCCAAAGACCTAGAAAAATAAATTAATAATATTTATCTAACTAAAAGAAATACAAATATTTGTAAATTAATAAAACTAGTATTTTGAGTAAAACTTGGGTCAGAGAGGATGACAACATTAAGTTTAATGACAAACTAAGAGAGAATAAAATTAGAATAACACATTTTAAATATTGTATTTAAGTTGTATTTGAAGGGAATGGTTCTAAATACCTTAATATTATACTTCAAAAATTGTACAGCATGCTGTTAAATAAAATATTGAGTCTAAGCAATCAAATGAATTGTTCAAATTTTACAAAGTGAACATAGAAAACAAAAATATATGCATATATAGAGAGAAAAATGTTGACTTAGAAAACATATAAACAACAGATAATTTAGAGCTTAGTGGGCTTCTTGTCCTCCTTACGTTTCAAATGAACACCTGGGTGGATTTTTCAGCCAGTGTGCTCCAGCAGAGTCTACTAATTGTTTATAGCCAGCATCTGCTCTGATTGATGTGGCAGTTATTTGAATATTATGAGAATCACTGATGTGAAAACCCAAATGCTAATAAGGTTTAATATGAGACACTTACTGAACATAAAGGGGGCCTAATTTTCAAGTATAATTGAAATGAACTCAGTTAAACTGGAAATATTTAAACCACTCTCTGTCACCTAACCAAAATGCACATTTCTGTATGAACTATGATCTTCAGGGAGCTAAAAGGCAAAAATTATTATTCTTTAATTTAGGGAAATGCTTAAAAGATTTTCTTCCTGCCTGTCTGCCTGCCTCATTTCCTCGCTCCTCCTCTCTATCTTTCTTTCCTCTCTGCTTTCCTGCCCCCAACCACCATGGGTTTTATGATAGGTACTTGATGTTTCTCTATTTGAAAAGTAAAATCTGTATTTCATATGTTTTTCATTTATGTGTACTAGACTTTGAGTTGCTAGGAATTAAGTTCAAATATTAATGTGATTACCAAAATTTCTGGGAGGAATAAGTACATTAGGTTCATAGTGTATATCAAAATGCTGTTAGAAAAGGTCAATACTTAAAAGCAAAGGCCAGGGAATGTTCATTCTTTTCCAAGTAAATAGGGCAGCATTAAAAAGAAGTAGTACTATGTTAACTTATCATTTACATAAATAAAAATTTTGTTATTTTTTTAAATCAAGTTTTCCTCTCTGATCTAGACTTGAGAAAAATATAACTCCAGACTCCCATGCTAAAAACAATTGAGCCCTGTATCAATAAACTAAGACTCTGCAACCCAATTGTCTCTGCTTTCTCCAAGTTAAAGAGGGGTCATGGAGGGACAAAACCACTTTATAAACATTTAATATGACTAAGCAGGAAAACTACAGAAACAAAAGCACAAAACATAAAGAACAAACAGGAGCTACTGCTGCAATTATGGAAGATATCAGTGCAATAATTATGAGAGAATTCCAAGTGAAGCTCTGTATTCATGCATTTGAAAACCTCCATAAAGTGAACTGTTTGCTAGGAAACAATAAAGAATGAAATTATTCCTAAAAAGGAGAAAGAACAATCATGTGTAAAATTAGGGATAAAATGCTAAAGAACTGTTCTCTAAATATAGACTCTTGTCCATATTTATTACTCAGATCTTTCAAGTTATGGCTGAAAAAATAATTTTATTTTAACTTGAATCCATGCCCCTCAATATATATTTGAATACTTTTCATATAGGTTTTGCTCATTCTTTGTTAATAAATTTTGATATAAATATTAATAAGGGAGATGTTGATAAAAGGAGACCAAGTTTTGATTAGACATGAAAGATAAGTTTTTGAGTTCTATTGCAGAGTATGTTGACTATAGTTAATAACAACACATTTAATATTTCAAAGTTATTAAGAGTATAAATTTCAAATATTCTTACCAAAAAAAATGACATGTATATGAAGTGATGGGTATGTTAACTGTTTGAATCATTCCACCTGGTGTGTGTGTGTGTGTGTGTGTGTGTGTGTATCACATTGTACACTACAGATACATACAATTATTATTTGACCATTAAAAAAATAAAATTAGAATTTCAAAAAATAATATTTTGTTTTTCACAAATTTACTATAAATGTATATGTTAACTAGTTATATTCCTGAACTCTCAATCATTTTAATGATTTAAAACATTTAAGAACATAGTTAACTACCAAAAAGTGAACATTCAACCAAAGGAATTTGAACAAAAATGTAACTCACCTAATTAGACACAGTAGGCCTAATCACATGTTTGTAGGTGAGGCTTGATTAAGGCTTAAATAGCTTTTAATATTAGAATCCGTTGCTTGGCTGTCTTTCCTCATTATGGTTGGCTCCAATTCAGACAGGTTTTGTGCTGTTTGGGCCATATGAGGCTATTAGTAGATTCTAGGACTATGGTCTTCCGAGATTATATTCAGTAGTTAAAAGAAAGTCTGCATCCCAATACTGCCAGCTAAGTCCTAGGGTTAAAACTGATTAGAGCATCTGAAATGTCTTGCCCACCTCTGAAACCACCATGACTGACATAACAGTTACACAATTAGTTCCAATCACTCATAGCTCATTTCTGACATTTGGTACAGTAAAAACCATTGAAATTTCACTCCCCTAAAAGGTGTGGATCCCTAGGTATAGTATAGGCTTGATGGAAAAAGGCTTCCCAGCCACATGTCATGCCCCACAACCACAACCAACCTGTGAAACTAGGTGGAATCATGTGACCAGTTTTCATGAATGGAATGTAGCAGAACAGGATGTGTGTTCCTTTCAGCCTATGGTGGCCAAAAGCAATTGTGCCTTCTCCAATCTCCTCTATATATTTTCAGACTTGAGGAAGGCTTCCAACACAATAAGCAATAAGGGAAAGATAATGTAAGAGAGTATCTGAATATTAATAGACTTCTTAAAGTTGGATTATTCTTGGATTCCTAGAAAAAAGGCATCAATAACTTGTGGCTTGTATCATTGATTTATTTCATTTAGTCTGCTAAGGTTCTATTAGCTTACCTGAATATATTATAAGCAATATGTGTTATCTTTGCCTGGTTTTATATAAAGGAATAAATTGAATCCATAGGATATGTTCAGAGGTTTTATCTTTTTCTTTGCACTGAGTAAATTTTAATAATCAAAGAAAATGTAAGTATCTAGGAGGTTTCTGAAACTTATATTAAAGCAATCTAAGTCTGTAATTTCATTTGTAACTTGGGATTAGAGGAAGAAGAAAGAAAATGAATCTCAATTTTCTGTCATGTTATCACTTTTTCCTGTTTCTCAAATTATTTTCATAATATTTTATTAAAACTTAAAATTACCATATAGATTTTTAAGGTGGTTATCATTTAGTGTATAATATTCTCTTCAAATTATTTAAATCTGTCACCATGTTGACACTTTTTTCTCAAAAGCTAGTTGCATTTCTGTTTTCCTGATCAGAGACCTTCTCTTCCCTTTACACCATGTTCCTCTTTACATATTTCATTTCCCATTTTTCTTTCTTCCACTGCCTCTGTTCCTTAGTACTACTTTCCCTCCTCTTCTTCATCCTTCTCCTTTTCCTTCTTTATCTTAATCTTCTTTCCCACCCCTCTCTGACTTCCTTTCTCATTTTTCTCTATATTCTACATGAAACTATTTATTATTTATGTGTCCAATTACATAAAATGCAGAACACCAAGAGTAATTTCTAACACAATCTATAGATTTGGGGTAATTACCAGATGTCAATGTAGGTTCATCAATTATCACAAATACAACATTTTTTTGGACGATTTTGAAAATGAGTAAGTCTAGGCATACGTATAGGCAACAGGGTATATGGGAAATCTTCATATCTTCCAATTTTGTTGAAACTAAAAGTTCTATAAAATTTGTCTTAGATAACAAATTCACAAATAAAATCATAAAAGCAATACAAAACAAAGCAGCTTAGGGTCATAAGTAGGGTTTCCTGTAATTAAATTCTAGCACAATAGCTTATTACCATATAGCCTTAGGAAAGTTATACAACCAGTCTTATTTTAAATTTATTTTTAAAAAATACTATATTTCTGCGACACAAAAAGGTATAGGGAATAATATAATACCCATTCACCCAACATACAACTCAACTAATACACATTGCTGCACGCGTGCGCGCGCGCGCATGTGTGTGTGTGTTCTAACCCAGGGTTTTGTGTCTGCTAAGCAAATGCTCTACCATTGAGCTACATCCCCAGCCCTTATTTACTACATTCTTATATAGTATTTTTTAATACTACATAATGTTAAAAATACTATATAAGAATAATATTATATACTATTAAAAATACAAGAGTACTATAATATAATATATACTATAGTATTTATAATATACCTTTTAATTTTGCATTTTTCTATACCATACATGTTTGGTACTATACTTACTCTTTTTGAAGCTTCCTTTTTTACCCTCAATGAACATTTGTTCATTCCTTTTCAATTTTATCATAGTTGTGTTTTATAATTGTAGTACAATTAACTTTTTCATATTTCACTCAGCATTTAGAAAATTTTAAATTTTACATTGTTACACAAAAATGATATAAAGATTAGTGTATTTATCATATGATACACATATAAGCAAGCATTCATTAAGATTTCCATTTAGTAGCTGAATTCAAGGTTAGAAGATGTATATACTCAGTTTTACATGGCAATACCAAATGTGTTTTTCAAAACAATTTAATCCAACCTCAATCTCATTTGCCCCATATGAGAGCTACCATTGTTCCAAACATCTGTTATTATCTCACTCAGCACTATTGTACCATGTGACTTGAAAATATTTGCCAACACAGTGAAAACTGAATGATATCTTATTGTGGTCTAAATGTAAGCTCTTCATGATTATTAAATTTTCTTGATTGTAGTTTTATGGACTTCCTATGAAGTGTATCTTATATTCTCATATATTTTCTCCCCATTCTTGGTTTATTTTGCTACTTTCTTCATGATGAAATTGGATATAAATAGTTAATTTTAATGTAGCTACAATACTCATTCGCTTTACAATTTATCCTCAGTTTTAAGAACTTCTTATTTATCCGGAAGTCATAAAGATATTTTCATATTATCTTCTCAGTATTTTTAAATTTTCTCTTTCACTTTCACATTCCTAATGCATATAGAATTATTTTAATACATGATCTCAAGAAAGGTTAGTTATATTTTCTTTCACAGGGATAACTAATTATTCAAGTATAATTTGTTCAATTCATTCTTTCAAAATTGATCTGAGATTCCAATTTGGATACATTTATGTGTGTTTTGTAATATCTTCTTTCATTATTGTATTTATCTAATATTGGCACTATCTTACCTGTAATAAAATTTCAAGATAGGTAATATTTATTAACAACCAAATACAGTGGATTTAAATGTTGTTTCTGCATTTTCCAGCACTTGTAGACATGCTATCATATTCCACAAAACACAATCTGAAGATTTAATAATATTAGGTTCACTTATAGATATAAAAATAGAAGTTGAAAATTATATGGCATTTGTCTCAATATTATTATGGTACTAGTGGCATCCTGATATTAAGTAGCACATATGTATGCTTAGCTTGATCTTCTGAGGGAACACTTCAAATATTCTTTTTTGGGGTGGATTCTGGGAATTTGACTAAGGAGCACTCGACCACTGAGCCACACCCCCAGCCCTATTTTATATTTTATTTAGATACAGGGTCTTACCGAGTTGCTTAGTTCCTCGCTTTTGCTGAGGGTAGCTTTGAATTTGAGATCCTCTTTCCTCAGCCTGTCCAGCTACTGGGATTATAGGTGTACACCACCATGCTGGGATCAAATATTCTTGACCATTTTTGTTTTTATAAGGTTTAGGATATCTGATTTTACAAATGCAAGAAATATATTTCTATGGACTAAAAGGAAATATGACATTCTCACTAATTATTTCACCAGGAGTATTCATGAAACAATTTGCAACAGGAATCTGTAAAATCCTGATCTGCTAAAATAATACATAAAAATAATTTTGTATTTGTAGTAAGGGTTGTATGCCAAAATTTACTTGATACTCTTATTCAGTAAAGCAATTCTAAAGCAGGTGACTACTCAGAAAGGCTGAAGTTTATTTAAGTGAAAATGAAGATATTAATTAATCAATCTATTTGGTATTAGTACCATCAATCCAATAAGCTTACTATAAACTACATTGGTCAGTTTTCCATTTATTATCTGGACCTAATCTGCTCCTACTCTACAAAGAATTAATACTATCTAATTTTTTTTTCTCATCTTCTGAGCTCCTGAAAATTGGGCAAGAGTTCATGATGTTTTACTATGGTGAATGCTTTTAGCCTTCCAGTTATCCATTTTATATTTATTATGATTGTTAAAATTCAGTGATTCCCTTGATGGTTGCCTATCTAATTTGCTCCTAACAACACTTTTCAACTCTCCCCAAAATTATCCACGTTGGGCCTCTTAGCTAGCACCCTTCATTACCACGCATTAAAATCACACCTGTCTGGTGTTCTTCAGCCAGTCATTGCTGTCTGGCTTCTGTTGTTTGGGGTTTCTGTCATCCTTCTTAGTAGGCCTAAACCACTAATGTCCTTTCCAATCTTCACTTTGATCTGTGGGATGGAACCAGATGGTGCTGTTTGAACCACTGCACTTTATGGCCCTGGTAAATGGTTATGTCCCCTGAGCCATCTTTGGACCACAATCCTCTAATGGGTCTTTGACCCTTACATAACAGGTCCACCCAAACACAGCCAACTTCTGGAGTCTTGTAACCATTTCCTTCCCCAACTGCCTTGTAAGTGTCACAGGAAAGCTGGGAGCGGAAACTCCAAACCCTATTTCTCCAAACCAACCAAAGAAAATTTAAAGTCAGACACCAAAAGCCATGCAGGAGAACTTTATTAAGTGAAAGTGAGGTGAAAATAAAAGAAAATAAAAGTGAGGCTTAAGCAGACAGCATTCTCAAGAGACAGAGAGAGTAGGCCATGTTTTTGCAGAGAACCACAGAGGAGACAATACTATCCCCAAATTGTATTACTGTTCAATGTTTACCAGGAGAACTAGGGACCACCTTCTGTACTCTTGTCATTCAGGTGCTCAACTCCTCCTTCAAGCCGGGTGGTGGAGGTTTTGACTTTAGTTTCTTCCCCAGAACTGTCATGGTGGCCATCCTTTCTTTTTTTTTTTTGGGGGGGGAGGAGGCTTCATCTACAAATCAGTCCCATGTTAATGTGGATACTGAGGTCAATATCTGGTCAGAAATTACCTTAGTGTGCCTGAACTACTAAAGGATTCTTCCTTCCTAGATGACTGGAGACACTTATAGCTATAATTCCTAGCTTTACATCAATAGCAATGGACCCTGTCAAGAGTTAATCCATTAATCTTTTTCTCTTAATGTTATTTCCAAGTATCTCCCTTGCTTCTGTTTATTTTCTACAAATTTATGTCTACCACCCTTTGCTTTCTTGTCTACTTTGGAAGTTGTTTAAAGACCCTAAAGTAATTTAAAGAACATATGTGAGCTTGCCTGCATTTCACTACTCATTGATAGCTACTACCTAACATAAGTTACAGCATTTTGGTTAACTTAACACTGGGCCATTGCTTTCCAGGGTTTCTGAGAATAATCTTCATAGCAAGCTCACACAATTTCCTAGAAATCCAGTCAGACATTGAAAGTTTATCTTGCAAAATTGGTCACAAATCAACAAATTTTCCCTAGTGGCTTGCCCCACACCCCTTCCCACACACACCTTAAATAATCAAGGTTGCTCTTTAAATTATTGACATTTTTGGAATTTTTCTCATTCCTGTGGCATAGAAAATCTGGCTGTGTAAGGTCCTAACTTGTAAGACATTTTGAGAGTAAGATAATAATAGAGCTTGAAAAATCAACCTAGTTTTCTAATTCATTTTGCTGATTTTCCTTAAATATTTGTGTAATTCAAAAGTAAAAACCATATTGACCTAAAGTTCCTTTACTGGGAAGGATTTTATTCATGAATTAAAATTATTTTGCTTACCAATGGACAATTACATTGTCTTTTTTTCTTTTTGTGAAAGTTTCCATTAATTATGTTTTTTTTAAATGTTTATTAACCCAAATTACCAAATTTATTGTTATAAGGTAGTTACAATACACTTCTATTATATTTTTAATCCCTGTAAATTTGGCAGTAGTATCAGATTTTTATTTATTTTATTTATTTTTGTTTCTTTAATTTTTATTGTTGGTTGTTCAAAACATTACATAATTCTTGATATATCATATTTCACACTTTGATTCAAGTGGGTTATGAACTCCCATTTTTACACCGTATACAGATTGCAGCATCACATCGGTTACACATCCACTGTTTTACATATTGCTATACTAGTGCCTGTTGTATTCTGCTGCCTTTCCTATCCTCTACTATCCCCCATCGCCTCCTCTCCCATCTTCTCACTCTACCCCATCTACTGTAATTCATTTCTCCCCCTTGTTTTTTTCCCCCTTTCCCCTCACTTCCTCTTGTATGTAATTTTGTATAACCATGAGGGTCTCCTTCCATTTCCATGCAATTTCCCTTCTCTTTCCTTTTCCCTCCCACCTCTCACCCCTGTTTAATGTTAATCTTCTTCTCATGCTCTTCCTCCCAACTCTGTTCTTAGTTACTCTCCTTATATCAAAGAAAACATTTGGCATTTGTTTTTTAGGGATTGGCTAGCTTAACACAGCATAATCTGTTCTAATGCCATCCATTTCCCTGTAAATTCTATGATTTTGTCATTTTTTAATGCAGAGTAATACTCCATTGTGTATAAATGCCACATTTTTTTTTATCCATTCATCTATTGAAGGGCATCTAGGTTGGTTCCACAGTCTTGCTATTGTGAATTGTGCTGCTATGAACATCGATGTAGCAGTGTCCCTGTAGCATGCTCTTTTTAGGTCTTTAGGGAATAGACCCAGACGGGGAATAGCTTGGTCAAATGGTGGTTCCATTCCCAGCTTTCCAAGAAATCTCCATACTGCTTTCCAAATTGGCTGCACCAATTTGCAGTCCCACCAGCAATGTACAAGTGTACCCTTTTCCCCACATCCTCGCCAGCACTTGTTGTTGTTTGACTTCATAATGGCTGCCAATCTTACTGGAGTGAGATGGTATCTTAGGGTGGTTTTGATTTGTATTTCTCTGACTGCTAGAGATGGTGAGCATTTTTTCATGTACTTGTTGATTGATTGTATGTCCTCCTCTGAGAAGTGTCTGTTCAGGTCCTTGGCCCATTTGTTGATTGGGTTATTTGTTATCTTATTGTCTAATTTTTTGAGTTCTTTGTATACTCTGGATATTAGGGCTCTATCTGAAGTGTGAGGAGTAAAGATTTGTTCCCAGGATGTAGGCTCCCTATTTACCTCTCTTATTGTTTCTTTTGCTAAGAAAACAACTTTTTAGTTTGAGTGAGTCCCATTTGTTGATTCTAGTTATTAACTCTTGTGCTATGGGTGTCCTATTGAGGAATTTGGAGCCCGACCCCACAGTATGTAGATAGTAGCAAACATTTTTTTGTATCAGATGCCGTGTCTCTGATTTGATATCAAGCTGCTTGATCCATTTTGAGTTAACTTTTGTGCATGGTGAGAGAAACGGATTCAGTTTCATTTTGTTGCATATGGATTTCCAGTTTTCCCAGCACCATTTGTTGAAGATGCTATCCTTCCTCCATTGCATGCTTTTAGCCCCTTTATCAAATATAAGATAGTTGTAGTTTTGTGGATTGGTTTCTGTGTCCTCTATTCTGTACCATTGGTCCACCTGCCTGTTTTGGTAACAGTACCATGCAGTTTTTGTTACTATTGCTCTGTAGTATAGTTTGAGGTCTGGTATTGCTATACCGCCTGATTCACACTTCCTGCTTAGAGTTGTTTTTGCTATTCTGGGTCTTTTATTTTTCCATATGAATTTCATAATTGCTTTATGTATTTCTACAAGAAATGCCGTTGGGATTTTGATTGGCATTGCATTAAACCTATAGAGAACTTTTGGTAATATCGCCATTTTGATGATGTTAGTTCTGCCTATCCATGAACAGGGTATATTTTTCCATCTTCTAAGATCTTCTTCTATTTCTCTCTTTAGGGTTCTGTAGTTTTCATTGTATAAGTCTTTCACCTCTTTTGTTAGGTTGATTCCCAAGTATTTTTTTTTTTGAGGATATTATGAATGGAGTGGTTGTCCTCATTTCCATTTCAGAGGATTTGTCGCTGATATACAGGAATGCCTTTGATTTATGCGTGTTGGTTTTATATCCTGCCACTTTGCTGAATTCATTTATTAGCTCTAATAGTTTATTTGTAGACCCTTTTGGGTCTGCTAGGTATAGAATCATGTCACCTGCAAATAGAGTTTTGAACATAAAGGGATGCTGTACTTTGTCGAATGCTTTTTCCGCATCTATCGAGATGATCATATGGTTCTTATTTTTAAGTCTATTGATGTGGTGAATAACATTTATTGATTTCCGTATATTGAACCAGCCTTGCATCCCAGGGATGAATCCTACTTGATCATGGTGCACAATTTTTTTGATATGTTTTTGTATCCGATTCGCCAGAATTTTATTGAGGATTTTTGCATCTAGGTTCATTAGAGATATTGGTCTGTAGTTTTCTTTCTTTGAAGTGTCTTTGTCTGGTTTAGGAATCAGGGTGATGTTGGCCTCGTAGAATGAATTTGGAAGTTCTCCCTCTTTTTCTATTTCCTGAAATAGCTTGAAAAGTATTGGTATTAGTTCCTCTTTAAAGGTTTTGTAAAACTCTGCTGTATACCCATCCGGTCCTGGGCTTTTCTTAGTTGGTAGTCTTTTGATGGTTTCTTCTATTTCCTCAATTGATATTGGTCTGTTTAGGTTGTCTATATACTCCTGACTCAATCTGGGCAGATCATATGACTTAAGAAATGTATCGATGCCTTCACTATCTTCTATTTTATTGGAGTATAAGGATTCAAAATAATTTCTGATTATCTTCTGTATTTCTGAAGTGTCTGTTGTGATATTGCCTTTTTCATCCCGTATGCTAGTAATTTGAGTTGTCTCTCTTCTTCTCTTTGTTAGCATGGCTAAAGGTCTGTCGATTTTATTTATTTTTTCAAAGAACCAACTTTTAGTTTTGTCAATTTTTTCAATTGTTTCTTTTGTTTCGATTTCATTAATTTCAGCTCTGATGTTAATTATTTCTTGCCTTCTACTTCTTTTGCTGTTGTTTTACTCTTCTTTTTCTAGGATTTTGAGATGAAGTATGAGATCATTTATTTGTTGTTGTTTTTTTTTCTTTTTTTAAGGAATGAACTCTAAGCAATGAATTTTCCTCTTAGAACTGCTTTCAATGTGTCCCATAGATTCCGATATGTTGTGTCTGTGTTTTCATTTATCTCTAAGAATTTTTAAATTTCCTCCTTGATGTCTTCTATAACCCATTGATCATTCAGTAACCTATTGTTCATTCTCCAAGTGATGTATGATTTTTCCTTCCTTCTTTTATCTTGATTTCCAGTTTCATTCCATTATGATCAGATAAGATGCATGGTATTATCTCTACTCCTTTATATTGTCTAAGAGTTGCCCTGTGACATAATATATGATCTATTTTTGAGAAGGATCCATGTGCTGCTGAGAAAAAAGTGTAACTGCTTGATGTTGGGTGGTATATTCTATATATGTCAATTTAGTCTAGGTTATTAATTGTTTTACTGAGTTCTATAGTTTCCTTTTTCAACTTTTGTTTGGAAGATCTGTCCAGTGGCGAGAGAGGTGTGTTGAAGTCTCCCATGATTATGGTATGGTGGTCTATTAGACTCTTGAACTTGAGAAGAGTTTGTTTGACGAACATAGCTGCACCATTGTTTGGGGCATAAATATTTATGATTGTTATGTCTTGTTGGTGTATGGTTCCTTTAAGCAGTATGTAGTGTCCCTCTTTATCCCTTTTGATTAACTTTGGCTTGAAATCTATTTTATTTGATATGAGTATGGACACTCCTGCTTGTTTCCGAAGTCCATATGAGTGATATGATTTTTCCCAACCTTTCACCTTCAGTCTATGTATGTCTTTTCCTATCCAATGCGTCTCCTGTAGGCAGCATATTGTTGGGTCTTGTTTTGTGATCCATTCTACTAGCCTGTGTCTCTTAATTGGTGAGTTTAAGCCATTAACATTTAGGGTTATTATTGAGATATGGGTTGTTCTTGCAGCCATATTTGTTTATTTATGTTACTAAACATGGTTTGTTTTCCTTTTTGATTATTTTCCCCCCTTTACTGTACTACCTCCCACTGTTGGTTTTCATTGTTATTTTCCATTTCCTCTTCCTGTAATGTTTTGCCGAGGATGTTTGAAGAGATGGTTTTCTAGCTGCAAATTCTTTTAACTTTTGTTTATCATGGAAGGTTTTAATTTCATCTTCCATCCTGAAGCTTAATTTCGCTGGATACACAATTCTTGGTTGGAACCCCTTTTCTTTCAGTGTTTGAAATATGTTGTTCCAGGATCTTCTAGCTTTCAGAGTCTGTGTTGAAAGATCAGCTGTTATCCTGATTGGTTTACCCCTAAATGTAATCTGCTTCCTTTCTCTTGTAGCTTTTAAAATTCTCTCCTTATTCTGTATGTTGGGCATCTTCATTATAATGTGTCTAGGTGTGGATCTCTTATGATTTTGCACATTCAGCATCCTGTAGGCTTCTAGGATTTGGGATTCTGTCTCATTCTTCAAGTCTAGGAAGTTTTCTTCTATTATTTCATTGAATAGATTGCTCATTCCTTTGGTTTGGACCTTTATACCTTCCTGTATCCCAATGACTCTTAAGTTTGGTCTCTTGATGTTATCCCATATTTCTTGGATGTTCTGCTCATGGTTTCTTAACAGTCTTGCTGAGCTGTCTATGCTCTTTTCAAGTTGAAATACTTTGTCTTCATTGTCTGATGTTCTATCTTCTAAGTGTTCTACTCTGCTGGTAGTATTCTCCATTGAGTTTTTAAGTTGGTTTATTGCTTCCTGCATTTCTAGGATTTCTGTTTGTTTGTTTTTTATAACCTCTATCTCCCTGTATAGTTGATCTTTTGCTTCTTGGATTTGTTTATGTAATTCATTGTCGAAGTGATCTTTCATTGTCTGATTTTGCTGTCTAATGTCTTCCTTGAGACTCCAGATCATCTGAAGCATGTATATCCTGAATTCTTTATGTGACATTCCATCTGCTGCAGATATTACCTCTTCTAACATTGAGTTGACCTGCATTGCTTGTGGTCCTTTCTTTCCTTGTCTTTTCATACTGTTCGCGTTTCTTTCTGCTTGGTGAAACTGTTGTGTTATTGAATTTTCCCCCTATATATTTATATTGCTCTTGTATAGTTGCAAAGTCTCCCTTGCAGGCGCAGGCAGCGGCTCTGCCCCTCCTCCAATTGGGGCAATATGCCTACCATGCAGGCAGTCAGCTGGGCGTGTTCTGCTGGTGGGTCGCAGGTCTGCCTACCTTGCAGGCGCGGGGGGCGGCTCTGCCCCTCAGCGGTTTGCTGGGCCTGTTCTGCCGGGGGGTCGCAGGTGCACCTACCTTGCAGGCGCGAGTGGCGGCTCTGCCCCTCCTCCAACTGGGAGGATGTGTCTTCCCTGCTGACAGGCCCCTGGGCCTGTTCTGCCATAGGTTCGCAGGTCCGCCTACCTTGCAGTCGCTGGGGTCGGCTCTGTCCCTCCACGGGTTGCTGGGCCTGTTCTCAGTATCAGATTTTTAGATTCTCTTTCTATTTTTTTAGACTTTCAGTGATTTATTGTCTTAAACATTTCAAAGAAACTGAATTTTGGCTTTGATATTTTTCCTATATCCATTTGTTTTCTGTTTCACTGATTTCTGCTTTGATCTTTACTGTTCACTTCCACCCACTTCTTCTTGTTTTATTTTTTGTTCCTGTTTTCTTACCATCTTGAATTAAAAATTATATAACTATTTTTTTATTTTCTAATAAGAAATTTAAGGCTAATAAAATATAATCACTATCCATCTGAATTTTTCTTTTGTCTTTGAGTAAATAATATGTTCTAATTCCCATTGTTATGTTTTATTTGGACCATGTATTTTGTCAAATTGTGTTGCTTTATTTCCAAGTAGTTCAAGTTCTTCCAATTTCCTTCTTGATTTCTTTTCTCTCTAGAAAAGTATCAGACTTCCATGATTTCAGTGCTTTGAAATTTCTTGAGATTTCTTTATAATCCAGAATATGTATACTTTTATTCTTGCAACAATCTAAACATATTCCCATTTCTGAATCTGTTGTGTTTCTTAACCATTTATTATTATTATAAATCATTATTATTTTTGCCTGCTCTCTCTACTAAGAGGTGGGCACTCTTTCTTACTGTAATACTTGAATTGGTCTTGATTTTTTACTTGTAGTCTATACAAGTCCCAAAGATGAATAATTTCTCTCATTTATTAAAACGCATTTGTAAAAAATTAGTGTACTTCCAACTATTTGTTTTTTTCTAATATTGAAGACTCTAAATTTAATTATAAACATCAACTAAGATATATGTATAAAACATTATTGTATTGTATTTGTATTATAAGCCAACACAGTGAATTTTATAGATTCCATTGTTTACACTTCTTTGAGTTAGGTTTTTATTATTTTATTCTAGAATTTATGAATACTTTTGGATTTCCTATTTCTCATTTTGTTAATGATTTCTAGCTTTAATCTAGTAAGTTCAAGGATCATACTTAATATTTCTTTAATGGCTTGATCTCTTTTAATCTTATGTTCTATCACATGATTAATTTTTATAAATGTTCTTAAGTGTAATTACAAAGATTTGAATTTTTCAGTTTTATAAACATCTACATCTATCCACTTACACACACACACACACACACACACACACACACACACACATATATATATATATATATATATATATATATATATATATATATATATTAGTGATATCTAGTCTATATATTTACCTCTATTTTTTAGGTGTAGATATATGGATACATACATAAAAACATATCTACATTTACATCTGAACCAATGTGTGCATATAAGCATATGCATTGTTGTTAATAACTATGTTGAAAGAATTTACTATTTTCTGTTTATTTGGACTTTTTTTTCTGAGGAAGGGTGGAGTTGGTTGACTGTGCTCTTAATTGATTTCTCTTTGTTTCCTACTTTGAGCAATTGAGAGGGTTGTTTATGTCTTTTTTTCATTATTGTGGAACTTCTACTTCTCCTTTAATATCTGTCCTTTTTAAAAACTCTTTGAACCTATTTTATATCTTACTGGTGAATTGACTGCATGGACTGTGAAATGTCTATTACAAATGTGTTTAAGTCCATTGTGCTAGCTACTCATACAGGAACATTATTATTCTACTGTGTAATATCTTTATATTTTTGCACTCGCTTATTCTCAAAATTTCTCTATCCTTGTATTTAAGCTTCTCTGCTTACTATAACCCGTATATGGGTGAATTGTATTTGTTTAAATCATGTTAAAGAAATTATTGTAGTATTTTTTCTTCTTACATATACTGCAAGGACTTATTTGTTTCAAATTTTCTTGCTTACATATATCCTGTTTTCTTTTTTCTTAAAAACATATTTTCTTAATTTTGTTTTTTTTTTCTTTCTTTTGTTTGATTTTTGAAATTAAACAAATATCTTTTCTTAATGTTTAATCTCCTTTTCAGTTTACTATTTATTGATTCCTTTTTATTACTTTAAGGATGATCATAGTTATACTACATATCCTCAATTTATTACATTTCAATACAAATTATTAGGACCATTTCAAAATAATTCATGAATTTAAATTATAGAATTACATTCAATACTCTGGTGTTTTTGTTATTTTGTCATCTAATTTTACCCCTATTAAAAATGTCAAAATGTTAACTACAGTATTTATTGATTATATTCAGTCAATATTATGTTCTTCCATATTTCTCACCATTTTCCTTTTTTCATTTCTTTCTGCATTTTTAGAGACAGTGTAGAACACCCAAAAGCCCATGTAATCCTCACCTCTGTTTTTGCTGTCATTTGTATTTTTGTCATGCTAAAGATTGAACCCAGGGCTTCATGAATGCTAGGCATGTTCTCTGCCTCCTAATTCTCTGTTAATGGGAATCTGCTTGTGTCAAATTCTCTTGGTTTTTGTTTTGTTTGTTTAAAAACACCTTTAAATTCATTGTTGAAGAGTAATTTTATTGCATATAGAATTATACATTGTCAGCTACCCAGCACATTGAATGCTATCTGAATATAATTCAGCCATAAAGAGGAAGCACTGACACATGCTACCTCATAGAGAAATTTGAAAAACATCATTCTTAGTGAAAGAAACCAAACACAAAAGCCCACAGAACATATGATTTTATTATATGAAATAACCATAATAGGCAAATCCATAGAGACAGAAGGAAGACTAGTGGTTGCCAGAACCTAGGGAAAAGGGAAGTGCTTGCTTGAAGGGCACAAATTTTCTTTGTGGGGGCAGGGGGTCATAAAAATGCTATGGATGTTAATTGCACAAAATTGTAAATATACTGAATGCCACTGATTTGTACTGTTTAAAATATTAAAATAGTAAATATTATATTATGCATATATTGCCACAAAAACACATATGTTAAATAAAAAGATGCTTCATCTTTTTCACCTATTTTTTACTATCAAAAATCACATCTCAAATTATTATGGTTTCTTTAAAATTAATATTATTTCTATCCCATAATCATTCTCTTTCTTTTCTTTGGCTTTTAAGTACATACATTTTGATGTTTTCAACATGTCCCTTATTGTCTATACATTTTTACTCTTTCTCTGGGTTTGGCCAAGTTTTCTAATTCTCTTCCACTTCTCCCCCACTGTGTCTAGTTTAATAAGTACAATCAGATCTTTCAAATTGTTAATTTCAAGTATGAGGTGTTTCAGTTTTATACTTTCTATTTGTTTTTCCTATAGATATTATAGATTTAGTTTTCTTGTGAAACTGTCTACCTTTTCATCTGTTCTCTTGAAAATATTCAACAAAATGTCTTCTAGTTTTATGGGTAATTACTTCAGAATCTAAATTACATGTGGGTCTCCATCTCTGATCAATTTTTGCCTTGATTTTCAGATGTCTATTCTTGTCTTCTTTGACTTTATAATTGCAAGATATTACCTATAAAGTAAGGTAGACCATATGATGTGGTCCTCCTTCTCAGACAATTCTTTTTTTTTTTAATTTTGCCAGGCAGTTAGAATAGAAGCAATTCTTGTTCCAATCACAGCTTATGTTTATTGGGCTCTATTCTCATCACTGTGAGGACTTATCTGCTTCCCATACAGTTCTTTCACTGAGTTTCTAGCCTGAAAGCCATTCAGGAACCTTAACTGCAAGCCACACATGTACACTGGACTGGTACCTTCATGGACTTTAAGTGTTAAATTTTGTGTCTCCAGCTCAACAAAAATGATTAAATCTCTGCCTAGCTTTTTATTCTTTCACTACTACTCTGAAAAAAAAAATGTTTTGAGGGAAAGGGAGTACCACAACATGTCAGCTCACTTATTCAATTCATTTTTGCCTAGTGTTTTATTTTCAGTGTTGCCAGCTTGCAAGCAGAGAGAACATTCAGCCTTTGTTTTGGGGGAATTGATTCAGTTCACTTAACATGATTTTCTTCAACTCCACCCATTTATCTGCAAATGCCATAATTTTATTCTCTTAATGGTAATATTCCATTGTGTATATATATATTGTGTATATATATATTCCATTGTGTGTATATATATATATATATATATATATATATATATATATATATATCACAATTTCTTTATCCATTCATCTATTGAAGGGCATCTAGGTTGCTTCCACAGTTTAACTATTGTTAATTGAACTGCTACAAACACTGATGTGGCTCTGTTACTATAGGATGCTGATTATAAGTCCTTTGGGTACAGACTGAGGAGTGGAATAGCTGGGTCAAATATGGTTCCATTCCAAAATCTTTATGGCATCTCCACACTGCTTTCCAGATAGGTTGCACCAATTTGCAGTCCTACAAGCAATAAATGAGTGTGTCTGTCCCCCCACATCCTTGCCAACATTTATTGTTGTCTGTATGCTTGATAAGTACCATTCTGACTGGCGTGAGATGAAATCTTAGAGTGGTTTTGATTTGCAGTTTTCTAATTACTAGAGATGTTGAACATTTTTTCATATATTTCTTGATCAAATGTATATCTTCTTCTTAGTGGTATCTATTCAGCTCCTTAGTCCATGTATTGATTGGGTTGTTTGCTTTTTTGGTGTTAAGTTTATTGGGTTCTTTATATATCCTGGAGATTAGTGCTCAATCTGATGTGCATGTTGCAAAAATTTGCTCCCAAAATGTAGGTTCTCTCTTTACCTCATTGATTATTTCTTTTGCTGAGAAGTTTTTAGTTTGAGTCTATCCCATTTACTAATTCTTGATTTCATTTCTTGCACATTAGGAGACTTGTTAAGGAAGTTTGTGCCTAATCCAACAAAATGAAGATTTGGGCCTACTGTTTCCTCTATTAGGCACAGGGTCTCTGGTCTAATTCCTAGGTCCTTGATCCACTTTGAGTTTTGTGCATGGTGAGAGAGAGAGGTTTATTTTCATTTTGCTGCATATTAATTTCCAGTTCTCCCAGCACCATTGTTGAAGAGGCTATCTTTTCTCCAATGTATGTTTTTGGCAGATTTGTTTAGTATGAGATAACTGTATTTATGTGGGTCTCTCTCTGTGTCTTCTATTCTATATCATTGGTCTATTTTTGTGCCAATACCATGACATTTTTGTTACTATAAATTTATAGTATAAGTTCTGATATTGTGATGCCTCCTGCTTTACTCTCCTTACTAAGGACTGCTTTGGCCATTCTAGGTCTCTTATTTTTCCAAATGAATTTCACACAAGGAATGACAATGTAATTTTAATTGGAATCACATTAAATCCGCATAGCACTTTGTACTGTAACCATTTTGATTATTAATTTTGCCTATCCAAGAGCATGGGAGATCTTTCTATCTTTTAAAGTCTTCTTCAATTTCTTTCTTTAGTGCTCTGTAGTTTTCATTGCAGAGGTCTTTCACCTCTTTTTGATAAGTTGATCCCTAAGTATTTTATTTTTATGAGGCTACTGTGAATGGGATAGTTTTCCTAATTTCTCTTTCGAGGATTCATCACTGATGTATAGAACTGCACTGATTTATGGGTATTGATTTTTATATCCTGCTACTTTGCTGAATTCATTAATTCTAGAAGTTTTCTGGTGGAGTTTTTTGATCTTCTAAGTATAGAATTATGTTATCAGCCAATAATTATAGTTTGAGTTCTTCTTTTCCTATTTGTATTCCTTTAATTTCTTTCACCTGTCTAATTGCTCTGGCTAGAGTTTCAAGGGCTATGTTGGATAGAAAGTGGTGAAAGAGGGCATCCATCTTTTGTTCCAGTTTTTAGAGGGAAAGCTTCCAATTTTTCTTCATTTAGAATGATGTTAGTTTTGGGTTTAGCATAGATAGCTTTTACAATGTTGAGGAGTATTCCTACTATCCCTGGTTTTTTTGTATGCTGTATTTTGTCAAATGCTTTCTCTGCACCAATTGATCTCTTTGGGGTTGGTCTGTTCTTCTTTTTCTAGGGCTTTGAGATATAAAGCTAGATTGTTTATTTGTTGACATTTTCTTTGTTTAATGAATAAGCTGAATACAGTGAACTTGCCTCTTAGCACTTCCTTCATAGTATCTCAGAGATTTTGATAAATTGTATTGGAGTTCTCATTTACCTCTAAGGATTTTTTTAAAATCTCCTCCCTGATGTCTTCCGCTATCCACGTGTCATTCAGTAGCATGTTATTTAGTCAACAGGTGTGGGAGTACCTCCTCTTTTTAATTTTATTGTTGATTTTTCTTTTTTTTCCATTATCGTCTGATAGAATGCAGGGTAGTATCTCTACTTTTTGTATTTGTTAAGACTAGCTTTGTGTCATAACATATGCTCTATTTTAGAGAAGGATCCATGTGCTGCTGAGAAGAAAGTATATTCACTTCCTGATGGATGAAATATTCTATATATGTCTGTTAAGGCCAATTTATTGGTTGCATTATTGAGTTCTATACTTGCTTAGTTTAGTTTTCATTTGGGAGATCTATCCAGTGGTGAGAGAGGTGTATTAAAGTCATCCAGTATTATTGTGCTGTGGTCTACTTGGTTCTTCCATTTGAGAAAAAAACTTTGTTTGACATACATAGATGCCCCACTATTTGGGGATAGATATTTATGATTGTTACATCTTGTTGATGTATGAATCCCTTAAGCAGTATGAAATGTTCTTCTTTATCCTTCTTCATTAGCTTTGGTTTTAAGTCCACTTTATGTGATACGAGGATGGAAACACCTGCTTGTTTACATGGTTCATGTGAGTGGTATTTTTTTCTCACCCTTTCACCTTTAGTCTGTGGATGTCTTTCTGTGAGATGAATCTCTTGAAAGCAACATATCATTGAGACTTTTAAAACCTATTTCCCTCAATTCTTTTAATTGATGAATTTAGGCCATTTACTTTCAGGGTTATTATTGAAATATGATTTGTAATCCCGGACATTTGGTTTAGTTTTGGATTTTAACTTGATTTGGTTTCTCCTTTGATTGGCCTTTACTTTAGTGTACCTTTTCCCTTTGATGATTTTCATTGTTGTTTTTAATTTGCTCTTCCTGGAATATTTTGCTGAAGATGCTCTCTAGTACAGGATTTCTCATTGTAAATTCTTTGAACTTTTGCTTTTTTGAATTTTAAATTTTTTTAGGTTTTTATTTTGTGATCAAATCTGAAGATTAATTTTGCTGCACATGATTCTTGGTTGGCATCCGTTTTCTTTCAGAGCTTGGTATATGTTGTTCCATGATCTCCTGGCTTTCAGGGTCTGGGTTGAAAAGTCTGCTGAGATATGAATTGACCAACCCCTATATGTGATCTGATTTCTCTCTCTTGTGGCCTATAAGATTCTATCCTTATTCTGTATTCACATTATCATTATAATGTACTTTGATGTAGATAAATTGTGATTTTGTACATTGCCGCAGTCTGGCTGGGCACAATTCAGGAGCCACTTGTCAAAAGAAACGAACTGTATTTTTAGAACACAAACACCGCACCACACAGCTCCTCAGGAAAACCCTCAGAGCCCAACTGCCACCACCGGCTTCCCACAAGCCTCTCAACCTCCCCCACTCCTCCTGTTCTTGAGGCCGATTGGCTGGGTCGTGTGGGCAGAGCCAAAAAAGTCCCCCAATGAGCAGCTCCATGGTCTGAAAGGGTGGAGAAACAACCCAATGAGCATCATTGCAGAGGAGCCAATCAGTTGGCAGCTAGAAGTTTGCTGGGGCCGCTGTGAGCCAATCATCAGCTGGCAGCTGGAAGTTTGCTGGGGCCCCTTCGGCTGTGGCTCTCAACATCTCTCCCTCTCTGTTAAAACAACAAGCATGTGGCTTAGGGACTGTGCCTGCCTTAGGTTGTCCAATACTACATATGGTCCTTACCTGTTATCAGATGAGCTGACCTCAAGGCATCAGCCTCCTGTCTTAGGTTGGTACCATTGCAACTGGATCTTACCCGTCATTGACTACGGGTCCAGCATACAGCCACACCTGTGGATAGTTCTTTGTACCAGCGGGGGGAGGGGGGTGTGAGGTTCTTTGCCTCACCTCTGTTGTCCCACAAATTTTAGCTGAATGACCATCACAAGCAGAAGGGAGGAATATGCACCAAGCCAATTGACAGCTCCTTTTGGAAAAATTGTACCACCGATGACACCATTAGCAAACATACCCCAACACTACCACAAGTCGTTGCACCAACAGATAGTTCACTATGCATACAAGTGAGTTCACAACGCATACAAGTGATACATAGTCCAGGCAAGTTCTGCAAGCAGTTCAGTGATGGCTCCTTTTGGAAAAATTGTACCACCGATGAAACCATCAGCAAAAATACCCCAACACTACCACAAGTCGTTGCACCAACAGATAGTTCACTATGTATACAAGTGAGTTCACAATACATACAAGTGATACATAATCCAGGCAAGTTCTGCAAGCAGTTCAGTGATAGCTATTGCAGAAGCTGTAGATTGGTTGTATCTTTGTCTTCACCAGCACTGGGATGAAGATTGGAATTCTGGCAATAATGGCTAAAGAAAAAATTATGTAACATTCCAGAAGGCACTAAAAGAAAACAATTTTCTGAACAATTTACATTATCTTGAACAGAATTATTAAATATAATGAAAAGGAAAGGTGAAAGTAAACAAACAGATCTGTTCACCTCCTTTTTTGTTCACATATTAAAACAATCCTCAATAGCTGTTTAACCAATTTTAATTAAACCATTTAAATAACATGAATAAAAAATATTCGGATCCATTTTTTCATGAGCGCTCATCATATATGATATATGGACATACGTACATACAAACATACAACATAAAACACAAGTGTGCACACATAATATAATACATACAACACATAACATAATAGTAAAGGCCTTATAACTTTTTACAGGTGAAATCTCTATTGCAATGTTTAAAAACTCTATAGTCAAAAAATAGAACTGATCAGCAAAACATTAACCTAGGTCTGTATGAGCTCAAAAAACAAAATAGAATTTCATGATGTGGGAAAGGGTAATAATAAAATAGATATCTGGTTCTGTTGCAGATGTAAGGGTAGCCAAACTGGAGTTCTGGATATCAGCTGTTATGGATTTGAGCCAAATCATCTTCTTTTTGGTCTGTAGAAATCGCTTTAGTTAATCTCTCTGGAATCCAAATCAGCTGCTGTTCTCCCTGTGGAAACACACAAATAGACCCCTAACTCCAGACAATTACTGGCTCAGGACCTTTCCATTGTCCTGTTAGAATATCCTTCCAAAGTACCTTGGGCTTATGTACATTTTTTGGACACATATGCCTTTCCTTAGCACTAAGTCCTGATGAATCCAAATTTAAAAAGTTTAGAATAAAAAGGGTTATTTTAAGTTTATCTTTGGGGAATATATACCCCTTCCCAATTCCCTATTTTCTGCTTTAATAAGTACATTTTAATAGTTTGATGAGCTCTTTCAATTATGCCTTGTACCTGTGGATTCTATGGGATTCCTGTTATATGAGTAATGCCAAATGATGAGCAAAATTGTTTAAAAGAAGTAGAAGTATAACCAGGACCATTATCTGTTTTTAACTGTTTTGGAATGCCCACAGTGGCAAAATTTTGTAAGCAATGAGCTATAATATTTTAGTTTTTTCTCCGGCATGAAAGGAGCCCATCAAAAATCCAGAAGAAGTATCAACTGTGACATGCAAATATTTTAATTTTCCAAATTCTGGCAAGTGTGTGACGTCCATCTGCCAAATATGGTTAGGTATCAGTTCTCTAGGATTGACTCCAAGATTAACTTGTGGTAAAAAGGTTACACAATTTTGACATTGTTTTATTATTTGTCTAGCTTGTTCCTTAGTTATTTTAAAATGCATTGACATGGAACTTTTTATGAAAATTTGTAGCTTCTTCTAGTGTAGAGAAAATATGTATGTCATGTGTAGTTTTATCTGCTAAATCATTGCCCAAACTAAGGGCTCCAGGCAATCCTGTATGTGCCCTGATATGTCCTATAAAGAATGGATCTTTTCTGTCCCAGATTAGACTTTGTATAGTGGAAAACAAAGAGAAAACAGTAGAAGAAGGGGAAATCCTACCAGCATCTTCAAGGGATACTATAGCATTAACTATATACTGACTATCAGAAAATAAATTAAATA
The DNA here is from genome assembly GCF_021218885.2 of Marmota monax. Lineage (NCBI taxonomy): Eukaryota > Metazoa > Chordata > Mammalia > Rodentia > Sciuridae > Marmota > Marmota monax. The sequence goes on along the minus strand of NW_026694256.1, from coordinate 1,849,682 downwards.
CAGAATCTTTAAACATTACAAAAGCTTGTAATACTGCATTAAACTCTACCTTTTGAGCTGTTTGTTTGGGTACTAAAAATGTAAAAGTTTGATCAGGTGTAACTATTGCTGCTGTACCATTATTTGACCCATCAGTGAATATATTTGGAGCCTTCATGATACGTGTTTTTCTTATCATTTTTGGAAAAACTACAGGATGCAATGACCAAAAAGACAATAAAGGATTAGATGGTAAGTGGTTATCAAATGAAATATTAGATTTGCACATGATTATTGCCCAAGTATTTAACTCATTAGCTAACTCATTAATTTGATCCATAGTATATGGAGTAATAATTTTATTGGGAGAAATCCCAAACACTCCCTTTGCTGCTTTTATTCCTTTGAGTATTAATTGTACTACAGCCTCAGGATACCTAGTAAGAATAGTATTAGGAGAATAAGATAAATGCATCCATAATAATGGACCTTCTTGCCAAAACACTCCTGTAGCAATATTTTTTGTTGGTAGAACAATAAATAATAAAGGCAAACTTATGTCAATTCTATCCAAATGCCTATTTTCCATATATGTTTCAATGATTTTTAATGCCTTTCTTGCTTCAGGCGTTAACATTCGGGATGAATTTGGATCTGATGGACCTTTTAGGATATCAAATAAAGGTCCCAACTCTCCTGTTGATATACCTAGATAAGGCCTTATCCAATTTATGTCTTCCAATAACTTTTGAAAGTCATTAAGTGATTTGAGTTGATCTACTCGTATTTGAAATTTTGGTGGATGTACCATGGCTGAGGATAATAGAACTCCTAAATAATTAATTAGAAAATTCAGTTGTACTTTATCTATTGCTATCTCTAGATTATAACTTTTTAATAAGTTTGTAAGTGTGGCATAACATTCTAGCAAAGTGTTTTTATCTTTATGTGCTAATAATACATCACCCATATAGTGAAATATTTGTAGTTCAGGATTTTGATTTCTAAGTGGCTGGATTACTTTGTTAACATAAATTTGACACATAGTTGAGCTGTTAGCCATCCCTTGAGGGAGTACTTTCCATTCATATCTCTGATCAGGTCCTTCATGATTCAGTGCAGGGATAGTAAATGCAAAACGTGGACTATCCTCAGGATGAATTGGAAATGAAAAAAAAAGCAATCTTTAATATCTATAACTAAAACATACCAGGTTTTTGGCAAAGCAGACAATTGAGGAATCCCTGATTGAGCAGGTCCCATAATAACCATCTCATTATTAATGGCTCTTAAATCTTGCAATAATCTCCATTTACCAGATTTCTTTTTGATGACAAAAATGGGAGTATTATGGGGAGATACAGAAGGTTGTATATGTCCTTCTGCTAATTGTTGTTTGATCACGTCATGGGCTGCTTGTATCTTTTCTTTAGTCAGGGGCCACTGAGGAACCCATACTGGTCTTTCTTATTTCCAAGAAATTTTTATTGTCTCAGTGGCCCCTTCTGAAAATCCAAACCATGTCTGTCCGTTCCTTGATCTATTTGTATTGGTGCTGTCATACCTTGTTCTTGTTTTTCTAATCTTTTTCCTTTCCTAAAACCTTGTCTAGTCATCATAGTGGGTGCATTTTGATTGATGTTATTTGTTAATGTCAAACCTAATTGATCTAGGACATCTCGTCCCCATAAATTTACGGGAAGATGATCCAATATATATGGCTGTATAGTTCCTTCACATCCTTCAGGATCCTTCCAATCTAATACCATTGCACTTCTATGGGGATTAGTCGCCACTCCTAGGCCTCGAAGCGTTTGAGTGGCTTATTGTAATGGCCAATGTTTTGGCCATTCTTGATGAGAGATGATGCTAAGGTCTGCACCTGTATCCAGTATCCCATTAAATTCATGTCCTTGAATATTTAGTTTTAGCATTGGGTGAGTGCCGCAGTCCGGCTGGCTGCAGCAAAATAACCGGGGGGTGACGAACAACTTGTGAACGTTGATACAGCAGGAGTAGGAGCCGTTTATTGCAGGACAGGAGCAGTATTTATACATTCCACACAGCTTATCTTATTAGCATAAACTAGATACATCAGTCAACCAATAAGGAATCTCCACACTTAATAGCTCGCTTTTGTTACTTCTCAAACCACTCCCTCTGGCATTTTGCCAGGCACCATTCAGACTTGTTTACGAACTCTAACATTCCCCTGGCAAAATGCCAGGTGTTATTTTTGACTTGTTTACAGACTCTAACATTTCCCCCTTTTGTTTAATTTAAATAACGACCATAGTGGTTTCTACAGAAACACCATAAATAACCTGCTACAAACAGAAAGGGAGGATACAAAATGCCGCAATACCAAGCCACTTGATGGCTCCATGCAAGAAGCCCTTGGAAAAATTATACCAGCAATGACACTGTTAGCAAAGATACCGAGTTACAATTTGTTATAGATTACAGTTTGTTGTCTCAGTCCAGGTAAAGCAGTGTCTCAATAGATTAACTCACAGTCCAGGTAAATCACAGTCCAGGTAAGTTCTGCAGGCAGCTAGCTTAAATCACAGTCCAGGTAAGTTCTGCAGGCAGCTAGCTTAATCCGAAGTCTCGTCCGGTTCTCAGCTGAAATCTCAGTCCGGTTCTCAGCAACACGGGAAATTTTTCCATCCTCGTCCTCACCGGCACTGGGACGAAGGCAGGAACTCTTGCAAAGATGCTAAAGAAAATCCTGTAGCATTCCACTAAGAAAACAACCTTCTGAACAATTTAGTACATTATCTCAAGGTTTTTTTACATTTGAAATAAGCCTTAATGGTGCTCATTACTCATTAGCTTCCAGGTGTGGGAGAACCATTGTAGCTTAGTTATTGGCATTGAAAATGACCAAACATCAGGGACACCAGTAGTGTCTTCTGCGGCTGTAGCGTCCCGGGTAGCCCCAGATGGCCCTGGGGAGAGTCCCGGACTCAAACTGCTACTGGGCACAGGGAGCAAGAGCCTGCGAGACTGTGCCTCCAGGTCAGGTCTAGATTTGGGCTCGCAGCAGTGGAAGAGCCAGCTCCCCGGCCAGGAGGCAGGGAAGGGCCAGTCGCCGCCGCCTCTTGGAAAATCCTTGCTGCGCTGTGACCGGCTTGCACACTCGGCAGCCGCCTCTCCGCTTCACGCACCCTCAGGTAACGAAAAGTATTTAGTAATAGCCTTTTGCTGCAACTTTTTTTCTGATAATCCTTCTTCTGAACTTTCTTTTTCTTTCTGACTAGAGTTCTTGGGCTTTTATCAACACATGCCCTAACTATTCTTGGTTCCACTGGGGTGCCTTCTTCCCTTAGTAATTTACTTCTCACCCCTTCCATATTTTCATCACAAAGACAATACAATACACTGAGACAAAACAAGACACAAACATACTGTATCAATCTTCTCCATTTTCTCGAAATGGCCATTTTTCCTCTCGCCCTATCTGCCTAGGGACGAGCAGATTGCTCCCGTCCTATCTATGGACGGGCAGCTTTTTTCGTCACTTACCCCCAAGTGTCCCGGGGCTCCCCGTAACGGGCCACCATCTGCCGCAGTCTGTCTGGCTGCAGCAAAATAACCGGGGGGTGACGAACAACTTGTGAACGTTGATACAGCAGGAGTAGGAGCCGTTTATTGCAGGACAGGAGCAGTATTTATACATTCCACACAGCTTATCTTATTAGCATAAACTAGATACATCAGTCAACCAATAAGGAATCTCCACACTTAATAGCTCGCTTTTGTTACTTCTCAAACCACTCCCTCTGGCATTTTGCCAGGCACCATTCAGACTTGTTTACGAACTCTAACATTCCCCTGGCAAAATGCCAGGTGTTATTTTTGACTTGTTTACAGACTCTAACAGGTGAGAATCTAAATTTAAAGAAAGCAGAGCCCAATCTACACCTGTGGAGCCTAATCCCTTGGAACCTCTTTCTACAGTACGACTGGAAAATTTATCATGTAGGCTGGGTATTATTAGTAACTGTGCTATTCTCTCTCCTGGTGAAATTACTGATATACCCTTTGGAGAACTGGCTATAATTTTTATTTCACCTTCATAATCGGGATCAATTACCCCAGGACTTATCATAAGTCCTTTTAGAGTAGAAGAACTGCATCCCAGTAATAAGCCTACTGTTCCTTTAGGAAAAGGTCCTTTTACCCCTGTGGGAATGATTTGAACTCCCATCTCTGGAGTTAGTACTGCTCTGGCGGAGGTGCAGATGTCCAATCCTGCACTTCCTCTGGTTTGTCTAGTGAGGGATTTAATGGACAATGTGTCCTGGGCACTACCCTGATGGGGTTGCTGGGTTCCTCCAGTGCTCCGTATATTTGTGGTTTTGGGCCCCGGACCATTGGGCCCCCCTGTCCATTTTTTGGCAATGGAGCCCAATGCCTTTCTCCACGATATCGTGGATAGACACCTGGTCCTTGTTCGTTTTTTGATAATGGAGTACCCTCTATGGTGGTTTGAGAATGGCATTCATTAGCCCAATATCTCCCTCTACGGCATCGTAGGCAAATACCCAGTATTCTACACCTTTGATACCTAGTTTTGTTAATCCCTCCTCCTATGGGGCAATTACTTTTAAAATGTCCTGTTTGTTCACAATTGTAGCATGTTTTGGGCCTGGCATCTAAAACCTGTTGTACTGCAGCTTCCACGACTTGCCCTTGTTCATTAATGTCTCTACATAATTTAATATATGTGTTTAAATCTTCATGTTTCCATGGTCTAATGACTTCTCTGCACCAATGATTCACTTGCTTATAAGCCAGTTGTTTTATTAATGGCATTGCTTGTTCTGTATTCCCAAAAACTCTGGTAGCCGTTTGAATAAGCCTATCTACAAATTCAGCGTAAGGTTCATTAGCTCCTTGTATTACCTTAGATAATTGACCTTGTAAACCTCCATGTCCTTGTAAAGTCTTCCATGCCCTAACCTCATCTACAGCAATTTGTGAGTATATGCCAGGATCATATGCAATTTGTTGCTGCTGATCCTCATAAGGTCCCTTTCCTAACAACATATCTAGATTTCTCTGAGGATAACCAGCTGCTGCATTTCGCCTAGTCGTCTCCTTGCAAAATTCCTCATTGGCAACCTTCCATGAAAGGTATTGTCCTCCATTTAACACAGCTTTACACATATTAGCCCAATCTGCTGGCGTCATGTTCAAATTGTTAATGGATTTGACCATGCTTACAGTGAAGGGTGCTTGAGGACCATAGGTTGTTACAGCCTCTTTTAGCTGCTTCACTTTTTGAAATTTAAAGGATGGTGAATTCGCTGCCTTCCTGCCTGCTCAAATACAGGGCATGTTAATATTTGAGATCTTGTCTCAGGATCCCAACTATCAACTGCAGGGGTTGGGGGCCTCCCAGCATATGGAGGTGGCACTGTTGGTTGGACACTTACGCCCTCTGGTGATAGAAAGGTGTTAGTAGCAGTCTCCTGTTGTAACTCTTCCCCTGATGGCTTTTTCTGCTCTAAACTTTCTTCCTCTGTCTGACTAGCTCGAGAGACCTTCTGTTTTACTTGAATCTTTTCCTCTGTCTGACTAACTTGAGAGACCTTCTCTTTTACTTGAATCAATATGTCTTCTCCTTCCTTTACCATTGTCTGAACTGAAGGCTTTGGACTAAGCATACAAGATACGAAAGTCCACAATGGCAATTTGCCAACTGACAGAGTCCCTGGGCTTTTCTTTTCTATTCTTTTTAAATCTTCACCATTATGGTTCCATTGTGATATATTTAACAACTCCTCCTTAAAAATCCATGGGCTACATTTTTGTATTGTATCAATGTATGCCCTGACTGCTCTTGATTTTACTGGGATGCCTCCTTCCTCTAACAGTTTACTTAACTCTCTTTCGGTTTGTTTTTTACTAATTTCTGATCCCATATTTCTATTATAATACAACCCAACAAGATAACACCAAACAAAAACAAGACAGAATGAAACAAAATGGAACAACACAAAATCATTATATCAGCCTTTCTCTCCTCCTGAAATGTCCATCCGTCCTTTCTCCCTATCTGTTCCTCAGATGTGAGAGGTTATTCTTCCATCTTACATATCTCCAGGGACAGGCAACTTTAAACAAAAGTGAAGCAAAACAAAAGAAGAATCTTAAAATGGCTACCCATCCTCTCGCCCTGCCCTCAGGGGCGAGCAGTTTACCTTATCACTTACCCTCAGTCGTTCCCCCCGTGCGGGCCACCAAATGTCGCAGTCTGACTGGGCACAATTCAGGAGCCACTTGTCAAAAGAAACGAACTTTATTTTTAGAACACACACACCGCACCACACAGCTCCTCAGGAAAACCCTCAGAGCCCAACTGCCACCACCGGCTTCCCACAAGCCTCTCAACCTCCCCCACTCCTCCTGTTCTTGAGGCCGATTGGCTGGGTCATGTGGGCGGAGCCAAAAAAGTCCCCCAATGAGCAGCTCCATGGTCTGAAAGGGTGGGGAAACAACCCAATGAGCATCATTGCAGAGGAGCCAATCAGTTGGCAGCTAGAAGTTTGCTGGGGCCGCTGTGAGCCAATCATCAGCTGGCAGCTGGAAGTTTGCTGGCAGCTGGAAGTTTGCTGGGGCCCCTTCGGCTGTGGCTCTCAACAGTACATTTATTGTCCTGTAAGCCTCTTGTATTTGATTTTCCAATTCAGTCTTCATGTTTGGGAAATTTACTGATTTTTTTTTTTATTGAAGAGATTGTGAATTCCTTTGGTTTGAAACTCTGTTCCTTCCTCTATCCCAATAATTCTTATATTTAGTCTTTTGATTCTATCTCATAATTCTTGGATATTCTACTCATGGTTCCTTATCATCTTTACTGTGTGGTCAACTTTATTTTCCAGATTGTATACTTTGTTTTCATATCTGACATTTTGTCTTCCAACTGATCTAGGCTGTTAGTGATGCTTTCTACTGAGTTTTTTATTTGGTTTATTGTTTCCTTCACTTCAAGAATTTCTGATGGGTTTTTATTCAGAATCTCTATCTCTTTCTTGAAGTAATCTTTTGCTACCTGTATTTTCTCCCTTATCTCTTTGTTGGTGTGATCAATGGTTGCCTGTATTTGTTCTCTTATCTCTGTGTTGAAGTGATCAATTTTTGCTTATTTAGGTCTTTCTTTAATTCACAGTTCATTTTAATTATGTATATTCTGGAAATCCTTCTCAGACATTTCATCAACTTCACTCCATGGATTCTATTATTAAAGCATCCTAGTTTGTTTTGGGCACTTTCTTCCCTTGTTTTTTCATGTTGTCTATGTGTCTTCCTTTCTTGCAGTGCAGATCTGAGGTATTATAGCTTCTACCCTATAATCTTATAGTGACTGTGCAGATCATCTCTACCTCATCTTGGTGTTGGGCTTTCAGACCCCACTGTTGTCCCACTATGGATGGATGGATGGTACTGCATCTAAAAGTTGTGGCAGCAATAGCAGAGTTAACTAAAGACAGCAGTGCAGGTGTCCCAAGTCAGATGCAGCCACTTTCAGAGATGGGGCTAAAAGGATGGGCTTTACAATGACTTTAGCTGACTGTTCTGAGATGCAGCTATCCTTTGTCACAAGGTGGAGGCTACTACATGGGGAGGGCTACAGTGATGGCTGCAGTGTCCCAAGATGGAATTAGGCTAGGCTTGGGCTCCCAGGTGGGCCCAGAGGGTGGTGCTGGGTCTAACCTGGGCCTGGGATACCACGGGGGTGGTGAGTGGCAGAGGCAATCCTGGGGCAGGGCCTGAGCTCTGATGTGGGTCTACCAGTTGGTGGGATGGCTTTTTAAAAAAAATATGAAATATATTTTATACCCATATTGAGGTTCTATTATTTTCCAAAGTATATGTATCAGTTTCTTTCATGTGCCACAACATAATTTTTTAGTTAGTTTCTCAGTTTGGAATTACCCACACTGGACATGTGTTGTGAATTTGAAATCAAAATCCAGGATAAAAGCATCCTTCTTTTTTTTAATAAAAATATTTTTTATCCTGCAGTTTCATGAAAATTCTTCTAATATTCTACCTTTATTTGAGATTATAACTTCTTAATATACACTGTAAATGGATGCATTGCCTTTTCTTCATTTCTGTAAGCTAAAATGAATGCTCCAGGCTCTAGGTAACAGGAGACCATCAAGGTAGGCACATCTTTAGTAGCATCCTCACTGTACTGACACCATACAAACACCCCTGATGGTGTTTTTGGTTTGCCAAGCTGCAAGAAAGTGTAATGGGTTCTACTTTTTGTGAGTTCAAAACCAGTAAGTACAATCAGGTAATAAAAGAGTAAAGAGATTTGTTACTTGCAGCAGGTAAGAAGAGCCCTGGAGATTATTAGCAACACTATGACTCTCCAAACATAAAGCTCATACATATTTGTATAGGAAATATTCATCCTCACATGAAGGGGCAGGTGCATTCTCTTTATTTGTTTAGTGATACTGGGAACAAACCCAGGGCCTACTACATGGAAAATGCTCTGCCATTGAGCTATATTCCCAGGCCAGCAGGTACATTCATAAGCATGCTCATTTCTAACTCATGCTTCTTTACAAATGGCACATTGAAAAAAGGTTGATAAGAATGCCCCTGGGTGGAGAGTTTAATATTATAAAGAGCAAAGATTTTCTGCATCACTTTAAAGAGGTTCTGCAGGAGAAATCAATGATTTTAAAGTTAGGTTTGTAGCCACTTACAGCAATTTAGCTTCTTTCTGCATGTTTAGATGATTGTTCCTCAGAAGCACTTGTCTAGCAACTAATAAGCTTATTATGCTATTCCTGTTGGTGACCTCTGGAGAAGTCTTTCAAATCTGAAATATGTGGCATCCTGAAAAATGTATTATTTCTCTCAGAATATGTTTGTAAGTTCAATATAATTTACTGAAAGACACTCCATTTGTTATTACAGGAACAATACTGTTATGGTTCAGCTATTTGGTGTTCCCCAAAAGCTCAGGCATGAGATATATAAGAATTTTCAAAGGTGAAATTACTAGATTATTAAAAACGTGATCTAATCAGTGAATTGATCCACTGATACAGATTAACTGGGCAGTAACTAGGCAGGTAGAGTGTGGCTGGAAGAAATAGGTCACTGGGGAGCGTGTTTTGGGGGGTTGGTGTTTATATTTTGTCCTTGATGAGCAGAGTTCTCTCTCTCTGGTTCCTGGCTGTCCTCTACAGAGCCACTTTCCTCTGCCACACTCTTCTGCTATGATGTTGTGCTTCCCCTTGGACTCAAAGCTATGGCGTCAGCCAACCATGGACTGAACCTCGGGAATCGTGAGCCAAAATAAGACATTTCTTCATTTAAGTTGTTCTTTCAGATCTTCTGGTCACTGCAACAAAAAAGCTAACTAAAACAAATGCCTAATGCTAATTCCTCAGCCATTTGTATAGTTGTCAAAATCTATCCCTGTAATGTTTTATTAACTCCTAGAACCAAAACCCAAATCCACTTTCTTTTTGGAATAGGCATACTATTATAATTGGTTTTCTGTTGTTTCCTAGGAAAGAGTCTATATCAATGGTTCCTGATTAATTTTTTTTTTTTATATTTTTTCTCTGACAATCAAATCTTTGTGACTCATTTCAGCCAGAGTAGCAGAAGTTAAGTTAAGTTACAAAAGCTTTTTTGACAACTGCTTACTATCTCCAACCAGAAGGTTCTCTAATTTCTTAGGAATCCAAGCACTTATAAATGTTGAATAAAATTTATCTCAAACTTGCAATTTAATGGAAATATTTTTTTTTAAATTGATTTTTCTCGTTTTAAAGAAAGCATACAGTCCTGCCTAAATCTGTTTTTCCTGTAAGTCACTAACAGTTTCTTCTTTCAGACATTGTGATTCTGATCACAAAGCCATCTCTGCTCAATGCCTCAGACTTTGCAAATGTGTTCCAAAGCCCATCATGGCTTGATTGGCTGAGCTGTTTTCCTTTGTATAAAAGTCTGGCTGTCAAGAAAAAAAAAGAAAAGAAATAAAATGTGCTATTTGCTGTTTCAGGAGAAGAATTTTAACAGTTGATGCCACTAGTTCTTCTACTATTATCTGGCATAAAATAATTAAAGAAAAGGCATAATTTTTAAAAGATTTGCTTTTTAGAAGAGCCAGAAATTCCGACACTACTCTCTGAAAATTTCAGTACAATTACATTTTTATTATTCTTTTGTATATAGCACAAGTCTTCCCTAACCTCTGTTTTGCAACTCTCAAACTCCATCTCACATTCAAATGACCTTCTACCATCACCCCATTCCATCTTATCTTCTGGATACATATATTCTCTCTAACTAGCAAAGCTTTGCACATTTTCAGTGCAAATCAATCTAACATCGCTGACCTCAGTTTATTTTTACCCATTATCATAATCTACTTCAGAAAAACAAAGATATAACTAATGAAAACAAATGTTATTTTATTCTACTGGGAAGCATAAGAAACCCTAAGAATCATCAAATTACCTGTAGTAGCATGTACAATGGCACATATACAAACACACACAATCTGATTTTCAGACTTTGATCAATGACTTTTCTGTTCAATTCAATAATTTATATGACAAAGATAAAGCTTCCCATAAAAAAATTAACTGTAAACATTGTGCCTGTAAAAATATTTGTATTTTGTACTTCTTATATTTTTACAAATCAATATCTTGCTTATAGGAATCATTTTTAATAAAAATTTTAGATAATTTTTGATCACCTAGTTCTTGCAAACATATTAGGAGAGAAATTTTAAAAAGAAAACCAGTTAATTTTTGAAAACATTCATATCCTTTCCTTGATCCAACTATACATTTAAGAATAAGAGTAATAATCTTTCAACCAGATGTTCACAAATGTATTTTTAGACTACTGAAATCTGTTTTTAAGAGTATTATGTTAGTCAGCTTTTTGGAGCCATGACCAAAATACTCTACAAGAACAACTTAGAGGAGAAAAATTTATTTTGGGCTCACAACACACATATTTAGTCCACAACTAGCTGATTCTGTTGCTCTTGTCCCCGGATAAGACAGAACATCATAGTGGAAGGGTGTGGCACAGGAAGCTGCTCAGCTCATGGTGGCCAAATGCAGAGAGAAAATGAAGTACAGAGGAAAACATATAAACCCCAAAGGCACAACCCACTGACTTACTTCTTTCAGCCACTCCCTCCTTCCTGCATAAAATTACCACCCAGGACAGTGGTCCTTTCAAATTATTAACCCATCAAATGGATTAATCCACTGATTATGTTATAGCTCTCATTATCAAATCATGAAATTTCAGGGGATACTTCATATCCAAACCATAAGTATCTATTTAATTTTTTAGCTTATTTTTCATTTTCTAATGCAAAGTAATTAGGCACAACTTGTATACAGTTCTCCTTAGTAAGTTTATCTACTATAGAAGTGTCTCTATAATAATGGGGGGAAGGGAAATTTATACATTTTCATTTTTGCACTCTTATTTTATTGGGATTCTCATGCTCAATACAAAATGTTTATCAATGACAAAATTATTTTTCTTCAAAGCATCTATAATTTGATTTTAAAATTTACATTTTTAAAATTCTGTATCTATTTCTTTCCAAAGATATACAGCGTTTAATTAGTCTCATTGTCATGTGTTCTGTAATGAAGCTCATGTTGACAGACAAAGAGTCAAAATTTACTACCAAGTAAAATGAAATAGTTTATGACAGACCAATAGTGCTGATGCCAATGATGAGTAAAACCTGGGTAAATATATATTTTGTAAGCATCACAGAACTGGAAAATAACTTGGACGAGACAGTCTAAAATGCCTGAATGGAAAGAAACACTTGAAGCATGGGCAGCCATATCCCCTCTATGCCCTGTTAATTTTTTTTTTAAATGATTCATGACAGGAAGAGATTTTGCATGCAGGGTCCACTTTGAGTTTAAATTGCAGAAGGTTCTTTTTCTTGATTTAAGAATATATTAGATGCTTGTTTTCAATTTTTGAAAATCCATGGAGCACTATAGTTTTATGTTTGGATCTTTGCTCACACTTTATTCTTCAATTAAATAACTTAAAGACTAAATGAGGAATAGCATCAAAATACAAACTAGAAATTGTGTAATTTTATGATATCTGGAAACTCGCTGAGTTGAAAAATAGAATGAGGCGTAATTTAATTGTGTTTGTAAATAACATTTTATTGAGTGTAATTGTGACATGATATGAATTCATTCATGAGTGTCACTGTTTAATTTTCTGTAATCAAAAAAAATTTAAATGCTGTTTGCACAGTGACAAGTTCAACAGTTTATAAAGATAGCTGCTAGAACTTCTTCAGATTTACTGGTGATTTCAATGCCATAGCAGACTAGCACCTCTCTATGCTGTGACATTACAGAAGGAGTGATCTGCCCTCTTCTCTCTGGTTGTGCTCCAGGTATAAATCAACCACATTTCCTGCTGAACAGATTTCCTATTTCTTATTAGCACATTGTTCTTTCCTCACTAAATATTTCACCTCACAATAGGAGATTATAAACAATGACACAGCAACATTGCATTTACTTGTTTTGTGAGTATTTTAAGAGGAATGTTAAAATACACCAAAGACTATAATTACAGAAAAGAGATGGCATTTTTACAGAAAAAGGGACACAGGGGATTCATATGAAGCCAAGAAAGATTGAGGGATGCATAAAATGTATCTGATTCACTTGGATTTTAGAATAATTCCAGAAATATAGTAGATACTCAGTACTTTTTGAGTTAAATTAAAACACTTTTAATTTTTTTCTGGATCTTGGAGAAAAATTAAACTTAAGAGTACAGCATTGGGGCTGGAGTTGTAGCTCAAAGGTAGCACCATTTATAAATAAGCATATAAAGTGAAGGTCCATCAACAACTTAAAAAAATATTTTAAAAAAGAGTACAGCATATGTATTCTATGTCTTTGGAAACATCTTGGCACCTCACTATATTTCCTCAAATGCATATCTCAAATTAAGAAGCCCAGACACAAATATAAAATTAGGGATATGTTTAGGCCAGAGGTTTGCTTGTCACAGCCCTCATTAAAAAATAAAATCTAACTTTGCAAACTAAACATGTATTAATTAAACCCATTCCTTAAAATGAATTTTATATACTATAGAAATGATATAATCATAAAAATTTATTTCTGGAAAATGGATATTTTTATCTTTTTGAACACTCATGTGTTTGTACTATCTATATGCATTGTACCACAGTAGCTTAGGTGATTTTTTAGAATTTAGTTAATACAAGGGAAGGGCTTATCATTGTACCTGGTGCAAAGAAAGTTCAACATTAAATATTGCTAATGTATGAGTTTTATATTTTTGTGAACATACAGTGATACACTTTTAGAAAAAAAGGCTATTAAAACAAAATTATTTTATATAGATTTTATTGACATAGATATATTTTTAAAATCACGATTAGCAAAAGTGTATGCCAGAAAATTATTCATTATAAGATTTTAACTAAATATGGGATGTACATAGGAGACTATTGAGATAAAAAATAAAATGAATATTTTCATGGTTGGGATCTGGAATTCCTACAAATGCTGGGGCCTCGGTACAGCAATGTTCAGAGATGGGTCCTTAGGGAAGTGATTGTATCATAAGAGTTGTAACCTCATCAGTCAATTAATGCCTTGATAGATCTGTAATTTGAGTGGACTATTGGGACATGATGGACAATGTAGGAGGTAAGAAGTAGTTGAAAGGAACAGGTCCTTCAGTTGTGCTTCAGAAAGGTCTAGCTTGCTCCCAGCCTGTTCGTTCCTCTCCTCTGTCTGCTTTCCAGCTGCCATGAGGTAAGAAGCTCTGTTCCCCACATGCCCTTTCTGCAATGATTCTCCACCTTACCCCAGACTTGTGAAGCAAGCTGACCATGGAGGGTAAACTCTCAATATAAATATTTTCTCTCACAGCAAAAAAAAAAAAAAAAACACTAGCACAAAGTATAAACTTTTATCAATTTTTAGATATTATTCATATCTTTTCATGTCCTCTTAAAGCTAAGAACTCCAATTTTGAACACGAGATAACTGCAATTTTGTGGTCTTTAAGACCTATCAAAAATGATCTTTCCAACCAGTACAAGAGAGAAATATTTGGGGTGATATAGTCTAAATTAGTTTTCTCCTACTTATTCCAATTTATAATGCATGGTGACTCCCAAAAGAGAAGCTGCTGCTTCTCCTCCTCCTTCTTTTTTTTCTTTTGAAAAATGCATCCTGTCCTGAAATATCCCATACTTAGTCACTTGCATTTCCTCAAACCCAAGGTAAGATCCTCTCCACAGTCCCATGTCCTATAAACAGGGGAAGGAGTTCTCAATCAAGGCATTAGGAAGGCTTAGCTGATTCATCAAATGGGACATAATTCTTCCATATTCTTTTCCTAATGATTGATGAACTTACTAAAGCTAGTGTTCAACTGAGTCCTGCTATAGGTCAGACAATTTCTATGATAAAGTTGACTGCAAAAATCATTACCAATATAACTGATGAAAATAATCTAAAAGAACTGTTCACACTGAGAGACTGAAGTAAGAAGTACATTCCATAAGACACTTTATGCAATCTTATGAAGATTTATTCAGAGAAATTTGTCATAGAGGGGGATATAAAATGGGATGAGAAGTCTAACCAGGAGCCTCTTTATCATCTAATTCTTCCTATGAAATCCTATGGAAGACGGAGAACCACTTTATTTTTCATTGAAATCAAGCCAGAAAAAAAAATGTACAACATTCTACTTGTGGTTCACAGCATTTATAGATTTGTCAAATATGAAACTTTTGCTTGGTGAGGATTATCATTATGACTGAGTTAAAAATACAGTATGTGGAATGAGTCTGAATCCTTCAGATAGTTCTAGACAAAACTAGGCCACATGTTCTGACTATGAAAAATCACAGTCTGAAATATGGTGGTAGTGTTCCTGATCTGCCACTTCCTGAAGCGCCAACATGTCCTTCTTGGAGGGGTACACGTAAGTTAATTAAGGAAGATAGTTCATTCTTTGCATCTCTCTTAGGTTAGCTATTTGTTTTTAGACATGCCAAAATTTGCTTATTTTGGATATTTCATTTCTCTTCTAAAGAAAAGCTGAAGAGAAAATAGTAAAATGGATAAAATATTCTGTAAAATGTTTCCTGTTAAAATAAAAGATACCCCAGGAAATAGGTTGACATAACTTATAAAAATACCACAGTTATGTTACCTAGAGATTTTCTTTATCTACATTATTCTTATTTTCCAACAATAAAGACAATTAAAATATCTATCTTTGTCCCCCCAACTGCCCTCCCCTAATTTTTTTTCCCTATGAATCATTTTAAAATAGGAGAAAAGAAATTAGGGTAAAGTGTCAGGTTTTCTGTATGCAATCATAAGAATTTGGAGGAACGTTAATAACTTTTAAGGTTTTTTATGTACCTTACAGAGGAAATCACAAACATAGAAGAATGACAGAAATTTAATTTTATATTCAGTAAAGTTCAAAATTATATTAAAATGCTCTCGACTCTTTATTGAAATGACAAAATTCATTAACAATACTGTTTTTAGTTTTAAGCGCTTGTTTTATTTGAATTAGTTAATTATCTCTAGGCTAGTTGTCTGAAAGAGTGTGGCCAGTTCATTAAGTCTCTTCCAATACTGTCATATTACCCCAGTTGGTGAACTACAGTATGGCTGGTGTACCCTGGGAAACGAATGTGACAGTACTAATGAGAAGCGTTAGAAACAATGAAGCTGCCCTGAAACATTAACAACCCTTTATTCCAAAAGCATTATTCATGAACACTTTGGATTTCTTGTGGGAAGGGGGAACAGGCAGAACTGTGCCTATGATGAATCCACATATGTATACAGCTAGTACAGCTAGTACTGCTCAAAAGCCACATAAAGAGTCTGTGAATAGTTGAACTGCTTTGATCTGGTGTATATTGTTAGTATCTAGGAGGAGAAACTGACATCTGCAAGAAAATCTGTCTAAACTAATCCTGACTTAATCATGCCCCAAATGTGTTAATTTAATACTTGGTCTTCATTTACATTCTAATGAGCTGTGGCAATAACCGAAATGTTTAAATACTGATGTAACAGTGAGTGAGTAATTGAAAGTTTTAGACAGGAGAAAAATTCATTAGATTTTAGGTTATTGAATAGTGCCAGTTTTGAAAAAATGCACAGGTACATAATTCGCCAAATATTCATATTTTCTCTAGTATGACCACTTACTTGTTCTTTAGATCAGAGATCACAGGAAAAAAAAATGTCTCATGTAAAGCAATATAATTGAAAAAAACTGTTCTCAAAAAAACAGCAACAAGCAAGAGTTTTCTGAGGGCTTAAAGTCATAATTGGGATAGAAAGATAAGCACAAGAATATCAATAATGAATAGAATTAATAATTCATAGCAGGTCCAGTAAATGATCTTTCAGTAAGAATCTCTCTCTCTCTCTCTCTCTCTCTCTATATATATATATATATATATATATATATATATATATATAAAAATAATATTATAATCTCTTTCTATATATGTCCCCTTCCTTTTGCTTGGATGTTCTTATCTCTTTTTAGTGCACACAAATCATGATTTGCATGCTAAGAAATTTCTGCTATGCCTGTGAGACTCCAATTTCATTGTATTTTTATAGTATTATCTTAAATAAATATTACACATCACTCCCTGTGATAGGAAATAGTATCAGGCATACATAGCATATAGAACACTCATGGTACTGAATCGTTCTTTAAAAAATTTGCAAGCCAACTTAAGGTAACTCAATAATTTAGAAAATAGAAATGCATTTGTTAACCTCCACCATATGTACCTATGTTCAATAACATTTGCAACCAATGAGGTATGCTTCCATTTTAGTTTCATTTACTCTGGACAAACTAATGAGTTCACTTCTTTGAAGCACTTAAGGTTACAATTCACAGAATCTCAAAAGATTCTTAAGACTTTGTGAAACAGATTATACCCCAACCATACCCCAACCATTTCTTTATAGAAACAGAGTCAAGTTCCAACACAGAATAAATTTGGGGGGCAGAACAAAGGACAGGTGGAAAGGCTTAAATCACTGATTGCTGCAAAAAAAAAAAAATAGTACATACATATGTACAAACCTTTGACAATCTTTAAAAGCACCATCCAAATACTGACCCAAGATTTCAATTGAGATGTGAACAGACCAGTGCTTTTACGCTAATTCCTATAATGAAGTGCTGCTCTTCAAATGACTGCACTTTAGAATTACTAGGAAGTTCGTATATAATGCTGACTGTTAAGTCCTCACCCACAGAAATTTTCATTTAATTGACCTGGAGCTGGGCCCAAGAAACAGTATTTTCACAAGCTCTCCAGGTGATTCTAAAAACCATTATGCCAACATTTTGCCTTTAAAATTACATTGATGAGATCATACACCTGGAGAATCAAGAAACAGAGGAAATTGCCTCTGCTACCCACTGACTATTTCTACTTCCTTTTGTCATGCTTTCATGAAGGCAAAAAAATTTGGTACAGGAACTCTATTCTAGAAAAGGAAGATGTCACTTCAGTAAGTACAGCCAGAATGTTCTAAAAAAAAAAAAAAAAAAAAAAGATTTTTCTGAAATTTTATAAAAATCAGAGAAGACCATTAACAGGCACATATCCTCCATCCTTGTTTATTTTGAAAGTATAACCAAAAGAATAACAAAAATCCACCTTGATGATGTTCTACAGTGATGAACTAATTTTCTTTCCTTTGGGAAAATTAGTAAAAGGTGCATGCTGATAGTAGCACATAGAATATGATTTTTATTAATTTGTAATGGTCACACTGAGGCATATCTTAAATTTTTTTTTCACTCTTAATTCAATGTGATTCATTAGTACTGCTTTTAGCACTAATTAACATGTAAGTATAGATAGGCAATTCTGCAATTGCTAAAACATACATTTGGGTAAAGTTTGCAAATGAACTTTTCAGAATCAAGATAATGTTTCTAAAGAATAATCCTCTAAATGTAAAGTGCAAGTTGCAGCAAAGTAGTGGCTTAGAGGAAAATTTATAACATTGGATGAATATACTAGAAAAGAAGGAAGATCTAAATCAGTAATCTAAGCTCCTTCCTTGAGAAACTAGAAAAGGAAGAGCAAATTAAATCCAAAGTAAGCACAAAAAATAAATAATAAAAATTAAAACAGAAGTCTATGAAATTGAAAACTGATAATCAATACAGGCAATCAACAAAATACCTCTTTTAAAAAAAAAAAACAATAAAATCAATGAGCCTCTAGCCAGGATACAAATAAAAAATTTTATAAAAGGAGAATATACAAACAACTAATATCAGAAATGAAAGAGGCAGCATTATTGCAGCTCCTATGAACACCAGAAGGTAGCATGGCAATACCATGAACAACTCTATGCCCCCAAATAAGAAAAACATTGTAATGAAATGGACATATTGCTTGAAAGAATCTGAAAAAAAATACACACAAGAAGAAATAGATAGCATGATTAGGGGTATACTATTAAAGATATTAAATCAGTAATTAAAAAACCTTTAAGAGAGTTTGGGCCCAAATAAATTCACTGATGAATTTTCCCAAACATGTAAGGAAAAAATGATGTCAATTTGCTATAATTTATTGCAGAATATAGCAGCAGAGGGAAGGATCACCAACTCATTCTGTGAGATCAGCATTACCTTAATACTAAAACCAAATAAAGACATTAGAATAACAGAAGAAAAATAGACCAATAATTCTCATAAGATAGGTGCTAAAAACATCAACAAAATGTTACCAAATCAAACTCTAGCAATGAATAATGCTCAATATCATATATCAGTAGAGAATTTCAAATTAAAAGATGCTTCCGCACACATATCACAATAGCCTAAATCCAAAACACTGGTAACACAAATGTTGGTGAATGTGTGGAACATATTTCCTGCTGATAGGAATGCAAAGTGATGCAGTCAATTTGGAAGACAATTTGGCACCTTCTTACAAAACTAAACACTCTTCCCATGTGATCCAGCAATCATACTCTTTAGTATTTACACAAAGGATTTGGAAACATGTCTACACATAAATCACATGTGAATCTTCATAGAAGCTTGCTTTATCATTGCCAAGACTTTGAAGCAACTACAATGTAGATGAATGAATAAATAAGCTAGTCTATATAAATAATGGAATATTATTCACCATAAAAAGAAATGGCTCTTCAAGATATGATATGGCAAGGAGGATGCTTAAATGCATATTACGAAGTGAAAGAATTCAATCTGAACGGTTACATATTGTATAATCCAATTCTATGGCATTATAAAAAGGAAAACAGTTAAAAAGACCTGTGGTTGCCAGGAATTAGAGTCAAAGTGGGCATGAAGAAATGGAACACAGAGGATTTTCAGGACAACAAAAATGTTCTGCTGGATGCATTACATTACATTACCCACACCTTATCTATTTGCTCAAAACTATAGAATTTTCCCTAAGATAGAACACTAATATAAACGACAAACTTTGGGTAATTATAATGTGTTGATATAGGTTTATCATTTATGACTCAATGTAGGTTCATGAATTTATAACACACCGCCCACTTACATATGTGATGCTTATAACAGGGGAATTTATGTTTATGTGGGATCAGAGGTATATGGTAATTCTACTTTCTTCTCAATTTCTCAAAAATAAAATTTCTCTAAAAAAAAGTCTATTAAAAAAACAAGTAACATAATAATTACAATTGGAAAAATAAATCAAAACAAATTAATATTAATGAGATGTTGCATTCCATGTACTCCATAAGAGAAGTGAGACTCTTGATTTACAGTATTCTTAAAAATAAAAAAAGAGAAGAGAGTTTAATATGATTCATAGTATTCTTAAAAGGAAAAAAAGTCAAATCCTTACCTGAACATATTCTTCAATGCTCCTAAAAATCAAAAGATTTTACTGCAAGATTCATGACGATGCTGAGAGCCATTGCCAAGTAGGAATGACACATGGCAATTTCTTTGTCAGCCTACCCAATGTTGCTTAGAGGAAGGACTCTCCATATTGACCCAGGTCATTTGCAGTGACATTGCATGTAAGGTGACCTTGCTCAAGGACCAGGGCGGATCCGGGTTTAAGGCAGATCACGGTTTTGGGCTCTTCTTGGGTTTAGGGCGGTTCCAGGTTTAAAGTGTACCCTGCTGGGAGTAGGGAGTATTCTGCTGCCTCAGGCGTGCCCGCTCATTGAGTTCCCCTTGAGTTCTCGTTGAGTTCTCGCGGGATTCAGAGAGTATTTGGGATTTTGCCCAGAACATGGATTTCCCCAGAATGTGTGTAGAGTGCCACTGTGAGTTTGGGAATAAAGAGTTGCTGTTTGAATCTACAAGGTGTGTGGTGGCTCGTGATTTTGTGCCCAGCCAGACTGCGGCATTTGGTGGCCTGTACGGTATATATAAGAACACAACCCATTCCAGACCATTAGACACAGACTTTAGTCAACAGTTCATCTGAACAAAATTTTACCTTGCAGCAGTTGAAATTACTATAATATGGTTATCATTTTGGAGAAAAATAAGATTATCCCATCAAAGGCAATGATTTATATTAATCACTCTTCAGCAATCTTCACTCAGATATAGGAAAAATATATGTGTACCAGAAAAAACAATTTAAAATAAATATACCCAAATCTCATAAAGTACAATATTAAAATTACTCAGTAGCTGGCAATCTCCAGATACATAAAAATGGTCCTCTAAACAAACAAAAAACAAACAAGCAAACAAAACAGGACAAGTTATTAAGTTCCTGAAATATCTTAGATTCTAATGCACTCACTCATGGTTCTCAGACTCATGTTTTTCTAGGGGAAGAATTCTGACTAGCAACTCTTGCAGAATAATTAACATTCCACAGAGACACAGTAGAGTAGATCTCAGTAGAACTCTATGTGGGTGTGGTCACTGAAAATGAGAAAATCAAAATAGTCATTGTGATGGTGATGATGACAATGATGATTATAAAGACAAAAAAAATAAAGGAAGGAAACATTTTTCTAAATATTACTTACTATACACATGTTATAATGAGTCAATCTGCCTATTACTGTAACTCAAAATATAAAGATTTAAGAAAAAATGTATTCAGAAACCAGTGCTAAGATCTAGAGATATTGTCACAATTTTACATATTGATGCACCTTATAGAAAGCAAAATTGTTAGGTAATTATTATTTTCAAATTTATTACATAAAACAAAAGAGGCAGATAAGAAAAATAGTGTTATTCTCAGAGAAAATCGTTGTGAATAAACACTGTATTCTATTAACACTCTGCTGAAAAGAAACATAAAAACTCATATAGTTTAAAAGCTTTAATTTCCTACTACCCAAGGGACAAATATGTTAAGACCCAGGTGCACCCAACACCCAGACTGCCCCAGTCTGATAACCAACAATGTGAAGCAAGAATGGAAATGGAAGAGTTGGAGAGGGGGGGAAAAGCTGTTGAACAACAAGAAGTTATTGCTGTACTCTTAAAATAAATGCTGCAATCGAGTTCAAGTTTAGAAAGTTAGCAAAAGAATGGGAGGGGTAATTAGCAGTCCTTGAGAATTGTTAAGACAAATCTTTCTAAAATTGATTAGTCCTTTCTTGTTTTCATTACATGCTTTCATTTCCAAGTTTTTTTTTTGTTTACAAAATTTTTCATAACATTTAAATATAAGGAGAATAAAATATAATTGCTTCTGTGAAACAAAACCATTCAACTCTGCTTTGCTTCTGAGATAATAATCACTTTTTCTTTAAAACTATAAGACTATATTTGTTATCTACAGGAAACAAGACATCATTAGAGCTGTGGAGAGCTTTGAGGTCTATTGGTCTATTCTGGGTGCTCTCCTAGTACAGAAATGTTGCTTTTCCTCATAGGAGGTAGAGGAAAACCTGTAGGTGATCACAGCATCATGTTGTACCCCACCAAAGATATCCCTGACACAAATCTCCCCGCCCCCCCAAACACACACACGCTCAAACAAAAACAAAATAAACCTAAATGGAAAACTATAATTTAGGATTAAAGTTGGAGGCCAGACACCAATGAGCAATGGGACATTTAGTTCCCTGATGGTGGTTGACACTTGTAGAAATGGAAGCTTCCCAAGAGTCTGAGCCTTGATCCAGTTGGAGGTTGGATATCTCACATAAAGGCAGAACCCTTAGGATAATTGGAATATTCTTGATCAGTAGCTCCCCTTGGAGACAGGCAGAAAGAGAAGCAAGTCAGCCTAAGGAATGATTTCTAAATTAAGGTTGCAAGATTCCCAACAGTTGAAGTTCAAGTGAACTGTTATGCATACCATGTGTTATCTGATTTACTGATCATTCTCTCTGGCAACACAAACCTTTATTCAGAAATGCTCTTTGTTCTTCGTGAAATATATCATAGATCTAAGCCTTTATTGGTGGCTTTTTAACTCATTTTTTCCTTGAGAAGTAATGTTTTGAGAATTTAAACAGATTGACAAATGCTTTTACTCAACAATTTGTAGATTCATCTTCTGCCTTCTATTGTTACTATTGAGAATGCCATTATTGTCAAAGTGACATTCTGCTGTAGAATTATAACAGTGTGAAACAGGACTAAGCAGAACCATAAGAACAGAAGTACTGTGGGGAGAATCCAAGATGCCAAACTAGAGGGAGACTGCATTCTTTGTCACTCCATGACTCGGGATTCAGAGGAAATACTTTCTCTCAGATGCAGCTGTTACTGCCCAAGGATCTCCTGTTGTATTCCCACCATTTGTCCACCACAATTGCATGCCATGTGCCGGCATATTACCAACCTTTTGCGTACAGATCGCTCTCTGACCACAGCTGATTGTCCACCATTTTCCCATTTGTCTGCCTCTTGCCTGCCCAACATCCACCTGCCAATGGCTCACCAACTGCCCACCATTAGCCTGCAGAACACCTGTGGACTGCTGGTGGATTGCTCACTGCATGTTGCTGCCTGGAAGTTCATTGTCAGAGTACCTGCAGGTTTGGTTACATGTGGCAGCCACTATCTTGGGATACCCGCCAAGGGCTGAGAGTCCACGGACCAAGGGGCCTGCAGTTTTGCGGTTGCCATTGCCACCAAACCAGGCCCAGCTGCCACAGTCTGGGGACACCAGCCGGGGCCTGGAGATATATTGTCAGAGTACCTGTTGGTCTGGTTTCACCTGAGGTATTTCTGCTAAATGTGCTAGTGGCTGCCATCTGGCCTCCTCTTTGCAGGGTCACTCCTTTGTTTGAGCACATCCCCAGTAGGCTCTCTGAAAGTTAAAACTGTATTGAAAGCTTGGGGCTGCAGCAAGGCATCTTGGGAAATCTGAAGCCCAGGCCTATCAGATTGCAACTGAGTCTATGTGGGCCAGTCTGGGCCTGGCAGGCCTGTGGAAAGCTGGAGACTGGGGGCAGTTCTGTAGGGGAAGCACAGGTTGGAGAAACTGGAGAAAATTGGGCTCTCTCCAGCTCAGTGAGTCCTAAAGTGCAGTGGGGACAGAAGGGAGAGGCTACAATGGATGGGAAAATAAGAAGAAGTTGTGAGGGCATTTTGCTATTAGCTGGTCCAGCCAACCAGTTGGGCACTCACCAGACTTGGAGCTACCATCAAACTTCAGACAAGTCCACCTATTGTAAGAGAAGGAAAGCTGAGAAAATTTTTGAAAGCTAATGGAAGCAATTATTCAATTTTCAATTGAAACTTTTCTTTTCTTTCTTTTTTTCCCCTTCTTTCTCACATCTCTACCATGTTTGAATTCACCAATTTTTCATTCATCAATTTATTGAGGAATGAGATGTCTAAATACTACTTTACATTTTTGTTGTATATTCTATTTTTGCTTTTTTAAAAAAAATCTGTGTACATCTTTTCTCTCACCTGTATCCCTAGATTCTCTTTTTCACTTCTCTCATGCTATCAGCCAACCCCTATTAATTCTTCCTTGGCTCTTAGTATGAACATTTAACTCTATCTTCTCTCCTTACAGTTCATAAACATCACAACTTACAGTACTTCTTTTCCCTTATTGTCCATGATTTGAAATGGTAAACCCTCTCAACAAACTTAATGTTTATATTGTAGACAATAATTGAACACATCATTTCTGCTTATTGTAAAAAACTACAGACACTTTAATAGGAACTATCTGGTTGAACGTTTTATATTGTTTGCATTGGGTGCTGTTAATATTGGTCTCCCCCTTAAAGATAAGGTATTAGAAGCCTTCAGAGACACTATAAGATTACAGGGTAATCTTATAAATATACTTCCTCAGATCCATACTGCTACATGGGAAGACACATGAACAACATGAAAGAACAAGGGAATGAAGCACCTCAAACAAACCAAGGTGTTCCAGTAATAGGATCCATAGACCATACAGCAGAAGCAATATCACAGAAGGAGTTTAGAAGATACATAAACTGATCTTCAAAATAAAAGATGGCATCAGAGAGAAAATGCAGACATAAAAGATCATTTCAATAAAGAGGCAGAGATTATAAAAAGGAATCAAGCAGAAATCCTTGAAATGAAGGAAAAAATAAGCCAAATTAAAAAAATCAATGGAAAGTATCTCCCATACACTATGGATGGGAAGATAAGAAGCAGTTGTGAGGGCATTTTGCTATTAGCTGGTCCAGCCAACCAGTTGGGCACTCACCAGACTTAGTCCACTTAGAAGACAGAACCACAGACAATGAAGACCAAAAATATACTCTTGAAAATAAAGTCAACTATGCAGAGAAGATGGTAAGAAATCATGAATAAAACTTCCAAGAAATAAGGGATAACATGAAAATGCCAAATTTAAAATTTATCAGCATAGATGAAGGCATGGAGATACAAACCAAAGGAATGCACAATCTTTTCAATGACATAATATCAGAAAATTTCCTAAATGTAAAGAATGAAATGGAAAATCAACTACAAGAGGCTTACAGGACCCCTAATGTATAAAATTACAGCAGACCCACACAGAGGGATTTCATAATGAGAATGACTAATGCACAAAATAAGGACAGAATTTTTAAGACTGTGAGAGAAAAAAATCAAATTACATACAGAAGGAAACCAACTTGGATTTAATCTGATTTCTTCAACCCAGACCCTCAATGCCAGAAGGTCCTGTAATAACATATATCAAGCTCTGGAAGAAAATGTATGCCAACAAAGAATTTTATATCCAGCAAAAGTAAGCTTCAGATTTGAAGATAATATAAAAACCTTTCATGATAAATGAAAGTTAAAAGAATTCACAACTAGAAAGCCTGCACTAAAAAACATTCTCAGCAAAATATTCCATGAGAAGAAAATGAAAACAAAACAAAACAAAGCAATAAAAATCAGCAAAGGGAGGAAGTACAATAAAGGAAACATCAAGTAAAGAAGAAACTAAGTCAAATTAAAAATCAAAAATAAACCTAAATGACTAGAAATACAGATCATATCTCAATAATAATCCTGAATGTTAATGGCCTAAACTCATCAATAAATAGCCACAGACTGACAGATTAAATTGAAACACAATACCCAACAACATGCAGTCTTCAAGAGACTCGCCTTCTAGGAAAAGACATCCACAGACTGAAGGTCAAAGGTTGGGGAAAACGTATCACTCATATGGCCTGCATAAACAATCAGGGGTTTCCATCCTCATATCAGACAAAGGAGACTTCAAGCCAATGTTTGTCATGGGGATAAAGAAGGACATTTCATATTGCTTAAGGGAATCATACATCAACAATACAAAATAATCATAAATATATATGCCCTAAATAATGAAGCATCTACATACATTAAACAAACCCTTATAATATAATTGATAAATCCTCAGTTATGCAATAAAGAGACAGAGAGAAAACTCAAATTACTAAAACTCATGATGAAAAAGGAATTATAACAATGAACACTACCAAAATACTAGAAGATAATAGAAACTATTTTGAAAATTTATATGCCAATAAAATAGAAAATCTCAAAGACATTGACAAATTTTTAATGACATATGATCTACCCAAACTGAATCAGAAGGACATACACAATTTAAACACATCAATTTCAAGCAATAAAATAGAAGACAACATGAAAATCCTACGAACAAAGAAAAGCCCAGGACCAGAAGGTTTTTCAACTGAGTTATATCTATAAGAACGTCAAAGAATTAACAACAATACTTCTCAAATTATCCCATGAAATAAGAAAGGAGGGAACCCTTTAAAATTCATTCTATGAGGCTAGTATCACCTTGATACCAAAACCAGACAAAGATATCAAGGAAAGAAGACTTTAGACTAATAACCCTAATGAACATAGATGCAAAAATTCTCCATAAAATCCAGGCAAATAACATACAAAAACATATTTAAAAGATTGTACACCACAATCAAGCAGGGTTCATCCCAGGGATGTGAGGTTGGTTCAACATAAGGAAATCAATAAAATTAATACATCATATCAATAGACTTAAAGAAAAGAATCATACAATTATTTCAATAGATGTAAAAAAAGCATTTGACAAAATAGAGTACCCCTTGATGTTCAAAACATGAGAAAAACTAGAGTTAGTAGGTACATACCTTAACAGTGTAAAAGCTATCCATGCTAAGCCCAAGGCCAACATCATTCTAAATGGAGAAAAATTGAAAGCATTCCCTCTATAAACTGGAACATGACAGGGAAGCCCTCTTTCACCACATTGATCTAACATAGTCCTGGAAATTCTAGACAACAATCAGAAAGATGAAAAAAATTAAAGGGATACAAATAAGAAAATAAGAACTCAAACTATCACTATTTGCTGATGACATGATTCTGTATTTAGAATACCCAAAAAAGTCCACCATAAAATTTCTAGAGCTAATAAATAAATTTAGAAAAATAATATGATATAAAATTAATACCTATAAATCAAATGCATTGATATACATCAGTGATGAATCCTCTGAAAGAGAACTTAGAAAAACTACCCCATTCACAGTAGCCTCAAAAAAAAAAATTGGAGGGAATCAATTTAACAAAAGAGGCGAAAGACCTCTACAATGTAAACTACAGAACACTAAAGAAAAAAGTTGAAGAAGATCTTTGAAGATGGAAATATCTCCCATGTTCTTGGATAGGCAGAATTAATATGGTCAAAATTGTCATACTAACAAAATTGTTATACACATTTAATGTGATTCCTATTAAAATACTAATGACATTCTTCAAAGAACTAGAAAAAGAAATCATGAAATTCATTTTGAAAAACAAGAAACCCAGAATAGTCAAAGCAATCCTTAGCAAGAACTTAAACTATACTACAAAGCAATAGTAACAAAAATGGCATGATATTGGGAACAAAATAAACAATGTAGTCCAATGGTACAAAGTAAAGGACACAGAGACAATATAGTTGTCAGTATAAATACAATTACATTGAAGAAATGGAAGCCTATTCAACAAATGGTGCCGGGAGAACTGGAAATCCATATGTAACAAAATGAACTTAAACCTGTATCTCTCACCCTGCACAAAAATCAACTGAAAATGGATCAAAGACTTAGGCACTAGAACAGAGACCCTGGCTCTAATAGAAGAAAATGTAGGCCCAAATCATCATCTGACTTCCTTAACAAGCCTCCTAAAGTACAAGAAGGAAAATCAACATCAACAAATCAGATAGATTCAAACTGAAAAGCTTCTTCTCAGAAAGGGAAATAAACAATAACATGAAGAGAGAGCCTACAGAATGGGAGAAAATCTTTACCACACAGACCTCAGATACAGCATTAATCTCCAGAATATATAAAGAATTCAAAGAACTCAACACCAAAAAAAAAAACAAATAACCCAGTCAATAATGGGCTAAGGAACTGAACAGACACTTCACAGAAGAAGAAATACAATCCAACAAACATAAAAAAGTGACCATCATCTCTAGAAAATAGAGAAATGCATATCAAAACTTCTCTAAGATTTTGTCTCACTCCAGTCAGAATGGCAATTATCATGAATACAATTAATAATAAGTGTTGGTTAAGATGTGGGGAAAAGGTACACTTGTACAATTATCATAAATACAATTAATAATAAGTGTTGGTTAGGATGTGGGGAAAAGGTACACTCGTACATTGGTGGGACTGCAAATTGATGCAATCACTCTGGAAAGCGGTATAGAGATTCCTCAGAAAACTTGGAATGGAACCATGATTTGATTCAGCTATCCCACTCCTCAGTTTATACCAAAAGGACTTAAAATCTGAATATTACAGTGATGCAGCCACATCAATGTTTGTAGCAGCTCAATTCACAGCAGCTAAACTATGGAACCAACTTAGATGCCCTTCAACAGATGAATGAATAAAGAAAATGTGGTACATATGCACATTTTCTTATAAATCAAATATTACTCAGCCTTAAAGAAGAATGAAATTATGGCATTTGCTGGTAAATGGATGGAACTGAAGAATATCATGCTAAATGAAATAAGCCAAATCCCCCAAAACAAAAGCCAAATGTTTTCTATAAGTGGATACTGATCCACAATGTGGGGTTGGGAAGGATGGCAGGTAGAAAGATGAAGGAACTTTGGATTGTGCAGAAGGGAATGAGGGGAAGGGAGGGGGGTTGGGGATGGGAATGACAGTGGAATGAGATGGACATTGTTACCCTATATATATGTACAATCACACTACTGGTATGAATCAGCACCATGTACAGCCAGAGGAATCAATGTTGTTATCCATTTGAGTACAGTGTGTAAAAATGTGTTCTACTGTTATGTATAACTAAGTAGAACAAATTAAACAACAGCAAAAACAAAACAAAACAACAACAACAAAAGAACAGAAGAACTAACAAATGATCAATATATGAAGAAAAACTTACTGCATGATCAGGGAGGCACTGCAGAACATTAGGGAAGGAAAAAAAAATACTGTGGTCCTGGAATAGTTGTTTGTATTTGTGGAAAACAAAAGTGTGATAATTTTAACAGTTCACTAAGGCTTCCATAACAAACTACCATAGACTCAGAACCTAAAACCAAAGGGTTTTTCATAGTTTTTGAGGCTAATGCGTGGTTCAGGGCAAGGTGTCATTATCTTGGTATTTCTGGAGGCATCCATTTGGTTTGTAGATGGCCATCTTCTCATTGCAACCTTGACTCCATGTGTGTTCATCCCTGTTGTCTCTCTCCAAATTTCTTCTTATAAAAGAATCATTATATTGGATTAGGTCCCACTCTAATTATCTCATTTTTAACAAAATTGCCTCTGTAAAGACTTTTTCTACAAAACTAGTTTTTTCTGAGGAACCAGGAATTCAGGCATCAACATATGAATTCGGAGGGAATAGTGATACAATTTTGCCCATCACAGACACTTACATTAAAAATTAATCACACATGCATTAAAAACCAAAATTTTATTATGTTTTAAATGCAAAAGAAATATTTCTGATTATAGAATAGTAAAGGATATATAAATAGGACACCACACACACACACTCATACACACATACAAACATTGAGAAAATAGACTACAATTATTGAAACAAAAATTTAAAGTATTAATAATTTTAAATTAACATTTTTAAAATTCTGCTTTCCAAAAGATAATACAAATAAATTGGAAAAATAAACCACAAACTGGGATAAGATATTTTCAATGCCTATAACCTCTGAAAGATTGAGATAAAAAATTAATAAAATTAAATATTCTATCTAGAAAGTATGATAAAACTCCTCCATTGCACTGATATCTGGACTTATTTTTAGAACAAAAATGGAAATTCAAGGATAATTTATACACAGTTGATGTGTCTCATGTTTGCAGTTTTAAGAATATAAAAACATTCTGCACCTAAATTATTAATTAATTTAGAAAGAACCACAGAATTAACCACTGAGGATCACAGATATGTTTCCAAAATGATTAAAGAGAGAGATGTCTGTAAACTCCATTTGGAAAACACTAGCCTCTTTAGGTTAATGAATTAATCAATATGCCATCTCTACCCTCCATGATTATTAACCTATGTTATATCACTTGATTTTTCATCATGATGATAAAATAAACTATTATAATACCTAAGTTTAATTTAAAAAGGTTTTGGATGACAATCATTACTTGCTATTTGGTGTCAATGCCATTATTTCCTTTTCAAACATTTGTCCTGTTGCCAAATGTTACCACCTTACTTTAGCGAACTAATAAGAACATAAACAGGATAATGTATATATAGTACACATAACTACAATTGGAGGACCAAATAATATAAGAATATTATGTATAAATACAAACCTTGTAGTACTTTGACTGGAGGAAAATTTTGGAATAATTTACACATCAGGCTTCATGTAGGATATGCCCAAGTCAAAGGAACCTGTGCGTAGGTGCACAAATTATATTATTATCAACAATTCAGTTTCAGCAAAATGAAACTTCTTATATCATATTAATCCTTGATTATCACATATTTATACTTTACTTTTGCTTATACTAAACATACAAATTTGCTTCTGGTTTTGTAGTTAATATATAAGAATTTTATAGCTTATAATAATTTATAATTAATATTTGCAGAAATTTAAGAAGCATTACAATAAAAATAATTTACATACTTCTCAGGGTTTTCATTAAATGCTTTTTTATACATTACTTTTAAGAAATACAGTTATATATCTTTTCCTTTCAAAATGTGGATTTTATTTCTAAGAAATGAAGATATCTTAGAGATAAAATAATACTCAAAAGAGCTGTAAAATCAATATCTCCTCTGATTTAGTCTGATAATGGACTAAGAAGTGTTCATATGTTCAGGCAATCTGAATCTATCAATTTTAAACTTTAAGAAAAAAATCTTAATGTGTTGTTTTTTTTCTTCCTTCCCGCCTTCCTTCCTTCCTTTCTTTTTCTTTCATTTTTTTTTTAAATTTACTGGCCTAAATCATTACTGATTGGAAAAAAAAAGATCCATCACCACCAGTATTTTGAAAAGCACTGCTACAGATAAACCTGCCAATATAAACCTATTAGTCCCATCAATGCATCTATCTCCATTGCCACAATACTGATATATGTATAGAAAAAAATATTATTCTCAAAATCTTTCCATATCTTCATTTATTTCTAAATATGCCATAGATGTGCTAATGTTGCAGACTATTTCTCTATTAAAAATTGCTTAATGTTCTGTAATTTTACTTTTTAAAATAATTCTTTTGACAATGTTTTTACAAAAAACTTAGGAGATATTGTAGCAGTTAAATGTTTTAATTATCTTGTCTCATTTACTTTATAAGCATTTATTTAGTTTTTCATTCTGACAATATTTTGAATAAAAAAGATGAATAGTATTATATACCTATGCTAATTGTGCACAATAAGAAGGCATATACAATGAAACTAGCTAAGAATCTACATTTCTTAGACTAATTTGCAGATTGATACACTGTATGCTTAGTTACAGCCAACAGGATTTAGGCAGAAATTATTTTGTTATTATTTTGGAAAAGTTTTCAAAAGAAGGCAGGAATTTTTTTTTTAATTCTAAAACTATGAGGTGCCTACAGGTACTATAATGTTATCTTTACAGTGCTGAAAGAAATTACCTTTAACTTATAATCTCATACTTATCATAATTACTACAAATGAAAGGAGATGTTCACTTTCAGGTAGCATGAAGTACCCTGTAGTAGAGCAAAGATCCATTTACTCAATCTAAGAACTAAATGCACCATATTAAATAACAAAACAACTAAAATATTAGTAATTAATATTTGTCTAAAGTTTTCAGAATGTTGATAACATAACCAGAAATAGAAAAGCCCAATTCAAGAGTAGGACTAGTGTGAAGAAATAAACTTCACATTTGGGAGCTGCATATTCCCTTTCATATTTTCTTTTACATCAGTCCAAGAAGCTAAAAAGCTTGATATTTCCTGGACAGAGAAAAACTGCTGGAAACAAGAAATTAGAGTAGTTCTCTATTTTCTATGGATTATATGTCTCACAACTAATGACTTGAGAGGTCAGATCTTGATGAAAATCAGTGAGTAGAGCTGGCTTCAAACCAGTTTTCTACTCAAGACCTTAGAAACTTTTGGATGTCACATGAGTAATGAAGCTAAAAAGCCAAGAAAATTTCTTTGAATACAATGGAGTTTTAAACTGTCTCATTGTGATAAATGGAGAAGAATTACTGTTTGAGATACACCAGAGAGATAAGGGCCCATGAAAACAAGGTTTTTGATTGTACATTTGGTAATTTGCTATAAGGATGAGGGGAAGGACAGAGATGGATAAAAAACAAATTTGCAAAGAAGTTTCACTCAGCTAAGTTTTTTGCTGGGTTAAGGTAATGACCCTCATTCAATCTCCATTAATAGAGGAATAGGTGAACCTGATTTGAAGGAAGAATATATCACCTAGAAAACTACAATTTTTATGTATAATGTCCATGATAATAAAAAAAGCACTTGACTTGCAAAGACATAGAAAAATATCATTAATAGCAAGCAAGAAGGTATAATATAGAAGACTTTCATGGAATTCCATTATTGGGAGGTATTTTCCAAACTTTAACTATGATTAAATTGTTTCAAAAAAAGATGAAGCAGAAAATATGGAGAAATTTCACCAAAAACGTAAGTAAATAAATAAACCTGAGAAAGGATACAAATAGGAAAACTAGAACTTTAAAATTCAATAATACAACTAAAGAAAGCAAAGGGAATAATAATAAGAGATCAGACATCAATGGGAGACAGAATTAGTGAACTGTAAAACAAGACAAAATATATAAACTAAAGCATAAAAAAAAGAAGAAAATTTTTCCTGGAAAAGGGCAAGAATCACAGAGAACCTAGTAAAAAGATTTCATATTCTAATTGAGTCTTAGAAGAAGAAATAGAAACCCCAAAAAGAGGTTGACAAAATATATCTCTCTAAATATTTACATTGCCCTGAAACTTTAAGGAAAAAGAGCCCACAAAGAAAACCCCATCTAGTTACTTTAGTAAAATGTCAGAAATGCAACATCTAATAAAAATTTGAAAGCATCTAAAGAAAAAGATAGATTACCTTCAACTGAACAATATAATAAAATACAAAGATAGAATCTCAACAGAAAGAAATACATGCCGAATATGCTGAAAATTTATTACCAACTAAAAAAATAAAAATCTTTTCAAGCACATAAAATTCATCATCAGCAGATCTGTTCTAAAGTAGTCAAAGAGTATTTTCTTGGCAGAATGAGAATAATTCAGATGGAAACAGGAAAACAAGAAGTTATGAAGAGCAAGGCAACCAACGAAGTTGAAGGGGCAAGTGTCTATATGCAAGGGTGTGGGAGAGAGATCATAATACAACTGTCCTGCCTGTAAGATTTCAAGTATCTAGATAATTAAAATGCATAAAGGCAATAAAATAAAGGGAAGAGTAAGATATATAGATAGAAATAAATCACTTTAACGTTTCAAAAGTTAATGTTATTCAGATATATATGATATATATAACATTTTATATTATATATATATATATATATATATATATGTGTGTGTGTGTGTGTGAGTGTGTGTGTGTATATATATATATATATATATATATATATATATATCTCCTTAATATATTTATACCTTTAACATATTTTTAGTCCAATCCTCTATTGATGGGCCCTTAACTAGTTTTCATATCTTGACTATTATGATCAATGCTGTAATGAACATGAGAGTGCAGGCATCTTAGTAACAAACTTATTTCAATTTCTTTATTTATATATTTGTGTACTTGGGTTGGGATGCTGGATCATATAGAATTTATATTTTTAGATTTTTGGAGAAATCTCCATAATGTTTTCCAAAATGTTTGTCATAATTTCCAATATCTCTAACAATGTATGCAGGTTTCTTTTTCTCTACATCCTTACCAACACTTGTTGTCTTTCAATATTTGATCATTGTCAATCTAACAGGTATGAGTTGATATTTCATGCAATTTTTATTTAGATTTCTCCAAAAATTGGAAATGTAGAATATTTTCTCATGTGTCTGTTGGTCATTTGTATTTCTTCTTTCAAAAAACGTCTTTTCAAGTCCTTTGCCCCCTTTTTAATGGTATTTTGTATGCTCTTGTTTTTCAGAATTATGTGTTGTATGTTTTGGACATTTGCCCCATATATGATTTGCAAATAATCTGAATTTGGACCAATATGGATAATAAACTTATAAGAAATTATGTTAAGTGAAATATGTCACATGTGAACTACAAAAGTTGAACTCAGAATCAGATATGTTTGTTAAGAGGTATAGATTATTGTTAGTTAAGGAGAATAAGTGTTAGTGTTCTATTACACATGAAGATGTATATATTTAATAACAATACACTATGTATTTAAAAATAACTGCAAGAGAGAATTCAAATGCTCTCACCACAAGCAATGACCTATCTAATTATCTATCTATCTATCTATCTATCTAGGTGATGAACATGTAAATTACCCCAATATGACCATTCCACAGTATATGTATATAATACATATTGAAACATCTCATTTAAGCCTTTAAATGTTCATAATTATGTCAATTAAAACTAAAACAAAAATAAATTTCTAACATAATTGGGGCAATATATTGAGCAAAGGCAAGAAGGTAGAAATAAGCACTTAACATGATTCATCTGTATGAAATCCGAGTAAACCAAGTTAATTTTTATTATTAGTATGACCAGTAACTTGGGTTTCCTGTGCCGAATTTGGGATAGAAATTGGGAAACGGCAAAGTATAAGACTTTTTGATATTAACAGCAGTTAGAGTAACCCAATCAAAAAGGGTTCTTATGCTAGCTTTGTGTTGCTGTGACAAATAACTAAAAAATTTTAAAGGAGGAAAAATTTATTTTGGCTCACTTTATATCTCCTTTTATTTGATACCAGGGATTAAACCTAGAAGTGCTTTACCACTGAACCACATCCCCAACACTTTTTATTTTATTTTATTTTTGCCGCAGTCTGGCTGGGCACAAAATCACGAGCCACCACACAGCTTGTAGATTCAAACAGCAACTCTTTATTCCCGAACTCACACCAGCCGTCTACAATCACGTTCTGGGGAAATCCACGTTCTCTGCCCAAATCCACATCCACTGGGCTTCTGTCTCCCAAAAAATACTGTCTGAATCCCGTGAGAACTCAAGGGGAACTCAGGCAGCAGGATAAGCCCTATTCCCAGCAGGAATAATCTTAAACCTGGAACCACCCTAAACCCGGATAGTCCTAAACCAGGAACACCCTAAACTCGGATCTGCCTTGGTCCTTGAGCAAGGTCACCTACATGTAATGTCACTGCAAAATGTCCTATTTCCACGAGTCCTTCCACTAAGCAACATGGGGTACACTGGCAAGGAAATTGTCATACCTACTTGGCTAATGGCTCCCAGCATATTTTATTTTATTTTATTTTACCTTTAACTTTGAGACAGTGTCTTTCTAAGCTGTTTATTGCCTTACTAAGTTGCTGAGGCTGACTTTGAACTTGGGATCCTTCTGCCACAGGCTCCTGAGCCGCTGGGATTACAGGTCTACACCACTGTACCCAGCTTGACTCAGGTTTCTAAGGTTCTGTCCACTTTCATCAGCCACCAAGACAGAAACATCCTGGTACAAAGATGAGACAGTGGAAAACTGCTAATCTCATGGCCATGGGGAAGCAGAAAGAAAGAGGAAAAAAACGGGGACTAGATATAGTCTCCAAGAACACATTTCCTAATGACCTACTTCCTCCAACAGCACCCCATCTGCCTATAGTCACCACCCATTTAAATTATTAATCCATCGAGTGGATTAATCCACTGGGGGCTTACAAGTCTCATTATCTCCTTAAAGTCCCATGTTTGGGTATTGTAGTATTTCTTTTAACACATGGGTTTTGGAGAACATTCTAGATCCAAACCATAATAGTTCTTTTGCTCAATTTGAGAAAGAAATCATAAAGAGGCAAGTAATACCATACAAATAAGACTTTACTGGAGCTAGTACATGAGCATAAGGGGAATAGTGTTCTAGGACTGGCCCTTTGAGGATTCAAGAAGCAAGACATATATAGATTTAAAAAAAAGACACTCACACAGGTGCACATTCAGCTCTTGCACAGGATCTCAAGATTTCTGCACAATGATCTGTGCAGTTGTGCTAAGTTCGTCCATACTTGGACCCCAAAATATGATAGAGGTGATCATTACCGTCATTCTAGGAAGGCCAGGTTCAGGCCTATTGTGCCTGTGGGCTTGCTGGAAAGCTTGGGGTAGGTCTGCTTCTTTGTAGGTCATTGTGGAAATAATTTGTTGAAAGAAGCATGCATTCAGCCAAAATTTTGGTGAAAGAATCAGGGCCTTCCCTAACTAGTCTCATCAGGAATCAGATAAGAGTCACTCTGAGGGGAAGCATTCAATGAGAGGGAGAAGGGTCTTTCTTGATTGCTGCTCATGTTATATTTCTTGGTCTGTGAACATGATCTTATACTGTGAAAAATCTTTCAATATTTAGTTAGTGTTATAAATATTTACAAATGCATTTCATATTTCAGTGGAAAGTTACTCAACGAAAGGAAGTTAAAAATCCAGAGAATATTTGAACACTTAGATTTTTAATGTCATGGGAAATGAAACATAAGGTAAAATGTCAATTTTATACACACTTCATTAAAGGAAAATAGGACAATCAATAAATAATTTTCAAGCATAAAATGTATTAAACTGGGAGAACATTCTACAAGGGAAGTGGGATAGAAATATGAGTTCAAAGGAAAATATAACATTTTAGAATGTTAACTGTTTTGTTATTGTCAGAACATTTTTTCATTAATCTAGACCCTTAATATTCTGGGACAATGTTCATTTTCACTAAATATATATGTTTTTATTTCTCAGCACATGTGTTATTTTAAAATGCCTTGCTCTTATTTTTATGCATAATAGATTTTCTTATGTCTTTGAATTTATTAACTAGATTCTTATTAGCTGGGTTTTATTTTTCTATTGAATTTCTGTCAACTCTGAGGGTTTTTTTCTTCAGTTTTTATGTTTTTCTTATCAGATTTTTCTGTAGAAAAAACTTCCTGAAATTTTTGATGATACTTATCTACTTACATTTGTGACAGATATATTAACAATTGTCATAGTTGTCCTGATTACCAAAACAGTGCTTGCTCAATCCAAAGCTTTACTGTAGGCTGATCATATAGGGTTTAGCAATGGGAACCACATTGTGACTATAGCTTTTATGATTTTGCCTTTTGAGGCAGTTGGTTTTCAAACCACTATAGCACAATCCTTTTGGCTGAGGTCTACAAGCATGATTGCTGGAACTGTAGAAGTGGTTCTTATACTAACAAATCTCAATATTTTCCATTGACGTAACTCTTTTCCATATGGGTAAGCTCAGAGTAGGAATCTGAGGATTGAAATGTCCAAACACAATATTATTTTTCATTCTATCCCACATATTTTTAATTTCTTAGATAACTAGCACTTCTAGTTCTTTCCTAGCTCCCCCTATTTTATGCATGTGTTTCACATTGTGGAAGTAAATGAAGACCAACCAACTGAGAGAAGCAAAACTATTAAGTCCAAGTTTGCTAAGGTGTGTAGCTACAACTGCTCGCATTTTGGCCAAGACCCCAAGACAGGTAGAAAAGTAGGAAAGCTTTATATTGGGAAGGAAGGATGGCCCCAACTGTGCCTGGCTGGAGGTTTCTGGAATGGAAATGGGTAAGTGTGCTAATTAGAAGTGTTGCATCTTATGTAGATGGTTGGGAGTGGGCACGTATTTGGCTTTTGGTGTTTGATCTTAAATTGGAAGCAAGAACAGAATTAGGAAGCTGTCTGTTATTAATCAAGTTCTGGCTGTTTGGGACAGATTGTGATGTAAGTTATTGTTTAGTTCCTGGTTTGTTGCTAGAATAGCAATCATCAGGCTTTCTCTAGTTTCAAGGTAGTCACCTGCCTTCCTGGGTTATTTCTTATCAATAAGGAGATTGGTTTCCTGGGGAGATTGTGGTAGACTGGATCAGAGTGCTATATTGTCTAGGCACTGTCTGCTTGTTTTGTCTCTTGTCTTTTTTGATAGTTAAGATTATTACTACAATACTATCAAACTGACATAACTTTGTTGATATCTTCTGTGAATTCTTGTCATCTTTCCTGATAATTTATTTTTCTATTATTTTTATTCTTTTACTCTTTATTTTGAAAATATACATAATGCTTCAAAGAATAATTATGTGTGTGTTTGTGTTTATAATTGTTGAAAGTATATCTTCACTATAAATTCTACAAGTGGGAATTAGTCATCTCAAAGACACACCTGTGATTTTATCTGTTTGTTCTAGACATTGTCAAACAATCTTATTTAGGTATTGCATTAATTTATCATCAGATTGTGTTCCTGAGAGCAATGGTACACAATGTCTGCTTAGTCCTACCAACAGAGTACATTGTCAAGAGTTTTAATATTTGCTATTCTGACCAGGCACACCTATAATTCCAGTGGTTTAGGAGACTGAGGGAGGAGGATCCCCCACCTCAGCAATGGTGAGGTGCTTAGCAACTCAGTGAGACCTTGTCTCTAAATAAAATACAAAAAAGGATTGGGGATGTGGCTCAATAGTTGAGTGTCCCTGAGCTCAATCCACAATACCAAAAAAAAAATTTTTTGGCTAATCTAATAGCTTTATCTCTGTTATGTAAGTAGGGGATATTTGTAGATACCTAAAAATCATTTTTATATCTTAGTAGTCATTTATATCTTTTACCCATTTAATGGTGAGTTTACTCTATTTTTCCCCAATTTTTAAGTACTTTTAGATTATTGGGGTTTTAGCCATATATCAGTGATATATGTTTTTAAATTTTTCCTACTAGTTTATTATTTAACTTTTACTTTGCCTATACTCCTTCAGGTGTGTGTGTGTGTGTGTGCGTGTAACCTTGACAGACTTAAACTTCATATTAAAAGCTTATTTATCTCACTTCTCATTGCATGCAGATACATCATGTTCATCTTTCAAAACAGAAAGAAAAATAGAAAATATGTTAAAAGACAAAATTAAACACAATCCAAAGAGACACAGCAACATCAGATCTGTGTTCATGTATGATGAAGATGGGCAGCAATCGGGATATCATTCAATGATTATAGAAATGCAAAATTGTACAGCTATTTGAGAAAATAATTTGGCAGAAGCTAAAAGTAGACTTGCCATATGGTCAAATAATTACACTCCTCAGTTACTCAACTGAGTTGAAAGATTATGTCTACTCTAAACCTGCACAAAATTACTTATAACAGATGATTCACAATCACCAAAAACTAGAAGCAAACAAGATGTCCTTGAATAGATGGTTGGGTAAACAACTGACATATAATACAACATTAGTCAATGATAAAAGAACTGAACTATCAAGCTACAGAAAGATATGGAAGAAGCCTAAAAGCATATTTACAAATGAAATATTTGCATGTTTTAGACTTATGGTTATATAACATCTCCAAAAGGGCACATCTCTAGAAACAGTAAAAATAATCATTTTCCACAGTTTCAGGATGACAGGGGAATGAATACAATGAGGAATTTTTTAGGACAGTAAAACTCTCATGTGTGGTGCTGAAATGATGTATACATGACATTTTCAATTTTTCAAAATCTATAGAAGTTTACAGAGTAAACAGTGATACTTTAAGTATGCAAATTTGAAAAAAAATAAATTAATAGGTTGGCATAGAGAAGAAAGAATGAGGATTGTGGCAAGATACTTTAACTATATTACTAATGTATGAACAAATTTTACTGAAGGAAATAGGGAAAAAGATGATCACCTAAGTAACTTTTGAAATAAATAGCATATATAAGACTAAAAAGAAATAACACATAAAGACCATATTCTAGTTGATCAAGATATTTCCTATCAGAGGGTAGGAAACAATTTTGATTATTCTGTATATATATAGTACAGTGAAACATGTTAATGATTAGCAGTTAGTAGGAGCCAGAATTCTCACTATTGGAATGGGAATAATGGTAAAAATGAATGGTTAAAAAAAAGTGCAGGTGGTAGTTTTGATTTGCATTTCTCTAATTGCTAGTGATGTTGAACATTTTTTCGTTTATTTGTTGATTAACTGTATATCTTCTTCTGAGAAGTCTCTTTTCAGTTCCTTGGCCCATTTAATGATTGGGTTATTCTGTTGTTGATGCTGTAGTTGTTTTGGGTGTTAAAATTTTGAGTTCTTTATATATCCTAAAGATTAGTGCTCTATCTGATATGTGTGTGGTAAAAATTTGTTCCCAAATTGTAGGCTCCCTATTCATCTCACTGATTGTTTCTTTTGCTGAGAAGAAGCATTTTAGTTTGAATCCATCCCATTTATTGATTCTTGATATTAATTCTTGCACTATAGGAGTCTTATTAAGGAAGTTGGGGTCTAATCTGACATGATGGAGATTTGGGCCTACTTTGTCTAAAACTAAGATTTCATTTCATTCCAGTCAGAATGGCAGCTATTAAGAATATAAACAATGATAAGTGTTGGCAAGGATGTGGGGGAAAAGACACACTCATACATTGCTGGTGGGGCTGCAAATTGGTGCAGCCAATACAGAAAGAAGTATGGTGAATCCTTGGAAAACTGGTAATGTAACCACTGTTTGACCCAGCTACCCCACTCCTTGGTCTATGCCCAAAGGACTTAAAAACAGCACACTACAGGGACACAGCCACATTAGTGTTTACAGCAGCACAATTCACAACACCTAAACTGTGTAATCAACCTAGATGCCCTTCAGTAGATAAATGGAAAAAGAGGATGAGATATATTTACACATTAGAACATTATTCAGCATTAAAAGAGAATAAAATCATGGCATTTGCAGGGTAAATGGATGGAGTTGGACAATATCATGCTAAGTGAAGTTACCCAATCTCCAAAAAACTAATGCCGAATGTTTTCTCCAAACTAAGGATGCTGATTCATAATGTGGTGGTACAGGGGCATGGGAGGATTTGATGAACTCTAGGTAGGGCAATGGGGAAAAGAGGAGAGAGGGGAAAGGAGGGGGCATGGGGGTAGGAGGACGTGGAATGAGATGGACATGATTAACCTAAGTACATGTATGAAGATACAAATGGTGTGACTCTACTTTGTATACAATCAGAGATATGAAAAATTTGTTCTCTCCATATGTAATATAAATTGTAATGCATTCTGTTTTCATATATAACAAATTAAAATTTAAAAAAATAAAAAACAATATTGTTGGCTAGAATGATTTATGTAGCAATGAATTAAAATTTCAGATATCAGTGAGATCTAATGTTTTACTTAATATAACTATAAATAATGGGACATGGGGTTAGGGGTGTAATGCAGTGGTAGAGCCTTTGCCTATCATGGGCAAGGCCCTAAGTTTAATCCCCAAATCCATCCCCAAGAAAAGGAGGGGAATGTGTGTATGTACAATGATTATTGGGTACACTCAGGAATAAAATAAATGACAGCATAGTAACAATGAGCACATCTGTCACATCCAGGTTATTATCTAATAACCTCCTCAAATAAAAGAGATCAAGGCTTCTTAGAGAAATGGCTAACAATGGAGGCAGCAAATACCCAAGATGAACTTAGAGCATTATGTAATGCCAGAAAGTGTTAAAAATTGATGGGTTTATCAAAAGGGTACTGAAACCAACTGAAAGACTTCAAAAGAGGACAAAGTGGGACAAAATCTGAGCAACAAATAAACAAAAATTCCTGGATTGGAACTCAAAGTATAAAACAAATGATCAGAAGTTTATGCTAATATAAACAAGTTATCGGGTAAATTAGTAAATAAGGGAGAAAAGACTAATATCCCAAGCATAACACATCCAAATAAAATATGTAGGTTCTCCATCCTAAAAGAGGAGAGCACAACTCATGACGTTTTAAGTGTCAACTGCATGTAGTGTCTTCCTCCAAAGAGCATGGGGAGGAAAGGTGGAAAATTAACTTCACAGTGGAAAGAGCTGACAAATTCAGCCAGGTGATCAAACTC
The DNA here is from genome assembly GCF_021218885.2 of Marmota monax. NCBI lineage: Eukaryota > Metazoa > Chordata > Mammalia > Rodentia > Sciuridae > Marmota > Marmota monax. The sequence goes on along the minus strand of NW_026694256.1, from coordinate 1,807,513 downwards.
ATCTACAGAAATAAATGATGGGATAAAAATTGTACCTTACCTCTGTGCCCAAAAGCTATAACTTCAATCTAATGACAACAGAAAGAAAAAAAAAATTCCGATCCTGTAATATAACTTTACATAGTCATCAAATCTGCACAGATCACCAAAAAGAAGCTGTTAGAAACAAGCAGAGCCTGAGAAAACAATTATTAGGTCCACTGTTCTACCATAGACAGAATCCTGGAGCAGAAAAAGGGTATCAAAACTGACAAAATCTGAATAGACTATGGATTTTAGATGATACCACTTTAATATAAATTTATTAATTATAGCAAATGTGGCATAGTAGTAGAAGATGACAATGGGGGGACATATGCATGGGGCTGTGTGGAGAACTCCATGAACAATTTTCTCAATTTCATTGTATATCAAATTGCTTTAAAAATAAAGATGATTTATAATAAGCTTTATGAAAAAAGTTAGTAGAAGACTAGAAAAGCTATTGATTTTGTAAATTGAGAAATACAGAATAAAGTTTTCTCATATTATGTATCATGAAGAAAGATAATATAAATCTAAGAATAATCTTTGTTTCCTTTTGTCTTTTTGTTTTAAAAAATGCACATTTCCTGAGTGGAAGCAATGTCAATTCACCATTTTTTTTTTTAAGGAAAATAAATGGTGGAACATAATTCCATGTAAAGTTAAATTCTGGAGTCTACATTTTTAGACATTCTTGTACTTGAGCACAATCAAAATAATGTTTAATAATATTTTTTTCACCCCTTGCATCTAGACCATCAGTTTATTTCTTTAACGAAGTGATCAAGACCAACAACTGCTGAATTCTCACAACAAAATATAAAACCAGCCCCCAACAACTTTTAAATGTTTCTGAGATAAGATATGTATATTCATACAATATATTTTAAGCCAGGCATGGTGTTGCACACCTGTAATCCTGGCGGCTCTGGAGGCTGAAGCAGAGGATGATGAGTTCAGACCAATTCAGTGAGACCGTGTCTCTAAATAAAATACAAAAATAGGGTTGGGGATGTGGCTCAGTGGTCAAGTGCCCCTGAGTTCAATTCCTGGGACCAAAAAGAATTTACACTTCATTTTTAAAATTATGAAATGAGAGAAGCAATATTTGTAGAATACTATTTAACATAATCTCATTTCTGATTCAAACTATAAATCATCAGAGGGTTGGGTACCTGAACCTCTGGCATTATCTACAGCAAAAATCATTTCCATTGACTTGCTTTTTGCCTTCAGCCTTTATTTGTATCAATATAAGGCAGAACCTTTTGAAACTCCCTGTTGCATCTATTATTTTTTAAAAAATAACATACTACATCAAACTTTGTATTCTTGTGAGAATGTCAGGGAAATGGTGTTATAAGTCTTATATTTTTTCTAAATAATTTGATTATTTTGACAAACAACATGAATTGTGAAACTATGTAGGTTTTCACTTTAATGTTGGTTGACAGAATGCTTCTGGAGAAAATTTAGACTATTTTAAGCAAATACTGACAAATACATATAGCATTTTACTTTCTTCACTTTCTTCTATGACCATAATTTCCACGAGGATTTGATCATAGCATCATTCCTGCTGTACCATGCTGTCTCAACATCAGACAGGAGAGTTTCAGTCTGGCACATCTATTAACCAGAACAATTGACATACACAGTTTGCACCATCATCACATGCATATTGATTATCCTCACTTTTTTTTTATTGGTTGTTCAAAACATTACAAAGCTCATGACATATCATCTTCCATACATTTGATTCAAGTGGGATATGAACTCCCATTTTTTACCCCAAATACAAGTTGCAGAATCACATCGGTTACACATCCACATTTTTACATAATACCATATTAGTGACTGTTGTATTCTGCTACCTTTCCTATCCCCTACTATCCCCCCTCCCCTTCCATCTCATCTTCCCTCTCTACCCCATCTGCTGTTGTTTAATTCTCTCCCTTGTTTTTTTCCCCTTTCCCCTCACAAACTCTTATATGTAATTTTGTGTAACAATGAGGGTCTCCTTCCATTTCCATAGTTTCCCTTCTCTCTCCCTTTCTCTCCCCCCACTCGTCTCTGTTTAATGTTAATCTTTTCCTCATGCTCTTCTTCCCTGTTCTGATCTTAGTTGCTCTCTTTATATCAAAGAAGACATTTGGCATTTGTTTTTTAAGGATTGGCTAGCTTCACTTAGCATAATCTGCTCTAATGCCATGCATTTCCCTGCAAAATCCATGATTTTGTCATTTTTTAGTGCTGCGTAATACTCCATTGTGTATAAATGCCACAGTTTTTTAATCCATTCATCTATTGAAGGGCATCTGGGTTGATTCCAAAGTCTAGCTATTGTGAATTGTGCTGCCATGATCATTGATGTGGCAGTATCCCTATAGTATGCTCTTTTAAGGTCCTCAGGGAATAGACCGAGAAGGGCGATAGCTGGGTCAAATGGTGGTTCCATTCCCAGCTTTCCTAGGAATCTCCATACTGCTTTCCAGATTGGCCGCACCAGTTTGCAGTTCCACCAGCAATGTACAAGTGTACCCTTTTCCCCACATCCTCACCAGCACTTATTGTTGCTTGACTTCATAATGGCTACCAATCTTACTGGAGTGAGATGGTATCTTAGGGTGGTTTTGATTTGCATTTCTCTGACTGCTAGAGATGGTGAGCATTTTTTCATGTACTTATTGATAGATTGTATGTCCTCCTCTGAGAAGTGTCTGTTCAGGTCCTTGGCCCATTTGTTGATAGGGTTGTTTGTTATCTTGTTGTTTAATTTTTTGAGTTCTTTGTATATTCTGGATATTAGGGCTGTATCTGAAGTGTGAGGAGTAAAGATTTGTTCCCAGGATGTAGGTTCCCTATTTACCTCTCTTATTATTTCTCTTGCTGAGAAAAAACTTTTTAGTTTGAGTAAGTCTCATTTGTTGATTCTAGTTATTATCTTTTGTGCTATGGGCGTCCTATTAAGGAATTTGGAGCCCGACCCCACAATGTGTAGATCGGAGCCAACTTTTTCTTCTATCAGGTGCAGAGTCTCTGATTTGATATCTAGCTCCTTGATCCATTTTGAATTAACTTTTGTGCATGGCGAGAGAAAGGGGTTCAGCTTCATTTTGTTGCATATGGATTTCCAGTTTTCCCAGCACCATTTGTTGAAGATGCTATCCTTTCTCCATTGCATGCTTTTAGCGCCTTTGTCAAATATAAGAAAGTTGTAATTTTCTGGATTGGTCTCTGTGTCCTCTATTCTGTACCATTGATCCACCTGCCTGTTTTGGTACCAGTACCATGCTGTTTTTGTTACTATTGCTCTGTAGTACAGTTTGAAATCTGGTATCGCTATATCTCCGGATTCACACTTCCTGCTTAGAATTGCTTTTGCTATTCTGGGTCTTTTGTTTTTCCATATGAATTTCATGATAGCTTTATCTATTCTACCAGAAATGCTGTTGGGATTTTGATTGGCATTGCGTTGAACCTGTAGAGAACTTTGGGTAATATCGCCATTTTGATGATGTTGGTTCTGCCTATCCATGAACAGGGTACATTTTTCCATCTTCTAAGATCTTCATCTATCTCTCTCTTTAGGGTTCTGTAGTTTTCATTGTATAAATCTTTCACCTCTTTTGTTAGGTTGATTCCCAAGTATTTTATTTTTTTTGAGGATATTGTGAATGGGGTGGTTTTCCTCATTTCCATTTCAGAAGTTTTGTTACTGATATACAGGAATGCCTTTGATTTATGCGTGTTGATTTTATATCCTGCCACTTTGCTAAATTCATTTATTAGTTCTAGTAGTTTCTTTGTAGACCCTTTTGGGTCTTCTAAGTATAGGATCATATCGTCCGCAAATAGTGATATTTTAAGTTCTTCTTTTCCTATTTTTATGCCTTTAATTTCTTTTGTCTGTCTATTTGCTCTGGCTAGTATTTCAAGGACTAAATTAAATAGAAGTGGTGAGAGATGGCATCCCTGTCTTGTTCCAGATTTTAGCGGGAATGCCTTCAGTTTTTCTCCATTTAGAATGATGCTAGCCTGAGGCTTAGCATATATAGCTTTTACAATGTTGAGGTAAGTTCCTGTTATCCCCAGTTTTTCTAGTGTTTTGAACATAAAAGGATGCTGTACTTTGTCGAATGCTTTTTCTGCATCTATCGAGACGATCATATGGTTCTTATCTTTAAGTCTATTGATGTGGTGAATAATATTTATTGATTTCCATATATTGAACCAACCTTGCATCCCAGGGATGAATCCTACTTGATCATGGTGCACAATTTTTTTGATATGCTTTTGTATTCGATTCGCCAGGATTTTATTGAGAATTTTTGCATCTATGTTCATTAGAGATATTGGTCTGTAGTTTTCTTTCTTTGAAGTGTCTTTGTCTGGTTTCGGGATCAGGGTGATGTTGGCCTCATAGAATGAATTTGGAAGAGCTCCTTCTTTTTCTATTTCTTGAAATAACTTGAAAAGTATTGGTATTAATTCTTCTTTGAAGGTTTTGTAAAACTCCGCTGTATACCCATCTGGTCCAGGGCTTTTCTTGGTTGGTAGTCTTTTGATGGCTTCTTCTATTTCTTCCTTTGTTATTGGTCTGTTTAAATTGTGTGTGTCTTCCTGACTCAATCTGGGCAGCTCATATGACTTAAGAAATTTATCGATGTCTTCACTGTCTTCTATTTTATTAGAATATAGGGTTTCAAAATACTTTCTAATTATCTTCTGTATTTCTGTAGTGTCTGTTGTGATATTGCCTTTTTCATCCCGTATGTTAGTGATTTGAGTTTTCTCTCTTCTTCTCTTCGTTAGCATGGCTAAGGGTCTGTCGATCTTATTTATTTTTTCAAAGAATCAACTTTTAGTTTTATCAATTTTTTCAATGTTTTTTTTTGTTTCAATTTCGTTGATTTCCGCTCTGATTTTAATTATTTCTTGTCTTCTGCTATATTTGCTGTTGTTTTGCTCTTCCTTTTCTAGGGTTTTGAGATGTAGTGTGAGTTCGTTTATTTGTTGGTTTTTTCTTTTTTTGAGGAATGAACTCCAGGAAATGAATTTCCCTCTTAAAACTGCTTTCATTGTGTCCCATAGCTTCCGGTATGTTGTGTCTGAATTGTCGTTTATCTCTAAGAATTTTTTGATTTCCTCCTTTATGTCTTCTGTAACCCATTGATCATTCAGTAACATATTGTTTATTTTCCATGTGATGCAGGATTTTCCTTCCTTCTTTTTTCATTGATTTCCAGTTTCATTCCATTATGATCAGATATGGTGCATGGTATTATCTCCACTCCTTTATATTTACTAAGAGTTGCCCTATGGCATAATATATGATCTATCTTTGAGTAAGATCCATGTGCTGCTGAGAAGAACATGTATGCACTTGATGATGGTTGATATATTCTATATATGTCGGTTAAGTCTAGGTTATTGATTGTGTCATTGAGTTCTATAGTTTCTTTATTCAGCTTTTGTCTGGAGGATCTGTCTAATGGTGAGAGCGGTGTGTTGAAGTCACCCATAATTATTGTGTTGTGGTCAATTTGACTCTTGAACTTGAGGAGAGTTTGTTTTATGAACGTTGCTGCACCATTATTTGGTGCATATAAATTGATAATTGTTATGTCTTGTTGGTGAATAGTTCCTTTTAACAGGATATAGTGTCCTTCTTTATCCCTTTTGAATAACTTAGGTTTGAAGTTGATTTTATTCGATATGAGTATGGCCACTCCTGCTTGCTTCTGAGGGCCATGTGAGTGGTATGATTTTTCCCAACCTTTCACCTTCAGCCTGTGTATGTCTTTTCCTATCATATGAGTCTCCTGAAGGCAGCATATTGTTGGATTTGTTTTTTTGATCCAGGTTACCAGCCTGTGTCTCTTGATTGGTGAGTTTAGTCCATTAACATTTAAGGTTACAATTGAAATATGATTTGTACTTCCAATCATGTTTATTTATTTATTTATTTTAGTTTGGCTAGTTTTTACTTTTTGGTTGTTTTCCTCCCCCTTTACTGAGATACCTCCCGCTGTTGATTTTGGGCACTGTTTTTCCATTCCTCTTCTTGTAGAATTTTTCCCAAAATGCTTTGCAGTGCTGGTTTTCTGGCTGCGAAATCTTTTAGCTTTTGTTTATCGTGAAAGATTTTAATTTCATTGTCAAATCTGAAGCTTAATTTTGCTGGATACAGTATTCTTGGTTGGAATCCATTATTTTTCAGCGTTTGAAATACATTGTTCCAGGATCTTCTCGCTTTCAAAGTCTGTGATGAAAAATCAGTCGTTAACCTAATTGGTTTACCCCTGAATGTAATCTGCCTCCTTTCCCTCGTAGCTTTTAATATTCTCTCCTTGTTCTGTATGTTGGCTATCTTCATAATTATATGTCTTGGAGTTGGCCTATTACAGTTTTGGATGTTTGGGGTCCTGTAGGCTTCCAGGATTTGGCAATCCATTCCATCTTTCATCTCTGGGAAGTTTTCTAGGATTATTTCATTCAATAGGTTGTCCATTCCTTTGGCTTGAATCTCTGTGCCTTCTTCTATCCCAATGACTCTCAAATTTGGTTTTTTGATGAGATCCCATATCTCTTGGATAGATTGCTTGTGAGATTTAAGAATCTTTTCAGTATTGACTATATTCTTTTCAAGTTGATAAACTTTGTCTTCATTATCTGATGTTCTGACTTCTACTTGATGTAGTCTATTTGTAATATTCTCGTTAGCATTTTTAATCTGGTTTATGGTTTCTTGCATTTCTAAAATCACTGTTTGGTTTTTTTTTAAGATCTCTATCTCCTGGTAAAGCTCGTTCTTTGCAGTTAGAATTTGTTTGTTTAGTTGGTTTTCAAAATATACTTTCAATTCTTGGATTTGCTGTCTCATGTCTTCTCTAAAATTCCGTTCCATCTGAGTTAGGTATGCCTTGATTTCTTTCCCTGTCCATATTTCTGATGCTTCTAGGTCCTCCTGTAGATTTAAGTTGTCCTGCATTATCTGTACTCCTTTTTTCCCTGGTTTTTTCATGTTGATCACTTTACTTTCCAGCTCTGTTTGACTGCTTTGTAACTGCTTTCTCCTATACATTTGTTTTGGCTTTGTTTATATCTGTTGTCTCTCCTTTGTGGTGGGAGATTATGCCTATAGATGTTGGGCTTTATTGTACTTTAGAGCTGATTCATTCAATTTATAAAGGGCTTCCGGATTTTGTATGCATATAGTGATTTGTTTTTTGTTCTTAGGACTTTAGGTTAGGTGCTATGAAGGTATAAGGGTTAGTATGTCTTGGCTACTTTAGAAGATTGCTCTACTGAAGGGGGATGCTAACCGTCAATTGGATCAGGGTGTTGGTAGTAGCTAGGTATTTAGGAGCACTATAGACGGCCTCGAAACATTCACCTGTTTGCATTTAGACAGTTACACGAAATGGAGGATGTAATGCTTGGGATGAAAGTTGGGGGGAAGGGGAAGGAAGGTGCTCTTGAAAAGAAAGAAGGAGGGGGAGTTAGATAGCATAGAGGAGAATGGAAAGAACAATAAAACTTGGAAGGGGAGAGAAAGAGGGAAAAAGGGAGAGAAAAAAATAAAATAAAATAAGAAATAAAATTAGGTCTTAGAGATCCATTTTCTTCTCTTCCCGTAGGCAAAGCTGTGCCCTCCGGGCTGAGATTTGCCCTCAATGTGTCAACAGCAATCCCTGTAAGGCGGCTCCTGGGAGTCTCTCAATCCTGTTGGTCCAGAGCCGTTTCACTTCTACGGCCCCTCCTCCCCTTCCTTCTTCCAGCCAGCCAGGTCCTGTGCACTGGAGGAGGTTCTCCAAGGATTTGGTTACACTTTCAGCCCCTCTGGGTGCTTTATTTCCCTAACGACTGAGCACTCTCTCTGTCATTCATCTAAGCCCCAGTGCTGTGGAGCTGTGTTCTGGGAGTCAATAGTTTAATTTTTCCGGACCCCTTTGGTGGGCACACCTTCGGAGTCTGGCGGCTAAGACCATTGGTGTCGCCACTGGTGGTAATGGGAGTTGGGGGTCGAGGATCCCCTCTGCTTCCCTCAGCCCCTCCAATCACGACCACTCCGCTGGCAGTAGGAGGAGTTGGGGGTCTGGAGTGTCCTCTGTTTCCCTCCACCCCTACCGTCACGCCCTCTCAGTTGGCGGTTGGGGGAGTTGGGGGTGGGGAGTCTTCTCTGCTTCCCTCCGCCCCTACAGTCACGCCCACGTCACTGGCAGTATTGGGAGTTGGGGGTCGAGAGTCCTTTGGCCCTTACGGTCACTCCCACCCCACGGAGAGATTTTGAAGTTTCCCGGTTGTTTGTATCTGATGCGGGTGGGAGTCACACACCTGCTAAAGTAGATTCCGCTGGGAAGGAATCTCTTTGGCCGAACTTTGGTGACTTCCCCTCTCTGCTATGGCGGGCCCCTGCCTCCTTGCTGGAGTGTCCGAAGGGAGGGGTGGAACTGGCTTGTCTCTGGTCTGACACAATCTCTGGTTTTAGTTCCCAGTTTGCTATTTCATAAAGACTTGGTTAGATTTCCTTCAGGTTGTCTCGGGGGGAGCTGTTTGCCGGGTGGGCGGGGCCATTTGCAGTGGGGGCGGGGCCATTAGCACAGCTGGGAGGGCACAGGCCGTCTGCCGAGCCAGGCGGGGACCCTTCTCGCTGCGCGGGCCGCCAGGGGCCGCCTGCAGAGCGGAGCCTGAGCTGGCCGGGGGCGGGGCCGCCAGCAGAGGCGGGAGGGCGGGGGGGGGCGCCGTTTGCCGGGGCCGTTAGCAGAGCCAGGAGGGCGCAGGCCGTTTGCCAGGCCAGGCAGGGACCCTTCTCGCTGCGCCGGCCGCCGGGGGCCGCTTGTCAAACCCGGTAGGCAGCGGCCTCGTGGCTAAGAGCCGGGCGGGCGGGGTGGCCTATCACAGAGCGAGCGGGGCCGCCAGGAGAGCCAGGATGGTGGGGGCTGTCTGCCAGGCCAGGCGGGGACCCTTCTCGCTGTCCCGGGCCTCTGGGGGCCACTTGCAGAGCCGGTTGGGCGGTGGCTGCGGGATTGGACCTCTGCGCCCGCGTGGGCGGCCAAGATTCACTTGTCTGGGGCCAACTGTCACCTCTAATATAACTTACTAATTCCTGGCAGGTCTCCTTTCAGCGGAATTTTGCTAGAAGTTCTCAGTAGGTAGAATGTAGCTGTTTTAATGGGTGTTTCTGATCCGGTTAATGTGGAGATACTGAAAGTGCTGCTTCCTTGCCGGCCGCCATGTTGGATCTCTATCCTCACTTTTTTTGCACCCAAATTATTTCTTCTTTCACTTTGACTTAGTTTTAGATTTTCATTAGGAAGCAACAGTTGCTTCTTTTCTTCTTTTTCTTTCTTGTCCTTGATCTTGAGTTGTAAAATAACAATCACTACTTTCGGAAATGCTCCTTCCTAGGTTTATTTGAATAAAACTCTTCTTTCTGGCTAGTGTGGGTGGCGCATTCCTGTAATCCCAGCAGCTCTAGAGGCAGAAGCAGGAGGATCATGAGTTCAAAGCCAGCCTCAGCTAAAGCAAGGCACTAAGAAATTCAGTGAGACCCTGTCTCTAAATAAAATACAAAAATAGGGCTGGTTATGCGGCTCAGTGGTCAAGTGCCCCTGAGTTCAATCCCTGGTATTAAAAACAAAATAAAACAAAACTCTTCTTTCTGGCCAATGTTCTTGGTCTAAAAAAGCACAAAGAATGACAAATTCCAACAGTTTCTTTATTTCTTTCTTTATTTTTATTTGTGCTTATTAGTAAAGAACATTTTATGAAATATTGATTAGATAACAAAATAATAGTTATGAAATACACATAAGAAGTAAAGCATCACAACACACCTCTCAGCTTTATGCCTGTGCTGCTCTGCACAGTTGTGAGAGTTCTCCAAGTTGTTTAAATTGAAATGCAGTCTTTGGATCACGGGGCATTCACTTCTTCATCTCCAGGAGGCAAAACTGCATGCTTTTCCCCAAAGTGACTGCACCTCTTTACACTGAGCCTAGTAGTATATTTGTATGCAACTTGCTTCCCATTATGCCTCCCCTTATTACTGCTAAATTTGGTGTAATTTAAAATAAAATCTGGTGTTTTAAAAATTATAGATCATTTGGCTTTCCCTTTCTTTCCTTTGTTAGTGGCTTTTAACATCCTTTCTTCAGTTGAGCCATGTAGATATTTTCTTCTCTATAGTACCTATTCATTTATTTTGTTCATCTACAGTGCTACTGGTATTTTTCTTTTTGATTTATAGTAGTTTTTTTAATAATATAGATACTAATTCTTAGTCAATTTATATGTTATGTAAAACTTACCTTGCTGGGCAACAAGTTGCTATAAACTTGGTGGCTAACAATAACCCATCAGTTATCTCACAGTTTCCATAGGCTAGAAGTACAGAGATGGTTTAGCTATGTTTTTTTGCTCAGGGACTCACAGGCTGAAATTGAGTTCTTAGCTGGACTGAGTTCTCATGTGGAGCTCTGGGTCTTCTTCCAAGCTCATGTTTGTTGGCAAAATTTATTTCCCTGAGGCTGTATAAATGAAGGCCCAATTTTCTTGCTAGGTGTTGGTCAGGAATTGCTCTTAGCTCCCAGAAGCCACTCTCCCGACCTTGCCAAGTGGTCCCTTGGTGTTAGCAGAGAACCTTACTGCTTTAAGGCATCAGGAGAGAATCTGCTGGTACTTCTTGCCCTTTGAAAGAATTGCCTGATGAGGCTGTGCTCATATATCACATATAACTTATTGTTTGATTAACTCAAGCCCGCCTTACTGGGAACATCTTTATATAGGTACAAACCATTTTCCAAGGTGATATAACATATTTATGGTAATGACAAACCACCATATTCACAGACTCAGCCCACACTTAATGAGGATATATGCAGGGTCCCTACACCAAACAACAGAAATATACTATTTAACATAATCTCATTTCTGATTCAAACTATAAATCATCAGAGGGATGGGTACCGGAAGCAAAAATTCTACCTAGCAAAATTTAATTTCACTTTTATCCTATGGACAGCTATTTGGTCAAGTCTTATCTGACACATTTTATTTTTCATTATTCTGCACAGTCAGATGTCTCATAAAGCAAATTTCTATATTATGTCATGTTTTTCTAGACTCTTCAGTTTTATGAAGTAATTTTTACCATAACATTTTAATTACTGCATCATTGTAGTTATTCTTGATATCAAGTCAACAAATCTTAGAACCTCATACCTCTTTAGAAATGTCTTAGCTATTCTTGGCTTTTTATATATATATATATATATATATATATATATATATATATATATATATATATATATATATATATATCAACAGAATGCATTACAATTCTTATTACATACATGGAGCACAATTTTTCATATCTCTGGATATACATAGTATATTCACACCAATTTGTGTCTTTATATCTGCACTTTGGATAATAATGATCATCACATTCCACCATCATTAATAACCCCATGCCCCCTTCCTTCCCTTCCAACCCCTCTGCTCTATCTAGAGTTCTTCTATTCCTCCCATGCTCCCTCTCCCTATCCCACAACAAATCAGCCTTCTTATATCAAAGAAAATATTCGGCATTTTTTTTTGGGGGGTGGGTGGCTAACTTCACTTAGCATTATCTTCTCTAACTCTTTCCACTTACCTGCAAATGCTATGATTTTATTCTCTTTTATTGTTGATAAATATCCCATTGTGTATATAAGCCACATTTTTTTAACCATTCATCTATTGAAGGGCATCTAGTTTGGTTCCACAGTTTAGCTATTGTGAATTGTGCTGCTACAAACATTGATGTGGCTGTGTCCCTGTAGTATGCTGTTTTTAAATCCTTTTGATATAGAATGAGGAGAGGGATAGATGGGTCAAATGGTGGTTACATGTCCAATTTTCCAAGAAATCTCCATACTGCTTTCCATATTTGCTACACCAATTTGCAGTCCCATCAGCAGTGTATGAGTGTACCTTTTTCCCCACATCCTCACCAACACTTATTGTTGTTTGCCTTCATAACAGCTGCCATTCTGACTGGAGTGAGATGAAATCTTAGAGTGGTTTTTATTTGCATTTCTCTAGTGATGATGAACATTTTTTCATGTATTTGTTGATTGATTATACATCATCTTATGAGAAGTGTCTCTTCAGATCATTGGCCCATTTTATTGATTATTTGTGGGTTTGGGGTTTTTTTTTTGGTGTTTAGCTTTTTGAGTTCTTTATATACCTAGAGATTAGTGCTGTATCTGATGTGTGAAGGGTAAAGATTTGCTCCCAAGATGTAGTTTCTCTATTCACCTTACAGATTTGTTTCTTTTGCTGAGAAGAAACTTTTTAGTTGAGTCCATCCCATTTATTGATTATTGATTTTAATTCTTGTGCCACAGGAGTCTTATTAAGGAAGTTGAGGCCTAATGGCCATACCACCCTGAATTTACCCAATCTTGTCTGGCTCTTCAAATTTCTATTGAAAACTTAGAATTAAGTGACAAAAAATCAAAAAGATTCTTGTCAAGATTTGGAAAATGTTTTATATCTTAAACATTCCATGAATATTGTCATGGATCTAATTCTTTACTTCATTTAGATCTCGTTTAATATATTTCAATAATGCTCTAAAAATTTCATATATATATTTAACATTTTTGCTAGGTATATTTCTTTCTACTTTATATTTTGTTGAAATTCTAAATATAGTTTTTAATTGACATTTCTGAACTATTTTTGTGTGTATAAGGAAATGAAATTGATTATTATGTTTTATTTTTTAGCTTCTATATTGCTAAGCACTCAAAACAAATCTAAGAATTTAGTTAAAGGTACTTATGAAGTTTTACATGGGGCAATTATATTCTATTAAGGCATACTTTTGATTCTTTTTATGTTTTATCCTAATTTTCTAGATAAAACTTTAGTAAAAATAATGAGTAGGAACAGCAATAACTTGCATCCTTGAGATACTGTTGAAGTTAATGTTTTGCAGCATACTACCATGGATAATGATATCATCTATTTTTTATGGGTATAAGGAAATGTGAGTGAGGATATTCCAGATGTTGCTTGTTAATACTTACTACTACTTCCATCTTTGATAGATTATCTTCAACTAACAAGATATAAAACATAGATGCTACATTTCTGATATTCTCCTGTAACTAAGGTCACAAATATATTTAAACATTGGAAACAGTGGAACAATTTGAGAAGGATGGAAGAAAAGGAAAAAGTTGGCAGCTATGGACAGGAGTTTCTATTTGTTGTGTTTGTTGCTTATTTTATCAAGTTTTTTGGTGATTCCTGAGGACTAGGACTATTCCGTTTTGATGGAAGCTGGGACCATTTGTGACACACTCTCTCTCTCTCTCTCTCTCTCTCTCTCTCTCTCTCTCTCTATATATATATATATATATATATATATATATATATATATATATATATATATAATCATCTAAACACACCCAGATTTTTGTTGCAATGACTTTGTGGTCATTTGTTTCTCCAGGCTTCAAAATATTGCATAAGATCTTTATAGCTTGTACAAATTGTCATTCCTTTGTAAATACCTAGAAAAAACTTCAGTTTCAAAACTGATCCTAATTAAATGTTTGCTATCAAAAGTAACTTTATTTTTAATGTATTATTCTTCACTGTCCTCTGATACACCTCCATAATCTGTTTTTCTTATATATTGGCACCATACAATTTGATCTCTTTAAATAAGACAAATTTTTTTGATGTTTCTTTTTAATTATACATTGCATTACATTTGGATATAATTATACAAGCATGAAAATATATTATTCTAATTAGGACCCCATTCTTAGGGAGAAGAGGAGAAGAACAGATATTCAGTAGATTAGAAAAACAAAAGGAAGGGAAGGGAATAGGAAAAGGAAAGACAGTGGAATTAATCCAAAATAATTTTCCTATGTATCTATATGGATACACCTACATTTAATTCTACAAAGAGTAATTTTAAGAAGCAACTCTCAATATTAGAATCTGGACTGAGTTATCTGACCTAGTTAGACTTGAATCAAGGCTTTTATTATCAGTAAAAGTGGATGCTGGTACACATGACAAAATAAAAAATAAAAGACACTGTAAATTTCTAGTGGCCATTGTGTGAAATGAAGTGATAATTAAATTGGGATTCAAAAGACAAAGTAATAAAACATTATAGTAGAGTGGAAATAATTATATGGATTGTGGATATACAAAGGCAAAGTTATACTATAATGAAATAAAACATTATAGTAGCATAGAAATAATTATATGGATGGTGGATATACAATGGCAAAGTTATACTATAATGGAAATTTACAGAAGAAATCTGAGTCCAGGGTTTAAACTCTCATATGAAGATATGACCCAACAATGAGAGAGTTCCTTTGGCTTCCCTGAAATAATCCCTTCCTATATGTAGTTACAGATGAGTGTTGCTAAAAATCAGATATAGATTATGATCCTGTGATTTACTAAATTCCAACATAGCCCAGAATCTTTATGGATTTATGTCTAAACCTTATCAAGTATTAAGCATTAATGTTGAATATTTGGAAAGAATTTTTCACTAAGAAATGAAATAGAGACATATGGTTAGTTTCTCATTAATATGACTACCTTCTGTCCAAAATCTCACTAAATCTTTCTTATCGTGACAAGTATACTTTTCTACTGCTTCCACCTTATAAAGACATTACAAATATCTCATCTGAGCAAATGATGTTGTAAATAAAGCTAATTAGTCTCAGGACCCATGCCATAAATTATACTTAACAGATATATAATTAGAATCCAATCCCAGTGACATAGAAGGACAAATTGAAGTCTGTTCTGGAAGGAGATGAATGTATAACAAATACGCTGAAATATATATTCAATACATATTTACAGGAACTTCTGAACCACTGAAAGGATGGATTTTAAGGACCAGGATCCAGGAGGAAGAATATAATATTAGATTTGTCCAATGTGGTAGTTATGCACACTCTCTGGAGATTCTGAATTTCATGCATAAGTTTGAGGAGCTGACAATAGCACTTACAATTTGCTGGGTTGGTTAATGAAATGCCAGCAGTGCATAAAAGTAAGCTGAGATATCAGAACTTCTTTGGTATGAAGTAGAAGAAAGGCTTCTAATTAATCAGACATTTTAGAAGTAAATTTCAAGTTACCTCATTAAGATAAATAGCCACAAACACCTTTTTTTCTAGCTGAGCGCAAAGGGAACAAAAAACAGGAAGGAGAAGAAAGACATTATACATACCAACTACAGTCTTATGGCTGCTTCTGAAACAGGACAAAACAACTATACATATATTACTCCTGGATTTATTACGTAGATTATTTATAAATGCACTGATTGACACTCCCACTTTCTTTTATTTATTATATACTGGTTATGACTAACATGTGAATTCAGTCATCAATTTTTTTGTAACACTGAAGCATGATCCAGACAATGAGAGAAAAAATGAAAATCATGCAGGATTCAAATAATGAAAAATAAAATGGACAGTGTCCCTTCAAGTGGGGGTGAAGGTGATCTTTTATTTCTCTCTCTCTCTCTCTCTCTCCCCTTGCCCAAGGATGGTTATGTTTTGTTAGATGTAATTGAATAATTTTTAATTCTACATATTGTTAGAAGACTTTTTAAATGCTGCATATTAAAAGATACGGATAGAATCTCACCATTCTATGTCATTTCTTGTGTTGCAAGGTCATAAACCCTAGAAAGTGGATTTTCTAAGTTACTTTGCCAGTTGAATCCCAGCTTAATCCTGACATTGAGGATGCTTGCAAAAGACTGGGAAACAGGAAGGGAAAGATATGTCCTTATTACCTAGAGGCAGCCATGTGTAGATGCATTGGTGTTGGAAGAGTGCAGAAATAAGTTTTTGCTGGCTATTTCTGGACAACTTCCTGACAAGAATTCATTTAAGTATTGTAGGCAACAAAAATCATGGGTATTAGTTTTGTTATGATTTTGGCTCTTCTGATTTCCTAAAATTTACCTTTATAATCTTGTTTTTTTCCAGAATCACAAAACATTTATAAACCTGTACTTATTAAACTTATTCTTGTATTGATGGGCTAAGGTCACTTATGATTTCCTTACCCAAGTATGGTGATTTTACCTACCAATATACATTTTCAGCTTGAACCAGACATGCCATGTTCCTATCAGATGGTGATGCATCACAGCTGCATCCCTGAACTCACTGCAGTTTTGTTACAGGAGTCTATGAGATCTCATTTTACTTAAGTTATCTTTGAGTAAATTTTCTATCACTTGCAAACATGACCTCCAAAAAATATACATACACACACATACATTCACACAAGCAAGACTTTTGACAAATGCAACCTGCATATTTTCACATATATAGAAATAAGGCTGAGGGCTGGGTTTGCGGCTCAGTGGTACAGCACTCTCCGAGCTCACGAGAGGCCCTTGGTTCAATCCTCAGCATCACAGAAAAATTAATAAACAAAATAAAAGATAATGTGTCCAACTGCAACTAAAAAATAAAAATTAAAAAAATAAGTCTGAAGTTTAGTTGATTTATTTGTATCTGGCTTTATAAAACATCTAGATTTTACCCCTTGATGTAGAAAGCATCAAACAGGTGAAATATCACAATAATAATAATAATAATAATAATAATAATAATAATAATAAAAAAACCTCATTTATAGCAAGTAGAAAACAGTGATACATAGAATAAGTTGTATATAAAATATAGTTATATTGATTCTTCAGTATAGAAATCTCAGAATCTTTATGGATTTATGTCAGCAATATTAGTATATGAAATATTAAAGTTATGAGAGTTATATGCATCATAGGTATAAGTTATATAAGTATACAAGTATTCATAAATGTTATTATCTATATATTTTATATTATTAGTTGATGCCTGAGATATAGATCAAGTATCAATTTCAGGATTCAATCTATTGATAGATTATCATAAGTATTTTAAATGTGTTGATTATAAAATATACATATTTGATAAAATATTTAGGACTACAAAACTTCACGGAAAATCAACAAGAAAAATATTCATATATGATGGACTACTTTGATCCCTTCAGTCATAAACTTAGTTACTTAGGCTCTAATGTTGAATTTATGTTTGAGCAGTAACATCTTATTATTAAATGCCCTAGATGTTGTAAAAATGGCAACACTTCCCATTGCGTTGAATGCATCATAATTTTCACTATGCAGTAACCCTTTGAACTCTGTATTCATTAGCCTAAATGAAAAACAAATCACTTTACCATTCCTCTAATGAAAATTATGATTTCAATATTTCTTTAAAGAGAAAAAAAAAAGCAGCTGCAATTAGTTCTGTACTTTTTCCTCTAGATGAGAAAAGTAATAAAATACTAAGATGAGTAAACAGAATTGCTCATGAACAGTCTTGTCTTATTTTGGAACTTAACAAACTTTTAAGAGTATATACATTTACAAAATATCATTAATTATGCATTACATAGATAGTAGCTCTCTCTGTCCAGTTGAACACCTTTGAACTCAAATTTTCCTGGTCAGTGGAGTTGAGCAGACATTGAATTTCAACAGTGAATATAACACATCTATATTCAAACATAAAAGTAGAAAGCAATTATATCAGAGTGTTCAACAGTCTCTTTAATTTTGAATCAGTCTGTGCTACTAAAAGTAGATCACCTTATCTAGATGCTGCAGAAGACCAAATTAGTCTTTCTGGCCATTAAGGCATTATCTTTAAAATTACAGCCACATTCATTCAGTGTTCTTCCAGTGACCTGAAAAAGTAAATATACCTCCAAATCACTTAATTTACATTCCATAAATTTGGCAATTTGTGATCTCTTTACCACATTATAAAAAGCCCTTTGTACCTGGTTCCTAGCATTTTGCCCTCCTCATCCATCATGATTGCCCTCGTCAAACTTCATGCTTTATGTTTCTGGATTTCCATTTGCAGCTGCTGGAATAAAACTTGCTGCTGTGACTTTTTAACTTTCTCTTCTCTCATAACACTACTACAGGTATTTAATCAGAGGTTTATTCCCTCTTCCATGCACACCATTTTACACACATGAACTCATATACATACGAAATGCATTGAACCTCAATAAATTTTGACTATATGTGATAAAAGATATGGTCAAAGGTTTGCATGAATGGACTTTCTTATATAGTTAGTCATATAACCAACCTTTTATTAAATACTTTCTATGTACAAAGAAATATGTTAGGCCATAGACAATATAAAAATGACTGAAAGGAAATGGCACTGATGTTCTAGAAGTTAGAAACCAGAATAGGGGCAAATTTTTAAGGAACTATAATGTGAGACAAATTTAAATAGTTTCCGCAGATTAGGTACATACATCTATGTTTATATGTTGGAAGAGGCAAATAACCCACCTTAGAAATTGGAGGACTTCATCAGTGAGGAGAACTTCATGGGTAAGCATTTAACCTAAACTACAAAGGAAATAGAATTTCAAGGAATATAATCATATTGTTGTATTTTAGATATAGTGATATTGTATTGTTTTGGTGTAGAAGTCTCAGAATTTTTATAGATTTCTATAACACCGTATTATAAAATTTTCAAAACATGATAGTTGTATGTATTCATAAATCATATTATATAAGTATGCAAGTATTTATAAATGTTATTATCTATATTATATATTATTAGTTGATGCCTAAGTTATATGTCAGAGATCAACTTCAGGATTCAATATATTGATATATTATTATAAGTACTTTAAATGTGCTGATCATAAAATAAACATATTTGATAAAACATAATTTCATACAAAATTTCATACAAAATAAATATGGAAAATACTCATATATAATAGATCACTTAAAAAGTTTGTTTGTTTTATGCTATATGCAAATATTTAGGGCAAGCAAGAACAGAGGACAAGATGAAAAAAATATTGTGACTAGAACTCAGATTTGCAAAAATGATGGACACATTAAATAGCACTGATTGTTTTCAAGTGATAGAAACAAATTGCAGTTAGTTTAAAAAGTAAAATTGAAATACAAGTAGGACAAATTTGTCATAAGAAAACAGATTTATTTCACAAAACCCAAAGGTAGGTTCTGTCAAAGGTCAAAGGGGATAAGAACCAAGATCTAAGATACCATCCAGATGCCTCTTTAATCTCCTGCATTCTCTTCTCTTTGTACATCTGATAATTTTATTTTTCATACTTCTTTACTAGATTTATACAAGACATACTATGATTAAATCATACTTCCCAAGTGTCCATGTAACTATTCTTGCTACAAACAGAAAAAAATGGCATCTCACTGAGAGCAAGTCCAATAGTCTGGAAGATTCTGTTAATCTCACCATGGGTCAAGTGTCCACCTTTGGTCTAATAGTCAAAATGTATTCGATATATTATCTAACTTTATTCTCATGTTGAAACATATTTTTATACACATTTTATGCATTAGGCAACTTAAATGCCTAATAGGGTTCAAGAACTTAAGCAAGTTTGTAAATCAAGTCATTGGATCATTGGTTTTATAAAGGTTTTAGTGCAATAGTGTGGTAATCAGACTCAGGAGCCAATGCTTTTAAACACTCTGTTATACTATTCAGCTTCACACACTTGATCTATTGCCAATCTAGAAAAAGTACAAAGACTGTACGAAAAGTGATTTCTAGCCTGGTGAGAACAAGTTAACAGGCCCATTCTTTTTGCTACTATTCCTATTAGTTGTGCTTTACTACTTTAGGAATGCAATTCTCCATTATCTCATGTGGATGATGACACAAGTCCACTGGTTGAATCACAGGAGTTGCACAGTGTAGTTTGGGATGATAACTTTACTGTCATTTTCTAGTCAGTACATTATAAAATATAAAACAGAAAATTCAAACTGCTTTGAACTGTTACAGACTTTTAAAAATCCATTTATGCCTGGAGACATCAAGGAAATGTCACTATCTATAGAGATTTAACCAGTACCTAAAACAATTCATATTTCAGAAATGGAGCTAACAGCTTCATATCAATTCACACTACAGGTAGTTAAAAGCGTTAGGAGGGAAATTCCAGCATCCACATGGACAGTTAAAAGAATGGAAAAATAATGTGTCTTTATGAACCAAAACACAAACTTAGTTAGATTTCCATATGTTTAAAGATAAAAAACAGAATATATGTAGAACTAAAAAAAAAATGCATCATAAAAGACAAAGAACATAGGATTCTAGAAGGACACATTTTTGCAGCAAAATACTGCTGTAAATAGAGAACAAAGTGGAATAAAACATTTGTTTTCTAATTTTAATGAAATTCAGGGAGAAAAAATAACCATACATCCTGACGGAAATAATGTGCCTACCCATTTCCATTTATATCCATATGCATTTGAAGAAGTGTGATTGTGTCTTTATGTCTTTTTTTTCAGTTGACATTTTCTTCCCAAGGAAAAAGCTAGATTTGTCAAGAAGAAAACATCAGCAGGGTGTTTTCACCCCAAGACAAATTAATTATGACAAATTCTTCCTTCTTTCCTTTGTGTCATTGATTATTCCCTCCAGTCTTAGGTTTTTGTCCTTTGAATTTTCATCTCTTTTGGATTTTCATAATTATTTTAGTAATTAGAAAATTGCAACTTGTACACTATTGAAGAACTCCTGGATGTTTCATAATGTATGATTTCAAAAGCTGGTGTAATCCCAGATGATGTCAAAGAAGTGTAAATATGAATATAGGAGATGGAATTCTAGGGAAATGAAGTTTCTTAAAGTGCAGAAAGTTAAGAATATGTAGCATAAATGATGAAAGAGTCATATTCATATAAGTTGAAGCTTCATAAGTCACAACGGTTGTTGGAATGAGCCATTGATGAATAGCAGGTGATAACTGGACAATATTACCTAGAAGGGACAGTTATAATCAGAGAGCATGGCTGCAAAGATAGAAGAGGTTTTATGGGAGGACAGGTATGCGTATAATGGGTTATACGTAGTAATAAGAGCTGGTAATAAACATCAGAATGACAGCCAGTGGTATATGAAATGGGAAAATGAATACTATTCACTTAAAGGGGCATCTTCAAATAAAAGGCTTTCCTTATGGCAATAGTCAAAGCAACAAAACAGATGCTTACTTCAGCAAAAAATTAGCTTGTACTTTAGCTGGACATGAATTTCTAAAAGACATGACAAAAGAGTTTGAAATGACAAAATATTTCTTAAAAATTCAGTGAAACCCAACTCCATATCAGAAAACTTGGATGAGAGAGATTCTGATAGGTTTCAAGCACTGGATTCAGTGGTGAACACAAGGGCAAATCACCTGTGTTTGTAGACCTTAGAACATCATGCATATACCTAAAATTTATCCTTTTTAAAAATCATAAATAGGTTTGCTTTTATCTGTAACATCTCCTTTTGATGGCATTTCAAAAAGACTATGTTAATCTCAGTGATATCTATATCATAGGCTGTCTATTTTTTTCCAAAAATGGACCTTAAAAAGTTTACATCAGATAGAGAGCTAATACATGTAGATACCACTTTAAAAAGAACAGTATTAAGCACTCAAAATAGATATTAAAGTTAAATTCATTCTAATTTCTCCTGAAATAATTGCTTCCATAAGTAATTGCAAAATAAAATATATACTCACTTTCTGGATTACACTTTTTCTTTTTTTTAACTACATTTTAGGCACTGTCTCCCCAAAGACTGAGAGAGAATTATATCATGCTTAGAAGTGCTGGAGTCCAAGGCAACATGTTGAGAATTGCATATACCAAACACAAAGCAAGCTCTTACCCAACCTGTGGTGGTTCCCTTGGCCTGTTTTAAAGAGAGATGGTGAAGTTTGAATCCACAGATACCAACACCACTCGAAATATCTGTTTTTTTTTTTTTTTATTTTGTTGTTGTTTATTGTTTGTTTGTATATACTGGGTGTGTACCTAAGAGAAAAGTAGTATATCTGGAATATAAAAAAAATAATTTGGGAAGAGTGTTTTCTTCAATTGTTACTAAGTATTTTTCCACTGAAAAATCACCATTAGTCCTTTTTGGCCTGAAATATGCTTGATGCACACCTGGTATCAATAAGATAATTACCTTGTTATTTTATTATTCTCTGATTTTGTTTAATTTTTCTTAGAACTTGTTTATGAGAAATCTGTGTAATTTTTACAGATAAGAGTTTCATTTTCTTATTTCATTAGGATCAGAAATAGTATAAGACAAACATGATTTAAAAAGAATGGAATGGTTTATGTGGACAGAAGCAGGAAGGACAATTTAAACCCAAACCTAGTGGAACATTTCTCTCACCAATTATGTAACATATGTCTGGAGTATAAACAGAATATTCTGATTCTAGGAAGAAAGGCCTGATTATTTTCCTTGAAAATATATTTAAATTATGATTATGTTAACATTTTCTATTACCGGATTTTCTAAGTAAATGCTTAGTGTGTGTGTGTGTGTGTGTGTGTGTGTGTGTCCATGGTTTGGTTAATGCTTCCTAATATTGGCCAATGCATTCATTTATAATTTTTTATACCCTATGTTGCACAGAAACCTGGTAAGTTCCACTGAGTGGAACTAATGCTCAGCAAATTCATTTGCAAAGCATTCAATATAAATTTTGCACACCAAACAGAATATGTCTGGATCTGAACTACATCAAAACTTACTTGCAACACTGGTAATGCCCATTTATGGGAAATAAGAATCCTAACAACTTGCATGTAATTGTACTTGTCAGCAGCACCTATAACTTGAATGTAACTTTTGAAGGACTGCATTTATTATGTCAAAGGCAAATTAGCAGCTGCTCAAATGGGGATGGTAGAATTTTAATATAACATCTGCAAAACAGTTTTACATCTCTAGAATCAGCTTTTTCTCACCAAAGAGTTTTCAGTGAGTTTCATTGAGAAACTGCTCACTCCACATGTCTCTCTCCTACAGTGCTTCTTCTGTATAGTAGCACATATTTTAACAGGCATAGCTGAGCTCACAAACCTGTATGCCATTCAGAGATATTCATCTCCTTTACACCCCTTTCCAATTAACTTTCAAGGTCAACACAATGTTTTCCTAATTCATAAAACTGCCCATTATTTCCACATTACTACCATATCAAGGTAAGACTGAATGCTTTAACAGTCTATGACTAGTTTTTAAATTTCTAGCCAATATACTTTTAAATTATCATTTTTGTAATGTTACATTCTATTCTCAATAAATCTCCCTTGGAATTTTGAGAAAATGATGGTGAGTCAGAGGAGGCCTCCAAGCCCTATCATACTAAAACAAAACAAGACAAACAAACAAATAAAAAAATAAAGTAAGGAGAGAAGATTTTCACAATAAGGAGAAATTTCACATCCAACATTGACATGGATGGTGTTACCCACATACCACAAGAAAATGCATTATTTTTTTCTTAGACACAGAACAACCATTTTCAAATTGAAAGATGCCAGTAAGACATAATTCCCAGAAGGAGAGAACACAGTTATATATAGTGATATATTATAAAGCATTTTTTAAATAATAGGAAAAGAAATAGAAGGTAGAGAGGAAGCCTGGCAAAGAGAGGAAGGAAAGAATGGAGTCCCACCTAAAGAAAGCTTAGAGGTCAGCAGTACTGTGTTTTTCAAAGTATTGCAGGCTCATATCAGGAAAAATTGGTTTCTTTCACTAACTCATACAAAACTCTGTTTAATGGAGAAAAGATCAGAAGTAATGTAAATGGGGGATTTCCCAAATTAGTAACTATTGCCTCAGAAAACAAAGAATAAGATGTGATGTTTTAAATATATGAAAAAAATGTTCATCATCACTAGCAATTAGAGAAATGCAAATCAAAACCACTCTAAGATTTCATCTCACTCCAGTCAGAATGGCAGCTGTTATGAAGACAAACAACAATAAGTGTTGGCGAGGATGTGGGGAAAAAAGATACACTCATACACTGCTGGTGGGACTGCAAATGGTGTAGCCAATATGGAAAACAGTATAAATATTTTCTTGGAAAATTGGGAATGGAACCACCATTTGACCCAGCTATCCCTCTCCTCGGTCTATACTCAAAGGACTTAAAAAGAGCATGCTACAGAGACACAGCCACATCAATGTTTATAGCACCACAATTCACAATAGCTAAACTGTGGAACCAACCTAGATGCCCTTCAATAGATGAATGGATAAAAAAAAATGTGACATATATACAGAATGGAATATCACTCAGCAATAAAAGAGAATAAAACCATGGCATTTGCAGGTAAATGGATGGAGTTAGAGAAGATAGTGCTAAGTGAAGTTAGCCAATACCCCAAAAAACAAATGCTAAATGTTTTCTTTGATATAAGGAGGCTGATTCATAGTGGGATAGGGAGAGGGAACATGTAAGGAATAGACAAACTGTACACAGATTTGAGGGGTTGGAGGGGAAAGGAGGGGGAATGAGGTTATCATGGGGTGGAATGTGGTGGACATCATTATTCAAAGTACTTTTATGAAGACACAAATTGGTGTGAATATACTTTGCATACAACTAGAGATATGAAAAATTGTGCTGTATATGTGTAATATGAATTGTAATGCATTCTGCTGTCATATATATTTTTTTAAAGTTAAAAAAATAAATAAAAAGAAATATATATATATATATATATATATATATATATATATATATATATTACATTCTGAGTATATTCATCCTACCATGCAACAATATCAGAAATTTTTTTATCCTATCTAATGTAACTGTACAAAAAAAAAAGGTGTGATGTTTTGCATGCTGTTGGACCAACATGCACAACAGTATTCAGAAAACCTGTGGACTGTGTATCTCTTCCCTGAATCTGCCCCTCCTGCCAAAATTGACTCCTACAAAGATGGAGAAATTCCTGAGTACCCCACAATAGAAACCAGAGATGAAGTAAGATGTAGTTTCACTCCATGAGTGGATAGTAAATGGACTTCAATGCTCAAATAACATAAACATGGAACAGGATGCTCCAGTGATGGAGAGGACATACTGTTTTCAGAATGGAGCAAGAAGAAACAACATCATAGAAAATGTAATCAATAGGAAGGAGACGATGATGATCAAACAGACAAACAACCCAGAAGACCATGAAAAAATGTCTATGATGAATAATTCCAAAGTTCCCCCACCTTTCCTGGTTGAGGATTGTTACCCTAAGCCTTGATTAAAAAGAGATTAAGTGTTGCTCTGGTCGTCATATTAATGTATCCTAGGATTATAGCAAGAAATAGTAAAGAGAAACTGTGAACCAAGTTCCAATATTGAAATGACCTGAGGGAACACACTAGAAATTAGTTTAAGATAGTAAAAAAAGTGAGAGGGCAGGGAAGGACATAAAGACAACTTCCAGGGATGAATCCTACTTGATCATGGTGCACAATTTTTTTGATGTGCCTTTGTATCCGATTCGCCAGAATTTTATTGAGGATTTTTGCATCTAGGTTCATCAGAGATATTGGTCTGTAGTTTTCTTTCTTTGAGGTGTCTTTCATCCCTGGGATGCAGGGATGGTTCAATATACGGAAATCAATAAATGTTATTCACCACATCAATAGACTTAAAAATAAGAACCATATGATCATCTCAATAGACGCAGGAAAAAGCATTCGACAAAGTACAGCATCCCTTTATGTTCAAAACATTAGAAAAACTAGGGATAACAGGAACTTACCTCAACATTGTAAAAGCTATCTATGCTAAGCCTCAGGCTAGCATCATTCTCAATGGAGAAAAATTGAAAGCATTCCCCCTAAAATCTGGAACAAGACAGGGATGCCCTCTATCACCACTTCTATTCAATATAGTTCTCGAAACACTGGCCAGAGCAATTAGACAGACGAAAGAAATTAAAGGCATAAAAATAGGAAAGGAAGAACTTAAATTATCACTATTTGCAGATGACATGATTCTATACCTAGAAGACCCAAAAGGGTCTACAAAAAAACTACTAGAACTAATAAATGAATTCAGCAAAGTGGCAGGATATAAAATCAACATGCATAAATCAAAGGCATTTCTGTATATCAGCGACAAAACTTCTGAAACGGAAATGAGGAAAAACACTCCATTCACAATATCCTCAAAAAAAATAAAATACTTGGGAATCAACCTAACAAAAGAGGTGAAAGATTTATATAATGAAAACTACAAAACCCTAAAAAGAGAAGCAGAAGAAGATCTTAGAAGATGGAAAAATATACCCTGTTCATGGATAGGCAGAACTAACATCATCAAAATGGCGATATTACCAAAAGTTCTCTATAGGTTTAATGCAATGCCAATCGAAATCCCAACAGCATTTCTTGTAGAAATGGATAAAGCAATCATGAATTTCATATGGAAAAATAAAAGGACCCAGAATAGCTAAAGCAATTCTAAGCAGGAAGTGCGAATCAGGCGGTATAGCGATACCAGACTTAAAACTATATTACAGAGCAATAGTAACAAAAACAGCATGGTACTGGTACCAAAACAGGAGGGTGGACCAATGGTACAGAATAGAGGACACAGAGACTAATCCACAAACCTACAACTATCTTATATTTGATAAAGGAGCTAAAAGCATGCAATGGAGGGAGGATAGCATCTTCAACAAGTGGTGCTGGGAAAACTGGAAATCCATATGCAACAAAATGAAACTGAATCCCCTCCTCTCGCCATGCACAAAAGTTAACTCAAAGTGGATCAAGGAGCTAGATATCAAATCAGAGACTCTGCGTCTGATAGAAGAAAAAGTTGGCTCCGATCTACATATTGTAGGGTCGGGCTCCAAATTCCTTAATAGGACACCCATAGCACAAAAGTTGATAACAAAAATCAACAAATGGGACTTACTTAAACTGAAAAGTTTTCTCTCAGCAAGAGAAACAATAAAAGAGGTAAATAGGGAGCCTACATCATGGGAACAAATTTTTACTCCTCACACTTCAGATAGAGCCCTAATATCCAGAGTATACAAAGAACTCAAAAAATTAAACAATAAGAAAACAAATAACCCAATCAACAAATGGGCCAAAGACCTGAACAGACACTTCTCAGAGGAGGACATACAATCAATCAACAAGTACATGAAAAAATGCTCACCATCTCTAGCAGTCAGAGAAATGCAAATCAAAACCACCCTAAGATACCATCTCACTCCAGTAAAATTGGCAGCCATTATAAAGTCAAACAACAACAAGTGCTGGAGAGGATGTGGGGAAAGGGGTACTCTTGTACATTGCTGGTGGGACTGCAAACTGGTGCGGCCAATCTGGAAAGCAGTATGGAGATTCCTGGGAAAGCTGGGAATGGAACCACCATTTGACCCAGCTATTGCCCTTCTTGGACTTTTCCCTGAAGACCTTAAAAGAGCGTACTACAGGGATACTGCTACATCGATGTTCATAGCAGCACAATTTACAGTTGCTAGACTGTGGAACCAACCCAGATGCCCTTCAATAGATGAATGGATAAAAAAAAATGTGGCATTTATACACCATGGAGTATTACGCAGCACTAAAAAATGACAAAATCATAGAATTTGCAGGGAAATGGATGGCACTAGAGCAGATTATGCTTAGTGAAGCTAGCCAATCCCTAAAAAACAAATACCAAATGTCTTCTTTGATATAATGAGAGCAACTAAGAACAGAGCAGAGAGGAAGAGCAGGAAGAAAAGATTAACATTAAACAGATACATGAGGTGGGATGGAAAGGGAGAGAAAAGGGAAATTGCATGGTAATGGAGGGAGACCCTCATTGTTATACAAAATTACATATAAGAGGTTGTGAGGGGAATGGGAAAATAAACAAGGAGAGATATGAATTACAGTGGATGGGGTAGAGAGAGAAGATGGGAGGTGAGGGAGGGGGGATGGTAGAGGATAGGAAAGGTAGCAGAATACAACAGTTACTAATAGGGCATTATGTAAAAATGTGGATGTGTAACCGATGTGATTCTGCAATCTGTATTTGGGGTAAAATTGGGAGTTCATAACCAACTTGAATCTAACGTATGAAATATGATATGTCAAGAGCTTTATAATGTTTTGAACAACCAATAAAAAAAATTAAAAAAAAAAAGACAACTTACATGAGCTTCATAGAGAAGGTATTTACAAATAGATGAAAAATGTTTTGGAAGCAACATACTAATTTATACATATGGTAACAACTTCTGCTGCTTTAGACAGATCTTCCAAAGGAGGGACACTGTTAAAATGATGTTGAAGGGAGGCCCAGTTTTTAATCAGAACAGTGATTCTAAAATCCGAGTACACATTTAGTCATTCAAGGAGAATTTTTAAAAACACTTGCATAGTGAATGATTTACATGGTCTTTGGTTGAACTCAAGCCTTAGTATCTGAAAGCTACTTACAAGAAGAGAATGCAATGAAGAAAAGGATAAGAGAATGTAAGTTCGCTGCCTGTAGGCAAAGAGTAAGTGGAGACACTTCAGGAGCGACACAGGACAGAAAACAACCATGGCAGGAGCCAGAAAGGATCATTGGAAGCCTAAAGGGCAAAACTGCAAGGAAAGCTTACTGTTCTTCAGTTGCTAACATAACAAATTACCATAGATTAATATCTTAAAACAGCACAAATTTATTACTGTGTAATTTTGTTGTTCCAAAGTCTCACATTGGGTTATCACTGGGTAGAAGTCAAGGTGTCAATATCTGAATTACTTTCTAAAGAAAATGTTCCCTGTCTTTCTGGCTTCTAGACTCCAGGGCAGAATATTCCCTAAGCTTTTCTAGCTTCTAGAGGACACATCCATGCCCAACTCACAGACCCATTCCCATTCCTCAAATGTAGCAACATTGTTTCTCTGTACTGTTCTTTGTGTCTGTTTTTTTTTTTTTTCTTAATTTTCTTCCTTATCTCCCACTTATCTCTTTAGGATCCTCTTGATTACATTGGGTCCACCCACATAAACCAGGGAATCTCCCTATTTTCAAGTTATCTGATCAGTTACTTAAATTTCATCTGCCAGATTAATTCCCTTCTGTCATGTGACCTAACATATTTATAGTTTCTGAGAATTAGAACTTTAGCATTTGGGGAGTGAATCATTATTCTGCCTATATAGAATTATAAGGAAGCTAGGAATCACTCATGGCACCCAAGATTCAGGTGCACACGCAAATTTTATCAATCATGTGTTTTCAGCTTTGAGCCAAAGTGTTGCCAGATCAATTTGAGAGAACACAGGAGTGTGGGTCTGAAATTCTGCAGTCTGTGCCTCTGAATGTTGACTGAATTGGTGAAGAGGTGAGTTTGTGACTAGATGAAATAGAGATGGAGTACTGGGGTTTCCAACTTGTTTGCCCAGCTAGATTTGGGTCTTGATTTTGTCCCACTTCTCCTTTTTGTGCCCCAATTTCTTTGTTTTCTAAAGGAA
Source organism: Marmota monax (assembly GCF_021218885.2). Lineage (NCBI taxonomy): Eukaryota > Metazoa > Chordata > Mammalia > Rodentia > Sciuridae > Marmota > Marmota monax. The sequence goes on along the minus strand of NW_026694256.1, from coordinate 1,778,018 downwards.
ATTTTTATGCCTTTATATTTTGGATATTTGTAAGTTGCTTTGAATTTTTAAAGGAACTCATGCTGACAGGAGACTTAAAACTTGGATTTTGGGACAACCCTAGAACTGTTAAGACTACAGGGACTGTTGGAAATGGATTAAATTTATTTTGTATTGTGACATGGGAGTGAACCTGCAGGCATTAGTCATGAAATGTTAAGTTTTAGATATGAGGCATCCCTCAAACACTGACATGTGAGACAATGCAAGAAGGTTAGAGGTAAAATGATTGGGTTATGAGAGTTTTAACCTGATCAGTGTATTAATCCTCTGATAGATATTAACTGGGTGGTAAATAGAGGCAGGTAGGGTGTGATTTGAAGAGGTGGGTCCCTGGGACATTCCTTTGGGGTACATATTTTGCCGTTGGTAAGAAGTCTCTCTTTTTCTGCTTCTTGGTAGCTATGTCCTGAAATGCTTTCTTCCACTATATTCTTCTGCCGTGATGGAGTGCTTCACCTCCAGCCCAGACCAAGGAGCAGGCAGTATATGGACTGAGACCTCTGAAACCTTAGCACCCAATAAAATTATCCTCCTCTAAAACTGTTCTCATCGGGTCTTTTGATAACAGTAGTGGAAAAACTGACTAAAATACCAAAAAATATATGAAAAAATAATAATATTCAACATCCCTAGCAATCAGGGAACTTTAAATCAAAATTATATTGAGATTTAGTCTCTCTCTAGTTAGAATAGCAATCATCAAGAACACAAATAATGATGAATCCTAGTGAAGATGTGGGACAAAAAGGTACACTCATACATTGTTAGTGGTACTTCAATTTAGTACAATCACTCTTTGAATTACAGTATGGATATTCCTCAAAATACTAGGAATAAAATGACCATATGACCCAACTATGGAATTCCTTGGTATTTGTTCAAAATAACTAAAACCAGCTTACTACAGTGATACTAGCACATCAATGTTTATAGTGGCACAATTCACAAAAACCACATTATGGAACAAGCTCATGTACCTGTCAATGCTGCAGTCCGGCTGCAGCAAAATAACCGGGGGGTGCCGAGCAACTTGTGAAGGTTGATACAGCAGGAGTGGGAGCCGTTTATTGTAGGACAGGAGGGGTATATATACATTCCACACAGCTTATCTTAATTAACATAAACTAGATACAGCAGTCAACCAATAAGGAATCTCCACACTTAATGGCTCGATGGCGTTACTTCACAAACCACTCCCTCTGGCATTTTGCCAGGTGCCATCTTGACTTGTTTACAGACCTTAACATGTCAACATGTGAATGGATAATTAAAATGTTGTATATGTATACAACAGAATTTTATGCATCCACTAAAAAGAATGAAATTATGTTTTTTTTTTTTTTGGCAAATGGATGAAACTGAACATTATCATGCTAAATGAAATAAGCCAGAATCAGAAAGTCAAAGGTTAAGTGTTTTCTCTCATAAATGGAGCTAGAGCTAAATAAGGAGGAAACTGAGTGGGAATCCCATGAAAATAGAAAGGAGATTTGTGGAATAGTAGAAGGGGATTGACAGAGAGGAGAAGGGATGGGAAAAAGGAGAAAATGCAGAATAAATTGCCCAAATTATGCTATGTACATATAGGGATAAAACACAGTAATTTCACCTTTATATATATATATATATATATATATATATATATATATATATATATATATATATATCACCCAAGTTAAAAAAGTTAATATAAAGAAGGAAGACCAGTTAAGTATAGGAAAGAGAATAAGAAGACAAGGAAGAGTGGGGGGAGTGGAAGTACTGAGGTGTTGAAATGGAGTAAATTATATTTCATGCATATGTGAATATGTCAAAATGAACTCCACTAATATGTATAACTATAATTCACTAACAAAAACTTTTAAAAATAAACATAGGAGCCAAAACTGAAAAGGAATAGAAATTCTATAAAAGATCATTTTTAAATCTTAAAGATAGAAATATATGGAAGAGAAGAAATACATATCTAAGTTAACTTGCATTTAGAGAAAACTTTAAAATGAAAGTTTAAAACATAGATATTAAAAGATAGTACTTAGGATTTAAGATCGATCCAGTGTGACATGCAAACAAGTTAAAGAGAAAGTCAGCTGCGTTAGAGTAAATGACTTGACTGCCTTACCTGAAAAAATAGAAAGAGTTCTTTGAAAGTAAAATTTTGTGTCAGCACTTGGTATTCCATGATAGGTTGAAATTGAGAGATTAGGAATTGAGGTCTTTGAGAACTCTTAAGGACATTGTTAGTAGCCTAAACTTCATAATGGGTACTTGATGAATATTATCTTTAACAACTACTTTTCCTGCTACACATGTTGTCTTCAGTTCTATTAGGGCTAAGGCCTTGGTTTTCCCTAATATGTCATGTATATGTGTTTTTTGATATGTAGGATTTCTTCAACAAGCTCCTAAATTCCAGTTAATACCATTCTGCTGATTTATGACATTTATTGTTTAATGTTAAAGTCATCATCACATTTTCAGTGTTTTATCTAAAAATCTCCTAGTATTAACGTGTAGAATGTCAGCGTAGGTTAAGACTGACCTGCCTAGAGCAACATAATGCTGAGAAAGATCACAATCCAACCAGGGGATTCTTTAAAGAAAACAACAACAAAGAAAGACAACAAAGACCTTGCCTCTGGGGATGAGTATGCAGTATATCAACCTGACTGGACAAAAAGAAACAGGATATGGAAAGAATAAAGGAAGAGAGTTCAGGGGGCTTTTATTATTCTCCTCAAAAGAATATACAAATAAATTGAAAATAAATGCAACTAAGAGTGTTGTGGGACAGGTTGCTCAGAAAACACCAAGTCCCAGTTTTGTTCAAATTGAAGAGTGTATTTAGCTGGACCCACAACTGTCTCTGCAAGGAACAGCCCCAAGCCTGAGCATTTTAGGATATTAAAAGGCAGAAACCATATCTGAGCTGACATAACTGCAAGCAAGCAGGAACAGAAGCTGAATGGGACAGTTAGTGAGAAAATTCCATGGGTACACTGGTATTTCCCACAGGACTTTCCAGGTTGGCATAGCAGCAAGCAAGCAAAAGGGAAGTGGGTCAAAATGACCCTAGTTCAGTACAACTTAGAGAATGGTAACTAACGTCTAGACAATCAATCTCTGACAAGGTACAGTGCCCAAGAAAAATGGAAACCAAAGAGAACAATTTTACACTGTATAAGAATTTCTATTTTGTGTTGCCAAGTATGTTATGTTATTAATGGGTACAGAGGTGGGACTTTCCAATGGGAAAAGCATTTTTTACATAGTATGAAGTCTCAGGGTAAAATGGAGACTGTTTGGTCATTGCCCATATATAACAAGAGAAAATGTATATTTGCTTGAACAAATATATTTGCATAAACTATCTTTATGTTGTATTTGTCAGGTTTGAGAACATAATTGCTCCTTAAAAAATTAATTATTTTTTTTCTCTTTGATATTTGCCAATACTCAATCCAGTGTGTGGGAAATAAAAAAAAATTAAAAATCTGCACTACAATAGGTCTGCTTTTTCAGAGTAATATGAAGATAAATTAGATGCTAATTATAAAAATAAATATTATTCTCAAATGGATCTTTAGGAATTTCTATGTTTTTCACTCTAAGAGCCATATAGAGTGGGCTCTGGAGTCAGGCTACCAAACATTAAACACAAGTGTCATCTTTGACAAGTGTGAGACTTTGAGCAAGCTATATGAATTAACTGTACCTCATTTACAATATATGTAAACTGGAAATAACAATACCCACCTCTCAGAGATATTATAAGGATGAAATTGGAGCACATATAAAATGCTTAGAGCAATAGCAGTCACAAAATACGTACTCAGTTAATTATTGCTGAATTTAAGATCTACTTCATCATAGACATTAAATATATATAGCAAAGATATTTTCAGTCATTAATTACCACACATTTATAAGTTCCATTTATTTGCCCTAAACATTATATTGTAGTAACCAATGATTGATTAGTAACTTACTTAAGCAGTGATATTTTTATATTGCACCAGTAAAACGAATAAATATGTTGTTGTTCAATCCAAGTTTCAAAAGGAATATTCCCTTTTAAGAATTAATCAACTTGATAATTATTATATACCCTGATAAAATGTGAGTAATACCTATATTATTATCCACTGTTTTTAAAATTATACTGCACTACTTAAAATACTTTTAGTGTCTAAATTATTTTTTAAAAGTTGTTGGAAGTATTTTATCAGTGTTTTTCTTTTTGCATGACTCACTGCATTAGGATGACTTACTTGAAAGGCCATAGGTGCTAAATCTGACTTTCAGCTAGTCAGAAGAGAGGTTATTTGGGATGTGCAAGAACTAATTGGGTGAGCCTTAAAAAGGATTTGGGCCCTTCCTGAAGAGAGTAAATCAAAGCAAAAGAGGTTTCCTTGCTTCTATAAAGAAGGTAATAACAATACTGTGAACCTCTTAGAGAGGGGCCATTTGACAAAGGCCTGAGAGCATCTCTAAGGAGCTAATGGCAATCCCTGTCTGAGCCAAAAAGAGAGCAAGGACTAGAGTCATCTGATAAATGTAAGGAATTGCATTTTGCAAACAACTGGAGGGAATTTGGAAGTGGATTTTCCTGAGCTATAAACAAATGAGGATACAGCCAGATGACATCTAGTTTAAACCCTCCGCAAATGGTTTGCTAAGGCTCCTTGAAAGTTGACCCATGTACAGTAAGCTTCTCTTATCCATTCCAAACTCATATCTGAATAGCATTTAGCCACAGAAAACAGATTCTTCTAGGATCCAATTTCAAACTTCTCCCCACTCCTTTTTGCCACTAGGACATCAGAAAATGCATGTGACCTCTGGCTTTCCACAGTTCAGCATCCCAAACCCTGTTGTAGGCTGATGTGCCCAACAGAGGGTGGAAAATTTCCACCCCATACTCTCCCATGCTGCAGCTCTCTGTTAGACAAAAACTTAGTTCTACTCTCAGAACAAAAGTTTATTTTACAGTTAAGTAGTCTCTGATTTCTAGAAGCATATGTGTATGGTATGCATCAGGAATTTGCTTGTCTTTTCCTTACTTATTTTAATGAAAATATGTGGATATTTAGATAGATAAATATGTATCTCCTGATTGAAGGCTTGGACATTGTAGCAATGTGTCACACACACACACACACACACACACACACACAAATAAATAAATAAGTAAATAAATAAATAAATGCAAGCCTGGATACTATTAATCTGTGGTTCATGGCCTTCCACAAGGTGTCAAATCTGACATTTCTATTGGGAATGGACCAGGTTCTTCATTTGTACAGTGTAGTCTCTTCTCTCACTCTCTGAGATCCTAGGCCCTCAGGCCCACATCTTACTCAAAAGAGGACAAAACTAATTGAAATAAAATCTTTCCAATGAAAAATACAATAATTTATGTTATTATGTACAGTGGGTTATCTACTTATTGACTTAAGTCTTTGCATTTCAGAAAAGGATTTTGGCTCTACATCTGCATAATATAGAAAGACCATTACAGTATTTTTGTTTCCCCACAAACAAAGGGTTAAATGTTCCCACCAATAAATCAGGGGGCAACTGTGAACAATTTAAAATAATAATTTCTATATATTTTTATTCATCCAGGTTGCAAATATTGAAATTTAATATTATTGATATCATCACATTAAAAGTTTGTTGTAGCTAAAGAGATATTTCATTTAAAAAATTGAGATTAAGATATTGCAAAGCAACAACAACTAAAAAATCTTTCCTTGATTGCAATCCACTATAATCTCATCATAACTATCATGTATAAAATAACACTCCATTTATAGAACATAGGTGTGTGGTGTGTGTATATCTCTGTAATTTGGATAACTGCTCTAAAGGCTTTATGTGCGTAATTATATTTAATGAGCTCAGATAGATTTGATATACAATGTTAGCTAACACCCAAAAGATTAGCTAAGGCTTGTATTGATAGCTAAAGAGTAGCTCAGCCAGCTTAGGTTTTTGATAATTCCAATTATGATTTCTTAATTACCTCATTTCATCAATAGAATGATCCCCTCTGTCTTAACTTTTCTTTTACTTACCATACCCTCCTTTTCCTATGAACTTTTTTTTTTTGGAGGATGACATCATTTTTATAGCATTCAATTGACCAGAAATTGCAAATCAAATGCCTTTGGAATGTTGACAAGGGACTTTATTGTGTAAAACATCCTGGAGTTGAAGAAGAGAAGATGCCATGAACTGTGTTGAATTGGAGAATGCATATCAAGACTAAAGTCTTGCAAATACAGCCTTCTTAGAATATCTCTAACAGCAGTTGAGATATAACAACAATTTGGCCAACAAACTAATATTTGCCTGTTGTCACAAATCATTAATTCATAAATTTGGGAGTTAAATCTGAGCATTTAAAGAAAAACTTCTCTCATGATTTTTTTTATTGCTTTTGTACTATACCTTGTTCAATTTCATTCAAACGAACAGGTACATTTTCATATACATTTTAGTGTATATCTATATACACATGCATATATGTGTACCTATGCATATGTGTATTTGTGTGTATACACACTCTGCTTTAGCTGAAGTAATAAATGTACAAGGTTTAAGAACAAAACATTACCAAAAAGATGGTATTTAAAAATCAATCACTTCTTGCTTTCATTTCTCTCTCTCTCCTCAGAAATCACTATGATGGACTCAGACTCTTGATTAAATTAGCAGTACAATTAAAAAAAATTACTGCTTCTGAAAAGGATCAAATCTATACTTTTGCTTACTCAGTCATCCTCTAATGATTGAGGATTCAACTCTCCTTACCAATCCTCTCAAAGTTTTATTTTATTACATTCTATTAAGATAATAAAAGAATATATATATATATATATATATATATATATATGGTTTTATAAATGTTAATCATATTATTATTGATAGTTTTTTTTTATTTTTTAACCTTATAAAAAATTTAAAAATATATTTGTTTGCAATAATTGCATATAGTTATAGTGTAATGATGCTTGAAATACATATATATTGTGAAATACCTAAATCAAGCTAATTAACATACACATTTATGGTAAGAACACTAGGATGCATAAAATCTACTCTCAGTCATATTTTTAAGAATATGATAATTTTAAGCCAGGTACAGTGGTGCATGCCTATAATCCCAGAAGTTCAGGATGCTGAGGCAGGAGGATCATGAGTTCAAAGCAAACCTCAGTAAAAGTGAGGTGCTAAACAACTCAGTGAGACCCTGTCTGTCAATAAAATACAAAATAGGGCTGGGAATGTGACTCACTGGTTGAGTGCCCCTGAGTTTTATTGCCAATACACCCCACCCAAAAATCATATGATTTTTTTTTTATTTTTGGGTGGTACAGGGGATGAAATCCAGGCCTCCTTTGTACTAGGCAAGCACTCTAATACCCCTCCCCACATGTTACATTTTTATTAACTACACACCATGTTATATAATAGTATTGTTGAATTTCTTCCTCCTAACTGAAAATTTTCATCCTTTGACATCTTCCAAATCCATCTCCCAGATCCCTGCCTTTGTTAACCAGGTCCACTCTATCTTCACCTGTGAGTTCAACGTTTTCACATTTCACATATAAATGAATCATGAAGTATTTTCTTTCTTTCCCTCCCTCCCTCCCTTCCTTCCTTCCTTCCTTCCTTCCTTCCTTCCTTCCTTCCTTCCTTCTTGGCTTATTTGATTTAACGTAGTGTGTTCCAGGTCCGGGTTTATTCATGTTGTTACAAGTAATAAGATTCCCTTCTTTTTTTTAAGGCTGGGAAGTATTTTATTGGGTATCATACACCACATTTTTCTTTATCCAGTCAACTGTTGATGGGCACCTAGGTTGACATTTTGTAGACACTGTGAATAATGTTGCAATGAAGATGGGAGGACACATTTTTCCCACATACTGATTTCATTTTCTTCAGATATATATATATATATATCCAGAAGTGAAATGGCTGGATTTTATGTAGCTATAATTTTTTGAGGTAACACCATATTGTTTTCAATAAGACAGTACTAATATAAATTCCTCAAAGTATACAAGAATGCCCTTTTCTCCACATCCTCACTAATGCTTGCTATCTTTTATCTTTTCAATAATAGCCATTCTAATATATGTCAGGTAATATCTCTTTGTGGCTTTAATTTGCTTTTTCTTGATGGTAAGTAAGATTCAGTATATTTTCATTTACCTGTTTGCCACTTGTGTGTCTTCTTTTGATATATCTATCCAAAAATATCTATTCAGGTCCCTTCTCCATTTTTTAATTAGGTTATTTCCTTGCTATGGAGAATTTCAGTTCCTTATGTATTTTGAAAATTAAGCAATTATCAGACAGGAGAAATATTTTCTCCTATTTAATATGCTACCTCCTCACTCTGTTGAGATTTTCTTTGCTATGCAGAAGCTTTTCAGTTTGATACAATTCCATTTGTATATTTTGTTTTCATTGTCAGTATTTCTGGGGTCATGTCTCAAAAGTCTTTGTCCTGTCACAAAGTTTTCTCCCTATTTTTTCTTCTAATAGTTTTGCAATTTCAGAACTTACATTTAAGTCTTTAAAGAATTTTGAATTGATTTTTGCATGTGGTGTAAACTGAGGGTTTAATTTCATTCTTTTTTCCCCCTGTGTGGATATATAGTTTTCTTAACTCCATTTACTGACGATGCTGCCCTTGCTCAATTTTTTGATTCTTGACATCTTTGTTAAAATCAATTAATGGTACATGTATTGTTTTATTTACAGCTCCCCATCATCTGTGGTCAGTGCCAACCTGTGTGTGTGTGTGTGCATGTGTGTGTGTGCATGTGTGTGTGTGTGTGTGTGTGTGTATATATATATATATATATATATATATATATATATATATATATATATGAAATTAAGCACTTATCAGACAGGAGAAATATTTTCTCCTGTTTAATATGCTGTCTCCTCACTCTGTTGAGATTTTCTTTGCTGTGCAGAAGCCTATATATATCTCTATCTATCTATCTATCTATCTATCTATCTATCATCTATCTATATATATGTGTGTGTGTGTGTGTGTAGTCTCCAACTTATAATCCTCTTGCCTCATGCCTGGCTATTTGCTATAGTGTTGTAGTATGTTTTGAAGTGAAGCAATGTTATGCCTTCTATTTGATTTTTTTAGGTAATGATTACTTTGGCTATTTATACTCTTTTACTCTGTTGAGGCTCCATGCAATTAAGATAGTTTTCTTTTTCTATTTTTATGAATAATGTTGTTGGAATACTGACAGGAATTGCATTGAATCTGTAGATCACTTTGGGTAATATGGACATTTTAACATTAATTCGGCCAGTCCATTAACAGAAATTCTTTCTATTTATTGAATTCTTTCTTCAGTTCCTCATCAATATCTTATAGTTTTTGGTATACAGGCCTTGATCTGTTTGGTTAAATATATTCTTTTTCTCTTTGGTAGTACAATTATAAATGAATCACGGTCTTCATTTCTTTCTGTGACAGTGTGCTGTTAGTATAGAAGTGTTAGAAAATTTTACACTTCGTAATTTTGTATTTATTGTATAATAAGTTTGTGGCAGCTGTTGAATTCAGGTTAAAACATTAATAAGTTCAACATTTTAAAAACGTTCAAATCTGTTGCCCTATCGATACTTTTATAGTTTTAAAACTAAATCATTCAGGAAGAGAATTTTTAATTATGAATCATGATTTTGAGTTTGGCTCTGTCAGAATTTATCAATTGAATTTGTTAATTCCACATACCACTACCATTTTATTTTAATTGAAATCTTACATTTGTCAGAAATCTTTAATGTGAGAGAAGACCTTTTCTCTGAGTGTCCATGCACATATTGGATTTGCAGGTTATATTCATTGCATAAAACACATACTTGCACATTAATTTTAGTTTCTATGATCTCTTCCTTTCAAAGAGAATGATAAAGATAGTACCATGTTCAAATTCCCTCTGAATTTTTATAGTTAACATCCAATCTTTTATAGTTTTCTTACCCATGTGCCATAAGATGCCAATATTTTTACTTCTCTATTTATTTTAATAAATCATTTGACTCACATTTTAAATAAAATATCAACTCTTTTTTTATTCATATTTTGTGATTTAGCTATTAAATAGCAATGGCAAATATAATCAATATAAATATAGTAATGTAGCAAACACATCTAATCTTTGATATCACAATTCAATCTGTGGTTACAAAAGTAAGCACACATTAGAATTTAGTCTTTTGGGAGAACTCTGGAGGATGTAGAAATTATTTATCATATTTCGAGGAAAAGTAAATTCAACGTTAATTTACCTAGTTAAGACAAGATCAAGTTAAGAAAAGTTTTGTTAATATTTTTAAAAGGTTTAAAAGAATAGAGACTCATCCACTTTTTTAAATCTGTGAGAAAAATCATAGCCAATATTTATTGAGCTCAAATTTGCAAGCAATCTGTTCTAAGCACCAAATATTATCACATGTATATTTCACAACATCATTCACAGAAAGATTAAGTAACTTTCTTAAGTTACTCAACTAGAAGATGGTAGAAGTAAAATTTCATTCTACACTTTGACTCTTAAATGTCTAAATTAATACTGCCACAAAAATTCACCTTGAAGAAAATTTATTAGGTTGAAATAAATAAAATTTAAATGAAATTAAGAGATATTTATACCAGAAGCTTGAGGAATATTTCCTAATATAATAAATAATTCTCATGGAGAAGCATGAAGCTTAATTCAATTTGTTTCATCAATGCCAGCTAAACATATTCAAGAATTAGCAGTGTGGCTAGAACTCCCAGCACTCAGGGAGCTACAGTGTCCTCAAAATGTAGTGGTTGCTGCCATGCATGGAAGATCTTATCCCCAGAGCTAACAGTGAGGAAATCTAATCTGGGAAATGGGCAGGTAATTTAAAAAATCTATACCTTGGGTAGGATAAATACCATAAATAGAAAATATGTATTCCCAAGTTACAATGTAAAGTCTAAAATATCGAGAAATGTATCTCCACTACAGGACACGTTGCATAAAATTCAAATTAAACTTATGAAATCATTTTGCAGATAAAAAGAAAAAGTTTGATTCAATATAAGTGGAGTAATTGAGTACAATCTCGGCCAAAAGTCTTACTTCTAAATGTGTTTAAGTATGTCTCTTTGGAGTTGTTCATAATTTGTGAAGAAAACACATATGAACATATTTTCTCTTTTGAAAAATTATTTTATAAATATCACTGTAGCTACTCAGAGGTATGATTTAATCAGTGCTTATGAGGAGATGAGGGAAAACTTAAATTTGGACTTGGTTAGTTCTAATCCATAAGATAAGCAGAGAGCACACAGAGGCACAAACTATGAGTGACTTGGGGTGCATGGTGAAGGGGTAGTGAGAAAGTTAATGTGATTAGAATATAGATAATAGGAAGAAGTAGAATGAATGAAATTTATAAGGGAATTTAAGATTAGACCAATAAACCGGATAGGAAGTGGTAAAGACCTTGTAACTTCATCCTATATTCTATTTTTTAATCACAAACTAACTATTAACTTGTTATGATTTACTTAACTTTGTTTGTCTAACTTTGTAGTTAATCAAACTATATAATGGGAATTTTTCAGGTTCTTCCCAGTCAAATCTGCACATTACTATCATCTGTGAATTTCTTTTTTTTTTTTTTTTATTGGTACCTCAATCCATTTCCTGAATGTCTGAGTTAGCCACAGGAAGGTTCTCAATTTTGGCATTAATGGCATTTGGGGATGGATAACTCTTAGTGATAGGAGACTAGGAGACTCTCCTTCTCATGACAGATGCTGCTTCCACTCACTAGATAACAGCTGTTACTAAGCAACCCACTTCCTCACCATGACCTCACCACAACCAAAACTATCTTCAGATATCCCCAGAAAGTCAAAATATCTCTTTTATGTGAATATGGAATATTAGTTTAAGGTATACTTTGAAATTTTTGTTTGTATTTTGGTAAATAGTAACTTGAGTCCATATTTTTCATGTTGATTTTGTAAATACATCTTATTCAAGAAGAGTTTCATGAAATTAAATCATATATTTTTATGAGTTTAACAATTATATACCATTTTATAAACCTCTCAGCAAAATTTTAAATTCTTCAGGTTATGGTATAAATGAGAATGCTCCATTAGGACCTTTGTTCCTGCAGATAATGGACAAAATAAAAAGTCATGTAAAATACTAAATAATGAGATAAATCAAGTAGATTCTAGAGGGTACTTAAATCAAAAACAAAAACAAAAAAAAAAAACCCACAAAGCACAGGTGGTTTCACTTGTGAATTCTAGTAGATATTCACAGAAGGATAATCAACAATCTTATATAAACACTTTTAGAAAATAAACTTCCCAACTTGTTATGAAGCTAGCAAAACTTAACAAAACTTGGTAGAGAACCCAACAAAAGTATAAAAATCTACTATGTACTCATGTTCTTCATGAACATAAATGAAAAAGTTCACAAAGATATAATGAATTAAAGCCAACTATATACAAAAAGATATATCACCATGAATACTTAGTGTATTTGTCAAGAATGTAAAATTAGGCCAGGCGCTGTGGTACATACCTGTAATCCTAAAGACACTGCAATTGCAATGATTCTGGAGGCTAAGGCAGGAGGATTGAAATTCAAGGCCAACCTCAGCAACCCTCTCTCAAAATAAAAAATTTAAAAAAATAGAAAGGGCTAGGGATTCATCTCAGTGGTAAACCTCTCCTGGGTTCTATCCCTAGTATTTTTTAATGTAAAATTTTTTATTTATATATGATAACAGAATGCACTACAATTCTTATTATATAGGGAGAGCACAATTTTCCATATCTCTGGTTGTACACATAGTATATTCATATCGATTCATGTCTTCATACATAGTTTAGATAGTAATGATCATCACATTCCAACATCATTAATTACCCCATGCCCCCTCCCTTCCACTCTAACCCCTCTGCTCTATCTAGAGTTCTTCTATTCCTCCCATGTTCCGCTGTCTATCCCACTATGAGTCAGCCTCCTTATATCAATGAAAACATTCAGCATTTGGGTTTTGGGGATTGGCTAACTTCACTTAGCAGTATCCTATATAACTCCATCCATTTACCTACAAATGCCATGAATTTATTCTCTTTTATTGCTGAGTAATATCTCATTGTGTATATATGCCACACTTTTTTATCCATTCATCTATTGAAGGGCATCTAGGTTGTTTCCACACTTTAGCTATTGTGAATTGTGCTGCTGTATACATTGGTGTGGCTGTGTCCCTGTAGTATGCTGTTTTTAAATCCTTTGGGTACAGACCAAGGAGAGGGACAGCTGGGTTAAATGGTGGTTCCATTCCCAATTTTCTAAGAAATCTTCATACTGCTTTCCATATTGGCTTCACCAATTTGCAGTCCCACCAATATATGAGAGTACCCTTTTCCCCACATCCTCGCCAACACTCCCCAACTTCATTAATAAGACTCCTGTGGCACAAGAATTAAAACCAATAATCAATAAATGGGATGGACTCAGACTAAAAATTTTCTTATCCACAAAAGAAACAATCTGTGAGGTGAATAGGAAACCTACTTCTTGGGAACAAATCTATACCCTTCACACATCAGATAGAGCATTAATCACCAGGGTATGTAAAGAACTCAAAAAGCTAAACACAAAAAAACCCCCAAATAACCCAATTAATAAATGGGCCAAGGACCTGAACATACACTTCTCAGAAGATGATGTACAATTAATAAACAAATACATGAAAAAATGTTCATTATCACTAGCAATTAGAGAAATGTGAATCAAAATCACTCTAAGATTTCATCTCACTCCAGTCAGAATGGCAGTTATTATGAAGACAAACAACAGTAAGTGTTGCCTAATATTTTTTAAAGCAGAAAAAGAAAAAGTAATGCAAGATTAGTATCATTTAAAAATTCATCCATGTAATATGTAATTCACCATTACAAAGGACAATGAATAGAGTAGAAAAAAAAAACTTTTATGATAACTACAATCTATATAAAAATTTTATTTGAAAAAACACACAATATTTTCACAAGATTGAACATTATGAGAAATCAACATCTAGAATCATATATAAAGGTCCACTATGAGACAGTTTTCAACAAACACTGTGAAAAAACAAGGATGCTCTTACTCAATATCATTCTGAAGAAATTAACCACTGTAAGAACAAGCATAAAAAGAAGTAAAATTTATAAAGATCTGAAAAAACTAAAATTGTTTTTGTGGGCACAGGCCATGTTACATAAAATTCTATGGAATATAGAGAACTACTAAACCTATTATGTGAATGAAGCAAGGTCTCAGATTATAAGATTACCATATAAAAACCAATTCTATTCTCATACAAAATTGAAAACAAAATTTTGACAACAAATTTTCAAAATAAAAATTTCAAGCAATTTGAGTTACAATAGGGTCCCAAAATATGTGGAACAATAAATGCAACAAAGATGTATAATACCTCTTTTTCAAACAATATAAATTTTCACAAAAATAATTAAATACCTGAATAAATGGAAAGATATGTGGGTATATTAGAAGATTCAGTAGAATTAAGTTGTCAAGTCTACAACAATTTATCTATAGATTCAAAGCAACTGAGAATATATTTTGAAGCAATTGACAAGCTTATACAATAATTTTACATGAAATATAAATGATGCAGAAAATCTAAAAGAACCCTAAAAATAATAACAAGATTGTAATTATACTATTTTCAAGAGTTATAGACCCTAGAAACAGACATTTGATTTTTGAAAAAGAATCAACAAAATATCCAATGATGAAGTCTGGGCACAGTGGTGCATGCCTGTAATCACAGCTCTGGAGGCTGAAGCAGGATGATGAGTTCAAAGCCAGCCTCAGCAGAAGAAAGGCGCTAAACAATTCAGTGAGACCCTGTCTCTAAATAAAATACAAAATAGGGCTGGGGATGTGGCTCAGTGGTTGAGTGCCCCTGAATTCAATCCCTGGTATCCTACCCCAAAGAAAAACCAAAAAAAAAAAAAAAAATCTAATGAAAAAATTTCAACAAATGGTGCAGAGAAAACTGTATAACCATATAAGCCTTTATAACCATATAAGTTTATGAGCCCAAACCTCACATTACACATAAAATTAATTCAAGATCAATAATAGTTATTAACCTGAAATTTAAAATAGAATAATTTTAGAAGAAAAATAAGAGAATGTTTTCATGGATTGGAAACATAAATATTTCTTAGAAAGGCACAGAAAAATAACTACAAAGTAAAAATAAATAGACTTTACTAAGATTAGAAATGTCTGTCATAAAGAGACTTCATTAATTTAAAGAAAAAATTAAGTCATAAGTAGGAATAAAGTATAGATCTAACAAATACCTGAATTTTATCACACGTGAATTTCTACAATTGAATTAAAAATAAATAGTCCAGTACAAATGTGTAAAACGTATAAAGGAAGGCACATAAATAGCCCATAATCATATGGAAAAGAACTACTGAAACCATTATTAGGTACATGCAAACTATGAGCATGATGAGATGCCAGCACATACCCACCAGAAGACCCAAAGTTAAAGAGAGTGACAAAACAAATTGAGGGATTCCTGGCAATTGCAACTCAAATGTACTCTTGGTGGAAAGGGGAAAAGATACACAATCTTTGGAGTTTGCCAGTTTCTTGTAAAATTAAGCATACACCTATCATATGACCAATTTTTTTTTAGGAATTTCCAAAGGATCACAAGAACATATTGTCACCAAAACACTTGAATAAATGTGTTTAAAGAAACTGTATTAATAACAGCCCCAAATTTGAAACAATTCCAGTGTCCATGCATAGGACAGTAGATAAACTCCAATGTATCCATGCCATGGCAAATCATTCACCAATACAAAAGAATGACTTCCAGAATGGCAATTATCAAGAATATAAGCAACAATAAGCATTGTCGAGGACATACGGGAAAAGGTACATTCATATATTACTGGTGGGACTGCAAATTGGTGCAACCACTTTGGAAAGCAGTATGGAGATTCCCTAGAAAACTTGGAATGGAAACCATTTGATCCAGCTATTTCACTCCTCAGTTTATACACAAAGGACTTAAAACCAGCATACTAGAGACATGCAGTCAATGTTCATAGCAGCTCAATTCACAATAGCTAAACTGTGGAAGCAACCAAAATGCCCTTCAATAAATGAATGGATAAAGAAACTGTGGTATGTATATATACACAGTGGAATATTACTCAGTGTTAAAAGAGAATAAAATTATGGCATTTTCAAATAAATGGGCAGAGTTGTAGAATATCACGCTAAGTGAAGTAAGCCAATCCTCCAAAACCAAAAACCAAATGTTTTCTCTACTAAGTGGATGCTGATCTATAATGGGGGTAGGGGCATGGGAAGAATGGAGAAATTTTGATTAGGAAAGGGGACGGTGGGGAAGGGAGGGGACTTGGGGACAGGAAAGATTGTGGAACTCGAGAGACATCATTACCCTAGGTACATGTATGACTGCATATATGGTGCAACTCTACATCACGTACAAACAGAGAAATAAAAAGTTGTGCTCCATTTGTATATAATGAATCAAAATGCATTCTGCTGTCATATATATCTAATTAGAACAAATAAATTAAAAAAGAATTACTTCCTGATATACATGTCAACATGGATGAATCTCAAAAAGAGAAGAAGTTTGACACAATGAATTTACATTATATTGTTGCATTAGTATAAAATTACAGAATTAGCAAAAGTAATGTATTGTCTAATATTGGCAGAACAATTGAATGTTTGTCAGGGGTTATTGCATATTGGGAAACCAAGGAGGAACATAGTGAAACTTTCTATAGTAATAATGTTGTATATCTTTATGGGAGTTTGGATTATACAAGTATAAGTGTTTCTCAAGTCTCAGTGAACATTTAATATTTGTGCATTTGTACCTCAAAAGAAAAACTACTGTTAACATGTTTGGCACTCGGTTAGTGATATGCAGGCTGCAAAATTTCATGGAAAATATATCAAGGTATTTAATTTACTTGAAATTCACCAAAATATTGATGGATAAATGGATATATAAAAGGATAGGTAGATGGAGAGGTTAGTAACAAATAGAGACTAAAAAACTTAATAGTAGAATCACTGTCACACAGCTGTACTTTCATATTCACTGCAGTACCTTTCACAATAGCCAAGATATGGAAATGACCAGTGTCATCAACTGATAGATGGACAGTGTATGTGGTACATGTACATGGTGAAACACCATTTAACCTGAAACAGAATGAAATACTGTCATTTGGACAACATGGATGGAACTGCAGATTGTTATGTTAAGTGATATATGCCAGGCACAGAAAGAAAACTCCCACAAGATATCACAGATATGTGATGTCTAAAAAGTTTGATCTCCTAAAAGTTGAAAGTAGAATGGTGGTTACCAGAGGCAAGAGAGAGAAGCGAGGATGGAGGGATGGGGAAGGTGGATCCATGTGTACTGTTAGAGTTAGGTTGGAGTAAGAAGGTCTGGAAAGCTATTGTATATTATGGTGACTATAGAAAACATTATGATGACTATAGAAAACATAAAATGTCAGAAAATACCTGAAAAAATACAATCTTTTCAGAAAATTCACTTTGACTTTTTTTTTTTGGTCAACCTTCCTTTTCCCTGTTTCAAACACCCCCGAGATGTTTCCTCCCAAATAGATTAATTCAACTTTTGCTAGACCTAAGTATTAGTGGAATAATACATTAATATTTTATTGTGTAAAACTTTTATTACCCAATTTCCATTGGTGAGTAATATCCCATAAGTAAATATATCACAATAGGATTATTCAATTACTCATCAATAGTTATTTCTGTTGTTCCAGTTCCTACTTATTATAAATAAATTTAGGCAGTGTAATGATCCCTAGTGTTTCTAATGTGCACGCAGAATTGAGAAGCACTGAACTATGTGATTATTAAGATTCTTTTCCATTAGAAAGCATAGCATTATGTCTATATAGGGGAAGATTCAAGTGAATATAATCAGATCTACATCTTCAGCCCTACCTCTGTGAAATAAATGTGTCACAAACAATACCTACCTAATTGGTGTGCACTTTATAATTAGAATGAAGTAAATTAATCAAAAAACAGGCTGAAGGCCTTGTCAAATTTTAATCAATTTTTAAGATATGGCTATTTAAAGTAAATGACACAAACTTAACATTATAAAAATTAATGGGAAGCTTGTATGTAGGAATACATTCACCACAGAGACTTCTGGGCAGCAGGACTGAAAACTTGGCTGAGAAAATTATTCTTTATTTTAGTCTGTTAACTTCAGCCTGCTCTTTAATTTGACTAGAAGTAATAACTACCAAAATAAAGTCCGCTGTCATGAATTAGAAAGAACAAGTCAGGTAAGATCACTTCAACAAAATTAGAAAGTAGCAATTGTGACCGTATTCAGTCAATGAGTGTCTGGACTTATAATGTCTGTTTTATTTTTTGTTATTATCACAGTAGTAAAATGAATCACATTTTCTTCAAACACAGAATAATTTGTCATCTTTAAAGACTCGTATTTTTTTTAATTACCTAAGGAAACACAAAAGAATCTGAAGAAATCTTTTAAATAAGTTAAAAAAATCCCTCCAAATACTACATATTTTTTAAACTTTTTTGTTCTAATTAGTTATATATAACAATAAAATGTATTTTGATACATCGTACATATATGGACTATAACTTCTCTTTCTCCTGGTTGTACATAATGTAGAATCATACTGGTCATGTAATCATATATGTACATAGGTAATAATATACAATTGATTCTACTGTCCTTCATATCCCCATAGCCCCTCCCCTCCCTTCACTCCTGCCTAATCCAAAGTACCTCTATTGTTCCCTAGGTCCTCCACTTAATAAGTGTGAATTAGCATTCATATCAGAGAAAACATCAGGCCTTTGTTTTTTTTTTTTTTTTGAAACTGACTGATTTCCCTTAGCATGATATTCTCCAGCTCCATTTACCAGCAAATGACATAATTTCATTGTTCTTTAAGGCTGAGTAATATTTCATTGTGCATATTTAGCACATTTTCTTTATCTACTCATTTGTTGAAGGGCATCTAAGTGGATTCCATAGTTTGGCTATTGTGAATTGAGCTGCTTATAATAATTTCAATATAGACAGAGGAGTGGGATAGTTGACTCAAATGGTGGTTCCATTCTAAGTCTTCTACGGAATCTCCACACTGCTTTAGTATGATAATTTTAATAACAGTATGAACATCTATTTAATTTACTTAAATTTGACCTGAGGCTGTTTCTATACCTTAAATCCCTACATATCAAACTGCCACCACATTTGGTATGTAAATAAGCCTCTAAAACCTAACTTTGGGTTATAACAGAAAGCTAGTCACAGGCAGCCTCTTTTCTGGACATGTTCAAATAAGGTAGTTGCCTTGCTCTCGACAGTTAGGGGTTTTCTCTTACCTCTGTGTCTGACCTATAAATTTGCTGTACACTCTGCTGGGAAGAACCCTCTGTATCTCTTTTGGGTTCTAAGTGGGGTCCAATTCAGGAATGATTTACTCAATAAACTTATATAAGTTGTCTAAAGTTTTTCTTTGAATATAACTAAGTCCAAAAAAGTCACATTTACAGAAAACACATTGATGAAAGGATCTACATAAAATTGGAAGGTAAGAGTACTTGTTTTGTTGATTGCTGGAGGAAAATTCATGGGACAGAAGGAGGAAGTATCTGATTACACGGGATAATTGTCAAGTTCCAGCTTTCATTTTAAAGCATGATTTTATTAGATTGCTTAGAACATTGCTAACAGTAACTAAATACAGAGACAATGAGAGTGTGCCATGAACTGAGAATTGGCAATTAACCAATTGTAATAACTGAACTCAAAGATTAAAAAGAAGAAGAAGTAGCAAAGTAAAATTCTGGAAGAATAATTAAAATTTCTTATCAATAATAAGAGATCATATAACCACACATTATTATGTTTCATAGAGGGAAAAAATATCCTAAGTCAGAATTTTGAGAATAGTTTCACATACTTGATGTTTACAGAGTTCACAACCTTGATGGGAACTAAATGTCATATAATTAGCCAGGATAACCTTTCCTTTAAAAGACAGAAATTCATAAAATTACCTATTAAGATTTAAAAAAAAAAAACTATTAATGGAGATAGATTTTAAAAAAGAAAAATTAGTTGAGATATCAATAACAAATTATAGTTTCCACATGCTTAAAAAGAATAAAAATGGTGAATGGAGTCATATTAATAATAGCTGTTTTAAGGATAAATAAATGCAACAAGGAGATTTATTGTTCATAACTCAGATTTGAAAAAATTAAAAACTGAGAATACCCACTGCTAAAGATAATCTGTGGAAGCAAGCACAGCGGTGCCCGTCTCTTGATGAGAGTACAAACTAAATGAGAGGCAACTTGGTGATGTGTATTGAAAATAAAATATTTATATATCCTTGGGGGAGATGTCAATGGAATTTTTTGTGTTTTGGGTGTTACCATGACATCCAAGCATGTTTCCATCTTCAAATTTTTTGGCCATGGCTTTACTTGAATACGTCAAATGAGAATGTTCAATTAATCGAGATTAGAACTCACAAAATAATATGCAAAGGATACATTTCATGAACATGATATGTAGTTTACCAATAATAGTTCATGGGTTGCTGAAAAAAGTGAGAGTGATAATGAATAAACAGACAATTGTGGTTTAAGGAAAGGAAATTTTTCTTTTTCTTTTTTTATCTTTAGGCCAATAACTAAGAGTCTGAACTATCTTTACACATTATTGAAAGCATCTACCAGAGAATGTGGTTATGAGATTTTGATGCAGAGAAGAGCTAAGTGAAAATGTACCATCAATGCTTCTAACTTAAATGATTTCTTTCAACTTGAAGGTCACAAAACGATCTTGCTGTAAAAATAAACTCTCCCATGATTTGTGTATCTCCTGCAACTCAAAGATAAATTCTTTGATGAGAGTAAGATCCAAAGTAGATTAATATCTTTTGCTGAACTTCAAAGAAGTCAAGGTCTTCTGAGTTGATCTAAGTGAAAATTAACCAGCTTAGCAAATATAAATAGGTGACCTCAGCGGAGTCAAAACAAACGCTTACCATAGTGATTTTGACTTTGCAACTTGAACTGAAAAAAATTACCAAGTCCCTAGTTTTTATTTTATTCTGCAACACAAAACACTGTCTTAATAGCACTTCTAAATTACTTTAGAGTTTATAAAATCAGATTCTTAAAATAGATGCATAATATATACTAGAAGTATCAGTCCCCAGGGAAGAAAAAGACTTTGAAAAGATAAAAAATATTCTGCTGGAGTCAATAAATTGTATTTAGAGCAAGTGTAAAAACAAGAGAGAATCCAGTTGAATTAAGGGGAAAATTAGAATATATACAATCTCTATAAGATTTTTCTTTGAATAAACAGAATAAGAACTAACTTTTAAGGGATATAAAAGACTAAAAATAATACAATAGCCACAACAATGTCTGTGCTATGTTACAAAGTTTGAATCATCTTCAAAATATTATATTGACCCATCCTTATAGTATCCTTGTGAATTACATATCACTAAGCTTATGTTATAGTCGAGATAAATAAGAGTAGAAAGTATCTTGTCCAAGGCATCTGGTGTGCCTAAAATCAATGACCCAATCAAGAATGTTCATTTCTCATTTACCCTGTTAGGTTCTGGGTTCTCAAGGGCTTGATGGTACATGTATCTTCAGGCTCCTATTGCTGAAATTTCCCTTCTACTTCCTGTAGTGATTTCATAGTCCACAGTAGAGTGTGATGTTCTTGTATCTGATTGGACTCAGGGTTTGTACTGGGATTTTAGTGATTGTTTAACCTAAAAGAGGATTTTATATATGTTTATGCCTCCTGGCCATTTGTTAGGTCCCATTGGATTCACATCCATCCTACTTGATCAGCACTACCTTCAGCTATTCCACAGACACTGTTATAGATGAAGGTACCATGCATTATGCCAGATAGCCCTGCCTTCCTACATTTCCACTGTTAGAAAACTAAACATTGGGTTTAGTATGGGTTGGCCATACTTTTGTGAACTTTTCATTTATATTAATAGTCATCCCCTGAGAAGCTGCATCCAAAGCCAGGTAGATGCCTCTCTGACTTTCCATTCTCCAGTATATTCAATGGTTCTACCTGCTTGTGACTGCAGTTGCAGTTAGTTTTGCAATTGAATAATAAACAAGCTTATATTTATTGGGTGCTACAAATGTACCAGGTAATGTATTCTTCTTAAGCTTATCCAATTCCATAAATAAAATTACATAAGCTGCAATAGTATGTCCATTTCATAGATGAGGGAAAAGAGACAAAGAGAGGTGAAGTTTCTTACTGAAACAGGTCAGATAAATCTGGGATTTCAATCCAGTTATTCTAACTTAGGAGCATGATCTGTAAACTGTACAAATATACCTTTATGGAGCCTAGCTACATGATTTTGACAAACATTACCTTCCATCCATAGAGCTGAGTCTTTAAAGGAAGAGTGCTCATAGCACCAATACTCATTAGAAATCTTGGAAATTTCAAATTGAGATGAAAGGTCAAATGTCACAAAGGAAAATGCCAAAAACCTTAACCATGTCCATGTCCATGGCTATCCCTTCTCTGCTCAATCCAAAAACGAATCCAAATTCAGCTGTTCCTTTCTGTTCTCTGATGACTGCTTCGTGTGGCACTCATCATCAGATGATTAAAGGTGGCAGTAAAGTTATAGCACCCCAGGACATCACCTTGCACCTCTGACTCCAGTCCACATTCCTTTCATCACTTCTTTCCCATCCTTAAAACCTAGTTCCAATGTCACTGACTTCAGAAAGCCTTACCTGAGCCCCCAGATCTTCTGACTGTCTTTCCCATACAGGTTCATAACCACTGCTTGTCCCACCTTATCCTGCAATCAATGACATGAACCTGACAACTGTTTGGAATATTGCTCTGCTTAAGACAGCACAAGGTATCTAGTACTTTGTAGAACCTAAAAACCTTCTGAATTTGTGTAATGAGGATCTGTTAGT
Source organism: Marmota monax (assembly GCF_021218885.2). NCBI lineage: Eukaryota > Metazoa > Chordata > Mammalia > Rodentia > Sciuridae > Marmota > Marmota monax. The sequence continues at coordinate 1,754,769 of NW_026694256.1, read as the reverse complement.
ATATTTATTTTGGTATAATCCCCTCTTTGAAATGAGAAATGCAAAATCCTCAACTAATAAATTCTTAGCTATAAATAAAATTATAACGTCAATCTTGGAAAAAATTGCAAATGCTTTCCAGTCCCCAGTTCTCACATTTGTAAAAATGCAGTGAATCATGAGATTCTTATAAGGAATATAAAAGTTCCTTGTAAAATTGCATAATAAAATAAGCATTGAAATATTATTTTTATGATGTCATAATTTGCTTTTAAAAATAAAATAAGGAGGAATGCTTTCCCTGGCTGTGGTTTGGCATAGTTACACTGCAAAAAGCGAAGCAAATCACTCTTTCATCCATATTCTTCTCTATTCATTCTAAAAATGAGCCACAATAAGCCAGTAGAATCATGAAGAAGGAAAGGATGAAGGGGAAAATGACAAAGTCCTCTCCTCTATTAAATTGAGTGGCTTCTCCTACTCTTTTATTAATATTTTATTCCCTTATTCAAGTTTGATATAGTGCTACAGTTTCATAATCTTAGGATTCACTTTGAACACTGAGAATCTGATTTGCAATACTTCAAACATATCTTTCCCTTTTGTGACCATTAGCTGCGAATTTTGCAATGACTTACAAAGCCAAGACGTTTCACAGTCATTTTGATATGCCACTGAATTACTATTTGAACTACTAGAGGGGATTTCAGATGTTCAGAGATGACACACTGGTGATGAATTTTTTTCACAAACAAAAGAAGCTAGATTATATGTATCACATGAATCCCAGTACTAAATCATGAGGGAACCAGAGGTTAGGAGCCATATCAAATAATTAATTTATCCATGAAACTCTCTTATTTAAAATTTAATAAATCTTATTCTCCGAAATGGGATTGATTCTAGTCATTCCATTTATTACATAAACATATGGATTTTTATTAGTGTAGAGCTACTTTTTCTTCTCTTCTATCACCATAAAAATATAAAAATATTGTATATCTTACTGATTTCTGACTCCTATCTTACCAACATTAAAGGTTTTCTATGTACAATATGTGTTCCAATGTGATTCTTCAATGAAATAATAATAATTTAAAAAATGAACTCCAAATAACTATGGTTGTTTCTAGACATGGGGGAGACCAAGTGGTTACATTGGATGACGTAAAGAAGTTACAATGGATGAGGCAGAGCGATCCCTGTACAGGGTTGCAGATTTTAGAACAAGTCAGAAATATTTATTTCCTCACATGCAAAAGGAGAATGATTGGAAACTGCATTCCACCCATGGCAAATCTTCCCTGGATATACACACATGCACTTTCCCTGCCCCAAGGGTCCCTCTAAGATGTCTGGGGAATCAACTACATATTAAAGGAAAGGAAAGTATCTAGAAATGAATACAAGCTAACATCATGAAAGGGATAGTCCAGATACAGAAAGGATGTATGCAAAGCGTAGAGGACAGGAGAATGCTCAGGGATCCATTCCAAAGAACTGAATAGGATTTGAAAGTTTCATCAAGAAGGGTTTGTTTGCTGTGCTAATAACTTTGAATATATCTTTAAAAGCACCAGTGAAATTTATTATGATATCTCCCTCTCTTGCCTGGAGATTTCCCAGTTCCTGGTCTCTCTGTTATACAAAATGGAATATTACTCAGCAGTAAAAGAGAATCAAATCATGGCATTTGCAGGTAAATAGATGCAGTTGGGGAAGATAATGCTAAGTGAAGTTTAGCCAATCCCCCCAAATCAAATGGCAAATGTTTTCTCTGATATATGGTGACTAATAGTGAGACAGGGAGAAGGAGCATAGGAGGAATAGACGAACTCTAGATAGGGCAGAGGGGTGGGAGGGGAAGTGAGGGGGCAGGGGGTAGCAATGATGGAGGAATGTGATGGACATCATTATCCAAAATACATCTATGAAGACATGAATTGGTGTGAACATACTTTATATACAGAGATATAAAAAATTGTGTTCTATATGTGTAATAAGAATTGTGATGCATTCCACTGTCATGTATTTAAAAAATAAAAGTAATTAAAAATAAAATAAATAAAATATAAAAGTGCTGAAAAAGGAAATTAACTATGATAGAATGGTTGAAGTCATAGAAAATTTTAAATTATATTTTCACTTTCAAAGAAACTCTTTTTAAAAACAGGATTTTTTTTAATTTAAATTTATTTTAAATTGTAAAAGTGATCCAATACTGGGGTATAAAATTAACCAAAGATTATTTTGTTCTATTGTGTGCTATATTTTATTTTGAGACAGGGTCTCAATAAGTTATATAGGCCCTAAGATTTATGATCCTCTTGCCTCAGTTTCCCAAGTGGCTGGTATTACAGGAATGCACCACTTCACCAGCTTAATTGCATTTGTCAATTCTTCCTAAATTTCTCTTTTGGATGATATTACATACCTCAAACATATTAGGAAAAAGAAAATATATACTTTCCAGGAAAGTGCATTCTACACATACAATTACATAGTCTACAAGATAAACCCCTTTGAGTTCAGTCATTTTTTTAAAGACAGAGAGAGAGAGAGAGAGAGAGAGAGAGAGAGAGAGGATTTTAATATTTATTTATTTTTAGTTATCGGCGGACACAACATCTTTGTTTGTATGTGGTGCTGAGGATAGAACCCGGGCCGCACGCATGCCAGGTGAGCGCGCTACAGCTTGAGCCACATCCCCAGCCCCAGATATATATATATATATATATATATATATATATATATATATATATATACACACACACACACACACATATATGTGTGTGTGTATATATATATATATATATATATATGTATGTATGTATAATACTAAATGAAGTTTAGCCATACACACACACACACACACACATATATGACATTATATAGAAATTATATTTATGTCAAGGTGAGGTGTAAACTTTTGTGTGAGATTGGCAAATGATGACCGTGTTAGTGGCTAAGTAACAAAAATAGCTTTGAGTGACAATACTGCTGATAATGGAGTTGGGATTCAATGGAGAAGTTATAGTAACAGGGGTAAATTTACCCTCTAAGCATGTTTTTTTCATCCTTGGCTATGTAAATAACTCCTAGCTTATTAGTATGGATGCAATTGCTTCAAGGCCCAAGTCACTGGCAGAAATAAATGACTGCCCCCTTTATAATCATTAACAAAAGGGCACTGGAAAGGTGCAGAAACAGCTTAATGAGCTTGGGCTCAAAATTTAAATTTTTTATATTTCAATGTTTCATTTACCTAATTGCATTTGTCAATTCTTCCTAAATTTTATATTACAAATATACCCATGTAGAAAAATGCAACTGCACAACCTCCTAATATATCTTAAAATGTTTCTTTGTTTTGACCATACTTTCTTCTGAAATGATTTACTAGAATCAATCTGTCCAGCAAGATATCTGACATGGCCTATAATAATTTTTGAGTAGAACATATTTTTCCATAGAAGCAGATACTTTTGCAATTTTCTTAAACAGTATGATATATAAAATATAAAAATGTTTCTTCAGACTTGTGTATAATGTTATAAAATACAGAGTATTTTGAAAAGCCTTGATTTTCCTTTTTTAGTTCAGAAAGCCCCACTAGACTGTTTCCTAATGACGTATATAGCATGTCATATAAATATTTCACTTTGACTTTCTTATTAAATTTTACCTAAAACCCTTCATGACACAGATTTTTCTTTTGCCTTACTCAGATTTTTCTAAGGAATAAGTAAAAGATAATCTTCAAGCCAGAGCACCAAAAGAGATATTTTGTAAGAAAATGAAGTCACATTTTATCTTAATATGTCTGCACCTTGGTTACAAGTTTACTAAAAGATGCAGAATATAGGTCAGAATATGCATATTACCCATGTCCTATGTCTTATTTACAAAATGACCTCATGACTACTTTATGCTAATTCTTTAAATCAGAAAAGCAGAGCACACTATATAGTTTAAGAAGTGCATAAAATAGCATGAGTGGAAATCATCCAGTTCCAAATTAAAGGAACATGTTTTCCCATGCAAATTACCTTATGCCAAATGCCAGTCATTAATATTTCAGACATTCAGGAAGACAGCTGGAATAGCACTGGGACAAACACACACAGTACAACATAGAGTGCAAGTTATCAAAGACAGACTATCATTACCATAGTTAAAGTAAACACAATATGTTAAAGAACAACGTCTATATTTGATTGATAAAGATTATTATTCAAAATATGGTTGCATTCTTATATTCCAGAAAGTTTCCCAGAGATTAATGGGATATTGATTGCTTACAATTTTGCCAAAACCAGGTTATTAATAACTTTTAAGTCCAGAAATAAAGCCAGGAAAATTTTCTACCTGTCGCGACCACTCGCCGGCAAGGGAAAACACGACACAGGATTCTTCTTTCAGCAGTTTATTCAGGCCTTGATTCAAGTATCATCTTCTAGTGACCCCCGCCGAGCGCCCAAGCACAGCCTAATAAAGCCTCCTGCATAGCAATCCCAAGCTGCCACGTGGATCTCTCTCATAGGGTGGTAAGGGATTGCACGCCAACTCTCCAAAAAAGGAGTTGTTTATCACAGGCCACAGTGGAAGCCGGAGCCATCTTCTAATGGTGGCCACGGTCTATAAGAATGGCTTACCACAGTTCCCCCTTCTATTTTATATAACAATGCAGGCGAAAGTAGAGGTCCTATCCCACTGTGCAGAAGTGGCTGCAGTGTATGGTTCAGTCCTAAGGAGGGCCCTTCCCTAGACCTGGTCCCATATCAGCCGACGCCTTTTTTCGTAGGGCGGGGCGTGGACATCAAACCCGCATGCAATAGGACATGCTTTCCTTGAGGTCCGTTGAGTGATCACTCAAGTGCAGTGCTTTGCCTCGCATCCTGCATCGTGACGACGGTGAGAAGTAGGATAACACAAGTAGCCTGGTAGTAATGACAAAATTTAAGTTGGCAACACAATCCCTAAACCCCAGAGGAAGGTAAAGAGTCTGTAGCCGAGAAGAAAGACCAGTCCTGAAACCCATCTGCGTGCAATGGTAACAAGACCTGCAGAGTGCAAGGGCTATTCAGCACTGGGAGAGAATAAGGAAGAGGACATGCCAATCCCAGTGCAATGTGAAACTAACTTGGGGTGCAATGGCCCTGCCCAGAAATCACTGTTTAAGATGTGCAAGCCAGATTTGTGGAGAGATACCATTCTCTAGGGCTGCAAAAGCCTGGACGATCATAGCCTTTTCTTGGCTATGGTGAGCTCTTAGGCGACAGAGAAGCCACAAACAAAGCACAACACCGAAGCAACACATAGCACCAAAAATGCCCACTCCCACCCATTCCTTAAAAAAGGAAAAGGCAGAGGATAGCCAACTGGTGAATTGACCCAAAGTCACTGGTTCGACACGGGAGCTATTCAAAACAGCAATCTGAGTTGGTTGAGACTGGATCAAGTTTTCTGCTTCCATGGACCAGGTTCCGGATAGATACTCTCCGATGATGCGGGAGGCATTCCTGGAATCATTAAATCTGACAGAGGTTATACATAAATGTGCACGTTGATCAACACAACCCAAATGTACTAGGTCAGACAATTCCTCAACTTGAGCTTGAAGCAGATCTATCCTTTGATTAGCAGCCAGAATCCCAGATAAAATGTGTTGATTAATTTTACTTTGAGACTCAAGTATGGTGGAAGTTTGTTGAATAACCTGATTAATAGTGGCAGCAGTTTGTACCTGGCTGGTCATGGCTACTCCAGCTGTAACTGCTGCAGCAGCAGATACCGCCACAGCTGTCACTATAGCTGCCGTAATTCCAAAATCTCTACGGGCTCTAATCAGTTCAACAATAGGAAATGACTCTGGATCCGCAGTAACCGGGATCGGGACAAAAGTTGGAATTTTCATAACCACTGCCATAGGCCAGGATCCATTCCAACACTCAGACAAGTAACAGGTAATATTAGAGCAATTAAGCATCCTCTGTGATGTAACATTAGCCAAAAGGAACAGAAACGGAGATTGGAGACAGACTGCTGCAGAGGGTAACGTTGCATTACCTAATAGTGCATTGTGTGAAATAGATTTGAGTCTCCTACCCCACCCCGAGTCTTGGGTACTGCCAGAAACATTAAACAGCCAACTTTGGACTCCTCGTAATTGAGCCAAAGCGGAAATATCGGCTGTGGCCCCCTTTTCATTGGAAATCAACCATTGAAACCAGGACCAACCCGCTCCTATAGAGGAATTATTGTTGGAAGAATTATACAAGTATCTTTTAAGAGAGGGGGAAAGGGAGAAACCTTTAGCGACCTGATGCTTCTCCCAAGAGTGATCTTGACAAGGTGTAAACATAGGAGGGAAGCCATACTCAGGGGTGCAATAAGGAGAAGCCTTAAAATGAGTGGCATTAGAGGTCATATTAGAAGGAGACAGCGGGATAAGCACCTGGGAAGTAATGGCCAAAGTGGTTATATTTAACTCAGATGTATTTGTCGGGACTCTTCTTGTCAGGCGTTCTGGAACCCACACCGGCTCCGTCCGGTCCCGGCCCCCGGCGGCTCCGCTTTCTCCACAGCGTGAGCCTGCTCTGCAGCAGTGCAGGCAGGTCCTTCAGCCGCGGCCGCAGCGACCCCGGCGGCTGCTCGTGCTCCGGCTCGCGGGCGCTGGGACTGCGGCGCAGAGCGCTGTCCGCCGCCGCCACCGCTGCGGCCAGGGCCAGGTTCTCGCACGGCGGCTGTATCTTGACTGAGCCCACCGCCATCCTCATGCCCAGACTGCGGCCGCGGCCCCGGCAGCTTCTCTCAAAAACATCTGCAAAGTGCTCTGCTTTACCTTAAGTCCTTTTGAACGTAGCAACCCATCCAGGGCCAACAAAATTGGGCTTGAAGAAGCAACGCCCATAATGTTTTTAGAACTATAAAGAAAGTGAAAGTACAAAAATCCCCGCTCTCTTCCTTTTACAGGGGAGCATTCCGTTCTATGAATTCCCCGCTCTCTTCCTTTTACAGGGGAGAGTCCTTTTTCCCACTCTCTCTCTATTTACAGAGAGAGCGCCCCGCTATTTGCTTGCGGATTCCCACTTTACCTGGGAACTTACCGGTGCACCACCCTGACTGCTGAAAGTTCTGGATCCTGGGTTCGAGGAATATAATTCCCCGTCCTGGCCACCAATTGTCACGACCCCTCACCTGCAAGGGAAAACACGACACAGGATTCTTCTTTCAGCAGTTTATTCAGGCCTTGATTCAAGTATCATCTTCTAGTGACCCCCGCCGAGCGCCCAAGCACAGCCTAATAAAGCCTCCTGCATAGCAATCCCAAGCTGCCACGTGGATCTCTCTCATAGGGTGGTAAGGGATTGCGCGCCAACTCTCCAAAAAAGGAGTTGTTTATCACAGGCCACAGTGGAAGCCGGCGCCATCTTCTAATGGCGGCCACGGTCTATAAGAATGGCTTACCACATCTACCAACACTAATTAAGATAGAATTGCCTAATTTTTTTTAATCCAAGAGTTCTAAAAATTAGGAAAAATAAAAAGAGTGGAAAATGGGATGAAACAAGAGGATGACTCTGATGATAACTTCCATGTTTCAACAAACTCTTCTATCAGCACAACATATGAGGACCTACCCAAGAAAGTGATCAAGTTAACATCATGCTAACCCCTCTTTGTATTAGGGGAAAATGATCAACATGTGGGGAATGTTTTCTGTAGTCAACTAATCTTTTCTTCATTAATCAATTTGTTTCACTTGGATAAATATATGATGAAAACACCTAACAAAAATATATGATTCAAATGACCCCTTTAAGAGAGAACATCCAAATACATTTATGTTTTGATGAGACATAGACAGTACTGTCAATAGGTTTCCATGACTTGTACACTTCTATTATGAAATTCACATACTTAAGTTTATTTTTTTAAAAAAATAGCAGTTAAACAATTAAAATAAAAAGCACACATCAAAACAAATGTGTTCTTTTAAAACATTTTTCTTAAAACAGTAATTATAAGAAACAATAATTATAAAAAAGTTAAAGCCCCTCTTCATATGATGTAAGAGAAATACATTTTATAATTAAATGTATTATTAAGTTATTTCCATAAAAATTATTTTTGAATACATGATATTATATACAAATACTACACAAGAAATGTTTAAAAGAACAACTCTCTTGTAACAGTGTACTTATTAGCATAAATACTTATATGAAAGCCATGTATAGATATCTAAGGTTTGCTTTAAAATTGGAGTGGGTGGTTTTGTGTGTTCAGAAAAAAAAAAACATGAATTCATTGTGAGTTACAAGTTCAGACAAGGTGAAAGGCAATAATGTTATTTTCAAGATCCAAGAAAATCTATAACACTTGAAGATTACTTTTTCACAAGGTGAATAATTCCTGTTTGGTCTTTACAATTTCTCTAACACTTCAGAGGATGTGTGGGTCCACATTCCCTTATGGACAGTGTGATTTAGACACCTTGTAATTTTGACCTTTCTCCTAGAAACACATGTGAAGGACAGGCCTGAAGCCCGGTGAAGAATAATCTCATCTTATTTCAATCTGTAATGTCATCAAAGGTTAATTTGAAGAGTGATTTCATCTTAATTGCCTTTGTTGTTAAGCCAACAAAATGTTTTGGAGAATTTGTCTTAAAATACTTATGAAAAATCTAACTAAAAAAATCATAAAATAGTAAAGGTTAAAAACATCTATTTTTTCCACTAATTTTTTATACATGAAATATTTAAAATCATTAAAAATTGTATTCATTTACAAAAATTTCAAACAATCCATGAGTATACGAGGTAAATTTAGAATATTCTGCTTCATCATTGCCTAATACATTCCTTCTGCTTCTCAGAGAACATGTTTGAAAACCATCCCAGTCTTTCTCTTTCTCTGTGTGGTTATATACACTTTGATATGTACCATTGCATGAATATCCTTAACAAAAATGAGAATATATATATATATATATATATATATATATATACACACACACACAACATGTGTATATATATACACACATATATACATATATTGCTAATTTAAAAAAAACTGCCTTAAGGAAGAAGAAATCATGAATATATTTCCACATTTTCTCAAATCTATCTTGTTTTTATTGGATGGGTCCAGGATATTCGGTAGTGCAGATTTACCATTGTTTTACCAAACATTCCCCTATAGATAGTTACATGTGCTGCTTTTAAAACTTCTTCTCAAAATATGTCACCCTGAATATAACATTTTAATATGGAGCATAGGTGACATGTATATGAGCATTTCTGTAGTAGATTTTGAAATATTTTGGAAAGGATTTTTAATGAAAGTTTATATGTACTTAAAATTCAGTAATTATTCATGAATGGATCTCAAGAAAGGATTTATCAATTTACATTTCCATCAAAAAGTTGTGAAAATACAAATTCCTACTCATGTCTAATATTAGATATCATCAATCTTATAATTATTGCCAAAATATGTTAAAAATTATACTTACTGATGCAAAGATATTTGCTTTTACCTAACTTTCAGTGAGTCTAAACATTTTTGAAATACTTCATTTGTGTGGACTGCCATAAACTATCCATTTACACATTCTGACTGCTTTGCTCTTGAGTTGCTTAGAGATGCTATACAGATTTATAATAGTATTCACATATGAGTAATGATTTACTTAGTAAATATTTTGCAGATATTTATTCCAAATCTGTATCATACACTGCGCTTTTTATATTTCACTATGTTGATTCTCAATGTTATTATGCCAAATCATGAGTGTTTGCCTTTATATTTCCAAAATTTAAGTAAAAAGCCTACATGTCTCTAATTATAAAACTATTTTCTTTTTTTTAATAATGATTGGTTGTCAATGGATCTTTATTTTATTTATTTATATGCAGTGGTAAGAACCGAAACCCAGGACCTCACACATGCTAAGCAAGTGTTCTACTGCTGAGCAACAATCCTAGCCCCTAAAGCTATTTTCTTAAATTCCAATCTTGCCCTTCCAGGTTGTTTGACAGTTAAGCTACTTCAGCATCTTCAGTTTTTGGAGTAGCATTACCCAGGGGTTTAATATTATTTTTAATAAAATAGGAAGTTAACTTTTCCAAAAGCATTCATATATAATAGCTGATGTTTTCCTTTTTTGACCTTTTTTAGTCTGTTTAACCGCGTTTTAACTCATTTTTAAAATGTATTTACATTTCCTCCTTAATCATGTCCTTACTTCTGTCTTTATCCCCCAATTTTCTAGAATCAAAAGTTTCTGCACAATCAAGTAGCACTGCTAGTGAAAAAAGACATAGATTCAGGATCCATTGTCTTGAATTCAATCTCTGGGATGGAACATTAAGGAATTTACATGACCATAAAACTGGAATGAATATATCTGCTCAATTATATAAAAATATCTAAAATAATATAATTAGGTTTAGTTACTATTGCTATACAAACTGAAAATAGCTATTGATGTTTTTTCAAAAAGTCGAAATTAATATTTGGTATTACAAGTCTTTAAATGACAAGTGCTAAAAAGAAATGAGAGAAAAAAGCCAGCAATCATTTCAATATGCTGTTGCATCCCACCGCTGTGAGGAATCATTTATCATTCTGCAGCATGAGTAAACTTCTCATCCCGCTTCTACCAGGGGGCATTATTGGGCCCCCACAGTGAACATTAAAAGAAAGTCAAATTGCAGGACAGAGAATTAACAAAAGGAAATGAAAAAGAAAAAAAAAACCACATTGTTCTAATCATTCTTTGAGTTCTTATAATTATGAAGTTAAATCATTCCTTGAGGGTTATTGTGGTGTTAACTGCATAATGGAGAGGGGACAGCAGATTAGGATAAGATATGTTGTGATTTCTAAGCTTGTATAATAAGTTAATTTAGAAAAAAAATCAGCAAAGAAATTATTTCTTTCATGGAGAAACATCATTTGAGTTTAGTTCAGCAAATCAACAGCTGTTTATTAGGAGGAAAATGAACACTTTCCAAAGCAACCTGGAGCATATGTATAGCAATGAACACATGATGTTTTGGTAATTGCTAATAGGATTGGACTCTTCAGGAATACCTCTACAGGTATTCTCCTGATGCTTTTAGGTTGATCATTTGTTTTTGTGGTACAATAGATTTAACTCAGGGGTGCTCTACCACTAACTTATATCCCCAGTCCTTTTTATTTTGAGAAGTGGTCTAAATTACTCAGATTAACCTTGAATTTGTGATCCTCCTGCCTCGGCCTCTGGAGTCCCTGAGATTAGAAGCATGCATCATAGACTATGCCAGGCTCCCCTGCTGTTTATTAATTTATTGTTATTATTATTTAAATGAAATTTCTTTGGCATTGCTCATTATATTTAGGTTGACGTAATCTCATTTCAAATCCCACACTCATAATTCATTGGATTTAGTAACTGGTTCAAAAATAAACTATATTACTCTTTAAAATAATGAGTTCTTGTCTAAGTTCTGTGTGTTATCACCTTACTTTTTAAACTAATTTAATAAATAAATAATATTTACATTATCAACATTTGTATTTTTAAAATAATTTATTGAAGTGAAATTTAAAAAAAACTAACCATTTTGGAGAAAATAATTCAGAGTAATTAGGACATAATACTGATTGGCCACCTCCTCTGTCTAATGCCAAAACACTTCCATCATTGCATACTAAACCCCATATTCATTAAACAGCCCCTCATTCACTCCTTTTACTATTTCCTAGATGCTATCAATATTAATTCTGTCCCTATGGGATATATCCATTCTGGGTGTTCATATAAATGGAAACATACTATATGTGACTACATGATTAGCTTCTTTCATGAACTTAATATTTTGGATATTTACCCACATTGTGGTGGTATATCAGCATTTGTTTTCACTTTTATTTTGGAATATATATATATATATATATATATATATATATATAATGATATATATTATGATATATATATATATTCTATTATGTTCTATTATGAGTGTGCATATGTATTTGTTTTAATACCTGTTTTCAAAATATTTTTTGGTACATACCTATAGATGAAATTGCAATTAATATGGTAATTCTATGTTTAACTTTTTGAGAAACTGCCAAACTTCTCTTGAAAATGCAGAGGCTGAACCACTCCCACTAGAAATATATGAGGGTTCCAATTTCTACAACTCTTCTTATTTTCCTTCCCTTTTCTAAGTAATACCCATACTAGATGGCATTAAATGGCACCTTCTAATTGTCTTCCTTCTCTCTCATTTCCTTTTGTCAATTCTCTAGTCTTCAATGTACTTAAGCAAATTAGTCATTAAGGAAATGTAATAATATTGAGCATATTTTCATGCATTTATTTGTCATTTGCAAATCTTTGGAGACATGTCTATTCAACATTTGTATTATTAAGCCCCATGAATGGAAAGAATTTTTCTAAAATTTACTTTCTCTGTTATAATTCCTCAAATATCCATTCTAGTCTGCTAGAATACAGTGATTATTCTAAGGCCAAATAAAAGGCCATTGCTTTTCTATATTCTATGATATTTTACTTCAGAAGATATAGGCAAAATACTTCAAAAACACATAATTAGGAAACCTGGATGTGCCTTACCAATTGAGAAACACCCAACTAATTCTTCTGAAGCTATTCAGGAAATTGTATGCACCAAAACAAATTTCACCCTTTACTCCATGTGCTGAAATGTAAATGTAAATAAGAAATTTGTGTCATGTATGAATAGTAACAATAGCTGAGTGTCAACCAATGTAGCATAAAATTTAGCAAATAGCCTTTTATTTTCCTTGAATTTTAGTTGCCCTAAGGCAAGTCTCACTTTATAGTCAGAGCAGAACATTAGAAAAACAAATCTCAGTTCGTCTATCTTCAAATATCCCTAGAAAGTCAATACCAAATGGGTACATAGAAAAATTCCTCAGCCATTGTCTTAGTCCATTAGTAATATTATAAGAAAAATACTCCAGACTGTGTAGTTTGTAAATAATAAAAATTTATTTCATAGTTTTGGAGGTTCAGTAATCAAAAAATCAAGGCATATGTGAATTTGGTGTCCGATGAGGACCCAGTCTCTTTCCAAAAAGGTCCTTTGAATTCTCTGAGTTAACATGGTATAAAGACGAAAAGTGATGAACAATGTGTAGTTCATGGGAGAGAGATACAAGGGAAGAAAGGAGGTGGACACTCTCTGAGGCATCTTTATAAGGGCACTAATCACATTTATGAGTTCTCTGCTTCATAATCACCTCCCAAGGGTGCCACCTCAATACCATCACCTCAGCAGCTAAGGTGTTAATTTGGAAGGACATACACCTTCAAACCATAGTAACCCATAGTGAAGTGGTTGTCTTAAATATACGTTAAATAACATCAAAAATCTAAAACACATATCGATATATCAAACAGAAGTCTTTCACTCTGTTCTTTCTTCCCCCAAATTGCATTTCTATTATGTAGATATCTTCTAACCCTAAGTTAATTCAGTGACTCTTCTGAGGTCACTGATTGTACAATTATAACCTGTAATTACCTGTTTTTATTTTCTTTATTATAGATTTAATTACATGTAGAAACATAGATACCACAGACATTTTAAGAGTTTTGTTTCAACCATTTATTTATTCACTCCAAAATTTTTTTTAAATGTCTTACAAAGGCAAAGTGCCATTCTAGGAATGGAAGATTCAAAATAAATCCAAAACAATCCTATTCATTAAAAAGCACACAGTCTCCTGAAATATAGGAACAAGAGATTTATGGTATGATAAGTTTTAAGATCATCATGAACTCAATATGCTTTCAGAGGACAGAAAGAACAAATAGCTGAGGAAGACTCAAGAAATATTTTCAGAAAGAAGTGAATTTTTTTTTCAGAAAGAAGGAAAGCTAAAGACTTCTGTAACAGGAAAATCAGGCAAGTGGAACTTAAATTATCTTTATGAATATAATACCTTTCTTATCTAAGAATGTTTTACTTACTCTTTCTCATCAAATTCCAGAATGAGTAATCTCTCACTAATGTTGGCTATAATTCATCCAGAGATAAAACCTAAAGACCATCCCTTAAGTCATAGTTGCTCTTATTCTCACCAAATCCAAACTTTTTAATTAACTGAGGGAAAGTTTCCAGAATTTTCCTCAAGAAAAATCAGTACACATATTAAAAAAATAGTGTTTTGTATTGATATATTATAAATCGAAATAAAATTAATGATAATTATAGATTCCTAATGCAGTTATACAAAATTAAGTAGATCCACTGACTATAGAAATTTATTATGGATGAATTTCATATTTATAAGACAGGTAAGTATTACCAATAAAAGCTTAATTGGGTTCTAATATTAAGGCTTTTTAATAGAAATGAAATTTTAAAATTTCAGATTTATTCCTTTCAGAAATTAAACATTGTCATTGCTTTTTACCCTGGATTTGATCCGTATTATTCCTGAGAGTCTTTACAGAAAATTTATTTTTCTAAATGCTATTTTCAAGATATGAATTGACCTTGTTTAGTCACTATAGCTGACATACATACACATCTTCCTCTCTGAGAGGAAGTATTTCTCATAAGACGCTAACAGGCATTTTCCCCCTTAAAAACCACAATGTTAATATAAATACACACTCATACACACAAGAATTGCATCTCTTTTCTTCATCTATCTATTGAGAAGAAGAAAAAAGAAGGAGGAGGAGAAGGAGGAGAAGGAGGGGAAGAGAATGTGTCCAAGGGAAGAGCAGAGGAGGATTGATAAAGAATAGTAGGGAGATTGGATAATATTGAAGCATGTAATATGTATGTATGGAAATATCATAGTAAAATCCATTAATTTGTACAATTAATATGAATTAATAAGTATAACGAGAAAGGAATATAAAGTATAATTGTAACCATTAGCAGCCTCCGGTGTAAATAAAAATTATTTCTATTTAAGAATTTTTTCAAAACATTGAATAACTAATACCTGTAACCAGGCTTTGGGAATTCATGTATATTTGCATTTTGTCTTACCTCAAATTAATATCATAAATTTATGCCTACTACTTGCCCTACAGCACTTCCAGGGAAATTTGTTATTTGTTCCACTGGGAAACCTCAGTGGCTTTCTTAATCACTACCAAAGTACTCTACAGAGTAAATCGAAAATCGGAATACATATCTTTCTCAAAAGAAAGATCGACTCCTCCCAGAAAACTAAAACAAGCTCATATCAGTTTATAAATGCACATTATTTAATTTACATACCCCAAGTTGCCTAAGGCAATTATAAATATTAAATAAAATTTGAAAGGCTTGAGGTAAAAAAGGAAGAAAATAAAGGGAAATAGAATATATAGGAAATATATAATTAATATATAATTATTTTTCTTGTTTAGAACAAAAAGTAGTAAGTATATTAGGGTAACTATGATATGTAAAGCATATGACAAAAGCAATAAAGTGGAATAAAATACTGTTTTGTAAATACTGTTATTTTGTTTAACAGTAAAATGGGAAAAATAGTATCTACTAATATTATGTGAAAATTTAATGATATGATATGGATAAGCAATTTGTACCAGTGTGTGCCCATGGTAAAACCTCATTAATTGGTAAGTAATTTTAATGGCACATGAAACTATAGAGAAGAAACTTTATTGATAAATAATTTTAGGGGAGTAATTAAACTCTGGAGAAGAAAGTTTACCCACTATTACAGTAGTTGCATTTAATAACATGCATACACTACCTGACCAAGTTTTAAAGGCCAAGAATAAAATAAGAATTAAAACTCATCAATAGGAAGGGGTAGATTATGAGATATAGTTTATAAATCTGACAATGAAAGCAGAAAAGCCAGATTTTAATGAAAGAAAGGAAATAATTATGCTTTTATTCATATTTCATGAGAAGTAAAATCGTATTTTATAAGTTAAGAAGACATCTGTGCTCTCCTACCTTTGAAGAGATAAATATTATCTTAATGATGGATGGCTACTGTTAGTTTAGAAAGTAAACATAATATATGTGGGTGATATTTAAACATTGACAGATTTGCCTGGATAAAGACTTATCATGGTTTTATGGACTTCTACTGGCAGTCAAGGGAAAAGCTAGGTAAAGAATAAGGTATATAGGAAAACTTTCCAGAATAAAGCAGAGCCTAGTGATTAGCAAGTAGAAGTTCCTACAGCAAGGACAACCAATTATATAGAATAGTTGGTCAGCCCTGGAAGAAGATGTCTAATTAATAGTCAAGTTTATATTGCTGCCTAATGTTCTGTCATAATCTCAGGCCTTCAAGAAAAAGTCTGTCAAACTGTGTATTTTCATGGTGCTGCTGTAATAAATTATCACAAGTTTATTGGTTTTAAAGAACGCACTTTTAAAAGTTATAGCCATCAGAAGTCTGCAATGTCTTAGGGACTAAAATCAAGGTTGCTGACAAGGCTGGCTGTTTCTGAAGGATCTAGAGGAAAATCCAATCCTTGTGTCCTCTATTTCTAGAGACTGCTGGCTTTCTTTGGTTTATAATCACATCACTCTAATTTTTGTCTCCATCATCACATTGCCTATCACAAAGATCTTCCTGCATTTCTTTTAGAAGGACCATTGTACTTATATTAGGCCCATCTTGATTGCCCAGAATAATCTCTTCATCTCCGGGTCCTTAATTTATGGCATATGCAAAGTCCTATTTGCCATGTAAAGTAAAATATTCATAAATTCTAGAGATTAGGACGTGAATATCTTTTTATGGAAAGCATTATTCATCCACCCCTCTCCAATACACACACACACACACACACGCGCGCGCGCGCACACACACACACACACACACACACCTGCATTCTGCAATGCAGCAGAATGAGAATACCAGGGCCTAGTTGCTCTTGTCCACCTCACTTGTAGGATAGAAGATTCATGCATAAAAGAGAAGCTAAGAAAATCAGAAACTGATGTTTTTGTCCAAGGCTCTGCTAATAAAGTATCAGTGTCACTTCCAGAGAAGTGAGCTGATGACCTTGCTTCTAGCTCTAGAGTACCAACTCTGGGATTTGGCCCAGGGTAGAGGTAGGCTATACGAATAGACAGTCCCAAGTTCTCTCCAAAGTAACTATCTCTGCTTGGGCACAAGTGTGGAGCACGGAGAAGTTCAAGTCTAAGAGAATTCTCAAAAGGTATAGAAAATTTGGTATAACAATTAAGAAAAAGTTGGGATATTTATTAAAGTAAGAGCCTAACTGCAGATCAGTGAGTTTACCAGATATAACCAGGAAAAGACGGAACTAGGAGAAATACTTCTGGGAATGGAACATAACACAAACAGTGACCTCAAGAAATATTCCTTGCAAGGGGGTTCAAATTTAGTCTGATCAGACTGTGAAGCAATTTATGTACAAGGACACAGTTAAAAACAATATAGAATTATAGGATCCTAGTTGTTAGACTTGATACAATCTAGTATTAAGGTCACTAGAATATTAAGGATAAAGTCCCTAAACATTGCCAAATCTGTACCAGACTTTGGACCCTTACTGCAAAAAATTAGTGTCCATGTATAGGTTAGAAAGAAGAGTTCACAGATACTCACTTATGACATCAACTATAGATTTGAGATGTTATGGACTAAATTATGTCTCCTCAAAATTTATGTTGAAACCTAACCCCTAATGTAATTATATTTAGAGATAGAGACTTTACAGAAATTAAAATTAAATGAAGTCAGAAGAGGGAGGGTATAATGAAATATGATTGGTATCCTCATGAGAAGAAGAAGAGACACCAGGAATACACAGAGAAAAAAGGCCATATGAGAACACAATAATCAGGTGATCATTTGTAAGCCTAGGAGAAGGGCTTCAGAAGATATCAAATGTATTAACACCTTGATCAGAGACATCTAGCTGTTCAAAGTGCGAAGAAGTAACTTTTTGTTGTAAAAGACAGGTGACTTGTGGTAATTTTATTTTTCTAGCACTAGCAAAGTAATACATGGAAATTCCCACAACTATCCCTCAGTTTCGATAACTCACTAAAAATTATCACAAAAGATATATACATCCTACACTAGTAAATGTAATACATGTAACAATAATAGCACAGAAAGAGGTAAGAAGAAATAAAGTTATATAGAAGTAATGTTTCTGCATAGTACTGATTTTAGTAAATATGTGTCTAAAGTATATCTAATTAATTAAAAATGTGTATGAGTCTAAAGCAACCAATAATGATAATTACACAAAAATATA
Organism: Marmota monax; assembly: GCF_021218885.2. Classification (NCBI taxonomy): domain Eukaryota; kingdom Metazoa; phylum Chordata; class Mammalia; order Rodentia; family Sciuridae; genus Marmota; species Marmota monax. The sequence continues at coordinate 1,736,510 of NW_026694256.1, read as the reverse complement.
CTCCAAAATCCTTAAGATAACTAAAATATTATAAAACTTTCACAAGACATAAAAGAAAGCATAAATAAAGAATATAAGAGCAAAGAAGAAATGAGATATATAGAAAGTAAAATGTAATAGGCAGATATAAATCCAACTTTATTGATAATAAAATTAAAAGGATTAGACCATCTAATCAAAGACAAAGATTGTCAGACTGAATATTGAAAAGTTGGGATGCAACTTTATACTATCTAATGGAGACACAATTTAGATTGAACCCAAAGATTTAAAATAAAAGGCAAAAATAAATGAGTCATGAAAACAGAAGTTGTGATAACTAGGCTAATATCAGACAAAGTCAAACTGAAAAGTTATTAGAGAAAAACAGAGATGTATATTACTGAAACATACTTAATCTCTCAGAAATATATAATAAATACAATATATGTGTACTTAATAAAAGATCTATTGATCAATCTATCTATTGATCATATGCCTATTCTATGTCAGGAGAATAAATGACAAGAACCATATATTTACCTCAATAGATTCAGAAAACATTTAACTAAATCTGGCATTACACAATGATTAAAAAATACTGAATAGATTAGTAATGGAAAGGAAAGTCTTAAACCTGATAAAGGCATTTCCAAAAACCTTCAACTATCATTGTACAAATGGTGATCTACTACCTGTTTTCCCTTAAGGTCAGAGACAAGATAAGGAATGTTTTTTTCACTACTTCTGTTCAAAAACAGTTATATGGGCAAATTTCATGACCTATTGTACTATAGGCTCTAGCAAAGGCAATTAGTACAAAAAAATCATTCATATTGGAAAAAAACATTATTATTTGCAGATGACATGATGCCTATGGAATGTACAAATTGTTATGGTTCAGATATGAGGTGTCCCCCAAATGCTCTTGCATGAGACAATGCAAGAAAATTTAGAAGTGAAATTATTGGTTATGATTAGGTTATTAACCTAATCAGTGCATTGATCCACTTCAAGGGATTAATTGGGTAGAAACTGTAGGCAGGTGCCGCAGTCTGGCTGAGCACAAAATCACGAGCCACTCAAGCAGGAACAAACTTTACTTTTTGAAACTGCCACCAATGCCCCGTAAACTCCTGGGAAGATTGCCAATTGACACGCACGGCGTTCTCCCGGATCCCAAGAGGAAGTTCCTCCTCCGGAATTCCCTCCTACCGCACTTCCCCATCCAATGGGAACTCTCCAGGAGTCCCATAGCAGGCCGAGGTGAACAGCAGGAGTCCAATGTCCATATGAATGCAAATCTTAATATAATCATATCATCTCAATGGCTTGCTGGCTTCACCTTTCAACCAAAAATGCCATGCATCATATTACTTGGCTGTGGCTCTTAGCATCTCCCCACTTCTGTTTAATTAAGCAACAAGCAATGTGGCTAGGGACCATGCCTGTTAGGTTTGTCCAATTCAACATATGGTTCTTACCCATCATTGGATGAACTGACCTTTAGGCATCAGCCTCCTGTCTTAGGTTGATACCACTGCAAATGGATCATACCCATCACTGACTACCGGTCCAGCATTTAGCCATACTTGTGGATAGGCCTATGCACCAGTGGGGGGGGTGAGGTTCTTTGCCTCACCTCTGTTGGCCCCCAAAATTAGACCATCACTAGTAGAAGGGAGGAGGATACAGAAATGCCACAACACCAAGCCAATTGATGGCTCCTAGGAAAAATTGCATCACTGGTGACACATCAGCAAAGATACGCCAGCACTACCATAATTCGCTGCATCAACAGATAGATCACAATGCATACAAGTGATACATATTCCAGGCAAGTTCTGTAAGCAGTTCAAAGCAGAGGAATCTATCAATATGTCCATTTCCTCCCAAAATAAATCGACTCATTGATTGAGCATTACTTGTTGAGTTATTATTCATTGATGTATCAGTTTATACAGTTTGTTGTGATAATTATCGAAGAAGTTGTAGTTTGGTTTCATCTTTGTCTTCACCGGCACTGGGATGAAAATAGGAATTCTGACAATGATGCTAAAAAAAAAAATATGTAACATTTCAACAGGTACTAAAAAAACAATTTTCAGAACAATTTACATTACCCTGAACAGAATTATTAAATATAATGAAAAGGAAAGGTGAAAGTAAACAAACAGATCTGTTAACCTGCTTATTTGTACACATATTAAAACAATCCTCAACAGCTGTTTACCCAATTTAAATTAAACCATTAAAATCACGTGAATAATAAAAAAAAATTCGGATCCATTTATTCATGAGCGCTCCTCATATATGATATATGGACATACGCACATACAGACATACAACACAAAACAGAAGTGTGCACATGTAACATACAACACATAAGACAATAGTAAAGGCTGTGTAGATTTACCTAGGTGAAATCTCCATTGCAATGTTTAAAAGCTCCACAGTCAAAAAATAAAACTGATCATAAAAACATTAACCTAGGTCTGTATGAGCTCAAAATAAAATAGAACTTTATGATGTGGGAAAAAGGAATAATAAAATAGATATTGAAAAAAGCATCATGGTTAATCACTGTCGCAGATGTAAGAATAGCCAAGCTGGAGTTCTGGATATCAGCTGTTATGGATTTGAGGCAAATCATCTTCTTTTTGGTCTGTAGAAATTGTTTTGGTTAATCTCTCTGAAATCCAAATCAGCCGCTGTTCTCCCTGTGGAAACACACAAACAGAGCCCCGACTCCAGACAATCACTGGGTCAGGACCTTTCCATTGTCCTGTTAGAATATCCTTCCAAAGTACCTTAGGCTTATGTACATTTTTTGGATACAAATGTCTTTCCGCAGCACTAAGCCCTGATGAATCCAAATTTAAAAACTTTAGAGTAAAAAGGATTATTTTAAGTTTATCTTTGGGGGATATATATACCCCTTTCCAATTCCCTCCTTTTGTTTTAATAAGTGCATTTTAATAGTTTGATGAGCTCTTTCAACTATGTTTTGTACCTGTGGATTGTATGGAATTCCTGTTATGTGAGTAATGCCAAATGATGAGCAATATTGTTTAAGAGAGGTAGAAGCATAACCAGGACCATTATCTGTTTTTAACTGTTTTGGAACGCCCACAGTGGCAAAATTTTGTAAGCAATGAGCTATAACATCTTTAGTTTTTTCTCCGGCATGAAGGGAGCCCATCAAAAATCTGGAAGAAGTATCAACTGTAACATGCAAATATTTTAATTTTCCAAATTCTGGCAAGTGTGTGACGTCCATCTGCCAAATATGGTTAGGTATCAGTCCTCTAGGATTGACTCCAAGATTAACTTGTGGTAAAAATGTCACACAATTTTGACATTGTTTTATTATATGTCTGGCTTGTACTTTGGTTATTTTAAAACGCTTTTGTAAAGTATTAGCATTGACATGGAACCTTTTATGAAAATTTATAGCTTCTTCTATTGTGGAGAAAATATGTATGTCATGTTTAGATTTATCTGCTAATTCATTGCCCAAACTAAAGGCTCCAGGCAATCCTGTATGTGCACTGATATTTCCTATAAAGAATGGATCTTTTCTGTCCCAGATTAGGCTTTGTATAGTGGAAAACAAAGAGAAAACAGTAGAAGAAGGGGAAATCCTACCAGCATCTTCAAGGGATACTATAGCATTAACTACATACTGACTATCAGAAAATAAATTAAATACAGAATCTTTAAACATCATAAAAGCTTGTAATACTTCATTAAGCTCTACCTTTTGAGGTGATTGTTTGGGTACTAAAAATGTAAAAGTTTGATCAGGGGTAACTACTGCTGCTGTCCCATTATTTGACCCATCAGTGAATATATTTGGAGCATTCATGATAGGGGTTTTTTTTGTCATTTTTGGAAAAACTACAGGATGCTTAGACCAAAAAGACAACAAAGTATTAGATGGTAAATGATTATCAAATGAAACATTAGGTTTACACATGATTATTGCCCAAGTATTTAACTCATTAGCTAACTCATCAATTTGATCCATAGTATATGGAGTAATAATTTTATTGGGAGAAACCCAAACATTCCCTTTGCTGCTTTTATTCCTTTAAGTATTAATTGTCCTACAGCCTCAGGATATATAGTAAGAATAGTGTTAGGAGCATAAGATAAATGTATCCACAATAATGGACCTTCTTGCCAAAATACTCCTGTAGGAATATTTTTTGTTGGTAGTACAATAAATAATAAAGGCAAACTTATATCAATTCTATCCAAATGCATATTTTCCATGTATGTTTCAATGATTTTTAATGCCTTTCTTGCTTCAGGCATTAACATGCGGGGTGAATTTGGATCTGATGGACCTTTTAGGATATCAAATAAAGGTCCTAGCTCTCCTGTTGCTATGCTTAGATAAGGCCTTATCCAATTTATGTCTCCCAATAACTTTTGAAAGTCGTTAAGTGGTTGAGTTGATCTACTCGTATTTGAATTTTTGGTGGACGGACCATGGTTGAGGATAATAGAACTCCTAAATAATTAATTGGAAGATTTAATTGTACTTTATCTATTGCTATCTCTAGATTATAATTTTTTAATAAATTTGTAAGTGTGGCATAACATTCTAGCAATGTGTTTTTATCTTTATGTGCCAATAACACATCATCCATATAGTGAAATATTTGTAGTTCAGGATTTTGATTTCTAAGTGGCTGGATTGCTTTGTTAACATAAATTTGACACATAGTTGGACTATTAGCCATCCCTTGAGGGAGTACTTTCCATTCATATCTCTGATCAGGACCTTCATGATTTAGTGCAGGGATAGTAAATGCAAAATGTGGACTATCCTCAGGATTAATTGGAATTGAAAAAAAAAACAATATTTAATATCTATAGCTAAAACATACCAGGTTTTTGGCAAAGCAGACAATTGAGGAATCCCTGATTGAGCAGGTCCCATAATAACCATCTCATTATTAATGGCTCTTAAATCTTGCAATAATCTCCATTTACCAGATTTCTTTTTAATGACAAAAATGGGAGCATTATGGGGAGATACAAAAGGTTGTATATGTCCCTCCGCTAATTGTTGTTTGTCCAGTTCATGGGCTACTTGTATCTTTTCTTTAGTCAGGTGCCACTGAGGAACCCACACTGGTCTTTCTGATTTCCAAGTAATTTTGATTGTCTCAGTGGCCCTTTCTGAAAACCCAATCCATGTGTATTTATTTCTTGATCTATTTGAATTGGTGCTGTCATAACTTGTTCTTGTTCTCTTAATCTTTTTTCTTTCCTAAAGCCTTGTCTAGCCCTAGTAGTGAGCGCGTTAGGACTGATGTTATTTGTTAATGTCAAACCTAATTGATCTAGGACATCTCGTCCCCATAAATTTATAGGAAGATGATCTAATACATAGGGCTGTATAGTTCCTTCACATCCTTCAGGATCCTTCGAATCTAATACCATTGCACTTCTATGGGGATTAGCTGCCACTCCTAGGCCTCGAAGCGTTTGAGTGGCTTGTTGTAATGGCCAATGTTTTGGCCATTCTTGATGAGATATGATGCTAAGGTCAGCACCTGTGTCCAGTAGTCCATTAAATTCATGTCCTTGAATATTTAGTTTTAGCATGGGGCGAGAATCTAAATTTAAAGACAGCATAGCCCAATCTACACCTGTGGAGCCTAATCCCCTGGAACCTCTTTCTACAGTACGACTGGAAAATTTATCATGTAGGCTGGGTATTATTAATTACTGTGCTATTCTATCTCCTGGTGAAATTACTGATATACCCTTTGGAGAACTAGCTATAATTTTTATTTCACCTTCATAATCGGGATCAATTACCCCAGGACTTATCATAAGTCCTTTTAGTGTAGAAGAACTGTGTCCCAATAATAAGCCTACTGTTCCTTGGGGAAGAGGTCCTTTTACTCCTGTGGGAATGATTTGAACTCCCATCTCTGGAGTTAGTACTGCTCTGGCGGAGGTGCAGATGTCCAATCCTGCACTTCCTCTGGTTTGTCTAGTGAGGGATTTAATGGACAATGTGTCCTGGGCACTACCCTGATGGGGTTGCTGGGTTCCTCCAGTGCTCCGTGTATTTGTGGTTTTGGGCCCTGGAGCATTGGGCCCTCCAGTCCGTTTTTTGGCAATGGAGCCTGATGCCTTTCTCCACGATATCGTGGGTAAACACTTGGTCCTTGTCCGTGTTTTGATAACGGAATACCCTCTATGGTGGTTTGAGAATGCCATTCATTAGCCCAATGTCTCCCTCTACGGCATCATGGGCAAATACCCGCTATTCTATTCCTTTGATACCTAGCTTTGTTAAACCCTCCTCCTATGGGGCAACGCCTTTTAAAATGTCCTGTTTGATCACAATTATAGCATGTTTTTGGCCTGGCATCTAAAGCCTGTTGTACTGCTGCCAAGACTTGCCCTTGTTCATTAATGTGTCTACATAATTTAATATATGTGTTTAAATCTTCATGTCTCCATGGTCTAATGACCTCTCTGCAGCAACGATTTGCTTGGTCATAAGCCAGTTGTTTTATAAATGGCATTGCCTGTTCTGTATCCCCAAATATTCTAGAAGCTGTTTGAATAAGCCTATCTACAAATTCAGCGTAAGGTTCATTAGTTCCTTGTATTACCTTAGATAATTGTCCTTGTAAATCTCCATGCCCCTGTAAAGTTTTCCATGCCCTAACCACATCTACAGCAATTTGTGCGTATACACCAGGATCTTATTCAATTTGTTGCCGTTGACCCTCATAAGGTCCTTTTCCTAACAACATTTCTAGATTTCTTTGAGGGTAACCGGCTGCTGCGTTTCACCTAGCTGTCTCTGTGCAAAATCCTCATTGGCAACCTTCCATAACAAATATTGTCCTCCATTTAGCACAGATCAACACATGTTAGCCCAATCTGCTGGTGTCATGTCCAAGTTGGTAATAGATTCGACCATACTTATGGTAAAGGGTGCTTGCGGACCATAGGTTGTTATAGCCTCCTTTAATTGCTTCACTGTTTTAAAATCTAAAGCACAGTGAATTCATTGCCCTCCTGCCTGCTCAAGTACAGGGCATGCTAATCTTTGAGGTCCTGCCTCGGGATTCCGTCCATCAACTACGGGAGTTGAGGGCCGCTCAGCTGTAGATGGAGCTGTTGGTTGAATTACACCCTCTGGTGATAGAACGGAGTTAGTAGCAGCCTCCTGTTGTAACTCACCCCCCCCAATGGTTGTTTTTCCTCTAAGCTTTCTTCTTTTAAATTTTCCTCTGTCTGACCAGCTCGAGAGACCTTCTCTTTTGCTTGACCTAACATGATTTCTACCATAGTCTGGACCTCTAACAATTTACTTAACAGTCTTTCGGTTTGTTTTTTACTAGTTTCTAATCTACTATAAAGGTAACGCAACCCAATAAGATAGCATAAAACAAAACCGAAACAGAATGAAACAAAAATGGAACAAAAAATCGCTGTATCAATTTTCTCTTTCTCAGGGTCGAACAACTTCAAAACTTGAGCCAACCATTTTTCCCAGTTTGCCTGAGAAAATTCTAGGGATAGGCAGCTTGAAACAAAAACAAAATAAATCAAAACAAGAATACATTGTTTTTTGAAATGGTCACCCATTCTCTCGCCTTCCCTCAGGGGTGAGCAATTTTACTCACCTCCAAACTTCAGGAGTTCCCCATACGGGCCACCAATTGCCGCAGTCTGGCTGGGCACAAAATCACGAGCCACTCCAGCAGGAACAAACTTTATTTTTTGAAAGTGCCGCCAATGCCCCGTAAGCTCCCAGGAAGATTGCCGATTGACACATGCGGCGTTCTCCCAGATCCCAAGAGGAAGTTCCTCCTCCGGAATTGCCTCCTACCACACTTCCCCAACCAATGGGAACTCTCCAGGAGTCCCATAGCAGGCCAAGGTGAACAGCAGGAGTCCAATGTCCATATGAATGCAAATCTTAATATAATCATATCATCTCAATGGCTTGCTGGCTTCACCTTTCAACCAAAAATGCCATGCATCATATTACTTGGCTGTGGCTCTTAGCAGGCAGGTAGGCTGTGACTAGAGGAGGTGAGTCACTGAGGGTATGCCTTAGAGATTTATATTTTGTTTGTGGTAAGGAGAACTCTCTTTCTCTACTCTCTGGTGTGATGTCCTGAGCTATGTTCTTCTACCATGCTATGTTATTCCTTATTATGTTCTTCCTCATATCTGGCACAGAGCAATGGAGCTGACCATCTATGGATTGAGAATTCTGAAAACATAAGCTCCAAAAAACTTTTGTCCTCTAAAATTGTTTTCTCCCCCACTCAGGTATTTTGGTCATAGCAGTAATAAAAGTTGACTGATACAATGATGAATCCATTAAAAAACTATTCTAACTGATAAATTAAAAAAGGTAATATGACAGAAAAGATATATATATATATATATATGTATATATATATGTATGTATATGTATACACACACACACACACACACTCACCAATTGGACTTCATAAGAATTCAGAACAATTTCATTTACAAAAATACCAAAAGGAATAAACTACATAAGAATCAACTTTTTAAAAGAAGCATGAAACATACTTAAGACACTACAATATAGGGAATTGTGTCTCAGTGGTAGAGCACTTGCCTAGTATGTATGGGGCACTGGGTTTGATTCTCAGCACCACATATAAATAAGTAAAATAAAGGTCCATCACCAACTAAAAAATTAAACTGCAGTATATTTTTGAAAATAATTGAAGAGGATCTAAATATACAGAAAGACATGTTATGTTCATGGGTCAAAAGACAATATCATTAAGATGTTAATACTCTCCAAATTAATCTATGATTCAATATAATCCCAATGGTACTTGTTTGTTTTGCAGAAATGAAAAAGCTAAACATAAAAATCCATATGAAATTTCAAATGACCACAGAAATCCAAAACCACTTCTCAAAAGAGGAAAAAATCCAGGAAATTCATTCTAATTCCAATCTCACTACAAAGCTCTACTAGTGAAGGCTTAAGAGTAGACATAGAGGGAAATGCAGCAGAATAGAGTTCAGAAATAAACATTCACATGATGGCCAATTCATTTTCAATAAAAGTATGAAGATAATACAATGAGGAGAAAAGAAGCTTTTCAAGAAACAATGCTGGAAATTGGATGTCAAAATGAACAATAGTAAAATAAGAACTGTTACTCTCACCACCCACAAATATTAACTCAAAATGGGCCATAGATTAAATGTAAGAACAAAATTAAAGACTTCTTAGAAAAAAGTTATATGGGCAAATTTCATGAACTAGAGTGTGTCAAAGCACTCATGGTATATAACATTAAAACTAAAAATGACAAAATTAAAAAGTAGATCAATTGAACTTAATAAAAATCTAAGACATCTTGTTTTACAGAATTCTATCAAGACAGTAAAAACACAGTTTACAAAACTGGAAAAATGCTTTTGAGTTATGCACTTAATAAGATATTTGTATCTGAAATATACAATGAAATCTTAAACTCAATAATAAAAAGATAAATAATCCTTCCAAAAAAAGCAAAGATTTTAAGTAGACACTTCCCCCAGTGAAATTATCAAAGTGGCCAATAATCACATGAAAAGATGCTCAACATTATTAGTCATTAGATAAATGCAAATAAAATCACAATGAGTAGCTACTTCACATTCACTGGAGTAAATTTTATTAAGAAAAAATGATAAAAAGTATAGGTAAGAATGTGGAAAAATTTGAACTTGTATATACTTGTAGTAGGAATATAAATTGGTACCTCCACTTTTAAAAATAGTCTAAAAGTTCTTCCAAACTTTAGGTATAGTCTTATATTAGGTAGGCCATTAGATAGTCAGGTCTGGGATTTAAAGAAGTTTTATGAATTTTGGAGGAATTCAAATAAGAACTTAAAGTCCTGAGAATGGATGATATCACAAAAGGAATGTTGATAGATATATCAGTGTCATAGATAAAATATAAATAGATGTAGGTTGTGTATGTGGTAAGTGATAATGGTAAATATAACTTATGATGTACTATAAAATATGTTTAGAGGAATAATTCTTACCACTGAGTTGATCAGAAAACAATTTCTTGATATTTGGGATCAGTATCAGAAGTAGTTATTGCAGCTTATTGGATGAAAAAAGGAGACATCACAAAAATAAATATATAGTTTCAAAATGCTCTGAACAATAAGAGTTTATTGATTCAGTATTGATACCTTTCAGACTGACCTCTCCATAAGAAGGTGGATGGCACATGTTTCCCTGACCGTGGCTATAACCTATAACTAAAGCATTCTATTACAGTCAACCTCAATCTTTACACCAGGTCTACCATTATGGGCAGGGACTCTATTTCCCCAATACTGCATGCTGCTGTGGAAAATGTTGATTTCAGTTTCAGATTATCACACAACTGAAACCCCAAATCTTAGACGCCCAGACATGGTATTATGCCAAGGGAGGAGGTTCACTATATCTAAAAGAAGAAGCAAAACCAGGAAATGAGTGGGTTCTGAGAGAAATCAATTGTTCCATATACTTTTCTGTACCTATTATGGTTTGAATATGGGATTTTCCCCCCAGAAAAGCTTGTCCAGTGTTGTACAATGTTCACAGGTGTGACATTGTACATTTGAAATTATTAGATTATGACAACTATAACCTTATTGGTGGATGTATTTATTTGGTGGATTAATAATTTAATCAGATTACTGGATGAAAACTGGAGGCAGGTGGAGCATGACTAGAAGACGTAGGTCACTGAGGGCATGCCCTTTGGAATTATATTTTGTCCCTGGTTCTTCCTTTCCTCCTCTTCCTCCTCCTCCTCCTCCGTCTCCTCCTCTTTCTCTTTCTCTCTTTCTTCTTTTTCTTCTTTCTCTCTATCTCTCCCTCTCCCTCTCCCTCTCCCTCTCCTTCTTCCTCCTCTTCCCCACCCTCCTCTCTCCACTACACCCTCCTCCTTCAAGGCTGCCATGATATGAGAAGCTTTCTTCCACCATGATGCTCAGCCTCACTTGGGCCCAGAGCAATGGAGTTGGTCAACCATGGATTGACCTTCAGAAACTCTGAGCCCAAAATAAAGTTTTCCTCCTGTAAGTTGTTTTTGTCATGTATTTTGGTCACAGTGATATAAAGCTGACTAATCCATCTCAGTTTAAATTTCATACATTTTGCATGTATTACTGAGAAGTTCTCTTTTTTTCTAAAAGTGGAAAATAGTTTTCACATCTTTAACAATGAAAAGCATTGCTACAATCATAAGTACAGATAAATCAGTTTTCTCATGGGAATAGAGTAACTTGAAACTTCAGTTTTCTCAGTAAGTACAGAGCATTTTGGTATACATACCAAATATCAATTCCCCTAGACACTTTCTCAAGTAATTTTATCCATTATGCTGATAATGACAAAATCGTAAATTAAACTCTCTTTAGATAATGTTGAAGTTTTAACTTGATTGGAAAAGGATATCTCATTTGTTATTAGGTTAATATTATACTTGCTGAGATTAGCTGTCCTTGTTTTGGAAGCTCTGTACCTTTGAAAAAGTATAAATGAAGTGTTAAGTGTCATGTTTCATATTATTTGTCCTTTACACTTTACAGCATTTTCTAAAAACTCTTTTTTTCTTTTCTTTTTTTTTTTTTTTTTTTGTACCACGGAGTGAATTCGGGGGCACTCAACCACTGAACCACATACCCTGCCTTATTTTGTATTTTATTTAGAGACAGGGTCTCACTGAATGGCTTAGTGCCTCATAGTTGCTTAGGCTTGCTTTGAACTTGAGATCCTCTGGCCTCAGTCTCCCAGGCTGCTGGGATTACAGGCGTGTACCACCCAGCTCTAAAACTTATTGCACAATGCTTTGATTCAACATTATACTTTAAAATATTCCATTTTTAAATGAGGCATAGCAAATCAGATTATTCTCAATTTGTAATCACACTTCCCCTAAACCTAGACATAATAAGAAGTAAGCACTTTTGTCTTTTGCTAAAGTTCAGAAAATATTCACTTGCTTTGATCGATGTATCAGTTACGCCTATTCCTAACAATTCCAGTAGATGAATAAGGCTTGAGATTTGTAAATATTGGGTTTCTGGTTTCTGGGTCAATCAAATCATGAGCCCACACTGGATATGTGCACAGAAGGTATTTTTTTCAAATGTGAAAAGAAGGGAACATTCTGTCAATGGCATTTCAACACTCTGAATGTGCCCTAGAGTATAAGGAAAGCAGAATGTGTTACTTTTCTGGGGGAGTAACATCACTGTTAAAAGCAGCCTCTTTCCACACAGTGCCATTCCTCCCTTTTGTCCTATATGCATGAAACACTTTGTCCCTGGACTCACTATTATACCTACGAGGCATGTACTATTATTGCCCCCATTCTGCTTTCAAAAAGTTCTTAAGGTCATGCGGCTGGGGAATTGGACAAAGCCAGTATTTTACTCTGATCAGCCATATGACCTCACAGGGTAGATTTTTGAACATTGTACTAGGCAACCTCCTCGCAAAGTATTGGGTGAGAAAAGTTGCCAGAAACATTCTAAGCCAGGATATTTGATTTGGAATAATTCTCTGTCATTTCTCTTATGGATACACTTAAAGCAAGGAAAGGTAAATGGATACTTTTCCAGATACCAGCAAAATGACAAGCAAGCCAATATCACAGTACTTTTAAGGTCAAAATTATTTCTACAAGACCATACTTCTCACTGATCAAAAACACAACTGTATAACTTAAAAAAAATAACAATACTGTATGTATTTGGTGTATTAGGTATGTGCTCAGTATGCTGAAGAACACCAGGGTATAAGATTTCTTTCCTCTTCAATGATCTTTGGCCTATCTATATCTTGAGCCATAAGCAAACAGCTACATATGAATTTTATCAGATAATGTGCTCATATCCATAAGACATTTCCCCTGCACTTTTATTGACATATCTTAGCTTAATCCACATATTTGCTCAGGAAAAAATATGTGCAAATCCCTTAAAATAAAATTGTCTTGAAAATAACATTATTTGTAAGCATAACTTGACAGCACCACATTCATATCCCATTAAGGTGTCCGTTGTGCAATGTATTTCAAGATAGCCTTCAGGTTTATCTTTACATTTAAAAAATAAATGAAAATTCTGGGAGTTTGCTAGTACAGAAAAGCTATGAATGTGTAATAGTTCTGTATCTGTGGAATTTTTTCATCAGCCATATTTGGTTATGGGATCTATTTCTATTTCATTTGTGGTGTTGAATAAACCACTCCCCAAGACATTTGATTGCTGAATTAAAATCTGAGGAGGGAAAGAAATAAATTTCTACACTGTTTGTACAGCAATATATTCAGCAGCGTACTGTAAGACATTATGACTTAAAGTAGCTGTAGAATGCTAGCAACAAAGAATTTAGAGCAGACTCAGAGGGAACTCATAATCATAAAGTCATCCTTAGACAAGGATAATAAAAACACAGTTACAGTAAACAGACTGAGTCCTCAATAACACTTGATAAATCACAAGGTGAAAAATGGAAGAAAAAACAAACTAGAGACATCATTTGAGCAGGGTAGAGAGAAATTATCCAACAATGAGGTAATAGAAATGTCACAACACTGGAGCCAGGGTTCATTACAACTTCTCTCTGTGCCATTCATTTCCCTTAAAGGTCAAAGAATCTTTGAAAATGATGAAACACTATTTTCCTTTCCTTTGTTTTCTCTGTCTTCTTCTGTTGGTAATTATTTCTGTAAAATCCTTACCCGAGAACTGATTTGAAAGTTGTATTTTGTTGAAGATAATAGCAGCTCTTAGTTGAAGAAAAAAGCAAATATACTTTTTCCTGGAGCCAAACGTGATTCAAGCAAATATACTTTTTCCTGAAGCTAAAGGTGATTCAAGTATTCCTTAAAGTAATTCCATTGCAGTTAGAAAAGGAAAAGAAGCTTCAATCCCTAATAAATGGGATCATAGAAACACTGAGAAATTATCATGAGAAATATATTCTCTAATAATTCAAAGGCAGACATTCTCCATTGTTAAACCTTCTGGAAGGTAAAAAACAAACTACTGAGACTCCAGCTTTGTTTACAAATCTTGGTTGACCTTCTACTGCTAGTCCCAAAATCAGATGTCCCCAACCTTGGCAAATCAAGCAAGTTCATGCTTTTAATTTTAAGAAACTGTACTGTGTTTACCATATCTACCAGGGCCCCACAGTAAGCATAACTAATACACAGCATGCACAATAATGAGAGAGTCCAGAAAAATTAGAACTGGGGTCAGGAGGCTTTCTAAGAATCAAAAGTGATCCAAGTAAAATGCCAGGACCTTGGATAAAAAGGTGAAGAAATTAATTCAAGTTTCTCTTTTATAATTAAAGAACCTAAACATTGACTTTAAAAAATTATTCATTTTGAGTGTTTGGTTAAATCTGTGCTGGATACTTATTTTATGACCTGTGATAGACTGCAAAGAAAACACCAAAAGTCACATAGAGCCAATAAAACTAGTGAGAGAGGTTAGATAGGTACTCAGTTGCCAAGACTATTGCTAGAAGCTCTAGACCATTTGATAGTCTTCTTGATTAATCACTTTTAAGTCTCACAGGTAGAACCAGATTCCAAATTGGTCCATGTATTAGTTATGCATAGGCTAAGCTGCTATAAAAGAGACTCCAAATTATTGCAGTTCAAACAAGATACTTTTTTTTTTACCTTTTCATTCTTTATCACAAAATAATCCAGAGAAAGTGAGCAGCAAGAAGAACTTGCTGGGGTAAGCAAGAACATCCAGGGACTCGGGTCCTAGATGAAGGCCCTTTTTGTAAGGTACATTTCCCATCTTTTCTGTGTAAGTCTAACATTGCTGGCTGCTAGAAAGTGATCTGCATCACTTTCTAAAGGATGAGAAGAAGAAATGAAGGAAAATCCGTTCATTTGAGAGCTATAGGCTGACAAAAGTATCTATCACTTCTCTTTTACTCCAATTTCATTAGTCATAGGGGTTCTAAGTAGTTTTAAATCTGGAAAATCGTATCTGAAATTATGTAAGCTAATGCCTTAAAAATTCTAGGAGGGGTGTGTGTGTCTCTGTGTGTGTGTATGTGTGTGTGTGTGTGTGTGTGTGTCTGTGAGAGAGAGAGAGAGAGAGAGAGAGAGAGAGAGAGAGAGAGAGAGAGAGAGAGAACTCTTGTAATGTGGGGGAGGGAAAAGTAGAGAAAGAATACACTGAGCTTTTCTCCATCACATATTGTTTTCTGGTTATGGAAATGAAATACTAAGATTTAAAGTTTGTTCAACCAACATGCCTTGGAAAGAGATCTCATAATGCAATATTTTGCAATGGTGCAAATTTGCATGTGCCAATTTTGATGAGAATTAATTAGTTCAATGTTTTATTAATATAATACAGAATAATAAAATAGCAATGAAGAACAAATGAAGAACCATATTTTTGCATCCTTTCTGATTCCATTTTATGATTTAAGTGTTGTCAAAAATTTTTTGCCAATCATTTTTTTGTAAGTTCTTATCACTTATTAATTGGGGTTTTGTCATTTAATAAAATTAAACAGAATAAAAATGCTCATTGTTAAAGTAATTTTTATGCCTCCGAAGGTGTTTCTGAATGAGATAAGCATCTGAATCTGTAGACTGTAAATCAGCTTGTCTTCCCTAGAATGGGTGGGCCTCATCAGATCAGTTGAATATCTCATTAGAGGAAAAGCCCTGACCTTCTTAAGAGTAAGAGGGAGCTCCCTCTGTATGACTGGTTTGATCTGGGACACAGGCTTTCTCTTGACATCCAGAATTCAATTGAATAATCAGCTCTTGCTGGGTCTCACGTGTATGGGACTTCAAATTGGAACAGCATTATTGCTGGCCTTCTCACATTGAGACTTTTAACTGTAGCTATGTCATTAAGTCTGCAGGGTCTCTAGCTCTCAGACTACTTGGGACTTCTCAGCCTCTATAATCAAATGAACCAATTCCTTATTTTATAAAAACAAACAAATAACAATTAAAAACCCTCCTATTACTGATTATGTTTCTCCTAAGAAATCTAATATACCTTACATCTGATAACAAAAAAAAAATGAACAAGAAACTAATTATAAATTTGTTAAACCATTGAAATATGGATCTCATTGGTTGTAGTGGCAAAACTCATTAGCATAGATTGAAATTTATGAGTTCTTTAAATATATTGCATAGAAGACTTGTCAACAAAAAATGTTGCAAATATTTTCTCATACACTGTTCTTAACTTTATATTTTAAAAAATATCTTTTAATCTTAATGAAATTTTTAGACTGGTGTTTTGAGTCAGAAATTTGCCTAGACATTTATATGTATTTCATTACAGGTGGGTGTGAATGTGTATGTATTTGTATTAAATCTACAATCTTGTCATTTGATATCTATTTGTTCCATAAATTTCTTGCTACAGGTTTTTACCCGTTTAGTAGGTAGCTTCTTTGTAGATTAACTACCCATACTAAGTATCCTATTTCTGTCTCCTATTAACACTTTAACTATACATCTTGTTTTTAAAATGGGTTCTTTGGGCTTACAACTTGCTTCTTTAGCTATCACAGCCTACCTTAAAAAAGTATTATTATGTACATACTGCAAAGCCATTATGACAGTACATTTCCATTTTTCTTCTTGCATTCTTTTTTACTGTTGACATATATTACATTCAGATGTACTATAAACCCCAAGTTACTTTATTAGATATTTAAACAGTGAATTACATATGCTATTATTTTAATACACTTGATTTTTATAGCAGTTTTAGGTTTGCAGCAAAATTAAGAGGGAAACACAGAAAATTCCCATATATCTTCTATCCCCACACATATACAACCTCCCCAACAATCAGCAACCCCCAGCAGAGTGGTACATTTATTACAATTGGTAAATCTACACTGACACGTCATCACTCAAAGTCCATAACCTACACTGGGGATCACGTTTTATGTTGCATAGTCTTTGGATTTGACAATCATGGCAAGAATCCACCATTATAGATAGCATCCTACACAGTAACTTCACTGCCACAAAAATCATCTGTTCTCTGTTTACTCAACTCTGATCACTCTTAATCCATGGCAACTACCAAAATTTTTACTGTGTCTATAGCTTGCCTTTTACAGAATGTAATACAATTGAAATCACACAATATGTAGACTTTGCTTATTAATTTCTTTTGCTAATTTAAGGTCCCTCTAAGCCTTTTCATGGCTTGATAGCACTTCTTTATAGAACTGACTAGTATTTATTTATTTGGATGTAACACAGTTTATTTATCCATTCACCTACTAAAGATTATACTAGTTGCTTTCAAGTTTTGGCGATTATGAATGAAGTTGCTATATACATTCATGTATTGGTTTTTGTGTGGATAAGTTTTCAACTCATATGGATAAATGCAAAACACATGAATGCCACATCATTCAGTAGGAAGGTTTTGATGTGAAGAGTCTCCCAAAAGCACATGTGCAAGACAATGCAACAAAGTTTAGAGGTAAAATGATTAGGTTTTGAGACCCTTAAATTAATCAGTGCTTTAATCCCCTGACAAGGATTAACTGGATGTCAACTATAGGCTGGAAGGATGTGGCTGAAGGACTTGGATCATTGCAGGTATGCCTTTAGGATATATATTTTGTTTCAAGGGAGTAGAGCTGCTTCCAGTTAGCCATGTCCTGAGCTGGGCCATCTATAGACTGAGGCCTCTGGAACCATGCACAACAAATAAACCTTTCCTCCTCTAAATTACTCCTGTCAGATCTTTTGGTTACAGCAGTGAAAAGGCTGACTAAAATAGTTAATGCATATTAATTTTTAAATAAGCTGTCATCCTGTCTTCTACAGTTGTTGTACCATTTTGCATTCCCAAAAATGCAATGGGAGCTCCTATTGCTTTAAATCCTTCTCATCAATTGGTGTTATCAGAGTTTTGAACTTTCGCCACTCTGATAGGTATACTGTAATATCTCACTATTGTTTTAGTTTGCAAATCCCAAATGAAATATGACATTGAACACCTTTTCATATGCTTATTTCCATCTGTACATCGATCTAGTGAGATGTCTATTCAAATATTTGGGACATTTTTAAATGAGGTTGTTCATTTTTTTATTTTTGTGTTTTAAGAGTTCTTTATATATTTTGGATAAGTCTCTAATTAAAAATGTCTTTTGGAAATACTTGACCCACTTATGGTTTTCTTTTCATTCATTTGTCTTTCATGAGGCACAACTTTTTAATTTTAGTGAAATTGGTCATCAACTATTTTTTTCTGATGGATCATGTCTTTGGTATTGTATTTTAAAAGTCATTACTAAACCCAAGATCATCTAGGTTTTCTAGGATTTTTAAAATAATTTTGAATTTTAAACTTAAGTGTAACACATCTTGAGTTAACTTTTTTGAAGAATGAAAAACTCTTGTATATTCATTTGATTTTCTGTTTTACATGTGAATGTCTCCATTATATTTTAGTCAGTTTCATGACATTGTAATTTATACATAATTCACTATTCCAAGTATCCATTTAGTACCTAAATTTAGATGCTATCTAAATTCCCTTATCCCCAAATTGATGTTACTTAATTCCCTCAACCCCAAATTTTTCATATCTATTTGCAACAATTCTTTACACTGTAAACATGAATCCTGACAACAAGTAATCTCATTTCTGTTTTGATAGCCTGTCATTTCTAGGACTTCATATAGACTCATACAGTATTGAGGGTATTACTAATAGATTATTTTACCTGGCATAAGTTTTTGAGATTCATCCCTGCTATCATATATATCAATAATAATTTTCTTTCTGATTTCTGAATAATTTATTATACAATAAATATTTTTTCTATTTGATAGACATTTAGTTGTTTCCAATTTTTATATTGTTAAATAAAACTCTGTGCACTATCCATTGTGTGAATATGTTTTCTGTTCCTTTGAATAAATAACAAAGAGCAGATTGACTAGACCATATGACAAGTGTATGATTAACTCTACAGAAAACTGCCAACCTATTTTCCAAAATCACTGAACCATTTTGCATTTCCACTAAGAATATTTGAAAGTTCCATTATGTTTTATCACCTCACCAACAATTATTCTTGTCAGTCTTTTAAACTATGGCCAGGCTAGTTGGGATCTTTGTTACCTCAGTATGATTTAATTTGCATTTCTCCAGTGAATAATGATGCTAGGCATATTTTTATCTACTGATTTACCATATGATAATTTTTATGAAGTCCTGATTTAAATGTACTATTTATAATTGCACTTTTCTTATTGTGTTATGAGACATTTTATATTCTGATACAAGTATTTCATAAAATAAATGTTATGCAAGTGTATATTTTCAGCCTGTGTATTACAATTTAATGTGTATAACCATGACTTTTGAAAAAAAATTGTTTTGAATGATTCCAATGTATCAATTTTCTTTTATGATTTATGCATTTGTGCCTATATGAAAAAAAAAACTATAGATTTTCTCTTGTTTCTTAAGAAATTTTGTAGCATAATGCTTATATTTATATCTGATTCATTTAAAGTCAATTTCTATATGTGATATGAGGTAAAAGTTAGAAAACTGTTTTTATCACAAAACAAATTTCCAAGAATTGCAATATCATTTGATAAGAAGACTGTTCTTTTCCTATTCCATCACTGGCATTTATATGTTACCATTTGTATGTTGGCTTTTTCCTAAACTTAATTTTATTCAATTTATGTGTATGTCTATATTTATACAAAAACCATGGGATTTTTTTCTAAATTATTTCAATTACCTAAAACAATTTAATTTTCATATAATTTTCTTTCCAGGTTATCAATTTCCACAAAATATCTGCTGGAAGTTTTGTTAGAAATGCATTAAATATATAGATAATTTTGGAATGCACTTCTCATCCAATTAGTATTCAGTGTTCCAGTCCTAAAATATGGATACTTCTGTATTGTTTAAACTTTCTTTAAAAATTTTCAGTGATATATTATAGTTTTAGTACATAGGTATTATATATATTTTATACTTATCTCTAAGTATTCTTGATTTTTAATCCTGTTGTAAATAACACTGAATTTCAATTTCCCTTTCTGTACATAGTAATAATACAATATTTTGTTCTATTGATTCTATATTATATGAAATTATTAAACTCTTAGTTCCAATACCTTTTGTTATAGATTCCTTTAGATATTCTACATTGAATATCATGTTATACAAGGTATATAATTTGTTTTTCTTGACTTAATGCACTGTCTAGACCTTATGGTAAAATATTCACTGTACTTAATAAAATTAAACATCACTCCTGTTACTCATATTTTGCTGAGAGGTTTTATTATGATTAAATATTAAACTGTGTCTACTGTCTTTCCTATCTCTGCTGAAATGATCATGTTATTTCCTGTTTTAGTCTATTAATGTGATGATTTAAATTAGTTAAGATTTTTAATACTGCATTCCTGGGATAAATCTTACTTAATAATGATACATTTTCTGTTTTCCATTTTTAGACTTCGCAGACTACTATTTAAACACAAATTATTACAAATATGTTTATGAAAGAAATTTGATACATATTCTTGGCTTATAGTTTTCTTGGTCTGATTTTGGAAGCTGTGATGCTAACTATATAAAATGATCCTTGGTACTTTGTTATCTAAATGTACAGTGTCATAGCTTAATTGAGTCTAATTAATATTTACCATTCAATTATACTTAAAGTGCACATTCAAATCAATGCCATGTTCTTTTTTACTTCAGGGTCCCAACTAAGATGCTATATTATATTTAGTCATCACATCTCCTTAGATTCTTCGTGACTTTAAGTTTTTCAGAATTTATTTTTATAGTTTTGACTAATTACCAATCAGGCATTTTGTCAAATGTCTCTCAATTGGTGTTTGGGTGATATTTTATTTGCAAATAGACCTGGGTATTAGGTTTTGTGAGAAAGAACACATTTGTAGTAAAATTCCATTTGTGTTATATAAAATCAACAGTACATACTAACAACTTGATTTTTCAGTGATTTATTTGACCTTTAACACTTGACTGAAATACATTTTGTCAGTTTTTTTTTAACTGTAAAATTGTTTTTTCTTCCCTCCCTTTTCACTCACCTTATTCTTTGGTAGGGAGTTGTTCTCTGTAGTCCACACTTAAGTGTGAAGAGTAATGTGCCACTCCTCACGGAATAGATAGAGCGTTGTTTCTTAATTGATTATCCAGCATGCAAACACACTTAAATTTTGCCTTGCAGAAAATGTCAACCATCAAATGAAGACTCTTTTATTTTTAATTTTAACACAATGAATTCAGTGGTATCACAACCTTCCAGCTACTTTCTTTGAATATTATCTCCCAATTTTAGAATCTACTTTAATGCCCTTTAAAAATGTAAAGTACATAAAAGTAGTGATGCTTATTAGGTAATACAGCAGAAATTTCGTGAAATAAAGAACAACACAATGTGTTATAAATAAGGAGTGTTCCTGACTGGTGCAGTGAATAACCCCACGGTCATTTACTCAACAACCGCCAATGGATGTAATATGATCTTCCAACGGGACTTGTATTCAAATATATTCCTCTAGGTATTTCCAGTGGAAATTCAAATATGGAAAAGTGAGATTAACTGGTCATATTCTTATAAAAGACCTACTTTTCACTTAGATGTACATATGTACTTACATATGTAGTCAGCAATCCAAATTATCAATGCATTACCAAACCTGTATTTGCCTAATAGAGTATACCATAATTCCCACATGTTAAAATCTAAATGTCATATGGCAAAACATAAATTTAGAGGGGAAAAAAAGCAAAACTATAAATTGCACAATAGGTTTTATATGGGAAACTTAATTGAATTACAATTATTCAAACTAGAGAAAAATGGATTGCAAGGTAACTTAATATTGAATATGTCAAGTATAATTATGAGGAAAATGCTAATTCATTCTGCATACACCAAGAGAAAAAAAGAAATTAATTATTAAACTTGACAATGTCTTTTTCATCCTAATTTCCACCCCAAACTCATTCTTATCTTCTCCACAAGGATAATCAAGGATAATATAATTGAAACTATAAATAGGACATAGCATTTTAGGGTATGCATAATCTTTACAACATTGTAATTAAAATATATGTCTTCCATATGAACACAATAGCATGTAGTAAATCTCATGATGTTTTTCAAAAGAGGCAAACCTAGCCATTATAATTATTTTTCAACTAATGTCTTATATTTGGAAATGAAAAAAGACTAAAGACAATTAACATTTTAAAATACAGCAGATTTTTAGGGAAATGTAAAAAAATCTTTACAGAATGAATACTTTAAGAAGTGAAGAGAGAGATAATGAGAGAGAAGCCTGTTGAGAAACATACATCCTGCTTTTCCAATGCATACAGAAACTTTCTTTAAAATATAATTTTGTTTGTTGTCTTTTGATTTGTTTTTGCTTACTACCCATCTTGAAATTTCAGCTTCCACAAATTGTACATTTCTCATTGTCAGTCTGTCAACAAATCATCTGCAGCCTCAAGACTCTACTTTCTGTTTTTTTCTTTTAATATTCTCACTAATCTTGGACTTATACACTCACAGCTCTTTCTCCACTCTTATTCCAGAAGTTAAGAAGCCCTTTGCCCCATTACCTTGAATCATTCAGTAACCATAAATCACTCTGTAACCAAAGTCATGAATATGCACATGCACACACACACACACACACACACACACATTTAATTAAGATATCAAGAGCACAACAGGAAAGGAGACCTTATTGACATTGCACTTCTCTACTTCAAAATGTCACCTCTCCATAGCTTAATGTTTCCTGTCAGTTGTCTCTTGTATGTAAATAGTGCAGGCATGTAAATGTTTAAGATGCAGAATAAAAACAGATATTTTAAAATGTCATTTCTTGAAAATCTTAATAAAATATTACCTGAAAATTTGCCTTGGAATCCATCACATCATATGTGCAAGCATTGAAACTGAAAACCTTAAATTGCATCCAGGGTCAACATTCCTGCCTGTTTCTCCTCCCCACAGCAATGTGTGGCCTTGTAGTAAGTAGGCCTGCCCAATTCTCTGGCTCCCACTTGACATAAACTCTGATTTCTAGAATTGGTCTCCCTTCTGTTCTGCTCAATGATACAGAACTAAAATTAAGATTTGCTGGTAGTTCTTTCAAACACACCCTAAAACATATCAAAATTTTATTGGTAATAAATAAACAATGAGAGAGGTTTTCCTGCCGTTGAGTGTCAGTAGTAGATTAAAAGGTCACAACATTTAATACAAGGTACAATACCAGACTGCACAAGGTCCCACTCCACTTGAAGGTTGTTGATAGAAACACTGAAAGTGATGAGTCTATGCACATGGGCTACTTAAATTGTCTAAATTTCTGCCAGATTTCCGTTATACTGCCCCTTTCTTTGCTCTTTCAAATCACTTCTTTTCTCATACCAAGCCTAAGAATGAAAATGACAGAAAACTGGCACTATTATGTACCCTGCTGACCCAGTTGACTCTAATTAATTACCATAGTGCCTTTCAGCAAATATTTGGCTATAGCTGTTGTAATTAGGAATGCGATAGAAAAGCTTAATCTGGTTACTAATGTACAAAGTTATTTCTGTGACTTTTGAGCAATGGATTGTTGCACTGTTGACTGGACCTCATAAATTAGAAAAGTAGAGAAAAGCTCCTGATTACCTTGTTACAGAAAAGTATTGGAAACCACAGAATGGAGACACAGTAAGTCCATTAACATTCCCAGAGTGAACTGTGAAAGCATGTCATATTTGTTCAGCCCAAAAAGTGGAAGAAACTCTTATAGCTGCTGGATTTCAAAGTAACAGCTTCCACATAAAGCATTTTGGCGTGGAAAGTCCTACATATATTCACCATGTACTCATTTGTGATAAATTGAGTGTTTTCCTGATTCAGAATGACTGGCAATCTTACTAGAATTTTGACAGAAATTATTTTCTTTTCTCTATTATAAGTAAGTTCTGCATTATATCAGTTCTCTTAATGACTACTGTGAAATGACAAATGCTGAAAAGAAAAGAAAGATATTTACGTATTGTTAACTCAGCAGTGAAAGCAGTCAGACCCATATGGCAAAAGTATCAGAACTTAAATCCATCTTACAAAAGCCAAGCCAGATCTGCAGAGTAGGAATTGGAATATTTGATTACATATTCACATAAGCAATCAGCTAGTCAAAGAGAGTAAAATGGGACATGTCCTAACGTCCAGCAGCATTCTGTCTAGTTCGAAGGATGTGTTCCAGGACTTCGGTTTTGATAATCAAGCTGTTTGCCCTGTCCACATCACCTCTTCCCTGTCAATATGTAGGTTGAAAACACACCTGCTTAAATGCCCAAAGCATACTTCTGAGTGCCTGCACAATACAGCTAAGTGGGTTGAACACAACCCAACATAGACTCTTCCAAACACGTGCTTCAAATGCACTGAGAAGCATTTTTATGCAAAAATGACAGAAAACGTAATTGAAAAGAAAACCTCTAACAAAGCTATAGCCAGATGGTGTCTTTTATTGGGGGCCAGCTCATATTTTTGAGCCTTTGAAAATGTCACAGCTTATTGCTGCTCAATTCTAGAGTTACATCCTAAATTTAGGAAAAACTCTTCCCTCGGGAATATTATGATACCCTTCACATTTGTCTTATAATTTACCAATTTTTTGATTGTTCATTTAAATGCATGTTTAAAAAAAGAAGAAAGAAACTATGAAAAAATTAAAAGTAAAAATCAGAAGTAAAAGTTTACTGAGCATACCCGGATTTTGCTTTATGTATTTTCTATGCATTTAGATATGTATAATAAGGCATTTAAAGATGAACTTAAATTATATTTTTAAATATTCTTATTAAATAAAAAGCTACATTTTAATTGACTTCCATTAAATATGCATATATTTAGCATATATCCAAATTAATCATCTATATATTTGAGTAGTACTCCACTTTAAGGTTATCTGATAATGTATTTAATTAGGATGATATATACATATCATCCTATATATTATATATATAATATATATGTAGATATATATTCTTCAACTAAAGATGCTTCCATTTATTATTTGATTGTAGCTTCCAGAACTATGAAAAATAAATGCTTTATTTAAGCCACCCAATCTGTTATTTGTTAAGGAGCCCAAGCATACTAATACTCATATACGTTCTATCAATTTCTCTTTTATATCATCCATTCAGAAACTTTCTAACACAACAAGTAGAAACAGAGAGAAATATGACAATGCTTACAGAATGGATACACACTTTATAGGAAGAAATTGGCAAAACCCTAGCAGTACCATAGCAGTACTACATAGCTTTAGGTTCTAAAAAATAAAAATTATCTTATTCAGAAGTTTTCAGTAGCTATAGGCACAGTAATGAAGCAAGAGAGAAAATTAAGAAGGGATAGGATCTGTTGAAAACCCTTAAATAAAATGAGTAGATTCAAGGTACAACCCAGATAGATGTGCTTTTAACAAAACTCTCAAGTGGAGAAGTGGGACTTAGGATAAGGTAAATAAGGCACTTATTCCAACCACAAAATTTCAATGGGCATCAAAAAGTTTCCAATCAGCACAGATTTTTTTGTAATATTTCTAAGGTGAAAAAAAATTTTTCAATAAAGTCATATTGTGATCCTACATTTTCAACCCCTTGACTTATGGCCTCATTCTAACTCCAACCCTTATTCAAATAAAACTTTGTTCATAAAAATAGTTACAGAAACAGAAAAAAAAATCTTCAAATTCATACAGGGCCACAAAAACTTAGAATAGCTAAAGTAATCCTGAGATGAAAAAATAAAGCTACACACTGGACAATACCTGACTTAAATCATATTATAAAGCTATAGTAATCAAAACAAAATGGAACTGGCATAAAAGCAGGCCAATAGACCAATGGAACCAAACAGAGAACCCAGAAACAAATTATTGTATTAATGGTCAATTAATATTTGACAAGGATTTTAATAACACATAACAGAGAAGCTCCCATGTCTTCAATAAATGAGGCTAGGAAAATAAAAATACACATTCAGAAGAATGAAACTGGACCCTTATCTTCCTCCATATATAAAAATCAACTCAAAATGAATTAAAGACTGCTTGCCTTATGAAAAACTCAATTCATATAAAAGTAAACCCTCAAACTGAGTAACTACTAGAAGAAAGCTCAGGGGAAAGATTTCATATTGTTATGGGAAAAGATCTTTTGGTTAAGAGCTCAAAACACAGTAAAAAATAAACAAGTGAGATAATACCAAACTATGATATTTCTCCACACCAAATTAAACCATAAACAGAATGAAGAAACAATATGCAAAATGGGGGGAAATTATCTGAAACAATTCATCTGAAAATGAATTAATACTCAGAATATAAAAAGAACACAAAATATCAACAAGAAAATCAGAAAAATATATATTTTCCAATTTTAAAAGGGGCAAATGATTTTAATAAACATTTATCAAAAGATGATATATACAAGTGACCAACAAGTATATAAATAAATACTGAATATTACGAGTGATCAGGGAAATGCAAATCAAAAGCAGAAGATATAATCCTACTCCAGTGAGAATGGCTATCATCAAAAAGACAAAAAATAACAAATACTGGCCAGCACATAGAGAAAGAGGAACTCATATACACTATTGATAGAAGTGTAAGTTGATATTTATAATTATAATGGAAAACAGTATGGTGTCTCCTTGAGAAACAAAGAATTGAACTGTCCTATGATGCAACTATCCTGCTACCATGTACATAGCTAAAGGAAATTAAATCAACAAGTTAAAGAGTTGCCTGCAATTCTGTGTCCACTATTCACAAAAGCTTAGACATTAACTCAACCTAGGCATACATCAACAGATGAATGGATAAAGAAAACATGATGTATATACAGTGGAATACTATTTGGCCTTAAACATAATAGAATCTTGCCATTTGTGGTAATATTTATGGAACTTGAGGATATTATGTTAAGTGTAATAAACCAGGCACAGAAAGACAAGCCTCACCATTGTGCTTTATAAGTGAATGCTAAAAAAAGTTAATGTCATAGAAGTAAATGGTAAAATAGTGGTTACCAAAGTCTGTTAATTTGGGGAAGGGATAATATTGGCTAGTGAGTACAAAAGTACTTTCAGAAAAATAATGAAGTAATAATGCTCTCTAAAAGAGTAGATTATTGCTGACAATAATCTACTGTATATTTCATAATAACTAGAAAAGAAGACTTTGAATGATCTCAACTTAAAGAAACAGTAAATCATTGGTCTAAGGTTGTGGCTCAGTGGTAGAGAGCTTGCCTAGCATGTGTGAGGCACTGGGTTCAATTCTCAGCACCACATAAGAATAAATGAATAAAATAAACAACAAAAAGAAATTTTTTAAAAAAAGAAAAAGTAAATCTTTGAGGTGATGAATATGCTAATTACCCTAATTATATCATAATATATTGTATTAAAATATCACACTATACCTCATAAATATGTACAATAATAATATGTGTGAAAAATGTTAAAAAGTTGTTTTTTTTTAAATAAATGCCTTCTCTAGATACTGCTTGTTGGTAAAATTTTTACTTTTTAAAATATTGCATTATTTGAATGTAACGCAGTGTAGTTGTATAGAGATATTATTTGCATACATATATTTATATTTAAATATTCTGTTCTTGCCATTATGGAAAACTGATTCTCTTAAATATTGAAAATAAGACAAAGAAAAAAGAAGTAAGTAGGTGGAAGTAGAACAAGGCAATTGGACTGCATGTTATTCATATCAACCAGGGTTGAAACCTTGAGTCTGTAATCACCCAATCACCTGAAGGGGGTTCTGAAAACAATCACAGCAACCTACTCCTAGAAAATATTTGGCATGAAAAAATTCATTATCTTTCATGTACAAGTTAAACTAAGGAAGAAACTATTTAAAAGGTCTAGGGCAAAAGAGAAAAAAAATGTCATTTTTACTTTAGAAGAAAATCAATCTTTTGGAAACAATTTAGGACAGGAAATGAATTTTTAAAGTATCTGCCTTGAGTCCTCAAGGAAAATCTGGAATAAATGAGTTTATAAGCCAATATCAAAATATTATAATGAACAGTAGCTCAGATAAAGGCAATTAGCTAAGATGAAAGCTGAGATAAAAGAACACGTTAAGAAAGTGATTTTTAGATCACAAAAATTCAAAAAATTAATTGAAACCTACTGTAAAAAGAATTAAGGTCATAAATGATCCACAAAATTACCTTTTTAATGTGCAATACAATGACCAACTTTAAAAGTTCTTCCAGATTTCAGAATAAAAATAAAAGAGCAAAAGATATGGCAATCATGAGAATATAAAATAAGTGGGGGGAAAAGAAAAGAAAAATAAGCGAAAAATTAAGTAACTGAGTAATTTTTAATTTTTCAGAAAAAATGTGCATATATAATTTACACATATGGGCTAAAATTTTTGACTTAATTGTAATTTTAAGTGTTTCATAATGAAAACTGAACTTTTGACTGTGAAATGAAACAACTCTAAATAATTTTTTTAAAAAATAAAATATAACTACTATAATACTATCTTTCCCTAAGTCAATATAAGTTTCCCTTAGTCAACGTCATCATGTAAATTTAATGACATTTCAAACAAAACCTCAAAGAGAATATTCTGAAATAGTTAAGTGACTTAAAATTCTTTAAGAAGGAATGAACACATGAGGATGGCTAGCAATTAATTTGAGTAAAATAATGACACTTTTGATGAGTATTCGATGTATTTTGAAGTTGTAATGACAGTACACACAGGAATAAATTTTTAGATGGTTCGTCAATTTTTTAAAATGGGAAATAAATAGAATATATGCTCAAGTGGGGGATGGGGAAAAATAAAAGAACTTTGGATTGGGTAGAAGGGAGTGAGGGGAGGAGAGAGGGCATGGGGGTGAGAAGGACAGTGGAATGAGATGGACATTTAACAAATGTTTTGTAAGGAAATCATAAATACATTGTTATACGTTTCTTATGATTTAAACAAATTTATCAAGTTGAATTCTATTTTACAAAACATCCTTAAATCAATTGATTAAAAAAAAAAGAAAATGAAATAAGCAGCATGGAAAAACTACACAAAAATCAAATAACTACACAAAAATTAAATTTAGTTAATTCACAACCAAATGATACAACAAAGTCATGATACAACTCAAAAAAAGTACAATAAAAATATTTGCAAAAGATCAAAAGCCTATTTATGCACAGAATGAAGCCTTTTAAAACATATGTAAAATTTTTAAATGAAGAAAAAGAAAACCTGGAGAGTTTTTGTCCAATGGAATTATAAAAACCTTTTGGAAAAAAAACTAGAAAGTATAGAGACATTGTGTCCCCAGAGCAAAGCCCTCCAAATTGTATATTTGAGGAAGTATAGTCCTATGAGCATTTTCCATGCCTTATCTTGAAAACACTAAATCCTAAGACTTTGGACTCAAACTGGACCACCTTATATATAAGTATATCTCAAAAAAAAAAAAAAAAAGCATATGAAAACCAGGTGCAGTGACATAAGCCTGTAATCCCAGCAGCTTGGAATGGTGAAGCAGGTGGACTGTGAGTTCAAAGCCAGCCTCAGCAACTTAGCAAGACCCTGTCTCTAAATAAAAAATGAAAAGGGCTGGGGATGTGGCTCAGTGATTAAGTGCCACTGGGTTCAATGCCTGGTACCAAAAATAGACAAACAAAATATAAAGTAAAACAAAATAAAACTGTATGAGTCATTATTTATTTTTTAATTAAAAATAAAGTATTTGATTTTTTTATAGTTTGTTACTGTTTCATATAACAAGAGACCTATCACCTTTTTCTTTACCCAAACATCAATAATGATTTTTGGTGTAGGGAGGACAAATATGTAATAAAGTATTTGAGCTTATATCTTTACCCAAGAGAAGCATTTCATGTCATTCACATGAAAAAAAGTTTTTGCAATATCTTAAATTAGCTAAACCTAAGATATATGTATAAATCTGATACTCTCATTTTACATTACTATATTGCACTGCGATTCGGTAATATTTATTTCTAAATCTTTAGTGACACTGAGTTTTAGTAGAGAAAGTCAAACTCGAGAATCACAACTCCATTTCATAATGATTCAAATCGGAGATTCACTTTTGAAATTTAGCCTTCACAAATAGTCCAATCCTGAAAAATAATTCAGAAAATCATGTTCACTTGAGAAAATACAAAATAAATGCCACCATAAAAAACATGAATCAAAAGATAGAATATCATATCATGCTAAGTGAAATAAGCCAAAACGAAAAAGCCAAAGACAGAAAGTTTTCTGATAAGCAGATGCTGATTCACAATGGAGTGGAGGGTAGGGAAGAATAAAAGAACTTTGGATTGGGTAGAATAGAGTGAAGGGAGGGGAGGGGGTTTAAGGGGTGGGAAGGGGGGTGGAATGAGATGGACAGTATTACCCTACATACATGTATGATTACAGGACCAATGTGACTCTGCACCAATGTACAGCCAGAGGAATGAGAAGTTGTGCTGCATTTGTGTACAATGTATCAAAATGCATTCTTCAGTCATGTATAACTAATTAGAACAAATTAAAAAAAAGAAACAAAAGCACGTTTGCCTTGATCATGATACTACCACTTTGTACTTTACAGCTGCTTTCTTTTTCTCTTGAGATAAACAGAGAGAGATAAAAGAAAAAAGATTATCTCCAAAAAAGAGGAAAAAAATATATATTTTTATATATTTGGTGGGGACCTGTATGTTAGTATTAGTGTAAAGAAATTTTGTTTGGAAGAATGTTTCAGCTATGTGGTATAATGTCAACCTGAAGAGGTCAACTATTTGCCCATTAACTGAAGTGAGGATTTAGCTCTAAGTTATATGAATATAAATTTTGACTTCTTTCAATACTTTAAAACTCATTTTGCCTCCATATCCTTGGCAAGACAAATAACTTCAGATTATCATACTATACATGCAGTCAATTAAGCAAAATCATAATCAAAAGAAATGCTCAATACTTCACTTGATTCATTTATTCATCCTTGAAAATATATTCAGGATCTTTTAAGTCCCGTATAATTTTATAAGCTGTGGGGATGAAAACATAACCAATGAAGACAAAGTAGGAGCAATATACCCTGTCTATGGAGTTTATTTTCTAAGCAGATATGTAAGTTTGAGTATGTTGGGGGAACAGTGGAACAGAAGTAAAATGGATATGCATTAAGAATGAAAAAAAAAAAAAGAAAAAGAAAGCTGGAAAGGAGTATCAGGAGTGTTTTAGCAGGTTGCAGAGAGTAAAAGGTCATGTAGTAAAGGGAAGATGTCCCTGAGGAGGAAATCCTATGGGAAATATCTGGAATGGGTTGATGGAGCCAGGTCTGCAACTATTTGTGTGAGAATTTTGCAGGCATGGGGAAGAATAGATACAAAGGCTGGCAAAGGTATATCTGGATCCTAAAGTTTTTCTTAAGTGATTAAGCTAAGGGCAGAACGTTACAAGAGGAGATCACAGTAGTCAGTGTGGGGAGAACAGCACCAACTGCAAAGTGTGAACCGTGGGTAGTTCTTGGCTTTTATCCAGAAATGGGAATACTTCAAGTTTTCATAAGAGTTTAAGTGTATTATGTTCCATTCCAACTCTTTTTAAAAAATCTTTTAACAAAAATATTTCTGTGTAATAATATAACAATATACATTCTGTCTCTAGAATATGTTATCAACTTATATTAATCATTTCTTAACCTACTTACATGAAACTCTAATCAAGTATAAAAAAAAAGAAATTGGTAAATGTGTGCTTGTCATAGGCAAAATCTCCAAATATTATACGGTCATATAAAAATTACTGGAATAATTAGGGATATAGCTCAGGGGTAGAGATAATGCCTAG
Organism: Marmota monax; assembly: GCF_021218885.2. NCBI lineage: Eukaryota > Metazoa > Chordata > Mammalia > Rodentia > Sciuridae > Marmota > Marmota monax. The sequence goes on along the minus strand of NW_026694256.1, from coordinate 1,704,472 downwards.
CATGAACAAGGTCCTAGATTCCATCCTTAGTACTCCCCCAAATATATATTTGCTGCTGATGAGAAATACATCTAAATGACTGACATTACTTATAATTATGTTATCATCAATTGCTAGAGACAAGGTCATAAACTATTTAATTTTTTTCCAACATAACCTGCACATAGTCTGTGACTTTTTAAAATACTTTTTTAGATGTTAATGGACCTTAACTTTATTCATTTATTTATATGCAGTGCTGAGAATCAAACCCAGTGCCTCATACATGTTAGGCTAGCGCTCTAACACTGAGCCACAACTGGAGCCCCATATTTTCAATCCTTATTTTTGTTTACCACATATAATTTATATTGCCTTAACTATATACTCTTTTATAAAACTACAATTTGTAATGAAAATGTCATTTGGGCATTTTTTAAGTATAATTCATGATAACAAAACATCATTTATTTTATAATGATTCAAAAATTAAATTGTGGAAACTTCAGTTCCTACTTCATATCATTAAAATGCTTGAAAAATTTTTATATACATGAAATAGACTACAGTTTTAAATATAATATGTAAATATATATTTATATAACTATGACACTGTCTATTGAACTTATTCAATAGCCATTTTATGAGCACTCTAACCAGGCAGGAAAATTACTTGCTTTCACTAAAATATGGTCCTTCACTTTTCGTAAAATAAACTTTCCTTATTTTGACCATTTTGAAAAACACACAGTTAAAAAATATATCTCTCCAATTAAAAAAAATGGTGCAAGCGTATTGATGCATGACAACTAATAATGTGTTTAGGGTCAAAAAGGCAAGACATAGAGGAGCAGAAATAGCAGTGGTGATCTGCAGGTGTACCTCTATAAAGAGCAGAGGCTACTACTTCTTTTTTATGGTAGCTTTCACATAGAAATGCAAGTTTGTTTCGCCAAATCTTCCCAGTTATCAAAAATCCCAAATATCTGGGTTTTTAAAAACATATGTATTTTTTAGTTGGACACAACATCATTTTTTATTTTTTTATATATTTTTATGTGGTGCTGAGGTTCGAACCCAGGGCCTCAGAGATGCTAGGCGAGTGCTCTACCACTGAGCCACAGCTCCAGCCCCAAATATCTGTTTTGTTAGGTGCAATGTGCCAATTTTAAAATATGTGACTCAATTATTTTCAAAGTGTTGTGCAAGCTAAAACCATGCCTGCAAGTGAGGGTTTTAGCCAATTGGTAACCACATTGTGATATCTGCTCTAAAAAAGAAGTTTTCACATCCTTGTGATAAGATTTGCAGGAGTGTCTGGAAAACTGTTTTGAAGATTCAAAGACAAAATATGAAAACAAAAGTCAACTGAGGGAAATCTAAGAAAGCCTGCATTTGGGAATCAATATAAGAAAAATAATAGCAAAAGCAAAACACACAACAAAAACAACAACAAGAAAAAAAACAGGAAAAATCTGAAGATGAAATACTAAACATCTTGTTAGAAAATAGCAAATATTACTTGCAAAAAAAAAAATCAAATGGACCACAAAATTGTCATTGACAATTATGGAAACAGGATGACAAGAAACCAAAGCTTAATTTTTTTAGAAAAACCAGTTTTTTGTCTAAACTTGCAAACACAGCAAAAGCGTTCATTATTTTCAGCCAGGGGACTCAGAACTGTTACACAGTTTGACTAATTTTAAAGATTAAACTGTTAGACATTTTCTAACAACAAAAAGAGAATTTTATATGTGGTAAGACTAAACATTAAAATCTTCCCTTCTCCTCCGTATTTACTTAAACTTAATGCAATTCAAATTAAAATGGCAATTTAATGATGTGATTATGTTTGTATACAAAAATAAATAAGTGGAAATTCTGAGAAGGAAGTAGCTTTATCAGGAATGTAACGGGGGTGTAGAAGAGACACCTTATCAAAGTTCTGTTAGTCTTACACATAAATGTAAATGCTATAAATAGATAAATGCCTGGGGATGAGAGCATTACCAAAACAAAATAAACAAAAATATTAACAATGTGATAAATGTGTTATTCAAACTCGTCCATTGGCCAATATAGCTAAAGTAAATAATAGAAAATTAATTTTTGTAAAAAAAATGCATAAAAATTGGTCAAATCTTTAACTTTTTCCTCTTGTAAAATTTTTCTAATAATGTTAAAATGAAAAATAATTTTAGAAAAACATTATTTTATCTAAAATATGACATGTCTTTCTAAATTTCACAGCAAAACAGGAACCATAAGAAAATGGAATATAAAAATTAAAAACATTATGTTATGACTTTTTTACTGCAAATTGTTATTAAGCATTGGAAAATATGTTCCAAAGACTTGCTAAATTTTAGAAAGAATTTTTTTAAAATTAATAAGGCAAAAAAAAAAACTTTAAAAGAAAATATAAGATTTCAAAACATTTTGAGTATGAACTCTTATACTTTCGTTTTAATTTTTTTTAAAATTTTAATCTTAATTTGTTATATTTGACAACAGAATGCATTACAATCATATTACGCATATAGAGCACAATTTTTCATATCTGGTTGTACACAAAATACAGTCAAATCCTCATGTCTACATACTTATATTTGGGGTAATGATGACCATTGCATTCCACCTTCTTCCCTATCCCTATACTCCCTCACTTACACTCTCTCCTCTTTTCCCTTTTGCCCTATCTAGAGTTCATTTATGTCTCCCATCCCCCACCCTCCACAGTACATTATGGTTCAGCATCCTTAAATCAGAGAAATCATTCTGCATTTGGTTTTTTGGAATTGGCTAATTTCACTTAGCATTATATTTTCCAGCTCCATCCATTTACCTGCAAATGCCATGAATTTATTCTTTTTAATGCTGAATAATATTCCCTTGTGTATGTATGTATATATATATATATATATATATATATATATATATATATATATATATATATATATATATATTATCCATTTATCTACTGAAGGGCATCTATATTGGTTCCACAGTTTAGCCATTGTGAATTGTGCTGCTATAAACAATGATGCGGCTGTGTCTCTGTAGTATGCTGTTTTTAGGTCCTTTAACTATAGACTGAGGAGTGGAATAGCTGGGTCAAATGGTGGTTCCATTCCCAGTTTTCCAAGGATTCTCCATACTGTTTTTCATATTGGCTGCACCAATTTTCAGTCCCACTAGCAATGTATTTGTTTGCCTTTTCCCCAACATCCTCACCAACACTGATTGTTTGTATTCTTAATAGCTGCCATTCTGACTAGAGTGAGATGAAATCTTAGAGTAGCTTTGATTTGCATTTTTCTAATTGCTAGAGATGTTGAAAATTTTGTCATATATTTGTTGATTAATTGTATTTGTATATCTTCTTCTGAGAAGTTTTTGTTCAGTTTGTTGGCCCATTTATTGATTGGATGATGATGATGATGATGATGATGATGATGATGATGATGATTTGGTGTTAAGATTTTTGAGTTCTTTATCTATTCTAGAGATTAGTGCTCTATCTGACATGCTTGTGTTAAGAATTTGTTCCCAATTAGTAGGCTCTCTATTCACCTCACTGAGTGTTTCTTTTGCTGAGAAAAAGCTTTTTAGTTTGAATCCATCTCATTTATTGATTCTTGATATTAATTCTTGTGTTATAGGAGTCTTATTGAGAAAGTTGGGGCCTAATCTGACATGATGAAGTTTTGGGACTATTTTTTCTTCTAATAGACGCAGTGTCTCTGGTTTAATTTCTAGGTCCTTAATCCACTTTGAGTTGAATTTTGTGCATGGTGAGAGACAGGGGTTTAATTTCATTTTGTTGCATATGGATTTCCAATTTTCCTAGCACCATTTGTTGAATATGTAGTCATGCAGTCTAATGAAAAGTTATAGCACTGCATACTTTTGAAATGTTTATAATCTACTGTTTAAGATAGTGCAGTGGATGGAGATTGCACAAGAGCATGAGCAATCTTTATATAAGGATCAAACTCAGTGCCCTTCCATATTCCCTTCCAGGACTTTTTAAATATTATATTCTCCACCTTTTTAAGTGGTCGCATCCCTTCTCTCTGCTATATACTTCATTCTACATTAGAGGAAAGGAACAGCTCATCTTGTTAATGGGATAAAGAAAGGGTCCTTCTCCTTCATTTTCACCTGCCTGCTGTCATGTCCTCTAGGAGAGTCTGCTCTGCCTCTAATTAAGAGTATAATTACTAATAATGCTAAATAGGGAGTTTTATTCTATTTTAGCCAGAAGTCTAGATGCAGTCTACAATCAGAGTATTCAGTAATAATTCTGATTACTTAAATTCCCTATTTCAAATTTGTAAATTATTTCACAATAGGGACCAATCCCAAAGGAAAGCAGGATTATGATTAATTATCTGTATCTATAAATTTTGATATTATTAAAAATAGAAAAAAAGCTCTAGGTGCAATGGTGCATGCCAGTAATACCAGCAATTTGGGAGGTTGAGAATAGGATTGTGAGTTCAAAGCCAGTCTCAGCAACGGCAAGGTGCTAAGCAACTCAGTGAGACCCTGTCTCTAAATACAATACAAAATAGGGCTGGGGTTGTGGCTCAGTGGTTGAGTGTCTCTGAGTTCAATCCACAGTATTCCCCACCCCTCAAAAAAAGATAAAAGCCGAAAAGCAAAAAAAAAAAATACTATAAATATGAACAGTTTGGGAGATCATGTATGATCATGTATAATTTTATTATCTTCCTTATATTTTTTTGCATTTCACATATTTCCAATTAGTATCTATTTTGTATACTAATTCCTAAACAAAAATCATAATAATATTAAATCACTGAATGGAAGGCTTTCTGACTTTAAAAGAAAGGGAAATATAAGAAAATATATATCCTTTAAATATTTTGTATATCCTTAAATATTTTACATAACAAAAAATATAAAAATTAAATGTCAATAGCAAATTGGCAAAATATGTGATATTATATGTCAGATTAGAGATTATTATGCACATGATAGTTGCAAATTTATTAAAACTGATATGAAAAGAATCACTACACTTCTGTATATAAATGTGCAATGGACATGAACAAACTGTTCCACAAAGTAGGTTACAAGGAAGAAAAAACTGAACACAATATTAACTACTGCATTTTGAAGGATCTTAGAATCAGTATCAGTCAGGGGTCAAGCATGACATAACCTCATACATGAACTCATCATAGCTGTTCGTAATGTTATTACTTGGGGTTGAGTGTTCTGTTGCTAGTTCATGTGTGAATTTGCCATTTAATATAATTTCAAAAAGTTTACTCTCTGCTTCTGCAGAGAAATGTTATTGTTTACCCAGTCATGCTCAGAAGCAAAACAAGCAGGGAATCAAATTGAAGGAAGTACTAGTCATTGGAGGGAACGTTCCAGTCCATATCATCTCTCATCTCCCCATAGGCTGGTCTGGGTTGTTCTAACAGTAGTAATACATACCTAAGAGACAAATAAGAATTGCACAACTTCTCTCAAGGACTAAGCTACCAACTGGTACACTGTTACTTGCAGAACATTTTGTTAACTCAACCAAGTGACAAGGTCAAGGCAGACACAAGAGCTGGGGAAGTTCCTTCCCTTGATAGGAACAACTAAAATATCACACAGTAAGGAGTACATGAATGGAGAGCAATGGAGGATTGAGTATACCTTTGCAAGAAATGTGTTCAATATCACATGCCAGTATCACAAGAATAGAAAAAAAATATTGGCAAATCCTGTGAATAAATAAAAGAAGTCTCAGAGCTCTGAAAAATTGGAGGGACTAAGTTATGTGATTTGCCTGTTTTACAGGACTGTCATTAGGTCATCAAACATTGATTTGTAAGAAAATCCTAACTAAACAGAACCTGCATAACTTCCAGTGGATTGTGAGTCAACTAATGCAAACATGAGGCTGGAGGCTTCTCCCTCAGGGAGTTCCACCAGAATCTTGAGGAACCCCCAAATTATGTTATCAATGGTAACACTGCTAAAGAGTTCAGATTATGAGAACAGATTGTAAATTGTCTATGTCAAGACATCTATAGGAGTTCTTCCAATAAATATAAAAATATAAATTATTATGAAATCTTAAACTTCAACAAGTGCAAGAATCCCCAGGGAACTTCCCTAAGTCCTAGGGTTCAGAGGTGAGGATTGCAGTGTAGATATCTACATTTGGAAAAGTTATCAAAATCCTACTTATGAACCAGGAACCACACCTGGGAAAATATGTCCTAGATAGATTTCTCTCAAATTTGTTCTTAAAGTAACCAAGGTATAATGCTTTAATTATGATCACTTGATTATAAAGGCTGCAAGTACTATCAGTAGGGAATGTTTTTTTAAAGTATTTTGAAAAGGTTATCAAATATAAAAACTGACAGAAAAAAATACAAACAAATTTAGACTTATTTTTCACTTTCAGGGCAAAAGAAGTTTAGATAAAGAAAATATAGGTACTTTATATGTTTTATTAAAAATCATCTCTATCAATTATTTCAAAGTATAAGTCAGAGTGGGACACCCTATGGTAGTCCATGTAATTAGGATATACACTCATATACAGAAACTCTGGAAAAAGGGGCCTCCCTTCTGAAGATACTTGACAGTATTACGTATTCTCTAGATTTTTGAAATATTACCTAATTTTTAAAAATTAGTGGTTACTAAAGAATAAATCTAGAGACCTCTCAACACACACACACACACACACACACAAGGTTACTATGTGATATAATGGATAGGCTGATTATCATGATTATGGTAATCATTTCACAGCATATACACATATCAAATCATTACATTTACACCTTAAATATATATAATTTTTATTTGTCAGTCATACCTCAATAAAGCTGGAAAAAAATAGTAGTTACCAAAACCTCACATTTATTGGCAGAACTATGTGAAATTACTAAGAATTAATCATTTTGGACCTACAGAAACAGCAATTTCATATGGTTCAATTCAATAATGAGGGGAAAAATCATCTTAACCAGTCAAGTTTCTTGCTATTCCATATAATTAATATTTTCCTCTGAAGCTTGAAACAAAACAAAAAGGATTTGTTCAAGAATCACTTAGTCGTATTCTATCTTCAATCATTCACATAACTTACTTAATATCTAAATACACATTACAACTTAATATAAACTGCATTCAACACTGAAGACACAGAGAGTTGACAGATATAGTCTGTACAGAAACATGTTGGCTAGTGCCTTGGTGCTTTAAGTTTGATCTCTGCCATTTAATTTCCTACGTAGGTTTTACAGAGAAGATATTCAGCATTTCTTAGTATCTGGTTAGTATGTCACTACTAATGCTAGTAAGCTCTGATTCTGATTGTTTGCAGGCTATACAATTCTATTCTCATATTCTTTTCTTAATCGAGCCGACATGATGATTATCTGAGCTGCTGGTACTTCTCACTGTCCCTGGCTGAGCTCATGCTGTGGGACTAAGGGTTATTCCACTGCTAAACTGAGCCCCAGGATGAAAAAACTTAGATCCCAGTGCTCACTCACTTGCCTTTCTGTTTTGTCCAGTAGCATTGGATTTTTCTGGGAGCACTTTGGGTATTTTCTCTTAAAACACATACTTATATTGAAATATATCACTGTATCCCATAATTATGCACAATTAGCATATGTTAATCAAAGTCTTAAAAAATATTTAAGGGCCAAGATATTAACTACCATGATTTGATCCTAACAAATTTTATATATGTATCAAATGTTTGTGCTGTACCCTATAAATCGGTACAATTGAAAAATTTAAAAAATAAAAAAAAATGTCCTCAGTAAGTGTACTCACATTGACCACTCAGGACATGACTTCAAAAGACATATGAACACTAACTCTTAAACAAAGGGATTGGTCCATACCTACCATGTAAGGAATACCACAAACTGGGAAGATAAGATGGGTCTCCTGGTGAAGTGTCACAGGGAGACAGCACATGCTACTTCAGTGAGCATCCTGAAACAGTAGTTCACCAACTCAGCGAATCTGAGAACACCCAGAGATTGTTGAAGTACTGATTCTTGGGCCCTTCTAGTGTTTCCAACTTAGTAGGTTTGGGTAGACTGATAATTTGAATTTCGGTTTCTCTTGTGTAGGAACCACACCTAAGAATGTCCTGAAACTATGAAGGAAAAGAATTGACCATTTCCACACTGTAGCTACAAAGATTTTTACTTTTAACTGTCATTTTTATTACACATCATTTTCTTAAAATATTTTTTCTCGGTATATAAACAACTAAGTCAGTTACTTGGTACAATGAAATAAAATCAGTAGTGTTCAGTTTTGCATCAATAAAAAAGTATCTGAATTTGGGTTGTGTTTTATTTGGTTGTTATGAACCTTTCCAAAGATTGTTCTCTTATACTTAAAATTTAAGATTTTTGTGTTCTTTTTCTGTAAAAATTGGGAAAACGTGATACAATGTAAGTGCTAAACCATAACCAAATTTTACTATCTTAGTTTTATCTCAGGTATGCAGTATTGCATAATCCTTTTAGACATGGCAGAGGTAAGAGAATCAAATCATTCTGAAACAAAGCTAAAGCTCAACAAAATGAAGAGATGATTGAAGGATTGTTGAAAATGGGATATAAGACTAGTGATCAGATAACTGATAATGTAATTTCTCATTTTTGTTTTTAGATTGATAAGTTGAGGCAAAGCTTTACAGTTCATGAGCATGTTTTAATTCAGGTGTAAAACAATTATTTTCAAGAATGGTCTGACTTTAAATAACTTTAATAGGGTTTTATTCAGAATAAATATATTATTTTTAAATGTTATATAGACATATGTACTATAAGTTGGGAAGATCATTTCCAATGAACACATTAATAATAATTTTTCCAAAATGAGGCTGTGTCAGTGATGCAGGAAATCAACTTGCTGTGCTTTTGTCATTAAATGATGAGGTGGAATCTCTGATTTCTTAGTGGCTATAGGATCACTCTGTTCTAATGTATGAAATAAAAGCTGTGCTGTTATCAATTTCCAGAAGCAAAATTTATCAGTAGAATTTAGAAATTATGATTTTACCTCCTTGGTAGTTGGCACACTAAATGTATAAGGAAATGCAAAATGAGAAGGAAAAAGTAAAATTCCTTTGTTATTTTACAACTATAATAGTGAAAACTGAATAAGAAATGGGCCAAGTTCTGATTCTGGCTAGCTTGAACTCTAGCCTCTGCTCTTCAGGCACCTACTATAGGAAGTGTGTTAGAGAAAAACCTGATGCTAGGTAAAGTTAGATTCTCATTGGCCTGAGGCAGAGCTTCTACTTTCACAGCCACTTTCACAGGGGGAAGTTACACTGAAATATCAGATAGTTGTTATGGTCTGAGTTATAGGTTATAGATTTGAATATATAAATTAATTAAATAGTAAGTATAGCCATAGTGACTCCATATTTATGGTTCCCACTTCTTAAAAACTGTTATATAAGCTGTTTTTAAGAAGTATTTTTAAAATATTGTTTTTCTGAGCTTCATACACCTGCAAATGTACTTGAACCCAGGATGTACAACTACAACTATGCTTGAACCCAGGATGTGGTTGTCTGATTCTGCTCTGCTAACTGCTTTTCTCAGCCTAGTATCCTGCTTGCTTGCAATTCACAGATTCCACAGGATATGGTTTTCTTCCTTAAATATTGGAACCACAGACAGCCAGGCACACTTCTATCAGAAGGGTACTTGGGCTCTGGCAGAAGCGTCCCTGGCCAGGAAAAGGTAGATAAAATAAAATTCTTTGATTTGTTTCAAATTCGGACTCAATCTGTTTTCTGAGTGGTTGCCCCATAACAATAGTGAAGGACATACAGACTAAGTAAATAGGGAAAAGAAAAGGAAAGAATCAAAGAGAGTGAAAATCTTTAAATAGTTGTTAAGAACTGAAGTAAATAATGAAGTAAGTGAAGTAAACAATTATGGGGAAAATATAAAGGAAAAAAAATAAAAGGGGAGAGTCAAGGGATTCATCGCAATAGGATGAAAAATTTTAAGCATTTACTTAAAAATGGGATGAATGAAGCAGACATTGACAGGACAAAACAAGTATCTTAATGCAGCTCTCTCAGAGTAGACCAATGGGAACCTCTGGTGACTCCCCCAACATTTAAGGGACCTGAACAAATTTTTATTCACCCTAACTTGTAGGAATTCAGGAAACTGGGACTTTGAATCATTTAGGTGATAATCCCACAAGCAATATAATATTACATGAATTGACCTCCTACCAGAGATCTAAAAGTGTTCACATTTGAGAAGATATGCTGCTGGGATTCCTTGTCATGGGAGGCCCAAACACTTTTATACTAAATCCATAGGAGAAGCTGAAACAGGGGCTACTATTAAAGTGGGAGGATATAAAAATTCAAGAGTTGATATTAAGGTGAAATTTTGGTTGAGTACTGGAATATACAAACAGATTTTACATCAATTGGTAATACCTCCTTTTACTGAATATTTTGTGGGGTTGAAGATGATGATAAGGATGAATATATTATGTTGTATCTGATTAGAGAATGTTTCCTTTATGTATTATTGTAAAGATGAAGGCATGTAATTCTTCCCTTCAGGCCATATTAATTGCTATCTAAGAGGAAATCAATAAGATTGCCTGAGCCTACACAAGTCATTAATTTCAAAAAATACAGAAGATAAGTTGCAGTGCTGTTGTAAACAAATTATCAGTGGAATTGTCCATAGGGAGCATAGATGAAGATTATTGTAAAATCCTATGACTGCCACCCAGCCAGAATTACTGGGATTTCAGATGAGAAAAAGTACTCATTTTAGATACAAATAGTAGCTATACATTGTCCTTTTATTAACATCACTCATATGGTTGTAGGACATAAAATAATCTTGAAGACTGAAGTACCCATAGCATTATAAGTGATGTTAGAGGAATGCTCTAATAGAAAGGGTAGTGCCCAGAAGAGATCTAATTGAAAATCAAAATGGTTTTATAGAAAATTTCTACTGGAGAACATAAAAGATATCAATGAGTAAGGAGGTTCTTTTTCCCTAGGCTGACTTTGGAATCACCCATGAAGATTTGAAACTTTATTGTTACTTGAGTTCTGCTCATAAAATGGTCTTGATTGATCAGCAAAAAGCTTTTAAGACTTGTAGATCCAGCTCCAAAATGAATTAATGGCATCCTGTTAGGAAGGATCCCCTTCTGATTGAAGAAGTTAGAACAAATCAACCTGGTGGGCTGAACTAAATGCTATTTTCCCCTAAATTTAGTTGTTTTTTTTTTAAACCTATAAGTGTTAGCCAACAGTTTGGCCATATGGTCAGGTAAAGTAGCAATGGGAAGCTAGCTTATTGAAGAAATACTCTTATGGAGCATGGCTCTATAGAAATCATTATGGAAATTTGAGGTGTTTATTGAAGTAAGGTATGTTGATTTCCATTGTAAGAATCTGTAGAGAAGGTGGCCAGATTTGATGAGCAGCTACCCTGATATGTTTCAATTAGGTAGCTACCTGAGTCCATGAAACGAATGGGCACAGTGGTACTATAGAAATGCAGAGATGGATTGAATCTAGACATATTCTTATCATTCACTTAAAGACATAAAATACCAGTAAAAGTCTTCTATGTGACAATAGGATAAACAGAGATTACAAATAGTCATGGGAAAAACTTCCTGGATAAGACCCTGCACACAAATCTAAGTCAGACTAATGTCATTAGACCCATGAGGCTACAAATGTGTCCTAATAAGAATAAGCACTAACTCTGAACTGGCCTTTGCTTATCTACTAGAAGATGCAAATGCTCAGAGTATTACAAAATAATCAGAACAAAAGACACTGTACTAGTTTGAACCACAGATTGACACTTATTCAAACCATGAAATATGCTTTATAGCCCATAATATCCAATAATGAGCACAGGAATAACATCCTCAGAGGAGTGGTTTGATATTGAATTAGAATTGGGCAATTAAAGCCAGGATTGTGTAAAATGGGTCAATATAACATAAGCATTGAGGGCTGGTTTATACACCTTCACTAGGTGTGTGTTCTCTCTCAACATGGCATGAGGCTTGGATTGTGCTGGATACACTCCTCCACTTTTCTGTTGGGTCTAAGGAAGAAAGAGCAGGGAGGATGCTGGTAAGACTGTATAGTTCTTTCCCATATCAACTCAACTTTTTTTATTTCTCTTTATATTGTCTCATTTTCCCCCACCTGATATAGTGTTCCCAGAACCAGGATATCACTTGCAAGTGCAAAAGCAAGATGGTTCTTGCTTAAAGCAAAAAAGTATAACTATGCCTTTGAATGTTTGTATCAAAATTCCCAAGGTCCTGATGGGATAAATGCTGCTTCATCTCAGACAAATCAGGATTGACGATGAATACAAATATTCTGCCTACAAGCAAGATAGTCCACATGTTCTATATTCAAGAAACCCCACCATGTATGGCTAAAAGTGGAGTAGACTCACAGGGAGGTACTTAGCTAAACTAGTGTTGCTGCTGTCAGTTTAGACCAGTCCAGTGACTGATCCCAGTATGTCTTCCAAAGGGAAAAAGTGTGACTTTAACTAAATAGAGGTGAGAATAGAGGATTAAAAAAAATGCATGAGTGGATTATGCAATAACAGAAATTTACTAAAACATTAAACACTTTGAAAAAGGCTCAGAGTGAGACACTGCACAGTCTCTTATCTAAATTTATGCCAGATGTTCAAGAATGTGAAGCCATGTATTGTATTGAGCCACTCTTGTTTTTGAAATCAGACAAGATCACATGGAAACCTACCTTAGTATCCTTGCCTGGGAGATATTTTGTTCCTATGATATGATGATAAAGTGGACTAATTGCCAATGACAAAGGAGGATCCTAGCAATACATCAGGATCTTATAACTCTTGTTTCTCAGGTTCCATCTACTGTACTGTGTCTTGGTGGAACCTTTCCATTTTTGGTAAAATCAAAATATAGTGTATTTGATGGTCAAAATATAGTGAGATTGATGGTTAAGTTTGGATAACTGTGGCTATAATACCATATGAAAAGTTAAGCAGGGAAGGCAGTACTAATAGTAAGGAAGTGCAGGAGTACAATTTTAAATGAAGTCATCAGGGAAGCACTCATGGAGAAGTTATGAAGATGGCTAGGGAAAGACCATTCTACATCCAGAGTAAAGTATCTGTGGTCCTCAGGCAGGAGTTTGACCTGGGTGGTTTAAGGACAGGGAGAGAGAATGAGGGGAGGAGACAGAGGGGAGAATGAGGAAAATTTAGATTATGGCTGGCTGTAAATTCTACTGTGATATATTTGGCTTTTATTCTGAGCATGAGGAGATGGATTTGGGGCATGAGAGTAATAGGGTCTTACATCTTTTTAAATAATCTATCGGGCTTCCATCCTTAGAAGTCAGGAGAGAGACTATGTTAGCAAGCTCTTGCAATAATTCAAAGGAGAAACATTGGTAATTTGAGGATGATAATGGAAGAGGCTGGCGTAAGTGGTTGGATGGCAAAGGTGAACTGACAGGATTTGTTGACAGAGGTACTATGAAAATAGGAAAAGAAATAATTTGAAGATGATGATTAAGGTATTTGGCTTAAGGAACCAGAAGGATTGAGTTATCATTTCTTTAGTGATAGGGGAGAAGCAAGAGTGGGGAAAGTCTGGGTTTAGCTTGGAGCATATTAAAAATTGAAGAATCTTTTTTAGATATACAAGTTGAGATGTTGACTAAGGATTTGGATATTCAACAGAGAAGTCAGAAAATAAATCTAGGCCAGAAGAAGAAATATGGATGTCATCAGTATAGACATGATTTTTAAAGGCAAAAAAGAGAGAGAGATCATCAAGAGTGTCAGTGAAGAAGAAAATATGGGAGATCCAGATGTTTGAGGTCTGGGGAACTTCAGTATTTAGAGTGTGCAGTTGCAAAAAAAAAATAGCAAAAAGAAATGAAAAGGTATAGATTTTTCTCATTATTAATATTATTTTAATTGGCAAATACTAACTGTAAGTGAGGTGAGAGGAAATCATGGAAGTGCCCTGGAATCTCAAGGAAGGCTGGGTTTCAAGGAAGAGGAGTCATCAAGGGGAAAAACTGCTTCTCAGAGTGAGGTAAGATGACCACTTTGGTTACCAGCTCAATAATCTCCTCAACTAGAGCAATGATTAGAAAGCAATTCTGGGCTAGAATTACAGTTAACAATAGACACTTGCCTAGCATAATTGAGGCACTGGGTTCAATTCCTTGCACCACCACAACAATAAAAACAAACAAACAACAACAACAAAACTTTCCTAAAACAAAGGCAAACTTGAAAAGGTCAGACCTCATAAAATCAGTAACTTCAAAGCAATTTTTGAAGGTATACGTTTATGATCCTAATTCTGCATTTGACAAATTCTCAAATACTATTAGATGTGCAGCATAAGGCAAATAGAAATACAATTAATAAATCTCCTTTTGAAACTTATTTTATCTATTTCTTGAGTTACTAACTCTTGTACATACATTTGAATTAACTTCTTTTTTTCTTTTCTTTTCTTTTTTTTCCTTTTGGTACTGGGGATTGAACTCAGGGGCACTCAACCATGAGCCAGATCCCCAGCCCTATTTTGTATTTTAATTAGACACAGGGTCTCAGTGAGTTCCTTAATGCCACACTGTCGCTGAGGTTGCTTTTGAACTCTCGATACTCCTGCCTCAGCCTCCCAAGCCACTAGGATTACAGGTGTGCTCCCTTGTGCCTAAATTGAATTAACTTTTAATATTTTGGTACTGTTCCTCTAATGTTCTAATATCAAAACTTGCTCTGGAATTTTTACTTTAAAACTCCTTTTAGGATTATTTGATAAAGACTGAAATGGAGGGTTAGTGTAAAAACATTTATGTTGGTTTTAACATTTTATTAACTCCTAAGTCTTATTTAAACTATAAGAATGGCTTGTGTCCTTTATCACTAAAACAAGACATTTTATTTCAAAATACCATGATGTAGAACACAGCTCTATAATATGGTCATTAAAAATTTTCTGAGCTTTGCAAGTTATATGCTCTTCAATGTGTTCAGTTATTTCTACTCCAAATAACTCTCAGTTTCCTTGGACTGAGGGGTTTCCAAAGATGCAAAACTTCTCATGTTAATTACAGTTCCATCCCAGGCAAACCATCATAGTTATTTGGTCACTAAATACCCAAATTTCACTTCCTGTGTCTGTTTCCCCATCTGATTATATAACAGTTAAAAGCAAAGGCTCTGCATTCAGAAGACCTGGATTTATTCCTTACTTTGATGAGTGACCTGGACAAATTGCTTTACTCATAGGATTAAATGGAAGATATAAAAAATGTCAGGTCTGAGATATTTACATGGGTAATGAGTTGCAATGAGTTGCAATGATGCAACTTCTTTTCCATGAAGAAGTTAAGGCTACTTGTACTCCTAAGCCTTAAGCAACTTGTGAAAACATGAAACATAGAAAGCATGGAACTTCAATTAAATATGTGAAAGATCCCTACCTGAATTCATTAGTAACTGAAGTGTGGAACTCTTTTGGAATTGTGGGGACTGGGAGTGACAGAATGTTGTGGGAACAGTTGTTCATTTTAAAACACAAATCAAATTTTAGATTGGAGTGGGTCATACACAGTGTAAGATCTAATCAAGACTTGCGGGCATAAAATCAGGTCATTGAATAACCTCCTCATTTATATACAAAGAAACTGAAATCCAGAAAGATTAACATCAAACCAGTTAGCAACAAAGGGAAACTTCAAACTTCTCAGGGGCCAATCATGGCCTGTCATGGATTTTTTTTTTAAGTTGTCAATGGACCTTTATTGTATTTATTATTTGTGTATTTGTTTATTTATTTATATGTAGTGCTGAGAATTAAACCCAGTGCCTCATATATGCTAGGCAAGCACTCCAACACTGAGCTACACCCCAGTTCCAGTCAGGACTTCTTGATTTCCATATCCTTAGTGCCTTAAGAGTTCCTGACACATGATGTGTACCAAATAAGTGTATGTTTACTGACTGACTTACCGACTGACAGAATGAATGAATGTATGAATGATAGCAAAAGTCAAAACAAAGGTCTCTTTGTTCTCATTTGATACTTTTTTTGATTGATTGTTCTATCAATCCATTGATCCAGAGACTTTCTCACTATGGCTCTGACCTATTTCTCTCCAACCCCCTCTTGAGATTGCATACAGAACACAAAGCATAGAGTAAAAATGAACACATTTAACAGGGGATAGGTTTTCTACTATAAGCAGGAAGTGACACTGAAAGCATACATATTGATAAAAGTTGATGGATGAAAAAAAAATTCAAAGACGTTTGGGATGTATGGAGAAGAGGAACCTCCCACTGTGTTGATATACTTCTACAAACATCTCATGTGGCTGTTGGATTCATTTCATTTATCTAGTCCTCCATGAAGTCCTTAACTTAGATTTTTCTTTCTTTTTCAAGAAGGAAAGATTTCTTTATAAACCCCCTGTATGATTTTCATGGTGTGCAAAGACGTATTGATGGAAAACTAAATTCTTAAAGCAGTTCTGGGCCCTGGATAGAAGCCTACACTAGGAGCCAAAGGCAGCTTTATTCCTCAGCATGCCTAAATATACCTGTGTGGATTGAAAAAGTTGTCATTGAATTACTGTTCATGCAGAAGAGAGAAAATTAAATGGGAGGCTATTTAAAGAAAATTACAACTAATAGAAACATCAGATTTACAAAGTCACTGCTCTGCTTTAGAAAGCCTTTAGTGTCTCTTAAGTCTTAAAGCACAGACCCCCTAATGGATTTGGATATGTTTCAATTTTAATTTCCATATTCTTGCTGCTTTGCTAGAGGGATAGAGAAATGGTTATGTGTAAAAGTTGTTTTCTTATTCCTATAAATCATGACCCTAATATTCAGTGGTATAAATAAAACTAAGTAATCAGTAAAAGATTGTTTACAACACTCTATAATAATATCATTCTTGTCTATTGTAATAAAAAAGGGAAAAAAATGTTATGTTTAAACTTAATATGTTAAAGTAAGAAAATCAAAAGAGGCAATTTTTTCCCTTCATTTCATGAAACATCCTGAACCCTATGGTTTACTATGCCATAACCAACATTTTGTATACAGAGTGCTTTGAATATTTCAGGATAAATTGTTGTCAAGGTAAATGCAACCTATTTTTTGTCATTTTACTATTGATTCTATAAATAATATTCTACCAAATGACATGCAAATACCTATGTCCAAAAGACTGTTGTAAATTACCTTCAATGGCATGTATATTTCCAGTCAAAACCAACTGCTAAAGATTGAGAGCAATGCCAGTCACCTAAAAATATAGCTGATTTGTTTCAATTATTAGGAATTGGGGAGATGGCTACCATAGGAGACTCAGGGGAGCAGGCAAGGTGGTGAGTGGACTAGAGATGCAATATAGTAATGGAGCACACAAGATCTTTGGTCAGGAGAGATATTCCAATCCCATTTCCCACACTTTCTGGCTGTGTCACCTTGAACATGTGTCATTATTTCTCTGAGCCTCAGTTTCCTTGATAGAATTATTATGAATTGTAAACCAAGTAATAAATGGGAATCACTTAAAACTGTATTGCTATATAGAAAATATTCAATAAAAGTTAGGTCTTGGATTAGTGTTAATGCTTCGGCTACTGCTATCTTTTACAAATTAAATGCTTACAATATTTCCTCTACTAGCCCTGAAAAAAGATGTGGTCCGAAGTTTTCAAATTGGTGGGTTAAGTACTAAATTTCATTCGCAGTATGTGTCTTTGCCAGAATGTCTTTGGAAGTTTTATGACTGAAGGATTCAGATGGACTAAACCTGAAAAGTCATATCAAAAGGGGAAAATAAGGGCTGGGGTTGTGGCTCAGTGGCAGAGCGCTTACCTCTCATGCATGAAGACCTGGGTTCCATCCTCAGCACCACATAAAAGTAAATAACTGAAAATAAAGAATTTTTTTAAAAAATTCTTTTAAAAAGGGGGGGGGGGTGGAGGATATAGGCCAGAAGGATAGGCAGAAAACAGACATAGGCTGGTTGGAGAGGTAGAAGGGAGGTCCATGCTGGCTGGTCAATTGTGCTATTACAGGTTATAGGAGGGGTGAAAGTGTGTGTGTGCTGACAGAAAGAAAAGCAGAGGAGCCAACTGGACACTGTCCTGCCAAGAGTTTACCTTGGAGGTTTCTCAGAATACAATTATTCATGCCTAAGGCTGTCAAGACCAGTGATTCAGTAAACAAACTGCTACTGAGATCATAGTCTGTGCCAGGAACTAGACTAGGTTCCTTTCCCCCAAGAACCCACCAGATAACAATATGGTTCTCTTCAACTTCCATAAGGGAAGGGTGAATACAAAAAAACAAACACTGAAAGGAAACGAGTTGTCCTGAAAATAAGGCCTGCTGGTCGGTGATGATGGGTCTCAGCATAGGTGAAATTATGAGGGTCAAGGAGGGTGCTCTACCCCTTTTCATAGTACTAGCACTCATTTTAATTGCCAGATGCTGTCTATCTACCTCACCGGACTCTGAGCCCCTGGAGGGCCCAGTCTGTGCTTGTTCAACATGACTTACCAACCAAAATAACACTGAATCCTTCTGTAGTTTTCTTGGATTAGCCTAATTCTGATTAAATGTGTTTAATTTCCTCAACTAGGATTGGAAAAGTCACCAGCTTTAAAATGACAGTGACTATTAGTAGGATTGGCAAGAATGATATGAGTAGCGAGGTGAGAATACATAAAGATTTTACCAACATAAACTGCAAGAAATCTATAGGTGAATAAGGAATAGAGAAACCTAGGAATTCTGAAAGCAGAGAATTATCACCTTGTAATTGAAATATGAGAGTGGCTGTGTAGGATGTGTGTGCTCATTTATAATGCAAAGCAATAGAGAGAACATGCTGGAACTTCTTTCTCACTGGTTGTGTAATTAAAACAAATGAGTTTCCTTTCACACTAATCCTGCCAGAGTTATTTCAGAAGGTTCTATTTAGAAGAGAAATGGCTATGTTAATGTTTTTCAAGCACTAAAAGATAAGAAAGAAGCATGCTTGCTTTCCCCAGTGATGATTGTTTCCTTAATAAAGGACCAAGGTTAAATTAAACAAAAGACAAAAGAAGAAAGAAAAAAAAAGACAAAGAAGAGTTCTAATTTTAAAAATCATTTGGCAAGTATACTATCATTTCCACACCAACATGCACACATGGTTAGTTAGGGACCCATTCAAGGAAAAGAAGAACATCCTTCCCCTCCCCCACCAGATGAGAATGCACTAATTATTTTCTATCAGTTCTCTGTAGAAACTTGGATTTCTTCAGAGCTCTTGTTCAAATGGCAAAAGTACAAGGGGTCCCAGAAAAATCTGAGACTTCTCAGGAAAGAATATCAAGAGAATATGCCCAAAGAAATAAAGTCACAGCCCATAAATTCCAAAGCACAACCAGACCCCCTAAGGAATCAAGACATGAGATTTATTAAGATGATAACTCTAATTGAAAGTCAGGTGTTTCATGCTTTTCTTCAACTCACTCAACAAATGAAAAGAAAAATTTAACTAACAACAAGCAATTACAAGTTCCAATAACATGATACCCAAGGATAATTGCATTTTGGAGATAGCAAAAATCATGAAATCTGAACATTTCATCATTCCAATTTTATAGTACAAAAGGCACATTGCTGGAGGACTCTTAAATTGAGGCCTTGCCCTGATCCATCATGGGAGCTTACTTATTTGTTACTTTTTATGCACTTCACTCTAGAGGGAAAGACTATATTTATCTATAATGCAATGCTAACGAATGCAAATGCCTTGAGACCATAAAATAATGCTTTGCTCAGACATCACAAGATAACTCCTAAAGGAGAAAGCAAATCAAAAAGATAAATAAATTCTAGTTCAAGGAAGCCTATACTGAAGCATATGTTTCATTTGTAAGAAACATGGACCAAAAGCCATAGGGCTGACACTGAAAGACAAGGAATTTAGGTTGGCTATCAGAACGAATTCTTAACTAATAAAGGAAATGTAAAACAACAACAAAAAAAATCTTTAACCAAATTCTAAACTTGAAACTGCCCTCATGAGGAAGAATACTGTTTGTTTACATATAATAATCGTATTTCAACACAAGAATGACAATATGCAATCTGCTCCTTAGAATACTTGCCTAAAAAATATGATACTTTGCCTAAATTTGTGTGAGTTGTTTGTTTCCTAGGAGAGTCTGTGTGTGTGTGTGTGTGTGTACATGTGTGGACATACTTTAAGATACATGTTAGGAAAATGGGAGGGAGAGTAGAAAGATGACTTCTTTTTTTCAAAAATGATAGACCTACCTTTTGATAAGATCATATATATAATCCTCAAAGCTGTTTCAGTCTCTACTATCTTCAGTCATTTACTCTAATTGGGAATGTGTATTTCTTTCTTCCTGTAAATCTCATTTTCTATTCCATCCCTCTATGGACAAAGGAAAGAGTAGCACCAGTTTGGCTTCTCTTTACTTTAAGAGCAGAAACACTAGACCTGAACAAGATATGAAGGAAGAAAATATATATGGTTTAGCAATTAAATGATAGGTTCAGGTAAGGCGTTGGAAGTAGTTGATGAGAAGTATAGAAATAAAGAAGGAGTAGGTTCAAAGGAAAGCTAATGCTTTCAGCCTTGGACAAGAACACTAGACAATGAGATATTTTGCAATAACAGTAACAATTGTATCTGGTTGGGGTCCAAAATGTCCTTTCCTTTCAGCTGTTCTTTATGTTATAATGGAATACAAATGAATTATTTTCATGAACCAACAAGATTTCCAAACCAAGGCAAAATATTTTATATTTATTTTTTCTTTAAAACCAGTAATATCTGCCACATTTCTGCTTACATTTATTAAATATAAAAATAGGGACTGGGGTAATGGCTCAGTGGTAGAGCATTGGGCCTAGCATGTGTGAGGCTGGGTTCAATCCTCAGAACCACATAAAAATAAATAAATAAAATAAAGGTGTGTATACATCTACAACTAAAAACTTTTTCCAATAAATAAAAATAATTCACAGCAGATTCTACATTAATAAATTTACCATTAAAAAGTGCCGTCCACTTTCAAAAAACCATATCCTGAGTATTGAATTCTCCCTCTAAAAGGGAAACAAAATATTGCTAAACTCAACAGGGAGGAATTATCTCCACTTTTACAAAGAAAGTTTCTGAATCTTAACTTCTCTGCAGGAATAGACCAAGAAGACTTCCAATAACACCTTATCTGAAAGTGTAGCACACACAATGACTAACCTGCAATTCTTGTAAGAACTGAAAATCTAATACCTAGCCAAGGATGGGATACTTCATTTGTTATATATAAAATTCTATGCAATGTGAATGTAACAATATTATACAATGAAAAGCAATTTTAGGAAAATATAAGACAGTTCACTGGTTTTAAGATTCAGCATAACCTGGCTGCCATTCATTGGGAATATCATCAATACCATAGACTTCGCTCTGCTTTTCCCTCAGTGGTTATGATATCATGGCCCATTGGTGATATATGCCATTAAAGAATCCTGTGTCTGGTTCTGTCTTCCCACAGTCTTTTCTGTCAAATAAATGGTATGAAATTCCTACATATAATGCCACTATTTTAATTGCTCCTGCCAATGGGATGATTTCCATCTTATATGATTCAGGTAATGATTTCGTACTTGGCATGCAAAGGGGAGATAAGCTTCTTTTTGCCTTATATTTCTCACTTCAGTGAAGTGTCATGTAGATCTAAATTTGACTAAAGATATGTACAAGGCACTTAAAAATAGACATGTAATTTCCTGTACAGTGTAAAAGAAAATATTTCTTGAAATGTAATGGTGATAGCACTTTCTAAATTGGCAAAGGCAGTAGGGAGAAGGTTTCATTCTCAAATGATGAGAGTTGTCATAAGAATTTCCTTTATGGGCACTAATTAGAAGAGTTGATCAGGCAATATAAGAAGATATTTTGTTCTTGTCCAAATAAGAATCTTTCAAAAGAGAAATGAGTGAGCAGAGAAAATTTAACACTTTCAAATAGCTTCACTCAAAAAATTCTGATGCTCACTTTACAGTCAAACACATTTAGATGCATGAGGAAAGGAAAGTGAGAATTCCTAAACATTGTATTTAATTCTCGACTTCTAAGAGGGGGAAAAATACTTTTTTGAAGTACCAAGAAGATATTTAGAGAACTCTTTTTTTTTTTTTTTTTCCGCTTTAGAATACAATCATCCCTTGGTATCCATAGGAAATTGGATGAGATTTTTAAAAATCTCAGCATCAATCAGGCAAAGGAGATCCTTATTTTTAAAAAATCATGAATACTGAAATCTTCAGATCCTGAAGTCCCTTATATAAAATGACACAGTATCATAGTATTTACGTATAACATATGCATATCTTCCAATACAATTTGTCACCTTTAGATTACTTATAAAAACTAACATAATACAAATAGTTGTTTCACTGTACTATTTAGGGAATAGAAAAAGAAGGGCAGGGAAAAATTCTGATCATTTTCAATACTGGCACAATTTTTCCCAAATAATTTCAATCTGTATTTGTTTTAATCTGTGGTTGAGGAATCTGTGGCTATGGAGGACTGAGTGTATGACATTTGCCTCAAGACCACAAATTATTAAATGATTGTGAACTCTTTATATATACAGGAATGTATACTAACTTTGAATCAGGAAATTTAGTCTTAAAATAATAATTAATCTAACTGCCAGACCCATTATCCAGATAAAATTTTGAGAACTTTCAGACTCTTAGTCCCACAGCCATCAAGACATTAGAAGTCAAAGTATTTTTCTCTTCTAAAATTTTTGTAGTCTCTATTGTAGTTTGAGAGAAACCTCATTATAAGCCTATATTCTGTAGTGTAGTGATTTATGCAAACCTTCAATGGCCAAAGGAACTGAGTGTTTACCTTCATGTAAAGTGGTGAAACGTGCCTGATTTAGTCAACCACAAAACACTGTACTCTGTGAGTTAGTTTTCTCCACCCTAAAATAAAGCTAGTGAGAATTACTGCCTAAATGGGTTGTCATGAGAACTGCCTCATTTAGATGCCATGAAAACATTTGAACAATTTAAATAGTGACTTTCAGATAATGTGCTCCTCTTACTACGTTAGCCTTAAAAACAATGTAAACTGCATCAACATACAATTATATTTGTATGTGTACAGATAAAATCACACAAATTATATTTGTTGAGTAGCCCCCATTTTTCTCATTTTCTATAGCCCCTATTCAAATTCCTATAGAGTTCAGGCAGTGAACTTGAATGAAAATCTTTCTGCCAGGATTGATTTTTTTTTTTTTGAAACTGACACTTTTTGCATATTAAACACATAGGGATATCATCTATTTCCACAAGGAAAGATGATTTTCTATTTTTGTTCTATGTGTTCCACTGAGAAATGACTTCCATCCTCTTTCATATAGTACAAGAATCAACAGTGCATATGCTGAGATGAAAAGGCAACTGGACTTGGCCTGAATTGGAAGAACTGGAGTGACAGAGGATGGTGCTGAATTGGATACACATGGCAACAAGGGTGCAGGCAGGACACAGCCCTCAGGATTGCAGCCTCCCAAGAAATACCAGATCATCTGATATTTCTTTTTTTGAAAAAAAGAATTATTATACACAAGTAGGATTCATTATTCCATATTTGTATGTGCAAGTAACATAATTTTATAAACCTCATTGATTTTTCAATAGGTCAAGAATCTTATGTATAATTTTTGATATTTAAAAATCTGCAACATATTCAAAATAGTCTTAAGACTTGTATTCTAAATGCAAGAAGAATTTAGAATAAATGTAACAAGGAATAATGATTTTAAAATTGAATTTATATGTAACCATTTAAAAATATTTCCCATTCTCATAGAACTAATGTATTTTTATGGTCTTCAACTGAGCTATTTTGAGTTTTAGTTAATATTTTCCTCCATCACATGCGCATGCGCGCACACTCACATACACACACACCCCTATAAATTTTCACTACTATTATTTGGGGGAATATACATACAATGTTCATAATACAAATTGTGTTGTATGTCTCTGTGTGTGTGTGTGTGTGTGATGTATAAACACATACACTCACACTTTGCCCTTGATATATTTTATATTGTTTCAACTTCTTTTTACAAAAATTCCCAAGTATTCAGAAAAACTGAAAGAATAACTTCATAAAAATCACAAAGCCTCTCCTAGATACTGTCAAGCACCTCATAACTTTCCAGGCAGTGACAGACTGTATATTACAGTGCTACTACCATAAGACTGTAATGGAGCAGAAAAACTCTTATTGCTTAACAACACAGTAGCTCCATGCATTACTGACGTGTGTTTTGTGATGCTGGTGTAAACAAACCAAGGCTAATGTGTTTATTTTTGTCTTAGTTCTTAATAAAACATTTAGACAATAAAAAGAAAAAAATAGAAAAATGCTTATAGAATAAGAATGTTAAGAAAGACAATACTTTTTGTACAGCTGCACAAGGTATTCATTCGTATGTTAAATGATACTGCAGAACAGTCAAATATTTAAAAGTTTTAAATGTTTATAAAATAAAAATTAACAGTAGGATAAAATTAATTTATTATTTGACAAGAAAATAATACTTAATAAATTAATACAGCATAAGTGTAGAGTTTATAAGGTCTACCGCAGTGTATAGCTCCATCCTCAGCCTTCACATGTACTCACCCTCACCCCTCACACATCCAGGCCAACTTCCAATCCTGCAAGTCCTATTCATGGTCTGTGCCTAATAGAGCTATATTGTCTCATATACCATATTGTACTGTACATTTTCCATGTTTAGACACAAATATGTAACATGGTATTACAACTGCCTACCATGTAATATACCATGTAGTTCTGTAGCACAGAAGCAAAAGACTAAACTATATATCTCTGATGTGTAGTAAGCTAAACCATCTCTATTGATGTAAGTAGATTCTAAGATGTTTGCATAATGACAAAACCACCTAACTACACATTTCTCAAAATACATCCCCATTGTTAAGTGGCATATGATTGCATAATGCCTGTTATTTTACCATATTTGCTATATTTTTCCTAATCATTTGAAAGGAGTTCTAGCTATTATAACTCTACTTTTCTCAATTTTTCACCACACATTTCCTCAGGATTTTTAAAAATCTCAGCATCAATCAGGCAAAGGAGATCCTTATTTTTAAAAAATCATGACTATTATTGTGTTTTTTTATGTTCCACTCACCTGTGCATTATTTATATACTGATGCATGTAACAAGCATTATTATGTGTTTTCAGTTTGATGATGTACTAGGCCCAGAAATTAAAATATCTCTCACCCAAAAAGCTCAGAATGTAGTGACAAGGACAGGCTTTATGTTATGAGACATCAGTATTATGAAACAGGCAAGAAGAGGGCAATATGGAATTCCAGGAAATAACAGAAATTATAGGTAAAATATAGTGGACAGAGTCACAGCTGAATCTGTTTTGAAAACCACTTTAGCATCATGAGACTTAAAAGTTGACATGAAGTTGGGCAGGTGAAGAACTCAGATGTGCATATTCTAGGTCTAGGAGTAATGTGTTCCAAGGCATTGAGGTAAATATGACATAGCATGGTATAGTCAGGACCTAGATGTAAGATCTTAGTGCACCCAAATGAGTCTTTATGAGCCAGGAGGAAGTCCAAGTACTGGCTAGTCATTTTAAACTTCTTTCTGTTTAGTTATGAATAACCACCAGAGTCTAGAAAATATTCCAGTATTTTTGGAAGGAAGGGATGGATAAAGAATCTGGGGTATATGTACACAATAGAATATTACTCAGCATTAAAAGAATAAATTATAGCATTTTTCAGGTAAATAAATAGAGTTGTAGAGTTATGCTAAGCAAAGTAAGCCAATCTCAAAAAACCAAAGGCCGAATGTTCTCTCTGATAAGTGAATGCTGATCCTTAACAGGGAGGGGGTGGAATGGGAAAAATGAAGGCACTTTGATTAGGCAAAGGGGAGGGAGTGGAGGGAGGGTACATGGGGACAGGAAAGATGATGGAATGAGATAAACATCATTACCCTAGGTACATGTATGACTGCACATATGGTTTGACACTACATCATAAACATCCATAGAAATGTGAAGTTGTGCTGCAATTGTGTAAAATGAATTAAAATGCATTCTGCTGTCATAAATACCTAATTAAAATTAATTAATTAATTTTAAAAAGCACATTAAAGACTTTTTGTGCATTGAAGAATTTTAACACATTGGAAAGTTTGAAGCAGAAAATCAAAGCTTGTGAATTCAGGAAAGACCCACAAAACTGTACAGTTACTTCTCCTGAGGACACTTCAAGAACTATTCAGCAGCTACACCCATGCACAAAACTCCATAGGATGGGCCTACATATATTGCTGCAGATATTCCCTGGATTCCATAACCATACCTGTCAATGACAACAATTAAATATATGTCAAAAGACAGACTCACCTCATTTCTACCTTGCCATATTCAAAAATGAATCTAACTGGCAAAATATTTTGCTTCTAGAATCCCAGACACAATAAAGTTTGGGAAATGCAGCCTTTTAGCTTTTTAATTTTTTTCACTAAAATGAGTGTAAAATGGAGTTTAATATGTCAATAAAGTATATCAAGTAATATTCTGAACCACTCACATGTTCTATCTAGTCTCTTTTTTAACTGATTGTACTGTATAGACCACTGATTAAGCATTCAAAGGTAAAGACTGTAGCCCACAGTGTTTCCTTTTATTTTTTATTCAGTTAAACTGCATCAAGTTCATACAGAAAAATAAACCCATGATCTTGACCTTTAAACACAATCATGGAACAAACAATTTAATAATCCATAAAATTCATTCACCCCCCTAGTAAACTTACATTTATAACCTTTTATTTTGAAAGGTGACAAAACATAAAAATGGGAATAAGAAACTCGTCACATTATCTTGAATTTTTAGTTAAAATAAATATTTACTAAAATAGAATTATTGACTGGTAGGAGTGTTACCACGCCAATAATATGAATAATTCTTTATAAATCTGCAAGATCAAAAATGTTACTCTCTGAGATACTGAGATTAATATTAGAAAGCATCATTGCATATAAAAATAATTGATAAGGACCTTAGAAATTATGTTTCCAAACCTTCCAGATGTATCAATTTTCCTAAAATACCTACTTCAAGTAGAGATCTAATTTCTACTTTCATATTTTTAAACAGACACTATATGCCTACCCAGTTAGTCTACTCCCATTGTTTTACTATAGTAAACTATACCCCAATTCTAGTCTCCAGTCCTACTACTGACTCTGGAGCTACTAAAATTATGTTTATATCCTCTTTGGATTATGGCTTTTTAATATTTAAAGTCTGCAATCATATTATCCTTACATATCCTCTGCTGCAAAATAAATAATTATCTGCAGTCATAGTTTTAGGATATCATGACATATTTGGTCAGAATATTTGAGAATATAGCCCAACTACATTTAGTGTAGGTAAAGCATGGACTACAAATTTTGGAAGTGACATCACATACAGCATTGCTCAGAATTAAGATTACTACCAAATAAAGTACAGTATTTTTCAAAGGCACTGCTCTTAAGCCGCATCTCTTTATATTACTGTAATTAAGTCCCAGAGTTTTATTGCTATAAATATGAATTTACTGAACTGTATAAATCTTTAGCTTATTGATTTATAATCTCACAGTCAAAGACAACTGCTATACTTTCAAGCACTGCATCCTATTCTCAGTCCTAAGAAATAAAAACTATATAAAAAAAGAGTAATGGAAACAAACTTTATCTGTCTTGTATTGGTCCAAAATGTGTCAAATGTCTACCCTAATCAACTAAGGAGGTTCATTTATTACTATTTAAAACAAATTTTAAAAAATCAAGTATTTGGTTTTCTAAGCCACTGTTGGTATAGATTAGGAATAAAAGGTGGTGACCAAAGTCAAACATCAGCCAACTTATATGGAATAACAAACAACATATGCATTTACGCTGGCTCCTCTGATCTCAGTTACTTGCAGTAATACTCATAGCATATCTTTTTAATTATTTGTTCTAGAATGTTTCCTATACTTATTATTGTTTTCACTATTCTAAAACTCATTGGATATCACTTTCTTGCTTTCCTTAAAAATAAGGATAATTGTTGCCAGTGTCCAATCTTACAACACTTATACCTGGCTATATAATTTTTGAGTCCTTCATTACATGGGTGTTCAGTGATTTTCATTTACAAGTTTTTTTCAAGAAACTAGTGTGCAATTAATCTACTCCAAGCAAAATAGAACTCATTTCAAACAATTATGGGTACTTTTGCCCTCTCTTTGAAAACTTGGTTTAATTTCTCTATTACCAACAAACTTTGTATCTTTCTAAAGTACGAGGTTTATTCTATCCAACAAAGAGTAAAATGCAAGTAATAGTTACTTACAATATTTCAATTTTGTCATATTTTTCATGTCTATTCCTAATACCATACCTAGGCCTGACTTTTTTTATTTCCAAATCCAAACACAGAAAAATCTCTATTCAAACTTCTTCTTTAAATCTTAGAGCAATTCATTTGTTTTATCTGACCTTGTAGAAATGTCTTCCTGGAAGTCTGAAAATCAAGTCAGATTGGCACATAACATCACAGCACCACAACTAGCATAAACCCCAATAAGACTTAACTGATTCTCCATTTCGCAACTGACGCACAGAATTAAGTCTAAAGGTGTAGCAGGCCACATCACTTCCTAAACTCCTAAGTTAACACATCACAACCACTGCAGGTCACTATAGTATTTAAAAATATAATTGGTGGATTAGCTCCAACTGTATTTTTGTCACATTAGTTTCTTATAAAAAAGTTAGTATAGTACATAAACGTATGGAGATACAATGGTCACAAAACAACAAAATTTTCCTAAACACCAGTGTATTATCCCCAGGATGAATACAGGAGGATATTCTAAATCTCAGAAATCAAAACTGTATGAAATTTAACACATTAATGAGGTTTCATAAATAATATTAAGGTAAATAAATTTCCTTTATGCTCTCATTATCCTGAGAACTGTCTGGAAAACAATCAAAATGGCTACTCTCTCCCCCATGGCTAAAAATCTCTGCCAAATACTATAATAACCATATTAGGAATAAGTAAAAACTCTAGTTGATCAACATTCTTTATAATAATAAGCCTATTTAGTGCTCTTCACCTAAAAAAAAAAAAACACAAAACATTACCATAAGATTAATGAGTCTGAAATTTTTAGCTTCATGAAAATGTTAGCAAACCCAATGTTTTTACATAGTCCCAGCAATTAGAATAAAAAAGGACTCCACACTGATAATTTAGAAAAACTCAGTTCTATATCTACATAAAATATTTCCAAGTCCTAAAATGTAAAAGTTTGCACTGCATTATGCAAGTTGTATGATTATTCATGCTAATACAATGGATATTGAAAACAATTGTGTGTACATAGCCTGACAGTTTAGGTCAGTATCCTTACATATATTTAGAGAGATGTGTGCTTGTCACTGTTTCTATTTATTTAATGTATAAACAAATTGAACCTAGATAACATAAGTACACATTGATACTCATTAAGACAGGATAGTTTGGTTTTAGATTATGAACTTCAGAATATTATGACAAATTTTGTTGATATTTATAAGATAATAAAACTTGACTCTTTTTTATAATGCTCACCTTGAAAATTTTACCCAAATTACAATAGCATATAACTTACATATATTTAATGAAAAAATAGCTTTAATGAGTAGAGAACTTTAAATATTTCCAAGACTATTGTGTACACATAAGCTTGAGGAAATTGAATCACTTTAATATTATTGAATAGCAAGTTTTTTTTTTGTTTGTTTGTTTGTTTTTGTTTTAGGGACCTGATTTGGTGCTTACTCTGGTAAAAAAAAAAAATAACTACTCCAATTTATTTGTATCCTACACTTTGAGGCATTGTTTCAAATTCTCACAAGAATCTATAAGGATTGCATTAGTATCTCCTATTAATGACAGAACTTCTGAAACTTAAAAATGTAAGATACTTGCATAAGGTTAGTAATGATTCAAATGCATGATCAAAGTGAAGACATCATGCTGTATACCATGATACCCTAGGTACAGCCCTAATCTAATGAATGAAAGGTCAGAACCTCATAGACTGACCATGTATTTCTAGTGTAATTGCCTTATTTATTAGTTTTGTGTGTATCCATGTTGTCCATCAAGAAGTAAATTCCTAAGTGCTATAGACAGTATCACTTAAGTATTCTTTATTCTTCTCTGCACTAAGAACAATACTAAATATTGACTGGACATGTGATTAATGACTATATCTAAGAAACTTTTGTTTTTCAATAAAATACAACAATTGTTTTCAATTTCCTTACAATTTCCTGGAGTTGATAAAAATGAGACTTTTGGGAAAATAATTATGTCAAATATGTGAAAAGAATTAAAATCACAATATTTTCCTTAGACATAAAAATATAGAGGTGGGGTAATTTTAAATACCAAAGGTATAATTAATAATAAAAAACCTGGAAATAAAGAGTTGATATTATAAATATCAAGATATCAAGGCTTTAGTCCACAATCATATGGCACTAAGAAATTTTGTGAATTTATTGCTTAATATACTCATTATTGTGTGAATTACCATACCAGAAAATAAGAAAATAGAAATGACCCAAAAGTACAACTTGGTTCTGTTTAATAAATTGTGAAATGCTGTATACTAATTAAAATGAAGTTATAGAATTTTAAAGTGATAAATAATGCCCAAAGCCAGATATACACCTGTTATCCCAGGAGTTCGGGAGGCTGAGGTAGGAGGATCATAAATTCAAAGCTAGTCTCAACAAAAGTGAAGCACTAAGCAACTCAGTGAGATCCTGTCTCTAAATAAAATAAAAAACAGGGCTGGGGATGTGGCTCAGTGGTCAAGTGCCTGTGAGTTCAATCATGGGTACCCAATACATAAATAAATAAATAAGCCATGATCCAATTATATTATATATTGTATGTGTGCAGGCACATGTGAGGCTTTGTGTGTGTGTGTGTGTGTATGTGTGAAGATAGAAAAATGAAAACAAATCTATATCAGTTTTGACTTAGATTTCAGGACCATAAGCAGCAAATAATCCCACTTTCCAAAGGCAGACACAGAGGTACAAGAGGAGTGAATTAATATCACCTTACTCTTGGAATCACATCCACTACTTCTGACTCCCAAGTATCACCAGCAGCTCATAATCTCCTCATGTGAACGATCTCCATGTTCTGCTCATTGAGGATGAGGATGGTTCAGAAAGACAACTGAGACATCCTGATATGTGATGCGGGAATTCAAGGAACAAATTTACACCCAAATAATTCTGAAGGGTCTAAGGCTGGCTAAAGCAGTTTATGGGCAAAATGTAGAGAGCTATTGGGGGAGGCAATTGCAGTCCACAAAATGCGGGGGGGGTATATTTTCTGTTGGCCTGTGTTTGGTCACATGAAAATGAGTTGGTCTTGGTTGCTATAGATCTTGCCATTAATGGACACCTATTGCTGCATAGTAAGTCACTACAAAATCAGTAACATAGTAAAATAAATATTTGTTTTTTGAGATCTGCAAGCTAGCTAGAGATGAACTTGGGGTCACCTGGAAAGTTGTGTTTTAAGCTAAGGTAAAATTGAGTTCTAGGTCAATTCTGCTCCACATTTTTTCATTCCAAGGCTCAGGCTGAAAAGGTAGGAATGCCCAGTATTGGCAGATGGAATTAATATTCAGAAATATTCACTCTTCTTTACTGCCCATGAGAAGATCTTCTGCTTCATCAGCATGGGAATCTTCCCTGTAACTTCCTTCAACGAATGGGACATTAAACAGTTTTTCAACACCAGAGGTCAAAAAGCATGACTCTGTTCTTATGTCATTTCTCTGTGTGAGCTCTGAAAAGGACCTCATTGGGCTACCTTTCACCCCAAAGAGATCAAGAGAACTGGAGAGCAAAATAAATTAAAAAAGAAAGGGAAAAACTTATCTTGCTCACTTTTCCCACACAAAGTTTTTCCATGTGGAACAATTCTGAGCTGGGGATGGGGAAAGGCTACACTTTAAAATAAAAAATAAAAAACTTGGTGGGGCCTGACATTTTGAATATGAAAATAGTTGCCTGAGATGAATTTCCATATGAATATTTCTTAATATCTAAGAATTAACAGAAGTCCTACTTCTATTAAAGATTTTACTGTACCTCTGAGGATTTTAAATAAGGAGGTAGGGAGGAGGGGAAAGGGGAAAATGTTTTCTGATTTTACCTCATGAGTCCTGATTTTTCTATGAAGCATTAATAGTTACACAGGTGTGTGTGTGTGTGTGCACGTGTGTGTGTGCACTTGAGTGCATGTGCTAAAGAGGTAGGAAATGGAAGTAAAAATTTAATAGTGAAATTTTGTGGTTTTCATTATATACTTAATATAAACCAAGTCGTTATTACCTTATTAACATAAAAACACAATTTTAAATTATGTAGTTCAGTAAAATTCTATACCCATTCTTTGTTTTACCCCAACATAAGCAATAATAAAACATATATTATAAACCATTTAATTTTTTTAAAAAAAAATTAACATTTTTGGAAAAAGAAGAAGACAGAAAATGTTATAACAACATTGACAATCAATCTTTACTGTTATTCTGTGGCAACATAAAACTCAGTCTTCAACATGAGGGTTGGCTTGCATGCTCTATTGAGTGGCTTTTGTAGAAACTAATTAGGTACATGAAATATAAAAACAACTTTCTTACCGATACTAAATTCTCAGGCTGTGTACATCCCACAGGGTCCTTCTGAGACATGTGCTTTTACTGAGTAATGGTATTATATGCACCAGATTACCTGGGAGAGGAAAGGAGTCCATTTGGTTTTACAATAGCTGAGTCTGCTTTTGATTTTTCCACATTTTTATTAGGGCATTATAATTTAACATAATGGTGAAGTTTGTTGTTACATATTGATTCATGCACACAATACAACAATATAATTTGGCTAATATCACTTCCCTGCACATTCCCCCTTTGAGGCTGTTCTCTTAGATGAAACCTAGTGTTGCTGTGGAGTAGTGGATAGGGCCTGGAAACAAGGGCATGTGGGTCCTTTACTGTAGGGAGGAAGGCAATGCAGAAGATCTAGGGAACATCCTTCCCTACAGAAGCCAGCATGAGTTAAGGAGGAATAAACAGTGACAATAAAAATCATGAAAAGAATAAAATGCCTTTACTCAACAATTTTTTTTCTCAGATTGCCCTGCCAAAGAAACCAAAATGAGGTATGTTACAATCTAGAGTATAAATCAGACTGTAACTGAGAGATTATGCATAAAGATTTGACTTAGAACTTCCTGTGACTTACCATTAGGGAAGAGGATATGGCTATATTCTGCAAAAGAGTGGGATCCACTATGGTAAAATATGACAACTGAAATGTCACTATATCCTCCACTCCCATGCTTTCAATGGCTGCTGCCACTTGAGACAAAGGCTGAAACAAGAAACACTGCTAAGACAGTGGCTGAAAGGAAGCCATCAGATCCCAACCCAATACAATCCCTTTTTAGTACCAACTTTCTCTCCAAATAAAATGTCCAGCCCATAAATAAATGAGAACTGTTCAAGTCAAAGCCATCCATAGTCTGTTCTACACAGCATTAACTTTAACAGGTTATTAAAACAAATGTCTCATTTTAGTACTATGCTCTGGCTAAGACCATAAGGGTAAAAGAAATGAAATCTTCTGACACTGTGATGAGAAACAAAATCAAGTGAAGAACAGAATCAGAAGTATTTCTTACCTTAATTTGAGATGTTTGCCTGAAAAAGTATATGACCATTTTGAGTACTACGTTTTCATTTCAGCTCTCAAAAGTCATAAATCCTTGATTCTTGTTTAGATTGACTCTTACTTATCTTATGCCCTTTGTCACAAAGGGGAAAATATCTTTTTAAATCGTATTTACACTAACAGAGCGAGAACAAAATTTAAACTCCATTTGTGTGAGGGCCTCATTATCTTCATATGGAAACCATATTGCACATTTTACATGCTGAACAAATAATAAACAATCAAAATATACTAATGGTTTTATTGACTTTCTCAGTGCTGTCAAATCTCAACTTTCTAGATAGATGTAAGAAACCTTGGCAAAGACAATCCATAAATAATGATCTTCTTGTAATGAAATCTTAACTGACTACTTTGCATTTCTTCATGGGTTCTTATATCAAGACAGCAAAGCTTGTCAGTTGTCACCCTCACAGAGCAAACAGAGACTGCAGATGTTCATGGTGTTAATGAGCAATTACTCATATGTCATTACCAGGTTTAAAGGAATTCAAACATTTTGATGAAGGCTGCAAAGAACCAGCCTGGGTTCTTGGTAGAACTGCTTAAGAAAAATTTCATCCTGAGCCCAAGTATTTTCATGACCCAGTGTTCAGGCAGGCTTTCTGAAGCTCCTTTGTGGGGTCTCAGAAATCATAAGCACACACTCACGTTTCTCCAGTGAAAGAACTTTGCATGGCTAAGTCTAAAACAAATAATATGTCAAAAATATGTTAAAATAAGGCTTTCACCAGAATGCCTGTTGCAGTCTGTGGCATCCATAAGATCATTATTCACTGATTGAAACCTAGAGAGCATTGGAATAATATAAAATGGTAACCCAGGAGATTTCCTGATTGGTATTCATTTTGAAGATACAGATGTGCATATATACAAACACACAAAAGTACATGCTGTCATCAACATTCTGTTGTTAATCTTGAAACTATACAACAAGGATGGCTTGAAAAGGGATATCACAAACTTTATTGTCATTTAAATAATTCAAAACTTATGTACTAAGTTAAGAAAATGTGCTAATTAATTACAAATATTAAGAAACACCTGAAATTTCTGAGAAAATTAAATATAAGAAAAATAGAAATCTATGCTTAAGTTTGGTCAAAATATACAGGGTATTGTCAGCAACATGGAAGGCTATATTCAGAGATATATATATATATATATATAATCAGTCATTTTTAAAAATAAAATCATCAAGTTTTAAAAGCTAATAAGTAGTCTTTAAAAAGTAGGTAAATAGACTAAATCAAAAGTTTACCCAAGTCCAGAAATCAGTGAGCCAGGACCTCAGGTGGAATACCAGGTAGGATTAGTGGGTAAGAAAGAAAAATGTGGCAAATCTATAAATTCTGGGAAAGGAAGAGTCAAAGGTCAGGCAAGTAATAGACATAAATATTAGAGTGGATTTCTTGATGTCATGTGCAACACTCAAGCATATATACAGTTACAAATGACCTATTGGAGTCAACAAGGATACGTGCCCAGCAGTCCAGGCCACCCCAATAAGATGTGCAACATCAACTACAAAGGAAGGTATAGGATGTTGCAGAACATCAACAGTTTTATTGATACTTTGAGATATTTTCAAATAAGTATCTGTGTCTTGGAAGACACAGGTATAATGAAGCGTCTTACTTGAAGGTTTAGAAACTGCTATGGTTTGCTTATGGTTTGTCTCCACAAAATTAATGCTGTGTCTTGGTTCCAAATCATTGGTGGTGGGAGGTAGAGCCTAGTAAGATGTATTTAGGTCACATAGTCAAAGTTCTAATGAATGGATTTATGCCTTTCTCATATGAGTGAGTTTTTTCTCTCTCTCTCAAAATTCAGTTACCATGAAAGCAGATTGCTATGAAAAGAGTCTGACTTCCTTACTGCTCCTTCACAGACATGGACTTGCCCTCCTTTCCTCCATGAGATGAAGCAGCATGAGGCCTTTACCAGATGCAGCGACCCATTCTTGAACTTCCTAGCCTCCAGAACTATGAACCAAAATAAACTCCTTTATAAGATACTCAGTTTCAGGTATTTTGTGATAACAACAAAAAATAAACTTAGAAAATTGGTACTGAGAAGTGGGATTTTGCTATAGCAATTCCTGTAGAGGAGTAAGAAGCTTTGGGATTTGGTATTGGGAAAAGACTTAAACAGTTTTTAAGTCAATGCTGAAAAAAAGCCTAGAATGTCATCAATTAAGGGTCAAATTTTGGTCAAGGGGCAGAAGAAATCAGGACTAAGAAAATCTGGAATTTCTTAGTGATAAAAACAGTCATGATGAGAATGCTGATAGAAAGATAAACACTGCAGCCATTTGGACAAGGCCTCAGTTGAAAAGGAGGAATATTTTATGGGAACTAGAGTGAAAGCCATTCTTGTTATATAGTTGCAAAGAACTTGACTGCATTCTGTCCATGCCCTGAAGGTTTGTGGAAGGCAAAATTTAAGAGTGATGAACTAGGATTTCTGGTGCAAGAAATTGCTGAGCAAATTGTAGAAGTGGTTTGGTTGACATAAGGGAGAAAAGGGATGGCCTAAAGGCAGAATTTCAAATTAAAAGGGAAACACAGCGTAAAATTTTGAAAATTCACAGCCTGGTCATGTAAAGAACAAAAAAGAATGCTCAGGATGGCCAACCAATTGTTTTTTTTGTTTTGTTTTATTTTTTGTTTTGTTTGGTTGGGTTTTTTTTTTTTTTTTTTTTTGAAGAGATAAATATGAACACAAAGGAATGAAAATGGTATTGATCAGACAATGCAAATACAACCCAAAGCCATTTCCAAGATCTTTCAGGTTGTCTTTCCTATGGTAAACATAGAGCTCTGGGAGGGCAGGATGCTATGAAGGGACTGACCGGGGCATCTTACACTAGTGTGCTGACCAGGACCACCTTGAGCCTCTGCTTCCTGCATCCTGGTCATGATACAATTGGCCCCAGAAGTGGATTAAATTGCTACTTAAGAATGTGCAAGCAACAATCCTTAGATTCTAGTCAATGTGTGGTGCTATTCTGCAGGCATATAAGACATAGAGATATGGAGATCTTCTCTTTTCATACACACATGCTTGCCTTTCCATTTGCTGTGTGAATTCAAGCAGCACAGGTACTTCCCCAGATGGAGCTACCTGGTCTTGGACTTCAAGCCTCCATATCTGTAAACCAATGAGGCTTCACTTCTTTATGACTCTTCATATTTTGTAATAGCAATAGAAAATATACCAAGAGGGCTACACATTAAACAAACATACCAGTTGGCCATGGAAAGGTAGAAAGGCAGAAGTGTATTTTTCTGAATTATTTCTGTTCTGATGGAGTATAAGCCATACTATATACTCCATCATATACCCCTTACTATGTAAGTCATATATATGGGGTCCTGATCCGCTAGGTCTGATGGATTTAAAAGAAGAAGAAGAAGTAAGATTTCTCTTGCTCTTGCTCTTGTGCACTAGTGCTCTCTCTCTCTCTCTCTCTCTCTCTCTCTCTCTCTCTCTCTCTCTCTCTCTCCACACACACCCCTCATTCTCTCTCCCTCTCCCTATTATCTTCCTGTTCTGAAAGAAGAAAGGCCATGGGAATACACAGCAAAAAGATGGCCATTATAAGCCAAGCAGAGATCCCTCACCAATACCTCAGTCAGATAAAAGTTGGATCTAATATATCCAGCCTCCAGAGTTGTGCCTCAGCAAACTAATACAGCTTATTTCTTGATAGGGTGAAAGAAAGTGATAACAATGCAGAGGAATTCCTAAGCCACAAGGAATGAGGGAGAAATAAATAAGGCTATACAGGGATTGATACTAAATTGGAACACCACCATGAAGAGCCTGTAGTCACTACCTACATCACGACCAGAGAGAAAGGCTTCTTTTTTCTCTTCACCTCTCACTTTAATTACAGCCCATCTTCCTGCTCAGCTCCTCCATTCTATCTCCCTTCAATCTTATTTTTTCTTCTTTCATTTTTCTTTTTATTCTGTTTCTGTTGTCCTTTTCATTATTCCTTCAAATTATTAATACATGTTCAAATAAATTATTTGATATATGTGTGTATGCACAAATGTATATATTTTATATATAATACTATATATATTGTATATAATGCTTAAATATAATTATATATATTTGTGCATACTTTGTCTCAACGTGTAGTGATCCTGGCCTTATGGAATGACATGTGCAGGACAAAGTAGTAATTTGGATATAAAGTATAGGTGATTTGTAGAATAAAAGATGGAAATAGGAAAAGTTAGTTGGATGATTCACTAACACTGGCACAAACAATCCTGCTTTATTAATTTAAACCAAGCTAAATGAATTTCCCAGCATACAAATCTAATGAACCTACTGTTGTGAATGTGCAAGAGTGTGTGTGTGTGTGTGTGTGCAAGCGCGCGCATGTGCATGCGCATGCCAGATCAGATTTATGTAAGAATGGAAAAATGGAAATAATAACATCTTGTACAAAGATGACATAACCAAAGTACATATATTTCTTACATAAACGTTGAGATCACAGAAAGCATTGTATGTGCACAATCATGTGAATGCTCAAGCAGACAAAGAAGCCAATGAGACAAGTCAGTTTTTTATGCATAGCTAAAATAATTGAGAATACAAATCTATTTTTATATCCTGAATAATGCTCCATATTGTGAGGCAGTAGGGTTTCAGTTTTCAATTTCCACAAAACAGAAATTGTCAAGGTATTTGCCTTGCAGGACTTATCTATAAGATTTGAAGCACAGTTTTAGCTTGAGGCCTTCCAACCCCATCTAGCACCTAGAATCCCTGTAAGAAGCAGCTGATCCCAACTCATTATGCTAAAATGATGCACATTAGCCATTCAGATGCACCTTGATAAATGTATTATTACATCTAACCTGACTACTCTCCTGTTGTCAAATTAAATGGTCCTGATAAAGACTGATGCATCTTTACAGTGGGTTTATTAAATAAGTTGCCCTTTTTAAAATGTGCTGATATTAACAAAAAATATAGTTCCCCAATAAAACCTCTTGATATTAATGGACATTTTGTGTATTCTTGAGGTCTTATTTGTCTACCAAATATAAAGTTATTTTTGCAACTCTTGAAGTTGACCTTTAAAGACCATTGCAGTCTTCAAATCCTACTGACTACAATAAATACTTAATTCAACTATTCAAGGCTGAAATGGTTAACCAAATTTACAAGTTTTGGAATTTTTTTCTACATCATGAAGTTTACCAGAAATACCATTGCATTGTGTATCAAATCAGCGGATCAGAATCAGAGTTTTATCGGTGTTGTTGCAGGGAATATTCACTGTAGCCATTTAGACAATGCTATTAGAAGTCTAATGCCATAGGCTCTCAAGCAAATAATGAAGAATATCAAAGATGCTACTCCAAATAGAAGAATGAAAACCATGCCTAACTACTTAATATGTTTCATGATGACAACAATACGTACAACAAAGAAACAACACTTAAAAATCTGCAAGGAATTTTCATTTATTCTCTGAACAATTTCTCATTAGGCAGACTTATTGCATTACCACCTCTCATTTCAGAGATAAGGAATGGAAATTTAGGGGCATGTATCCAGCAAGTCTAGAGAAAAGCAGAACAGAGTTATATGACTCCTGACCCAACATCTTCCCACCTTCAACAAACTTTATTCTACACATAAGCAAAACTGCATATTAAGCTATGATACACTATACTTATTTAATATGTATATTGATTAACTAAAATGTTCCAAAATAAAAAAAAAAAAGAAAGAAAGTAGGGCTTTCTTATCCAATGGCATGAAAAGTCCCAGTCAGTATCTTTTTTTAACTGAATGAGCTTTAGTCTCTGGGCTAACTCTTTTGCAATGTTCAAGAGTAAGTTGACAGTAATTGCTGTGGTTCAGGGCTACGTACAGGTGTAATGCTTTGCTTAATGGTTTGCACAGTATATGAATATTAATATTCATATCACTTTAACCAGCACTTAATTTTATTTTTCAGAGAGTAAGCCAATTTTCTGAAAATGTGGATCTATCATTAAATCCCTACTTTTCCCTATGTAGGAGGAAACAGAGTATGTGCTTATTATAAAAGTAATTGGATTACATCAACATAGTGTTTGTATTGCCATATTTAGAAAGTAAAAATTTATTTAAACTATACATTTATATGAATATACCTAGTTATGTAGTAGGTGATGGCATTTGCTTTGTAATGATGGCATTTCTGATTTTTAAAATGAAACTGAAAAAAAAATATATTTGCATTGTTTCTCTTGTGGGAGTCTTACAATCGTTAAAAAATGTTTCATTTTTTGTCTTAGTGAAATGTGTTTTATTCTTATTTAATGAATGCTTAGAAATATTACTATTATACAAAGTATAATGAGGGATTCCACCTCACAGATGTGCACTGGTATTGCAACATACAATCTCGTCATCATACAGTATAACTTTAAAAAAGAGGATTGCATTGTAGTCTGTGCAACATTTTGATAAACAAATGCAGCAACAGAAGGTTATTTAAAGAAATTATTCTTTGGAGACAGGTATGGTGACACACATCTGTGAACCAGTAGCTCAAGTGGTTGAGGCAGGAGAATCACAAATTTGAGGCCAGCCTCAGAAACTTAGAGAGGCTTTAAAGCAACTTGGTGAGACACTGTATCAATTGTTAAAAAAAAAAAAAAGAAGAAGAAGGGCCGGAGATGTGGCTCAGTGGTTAAGAGCACCTTCAATTCATAACACCAATAAATAAATACACACAAACACACACTCATATTTAATTATTTAATCTGTACACCTTAAACAAACTGATGATTTGAGAATAAATGAAAGCAAAATGGTTTTAAAAATTACTTTTTGGAATTTGCTAGGGGAAATCAATAATCAATTATAATAAGATAATTTTAATAATTTGCATACAATAATATAAAAAGCTGACATTTCATGAATATTGTATCTGTTTCTGTAGGCCTGAAATTTGGTCATACTTGCTTTTTATGATTTACAGTTTCTGTACTAGGCCACAGGTGTAAACACATGCTGACCAATTTGATGATGTCCTAATGAAAATTTTGTCAGGAATTTTCTCCAGCATTCTCCACTGAGATCAAATCACCATGGGACCTTTTCATACAGCATCTTCCATTTCATCCCTTAATGTTCAGCAGTGCTTTTCATTTTGTTTAATTAATCCTAGAGAGGGCCTTATTTACCACTGCCACCTGAGAGAGAAGGTATGATGAGACAGTCTTTTACAGTCATTCTTGGCTCAGAATCCTCTTTTCAGTATTAGGAACATATGTGCACTATTGGCGGCCTATGATCACACCCATCTGCTTAGACGATGAGAAATCTGCAGGGAAGCTTCCTTGCCTTAGGGTTTAAGTGTCATAAAATGATAGGTGTATATGAACAAGCTGTGGGACCCTTGACAATGCTTTCATTTCAACTGTTTCCAAAGGGCCCAAATTCCTCCTTCCACACTATTCCTCAACACTTGCAGAAATATACTGGGAAAGGGAACAAAACTCTGAATGTTAGTTAGCAGGAAAAGAAATACTATACAAATTTGATTAAATTTATTTAAATCCTAGAGATGACTTCAGGAAAAAAGTAAGCACCTGATGTAGAATTCCACTGTGAATATGCTCATTCTAAAAGGCCTTATCTTATGCAGGAATAGAATGGCAGAAAAAATAGTTCTCCATCCATGGTAGGAAATTGTCATAGAAATAGGTGGTCAATAGGTAGTAAAAAGATAATTATCATTGACTTCTTCAAAAGTAATTGAAAAAGTCTACCCAACCCTTAATCAACAGAAAAATAATAACAAGTAATTTTGGTATGTGTCTTGTACATTTGAGGAGCAATTTAAATACGCAAAAATGTTCAATTAGAATGCAATATGAATTAGACAGTCTGCTAGATATAAAGGAAGTATGACTGCAATCATATACCCTGAAGCCAGTCCACTCCCCTGACCTCACACACTATCCAACATTTAAGCCAAATACCCATCTCTCCAGTACTTCTAAATACCTCTTCATCAATTATTTTAACTCTACTATGAGGCAAGGACTGAAGAAATATCTTTCTCCATATATGTGTAATTTCATTTAATCTTCATATTGATCTTCTTACATAACCATATTAGACTTTCTCAGAGCTCATAACTATAATTATTTTTGATGCTCATCCCCTCTAGATCCCACATCTGTACTGACAATTCTCCCACAGAAAGCAGGCAGAGACAAGATTAGAAATGCCTGGTCAAGACGTAGAAAAATTCAGATTTGTTGCCAAAAGCCACCAAAATGCAGACCTTGATCTATTAAAAATCTCTTGGACATATATATAATCATTTAATATAGTTTATATGGAATTCAGATTAACTACCATGGTGCTGGGGATGTAGGGAATAGAGTAGGCATTGGGAACAGAATCAAATACTTGAACTCAGTAGCAGTAATAGGACAGTGCACAATATGATAGTTTCAGATTCTTTCTCAGTGGAAAAAAAATGTGTCCTTAGGTGTTACAGAACAAATACAACAACTAGGTAATCCATGAACATTTGTAGTTCTACCACATCTCCTTAATTCTTTTTTTTTAAATTCTGATATGTATAAATGTTATATTTTGATGTTGAGGATGGTGGGGGATATCAGATTACGGGATTAACAAGTATTATTTCCTTCCTCCAACAATATGTATATAAGAAACTGATCAAATATCCTGATAATAATTCTTTCACTTATACCATGAGCTCTTTGAAGAAAGAATAGCACTAATAAGGCATATAAGTAATCTAACTGAGAGTGGATAGAGTCTAAAGGAAAGCACAGTCAGCAGGGACAGAGCAGTCAAGAGGACATGTATTACAGAGGATATATCAGTAAAATGATGTTACCACCTCCGTGTGCAAGAAAGAAAAATATTCCTAAATTTGGGCAAATGGATAAATGTTGGTGGTATTAATTGAGTTAGATAGTTCAAGAGGGGAAGCAGATATAAGACAGAAACATAAGAGTTCTATTTGACTCTTTTATATTTAAAGTACCATGAAATACGTTCACAAAAAAAGAACTTTGACAGGACCAATGAACTGAATGAGCTTTGGGATGTTGCTTTTTTCTAAAAGAAATGAAAGCACTTTCCTGTCAGGCATTAGTAGATTTTTAAAAAACATCCTTAGAAAGGCAGTCACACAGCAGTGTTAGGGCCTCCTAATTTGCCAGCCGACAGACCAGTGCTTCTAATTAGGCAGTTTTAAAGACAGTTGCTGCTAAGTCTTACTTATTTAAATTCCAAGGAGTAAGTAAGAACTTGTTTCTGTTGTTAGCAGTAACTTCATGGCTTCCCAGCCAGGAGTCACTACAAAAAGAAACCCAGAGAAGAGAGCATTGCCCACTGTTCACGCTGACACTTGTGGACACTGTCAGACACTGGAGAACAATTTTAGAAGCCAGAAATATGGTTTCAGTTGATGAAAAGATGCCTCACATGCAAAAGAATATTTTCTGACTATTGGGGGTTCAATTACAGTGCAGGAGAAATATAAATGTATGAACCAGGATCGATCAGTCAATCAATCAATCAATAACTCCCCTTCTCCCCACCTCTTCCTATAATGCTGATATTTTATCCCTAATCACTAAAGATGATGTCACCAGTTTAAAATAACCTACTACTCTGGGAAGCTGAAAGGGTAGGCATGAGTTTTATATGAGACAGAAGCACCGGTGGGGGCATGTGCTCCTTGAAGGACTGATACATTTGATGCCAAAATGACAAATGCCATTGAATCAATACCAGCAGGGATATAAGGAAGAGTGAGGAGGAGCCCACAGTTCTACAATGATATAGTCATGTGCATTAAATGCTTCCACTTAGACTTGAAAACTCTAGGGTCTGAACAAAAGCAGCTCCAAAGCCAGCATGAGGGCTGAAGTAGCATGAAATGAAAATCAGGCAGCTCTTCATTTCCCCTTCTTGTGCAAATCTTCCAGGGCTGCAAAAACAAAATGCCACAGAAATTCATTTTTCATAGTTCTAGCAGCTGAAAGTCCAAAATCCAGATATTGATTTTTCCTGAAGCTTGTCTCCATGGCTCTCATATGGCCACCTCCTTACTGTGTCTTCATGTAGCCTTCCCCCCCACCCCCAAGCAGGCTTCCCTGTTGTATTTCCATCTTATTTTTAAGATCACCTCCTCCTTGGGGGCCTACCCTTATTACCACTTTTAGCCTTAATTTTCTCCTTAAAGGCCCTGCCTTGAAATAGTAGTTGCATTCTCCCCTGGAAGGAACCAGGGGTCCTTAGAGGAATGTTTTATTCCAGGCTTGTATCAGAATAAAACAGGATCTTCCTTTATGCCAGAAAGTTAAGTACCTAAAGGTGATTAAGACCTGTCTAAAGGACAAAGAAGTGAGCCTGA
The DNA here is from genome assembly GCF_021218885.2 of Marmota monax. NCBI lineage: Eukaryota > Metazoa > Chordata > Mammalia > Rodentia > Sciuridae > Marmota > Marmota monax. The sequence goes on along the minus strand of NW_026694256.1, from coordinate 1,659,972 downwards.
AGACCAAATCATTACCAATTTGATCACTGAATAAATAATAAATAATAAATAAATAAATACAATTTTAATCCATTGCATAAAATAGAAAATCAGAGTTCATGCAGACAGAAAAGAGGAAAATAATGTGAAAATGTGATGAAGAACAGGATATTTACATAGACTCAAGTTACCTCCCCTTGAAATATTCATTAATTGCCACGGGACCAATAGTAATTTACAATGGAGAAGACTGGAAGTAGCACCTTAATTAACTGATCAATATGAACAACATCAATAATGGGACAGATTAATGCCAGAAGCCACCTGATGAGGTGTAAGAAGAACACCGTATCACTCCTGTGATTGTCCTGCTAAGATGTATGATTTGAATCTACTCATGAGACCATCCAGTCAGAACCTATTGAGAGACATTTTGAGATAATGTGTTTGTACTTTTTAAAGGTGTCAAAATAAAGAAATTGGAGCAAAGGTTGAGGAACTGTTCTAGATGATAGGAGACTAAAGAAACGTAAAAAATGCTTTGCATGATTCTGAACTGGATCCTTTTACTGTAAAGATCATTTGTGGTCTTTACAAATAGACCCTAAAACTTAGATGTTAGCAATGCATCAGTACTAACTTACTGATTTTGATGGTTGCACTGTGGTCCTGTAGGAAAATGTCTTTGCTTGAGGAAAAACATACTAAAATATTCAGACTTGATGGGTTGATGGGGCACAAGTTGGCAATTTCAAATAATTCAGGGGGAAAAAAAATGTGCACAGTGCTTCCAGATTTTTTTTTAAGTTTTAGGTTGTTTTAAAAATTGAAGGAAACAAAGGACAAAATACATAAGCTACAGTTACAGAAAGAAGACAAGTGTAGGAAAGTGAGCAGGAATTACTGATAAAGGGCAGGAGGAATCTCTCAGGGTTGATAGAAATGCTTTATTTCTTAAATGGAGTATGGATACTTGGGTGTATACATTTGTCAAAACCCATCAAACTCTATGCTTAAGATCTATGCACATGGCTGCATTGTACCTTAATGAAGCAATAAGCATACAAAAAAATGAGGGCAGTGAGTTCAGGCAACTCATTCAAACTGCTTGGTTTAGAAATAGAGAAAAGAAATGAGGCTTAGCTAGAGCAGATTCCAGAATCAAAGAAACGAGCTTTCCTTTTGTTTATTTTCTTTTGTTTTGTCTCTAAATGTGGCTTTGGAACAAGTGACAAAAGCATATGAATTACCTGAGCATGCTGAAAAAAAAAACGCAGGACAGGTAAAGAGGCTGAAACTAGAGAAAAAAGAGAAGTTCCCAGTCACAAACAGGGTAGATAGCAGAGCACAGCCCTGAGGAGAGGGGAGTGCAGGATCTCGTCAGAGGTGCACCTCATTCCTAGGACCACAAGAAAGGAATTTTTGGATTGTCTAACTTCACTTAGCATTATCTTCTCTAACTCCATCCATTTACCTGAAAATGCTATGATTTTATTCTCTTTCATTCCTAATATTCCATTGTGCATAGATGCCACATTTTTTTATCCATTCATCTATTGAAGGGCATCTAGGTTGGTCCCCCAGTTTAGCTATTGTGAATTGTGCCTCTATAAACATTGATGTGGCTGTGTCCCTATAGCATGCTGTTTTCTTTGATACAAGGAGGCTGATTCATAGTGGGATAGGGAGCAGGAGCATGGGAGGAATAGATGAACTCTGGATAGGGCAGAGGGATTGGAGGGGAAGGGAGGAGGCATGGGGTTATTAATGATGGTGGAATGTGATGATCCTTATTATCCAAAGTACAGGTATGAGACATGAATTGGTGTGAATATACTGTGTATACAACCAGAGATATGAAAAATTGTAATGCACTGTGCTGTCATATATTAATTAAAAAAGAAAGAAAGAAAGAAAGGGATTTTAGGCTGTGAGAAGAACTAGAAGCTGAAAGTCCTCTCGCTGGATATTCCTAGTTTTGTTTTGAAATACTATTCGGGATCATCTGTTGAATACAGAGAGTTTTAAATGGCTAAGAGTGTTTTCAAGGTGGTGCAAGCTTAAAATTTTAGTACAGGGACCAAGATAAGGATCTGCCTAGGCATTCTAATTATGTGATGGGAACACTGTGGCTTTACTCACTAATCCAGACTTCAACTAGAAGAAAAGATAATTTCCTTAAATCTGTCCTTAGTCTGATTATGCAGGCTCAATCATCTTAATCCCTTAAGTCTACCTCCTAGAATAACAATTTGCTCAACAAAGAAGGATGTAAAGAAAATAGGGCAGTAGGCTTGAAAGAAATGCATGGTGTCCTGATCCACTCAGAAACCTCAATGTTAGGTGACTCATCTGTAATAAATGTGTTGATGTCAAGCTTTGTGTATTTTCTAGCTTAACAGCATTAGAAGGTTTAGAAGGTGTGGAAATTTCTTCTGAAAGGGCGGAGGGAGATGACTTTGATAGTTCTTTATAGGCTGCTTACATAGTTCACTAGCTGGTGACAAGTTTTGTTCTTTTTTTTTTTTTAATCTTTTGGTACCAAATTTGCTAGGATGTTGCCTATTACATTGATTTTTATTAATAGCTTTACTATTAGAATTCAAAGTTCAGAACTACTTCTTAAATAGCAAGGCAGAATGTGAATACAGAAAATGGTATTTTTTTTTTCCAAGACTGAATCAAAAATAAAGCTGGGTGGCCTCTGTTTGTAGGGTCTTCATGTGTGTCTCTCACTTTCTGTTCAGGACTGTTTCTCTCACTGCTCCATAGGAACTGGGTTATAATCCACCCAAGTAATTCCCATCCTATAACCCTGTGTCACTTGTTAAGTATCTTTAGTAGTCTATTTTGACTAAAATTTAGAATATCATATGCAACTAATATGGACTAATTATAATTCTAAACCAAAAGGATTACTTTTTTTTCTACAATTTAACTATAACAGTATTTCTTCCATTCCGGCAGTATGTTTCCCCAAAAGAAAAAATAAATTGGCAAGTATATTTAATTTCACTGTTTTTATGAAGGAAATAATAAGAGAAGGGTGCTTATTTTCTGATGTGAATTCAAGCAGATTACTCAATAATATCACTGGAAAAGATGTGTATTAAAATTGCATTAAGAACTAATTTAAGTAATGGGAATTGAGTCCTTTCCTTTAGGTGCAAATTTCCCCATAGGTGCAATTGATTAAATTGTTTTATTTGTGAGCTGTTTTGTTTTTGTGGCATGATTTAGTTGAGTTGGAGAACATCACGCAATCACTTTTTATAGTCAGCTTGGAAACCAAGCATTTTTGTTCCAAATCTTAGAAAATACATGAAATTGAGAAAAACAGGGTTTTTTTTTGTTTTGTTTTTCAATATCATTGTATCTAGAGTCTTATAGTGCTAATCATTCTACAACCCTCAAGCCATATGTGATGCACAGAATATTTCATACTGCTTTCTGCTAAGTCACTTTATGGAGTCAAAAAACTTTCTTTGGACTGTGATATGAGTTGACCTGGAAAACAGAAGATTTAAAACAGTCATCTCAACAGACACAGATGGACTCACACAGAGGCAAGTAGGAGGAATTCATGAAGCCAGCTGTCTAGAAATGAATGACAGATTCTCCTTGACTGATCTCTCCTTCAACCTAAAATAGTACTCCTCAGATTGTGACTTTTATTTCTCTGTTTTGATAAATTTACTTTAAAATTTGACCATGAAGAAACTGTCATTGTACATTACATTAATGAGGTAGGATTCCTCAGTGGTTTCTCGGGGACACTGAGGGTAAATAAAGGAAAGTGATCTTCAGATATTTAGGAGAGCCAATGTGTTATGAAAAACAGGGCATGAGATTTAGAGCCAGCCACAGTCCCATACTAAACTTTGCCACTTAAAAGTTTCATAATCTCAGGTTACTCATTTGTTCTATAAAGGCAATATGAACTGTCCAAAGATGCTATTAAGAATCAGTAATGTGATGCATGAAAAATAATTAGCCTATTTGTGATACCCAATAGCAGGCGACTTTTAGTCACTTATTGCATGCCCAATTCATCTTATCCCTTAGGTTCTATTGTTTTGCCTTAGACAACAAATGAAAGATGAAACAAGTGAATTTTAGTGAGTTCCATTAATCAGCTAAAATAAGCAATTTCATGTTGAAAGTATTTAATAGGTAAATCCATAAATGAAAAATAAATGTCTGAACCTTATTCATTCACAAGAAAAAAAACTGACAGAATGAAATATTCCAAATACAAGATGGATGAATTCAGGGGTGAATCCACTAAAGAAGAAATTATGAAAACTACCCCATTCACAATAGCCTCAAACACACAAACAAACAAACCACAAAAAAAAAAAATCATTTTGGAATAGGCTTTGCGATGTTGAGATATGTTCCTGTTATCCCTAGTTTTTCTAGTGTTTTGAACATGTAAAGTTGCTATACTTTGTCAAATGCTTTTTCTGCATCTATTGAGATGATCATATGATTTTTATCTTCATAGAAATAGTAAAAGCAATCATGAAATTTATCTGGAAAAATAAGAGACCCATAATAGCTAAAGCAATCCTTAGAAGAAAGAGGGAAGCAGGTGGAGTCACTATTCCAGATCTTAAACTATAATAAAGAGCAATAGTAACAAAAACAGCATGGTATTGGCACCAAAACAGACTAATAGACCAATGGTACAGAATAGAGGACACAGAGACTAACCCACAAAATTGTAATTATCTTATATTAGCAATGGTGTCAAAAACATGCATTGGAGAAAAGATAGCCTCTTCAACAAATGGTGCTGGGAAAAAAAATCCTTATGCAACAAAATGAAATTAAATCTCTGTCTCTCACAATGCAGAAAACTCAACTCAAAGTGGATCAAGGACCTAGAATTAAACCAGAGACTCTGTGTCTAATAGAAGAAAAAGTAGGCCCTAATCTTCATCATGTGGAATTAGGTCCCAACTTCCTTAATAAGACTCCTATAGCTCAAGAACCAATAAATGGGATGAAATCAAACTAAAAAGTTTATTCTCAGCAAAAGAAACAATCTGTGAGGTGAATAGAGAGCCTACATCCTGGGAGCAAATTTTGACCCCTCACACATCAGATAGAGCACTAATCTCTAGGGTATATAAAGAACTCAAATAGCTAAGCACCAAAAAAACTAATAATCCAATCAATAAATGGGTCAAGGACCTGAACAGACACTTCTCAAAAGAGGATATGCAATCAATCAACAAATATATGAAAAAATGTTCGTCATCTCTAGCAATTAGAGAAATGCAATCTAAACTACTCTAAGATATCATCTCACTCCAGTCAGAATGGCAGCTATTATGCATATAAACAACAATAAGTGTTGGCAAGGATATGGGGGAAAAGGTACACTCATACATTGCTAGTGGGACTGCAAATTGGAGCAGCCAATATGGAAAGCAGTATGGAGATTCCTCGGAAATCTGGAAATGGAACCACCATTTGACCCAGGTATCCCTCTCCTCTTGGTCTATACCCAAAAGAATTAAAAACAGCATACTACAGGGACAGGGCCACATCAATGTTTATAGCAGCACAATTCACAATAGCTAAATTGTGGAGTCAACCTAGATACCCTTCAGTGGATGAATGGATAAACAAATTTGGCATACATACACAGTGGAAATTTACTCAGCAATAAAAGAGAATAATATCATGGCATTTGCAAGTAAATGGATTATGTTGGAGAAGATAATGCTAAGTGAAGCTAGCCAATCCCCCCAAAAAACAATGCAGAACGTTTTCTCAGATATAAGGAGGCTGACTCATAGTGGGGTAGGTAGGGGGAGCGTGGGAGGAATAGATGAATTCTAGATAGAGCACAGGGGTGGGAGGGAAAGGGAGGGATAGGGGATTGACAAGTTTGGTGGAATGTGATAGACATCATTATCCAAAGTACATGTATAAAAACACAAATTGGTGTTAACATACTTTATATACAACCAGAGATATGAAAAACTGTGCTATATATGTATAATAAGAATTGTAATGCATTCTGCTGTCATTCATTTTTTTAAAAAATCAGTGAAAAAATAAAAAAAGAAAACTACAGAACACTAAATAAAGAATACCTTTGGAGATGGAAAGATCTCCCATGCTCTTGGACAGGCAGAATTAACATTGTCAAAATGGCCATACTACCAAAAGCACTAGACAAATTTAATGCAATCCCTGTTGAAATACCAATGACATTTTTCATAGAAATAGAAAAAGCAATCATGAATTTCATTTGAAAAAACAACAGACACAGAACTAGTCAAAGCAACACTTAGCAAGAAAAGTGAAGCAGGAGGCATCACAATACCAGAACTTAAATTATACTACAGAGCCATAGTAACAAAATCAGCATGGTATCAGCATCAAAACAGACATGTAGACTAATGGTATAGAATAAAATACCCAGAGACAAACCGACCTAAATATAGTTATCTCATACTAGACAAAGGCACCAAAAACATACATTGGAGAAAAAATAGCCTCTTCAACAAATGATGCTAGGAAAACTGGAAATCCATATATAGCAGAATAAAATTAAACCTCTACCTCTCACCCTGCACAAAACTCAAAGTGGATCAAGGATTTGGACACTAGAACAGAGACACTGTAGCTAATAGAAGAAAAAGTTGACCCAAATCTTTACCATGTCAACCTAGGAACTGATTTCCTTAACAGCACTCCTAAAGCATAAGAAGTAAAATCAAGAATGAGTAAATGGGATAGAATCAAACTAAAAAGCTTCTTCACAGCAAAGGAAACAATCAACATGAAAAAAGAGCCTACAGAATGGGAGCAAACCTTTACCACACGCACATCAAATAGAGCATTAATTTTTTAGGACACATAAAAAAATGTAATGCGAAAAAATAAACAAATAAATAAAATAACCCAATTAATAAATCAGCTAAGGCTCTACACAGACATTTCATAGAAAAAATACAGTCAACAAATATATGAAAAAAATTCAACATCTCTAGCAATTAGAAAATGCAAATCAAAACCATATTGAGATTTCATCTCACTCCAGTCAGAATGACAATTATCAAGAGTATAAACAATAGTAAATGTTGTTGAGGGTGTGGAGAAGAAGGTACACTCATTTATTGCTGGTAGGGCTACAAATTGGAGCAACCACTATGGAAAGCAATATGGAGATTACCCATAAAACTTGGAATGGAACTGCCATTTGACCCAGTTATCTCACTCCTCTGTTTATACCCAAAGGACTTAAAATCAGCATATTACAGTGACACAGCTATGTCAATGTTTATAGAAGCACAATTCACAATAGCTTAAATATGGAACCAAGCTAGGTATCCTTCAACAGATAAATAGATAAAGAAAATGTGGTATATGTACACAATGAAATATTACTCAGCCTTAAATGTTAAGAGTCTGTAAACAAGTCAAAATAACACCTGGAATTTTGCCAGGGGAATGTTAGAGTTCGTAAACAAGTCTGGATGGTGCCTGGCAAAATGCCAGAGGGAGTGGTTTGAGAAGTAACAAAAGCGAGCCATTAAGTGTGGAGATTCCTTATTGGTTGACTGATGTATCTAGTTTATGCTAATTAGATAAGCTGTGTGGAATGTATAAATACTGCTCCTGTCCTGCAATAAACGGCTCCTACTCCTGCTGTATCAACGTACACAAGTTATTCGTCACCCCCCCGGTTATTTTGCTGCAGCCGGACTGCGGCACTTAAAGAAGAATGAAATTATATCATTTGCCAGTAAATGGATGCAGTTGGAGAAAATTATGCTATGCGAAATAAGCCAATCCCAAAACCAAAAGCTGAGTATTTTCTCTGGATGCTAATTCACAATGGGGGAGAATTGGCTAGGGAAGAATAGAGGTACTTTGGATTAGACAGAGGGGAGTGAAGAGAAGGGAGGGATATGGGGATAGGAAGGATAATAGAATGAATTGGACATTATTACCCTATGTGCATATAGGATTACATGACCAGAGTAACTTTACATCATATACAATGAACAGAATGAGAAGTTATACTCCATTTATGTATGATATGTAAAAATGCATTCTACTATCATGTATAACAAATTAGAACAAATAAAAAATTATAAAAAGGCTATTACTTGTTTTCATAATCTCAGTGCTGCTCCAGTCATATTTAAATTGTTGGAAAATTGTGGAACATATTCCTTTTTTGATTTTTTTCTTGGCTCCTATTCTATTAAAAAAGAGGACCTTTGTAGTAATAGCATTTAGACATGGAGATGGGTCTTACAGATCTCTTATCAACCAAACCCTTAACTTCAGAGATAACTAAGCTAAGGCCTGGAGACACAAAATGACTTGCACATGATCCTAACATCAGAGCCAAGATTAGAAATCAAGCCACAGATTCCTTTATTCTACATCATCCTGCATAAATCAAACCTAAGTATCACTACACTTTTGCTTTGATGCTTAAAAAGAGTTTCTGTGGTGAGCTTTTTTTTTATGGAACAAAAGACATCTTGGATGAATGAAACTCATCTTGTGAAAGAATTTGTGCTTCATTCAGTCGAATTTTATAGGGAATTAGTAAATTTAACATTGCCCCTTGTCACAGAATCTATGAATTATTCTAACATAAATACTAGAATCTTACAAAATTATAGGTAATAACCACATGCGCTCTCCAAGGCTATAGAAAATGGCTCTCTTGAAAGAGATAGAAAAACTATTCTTCAAAGAAAGTTTCTTTTGAGGGTTTATTAAAACATTCAAATGAATTTTTCTCCTTCAAAGGCAGAGTGGTTTAACCTCAAAACAAAGTAACTGGATGATCTTTGCAAAGTATTTAACTGACTTGTGTCTAAGTTTGTACCTCTGGATACTGACATTTGGATACTGACAGTAATTATACAGTTATAGGAATTAGTTGGAATACTACATGTAAAGAAAGGCAGCATAAAATGAGAATAAATTGTATTGTTGATCTCTGATTATCATCATTATTACACCCAATCAAAACCAGATAAAATTCTCAGATAGCTATATTATATTCTAACTTCTTACTGCCTTACACTTCATGAGGATGACTCCCCCAACTGGAGACCCTCTGTCATCTAATTAAATGGTGAAAGGCAATTTTTAAAAAAATCTTAAAGAACTTGTATTCTTTTTGCTTCTCTACGTGCCATTGGACTCAATGCTTCAAAAGAAAATGACAGTTAACAAAAATTCACAATTGCTTTAAGTATTTGAATTACTTCCTAATCTTCTTTTTATGGATTTCCAAACTTCATTTGGAAATCAAAGTGAACATAAGAATAGAAAAATTTGTTAAATATTGGAATAAAATATAAATAAATTTAATTGAGAATATTCCTGGGAGTATTCTATAGGCAAACGATTGCATGCAACTTCTTGGTTTGTTATAAGAAAAATAATACATGAATTAGAAAGATCTTTTTTGTATTCTTCATCACCTTAGAATAAGACCACATATAAACAGACCTCCATAAATATTGTCAATTGATGGATAAAAAAATAAAATCAATGTAAGAAATTTAAGTTGCCAGTCAAATATTAGCAACTGTAACATTTCTTAATTGTATTTTTTTTCCTTATGTATCTTCATTGCCAAAATTCAAATGGATGAGACTTGTTTCCTTACTTACCAAGACTAAAATGTGTATACAACTCCTTGACACCTCCAAATGGACAATTATTGTATATAGCATCCATATGCCTGTACCTGATTACCCTGACGGCTGTGCTAAAAAGTTCACTTTTCAATGTATCAGTACAAATTTGGAAGACTAGACAAGCAATTTATTTCTCAAACACAGTACTTGCCTTCTCTTGGAAAAATATATTCTCAAAATTTAAGTCTTTCTACAAGTAGCCAAAAATCATGGCTACAATTATATAAAAACTATGTGATCACAGACTGCACATCAAATATTATTTTAATTTTGTGGATTCATTTCATGATCAATTCTGAACTTCTACCCTCAAAGCTGCAATTAGAACTGATTTTTTTTCCAATAGCATTGCCTAAATCAGAATGATAGACAATTTTTAAAAAACTAATGAATACTAGAAAACTTCAGAATAAATACTATTAGTATAAATATGAATTATATTTACTCCATGACAGATATAAGCTAAATTTAATTACAGAAATACCAACCAAAAGCATACTTTACAAATATACTTTAGGTGTTAAAATGGAAAGAAAGCTATTTTTTAAAAGTTAGACATTTGAAGTGGGTTAAATAAAGCTTGTTTAAAAATAATGCCTGTAAATTAATAGTGGATTCTTTTTCTTCATAGACTAATAGAAGAAATTTTAGATATTTCCTGAAAGTTCTCCAATTTTCATCAACTCAAACTGAAAAAAAAAATAAGTCTCTTAAATCACTGTTAAAAATTCTTGGGGCTGGGATTGTGGCTCAGTGGTATAGTGCTCGCCTAGCACATGCAAGGCCCTGGGTTTGATCCTCAGCACCACATAAGAATAAATAAATAAAATAAAGGTATTGTTTCCAACTACTTCCAAAAAATAAAAAATGTTTAAAAAATTCTTAAAATCTACTGCCCCCCAAAAAATTCTTTCTCTGATAAATTCAGACTAATGTCTTCATTGATCTTAAGAAAATTTAATACATTGATCTTAAGAAAATTTCTTATCATAGAATGCAAAGACCCAGAGTCCAAAAACCCAACAACCAGGCGGTATAGTGTCTATGGGAAAGAGAAAATGGATGTCTCAGCCCAAGAAGAAACAGTGATTTGACTCTTCTTCTGCCTTTCTGGTCTTTTAGGATCTTCAGTAAATTTGATGATACCACCCATATTAATAAGGACAGATCTTTTCTTAGTCTACTGGCTCAAATGTTCCCACTGTCTTCATGGGATGTTTAATAGCAACAATATCAGGGACTTTTATCATAAATAGTGATCAAATCATTCTCCAGGAATAACAGAACAAATTAAAGAGTATCACCTCAGTTTCAGAATGAGGAATCACAAGACAAAATGCTGCTTGCCAATTAAATAACAGAAAAAGTTATCTTATTGTTCCTATTATATATTTCTCACTGTAGAAAAAATAGCCTGATCTTCAGGAGGTCAAAATGAAGAGCAAATATATTCAGAGTTGGATATGTCACTTCTAAACAAAAGTTTTCCTTGAACCCATAGCAAAGTCTGAATTGTCAAAACAATAGCATACTATTTGTCATTGAGTAGAGAGAGTTGTATTTAGTCTAAATAAAGGAGCGGAAAATCCATGTTGCCCTTTCAAAGTGTTCAAAGGACAGTACATATGACATAATAATACCATAAATATTCATAATAGATTATAAAACTGTATGCCTCATAATCTTTGATAAAACTGAGAGAAATTCCTCTGTTGGCAATACATAAGAAAGTAAAATATAGGTTTCTTTGGACAGCAAGCTAGTAACACACAAACCTCTACGCTGCCTGTGGGTACCACTCTCTGTTTCCAAAAATTCAGCTCTTAAAAACTGCTGGCTTATGTGCACCTGTGAAATTGAGTGTGCACCCAATTCAACCTCCTTGGACAAAATGAAACACTAAGAATGATAAGAAAGTTATGTGAATTTGTAAGAGATACACGTATACTGTTGAAATCCAATAGAAATATTTTAACCACTGGCCTGAATCCAATCTGCACAGTAATTTAATAGACTATCAACCACAAATTCAATCCATAAGGCAAGTAAATGGGTACCCAAAGCAATAGGTAATTTTCTTGGAATGGGATTGGTAGAATCAAACTAATCTATGTGAAAAAGGAAGCTGCCTGGCAATATCATATAGTCAAAATCTTCAATAAGAAAGGTAACCAATCATATCTTATGATATATTGCTTTGGGAAAAAATGTGATAAATCCCATAAGACCTTTCAGATATTTTTAAGCCATAAAGAATTTCTTGCCCTCTCTCACTGTCCCCCTCCCCAAGACTCCTTCTCCCTCTCCCTCTTTTTCTTTTCCTAGAGCATCTAACTCATTCTATGTCTACAAATTTCATGGGATCAGAACTTGAAGCCAGAGTTTTTTAAGAGTCATGCAATTGTACACACTTAAATAATTATTTTTATTCAAAGCAACTTATAGCAATTTGTATCATTTGGACACTATTTTAGAATTTAATATTTAGGAATTATTTTCAAAATAAAGAGCCATAGAAAGAAATGAATAACATGCAAAAAGTCATGCAAAGAAATTAATCCTATGATTTTATTATCATAATTTAGAGAACATAAATTCAGAGAATTGTGATTAACCCCATTCTAACTCTACAAAATAAAAGTATTTAGGTTAGATATAAAAAATTATTATAAGAGAACAATATAGATAAACTTCTGTAGAAAGAAATCATGGAAAGACTCAAGACCACAATGAACTCTCTTGTTAAAGATGTTCTGGAATTGTCAAAGAAAGAAGTAAACTAAATTGTATGGATCTTCTTTCTAGATGAAAATCACATTCTTTTGTATCACATATATATTATATGAAAATACTGCCCACCATCTTTATTGGTAAAATATGCTATTTTCTTCCAACCTTACAATGTCATGAATATAAATGCCCTCTAACACTCTTTCTATCAATGGTTGCCCATAGTTTTAAAAAGTGTAAAATAGAATATCCTAGAACTTTTGGTTACATGGGTCTAATCTTATCATTAAAGACACTAGATTGCTAACAGGACCAAATGAAGTGGAAGATAACTTCAATAATACAACATCATATTTTATTCATTTATTTAAGCAACAAATATGTATTGATAAGTTATGTGGTAGTTTATACTAAGTATTATAATGCAGAATTTGTTAAAAGAGAGAGAGCAGCTTCTGCCTTCATAGATTTTATATTGAGAGACAAACTTTAAATTAAGCTACATAAATGAACATACAATTAAATATTGTCATGAGGCCTATGATGAAGAGTTAAAGTACTTTGATATAGGAAAAAAAGGCAGATCAAATTTAGATTTAAAAATGCTTAAATTTTTATCTGAGATCAATGTTTAATCTGATCTCAGATAGATGTCCACTTTAGCAGAGAAAGCTATGTGTAGAAAGATGTGTAATGTGTGAAAAATCATACTATGTTTAAAAGATTGAAAGGTGGGCAGCAAGGCAATAGTTTTAGTAATGTGGAGAATAGGAGATATGAAGCTGGAGAAGTGGGTAAAGGCTTGAAGCATTCAGGGCCTGTTAAGAGATTGTTAAAAGAAAAACTTTCAACAAATTAAATTAACAGAGGTTATCTGAACAAAGAACAATCAATGAATCAGGCAGCATTCAAAAGCAGAACAGGTTATATACAGTAATCTTTTATAGACCAAACAAAATAGAGAAATCATTTAATTGGCTAGAGTTAGGCATTGCCTTTATTTGGACATGGGGTGATAAGACATGGTCTGATCAGTTGGTTCTCTGTGATTGGCAGAAAGTTGGCACTTAAGTTGATTTATGTTCATGATTTTGTTCTTTTTTCCTCAAGTGCAATGGGAAACCATTGAAGTGATTTAAGAAAGGGAAAGACATGGCCAAACTTGATTTATAAAAAGTTCTTTCTACTCCAAGGAGTGGAGAAGAGGGAAGGGAAGTGTGTGAATGGATTATGGGAAGTCAAGAATGGTCATGGAACTATTGCAGGAGTTTATCTCTGACTTATTTTCAAGTAGGATTTGACTAGAGACAGTAAAGAGAGAAAGAGGCAGAGAGCGCTGAAATACATCTTGTTTATTATAGTGTAAATTTGATGTCACCAAATAAATAAATATCACTTGCTTCCTCTTGACATAAGGTAGAACTTTGGGAATAACTTTACAAAAAATAATTTAAAGAAAATATTTTACAGTAATAGTTGAGAAAAAAAAACAGAACAGGGCAGCTGAGTTTGTAAAACTAATTACATGTTTACCTACAATTGGAGCTCTCTAATCCCTAGATTAACATCTGATGAAGACAGGTTCATGTCAAAGGTGTCAACTGTGATTAGTATCCCACTAGGTGGGATTAAGTTCAGAATTTACTAATTCACAGAGATTTTACTTTTATGTAGTTATTGTAATCTACAGGCTTAGGGGAATAGCAGCAAAGAGAACATACTTAGTTCAATAAAAGGTAAGACAAAACAAATTATTTACTCATAGGTAAATACACATAAATATGACAAAGAAAATCATTAAGCAGGATTTCTAGTGTTTTCTAAAGTACTTGTCCTTGAATGTGACTAGGGATTTGGATACATTAAACAGAACACAGTTACGTGCAAATGCCCATATCAATAAAAGCTAAAAAGGTTTGAGAGATGTTAAACATGCTCCTTGGGGGTAAGCTAATTAGTAAACTAGAGAGTCTTAAAACTCTCAAGTGCCATCTTTGAACTGAAGAAGACATCTACTAATGAAGTCTCCAGTGGGCTAAAAGTCTAGATTTGGCAGTATGTATGTTTCTGTATTTGAATTTCAACTATGTTGATGCATTAAAGCAATACAAGGTTTGCAAAAGTAGGATGAAAATGTTCATAGCACCATGAGCTGAAAGCATTTCATTTTTAATAATTATAATTTCTCGTTTATAATTAATTAATATAGAAAATCAGTCAAAACTGAGCTAGCTGATGAACAGAAAGGGAAAAGGTAACATTTTTGGCACATTAATATATTTGATTGGACTTACAATAAATGATAAAAGCAGGGAAGATATTGGAGTGGAGACATGATAAATTAAATTCAAGTCTCTGATTCATTTAAATATTGTAAAAATAAAAGAAGTAAATTTTGCACTTTCAGGAAGCTTAGTAGACTAAAAATTCAATCTTATAAGTCACACAATTATTTCAAATGAAATGTTTTAAAGCTGCATAATCAAAGTAGACATTTTACTTGGAAATCTGTATAGATCAATAATTGTCTTTGTAATTACAGCTTAATTTGAGATCAATGTAAACTATGATTAAAGTTCAGCACATCAGTTCAGTGTACATAATTGAAAGACCTATGACTGAAAACCTTAGAGGACCTGAATTCAAGTTTCAGCTCTGTCACTATCTGTGTGTTTTTGAGCAAGTCTCATTGTCTCTCTGGATGTGGATGGTCTTTGTAAAATTAAGAGCACAAAGGAAATGTTTTACCTGTTTTAGACACTAAGACCTCTTTCAGTGCTATAATTACATGATTTTGACTTTGATCTGACTCACACACAAGATCTTTGAACTAAATGTTGTGAATTGGTTACTCAGGTACTACCCTTAATTTTTACAAAAGGATAAAGATTGTGCCAGTAACTGGGTAACACTTATTACTTAACACCAAACTATGATTTATTCTGATTCCTGGATAAGTCATTTGCTATGAGAGTTGTGTTTTCTGCTAAGCACCCCATTACACTGTGTCAGTGTTTTCTTTCTTTTTTTTTTTTTTTTCAGCAGAGACTCTCCAGAGATTGAGTAGATTTCAGGGACCAGAAAATTTTGCAAACAATAGTATCTTGGACTAACCTTAGAACAGGCTCATGACATGCAGGAAACAGGCAGGAGCAAAAATTTAATGGACAAACAGAATGCCTTGTTCTGAGGACACAAGGAAGCTCTCATACTGCATATCTAGACTTTGAAAAAAAAAAAGAAATAGATTATCAAGACAGAGGCACAATTCAAAAAGAAGAGAATTTTCACCAATCCTGACTGAGTTAAGTTAAACCAGCATAGCACAACAGAGCGTGACACAGTGTGCTCTTGCTGTATCCACACCTAGTCTGAAAGATTTCAATAACCCTCTTCCAAATTATTGCAAAATTCTTAATCAAGACCCAACATGCTTCCCTTCTCTTTCCTACTCTATGTAAGGGCAGAAAAGTAAGGAAAGAAAAAAAGGAGAAGAAAGGAGGGAAGGCAGGAAGGCAGGAAGGGAGGGAGGGAGGGAGGGAGGGAGGAAAAGCAAAGGAGAAGGCAAGGGAGAAGAGAGGGAAGGAGGGTGTTTTAGCAGAGTTTTTCCTGCTGTGACTAATATACCCAACCAGCATATTTATAGAGGAGCAAAAATTTATTATAGGGCTCACAGTTTCAGAAGTCTTAGTCAATAGAAGGCTTAAAGTGAGGCAGAACACCATAGTGGAAGAGTGTGGCAGAGGGAAGCAGCTCCCATGGTGATCAGAAGGCAGAGAGATTCTGCTCTCCAGATACAAATAGATACCCCAAAGCCATGCCCTAATTCTCACCTCCTCCAGCCATACCGTATCACTTCAGTTACCACTCAGATAACCCCTATCAAGGGATAGATTAAGATTCTCAGGACCAATCATTTTTCCTCTGAACCTTCTTGCATTGTCTCATATGTGAGCTTTTGGGGGACACCACATCAAAACCATAACAGAGGGAATGGGGAAGGGAGGAAAGAAAGAAGGAAACAAACTTTCTTAGCCTCCTTAACGTCACCATGTCATCTGGGTATGGAAGTTAGAGTGCAGAGCTGACGAAGAAGAAGAAAGACAGGAGAGCAATGAGTGATAAATATCAGGCTGTTTTCTGAAAACTTTGGGAACAGCAGTCATTAGATGTTTGCTTGGTACCTGGGAAACCTGTATCTTCCACATTCATTTTGCTTCTATTGTTACCTTTGCTTTATCTCAAAATGGAAATACCTTTATAGATCTATCTTTACTTATTTTGTAAACTCCCTGTAGGACTGCACTGACCACTGGCATGCAACATTTTATTGCTGCTGTTGTCGTTTGGAATTTTAATATATCTTGTCTTATTTGTCTGTACACAGAAAGTAGTGTGATTTATAAAAAAAAACAGAAAATGCTATCTCTTACTAGCTAATATTTTCCTGGATAGTTGTAAGTTAAGTCCATAATTCCATCTGAAAATCAGTCCATTAGAAAATGGTCTAGGTTTTGATGTTCCTGGCTTTTAAAATCAAAATGTCCCTAGGGCCTTAAGCTGAGCTAGATATCATTGGCACTTCAAGTTGAATATAAAGTTGTTAAATTGAATTGTCACCTTCTAACACTTTTCTTATGCTATTTATACTGAAGGGACAGGAGTTTCATGGAGGGAGCCTGAAGGGTGATATACAAGCAAGAGACATGGACAGGAAGTGCTGGCATATATAGTGACTTTAATAAACAAGGATCCTGTAGCATGGAAACACAGAGACTCTGGGGGGCAAAAAATGGTGAAGAGACAGAGAAATGGTAAATATTTTATGCTTTGAAATTTTGCCTCCAACTGGCTCTGTGTCCCACTGTATTTACCATTAAAACCTTCCTCTAACTTATCTTATTTTTTCCCTTCATGACAAGTATTTCTTGAGGTCATAAGTTGATTCTATCTGAAGATCTGTGATATTTTATCAGTGCTTAGGGCATTGTGGAATCTTGGGATGAAGTGCAAACGTTGATAAAAATAGTAGAATCATCAGGGAGAGAGAAGTTTTTAAATAACATTTTTTTTTCAGTATAGGTAGGATGAATAAAAGCATTGATTAATAGTTCAAACACTGAAGAAAGATCAGGAGAAGAAAGGAAAATAAATGAATGTGGGTCGAGTGAAATAGCTGATGGGGTTAAATTAATCAAAAAACAAGGTAGTAAGAACAGTAGTAATTGTTCTTGGAAGAGAAATGATGCTATAGCAAGGGTGGAGCTTAATGTAGTAGAAAGATACCAACACAGAGGAGAAAAATAAAGAAATTAAAGGAGTGAAGATATTGGATTACAGATAGAAAAGAAATTCCTTATATGTACTTTTTTGAATGAGAGAAAGTTTAGGATATTCTTAAGGAAAGATGGTGGGTAGACAAAGAGATGGCATGAATAGAGGATCCTTTAAATGTGTCTTTCATCATTTTTCCTCAAGAAAAAAAATTCTAAAATTTTCAGTTGTCTTTGTTCTGCACAATTATAGGATTCTGTTTTATTCATATTTCTCTGGATCAAACACAACATCTACTTATAGACAGAGGTGAGATTGCTGTTAATATTTTCTAATTACTTTTGTTTTATTTATTTATTTATTTATTTATTTTTATCTTACTCAAACTGGCCTGAAACTCAGCCGGTGTTTGGGATTGCAGTCCTTGCCACCATGAAGACTGCTTTTAATATTAAAGGTCCAGCCATATCTCACTTTGAGGAAAAGTTAGAAATGTCAGTTTTTTCAGAGTTAATTCTAACAGGAAAAAAGATGCACAATGGAAATGTTTTGTTGTAGGTAATACTAAATTGCAGTAGACAAAATATTTAACAAAATGTTTTTTAGAAAAGTCACAAGGTAACCAGTCAGTGATTGTTAAGACATACTGCCCCAAAGTGAGAAAACCTTACTGTACAAATGTCACACATTCACAGTCCAATAGAACTCTATTAGCCTATGATGTATGACATATTTCAAAAACTAAATAGTAATCTAAACATATCCTGTTTCTACTTATTATTTATCTAGCCCAAACCTCTTGTGATTAATCTAAATTGTCAACTTGAATGGATTAAGAGATGCTTCAGGTTAAGAAGCTTCTAGGCATGACAATTTTTAGGTAGTAGCTAGCAATGAGGAGTGAAATGCAAGCAAGGTCACAAGTGTTCTTTAAATTACTTTAGGATCCTTCTTTAAACTACTTCCAAAGTAGACAAGAAAGCAAAATGTGGTAGTTAATTTGTAGAAAATAAACTGAAACAAAGAAGCTAATGGGAAGATACATCAAGAGGAAAGGATTAATGCGACTAACTCTTGACAGGGTCCACTGAGGTTGGTGTAAAGCTGGGAATTATGGCCAAAGGCGTCTCCATTTGTCTGGGAAGGAAGATTCCTTTAGTAGAGCAGGCACACTAAGATAACTTCTGACCAGCAACTGACCATGGTGCCAGTGCCCACATTAACATGGGATTGACTTGTAGATGAAGCCCCTACCCCCAAATAGGATGGCCATCATGACAGTTTCAGAGAGGAACAACTAAGGTAAAAAATTTCACCACCCAACATGAAGGAAGAGTTGAACACCTGATTGGCAAAGAGTATAAAAGGTGGTACCCCATTCTTCTGGTAAACAACAAACAGTAATAAAATTTGGAGACAGCATGTCTCCTTTGTCGTTCTCTGATTGGAGACAGCCCGCTCTCTCTCTATTGAGAGTGATTTTTGCTTAAGCCTCACTTTACTTTTACTTTATTTTCACGTCACTTTCATTTCTAATGAAGTTCTCTTGCATGACTTTTATGTCTGAATTTAAACCTTCTTTCATCAGAAGACAAGAACCTAGGTTTGGAGTTTCAGCTCCCTGCTTTCCTGTGACAACAATGAGAGTGTTTCTAGGTATGATTGACATGTGAAACAGCAAACTGAGGGGGAGCCACCCTAAATATGGATAGCATAGTTCAATAGGTTTGGGGCCTGGATGGAACAAAAAGTTTGGATGAACCAGGAAGCAGTGGAAGATGAAAAGTTGATTCTTCTTGAGCAGGTTTTTCCATTGCTGTTGTGAGAGCTTGAGGACATCAGTCAGCTTCTTCACTCTTCCAAAGTGGACTCTCACTCATGTCTCTCCAGGTAGTTTCCAGGTCTTTGGTTCCAGAGTAGGGATGCAGAGTTGATCCCTCTTATTCTAAAGCTCCAGTTTCTTAGACTGAGCAACTAATGGTTTCTACAGTTCTTCAGCTTGCTAATGGCTACTGTGGGATTATCCAGCTTCTTACTATATAGCCAATCTGATAAATCCCATACATGTCCTGCTGGTTCTGTTCCTCTAGGGACCACTGACTAATACAGATTTTTTATACCAGGGGTTGTTCTAAAGAAACAGAATTATAAGGATGAATTTCCTTAGTTGGTTTTGTGGTTTCTAGAATTGGCTGCTTAAATTGGTTAGATCTAAAGTTGTTAAATTCTCTCCTGCTGGTAGTATGGAGAGCATTGATAATCCATGGCACAATTTTTTAAGAGAGATTTGCATAGTGATTGCATTCAATGGCCCTAATTCACTACTGTAAGAAGCAAGGAGTTTAGTGACTCTATACAGGATATTTTTAAACATTTAAAAAAAAAACTACGGAATATAATGAAGTAAACTAGTTGATTCTGGATTCACTGGACAAAGTAAAAAAGGACAAAGAACAACTTCAGATTCACATAACCAATCTAAAAGCTTCTCAGTGTGCTCTGAAGGAGAATCTTAACACTTGCAGTCATAGAGGTGAGGTTGCCCAAAACCAAACCCAAACCCTAATCCTGCTATTGGCTAAATTAAGACACAATTTTAACTCTCAGCCTCAAAGGGTATCTGCAGTTAAATTGGGGGCACTGCTTGGAAAAAAATGGGTTCCTCTAAATGTGGATGGAAATGTATAGGAAAATGCTAAATAGGCTGGGAACTCCTACATTCTGAGTGAGTTGAGTTGCCACCCTTAATAGTATCAGCAGCACCTTTATCCCTATCCTGTGATATTGGCTTCTCCACTTTCCCATGAAGGAACTAATCCTATATTGCCCATGGAAGCACTAATGTTTTTCATTATGCAGTTCCTAAGTATGAAAATGCTGATATTCCTCAGGACCCATCCTTACCACCCACTTTTGCTTTCAGTCTTATACCTAGATTCAAGTTTAAGCAGGCTCCTAGAGGTGAGATAAACAGTGTGGTCCATGAGGATACACACTATACTCCAAAGGAAGTTCTTGAAAGTTCTAATTTATATAAGTAGAGGTCTGGAAAATATGTATTAAATGTGGGTATAATGATGAAAGGAAGATAAAATTAGACCAGGTTTAATTTATTGATATGGACCCATTAAGCAGAGACTCTTAATTTAATGTAGAAACTCACAGTGCTAAAAAAAAATACTAAGAGTTTGGATGATTGACTGAAGTATGGGTCAAAAAGATGGCCTACTATGAATGAGCTGGAGATACCTTTCACCTCATGGTTTACTGTTGATGAAGGGATTGAGGCTTGGAGACATTGGAATGCTTCAGAGAACATGCCATGTATAATCTTCTCCTCCACATTAGGTGGATCCAAAAGCTATGCCCTTCAAAAATACCATAAGAAACAGATTTGTGAGAGGAACACCAGTATCCTTGAAGATCTCTGTCATTGCTTTTCTCTATATGTTATACCTCGCTTTGGGAGCCATAGTAAATCAATTGGAAAACTTAAAATACAGTGAGAATAATTAGATCCTGGAGAGGGAGGGACCAAGTGGTGGCATTCTATCCCAAAGATAAGGTGGTAATACCTATCATAATGTGCAGCAAAAGAGAAACAAACATAATGTTCCAACTCATGCAGAGCTGTGGCGTTGGTTAATCAACCATGATGTTTTCCAGAAGACAAATAGATGGAAAATCCACTAAATTTTTACTTGACTTACATAAGCAGAAAATTTCCAGGGTAAATGTACAAAAGTCTGCCTTAGATCACAACAGCAGAGAATCATGGCCTCTCAGCCAATTCCTAGACTTGGGCCAGTAAACAGAACCTCTTGAATGAAAGGGAGACCAAGTTCCCTTGAGTAAGGACCCTGGCATAGTACCAAAATATTTTACTGCTAATCTTTCTCCCATCTTTTCCCAAAGGGACATAAGGTCTTTTTCCAGGGTAACTACACATTGAGAGAAAAACAATGATCAGAACTCTTGGAGACTCCTAGACATAGGTTTTGATAGTGATAGTGATTTGATAGTGATTCTGGGAGATCCAAAATGTCATTATGGCCCTCCAGAAAAGGTAAGGGCTTATGGGGATAAGGTGAGTAACAGAGTTTTGGCTAAGGTCAAATTCGAAATATATAGAGTGGATCCATAGATAATTCTGTGATTACTTTGTCAGTACCACAATGCATAATTGGGATATATATATATATATATTTGTCACAACTCACATATTGGTTCCCTAATCTGTGAAGTGAGGGCTATTATGATGGAAAAAGCCAAATAGAAGCCATTAGAGTTGCTTATACCTGGAAACACACTAAATCAGAAACAATACCACATCCCTGGAGGATTTGCAGAGATTAGTGCCATTATCAAGGACCTGAAGGATGCAGGAGTTGTAATTCCCAATACAACCCAATTCAGTTCTCATTTTTAACCTTTACAGAAGACAGATTGGTCTTGGAGAATGACAGATGATTATAATAAGCTTAATTAGGTTGTGATTTCAATTGCAGCTGTGGTACCAGATGTGGTCACTCTGCTTGAGCAGATTAACACATCTTCTGGTGTCTGGTATGCAGCTATTGATCTGTCAAATACTCTTTTATTCATACCTGTCCATAAGGCCCACCAGAAGCAATTTGCTTTCAACTGGCAAGGCCAGCAATATACCTTTACTTTCCTACCTCAGGGGTATATCAACTCTCTAGCTCTGCGTTATACTTTAGTTTGCAGAATACTTGATTGCCTTTTTCTTACACAGAGTATCATACTAGTCCATTAGGTTGATGACACTATGCAGATTGGACCAACTGAACAAGAGGTAGCAACCACTCTGGACTTGCTGGTGAAGCATTTGTGCTTCAGAGGATGGAAATAAATCAAAAGAAAATTCCAAGGTGTTCAGATTCAGTAAAATTTCTAGGGGTTCAGTGATGTGGGGCCTACAAAGATATCCTTTCTAAGGTAAAGGATAAGTTGTTGTATCTGGCCCCTCCTAAAAACAGGAAAGAAACACAATGCCTGGTGGGATTATTTGGATTTGGGAGGCAACACATTTGCCGTTTGAATGTGTTACACTGGCCCATCTACTGAGTAACTCAAAAACAGCTAGTTTTGAGTGGGACCCAGAACAGGAGAAATTTGTAACAGGCCCAGGTTGCTGAGCAATATGACCCACTATACTCAATGGTACTTGTGGTGTCAGTGGCAGATAGGGATGCTCTCTGGAGTCCTTGGCAGGCCCCCATAGGTGAATCTCAGAGGAGGTCACTGGGAGTTTGGAGCAGGGTCACACCATTATCTACAAAACAACTGCTCTCCTTTTGAAAAACAGCTCTTGCACTTGTACTGAGCCTTAGTGGAAACTGAATGTTTGACCATAGGCCACCAAGTTACTGTGTGACCTGAGCTGCCCATCATCAACTGGGTTTTATCTAACCCACCAAACCATAAATTTGGACATGCAGCATTCTATCACCAAGTGGAAGTGATGTGATTGGACTTGGGTGATTCTTGAAGGCATGAGTAGGTTGCATGAAATAGTGGCCAAAATACTCATGATTCCTGTTCATGCTACAATGCCTCCTGTCCCCCAACATGAACCTGTGATTTCATCTGATCAGTTGACAGAGGAAGAGAAGATTAGGGCCTGGTTTACAGTGGGTTCTGCATGATATGTGAACACCACCTAAAAGTGGACTGCTACATCACTGCAGCCCCTTTATGGCACAGTGATAAAGAGAAATCTTCAAAATGGACAGACTATTCAGCAATGCACATGGTAATATATTTCACTTGGAAGAAAAAATGTCCAGGACTCTAACTGTATGCCTATTCCTGAACTGTTACAATGGTTTGGTTTGATAGTTAGGGACCAGGAAAAAACATGATTGGAAAAATGGTGACAAATACAAGTAGGGAAGAGGTTTATGGAAAAACCTCCCTGAATGAGCAAAAGATGTGAGGTTGTTTGTGTTCCATGTAAATGCTCACCAACAGGTAACTTCAGCAGAGAACTTTTTTAAAAAAATTATAAAAATATTAAATATATTATTAGTTGTTGATGGATATTTATTTATTTATTTATTTATATGTGGCACTGAGAATTGAACCCAGTGCCTCACACATGCTAGGCAAGCACTCTACCACTGAGCCACAGCCACAGCCAGATGAGAACTTTAATAATCAATTGGATAGGATGATCCAATCTATGAATAGTAGTAAACTCTTTTTCCAGCCACCCCTGTCATTTCCCAATGGGTTCATGAACAAAGTGGCCATGGTGGCAGCAATGGTGGTTATGCTTGAGTTCAGCAACATGGCCTTCCACCCACTCAGACTGACCTGGCTATAGCCACTGCTGCAGATCCAATTTGCCAGCAGCAGATACTGACACTAAAACCCTGAAATGGCATCATTCCTCACAGAGATTAGCCAGCAACCTGGTGGCAGGTTGATTATATTGGACTACTTCCATCAAGGAAGGGGTAACTATTTTATCCTTACTGTAGTAAACATTTATTCCAGGTATGAATTTGCCTTTCCTGAATGAAATACTTCAGCCAAAACCACTATCCATGGACTTACAGAATGCCTTATCCAACATCATTTGTATTCTACATAGCATTGCTTCTGACCAAGAACTCACTTCACAAAGAAGTGTGGCATGGGCTTATGCTCATGAGATTCACTGGCCTTACCATGTCCCTCAAAATACTGAAGCAGAAGTTTGATAGAACAGTGGAATAGTCTACTGAAGATGCAGTTCAGTGTCACTAGGTGGCAATACCTTGCACAGGTGAATCAAGATTCTCCAGATGGTTGTATAGGCTCTAAATCAGCATCCACTATATACTACTGCCTTCTCTATAGCTAGAATTCATGGAACTAGGAATCACAGTGTGGAAAAGGGAATGGTACCACTCACCATTTTCCCTAGTGACCCACTAGCAACATTTTTCCTTCTGGTTCCCATAACTTTATGCTCTGCTGGCCTAGACATTTTAGTTCTAAAGGGAGGAATTGCTTCTACCAGTAAGAACAAAAAAAATGAGATGCCCCCCTTGCCACTTTGGGCTCCTCATGCCTCTGAGTTAACAGGCTAAGAAGAGATTTATGGTGTTGGTGAGGGTGATTGATTCAGGCTACCAAGGGGAAATTGGACAATTACTCCATAATAGAAGTAAGGCAGTATACCTGAAATGGAAGAGATCTCTTTCTTGGTATTACCATGTCTTATCATTAATGTCAATGGAAAACTACAATAACCTAATCCAGGCAGGATGGCAAACGTCTTAGACTGTGTGGAATGAAGGTGTGGATCATCTCCCCACATAAAGAACTAAAGCCTGCTAAGGTGCTTGCTGAAGGCAGAGGGAATACAGAATGAGTTGTAGAAGAAAGTAGTTATACAGTTACAGAAATGAGAATTGTAATTGTCTTGAGTATTTCTTTACCATTTGTTAAGAATATGTTTGTGCAGATATACTTGTGCATTAAGTGAACATGTTTATTTACTCTCCTCTTTTATTCCTTTATTATGTTATAAAATATTGACTTAATGTCAATACTTAAAGGGGTATTAAATATACATTATAGTAGCTAAGTTGTATAATGTCAGAAAAGCTTCACTTAAAAGTTGTTTTGACTCTTATTCAAAGGAAGAAAATAATGTGGTTTTGGTTATATGAAGAATAGTTATATGTCGTATTAGGTATAATTGTGACCTTGTTAATGTTTTGTTGTTGTTGTTGTTGTTGTTGTTTGTATTGGTGATTGAACTCAGGGGCACTTTACCACTAAGCCACATCCCCAGCCCTATTTTGTAATCCTCCTGCCTCAGCCTCCTGGGTCACTGGGATTATAGGAGTATGCCACTACACCATGCTGCTAGATTTTTTTTTTTTTTTTTGAAGATTAAGCATGATGTGAAGACTCATGTTAGGTATAAAGTTGACAAGGGTGTGAATATGTTAGGATAGTTAATAGGTCCCAATTGAGACTTTTGTAAATATAAAGGCCATTCTATAAGGTTAACCTGTAAAATCATTCCAAACATGTTAGCCAAGACCTAGAACTGTGGAAAACATTGGAAGTAGAGGAAGTCCTAAACAGAGATTACAGGAAATTTCAAACTCAAGGGCTAACAGGACATAATCAGTTAGAAGGCCCATAAGCTGTACAAATAGCCTTGACACTTTTTAAACACCTAGTTAACATAGATTTTGAATAATAGCCTTGGTACTTTTCTAATACCTGCTTAGCATGAATTTTGACCAATAGCAATGGAACTTTGCCAAGACCTGATTAGCATAGATATTGATCAATGCCCCTAGCCAGTAGATACATAAACCCTTACACTAGTACATTTTAGGGTTAACCCCTGCTGGGTTCCCTCTCACCCTGCAGGAGCTCTATTTCTTTTCTTCCCACTTAAATAAGTCCTTCTCCTTTCCCTCTTGTCTTCCGTTGTTGTCCATGAATTTCAGTCTTCAAATTTACAAGACAAGAAATGGAACAGAAATTAGCAATGAGCTACTGGGGTCTGCTGCAACATTAGCAGGAATAGCCCACCATTGAGTGTTGCAACACACTACTTGATAGGAGTGAAGAATTTGACTCTGACAGCTATGATCCTTGGAGCTAACTCTAACAGGCATCATCTGCTGTGATTAGCTATTAAAATGGGCTTTCCTGGCTAGAGAGCATTAAAACTTATACAGACCCCCACCAGCAGAAGCAGAAAATTTAGTTTCATCTCAAACTTTGGTTTAAGGTGGACTTGTGATGGTTAATCTGAATTGTAAACTTGATTGGATTAAGAGATGCCTAAGGTTAAGAGGCTTTTTTTTTTTTTTTTAAGTTAGTTGTTCAAAACATTACAAAGCTCTTGACATATCATTCTGAATGTGGCAATGAGGGTGTTCCTAGGAACATTTGGCATATGGGACAGCAGACAGATGAGAACACCTACCCTAAATATGGGTAACACAGTCCAAGAAACTAGAAGCCTGGATGGAGCCAAAAGGTGGAAAAATTTAGGAAACAACAACAAATATAATCATGATTGTTCTTGAGCAGGTGCTTCCATTGCTGTTGTGATGGTCTGAGGACATCCAGTTCCTTCTCTCTTCCAGAGTGAACCCTTACTTGTGACTCTCCAGGGAGTTTCCAAGTCTTTGGCCACAGACTGAAGCTGCATTGTTTTTCCCTCTTATTCTGAGGCTCCGGCTTCTTGGATTGTGCAGCTAACTAATGGTTTCTCCAGTTTTCCAGCCGACATATGGCCACTGTCGGACTATCTAACTCCTAGCTGTATAAGCTAATCTAAAAATCACATGTATGTGTGTATGTATGTGTGTGTGTGTATATATGTGTACACATATACATTAATATATACACACATATATATAGCTTATTCTGTTGCTCTAAAAAACCCTGACACACTCCATTTTTTCTTAAGAATTCATTTGCTGTTCATCTTTAGCCTTCAAAATATAAGCCAAATTCACATTTTTCTCTCTTATCCCTTGCACTTATTTAGCTCTCATTCTCTTGAATGCCAGAGAAATACCACTATAGTTTTCTCCTACAAAAGCTTTAGACCTTACCCTTCTCCAGTTTTAAGTAAAATCACTTTCCTCAAAATCTTCTAATCACTCATTCCATTTTTAAATAATTCTAGGTCACCAGTGAATGAAAAATTGATGAGACTTTGCTACCATGGCAGGGCCACAAGTTTATTACTTCAGCCTTCTTCCTTTGGACTCATACTGCTTTTCTTTCACTGTTTTCTCAAAAAATTCCCTACCTTCCTTTCTCCAAGATCACCAAAGAACACTTATTTTTTCCCAAAAGTGTTTTTTCCTAGAAAGTTTCTTTAATCTCTTTCCTCTGAGCTTCTGGCAAGTCCTCATTCCCAGGCCAGTTTCCTCTCCAACACTTAAATGTAAGTTATTCTTCTCAACTAAATGCTACCTTGGCCTGTGTAGTATAGTGTAAAGTATATAGGAAGGTGGGGTGGTGACAGATTAAACATTACCTTACTGGAATTCAGAGAGAATGAGAGGATAAAAGGAAAAATACCATGAGGAACTTCAGGAAAAAGAAAATATTAGGAAATTATTGGAGACCTAAGAAAAGAAAAACCTTACTTACATACTCAGACTAGTAAGAGGAAAGACCCCTAGCTATAAGAAACAAAGAAACTAATAGAGAGAGGAACTGAATATATGCCAGGGAGAAAAGAGAAAATGAAAAAAAAGATGCAAATCAAATGTGCATTTTTAGGAAAACACTTTGTTAGAAGAGATAAAAAGGCTATTTTTGAGGGCCCAAAATAAAAGATTTCAAGTAAGACAAATTTATTCTTCTGATGCAAGCCAGTATTTTTTCTAGAATATTCTAGTACAACAAATAACAAAATATGTAACATTTTTTGTACTGAACTAAACAATTTAAATGCATTTTTATCTTCTTATAACGTCCCAGTGGAACAGATAATAATAACTTCATTTAACAAATGAGTCAATGCAAGCTTAAGGAAACTGAATAATTTATATAAGGTTATTCAACAACTACAGAGGAGAACTGAGATTCAAACCCATGTATATCTGGCACCAATGTCCCTCCTTTTCACCACTTGCTACTAAAAACTATAACTCAATTTTATCAGATGAAATTAACATAATAATTATATATAGCAAAACATTATGCTCAAGTTTAAATTGATATTGCAAGATAAGTTTCCCACATATATTACCTCTTTTAAAACTGCTAAAGCTCTAATATTTAAATTGAAAAAATAATAAATAATGTAAACTACATTTTGATAGAATATTTTATATAATAATTAAAATCTATGTCTACATGTTACTGCTTATCGAATTCTAGCCAGTATCCTAGTAAGGGTTTTATTATGTAAGCCCTATAATTTTTTGTTGTGTGTGTGAGGGGTGCTGAGAAATGAACCCAGGATCTTGTGCATTCAAGGCAAGCATTCTATCAAATAAGCTATATCCCCAACCCCCAGTTTACATAATTTTTACAAAATTAAAACTACCAATTTTAAGTGCACAATTCAATGATTTTTGACACATGTACATACTCGTGTAATTATCAGCAAATCAAAAAAAAATTTTTTTTAACCAGAAGTTATCTTACATCCCTTTATCATTGATTCTCATCTCATCCTGGAAATTGATGTTTTCAGACACAATAGCTGTGTCTTCTCTGTGGCTCAGTACATACTGTCATAAGCTAAGTTTTATTAGTTAAGTTTTACAGCTACAGATTTTCATTTGTGAATCATATAATGTGTGGCCTTCTGTGACTGTGTCACTCTTCCGGATATACATTGCCATCTTGTATTACTCATCTTGAAATCTTAAAAACTTTCTTTTCACACATTTTGTTTCATAATTTTATAATAGACATTGAATGACATTAAATTCTCTTACGATTTTTTAATTGGAAAATATTACTTCAACCTTATTTGGAAGGATTATTTCACTGGAAAAGAATATGACTTTATTTTATTTTTCTTCAGAATTTTAGATATACTACTTTAATATCTTCATGTTTCCATAATCTGATAAGAAGGCAGTCATTAATCTTATGATACTTTTCTAAGATGCTATGGTTTGGATGTGATGCATCCCCCAAAAGCTCATGTATGAGACAATGCAAGAAGGCTTAGAGGAGAAATGATTGTGTTATGAGAGCCTTAACCAATCAGTGAATTAATCTCCTGACATGTATTAACTAAGTGGTAGCTGAAGGCAGATAGTATGTGGCTGGAAGAGGTGGGTCATTGGGGGGTATATATTTTGCATCTGGTGAGTAAGTAGAGTTTCTTTCTCTCTTTTGCCCACATTTCAGAGGAAATAAACATTTCCTCCTCTAAAATTGTTCTTGTCAGATCTTTAAGTTGTTACAGCAAAAATGCTGACTAAAACAGATGTAATATATTATTTTCATCTGGTTACTTTCAAGATTTTCTCTTTTTCTTAGCTATTTGATGGTGATGTGTCTTTGTATGACTGTATGTATTTATGTGTGTGTGTGTGTGTGTGACAGAGAGAGAGAGAGAGAGAGAGAGCGAGCACATGTGCATGTGTGTATTCAGCTTGCATATGGCTCTTCAAGCTTTGTGGATTTGTAAATTTCCATCAAATTTGGAACGTTTTAGACCTTTATTTCTTCAAGTATTTCCCTGTTTATTTTCTCTATTCTCTTCCTTTTTGTGATTTCAATTACACATATGTGGAGTCACTTCATATTTTCTATAGATTGTTAAAATTTTATTTTTCTTTGTTTCTATTTCTACTTCTTAAAATCAAGCGCATCTTTTGTCGAATGTTCTTTAAGTTCACTGATTCTTCTGTCATCTGTAATCTGCTATTGATCTAATCTAGTGATTTTAATTTTCATTTTCTACCTTATAACCAATATTTCTAAATTAATTTTTATTTATCTGTTGAGATTTTCTGCTTTTTCATTAATGTCATATTTTGTTTAATACTTTGCATATAGTTTCTTTTGAATTTTTTAATAGATTTGTATGCTTTGCAATCTAGTTCTCCCAAATCCAACATCTGGATTCCCTTGGAGTCAGTTTATCTTGTCTGCCTTTATTTTTCTGGTTATTTTTCATATTTGGCTTTTCTCTGGATGTCTAAATTTCATTAAAAACAATACTTTACAAAAAATAAATTGTAGTGACTCAGAATTCTAGCCTGTGTTTTAATGGTAATTAGGCAGTTAATTTGTCTAAAATCAAATTGCACACTATGTTGCCACCTTCCTGCTGTCCATTCCCCTCCATCCTCCAGGCCCAGCAGTATCCAGCTGCTCACACACCTGCTTTGTTCTAATTCCTTCCCACTGATGCACTGTTATCCTAGATTTTTATAGATTACCCCATGCCTGTCAAGCTTGTTGGTCAGCTGAAGATTTAGACAGATATGAGGCTTATGTTCTTTGTTGCTCCCTTGCTTCCAGGAAATCTCCCAATATCCAGTTTCTCTCTCCTGGTTATGGGTCCTATATTCTGACACCTCAGTGCTTTGGGGATTGAACTAAAAATGAATAAGGAATGTAGTCAGTTAAGACAAATTTAAAATTCAGAGGTCTGATTCTGAGACACCCTATGTTTTCAGAGGACATAATCATGTGCCATATTATGAATTCAGTCAGTGACGAGTACATACACGAAAGTAGCCCAATAAGAGTGAATTGGAGTTGAAAAGTTCTTATTGCTTAGTAACATCATAGTCATCCTTATCATAGTGCAATGCAGTATTCAAAGTCATTGTGTATGCATTTTTCAAGTCTTTGCATTAAACAAACCTACTGCAGTACCAGTCATGTTGCATAGTAAATGCAATTATATATAATATATAATTCAGGATAAGGTAATTAACAACTATGTTACTAGTGCACATATTTCCTATACTATTTGTATTATTTTAGAGTATACTCCTAATTATTTTTTTAATTATTGTAAAATAGCATGCTGTGTGATTCCAGGAGCACCATTATACATCTTGTTTTTAATATATCTTTGAGTGCATCATTTTCTCTTTTCCTGATTTAATCCCATGCTGTTTTGTTCATTGTGGCTTCAAAGTACACAAAAATATGCTGCTAGTTTTGCCAATAAAGAGCAATACAAGCTAGGTGTGTAGTTGGCTTCACAATCTATGTTTGTGTAAATATAATCTATGATGTTCATACAATGACAAAAACACATAAGGATACATTCCTCAAAATGTATCCTGATCATTAAGCAGTGCATGACTGTACTTATCTCTGGTCTCTGGCTCCTCTACAATCATACCTTCTAAAGTTTTCCCTGTACATGACTTATTTGGCTGTCAGTCACCTATTTGGATACTTCATGTTCATAATTTGGGTCTCCTTGCTTCTCCATATTTCTCAGGATTTCTTCTTTAAATTTCTAGCTGCTTCTCCAGTCTGTAATTCTGGTTTCTGGCACATTTAGCCAGTTTCCAATTTGGATAGTAATAGCCTTGGAAGAGAAAGGCACAGACTTCAGTCTAGAATTAACCCAGAACTTTCTTAGCCTTCTAATTGTATTTTTATGAGTTTATCAATTTAACTGTCCTGTGGCTTCTGTTTTTTTTTTCTTTCTCATGTGTTCCAATGTCTTTATGTTTACATTTTATTTATATGACTATCTCATTCCCATCCTTTCTGAGGTTCTATGATTATGCCTGGTAGAAACAAATCTAACAAAATTCTCAAAATACTGACTATGATTATTTGTGGTATACTTGAATTTGGGTCGAAATGTCTATTCTCATGGTAAATCAACTTTATTATATTCATCTTTTGGTATATAACTAACTGTTCTGTCGGGTGTTTTGAGTGTGCTTATTATAAGTCATAATTATACAGGTATTCTGACATAAATGTAAAATCACAAAAATGAAACAACCAACACCTGAAAACTCACATAGTAGACTCCCTTGTGTCAAAATGCATCCAATGGTCCTATACTAACTAAACAAAATAGGGAATGAGAGTAAGGTTCCTATATCAATACAGGTGTGTTGAGAGGAATAAAGAGGCAATCTTAATTAGTAGGCAAAGGATCAATAATTATTGGCTGGTACAAGACTATTTTTCAATCTCTGACATTATGAAAAGGAACATAAGATCATAAAGCCTTGGTGTTCTGTGAAGCAATTAGGAATTATACAGAAATGGACTTCTATTCATATTGGACACTTTTGCTAAAATTTGACCCTTTTCTTCTATAAGAATAATTATCAACAATCCCCTGATCCAGCCTGAAGCCAAGTATTAGAGATCAGAATGTGGCATCCCCAGTGCCCCACCTCTACCATCTCTTATACCAGTGAACCTGTCAGCTTACTTTCACATGTTCTTGAGAAACATCTCATCCATAAGACCCTTCTGCAGTGGTTGAGGACAGGAAAGGCAGGCTACAGCTGTTTTTCCTTTCCGTATTCTGAGTGAAGTATAAATTGGCTTCTTGTTGTGTTTTAAGAGTTTAAATGTCAAGAGTGTTTAATTTGATCTGCTTTACATATGTTAAGAAGGGAATTAGAACGCTATTGAGGCTTGAGTGCCAAGACTTTTCATTAGTGACTTAAGCCTAACTTAGTTGTGTCTTTTTTTTAATGATTATAAGTAATTTTGGAGTAATAAAATTTCTATTAACATAATAATGTAAAATATAAACAGGTTCTAATGATACATGTTGAGGTATTTCTTTCTCTGATACTTTGAACACACTTTGCTCAGGAGGCCATCTTTGGGCTAAAGAGGGCAGAACAGTTCTGGAAAAGCGATAAGGAAAATGAGAAGTCAAAATTGATTAGACTAAGAAAGTGCATGGAGATACAGAAAAGAGATTCCTCTTAGAAGCTGAGGAGGTAGGTAGGTTAAAAGAATCAGCTGGGTTACAATGAGGAAGTTGTAAGGGAAGGGACCAGTGAGTTTAGGATTTTTATTTGGAAGAAAACAAGAAGATAAGCAAAGAGGAAAGGTGAAATTTTGGCAGCTTCACTAAAAAAAAAAAAAAGAAAAAAAAAAAGAAAGAAAGAAAGAAAAGAAAAAAGAAACATTCCAAAGAAGTAAAACATATAATGTTTTGTAGAATCTCATTTCTACAAAACATATAACCCCCCTTCAAAACCCTAAGAGTTCTCCCAAAATACAGCATTTCTCTTCAAATTTTTAGAATTGACTATATTTTTATTGCTACAACATGCTGTGATTGTTTTTAGTGTTAAGAGAAAAACAATATTTAACACAGAGTAAAAAATGACTTTAATTGTATGAGAATAACACTTCAGAGACTCATAGAATTTAGATATAGGGTGATTTCCCAGCTGCACCACTGTTGATCCAAGCTGTTCCTTTCAATGTTACACTCAGGTTGTTGAAGTTGGCAGACAAGCCAGAGAAATGCACTAGCCATGATTGGATTGTCCTTGTAGTACCACATCAAGGTAGAGAAAAATCATAAGAATTACTCTGAGACTGAAAGAATACCTGATCTGTAACTGCATATAACAAATAGAAGAGACTCTTAGAACTATGTGAGATTGCCAGACTGTAAAATTCTAAGAAGCTCCCTCATGAGGTTACAGGATGGAAATTAGTATTTAAGCTACAGCCTCAGACACATAATTTATTGAAACATTTGAGTCTTTCTTAGAAGAAAAATGTCTGTGGCAGGCACAATTGAATAGTTTTAGGGCCCTTTCCTAGACTTGGAGGATAAGATGTGATTCACTGTTGCTTAGAGACCTCACAGGTCTGATAAAGAAACTTCTCCCTAAGAAACCAGAGGAGATTTCAGAAATTAAGTTCCAGAGCTTGGAAAAGAGAATATGCTACTGAAATACAACAGTGACCATTCTCAGATACTGAGACTCAACAGAGAATAAGAGGGGTACTGTGGTATTACATCAAGAACAGTATGAAGATTTGAAGTTATAGATTTCCATTTTTTTGATTAAATGCCCCAGAGCTCTAAAAATAATCCAAAACTAGACAGGGAGTTCATGGCATTAATTTATAAAAATGTGCCAGTAGATGGGGGAAAATATTCAGCATAGTGTTGCGATTTGAGGATTTTAATAGTAGACCACATGGTTATAACAGGAGCACAATTTAGAGAGACAAAATGATGAGATCAAAATAATAAAATTTAAAAAAAAGTTAAAGACAAAAGTTGTTGAGAAAACTAAGATTTTTTTTTTTTTCAGAATCCAGAGGTCACCTGTATTCTCAATTCACTTAACTTAGTAAAAGTAAATAAAGATAATAAAAAAGAAGTTGCTATGGCAGCCTTCAGGGATAGAGCCAAATAATGGACTTCAGGCCAGCGGTGCCAAAATACTCACGAGGGACTAGGGAAGCAGATATAGAAAAAAAAAAGTATATACAAAGAAAGAATTCCGAATGTAGAGATCTTTCTTGGCATAGAAAAAAAAAAGCATTTCCTTATTCTCTATCAAGAGATCTTCAGAACCAGCCTGGAGACAATTTATGAACTATGTCTCCTAATTTATCTCCTGTTTTCAATAGCATCTCTCTGGCCATTTAGCACTAATCTCCTTGTGCACATCATAACCCAGATGTGGAGACAGATGCTCTTAACAGGCCTAACCAAGGATTTTGGGAAGTAGCAGCAACACCTGTGCTTATTTCCATTATGGCAAAGACAACCTTTTGTTAGCATATTAGACTTCAGAAGAAAAGTCATCAGTGAAAACATCAATTCACTTTTCTAATTGCATAGGAAACACTTGTGTACACAGCCAGCTTGAATCAGAAATAATAAGAGCAAAAGCAAGAGCAGTACAAATGTGTGATATTGAACCTAGTGGAAGGAGTAAAGCATCGAAGGATTAAGATTTGAATGACATAGTATATGTTCTAGACTTTTTTGATAAAGTGCAACATAGAGAAAAATTTAATAAGATATGACTTACACTCTTTCCTTCAAGCTAATGTCTTATGAAAGTTCTTTAGTTAGTTAATTGAGATTTTCCCCTCTAGATTCCTTTCCAAGCTGGACAGAAGTGTGGGAAAGATAAAGATAGGAAGGTAGTAGGAAACACTAAGTTGAGCTCCCTGAAAAGAATATATCAATAACTGGAGAATACATCTGAAAAGAGGCAAAAAGAAGGAACTAAAAGAGATTTATAGAATAGGTGAAATTCTATGATGAAAAAAATCATCATGGGTTGACTGCATTTTAGTTTTCTTTTGTTCAGAAGGAAATTATGATAGGATAGAAATATTTTCAGTTTCTATGAAAAGTAGAAGTTAGAGGAAAGAGGCA
This sequence comes from Marmota monax, assembly GCF_021218885.2. Lineage (NCBI taxonomy): Eukaryota > Metazoa > Chordata > Mammalia > Rodentia > Sciuridae > Marmota > Marmota monax. The sequence goes on along the minus strand of NW_026694256.1, from coordinate 1,624,452 downwards.
TGACTTCTCCCCTTTCAAGTCTCAAATGCCGTCTTTTTTAGAATTCTGCTCTGTCCCGTCCATTCTGTCTATTGTAGCACACCAAAGCTCTTTCCAGCTATTCCCTCCCAATCATATCAATTGCTTATAAACTTTATAGCATCTGTTATGGTAGTTTGTAATTAATAACATTTGTGTTCTCACGTATGGTCTGTCTCTCCCAGTAGGATTTAAATTTCATAAGGTCAAGATTATTTTCTGTCTAGTTGACACTATTCACAGCTCTACCTCCATTCCTGGCCAATTGTGGCTATCTGAGATTACATAAGTGAAAGGCTGACTAAACAAATCAATGAGTGAATTAATACAGATTTTCTAGAAAATGTCGCTCTTTTATGTACAATGTCACCTTCTAAACCTATTTTGCTCTGATTTCATTGGTGTAAACAAATACATAGAGAAAACAAACAGTCATGATTTAAAATTGTTCATGTGCCCTCCATTCTGTAAGTGGAAATAACCAACTCTACATCTTTGACCAAGAAGTATGACAAATAAAATAAGAATATTTCAAAATTGACAAAAATGAGGACAAAGCATTACTGTCATTTTAGAAAATAAATATATACCTCATATCCACATTTAATTTTTCATGAAAAAAATTATTCCCTTGATGAGGTTAACAGTTTGTGTTAACAAACTTTCTTTCCTTCAGATATAGTACATAAGAGCATTCTTCCAAATTACTCTGGGTCTTTTCACTCTATATCAATAAAACATGAAACTTCATTCTCCCTACAGTTATATGGCTAATTGATACTTTAATCATTGTAATTGAGTTATCACCACTCAATTCATGTAATGAGGTAGAAAATTTTACTCTAATCAACTCTTCCTCACAGAACTACATCTGAATGGAAAACTAAGTACACATTATTGTTTTTTCTTTAACTTCTTATTTGCCAAGTGAATTCCATAATGCAATTAGGCAATCTTGTGTCTACAGACTTAAGTTTTTCATTTAAATAAATCTCCATTCCCCAGTATTGCCCACATCAGGTATAGGACATACTGTTATCTATCTCTCAGGTTATATCTTACTACACTTTTTCAAATCCCTGAAATATCATATACGGGCAAGTAAATTACTCATTATTAGTTCACTTTATAAAATTCCACATCTAGCACTTTTCTCTATTCCAGTGGCAGTATTTGAGATCATATCCTTATTAAAAATTATCAGGAACACTGAAAAGCTGTACTAACTGGTTTTGTTACTTCTGTTTAGGAAGCGCTCAGACTGTAGGCCAAGGTGCTCTGGAGTGAAAGTTTAAAACATTTTGGGTCACAAAACTCTTGGTAAAGAAATCTTGTATGTGTAGTCATAACATGTGTATTATCCCTACAAATGAGATGTTCCTGTTTTGACATCTCTCACAAAGTATAATACGTAATGTACATTTTTTAATCACAAAAGAAGCTTAAGAGGTATAGTAAAAATAAATAGCTGGTCTAATATTTTCTTCTAGAAGTATATAGAACCACAGATTTCTGAGAAATCCAAGATGGTGGACCAGAGGGAGGCCGAGTTCTGTGTAGCTCTGGGACCTGGGATTCAAGTAATGGGAATATTGTTTCTCTGCAAGTTATTGGAGGACCCCCGACAGAAGCTCTGATGCCGCAATCCCGGCTTCCATGCCCACACAGGAGCTCCAGCCACCATGCCCGAGCAGGATCACTGGCATCAGCACCCATGCAAGACTTCTGGCCACCCACATGCACAGGAATCCCAGCCACAACTCCCATGCAGGAACCCTAGCCACTGCCCACATGCAGGACCTCTGGCCGCCACTCCTGTGTGGATCCTCATCGATCAACATGGGGCTCCCCTGGTTGCCTCCATCTTGGGACACTGCAACCACTGCCATAGTCCCCTACATATAGTAGCCTGCACCTGGAGATGCCAGCCAGTGTCTAGAGACAGCTGTCGGCAACAAGACTGCATGTCACAGAGCTACATCTCTGAATATTCCGCCCAACACTACCACCTGGCCCCACCTGGCCCAACACCCCAACCCTGAAAGCAGCTGCCTCCATCTTAGGGCACCTTTGTCACCGTCTTTAGTAGGGGCAAATCCGAACTTGAGTTACCAGCTGGGGCATAGAAGTTATACCAAGGTGCCTGTAGTCCCCAATCCCCCCCCCCTCCCCTGCAGCCACTAACATGGCACAGTGCTTGTGGCTATGTGGTCTGTCCATAGCTCACAAAGCCTGGCCCTAAACTGCCCTATACAAAACAGCTTTATGTAACAGAGAACAGCCCACAAGACCTACAGAGAGGTTTCTGATTGGGAAGTAGAAAGGGAGGGGTGAACGAGATACAGTTTAGAAACTAAATTAGAGACCAGGAATTGTGAGGTCTACAGGTGATATAAGGAGAGAAGACCAGGTGCCCACATCACATGAGCAGGCCCCAAAGGAAATCCTTGGGGTGCAGACTCCCATCAGAGAATAGTAAGTGCTATACCCCACTTCCAGAAGCTCTGCCCCTGAGACCAACCCTCCCACCCTTATAACCTTTACCACCTTAAGGGTGGAGATACCGGCAAATAACAGACAACCCCATCTATTGGTTGATAGATATCTTCAGGAAAGATACTGAACTCCAACAAAAACAATCCTTGTATTTTCCTTTGATATTTTTCTTTCTTTTCTCTCTCTTTTTTTCTTTTTTCTCTCTCTATTCTACCATGCTGACATCCTCAACATTTGTGAAACCAAGTACTTTTCATGGATTAGGCTACTGAGGACTGGAATGTCTGAACAGTATATTATACTTGTATTGTATATTATTTTATCTCCTATATTTATATTTTTATTTTTCTTAATTTTTATGTTTGTTTTTTATACTCTCTCTATTATCTTCCCACTTACTTGTCTCCCCCAAATCACTTCTTTTCTTTTCTCCTCCTACTAGCCAACTTTTTATATTCCTTTTTCACTCTCCGTAAGAACCATTAACTCTATATCCTCACCTCCTACCGCTTCAATATCTCATCCTACACCCCACCCCTAGTTCTCTCTTTCCACCATCAGAAACTATAGACACTTTTGCAAACCTACTGTTTATATTGTAGATAATAATTGAACTCACCATTTCTGTATATTGTGGCAAAAACATAAATATCTTAATAGTAACAATTTGGTTTAAAGCTGTATATTGTTTGTATTAGGATCTGTTAATATTGTCCTCCCCCTTAAAGAAGAGGTATTAGAACCCTGCAGGGACACTATAAGCATACAGGGTAAAAACTGTAACACCTCAGATCCTCAGTGCTAGAAGGGAAAACATGAACAACATGAAAAAAAAGGGGGGGCGGGAGAAACATTCAAACAAACCAAGATGCTACATTATTAGAATCCATGGCCAGCACAGCAGAAGAAATGACAGAGAAGGAATTCAGGATGTACACAATTAAAATGTTCTGTGAATTAAAGGATGATATAAGAGAGCAAATACAGACATCAAAAAATGATTTCAATAAAGATCTACATAAGCAAATACAAGAAGCAAAAGAGATTACTTCAAAAAGGAGACAAAGGGTCTGAAATAAAAACAGAAATTCTTGAAATGAAGGAAACAATAAACTAAATTAAAAACTCAATAGAAAGCACCACCAACAGATTAGATCACTTGGAAGACAGAACATCAGACAAGGAAGACAAAATTATAATCTTGAAAATAAAATTGACCACACAGTGAAGATGGTAAGAAACCATGAACAGAATATTCAAGAACTATGGGATAACGTGAAAAAGACCAAATTTAAGAATTAGTCAGATAGAGGAAGTCATAGAGTTATAAACCAAAGGAATGAACAATCTACTCAATGAAATAATATCAGAAAATTTTCCAAACATGAAGAATGAATTGGAAAATCAAATATAAGAGGTTTACAGGACACCAAATGTACAAAATCATGACAGATCTACACCAATGCACATTATAATGAAAATGTGTAGCATACAGAATAAGGAGAGAATTTTAAAAGCCACAAGAGAAAGAAATCAGATTACATAGAGGGGAAAACCAATTAGAATCTCTACATATTTCTCAACCCAGACTCTGAAAGCTAGAAGGTCCTGGAACAATACATACCAAGCTCTGAAAAAGAAAAAAATGGATGCCGACCAAGAATCTTATGTCCAGAAAAATGAAGCTTAGATTTGATGACAAAATTAAAACTTTCAATGATAAACAAAAGTTAAAATAATTTATAATCAGAAAACCTACTCTAAAGAACATCCTTGGCAAAATATTTCATGAGGAGAAAATGAAAAACAATAATGAAAATCAGAAAAGGGAGGTATTACACTAAAGGAAAAACAAAGGAGAAACCAAGTCAAATTAAATACCAAAAATAAATATAAATGAATTCATGTCTCAAAAATAACCCTGAATGTTACTGACCTAAACTCACCAATCAAAAGACATAGACTGGTAGACTGAATTTTCAAAAAAAAAAAGGACCAAACAATATGCTGCCTTCAAGAGACTCATCTCATAGGGAAAGATATCCACAGACTGAAGGTGAAGGGAAGGGAATAAACATATCACTCACATGTCCTGCGAAACAAGCAGGGGTTTCCATCCTCACAGCAAATAAAGTATACTTCAATCCAAAGTTAAACAAAAGGGGTAAAGAAGGATATTACATACTCCTTAAGGGAACCATACATCAACAAGACATAACAATTATATATGCCTCAAATAATGGAGCATCTATATTTATCAAACCAACTCTTCTCAGTTCCAAGAGTCAAATAAACCATAACACAATAATTCTGGGTGACTTTAATACACTGCTTTTACCACTGGATAGACCTTCCAAACAAAAGCTAAAAAAGGAAATTATAGAACTCAATAATACAATCAATAACTTAGACTTAATGGTCATATATAGACTATTTCATCCATCAATGAGTGAATATACTTTCTTCTCAGCAACACATGGATACTTTTCTAAAATAGACCATATGTTTTGCCACAAAACAACACTTAGCAAATACAAGGAAGGAGATACTACTCTGCATTCTATCATATCATAATGGAATGAAATCAGAAATCAATGAAAATTTAAAAATAGAAGCTACTCCCAAAACTGGAGACTAAATATATGCTATGGAATGAATAATGGATAGAAAAAGATATCAAAGAGGAAATTAAAAAATTCTTAGAGATAAATGAGAACACTGTACAATATATCAAAACCTCTGGGACACTATTAAAGCAGTACTGAGAAGAAAGTTCATTGCATGGAATTCATTCCTTAAAAGAAGAAAAAGTCAAAAATTAAACAAACTAATAATACATCTCAAAGCCCTAGAAAAAGAAGAACAAATCAACACCAAAAGCAGTAGAAGACAGAAAATAGTTAAAATTCGAACTGAAATCAATGAAATTGAAACAAAAGAAACAATTGAAAAAAAAAACTGACAAAACAAAAAGTTAGTTCTTTGAAAAAATAAATAAAATTGATAAGCCCTTAGCTATGCTAATAAAGAGAATGAGAGAGAAAACTCAATTACTAACGTCTGTGATGAAAAAAGGAAATACACTACAGAAATGCAGAAGTAATTCAAAATTATTTTGAACATTTTACTCCAATAAAATAGAAAATAGTAAAGACATCAACAAATTTCTAGAGTCATATGATTTGCCCAAACTGAATCAGGATGATATACATATATTAAACAGATCAATTTTAAGAAATGAAATACAAGACAGCATCAGAAGACTACCAACCAATAAAAAGCCCAGGACCAGATGAATACATAACTGAGTTCTACAAGACCTTCAAAGAACTAATACCAATACTCCTCAAATTATTTAATGAAATAGAAAAAGAGAGAATACTTCCAAACTCATTCTATGAGACCAATATCACCCTGATTCCAAAACCAGGCTAAGACACATTAAAGACAGAAAACTTCAGACCAACATCTTTAATGAAAATAGATGCAAAACCAGTAAATTTCTGGCAAATTGAATAAAAACATATCAAAAAGATAATGCATCATGATCAAGTGGAATTCATCCAAGGGATGCAAGTTTGGTTCAACATACAGAAATCAATAAATGTAATTCATCACATCAATAGACTTATATTTAGATTCTTATTTTTAGATCAAGAATCACATGATTATCTCAATAGATACAGAAAAAGCATTCAACAAAACAGAGCACCCCCTCATGTTCAAAACACTAGAAAAACTAAGAATAGTAGAATCATACTTCAACATTGTAAAAGCTATCTATGCTAAGCCCAAGGCCAACATCATTCTAAGTGGAGAAAAATTGAGAACATTTCATCTAAAAACTAGAACAAGAAAGGGATGTCTTCTCTTACCCCTTCTGTTTAACATACTTCTTGAAACTCTAGCCAGAGCAATTAGACAAATGAAAGAATTTAAAGTTATACAGTTAGGAGAAAAAGAACTCAAATTATCACTATTTGCCAATGATATGATTCTATACCTAGAAGACCCAAAAAATTCCACCAGAAAACTTCTAGTAAATGAATTCAGCAAAGTAGGAGGATATAAAATCAACACTCATAAATCAAAGGCATCTTTGTACATCAGAGACAAATCCTCTGAAAGAGAAACTAGGAAAAATTCCGCATTTACAATAGCCTTAAAAATGGGAATCAACTTAACAAAAGAGGTGAAAGACCTCTACAATGAAAACTACAGAAAGCTAAAGAAAGAAATTGAAGAAGACCTTAGAAGATGGAAAGATCTTCCTTGTTCTTGGATAGGCAGAATTAATATTGCCAGAATGAATTCTACCAAAAGCACTATACGGAATTAAGGCAATTTCAATCAAAATCACAATGATATTACTCATAGAAATAGAAAAAGCAATCATGAAATTCATCTGGAAAAAATAGAGACCCAGAATAGCCAATGCAAGCCTTAATAAGCAGAGTGAGGCAGGTAGCATCACTATACTCGTATATAAACTATACTACAGAGCAATAGTAACAAAAATAACATGGTATTGACACCAATAGTGGACACAGAGACAAACCCACCTAAATACAGATATATCATACTAGACAAAGGTACCAAAAACATATATTGGAGAAAAGATAGCCTCTTCAACAAATGCTGCAGGGAAAACTGGAAATCCATATGCAGCAAAATTAAATTAAGCCCTTATCTCTCCACATGCACAAAACTCAACTCAAAGTGAATCAAGGACCTAGGAATTAAACCAGAGATCCTGTGCCTAATACAAGAAAAAAATAGGCCCAAATCTTCATCATGTCAGATTAGGGCTCTACTTTTTTTTTTTTTACAAGACCCCTATAGCACAAGAAATAAAATCAAGAATCAATAAATGGGATGAATTCAAACCAAAAATCTTCTTAGCAAAAAGAGTAATCAGTGAGGTGAATAGAGAGCCTACAGAATGGGAGCAAATTTCTACCACATGCACATCAGATACAGCACTAATCTCTAGAATATATAAAGAACACAAAAACTTAACACCAATAAAACACATAACCAAATAAAAAAAAATGGGCTAAGGAACTACTAAACAAACACTTCTCAGAAGAGTATATACAATCAATCAACAAATATATGAAAAACTGTTCAACATCTCTAGCAATTAGAGAAATGAAAATCCAAACTACTCTAAGATTTCATCTTACTCCAGTCAGAATGGCAGCTATTAAGAATACAAACAACAATAAGTGTTGGCAAGGATTGGGGGAAGGCACATTCATACATTGATGATGGGATTGCAAATTGGTGCAACCAATCTGGAAAGCAGTATGGAGATTCCTTGGAAAACTGGGAATGGAACCACCATTTGACCCAGCTATCCCACTCCTGGATTTATACCCAAAGGACTTGAAAAAAAGCACACTACAGTGATGCAGTCACATCAGTATTTATAGCAGCACAATTCACAATAGCTAAATTGTGGAACCAACCTAGATGTCCATCAATAAATGAAAGGATAGAGAAACTGTGGTATATATACACATATATACTCAGCATTAAAAGAGAATAAAATGATAGCATTTGCAGGTAAATGGATGGAGTTGGAGAATATCATGCTAAGTGAAGTAAGCCAATTTCAAAAAACCAAATGTCAAATATTTTCTCTGCTATGAGGATGCTGATCCATAATAGGACTGGGGCGGGGGGGGGGGGAGCATGGGAGAAATGGAGAAACTTTAGATAGGACAAAGTGGACAGAGGGTAAGGGAGAGGGCATGTGGGTAGAAAAGATGGTGGAATGAGATGGACATCGTTACCCTAAGTATATGTATGAAGACACAAATGGTATGAAGCTACTTTGTGTACAACTAGAGAAATGAAAATGTGTGCTCTCTATGTGTACTATGGATTGAAATGCATTCTGCTGTCATGTATAATAAATTAGAATAAATAAATACTTAAAAAAACATAGATTTCTTCCCCCAAGGTGGTGTGTGATTAGATGACTCAAAATTCTATAAATCTGGGACTGGTGATATAGCTCAGTTGGTAGAGTGTTTGCTTTGCATACACAAGGCCCTGGGTTAAATCCCCAGTACTATAAAAATAAAAGTCTACCAATCTGTTTTATATGCACATATATAGGATTTAAAGTTAGCTATGGCCTAAATATATTACACTACCTCAGATTAATTTTACTAAAACATAGGTTTAATCATGGTTCATTATATTTCCAATAAACTATTGGGAATAGTTCCCAATAGTTTAACTTCTCTGCTTTGGTTGAAGAACAGTTCTATAAGATTTCAGGGAAAACGTTGCAATGTAAATCTCCTGACAGGCCTACGGACCAAATGGAAAGTATTTTTCTGTAGTACACTCTACATTCTACACTTTTGTGTTGTTCTGTGACTCCTTCCCTATGAAGGGAACTACCATAAACCTAATGAGAATAACCATTTATTAAATACTCACTTTGTGTTACACATATTGGCGGTCTTGTTCAATTCTCACAATGCTATAGGATAGACATTTTCCCCAATTTATAGTTCAAATAGTATGGGTCAAAACATATTACATTTTAGCAAATACCACATAGTTGAATTCAAACACAATCTTGAGTAATCAAAACTTGAGCCTCTTACTAATAGACTGCACTGCTTCCTTGCCTAACTCCCATCTCCAATGCAAAGCTTATCCTGTTGCTCCAGCCCCCAACCCATTACCATGTGACATAAGAAGTTATCAGTCCTGTCTTTTCTTAGTATTGCTATAGTTGATTTCTGGAGCATCCACAAAGGCCCATTTTGTTAAAGTCTTGGTATCCAGGGTGGCTTTATTAGGCGGTGGTGGAACCTCTAAAAGGTAGGGATGAGTGGAAGGTCCCTATATCATTTGGAATGTATCCCCGCAAAAGACTGGGAAACCTCATCCCCTCCTCTTTCTTTCTTTTCTCTTTTCTTTTTTCTTTTCTTTTTTTTTTTCTTTTCTGTTTGAGCTAAACATTTTTTGCTCTACCACCTGCTCTTGCCTTGATGTACTACTTTACTACAGGCCAAAAAGCTACAGAAAAACTGATCTTGGACAGCAACCTCCAAAACTGTGAACCAAAACAGACGATCCTCATTATAAATTGATTTTCTTAAGTATTGTCTATAGCAAAATTTGCCTACTACAAATACTTGGCTCATATATCTATGCATATATCTATCTTTTAGAGGTTCCACCACCTCCTAATAAAGCCACCATGGACACCAAGACTTTAACAAAATGGGCCTTTGTAGATGCTCCAGAAATCAACTATAGTAATACTAAGAAAAGACAGGACTGATAACTTCTTATACTTGAGTACTTTATATCATTTCTCTCTTCTATTACAAACTACTAGAAAGAGGTAGTCACTTTTTCTGGATAGATTTATCCAGTATATGGCATACTTTTATAGATATTCTTTTATTTTAGCATACATTTATAGATATTCTATAATTTAGTGATATAATAAATTACCGTTAGTTAATTTATATTTTATTGTTAAAGAATATTCCATATTTCTGTATCTAAATCATTGTCAATAAGAAAACCAGAACTTTTTAATACTTGGGATTATCTCTCATCCAAAAAGTAGTGATCGATAATGAGTTAGGTATTTTGGGGAAGAAATTAAAAATGTGGAAATCTCCTCAAAGTCAATGATAAACATAGAGTTGGCATATCATCTGATACATAAATTTTTAGAAATCTTCCAATTTTCAGTACTTGAAATGCTTTGGGAAGACTGCAGAAATTGCATTTCATAGATCATGGAAGAGATTATATTATTTTCTTAAAATCTAGTAGTAGATACAGAAACAATCAGATAAAAATTTAGAGGTACTCTGCAAAACAACTGGCCTGAACTTTTTTACATTGGCAATGCTGTGAAAGATGCAGAAAGACTAGAATATTGTTGTAAATTTAAGAAGACTAAAGAGACATGTATAAATGTATTGTATGTAGATAGGGAGCTATATTAATCGAACATTAAGAACAATTCCTAAATTTTCTTAGTGTGATAATTGAACTGTATGTTCAATTACCTGTTCCTGGGTGAAACACATGTTGAAATATGTTAGGTAATGAGTCTGCTGATTTCATAATATAATTCTCAAATAGTTGTAAAAACAAGGTAAAAGGAAAAGTAATAAAGAATGAAAGAGGGGAAGCAGAAGGAAGGGAGAAATATGGAAAGCGGAAAAGCAGGAAGGAAGCAAGGATGGGTGAAGGGAGAGGGAGAGGAAGAAAAGAAGGAAGAAGGGTTAGAGGAAAAAGTATGGTGGGAGATATAAAAGAGGGGATATTCTTAGGTGTAAAGCTAGGATGACAACATGTCAACAACTAGTGAATCAACACAAAGCATACCTTAGATGTCATTGTATTATTATTATAAACAAAACCCAAGGATCAAAGGAGAAAATCCTATTATTTATTGGTATCAACATAGGAGTTGCTCATTATGCCACATGTGTTTTGTTGTTGCTGTTGTTGTTGTTGTTGATTTGGTTTGATTTGGTTTGGTTTTGAGCAGTATGGCCCTCTCCATGGTGAGTTAGCCAAAAAACGCACAAGATGCTGAGCAGATTCCTTGTATGGACAAGCCTATTCAATATTTTGAATTCAAATCTTGAAAGGATGTGCTGAAACCAAACTTTTATAACTTGGCATTGATAATACTGAATTTAATTTTCTAATGATAACTATTTAAATTATATTTTCTTCACCCAATCCTGGTATCAAGTCACAAAACAATATTGTCTTAAAACTCTCAAAATGTTCTAAACATGCTAAATAAATGAAAACTTGAACAATTCAGTGTTATATAAGATTAAATGGTAATCAACCAATTATCATAATCCATTTAATTTTTTTATTATTTAGGCTTTGCAAAAAAAATGAACTCTATGGTTAAGTCTTATAGATTTATCTATGCTAAATTTTTACAACAGTATTAAAAGCTAATGGTACTTCAATGAACTTTTCAGACTTCTAGCGTGTTCTTAGCTATGTTCTTTGCTTAAATCAGCCTAAGAAATCTAGGACTTCATTAGATAATTCTTCTGGTACATTGTATGATGTATATGGCATTGTAAGAAAACTAACAAAATTCACCTTAGTACAGGTTTGACTACACCTGGAGCTGAATTAGTGAATCAATTGAGCAACATGGAGTGGCTGGAATGTATTGATGTTAATATGCCAATATCAGTGCATAATATCTGGGGCATATACTGTAGATGCAGTAATTGGTTGCTGTATCTTTGAGAGTTAAAAATCAACTGGTTCATAGTTAACATCATCAACAACTGTTTGCTTATAGAATTAGAAATCTCCTCCTTGTTCTTTCTCAGTTTCTTAAAACTCTTTATTCAATACAAATAAACTCTGAATAGCTATACCAAACAAAAAAAATAGAAAAATAATATCTTTCAACATAATCTAAACCATTCATTCCAATAAGCTAAAACTATACTAAAGGTAAGTATTCAATAATACTGCCATCAGAGTTTGCGGCAAAATTATAATTCAGTCTCAACTGTACCACAGGTTGTCAGCTAACAATATTAAGTATACTGATGGTAAATTTAGCTACTTATATTTCTCTACGATGTTGGAAATTATTTTCAGAGAAATAATCCATGTGAAATCTATCTTCCAGTGATATTTTAATGTTGATACAGTGGAAAATTTCAAGTTCTATCACTTGAATCCCTTTAAAGTAAATGATACATGTATAACATGTTGAAAACAAGAGAATTAAAGAATCTGTTACATTTTGTGAGGACAAACACAATGGTTAAGTCCAGTTTGGCTCTGTAAAGTATATGAATCATTAGCATCATAAAAACTATTCTGTTATATATGTCTTAAAATTGTGAAACCATTCTTCTAAGATTACCAGTTAAACCACAGTTATTCCTAGCAAAACTACTTTGCACTATTTCCAGGAAGAAGAAAACAGAAGCTTCAACTTGGAAGCAATGGAAATTTGGAAATTTATTTTGTAAAATGCAATTTTCTGGGATAAACATTCAACTACAAGAAGTAGTTAAAAATATAAGGGGTTGGGAGAGTTTTTTTTTTTTTTTTTTTTTTTGCCTACATGCAATGTTTCAGGAGAAAAGATAGTCCACATGGCAAGATAATGAAAAACTAGGTATTTGCCTTTCAAATTTTTGGAAAATTTACCTTCTTATTAAATATTGTAGTATATTCTGGTAACATGCAAAGTTGCATGGAATAATTAATTACAGTAATAAAATGACAATATGGTATAATCAAAATGAGCTGATATTACCTTTTTTAGCTAAAAGGCCATATATTTCAGGCCTAGACCCAGCTGGTTGAAATCATGTGCCTTCTTTAACCAAATGTGCAACTTGTAAGGTCATAGTCCCCTTACTTGAGCATCCAGAGTTCATCTTCTTGGAGCTAGAACTCATGGAATATCATGAAGGGGAGGAGAGCTCAACTACACTGCACCTCTCCTGAGTAACACCACAACACAAAAAGATCAGGTATGATCTCCAACTCAGGAAGTCTTTTTGAAACCCTGCCCTGATAAAAGATAATACAGCTTAATTACTTTATCCTGGAACAGGAAATTTGGCCTATTGCTTTTTAGATATACAAACACTATTTTTCAGTAATATAAAACTACAGAGGAAATTATATTCACAGTGTATGATGAAGAGTCAGAGGATTTTTCCATTTCTCCTTCATTTTTTAATAAGCATGTGTAAGACTGACTTCTCCATAATGAGATTAGTTTGAAAAACTGTTAAATGTTCTCATCTCCCTGCCAAAGAGCCCTCAGAAATTCACAGCTCATTGGAAACTTCAGAGTAGTTAATAAACAAAGCTTGATATTATTACCTAATTAAAATATATCTCATTTCAACATTTTATTACCCACTATTAAGATTCTTCTGCTACAGAAGTTACATAAAAATATTATTCTGCTTTCTTTTAATTGCAAGTTTTACAGATTATTTCTTTCACATCAAAACTCATAGAAATTACAGATGGAAAGTCATGTCAACCAATCTATATTCATTTAAATAAGCTCTAAAACAATATTCTGAATGCAAGATTATCTAGGAATTATACCTCACCATTTCTCCTTTAATAGTTCCTTCCATCATATGTATTTGAGGAACAAATACAAATAAGAATTTAAAATCCATCTGAGGATTCTTTCATTAATACATCTTGGCACAGTGAATGGAACATTAGAAGGAAATATAAATTCAAGCCTTGGCTCTGTTGTCTTCTACTTGTGCCCCATTTTCAATGTGCCCCATTTCTTCTTCTTTAAAATGTGGTTATAATACCTTATTTGCACACTCATATGATATTTAAAAGTATCCTTTTAGTGGAATAAACTTATAATGACTTTAATAAAGGTCTTTTATTTTACAGATATTTCCCCAATGGCTATGAGGTGGCAAATACAGACATCAATCAGAACCTTATACCTGAAACTGGAGGAGGTCGAGGAGAGTCCCAGTGTTTACCTAGGGTACATAGCAAATAAGTCTAAAAAGTATTTTATTGGATTTGGTAAGTATTGACCTTCAAAAAAAGGAGTTCAGAGCTTGAATTAAAGAGAAAGGAGAGAAGCTATGGGCTCAGTGCCAACATTGGCTGAAAATGCGTGGAAGTTGCCATGATAAGCAAGCTAAGGTACAGAGTGGATGCTCTGATAGCATGGACATTGAAAGAGAAGGCACTCTTACAGTAGAATGTAAAAGGGGAAAGCATTGGGGAGCAAAGAGACTAATTCTTACCTCCAGGACCCATGCATGAACAGTTGGGGAGAATGACTTGAAATTCTATAGGGGATGTGTTATCAGGTTCATTTGAGGGAAATAGAAAGAAAAAATATTATTTCAGAATATTCCTCAGAATTTCATAAAGATTGTTTTTAATAGATCATAGGGATACATAGATAAATTCTTGGAGAGGAAACATTAGAGAGACAGATAATCTGCATTTTAAGTGGGGAAAAATAGTCTTAAGTTTTCTAAAGCAGATTCAGGAGTTTTGAGGCTATGACCATCTGAAGTCTCAGGTGATTTCAGAGGTTTAGTGTTATGAGAAGCCTATAGCCCCAGAGACTTAAGGCTTACATGGGCTGAGGAACACCTGTACTGCTGGGGCTGGGTGATACTTACATAGCATCTTGACTCAGTTGTGTCAGAAGTTACAGGGGTACCCAGGGAAAAATCTGAGTCCCAGGGATAAGGAAGTATAGAGTCAGGTGATCCCAAGACCCTAACATAGTGGTAGAGGTTATAGAAGCCCTGGTAATCTAAAGAACTCTGACCCCTATATGTATTAATTGTGATCTGGACTATAGAAATTTCTTCTTGGCAGACTATGCTAACATGAGAAGACCATGTGTGATTTGTTTTCAAATATTGACATTTTATAGTATTTGGAGACTTTCTAACTTTACAACTCTAATAGCATTTGCAGAAGTAGATAAAAGTTACAAAAAATCATGGCTATAAAATGTGAAGCTTTCTACACTAATTATACTCTTTTCATGTGTTGAAACTTACTTTCAACCAATACTTTGTCTGTTTGTTTTCCAAGTCCACAATAATATGATATTTTCTTAGGGCAATGTTCTCCAGCCTGGACAGAGAGTTCATATCATAATTGCCTAGGGAACTTTTTAAATTACATCTTTTTTTCCCACCCTGAAAGTATATCAAAATTGTATGTGTCTAGTGGTGGGTGGGGGAAGGTGTTCCCAGTAGGGAGCCTAGAGGAAGCAAACCATTGAAGTTATGTTGAAGCAATTCTCTGGATGATTCTAATCACCTCTGTGTCCATCTTTCCTTGAATCCTCACCCTTAAAACAGCTAAGTTAAATGAAGCTAAATTATTAAACACCAGACCCTCCCAAAGGAAAGGAAATCTGTGACATAATATAGAGGTAGACCGAACACTAAAATGTGCTAACAAACTCAGCCTCAGTTTCTCCTACTATGGAATCACAATTCAAATAGTTTCTGACACCAGATGTGGAGAGATTTTCGTCCCACACAAAGCTCACAATTAATTCTGCAATATAGGATACCATCTGGATGTTCTGTGGTTCAATTATGACACTATCTGGAGATGCCAGTCCAAGCCCCTGGTTGTTTCACGTGTGCTTCTGACTCACCATCTATGAACGGGGATTTCCACAACTCCTTTCTTAGGTTTAATTAATTTGTTTGGACAGCTCACAGAACTCAGGGAAATACATTTACCATCTTGTTTAAAATATTATTACAAAAGATACAAATGAAGATATATAGAAGGTTGGGTTGGGTTGTGTCTCAGTGGTAGAGCACTTGCCTAGCATACATGAGGCACTGGATTCGATTCTCAGCACCACATACAAATAAGTAAAATAAATGTTCATCAACAACTAAAAAAAAGAATACTTAAAAAAAACAAGAAAACATATAGAAGGCAAGGTATGAGGGATGGCCATGTCCTCTCCAAGAGGTCACCATCCAGGCACCTCCACACACAGCTATACAGAAGTTCTCTGAACCCTGTCTTTCAGGTTTTTATGGAGGCTTTATTATATAGACATGATTGATTAAACAAGAGGTTATTTGTCATCAATTTAACTTTTAGCCCCTTACCTCTCCCAGGAGGCTGGGAATTAGGTTTCAAAATCCCCATTTAGCCCTCTAGTTCTGCCTTGGTCTTTCTATTGATTAGCCCCATCTTGAAGCTACCTAGGACCTAACCAGCTTTTAGTAAACTCATTAAGCACATAAAAAGATACCATTGCTTTAGAGATTCCAAGTATTTCAGGCATTATAAGCCAGGAAACAGGGACAAAGGCCAGAAATAAATAAATAAATTATATATATATATATATATATATATATATATATATATATATATATATATATATATATATATGTATATATTTATTTCAATAAATATTTCACAGTATCACATATCACAGTATCACAGTATCACATATCCAGGTCATAGTTATACTTTCATAACTATCAGTCATTTATGATCAGGTAAATTGTTTATGCATCTTTAGCTCTATTAACTTCAGTTGTAAATCAATTGTTTTGAATTACAGGATTTCTAAGATGCTTAGATGACATGAAACATCTCCCTTTACCCTTTCTTTTTCACTAATAACAATGATTTTGATTAAGTTTCATGAGATAATCTTTATCAAAATTGGTAAATTCTTCAGGATAATAATAATAATAAACTTCCCACCAAAGAATTAAGAATTTTTTCGAATGATAAGTAATTATGAGGGGAAAAATGTTTAAGAGAAAAGAAAATTTAGTGACATTGAATAATTTCCTAAAGTGAAGTAACATCCGAGATATAAAGTCATGATTCTGTTCATTAGGTCTAAAATTACCTAACTGAAATTTGAGGCCATGATTAAAATAGAACTGGACACATGCACATGATACCTATTAATTTATTTTTTAACCATTAAATAGCTCTCAACCCTGCATGAATAATCTAGAATCCTAATTCTAGCCAGTAGTCCTAACCTTCTCCACAGTTTATGGCCTGATCTACAAAAATATAGAAGACTCAACAGATATTTATTGTTTTCTGTTCAAAACAGTAATAAAAGGTGAGGATTGATACACATAGGAGTAAGAAGAACAAGAAACAGAATCAGATTCCATGTAAAATAGAGTTAATTTTCTTATTTCTGACTTTGCATTATGCTAAGAATACTATACATGTAACTTCAGTGACTTATTTCAGCATTGCTTTTTACAGAATATATGATTAAGTATCTTAAAAACCTACTTTCAAATTTAAATTTTAATGGTGATATGATGTCAGAAATGTTTACTCTAATATCTAGAAACCACATCATGCATTCTTAAAAAGGTGTTTTCATCAGCTTTTTGCTGCTCTGACCAAAGCACCCAACCAGCACAATTTTAAGAGATAAAGTTAATTTGGGGACTCACGGTTTCAGAGGTCTTAATCTACAGAAGCAGACTACATTCATCAGGACTCAAAGTGAGGTTGAACATCATGACAGAAGAGCATGGCAGAGAGAAGCAGTTCACATGATGATCAGAAAGTAGAAAGAGACTCCACTTTCCAGATACTAAATATATAGCTCATAGTGCCACTTCCAGTGAACCACTTTCTCTAGCCTCACCCCACCTGCCTCCATATTATTAATTACTATCAATTAATCCCATCAGGAATCAATTCACTGATTAGGGTAAGGCAATGACTCAATTATTTCTCCTCCAAACCTTCTTGTGTTGTCTCACATGTGCAATTTTTGGGGACACCACATCTAAACATAAGAGGGTAGAAACACCTCTTTTGCCTTACCATGTATTGCCACATGGTTATAAACTGTAGATTCTGTTATTCAATTTCTTTAAAAATCTGTAGTATTGCTGGGGATGTGGCTCAAGCAGTAGCGCGCTCGCCTGCAATGCGCCGGGCACTGGGTTTGATCCTCAGCACCACAGAAAAATAAAATAAAGATGTCCACCGAATACTAAAAAAATAAATATTTAAAAAAATCCTCTCTCTCTCTCTCTCTCAAAAAAAAAAAAATCTATAGTATTGTTGGACAAGATGGAGCACGTCTGTAATCCCAGTTATTTGGGAGACTGAGGTAAGAGGGTCACAAGATTGAGACCAGCCTGGAAAATTTAGGGACACCCTATCCCAAATAAAAAATGAAAAGAGCTTGGAATGGATCTTAGTGGTAGACTGTTGTTGGGTTCAATCCTCAGTAAAACAAACAAACAAAAAAAATCAAATCTACAATATTGTCTGTCAATTAGAAGGAAAATAAATGTATAAATTTGGCAATAGGTTGACTCTTTAAAGTATTCATTTTTATTCAGCTTCTTGGGAGGCTAAGGCAGGAAGATTGCAAGTTCAAAGCCAACTTAAGCAACTTAGCAAGACCCAAAGCAACTTAGCAACACTCTATCTCAAAAAAAAAAAAAAAAAAAATCAAAACAGAAAGGAAATGTGGCTAAATGACTGAGTGTCTCTGGGTTCAATACCATGTACAAAAAAAAATTAAATTTATTTTTAGAAATTGGATACACTCTTCAAAACAGATTTATTATACTTAAAGATTAATAAATTTAGAGAATACATTTAGAAGTAAATTGTGAACTGATGTTCTCTGAAGAAGCCACACCTATATTAAATATCCTGCAGATTATTTGACCTCAACTGAGTAGAGCAACATGATTGTAGAGACATGGGATATTGTAAGTTGAAAGCCAAAATTATCTTGAGATATCTTAGTCTCTTTAATAGCCATTTAATTTGAACTCTGTATCTGACCTAACATCATCATGATTATTGAGTAAAACACTTGAGCTATATTACTAAGAACAGTGAACTTCTAGCCTCCACCAACTCTAGTAAACATAGTAGCTGTTTGTTCATCTCAACAAAATCATATATGCATGAAATTTGATTTCAGTTTACAATCCCCATTTTTCCCTCCCATTCTTCTTCCCCTCCTTTGTTCTTTTTCCCCTACTCTGTTAGAGCTCCTTTTGCTCATCTAGTTATTATATTTTATTGGTTCTTTTTACTTTTTACTTTACATAAAAATAAAATTCCCTGTGGTACATTTACATATGCACATAACTTTTTTAAGAATCCATTCTGCATTGCTTCCATTTCTATGTTTCCACTCTAATTCTACATCCATTTCTTCTGTACTACTGATCTTTCCTGAATCTTTATGATATCCCATCCTTTCCTCTTTCTTTCCTTTATTTTTCTCTAGCTTCCTCATATGACAGAAAACATTCAAATTTTGAGTTTCTGAGTCTGGCTTATTTCACATAGCATGGTGTTGTCCATTTTTATCCTTTTACCAGCAAATGCTATATTTCATTCTTCATGATTGAGTAGAACTCTAGCATGCATGTGTACAACAATTTCTTAATCCATTCATCTATTGATTGGTTTCTAGGTTTATTCCATAATCTAGCTATTGTGAATTGTGCTGCAATAAGCATTGAAATGGCTGCATCTCTATGTTGTGCTCATTTTAGTTCTTTTGGGAAAGTACCAAGGAGTGGGATAGCTGGGTCATATTGGGGGTTCCATCCCTAGTTTTTTTAGGAATCTCCATACTGCTTTCCAGAATGGTTGTACTAGTGTACGGTCCCACTAGTACTGAAAAATTTACTAGTGTACCTTTTTCCCCCACAACCTCAACAGCATTTATTAATGTTTGCTTTCTTGATCATTTCCATTCTGACTTGGGTAAGATGAAATTCTATTATAGTTTTGATTTACATTTCCCTGATTACTAGAGATGTTGAACATTTTTTCCTTACATTTGTTGAACATTTGTTTTTCTTCTTTTGTGAAGCTTCTGTTTAGTTCTTTTGCCCTTTTATTAATTTTGACACTAGTTTTGCTGGTGTTAAGTTTTTTGAGTTATTTATATATTCTGAATATTAATCCCTTACTATAGGAATAGTTACAAAGATTTTTTACCATTCTGTAGACTCTTTCTCCACATTCTTAATCATTTCCTTTGCTGTGCAGAAGCTTTTTAATTTGGTGGCACACACTTATTGATACTTGGTTTTATTTCTTACATTTTGTGGGTCTTGTTAAGGAAGTTAGTGCCAGCACCAATTTCATTGATTTTGACCCTATGTTTTCTTATAGCAGTTGCAAGGTTTCTAATCTAATTACTAAGTCTTTGATCCATTTCAATTTGACTTTTGTACAGGGTGAGACATAGGAATCTAGTTTCATTTTTCTATGTATATCTGCCCAGATTTCCCCGTACTATTTGTAAAAAGGCTGTCTTTTCTCCAAAATATATTTTTGGCATTTTTGTCAAATATCAAATGGCTTTGCAATCAAAGATTTGAAGTGAAACTCAATTCCCTACTTCTCCTGACAGGTAAGACCAGAGTTTCTCTTTTCTGCTGGTGGGTGGGGTCTGCATAGGGCAACAGGCCTCTGTAGCCAATAAGTGCTTCAGCTCTTATTGGTGGATTATGCCTTCTAGGGTTGCGAAAGGTCTCAGCAGCTCACCATTAATTTCTTCCTCTTTCTGGGTCTTTGTCCTATGAATTCAAAGAACAAAATCCAGAGATCAGGATGAGTGAGTGTTAAGAGTAAAATTTACTCAAGTTGCATAGAAACTGCCTCAGGGCATGAGGGAACCCACAGGAATTGCCCATCTGCGTGTTCTTTTCTAGGGGTTTAATGTAGCAAATGGGTAAATGCATTGGTCCAAATTTATGCTATTCAGGGTTTGGAAAAATAATAACACTATTGGTTAGTCTTGAATCCCATTCAGATTTCTCTTCCCTTTTCTCTCCACTTCAGGGAAATGGAGGTTGAAATCATTGAATTTAGCATGCTCAGTGAGGTGTATGGAATGCAGTGTTAGGTGAAGTGCACTTCTGCAGTGGGACTCTGCACTGGCTGCTGTGTGGTAACAGGTCAGCTTGACCTGACCCACCATATCTTAGGCCTGCCAGCCTTCAGGCTCGCAGTGCCTCAGGCTTGCTGTGCCTCTGAGCCATTATAGGGGGCTTTGCACAGCAGCTGGCGCTTGCTGTCTGTGTTTCAGCTCACCTGAGCCACCACTCTGCTGCTTCACTTTTCCCCTGCTGCTTCTCAGCAGGGACCAGTGAGCTAGCTGCACAGCTTGGTGGCTTGGGAGCTATAAGTATTTGAGTTTGTCTCTGTGTCTTCTATTCTGTTCCATTGACCTTCTGTCTATTTTCATGCCAAACATGCTGTTTTTGTTACTATAGTTCTGTAGTATAATTATTGTATAGGTATTGTAGTGCCTCCTGCTTTGGTTTTCTAGTTCAGTATGTCTTTGGCTATTCTGGGTCTCTTAATCTTCCAAATGAATTTAAGGATTTTCTTTTCTAATTTTGTGAAGGATGTCACTGGCATTTTGATAGAGATTGTACGGAATCTGTATATTCATTTTGGTAGTATGACCATTTTGACAATATTAATTCTGCTTATCCAAGAACATGAGAGGGTTTTTTGTTTGTTTGTTTGTTTGGTTGGTTGGTGTTTTTTTTTTTTTTTCTTTGTTTTTCCTCTTTGGTTAGATTGATTTCCAAGTATTCTATTTTATTTTTAAAGTAATTTGGAATGAGATGGTTTTCTTGATTTTTTTTTCTCAGCTGAATCACTGTTGAGTATAGGAAAGTTATTGATTTTGTTGATCTTATATCTGCTACTATTCTAAACTCATT
Organism: Marmota monax; assembly: GCF_021218885.2. Lineage (NCBI taxonomy): Eukaryota > Metazoa > Chordata > Mammalia > Rodentia > Sciuridae > Marmota > Marmota monax. The sequence goes on along the minus strand of NW_026694256.1, from coordinate 1,602,664 downwards.
TATAACCTCTATAAATCTTTTGGTATAATTTTTTGAGTCTTTTGGATATAGGATCATGTCATTAGCAAGCAAAGATGGTTTGACTTCTTTCAATTTTTATTCCTTTCATTTCCTTCTCTTGTCTGATCACTCAGGCTAATGTTTTAAGGACTATATTGAATAGGAATGGTGAAAGTGGAGAGCATTCATTGTCTTGTTTCTAATTTTAGAGGAAATGCTTTTAATTTTCCTCCATTCAATATGATATGATTTTTGGTTTTGAGTATGTCATAAATATCCTTTATGATGTTGAGGTAAGTTTCTTCCATCCATAGTTTCTCCACAGTTTTTAACATAAATGGGTACTGAGTCTTATCAAAGGCCTTTCAGCACTTAGTGAGATTATTGTGTGATTCTTGTCCTTAATTCTGTTTAAGTGATGAATTACATTTACTGATTTTTATATGTTGAAACAACCTTGGATTGCTGGAATAAAATCTACTTGATCATGGTGCTTTATCTTCTTGATATGTTTTACTAATATTTTATTAAGGATTCTTTACATGTTTGATCATAGGTGATACTGGGGATGGTTTTCATTCCTTGATTCATCTTTGTCTGGTTTTGGCATCAGAGTTACACTGGCTTTATAGAATGTATTTGGGAGTGTTCCCTTCCTTTCAATTTCATAGACTCATTTGAGAAAGATGGTGTTAGTTTTTCTTTAAAGGTCGGGTAGAACTATGCTGAAAATCTTTCTGGTCATGGAATTTTCTTTTTTGGAAGATGTTTAAATGCTGTTTAAATTTTATTTCTTAATATTGGTCTTTTTGGGGTTTTCCGTATCTTTCTGATTCAATTTGGGTAGGTCATATGTGTCTAGAAATTGGTTTATGTCTTCCAGATTTTCCAGTTTATCAGAATACAAATTTTCAAAACAGATTCTGACAAACCTCTGGATTTAGAAGGATCCAGGGTGATATCCCCCTTTTCATCTCTGTTTCTATTGATTTGGGTCTTTTTCTTTTTGTTCTTTTGGTTAGTTTGATTAAGAGTTTATCAATCTTATTAATCTTTTCAAAGAATCAACTCTTTATGCATTGATCCTGTGCATTTTTTAAAATTCTCAATGTCATTAATTTTGTCTCTGATCTTAATTATTTCTGGTCTTCTGATTTTGGAATTTGTTTTTCCCCATAAAGACTTGAGATGGAGCATAAATTTATTTGAGATTTCTCTACTTTTTTTAAGGTAGATGGTCACTGCTCTAAATTTTCCTCTTAGAACTGCTTTCATACTGTCCCAGAGATTAGATATGCTGTATCTCTGTTCTTGTTAATTTTTAAGAAGTTCTTCATTTTCTTTCTCATTTATTCTTTGATACATTCTTCATTTAAAAAAGAATGCTCAATCTTCATGTGTTTATGTGGTTTCTATTATTTTTCTTGATCTTGATTTTTAGTTTCATTTTATTTTGATTTTACAGGACATATGGGGATTATATCAAATATTTTTATTTGTTAATAGTTAAATGTGTCCTAGAATATGTTATATTTTGAAAAAAGTTTCATAAGCTGCTAAAAAGAAGATAAATTCACAAGTTTAGGGATGAAATATTCTGTAGATATGTGTTATGTCCTTCTGACTTATAGTTTTATTTAGGTTGGAAATATCTTTATTGGTTTTATGTGATGACAATCTGTCTATCAGTGATAGAGTGTGTTGAAAGTCTGAAATTTCTCAGCATTATTGTGTTGGGTTGTATTTAGGATTTAATTTTCTTTCTTTTTTGTAACAGGGTTCACTGAAATTTGAAACATAAATATTTACTTGTGGTGAGGCGTGTTTGTAGACCGCTGCCGCCATTAGAAGATGGCGCTGGTCTCCGTTGTGGATCTTGGTAAACAACTCCTTATTTGGGAGAGTTGGCGCGCTGTCCCTCAGTACCCAATGAGAAAACCCCGCGTGGCAGCTTTGGATTGGACTTGAGCAAGCTTTATTAGGCTGTGTGGGGGTGCGTGAGGAAAGAGAGCGCTTGAGAGAAACCTAGAGTTAAGGCCTCAATAAACTGCTGAAAGAAGAATCCTGTGTCGTGTCTTCCTTGCTGGCAAGGGGGTCGCGACATTTACTATGATATATCTTCTTGTTGGATTTTTCCCTTTACCAGAATGTAGTGGCTTTTTCTCTTCAGATGAATTTTTTGCTTGAAATCTTTGCCAGATTTGAAAATAGCTACTCTTACTTGTTTTCAGAGTTCATTTACATGAAATATTTATTACTTTCCTTGACTTCCAAGCTGTGGGTGTCTTTGCCTATGAGTATCATGTAAACAACATATATTTGGATCTTGTTTTTTGATCTCTTCTGCTAATCTGTGTCTTTTAATTGGGGAGTTGAGACTACTAACATTTAGTGTTAGTATAAATATGTGTTTTTAATTTCTTCCCATTTTAATTTTTTGATATATTTAATATTGTCTTGAATCTCATTTAGTAGATTACTCTTATATTGATCTATCTCTGTTGGGGAGCTTTGGGTTTTGTTTTTGATCTCCACTGTGTGCAGCTTATCTTTGAGTATTGTTTGTGGTGCTGGCTTTAATTGATCATTAATTATTTTATCTTCTTTCTGTCATGGAAAATTTTTATTCCCCCCTAGAATTTAAAACTGAACTTTCCTGGGTATAATAACAATTCCTGGTCATTTTTTTTAAGAACTTGAAATATCTCATTCCAGGTGCTCCTTGATTTTAGGGTCTGAACTGAGAAATTAGACATCAGACTTATTGGTTTGACTCTAAATGTGACCTCATGTTACTCTCTTGTAGCTTTTAGGATTCTTTCCTTATTTCTATGTTATGAATTTTTATTATAATGTGTTTGGAGAACTTCTCATTTGATAGGTCTATTTGGTAGTCTGTATGCCTACTGTATGTGGATGTCTATCTTGTTTCTGATATGAAATGTTTCCTGTAACTATCTCATTGAAAAAGTTTTAATGCTTTTAGCTTGTATTTCATGTTCTATTCTATCCTAGTTATTCTCAGGCTTATCTCTTGATGCTATGCCAGAGCTCTTGCACATTATGATCATATTATATCACTTTTTTTCCCTTTTATTGCATTCTGTATCTTCAAGTTGATGTAACCTGTCTTCAATGACTGAAGTTCTATTTTCTACAACTTTTTCCCCCTTTATTGCATTCTGTATTCTCAATTTCACATAACCTATCTTCAAGGACTGAAGTTCTATTTTCTACACAATATAATATGTTAATTTTTTTCAAGTGAATTTTTAATTTGATTTTTATTTCTACAAATTTTGGTTTGTTTCTTTTCAATGTTTCTATTTCTTTATCAAAGTTATCTTTCAGCTCCTGTATTTGCCCTCTTAATTCCTTTCTTATATCTTTTTTTAGTTCATTGAATATTTTAATTATTGATTTTTTATAATCTTTCACTTCAATATCAGTGGGCTCCTTTGTTGGGGGATTGTGAATTTGGGGTGCAGGTTTGCTTGCCTATTTTCTCATGTTTTCAGAGGTATTACACAAGCAAATCAATTGAGATGAATTCTCCATCCTCTTTTTAATGTATGTCATTTTGTGTGTAATTATCTTATTTGTTCTGAGACTTCTCTATATTTTTGATATATGAGTATATTCCAAGAAGTAAGTTCTGCAGTCCCTCTCTGATTGTTACTCCTTGGATCATGATTGTTGGTTTGAGGGTTTTTTTGTTTTGTTTTGTTTTGTTTTGGTTATTTTGGCTCAGGAGGGTCTAGTATGTGTGAGGGGTAAGATTCACTGTTGCTTGGTTAAGGTGTGAATATTTCTCAGCAGCAGAATATCTACTCTGATATTGAAATATTCCAATCTCTTTCTAGCTAGCCGCTCTTAGAGACAGTGGGATCGAGGAATGGCACTAATGTCAGCAGCAGATGCACAGCATTAAAACAAATGTCTGGTGTATATTTTGACATCCATAAATCTATCATCATGTAGGAATGGTCAGGCATCATTTAGAATTAGTACCAACAAAAAAAAATCTATAACCTGCATGAGGCATTCAATAGTAGGTACAAACTATATAGTCCAGTATATTAATAATCACAAAAACTTGAATGGGAAAGGAATTACATAATCTATATAATTTATATTATTTAGTAAGATTACAGTTTTTTAGCAATATAAAATAGGGTTTAATGCCAGAAAAATTTTGAAAAATTGGTCAAAGGAGAGATAGGACATAGAGAATAGATGTCAGCAGTAAAAAGAAGGAGAAAATAAGTTAACTGAAAGTCATGAAAGAGAGAGAGAGAGAGAGAGAGAGAGAGAGAAATGAGGTAAACAGGAAAGTTTCATTGCTACTGGTGAAAGAGAGCAAAAGGGGGTGGGGAGGGTTAGGAGGGCCCAGAACCTAGGTATGAACAAACCAGCAAAGGAAAGGTCAAAACTGCTCAAACACTTGTATAATTGTACCCCACCAAAGATAATCTGGATAAATATAATTAAAAGAGATATTACTGTGCAAGTAAAGTTATATGAGCATATGTATGTGTGTGTGTATATTCAAACCTATTCATACAGCAAGAGCATATAGACCACACACACACACACACACACACACACACACACACATCATCATCATCATCATCATCATCATCTTGCATAAAGAAAAAGGTAAATAATAATATAATGCAATGGAATTAAGTTTGAAAAAATAAGGAAAATGTTAAAATTGTAAAAGTAAAAAAAATAGGTATATGGAAGAAAAAAGAAAACTATCTTAAGGAGATATAGAGGGTTTGTTTCCACTACAGTGGACAAACATGTCCACAGGGATGAATTTTCAGTTTGTATATTTGTTTTTGACTCTGTAATTTTGACCACTGTCTTTGTGTTTATTTCTCACCTACCTGCCAGCTGGATATAGTAGCTCACATATTTCAATCTGCCAGTTTTGGGTGGGGTAGACTGGGGTGCTGATGAATTACAGAATCCTGTAGTGGGGTAATGCAGAGTTCTAGATTGGAATTTCCGGTTGTTGGGATTTGGACATTGGTGAGTTTCAGAACACTGTTTGTGGGTTTCTGAGTTTGGGGCCATTTCCCCTATTAGTGTGGAGCTTCCTGTCTCTGGATTTCAGTGGGCCTCTGGGGTATCCAGAAAAATGCACTTTTAGGGCATAGGGACTAAACCTCCACAGATTTCACCTTTACCACTATGAATATGAATTACCAAGTATCTCTCTTAGAATGCAGATGGGCTTATATGGCTACAGCAAGCATCTTCACAATAGTGCCTATGGGGTGCCAGCTATTATGAATTTTTTTTTCCTTTGAATGCAGAGCCTGAAGGGCCCAGGTTAAATGTTCTCTGCTTCAAACACTCTCTGGGGATTTTTCCTCAACTTCTGGTAACTTCCTTTATGACTTCCCAATCCCCTGAACCTTTTCACTGCTGCATGAGCTCAAGGTGACAGCTTTCAGGGCCTGGGAATGTTTTTCTTACTTGCAAGCATTTTCTGAGCTCAAGGAGGGCTGCCTGCACTCATGGAATGGTTTCACCCCAGCAGGCCACTCTGGGCTTGTGTTCACTGAGACACTAATCCTAAATCTCTAAGGTATTATTTTTTATGCACAAATCACTTTCTACAGCTCTATGAATTTGTTGCTATACTTCAGTATTATGTGTCAGTGAGGTTTTGTTACATCACAGAGGAGCTATCTTCTTGTATTGTAAGTCTGGTGCTGAGGAACTCCTGGGCTGGGTTTCCTTTCCCTACTTCAACAACTTTTCTCATTTGGGCAGAATATTCTTTAGGGTAAGTTGAACTTGTGTTTCCAGCCCTAGGTCTCTCATATATGTCTCAGAATAAACTTTTTTTTTTTCATTTTCTAAAGCAGAATGATTGTTTTGAATAAAAATATGTGTTTGTATAATATATAGTGTGTTTATGTATATATGTGTGTATATATACATATATATATATATATATATATATATATATATATATTATGCTAATGCTTATGCATATAAACATGTGTATTACATTATAGGGAAAAAAAACATATATTCCATGTAGTGCATGTTGATGCTTCTAAGGTAGACTGGTCTGAGGAATACCATAAGTCCACTAGGGAACAATATACCTATAGTCAAATGCTTCAAGGAAGTATTAAAGATATTTATTCTGTGTAATCCAAAAACATAAACCAAGACCAGTTTGTTATACATAAGGATAGAGGAATTTCAACTTCAAGTTTTTTTTTCAATTCTGAAAGTTAGAGCTGACCAATCATTTAAAAAATGAAAGAGTTGATTTCAAATGGTTTTAGTTATCTCTGCTTCCTAAAATGTGTACAATCCATGTGTATTATTTTTATAATAAAAAAACCAAAATTTAAAGAAATGCAGTGTTAAAATGGATTGTTACAATGAAATAATATTTCATTCCAGCAGGGTTTTACAAGAATAGACTGAAGGCTTCTATCAAAGATGCTTTGATAAAAATGATTATGTGTGTTAATAAGGTGACTGGACAAACTGGTTTGTCTGCCACTGTCCCTACTTTAGCCCTACCAGTCTTGTATCCTTGGAAATCCTTTGGAAACTGAAATTATATATAAACTTACATATAAGGTTGGACCAGACAGCTAAAAGGAGTAGTCCACACACCAAGGAACTCAACCATGGCCAGTATTCACAGATGAACTGTTAACAAAAATAGCTACTTGGAGTCACTGATGCCAGAAATCATTGCTGTGTGGGTCCTTGCAGGGATGAAGGAATCAGTGAGCACCCCCCTCACTGAGGGTAACTGTCTTTAGACTCCACTGCTGCTTTTATCCAGAAAATTCAATTCAGTTCAGAATTTCTTAGCATCTACTATGAATTCAGTCAAGGCATTCCCTGTTAAGTCCCTCCACTGACTTTTTATTGCCCTTAGTGTATAGTCCAAGGTCATTAATAAGGCATCTAAGAAAGACCCAATAACATCTGCTCCTTGGTTCCCTTTCCATTCTTACCTACTGTCACATTGTTTGCAGTAATCCAGTAGCCTTGGTCCTCTTTCTGTTCAACTGATATACAGAGCCTTCTATTCCAAGATCCTCAGTGATATTATACCTGCTGGCATCTATTGGCCTACATAGCTCCTACTTTTCCTACAAGTTCCAGTTCTTCTTGGCCTTCTCTCCTGACCACTCCAAACGATGATAAGATTAAGTTTCTCCTTACCTGCTTATCTAATATCCTGTCCCTTCCCTTTCTAATATTTGTTGTAATAGTAATTGTTTTTATATCATATATGTTAATTGTGGTTTTTCTCATTATCAGAAAGTTCCATGAGGGCAGTGATAATTGTTCTCTTCTCTTTCTGAGCAGCATGCTGGGATGTTGAATACACATGGTCACTGCTTTAATGTTCTCACACTATATAGTTATTGTGCCTCAACACCAAAAGTTATCAGAACTAACTCAAAAAATTCAAGGCATGTGTTCACTTTAGCTATGGAGGAATATATGGTTTAGAATCGGTAATTCTCACTTCTGCTGCCACAAAACAAGAAATCTCAGTCAAAATGTATAAAGTACATTCCCAGTAAGATGTAAGTGTAGCAATATTCAGTACTCTGCTTCTTATGGAACTGATTTCCAATTGCCAGTAAGGGAACCTCACATTCACTTTAATCATTGTGTTCCCAAAGTCTGGTGCAATGAACTTTAGTAACATTAGGAGGATAACTAATTTATAGATAAAGTGAAAATTGTCTGTCTGTTGCCTCATGAATTCATCATGCTTTATTTGTAACTTAATGTGATAATAGCATAAGCTACTCCAATTTAAAAGAAGCATAATTTCAAATACTTTAATTATTAAATTATTAAGATGAACACCAAACACCCTTATTGTGAAACCAATGTAAGAATCCAAATTGACGTCCTCTAAAACCCTATTTATAAGCTTTGAATGTTTACAATTTAATGATTCCAAATGTTTATCGTGTTCCTTGGAATTCTTTTTGCCTTAAACCATTTTTCCATTTTATGCTTTATTAAAAACTCAATAATTGAATTTCAGCAGCCAAGATTGTAAAATACTATATTATAGAGCAGGAATCACTAGACTATAGAAAGAACTCAAAAAGCTAAACACCAAAAATACAAATAACCCAATCAATAAATGGGCCAAGGACCTGAACAGACTCTTCTCAGAAGATGATGTACAATCAATCAACAAATATATGAAAAAAAAATTCATCATCACCAGCAATTAGAGAACTGCAAATCAAAACCCCTCTTAAGATTTCATCTCACTCCAGTCAGAATGGCAGCTATTATGCATACAAACAGTAATAAGTGTTGGTGAGAAGGTGGGGAAAAGGGTACACTCATACACTGTTGGTAGGACTACAAATTGGTGAAGCCAATATGGAAAGCAGTATGGAGATTTCTTGGAAAATTTGGAATGGAGCCACAATTTGATCCAGCTGTGCCTCTCCTCTTGGTCTATACACTAAGGACCTAAAAACAGCATACTACAGGGACACAGCCACATAAAAGTTGATGGCAGTACAATTCATAATAGCTAAACTGTGGAACCAACCTAGATGCCCTTTAGTAGATGAGTGGATAAAAAATATATGACATATATACACCATGGAATATTACTCAGCAATAAAAGAGAATAAAATCATGGCATTTGCAGGTAAGTGGATGGAGTTAGAGAAGATAATGCTAAGTGAAGTCAGCCAATCCCCAAAATACAAATGCCAAATGTTTTCTTTCATATAAGGAGGCTGATTCATAGTGGGATAGGGAGCATGGGAGGAATAGACAAACTCTAAATAGGGCCCATAGGTTGGAGGGGAAGGGAGGGGCATGGGGTAACTAATGATAGTGGAATGTGATGTCCATTACTATTCAAAGTACAAGTATGAAGACACAAATTGGTGTGTATATACTACGTATGCAACCAGAGATATGAAAAATTATGCTCTATATATGTGATAAGAGTTATACTGCATTCTGTTGTCATATATAAATAAAAACATTTACATAAATAAGTTGTTTAAGTCCTATTTGGATAATACTGCCATGTAGAAAAATTTTTGTTATTATTTCACTGTTTTATGTTTCTGGGTTTTTTTTAATAATGTGTTTATTAGGTCAAATATGACCAGGGGAAATTGTAATTCTAAGAAAGTCTTTAAAACCACACTTACTTAATAAGATGAAGATTTTAACCTGCGGAATAATATAGTCTCTACCACTCATTTGCATTTTTACTAATAAACTACACACTATACAAAAATTGTGTTCAAACAAAAACAATATTGGATTACCTAAATAACCCTGAGATAAATATGAATTTATATTCCCTTAACACAGAAATTCAGATTTTTCTTCACTACCACTCTATTAACCAATCTGGATGTTTTCATATAAAAATGTTCTTAAGTCTCTAGCTGCTTATTTGTCATGAGAATAAAAGAGGGAGAGAAGGCTGGGATTTGGCGCTCACTGGTAGAACACTCACCTTGCACCTGCGAGCCCTGGGTTCAATCCCCAGCACCATATAAAAATAAATAAATAATAAAAAGTTATTGTGAGCAAACAAATCTAAAAAATAAATATATTTTTTAAAAAGGTAGAGAATCTATGACATTAAAATTTTATGAATGAAATAAAATCATTGGAATGTCAATATATTGGATATTTGAGATTTTTGTCTTGGAGTTTCTTGAGAACAAATAGATAGGCCAGTTCTTTCCCACAACCTAGGGGAAGGGCCATTTCAGACAATTAAGTATTGTTCATGACTCATCCTACATGTAAATCTACCCCAGCAAAAGCTGAAAATTCCAAATTCCTCCCTCCATATTATTCCTAAAATCTAGAAAAGCCCTGACACCTTCCAGATACATACTACCCTCCTAGATATGCCAAGTGAAACTCGAATAAGCGAGAGAGAACAATGTCTTTAACTTTTCTTTGCATGTTACTCTGCCTCTCAACCACCCAAAGTTTGCTTATTCATCCATTTATTCACTTCATCTATCAGGCATTTACTCAGCAAACATTAAGTATCTGCTATTTCTAATACAGACAGCATTGATGATATAGTTTAATACATATTTTAGATATATTTCTTGTTTTGTGCTAGATATTTACATTGGAATGGGTCCACACATAGGAAAAAGAAAATAACAGAGTCACATGACAGGTTTTGGGATGAAACTATTTTAAATGGCCTAAACAAGGCAGAGTATGAGGTTCTTTTAATCAAATTTGAAGAATCCGAGGATTTCTTTTGAGTTGTGATAACTTCTACTGCGTTTGAAGAATGAGTGGAAATTAAACAGAGAAAAATCGGGACAGAGTTCTTCTATGAATAGGAATAGTTAATATCTGTAATGTCAAGGAGAAACAAGAGCACACTGCTGTTGGAGACCTTTAAGTATTTGATAAGAGCAATGGAAGCTTGGCATAGAAAGATGGGTGACAAATTCAGTGAGATTACAATGGGCCTGTGTTCCCACCTAAAGTGTCTAAACATTACAATAAAACTATGAAGATCAATGGATGGTTTTAAGAAAGGGGCAGACTTATCCTCATTAACAGAAAGATTACTCTGACAGCAATGTGGAATTGGACTGGAAAAGCTCCATGTAAAGATTAGGAGACCAGTTAAGACAGTTAATTCTGCAGTACTCCCGGCAAAATAGCAATAGAAGCAGCTAACATTTATGGAGCATACATATGTGCTAGCTTCTGTACTTAGTGCTTTATGTGCATTTGTTCAATCAATCACTACCACCCTACATGAATTTATGCATTGTTCTTATTTTATTGTTAAAATGAGTCTCCTTAGTATAAGAAAGAAAAGTGAGCAACTGCCATTAGTAAACAGTTGAGCTGGGATTTGGGCTTACATCTGGTTAGCCTGGAATTTGATCACCATGCTCTAGGAATTAATTAGTGCTTCACCTTGAAGAGTGATAGGGGAAAGAAATACACATAAGAGATCTTGATGTATTAGGGTTTTTTGTTTGTTGGTTGACATGCTGGGGTTTGAACTCAGGGTTTCCCAAATACTAGGTAGATGCTCTATCACTGAGCTAAAAACCCCCATCCCCATATTAGACACTTCAGTGTAGCTTAAAAATTGTATCCCTAGAAGGATTCAATATATAGTGAGCATTATTCAACATTACAGTGAAATAGACTAATTAGAAGTCTATTTACATGGAACATTTAGGAGATTCCTTAAAAAACACTTCATACTAGAAATACATAAAGTCAAAATGCAACTTTGTGTCAAGACTAACAAACTCAACATAGTAAGTACAAACTCAAGAAAAAAAAAAGTATTGATTGGTTGGGAAACCACTAGGTGTCTATTAGTCAAACTTTCCTCTGGTCTATCCCTAAGGACACATAGAGAAACAATACATCTTCCTCTTCTTGTTCATATGACAGCTGCCAGATATTCACCCTCTGGCCCCAGTTCATCAGTGTGAACAAAAGAACAGGTGAGAGAGACAATGGTACAGATCCATGAGGACCACGCTGGTCGTGAAGGCTTGTGGGAGATTGCCAGAAGATTGTCATTGTCAGAACTAAAAAACTATTCCCAAAATAAAGGTACATAATTTGGGATATTCCCACGTACTAATTTTAACAAATTAACAGCAAATCTACAAAATAACTACTACAGACTGTAATGTCACCCCTGTTACAGGTAGCAAGTATGATTGTGAATAGAAGAATTCCATAATAGAGGCTTTGAAAAACAACCCATCTGATCTCCAAGGAAATTCTAGCATTGATGATGCATAAGGGAATTAAAATAGAATGAATGGTGCATTGCCCTAAGCTTCTACATCTTACCATATGCACAAGATGTGCAACATATATAACATCTTCTACACATGTAGGGACTTCAAGTAGGATCCCAGAAGGAAGTACAGGTCTCACTGTTGAGTATGACAGGAATAAATGATGGAAACTAAGACTCTCACCTCTAGAAATAATCTGTCACTACCAATTGTGGGAGGAATGGGAGGCAATACCAGGGCACTGATTTTGTTCTACAGCCCCAGTGAAGAAAGATATGGAGTTGCATCCACAACTCATCCTTGCATCTGACACACAGCCCCCAAAAGAAATGTCCTAGTGACCCAAGTCAAGACTTTTCACATCCTTCTCATTCCAAGTTGCAATTACAACATACTGGACTAAAAAAAATTCCAAATATTTACTGGAAAATTAAAGTAACAAGTTAAGATTACACCTTGTTTCTGCTTGTCTTATGATTCAGCTCTATCTGGACTTGTCTGAGAATTAGACTCACAAGCCTGCAAAGGGTCCAACTAAATGAATGATCAGAGAATATTTTGATAGGTATAATAACCTAGGAGATTTCACTTATACAAAAATCACCAAATTTGTAAAGATAATAATGGACTGCAACAGTAGCATAAGAGATAAAAGAACTGGCAATTATGATACAGCCAGTGACCTGGAAATCACGTGTTAACATACTTATTATACTTCCTTTTGACTTTCCACTGTTTTAGTGCAAATAACATGAACAACGGAATTAGTAAACTTTTTAAGGAAGTGGTAGTAGTTTGGGGATTTACTGTTAATGTCAGAAGCAATCAAAGATTGCTTTCACAATGCATTCACAACTCCTAAGGCATTAGGGAAGCAAATACAATATTTGGAGCAGAGTAGAGAAATAAGAAAAGAAGCATTAAAGAGAACGGAAAGGACAGTTTCACATTATCCATATCACCCCTCTCTTAAACCTGAGAAACACAGATCCTCTTTGTGGAGAAAGGAGTCTGGAGTGAGCACTAAACTTTCAATATACCCCAGCCCTACCCCAGGGTTATAATAGGCTTCCCCTTCCTGGTGCAAATACAGCCCCAAATTTCCTGCTGACCTCCAGAGACATAGCCTCAGGTATATTCTGGCACCATCCTGGGCCCAGAAGCCCCACACTCCAGACTAGGTCACTGAAAACAGACTAAAAGCTTGCCCCAATATCAGGCCAAGCCCACAGCCCTAGATTTTAAGCCAACCACAACATGAAGCCATCTTCCATGGATCCTACCCCTGGCCCACCTCTGTAGACCCACGCTCTATACTCACTCCTTTGGACACAGGTGCCAGGACCATGCTAGTAAAAATGAGAATCAGAATGGCTCCTTCAGATTCAGGACCATGTTCAACCCCATAGGTGTTCCCTTGCCCACACCAGCACAAGACCAGCACCCACAGATTGATATGAAGGCCCACCACAGTGCCAGATGGGTCCATGTGAACTCAGTATACTGGTATGCTCCTCTATATGCTGGGAAATAATGAATAAACTCCTTAACACATAGGACCTTCCTAGATTGGATTTTGAAGTATAGAAACATTAAGCAAATCTACAGCAAGCAGGGAGATTGAATCAGATTTTAAAAGTCTGCCATCAAAGAAAAGCCAAGGAGTAGATGGCTTCACTGATGTATTCTATCAAATATATATTTTTAAAAACCTATTTTAACTGATACATAAATACATAAAATTATACATATTAATACAGTACCAAGTACCATATGTATATGTATAGAAACACTGAATAAAATTTAAGTAAGGTTGAAAAAGTCTAATATTTGTGATTTCTTCATGGGGAAAACATTTAAAATCCTTTTTTGAAGCTTTTGAAATTGTACATTTTTTGTTTTCTATTATCACCCTATTTTTCAATAGCACACAAAAACTCCATATTCCTATCTAACCATAAGTTAGCATCCATCAAATTTTCATCAGCACTTCAAAGTTCTAATAACCACAGTCTGCTCTTGAATTCATTGAGACCATTTTCTTTTTTTTTTTAATTCCTCATATCAATGACATCATGAAGTACTTGTCTTTCTGTGTCTGGCTTCTTTCTTTTTTCAGGGTAAGGGAAAAGGAGTTGAAGATCCAACCCAGGACCCTGTATACACTATGCATGCATTCTGAGACATGCCCCCACCTCTGGCTTATTTTACTTATAATATGGTCTCCAGTTCCATCCATGTTGTCAAACACAACAACATTTGTCATTCGTGGCTGAATGATATTCCATTGTACATGTGTACCACGTTTTCTTTGTTTATTTATCAGTTAAATGACATTGTTTCCACATTTTGACTATTGTGAATAGTGCCGCAAGGAAGGGAATCTGTGTTTATTTGATGTACTTTTTTGCTTCCCTTTGATATATATTCAGTATTGGGTTTATTGGATCATACAGTAGTTCTATTTTCAAATTTTTGAATGAACACCATACTATTTTCTTAATAACTATCCTAATGTACAGTCTCACCAACAATGTACAAGGTTCTGCTTTTCTGTAGATCCTCACTATCTGGTTTTTCTGGGTTTTCTTTTGAGAATTTTTTTAGTTGTAGGTGGATACAATACCTTTGCTTTGTTTATTTACATGTGGTGCTGAGGATCGAACCCAGGGCCTCAGACATGCCAAATGAGCACTCTACCACTTAACCACAACCCCAGCCCTCTTCTGGGTCTTTTTCATAAGAGCTGTTCTTACTAGAGTGTGGCAGTATCCTATTGTGGTTTTGATTTATATTTATCTGATAATTAGCAATGAGCATTTTTTCATCTTGCTGTTATCCATTTGCATTTCTAATTTTGAGGAATGTCTACTTAGATCTATTGCCCATTTTTTAAATTGAGTTATTTATTATTTTGCTATTGACTTTGTGTGCTTCCTTGTATATTCTGTACATAAAGAATTATGAGACATAGAGTTTGAAAATCCTTTCTTCCATTCATTTTTTGTCTCTGCACTCTTGATTGTTTCTTTGTGGTGCAGAAACTTTTTAGTTTGATACTATTCTATTTGTCTACTTTTGCTCTTGTGCCTTTATGATCTTGTCCAAAACAATTCTTACTGATTTTGAAGTCCTGAGCATTTTAGAAAAATAAGAATAAATCAAGCCTAAAATTTGTAGGAGAAATAATAAAGATCATAGCAGAAATAAATGAAATGGAGAGAAAGAAAACAATACAAAAATTGATGAAACAAAGACCTGGTTCTTTTTTTTACCTTGATTAAGAAATAGGGAGAGGAGACACAATTTTTTAAAAAAATCAGATGTGAAATGGGAGATATTACAACTGACACCACAGAATGGAGAATAACTTTTGAAATTATTACAAACAACAATATGCCAACAAATTTCATAACTAAAAAAAAAGCATAAATTCCTAGACACATACAGATTACCAAGACTGAATCAGAAAGGAGGAAATAGATGAATAACAAGTAACAATATTAAATAAATAATTAAAATCCTCCTACCAATGCATAAATAAAAGTGCTGGACCAAATGATTTCACTGCTGAATTACAGCACACACTCAAAACAGAACTAATACCATTTCACCTTAAATTATTTTTAAAAAATAATAATAGGAAAAATTGTTCTAAAGAATTTATATTAGACCAGGTTTACTCTAGTAAAACTAGAACCAGATAAGGTAAAACAAAGAAAACTGCTGGTCAATATCTTTGATAAAGGTGGATGCCAAATATGTATGTTGAGGAACAACACACTAGCAAACCAAATCCAACAGTGTATTTAAAAAATTATGAACCATGATCCAGGAGATTCATCCCAGGGTTTCAAAAAAGGTTCAATCTATGCAATGAAAGAAAATTATATGATCATCTCAATAGATAAAGAAAAGGCATTCAATAAGATTCAATATCTTATCCTTATAAAACTGCTAAAAATATTAGGTATAGAAGAAATATATCTCAACATATAAAGGCCATTTGTAATAATCCAGTAGCTAACATTACACTGAAAGGCAAAAAGTTAAAAACTTTCTCAGTAAAATCTAGAATAAGACAAAGAAGATCACTTTCACCACTTTTATTAAATGTAATTCTGAAAGTTCAAACAAGAGAACTCAGTCAAGAGAAAGAAATAAGGGGCTTCCTATTGGATATAAGATAATGTAAAGATAACATGATCTTATATGTAAAATACTCTAATGATTCCATCATAAAACTGGTAGAACTAATAAATGGACTCAGGATGCAAAATCAACATACCTAAATCTGTGGTGTTTTTATACATTAACTACATGCTAACTATGTGAAAGAGAAATAAAGAAAATACTCCATTTACAACAACAAAAATATATGTAAGGATAAGCTTAACAAAGGAGGTGAAACACATGAACATAAAAAAATATAAAATATTAATTTAAGTAGAAACAAACAGGTAGATAGATAGTCCATGTTCATAGATTAGAATAATTTATATTCTATCTAAAACAATCTATAGACTTAATATCAATGACATTTTGGGATACGATTGCAAAAAACACAGGCAGCAAAAAGCAAAAACAGACAAAAATGATTGCATCAAACTAAAATTCTTCTGAATGGAGAAAAAGAAAAAGCAATAGAGTGAAAGATAACCTATGTGATGGGAGAAAGTATTTGAAAATATGCATCTTTAATAAATAATAATATTGTATAAGATAGATATCAATAAAACTAATAACAAAAATGAGTGAAAAAATATGAACAAACATTACTCAAAAGATGATACTCAAATAAATGGCCATCCTATATTTTAAAAACTTCTCACTGGGAATAATCATAAGGAAAATAAACATCAAAACCATAATGAGATATCACCTCACACCTGTAAAATAGCTTATTATTAAAAAATACATGAACATTAACAAATGTTGTCAGAGAAGTAGGTGAAAGAAAAATTGCACTTTGTTGCAATATTTTAAACTTGTAAAGCCACTTTGAAAACAGCATGGAAATTCTTTTTAAAAATTTAAATTTAAAAATAGAACTATCATATGATTCAGTAAACCTGCCTTTCAGTGACCATGGATAGATAAAGAAAATGTGAGGAAAAAAAACATATATATAGTCATATATGTAATGTATATGTATATCATGTATCACACACAGATATAAAGAAAATTATTTCATTTGCACCAACATAGGTAAGCCTAAAGATTGTTATGCTAAGTGAAGTAAGCCAGACATAGAATATATGTGCAGTCTGAAAAATTAAATCTGTAGAGAATGAAATGGAGTTTATGGGGACTGAAAGTGAGGGAAATCAGAATATATTGACCAAATGGTACAAAGTTTGCAGGATGATCAGTTCTGGGAATCTAACCTGAAGCATGCTGACTATAGTTAATAATAGTATATTATGTATTCACAGTTTGAAGTGGGAAAATGCCAAGTATTTCTATCATAAAAATAATAATAAGAGACGAGAGAAAACTTTATTAGATTGTGGTAATCATTTCATGGTGTATATTGAAACATACAATGTAAATATATATATTTTGTAAATTATACTTCCCTAAAATTGGGAGTGGAGATAAGAGAAGCTAATAACAGACATTAAAAGTGTGACAAATTCTTGAATGAGACACTAAATGACAATACCAGCAAACCTTTAAGAAAGACTTTGAGAGAAAATGAAATTTCCAAAGTTTAGATTAGTTGAGTCAAAACTTATCGTGTAGTCTTAAACCTATTGTATAGATTTGGGAAAAGATTTTATTCAGGCAGGAGAGAATTAAAGACTGATTAGATATAGAAA
This sequence comes from Marmota monax, assembly GCF_021218885.2. Lineage (NCBI taxonomy): Eukaryota > Metazoa > Chordata > Mammalia > Rodentia > Sciuridae > Marmota > Marmota monax. The sequence goes on along the minus strand of NW_026694256.1, from coordinate 1,585,020 downwards.
ATAAGTAGGCAGGAGAGAATTAAAGACTGATTAGATATAGAAAATAAGTGGCAATGAATTGTTACAATTGACTACAAGTTTTCATTCAGACTTTGGGTAGATGGTGATATGAGTCAGCCAGACAAAACATGGAACAGAAGGAAGATATTTAGTGCAGAATAAGGGGATGTGACTGGTTTGGCACATGATGATCTCAGCTTTTAACTTAAGCTGTATGTAAGTGAAAAAATGTTCATTAAATTTCTTAATCTATTCAAATAGGAAAAATGCTTATCAGATTTGGAAATATGTATTGGGTGAATCTAAAGAGAGGTGGAAAACATTTTGTGTGTTGAAGTGAAACTGCTTGTTGAAGAACTGTAAACTACATTGCCCTTCCTTCCATCTTTCATTCCTTCCTCCCTTCTTCCCTACCATCCTTTGAATTCTTTTTTTTAAGAGAGAGAGAGAGAGAGAGAGAGAGAGAGAGAGAGAGAATTTTTTAATATTTATTTTTCAGTTTTTGGTGGACACAACATCTTTATTTTATTTATTTTTATGTGGTGCTGAGGATTGAACACAGTGCCCTGCGCATGCCAGGCAAACACATTAACGCTTGAGCCACATCCCCAGCCCTGAATTCTTAATAAGATACAAAAAAAGAACACAGGAAAGGTCAGAAATATTTCTAGGTTGATTTATTACGAGTAAAATGAGAAAGAAGTGGAAAAGGAAAGGAATGCTTGAATTTGGAGTGGAAAGAAAGGAATTTTCAAAACTATAGAGGGCCAAAACACAGTCAATTAGGTCACTCTCAGAGTGAAGCTGCTACAGTAGCACATTTTCTTCCACAGTTCAATCTTTTTTAGCTTCATTATCCTTTCTTTCCAAGGAAAAATAGATCTTTCAGCTGATCCTCAATGCAGAATGTCCCCCACGGTTTGTTGTTTAGAGAACTATGACATAGAGATTGGTAAATGCTTTGGAAGTATAGCTTATCTTTGGTACCTACATACCCTATGACCTCTAGAAAGGAAAAAAAAAGCAGAGAAACAATCACAAATACATAGCACATATTCACAAGAAAAATATACTGAAATGGAGACTTGATAAATCCAGTGTAGCAGTTGCTGTTGATGCCCTATATCTTATCCCTCAACCTACTTGAGATCTCTGGTAGTAGAAATAAACAATCTTCAGTCACTGACAAATTTACACCTAAAGTGTCCCATCTCTCTTCTTATTGTCCTGTTCAGTGGCATTTCTTGGAGGCATGGTGGAATTAATAAACCCATCATATATAAGAAAGTCTTTGAGAGATAATGGAATTTCCCTCAAGTAGAGGAGATACTAATGAGTACATCCATGCCTTGGGTACTAATCTCTGTAGGCTAATTCTGAGTATGTTGCACATAGTTTCTTACAGAGCCCATTGTGAGATTCAGCCTCCTTTTGCCTACAGGGGTAACTCCCATATCAAAACATCTTTTATTATTGCCTTTTCTTCTTTACCCATGTTGTTTCTCCAGTTTCTCACGTGGGCATTCTGAAATCTTCAAAATGAACTACTTTCAAACACAGAGTTGCCTTGGAGTTTCTTCTGGGGCAAACCTACATTGAAAAACCTAGTAAACCAATATCTGAGAATCTTTCTTTATCAGTTAGAAATATTGGTCCAGGAAAACCTTATGAACAAAGATTGAGTCCTGTGGTTTTAGTTAAGTGACACAAACCTCCCTGAACCTATCAGTGAGGTTACCTTAACATTGAGACCTCAATTCCAATACTGACATTCTGACCAGGAGAGCACCTCTAAAACACTTTTTGTGACTTTCCTGGGTGTGTCCGGACCACACCCACTCACATATAACTTTTGACACTTCCTGAGTTGGGGATTGTTGCATTTGGTCACTAGACTCTGGAGGGACTCTGAAAACCTGCTCAGCTGGTTCTCGGTTTCTTCCTCATCTAAGGAAAAATAAGGAGATCCATGATGTGCGCTGGACCCACCCAACACCGCGGGAGCCTCTTTCCATTCCAGTGCTTCCTTCTGGGGGCCCTGGTGTTCTTGCTGTCTGCTACATCCTCTGAAGCCTGTGGTGAGCCACCAAAATTTGAAACAATGCAGCTCACTGGCCAATCTAAACCCCTTTATGAGGTGGGCGAGCAAGTACATTACGAATGTAAACCTGGATACAAGCGGAACCTCTTTCGACACTTCTTCTACTTGTGGTGCAGACAGCAATGGTCCTCTCTTTCAAATTATGCTTGTTCTAAAAAATCATGTCAAGTTCACCCGAATCCTATTCATGGCAAAGTAGCCGTTCCTAATGGAAGCGTGGAGCTTGATTCAAAAGTTGAATTTGTTTGTAATGAGGGATTTTACTTAGTTGGTACGAAAGTTCTACAATGTCAGCTTCAAGGATCGAATATGAGTTGGAGCGGGGATCCCCCACGATGCGAAAAGATTTTGTGTAAAGCGCCTCCACAAATAAAAAATGGAAAGTACACCCCAGAAGAAAAGGAAGTATTTGAATATTCTGAAGTAGCAACTTATACGTTGCGATAATCCCAATCTGGATCAGATAAATTTTCACTCATTGGACAGAGCCAGATTCATTGTTCTGGCCATGGACAATGGAGTAGTGACGCTCCTCAGTGTAAAGTGGTCAAATGCTCACAACCAAACTTTCCAAATGGGAGACAGATATCAGAAATGGCAGAAGAATATGGCTACAATGCAATGGTTAAGTTTGAATGTATGAAGGGTTTTTCCCTTCATGGAAGCCCCGTGGTTGTCTGTGGTGGTGATAGTGCTTGGGAGCCCCCAGTTCCAACGTGTTCTACAGAAGCATCTCCTACCAATACAAACAGCCTTCCAATGCAGAATCTGCTACTTTGACAACACCTCGAATTGCTTCAGGAATACCTCGTCAAAATGAAGGATCACTTACTTGTAAGGCTTTGGATGAATGGATCCTTGCTTTGACTTTTATAACTCTGTTGGAGTTACAGTAATGGACATCTGAGGATACAAATGTCATCAAAGCAGGAAGAAAAGGAAAACAGAACCAACCACCCCAACAGAACTATGGTTTCCACAAACTGGGTTTCAAGTTTTTTTGAATTCTATTAAAATCCTCAGCTCTGAAATAGTTATTCTCTAGTTTGAGGCTCATAAATGCAACGCTCACGTCAAAGCTAACATTTTCATGTGGCTTAAATATACTCATCATACTTTAAAGCTTCTTGTATGTCAAGGTATGAATATATTGCCTGTTTTCCCTTAAATAACACTTGCATTTATAGAGCAAGTCAGTGTTCTTGGGAGCATTCAGATAGGGATATTTCCTATTTTATAAAATCTGAAAATGAAATTACATTTCATGGGTAAAGAAAGTGATTTTGACTTTTTTTAATCAAAGATTAATACAAACTTTTAAGATTACTTTCAATAACTAAAATGTATTATATACAGGGTTCTTTGTAAAAACAAACACCTTATGAATATGAATACACTGAGTCTTTATCCATTAAAAATATGAACTCTGATATTTGAAAATATGGAAAAGTTGACCTCATTGACTATTATTAGAAACTTATCTGAATGTTAATAGAGTAAAATTCTATTTTTTGTAAATACCTCCAATCCACCATATATCTGTGTGCAAAGAAGTGTATATACGTATACACTTGCACATGATGAACACAAAAAATACACATATACATGTATATACAAATATGCATGTATACACGTACATACAGGCATGCAAATACAAATACACACAATCTATACAACTTGATTTTGAAGTTTTTCCTCTTGGAGTGATGTTTCCATCACAGTTTTCTTTCCTGCATGAGGTTCCAAATCAAAAAAACACCATAATACATATAGGATACATATATATATCTATATATGATATAATGAAAATAGATATTACCTGTCTTAAAACTCCAACCATATCCCAAATTTTTGGCGGAGTTAATATTAAAATGAGGGAAAAAGAAAGAGAAAGAAAGAAAGATGCAGTGATAGAGAAAATTCTTTTCTATAGTGAAGATAAAAAACATATCAGAGGCCTCAAATATGAAAAGTTTTCTGTTTTATGGATCCTTAAAATGTATTTAATATTATGTCTTCAAAGAGTTTATAGAGTCAATTGAAATACTCCTTGTCATTTTAACTTAAAAAATAAACAAATTATAAATTACAGGATAATTACAACTATCTTAAATAAAAACCTAGAAAAAAAACCAAAAAAAATTAACAGTAATTTCTGAAAATCTCTGAGTTATATGCTATAGAAATAGTATTCATTTCAATAGTTTTATATTTCTATAATTACCAATTGTAAAAATAAAATTTATATAATGCATTTGTACATGTAAAAAACTCTTTGTGTCCAAGTGTGCACGTATGTGTGCATTGTGTGTATCATGAACAAAAGCATGTTTAACTTAGTTTTACAAAAGACAAAGAGTAGTAACTGTTACTCTTTGATATTTAAGTCTGGGGTCAGCACCTTGGTATACTACATCTTGTGCTCTATCCCTTGTTTCATTTTCTATTCCTGCTGGTCTTAGATGCAGGCTTCTTTTAAACTTAGATATTTCCTACAAAAAGTATGTAATCATGTCATGTCATATCAAAGACAGACTTTAGGTCAAAGGCTATAATTCTAAGCTTCAAATATATTTCTCTTTTTTATTTCTAAACCAAAAATGGTAAGTCAGAACTGAGCAACTTCCAGTAATGAGCTCTCCTTACCAAGCAATACTGAACAAACCTCTCAAGGTACATGTTTGAGCTACTTGTTTATTTTGACCTGGATTCAAATCCAGAAATAAGACGTATCTGTACAGGTTAGAGTTTTTTTTTTTTTTCTTTTTCCTCTCTAAATTCAGGAACAATTTATTTTCTCTTCAGAATTATTCAATATGGAGGCTCTAGAGGATTTTGAAATACCCAGGATGTCTAAAGTAAACACAAGGGTGAATCTGATTGGTATTTAACACCAGAAGAAAGAGGAAGTTCTACTTATTTTCTGCAGTGAACCACAGCCCTCCATTAGAACAGCAAGAAACCTCAAGTACCACACATGTATCAGGCACATCATCTTATCAAAAGATGGCCAATGTCTCATGTTTCTTATGACTCATGTAGGCTGTAGTATTCAATTGGTCCAAATAGAATATCTCATAGCTAGTCATATTAATTGAAGCACAAAGGAAAGAGGAAGAAAAAGAGATAGAAAGAAACAATATAAAGAAAAAAGGAAGAGAAAGAAATCCCATAACTGCAATTGTAATATTTTTCCAAGGCATAAAATCAATTAAAGTACATTTTTCTGCTCTTTATTTGAATTTTTTGGCTTCATCCTTCAGACATTCTGGAAACCATATCAGATTTTGTAAAGAACATGGAGTATTTTAATTCTTTAAAGAATTTTGTTATTTGTTTTAATTAGTTACACATGACAGTACAATGACCTTGACAATTCATACATTTGAATCAGATGGGATAAAATTTCTCACTTTTCTGAGTGTATAGGTTGCAGAATCATATTGGTCATGCAGTCACATATATACACACAGTAATAATAATGTCTGTTTCATCCTACTATCCCTCCTATCTCCCACCCCCTCCCCTCCCCTCCCATCACTTCTCTCTATCTAATCTAAGGTAATGCTATTCTTTTGTTGTTGTTTTCTCACATCTTCATACATGTATTTTGTATAACAATGAGGATCTCCTTCCACCATCCATGCAATTCCCCTTATCCTTCCCTTTCCCTCCCACCTCTCTTCCCTATGTAGAGGCAATCTTCTTCCCATGCTCTTCCTCCCTACCCCATTTTGAGTCACCTCCCTTATATCAGAGAAGACAATTGGCATTTGTTTTTTGGGGATTGGCTAACTTCACTTAGCATAATTCTGCTCTAATTCCATCCATTTCCCTGCAAATGCCGTAATCTTATTTTAATTCTTGATAAAGAGAACATTTCTCCTAAGAGGACTCAAGAGCTATGAACAGAAGCGTTAGTGAAGGTACTTCTGTCTTCCTTGAGCACGGGTGTTGGAATGGCTCATATTTTCATATGCTTTTGATATCTGTTGCTCCACTGGAGACCAAGAATTTGTTTGTCCAATGTGTCTATTCGTGCTTCTCACAGTTACTTCCTTATAAACCTTAAATGACAGGACTTTACAGAATTGATGTCATTCTCAAAAGAAGGCAGCTATCCCACAATAAAAGAATATTGTGATTGATTGACATTTCAGTGCAACTTTTTGTAAATTTTGCTACTTTCACTGTACATATAATCAACCTCATTTACAGTTCACATTAATAAATTCTAGTTTGTCAGAAAATATTTAATTGAATAACAATGTTATAAAAACATTTTTTGTTCTAATTAGTTATACATGAGAGTAGAATGCATTTTGACACATAACATAAATGGAATATAACTTCTCATTCTTCTGGTTGTATATGATATAGAATCACACTGGTCATGTAATGATATATGTACATAGAGTAACAATGTCCAATTCTTTCTACTATCCTTCCTACCCCCTTTAAATGAGTAACCAATAACTATGCCATTTGGGTACCTTTTATTGGAACACTGTAACTTCAAGTTACAGAAATGTATCATATAGCACCTAAAAATATGATATGTCTGTGGATTAAAGGAAAGTACATTTGTAAGGGAATGTTCCTTCCAGTGCTTCAAAATGATTGCTAGTTCAATGCTGAAACATAAATTTTAAAAGCTAATATATTTAAGTGGGCAGGAATCCACAGATGATCCATAAAATGTATTGACACAAAGGAACACAGAACTTACAGTTTAAATGAAAGGGATAAAACTATAAGGAGGAAAGGAATGAAGGGTTAAAAAAAGAACACATGACAAGCTGAGAGAAATGCTCTGAATCAAGAAAGATAAAATTGCCCACTATAAAAGTAAACTGTGCTGCCTTGCATACTCCTCAGCATTCAGATGGGTTTTATGACTGTTGCTTCAATTCTCCTCTTTATAATATCACTACATTGTTTCTAATTGTAAACTTTATTACCATGCTTAATAATCTACATGTCTCTCTTTTTAAGGCTAAAAATCTCAATGTATATGAGTGTATGTGTATATACATATATTCAAACCTATTCATACAGTGAGAGCGTATACACCCGCCCCCACATACATATACACATAAACTTAATAAAGAGGTGAATAAAAATATAATGCAATGGAATTGTTTGAAAATTTTAGGAAAATATTAAAATTATAAAAGTAAAAAATAAGTATATGGAAGAAAAAAGAAATGAAAAAAGAAAACTATCTTAAGGAGAGATAGAGGGCTTGTTTCCACTACCGTGGTCAACATGTCCACAGGGATGAATTTTCAGTTTATATATTTGTTTTTGACTCTGTAATTTTGACCACTGTCTTTGTGTTTATTTCTCATGCACCTGCCAGCTGGATATAGTAGATCACATATTTAAATCTCCCAGTTTTGGGTGGGGTAGACTGGGATGCTGATGAATTACAGAATCCTGTAGTGTGCTGGGAGCCATTAGCCAAGTAGGTATGACAATTTCCTTGCCAGCGTACCCCATATTGCTGACATTTTGCAGTGACATTGAATGTAGGTGACCTTGCTCAAGGACCAGGGCGGATTAGGGTGTTCCCGGTTTAAGATAATCGGGTTTAGGGCATTCCCAGTTTAGGTTCCAGGTTTAAGGTTTAAGATTATTCCTGCTGGGAATAGGGCATATCCTGCTGCCTGAGTTCCCCTTGAGTTCTCACAGGATTCAGACAGTATATTTTGGGAGACAGAAGCCCAGTGGGAGTGAATTTGGGCAGAGAACGTGGATTTCCCCAGAACGTGTTTGTAGACGGCTGGTGTGAGTTCGGGAATAAAGAGTTGCTGTTTGAATCTACAAGCTGTGTGGTGGCTCGTGATTGTGTGCCCAGCCAGACTGCGGCATTTGTGCCCAGCCAGACTGCGGCAGTAGTGGGGTAATGCAGAGTTCTAGATTGGAATTTCCAGTTGTTGGGATTTGGACACTGGTGAGTTTCAGAACACTGTTTGTGGGTTTTTGAGTTTGGGGCCATTTCCCCTATTGGTGTGGAGCTTCCTGTCTCTGGATTTCAGTGGGCCTCTGGGGTGTCCAGAAAAATCCACTTTTAGGGCATAGGGACTAAGCCTCCACAGATTTCACCTTTACCACTATGGATGTGAATTACCAAGTATCTCTCTTAGAATGCAGATGGGCTTATATGGCCACAGCAAGCATCTTCACAATAGTGCTTATGGGGTGCCAGCTATTATGAATTTTTTTTTCCTTGGAATGCAGAGCCTGAAGGGCCCAGGTAAAATGTTCTTTGTGCCCATTTCAATTTCTCTGCGCCAAACACCCTCTGGGGATTTTTTCCTCAACTTCTGGTAAATTCCTTTATGACTTCCCAATCCCCTGATCCTGTTCACTGCTGCATGAGCTACAAGGCGACAGCTTTCAGGGCCTGGGAATGTTTTTCTTACTTGCAAGCATTTTCTGAGCTCAAGGAGGGCTGCCTGCACTCATGGAATGGTTTCACCCCAGCAGGCCACTCTGGGCTTGTGTTCACTGAGACACTAATCCTAAATCTCTAAGGTATTATTTTTTATGCACAAATCACTTTCTACAGCTCTATGAATTTGTTGCTATACTTCAGTATTATGTGTCAGTGAGGTTTTGTTACATCACAGAGGAGCTATCTTCTTGTATTGTAAGTCTGGTGCTGAGGAACTCCTGGGCTGGGTTTCCTTTCCCTACTTCAACAACTTTTCTCATTTGGGCAGAATATTCTTTAGGGTAAGTTGAACTTGTGTTTCCAGCCCTAGGTCTTTCATATATGTCTCAGAATAAACTTTTTTTATATATTTTAAAACAGAATGATTGTTTTGAATAAAAAATATGTTTGTAAATTATATAGTGTGTTTATGTATATATATGTGTGTGTGTATATATATATATATATATATATATATACCTATATATATATTATGCTAATGCTTATGCATATAAATATGTACATTACATTATAGGAAAAAAAAAACATATATCCCATGTTGTGCTTGTTGATGCTTCTAAGGTAGAGTAGTCTAAGGAGGACCATAAGTCCACTAGGAACAATATTCCTGCAGTCAAATGCTTCAAAGAAGTATTAACAATATTTATTCTGTGTGACCCCAAAACAGAAACCAAAACCAGTGTGTTATACATAAGAGAAATTTCAACTTCAAGTTTTTTTTAATTCTGAAATTTAGAGCTGACCAATCATTTAAAAAATGAAATACTTGATTTCAAATGGTTTTACTTATCTCTGCTTCCTAATATGTGTACAATCTGTGTGTATTATTTTTAAAATTTAAAAAAAAATTTAAAGAAATGCAGGGTTAAAATGGATTGTTATAACAAATAATATTTCATACCAGCAGGGTTTTACAAGAATAGACTGAAGGCTTCTATCAAAGATGCTTTGATAAAAATGATTATGTGTGTTAATAAGGTGACTGGACAAACTGGTTTGTCTGCCACTGTCCCTACTTTAGCCATACCAGTCTTGTATCCTTGGAAATCCTTTGGAAACTGAAATTATTGGTCACCCTACTTACATATAAGGTTGGACCAGACAGCTAAAAGGAGTTGTCCACACACCAAGGAACTCAACCATGGCCTGTACTCACAGATGAACTGTTAACAAAAATAGCTACTTGGAGTCACTGATGTCGGGAATCATTGCTGTATGGGTCCTTGCAGGGATGAAGGAATCAGTGAGCACCCCCCTCACTGAGGGTAACTGTCTTTAGACTCCACTGCTGCTTTTATCCAGAAAATTCAATTCAGTTCAGAATTTGTTAGCATCTACTATGAATTCAGTCAAGGCATTCCCTGTTAAGTCCCTCCACTGACTTTCTATTGCCCTTAGTGTATAGTCCAGGGTCATTAATAAGGCATCTAAGAAAGACCCAATAACATCTGCTCCTTGATTCCCTTTCCATTCTTACCTACTGTCACATTGTTTGCAGTAATCCAGTAGCCTTGGTCCTCTTTCTGTTCAACTGATATACAGAGCCTTCTATTCCAAGATCCTCAGTGATATTATACCTGCTGGCATCTATTGGCCTACATAGCTCCTACTTTTCCTACAAGTTCCAGTTCTTCTTGGCCTTCTCTCCTGACCACTCCAAACGATGATAAGATTAAGTTTCTCCTTACCTGCTTATCTAATATCCTGTCCCTTCCCTTTCTAATATTTGTTGTAATAGTAATTGTTTTTATATCATATATGTTAATTGTGGTTTTTCTCATTATCAGAAAGTTCCATGAGGGCAGTGATAATTGTTCTCTTCTCTTTCTGAGCAGCATGCTGGGATGTTGAATACACATGGTCACTGCTTTAATGTTCTCACACTATATAGTTATTGTGCCTCAACACCAAAAGTTATCAGAACTAACTCAAAAAATTCAAGGCATGTGTTCACTTTAGCTATGGAGGAATATATGGTTTAGAATCGGTAATTCTCACTTCTGCTGCCACAAAACAAGAAATCTCAGTCAAAATGTATAAAGTACATTCCCAGTAAAATGCAAGTGTAGCAATATTCAGTACTCTGCTTCTTATGGAACTGATTTCCAATTGCCAGTAAGGAAACCCCACATTCGCTTTAATCATTGTGTTCCCAAAATCTAGTGCAATGAACTTTAGTAACATTAGGAGGATAACTAATTTATAGATAAAGTGAAAATTGTCTGTATGTTGCCTCATTAATTCATCATGCTTTATTTTTAACTTAATGTGATAATAGCATAAGCTACTCCAATTTAAAAGAAACATAATTTCAAATACTTCAATTATTAAATTATTAAGATGAACACCAAACACCCTTCTTGTAAAACCAATGTAAAAATCCAAATTGACATCCTCTAAAACCCTACTTATAAGCTTTGAATGTTTACAATTTAATGATTCCAAATGTTTATGGTGTTCCTTGGATTTTTTTTTGCCTTAAACCATTTTTCCATTTTATGATTTATAAAAACTCAATAATTGAATTTCAGCAGCCAAGATTGTAAAATACTATATTATAGAGCAGGAATCACTAGGGTATAGAAAGAACTCAAAAAGCTAAACACCAAAAATACAAATAACCTAATCAATAAATGGGCCAAGGACCTGAACAGACACTTATCAGAAGATGATGTAGAATAAATCAACAAATACATGAAAAAAAAATTCATCATCACCAGCAATTAGAGAACTGCAAATCAAAACCACTCTAAGATTTCATCTCACTCCAGTGAGAATGGCAAATATTATGCATAAAAACAATAATAAGTGTTGGCGAGGATGTTGGGGAAAAGGGTACACTCATACACTGATGGTGGGACTGTAAATTGGTGAAGCCAATATGGAAAGCAGTATGGAGATTTCTTGGAAAATTGGGAATGGAACCACAATTTGACCCAGCTGTGCCTCTCCTCTTGGTCTATACCCAAAAGACCTAAAAACATCGTATTACAGGGACACAGCCACATCAATGTTGATGGCAGCACAATTCATAATAGCTAAACTGTGGAACCAACCTAGATGCCCTTCAGTAGATGAGTGGATAAAAAAATATATGACATATATACACCATGGAGTATTACTCAGCAATAAAAGAGATAAAATCACGGCATTTGCAGATAAGTGGATGGAGTTAGAGAAGATAATGCTAAGTGAAGTTAGCCAATCCCAAAAAAAAACAAATGCCAAATGTCTTTCATATAAGGAGGCTGATTCATAGTGGGATAGGGAGCATGGGAGGAATAGACAAACCCTAGGTAGGGCCCATAGGTTGGAGGGGAAGGGAGGGGGCACAGGGTAATTAATGATAGTGGAATGTGATGTCCATTACTATCCAAAGTACAGGTATGAAGACACAAATTGGTGTGTATATACTACATATGCAACCAGAGATATGAAAAATTGTTCTCTATGTATGTGATAAGAATTATACTGCATTCTGTTTGTCATATATAAATAAAAAATATTTACATAAAAAAGTTTTTTAAGTCCTATTTGGATAATACTGCCATGTAGAAAATATTTTGTTTTTATTGCACTGTTTTTTCGCTTTTGGTTTTTTTTAATAATGTGTTTATTAGGTCAAATATGACCAGGGAAAATTCTGATTCTAAGAAAGTCTTTAAAACCACCCTTAATAAGATGAAGAATTTTAACTGCTGAATAATATACTCTCTACCACTTATTTGCATTTTTACTAGTAAAATTTTGTTCAAAGAAAAGCAATATTGGATCACCTAAATAACCCTGAGATAAATATGAATTTATATTCTCTTAACACAGAAATTCAGATTTTTCTTTACTACCACTCTATTAATCAATCTAGCTGTTTTCATATAAAAATGTTCTTAAGTCTCCAGCTGCTTATTTGTCATGAGAATAAAAGAGGGAGAGAAGGCTGGGATTTGGCGCTCACTGGTAGAGCACTAACCTTGCACCTGCAAGGCCCTGGGTTCGATCCCCAGCACCATATAAAAATAAATAAATAATAAAAAGGTATTGTGAGCAAACAAATCTAAAAAATAAATATATTTTTTAAAAAGGTAGAGAATCTATGACATTAAAATTTTATGAATGAAATAAAATCATTGGACTGTCAATATATTGGATATTTGAGATTTTTGTCTTGGAGTTTCTTGAGAACAAATAGATAGGCCAGTTCTTTTCCACAACCTAGGGGAAGGGCCATTTCAGACAATTAAGTATTGTTCATGACTCAACCTACATATAAATCTACCTCAGCAAGAGCTGAAAATTCCAAATTCCTCCCTCCATATTATTCCTAAAATCTAGAAAAGCCCTGACACCTTCTAGATACATACTATCCTCCTAGATATGCAAAGTGAAACTCTTAAGCGAGAGAGGAAAAACGTCTTTGACTTTTCTTTGCATGTTACTCTGCCTCTCAACCACTCAAAGTTTGCTTACTCATCCATTCATTCATTTCAACTATCAGGCATTTACTCAGCAAACATTCAGTATCTGCAATTTCTAATACAGAGCATGAGCATTGGTGATTATTTTAATACATATTTTAGATATATTTTGTGTTCTTTGTGCTAGATATTTACATTGGAATGGGTCCACACATAGGAAAAAGAAAATAACAGAGTCACATGACAAGTTTGGGGAAGAAACTATTTAAATGGCCTAAACAAGGCAGAGTATGAGGTTCTTTTAATCAAATTTGAAGAATCCGAGGATTTCTTTTGAGTTGTGATAACTTCTACTGCGTTTGAAGAATGAGTGGAAATTAAACAGAGAAAAATCGGGACAGAGTTCTTCTATGAATAGGAATAGTTAATATCTGTAATGTCAAGGAGAAACAAGAGCACACTGCTGTTGGAGACCTTTAAGTATTTGATAAGAGCAATGGAAGCTTGGCATAGAAAGATGGGTGACAAATTCAGTGAGATTACAATGGGCCTGTGTTCCCACCTAAAGTGTCTAAACATTACAATAAAACTATGAAGATCAATGGATGGTTTTAAGAAAGGGGCAGACTTATCCTCATTAACAGAAAGATTACTATGACAGCAATATGGAATTGGACTGGAAAACTCCATGTAAAGATTAGGAAACCAGTTAAGACAATTCTGCAGTAATCCTGGCAAAATACCATTTGAAGCAGCTAACATTTATGGAGCATACATATGTGCTAGCTTCTGTACTTAGTGCTTTATGTGCATTTGCTCAATCAATCACTACCACCCAACATGAATTTATGCATTGTTCTTATTTTATTATTAACATGAGTCTCCTTAGTATAAGAAAGAAAAGTGAGCAACTGCCATTAGTAAACAGTTGAGCTGGGATTTGGGCTTACATCTGGTTAGCCTGGAATTTGATCACCATGCTCTAGGAATTAATTAGTGCTTCACCTTGAAGAGTGATAGGGGAAAGAAATACACATAAGAGATTTTGATGTATTAGGGGTTTTTTGTTTGTTTGTTTTTGTTTTTGTTTTTTTGTTCGTTGACATGCTGGGGATTGAACCCAGGGTTTCCCAAATGCTAGGTAGATGCTCTATCACTGAGCTAAAAACCCCCATCCCCATATTAGACACTTCAGTTTAGCTTAAGAATTGTATCTCTAGAATGATTCAACATATAGTGAGCATTATTCAACATTACAGTGAAATAGACTAATTAGAAGTCTATTTACATGGAACATTTAGGAGATTCCTTAAAAAACACTTCATACTAGAAATACATGAAGTCAAAGTGCAACTTTGTGTCAAGACTAACAAACTCAACATAGTAAGTACAAATTCAAGAAAAAAAAAGTATTAATTGGTTGGGAAACCACTAGGTATCTATTAATCAAACTTTCCTCTGGTCTATCCCTAAGGACACATAGAGAAGCAATACATCTTCCTCTTCTTGTTCATATGACAGCTGCCAGATATTCACCCTCTGGCCCCAGTTCATCAGTGTGAACAAAAGAACAGGTGAGAGAGACAATGGTACAGATCCATGAGGACCACGCTGGTCGTGAAGGCTTGTGGGAGATTGCCAGAAGATTGTCATTGTCAGAACTAAAAAACTATTCCCAAAATAAAGGTACATAGTTTGGGATATGCCCATGCACTAACTTTAACAAATTAAGAGCAAATCTACAAAATAACTACTAGAGACTATAATGTCACCCTTGTAACAGATAGCAAGTATGATTGGTGAAGAGAAGAGTTCCATAATTGAGGCTTTGAAAAACAACACATCTGATCTCCCAGGAATTTCTAGCATTGATGGTGCATAAGGGAATTAAAATAGAATGAATGGTGCATTGCCCTAAGCTTCTAAATTGTACCATATGCACAAGATGCACAACATATTTAACATCTTCTACACATGTAGAGACTTCAAGTAGGATCCCAAAAGGAAGTACAGGTCTCACTGTTGAGTGTGACAATAATAGGTGATGGAAACTCTCACCTCTAGAAATAATCTGTCATTACCAATTGTGGGAGGAATGGGAGGCAATACCAGGGCACTGATTTTGTTCTACAGCCCCAGCAAAGAAAGAAAAGGAGTTGCATCCACAACTCATCCTTATATCTGACACACGGCCCCCAAAAGAAATGTCCTAGTGACCCAAGTCAAGACTTTTCACATCTTTCTCATTCCAAGTTGCAATTACAACATACTGGACTTAAAAATATTCCAAATATTTACTGGAAAATTAAAGTAACAAGTTAACATTACACCTCAGTTTTGCTTGTCTTATGATTCAGCTCTATCTGGAATTGTCTGAGAAATAGACTATCACAAGCCTGCAAAGGATCCAACTATACCGAGAATATTTTGAATAGATATAATAACCTGGGAGATTTCACTTATATAAAAATCACCAAACTTGTAAAGATAATAATGGGCTGCAACAGTAGCATAAGAGATAAAAGAACTGGCAATTATGATACAGCCAGTGACCTGGAAATCATGTACTAACATCCTTATTATACTTCCTTTTGACTTTCCACTTCTTTAATGTAAATAACATGAACAACAGAATTAGTAACATTTTTAAGGAAGCAGTAGTAGTTCTGAGATTTACTGCTAATGTCAGAAGCAATCAGAGATTGCTTTCACAATGCATTCACAACTCCTAAGCCATTAGGGAAGCACATACAATATTTGGGACAGAGCAGAGAAATAAGAAAAGAAGTGTTAAAGAGAATGGAAAGGACAGTTTCACTTTATCCATATCACCCCTCTCCTAAACCTGAGAAACACAGAGCAGACATTCCCTCTTTGTGGAGAAAGGAGTTTGGAGTGAGCACTAAACTTTCAATATACCCCAGTCCTACCCCAGGGTTATAATAGGCTTCCCCTTCCTGGTGTAAATACAGCCCCAAACTTCCTGATGACCTCCAGAGACATAGCCTCAGGTATATTCTGGCACCATCCTGGGCCCAGAAGCCCCACACTCCAGACTAGGTCACTGAAAACAGACTAAAAGTTTACCCCAATATCAGGCCAAGCCCACAGCCCTAGATTTTAAGCCAACCACAACATGAAGCCATTTTCCATGGATCCTACCCCTGGCCCACCTCTGTAGACCCAGGCTCTATACTCATGTATAGAGGACCATGCTAGTAAAAATGAGAATCAGAAAGGCTCCTTCAGATTCAGGACCATGTTCGACCCCACAGGTGTTCCCTTGCCCACACCAGCACAAGACCAGCACCCACAGATTGATATGAAGGCCCACCACAGTGCCAGATGGGTCCATGTGAACCTAGTATACTGGTATGCCACTCTATACCCTAGGAAAAAATGAATAAACTCCTTAACACATAGGACCTTCCTAGATTGGATTTTGAAGACATAGAAACGTTAAGCAAATCTACAGCAAGCAGGGAGATTGAATCAGATTTTAAAAGTCTGCCATCAAAGAAAAGCCAAGGAGTAGATGGCTTCACTGATGTATTCTATCAAATATATATTTTTAAAAACCTATTTTAACTGATACATAAATACATAAAATTATACATATTAATACAGTACCAAGTACCATATGTATATATATAGAAACACTGAATAATGTTTAAGTAAGTTTTAAAAAGTCTAATATTTGTGATTTCTTCATGGGGAAAACACTTAAAATCCTTTTTTGTGGCTTTTGAAATTGTACATTTTTTTTTGTTTTCTATTATCACCCTATTTTTCAATAGCACACAAAATCTCCATATTCCTATCTAACCATAAGTTAGCATCCATCAAATTTTCATCAGCACTTCAAAGTTCTAATAACCACAATCTGCTCTTGAATTCAATGAGACCATTTTCTTTTTCTTTTTTTTTTAATTCCTCATATCAATGACATCATGAAGTACTTGTCTTTCTGTGTCTGGCTTCTTTCTTTTTTCAGGGTAAGGGAAAAGGAGTTAAGGATCCAACCCAGGACCCTGTATACACTATGCATGCATTCTGAGACATGCCCCCACCTCTGGCTTATTTCACTCATAATATGATCTCCAGTTCAATCCATGTTGTCAAACACAACAGCATTTGTCATTCGTGGCTTAATCATGTCCCATTATACGTGTGTACTACATTTTCTTTGTTTATTTATCAGTTAAAGGACATTGTTTCCACCTTTTGACTGTTATGAATAGTGCCACAAAGAAGGGAATCTGTGTTTATTTGATGTACTTTTTTTGCTTCCCTTTGATATATATTCAGTATTGGGTTTATTGGATCATACAGTAGTTCTATTTTCAAATTTTTGAATGAACACCATACTATTTTTTAAAAAGTATCCTAATTTACAGTCTCGCCAACAATGTACAAGGTTCTCCTTTTCTGTAGATCCTCACTATCTGGTTTTTCTGGGTTTTCTTTTGAGAATTTTTTTAGTTGTAGGTGGACACAATACCTTTGCTTTGTTTATTTATGTGTGGTGCTGAGGATCGAACCCAGGGCCTCAGACATGCCAGATGAGCACTCTACCACTGAACCACAACCCCAGCCCTCTTCTGGGTCTTTTTCATAAGAGCTATTCTTACTAGAGTGAGGCAGTATCCTATTGTGGTTTTGATTTATATTTATCTGATAATTAGCAATGAGCATTTTTTTCATCTTGCTGTTATCCATTCGCATTTCTAATTTTGAGAAATGTCTACTTAGATCTATTGCCCATTTTTTAAACTGATTTATTTATTATTTTGCTATTGACTTTGTGTGCTTCCTTGTATATTCTGTACATAAAGACTTATGAGACATAGAGTTTGAAAATCCTGTCTTCCATTCTTTTTGTTGTCTCTGCACTCTTGATTGTTTCCTTTGTGGTGCAGAAACTTTTTTAGTTTGATACTATTCTATTTGTCTATTTTTGCTCTTGAGCCTTTATGATCTTCTCCAAAACAATTCTTACTGATTTTGAAGTCCTGAGCATTTTAGAAAAATAAGAACAAGTCAAGCCTAAAATTTGTAGGAGAAATAATAAAGATCATAGCAGAAATAAATGAAATGGAGAGAAAGAAAAGAACACAAAAAATTGATGAAACAAAGACAGGTTCTTTTTTTTTAACCTTGATTTAGAAATAGAGAAGACACAAATTTTTAAAAAATCAGATGTGAAATGGGAGATATTACAACTGACACCACAGAATGGAGAAGAACTTTTGAAATTATTACAAACAACAATGTGCCAACAAATTTCATAACTAAAAAAAAGGATAAATTCCTAGACATACAAATTACCAAGACTGAATCAGGAAAGAAGAAATAGATGAATAACAAGTAACAATATTAATCAATAATTAAAATCCTCCCATCTATGCATCAATGAAAGTGCTGGACCAAATGATTTCACTGCTGAATTACAGCACACACTCAAAAAAGAATTAATACCATTTCACCTTAAATTATTTTAAAAAATAATAATAATAGGAAAAAATTATTCTAAAAGACTTTATATTAGACCAGTTTACTCTAAAACTAGAACCAGAAAAGGTAAAACAAAGAAAGAAAACTGCAGGTCAATATCTTTGATAAAGGTGGATGCCAAATATGTATGTTGAGGAACAACACACTAGCAAACCAAATCCAACAGTGTATTTAAAAATTTATGAACCATGATCCAGGGGATTTATCCCAGGGTTTCAAAAAAGGTTCCATCTATGCAATGAAAGAAAATCATATGATCATCTCAATAGACAGATAAAAGGCATTCAATAAGATTCAATATCTTATTCTTATAAAACTGCTGAAAATATTAGGTATAGAAGAAATATATCTGAACATATAAAGGCCATTTGGAATAATCCAGTAGCTAACATTACACTGAAAGGCAAAAAGTTAAAAACTTTCTCAGTAAAGTCTAGAATAAGACAAAGAAGATCACTTTCACCACTTTTATTAAATGTAATTCTGAAAGTTCAAACAAGAGAACTCAGTCAAGAGAAAGAAATAAGGGGCTTACTATTGGATATAAGATAATGTAAAGATGACATGATCTTGTATATAATACTCTAATGATTCCATCATAAAACTGGTAGAACTAATATATGGACTCAGGATGCAAAATCAACATAACTAAATCTGTGGTGTTTCTATACATTAACTACATTCTAACTATGTGAAAGAGAAAGAAAATACTCCATTTACAACAACAAAAATACATGTAAGGATAAGCTTAACAAAGGAGGTGAAACACATGAACATAAAAAATATAAAATATTAATTTAAGTAGAAACAAACAGGTAGATAGATAGTCCATGTTCATAGATTAGAATAATTTATATTCTACCTAAAACAATCTACAGACTTAATGTCAATGACTTTTTGGGATATGATTCCAAAAACACAGGCAACAAAAAGCTAAAACAGACAAAAATGATTGCATCAAACTAAAAATCTTCTGAATGGCGAAAAAAAAAAAAGCAACAGAATGAATGATAACCTATGCGATGGGAGAAAGTATTTGAAAATTTGCATCTTTAATAAATAATAATATTTATTATTATTTGTTATTAGTTTATTGATAGATATCAATAAACAATAAACTAATAACAAAAAGTAAGTGAAAAATATGAACAAACATTACTCAACAGATGATACTCAAATAAATGGCCACCCTATATTTTAAAAGCTTCTCACTGGGAATAATCATCAGGAAAATAAAAATCAAAACCATAATGAGATATCACCTCACACCTGTAAAACAGCTTATTGTTAAGAAATGCATGAACATTAACAAATATCAGAGAAGTAGGTAAATGAAAAACTTTGCGCTTTGTTGCAATATTTTAAACTTGTAAAGACACTTGGAAAACAGCATGGAATTTCTTTTTAAAAATTAAAATTTAAAAATAGAACTATTATATGATTCAGTAAACCTGCCTTTCAGTGACCATGGATGAATAAAGAAAATGTGAGGAAAAAAATAATATATACTCATATATGTAATGTATATGTATATCATATATCACACACAGATATAAAGAAAATTATTTCATTTGCACCAACATGGGTAAGCCTAAAGGTTATTATGCTAAGTGAAATAAGCCAAACACAGAAAGATAATTACTGCATAATCTTACTTATATGTGGAGTCTGAAAAATTAAATATGTAGAGAATGAAATGGAGTTTATAGGGACTGAGAGTGAGGGAAATTAGAATATATTGACCAAATGGTACAAAGTTTGCAGGATGATCAGTTCTGGAAATCTAACCTGAAGCATGCTGACTATAGTTAATAATAGTATATTGTGTATTCACAGTTTGAAGAGAGAAAATACTAATATTTCTATCATAAAAAATAATAATTGGCAATTATAAGACATGAGAGGTAACTTTATTAGCTTGTGGTAATCATTTCATGGTATATATTGAAACATACAATGTAAATATATATATATATATATATATATATATATATATATATATATAATTTTTGTAACTTATACTTTCCTAAAGTTGGGAGTGGAAATGAGAGAAGCTAATAACAGACATTAAAAGTGTGACAAATTCTTAAATATATATATATATGAGACACTAAATGGCAATACCAACAAACCTTTAAGAAAGACTTTGAGAGATAATGGAATTTCCAAAGCTTAGATTGGTTGAGTCAAAACTTATCGTGTAGTCTTAAACTTATTGTGTAGATTTGGGAAAATATTTTATTCAGGCAGGAGAGAATTAAAGACTGATTAGATATAGAAAATAAGTGGCAATGAATTGTTACAATTGACTACAAGTTTTCATTCAGACTTTGGGTAGATGGTGATATGAGTCAGCCAGACAAAACATGGAACAGAAGGAAGATATTTAGTGCAGAATAAGGGGATGTGACTGGTTTGGCACATGATGATCTCAGCTTTTAACTTAAGCTGTGTGAATTATGTAAGTGAAAAAAAGTTCATTAAATTTCTTAATCTATTCAAATAGGAAAAATGCTTATCAGATTTGGAAATATGTATTGGGTGAATCTAAAGAGAGGTGGAAAACATTTTGTGTGTTGAAGTGAAACTGCTTGTTGAAGAACTGTAAACTACATTGTAACATATATATAATTTTTCCTTCCATCTTTCATTCCTTCCTCCCTTCTTCCCTACCATCCTTTGAATTCTTTTTTTTAAGAGAGAGAGAGAGGAGACAGAGAGAGAGAGAGAGAGAGAGAGAGAGAGAGAGAGAGAGAATTTTTTAATATTTATTTTTCATTTTTTGGTGGACACAACATCTTTATTTTATTTATTTTTATGTGGTGCTGAGGATTGAACACAGTGCCCTGCGCATGCCAGGCAAACACATTAACGCTTGAGCCACATCCCCAGCCCTGAATTCTTAATAAGATACAAAAAAAGAACACAGGAAAGGTCAGAAATATTTCTAGGTTGATTTATTACGAGTAAAATGAGAAAGAAGTGGAAAAGGAAAGGAATGCTTGAATTTGGAGTGGAAAGAAAGGAATTTTCAAAACTATAGAGAGCCAAAACATAGTCAATTAGGTCACTTTCAGAGTGAAGCTGCTACAGTAGCACATTTTTCTTCTACAGTTCCAGCTTGTTTTAGCCTCATTATCCTTTCTTTCCAAGGAAAAATAGATCTTTCAGCAGAAAGATGCAGAATGTCCCCCACGGTTTGTTGTTTAGAGAACTATGACATAGAGATTGGTAAATGCTTTGGAAGTATAGCTTATCTTTGGTACCTACATACCGTATGACCTCTAGAAAGGAAAAAAAAGCAGAGAAACAATCACAAATACATAGCACATATTCACAAGAAAAATATACTGAAATGGAGACTTGATAAATCCAGTGTAGTAGATGCTGCTGATGCCCCATATCTTATCCCTCACCCTACTTGAGATCTCTAGTAGTAGAAATAAACAATCTTCAGTCACTGACAAATTTACACCTAAAGTGTCCCATCTCTCTTCTTATTGTCCTGTTCAGTGGCATTTCTTGGAGGCATGGTGGAATTAATAAACCCACTATATATATAAGAAAGTCTTTGAGAGATAATGGAATTTCCCTCAAGTAGAGGAGATACTAATGAGTACATCCATGCCTTGGGTACTAATCTCTGTAGGCTAATTCTGAGTATGTTGCACATAGTTTCTTACAGAGCCCATTGTGAGATTCAGCCTCCTTTTGCCTACAGGGGTAACTCCCATATCAAAACATCTTTTATTATTGCCTTTTCTTCTTTACCCATGTTGTTTCTCCAGTTTCTCACGTGGGCATTCTGAAATCTTCAAAATGAACTACTTTCAAACACAGAGTTGCCTTGGAGTTTCTTCTGGGGCAAACCTACATTGAAAAACCTAGTAAACCAATATCTGAGAATCTTTCTTTATCAGTTAGAAATATTGGTCCAGGAAAACCTTATGAACAAAGATTGAGTCCTGTGGTTTTAGTTAAGTGACACAAACCTCCCTGAACCTATCAGTGAGGTTACCTTAACATTGAGACCTCAATTCCAATACTGACATTCTGACCAGGAGAGCACCTCTAAAACACTTTTTGTGACTTTCCTGGGTGTGTCCGGACCACACCCACTCACATATAACTTTTGACACTTCCTGAGTTGGGGATTGTTGCATTTGGTCACTAGACTCTGGAGGGACTCTGAAAACCTGCTCAGCTGGTTCTCGGTTTCTTCCTCATCTAAGGAAAAATAAGGAGATCCATGATGTGCGCTGGACCCACCCAACACCGCGGGAGCCTCTTTCCATTCCAGTGCTTCCTTCTGGGGGCCCTGGTGTTCTTGCTGTCTGCTACATCCTCTGAAGCCTGTGGTGAGCCACCAAAATTTGAAACAATGCAGCTCACTGGCCAATCTAAACCCCTTTATGAGGTCAGCGAGCAAGTACATTATGAATGTAAACCTGGATACAAGCGGAACCCTTCTTTCGACACTTCTTCTACTTGTGGTGCAGACAGCACATGGTCCTCTCTTTCAAATGCTGCTTGTTCTAAGAAAACATGTCCAGTTCTACCAGATCCTGTTAATGGCCAAGTAAACGTACTTAATGGAAGCTTGGAGTTTGGTACATATGTTGAATTTGTTTGTAATGAGGGGTTTTATTTAATTGGTAAGCAAATTCTACGTTGCAAGCTTAAAGGATTGAATGTGGTTTGGAGCGGGGATCTCCCACAATGCGAAAAGATTTTGTGTGAACCACCTCCACAAATAGAAAATGGAAAGTACACCCCAGAAGAAAAGGAAGTATTTGAATATTATGAAGTAGCAACTTATACGTGTAATCCCAATCCTGGATCAGATAAATTTTCACTCATTGGACAGAGCCAGATTCATTGTTCTGGCCATGGACAATGGAGTGGTGACCCTCCTCAGTGTAAAGTGGTCAAATGTCCATACCCAGTAATTGAAAATGGAAGACAAATATCAGGATTTGGAAGTAAATATTACTACAATGCAATGGTTACGTTTGAATGTTTGAAGGGTTTTTACCTTCATGGAAGTGACTTGGTTGTCTGTGGTAGAAATAGTGCTTGGGAACCCCCAATTCCAACGTGTTCTACAGAAGCATCTCCTACCAATACAAAACAGCCTTCCAATGCAGAATCTGCTACTTTTACAACAACTCCAATTACTTCACAAAAATCTCGTCCAAATGAAGGATCACTTACGTGTGAGGATTTAGATGAATGGATCCTTGCTTTGATTTTTATTACTTTGTTGGAGTTACAATAATTGACATCCGAGGATACAGATGTCTTCAAAGCAGGAAGAAAAGGAAAACAGAACTAACCACCCCAACAGATCAATGGTTTCCACAAACTGGTTTTCAAGTTTTTTTGAATTCTATTAAAATCATCAGCTCTAAAAGAGTTATTCTCTAGTTTGAGGCTCATAAATGCAACGCTCACGTCAAAGCTAACATTTTCATGTGGCTTAAATATACTCATCATACTTTAAAGCTTCTTGTATGTCAAGGTATGAATATATTGCCTGTTTTCCCCTAAATAACACTTGCATTTATAGTGCAAGTCAGTGTTCTTGGGAGCATTTAGATAGGGATATTTTTTATTTTATAAAATCTGAAAATGAAATTACATTTCATGGGTAAAGAAAGTGATTTTGACTTTTTTAATTCAAAGATTAATACAAACTTTTAAGATTTACTTTCAATAACTAAAATGTATTATATATAGGTTCATTGTAAAAAAATACACTCAGCCTTTATCCATTAAAAATATGAACTCTGAAAATCAAAAATATGGAAAAGTTGATTTCATTGACAATTATTAGAAACTTCTCTGAATGTTAATAGAGTAAAATTCTATTTTTTGTAAATACCTCCAATTTACCATATGTGTGCAAAGAAGTGTATATACATATACACTTGCACATGATGAACCCCAAAAATACACACATGTAAACCTGTATGCACAAATATGCAAACACACATACATACAGGAACACACATACAAATACACACAATCTATAAAACCTGATTTTGAGGTTTTTCCTCTTGGAATGATGTTGTTTCCATCACAGTTTTCTTCCCTGCATGAGGTTCCTCAAAACCCCCAAACAAAGGATACATATATTTCCCTGAAATGAAAGATGTTACCTGTCTTAAAACTCCAACCATATTCCAAAGTATTAGCAGAGTTTAA
This sequence comes from Marmota monax, assembly GCF_021218885.2. Lineage (NCBI taxonomy): Eukaryota > Metazoa > Chordata > Mammalia > Rodentia > Sciuridae > Marmota > Marmota monax. The sequence continues at coordinate 1,560,323 of NW_026694256.1, read as the reverse complement.
TATTAAAATGAGGGGGAAAGAACAAGAGAAAGGAAGAAACATGCAGGGACAGAGAGAATTTTTTTCTTTAGTGAAAGATAAAAAACATATCAAAGGCCTCAAATATGAAAAATTTTCTGTTCCATGGATCCTTAAAATGTATTTAACATGTCTTCAAAGAGTTTATAGAGTCAATTGAAATGCTTCTTGTCATTTTAACTTAAAAAACCAATATATAAATTACAGGATAATAACAACTATCTTAAATAAAAAACTAGAAAGAAACAAAAAAATTAATAGTAAGATCCAATTATCTCTGTTATAGGTTATAGAAGTATTATTTATTTTTAATAGTTTATGTCTCTATAATTATCAATTGTAAAAATAAAATTTATATAATGCACTTATATATGCAAAAAATACACATATATGCACATTGTGTACACATATATGCACATTGTTTGTGTGATGAACAAAGCAACTTTAACTTAGTTTTACAAAAGAGTAGAATTGTTGCCCTTTGATATTTAAGTCTAGGGTAGTATAATAACCTTGTGCTCTATACCTTGTTTCCTTTTCATGCTGGTCTTAGATGCAGGCTTCTATTAAACTCAGATATTTTCTACAAAATGTATGCAATCATGTCATGTCATATCAAAGACAGACATTAGATCAAAGGCTATACTTCCAGGCTTCAAATATATTCCTCTTTCTTATTTCTAAACCAAAAATGGTAAGTCAGAACTGAGCAACTTCCAGTAATGAGCTCTCCTTACCTAGCAATACTGAACAAACCTCTCAAGGTACATGTTTGATCCACTTGTTTATTTTGACCTGGATTCAAATCCAGAAATAAGATGTTATCTGTACAGGTTAGAGTTTTGTTTTGTTCTGTTTTTTTTCCTCTCTAAACTCAGGAACAATTTATTGTCTCTCCAGTATTATTCTATATGGAGACTCTAGAGGACTTTGAAGTACCCAGGATCTCTAAAGTAAACAAAGGTGAATCTGACTGGTATTTAACACCAGAAGGAAGAAGAAGTTCTACTTATTTTCTGCAGTGAACCACAGCCCTCCATTTGAACAGCAAGAAACCTCAAGTACCACACATGTATCAGGCACATCATCTTGTCAAAAGATGGCCAATGTTTCATGTTTCTTATGACTCATGTAGGCTGTAGTATTCAATTGGTCCAAACAGAATATCTCATAGCTAGTCATATTAATTGAAGCACAAAGGAAAGAGGAAGAAAAAGAGATAGAAAGAAACAGTATAAAGAAAAAAGAAAGAGAAAGAAATCCCATAACTGCAATTATAATATTTTTCCAAAGCATAAAATCAATTAAAGTACACTTTTCTGCTCTTTATTTGAATTTTTTGGCATCGTCCTTCAGACATTCTGGAAACCATGTCAGATTTTGTAAAGAACATGGAGTATTTTAATTCTTGATAAAGAGAACATTTCTCCTAAGAGGACTCAGGAGCTATGAACAGAAGCGTTAGTGAGGGTATTTCTGTCTTCCTTGAGCACTGGTGTTGGAATGGCTCATATTTTCATGTGCTTTTGATATCTGTTTCTCCACTGGAGACCAAGAATTTGTTTGTCCAACGTGTCTCTCTATCCGTGCTTCTCACAGTTACTTCCTTATAAAGCTTAAATGACAGGACTTTACAGGATTGATGTCATTCTTAAAAGAAGGCACCTGTCCCACAATAAAAGAATATCGTTATTGATCTACATTTCAGTGCAACTCTTTGTAAATTTTGCTACTTTCACTGTACATATAATCAACCCCATTTGCAGTTCACATTAATAAAATCTAGTTTGTCAGGAAATATTTAATTGAATAACAATGTTGTGAAAAAAACATTTTTTGTTCTAATTAGTTATACATGAGAGTAGAATGCATTTTGACACATATTACATAAATGGAATATAACTTCTCATTCTTCTGGTTGTATATGATGTAGAATCACACTGATCATGTAATGATATATGTACATAGAGTAACAATGTCCAATTCTTTCTACTATCCTTCCTACCCCCTTTAAATGAGTTACCAATAACTATTCCATTTGAGTACCTTTTATTGGAACACTGTAACTTCAAGTTACAGAAATGTATCATATAGCACCTAAAAATATGATATACCTGTGGATTAAAGGAAAGTACATTTGTAACAGAAGGGTTGCTTCCAGTGCTTATAAAATGATTGCTAGCTCAAGGCTAAAACATAAATTTTAAAAGCTAGTGTATTTAAGTGGGCAGGAACCCACAGATGATCCATAAAATGTATTGACACAAAGGAACACAGAACTTATAGTTTAAATGAGAGGGATAAAAACTCCTTATAAGGAGGAAAGAAATGAAGGGTTAAAAAAAAAAAAAACCCATGACAAGCTTAGAGAAATGCTTAGAATCAAGGAAGACAAATTGTACACTGTAAACATAGGCTGTGCTCCCATATATACTCCTCAGCATTCAGATGGGTCTTATGACTGTTGCTTCACTTCTCCTTTTCCTAACATCACTAAATTGTTTCTAATTATAAACTTTATTACCATGCTAAATAATCGACGTGTCTCTCTTTTTAGGGTTAACAATCTCAATGCAATAGTAAACACTCTCATCTCTTAGTTGTCCCTTACTAAGCAATTTAATTTTTTAATCATCTCTTTTAGAAACAATCCTGACAGTTCCCAACCAATATTATTACTCTTTTCTATACTTCTTCCAATTTGCCTACAATTTTCTCATAATGAGATTCCCCCATATGAAAGTTTTATTTATTATTCCAATTGTGATTGTCTCTACCCTGTGAAGAACCAACTTCTGCCTGTAATGGGATGTTTCCATAGATGGCTCAAAAATCATAATGGAATGCCTGTGTAATAGCACATTTCAACCTCATTTCTAATTTGTTATTCTGTATCACCATAGGTCTTTCTGACAATACTATTTCCAAGTTATTCATTTCTTGTGAATGTCTCGCTAATAATAATTTCCCCAGACATGGGAGCCTCCTCCTATCCAGAGAGACTTCATCTTCTTGTTATTAGTCCATATTTCTTGTGTCATGAAAACACCAGGCAGGTTCAGGTTATTTTCATATTTAATGGTGTTAGTATTGCTTTTATTTACTGGAGTGCTTGTGAAATACTTCCATTTATGTCTAATTTTCCCCTTTCATCATATCATTTAACCAAACTTACCAGTCCTGAAAGCTGAATCTGATTAAATACTACCATTTTGCCACATCTGTTTCACACTGAACATGAAGGCTTTAAAACATTTCAAACTCCTTGGTATGATTTGGGTATGGTTTGAGGATATCCCCCAATCTTGGTCCACAGTATGGCAATGCTGATTCAACACTTAATATAAGCTAACGAGGTCACAGGGGTATTGCCCTTGAAAGAAATTAATGCTGTTATCTCAGATCAGCTCTCACAGAGTGTATTGTTAAAAAAAAAAAAAAAAAAAAATTTAAAGCCTGATCCCTTAATCCATCAGGCATCTGTGTCTTGCCATAGGATCTTTTTTCTTGTGTTCTGTTATTGGGACACCATCCACCATGAGTCCCATATCAGAGACCAAACTGATGGGGCCTGTACCATCTTGGACTTTAATTCTCTAAAACTATAAGGTAAACATAAACTTCTTTTCTATATAGATTATCCAGCAGCAGGTATTTTATTATTGATATGTAAAACAGACTAACATCCTCCTAATTTCCATTTGAGTATTCCTTGCTAGACCAAGAAGACTATTTAAATGACTATAGCTAAATCAAGGTGTCACAAAATACATTGCTCAAGAATTAGCATTTACAATTTATGTCTGGAGAACAAGTATCAATCAACTGTTTAGTAACAGTAAGGAAGACCCATTTTTTATCTCCATTTTGTTCAGAAAAACCTTCAAGGAAGTGGCATTATAAAATGTTAAACAAACAGGAAATATTTTTACATGACACTGAACAACTATTTTAAAATAATTACAAAACAAAATAAAGGATGCTATTGTTTCTTTAAAGTCTTAGTAAAATAAAGACACCTGAAAGTCACCCAAACTCAATCTCTGTTCTGTCAACAACATAATTAGTTGTGACTCTGATGCATTAACTTCTAAATCTTAGTTTCTTTGTGGATCAAATGAGTATGATTTGCCTGCATTCATAGGATTTTTGTAAGGTATAGCAAATAATGTATACAAAGTAGTTTGTATGGTGCTTAATATGTTACCCAGTAACTAGCATATATCAAGATTTCATTTGTTCAATTTATACAGAAAAAAAGTATATACTCTTTGTGACATCCATGTAATCTCTTTGCCTTTGTTGCTCTATGTGTACAATTGCCATTCAGATGAGTCCCAGAGAGTTAATTCCATATTCTTCAGTTGCCACATTACTTTTCTTTCAAAAGTTTGTCAGATTTCAGCAGTTACAGTTTTTAGAAATGCAACTTTGCAGCAAAGGGAATTTTATTTATGCTTGCAGTCTCCACCTACAAAACATCCCAATTTATATCAGAGATAATTATATATCATATTTTTTACTATCAAAATTCTTAAAGATCATGTCAAGTTTGAATTACTTTATCTAACTCTCATTTATTCCGAAAGACTTTGAGATCACAAGCATATCTCACAGTAAACATTTTGAATTGCTCATGTGTTAAATATTCAGGCCTGCAGCTCAGCAAATCTTATAACACTACTTGGTAAAACTTTTCTTATTCTGCTTATGAAAGAATAGCACAGAGTCTCTAATTTGAAGTTTGAAGTTAGTTGAATATAAACATTTCTTATTTCAATTTTAGTCATTAATTACTTCATTTTCCTTAGCCTAGGGAAGGAATATAACATTTCAGTCATAAAACAAATGTTCATTAATATCACCTATATTTAAATTTTTTAACTTAAACTTTTCATGGCATCATCTGGGTCACATGTCTTAAAGATAAATCATTATCACTCAAGATTCCATTGTCCTTCATATTCACTCTCTCGCATCAACACATTTGCTTTGATTCCCACTGTCATCCTTCATATGGACCCTCATCCCCAAATGTCTGAGTGCTGACATCAACAGAATCCCATCTGTTCCCTTGGATTCCAGCTTCTTTCCTAACAAATCATATTCCTGCCAAAATAACCTTTTAAAACTATTTTAATCTATGTTCCTCCTCTTGAACCACTCACTGGCTTCCCTTTGCCCAAAGCAAATTTGCCAGAATAATTCTACAGAACACTAGTCCCACAAGGTGCTCCTTAGAAACAAGGTTCTGATAACAAAATGGAAAACACAGGACATTTTTTTCCTCCATTTAAAAATTCAGAAAGAATGTCAATGTCTCAAAGCCTAGAAATTGTTAACTTCTTGCTCTCACAAAATATTGCCTCAGAATCTCTCATTTGGATTTCTAATAGGTTTATTAAGATTAATTTATCCAATGAAGAACTCCACTCACCTACATCTCTTAAAAACTGCTCTTCTTCTTACATTCCAACTCACTCAATTGCTCATGAAAAGCACTTAGAGATCATTCTTGATTCATCTCTTGATTCTTCTCCTACTATATGGAAGTGATCAGCAAACTATAATCCCATCTTATAAATGCAGCATAAAACCCACTAATCACTTCTTAGAAAAATACACTGAGAACATCCTAGCCCAAATATTAATTATCACACTTTTAAACAACATTACCTGACTTCTAAAATATCTCTTTGTATTCACCTTGATCCTCCAAAAGTTTATTCTCAACAAAGCAGCTAGAATGACACTTAAAAATACAAAACACATGATGTTAATTCTTGTATAAAATCATCCAATGGACTTGTGCTTTGTCGAGTAATGGAATAACTGGGACAGACTGAACTCCTCCATGGAAACAAATACAAAAATATTCCAAAAAGGTGAAATAACCATTTTTAGATGTTAGATCTTTTTTTGTACAACCAATAGAGTTTAGGTTTTTAAGAGAATATTACAAGCATGCTTTGTGTGTACAGGTACCTACAAGCAAAGGATCCAGTAATACCAAGTTGAGGAGACTAAAGATCAAAGCTTGGGTAGATGGATGAGATTTATAGGTATATTTTCAGAACAGTGGGATATATGCAGAAAAAAAAGTCTCCAGAAATCTGCTTAAGGTTGTCATTAAGTCTGTTGCTAAATATTAATTCATACATGCACAGAATGAAATTAAATATGATTGAGCAAACAATAAATGGAAACTTAATAAAGCTTAACAAGTCAAGTTTCAGAATAAGTTCAGGTTACATTATGACCTATGAAGCAGAGTTACAGAAGGGCCACATTGCATTGGCAGTAGGACTGAACTTTCCTTTGACTGAAGGTTATTCCAAATATGTTCCAAACATCTTTGAAACCAGCCTACGTTGATGAGACTTCTCTGCATACAATAGTATCTGCCAGTAAAAAATACAATAGTATAAAAACAGACAACAAAATCCATTAGTAAGTAATAAAAAAATATACAAAGTGTTCATAAAATTACTAGACATTTAAAAAGGTCAGAAAATATGGAAGATGAGATCCATCTATCTGTCAATAGAAACAGATCTGGAAGTAAACAAGGTAATGGGGTGGAATGATGTATGATGGAATTTAAAGTAAAGCACAAATATAACGAAGAAAATGTATTATGTAAAAACAATCACAGAATTTCTAGGTCTGAAATTAATACTATCTATAAAAAATTTGTTGAATGGGAGTACTAGCAATTAAACATTGCAAAAACAAGTATCACTAAACTTGAACACCTATGATATCAAACCTAGTAAATAAAAATTTCAAAATAAAGAAAAAAGTACTTAACAGTAATTTTTGTTTTTTGTAGATTTTTTTTTAATTGGTGTATATACTATGTATACAACCAGAGATATGAAAAATTGTGCTCTATATATGTAAAAGAAAGAAAAGAAGTACTTAAAAAGAAAAAGAAGAAGCTAAATTCCATTGATCTATGGGTGTATCAATTAAGTCCCCAAAGACAGAATAAAAGGCCAGAAAAATATATTTGAAGAAATAATGGCTAAAGTGTTCCAAATTTTACAAAAGCAACACACTCTCAGATTTAAGATACTAAGAAAAGCCCAAACATGATGAATAAAAGGAAAATCAAACCAAGACACATGATAACTTAATTGCCAAAGACCAGTGATAAAGAGAAATTCTTAAAGCATCTAGGGATAAAGACACATTACACAGAGGGACAAGAAAGAAGGATCACAAACTTCATGAAAGAAGAAGAAGAAGAAGAAGAAGAAGAAGAAGAAGAAGAAGAAGAAGAAGAAGAGGAGGAGGAGGAGGAGGAGGAGGAGGAGGAGGAGGAGGAGGAGGAGGAGGAGGAGGAGGAGGAGGAGGAGGAGGAGGAGGAGGAGGAGGAGGAGGAAAGAAAGCCAGAAGAAAATGAAATGGCATGTTAAAAGGACTCAAAGAAAAAAAAATCTATCAACCTGAAATTTCACATCTAGTGAAAATATATTTTAAAATAATTTTAAGAATTCTAAACAAGTTTCTGACAATCCAAAGTTTAAAAAATACTCACTAGCAAGTTTATACTCTAAGAAATGATAAAGAAAAAATGATATCAAACAAAACTTTAAATTTATACAAAGAAATAAAAAGCACCAAAAATGGACCAAATATGTAATCTACTATAAAAGTCTTTCTTGTATTGAATTTTTTCTAAAAGTGATAGAATTCTAATAAAATCTGTAGTTTGATTCACAGTATCATGCAAATGTTAAGTTTCTGGTCTTGAAAATTGTACTAAATCATGTATTATACTAACTTTAGTAAAAGCAGAGAAAAGGACAGCCAGGAAATCTTTGTACTATTTTGCAATATTTCTGTAATTCCAAACTTAGTTGAAATAAAATTTAAGCAAAAAGATAGATTTACTCTTTAAATAAAAATGCAATGAGATATTTTGTAGAGTTTATAGTATATACAGAATTAAATTATCCGACAATAACATGAAGAACAGGAGAAGAAAATGGTCTGTGATAATGAAAAAAAAATCTTATACTTTATGTAAGGATGTAAAATTGTTTTAAAGTAAGAGAGACTGAAAAAATATATTTTAAATCCTCAAGCAATTCTATATAAAAATTAAAAATAAAACATAAAGCAGGAGTGATAATCCATTAGTAAAGGCAACATGAAGCATATAAAAAATACAATTAAAAAATGCAATTCAATTAGTACAAAACAGAATTCGGGAAAAAAGGAAAATAACAGAAGGGGAAAATAGGAAGCAAATAATAAGATGGTAGATCTAAACTCAATCAATTGCACTTAATATAAGTTTCAACACTCCAAATACATAGAATGTTCTATCAGAGGAAGAGATGAATAGACAGTTATTAGTATTAGCGTATTAGTATTTTAGAATGGGTGGTGGGTTTCCTACATATACATATACAAAGGTATATTTACACACATATAATCACATATTTATTTCAGAGTATAGATATAAAACCCATTAGCCTCTCTAAATACAAAGACATAGTTTAAAAGTTCAAGGACTCAAAGCACATAACATGCAGGAAACAGCTGGATTAGCTATATTACTATCAGACAAAATAAACTTCAGATCAAGAAATATTTCTAGTGATAAATATACACATTGTAAAAAACAAAGGTGTCTTCTCCTTTGGAAAACATAAATCCTAAATGTATATAACTCAAACAGCTTTGAAATACCCAAGGGAAATTCAGAGAGAACTCATTGAAAGGAGAAATAGACAAGGGTACAAATGTTTCTGAAGATTTCAGCGATCCTTTCTCAGTATTGATAGAACAAGCTGACAGGCAATCAGAAGGATATAGAAAACAAACAACAGGATCCAACCTGACCTTTTTGATATACTCTGACAAGCAACAGCAGAATACACATTCTTACCAAATGTACAAGCAATATTCACCAGGACCGAACATAATCTTGGTCATAAAACAAGTATTAAAAATGTAAAAGGCAGTTGGGAAAGCTAAGGGAATAGCTCAAAGTCAGCCTCAGTAACTTAGCAAGTCCCTAAGCAAATTAGTGATACCCTGTCTCAAAATAAGAAATAAAAAATAAAGGGCTGGGATGTGGCTTAGTGTTTAAGCACTCCTGGGTTCAATTCCCAGTTTAAAAAAAAAATGTTAAAGGACTGAAATCCTACAAAATATATTCTCTGGTACAAGCGTAATTAAATTAGAAAACAATAACAAAGTTCTTTTTTGTCTCATTACACAGGTATATTAAGATTCACCATTGGCGTTCTCTGGTTGTTGAAATATCTACATATGATTTTCTTTCTTCAAATATGTGGTACATACTGGAATTTCACTTGCTCAAATCTACATCAATCATCTTTTGTGAATGTCCTTACACTGGCTGTGTATAGCACTAACAGATATGTCACTTTAGTTTGTAGTCAATGTTAGACAAGCCCTAAAATTCCATGCCAGTCAGAGGAAGCTAATTCAACAGGGGGTAGCATTCCAGAGTGGGAAGATAGGTTCTTCTTTCACACAAAGACCTTTGTTTCTTCAAGATAGCTCTGGAAGAAGTTCTAGCATTTGGTCAACACTGTAAGCTTTAGTTTCTGTGACTTAGAAGCTATAGTATTTTTTCTGAGACAAAAACTAGTTCTTCAATGAGGGTGTTTATTTCTCCTTGCTGCTAATAATCTTAGTTTTATATTTCTCAAAACTGGTTTCCTAGAGCTCCCCAATTTATGTAAACTATATTGTAACCTGCAATAAATTCCTGTCTGTTTAACTTTTCAGTGAATTTTAACCTATACATAGAGCTCTAGACATTCTTTAGGGGCTTCCCTTCCTATTATCACTGGGAATTTCAAACCTGCATTTCTGTTTACAAGGTGAATACAGCCTCCCATAATAACTATTTCAGTCTTCCCTTAGCTCCTGGGAATTTTTCAATGACTCTTCCTTCTGTTTCTGCTTGGGTCACCTATTCACATGGAGAAGATCTGAGACAGGGATTTTTTCCTAATTTCTAAGATTAGGAATTTCTCATCTAATCCATTCTTGTTCCTTAATGAAGATTTGGAAAAACTTCACAATGATCAAATTATAGGAGTTCAAGTTGAACAAATGTAACCAGCAATTTTTTTTTTTATACAGTCAGAAAAAAGAACTCAAGTCTCAGCCTGACATTTTTATATTTCTCAGATAAGTACATCTATCCTCTTGTAGTGGCACCCCCTTTCTCCACAGAAAAGTCTTAACTGGGCTTCTTAAGAAATCTTTACAATTAGCTGATTTTAGGACTGTCAGCAAAAGAGTCTATGCAAAAGAGTTCAATGTAGATAAACTTCCTATTTTTGTGTTGCCGTATATTACTTGGCCACTGGGAAGAAATCAGCACTCCAGGTGCTGGACACCCACTTACTAGTTTTCACAAACATGCATCCAGTATAGTAGTTTGTAGAAATGTGCAAACAAGACCTCTGGCCTTGAGCTGGGCTTCACAGAGATGTCCACATTTTTAAGATAAGTTACCAATTGGGCTCCATGGTAACAGCTGGCAGGGGGAGAAAAGAAAGGGGAGAAGAAGCTCCCCCCTTCTCAGATGTTGTCCTTGAAGGGTTAACTTGCCTAAAATAGTGAAAGAAAAAAAAAGGTGCTTTTATGTGAACTTCTGCAGACTTTGAACTTCTGAGCCTCTCCCCTTTACATGCTGGGTATAAAGTTCTGAAACTATCTGAACTCGGGGTTCAGAGGATTAACTGATTACAGCAAAAGTTGTGCCCTCTGAACCTGGCTGCAGCCAAATAAAACTGTTTCCTGCTATCTTCGGTGCCTTGCCTCATTTGTCCCTACAACACTCTGTGGCCCCCAGTCATTTACAGAATCTCTAGGAGAAACAGAAAATCATGGCTGAATAACCAATGGCTGAAATGAAAACATCCGGAAGTACCTAACCTCATATTCCAATCTCTGATTGACCCATCATGGTCTTCCTTAGGAATTAGAAAATAAACTATCTGGTGGTAGGTTTCTTGTCTTTTCACATCCAAATACCTAGCACAATGCCTGTTTATTTACCACAGAACTATTTAATGACTATTTATTGGTTTATTTTAAAAATAAGAATCATTCCCTCATTCCTCATTAGATTAAATTATTATTGAATGATATTACCATTTAGAATTTACTTGAGCTAGGTGCAATTACACATGCCTATAATCTCAATTAATTGGGAAGATGAGGTAGAAGGATCCCAAATTGAAGTTCAGCCTAGAAAACTTAGACTCTGTCCCCCCTCCCCGCCAAAAATATCTAAAGAACATTTTAAGGTCTGGGGATGTAGCTCAGTAGTAGAGTGCCCAGGGTTCAATCCCTAGTATTGGGGGTGGGGATGATAGTTGGACTTATCAATTATACTTTTATAAATTGCTCATCACTAGTCCTAAAGCCTTTGTTTGTAGAGTGAAGGTATTGGATGAGATTTTATTCAAGCTCTAGTGTTCATGATTCTATCAAAATTCTCCCCTAAATGAGCAAAATTGAAAACTTAGTCTTCCAAAGAGAATTAAATCACTCTTGGATTCACTTATCCTGAATGATAAGAATTATTGAGAGATTAAAGAGATTCTTTCATTAAATAATTAAAGAGATTCTTTAATTAAATAATTAAAGAGATGGGATGAATACATTTATTAATTCATTCATCAAAAAAAAAAAAAGATTTACTGAATGCCTATTAAGTAGACTGCTGGTGTAGGGTGCTTGGTGGCAGTAAAAATTATAAATGAAAACTCACTAAAAAATAACAGTTTAAAGCATTTCTTAGTTGAACTTTTGACAGTTACATTGACATCCTCCTTCAAATTATGCGAATCATAGTTGTTTAAATATATATTAAATCTCCTGCCTTACTTCTGTCCTCCTTACCCCTTTCCTCTCCTCACTTCCTCTCCTCTCCTCTCTTCGCCTTTTTCACTCCTGCTTGGTCACTCAGTTTTATCTCCAAATTTTATAGTCAGCTTCCATTCTTGATCCCCAAACTACTTCCTTAGCATGCTGCTTCTAAGAACCAGATTAACAACTGATGAGTAATTCAGACATTAATTCTATGAGGTCAGAGAAGAGAGAGGAATCAGTATGGTCAGAGAATATGTAGGTTACAGAAAAGTTCACAAGGGAGTGTAGAGACAGTGGGTGTTCATAGGGTGAATCAGATTTTAAAAGGAAAATTAAAAGCTAGGGATATATCTAAGTTCATGAACTCTGAGGCAGGCAGAAAGTCTAAACAATAAGGTAAATTAAAGGATTTGGAGAGACCAATCTGCTTATCCATGTATTTAAGAGACAAGTGGCTGAAGCAGCTCACTCCCAATCTAATTAACACAATGTGGGACACATATTGAAAATGATTCTGGAAATATTCTCAGAATTTTTCCATTTTTCCATTATGCCTCTCTTCAAATAGTAAAAAATAATCAATGGTCTTGACTCTTGCACCTACTACTTTCTAGAGCCCTGAGAAATAGCAGGAAAGCAATAAAAGTGCTCTTAGGAAAAAATAGTCCAAAAACTAATATACAAATTAAACAATATAAGGATATCTTAGTAACACTTTCTTTACTTATAGGACTTATTCAAATTATTTTTCCCTATGCATATTTCTAAAGGACTCCCAACTACTTAGCAAATGGTTTTAGCTCAAATTTCCACCCTTCTTTCCTTATATTATCTCCCATGCAGAATATACCTATTAATCTGATGTTCATTATAAGAATTATACCACTATGCTTCAGTCATGTTCATTCAATCCCAATGTATTTTCTCTATTAGTCTCCCTTCTGTGTGTTCCTGGTTTTTATTTTTGTAATATTAGTATACAAAACTTTGTTCAAGCTTTATCATTTCTTACCTTAACTCATTATTTAAATTTTAAGGTCAAAATCATTATTACTATTAGTGAATTCTGCTTTGTAAATAAGTTATATGCATATGCATATTACCCATATGTAATCATATACATGTGAGTTGAACTTAGGTACTCTATTATATAGTATTATATATCTTAAAGCTACTTAATGTTTCCTTTAAAAATCCTTCAATATTTAAAAGTTATTTATTTCTCCAAATACTTTATCTACTGACCACACTTTCTCCCTGCCTTAGCTCATGCTCTCAGAGATAGATATTCCCTGCTTTTAATTGTACCTTTTAAAATCCTATTTACCCTACAGACACCCACTGTCTATACCCTCCTTTGTGAACTCCTCTGTTTGACTTTTATAATATTAACCCACCAGTAAACATTTGTCTGAACTAATAGCTTTTCCAGATTTGAGAATCCAAGTATCTTCTTTATGCCCTTGAAAAATCATCAGCTTACTTGCTTGCTAAATCAGACTATTTGTTATGCAGGAAGCCCAATGAAACACTAATGATACCTCTATGAGTATCTCTGAAGCTACTAAGGAACCACAGGCCAATGAATCTTACCTTCATTCTAGGAAAGCTGATTGGATTCATAATAAATGTAAATTCAGTCTATGCTGAAGCAGGCATAATCTTGAAAGGAAAATAATATCACAAGAAATCAGGTATGACTACTTTGGAACAGAAAATAAGCATGTTAAAAACAAATAGATATGATTAATCTAGTTCTAAAATTCCTTTAAAACTAGACTTTAATCTTGTCACAAGTTTTTATTTATTTTTGTATACTCAATGGTTAGCTGGGTAATTAGCATTTGAAGGTGCTTAAGAGATGATTATAAAATTGAATACAATTTTATAATTGGTATAAAATAATTGGTATAAAAAATATACCAATAATTTCAGAACCCAGATATTTAAAAGACATGGTTGGTTTTGTCACAGACAGAGAATTAAGTTTTAAAGAGGTAGTAATGTAGAGAAAATAATGAATCTGACATAACTTTCTTTGTACACATATGAATACATCACAGTAAATCTCCATATCATGTACTTCCACAAGTCCATGACCCTAATTAGAAATAGTTATACTCCATGTTTCTATAAATAGGTCAAAATATATTCTACTGTCATGGATAACTAAAAAGAATAAATTTTAAAAAAAAATCTTTTTTTAAAGAAAATAGTTGTTCCTCCAGAGAGTGAAGTCTAAATGACTGGGTCCACAGGAGACCAAAATTTTATAAATAATCAGGATGAAGCAACATATAGTACATTGCTTGTTTTCAGATGATATTCTTTTTCAGACAGTCAAACGTCACAACAGTGAAGGAAATTTGCAAAAAAAATCTTGCTTTATGTGTGTGGCAAAACAAAGCAAAAGTAGAGTTTTTGAAAGTCACGAAAACCATATACAGTAAAAGTTTGTAAGCTGGCCATTAAAATCGAAAGTCCAGTAGATGCATGATTTATTATATTGTACCTGTATCTGGACCCTTGGAGAGATCTGTTATTCTTTAAATTAGTTTAGTGTGGATTACTTTGGATAACTGGGATATAAGAAAAGAAAAAGTAAATGCAAACTTGTGGACACAGTTTAGACAATGTTGTTAGATATAATCATAGAAATTATCAAAAATTTACTGTAGACTCTTCCACGAAGGAGATAACCTATTTTAGCATTGCATCAATGGGTTAAAAACAGGTTATACACTAAAAAAATGATTAAAAACAACAGAGAAAACATTTATCTTTCTAGAAATATGTGATTATTTATACCTGAAATAAAAATTGATAATACAGGTGCCTCATAATATCCAAACAAGGATATTACATGAATCAAGGTGTGTGTGTGTGTGTGTGTGAGAATCTAGGTATAGTGTATCTCACACACACACACAAAAATAAACCCTTGATTCTTATAATATGTTTAAAGATGTATATATATGCATATATACATATAAATATATGTATAAATATGCATATAAATATATAACATGGTGTATATTTATATGTATATGCCATAAATATAGATATGTACATATACATACACACACACATATATATCGCAAGTCAGAAATATGACATGAAAGCAAACAAAATGCAGGCAGAATATCTATAGTATAGTCTTGAGGCAGAATTCTTTATGCTCTAGTAAACCTCAGTTTTTGTTATTAAAGCCTTCAACTGATTGGATGAGATCCACCAACGTAATGAAGTGTAATCCACTGCATTTAAAGTCAATTGATTATAAAATTTCTAGTCCAAAATTGCAAATAGATGTCACATCTCAATAAGTCCTTAGCCTTTCCTCATCTTCTTTGACCTGGAACAATTAAAGAGTATAGATAATTATCCAGTAAGAAGTCTTTCATTTCAATTTGTGTTTGCCTAATGGACCCAAGTCATGCGTCTTTGTCAGGGTACTACAAACTGTGTTCTTCTCACTGTATTTTATCAGGAGGTACATTCTTGCCAGTTTGCCCCATTACTGGTTATATTAACTTTGATCCCTATAAAGTTACTATTTTTCTCTTTGTAACAACAGTTTTTTTGTGGCAAAATACTATGAAACAATGACAATACCTTATTCTTCAACAAACTTTTACCTGCTTGCATTAGTGTTCACTGAAGATTCTTTTCTAAATAAATGATTACTATTTTGATTGCCAAAACTTTTAAAGTCAAATGATTATAAATATTAATTACATATACCAAATACCTTGGCAGCACCCTTTATGCTTGTGTGTGACTACACAACTGGGAACCACAACCTACCCAAGGTTGGGATATGAATTTAACCATCCCAGGTGGAAGAGTTAAGAATCTGCTTTAGGACAACAAGGAGAAGGAAAGAGGGACCTTTGCAAAGAGAAAATCTGTGGTTTTATGTCAGTTTCTGCATGACTCTGAAGAAATTTATACCTGTAATTTTGAAAAAAATGTTACTATAGAAGTCTGTTGTATAGTCAAAATCACCTGAAACAATTATTGGTGGTGAGATGAGGGCTGGTGACTCCCAATCAGTTCTGGTTTTGCTGCACAAAAGCAGTTACTAAAACAAAAGAATAAATAAGTGTTGAGAGCCACAGCCGAAGGGGCCCCAGCAAACTTCCAACTGCCAGCACACTTCCAGCTGCCAGATGATGATTGGCTCACAGCGCCCCAGCAAACTTCTAGCTGCCAGCTGATTGGCTCCTCTGCGATGATGCTCATTGGGTTGATTCCCTGCCCTTTCAGACCATGGAGCTGCTCATTGGGGGACTTTTTTTGGCTCCACCCACGCGACCCAGCCAATCAGCCTCAAGAGCAGGAGGAGTGTGTGTGTGTGTGTGTGTGTGTGTGTGTATGTGGGGGGGGGGGGGTAGAGGCTTGTGGGAAGCCAGTGGTGGCAGTTGGGCTCTGAGGGAATTCCTGAAGGGCTCCTGTGGTGTGGAGTGTGTGTTCTAAAAATAAAGTTGGTTTCTGCTTGGTAAGTGGCTCCTGAATTGTGCTCAGCCAGACTGTGGAAAATAAGAAATAATAGGTAAACTTGCTACAAATATGACATTCATTTAAAGTAAAAATGAATTTATTGATATTTCCAATATCATTAAGCTATATTTTCTCCTAATACTGTGACCATTAGGGATAATTTTATGGCCCTTCTATAATTTGTCTGGATGTCTTTACACCTAAGACATGATCTGCCTTCCTATGCATATCAGGGCTATGAAAATAGGCAAAAATCCCTCTGCCAAAGGATTTAAGATTTGAGCTCTATTTTTCATTGCTGCTGCAATTATATTTATTTAACTTACACTGACTTCAGTTGGTATTTAAAATTATTTGATTCACTTAATTTTCTAAATCAATAATCTGTGGTACCAGACCAAGTTTTGTTCCCCCCTCCCATCACAACTTCAAGGAAATTGAAGGGACAGTGACCAACTTCAAGGAAATTTTGGCTCCAAACTCTAATTTACTGCTTGGATTTACACTTTTCTGGATTGTCCTTGCTTATCAAAACTAATTTTCTCTCTTGAGGACCTGCCATGTGTTCTTAAGTTCTCTAGACTCCCAGTCCTGGCCCCAAATGGCATTGTCCTTTCTGTTTCTGCCACACAACTTCAGGGCGTAGGCAGTTGTCACTTATCTTATGCAGCTATCTGGCTAACCCCCTCCTACACCCTCCATTTGGTTGTTTCCCCCCTTGCCACAGCTAAAGGATTCTCTGCCTAATATAAGCTAACTGCACAATCTTTCATGCCTAAAAACTAGGTGTTATGTTTCTCTTCAGGATATCATGGGTCCAAAGGACTAATTTTTCTGATCTTTGTTCTCTATTCATTGACCACACAAAACAAATAGTGGGATGGTTCTGAAAGTTCTTAACATGATTTCCCTTAACCATTCACAAAACCCATCATTCACCACAACCCAGTAGAAACAGTCCTTGTTTTCCTACAATCTGAATCAGTCATGGGTCAGTAATATATCATTGAAAAAGTGATTGACTCTGGTAAGTCTAAATGATAAACAGAGACAATAATACTTCTGTGACCATTTCACTGCATCATTTATCCACTGAGCAAATATTTGATTCAATAAATATTAGACAAGCATCTATCTTAAACACTTACTTAGGAGTTAAGGTAGAGAAAGCAAACAAGATAACATCCCTATCATTTTGGATCATACACAATGACAGAAGATGTTCAAGTAAACAAGTGAAAGGATCTGCAGTGTATACATTAACAAAAGACAGTGGTAATTACTAAAAGCAAATCACTGTTCTGCTGTAGGGAAGCCTGTGGGGACAAAGAAGTGCTACTTTTGATTGGTTGGGTAGGAATCACCTCTTAGAAGTGACTCATGGGCTTACACCTGAAGAAGAGATACCCACACGTGTTGTTCAGGGAGAGAATTCTTTAGATAGAAAGGAACAGCAGGGTGAAAATGGGAAGAAACTTGAAAGATACCAGGAAAGGGACAGTGATCAAGATGCAGTCTGACCAATAGAAAGGGGCCAGGACAAACAGGAGTTTAGAAAGAGTTTGTAAAATCCACTAAAACATTGAATCAAGGAAGCGGCATAATGCAATATCTATTTTTAAAATATAATGCTGACAATTACATATAAAATGACGTGAAGGAAAACAGCAGGACCAGCTGGGAAGCTACAGCAGGAGTCCAAATGAATAATCATGGTGGTAGTAAAGGTAGTTGAGAAATGAATTTTGAGATACATTTTGGCAGATATAATGATGATCATCTAGTAGGATTGTGCACAGGAGTGCCACATCTAACAGGACATAAAAACGCTGCATGTTTCCATCAACAAAAAATGCTGATAGATTGGATAAAGAAAATGAACTAAAATGGGAATCAAGAAACAGTTGCATGTTTCTGCTGGAAATACTACGTAAAAGATATCTTGAGTTATGATGTGGAAAATAATAGAGAAATCATTTGGGGTTTGAGAGAAATATGAAATAACTCTTTGCATAGGTTGAACTTGGGATGTCTATTGGACATCCAAGACAGAAAGTCAAAAAGATGGTTGAATACCTGAGTCTGCAGGTCAGAGCAAAAATAAGGATTTAAGAAACAAAAGTGAGAGCGTTCAGTGTATAGATGTTTTGAACTGGATTATGGCACATCTAAATATGAAACTGGATTATGTAAGTTAGGAAGAGCATAGACAAAAGGACAGTCCATAGAAGCCCTACCAAACATTTAGAGTGGGAGAGAGTGGAGGAATGAAAAAGTTGCCAGTCAGAGGAGAAAAAAATGTAGAATGAAGTTTCAGGATAAAGTAGTTTCATGGAAATCCCAAAAGGAAAGCTTTTTCAAAACAGGAGAGCTGTGTTACATACTCCTAAAAAAAAGATGTGAGTTTGGTGTCAACATACCATATATTCAAACAGAGATTCGATAAATTGTGGTATAAAGGTGTATTAAGAATTGTAATGCTGGGCTGGGATTGTGATTCAGCAGTAGAGAGCTCGCCTCGCACAGGCGGGACCCAAGTTCGATCCTTAGCACCACATAAAAATAAAGGCATTGCATTGTGTCATCTACACCTAAAAAAAATAATTATAAAAAAATAATTGTAATGCAAAAAAATTATCAATGTACTGCACTCCACTATTGTCATGTGTAAGAAATGATAAATAATAAAAAAATTGAGTGAGATAAAAATGGAGAAATGATTTCAAAATGTGGCAAATGATGGCTGCCACACTATGACAGTGGAGCTGTATGAAAAGGCAAAAAAATGGCAATGATTGAAGAGCATCTAGGTGAATGACTTTGTATGCAATTGCTCAATGAAAAACAGCAGAGAAATAGCACAGCAGTGAAGCAGAGGGTGTGAGGTCAAAGAAGGTTTTTTGTTTTTTTGAAATTATAATGGGAAATAGAAAACATAAGAACACAAGTGGTCTTGAGAGAAAAAAAAAACACGGACATCTCTTTAAGTACAAAGAGAGAAGGCAAGAAGGGCTGGGGATAAAGAGGCAGATAAGTCTGTGGCCTTGGTGATGGTGATGGGAGAATAAAGCAATTGCTATCGGCTTTTGTTCGGTGAAGGAGGTAGGAAGAAGGCTATCAGCTTAGAATGTGGAAGATATATAACGTGGGGGAACATGAAAAGGGAAGGGAATTTTTTTTTTTTATTATTTTTTTCAAAGAATGTAAAGCCAGTTTACTATGGAAACCTAAAATAGTATTGCTGGAAATTAAGTGCTATTCAGGTTTGTGGAAACTAAAATAAAACCAGTTATTCCAGGTTGGTCATTTTTTTTCCCCTCAGAAAATTCAGTCGTTCTGTCCTAGGCATGAAAAAAAACATATATAGTTGCAACCAACAAAGTTATAGCTTTTACAAGTGCTTATGACAGGAGGAGGGAGAGGGGAAATTATTGAGAGTATCCATAAGGATGCAATTCTAAAAGTGGAACATGGAATCTAAATTGGTTATGGAAGGAAGGGAGCAGGAGGGAGGTGATGGTTTTCTGTACGTGAAATTTGCATGAGACATCATTCCAAGAGATGATAAGAATGCATATTAAACAGAGTCCAGACAGGAGAAGAAAGGAATAGAAGAATAGAGACAAAATCTGAAGTAGCAGAGCAGAACTGCCTGTCTCCAAGGAGCAGCCATAATCTGAGAACAGGGGTCAGAGCAGACTGTAGCAAGAAATGGGGGCAGAACTCGCAGTGGACAGCAGTTAAGCAGTTAGGTGGCACTGAGCGCCAACCAAGGTCAGAGGTCATAGTGTGAGGTGGCATAAAATACTCGAAAAGTGAGATATTTCCTCAGGAAGTATTCAATGTTCAGGATGCTAGAATAAATAGGTCAATCTGATCAACTGGAAGATTTGTAGAACAGTTGTTATGAAAGAACAAATGCTAAGTACATAGAGATCATTATCATTATTATTATTTCATTACAGATTTGACCCCTTGGGATTATCATGACAGAGAACAGGAAGAAGTCTATTGCTTCTAGCTGCATGCCATAGTCACCTCTCCTAGCTCTTCTCCCTTTGATCCTGCTTCTTTCCCACATTGGGTTCAGTAAAGGTATTTCATAATCAAAATAGTTCCTCTTCTTCCATAGCTCTCAGGCTAATTTGCTTTTGGTTTGCAAAACTGGATGTTTTCTGACTGAAAATAAAGGTTTCAAAGTAGTCACAATTTTTTACAGCAATTTAAATATAGACTTAAATGCAATATAATAACATTTTTGAACAGTTATATGGCAGTTTCTTCACATGGTCAGAATCTGAAAAATCATGTTCCTCCATTATAATCTCATTCACCAAATTCTGTAATAGCAGAACTAAAGGACACCCAAGGTAGCCTAAAAGCCATACTTATAAAACAACAAAATGAAGTGCTAATTTACACAGCAGGCAGTAAGCACATGACACTTGGTCCCCCAACTGGTGCAACAAGCCAAAAATATAACTTCTATAAATCTCTGGATGATAAACTTATAATAGGTTGTGATCAAAACTAGGATGTTTGCTATATAATTCTGATTTTTCTAAAATTGAAATTATCAAGAACAAAATCAATTTCTGCCCACACAAATTTATTATATCTATCAAAGAACAAAAAATGCACCTAGCTAAATAAAACAGGCCTGAAGAATTGGTTTGGTCCCCTTTCTTAGAAACTACTTTACATTGCAAATACAGGCAAAGAAAAATATGCAACACAGACATTAGTTCTATTATGGAAAATGTCACTACTTGATGTATTTGACACTGCACTTTTGAGTTAAATTAGACTGATAGCATACTTACAAAGAAAAAACTCATCTTTAATTAATAAAATAACAGTTACTGACAATGGAATGTGGTTTAGTGAATGCAACATAGATAAGGAACAGTAGATTGTAATCTTATAGGTTTTTTTTTTTTTCCTTTTCTCCTAAAAATGTTATCTAAACATTTAGAATCAGAAAGACAAAAACAGTTGTCGAATATATAATTGTAGAACACAGCTGGCAATATGGCAGATGTGAGTAGACACAATTCCATATACTATTTTAAATAAAAGACATGCTGATACAAGGTAACAAATGTTAATACACAGCCAAGTACAAATAAAATAAATGACAATAAACTAAATCCAATAAACTGAAAAGGAACCTAAACCTAAAGCTCTAAGAGTATAAATAGGCCCTATTTTGGCCTGTTGGCTTCCTGGAATTACCTCACTCAAACTGGGATTCTATTGTCCATGTAGGGACAGAATATAACCCTGGTTACAGAGACACGATTGCTAAACAAATGAATGAATAAATAAGTTACTTATTTATAAAAAGTAAAACAAGACTATAAAGGTTATGCACTTAACATCCTCTTAGCACTCAATATATAAAATGTGTATAAGTATTGCTTCAAAAATTATGAATAATTAGATATATAGACCTTTGAATTCAACAAATAAAAAATACACATTTATACAAATATATGTATTCCATATACATACACACACATAAAAAGAAAATTTTGTTTTTTGAAGATATGTGCGCTTGCATTAAAAGCATTCAATTCCAATTAACAAATCTTTTACAATTTGCATAAAATCTCTACCAACAAAATATAAAAATTATCAACTGAAACTCAGAACCTAAATAAAGTAGCAGTATACAGGTTCAGTGATTAGACAATTCAGTGCCATAAACATATCAAATCTCCCCAGTAGGTTTAACACAATTCCAATCAAAACATCAAGAGATTTGATAAAGGAAATTACAAACTTATTCCAAAATGTGTATGGAAATGCAAAGGGCAAAAAATATTACCAGTACAATCTTAGGAAAGAAGAACAAAGTGTAAAGGTTTATACTACAGTTATTAAAGCAATTTAAAGCTTCAGCAATTCAGAACATGGTATGGAAGAAAGAAAGATAAATAGACCAATGAAATGGAACTGAGAGCACAGAATGTTCCCAGCACAGAACCTCTCCAGTGAAGATGTGAATCTTTCACTGATAGCAAAGACAGCTTCCTCAAGCAGTGCATAAGGTTCAGTACATAACCTTGAGTTGCTGGATTTGCATGTCAAAACGAAACTTAACCCTTCCTTACACCTTCAGGAAATGAATTCTGGGTGGGCTACAAATGTAAATGTGGGAAGTTACACAGTGATATCTCTAATGAGAAAATTGGAGAATATCTTTATGACTTTTCAATAAATTGATATTTCTTAAACAAGACCCAAGCTATACTAATTACAAAAGAATAGATTAATATGTTTGTCTACATTAAAATTTAGAACTCTTATTTATTAAATAACATTAAGAGATTATAAAGAAACACCTTAGGAAAAGGCAAATGTCTGCAATATATATAATCAATAAAGACTTTATATCATGAATACTAATAAAGAACTACATAAACTAATAAGTAAAAAAATATAGGTAATACAAATTTATAAGTAGTCAAGATGCTTAAAAGTATGTCATTAAAAAAATCAGATTGTGGTTAGATATACTGAAATTTCTGTAACTCAAGTGGCCAGGGAAACACAAAATGAAACCACAATGAAGTAACACCACACATACAAAATTGTCCAGAATTGACTGACAATACCTAAAGTTGCTAATAATTTGAATTAATAGAAGTACCGGTCACTGGTCATTTAGCAATGACTAATACATGTATTTCTCCAAGGACTATTTAAAAGAAGATTTAGGTTTACAGAAAAATTAAGTGGAATGTACAGAGAGATTCCTGAGTAACTTTTTAGTTAATTTGGTCATTTTAGATTGTTCTAAACCAAATGAACACTGAATAGTAGTTATGATAATTGTCATCTTCAACTTGTTCTTGACCTTATTGAAGGTGTTTCTAATCTCTCACCAGCATTGTATTTTCTGTGAGTCTTTGATAGCTATACTTTACCATGAAGTCATCACTTATAAGACAAAGACAGCTCAGGATGACACCTGGAAGCAGAGAGAGAGAGAGAGAGAGAGAGAGAGAGAGAGAGACCCCTCACCAATTATAAAATATATTCTCCAAGCATATGCCTTTCAGTGACTCACCTCCTCTAGCCATACTTTACCTGCCTATAGTTACCACCCACTTAATCCCTATTAGGGGATTAATGCACTGATTAGGTTAAGGATTTTATAACCTAATGATTTCACCTCTAAACTTTCTTGCATTGTCTCACACATTAGCTTCTGGAGGCCACCTCATACCTAAACCACAAAATTCCAGATACCTTATTTAGTACATGTTTGGGCATTCTGATTTATTCTTTCTGTCTTGATTTTAGACTCTTTTTAAAACCTTTTGTCTTATGCACTGCAATCCATAAACAATAATTTTATATTCTTCTTCATTGATTTTTATCTCATCATTTCATTGTTTGGGATTCAATCAAACCTTGATTCTTGTTGAGCTCCTATTTACCTTTGCACCTACAATACTCTATCAGAATTGTATAGATGGGGTTCTGTTTATTATACTATGTTCTTGATGATTTGGGGAAAGCAACATGATATTCTGCACTGGACAGGTTGATATATCTTCTTTAGTCTGGAGAAAGGGAGGTTTTTAACTTTTGTGGGTCAGTAGCTCTTCATTACCATCCTATAACTCCCTGAATCTAGTACAAATATCCATTGATTCCATTGCAGTGCAAACACCTTTGGAAGAATCAGCACACCTAACTGCTCTACATGCAGTTCCACAGTTATTCATCATTAGAATTCTTCCAGCATCACTTCTATACCATGTATTCACTCTGAGAAAGCTATTCCCCAGAAATTAATCGCTCCTTGGAGCAGTTTCCTCCTACGGTTTTCTTAAATGATTTTGTTCTCCTTTGTTCTAATTCAAGCTAATTTCTGCCTTTCAAGAATTCTTAAAATATCTGATATAATAATAAATCCATTTTTATTTATTAGTATGTTGAAGTATTAATACTCAGTTATAGATCTTTCCCTTTAGTTTAAGGAATTTGGAACACGAATACAGTTATATAAATGTACTCATTATACCACCTTATTCTAAGAATTACTAAATTTTTGGTATTGCACTGGTGTGGACCCAATAGCTTTTGTTATTTCAGTAATACCTGACAAGTACCCATGCTATCTGTACACAGCCTTTACTTAGCCTCGCTATTTCTTTTATCCCTTGATCTCATGTCTGTCATTAGACCACTATGAATTAATAATTTTATATAATATAGTGCATAATATATATATAACCTATAATTTATATACTCTATCAGTCACAAGTCATTTAAAGTCTGAACAAAACTCAAATTGCAAAATAAAATACCATCATGATTTTTATTGTTATAGCTTCTTTCTAATTTAGTCATGAAATTTTTCTGTGGAGAACAACCATAGCCAATGTAACAACTATGTAGGAGAGCCCAGACAGGGGTAAAGTTAGGTTCAGTCAGGTGACATAGAGTGAGGAGGTATAACTAAAGTGTGTGAGACAGAAAAAAATGTATCACTTACAGATCCCAGAGAAGTTAAGGGTGCCAACAAGAGTTTTATGAGAGATCTGAGTGACTGGGTGCTCAGTCAGTGGATAGTGAAAAGAAAGAACAAGGCTACAAGACTGTGACTTTGTTAAGATCCATGGGCATTATCCATAAGGCTCTCTCCTGAACTTGAGATTTGGCTTGTATAAAACACACATGCATTTATTGTGTTCTGTGGACTCTGAATTGACCTTAGGTTTTACTGTGGTCTACAGCTGTAGGGTATTGGGTTTTCCATCATAAGAAGAAACAAGCAATTTATGGCAAACAACCCCACAGCCACACCATGTGGGAAAATGGTAACTAAGCCAAAGATGATGGAGTATACTGGCTTTCAGACAACTAATTTCAGGCCTAAAACTGGATGCCTCAGCAGCAGTTATATTAAATAAATTTGTGACAACAGTTTTCAAATCACTAAAGCAAATAAAATAAAACATGCCTAACGTTAATTAACATAAAAGTGACCTTTCTTTCAAAGAAGATTACCTTAGCAGAATTGTAAAATATCCTTTAGGTAAGTCTCAGAATCTTCTTGCTGGAATCTTGAGATTCTCAAATATACATCATTGTAGAGAGTTTATATATAGGGAATGTAATCATGCAGAATATTTATTTCTCAATATATATAAGAAAATATCTAGTCCCCCATTTCAAATAGTAATTTTATTAAGGAAATTATATCCAAGAAATCTACATGCCAAATATTAAACATATTACATTCATTATTTGTACCACTGAAGACAAACACCCTGCTGAATTGTGTAAGAATATACCACCATTCCAAAAGTCCGAGTTTGTAGGTCTCTATTACATTAAGAATATAAAACAAGATGTAATAAATATTTACAACATGAAATTGTAGATTAGAAGTCTTTCCCTTGTTCAGATTTTTATTTATAGATAAATTGCTAAATCAAGGATTATGAATTATATTTCCAAAAGAAGAGTTTTCCTTCTTATTTGTATAATATTGAATGTAGGGATCCTTAGTGGTTTTCCAGCTTATGTGCCTATATCACAGTTCTACTTACTAGCTATATAACCTCAGGACTATTACTTACCTTAAATAACATATGCTTCATTTGTCATTTCATGATAATTAAACCAGATAAAACATGTTGGCTCATGGTAAGTGCTATAAATGTTAATTTTGCCTATTTGTATTTATTGCTATAATTATTGTTTCCCATTATTCTAAGAATCCCAGGTTATAGAAAAGCCACTTCTTTTGAGGTAAATTTTGAGTTGAAAGTCGTCATTTTCTAATTAGATTTAAAGAGATAAAAACATATAGCATCATTGCTGAAATATATTTTATGGCATTGGCACTGAATCACACAAACATATACAATATGAACTCATTTGTTTCATGAGTTGTTCTGATTCACAAAGACTCACTTGAAGGTTGCCATCCGTAGCTTTCAAATAAAGGTACTGCTCCAATTTAAACACAGTACCAAATTCTATCAGTGTAAAATACTCATTTAACATTAATTTGGGACTACTAGGAGATGATAAGTCAACCCGAAGAAAACCAGAACAAGGGAAAGATAATAGCACAATGCATAATTCAGACCAGAAAAAAAACCATGGAGACACTGGGGTTTCAAGGTTAATGTAGGAAGGGAAGGAGAAGAATTAGTAAAAGTACTGAATGTCTACAATTACTCAAAGCCAAAATGAAGCTCCTAGACAACCATATCTGGAAAGGGAAGACAAATCACTTTCCCTGACTCACATGAAGTCTTAGGGAGTGAATTTTTAAAGTATGTTCCACTTGGCACAAAGACTATGCTGCCTCTCAGCATATATATTTGACTTTATTTAAAAACTAATAGGTAACAAATAATGGTTGAAAAAACATAAGAGCAGGTGATCAGATATTGACATCAACATATTGTTTCTAATTAATTTTTTTTAAAAAGAAAGGAGGAAAGGGCATTTTACTATCTATAACAGGGATAAACCAATGCCTATAACATAATAGGTGCTCCAAGTACATGAAGGAATGAACTAAACAATGGTGAAAGTGCTATAATCATAAGAATATGAATATATTATATTACCAAAGTACTCCAAGCATTTATGCTACCTGAAATACAATTGCTAAATTTAATTTGTTTAGCACTTTTTAAGCTATTGTTCTTTAACTCTGAATATACCCTTTTGGGTTCTGTTTGGATCATTGACTATTGACTCACAGGTATATTCAATATTTTCAAACTCCCTCTTTATTATCTCTATTGAAGCATTTTTAAATATTCAGCTTGCAAACTCATAAGGATCTTTCTATAATCTCAGTCTAACAGCTAGGAACTGACATCCTAATCTCTCATGCGTACTACCATCCAAATAATTATAATACCTGCTATAGAATTATTATTTACTACTATTGCCGCATTTCTGAGAATTTGCTAACTAATCTCTCTGATTCCCTGTTTCATATACAGTTCAGTGTCAATTGTTTGTCTTCCTTTAGTGTTGATAATCCTACTTTGTTCCTGGTCAATCGCCTAATTCCTCTAACTTAGTACAGACAGTCCAATATCCCACTTCCTCAGAAGGGCAAGGAAGTCTTTTGCAGTCTTTTGGGATTACCCAATTGAACATGACCACTATCAAAGACTCGTTTTTTGTTTTTTTTTCCTAACTTGAACTAGTGAGGGCTGAGCCCTCAGGTTCTTCTTGCTTTATTCTTTGCTGTATCTTCCTATCAGTTTCCCACTCATCATGGATATTGAAAAACTCATTACCTTCATACAGAATACAATATGACATCTAACTCCCTACCAACTCTAAATTTTCAACAATTTAATTGGTCTAAAAAGTGCAGTGCATATTTTCTTATGTCTTCTAGAAAATCATATCTACTTCCATAGCTTGTCCACCCCATGCCATTTTACAAAGATCTGAAACATGAGGATTCGATTTTTAATTGAAGAATATGTGTGTGTGTGTGTGTGTGTGTGTGTGTGTGTGTGTGTAAGGCCCTGAAGGTTTTAACATTGGCTTTCTAATACATATGGAAAACATCTTCCTGAGACCTTTATCCTACATTAGACTAATGATCCTTAGTCTTGGCTGTTCTTTAAACTCACTCAGGAAGCTTTTATGAAATGTCAATATCCATGCCCCCTCCAGACTTATGATAGGAGAACTTCTGAATTTGGGGCCCCAGATTTAGATTATTTCTCAAGGACCATGGGCTCTTATGATAGCCACAATGAAGAATTGCTGCTTTAGACTTTGTTTCCTGCCCTCCCTTTTCTCCCCACATCACTGACTCCAAATATGCCCTACTCTGTCCTCACACCACTTGGTTTAACATTGGTTGAGAATATCTAATATTCAGTGACCTGGGTAACCAACTAACCTCACTGATTTCCCAAGCTACAAAGGATAACAGAGAAAACAAAAATAAAAACTAAGGGAATAAATAGCCTGAGTGAAGATGGATGGGAAATCACAACCTGTCTCACTTTACCATCTTTGCATCTATGTTACTGGACCTTTCCTTCATTCCTAATTTTCCAGTTAGACAGTTGATATACTGCCCCCCAACATCTGACTCTAATGGTTCCACTTGTTGGTTTTGACAACAGTTTTTCCCCTTATTTCACCTACACAAAGATCTCATTCTTGTTTTCATTATAACATTATCAATAAAGCAATAGCAAGAAAAATCAAATATACTAAAGAACAAAAATATTAAAACACAAAAAGCTTCATTAAGGATTCACTTACAAAGGTAAATCTAGAATATACACTATCCAGTTTCTTTGACTTAGGTATGGCATGCATTATAGCCACCACTTAGTAAGAATCCTCTGCATACCTGATATTCATTCATGGACCCTATTCTTTATGATATTACAACAAAGTAGCTTCACCCAGTATCACAGCTGGTATAGTTTGGATCTCAAACGTCCCTCAAAAACTCATGTGCTGGGGCTGGAGATGTGGCTCAGTTGTAGAGCACTTGCCTGGCATATGTGAGGCCCTTGGTTTGATCCTCAGCATCACATATAAGTAAATAAAAGATCCTTTTACAACTATACACACACACACACATACATATATACATATATATGTATGTATATACATACTCATGTACTGAAAGCATGGTCTTCAACACAGCAAGATTCTGAGGTGGGGCTTTTAGGCACTGATTGAATCAAAACAGTGCTGACATCTTTAGTGAAGTAATCCTTTGATGATTGAATGGACTACTGGGAGGTGGGACCTCACTGGAGGAAGCAGGTCACTGAAGGGGAGCCTTGGAAGGTGTTCATCTTGCCTCCATTTGCTTCTTGTCCTACCTCCCCCCCCCTTCTCTCTCCCATTCTCTTGTTCTTTCTCTCATTCTTAGTTGCCTTGAGTTGAGCAGCTTTTCTGTGTCAAGCCTTTCCACCATGAAGTTTCTGCCTTGGAGCCAGCTGACCATGGATAGAAACATCTGAAACTGTGAGTCACACAGTTTATCCCCTAAATTGTTCTTGTCAGTTATCTTGTTCTCAGCAATGGACACAACAGCTGAGAAAACACAAGTCACATAACAAATAAGGGACTGAGCTATGATAGAAACCCAAGTCTGTAATGCCAAAACACATGCTCTGTTTGCTCCACCACTTACAACAGAATGAGTATGCTGGACTTGAAGGAAGATTAACTTGGTTTCAACCTATCCCCAGGACTGTAGTAGCCATCCTGGATATACCAGCTCATCTTCTCTTGCAGAATCTACACCTGCACTTTATCGGCTGCATCTCTGTGTTTGCCTCTCCTAGTACTCTGCAGCTCTGCAGTCTCTTCAGTCCCTGTGGCCAGCCCTAATCCCAAGCTGTTTTAATGCTCAACTTATACTTATCTCCTTTTCTCTCTCATAGACCATCTGGAATTTTAAAGCATTATGGTTTCATAAAATAAAAATTGCATATCTGTAATCTTATCTTCCACATATGGTAAAGGCAGAGCTAATCTTGCACAATGTATTTGTCACATGTCAGTTCTCTCCTTTACCTTGACTCTTTTAAAATAGTATTATTGATGTTATTAGTTTTTTTAAATCATTTTGTGCATTAATACAATTAGATTGAAAGAGGCCCTTTTTTGGCAAGGGTTTGGCTTATACACATCAGTTCTTTAATGCTAGATGTATACAATTAGAGATATAATAAAGTGTATTCTGTGAACTTAATCTACATGTCAATAAAATGTCAGTTTCCACAGTTTTATAGCAAAAAGTAAACTCTGAATAAATAGAGCTGAGATTTCTTGCAAAAACATAGTTTTTTTGTTTTTTAGTTCTCCTGCTGAAGACAAAACTAGATAGCTACTGGATATAATGCAATTAGAAAACAACAACTCATCTGCCATTTAGAACTCAATGCCAAGTTTATCACAGCTAAAAAAAAATACATGTTGTGACCACTCTCAAGAGAGAATGAAGGAAAATAAGTATGAGTCCACCTCCTCTTTATAAGGTTGAGAATTCAATCTCAGAAATAAAACAAACTTTAACAATAGTAGATGGATCAGAAAAAAAAAGCTGGCACAAACAGTGAAGGAAATATAGAGGAAAATTCCACTTAAACTCCTTATTGTGGCACAATTGACATATGATATGAGTGCTTTGAATGAAGCAAGGAAGGAAATTTACAGAAATGTTTGGGATTCAAGACACTATAGTGCTTGAATTCATTATTTTGTTTTCAAAGACAATGCCAGATGTAAAAAGAATCTCAGCTCTGGCTATGGAAATGCAAGGAAGTTTTTCCCTTTTGCTTATTGATGACCAATAAAAAAGACTGAAGAGAGATCAAGAAATGTGGATTTTGGCAGCATGAAGTACAGAATGATATATTGTAATGACAAGAAAATTGTGCACTTAGATGTTCAGGGAATGTGTGCCTTATATCTCCCCAGTTCTTTATTCCCATTTGGGGCTTTCAATTACTTGAGAGTGAAAGGCAGTGCAGTATCTCATCATTTTCTCCAGGAACTCATATAAAGGTCAAGCTGATAGAACCCACATCAGCTGGAATGCTTTGAGACTTTGCTTGATTACAAGACCTTAAATCCAAGTATAACTTCTCTTCAGCTCAGGAAAGAGCTGCAAACACAGGGTCTCTTGACAGGCCAAAAAAAAAAAAAAAAATCAAAACTCACTCTTTGCAGAAATGCGGACAGTACAGAAATGCAAACACAAATGTAAAACACACACACACACACACACACACACACACACATATTCTGGGATTGTCTAATAAACCCCAAGAGCTATCTTATAGAAATACAGGAGAAAGCCTTAAGAGCTATTATGGTAAATGGAGAAGACAAATGAAGGAGAACAAAAAATACAATTAATAAAAGATTAAAATACTGTTGACCTCTGAATAACACAGGGTTGGGGCATTGGCCAACCTCCTCAGTTAAAAGTCTGCATGTAATATTTTTTTCCAATTATTTTAAAGCTTTATTAATAAGTACTTGCATTTTGTTGACTTTCTTTGAAAAAATTGAGTTATAAACTATTACTATAATTTAAAAATGAAGTTCTTAAAAGATCTTACCTTAACCACATATGAATGGAACAATTTTTAAAACTTTAAAGGTATATTAAGGAGAAAAAAACAGCCTTTAAAAAAATGTTTGCCATTACCAAAAAGAAACAACCCTTAAGTAAAAATAATAAAATCCTCATGTTGCATAGATAATGAAGATAGTACTAGTAACTTGTCAGCAGGCAAAAAGCAAGAACTTAAGGTTTAGAGCTCCAATCTTTCACTCATTTCTTATTGCTGGAATTTCATATTCTTGTTGGATAGCTGGGAGGTGACAGAAATGGTATTTTCTTGGACTTACCCTGCTCAGCCTTAGGAGTCAACCCACTCCTGACTGGTAGATCAGCAGTTTTTGTCTTCTTACCATATTACGGTGTAAGGTTTTTTGAGCATCTGTATAAATCATTGAAGTTTCAGTGGTCCCAATGTTGAGGTGTCTTCTGATCTTGATTTTCCTTATTCTCTTTATTGCCTTCCTCTCTAGGCTGTACTTGGGAAGATGGCCACTACTGAATTGTGGTCTATAACCCTGATACATACGCTGCCACTGGTCTACCTCCTTCCCCCACCTTGGTTGTCAGCACCCACCATCACTTCTTCCTTCACAGGAGGATTGCAATACTTTAGTCAATGCCCAAAGGCTCTCCACAAGTATTAAGATGGGAACCTTCACCTGGGATGCAGCCAGTATTGTCAGGCCTGATCTTCTCTCTCTGCTCCCTCTTTCTCTTCCTTACTCTCACTGTTCTGGTAATTCTTCTAGCAATTGCACAGATAACCAATACAATGTGGATAGTCTATAGTAGTTACCATATGCTGCTTATTTACTTCCTTGAATTGGAACTCCATCGTGACCTCTAACGTGTGCTGCCTCCACAGCTTTTCTCCTTTTACAGTAGTCTGTCCATCTCCAACACTGGGATGGTATTTCCTGGGGCAATTCTCTGTGGCAGGTTGGTGTACATCTTCCGGAATGTCATTCCTAATGATGAAAGCATCCATATCATTCACTTACACGGAAACATTTTACTGCTCCCAACATGCTCTTTGTGATGAACTTCTTGTCCCCTCCTGCAGCAGGAGCTGCCTTGCCATGTGAGGCCATCCAGGCCACAGCACCCAACACTACTCTCCATGGTACTGGTCTTGGTATCTGCAGCACTGGAGGGGGGGGGGGTGCTGAAATGGTGACTGTGGAAGGTGGTTGTGGATAGTGACTTGGGCAATGGTGACAATGGAGCTGCCCAGCCTCTCTGGGATCCGCCTTCCGTTCCTACTACCAATCCCCAAAAACTTAGCTACTAAAAGTCTGCTGATTATCAGAAGCCTTACCTAGAACATAAACAGCCAATTAACACATACTTTGTATGTTATGTGTATTACAGTGAAAAATACCATGAACCATGGGAAGTAAATTTTTACTGTGATAGGTAGATTACCCACTCACACAGAGATGATGAGCAATAAACAACATTTTAGGTAGCCTCATTCAGCTCCGAAGTTTACCAAATACCAATAGGAAGTGATAAGGAAATTATGACAGTAGCACAGTATGTTCTGTAGTTAACTTTATGCAGTTATTATTTAATTGTGCAATTTTACATTTGTTTACATTTGTCTTGACTGCAAATGATACTATGTGAGGTCTGTGTGTTAAGTTCTGATAAATTGAAAATTTTATTATAGATATGTGGTAATAAATGATTAAAATAGATAATTACTGCATATATTTAATACATTCAAGACACACACTGAACTTTTTCTTAATTTTTTTTTTGATATTTCTAGGCTCTTATTCAGTTTATCTATGAGGTTTTTTTTAGTTATGGCAAATCTCAAAAAAGTTAAAATAAAAATCTACTTATAAATGGACCTGTACAGTTCAGACCCATGTTGTTCAAGGGTCAAATGTATATTTCAAATTCACCATCGTGTTCATTTTTTAAAATGTGAGGTTGCCAAAGATATCTCCGCAGATGACCTGAGATGCTAGACATGGGATCAGGTCTGCAAGGACAGTGCTTATATTTGGTAGTGTTTGTTTCCTGTTAGATGTGAAAATATCTCACTTGGTTTAAAAAAATCTGCTAAGAGACTCAAAATAGTACTAAGGTGAAAAATAATAGCAAGGGAAATTAAAGAAAACGGTCTACCTCTACATATGGCAGTGGTTATTAAAAGTAGAACATAATGGTATTTCAGCTCCTATCAAAAATCTTTCTTAGACAAGATCAAGAATCTTATTTTAATAATGATCACTTGTTTATTGATTAACAGGAGACTTTATTAAAATTAAAAACTACTGTCCATATTTTGCTTCTATAAATGTACAAATTTGAAGTCTTAAGTCTCTCCAAGTGATCTGCAGCAGGAGCTCTTCACCAAAAATATATTTTCTACACAGAAGGAATTCACCATAATAACTTAGGTTCTTTAACAGATGTAACATATCAGTTTGACCTATGAACTGAATCTGACCAAGATTTGAAGCAAAACTCATGCTTACTAAACTCACAAAATGTATGTTATATTCACATTAACCACCTATCCAACTAAGTAACCTGTCAACAGACAAAAGTCCAAGTGTATCATGCCACTTGTATAGTCTACACTTGTATAATTATCATACTGCTTAATGTGAAATAAAAATCATGTTATCAATTATCAAATAATGAGAGAAAAATTAGAAAGTAATTGTCATTGTTATGTACATTATTATGTACAAAACCATAGAGGGTATACACCATCTTTAACATCAGGAATATCTGTATATTTCTAACCACTTGAATGTTCAGATAATAAGGTAATATAAAAAATTAATAAGCAGCCACTAGGAGAGGTCACTTAGTGTGGTACAAGCAAGGTTAAAATTGGAAATGAAAAATGTAGGTAATAAATAAATGCTTCAAATAGGTTTTGTTCATAACACAAACTTAAAATATTCTGGATAGGAAAGGTTAGAAATAATCAAATTTAGTTGATGTCATGAAGACCCTAAACTGTAAGTATATAAAATAACAAACAAAAAGAATATTAGGTAATATTCCAATATATATTTAGTTTTTGGCGGACATAACATCTTTATTTGTATGTGGTGCTGAGGATCAAACCCGGGCCGCACGCATGCCAGGCGAGCACGCTACCGCTTGAGCCACATCCCCAGCCCCTGATTCTTATTTTAATTGAAACCCAAAACAAATTAAACCTCAACAAGTTTAATAGATACTCTGTCACAGTATTACTGATTGGATTACATTCTATAGATAATGGCTACATTGATGGAAAAAGGGTTTAACAAAATGAGTTTATGAGAAATTATCAGTATCTTTTTTATTTGATCTTATAAATATTTTCCCACATTTTTAATGTTGGGATTTGTTGTTACACATTCATACATGCATACAATATAACAACATAATTTGGCCAATATCATTACCCAGTATTTCCCTTTTCCCTCCCCACTGCTCCTTTTCTCTGCATCCCTTTCCTCTATTGATCTCCCTTCCATTTTCATGAGACCCATCTACACATCTTTTTTTAAATTTATTTATTTATTCCAACTTGTTATACATGACAGCAGAATGCACAATTTTTCATGTCTCTGGTTGTACACAAATTAGAGTCACAACATTCATGTCTTCATACATATTCTTAGGGTAATGATGTCCTTCTCATTCCACCGTCTTTCTTACCCCCATACTTTCTCCCCCAATATATTATATATGACTTCTAAAATCTTTTCTTAGAAGTTGGGAAAAGAAGTAAAAAAAAAACTAATGAATTAATTTTTTAAATAGTTAAAGTTTAAATTTAAAATGAAAGTATGATAAGAAATAAATGATGCACATAAACAAGAAAAATATAATAATTTCATATTAATAATTTGATCTTTTTGTCTAAGGAAAAATATTAAATTTTATTCAGAATTTTCAGTGTACTCTGAGATTATTTTTTTAATTTGGAACAATTACTTACATGGTAACCTAAAAATTTTAAAATAAGCACACTCAGTCATCTGGATTCTGCTGCCAGGACCCTGCACATCCATCTGCAATGCCCCCTTTCTTCTGATCTCTCCAAGCTCCTCATCCCTTCACCCTTTGCCCAACTACAGCAATGTCTTCTGGGATTATATTGTCTTCTTTATTTACCAAAAGGGATCTAATGAAACATGACTAGACATGGTGTCTCATTAGATAGACATTAGATAGAAAATAAAACTGAAGATGAAAATAAAAGATACATTAAGGGGAGAAGGTACCTGAAATGTTAAGCTCCAGTTATGCAGCAAACAGCATGAACCAAAGGTCCACATCCTTCCTCCAACCATTAATCTGAGTGACTCTTAGCAGGTGGTTCAACCTCATTTCAGTGAGTGAAAAATTGGGAATTAAACTGTTTCACCTCCAAGAGCCAAAGCCTATTGGATCTATTGGTTCTAACAAAAAGTGAACTAAAAGGGATCAATTAAAGACCTACAAAAATTTACTGTGATTTTTCCCTTTTTTGAGCTTATATCAATTATTTGTTTTTTAACTATTTTTAATTTTAAAAAGAAATACCTACACGGGGCAAAAACATTGAATCCATAAAAATGGCCTCCTTTATAGACCATAGAGTCAGTTATCCTCTACAAATAGTAGGTTTTGGTGTTCTTCCACACATCTTTGAAGCTTTATGAAAAGTACTACCTACAAGATTATAAAACTTATTTTTATACTCTTTCATGCTAGTACACAAAGATTTAACTCATTCTTTCTAATATTAGTTTTCCAACATTTAATTCATTCTAAGTAATTCTTACATAGTAATTCAATTTTATGCAGCCGTAAAAAGTATTATCCCAGTGTATTAATGAAATATGTCATCGGTCTTATGATTTATTTTTGCCTTCAGCACAAATCAGGAAAAATTCCCCAAGCTTCCACAGTGAAGTACAAAATAACATAAAAGTGGCAACCACTAACAAATGATATTGAATATTTAATATTTTTTCAGTAGTTTGTGATAAAACCCCAGCCCCAAAATTATAAGTTTTTTAAAATTTATTTCTGTATCTTTAGTTATATTAGGTTTCCTCAAAATACATAATACTTATGTAAGTCCTCAAAAGAGCAAAAGTATTTCAGTAATTTGAAAAAATTAAAGTATTTGCTAAATGTTAATGAATCTAGGAAGTTACTAGGAAAATATTCTCAAGGGTTATAGAAAGGTTGGAAAGAAAAATTATGTAATTAAAGGTGCACTAAATAAGATTTGGATGTGAGGTGTCCTCCAAAAGCTCACGTGTGAGACAATGCAAGAAGGTTCAGAGGAGAAATGATTGCGTTGTGAGAATTTGACCCAATTGGTGAATTAATCCCCTGATAGGGATTAACTGGTTATTGAAGTGGTAGGGTGTGGCAGGAGAAGGTGGGAATTGGCCATGGCTTTGGGGTATATATTTGTATCTGGCAAGTGGATACCTCTCTGCTTCCTAATCAACATGTGAGCTGCTTGCTTCTGCCATACTCTTCTGCCATGATGCTCTGGCCTTATGTAGATTAAGATCTCTGAAACCATGAGCCCTCAATAAACTTTTCTTTCCCTAAAGTTGTTCTGGTCAGATCCTTTTGTCACAGCAGCAAAAATGCTGTCTAAAATAAGATTCAATAATGAAACTAGAGATCTTTAAGGCTGGCAGAGAAAGACAAATACCACATGATCTCACTCATGTGGGATCTTAAAAAGTTGATCTTATTTGTAGGAACTGAGAGCTGAATGGTGGTTCCTAGAGGCTGGGGAGAGTGGAGGTAGTAGGAGAAGACCTTCAATAAGAAGTAAGTTGTAGTTTGATAGAAGAGGTTCTGGAGTGCTACTGTACAATAGGGTAACTATAGATAACAGTAATGCACTGTGCATTTCAAAAAGTTAGAAGAAAGAATTTTTAAGGTTTTCATTAGAAAGAAATAAAAAAAAATGTTTTAGGGAGATACATATGTTTAACCTGATTTAAACACTGCACAATGCATGCATGTATCAAAACATAAGTTTACTCCATTAATATGTACAAATTTAATGTTTGTGTGATTCAGTTTAAAATAAATTTAATTAAAAATAGATAAATAAAATTCAAAATCCCAAGGGTATTTGGTTATTATTTACTCCTTCAGTCAGATTTGTATGTGCATTTAGCCAAAGGTGCACATTTAATGTTGATTCTAATAGTGCAGGTATCAGTTACATGCAGTACTGAGTCTTGGCAGTGGATTAAGGTCTACATGTAACTCATAAGAATCAAATGCATATAAAATTATGATGTATATCAAAAAAAATTAAAACCTAAGGCAAGAATTCATGTAAATTTGAAATGATTCTAAGTGAAATCCTTTTTATAGCAAATTAAATTGTACTTCTGAAATTGATCAGGATTTATGATGCACCTATGCTATGCACTGTTACACATCTCATTTAATTCCATCAAAAGATATATAAAGGGGTTTTTGTTATTGATATTCATGTTTTGCTATATTTGTTATTGTTATTATTATTCAATGGTTGCCTTAGTGCCTAGTACTCTATAAGTATATATCAAAGAAAAAACATGAATACACACATGCATTACTGTTTTGAAAATGAAGAAACAGGCTGAAAGTGATTAAACCAAGGAAAATATTAGCAATTACAGGTTTAAAAAAATAATAGGACCCTATCTCTTCTTCAGCATAATTTTCAGAGAATACCATACTTTTCATAATATTTACCCTCTTCATAATGTTCACATTCATTTACAACATTATATTCATTTCTGCTGCTTTTAATATGGTCCATGTTCTCAAAATCATTCAGCAAACACATTAAGTCAACCAAAAATTCAAGAATTTTACCAGTATTTGTTAAAGACTCAAAGATGACACTCTAGATAAGGTTGAAAAAAATCCACAAATAAACATGAAAAATCTACAATAAAGTTTAAATAAATTTTCAAGTATTTACTAGCTTGATGTCCACACATAAAGACAATGGAAGCAAGCTCTCTGTGAACTACATTAACAAGATAAATTATGGAAGACATTCTGTTACTAGGAATGTTAAGTTCAGAACATAATAAAGACAAGACATAAATAGAAAATCAGAAATGTAATTTTAAACATTTAGATTCATATCCCCAATGTAAGCAATGATCAAGTGAAATCATTAATAGTCAAGACTGATTAAATTAGGAAATAAAAATAAATAACATAATCAAGAAAAATACTTTCCCAAATGGTATGATTAAATCAAGAAAAATAAAGCTTTACTGAAAAGATATAATTACAAAAGTCTAAATTAATATTGAAAATTTGTTTTTGTTTTGAGTAATGTTATCAATATTGGTCATTATGTAATATAAAGGTAGCAAGGCATAATAATGGTTAAAAAATGTTCAATGTATATTTTGTTGTAAGGTATTATACTTTGATTACTCACACAACACAGCAATGGAGGAATTATTATTCCCAGATCACAAATGAGGTAACTGAGTTGAGCTATAATCATGAAAGCAGGATTCTAGTGCAAGCCCTTTCAGTTATGAGCTCTGTGGCCCAGGGGAAATCACAACCACTCTGAGCCTCAGTAACTTCACCTATAATATAGAGATGATATTTGCCCTGCTGACCCTTCACAGTTGTTTTGGGATGGCAATTAGATAACATAAAACCTCCATGAACTGAAAAGTACTTCAGAAATAAAGGAGTTTTTATTACAGTTTCAAAAGTCATGCTGACAGAACTAACATGAGCAGCAGCAGAGTGGATGAGAGCTCAGCCCTTGGTCCACACTAAGTGTGCATCTTGGTAATGTCACTGTCTACTTATATAAGCAAAGGAGAGTTGCTCCAACTCTCTTTATACCTCAGTTTCCATGTTGGTAAAACAGGAATAATGATAGTGCCTATTACACGGAATCACTGTATTAAATGAGGCAACACATAAATAAATCTTAGAACATACTGGCTGTTATGGTTTAGATACAAAGTGTCCCTCAAAAGGTTATGTATGAGACAATGCAAGAACCTTGAGAGGTGAATGACAGCCTTAACCCAATCAGTGAATTAGTGAATAAATCCCCCTGATGAGGATTAACTGAGTGGTAACTGAAGGCAGGTAGGGTGTGGCTGGAGGAGATGGGTCATTGGGGCATGCTTTTGAGGAATATATTTTGTATCTGGTGAGTAGAGTCTCTCTCCTCATGATCATCATGTGAGCCACTGCCCTCACCACACTCTTCTGTCATGATGTTCTGCCTCACCTTAAGCTTTGGCTGTCTATGGACTAAGACCTCTCAGTTGAGCCCCCAAATAAAGTTTTCATCTAATTGTTCTTGTCTGATATTTTGGTCACAGCAGCAAAAAGCTGACTAAAACCCTGACCATATTATCTTTGTTCTATACAAATAACTAGATTCTGTATATCACCAAGTTTCACAGGTGATTAAATAATTTGTGTATTTAATTTTGTTCATATCAACAAACATTTATTGAAAATAAACACTTTAAAAAATTCTACACTCGACACTTTAGGAGATACAAAGATGAATAAGATAGAATCTCTGCACTCTGAGGACTCATAGCCTGCTGAGAGAAACAGCATGTAACTAATAATAAAAGACAGGGTATGATATATGGGAGTCTCAAAAATCCCTACTATATTTCTGATAGAAAACCAATATTTTCTTGTGTTCAGTTATTTGAGTTGGCCCAGCCCCTTAGTCTACAATAACTGAAGGATAATATATATGAAATTATATTCACAATTGATAAGCACAATAAAAATTCATTTTCATGTTTTGGATCCTGTGTTACTATATGAAATTAAGATGTAGCTTTGCTATTGAGAGTTGTGGTCACTGGGCTGCTCTCTGGCAATTAATGTAGCTGGCCCCTGGACTTGGAATTGTTTTTTTACAGACTGCGGATATACATGTACTGATCTTTTCATGTTTTCTTATTACTATTGCTACACATATTAAAGAAAGGTGCCTAGGCTTGGAAATCATTCTTTAAGCATGGAACCAATCAAAGGTCAAAGACATGTAAAGAGATTAAACCTGAAACCTCATCTCTCTAGTTTGCTACTATGTAATCAATCTGTTGAATTCCCACCATACTTAGAGGGTTGCTCTTTCTCATTTTCCTGTGCAAGGTCAACAAGTATTTACTCTAGATCCATGAAGCTCAGATTGTATACTAAGCTCTTCATCAAAAATTCAATAAAATCATCAATAGTACCACTTAAATACCATCCCATTTACACAGTAAAACTAACTCTTTTTATCTTTGTTGGAATACTTCATCAGTAGCTTCTATTTGGAACAAAATTTAAGCAGCTTGCCTAGACTTTTGCAATAACTTCTTAATTGGTCTCAGTCCTGCAGTCTCTTAGTTTCAAATCTATTCTGGAAAAATTCTTATAGGGCTCATCGGTTGTCAAAGTACTTCCATTATGTTATCATTCAGTTACCAAGGGGCTGAAGTCAGGCTCAACTAAATGAAAGCAAGAAAATATTTATTCATACCTGAAATATAGTAGAAATTTCTCTCTGATCCTCCCATATATCATACTCTGACTTTATCATTACTCATGTGTTCATTTCTCTTGGGAGACTATGAGTCTTGGGAGTGCAAAAATTCTGTCCTGTTCATCTTTGCATTCTCCTAATGTGCAAGTATATTACAGTGTGCAGGTATATTACAACACAGATCAGCAACTTTCAGTGGTTCCTGATTACTAGTTTACTGAAAAAAAAATCTAACTCCACAACGTCTCTCATGTACTTAAATTTCAATCTTATCTCCTAATATTCTCCCAAATATAGCCTATGCTTAAGTTAATACCAAACCAGAGAGAAAAAGAGAAAGAAACAATTTGGTTTCCTCTCTACTTTATATTACTAAGCTGTGAGTAAAGTCTGGTCCAAAAGTTATTTACTTATAATATATATTAATATTTAATATAATGTAATATTTAATGTATTTAATATTGTCCATGGACTTAGAATTATTTTTCCAAGGGAACAAATAGATATATGTGCTGATCCTTTCACACTCTAATTATTATTGCTGCTCAGATGAAAGGTTCCTATGCTTGGGAATCAGATAAAAGTATTAAATCAATCAAAGATTAAAGACATGTAGAGATATTAAACATGAAGCCTTATTTTATATATGTGTGTATATACATATGCATATGTATAAATAAGGTTAATATTCCCGATTCTGGAATAAGTAAACTGTTTTCTATACCCTAAGGCTATTCTGCAATATCCTACATGCAAGTTTTTATTATTATCAAACTAGAATGGTAAGTTTCTTCTCAGATCACTGCTTCTCAATGTTCATCTTAAATAATCTCTCTTACATGAAGCTTTTCCTGATTTATTGCATCTATAAGCAGTTCCGTGACATTTTGCTTATATCTCTATTTTAATACTTACTAGTCTACCTTATTTAGGCATCTGTATGCCTTTTATACCTACTAAAAGTATAATTAATTTAAAAGCAGAACTGTCCAAACCATTTCAAGAAATTATCTGATCTACTAAGGCTATATATATAGATAGGTAGTTCATTTTTTTTTATCAGGCATTACACTATTCTGATCTATTTAGTTCCTAGGGCTGTTCCTATAATTCCAAATTGGAGTTAGTTAGCAGTGCCTTTACATAATTAACATACCACGTTAAGATCTTTACCTGTCAAAAGATATTGGTCAACACACAGACGAAACTGATGTGTTTTGCTT
The DNA here is from genome assembly GCF_021218885.2 of Marmota monax. NCBI lineage: Eukaryota > Metazoa > Chordata > Mammalia > Rodentia > Sciuridae > Marmota > Marmota monax. The sequence goes on along the minus strand of NW_026694256.1, from coordinate 1,518,058 downwards.
CTAAAGTAAACCTGTTAACAACACTAAATGCCAGAAAGCCTACTTGGTTTCACTGGGTCACTTAAAGTTGGAAGTTTCTAATTATGAGCACAGCAGCATATAGTAACTTACTTATATGCACTGTTGTTGCCCTAAATAGAGAAATAATGGTAATAGGCAGGGTGAAATGAACTGTGCCAGTATCATAGAAAACAGTACTCTTGCGCACTTCTATTGGATGAGGAGGGGGCACTCACGGTCCCTTGCACAAGTATCAGAAATGTTGTTCCTGGAATACCCCATCCAGTAGTGCTGCACTGCCTGAGGAAAAAGGGAGCTTACTTAATCGAAGTTGATTCTGACTCACATTCCTCATTCATGGCCACAGGAAAGAAGGCACCTGAAGCGAAAGAGTGGCTGTCCACACACTTCTTACACCAGCTCCTAATGAAACTGACCTCCCTGATGCTCTGATTTCTTTATCACACCAAGTCACCATACACCTGTATACCTCCAACCTAGAGACAACCAGGAAATAACACTGATGTTTTGAGGTATTCTGATGGAATACTTTTATTGTATGCATGATGGAAGTATACAATAAAAATTTACAAACCTACTTCAAAGGAATATAATTTTTTAAAGTTCATAAATATATCTATAACCTCCACAAATAAAAACAAAATCTACCCATCTTTATATTATTGCAACAATTTTCTTCATTATTCCCCTTCTCCCTCTTTACCACCTCTCCTGCAAAGTGTCAAAAGCCTTTAGTATCAGTAGTGATGGGTCTTTGAATCCTCATTCCTGTACAGATATATTTGTCTGCTCAGGAACTTTTCTTATCAAATGAATTATGAAAATTTTAAATTATATTTTAAGAACATGCTATATATTGTATGTTTATAAACCCAGGAAAAGGTTTCCAATGTTTGTAAAAGAGGATAGCATAATAAAAGAGAGGACCTATATATGGTAAGCTGCATCTAAATCTAGTTCAAAACTTATTGTGACTGCAGGAGCTGGGACTGGAGAAGTGTACTGACTCACATTAGGCAAATTAAAGTTTTCTAGGAACTCATGGGGGGAAAAAATTCTAACATTTTTCTAACATCTTAAATTGCAATGTCATTTCTATACACTCCTACTTCCCTTCTAGTCTAAATATGTTAATTTTGATTTTTGAGTACAACTGAGAAATGTATAATATCAATCTAGTCAGATGTTTCTTAAAAACATAGCAGAGTCAGGTACAATGGCCTGTGCCTATAATACCCTGTAATCCCAGTGTCTCAGTAGGGTGAGGCAGGAGAATCATAAATTAAAATCCACCCTCCAAATTAGCAAGAACCTAAGCAACTTAGTGATCCCCTGCCTCTAAATAAAATATTAAAAAAGGGCTGGGGATGTGACTCAGTGGTTATGCACCCTAGGTTCAATCCCAGTACCAAAACATAAACAACAACAACAACAAAATTATGGCAGATAATTGATCAGTTTCAGGCCTAAATTTGGTGATGTATTCAACCATTTGCAGAAAGAACAGCTCCTCTGGCTCCTCCAAAATCTTTCCCTAAATTAAAGAATGCATGCTTAAACCTCCTTTTCAAAAGAAAGCAGAGAAAACTTAAACTCAGAAGATCTCATAGTCAAGAAATGAGGATGATTTAAAGATTTAGGTGATTTAATAAAAAGTAAGACCATTTATTCTGCCTTGTTCTGTCCCATTAAAGCAACCTTGGTCAAATCATTAAATTTAATGCTTAGTTCTACTTCTGTAGAGATTATAATATTTGCTACAGAGATTAAAATCAGAGTACATAAATAAAATATGAAAAGTCATTTTTAAGTTGTAAGGAGTTATACAAATGAAAAAAAAATCCCTCACTGAAACTTGCAGTTCTCATTTGTCATTCCTCCTTTGATTTTTTGTTTCAGCTCTAAAATAATTATAATTGATGATAAATTTGATTTTTCCCTTCTTTTGCTTCTGAAAGCACTCTTCTGGATGCTTCATTTCTGAAATAAAACATGTTAAAAGTGAGTTGCAAATAAGCATTGTTCATTCCTTTTTTCTTTTCACTTACAAAATTTTGCTTCCTTTAAGCATTTGCTTCATATCCTGAATTGTAAAGTTATTTCAGTTTGGACTCTAATCTATACAATGAAACCTACATGACTGCCTTCATCCATAACTCTAAGATATGACCTAGATGAATATCACTGGTGTTTTCCTCAGTAAACTCAACACACCACACAATGTAACTAAGACTAGTGTTATGGTTTAGATATGAAGTCTCCCCCAAAAGCTCATATGTGAGACAATGCAAGAATTTTTAAAGGTGAAATGAGTGATTTATAAAATCTTTCACCTAATCAGCACATTAATCCACTTGAATGGATTAACTAGGTGGTAAATGTAGCCAGGGAGGGTTTGGTTGGAAGAGTTGGGTAACTTGGGTATGCCTTTGGGATTTATAGTTTTTCCCTTGTGAGCAAGAGCACTGTCTCTCTTTTTTTCTCTCTCTTCTTTTCTGATGGTCATGGCCTAAGCTGCTTTCTTCTGCCACTCTTTCACCATGATGTTCTGCCTCTCCTTGTACCCAAAGCAATAAAGTTGGCCATCTATGGATTGAGATCTCCCAAAAACATTATCTCCAAAATAAATTTTTACTCCTCTGAAATTGTTCTTGTCAGATCTTTTGAAAGTAGCATGAAAATGCTGACTAAAACGTAAGTTTGGGGAGAATTGATATAATCAAATTGTACTTTATTTGCACATGCTCATAACTACTTGGCGAGTGATAAAAACATCATAACCATAAACCCCAAAATGGATTCATGAGTCTACAATTTATTAATTTATGTGATCTTAAACAGGATATCTATCTCTCAAATTTTGTATTTCTACTCTGTAGAACTGGGAAAATAATATTTTTCACATAATCACAGTGCTTTGTAGGAGGATATTTGTGAAAATATATTATTAGCTATAAATTATAAAATATTATAAATTATTATAAATTATAAAATATATTATTAGCTATAAATAAATTCTAGTCAATACATAGAAAGTATTGTTGGTACTGTAACAATAATAATTACTGATATTATTTTTAAAAAAAACAAAGCTTTTTTGAGGCTGCATGTCTATGTACCTGGAGTTCTGGCTTCAAAGTGTGACCCTGAAATCCCCATTAGGTCAACACTAGAACCAGGACCTTGAATGACGATTAAGTCACAAACTGAGGGGCAAATACCAGCATGACTATCAGGCAAGCAGCTAAAGTTAGATGGTCAAATCCAAACAGGACAAAATGAGGAAGGCACAACCAAGATTCACGATCAATTACTTTTCAAACTAAGGAAGATGAGATTTTTATTGAAGTTGATGGCAACTAAAGTGAACAGAAAGAAACAAAGATGGAAGAATTTCTTAAACTAGAAATCCTGGAGCTTATGCTAGCTATTTATGAGACCCTGCTACTGGCCTGGCATCCTGGGGATAGCATATAGGGAATGGCATATTGAGAATATCAGACCCCAGAATCAAAGACTTTTCAAGTTATTGACTTAGCTAGCTTAGGTTATCCAAGTTGGAATCAGGAAGTTGAGATGCAGAAATGTCTGGTTCAGAGACAAACCACTGTGTAGACCATTTGATCCTAAATTATTTTAAATTAGAGTTGAGCATTTTAATTGGATAATATTTTTAAATATAATAACATATAGGCATATTAGGCCCCAGTTGACATTGTGATACTATTTACTTTTGTTCTAGCTTGTTCATAGATGGCATATACGAATCCCATTCTCTTATATGCTTATAGTATTTCTAGTGGTTGAATAAGAATCAGTAGAAGTATTGTTATTTATAAGAAGAAAATACATACTGTTTATTTTACTGTAGCATGAAATAAGAAAAAAAAACAATAAAGCTAAAAATCCTATAACTGTTACCTCTAATTTTACCACCAGGATATTTACGTATCTTATTATCAATATTACTATTACTGGGCTGGTGGTATAATGTATACTTATTTATTTATTTACTTATTTTTATGTGGTGGGGAGGATTGAACCCAGTGCCTCAAGCATGCCAGGCAAGTTCTCTACCACTGAGCCACAACCCCAGCCCCCAAAAAGATTAGTAATCCTCTCACTAAAAAATATTAATATGGAATTATTACTATTAACAGTGTTATTAAGAATAAATACAGTTATCCTCTACAGAATACATATATGCATGCATATGCCTTTAATGTGCATGGTATTAATAAAATTTAAATCAATAAAGGGTTCCTATTATTTTTAATATAAAATTTCTAGTTTTTAAGTTTTTAAAACTTTAGCGCTGTCACAATTTTAAAAGATTTTTAAAATGTTAATTGAATAGTAACGCAGGAAAGTAAGCTAGCTATAAATATTAAGGAAAATTTTACTTTATAAACATATCTATATAAACTGATAACAGACAGTTAACTGGTTATTTGAACTGTATTTTCATCATTGTTGTCCTTGTGCATTTAGGCTTCTGTAACAAAAGTAGCATAAACTTACTATCAGGATACTTGGTGCTTAAATAACAAATGTTTATTACTGACAGTTCTGAAAGCTGGGCAGTCCAGGATCCAGATACTGGTAAATTTGGTATCTACAGAAGAGATGCCTCCTAGTTTGTACATAGTACATTTTGTGTGTCCTTAGGTGGTGGAAGGAATGAGGGAGTTCTCTGTATTTCTCATAAAGACACCAGTCCCTTCCTGAGGCTTCCATTCCTCTGGCCTAATTACTTCCCAAAAACCTGACCTCCTAATACCATGGCATGGGGTTTAGGATTTTGGCATATGAATCCATAGAGAGACACAAGCATTCAGTCCATTATAACTGAATTATTTATTTTTTATAAAATACATATTGGATAAAAATCAGATTATTATATTTTTATTTTTTAATTATTTTTATTTTGTAATGCGAATGAATCAAAGGAAAATGGAGATAAAGCAGCCGTCAAGTTACACCTGCAAACCATCTAACCCATCTATCTCCAGACTTTTCAGTTATGTAAGTAGAAAAAAAAAATGCTCTCTCTCACCTTTAAATCAGTCTGAGTTAGCTCTTTTGTTATTGTACCTCAACAAATTAATGGACAGGAAAACTCAAGGAATTCCTAAGGTCATGGAGACTTCATTGATGTCCCTGATGCTTTCTCTTTCAACTCCCATAGACTGTTTATGTGACAACTTATATCATAGAATATAATGAATTACCTAATTCCTTTTTCCACTGAAAGACTGTTAAGCTCATCAAGCACGGATTCCATATCCTATTCTTCTCATATATCTTTATCTTGAGTATATTAAGTACCAAAAACTGTTTCCCAATTACTAATTAATACACAGATGGAGGTAAATGCTCATTTACTAAAAGGATGAGAATTATATATCTCTGTTTATATAATTCCAGATCTCCAAATGTACCAAATCTCCTCTGATGATTTCATGTTTGTTAACCAACTTGACAACAAGTAAAAGTTGCAGTTTTATGTGGTTCCTTCTGAATCCACATCCTTAGACAGGGCATCCAGGAAATGTGACAGTACCCCAGCAGCCCAGCCAGAAATGCCTGACAGGTGCTGCCCCACTCTGCCCAGTCAGAGACCCTAAAAAGAAACAAGTACCTGAAGTGCATGGAGTGTCAGCGAAGCCCCAGGGTGCAGACACAGGGCCCACAGGAACCATAGCTGACTAATGCTGATGAGGTCAGGAAACCTCAACTTCAAACATCAGACTAAAACAGTAGAAAACCTTTTATTAAGAGTACGGAGTCAAAAGGTAGTCAAACTCAATGAAATGAAATTAATTCAAGTACTACCTCTGAATTTTAAAAAATTCATTTTCATTTTTTTTTACCAGAATCAGTATGCCTTTTTTTTCCATCCGTGCCTAACCCACATAGAGAGACAAAGAATTGTTTGTGATTTATTAATGAAGGGACACAGGAAAAGCACAGAAGGGAGCCATACATAGTCATGGTGTGCTTGCTCACCCGCACAGAGCTATTCGTTTTGGTGGCTGCTTTCTCCTCTTTGCTGTCAAAAAAGATTTAAATGTCTAAAGAGCACATCCTAAACGTTCTTTCTTTATATCATGCCTGAATTTCTGGAGTGTAAACAAAACATATCATCCATCTTCCCCCCGACTCCCAGGAAATAAGAAATATCCTTGATAAGATGATAACCCCTCAAACTATAAGACATAATGGAGAAAACAGTTGTGGATGCCTACTATATTCCTCTCCCCAACCCCATAGACATAGTTGCTTTGAAAACATTCTCTCTGTCTTCAGGGATTTCACTCTATTGGGAATGCCTCTCCTTGGAATAAGGGGCTCACAGCATGCAAACTTTCCCCCACTTGATCCCTTCCTACTCCCAACACATCATACTTAAAATCACAAATCAAACCAAATGAGTTAATTTTAAATCATATTTATAGTGGATCAATCTTTAAAGTAATATTCTCTTTTACCTGAAGACTGGTAAAGAGGAAACCATCACCCTGGCTCAGCCTGGTCTCTTTTTGCATCTGTTAGTCTAGTAGTATCTTTCTAGTACTGTTTGAAGGAGATATTAACTGGTAGACACGTACACTGGATTAAATGTTATTGATGTCCAGGGAAGATCTGGTCAATGTTTTCCCAAAGAACACTCTACAAATATTTCCACATGAATGAAAACACAAGCCCAATGGAATCTTTAGATATGCAACTTAATATGTTCCACCAGAAGAATCTGAAGGGCATTAAGTAAGGTCAGCTGCAGCTCACCTGTGAACACAATTGCCTCTGGCACCATAGACAGAAGAGGCAAACGTTTTGCTTTAGGAGGACAAAGTGGGTTTTCTTTCATTATTGTCGTTGGACTGATAGACACTTTCCAAAAGCCACTATAAAGAAGGGAAGAAAGTCCTATTGAAGAGATGAAAGAAAAACAAGGCTAGTATTTATGAAGCCTCAATATTTAAAGACATTTACTAAAATGTGATGCGTAATTACTTAAATCCAATATTCAGTAAATTCAAAAGTTCTGATCTAATTTTGGAGCAAAGAAGAAGAAGGAGGAGGAGGAGGAGGAGAAGAAAAACCAAAATGTCCAGTTCTCTTTCCCAATATTTCAGAGTGATAATGATATGAAGGCAAAATAATTTATTATTAATATTTTATGTGTCATTAATCCTGATTTCCTGTTTTGTGGGAGAGGTATTAAATTTTGAGCATCTGAGTCATGCCTCTTTTTCTCCTAAGAGTTTATGAGGTAGCATTTATTTTTGAAAAACTACAGGCCATTCTAACTGCTAATACAAAAAAAAAAATTTCTCCAAGATAAATACAAAACAAAACAATAACAACAACAAACTTTCCCTTCCCTTAAAGCTACAAAGAAAAACAAATATTTGTCAGGCATTACAAAACACAAGTGACACCAGCTCAATGGGCAGTGGGTTCTATAGCTCATGTAGGTTAATAGGATGTATAGGTTTTATTTATTGCATGCATCCACATAGCAAGGTGGTGCCCCATTGGCAGAGCAGCAAGGAAATCAGAGGATGAATAGCATGTGTGTATGTACTCCCAGCTAGAAATCAATATATTTATAAACTATGTTGCAATTTCTCATTGCACCTGCCAGGAAATATCTTTTATCCTGTAAATCCATTTAAATGAGGTCTGTACCACTTTCAGACAAGCAGCTGTAGTCAGATCAGCACACTCTGATTTGAAGTTCTCTCTCTCTCTCTCTCTCTCTCTCTCTCTCTCTCTCTTTAACAATAAATGTGGTTAGGAAGTTCCTCCTACCATTTATATTAAGCATAGAACATGCAGTCCTTTTATTTTAATTATCACCAACTTAAACTAAATCAATACTGTACTCCTGCCTCAAGAGAATTTTTTTTTTTGAGTCAGGGGGAGTACAAGGGATTGAACTCAGGGGCATTTCAACCACTGAGCCCTATTTTCTATTTTATTTATAGACACCTCCCTTTTTCTGAGGCTGGCTTCAAACTCATGATCCACCTGCCTCAGCGTCCCGAGCTGCTAGGATTACAGGCATGCACCACCAAGCCAGACCTCACAATTATTTATACTAACCAAGAAGGCATATCACAACTAGAACTTTAAAGACCTTTGCTATGTCCTATGAAAATAACTCTTAAACTTTGAAAAACCTATAATTCTAAAAAAAAAAAAAAAAAAAAAAAAATCTCATTTGACCATCAGGAAATTGGTGGCTATCCTCTCTACTTTAACATGAAGAAGACAAAATGAAATGACTAACAAATTTTTTTGTTTAAACATAAACATTGAGATTATTGTTTTTTTTTTTATTGAGGAACTTGGATTTCATGGAAAGTTATTAGATGAAGACGATAACTGTTTCTGCTGAATCAATTTTTACAAAGGGATAAATATTTTTAAAATCATATTCTTGAAGATACTGTAGAGTTGATGAAAAAAAAAAGGACTAGATAAGCTAAAATCTCAGCCACAGAAAACCAATTATCTGCCATTTTCTTCCCTGAAGATATTTGCCAAGATTAGCATAAGCAAAGAATTAGGCTTTACATCAATGCAAGGAAGGATTCTTCCAGGGGAAAAAAAAATCAGCTAAGCTTTGGAGAATGTTATTTTTACAGCTTTATTTGGTAAAACTGCTGAAATGGTCAAAATTATGCAAAAATAAATAGAGACTCTGACAGCTATAAATTACCTAAAAACAAAACAAAACAATGCTCCAGCCAGAAGGCTTCATTGGTGAATCTTACCAATGAAAAATAATAATAAAAGTGGAAGTAAATTTATACTAACTCTTTCAGTATTTATACTAAACACTTTCTAATGTGTTTTATGAGGCCAGCATAACTCTAATACCAAAATTTGAAAACAGCATTACAAAAAAGAATTACAGACTACCATAGCTCCTGAACATCAATACAAAAGTCCTCAGCAAAATGTTAACAAACAGAATCCATTGATATATAAAAAAAATAATTTATTATGACCTAGAATACATTATTACCTGGTGGTTTATTCCAAACATACAACCTGAGTATAGAATTAAGAAAATCCATCAATATAAATTCACAACATTAATGGAATAAATGAAAAACTCATATGACCTTTTTGAAAGGACACAAAACAAAGATTTGATAAAAATTCAAGAACTAAAATATTTTACTGAACTAATTATAAAAATTAGTTTGATAGAATATTTATAAGCTAAAAGAGTACTTAGGAACTGAGTCCAGTAATTACACATCTGTGAATCCTACCAACTCAGGAGGAGGCTGAGAGAGGAGGTTTACAAGTCAGGCTAGCCTCAGCAATTTAGTGAGAACCCTGTCTCAAAATAATAATAATAATAATAATAATAATAATAATAATAATAATAATATTAATAGCTACCAAGCAGTTTCTTAGCAAAGTGTCGGTGGGTTCAATCCCTGGCACCAAAATAAATAATTAAATACTAAGTGTGATATAAATACCTATCTCCTGAGTTCAGGAGCAAGAAAAACTGTCATGATGGTAGAATGAATCAGACATAACTTTCCTATGTTCATATATGAACACACAACCAGAGAAAACTCCACATCATGTTCCACCAGAAGAGTTGGAAATTATACTCCATGTATGAATGATACGTCAAAATACATTTTACGATCATGTATAACTTAAAACAACAAAAACAAAAACCAACTGTCACTAATTCCATTCAACGTTTACTGGAAGTATCAGAGCAATAAGACAAGGAAAAAAAATATGGAAAAACTAGGAAGAAGACAAGTATCTTTAATCCCAAGTGAAATGATTGCACATACAAAATTCAAAGGAAACAAACAATGGGAGTTAATAAGTGGATTTAGAGAGGCCTCTTGTATTAGGGTTCTTCAGAGGAACAGAACCAGTAGAATATATATAATGACTAGTGGGTATTTATTAGATTGGTTTACACTGTCACAGGCTGAACAGTCCCACAAAGGCTGTCTGAAGGTTGGAAAGTCAAGGACAGTGATGACTTCTCAAAGAAGCTAGAACCTCAGAACAAGAGAGACCAATGATAGAGCCCCAGAACAAGACTGAAGGCTTGAAAGTCTCCTGAAGAAGTTCTGGGTTAATTCCACATTCTGACCGAAGAATCTGAAGTTTGCTGTTTGCAAGTGACAGCAGCCAAAATGAAACAAAACAACAGCAAAAAAACCTCTGTTTAAGAAGAGTACAACATGTCTACACAACCCACACAAGCTTCCCCCTCCCACTTTTTCATTTTGTCTAGACCCGCAGCTTGTAGGGTTGCCACCCATGGGTGTTCCTCACTCAGTTCACTGACTTACATATCGGACTTCTCTGGAAACACCCTTACAGAAACACCCACAAGTACACTTTACCAACTTCCTAGGCATCCCTTAATCCAGTCAAATTGACAGTCAAAATTAACCATCAACCACTTTATACAAATCAAGAACTAAAAAGAAATCATTATTTCTATAGAGTGGTAACAAATGTTTGGATAAAATTTTAAAACGACATTTATAATTGTAGTAAAAGTATCTAATGAATAAATCTAGATAAACCTAGAAATAAATCTCACAAAAGTGTATCGAAATTGTACTTAGTAAACTCCAAACAATATGGAGAAAATTATTTAAAAGGCTAGGTAAATTAAGAGATCTGTCATCTTGATGGATAGGAAAACTAAATAAAGATGCCAGCTTTCCTCAAATACAGCTACAGGTTCAATGTAATCTCAAGCTCAATCAAAATTCTGGCAGGGTTTGTTCCTAAGGAAACTGAGAAGCTGATTTGTAAATTTATATGAAAATATATTAAAGAACCTTGCCAAGACTTTCTTGAATAATAAGGACAATGTTAGAAAACTTAAACTACCAAGTTTCAAGAATTATGGTAAATTACTGTAAAGCTAATTAGGACAATGTGGAATTGGCACTTAAACAGATAGATCATTATGATTTATTACAGATATGATGCTAACATAAACAAAACTGTCTTTTTAATAATGTTTGTGACATTGTATACCCATGTTCAAACAATGATTGTTGATCTGTATCACATGCCATACATGAAAACAAATTCTAGATTACTAGTGGACTTGAATGTGAAAGAATAAACAATAGAGCTTTGAAAATTACAGTAGAATATTTTCAATACCTTGGAGAGGGTAGATTTATTACACAATTCACAAATGACTTTAACTATTGAAAATATATAGGCTTCATTAAAATAAATAACTTCTGTTTATCAAAAGATGCTTAGTAAAGGGCAAAAATATAACCTACAAAGTAGAAGACAGTCACAAAGCCTATAAGTGACAAAGGGCTTATAAGCAGAATATATGAAAAGAAGACATCAAAAGTTAGCTATAAATAAGGATATCCAAATCATAAATAAAAATATTAAGGGTGTTCAGTATTATCATTCATCTGTGAAATGAAATTTAAAATTTAAGAAAACCATAAACACACACACCCAATTAAAACAGCTAAATTTTTAAAAACTTGATCATACTAAACTTTATCCCAAACCTAAAGCAATTACAATTTTTTACACACTGATACTTGTTTTGTAATTGAGTATAATTTGTATAAATACATTTTGGAAAATTCTTGATAGTACCTACGAAAGACAATCACTTGCCTAATGCATAACACAGCCAATTCACCTTTAAATATATATACAAAAGAAATGAATGCATACATCCATCAAGAAACATGCACAAAAAATGTACATAGCAGCATTATTCATAAGACTCACAAACTCATAACAAACCAAATGTCCATTGACAAAAGAATTTTTTAAAAATTGCATATAATGGAAAACTATACAGTGATAAAGTAATAAAAGTAATGAATTATTGATAGACTTCATCTTGGGCAATAGAAGCCACATCTAGAAGTATATGTGCTGTTTTGAAAATAGAGAAGCAAATTGATTAAAAAGGTGCCAAGTAAAAACTTCTTGAATTCTGGATATATTTTGTTTCTTTACCTCACAGTTGAGCACATGGATATATGAACATACATCAAAACTGATACATAGATTCAAAGAACAGTGTATTAAAATGCTTTGAAAGGATGTGGGGGGGGGGGAGCACACTCTTACATTGCTGGTGGGACTGCAAATTGGTACAACCAATTTCTTAGAAAACTTGGAATGGAACCACCATTTGACCCAGTTATCCCACTCCTCTATTTATAACCAAAGGACTTTAAAATAGCATACTACAATGATGCAACCACATCAGTGCTCATAGCACCACAATTCACAATTCACCACAATTCACCATAGGATCAATCTAGGTGTCCTTCAATAGATGGATGGATAAAGAAACTGTGGTATATACACAAAGTGGGATATTACTCAGCATTAAAAGAGAATAAAATCATGGCATTTACAGGTAAATGGATGGAGTTGCATAATATCATTGCTAAGTAAGCCAATCCCACAAAAACAAAGGCCGAATGTTTTCTCTGATAAGTGGATGCTGATCCATAATGGGGATTGGGGGGAGGGCATGGAAGGAAAGGAGAAATTTTAGATAGGGCAAAGGGGTGGGCAGGGAAGAGAGGAGGCAAAGAGGTAGGAAATATGGTGAAATGAGATGGACATCATTACCCTAGGTACATGTATGAAGACATATTGGTGTGAGTCTACTTTCTGTATAACTAGAGAAATGAAAAATTGTGCTCCATTTGTGTACTATGAATTGAAATGCATTTTCTGACACATATAAAAAATTAGAACAAATCAATTAACTAATTAATTTTTAAAAACTAAAGAAATTTAAAATGGCAATATACATGATAGGCTAATTACAAAGCCATGATTTTGAAGAAAAAAAATTAACACTAAAAACACTCCTTAGGTTCTGCTTGAAAAAAAAAATTGAGCTTCTCTTCCTGACTTTTCTTCTCTCACCCAGTTCTACCTACACCAGTCACACCTTTATACTGAATCTCTTAACTTCCTTGGACACAGTCCTTGTTCTCATCCCCTAAAACAACAGTCATGACATCCAGGTACTTATAAAGACAGTGTATGAAACCAAATATCAGGGAACAAGAAATTCAATTTCATCTATCTCTCATCTTTCTTAAAGTAGTATTAATCCTGCTTTACCCCAACTCTCCAATCTAGACTACCCACAGGACCCACCCAGACTTATCTTTTTTTCCTTTACATTCCAAGTCTTGTAAATAATAAAATTTTGTCAACTTCACTTTGAAAATAACCAGAATCTAATCTCTTCATACAACACCCACCTCTATCCTTAGTGTATTTCCACCCTCTCTCACCTGTATTTTTGCACCAACTGATTAACTAGTACACGCTAGCTTTAGGCTTCCATCTTTGTCCTTTCTAAAGCTTTTAAGCAACATAGACTCGAGTGATCTTTCTAACCATAAATCAAATTATGACTTCCTCAGCCCACAAGCTTCCAAGTGATTTCCATTTTCAGAGCAAAAAATCAAATAGTTTCAAAATTCCTCATGGTCTGTGTGCTCCCCAAGATCCCTTCTAAACTGTGCTTTCCCTCGGGACTCTTCTAGAATTATTGGGCAGACAAAACCGCTTTTCCTTCAGGGATCTGCTTGTCTCGCCTCATTGTTTTCAAGCTTTTGTCCAAATTTTACCCTTTTAAAGACATCTTCTATTTTCACACTGTGTAAAAGTGTGAAAATGATCTTTTTTTTCCCTATCCATTTTCATTCCTCCTCAACTTGATTCTTTTTTCACTGTAGTACTTATCACTCTGAAGAATTGAATATTTATGAGTGATTGTTTATTTTCTGTTTTCTCACTGGAATGAAGACTCCTCAAAGACATGGATTTTGACATATTTGTTTATTGCAAAATTCAACTGGCATGTTGTGCTCAATACGTGTATTTGTTGACTAAATTGATTAGATGAATTAGATAATTAGATGAATTGATTAGAAAGTCAACTAAGGATGCCCTCAAAAGAGTTCTTTTATCCCTAAAAGAAATTTTAGAATGAATTAGTTCAAATGTAGTACATGATAATGATTCAAGTTCTGATTCCCAAGAGGCTTCTCAGAACTAATTTATTCCCAGAAACTATGTAACCTTACAAAGTCACTTCACCTGCCCATGCCTCGTGTCACTCAGGTACAAGTGGGATCACTACAACATTTTGAAATAATCCATGAACAGGCTTTGCATAAGGCTCTTCACATGATACATGTTAGCTAAATGTTCTTAATGCAAAATTTTGAAAGAAAGATATGGTTTGTGCCAATAATAGGTGAAGTATTGCAGAAAGAAAATATAAGACATGAATTAAAGTTGGGCTGGAGGAAAGTTCAGGGTAGAGTGCTGACTTATCTTGCATGAGACCCTGGATTTGTTTGATCCAAGCACAAAACACACACACACACAGAGAGAGAGAGAGAGAGAGAGAGAGAGAGAGAGAGAGAGAGAGAGAGAATGATGCTTGAAATCAAGTTTTACAAGAAATTCTTTTCTTTAAAAAAAAAAAAAATTAAGGTACTAGGTATCAGACCCAGGGCTTCTCACATGCCAAGCAAGCACTCTACCACTGAGATGCATCCCTAGTCCTACAAGTGAAATTTAAAATGTAAAGAGAATAAAATAACTTTTTTCCAGAATAACCAAATTCTTAACTTATGAGCACATAAGATCTCATTATGTATGTCCTTAGGAGTAGAAAATAATCTATTTATCAAATCAAGTAAAATTATAATGAAGAACCACCAGAACCTCAAACAAGATCACAAAGCAAAGGAGCAACAACACAAATTCTGGTTTGTACTAGTATCACTTAAACATTACAAGGACTCTTCATGAATATGATACATTGAACCTTGGACAACTCTAATACTTAAAGTAGAAATTTTTGTTTCTGTCTCTGTTGTAAGTCAAATATGAAAATAAAATTCTACAACAATTAAGATGAATTAGTTCCAGGAAACACAAACAGAAACAGATGCAGGCTTGATCTCTGAAAATCAGACCTCTGCAGGACTGAAGCCATGGCCTGTTGGGAAGACAATGTTATTGAGAGTGATCTTTCACTCATCTGGTCTCTGTAAATACTCAATGAAGTGCAAGAGACATTAGGAGCTACTTGTGTCTGGTGAATGGCAATCATGCAAGCTGTCTCTACAGTGTTGCTTGAAAGGATCAAGACGGTTTCACATCCTCTTCTGCTAGAAGCAATAGCTTTGAGCATCTCAGGGACCCAGAAGGAGTTTTTATCTTGATCAGCAATGAAAGTTGTTCAGAGAGACTAGAACGTAAAGCAGGCTTGTCCCTCACATTTAGGATGCAGACGTTTTATTTGTCTTTTGTATTGCCATCCTCATCAAGTTCTTTTGCTCTTTGTTTAAAGTAAAGAATGTTCTGTCCTTTACCTGTGTCTGGGCAATGATTCCAATTCCCCTCATACTCACATTCTTGGGTGTCAAAGTGAAAGTATGCACAAAGACTCCAAATTCTAATAGATGCAGATGAAAAAAGGTATTTTGCAACATAACTAAAGGAGTTAGAGTTTATTCTGGACGAGATATTCTTGGAAACAGACAGATTCCAGATATCCATGCTGCCAGGCATGGGAGGAATTAATTTCAAAACTGCACTTACACTGACTCTTGTTTCCAAGGGATTTAGAACCTTAAAAGAAAAACAGAACAACTGGGTATGATGATTCATCCCTGCAGTCCCAGCTATTTGGGAGACTGAAACAGGAGAACTAATTCTAGGAATTTCAGATCTACAGGACACTACAGTGAGACTCTATATCTAAAAGAGAATATAAAAATGAAGGAGAAAAACTTTCATTTATGTTTTTTTTTTCTTGCTTCCTAGTCAAAGTTTAAGTACCACCTGTTAGTTTCAATGATGCTTAAGTTGAATATATCAATTGGGTCATAAAACAGAATCTGATAGGAAAATAAAACTTGCTTTAAACTTCTGTTTAAAAGGTACATAAATATGTGTATTTTATTGAATATTCATGTTTCTATTAATTGAGTAAATTAATTTGAAAACTAAAAGTTTCATCATTCCAGTAGAGTGTATGACTTCCAGCAATTATCTTTTTTTTTATTGGTTGTTCAAAACATTACAAAGCTCATGATATATCATCTTTCATACATTTGACTCAATTGGGTTATGAACTCCCATTTTTACCCCAAATACACATTGCAGAATCACATCAGTTACACACTCACATTTTTACATAATGGCATATTAGTGACTGTTGTATTCTGCTACCTTTCCTTTCCCCTACTATCCCCCCTCCCCTCCCCTCCCATCATCCCTCTCTACCTCATCTGCTGTTGTTCGATTCTCTCCCTTGTTTGCCCCCCCCTTTCCCCTCACATCCTCTTCTATGTAATTTTGTGTAACATTGAGGGTCTCCTACCATTTCCATATGCTTTCCCTTCTCTCTCCCTTTCTCTCCCCCACTCGTCTTTGTTTAATGTTAATCTTTTCCTCATGCTCTTCCTCCCTGTTCTGTTCTTAGTTGCTCTCTTTATATCAAAGAAGACATTTGGCATTTGTTTTTTAAGGATTGGCTAGCTTCGCTTAGCATAATCTGCTCTAATGCCATCCATTTCCCAGCAAATTCTATGATTTTGTCATTTTTTATTGCTGCGTAGTACTCCATTGTGTATAGATGCCACATTTTTTTTTATCCATTCATCTACTGAAGGGCATCTAGGTTGGTTCCACAGTCTAGCTATTGTGAATTGTGCCGCTATGATCATTGATGTGGCAGTATCCCTATAGTACGCTCTTTTAAGATCCACAGGGAATAGTCCAAGGAGGGGGATAGCTGGGTCAAATGGTGGATCCCTTCCCAGCTTTCCCAGGTATCTCCATACTGCTTTCCAAATTGGCCTTACCAATTTGCAGTCCCACCAGCAGTGTACAAGTGTACCCTTTTCCCCACATCCTCGCCAACACTTATTGTTGTTTGACTTCATAATGGCTGCCAATCTTACTGGAGTGAGATGGTATCTTAGGGTGGTTTTGATTTGCATTTATCTGACTGCTAGAGATGGTGAGCATTTTTTCATGTACTTGTTGATTGATTGTATGTCCTCCTCTGTGAAGTGTCTGTTCAGGTCCTTGGCCAATTTGTTGATTGGGTTATTTGTTATCTTATTGTTTAATTTTTTGAGTTCTTTGTATATTCTGGATATTAGGGCTCTATCTGAAGTGTGAGGGGTAAAAATTTGTTCCCAGGATGTAGGCTCTCTATTTACCTCTCTTATTGTTTCTCTTGCTGAGAAAAAACTTTTTAGTTTAAGTAAGTCCCATTTATTTATTCTTGTTATTAACTCTTGGGCTATGGGCGTCCTATTAAGGAATTTGGAGCCTGACCCCACAGTATGTAGATCGTAGCCAACTTTTTCTTCTATCAGACGCAGTGTCTCTGATTTGATATCTAGCTCCTTGATCCATTTTGAGTTCACTTTTGTGCATGGCGAGAGAAAGGGATTCAGTTTCATTTTATTGCATATGGATTTCCAATTTTCCCAGCACCATTTGTTGAAGATGCTATCCTTCCTCCATTGCATGCTTTTAGCCCCTTTATCAAATATAAGAAAGTTGTAATTTTGTGGATTGGTTTCTGCGTCCTCTATTCTGTACCATTGGTCCACCTGCCTGTTTTGGTACCAGTACCAAGCTGTTTTTGTTACTATTGCTCTGTAGTACAGTTTGAACTCTGGTATCGCTATACCTCCAGATTCACACTTCCTGCTTAGAATTGCTTTTGCTATTCTGGGTCTTTTGTTTTTCCATATGAATTTCATGATTGCTTTATCTATTTCTACAAGAAATGCTGTTGGGATTTTAATTGGCATCACATTGAACCTGTAAAGAACTTTGGGTAATATCGCCATTTTGATGATGTTAGTTCTGCCTATCCATGAACAGGGTACATTTTTCCATTTTCTAAGATCTTCTTCTATATCTCTCTTTACGATTCTGTAGTTTTCATTGTATAAATCTTTCACCTCTTTTGTTAGGTTGATTCCCAAGTATTTTATTTTCTTTGAGGAAATTGTGAATGGAGTGGTTTTCCTCATTTCCATTTCAGAAGTTTTGTTGCTGATATACAGGAATGCCTTTGATTTATGCGTGTTGATTTTATATCCTGCCACTTTGCTGAATTCATTTATTAGCTCTAGCAGTTTCTTTGTAGACCCTTTTTGGTCTGTTAAATATATTATCATGTCATCCGCAAATAGCGATAATTTAAGTTCTTCTTTTCCTATTTTTATGCCTTTAATTTCTTTTGTCTGTCTAATTGCTCTGGCTAGTATTTCAAGAACTAAATTAAATAGAAGTGGTGATAGAGGGCATCCCTGTCTTGTTCCAGATTTTAGAGGGAATGCCTTCAGTTTTTCTCCATTTAGGATGATGCTAGCCTGAGGTTTAGCATATATAGCTTTTACAATGTTGAGGTAAGTTCCTGTTATCCCTAGTTTTTCTAGTGTTTTGAACATAAAGGGATGCTGTACTTTGTCAAATGCTTTTTCTGCATCTATCGAGATGATCATATGGTTCTTGTCTTTAAGTCTATTGATGTGGTGAATAGCTTTTATTGATTTCCGTATATTGAACCAGCCTTGCATCCCGGGGATGAATCCTACTTGATCATGGTGCACAATTTTTTTGATATGCTTTTGTATTCAATTCGCCAGGATTTTATTGAGAATTTTTGCATCCAAGTTCATTAGAGATATTGGTCTGTAGTTTTCTTTCTTTGAAGTGTCTTTGTCTGGTTTCGGGATCAGGGTGATGTTGGCCTCATAGAATGAATTTGGAAGAGCTCCTTCTTTTTCTATTTCTTGAAATAGCTTGAAAAGTATTGGTATTAATTCTTCTTTGAAGGTTTTGTAAAACTCTGCTGTATACCCATCCAGTCCAGGGCTTTTTTTGGTTGGTAGTTTTTTGATGGCTTCTTCAATTTCTTCCTTTGTTATTGGTCTGTTTAAATTGTGTGTATCTTCCTCACTCAATCTGGGCAGATCGTATGACTTAAGAAATTTATCGATATCTTCACTATCTTCTATTTTATTGGAATATAGGGTTTCAAAATACTTTCTAATTATCTTCTGTATTTCTGTAGTGTCTGTTGTGATATTGCCTTTTTCATCCTGTATGTTATTAATTTGAGTTCTCTCTCTTCTTCTCTTCGTTAGCATGGCTAACGGCCTGTCAATTTTATTTATTTTTTCAAAGAACCAACTTTTAGTTTTTTCAATTTTTTCAATGGTTTTTTTTGTTTCAATTTCATTGATTTCTGCTCTAATTTTAATTATTTCTTGTCTTCTACATTCGCTGTTATTTTGCTCTTCCTTTACTAGGTTTTTGAGGTGTAGTGTGAGTTCATTTATTTGTTGGTTTTTTCTTTTTTTGAGGAAAAAACTCCAAGAAATGAATTTCCCTCTTAAAACTGCTTTCATTGTGTCCCATAGATTCCAGTATGTTGTGTCTGTATTGTCATTTGTCTCTATGAATTTTTTTATCTCCTCCTTTATGTCTTCTGTAACCCATTGATCATTCAGTAACATATTGTTCATTTTCCATGTGATGTAGGATTTTTCCTTCCTTCTTTTATCATTGATTTCCAGTTTCATTCCATTATGATCAGATATGGTGCATGGTATTATCTCCACGCCTTTATAGTTACTAAGAGTTTCTCTATGGCATAGTATATGGTCTATCTTTGAGTAGGATCCATGTGCTGCTGAGAAGAAAGTGTATCCACTTGATGATGGTTGATATATTCTATATATGTCGGTTAAGTCTAGGTTATTGATTGTGCTATTGAGTTCAATAGTTTCTTTATTCAGCTTTTGTCTAGAGGATCTGTCTAATGGTGAGAGCGGTGTGTTGAAGTCACCCATAATTATTGTGTTGTAGTCTATTTGACTCTTGAACTTGAGGAGAGTTTGTTTTATGAACGTTGCAGCTCCATTGTTTGGTGCATACAAATTGATAATTGTTATGTCTTGTTGGTGGATGGTTCCTTTTAACAGTATATAGTGTCCTTCTTCATCCCTTTTGATTAACTTAGGTTTGAAGTTGATTGTATTCGATATGAGTATGGCCACTCCTGCTTGCTTCCGAGGGCCATGTGAGTGATACGATTTTTCCCAACCTTTTACCTTCAGCCTGTGTATGTCTTTTCCTATCATATGAGTCTCCTGAAGGCAGCATATTGTTGGATTTGTTTTTTTGATCCAGGTTACTAGCCTATGTCTCTTGATTGGTGAGTTTAGGCCATGAACATTTAAGGTTACAATTGAAATATGATTTGTACTTCCAGTCATGTTTATTTATTTATTTATTTTAGTTTGGCTAGTTTTTACTTTTTGGTTATTTTCCTACCCCTTTACTGAGATACCTCCTGCTGTTAGTTTTGGGCACTATTTTTCAATTCCTCTTCTTGTAGTATTTTGCTCAAAATGCTTTGCAGTGCTGGTTTTCTGGCTGCGAATTCTTTTAGCTTTTGTTTATCATGAAAGATTTTAATTTCATTATCAAATCTGAAGCTTAATTTTGCTGGATACAGTATTCTTGGTTGGAATCCATTATTTTTCAGTCGTTAACCTAATTGGTTTACCCCTGAATGTAATCTGCCTCCTTTCTCTCGTAGCTTTTAATATTCTCTCCTTGTTCTGTATGTTGGCTATCTTCATAATTATATGTCTTGGTGTTGGTCTATTACGGTTTTGAATGTTTGGGGTCCTGTAGGCTTCCAGGATTTGGCAATCCATTCCATCTTTCATCTCTGGGAAGTTTTCTAGAATTATTTCATTTAATATGTTGTCCATTCCTTTGGTTTGAATCTCTGTGCCTTCTTCTATCCCGATGACTCTCAGATTTGTTTTTTTTATAACATCCCATATCTCTTGAATAGATTGCTCATGGGATTTAAGCATCTTTTCTGTGTTGACTATATTCTTTTCAAGTTGATAAACTTTGTCTTCATTATCTGATGTTCTGACTTCTACTTGATCTAGTCTATTTGTAATATTCTCGTTTGAGTTTTTAATTTGGTTTATAGTTTCCTGCATTTCTAGGATTACTATTTGATTTTTTTTTTAAGATTTCTATCTCCTGGTGAAGCTCGTTCTTTGCCATTTGAATTTGTTTGTTTAATTCATTTTCAAAATATACTTTTATTGCTTGGACTTGCTGTCTCATGTCTTCTCTAATATTCCTTTCCATCTGAGTTAGGTATGCCTTGAGTTCTTTCCCTATCCCTCTTTCTGATGCTTCTAGGTCCTCCTGTAGATTTAAGTTGTCCTGCATTGTTTGTACTCCTTTTTTCCCTTGTTTTTTCATGATGTTCACGCTACTTTCCAGTTCTATTTGATTGCTGTGTTTCTGCTCTCTTCTATAAATTTGTTTTGGTTTTTTATATCTCTGTTATCTCTCTTTTATGTTGGTAGACTATGCTTGCTAAAGTGGATTCTGCTGAGAAGGAATTCCGGCAGCCGAGCTCCAGTGACGTCACCTCCCTGCTATGGCGGGCCCCAGGCTCCTTACTGGGGTGTCCGAATGGAGGGGTTGGACTGGACTGTCTCTGGTTGGTTTCAGCTCCTGGACGCCGGCGGCCAGGCGGTCTCCAGCCGCCCAGTAGCGCTGGCAGTCGGTGAGTGATTGGTCACCTGGGGGCAGGCGGACTCCAGCCGCCCAGTCACGCGGACAGCGGGTGGGCTGTCGCTGTCGGGCGGGTGATCTGTAGCTACCCAGTCGCGGGGTCGGTCGCCAGCGGGCGGGCGGTTTCCAGCTGCCTAGTCGCACGGGCAGCAGGCTGGCTGTCGCCGGCGGGTGGGCGGTCCCCAGCTGCCCAGTCACGCTGGCAGCCGGCGGGCGATTGGTCGCCGGCGGGTGTGTGGTTTCCAGCTGCTCATTCGCAGGGGCAATGGGCCGGCTGTCGCTGGTGGGCGGGCGATCTCTAGCCGCTCAGACGCAGGGGCAATGGGCCGGCTGTCGCAGGCGGGCGTGCAGTCTCCAGCCACTCAGTCGCAGGGGCAATGGGCCCACTGTTGCTGGTGGGCGGGCAATCTCTAGCTGCCCAGTCGCGCAGTGGGTCAAAGGCGGGGGGCGGACTCCAGCCACCCAGTCGCGCGGGCAGCCAGTGGGCGTGCGGTCTACGGCCGCCCAGTCACAGGGGCAACAGGCCTGCTCTCACTGGTGGGCAGGCAGTCTCCAGCTGCCCAGTCGCGCGGGCAGCCGGCGGGCGATCCGACTTCCAGCAATTATCAAATTGAAATGCTCTTTGGCCCATCCTGTGGTTCATAACAGCCTTCTGTGGATTTGGCACTTAATTTAGGTGAAGGTGATCTTTCACCAATGGCAACTCTACTAAAGGAAAGGGTAGAATACCTTGGAAGCCTGCAGGAAGTCTGCAGCCTGTTTAAATATTATGAATCTTGGGTGAGAATAATATTTTCATTTTGCTCCTACATTGTCTTAAAAAAAATGATTTTTGGAATGCCTTTCTACTTCTACCACCAACTTGTGATTAATAGAATTTGGTTAAAATTTGGGTAGGTGGATAGCCTATTAGCTCAGCATAGGAGGCTGAGACAGGAGGATCTCAAGTTCAAAGCCAGCCTCAGCAATTTGTGAGACCCTAAGCAACTTAGAGAGACCCTGTCTCAAAATAAAAAAATAAAAAAGGCTGGAAATATGGTTCAGAGGTTAAGCGCCTCTGGGTCAATATCTGGTACAAAAAGAAAAAAAAATGGGTGGGAGGGTAGAAGCTGTCCTTAAAATGGTCAAGTCAAGTTGGCCTTGATGAAAATAAAGCAACACTTCCTATATATGAGTGAAAACAGAACTGTGAGGCATCAGGTTGAACATGACCTTCAATTCATACTTGTAGAATGAGAGACCCCAGAATGGAGAGGAATAGACAGTCTTAAGAGAAAGTATATTGCTATCGAAGCAATAGCATCCTGGCCTCTGCTTCCTTGGAAGGCACCAAAATTAGTGGCCCTTTAGAGCACTGACACCAAAATCAACTAGCTCATTTAAAAATCAATGTCTTAATTTTAAAATGAAGTGGCTTTTTATTTTTATTTAAATTTAAATTGGCATTTAATAATAGTACATATCTATGGGGCACAGTTGATACAAGTATACATTGGGTAATATCAAATCTTTTAAAATAAATCTAATTAAATGAAAAGTTGGTTCACTTGTGGGAAAATATTTAAATTTATATCTTACTTAGAGACAGTTTGCCCTTTGCATATTTGTTATGTATAAAAAGAAATGATAAGTAAGAAACACCTAAATTCCCAAATCAAAAGAGGTATGGAAAAAATTTTGTTGCTGTCAGTTGTTTAAAAAAGTAGAGTTAACTCAATGAGATATTTTGATAAAAAGCTAAATGAACAAGCCACTGAAAGAGAAAGGAAATTTTTTCATACAGTCATCTGTCCCTATTCAATTCCTATTTGATATTGATGAAGACATACCATTGGCCAATAGTTTACCAAAAAATGCAATATGCCTGGGTTCACTCACCAGTTCCCTTATATTATATATATATATGGAATTGGTGTGATTAAAACAAAATAACACAGAAAATATAATGTTGTGGTCATGATGTATAGGAACCAATATGTGACAGTGTATTTTTGTCTGTGGATGTGAGTTGCTGGAAAAAAGCGGCAGATTCTCTTTTTGGTAGATGGCTCCTGTCTGCTGCTGAAGTACATCAATTGATTCATCTTTCTCAATTTCCAACTGTGCCGATGTTGCAGTTACAATGATTGACTTCCCATCAAATTGGAATCTGATCTGCTTCATGGGCAAACGCTGTCATTCACAACAGGCTTTCTTAGTGGTTTATGCTACCTAATCTTAAATTTCACTAGAACCATGTAGCCCTGCTACCTTCTAATTAATAGGCTTATTATCCTCAATCTTGACTCTTTCCTCAGGGAGTCTCTCAAGTTCATTCTTCATAGCAGAGATTCCAGATATTCACTAAGGACAACTACTAAGCAGTACAAAGAATGGTTAAAAGAGGCAACCAGGGTGAATAGAGGTGCATTCCCTCCCTCATTCCAATACACCCTCGTTAATATCCTAAGCAACTGACAAACAAGCCCCAAAGGATGTAGCAAATACAGTTGAAGTACTATTCCAGACCCAGGAACAATTTTGAACACTGTGTTATAGATACAGAATCAGGGACACTTTGGCATAGTGGAAAAAATACAGATTTGCTTGTAAATCCAACATTTTCAACTTTAAGTTCTGTGACTTTGGAAAAGTTGTATCCCCCCGCTGCCCCCTGCCACAGCTCAATTTTAGTTCCCATGAGATAATGATAAATATCTGTCATACAAGATTATTTTGGAAGGACTGAAAATAGGTGTGGCCTTTCTTGTAATAGGAACAAATATAAGTAGTGACTATTATTATAATGCATCTGTTCCTATTATTTATTATAGTATAACAATCTCCTGCAATTCAGAACTTAGTGCTCAAAATCACTTCTTATTTCTCATGAATTTTGTGGGTCAGGAATTTGGAAGTGACTTGGGCAAATGATTCTGGCTTGGCAACTCCTATGAAGTTTTGATCTGATAATCATTCAAAGGCTTCCTCATTCACATAGTTAATACCCAACAGATGAAGATCTGAACAACTGGGTATCTCTAGTGTGGCCATTAAAGAATATTTGCTTAGATTATTTGCAAGAGAAAAAGCTCCAGTCCATTCCCAGAAGTCACTCTTTTGAATATACTCTTCCCAAAGTTGCACTGCCCTGGGGTTGCTTCCAATCAATGACTAAGTAAAGCAGAGATATTAATTCCAGCTCATTCCTGACAATGCAAGTTCTTCCATTAGGAAAATTCTCCCAATGGGGACATGGTTCTCAAACTTTACCCTCAGCTAGGCCAAAACTTTCTCAGCTCTATTCCATGGTCTGAAGCACACCCTATCCAATCTTCTCCCCTCCGCTTGCACAAGTGCCAAATAAGCATTTCAGTATAAAATTTCTCCTCACCTGACTTAACTGCTTCCTCAACTTTACAAATCATTTCTCCTAATAAATATCTCACCAGTCTGTCTACTCCCATCTTAACCCTTGCTTCATAGGACCCAAACCAACACAACTAGCAGTAGAGAAAATAGTGGTGATGCGGTTTGGGATAAGTTAAATTAGTGCTCATCTGACAAGGACGACCCCTTACAGCAGTATATATGACACAAGAAATTATTTAATTTTTCAATAGCTTGCCAAAGGTAGCCTTGAAAAAACATGTAGATAGAGGAGAATTCCCTTACCAGAGTTATGATTGAGGCTTTAGAAAGATACAGAGTAAGCCAGGCATGTAGCACACACCTGCAATCCTAGTGAATTGGGAGGCTGAGCCTGAAGGATTCCAAGTTTGAGGCCAATCTGTGCAATTTAATGAGACCCTATCTCAAAAAATAAAAAGTACTAGGGGTGTAGTTCAGTAATAATGCACTTCTGGACTTAATCCCTAGCATGAAAGACAGGAAGAATGAATGAGAGAGAGACAGGGAGAGAGAGAGAGCGAAAGTGTACATAGATCAAGGGGAGGTAAGAGAGGAGGGGAAGGGAAGGAAAGTAAGAAAAGGAAAAGGGAAGGGAAGTAAATGGAAGGAAGGAAAAGGGGAAAAGAAAAGAAATGACACAGGGCAAGAAATGCTTCCAAGAAATTGTTTGGTCATGGCTAATTTGTATTGACAGTTTTCAGAGAATCCAGGGGATATTTAAACGGTTAAAGGCTACGTGTGAGAATCTGAGGATCTCTTATAAAAATATGAGATGGGAATATATAGATGAATCACTGAGACATGTCAAAGTCTCATTGCCAAAACAGCATATGTAACTTGATTTATTGGAGCAGTCATCTTTGGAAGTTACAATCTGTCACTGTCCCAAAACTGACCACAACAATTCTCATTCCTCCCACAAGCAAAAAACATTTGTACCCTCTCCCAAGTCCCCAGATCTCATTCCATATGGGATATGGACTTAACAAAAAGCCTAGGATCTTCTCATCCAAATCAATTCTGGTGTGAATGATGCTTCCTTGAGGTGCAGTTTTTTAGAAATAACTCTTCAAGTAGTATCTCACTGTGGAGACCCAAGAACTAACTATGAAAATTGTCTGCAAAATGTAGCCATAGTAGATACTTCCATCACATAGAGGAAAACTAAAGTTCTACAACAATCACTGATTGTTAAGGCTAGAATTTTCTTTTATCTTAATTATTGTAGCCTGCTACTGTTTCACAGATGCTGGAAAAAGAAGACACAAGACTCCTGGGGCAAAAAAAAATAATAATGTATTATTCATGGTGATGCTGGTGATAAGAGTCAATCAGGGCCAAGTTCCCTGGATGTGAACATAGAACACCCAAGAAACACTAAGGCAGGCGGCGCTGCGGGAATCCGAGAGAAGCCGGCGCGCTCGACGTACCCCACCGCGGGGTGGTGCTCTGACTGCGGCAGCCGTTGAAGGGCTGCCCCCCGGGAGGCAGCGAGGCGCCACTGGACCCTTAAACATCTTTTCAAGTTTATTCAACGCCAAGAGAAATGATGGCATCATTTTCCTGAGCTATGGCAATCAGACCTGGTAGTGGGAACTTCTCTACAGAACTCCCAAACCTGGCAAGAATGCTGCAGATTTTGGCAGATGATGGCTTCATCCCCTCCCAGCACTAATGATATTATTAGAGACCTGTACTACAAGAAATGATACTGGAACTTCTTCAAGTGAAAAAGGAATGATATTAACAGAAAAGTTGGATCTTCTGGAGCAAATGAAGGACATCAGAAATGCATCAAATAAATCTATAAGAGTAAACAGTAACTCAGCAGTCAAACAGAACAAGAAGCAACATGAGCAGCATAAAAAAGCAAGGAAGAAAAGGAGTACAAACAATGAAGGACAGCCTAAATATTCAGGAGGATCTAGAGTCAGCAGAAAAATGGTCATATAAAGAACTCAAGGAATACCTTAGACAGATGGAATGGAACCTTAAAGAAGATACGAGACAGCAAATCCAAACAGTGAAAGAACACTTTGAAAATGAATTACATAGACAGATAAAAGAAGAAGTTAAGCATCTTTATCAGGAGATTGAGATTATAAAAAAAAACCAAACAATAATTCTAGAAATGAAGGAAACGATAAACCAAATTAAAAACTCAATTGAGAGTATCACTAACAGAGTGGAGCAAGTAGAAGCCAGAACATCAGATAATGAAGACAAAATATATCATCTTGAAAAGAGCCTAGCCAACTCAGAAAGGCTGGTTAAAAACCACGAGAAAAACATCCAAGAGATATGGGATAACATAAAGAAACCAAACCTACGAGTCATCGGGATAGAAGAAGGTACAGAGATTCAAACCAAGGGAATGAGTAACCTGCTGAAAGAAATAATTACAGAAAACTTTCCAGAAATAAAAAAGGAAACGGATATACAAATTGTAGATGCATACAGGACACCGAGCACACAAAATCACAGTAGACCAACGCCAAGACACATTGTTATGAAGATATCCGATATACAGAACAAAGAGAAAATACTAAAAGCTACAAGAGAAAGGAGGCAGATTACATTCAGGGGTAAACCAATAAGGTTAACAACGGATTTTTCATCGCAGACGCTGAAAGCGAGAAGATCCTGGAACAATGTATTTCAAACACTGAAAGACAATGGATGCCAACCAAGAATTCTGTATCCAGCAAAATTAAGCTTCAGGTACGATAACGAAATAAAAATCTTTCATGATAAACAAAAGCTAAAAGAATTTGCAGCCAGAAAACCAGCATTGCAAAGCATCTTGAGCAAAACACTACGCGAGGAAGAAATGAAAAACAATAACCAAAACCATCAGTGGGAAGTGCCTCTATAAAGACAGAGGGCGGGGGGAAAGCTAACCATGGAGAAACAAACTAAATTAAAAAAAAAAAAAAAAAAGAAGATAAATAATCAAACATGGCTGGAAGTACAAACCATATATCAATAGTAACTCTAAACATTAATGGCTTAAACTCTCCAATAAAGCGACATAGGCTGGTAACATGGATTAAAAAAACAAATCCAACAATATGCTGCCTCCAGGAGACACATCTGATTGGAAAAGACATACACAGGCTGAAGGTGAAAGGTTGGGAAAAAATATACCATGCACACGGTCCTCGTAAGCAAGCAGGGGTGGCCATCCTCATATCGAATAAAATTGACTTCAAGACTAAATTAATCAAAAGGGATAAGGAAGGACATTATATACTGTTAAAAGGAACCATTCACCAACAAGACATAACAATTATCAATATTTATGCACCAAATAATGGTGCTGCGACGTTCATAAAACAAATTCTCCTCAAGTTCAAGAATCAAATAGACCACAACACAATAATTATGGGTGACTTCAACACACCTCTCTCACAATTGGACAGATCCTCCAAACAAAAGCTGAATAAAGAAACTATAGAACTCAATATCACAATCAACAACCTAGACTTAACTGACATATATAGAATATATCAACCATCATCAAGTGGATATACTTTTTTCTCAGCAGCACATGGATCCTCCTCAAAAATAGACCATATATTATGCCATAGGGCAACCCTCAGTAAATATACAGGGGTGGAGATAATACCATGCATTTTATCTGATCATAATGGAATGAAACTGGAAATCAATGATAAAAGACGGAAGGAAAAATCCTACATCACATGGAAAATGAACAATATGTTACTGAATGATCAATGGGTTACAGAAGACATAAAGGAAGAAATCAAAAAATTCTTAGAGATAAATGAAAATACAGACACATCATATCGGAATCTATGGGACACAATGAAAGCAGTTTTAAGAGGGAAATTCATCGCTTGGAGGTCATTCCTCAAAAAAAGGAAAAACCACCAAATAAATGAGCTCACACTTCATCTCAAAGCCCTAGAAAAGGAAGAGCAAAACAACAGCAAATGTAGCAGAAGGCAAGAAATAATTAAAATCAGAGCGGAAATCAATGAAATTGAAACAAAAGAAACTATTGAAAAAATTAACAAAACTAAAAGTTGGTTCTTTGAAAAAATAAATAAGATCGATAGACCCTTAGCCATGCTAACGAAGAGAAGAAGAGAGAGAACTCAAATCACTAACATACGAGATGAAAAAGGCAATATCACAACAGACACTACAGAAATACAGAAGACAATTAGAAATTATTTTGAAAACCTATATTCCAATAAAATAGAAGATAGTGAAGACATTGATAAATTCCTTAAGTCATATGATTTGCCCAGACTGAGTCAGGAGGATACTCACAACTTAAACAGACCAATAACAATAGATGAAATAGAAGAAGCAATCAAAAGACTTCCAACCAAGAAAAGCCCAGGACCTGATGGGTATACAGCGGAGTTTTACAAAACCTTTAAGGAAGAATTAATACCAATACTTTTCAAGTTATTTCAGGAAATAGAAAAAGAAGGAGCTCTGCCAAATTCATTCTATGAGGCCAACATCACCCTGATTCCGAAACCAGACAAAGACACCTCAAAGAAAGAAAACTACAGACCAATATCTCTGATGAACATAGATGCAAAAATCCTCAATAAAATTCTGGCGAATCGGATACAAAGTCACATCAAAAAAATTGTGCACCATGATCAAGTAGGATTCATCCCTGGGATGCAAGGATGGTTCAATATACGGAAATCAATAAATGTTATTCACCACATCAATAGACTTAAAAATAAGAACCATATGATCATCTCAATAGACGCAGAAAAAGCATTCGACAAAGTACAGCATCCCTTTATGTTCAAAACATTAGAAAAACTAGGGATAACAGGAACTTACCTCGACATTGTAAAAGCTATCTATGCTAAGCCTCAGGCTAGCATCATTCTCAATGGAGAAAAATTGAAGGCATTCCCCCTAAAATCTGGAACAAGACAGGGATGCCCTCTATCACCACTTCTATTCAATATAGTTCTTGAAACACTGGCCAGAGCAATTAGACAGACGAAAGAAATTAAAGGCATAAAAATAGGAAAGGAAGAACTTAAATTATCACTATTTGCAGATGACATGATTCTATACCTAGAAGACCCAAAAGGGTCTACAAAAAAACTACTAGAACTAATAAATGAATTCAGCAAAGTGGCAGGATATAAAATCAACACGCATAAATCAAAGGCATTTCTGTATATCAGCGACAAAACTTCTGAAACGGAAATGAGGAAAAACACTCCATTCACAATATCCTCAAAAAAAATAAAATACTTGGGAATCAACCTAACAAAAGAGGTGAAAGATTTATATAATGAAAACTACAAAACCCTAAAAAGAGAAGTAGAAGAAGATCTTAGAAGATGGAAAAATATACCCTGTTCATGGATAGGCAGAACTAACATCATCAAAATGGCGATATTACCAAAAGTTCTCTATAGGTTTAATGCAATGCCAATCAAAATACCAACGGCATTTCTTGTAGAAATGGATAAAGCAATCATGAAATTCATATGGAAAAATAAAAGACCCAGAATAGCAAAAGCAATTCTAAGCAGGAAGTGCGAATCAGGCGGTATAGCGATACCAGACTTCAAACTATACTACAGAGCAATAGTAACAAAAACAGCATGGTACTGGTACCAAAACAGGAGGGTGGACCAATGGTACAGAATAGAGGACACAGAGACTAATCCACAAAGCTACAACTATCTTATATTTGATAAAGGAGCTAAAAGCATGCAATGGAGGGAGGATAGCATCTTCAACAAATGGTGCTGGGAAAACTGGAAATCCATATGCAACAAAATGAAACTGAATCCCCTCCTCTCGCCATGCACAAAAGTTAACTCAAAGTGGATCAAGGAGCTAGATATCAAATCAGAGACTCTGCGTCTGATAGAAGAAAAAGTTGGCTCCGATCTACATATTGTAGGGTCGGGCTCCAAATTCCTTAATAGGACACCCATAGCACAAAAGTTGATAACAAAAATCAACAAATGGGACTTACTTAAACTGAAAAGTTTTCTCTCAGCAAGAGAAACAATAAAAGAGGTAAATAGGGAGCCTACATCATGGGAACAAATTTTTACTCCTCACACTTCAGATAGAGCCCTAATATCCAGAGTATACAAAGAACTCAAAAAATTAAACAATAAGAAAACAAATAACCCAATCAACAAATGGGCCAAAGACCTGAACAGACACTTCTCAGAGGAGGACATACAATCAATCAACAAGTACATGAAAAAATGCTCACCATCTCTAGCAGTCAGAGAAATGCAAATCAAAACCACCCTAAGATACCATCTCACTCCAGTAAGATTGGCAGCCATTATGAAGTCAAACAACAACAAGTGCTGGAGAGGATGTGGGGAAAAGGGTACTCTTGTACATTGCTGGTGGGACTGCAAACTGGTGCGGCCAATCTGGAAAACAGTATGGAGACTCCTGGGAAAGCTGGGAATGGAACCACCATTTGACCCAGCTATTGCCCTTCTTGGACTTTTCCCAGAAGACCTTAAAAGAGCGTACTACAGGGATACTGCTACATCGATGTTCATAGCAGCACAATTCACAATTGCTAGACTGTGGAACCAACCCAGATGCCCTTCAATAGATGAATGGATAAAAAAAATGTGGCATTTATACACCATGGAGTATTACGCAGCACTAAAAAATGACAAAATCATAGAATTTGCAGGGAAATGGATGGCACTAGAGCAGATTATGCTTAGTGAAGCTAGCCAATCCCTAAAAAACAAATACCAAATGTCTTCTTTGATATAATGAGAGCAACTAAGAACAGAGCAGGGAGGAAGAGCAGGAAGAAAAGATTAACATTAAACAGATACATGAGGTGGGATGGAAAGGGAGAGAAAAGGGAAATTGCATGGTAATGGAGGGAGACCCTCATTGTTATACAAAATTACATATAAGAGGTTGTGAGGGGAATGGGAAAATAAACAAGGAGAGATATGAATTACAGTGGATGGGGTAGAGAGAGAAGATGGGAGGGGAGGGAGGGGGGATGGTAGAGGATAGGAAAGGTAGCAGAATACAACAGTTACTAATAGGGCATTATGTAAAAATGTGGATGTGTAACCGATGTGATTCTGCAATCTGTATTTGGGGTAAAATTGGGAGTTCATAACCAACTGGAATCTAATGTATGAAATATGATATGTCAAGAGCTTTATAATGTTTTGAACAACCAATAAAAAAAATTAAAAAAAAAAAAAAAGAAACACTAAGGCAAGCATAGAAAGTGTGTTTTAATTAAAGGATAGAACAGAGATAGACTTCTCTACAAAGAAGGGGACCCAGAGCTGGTATCCAAAGAAGGGAGGTGTCTTGTCCCTTTTATACATTTTAGATTTCCTTTGTTCTCATGCCCTGCTTCTCCCTTTATCTTCCCTATGTGACCAGGAACCAAAAGATAGGCTAAAAGGTAGAAAAACTAGGGGTGCCTTTCTGTGTCTGCCCAAAGGGTCAGGAAAGGAGCAACCCAGGAAGTGCTTCATTAACAACTCCTACAACTCCCTGCAGGAAGGCACAATTCACTGGAGGCAGGTAGCCTTGGCAACAATTTGGAGGAAGAGCTTTGGAGACATTAGTATCTGATTTCCTTTCCTTTAGAACCAGCGCCCATCTTCCCAGTGGGACCCAATTATTTATTACCCACACTGTCCCTCAGCCTCAAAAGCACAGAAGCATAGAAAGCATTAGCATATTTCTGTCAGTTCTCCTTGTCTCCAAGTGCCCTGCAGTATGTGACATAACACAAATGGATGCTACACACAGTGGGTTGACACTGCAACTGAGGAACTCTAAACCTGTAGACTCCATCACTTTTGTAAAAAGAAGTAAACAATTCTGTTCTTCATCACAAAGAGATATATTAGCTCATACTTTAAAGTTGTTCACTGCAAAAACAATTCAGAATAAATGTCCCCAATAAACAGTGGTCTGGCTTTAATTCTTGCTGTACTTACCAAGATGTGTAGGAATAGGAAAAGTCCAAGGAGAGTGGGTCCCACTACACAGGACCTGAAACACTGAAAGTCTAGCAGGGCACTTATTATTATTTACATGAAATTGTTAGATCCTATTCTCTACTGCCTTTTGTGTCTCAGGACTCTAACCTCTGTACTCAAGCATCCACCTCTCTCTGTTATCCTTTGTTTACTTAACAAAGAAACCATGTTAGCAATTATAGACAGCTCAGAGTCTGCTTCTTGGCCATGAAAGCTTGGGGAAGTGATCCTATGGCCTATTTTCATTTTGTATTTTTTCTGTCTCTTTTTGTCCAAGTTGAGGGTCCCTATACCACCAGAGCTTACAAATTGTAGGTTTCCTATAAAACCTAAGAAGCTTTGTGGGTTTCTGTAAATCTTACTGAGATTTATTTCATTAGACAAAATCCTAAACCATAAACGTCCCCAAGAAAATACCTTCTAGAGGGGGTAGGGAGACAGGAAATATGGTGGAATGAGATGGACATTATTACCCTAGGTACATGTGGGACTGCACATATGGTGAAACATTACATCGTGTACAGAGAAATGAAAAGTTGTGTTGCAATTTTGTACAATGAATCAAAATTCATTCTGCTGGCATATATACCTAGTTAAAATAAATTAATTTTAAAAACACCTTCTGTACTTCAGGTTCCTTGTAAATGTGGGACAACACCCTCAAGAGTCTTAGAAACCTTGCTATTTAATTAAAATTATCTATGAAATAGAACCTTAGAAAAGTTAGAGGATAATCTGTCTGTCTGAAAGTTTCTAATAGTGTTTTATCATAAATCTTTCTAATCTTAAACAAGCTTCTTATAACTCCACCCACCCTGAATTTGATGTATGTATTGAGGTTCTTCCTAACTTTGAGAAACTACGCTGGTTGAAAAAAAATTTCTGGACTCTTAATATTTCTTCTGAATTCTTCTTCAAAATGTAATAACTTGCACTTTAGTACCTCTCTCTCCACTCTCATTAGTATTATGATTGGAAACACCTTTAGCTTTATTACAAAGTTTATTCATTATATTTTTCTTTTTCCATGCAAATGCAGGCAACAGATTTATTAAACTGCCTCTCTATATAACTAGGGTTCTCTTTTTTCTAGTGTTTAGTGCATCTTTCCTTTCTTTTAGCTTCCTCTGTCAGCCTCCTTGAGGTGCATGGCTTCCATTAAAACATTCCACTGGCTTTTCATGATTGTCTTCTCAAGACCCTTCAAATATCTATTAGCAATTTGTCCCAATTCTCTGGACACAAGTTTCAGTGGTTTTGTTGTTGTTGTTATTTTGTTTGTTTGTTTGTTTCAGCAGATCCCTGCTTCTATATACTAAATTGTGCCCTCAATTAGTATTGCAGTATAACAAATGATTCCCAAAATTTAAAACAGCAGAAATCATTTTATTGTCTGCCATGGTTTCTGTAGGTCAGAAATTCAGAAGAAATTCACCTGGAGAGTTCTGACTTGGGTCCTCTTAAATAATTGTAATCACACTTTCTAGAATTGGAACACTAGAAGCTGGAACAGCTGAAGACGGGTGTCTTACTCAGCCAAGTGTATTATTCAGAGTTGTCTGGAGAAACAAACCCAATAGTGAGGGAGAGGGGTGTCACAAAAGGACCTTCCATGTAGGTAATGAATGATTGGGTCAGGAAGTTGGAGGCTGAATCAAAGGAAATAAAATACTAATACTTCCAGAGTACTTCCCCCTCCTCCAATCTGATGCCAATGTCACCTGCCTATACAGAACTGTTCCTTCCATGAGGAGTTGTTAATGAGTATCCATCCTGGGTGACTCTCTTCTGCCTTTCCAAGGCAGCTCCTCTCCTGGCTTTTGGTCACTGATCATGTAGGCAAGATAAGAGAAGGAGAGATCATGAGAAGAAAGGAAACCTAAAATGTGTAAAGGTCTGTCTCTGTCTTTAAATAAAACTTCTTTCTCCACTTGCCTCAGAGTTTCTTGGTTGTTCAATCTTCAACCCTTGGGGAATGGGGACCTGTCATCTGCTTCTCAACACTGGTATCATCTCTGGTCTCAATAGTACATATCTGCACATACAGATGCTCTTTAACTTTCGATGGGTTATGTCCCAATAAATCCACAGAAGGTGGCAATGTCATAAGTTGGGAATATATTTAATATACTAACCAACCAAACATCATAGCTTAGCCTAGCAGACCTCAGACATGCTCAGAACACTACAGATGGTCAAAATCATCTTACACAGCATTATTACATAATAAAGTATTAAACAAATATCTATCAAAGAAGAAAGAAAAGAAGAAGGAGGAGGAGGAGGACAAGGAGGAATAACAATATGGTGGCAACACAGTACACTGCAAAAGTGTGGAATGTTTAAATTCGTGATGTTTTGGCTGCCTGGACACTGCTACTGCAAAGTTTCTCAAAAAAGCATTTTACTACATATTGCTAGCCTGGGAAAAGATCAAATTTCATTATATTTCATATATTTGTAACTGTGGGACAACACCCTCAAGAGTCTTAGAAGCCTTGCTGTTTAATTAAAAGGATCTATGAAATAGAACCTTAGAAAAGGTAGAGGATATTCTGTCTGTCTGAAAGTTTCTAATAGTGTTTTATCATAATCTTTCTAATCTTAAACAAGCTTCTTATAACTCCACCCACCCTGAATTTGATGTGTGTATTGAGGTTCTTCCTAACTTTGAGAAACTATGCTGGTTAAAAAAAAAAAAAAAAAAAAAATTTCTGGACTCTTTACAATTCTAAGTAGAATTTCTGTGGAATTTGTATGGCTTGGGCAACATCATAAAGTTTAAAAAAAATCTTCAAGTCAAGCCATAGTAAGTCAGGGACCATATATAAAAGGATATTTATTGTGAGAATTGGCTCATGCTATCATGGACGAGAGAAGTCCCCAAAACATGCAGTCTGCAAGTTGCCAGCACAGAAAAGCCAGTGGTATAATTCATTCCCAATTCAAAGGCCTGAAAACCAAAGGAGCTGATGGTACCTGTCTCAGAATCAAAAGACCCAAGAAATAGAGAGCTATTGGCTAAGGGTGGGAGAAGATGGCTGTGCCAGCTTAAGGAAAATGCCGATTTTTTGTTCTTCTACTTTTTTGTTTTACTCTGGTCCTCAAGGGATTGGATGATGCCAGCACACACTAGTCAAGGCAGACCTTCTTGACTCAGCCTGCAGAGTCAAACGCTAATCTCTTCTCAAATACCATCACAAACATTCTCAGAAATAATATTTTACCAGCTATCTGGTCATCTCAGCTCCCTCAAGTTGATGCATATCAAGAATCATCATACCAGCAACCTTTCTCTTCATACAATTTTGGGGTATCTTCACTTTCTCTCTAGATAATGAACCACTTTGGGCTCCCTCAGATTTTTTTCAACTTCAGGATAGTCAGTTTTATTTAAGAGATTGCTTGAAGCTCTAGAACTAATATTCCACAAACAATATGAAAGTTGCATTGTGTGTGTGTGTGTGTGTGTGTGTGTTAGGACAGCTCAGCAGTCAGGCACTGTCATATCTAGTGCATTCCTTTGTATGCAAGCAAATCATAAATGCACTCAGGTGACAGAGGAAGAGAATTGACACTAATCCCAGTTTAAAAGAAAATTCTAGAAACCCATATAGGATGAGGTATATTCCTTCAACCATCTTTGGAAAGTAAAATCTGGTGAAGCATCTATCTTCAGAGGGCCTCATTTGCAGGGCCAACAAGTTTGACAATTTTAAAATATAGAGTAATTCTA
Organism: Marmota monax; assembly: GCF_021218885.2. NCBI lineage: Eukaryota > Metazoa > Chordata > Mammalia > Rodentia > Sciuridae > Marmota > Marmota monax. The sequence continues at coordinate 1,481,176 of NW_026694256.1, read as the reverse complement.
AATTTCAATAAGATTATTTGAAAGGTATATATACATGTAATTTACTCAAATAATAGTTGAAACTACAAAAACTGAAATAAAATTACTTTAAAATAAAATAGAGCTCATATAAGGTTATTGTTATTATAATGTGATATTCATTCACTTGGCTCTTTAGAGGAAAAGTGGTAGAATTACAGCTAGCTAATAGGCAATTTTACATATTATAAAGTCAGTTTTGTCAATGTCAAAGCCTGATAAGATTACATTTAGTCCATGAATATTGCACCTCATAGGCTTTAAGGTGGGGAAACATTAAAAACTGCTAGTGTTACCAATGAGGAGAAATTGAAAACTTGGATTTCAATGTTAATCCCTGTGCTTCATCTTTAGCTGTGACCACATTGAAACTAAATGTGATTTTTATTCATCTTTTTTACTATCATTGCTACCATTTCTTTTACTGAGAAGGGCGATCGCAAACCTTTGTCATTTTCATCAACCCGTAAGTTCACCCTTACTCATTTTTTCCCCCAGTGGGTGGTTGGAGCTTATTCTTGATCTGTTACCAGTTATCAGACAGTATCAACATTAATCGGTTACTCAAGCTAGACACTTCAGAGATTTCCTCAGCTTTTCCTACCCCTTACCCCATTAAGGGTCCTTATCGAGAATGCCTCTTTGATCCACACTGCCTTTGTTCACATCTTTTGCTTGCTGCCTACCCTGTGCTCTCATCACTAGTTTCTGTTCTTCAATGGATTCTCAGTTTTGCTCCCTTAAACTTTTTTTTTTCTAATCATGGAGTACATAAAGAGGAATTCCCTTTATATAACATGAATACCATTTAAAAGCCTCCGATTTCATCTCAGACCTCTCAATCTCTAAAGTCAACAGTCTAATTGGGAATACAAATGACCTCTAGAACCAGTTGCTATCCTAAGTGGTTCAAGACAGTACGTTTATTGTGGGGGAAGGGACTTTTAAAAATATCTGTCTTTAGTAGAAAGCACAGAGGAACTAAATATAATAGTTTATGAGGCTGAACATCATGCTGGTGACATGCCTAAAATTTTCCCTATGAAGAGTTATTTCTACTAGTTTTTTATAAATATATATTTTTAAATTTTATAGTCAAGTGTGTAGTGCCTAGCTTTCCCAATTTTAATAACATATCGTAATCATTGCTGATGTTTGTGTTCATAAATACAAATATTATCTCTGTTGAGTAAGACAGTTAATAAGTAAATTTAAAAAATCATCATTATGCTATATGAATCAAGAATCTGAGAATTTTTTTTTTTAATTCTGACCCTTTGCTTTTAATTCCAACCCTTGAGCTGTCAAAACACACCTTTAACAATTTGTTCCTTTCACGCTTATTTCTTATGTTATTTCCATTTTTAAAAATAATAGATGCATAAAATAAAAATGCTGCGCTCTGACCACAGTAGACTTTTCACTATCTCTCAAACACTCCATAAAATTTTTTATCTGTCAGTATTTTCTTATACAGCAGTACCTCTTATCTGCAGTTTTACTTTCCATGGTTTCAGTTATCTATAGTCAAATGCAATCCAAAAACACTAAATGGAAAGTACCAGAATAAACAATTTATAAGTTTTAAATTGCACATCATTCTGAGTAGTGAGAAGAAATCTCATACCCACCCACTCTGTTTCAACCAGGATGTAAATCATCCCTTTGTTCAGCCTATCCTTGTTGTATGTGTTATGCACCTGTTAGTAACTTAACAGCCATCTTGGTTATCAGATAAACTGCCGTGGGATTGTGGTGTGTGTATATAGGATTAGGTGCTATCTGCAGTTTTAGGCACCGAATGCATCCCCATAAATAAGGGGAGATACTATACTATTCCTCTCAGAATTTATCTACGCTGCCCCAGCTGTGACTAATAAATGTCACTGAACTACTAGAGCTAGCTATACTATAAATTGTTTGCTGATGATCTGCACATAATTAATTTCACCTTTATAGGACTACTAGAATATTTTAGTCACTTACCACCTTGACATTTAGATCTAGTTAACAGAGAATATTAAATGCAAGGTTCCATATACTTCTTTTACATATTTTGAACCTAAAATGAAAGCCTCTTATGTCCAGGGAACCTACTAATAACAAGAATTAGTACATACCACAACCCCTGTTTTCTAGAATCAACCAGTAATCAGGGTTAGCGACTAATCAAACAAGGGACAGTTGAGTTCTCCTTCCCATGCTTTAACAATGAAAAAAAATATTTCTGAGACTGAAAAAACAAAGAAGTGAATACATAGATTCATCTAGAATAAAGCACATTAACTTTGAAATGAAAGTAAAAGGAGAAACAAATATTCAGACTTTATATTGTAATATGCAATTTGTGAAAGTAATATATAATTAAAATTTATGTTAAATTTATATGTAACCATATAACATATAATACAATGTATCTTATAAAATATACAGTATAATATTATCCTAAAATTATTTTTAATAAACCACAGTTTGTTATTGAACTTACAAAACTCAGAAAGAATCATCAATGTGTCCTGATTCTTTGTGTCTATCAAATATATAATAATTGATAGAGTAAGAATGGCAGTCAGACCTCTGACACCAAATTTTTAATGTTTCCTTCATAGTACTACATGGTCACCAATGAATTAGGCAATAAAAGTGGACAGATTAGATATATTTTCAAAAGTAGTCAAGATTAGTCAGATAGCTTGGGGATTTCAGCTTAAAACAAGACACAGCTTGAATATTACACGGCACTATGATTAAAGCACATGACCGATCCTTGACCAGGGAAATGGATAAGATTGTAATAATTGGTTTTCCCAGTTCTTCATCCAAAACCAAGTAAAATTCACCAGTCAACCCCAAGTGGTAAAGAGATAGATGCTTTTCAGAAGGAAAAGCAGTCACTGAAGTAAATAGCTTATCCCATGTGGAGGTTACCTCTAGTGCACAGGGCATAATGACTAGTCAGAGAATCTGAGAGTAAAAAATTATTTAGCTTCACATCTATGTGTTACAAATTTGAACAAAAAAAAGGCTTGACAGTAGGAAAGACAGTAGAATGAGTTGGACACTACTTTCCTATGTTCATATATGAATACATAAACAGTGTTAACTCCACATTATATACAAACACAAGAATGGGAAGTTATACTATATGTATGTATAATATGTCAAATAAATTATACTGTCATGTATAACTAAGAAGAACAAATAAAAAAGAGGCTTGAAAGGCAAGTAATATCCTAAAATTTCTATTTTCTTAAGAAAACATCAGCTATTAATGTAGCATAAAAAATAAAACAAAAAGCTGATATTTTTCTGAAAATATGGCTTATTTCAATTCTATTCTACTTAGGATTATTTTGTAGCTATGCACAATTTGAGCAGACTTGATAACAAGGGTCTCAAAGTGAACAAAGAACTAGAAAGAAGCCAGGTATGGTGGCTCACGCCTGTAATTCCAGGCACTCTGGAGGCTGAGGCAGGAGAATCACAAGTTCCAAGCCAGCCTCAGCAACTTAGAGAGGCTTTAAGCAACTTAGTGGGAACTTTTCTCAAAATAAAAAGGGCTGTGGATGTGGTTCAGTGGTTAAGTACCCTGGGTTCAGTCCCCAGTATCCCCCTCAAAAAGAAGGGGGAAAGGAGGGGGAAGGGGATATTCTGATATCCTTTGGATTGAACCCAACCTTTAAGTCTCAATATTCATAAACTGTCAACACATGTTGTGAACTACATTAATAAAACCAAGAGAAAGAAGGCAAGATAAAGATAACACATTAACAATTTAAGACGCACTATTGATGTTATGTTAAATATAGTTAAATATATAAATTAGCTGAAGTTTTTTGAAAAAATAGAATAATTTTGTGGAATACTAATCTGCTAGAGTACTCCTAGACTGTAAAATCAGAGATGTCATAGAAGTTTGGGGATTCTTACTGAGCTATTCTCAATAAAGAGCCAGATCCCTACTTGACAATGGCTAGAATCAAACTAATAACAAATATTTCTGATATTCCTTTCTAATGCTTTTATATGAGAAAGATGTGATTATTCTATTCACTTGCATGACCTATTTAAATATTTTAGCCAAAAAGAAATAAACTTAACCTATAAGAAATACTAGGTATGCTCCTTTTATTATTATTTTTTTTTATTTTAAGACAGGGTCTCACTCATTTAACCAGGCTATCCTTGAACTTGTGATTCTCCTGTCTCAGACTTCTACAGGCATTCACCGCCACACTTGGCTTGGATATGTAATTTCTGGAAGCCATGCAACATCTCTGCTGAGGAAGACTGGAAGGAACTGTAGAGCAAGCAAGATACACCTATGGGGATCTAGTCCCTACCCAGGCAGGCAGCTGAGTGTGCCTCTGCTGCATCTTGAAATGAGCCTGAAGATATATCATCGCTTTAATGTAGAGTTTCTCTGCTTTCTGACAGGCTATTAAGAACTACTTTATTAAAAACTTCATTTTTATGAAGAGCCAAAAACTGTGAATGAGAACAAGTGTAAGTATATAAGCTTTCAGCCATCCCTCAGGATATGCAAGGCATTGGTTCCAGGCCTCATGCAGATATCAAACTCCATATATGATTAAGTCCCTTATCTAAAATATATTTGCATATCATCTATGGATATCCTCACATATTTTAAGTCATTTCTACTTTGCTTATAACACCTAATATAATATAAAGGCCATTCAAACAGTCACTACTCGGTACTGTTTGGGGAATAAAGACAGGAAAAAGACTCTAAGTGTTGAGAACAGATGCAATTAAAAGTTACTTTTAATCTGTGGTTGGACCTGTGGATTCAGAGAGCTGACTTATATATTTTAATATTTTGAGTGTCTCTCAGGATCTTGATAAATGAAATCATCTGTCCTTTCACACTGTTTCTCACTTCTCAGCATACTCCATTATTTTTGTGATCAGAAAATGGCTCTTGAAAATGACAAAAAAAATATGTACACAGATAGCAATGTTGCCCAATGTTGAATATTTCTTAAGGTGCACTGCCAGCCCCATGAGACAGACATATTTTTCAGGTTCATTCATATAGCAGATGGAATTACCCACTCCGTCTACAAAAAGGAAGTTAACTAGTTAAACTGGTTCAAATATCTTCTACAAAATCAAGTCATCCTGCTGCCATAGCAAATTATTCTAAAACTGTATACTTCCTCTGATAATCCTCTTTCTTGAAATTATCCCTCTTCTCTTAAAATACTTCTTTAATGGTTATTACAACAACTTGAGAGTATCAAGTTGCAAGGCAGAAGAGCATAATGACTAGTCAGAGAGTAAGCTTTGGGGTAAGACTACCTTGGTTCAAATCAGGACTCAAGCATTTCACTTTCTGAATGCAATGTTAACCCATACTTCTACCTCACAATTTCTTTTCATTTTGTTTTAATCTCTGAAAGAGAGACTATTATATTTGTCTCTCAGGGTTAGTCTAATAATGAATTTTTAAGAATCCGTATGGACTGCTTAGCATCTTGCCTGAAATAGGTGCTTAATAAAAGTTCGTTGTTTTTATTATTCTTGTTCACAAAAAAAAAAAAATTTCTAGCTCTCGAAATATACTCGGCCTAAAATCCATTATTGTCACCAAATTTTAACTGAATGTCTAAAATATGCTAAGCACTTTATCAGACCCAGGGCTAAAATCAGTCACTTCTGCAATAAAATATATTCATTTTTAAAAAGCACATTGAGCTTTTGGGGGTCTGTTACACTATCTGTCCAGTATCAGCCTTGTATTTGTCCTTAAGAACAAAACAAAACAAAATTGTACATAAAATAAAACATCAAATATCTCGTAAGTATTCTTTCCCTTCTTTCTTATTTTCCTGTGAAGATAGCTATGCTACAAAGCATGCAAATGCTCCTCCTGGATGTAAGGTATGACCTAAGCCTTACTATTTCATGTTTGATGCTTTTCCCGAGTTGATATTTGAGTTGTCTGTTTGAAGAAGTAATTTAAAGGTGTTTGATATTTAACATATTCTTGACAGATCTCCTAGTCTAAGAATTTCATGGGTTACTGAGCTACAAGTTTTTCTCATCTTTCTTCTTTTACCACACATATTGAGTACATGTCAACACCTGACATCAAATATTATAATTACTAATCAGTCACTTGACACAATATGCAACCAACCATAATACATTTCATCATCCAGTTCTACTTTGGTGGAAGCAATCTGGTTTCTCTCTCTCAGACTTGATTTTGTTATCCAGATAAATAAATTTATTTCTTAGACCAAATAAAAATAAACCAATCAATTCAACCCCCATAATCAACACTTAAGCTTTATTATCTGATAACTCTATGAAGAAAGAATGCACATACACAAGGAAGATCATTAGGATGAACAGAAACAAAATACAAATTCAAATGGTAAGTAAAGCAATAAACCCTACAGAAATTTCAAGGATGGCAAGATCTCAAATATTACCTGAAAGTATGAAATATCTTCTATCAAAAGGTATTATGCAACCTCTCCTTGTTTGAACTACAAGTTTATCAAGAATTTTTGCACTCTCTGAATTATTATGATTTAAAAAAAACATAGAAATATTTTCTGGCATATAAAGCTCTAACAGATGGCACACCTATCCATATGCACATTAATGTGAGTTGATATATGCTTGTGGGAAATCAGTGTTATCAAGTGGTATACCCACAGGAGGCCTTCCAATATTGTAATGCTCACTTAGACTCATTTCTCTTATGAATAAAACATAGTTTTCTATACTTTTATGAAGCAGCAATATCCTTTCCTTAAAAGTTAAGGTAATGACCTAGCAAGCTTTCCACTCAAAAAATATAAAAACTGATGGTAAATATCAAATAATAATGCTAAAGCTGATGGAGATGGTGTCTGAAATTGTGCAAAGGTTCTCATTAGCAAAAATTCAAATAATATACTTTGAATATTTATTTTTTCTCCTAAATTATTCCCATAAACCTAGTTCTGCATTCTGCCATTTCTCCACTGATCATTCACAAAAGAAAAATCTGCATTCCCAAAAAAGCAGTTTGACATTTATGTTCATATCTTTTCAGATCCCTTAAGAAGCCAGATCTGTTTACAGGCATCTCATTTAAAGAGCATTCTGATGTGATGTGGAAGGAATTAAGAATGAATGAAATTGATCCAATCTAATTTTATGTAACATAAGCCAAGTGGTTTATGATAGACAAATTCCCTCAACTGTGAGTTGTTACCCACTAAAGGAAGTTTCATATAAATGATTACATGAATGAGGAGATGTAAAAATCTGGCAGACACAGCCACCACAATATTAATTTTCTTTTCCCAAAATTAGGATTTCAGAAACCTCAGTCAGGTGCATACAGGAAAAATCACTCAAAAACAAGTTATAAAAATAGCCCTCTACATTGAAGCTAACTATCCACAGCTAGAGATTGGAGGGAGGATAAAAAGTTAAACAAGTTAAACTTTCAGAATGTCAATGACAGGAAACTATCAATCTCTAATCAGCTAATCTACAGATCAAAATCTTGTCTATCACAAATACTGATCCCTAATCTCTAAAAAATGTTAGTTAAATTGTGCAATAGAAGAGATAACCAAAGAAGGAAGCAGCCAAAGACAAAGATTCTCTAGTTCTCACCACTTTGCACTTGGATTAATGTGTCATCACCTTGAATTCTTGGCAAGGCATATACATACACTTATTTACTCTAATAGCAAATTCTGAAGACAAGGCTTGCAGGAGTCCTAGTGAATGAGAGAAGTTCCAGACACTGAGCAAGAGTACAGCTACTCCAAGTGGCAGCCACTAACAAATGTCAACTAGGAGAAGAAAGTTCAAAAGTGAGAATAAGCTCACAAAGGGAGAAAAAATATTTAAACATTTTATAGCAACTTTATATGGCTAGAACATTTTTACTGTGTTTTACAGAGGTGTTCAACTTTAATAGATTGTAAATATAAAATAATATTAATAAAGGTGATAGAGTACATGTCCAAAATTGTACTATGGTTTTCATTAGTAAAAGATTTTATTATAGGAAATATTAACATAAGTAAAATGTGTTGTTATTTATTTATTAACACATAATTTTATCATTCCAATTTCGTGGATGAGAAAACTACTTCTTCAATAGGGTAGTTGCTTTACCCAAAACCTCTCGGGTAGGTATAGAGTGCAGATTAAAGTCCAAATCTTCTAAGAGAAAACAGCAAGATTGTACAGTTCAGAAACTAGTCTGTATGCAGTTAAGCCCCTTTGCCCCATAATATATATATATATATATATATATATATATATATATATATATATATATATATATATTCTTCACTACAATCTGGCTTTTGAAGTTAGAGTACAATAAAACTTTCTGTAGCACTATAAGGTCCAGTTAGCTTGCCACCTGGCTTCTCAAAAATGTAATCCACAAAGCAGCAACATGGACATGACCTGGGAACTTGTCATTTAGAATCTTGGGCCTTGGCCCCAGGTCTTCTGCGTCGGAATTTAAAATGTATTTCAAAATGATTCCCAGAGATTTCAGATACATGTTCAATCTTGAGAGGCACCTGCATACAGCTTTGTCAGTGCCTCACCTCTGACCTATTTTTGAGTCCCAAGCCTCGGTTTACCACTTTTTTAGAGACTTGGCGTCAGATGGGCCTGAGTTCCCTATGAACGTTCATATGGAGACTCAGTCTGTCCATGTGTAAACAAGGATAATAATTCATTCTTCAACAATTATTAGGAGAATTAAAAGAATTATGCATATAGCGATTGATATACGCAGTGTCCCAAAAATATTAATTCTCCTGCTTCCTCTTTAGCTCTTACATTGCCATTAGCCAATATCCTAACTTGTTCCCATATAATCTACCTAGATTCAGTCCTCATTTCCATCCTTTTATAGTAATGATTTCAGTTCTCACCTGCTGATACTTACTTCCTACTTTCCATCTTCTAATGGAATTCCCTATGTGGCTTAGTCTGGTCTTCATCAGTTCCTTTTTCAGGTGCTGCATATACAAAGATTTCACATGTAGATTGCCTCCCCAAACTCTCTTTCATTGCATTCATTCGAATTCATCTCCATGCCTCTAGGTAGAGCAGCTCTCAAGCTGGCCACACATCTTCCGTCACACTTTGTCTTACAATGATCACATTAATAGAAATAAGTTTCTTGTCATTCCCTGAAAGCATTTGAGTTTGTAAGGTTTTATACTTCAATTCCTATAGCTTTTGCTCTTATTTACAAATTGGTAATTATAGGGCAAATAGTTTAACCTCGGAGCTAATGACTGAGGTCTCTCCTTAGACAAACACTTGCCCCTGCTGATGACTATCTTGGTATCTGATCCTCTGCTGCCCCCTAAGGGCCTCTGCTCACTCTGCCCACTGGCCCTGATCCATGGCTATTCGAAACAATGAACAATCCTTGCTCTTACTTCACGCTGGAGTGCATAGAGGGTATCCAGGTCTAACTGCAAAGTTTCACATAGTAAAGATTATCTTTGTACAATAAAACATACCCCCTCCCAAAGGGACCCCTTTAAAATGAGGTTCATTCCAGATTACTAATTTTACTTTCTCAAAACTACCTTGTTACTTGTCTCTTTCCCACTAAATGGACAACACTATCAGAGCCACGTAAGTTACCCTTGGGCATGAGGAAAGGGCCCACAGAAGGAGGGAGACTTTATTAGACAATATAAGTAAATAGAAAATAGGTTGATTGGGAAAAAGCTTGAGTTTTAAGAAGTTCAACATAGTTAAAGGGTAGAACACAGATGCAGGGGTGGGATGGGAAAAGGAAGTGGGAAAAGAGAATATTGGAAACTTAGGTGCAGATCATAAAGGACCATACTTAAAGGTTTATCCTAAAACTACTGAGGATCTATTTCTGGGTGTTAAGCAAAAAATACTGTGATCAGGTTAACATTTTTTAAAATTGCTTGAGAATATTACTAGAGCCAACCAGACAAGGGAGGATGATTGTCTAGACAAGCCAATAAGAAAATGAACAAAGATTTAAAATAGACACTTTGCCAAGAAAGGGATATATGTACACATACACCTGCATAATAACATGTGAAAATATACTTGATATCTTTAATCAACTGCGTGATGCAAATTAAAATCACAATGAGATAACCTTAGCCATTACAATGACAAAATTTTAAAAACTGGTGGGACTGCCACTAAAAAACTGGGAATCTCATAAATTCCTATTAGAAGTGTAAAATTATATGAACACACCAGAAAACATTTTTTCAGTTTATTATTAATTACTATATATCCAACAATGTGCTTTCTAGGAATTTACCACACAAAAAAGTTCAAACACACATCCACACAAAGAGCTATGAACAAACATTCAAAAAAGCTTTACTCAGAATGGACAAACAACTTAAATGTCCTATAGTAGGTGAATAGTGGCATATTTATAAAAGGAGACACTATTCACCAATGAAAAAAGACTATTGGAGCACTAAACTAAGTATCTCAAAAGCAGTTGGCTAAACAAAATGAACAACAAAAGGAACTAACACAAAAGTGTGCATACTGTATGACTTCATTTAGAATGGAACTCTAAAAATGACAAATTTAATATATAGTTATGGGAAACAGATCGGTGGTTCCCTGAGGCCCTGGTAGAACAGATTGAGTGAGAAGGGATATGAGGGAATGCTTTAAGACTATGGAAATGTTTATCTTGATTGTGGTGTGACTTACACAAGGACTTAAATTTGTGAAAACCCATCCATACACTCTTATAATGCATTTATTTTTTAAGTCAATAAAGTGAACTTAAAACAAACAAACCGATACTTGGAATTTTGAAAGGTCGTAATTGACAGTCCATGAGCTCTACTCGATGAAGTCCTCTGGCTCACTAACCTTACTAAAGTTCCTCTTAATTGAATTCTAATAGTAGCACACAATGACATGCTCTCAACAGTACCACGAAGGACAATAAAAATCAATGTTTAAATGTTTTGTTTAAATTTATGTGTGAGATAGAGCATTAGTGGTCCTCCATCTATAATAAAGTATTTATTAATTTAATATAATTGTTTCACAATTTTCTCTCGGTAAACTTTTATATTAAATTTCATCCTTTATAATAAAGAGCATAGTTGAGTCATCAGGAAAACAAAGACAATAACAAATTAATGTGGCAGAATGAAAAGGAGGCTGTGCTAATGATCAGTGTTAACACCACCACTAAACAGCTGCTCAGTTCTTTCCAGAATAAGCCCTACACTTGGCTACATCTTCTTGAGCCTTTCTCTTCTGGCATTGAAGAACCATCTGTCATTTGGCAGATATGCCATATTCTGAGACATCTATATTCAACTGCCATTTCTCAAACTCTGAGTGTGGACTAATTCTAGATGGGGCTATGGTGGTCTATTTTAACATTCTGTTTTCTTTAGTTTCATTTAAAAGCTTATCACACAAGAGAAACATTCAGAAAATTTCAGTGGCAAAATGCAGTATAATTATCTCTGGGAAGTTTTTCTTACCTTCTGCAAGCTTTTACTAGCAATTCAATAAATTCTCGAGCTTTGCAAAGAAGGAGAATGTCATATAATTTCCTCTAGTTGATAATGAAGATTCTCTGGGGATTCAGCTAATTCAGAAGCCTCATAGATTTTGAGCATCTGTAGGATTTTCCTCCATAGAGACATTTCCATCTCAGTCCTGAATACAATATTTTAATTAGTTATGGTCACAGTCAGATATCATTCTCCTGCTTTCCAAATTTTATATTTCACTTATGAGAAACGGAACTAAAATTCTCTTTCTTGATTGTTGAAGTAGCCAAGAGTACCCGGCTAATTTTCAAATCTATTTTTTTTTCAATTGAGTAGGGGAAGAAAACTAAATGGAACCAGCTTGCTGAGCTAAATAGAAGAAGTACAAAACTGAGATGAAGAGCTGAATTATCATATCTCATATATAAGAGTAACAAGTTCACAGACAGCCTAGGAAATTCTGTACTTTAAACCTTTCTGTTGAACTCCCACTAAATACATCATCCAAGGTGAAATGAGAAACAGAGGCAGCCCTATCTTCATATATGATTATTCCTAGGAGTCTATTTTCTTTAAATCAAGAGTATCAGGTTATTACTCCCTTGGCTAAACATCCAGTTTGTACTTACAGCAGTCAAAATGCTTGATTTAAAAAAAGAAAATGAAAAGAGCTTTTACACGTGATGAAACCAATTCAGTTTTAATTCAGAAAAATAAAATAGACCTTAGTGCAATTCAACTGTTTACTCTCCTCCTTGACTATGGTTTTCATTCCAAGATAGAAAGTCTACTTTGCTCTAAACACAGACATTTGGAATGACCACAGGGCAGTATGCAAGAGGTTCTCAAAAAAATTAAAATTACCATCTTTCTTCCACTGTTTCCACCCTCTCCCTTTCAGTTTACAGCATTGCCTGCTAACTTGCCCTTGTGCTGAAGAATTAGTGGATATAGCAGTCCTCTGGGATAAAGAGTTCTGCTGTAAGAATGATCACATAAGAGGCAGCATGCTGGGGCTCACACCACTGGAAACCAGTCACAGTTTTGATTTATTCACAGCTCCTGGCACACTCACCACTCACACAGCTAATACACAGAGCAGCTAGCCAAAGATCAAGAAAGCTCACATGCAAAACACTCTGCTTACCAAGAAAGCACCTACAATATGTGAAAGCACCTCCAAACTAAAAACAAACATCAGGGGACCCAAAGCAATGCATATTTTAAATACACTTCCTTTGAAAAAAAAAAAATACACCAAAACAGATTCATACTACTGCCAAATCTTGGCAGAGCATAGTGGTGGGCACTAATGTTCGCCCCCCATTAGTAAAATATGAGGACTAGCACAGCTTAACCCTGTCACCTCCAGACAATTGTTCTTTTGCTCCTTCCCTTCCTAAAGATAAAAAACTGGAAGAGAAACAGAAATAAAGATATTTTTCTTATTTAAGGAAATGATCATTCCCCCATAATTTGTATTTATGATCCTCATATTAAATAAAATTTGTTTTAGTTTTCAACACTTCCATACACATACCCTTAAACTGTATAAGCAATTTTCAGATGACCTCAGAAATCCAGAGCACACATTCAATTCAGTTCAGATCCATGCATGAACATGTTTGGCTTGTCAAATTGTGTTCACTTTTGAAAAGAGGTATGAGAAGCATAAGTTATGTTTACCTTCAAGCTTTTGACTCTGCCTTACCACAAATTAGTGATAAGTGAGGCACAAAGGATTTCCACTTTCTTTCTTCCCCCAATCAATTCTAAATATTTAGAATGAAACCAGAGAATTCCTGGCCCTGATGTTAGCAAGCAAAACAAACAAACAAACAAACAAACAAAAAAACCAATTAAGACCAAAAAAGAAAGAAAAACAAAAACCTTGGCTAACTCGAATTCTTCCATTCAGAGTTGACTTTTGCCACTTTCAACACTCAGCCAATGCACCAAGAGAAATGTCACACTAAAATTAGTGCTATTTATTGTTTATAGACAAGTTATTTTGGGTGACAATGAGTTTTAAGGAAGAAAATTTGATAAAGAGAACAAAATTAGAATCAAATGATAAGTTTGATGTAGCTACAGGGTACACTATTCTAAAGGAATGTGTGTGTGTGTGTGTGTGTGTGTACACTTTCACACCTGTTTATCTAACCATTGACTAAAAGAGTAATAACTAAATAAACTTTTCAAAGAAAAATTCCAAGCAATAACATTTTCTTTCCTTCAATGAATAAAAGGAGGGACAAAATTCCAAAGCTGTTGCTGATAGTGCAATTGTTACATGTTGTTTTCTGCTTAAGATTTTCATTATTGTGTAATGTCATAAGGATTAAGAAATGAAAGTAGGTGAAAATCTTAATCCAGACCATTATAAAAAAATATTTTTCTAGAGGAAACAATGTCACTGTCTTCGTTTTCTTTCTTTTTCTTCTTCTTCTCCTTCTCTTTCTTCATTAAAAGAAAGTATATCCCTTTTATTTTTTTTTCTTTTGAGATAGGGCCTTTCTAAATTGCATAGGGCCACAATAAATCCCTGAGGCTTGTGAGACTTGTGATCCTCCTGCTCAGCCTCCTGCGTCCCTGGGATGATAGACATGTGCCACTGTACCCAACCTTTTCTTAGTTTTCTATGCATTCCTTCATCACCTCTTCCCCTGCCTACTCCTGCTCTATCCCATGGTCCTCTGCTAGAGTCCCTGTCCCTCTACCCTTATTTTAGTCCCTAAAAGACCACTTTGTGATTCATTCTGACTTCTTCCTCTCTGCCTACACTAATAATCCTCATTTGGAGAGAAGCAGACTTTGCCTCTGTTGGTCCTTGTATAGTTGCAGCTTGCAACAGTGACGCAGTGATGTGCCAATGTGCTTAACTACCCCCAAACTGACTTGGATTCAAAAGTGCCATGACACTGACATCTTGGAGCAGACAGGACAATTACACATCTATTCTCAGGTGCACAGAAGAAAGGAGACTACTGACCCCAAACCAGTGCCACCAGCTAGCTCTCCCCTGGTTCCTGTTAGCCTCCTCACAGCTGTGAAGGTCCCTTGGAGGGAGAGCACAGCAGCCTCAGTGTGACTCACATCTACAGGGCTCTGCTTTCCCCACTCATTTCCATGAGTCTCAACTGCCTGCATCTCCTCCCCTTTTATCTCATATTAAAAGAAGTACAAGGCTGTGAGCCAGGTCCCTTTTTGTCTTCCTGATTAGATCAGACATGTAAATAAACACATCTGTTTGGCTAAGGCACAGCAAAGCCTTAAATAGTAAGTAGCACTGCCTAAAAGACATCACTAAGTTCTGCTAAAGAATTATTACAATTAAGACTTCTCATGACAAGTCAGCTTTCACACAGCTAATCAAAGACAACGCATGGAACAAGACAGCATCTCAGTAACCCACTTGCTTTCTTTTGCATATATGAAAAATGCTGTTACTTAGAGAACCGTAGAAAGCAAGCAATTGCATACAACAGTCAAGTAAATTCATGTTCTCAAAACAGAGCACCATGGAGAAAATCGCAGCCCTTTGAAATAGCAACTCTCTCTAAAGCCGATAAAAACCTCTTTTAAAAAGTCTGTCTTAGAGAATCCAAGTTGTTGTTATAAAAAATCTCTCTCCTCCCAATTTTCTCTGTATTTGTTCATAAAACTGGATGTCAATAGTGTACATGTTTTGTTTGTGAAAAAATAATCTCTTAAAGATTTTTCTAGTTTATTAGTCCAGAAAAGACTATTAGCCATCGTCATAACTCTGTTTCTTCAAGGGAAGATTAATGGCCTCTGTTTATTTATAAAGTCTTTTAAGACAAATTAATCCATACCTAGATATCACCTATGTAATCTACAATTATACAACACCATTTTTCCATTTCTCCAAGCTTTTGGAAAAGCCTTAAACCTTGCATTTCTGTTTTCACGTCCAGGGTCATAGACATTGTCATCTAGAACATACAGTCCATTTCTGTGTCCTGAAACTGTGCCCATTTTTCACCTAGCATGGCATCCAGGCCAGAGTTAGTGGCTGGCCTGTCACTCAGCATTTTGTCATGCCATGAGTGAGCTTCAGGCAGTTCTTAGGACAAAGCATCATGCAAGACATTGCACTGTACCCTTCCCACCTGTTAATCACTCTTCTAAATGTCACAACCCCTGACATGCAGGTCGAAAGGCAGGATTCCCCTAGCCCACCAGCCAGACCAGTTCACACCACCAGTCCACTCTGTGTGGGGCTGAGTCATGCCACTTGTTTACTTTCTCTATAGTGCTACAACCCTCAGATGGTGCACATGCTGTATCCTCTGACTGCTAAGTCCCACCCCCTTATCCATCTGGCAAATCCACACTCCTGAGACCTAAGCATCTTCCCTGGATAAGGCATTGCAGATGCCAAATGGCAATGTTTATCTTTCCCCTTCAGTGCAACCAGCAGATGCTATCCTACTTCCCCTAAAGCCCCAATTGCAATAACTATGGTGATGTGTTGGCATGCTTATTCTTCTCCTGTGCTCTCACCTTTGCCTGTAGACATGTTCTTGAAGTCTAATCTCAATGTCACTCCTTAGGCAGGTCTCCCCTGAAGATTCATTTGGTTTCCTCTGTCATATGCTCTCATTGGCTTCTTTTCCTTTATGTGAAATACTTTTTGGCATTCGTACCATTTCTATTTCCGGGAACCTCAAGTTGTTTGACTGTGGGGACCTCAAAAGCCTTGTTCACAATTACATTCCCAATGCCTGGACAGTGTCTGGAATCTATTAATTCTCACTGCTTAACAGCATCAGAGGAATAAATAAATCACCACAAGCTTCTTGAGAGCTGAAGCTCTCAAGTCTAAGTTTTGATCCCTGGCCCATCTGAGTCAGTAAGCAACATTTTTTGAATCAATTATCCAATCAGTAAGTTGCATGTTCTTCACTTACACTCTAAGAATATAGTCAATTTATAACAAACTTGATTTTCAAGGCAATGGTATAACCTACTTTCTTAATTTATAAGGATCACAGACATGGAAGAGTTCCATGACTCCGAAATTTTTAAATAAGAAAAAATTTAATTAGAAAATGCTCTACTAGGCCATAAAAAAAATTGTTCTAATGAATGCCCAACAGATCGACAAAAGCCCATACACATTCCTTTATTTTTTTCCTTTTAAATCAAGCATGGAAAAATGAAATCATAGGTAATTAAAATCTTTAGTTTTGCTTTTAATATTATTTTCTTCTTGTACTTGCATATTTAAAAAATAATCAATTAGTCATAGTCAACATTTATATGCAGAGACCATATTAGGCAGTATGTGGAGAAATGCAAAAGAAACAGGAGGGAAACAGATGGTCCCATGTAATATACATAATAAAATATCTAGTTCTGCTCTGCCTTACTTGGGTATTATGCATTCAATCTGCAATGCTTTATATTCTTTTGCATAGGTGGGTTTTTTTCCCCCTCTCATTAGACTTTAAATTCCTTGGCAACAGATACCTTGACTTTTAGTTAACTCCTTTTCATCACCATTTGTCCTTTCTGACTTACCAATTCACGAATTTACTGATCAAATATTTATTGAGTGTCTGCTCTTCTCAGTTCCTCTGCTAGAACCAGAATACATAGTAGTGAGCAAGATTGATAAATCCATGCCTTCAAAGAGATATATTGAATGTGTAGGTGCATGGTGGGGTTAGAGAAAAGATTAGACAAAGAAGTATGAAAATATTAATTAGCTGGTGTACATTTTATAAAAACATAAACAGGCTAAGGAGTTAGAAACAAATGAGATGAGAGAGGCTGTGGTTATTTAAAATGAAATTATCGACAATATTCAAGCAAAAACCTGAATGTGTTGATAGAAATGTTGGAAGGTATGAGTAGAAGAATAATTGAAAGAAATCAAAAAGTGCAAAGGTGGTAATGAGTCCTGTAAGCTAACAGTGTAGTGAGAGACAGATAGGTATAAGATGGAGTTAGAAAGGACCAGAATGAGTAAGGCCAATACACACTGTGGTACAAAATGTTTACAGTTTGGATCTGGAATATCTCCCTAATACCCATGAGGTAAATAAAGGTTTGGTCTTCAGGATGGCAATATTGGGAAGTGTAAAAACTTTAAGAGGTTGCTGCAGTCTGGCTGCAGCAAAATAACCAGGGGGTGACGAACAACTTGTGTACATTGATACAGCAGGAGTGGGAGCCGTTTATTGTAGGACCAGAGGGGTATATATACATTATATATAGCTTATCTTAATTAACATAAACTAGATACAGCAGTCAACCAATAAGGAATCTCCACACTTAATGGCTCGCTGGCATTACTTCACAAACCACTCCCCCTGGCAAAATGCCAGGTGCCATCTTGACTTGTTTACAGACTCTAACAAGAGGTGATCCACTTCTGATCTTCTGGTCACTGGGTGTGTGAACTCAAAGAAGATAATGAGACCCTAGTACCTTGCCCTTTCTCTCTTTTGCATCTGCCATGCACTGCCACCATGATGTCCTACCTCCTCACTAACCCAAATGAGCAGGACCAGTGAGTGCATTGTGGACTGAAACCTCCAAATCTATGAGACAAAATAAACCTTTTCTCTTCATAATAATTTATGAAGCATTTATTATAGTCATGGAAAGTTGACTAATATAGAAGTTTAAATTTTATATTCATACAACAAGAAGCTTATAGAAGTATTGACAAAAAGAGTAACATTTCAGTTTAAGAATATTTCTCCAGCTGGTCTATGGCAAATAGGCAAAGTGTTGCAAATATTGAAGCTGGGCGACCATTTGGGAAGTATTGCAATGGACCAGGTAGAAGATGGTGGGTAGTGATTTGGGTTAAGGTAATAACTCTTCAGATAATGAGAAGTGGTCAATTTTTAAAATAATATGACAGTAGAGCCAGAAGATAGGACTTGCTAATGCTTTTAATGTGATTCCTGAGAAAATACAAATCAAGGATGACTTCTAGGTTATTGCTCTGAAAGGGGGTGGAAAAGTGAAGTAGTTAAATGATATGAATTACTAGAGGAGAATCCTAGAACAGGGCTCTCAAGAGCAGATGCTCTATAAATGCTAATTTGATAATTGAAAAATATAAACAAGTACAAATTAATGCCATTGAAAGCTGTTTGTATAAGTGGTAACAAGTACATACCCTCAAATTCCAAATCTATAGCAATTTAAAAAGTAACAATAGTAATAAGAGTAAGAACTCAGAGAAAACAATATCCCAAGATAAAATATCCTTTAAAATTATGATGGAAAATAATTTCAAACAATAATGGGACTTTAGCCTCAAATTTCACAAATTCCAAGATTTCCTGTAGTATTAAAAATTGATTTGAAGTTATTTGCTGAATTGCTAGCAATGGATTTAATCCATTTATCTCTCACTTACTTATCAGAGGACACTACAGTTTAACATTAAAAAGAATCTCCTACCTCTGTATACTCATGATTTCAGTGAAGTTAGAGCTGACAAGCTAAATCACCTTTATTTATTGTCATGATGGTAATCAGCGGAGAACTTCAACTTGACCTCTGTATAGCTCTCAGAAAAGATAAGGATTTGTTGCTATGATATCTTAATAACATAAATATCCATTCCATCAAGACTTGCTTTTGAAATTTATCTCAGTGTTTAACAGGGAAGTACCAGCCTCTTAATTCGTAAGGTTTGATTAATATGTCCTTTCCTACATTCACATGGCCCATTTGCAGTAGGTTAAATTTGTTTCATTTTTCAAGTTACAGCAGTTTGGGGATTTCTGCTTCCCTTTCATCTCTTCTTCTTTCATCACAATATAAAGTATTGCACCTCAGCAATGTGCAATCATCTATTTTTGGTGATATTCTAGCCACTTAAATTTAAGGCTTCCAACATTTAATAAAGCATTCTTTTCTGATGGTTTTGTACAGATCCAAAGATGAGACACTGGGGCAACAATCATCACTCCATCTGTATGGAATTATGAAAATTGAAAATGGGGTGCAGGGGTGTTTTTTTTTGCTGTTTATTGAAAAAGATTTGAAATTTTTGCCATTATACTGTTCTGTAAACCTTAAGAATACATTCCAAATAGTAAGAAGTACAAAAAAATTTTGTGAAGATTTACAGCTAGGTTTCATGTTATCTTAAGAGAAGAAACCTTTACTCACCAGTTCCAGCATCAAATGTGATTATTCACGGAGGACAGTTGTAAATCGCATGCTAACTTAAAAGCTGGAAAGATATTTTTTCTCGCCCTGAACAAAAACCAAGTTAATGGATGATTCAAAAAAAAAAAAAAAAACAAGCTCTACTAGAAGGGAGTAGGGAAGCCTTGAAATACAGGCAGAGGCAAATTATTTCCAGGACATTTATCAAGATCTGCCAATTCTAAGCCTTATATGTTTGCACAGATCTCCTGTTCCATGTTGTGTCATGTGTTCACTTTAATTTCATTTCAAGTGGAGAGTTGGCTTCCTTTTGTGCACAACCTGCTAGCTATATCATATGTAACTTGCATAATTATCTCCACAGGATTTGGATGGGTTGTCTTTGTATGCATTAGGATCCCTATAATTTCTTTTCATCCTTTCCCTATTAAACCAGCATTTCAGTTTACCCATTATTGGTAATCTCATTTAATGGAGTCTTTTCAAAATGTCTCTAACTCAGCTCTTTTCTGAAGTGTCTCCTTCTCCTTGATAAAAATTTGTCCTGTTTGCCTAAAGCTGCCAGACAACATTGTGCACTGTGAGAAACCACAATTCATAATATAAATTATGTGCTCTGTGTGTGCCTGGTGCAAAGTGCCGCAGTCTGGCTGGGCACAAAATCACAAGCCACCCAAGCAGGAACAAACTTTATTTTTGAAACTGCCGCCAATGCCCCCTACGCTCCTGGGAAGATTGTCGACCAGACCCACATGGCGTTCTCCTGGACCCCAACAGGAAGTCCCTCCTCCGGAATTCCCTCCTACCGCACTTCCCCAACCAATGGGAACTCTCCAGGAGTCCCGTAGCAAGCTGAGGTGGACAGCAGGAGTCCAATATCCACATGAATGCAGATCTTAACATAATCATATCATCTCAATGGCTTGCTGGCATCACCTTTCAACCAAAAATGCCATGCATCATATTACTTGGCTGTGGCTCTTAGCACAAAGGATACATTTTTTTCATAATTCACACAGCAGCTCTGTTTTTGCACCACAAACTCTAGAAGACAAGTTTCCTGTTCATTCTGCTCCATAAAGCAATTGCAAGTAGCCTGTTGGATAGGCTTTTCCAAGCTGAAGTCTGGTACCATGCCTGTGTTTCCAAAAGCTCTAAGAATTGCAGGCCAAGTTTTCCAAATGTCTTCCCTACTAAATTCATATTTAATTCTCCAGTAGGATAACTCAAATCTAGAAGGGGATGCACATCAGCAAGCCTCCAGCTAGAGATGAGATGTCAGAGCCCTCTTCTTGGAATCCATTTTTTTTTTTTTTTTGAATGGCTTTCTAAAGATCATCATACTTTGCTTAGATTTGGAAAGAAAGACATCTGCAATGGGACACAACCATTTTTTTTCTACTACATCAAAAACAAATCTTTCCTGCCAAAATGAATCATTTTTGTTCAAACTAGAATTAAATGACTAAAGAAGTAAGGACATTGATTTCATTGATTGATTTTTGTAAGTCCTTAAACTGTCTAGGGTTCTCTGTAGCAATTCTATGATAGTTAGTCTTAATTTTATCAGCCAGCTATATGCTTTTTTTTCATATTTATTTTTATATTTACTACTTTCTTTATGTTACTGATCTATGGATTGTGGAGTAGTTGCTTTTATCTTCTCCAGTGACCTGAAAATTACATTCTATTTAATTAACTTATTGTTCTACACCTAAGTTTAAGAATGATTTCACATCTTAAATCCTACACATCAGATTGGGAGTCTAAGAATGGCAGAGTCTTGTTTAAGTCCAACCTGGATAAGACAAGATCATAGTTATTTCAGGACAGGAAACCTGCCTTTTTCATCTTGCCCAGGCAGCATCTAGCTCAGGACCTGGCATATTTTATGAACTGAAAAGATACTGCTATAATCATCTAAATAGCAACTGGTTATATGTCTTCCAATTTCCCTCCCCACACTTCTTAGAATACTAAATTTGGGTTTGAACAAATTTATTTTATTCTTTGTTTTCATTTTAGATTTCATTCAAGAGTGATTTGGATATTTTTATCTGGTTACATAATTAATTCAATGCATATTTTAGACAAGAGTGTGTTGACCTTTTTTAAAACTGTTCCATCAACATTTTCTTTTTGTAATTCAGTTTCTCCATCGAAATTCTGATTTGAACTATTTCTTTACTTTTGGAGTGTATTTTTCTTAGTTAAAAATTTCAGAGGGGCTGGGGCTATAGCTCAGTGGTACAGCGCTAGCCTAGCATGTTCAAGGCACTGGGTTTGATCCTCAGCACCACATAAAAATACTTAAATAAAGTTATTGTATGTCCATCTACAACTAAAACAAAAAAAAAATTATAAAAATAATTTTCAGAGGTATCTATTAATTCTATGCTTTCTGTCACATTAAGTATGTGAAAATATTGTTTATATTCTGAAATATTTTAGTTGAGTACAAAATATGTATATATGTGTGTGTGTATACACATACACACATGTATATTCATATAAATATCTATATCATCATAGACTAGGACTGAACAGGGTCTCTTTACCTCAGCAGGTGGCCCTGGATGCCCTTTCCTGCTCTTTGAGAACCCATGTCTTATCCTCTAAATTGATGATATTCATGATAACAGAACATAAAAGCAGATGTTGTTTGATATTAAAAGTTATTAGTTTGTATTACTATTATTCCACATAATATATATACATACACACACACATATTAAAAAAGACCAATATAGTAATATTCAAACTTTTAACAAATATATCGTTCAACTAATCAGAATTGCCACTAATATTTAAATGTATCTTTATGTTCTACTTGGAAAGGTTACATTCTGCCAATTAAGCTATTATTTATAAAGCAAATCCCAATAGAAAAGATGAAAATCTTTCCTATTAAGATATTAATAGAAAATGTCTTAGAATTAAGATATTATACTTACCAACATATATATTCTATATAGAGAGAAAATTACAGACTTTGTAGTGTGTATTTTCTCCCTGGATATAGAACATTGATTTTTAGTCGTAATACCAATATTTCTCAGTAAATTAATAAAAAAGTATAAAGTTCTCTGTGTGTGCAGGAAAATTAAGAAAAAAGAACAATAATAAAGGAAGACTGATACTCTCAGATTCTAAAATGTCATCTAAATTTATCATAATTAAGAAAGTATGATAGGTTTAAAATAAAGAATAACACAAATACATAAAATTTGAACCAAAATAAAGATGGTTTTTCAATTTGACACAGGAAAGATGAATAATGTAATAAATGAAGTTGAGACGAAAGGTGACCAATATAGAAAGAAATCAGACACATTCTTCATTATCCTTATCATAAAATCAAATACAAATAAATCAGATATGAAACTTCAAAGTAAAACCATCCAGAGACATATAGTTGATATAGTATGCTATATAATTTTATGTATTATAAAAATGTAAATATAATATAAAAAACAATAGTCATACAAGAAAACTATGTTTTACTTTCATTCTTTAAAACATATACTAGAGTGTATTAAAATCATAATGCTAATATATGTACAAAGATTCTGTGCATATTTAACAATCTCGTTTGGAAAAGAACCAATATGTGTGTACTTGAATAACATGACTACTTATAAAACTACAAGACTGCTTAAAAGCATAATTATTTTCTTATTCTGAGCCTCCACTATCAACTTTATATTAAGCAATTTAATTTAGCTTTTTTATTATGATTTGGCCCTATCCATTGATTTCACAGTTAACTTGGGTTGTGTAAATCAGTTTTAGTTTGGTTTAATGGCTCATTGTAGATATTACCCCTTCATCTTCTAGACCTCACTTTTCTTGGACATCAAGTGATTTCCTTCTGCCTTGTAAGCTTATACAACAACAGCAGTTCCCTCTTCTAGGTAAGTCATAAAATCCATAAAACCATGTATTATGGTTATTGTAAGGGGTGACCCCAAAGTTCCTGTTAATGTAGGAATATTCAGAGGTAAAATGATCAGATTATGAAAGCTATAACCTAATCAGTCCATCCTAGTTTGAATGGGTGGTAAACATAGGCAAGTGAGGCATTGTTAGAGTAGGTAGGTCACTTGGGGACTTGCCTTGGAAAGGTGCATTGTCCCTTTGGCTGTTTACTCCCTTCTCCCCAGCTGCAATGAGGGAAGCAGTTTCCCTCTGCCACACCCTTTCTCCATGATGTTATGCCTCACTTGAACCAAGAGCAATGCGATCGGTGGTCTATGGACTGAGACCTCTAAACTGAGCCCCAAATAGACTTTTCCTCCTATAAGTTGCTCATGTTGGGCATTTTGGTGACAGCAACACAAAAGCCAACTAAGATGCCATGTTTAGCCCCCATTGATCTGAGCAACTCCCCAAAATATCACTCTGAACCGAGTGATACCTTGGGTATGGGAGTGATTAAAGGCTCTTCTCTTATCTAAATGAACCATATGAGCCTCTCAATTGCTTTATTATTGCAGGTTTCTGTGGGCTGGGGGTTCAGCTCCCACATTTAAACTGCAACTAGCAAATGCCTATGTGTTTTCTTTTCTCAGGTATCTGTACACTCACTAGGTTTTTTTTGTTTCCATCCTCTTTCCCACTATGACAGTTGGCACAAGGGATCTGAGGAACAAAGCAATGCCATGCTGCTTTTCCTTCTCTCTGCATCTGAAACACTATTCCTGCCTCTACTCAGCATAGAGGAGGACTGAACAGGGTCTCTTTACCTCAGCAGGTGGTCCTGAATGCCCTTTCTTGCTCCTTGAGAACCCATGTCTTGTCTTCTAAATTGATGATAGTCATGAGAACAGAACATAAAAGCAGATGTTGTTTGATTTTACAAGTTATTAGGTTGCATTATTACTATTCCACAATTGATGTTATATGTATGTACCTATATACACATTAATAACTACTGCTGATATAATATCAACGTAAATATAGATATAAATACAAATAGGCAGATATATAAATATTAGCAGAAATTAGCCCAGAGATTATATATATCTAAATATTAATAGAAATAAACCAACATTTATTTTATTCATAGATAAACACAGAAAACTTTTTTAAAGTGTGATTTTCTAAATTCACACCCAGGCACTCTAATTTATCTAATTTACCTTCCAAAAGTATTGAGAAGACCATTCAATCATGCAGACTTACCACATTCATAACTGTGGTTTAAGCCTGTATTTGAATCTTTTTTCCAGAGGGTAAATAAATAAAAAACAATAGTCCATCAGAAATTTCACAATTGTGCATTTCATTTAACAAATTAGAAAGAACCTGCAGAGAAAATTCTGTTCTACTCCTCCAAATCTTAAACTACTGGGCAGCTGAGCAGAGTCACCAGGTATTAGCTTTCTAATTCTTATCATGTGCTACAATCAAACACCATTTCATATGGCATAAATATGCATGGCATGCAATCCTCAATGTAAAAACTAACATTTGTTTTTTGGTAAATTCTTATCAATTCAGAATAATAGTAGAAGCACCTTGCCTTTAAAATTGATAGTGTTTTATCAGAGCGGTCCACTGATTATAAATCTTATTTTCCCAGTGATGAGGGAAAAAATTGTGATTGACTCACTATATTAACCACAAACCCAAAGCCAAAAATATTATAGGCAGCTATATCAGATGAATGATAACAGTAAGATAAGCTAATCATAACTCAGGTATCTGGAGACCCCAGAGTGCTGATTTAGCATGTAAAACTTTCCTCTTATGTTTCAAGAATCATCATATTTTCTAACTGAATAATTTGATTTCTTGCTGGAAATATACCAGGATTGCATCTCAGAATAACCAATGATGTTAGGAATTGGCTCAATCCTTTACAATTTCAAACCTTTACCCTTAAGTTTCCCAAGGGACATTGCTTATAAGAAAAAAAAAAGGGAAAGCAAGAAATAACCTACTACTCTGATTTTCTAGGACTGAATTCACAAGTATTACAGAAACTTCTAATATAAGCAGCTGATATCAGAAATAGGGTATGGAAATAGAGAAATCACTCAGGACCAAGTGCTCCTGTACAAGGAACTCCCAGTTGCTTGAAAAGTATAAGATGACCCTCCTGCACCCCAACCCACACTGTCCTGACTCCTGCCAATGCAAAAGTAGAAAATTTAAAGTAACTTGGTTACACAATAATTCCTTTCCCTCAGTGAGGAGTTAACCACTTTGATCTAATTCTTTACATCATTTGGGGGCAACTTACAGAGTATGTTCCAGGTAAATTCCACCATTCAAATAATGTGGCAAATCTTATGTGTGTTAATTTCTATGTTTCACAAAACATTTTAAGAAAGCATCTTTAAATATGTGGTTAATTCCTCATCATTTTCACAAGTTTTACCATCAAGTATGAATAAATAAAAACACTTCAGATGTTTTAAGATAAATTGGCTTAATACAAGGATGCATGTTTATGAAAACAATCTGGGCTGAGTATCCAGAAATGACCCCTGAACACTGCACAACTAAACTACTAGGGGACTCATTCTGCACAATCAGAAAGGAAGGTGCAAGAGGCCACCACCAGAACTATTAAGTCAAGAACATCCTACCACAGAGTTGCTGTTGCTACCACCTTTGCTACTACCTAGAGCTGGATTCTGGAACACTGCTAGAGAAAAAATCAACATCCTTGCAACCCATTTTTCAGAAAAAAAAAAGGCGGAAAACTGTAGGAAAATGGCTTCCATATTAGTTCCCTCTTCTTAATCTTAAATAAATACATCTAAATTAGAGGGTTTAATTTGTTCCCAAATCTTAATTAGTATCAGGGGAAGCTGAGAAATATGGATTTTTTAAAGCTTTCCAATATCAACAGGACAAGAAGGTTAAGAAAAGGAAATAAGAATGGATGCTGAATACAGGCAAATCAATCATATCCATAGGCAATAATTGGTATTACCATTTTATAGATAGAGACACTGAGGTTCAGAGAACCTAGACTAGTACAAGATACAAGTTAAATAGATTGAATTACCAGGAGTAAAATGTAGAAGTTTTAATGTCAAGTCCAGGACAATTCTCAACTTGCCAGTCTGTATTAACTGATTACAAAGGATTATAAAACTAGAAAAAGTAATACTTGATAACACCTACTAAGGTGAAGTAACATTTCAAAATATTTATTTGATCATCCATCAGGCTATTATTATGTTTCAAAGAGAAGGACAATTTAGAAAGAATCTTTAGATATGTAGCATTCCTTCTCAATGGATATTAAGCAGCTGATAAAATTTAAGAAAAGATGAAGCATGCTTTCAAATCACAAGATTTTGTCTTCCTTAAAAAAAAAAAAATCTAAAAAGCACTGAGATCCTAAAGCACTCAGAATGCAACTAAAAAGGGAAAATTGATGACCTTCATTTTTATCCCTCCTCCCTCCCATCAAAATTATTTGGAAAGATTAAAATAAAAACTTCTGGGGCTGGAGTTGTAGCTCAGTGGTAGAGCGCTCGCCTCACACATGCGGGACCCTGGGTTCGATCCTCAGCACCACATAAAAATAAATAAGTGAAATAAAGGTATTGTATCCAACTACAACTAAAAAATAAATACTAAAAGAAATAAAAATAAAATAAAAACTTCTGTATAGTTTGAATCAAATTCAGAGTTGCTATTTGAGTCAAATGTGATATATGAATGTAATTTAAATAAATACTGACACATTTATCTATTAGAAAGGTATTGATCTCAAAGATTTAAACATAAAGCTAATATAATTTGGCTTGCTTATCAGCTTTCTATTATGTCCTTTTTAAAAAATAATTCATTCTTCTTATATAATAAAATGAATTGTTTTCTGTGTCTTCATATGGGGATCTTAATTTAATCGAATATAAAATTTTAAGTTAATTTTAAGCACATTAAAACTCATCTGAAATTCACTAATAGACATGTAGAAAATGGTTTTGCTGTCACTTTTCAAATCTCTAAGGCAGTGCTGAGCACTAATTTTTGTGACTACCTCTTTAAGGGGAAGTCTTTTGGAAGAAGCCTCCTGAGAGCATTTACAATAAATCTTTCCTGACTTTCTTTTAAGCAAGAAAGAAAAATCCATTTAAGACAATGCTTTAAGGCAAAATGTTACCTGACTTTAGATTCAAACTTTTCATTTATTAGGGAAGAAGTTAGTCTCCAGGGAGTACTGAATCAGTCTATTCTGAGCATTAGAAATGGAGAAGCCACTTTAGGTAAATGGTGACTAACTTTGGCAACAGAGACAAGTCTTAGCATTTGTGCTGCTGGAAACACCACCACTCTACTCCTCAGGGAAGGTATATTGATTCCTTAATTGAGAAATAAGAAGATGGTGAAGAAGAATGCTGGAGCTTCTACTTATTGAATTGCCATATATGCCAGCCATATCAGACACTTTGCATGTGTTATTTCGCTTAATCTTCTAAAAATTACTACAAGCATTAATAACCCCATATTACAGAAAATAAAAACAAGGCTCAAGGAGGTAAAATTGTGCCCATTGCCATATACCTCGTGAGCAAAGAAAGCGAGACTCAATTTTTGACTGACTAGCCTCAATGTTTGCAAAGTCCTCCCCCAAAGCATAGCAATTGAGAAATCCTAAAACTCAAGTAAAGAGCATTTTCTATTTAAAGCAGCCACACAAATAGAGATACTTTGAGGCAAGCAATGTAGATTGACACAATGACCAAAAACCTACACTGCGTAAAACTGCAACACCACCAGAAAAAGCTTTGCAATCTTACCTGAATGTCTATAGCAATCAATGTAAAGGTTATTCAAGTTCAGCAAACTTGCCTCTAGCAAAATACAGCTAAATTTGTTCTACTTATGGGAAATAGAAAGAGTAAAGATTCCTGTTTCTTCATTTGCAGATCTATCACCAATTTGAATTTTCACCTTCACAGAGTTAAGGGATGCATCATGAAAAGTGATACACACCTGATGACTAAAGAAATTATACTTGAAATGACAATTAAGAGCCCCTCCACATTTCTATGCATAACTGATTTTATTACACATAAAGTAGTCCTTCCTGATCCACAGGGTATGTAGTCCAAGACTCCCAGTGGATATCTGAAGCTGCAGATAATGCCAAATACTTTAAACATTATATTTTTCCTATAAATATAGTGATAAAGTTCAATTTATAAATTAGGCACAAGATTAACAATAACAATAAAATAGAACGATTAAAATAATATGCTACAATAAAAATCATGGGAATGTGGCCTCCCTCTCTCTCTCTCTTTCTCAAAATATCTTTTCATTTCTTTTCTTTTTGCATGGTGCTGGGGTTTTAAGCCAGGGCCTTACACATGCTAAGCAAGCATTCTACCACTAAGTTCTTTCTGCAACCCTTAAAATATTTTACTATACCATAATTGCCTTCTTGTGCTGATATGAGATGATACATGCCTACATGGTGAGAGGAAGTGACATGAATTATGTAGCACTGTAATTTAGGCATATACATTGTGACTGTTGACCTTCTAAGAACATGTCAGAAGGAAGATCATGGAGCCATGATGATACTGGCTGACCATGGGTAT
Source organism: Marmota monax (assembly GCF_021218885.2). NCBI lineage: Eukaryota > Metazoa > Chordata > Mammalia > Rodentia > Sciuridae > Marmota > Marmota monax. The sequence continues at coordinate 1,451,874 of NW_026694256.1, read as the reverse complement.
CTGAATTATAAGATAAGGAGGGGGATATTATATTACCAATTTTCTGTCCATTATGGTAAATATTATTACTGATAATAAAGTGCTCATTTCTGTTCATTTTTCTCATGCTATATTTTCCCTTTAATCTCTATTGTACCATTTAATTTATATGTCTTAAAAGCACTAGATGTTTTATGATTCTTGGGGTAGAAATTCATTTTCTACCTGTAGCATCAAATCAATTAATCTATTTCATTCTGTGGTTTTTTTTTTTTTTTGAGGGGGGGTTGTTTGTTTGTTGGTTGGTGGGGCGGGGTGGAGATAGGGTGGTAGTGTACATTATTTAAATAGCAAGGTTTCTTTTTTCTTTCATTTAATTGCATGTTTTTCCATTCTACCTTTCCTCCAAGTGTCTGCCACTTGTTGTAACTTCAACATTCAAAATCAGATGTGATGTCTGAAGAATTGTAACTGAATTGTGTGAGAAGATACACAGGGGACTGTGATTATTCTTCATCTAGGTGTTCAAAAACATTCAGACTTGTTCTTGCCACATCACATTATAAATTAACTTTCTTGCAAGCAATGCTCACCTTAATTTTCTTCTACTTCACTCTCTAACAGGTTATCTTAGCTGAAACTCTGATGCACTAGCAACACTCTCTCGCTACAACCATATACAATCACCTTCACTGTCAGAATTCTTAAGGACACTTAAACACTTTCTAGCCTATTTCCTGATTTGCCTGGGGACCATGAGGCCCAGAGAAAATTTTTTTTGACATAATAGAGTGGGATGTGCTGTGGTAAGGGATTGTTATAGTGATACAATGAGCCTGGAAAACAAAATTCACTCTATCAAAAGCAGTACTAAAAAGGAAGAGTATTTCTAATAGAGGACACTCTCTTTGAAGTCACTAATACCAAATAGACAGTTTCTCTCTCCTCCACAACACTAATAATTATTCTCTATTTATCATCCTCCTTTCTCAGAGAGGTCACATTTTCTATTGTGTTCTGTGTATGCTGGGGCAGATACCTTGGTAGACTCTATCACCTGAAATAATGGTGGGCCCAGCAGGAATTCACAATGAGGGGAGCAAGAGAGATTAGGCTACTCACACCTGCTTGGAGTTCTTGAGTTTAAGAGTGAATGTGATCCCTTCTAACTAAAGCTCTTGCCATGTATCTCCTCCTAGAATTTGGTTCTCAGTTCTAGGTTTAAAGATGGTAAAGATTTTCTGATATTACCAGTCATTGCTGCCTCAACTTCTCTGTTTGCTATACAACCTATTATGGTTTGGATATAAATTATCCCACAAAAAAAACTCATGTGTTAGCAATTCAGGAATGTTCCGAGGTAAAATGATTAGATTATGAGTGACAGCTGTTATCACATCAGTAGTTTAATCCATCTGATGGGTTAACAAATTGAATTGACTGGTAACTGTAGGCAGGTAGGATGGAGCTAAAAACAGAGGGACACTGGGGGCATGCCCTTGGAGATTATATCTTGTTCCTGGAAACCACCTGCGTCCATGCCTTCCACCATAATGTTCTGTCTTACCTTACACCAGAACAATGGAGTTGGTCAACCATTGAGTCTAAAACTGTGTAGGACTGAGTCTAAAACTGTGATCCCAAAATGAAATTTTCCTCCTCTAAGTTGTTCTTGTCAGATACTGTGGTTACAAATCCACACATCTATAATGATCTATGTTCATTAAATTCTCCTCAGAATTCCATCAATGTGCCTTCTGTTGATAGGGAACAAGTAGATATGAGCTGTGGGGACATGTATGCTAACTCTCAAAAAGGTTTTAAAGAAACAATTTACACAGTCATTCTGGCCCTGCTCTGATTAAATATAATAGTCCTGAACCATAAATTATTCACAGGGCTTTGGACTATTTGCCCAAGAGTCCTTCTTTGATAAGAGAAAAACAAACTGGGGGGCTGGGGTTGTAGCTAAGTGGTGGAGCACTTGCCTGGCATGTATGAGGCACTGGGTTAGATTCTCAGCACCACACATAAATACATAAAATAAAGGTCCATCAGCAACTTAAAAAAATAAAAATAAAAAGAGAGAAAGACAAATTGCCCTGACTGGAGGCTGAAGAGCTCAATTGCCTCAAGGTCTGTGAAATCAAGTTCCAAATAAAATTGGTTGGCACAAACTGAGAGGACTAAATTTGCCTTAAATCCTTGGCATATTATTTAATCTTATTATATGTTTCAAACTCCTGGGATTTCACTTACTGTCTCATGAGTAAGACATACATAATAGGGAGTTAGAAATCTGATACAATCCAACCATCATTCAAGAGGTAGGAGGTAATGTTCAGGTGGGACCCTCTGGTAACTTCCTTTCCTCCCCCAACAAAACTGAGTTCACAAAGAAGTGAGTTGTTGATATTCTTTCCAAGATGACACGCTCTCTGTATCTTGAGAGTGCCTTGAGAATAGAATCCAGGCCTTGTACATTCCAAGCAAAAGCTCTATCACTAAGCTACATCCCAGCCATATCTAGCTATATGATATAGTAGTAGGCAGAAAAGTGTTACTTCTCCCTTGATGATTTGGGATAGCATAATTTGCACGGATCTGGGCAATAGCAGGAAAAGGTGGGTAAGATACTTCTGAAGTAGCAAAAGCCAGAGGTAGCTTACTATTGGAAATGATGAAATGCTGTCAATTCTGCTAAGACTCTAAGGAAAAAGAAAAATCTAAGAGTATAAAAGATATCAGGGGGGCTGGGATAGTAGCTCAGTGGTAGAGTGCTTGCCTAGCATGTGTGAGGTACTGGGTTCGATTCTCAGCACCATAAATAAGTAAATAAACAAATAAGTCAGGACATCACCAAAGAACTTACCTGAGGTAGGTCTTCAGGAATTGGAATTTATGGGTCAATTTACTGAAAGACCCCAACCCTGCATGGGACATTTCTGTGATCAGATGTGTGTGGGTTTTCCCCCACACTAAATAATTCTCCATCCAACACACTCTTTGTATACTACACATTTATCTCTTGGTATCTGCAGGGTTTTGTTTCATGACCCTTGAAGATACACAAGTCCCTTATGACTTATATTTGCATATAACTTACTTACATCTAGTCATATACTTTATTTGCTTGGGGTTTTTTGTTTGTTTGTTTTTGTTTTGTTTTGTTTTGTTTTGGTGCAGGGATCTTGCTATGTTTCCTGCGCTGGTCTCAAACTTGAAATCTTTCTGCCTCAGCCTTTGAGGTACTAGAATTGTACAGGTATATGCACCCAGATCCTCCCCTATAATTTAAATTATTTGTAGATCTGTATAATACATAAGACAATATAAACACTGTATAAATATTTGTGTGTGTGTGTGTATGTCTTACAGAGATTGAACCCAGGACATATTATTATTAAACTACATCCCCAGTCTTTCTTTATTTTATTTTGAGATAGGGTCTTGAAAGTTTCCAGGCCAGCCTTTAACTTGTGATCCTCCTGCCTCAGCCTCCCAAGCTTCTGAGATTACAGGTATACACCACCACATTCAGCTGTAAATATTTATTCTAATGTATTGTATATATAACAATGCAAGAAAAGAACATCTGTACATATTCAGTACAGATGCAATGTTTCCCTAATATTTTTGATTCATGGTTGGTGAAATCTGAGAATGCAGAACAACTTCTAGATTCTTTATCTTCTCATAAACTTTATTCTACTTTTACTACACCCTGTGCCTTGTTTGAAATCTTCCCTTCAAAAGGCACAAGAGTCAGGAACACAATGCAACTTTCTGGTAATATTCTCTCTGAATCTCTGGGTGATACAGAAATTGGTTCCAGAAGTAACCTCAAGAAATAGTTCCTCAGGTTGAAATTCTAGTATTAATTCCATACAAATTATCTTATAGCATATAGATGATAATCTTCACTTAGTGGTAGGGAGGGAAAGTAACAGTGGAGATACAGGCTTTGGAATATTACATGTCATTAAATCATTATGGTGATAAAGATCACAGGCTGCTTCCCACTCTATTGGAGAGTTTACAAAAATAAAAATATAAGCTTGTACCTTGACCTTTCAACTCATGAGGTGTGAAGGAAATCTTATTAGCTTTAAAAGTATCTCTTATCTTATATATCCTGTATATCTACAATATGATAGTCAGTTCCCAGACCTGATAGTGTAGACTAATTGCTTTAGTCAATTAGTGGACTTTGAGAGGTCAAGTTAAAATTAAAGTTAGTAGCTCATTTCAAATCTCAATGTCCTACTCCATTGTAACTCAGACCCCAAATGGTTACTAAGCAGAGATTTGTTATAAGGGCACTAGCTAGAAAAACTAGAACTCTAAAACTTGAAATGAGGTCCTTAACTTGAGCTCTCAAAACCCCCTGAGTCTTCCTTGATGGTTGAAGCAATCCCTCTAGCCTGTCTGCAAAATTATTTTCAGCGATTTCGTCAGCATTACTGGCCTTGCAAGGAATTCTTATTTTCCTCAACGTTACCTTCAACCATCAGTGTTTCCATGGCCAGAAGAAGAATTTCAAGGTTATCTTCAAGTATAAGATAGGTTCTATATCAAAGTAGTGTGAGAACTTTGACAGTTCTTATCACCAAGAAATAACGGGTACCGGGAGCATGTTTAGAATAGATTCTGAAGAATTTAAACCAAGTATATAAAAATACAAGGTTATTTTGAGAGGAATTTACCAATATGACAAAGCTCACTCAGGATCCTAGATATGCCAGATAAATTTTCTGGATAGGCTCTAATAGTTTACTAAAACATGGACCAAGTGGTGGCCTATAATAATGAGGTTGAAATGCTGGCACTTCTCTGGCACAAAGAGGAAAAACCAAAAGACATAGGGAAGTGGGTGTGCTGAGTGGATCTACTTAGGTATGACCTACTGATCCACACCTTAACCACATCTACAGGAGGAAGTGAAAAATATATCCTTCCTCAAAGAAATAAGAATACATTGGTAGTAAGTACTAGTATACCTGAAAAGTTATGCTGTGTCTATCATCTGTAGGCCAGAGAAGCTACTAAAGAATTAGAGCTTTCTAATTTTAATGAGAATGATGGGATCTTAGAGTGGTAAAGGCCAGGTGCTTAATTTCAGGGATTAGGTCAGTACAATTAACACAATAAACCAAAAAGGCAGAATGGAATGCTAATGCTTTGACCCATGTGGATTTATGATTATGGCTAATGTTTTTGTGAAAACCTTAGGAATCAAATAGATTGTTGTCATTCTGAAATATTACTAGGTCTATATTATCAAACTAATTCTTCCTCTAATAGGCAATAATCCAAATCAAAGTGCCATTGGGAATCTAAGGTTTGTTATCCAAATCATACCCCAGAGTCTTTTGAAATGTAGACTAGTTTAGGGTTTCTTTTGTTGTTGTCTTAAGGAATCACCCTGAAATAAAACACAGTGTACCATAGAAATTTCCTCCAAGTCTTCCCCCAGAGAACCCATTGCCATTTAACAGGCTCACAATGCGCTGGAATTGAAAAATTACCATACTGCCTTTGAACTATTAGTTAGTGGCTCAAATTTAGCACACTAATCACCATGAGTAGAAAGTCAGGAATAAATGGAGTCTTGGCCCACATCTGTCTTAGAGCGGACAGTGGGAAATATCCTTTTCTGATGGTTATTTCCCATTTTTCTGATTATATGCCTGGAATAATCATAATTAATAACTAGAAACATCCTCATGTTGATTCCCTGGTGCATAAAATAAATGTCACTGCAGTTTGAAGAATCAAGCATATCCCCTGAAATTTTATGTGCTAAATGTTGAACAGAAAAGAATATCATATCCCTGTGAGAAAAATGCAAAAATTAATGCAACTACCAAGGATTGAAAGAAGGGATGGTGAATCCTGTCTTAATTCTCATTTAACTCTTCAATTTGCAGGGATGAAAGCCAAATGGATGAACTAGAATCATGCTTCTATACTGATATCACCAACCACTGCTGTTGAGACAAAGCAACACAGTTCTGGGCCTTGGAGTCTCATTATTGGCCAAGACAGTGGCTCCATTTTGCTTTGTTTTGTTCTAACCTTGTTTTTCCAGTTATTTGATGAAATGGGTATCCCATTAGCCTGTGCAAGAAACCAGCTTGCTTTTCCAAGATTCTGATGAAATGAGCATCCCCATTAGTCTCTCCTTCAGCTCATTTTGGATCCTTTACCAGTCTCTACTTAATCACTATTCTACTTTCAAGTTGACTTTTTAAACTTCCACATAGATGAGAGAACATGTGGTACTAGTCTTTTATGTCAGCTTTACTTTACTTAATGCCATCAAATTCTACCCATTTTGCTGCAAATTAAGATTTCATGCTTCTTCGTGGTGAAATGATACTCCATTATGTACATCATTTTTGTTATCCATTCATCTGTTGATGGACACCTAGCTTGGTTCTATATCTTAGCTATTGCAAATAGTGCTGCAATAAACATGGGCACACAAATACTTCTTTAGTATGTTAATTTCATGTCCCAGAGGAATAACTGGATCATCTGGTAGATCTATTATTTAGTTTTTTGCAGGCCCTCCATACTGTTTTCTATAACGGCTGTACTACTTCACTTTCCCACTACAGAGTATGAGTTTTTCTTCACATTCTCACCAGCATTGATTTTTGTTGTTATTTTCTTGATAATAGCCATTCTAATTGAGGTGAGATTTTATCTTATGGTGGTTTTTATTGGCATTTCCCTGGTAGCTAATGATATTGACATTTTTTTCATGTATTTGTTGGACATCTGTATTTCTTATTTTGAGAAGTATTTGTTAATTTTGAACTGTATTACTTGGCTTTTATGTTAATTTTTTGACAAAAATCTTATGTTATAGTTGTCAAATATTTTCTTCCATTCTGTAGATTGTCTTTTGCCTCTGTTGATTGTTCCCTTTGCTGTGCAAAAGTTTTTAGTTTGATGTAATTTCATTTGTCAATATTTGCTTTTGCTTCCTGTGCTTTTGAGGTCCTAACTAGAAAATCCTAGTCTATATCAATGTCTTGAAACATATTTCCCTATATAGTAGTTTTAGTTTCATATCTTATATTTAGCTCTTTGATTCATTTTGAGTTGATTTTTGTACCGGGTGAGAGGTAGGGGTCAAGTTTCAGTCTTCTGCATATTGAATCTAGTTTTTCCAGCACCATTTATTAAAGAGGTTGTTCTTTCCTCAGGATATGCTTCCAACACCTTTGTCTATCATCATTTGGCTTTAAGTATGTGTATTTATTTCTTGGATCTTTGTTCATTCCATTGGTTTGTGTATTTTTTCTTTATGTTGATACTGTGCTTGTGCTGTGTTGGGCATGGGGGTACTGAGGATTGAACTCAGGGGCACTTGACCACTGAGCCATAACCCCAGCTCTATTTTGTATTTTATTTAGAGACAGGATCTCACTGAGTTGCTTAGTGCCTCGCTTTTGCTGAGGCTGGCTTCAAACTCATGATCCTCCTGCCTCAGCCTCCTGAGCTGCTGGGATTACAGCCATGCGACCAGCTTGTAGTGTGTCTTAAAATCAGGTATTCTGATGATCTATCTTTGTTCTTTTGCTCAAGACTGCTTTGGTGATTCAGGATCTTTTGTGCTTCCATATGAATTTTTCAGGTGGGTTTTGTTGTTGTTGTTGCTATTCTGTGAAGAATGTCATTGGTATTTTGATATTTGGTATTGCATTGATTCTGTAGTTCACTTTGCATAGTATGGACATTTTAACAATATTAACTCCTCCGATATATGAACATGGGAGTTTTTTTTTTTTCCATGTTTTGTGTCTTCAATTTCTTTCATCAGTGTTTGTTTTTGTTTTTGTTTTTGTTTTAATTTTGACTCAAGCCTGCAGCATCAGTTCCTGCCCATGTGTTTGTAGCCGACAGGCCTGTCCTGCAGATTTAAGACTTTCGAGCCTGTAGTCACAAAACCATACCCTATGGTTGGTTTTATATGTTGGTTTTCTGGAGAACTCATGATATAAGGACAAAGCATTAAGATGTATTTTTCTAGGACCCACAGGGAAGTGGACCTATTTTTAGTCCTTTTCAAACATTTGTTTCAGAAATAAGGTTATTTCTCCCAGATATTAATATGTGCTTTAAGTTATAATTTATTTGGGGTTGGAGAAGGATGTAAAGGAAAAGTATCATTTGTCTGTTTCTCAATTATGCATTATGATTTAGAATTTCACTTGTGCTACTTGCATCAGTAGTCTATCAAGTCCAGTTGTCAATCAAATCAGTTGTATGCAGATCTGTAAATACAAAAATGATGCTTTTGTTCTAATAACATGAGTTATTTTCTCTATATTTGAGATGGTTTCTTTGTACCTGGTACCTTGTGTGACATCTCCAGGAAACTGCCCAGCTATGGAAAGCAGTAAGAAACCACAAACAAAGCTACTTCACTTTCTCTCTTCACACCAAAAGCTTGCCTCATGGAAGCAATTTTCAAACCAGGAGAAATAACCAATTATGTCTTGAATTTCGGAGGAAAAACTGAAACCTGATAAAAAAGATAAGGTTTGGTCAATTACATGTGGGGTGGGGGGAGATCCTCTTAATAAATTCAAAACAAAACTACTCTAAGGATGCTAATACTCTTTATTCAACTCTTAAAAAAATCCAGCTACAGAACAAGTAAACATTAAGCACAGTGGGTAAATTTGAGAGTGTTACCCACCTCAAAAAAAAAAAAAAAGATAAAAAATAAAATCAAAACAAATGAATAGGACAGTTTCATTTAGAAAACAACCATAGTACTTAACTCCAATGTTCCTCAAATTTGAATTTATTAAACTTCTTAGAGGGAAAAATATTATACAGCCCAATATCACTTAAATTATCTAACTAATAAAATTAAGTATAAAGTCTTTACAAGTATATGTCTTACATAGTTAAAATACCTTAAAATTTTAGCAAAATTATAACATTAATGAAAATGCAACTTAAAACAGTAAAATAGTATTAAAATAGGGTAAGCAATTATTGTTTTACCTGGCTTACTTACTTAGGCTTAAAGTAAAAATAATGTTAGTTTCGTTAAAAAATACATATTTTACTCCCATGTTTTAGAATATGAAAAAAAAAACACTATTGGTTATTTGTCATTGTCAATGATTCTTATTTTTACACAGTTCTCTAAAACACTGATGAATTATTTGGATAAACCAATGAATTTAATAAAACATTACAAATTGCAAAACTTGATGGCAATATTTCACTATCATTCAAAAAATGTCTTCATTGTAGATTTAATATGATAATGGCTTGCTAAAAAGCTTTGGCAACTTGATAAATATAAAGAATACATAAAACCTAAATTCACAGCAGTAATATAGAACAGAAGTTACTCTGAGTTAGACATTCATAGACTAGGGGGTAGGTTCCGTCTTATGCTAGAATTATTTTAATATAAGGAACCAAATTAATTTGACCTGCCTTCAGCACAAAGGTTCTATTTCTATTCTCATGGTAGTGGGGAGGGCAGGGCTGGAGTCAAGTACTGGAGATTAATTAGGATCTGATACAACTATTCCATTCCTCTCCTCTCCTCTTTTATCTCATTTACTCCTACCCTTCATACTTTCTTCCCTTTCCCCTGCTCTCTAATCCTGACACTATCACCATTTTCTATATTTCTGTGTGTGTATCTCTCTTTGTCTCTATCATACTCTGCCTTTGTCTCTGCCCATTACGGCAAAAAGTCTTACCTTGGCTTCTGTGTTGTGTCTCTACTGTTTTTTCTTCTGTGTTATTCAAATTTATTTACACACACAGAAGAGAGTCAATTATTGCTACTCCCAGTTCTAGCTTAACATCCTTTTTTTTTTTAATGTTGATAAGGTAGAGTTTCTGTATCATGACTCCAAATTTCTAAGAAAGATAATCTAGTTGGTCATACTTGGACCACTGGTCTCATGCTGTTTCTGGTTTTCAGTGAGTGTCAGTGGTTCACACTCATCAGTGGCTGTTACAATAGCCTCTCTGAGAAGGATGTGGGTGATACAGGAAACTTGCCTATGTACATGTCTATTAAGGGTCCAAAACAGCAGTTTCCCTTAATAACTATTATTAGGCTATTTGAAATAACACAGTTTATTGAGATTTAAAGATAGTCCAAAAATCATTGCAGGAAATTTTACCACAGAACAAAAACAAAAGCTATTTAAGCATATGAAAAGAGCCACTGACATGTCCTAAAGAGAAGTGGAGCCACAGGGATTACTGTTCCATTCCACTAGAGAATACTCTTAAAGGCATCAACTAAATCCTTGAGTACGACTAAATATCAAGACTTTGGATATAGAGCCCAGGCACAGAATAAGGTGATTTCCTCAGCACTTTTTCTGGGAAAAGAGCATGTGTCAGAATTTCTACTCCCCTTAAAAATTAAGCATATTATAAAATTCTTCCAGGAGAACTGACTTCTGTAGTATTATTATTTATATACATCAGTAGAAGTACTAAGATTGTTGCCATAATAAAAATTTTTAATGTGAAATTGTGTCCTCTTCAAAAGTTAATGTTCATTAGATATAGGCAGGATAGGTGTAAAGCTTATATACAGATAATTCACTATTGGTATATAGCAATGCTACTGATTTTTGTATGTTGATTTTGTAGCCTGTTACTTTACTGAATTCATCAGTTCCTATAATTTTTTGATGGAGTCTTTGAGATTTTCTATATATAAGATCATGTCATTTCCCTTTAGTGATAATTTGACATTCTCCTGTCCTATTTGGATGCCCTTTAATCTTTTCTCTTGACTGATTGCTCTATCTAAGACTTCCAATAATATGTTGAATGAAAGTGGGCATCCTTGCCTTGTTTCCTATTTTAGAGAGCAGGCTTTCAGTTTTTCCCATTCACTGTGTTATTAATTGTGAAATTGTTACATATTCTTAATTATGTTGAGGTATATTCCTTCTATAAATAGTTATTCAATGTTTTTTGTCATGAAGGGATATTGAATTATCAAATTCCTTTTCTCCTGCTAATGATATAATCATGTGGGTTTTTCCTTCATTTTATTGATGTATCACATTTACCAATTTGTGTATAAGAAATACACATTTATCCTTGCATCATTGGAATGAATTCCACTTGATCATGATAATAGTGTTTTCAGGATGCTGTTGGAATCAGTTTACTAGTATTTTGTTGAAGATTTTGGTATCTATTTTCATCAAAGATATTGGCCAGTAATTTTCTTGTTGTTGTTGTGTCTTTGTCTGATTTGGATAACATAATGATGGTGGTCTCCTAGACTAGAGAATTATCCGAAAAAGAATGCAGAAAGTAATTTCATTTGCATTAAAACTAGGAATAAATTTAACCAAAGAGGTGAAAGTCACTACAATTAAAATAATTTTAAAATTGATGGAAGAAATTGAAAAAGACACAAAAACATTGAAAATATATTCCATTTTCGTGAATTAGAAGAATCAATATTATTAAATGTCCATTCTACCCAAAGGAATCTACTTATTCAATGTACTCCCAATAGAAATACCAAAGGCATCCTTCACTGAACTAGAAAATTAATTCTAAAATCTGTATGGGGTAGGGGAGAAGAGAGGAAAACTACAGAATAAAGTTGACCAAATTATGTTGTGTGCATGTGTGAATGTACCACAGTGAATTCCAACACCATGTATACGTATAAAGTATCAATTTATAAAAACAGTAAATAGTAGGGAGGGGAAAATCGTGGAATGGAAGAGCGTACAAGTAGGGGGAGGAGGGGAGGAAGGCAGGAGGACTGAAATGGAGAAAATTATATTCCACACATGTGTGATCCTGTCAAAATCCCACTATTGCTTATAGCTATAATGTACTAATATAAACAAAAAAGAAAAGAGGTATCTGCACTCATATGTTCATAGTAATATTAGTTACAATAGTCAAGAAAAGGAAACAACTGAAGAATCTATCAATTGATGAATGGATAAAGAAAATATGGTACATATACAATGAAATATTATTCAACCATAAAAGCAAAAAAAAGAAAAATCTTGTTATATTTGACAACATGGTTGGAACTGGGAGCATTATGTTAAGTGAAATAACCCAAGCACACAAAGACAAGTAGCACATGATTTCACTTTTGCAGACTCTTAAATAAAAGTTGATCTTATAAAAGATAAAAATAGAACAGTGGTTACCAAAAAGTGAAGAAAGTAGGTAGGATGGAAAGATAGGGAAAGGTTGATCAATTGTTAGTAAGTTACAGTTGGATAGGAGCAAGAAGTTTTGGTGTGCTACAGATGAAAATATTGTACCATATATTACAAGAAAAGCTAGATGAAAGTATTTTGAAAGTATTAACCATGAAGAAATGATAAACACTGAGGAGACAGATATGTTTAACCTGGTATAGTTTTATATAACCAATACATATATTGAAACATCACATTATCCTATCAACAATATGTATGATTTGTATGTCTTTATGTGTTAGTTAAAAAAATTTTAATGGGATTAACGTATGTAGAAACAGTATAAAATTAAAGTTAAGCTTTAACAAGACCACTGGAAAGTTGTGGGTTATGGCTAGGGCTGAATCATTGAGGTCAATCCTTCTGAAAAAGCTGGAATGAATCTGCCCGAAAACAAGGACACTTTGGGAGAAAACATCAAATATATATGTGCAAAAAAAAGTGAGTGAGAGAAAAAAGAAAACTTGGAAGAGGGCATAGAGGGAAGTCAGGACTTTTGTGTGGTGTTGACTAGGGGGCTTGTGGAGTTAAGTCTGCACAGAAAAGTAACTAGGTTTTCTGGATTTCAAGAGAAGAGATATTGTGATTAAAGCTACAAATATGGTGAGTCATTTGAAAATAACATACAGCCTAAATGGGATGATGGTGTGGACATGGACCATGTTAGAATGCCCTTTTAGAATCATCCTCATATTCATCAGCGTTAAAATGTACATAATTAGTATAGATCCTTTAAATCTGTTCAGTGTCTATTCCTTCAGCATATACTCAGTTTTCTTATATACCAGACCAAGCCCCACACACTTTCAGGAGGAAGATGGACAGCATCTCTGCAGGGTTCTTTTCTGCCCAGAGGAATACAAGCCACCCTAAAACTTCCAATCTCAGATAATTAATAAGTAATAAAGCACAGATACTCAGAAATATATTTACATAATATGAAGCCCCTGATAGATCTAGTCCACATGGGTTCTGGAACTAGACAAAGAGAAAATGGCCCCAGTGATTTATTTAAGGGGGTACATCACAGGCAGGGATAACGTTTTAAGGGCGGAATCTTGCTTCCTGAGGTCTTGCAGTCAGCAGGTTGATTGACATCTTAGCAGGTCACACCCACCTCAGGGCTGTGTGAGTCACAGCAGAGTGAGAAAGAGATTCACCTTGTCCCTGGGCAATTGACCAGAGGAAATTTTACTGGTTATTCCTAGACACCAGATGTCTCTATCCATGAGGCTTCCACGCACAGTGATCCACTTGCAACCCTTGAATGGCTCGTGACACCACACATCACCCTTGCATCTGTTATTGAAATTCACCCCACATGGACTTTGACTGATTCCTGATTCTGACAAGCTAGAAATCGGTGAAGTAGTCCAAAAGAGGCATTCACCAGACCTCATGCTCCCTTCCCTAAAGAAAACACACTGGCTGTGCACAAAGGTAGAAGTGTCAAAGTGGCTCCTTGGAGGACAGAAGAAAGAGAGATGACTGGACAGGAAGGAAACTAGAATGAGGGGAGGACTATTGGGTACTGCAGGGAGAGGATGATGAGAAAATAGGAACTTAAGGGCATTAAGTGGGAGGAATAAAAATCAGGTCAGAAAAAAAGGAATGTAGAGAATCAGGACACATCAGGAACACTCCAGAAGATAAAAAGAAATGATTAAGGGATCAGAGAACAACTTTTAATGAAAGAAAGAAATAGAGAAAGACAAAGATATAAGCTAAAGAACAGAAAAGCAAAGCAAGTGAGTTAAGAGAAAGAACAAGAAGAGTATATGACTTATGCCTGCTTTGACAGTCTCTGACTAGGTTACCATTAAAAATCTATATTTCATGTGACTAATCAGCAAATATTAGATTAAAAAAAGTGAATGAAAGAGATAGAAATGTCTACATGTATGCCTAAGACAAGGTACTGAAAGATGTTGATTTATAGTTCCTTGCTCCTAATCAATAAAGAGGCATCAAAACAACTGCCTTTTTAAAATTATAAAATCATATGAATTATTTGTATTTGAAAATTACCTACCCATTTGAAATACATGACGTTAAGTCAATTAATAATCTGTCTTTCCACAAGGGACCAATCATTAACCAATGAACCCTAAAGCTTCATACTAGTGTAATATAAATTACTCATTAATTTCCCAAGGGCCACAAATCATATGGATATTAAAGGAATTAATTATATCAAAGTGATATAAACCCAAGAGTCTTTCTATACCTTGTTGTCATTAAATATAAACACAATGACTAACAGTAGAAGGTTGCATAGGAGATTTGGGAAAATGACTTTTAGCCTGTGATTTTGTTTTCTCTGACAAAAGAAAGTTTATTGAATATGGAGAATGATTACATTTACTCAAAAATCATATGCATTTTTGGTTACATTATTTATTCCTTTCCTAGAATTAAGCGCTATCTCAGACAGATTATATTCCTGAGTTATGTTCTCAACATTATGTCTCACAGATGATATTTGATGAGTACTTCTTGTGTCTTTCAAGATGTATCTGTAAGAGATGAGATGCTGAAAACTTTATATATCCCTATTATGCCACTGAGTGTACCACATTGATACTGAATGATCATGAAAAAGCTTAGAGCTATATTTTCTTGGAGAAGCCAGAAGAAAGACTGCTTATAAAATTGTTTACAGTTTTCACAGGGTCCTTTCTTTGTCTCTTTGTATTGTATTTATTTTCTACAACTATCTAACATAAGTGTTGGAAACTTCCATAAGAGTCCTGTAGGATATGTGAAGATAAATGTGTTTCAGATTTCTGTTGACATGTATCTCCTCATCTTTTAGAAAATCCATGCAGATAGAATTTGATTGATTGGAGGTATACCATTACATCATCTCCTCAAAGACTGTGACACTCGGAAAGGCAGAAAGTCACAGAGGCATCCTGCCAGCAAAAGGACATTGCTATTGAGTGACTTGTATGTAATGGCTCACATTTGTTCTGCTTGACCATTCTGGTCAGAAATATCAGAGTGAAGATTTGGTTTTACTGTTCATTCTGCTAGTATGGATTTCTCATGTTTTTAGAGTTCAAGGGCATGGTACCCACACTGACTCAGTTCTGCAGAGGACCCTCTCTACTACATCACATTGTGGTGCATAGCACTGGTGGATGCACATGTAGGTGAGGGGTCACATGTTAAATAAGAAGTCAAAGAGAGACTGGGTAGAGCCAGGCTCTGTCTTTTTGAACTCTCTCTGTCTCAAGAACTCCCTTCAAGAAACTAGCATTCCCTTTCAAGGGCAATACCCTCAGTAACCTAAGGACCCATTAGGCCCTACCTTTTCAAGGTCCTGCCTCCCAACATCACCACACTGAAAACCAAACTCCCAACACATGGTCCTTAGGTGACAAACCACATCCAAACTATTGCAGAGATCCTGATCTAAAAGAATCACATTTATAGTTCTTCTCTAAAATATTATGCCTTATCTTCTTTTAAAGGAGTATTATCTTCAGTTAACCATTTCTTTGTGAATTATATCAACAATTATGCCATATATCAATAAGTCACCTTTCTATTTTGGGTCACTACTTTATTGTCACTAATTGATAGCTACCCAATAGCTTTCTATATTTTTTTCTAATTCTAATTTATCTTGAACTGAGAAACTGAATGCTTAAACCCTTTAATGCATGCTTATTAAATTAGGCCAATAAAACTATGAAGAAAATATTTGAATCAGTAAATAACATCTATTATTATGTCATTTTCACCTACATTAGCCTACATGATATTCATAGAAACTGTAGATAAGGGTTAGTTATTTTATACAGTGATATGTCATTTTATACAGAATGAATCCTTTTATACAGAAAAGGAAATAAAGACCTGATGAAATAAAATTAATTAATGCCACCTTACCTGGCTATTAAATTGGAGAGAAGGGCTCCAACCCAATTTTTTCTCTTTCAAACTGGCTTTAAGAAATTTGTGGAAAGCAATTATTTTTTCCTGCTACTGGTTGAAGAATCATAATCCAGAACAAAGTTCCCTAAATCATGTTTCATCAAACACAAATTATATAAGGAATTATGCAATAAAAGAGGAAAACATTGGGTCAAACACACACTTTGCAGGACCCCTCAAAAATTACAATATGCTAATGTTATTCATAAATGTCCAAAATAGCATTTCAATGTCTACTTGAGCTCTGAGATGACGCTGTGTAGCAACACGCCTCTTCAGATGACAATTGAAAAGAACCATCCTAGGGTGGGGGAAGAAGTGAGGCTCACCAGATGAGGCAAGTGAGATTTAATAATCCTAGTATTTGCATTCACTTCTCATTTTGTTAATAGTACAGAGATAAAAATTCTGGGAAAAAATGTTATGTAAACTATAATCTGTTAAAATATACAAAAGTACTTATAAAAAAGATAAATCTTTTTATAGTGACTACAAAATGTACATATAAACTATTGTTTAATCAGATAAAAGTATGAATTCACAAAATACATGTACATATAATTGAAATACTTGGACTGAATTTGAAATGAAATCATACATCATGATAGACCCATAGCATTGTTATAATAGAATCTTCTGCTGAGGTATGTATGATGCTCTATCCTAAGAGTTTAATGATTTCTTCTAACACAAAATTCTCATGTTATAGTTTATTAATGTCAGAGATAAAATACTTCTCAAAGTAATTTAATAATATCCATTTTCACCAATTGCTCATATTAAAATATTTGAGAAATCCTTGAAAACTCGGCAAATAACTCTTTAACAGAGCTAGATCTATTTATAATTTGTTAAATATGCTAATAAAATAACATCATTTTAGAAGAATAAAAAAATTCCATATAGCCCATGAATTAAAAGGTTCTCCAAAGGGAAATGGTGCCTCAACTTTTCATCTCAATATTCTGTAGCATAGAAATTCTATTCTTGGCATGTTGCCATCATGTCTGTGAGTGGAAATCTTAGTAAGGATTTTATATGTATTATATTAGTTATTATTTTTAAAAATCCCAACAACATGGGTACATTAAAAATTATCTCTTATTTTGCAGACAATAAAATTGCGTTTAAGAGGGTTTGTTGCTCCGTGAAGAGGCAGAACTCAGATTGGAAACCAGGCTGCTTGACTACAAAGCCCCTGCCTCTCTCTGTGATGTTCATATTTAGTTTCTTGTTGTATATATTATATATTATAACACCCTGATATTCCTAGTCAAATCATTACAGTAACCTTGGAAGTTTTAAAAGGAAGAATGTGTTCTCAATAAGATTCTCTTATTTTACCTTAGCAAGCTTCTTGAGACTACAAAATATCCCTCATTCATTTGACCTTTACCTAACCTCTACTCTTCAGCTGGAAACCAAAAGACCATGACATCTCATGATTTCTTTTTCTCTTTTGACATTTCTGCTGTATCATCAAGGCCTTTACAAATAGAGCTTAAGTTTGATTAACTGCAGTACAAGCTAAACTCCAAATAAAAATCAACAGCCCATATATACGAATGGCAAAGTAAACCAACTCTAAACCCCAAAATAGCTTAACCATAAACGTGGTAGATAATCTGCAATCTGGGTTTTTGTATAAACTGATTTTAATTCAGAAGTTGTTAAAAGGAACAGGGAATCAGGTGACAAATTTGGCCTTCCGTGGAGGAGACACTGGAAGTGGTGTGACTGAAGGAGTCTAGGTCAGTCTATCAAAACAATGAGACTTATTTACTGAGTACTTACCATCACCATCATTAGACACAAAGCTTAAAGTCTCAACCCATGGTTATCATTGTTAAAGCATGACTAGAGAATGAATGTGCCTTAATGTGAACATATATTACCTAGAATGAGAATGGCATTAACTCCTTAGTGAGCATTACTACAGTAGCATAATTTAATTCAGAACCACAAAGTACTGCTATTCTCAGGTAAATTATGACTGAATCTAAAAGGGGAATATCAATGGAGGCAAGCTCTGTAAAATTATGTCAGAGTTATAGGACTTATTTCCAGAAGGTAGCATCATTGTTCTGGGTACTGGTTACTAAGAATGTGAAATAACATATGGCGTTGAGATAAATTGTCAGGATTAAGACCACAAACTTACCTACAACTAGTGAGAGCTCTTTCTGCCTTCCATTTGACTGTGTAAATTGGTGACTTTACAAGATGAAGCACTTTCTGGCATTTAAAGCTGAGGCCCTTTAAATCAATATAGAAAAAGGTCATAGGGGTCTACTACATAAAAGAAGTATTATTATGCACACTCAGAGTACCTGTTCAAAAAGAATTACAAGGAGAAATACGTGGATTTTCTGCTCTCCTCTCATCTATAAAAGTGCCTGTCTTCTAATAAATCATGCTTTCTCTTCTGTGGTATACGATAAATGTTTAACAACTGGTATTTTAGGAAAAAAAGTTGAAACTGCTTTAAGAGCACATAGCATCCAATTTATTTAAAAAATGAAATTTATACTTATAATCTTCATTGTAAATTTCACACCAACTATTATAACATCTATTATCAGTATTTTTTTCAAAGTCCAATAATAGTCACAGAATCAGCTATGTATAGATTCTTGATTTCAATCCAATGAAAATAAGATGTCATTCATGTCACTGACAAGTAAATGTGGTTCTAATATACATGTTTTCTTATGTTTCCTTTTACATTATAGTGAGACTAAAGTAAAACAACAAAGACATTAATGTCATGCTTCACTTAATTTTCAATGTCAAGAGCAACTTCTTTACTGAATAATTGTTTTCAAATGCTAGAGTACTTTTTCAATTTTTTATATAACAGCTACAAACGTGATAAAATTTTAAATTTAAGCAGGATTATTCACATTTCTCCATGACTTTTAAGCCTATACAATAAGCAAAACAATAATTTGTAGTATTTGTGTCTATCAAAGTGTAAATACTTTCATCATGACCAATTTCAAACCACCTATACAGCATAGAAAAAAGCAGCAGACCATCATGCAATATTTGCTCCATTGCAGAAACAATATGTGTAAATAACATCAGTAGCATAGACAGATAATAGTAAGATGTAGTAAATAAACAGGAAGGGATGAATATTGAGTGTTTTGAGTAATTGCGACCTTTATTTTTAACCTAATGTTCAATTATAAATTTATATAATTCAATTTTTGAAAATAGTTGTTTAACAGCAAAAATTAACACAAATTTAACAATTAGCTCTTGTGAGCCTGTCTGACCTGGTTCCAACATGGTACTGCTTCTATCTATTCTAGCTTCCAAAAAAATACAGTTGTCCTTCTTATTGGTCTCTCTGGGTGTGTTTCCTTAGCTGCAACATTTTTGTAGAAACTTCCTACAATAATTGTTTTAATTTTTAACATATCTATCAATATTTCCTAGAATGAAATTTGAGAGATAACCAGTGGAGGTACAGAAAGGTAGGGCAATTAACTATTAGGCATAAATGATGAGACAGTAGAAAGATCACTGCATTTGGAGTCAGAAGATACAACTGAGACTTAGGCCTGGTGTCTTAAATGTATCTTTTAAATTTCTATCTTAAGAATTCTTATTTGTCAAATGCAGCTAATACCAGTTACTTTAAAGGTTTAGGGGGAAAACACATAAAGTATATGTGAAAATTTTATAATTAAAATTGTGTTGCAAAGTAAATCATTTTATAATACTGTGTTCTTTTATATGAGTTAAATCTTTCAGAACTTCTTTGTTAATAGAGGAAAGTGATCCTATTTTGATTTTGCTTTCTGCTTTGTTAGAACTGACAATTTATTATTTTTCCCATTTGAAAAAAAAAAAATCTCATTTGTATTGAAAAACAAAGGAAAATTTGGTTAGGAATGGTTCTATTAAAGGAAATAGCAAGTATATTTAGGAAAGTCCAGGACTATCATTCAAGTGACCAGGATTTCACATTTAGCTCATTCAACAAAACTTATGCCACAATTTTCAATTTCTTGAAGTCTCATTTTGTTTATCATTAAACTTCAGTGATAAAGAACAATTGTTTCTGACTTTTCTAAGACTACATTTGACAATTGTTTTCTTAAAACCTTTTCAAAGGATCCCTTTAAATATTAAGTCTCACTTAAGTAGTTATTTATAAAAGCCATCATTTCTAGTTTTCAGATTGCTAAACTCATAATTAGCCTGTAATAGTGTCTTATTCTGCTTGGGCTACTACAACAAAATGCCATTAAATGAGTAGCCTATAAACAGAAATTTATTTCTCCAATTTCTGGAGGCTTGTAACTCCAAGATCAAGGTGTCACAGATTCTTTGTCTAATGAAGACTCACTCTCTGGTTCCCTTTCTTGCCCTGTCTTCACATGGTAGAAGGGAAAAGGAGTCTCTCTTGGGCCTCTTTTATAAGGGCATTAATTCCATTTATGAGAGTTTTGCCCCATGACCTAATCACCTCCTAAAAGTCTCACTGTCTAATACTATCACCTTAGGATTAGGATTTCAACATATGAATTTTGGGCAAACACAAATACTCAGACCAAGCACACAGCAACACGCTTTGGAATGAGTCATTTCCCTTTGGTGGAAGAGCCCACAATCCTTTTGCTATATTTTATTTCTTCTGTTTAGTTATAGGAATGGATACAGAACTGACATGAAAGTAGATAGAAAATTTTAAAGCTCAACTCTGAGAAGCCCTTTTCACTAATTAAAATAATAATAATAAGCATTTGTGAATAAATAAGGCAATTGAAAAAGAAATTCTGATATTTTAATGCCTTGGTATTTTACCATTAAGGACTTATCAATTCTAAGAAAAACTATGGAATGCTTAGAAACATTTTTTTTCTTTGTTGAATAATTTTTCAATAATAATTGTTCATTGTTGAATAATTATTGAATAATTTGTTGTTATTGTTTTCTTTTAATATCTACTGCCAAGTTTCCTGCCTCCTCATTCCTCACCCCTACCTGGTCTTCAGACTTACTGCTTCCTCGTTAAAGGCTCCCCTTGCCACAGAACTCCCAAGACCCGACTTCTTGCAAACAAAAAGAAAACTGCAGTGAGCAAAGTAAATAAACAAAATAAAATCTTCAGTACAAGTAAGAATCATTTTCCATACAAGTAACTCTATACAGGGTACGTCCAGAATTAATAGAGCACTCTGAGTAATTCCTTAGATGTTATGAATTCTTTCTGGAATGAAGAAGAGGATGTTCTTTATGAATTTTTTTTTCCCTTGGGAACTTAAAATGTGAGCTTCTACCACTGACAAGGTGGCATTTTTAGATTAAGCCATGGGAAATCTAGAATGATTTACAAATACAGCAGTCTAAGAATAACAGCCTTCCCACCATCTGTGATTGGCACCATTATTATAGACTCTATTATAATCTTATCTCACTGTCCAACAAAGCTATTCATTCAGCAACTAAGCTCACGTCAAAGACAAGGCAGAGTTTACTTATTTGCAGAAAAAGGTTTTTGAAAAACACAGTCTCATTGCTTAGACAGAACCAAGAGTGTATGTGACATGGTGCAAGGTGCTTATGATATAAGGTGGTAGGAAATGAAGTCGAAACAGAAATGCCAGCTCAGAAGGTGTTTAATCTTGAGGTGTGAGGTATTACATTCTATCACTCTCTCTGACTGATATCAGACATGAAGGGAAAAACTATCTAAAACATATGGGGAAAAGTACACTTAGGTCTCTTTGATGTCTGCGTTGGCAAAGCACTTCAGCTTTCACATCCAGTCTTTAATAAATAAGCTGAAGTTCCTGGTTTGGAAATAAAGACAGCAAAGAAATTGTTAAGTAAGATCTGTAGCACACACAAAAATGCAGCTTTACTTCATTGTATGTCTAAAACCACTTATCTCAAAACACACAGAGAGAACACTTAGAGTTATTGGATAAGTTACTCCATACTTGCTGCTTTACTAAGCTCTATGTTTTAATTAATTTTAAATAATTTATATCATTATCAATTAAGGAAAATCTACAAATATTTTAATGCTCCAATTTTTTTTTCATCATAAGGGAGAGGAAGAACATGCAGAATGGCCCTGCTTGCAAAATACTGAAGGAAATCCGATAGTCCCTCTTTTCCTATCAAGGCAGAAACTGAAGGCATGAACATGTTGCTGATAAAGCCAATACAGGTCACTCTGCACAAGGAATGCTCAATAAAACACATAGTGACCTTTCAGTAGAAGTCAGGAACGGACTAATATTGAGCAAAATCAAATATTTTGGTCAATTATTCAGGAACTTTTCAAACTGTCCTGAGCCTTCAAAACCTTAAGGGTTTTGGTCCCTGACAGAGACCAAACAGGAAGCAGGTAAATCTTTACACCAGAAAAATCCCATCCCCATGCCACCTTAGCCTTCTAGATGTATAGTGCTGATGAACTCATGGCCCAGGATTTTGTAGAGAGCAATTCCTTCACCCTCACCAATGATGGCTGCCATGTGTTTCCACACTCTGCTGGACCCACTACTTCCTGCCATCTCATAACAAGTGATAATGTGCTTATGTGTGAAAACTAGGAAGTGATAAACAATGTGTGCTTTTCAAGCAGACCTACAGCATTCACTTAAACAGAGGTACTGAATTCCCAGAATTAAGAATTAGAACAGAAATCTGAGATCACCTACCTAATCCCAATTCTGCTCAATGAGAAAATTCCTTCAAGGGCTCTTTAGACAATGGTGATGACCTTGCTTTGGCCTCAGTCTACGGCATGCACTGAGAATATGCATTGAGAATAGTTACAATGATGGTTCAAGCTTGGATCACTATAAATTTTAAAGAAATTCATCTTACCTTGAGCCAAGATGAGTTCCTTATGGCTTATACTTACAGATTCTAGCTGGTGCTAGAGAAAGAAAGAGGCATCTTTTTAAATCACTATTCAAACATTTATTAGTTTTCAGTTCTAGGAAGTTTTTAATATAATAAATAATCAACTGTTAATATTTTGGATTTACTGATATTTATTTTTTAGAAAATTATCAGTCTTTTACAGTGGTTCCTCCCAGTTAATCATGATGTCTTAAATGTTACTGATAGAAATTCTATGATTGTTGGGCTGGGGATGTGGCTCAAGCGGTAGCGCGCTCGCCTGGCATGTGTGCGGCCTGGGTTAGATCCTCAGCACCTCAGCACCACATACAAACAAAGATGTTGTGTCCGCCGATAACTAAGAAATAAATATTTAAAAGTTCTCTCTCTCTCTCTCTCTCTCTCTATGATTTGTAAATCATAGAAAGAAATTCTATGATTGTGTTTGTAAATCCCTTCTGTAAACACCATGATCATTTAATTGAAATTAAAAAATGATTTTATGTATAAAGAGATTAGTGTCTTTTATTGATTCCTCGTGTTTTTAGACTTTATTTCTACTTTTCTAGTTAGAAAACTAATTGTCTTGCTTTTGTGTATACAAGAAAAATTGTCTGAATATACATCAGTCATCTCAAGTAACATGGCACCTAGCAAAACAGTGGGCTTGTCTCTTCCTTGTCCATTTTGTTCACTTGCTCCTTATGGCAGTCTTTTGCACAATTATCTGCTTATTTTAGTCTTTTGTCTGTTTTGATATTCTCCCAGACTTCTCAGTCATTCCTTAATATACAAATAGTATTGCCAGCCTCCTTTCCACTTTTGAGTGGTTTGAAACCTGAATTCATCAAAGCATTTTCTGTGACATCTCATAAGTTTCTTTTTTCTCTCCTCTTTATTTTCTACCTATATCTAAGAATAGCCTAATGATTTCACATTAGATCTTTATATTCTTATTTCTAAGACCTAGTCTCCCTTGAAGAGTACCTGATTTTCTGATATGCCTGTCCTTTATGTCCCAGTTTTGGATTTCAGCTTCTGTAAAAACCTTAAAGTTACGTTTGACTAGGACTAATATTTCTTTACTTCTCTTTTATGCATACTAGGATATTTTCTTCCAAGCTTCTTCTCATTTATAAAACTGCAAAATTGCTTTATTACATATAAGCAATAAACTCTTGTCAGAGCTCTGTGTAATAACTATCCATCTTAGAATTAGAATTCAGATATAAATGGTTTTTGTGAAGACACATATTAATGCAGGTGTATGAATTAAGAAAGGAAGTCAGATCTTTTCTCACAATGAATCTGATTTGGCTGATTAGTTTGATATGATGACAGGCTTTGCCAAAGAGGTAAATAATAAATACTTTACATAAATTAGCTAATTCTGCAGTTTTGAGATTTTAACAGTATAAAATGAATAAAAAGAAAGTATTTAATCAAAACTATTGCATTTATTAATAAATGTGTATCAAAGTTAATAATAACAGTTCTTGAACACATCACAGTAAATGGAGAAAGAAAAAAAATAATGACAGGGTGACAAATTCTTTTCCAAGTCAGGATCAAGAAGGAAGGAATCTTAATTGAATTATCAACTGATAGTTTATTAAAAATATTTCTAATGATAAATGACTATAGGAATTTTTGACATATAACTTGGAATAAGTTCAAAGAATTGAGTAACATTGCTATAAAAAAATTCCTTCCATTTCTACTTATTCAGGAAAATGTTTTCTCAGTACTTACATATATATATAAAATACATAAAATATATAAAAATATGAATGAATAAAACTGAGGCTGACTCTTGCCTCAACTCAATAATAACTAATATGCATCCAAGGGAAAATACTATCCTTTTTATTGGTTCATTTTTAATATAGTTTACTTTTTATCCTTAATAAGTGTTTATCATAATTTATACATGTTGCCTTGGTCAACTGAGTATAAATAGTACTTTCATGAAAGTCCAGAAGAAATTTTTAACACAGAGCCTTATGATCAAAATATAAAAATAATTAACTTTTAATTAATTAGTTGCACAGGAAAATGAGGGGTAATGAATAAATTACCAGTAATGTAAATGTACTTTGTTCTAGGGCAAAAGTCTATGTGAGAAATATAATGGAAATTTGAGCTCAAAGAAGAATATAAAATACAAATTTTCCAACTAAGTATTTTTAAATAGACGTTGATGCAAGTGTCTTAAATCAAAGAATTTTAAAATGGATGGTACATCAAAGTTTAACTATTAAATGGCTCGTCACAATTTTTTGCCTGTGTTACTCCAAATGATTCTGTGTAATTTGGTATTTCCTCAAACATTAAGTTGACTTTTACATTTTTCCATCCTAAGTTTAAATGGTTACCAAAGATGTAATTTCTGGCAAAAATATAAATATTGATATTGTTTTAGCTTTCACACTGCTGTGACTAAAGAACCCTACCAGCACAATTGTAGGGGAGGAAAAGTTTATTTGAGGGCTTACGGCTTCAGAGTTCTTAGTCCAGAGAAGGCCGCCTACATTGGTCTGGGCTCTAGAGGAGGCTGCCCATGGCAGAAGAGTGTGGTGGAGGGAGGCAGCTTACATGGTGATCAAGAAGCAGAGAGAGAGATCATCAGGAAGCAGAGAGAGATCTCCACTTGCCAGATACAAATATATACTCCAAAACTACACCCCTGATTCCCACCTCTTCCAGCCATACCCTACCACTTCAATTATCACTCAGTTAATACCTATCAAGGGATTACAGATTGGGTTGTCTCTCACAACCCAGTCACTTCTCCCTGAACCTTCTTGAGTTGTCTCACATGTGAGCTTTTGGGAGATATCTCACATCCAAACCATAACAGATATTTACATTACTTTAATTATAATACTTTTTTAAATATAGCCATTGTTACATAGTAGCAATTTGAAACTACCAGGTTCCGTGTCTTTTATCTCTTCAGTACACTTCCATAGCGCTGCTTCTCTCCTCCTCTGAGCGCTTCCGGCTGGGCTGCTGCCAAGGGATTTCACAAAGTCAACACTTTATCTAAACTTATTTTAAAATTCAGTTTCCTTTGAACCATAAACACCTTACATAAAACATAAAACACTTGTTTACTAGTGATCATGTTCATCCTTTCAAATGCTGATGATGACTGTGAGCTAAAGATATCTTTTATCTCCTTACCATATGGTAGGTGCTCAAACATTGTTAGCTTTTATTGTTATACTGTTGTCCTTTTGGGTAAATATTTCAAGTACTCTGGGACCTTCTGATCCATACACTATATGTTCCAAGACCTTCGGTGGAAATATAAAGCCTCATATCCCTCAAATCCTATATACACTATGTTTTCCCCTATGCATACATACTCATGACAAAGCTCAATCAATAAATTAAGAACAGTAAAAGGTTAAAAAAGATAAGTAATTAAAGAAAACAATTATAACAATATACTTTAATATGTGTTATATAAATGTGCTCTCTCAAAACATCTTACTGCACTGTGCTCACTTTTCTTGTGATGATTTGAGATGATACAATGCTATGTAATCATGAATGATGTTGAATGGTGAATGATGTTGGCTTTGTGACATGGTGGTAAAAGGCTACCACTGACCTTCCAGTGGCACATTAGAAAGAGGATCAAGGAACGAAGATGATGCTGGCGAACCCTGGGTAACTTGACACCATGGAAGCAAAACCATGGGCCAAGGGGCTGTTATACATCTCATTATCAATCCTATATATATTATTTTATGTATATCAAATGTTAAATATTGTTTCCAGTTTTTTCAGGCATACTGGTTAGTTCGCTAGTTTTAAATTTTTATTTAAATATTTTTTCTTCTCCACCTCACATTGCCACTTACACTCAGAGTTGGGATATTATCTACATGGCCAGGGATATTATATACTGGAATATATTCATCTTATAGTTGAAATGTTGCCACAGTGTGATTCTTTCCTGCTCTGAATTACACAGGTTGTTTATGACCAAGCTAACCCTGGACCCTACATAGAATTTAAGATAGACTTTTTTTTTAGCTCTAAACACTGAAAATAGTATCACAACATCAGTTATCCTCCCATGCTTCCAGCTTCTATCTTTATATACCATTGCTTTTCCATTATCAAAGTTTATAACATTTACATTCCTTTGTATAACTATACTTGTCTCATATTTAGTATAATTCAAATTAAATTTCAATTCTAGAGATTGAAGGCCATAAATGTGATCATTGTGTAAATACTATTCACTGCAGAACTAAGTACAATGATTGAACAAATACAAAAACAAATTTTATTCTGAAACCCAAGCTTTTTGAGGAAGAATATTGAAGGTTCATAGTCAAATTAGTTATTTATTTTAAACTCAGTTGCTCAATTTACTTCAGAGTATCTAGGGTGAATTTGTTGTTAGCATGTTTGTTTTCCCTTGAGAGCCTCATATTCACTTTCTCCCCTATATTTATGTTCCTGTTGACAAAAGAAATATCTGCCTCCTTGGCCAAAGAGCTAAGTCATTCAGTTCTTAATCAATAATGCATGTTAGATGGGCTACACTTTCTTCTTGAAAACAATCTGTGCTTTCTAAACTTGAAGTATGTTTTTCATACTGACTTTTCTTTTTTCAGTCTTCCAAGTTTAATCCTGAATTTTCCTGATTTCCCTGGTGTACTCTTTTTAGTTTGCATTTAAGTTTTGCTAGAGTATATTCTTCACTAAATTTTATAATTTATTGTAGATAAGATTTCTGAATTCTTGCCTCTTTGAAAATGCTCTTTGGCCCTCACACTCGATTGACAGACTGGCTGGGCTAAGATTTTTAGCTTCAAAATAATTTTGTTCAGAACTACAGATTTTTGCTTCTTGGTTTCTAATAAACATTTTCAGTGACAAATCTGACAAAAATCAGATTCTGGCTTGATTCATTTTCCTTGTGTGGTTTGGAGTTTCTCTCTTTAATTCTGAACTTTTATTAAAGTCTAGAATGTATATAGCTTCATTAATTCTATTTGATATTTAATTAACTCTTATTTTCTTCTTATCTGTGAAGTCTTCCTATTTTTTGGATATGTCCTCCAATCCAATACCCCATTCTCTTCCTATAAATCCTATTAAAGAAATCTTGAACTTACAAGATTTACCTCTTTAACTCTCCCTTTTTTCTCTTTGTCTTTATTCTCCTACTTCTTCAACTATTTCCAAGCTTTATCTTCTAGCTCTTCTATTTCATTCTTTTGTTTAACTGATCATACTTTATTTTTTCAGGGTGGGGAAGTGAACCCAAGACTTTGTGCATGCTAAGGCAAATGTTCTACTCCTGAGCTACGTCCCCAGGCTCTGATAATACTTTTAATTTACAATTAAGTTAATTTAAATTTTCTTGCCCTCTGCATGATTGTTTTTCATAACAGCCTATTCTAATTCTATGGATAAGCTATTTCATAAAATATGCCAAATGAACAAATCAGAACTTTTTTAGAGTTTTTTTAATGTTGAAAAAGATTGTGCATCAATTTTTTCCTCTATCTTTATCTTTAATGATTTTATTTATACTCAAATATGTGTGTGTCCTTGATCTATCACTTGTATTTATGAATCAAATATTAGGTTTCTAATATGGGCATCAAAAATTGACTCCCACAACATTTTTATAGTTCTACTCTTCCAAGAAGCTTCTTCCTGAACTTAACGAATGTAATTTCTTGGACATGAAAGCCCTAATTGTGCTGGACTCTACTTGGGTGGAGATGGGAAGATAAAAATCACATATTGAGTATGTGATAAATGTTTGGTTTAATTGTGCCCCAGAGAGCACTAAAGGTACTAAAACATACACAGTAATTACATTAAAAAGAAAAAATAAGAGATTTTCCACAAGGAATCTAATTATTAGATGATTGTTGAGGTCAATGACTATGATTTCGGATGATGATGATAACTTGGTGGGGTTACAGAACTTTGAGATTTTAAGGACTGGAGATGATGGCACAAGAGTGAACGCATCGTCTTGCTCATGCAGCATGAACCAAAATCTACTTAGTTATCGCTCAATTCAAATAAAAGTGCCTCATGATTACAGAACTTATATAAATGCAAATTTATATAATTTGCTAAATCTCAGAACTTCATGGTCCACTCAGCCCTTTACAAATGACTGATATTTAAAATCCTCCTTCCAGAAAAAACAAGCATGATATGTTTAAAGTACATATACCACAGGTAATAACTGAACAGGTAAAACTAAAAGTGGAGATAACTGTGCATGAAATGGAAAAAATAAGGCAATTTAACTTACCTTCCTTATCCACCAAGAATATTCATTTTCCAAATTCCACCATTTTCTTCACTTTGCCAAAAATATATTTCATTTAGTAATGAACATAGTGAGTAGTGAAAAAAAACTTTATAGGTAATAGATATTAGCTGAATACCAAACTACTTATAAGTAAACATCAAAATAATAAAGCAACTATATAGAGTTTGAAGAATTTTTTAAATAAATCTCCCCTGACATGGTTCAACAGCTGAGAAAATGTTTACAATCTGACATGTCGATTATCCTTGAACAATATAATCAATTTCTCAGCTACCATTAGTTTAATGTTTGGTTCTTTAACCGACATGTGTTGACATCTAGTAGAGTTAGAACAAAAGAGAACAATGTTGCCTAAAACTTCTGGATATTAAGTCTGTTCAGCCCAAATCTTTCCTGGTTAACACCCTCAACTTCACATTAATGATAGTAGCCCTAAAATTCAAAGGGACAAATGATAATAAATAAATAAAGTAAATACAAATAAATAAAATGAAAAAAATAATATAAACAAAAAAGAATAATACTGTAACTAGATTAGATGCCCTTTGACATGGCCTGCAAAGGGAAATATAAACAAGCCAACCTCTAAAGGTAAAGCTAAAAGTGGAGATAGCTGTACATGAAATGGAACCCATTAAGCAATTTAACTTACCTTCCTCGTCCACCAAGAATATTCATTTTCCAAATTCCACCATTTTCTTCACTTTGCCAAAAATATATTTCATTTAGTAATGAACATAGTGAGTAGTGAAAGAAAAACTTTATATTGGAAATTCCAATATCTATGTTCTAGACCTGTTTCTGCTCCCAAATATCTATAGATCCAGAAAGAGCAAAACCTTCTTGGATTGTAACACCATGAAACTTGAGGTCCTGTCCATCCTAAAATTCTGTAATGTTAGCACATTAAGCATTCATAAACGGTCTTTTTGCTCCTGGTAATGAGCCTAACAATAGGCTCACAGCAATCATATATCCGTGTAAATAACATATATATATATATATATATATATATATATATATTCATATATATATATATATATTCATTAAATAGGTGTTATATTTATTACTAACACCATCTTCCTCCTCTCTAGGATACTTTGCTTGGATTCCACATAAAGTTTTTATCCCACACAACCTACTTATTAGTATTTAAGCACATAGAACTTGTGAATTCTTACATTATAGCTATGTAATATATTTAATCAACTACATATACTAGCATAGGATTACTTTCAAATGCATCATTTATTTTCATATACATCTTTACTTTTTTCTTCTTATATAAATTTCCCATCACTTCAACTCAGCAAACTTACCTTGAACATGTTATTGGGTAAGCTGTAACCATGACCTTAGAGATTTCAGCTAGTATTTGTTGTATTAGCTACCATCTAACCCTGTTGTCACATGTCATCTTCACTATTTTAGATTCAATCACTTCTTTTTTTTAATAAAATTACAAAGTTCTTTCACATCCTTATTAATCAAGAAGAGAATTAATTTCATAACTGACAGATATGTGTGTTACAAAAATGAAGGAATTTGATCACTTTCAATTTTTTCACACAATCTGGTTTTATATTCTGTGAATAACAAATACAATTGGATATATATTTTTTGGTGATTTAATAGGAACACTTTTAAATAACATATGGTTTGTGAATCTTATGCAATACATTTTCTAATTTGAGCCTTTCAATTAGCCTGAGATATAAAAAAACAAATGTAACATTATTTCATAGGTAGGAAAGGTGAGGCAAGAAGGTTTTTAAAAATGAGCTAACATACATCCTAGAATGCCAGAAAGCAATCCCATTAATATTTGCTGCATCATCCCATTACTAAATATTGCAGTATATTTTTCTTCTTTTTTCTAATGGTATCTCAATTTCATTACCTATTTTCTATAAATTATAATTTTTTCAACTTTCTTTCATATTTTATTCTACATATTAGGACTATAATGAAGTCTGAAAGCAGACACCATCCCTGCTCTCATAGAGCTCAGATCAGAAGAAAAAAGACACTAATCAAATAATTACAAAAACAAATGGATATTGTGACTCTGGCAGAGCTGCAGAGTACCATCTGCCCCTAAATTTGAAAGATTGGACCAATTCAGGGGGTCAGGCAAGACTAACTTTAAAAATCAATGAATGGTCTTTGGTAAAACAACATAGCAGAGTTTACTAGAAAAGAAAACTAAGAAGATAGAAAGCAATACATGCAGAGGAAGAACCCTGGCACATGGGTAGTGGGGAAAGAAGCCCACTTTGGCTGCAATTAAAGGATTAAGAGAAGGCACAATTTAAAATGAGACATGAGACAAACTAAGGACCAGGCTCTTTTTTAGAGCCAAGGTTAATGAGTTTTGTCTTTATCAAAAACAGCAATGAGATTGTGTAATTTTATTTATTACTTGTATTATTTATATATTATGAGTGATTGTCAAGATGTCAAGTGGTGAGGGGAAAGGAGAATGGAGAGTGACTACTCATGGGTACAGACTTCTTTTGGAGATAATAAAAATGAGATAGTGACACTTGCACAGCACTGTGAAAAATATTGAATGGTGCACCTTAAAAAGGTGATTTTTTATTTCATGAAATTTATATTGATAAATTTTTAGTTAAAAATTAGCAGTGGGAAATATTTGAGAGCTTTTAAGAAAGTAGTTGAATCAAATTAGTTTTAAAAGTAACACTCTGAGTTCAGTTTGAAAAATAACTTCAGGAGTTAGGAAAGACCATTCTATAATAATCCAGTGAGATGGGGATCACAAAATGTCAGAGTAGAGAAAGAAGGCACTTCCCACTTGGTCTGCTGTTATGAATTTGAATGACAGAAGTATGGGTTCATAATGAGGTAGGTTTCTGAAGAATACCACAATCAATAATTGTCAGAGATTCAGAGAAGCCAGAAGCTTCTGGTGTAATGAGAAATACAACCCGATCCCAGGAGCAGCCAGGGTGCTATGTCACCACAAAAGGAGGGCAATACAAAGGAAAAACAAAAGAAACACAGGTGACAAATTTGGCACATGATGTTTCTCAACTTCTAAGTGAAGCATTGATGTAGGAATCCAACTATAGGAGATACTTCTAAATTTTGTTCCTATAGGACCTACAGCCTCTACAGAGTCCTTAACTAAAATTTTCACTCTGTCTCATCCAGTGCTGAATGAGTGGCCTATAGTGCACCTGGAAAATCATAATACCAGTATAGTTATAGAGAACAGTGGATCCAAAGGGATTCAAGACAGAGGTACAGAGGAGAGTGATCATGCTCTTGAGTCTGTGGCTTGAACAACCAGCCACCAGAGGGAAAGGATCAAGGAATTTGACCAGGTCCAGAGAAAGGACAGTGCAACCCAATTCCTTTTTGAGCTCTATGGTATAACTAACCAGCTGAAAAAAGATGGAGAAAAATCATTGAGTGGGCATGATTATATTTGGGGACAGAGACTTGAAAAACTCATATTTAGGTGGCAGGTAGTCTACAGGAAACCTGTCATGCATCATCCACCCAGAGAGGTCTGAGAACTGTGGAGAATGACAGAAATGCAGATGTCAGCCAGGTTCAACATCTGCTTAGCCCTAGAGGTACAAGGAGTTAAGACTGCAGAGACATACCCCAAACAAAGGTCCAAAGTTACACTTGGACCTTTGAGCTCAACCCCAGCAGCCAGAACTTCCAAATAGATCTCTGCACCACTTCCAACCAAGAAAAGCACCAATCTAAGATGTCCAGACAAAACCCCAAAAGAAATACTATCAGTTCCATGTCACCATTGCATGTAAGTGGTGAAGCTGAGAGCCATCTCATTCAGCTACATTTCCAATCTACCTCAGCAGGCAGAGTAGCTGAAGTCACAAAAGGAGGTTGAGTTTAATATTACTATCCCTACCTCCCTCAAAAAGGCACTTAGCCCAAAAATTAAAGGACAGAAGGACTATCTGGCATAGAATGAAATAACTCAACTTCAGCTATCTCAGTAGAAAAACTGAAGCATTTTTAAATTACTAAACTTTCTTTTTTTATTATAAAAATGTTTACTTGTTTTCCTGCCTATATTTGCTGGTTGGTTCATGTATACACCAATGCACATGTTTCTGGTTTGTCCCCCCTGTTTTATCATTTACTTTTCTTCTTATTAACACAGTTTTGTTCTGTTTTTCCAAGAGATAGTGACTTTTTGTTTGTTTGCTTGTTTGTTTTGCTTTGGGCTTTTTTATTTTTATTTTTTATTTTCTATTTTGTTAGTTTTGCTGTTTCATATTGAGGTGATGGTGATATTGTTCTCTTCTATTTGTTTGCTTGTTTTATTACTGTTACTCTTATTACTTCTCCCTCGAACAGCAAAACATTTTATTTTCTCTTTTCTATTTTTTCACTTCCTCCTCTATTAGGGCCTTCATAATAGGACCTTGCTTCCACTTTCTCTCTTCTCACCTTTTGAATATCCCAACCTTTCTTTCACCTTCATACCCCAACTTCCTTACTCTTAATGATGTATATATTTTAACATCCTTTTAATCCATGTGGTTTCTTGTTTTGTGGAAGAGAATATGGTGGTTCAGAAGAAGCCAAATCATCATAGCATTCTGCACTGGCAAATTCAGTCTACAAAGCTGAAAGAGCAAAGAACTTTTTCAAATGAAATAGGCAATTTGAAATCTGAGGTGAATCTAGCTAACACTGGCAGGGCATGGAGGGGATAAAAACAATTAAATTCACACCAAATCTTGTGATCCCTGAGGCATTTCTTCCAAGTCTAGATAGGGATAGAGTACAGACTGACTCATTCTACTCTTCTCCCTCCAGCACATGATCTAAGATTCCCAGAAAGAGAGTGATATCAGAGCAGACCAGCCAAGAAGGGAATGAAACCCTGCCATGAAGCTCTGCATACAGACTCTCCTAACAAGTTTGACCACTTGGGATCAGAATCAAGAATAAACAAACAGCACAATAACTGAAATCCTAGAAAGGAAAAAATTCTATCTCAAAAATTTGACCAAGAAAAACAAATAGATAAACAGATTTGCTCCCAGAAAATGATGGAGGGAAAAGAATAAGTTTCAACTTCTCCACAGCCCAAAATTGAAGCAGTGGGAGACCAGCTGATCAAAAAGTCAAAAACCATTTAAAAGCAATTTTTACTTTCCTTATTATCTGATTTCTCAACCAATTCAAGAAAATCACTCCAGTTTACCACTCAGATTAGTGGCTGCCAGAGAATTTTATTACTATAAGTTTTTTTTTTAAGATTTATTAGTATAAGACATGGGTTCTTTCATTCTTTTTTAGGTCTACATGACAGTAGAGTGTATTTTGACATGTTATACACATACATGTAGTATACCTTCCCATTCTTGTGGTTGTACATGATGTGGAGATACACTGGTCCAGGCTGAATTAAGCATCACAAATGAACCAAAATGGCAGAAAATAAAAATCCTTCTTCAATAATAACACTGATGTAAATGGTTTAAATTCTCCAATAACAAGACACATATTGGTAGAATGGATTAAAGAAAAGATCCAATCATATGTTCTTTACAAGAGACTCTCCTTACAGGTAAATACATCCACAAGATAAAGGTGGAAAGTTATGCGATGCAAATGGAGAGTGAAAGCAAGCAGGGTAGCTATTTTCATATTTGACAAATTAGAGTTCAAGTTAAATTTAATCACAAAAGGTAAGGAATGTAACTCTATACTGGTTAAGGGAATAATCCAGCTACAAAATGCAGTAATCACAAATAGTTATGCCCCTAACATCAGTGTGCCTAAGTACATAAAATAATCCCTTTTCAATATGAAGAGTCAAATAGATGCCACTGGAATAATTCTTGTTGGTTTCAACACTCCTGTATCACCAACAGATAGGTCATTCAAACATAGATTAAGTAAAGAGTCTTCAGAACCATATATACTATTAATTAAATGTACCTAATGGATATCTATAGAATATTCCATCCATCAACAAATGAGTTCATTTTCTTCTCAGCTGCATATGGAAACTTCTCTAAAATAGACCATATTTTAGAACATAAAGCAAGTCTTAGAAATTTTTTAAAAAGAAAATTGCATGCATCCTATTATATCACACTGTAATGAAATTGGAAATCAGTAGCAAAATTAAAAAGAAAAATTATTTCAACACCTAGAAATTAAGTATACTCTTTTGAATGAGGAATGGCTTATAGAAGAAATCAGGGGAGAAATAAAAAATTCTTAGAAACAAATGAGAAGAGAGACACAACATATCAAAACCTTTAGGTGTGTTTTGCTAATATTTTATTAAGAATTTTTGCATCTAGTACAAAAGGGTTTTTTTTCCCTTGATATGTCTGTGTCTGGTTTTGGTATCAAAGTGATACCAAAGTATGAAACCAATGTATAAGGCAAATCAATAAATGTATTTGACCACATAAATAGAGCTAAGGACAAGAATCACATGATCATTTAATAGATGAAGAAAAAAAAAAAACCTTTGACAAAATCTAGCACTCATTCATTTTAAAAATGCTGGACAAACTTGGGACAGAAGGAATTTATCTTAACATTATAAAAGCTACATATAATGAAGCCAAAGCCAACATTATACTGAATGGAGAAAAACTAAAATCATTTCCTCTAAAATCAGGAACAAGAAAAGGATATACATGCTCACCATTTTTATTCAATATAGTTCTTCAGACTCTAGCCAGAGCAATTTAAAAAAAGAAGGAATTTTTTTAAAAATCAAATAGGAAAAGAAGTCTGATTATCTCTGTCTGCTGATAAGATGATCTTTTACATAGGAGCTCCAAAAAACTCCACCAGAAGACTTCTAGACTTGTTAATAAAATTCAGCACAGTACTAGGATACAAGATAAACATTCATAAATCAATAGTGTTTCTCTACCCCAATAATGAACCAACTGAGAAAGAACTCAGAAAAACTACCTCACTAATAATAAAATACATTTGAATAATACAACTAAGGAGGTAAAAGACCTCTAAAATGAAACTATAGAATTTCTGAAGAAAGAAATTTAAAAAGACCTTGGAAGATGGAAAGATCTCCCATGATCTTAGATAAGCATAATAAATATTGTCAAAATGGCCACATTACCAAAAGGATTTATACAGATTTAATGCAATTTTCATCCAAATATCAATGACAGTCTTTACAGAACTAGAAAAAAAATCCTAAAATTCATTTGGAAAAATAAAATACCCAGAATAGTCAAAGAAATCCTGAGCAAGAAGAGTAATTCTTGAGGCATTACAACATCTGGTTTCAAATTATACTACAGAGCTATAGTAAAAAAAAAAAAAAAGAAAAAAGAAACAGCATGGTATTGGCATCAAAACAAATATTAATTCAATAGAATAGAATACAATACCCAGATACAAACTCACATAGATACAATGATCTGGTATCCGACAAAGTTGCCAAAAATATACATTGGGGGAAAAAAATAGCCTTTTTAACAAATGGTTGTTGGAAAACTGGATATTTACATAGAGAGAAGAATAAAACTAGATCCCTATCTTTCTTCTTGCACAAATTTCCACTCAAACTTGGTCATAGGCCTTGAAATTAGATGAGAAACTTTGCAACTGCTAGAATAAAATGTAGGCTCAATAATGCAACAAATATTAGCACAGGCACCAACTTTCTTAATAAAAAACCTAAAGCCCAAGAAATGAAACCAAGAATCAATAGTGGGATGGCATCAAATTAAAAACTTCATAGCATAGGAAACACATAGAAGGAGATTACAGAATGGAAGAAGGTCTTTGAAAGCTATTCTTCTGATAGAGTATTAATGTCTAGAATATATAAAGAATTCAAAAAACTTAACACTGAAAATTCAAATAACCCAATCAATAAGTGGTGGGGGGAGAACTAAGCAGAGATTCTCAAAAGAATATAAAAACAGCCAACAAATATACAAAAAAAACAAAAAAACATGTTCAACATCCCTAGCAATCAGGGAAATGCAAATCAAAGCTATACTGAGATTTCATCTCACTCCAGTTAGAATGGCAATTGTCAAGAATACAATTAATGATTAATACTGGCAAGGATGTGGGGAAAAGATACACTCACACATTGTTGGTGAGACTGCAAATTAGTACAACCACTATGGAAAGCAATATGGAGATCCCTTAAAAAATTAAGAATGAAATTCACGTATGATGTAGCTATGTTCCTTGTTTGTTTGTTTTTTTTTTTAAAAGAACTAAAATAAGCATGCTATAATAATAATATCAATGTTTATAGCAACACAATTCACAGTAGCCAAGTTATGGAATTAGCTCAAGTGCTCATCAGTGGATGAATGCATAAAGAAAATGTGGCATATCTACACATTAGAAATTGACTCAACCATAAAGAAGAATAAAATTATGGTATTTGCTGGTAAATGGTGGGAACTGAAGAATGTAATGCTAAATGAAATAACCAAGACTCCAAAAGTCAAGGGTCAAATATTTTTCTTATATGTGGAAGCTAGACCAAAATAAGGGGGGAAAGTGGGAGATACCATGAAAAGGGTAAGAAATAGAGTAGAGAATTAAGGGGGGAAGGAGGAGATGAGAAATGGGAGGATTTGAAGAACAAAAGCTGACCAAATTATGCTATGCACATATATGACTATATCACAGTGAATTCCACTATTATGTATAACTATAAAATAAGTAAGTAGAAGGAAGACCAGTATAATTGAGGAAGGAAAACAAATGGGAGAAGGAGAAGAAAAGAGGAAGTATTGGGGACTGAAATTGAGCAAACTGAATTCCATGTATATGATTATGCTAAAATGAGTCGCACTACTATGTATAACTGCAATGTACTAATAAAAATATAAAAAAGGAAAATGCTAATAATTTTTAAATTTCAGTGAGAGAAATTTAAAAATGAAAATCAATGACAGAATAATATAGAGATGCCTTCTAGTTTTTAGAATTGGTCATGGCAATGAGTGTAATGGTGATTGTTAAACGTGGGATTAGAAAATGGTCAGATTTCAAGAACTGGAGGGCAAATATTGAGTTTAGCACTTTTTTTAATGTTGAGTTTGAGATTTCCTAAAGAAATATCAAATAAGAATTAGATATGTGAATCTGTATCTCAGAGTAAACTGAGCAACTGTTAGTAAAGAAAGGTTATAATAATTTTCTGCATATAAATTAATAGTCATTCATGCAAATTAATCAACCTGGAAAGAGAATATGAGATGGAAATATACCTTAGTCCAGTTGGGTCAATATACCAAAATATTATAAACTGGTTAATTTATAAATGAATAATTTATTTTTTACAATTCTAAATTCTGGATTTCCACGATTAAGACACCACCAGGGTCCACTCTTTTCATGGATGGTGCTTTCTCATTGTGACCTTACATAGTATATAGGAAGAAATAATTCCCTTGGGCCTATATTATTAGAGAACTAATAAAATAATAACGAAGTAGGAAACCCATGAACTAATTGCCTTCTCCAAGGGTCCACCTCCTAATATATCACCTCAGGGTTAGGATTTAAACATGTGAATTTAGGAGGAAATAGACTTTCAGATCATGACAGGAGAGGAGTGGGCTAGGACCAACCCTTGACTAACTCCAAATTCTGCATTGTCAATTGAATAGTAAAAGTCTGCAATGGATAAATAAATGCAATCCAGTTTTAGGGTGAATCAGGAATATTTTATCAAAGAGGCCAGGGAAAGGCAATTCCAAAAAGGACAAATTTTTCAGTTGACTAGAATGAGAAGTATAAATTAAGATCCAAAAAATATCTGTTGTGTTAATTTAATCACATTATTAAAAGTTGTTTTATTTGTGGAGTTAGAGCCAGATCCAGGTTAGCATGGGTTGACCAGTAGATGGGCAATGAGGAAGAAGCAAAAGCTGGTACCTACTTGCATAAAAGGTCTTCTCATGTTGTTTTAACAGTTTGTGGAAAACAGAAAGGAGGTAGCGAAATGGTTATCATATATGCAGGGAACAGTCATTATTACTTATTTTTTATTGGGGTACTATTGAGTCTATTATTAAAACAATGGGATATACGTTAAACTATTCAAGGAAACTAATCCATGATATAAGTTTTCTGAAAATGTGTAATGATAGATTCCAAAGACCAGGCCCAAAGATTAAATAGCTTCTCTAAAGGAAGGAAGTCAGAGGCTGGAAGAAGTACATATTTAAGACCCCTCGGATGTGCGGTGTCTGACATGTAGCTTGTCCCATCTAATTACTCAGTTATGTTTCTAAGGTAGATCTGAGGTAACCTGCTTAGGGTGAGGGAGGCTGAGCAAAGGGAAAGCTGAGCAAAGTAAAATCTATTGGGGGAGGCAGATAATAGAAAATAAATCCCATGTGCAGAAGGAGAGAAGGACAAACAGGACTGTTCAGCATTGATGAAAGCTCCTCCCTCCACACCCTCTCCCACAGGGCTCACAGCTCTGGGGAAGGCATGCTGAGGGGAGTGCCAAATGCTGGGACTTTCTGCAGCTAAATGTAAGCATTTCATCAAGGTCAATTGCTTGAATTTTAAAATAAATAAAATAAATAAATAAACAAGAAAGTTTATAGTAATGGAAGGTTTTATTAATGGAGTGTGTAATATTAACTAGAAAAGGAAGACAGATATTTCTATTTTTCCTTTCACTGTATCTTTTCTTATATGCAGAAAATTTTTAATTAAAAATGCTCACTCTGTATATGTTGAAGTTTGATATATTTCAAAAAACCCTACTATTGATAAATAAAACTATATATAAAATAGTAGGGGGGTGAAAACCACACATAATATTTGACTACACACACACACACACACACACACACACACACACACACATACTCTGTTCTTTTTGTATAGGATTGATGTCTTTAAACCTTAAGCTTTTGACATTAATACAAAGCAAAGAGGAAATTATTGACAGTATAGCAGAAAGACCACTAACTGTTGAGAGAACTGAAATCTAAACTCAACCAATCTAATCATTTATAATTTCAAGAAAGCAGGAACATCAGTATTATAAAACCTCCCCTGACTCTTTCTTGTTCTATAGCATAACCTCCTTCTTAGACCATAGGGTTTCATTATGTCTTACCCAGTCCTTCTATTAGATTGAGTTTTTTAAAGACAGAGATACTTGTTTTTTTTTTTTTCATTTTACTCAGTATTTGGTCCATATTAAGGAGTCAATTAAAGTGTGTGGTTTTCAACTGAATGCTAAATTTGTTCTTTGAGAGGAAAATGTTACTTTGGTAACTGTCTTAATCCATTTATGTTGTTATAACAAAATAACTGATGCCAAATAACTTGGAAAGAGAAGAGATTTATTTGGCTCATCATACTGGTGGCTGGGAGGTCCAAACATGCTGGTGCTGATATCCTGGCAAGGGCCCCCACACTGTATCACAGTATGATAGAGAGGCAGGGAGGGAATGGGCACAGACAGAAACCAAGTATGTAGGGTGCCCTTGCTTTATAGCAAGTCAGTTCTATAAAAAACTAACCAGACACTTCAAGAATTGCTTTAGTTCCTTCCAATGGTGATAGTCACCTCTCATGAGGCCCCACTTCTTAATGATCCACCACCTCTCAACACCATTACATGTAGACAAAGCTTCACACTAACTTTTCAGGGACACATTCAAGCCATATCTAAACCATGGTAGCAACCAAACTAGAAAATGTATTCAGTATGATAAAATATACACATGATTTTATGTAGAAAAACTTACTGTAAGGGAAAAAAGAAAATATTGTCATTATTTTCTGACTGAACTGAGGGATGTCTCTCACTGCTTATTATAATGGATAAACAGCTGAATGAAAAAGGCTAACCATGGCAATAGGCTAGCAATGGCAGCAACTGTGGAAAAGGCAAACATATTTGTTCAATTAAATTTTTGAAGTTTAAATAAAATGAAGAGGGAATCTGAAGGACCACAAGGCCAAGATATTTTCAGGGCTAGATCTTTTATGGACAAAGATAGCCAAGCCAGAAACACAGTTCAAGGACAGTAAAGAACAGACACTATGAATGGTGTTACCACAGTTTATCTCCCACTCCTCACCAGCAAGGATTCAGAAAGAATCCTAACTGTAATTTATTAGGATTATTACCAAACAAGTTTATCTGTGCAAAGCATATGCAAAAAATTCACATATTTTCACAATCACACAATACACATATCAAAGTTTAAATATTTACTTTAC
The DNA here is from genome assembly GCF_021218885.2 of Marmota monax. Taxonomy (NCBI): domain Eukaryota; kingdom Metazoa; phylum Chordata; class Mammalia; order Rodentia; family Sciuridae; genus Marmota; species Marmota monax. The sequence goes on along the minus strand of NW_026694256.1, from coordinate 1,410,261 downwards.
AAGGTAAGGATGCTCAAAGTAAAGACTTCCTAAGATTGGAGGCACTCTAAGATGCCTTTCCAGCTACCACAAAGAACTCTGGGTACAACAAAGTGGCCAAGTTTTACCCAATCACAGGTGTTTTTGCTATTGGAATAACACTGAAGGTTGAGGAGAATATCAGGGGATGGTTGGACCAATGCTCTTTGCCATATATCCCAACAATACAAAGAATATTTTCTTTTGATAGATACTACCCCATGGAAGTTTGCACTGATTTATACTTCTGATGTATGGAAGTGTTTGAAATCTATTTATAGGTGGATTGAAAATTTCACTCTAGTCAGACTCGCTTACATAGACTTTGTGAGTCAGGACTTTACAAATTAAAAACATCTATGATCTGCTACTTAGAAATCCATTATGTCCTTTTCCTTCATTTTAACCCTGTCTCAAAAGTTTCAGAAGTCAAATATAAGGTGTTTGAAATCTCCCCCAAACTTAATTTTGCCATCTTTGTTTGCTCTCTTATCATTTTATATGTTTCTTTGACTAGTTTTTTTTGTCCTAAACACCTACTATTAATAATAATAACTTTATTTTTAAACCTTTTAGAAAAGCACTAACTAAACTATTGTTTACTATTAACTAACTATTTGTTTTAGAATTAGTTAATAATACTCCCATTTATACTCCTTGGGGACCCTTTTTATTTGCAAATATATCGAATAATAACAAAGTCTAGATTTTTCTGTTATCTTGCAGTGGAAAGGGTTTTTCAATATAAAATCTTTGTATCTTATAATTTTCTTCTGTCATCTGCACTTTGGATGTTTTGTTTTTATTATTACTAGCCTATAGGCACAGACATTCGATAATTTTCATTTCCTTTTCTTGTCTGACTTTATTTGGATTATCATTTTTCTTCTATTTTTACCAATGCAATAATATAAAGTAAAGAGACTGACTTTCAGTTTATTTTCCTTTTATGTGCAAAATCTAGAAGACTAACCTCCAAAAGTAAGCCTTCTTAAGTTTTTGTTCGAATCAGTTCTCCTGGTTATCAGGGCCATTGCTATAATATGTAAATTAGCTTTGTGATGGCAGAACAGGGTCATCAGTCTTTCCTTTGCTAGCCAGAGTCTAGTCAGATACTGGAATCATTGTTTTCAACTACTGTGGGCCAGACAAAGCAATTGTCAGGCTGTTTCTCTCTCTTCCTGTAATATATAGGTATATTAGTCTGTTTTTCATTACTAAAATGAAATGTTAGAGGAAAGTTACAAAGAAGTTTATCTTATTCATTTAGTTTAGTTTAAAAGAAGTTTAGTTTGGGAAGCTAGAAGTCCAATGAGCATTGTGCAGGTTCTAGTGAGGGTCCCCCTTGATTTTATCATATCATGGTGGGAGGAGGTGTATATCTCTTTCTTGTTTCTCTCCCTCTTCTTGTAAAGCCACCAGGACTAAACTTAGGGGCTCCCCACTAATTACCTGGTGTTATCTAATTACTTTCAAAGACTTTATCCTTAAACACCATATTCAGGTTAAGTTTCTACCCTCTTGGACTGGGAAGAGATAGCTCAGTGGTAAAATGCCTGCTTAATATGCCTGGGGTCTTGGTTTCTATCCCCAATAGCATGCACATACACAGACACTTTCTCTCTCTCTCTCTCTCTCTCTCTCTCTCTCTCTCTCTCTCTCTCTCTTTCACACACACACACACAAACACACACACACATATTTTCACCCTCTTAATCCCACTGACATATAACATTGGGGATTAAACTCATGCATAAGTTAGAGGGTACATAACATATTCAAACCACAGCAAACGGCCAGCAGAAGAGGATCTACAAATCACTACTTCCCAACACCACAACACAATCAACAAAAACAGGCCAGTCAGAAAGTAGTTTGAGGAAATATTAGAGGATATTATTTTTCCATGGACACCCAAATAGGTAAATATAAGACACTGAGAAATACTACAATAAAGATTATCTCATTTTATTTAACCTTGAATTTCCTGCTCTTATTTTGAGAACAGTGTGTGTGTGTGCATATGCAGGCGCATGTGTTTTGCACATGTGGAAAAACTATTAACTATTATAAAAACTATTAACTAATAATTCAAGCTTTGAGAAATGGTTTTTCAGATTCTTTTGGATTCAGAACCAGGGCCAATTATTATGTGCTAGTTATTAATAGCCTTTAGATTATCAAACAAACCTCTCTAGGACAAGATTTTCTCATGTTTCTTTTCCCCTCAGATTTTTATGAGAAGTTTTATTCATTACAGAAGTCTATATGTTTTTCAAGGTCCTCCCTCCATAAACTGCCTCCCATCCCACCCCAGTTTTCAACTTCTAAATTCAACAGATCAGTGTTCAAATCACAGCTCTGATTTTTACTGGTCATTGAGCAATTAATTTACTGCCTTTTAAGCCTTATTTTACTCATTTGTAGAATTACAGTCATGTCTCCCCTAATATTATCACAACCTCAAGCAAGAATACAAATGAGGGCTGACATTCCATATGTCTAAATAGCTGAAAATTATCAAATAAGCTTCACTCCTTACCTGGCCAATTTCCTATTAAACTTTCTTTCCTCCAGTGTCTCAAGCCTACTCCTCAGGTGGTGATCACAACTGTGAGGCCAGAGAACCACATCGCTCTCCCTGGGCTTGCCTCCCTGCCCTTGCAAGCCTATGGGGAGCACAAATCTGCTGAGGTGAAACAGGAAAAATCCTTCCCAGTCCTCCTAGATGGTCATTACAGTACCAGTTGGTTATCTTTCTGATTCAGGATGTCCAGGTAACTAAACCATCTAAGCAGAGGGAATATGGTAGGGAAGAAAAGAATACAGTTAGTTATTTGAGGATCTTAGTCTGAGTAGACTTCCACTTTGGTAATTTGGGACAACCAAATGAAATCCAGACATAAGCAAAAATGATGACTCTTTCTCTAATTTCCAGGACATATGATCTCACACACACACACACATGCACGCACATGTGCACATACTCAGACCAGCATCATCTTTCCTGGAATGGCCATCTTGGCTAATGCTTGTCTTTCGCATAATTCCTATGTAGTCAAATAAATTCAAAAAAAGGAAGCAAGAAAGAAAAAGAAGAAATCATACTTTGAATGAGAAAAAAGATTTCTTTGTGTTTTAGTGTCTATAATTTGTAGTGTCCTCTAAGATTCAGGATCTGGCAAGTGGCCCCTCTCACTTATTCATGCCTGGGGGCAGAAACTGTTGAAATCATTGTACCCATCTCATAGAACTGTGAAGGAATTAGATTCAAAAATGCATGTGTGCGATGTATTCTGCTCTTTTCAAAATCTGGAGTAACTCTTCTCTAAGCTAGGCCTAAGATTCTTATTGAGGAGGCAGAAGGGGTAGAAGGCAATGTAATTGTATTTTTAGAACATGAAGAAATTTAGAAATCATTCAAAGTGTTATTCCACTGTTCAATCGTTTCAACACACTCAGAAATAGCATTGTTTTGAACACTACTTGAAAGATGATCTGTTTTCTCACATATTCTGACATAACTGGATATCCCAACATTTTGAGAGTAGACACAATTCATTGTCTGATTTAATGAAATAGGAAAAGGCAGATCACACTTACGTTTTGTTAGAAATTTTTGCAGAGATGCCATCCAATCAAACTTGATTATTTCATGTGAAATATTTTTGAAGAAAAGATTACTCCCTGATATTTTACAGTTATATTAATTGTTGGTGAGCTATTTTTTTGGATAAAGAGCTTGCATAAAACTTAGCAAACATCATATATTCCATTAGTAAAATGACACAAAATTTATTTTTCTGAAAAACAAACATAGAATCTTGGTGGGACTGACTTTATATATAATGTATTAATGTTGTATGAGAGAAGAAGAATAAATTGTATCATAAAGGTTGTAGGAACTTTGACCTTTGAAAAGGATATTCTGAGCAAGTAGATATTACTTTATTATATGATATATACAAATCTATCTATCTATCTATATATGTATATCTTGTTATTTACCTGACCGATTAGCACTTTCACACATCATCTTCAATTGGGCCATCTGCCTGCTGATTACCCCATGTTTAATGCACCACTATACCCTCTGTTCTTATCTCTGCTTCATGACCTTCTCCCATCCAAACATCTTTCATGGAGGCTTTGCCATGCCAGTTTCCTCTGAACTATTATCTACATCAAGTCTTTGGTCCCTAATTTTTTTAATGTTAACATGTACATATTTTGCCTTGTTATTAAGATAGCAAATTTCTTGATAGTGAATAATGGAATTCAAATGACACTGAATCCCACCAAAGTGCCTAGCATAGTGCTAATGGCTTCACTCAATCACTGAAGAGTAAGTTATGAAATTGTGGTCCTAAAAGGAAACACCCGAGGCTGGGGCTCTAGCTCAGTGGTAGAGCTCTTTCCTAGCATGTGTGAGGCACTGGGTTTGGTCCTAAGCACCATACAAAAATAAATAAAATAAAATATTTTTTTAATAAAAGGCGAATACCCAATCTAATTCTTATTTTAATTACTTGGGTGAAGTTAGAACCTTAGCAGGCTGTTTGAGCATTGCTTTGTCCAACATGCTGTCAGACACCCTGCAGATACAGAATGATGAACTCAATAATGTGAACTCTCTACCAATTATGGAGTTTAGTGTGTGCGTGTTCTCATAATTAAAAATTAACAGAAGCAGTTTAAGAGACTCATCCATGCTAATGGTGTAGGTGCTGAAGCTGGGTTTGATTTCCCTTCTGTGTTTCCTTTGAAAACATGGACAGACCACACACCATCCTTTATATTCCGTTTATAGGTATGTCATGTCTGGAACTTCTGAAGTGGAAATGATGGTAGTTGTTCTAGAAGCAATGATATGAAGATAATTAAAAAATAATTAACAAGAATAATTAGCCTAGGGCCAAGGGAGGAGAGCTTTTATTTCATCAGCTAGATTGATGTGATTAAATGTGTAGAGAACGCAGCTAGAAAAAAGTACCTTGATATGACAATCTGGAAAAAAAATTGATTTTTCCCTTTTTATATTTTCCGGCTTTTCCCTTCCACTGACAGTAATCAAGAAGTGGTTGCTATGAGCCTTACGTCCTTTTAAAAAATGCCATCCAGCATCTCTCACAGCATATCTCCATTTGACTGAAGATATAACTGCACAGCTCAAATGAAAACACAGAAGTGGAACATCAGGATCTGTCAGCATAATGCTCCTGGGAATTGTGTACTAGGTGATTACCTTGGCACCAGCTAAGGAGAAAAGGAAAAAAAAAACAGTGAACAGCAATAGGATTTTTTAACTTGCTGCTGCTTATCATGCTTTACTTGCCTAAGAGCAAGACTAAAGTATGCTGGGGGTGGGGGTGGAGGCATTAACACTCACTTTTAGCCTGTAAGGTGTTCCCAGCACTGATTGTCTTATAATTGGACAAGACAGGATACAATTTTATCCAGTAATTTCCCTGTTACAGGGAAGCTGTACACACTCAACAATGGTCCCCTGGTGAGAGCAAAGCCCTTAGTTAAACAAGTCAGTCAGCCAGGAAGAGTACAAGCTTTGCACTCAGACTGGAATCAGACTGGTCTCAGCCTTAAATATTTGCCTCTGCCAGATACTAGTACTAGGTGAGTGGCCTTGGGCACAATACTTTCTCTCTATGGGATGAAACTAGTTCATCTGCAAAATGGGGATAATAACCTTGGGAAAATGTCTTGGCATTTGCACTATCATTTTTTGAATACTATCCTTTGATAATAATAACAATCACTGTTGTTATTAAGTTATTTTACCTCTGAATCTATTCCCTGTCCTGCAAAATGATACTTATTTCATAGGTTTATTATGAGAATGAAATGAGATGGTCACGAATAGTTACCTAAGATATTTCATTTATTGCCAGGTGTGGCAGTTTATGCCTGTAATCCTAATGGTTCAGGAGGCTGAGGAAGGAAGATCGAAAGTTCAAAACAGAAACTTAGCAAGGTCTAAGCAAGTAATTGAGCAAAACCCTGCCCCAAAATTTAAAAAAAATAAAAAGGGCTGGGGGTGTGGCTCAGTAGTTAAGCACCCTGGGATCAATACCTGGTACCAAAAATTTAAAAAATAAAATTAAAAGATACATCATTGACTGAAACATCATGGAGAGTTAGAAGGTAAATGAATCCTTGACTTATACTTAATGAGATAAAAACTGTAAGGGTACCATATAGTTAGCCATGAAGACAGAGGCTTTTGTGTATTCTAAGGATCTGTATATAGTATGGTTATTTTTATTTTTTTTTACTTTCTTTTGTTTGTTTGCTTATTTTTAATAGATACAAAAAACCAAGTTGTCTCTTAGACCTCAGATATTTGTTGGGACGTAAAAATATAATTAACACATCAACACACAATGCTGTTTCTTTGCACTGTGGTACAAAGAGACAAAGCAAATGAAAAAATGTAACAGTAATTGTAATGGTTGGCAGGAAATAATCTGAATTCTTTAGATGAGTTTTTCAGACACAATTTGCCTAGAGGACATTTGAGATGGGAAGTACAACAGGCGGCAGCCAATCAAAAGAGCCAACCTGTCTAAAGTTAACATCACAGGAAAAGATTTTCAGGCAATTTATACCATTCACTAAGGAAACTCACTCCCCAGTAGCCATAGTGTTCCTGGGCTCACAGACTATAACACCCGTGCTTCACTTGCAGAGTTCAAAAAGCATTACTATACTCGTGATGTTTGTTAGCATGATTCATAATGCATTTAAAAAATATTTCTGTTCATGTGCCTATGTCAGTCCTTGACATCTTGGATTCATAGTATGGCAGGAGAAGAGGCAAAAGGTACCTACTCAAGTAAAATTCAAATAAGTATAAACAGTTTAAAAGCTTTGTACAGATCAAAACCTCAATTACCATAACCACCAATGTCTCATAATAAATAGTACAAATATTATCAGAGAGATTGAAAGTGCAAAAAAGTCTTTAAGTAGGAGACCTTGCCTTTGGTGGTTCCAGGGAGTTATCTTACTTTTTCTTTGAGTTTTTTGGCACCTTGTGATTCAGCACGGCCTATTAGTTAAAGACACAGGTATATCTAATTGCTCCCAACATGTTAAAACCAAGAACAATTTTCAAAATCTTCCCTTTCCCAAAATTCTAAGACTAAACATTCTAGCTCAGGTGACACTGAACTTTAATTACAGTGCCTGGAACATAATATTCAAGTATTTATTAATTGAATAAATGAAAAACAAAAGGCTCTGAGAAGACAATGATGAAAGATTGAAAATGATAAAATGTTCAGAGGTTTTAACAAAAGGAGGAATACAGAGTTAGGCAGGCTGGCTGTTTCCATAAACTGTGTATTTTACATAGTTCATTCCAATTCCGCCTGAGATCCTCCCTTTCAAAACATCCAGAACTGTTAGATAAAAGAGAGCTAACAGTTGGAGGATATTAAAGCTGATTACCAATAGATTGCATTAACATGCAAAGCAATTAGGAATCACTGAAGAGTATTAACATGATAGGCTGATGCTTTGTATACCAATCATGATTCTGAATCTGTGAAAGCTAATTCCATCTGCTGCCATCCTTAAACCCTATGATGCAGGGCTTAAAAAATGGTATCTGTCAATGATCTTTACCATGGCCTCTTCATGTGACAAAACTTCATGCCTATATCTGTCCCCCCAAACAGGTGCTGCCCATTTTCCTAGTCTACTACAATTGTTCAAGTACTATAGCAAATCGTTGTTTTTTTTTTTAAAGTCACTAAAGAAATGATGACTTCCCATCCCATATGATCTTTAACACTGCCAAATAATCTTTCTGCCAATGTGCATTTATCTCTAGCTTCCATTTTCTGCAACTGCTAGTCCAAAATTTCATTTATGCAATGTCTGCCAGCATTTCCTTCGTCATTCTAAGATGACCATATGGCTTTCTATTTCTCAAGTTAAGTAAGGCCCACGGAGAATTCTCCCAATTTCCTTTGCCTAGGCTAATATTGCAGATATTCCCACTACTCTTATCTCTTTCTCCCTACATTATAGCTTAGTCACCTTTTGTTCTACCCACACTAATCCTTTAACTGGTGCTCCACACCCTGATAAATCACTCCACCAATTATCCCAGCTGTGTTACTTTTCATCACTTTAACTAAATGCCTGAAATAATCAACTTAGAAAGAGAAAAGGTTTATTTTATCTCACAGTTCCAGTCCATAAGCTGTTGGCCCCATTGCTTCAGGCCTATGACAAGGCAGTACCTCAAGGTGGAACCAGATGGTAGAGCAAAATCACTGACCTCACGACTGGGAACAGAAAGAGGAAGAGACCAGGGTCCCATAGTCCTCTTCCAAAGCATACCCCACTGACCTAAAAACCTCCCACTAGAGTCTACCTCCCAAAGCTTCCTACACTTTCTAACAATGGTGGAGACCAAGCCTTTAACTCATGGGCCTTTGGGGGGATATTTAATTGCCTAAACTACAGCACAATTCTTCCGCCTCTATTTCAGACTCCTCATGTTTGTAGTTGTATGTAAGTACAGTCAAAGCTCTCTTACTTTTTTTTTTTTAAAGGGGACAGCTCTATAATCCTTTATCTTAACACAAATTATAAAAATTGATTTCCAAAAATACTATGCCATGTTAAGAAAGGATTTTCTTAAATATGAACCTGAAGATATTCACTGACTTAAAATCATCAATGAATGTTTACTGAATAAAACATAAATTCTCTTGTACAGCATACTGTGCTCCTCATGATCTGTCCCCTACACAGATTTTCTCCTCATTTCTTACCTGCATGCCTTAGGCAGCCCTGAATGACTCCACTTGACATTCCCTATCTCCACTCTGCATTTAGGATGTGTTTTGCTTTCCCTTAGAAAGTAATCCAGATTATAAAACAGGGATCTTGAGTATTTCTCTTCAGGAAAAAAAGAATGATTAAGGTAGCAATATGAGGCCTGGCTTGTTTGTTGTAACTGTAAAGAGTTTAAAAGTTATCCTATAGGCAAAAGTAATTACTAAAACTTCACAATCAGGGGAATGATAAATAACAGGTTTCAACATAGGGCATTCTATATGAGAAGAGATTTTAAAAAGACAGTGATGAAGAGATGTGAAACCAATTAGAGCTGGTGGAGGCTGTCCAAGTGAGAGCTGCTGGGATCAGGAAATAAAGTTATAGCAAATGAGATGTGACCCCAAGATAGAGCATCGCAGGCGTCAGAGAAAAAAAAAACACAGGAGATTTCATTGAGAAAGACACTTTTTTAACCAAACTCTAGGCAGGCTATTGAGTTCACTTTTGGACTAGACCCTACTGTATTCTTTGTTCTTAGTCCATTTTTAGCAAGAATCCTGCCGAGTCAGTTTATTGACAATTTCCCACCCCCGGTAACTGATGACAGTCTACATCCTACCAAATTCCTTGTTCCCCCAGCACCACCACCCTTGATATCTTTTCACTCTGGACTGCCCTCAAATACTCTCAAGTAGGTCTAGACAGAAGCCCTCTAGCTTTGATTGTTCCTCTTTAGTAATTTTCTATCCTCGGACCCCCCCACACACACACACCTCATTGAGCTCCTTGGCAATGATTTTCTGTATATTTAGAATTGAGCTCAATACCTCTTTCCTACTACAAAATTCTGTTGTAGTAGTCTCCCTAAATAAAGCTGCTTTACTATCTCTTTAATCAGATACATGAAATATTTTTTTTTCTTCAACAACGGTTCACTGAAGTCAAGAGTACAGAGAATTCTGCATGAGAACTCAAGATGCTGGCATCAAATGCCATAGACAGGACTAAAATGTGGTCATTGTATCTGATAGTTAAGGAACAATTTTAACCTAAACAGCGGCTATAACAGAATAGGAGCAAAAACGAGAGACCAGAGTTAAGGACTGAATAAATCAGAGAGAGTCGGTAGACAGCAGCAAATATGTTTCAAGAAGTTTTAAGTGGAAGAGAAATGAACAGACTGGACAGGTGCCAGAGCTTTGTAGAGTCAAAGTGTTGGTGAGGGCAAGAAAGACATTTGTATATTAATAGACTGAAGGAGAGTTGGAAAACGTTTTCTTAGAGGTTCAACTAGTAAATACTTTAGACTCAGGAACCACAAAATCTTTCCTCACTGCTCAAGTCTGCTGTTGTAGCACAAAAGGAGCCAGAATCATATTTGAATGATGGGTATTGCTGTGTTCTTATGAAACTTCACCTACAAAAAAAAAAAAAAAAAAAAAAAAACAGATGCTAGCAGGACCTCTGGGTATAGTTTGCTGGTCCCTAAGTGACCCAGACAGACAAAGGTAGGGGAGTGAGACCCAGGGCCAAAGGATGGTCTTGAAGAAGAGAAAAAGGAACAAAATAAATACTCCAGTAGAGGATGAATACACATTAACTATAAACTTGAGCACTTAGTTAAAATACCATATTTATTATAAAAGTGAGCTCAGCTGTTTCTAAAATGGTTCTTTGTAAGACTCCAAAGAGAGACACATTTACTTTCTTACATATACAGAAATGATTTGAGCATTTTAAATTCCCAATCACAATCCATCTAGTAGCAATTCCTAGAAATTCTGAACTAGCTCCAATGATCCCAGGAAGGATTTCCCCCTTACAGGCAACCTAACCTTCATAAAACACAAACTCAACATTGTCTGCTCTAAAAGGAAGATTTGATTTTTAAAAACAGAAGAGTCACATTATCCTCTTTCAACCTTAAATCTACAAATATCCTCCAGATAGCTTATTGTGGAATCTTGGCTTATTTCCACAACTAAACCAATGTGATTAAGTTCCTATAGGCTTTAGATAATCACCCAAGCTTTTTGATTCTTATAATCAGGTCAGAGTTTCAATCAATGAAGCTCTCAACACCACTGACTGCAAAAAGAATGTGAGCAGAATAGCACCTAAAAACAAGAACCATGGTAAGGCTGAGCAAAAACCTTAAGATAGTTTCTTTGCTATAGCTTAAATAATATGACAACAAGGAGCCAGCATGATGTGGATGTTCCCATACTGCAGCACAGTTGGAGGGAAAAGTGGAATGACACTATATGTTAATTTACAGTCTATGAAATACATGATATTTCATTGAAATAGATGCATTCTCATCCTTGTTATGCTGTTTGGGCTTTAGCAGCACTTCTGATCCAGCCAAAATTGACTAGGTGAGTTATTTTGCCAATTTATAGAATGTGATGGTATTATTAATTCCTTCTTAAAATCACACCTAGCAAGGTAACTTTCTTTCTGCTTTGTAAAATTTTTAAAAGATAGAGAAAAAGTGAAAAACATTTTGGTAATGTGCCCTTGACCCACCCACTCACGATCAATAAAAATATCTTATTTGGAACCCAGAAAAGTGGTAGATATTTGGTGACAAAGATCGGCAGTGCTGGAGTTAAAAAAAAAATGTTCAAGTGCCTGTCAAGGGAGACATTGAAGACATTAACTCCTCTCTAAGACTGTTCTGCTGAATGGCTCTGGGGAAAAGCTGTAGGCAGCCTTTCTCTGCTGTGGAGGGAAGAAAAATGGAAATGGAAGAAAAATGTGTTAGGAAGCAAAGAGGTGAGAGGGGTGGAAGGAACAGGCAAACAACAAATAAATCTCTTGGTAGTGTTTTGGATTGATAGATAGCACTTCATTCTAAAGCATTTCTCAAAATCCCACACATGCAGTTTTACCAAAGAAAAGTAAACCCTTCAGGAATAGAAGAAAATCAGAAGGAAACAAACACACACACACACACACACACACAGCAAAGAATCTAATGATGGAAAGGGGGATTTTGGAACTATTTCTGTTGGTCAAAACATTATAGAAGGGATCATGGACTCTTGAATTCCTACAAAGTCCAGGTAAAGCCTTACTTTTTATGGTGTGATCTGTGCAGCTCTCTCATTGGTTGAAAGGTTGAGTCACAGCCCTGCTGGGAATAGACTCTGTCCTGAAAAACCATGCCATAACAAATGTTATGACCTGTCCACTAACTCACATGCTGGGAAAACCTTGACTTGCTCTAACACTGTATTTCCTCAGTGCTCCAAATCTGAACCTGGCTCCTAGCATCCACTTTATGGTGAATTATCACCCTAAAATCCTCTGCAGAAGCAAGAAGCCCTGAAGCCCTTCAAACATTTTAAAAGTTCATGTTCCAAGGGATAAGATATCAAAATCACAGCTCAAAACTTAAACCTCCACTACAACCAAAATAACTTGTTCACTCCCACCTACAAAACTTCATATGGCATCTGTGGATGCTACTCCATAATTTCTGTGTCCTAATAGCTTGCATTTCTAAACGATTTATATTGTTCTGAAGTGCTTTTACCTAGCATTACATTTAAACACTTTATCCCTTTTAACAGTTGCTACAATTGTATTTTGCAGGCTATACAAGTCCATAATCACAAAACAAAATCTTCCTATCCCTCTCTATTCTTTAAGAACTCAAGCATCCTCCAAATTTCTTGGAAACTGTTCTAGGAAGCAGCACAGGATTTTTCACATGTAAACCAAGATTTAATTAATTCTCTTTGCCACCTCCAGTTTTAGGTCCCTAATGTGTATATGTTTGTCACTAACATCAAAAGCGGTGGCTCTTCTGTTCAGCCATACACACTGCTCTTTCCATTTATTTTACTGGCATTAGAAATGATGCCAATGTCCATGCCACATCTGATACCTAAAATCAGGGACCAGGTACTAACTCAACCACTGTTAGGACCCACATTACTGTCGCTGGTACCACAGATGCCCTTATTAACTGCCACCAATTCAGCAAACATTGTAACCCAACCTGCTGCTTGTGATAGAACTACTCCAACAACACCTATGATGTCCAGCATTGATTATTTTATGATAAAAAATAATAATTTTCTGATGAAAAGGGGTTTTTATCCTTGACCAACATTTTATTATAACTCTACTATGATAGAATCAGGACAAATCTTCTCAGTGGTAAACTGATGGATGGCAGCCTCACCAACTTGCTGCTGCTACAAAAATTCTAGGATACTTCCTTGAGAATACTTTCCCTCACCTTCACATTCCAAGCCTCATTAAGGTTTCTAACTTTTAAATCATATCAAGAATCCACTACTTTCCTCCATTTCTGTCCCTACTACTCCCATCCAAGTCATGATCAATCATCTCAGGTCTAGACTTTGAAAAAACCTTTGAATAAGTCTTGTTTTTCCACACTCCATTCTCCACGTCAGCTAGGGAATTTAATAAAGATTACCCAGATATTTCTCCCTTGCTTAGAAACTGTCAATGTTTCCCCATATTTCTCTTTTTCAATTTTTTATTATTTTTTATCGATTTTTTTCAAAAATAAGTGACAGCAGAATGCATTACAATTCTTATTACACATATAAAACACAACTTTTCATAAATCTCTGGTTGTATATAAAGTATGTTGACACCAATTTGTGTCTTCACACATGTACTTTGGATAATGATGTCCATCACATTCCACCATCCTTGCTAATCCCCTGCACCCTCTCTTTCCCTCCCACCCCTCCACCCCATCTAGGATTCATCTATTTTTCCCACGCTCCACCTCCCTACCCAACTATGAGTCAGCATCCTTGTATCAGAGAAAACATTCAGCATTTGTTTTTTGGGATTGGCTAACTTCACTTAGTATTACCTTCTCCAACACCATCCATTTACCTGCAAATGCCATGATTTTATTCTCTTTTATTGCTGAGTAAAATTCCATTGTGTATATATGCCACATTTGTTTTATTCATTCATCCACTGAAGGGCATTCCCCGTATTTCTCTAACTTACAAAACTTTGTGTATTGTGCTCCTGATAACCTTCCAGCCCTACTTCATACCATTCTGGATGTCACCAATGTACCGTCAGCCATTTTGGCCTTTTCTGTTTCCTATGTATACTTAAAATATCTCTGCTCCACTTAGGCCCGCTGCAGATGGGATCCCCCAGTAACAAAGGGAGGCACAGGAAGGTCTTGTGTTGCTCATTCTCCATCCCCATTACTATTCTTTCCATTCCCTCCTAGCCACAGTTTCCAGTTCATTTCATGGTTGGAGAAGTAAAAAGGGAAAAAAAATAGAAAATCTTCCAAAACTGGCACCAGTATCATCTAACATCAATATCCTTAGGCTCTAATAGATATCTTAAGTTTTCTCTTTCTCTTCTGGGCTCCTATATGGATTCTTCAAGATGACAACCACCCTTTCTCTAACTGTGTCTCCCCTGTACCTTCCTGATATAAGTATTTAACCTCCATCTGGATATTAAGGAGTTCCTTTTGGGTTCCTAGAATTAGGGAGTAGGCTTCCACTCAGTTTGTTTCTACTAGGGTGTCCTAACTTCCCAGAGATCCCTGAAACCTCCCTGGGTAGGTCAGGTCAGGCTCTATGTGGCCCTCCTAAGTGTCAGCTAGTTCTACACCACTTCTCACTCTTCTCTCTGTGTCTCCTTTTTATACAGGATGAGGGCAACTATGTTTTTGAACACCTTCTTCACAAGACCTACTCAACTGGTCTAGGACCTCACTTGGAAATGTGAGGGTACTTGAAACTTTTACCATAGGCTCAGCCCAAGCTAATTTTATATAATTTTGCATTCTTATCAAAAGATGTGCATTCTGTTAGTCAATCCTATGAAATATCTTCCACGTGTCACTCTTCATACCATAAATGAATCTGTATGGAGCCTTATGTGCATAGTCCAAAATACATGGTCCAGTTTATAGTTATTCCCATGGCAAGTCTAAGTTAATGAGGCTAAACAAAAGAATTTTGACTTGGTTTATTTGTCAATGAATGTTAATCCATGAAGAAGAGTTTAAGAGTATAATCTTTACAAATATTTCAAAGTTCTTGTTTTCATGGTTTATTATGTACCCCAGTGGAGCAAAGAGTTGACATCAGCATTTAGATAAAAGTGAAATGAATGTTTAAAAATACTTAACCTACCATTTTCATAGACCCTGGGATATTAGTCAACTTTTTTGTTACTGACAAAATACCCCAAATAATTAATTTGTAAGGAGGAAACAATGATTTTGGGTCATGATTTAGAAGTTTCAGTCATGGTTGCTTAGCACCCTTGCCTTTGGACCTGTGAGTATGCAAGATATTAATTAACATCTGAATCTACACACAAACTACATCATGGTGGGAGCACATGGTGAGGCAAAGCTGCTCCCTTCGTGGTGGCCAGAAAGCAAAAAGTAGGCCCAGCTCTCAGCATCCCCTTCAAAGGGACACCTCTAGTGATCTAAATATCCCCCACTGGATTCCACCTCTTAAAGGTCCCCACAACATCCCAATAGTGCCACGAAATGGGCTCCATGCTTTTGACACATGAACCTTTGGGGGACGGTTATCTATAGGACAACACCTTGGCTTGCTTGTTGATGCCATGTTAGTAATATGAAGACCTCTTAAAGCCCACCTGAAGAAAGAATCTCCAAATTCCCAAACATCTCCAAAGGAACTCAGAGTCCCCCAGTAAAAGTCTCTTTTTATCCCCCCAACACTGCTGAGGGTTAGCCAGGGAAGCATTAGATTTTATTGCCAGAATTAATACCAGATTAGAGTCACACGAGTATTATCCTTGCTGATTTATAATGCCATGTAGCACAGTAAATGAAAGCATTTCTTCTCCTTAGCAAGCCAGTTGAACACTCTTAATTCTTTATTTCTCAAGACATATCTTTCTAGGATGAGACAGCAGTAAAGAAGAAAAAGCATCAGACAAGTGTCCTTGAAGTAAATCCCAAGTATTCTCTCTCTTCCCCAAATCAGCCTAGATTACCAATGTGCACATACAATAAAAATCCTAACAAAGAGACATTAGCTTATATCCTCCACAATATAGAATCCAACCACACAGGTCATCTTCTTACATTCCCACAAATATGAAGTAGGATAAATATTGTTTACTCTTTATGATTGATTTAAAATTTGAATGATTCAACATGTGACATTTTTGAAATCACATTTTGGGACACACATAGATTTGATAGGCCAGAAAATTTTCTTTTTTTTTTTTTTTTTTTTTTGGAATAAGTGTTTTTAACCTACTTTAAAGTAAGTTTAAATAGTCTTCTGATTTGGGGACCCTCTATGAGCATGTGAACATGTCTTATTTAGAAGAGTGACACAAAAAAGTTTCTGTAACCTCAATTTATAAACCTATAGTTATTTTAGAGTTAAGCCATGACCTTTCTATAGACACCTATATATTAGGCCTTAGAGGCTATAAGACCCTGTGTACTTGGTTGACTCAGTCTCACATCTCAAGAAAATGACCCAGTGAATGGTAGCATGTTTAGCACTTCTTGCTTCCAGCAACAGAAATGACAATTTTTTTTTAATGTGGCTATTTTTTATAAACACTAATATCACCCCTCATGGGCAAAATAAAAGACATTTGTTTTCTGAGTCTGATACCTTTTTAGAATAAAATGAGAGGAAAAAAGAAAAATCAATGCTTCAGACTAATTTGCTAAATAACTTTTAGCTGTCGAGGAGAAACAGCCCTGGAGGCCAACCCCTTCACCTGGCATGTTCAGAATCTCATTGCAAATTACTCTGCCTCTGAATCAGAATCTGGCCGTTGAGCCTGTCCTAGTCTGCAGGATACAGAGCTCTAAAGAGATCAGCAACGAATGTGTTGATTAAGAAGAAGTTCCTGGAGGACTGTTAAGCCTTTGCCATGTTGCTAATAAGCATTTTTATATGGAGTAACTGGAGAGCATGCAACAGTGACTGCAAGCCCCAGTAAGTTGTCAAACAGTAAGCCCACATGGGTGAATTCACCCTGTTTGCCTGACTTGATATAAAGCCAGAGGAGGTCCAGGCAACAGCCATAAATTCAAATAAGCTTTTAAAGCCTTCTCAATTGATCACTACATAAAAAGACACAGAGCAATTGTATAATCACCTCACACACAGGTAACTAAATATATTGCCCTTTCTAAATTCACTGATGTAAAACACAGAGCTTTTTCTCCCCAGCTAATGGTTGAAAGCAGCTTTATATTGCTTTCCTGCAAACTTAATACCCAGCAAATAAATGATAGTCCTAGAAGGAGCTCTTTGGGTCAGACAGTAACATATATACAATGCAATCTGCTCTTGGTACTATTACAAGTAAAGCAGAATTAAAGTTTTGGTTGCACTGCCATCTCTTAAATGTATATTAAATTTTCTATGAAAGTAAAACAAAACAAAACAAAACAAGATTTTTTTCCCTAAGTTGCTAGTCCTCTTTTGTTGCATTTAAGTATATAAACTTGATCCACAAGGTGGCATAAGTTGGAACAATGACACATGGAATATTTATGAGTATGCAAGATATTAATTAATATCTGAATCTACACACAAACTGCCAAATGGCAGTGTAGCGATGGGAAAAAAATAATCATCATACTAAATGAGAAAGTAAGTAGGTGTTAGGAACCAGTAATAATTTTCTAAGCATTCTATGTAATAACTTCAGCCAATACAAAGTTGAATTCAGAATTTAAATTCTGTATTTTTACACCTGACTCTATTACTATTATGTTCATGTACTATGAACATAACTTACAGAATCATGAAAATAATACTATTACTTTTTTCATTGAAGTAACTTAAAAATATATAAAAGCTGATTCCAACCTCACTGATATTTCCAAATGCTTACATTTTTCTCATATGACGGTCAACAGAAAAATAGCCAAGCTCAGAAATTTCATGAGCTTTCACAGGTTTCTTTTGTTTCAAATTTTCCATGTTTTCAGTGAGTGTGGGTTTCTAAACAGTTGCAATTCCATCTCGACTATATTATTCACGTCTGATAAAATGACAAGGCACAGGATTTTGGTCTGTCTATCTTAGCATATTTTAAATGAACAGCAGTTTATTCGACTTGTAAGATATATGGCCACTTGCTAAAGAACCCTGGGTATATTTGCATAAAAGTCATAAAAGTTGGAAGTTTTAATGATCTGATACTTCCACAGTAGACTAAGACTTCAAAGACTGTCCTTCCCCTGTCCCCTGAAAGTCACATAAGGTGGATCCAATTTGATTTTTATAGACATCAGATGCACATTCAAAAGACTTTCCCATAAGTAGAAGCACAGTTTGTGACAAGGCAATAGAGTTAAAATTAGGGTTGCAGAGGATGGCTGAAGTGAAACTTGCTACTCAAAGTTTGGTCCCAGACCTAGTGGCCCCAGACTCAGCAGTTCCTGGAAATATACTGAAATGCATCTGCATTTTAATATGATGGTAAGATAATTTGTGTGCCCAAGGTCTGAGAAGCCCTAGTCTAGACCTGGAAGAACCCATGCTGTGAATCCAGTTGAGGATCCCATAATGAACATTTGTGAGAGGAGGATCCAAAGTCAAGGGGCAGGGAAAAGAAAAGAAAACAAGGACCAAAGAGATGAATGAGGTCATATGTATAGGAGCCTAGGCTAAGAGCACAAAACAAGATGAGGACTGGGTGAAAGATGGGGATGGAACTGTACATTTCAGGTGGAGAATCTTTATAATGAAGATAGATTCCATAATTAAAGCTCACAGTAGATAAGTCTATATATATTCCAAAATTAGTAAAACTAACATGATAGGTGGTGAGACCTTCATTCTTTATCTTTTGGGATCCTGAACAAAATAACTTTGGGTTGTCTGTTTTTATTCACTAAACCTTCAAAAACATCCTTCTGGTTGAATATAGTATCATAAAAATCATTTTTAAGTTATTAATATTATTTCAAAGTTCTCTTCTGTTAATAAAGTTAGATTGTGCAGGAAGGATATTTTTGATTATGTGCTTGTCTGCTGATGAAAAAGTCCCCGAGTTGGCAAGCTGATTGGCAATTTAATTTTGTGAGCAGTACAAAAAATACCAGAATGTTAGAAATGTAAGGGTCATCACTGACAAATCCTCACAGTCCTGTGAATTAAATCTTAAGATCCTTCATTTTGTCCATTGCACAGCTGAAAAAGCTAAGGCTCAAAAAATCTTAACAATTTATTCAAAGTCTGACTGAACTAAGATAGTGTCCAAAATTTGTGGTCTAATCCACTACCCTTCACTAAAAGAAGAAAACAAAACTAGCCCCGACTTGTCATTGTAGGTATCTCCTATGTGTCACAGGGGATGGGAAATGAGTCATTATTTGAACAATCAGCAAACTGGTGACATTAAACACAATCCCTGTATGTAACACAGTGAAAAACCTTTGAAATTTGTTTCTAAACTTTAAATTCAGAGCTTTATACCTCCTGAGGATCAAATGAGACTTGACAAGCTTCTTCAAACAAAGAAACTGTGTGTGTGTGTGTGTATATACATATACATATACACACACATATATATGTATACACACACATATATCCATATCTATATCTATATATGCATATGTGAAGTGGAATAATTGGTAATAAAACCCAAACCCATGAGATTATTTACCATGCTCCACAGTCCATCTAGGCTGTGTCTGACACACAGTTGAATAACAGACTCTTAGAGCTCTTTACTAATAGTTATGATTATGGGCTGGGGATATAGCTCATTTGGTAGAATGCTGGCCTCGTATATACAAGGCCCTGGGTTCAATCCCCAGGACCACACAAAAAAAGGAGCCTTACTAATAGTTATGATTATGATCATGATTGTTAACATGGAGAGCAAAACCCAGAGACTTCTACCATGAAGATTTGTTTTTATGTTTGCTAGGAAAGTTTCTCAAACCAAGATGTTAATTCCTGGTTGTGAAAATGTCAAAGGACTTTGCTGTTTCTTCAAATTAAAAGTAATTGTAATAAACATAGGAAAACTGCAAGCTCACCAGAAAGATGAATACCAGATTCAAGAAAGAGCTGGCAGCCAAATTTGTCCATATTTGGGGAGTAATACACAATTAAAATTCTCCCCCAAGGAGAAATTAGATACAGCTTGTAAGCTATTACAGGAAATTGCTTCTGTAGCTTCTCCAATTACATATGAAATATCAATCATTTAACAAGTCAGAAATATGGCCAAATTTGCACTAATACATCAAATTGTGTAAATTCTGCTTTAGATATGTTTAGACGCTCTTATCCTTGTCAAGAAAGTGAGGATTTCACCTCCCAAAATTTAAATAAATAAATCCATTCTCAATATTTAGATGTACTATCTCTATTAACCATTATTTGCATGCTGTTACCTTCTCTGTTCTACAACCTAAGGGATAAAATCAAATGACAAGAAAACAAGCTGATACTATGCAGCTTGAGAAAAACATTTCTACTGACATCAGGAAACAGATATTCTAAATGACCATCATAAATCACTTATGGTGTCATAATCAAAAAAGGAAATTTAATTATATTCAGTCTATATTAGTAATTTTGTCAAGTATATGAAATTTTTTTTATTTTCATAAACATAAAAAGATTCTAAGCCTAAGCACTAATGAATCAGAAAATTTGATGAATCCCAAACTCCTGTGCCCTAATAATTTTATTAAGCTTCTATTAAAAATCAGAAATAGCACAAAAGAAAGAAAACTAAATAAAATGATTCAATGATTGTGCCATGATCTTACCATATTATTATAATAAAGGTTTTTCTAAAACTAAATTATCTAAACCTATTTTAAGAATTTAACTTTTAGAGCCCAAGATTAGAATGCTTTCCACCTTCTAAATCCCAATCTGCATGTCTTAAAGGACACAGAGTCCTCTTATTTTGATATATTATAAAGAGAATGCTGAGATATTTCTAGATCAAGTTGCATGTGTTTACAAATGGTTTCATATGATTGGCTTATAAAGATGATTGGGATAGAGTTTCTCATAAAATTTTCAGTTCATAAGCTCATTTGTTATAGCTGTTTCATTTACCCTATATTAACTCCTTTTTTTTTCTGCAAAAGATGTGGTAAGGTTTCAAGTTAAGTGAAGAAAACATATTCTTTTTACTAATTAAAAGAAAACACACTGGGGCCCTTGACATTCATCTCAGATAGTTCATGGAACTTTTCACAATATTCAAGTTGGTAAATATTACCATAGAGAATCACAAATCTTCACAGAAAGCAGTTTATCTGAGTGAGGTGTGGTTCTGGATAGATTGTTTTCAATCATTGAGCTGACTCCCCAGCCACCACTATCCAGCTTCAAAGAGTTTGTGATTCAAGTTCATGCCTTAGCAAAATCACAAATCATTTTCTATTATGGATTTCAACTTAATTATGAAGAAATTAAAACAAAAATTTAATGTTCAAGTGTCAAAAGTTAAGAAAAAGAGGATGTTCTCCAAAGGAAACATAATAGATATAAATTCAGTCATCAATTACCCTCTCCAACGCCATTTGGTGGTCACTAAAAACACATCGACAAATATGCCTATGGTTTTAATGCAATACTCTAAAAGAGATGCCAAAACTAGAGTCATAAGTATCTTTCAAGATTTAGAAGGCTAAATGGTTGGGTTTTTCTCAGTCTGGGGAGAAAAAACAATTATCACTTGAAAGAAAATAATGATCAATCTATATCATACTATTTATATAACTTTTTCTCATGAGAATTCATCTTAATAAAACAAAATCATAATAAACTCGTCTGAAAATATATAATTCTGGTAGGTAAATGGAACCAACTTTCCAGTTGAGGAAAACTAAAGAATATGAACAAAATATTTTTAAAAATCTTCTTGAAGACATTAAATACAATGAAAAATTTCTAAAACACAAGTCAGAGAAGTACAGAGACTCAGAAAGATGAGGCTGCCTTTTTCGTACTACTTTTTCCAAGGGCATTGACTGATTCTGAAAGGAGTGGCCAAGAGAACAAGAGATTGAGCAGAGCTTTGGATGACCTCATGAGACTAGAGAAGCAATCACTGAAGTCCAGGATCCTCCAAGTGGGAAGTTTCATAGCCCACCTCTCTATGGGTTGTAACTCAAAGCTCTAGACCTAGGAATAAAAGTAAACTGAAAATAAAAACTGTATTTTGTAAGAGGTGCAGCCCAAATTTGAATCTTATCAGGACCTAAAATTATATTAAGGTGACCTCTGAGAGCAAGTGGTTCTGGCTTCTATAGTACTACAACTCCACGTAGAAATAAATACAAGTTCTGTAAAATGGGAAAGGACATTACTCTTAAGTACTGAATTATTTCTTCAACAACATTACAAACATAAAACTAAGAATAAAATAAAAATTTATCTTGTAATGTGTGGACAAGTGGATGTGATTAAAAGTAAACAGAAATAAAAGCCAGGAGAAATAAACCTTTAGGATATATAGATTAAGGTCTTATGTTAAATAAATAAATAAATAAATAAATACATATGACAGAATTTAAAATGAGTGTCCTTAATCTACATAAATATAAAAATGACAAGACTGACAATTCTAGCAGAGACATACAAACAACAACACCTAAATAAGTGGGAATTCTAGAAGAAATAATATAATAAAATTGCCAAAATTAAGAATTTAGTGGATCAGCAGATTAGACATACCTGAAGAAAGAATCAGTGTACTGAGATATTACATACAAATAATATGTACAAAATAAAACACAAAGAAAGAACAGAAAAAAAAGAGAGAATAAAAGATATTTTAAAAAAAACAAAAACAATGAAAGAACCTACCATACACACAAGTGAAATTCAAGGGGAAAGAAAGACCACATACTTACAAGGCCAGAATAATATTTGAAGACTTAACCATATAAGAATTTTCTACCACTTATAAAAGGCCTTTAGAAACAAAATTGAGCTGGAAATAAATTTTAAAATAAGATAACTAGAATATATTCAAGTATTTAGAAATTAAGAAATATCCATGTACTCATAAATAATCTGTCAAATATAAAATTATAATAAAATCAGAAAACATTTAAAAATAGTAATTATGAAAACATGACTTACAAAAAGCACATGCTACAATTAAATCAATATTTAGATGACATTGTATAACAAATGCATGCATTAAATCAGTGAAGAATAAAGGTTGAAGATAAATAATCTTAGTTTGTATTTCAAAAAGAAAAAAGCTAAAATTTTAGATGTTATTAAAATAGAAAAATGAAGAAAGCTGATAACTCCTATGAAACTGATTGAGAAAAAAATAAGATACCCCAATAAGCACTTAAAGAATTTCAAAGGGGCTATCACCACAGTTTCTAGAACATTAAAATGAGATGACATTATGAAATACTCATGCCAACTTATTAGAAAATACAGTGAATGGACAAAAGTTTTTTAAAAAATTTACTCATCATACTGACATTAAAAATAGGAAATCTGAATAATCCTATAACTATTTAAAAATTGAATCCACAATCAAAACATTTTCCAACAAAGAAAACCACAGTCCTAATGATATCACCAGTGAATCCAACCACACATTCAAGAAGAAAATAATGCCAATATTATACAAATACATCTGGATTATGAAAAAAAGAAGAACTTCTACCAAACTCAATTTCTGAATCAAGCATTATGGACAAACTTCTCAACAATATGAATATAAAAGAGTACATCCAAACAATACAGTTACCCTGCAGTATCTGTAGGGGATTGACATCAAAACTCCTCAGAGAGTAACCTTTATGGATGCTATTTTAGCCAGCTTTTTCACCACTATGACCCAAAAACCTGACAAGAACAATATTAAAGAAGGAAAAGTTTATTTGGCACTCATGGTATCAGAGGTCTTAGTCCATAGATGGCCAGCTCCATTTCTCTGGGCCCAAGATAAGGCAAAACATCTTTGCAGCAGAGTATGATGAAGGAAAGCAGCTCAGGACATGGCCACTAGGAAGCAGAGAGAAAGCTCTGTTCACCAGGTACAAAACATAGACCCCTAGTGACCTACCTCCTCCAGCCACACCCTACCTGCGTACAATTTTCACCAAGTCAATCCATTCAAGTAGTTTCATGTGCTGATTAGGTTAACTCTCAAACCCAATCCTTTCACCTCTAAATTTTCTTGTATTATCCCACACAGAGCCTTTGGAGACATCTCATATCTAAACCACAACAGATGCTCAAATCCCTCCTATAAAATGGGGCAGAATTTGTTTATGATTCATAAACTTAATTTCTTCTTCTTTCTTTCTTTCTCTCTCTGTCTCTCTCTCTTTCTTTCTTTCTATATTTATTTATTTGTACTGGAATTGAATCCAAGCATTAAAGTTTAGATATTAAGTGTCCCCCAAAAGCTCATATGTGAGATAATACAAGGTTTAGAGTGTTATGGGAGTTTTAACCCCATCAGTGAATCAATGCCCTGATGGTACTGAGTGGTAACTAAGGGTAGGTAGGTAGTGGCTGGAGAGGAAGGTCATTGGGGGCATACCTTTGGGGTATATATTTGGCCAGCTGAGCTTAGTCTTTTTCCTCTACTTCCTTGATCATCCTGTGAGCTGCTTCCCTCCACTCTCACTCTTCTGCCCTGATGTTCTGCCTCACCTCAAGCCCCAAGGATATCCATGGACTTAGACCTCTGAAGCCATGAGCCCCAAATAAACTTTTCCTCCTCTAAGAAGTTCCTGTTAGGTCTTTTAGTCACAGCAGCAAAAAAGCTGACTAAAACACCAGGCATGCTCTACCAGTGAGCTACATCCCCAGTCCTCTTACTTTTTATTCTGAAACATGTTCTCACTAAATTGCCCAGGATGACTGGGAACTTGTGATCTTCCTGCCTCAGCCTCCCAGGTAGCTTGAATTACACCATACCTGACTACTTCTGATATTCTCTAAATCGTCTCTAGATTATTTTTTAACTCATACTACAATGTAAATGCTGTGAAAATAGTTGTCATGTATTTTTAGGGACTAATGACCTCAGAAATTCTGTACAGATTCATTTCAAATGTAAAAAAAAAATATTTGTTTTTGATCAGTAAATAATTGAATATTCAAACGCAGAACCCATGGATATAAAGAATTGACTATAGAAGAAACACAATTTCAACAATATATAAAATTTAAATATATCCCTAGAATGCAACATTTTTTAACACTCCAAAATAAGAGTATCCCATCCCATTAATAGAAAAAATGATAAAGTTAATATGGCCATTTTAAGGAATGCCAAAATGGCTTTTGGTTAAATTCACTATCCATTTATCAATTTATAAAAACTACATACACTATGAACAGATAGGAGTCCTTTTCATAAAGATATTTTTTTAAAGAATCATAGTTAATGTGAATTATTGATTCTTTTACATTGAGTTCAATAAAGAAATAAGATTGCAAGCTATTATCACTTTATTTTATATTGTATTATAACCCCTAAACAATATAGTAAGAAAAAGAAATATTAAAATTACAAAACTGTCATTATTTTCAGAGTTTCTAAATATCTATAGATAAATTATCAAAACTGATGTGTAAGTCTAACAAGTTAATTGCATTTGGGGATTTTAATATTAACAAAAATAAAATATTAAAGATAGTATTACAATAGCATCAAAAATATTGAATACATATATAATAAATATTTTTATGTAAGACTTCTATACAAAAAGTTTAAAATATTACTAAGAGAAGTTAAGGAAATCTAAGCAAGTGGAGGGATACCCCATGTTTATAGATAGAAGATGACTATTCTTTCAAAATTGATCCACAGATCATCATAATCTATATCAAAATGTCAGTCTATTTCTTTTTTACATGTTGATCTCGATGAGTTGAATTTTAATTTTGAATATAAATGACAGAAAAATAAATACAAGCTTGTATAAAAAGAATAATATGGAAGATTTTATATAATAAATGTTAAGATTTATCATAAGTTTAGGCTAATTATAATAGGATGATATTGGTCAAAAGTAGACATTAATACCATTGGTGCAGAACAGAAAACCAATAATACACACTTATCTGTTTACAGTTGACTTATAATAAAGTACCTCTGCAAACTATATCAGTGGATATAGGTATGAGAAGGGGTAATTCAATTGCATACATATACCAAAAACATGTCACCCTACTATTCGCTTGACACAAAAATCAACTACAGCTACATTATGAATATAAATTAATATACTAAAACAACAAAACTTATGAATGTAATATAAGATAATATCTCATGATCTCAGGGTAGAAAAAGACAAAAAGCACTAATCATAAAGAAAAAAGTTTAATACATTTGAACTTCTGTTCATCAAAAGACAAATTAAGCAAATAAAAATCAAGTCATTCATCCTCCAGCAAATTCTTGCAATAAATGAAGTAACACAAGGTTCATATCTATGAAAATAAAGAATTCATAAATAAATGAGGATAAATGTTCCAAAGAAAGTGGAAAAGAGATTTTAGTAGGCCCTTCAGGAAACCAAGTGGTAAATAGGTTTACAGAATGCTACTCAACTTCAAATGAAAACAGAGAAATGCAAATGAAAACCTCAGTGAGATAATTCTACAGATCTATTAGAATGTCTAAAATTAAAATATGAACAATATCATGTGTGTCCAAGCATGTGGACTAAGGGGTCATGAATACACCCAGAGTGCCCTTGGGAGTGTACATTCGTATAACTACTATCATCTATTTTCTTTGCTACATCACAAATTATCTGAAAATTAGCATCTTAAAAACCACACACAGTTATAGTCTCCCTGATTCTTTGGGTCAGATAATCTCTCAATTTCTGTAGCCCTGACCCAGTTTTTCTGTGTCCTGCTCAGAGCTAAGTAGGCTGCCATCAAGGCATGAGCCAGAATATAGTCTCATCAAGGGTTTTGATGGGGAAGAATACATCTGCATGCTCAGATGACAGTAAAACTCAATTTCTTATGGACTGAGGTCCCTATTTTGTTGTTAATGTTAATTGGGGACCACAGAGGTTCACAGAGGCTCCCAAAGTTCCTTGCCACCTAGTCATCTTTACTGATCCTCTCAATACATGATAGCATGTTTCTTCAAAGCCAGCAAGAGGGTCTCTTGCTCCAGTCTGTTCAGAGTCTTGCATAACATAATATGATCATGAAAGTGATATCCCATTACCTTTGCTATTAATATAATCAAATTATGAGAGTAGCTTTCCATCACATTTATTACATTCCATTAGTTAGAAGAAAAACACAGATTCTTCTCTCACTGTAGAAGAATTATTGGAGGTCATCAGGAAGTGGATATCAGAAAGTGGAATTTACTGGAGGTCATTGTAGACTCTGTGCACCAAACTGTTTTGGGAAAGACAGCCGAACCTCTCCCCTTGTGGCTCAGTGGTTTCATTAATGAGTACATAACAAATTGAAATAGTTCACAAACCTTCTTAAAAGGCATGTACGAGGATGTTCATGCTTCAAAATAGGAAACAACCTGAAAGTCTATCCAACAGAACAGACAAATAAATCAGTGCATTTGTACTAATGCTATATAGCAATGAAAACGACCATAACAATATAGACAAATCTCACAAACTTTTCACATTGAGATAAGGCAGGCCTAAAAGAATAGTTACCTGGGCTGGGGTTGTGGTTCAGGGGTAGAGCACCTGCTTTGCACATGTGAGATCCTGAGTTCAATCCTCAGCACCACATAAAAATAAATAAACAAAATAAAGATATTGTGTTTATGTATAACTAAAAATAATTTTTTAAAAAAGAATAGTTACCATATGGATCCATTTTACAAAGTTAAAAAAATAACACACAGGGATTCAAGCCTGGATTATAAAACTTTAAAATCATAAAGATATTACTATCCAAGTCAAGAAAAAACAGATATCCTCAGGGAAGGAGTGATTAGTTAATAGTTGGTCTGAGGAGACCCCTGAAGGATTGACTATGCTTTTTATTTTGCCCTATTTGGTGTTTGGTGTTTTATTTGTTACAGAGCATTAAGCTTATACATATATCCTTGATTTGCATGCTGTTCTAGATGCATGTGTACACTATATTTCACAAGTTTAAAAAACCTTAAAGGCATCATATTATGGTGAAGGAATTTTCTAATTCCCAATTTATGAATGCAAGCTTGTTTAGGGAAGTACTTTTTCTGCTTTTACATGACAAATATTTTCTGGGTGTAGAACAAAATTTGTAATAATAGATAGTATTGAATAAGTGAATGAATCAAAGAATGAATTAATCTAATATCTGTGTTCGAGCCAGATTCACAGTTTTCTAGGGTTGCCACATCGAGCAAGTTTCTACTCCATGTGCTTCATCCTCATTTTTAAAATGAGGCCAGTATCTGCTCTACATATTTTACCAAGCTGTTGAGCAGTTTAAATGAGACATTTAAATCTTATATGGCACCTTTTTAAAATGATTCACAAAGAAACATTTCCCAATTAACAAAATGATTGAAGAATGAAAAAAATCTTCATTGTTTAAAGCTGCTTTTGTAAAATTAAGTAATGTTCTAAAATGGATTAGATATTTTCCTCCCTTGTCAGGAGGACATGCAAGACAGAAATTATTTTTAAGATGAAGAATGGCAAAGTATCTGGATTGTTCTACTAACTTTCTACTGCTTCAAAACAAATTCTGAAAAAATCAGCCTACAATGTGAATGTATTAATTCACCATGCTGTAGGTCAGAAATCTGATGTAGCATGACTGGGTGCTCTGTTCAGGGTTTCCAGTTTGAAATCAAGGTGTCAGCAGACTGAATTCCTACCAGAAAGCTTTGAGGGGAAAAAGTGTGTTCTTAAGTTTATTCTCATTGTTGGAAGAATTTAACTCTTTTTTTTTTTTTTTTTTAAGCCTTAAGTCTCCTTGCTATCTGGCTACCAGAGCTGTTCTTAGCTCTTAGAGTTGGATCATATTCCCTGCCATGTGGAACATTCCATCTTGAAGTCAGGAATGGGACACCAGATCTTCCTCATGCTTTGGATTCCTGACTTCTTCTGCATCTAGCCAGAGAAAACTCTCTGCTTTTAAATGATCCATGTGGTTAGGTCAGAGTACTATATAAATCTTAAAATTATGCTATATAACATAATCTAATCATGAACTTAAATACATCCTATTCATAATTCAAGGGATTAGGCAAAACATGAAGATGGGGGTGGGCATGTTGGGGACTATCTCAGAATCCTGCCTCCCAAAGGTGCTGTCATCAACTATCAGGAAACATTAACCAAAGAAACCATAGAAGACTTGTACTCTCTGAGACACTTAGTAAACACTACTTTTAAGAAACAAACCACTGGTACTGACTTAATTTCTTATACCTTGGTACCTCTCCTGCATCAATTTTCAAATTGATAGATTATAACCTATTAATGGGTCATAAATCAATTCAATGGATTGCCACCAACTTATTTTGAAATGAAATTAAAAAAAAGAAGAAAAGGGAGAGACTGTGACTGAATTCATTTGAAATCTCAAAAGTTTTTACTCTAATCAATAAGTATATTCCTTAGTGTCAAATCTAACATTCCCTGTACTATGCTAGAAAGCGTACATGGGTACTCTAAAATTCTGTGGTTTTACAACATTAATTTCTCCAAGAAAAATAAAATGAATTATTCGTCATGACATAACTTTTATGCCAGTTTTTAAATTTCCTTTTGTATCAGCTAGGAAGATCCTTCAAGGCCTGCCCTTATTGAAGTTTTTAAAAGACACTGAATTTAAGTAGTCTTTAAATTAACAATCATTTTTTATTACTTCAATCAGTAACATATTTTGATATAATTTCTATGTTATCTGAAATGCACTCTTTATTACTAATAGGTCCACAGAAGACAATTTTCTCCCCTCTGGGCTTGTCTGTCCATAGAAATCTATGAAGAGACTTAATTCCACATTCAAGGTAATTCTCCTGACAGTTAGGAAGTGCTTCTCCATATACAGCACAGGACTGAGCACTGGAGATTCCAAGATGAATAAAATTTGTCCCTATACTCTCCAAACTTGGAATGGACTTTGAGTGTTCTTTCTTGCTGGTGGTGTTGTTTTAACTTTTGCTCCTAATTGCTCAAAATGCTTTTTTTCCTCCTAAATTTACCTGTGAATCATTGATATACAGTTGTCTGCTTTATTCTCCTATAGGGTGAATGAAGGTTTTGCGCAAATGACCAAGACATTTTCATTCACCAAGTTTTCCCAATTTGCATTGCTTACAATCCTGTAATAGAGATTGTAAACCACTATAATCATTTTAATTTGTATAAAATCAAAGTGAAGCCCACTTTAAAAGATTTCAATAAGATAAGGATGATTTCATACTCATTCCATGTGTTTATGTGTTGCATTTGCAATATAAAAAGAAAGGGCAATTAACACGCCTGGCACACCCACAGGCAAAAGATCATGTTCGTCAATATCTGCCTAAACACTATGTTAAAAATGCAATAAAACACCAAAACATTGGTATAATGTACTACAGACAATAAATTGGAACCCATTGAACAGTGGGTCACCACCATAATGCAGTTATCATACAAATGTGTCTAATGCTAATTTATTCCACTCACTGAACCAGGATAGCAAGTTGATATTTTGCTATTTGATAAATCAAAGAAAAATAAAGACTGCTAGAAGAGTTTCCTTCCCCACAGAGCAGCTTGCCTACAGTGTTCACACATATACCACTGAATTCTAATCATTAAATGTAACACATTGCCAGAGAGATGAAAGGCAGCAAAGTAATATAGGTTTATATCTCAAAAGAAAAAAAAAACAACATATCAAAGTCTTGTCTGAATAAAAAATAGAAACCCAAAGGACAACATGGATATTGTTTTTACAAAAAATAAATGTGTATATTTGCCAACTTAAACTTATTAAATATTCTCACATTCTCTACCACCACCCACCACATCAATATGACTGATGCCATATAATTTTTAAATACTCTGTGGTCAAAATGGTAAAGTCTGTCATAATTGCTTGCAAGGGAACTAAGAATTGATATTTCAAGTCTGTTCTAATATTTTGGCTTTTAAATTTTTAGAAAAACAACGTTACTAAAAAGATAGGTAAAAAGTTCTTCAGAGACAATTTGTTGAACCAGAAAGAAGCAACATTCCTGGATCACTGAAACAGGGTTACATACTGAAATACATACAGGGACACCCCAGGGTAAACAATGAAGGTAATCTGACATGAGACTCTGGAGAGTCCTACCACCCACCTCCTCTACCCAGATGTCCAACATGACTCTACTCCATCAAGTCACTGCCACTGCCTTAAGGGAATTGGGAAGAGTAGTGCCAGCACTTCTAATTTTTCAAAAAAATCTGAAGAATCTTGAGAATTTTCTAAACAGTTGTCATGTTTATATAATTGAAGAGGACAAACAAAACTTCAGTGTAAGCCATTTTGTGCCCCAATCCTGCTAGGTGTGACCTCTGTCCTAGAAGGAAATAATTACAAGCCACAAGGAAAAGTTTGCTCTGTACTTTAGCAAATATTTACAGAAATATGATAAAGTTTTTGGAAACATTATTATTTTTCATCATTAGCTCTGGGACATGAGTCAATTTCAGTCTACCCTTTGGTTAATTTGACTAAAGAAATACACACAAGCATCCTGATAGAGCCTTGTTTGTCCATAGAAAGGGCCTGAAGGTCATCAGGACCTGGGGTCAACTTGAATAATTGTCTCAATGTCCAACAAGCCTCCGGTGCCAAACAAGTATTAGAAATGAAAAACTTTTAAAAGGGGCATTATTTTAATCCCTAACCTTGGTGCATGGCCTTAAGAGAGGGGGAAATATGATGAATATCTTTTTCCTATGTAAATGTCACTCAATTGTACCAGCATGTTTTGAGGGTATATTTGTGTTACTTCCAGTCCCTTTATGGGCTGAAATGTCAACACATAGTCAATAGCTCATTTCTTGCTGATCTTTTCATACATTTTACATGAAACCAAAGATTTATTTTTAAAACTTTCTTTCTCCCTTTTAGGACAGATACTGCTCTGGCTCTGCATCTACCTCTCAATCAATTGGATGTCTTTTCTGATCACCCCCTTATCTTCACATTAGTAGGACTTAAGTTTGTTTCTCAAGTCTTCAAGCTGATGCAGACCAGGACTGAGCTCTTCTTAGCAGAGATCTATTACACTCAAAGAGCTGCCTTTCTTCAATCCATCAAAGAACAATTTACTCAACATCATCTCAATGCACTGATTTGCAAGGAACTTTGCCTCCATCTTTAGACGACTTTAGCTTTGTCCTGGAGGCCAAGTGGCTCCAGTTATCACTAAACTTACTAACTATAGCCATGCATGACTTACAACATTATAGCTAATAATAGACTGACTCCATGAATAGCAATGGTCCTGTAAGATAATAAAAGAGCTGGCTAATTTCTGTCATCTAGTGACTTCACAGCACAATTCATCCCTCGTGTGTTTGTCATGATGCCAGTGTCAATAAAACTACGGCACTGCCAGTCATGCAAAAGTATAGCATCTATCTTTATAGACAATACGTAGTACTTCATAACAACAACACTTTGTACTTGTTTGTTTAGTACACTACATTTTTATCATTATTTTAGGGTATACCCCTACTTATAAAAATAACTTACTATAAGACAATATGCCATGCTATCCCAATAGTAGCCGCCTATAATCTCAACCTTATTGTATCTCTTGAGAGCATCTAGAGGCCATATCAAGTAATTGACTTACACCAACAATGTTTTCACAACGTCTAAATAGCCTAACACATTTCTCAAAATATGACACTTTTTTGAGAAGGGGCATACTACTTATAGTTTCACTTCAAGAGCTGACCTGAATTTCAAATCCTATGGGTGAGATTCCTCCATCACCTTGATACTTGATCTACCTTTTTTGCATCTTAGAAAATTTTCTTAAAGTTATATTACTTGATATTGCTTTGCCAAATGAGATACTGTTTTCTAATTTTCTTTGTAAAATCTCACCTCATTCAATAGCTTGGCTCCAAAAGGAAGAGATACTAAATGGTCATTTTTACTTTACTCCAAGTGAAGATTTGTAGCATATGAAATATTAAAAGTTGTAGTCAGAACAAAGAAAGTGTAACAGGTAGAGAAAAATGTCTTTGCTGAAGCTCACCAAACACTGTAGCATATATTGTTCTTCTCAAGAAAATCAAGTTTGCAAATGTACCTTAACACTGAGCACTGCACCTAGCTCAACAAATTGCTATGGTCTCTCCATGAATATTATTGACTTCCATCTTCAAGGATTGTGAAGAAAGTCCATAGTTTTTCTCAGACTGTTAGCTTCAGTAACTCTTCTTTGGTGAGTTTGATGAGTGGCAAAGTGGATGAGTGTTTTCACTGCAAATATCATTTTCTATAGTACAAAATGGAAGAATTATATATACTACAAAGAAATCTCTAGATACATGTGTGGATGTGACATGTGAGTATAAAGGAATGAGGGGAAAGAATACTACAAAAATGCATAAAAGAGAGAGATGGAGTCCAAGGAAAACAGTTTTAGGATAAAGAGAGAATGCATAGACATAAAAGTAAATAAAAATTAATATAAGCACTTCTTTTCAGGAGGAAGTTTGCAAGTGTGAGATGGAGAGGATTCTATGATATACTGGGTGTGCAAGGATTATGGATTCCCAGGAGGGATTGCTCAGGACTAATTCCCAAGAAGTACAGAGTGGAGGATCCCAATATAGAGATCCAGTTAGAGATTTTAGCACCAAGAAGGCATCACAGGGATAAAACTCCTTATTCATAACTCTTGACAATATAACAAATATAGTTGATTTAAAAGGGGAAAACAGGAGCTTTCCCTCTATCACATTTTAAAAATGATTTTTAAATATCACACTTTTGTGGGTTATGTTTATGCCACAAACATTTGTTGAGGTCTTTGAAAAATTAGATAGGAAGAGAGATCAAAATATCACACTTAAAACTCATAAGGCTGAATTAGAGGATATAATTATTGTGAGAACCATGACCAAAGTAAACCCAAGAATTACACAGATTTTACTTCCCTGTTTCTGGCAACCCTAAAAAGTAGTTGAACCTCCCGTCTCCTGGTGGCCTGGTGCAGAATTCCTTCTTCCTGGATCAGCCAGCCCTAGAAAAACAAGAAGGAGAGAGAAAATGAAAATGAATTTGTTTTGCTCTAAGTTCTCCAGTGAGATAAGCCACCCTTACTTGCCAAAGTAAATAGAGAGATGCAGAGATACTGAGATCATCAGACTCATCTGATTCTCCCAACAGAGATGTATGTTAGAGGTAATGGTACAGGAAAATGAGCATGGGCAATCTTTCCTATGAAACAGTGTGTGCAAGCACTGTATGAAAAACAATTGCTACTCTTTTATTGTAATAAATATTGCCACATATCACAAATAATAGAATAACAAGATTTTGGTAAATCTCTTGATCTAAGACTTTAGTAAATTGAAAAAGAGAGTTTTTACATAGAAAGAAAAGATGAATTACACGGCAGATAAAAGAAACTTCAGGAAATCACACCTGTCTTTGGAAAATTAAATATCAATTTCCTAATTTCTATTAATTCTCCCTGAAACTATCGATTTTAGAGTTTGGCTTCATAATTCTAACCAATGGTCATTTGATCTAGTAAGGAAAAAAACACTGTGCCCTGACATTTCCCTAACAAATCCACTAAGTTTTGATTTTTAAGAACATAAGAAGTTGACTTCACGTAGAACATTGAATCCTCCACCCAAGCCTTGAACTGTCACTCCTTTGCACTATGGCATTGGATATGTCTGTGACATTTTCCTCATCTCTAAACTTTAGGAGTTGAACAATGTGATTTCTGAGAGATCTTTCAGATCTGTAGTGTCATATTGTTATATATAATCACCTTGAATATTATTAAATATGCTCAATTATTTATGGGCCAAGTTAAAAATATTTTGAAATATCATCATATTTGACTATATTTTTCCCAGAATCCTATACCAAACCATAAACAGATATGCACTACAAACCCTCCACTCAGCACATATCCTATATTAGAATAGCAACACAGATTATCAATTACTTTTGTTAATCACTTCTTAATATTTCTTCCCAATCATAAATACTTAACCTTTCTTGAGTACACACTTATGGAAAAACTGTAATCTTCCTTAACAATGGTTTTATTTACACAGCAGGGGATGTCAACATTGAAAATGAACACGAATATAAATATAAGACTTAGCCATGCCATTGTGTAAGAAATTGCTCAAATGAGTGATCAATAGAAATTTGAAGCTAACACATAAGCTTATTGTTAAAACTGGATAAGCACTTAGAACTAGACATTGAATAAATATAAACAAGATTATTAAATTATCCTTGTAACTTTGCTAGAAGGTTTGACAATAAGGATTTAACTTCTTCAAATATTTGGAGAACATAAACTTATTAAAATGAAAATAAAGCACAAAGCTAAATAAACAGCAAAACAGAAATGTGAGTAAACAATTCATAATACTAGAAGCTTAGTAACAGCATTTGAAATTTTTCATGACTTTATAAACATTTTTATTGATGATATTCAGAACATGTCAATATATACTATTGAAACTAGAAATAACTATTTTTCCCCTTTTTGTAAAAAAAAAAAAAAAGCTGCCTATTCTCATATGTTCTCACACAGAATTTCATTGGCCTGACTTCTGAAACATTAAGCTTTCTCACCACCCATATCTCCCCAATTTGGACTAATCAATAAACATGTTATACTCATAAAAGCTTGGGAACTATAGAAACAAAATAAAGTGGAATCACTCCATTTTTAATAACTAAATCTTGTTTCTCTTTCCCACAGCATATGAACTTCAAACAAAAATCTGTACTACAGAATCAAGTTGTTGCATAGGGATAATATTTTACACTCACTTGATACAAACTTAGCGCCCTTATGAGTTATGAAACGATTCTTTTAAAAAATGTATCTTGTTAATTAGCCTCGTCCATTATGACCGCAATTTATTCTGAGTCCTGATGTAGGCAGACAGAAGGTCCTAACAATTACAGCACATCCTGCTGGCCTCTCACTTGGCTAAGATGCTGCTGCTCACTGCTCTCAGATGTCTCCACACATAGATGCTGGTAGGTATGAGAAGTAACTGCTGCCTGGAGGTCAATTGATCCTATCTGCAATGCTGAGTAAGTCCATTATATTTCTTTCCCTCAACACTATGCCCAGCACCAAACACTGGTTAGAGAAGCTTACTAATGAGCACTTAATTCTTTTGTGTGATTGAAGACAAGGTGTGAGTAAAGAAGTTTTAGTTGGTGCAACTTTGAAAGGAATACTGATGCTTATGGAATGCTTGGATGGCCCTTTCCTCACAACACAGCCATTCCTTTTTTCTCTGCTCCTAATGCTACTCAGCATGCAGATTCCAGAGTAAAGTGATGCATATGCAAAGAACAGTTATTCTAATCAGCTAATTAGTACATTTTGGCAATTAATATTATACATAATGGCATAAATGTCCAAAAATGTATTACTTTTTTCATAGTTTTACAGGCCCTTAATGAAGACCAAATAAGCTAGAGATCGCAGGCTGGAGCATCAATTGAATTTAAATTAGGAAAAAGCAGAGTTAGCCTCATAATAGCTTTGGCCAGTTCATAGAAAATGTTGCTGAAGTCATCCTAAATGTATTATAATGAAATGGGACTGGATGAGTCAGCATGTTGGTCATCTCTGGGAGCAGAAATAGTGCACTGTACCCCCAGTGTGATAAAGGAAAGAAGCCAGATAGAATCGTGGAACTAATTATTTTCCCAAATCTATACTTTTCATTTCAAGACATTATTCTAACTTTGCGTTGATTAAGAACAGGCTTAAAATATGAGATCTTAAAATACTCATATTAAAGTAAACTAAGTTGTTGGACTCTTCTTTGGAGTAGTTCTAAATATGAAAATGGAGCCTTCAGTCTTAATCTCAATCTCCTAACAAATTAAATAAAACATTATCATCTGTTTAATTCTTCAGTCAGTTGGGAAATACAACTTATACATTAAATGTAACATTCATTCCCATATATTTATTGGATGCCATCAGTCTTCTCAGGCTAGGTTATAATGTGATAACTATCTCAAAGTCCTGCTGGTTCACAGCAAAAGTTCGATTTGTTTTTCCTCTCATCTGTACCACATACACATTGTGGTTCTGCTCAGTGTTATCTTCTTCACAGTGTTCAGGCTGGCAGAGTAACCTTTGTCTAGAATGTTGTCAGTCTCATAGTGAAGCATACTCTGGCTTACAGCTTCCACATCAAAGTGGCAAACATCATTTTTATGCACATTTTCTTAGCCAAACAAAACAAGTCACATTGCCAAGTCTGATGTCAGTAGGATTTAAATATATAATCCTTCCACCTGGAGAGACACAATAAGAAGGAGCACAGCAAAGAAAACAAGGGAAAAAAATTGAAATCTATTATAATGCATCACAGTCTGCTATCTGATTCATAAGTATTTAACATTCTTTTTTTCATATAAAAAATACAATAATTTATAATCCATCTCCACAAGAAGACAATCCAAAAAATCCATCAACCCATCAAGGCCCGAGGCTCAAAGTGAGTTTCAACCTTAGGTCCCTAAGTAACTCCTCTTGACTCAAAGACCCAGAACTAAAATGCCGCATTGTCAGCACTCCCAGCCCTCATATCACAGTCAGCACTCCCATTCAGAAACAGCAAGGACAGAAGACACAGTGGACCTTGTTCCATACCATTTCTAAACTCTTGCTAGCAGTGTTGCCAGCCCCCTACCTAGAAAGTAGTTGTTACCCCTAAATGTTTTTGTCCCCCACCTCCACCCCAAATTTGTAAGTGGAAGCCCTAACCCCCAGTATGGCTACATTTGGAGATGAGGCCTTTAAGGAAGTAATTAAGGTTAACTGAGGCCACCCAGCAGGAAATGATCTGATAGGATTAGAGCCCTTACAAGAAGACAACAAGCGAACATGTCTTCATACTTCACTTACTGTCCCTGCCCCACCTCCAACATACACACACACACACATACACACACACACACTGAGGCAAGGCTATATGAGCACACACACCGAGAAGGCTATTATCTATAAGGTGAGAAACCCACTGTCCTGCACCAGTCTCTAGAATAGCGAAAAAATTATTTTCTGTTACTAAACTATCCAATCTGTGGTATTTTTTTCATAGCATCTGGAGCAGACCAGAATAATAGGAAATGGTTCTTCACTAAACCCTGTTTCTATTTGCAGGAGTAACAATTCTATATTCTCAATAGGCCTTGACTGTGTCCTGTGAAACTTCCTTTTCCATTTATCCTCCTTGACCTCTTTAGCAGGACATTAGAATATCTAACCTTCTTGGAAGCTGAGCAAATTTCACATCTTGTTTTCTCCCCAGCAAATTTCATATCTTGTTTTCTACCCATACAATAGAGGCTCATATTAACATTAATATTTGAAAATTGATCCTCTTTTAGTAAAAGATAGTGGAATTGGGAGTCACACTAATCTATAAAACAGATAATTTATTGACTGTTAGCTCCATTATCCATGGTAGAGAACATTCCAAAATTCATAGCAGATTTATGAGACCAGATAGTAATGAACACTATATATACTGTACTTTTTAAAATACATAATATCTATGAAAAATTTCAATATAAACTAGGCAAATAAAAGATTAACAACAATAACCAATAATAAAACACAAAAATTATAATAACATCAATACTTGTACACCTTGAAGACATTGTGAAAAATAAAAAATAAGGGTTACTTGATAGCAAGTACTGTAATACCAGGACAGTCAATCTGACGACTAACATGGCTACTAGGTGATTATGAGGCAGGTAAGATATAGAGTGGATATGCTAAACAAGGAATGAGTCACATCCCAGACCGAATGGTGAAGGACAGGGAAAGATTTTAGCACAGTACCCAGAACTGCACATAAATTTAAAAATATAAATTCTTTAGTTCTGGAATTTTTTCATTTAATATTTGTGGACCACCACCAACTGCTAGTAACTGAAAAAGCAAAAAGTGAAACTATGTATGTGGGGTGGGGGCTGCTATATGAGAGTCAAATCAGAATGTGTCATCATTTGCCAAGGACATGAGGTTCAACCATCACTCTGGACTTGGCTTATCAGGCTTCCATGAGAGAACCATAATTCTAGGCACTTCTCCCTGAGAAATTTTGCTCAGTTGAAAGAATTTTGTAGGTTTCAACTGTGTCCATTTGAAGTTTTCTAATAATGGAATTTAGGGCCACATCCTTGCTTTTCTTCAAGCCATTTTGTTTACTCTTTTTAGCCCATGTTGCTGGAAGGACTTTGCAATTTTATATTTTAACAGTTGGAGCCTGTTTGATACTGTATGTAGGCTACTCCTGACTGTGTTTAACAACTAATTACAAAAAACAGATGAACTCAGAAAATAATTGGCTGGTTTGTAAGCAAAAATGAAAAAGAATAGAGCCAGGGGATAAAAATCAAAAGCCTCTGCTTATAACAAAGCACATCAATTCTGTTCATATTTTGGTCAAACTGAAGCATATTCCCAATCATACATCAGTGGGAAAGGGAAGTCAGAATTGCTTCCATGAGGAAAAACGGTGAATACTTTAACAATGACACAGTCTATTACAAGGCTTTACAACATAAAACTTTTATTGGCACATATATCATTGCTGAAGAAAATGGGAAGGGAAAGTAGATAGTACTATAGGCTTCATTCCCCAGAATGTGAAATGAGTGTTTAGGCAAATTTAAATCATAACCTGAGATCACAGAGCTAGTAATAAAATAGGGTGAAAAAGTTGACCTAGAACCCCAGATTTCTAACTTAGTGCAGCATTATTTCTACCAAATCAAGGTAGCCCTCATGCAATACAAAGGTCACACAATACAGATACCTGAACACAAGTGCTAAAGGAAGGGAACACCAAGAGAAATGTTTAGCTACCCAAGAGCTCTGGATTTCACTTACTAGTGGTGCAAGCTTCAGAAAGTCACTCAGTCTCTCTGTGATTTCGTTTCATCATTTATAAAATATAAATTATCTTTATTTAAAAGTATTTAAAGGAGATTCTCAGATGCTAGTTTAATGTTTGACACTGCATTTAAAAATAAGATAAAAATATGAAAAAAGATGAATGGAAAGGAAGATGAAAGTGCTAAATAGGCATATTGCCTAGACTTTTTGTCCCTTGATTAAGCCCATTTCTCTTTACAGAAGGAAATTTTTTTTAAAGAAAATATTCACATGAACTAGGCACTTGAATTCATTTATACAATTAATATGAATCATCAAATAAATATAGCCATTTAGAATTCCTAAGCTTTTATAGAATCAGCAAAACCATAGGATTTAAGGAATAACAGGACCTGAAAAAAACATTCATGCTTGATTTGATGTCAAATAGAGACTTGTTGTATTATAGGTACATTTGTACCTTGTTGTATTATAGCAGTGACATTACTATCCTCTAGATTAAATAGCCCTTGTTCTAAGAGGCTAAATTACTTGCACATTAAAGTCTTGGATTTAGAAACTATTGTGTGATAAGAACTAAAAACATTCTCACTCTAAATAATCATACTCTCATAGTCTTAGGCATAACTGATATAAAAATTTACTTTCAGTTCTATTTCTTATCAGTTTTTCCCATGTACTTATAAATCACAATATCAGTCTCACATGAAGCCAGGGAAAGTGACATTTTTACTACCCCAATTTGTTCATTATAACATTAAAATGTTAATATACAAGACTTTAAATCTAAAATACATTCTTTCACCATATTCATAAAGTTCAATGTGATTTCTTAGATATAACAGGCAAAAAAAAAACCCACTTTCATTATTACTGTTAAATCCAAGCTCGAACACACAGAGAAATAATGTATTTGGTGAAAATTT
This sequence comes from Marmota monax, assembly GCF_021218885.2. Taxonomy (NCBI): domain Eukaryota; kingdom Metazoa; phylum Chordata; class Mammalia; order Rodentia; family Sciuridae; genus Marmota; species Marmota monax. Next base: position 1,369,399 of record NW_026694256.1, on the reverse strand, counting down.
TTATCAACTATTAATTTCGACTACTGAGTTTGGACATTAGTGTTCTGATCCAGTTAAAATTCACACAACCAGAAAGCATACAATCATACACTGACATATAAAGGAAATTCTTCTGGTTGAGGGAGGTGCTAAGTAGCAGGCAAATTTAAATGGAGTTTATTTTTAAAGCTGAAACAATCATCATCATTAAGCTAGAAAGAAATAGGTTCCACTCAGTGAGTCATGTCAAGATTAGCATCAATCTCATCATACAACAGAAAACCTTTCCCTTCTCAGTTAATTCCACAAAGGGAAGAGCATTCTTCCAGAAAGAGAAGAGGCCACACAAATGGTAATAAAAATTTGTAACTCAAGTCACAACATTACAGGAAAACATTGGCAGACACAGAGGGTTCCCAAAGTGGCATAAGAGAGAGAAAAATGAAAATATTTAACAACTGCCCAGAACAATGAAGAAAATGGGTTTTCTCTAGGGGGAAAAAAATCCTTTTTCCTTTTTTTTTTTGTTTTTTTTGTTTTTTTTAGTAACTGTGAATGTTAACTTCTGAAAAGATTTTACTCAATATTTCTATTAATGAAAAGGCAATAACTAAAACCATATCTCTTATTACCTATATATTTCTACAAAACTTTAAAAGAGCTATAGATTCTAAGTAAATGTGTGAGGAAATGGAATATTCACATTCAGAATATAAATTGCATTCATTTCTAGATGGCAATATTGCAATGCACCTCAACAATCTAAATGGGCATAAAACCAACAATTTTACATTTGGGATTTATTCTGTGAAAATAAACAAAAGTGCAAAGAGACATGGCATTGCAAAGTTCATAAAGGTATCATTTCATTAGTAAAATCTGAAACAACCTAAAAGTTTATCATTAACATTTTTAAAAATAAATTAGACTTATTCATACAGCAGAATACCTTGCAGCCATAAGAAAAGATCAGATAATTGCTAGATATTAACTTATCATACATTAAATGAGTAAAAGCAGATTCCAGGTCAGTCTGCATAATAAAGAACATATACACATTTAAAAGAGCATCACATAAAACTGGGAAGATAAGCACTAATAACAGAGTTTACCCCTGAAGAGTGGGATTACTGGATTGCTGAGAAGCACCCAGGCTTATGAAGATCTGAAACCTGGACCAAGAATAACCAAAAAGACACATTGGTCAAGGCAAAATGCTCCACCCCATCATGCACATGATATTGGCTATTGTGTAAGATGTGTTTAAATGTCACAGAGTATTTTCATTATGGCCTAGAGAAAAATAGCATATAAATTCAAGACTGCTTCAGTTCTTGTCTCATGCTAACACCAGATAGTTAGCATTTGTGGAAAGTGAGGGTGAAATTATAGTATAATATAATATAAATTTGTATCACGCTATATATATTAATAAGTATAGTATGTGTGTGTGTGTGTGTGTGTGTGTGTGTGTGTGTGTGTGTGTGTGAGGTAGATAGAAAAAAAATGTTTTCCTATGCTGGGGATTGACCTCAGGGCCTCCTACATGCTAGGCAAGTGCTCTACCACCACACTATTGCTGTAGTCCTACAAGTGCTTTTTAAGTTTTAGGTCATAACTTATACCAACAACTGCCCCCACTCCCCACCTTCCATCTGATAAGAGTAACAATTTTCTCCCAAACTAGTTTTCAACCAAGCCATAAGTTATATTTATTCTTAAAAGTTACAAATGGTACATTATACATTCTGAGTACTCTTCATTAAGCTCAAAATAGAAAGGAAGAGCAGTGTCTGAATTCCAAACCCAGGGAGATGAGGTCAGGCAAAAGAAGAGCAACAGACATGCAGAGCTGAGATAGATCCCTGCATTGTGCCAAAGACATTTCTGCAATGTGTCCCTATTCTTCACCTCTGTTAATAAATGTCTTAACTGTGTCATCCACATCACAATATTGGGAGGAAGGCTCCGGCAGACCCACTCTAAGATGGTAATAGAGTGCCTCAGAAAATAAATATTATTTCCGTTTATCTCATTAATCTTGGCCATTCCTTCCTTCCCTTCAGCCAGCCAGCTTCAGAAAGGACTTTATCCATGTGACAGAGTTATAGGAAAATTGCCACTCAGACTTAGAAAATGAGCCTTTTCCACTTTCTGACAACCATTTATCTCTCTGCCATCAGGCAATATCTAAAAAATTTATGTGGGCCTTATCTTAAAGACGAATTCCTGTTGAATCTCTGGGGACGTCAATATATTTTTAACCTTTGAAGGAAATGCTATCTTTTCAAAACAGTTGCATTTTATTTGCCAAGGGTCATACTATGACCACTTAAAACAATTATCCAAATACTTTGGCAAGCTACCATATTGGGCTTTTAATAACATGACCTCATTCCTAAGTAAATCACACATAAAAAATTTTTTTCAAATGATTTCAGCATCATTGAAAATTAACACTCAATAAAGCGGAAAGAGAGGGAAAAAACGGTTATTAAATTTAGCTTTAAGTAACCACAAATGATAAAACCATAGAGATTTTTAACAAAATCTCACCCCTGAAACTTTTTATCTTTGTACTTTTTTCCACACAAAAATATACCAAAATATATGCAAGGTACATAAACCTCTCCAAGATCCTAATTCTTCTAATTACCATCTTCTCCTCACCCATTCCTGTATCCTCTTTAATGTGTCCTGACCTTTATAGTTCTTCCCCTGACCTCCACACTCATTTATTTGTAAGGTACTGCAGGTTTTTTGTTGTTCCAGGGAATCTTCATCTTTAAATTAGCAAGTTCTTGCTGTTATGCCATTTGTTTTAATGAGACTCCATATATAGCTTATTTGTAACTGTGGCCTATTTTGTTTCCCCCCACAATGTTGGCTGTGTCCAAAAATCTTTTGCTTTGTGCAGAATATGCAAAACTTCTTCGTCTAAGTTTCCTCTTCCACTGTTAGATCTTGAATCAGCCAATCCCACAATTCATATTGAATTAACCAACAGTGAGTATGTAAAACTGTCATGGCACTCATTATGACAAGCTCCCCTTTCCTGCAGAATCTGGGTTGTCTTTTCCATGTGTCCTACAGATCCACTCTCCTCCTTCCTCACACTGCTTTGTTCATAGGAATCTGATCTGCATGAATAAGCCACCTGCCTTCCAGCTTCTAGTTGGGGTTCCCAAAGGTAGAACTTGGCTGGCTCAAGTGAGTTTGAGGTCACTATTCTCCTTACTCCTTCATCTGATTTTTTTGTGTACTGGTTGGTCCTGACAGACCTTTCCCATATAGTTAGTTACCTTTTCCTGGTTGTGATAACCACTTTGTCCCATTGCCAATCCAGACCCAGGGGAAGAAACAGCTCCGTATTCACCCTTTGGGTCTGAACTATTTCTCCTTAGTGTCATTAATCACCCTATACATTTTAGTAAGTGATCCCTTTATTTAACTTTCCTCAATCTATGCATGTCATATGAGCTTCTAAATGTTATAACTTCTTAAAGACCTTTGAAAATACTCTGAAACACAGATTCGTGAACTTTATTTTGTACCTGTAAGTCCTTTATCATCTTACTTTCCCAGATTTTGTAGCCAACTCTTACAAATTTGTATATTTTGTTTATAATTTATTTTAAAATTCTATGAATGATTATTGCAGAAAATCCAAGAATTACAAAGAATAAACATTTTAATGTAATCTAGGGATAAGCACAGTAAACATTTAGACAAATTCTTCTTATGAAACTTTATATAGCTATAATATAAGGTTTATACCTGTGTTTTTGTCCAACATCATATCACTAAATGTTCCTCACATTTTAAACTCTTCAAAAAAATTTATTTTTAGTGACTGAATAAAATTTTCCCACTAAATTTCTTTAAATTCCAATGGGGTTACACATTCTATTTTCTCTTTTAAAAATGTAGACCAATTGTCCATTTAAATGATGTAAGCTCTGTACTATGTTTTTATCACTTCTGGAAAATAATTCCTCAAAATTGATGCCTATCTCTAAATTATGTTTTGCTTTGTTTAGAAGAACCAAAGTTTTTGTAACTTTTTTTTTAAGTCAGTTGCTAGGTTTTTCTTTATTATTTTTCCACTGTTTTCAGGGATGTAAGTCCTTCCAAACCAAGATATTAGATAAATATTAACTTTTCCCAATGTTTTATGGTTTTATTTTTTAATATTTAATTATATGTCGAATTTATTTTGACAGATTCCAAGATAAGGTTATAAATAATTTTTCCTTTCTTTTTTTTAACAAGTAGGAAATAACTACTCCAGCATCATTTATTTAAAATGTTTAATTATTTATATCATCTTGAATCTACTAATTACTATTTGGCTACTAACTATTCCTTTCATTTTATTTTCTTATTTCTTATTATAAAATACTCCTAATTTAATTATCAACATTTAATATGTCTTACTGTCTATTAATACCATAAGAAGACAGTCTTTTTATTTTTTAATTATCTCCAGTTTAATTGAGCATTTTTTTTTACATACTAAGATTAGGAATTATGATTTGTACTCAACTGTATACAAAAAATAAATTCAACATGATCGTGAGATGTTTACAAAATATTTGGGGAAAAAGACATAAATATAAACAACTATAGTATAAGTAAAAAGACAGTAGTGTTGGAAAGCTCCCAGATTCTATGAGAGAACTGAGGGAGAAAGTGTGACACTAGAATTTCCAGGAAGTCTTCCAAGTGGAAAAGGCGTCTGATCTAGGCTTTGTATAACAGGTAGGATTTCTGCAGGTAAAACTGGGAAAGGAGAATGTGAATGGAAGATTCACTTAGGAAACATTCTGACAAGTATGTATGATGCCTCAAGGGGGAGGCAGAGAGACTGTTGCGGTTTTTTTGTTGTTGTTATTTTTTGTTTAGAGAGAGAGTGAGATATTTATTTTTTAGTTATCGGCAGATACAACATCTTTGTTTTGTATGTGGTGCTGAGAATCGAACCCGGGCCGCACGCATGCCAGGCCAGCGCGCTACCACTTGAGCCACATCCCCAGCCCCTGTTGCGGTTTTAAGCAGGGAAGAGGAAAGATCCAAGTTATATATCAGTTAAAATACCACATCAGGCTTTCTACACAGATACCTTCCTTTTCATATATTACCTACCTACTTGAATATATTCATATATTCAACAATCATATCTCTTTTAGAGAACTTCTCCTTTTCACTATTTTTGAATATTAGGAACTAAAATATGATACTACATTCTGTCAGAACAACAGCACCCACCAGTCATTACCATTATATTCAGCCTCAATATTGATATCCACGATATGTAAGGTCTACGTTTACCCTTTTTAATAGCCTTAAAAGGCTTGAATTCATCTGGGAAGGTCTCACTTATTGGGAGCGCTCTCTCTCTCTCTCTCTCTCTCTCTCTCTCTCTCTCTCTCTCTCTCTCTCTCTCTCTCTCCCTCTCCCCCTCTCTCTTTGCTTCCTTCCTTCCTTCCTTCCTGCCCGCCTGCCTGCCTTTCTCAAATCTCTACCTTAGAGATGATATCAGCAACATCTGCTTTCCTCTTAATCTGCTTTGAAACAGAAGGCATTCTGCATCCCTGCATGCTGCCCCTTAACCACAACAGCTTATCAAAGGTAACATGCAGATTTTTTTCGTGAACTCTACATATTGCAAGTCATTGACCATGGTTCAACACCTGTGGAATTTCTACTGGTTTCCGTAGACTAGGCCTCAATTAAAATAACAAATAAATCACAAGTTATCATTATACTTCATTTCTTACTCATCCAAAGCATGCTATGGATGGGGTGGCCTTCCTTCAACTTGTAGCCATTCTAACTGCAGCACTTGGCCTCCAAGTTCACAGTAGAAAGACAGAGCACCCAAGGAGCAAGAGAAATGTTTAAAAGTTCATTTCTGCCCTCCTCTTACTGTCCCAAAATCATAGATAATGCCTCAGCTTAACTTTAAAATGTGCCCAGAAGGAAATGTTGTGATGAAGGTAAGAAAACTTCTGCCCCAGACAGTTAAACCTCTGTATACAAAAACTAGAGCCTGTTAAAATATGTAGAGAAGATATATTCATTTATAATATAAAAATATGTAGAGAAGATATATTCATTTATAATCTAAAGAATTCCAGGTTCATTAGTTTGTGAATTGTTGGATAAAAGCTGTGTAACATTGCTGCTTCTATTATTTATACAGAATTTTTTGTCTTATATTTTTATTGTGCCATTGTAGTTTTTTCCTGTTTTCCATAAAATAAAAAAATTATAAACAAATTTAATATGAGATATTTATATAATATGAAAATATTTTTCCACCTAAAACTAACATAGAAAAGACATTTGACATTGTGATTAAATAATAATTCACAAAAGTATGATTTTTTAAACTAGTGTATATTAATTCTGCATATCAGTGGGGTTCAGTGCAATATTTCCATACATGCATACAGTGTACACTGATAAAAGTCATCCACCCTTTCCCACCACATCCCCACTCCACACCCTTCCCAATCCCTAGTAATCACTATTCTACTTTCAGGTCAACTTTTTTAAAGCTTTCACTTATGAGAGAAAACATGTGGTCCTTATCCTCCTGTGTCTGGTTTAATTCATTTTACATGGTGTCCTCCAGTTCTAACCATTTTGCAGCAAATAACAAGATTTCATTTTTCTTTAACGACGAATAATCCTCCACTGGGTATCTGTATCACATTTTTAAAAAATCCATTCCTCTGTTGGTAGGCACAGAGACTGATTCATTATCTAGGCTGTTGTGAAGAGGTCCCCAGTAACCATAGATATGCAGCTATCTCTTTAGTATGCTGGTTTCTTTTCTTTTTTGTATACACCCAGTAATGGGATAGTTAGATCACATAGTAGATCTATTTGTAGTTTTTTTTTTTTTTTTTTTGAGGAATCTCCAAGTTGTTCTACATAATGGATGTCTCATTTTTATTCCTACCAACAAGTGTATAAGAGTTACTTTTCCTTCTTCACCTGCATTTACTACATATAGTTTTTAATTTTCAATAATAATCTTTCTAACTGTAGTGAGATGTTATTTCACTGTAGTTTTGATGGATGATGATACTAAGCAGTTTTTCATATATTTGTTGATATTTTGTATTTCTTCTTTTAAGAAGTGTCTATTCCAATCAACTGCCCATTTTTAAATTGAATTGTTTGATTTATGTGTAAGTTTTCCTGAGTGTCTTATGTATTCTGGATATTAATCCCACAGAAGTACTTCTTTGAAATTGTTATTCTTGAATTTTGCCTATTTGAATATTAAATAATTCAAATTTACAATCTAAAATGTGAATAATGTATGATGTATTATTCAGATGAGGCAAGGACAAGCCTTCTGTTTCCATGGATGTCTGTATTCAAGAGCCTTGATAACAACACACCTTTTGAAATCTGGCAAGGATTTGATCTTAGCCTATTTTTTGGTATATTTCTATAAGCCTTCTAGAAATAGAAAAAAATAAATAAAATATATCATGTAAACATATACATAAAAATCAATATTTTAAAACTGCAAGATTTTATAATGGAACGCAAGCTCTTTTGAAAAGCCCATTCTATTTTTTTTTTTGTTTTGAAACTGAAGTTTGTCTAAAATTTAAAATACAAATAATTCACATTGTTTCCTAGACTGAATTTCTAGAATTCCACAGTATAATGGTGACATCACTAATTCTATTACAGTATATAACTAATTAACATTAGTTATTAATATTATGGATGTTTAATTAACATCCTGTGTCTTCAATTACAATATAACTGAAAGAGGAAGAAACAAGTAATTGAATTCATATAATACACAATCTATTACTATATGAATTCTCTTCCTGGCTGGGTAATTTCATCAGTCCTGAAATATTCTACATTCAGTATCCTGCAACAATTGACTTCATATATTTTTATCATAGCTTCAGACTAGTATATTTAAATGCTCACAGGATGTGCCTCTATTACAACAAGCTAAGCTTGATCCCTCAGTTTTAACAGTGGTTCTATAGCAGGAGCACACTAAAGAGAAGTTGCAGGGAGACAACTGCTTAAACAGCTCAATTTGAAGTAGAATGGAGGACTCCTTGAAAGAAAACTTAGGGCAAAAAATAAATTCAAATTGAAAAGATTTAATTATTGCTTTGAAAAAAAAATAGAACAAATAATGGTGAAGAAAAAGAAAAAGAACTAGAAATTCCAGGAAAAAATTAATTGTTCAACAAAAACATGACTGATATAGGAAGAAAATTAACAGCAGCATAATTCCAAACAACTGTCAGTGTTATAAAAGGCAAATAAGTAAAAGGCAAAACAATAAAATTGTTTGTAATTTTAAATAAAATAGAGAAACAAATGTAACCAAAAGAGAAGGTGCCTTTACACACATGTACACACTTAAAATCATTATAGAATCAGACTGCAATTTTACTAAATCCATATTTTTCTCATCAAGTAATTAGTTTGTGTTTTAAAAAATTGACAGAGAAAATTTTGATGAAATATAATATATATAATATAACTATTTAAACACGATTTTTTAAAAAATGATTTTGGTACCAAAATCATTTTCATATAAAAAAATTCATTAAAGAAACAAAACACGTTCTAAATAGTTAGCATCATTCTTATATGTTTAAATATTTCAAAATCAGTGCCTGACTCAGAATAAATGTACCATATATATTTATTGGATTCTGAATAAATTAGTGAAGTCACAGTATAGCATTGTGTTTAAGATCTCAATTTTGCTGAGTAAACTTGCATGAGATATTGGGATTAGATGAGATGTGTGGAAAGGGAGATTTACAATGCATAAAAATCTTAATATTTTATCTGTAAAACAGGGTTAGTATTGCACTTTGAGTGCTGTAAGGACAAAGGAAAATAATGCAGCTGCTTCCAGAGGGTATTAATCACTAAGTTGTAAATGTTATTATTGGGTTTTGTATTTTCAAAAATAGATCATGACTATATTTACTGATCATATTAAGCTGAAACATTTTGACCAGTGTTCATCATTTTCCCATGGAGCACATTTATCTCTTTTTTTGTTGTTTGAAATATTATATATAGATGGACACAATATCTTTATTTTATTTTATGTGGTGCTGAGGATTGAACCCAGGGCCTCACATGAGCTAGGCAAGCACAAGTGAGCTACAACCCCTGCCCAAGCACATTTATCTTCAAGAGAAAAGCAGCTTAGAAAAATTAGGCTTCAGGCTTTCTTGGTCTGAGGCTATGTCTAAAATAGTTAAATTCTTTTCTTCACTTTATTTTTTAAATTATTTGTACAAATTTATGAGATACAGTGTGATAATTCAAATACATTTATCTAGTGTATAGTGATCACATCAAGGTAGTTATCATTTATCTCCTTAAACTATTAAAAAAAATTCATTAACACATGTAATTGTACATATTGCAGTGCAGTGTGATATTTCTATACATGTATATAATAGGAATTGATCAAATCAGGGTAATTAAGGTTTTCTTCTCATCATTATTGTGTATTTGGAACCTTCAGATCTTTCTTCATTCATAAAATATTCATAAAATATATTATAAGTTATTGTATATATATACACATATATTATATATTAGGATATATAGTTTCTATATAATGAGCTATTATAAAATATTATATTGTTATTAATAGCCAACTCAATAGGTTATTAAAATGCATAATAGGTTATTATGGACAGTAATCACCCACAATTCTATAGAATACTAGAACTTGTTACTTCTAAATGTGTTTGGGTACTCATTATCCAATAGCCTACTATTCCCCTCTCCATACCATTTTCTATGGAAATATTTTGTTTTCTCCTGTGGAACTCTTGGGTACTCATATCTCTCAGTTTTACCCTCAAAGTCTATCAGTGGGATGCTTTGTTCCTTAGGTTTTTCTCCTTGGGCAATCGCATGATGTGGATTTCTTCGAGATACATATTTTGCAGTTATTCCTCTTGGAACACAAAAGCTGATAAACATCTGTAGGATGTTTGAAAATAATGCATTTTGTATATTAATTGCTAAGGTAGCATTTCACAAAACTTTTAGTACATTTTCTGAAATTAGTAAGTTATTAGGAATTGATGTCCAATAGAATTAGTAAATGTAAGGTTCAACTGAGTAATTTTTTATTGGTATGTTGAAATCCTAAAATATAAGGGACTATTTAGATACAAGGTATACAAAAAGATGACTATGTTCTTGGTTTTGTGTGTTCTCCCCTAAACCAGAAGTCATATGAGTGTTCAAATCAAGTGATTAACAATAAGTTTATAATTGAAACTTTTAGTACAATTAGTACATTCTGATTTTATCAATAACTACTTGCAGGAATTAATTTATGCAAATAAATTAATTAAAGTCAGTAAGTTATACTAAATTTAAAATACAAAAATTTAAAGTGTGATGATCCTTTGTGATGTTATTCTACCATGCTTGTTTATTTAGATTACATAAGAAGAAATGAATTATAAAAATATCCTGGTTTTACAAAAATAAAAATGTTAGACCCTAAATTGTAAGGAAATGAAAAAAAAAAAAAAAAAAAAAAAAACTAGAGCCTCTGTTAAGTTCCATTTCGTACTTACATTCTCCAGTCTAAAACCACAAGAGAATGTTCCTTTTTCTAGGCCATTTAATACAGAATGAAGATTCCTACATCCTGAATCAAACATTTTCCTGCAGGGAATGAACAAAACTATTGCATATAGTTATCTTATTAAGTGGTCTACATCCCATTCCCTTCTGAAACAGTCATTAAAATAACAGCCATTTTCTGAAAGCTAACATTCACAACGAATGTGAATGATCAAGAACATGTTCCTTGAGTTTATTATAATTGCTCCTAATCAAGGTTCCATTACATCCAGCCCTTCAGTTCCTGAAGAGTTGCATTGATGAAATGAGAAAAATAATTTCTGGACAACTACTCCTTTTAAACAAATTTTAGATTTTCTACTCCACTCCCACAGGCTGCATATTATTCTTTTTCTTTTGCCTTTTAAACCAGTTTTTATGTAGAAGAAAAAAGGAAAAAATAACAGTTGGTTTTCTTTCTCTTTTGTTGCCCTTCTCCTTGTTTTCTTGTCTTTCTCCATCATCTTATTCTCAAGCTTTACTCTGTCTTTCCTTTCCTTCAGGCACAGCTGATGTGCAGGAGTTAAGTAAGAGAGGGATCCTGGTGCTCCATGTCTTGCTGTTCTTATCATTTTCTCTCTTCATTACCAACTTGAAAAACCAGCCTCTACCCCTGAGCAAAGCCTGTACAAGGAAGGACATGACCTTTGTCCTTGGAAAAACCCACAGAGCACTCCTAGGCACATTCCCACCCTGCTAAATTGTTTATCTACAAATAACAGGAGAGATCTGCTGCACCAGGTGTCCCTGACTCAGTCAGGCTAGGTGGGGACCCATAGCAACCCCCTAGCAGCCACCAATCAGCATGAGACAGGGAAATACCTGGGATGTCAGATGACCCTCCCAGTAGTTTATGGTGGTCGATAATGTGTTGGGAAACCATGTAGTTCAGCATGTACACCCCCTCTTGGCTTAAACCAATCAGTTCAAATGAATCCCCCTCTTGTAGTAACCAATCACCCCTACCGAACTTGTTCCCACCAGTGAATGTGCTAATCATGTTTTAGAGCTGTTGTTTGATTTTCCCGCGGTGTGTGATGATTTGCTAAGAGATGCTATGATGTATGTGGGTCCCTGCCTTCCCCAAAGAGTGTATAAAACTGCTGCAAACCCTGGGCTCAGGGCCTCTTAGCGTCACCAGTTGCTGTGTGCGCGCGGAGGACCGAGCTAGCTCGCAATAAACACCTCTTTGATGCTTACATCTATCTTGGTCTCTGGTGATCTTTTGGGGGTCCCGAATTGGAGCATAACAAACTGACTACCTGCCTCAGCCCCTCATATTTTCATTGACATCTCTCTTTTTGAATTTCTACCACACCTTTGTCCACTTCTCCCTAGAATCCAAAACCATGTTGAATTTATTAGCTAACATTGATAAAACTAAAAGGCTGTGAGCTTAATGGGCAGAACATAGCCCCATTGTACAGATAATTAAATGGAATCATGTAACAAGTAATAATAAATACCTCCTAACTTAGATCTCCTAGGTCCTTACAGCAAGAGTAAACAAACTAAGGCCAGTTTTTGTTTTGTTTTGTTTACAGACCACCACTTTAAAATAGCTTTTACTTTTTAAAGTGTTGAAAGAAAAAACAAAAGCAGGGACCATGTGTACCCCACCAGGAATCTAAAATATTTACTATGTAGTTCTTTATAAGAAAAAATTGCTAACCCCTATTCTGGGCTACAGCTCCATTTGTTAGATTGAGATAGTCAAAAAAATGCCATAAAGTTTGGGTCCTTCGGGAAAGAGTTACAAAGAAAGAATTCAAGGACAAAGATTTTTTTAAAGGGATAAGGAACAGAAATAGTCAGGAGAGGCCTTGAGAATAAGATCCAAAGCGCACACCTATGAAAGGAGATGGAGAAGGAAGGAGGATTTATTAGAAAAAGTTTCAAATACATGTTTTGGCCATTCCAGTGGAGAACTCCAGTGCAAAAATCAATCAGAGAAAAGGTCCCACACCAGGCTGAATTTTGTAGGCCCTACGCATGCCTCCATGTTCAGGCATCAGCTTGGAGCAGCTCCTGGGGAGTGTGGCCCCAACAGGAATGCTGCAGCAGATCCCCAAAGAATGGCAGATGGCGATGGCGATCACCAGCTCTCTACATTCCTCATAACAGATTCTTAACCATGTCAGTTTCATCTTTCTGCTGTCTCTCCTACTCTGCCTATTTTTGTATCCCAGAATTCAGGTTTTTCTATCAGTACAAATCCAGTTTAAACTTTCATAAAAGTAGATTAGACACTGCTCTAATGAATAATTATGAAAAATCAGTATAAACTGATGCAGACTTCTCCAGCATTTGTTTAGATTTTGCACATAATAGAATATTAGTGATTTCCCTGTTTAAAAAGAAAGAAAGAAAGAAAGAAAGAAAGCCTTTAAAAATAAACAATTTGTATTGCCATGCTATTTTTGTTCTTCATATTTAAAGTGCTAACAAGATTACTCTCAGCCAGGGGTACTCACATGACTAATGCATTATCTGCAGTCACTCAGGGCTGTGTAACAACCTTCTCCAGGGCCTGTCATTATTCTGTGGTCTACAGGACACAGCACTGGGGTCCTTCATCTATAACTGCCACACGTCATCACACTGACATGGAGGAATCACATGTCCAATTTAACCCAATTATCCTTTAACTACAACACACATATGAAATTGTGCACACGCACGCACACACACACACATTATCGTGTCTCCTCAGTATGCCATCAACACCTTGTACATTCCTGGTACCCCCACCTTGCCTGCATTGCTGCTCTCCTTGGACTGTCTGTGTATCTCTCATAGGACCTGGCTGCCTCTCACACATAGTTACCTGGATAGAATAACCAATTCAGACCCCTACCCTTCCTTCAAGGCTCATTTCCAATTCCACATCCTCGAAATTTCCTTTACAAGTCCAAATTGCTTGTTTCTTACTCTGCACTGCCATAGCATCTCACTTGTACTTCTAATACATGATATTATTTCTGTTTTGAAGCATAATTAACTGCTATATGTTTTCTTCTCTACCTTATTAGATTATAAGATATTAAAAGACATATTCATCTCAATATCCTTCCCTGTACTTTGCTTTCTGCATAAGCCTGACCCTTGGTTTTGAATTAAATAATGAATAAAAGAAGCAAAGAATGATAATAGTTTAAATTTTATAGAAAATGTGACCAATAGTAAGACAAAGCCTCATTTAAAGCTTGAACTTGACCTTCAGCCAACTATGAGATCTGGGAATTTTCTACTGAATTTTCTTAGCATCATTTTATCATTTGTAAAAGTTTGCAAGTATAATACACTTTAATAAATAGCAGAAGGTTTAATAGCACAAGCTCTACAGTATTTGAATATCAACTTTGCCAATTACTACATAGGAAAGATATCTAACTATAACAATTCCATTTTCTCACTTGTGAAACATTAGTAGTACAAAATGATAGCCTATCTCTTGGTGTTCTTCTGTGGGTTTAGTGAAATAAATAATGTATATAATGATCTTAGGAAAAGATTCAGAATATAATAAATTTGGTATGCCTACTAGCTAGTATTATTACTATCTAAGATTACTTTCAGGCTTAAAAGCCAATGATCTTGTGACAGCACATTCAATAGCATCATAAATTCCAGAATGCCTACAATTGCTTCAAGATTCAAATCAATGTGAACTGATAATTTATTCTGCTTTCCTTTAGCACAAGCAGGTTTCCTATGGTAATATCTAAATGTTAGAGCATTGATTCACTACAATGAGACATCTACAGGGGAATTAAAATGTACATGAATTTAGGACCCAGTGTCAACTATTTAGCAAAAATTTACAAAAAAGCTTTATCAAACTAGCTACCATAATAATATTCTTAAAATTAGTGTTGGTGAAAACATAGCAAAATGTGTTGAATAAAACTGACTTACTTTCAAATCCCAGTTTTACATTTACTGTTGTGTGAATTGTGACCTCTTGTAACCTCTAAGTTCATCGTATTTGCTTCCTCTCCTACAAACTATGAAAAATAATTGTTGCAAATTCAAAACATTATAAGCTTTAAATAAATAAATATATATATATATATATATATATATATATATAAAATGAGTGTCTAAAATATAACAAATATTCAAAATGTGTTGACCATTTGTTTTCCATTTCTTTGCTAAGATAATGGGCATGCAAGTATTCTGTGCCTAGAAATCTTACAAAGAAAAAGTATTATTATTATAATTATTGCTACTAGTATAACCCATGTAAGACTTTTGCACAAATACTGGTCAGAGAATAAAATATATATTAAAGCCAGTAGGATAAAACATTAAGATTAGATTATGGAAGTAGAAATAAAATAGTAAATTTGGGGACAAAATTTTCAAGTGGTGCTGACCTTGAGGTAGAGTAGGTTGAAAGAAAGTAAGAGAAAAGTTCTCTAGGCTACCCCTGAGGAAGGAATGAGACCAAAAAGGAGAGAAAAAGGAAAGAGCCATGAAATAATTAAACCAAGGGAAGGAAAGGAAAGAGTATCATGACTATTATCAGGGAAAGATAAAGCTCAGGCCAAGCCCTTCTGTGCATAAGCCACGGCTGGTTTTCCTACCTGTAACACCCATACTTATGGTACTCAT
Source organism: Marmota monax (assembly GCF_021218885.2). Taxonomy (NCBI): domain Eukaryota; kingdom Metazoa; phylum Chordata; class Mammalia; order Rodentia; family Sciuridae; genus Marmota; species Marmota monax. The sequence continues at coordinate 1,354,126 of NW_026694256.1, read as the reverse complement.
ATTAGAATAATAAAAGATAGATGCAGTGAAGTGGAATTATGGATGGAGTCTTCAAGAACCATCTGAGAATTCTCAGGAAAATTCATGTTCCAGACAAAGACCTAGGATTTAATCATGAACAAGATTATGACATATCCGTGGGCTGGGGCTGGGGCTGGGGCTGGGGCTGGGGCTGGGGCTGAGCCTTAGCAAAGAAGCCAGATTTACATAAGCAAATTGGGTCTAATATTGAGTATGATAAAGAAAGTGGAGACCAGGAAACCAAAACAACACCTGGGGAAATTGAAATGGGATCCCAAGGCCTGGATCCCATCCTAAAGGACTGTTAATGAAGTAGCTTGCAGCAAACAGGGAGATGCTAATCAAACCACCCCAGGCCCTTCCTGCCCAGATTACTCCTAGCTGCCCCATCAGTCCACCTATCTCCCACCTTTTGGCCTTTCCACCTGCATTCTATCACTGCCAGGTAGAGGGAAACAAAGGACAGGAATGTGGGAGGACTAAAAGAAGAGCTTAGATATAAAAAAGGGAAGACCTCCCCTTTCCTCACCTTTCAGGTCTCCTTTTTCCTCCAGGAGGAAGTCTTTTTTTTCTATCCTTTAATAAATCGGTGTGCTTCTCTGGTGTTATACTTGTGCATTCCGGGAAGCAAACACTCCTCACGGGTAAACACCGGTAACAGCGCACTTCCCTGGCATGCGTGAAGCACTGGGTTTGATTCTCAGCACCACATATAAATAAATAAAATAAAGGTCTATCAACAACTAAAGGAATATTTTTTTTAAAAAAAGAATATGTCATATCATAAAATATTAACTTGAGCCTGTAGTTAGAGAGGACAGGCTTAGATTGCTGATCTATAGCTCCTTGCAATGTCTTTGTTTGGTATCTCTATTAAGCAACAAATCCTAGTTGTATTTCCAAGCTGACTCATCCAGGCAACTTTCAAACACTGATGCTTGAAAGGAAAACACATGTGTCATAACATCACATTTGGAGGAAGGTAGATGCTCACTCTCTGTTGTTTCTTGACCTCCCAATCCTATCACTTCTTCCACCACCACCACCTGGTCCTTGACCAGGCACAACAGGAGAATAGTAGAAAGAACAGAATAGTCGACAATCCTTTTAAAGTATAAAAAAGCTTAACAGGAAATTCAAAACCAGTGATAAGTATGTATCCAGTTTCCTAAACTACAACACCAAAAAATAATTTTCATGATCAATGCAGCAAATCAGCTTTGAGAAAATTTTCAAGTATTAGCCAACTCTTCAAATAAATGTGGGTGTTAGTTACATAATTTCTTAAGGTTAATGTTTTCAGGAAACTTTCCCACTTGCATAGGACTGTGGTAGACTATAACCTCTTTCTCCACCTAGCCTGATTACTCTTTCCTCTCTTCAGTACCCTCACCTAGATTCCTGGGTAAATGTATGATTTCATCCATCATTCGGGCACTTAAGTAGAAATTTTTAAGAATTACAGAATTTTCCTTCTTTCAGATCACAAACACAAATACCCTTAGATGAATGTGTTGGTGCAGAACAAAAAGCTTCTCACTTCCCACACAGTATTTTAATAAACAGCAGCTAAAAAGCCTCCCTCTACCCTGCGGTTCTTCAGTTCTGCATCTGTCACTACCTTTGTGCTACTACATTTGTAATTTTTTTTCCCTTTTGAAAGTCACAATCTGTCCCTCACCAACCATACCACCCAACAGCTTCCTGATGAGCATACATAAGTTTTACTATTTTTGTTTCCGATTAGACACAGGAGAATGTAATGCCACTTGCCTGTTTCTCCCCTCAATAAGACGGAAAATTGCTAGTTTCCTCTATGTATCAGGAGCCATTAGTGTGGATCTGGCTGCCCTGCTTCTATCCTGCTGCTCAACTATAATCTTTAAAAAGAGTTTCTCCCTTTTTAAAAATGATTTCCTAGGATTTGGCTTCCAGAGAAATCATCCCATCAAGATATAATCTGTTTTTTTTTTTTAAAGTATGCAGTTATTCTAGAATCTTCTACAAATACAGCAGTAAAGACAGTCTACCCTTTCCGTGAAATATTTACAGCACATGAATTTGGTGCTACTTGATGTTAAAGAGCGTGAACTAAATTATTATTAATAATAAACATTACATATACATATTAAAAGTCCCTTTCTATATATACTCATGTAATTTTTCATCCCACCACTGAAGCCCATTATTTCTATATTCCCCAACCTACAGATTCAATATATAAAGATGTATTTCTTCCTCATTAAAAGCAGAATAGGTGAGGGACAGCAAAATGAAATGATTTGGACAGCAGCAAGTCAGCATGCAATTGGGAAAGCTGCTTAAATGGAGTTTGGCATTCACTGGGACTAAACCAATAAGGAAAACAAAATTGTGTCTGATTGTCTCTCAGAAGACTTTTAGAATAGCAGCGAAAGAAGTAAAGCCAGTATAAGAAATGGAAGCAGGTGATAGAGGTCCGATTTAGACAACAGGTATGGACAGAAACTCAGACAAGCTCCGACAACACCTACCTCTCGAGAATCAGGATGATGGAGTTTCCCAGGGCTTATCAACCCTTTACCACAGGTACTAAGTGTGATCTGTAATCACCAGGTAGGACTAAAGGCTGAAAATGAGGACTTGATACACAAATGATCAAATGCAGGTGTAGAACTACCTCAAGACACATATAAGGAAAGAACTAGCAATTTATTCTTCTTAAATTTAATATAGTGGCAAACTTAGATCTTCAGGGTGCAAAAACACAGTTTTGATAAATGTATATAGCTGTGTAATCATCACATGAGTTAGGAATATGAAACATTTCTGCTACCCCAGAAAATTCAATTCAAATTGAATATTTTTTCTTATTTTTATGACTCTTAGTTTTGCAACTTCTTGAGTTTCATTTGAATTGAATTATATCATAGCATTTTTTCATAAAATATTGTTTTTCATTTAACAAATGACTTATGAAATATTTTCACATACAGGGTAGTTAACATTTTCATTGCTGAGTAATATTTTTATGTATAAATATATGAGTTGTATGTGGATATTTATTTGGGACTATCATAAAACTGCATTAAACATTCTATACAAGTCTTTTTGTGAATATATGATTTCATTTACTTTGGGTAAATATTTAATATTGGAAAATCCTGATCATCTATTTTATTTTAAAGGAGACTACAAGAGTTTTCCAAGGTGCAAACTCTTTCCTAGTTTGCATCCTTTCAGCAATATAGGAATGCTCAAGTTGTTTTATACCTTTGCCAACATTTTTGATTATTGGTATTTTTTTTAATTTAGCCATTCTAGTGAACATGAAATGGTGCCTCAAATTGAAATTAATTTGCATCCCTTTTTACCACCTAATGATACTAAGTATCTTTGCAGATTGTTATTGGCCAGTGGTATATCTTTTTGTAAACTGAGCCCCTTAACAGGCTTTCTACTTTTTCCTCTTTGCATGGGAAGCAAGCACTCTATCAACTGAGCTAAATCCCCAGCCCTCTCTTTTTATTATTGATTTGTAAGCTTTCTTTATATAATATAGATACCAATCCTTTGATGGATAGATGTGTTAAGAATATTTCTCACAATCAGTTGACAGTTTGTCTTCATTTTATTAGTGTATTTTGATAAGCAAACATTTTTAAAATTGAACAAATTTATCAAAATTTTATTTTATACTTACTATTATTTATTTTGTGTTAATAAAATATTTGTCTAGCCCAAGATCTTAAAGATATTTGTCAATGTATTCTTCTAGAATCATTTTAGAGATAGTTTTACATTTTAAGCCTTGATCCAACTTGAATCAATTATTGTATGAGTTAGAGGCAGGTAGGATGCAAGGAATATTTGTTTTCATACATGTATCAATTGTCCCAGACCCTGATAGAAAAGACTTTCCCTTCCCCATGAAATTGCTTTGGTACATTTATTCAAATTCATTTACTGTATAATAAGTCTGTTTCTGGAGTGTCTATTTTATTATATTTATCTATTTTTTTTCTATTTTTACTCTAATACCATGTTGTCCTAATTACAGTAGCTTATTGTATAAGTTAATATCTGGTATTTTCAGTCCTCCAAATTTTTTTTTATGATCATGTTGACTATACTCAGTTCTTCTCATTCATATAAATTTGAAATCATCTTGTCTATTTCTATTAAAGTCATTAGATGAGGTTATGATAGAAATTACATTTAATATATTAACCTTCCAGTCCATAAATATGATAAATCTATCTTCATTTATTTGGAGACTATCTCTAATTTTACTCAGCAAAATTTTACAGCTTTCAGTGGAAGGGCCTTACATATAAGGGCTGTTACATTTACTTCTCAGATTTTCTATTTTTATCAATATCTTAAATTCGGTTTTGAAATTATTTACAGTTAATATATAAAAATACAATTTGTTATTTATATTGAATTGCATCCTGAGAACATGCTAAATTTATTCATAGATTAAATTTTTGGTCTTAGTTTTTTTGTTTGCTTGTTCGAATTTTTTTATGGATATCTTGGTAGAATTTTCTATACAGCTCATTGGTGAATATATTGATTTGTACATCTTTCTTTAAAATCTGTATACTACTCATTTATTTTTTTCTTCATTTGTTGCACTAGCTATACCTTCCAGAACAATGCTGGACAGACATGAGGTAGGAACAAACTGCACTTGTTCCCCAATTCTGAAGTTTACCCCATCATTTTAATTTAAACCTATATGTATTTCTAGATTTAAAGTGTGTCTCTCTTGTGAAGAGAATATTACTGGATTTTGTTTTTTTATCCATTCTGATACTCTAACTTTTAATTTGAATTTAATCTATTTATACTTAATGTTATTTTTATATGGCTACTTTTAACTATACCATTTTTTATATTTTCTTTTGGTGCCACTTGTTGTTTGACCATTCCTTTTTTCTGCCTTTTCCAAGTAAATGGATTTTTTAAAAAATATTCCTCTTTATCTTATGAATTAGCTTTTAATTCTCTCTCTCTCTCTCTCTCTCTCTCTCTCTCTCTCTCTCTTTGTATTATTTTTAGTGACAGCTCTAGGGATTGTAATATAAGTTTTAGGGGATTCATATGAGATTGCAATATGGTAGAATTTGAGAAATTTCAAATACTACCTAGAGTTTTTATGCTACAACATTGAAAGTGAAAGAAACTTGAAGCATTAGAATTTCTTACTTCGTTTTTCTACCATTATAATTATATGTTAGATATATAGAACTTCACAATATAATACAATGGATTGCGATTTATACAATTATCCTCCAAAAAGGAAAAAAAGGGTCTTTAATATTTTTAAACATATTTACTATTCACTTGGACCTATCACTTCTTTCTATAGATCAATTGCAATGTGTGTCCATTTCTAAAATTCCTTTAGCATTTCTTGTACTGCTGAAATGTTGGCAAGACATTTTCTCAGCTTTCATATATCTAGAAACATCTTAATTTCAACCTCTTTTTGGTAAGCGTCTTTACTGAGTAGAGAATGTTGAATTGACATATTTTTAAGCACATTAAAAACACCATCCCATTGGCCTCCATCATTTCTTTCTTGTATTGTTTTATTTCTTTTACAATATTTCATGTTGAACCCAGGGCCTCAGACTCATGAATGCCAAGCAAGTACTCTACCACTGAGCTACATCCCCAGCTATTTGGTTATTTGAGGCAGTATTTCGCTAAATTGCCTGTGTTGGCCTCAAACATAGGATCCTTCTCTTCAGCCTGCCAAGAAGCTAGCACTATAGGACTGATCTACCACACGTGCTGTTGGATCCATCATTGTAAGAAAAAAAGTGATCACAGGCATCACTGTCCTGTTTGCTCCAGCTGACACATATAACACAGTCTCCAGGAGATTTTGGTCATCTTTGGTGAGGAAGTGGAGACCTCAGTTCAATCACAGAAGCTGGGCTTCCCAAGATCTCTCATCCATGATTGACAGGATGTTCAACAACCCCCATGCTCACTTCTTATCATATGTGTGACAATGCTAATAAGAGGGACAAAGGGAGGAGGCTAGGAACAGAGGCAACTGGCACCTGTCATTGAACTTCCTTCCTAACTTCTCATCCTTCCCCATCTTAGTAAGTACAAGAAGGAGGGAAATAGGAGAAGGAAATAGGTGTTGTTTTTTCCTGGCATTTATCCTTTTCTTCTTTTTAGAGCCAGTGGTAAAAGAAATAAGTAGAAAAGGGAGACAAACAATTTTTCATTGCTACTTTTCACTCCCTATTAGTCCAAATTCTAAGCTTTGTTCTTCTAGTCTCAATTGAAATTCTTCTCCACACTTCATCCCAGGTCCAGTTTTGGCTCCAAGTCCAGCTGCCTTTTTACCCCAACTCTGTCAGCGTTTCACTCTCTTCTCTATTCCTTACTTTTTCTAGAACAATTTTTATTTGTTATTATTTATACATGACAGTAGAATGTATTTTAGCATATTATACATATATGGAGAACAACTTTCCATTCTTCTGGTTGTAGAATTACATTGGTCCTATATTCATTTAAGAACATAGGAAAGTAATGTCCAATTCATTCTACTACCTTTCCTATTCCCATTCCCCCTCCCTAACCTTCATTCCCCTTTGTCTAATCCAAAGTACTTCTACTCTTCCCTCCCATTCACCCCCTTGTTGTGTGGATCCATCATTTCCAATGAGATGCCAATCATAACTATATTGTTGCTTATCAACATGTAATGTGTTTTGTTCTCTAGTGTTTATTTTATTTTATTTTTTATTTTTGGGGTAGAGGGGTAGTACAGGGGACTGAACTCAGGGATACTCAACCACTGAGCCAAATCCCCAGCCCTATTTTGTATTTTATTTAGAGACAGGGTCTCACTGATTGCTGTTGCTGAGGCTGGCTTTGAACTCGTGAGATCCTCCTGTCTCAGCCTCCCCAGCAGTTGGGATAACAGGCATGTGCCATCACGCCTGGCTCTAGTTGCTTTTAAGGATGCTTTTTCTTTATTTTTGATTTTCAGAAACATGTTACATATGCCTACATATTGTTTTCTTTGTATTTATTCCATGTAGAATTTTGCTGAGATTCTTATTTTTATAAGTTAATATTTTTCAATGAATTTGTGAAAGTTTGGCCAATTTTTGAGTGTAGCTGCTTGAGTTCTGCCTCAAGGGACCCAGGTGAATGTATTCTCAAGTAAAAAGCCTCTGCTTTCCTCCTGGGACTTGAATTACTAGTGTGTGAGTCTGCTTGAAATTGTCTCACAACTCTAGCATTTTCTTTGTCTTTTTAAAAATTTTCCAATCATTTTTCTCTCTGCATTTCACATTTGATCATTTCCATTGATCTGTCTTCAAGTGCACTAACCCTTTCTTCATATCTCTCTAATCTGCAGTTAAACCCATCCAGTGAATTTTTTAGTTCAGCCATTTTGTTTTCTTTATTTTGAATTTTCCATTCGGTTAGTTTTGTTGATTATACTTCTCTAATTGAACTTCTCTATTTATTCAATCATTATGATTTTATTTCTCTTTGGATCCTTAAGATATTTAAAAGGGAAACTTTGAAGTTCTTGTCTTTTAATTCCCAATTCTTGACCATTTTGAGCCTGTGTCTATATAATGCTTTTTGGTTGTTGTTCTCTTGACAGTGGATTACAATGTCTTTGTATGTCCATAAGTTTTACTGTATATATGGGGCCTATCAGATAAGACATTTTAGAATTCTTTTTTCTTGTAAAGAATATTGACTTTTATTCAAGCAGACAGTGGAATCGCCCTTATCACTTTGAACATACAGATGCTTAGTTTACTTTACCAAGGCTCTCTAATTTGGTGGGTCTGAAATGCCAAACTTCTTTTCATCTGTAGCATTTATGTGCTAAATTCCCTCATAATCCTTTGTGCTCTCCAGTTGTGTGGTATTCTGGTAGCCTCCTTGAAGTCCCCTATAAGCATCCTACTGGGTTCAGCCAAGAATCTGAAGAGGATTATATTCATATTTAAGAGCTCCATTCATTCCAAACGTTTCCTCTTCAATTTCCAGTCTTTCATGCCCTCCTAACTCTGCCCAATGACATCTCAAGCTAAGAAAAATTCAGCAGCCTTCTACCTGATTTGTAGTCTCCCTGCAGGCCACACTGGATAGGATGTCATAAATGCTGGTTAGTGGAGTGCACTAAGAGTGCTTTGTTTCCACTCCTCTACTTGTTGCCTGTTTAGGGGGCTTCTCCATGTTTTTAAACTGATGTGTGTGTGTGTGTGTGTGTGTGTGTATGGTTTTGTTCAGAGTTTATAATTGTTATATGCTGGAGAATTATTCTGAGCAGCAATTTCCTTTTGGTATTATTTATTGTGTGACAATGAATTGGTAAAACAAATAAATATGCAGAATTCCAACAGCTGCAGTCAAAATTTGGCCAAAATTTTACCCAAATATGTTAAAGCATAATAACTTACAAGATCAAGAATCTCAGCAAAACTCTACATGGAGTAAATACGAAAGAGACTATGTATAAGCACACGTGGCAAAGTGCTGAAAATCAATGATAAAGAAAAAAGTTTTAAAAACAACTAGAGAAAAAAAGACGCATTATAAATTGGTAAACAAATAAAGCTCAGAATTTTCAGTGTAAAATAAATAGCATTGCATCCTCCTGTACCTAACATATAGTAACCTTTATATTCTCATAAAAGCTTTGAGTAGGTGGGATCAAGGGGCATTGGTGGGGAACATACTGTGACTTTCAAAATAAGGAGATTTACAAGTGTAGCAACACACGTGGGGTATAGTTTGTTCTGCCGCCCTATTTTTCAAACAAGAGTATTTGAAAACTAATGTGTTCAAATACCTTTTCTTGCCAAGTCAACATAATCAAACAAATAGATTAAGAAGGTGAAAGAGCACTCCGGGGTATTTTAAGGCAAACTAAATAACACTCCTACACATAAAGACTGTTAAACAAATGAAAATCATCTCTCAGGGAAACAGTGCTAGTCCTCAACTTCTATTTAGTCCACTCTACCTAAGAATAAGGTTATTTTCTTATTCCAATTCTTATTCCCACTGCTACCTTTGGTAATGTTTTCTCGTCAGTGATGGGGCAATGGCAGCAATGGGACAGAGAGATAAGGAAAACCACAGGTTTGAGATTGGGCGCAAGGTCAGGTTACTGACTCTTGCATAGGGCTTACAGGAATTGGAGTCATAGGGTTCAACCATGAACAGTGTGCCACCATCCCATGGCACAAAAAAGACAGAAGGAGGAAACATTGCATGACATTGACAAAATATCCATACTCTGTTAAAGATTAAGCAGCAGCAAACCCTAATAGCTACTGAAGATTTTTGCTGCCAGTACAGGGAGTGAATAAGGATGTAGTCATGGGGGAATTTGGTAGTTTAACTAGAGATGGACTAGCACAACATGGATTTTAAAAGTGTTTTCAATGATGAGAGTAACTTTGTTTCAGACCTCCTGCTTTTGAATCTCAGGTCCATTATTCTCTAGTCTCAGGATTTGCAGAGTGTTAATTAATTTAATCTGCACTTCACTAGGACATCTGGGTGGAGGGTATAGTGACTGAGGACCAGACCCAAGTCCCCAGTTGTCTCAATTTAGCTACAGAAGCCTGAGTCTCCCCCAAATGTGGTCTTTTCAAATGCACTCTGGCCATATCTGTCTCTCCTTTCTCTATTCCTATTTCCTTTTATTTCACTCCTTCCAAATTATTCTTTTTCTCCCTTGAACTAAACTTAAATATTTTCAATTCCTTTTTTAAAAAAAATCTATCTTAAATCAACTTTCCAACCAGTCTATCTACTTTTCACTTCAAAGCCTGCCCTCAGAAAACCATTGGTCCAAATGAAGCTTCCTTTATCCCAACAGATGTTTCATATCTATTTATGTAGTCACCAGACAATTCTATAAGTGCTCCAACAGCTCTATCTAAGCATTCTATATATTTCTACCTTGCTAAAGGCAATATAAAAAAATGGCACTACAGACACAAATAAAGAGAAATAAACACAAAACTTCCTTTTAAAGCTCACAAAAAATTATTCAATAGAGCAGGCAATTTTAATTAGAAATGCTACAAATCTGCAAGAGTGGGATTCCTTAAAACAGTAGAATATGCTGATTGACAGGCAAAAGAAATCACCTAGAGTCTGCCTATCTGCCACAGCAATTCTGGCTATTTCAAGTCTTTTCTGAAATATCAGCCTTAACAGAGCCTTTTACATCCAAGCTCAGACTCTTCTAGAAGAAAAAAAAAAAGAAAAAGAAAAGAAAAGTGGGAATATCCTTTTCGGTTTTTGGTTTTTGAAATGACTTAATTGTTTGATTCTTAGTGGTAAAGAACACAGTGTCCTCTGTCTCTGAGAGTTCTTCTTGTCCTTCTAGAATCATTGGCAATTTCTGTAGGTTACATCTTTGCTCAAAACCTTTCAGACCTGCAATAAATAATTTGAGATGTTTAAAACACCATGATGGAAAATATATGATTGAGCTTGTTTTCTGTAGGAGAAAATGAAGGGGGACCGGCTATTATCAAGTAAAATCAAGGAAAGTGACTTCTTCCACAGCCCTAGCTTTAAATTGCTCGGTGTTCCATGACTTACAGAGGGTTGTTTCTAAGAATTACATTTGCACACAGATAGATGGAATCTGTCTGATAGTGTCAGAAGTAGAATCCACAAGTGCAGCTTTTTTGAGGCAAATCATCCTCAGGTCATTTGGGGGAACTTTCACAAGGCAAGCCAACCTGGCATGAATAGGCATCTTTGGTTTTAATTTTGCATTGCAGTTTTTAACTGAACAATCGCATGAAAAATGTGAAGGGCCACTTTGCACTCATGACCTAAACACAGTAAATAGTAAAATGTGTTCTTTTCATGCTTTGAATAAAAAAGAAAACAATTTTGAGGGGCAAATATTTGTTCCTGTCTCTGAAGCCTGACCTGATGGATTTTGATATAAGACATAACATACTTCAATTTCAGTAGTTACTAATAATGCTTTCATAGTACTCCTGGAGACAATCAAATCAACAAGCAAAAAGTCTTACCTTTTGGAATCCTCTTGCTCCGCCATACAAATCCATTAAAATAAAAATTTCACAAGTTTCTCACTCAAGTATTAGTATGGTTAAAAATTATGAATCAAATTTTTTAAAAAATTTTTATTGGCTGTGAAGTGAAAGATACGAGGGTAGAGACTATGGGATAGAAGATAAGGAAGGTGCAGCCTTTTTCTCTTAAGGGGTCTACTGACATTTTGCCAACTCCAAAATAATATCCATCTTCAAAAGATGAGTTTGCCATCAAAACTGGCTTTTTTAAACATGTTGCTGATTTTAGATACAGTTCTTAACATTATGCCAATCAACAGTGAAGCAAGGAATTCTACTTCAGCAGAAGTGATACAACTTATTTGGATGCTCAAGATATGTAAATGTATATTTGAAATCAATTTTCATTAAAAGCCTATGACATGATATTGTGTCTGACTCATATTGAATTAGTTTCCCTTTTGTCTGCAATTCCTAACTTTCAGATCAAATTCATAAGGTTTTAATTCTTATATCTGGCCTGCCTCAAGTTTAGAGTTATGTGAAAACTTTGTTTCCCAATTTAAAACCCAAAATCAACTGAGCCTTCTGGATAGGTCCATTGATGTTGTGGGAAAAAAAACAAACTTTGAAGTCAGAGTCTTTATTCCATCCTGCGCTACAGCTGGCTGACAATGCAGCCATGGCTCCTGTTACCTTACCTCTCTGGGCTATTTTTTCTCCATAAATGGGATAAGGTATGTAATTTTCCTAGCACCTGATAACATTTTAACTACTGTAAACAGAAAACATTTCTCCTCTTGGTTAAGGATCTGGCAGTGCCTGGATTGATCATTCTGAAGAACAGTGATTATCAGATTCAAGATTACTTTAGTGCTTAAAAGGAACAAGCCAACCTCCTAGCTCTAAGGAGGAGGGACCTGAGAAAGGAGGAATGTCACTTTCCTAAATCCACAAGACTGATTTTTTTTAAATGTGTTGGCAATGTAAGGGTCCCGGGAAACGTCGGAGAAAGAGACCACCAAGTGACCACTCATGCAATTAGCAGAAGGGGGGATTTATTGAACCAGCATGATGGGGCTCCGTGCCCACTCAAGAAGGGAAAGCAGCCCAGAGCCCCAAGCAGGGGCTGAGCACTGCTTAAGTACACTTTTTGGGGAGGGCGGAGGTCTTTGTATACATCAGAACAAATCATCATTAGGCGCGGGAAAATTGAACAACAACTCCTAAACATGATTGGTTCATTCATTGGCGGGAACAGGTCAGGCTGGAGTGATAGGTCATTCCTAAGGAGGGGGTTACATTTAAACTGATTGGTCCAGGCCCTGCAATGCCTATGTGCGACCACACAGAGCCCTTATTACTGGGCAGTTCCAAGCATTGTCTTAACAGCTACAGAAATTTAACTCAGACCTTGCAGCTTAGAAACTTTACAATACCAGGTCTTTTACTCTTTAACTTTTACGCTTTAACTTCAATTTCTTTTACCCTTACAGCACTTAGTGGCAGAACTTGGAACAGGTCTTGACATCCAACCCAGTCCTTTTGTACAGTAGAATAGATAAGTCTGTGTGATTTTAGACTGACTTTATAATGGCCTTTGATTTCTGCAAATTAGGAGTTGTCTGTTCTCAATCTTTCTTTCACAAGGGGTAGTTGCTAGAGCTCTGGATTTAGGCAGAGAAATAAGAACTAATCATTAAACCACAGGCTTTATTTTCCTCCAAAATAACAAAAGAAGAGATTTTTAGAGCTGTAAGTTTATTTTATCATCCCTTAGCTATTCTTCTAAAAGATAAAAAAACAAACTAAAATATGGATAACTGAAAGTTCCAGTTAACAGGATCCTAGTTAATCTGATTTTATTATTTCTAAACCATTTCATTACAAACTCTTATGAGGTATAATTGTTTTAGAGCCTGTTCCATATGGCGCCTTCTGCTCTCTAAGCTGAGCTAACCCCAAAAGGAACCCTTTGGATTCAATCTGAGAGCTATACTCAGTTTTCAGAATGAAGATGGCATTTAGTCTCCTGTTTGTGAGCTGGTGCCTTTTCCCATATTTTTATTTTTAAAAATCCAATTTGAGCTTTTTGCCTCATGTCCTCATCTCAGACACCATAAAAAAAAAAAGTGAGTGAAAGAAAATCTTTTCCCATAGAAAAATCTCACACATAATGATGCCAACAGTCCTTTCATTTTACTGGTTGCCTGGCTGACTGGTATATTGGAAATAAGTGAAGATGGGAAAATAACAAGGAAGTAGTTTCTGCTGAGGGGAACAAATTCTATAGTTATGAAGTTGTGAGGAAAAAAGCACAATGAAAAATAATCTTAGTATCACAGAAGAAAGCCATTCTCAGCAGTAAAGCAGTAACGAGGAACTGAAAATCTTAGGAAACACTTGAAATGGGCAGTAATAGCACAAAGCACTACAATGCTTTAAATTGCAAGGTGAATTGAATGATGAAGAGACTGTCTTGAGAACTCTTGAGATTAGTTCTAGATGTGTTTTATTTGCTTTTCCTTTTTTCCCCCTTCTTTTCTAAGCGATTACTTCTATTTAGGCCTTCTACCTTTATGTCGCAGCAACAGGCAAAGACACTTAAGGTATCATTAATAAAGATGCCATTTGTAGCTCTACTGTGAAGTATAATCACTTGTTAACTAGAGATCAGAATTTATGACTTAAAATATTTACATGGCAGGCTCTCTGCTGTGAAGTTAAAGACTAATTCAAATTGATGACAGGAACTAGCTAGACCTTTGAAATGAAGCAAATACTTTTCAAATTTCAACAGAAGGATTAGGAATTAATTAATGGGCTGCAACAAGTAACAATTCTTCCTGACTTTTAATATTCTACACTTGTTTTTCTTTATAAAACAAAGAGAATATTGTTGTTTATGCTGTTTTCCAAGACTAAAGAGGCAAATGTAGACTTAGCATGAATTCTTCCTATGTGCACAAAAAGTCAGAAGCAATGACATAGCAGTATAAGAGACTTTCACTTAGATAGTATCTGTTTTTAAGATACTGAAAATGCTCTTCAATATCATGTTAACCAAAGGTACTCTAATAGCATCTTAGTAGCTAAGAAGGCGTCAAAGGATCATCTTTCTTGTACTGATGAGAAAATGGAGCAGAGCTGGATCTGTGATTTAGCCAAGATCAAATGTCAGTAAGCAAACAATCTCAGAATCAGAGCTTTTCCAGTCTCAATTGACAGTCCCAGCCCAGAAGGTCAAATCTCTGGATATTATGTGAGAAAACAACATGACAGTTTTGTAGGATCTCAATTTGGCTTTCTTTTCTTTTTTTCCACACAACTTTTTGTTCTCATGTTCAAACTTTGAATATGTACCCTATAACATCATCTGAAAGGCCTAATTGAAATGTTGTTATTTGCAGAGGGAAAACCTCTACATGTGTATGACTCAGTTATACCACATATTAATCTTACAGATGATTCATCTCTTCACTATATTAGTACATAGAGTGGTTCCCCACCCCACCCCCCCGCTTATTACACTTTAGCTTTCCTTGTTTTCAGTTACCTATAGTTCAAATGTGGTACAATAATATTAAATTAAAAATTCCCAAAAAATATAGAATTCACAAGTTTTGCATGCCAATCTGAAGACTGTAATGAAATCTCACTCCATCCTGTCCCATCCTGCTCAGATGTGACTCTTCCTTTATCCAGTGTATCCATGCTATATATGCCACCCATCTGATAGTCATGTGGTAATAGTGCAGCTATAAGATCATCTGTCATTGTATCACAGTAGTTGGTTCAAGTAATCCTTATTTTACTTAACAATGGCTCAAAGTATAGGATTTGTGATGCTGGTAATTTGAATATGCTCTCAAGAAGCCTTAAAGTGTTTCTTTTACATGAAAAGGTAAAAGTACAATAAGATATCCTAAGAGAGATTGAGTGATCACATTTATATAACTTTTGTTATCCATCTTATTTTTTTTCTATTGTCATTAGTTATGGTTGTTAATCTCTTATTTGTGTCTAATTTATAAATTAAACTTTATATGCATGTATAGGAAAAAATAGCACCCTCCCAGTATATACCAGGTTGTAGACATATACTTGGGATCTTGGAACTATCCCCTGCAGATAATGGGGGGAACTACTATATTCATGTTTTAAACAGATGTAAGGAAGGCATTTTAAAGTAAGTGTATGAAAGAAATTGCATACCTCCTGGAAAGCAAACCACATGCATCAATTCTTTCCTCTTTGCAGATTGTGTGCTCTAAAATCCCTTTCAAAGGAATCATTTGTGCTTCTGACATTAATGGTAAGATAGGCTCAAGCATTTATAAATGAAAAAAGACCTATGAGGATTTTGTCTGTATAGTACTGTAGCTATTACAGATTTTCAATTAACCTTTGTGCCTGCTTGGCAAATCCCATAATGGTCAGACTCCAGTACCACACACTAGGTCACAGTATGCAAGATACAGCTAGAGATTTAACTACTACTTGAAGGCAAATACTTTTAAAAAAAAAAAAAAGGATAAAGGATACCTTGCATAGAAATGATGAGCAAAAAAGGAAAAGTTCTCTTCATCTAACTGGTAAATACCTATTGTTACTCAATACAGTATTAAATATCATTAATGCATCCAAGCACAATATCATCACTAAGTTATATTTTAATCCAAGTAGAAATCAACTATTGTACTTAGGTATTATACAATCACATGAAGAAAACACAGTCCTTTCCCTTCCAGAGCTCACAACACTGTTACAAGACACCACTCTGTAAAATACACAAATAAATGACACTAGATATAAAATATTATTTTCATTATGTTCAGAGTCATTTTAGGTATTCTGAACATGTTACTAACCTTATGCATAAAAAGAAGAGAAATAGAATTAGGTGGAGTGTATCTCAGTGATGCAAGCATGCACCAAGATTTGGGTTGGATCCCCAGCACAGTGAGGAGCAGGTGGATGGCTCTGTCCTTCTGCGAAATACTGTTAGCTCATAATTTTACTATTACCCAATGTCAAAAAGGTCAAGATGAAGCATAAAGGAAACTCAAATGACTTCACATGCATTGAATAATTTTAACAGTTATTGGTTTTGCCTTCTCAGGGTATTTTCTTCTGGCAGTCAACTTCTCTTGAGCTTCAGGATCCATTTGTTTACCTTTAAGGCTTCTGATGCATTTGCTTGAGTCATTGGGCCCAAGGACTCTTTTATTCAGATAAAATCCTCAAAGGAGAACAAAGTTCTCCTCCTTAATATACTAGAAGATGACATGACTTCCTATACTCATTTATTACTAGATAACCTGTCTTACTTCTGAAAAATCTCCAAGTGAATACTAAACCAAGAGGCTTAGCAATAATCTCTTAACATGAGCTGCTTAGAGATACAATTCAAACATTCCTAAGGAGAAAGTTATAAGGGGAAAAGAATGAGAAACATTATTTGTCTTCACTAAATCAAGTTTATCCCAGAAGCAGAAAATCCATCCAGAATGGGTACTTGTTTAAGATATGTATAGAAAGCTTGATAACAAGAAACAGTTCAAAAAAGCAGAACCACAAAAACTCCTGAAAAAATGGAGAAATTATACAATTCCAGAATATGAAAGACTGAAGTCTTCATCTTTTGAACTTGAATTAGGAGTAGCCCTAGGCTATCCTAAAGAAAACTGTACCAATGATTCATGGAGAAGGTAGGCAGGAGACCAAAAGATAGATCTGCCACGAGCAGATGCTAAACCAGACCTGATGGTTTTATATAGACACACTCAACCCACAGAACCTTGTATCTTCACAGGAAACCAATGGTGTCTATTTGGCATGGAGAGAGAGGGGTGTCAACATTTTCCTATTTTTTCCCCTCTTCTTTCTATGTATGGAAGAGCATCCCTTTCAATTAAATTAGACTTCCCTAGAACACAATCATGTTAGCATATGAGGGGTATTAGGTGGGTGTGTACAAGGGGTGTCTCTGATTTTCCTCTTACCTCATTGATTTCTCCATTCTTTTCTAACTTTCCTTATTCTCTTGACAATCTTATCCAGTTTCAGGGCTTTCCCCAATATTGATAAGCCCATGACTTTCAAATTTCTACCTTGATTTCCAAACTCACTATCAATGTGTTCAATAACTTCCTCTGAATACCTAATGGCCATATCATATTTAACTTGCCCCAAACTAAATCTCTGATGTTCATTCCCTCACTCAAAACTATCAACTTCTGCCTGTAGCCTTCCTTGTCACAGAGGACAGAATTCCTAGCTAAGGCTCAAGTCCAAGACCTTGAGGTCATCCTTGAATCCCTTTTTTTTCTTATTACATGTGTCCAATGTGTAATACAATATGTAATAAACAAATTATCTTATCTCTTCCATCCATTACTTCCATTCTTTTTTTTACTTATTAACCTTCTTTTTTTATTAGTTGTTCAAAACATTACAAAGCTCTTGACATATCATTTTTCATACATTTGATTCAAGCCATTACTTCCATTCTTTCATGCTGTTCATACCACTGTCGTCTAATTATCTCTCATCCCAAGATACTGCTTAAGATAGGAAGACACACTGTTCCTTTACCGAGAACCTACAGTATGTGTGACCATTCAAATTTCTTACCCTTGCTTCTCATTTGGAAAAAAAAAAAATGTATGTTGACTTTTGGTTGGAAAAATAATTCCTTACTAATAAAATGCATATTTTCCCAAATGTATTGTTTGACCAAGTCCTATATAATCTTGAATTTTGACACTCAGCCTAGATTTTCAAAACTCCCAAATCATTTTCTCTGTTTGTATAATTTGTCCTGTGGCAGTGGATGCTTTACAAAATTTTATTTTAGGAAGAAAAAGAACAAATTGAAAATAATTTCTAAAAATGAAATAAAAGCAGACAGTGGATTCTATACATAACAGTCTGATATGCTCAAAGCAGATTAAATGGTGGGCTAGTTTGGCTGGAGGGACTCTTCCTTTGCAAGGAAGAGGTTAGTTATTTTTAGAAATGAAGAGTCCATGATAGCCTTAAAAGTAACCCTTCCTTATTCCTTCATTTTTCCAGGTCTCTTATGTGTAGTATTTCTTTTAAAAGAAAATTTAAGACATTTTATAGTCTCTTTCCCAGTAAATTTTTTCATTAAAATCTATAATATCACCTCCATATACCAAGCCCCTCACAAGATAACACCAACTGCCTGAGGATGACTCCACTCAGATTAATAATTAACATATGGTTCAGA
Source organism: Marmota monax (assembly GCF_021218885.2). NCBI lineage: Eukaryota > Metazoa > Chordata > Mammalia > Rodentia > Sciuridae > Marmota > Marmota monax. The sequence continues at coordinate 1,335,793 of NW_026694256.1, read as the reverse complement.
GATGAGTGATGAGAATTGATACAATTTTTGGAAAGGTTCCACTTGAAATAAATATGAATAATCCTAAATCAACAATCTCAGATGTCCAATAAAATGATTTTCTTGTATTAGTCAGTTTTCCATTACTATAACAAATATTAAAGAAAATCAACTTATGAAAAGAAATGATTAATTTTGGCTCACAGTTCTGGAAGTATAGTTTGTGATTGGTTGGCCCCATTGCTTTTGAGCCCTCAGTGTATCAGAACTAAAACAAATGACAGAGGAATTCTGATCCAATAATGACAGGGTCGCAAAGGAAACAGTAGAAGAGCTCAGGGTCCCACAATCCCCTTTGAGGACATGCTGTCAGTGACTTAAGATCTCCTACTTGGCCCCCCCACTTAAAGTTTCCACCACCTCCTAAGAGCCCTAAACTGGGGAATAAGCCTTACCCCATGGGCATTTGAGTAACATTCTAGGTCCAAATTACAGTGGTTGAATTTAATTTCTATTTTGAATGTCCATTCTGCTCTTTGTCAATTCAGATTCTTTCTCACTTTCTCTCTCCCATGTTTTCATGCTCTATTCTACTCAGAAGGTTAGAAAAAAAACAGTTTCTGACAGAAACAACATCAACAAAATTATATAATATATCTAATGGGAGATGGGTTTTCTAGGTCACTGAGACCACAGAGTATATCCAACACAGGGTATATCCAATGTTGTGTGGCCCTGGCAAGGATGGGGACTCACTGGGTTTAGGTTAGTTGAGAACTAAGAAGACTGATGTTTGTAGACATTCCTTTCAATGGAAGTACCAACACTATTAGCGTGCTTCTAAAACAGTGTTACAAGCCCCCGCAAAAGCAGAGTGACTGAAAAAGACCCACCTTCATTTTCATTCTGACAAGAACTTAGCTGAGAAGAAATTGTCACCAGCTGCAGCAAGCCCCACACAGAACAAGAGGCACAGGAAACGCTATGCAAAAATATTTGCTTTTGTGCCTGCTCCATATACTAACTTCAGCTCTGTTATGTTCAGTATCCTTGGTTTAACAAATTTGTGGTATTCGTAGATATGTATTCTCCTCTTGACATTCAAAATTATTCTAGGTCTTTTGGGTAAGTCACCTCTAATGTGAAGCCTAGGAGTACATTCTTTGTTTAATTAATCCATCAGTTAATAAAACAGTGCTGATCATTGGCCTGTCTATGAACTGCAGATATTTCTAGGAACTGACCGTGTAGTACAATAGGCTGGCTAGACAGCAGGGGTTAACAAGACTCTGAGCCTTGGGACTTCTGGGGTGAAGGGCAAACCCCTTGTCTCTGTCCTGTTGCTGCCATTGCCTCACTTCACCCAGGACCCTGACCTGCAGGGCTCTCTCTCAGACTCAGCATGTAACCTAGTTTTTTGCTTTGTTATTGCTGACTGTGAGCTCTGACTGATTAGCCTGTAAATAGCAAATCTGGAGCAAGTGACTGCCTCTATATTCCTGCCAAAATTAGCCATAGAACGTTTAGTCTTGAGGACACAATCACTATAAAAATCACAATGTAAACTGTTGGATAATTTGTATAAAATATGTAATTTCACATAAATTGTATTAGTTTGCCAAGTCCTCATCAGTTACATTAGCTGAAAACTCATTTGCGTGGACTCAATAAGGTTTCATTTTCTAAATCTAACACTGACTTAAGTCTGTGTTGTCCTCGAACCACACAGGGCTGTTGAACACTTGCAATGTGACTAGTGTAACTTTGATTTTATGTAATGTTAATTAGTTGAGATTTAATTTTAAAAGCCGATATTCACATCAGTTGTTTTAAAGTACTCTGAAACAACTTAGGTATGGAATCTACTTTTTCAACTGTGCGCCTTATGAACTATAACTGCAGATAAAATAGTTCCAATATCAATAAACTAGTTGGAAGTATAAGATACATACCTGGTTTTAGTAAGATTTAGTAAGAAAAAGAGGGAAGCAAAAATCTCAATAGTTTTAGGTTGTTTATATTTTGAAACAAAAATTATTTTGAATATATTGAATAAAATAAAATACAACATGAAAGTTTATTTCACCTATTTCTTTTTATCTTTTTTGATGTGACTATTAGACAATTTAAAATTACATATCTGACTTGAATTATGTTTCTGTTGTACAGCTGGTTTAGGCAAAATGTGCTGATCAATCATCTTCTGATACTTTAAGAGCCTTATCATTTTCTATAAGAGTTTGCCCTCAAACCTTTAAAGTTAGTATTTTAACCTGAAGTTGCCCTGGGGAAAAAAAAATAAAACCCCTGCATTTTTTCCTACAGAAATTATTGTAGGAAAACCTCTCTCTCTTTTTAATAGGAATGTAGGCCTTCTTATGCAAAGCAAAACAGGAAGAATTACTTAGACTCAGAATTTGCATCCAATAATGCATTCCCGACATTATTTCTTCAGCTTCTGCCATCACTGAAGCTCTTTCTGTTGAAAATCCTCCTGAGTGAAATAAAGAGAGCAGATGAATGAATGAAACAGATTAGAATGTTATTTCCTTTTTCTTTTGTTTGTTGCAAAATGCACCATATGGACATATCACAATGTGCCTTGCAGAAATTTGAATCACTGATAAAGTTTTATTTCTTTTAAGAATGACATAAAGTACTCATGATGAATGAACTTTAAGCATTAAGTGATGAATGAATTTTTGAAAAACCATCTTTTCAGAAGTTATATCAAGTTTCTAGAAACATAAGCATCTAAGTTCTGTCTAAGTGGCTTATATTTCAGGTTTTTTAACAAATATAATGCCTCTATAAAAGCTGATAGTGACGTAAAACTTACACACTTCCAGTGTTTGTGTATGAACACATTCTAGAGATTTACGAATTAAGATTTTAATCACCTCAGAGTTGAGTTCAATGAGGAAACTAAATCGAATTTATTTTAGGTTTTAAAAGTAATTATATTACTAACATATTTTAGTAAATGCTATTATTGCTAAAGGGTACTGCCAAACAACGCTACTATAGACTTGTGGAAGACACCAATTAGCCAAATATATAGTAAATCAAAGATTTATTAGAAACAACTTTTTATTAAACATGCACACAGAGAATTAAATAATACCTGGTTCTTCAGAAATTACAATATAACCCCAGACACAAAAAGTACATCCATAGAACATTCATAAATTAAAATTGATAGGTTTCAATTAGACGATAAGGATTTAAAAATAAAACAGTACAAGGAGTCAGCATGAGTTAAGATGGAAGGCAATAAAGAAAACTCTCAAAAAATGAAATGAACAATGCAAATATACACTAAATAGGGCCAATATAATTCCTATAATTCAGCTGCAAATATGGTTTTATTTCTGCTTCTGTAATATGTTGAGCACAGTACCTTAAACAACCTTTTGTTAAAAAGAACCAAACATCCTGGGTTAATAAATATTTTTTAGATGTTCTTAAAAGAAAAAAAATGAGCTTTCAAGAATGAAAGCAATTCTCAAGTGGAAAAAAAGAAAAATCTAATTGAGAAAGAGAACCCAAAGAAGTAAGCAGAATACTGAAGCCCACCTTTTACCATGAGAACATTTTCCTAATTAGGTAGAATTAAGTTTCAATTTTCATAGACTCATGAGATTTTAGAGGTTGCAGCTACAGAGAGAAAAACCCTCTGTGTAACCAATGAACAAAAATAATCCTCTGTCCCCAGTCCCAGAAGCCTACCAAGAAATTAGCCTATCTCAAAATTTAGTCCTGAAAAGAGGGAGAACAATGATGACCAAGAATTTTGAACTTCAAGCCTACCTTAGTAAAGATCCACAGAATAAATGCCCACTGCCTCAATGTTTGGAAAAGCTTCAGGTTAAATACTTAAATCAATGCAGTCAGGTATGGTGGCACAAGCCTATAATCCAGTGACTGGGGAGCTTAAGGCAGGAGGATCAAAAGTTCAAAGCCAGCCTCAGTAATTTAGCAAGGTCCTAGGCAACGTAGGGAGACCCTGTCTAAAAATAAAAAATAAAAAAGCTTGGAGATGTGGTTCAGTGGTTAAGCAACCCTGGATTTAATCCCTGGTACCAAAATAAAATATTTAAATCAGTTATCCAAAAATTTTTTTCAGTCAAGTTTTTGGTCAGAAGCAAATGATAATATTCTTCAAAGAAAATCCCTTCATTAAAAACTAATAATCTTCAGCTCACAAACATAAACTAAAGCCAAAAATAAATTAACAAATAAAAAATTCACCATGATTGAGAACTAGCAGAAGGAATGCAGAATCCAGAAGTTAGGATCATGAAATAATTATGCTGAATATATTTAAATAAAAAATTAAAGACAGTAAATATATGGATTAGGACAAAGTAAATTTAAAATTAACCAAATATAATTTGTAAAAATGAAAACAAGTGAAATCTAAAAGCATAATGGACATGTTTAATAGAAAATAAATGAGGAGAGATTTGTGAACTGGAAGTTAGATACAAAAAAAAATTATTCAAATTGTAGGTAGCATAGGAAGATAAAGAGATGGAAAATAAGAAAAGAAAAGTTAAGAGACATTAAAAATTAAAGCAAGAAAATACTATATACCCCTATTTGGAGTTCCAGAATGAGACATACGTAAGGAAATATTTAAAAGAATGGTAGTTGGATAGTTACCCAGAAGACTGAAGGAGTCTAATCCACATATTCAAAAAGCCCAACAAAACCACACCTAAATACCTCATAGTAAACCTGAGAAAGGATAAAGCAAGGAAATGATATAAAAGTGACCGGAGAGAAAAGACTGATAACTTTCAAGGGAGCAATATATTGGACTGAGAATTGGCTTCTCATCAGCATCTATGGAAGCTCAAAAACTAGGCTTGTGTATTTCATATGTTGAGAGAAAATTATAGAAGCATGTACCTACCAAAAATATCTATCAAGAACAGATACAAAATATGACACTTTCATACAAATAAATCTGAGTATTTATATTCAGCTCTTCTTCACTGGAAGAAATTTGGAAAGACACATTTCAGGAAGAAGTCAACTGATCCTGAGGGAGGAACTGAGCTCTAAGAAGAAATTTAAAAAACATGGTCAAATGAACTTAAGTATTTGAAACTATAATAACAATAAATTATATAGTAAATAACACAATTAGAAACATGCAAAAAGTTAACAAAGAGTGAGTAGAGTTAATGTGTCTAAGATCCTTTGTGTTGTCCAGGAGAGTAAAAGAGGTATTAATTTTTTTTAAATTATTTTTGGCAGACCCACATAAACATGGTTATCTCATACTAGACAAAGGTGCCAAAAATATACATTGGAGAAAAGATATCCTCTTCAATCAATGGTGCTGGGAAAACTGGAATCCATATGTAGCCAATCAATAAATGGGATGGATTCAAACTAAAATGTTTCTTCCCAGCAAAAGAAACAATCAATAACATGAATAGAGCTTACAGAATGGAAGAAATTCTTTATTTACCACATGCACCTCAGATAGAGCACTAATCTCCAGGATATATAAAGAACTCAAAAAACTTAACACCAAAAAACAAATAACCCAATCAATAAATGGGCTAAGAAACTGAACAGACACTTCACAGAAGAATATAATTGATCAACAAACATGGAAAAATGTTCATCATCTCCAGCAATTATAGAAATGCAAATCAAAACTTCTCTAAGATTTCATATCACTTCAGTCAGAATGGCAATCATCAAAAATACAAGCAATAATAAGTGTTGGTGAGGGTATAGAGGGACATGTACACTCATACATTGCTAGTGGGACTGCAAATTAGTGTAACCACTCTGGAAAGCAGTATGGAGATTCCTCAGAAAACTTGAAATGGAACCATGATTTGACCCAGTTATCCCACTCCTTGGTTAATACCAAAAGGACTTAAAATCAGCATTCTACAGTGACACAGCTGCATCAATGTTTATATCATCTCAATTCACAATAGCTAACCTATGGAACCAACCTAGATGCCCTTCAACAGATGAATGGATAAAGAAAATGTGATACATATACACAATGGGATAGAACTCAGCCTTTAGGAAGAATGTAATCATGGCATTTGCAGATAAATGGATGGAACTGGAGAATATCATGCTACACAAAATAAGTCAAACACAAAAGCCAAACGTTTTCTTTGATAAGTAGATGGTAATCCATAATGGGGGTGGGAGGGTGAGTAGGGAAGAATGAAGGAACTTTGGATTGTGTAGAGGGGAGTGAGGGGAGGAGAGGGGGTGTGGAGATTGGAAAGATGGTGGAATGAGATGAATATTTTTACTCTATATACATGTATAATTACACTCTCAGCATGACTCTGCACCACATACAGCCAGAGGAATGAGAAGCTGTGCTCCATTAGTGTACAATGTATCAAAATGCATTCTACTATCATGTATAACTAATTAGAACACATTTAAAAATTAAAAATAATTATAATAAATAAAAATTTAGATTTTGGTGAGTTAAGTGCTCATTTTATCATTACAAACACAAATGGAGTATGTACAGTTGGCCCTCCATATTGATGGGTTTCATATCCATTAAGACTTGTGATGGCTGCCTCTGTACTGCTTATATACAGACATTTATTATTGTGTAAACAATAGATATAACAACTATTTACACAGCATTCACCTTGCTTTAGGAATTAGTTATCAAGAGGTGATTTTAAAGTATACAGGAGTATACATTGGTTATATGCAAATACTATGGCATTTTATATAAGAAACTTAAACATATGCAAACTTTGGTGCCTGTGGAGATACTCGTGTATGCTTTAAATCATCTCTGAATTAGTTTTGACACCAAATACAATGTTTATATATCACTTCATTCACATAGATTCAGTATAGTATTTGGTGCTGGGAAATTCAAGCTTTGCCCTTTGAAACTTTCTGGAAAAAAAAAAAGAAATCAAATATTTACCATCCACAGCTGGTTGATTTTGAAGTTGCTGAACCTGTGAATAAGGAATAAGGAGGAACAACTGATGTCAAATTTTATCAGTAATTGCATATTACGTGTAAAAAGACTAAATGTTCTATCTAGAAGACATACTTTCAGAATGGATCTGGAAAAAAAAATGCTAAAGGCTGTTTATGAAAGACGCATAGGAAATTGCCTCTTCCAGGAAAATAGAATACACTTACTTTTCCTTCTTCCTCCCATTCATTAAAACTAAAAAGTTTGGGAATTATATGTAAAGCAAACGTAAGATGATTCTGAATGACGGAAAGTAGAAGGCAGATGGCTAGGGACCTTGAGACCCTGTGAACAACATGATGGAGAGTTGCCTAAGTTTTCTTTTAGCTTCATACTCTGATGAAGTTTGAAAACTGGAAATGTCAAACAAAAAACCATAAAGGCCCAATTAAAAAAAAAAAAAAAAAAAAAAACTTGTTCTCTCTAGCCAAGGGTCCAAGGAATGGGGCAACCTAGTAAGGAAACAAAACCTTTTAGATATAATAGTTCAACTCTAGACAATAACCCTAGGACAAATTGTCACCCTATACATATCAGCCAAGTGTGGAACCCAAATTCCAAGCATAACAGGCTGGATGAGGCTCTCCACCTCCCACCCTATGGGAATGGTTTCATAAAAGCCAAAATAGGAGACGTCCTTCTTGTCCCTAGGACGTGTAAGGGGGCCCCAACTCTGTGCTTTCAACAAGAACACACGGAAAGTCCCCAAATTTCATCCCCACCCTGCAGGAACAAAGTTTTTCCTCTCCTGCTAGCAATGGCCTCAGAGGAGATCTAGTGGAAAGTCAAGACTTTCACCACTGCCCATTGGCCTAGGTTTGGGGAGAACAGTGATAAACTACTCTTGTCCCTCTGAGCCAGGGAGATGTCAGCGCAGGCTAATGATGGGGGGCAGGACACTCACCCCACCTAGTAGCAACAAGGAGCACCCTTTTTGATGTGTCAATCAAAAGCCAAATGGAGAACCTGGAATTCCATGCTCATTTCCCACTCTGCAATAACAAGACTGTTCCACCTTCACCCCACTTTCCCAACCAGAGCAGTGTCAGAAAAGACTTGTTCAAACAGAACTTGTAGATAATATCCAGAATCTCAGACAAAGCCCAAAATGTACAGTTCAGTAAAAAAAAAAAAAAAAAACCCACTCACCATACCAAGAGTCAGGAAGATCTTAAATTGAATGAAACACATACCTAAAACACAAAAATATCATGTAAAAGACAAAAGAAAAAGATGCATCAGGCAGGAATTAAGCAAAAGAAAGATGGTTTGGCTACATCAACTACCAATGCAAACACAGAATAGACTAAGACAAAAAGCTCAACTTGATATCTATTGGGTCATTTCATCTAAAAATTTCAATTGATCAGGAAAACAAAATTTTACTCTATCTAATAATAAAACCTCAAAACTTACAGACAGATCTTGTCAGAACTAGAGAGAAATAGAGAACAGGGGATGCATTTAATACTGTAGCCTAGACTTCCCTAACCAAAATGTCTGAATGACAGATATAATTTATTCAGAAGCCTTGTTTAATTCCGGAGAAAATGTGTTATCAAGTATCGAAGAAGACTTTTCTAAAAAAGACACATGTATATTGTCACATTAGCCTCATCTACATCTCTGGCAGTCCTCTGGTATTCTGAGGGAGTATTCTTAGGTTCGAACTGATGACAGCATTTCTCCTAGGGGAGTGGGTGGCCTGGGAATGAAGAAATGCAGCATGGAAGCCAGCTGTGCCCCACTCTCACCTGAAGGCTTCACTGCTACAGAATATAGGGCTTAGTGAACCTCAGAAAAAAGCATCGGACATTTTCATGAATATGAATAGCATCTGTTAAGATGATGGCATTTCCAACAGAAAACACAACAGTAATGATTACAGAATGCTCCCACTAGGATATCTCATGAGTCAGTCACTCAGATGCAAAACAAAGCTTGAACACCCAAAGTTAATCTAAAGTATAATCCCTTATTACTGGTTCCTGGCATTATGGTTTCCCAGGGTTGCCTAGAATCTCCTGTGAGTGCTAAAAAAGCATATCCCGGAGGAAATCATAACTCTTTCTTCTCCAGGAAGAAGTTAAAATAACAGTGTTAGAGAACCAAAGGCAAGCCTCTGCTTCCTGACCACCAGGGACTATGGAAAGTATAGTAGCTGCCCAAGGGTCTCCCACATCTGTCCTTCACTCACTTCAGAGACAAGCTGAAAAGGACAGTTATTTAACTACCCATGTGATTTACTCAGATTTGACAAGAACAAGGTAGAGGAGGAAAAGTTTTATTTAGGGCTCATGGTTTCAGAGGTCTCAGTCCATGGATAGCAGCTCCATTCCTCAGGGCTCAAGATAAGGTGGAACATCATGGCAGAATATTGTTGCAGAGGAAAGCAGGTCAGGACATGACGGCCAAGAAGCAGAGAGTCTCCCCTCACCACAAACAAAGTTTATAGCCCAAAGGCATGCCTCCAGTCACCGACCTCCTCCAGTCAGAACCTACCTGCTTAAAGTTACCACCCAGGTAATCCCTATCAGCAGATTAATGCATTGATTAAGTCAAGGCTCTCATAACTCAATCATTTCACCCCTAAATTTCCTTGCACTATTCCATACAATCACGTTTGGGGAACATCATATCTAAGCCATAACATCATTCCATACTAACACAGACAATATCTCTAGCCAGTACATAAGAAATTTCCACAGATTTTTCTATGTGTCCTTGTGAATGGAGCTTTCAGAGGACACTGGGTGGACAGAATCACTTACAAGAGCTCTCAACTGTACCCCAGGCAGGGGATACCCCAGGAAGGAGTCAGGGCCTGAAAATGAATGGAACAAAGGATTAGCAGGTCTAACTTCCTCACTAAAGAGCAATTTTTCACCATCTGCCTTTTCCTAATCACCAGAATTGCAAATCAGAAAAGAAATTTATGCAGAACCAAACCATAAATGCAAATAGAAGGCATCTACCCTTGCTGTCATGACTCCACTGGAGGCATTTGAACCAAACCTGTTAGGCATGTTTCTCTCTCTCAGCATCATTGCCAGGAAGCCACAGGAGAAACAGCTGTATTGTTAAAGGATTTTATTTTAAGTCTAAAGTATTGATCACATGGAATGTATGTAGTCTTCCTTACCGGAAGACCTTTTATTCCAGGCTATAATCTAAAAGACCTAAAACTTCATTGCCTGCACTGCTGGAAGCTTTTCCATTGAACAACACTCTTTAAAAAAAAAACTCTGCATTTTGGTTTTCATCTCCTCAGCAGAGCAAATTATCCCATCAGCCTGTGGAGAAGTGGGAGGTTATTGTTCATGAAACTATGAAAGAGCATAACACAACAATGCAAATGAGAAGCTTGAAGTCAGTGGCACCAGCTAAAGCTGATCCTAGAAAATACTCATTCTCAGAGAGAAGAGGAGGAAAAATATATTGTAGCCTTTATATTTCAAGTTTTAAGAAGAATATTAGCACTGTATTTAAGGAAAGCAAGAAATAGCTATTCAATTCCATGCTTCCTTCTATCATGCCAAGGCCACCTTTTAAGAACATTTTGTTATTATGAGGCAGAATGAATGTTTTCTGCCTGTCTAACCTAGAGAAGTATGTTAGTCCACGGCTCCATAGCTTCTGACTGCAACATACTGGCTGAAGGCTATAAAAATCACTGAAGGACGTTAGCTGTCCAGCATTTAGGCAAGCCCACATTTCCTGTTCTAGTTTACTCCCAAATCGCCATCGCATTGCATTTTTTAGGCAGCAGGGCCTTCTATTAAGGAACAGAACATCAGCCAGGTGAGTGAGGTGGGGGGAATTTCCTGGATAACCCTTGGGCTTCCACTGAGTAAGCCCTATTTTTCAAAGATGGCAAGTACTTTATTTGATTGTCCATCATCCCAGTGCTAGGGTAAGGCTTCCTGGTCTATTTTATTTTATGCTTTCTGGTGGAAATTTGATGCAGGTCTCAAAATATGAGTGCAAGAAAAGATTCTTTAGCTTTTTAAGACAAAGTACACTGAGGAAGAGCTTTGGGTGTTCAGGCTGGTTAAGGAAGAGTCAGACTTCCCAAAAGCTCACTTGGAACCCCTCAATTGTGGCAGGGTGGAAGAGAAAGTCATCCAAGACAACCTTGGAGTCCAAAAAATAATGGGTTATACTTTCAAAGTTCACTATTAATAAGTGGTTCTCTTAGGTCTTTCCCTACTTCCCAGACAGCTTCTTCCACTGCAGTGCTATCTTCAGAGTCTGTTAAGCCCACAAGTTTAACTATGTATCTATGTCTGTTTCCTTCCATAGGTAATATACTCACAAGGGGCAGATCCTTGATTCATTGGTGCATACATCCCCAGGATTTAGCACAAGTTACGGTACTCAATAAATACCTAAAGAAGGAATTAGAGCTATTTCTTGTGGATCCCCAACTTAAAGGAAATAAAACACCTATTTTTGTTACCAGGTCACTTGACCTGGCTGATGAATAATCACACAGATATATTATTTATGAAGTAAATAGAGGTAATTGAGTACAAAAATTTTTTAAATTTCTTTTTTCTTTACTACCTTGCCTTCTTATTTAACTCCGTCTTCATCCACTTCCCTCTCTTTTCTCAGAGAAAAAAACATATTCCTTTCCAATGCAAACCACCTATATATAAGTTCCATCCCTTTCAAAATCCTCCAAGATTACTCCCCATCAATTAACCACTTAATTCCTGAAATTTTGTTTTCTGTCTCCACTGAAGCAAACAGACTTTTCTAACTATGACATCAGTCTCTACACATGTGACCATTAACAAGCTCTGTAACCTAAGTTTCCTCACCTAGAAAATAAGAATACTAATCTATGCCTCATAAGATATTAGGAGAGACTTAAATGTCTAGTCCCTTGACAAATATCCTTTTCTTTCTTTTTTCCCCCATCCAAAATCAAGTCTTTCCCAAGGCCTTTGCTTCCCATTTTTTTATTACAGCATTATTTTTCCTTCTCTTTCTTCCTAAATTCTGTGTCCACAGTTTCTCTCCTGTCATTCGCTCCTCATCTGGCTTCTCCTTCCTCACTCCACTGAAGCATCTCACAAAAATGAAACTAAGACTCCTAAACACATTTAGTTTCACAGGTTTAATTTAAAAAAAAAAAAGCAAAAGTATGATTCATTGAATAGAAGGCAGGATGAATACATGCATAGATAATATTCTCCCTGGTTGATCTTATCTATTTTCATGGCTTTAACTTTTATGAAGTATCTCTGGAACTCTCTCCCTTCAACTCCAATCTTTATGTTTCCAAGGGTTTTCTAGTCCTTTTTTCAAGGATATATCATGAGACTATAGCAAAGACTTAGGCAACAATCTACCATATGCTCAAATAAGAAACTCTAGTAGAATCAGTCCTGTGAAGCTGCTTTTTTTTTTTAACTTTGCAACTAATTAATCACTAAATCCCACCAATCTGTATTTTAAATGTCTCACAATATTAACCACATTTCTGGAGAATAGAAAGTTTTCTAAATGTCATTGCAGATTCTAGGATTCACTTGCCTATAGGTGTAATCACAGTAGCTTAAATAATAACTCAAATTCCTTTTTTCTCTCCTACCTATAGACAAGGTCCTCTGATATCTCTAGTCTGCCAAGGGAAAGTCCCATATGCTCACAAATGAGCTGCAATGCTCATTTTCCTCTTCATTAGTTTCTCTTCCTGGGCATGGGGCTTGCCCCTGATACTATCTTTAAGCTTCATAATTGTCACTGCTGATGGTGCCCAATGTGGAAAATGGATAATGATGCCTGGAATGTTCTCCCTCAACTTTCCCAAAGCCATGTACTTTGAGACATCAGGAATGTCAGGTTTTATGTACAAGTGAAGAATGGACATTCAGGCTGCATGTTGTCTCCTAGCTGATAAGCAGAATTACTGGCACCTAACTCTCATAGAATGTTATCAGTCATATGTCCAGAGTTTTGTAATGTTTTGAATAACCAATAAAAAAAAAGAATGTTATCAGTCAACTGAGGCAGGCTACCTTACAAAGAAAAGAGATTTATTTAGCTTACAATTTTGAACTTCCATGCAGGCTGTGATGAGGATCTCCCACTGCCCATATAAACATCATGGCAGGACTACAAGTGTATCTGTGGGTCTATGTCTACTTAGAAGGCCAGCAAGACTTAATCATAGGGCCTCCATCCTGATAAATGTAATCTAATTCAATAACTTTCCAGAGGTATCACTTTAGATATCTCACATTAGATTTCTATTCATCTAGTACCATTAATATAAGACATTGGAGAACCAAGTTCTGCATGTGTTGGATATAGGAGCAAAACATATTCCAATCATAGTACAGGATTTCTCAGAAACCTACTGCATCACCCTTCACTCCCTAGAACTCATACCAGAGATTCAGGGAAGAAACCAATGGTTTTAAATTCTCTCTGCTAAAGTAGCCACTGAGACTATGTCTCTGACAAAGACAACCCCTCAACATTTGTCTAGAAAACTCCCCAAAATGCAAAAAACATCAGCTCTCTAAAAACATGTTTCATATATGAGGTGACTCCATCCACAAATTCTACAAACTAAACAGAGTCCTAGTTTAGATTACCTAGGAGAACCTACTACATTTATGTGAGATATTAACAGATGAAAAAGAAGAAATAGAAAATAAAAATTTTCCTAAAAGTCCTTAGCTCTTTTATGTGGAAAAAAATTAAAAGGAAAGTGTGTGTGTGTGTGTGTGTGTGTGTGTGTGTGTGTGTAGAACAATATGACAAATGATTTTTTTTGTAACATTTTTCTTTCCATAGAGTAGTGTTTGAGAGCTCTAGTTCCTCTACATCCACAACAAAAACTGGGAAGATCAACCTTCTTTTTTTTTTGTTTTAATTTGTTTTAATTAGTTACACATGACAGTACAATGACCTTGATATATCATACATTTGAATCAGATGGGATATCATTTCTCATTTTTCTGAGTATACAGGTTGCAGAATCACATTGGTCATGCAATGTGGGTTGGGGAGATAGGAAGGATACTAGAATGAAACAGACATTATTATTACTGTGTGTATATATGTGAATGCATGACAAATGATTAGTATCTTAAATTCATAATAAATTTGAATTAATTGATAAGAAAAATAGTAAAAATGCAATGAATAAATAGAGAAAGGGTGCAAATAAAGAATTTTAACAAGTAAATGCAAATATAAAATAAGATATGGAAAAACAGACTCATCATTAATGAAAGGATTATTATTTAAAGCAATAATAATATAATGAGGATTTTTTCTCCATATCAAATAAGTCAAGATTTTTTAAATGAAACCATCCAATGATAATGAATGAGACAGTTTCCTTTATATATTGTTTGTGGGAGGACAAACTGGTACAACCAGCCCAGAAAGCAATAAATGACATATATATCAGTAGTCTTATAATTGCTCATTTCCTTTTCACCAAGTAATTACACTTTTGTAAAAATATCCTAGAAATATCATAATAAATGTAATCTCATTTCTGTAAAGCAAGATAGTTTTTAAGATTTGGATATGAGATGACCCCCAGAAGCTCATAGGTGATAAAATGCAGGAATGTTCAGAGAGGATATAATTAGATTATAAGAGCTGTAACTATAATCAGTAGACTAAACAATTTGATGAATTAATACTTTGAAAGGAATATTTTACTGAGTAGTGACTACAGGAAGGTATGGTATAACTGTAGGAATTAGGCCACTGGGAGCATTCTTTAGGATTTATATTTTGTCCCAGCCAAGCAGAGCACTACCTGCCCCCTCTCCAGACACACACACACACACACACACACACACACACACACACACACTCTTTCTCTCCTTATCTCTAATCCCTAGATGTCATGAACTGACCAGTTTTCCTCTGCCATGCCCTTCCTCCATGATGTTCTGCCTCATATCAGGTCCATAGCTATGGAGTCAGCCAATCATGGACTAAACCTCTGAAACCATAAACCAAAATAAAATTTTCTTCCTCTAAGTTGCTATTTTCAGGTACATTGATCACAGCAGTGCAAAGCTTACTAAAACAGAAAGTGGTACCAACATGTGTGATTGTTGCTGTGACTAACCTGACCAGGTGGTTTGGTAGCATTTGCAACTGGTTTGTGGGAAGGGTTTCGAAGTTTGGAGATGCAGGCTGGAGAAGCCTAAGAAAGTTGTAAGTAGAGTTTAATGGGCAATTCTGATGGAAGCTCAGAAGACGAGGATGCCAATAGGACTGAGGACAGAAAAGAACGGGGTCATGAGGTTTCAGAGGGTAAGGAAAACTGTACTGGAAATAAGAATAGATGTCATTTGTATTCCATCCTGGCAAAGACATTGTCTACATTTTGTTCATGTCCTGAGACTTTGTATGAGGCTAAATTTTAATATGCTGTGCTAATTAATCTGGTGGAGGAAACTGTAAGGCAGCGCAGCATTCAGGCAGTGGCCTGAATATTCCTGGCAGCTTTTAGTTAAGTTTAATGGGATAATCAGGAACAGAAATCAGAGTAGAAAAATTGGAAAAACTTACAGTTTTGCCAGAAAATCGCCTATAAAAGAGGGGCCAAGAAAAATGTGTTTGTTGAAGAGATTAAAGCCACTAAAAATGCTAAGTACTTTACACAGAGATAATAGGAAAGGTGGCTTGATAGTATCTCAGGAATCAACAAGACCACAGACTCAAGGCTGTAAAAATAGAAAGTACTTTGAGAAGAGAGCATGGGGGACATCCTGCTTACATGGGGGGCCTAGGAAGTTGTTTCATGATGCTCAGCCACTCAAGCACTTAGAGACCATTGCAGTTATGGTCCCAGGAAGCCTGGATTCTGCTTAAGATGGTGGCAAGACCTCAGCATCATCCACATGGTGCTGGTTCTACAAGAATTTAGAAGGCTGGAGTTAGAGGGTTATAGAGGCTTTCACAGAGATTTCAAAGGAAGGCCCGGGAGGCCAAAGTGTAATACGCTCAGAATCTCTGTGGGCAGCCCCTGAGAGAATGATGCTTCAGGCTGTGAGAAAGAAGCTGAAGCTGTAGTGGAGACCCTGAGATGAAGAGATGCCAGTAATATGGAATATCTGCCGAGGAAAGCTGCAGGGATTGAGCAGAGATAAGCCAAGAGAGAGGCCTTGTAGGCTGCAACCAGCAAGGCCGTAGGGGAGGAGCTGCACAAGTTCTTTTTAGAGACCATCACAATTCTATGTACCCCGTGTGATGGATGTGGAGGAACAGGACTTGTTTGCCCAGTTAAATTTCAGTCTTGCTTTGGTCCCATCCCTTATTTCTGTCCTCCCATTTCTCCCTTTTGAAATGGAAATATTTACTCTTTACCATTACATATTGGATATATGTAACTTGCTTGTGATTTTTGTAGGGGCTCACATCTAAGAGTTTTCCTTGAGTTTCAGGAGAGATTTTGGACTTGGACTTCTGAGCAATGCTCAAACTGTTAAAATTATGGGGACCCTCGGAAATGGACTAAATGTATTTTGCATTGTGAGATGGGCATAACATGAACTTTTGGGGACCCAGGGTGAAATACTATGGCTTAGTTAGGAGGTGACACCCAAAAGCCCATGTGTTATACAATGCAGGAAAATTCATAGATGATATAATTAGATTAGGAGGGTTGTAACCTAATCAGTAGATTAATTCACTTGACAGATTAATTATTTGAAAGAAATTCTGTACTGTGGTGAGTGTAGGCAAATAAACTGTGATAGGAAGAAGCAGGTCACTGAAGCATCCTTTGGGGTTTACATTTTGTCCCTGGTGAGAAGAGCTCTCTCTTTCTTCCTCCTGGTTGGCATGAACTGAGCAGTTTCCCTCTGCCACACCCTTCTGTCATGATGTTCTGTCTTATCTCAGGCCCAGTCTATAGCCAACCATAAACTGAACCTATGAAACCAGGAGCCAAAATAAACTTTTCATCCTCTAAGTAGTTCTTGCCATGTATATTGGTCACAGTGACAACAAAGCTTTCTAAAACAGATGTCCTCTGAAAAATTCATTTGGCAATGTAGGAATGTTCAGAGTCAACATTATTAGATTATGAGCTGTAACCAAATCAGTGGATTAATCAATTTGATGGCTTAATAATTTGAATGTATGAACTGGGTGCTAACTGTAGGCAGGTGGGGTGTGGTTGGAGGAAGTAGGTCACGGGGATATGCCCTTGGAATTATTGTTATTCCTACCTTCTCTCTACCCCAATCTCTGTTTCCCAGCTACTATATTCTGAACAGCCTTCCTCCACCATGCTTTCTGCCATGATGTTCTGCCTTACCTCAGCCTCAGAACAATAGAGTCGGTCACCATGGACTGAACCTCTGAAACCATGAGCCCAAAATAAACTTTTCCTCCTCTAAGTTGTTTGCGTCAGGTATTTTGGTCATAGTGAGGAAAAGTTAACCAACACAATAGCGTTTATCACATTATGTTTTTAATAACAGTCAACAGAAAAAATATGAATGCCCATAATATGGAATGTAATTTTTCTGAAGGTTCTTTGAAGTGGAGAATAAATTTAAATTAATATTTCCACTAAAAGCATAATTCATATTTTTGTATCTAATATGAACTCAACTGTGAAAAAACTTACGGGACAAAAAGTGTGAAATTATGAGTGATTGGGTGGGATAGAGGATTTTTATCCTCTGTAATACTTTGAAATTTTTTATAAAAGGACACCAATGAAAGGAAAACATAAGTTATTTTTAATCTATAAAATTAGCAAAGTAAATACAAAGTCTGATGATCAATATATAATATGGTGAAGCAAGCCCCCTACTCCTCATAGAAGGCTTAAGAAGATTTGAAGAGAAAGGTACAAAATGTTAGTAGCAATTATTTCAGGGAGTTAGTATTGTTTTTTCTGGTCCTAATTCATCATAATATATATAATAAATAGATACAGATATAGGCTTAAGAAGATGTGTAGGTATAGATACAGATGTAGATAGATATCCTTCCCTAGGGTTACTGCAACAAAGTATCAAAAAAACCAGTGGAGACAAAAAATATATTGCCTCAGTTTATAGGCTAGAAGTCCAAGATCAAGGAGACTGCAGAGTCAGGCTTTTCTGATCCCTGTAAACAAGAATGCTTCTTTGTCTCTTCTGGATTCTGTTGTTTGTGATAATCCTTAACATTTATTGGAGTGTTGTGCATCACTCTCCTCAAATATCCATCTTTTCCCCACATCTTCACATCATTTTTCCTCAGGGTATGTCTGTCTCTGTACCCAAATTTTCCCTTTTCATAAGACACAAATCATACTGTATTAGAGTTCATTCTAGTGACTTTAACTTGATTGCTTTTGTAAATAAAGACCCTCTATTTCTAAATAAGGTCACATTCTCAAGTACTGGGAATTAAAATTTAAACATATCTTTGGGAGGAAGGGAGGATACTGTTCAAACCAGAACGCTGTACTTAACCAAATTTTCTCCAACAATGTGTAGAATGTGTATTATGATCATTCAGACAAAGTATAATAAAAACTAGCCAGCCCATTCTTAAGAGTCTTTTCAATCCATTTCTTTTGCATTCCTACTATGCTTCCCATGTTGCTAACTGTCTTGATTCAAGCACCTGCTATCATCCCATCTAAGGCTACTGCAGTAGTATCCTCCATTTCAGAGAGGCATATTCAGAGTATATAGTTTTTCTCCCTCCCATCCAGCTCCCTTATTGTTGCCAGATTTTTCTGATCTTTTTAATCCCCTGCTTAATAAGTCTTATAGACCCCAAGGTTCACAAGAGTAAACTGCAGCCCCTTAAACCTGAGTTCATAAATTGAACCATCCTCCCTTTTTAACCTTATCTGCCACAACTTTTTATTCATAGCTCTCTGTTATCCTCATCCCAGATGGTGTATAAACTAGTCTTGTTTTACTGCACACAGTTCCATGAATGTGCCAGTATCAAATTTTGTTCTTAGGCTTCCATGCATTAACCCCACTTATTAATTTATTCAAGAAACAGATATTAGACATCTACCCCATGTCAAGCACTGGACTAGCCATTGGTCATTTAAAAATAAATCACATCATACAGCTCTCAGGAATTTAATTCAGTAGAGCACATCAGATGTATAAATAGTAAACTCTTAAATGTGGTATAAGTTTCCTTACAAAATATTGCACAATGTACACATAATCACAAAAGTGAAAGGGGTTGATATTATTAAAGGCTTGGGAAATACTTCAACACAGAGACACCCCAGGTTGTTAAAAATGTGAACAGGTGTCACTGTTCCTGCCTGTTCTCTTCTCCTTTAGGTGTCTAATGGAATTTTATTAATTCTTCAAGGATCAATCTTTCTAGACATCAGGAAACCATTTGTCTATTCACTGATTAGTGAATGTTTCAAAACTTGTTTCTGGCTCTTCTTCTTTGCTATGGAACTATGAAACACACATTTGTTCTCATAAGCTTTACCCCATTTCAGAGAGGCATATTCAGAGTAATGCATATAGTGAAGATCTTTATACAAGTCCCTGCTATGGTCTGAATATTTGTGAATCCCCAAAATTTGTATGTTGAACCTAATCACATAAGGCAATGGCATTAGAAGGTAGAGCCTGTGGGACATGGTTGGATCATGAAGGTTCTGCTCTCCTGAATGGGATTAGTACTTTTATAAAAATGTCATACACAGCTACCTTATTCTTCTACTAGGTGAGGACACATAGAAGGAAAAAAGGTCTTCACCAGATGCTAAATCTGCTGGAACAGTGACCTTGGATTTCCTAGTCTCCAAAAACGGTAAGCCATAAATTTCCATTGTTTATAAATGTGTTAGTCAGCTTTGCTCTGCTGTGACCAAAATACCTGACAAGACAACTTAGAGAAAGAAAAATGTATTTTGGCTCATGGTTTCAGAGGTATTAGAGGCCAACTGGATGTATTGTCCTGGGCCTGAGACGAAGCAGAAAATCATGGTAGAAGGGCATATCAGAGGAAAACTGCTCAGCTCCTAACATCCAGGAACTAGAGAGGGGGAAAGCAGATGTGGGGGGAGGGGACCTTTCAGGGCACACCCCCAGTGACCTGCTTCCTCTCCTATGTTCTACCTCCCAATCATCCATTCAGCTGTCAGTGGACCTTGATGAAGTCAGAGCCTTCATCACTCAATCATTGCCTAAAACCCCCAACTCTGAACCTAGCTACACTGGGGACCATGCTTTCAACACATGATTTGGGGAAAGACATTACAGATTCAAACCATAACAATAAATTACCTAAACCAAGGCATTTTGTTATTGCAGCCTGAATAGACTAAATAGTCCCTGTTTTTATAGAAACTTTAATGACTTCAAGTGGCATTATCTCACATTACCTTGCTTGAACTACGTAATGATCATGAGAGTTAGACATATGGGATTATTTCCATTCTATAGATGGGCAAATCCACACAAAGCATGAAGTGACCTGTTTCATATTCTCTCTTTTGAGAGTGCTCTTCAGTATACTTGAGGGAAAGAGAACACCAAGATCTATTCCTGGAGGGTGAGTTCTCTTTAGACAGTACTTCCCAAGAGCACATGTTATGTCAGCATTTTTCAGCTTCTAGATTCTCTTTTATTACTGTAACCATATTGCAGGTTTCTATACAAACTTCTGTATTTCATATAAATAAAAATCTGTACATTTCTTCAAGGATCAATCTTTCTAGACATCAGGAAACCATTTGTCTATTCACTGATTAGTGAATGTTTCAAAACTTGTTTCTGGCTCTTCTTCTTTGCTATGGAACTATGAAACACACATTTGTTCTCATAAGCTTTACCCCATTTCAGAGAGGCATATTCAGAGGCATATTCATATTATTTATATAATAATAGTCATACAGTGAAGAAGATTCAATAGAAAAAAAATCAAGATGATTCCAGACTTCCCACTACCTCTTCTGGGATTAGTAGAGATCCTCTGGTGACTGTCCTTCACCTAGCTGTCTTCTACCAATGGCCTATTGATATTTTGGGATAATCACCAATTTATTATTATAGCCCCCGCTATCTACAATGACCTTTCTAATACTCATTTTTTTTGTCTCCATCAATATTTATTGCATTTTACTGAAGCTGTTTTCCATTAGGAAGCACAAGCAAAAATCAATATTATGGTCATTCTCTAATAGTGCTAAGACCTCCCCACTGTCACTCTTTAATAAGTGATTTTTAGTAAATCCAATGTAATTTGCTGTTTCTTAAAACCACAGTGATAAACTTAATGCTTAAATTTTAAAATTTTGGAAAATGCTTAAATTTTAAAAGTAACCCAGTGTACTTCTCTGGGCTGTATTTACAGTGTGAAGTATCATGTCATGCGTCCCAACGACACCTATTGAATTTGTTAAAGAAAAAAAAAAGATATTCTCACTTTTCCCTTTCTGAATGGGGCAGATCCATCTGCTTATTTTCTCATGAGTTATTTTCTTTGTGAAAATAAGGGCAAAAAGCTGTCTGAGACTAAAACAAAGCACATCTTTTCCCTAGCACGTGTTTCAGGACATTTCACACCTTGAAATCTACCAAATTGTGCCAAATCTGAAGATAATCACTAGGATCCCAATTTGGAAGTGACATGAGGGCACTTGGGCTGAGAACTTTGCCCCAGACACCTACGGAAGGCATAGGATTGCTCCTGAGAGTGAAGCCCACAATGCAAAGGAAGCAAGGCAAGGGCACAGCCCGTGGCAGAGCTGAGCACAGGGAGTGTGGTAACACACCAGGTGAGCCAGTACAGCGGTTGGAACATTAATATCAATAAGTTGGGGTCTGTAGGGTATTTCATAAAGCTGCAGAAAAAAATGAGAGGGAGCTGCCAATTGTCAAAGCTTATTAACCTGCCCAGAATCTCTCAGATATGTGGCTAAATAACCATCACTAGGGCTGTAAATTCCTTGTAGGGTGGCTGCTTTCAGGAATTTCTCCTACTTTAGTGTGCAGCTCCCTCCCTTTTTCTCCCTCTGTCTTTCCACCCTCTTCCTTGTCTCCCCCACCCCCCACACCATTTTATTTATTTATTTATTTATTTTCAATTTTAAACTAGGACTTAGATTTCTACATTGCAGAAAGGTTTCTGTTCAAACAAACAAGTCTCTGCTCTGGGTTTCAGCTCACCTGAGAGGTGAGTCTCAACAACAAGGAACAGGAGGGAGGAGTAAGGATAAAATGTGTGGGGTGGAGGTGTGAGTGGGAGAGGAGAAGCTAGCAAGGCACACAGGTCCAGTCAAGTGTTTTCTCTGCACAAATTTAGTGTCAAATGCCACCCATGCACCCCACTGGGGACTCAGCCACCGCAGTGTTATTGATGGGGCAGAATGGAGCTATCCACTCTACATTCGGTCCCCACCTTTACTCTTGGGCTGCCATCGGTGCCAGGCTATTGAGGCTGGGCTTCCAAGACGGGGAAAGCTTCCCCCAACTTGTGCTCTGCTGGCCCTGGAAGCCCAGTGGCACACATTACAAAGGTTGTTCCCACAAGCTCCCCAAAAGCTAAACCAGTGGGTGCCAGGAGATATTTTCTGCCTCCTTTGCAAAGTACACAGACACTTCCTTCAACAATCACATGAATGGCATTGAACTCCCAGCTTCTGCCCTTCATCAGACTATTACAGGATCAATATCTAGTCTTACTGCATGAAACCATCCTATTCCTCCGGCAGGAAATTTAGTACATTTTTATTTTTTTTTTCTTTCTGTTTTTAATCTTCAAGAGAAGCAGAGCGAGCTTAGGAATAATGATTCATTACCTCCCTAAGTGCATGTCCAGGATGTAAAGCCACTCCCCAAGCCCCTAAAAAGCAATTTGGGGTAGGAAAAAAAGGGGAAAATGATGTGGAGAAATGACTACGTTATTATTATGCTGCCTGACTTCCTGATGAAAATAGAAGCCATGCCTAATGTGGTGAAGGCTGCGGGTGAGGAAGACACTCAGGTCCTTTGCATTTGGGAACCTGGATTTAGCAGACTTTGGAGTCATAAGTAAAAGCTATTTCCCAAACACAATTGATGCACATCACAAGCTCCTTGTCCTCCTGAGGTCATTGCGCTCCATGTTTATTGATGAGTGTGCTTCATCCTAATCAGTATTCAAATCAGAGTGTTTGCCTTATTTTAAACCCAATTTTACATGTACTATGGTTTTAGAAGTTGTTTTAAAAATGAAACCTTTACTAACAGCACACACACACAAAAATAACAAGCATGAAGTAACAGAAGGTT
This sequence comes from Marmota monax, assembly GCF_021218885.2. Classification (NCBI taxonomy): domain Eukaryota; kingdom Metazoa; phylum Chordata; class Mammalia; order Rodentia; family Sciuridae; genus Marmota; species Marmota monax. The sequence goes on along the minus strand of NW_026694256.1, from coordinate 1,312,552 downwards.
TTGCAAAGATCATAGGAAAAAAAGGGGGAAATGCCAGTGATTACTCAGGAAAAATAATCTTTGAAAAACATTCTGTGCAGAAACAATTTCTGCTGATGTGCCACATCTTGCAAGTTTTCTATGAGGCATCAGTGTCTCTTTAAAGAAACATTTGTCAGGAAGGGTGAGTTGGAAATGTGTCATCTTAATTATTACATGAGTAACCTTCAGATTCAAAATGATTTTTTGATTCACCCACTGAGTGAAATACTTGAAAGCAAACCAAACTCTTTTTTTTTTAAACATTACTAAGATTTTCTGCTCTTGTGACTTCAAATCCAAATAGCCTAGCAACACTAGGACAAAGATAAGTCTAACAGTTAAGCTCCAGTCTCTGAACCATGAAAAAAAAATCAATAAAAAAATTGTTGCTGGTGTGATGAGAGCAAAGATATGGCTGTCGACTGTGCCAGTGTCACAGCTGGGCAAGTTAAGTCTGTTGTGGGTATCTGTAATCATGGAAGAACTCTAATGCCCTCCAAGGCCTCTCTAAGCTTTGCAATCTCCAGAGAGAGACTATCTGAAGAAATGCTGCCAGCTTCCTCTATTGGTTTCTCTGACTGCAATGACCCCTAAGTCACCAAGTCATTCATTAGCATCCATGCAACAAGAATCGGAAAGCAGTGTGAGCTGACCGCCTACGTTTACACTAGTGCAACTGAATTACATGAATTTCTCTAATGGCAATGTGTTAGTCAGCTTTGCATCCCTGTGACCAAAATACCTGACATGAACAAGTTACAGGAGAAAATTTTTACTTTGGCTCATGGTTTTAGAGATTTAGTTCATGGTGGGCTGAATCCATTGTTATGAGCTCAGGGTGAGGCAGAACATCATGGCAGAAGAGCTTAGTGAAGAAAACCTGCTCTGTCCATGATGGCCAGGAAGCAGAAAGGGGAAGGATATATGGGGAAGATTACCCCTTCTAGGGAACACCCCCAGGAACCCATCTCCCCCAGGCACACCCCACATGCCTACTGTTACCACCCAGTCAGTTCATTCAAACTAGGATGAACTGATGTGTTACAAGTCTCAATCTAATCATTCCACCTCTGAACATTCCTACATTGACACAGGAGCTTTTGACATCTCATCTCCAAATCATAACAGGAGGCTAGGGGATACCAACCATGAAGAAAAATATCTGTCTTTAGGACAAGCCCTAAGCAGTCATGTGGACAGACTCACAGGATGATCACCACTACTATAAGTGGATCCAGTAGGGGAATTTTAAGGATTCTTTGTGGCTATGAGAGTGAGTCAGGGAGTAAGTCTATTATGAACCTGTGTATCAATATGGGAAGGTTGGCCAAGTACGAAGAAAAGAATCCAACTGCAAACTAGATTGTACTATAATGTCCCAGAAAGCAGAAATCAAGTCTCTAACCCAGTGCTTTTCTAAAGCTTCTATAAAACCTCCCAAATGATAGAGAAGAGTGAAAATATGAACCTACTATAGTCCAAGTATGTATGAGAGTACTAGGAAATGTGAAAGAGCCCTAAATTCTATTAGCAAAAATTTCATAATATCTTTGAACTTTCTTGGTTTAGCATAAAAATCACTAGAAATATGTAATATCTCCTGATATGAATTTTACTGGTTATAATATAAACTAATTTGAAAATTGTTTTTCACAGAATAAAACTGCATGTTTATCCCATGTTCACTGATGTCCCATCTGCCAATCAGAAAAGTAGGATTTAAGCTATTTGAACTCAGACTTTTAAATTCTGCAGAACTAGAATCTCCAGAGAAGGGGTCTGGGAATCTATATCTTTTTAACAAGAATTCCAAGTGACATTTAGGATCATGAAATTTGGGGAAATTATTAGAACATGGAAGTTGTTGGTACTTACAAATACACTGGTCAAATAGAAGTACTTCAAAACTATTATTTTTCTTCCATTTTGGAAAACTCATAAACTACCATAGCATTGAAAGGAACTTTAAATGCTACCTGGAATTTAAGGTGAGCTATAGTGAGCTAAAACTGACTCATTTTGGCTCATGAGAGTTGTTAATTATTCAGGAATTTGGGAATTTTGTAAGCTGATCATTAAACACCGCCATTATTTAAAATCTTACACAAACTTATAAGCAAATAGATAATATAAATAACAAATATAATAAATACTTGAATGTCATAGGCTTCTAATTATTTTAGAACATGTTGTGTTATGTGTTCTTGAAGTTATTAACATCTACTGTAACTATGGTGGAAATGCTACTGCTGTACATCTCATTCCAGTTCTGTGTTCAGTGATATGGCATTGACGTCTTGAAATCAGTCATGGTAAGAGCACTTATACCCCCAAATCAGCAAATGATATGAACTTTGACTTATTCCTTCTTGACCACCTACACTAGCATTGGCAAATATTTTCTGTAAAGGGCCATATGACAAATATTTTAGACATTGCAGATCATGGGATCTCTATCACAACTATGAAATTCTGTATATTTATCTATTTGGTTTCTACATAAAAATGCAATAAACTGGGTATTTCAAACAACAGAAACTTATTTTCTTACAGTTCTTGGGTTTGGAAAGTCCAAAACAAAGGTCCAGCAGGGTTCAATTTCCAATGAGGGCTCTCTTCATGGCTTGCAGATGGTCACCTTCTTATCATGCCCTCAAGTGACAGACAAGAGAGAGAGGATGAGAGCAAGACAGTATGAGAGAAAGAGACAGAGTACGCACTCACAAGTTCTGAGGTGTCTCTTAGAAGCACTAATCCTATCTTGTGAGAACCTCACCTATAAAACCTCATGTAATCTTACCTCCTTATAGGTTTTATTTCTAAATACAGGCATATTGGGGTTGGGACTTCAACATATGGATTTCAATGGTACACAATTCAAACCATAGAAGATAGTGATAAAGAAAATGTTATTAAAACAGATTAAACTTAAAAGTGTATCATGTTCATACCCATTTTGAAACAAAATATTTGTCCTGAATTTGAAAGCTATCATGCCACTCAGGAAAGAACTCATTCTATCTGTGAAGGACAAAGGAAGTTCCAAAATCTATCTGCATCTTGGTCATTAACATAAATGAACATTGAGCCAACATAGTTGAAGAATCCTCATTCATCTGTTGCAATAACAGATTGGTATAGATACAAAGGTTTGAAAAAAACCTGTAAAAGCATTTCATGAGAACCAGCTGATTATATGAAATTTCCAATGAAGAGCATTGTGTTTTGTATTATTATTTGTAAATTTTGTGTTGTTTTGCACTTTGCAAGGTAAAATATAATGTGTGTGTATGTGTGTGTGTGTGTGTGCACATGCGCATGTGTAGTAGTTGTTTGAATACTTATCAGCACACCCCTTTCACAACTCCCTTATTTTATAAATAAGTACAATGTATCCAAGAGATGCACTGTTGGCCCCCTTGGGTAAATGCCTTTTCTTTTTTCCTGCATAATATTTCTTCCCAGTTCTATGGGAAAATAAGGGAAGGCACCCTTATTTTCCTTTGGATTTTGAGGTACACAATTCAATCCATAGCAGAAAGTGATAAAGAAAAGATTATTAAACAGGTTAAACTTTAAAATGTGTCATGTCTAATTTTCTTTTGGGGACCATCTTATCTTGGTAAACAACTATGGCTTATACTTATTTCTTTGATTTTGAAACCATCATCATGACTAAGAAGCAAGAATACCAATATCATGTGTTATTCCTTTTCAAGGAAATTTGGGTTCACAACAAACTAGGAAGGGACTTGCTCAAGTCTACATGGGAAAGGAGTGGTGGGGCTGAGTCTTGAAACCAGCTGTTCTGACCCTTTCTGTCTTGTGTGCTTCTGCTGCCAGGTCCTCACAACTCTTGTATGTCACATCTAATTGTCCTGCCCGAAGTGGACAGACTTCTCTGTGCTCTCTGCATCTACACAATGTACTTCTCTTGCTCTTACCCCACTCCCAGTCTTACCTTGACCTTTCCAGTCCTCACTTTCATCCCTTTCCCCCAACTCCTGGATCCACATGGAGACAATGTGGCAATGCCAAGAAACCAGGCTGCTAGGTCATCTTTAGCAAGACCAGAGCTATGAGACCTTTACAGCAGCATTCTATGCCTTCCCAGCTCCACAGCACTATCAAGCATATGATGGATGGAAGGAACCAGATCAAAAATAAACATTTTCTGATTACAGATGTTGCCCTAATTTTCATGACTCTTCATACCCAAAACATGTAAGAAATTTCATTCAAATGGGAGACTTTATTTGCAAAAGCTGTCTTTGTGCAAATGGCTCATTAAGGGACAAAGTAAATGAGAGCCCCACTAGACAGTGACTGTGCATGCGTTAAGAAAGCAGGGGAGGCCAAAATGTCTTCCAGATGCCACACATTCACTTCCCCTGGGCTGAAAAAATTCACAGCTTGCCTAGATTTCCCTATTGCTGTAATTTGTGAATTTACTCATTCAACTACCATACATTCACTCAAAAAATAATTGTTTAATACACAGTTCTCTTAATGACTGTTCTCTTAGCATGGTTTTAATAATTTTAAATCATCTTAAATTATGATTGAAATTTATTGTGATACTATTGATATTTCACACTTATATCATTTATTTCCAGGAAAGAAAATTGGTGAGTTGACATCTTGAGAGAAGATAGGAAAGGAACAACGGATGAGGGCAAGAAGGCAGAAAGCCAGTGAAGAAATGAGAAAGAAAATCGATATTTATTTAGCTACCATGTCCTGAGAATTGTAGAAGACAGTGACATGGGTTCATGTCCTTGCTTTGCAGCCTAATAGCCAGATGGACTTAAGATTGGCTCAGATCCAATAATGAACATGCCTACTTTTCCAAAATGCAGTAAAGTTTATATGAGACAATACACAGAAAAAGTAAAACAGTGACAGTAAACAAATGTTAATTGTGGTTTTATATCTGTAGTTACTTTCTCTCACATTAGCTTGAAATTTATTCACATTAGCTTGAAATTGAAGAGCAGAAATCATTGCTTTGATCTCTTTTGCATACATAGGACATTTGAATGTGGTTGACTGATTGATTTGACTCATGAAAAGAGGCCTTCAGACCAAGCTCAATCTGAGGAAAAAGATAAAATAAGCTAAAGAGCCAGTGCTGGCTTTGCATAAAGACAAATATTGTTATGCTTTCTAGAAGGACCAGAGACCCTAGCAAGCGTGAATAATTGCCTCTCTTTCCTGGTTCCTACCTTAAAAAGAAAAAGTGTTACGTTTTTACCTACTCAAGTTCAATCCCTGATTCCTTTAAAGTGAAAATATCATTGGGAGGGCATCTTACCAAATATATTTTCAATTATTTGCAAGTCAGACCTATAAAGGATCAGAGGATAATGTTGGTGGATATGGGAAGCAAGGACATTTGCTGCTACAGGACAGAAAGAAGAAAATGCTCACCAGGAAGACTGGTAACCAAAAATGATAGGTACCTAGTTTACAGCCTTGCTTGCAGCTAGTTCCTATCCCTATTCTCCCTGAATTTTAGCGATACTTTCTAGTTTGTGAGTTTGAATACTTGTGGAAATTTCTCGAATGGAGTCATCCTTATCATTAGTGTAAGATATAACTGCAATTGAAGTTTCTGAATAAAAATGAATATTTGTAGTTCCCCCAGTCAGGAGACACCTATTTTCTAAAGAATTTTATGCAATGTCAGTTGAAGTGAGAAAAACATGTGAGGTCTTCAATAAATGTGAGGTTATAAGTTAAAAACGTCCGACTTGTCATTGTTAAAAGGTTTTTGCTAAGTTGAATGCACATTTTACAACTCTTTTCTGCCCAAACTACTAACGTTGAAAGTTGAAACTTTTGTTTCTCTTGAGTATATTCATTTGTTACTATATTAATATATTAGTTCTATAATTGGATAATACATTGTATATTAGATAAAAATTGACATGATATGAATTAATTATTAATATTGCATATTAATTATTATTCATGATTAGAAAGAACAGTCTGACAGAGTAAAGTAATTAAGACTCTGGAGTCAGAAAGACACATTTCAAACCCTAACTTTGTTTGTATTTGCATTTAGCATCAAATAAATTTCATAAACCTTCTATGCCTCGGTTTCTTCATTTATAAAATGGACACAATAACAGACTTATTAGTAAGTTTACATGAAAAGGTTCATACAACACATCATATTGTGCTGAAACATAGCTATATTTCAACAAACTTTACCTAAAGATATTATTATCTTATTATCATTGAAAGAATTGAAGACAGGTGAATTTCTGGTAGAATGCCTCATGAAATGGAAACAAAAATATCTTCCAAAATAGCCACTGAACTCCTGCAATCATGTGAACAGAAGAGGAAAAAAAATATCTCTACCATATATTGAAATCCAAAAACCATATTTCAAATTGACAAGCTCAATCATGCACTCCTCCAACTATTCAGGATGGAACAAAAGGCAAATGTTAAACACAAGTTTAAAATAGGAGACACGCCAACTACAACATTTTGCTCTTTTAAAACTGTAAAAAAGTTTCATGTGTTGATAATTGTAGTAATCTCATGGATCTAATTGTCTCAGATCTGAATATCTGAAAATTAGCTAATATGTCTTCCAAGTCTATTGGAAGTAACAAACACAGTTATGATATGCTCAAATGACCATTAAAAACTCTGAGAATTCCTGGTGGTGCTTGCTTTGATGAATCAGATCCTTTTTTAAGAAGAGTCTACATAGTTTCATAACTATGTAGTTATGTACCTCAGACTAGTTTAAGAGCACTAATGTTGAAGACAACACACAATGGTCAAAATAGTTTTAAAGAGCAAGTTATCTAGGAACTTGTTAGATAGCTAGCAAGTTTTCTAAGAATAAAAGTAGTTTACTAGTAATATGGACATACAAGGCACTCCAGAGATTCTCGGAGGAAAGTTCTCACTCTAAACCTAAAAACAAAGAAATTCAGTGGGGGTACAACCCTTATTTGATAATAAACCCCAAAATGGACCCTTTTCAACTAATGCTCATAGGCTATTCTAGCCAATAGATTACTTGAGGGCTGACATAACAATGTATAATGAGATACAGAGAAAGGCCAATGTTATTTCCTGTCCCTTTCCTCGAGTCTTGCCTTACTGTCCATCTAACATGAAAATCTGAGCTTATCACCCTCGGGTTAAGTGCTCCAATGGCTCTGAGAGCCTTTGGAATGAAGAGAAAACTGCTAGCATGACACCCAAGGTCATCACCACCCGTATCCCATCTCCCACTCCTCCTACACAATTTGTCTGGCAAGCAATACTCATGTCTCTAATACCCAGAATATGCCCTGTCGACTCACACCTCTCCTCTATGTCTTGGCACATATAATTTTCTGTCTGAGATGTCTGTATAAAAACTCCTACTCACTCCTTCAAATTTCAACTCGAATGTTACCTCTTTCTTGCCTGCTCTTTTCTCTTTGCTCTTATTTTACTTTGAATGTATCCATGAGGGGTACATATCTAATTGTTTTATCAAATGGCTTGTTTGCCAGACTGTAGCACTACTATGTTGTCAGGTCTTCAACCTTAATATTAAGGAGTATGTGTGTTTCCCTGTATGCAGTGCCTGGCCTAAAGGAACTCAAAGAAGGAAAGATGGAGTGAAAGAAGAAAGATAGGCAGGGGAAAAGGGAATGAAGGAAGGAAGAGGAAGTTTAATTCTAAGCTTGCAAAATTAACAGGTTTGTTTAATGAAGGCAGTTTCTTGGAATAAGAAAATGAATGAACAAATAGGTGCATAGATGAATAGATGTATGAATGTATAGAGAGATAGATAATAAGCATATTAAAAAGTGCTGACACAATCTTGATTATCAGTATCTCCAGGGCTAAATGTCAATTTATTGACCTTCCAGGATTTATCAGTAAAAACCTCTAAAACATCATTTATTGATCTTTTCTGGCAGAGGAAGAGGACATTAAAAAAAAAAAAAAACAGAAAGAGTAACTCCAAAATGCTTTAGAATAGCGATAAAATTGATCATCATCATCTTAGGTTGAATCTAAGTGAATAAAATTTAATAACACATAATTTGATAATGTCATTATCTTTCTTTGATTGAAATATACTATTTATTCTGTATACCTATACTTTTATATTCTTAGGGACAGAATTAGGAACAGATGTGATGGCTACATCTCACATAAGCATAGAAAGTCTATAGAGCACCGTTCTGTGCTGAGAGACTAGCCTGGCTTTGTGGAGGGAGGTCGTCTGTCAGTAGAAAAATGACTATGCCTTTGTTTTCTATTTCACAAAATTTCTCCTACTGTTACCATCTGACTTGGCTGGCTAGTTAAAGCATGTTATATTTCTTAATAGTACTCTTTCCTAAAATTTTGTTTACTGTAAAAAAAAATGATACTAAACATCTTACCAACCTTGAATTCTGAATTAAAGTCATTAATCTGAACATTATTAAACTTTAGCTGTTTTACAGATATATGGTAAGATACTATCATAAAGATTTGGTAAGTAAATATCATAAATATTTAAGCTATGTCTCTGAAGTCTTAAATATTTGGTCCAAGTCTATAAACATGGTACCTAGCCTTAAGAAGTTTACAATCCAGGAGGAGTGATAAGGTGCATACATAAATCACAGTAATATAAGAAAAAGGTGTGATCCATTTTATAATAGAGACATAAATAAATATGGTATAGGATCACAAAAGAGAAAGTGATCAATTTTACCTGAAAAGATGATAATTATAAATAAAAATTTATGTAGAAGTAGACTGTGATGCATTCCTTAAACTTTCATGACTTAATTTAGATGTCAAAACAAGCAGCTCCATGTCTAGGGTTCAATGGAGATATTTCCTCCATAAATTTGGTTTGGGTGGAAGGGGCATTGTGGGTGGCTAAAATGGATGCAGATGACTTCATACATCATTCTGCCTTTCCCTTCTGGGAAAAACTTAGATATGCATGGGACCTTGGCTTTTATAACTAGAAGAGAAGAGGAATGCGTATGCCTTAGGGCAGGGGGCAAAGGAGAGTATAAATCAGTTATTTACAGGCTGCCTGGCCTGAGAACTGATTTCAAAACTATATTTAGTAAAAAGAAAATCAGACTCTCAGAACTGCTTTTCCTAACACACTTCCTGTAATTCTGGGCAAGCAGAAATTGTGAAAACCCAACAGAATCTTTCAAGAATTAGTATGGGCACAAGCACAGATGTTTTAGCTCTGAGGTTAAGAAAGTAAAAAAGATGCCTGCAATTTGTAAGAAAGCCGTTCCACATTCTCTACCTAGAACACAGAAGTTAGTGGGCCTTAGTCTTGTTCAGAAGGTTAGAAGCTATCAATATACGATAAATGTGGAGAGTGGTGTTTTCAAGAGGGGAGGGAAATAGAAGCAATCCTTCACCCCCATGGATGCAATGAAGGGAGAGAGGACTGGGCTGGATGGTACACTGGGGCTTTGGCTAATTGAATGGTGGCAGTGCCATCAGGAACCCTACTCTGGGGAATGCTGGCAAAGTACTGAAATAATCTTTGGAGATTGCTTGTTCCAATATGCAGGCCAAGCACTCAAGCCTTATTTTGCAAGTATATGTTGAAAAGGTATGGAATGTCAGCCAGACCCTAGACTGAGACTGAACTGGTTCAAATCTCATTTCTTGCACCAGTTAGTTGAAACCTTTTGGTGTCAGCTAATTAAAATTTCCTGAGTCTCCATTTCCTCACCTATAAAATGAAGATAGAAATAACCATCTTGGAAGACTTTTGCTAAAATTAAATGAGGCATAGTTAGATATACATGGATATTCCTATTGGATAAAAGGATCCATTGAAGAATGGCTAATTTCAAGGTTGGCATTATTGTTTTACGAAGATGGCTAATTGCCATTAGTAATAAAATAATTGCATTTCATTTGCTCATGCTGACATTTCTAACTCAAAGAGCACAGATTTTTAGAGCTGAGTGTTAACCTTTCAATTACTTCATTTAAACTTTGATTTTATAAATTAAGAAAACATGGCCCAGAACAGTTCAAAGTTCCCCAAAATGATATAAGTAATTGGTGGTAGACCCCAGAGAAAGAAGTCAAGGAGTCTATTGTTCTTAGTTCTATTCCCAGTTTTGTGCCTCTTATCCTAAAGATAAATCAGCTATAAATGTAGCTTTCACACTTCAAAATCATGAATTTTTGTGAACAAAATAAATCCAAGACCCCATGTGGCTCAAGCTCAACTCAAAATCACATTCAAAGCAGCTCATCCCAGCAACTAAAAGTAATTCAAAAAGAACTGTGGTCTTTACTTGCATATCAAATAAGATTTAAGTGACTTAATTTATAACACACAGCAAAATTACAAAAATCTTTTTGTGCTCCTCTTCCATTCCTTTGCACTGCAACTATTATCGTCTCATTCACCAAACCAGAAACAAATGTTATTACCAAAATTCTCCAGCACTCTGGCCTTCTGTTTTACCTCTCCCTTTCACTTCTTCCCTTGGTCTATTTCATTAAACATCATCTCCAGAACAGGAAGAGACAGGAAGTTTTCTGCTTCCACCCACTTCCTGCCTCTCAGCTGCTGCAGGTGCCTAGGGGTGGCTAGGGGTGGTTGGGGTGCCCTTGACTTGGTGCTTTCACTTCTCCAGAGCATCACTCCTTTCTCATGAGACATTCTTATGAGGATTTTCTGGTGAATTCTTCACCTCATTATAATTTTAAATTTTAACTGTTACATAAAACTAAAAGTTTCACCTTATGTTGCTAAAAAGGAATATCACTTCAAATTTAGCAACTAGAAAACTAAACATTTTGTGCTGTCTTCAAGATTCACAATAGAGTGCCAGTACCCATATACCATTCATGAAAGAAAATCTCTGAAAGGGTAGTCATCTTCATTTGAATCTACTTCTTTGGATGGACTCTACAAGCATTAGTGAGGGAGGAAGGCGGCCACTTAAGCAAATCAATCACATTGAAAATCAGTGAGTTTAGTTAGCAATGCTTAGCTGTGTCATCCTAACATCTCGTGTTCTTCTGTTATTTAGGTTACTTTAAAAAGAATGCTTACAAACCTTGTGTTCTATCAGTACAAGAAAAAGTAATACTAATACACAATCATTATAGCAATTATAAGAAATCAAATATTATAATCAGATACAAGTAAAATTATCTGAGGAAGATTTTCCTCTTCTATTCCAAATCTAACATAAACTTATTCCATTGTCAGGCAGCCAGAGGATAAGACACAGAAAAGCGGCTGAAGGATTTAGCTAGCCTTTTTGGAGGTGGTTGTTTCATTTTTATATATAAATATTCACACTTTTTACTGTGTCTATAATTTTAGTTTCTGGAAAGAGTTTTATCTTCCATTTTCACTCTTACTTTAGGCCAAAACTCATTGTTAAAAAACCTCATCCAGGTCTGTGCAACTATTATACACAATATCTAGCCCTCTTTTATACCAACAACATTTCCAAAGCCCTGTTTTACATTTATTGAAAGATGAGAAATATTACACAGGAAACTTAATAAGAAGATTAATAAAATATCTGCCTTATAACTTTTACAAACAACAGAATGCAGTGCTTCTCCTTAGGAACATTTAAACACAGTCAGCTTTTCAAGTAGATAAAAGCACTGCCCATGAATTTTGAATGAAATTACAATGCCCTGTCTTATGGACATTAACTTTCCAACAAGCCTAATAAAAATTACAACAACTCTTTGGAAGAGTGGTGGTTTGAAAATTTGCATTTTCTACAAATATTTTCCTCCATTTAAAATATTTACATTTGCATTTATACTAGGCAAATGTCTTGAATTACTTAAGAAACCCATGTTAGTTATTAGCAATGTTCTTTCTACCATATAAACAACCATCCCAATTAATGATGATCATGACATTATTAAGTACCCTATATACATAATTGCTAATACCCTAAATTCTAACTTGGATGAAAAAAAATACCCTTTACATATGTTATAACCTCTAAAAGGAGAAGGAACAATAGTCAAAGTAAGAAGAGGAGAAAAAATATGAGAGGAAAAGAGTAGTAGAGAATGAAATGAAGCTTGTCCTCCTGACCCACTAATGGATTCTCAAGAAAGACTTTGAGGAGATTAATTCGAAAGGAAAATGAAGTAGAGCCCTGAGCTGTTAACTTGTTGAACACACCCATTGTAGAGTAATGGGAGCTATTTTCTCAGTAAATGTGTTGCCAAAAGTCAAGAGTACTAATATGTATTCAACCATTCCCCGTGAACAATTTATAATTGTTGGAGAATAGACTCCTTCCTCCTCCACAGCCTCTTCATTTACCCCCTCATTCTTCTCCATTGTTCTGCTTCTTTGTGAATGCCGCTCACTGAAGCTTGAAGACAAAAATGTTCTAATCAGGGTAGTGATGGGATTATGAAGCCGAAGCAAAAGGCTAACAAAGTAAAAACTCTATGTCATCTGTCATGGGGCATCTTCAACACCATTCTCAACCATGGTGGGAGATAATAATACCAATAAATAATACCAATCGGTATTATTTTCTTGAGAATCACTAATTTACTGAAACACACTGATATAGGAACTAAATGCTTCTGAGTTCTGGAGTTTTTATTTTGGTGTTTTCTTTTTTATCTTGCCCAAACATTAACTTTTAGTAAGGAGGAAATGGATGAATAAACAATCTATAATAAATCTAGATCCATTTTGCATCCAAGAATACCAAACCACTTCTAATAAAAGCATGATTACATTTACTAAATCAAAGATAAAATGATAATGAAGTAATGAAAGTGGAATTGGCAATAATGTTTGCAATAATAGTAGGATAAAAATTGGTAAATTCTCTAACAGAGCATTAACAATAAAATGAGGTTTATTGTGCTCTGACCAAGGGTAATAGTAAAAGAACTTGTTATCACAGTGATCCTCCTGCCCATACAATTATAAAATGTATAGAAAGCATAAATGCTACCATGTAAAGTCACAGAAAAACAACCGACAGTAGATTAACACCGAAACTGATTCAATTCTTGAGACAAAGGAACAGAGTAGATGAGGCCATATTTGTTCAGCTTTACCCTGAGGCTATTCCTCAGCCCAGGACAGAAGCAAAGATCAGTGAGAAGCTGCACTCTTGTTGTGCCAGGAAGTAACAAACACATATAGGGGAGAGACTGAGGATAGGAAGTACTAAACTCTGTGTAGAAACTCCTCTCAAATCCTTGGTTGACTCTAAATCAGCACACAGTGGAACCAGACTCCAAAGAGTCCAGGGGGGGTTATCAATAGCTAAGAGCCTAAGTAAAAATGTCTCAGTTTTAACACACAGTATGGAGGGTTGGGTAGGGAAAAAAATGGAAGTATTTTGGATTAGAAAAAGGGGAATGAAGAGAAGGGATGGTGGGATGGGAACAGGAAAGACAGTAGAATGAATCAGACATTACTTCTTATATTCACATATGAATACACGACTAGGGTAACTCCACATCACATACAACCACAAAAATGGGAAGTTATACTCCATTTATGTATAATATGTCAAAATACATCCTACTGGCATATAAAACTAAAAAGAACAAATACATTTTTAAAAAATATCTGCAATTTCCCATAATAAGAGGGACAGAAACTCTTTGAAGTTCATTTCTTGCCAACTTAGAGTAACTTTTCATTGGGGAGAGAAAATGAACCATGTCTTAAGAGTCAAGGGCAAATCAATTGGATATATCTAATAAAGCATAAAACCAAGACTCCACCATCCTAAAGTAATCTCAGTATTTGACTCCTGTTAAAACAAAATTCAACCCTAGTAAGGCAAATATAATGGTATCAGAGTCTTCACAATATATAATTTCACAGAATGAAGAAATTAGTGAAACTAAAGACCAAAACAATAAAATAGAAAATGGAAAAAAAAAAAAACAGAATTCAAGAGAGTCAGAATTAGTCTTTTTTTAAAAAAAAGTCTAATAAAATTATGCTATTAATTAATGGGATTCATAACCTGTAGCTAATCTTCTAAAGCAAAAGAAGGCAAACACAAGTTACCAATGTCAAGAATAAAAGATCATAGGGAGAGACTGGTCAACAAGTACCAAGTTTCAGCCAGATCAGAAGAAGGCTTTTGTTGTTCTTCTGCACAGTAATTTTCCTTCAGTTGACAACATTGTATCAAATGCATCAAAATAGAAGAGAGGATGTTCACAAAAAAATGGTAAGCATATGAGTTAGTGAATGTGCTAAGTACCTCGACTAGATTTTTACACCAGGTGTACCGACATCAAAACACCACACTCCACCACGTAAATATGTACACTTATTATGTGCCAATTAAAGGCAATATAAAACAAAAGAATGAAAGAGAAGACATCACTGGAGATACAAAAATGTCATATGAAAGAATTATAAAAAATTAAGCACAACAACTTAGTTACATCAACAAACGTCCTGGAGGAGCTGGGGTTGTGGCTCAGCGGTAAAGCCCTCGCCTAGCACGTGCAAGGCTCTGGGTTTGATCCTCAGCACCACATAAAAATAAGTAAATAAAATAAAAGTATTGTGTCTAACTACAACTAAAAATAAATATTTTTTAAAATCTCCTGAAAAACTTAAATTACCAAAACAAGAATAAATAATAAACCTAAATATTTTTATCTGAACTAAGGCAACCATATTCATAATAAAAAATCTTCATATAAATAAATTCCATGCCAGTCAAAATTCTTGGTGCATTATATTAAATGTTTAAGGAACAAACAATAATAACCTTATATTATTTCAGAAAACAGAAGTAGAAGGAAGTCTTACCAAATCATTTTGTGAAACTATAACAATACTAACACAAAAATGGAAAGAAAAAAAAATACCAAAAAATGTGTGAAGTTCAAGTTGAGGATTTGGGGTTTTATTATGTCTGTCTGTTTTGTAGACATCCAGTTACTGCAGCAACATTTGTTGAAAAGTCTGTCTTCCCTCCATTGAATGTCTTTTGCACCCTCATCAAAAAAAATAAGCTGCACATTCATGTGGATCTATTTCTGAATTCTCCATTCTGTTCCTCTCATCTATACCTCGAATCCTCTACCAAAATCATGTGATCCTGACTTTAGTTGTGCTATAAAGTAGACCTTCATATTGGGTAGAATACCTTACCTTACTTTATTCTTCTATTTCAAGATTGGTTTAGCTATAATGGAAACTTTGTCCTTTCATGATAACTTTTAGAAAAAGCTCATCTATGTCTACAAACAATTCACTTGGATTTTGATAGGAATCTCCTTAATCTGGAGAAGCTCGGCATCTTTACTATGTTGAATCTTACAATCTGTGAACATCATATAGGATCATGAACATGATTAATAATAATTAATAATCTCTATGTTATTTAGGTCTTCTCTGATTTCTTTCATCATCTTTTTGTAATTTTCACATACAAATTGGAATGTTTACAATACAATATAAATTGAAAATGTTTTGTTAAGTTTGGACCTACTATTTTACATTCTTTGGAGTGACTGTAAATCACAATTTATTTTTAAATTTTGGTTTTCACATAACCATTATTAGCATGTATAAATGCAATTGATTCCTTATATCCTGTGAACTTGCCAATCTAAAATATTAATTATGGAAGAGGTTACATTTATTTGTTAGGATTATCTATCTACAGGATGATCATGTTTTCTGAAAATATTTTTTTTTCTTTTCCCATCTTTGGGCCCTTTGTTTCTTATTTCCTTGCTGCAGGGGCTAGAATTGCCTGGGCTATGTCATATAGAAGGAGTGAACGTAGACATATAGTCTCCAACATTTTTTGGAAGCATTCATTCATTTCTACCATTAAGTATTATACTAGCAACAGCTTTTTGGAGATACCATTTACCAGTGTAAGGGAGTTCCTGTCTATACTTTGTTTTCTTAAAATATTTATCATAAATATTTATTTGAAATGTTAAAGACTTTTTCTAACTGAATTGGTATATTCATATGCTTGCCCCTGGAAACTACCATTCTGCATTCATATAGGGGGACTCATACACTGTTTGTTGTTCTATGACTGGCTTATTTCACCTCAAAATTCCTACAATTTGTGCCAGATTTGCAAAATTCCCATCTTTCTAAACACTGAATAATATTTTAATGTATATAGGTCATATTTTCTTTATCCATTAATCTGTCAACGAACATGCAGGTTGTTTTGACATGTTGGCTGTGGTTAATAATGCTGCTATGAACATGGAAAGGCTAATACCTCTTTGAGAACATCATTTAAGAACATCATTTCACATCTTTTCAAAAAATATCTAGAAATAAGATTGTGGGAACATGGTAGTTCTATTATATAAATGTATTATATTGGTTTTGTAATGATTTGGTGGCTGTGCTTTTGTTGCCACATCCACTTGGTAAATCATTACCAAGATCAATATAATGCATTTTTGTTTTCTTCTTCCAGTTTTCTAGTTTTAGGGCTTACTTTTAAGATTTTATTTTGAGTTGATTTTGTGTATGGTGTAAAGTAAGTAAGTGTTCAGTTTCATTCTTTTGCAGCTTTCCCAAAACACTTTTTAGAGCTTTTTAAACAGACTGTTCATTCCCCATGGTATATTCTTATCATTCTTGTAAAACACTCATTGGTCCTAGATGCGTTTACTTATTTATGGGCCTCTCTTCTGTTCCCTCAGCCTGAAAGTCTGCCTTCATGCATTATTATATGTTTAATTGCTGTAGCTTTCTAATACAGTTTTAAATAAGAATGTGGGATTTTTTTTCCTTTCTCAGGAACAATATTTTCATCAACTTCCCCTCACTACAACAGAATAGCTGAGGCAATTAACCTATAAATAGAAAAAGATTACTTTGGTTTTGAAGCTTTCAGTCCAGATTCAAGAGTTCCCATCTTTGGGCCTTTGATAAGGGCAGTACATCATGGCAGAGGCACATGGCAGAGAAAAACCACTTACATCTCATGAGCCAAAATGCAGAGAGGACAAGGAAACTGGAGTGCCACAAACCCTGTCAAGGGAATTGCCACCATGTACTTAAGGACCTCTCGCTGGCCCCATGTCCTAAATGTTGCACCACCTCCCAATAGTACCACCCTGTGGCCCTTTCAGGGACATTTAACATAGCAAGTGATTTGGCTATGAATGGTCTTGTAGTTCCATACGAAGTTTAGATGTCGTTTCTGTTTCTGTAAAACATGCATTGTTGAGAATTTTTATCATGAAAGGATGTTGAGTTTTATAAAAGGCTTCCTCTCTATCTCTTGAGACAATTAGGGATTTTATCCTTTAATACAGTGTATCATATTAATTAATTTTCATGTGTTGGATAAACTCTGCATCCCAAAGATAAATCCCACTTAGTTATGGTGTATGAATCCTTTAATGTGCTGTTGAATTTGATTTGCTAATATTCTCTTTTGTACATGTATATTCATCGAGGATACTGGTCTGTATGGTGAGCCCTGCATTCACATATTCTGCATCCATGAATTCAAGCAATCATGTATCAAATATATTTAAAAAATAAATTCCAGAAAGTTCCAAAAAGCAAAACTGTAATTTGTGTGTGCCAAGAACTATGCTGGATTCACATGAATGAACTGATGTGTAAGCATATCCTGCTATAGCCCTATAGCGAGGTCTCAGCCTGGCTCCAGCACTTTTTTAGTGTTGTTCACCCCACATATAATTTATGTTCTGTGTAATTAGGTCTATGATCATTGCCTCTGAACTGAACATACACATGGTTTGTTTGGGGGTTTTTGTCTTATCATGTGTCCTAAGAAAATCAACTATTCACTTATGAATACATTGGATGAAGTATTATAAATAATCTGGAGATGATTTAAAGGGATATGATAGACTGTATGTAGGTTATACACAAATACTGCATTTCACATAACATGCTTCAGCACTGGCAGATACTGGTATCCATAGGGGTCCTTGAGTCAATTCACCATGGACACCAGGAGACAACTGTAGTTTTCTTTTGGTGTCTGTCTCATTTTGGCATCAGCATAATGGCCTTATAAAAGGAGATTGGAAAGGTTCTCTAAGTTTTTGGAAGAGTTTGAGAAGGATTGGCATTAACTCTTTAAATGTTGAATAGAACACTAGTAAGTCATCTTGGTTTAAAGGTTTTATTTGCTGTGAGATTTTTGATTAACTAGTCCATCTCCATATTAGTTATATATCTGTTCAAACTGTTTCTTCATGGTTCAATCTTAATAGGTTGTACATTTCTAGGAATTTATCCATTTCTTCTAGTCATGAGTGTATTATGATCCTTTTTATTTACATGGTATGAGTTTTAAAGTATCCCATCTCATTTCTGATTTTATTTGAGTCTTCAGATTTTTTTTAAGTTAGTCTAGCTAAAGGTTTACCGGTTTTGTTTATCTTTTCAAATACAGGTCAGTTTAATTTGATTTTTTAAAATTTCTATTATTTCATTTATTACTGCTCTAATTTTTGTAACTTCTCTTATGTTAACTTTCAGCTTAGATTTTCTGTTTAGAGCTCCTAGAGGTATAAGGTTAGGTTGTCAGAGATCTTTATTTTCTAAAGGAGGCTGCTAGCATAATAAACTCTCTTAGTACATCTTTTTCTTATTTTCATATTCTATGGTGTTGTTGTTTAGCATCCTCCCTTTTCAATTTGAAGAACTTCCTTTGGTTTTCTTGTAAGCAGGCCTAGAGGTGATGAACTCTCAGCATTTGTTTATCTGGACAAATTTTTGTTTCTGCTTCGTTTTTTTGAAGGACAGTTTTACTATGTGTGCTGTTCTTGATTGGCAGGGCTTTTTTTTTTAATTATTTTTAGTACTTTAAACATATCGTTCCATTTCCTCTGGTCTGTGAATTTCCTGCTGGAAAATTCACCAGTAGTTTTATAGGGGCTCCCTTTTACCTAATAAATCATTTTTCTCTTGCTGCTTCCAAAATTCTCTATTATTTTTTTAAATGTTCTTTGACAATGATGGTTTTATTATAATGTATCTTGATGTATAATTCTTTAGATTTATCTTATCTAGTGTTTTTTGGACTTCTTTAATCTGGATGTCCACTTCCTTCTCCAGATTTGGGAACTTTTCAGACACTGTTTCTTTGAATGTGCTTTCCTGTCCTTTCTCTCTTGTCCCTCTGTGATTCCCTTGGTGTACATCTCAGTCCATTTAATGGTGTCCCATAAGTCCCTGGGGTTTTCTTTACTATTTTTTCTTTTTGTCCCCCCCACTTTTACTCCTTTGGCTGAATTATTTACATCAACCTGTCTTTGAATTCACTGATCCTTTTTCCTGTTTGATTTAGGCTGCCATTGAACCCTCTTAGTGAATTTTTCAGTGTTTGTTTTCTGTTCTTCAGCTGCATGATTTATGTTTGGTACATTTTAATATTGTCTATCTTTGCTGAAACTCACTTTGTTCGTGAATTTGTTTTCCTGACTTTGGCTAGCATATTTATGGTAGTTAGTTTGAATTATCGGTCAAGTAAATCATGTTACTCTGTTTCATTAGGGTTGGTTTCTGGAGATGATTCTTGTTCCTTTGGTACATCTTTTCCTGATACTTTTATTTTCCTCAACTCTCTATGTTGGTGTCTGTGCATTAGACAAAGATGACACATCTAGTCATCACAGAGACCTCATGAAACTAAGACCTTTACCTTTAAAATCAACCAGAGATTTTGAGAGCCTCTAAAACATCCATGATAGTCCAATCCATTTTCTTTATACTTTAGACATCTAGATATGTTGGATCTTCTCATTACACCAAGACAGGTAAGACTGAAGCTAGTTCCTTGTGCATGTGCATCCCTCAGAAAATTAGGTCATTGGAAGCTCCCTTCAAGTCTTTTCTTCCCGACAGCTGGAGGCGAGTATCCATTTCCTATGTATTAGGGAAGTCTCTGATAACTGCCAGACCAACTCTCCATCTCTGTTCCAACTTACCCCCAGGTAGCTAGATTACAGCAAATCCCTTGAACACTCTGAAAAAAAGCAAATCAGATATCAGTCATTTGAAAGCCCCTGGAAAAGTAGTGCATTGGATGCTGGGACCCATTCTTTCCCTTTCTAGGGAAAAGCAGATAGCTGTGGTTTTCATCTGCTTGCTCAGGCTCATCTGGGGGAAGGAGCTGTGTAAGGCATTTACCAGCCCACTCTTCCATCTCTGTTTTCCTTCAGGCAGCTAGACTATGTCACACCCCTCACAGATCCAAGACTAGCAAGACATATGCCAGTTCTCAAGCAGCCCAAAGAAGTTAGGGAATTGTATGTACACAAGGATCAACTTTCTTTCCCCAGGGGAAATCTGAAAGTAGAATTTTTCATCTACTCTATCTGTGTTGAGCTAGGGGGAAGGAGCTATGGCATCCACTAGCACTCCAAGACTGACAGAAGACTGACAAGAACTGACAGAAGCCAGTTCTCCAGTGAGCTCCTTCAGAAAAGTGTGGGGTGTTTGATGTATGAACCAGTTCTTTCCCTCTCCTGGGAGAAGCTCAGGGTTTATTCCTCATCATATGGTACTTAATGGGTTAAAGATTACAGTAAGAGGAGGGCCCCAATTTCCCTACTGGCTTCAGTGAGTCTAGTTATACATTCACACAGGGAACAGGAGACTTTGGAATAAATTCCGGATTGCTCACACAGGGAATTTGTCCATGAGCGTTGCTAAATTAATAT
Source organism: Marmota monax (assembly GCF_021218885.2). NCBI lineage: Eukaryota > Metazoa > Chordata > Mammalia > Rodentia > Sciuridae > Marmota > Marmota monax. Next base: position 1,291,831 of record NW_026694256.1, on the reverse strand, counting down.
GTAGAGGGGAAGAAGCTCTGCTATTCCGCATTTTGCTGACATTACTTTTATACATTGCTACATTTAATTTGCTAACATTTTATTGAGGATTTTGTGTCTTAAGTTTAGCATGTTCATGTTTTGTTGTTGTTGTTGTTGTTTGTTTTCTTTTCTGGTACTGATTTTACCTGCTTTCGGTATCATGTTTGCACTAGCCTCATAAAATGAATGAGATGTCTCTCTTATTTTCTGGAATAAAAATTGTAGAAAAAAAATGGTGTTAATTCTTTACAAGTTTGGTAGAATTCTCCAGTGAAATTATTTTGGCCAAATTTGTTTTTTAAAGGATGTTTTAGTTCCAAATTTAATGTTTTTCATAATGATAGGACCATTTAGGTTGTTAATCTCATCTTAAGTTGAAAGTTTGGTAGTTTGTGGTGGTTGTTGTTTTTAATCTATTTCTCCTTTTTTTTTTTCCAACCAACCTAAGGATATTTGACCACTGAGACACACCCTCAGACCATTTGTTGTTGTTTGTATGTTTTTTCTTATTTGCAGACAGGGTCTCACTAAATTTCCTAGGCTCTCCTCCAACTTGGGAACCTCCTGCCTCATCTTCTCTAGTTACTAGATTTGCAGGCCTGTTCCTCAGGGCCTATCTTTTCTTAGTTGTTGGATTTATGAGTATAAAGGTTTTCATAGCATTCCCTTGCTGTCTTTTTATGTCATTCTATCACCTTGTTATTCCTGATACAGTTGATTTTTGCCAATTTTGCTAGAAAGTTATCACCTTTGTTGGTTTTAGAAAACACCTTTAGTGATATTCTCTGTTGTTTTTCTCTCTAATTTCATTTACTTCTTCTCCTTCTTATTTCATCTTTCTGACTGTTTTGGGTTTATTTTCTAATTCAAAATCTTTCTTCATAATATAAGCACTTAGTATTAGAAACTTCACCCTCAGACCTGCTTTAGGTTCAGACACATATTCTTATGCATTTTGTTTTAATTTAATTATGTTTGATGTGATTTCTTCTCTGACTCATGGATTATTTAAAAATGTGTTACTTAAAATATGTTAAGTTCTTCATATTTGGAGATTTTCTTCTTGTCTTTCTCTTCTAATTTCATCACTGACATTCTACATTTATGGCTTAATTACCTCCCAAGGGTTCTACCTCCAAATATCATCACCTTTGAGCTTCAACATATGATTTTGGGGTAACACACATTCATCCCATAGTGATATTCATTGATGTGTTAGAGCTTAAGACTACTATTTTACTGGTTCTCTGTTTATTTTCTCTGTAGTCCTTTTTTTATCTCCCAGTGAATTAATTGAACATATTTTGAACATATTTTAGGACTCCATGCTGATTTCCTTGTTGTTTTGAGTATATCTGGTCCCTTTTAAGACCATCCCAGTGAAAGTGTACTAACGGACTTGTACTACCTGGTTGGTTCTGAGTGGGGCTGTAAGATTACCTCCCCTCTGCCACTTTTAAGAGAAAAGAGATAAAGGGACCTAAATAGAAGTTTTTTACATTTCACTTAAAGTTGTAAAGAACTAATTTCAAGTAAACTGTGATAAGTTCTTTATATTGTAATACCTAGAGCAAACACTAATCAACAGAGGGATAAAAGTAAACAGAAGGATGAATCAGTTCCCTATGATGCTTCTTGGTAGAGTCAAAAACTCAGCTCCTTACTGGTCCCCATCTACAACAAGGAAGAACACAGGAAAGCAAAGTGCCAACCTCTGCTACCTCATACCACCTTTATGTACCTAATAATTCCAGGTATAGGTGTAGGCTCAACTCCTCACTATAAGGGAGATCCTGATGACATGAGATGGTGTGTGTTAAAGCCTAGGGCTGGGTCAACTACCTCACCAAATACTGCCCTATTAAGTCTTGTCACTGTCCTGTGTGTGAGGATGGCAGGGGGGAGGGAGGTGTCAGCTCATTGCTGGACCCTGTCAGCATTAACCAGACAGGGAGAATCAGGCATCATCTGCTCCTATCAGATGAGAACGCAGGATCTGCTTCCCATAGCCTCACTAATACTTTATGAGCAAGAGAAGCACAGAGATTCCTGCTTCTACCAGGTAGGAGATGCAAGATCAGCTGCCCCCTCAGTTCTGCCAATAAGACATCAGCAGGGGTATCAGATAACTTTTGCCTGCTTCTGCTGCGCAGGAGATGGAAAAACAGCTCCCAGCTGGGTCTCACCAACACCACACAGTAGGAGATCAGAATGCACTGCCTCCTTCCTGGGAGCAGTAGGTTGAGAAGGGCGTTGGAAAATCAGCTCCCTGCTGAACTCTGCTCAAACTGTGGAAGGCAGGACTGTGGTTTTCTCTTGGTGTGTGACTGGAGTAGGCTGGGTTTTGCCAAAGAGGTTTTGTGCTGTTGGACCACATTTTTGTAATTCTTTGCCTGAAGGGAAATGCTTTTCTTGGAGTCTTTTTTGTCTGTGGATGTTGTCAATTCCAGGTTGGACATTTCTACAAAGCTCTAAGATATTATAGAACACAATAAGGAAACCCAGAAAATTAACCACCGCGCGTCACTCCTACAAGTCCTAAGATCTCTAGGTGCCCACCTTATTTCCAGAGTATTCTTACACGTGTTTAACTATAGCTAGAGGTGTTTAGTTGTAAAAAAGGAGATGTTGGGAGGAAAAATGAGCTTCTCTATTTTTGGCAAAACCAGAAATTTTCCCTGTTGGCAGAACCAGAAGCATTTCCTTCTATTTTGTTATGCAACAATTTTATTGAGATGTGTTTCATATATCATACAATGCATCCATTTAAAGCACATAATTCAATGCTTTTTTAGTATACTCTCAGAAGTGGTCAGCTATTACCACAATCAATTTTAGAACATTTTTATCACTTAAAAATGAAACTCCATACATTTTAGCAGTCACTCTCCATTTCCCCCCACCCTCCGTAGACACAGGCAACCACTAATCTACTTTCTATCTCAATAGATTTGTGTATTCTAGACATCTCATATGAATTGAATGACTTAAAATTGGCTTCTGTCAGAAAGCATAATGTTTTCAAGATTCATCCATGGTGTAGCATATGTCACTATTTCATTCCTTTTTATGGCTAAAACATATTCCTTTGAATAGCTATAGTACATATTTTTATCCATTCATCATTTGAAGGATATTTGAACTGTTTCCCTTTCTTGCTATTATAAATAACCTTGCTATGAACATTTGTGTACAGGGTTTTTGTTTTTGTTTTTGTTTTTTGAGGGCATATGTTTTCATTTCATATCTAGGAGAAAAGTGGCTGGGTCTTAAGCTAACAGTGTGATTATTCTTTCGAGAAACCTCCAGAGTGTTTTTTCAATGCAGCTAGACCATTTTACATTCCCATCAGTGGTACAGGAATGAGGCAAGAATTAAAGACAGGCAGTCAGTGCAGATAGGCAAGAAAATGGAAGTTGGTTTGAGTCCAGGAAGTTAGAGACCATCCCTGATAGAATGTCCATGTCTCCAGGGGGCTTTGATTACCAAGATTACCTGCCTTTAATACCCCTCCCAAATGTTGCCTCCTGGGCTGCTTCCTGCCTGGATCAATCCATTTGGCCCCCTCCCTCTGCCCACCTGTTTTTCACCTTTTGGCCACCCCACTGGCATCTCCTGGGCCTAGTCACTGTGCAGGAAGGAGAGAGATAAGAGGGAATAAGGCAGGAGAATTAAAAAAAAAAAAAAGGTCTAAAATGTATAAAAGGGGCAGGATGCTCTCCCTTCTTGGGATGGTAGGTCACCAGCTATGGCCCCCTTCTTCCTCCCAAGAGAAATCTGGATTACTAGTTTTTAAATAAAATCTGCTTTATATGCTTGCCTCAATGCTTCTCTAATGTTCAAATTTCAACATTTGAGGAAGCAAAACTCATCACCAATAACCATAACAAGAAGGTTCAAGTTTCCCCATATCTTTGTGTTTTTTTGTTTTTTTATTGATTTTATTATTTTTTTAAATACATGACAACAGTGGAATGCATTATAATCCTTATTACACATATAGAGCCCAATTTTTCGTATCTCTGTATATAAAGTATGTTCGCATCAATTTATGCCATTATACATGTACTTTTTTGCATTACAATTCTTAATACACATATATACCACAATTTTTCATATCTATGTTTGTATATATGTTTACACCCAATTCAAGTCTTCATACATGTACTTTATTTAATGATGACCATCACATTCCAACATCCTTGCTAATCCCCTTCCCCACTCTTTCCCTCCCACCCCTCTTCCCTATCTAGAATTAATCTAATCCTTCCATGTTCTCCCTCCCTACTCTAATATGAGTCAGTCACCTTATATCAGAGAAAACATTTGGGCATTTGTTTTTTTGGGATTGGCTAACTTCACTTAGCATTATCTTCTCCAAAGCCATCCATTTACCTGCAAATGCCATGATTTTGTTCTCTAATGTTCAAACTTCAACATTTGAGGAAGCAAAACTCATCACCAAGAACCAATATCAGGAAGGTTCCAGGTTCCCCATATCTTTGAAAATATTCATTATTGTCTGTCTTTCTGGTTACAGCCATCCTAATAGGTGTGGGATTTTGATTTTTCACTTCTTTTTGGCTAATAATATTAAGCATCTTTTCATGTGAGTCTTTTTAGAGAGATATCTACTTAGATCCTTTGAATCTAATTAGGTTGTATTTTACAATGGAGTTGTAAATTTCTTTATATATTCTGAATACAAGTACCTTATTGGATATGTGGTTTTACATATTTTTTCTCCAATATTTTTGAGTATATATAGTAAACTTGTACTTGCTCTATCCTTACTTGTATTATTTGTTTAGAAGGCATCTAGAAAAAAAAATCACCTTTAATTTTTTTCTGACAAACAGGTTAGCCATTTTCCTTTGTTCTATGTCATCTTTGAGCTCTTTAAAAAGCATCTGTTTGAGAAAAAGTTTATATAAATACTGTAGCAATACACAGTCTGTGTGATGCTTTATTATTTTGTTAGTTGTTTTTATTTCCTCTCAACCATTTTAGGGATATCTCCAAACACTTAAAAAAAATGACCCATGAATATAAAATTCAGTTGTCATGTGTTGAGTAAAGAGGCTGAAAAATTATTTGTATTTAGGAATGGGTCAAAGTCTTGACATAAACGCACACTCAATGTGAGCTAGACCTGGGGCTCAGAAAGGGCTTCAAAAAATTCCCCGCATCTTGGATGCCATCTTGTGTTTAGCATGAGGCTTATGCTAAAATCTTCCTATGAATCATGATAACCTACCAAACCATGAATTGTTAACAGTTCTTTATCACAACAGAAATAATGGATTCTGAAAACAGTAAGTGTAGGTGATTGATATTCTATATTCTATTGCGTTTCATGGAGTTTGATTTTTTTTCTTTTTTTTTTATTGGTTGTTCAAAACATTACAAAGCTCTTGACATATCATATTTCATACATTAGATTCAAGTGGGTTATGAACTCCCATTTTTACGCCAATTACAGATTGCAGAATCACATGGGTTACATATCCACATTTTTACATGATGCCATATTAGTGACTGCTGTATTCTGCTACCTTTCCTATCTTCTATTATCCCCCCTCCCCTCCCCTCCCATCTTCTCTCTCTACCCCATCTACTACAATTCATTTCTCTCCTTGCTCCCCCCCCCATTCCCCTCACAACCTCTTATATGTAATTTTGTATAACAATGAGGGTCTCCTTCCATTTCCATGCAATTTCCCTTTTCTCTCCCTTTCCCTCCCACCTCATGTCTCTGTTTAATGTTAGCCTTTTCCTCCTGCTCTTCCTCCCTGCTCTGTTCTTAGTTGCTCTCTTTATATCAAAGAAGACATTTGGCATTTGTTTTTTAGGGATTGGCTAGCTTCACTTAGCATAATCTGCTCTAATGCCATCCATTTCCCTGCAAATTCCATGATTTTGTCACTCTTTAGTGCTGCGTAATACTCCATTGTGTATAAATGCCACATTTTTTTTATCCATTCATCTGTTGAAGGGCATCTGGGTTGGTTCCACAGTCTAGCTATTGTGAATTGTGCTGCTATGAACATTGATGTGGCAGTATCCCTGTAGTGCGCTCTTTTAAGGTCTTCAGGGAATAGTCCGAGAAGGGCAATAGCTGGGTCAAATGGTGGTTCCATTCCCAGCTTTCCCAGGAATCTCCATACAGCTTTCCAAATTGGCCACACCAATTTGCAGTCCCACCAGCAATGTATAAGAGTACACTTTTCCCCAAATCCTCGCCAGCACTTGTTGTTGTTTGACTTCATAATGGCTGCCAATCTTACTGGAGTGAGATGGTATCTTAGGGTGGTTTTGATTTGCATTTCTCTGATTGCTAGAGATGGTGAGCATTTTTTCATGTACTTGTTGATTGATTGTATGTCCTCTTCTGAGAAGTGTCTGTTCAGGTCCTTGGCCCATTTGTTGATTGGGTTATTCATTTTCTTATTGTTTAATTTTTTGAGTTCTTTGTATACTCTGGATATTAGGGCTCTATCTGAAGTGTGAGGAGTAAAAATTTGTTCCCAGGATGTAGGCTCCCTATTTACCTCTCTTATTGTTTTCTCTTGCTGAGAAAAAACTTTTTAGTTTGAGTAAGTCCCATTTGTTGATTCTAGTTATTAACTCTTGTGCTATGGGTGTCCTATTAAGGAATTTGGAGCCCGACCCAACAATATGTAGATCGGAGCCAATTTTTTCTTCTATCAGGCGCAGAGTCTCTGATTTGATATCAAGCTCTTTGATCCATTTTGAGTTAACTTTTGTGCATGGCGAGAGAAAGGGATTCAGTTTCATTTTGTTGCATATGGATTTCCAGTTTTCCCAGCACCATTTGTTGAAGAAGCTATCCTTCCTCCATTGCATGCTTTTAGCCCCTTTATCAAATATAAGATAGTTGTAATTTTGTGGATTGGTCTCTTGTCCTCTATTCTGTACCATTGGTCCACCCGCCTGTTTTGGTACCAGTACCATGCTGTTTTTGTTACTATTGCTCTGTAGCATAGTTCGAAATCTGGTATCGCTATACCGCCTGACTCACACTTCCTGCTTAGAATTGCTTTTGCTATTCTGGGTCTTTTGTTTTTCCATATGAATTTCATAATTGCTTTATCTATTTCTACAAGAAATGCCCTTGGGATTTTGATTGGCATTGCATTAAACCTATAGAGAACTTTTGGTAATATCGCCATTTTGATGATGTTAGTTCTGCCTATCCATGAACAGGGTATATTTTTCCATCTTCTAAGGTCTTCTTCTATTTCTCTCTTTAAGGTTCTGTAGTTTTCATTGTATAAATCTTTCACCTCTTTTGTTAGGTTGATTCCCAAGTATTTTATTATTTTTGAGGATATTGTGAATGGGGGTGGTTGTCCTCATTTCCATTTCAGAAGATTTGTTGCTGATATACAGGAATGCCTTTGATTTATGTGTGTTGATTTTATATCCTGCCACTTTGTTGAATTCATTTATTAACTCTAGTAATTTCTTTATAGACCCTTTTGGGTCTGTTAGATATATTATATCATCCGCAAATAGTGAAAATTTAAGTTCTTCTTTTCCTATTTTTATGCCTTTAATTTCTTTCGTCTGTCTAATTGCTCTGGCCAGTGTTTCGAGAACTATATTGATTAAAAGTGGTGATAAGAGGGCATCCCTGTCTCGTTCCAGATTTTAGAGGGAATGCCTTCAGTTTTTCTCCATTCAGAATAATGCTAGCCTGAGGTTTAGCATATATAGCTTTTATAATGTTGAGGTAAGATCCTGTTATCCCTAGTTTTTCTAGTATTTTGAACATAAAGGGATGTTGTACTTTGTTGAATGCTTTTTCTGCATCTATCGAGATGATCATGTGGTTCTTATGGTTAAGTCTATTGATGTGGTGAATAACATTTATTGATTTCCATATATTGAACCAGCCTTGCATCCCAGGGATGAATTATACTTGATCATGGTGCACTAGTTTTTTGATATGCTTTTGTATTCGATTCACCAGGATTTCATTGAGGATTTTTGCTTCTATGTTCATTAGAGATATTGGTCTGTAGTTTTCTTTCTTTGAAGTGTCTTTGTCTGGTTTCTGTATCACGGTGATGTTGGCCTCATAGAATGAATTTGGAAGATCTCCTTCTTTTTCTATTTCTTGAAATAACTTGAAAAGTATTGGTATTAATTCTTCTCTGAAGGTTTTGTAAAACTCCGCTGTATATCCATCCAGTCCAGGGCTTTTCTTGGTTGGTAGTCTTTTGATAGTTTCTTCTATTTCCTCCTTTGTTATTGGTCTGTTTAAATTGTGTGTATCTTCCTGACTCAATCTGGGCAAATCATATGACTTAAGAAATTTATCGATATCTTGACTATCTTCTATTTTATTGGAATATAGGGTTTCAAAGTAATCTCTAATTATCTTCTGTATTTCTGTGGTGTCCGTTGTGATATTGCCTTTTTCATCCCATATGTTGGTAATTTGAGTTCTCTCTCTTCTTCTCTTCCTTAGCATGGCTAAGGGTCTGTCGATCTTATTTATTTTTTTTGAAGAACCAACTTTTAGTTTTATCAATTTTTTCTATGGTTTTTTTGTTTCAATTTTGTTGATTTCCACTCTGATTTTAATTATTTCTTGCCTTCTACTACATTTGCTGTTGTTTTGCTCTTCCTTTTCTAGGGTTTTGAGATGAAGTGTGAGTTCATTTATTTGTTGGTTTTTTTTCTTTTATTGAGGAATGAACTCCAGGCAATGAATTTCCCTCTTAAAACTGCTTTCATTATGTCCCATAGATTTCGATATGTTGTGTCTGTATTTGTGTTTATCTCTAAGAATTTTTTGATTTCCTCCTTTATGTCTTCTGTAACCCATTGATCATTCAGTAACATATTGTTCATTATCCAGGTGATGCAGGATTTTTCCTTCCTTCTTTTATCATTGATTTCCAGTTTCATTCCATTATGATCAGATATGGTGCATGGTATTATCTCCACACCTTTATATTTACTAAGAGTTGCCCTATGGCATAATATATGGTCTATCTTTGAGAAGGATCCATGTGCTGCTGAGAAGAACGTGTATCCACTTGATGATGGTTGATATATTCTATATATGTCGGTTAAGTCTAGGTTATTAATTGTGTTATTGAGTTCTACAATTTCTTTATTCAGCTTTTTTCTGGTGGATCTGTCCAATGGAGAGAGCGGTGTGTTGAAGTCACCCATAATTATTGTGTTGTGGTCTATTTGACTCTTGAACTTGAGGAGAGTTTGTTTTATGAACATTGCAGCACCATTGTTTGGTGCATACATATTGATAATTGTTATGTCTTGTTGGTGGATGATTCCTTTTAACAGTATATAGTGGCCTTCTTTATCCCCTTTGATTAACTTAGGTTTGAAGTTGATTTTATTCGATATGAGTATGGCCACTCCTGCTTGCTTCCGAGGACCATGTGAGTGGTATGATTTTTCCCAGCCTTTCACTTTCAACCTGTGTATGTCTTTTCCTATCATATGAGTCTCCTGAAGTCAGCATATTGTTCGATTTTTTTTTAATCCAGGTTGCTAGCCTTTGTCTCTTGATTGGTGAATTAAGCCATTAGCATTTAAGGTTATTATTGATATATTGTTTGTACTTCCAGACATGCTTATTTATTTATTTATTTATTTATTTTAATATGGCTCGTTTTTCCTTTTTGGTTATATGTTTTGTTCTTCCCTTTACTGGGTTACCTCCCAATGTTAGTTTTGGGTGCTGTTTTTCAATTCCTCTTCTTGTAGTGTTTTGCTCAAAATGCCTTGCAGTGCTGGTTTTCTGGCTGCGAATTCGTTTAACTTTTGTTTATTGTGAAATATTTTAATTTCATTGTCAAATATGAAGCTTAATTTTGCTGGATACAGTATTCTTGGTTGGAATCCATTATTTTTCAGAGTTTGAAATACGTTGTTCCAGGATCTTCTTGCTTTCAACGTCTGTGATGAAAAATCAGCCATAAACCTAATTGGTTTACCCCTGAATGTAATCTGCCTTCTTTCTCTCGTAGCTTTTAATATTCTCTTCTTTTTCTGTATGTTGAATATCTTCATAATTATGTGTCTTGGAGTTGGTCTATTAGGGTTTTTTTATGTTTGGGGTCCTGTAGGCTTCCAGGATTTGGCAATCCATTCCATTTTTCATATCTGGGAAGTTTTCTAGGATTATTTCATTCAATAGGTTGTTCATTTCTTTGGTTTGAATCTCTATACCTTCTTCTATTCCAGTGACTCTCAAGTTTGGTTTTTTTATAACATCCCATATCTCTTGGATAGATTGCTGGTGATTTTTTAGCATCCTTTCTGTGTTGACTATATTCTTTTCAAGTTGATACACTTTGTCTTCATTATATGATGTTCTGAATTCTATTTGATCTAGTCTATTTGTAATATTCTCTTTTGAGTTTTTAATTTGGTTTATGGTTTCCTGCATTTCTAGGATTACTGTTTGATTTTTTTTTAAATCTCTATCTTCTGGTATAGCTCATTCTTTGCCATTTGTATTTGCCTATTTAATTCATTTTCAAAGTATAATTTCATTGTTTGGACTTGCTGTCTAAAGTCTTCTCTAAGATTCTGTTCCATCTGAGTTAGGTATGCCTTGAGTTCTTTCTCTGTCCATTTTTCTGAAGCCTCTAGGTTCTCCTGTGAATTTAAGTTGTCCTGCATTGTTTGTAATCCTTTTTTCCCTTGTTTTTTCATGGTGCTCACGTTGCTTTCCAACTCTGTTTGACTGCTGTGTTTCTGTTTTCTTCTTTAAATTTGTTTTGGTTTTATAGTTCCAATATCTCTCCTTTGTGTTGGGAGACAATGTTTTGAGATGTTGGGTTTAATTGTACTTTAAGGTAAATTCATTAGTTTCATTAGAGGCCTACAGAATTTGTTGGCATGTATAGAATTGAGGTTTGAACTTAGGATTTTATGATGAGGTCAGGCGCTTTGATGATGTGGAGGTTAGTATATGTTAGCTTCTTTGGGGGGTTGCTCCAATGCAGGCGGATATTAACAAGAGAATAGACAGGAGTACTTGGGGGTAGTTAAGGGCTTAGGCGGACTATGGACCAATTCGTAGTATTCATCTATTTGCATTTAGTAAGTTGTACCTAATCTGGGTGGTTGTGCTTAAGAGGAAAGATGGGGAAAAGGTAAGGAAGCAAACAAAGAAAGAGAGAGGGAGAGAGGAAAGAAAGAGAAAAGAAAAGGAAATAATAATAAAAAATAATAATAAAATGCAGTAAAATAGAAATTACATTTAAAAAATAATAATAGTATAATTGTAGAAAAGAAAAAAAAATTAAAATTAAACCAAAAAAAAATTAATTAAAAAAAATTAAAGGAAAAGGGACACTGTTAGGCTTCTATTTTCTTTGCTTCCAGTAGGTGGTGCTGTGCCTTCCGGGCCAAGATTTTGCCCTCCGCTATAGGAAACAGTCCAGTCCGTGTGAGGCCGCTCCCTCCTCCCCCCACTGGTGTCTCTCAAAACCTGTTAGCTTAGGTTAATTCCTGGTTTCTAGTCCCCTGGCTTCTCCTGCCAGCCAGGTCTATCCCCGTGTGATACCTCTTGGAAGTTCAAACTACTCTCTGTGCCTGCAGTTTCCTGGACGTGGAGTGCGGCTTTTGGGAACCGGCACCTTATTGTTTTGACTCCCTCCGCTAGCCCCTCCTCCTAGAGCTGGCAAAACAGGTTTCGTTTTCGCTGCTGGTGAGAGGGAGGAGTTGGGGGTCAGGTGCCTTTGCCTTTCCCCCACGCCTCTACTCACGTTCACTCTGTTAATCATGCCCCCAGAAAGCCGGGGAGAGATTTTATGTGATTTCCCCGTTGTATGGAAGATGGTTTTAAAGTCACAGACCTGTTCTATAACTGAATGAGCTGCAATCAGTCGAAAACTGGCGATGGTGACGTCAGCTCTCCAAGATGGTGGCCACTGGCTTCCTCGGTGGTCTGACGGGTGTGGAGAACAGAACTGGACCGCTTCCTTCCCCTGTCTCAAATCCAAAATTCCGCTCTGAGCACAGTGAGTGCACAGCCGGCAGGCGCCCGCAGAATCAGCAGCGCTGTATCTCTGCGTTGCCAGCTCGCCGTTTCCCTGCGCACGCCGCAGTCTCTAGCAGCGGGGCGAGTCGCTGAATAAGCAGCTTGAATCTCCGTGCGGACAAATCGCTCGTGGTTGAGCCCCAGTAATCAATCCTCGGGTGATGGAAATCCTTCCTCTAGGTTTCGGTGTACCCCAATTATGCTGGGAATTCCTAACAAGATAGTTTTTGGCCGTTCTAACTCGTCATTCACCCGCACTGTGACGCGGTACACAGGGGTGATGCACTCCATTCGCCGCCATCTTCCTTATTTCGAGTTTGATTTTTAAGAAAAAAAAATAATTGCCAACCAAACTGCTTTAAAAATGAGATATGCTCAAGGCACAAAGGCCTAAAGCTTGGACCCAAAAAGCATTTCCTGAAACAATTTTATGGGAGCATAAAATCTAGCATTATAGCATAATGTGTAATACTATTTTATAGTATAAAATATTACTTTAGACATTACATTTCGTCTAGGAATAGCTTATTGAATAAATAGCACGTGAGAAGACAATAATAAAAGCAGGAACATTGTGAAACACAGATTCAAAGGTGCACATAGTCCCTCACCCTGATATTTTTACGAGCATAGTTAACCAGTCAGTATCTTATAATAATTGTCCTGAGTTTTGCAATTTATTCATCAGGGATTAAACAAATTATGAAACAAAGCAATTAGCTGAGCTCAAAGAAAGTAAATCCTATTTGAGATGTAATGTACTTAGTATTCTGAAATTGCAGTTACTAAGTGTTATAGAAGGAATTATGCAAAAACATTTTGATGCCTAGTATGTTCTCTAGAGGTATAATTTTCATTTTCTTAAAAATTGTCACATAGAATGTTTGACCAACCAATTAACTAGCACTTACTATCTCCTTTAGAGATGTTAAAAAGTAATAGATAAAAAAAAAATAAGTAGTGTTTTCATGTAAGTTTCTTTAAAAGAAATAGCTCATGAAATGCTAACGGTGAATGCAGTGCAGAGCATGTGTTACGCTACCATTGGGCCTTTAGAATATAAGGAGATGGAGAGTAGCGGCAGTGCCCCAGAAACTGCCCAGAGAACCCTGGCAATGTGCTTTTGGAAAGTAACTTGTCTAATTTAAAAAAGAATATATCCATTATAGAGATTTTGAAACAACAGAAGATTATAAAAAATAAAATTAAATATATTCATCACCCTATGAGTATATAGTTCTATCAATTTCCAAACTGTTTTAGTGTGTGTAGTGTATATACAACACTATAGAACATACAGTATATTTTATAAGGTGATATCATGCTGTATGTACTCTGAGAATACTAGCTTTTATTTAAAATCCTGCCAAAAATAGATGGTTAATGATACTAAATATTTTATTATAAAAGTAATAATAGTCTATCAAAACTGTTTCTACCATACTATTTTCCTTGGAACAGTACCATCTAGCATGAAGTTAAAGGGAAAATGAAGCAGTCAAAATATATATATATATATATATATATCTGATAAATGTTATTAAATCAATTTGTTTACTTCAGGATTTCTCAGAATTTTGATGTTGATAGGCATAACTGAATTATACAAATGAATAGTAAATATAAGTCTTCCTGTGTTTACATGGCTAAAGATGCTATCCTTTTTCATATAATCCATGATTATATGTTATTCATTATAACTATATATTAGATAAGCTATATCTAATCAATCTGTTTCAAGATTCCTATTAATATTTTTTTAATTTGTTTTAGTTATACGTGACAGTGGAATGCATTTATGCAATTTGAAATATCATCCATATATGGGATATAATTTCTAATTTTTCTGAGTGTACATGTTGCAGAATCATATTGGTCATGTAGTCACATATATTCATCCAGTAATAATGTCTGTTTCATTCTACTGTCTTTCCTATCCCCACATTTCCTCCCCTTCCCTCCCATTGTTTTCCCTCTACCTAATCTAAGGCAATGCTATTCTTCCCTAGTGCCCCCCACCTTATTGTGAATTAGTGTCAGCATATTAGGGATAGCATTTGGCTTTGGTTTTATGAGATTGGCTTATTTCACTTAACATAATATTCTCCAACTCCAACCATTTACTGGCAAATGCCGTAATTTTATCTTCTTTAAAACTGAGTAATATTCCATTGAGTATATACATACCACATTTTCTTTATCCATTAATCTATTGAGGGACACCTAGGCTGGTTCCATAGTCTAGCTATTGTGAATTGAGCTGTTATAAACATTGATGTTACTGTGTTACTATAGTATGCTGATTTTAAGTCCTTTGGGTATAAACCAAGGAGTGGGACATCTGGGTCAAATGGTGGTTCCATTCCCAATTTTCTGAGGACTCTCCACAGTGATAACACCAATTTGCAGTCCCACCAACAATGTATGAGTGTACCTTTTTCACCACATCCTCCTATTAATATTTTATGAGATACTAGTGAACAAAACAACATGGTATGGAAAACACTGAATTAAACTATTTCCAGCTGAGCGCAGTGGTGCAAACCTATAATACAAGCTACTCAGGAAGCTGTGGCCGAGGGATTTCAAGTTAAGGCCAGCCTGAACAATTCAGCAAGACTCTCCCTCAAAATAAAAAGTTTCATAATCCCAGCAGCTCAGGAGGCTGAGTCAGGAGGATTTCAAGTTCAAAGTCAGCTTCAGCAATTTAGAGAGGCCCAAAGCAACTCAGTGAGACTCTGTCTCTAAATAAAATATACAAAAGACCTTAGAATGTAGCACCCCAAGTTCAATCCCCAGTACCAAATAAACAAATAAATAATTTTAAAAAGGGATTAGGGCTATAACTCAGCAGTAAAGTACCTTTGGTTTCAAGCCCCAGTACTAGAGTGGGAGTAGGAGACTACTTTCCCACATACCAGTTTTATTAGTGTTCACAACACCACAGCCTTCTTCAAAATTTCATTGCTTGAAGATGATATTTAGATATTTGTTCATAATTCTGTGGATCAGCAATTTCGAATGAGCTCAATGTGATGTCTCATTGGCTTCTGCTGTGTCGGCAGGTCTCTGTGTGGCCAGCTCCAATGGCAGGATCTCATTTTCCCAGCACTTCAGTCTCTTAACCTCAAGGAGGTAGCCCAGGCTTATTCTTATGGTTGAGGGATATACAGAGAATAGAAGCAGAAAGGTCTCTTGAGGCCTATGCATACCTATCACACTGACCTCATTCTATTGGTCAAGTCGGGTTACAAAGCCAGTTGAGATTCAAAGGTAAAGAAATGGATTCTACTTTCAATGGCAGATGCTGCAAAGAATATGTGACCATTTTCAATCTATCACACCTCTTGTCAAACATGTATGCTTTTTTCCAGATTTTTTTCTAATATAAATAATACAGTGAGGAACATCCATGCACATAAAATTTTGTCCATATTTTTGGGAAAATAGGGAAATAAAAAATTACTGTCAAAAGCTATGAATATATTTAAGGATTTTAATACACATTGCCAAATTTGATAGAAATACTGGAACAATTCCTTCTCACCAACAATACATATCCCAGAATTTCTTTTTTTTCCAATTAATTTAAGACAACTCTTGTTTCATTTCAGCTTATGTAACCTCTAAATTTTACTGTAATATAATCATGAAGTCTTTGCTAGAGGACTGTATTTTATAGATGAAAATTTCATAAGGAGAAAGTACTTTGGATTTCTCAGTAACTTAGTCTTTCTTATGATGTCTAAGATAAAATACTTATATGCAAAATCCGACCAAGTAGAGAAGAAGCATTATTATAAAAGCTGTTATTTTGTTGGTACCCTTATAACAGGAAAATCCTATAGCTAATATTTTATAACTTGGATAACTTATAATGTAATCCCAACTCCTTCAACAAATGTATTTACTTCAGAGGCATCAATGGGGGAAAAAAGTGTTATATAAGTTGAGAATACGTTTTCTGGAAAAAAAGGAAAAAAGAATGAGGTAGTACTCTGGGTGTCATAAAGCAAATTTAAATAGTTTTTCTAGAAGAGGATTTTCTTTGCTCATCACTCTTTCTTTCATATATTTCCCATTCCTGTGAGGATTGAGGACCTCTTTGGTAAAAACAGAGTAAAGAAATACAGACTGTGAGTCTGAGAACCCATTGAATTATATGAAGACACAGTCAATATATTCAACAGAAAGACATTTTTATTTGCATATCCCACACTTTGGAAACTCAAAAGGGCCTAATGCTTCCTCTGGCTCTTCCTGGCAAGGATCAGATAATAATTTTCCATAATGGTCCTGGAAGAAACACTGAACACTTCAAGAATCTGGTGCCAGGCTCCCATGAAGAAAGGGATCTTAGGCATCACCTGAAGTACAGTCTCTGTATTTAAAAAATGATTTAATGGAAAAGTAAAGTCGTTGGCTCAGATAATAACTTTCCAAAATGGTACTTTTCCAAAATGGTACCCTGAACAATTCAAGAAACTGGTGCTAGGCTCCCATAACGAAAGGGATCTTGGCATCACATGAAGTAGAGTCTCTGAATTCAAAGATGATTCAGTTGAGGGTTGGGGTTGTGGCTCAGAGGTAGAGCACTTGCCTAGCATGTGTGATGCACCTGGGTTTGATCCTCAGCACCATGTAAAAATAAAATAAAGATATTGTGTTTGGGGAAATGTTTGGGGAAAGAAGGATTTCTACAGAAGGGGGAGGGAAATTGCTTCAGTAAAATAATTGAATTAGAAGGAGAAACCAAGCCAATACTAATCTGGCATTGCACACACTAAGACCATTATATTAGGTGTAAAAGTTCAGAAATTTGCATGTAGGGCACATGCCAAGAACAGAAGATTAAGGCTGTGTGTTCATGTCAGTATGGACTTGTTACAGGAATTGTTACAGAAGTTAACCACTCATTCTAGAAAATGAGAAAGGCAATCAGATTATAAGGATCAAAGGGCTTTGCTTTTAAAATAGTATGTGGGAGAAAGCTAAGAAGGCTTTGTTCCATACCTGTATTTCACAGGTTGCTGACTATAAGGCACATTCTCAGGGAGTCATTCAAAGATCTAAGAATCCTAAGATTCTTCATAGTGATGGAGTGAAGGCTCCCCAACAGACCCATCACAAATGTTGTTCTACCATTTGCTACTAATGTGGGAAGAACAACATGTGCTGTTCAGTCTCAGAGAATTTCTCAATAAAATATAACAAACATTCACAAATGCTTAAGGTAGCTGGAAAAGAGACCTGTGGGCCCCATGCCATTGCCACCTGGCTCCAGAGACAACCAGCTCAGCTCAGAGCAGCAATTTCCACTCTTCCCATATTATTTTCCTGCACAAGTTTAAACTGTCCCTCTGCAGCCTTGTGGACATAATGGTGTCATTGTGAAAACAAGAAGAATTAGAAATGCCAAGAAGAACTGAGTTATAGGTCCTGAATTACTAGTGTTCTCAGTGGTAATAAGTGAGATTTACAAATGCTAAGTATGCAAAGATATAACTTCCATTAAACTGTATTTCTTTGAATTTAAGACACTCTCCATTGAAAGAAGCACTGTTGTTTTACGTACCATTAAGAAAGAAAAATCACTGCCAACTAAACTCATGGATTGTGAGCTATATCTCAATTTCAAATATACTAAATCATGAAACAGTGTCTTAGAATCAATGAACTAAAATATTTCTGTAAGTGTACTTAACGCTCAAACTTCATTTTTACTGATAACAGAAATATCGATCATGCCAGTTCAAAGTAAACTCTGTCTTCTGAATTTTACTCAGTTTCATTTGAGAAAAGAGTCAATTGAGAATTCTCTGAAGATAGTTTGGAGGGGAGGGGCTGCTCTTTTATTCACAAGGGAGAATGGCACAGTCCTGCTCAGGCCACAGTATCTCAATTGAGATTTAAGTCAGCCTATTTTGCACAACTTTAGCCTTATCAAGTCCTCCTGGCCATGTAGTCTATGTTCAGGATAACCAAAAATGTATGGTGCCTCAAAGGCTTATGGACATCTTAACTGGGGACCCTCAAGCACTCCAAGATGTTTTTCCCATCCAGTGAAATGTCAGACCCATCTTCTTACCCATTTCCTTCAGTGAGGGTTCTACTCCTGCTCCGGCTCATGTTGAGGGCTTCTCAGGGAGACCTATAGTTTCTTCTGCAATCAGGAGGAGGGTGTACGTTTCCCTCCTTATGGAATCCTCAAACATTTTTTGGATTTCTATTTTTCCCCACACATGAAGGATTTCAACCCCAGCAGGACTCAAAAAATAATTTTATTCTCCTGTCTTCTTAACTTCTTTCCTCTCTTCAGTCAACTGACTTTATCTTTATACCCAAAGGCAGAGAAATCTGCCTAAGTTTAGAGACTAACCTATTATTTAGGCTAGAATAATGGCTTTTGATGTTATACAAATGTCTCCTTAGAAGTTCAAATGCTAAGAACTTGACTCTTCTTGCTTAGTATAATCCCTCCTCTTGAAGGCAGCTTGCATATGGAGAGCTGAGGAAATAGGAAACCTGCCAAAGTACAAGTGATGTAAAAAAAAAAATGACACCAATTCTCTATTCTTTCCTTTATTGATGCCTTTGCAATGTGACTTTCAAGTTTCTTTTATCAAGCAATCAAATCTATTTCCCCACTATGGAATCAGGTTGGCCTTATGATTTGAGGTGGTGGATGAAAGGGCAGAAGTGGCAGTATGCCACTTCCAAACCCAGACATCCAAAGTTCTCGCACATCTCTACTTCACTCTCTTAGAGCTCTGTCCCACACCATGAGAACAACCTAGACTAGTCTGCTGAAAAATAAGTCACTATTACCAGCCAAAATAACCCAACATCTTATTTCAGGCAGCCCCCAGATATTCCAAAGTGACTCCTACCTGTGTGCAAGCCCATTCAAGATCAAATTTGTCAAGTAAATTCACAGTCTAACAAAATGCTAGGGCTGTTAGTACTACCCTTGGTGATAGTTTACTATGCAGCAAAATCTAAAGAATATAGAAATTAATATGTAGGAAAGGATGCTGCCTATTTGGGACTCGGTAAGTAGAAGAGGCTAAAAACAGCAGACTGTTAGCAGAAGTTAGAAAAGTGCTGAGATGACACTAGAAATGAAAATCCAGTAACCTGTATTTAGTAGTGGAACAGGTTACAAAACAGTTGTACCACTTTCTTGGAAGATAAAGAAAGTAGCTAATCAACCTTTGGGTTTGACTGAGAAATCTGCAGGCAAAATGTTAGAAGTGTTCCAGTTGTATGTGAGATCCTAGAGGAGGTTGGGGTGAGATAAGATAAAGAAATAACTGGCCAGTTTTAAAAAATTTGTAGGGAATATTGTAGTCCATAATTTGAAGAGTTGGAAAATAAAACTATCTCTCATCAACAGTGTCACCAGCCTGAACACAAAGATTAAATCAATGATTAAAATCTCTGAAATAATGAAGGTGGCACCTAAAATATTTTATAGCTAGCGGGGGAAAAAAAGACTTCAGGAATCTTAAGACTGTGACTCTGCAGAAAAATTCCAAACTAACAAGAAGTCTACAAAAAAGATGCTTTTTTTAAAAAAAAATTCAATTCATAGGAAGATCACAAAATTTTTATGAAGTATACATGTGAAAATACCACCAGCCTGGACTAAAAGGGATACAGATTGTTCCAGCTGTAAAAAGATTTTTGGACTTCAACTTTCTATTGAAAAGAATTGGGTTCAAAAAAAAAATTAGCTAGCAAGTATGGGCTGTTTCTTCAGAAGTAGGTAAGAAATTGAGGGACAGGAAAGGATGAAAGGATGACGACTGGTGCAAACAATGGAGGACACAGACACTTCCAAGAGGCTGTAGAGACAGATGATCAGAGAAAACACTCCCAGGAAGAAGAAGCTATGTCTGATCAAGGAGCATTCCCAACTCCCAGGGTAGGACAATCAGCAACATGTTCCCACTTAGATCTTATAACTACTGCAAATCAGTGACTGTGATGAACTTCCCACAACCCACTCCCCTCCTTTATTATAAAACTAACTCATATTAATTGTATGAATCAATGCATTTCTCTGTGCTTTTTCCATACATGCAGATATCCTGTTTTAATTTTATCTAATCTCCCTATTATCCTCTCTTGCCCTCCTCAATTCTTTCCCATTTGGATGGGATTGTTGCTTGCAATTCTCCAGTCTCTGTAAACACAGTGTATGTTGGGTGTGTAGATCTTGTCCTTTTAGTTCATATGTCTGTTGATCAAAAGGAGCTACACCTAAGAAGCCATATGTGAAACTGATTTAGATATGCAACTTTGAAATTCAAGCTCAATGCCATTATTGATGAAAGCTTTTGAGGATATTAAAATTAGTGAGCAAAATGTGGGCTTTAATAGAATGGTTCTTATTTTCTTCCTGTCTTTTATCTACACCCTTTGAAATGTAGCCTTGAGAGCCTCCTAATAAGAGCTAAACTATCTCTCTCTGTGAACTTGTTGACTTGGATCTGGTCAACAGATTGCAGCAGAAATAGTAGTATGTCAGTCTTGAACCTAGTCCTCGGGTGGTCTTAAAAACCTCTCCTCCATCCCATAAGAACAAGCTTAGGCTAGCCAACAACAGGTTATTGTGGCGTTGTTATTGCTCTAAATATAAACAATAACCAGTTCATGCCCCAACACGTCAGATGAACCAGCTGACAACAGATACATAAGTGAGTCTAACCTATATTAGCCAGCCTGGGTGCAGATCATAATAATCCACCTGATCATAAACTCATGATAAATAACAAATACCTATGGCTTAAATCATTAAATTTTAGATGGCTTTGACACAGCAATAGTTCAGTGATACATGATAGTGATCTATCAGAAGACTACAGTGAAAATGCCAAGATTTTCTATAAATTCTGTAACCTACCTTCTATCATTTTTTTAAAAAAAGAAAACTTTATGCATATTGACCAACTTCTATTATTTTCAAGCCCCTAAATCCCTAACTTACAAACTAATCACCTATCTTTCATAGATTGTCAATGAATAGTTTACAAAGTTAAAACACGTATATTTAAATTGTACTAGCATCAAACATATATGCATAAATTTTAGGGAGCTTTTTAAGGAGCCAGCATGTCTACAGAGAAAGATTGTCTAGAATGTAATAATGATTCTATCACTTTGTTTCTCTTCAGTAAAATTGTACTTGACAACTTTTAATTTTAAAATAATATGTATTTTAGTCAGCTTTTTCATCACTGTGACCAAAAGACCGGATAAGAACAACAGAGGAGGGAAAGTTAATTTGGGGCTCAAAATGTGGGAGGTCTCAGTCGATAGATGGCTGACTTTATAGCTCTGGGTCTGAGGTGATACAGAGCATCCCGGTAGAAAGGCATGGAGGAGGAAAGCAGCTCAGAACTTGAAAATCAGGAAGCAGAGAGAGAGCTCCACTCATATACCTCAAAGTCACACCCTCAGTAACCTACATCCTCCAGTCACACCCCACCTGCCTACAGTTAACACCAGGTTAATCCATATCAGTGAATTAAGCCTTTGATCAAGTTACAACTTTTGTAATTTAATCACTTCACCTCTGAACATTCTTGCATTGTCTCATACATCAGTTTTTGGGAGATACCATGAATCCAAACCATATATATATATATATATATATATATATATATATATATATATATATATATATATATCTCCAAGTTTATCTTTCTAAAATTATTTCTATCTCTCCATATGTGTTTATACATAGATACATGGAATTGTGCTAATCAAATGTATGTTATGTTATTAAGATTTAAGGTTGCTATATTTGCAATATAGTAAAGCACAAATAACTCTAATAAGTTTATTCAAAGAATCATTCAGTTCAGGTAGGACTAAGATTTACAAATTTTCTTTTAAAAAATACTGATTGAGCTATTAAATTAAATCATCATAATAAAACTTATAGCTCTATGAAATCCATGGTGACTCATATCAAAAATATTCACTGATGGAAAAACTTTTATAAAATAAAAAGATATGTGATAATTTGGATGTGAGGTGTTCCCCAAAAGCTCATGTGTGAGAAAATGCAAGAAGGTTTAGAGGAGAAATAATTGGGTTATGAGATCTTTAATCCAATCAGTGAATTAATTCCTGGTAGGGATTAACTGAGTAGAAACTGAAGGCAGGTAGGGTGTGGCTGGAAGAGGTGGGTCATTGGGGGCATGTTTAAGGATATATATTTTGTATCTGGGGAGTGGAGTCTCTCTCTTTCCTTCCTAATCATCATGTGAGATGCTTCGCTCTGCCACACTCTTCCACCACAATGTTCTGCCTCCCCTTCAGCACAAAGGAATGGGGACTGAGACCACTGAAATTTTTCCTCATCTATAATTGTTCTGGTTGGGTCTTTCAGTCACAGCAGAAAAAAAAAAAACTGATTAAATAAGAATTATACACTGTCAGTTTCCAAACTTTAGAAAGAAGCAACAAAGTACAACATCATAATGCCATGCTTTTCCACTTTCTGTAAAATCAAAATGTTTTAATCCAGTCACTCTTCTTGAACATTGCCTAATAAAGATAATCCAAAGAGGATATAGAACCACTACAACAAATCGCAGGTGATTCATAATTTCCTTCCCCCCTCTAAAGCTAGGGCTTATGACAATAAGATTTCTATTGAAGATTTCTCAGTAGGAACTTTATAATTGATTCAATAGAACAAAATAATAAATTCATAGCACAGCCTTAAAATATTAGTTGTGCTTTCTTCCAAATGAAATATTAATTTTGTTAATTAATTTTTTTTCAGTAATGATAATCAAGAACTTTGGACACACAGGAATTAATATGACACTAAATTAATATCAAGTCAAGATCATATTTGGAATGGTTGCTAACCACAATTTATATTAAATTACTTCCTCTCAAAATACGCTATGCCTTATAGTCTCCAGGCAAAATAAGGTCACACTCAGAATCCAAAAGTTCTATTTTATATTGAGGTGTTTACAATGTTGTGGGAACTCAAGTTTTCCCTCAAACTTTTCACCAATATATCTAGAAGACTGTTAGTTAATGTTCCTACACATATGATCTAATGTTCTTAGTCACCATGTGGCTGGCAACCTCTTGTTGCACTGTCTTGCTGTCATGTTACTTGCTGTCATATTACCCCTTGGCAATACAAAAACAGCAGTGGTGATGCAGACAGTGTATCTAGGGCAGACAAGCAGGCTGGGAGGCTGAAGACATCTCTACCAGGCTGCTGGCCTGAGCTAGTTAGTCCTCCTGATGGTACCATCTCTTCAGATCATACCCTTGTCTACAAATGCTGCTAATGACATCTGATGTTTTCAAGAACTCCTGGGGATTTTGGAGAAGTGGTGTTTTTAATGTTTGCTTTTAGCTATTTTTTCTTTCATACATGACAATAGTGGAATGCATTACATTCATAATTATCCATTCAGAGCACAATTTTTCATAACTCTGTATATAAAGTATGTTCACGCTAAATTATGCCATTATACTTGAGCTCCATTATTGATTTTTTTTTGCATTACAATTCTTAATACACCTTTATACCACAATTTATCATATCTCTGTTTGTATATAAGGTATGATGACACCAAATTCACATCTTCAAACATGTATTTTGTATAATGATGGCCGTCTCCTTTCACCATCCTTGCTATTCCCCTTCTCCCTCCCTTAGCCTCCCACCCCTATTCCCTATCTAGAGGTAATCTTCCTCTTCTGCTCTTCCTTCCTACCCCACTTTGAGTCACCCCCCTTATATCAGAGAAAACATTTGGCATTTGTTTTTGGGGGGGATTGGCTAGCTTCGCTTAGCATTATCTTCTCTAACTCCATCCACTTACTGGTATTTGTTCATTCTTCTTTAAGGGCTATACCCTAGAACTCAGTGTGGGGGCTGACTGACTTGCTGGAAGCATCATATTCAGAATGACCTTTCACCTTTATCTTTAACACAGTAGGACTCAAATTTCTCTTCACCCATCATGTCTTTTTCCAAGAAACAGTACAGTTCGTCATATATATAATCTCTTAATGGGACCTTTATTCATTGCTCCAGAGAGATACAAAGAGGTCTTCATTAAAGAATAAAATAATAGCTTGGGATCAGGAAGGGACTGCTCTTTTTATGTAACACAGAAAATGGGGGGGGGGACTCTGACTCGTTTGGATGCTCTGTATTTCATAGAAGTAGATTTTTGTATGCAACAAGGCAAGCAAATGTCCTATAAAATCCACTGCTCATAATAAAGCCTATCTATCATGAGTTTATTATGTGCCAAACACTTCAAAGGGCTTTATATGAAGCACACCATTTATCAATTTTTGGATGTAGAGGTTGAGGTTTACAGGAGTGTTTAGTAACTTCACAAAAGTCAATAGTTAATCTAGGCTTGCTTGATGCCAAAACTCTTGTTCTTAATCACTGTGATCTAGATCAGCAAGGATAGATAGCTCCTACATAAAAAACAGGATTATGAGAATGAAAAACACGATCTTCATACATTCATGGAGTACACCATGAAATTCCTACTAATTCCTCAAGCTCTGCTAGACATTTGGAAAACAACGATAAATAGTACAGCCTATGCCTCCATAATATAAAACAAACAAATACAACTTCTGTTGAAGAGAAGGACCTTGTTACAGTTCAGATATGGTGTGTCCCCCAGAAGCTCATGTGTGAGACAATGCAAGAAAGCTTACAGGTGAAATGATTGGGTCAAGAAAGCCTTAACCCAATCAGTGCATTGATCCTCCAATAGGAATTAACTGGGTGGTAATTACGAACACGTAGTGTGTGGCTGGAGAAAGAGGGTCACTCAGGACATGTCTTTGGGGTTGATATTTTGTCCTTGTTGAGCAGAATAGTCTCTCTCTGTTTGCTGGTGATCGTGTCCTGAGTTGCTTTCCTCTGCCACACTCTTTGGTGGTGATGTTCTATCTCACCCTGGGCCCAGGGCAGTAGAATCAGCCATTTATGGATAAAGACCTTTGAAACTGTGAGCCCCCAAAAAACTTTTCCTCCTCTATGGTGTTCTTGATGGGTCTTCTGGTCACAGTGATGAAAAAGCTGACTAAAACAGAAATGACCTTGAAATCAAACTATCCTCAAATGGCCAGGAGCTAAAGAAAGATACATACTTCCATATGTGTAAAACATGTACTTCTTGAACTTTCCTGTAAGACAAAAACCAACAATCAACATCATCATGCTCTTGAGAGAGGAGCTTCATTGGTGTGAGGTGCATCATGGAAAGGTAGCTGTGTTGCAATTTAGTACAATTATGAAGAAATACAAATTCTTAATGAAAATATGGAACTTGTGTTGATTAACAAAGAGGGCCATGTACCAAATGAAGAGCTCCCAGTGCATTGCCAAAACAAATTCATTTGTATAATATTTTCTTTTTCAGCTAACTGATTTAGAATATATTATCAAGGGAAAAAAAGCCATATTTAAAATAAAACCGAACTCAAGGAATCTCTGGTTTATAGTCAGTACAATTCTTGAATACTAAAATGTCTTAATCTTCCACTTGAAAGCACTAACAAAAAAGAAAAGTCCATGCTGTATCTCTGCTGCAGAGGTACTGGATATTACCTTCAGTCAGTGACAATGCATATAGTATCTGGAAGACTAATGTGCAAAACGGGACATGGATAAGAGAAGGGAAATAAATTTATGTGATATATAAAATAAAATTTAAAGAACTTTACTCCAATTCAATAAGATTTTCAAAAACAATGACCAGGGCTGGGGTTGTAGCTCAGCAGTAGAGTGCTCACCTAGCTTTTCCAAGCCCTGGGTTCGATGCTCAGCACCACATAAAAATAAGTAAATAAAATAAAGGTATTGTGTCCAACTACAACTAAAAAAAATTTAAAAATAACAACCAAAGAGATATTTTCCTTGTTTTCTTTTGTACTTTAAGTAAACTATTCACATATTAGGAATAGGAGGGAATTTCCCAATGGCCTCAGAGGCAAAGCTTGTGTTTCACATTCTTCCAGGGAGAAAAAGCTGCCTTGATATAATATTAAGTCTAAAATTAGAACAAAGAGAAGAGGAAAAATAAAATTATGATATAGAGGATCAGAGTCCATTATAAAACTATTTTGTAAGGTTGACTGAGTGACTTATTGTGAGCAAAAATATAGAGCAAGCAGGGCTGCAAAAAGACTGAAGACTGCTCTACATTTTATGGTTTAATCATAGGTCTCTTCTGAAGAAAGGACATTAATTTCCCAAAAGGAAAACATAGCATAATTGTTTTTTATCCTATACAAGAAGGATAGGTGTCTGTTCACCCATTGGACTGGTTTTCATTTACATTTAGTTTTTTAACAGATACATTAAAATCATATATATTATTGGGGTACCATGTAATGTTTTCAAGCAAATATACATTGTGTAATGTTTAAATCAGATTAAACATATGTGTCTCCTCAAACGTTTGTCATTTCTTCATGGTGAAAATTTTCAAAATCCTTGCTTCCACTTTTTCTAAATAAAGGTACATTATTATTTTATCTATAGTCACCTACCATGCAAAAGCACACGGGAACTTCCTGTTTCTGTCTGTTACTCAGTACACAGGGATCAAACTTTCTCCATCCCGAAGCGCCACTCTCCCAAGACTCTGGTAGTCACCCTTCTCCCCTCATGAGGTCAGCTTTTAGACTCTACATATGAGTGAGATCATGTGGTGCTTGTCTTTTTTTTATTATGTAATGTTTTTAATTTATATATGACAGCAAAATGCATTACAATTCTTACTACATATTTAGAGCACAATTTTTCATATCTCTGGTTGTATACTTAGTGTACTCACACCAATTCTTGTCTTCATACATGTACTTTGGATAATAATCATCACATTCCACCCTCATTAATTACCCTATGCTCGCTCCCTTCTCCTCCAACCCCTCTGCCCTATTTAGAGTTTGTCTATTTCTCCCATGCTCCCTCTCGCTATCCTACTATGAATCAGCCTCCTTATATCAAAGAAAATATTCGGGATTTGGTTTGGGGGGATTGGCTAACTTCACTTAGCATTATTTTCTCTAATTCCATCCATTTACCTGCAAATGCCATGATTTTATTCTCTTTTATTGCTGAGTAATATTCCATTGTCTTTATTAGGCTAGATTATTTCACTTAACATAACAATCTCCAATTCATTCATGTTGTCACAAATGACAAGATTTCATTCTTTTTTATGGCTCAATATTATTTTGATGGGTATATATGAAACATTTTCTTCATCCACTTATCAATTGAAACTTTCTTTCCATTTCTTGGCTATTGTGAATACTCCTCAATGAACATGGGAGAAGTCTCTAACATACTGATTTAATGTTCTTTGGATACATACCCAGGAGTGGAATTCCTGGATCTATTTTTAATTTTTTGAGCAATCTCCCTACTGTTTTTCCATAATGACTGAACTAACTTACATTTCTACCAACAATATTCAAGGGTTACTTTTTTTCCACATCCTTACCAGTACTTGTTATCTTTAGTCTCTTGATAACTGTCATTCCTACTAGGGTGAAGAGATAGGTCATTTTGGTTTTGATTCACATTTCCCTGATGATTAGTGATACTGAGCATTTTTCATATACTAGCCTTTAATATGTTTTCTTTTAAGAAATGTCTACGTAGGGCTATTGCACATTTTTAATTAAAAATACTTGTTTTTATTAGCCACTGAGTTTGTGGAGTTTTTATGTATTCTGGCTATCAACCCCTTGTCCGATATTTAGTTTGCAAATATTTTCTCCTGTGATATAGGTTACCTCTTCACTTTGTTTATTATTTCCTTTGCTACATAAAAGTTTTTAATATAAAAGTTGTCTATTATTGCTTTTATCCCCCTCTGCTTTTGGGGTCTTACCCAGGTTCTGTGGTGTACTCATTACTGTATTGGCTTTATGTGTAAAAAGTCCTTCAGTTTCACAGTGGCACCACAAAAGCCTGTTTTCATGCTTACTTGACCAACTTTCATCATCAAATCTATTCCCTTTCTTGTAGATGCCTAAAATCCCACTATAGCAATTCAGTCCTTTGGATCTTATGAGATTTTTATTTTGCACCATAACATTTGTGGCTTAACTTGTTGTGGTTGTAATAGCCCTTGACGTGTCTGAATTTCTCTTCATAAAACTTCATATTCATGTTTTGGATTAACATACTTGAAATGATTGATTAAGGCACAGTGCGAAGACAATTCTGAAAATCAGATATGAAAGTATAGGAAAAACTAAATTTTGAACAGAAGACAAGCTGACTTATAAGATCATGACTTAGAAGGTCACAACTCCCCTTGAAAGACATGAACTTACTCCATTTTTTAGTTAACAAATCTTCAGGAAATAAATTAGGTATATTCTGATATATAAACCAATGCTTAAAAACACCACAAACAGGCAATTTCTCACCTACGAGGTTTTCTTTAGAAGCCTAAGTCAATATCTCCTTCAGAACAGCTTAAAAAAAATGTTTTTGAATATCCACTAGGGACTAGCTAGTGTACTAAGCACACCAGGGAATACAAGATGAGAAATAATGTCAGCCCTTGGGGGCTCCCACTTAAATCCAAGTAGTTCTAAGGCAGCACAGACAGGGAAAAATGGAACAGAAGATCTACAAACAAAATGTTAGTAGAGGCATCATTACTTTAAAATTGGGGCAGTGGAAAGACCTTGTACAGAAGGTAAAATTTGCTAAAAAGTCTACTCTGTGCCAAAGTAAGGCAGAAACTAATAGGCAATACTTGCCTATATGAAACCTCTCAGATTGTCAGGAAAGCGGGTCTTCAAAGTACTACAGCAGGCCAATGTGCCACAGTGATCCTATAAACAAGTACAGCACCATGGAAGGAAAGAGCACAAAGCACCTGTTCTTCTACAAGGATTGAGGGTTAACCTGCCTTGATATAGAAATGTTTTGCTGCACCCCAAAGGGAGATGAAGGATATTCCAGGCAGCAGAACTGAACTATCATGTAGTCAAAAACTGTTCTATAAGATGGGTGTGAGTTTCAGAGCAATAGACCATGATGAGCATTTCAAAGACCCAAGTTAAAAACAGTAGTTCCCTATTCTCTGCAAAAGAGCCCTTTATAAATTTGGAAACAGCTACTACTAATTCAACTTTCAATTTCCTTCCTGGATTGTATTTTCTGATTCTTTCATCTCAGCTGAGGCTGAATCCTCCCGTGTCTCCTAAATTCATCTTGAATTTGAAACTCACACTTCTCATGCTTCTGTAAAAGTCTTGCCACTCATGGTCTCCCAAATTCTATACACCATATGCTTATTGGCTCATTTTATATATAATATACTTAGTGGTGCATTTCAAGTCTGTCCTTTACCTGAATAGGACAGAGGAACTTCTCTGACTGCCAGGCTCATATGGTTTCACGTTATACAAGTAAATATTTAACGGATAATTTCTATCATCAGTATACTCGTCCCATTGTTCCAAATAGCACAAGCTGTAGGATATCCCCAGGGGGCCACCACCACTGTTTATGGGGGTATCAGACCAAGTTATAAGCTACTCTGTCAACATGGAACTCTGGCTTGAAACTTGTCTCCTTACCTACAGTTCTGATGGAATTTGTTGGCATTATCCACTATCACTGCTGAATTCACCTTTGTTATTTTAAGTGCTTGTGTTATGAGTGTCCTCAGTAAAGCCTCTGCCTGGCAATCTATTTCATCAGACTCTGTGGTTCAAGAAGCTGCTAATGCTTCCCTGGATTTATCATCAGGGATGATAAATCACCTTCTACATGGGAGTTGGCTTCCCTCAGGGACCCTTCAGGCTACGATTTCTGGCCTCTAGTCCACTAGATGGTGATACCTCTTGCCTGATCAAGAAAAGTAGGCAGTACATAGAGTTAGGTACCACATGGTTTTCATACTCAGCATCTTACAAATGCTGCAATTGTTTGCTGTTTACCCTTGTCTTAACCGTATCATCATTCTAATTACTTGGTTCTAGTTTATGACTATTTTCCAAGAAGGTCACCCTCTTGCTTGTCAATTAATTTACTCATTCAATAAACGTGGAGATCTTAAAAAAGGAATAATTAGTAAATATAAGAAAAATAAAAATATTTTAGTGGGATAAGCACAAGATAACAGCAAACTGTAAGGGTAAAAGATGGATGGTTGGATGTGAATAGCATACCCTGCATACTTGTGTGGTCTGAATCCCATTAACATGTACAATTAATATGTGTTAATAAAAAAGATGACAGCAAAGTTTTCATCCTGATTCTCAGAATAAAAATGCCATTTACTGGAAAGAGAAAAAGAGGGGTAAAGCAAATCGGGGCTGAAATGGGAAAGTGAGTAGAGAATCAGGTAGTATCTATACCATACAGTAGACAAATTATCCAGTGGTTTTAATCTTCTTTATACTTTAAGTTTTCCTGTAATATTTATATTTACAATTTTCAAATCCTTTTGGCTAAGGGAGGCAAGTCATGAGAAGGATAATCTAAAATCTCTTTATATTTCATGCACAGCTGTTTCAGACATCGTTTTGAAGTAACAAAACTGGTGAAGTTTCTCAAGTTCTGGGCTTGCCTCTTTCCCACCTCATCCCAAATTTCCTTCTTCCTATTATCCCCATATTTCCTCTAAGGATATTCAGTTCCCTTCTTCTCTCTGTATTTGCCTTCACTTGTCACCATCCACACAACCAGAGAAAAGATCAGCATCAGTCATCGATACCTTAGCATGAATTCAACTCCATATATAATATCTCCCTCAACTGTCTGCCCTTGTCTTTAATTTGTGCTGAATATTCCAATTCTCTAATTCTCCTCTTAAGGGAGTATCAGGAATCAAATGAATACTGGCATGTTTAAACATCTATAGATTTCACAGACATGTGAGACATGATATGCAGACAAGAATGACTGAAAATAATCTATGCTAGGAAAGTTTCTGAAATGTCCTCTCTTGGCCCAAGAAAGAAAGAAGGTGGGACCATGAAGGCTGGAAAAAAAGGTTTAAAAATAGTCTACAGGGGAAGGAATAGTTGCTTGCCTGCCACTTTGATGAATGCAGCATGTAAATAACAAAATTTTATCTGAGGTGGTAGGATAAAGGTTGGTTGTCTACATTGATCAACAGAACAAGTGCACACGAGGCAAGCACCGGCCAGGACAGACAGGCAAAGTCAGGGGCTGCCAGGAGCAGGACACCAGGGAGCAGAAGATCTAGGAGTACAGAAGATATTAGAAGAATTCTAAGAGAAGCAACCATGAACCCTACAGGTGCAATTAATTTCTCAGAGCTGCATGTTCGTACATGTATCTGTATTTATAAATATACATGATGTATATTTTATGTTTTAGTGGAATAAGCACAAGCAACCTGTGAGGGTGAAAGATGGATGGTTGGATTTGATCGATAAACCCTGCATATCTGCGTGAAACTCTCACTCTGAATCCCCTTAACATGTACAATTAATATGTGTTAATATAAAAGATGACAGCAAAGTTTTCATCCTGATTCACGGAATAAAGATGCCATTTACTAAAATAAGAAAAAGAAGGGGTAAAGCAATTCGGGGCTGAGATGGGAAAGTGAGTCGAGAATCAGGTAGTGTCCACACCATACTGTAGACTAATTATCTGATTGGCTTTTATCTACTTTTTTCTTTAAAGTTTTCCTCTCATCCTTACATTTACAATCAACTTCCAGTCCTTTTGGCTAAGGGAGGCAAGTCGTGAGAAGGACAATCCAAAATCATAAATACTCCAATATGGGGAGAAGTCCAATACCTATTGACATATCATTTTCACCCCCAGCTAAATACCTCTAAATGTCTAAGTTCTTTGAATACTTACTTCATGGCTGAACTGCTTTGATCAAATACTTCATAAATATATAAAAAAATGAAATAAATGGAGGTATGATACTATTGATTTTTATCCCTAAATATTAGCTGATACTCTCTTCAATATTAATATTATGGTACCTTTTGGAGGACAATAGATAGGCCTTTCTCTATTTTCTTCATTTTCATGTATCCCTAGACTCCAGTGAATGGATATTTTTCTCTTTTCCCAGAAGCAATACGGTCATGCAGAGATTAAAATGTGTTCTAACAGAAAATCAATTCTACTAATGACATCTTATTAAGTATTGGAAGAATAAAAGAACCATCAACAAAGAAATCCCCAGTGAGGTATTTGCATCCTATAAGAAAGCAAGCAAAAAATAATTTTAAAGTACTGAGATTAACTTGTCATTCAAAGTTTTCTCTTTAACCCAAAGAAAGCCTGTTTGGTTATGTCACTAACCCAGAGTAGAAAAATACATCCATACAACTTCATGACAGCAGTCAATTTGGCTGCCAAGGCCAGCCTGAAGTACAAAATCAGTGCTAAGAGGATAACATTAAGACCAGTGATAAATAATTACTAACAAGAATCTGTCTGTACCCAAATGTCAAATCCAGTGTGACTTCAGCTGTGAGTAATATTAAGACCTGAGGAGTCACTGATTCACCATACAAGTTTCAGAACTAGGCATGCTTTCAAATCCCTAGAAATCTTGCCTAGAAAATAGCAGGAATGGCTCTACTACTTGGAACACTACTTGGGAAAGAGTGTTCTATATGCTACAGAGAAAAACATGGCACCAAAGGCAGTGTTAGTAGTGGTCTCACATGAAGAGATCAAGGAGCAATGAACACCACCTAAATGCCTTTTAACATTCTTTTTTGAATTAAACAATTATTCCCCTCTAAAATTTAAAAAATAAATCATATATATGCATATATACATGCATACACTAAATATATAGTCTCTACTTTTTTTATTATTAGTTGTTCAAAACATTACAAAGCTCTTGACATATCATATTTCATACATTTGATCCAAGCAGATTATGAACTCCCATTTTTACCCCGTATACATATTGCAGATTCAAATAGATCTAACATGTAGAAATGTGTAATACACACATACATTAACCCTTATAAAACAAGATGTATGAGATAAATTCTTCTCAATGTAGATTATATATTTATCATTTTACCTCTTATTTTGAAAGTGTGTTTCCTTTGATAAAGACAAAACAATATCTATAAACCTGATCTTATTGTCATATGGCCAGAAAGCTTAGAGAGAAAATTCATTCTGAATTATGGCCAATGTTCCTATGTCTTTCGCCAAATTATCTCTATTTTCCAATTTTCTCATCTCCTAATTTACATTATGATTTATTAGTCTAATGATTGTTTTGCTTATTTATCTAGTACTTTATGAAAAAACTTATATACTTTTTGTTTGCAAGTATGATACATATAGATTGTAAGTGATATTTGATAGATGCATTTATATGTATTTTGTATATATATATATTGTATACACCCACATATATGATATAAAAAGATAACAGCTAACTATTACTTACTACACTTTATAATGAAAGTTTTCTGTTCTTTCTTAAGTGGAATCTAAAAATAGTTTTGACATGGAAAAAGGTGCCTATGATCCAGGGAACAAAAGAGCCAGCACTACATGGCATGCGGTAGATGCTGAAATCACCCTTCAGTGGCAGAGTAATAACCAGTTGACTTTGGGAAGAAGTCTGGTTCTGACCAGGCTTAGGGTGAGAAGAACGACATAAAGGAAAATAAGTCCTTAGTTGTCAACTGGAAACAGAAAACTCAGTTTCTCCTGACTGGAGATCTGGAGCAGGTTGAGAGCCACCAAGAAAGAACAGAAGCCCTATGTCAACTCTAGAACTTCTTAGTCTCCTGGACTCCTTCTTTGTCTCTCTGAACTACAGAAGAAGGTGGATCAGCCTCTGTGACTAGAAGAAAGGATAGTTTTTACCCCATAAGAGGGAGAAAGGTAAATTGAAAAGTGCTTACATAATTGTACTTTCTATTCTTTGTTAACCCATAGGAACTTGCCTGCCAATAGATGGAGTATATTTCATATATATTTTTGGTCAACAGTAAAGATCAACTTGGTTATAATCACTCAACTCAGATCAAACCTGAAGCACTTTTATTAAGCAACTATAACTAATGATTGATCTCAATAAATTTCCTGGTTCCTATTATACTTGGCTGAACCTTAATGACATTCTGGGCTATCAAGAAGGGGAGGCCACCGTGGGAAATCAGCAATCTGGCTGAAGCATAGAAAGCTTAAGTGTATTCAGGCATGGTGCACATTGCAGACATCAGTTCCAACAGGCAGGGGAAAGAGCACAGAAGAATGTCATGAAAGAGTTGTCCAGTCAAGTGGGAGGGAGGTAGAGACAGACTAGACTTGATATTCAAGTCCCTCTAAAGAATGCTTGAAATAAGATCCAGTCCCAGATAAAAGAGCCTGGCAGAATCTTGGAAATAAAGTTCAGTTCCAACTAACTTTATGACATAGGATCCAGACCCAGCAGAAAACTAGGGTGGAAACCAAAAGTTAAATGTCTATCAGGCAGGAGATCTGTACAGCAGACTAGCAACACTTACAAGGGGATTGGGAAGAGAAAAAGAGGAATAGATGCAAACTGAATCTCT
Source organism: Marmota monax (assembly GCF_021218885.2). Taxonomy (NCBI): domain Eukaryota; kingdom Metazoa; phylum Chordata; class Mammalia; order Rodentia; family Sciuridae; genus Marmota; species Marmota monax. The sequence continues at coordinate 1,257,165 of NW_026694256.1, read as the reverse complement.
GGGGTATACCAGATGATGATTACAGAGTAACAGACTACTATAAACAGATTGTTCCCTTGGTAGGAAAGGGACCCTTAGTGTATTGCCAATCAGGCTTCCACTAGTTCAGGAATTAAGCAAGGTTGAAGATGCTTATGAATGGCAGGCCTGAGTACCCAGGGCTGTAATTTCTGCCAGCACCTGAAATAACAGCTTCCTTGTCCCTGTCACAGTGGCAAAAGCAAATGGGAGAGTGTGAGACAGCCCTGCAGAGAGCATAGCCTGGATCCATGGGAGCCTCTCAGAGGGATTCAGAAGGAAAGATACACTGGGTGAGAAGCTCAAAGAGAGAATGACCTTCACAGTATAATCATATATTAAATTTCAGGCCAAATATTGATGCTACAAAGGATGATTTTATCATAATTTTGATGAATAATGTTCAGAAACCTTATTCTCTCTTTAGAAACCTGTCCTTTAAATATTTTATATATGCCCTTCTTTCTTTAACAAATCTAGAATTTTTATAATAAATCATCAGCCTGATGTATTTTATAACACTTGCTGCTTGAGTTAATGAAAATCCTGGGATGAAACTTATTACTTAAATTATTTTGAGGTACGTTATACAACTTGTAGAAAATTGCCATTTCCCCTCAGGATAAACCACTTTCCTCTAGTTTTGCATAATAAATACTTGCATTTTGCAAATTCAGGCATTACAAATCACTGTATCCTTTTGAAACACTAACAGTCAATTGTCTTCCTTAGCAAAAATGTGTTGAGTTGCTATTTTGCAGACTATTATACTCTAGGATACAAATTCAACCAAAAACAACTGTATGCACAATTTACTATTAAGGAGTTTATAAACTCATCACCTGAAAGTTTTAAACAATAACAGGAAACCCCACAAAGGAGAAGTTTAACCCGAAAACCCTTATGAAGGATATGGCTTAATTTATTAACAAAAGACCAATTACTTCGGATTATCCAATATTGTAACTAAATTGTGATATATCATAATTAAATCTATTAATTTTATTCTTTAAAATAATTACAAGCCATGAGGAGTTTTGCTTGTGGCAGAATATCACTCTGAAGAAAAAGCAGAATTAATATATATGTATAGATATATCATATCATATATCTGCTTCATAGAAAGAAAATGGGGTTTTCAATAATCTTCCTTATGGACCACTGGAGGAAGTAGTTGAATGTGGACTGTCCATGATCAGAAAACAGGACCAGTTTAGTGGCGTCAAACTACCATCACAAAGGCACACTCAGAATGGTCCTCTATGTGGTTTTAATTCCCCATCATCAACTTCAGAAATCTTAATTTTTGAAGGAGTGACTTGAGTTTTCATTTTACACTGGGATATTTCAAGTTGTAAGCCAATTCTGCATACAAAGAGGTCAATTATAGATCAAGAAACATCATTTCCACTGCCACAGGTCTTTACACATTATCAGATGCATCATATATCAACAGGAAATAATCACTGAATGAATTGAATCAACCTTACTCCCTAATTTCCAAGAGGGATTTTAGTTGTCCCCAAATAATTGCCTGTCTTTAAGGCTCATGGGGGAAAATATCAAAGATATCTTCACTTGTAATCCTTTTTCATATTAACTTTCCCATATTATCTTCTTCCCATTTTTAAGAAATTGCAATTTATTCATCCATACATATGTAACTAGGGTTACACTGGTGTCCAAATCAGCATGAGTACATTCAGAATGCTGGGATATCAAAGAAGTTCCCTAGGATTCCTTTTTACATTAGGGCTCTTTATCAGAACTTATCTAAGGAAACTCAAAAAGTAACTTTAGAATTTGGCAGTTAAATTCATGAGGTCCTTGAGCAAAGAGAGAGCTCTCCAACTCTGGACTCAGGAAAAGCAGGGAGTCATCCTGTTTCAGAAAGAGCTAGAGAAGTGATTTTTGGAAAGGATTGTTCCATGGGTGAATTAACTCATAAGCACTTCTGTAAGTAGTTTGAGGTATCCCTGCACAGCCCATTATAGCTCATTACTTTCCCTAGAGGTGAGGTTGGTGGACATGCATTTACATATGCCACAGTAATTAGAAAACACATCAACACATGGGCATTAGGAGCTGCCCTGAGAGTTTGAATTGAGAACTTACAGAGCTAGATTAGATAGTATAAGCTTCCATTGAAAGTTCATGCAAAGGGCTGGGGAGGTGGCTCAAGCGTAGCGCGCTCGCCTGGCGTGCATGCGGCCCGGGTTCGATCCTCAGCACCACATACAAACAAAGATGTTGTGTCCGCCGAAAACTAAAAAATAAATAAATAAATATTTTAAAAAAAAAGAAAGAAAGAAAGTTCATGCAAAGATGAGACCAAAGTAATCATTTCTGACCACTGTGTGCACAAATCTTTGTCAGAGAAAACTAAATTGCACAGAGAAACAAGAGAATAGCAGAGATGTGCTAATAGAAGCAAAATTCAGAAACCCAGAGGGAAATAGAGAGTAGCCATCTCCATTTTTATCAGCTTTCTAGGTTTCTACACCATCCTGACAAAGCCCAGCTTGTTTCCATGTTTATTATATGAAATAACTATCCTTTCACTCAGATGACTTTGTTCCTTATAATCAAAGGTTTAGTACACCATCCCTGGAGAATATCTTCCAAGTTATTTGATAGCCTTTACTGTGAAATTGAAACACCAACAGCTCAAATCACCTAAGATAAGACCATTGACCATTGAGGGTTGACCTTGAGAGCTGTTATTACATTAGAGAAAGAGAGTCCATCCTCTCTCACCCTCACAAGAGTCAATTACAACTGTCCTACATAAGCTGAAAACCCTTTGCTCCCTTTCTATGCCAATTTCAGCTGTTTCAAATGCATCCACCCAGTGCTTATAGACTGCTCTGTTTCTCTCTTATTGCTAATTAAAGGGCAGGAAGCCCTGCCCTGCTTAGGACTGCCCAGAGTCCCAACACCATGGCAGCCAGAGCACTAGAATAAAAGCCATGATAATGATACCAAATAGTCCAAGAGTTTCCTGGAACCCAAGAGAAATAAAAGAATAAGACCGAGAACAAGGCCTAGATTCAAAAGCCATTGCAATTGTCACCCAAATCCTTGACTAATCCCCATGACTGGTATAATCTGAGAAAATAAGAGGTAGTTATATATGTTGGTGCTTTCAACGGCTGTGTGCTGAATGCATTTAAGATCTTTACTGTAAGCTTTCTTATTACTTTTTCATACCGTTTCATTTGTTCTCCCCCAATAAACTTTCAAAGGCAATACAATGCCAAGATCCCTTTTATCCTCCACAACACTTGGAGCAACACTGGACACATGGAAGGCATTTGAAAATACTTATTTAACTGAATTGATTGAAAGACTACTTTCCCAAATGGGGTTGATGAATTTCTATTTATCATACTACAAGAATCTAGCCCAGTATCTTGAAGGATAAAGGAAAAATGTGTAAAGCACAAGGGAAAAAACCTTTACCTCCCTAACCTCTAAACCTTAATTGATTTTCGAGTCTTTGTTGAATTTTTCCCCGATGTTATTTAAGTCTTTTTCACAACATGGATTTCTGCCAGGCCAAGCTTTAAACGTGTTATTTTAGCCCAGTTGAAGTCTCACACACATGCACACAAAGGCCATATTACTTTTTCCTCAAGCAGCTTCTTTGTTTGTTGAGCTTTTCCTTAACACAGTACATAGCACTTTGCATAGTTGACTGCACAAATGGGTACTTAATAAATGCTTACTGTTTTAAGTAGTTTTGTTTTGTCCTAAGAGTCTTTCAAACAGCCCAAGACTACAAGTGTGAGTGAAATGGAATCTCAAAGGCTGTTTTTAAAGAAAGTAGCACAAAAGGGACGCCAATAGCCATCACTCCTCCTCAACTACTGTGTCAGATTATTCCCTGGAAATCAGTTTCCCTATGTGCATGGTTTCCTGTTGAGAGTACCTAGCCCGGCTCTGAGCTTTCACCACCTGGACCTCAACCCAGTGGATCATGCTGTGCCATGGTAGATTCTGTCCTTGCCTGACTTACCTCTGTTATGGTTTGGACGTGAGGTGTCCCCCTCACAAAAGTCTCAGTATTGCAAAGATCTCTCTGAATCCAAGGTCTGCACACTGAGAACCCAGTGTGACCAGGTGGTGGCCCTAGGAGTAACTGAGAGTGGGGTCTCTGCTCCCCCGGGGCCCTGCTTCCTGACATCACTGTCACATTATTGCACCAGGCCTGGCATACCAATAGGCTGCTGCTCACATGTGAGACAATGCAAGAAATTTTGGAGGAGAAATGATTGGGTTATAGCCTTAGCTTAATCAGGTATTAACTGAAGTGTTAGGGTGTGGCTGGAGGGAGTGGGAATTGGGGCGTAGCTTTGTGTATATATTTGTATCTGCAGAGTAGAGTTTCTCTCTCTGCTTCCTGATGTGAGCTGCCTCCCTCTGTCACACTCTCCTGCCATGATGTTCAGCCTCACCTCGAGCCCCAAGGATTGGAACCAGCCTTCTATGGACTAAGGCCTCTGAAGCCATGAGCCCTCAAATAAACTCTTCCTCCTGACAGTTGTTCTGGTCAGATCCTTTAGTCACAGGAGGGAAAAAGCTGACTAAAACAGCCTCTTTTGTTGAATGGATGATCCTTTACCTCCTTACTAACCAAGAGTAAACACAAATGCACTGTCTTCCTCTTACCTGGACCCTGGGGCTTTAGATTTCCAACCTTTACTTTGGACCATTTCCCTCAATGTCTGGCACTTGACCGTCCCATGCTTGGGCCCTATGGACCACAACAACCCTGGTGTGGCCCATCCTCCTTTTTTTTTTTCCTTTTTGTCTTTGCTTCTTCACTTTTTATATTTCTTCTAAACAGCCATTATATTAAGATTTGCTTTGACTCTAAAGAAGCAAAGATTGATTAAGGAAGAGAGAATGTGTGACTTGAAAGAACTCATAATCCCATTAAACTAACTTAGAATATAGTATGATAAATGTTTTCTAGATACACACACAGTGAAGTGTTTGATTCTTTTGGGAGAATTCAGGGAAAATCATAGGGAAGATGACACCTAATAAAAAATTTTAAAACAATGGATTATTTTGCCAAAATGCTGTGCTCTTGGCTACTGTTTTCACACATTACTTCTTGGTAACATGAAGAAGATATTTTATAAGATTAGATTAGCATTCAGAAATTTTACTTAAGCAGTTGTGGGTGGCTTGGGGGAGAGATAAGAAAATATATCCATGGAGTTTTTAAAATTTTTAAATTTCAATTTAAGCCTTCAGCTATTTTTCAAAGTTCATTATATTTAAAATTTTCCTTTCATTTAGTAAAATTATTTAATGACATATTAAAGGTCACCACAAAGGTAATAACAAGAATAATTCTGGCTGCTTTTGAATAATTTTCTACTTTTTACTGCTGAACTTAAAAAGTAAAAGTAAAAAAGGTTAATTGATTACTAAAGTATATATTTATTTTTATTACTAGTATAATTTCTTATAATTATCATATAGGTCCTTATTATAAAATTACAAATATGGGAATTACCTATAAATCACCATTATTGCCATTATTTGGGTAAAAGTTTTCTATTATCCTATTTATGAAAATATCTCTATAATTACCTGATGATGAAACCAGATTTCTACTCTTAGAGATGAGGCTTTAGATTTAATACAAAGTCCCCTTCCAAAAAATACTGTAAAGCAGGTATTGGAAAGAGATAACCATTATCAGACAATAGCACCTTAAAAGGAATTAGTTTATCAAATGTGTTTTACCTGATAATTTCAAGTAGGCTACTGAGAAAATGGGATTCTTAACAGAGTTGAGGAAATACTAACAAAGAGATGAGAACTGGCTGAAGTTAGATTTTTATTGGCAGACACTGGAAAGCCAAGGGTAAATATATGGAAATAGGGGCCCAGTATAAGAGTCAACAAAGAAAATCAAAGATATAATCATAATCTTCCTTTTTCCAATTCCAGACTTTCCTTCTCAGGACACACCTCAAAGTGAAAATTATTACCCTTATTAAAACAATTAAGGGACATGAGCTGTTCCAGTACCAGCACTGGAAATAAGCACTGTGCAGCTCATAAAAACATTATTGTCAACTGTCTGTGGGCTCTAAATAAGAACTACTAAGGCTTCTAGATTGTAAACAGAAGAAGATAGATTGCAGAGAGAAGTGAAAACTTGGAAAAGAATCTATGGGAAAAGCCCCTATTTTTTTCTTTCTCATACTTTGCCCCTAAGGGTAGATCCCAGTCACAGATGGCTTGCAAGAGGCAGCAGACAAACTTCCATGGGAATTCCATATTTCTGACCAAAGAAATAAGGAAAAGTAGATTCTGCAGACTGGAGAGTATAAGGGAATCAAGAGCTAGAAAAAGGGATCCCCTAATCTGCATAAATCTCAGTCTTGCTTCTCATCTAAGCATGAGTGGGACACCCAAAACAGGGTTGTAAAGGCTTGTGAGGAGTAAATTGAGATTTGAACCACTGCTCTTATCTCAGAATAACACCCAAGTTACTCATGTGGAACAAACTCTAACTAGCATTGAAAATATTTTGAGAACTGAACTGAGATTTAATCCCCAAAGATAAGACAGAACACTTGATGTTGACCCAGTCAAGCTGGTTGCCTCATAAATACCAACCTTCTCCAGAGGATTATAACCAGACCCAGAGCCCATGCGATACATATACATTGACCAGAATAAAATTCAAATTTATTCAACATGCCAAGACCTGGGGAAACTTGGCCAATTCTTGAATTACGATACAGTAAATAGATGCCATTTCCAAGATGATGTAAGTGTTGGATTATCAGGCAAAGAGTTTAAGGTAGTTTTTATAGCCATGCTCTGAGAATTAAAGAATAATGCCCTTAAGTGAATGAAAGGATAAGAGTTCTTAGAAGAATCAACATTATAAAAAATAGCCAAATAGAAATTTTGAATTGGAAAAAAAAACTAATGTCTAAAATTTAAAAATTACTGGATGAACTCAATAGGAAATTGGAAATGACAGAGCAAAAAAATCTTCAGTAAAGAGAGAAAAATATTTTTAAAAATTTGCAGAGCCTCAGAGGCCTGTAGAACATTATCAAAAGTCCACATACATAATGTTAGAATCCCCAAAAGGAGAAGAGAAAAATAGTTGGATAGAATATTTGAAAAAAAAATAGTGAAAATTTGTGGTTTTTTAAAAATTTGTGATTTTGATAAAGGATATAAATTAACAAATCTGGGAAGCCCAGTATGTTCTCATAGAAGACAATTCTCTATAGCATTTCTACATACTTTATCTCAGCTTTGATTTCAGATTATCTCTTCAAGGATGTTTGTATTACAAATAACCTTGGATGATAGAGTATCTTCCTCTAAAGCAGGGGATAGATTTGTTTCATGGCCATTATAAAAAAATCATAATTTCTACTTGGGAACAAAAGTTGGGCAGGTTTATTATTAGTCCCCCTTTAAAATACTGGACTGTGTTTCAAATCTACAATAAGTACAACATCCTTCTGGGCTGCTCTATTGAACCATGGGACTTAGGAGGATGGTAAGCCAAAGTGAATATGAATCTTGATGACTGCAGTGCCATGAATAGTGAAGTTCTGTTGCTCACTCAAGGTCATCTGTTTACCAACATCTATGAAATGGTATGTAGCAGGCTAACCTGTTAGCTTGAAAGTAGGGTAAAATCTCAGACCCTTCAGAGTTCTTGCCCCAAAACAACTTAACCCCAAATAAGAATATTATAAAAATATAATAATAGTGATAAAAATAATTATTAATATCATTATTATTATTCCTGGACTCATCATAACCTGAATTATGAATACCAAACAAAGAAAAAAAAATTGAATGTAGTTAGAATAAAAACCATGATATACAATGAATCAATGATTTGAATTACCATGGATTTCTCTTCAGAAACAATGGTGGCCAGACAATGGAACAATATCATTTTTTTTCCATTTTAAAGTTCACAGATGACCTACTTTTTGTTTCAAAGTAAATCTGCTTAATTTATTTGTGATTAAATGCAAACTGGAACTTAATGTGTAAAATTCCGCCTTCTCTTTTTTTTCCAGTTTTTTATTTGTTCTAATTAGTTATACATGAAAGTAGAATGCACTTTGATACATCTTATGTAAATGGAGTATAATTTCTCACTCTTCTGGTTGTACATAATGTAGAATCACACTCTTTGTGTAGTCATATATGTACATAAGGTAATAATGTCTGATTCACTCTACTATCCTTTCTACCTCCATACCCCCTACCCTCACTTTACTGCAAAATAAAAGCTTTGAGGCTGGAATTCTATATCCAACAAGAGTGTCCTTCAAAAATGATGTAAATCATGTACAACCAGATGAATGAGAAGTTATACTCCATTTATGTATATGTCAAAATGCATTCTACTGTCATGTATAACTAATTAGAACAAATAAAAATATATTTAAAAAATTAAAAATATAAAAATGATGTAGAAATGATTACATTTCATATGTAGAAATTTGAATAAAATCCATCAATAACAGCTGTGACCTATAAGAAATAATAGATACTTCAAACTGAAAGGGAAAATAATAATACAGGAAAACTTGACTTTTAAAAAATAAAGGAAGAACAAGAGAAATGACAAATATATGACTAAATAAAAAATATTACCTTCTCCTAAAAGCAAAAACTATAGTACTCTTTGGTGGAATTTTTAAAAATATATGTACATGTTATACATATGATATCTATGTAATATAAAGAACAAGTGGGTTAAAAAAGAGCTATGTAGATATAAGTTTTTTACATGAAAGTTTGCTTTCTCCTTTCTAAAACTCTCGCCCCGAATAACCCAATATCACTGCTTCCAGAAAAGGGGAAAAGTGCAATAGATCATTTGGGTACATTAATTATACAATATAAAACTTAGCTCTTTTTATTGGACATGAAGTGTAGAAGAGTATGAAAGATTAGGAATGTATATTATAATTCTAAAACAATCACTGCAATATAGTACAAAAATATACAAATGGTTAATGTTCAAATAACCCAAAAGATAGCAGGAAAGGTGGGGTGTAGATAATTGAAGTTTTTTACTGAGGTGACAGAGAGCAAAAAATAAAAGACATAAATCCAACCATTTCGATAAATTGTATTAAAATTGAATGGGCTACCTACCTCCAAAGCTTAAAAGAAGAGAGAACACTCCCCAGCTCATTCAATGAGACTGATACTAAAACCAGACAGGACATGGACATGAGACTTAAGAGTCCTAGAAAACAAACTAAACTTCAGTTTTTTATTTGACTAGAAATGAAAGATTTTATGAATAAAATTATTTTCTTATAACCATACACATCTATATTATAAAATAATAATAGGAAGATTTTTCCCTAAAGGATAGGCATTTTTTTTATTTAGAGAATACTTTATTAGTTTCTGTAATCAAACCCACGTAGATAAGACCTTACATATTTAATACAGTGCGTTACCCCTGTACAAATGGAAAAAAATTAAGTTTAACATTTCTAGACCAATATGGCTGTTAATTTCTGTACAATGCCAACTCAACACGGTAAACTGGGATACTTTTCCAAAGTTGACAGCACAGCTAAAGTTTCCAAAAATTCAAATTATCTATATATGTGTATATATATATATATATATATATATATATATATATTTATATTTATATAAAAAGACCAATAATAGCAGTATGTTCTGCATCAGCAGCAGCAACAGCGTTTCCAGGTTCTGCAGTCATATGAACAGAATCATAGACACACCCAGCACACTCCATTTAAAAAAGGGGGGAAAGTAAAAAAACAAAAACAAAACAAAACCCGAGAAAACAGCAAAGTTCTGTTACTGTTGTGATACCTGGCACCATTTTTTTTTTTATTAGCTTCTCAATCATCATCTGAAAAGATAGGCATTTTTATATAAAAAAAGATAGGCATTTTTATATAAAAAACGCAGTAAAATCTAACTAGAGAAACTTGAATGAAAATATAAATTTTAGAACAAAAAGAAATAAATTATTGTTAAAGAAGATCTTGCTCATAGTCTTTAACAGGATGAGGTCAAATCACATTGTATTCAGATTCTATTGGACACCTTTTAAAAGTGTTTTTAATGGTTTCTTTAGATAGATCAATATTTATCATATGCCAGATTTATATTCTTTGCAACTATTAAAGTAAGAATAATAATTTAGACAATAGTTTAAAATGCATTATAGAGTTTATAGATTTTGAAATCATTTTGAGGTTGTTCAAATAAAAGGTCTTAGCTGCTGGAAGGGAGAAGACTATGACAGCTAAGTTAAGAAACTTACAGCTCTCTGGTAGAAGGTATGACAGGAGGAGAAAAGAATCTCTCTCTTTTGAATGTGCAAAGATTGTGTAACAGTCAGCAGTGTCCTTACTCTCCCTCTCTGGCATTGTGGAACCTGCTTAGGGGAAGGTCAGACATCTGCGGTGGGTGGAGCTATCTTTCCCCCAGTAAACAATTGTTCTTTTGGGAAATGACCCCTCTCCTCTGCCAGGAGGTTGAGTGGATCCTCCCACTCCTACACGCATATCCCAATCCATGAAGTCTACAGTACCATAAATAATAAAATCCTTTTTCTTTTACCCCAAGGATAACAAATCTTCTACCAGCATCTATGAAACTACATTAAGCTAACCTATTAAATGCAACATATAAAATCTGCAATCCTAGTGCCAAAGAATATTCCAGGGGCAAAAGGTGGAAATTAGTTAAAATGAGAACCTGACAGCTTATATCAAAAGCACACCTCCCTTATACTAAGACATCACAGCTTCTGAGTGACCCTGTTTCCCTGTCCCGGGTCAGAATCACACTCTCTCCAGGCAATCAGGACCTAGAGTGATGACCAGGAGGAGTGCAGCATTTGGAATATAAGGTTAAACCTCCTAAAGGAAAAAATTTGCTTTCCCCTTTCTAAAACCCTCACCCCAAATAACCCAATATCATTGCTTCCAGAAAAGGGGAAAAATGCAATTGATCATTTGGGTATATTATATGAGCTCAAAGTAGTCCCTGAATAATTATATACATTATATAAATTATACAATATGAAACTTAGCTCTTTTTATTGTTGGACCATATGTACATGTAAAGTTTTCCATCATGAAAGAACAAAACACAAAGAATGATAGACAAGGAACATGCTATGCTCTCCAATAGCTAGAGGACCCCCACAGATGTTGTTCCTTCAAACACATCATCCTTCTTGAGCTGGGTAGAGTAAACAAGCACATGACTCATCCAACTTCCTTCTTTCTAGTGTACTTTCCTGAAATCAGAGCACATTTCCTGGCTCCAGACATAATAAGCTGCACCAACATTTCCATAATAAATAAAAACTACAATTGAGAATGAGGCTATATCACGTGGCTACTCTTTCTTAACCTTCCAGGTCATGGCTGTTTCCTGATCATGACAATTTTACCAATCCTAGGAAAGGCAGTATCTCTTGATAACTGAATTTTGGGATATGAGCTCAAAGTAGTCCCTCAAAGCCCAAAATTATTTCTTCTATTTTCCCACTGATTGTATAATCAATCCAAAAACTATCATTAATTCTTTCATTTAAAGTAGCTGGAATGGTTTCTCACTGAAATGCCTCCGTTGGCCTGGCCTACCTGGAACAAGCTGAAAGTCACAAAGTGCCTTCCAGAATTCCACAGGAACTCTCCAGAGGGTTGTTTAACATTAGGCTGCTCTAAAATCTGTATGTTCAACCTCAGCCCTTCTAATCCACAATCCAAGAAGCTCAGCCTTCCCTTCTCAAGAGTTGCAGGAGCCAGTCATGATGATACACACCTGTAATCCCAGAGGCTCAGAGAGGCTGAGGCAGGAGCATCTTGAGTTCAAAGCCAACTCAGAAAGGTCCTAAGCAACTCAGAGAGACCTTGTATCTAAATGAAACATAAAAAGGGGCTGGGAGTGTGGGTCAGTGGTTGAGCCCACCTGGATTCAATCCCTGCTGGTATCAAAAAAAAAAAAAAAGTAGCAGGGGAAATGAGTTTCCTATTTACAACTAGTGCTAACAGAGCCCACTATGTTCCTGTTTTTGCCTAGCTAATTTTGATAAGAATCATCTTTGTTCTATATTGCCTCCCATTTCTATATCTATTTGAGTCACCTCACTATGGAATCCCAGTTAAATGTCTCTTTTCTTCTTAGAAACTGAACCATATGCAAAATTGCCACATTATTTAGTTTATTCATCACATTCCTGTTTCCGTTAGACTAGAGCACTAATATCTCACATCTATCAAGAAAAGAAAAACACAAAACAAATTTTTACATGGCTTATTCCCTTTCTAAATTTCAACAAGGATTCTGTGCTGTGTCACACTTACTGATTTTCTATCTCTAATGCCCTCCCCTTCTGAAAAATTGAAGTCCTCTGTATGCTTTAAATAGTAACTTTATCAACACACACAAGCCAATATGATTCTTTAATTTAGGTTATTTGATGCAATGCACAAGTTTCCCAAGAGGAAATAAAGCACATTTTGCTTCCCTAAAACTCAACTTCCATCCACAAGCAATCAAGGCTAAATAATTTTAAACCTGTGTGCATTTGAAACCATATCCATCAGAAGGTATTAGGCCAGCAATAAGGTCCTTAAGCCATATCTATAATTTTCCCAGATCTCCCTAGTCACCCAGTAGCATCTGGATTTCCTGCCAATCCATTGGTCTTTTCCATGGTATTCTTTCTAGGCAGATGCATCTCCATATATACCTGTCATGTGCTATTGCCTCTTTGTTATATAGCACTAGTATACATAGATACCACAACATAAGTCAACTTCCCATTCTCTGTTTTCTGGCCATCCAGTAACTACTCTCTGTGAGTTCATTGCCGCAATCTTTTCACGTTCTGTGCACCTGTAAATAGCGTGTCCTGCCTTCCTGTGCAATGGGAGAGGACAAGGTTATGGGATTTGAGCAGATCCAGCATCAAATCCAAGTTTGAGATGAGTAGCACTAGGCAACTTATTTAACTGTTTAAGTTCCCTCATCTATAAAATAGGATTCATAATACTTACCTTATTATGTTGTCAGAGCAAACAAATGAGATAATTTATGTTAAACACCTGGCTCAGCACCTGGTGATGTAAAAGGGAAAAGGATGAGTCTTTTGAAATGTAATTCTCCAGATGTGGTTTTATAACTCAGCCTATTGCTCATGACTAATAGAGGATTTGTTTAAAAGCCCTAGAGGCACTTCCCCAGATGCTATATGATTCATTTCTGGAAACAATCTACAACTAATCAAAAACTTTTTAAAAAAATTGTAGGTAATATAGATTCTCTGAAATCTAGTGTCATAACTGGCAGGTAGCAGAGGTACTGCTGGGCCCTGCCCTGCCTCTCCATCCTGGCTTCTCTGTCACTTCATCTGTAAATAGAACATTCCTCCAGCCACATTCCTCCCCAGGTTAATTCAGGACAGAAATTATGTGTTCCTTATCATTTCCTTTGTATTAAAAGATTTTGTTCCCAACTCCAACTCAAATACTCCTAATAATTTTTTTTTTTGCTATACTATTCTTCAAATAAACCTTGTTTGTGCTAAAATCTCAAAGCAAGTGACCTGCCCAAATCACAAAATGAAAATAAACATGCAACCAGAAAATGTCAATTCAATCTGTTTTGGAATTGGGATGTTTCCCTATAATTTGGTTTTGTGACTCAGACTGGGGGTCCAGGACAAGGGGCAGGCAATGCTTTTAACTCACACAGGAAATCTGAAAGTGGCTTGTCTGCTCTTATCAGTCATGAGGATTGGAAGCAAGACATATCATCTTCAGTACTTGGTAAAGCAAAAGTATATGTACAATTGATACAGGATAGAATTTGTCTTATTTTGTCTCTAAACAAAAGAGATTACATTTTCTATTTGGTCAGCTGTAGATCAAATGTTATTAAAGTGCTGGGGTCACATACCAAATTTAATTTGCTTCCACAAGCAGATCCACATAGGAAGAATTGTGCTTTACTACTAAAAACACTGTAATAAGCAAATTTAATCAGCTTGCTTCATTTCAGTACACTTAGTAGGAGTAAATGGTAAATATTTTTAAAACTTGTTCTGTGGAACTAACTGAAATTTTTATGTGACATATACACTGAAGCAAATATTTAAAAATGCAGACTTAACATTGACCCTCATATATTTAAGACAGATTTGCTGAAAACATGGAAAATTAAGAAGAAAGTGTAAAATTTCCATAATCTAACCATCAACATTTTGATGGTTGTTTCTATTCTTTTTTCTGACTACTTTCGAAAATATTCATACTAGCATAATTGCTTAATATCATATCCTGTTTTCTTCCAGTGTATCATTATAACCTGAAAGCTCATTAAATACTTTGTAGATAAAATTGCAATAATTCCATAGTATTATATAGCTGTGTATAATTTAACTTGGCTCATTTAGGACACAGTCAACAGTTTACTTTGTGTACAAATAGTTGTGCTCTCCAACTTATCAAAATGCCTTATTACTCCCTAGTATACAGGTAGAAATGTTAAATTTCTAGGTCAAAATACTTCAGCATTTTACCATTCTTGATATTATAGCATCACAGTTAAAAGCATGAATTTTTAAAATCAGATATATAATGAATGGAATCTTGAATCCACCAGCAGTATGAGGTTTGTGTTCTTGGGCATGTACTTAACCTAAGACTCTACTTCTTCATCTGCAAAGCAAGTTTAATAGTTCACAAAGTGTGCTCCTTCGAGACAAAAGGATATCATTTAGGCATAGGGCATAGTTGTCAAATCTGTTTTGAATCCTGTTTCAGCCAATGATGAGTTGTATGCTCTTGGTTTGATCTATTTGTTTTAGTTTTCTAAAAAGGAAAACAATTATAATACCCACTTTACAGGATTATTGCAAAACAAAAGTGAGGTAATGTGTAGTAAATAAAACAGGGCCTGGCAGACATAAAACACTCAATAAATATTACTACTGTTTTCACTAGAGAGAGGATTTTGCCCAGTCCTTTCAAATGGTAAGTACTTCACTACTATAATAAATAGTTATTATAAATTCCTTTCCAGAAAGAGTATACATATTTCTTTATGGCCAACATTACAATACGCACATGCTTTATCTACTCTGTATAATAACAAACCAAAAATAACAATTTGAGGGATCATATAATTTAACTTGCCAGTGATGCTTAGGATAATAGGATCTTTTGATTTTAGAAAGGACTGAGAGCTCATCTCATCCCATCATTTTACTGTATTTGATCACTTTCCTTAAACAAAGATGAAACAGACTATCTTCTTAAATTCAAGGCCAATAAAGCCTACATTTTTAAAAATCCATTGACCTCTTTCCTCAGGCTTATTCTTCTTACCTTACGAATGGCACTGGCTATAAGTCGAAATGCCACCTACACAGCTCCTGTGGATTTTCAGGCCATTTGGTATCAATCACAGAACAGGCATTCATTGCTTACCTACCAAGTACAGTTTCCTAAGAGGAATAGAATAAAATATCTTTCATGGCTATATGTCAGAGAGTATTTTTGCGGCATTAGCTGGTGCCCTGTACCTGAATATTCTGCTTCTCCCTTCCCACTCCCTGATTCACCCACCCTTCATTTGGCCATGCAAGTAGCCAGAACAGAGTATATCACTGCCTCAGAGAAATGCTCTAAGAGCAGAAAGGAAAATACAAATGGTCCTTTCCTGGCTTCTGCACTTCTAAAACCTAAGCCATCACAGCATGTATCAGATATTTGACATAAAACACAATAAATGAAGACAAGGCTTCCTCGTTTTATGCCCCCCTCCACTACAGAAAAGGTTTTCTACTCCTGAGCAAAGAGGTAGAGTCTGAGGAAAAATAAGAAACTCCCCAGGGAGAAGGACCCATACCTGCTTTTCAGTCTAGTTTGAATGAAAAGGGTTTGTAAGAGCCCAAGGAAGAAAAAAGGAAGAAGAGGACATACCGAGACAGCACAAAGAGGAACAATGAAAATCTGGGGATGATGGATATGTTCATGGTCTTAATTGTAGTGATGGTTTTGTGGGTCTATACATAGCAAAAACTATTAAATTGTACCTTAAACACATGTAGTTTATTGCTTGTTAACAAAAAATCGATAACATGGATCTGAGAGAAAGAGGCAGACACAGAGAGAAACACAGACCAAGAAAGAAGTGCTGTGCACCAAGTTCCAAGTGAATGCCCAAGGAAGGTGTGGACCAACGGCGGCCTGGTGTGTAGGCAGACAGGCTTTTTAGCAGCCTGTGAGCTTTCATTCTCTCTTGGTGGTTGAGAAGTCACAGAATGAGCACTGTATACCCAGGAGTGATGCAGAAGAAGCCAAGAGAGCTGCCTGATTCTCAAGGACCATGGACAAGAGCACTCTATATTTGCAGCCCACCATGTGCACACTCACCAAGCAAATGACCAGGCAAAAGTAGTTTCAGCAGATGTCCGTAGTTTCACCCAGATGACAGCAGAGATCTGTAGCACTCTCCTCACCACCCCATTTCCTAGACTTACTCAGTAAAAACTTTTCTGGAACCCTGACATAACCCTTGAAAAACAGAAGAGAAAGAGAAATGTTTGAATTCACTGACATTTGGTTTCTTCCATCCTAACAGAATAAAGCTTGACACAGAAATTGGATAAATACAGATTAAAAAAAAATATCATTTCTTACTTACCTCAATTATAAATGCTAGGATTTGGTCATGAGATAAATTTCCTACATTCATTGCATCATATTCTAATTTAAAAGTCTATAAATTAGATAAGATCCACAGGGAAAGAGACCATAATTACTTTGTATATCAACTACATAGTTTGATATCTGGCACATAATTGTGCTTGATATGTGCTTGTGGAAAGCATGGATAGATATGGATAAGTGGATGGACAGACGACAAGAACAAACTGAATAACACAGTAGATTGTTGGTACTTATCCAGGGGAGCACATGTTGAGAGCAATATGACAGGTTTCATAATTAACAGAGACTCTGAAGGACCAAAGTCACCATTGATTACTCCATTGGAGAAAAAAAGTTGAGGTGATCCTTGAAGGCTAAGAAGAATTGATTCCATAAAGAGATAGGATGAGTAGAAAGGGTGAGCAGTTAAACAAAGTTACAAACAGGACAAAGTATACTCCAGCTGAAGTAATTTTGGTGTCAATCCAATATACTTTCTTCCTCCCATACACTTTTCTAAACATAGTACCTGGCACAGGATCTGCTGACAATGTGTGATGGATGAGGGAATGGATGGATGAAGAAGAAGACTAATAGGAAAAAAATACTACATCTTTAGAGAATAAAGACAATTGGATCTGAAATCTTGAGATAACCAGTCTCTATGATAAGTTTAGTTTTCATTTAAAACAGGTTTTTAACTATTATTCTAATAGCAGATTGCATGTTTTTGAGACATTTTACAATGTTTAGAATTGTGATTAAGTAGACTTGGATGTTTAAAAAAAAATCCATAGAATCAATGCCATTCAATGGTTTACTTTGCAAACTCTCACTCTGCCCTCTGAAAAAGTTCACATCATGCTTTTGATTCCTTTTCCTCCAATAATTAAATGCTATTTGTGGTTTATCAACCAGTTACATAACGTTACCTCATTTATTTTTCACAGAGGAGACTGCTAAAGTAAACATTGTTATCTCCATTTTTAGATATGTAGAAACTGAGACTTGGGGAACATACCCACTTGCATTCATTCACTACCCAATAAAGGGAGAAATCTACACCTGCACACACGCCTTTCCAGAATTCAATGTTGCCTCGCTATTGTCATCTGAGGTCTTTAAAGAATGAGGAAAGATACAGGCACTGCTGGACTGTGAAAGAGCCCAGACATAAAGAGTCTCAACATAAATTAACACAATGAAATATTTTGTGTGGTATATCATTAGTTGTTCCATGTAAGTGAAAAAAAATATCTTTCCAGTTTATGAGGAAGGGATAGGGTATTCTTTGTTCAGCTATTTCATATTCATTGTGTATCTTTGGAAGAACTTCTATATGATCTCCCACAAAGTCTCCCTCCTTTTTAAAGTTCTTTCCCGGGAGCTAGAGTGCTAGAGAGAATTTTTTATGGAAAAAATAATTAAGCTTTTTCACAGAACAAATTCCCCAAAGTAATTTATCATAAAGAAAAACTCTAGCCCAACCTTTTTCCTACCCGAAACTACTAATTTAATTTTACAGCAGAACAGCTTTAGGAATCCCAAGAGCTGGATCAGGGCAGGGGGCTTCTACTTGGTCCTCTTGCACTTACTACTCACATGGGTTTGTTTCATGCTTAGAATTGTTTTTCACTTTGCCAAGTGTGGTTCTGAATGTTTCAAATAGGAAAGGTTAGGCCACTTAGAATGGGAGTCTGTTTCACTGACTGGTTTTATTCCTCTTTGTCTTGGTTAGTGAAAAGTTAGGGTAAATTTTCAGGATAAGATTAGATGTTAGGTGTTATAAGATGGCCCAAAATGACTGTGATTTAAAACTTTTTAAATGCAACTGTTTATAAACTGCAAATGCTTCTCCCTATCTTTTCCCCTTTTTCCACTGACATGGTAAACATGTGCACCCAAAATGGTTGACAGATGAAAATATAAATTTGAGATATTGTATTGACATTGTTCAAAAACACTTTTTTTAAAAAAAATGGTTGATATATAGTGTCATGCATTTTGATGCACAAAATCAGAACTGCATATTCTCAAAGATATGTAATCTGAAAGGTTTATTTATTCATCTGGTACCTACTTGTTAAAGGAGACCACAATTAAACATTGGACCACATCCCAGATAGACCAGACTCGCAACTGCTATGTTCCCACAGCAACCTCCTGATGCAGAGATTTTGACATTTCTATTTTGATGCAGTCATTTTAATATAGCTTCATTGACATAATCCATCAAAATCTAAAATCTGTTTCATATTGCCAAGTCATTCAAGTGACCCCCCTCCGATTCTCATTCTATCCTTAACCCTGTCTCCAATTATAGGGTATTTTCACTTTCTAATTGCCATGTGTTCATTGTTCATTTTTGTAGAACTCAGATTTGTTTTATCCTTAGAGAAAAACCACAAAATTGCTTTAATTTTAATCTTTGAGTAGCAGGTTAGCCCCTAAGATTCTGTAGTTTATCCCTTCTAAAAATAATAATAAAGGTGTTTTATTATGCTAACCTGATAAATGTAGTTTACTAAATTCTGAGAGGACTTTTAGGGAGTTAATTGAGAGTTAACTGAAGTCCTGGGAACTTTGGAACTGAGAATAAGAGAATATATTTTGGAAAACAGTCAGAAAAGGTGTTCATGCTAGATGTAATTGGAAAACAGAGAATGATTATTAAGCGAATCAATTTATTAATTGCCAGTAAAAGAATATATCCATTGAAACTTAATATTATATGCAGACTATTCAAGAGTCATGTGAATTCTCATAGATTAAATGGCTACTTACTTCCTTGCTAAGCATGCTAGATGGCCATCTCTGAAATGTGTGTAAATTTGACAGACACAGGATGCCTGTTTGATGTGATTTCCCTATGTAACAGGTTTGGATTTCAGTCACAAAATACAGGTGAACAAAAGCTGTCAACTTTTTTGCATCTCTGTAAATAAAGTTTGTGTAATTTATAATCCCCATTTTTGTTAAAGCTTACCCTGTTGTGGTGCCTCCATCATGTCTAATCTTCTGTTGCCCTCTATCATGTTGAAAAACCAGCCTCTACCTCAGAGCAAAGCCTGTACAAGGAAGGGATATGACCTTTGTCCTCGGAAAACCCACAGAGCACTCCTAGGCACATTCCCACCCTGCTAAGTTGTTTATCTACAAATAACAGAAGAGATCTGTGGAGCCAGGTGTCCCTGACTCAGTCAGGCTAGGTGGGGATCCATAGCAACCCCCTAGCAGCCACTAATCAGCATGAGACAGGGAAATACCTGGGATGCCAGATGACCCTCCCAGTAGTTTATGGTGGTTGATAACGTGTTGGGAAACCATGTAGTTCAGCATGAACACCCCTCTTGGCTTAAACCAATCAGTTCAAATGAATACCCCTTTTGTACTGACCAATCACCCTTACCCAACTTGTTCCCGCCAGTGAATGTGCTAATCATGTTTTAGAGTTGTTATTTGATTTTCCCGCGGTGTGTGATGATTTGCTAAGAGATGCTATGATGTATGTGAAGTCCCTGCCTTCTCCAAAGAATGTATAAAACTGCTGCAAACCCTGGGCTCAGGGCCTCTCAGCGTCACCAGTTGCTGTGTGTGCACGCGGAGGACCGAGCTAGCTTGCAATAAACACCTCTTTGCTGTTTACATCGATCTTGGTCTCTGGTGGTCTTTTGGGGGTCCCGAATTCAAGCATAACAATGTCTATAATTTCTATCTTCATCTCAATAACAAGGCCCCTTTTGGTCCCCTAGACCTGATAGTCCCATCTGTACTCACCTCTGTGCTGTTGACAGAGGAGGTTGCTCACCACATACCTGTGAGGCTGTGTAGACCCTTCCACATGTGAACCTGCATTATAAAGGTACAAAAATTAAGAAAAAGAGAACATGAGTTTAGAAAGCCAGATGGTAAAAAGAAAGGCAAGAATTTAGAGATTACTTGAGTCAATTGAAAGGCAGAGAGACTAAAGCAACATCCAGACCTTGTAGCAGAAGCCTCCAAAGCCTCCTATAGTGCCTGAATTTCTGCTTTTACTGAGGCTGGTAGGTTTGATGTCCCGCTACCACTTTTTCCTTACAACTTCACTCAGAACTATTATCAGTGGGGATAACTCAGATCTGCATTTTTGCAACCATAAAAACAAAAATAAGGGAAAAACTAAACAAATATCGGACTTTACCGTGAAAGAAGTTTCTGTTAAACAGCAATCTGTTTTTTCACATAATCTTGCCAAACTACCCTCCTAGAAAATCTGCAGGTACCAGAAGACAAAAATGAATATATATGGGTCATCCACAATGTATGGATAAATGTCATATAGTTTTCCTAACTAAGAAAACTCCTTTTATCCAATTTAGATCAAATACTTCTAATGGGGTGTATTTTTAAAACCAGTTTGCCATTATTCAGCTTCACTAAAGCCATCAATTGTGTTTGATAACTTTGTGGTTGGGCAAATGTGTATACACACACATATGTACAAAATATTTAAAAATATCATATACATATATAATATTTATTATTCTCAATCCACCTTAATCCTAGTTTTTGGAAACACACACAAATATTAAATCCTAAAGTTATTCTAAAATCCATAAATGAAATACAAACTTGAAATCTTAGGCAAAATTACAATGCATGCTTGAACATGCTGGGAAAACAATCAGAAAAACATATACAAAGTTAATCCCTATTTATAATAACAAGCAAAGACAATGAAGGTTTCAATATAATATTGCCCATATCATTAATAACCTGGGTTTTATGTTATTAGAAATATTAAAATGATATAAGACTGCTTAGGAGAAATTCAGTGTTTCTATTAGCTTCTATGCATTTTTAAGGTGCCATGTTACATATTATGTTCACATACATGTGTTATATTTTCTTTCTCTTAGTGAATTTCCAGTTAAAAGATTATAGAGAGAATCCATACTTTAGATACTATAAATTTATTATGTAACTTTATCAGCATTTCAATATCATTTCTGTATTTCATTCACATATTTAAAAATAACCTACATTTCATACTTTTATCAGATTTTGCATTTATACCAAATGGAGAATTAATGCTTACTGGATATTAACTATGAGGCCCTATACAAATGTCATCATCATTATTACTGAAATGTAAATTTTTATCATATATTTTCATCCACAACAATATAAAGAATAAAATTCTTTAGATATTTACAAACATCTTAATGACATTTAAACTAAGAAATAACCAAAACACTGGGAAAAAGATAAATACATGTCAGGTGAGAAAATAATTAGAATTCTAGTATCGTCCTCATTACTTGAAAGTCTGATTTAAGCATCTCTATACCTGACATTCTAATTTAGCTACAATGCAACAAAACCAGCATTGTGGTAATAGAATATTGATTGTACAGTGTTCAAAGACAAAGAACTTATGTTGGTGTACTTTTTATACATGCATGATATTGCAGCACAATACCATGTCAATAATTTTCACAAAATGAACCCCACTACCACTGTGCTCAAAGGCAATTTAATTATGAAGTAGTCAATCCTTTGATGAAACACATTATCTCACATTAACCTAAAATATAAGTAATCTTGCTAATCTTAGAAGTCTTTAATGTAACAGCACAGTGAAAATACACTTAAATAGTTCACTGAAGCATATTATTTCCTAATTTTTATTATTGAGATTTTTATTCTCATTATGAACATTTGAGAGAACTTTCTCAAAAAGATTCCAATCCCACAGAAATCAAGTATTCATATATTCTACATTCCAGCACAAAAATTAAAAATAGCTTTATCAGGGTGCCAAAACATGATTTTAAAAAGAATCCTTCCTATGAAATATACTTTTACATGTATAGTTTCATGCCCTTTTTAGAAAGAGCTTACTTTTGAAGAAAATAATGAAGAGATGTTGCTTTATTTACTTGGAAATGAAAACACAAGATCTAATGAGAATTGTAAATAGAAACCAGAAGGTAATCTTGGCACTAAGATCAATGAGTATTTATTAAAACATTGTTTTGAGAGAATTAAGCCATGAGGAATGTGGAACAGGAAATAGTGTCTTTACAAATTGAAGAGTTGAAAAAGTCATTAAAATTTATAAACCAACTGCCACCCAATATGAGTCTCCTTTCCAGCATCCCTGACAGATGTTCACTCAACATCTGCTTGAATATCATTGGGACAGCTATTTTGTGAAAGTGTCATTTCCCATATTGAGACAAAACCTACTTTTTGGTCTTAGTATAGTCCCACATGTCCAATAAGAGTCCCAAAGGATATAACTTGTTTATTTAGCAAAACAAACTATAATGTTCTTCAATGTATTTATTCCTTGACCCTGTAGTTCTAATCTCAGGATTTTACCCTAAGGAACCAAAGTTATCTATTAAATAGGAATGTGTTTGATTTGTTACTTTAAAAGGCAAACATTAGATTTCACTTAAATTTTGAACAATACATTGTACATTTGAAAATTGCTAAGAAAGTAGATTTTAAGTGTCCTTACCACAAAATGTAAGTAAAAAGTTAAAATTCAAGCTGAAAATTTGCAAACAAGCTAATACTCAAGAATGGAAGTGTATTAAAGTAAATTATGATGATTTCACATGACATACAATGAAATGCAATCACAAATTATTCTGTAGATAAGTATATTCACATTTAGGTTTTAATTGAATGCCTATGAAGTACTTACTAGAACTTTGTGACACAGAAAAAAAATGTTAATATCTTTTGTTCCTCATTTTTTATTGGTACATTATAGTTGTACACGTTGATGGGGTTTGTTGTTACATATTTGTACTTGCACAAACATAAGGACATAATTTGGTCAATGTCACTCTCCAGCATTTTCCCCTCCTTCACCATCTCCTACTCCTTGGGCCCTTTCCTCTACTAATCTCTCTTTGATTTTCATGTGATTCGCCCTCACATTTCTTCTTCTTTTCTCTCTAGCTTCTTCTACCTGTCCCTTGATATTCTGAGTTTAATTTATTTTGCTTTTAACATAATGGTCTCTAGTTTCATTCATTTTCCTGCAAAATACATGATTTCATTTTTTTTTTTTTGTGGCTGAATAAAATGCCATTGTGTGTGTGTGTCTGTCTGTCTGTCTGTCTGTCTCACATTTTCTTGATCCATTCATCCATCAATGGACACCTAGACTGATTCCATAGTTTGGCTATTGTGAATTGTGCTGCTATAAACATGGTGTTTTATTCAGCTTTTTCACTGTTGTGAATAAATGATCCAACCAGAACAATTTTAAAAGAGGAAACATTTATTTGAGGGCTCATGGTTTCAGAGGTCTTAGGCCATAGAAGGCCTGCTCTATTCCTTGGAGCTCAAGATGAGGCTGAACTTCATGGCTGGGGAGTGTGGCAGAGGAAAGCAGCTCACATGAGATCAGGAAGCAGAGAGAGAGACTCCATTCGCCAGATACAAATATATACCCAAAGTCACGCTCCTAATGCCCACCTCCTCCAGCCACACCCTACCACTTCAGTTACCACTCAGTTAACCCCCATCAGTGGATTAAATCACTGATTGGGTTAAGACTCTTACAACTCAATCATTTCTACTCTGAACCTTCTTGTGGTATCTCACATGTGAGCTTTTGGGGGACACCTCAACATCCAGACCATTACACATGAGTATGCAATATTACTATAGTATTATGACTTAAATTCTTCAGGATAAATACCAAGAATTGGTATAGCTGGGTCATATGCTGTTTCCATGCTTAGTCTTTTGAGGAAACTCCATATGACACAGAAAATTTTTTAAATTAAATCATATGCTTTAAAGTTAGTAGTAAAGAAGCACTTTCAGTGTACCATTTATAAAAGATTTATGCATTGAGTATGCATTCTTTTGGCAAGCAAAAAACTTATTTTAAGTACTTTTATTTTACTAATGTTTGATGAATCGTGCTATATTTCAGGTATCAATGAATGAGGCTTTACATTTCTATGAGGGTAAAAATAATAAACAAGAAATTTTAAAAATTACAAAATATAGTAATTTCTATAAAGGAAATAAGCAGTACAGTCTCAAAGACAATGCAGTCGAGGTACAAGTTGAATATTCCTTATATAAAAGGCTTGGGACTGGAAGTGTTTTGGATTTGGGATTTAAAAAAAAATTTTGTAATGTATATATTATATGTGTATATATATATATATATATATAATGAGACATTTGGGGGTCAGAACTCAATATAAGCATGACACTTATATTTTATATATACCTTTTACAAATAGCATGAGTATAATTTTATACAATATTTTTAACGCATTTGCATTTTGACTGCAACCTGTCCCATGGGATCAGGTATGGAACTTGTGGCATTATGTCAGTACTCAAAAGTTTTCAATTTTGAAGCATTTTGAATTTCAGATTAGGAATACTCAACTGGTATTTATTATATATGGATGTATGGTAGTCAGTGACAGACTTATAGGACAGCGATATTTTAACTGATAAGTATGAGTTTAACAAAGAACCAAAGAAGAATCTTGCATGCAGAAGGAAGAGCAACACAAAGGCTCCAAGTTTGAGAATGAGTTTGTGATCTTTGGATACAGAAAGGTGGCCAGTGTGATTAAAACCTATATAGGGTGAATATATACAGCTGGTCACTGAAAATTTTTTTTCTGTTTTTAACTTTTTTTTGTTTTCCATTTGTATATTTGAAATTCATCAAGAATTTTAAAGAAAGGAAAGGAAAAGGAAGGAAAGGAAGAAAGGAGGGAAAAGGAAAAGAGAGGAAAAACAACTGATGGGCTGCCAAGTTCCAAAGAATGAGGAGTAGATCAGAACAAAGAGTTCAGAGACAGAGAGACCACCAGGGTCTGCTCATTCAGAGACCTTGAGGTCATTTTAAGGAGCTTAATTTTAAGTGCAATCAAAAAAGTTAAAATGCTTAAAGCAGGAGGGTAATGGGATTGGGTTCCACATCTATGCTAGAGGGAAAGACAGGAGTTCCAATACATACATGATGAAGTTGCTTTGAAGTCAGGGAGATAGTCTACATTTCAAGGTCAGAGGTCTAGGTCATATTGGTACATTCCAGAGTTGCAAACATTGAGACAGTATATAAAACATGATGATGAAGGGAATAATTTAGGGACAGTAGAAAGAGAAGAGGAGATAGGTCCGGCACCATTAACCATGAACAGAAGTTTCAGCCCATAGGGACAAGGAGTGAATGAGAGGGAACAAAGTGCAGATGGAATAAGAATTTCTGAAACTGAGATATGGGTAGAAAAGCAGAGTAGTGTGAAGAGGGTGTGCAGTAAGGAGAGTTTGGTTTAAACATTTTTTATTGAGTTATATGACACAGCAGAGTGCATATGACCCAAATGCAAGGCTCCAAGAATCATCACAGAGTAAACATTTGCGTAACACTGGCCAGGTGGAGAACAAGAACACTTCCAATTCCTGAAGACTTGTCATGCCCCTCCCTCCCAGTCACCTTCCCCCTGCCACCAGTCTCCAGACTCAATAGTAGAGTTTTGTTTGATTTCAAATTTTATATAAACAGATTCATAAGAATTTTTATAAGGAAGACAATATTGCATTCTGAACTAAAAGTTTTAAGATGATTGAAGAGAATCAGCATCTTAACAAGAGAAGGGAGGGGTGTGGGATCCAGAGTCTTTATGAAGCAATTGGAGAAGGTACATGTGGTTGAGGGGAACCAGAGGGGAGAAGGGATGGTGGACTCTATAGATCTGGTGGAGATGAGAAAAACATTCCCACAAGCTAGTTTCTGCTTTCTAAAGAAGCATCAAGAAATCCAGTTGAGACTGGGAAGGAGAGAGTATGCAGAGTTTGAAAAGAAAGAACGTACTAGAAAGAATGTACTGACTACCCTCCATAGGGAGACAAAATATTAGGTGTGGAGGGAACCAAATCATGTCTGCTACATGGCTTGTGAAAAACCATAAACATTTGAAAGCAATCAAAAATTTATCACTAGTGGGGCTGGGGTTGTAGTTCAGTAGCTGAGCGCTTGCTTAGCATGCATGAGGCATTGAGTTCCATCCTCAGCACTACATAAAAATAAATAAAATAAAGGTATTGTGTTCATCTATAACTAAAAAAATTTTTTTTTAAAAAAAGGGTACCACTGGGAAAGCAGATCAATATAGTTTAGAACATTTATACAGTGGAATCTCTAGATTTAGAGGGCAAAAAGATGAACAAGACCTATGTGCATCAACACAGGCAGATTCCAAAAATGTAATTTTGAATTGGAGAAAAGATTGTGGGACAATATGCGCACTGTTACTATTTATGAAAAAAATCTTAGAAATCACAGATATCTGCTCAAAACTACACTCTACACTGATTATCAATATATATATGCATTCTTAAGTACAAAGTAACAAGAACAAAAAGGAAATATGTCAAATTCATGAGAGTGGAAACCTCAAGAAAAGAAGAGTAGGTGATAAGAGTGTGAAAGAACAGAAAAAAAAAACTTAAATTATTTCCATAATGTTTCATTTCTTTTAAAAGGCAAAGAAAATATCTATACAAATGATATTTGTATATCAAATGATAAGATATTGTCATTTTCAACTCTTGGATGGTAGATGTGATGATTCTGTCTTTATTTTTAAAAACTTATAGCAATCAAAAAATTTGCACTATAATAAAAATTATAAAAAGTGAAAAACTTTGAGCAAATAGCCTCATTACAACATAAATTAGTACATATATTTGCCAAAAGACACTTTTAAGAATGTTGTTATCCCTTTACATACAATAGCAAAAACTGGGACCAATCCAAGTGTCCATTTACTATAAAATGGATAAATAATTTTGGAATTTTTTTAAAGCTGTAGTGAGTTATAATTTATATAACATTACATTCACCCAATTTAAACTGTGCAATTCAATGATTTTTTAATAAATTTACTGAGTTGTACAACTACTGCTATAGTCTAGTTTTAAGACAGTTTCCTTATCCCAATAGATCATCATATTCCTTCACAAATAATCCCTTTCCTCACATTCAGCCCCAGGCAACACCAATCTATTCTGTATCTATAGATTTTCCTAAATGTGACATTGTCTTAAATAAAGCAAGTTATAGTGTGTTCTTACACTCATCAACAATGATGAATCTCATTGACAAAATGAACTAAAAAAAAGATATATGCTACGTGATTCCATTTATAGAAATTCAAGAACAAGCAAACATCAATCCATGACAACAAACATCAGAATAGAGATACCATTAAGAGAGGTATTAACTTTGAGGGGCAAATAGGGAGATTTCTATATGTTGAGTAGGATGCTGTTTGGGTATATAAATAGATGAAAACTAATGAATCAATTCAGCTAAAATTTTTGTACTGCATGTGAAATGTCTACCAAAGCATGTATTGAAGTTTTGATTCCTAATGCACCAATGTGCAGAGGTGTAGCTTTGGGGAAGTGATTAGATTTTGAGGGCTGTAACCTTATCAGTGGATTAATAATTTGATGGCATTATTGGGAGGCAATGGAAATTGTAGGAGGTGGGGCCTACATAAGGAGTAGGTACTTGGGGGCATATTATTGGGGCCTATATCTTGTCCCTAGTCTATTCTTTCCTCTCTTCTCCTTTCCTCCTCTCTCTCTCCTTCTCTCTCTCTCTCTCTCTCTCTCTCTCTCTCTCTCTCTCTCTCTCTCTCTCTCCTTCCCAACTGCTATGAGATGAGTAGCCACCTCCACCACACACTCCTATGGCCATGACTTCGGCTTCATCTAAGACCCAAAGAAATGGAGCCAGTTGGCCATGGACTAAAGCTTCTGAAACTGTAAGCCAAAATAAATCTTTCCTTCTTTGTTTTTCTCAGGTATTTGTCACAGTGAAGAAAAGCTGATCATCAGAGCATGCCTCAATAAAAAAAATAATAATAATTAAGAACAATAAAGCCACAACCATTATATACATCATACCTTTGTTTCCCTTCCTTCACTTTTGGTTCTAATATCTTGTTGCCAAGTCGAATGGGAATTTTCTGAGAAACTATTAAAATCATTCTATTATTTCATTTAAATACCTGGGAAAAAGCAAATCAAAATGTCAAACTTATCTTCTTGCGTGTTTACTAATTTACATTATGGAAGCAATGTGCTGTGATAGTGCATATCTTTTAAGGAAGTAAGTTTATGAGGATAGAAAAACAACAATTTTTAACAAAGGAAAAAACTGAAAATAGCCATACAGCTAGCACCACAGCCAAATGTCATCGCAAAGAAAGAGAGGAGAGAAACTCAAGCCATTCAATTACTTACATTTTTTCATGATTTTTAAAGGTGTAAAAGATACATTATATTAAAAAGATAAAAACATAAAAGAATGTTTCCTTTTGAAAGTAAAATTTAGCAGCTTAAAGTGGAAACACACACGATTCTTAGATTTAAAAAAATCTAGTGTTTGAATATTGTAAAGTATTGGGTATTCAAAAATCAACAACGTCATACCTCCTGTTTAATGTGTCCCAGATAACATGCCCAATAATGAGTCAGTCTTTATATCCCGGCAATAAAATCTTTATCTAAACCCTTGTTAACATAGGCAATGATACCATTTATTACTTGATTGCATTTTCCAGGGAATTTTAGCCATCTGAAATAATCTAATCAATCCCTATCTCAACACCCATACTTGAACATGTGCAGCTTAAATAGCCACTGTTCATTTGAGGGGACAATGGGAGAGCACTGTCATTCACTTACCAACATCTAGCAACATTCCAATATTGTTCTTAAATAATGCAGCCATTTTCAGAGGAGAATTATACAACTAATCAGTGACAAATCTGAAAATAATTCCCAGATTCTTTTAATATAAATATCGTTTCATTGTTCAAATTTATGTTCTTTCACATGTTATACCCATTTCTAGATTAATATCAAGTTTAAAATCTAATAATCCATCTTTTTTTTCTTTTTTTTAACTTTTTTTATTATTAGTTGTTCAAAACATTACAAAGCTCTTGACATATCATATTTCATACATTTGATTCAAGCAGATTTTTACCCTCCATAATAATCTTAGCATTTGAAAGGCTGTGACTTTAGCCAAGTATTAACAATCTTTTAGTTGCAAGTGACAAAAATAAAAATGATTCAACCTAGATTTAAAAAGAGAAGAGACAATTCATCAGGTAAGTATTTAAAAGAGGAGAGTTTAAACCAGGTGTGGTGGTACATGCCTGTAATCTCAGTGGCTCAGGAAGCTAAGGCAGGAAGATTGAGAGTTCAAAGCCAGCCTCAGAAATTTAGCTAGGCCCTAAGAAATGTAAACCTTATATCAAAATAAAAAAATTAAAAGATCTGGAGAAGTGGCTCAGTGGTTAAGTGCCCCTAGGTTCAATCCCTAGTACCCATCCTCTGCCCCTAAAAAAAAATCAAGGGTTTAGTAAACTACATTCAGATCACTACTCCCCATCTCTCCATTCTTTTTTGCATATTGACTTCAATTTCTCTTACAGAAGAAACATGACTTCTTAAGTTCCAATTTATATTTTCAATGCATGCAGTTTATCATCCAAAGGAAAATCAGAGACCCAGGGACCTTCCCTCCCTCTCCACCTAGGGCTATTGTATCACAATTTAGGAGAAGCTTATCAACCCTGTTTGGGATCACATATATCTTTGAATGAATCATTAAGACCAAAGAGAGGATAATGTGATCTAATTTGTTATTCTGGTCATAAATCCACCCTTATGGTAAAGAAAAGAGTAATTATGAAATATTGCGCCCATAGAACTATGTGGAGTTGAGGAGAGGACATTACTCAAAAGAAAGACAGAGTGCTGCTAGTGAGGAAGGCAGAGATGGCAAGCAACCCAAAACAACAGATGCTTACTATTGTCATCACACTTAGGGGCTAATTCTTCCCATGTATTCAGCAGAGGGTTCTGGCAAACAAATGTGTGTCTCTAGTCTACTCCATTATAGCAATGCAAAATATTAGTGTTATAGGCCTTCCATATGAGAAATTCAAATGCATCTGGTAGGGGAAAGAGTACACTTAATGCTTCATAAACTTGATGTAATATTCCCTTAGAAAAGTTCCCCACCTATCCTGAAACAATACATGTGGGCAAGTGAATTGGTCCACGATTTTGAACATGGATATTCTGAATTGCTCCAAAATGATAACCTAAAAATGTAAAGACACTGTTATTTTGTTGTTGTTGTTGTTGTTATAATCAAGCATTAGGTTAAAGGGATGCCTTTGAACTTTTTCCCACCAGCCAACTTTGCTCCTGGTGAAGCTGAGAGGTGAGTGCAGCTGGAATATGGGATGAGGGTTCATGTAATAATTGATGGTCAGACATGGAAGATAAAAGAAGTAGAAGGGAATTTAGGCAAATATTTCTATTACTGTAAATTGGGATGTCAACAAATTTTAAAGCAATATATAAAAACTAAAAAGCATAAACAAAACATGGATAGCTTTGACTAACACAAAGAAAAGGACCTTAAACAAAGTTATTAGAAAATGAAAACCCAGAAAAAAAATATTTGGAGCATATTTAGTGGACATAGGATTAATATTTTTAATATAATATAAGCATTTACAGGTCAATAAGGAAAAAGTCAAGTAGCAATAGAATATTACAAAAGGAATATAGACAGATAAGTCCAAAATAAGTAAATGAAATATTGATATGGAAAGAGACATTAAAATTCATTATTAATCCAAGAAATAAAAATCAAACAATATTTAATTTTGCTTGTATTGCTTATATTGGTAAATATTAAAACACTTAATAACATCCACTGCTGTTAGATGTTTAAATTGGTACAGCTTTTCAAGGAGGGTCGTTCAGCATTATATACAATTTCATATTTTAAATGTCTATTCCCCCTGACCGAGTAAATCTGCTTCTGAAACTTAATGCAAAACAAACAAAAAAAAAAATAACAATAAAATCACATGAGGCAACTCTTGACTCTGTGAGTGTATGTGTTTGAGTATATGTTGTGTAAAAGGATTGGAGGTTGTACTACACATAAGGAACAATTATAACTCGTTAAATTCCCCATCCATAATAAGGAATTGATTCAGTTAAAAAAAAAAATCTTCTCTTAAATGGATCCCCTACAAATTTTAAATGATGTTATTGATTTCTATTGGAAATTGGGAAAGATGCCCATGTATTTTAGATAATTTTGGCCTTTTCTTTCCCAGCTTCAACTACTTTTTAAACTTACATATGACTGTAAGATCAAGATTCAAAGGAGATATTTTCTGTTTTTCTCATTTATATGGTAGGGAGATTCTTATTTGACAAAATTCTTGGTAGAGGGAAAACACTTTTCATCACTAGCAGAGTTTCTTCCTATAGTCAAACCCCATAAATACCCATGTCCCTATTACTTATTAAATGAAATGTTAAAATAATAGCAAGCATACACATTTTTTTGAACAAATGTTATGGTTTGGATATGAGGTGTCCTCCAAAAGCTCATGTGTGAGATAATGCAAGAAGGCTTAGAGGTGAAATAATTGGGTTATAAGAGCCTTCACCCAATCAGTGAATTAATCCCCTGACAGAGATTAACTCAGAGGTAACTAAAGGCAGATAGGATGTGACTGGAAGAGGTGGGTCCCTGGGGACATGCTTATCAAAACTTCTAAGAGAAAGAGGGAAATGATCACTTAACTGATGACCAGGAAGCTCCCCATAGGCAATTCTGACATCACCAAGGATCGTTTGGTACATAGGGTCATAGTTGATGGGGTCGCAGGAAAAATATAATGTGTTATTATTTTATTTTTAGTCTCCATATGTGAAATGTGTTAATAATGATTATATTTGGGTAGTAGGATTATAGTCAAATTTTATTTTCCTTTAAATAATTCATGATATCGTTTGAATCTTTTGTGGTTAAAAAAAGAAAAACACCATTATTTTAACCTTTTAAAATTTCATTAGGAGTGTGTGCGTGTGGGGAGGGTGATTATATCATTAGTTAATTTGTAGAATTTGCTAAATATACCCTTGTCAAAACAACTATAACTAAAAGACTACAACAGTATTTTTTGTATTCTCTGAGAGCATTATGTTCACATTTCTGTACCCATTGACTCACTTCACTAGCCCAGAATTTCTTAAATTGTGTTCCAACACTAGAATAAGCAAAATTAGGCAAAGTGCATTGCTTCATAATCTCTCGTGATATTAAATATGCTAGCATTATTTGTAACATTTCCAAAATTTATTTTGCCTCAAAATTTCTCAAGGAAACTTCTCACTGTATTGGTGCTCCAAGATATGGAGTTAGGCAAGCATTGTAGACAACTTTAACCTCCCACGCCTTTCACAACTCTATTTACAAGTGGACCCCACTCATAGGCAGCATTCACCTCATCTCCTTCAGGGGCAATTTACCCAGTGCTGTGGTTTGAATGTGTCCCCACCAATGTTCATGTGTTGGAAACCTAATTTCCAATGCAACAGTTCTAGGAAGTGGGTCTACAAAGAGGTAACCGAATCATGAGAGCCCTGACCTCATGAATGGGGCAGTGCCAGGAATGAGTTCCTCAGCCCCTTGCTTTTATCCCTTTCTCTCTCTCCCTCTCCCTTTGTAGTTCCTGCTCCTACTCTGCTCCCTCTCCCTCTCTCAACCTTTGCCATGAGGGGAAAACCCAGCAAGAAAGCCCTCACCAGTTACTGAACTTCCTAGGCTCTAAAAGTATGAAAAATAAATTTCTTTTCTTTACAAATTACCCAGCCTGTGGTATTCTGTTATAGCAATACAAAACAGATAAAGACATCTTTTTTTTTCATGAACTAGGCTACATTAGTCTAAAGATCATCAACAACTTTTGTCATAGCTAAAGATGAAATTTTTTTTTAATTTCTTGTCTTACTATATCTGTCCTCAGCTTTTAACAAGTTGGACCTCTACATCTTAGAAAGGTCTTCTTTGGTTTTTCTCTATTTTCTCAGACATCAGACATTCTCATTAGTTTTCTTTGCAAATGTTGTTGCGCTGTTAGCATCCTCTGTCCACTTTGCTTCGTTTTAACTAAAGATTTTCCCCTGGGGATTGTGTCTGGCAACCATTCTTCTGACTCAGAACTCTCCCTGGGTGATTTCATTCTCACCTATAATTTCAACAATCAGATCTAATAAACCATGATTCATAAATTATGAGGAATCTTCATCCCAGATCTCTCCTCAAGGCTTGATATTTATATAAACTGCCCTTCTTAATTTTTCTCCTTGGAAGCCCCACAGGCACATTAAACTAAATATATCCAAAACGGAAAAATATTTTCTTCCCTTTCCCATGTGGCATGTTTCCTACATCAGGAAAGATGTTACTCATGCATTCCATTTCCAACAGCTTTACTTATTTCTTCTCCCTATCATACTACAGCCTGTAAATAGTTAAATTCTATTGATTCTGTTCCCTCCTATAGCTGGACAGATCTACTTCTCCCCATCCTTACAGGCATCATCTCCATTTTTAATGCCTTCATTTGCCACTTAACTTGCAATTTTCTCAGTTTTTGCCTAGTTCAGAAATAGCACTTGAAATTTGTTCAATAAACAAATTACCTTCTCTAAGTGTTTCCCCTTTCCATCCACTTGCCAAATAGCAACATGGTAGAAATATTAAAACTCAAAGTAGATTATTTCATCTTACCTTGAGGAGTATTTCTTGTGTCCTAAAGAAAAAGAGCAGTATGAATTGAATTGCTCACCTTTCCAGCCTTACATGTCATCAATCTCCTAGACAAAGTCTATTCTTCAGCCAATCATGATTAACACACAGTTCCTTAAATTATACCAGGATAACTTTTTTACCATTTCTTTCTTCTAGAACAAATTCTTATTCATTATTCAACATCAGTGTCACCATTTTAGGAACCTTCTGATTTGCCAACAATGTATTTGGAGTCCTTTTTACTGGACTCCATAGTACCCTATTCTCGCCTGCATTGCACTGAATAATTTCCTGATTAACTATAGTGTCCTTAAAGGTAAGATCCATAATTTCTGCACCATGTCATGCTCAAGAATAGCCCAGGACCCAAAACATAAGAGGGTATCAGATTCAAGGTTCTCATCTGTATAATGGGGACATTATCTTCCATTATGGGGACAGTTATAGGACTGTCAAGAAAAACAAACATAGGGCTGCCAAGTGAAATAAGGAAGGCCAGCCAAAATTGAATTCCATACATAAAATAAATAATTTTAAGTATGCCATGCAATGCTTGGAAAACACACTAAAAATAATTATTTTTTTATGTACCTAGAATTCAAATTAAAGTAGGTATTTGTTTTGTTTTTTTCTGTTTTGTTTCTAAGTCTCATAACTGTAATTGTGTTAGTCATCCTGGCACTGCTGTAACCAGTATAGCCAACAAGAACAACTTAGAGGAACAAAAGTTTATTTTGGCTCATGGTTGGCCAACTCCATCACTCTGGGCCCAACATATGGCAGAATATCATAGTGGAATGTTCTGGTAGAGGAAAGAAGCTCAAGATATAACATCCAGGAAGAGGTGAGAGTTTCAAATACAAGAAGCCAGAGACAATATAATCTCTAAGAGCATTATATTATAATAGTGAACTATTTCTTCCAGCTTTGCCCATCCTGCCTACAGTTACCACCCATTAATCCATTCAAATCATTAATCCATCAAATGGATTAATCCACAGATTAGTTTATAGTACTTATAATCTAATCATTTCACCTCTGAACATTTCTTCATTTTCTCACACATGACCTTTCATGGACACCTCATATCTAAACCACATTGCTAATTTAGTAAGATCATGTATGTATATGAATGGTTTGCCATCTATAAAAGGCTCTATAAAAACTGTAAGCAAATGTAAGCTCTTCCTCTCAAAATCTACTACCATTTTGAAATGCATAATGAAAGAAGTTTCCATGTCAGGCTTCTGTGATTTTCATCCATTATTGACAGAACTTGCTATGTGAATTTGTTTGTTCTTCATAAACTAAAATTCATCTTGAAAAATAAAATTCATCTTGAAAATAAAGGTGCATTTCTTGGACAAGTATGTTTAATTCCAAGCTACTAGACACTAAGATACATAGTGACATAATGACAATGGTCATTACATTACGAGGTTGGAAGAAATAGTTCACTGGAAGCATGCTCTTAGAGATTATATTATCTCTGGCTTCTTATATTTGAAACTCTCATCTTTTCCTGGATGTCATATCCTGAGCTTCTTTCCTCTAGCAGACCATTCCACCATGATATTCTGTCACATCTTGGGCCCAGAGTGATGGAGTTGGTCAAAAAGAGAAAAAGTAGAAACAAGAGAACAAAAAGCGGAGGGGAAAAGATAAATCAGAGAAAGAGATGCAAAACTGTATAATCAAGTAATTTTAAGAGAAAAAATTCTGGGCAGTTTTCTAGTTCTTCTTTTCATAGTATTTCTACATTTTCTATCACAAGTTTGAAAAACTAATCCAAAGTTCTTCATATTAGCTAATCTAAATAAATCAATGAAACCTAAGTTTTCTAGTTACTCACTTGATTTAAAATTTAAACAGCATCAATATAAACTGGAAAAATCCCTGGCCTGCAAAGGGTTGCGATTACCTACTTTTTCAACTAACTCTGTGTCTTACCAGCCTGTACATCTGTTTTCCCATCTTCAGAATGATGATATTGTTTCAGGTAACTTCTCAATTTCCAGCTACCTCTAACACTCTGAAATTTTATGAAATATTTTCTGCTACCATCATGCTATAGATATTAGTATGAATAAAATATAGAAAGATTTGATTTGTGTGTTAATTTGAATTAAAACATTTGAATTAAAGCAAAAATGAAATCCATAACCCCATGTTTTTATCTATCATCATTATACAAGTCTAGCCTGCCCACAGATGCTAAGCAAGGTAACCAAATTTTGTGTAGCAGAATCATAATGCTCAAAATTTCTACAAAATGACAGGGAGATCCACAGTGGTGAAGTTCAGATAAAAGAAAAGATATGAAAGTGTCATCTGTCCTCCCCCTTCTTTTCATTCTCCCAGAAGGGGACAGAAGAGACTAATTTGGAACTGAGCTTGAATGTCACAAGTGCTAAGACATTAGATGCAAGGACAATTACCAGAATCATTGGCCTGGAAGAGATTTAAGAAACTATGGCAGACAGACACAAATGACCCCTGGTAACCCGATTCCCTTGCAAGTTGCAAGGTCAAAGGATGATGTCCCTGTTTAACACACACCAACGCCACCCAGGAGGCTCCCAACACATGGCTCACCTTAAGGATGTTAAGGAAGTGAACATCATTTGCTCTGTTTGTCCTTCCTGTGTCCTTTCTTTCACCTTCACTCACTGAAACCTCTCAAACTCTCACAGTGCTTGGTTTGGGGGCGGAGAGTATGAGGGATGCTTCTAAGGGTCAAGGTCCCTGTGGTGAGACCTAGGAATGAGATGAAGTTAGCCAGGTAAAAGTGGGGGACACTCAAGGGGAACAATTATTTTTTAGGAAATTATTCATATCCCATGTTTCTTCTGAGAACTGCACTTTCATCCTAGGGAACACTTATTGCTCTTCTTCCTGACTCTACTATGGGATGTTCAGGCAGGGAAGTTGCCATCTTTCTAAATGGCCCTGCTCTTGGGGCATAGTGATTGGTCCAGGTGGTAAGTGATCCAAGACGGGCCAGTCATTATTCTCTTTCATGATTTTCTAAATTACAAGGAAGAGAATAGAGTCTTTAAGGCCCCTGGTGGCAAAGCAAGGAAAATGTCAAGCAATAAGCTGTTGGCAGCCACATTCAAGGCCACGTGGATAAAGTGGAGCTGCAGTGTAAAACAAAATTCAGCCAACAGGCAGACAAAGTGGAGATCAGAGGCAGCTGGGGAGAGTCCTTGCTGTTTTCAAGGCCTGGATCCAGTTGTATTCTTGCCCTTGCCTGGTTTGCTCAATTTATGTGAGCCAATAACTCCCCTGCTTTTCTCTCCCTAGGTTTTTTCACATGGAGTATCTGCCAAGAACCCTGAATTACCATTTAAGAATGAGGGAACAATATTTGCAAAGGCAAGGAGCAGTGGCATAACTAATAAAATGTCTAATACGTCCCCCCATCTGTGCCTCTCCCCCAAACAGAAAATATACCACATTATTATGATTCAGACAGGGTTTGCTGTTCTCTAATGATGTATGATATCATTAATTTGGGAGAAGCATTTTCATATGGAGACTAGAAAAGTTTAAATTATGGCAGGGAAACTTTGATAAGCACAGTGATCTATTTTGGTATTGATTATACTCTCATGAAAGTTTGATCTGGCATTTATATTTGGCTATTCAACATTGCAGCCAATTAAAGATCAGCAAGGTGGAGCTTAAATTGTACTGCACAGTAGACAGAATTATGAACTGCTTGACAGGGCCACTTGGTAGAGCAGCCTTTCACAGGCTGTGTTCTGAGATGAGATATGCATGCTCACACAAACTTGGGGAAATACTGCCTAAGGAAGCCTTCCTCTTGGAGGTTCACAGCACAAATTACCACATAAGAATAGTGTCAGTAAATAAACCTGCTTAATTTAGCATAATATCTAAACAAACTTATTTGCACTAGAACGGTTTATTTTTTCATTCTTTCCAGGGTTATTAACAAACCCAAAGCAATTTGCTCCAAATATCATTAAGGGAAGCATACAACGTAGATGCAGACTTGAGATTTGTATGGAGTTTCACCCTTTCTCTTGTCATGGAGACTAAATGGCAAATTAAATTATATGCTTAAGTACCATAAAATCATAGGCAGATTTTTTTTTAAAGAAGTCCAAGGAAATTTCTTCTCAATTCTGGTACATTTTTGTTTATTTCCTAATGGCATTGTAATCTATTGGTAGTGATTAATTGGAAATGTTATATCATCAAGCCTTTTTAAGGGCCATGTGGCAAGGTGGAATGCATGATCTGCATTGCCATTTGCCAGAAAAGAAGTAACAAACAATGCAACTTATTCATGGAAGTTGCAAGGAACTTGATTGGACAAGAGTTCAAGATGCAAAGCTCAGTAGAACAGGCTAAATAGGGAAAGGGCCCCAAATTTGGCATAAGAATAAGACAAGGGCATGGATATGAAAGGGCTAACTGGTTATAGTAGGGGCAAAGGAGAACTCCTAATGAAGGAGTTTCTGGCTGGGCCCCTGGCTGTGTGGTGGACTGGGGACCAAAGGAGCAATTTCTCAATCCTGTCCGAATAAGAAACTCAGAATTCTCCTTTTTGCTGGGTTAGCTCCTCTTTCTGTTGTCTTCCCTCTAACGTTATGATTCTAGAGCACCAAGGGCGTTTAAATCAGCACAAGGTGACAAAAACAAGTGCACATAAGAAACCTGCTCATTCACAGATAAGCACGTCTATGCAAGTGTGGAGAATCATTTAGAGTCATTCGAAACCAAATGAACTGTCAATATACACTGAACAAGATAAAATTTGTTAAGTTAGCCCTGCCTCACCTAGGCAAAGTAAATACAAAATTACATTCACTATAAGGCTTCTGAAAAACAGTTTGTCAAGTAATAGCCAGTAGTGCCAGTCAGTGGAATAATTACAAATGGTACATAAATGGATTCAAACAACCATATAAATAAGAATTTTTAAAAATTCATGAGCTACCAACCCTTACTAAACTCTATATAATTTGGCAATAATTAATAATTTGACAGTACTAAAATACAATCACCATTTATAGAATAAATCATTTCCATTTTTCACCACTGAAAACATAACCCAAAGCTTTTCACTAATCTCACTCAGCTATAGGAAATGCTCCACCCAACCATATCCAGAATGTAATAGAATAACTCTAGGAAAAACTCCAGGGTAAACATATGTTCATTATTCTTTCCTAAGTCTTATGCATATGTCTGGTAAATAATTCTATCTTTTCTTAAAAGAAAAATGCATTTCAGTCCTTAGTTATTTTATGCTAGCCTCAAAATTACTTATACACTACCATGTCTCATCTGCATCAGCATTATCTTGAATTCTTAAGAACTGAATGAATGAAGTAAAAAATGTGTTCTATTTTGTTAATGCTTTCTTATGAATTAGGCATATGTGTATCTTTTGTTGGGATTTCAATTGCTTTCAATCTGACACTATTCACCACTTACCAAAATAATCAATTCTTTGTAAAATAATTTCACCTATTTTGCTTGTGATGCAGATTTAGAAATAATCTATTTTTTACTAGCTCCCAATAAGATAAAACATATAATGGCATTAAAGGGTAATTTGGATATTTTACTGACTTTATATTTTGGCAATGTTTCATGCCTCATTTGCCTGAAAACTCATTAGATTAGTGCAACACCATGTTTTAATGCAATAGGTTCAAACTTATTTTTCCAAGTAAGTTGAGCCCTGCTTATTTTCTGTACTTTCATGCTTGAGTTAATAAATTGCAAAGTTTCCCTCTTCTGTTTGCTCTGTTTTTCTTTATATACCATTCGTCAGAGGTGCTTTATTTTGAGAAAGAGGGAGGAGATGAAAAGTAAATTACCCCTTGGGCTGGTGAAGTAAAGTTTGCCTGCCTACAATCTGCAATCTCAATCATTTCTTATATTTCACTGAGCCTTCAATTTATGACAAGTATATGCACTAAAACTAACATATCAATCAGAATAAACCAGAAAATAGTGATTGGGAGAGTGCCAGGTGAGGACAGCAATGGGGAGTGCCCATTTCGGCAGGAATGAAGCTGGTGACTGGTAGGGAAGGTGACTTCACTGTCTCCCACACAGTCCTGAAGACCCCTACAACCTTATAGAGGGCATCTTTTAATAGGCAGAGATATTTCTTGACATTCTTTTTGGTCATTTAACTTCATCCCCCTTATAATATATACAATGATTGAATCATAATAGATCACAGTGTCACCCCATGAAGGCTGTCACTTGGCCAAAAATGGCCTTATTCACCTGTACTTTTTGAAGGATCTGAGAGTCATCTTTGTTATGAAAGTTTACTATCAATCAATCGATTTATTTATTTATTTATTTATTTATTTATTGGTACCAGAGATTGAACTCAGGGGCACTTAAACACTGAACCACATCTTCAGTTCATTTTTTGTTTGTTTTGTTGTTGTTGTTATTTGTTTTGTTTTGAGACAGTGTCTCACTAAGTTGCTTATGCCCTTGCTAAGTAGCTGAGGCTGGCTTTGAACTTGCAATCCTCCTGCCTCAGGTTACTGAGCCATGTGTACGTCACTGCAACCGGCTTGTTATGAAAGTCTAAATGAACACACAGAGATCAGTTATTGCTCCTTCCACCTCCCCACTGTGCCCCAATTGTGGCACATATGTCAACTGCAGTGCTACACCCTGGATGAACTTTTCAGGACTTTATGCTAAGTGAAATAAGCTAGTCATAAAATGATAAATACGGCATGATTCCATTTAGATTTGATCAAATGCATATAGACAAAAATGTAGAATGGTAATTATATGGGGCGGGGGAAAACAGCTCCTTATTTTTAATCATTAATGAATGGGTATAGAGCTTCATGTTATAAAATGAAAAGTTACAGAGATGTATGGTGGTGATGGTTGCACATTCATATGAATGTATTTAAGACCACTGAACTGTACCCTTAAAGTGGTTAGGATGAAAGTTTTATATTATGTGTATTTTACCCCCAAATGGAGGGGGAGGAGTCAATCGTGTACCTTCTTAAGTATCTGAGCTACTCTCTCCTCCTTTCCT
The DNA here is from genome assembly GCF_021218885.2 of Marmota monax. Lineage (NCBI taxonomy): Eukaryota > Metazoa > Chordata > Mammalia > Rodentia > Sciuridae > Marmota > Marmota monax. The sequence goes on along the minus strand of NW_026694256.1, from coordinate 1,215,638 downwards.
CATTGACTCTCCAAATTGTATATTATCTCTCTGGACCTCAGCTGTCCCAGCTGTCACCTGCAGGCCACTGCACTCCCACCCCAAGGCTCTTACCTCATCCTCACCACAGCAAGAAGAATTATCTGACCTCTTCTTTATAGTATTGGCTTTTCATGTAGTGGTTAAGTAAACAAGTGCCTCTGAAATCACTGTCATGTTTGTACACCCAATATTGTCCTAAAGACAATGTTCAATCAATTTTTATTAGTTTGCTAATTTCCTTCATTTTACAGATGCCATATGGACAAAAAATTGACCATGAAGCTTTGCATTCTTCTTCCCCGCTCTCTCAAACTCATATCTATCATTCATATCTATATTTTTTCTCCAAATTAGATATTTTATGAACATTTCAAGAGCCATAACTTCAAGTTCAAAATCTCTAAAAACTTCACTTTGACTGTCACTTGACTAGTCTTCTAAAGAAACTGAGAAAAGCCCTCTCCTTTCAAATGTCTCAGTGACACAGAGAATCTTCCCTCTTTCTGCATAGGGTTGTCTTCACTGAACTTGTGGAAGTCTCCAGTCATTTTTATGTTGCTTTGGTCATTCTTGATTATCTGTGGTCTTCCATTGGAATAATCAAAAAACGTAAGTTTTATTATTTAGCTTTTTAGAGTTGTTTTTAAAGTGTTTTAGTATGTCTTCCTGCACATGGCACTAGGGTAGTCAGAATTTTCTGTTTCCATTTTTGGGATAAGAAAATTGTTATCTCAGTGTCGTTCTGCTGAATTGCCCTGTCATTAGAAAATAACCCTTACAAACCAGAGTTTTCTGACTACTTTCCCACACTAAACTGATTCAGACAAATCACTTTCTTTCTATCCAGATCACAGGTGATTTCTACTGGGCTGCGATTTAGGCCTCATGGTAACCTGAAACTTAGGCTCCTACTCACACCTTGGTGCATGGTGCCCTTCACCTCTGCAGTAACTCTCAAATTAATGCCACTGAGATGTAACTCCGAGGGCAATTAATCAATAGGGCATTTGTAAGAAGCAATTGCCCCTTGCCATATATTACTGCAAAAAAAGCAGGGTGGTTGGTATTCCCTGTACCTACTAGAGCATGGCAGTTATTGCAGCCCCAGGGAGTAGCATTTGCTCAATATGTGAGAGACCAATGTGCATCTGTTGCTAAAATAAATTTTTTTCTAGTTAACACCAGAAATATAAGATGATGCATGTTAATTTTTCTGAACTTTCATCATTAAGTAAAGTAGCTGACAAAATTGAGTATTTTATGAAAGGTCAAGTACTGTTAATAAAGTTAATTTTACTTGGTATCTGCATGTCACAGTCACCTTTCTGACACAAGAAGGGATTGCTAGGAACACTGTGAAGTTCAATGGATAAATACAATAGAAACGGATTGTGACACTTTTACCTGGTAGCTTAGCACTGAAATGCGCACGATGTCAAGTGGGAAATTAATAATTACACTACTTTTTACCACTGAATGTCTGTCAAAGAGAACAAAACCATGTCAAGCAGAAGCAAAGTACAGAGATGGAAGCATTTGTGACAGCATCTCTAGTCACTGTGGGAAATTTCAAATCAAAGACAAGTTCAATATGTTCCCCCCAAAGTTAACAGACACATAGTACTAGTCTAATAGAACAAATTAAGCTAATTTGGTATTCATGCTGCCTGGAACTACATATCAAGAAATAAATCCTGTCACATTAAAATATAGAGAGATTTAAATCAAATAAGTGTAAAAATTTCAAGTTGGAAAGTAAACTTCTCTAACATAGATTCATCCTTGCCCACATAATATCCACCCTCACATTAATAAGAATAAGGCAAGATATTTTTTCCTACTAGTTACATTAAATAGTATAAAATGATAATTTCTTCAGATTATCTATTCATACCTGAGTGTTGTGGCCACTTGTGGTTTTGCTACAAGGTAAAGGGAACCAGTTGCCATCTTAATGTGTTTAACTATAAAAGAGGATTTTTTTGTGTGAAGATATTTGTGTACATAAGTATCCACTTTGTGGTCTGACTTGTGAGATATCAGAAAGATGCCTTCAATGAAAATATTTTACAATGGATACTGAAAATCCCTCATTAGAGACACCCCAGATTAGTAATTTTATAACTACTATTGTTTCATAAACATAAAACAAATGACAATCATCCATATTTTAAAGTCCTTACCCCTATCAGCAATATTTTGGATATCAAACTAAGTCACCTATTCAGCTGGTTGTGAATTAAACAAAGGTGGAATTAGAGAAAGATAGTCAGTGCAGATAGGAAAGAGTTGGATTCAGGGAATGGAGGCCAATTTGGGTCCAGGAAGTTAGATCTCCTGAGGGATTGAAATGTTAATGCCTTCAGAGCCCTTCCTCCTCTCTTAAGATAACTTACCCCTGCTCCAATCTGTTGATAAGGTAACCTGTTCCAGGAATTGTCCCTCCCTCCAAGGAGTTGTAAAAGTTGTTAATTAATGTGTCCTGGGCTGCTTCTGGCCATGGGTCACTCCATTTGGCCCTTCTACCTGTCCATCTGCTTCTCACCTTTTGACCGGTCCACCAGAGCATCTCTGGGTCTAGTCATGCATGCAGGAGAAAGATGAGGGGAAGAGAGCAGGAGAACAAACTCATGATCCTCCCGTCACAGCCTCCCCAGCCACTAGGATAATAGGCGTGTGCCACCACAGCTGGCTATATAGGACATATAAAAAAGGCAGAATACTCTCACTTCTTGAGATACCAGGATACCAGCTATGGCCCCCTTCTCCCTCCCCAGAGCAGTCTGTGGTACCCCCTTTTAAGTAAACCCTGCTTTATATGCTTGCCTCCACGTGCTTCTCTAATGTTATACTTCAACCTGTGAGGGAGCAGGACTTGTCACCTGTAACTACAGGTGTGTTAGATCAGGCAGCCTCTTTCCTAGTCTGAAGAAGAAAAGAGGAGGTAGATGTTAAAAATCTACATTTTGGTACCATTTCAGAGGAGCTAGAAGTAGGAGGCAGAGAATGCTAAAAACTAACAACATACCTCAATATTTTCCTCAGGAAAAGAAATGAGTAATAGTCTTAAAAAGATGACTAGAGTCTCGGGCCCATCCTCAATGAATCATGTTAAAGACAAATGCATGCTTTGCATTCACCACGGGCTTTAACTCCAATAGATCATCCCTTAAGTCTCTGATGCTACATGTTTTCAAAAAATAGTAAAGAGCTTAGTATAGTAAAAGAAATTCACCTGGGTAACAATTGCAAGATGCCAGAAGTCTCAGAGCCCTGCTTTTATCATGAGCTGAAAAGCCAATAAGTCTTAATTGTCTCTAAACAATCTCCAGCTGTGTAACCTTCTTTCCATGTAAGATCCTTATAAAAGAAAGGCTCATAAAATAGTTTTCTAAGCACTATATTTATGCTGGGATTTAAATTTCAATTACAAAGAGAAATTATATCTACCATTTGATGCAAATGCATTTGAACACGTTACAACTATAAAAGTAAAACCTGCTTAATCCTCTCATAAACTTAGTAATTTTATAAAACTCATATTGTTTCATAGTCATACAATGTGAATGGCAATCAGCATTCTAAATAGTATCCTGAGTCAGAAACGCAAGATTTCATAGTATTCTCAATGTTTCCTCCTTCCATTTATTCTATAAATAAGCAGAGTGAAATATGCCTTCCATACATTAAAAGTAAAAACAGTGTTTATTATTCCATGACTTCTGGATCTTGTGGATATCTTCTTCTACTCTAAGGGCATTCAGAACCATAGATTCTACTTTTTAAGTGAATATATCAATACTTCTCTCAGTCTATCCTAATTTGTAGCATATGCCTAAACATTTAAAAAAAGAAAGAAAGAAAGAAAGAAAGAATAAAAATTCCACTTCATTACTTAAGACACTCTAATTATTATGGCAATCAACCCCTCAATTCTTTCTCTGCTCTCAAATCAAAGTGGGACTCTCCAGCACTTTGGATAGAAATAATTTGCCATTATTCTGGGCCCTAACAATCAATACATATCTCCTAAGTAGCTCATGTGGAAAGGCCACAGTTCCAGTGAAGAAGGCAAGAATTGTGTCATGACATAGAAATCTTATGCTCCTTAGGAACTGAGATTGCCAAAGGAAAGGATTTGACATTTTACACGAATTTTAAGTCACCATCGTTAAATATTCATTAAGAATGAATCCCTGTGTTCTAGCTTCATAATTCAAATCAATTCCTACATAAAGACTAATTTCCTCTCCTCAGCATTCACTCCTTTCTCCCAGGCCTTGGAAGCTTTGGGAATCTCAAAAAGGATGAGACACACATCCCCATCAGTTACACTCATTTCTCCCTCCTCTCAGTTCTCATGTCAGTGAGGAACAGGGTTTAAATGAAATTTAGGTTTGTATAAATTGGGAGTGAGGATCCAGGAATATTGAGACTGAAACCAAAAGAGCTTTATGCCAAACCTCTTTTTAATCACATTTTTCTAGAAATATTAGGTTAGTGGTAAAGAAAGAATCATAGTATTTATTCATGTTCATGCTTTATGAAAATTTTCTGAATAATGTATGTGTGGCACATAATAAAATAGAAGATTAACAAGCAATCTAAAAATAATATATTTTTACTGCTTTGCTCTCTATTTCGAGGAGAACACAAGCTTGCATTCTTAGAACTCGTGGAGTTATCTTTGCCTAAAAATTGGAATGCATAAGGGAAAAGTTGCCAATCACTAACTATATAACAAAGAAAATTCTGCACATCATGCCAAGACATTATGCAGTAGGTGGAGTTAACATAGGAAGCTTTTATCATGAGTAAGTGGAAACCCATTACCTCCTAAGTTAATAACTGCAAAACATAATATGAAGTTCTATTTTAGTAGAGCTTTGTATATTTTTAAAGATTAAGAAAAGATCATTTGTCTCCCTTTCTATGAACTGGGCCACAGAATGAGTTGCCAATGCCTTTCCTTCTTTTAAATTCTATTTTGTCACAAAACAATAAAGAAGGTAATAATAGTCCTATAAGGTTGACTCCACATGAATGAACTAAATTCATAAGAATGGAATTTTTTTTCATGAGGCAAAGAGCTTTACAGCACTGTAGGCAGAGATTAATATCTGGGAGTAAGTAGACCACAGACCATTTGACCATTTGGAGAGTTTTATTTCAAACATTTTCTCTCAAGAATGATCCCAATAAGCCAGAACAAAATTCATCTTTTTAATTTGTGGCCACACCATGTAAATCAGGGTTTTACAGAAAGGCATCATTCTCTTGGAAATGTGTAGGGATTTGATGATACACCACTGTCTCTGACAGTGCTGCTAAGTGCCAGGCAGGAATGAGACCCATGCTCTTACCTAGCCCACCTGCCAGGGCAGGTGAGAGGCATGAAGCCAACTTCTGGTGGGAGCAAAGCACCAGAGCAGAGAGCATGAGCCACCTGTGGGTGTCTGGATTTTCCCATAACATCAGTCAGGAAAAAAAAATCAAAGCCTTTAACAAACCTGTATTGACCAGTGCATCTGAGGCAGCTCTTCAAGCCCCCTAACAGACTGGACAGCTGAATGCCTTGTGGGCAAGGCCTGGTGGGACATTGCCATGGCATGATGGTACCTCATTTTGCTCTAAAGAGCATAGAACAATCTGTGACTCTTATTTCATGGACACCCCAAGAATCTGACCCCAAAGGAGTTGGATCTGCAGAGTACATTCTGTTAACGCACCCTGCAACACTTGAGGAACTTCTGCTTTGAAGCTCCACAGGAACAAGAGCAGGATGTTGTGGAAGAAATTTCTTCCTTGTACTGGAATGACCTTAACAGTATCTAGCACAACTATAAATTTACAAAGCAAAGTACAAATAACACCTCTACTAATTATACTGTGGGTCAAGTGTTAGCCACCAATCATCGTGCAAGAAGTTCTTGGTAAAGTTCCAGTCATACCAGTCTAGACAGTTGTTTGGCCCAAGTTGTGAACAAGATCTTTTTTCACCTTTTATTATGCTTTTATTTTCACTGTTTAAATTAACATTATCATTAAGTACTCAAGAAATGAGTGAATGAGTTGACCTGCAGGCCTGCAGGTCTTGTCTACCCCCATTCTCCTGCTGCCCTCAGTCTCTGGCTCTTTAACCTCTTCCTTTCCCACTGTGCTTTAATTAATTTTCTCTGCTGACCCCTTTTTGGAAGGATCTACTATGGTTTGAATGTGCCCCCAACATTCATGTGTAGGAAACTTAATCCTCAATGCCACGGTGTTAGGAGGTGGAGCCTAATAAGAGGTTTGTGGGTCCTAAAAGCTCTTCCCTCATTACTGAATCCAGGATTGGAAACTCCCCACAAAAACACTAATATCTGAGAGATGAATGTTGAGGAACATGAAAGGTTTTTAGTGGCTAAAGAATGCAGAAGAGGGAGCTTTGCTCTCAGATCAGCTTCATGACCCATGCAGTTTGAGGGGTTACAGTTATGGGTTAGGAATAATGAGACAAGCTAATACAGGGGAGGAATATTCATGTCTTTTGGGGGAATAAGTGGAGATCTTACAGGAACTCAGGTTTCTACCCTGCTTAGGACAGTTTTCTTGAATACTTAATGATAATGTAGGTTTCTTTAGCCTTGAAGCAGGTGAAAAAGAAAAAGAGAGGGATTTGGCAAGTCTAGGTCAAGTTGACCCTTTATTACACTTTCAGACAAAAGATACAGAACTGAGTAGAATCAAACCCAAAGTTTAAGGCAACAAAGGAGACACACACGATATGAAGACAGAGATGCCAAGCCTTTTCATCCCATTCTAGTCATTCATTGGGCATATTTAGACCCAAAAGAAGAGTCAGGGTATTTAGCAAAAATGACCTTCAAGCTCCCAAAGAATAACCTAGTCATGGTGATGATATACACCTGTATTCCCAGCTGTTTGGAAGGCCAAGGAAGGAGGATCCCAAGTTTGAGGCCAGCCTCAGCCTCAGCAATTTAGCAAGGCCCTAAGCAACTTAGGGAGATAGTGGTTAAGTGCCCCTGGAGTCAATTCCCAGTATCAAAAAAAAAAAAAAAAAAAAAAGCACAGAGAACATTCAGTTTAAGTGTTACTGGCTTGAAGGAGCACATAGAAAGGATGCGCATACAGCCTCTATGAGGTAAAATGAATCCCCCTTCCATCAGCCAGCAAGGCAAAAGGGACATCATCCCTATAACTAGAAAACTGGATCTCTTAACAATAAATTGAAATTGGAAACAGTTCTTTTTCCCTGAGCAACACTCTGACTCTGGCCTTGTAACAGACTCTGTGTAGAGAATCCAACTGAGCCCATGTGAACTGTGACCTACAGAATGGTTCTAATAAATCTATGCTGTTTTAAGTCACTGCTTGTGGTAATTTGTTATGCAGCAGTAGCACACTAATATAATGGTGATAGTGACCAGAATGGAAAGTGGTTGATATGAGCAGGTGGCACATGTCTCACAGAGAAGCAGAAGGTATGGCTGGTACAGTAAGATATTTAGAAGCATCACATATGATTCTACTGTGACATAGGTGATGTAAACCTGTGCAAGTGCCATAGCCCTTCACATGCTAAGACTACCAATATAATTGGAAAGTGAACAATACCAGAAATTAAGATGTAGAATGCATTTTCCCTTGTCACAAATTTTTCATTGTCATCCAGTAATTTTAAGAACTAAAAATTAATTGAAGCTAAAGATTGAAGTCTTGGTACATTAATATATACTAATACTAATTAACTTTATTTTAGAATTTATCTATGAACTGTCACAGATAAATAAGTAGCTAGATAGATGGATAAATTCATAAAATAAATGAGCTTTGGGTATTTTATCAGTATTCTCATCTTGTCAAAGAAATTTCTATTTGTTTTATGAACTACTTATTGGTGAAACAATTTCAATTTATCATTTGATGGTCTTACAGCTATAAGAAATTTGAATTAATTTAGAGTAAATATCATCTTATACATGAATTGATTAATTTGGTCAATTATAAACTTTAAGGTAAAATTATGCTCACAAGTTGCAGGCAATGATCAGCTTATAATTTTTTACTGGAATGGAGAGGTCTTCTTTATAATAGCTGTAATATGAGGGAGCATCTGCTGCAATGAATAAAATTTTTATATCAATTTATCGTTTTAAATGAACCAAATAAAACCATTATCTCGATGACTTGTAATTTACAGGACTTTTAAATCTCCACAATTAGGTGGTGTCAAGGTGCCCTTAGAAATAGCCTGGCACTTCTGAGTAATAAATAGTCACTTTTGGATTTATTTGCAATTTACTTATTCAGATAATTTTATACTAAATTTCCTGCTTTAGAATTCACTGCCCACTTAGAATTTTGTTGTTTCCTGGCTGTGAGGTGTAGGCCTCCCCACCAAAGGGGCATTTTAATTTTCTCCTGTTAGTCAGAGATGAAAGGGTACCTTATTGAGCTTTGTCAACATGAATACTTGGAAATGTTAATTGATTATAAATGAGAATATGACTAACCTAAGGAGAAATGGGAATGTGAACATCTTAAGAATAAAGGGAGTTTTGGGACCATGGAAAAGATAATGTGGATGTTGGGGAAAAGAAAGGTACAAGTGAGACAGAGGAAATGAAGAAGGAAAAAAAGACCCAGAACAAATATAATACAATCTTATCATCTGTGCAATAAAAGAAATAAAAGATGTAAAGATCAAAAAGGATTTTGTAAAACTGCCTTTAATTTCAGATGAAATGTTAACCTTATAGAAAAGCCTAGAAATCTGTGAAGTTCCATCCACAACTGCTAAGTGAATTTGGCAAGATCCTAAAAGACCAGGTCAATAGAAAGAATAAGTTGTATTTCTATACATTGGCAGTAAGCAATTGGGTGGAGTGGCATCAAGCAATTGGGCATAGAAATTTAAATAATGATGCTATTGATAGTAGCATCAAAAACAAAACTTTTTCATTGACAACTACAACAACAGAGACAAAAATTAAGGAAAAAAACTTAAAAGCTCTAAATACAGGAAGAGATATATATGATGGTAGTGGTTTGAAAAAGTCAACATTATTAAGATGTCAATTCTCCCTAGTGAATTTATAGATTCAATACAATGCTAACTATAATCCAAGGACTTTCTTATAGAACTTTACAAGCATATTCTAAAATGTATTGGAAAATACAATGTTCCTTCTAGATAGCCCACACAATTTAGAAAAAGCAAACCTGGATGAATCAGACCATCTAACATCAAAACTTAGTAAAAAGAATACAATAAACAAGAAAGGGTGGTATTCCATTGGCATAAGGGATAGACAAATAGGTCAATATAACAGAAGAGAGAATTTAGAAATAGACCACACGTAATTAGTGCAAAATGTCAATAAATGGTTCTGTGATCACTAGATATCCAGATGAGAGAACAAAATAAGAACCCTGAGAACTTACACCAAATTAATTCAAGATGAATCATAGAACTAAAAGTAAAAGCTAAAACTTAAAGTTCTTAAAAGAAAACATTGAAGAATATCTTTACAAGTTATTATAGACAAAAATAAAAACATCAAGTAACAGAATGGGAAAAAATATTTGCAGTGCATATATCTGGCAAAGGATTTGTATCCAGAATATAAAGAACTCCTACAGTTTTGTAATAAAAATACAATCAAACCAAAAAAAGTGACAAAGAGAAGCAAAAGACCTGGACAAACATTTCAAAAGTGAAGATATACAAATGTGCTTGAGCACATGAAAGGTACTTGACATCTTTAGTCATAAGAAAAATGCAAATTAAAACCACTAGAATTGCTATAATTGAAAAGATTGACAATAGCAAATGTTGAGGAGGATGTGAACCAACTAGAACTCCCACATATTACTCGTGGGACTGTAAAATGTTACAGCTACTTTGGAAAACAGTTGACATTTCCTATAAAGCTTAATATGCACCTGCCCTCTGAACCAGCATTCCCATGTCTAAGTATTTACACCATAAGTACTATCACAAAATATGTAATATATCCATAATACATGTATGGATATGTACACATATATACTAGATGATGTGTATAAGACTCTTCACAATAGTCTTAGCTAGAAACAACCTAAAGGTCCACATCAACAGCTAGAATGAACAAACATAAATGCAATGAGATACTGTTCAAAATGAAAAGAAACAAATTAGTGTAAATATGCATCAAAATGGATGAATCTCAAAAACATTACTCTGAGTGAAAGAAGCTAGGTACAAAAGAATATATGCTGGATGGTTTAATCTACAAGAAATCCAAAAAGAGACAAAACCTGAAAATCACAAAATTGTTGCTTTTTGAGATGAGAAGTCAGTGGGGGGGGGGGGAGGTGGATAAGAAAGTGAAATGAGGGAACTTTGTGGAATCATTAGACTGTTATATTTATCATGTTTTGGGTGATTGTTAAATGGGTTTCTATAATTATCAAAATCCATCATTCAGCACACCTAATATCTATAACTATATATATAAATTACACGTCAAGTCTTACCCTCCCAACAAAAAGAATGGAAGAAAATGTGACAGAATGTCACCCTTTGTTAATGTTTAGTGGCAAATATAGTATAAAAAAATTATCTGCAATTTCTTGTATTTAAACAAAAAAATATTTGAAAGTTAAAAATTTTGAAGTATACATCTAAGTTAAATAAATCCTTTTGGATCTCAGGAAGCTTGGAAAGTTATGCACATAGCCAGACAAGTAAGTAAGTTTTTGCAGTTCCTAAGTATCAATATGCCAGCAAGGACTTCAACTCCCAGGTTCCCAAGGTACCAGTATGAGTAGGTTGCAAGAAATTGTATCTGAAACTGGAGGCATTCCCACAGCCCTAAAGAGCTTATCTTGGGAGGTGACTACAGTGAACTAGAACACATGGACACTAGTCTTGAGCCACCAAAATTTAGAATTTAGACTTTAGAAGCAAATATCAATTTAAAAAATTTTTCTTTCTTTTAAAATGCATGACATTTACTTATTTACCATATATACCCACTTTCAGCAACACAGAAACAAATGAGCTCAGCACCTCATTTCAAAAATAACTAGTAAAAATAGGCGACAACCAGATGGCACCTGCTGATAATAGCACTGTCTGAAAGCCACATCACAAATCACGCAGGTGACGTGTGTTTCATTCTTCTTGTCCTGTGCTCCAAAACTGCTCTCAACTCCAAGGTCAGAAGGTCATATTGTACATGAAAACTGTTGTAACTGGATTCAAATTAATAATGGTGGGACCTCTAAACACCAAGACTATGCCTGCCTGGGTTTGGTTTTTGTGGATTTCTAGCCTTGGCCTTCATTCAATCACAAATAGAAATGTTCAGTTTAACTGAATGACAATTTGACTTCTATTTGTCTTTGTACTCCAAATATGGTCCCTGGTTTGAGCCATACCAGCAGAGAACTCTGTACATGAAAACATTGCTTTGGCCCCTTTTAAAATCACTTTCATGAACTGTACTTGTTAGCATCATATCACTTTTAAGGATGGCATTAAGGACATTGCCCATAAAATCATAAGGTCTCAGGAAGGAAGATCTGTCAGAAACTGTAAAGCTCCAGTTTTGCAGCAATTGTGTTACCTCTTAAGGCACTAAATAATTTATTGTTTTGTGTAGTTCATTCTTTTACTTAATGAAATAAGTTTTTATCCAAACATCCTGTACATATGTATTATCTCCATGAAATGAAAGTGAAACCAGAGAGAGCAATTTGAATGTTTAGAATTAGACAAGCTGTTTTCTAATATCTTGACAGAGTGAAGATCCCCAGATCCTAGTCATAACCCTGAGGGAAATGAGAAGAACTCCAAGATGAATAAGATTAAAATCTATAACACCCCCAGAAAAACACAACTTGAAATAGAAATTATAGTTTCAGAAAAAAAAATAAAACTCATGTGTTGCACACCATAATCTATATATGCAGGTCATACTTGAGCCCCTCAATAGGAAACAGCATGACATTTTATCCTATATACATGCATATAGGAACAAATAACACAAAAGGTTAGCATGAGGCTCATCTATGAACACAACAGGTTCATCTATGAACTTAGGCCTAGCATTAGGTACAGCATTCCCCAGAGCATGTAGTGGTAGGGAAAATGCATACTATGTTTTACAAAGTAAATCTTCCTATATGTTTTCCTGCAGTATTAAAATAGTAATTATTTCTTGTTTATCAAAAAGGTAAGGTGGTTTGTTTTGATAATGTAGTTATTTTTAAATAATCTTTAAAAATACCAGTTGGAACACTTCAAGTAATTCATACAGTATACTTCCAAAGCGGAGGAGGGATTCTTTTCCAAAACTTCAAGAATAATTTGAAGGTTTTTTGGTTTTTTTTCTGATAAGTCTTGGCCACAAATAGTAAAAAAGGATAGATATTTTTGACTTCAGGTGAAAAAGTTACTATCTGAAATGGTTGAATGACAAATAATCATTGAAGTTGGCACAGTGGGTCCATGATAATGGAATGATCAAAATAGTCTACATATTATTTGACCTTGGAGATTTGCATTTATTGATTAATATAAGCCATAATTTTATCATAATGAGCCATTTTTTTCTTACCCTTTTTACATTGTCATCTCCTCTACCATAAATCTGACTCACTTTTTAATCCTATCCAAGGAATAAATTCCTTATTGTAGTGATTATATGTAAAGCTGAAATCACGAGTCTGCTAAAGTATTCAAAGCAATTAGCAAGAACTGATTGTCATGCACAGGGTTCTCAAGACCTAGAAACACACATATCAAACTTGATCTACACCATCCGTGAATCCTTCACATGGGCAAGTTCCTGGCTTTGTCCGTATGCTTCCCAAGGCTTGATTTGGACGTCTGCCACAGGACTTTGCCCATCTGGACTTATCATTTGCTGCTTACGTTAGCATCTCCCTCCTTGAAGGATAATCTCCTTGAAGGCAATAATAGTGTCATGTCATCTTTGTATCCCCCTTGGTACCCAGCACTCATTTGTTTACAACCTTGTGTGCTGAATTGAAAGTTTGGACATTGAAGGGAGATTTTTGTTTACACAAAGTCTCTTTTACAGAGATTCGTTTAGGTAGACAAACAGTCTGGCCAAGATTTGGCACTGTACAGGAGCCATGGAAAGCATCATACTGCCTATTCATGTTTTCCTCTCTGCTGCCTTAAGTGACTGCAGTGCCAAGACTCTGATGGAGTGCCCTTGCCATTAGCCTATGGCCATCTGTCATGCCAGGTTGGGAATGGCAGCAGGTCGAGGGAACCAGGCAAGGAGCCAGAACCAGGAAAGTGGGATACAGTTAAAACATAAGGGTCATAACTGCAATGGGGTTAGTCAGAAGTCATTAAACAAGCAAACAAACAAATGAATAAAATCAAAAGGACACTGACAGCAGAGGACAGAGAATAATAAAAGACTCAACGATGAGCAACCAGAAAATCAGCAAGAGTTGAAGGTTTGCCCAAAGTAGGAGGTCATTATGGCCAATAAGGCTACACATAGAGATGCAGAGATGCACCTGTCAGACAACTTTGAGTAACATTCCCGTGGCTAAAGCTGCTATTGAAAGCCCATTACGAACTAAATTATTTTTAAATAAATTTTGTAACACTTTATGAAAGGCACAATTGTGTTATTGTCTGAAAAAGCACTAATTTATTGAATTTAAGCATTTTAGGCCCAATTTTTGCTATCCTGTTTTGGATTTTCTTCTGTTTTGTAATACATGAGGAACTTCAAATTTTTTAAATTCTCCTTAAGAAATGCTTGAGAGGACACATTCTACATTTTGCTTTTATCATGGTGATAAATAGACACACAAACCAAGAAGACTTGAGCCATCTCCTAGGTCCCTAAAGCCACATTTAATCTCCTTACCTGGATACTTAAGCCCTCTATGACATGGCTCCAATCTGTTTTTCCAGTCTTAACTCCTACTATTTTCAACTTCCCCTCCTGGATGGCGACAGTAAAGAAGTCCAGGCGTCTCATAAGCTCAGGATAAAGCCGAGCCTTCTTCCCCAGAGACCCCCTCAGAATTGGCAGGAACAGGGTGGGCAGTGATGCCTGCTTGTTCCTGGCACAACCCCTCCCTGTCCTCTCCTTCACACTCACAGCCACAAGACCATCACCTATCTTGAAAGTCTTAAGGCTAATCTCACCCTGCCTTGCATCCTTGCAAATAAGTCAGAAAAGCCAGTGCAGTGCAGACTTCCAGGTCTAGACTCATCCCCGGAGTCATAATACCCTCCCCCTCACACAGCTTCTCCCTCCTGAATTTTTTCAATGACACTTCACATTGGACATATTTTTCTTATTTACATGCCTGTCTTCTCTCCACTAGAACACAGCCTCTATGAGGGAGAAATTTTTACTTGTTTGGTTTCCTGCAGAATCCTTTTTGTCTAGGACATTGCCTGAGACCTAATGGGCACACAGAAAATATTTGTCTAATGGGTCAGTGAAAAAAAAAATCTATTTGAACAGACTGCTGGATTACATCCTGGATACAAGCAACCATTATGCTGCTCTATCACCCTGTTCGAATAGCTCCTGATACTGCAGCTGGGGCCCTCCCTTGCTCCTGTCTGCCTGTGCAAATCCTAGCTGTCAAGGCCCATCGATAATCCCTCCTCTTCTGGAAGGCTTTCTCAGCCCGTTCCAGCCCGCAGGTATCTTGTCCTCCTCTGAACTGCTACAATACTTACTGTCATTTAACCATTAATCATCATCCTGCTCTGCACAGTTATGTAGAACTACTGTTTATACCTTCAGTGGTTATTTAACTTATCACTTTTCATTTGTCTCCTCAACTAGATTGTAAAACAATAAGAACAAGAATCTTAATTTTATCATTCTTTATTTTCCCTGAAAAACATTCTACGGAATAAGGGCCTAGCAGATTGTTGTTGAATAAATGCTTGAAAGAATTTAGAACCAAGCCTGGAAAGAAGAACAAGTCCAATTTTATTTATCTATTCTAAAAGATGAGACCGGGGCTCTCTTTTTGTTTTTATTAACCTTTGTGTGAAAATGGAATATTTTGTTAAGCAGTGCATGAACTAGGAGCAGTAGAATTAGTGTGAAAGTAACAAGATGTGGATTTATTCTCCCTCCCAAACCCAACTTTGTTCCTGTGTCCACTTGTCTCTGCACATCATGTGCCTTAGGGAGAATTATACAAGCTTCATCTCAAAAGGCGGGTTCTGAAGGCTCCAAGCTAACCATGGTTTCCCACTGTTCTTACCATCAATTGTAGTCATTTAATGCACTTCTGGCTTTTAACTTAATTCTAAGGTATGAATAGTGAGACAAAAATTATTGGGAGACTTCTGGGAAAGATTCCTTGACCTTCAAGAAAAAAAAAAAAAGGCATGAAGAAAAATGTTGTTCTTCAGTCTTCCATTACTGTAACAAAATGCCTGGGATAGTCAACTTTACAGAGGGAAAGGTTTATTTTGGTTCTCTATTTGGGGGTGTTTAGTCCATAGTCAGTTGATTGCATTGCTTGGGACTGTGGTGAAGCAACACTTCATGGCATGGAGCACATGGTAAAGCAAGCTGTCTCCTCACGGCAGCCAGGAAACAGAGAGAGGAGTTTCCCATAATCTGCTTTAGGGGCATGCCTTCAGGGACCTCAGACTTACCATAGGGGCCCACCTCTTAAAGGTTCCACCACCTCCCAAAAGTACCATGTGTAAGGACCAAGCCTTTAACACAGGGGCTTTTCAGGGATATTCCAGATCCCATTCTATATGATAGCATGTATTAGATAATATTCATTCAAAATAAACTAGGAACAAAGTCCTATGACTGAATGCTCTTATCAACCTTAGGGATAATAGCTGAAAACGGGAAACAATCCAAATGTCCGTGTGTAGATAAGGAAATCCCAGTATACCCATACATGGAATACTACTCAGTTATAAAAAAAAAAAAAGGAATAAAGTTCTTGAACATCCAACAAGGATTAGTCAATCTCAGAAGGTCATGTGGCATGGAGCACATGGTAAAGCAAGCTGTCCCCTCACGGCAGCCAGGAAGCAGAGAGAGGAGTTTTGATGGCATTTATCAGACAGTCTAGAAAAGAGAAAACTGTGGTGTAATGGTTACCTTTTTGTGTCACTGTGGCTGGGCCATGAAACCTGGGTTTTGTTCAAACATCAATTTAGATGTTGCTATGAAGATATTTTTAAATTGTGGTATAAAACATAAATATAAAATAGGTATCATATGTAACTATTCATAAGTATACAGGTCAGTAATGTTAAGTGCATTCATATTGTCCTGCAACTGATCTCCAGAACTCTTTTGGTCTTGGAAAACAGCAAACACTGTGCCCATTAAACCATAAATTCCCATCTCCCCAACCCCTGGAAACCACCTTTCTACCTCCTGTCTTTGTGTATTATATTACACTAGTTATCTCATATAAGTAAAATAATACAGTGTTTGTCCTTTTGTGACTGGTCTATTTCACTTAGTATGATGACTTCAATGTCACAGCATGTGCCAGAATTTTCTTTTCTTTTCTTTTTTTTTTTTTTTTAGGGCTGAAACAATAGTCCATTGTACATATATGCCACAATTTTCTTTTAAGTCCATTCATCTCTCAATGGACACTTGAGTGCTTCCATCTTTTGGCTATTGTGAATAATGCTGCTATTAACATGGGTGTATTAATATCTCTTCGAGACCTTGATTTCAAATCTTTTGTGTACATACATTGTTGATTTATAACTATGGGAATTTATTTTTTATGTGATTAAACTAAATGAGATTTTATACTTGTGTGTATATGTGTGTGTGTTTAATGGTTAGTTCTAATTCCACAGAGAACTCTAATATATTTGAGGACAAAAAACAGATCAGTTGTTCTCAGGGAATTAAAAACAGGCTGATTATAAAAGGGCACAAGATAACTTTTCGGTGTAAGAAGAATGGTTTATTTCTGCACTAATACAGTTGTCACAGGCACATGTGACTATGAAGCACTTGACAGGTGACTAGTCTGAATTCAGGTATGCTGAAGGTGGAAAAAAAACATCAGATTTCAAAGACATGGGGGAAAATTATGTAAAAATATTAGTCATTAATTTTGATTACATATTGATACACTTATACATATTTGTTTAAATAAAATATGTTGTTGTTATGGTTTGAATGTGAGGTGTCCCCCAAAAGCTCATGTGTGAGACAATGCAAGAAGGTTTGGAGGAGAAATGATTGGGTTTATGAGAGTCTTAACCCAATAAGTAAATTAATCCTCTGACAGGAATTAATTGAGTGGAAACTGAAGGCAGGTAGGGTGTGGCTAGAGGAGGGGGACATTGGAAGTAGTGGCTTTGGGGTATATATTTTGTATCTATAAGCAGTTTGTCTCTGCTTTCTGATCATCATGTGAGCTGCTTTCTTCTACCACACTTTTCCACCATGTTTTTTTTTTTTTTTTTTTTTTGCCTCACCTAGAGCCCTGGGGAATGGAGCTGGTTATCTAGGGACTGAGACCTCTGAAACTATGAGCCCTTAAATAAACATTCCCTCCTCTATAATTTTTCTGGTTGGATCTTTTAGTTACTGTAGCAAAAAAAAAAAAAAAAGAAAACTGACTAAAACAATTATTAAAATAAATTTCACCTGTTTACTTTTTCGATATGGCTACTAGAAATTTTAAATTACATACGTAGTTCATCTTATATTTTTATTGGACAATACTGTTCTGTATCTTGATTGTGATATTAGATACACAACAACACATAGATAAAGTCTTTTAATTACACACTAGAAATAGTGAATTTTTGTCTATGTAACTTATACCTCAATAGACAATTCTAAAATGTGGGCAAGAGAAATCAGAAACAATTTTATTATGCAAAAAGTGTTGTGTTATAGTATTCATGTTGTGTTCCTCCTCAAGGCTGTATCCTTGCTCATGCTGCTCCCAGTTTCTACAAAGCAAATCTCTTTCATCTTTTGGGAACTGGTTATGACAATCTCATTCATCATCATGCATCATCCCCATCCCAGCTCTTGTTGGTCCCTCCAATCTCTCTTCCCTAAGTCCTCCCTGCACAACAGTCGCAGTCTGACTTCTCCTTCATGACATGGAATTTCAGCTTGCTGGGTCCGACACCAGCCAAAAGAGTAGGAAGGACTCAGGGACAGGGACTGTGTTCAAGGTTGAGGAGTTCAAAATTGAAGATACAGCTGAGCTGGTTTTAAAGACCAGGGCTGTCAATTGTGGCAATGCAACACTAAAATGTTTTATGAATGTTTGGCATGACTTCCCAGCTAGTGTAAGTTACTGAAAGCCAGGAACCTTGTCTAATGCTCCATAGGCACTTTCCCACAGGAATAACTTATCCTCTAAGTGGCACATAAATGTGTACAATCTTTGGAATAGCCACATGAACTTGAGGGGCAAGACTACTATGATCTGAAACTAACAGCACCCTGCCTTAACTGAAACTGGACCCTACCAGGACTTCACACCCCCTGGGCCTTTTCAAGAGTACCTATTAATTCTCTCATGCTTTCTGTACCTCAGGATCTGTAGATGTGGTTGCAATCTATCTTACACTTCATGGTTGCTTCCAGAACCATCCTTTTCCATTCTCTTAAGAAAGCCACATCAAAATTCATAGCAGCTCAATTCACAGTAGCTAAGGTGTGTAAACAACCTAGATGCTCTTCAACAGATGACTGGATAAAGATAATGTGATATATCTATATCTATCTCTATCTCTCTATATATGCAATGCAATATTACTCAGTCATAAAAAGGAATGACTTTATGATGTTTGCTGGTAAATGAATGGATCTGGAGGTTATCATGCTAAGTGAAACAAGCCAATCCCCCAAAATCAAA
The DNA here is from genome assembly GCF_021218885.2 of Marmota monax. Lineage (NCBI taxonomy): Eukaryota > Metazoa > Chordata > Mammalia > Rodentia > Sciuridae > Marmota > Marmota monax. Next base: position 1,196,720 of record NW_026694256.1, on the reverse strand, counting down.
GACTGAATGTTCTTTCTGATATGTGGATGCTAGCCCACAATAAGTGGGGGAGGGAATGGAAGTTCATTGGATTAGACAAAGGGGAATGAAGGGAAGGGAGAAGGGATGGAAGTAGAAAAGACAGTAGTATGAACTGGACACAACTTTTCTGTGTTCATATATACACCACCAGTGAATCTCCACATCATGTACAACCACAAGAATAGGATCCTAATTAGAATAATTTATACTCCCTGTATGCATTACATGTCAAAATACACTCCACTGTCATGTATATATAAAAAGAACAAATAAAAAATGAAAGCCATGGGCTGGGGGTATAGCTCCAGTGACAGAGCGCTTGCCTCACATGAGTGAGGCCCTGGGTTCAATCCTCAGCACCACATAAAAATAAATAAAAAAGATATGGTGTCCATATACAACTAAAATAATATTTTAACAAATGAAAGCCACATTTTTTTACAGAACAAATTTTTGCAGTTCCATCCTCTTCCTCTATTTCTTACCATATTTAAGAACTGCATCACACACATGCACTTATTTGCCAATATCTTTGGCAATTAGCTCATAGCTTACTCTTCACTGCAAACCCTATCAGGGTCCCAAGAGGACAACTTAACCAGCCCAAACCAGACTTTTGGTGGTTGAATTCAGAGCTAACCTAAAGCAGAATGAATGGAGTGAATAGGCTCCCAGACCTCCTGTTCTTTAATTCTATCCTCTCTTTGCCAGCCTCTAATATTCTGGCAAATCTACCAGAGCAGGAAAACAAGGGACAGAAAAGAATGTTGGGAATGCTTAAGAGGGCTTTCAAGAGACGGTTTCTTTAAAAAATGTCATCGTTCCTTCTCTAATGTAAAAGTTGATTATTATACAGTTAATACAATTTAATATGAAAATGTTGAGGAATTAGAGGCAAACACAACAGAAATCAAAATGACCCAAATTTCGTCAATCAGAAAAAAAAAAAAAAATCTCACTTTAGTGTATATCTCTTCCCATACCCCCTCCCTTGTAGGCATTTGATTTTTTTTTCCTTTTTAATGGAAACTTAGTAAATATACTATTTAATAATTTCCTTTTTACATTTGATATTCAATATAAAATACAAATTAATCAATACATTTTACATAATTGCTTTAATTTGATTTCATAATTTAACTAATCCACAATTGTTAGCAATTTAGCTCCTCTACAAATTTTTGTTATTGCAAACAGAATAAAATGAGCATTTATAACAAGGTCTGTGTGCACATTTTTAATATCCTTAGGATAATTCTTTGAAGTAGATTTTGGGTTTAAACGATTTATAATGCTAAGTTCACATTTTTTAATAAGCACATTATAGATAGAACCTCCAAGATCTTTGAACAACTATCTCATTATTTTTTTAAATATTTATTTACTTTTTAGTTGTGGCTGGACACAATATCCCTTTTCTCTCTATTCATTTTTATATGGTGCTGAGGACTGAACCCAGGGCCTCACACATGCTAGGCAAGTGTTCTACTGCTGAGCCACAACCCCAGCCCCAAACAACTATCTCTTTTTACGTGTTCTTAAAAAGTTATTCGACAAGGTTCTGTTTCTGAGAGATGTAACCATAAGTAAGCTTCCATCAGTTTAATAGAAAAGTTTTGTTTATTTATTCATTCTTAAAGTTGCTGCTCTTTCTCATGTTCATTCAACAAACTTTTTTTAGGACTTACTACATTCTGGGCACCATGCCACATGCTACAAACAGGAACGAGCATCAGGCTCTCATAGTGTCGAATGTGAGATAAACACTGAGTGACACACAGTAAAATTCAACGTACTTCTCTCAACTGCCTGGGGGACTGAAGAAGAACCTAAACCAGCCTACACTGGTGGATAAAGGTTTCATATGGTCTGAATCATAATGTCAGGTTTCTTTCAGGAAATCACTGAGTGATCCAGAAAAGGAATAACCTACCAGCCAAGAAAAAAAATATGTGAGAAGTACCGAGGCATAAAAGCATAGGTCATTTCATGCTACTGAGCCATGGGCCACAAGAGCCTCTCTGGAAACTTTGTAAAGACTAAAAATACCTGTTGGATGAGAAGCTTCACGAGGAGACTGTGCTACTAGGTCACTAGCATTGTTCATTATCACTGTTCTTTGTTTTTGTTTTTGTGGGTTTTTTTTTTTATTACCCTTCCATGATTATATTAACTCTGTTTAAACTTAGTTCGATTTTTTTTCTATTTGTGTCAAGGAATTGATGTTTCTCCTAGTCAGAAGAAAGTCTTAACCCACTCCCCATCTCTATTTATGTCTTGGATAAACTCTATGCAAGGGCACACATGATTGATGTTCAGGCCCCATGTGCTCCTGCAGTGTCATTCCTCTGTACCACTCAGTGGTTTCCTGAAAGAAACCTGCATTTTCTAACCCTCAGATACCATATTTGGCCAACATGCAGTCCTGTTGTTTAGATGTTAAATTCTTCTGCAGTGAGTAGAAGAGGAAAAACTCACTTCCAGTTCTACATTTAATCAAAACAAAGATTTCATAGTAGGTAATTTTTCTTACTAAATATTATTGAGAATGCATTATTGTACCAAAGAACATATTTTTTTTCTATACTGCAACCACAGCAGAAAAGGTGGTTTTACATTCATATACAGCCTTTGAGTGTTGAAAGAATTTTTACTTTTGCACACATGAGACTTACAACAAGCTTGGAAAGTCTTGAAATTCAAAACAACCTTGAATATTATCACACTTTTTACAGAGAAGGAAAACAAAGAGGATCCTAAGTGGCTTACCCAACCCTGAACAAACTTCTGACTGACATGCTATTCAGAAGTCGGCTCTGCCATCATCTCATCTAGCAGGGCTTCTGAAAACTCTGTAGTCTGGGCCAAGTGTCTTCCTTTGGGTTCCCATTGTCCCTGTGCATGTCTTTGCTGTAGCATTCATTTTACCAGAGCTTTCCAAACTTTATGTGCATGCAAATCTCCCTAGTATCTTGTCAAAATGCTGGTTGTGATTCCACTGATTTGAGAGTGGGACCTGTGATTCTGCACTTCTCACGAGATGCCGAGTGATGCTCATGCTGATAGTCTGAGGACTACGCTTTGGAAAATGAGGCATTGCAATGCAACATCACAGCCTGGTTTCATTTCATTCTCCTCCTGTAGCTGTAAGCTCCATAGGGCCATGAACTATGCATTATTAATCATACCATCGCTAGCATTTAGCTCAAGCTATGAGAGCCTGTAAAATCTCAATAAATATGAAATGAACGAATGAGCAAATGAGTGAATAAGTGAATAAATATATAGGTGAAACCCATGTCTTCTAGTCCACAGTTGTTGCCACTACATCTTGCTGTCTCTCAAACACATGTGCCAGGTCCACCTCTCCCTTTAAAGGTTAAGATTGTCTTAAGAAAACCCAATCATCTCAGTGGCTTAAAACATTGAATGGTTTTTCCTATTTGGGGTAAGGGAGGAGGTAGAGTACCTACACCCCTCAGTCATTCAGTATCCAAGCTGAACAAACTAGCACTAAATTCAGGATGAGTCTTTCAAGGTCATCTTGGGAATCAGTATCTAACTAGTACATGAGACCTGGAAATGACCTGTCACTTTTGCCTCTATTCCCAGAAAATCTGGGAAATGTAGTCTGTGGTTGGATTATCCCTCCCCAGCAATAACTGTACACTCACTAGAGAAAGGAGCTGTAAGGTTAAGTGGTCCCTCTACTCCTCTGCAAGCCCCCAGTGCCTCAGCATGGCTACACATTGTTCTTTCATTGCATTTCCCACTACCCAATTTTGTAGCTGAATCCCTGGTTTTCCTTTTTCCTGGAATTGCTTATCCCAAACAAACTCCATCTGTTCAAATCCTACTCAGCTTTCAGTTCATATCTCAAAAGATATTTTTTTCTTACAGTTTTTTTCAGATCTCCCAAACACATATGTTTCTCTATTTTTCTGAACCTTTGTAATTCTCTGTACTTTTCTAGTAATCTCTAACACATTCTGCCATGTGTTTTAAGTATGGGTGGACTTATAAGTTCCCAAAGAGCAGGAAACATGTCTTAAACAGTTGCTGCCTGCCTTTTGACATCTATCAGAAAAACTTACATAGAGCAGTAACTCAGTAAGTAGTGGCATTTTTAAATTGCATTTAGAATACATATAATAAATATAAAGAGCTTATCTGGTAACAACCTTGCTCTATGTGTTTGGACAGGGAGGACAGCTATAACTCCCAAAGTGAAAGAAAGTAGAAAGACTGCCAGTGCTCAAAAGCTACAAATATAACTAGAGCTGTGGCATAAAATGAAATACTTCTGGTTCATATACTTCCACTGAGCAGCACGGCATTTTATACACTTCTTCTTTAATGGTTCAGACGTATAGTTCTTAACATCACATGGAGACTCATAACCTTCAGAATACAGCATGAATCAGCTGGCTGCACGGCAAAGAGAATATAAAATGCCATCAAGAATGTCCTAACTGGAACAGTAAACTTTTAAAGTACAAACAACTCATCTGTTAGCAGCCTGGCATTTTGCTGTCTGGAAAGTAAATACATTAGAGAGATGTCTTTAAAGAGATTCTATTACCTGTGGAGGGCAACAATTTTCAATCATGAGTCTGTAGCAGACTAGGGTAAGAGACACTGTGACCTGGCCTTTTAGCAGCAACAGTGAGCACAAGGAACCCCTTGACCCTCAATATGAAGAGTTTCTACACACTAGTCCTTGGATCCATAATAACTCCCTTAGGAGGAGGAGGATTTGTCCTCAGGTACCCAGCTTAAGGGCATGGATTCTTTAATAGGCAGTCTATATAGAGGCCATAGCAATGAGAGAATATTATCAAAAGTATAAATCCAAGAAGCACTTTTTCCCCATTATCTCACCTTTCTGGTTTTTCAAAATCTTAGTGATGGTCTGGTCTACTACAGGAGTTTTCAAAGACCCCAGGATCCAAGTATAACATGAGGAAATACATTTCTTCCATCTGGAGCCTAGAATCAGCAGCTTTCTGCATCTAAAACTTTTACAAGGTACAGGTGGCTACCTTCGAAGGGAGCAGATGAGGAAGAAGAAATAAGGTAACAGAGTTTGGAGTCTTCCTACGAGAAGAGATCATCTTCCGTCCCTAAACTTCCCACCACCACCCCACACGCAAGTGAAAAACAGGTGGGTGCAGAAGAATAGAAGGGAAAATAACAGCAAGCTTGGCAATGTTATCTTTCAGGAAAGAAGAAAAAATAAGACCAGACTAAGAACAGTACACTGAACACTGAAAATAATTATGGGTGAGTCATTCAACCACCACTGTTAATATGTGTAAAAGAGTGCAAAGTTCTCGTGTGAATTGCTTTGATCTTGACTTCTTAATGGTGATATATCAAATATGATGTCAAATATGAAACTTTTCCCTAAGAATTTTAGATACCATAGTTTTGATTGTTCTAAGTGTAAGCTTTCCTACTAAGTAGCTCCTTACAGAGGCTGGGGACTTTAGGAAGTATTTTACACCAATTATATGGTTGTTATTTCCAAATGTAGGATTCCTGGGATTTACAACAGGTAATCCAGAAAAGTAGGCTTGTAATTAAACTTGATAATTATTTTATCCATTAAACATACGTTATCAATTGAAGAGGCACTAAGCATCTTCCCTGTGGGCCCACTAGGTGCTGTATATGACACAAAAATGAGTAAAACAGCCATCCTTACTTTCAAGGGATTTATTGTCTAAGAATTTTTATTGTCATTTTTAAGTAAGGCTGGTTGCAGGAAGATGTTTTCTTTTTCAAAGTGCAAAAAATAATTATAGCGCCCCCTCCCCCTGCGCCGGCAAAGTAGAGGGAACTGTGACCACGCACAGAGCAGGCCCAGCGGCCTGCTGAGGGGCAGAGCCGCCCCCCACCCCCCGCGCCTGCCAGGTAGGGGAACTGTGACCACGGACAGAAAAGGCCCAGTGGCCCGCGGCGGGACAGAGCTTCCAATCACTCCTGCAAGGTAGGCGGGCCTGCGACCCACCTGCAAAAGAGGAGCAGCGACCTGCTGAGAGGCAGAGCCGCCCCCTCCCCCTGCGCCGGCAAAGTAGAGGGAACTGTGACCACGCACAGAGCAGGCCCAGCGGCCTGCTGAGGGGCAGAGCCACCCCCCATCCCCCGCCCCTGCCAGGTGACCACCGACAGAAAAGGCCCAGTGGCCCGCAGTGGGACAGAGCTTCCAATCACTCCTGCAAGGTGGGCGGGCCTGCGACCCACCTGCAGAAGAGGAGCAGCGACCTGCTGAGAGGCAGAGCCGCCCCCTCCCCCTGCACCGGCAAGGTAGAGGGAACTGTGACCACGCACAGAGCAGGCCCAGGGGCCTGCTGGGGGGCAGAGCCGCCCCCCACCCCCCGCGCCTGCCAGGTAGGTGGAACTGTGACCACCATCAGAACAGGCCAGACCTGCAACCGAGAGACAGAACAGGCCCAGTGGCCTGAGGAAGGGTAGAGCCGCCCCCCCCCCCGCACCTGCAAGGTAGGCGGACCTGCGACCCACTGGCAGTACAGCCCCAGAGGCCTGCAGAGGGGCAGTGCCGCTGCCTGCACCTGCAAAGTAGACAGAACTGTGACCACCCACAGAACAAGCCTAGCGGCCCGCAGAGGGACAGAACCGCCGCCCGCGCCTGCGAGGGAGACTTTGCAACTATACAAGACCAATATAAATATATAGGGGGAAAATTCAATAGCACAACAGTTTCACTAAGTAGAAAGGAACGCGAACAGTATGAAGAGACAAGGAAAGAAAGGACCACAAGCAATGCAGGTCAACTCAACGTTAGAAGAGGTAATAGCTGCAGCAGATGGAATGTCAGATAAAGAATTCAGGATATACATGCTTCAGATGATCTGGAGTCTCAAGGAAGACATCAGACAGCAAAATCAGACAATGAAAGATCACTTCAACAATGAATTACATAAACAAATCCAAGAAGCAAAAGATCAACTACACAGGGAAATAGAGGTTATAAAAAACAAACAAACAGAAATCCTAGAAATGCAGGAAGCAATAAGCCAACTTAAAAACTCAATTGAGAATACTACCAGCAGAGTAGAACACTTAGAAGACAGAACATCAGACAATGAAGATAAAGTATTTCAACTTGAAAAGAACATAGACAGCTCAGCAAGACTGTTAAGAAACCATGAGCAGAACATCCAAGAAATATGGGATAACATCAAGAGACCAAATTTAAGAGTCATTGGGATACAGGAAGGGACAGAGTTTCAAACCAAAGGATTGAGCAATCTATTCAATGAAATAATACGAGAAAACTTCCCAGACTTGAAGAATGAGACAGAACCCCAAATCCTAGAAGCCTACAGGACGCCGAATGTGCAAAATCATAAGAGACCCACACCTAGACACATTATAATGAAGATGCCCAACATACAGAATAAGGAGAGAATTTTAAAAGCTACAAGAGAAAGGAAGCAGATCACATTTAGGGGTAAGCCAATCAGGATAACAGCTGATCTTTCAACACAGACTCTGAAAGCTAGAAGATCCTGGAATAACATATTTCAAACACTGAAAGAAAATGGGTTCCAACCAAGAATTGTGTTTCCAGCGAAATTAAGCTTCAGGATGGAAGATGAAATTAAAACCTTCCACGATAAACAAAAGTTAAAAGAATTTGCAGCTAGAAAACCATCTCTTCAAAACATCCTTGGCAAAACATTACAGGAAGAGGAAATGGAAAATAACAATGAAAACCAACAGTGGGAGGTAGGACACTAAAGGGGGAAAATAATCAAAGAGGAAAACAAACCATGTTTAGTAACATAAATAAACAAATATGGCTGGAAGAACAACCCATATCTCAATAATAACCCTAAATGTTAATGGCTTAAACTCACCAATCAAGAGACACAGGCTAGTAGAATGGGTCACAAAACAAGACCCAACAATATGCTGCCTACAGGAGACGCATTTGATAGGAAAAGACATACATAGGCTGAAGGTGAAAGGTTGGGAAAAATCATATCACTCATATGGACTTCGGAAACAAGCAGGAGTATCCATACTCATATCAAATAAAATAGATTTCAAGCCAAAGTTAATCAAAAGGGACAAAGAGGGATACTACATACTGCTCAAGGGAACCATACACCAACAAGACATAACAATCATAAATATATATGCCCCAAACAATGGTGCAGCTATGTTCATCAAACAAACTCTTCTCAAGTTCAAGAGTCTAATAGACCACCATACAATAATCATGGGAGACTTCAACACACCTCTATCACCACTGGACAGATCTTCCAAACAAAAGTTGAATAAGGAAACTATAGAACTCAATAACACAATTAATAACCTAGACTTAATTGACATATATAGAGTATACCACCCAACATCAAGCAGTTACACTTTTTTCTCAGCAGCACATGGATCCTTCTCAAAAATAGATCATATATTATGTCACAGGGAAACTCTTAGACAATACAAAGGAGTAGAGATAATACCATGCATCCTATCTGATCATAATGGAATGGAACTGAAAATCAACGATAAAAGAAGGAAGGAAAAAGAATACATCACTTGGAGAATGAAAAATAGGTTACTGAATGATCAATGGGTTATAGAAGACATCAAGGAGGAAATTAAAAAATTCTTAGAGATTAATGAAAACACAGACACAACATATCGCAATCTATGGGACACATTGAAAGCAGTTCTAAGAGGAAAATTCATTGCTTGGAGTTCATTCCTTAAAAAAAGAAAAAACCAAGAAATAAATGATCTCATACTTCATCTCAAAATCCTAGAAAAAGAAGAGCAAAACAACAGCAAAAGAAGTAGAAGGCAAGAAATAATTAAAATCAGAGCTGAAATTAATGAAATCGAAACAAAAGAAACAATTGAAAAAATTGACAAAACTAAAAGTTGGTTCTTTGAAAAAATAAACAAAATCGACAGACCCTTAGCCATGCTAGCGAAGAGAAGAAGAGAGAGAACTCAAATTACTAACATACGGGATGAAAGAGGCAATATCACAACAGACACTTCAGAAATACAGAAGATAATCAAAAATTATTTTGAACCCTTATACTCCAATAAATTAGAAGATAGTGAAGGCATAGATAAATTTCTTAAGTCATATGATCTGCCCAGATTGAGTCAGGAGGATATAGACAACCTAAACAGACCAATATCAATTGAGGAAATAGAAGAAACCATCAAAAGACTACCAACTAAGAAAAGCCCAGGACCAGATGGGTATACAGCAGAGTTTTACAAAACCTTTAAAGAAGAACTAATACCAATACTTTTCAAGCTACTTCGGGAAATAGAAAAAGAGGGAGAACTTCCAAATTCATTCTACGAGGCCAACATCACCCTGATACCTAAACCAGACAAAGACACTTCAAAGAAAGAAAACTACAGACCAATATCTCTAATGAACCTAGATGCAAAAATCCTCAATAAAATTCTGGCCACTCGGATACAAAAACTTATCAAAAAAATTGTGCACCATGATCAAGTAGGATTCATCCCTGGGATGCAAGGCTGGTTCAATATACGGAAATCAATAAATGTTATTCACCACATCAATAGACTTAAAAATAAGAATCATATGATCATCTCGATAGATGCGGAAAAAGCATTTGACAAAGTACAGCATCCCTTTATGTTCAAAACTCTAGAAAAACTAGGGATAACAGGAACATACCTCAATATTGTAAAAGCAATCTATGCTAAGCCTCAGGCTAGCATCATTCTGAATGGAGAAAAATTGAAGGCATTCCCTCTAAAATCTGGAACAAGACAGGGATGCCCTCTCTCTCCACTTCTGTTCAACATAGTTCTCGAAACACTGGCCAGAGCAATTAGACAGACAAAAGAAATTAAAGGCATCAAAATAGGAAAAGAAGAACTTAAATTATCACTATTTGCAGATGACATGATTCTATACCTAGCAGACCCAAAAGGGTCTACAAAGAAACTATTAGAGCTAATAAATGAATTCAGCAAAGTGGCAGGATATAAAATCAACACGCATAAATCAAAGGCATTCCTGTATATCAGCGACAAATCCTCTGAAATGGAAATGAGGACAACCACTCCATTCACAATATCTTCAAAAAAAATAAAATACTTGGGAATCAACCTAACAAAAGAGGTGAAAGACTTATACAATGAAAACTACAGAACCCTAAAGAGAGAAATAGAAGAAGATCTTAGAAGATGGAAAAATATACCCTGTTCATGGATAGGCAGAACTAACATCATCAAAATGGCGATATTACCAAAAGTTCTCTACAGGTTTAATGCAATGCCAATCAAAATCCCAACGGCATTTCTTGTAGAAATAGAGAAAGCAATCATGAAATTCATATGGAAAAACAAAAGACCCAGAATAGCAAAAACAATGCTAAGCAGGAAGGGTGAATCAGGCGGTATAGCGATACCAGACTTCAAACTATACTACAGAGCAATAGTAACAAAAACAGCATGGTACTGGTACCAAAACAGGCGGGTGGACCAATGGTACAGAATAGAGGACACAGAAACCAATCCACAAAACTACAACTACCTTATATTTGATAAAGGGGCTAAAAGCATGCAATGGAGGAAGGATAGCATCTTCAACAAATGGTGCTGGGAAAACTGGAAATCCATATGCAACAAAATGAAACTGAATCCCTTTCTCTCGCCATGCACAAAAGTTAATTCAAAATGGATCAAGGAGCTTGATATCAAATCAGAGACACGCCGTCTGATAGAAGAAAAAGTTGGCTACGATCTACATACTGTGGGGTCGGGCTCCAAATTCCTCAATAGGACACCCATAGCACAAAAGTTAATAACTAGAATCAACAAATGGGACTTACTCAAACTAAAAAGTTTTTTCTCAGCAAAAGATACAATAAGAGAGGTAAATAGAGAGCCTACATCCTGGGAACAAATCTTTACTCCTCACACTTCAGATAGAGCCCTAATATCCAGAGTATACAAAGAACTCAAAAAATTAGACAATAAGAGAACAAACAACCCAATCAACAAATGGGCCAAGGACCTGAACAGACACTTCTCAGAGGAGGACATACAATCAATCAACAAGTACATGAAAAAATGCTCACCATCTCTAGCAGTCAGAGAAATGCAAATCAAAACCACCCTAAGATACCATCTCACTCCAGTTAGATTGGCAGCCATTATGAAGTCAAACAACAACAAGTGCTGGCGAGGATGTGGGGAAAAGGGTACACTTGTACATTGCTGGTGGGACTGCAAATTGGTGCAGCCAATTTGGAAAGCAGTATGGAGATTTCTTGGAAAGCTGGGAATGGAGCCACCATTTGACCCAGCTATTCCCCTTCTCGGTCTATTCCCTAAAGACCTAAAAAGAGCATGCTACAGGGACACTGCTACATCTATGTTCATAGCAGCACAATTCACAATAGCTAGACTGTGGAACCAACCTAGATGCCCTTCAATGGATGAATGGATAAAAAAAATGTGGCATTTATACACAATGGAGTATTACTCTGCATTAAAAAATGACAAAATCATAGAATTTACAGGGAAATGGATGGCATTAGAGCAGATTATGCTAAGTGAAGCTAGCCAATCTCTAAAAAACAAATGCCAAATGTCTTCTTTGATATAAGGAGAGTAACTAAGAACAGAGTAGGGTCGAAGAGCAGGAGAAGAAGATTAACATTAAACAGGGATGAGAGGTGGGAGGGAAAGGGAGAGAGAAGGGAAAATGCATGGAAATGGAAGGAGACCCTCAGAGTTATACAAAAGTACATACAAGAGGAAGTGAGGGGAAGGGGAAAAATAATATAAGGGGGACAAACGAATGTCAGTAGAGGGAGCAGAGAGAGAAGAGGGGAGGGGAGGGGAGGGGAGGGGAGGGGAGGGGAGGGGGGATAGTAGAGGATAGGAAAGGCAGCAGAATACAACAGACACTAGTATGGCAATATGTAAATCAATGGATGTGTAACTGATGTGATTCTGCAATCTGTATATGGGGTAAAAATGGGAGCTCATAACCCACTTGAATCAAATTGTGAAATATGATATATCAAGAACTATGTAATGTTTTGAACAGCCAACAATAAAAAATTAAAAAAAAATTAAAAAAAAAAAAAGATAATTATAGGCCATGTAATAATGTAATTTACAAAGGAAAAAGGATCATGTGAGGATTCAGAGGAGGAGAGAAGACATCTAATTGATGGAGTAAGAAAGGACTATAAATGGGCAGTGTTTGAGAAGATACTTCAGAGTTGAAGAGTGGTTTTTGTTTTGTTAAAAGGAAACAGAAATGAAGGAAGTTTGTTGTTCGTTTGTTTTTGTTTGTTTGTTTGTTTGTTTGTTTTGTAAAAGATCAGCATAAACTACAGCACTCATCATAACATTTACTGTGAATTGCTTCACGCCAGGCGAGGTGCTGAATCCTTTACACATTACCATAACCCTCATGATCCTCCCGGCCGCCCTGCGCAGTAGAGTCTATTACTGCTTTCATTTCACAGAAGAGGAAACTGAAATTCTGGTTAATGCCCAAGACCAGAGCTAAAAGTAGCACAATCTGAAATTGAAAATGTTTCAAGTAATGATAAGAAACCTGGTTTGAATAGAGTATTCAGTGTATATCAATAAATAAAAAAAGATGAATCAGAAATTCCCAAGGCTCTAGGGCTGTGTTATGGTTTATATATAAGTATCTCCCAAAAGCTCATATGTGAGACAATGCAAGAGGGTTTAGAAGTGAAATTATTGGGTTATAAGAGCCTTAACCCAATCAGTGAGTTAATCCCCTAATAGGGATTAACTGAGTGGTAACCATAGGCAGGTAGGGCATAGCTGGAGGAGGTGGGTCATTGAGGGCATGCCTCTGGGGTACATATTTTGTCTGTGGTGAGGGGAGACACTTTCTCTTCTTCATGGTGGCCGAGTCCTGAGCCACTTTCCTCCACCACACACTTCTGCCATGATGTTCTTCCTCACTTCAGGCACCAAGGAATGGAGTTAGCCATCTGTGGACTGGGACTTCTGAAACTGAGCCCCCAAATGAACTTTTCCTCCTAAAATTGTTCCTGTCTGGTCTTTGGTCACAGTAGCAAAAAAAAAAAAAAAAAAAAAGACTAAAAGAGGCTGGGTTAAAGGCTTTGTGCTAATTGACAGGCAATGGGCAGACATGAAAGGGTTTTGCACAGGCTTTTACATTATGCAAGCTGACAACACTGAGCACCTCCCGGAGTAGAGGGGACTAAGGGAACAGCAGGGCCAAGAAGTCCTTGTCAGTTTTTCAGGGAAGAAGCAAACTCACAATGAACATTTTGTTAATGAAATAGGGTAAGAGATGCATAAAGAGAGAAGGTCAAATCCACAGAACTTATCAACTAATTGATTGAGTGTGGAGACAACAGAAAGTCAAAGACTCCAAGAGTGCAGGTCTGAGGCTGAAATGATGGTTTCATCAAATATAGCTGAAGAGAAGACGTTGCCTGTAAAGTCCTCCTACAGCCCTTCCTCTTCCTTCTCTTCATCATTGCCACCACCACCAGAATTTACAATAGGCAACATTTAGTGTGTGCCAGACAACACCTAAGGCTTTTACACATGTGGGCAAATTTAACAGTTTACAAACTCATAAGATACATACTGCTATTATCCATTTTATAAAGAACATAGTGACAGAGGAAGTCAAGTGATTTGCCCAAGATCACTCTTTAGAAGAAGTGAAACTCCAATTACAAACCAAGGCCTCTGAGTGAGGAACAGACATCTGAAGGTTTTTGTTGGACAAGATTTTTTCCTGGTGTTCCTCTGTAGTGTAGATGGGGGAAATTAGGACTAGTAAATAGTCTCACACTTGCATAGTGAAGCCCTAGCCCTCTGTTACAGGATATCTGACCAGAAGCCTCTCCTTTTTTCTCTAGCCCACCTTCTCACGGGGCAGGATTTTCTTGTCTGCCCTTGGAAGGGCCCCATTAATTTTCCAGAGACAGCCTATCTGTACCTGTCTCCTTCGTGCATGCAATCTCATGCTACCCTTTATAAATAACAGGGATATTCTCTCCTTTACAGAATAGCATCTCTGACCTTTCATTCTTTGATCTAGTGCAGCTGGACAATGAATTACTCTGCCTAGATTTCCTCTGTTCTTTAACAAGGCAATTTGAAAATATTTACACACAGAAAGTGTTTGGCATGTGTTGGCGAGACCAGCTCCTGCTGTGGTGCTGGCTACGGAGGCATTGTTTTAATTTTGCTCAATTAGATCCTCCTCCAGTGAATTGGGGTGGTATATTTATTTGATTTCCTGTTTATCTTTTTTCCTGTTTTGAAACAATGGAGTTAGGCTGCTTGGTACCCAGAGGAGTTGGAGAAAGCAGTGCCTAAGGAGAAGACAAGAAGAATAGTGAGAGGTCATCCAGTGAGAAATCCTCCAAGGGCCACCTGACATCTGGTCGGGAGAGTGACCAAGTGAGGCAGCAGCTGGCCTGGGGCTCCTCTCCTGACTCCAGGGAGTGTAAAATAAGCTGATGAAGATTTGAAAGAAAGGAAAACCAGCATTACACTTCATTCTGGCTTCGTATGGCCCTTGGCCCAAACTCCAGGCAATGGAGCTACATACTAATTCTAAGGCTTTAGGATTACCACCCCCCAATTCATTATGATAAACGTTTTTATTATGATAAATGTTTTTAAGCATACAGAAACATTAAAAGATTGGCATGATATGTCCCTCCTTTCCATATTTGACAATTGTGACTTGAAATATTATCATTAACAGTTTCTCATATTTGCTCAATGTGTAGTCAGTTAAAGTATATATTTCTATGTACAACTGTTTGTTTTACTGGATTATTTAAAAGTATGTTGCCAACATTAGGACACTTTACTCAAGAACTTTAGCTTCCCTGTATTGAAAATAAGAATATTCTTCATAATCACAGAATCTTACACCTCCAAAACTAATAAATACTTTTAAAACATTTAATATCCAGAAAATATCCAAATTCTCAAATTGCCCCAAATACTATCAGGATCTAATCTAACTGTAAATTTGTATTTGGGTGTTTATAATTTTATTTTTAATTTGATATTTTTATAAAATTTATAAAATTATAAATTTATATACACACACACATACATACATAATAAAAGCACAAAAAAATCATGGGTCCAACTCAATCAATGCTCACAATTTGAATGCGTGTATGTAACTAACACCCAAACTGAGAAATGAAATATTACCAGTACCTCAGAATACTGCCTTCTGCTCCCCACCCCCAGCCCATATGCCTCTCCAAAAGGAACTGATATTCTGGTATCAATTATTATCAATAACTTTTGCCTATTCTGTTATCAATTATTATCAATGACTTTTGCCTACTTATGAACTTCAGGTAAGAGAATTCACATAATATACATTTTATTTTGTCCGTATTTTTCTGATTCCTTCCTTCACTATGTGAAATTCATCAATACTCCTGTACAAGGAGTAATTCCTTTATTCTCATGACTATATACTAACACATATATTCCACAATCAATTTGTCCACTACTGATTGGTCATTTGAATATCCTCTTTTTTCAAATGCATGTTTAAGTCTATTCACATTTCTAAGTGAGTTGGCTATCATTTTCTTACTAATTTTGGAGTTGGTTTTATACTAAGGATGCAAATCTTTGTAAAACATATGAATTCCAAATATACTTTTCCATAATTACCCAGTATCCTAAAATTGATGACTCTTATGACTTACCCAAATGTTATAGCCGTTCTCATCAGGAACATTGTCTTCCACAAATTTCTGTTTCATAACTAGTCTTAGGGTTGTTTTTTCCATAACTTTTTCTAATATGATGACATTGCCACTGACCTCATTTCAACCCAATTCATAAAGCCCACCTGGATCCTATCTCTTCTTTTCCTCCAAATACTACAGAAAGAAGGAATAGATATGATGCAGTAAAAGGTATTTAAGACCTAGATTTCACTTTTAGCTTTATTATATTTCAACTGAACTCTGGTACCTGTCTTTTAAACTGTAATAAGTGCATTTTAATCACATGCAATAATAAATAGAGTAATCAAATCCAATACTGCCCAGGAAACTCATCTCATTTTTTTCTCTCCAGAGCAAAAGGATTTAGCCACACTAAGTGAAATGGGAAGAGTGATTGATCCTAAGTTTATCTGCTGCTATCCCTGAGTATTTGTTAACCTTCAACTGCCTCCTCATTTCTTAAATCCAGGAAGAAAATCTGGGTGAGACCCTCTTCTTTCTTGCTTGCTTGTCAGATCATGGTCTGCCATCCATGTGTATGACATGCAGTAAATAAAACTTGAATTGCAGTAATCCATACGGTTCAAGCATCCACTGCCAATTATAAATATATGATCTTGAGAAAGTCAGATTCTCTAAGTCTCTGTTTTTCCTTTTATAATGTAGTCAAAGTAATACCTCTTTTGTTTGTTGCAAAGATTAAATAAAATAAAACAAACAAAACACTTAATTCAGTGCCTGGCACATTATGTACACTCAATAATCGTTAGCAATTTTTATTTCGATCCCAGTCTTATTAACACTTTCATAGCAACCCTTATAGGGGCACAAGCAGGTGGGAAGATACTCAAATACATTTGACCTCCTTGACATTTTGTCCTGAGAATGGATAGGAATATGCAAAGTGAAACTTTCCTACTCTGTACCCAGCCCATCCAGGTATAAAACCCAGATGATGGCAAAGAAAGAAAATATATAGGCTGCATTCATATAAAGAGACATTAAATTGATAAATATGTGGTGGCCATCTTCTGTGGGGTCTCCTGGGTGACTTCTTCAGTGTCTGTCACTGTGTATGCTCATTTACAAGCACTTCTTTAGCATCTCTTATGCCCCAGTTTTGAGAAGGCAGTATGAATACCAATAAAAAGCCCAAACCAAGTGCCAATGCCCTCTATTCCCTTGGCATACATATGTCATGTAGTCTCTACTATCACCTCTGATGCAGGGACTATAGTTATTCCAATTTCACAGATTGGGAAACTGAGGAATGAAGAGATTAAGTAATTTATTGTAGTCACGCAAATAGAAATTAATGATTTGTTCTCATGGTATCACAGTCTATGAAATAGAAAGTGTTTTGTTTTGTTTTGTTTTGTTTAGTAGAACATCATGAAAGTCCATTAAATGTAATCTACCCAAAATCTAACAAAGCATGTGGATAATTGGAAATTAAGTTGATATTCGATTTTCATTTAGGCATTTGGAGTTATGTATTCACAGCCCTTGTCTGTATCTTTGGTGTTCTTATGTCTCATTAACTGTCTACAGAAGAAATATAATCAGTTTTCTTGTCCAAGTAATTTTAATGTATTTTTTTTGTGGAGTAAACTGGAATTCTTTTTGAATGTTATTAGAGATAATAACTCTTTTCTTAAAAAAAAAAAGCTGTGAAGTGTGTTAATAACAAGAATAAGTGAGCTAACTGACAACTATGTTAGAACTGGTGTTAAGAAAGCTGGAATATTTGGTGCTCAGATAACAAAACACCAGCATAACAAAAGTTTGTTAAGAATGACTAAGACATAAAACATGGGAGAGGATATTTAATCACTAGAGAAAATTTAAAATTAAGTACAATGCCTAGGAACATATGATTCAGAATATTTGCTAATTGATTCTCAATCTGGTGAAGGATATTATTTTTACCAGCATGTGTGTGGCATAATTTCCACATGGTGAATTTAGTCACTGTTGATATAATGGATGGGTCCAAAAAGACTACAGCTGTCTTTGGACTTTAAAATGCCAGTGCTACATTTTTAAGACGTAATGTAAATATTGTTTTAAAGAGGTCATTCTTAAGAAACTATAGTCATCCACCAAGGAAATATTGGATCCTGGAGCTGTAGAATACAGCTTACTAGAATTGGAAATGAACTTGAAGTTTCCTCGGGATAATAGTGTAGAAGGAAAGAACATAATTAACAAACATTAATAAACAATCATCTGAGTACCTGCTTTATGTGGGCAACTACACCAGGGATTTTGTATGGACCGACATCACATTTTTAAAATTTATTTTTGTTGTTTTCTGTGCTTTATCCTATCTTCATATCCCCTCTCCCCACATGTACACACAAAAATACACTATGAATTAAAAAGCATGCTTTTGTCATATCTTTAGTACTGAAAGGATAATCCGTAGTTTGCGGTCAGAGCATGATTAATAGATGAATACATACAAGGAAAATATATGAGACCCATCCCTTGCCTCTACAAGGAGGTAGCATGAGGTAGAAGAAAGGCCAATGACTTCGAAGTACAGAGGCATGGCTCTTATCTTTGGCTGGCCAGGACCTTGTTTGTCAACCTCAAGCAGAAGACTTTCATTTCCCCATTTGTAAAACAACTGGAATGTCTCTAAGATCTCCTTTTATTTCAAAATTGTTTCATTCTATGTCAGTGTACAAATAAGTGAAGGTCAATTACACTAGTGTAAGGAAAAAAAAAAAGGAGCTTTTACTCATGATCATTGTGGGAGGCAGCTCTTTATTGAGATGGATTGGGGCACTGTATTAGTTTCCTGTGGCTGCTGTAATAAAATAGCACTAATTTGGTGGCTTAATACAACATAATTGTATTCATTCATAGTTCTGGGGGTGGAAGTCTGAAACCAAGGTGTCCGTGGGGCCACACTCCCACAAGCAGTTCAAGGGGAGATTTTCTTCCTTGCATCTTCCAGCAGCTGGTAGCTGTCAGCATTCCTTATCTTGTAGCCACATGGACTTGTGCCTCCAACTTCACATCACTATATCTTTTGTGTACCTTTTATAAGGACAGTTGTCATTGAATTTGAGGTCCACCTAGATAATCCAGGATGATCTCCCAATCTCAAGACCTTAAGTTAATTACATCCAAAAAGACCCCTTTTCTAAGTAAATTAGTATCTGCACTTCCAAAGATCAGGATGTGGACTCAGATTTGAACAGAATCACCATTCAGCACTCCCAGACACAGAAGGAAACTGCACAACTATGTTTGATTTCCAAACTCTTAAAACTATAGTCTAATGCAAAGAAATGTACCTTCCTTTGTTTCCATTTTGAATTCCCTGTTCTGAGCACAGTTAAGCAGGGTCTTTCTCTAACCCTGTAGGACATTCTTTCCATATAAGCATAAGCTCAGATGTCTTCCACCTTCTGTGATCTTTGATTCGCAGTCCCCACAGGTTGCTGTCACACAGATCATTCATGTCCCTTCCAGATCTAGAATACAGAGATTCTATGACCTCTGAAAAGTCACAATTTTCATAAACTTAAACAGTATTCTTTTCTGCATCAGGTGTTCATTACTTTTTTAAATTTTATATTTTTATTTTAATTAATTTATTTTAATTAGTTATATATAACAACAGAACGCATTTTGATTCATTGTAGACAATCGCAGCACAACTTTACAGTTCTATAATTGTATACAATGTAGCGTCACACCATGTGTGCAGTCATACATGTACTGAGGGTAATGATGTCCACCTCATCCCACCATCTTTCCTGCACCCATGCACCCTCCCTAACTTCCTTCTCCTTTGCCCAAAGTTCCTCCATTTTTCCCATGTCTCCCTCTCCCTGTTATGGATCAGCATCCACTTATCAGAGATAACATTCGGCCTTTGGTTTTTTGGGATTGGCTTACTTCACTTAGCATGATATTCCCCAACTCCATTATTTACCTATAAATGCCATAATTTTATTCTTTTTTAATGTGAGTAATATTCCATTGTGGATGAACCCACAATTTTCTTTATCTATGTATCTATTGAAGGGCATCTAGGTTGCTTCTGCAGTTTAGCTATTGTGAATTCAGCTGCTATGAACATTGATGTGGCTGATTTTAAGTCCTTTGGTTTTGATCTCCCAATCTGTGCTTTTTAAAGGAAATTTGATTAGTTTATGCTTGAGAATCTGACTCTCCACTACTGTCACTTATTTTAAATTGTGTAGTGGTTAGAGTACATCCCCCAAGGGTTCATGTGTTGGCAGCTTGATCTTTCAGGTGACGAAGTTGGGAGTTTGGTGAGAATATCTAAGAGGTGGAGTCTGGTGGGAGGTCCTTAGGTCATTGGGGTCTGCCCTCAGAAGAAATTAAGATAGGTCTTGTGTAATCTTTGGTTAGTTCTTGAGAAACTAGACTTTGAGCCACCCTCCCTCTGTCTTCCTACCCAAAATATGATCTCTTCTTTCTGCAAAAACTCCCACCATTGTAGGCCATCCATTATGAGTTCATAATCAGAGGCAAAACCAATGGAGTTGCCAGGTCTTAGACTTATAGCCTCCAAAACTGTGAGCTAAAAAAAAAAAAAAAAACAACAAAAAAACCCTTCTTTTCTTTGTAAAGTATCACGCCTTAAGTATTTCATTATAGTAATGAAAAGTGAAGTAATACCAGTAGCAAAAGCTTTCTCTGGCTAAATCAGCTACTATAATGTTATTTACTCAAATATATAATGAGCTCCCTACAATACACAATAAAAATGTATGAAAAAGTTGATTAGATCTGGTGAAATCAGGAAACACAAGAAGCAACCAGCATGGATAAAATGAAGGGAGAGCATGGTCTATGCTGAGGAATAGCTTAGCCAGATGGGATATGGTCAAATTATGTAGAGTACTGAAAGCCAGACATGGAGTTTAAACTTAATGCTGCGGGCAGGAAGAAGCCACTAAAAGCTTTTGATCCAAATTGTGGCAATAACAAAAGCAATGTTTAAGAGTCACCTCATAGTGTGATACAGAATGATCTAGAGCTAGAGATAATCAACCAGATGCACCAGTCAACCGCTGATACAGAAATCTGAGCTTGTACCAAAGAGGGCTCCGACAAGAAGAGTAGAAGCAGGAGTGATGTCCTAACCCTGGATGAGACCCAGTTCTTATATTTCCTGAAGACAAGAATCTATGTAAGTTACTGGAGGGTTTAAGTAGTGATGTCGTTGCTAATGTGCTTAATAATGGAAAGTTGATAGATGACACTTCATAGTCTCTTCTCAATATTGTGCAGCACTTTAATGCACTGGAGTCATTATCTTCTCGACACCCTAACAATATGCATCTTTAGGAGAAGCCAAAACCTGAGAGAAAACCCGAGTCCCCACAAGCTGACCAACAGGTACAGCTCTGAGGGGACAGATGGCATCAGAAGGCCTGGGTTTTGGTCTCAGTTCTACAAATAAGTAAGTTGCGTGGCTTTAGGCAAAGTATTTCACCATCCTGAACCTCAGTTTCCTCAGATGTAAAATGGAGGTTCCAAAATCTATCCATAGGATTGCAGTCAAATTTAAACGGAAAAAAAAAAAAAAACACGAGCCTATTTCATAATTTTTCAGGGCAATATGAGTGTGAGATTTTGTTTTGCAAGGGATTACGCATAAATCGAAATGCATGCTTTCACTCATTCATTAAACATCTCTACAATCTTTTGCTTCCTGCCATGTTAGAGCAGACCCAAACTGGCGTCAAACAAGCTGTGATATCAGAAATACAACCACTGGCAATAGGACTCCCAGGCAGTCCTGAGAACAGTCAGTGCAGCCTAGAGAGGGGACCCACAGAGACTCGGAGAAGTGGGGTGGGTATGAAATGTCAGCATCCACCAGCTGCTGGGACCCTAGACAGATGTGGCAACTCAAACGCAGGTCAGGATGGTAGGCTCAAGAGTAAAGGCCAATCCTGATCACAGAGAACCTAGACAGAAAACCTGAGCCAGACGCCTATGCTCAGAGACAACAGGTAGCGAGGCATGTCACCAGAGGGGGTTATGAGGACACCATCTGGCATATGGGGCAAGACCACAGCTCTGTTATTGAACCCACTTTTAAGGCTAAGCCAGGCAGCCTTAAGGGGAACACAGTACTGAGCTGCCTGAGCCTCAAGCTTCGGGTTCCTGAAATCTCCCCTCTACTGGCAACATTGAATGCAGGAGGTGATATTTATACCTATTAAATATCATCTTCTTTCTTTTGGCCCATCAGACCAGCCTGTCAGCCTATCTTTTGGAGTTTTCACTGTCATCCAGGTAATTAGTTGTTGCTCCCAGCCTCATGTCATCTTCAGATTTGATGGGTGTGCCTCCTGTGCTTTCCTATGGATTGATTAAAAGTCGACAGAACCCTGTGGCATATCCCTAAAAAGTTCCTCTTGGAGACAGCCAGCTTCAAAGCCACTCAGTACACTCTCGGCAAGTCCCCATTGCTTCACCTGTCTGAGAAGGCATCAAAAGAGGTACTGCCATCAAGTGTCACTAAAATTCCCCAAATTGAAAGCCAAAACACTGCCGTCCATCTTCCACTCTTTCATCCTCTTTTGCAAGCTTACATCTGCTTCCCTCCTCTTCCCTCCTCTGAGTTAGGCTCATTCTTTCTTCAAGGAATCTATGAATCCCAGCATTTCTCAGCTCCTCTGGAGGTGGGGAGTACCAGGTCTTGGTGATTCATTCCAGGGTCATCAATGCATTACCTTTCCTATCTCCTTTGTCTTCTGCCTCCCCCTTTCCACCAGTTTCTTCTTTATATTAGCACCGTGGTTCTCAAACTTTAGCATGCCTCAGAATCTCTTAGGCCATTTACCAAAATGCAGATCACTGGAACCCATAAATCTGCATTTTGAATAAGTCCCATTTTGGTTCTCAGACTAGGGTCCCCAGACCAGCAGCGTCAGCATCACTTGGAACTAGTTAGACATGCACATTCTCAGGCCCCTCTCTGGAATTTCTGATTCTGAGGCTGGTGTGCAGCAATCTGTTTTCACAAGTCCCATAGGTGATTCTCATATACACTAATGCTTGAGAACCACTGCTGAGCATATCAAATAGAAATAGAGCTCTATAGCCAGAGGAATCTGGACCCCTTTTTATCTATGAACTCAGGTCATAAGACCTACTATCTCTAAGCCTCAATATTTAATCTATAAACTGGGAATGATAATACCTACCATCATGGATGGTAATGAAGATTAAATGAGATAATACATGAACAAAACTCAGCACAATGCCTAAATATTCAGTAAATGGAAGCTATATTTGCTTTATCTATTAGAGAATGACAAATTCTCTATTATCATAAAAATTCCCTCCTTCTACCCTATACTACCACTCCGACCTTCATAGCCAAGCCCATAAAACAAAACAAAACAAAAACTCCTTTCACTGTCTCTACTTTCGTACATCTTACCACTCTTTAGCTTGATGCAATTGGCTTTGGTCCCCACCACTCCACTAACCTGTCCTTGCTAAGATCATGCTCTAAATCTGAAAACAGGACTCTGCTGTTCTCATCCTTCTAGTCCTTGGTTTCTTTCCGCCATGACAGTCTCCCCTTATTTGGTTTCCACATAGGACCCTTTTGGAGTGCTTCTCCCAGCTTCCTGCTGGTTCTGCCTCAGTCCCACTAACTGGCCCCTCCCAGTACCTGTTCTTAATGCCTTCTGCATAATTCATCATCAGTTTTTCCCACTTCTGACCACAGATTTTCCTTCCACTGACCAACATTTCCAAACAAGAACTCTGCCTGGAGTCCCAGAATTCTCCAAATGACAACTAGGTATCCAAACTTGGAAGACCCATGGCACTTCAAAATCACCAATGCCTAAACACCAAGCTCACCATCTACCCATCATTGCCTGCTTCTTCTCCATTCCGTATGTACCCAGACTGGGAGCTATTAGGATCAGAGTCAGTGTCTGATTACCTCTGAGCTCCCAAATCTTTCAGAGGTAAGTAAGCAGTAAATGTGTCTGTATTTACTGAATGTGTGAATCAATAAAAGAATGATGGCATATTGTCTAACTTTTATTAAAAAGAAATTAAATACTCAAAATGAAAATAAAAAGAATTAATTGCTTTCTAAATCCATGGTAATACTAAGACTCATCATTTCCCTTTCTAAATCATAACTTCAAATTCACCAGTCTTCAGTATTTAAAAACTGCTTTCTCTCCTGACTAATAATTACAATATTTAGCCATCCTAAGATTTTTGTATGTCTCTTCATAAATCCTTCAAAATTGCAAAAGTCTAGTGTGTTAAAGACTTGCCCCACAGCCCAGGGCACTATTGGAGGCAGGGGAACTTTGAGGAGATGGGGCCTCGTTGGAAGTCTTCGGGTCATATGGAGGCATAGCCTTCAAGAAGATTGGGAACCTGGCACCTCCTCTTCCTCTCTTTCATTCCAGCCATGAAGTGAATATGCTTCTTCCTCCACAAGCTCCTGCCATGATGTTCTGCTTGGCCATAGGCCCCAAAGCAACTTAACCAGACAACTGTGGGCCAAACTTCTGAAACTGAGCCAAAATAAACCTTTCCTCTTTATAAGTTGATTATCTCAGATATTTGTTACAGTAATGTAACAAATTTCACATGGAAAACTGACTAACACAAGTAGTATCCTGATTATACCAGTAAACACTGTAATTCTGTCAGAATGCACTTTACATAGAGAGTTGAACACTTGAAGTCAGCCAAGTGTTTTCTCTCTGTTGCTCTCCTTATCTAGGGTTTCTGTTGATTTTTAACTGCATTTTGCTCTTTCTAGTTTGAAGACAAAGGTAAAATCAAAGTTGAGTGGGATTTTTGTTATTTATCCTCACATGACCCACCCCTGTTTCATCAAGCCTTTGTCCCTTCCTGATTCCTTGTATGTCCTTTTCTATCATCTTTAACATTTTTTATCACTATGACATTTAAACCTGATGATTGTATTCTTATATTTTCAGTTCCTTTAGGAATATGTGCCCTTGGTAATGAGCTCTTCCTTCAATCTTTTGTATCTTTGTCAAGGGAGAAGAGGGAAGACAGACAGAGGAAGGGATCCAAGTCCAAGTAAAAGAAGCCATGCAAGCATCAGAAGCAACACAAAGCTGAACATCAAGTTTCAGTAGCCAGGAAAAGCAAGACCTGGGGTTGCCTCATGTCCCGCAAGAGTCAGGTATTTTAACTTCTCATCTTATAATGTGAACATTTAAAATTTGTTGTTATTTTAATTTCAGATTTGCCTTATCTTAATTCCAGATTGCTATTTAATCAGCAGTGGTTTGGAACATTTCAGGTTTTAGTTTTCTCACTAAGTTAAATATTTAATGATCTGTAAACAAACACTTGAGAAGATGCTACTTACAAGGACTCTGATCCCTCTGTACTTTATAAAGTGAATGAATTAACTCTTGAATTTAGCTTCCAATTTTCAAGTAAGCATTCTGCTAATGTTAAGAGCCCGGGGTAGGGGAAATGAGGTGGATAGGAAAGAAGCATCACTATAGAACACTTTGGGTTTTTTTTTTTTAATCCCCAATCTTTAACATGGTCTTCCTATGGAGGTTTTCTGGTTATTGTAAGGGGGAAGGAGAACTAGGAAACAGGAAGAAGCAAGCAACAAAGGGAAAGTATAGCACCAGGTGTACACCAGGACTAGGAGGGAGAAGGAGACCATATGCTAAGGCAGGTCGAAATCTGTTTTAGTCAGCTTTTTTGCTTCTGTGACTAAAAGACCCAACCAGAACAACTTTATAGAAGGAAAAGTTTATTTAAGGGGCCATGGTTTCAGAGGACTTATTCCCCAAAAAGCCAGTTCCGTTCCTAGAGGATGGAGGTGAGGCAGAACATCATGGCAGGAGAGTGTGTTCAAGGGAAGCAGAGGGAGAGACGCCACACTCCAGACACAAAATATACCCCAAAGGCATACCCCCAATGAACCCTCTGCCTCCAGCTACCACTCAGTTAATCCCATCAGAGATTAATTCACTGATTAGGTTAAGGCTATAACCCAATCATTCTCCTCCAAACCCTCTTGCATTGTCTCACAGGTGAGATTTTAGGAGACACTTCACATCCAAACCATAACAAAATCCAACCAGAGAAACTCCAAGAAACAAATACAGGGATGAGGAGAAGAAAGCCAGAGAGAAGTTAATTTAAATACGTGAGTGAATTCATAGACAGGAGATCACAAGCCAGAGGAAGCAACAAAAGCAAGCAAAGCAAACTAGGGTATGTAAGAGAAATTAAGCGAGATAAAACAGCTACTCATATTGATACTTGAGATTCCAAGAAGCAGCCTGTGCCAGCAGGTTCTGATGCTTGGCACGTACCCTTTTCAAATACGCATTCACATGACAGGCTGGGACTGCAGATCAGTGGTAAAGCGCTTAACTCACATGTGTGAGGCACTGGGTTCAAGCTTCAGAACCACATTTTTTAAAAAGTAATTAATAAACTAAGATAATGTGTGTCCATCTACAACTAATATATATAATATAATATAATATAATATAATATAATATATATAATATATATATATATAAATAAATATGCATTCACTTTAGAGCTCCCTATTTCTATAGATGACTTTTATCACTCATAAGAGCCATATCTCACAGAAATACCAGAATTTTATTTTGTTTTGTTTTCTTTTGGGAGAGCCAATTATGCCAACTCATCTCTTCTGGAGTCTTGGATTTGAACACATGCTTTCTGAAAAATCTACCTCTCCCTAGAAGTTAAGGTTCTTTCCCCTGACTATCTTGTATACTGTCACATAATCCCTTTTGCTTCAGCCAGCAATTAATTTTTCTTTATTTTTAGAATTTGATTCCGAGTGTCAGTTCCCCTTCCCAATTCTAAGAAATGAAACTGGCAGGAGAATAAATCAAACGTTTCTCAAATGTTCTTCCAATTTATTGTCATCTTGCATTTTGCCACATCATATTTAATCTCTATTGTGATACACTTTCTGCTACATTCCTCCCAAATTTTTTTCATGTAATTCCCCACCTGAAACCATGTGGGCAGAAATATATCACTTCCAAGCAGACTCTGTGATCACAGAAGCCGTCAAGACCCAGGCAACATCGCGGAAGATGTTGGGGTCTGTAAGACAGACTTAGCACAGGGAGGTAGGAATGGGCAGGTTTCGTGGGGCCAGGGTCACTAGAATGAAATCCTAGGCCAAATGGACAGGGAAAGCAGAAACTAAAGGAAAAGCAAACTGAAAGTGGTGAGGTGTGTGCAAAGACCCAAATTACTGGAGTAGAGTCAGGAAAAGCTTCTGATATGGTGTGGTCCCCAAAAGGTTGGAGCTAATGTTTGGGTATAGAAGCAGGAGTATATTAGAAGGAAGAAGGAAGGAAGCGAGGGAGGAAGGGAGGAAGGAAGGAGGGAGGGAGGAAGGAAGGAAAAGAGGGAGGGAAGGAGGGAGGGAGGGAGGAACAGAGGAAATATTTTGTGTTTGGAGCAAAGCAAAACAATAGAGTTTATTTTGATTCTCAGCTTTGATTCACCCAGGTGTGTTGATTTCATGTTCATGAGGGCAGACTGGTCTTTTTGTTCATTGCTCTATCTCTGGGAGCTGGCACAGTCCTTGGAATATAATAAGTGCTCAATAAATTCATATTAAATCACTCAAATGTTAGTGTTTTCTACATTTTTTAATGGATCAGCATGGGTGTGGACTAGAACTGACTTAAAGGGCCAGTGCTAAAGCAGAGATGATAATGTGTCAACCTTCTTCCCAGGGTGTTGTCCTCTGTCATTTGCATCAATTCTTAATTTTCCTGCAGTTTCAATACTCTTAAGCAATCCTTACTACTAGAAACAACAGAATTTGCATTATGTTAAGCAGGCTTCTTACACTAAATCCCAACATTTACTAACTGCATGGAGATGCTATTACTAGAAGCTTCAATTACTCTTTTGAAAGTTCTTTCCAAAGGGAAATTAATATG
This sequence comes from Marmota monax, assembly GCF_021218885.2. Classification (NCBI taxonomy): domain Eukaryota; kingdom Metazoa; phylum Chordata; class Mammalia; order Rodentia; family Sciuridae; genus Marmota; species Marmota monax. The sequence continues at coordinate 1,168,924 of NW_026694256.1, read as the reverse complement.
AAATCTTAAGTGATAACATTAAATACATTCTAACCTTGGCTAAAATTGTTACTAGCGGAACTCTTTAGGAAGTCATTTAATGGATTTGTTTTGGTTCTTATGCTGCAAAACTGAACAGATTCAATACCTATCTGGATTGTGTAATAATTAAACAATTCTTGGATTCCAAGCTGAAACTTCTACCAGGGTCATGATCCCACTATCATTATTTATGTTAAAGTTTATCCAATATGTACAAAAGATTTCAGCTCATTATAACATTGCAGAAAATAATCTTTGAAGCAATGGAATGCTAAAATCTAACTTCTTAACATTAAAATGTTGAGAAGTTTAAAAGACTACTTTTGTAATAACCATGCTTTCTGTGCTGGCTGGCCTGACTCCTGGTCTCCACCCACCCCTGTGTCCTAAGAGAACACAATGGAATACCACATAAACTAGAAGATCTAGCAATGGCTGTGTACATTTCCAGTGAGTCCCCTCTAGATGTCAGCTCACTTTGGAGATGATAATATCATTGCTGTGTCCTCACTGTTAAGAAACAGCCCAGAGACAGCCATGGAAGGCAGGTAAGGAACATCACCTTAATTCATTGTTTCTCTAATTGTCCCCGAGACACAGAAGACACAGGCACAATTGAGTGGATAAAAATGGATACATGAATATCATTGTGAGGCGTTCTACTCTAGAGAGTGAAGGGAATTGGGCTTAAAGTAGGTCCTAAGTGAAAGAGTGAGAACATGTCCCTCTAAATCTCTACCTTCCAGGTACCCACAAATTGCCAAGATTCTAAATGTAGTTCACAGCTATGACAAGAGCAAAGGATAGGAAGAGAAAAAGCATTTCATTTTCTTTACAGTATCCCCTTTCCTTATCTCTGATCAGGCCAGTGCCTTGGGGCCATAGCTGGCTATGGGTGAGGACAGTTAGCCACTTGCTGGATGAAGGGCAAGGAAAAGTGAAATCCCAAGCTGCCAAAGGTGAAGGCAGGACCTATCACCAAAGCGGGGCAGTCATCCTAGATGCAGACATCGCAGAAAGCAAGAGGAAAGTCTATGGCACTGAAAGATAGGGACAGGTAGAAAAACAGGATCTGAAGCTGAAATCTTAAGACTAAGAATATGCCAGACCCAGAGAGCCAGCAAAGGAGACTGGCCCAGAACATTGCTGGACACAGGCTACAGGGAAGAGTGCAAGAGTCCTATGTCTGTTTTCTTAGGAGAGAGGTTAAGTGGGAACCCCTAAAGGCAGCATGTGTCTAAGGAAGATTCCAGAACTATACCCCCAGTCTTCTCACATATAATACCATTGTTAAGTATAGAGTGTGTATGTGCTCCTCGTTCCTTCAATCTCAGAGTGTACATAAGACCTCGAGTTGAAGCTGGAATAAATGCTCTTCTTTATTATCTATAATCCATGCTCAGAGAATGTGTTTTGTTCAGCAAGGAGAGAAAAGTGAGCGAAATCAAGGTTTTTTATTTTTCTGTAAGAATGTATGACATTTGAAGAATTACGTAGGTTATTGCTGATGACATGTAAGCCCCGTCTAAAATAACCAAGAAAAATGCTCTGAGGAGACATGCGTGTGGAATGCTTCCATCTCCTGCCTGGCTGATCTAAGTCCCAGGAGAGGGATAATTGTAGCAAGAAAGTAGGGAACATGAAACAAGCAACCCCATTTGTAATACATGAAAATGGGCGAGCAAGGAGGTTGGCATGCATGAGATGTGGAACAAAAGTAGATTTGTATCTGATGCTTCCCAATGAATTTTTCAAGAACACTTCATCCTTGGAGAAGGATCTCTTCCAATTCTGTCAAGGTTGGTGTCTGCATGGGCTGCGTGCCAAGCAATTGTCCAGTCGCAAGTTAACAGTGCTGAGAGGCGATTTTAAAGATGAAAGGGTACATAAAACATATTTTGTCCTATTCTCCACTTAGAATATGTCTCCGGAACAAAACCTGTACTTGAAATGGAGAAATGTGATTTTTCTGAGTTATAGGATTATTTTTCCCTTCACACAATTGACAGAACACAAACATTTAGAGGAAGACAGTCCAATGTCATGTAAGTATTTGTGTATGTGTTCTCACCGTGGTACATGAGGGACATATCACACCCCCTCCCTGACTAAAAACAGGACATTATTTAAGCTCTGCCATCACACTCCAATGCTTTTCAATAGCTAGAAGAATTTTGCATTCCTTCCCACGGGAACCTTAAACTCAAAAAGAAAGATTCTCCTGAAACACACTCTATTCATAAATTGTATTCACTTTGCTTTCTGAAATGTTCCTTTTTAAAAAAAATGCTAAGAAAAAGTGAAAGGAAAAAAAGAGGGTCTCCATTTGTGATTTTTGCACTTTTTTATTCATATTATTTCCAAGACCAGGCAAATTATCATAATCTTTCTAACAGAGATCCACAATTCCACCTAAGAATTACCATTTACCTAAACCAGTAAAAAGCAAAGTTTCTATTAGATGCTGGGATAAATCATTTGTATGTGCTCCCTGGAAATGCCTTATGAATTTCAAGGTTATAAATAATTCCCAAACTCAAGTTCGTGCTGGTATTCTAATATGGATTATTTGTACTCCTCTGCTGGTGTCATTTCTTTTGATTTAATCATTACTCCTTATAGGCTGGCACTAGTGCATTCAGTATATTGACAGGACCAAACCATCATCCCACCTGAGAATATTGATTATGCTTTGAAAGCATACAATTCGATTCATGTAGAAACCATTGTATATGCATCATGTTGTTTTCACAAAGACTCCCTTATTTACTCTAAACAGTATTATGCCTTTTGTGATAGGATCTTGTAGTAACTGTTTAACATTTTAAGGTTTTTTCCAAAAATCTTAAAGAAAAAAAAGATCAGCCCCAAGAATACATTTTTCTGTTCTTATAAAAATCAGCCCCTCTGTGAATAGCTGAAATGAGGCAAAGTGTCAAAGCTGAGTCTAAAAGTGCCATAAGTACTATGTTTTGTCAGAATTAGCAAAGGGAACTTCCTGCCAGCCAAATGTGTGTTTCCCCATTTTTGTTCTTTATGACTATCTGCTAGATATACTAGAATACTAGACCAGAACCCAGTAGTTTTCTTCTCTAACCCTGTTAGCAAGGGTTTCCCATGGGGAAAGCTGGACAAACACATAAGCTCCATCCTTCACTTCCTCCTAACCTAGCACTAACCTAGTAGGACTAGACCTGGGATATGAGCCAATCACTAGGGCCCACCACCAAATACAAAAAACCTTGCCTTTTTCTATCCCGGTTAAATGAGGACATGGTTAACCCACACAGATCAAGCCTTTTTTTTTTTTTTGGATCCTGGACCAAGTTACCACATCCTCTGCCTATCTCTGAGTGCACCCATATCCCAAACTCTCTCTCTCTCTCTCTCTCTCTCTCTCTCTCTCTCTCTCTCAGTGATGTCAGGAATAGCCACTTTTCCCTCCACATGCCCACATATCACATAACAGAGACAGCAATAAGGAAACACATTAGTTCACATCCCCAAACCAAACCTAATCTCTTCCTCCAGGATAAATGGTACGGGTTTCTGCACTGAGGGCTTCCATGAAGAAACCAGAAGTCCTGTGATTCTGCAGATACATACTCATCTAGAAAGAATGAGCAAACTGTACAGAGAAGAAGCAAACAATCGGAGTACAGTTGAAAACTGTTCTGTGCAAACTAATCACCCACAGAGTACCATGCTCTGCCAGGGTCAGTGTGGCAGAGGGCTGTCTCTACTGGTGCCATTCTCGTAGGATCAGTAGTTTCAATAAACAGAAAACTCGTCACCAAAAATAGTGAGAAACAGAAACTGACATTGCATGTGAGAAAGTACTGGGAAAATATTCATTCATGTACCCATCCCTGAAGGGCTACATGCTGTGGAGGCTACATTCAGTTTGCTTCGGTCTACTTTCTATATTCCTTAGGATGGATTTGGAAACATGGTCAAATGGCTTTGACCATTCTCCCTCACTTTAACTCTTCAAAATAAATAAACAAAATATATTTGTGAGTGTTTATGCAACTTTTATAGGCATACATACACACATCTTTTGAAATTAAGATCACAGAATTTATGCTTTTGTTAGGCTTTTTCACTTAAACATCTTGTATATTCATGAAATATAGTTTGATAAGAATTTTTTGAACATACTTTGATGCAACTTTTTTGACACTTAATAAGTTAATTAAACATTAAATGTCTAGGTGTGGACCTAGAATAAATTCACCTGTAGCATGAATCTTGTAAAGACTGCAGAAGTACAGATTCCAACTAGCACCCAGGAGACATATTTTTCTCTGTCTATAAACCATCCTCAAGAAATGAATTTGATCCAGGCACAGTGGTGTGCACCTATAGTCCCAGGTACTCAAGGATCTGAGTCAGGAAGATTTCTTGAGCCCAGAGTTTGAGTTCAGCTTGCGCAATAAAGCAAGACTCCACCTCAAAAACACCATAAAAGCAAAAAACAAACACAAAGAGATAAAAATGTTTGTCTTTAATGGTTTTCAATTCTTGAGAACTTATTAATTAGTCTTTATTATGTCCAAATGTGATACTGGCTGGTTGGGCATGATATATTTGTCTGATTTCTAAAAACAAACAAAAATCCTTGCTCCTTCAGAACTACAGTCACATTTGTGTATGATCTTATGACTATTCTAATTTTTTAAGCTAAAAGAGCATGAGTAAGGTTGATCATTTTCGGCCTTCCCCATCTCATTGCACACTCTGCACACTCTAATCATCTTGTGAAAATATTTGTCAAAACAAAAGTTCAACAGGTACTTTTCCTGGTTCCTTCTCTCTCTACAAAGCACATATTTTGGTATGAATAGGTATTTTAATCTGTTTTTCATATCTGTGACTAAAATACATGACAAGAACAACTTAGAGAAGGAAAAGTTTATTTTGGTTTCATGGTTTCAGAAGTTCAGTCCTTGGTCAGTTGACTCCATTACTCTGGCCCTGAGGTGAGGCAGATGGATATGGTTGAGGAAATTTGTTCAGCTCATTGCAGCAAAGAAGTAGAAAAAGAACCAGAAATAGAGTCCAAGGCCATGCTCCCAGTGACCTACTTCATCCAGCTACATCCCATCTGCCTACAATTACCAGTAGTCCATTCAGCTATCAATGGATTAATCCATCAAGGGGATTAATCTGATGATGAGGTCAAAGCCCTAATCACTGCCTAAAACTCCAACCTTTGAACCTTGTTGTATTAGGTATCATGCTTTCAAAACATGAGTTATTCAAAGAATGTTCCAGATCCAAACCATAACAATGAGACAAGATTGATGTCCTTGACCTTTAACTCTGGATCAGATGCTATAATTTAAGCTGTGTGTCCCCAAGATGGATATTCCCACACAAACTCTCTTTACCATCACCATGAGAGTTGGAATCTATAGAAAGCTTCCTAAAAGATCAAATCATAAAAACTTTTTAAAAAGTTACGTATTAATAAAGCAAAACCCCATTAAGAGTATTGAAAGCATATTCTTCTCCTATAGGCAGAAAGAAAATTACGCTGATGACATAGTTTTATTGTTACGAACTAATAGAAGTGATATATAATTAATTGGTTCAGCTGTCTAAGTGTTAGAAAAAATAGATTATGACCAATAATTCTAAAGGTAAAATCATTATTTTTGGCAGCTATTACCTAGTCCAATTAGTTTGTGTTCAATAATTCCATCTAACAAATTATTTGTAAGGTTACAGTTTTAATAGGGAGTTCTCTTGTTCAATCTCACTAAACCATATGTTTCCTGAGCAAACTATGAAGAACACTCTATGGCCATGACAGGCAATTGGCAATTTCTCCATTGAAAAATGGTCCAGGAGATGCACATATTTACATATAGTTACATATACACACATTGTTTTATAATATAAATATTTAGAACATTGATAATTCATTTTTATTTTTAAATGGTTTAGATATAAAGCGACTTTCTACAGAAAATTTTGCACCTCACCTTTTTTTGAGCCATCTCAGTATCAAGCTGCAATGGCCATCCATTCAGTCATGAGTTTCAGGGAACAGTTCAACAGAATGGCTCTCATATGACCCTGAATTGAGCTGGAGTTTCCTAGGAGAAAGGGACGAATAGTGTCCCAGTTAGAGGAAGCAGTGTATGAAAACTACAAGTGTGCAGCACTGCACACTCTCCAACGTGCATGTAGTTGAGAATGGGGTGCAATGAGGTGCAAAGGGTAAGAAAGGCAACAGCAATAAGGCCAAGGCAGAGCAGGACAACAAGACATGGAGGGCACCTGATCCGAGCTCATCCAAGGCTTTAAAAAGCAGGAGCATGGCACAGGACAATTTTTTTTTTGAATGGTTACTGAGGTAACAGTGTAGAGAGTGGTGGAGGAAAGATTTGGAGGTAGGGAGGAAAGTTCAGAAGCTATTGTAGCAATGCCAATGAGAAAGGGCAGGGGAAAGCAGTGACAATATGGATGAAGAGCAAGAGGGAGTGTAAAAAACAGGACATGGGATTAATAGACCCATCAAAAAAAGAGAAAGGAAAAGAGCAGAATTAAGAACAGTACTCAGATTTCTGGCTTAGGAGGCTGTGAATGGTGGTGCTGGGGTCCAATGGTGGTGCCAGTCTCTCTGGAAAAATGAAAATACAAAAGCAGTAAAATCAGAATATTATGCTGAGATAAGGAATTTAATTTGGGGCATTCTAATCTTGAGGTGCAAGTAGAATATACAGACAGAGCTACTGTACGGGCAAAAGGGTCACATGAATATGGAGCTTATGGGAGAAGTCTAGGAGTGGGCAGAGACTTGGGAATCATCCACATACAGATGGTGGTAAAGCCATCTGTTCAAAGGAGGTGACCCAGGCAAAAAAAAAAAAAAAAAAGTCATCAGTAACCTCACTGGCAGTCATCACGCTGGAATAGTAGGAGCCAGGAGCCTCAGCACAATGAGTTGAGAAGTAAAATGGCAGGTACAGGGGTCATCAAACTTTGGGCTTCAGTACAGACAACTAACGCAGCAAATGACAGGGAAATGTGTACCTCACAGGGATTTTTAGTTATCAGTAAGAAAACTAGGAATCTAGAATAAAGTCAATAAAATAACCAATGCCATCAAAGACTGAATAAAGAAGTGATGAATCTGAAACAATGAAGGCTATACACTCCAAGTGTTCTACTCAGCATCAGATGCAATTTAAAGACCAAATTAATGGACTTTAAAGTGCAAAGACTCACTCCTCCTTTCCATCACGATTGCAAAGGATGAAGAAAAGACTGGAGGAATTAAGCCAAAAGAGGACTCAAAGAATTGGATTTACTGTTAGGACAAGTGTACCTTCAATGTGTGTTGGGCTCTCTAGAAAAATGGAGAAAGTGATGAGGCTTCTTCTTATCCACTCAGTCTTAAATAAACATAGCCAGGCTTACAAGGTGACCTGACCTATGTTCCCAGGAAGCCGGAACTGAAAGTTAAAATTAAAACATGGAACTGCCTGTAGAAGGCAGGCTTCTCCTGTCTGGAGTGAGCTCAGTGCTTGAAAGCAGGAAAGAGGAAGACAAAAGTCCTTTGTGTGAATCCATGAGGCTAAAATGGGCAATGAAAGAGAAAGGGCAGGGCCTATTAACTACCTTAGAAGAAGTCAATGAATTCTCACCAGGAGAACTTTGACCCAAAGAATCAAGGATGTGGAGTTCCAATAATTAGGTTAACTGCAACTCTTCTTCTCAGTGGGCTGAGAGAGAAAGGGTTCACACCCACCCTGCTACCCATGGAGAGAGAAGTAAAATCACCTTTCACTGTAGAAACATGTGAATAGGAACAGGAAACTCTTCTCCTAAAGGGGGGCAGTGCTTGCTAAACAGACCAGTGGACATTACATAATAGAATAGGGCCAACAGATATAAAGTAGAGGCAGTCAGCTGACTTGCTCAGGGCCAAGAGATGCCCCAGGATGCACAGTCCCAAGCAAACCAGAAGGGTTGTTCAATAGAATGACAGATTTCAGTCCAATTAAAGGAATGCATAAGAGTCAGAGCTGTCCAAAACCAGCTAACAACCTCATAATACCACTAGAGATGCTCAAAAATAGGTGACCCTCAGCCAGAGGCTGCCAGCAAGGGAGGTGGCAAATAATGATTTTCAAAGGCAGAAGGACCTATGAAATATAGTACTTCGTATGTATAAGCCATGTGAAATGAGAAGATAAGTTCCACATGCCACCAAGGAAGAGATTCTTTACTTCCAAACACGTCTCATACTTTTAGCATTCATAGCTTTTTTCTCACGGTTGATGGCTCACAACTAAAGCCATTACAGAAATCAGTGCTGATGCCCTCCCCCAGGGCCAGCCTCAGGGTCTCAATTAAATTGGCAAGACTAGGATCAGTTCACAAGAACTGCACAGGAAAGTCATCTGGTGCTACTTAGACTTTTAAAAACACATATCAGAATAGAAGCATTATCAAAGTGATTATCAGTTTGCTTTGGGCACCTGTAGAATAATCTCTAGGAAACTTGTAATTGTGTGGCAGATGAAACAGTCTCTAAAGCAGACTTGGCTTTCACTTGCCATGGTGGAACAGAAGTTGAACTGGACAGAGGTTGGGTGGGAAAAGGGTGTTTGTTCACTCAAGCCTCTGTCCCTTCCTTCTGTCTTAAGGTGACCTAGTGAGGGTCTGCTTTATTTTGCAGAAAATGGATTGGAAAAGACCAAAAAGGATACGGCCACTATTATCAAAATCTTGTGAGGAGATGACTAAACTGTACTTGTGGAAATGTAATAAGTCCCTAGATGGTGACCAACAGTGCTTCCTGTCCACTTTAAGCCTATGGACCAAGTGCTGCACTAAGACACAGTTAAAAGGGCCAGAGCCTTTGGCTCACAGAAGAACAGAGGGTGGAGGGGGGTTGGTTCCACAGTCATTAGACCTCATTAGGATGAGAATGACCATGTTTCCATTTTTTCAGAACAATCCAAATTTATTCATGCTATTACTGCATAATTATAAATAGTGCCCCAGTTTGGATGATAAATTAAATACTCACCTAGATATTGCTATTGGGCATGGTCAGACTAGGGGCTGAAATTGGATAGTAACCCCCTGGTCCTTTCTTATGTATTACATTTGTAGTATGCACTCCTATTTAGTCCAGGCCTCAAGGAGATTATTATACCTCTGTGTATACAGGAATATTTTCATTACCATTAAATCATGATTAAAATAAATTTATGACCACTCAAAGAATACATATTATGAAATTGTTAATTCAAAATGTTCTTCAATTATAATACCTTTGCAGACTCTTGTTCTATTTTGTTTTCATATTTGTTTAACAACAGAAAAGTGGAGAATAATACCAGCTGGCAGTTAGTGACTTTAAGTTAGATGTTCTTTTTGGCACTGTTGATGCTTTACCTGTCAAACTGGCCAGACCCATCCCCCCAAAATGCACTGGCTGGGCTTCTCATAAGAAAACTCTAATTTTCATTGTCAGTATGTTTCATAGAATAATGATAATAGTTTAGTGGCTAGACAACAAAACTCAAATCTGCAAATAAGTTTGACCCAGATACTTACGATTTCAGAAGAATAGAGACAAGATCTGGACCTTAGCCACCTGGCCCCAAAACAAGGACATTTTGTAGACTATAGAGCAACGTAAGGCTGTTACATTCTTAAACTAGTTCAGAGATGCCCATCAGACACCACCAAAACAGCAACCTGAAATTCATGTTTAGGGAGAAAGAGATTTTATAACTCAGGCACATTCTGAAAAAGAAGACTAGAAATGTGTGGTCAGAATGGTGTATGTGCATGGAAAGAAAAGGAAGAAGGGAAAGAGAGGAAACCCAGACCTAAACTAAAGCTGGTCCTACATGGAACTTGGAGATATCCAAGAAGGAAGGGAGCCCATCAGCAAGCCCACCTCTTCTTTGATTGAGGGAGGAGGTAGGTTTTGAGGAGTGAATTCATCCTGATTTTAGAGTCAGGCGGACAAGATTCCTCCAGTTAACAAAAGCCTAGTTGTCGTAGAGAAGAGATGTTTCTAACTATAGCATCATATCTGTCACTCAACAAATCCTCATTGAGCGTCTGCGATGTGCCAGGCATTGTTCTAGGTAGAGGCATGAGACAGTGAACAAGTGAACAAATAAATGAACAAGATAAACTCACATAATAGGTTTTATGAAGAAAATAAAGCAGATCGATGCATAGAGCCACAGTGGGGGAAGGGAGGGACTATTTCAGAAGGAGTCAACACAAAAGGTCTCTCTGAAGAGATGTGATTCTGAGTAAAAAGATGCAGCCATCCTGTTAGCAAGTTCACTGAAGACTCGACAGCATCCATTGGGTTTGACAGCATGGAGCTCCCCAGTGACCTTAGCAAACCCAATGTCAGTGAGGAGTGGTGTAGATGCCAAGTGAGAATGGGCTGATAAGGTGGGGATAAAGTGAATGTGGAGTGAGGGAGAGGAGATGGAGATTGAAAAAGCTGCCCACTGCAGATCTGAGGTTCTAATAAGTTGATAGAGTGCATGCAGCTGTAGGAGGGCTGTTAGCATAGACCATCCTGCAACACTGCTGAATGCCAAAGGAAGGATCCCACTTGCAGGAATGTCCTTACAAAGATAGTGAGGACTCATATCCAGAGCACATATGGAAAGGCTGGTTGTTGTCAGGAGGGACACTTCCTCAACCTGAACAGGAAGCAAAGCAAAGACAGGACAGACCTAATACAGAGGGGGTTTTACCATCCTGACAAGGGAAAGTTGAAGGTGTTCCCATTTCATTTTCTTATTGACATGAGAAATGAGGTTGTCAGTGAGAGTATGCAAGACGTGTAGGGAAGGAAGAAAGTATAAAATAGTTCTCCTGAGAATGGCTAAGTTTACTAGGGAAACACTGTCAGGCAGTGCCAAGACCTATTTAAGGAACTTAAATAGGATGATGAATTCATTTAATGTAACAATCAGGCAGTCTGGGTATTGATTTTTCTCCAGCCGAACACAATTGTTCAGACGTAGGCGCAAAGAAGACAGAGTGGAGCTTAAACAGTGCTAAAGTTCTTCTAGGTGAATGTGAGTGTCAGAGAGGTGACTAAAGGAAGTGAGAGCATCCAGAAGGACATAATTATATTTGAACATATAATCTAAGCTGGGAAAAAACGGAAGGATAGGTATTAGATAATGAAATTGTGGCATTAATGGAGTGGAGTCTCAGCAAGGATGATGGGGGCAGGTTCTGGGCTGCGGTGGGAGACAGAAATGAATGAGTCAGATTTCAGAGGAAGTGAGAAACACAGCATGTGTGGTGACAAAAGAGGTGAATAAGATAGAAGAAGGTAGTTGCAACAGACAAAGCAAAGCAAACAAGACCAAGAAACAGCCTAGTACTAGATAACTGACTTCAAAGGCTAGGACCCAAGGATACATGCCTGAATGAAAGGTCAGAAGACCATCACCTGCCAGGTGATTATAATGATTAAAGATATGTGTTCTTAAGTCAGACTGCCAGGGTTTGAATCCCAGATTCCCCATCTTCTTTCTCACAGGGGCCCTTTGGCAACAAGAATAACAGTAGTGCCTTGGATGGTAGTAGTAAGTGCTTTCCCTACGTTTATACCTCCCAATAATCCAAATAGTTAGGTATTCTTCTATTCACATGATATCGGTGACAATAAGTATTTTGGCCTCTGTAAACCTCACAAAGATACAATAATAATAATAGCTCCTACCTCATGGGGTTCTTGTGGGTTCTCAGTGAAGCAATCTATTCAAAATGATTAGCACACTGTCTAGCTCAATAGAGGTGCTCAATGCATGTCCACGGCAGCTCTTAGATGAGGATGAGCAATGGTGTGGAAGCAATAGTGAGAAGCCAGGGTACTTGCCCCACTTGAAGAACATGTACTATGAAGCAAAGAAATAAACAACAACAACAAAAAAAAATACATCAGTTTGAAAAAAAAAAAAAATCCTGGCCAAGAACACTCACCTGGGTGTAAGGTAAGGAAAATAACAGAAGAGTCGGAGGAAAGACTAAAAATTCTAGGGAGTTTGTTACTCAAAAGAGAGGAGGTTCAGAGCCCAGAGCAGAAGTAAGAGTGAGGTAGGGATGTTGAGTTTGGAGCAGAAATGCACAGAGGAATGTGGGCTGGGCTGAGTCCAGCAAGCTCAACACATCCACGCTTACCTGACAGGCTGGCTGTGCATCTTAACCCTTGAGGAAGTAGTGCCTCACTTCAAGGGCCATGAAAGTAACAGCTGCTCAAAGAGCTTGGGAAAACAGGAAACAGGTGGTTCATTTTCAGAAACCATGTATACAGTTATCTGACCAAGCAAGATTTAGCCTGAGTCAAGCAGATGTTTTTTGAGCATCTACTATATTGGTGGGGCCTGAGCTAAGCACATTCATGCATTATTTGACTTTGTCCCTGTTACTTGTAATCATGAATAAATCAACCAGTTATTTCGATAGCCTGCAATTATTGAGGGCCTTTTTATTTTATTTTCACGACCACAGATCAAATTATATGTGTATTTAGAGTCTAAAGACTTAATATTAAAACAGAGTGGAGTATTCAGCAGAGTATATCCTCAAAACTACGGAGTCAATCCTTCTTAGACAAGTCAAAGGATTTTCAGAATACTGATTTTGCCTTAAACACTAACTATATAAACCCAAACCTGTGTTAAATGTGATTTCTCTGTGCAAGAATTTATTGATGTGCTGAAAGGCTTGCATTTTGGTTGGAAACCCCTTATAAGAGGGAAAATGAACAATATGGCGTTGTTCCTAGCCCCGTCTGCAATGGTTCAAGAATTGGCTCTCCCAAAATCACATTAAACATTAGAACACAAGGCAGCATAGGACTTTGGCAACTTTCTCACAGAGTATTCACCAAAATAAAGAGAGGGTATTTCTCTAGATTGGCTCAGAGAAAACATATCGTGGCAGTACAGGTGAGGTAGGAAAGAAAATGGGACAGGGAAGGAGATAGGAGAGTGAGGATGAGGCCACTCAGCAATTGATAACCCCTGCTTGTGTGCAGATATCTGTGAGGACTTCTGGAAATTCTTGGGAAGAGGAATTTATACGATGCTAGAATTCAGAATAAGCAGGTAAGACAAGAGCCAATGAACCAGATTATAGGTGGAAATTCTCAAACCCAAGAGGAGTACTTGGGTAGTAGACTTTAGAGGACTTGTTGGTCTTGTGGTGGTGGTTTAAATTTTTGTTACTTGTTTCCTTTTGATGACCACATTTCATTTTTTTTAATGAAAGTGTTGTTAAATTCCATTTAATTGGTTTTCAGGTTTGCTTTGAATTATAAGAAGATTTTTTGGTTTGTTTTACTAATCCATAGAGGTCCAAAAATGTCTAAAAACTGTTATGTGAGTGCATACAGCTGGAGCACCCAATATATATTTAGGCCCTCAATAATTTCAAGTTATCAAAATAACTGGTTGATTTATTCATGATTAAAAGTAACAGGGGCAAAAGTCAAGTTCATTGTCATAAGTCAATAAACAAAACACTTTGTTGACAAGGTAGAAACCACATTAAAATTGCAACAAAAAAAATTTTTTTTGTGGTTGATAAACTTGGTAAATAATGTCAGAAAACAAAAAGTTAATACTTTCTTCACTTTGATTTTGAAATTATGAAGTTGTAGTAATTCTTAATTTGCTCTTTGGTAATTGAGAATTGGCAGGATAATATTTGAAAAACAATATAAATTACAATTAAGACAGGAAAATATTTTATTTTCTCTAGGAGAATATCTTAGAAAAAGATGCATTACAATGTATCAACTTTTACGTACACTACAGCACTGAAAATACTTCAATAAGCAATATCATTTGAAGTGCAATTATCAGAGGATCTTGCATCTTTTCTTTTAGTAATGTTGATATACTCATATATTTGACATTATAAAATCCAAAATATGCATGGCTAGTAGACATAGGCTTAATTTCTAAAGTGTATTCTGATCCCAAAATTCTATACTTAGAATATTTATTGTCAAAACCTGTCAGATGGGGGGGGGGGGAAAGGGGGGGCTGTTGTTGTGGCTCAGTGGTAGGGCGCTTGCCTAGCAAGCACCAAATAAAAACAAATAAAAGGTATTGTGTCCAACTACAACTACAAAAATAAATTTAAAAAAAAAAAACAAAAATCATCAATGTATTCTATTTTCTAGATAACAAAACCAAGAGGCTTTCTGGAATCTAAATTCCTTCCAGGTAGAACAGGATGTCAGAGTTCTTTCTTTGCCACTCACTGACCAACTAATTTTTCTGTCCATCTTCATTCACTCTTTTTCCATTTAGTGAGAACTAACTCACTATCAGTTACTATGTTTCCAGTCACTGAGAAATCAGAGATAAAGGTTCCTGACCTCCAGGAGTTCAAGGAGGGAAATAATTTCAATATAAATGAAAAAGCACTATGACCTAAGCATAAGATTTAAAATAAACTCACAAGACAGGCAACAAAACCAAATTGTTAGACTTCTCAGAGGAGCCAATGCCTAGGCTGAGTTTTGAAGGATGCACAGTTGTGAAAGGGACAGGAAAAAATGTACCAAAGAGCAGCAATACAAAATACAGAGTAATACAGAAATACAGAGGCAGAAAAGCGCTTGGCCCTTTCCACAAACTGAGAGTGGATCAACGCAATTTGAGTGAAGGCACCGAAAAATAAGTGGCAGAGTGTAGGAAGAGATGGGTTTGGTGAGTCAGGTAGGGACCAAATTAGAACTTTCTCAACCAGGCTAATGAGTTAGGATTTTTTTTCCCCTAAAGATGAAAAGCTACTAGTACAGTGTCAAACTGGAGACTGAATGACATGATCTGAATTGTGTTCTGAAAAAGTTACTATTTTTTTTTTAAGGTGCAGCATGGATTTATGAGATCAGGCCTGGACTTAGAAAGAGTAGTAGGGTGCCCATTTCTAAATTCAGCCAGTGATGAGAGGAAGAGATGAATTCAGAAGTTATTAAATACATAAAATTGACAGGACTCAGCCACTAATTAGATATAATGTGAATGAAAACCAAAACTGAGTCCCACTTTATCTTGAATAAGGGGCTGTCTGCTGGTCCACTGAACAAAAGAGCATACAGGAGAAGATGAGATGGAGCAGAGACTCCAGTCCTGAGCTAGTTGGGTTTGAGGTGTCTGTGACATAGCCAAGGATGAAAGTCCAAGAGATACATCCGGGATATAAATATGGGTCTGACTTTCACTAACAGGAAGGTCAGAGTCGAAGCCATCAAACAGATAAAAGCTTTCACAAAAAGTAGCAGATTCCAAAACAGAGGTCTGAGTACTTACTAGACGACTAGAGAGTACCAATGTCCAGAAGAAAGGAAAAGGATGAAGGATGAAGGAACCCAAAAGGATAGTCTTAAAACCATGAAAGACAATGCAGTGGAAAAGAAGTGGTGAGAATGTTTCATACACAAAACAACCAATAATGCTGAACACTGAGAAATATTCAGTTAGAAAAAGGTTGAAAGGTATCAAGTTTCACAAAGAGGACCTTGGTGATTTGAAAAGAGAGATTGTCAAGTGTCAAAAGACAAAATTATTACAACTTAAAGATCTTAATTGGCATTATTTTTTTATCCTAGAAAATAGTTCCTCCCATAGACTGAGTACTCTAATGCTATTCCAACAAATAAGGGCTTGAAGAAAGCAGAAAGAAAATCAAAAACTGGATTGGTCATTACAAAGATGGTTTCCATTTAAAGTGGAGACAGGGAGATGACAGTAAATAGAAAATAGCTGATTGGTTAACATCAGGTTACCTTTTTGTGTGTGAGAATTAAAGCAGAGGGTACATTATCATGGCAATTAGAACTAGTCTGTTTGGAAAATTGGGCTGTTAATTGAAATTTGACTATTGTTTCCTTAGAGGACAGATAAAAAGCTTGGTGAACTTTAGCAGAAGTGACTCCATTTTAATTTTTAGCCTGATCTGTGGAATTTAGCGCCGGATCCCAGTTCAAAACAACTTGCTGCAATTTTTAATCTAACAAGTTAAATGATGGGAATGGACTGCAGTTGAGTTCACATACAAAAAGAAAAAAAAGATAAAGAGGTAGAGACAAGAGTTGTCTTTGGGAGGATTTCAGCTATTGATGAATTAGAAAAATAAACTAACAGATACAAAGGACTGTACAGTTCATGGAACTTTCTGTAGGGATGTGGTTTTGTGAATGTGTTTTCTTCAGCATGTAAGGTAAATTATGTCCTGGTCTCCATAAAGCATGTTAATATAAAAGGGGTGGAGGAGGAAATAGGAAGTCGAGAAACTTGTCTCCTGATAGACTGATCCTCTCTGCAACTTAGGAGATAAGAAAAGTCATCTGCTGAGAGCCATCTGGCTGAAGGAAAAAGTGTCAAGGCCCAAAATAGTTCAATATATGGTTGTGCTTGTTTGTTTATTGGTAAATATCTTACTGGAAAAAAAATACTTTCACAAATAAAAATGTCTCTCAAAATAAGAGTTTACTTCTTGTGAATATTTTCACTCCCTAACTTTTGTATCTTAATTTTATTTGAATCCTGTTCCCTGTCACTAAGTGGCAACAGCACTATGAGGAGATTTTACACAGTCAGCAACAAATTATCCCAAGCCAGGAGTGGTGGCATGTACCTTATAATCCCAGGTACTTGAGACACTGAGATAGGAGGACCACCCAATTAAAAGTCTCTTGGGGTTGAAAAGAAGATGGCGGCGAGGGGAGTGCATTACCCCTGTGTGCTGCTTCACTGTGTGGGAGTATGACAAGTCAGGACGGCTAAAGGATAACTTGTTAGGAATTTCCAGCAATAGTGGGGTGCGCCGGAACCTGGAGGAAGGATTTCCATCGCACGAGGATCGGCTACGGGGACTCAAACGCGAGAGGTTTGTCGCACGGAGGGTAACACTGCTTATTCAGCAAATCGCTAGAGTCTGCAACGCGCGCTGGGATAGAGACGCAGGGTTACAGTGCTGCAGTTTCTGCCAGCCGCGCAAGCACCGCACTCAGGGCTGAATTCTGGGTTCGAGACGGGGGAAGGAAGCGGTCCATCTCGGTTCTCCACACCGGTCAGACCACAGAGGAGGCCAGCAGCCACCATGTTGGTAAACTGACGTCACCATACCTGTTTTCGACTGACCGCAGCTCATTCAGCCATAGACCAGGTAATTTCAGGCTGCAATTCGCCTGCGGCTTGCAGACAGATTGCTAGGGTTCAGCGCCTGGGTGCTTCTTAGAATCTGATCTTATCAGAGTGAACACCGAGCGCGGGGCGGCCGAGTTCCGGCTCCCGGAACCGTCCCGGAACCGCCCTGGCTCAGGGCTGCGGAGCCTGCGGAGGCTGCTTCTTGGACCCTGCTACTATCAGAGCAAACACCAAGCACTAAGCAGCCGAATTCCGGCTCCCGGAACTGAGCCCGCGGGGACTGCTTCTTGGAGCTTACACGTATAGGAGCTTACACCAAGCACGGAGCGGCCGAGTTCCGGCTCCCGGAACTTCCCTGGACCGGGGCTAGGAGCCCGCGGAAACTGCGTCTCGGTCCGGGTCCTGCTGAGGGCCGGTTAGGACTCACCCGTTGCTTGGGTTGCCTGGCAAGGGGAACAAAATGCTGCCATTCGCATAGGATACCAACATGGCAGAGATCTGATGTCAGCAGAAAGCGGTGGAGGAGAGATCTTCATCAATACCAGCGGTGACATAAGCAGTTGGTCTCCTGGTAAGGGGGGTGAGGCTCAGTCACCCGAGTCTCCTCAATTTGTCCTCGAGCCAGAGGGGAGGAGCCGGGCCGCCGCCAGCCCCCGGAGCAGGCCCAGCGGCTCGCCAGCGTGGTGACCGCGTGACCCCAATTGGAGAGGGGGCGGAGCGGAGCTGCCACCCACACCCGCCAGGTGGGCAGACCCACGACCCAGTAGTACATGGGCATGGTAGGAGGGGCAGGGCAGAGCCACCCTTCGCGCTTGCAAGGTAAACAGACCTGTGACAGCCTGGCGGGTCAGGCCCAGTGGCCTGCCAGTGTGGTACACACGTCACCCCAACTGGAGTAGGGGCAGAGCAGATCCTTCTCCCACGCCCGGATCAGGCCCTGCCAGTGTGGTGGTCACGTGACCCCAATTGGAGTGGGGGCGGAGTGGAACCGTCACCCGTGCCCGCAGGGTGAGCAGACCAGTGATCAACCTGCAGATCAGGCCCAGGGGTCCGCAGGCGTGGTAGGAGGGGCAGGGCAGATCCGCCGCCCGCGCCTTCAAGGTAGGCAGACCTACAACAGACCGGCGGATCAGGCCCAGGAGCCTGCCGGCGTGGTACAAACACCACCCTAATTGGAGTAGTGACAGAGCAGAGTCGCCTCCCTTGCCAGGAACAGGCCCAGCGTCCTGCAGGCGGGGTAGTCACGACACCCCAATTGGAGTAGGGGCAGAGCAGAGCCTCCACCTGTGCCCGAAAGGTGGGCAGATCTGCGACCGACCAGCGGGACAGGCCCAGTGGCCTGCCGGTACGACAGACACGTCACCCCATTTGGAGTAGGGGCAGAGTAGAGCCGCCGCCCACGCCTGCAGGGTAGGCAAACCTGCAACCGACCGGCGGATCAGGCCCGGTGGCCTGCCGGCGTGGTACACTCGTCAACCCAATTGGAGTAGGGGCAGAACAGAGCCGCCGCCAGCTCCCAGAACAGGCCCAGTGACCTGCTGGCGTGGTAGCCACGACACCCAAATTGGAATAAGGAGAGAGCAGAGCCGCCGCCCGCACCTGCAGGAAAGATACGCAAGCAGTATGAAAAGACAAGGAAAGAAAGGACCACAAGCAATGCAGGTCAACGCAACTTTAGAAGAGGTAACAGCTGCAGCAGATGGAATGTCAGATAAAGAATTCAGGATATACATGCTTCAGATGATCTGGAGTATCAAGGAAGACATTAAACAGCAAAATCAGACAATGAAAGATCACTTCGACAACGAATTACGCAAACAAATCCAGGAAGCAAAGGATCAACTATACAGGGAGATAGAGGTTATAAAAAACAAGCAATCAGAAATCCTAGAAATGCAGGAAGCAATAAACCAACTTAAAAACTCAATGGAGAATACTACCAACAGAGTAGAACACTTAGAAGATAGAACATCAGACAATGAAGACAAAGTATTTCAACTGGAAAAGAACATAGACAGCTCAGCAAGACTGTTAAGAAACCATGAGCAGAACATCCAAGAAATATGGGATAACATTAAGAGACCAAACTTAAGAGTCATTGGGATACAGGAAGGTACAGAGCTCCAAACCAAAGGAATGAGCAGTCTATTCAATGAAATAATACAAGAAAACTTCCCAGACTTGAAGAATGAGACAGAATCCCAAATCCTAGAAGCCTACAGGACGCCGAATGTGCAAAATCATAAGAGATCCACACCTAGACACATTATAATGAAGATGCCCAACATACAGAATAAGGAGAGAATTTTAAAAGCTACAAGAGAAAGGAAGCAGATTACATTTAGGGGTAAGCCAATCAGGATAACAGCTGATCTTTCAACACAGACTCTGAAAGCTAGAAGATCCTGGAATAACATATTTCAAACACTGAAAGAAAATGGGTTCCAACCAAGAATTGTGTATCCAGCGAAATTAAGCTTCAGGATGGAGGATGAAACTAAAACCTTCCACGATAAACAAAAGTTTAAAGAATTCGCAGCTAGAAAACCATCTCTTCAAAACATCCTCGCCAAAGCATTACAGGAAGAGGAAATGGAAAATAACAATGAAAACCAACAGTGGGAGGTAGGACAGTAAAGGGGGGGGGGAAATAATCAAAGAGGAAAACAAACCATGTTTAGTAACAGAAATAAACAAATTGGCTGGAAGAACAACCCATATCTCAATAATAACCCTAAATGTTAATGGCTTAAACTCACCAATTAAGAGACACAGGCTAGTAGAATGGATCACAAAACAAGACCCAACAATATGCTGCCTACAGGAGACGCATTTGATAGGAAAAGACATACATAGGCTGAAGGTGAAAGGTTGGGAAAAATCATATCACTCATATGGACTTCGGAAACAAGCAGGCGTGTCCATACTCATATCAAATAAAATAGATTTCAAGCCAAAGTTAATCAAAAGAGATAAAGAGGGACACTACATACTGCTTAAGGGAACCATACACCAACAAGACATAACAATCATAAATATTTATGCCCCAAACAATGGTGCAGCTATGTTCGTCAAACAAACTCTTCTCAAGTTCAAGAGTCTAATAGACCACCACACCATAATCATGGGAGACTTCAACACACCTCTCTCGCCACTGGACAGATCTTCCAAACAAAAGTTGAATAAGGAAACTATAGAACTCAATAACACTATTAATAACCTAGACCTAATTGACATATATAGAGTATACCACCCAACATCAAGCAGTTACACTTTTTTCTCAGCAGCACATGGATCCTTCTCAAAAATAGATCATATATTATGTCACAGGGCAACTCTTAGACAATATAAAGGAGTAGAGATAATACCATGCATCTTATCTGATCATAATGGAATGAAACTGAAAATCAACCATAAAAGAAGGAAGGAAAAAGCATACATCAATTGGAGAATGAACAATAGGTTACTGAATGATCAATGGGTTATAGAAGACATCAAGGAGGAAATTAAAAAATTCTTAGAGATAAATGAAAACACAGACACAACATATCGGAATCTATGGGACACATTGAAAGCAGTTCTAAGAGGAAAATTCATTGCTTGGAGTTCATTCCTTAAAAAAAGAAAAAACCAACAAATAAATGATCTCATACTTCATCTCAAAACCCTTGAAAAAGAAGAGCAAAACAACAGCAAAAGAAGTAGAAGGCAAGAAATAATTAAAATCAGAGCCGAAATTAATGAAATCGAAACAAAAGAAACAATTGAAAAAATTGACAAAACTAAAAGTTGGTTCTTTGAAAAAATAAACAAAATCGACAGACCCTTAGCGATGCTAGCGAAGAGAAGAAGAGAGAGAACTCAAATTACTAGCATACGGGATGAAAAAGGCAATATCACAACAGACACTTCAGAAATACAGAAGATAATCAAAAACTATTTTGAATCCTTATACTCCAATAAATTAGAAGATAGTGAAGGCATAGATAAATTTCTTAAGTCATATGATCTGCCCAGATTGAGTCAGGAGGATATAGAAAACCTAAACAGACCAATATCAATTGAGGAGATAGAAGAAACCATAAAAAGACTACCAACTAAGAAAAGCCCAGGTCCGGATGGGTATACAGCAGAATTTTACAAAACCTTTAAAGAAGAACTAATACCAATACTTTTCAAGCTACTTCAGGAAATAGAAAAGGAGGGAGAACTTCCAAATTCATTCTATGAGGCCAACATCACCCTGATACCTAAACCAGACAAAGACACTTCAAAGAAAGAAAACTACAGACCAATATCTCTAATGAACCTAGATGCAAAAATCCTCAATAAAATTCTGGCGAATCGGATACAAAAACATATCAAAAAAATTGTACACCATGATCAAGTAGGATTCATCCCTGGGATGCAAGGCTGGTTCAATATACGGAAATCAATAAATGTTATTCACCACATCAATAGACTTAAAAATAAGAACCATATGATCATCTCGATAGATGCGGAAAAAGCATTCGACAAAGTACAGCATCCCTTTATGTTCAAAACTCTAGAAAAACTAGGGATAACAGGAACATACCTCAATATTGTAAAAGCAATCTATGCTAAGCCTCAGGCTAGCATCATTCTGAATGGAGAAAAACTGAAGGCATTCCCTCTAAAATCTGGAACAAGACAGGGATGCCCTCTCTCTCCACTTCTGTTCAACATAGTTCTCGAAACACTGGCCAGAGCAATTAGACAGACGAAAGAAATTAAAGGCATAAAAATAGGAAAAGAAGAACTTAAATTATCACTATTTGCAGATGATATGATTCTATACCTAGCAGACCCAAAAGGCTCTACAAAGAAACTATTAGAGCTAATAAATGAATTCAGCAAAGTGGCAGGATATAAAATCAACACGCATAAATCAAAGGCATTCCTGTATATCAGCGACAAATCCTCTGAAATGGAAATGAGGACAACCACTCCATTCACAATATCTTCAAAAAAAAATAAAATACTTGGGAATCAACCTAACAAAAGAGGTGAAAGACTTATACAATGAAAACTACAGAACCCTAAAGAGAGAAATAGAAGAAGATCTTAGAAGATGGAAAAATATACCCTGTTCATGGATAGGCAGAACTAACATCATCAAAATGGCGATATTACCAAAAGTTCTCTATAGGTTTAATGCAATGCCAATCAAAATCCCAACTGCATTTCTTGTAGAAATAGAGAAAGCAATCATGAAATTCATATGGAAAAATAAAAGACCCAGAATAGCAAAAACAATGCTAAGCAAGAAGTGTGAATCAGGCGGTATAGCGATACCAGACTTCAAACTATACTACAGAGCAATAGTAACAAAAACAGCATGGTACTGGTACCAAAACAGGTGGGTGGACCAATGGTACAGAATAGAGGACACAGAAACCAATCCACAAAACTACAACTATCTTATATTTGATAAAGGGGCTAAAAGCATGCAATGGAGGAAGGATAGCATCTTCAACAAATGGTGCTGGGAAAACTGGAAATCCATATGCAACAAAATGAAACTGAATCCCTTTCTCTCGCCATGCACAAAAGTGAATTCAAAATGGATCAAGGAGCTTGATATCAAATCAGAGACGCGCCGTCTGATAGAAGAAAAAGTTGGCTACGATCTACAGTCGGTGGGGTCGGGCTCCAAATTCCTCAATAGGACACCCATAGCACAAAAGTTAATAACTAGAATCAACAAATGGGACTTACTCAAACTAAAAAGTTTTTTCTCAGCTAAAGAAACAATAAGAGAGGTAAATAGGGAGCCTACACCCTGGGAACAAATCTTTACTCCTCACACTTCAGATAGAGCCCTAATATCCAGAGTATACAAAGAACTCAAAAAATTAGACAATAAGAAAACAAACAACCCAATCAACAAATGGGCCAAGGACCTGAACAGACACTTCTCAGAGGAGGACATACAGTCAATCAACAAGTACATGAAAAAATGCTCAACATCTCTAGCTGTCAGAGAAATGCAAATCAAAACCACCCTAAGATACCATCTCACTCCAGTAAGATTGGCAGCCATTATGAAGTCAAACAACAACAAGTGCTGGCGAGGATGTGGGGAAAAGGGTACACTTGTACATTGCTGTGTGGGACTGCAGATTGGTGCAGCCAATTTGGAAAGCAGTATGGAGATTTCTTGGAAAGCTGGGAATGGAGCCACCATTTGACCCAGCTATTCCCCTTCTTGGTCTATTCCCTAAAGACCTAAAAAGAGCATGCTACAGGGACACTGCTACATCGATGTTCATAGCAGCACAGTTCACAATAGCAAGACTGTGGAACCAACCTAGATGCCCTTCAATAGATGAATGGATAAAAAAATGTGGCATTTATACACAATGGAGTATTACTCTGCATTAAAAAATGACAAAATCATAGAATTTGCAGGGAAATGGATGGCATTAGAGCAGATTATGCTAAGTGAAGCTAGCCAATCCCTAAAAAACAAATGCCAAATGTCTTCTTTGATATAAGGAAAGTAACTAAGAACAGAGTAGGGACGAAGAGCAGGAGAAGAAGATTAACATTTAACAGGGATGAGAGGTGGGAGGGAAAGGGAGAGAGAAGGGAAATTGCACGGTAATGGAAGGAGACCCTCAGGGTTATACAGTGGAGGGGGTAGAGAGAGAGGAGGGGAGGGGAGGGGAGAGGTGGGGAGGGGGGAGGGTGGAGGATGGGAAAGGCAGCGGAGCACAACAGACACTAGTATGGCAATTTGTAAATCAATGGATGTGTAACTGATGTGATTCTGCAATCTGTGTATGGGGTGAAGGTGGGAGTTCATAACCCACTTGAATCAAAGTGTGGAATATGATATGTCAAGAAATTTGTAATGTTTTGAACAACCCACAATAAAAAATTAAAAAAATAAAAAATAAAAAATAAAAAGTATCTTGGGACACTTAGGGAGACTCTGTCTCAAAATAAAAAGGGTTGGGGATGTGGCTCAGTGATAGAGCCTTTGCCTAGCATGTGGTTCAATCCCCTGTACCAAAAATGAAAAGAAAAGGAAAGAAAGAAGGGAAGAAAGTAAAAAAAAAAGTATTGCCTTTCTTTATGTTTACCTTTACTATAAAGTTACATTATTTTCCAAAACAGTGGAATTCCTTGAAAATACTTGAGTTGGAAGATGAGTATAAGCCTATATAAATAGGAAACCTGTAAAATTAGTTTTTACATTGAGATTAATACAATGTAACCACAGTGTACCCAAATCCTTAACAAAGGGTTTCCATTTGCAATTTTTTTCTCATAACCTTTCATTTTGCTTAATTCTACTTTAATTGCATTTGATTATTGAAAGGGAATAGTAGAATAAAATAAATGACACAATGATTTAGACACAGCAGTAATTTATCTTGGATTGAAGATAGATGATATACAACTGAGGTAATTGAAGAAATATGTTACATGAGTAAGATTTTAAGCGGGGGCTAGCGGGGATCCTGTATTTCATATATGGCTACTGTTGAATTTCTATGGTGTCATATCACTCAGCCAAGAGAATGATCTAAATCTGAACAAAAACTTTTAGTGCAAGTCTCCCAATAATCCATGGAGAATGCAGTGCAATGAACTGTAAATTAAAATCACCTATAAAAATTGAGCTGGACATTTCTCTAAGTAATAAATTTGCTCAATACATTTTTAAAAATCTATTTCATTTCTGGAAAGGACAAAAAAATCAGTCAATCAGAGTAATACTGGTACAAAATAAAATAGCTGTGCCAGTAAATGGCTGTTATATATGCTACCTTGAATTTGGTACTGTCCCTTCTATAACTGGACCCTTTTAAATTTGAATTAAAATATTTTTTTTATTTCACAACAGCCATGAATTAGTCATTGGCAAAATTTTTTTACCATTTCATCCAATATCTCTTTCTCCTGTTTCCTAGAACTATACTAGATTTATGAACAGAAAGCCTACACACATAATCTCCTAATTAAGGGGCAGTGCCTGATAATAGAAAATGGATGTGTAATTGTGAAATGGGCAATCTGTTGATGAACTTTTCCCATTAAACACTAATACACAGTTTAAGTGAAATATTTAATTACAACTAAAATTCCATTTTAATCCCCCAGCTTTAGTGTTTATAAACATAATATCTTTGTTAATGTAAAAAAAATTATTTCAAATTTTTGAAAAAAAATGAAAGGAGAATGGAGGATTTATTTGTATCTTTTTCTCTTCTTATCCTTTACACTTAAGAAGATTAAAAAGTGTGCATTTAAAATGCCATAAACACTAATTGTGGTGTATATATAGCAAATGTGCTATCCTTAATGTCTACAAAGCTATTATAAAGACAGGACATTCAAACTATCAGCACAGTATCAGTAGCAAACATTGAGAAAATAGCCAACCTAACTGCTATAGTATCATAACATACCACAGAGAAATAACTAACTGGTTCAAAGAAAGACAATGACATTTGGTTTTAGATTAAAATTAAATTTAAAGTTAAGGTTAACCTTTATTACTTGTTTTAACTCATTAAACTAAGTAGGCATTGTGTAATATTTTTGTTGTTGTTGAATTGTAGTAAAAAATACAAACATAAAATTTACCACTTAACTATTTTTAGGTGTATAGTTCAAAAGCATTAAATATATTCACATTGTTATACAACAGCTCTTTAGAATCTTCTCATCCTGCAGAACTATACCTCTAAAACTATTGACAACCTCTCCGTTTCCCATTCCCCCATCCCCTGGAAACCACCATTCTACTTCCCTTTCTGTGTAATTACTTTAGTTTCCTCATATTAGTTGCATGCTTTGATTTATTCACATTGGAGCATGTGACAGGATTTTCTTCCCTTTTTAAAGCTGAATAATATTCCATTGCATATACATATCATGTTTTCTTTATCCATGTATGCATGAGTGGATATTTAGGGCACTTGCTCTTAGCTATTCTATATGCTTCAGTGAACATGAGTGTACAAATATGTCTTCATGTGTCTGTTAGTATTTCTCTCTCTCTCTTGTTTTTTGCTAAATAATAATAAACTACATAAAATATGCTTACAGATAATGTTGAATTTATTCTTTTTTTTTTTTCAGGTTGGGAATTGAACTCAGGGCTTTGTACATTCTAGACAAGTGTTCTGATACTGAGCTAAATCCCTAGCCCAGTATTTGGATCTTTATAAAGAAATTATTCTAAACAAAATTAAGAATGATTATATGCACAAACTAGTAAATTACATAAAAATAAATAAATAAATAAATCGATCAATCTTGGAAATTGGCGACGTTTTGTTTGTTCATATTTTTTTAGGCCCCTTTTGTAGTTTTCTGACTTACTTTATCAGTCAAGGCAATTAGTACAGTTCAAAGTGTTACACAAAAGCAGAGGCCATTCTGGGAGAAGTTCAGATGAAATTTATGTAAAGGGCTGATTATTAGCAGCAGAACTGACACTGACCTACCACCCCAATCTTGGAAGCAAGGGAATTAGGAGAGAAACAGAAAGATGAGAAGAAGCTTTCAGGCAATTATTTATGTTATTTATGGGGTCTGACTTGTGCATGTAGTTTCTCATGACTCTTTAAAAGTGCATTCATCAAAAACAATTATTTGCTTACCCAAAAACAATAAAAAAAAAAAAAATTCAGACTAAGGGGTTGAGGATGTAACTCAGTAGTAGAGTGCTTGCCTAGCAACCACAAAACTCTGAGTTCAGTACTGAGCATTGCCAAATTAAAAAAGAACTTATTTTTTTCAACATAAACCTCATCTCAAAAGATTTTTATTTTAAATCTAAATTCATAAAATGAGAGAAGTTACCTAAATTATAATATTGCTAATTAACTTCTAAAAATTCTTATTCAAATGTTTTAGTAAAAAGATGACAATCTATATTATAAACAGTTCTAGGTGCTTAGCAAAATGGATTTGGTAAAATGAAATTTCAAAAGGCCTTAAAATATTTTTCCAATAATAAGATCTATTTTTCTAAATTTTTAGTTATGAAACTTCATTATTTTCATAAGAAGGAAAAACATAAATATTATTTTTTAGGTATATACAAAAGGAATCAGAAAAACCTTTCAAAACAGTCTATTGACCAGCAATACCTGAAAACATGGGTTAAAAAACATACTCAGTGGTCACAGATTGAACACAATGTAGTCAGAAAGAAGGAAAGATCAAATACAGACATCAAAAAGTGCTGTGACCAGAGGGACTTTCTAGTATCAGGTCAACTTTTTCATCCCAGTGAAATTGTTCTGTAACTATATCAAAAAGCTATGTCCTTCTAATGGCTCTATGGTGCATTAGCCCAGATTTAATATTTAATGCTACAATCTTACAGCAAGTAATACTAATAACTTTCATGTTCTTAGTCCCCAAAAAAGATCCCCAGGTGCCTTCAATTCATAGTGTCTTGCCTTTTGGAATCATACTAACATCTGTCAATGAAGTAGTCTTGAAGCTGATCTTGTTCCTGTCTTGGAACCAGTTTGGAATAAAAATTAATAAATTATATATGCCTGCAAGACAATCAGAGAGTTCTTCTTAAAAGCCTAGAGTAATATAAGCAGATTCCATCTTTTCTGATTTTTTAGGGTGTGGAAAAATTGAAGGAAATTTTACTTTTTTCAGAAAAACATTACTCCTTTGAACAGGTCTAATTAGTTAATAAATAAGAGAAGCATTTGCTTGACCTAATGGTAAATTGATCAATGTGAATATAAATAGGTAATACTAGAATTAACAAATTAACAATGTGATGATTCTCTGATTAAGAATTTAGGCACATTTCCAAATATTTATTTGCCAATAAGGAAAAAAGCTTCTAATATATTTCACATAAAATAGTTTTAATTATGGATGTTTCTTCCCGTTATGAACACACTTAAAATGAAAAATAAGAATTCTGTTTTAAATCTTTCATGGAAGAAAGACGCCCAAGAATTTAATAAGTTAAGTCTCTCTCCCACTGGTTCTCAAGTTTTGCAAACTTTGCAAAATAATCAATGGGATGTTTATTACAATGCTGATTCAGGTTTTTAGCTACAGAGGATCTAATATGGTAGAAATATGAAATATATAGGTATACCAGGCAAACAAATTGAGGAACAAGACTGACTACATAACAGGTAGAAAATGAAGAAAAGGGAAAGAAAAATGAATTCACCGTGGTAATAACAGAGTATTAAACCAAGAGCAAGGCCCTTCTAAATGTGAGGTCTGGTATAACTGCATAGATCACAAGTCCATGACGCCTGTCCTACTGAGGAGTTAGCAACATGGTTCCAGGTAAAGTTGAAGTCAGACAACCCTAGATGCTTCAAAAACCCTTGGAGACTGCAATAAAATATACTTCCAATGCGCCAAAGACCAGTCACCTCAGAGCAATAGCCCAGGATGTCTTCTCTTTATGAGGAACCTTGAGGGATGGTGACTTATGATCCTCTAAGAAATTATAGGTTTTCAAAGTTTTCAGGAAATTTCAAGAAAGTAATATGCCAATGGCTAAAATTTGGTCTACATCTGTTTTTATTTTTCTATTTGATATCTATAGTTCTATATCATCAATGGGATCATTATAAAACATAAAGAGAAGAAACAAGATTTAAAAAACAGTACATGTTAATCTTTTCTCCAGTTACACTGAGCCTTGGCTGTATGCCCTCACTTGGTTTAAATTTTTAAGCCATGTGTGGAAGACGGGAGGAAGCAGAAAAGACTGTGACCGGGAAGTCCCTGTTTCCTCAAGGACTGTCCCTCCAGTGACATTCCAGGGGTCACAGAAGGACAAATGGAAGAGATTAAGCTGAGATGGCAGTGCCTGGCAATTAAACCATATGACCAAAACATCTATGATAATAACATGGGTAACCAGAATATCATATGACCAGAGAAGTCACCAATATCACCTAGACAAGGAGGTCTCAGACTGGATTTCTGAAAAATCACAGAGAATATACATAGTTAGGTTGCAAAGTACAGCACAAGACAAGCATGAAGGCAATCAATCTCAGCACACAGCCCAAAAGCTTCAAACAGAAAGTAAAGAATTTATTGAGGAGAAACACAAATTATCTTACTAAAGCAATCATGGAGAAAAACCCATGAAGAAAATTGAAATCCAGGGTTAATAATGAGGAGCAGAAGAAAACAAAGAGGGACTTGCCAGGATTCAGAACTGGCCTTTAGTCTTAGGATGAGAAAACAGAAGAAAGTCTAGACCAACAGATGAAAGGTTGATAGATAGATGGATGGATGATGAATAGATAAAATCTGCCTTATCTTTAGGAAGGAATATGAAGTAAATATTGCAATTTCTCAAATAATTTATTTGTTTTCTATTATCCTATGTATACAAGAAAAAAAAATATTGAACTGCAGTGAACCTATACCATGCTCTCTGGTTTCTAATTGAGGAATTAAGTTTTTAGGTCTAACTTACACATACATCTGTGAACACTCTTTTTTATTTATTTTTTATTCTAATTTGTTATATATGACAGCAGAATGCATTAAAATTAATATTACACATATAGAGCACAATTTTTCATATCTCTGGCTATATACAAACTATAATCACACCATTCATGTCTTTATACATGTACTTAAGAGTAATGATGTCCATCTCATTCTACCATCTTTTGTTCCCCTATACTTTCTCCCTTCCCCTCCCACACCTTTGCTCTATCTAGAGTTCATATAATTCTCCCATGCTCCCCCCTCCCAACCCCACTGTGACTCAGCTTCCCGATATCAGAGAAAACATTCAACATTTGGATTTTGGGGATTGGCTAACTTCACTTGGTATTATATTTTCCAATTCTGTCCATGATCTTATTCTCTATTATTGTTTATTATTCCATTGTGTATATATATATCACATGTTCTTTATCCATTCATCTACTGAAGGGTATCTAGTTTGCTTCCACAGTTTAGCTATTGTGATTTGTGCTGATATAAACATTGATATGACTATGTCCCTGTAGTATGCTGTTTTTAAGTCCTTTGGGTATAGACCAAAGAGAGGGATAGCTGGGCCACATGGTAGTTCCATTCCCAGTTTTCCAAGGAATCTCATACTGCTTTCCATATTGGCTGCACCAATTTGCAGTCCCATCAGCAATATATGAGTGTGCCTTTTTTCCCACATCGTTGTCAACAATTAATGTTGTTTGTATTCTCAATAGCTGCCATTCTGACTAGAGTGAGATGACATCTTAGATTAGCTTTGATTTGCATTTCTCTAATTGCTAGAGATGTTGAACATTTTTTCATATATTTGTTGATTGATTGTATATCATCTTCTGAGAAGTGTCTGTTCAGTTCCTTGGCCCATTTATTGATTAGGTTATGTATATTTTTGGTGTTTAACTTTTTGAGTTCTTTATATAGCCTAGAGATTGTGCTCTATCTGATGTGTGAGTGGTAAAAATTTGCTCCCAAGTTGTAAGCTCTCTATTCACCTCACTGATTGTTTCTTTTTCTGAGAAGAAGATTTTTAGTTTGAATTCATCTCATTTCTTGATTCTTGATTTTAATTCTTGTGCTATAAGAGTCTTTTTAAGAAAGTAGGGACCTAATCCAACCTGATGGAGATTTGGGCCTACTTTTTCTTCTATTAGACACAGAGTCTCTGGTTTAATCCTAAATCCTTGATCTTCTTTGAGTTGAGTTTTGTGCATGGTGAGAGATAGGGGCTTAATTTCATTTTGTTGCAGAACTTAATACTCTTGATTAGAAACAAGTCCTTGAGATTTACCCGAACTTTTGTCTTCTCATCAATAAAAATGGAAAAATCTTTTGGAACTGTTAAGATTAAATTAAATAGCATGTGTGTTAGGTTCAGGATGCTGGAGAAAAGAAGCACATTCTAGTCATTTCAATCTCACTGCTATAGTGCCAGGACAGTGCCAGATCTCCCAGATAGAGAAGCAGCTGAACCCTAATGACTATATATATGATTCTCTCTGCCTCTGCCTCCCCAGCCTTTTCCCCTGTGATCTGCTACTTTCTCCCTCCATGCCTACCAGCCTGCACTGCCTCAGAGCTTCTTCAAATCCCTCTATATTCAATCTCTCAAGTGACACTGCTTGGGTTGGTATGGCACTATCCAGAACAGTGTTCCTGTTGCATGGCATTCTCTTGTGATGTCTACTCAAGGTCACTGACTGGCCTATGGATGCTGCCTTCAAATCAATTCTTTGTCCAATTGCTGTCAGAAAAATTGCAAGGAATAATTGCCTGTAATAATATTTCTCAGAAGGGCCAATGACAGGGCCAGAACTTAGAACCATGTTCTTCCTGTCCCATAGAATATGGTAAGCTCTTATCTCAGTAAGGAATAACTAGTATGGACCCTGACCTGTGCTGAAAGCATAAAGTGAAGAAATGGAACTTTCCATTCTGTGTTCTCCATTTTCAAATGGTGCACACAAACTCTTGGTAAATGCCAACCTTGATATAAATGTCACCATAAATACCATGAGGTATTTATGATTTTGGTGGCCTTTAGGGGGCATAGGGATGTAAAAAAGAGAGAATGATGAAGAAAGGGAAGGGAGAGAATGTGTGAGTGTGTGTGTGTGTGTGTGTACGCACATGCAGTGTTGAGGAAGGCAATGAATGAGGCCACTTGGCAGAAAGTGTGAGCAGGACAGACTCAGGTAAACAAGGAAAGAACAAGAAAAGTACTAGGGAAAGTAATGAGAATTAGGAGTGCTTAGACCTGAAGTCAGGCTCTAAGACATCACAATCTTTCTGTTTTCACCTTTGTGCCTAACCAACCTCAGCTTCGGACGGAGGTAAAAACAGAAGACAACAGTCTGAGTTGCTTCCCACTCCCAGGCACTTCTCAGTTCTGCCACTTAAACTGCTGCACTCTTCTCAGCTGAATCTGTTTCTCTGACAGTAGAAATATCTCATCAGTTATGTGTTAATTAGGCAGAAACAAATTATCCTCCTGCCTCTGCTGTACTCAGGAATCAAGGATATGTTAAAGACAATAGATTCAGGTATAAGGAAAGACAGAAAACAAAAGATGCCTTCTTTCACTTTTTCTATGTGACTTCCCCCGTACTCCCACCCCAGTCTCTTTAAACTTGGGTTCATTGACATAATCTGATGTACTTAGCAACTCTTTTGAAGGTGCAAGTATCAAACACACTTAGGGAAGGACAATAATGCTAACTGGAGTAAGACTGAGGCATTTGTCAGCCAACCTGCTTCAAGAAAATTGTTGCACAGTATCCCATTCAAAAACTTCACCAATCCAACATTTAAAAGTAAACCAAAAGTAATCAAATTCTTCACTAATCTTTCAAAAATGTCCCAGTCATTACATTCACAATATATAGCCAAACTCCAAGTTACCCCTTATTGGATCCTTCTCTCAATGGTTCATACCATAAAGAGCTCTCCTCTTCATCTCTGCTCCAGAAATCCCTAAAAATACTTCCCCCAAACATAGCTCTTGCCTAATCTCTTCCTTCTCAACTTCCTTCTTTTCCTGGATCTGGTCTTCTTCATCCTGAAGAAACATTTTGCTCTATCCAGTTTAAATCAGGCAAGTCTATGTAACTTCTGCTCCTCCCTCTTACACGCCTGTTACCCCAGTTCTGCACAAAGACCCAAGGATGACCTAACAAGGCACATGGCAAGACAAGGTGAATCAGGAGTCACTCATACATTGGTTATTTTCTACAAGTCATCTTTTTTCCTATATATTGTATATGAACCTATGACCTTAGGTGACCTAGAACATGAAAAAAAAATAGAAGAAAGAAAAACTTCTATTCTAACCATTTTGTGATTCAGACCTCAGAACAAAGACCTTCACTAGAGGTTTAGCTCAAAGCATCTTCTTTAAAATTTTGCTTGGTGAACACAAGGTTTTATTTCCATCCCAGCTTCAAATGTGTGCACCCCAACAAAAATTATGGCTTGGGATTTATGTTCTGTTCCTATGTTTGAGAAATCTTACTGTTAAAGAGTTAATTTGAGAAACCACTTTCCAAAGTAAATCCTCTTTACAGGAAAAAAAGTAGAAAGCCTTGTTTCTCTGACATCTTATATAAGTAACAATCAAAATCTAAAAAACCATTTGGCAGTTGGTTTTTTTGCAACTGGCTAATTTCATTTAGCATTATATTTTTGAGCCCCATCCATTTACAAAAGCCATGATTTTATTCTCTTTTAATGCTGAATAATATTCCATTGTGTACATATACTACATTTTCCTTATCTATTCATCTACTGAAGGGAATCTAGGTTTAGATTTCTCTGATTTAAAATGCTGATTCATAATATGCTGTGGGGGGGGGATAGGAGGATTAAATGAACTCTAGATAGGGCAAAGGGGAAAAGGGGACGGAGGTGAAGGGAGGGGCCATGGGGGTAAGAAAGACTGTGGAAAGCAACAGTCATCATTACCCTAAGTACATGTATGAAGACACGAAGGATGTGATCTACTTTTTGTACAACCAAAGATATGAAAAATTGTGCTCTATATGTGTAATATGAATTGTAATGCATTCTGTTGTTTTAACAAGTTAAAACTTGTTTTAACAAGTTAAAATTTTTAAAAAATTTAAAAATTTAGTGAGGCTTCTGAAAACAGGATTTTAATTGAAGAATTCTATTATATAATTTGTTTTGAAATTAATATTCTTAGTTTTTTACTGATTTGCATATTGTTGCAATAAATATAGATTTTTTTCTCCTGAAAAAAAAGTAGAACAAACAAAAATAATTGAGGAAAGTTTACATCATCAGTCATTAGCAAGTTTACCAATCAACCAAAATTTGACTCAACCAAAATTTTTATTTATAAACTTTAATCTATGCCTAAACCTTACCCATTTAAACTCACATTCACTAAAACAATTATTTTAGAAATATAGATCTTCATCTTTTTTTCCTGACAAAGAAGCAATTCCCATTTTGCCCCAGTATTTCACAATTGACCAAGAGAACTAATCATAAGAAATACATCCATTATTATAAAAGAAAAATGTTGATTTAAATCATATTAAGGAGACAGAGTTCTAAGGTATCCCCTCTCTCCAAAACTCACATTGGAGTTTAGTTCCCTTTGAGAGATATAAAGAGAGTAGAAAAATACTGGCCTTTGGGAGGTGACTTGGATTAGATAAGGTCATCAAGGTGGGGCTCCTGTGATTGAATACTGGTGGTTTCATAAGAAGACGGAGAGGTCTGGGGCTATAGCTCAGCAGTAGAGCACTTGCCTGGCATGCGTGAGGACTATGCTTGAATCCTCAGCACTGCAAAAATAAAGGAGAGACCAAAAGAGCATACACTCCTTGTCTCTCACCAGGTGATGTCCTGCACTGCCTCAGGATTCTTCTAATAAGTTACAGCCCCTTGACCTTGGATCTCCAGAGCCATGAACCAAATTAAGCCTCTTTTCATCAAAACTTAGTTTGTGGTACGATGTCATTAGCAACAGAAGCAGACTAAGACACAAAGCATATCATGAATACATAGCTGCCCACATCCATTCTTCTCTTTAGAGGTGCTCATGTAGGGCCCTTGCTTTTTCCGGTTCATCATGTTATATTTCAAGAAGTTCAAAAGATTTGCAGTCCCCAGGACACAACACCCCATCCTCCTTGCTGCATCCTGCTTCATATTCCTGGGTGCTAATGACTAAGCAGTCTTTCTAGGTTGCTGGGACTCCCAGGCTGTCTTTTCCTGTCACAGTATCTCCACCTGGTTTCAGAGGAGGTTGTCAGGGAGTCTTGGCAGCGTGGGTGTTTGGAGTCATATCTGAGTTGAGGATTTTCCTCCAGAACAGGTGCCAGCCGCTGTCTGAGGGCAAGGTTGCTGAGTCCTGAGATGCTGGCTTCTGACCCAGATATGCTCCAGTCAGATCTAAGATGCTATGGGATTTCAAGTTTGTGTTGCTGTCATGCTTGTAATAGAGGGTGCTCTTATCTGGCTTATAATAACATATTAAGACATCCTGAGAGCCTTTTTGAAAGATGGATTTACCTTTGAAAAAAAAAGTGGGTAGTTTACTTTTAAAGTTTATCATTATAAATTTTATGTATTCTGTTTTGAGTTAGAATATAACCCAAAAAAGGCAAAAAAAAAAAAAAAAGTCATTCGCATTGATTACAAAAATTTTACAGCATGAGGAAATGTTTGTGATCAAAATTATGCTGATCAACTACACCAGGAAACAAAGTGGTTGATTCTGCTCTTGGTAACTTCACTTCACATTTAAATCAACAGAGCATAAATCAGATTGAAAGTCATGCTTCAAATACAACTGTTAACATTTTAGTGTGATTCTTTCTGTCTTTTCTGCATGTGTTTTTAAAAAGAAAGCTGCAATGTACCTTGCTAACAATCTTGCAAGCTTACCATTTCTAAAAGAAATCCTTAGGAGACCCTCCATAATCACAGTTCTCACCATGTATCCCAACTTTTATATTCATCATTCCTAGCTATTTATTTTCGATTTGTTCAGTGGTAATATAGCAGCAAATATTTTACTTATATTGCTAATTTTGCCTCAATGTTAAACTTTATACAAATGAAATCCCACTTTATATGTTCTTATGTGATTTGTTGTTCCCTGAATGCTTGTTTTTGACATTCTTCCATGATGGTGCCAGAGACTCTATTTTATTTGTCATCACTGCTTCCTAGTATTCTACCATATAAATCATCTACAATCTGTATTATCCATTCTGCAATTGGGATTAGTAAGGATTAGTGATCTAATCTAGTCTCATAATTTTAAATACAATCTGTATGTTACCAGCTTCGCATTTGTATTTTGAGCCCAGAACTCTCCTTTGAATTACAGATCCACATATCCAATACCTCACCATCTGTTTGGAAGTCTAACAAACATCTTAAAGTGAGTTTGTCTAATACGTAGCCCTCGATATTTCCTCCCACTCACTTTTCACCTATGTCCTCCCCATTTTAGTTCCTGGCAAATCTATCTTTACAGTTACATTGGCCACAAACTTTGGAGTCATTTCTGATGCTCCTCTCTCCCACATACATTTACCCCCTTCAGCAAATCCTGTTGTCTCTAACTTCAGAAGATACCTAAAATCTGATCACTTATCACATGAACACTGCTCTTCTCCAGGGTCAAAGCTACAATGTCTCCCATCTGCACTACTGTAATACTCCCCAATCTGGTTACCCTGTTTCTATCTTGTTCTCCATAGTCTATTTAACTGGATTTTACTGTTAAAATATAGTTTAAATCATCTATCTTCTCTGTCCCTCTTTACTTTCATAGTAAAAGTCAACTTCTTTGCAATGATCTATATTTTCTAAAAATCCTGGCCTCCGTAACCTCTCTGACCTCCTCTCCTAATGTTCCCCCCAGTTCACTCCACTGCAAACAAACTTGATTTTTCTCAGAAGCAACACAGATGTACTGGCCTTAGGGCCTGCTATGCACTGGATTGTGTCCTGGCCAAAGTTTACATACTGATATGATTATACTTGAAGATAGGGCTTATAAAGAGGTCAATGAGGTTGTTTAAATGAGGTCATAAGGGTAAGGTCCTTCTGATACCATTAGTGTCCATATAAGAGACACTAAACACCAGAGTTGTTTCTTTCCCCCCTCTCTCTCTCTCTCTCTCCCCCCCCCCCCTCCACACACCATGTGAAGACACAACAAGGCCACATCTTACCAAACCCTGTAAGAATCATGATCTCGAACTTTCCACCCTTAAGAACTATAAGAAAATAGATTTGTTATTTAAGTCACCTTACTTCTGTTTACAATAAAACTATACATAAATAAGTTCATCTCTATTAATTAATGTCAAACTCTTTTCCACAGTGTTTCGATTTCTATCAATATGTCTCCATCAGGATAGGAAAATAATTCTTTTTTAAAATTTTTAACTAATATGTTAAAATGGTACATAATTATGAGGTACCATGTGATGTTTAGATACATGTATACACTGTATATTGTTCAAATCAGGGTAAACCTATCTCTTCAAATATGTACCATTTCTCTACAGTGAAAATATTTAAAATAGTCTATTCTAGCTTAAACAAAAACTGTGCATTATCATTACATATAGTACCATACTGTACAATGGTACTCTACAATGTCTTTCTCCTAATTATAAGCTAGGACACTTTAATCAACATTTCCCTATCCCACCTTCTCCACAGCCTCTGGTAACCATCATTCCACTTTAAATTTCCATAAGATCACCTTTCTTAGATTCCACATATGAATAAGATCATATGATGCTTTACATTTTGTGCCTAGGTTATTTCACTTAACATAACAGCCAACATCTACATTAACACCCATTCATCCTGTTGCAAATAACAAGATTTCATCCTTTTACAACTGAATAGTATTCCATTGTACATATGAACCACATTTTTTAATCCATTCATTGGTGGATGGACACTTAGGTTGTTTCTATTTCTTGATTATTGTGACTAATGCTGGAATAAACATGGGCATCCAGATGTCTCTTGAATAGATTGCCAGATCATATGGTTCTATTTTTAATTTTTAAAGGAACATATGAAAAGTTTTCCATAATAGCTGTACTAATTTACATTCTCACCAACAGTGTGCAAAGGTTCTCTTTCCTCCACATTCTTCCTAGTACCTGCCACCGTTTGTCTTTTTGATAATAGCCATGCTTACTGGAATGAGGTGATACCTCATTGTGTTTTTAGTTTGCATTTCCCTGATGATTAGTGATATTGAGAATTTTTTCATCTGCCTGTTGGCCATTTGTATGTCTTCCTTAGAAAATTATCTATTTAGATAGATAGAGTGCTCATTTTTAAATCGATTATTTGGGAGTTTTATTTGTTTGATTTTTTACTCTATTTTTATTTCACTACTGAGTTGAGCTCTTATAAATGCTGGTTGTCAACCCTTTGCCAGATAAATAGTTCGTAAATATTGTCTCTTTACTTTATTGTTTCCTTTGCTGTCTGGAAGCTTTTTTGTTTGCTTGGTTTTTGTTTTGTTTTATTTTGTTTGTCAGTGCTGGAGATGGAACCCAGGGCTTCACACATGCTAGGCAAGTTCTCTGTCATTGAGCTTAACCTCATTGCAGAAGCTTTATTTATTTTTTTAAATTTGTTCTAATTAGTTATTCATGACAGTAAAATGCATTTTGACACATTGTACACAAATGGAGCACAACTTCTCTTTCCTCTGGCTGGACATGGTACAGTCACACTGGTAGTGTAATTATACATGTATAGAGGATAATAATGTCCATCTCGTTCCAAAATCTTTTCCACCCTCAAAATCCCTCCACTCCCCTCCCCTCACTGCAGAAGCTTTTAAAGTTTGATTAAATCCCATTTGTTTATTTTTACTTTGTTACCTGTGGTTTGGGGTTTTATCAAAAAAAAATATTTTCTATCCCAATGTCTGAAGCATTTCCCCTATGCTTCCTTCTAGTTGTTTCACAGCTTCAGGTCTTACATTTAAGTCTTTAATCCATTTTGAGTTGTTTTTTTGTTACTTGTGTGAAAAGGGTCAAGCTTCATTTTTCTGCTTTGTAGATATCCAAATTCCCAGCACCATTTGTTAAAAGACTGTCTTTTCTCTAATGCATGTTCTTAACAGCTTTGAGAAAGATGAATTGGCTGTAGAAAGTGGGTTTATTTCTAGGGTCTCAATTTTTAAGTTCTATTTGTATATGTGTCTATTTATACCAATAGCCAATAACATGCTGTTTTAATTGCTACTGCTTTATACTGGGTTTTGAAATGTGGTTGTATAATGCCTTCTACTTTGTTCTTTATGCTTAAGATTGCTTTGGATATTTGGAGTGTTTGTGGTTCCTGACAAACTTTAGGATTTTTTTTTCTAATTCTCTGAAGGTTTTCTTTGGTATTTTGATAGGGATTGCATGAATCTGTAGATTGTTTTTGGTAATATAGATATTTTAACAATATTGATTCTTCAATGTCATGAACACAGGTTGTGTTTCCATTTTTTGTTTCCCTTCAATATCTTTCATCAGTATTCTATAGTTTTTATTGTAATATCTATCAATCCAAAGATTGAATTTTTTCCTAGATACTTTTTGGTAGTTATTGTATATAATATTGATTTCTTGATTTCTACTTCAAATATCGGTGCATAGGAACGCTAATGATTTATGCATGTTTATTTTGCATCCTGAAATTTTGCTGAATTAAATCTATTAGTTCTGATAGTTTTGTGGTCCAGTCTTTGGGGTTTTCTGCATCTCAGATCATGTCACCTATATACAGTAACAATTTGACTTTCTTTATTCCAACTTGGATCCCTTTTTAATTTCTTTTTCTTTCCTGATTTCTCTGGCTAGGAGTTCCAGTACTATGTTGAATAACACTGGTGAAAATGGGCATACTTGTGTCACTCTAGATGTTAAAGAGAAAACTTTCAGCTTTTCCTCATTCAGTATGATGATTGCTGTTGGATTATTAAATGGGGTCTTTATTATGTCGAGGTACATTCCTTTTGTACCTAATTTGTTGTGTTTTCTCCTGAAGCAATGTTGAATTTTACCAAATGCCTTTTCTGAATATATTGATCATGTGTTTTTTATACATTATTCTGTTGATGTGGTATGTTGTGTTTCTTGATTTGCATATGATGAACCATTCTTGCATCCATGGGATGAATTCCACTTGATCATGGTGAATAATCTTTTTAATATGATATTGGATTCAATTTGTTAGTATGTTGCTGAGAATTTTTGATTTATGTTCATCAAGGATTTTGACCTGCATTTTTTTCTTTTCTTTTGTTGTTTTTTCCTTGTCTGATTTTTGCTATCAAGGTAATGCTGGCCTCATAGAATTTGGAAGAATTCCTTCCTTTTCAATTTTTTGGAATAATTAAAGAAGAAATGGTGTCAGTTCTTCTTTAATGTTTGGTAGAACATTGTAGTGAAGGCATATGATCCTGGGCTTTTCTCTGATGGAAAATTTTTATTACCAATTCATCTCATTATTTGTTCTTGGTCTCCAGGTTTTTTAATGTCTCCATGATTCAGTCTTAGTAAGATAATATGTCTAGGAATTTATTCATCTCTTCTAAGTTATCAAATTTGTTTTCATATAGTGGCTCATAAAAATCTCTAATGACACTCTGTCTCTGTGGTGTTGGTTGTAAAGTCTTCTCATCTCTGATGTTATTTGAGTTTTCTTTCTTAGTGAGTCTAGTTAAGGATTTGCCTATTTTATCTTTTTGAAGGAAGAGTTCTTTGAGTTCTTTGTTGATCTTTTATACCTATCTATTATCTATTTCGTTTATTTTTGTTCTAATCTTTATTAAATCTTTCTTTCTACTAATGTTGGTTTGTCATTGTTGTTTTGGTTTTTGAGTTACTTGAGACACAGTGAGAGGTTGTTTATTCAAGATCATTCTTATTTTCCAATGTAGCAGTGAATGCTATAAACTTTCTTCTCAGTACTGCTCTTGCTGTATCCCATAGGTTTTAGTTTGTTGTCCATTCTCATTTGTCTCAAGAATTTTAAAAAATGTTCTTGATCCTATTGTTCTGGAATAAGTTGTTTAATTTCCTATTTGAACAATTTCAAAAAATTTTCTTGTTGACTTCCAATTTTGCTGCATTGTGGTCAGAAAAGATTCTTGATATGATTTTAACTTTTTTAACGTGTGGAGACTCAGTTTTTGGACTACCATATTCTGGAGAATGTTCCATGTGCTACTGAGAAAAATGGGTATTATGCAGCTGCTAGATGGGATGTTTTGTAGATGTCAACAAGATCCAACTGGGATAATGTGCAATTCATTCTGCTGTTTATTTGTTGATTTTTCTTTCTAGAGTCTGAACCATGTTGAAACTGAGGTGTTAATCCTATCATTATTGTATTGTATTTTAATCTATTCCTTTAGGTCTATTAATATTTGCTTTACATATTTGGATTCTCTGATATATATTTAAAATATGCATATATATTTTAATATATATATCTTACATCTATTTATGTATACTTATATATATATTTTTTAATTTGCCCCTTTCTCATTACATAATGACTTTGTCTCTTTTTGCTATTTTTAATTTTAAGACTATTTTATCTGACATAAATATAGCTACTCTTGCATTCTTTTAGATTCCAAAATGCATGAAATATCTTACTGTGTTCCTTCACTTTCTGTCTATGTGTGTCCTTGGAAGCAAAATGAGTCTCTTGCAAGCAACATATAGTTGGGTCTTGTGTTTTTACCCATTCATTCATCTGTGTTCTTTCTTTGCGGTTAAATGAATTTCTCAAGTATTGTTTTGATTCCTTATTTATTATTTTTGGTATTTCTATTACAGATTTTTGCTTTTTGGTTAACATGAGGCTTATTAATATCACTTTTTGGTTTCAACAAGCTATTTTTAAGTGATAGCAAGCTATTTTTTAATTATATGAGAAGAAACAAAAATCAGAATAGCAAAGAGATGACTGCCTACTCATGTTTATTGTGGTTCTATTCACAACAATTAAGGTATGGAATCAGCCTAGGAGTCCATCACCAAATGAATGGATAAAGAAAATGTAGTATATATACACAACAGAATATTATTCAATCATAAAGAAGAATGAATTCTGACATTGCAGCAAAATGGATGGAATTGTAGATCATTGTGTTTAAATGAAATAAGCCAAACATAGAAAGATAAGTACTATATGTCTTCTCTCACATGTGGAAGATGAAAAGGTCAATCTGAATGTTAAAAGGTGATTAACAGAGTTTACAAAGGGTGTGTGTGAGGCAAGGGTGGGTAAAAGGAGGTTGGATATGATCAGTGCATACCTTATGCATGCTTGGAAATATTACACTGAACTCTATTAGTGCCTATAATAAACATTGTGCTATCAAAAAAGATAAATAAAATAAAAGACAAAAAAGAAACAAGAAAATATGCTAGTAAAAATTTTAGGGCTGGGGTGTGTTCCGGGGTAGAGTGCTTGCTTAGGTTGCATGAAACCCTGGGTTCAATCCCCACTACCACCCACATAGACAAACAGAAAAACCCACAACTGTACACGACCACTTCATTTTCCCCCACATTTTGAATTTTTGATGTCTTATTTTACATCTTTATCTTGTGCCTGTTTCTTAATGTATTAATGTAGCTATTTGTTTGTTTGTTTGTTTTTCAGTGCTGGGGATCAAACCCAGGACCTTGCACATACCACTGAGCTATTCCCCCATCTGTTATGCTCATTTTTTTTAAAGAGAGAGAGAGAGAGAGAGAGAGAGAGAGAGAGAGAGAATTTTAATATTTATTTTTTAGTTTTCGGCGGACACAACATCTTTGTATGTGGTGCTGAGGATCGAACCCGGGCTGCATGCATGCCAGGCGAGCGCGCTACCGCTTGAGCCACATCCCCAGCCCCTGTTATGTTCATTTTTATTGAATGTTTTTCAGACTTGTACTAAATATATTAATGGTTTATACACTGTATTCACAGTATTAGAGCATTTGGAATCTGTCTCTATAGTTACTCTTTCCAGTAAATTGTATACCTTGTGACATTTTCTTCTTCCTCATTACCAACTCTACTTTTTTGAAAAATTCTAAAGGGAATTTTTCAAAAGGGGTAGAACAATTCTGGTGGTGATAAATTCTCTCAACTTTAAATGTCTTTACCTCCCCTTCATATTTAAAGGATCACTTTTCTGGATACAACATTCTCGATTGACAGTTTTTCTCCTTCAGTAATGTGAAAACATCAACCCACTTTCTACTGTCCTGTAAGTTTTCTGCTGAGAATTTGGACACCCTTTTGATTTGTTTCTTTGCTCTTACTTCCTTGAAAGATCTCTCTATATCTTTGACCTCAGAGATATTGATTATATTATGGCCTGGGATAAACTTGATTGAGTTCAATCTGACTGTGACTGTTCTTCCTGTATTAGATGTGGTTTTTCTCTAAGTTGAGGAAACTTTGTGTTATTATCCTTTTGAATGATCTTTCTCTTTTACATTCTCAAGTTTCTCTTGGACCTCAACAACTCAAATATTTGCTCTTTTAATTCTGTACCAAAATTTCCATTATCTTTCTTCATTCCTCTCATTCTTTTTTCTTTTTTCCTCTCTGACTATATTTTTTAAACAATCTATTTTCAATTCACTAATTCTTTCTCTGTTTGATCTATTCTGACATCAA
Organism: Marmota monax; assembly: GCF_021218885.2. Classification (NCBI taxonomy): domain Eukaryota; kingdom Metazoa; phylum Chordata; class Mammalia; order Rodentia; family Sciuridae; genus Marmota; species Marmota monax. The sequence continues at coordinate 1,125,515 of NW_026694256.1, read as the reverse complement.
TGTCTTCTATCCCATGCGGAAGATGAAAAGGTCAATCTGAATGTTAAAAGGTGATTAACAGAGTTTACAAAGGGTGTGTGTGAGGCAAGGGTGGGTAAAAGGAGGTTGGATATGATCAGTGCATACCTTATGCATGCTTGGAAATATTACACTGAACTCTATTAGTGCCTATAATAAACATTGTGCTATCAAAAAACATAAAAGACAAAAAAGAAACAAGAAAATATGCTATTAAAACTTTTAGGGCTGGGGTGTAATTTTACTTGGTATACTTTTCAGCTCAAGGATTTCTCTTTGATTTAAAAAAAAAAAGTTCCCTAAATTCTACTGTTACAATATTAAATCATTTCTCTTGATTTCTTCAAATGTATTGAGTTCCATTTAAAACCCCTGTTTTAAATTTTCTGCCTGAGAGATCTCCCATTTTATATATATATACACACATACACACACACACACACATACACACATAGATATAGATATAGATACACATACACACACACTATTAATAGTCAGTTTCTGACACATTGTTTTGTTAGGTTCAGTCATGGTTTCTGAAAGTTCCTTATGCTTATTGACAAGCAATATCATCTGTACACTGAAAACAATATGTATTTATGCTTGTCTTCATAATCTGAATGTGTGCCTATCTTTCCAAAAATTCTAAGCAGTTCAATTGCTTTCTCTGAACCTCTGGACACTTCTGCTATTTCAGCACTTAGTGACAACCTAAGTTCAGGTGTACCACAAGTCAACTACTAGTGTATTGTTTCTGTTTCAGCATTGGAGAATGTTCCAAGCTCAGAGTTATCCTAAATCCTCAGTTAGTGTGTTGATCTGAATTAAAAAATGTGTTGTTTAAAAAGGGTACCCTGACAGTGCAAGCCTCTACTTGAGACTGGGATATGTCTCCAGATGCCTCATCCACAGACATTAGGCCTGGGTCAGGCACCACAGAAGCCTGTCGGAAATTGGGGATTAGTGGTGGAGGCAGTAATTTGATGTCCATGCTGACACTAAGCTAGGTCCTACCTAAGTCTCACAGTTGCAGGGACCAGTGCAGTCTCAAGGATGCAAGTCAGGCCCAACTGTAGTTTGTGGGGATGCAGGCTAAAACACAAGTCAACCACTTGGCTGCATGGCACTATCTGATCCTGGGGAAGAGCTAGAGGATTTGTCTATCAGCATGGGTTCAATGTGGAGCTGGTCTCACCACCATGTACTGGCACTAAGCTTTAAGGCAAAGTCCTGTGCTAACTTTCCTGCCCTCCTTTTTTATAACTGGAGTCTTTTTCTTCATTCTTAAAGGAGAGAATTCACTTGTAGATGAGGAAGAGTTAAGGAGGACATCTCTTGGCCATCCAGGCTGACACTAAGCCAGTTTTCACTGGGTTCAGGTACCTGTGCAGTCTCAGGGGTACATACCTGACCCACTCACAGTCCATGATTATACAAATCAAAATATGTCTGTCCTATTATAATATAGTGTTCCTGTCTGATTCTGAGGAAAGTCTAGGGGCTCTGTTGTTGAGCATCTGCCTGTGGATAGGTATCATTGCTCTTATATCCTGTGTAGCAGGCCTGGCATTGAGTTTCCACCCACTAGACACTTACTCCTCACCGCCTACCAGAGGTTAATGGAGAGGTGATAGAGGTAGTCCCTTGGCCCACCTAGCTAAGGAAAGACCAGAGGCTCTGTTTGTAGGCACTTTCCTGAAAATATTGTAACATATTTACGACCATAGATTTCTAATAAAATCTATAACTAAGTAGAACAAATACATCCTTTGTCTTCTTATATAAGTGTACATTGACTAGTCTTAGGCTTTGACATCCTGAAATAAAATTTATAATCAGCTTGTTACATTTGTTACAGCCTTCCTCATCTCCAAAGAGAAAACCTATTTGAAACTTTATTGGACCATCATTGAACCCATAGATCAATAGGGAATGAATAGACATTTTAAAATATTTAATTTTTCAATCATGTATATGAGGGTATTTCTTCTTTAGGTTTTCTTAAATAACTTTAAAGATTTGTAGTTTTCTATGTAAAATTGTTGTTCATGTATGACTGTATTTATTCTTTTATACTTGAAGTTTTGATCTTATTATAAATGTTACCCATCATTTTTTATAACTTTAAATTTTTGTTTTAATTAGTTGTACATGTCAGTAGAATACTTTTCTGTACTTTGACATATCATATATAGATGGGATATAATTTCTCATTTTTCTGAGTGTACATGTTGTAGAACCATATTGCTCATACAGTCACATATATACATCCAGTAATAATGTCTTTCATTCTACTATCTTTCCTATCCCCACATGCCCTCCCCTTCCCTCCCATAATTTCCCTCTACTTAATCTAAGGTAACACTATTCTTCCCTAGTACTCCCTGCTTTATTGTGAATTACTATCTGTATACTAGAGAAAACATTAGGCCTTTGGTTTTGTGGAATTGGCTTATTTTGCTTAGCATGATATTTTCCAACTCCAACCATTTACTGGGCAAATGGCATAATTTAACTGTAAAGCTGAGTAATATCCCATTGAGTATATATACCATATTTTCTTTATCCATTCACCTATTGAAGGACACCTAGGTTGGTTCCATTTTTTTAGGCTTATTTATTTATTTATTTATTATTCACATATGACTGTGGAATGCTTTACAATTCTTATTACACATATAGAGCACAATTTTTCATATCTCTGGTTGTATACAAAGTATATTCACACCAATTTATTTTCTAAATATTTTCCATGTTGTATAGAAATTCAACTGATTTGCATATAGTCTTTTAGGTCTAGGAATCCTACTAAATTAGTATATTAATTCAAATTTTTAGCATACTCCTTTAGATTTTCTTTTAAATCTAAGTTTCTAAGAATGATAAAAATTTGCTTTTCTCTAGTTCTGTTGACTTTTTTGGCTGTCAAAACACTCCATAATTAAAATGTATAGAAGTAAAGATAGAGGACATCTTTATCCTCAGTTTCAATGAAAAAGGTTTTATGATGAATAATGCTTTCTGTAGTTTTTTAAAATAGATGTATCCCTTAAAATGACAAGAAAGACCCTTTCTATTACTAACTTGTTAAAAAAATTAGTTTGATTTCATTTAAGTTATTAATTAATATGGATATTATTGCTTTCATTTTCTAAATCTTTTGAAATTATTATATAATTTTCCCTCTAATCTGTTTTTCTGTTAATTTATATTAATTAATAATTTACTTTTTTATTCTTCTCATTAATAGGATAAACCAAACTGATCATTTATTTATTTCACAACTATGTACTACAAAGCAAATGGTGACAAAGATGCTTAGCTGAGACTTTTGAAAGTGTTAACAGTGGAATCAGAAATGCTTATTGTAGTATGCTACTGTGAGTGAGTGACTAGGTTATGGCCATTAAAAGACAGAAGGTCAAAAACCGACAGGGTATGGTCTTAAAGGGATTATGTACGTGAATATTGAACTTGCCAGTAATTAAGACAGGAATAATTTTGGCAAGAGTAAAACATAACCAGGAATTAGGGTGAATGACCCAGGTCTCAGTAAATAACTGCAAAAATAAGAAGCTGTATTGACTAATATTTTGCAATTCAAACTTTGGTGAGGGGTCAGGAGGAGAGAGGAAGAATGAGCTGGGACAGTAATGAATCTCAAACATCCATTTCTGGGAGTAGAATCAGGTGTGGGCGGTGGGGAGGAAGTCACCACCTGAGAAGGCTGCATGGGAGAAATGTCCTCTGGAGAAAGTTAGTGTCCACTAATGGTATAGGTTAAGAAAACATGCAAACAAAAATATTGAGAACGTAAGAAGTTTTGCTAATGACTGAATGTCAGTTCCAGGAGGCCCAGTGGAAAGTTTTCAGATGAGGAGGAAAGGTGAGAAAGAGAGAAAGAATGTTCAGATGTGTGGGAAAGGAGGGCTGAAAATGGGGATGACCAGGAATGCGGGGTCTCTTGTGGAACTATCATAGAAAGGGAGAGCAGATATAAAAAAAAAAAAATCTGTTCAGGTGACCTCTATGTAGGTGGTGGAGGTGAGGTTGTGAGTTTAGGAAAACAGACAACAAAGGGGATGTGGGATGACCTCTTGGCTCCACTTATGAAAACTTCAGAGACTTGGAAAAGGGAGTCCCACTCTGGTGCACACGGTCTCACTCTTGACCCAATCCGTGGAAAGAAGTTGAGAAGTATTCTTTGTTAAATATATTATATATTTTGTACATTGTTTATTTGATTTGCTTATAACATTTTTAAGATATTTCCATCTCTGACATAAGTGAAAATGTCCTGTACTGTTCCCATTCTATTTTTGTGAGGCTTTGTTATCAAGATTATGCTAGTTCCTAAAATGAGTTGGGTAATGTTCTTTTCCTACAGTCTAGAATCATTTCTGTAATACAGGAATTGTTTGTTCTTTGAATGTTTGATAGAATTCAATCTCAACATTATGTTGTCCTAGAGTTACATTTGAGAAAAGACTTTTAAATAGCAATTCAATTTCTTTATTGCAAAAATCAGTAAACTTTTTCTGTAAAGGGCCAGATAGTAAATATTTAAAATTTTGTGGGCCACATAACATCTTTGTCCCATATTCCTTTTTACTATCCTTCTTTTTTTTTTTTTTTTTTTTTGTATTTTTACCTTTAAAAGCTGAAGCAGGAGGACTATTGGAGTCCAGGAGTAGGAGTTTTTGTTTCTGTTTTTCATGGGGAGTGGGGGCAAATATTAGGGATTGAACCCAGGGGCACTTATAAAAAGGGAATCCTTAGCCCTTATTATTCTTATTATTTTCAAATCTTGAGACAGGGCCTTGCTAAGTTGCTGAGGCTAGCTTTGAATTTGCTACCTCCTGAATGGCTGGGATTACAAACTTGTGCTACCATACCTGACAGAAGCAGGAGTTTGAGGCCAACATGGGTAAACTAGCAAGACCCCCATTAAAAAACAACAACAACAACTTGTAGGCTGTGCAAAACTAACCAGATTTATCCCATGCACCATCACTTGCCAATCTCAATTTTGATGGGTTTATTTGGGTTTCTGTCTCCTCTTATATCAGTCTGATATGTGATACTGTCTCAGAAATTTGTTAATTTCTTTTAAATTTTCCATGCATTGGAATAAATTGCTTATAACATCTTCATCATTTGGACACCTATAGAATCTGAAATTAGAAAGAACCCCTTTTATTTCTAATATTCCTTTTTTCTAATTGTGCTTTCCAGAAATTTATCAACTTAATCAAAAATTTATCAATTTAATTATAGAGATCAGATTTTTATTTATGTTACCCTTTCTTCTTTTTTATAATTTCACTAATATCTATTTTTGTTTTCATATTTATTTCCTTCTATTGCTTATTTTGAAGTTTACTAAGTTCTTTTCTAAGCTTTAAAGTTTCCTGCACAACTCACTTTCAGTCTTTCTAATAAAAATACTAAAAGCTTTGTTTTCCCCTCTAATAATGCTTTAGCCATGCCCCCATAAGTTTCAAAATATAGTGCTTTTGTCATTATTCATTTTTATATACTTCCTAATTTTCTGTATGGATTCTTCTTTATATATAACTTAGTAAGATTTTTAAAAATTTCCTACCTACAGAATTTACTCATTTGTCAGATAATCATTTTATTAGAGTTTCCTATATTAATTATACTGTGATCAAATAACGTGGCCTTCAAAATGCCAATCTTTAGAAAATTGGCATGAAGTTTAGGGACCAGCACATATATTAGAGAAACTAATGTTTATGCTTTAGTTGTGAAACATTTTAATGATTTTATTATAAATTGTGTTATTCAAATAGTTTATAGGGGGCTGGGTTGTGGCTCAGCAGTAGAGTGCTCACCTAGCATGTGCGAAGCTCTGGGTTTTGATCCCCAGCACCACATAAAAATAAATAAATAAAAATAAAGGTATTGTGTCCAACTACAACTAAGAAAAAAATTTTAAAGATAGTTTATATGTTATAGTTTATATGCTATTTTTCCTGCTATATTTGTCAGTTACTGAGAGGTATATTAAAATCTCTGAAAAATGATTGATTCTCTTTCCTTACTTTTATGCTTTTTACCTTAAAATCTATTTTGTCTGTTAAAAATCATAAATTCATGTAAGTTTCCTTTGACTAAGATTTGTCTAAACTATTTGTTTCTCTTCTTTAAAAATTTTTGTATCATTATATTTTGACATATCTCTCCAAACAGTCTACATCTCAATTTTATTTAGTTTGGTTTATAATCTAGCCAATAATCTTTGATTCTTTTTAACTAAAGCTTTTAACTACTGATATATTTGGATTTCTTTCTACCAGACTTTTTAAAAATGTATTTTATCTTTTCTACCATTTTTAGCATGATTTATCTTATTATTAATTTGGAATATATACATTCTCTTTCTTATTTAGGGCTTACTATAGAAATTTCAATAGATATAGTTAACTTAGCAATGTTTAAAATCGCAAATATTTTTTCTTTCCTCTGAAAAATGAAAGAATAGAATACTTTAATTCCATTTAAACCCCTCATGACTTATATGCTATTAATATCAAGCATTTTATTTCTGTTCTTTTAACTCGGTAGATTATTGTTTTTATGTATTTAGTGTTCGCTCAGATTTCTCCTCATAGTTGCTACTTTCTTTGCTTTTATTTATTCTTGCCTCTCAGATCTTCCATCACTCTCCTACCTAGAGTTAACACTTTTCAAATTTCTTTTATTTAGGCTCTGAGAGTAGCAAGCTTTCTTAATTCATATTGTCCAAAATGTCTTTACTTAACCCCAAAGCTGAAGGCATAGTCCTTTAGTGTTCCAGCTAAATGGGGAGATATTTTTCTGTTCAATACCACACATTAGGTAGGTTCTGGGTCTCATTTCCCATTCTCTAACCCACGCTTCAAAATCATTACCCCCTAAAATGGAGATTAGGCTCTAAGTTTGCCAGGTTATACAAATACTTCAACTTGAAATCTCTGGTTACTTTCCTAGGTTCTTGATTTCATTTTATTTTTAAACTTAATATTCCTACTTTAAGCTGGGGATATAGTTAAGCTGGTAGAATTCTGGCCTCACATTCACAAGACCCTGGGTTCAATCCCCAGCAAAAAAAAAAAAAAAAAAAAAATATATATATATATATATATATATATATATATATATATATATATATATATATACACACACACACATACACACACACACACACTTTAAGTTGATGGATACATTTTTAAAGATTTAAAAACATATATATTATTCAATACTTTTTGAGGGGTCAATCAAGTTACTTATTGTTATGTTTTTATTTACTCATATAACATTCCTTCAAGAATATTTTTCCATATTATTTCAAAACCCTTGTATATACTGTTTTAAAAAGCCTATGTCACAGCCGGGCACTGTGGTATACTCCTGTAATCCCAGTAGCTCAGGAGGCTGAGGCAGGAGGATAGCACGTTCAAGACTAGCCTCAGCATCCAAGTAAGGCCCTAGGTAACTTAGCAAGATCCTGTCGCACAATAAAAATACAAATTAAAAAAAGGACTAGACAATCTTGGTATCAAAAAAAAATTATGTTGCACAAAACAAATCTATTACAGTTTACATACACATTCCTCTACTACTAGGGGTTGGTTTCCAATTTTTACTACTATAAATAATGTAAAACAGAAAACCTTTCAAAAAACAAAAGTAACAAACAGGAGAAAAAATATGAACACTTTACAGACTTGGTATATATAACTTGATACATTTGATTTTCTTCAGTTGTTCAAAGAGCGAACATATTTCCATGTGTCTTATTTCCTATTTATCTATTTATCTATCAACATCTTTGTTCAATTTTTATTCTTTTTAATATTATTATTTTATAGAAATATTGAATAAAGAGTAAGTTTAGTTAAAATGTTTCTAAAAATGGTGCTATGATATATTACTGACACCTGTCAAATTTTCGATTTTGTATTCATGCTATTTAATTCACTCTTGGTCGCCATACAATGTGGATAGCAGGGTTGTCTGGAAATATTTGCTATAACTCTGTGAATGAACTGGGAAGATTATTATGTGTTTTTTGGCACAAAATAAAGGCTTTACACACCTATGATAACTACAAAAAATAAAGAAAATGAATGTGTAAATATATATATATTTACAAATCTTATTATCTTGTGTTGATTTCTATATTTATAGCCACATTAATCAAGGAAATATGATATTGGAAGTTTTCTTGATAATATTATATGAATTATGTTTATAATTTATATATATATATATATATATATATACACACACATAGACATCTGTATATATGAATGATATAATTCACATATATATTTATATATACATATGTGTGTGTATACACACAAACACACATGACTGTAGTTAGTCAGTAACTGTTGTCCCAGATGTGTCATTTCTAACTTTATAACTCACCTCTGAGTCCTGGTCATACAATAAATTTAGCAACTGAAGGTGCCTGCCTCATTTTGGGAGATAACCTGAAAAATCAGTCCTCCAGACAACTAAAGTAGACTTCTTCAAAGCTAGGAATAGAGGAGGCACTGCGGGAAAGAGGATCGCCTGAGAATAAAAATGACTTGCTTTGCTACCAATTAGAGTTGGAAGTACTTAAACAACTGCTAATACCTATCTTAGAGAGGAAGATGAGACCTAAGGGTGAAAAGACCAAATCTACTCACAAGACTGGAGTTAGAACCCAATTTTTCTAGTGCTAGTCCAGAGTGCTGTCTTACACATTCTCTTCCTTCTTAAGCCATAGATGATGTATATAATCACATTGAGCTGCAAGATCCATTATATGAGGAGGTTTATAAAATGAAATCTGTCCCTTTATCTTGACAGGATGAGAATTATACATTCAGAAGTCAATTACATTAAAAGATATGCTAAAGAGTGACTTAAACTTGCTCAGTCTCAAATTACTTTTCTTGAAACCTCCTAGTAGTTAGTGACTTTCAGGATGTATGTTTCAAGGTAATGTAATTCCTAATGGATCCACAAATCTGATTGAAAAGATAAAAGTTGTACATATTTGTGAACTGAAGAATAAGCATGTATAAAAGGCAAAAGGTAACTCTGCTTTGTTCAAGATATTATGCTAATTTAAAATATCACTAGCCTATGCCAAGGTAAGTAGTTGTTTTCAAATGTTAGTAGATGAAATGGTACCTAACATATCTCAGTAAATCAATTTTTAAATAAACATTTCATAGTAAAATTTTAAGTGTTTTAAAACAGTGTGCTTTAAAAAAAAGATAAAACGTGTAGTAAAAATATGATATTTTTTAATTTTTATTGATAGATTTTTTAAATAAATGACAGCAGAATGCATTGCAATTCTAATTACACATATAGAGCACAATGTTTCATATCTCTGGTTGTATATAAAGCTTATTCACACTAATTTGTGTCTCTATATGTGTACTTTGGATAATGATATCCATCACATTCCACCATCCTTGCTAATCTCCTGCACCCTCCCTTCTCCTCCCACCCCTCTGCCCTATCTAGAGTTCATCTGTTCCTCCCATGCTCCCCTTCCCTACCCCACTATGAGTCAGTCACCTAATATCAGAGAAAACATTCAGCGTTTGTTTTGGGGGGATTGGCTAACTTCTCTTAGAATTATCTTCTCCAAATGCCATCCATTTACCTGCAAATGCCATGATTTTATTCTCTTTTATTGTTGAGTAATATTCTATTGTGTATATATGCCACATTTTTTTTATCCATCCATCTACTGAAGGGCACCTAGGTTGGTTCCACAGTTTAGCTATTATGAATTGTGCTGCTATAAACATTGGTGTGGCTGTGTCCATGTAGTATGCTATTTTTAAGTCCTTTGGGTATAGATCAAGAAGTGAGATAGCTGGGTCAAATAGTGGTTCCATTCCCAGTTTTCCAAGGAATCTCCATACTGTTTTCCATATTGACTACACCAATTTGCTGTCCCACTAGCAATGTATGAGTGTGCCTTTTCCCCCACATCCTTGCCAACATTTACTATCATCTGTATTGTTGATTACTGCCATTCTGACGGGAGTGAGATGATATCTTAGAGTAGTTTTGATTTGCATTTCTCTAATAACTAGAGATGTTGATCGAATGTATATCTTCTTCTGAGAAGTGTCTGTTCAGCTCCTTAGCTCATTTATTAATTGGGTGAACTGTAAGAAGTCCTTTGCCTAGAACATCAACCAGAATATACAACTAGCTCAAAAAGAAGACATCCTTCCAATGCCTACCTTAATTAATTCTGATAGCCATTATTATCCTATATTAAACAAATTTTGAAATAGAAAATCCAGTAAAGATTAGATGCTGGAGAGAATTCAAGAGGAATCACAACTTTGCCTATTCTAAAACAGCAGTTTCTTTTTTATTAATCTAAACAAGTAAGCTTAGGTTTCCAAGCTATGGTTAAAATTCTGCCTAGGGGCGATAGAGGACAAAGAACAAAGAATAAGAAAGGCTCTTTTCTTATTAATTATTTCTTTCTCCTTCCCCAAACCCTCACATTTGTTGAGTATACAAGTCATTAAGACAGAAGGGAAGAGGATAATGACATGCCAAATTCCCTTGACAGAAAGAAGCTACCCTCAGATCCCTGCTCCAACAACCATGAGCCAACAGGTTCAAGGAGATTGTGGAGTCCGAGGTATTTGGAGGTGGAAAAAATCTGTAAAACAGCTCCATCTTTCATTTTATCCACTCAATTTTCTATGATTGTAGGAATTAAGTGACGATTAGAACCCTGGATCACAGGACCCAGTCAAAGGAACCAACACCAATTTTGCATAGCATCTCTATCCATCTCTTCTGTCCTCTGGGTACCTTGCTAAGAGAAATGAACATTATTTAGAATTTTGTTATTAGTCCATAATTTATACTTAATATTTTTAACTAACATCCTTTTCATCATCACTTTCTATGACTTAATAGTGTTGAATTTATGCTGTGTAAATTCCATCTAATGTAAATGATGTCTTCTTATTTTTTACCCACAAAATATCCAAACTTACAACCAGAGGAAAAACCATTAAAAACTGTTATAGCAGTAAATTTGGGGTGGGACATCATAGGCAAGAATTACTTTCCAATTTCCTTTCACACTATATTTTCACAATTTATGTATTTCAGAAGTAATATGCAAATTAACCACAGGAAATAAAATACCACTTGACAGTAGAATATATGTGTTTTTCTATTTCCCAGATCTGTTCGGGATTATAACAGGGGTTAGATATTTTGACTACCTTAATCCATATTTGTATATAAATTATCTAAGCCATTGCAATATCTGTGGTTTATTCATGAGATTATTTTGAACATGAAAAAGATAATTTATATAAAGCATTTAACAGATAATAAACATTTGAAAAGTGTTAGATATTATTAATTAATAACTTATAGTATTCAATTTAAATAGACTTCAGTTATCCAGAAAATGATAGAAGACACTCCTTCTAGCTTTCACAAACCTAAATTATAATGACTAATTAAAACAATGCATAATAGAAGACATAGGGTGAAATAAACTGTTTTGGAAGCAACAATGATTTTTTTGATTTCCTCACTTTATCCTAGAGTGAAAAAAATGAGGGAAAAAACTTTAGTAAATACACCAAGTATTATATTCATCATCTACTATAGGCCAAGTGCTAAAACATAATAGTGAGCAACATTGATAGGTTAACTATCCCTGCTGAGCTTGCACTTCATGATGAAGGACAAATATTAAGGGCATAATGTTCAACTTTGGTGAACATGAAGAAAGAAACAGCAACAAACAGGCCTCTAAATTAGTGAGATCTGAGTCAACACAGACTTCCTTGAGGAGATGGCAAGATTGCGTGCCTTACATGGATATAAGATGTCATTTTTTTTAGAGATTTGAAATAATATGAACTGAATTTTCAAACTTACACATGTGGATGTAATAACTCTAATGAAACCATCTTAAACAGTCAGTAGATTCTGAAGTTCTGGGCTATTGGAACATAGCTAAAATTGCTTTGGGAAATCCCTCAAGTTGTAAAGGGAAGGAGGGAGGGAGGGAGGGAGGTAGGGAAGGAAGGAAGGAAGGAAGGAAGGAAGGAAGGAAGGAAGGAAGGAAGGAAGGGAGGGAGGGAGGGAGGGAAGAAAAAGGGAGGGAGAGAAAGAGGAAAGGGAGAAAGAGAGGGAGGAAATAAGAATGGGAGAGAGGGAGGAAAAGAAAAGAAAAAAAATCAGTATATGTAGTAATATTTATATGGTATTGACAAGGTTAAATTTTAACTGAACCCTACTATGTGCCTGGAAAATAGCAAAAGTTAAGAAATCCACCCACTCTTCTGTGTTCCAGGAAAGGACTTACTTTAAAGAACATCTTTTTCCAGATGGCTTAGATAAGACTTACAACTGACCCCCTTATTTACCTATGATGAAACCAGACAGATTCTCCAAGTTCTCTCTCTCTTTTTTTGGACTCATATATGATTAGCTAAACTGCACACCCTTACTGACCAATGGGAACAAAATGCTTATTGACCAAATAAGAGCTTTGCTCTTTCCTCAAGGTCTGTGAACTTTAGCCCAACCTCAACCTAAGCCAGTACACAATTCCCTTTATACAGGCCCTAGAGAGAGGAGGCTGGTCTCAGAGTAAAACATTCTCTGATCTACTTTTAAATCATGCAACCCTTTCATCTGTCTTCCCCTCAGCAGTCACCCAGTTCTTTCTACTCTTGTTTATCTCTTTCTACTAAAGTAAGGCCACCCTTTTCACCTAACATTTGAGAGGTTTGCCCTTTTCCCAGCTTGCAATAATCCTTTCAAATAAAGTGTCTCTTTACTAAAGTCCAGATTTGGTTTTGGACACTATATACTGGAATTCAATCCAAAATCTCTCAATAAGTAATGGACAACAGGTTGACTCCAGCATTTGAAGAATTTAATGTTTCTCAGTTATTGAACAGATAAAATGTCTACTTGGTAATGCAGCACACATACAAAAAAAAATTAAAAATTATGTAGCTCCAAACATTGCACCGTGGAGCAAGATGATTACATCAGAGAGATCCTGAGAAGATCTAAGATCAAAGTAACAGCAAAAGCCTCTCTTCGGCCCACGCTCAGGCCAAAATATGTGCTCATGGAGTAGAGTGGCTGTTAAAAACACCACAGTGGGTTTTTTCTTCCTTTTTTTCCATTTCCTCCCCTGCAAACCTGAACCCTTTCAAAAGAATTTTGTCCTGGATACACATAGTCGAATTCAGTTAGGTGAAATGCAAGGATGATATGTCTTCTTCATACTTTAAAACACTACAATAAGAAAGGAGAGAAAATAAGGAAAATATAATAAAATCTCAACTCTGAGAAATCCCAAGAGGATATGACATTCTGAAATGTGGAAGGTTTGCTCACTTCGATCTCTTTATAGAAATCTTTCTGAATTGCATTGCATATATTACTGCTCCCTTTAAGTAGTCTAAATATAACTTAACCTTTTCTTAGATGATATATGATCATTCTTATTTTAAAAGAAAGTCCCTTGTAGAGTAAAGCAATAATGACACCATTTCTCACTATGGTACTCAGGACTGTGTATTGCTGCACTTGGTGAGGTTTTCTCTGCTTTTCTTCCTCCTCCTCCTTTTATCTTTCCTCTCTACTTTGTCTTGCAGAAGATCTAGAGTTGTTTTTGCTTTTTTCATTTTTGTCATTGTATCTGCCTGTAACAGCAACTCTTCCCCTTCCAAATGCTGCTTTCTATATGCTTTAGATGGGAGAGGAAGGGAAAATATAAATATCTTATACTCCCAGGACCTATTTGAAGCACAGCACACTGTTTCACAATAAACTTTTTATAAAAGTAGGAGTACACACCAAAATACCCAGAAAAATATAGTATGATGAATACATAAGCCAGTGACATAGCCATTTGTTATTATGATCAAGAATTATAAACTGCACATAATTCTATATACCATAGTTTTGTGCACCTGGCAGTATAGGGGATTTGTTTACCCCAGCATCACCCCAAATCATCTGGCTATGATGTCACCGGGTATAGGAATTTTTCAGCTCCTTTGTAACCTTAGGGGACCACATGCGTACAGTGCATGCTGTAGGTCATTGACCAAAACATCATTATGTGACTGCATAAAAAAAATGAAAATCCCGGAAAAGCAAGATGATGGTAATAAGGATGAAGGCTGTCTTTGGCAGGATATGAAGGGGCAGGTTAACAAATGATGTGGAAAGATTTGACTAGAAAGATCAATTTCTTCCTAGGTAATACAATCTCCAGATCATTTTTTTCTCTTAATAAAGGGATCAGGAAATGTGATTTAATTAAAAAAAAGAGCACTGGACTTGGGGCAGTGTTTGGTTCAAACTAAAGGTATATCATGTATTAACTATACGACCTTGTATAAGTGATTGATTTATTCACTCTATTTTTTAGTTCCTCAACTGTCAAATGGAAATAGGAATTCTTGTTCTATCTATATAACAGTATTTCTGTGGAGATCAAAGAAAGTAATAAATTTTAAAAGTGGTTTCTAAATATAAAAATAATACAAATGAATGGACTGTCTAAACACCATGTCATGAATATACTATACGTTTCCTCTTTTTATAATAAAAATAGTATATATTAGCTATGGTTTGGATAAGTGTCCCCCAAAATCTCATGTGCTAAAGCCTTGGTCCCTGGTCTATGGCACTATTGGGATATGGTGGTACATTGCAGGGTAGTGCACTAATAAAAAGAAGTTAGGTCACTGAGGGTATGGCCTTGAAACACATAGAGGACCTCATCCTCTCTTTTTCCTCACTCTCTTTCATTTAGGCCATGACGTAAACGGGCTTCCTCCACCACAATCTCCCAGGACAATATATTGCCTTTGAATGAAACCTCCTAAATAATAAGCCACATATATACATACATATATATGTGAAATGATTACCATGGTTAAACAAATTAACATGTCCATCTCGCATAAGGACTTTTGTGTATGTCTATGTATGATGAGAGCACTTGTAAGTCTATTCTCTTACCAAATTTCTAGTATAAAACAGGATTGTTAACTATAGTCCTCATGCTGAACATTAGATATCTAGACATATTATTCCTTTATCACTATAACTTTGTACCCTTTGATCTACATATTCCCATTTGCCCTACTTTCCCAGCCTCATGACACCAATCCACTCTGTTTCTAGGTATCTAACTTTCTTAGTCTCCACTTATAAGTGCAGTCATACAATATTTTCCTTTCCGCATCTAGCTTATTTTACTTTAGCATGATGTTTTCCGGGTTCATTCATGTTGTCACAAGTAGTAATATCTCCTTTTTCAAGGTTGGATAATATTCCATTTACTTATAAATAACAATTTCTCTATGCAATTTATCTGGTGACAGATGCTTAGGCTACTTCCATAGTTTGGCTACTGTGAAAAATCCTGTAATGACCATGAGAATGCAAATGTCTTTTCGAGGTACTGACTTCATTTCCTGTTGGCATATGCCCAGAAGAGAGATTGCTGGATTATATGGTAGTTCTACATATGCTTTTTTTGAACAAACTCTACACCGGTTTCCTAAAAGGCTCAACTGATATAAAAATTCCCACCAATAATGAACACAAGGATTGGCTTGTCTGCACATTCTTACCAACACCTGTTGTCTCTTGTCTTCAATAATGGGCATCCTAACAGGTGTGAAGTCATAGCTCATTGTGGCTTCAATTTCTTTTTGTTGATGATTAGTTACATTGAACATTTTTTCATAACTGTTAGCCATTTGTGTGTCTCCCTTGCAAAACGTGTATTCAGAGAGCATTCTGAATCATATTTGTTCTAAACCGCTAGCTGATTGTAAAATAAAAAATAAAGCAAAAAAAGCAAAGGGAATCAAAAAGTAATGTCTATTTTGTTTGTTTTTGCTATGTGAGTTGTAAGACTCTTCTATATTTTGGATATTAACCCTTATCAGATGTATGGTTTGCACATATTTTCTCCCAATCTGTGGATTGTCTTTTCATTTTGTATATACAAGTGTTCGGCAACTCAAACCAATCATTTGTGGCAGCTCTCTTAAATATCCTGATGATATACAAAAAAAAAAAAACACCTGCACAGTACCTCTTGGACATTAGTTGGCCCAGAATTATGTTGAAATACATTGTTAAATGCAAATTCTAATTTGGAAGGCTGGGAATGGGATGATGCTTCCAGATTATGCAGACATACCTCACTTGGGAGCAGTATGCTATGAACATGATAGCTTCTTAGAAATGGAAAATCACCCGTTTCTTCCAGACCTACAGAATCAGAATCCAAAATGTAACTATCAGTCGATTCATGTGTACTTTAAAGTTTGGGAAGCACTTTCATAGCCGACAGCAGTGACTCTACCTATTAGAAATGCAAATTCTGAAACCCCACCCAGACTTGCTGAATTTGGAGGGGGAGAAGGATCTTTTCTCACTTTTGGTTTTCATATGCCCTCTGGGAGATTCTGGGACATTAGTAAAGCTTGAGAACCACTGACCTAGAGCATTTATTAAATGTACAATTTTCTAGGTCACATCTTTGGAAATTCTGGTTTAATGGATCTGGGTCAGGACTGTGGAATCTGGGTTTCTGATCCGTTTTTGGTGAATTTCGTGTTCAAACAAATTTAGGAAAGACTACAATGGCAGTAGAGTCTCACCTTCTGGACCCTTTCATTTGCCTTTAATTAGCCCTACCATTGAGACCACTGCCAAACCCATCTCTATTCCACTGAATTCAGCAGTTTCTATTGAGCCTTTCTGTGAATCAGGCACTAAGGTTCAACATCTGAAGTCCTACCCTTATATATCCTAAGAATCAGTCCTAGATTTTAGCAACTCTATAGTCTGTGAAGAGCATTTCTTTACACCAAAACTTCTTAGGCTCTTAAGTGGGTTTTTTAGCAACATTTTATCCGTATATTTGATACTATAAACAGGCCAAAATTTGCCCCCAGAGCGACATAAACAATTTGTTATTTGAAAAGACAATAGTGTTGTTTTCTTTCCAACTGGTTACAACTAAAGCACATATTTACGTAATCTTTAATGTAATAAAAATCAAATCTGGAATTATACTCTTTTCCCAAACAATCCTGATTGGTTAATGTTCATTCATTTCTTTATACAGCATCATCTGGTACATGGCTATTGAACATTAATTTCATGACTATGTGCTGGGCACTTGGAAAATGTATCTGAAATTTACTTTAAGATATTTTGGCATGAACAATATGATGTTATAAATGTTCAGGTTGTAGTCTAAGTGTTTGTTGTTGTTTTTGTTATTTTGGCCCTAAAAAGACACTGTCTTTCCCTGAGCTCCATGGGTTGTGCACTACTTATACTACTGAAAAAGGCTACACTTTAGATCCAGTTAGCACAAAAGGACTTCAGCCATCCTTATATATATGAAGCACACTGTGGTCTTTGCAAATTAGCATGATGAATATGAGAAAATCATTTCCTTTGGTAAAATTAGTGGCTTGTTAATTAGCATAGTGGATATTAGAAAATGATATACATTAGTAAAATTTATGGCATTCACACTATGTAATGAGTGGGATATTTTTGAGCTCCCTCCATCCCACTCCCCCATTTTCATGAAGAGGACATAAGAATCTAGAGAACAGTTCATCTTCACTCTTCACCTTTCACCCCTGAAGATGACACTGAAGGCGAGATCTCTGACTTGCCTTGATCCTAATCATTGGTTGAGACTATTCTGGCAGCTGGTGCCTACTATAAAGATAACTGAAACCTGATTCTAAATTGACGTTGCACCTGCTTTCAGTAAAGCTTTTCATAGATGGAATTAAAGCCCATAAAAGGACCACAAACTGGGATTTTATGGAACTTACCAGGATATGTAATATATACTAGTTTTTCCCTTTTTGTTAATTCATATTTATTTGATAAAATTTTTGAAAAAAAAATTTAGCCTAAGACTTGCTTATATCACTGCTAAAATGAGAGATTGAGGAGCACCAGCCTTCACCTTCTACTTGTAGGTTCTATTATCTAAACACCGTGCTTGTCCAAATCGGATGAGATCAATCCTTATCAAGAAACATTGGTGAGAAAAACCAAACAAGATCCTTGTCCTTATAGAATTTACTCTCTGAGAAATAAGACATATCAATCCCACATCACTCAAAGAAATATAAAATGCAACCAGATGTAAAATGTCCCTAATTTATAATGGCTTAATTTAGATTTCTTTTTTTTTTCTTTATAATGTTGCAAAGGTGGTAGGTATTCAGTAGAAACTCTACCTTGAATTTTGAACTTCGATCTTTTTGATGTGGTGTGTGATAGTCTCCTGTGATGCTGGGCAGCAGCAGAGAGTCACAGCTCCCAGTCAGTCATGTAGTCGCAAGGGTACACAACCAATCTTTCAAAGTGCACTGTGAGGCTAAGCTATGACATTTGGAAGGCTAGATGGATTAAATGCATTTTAAACTTATGATATTTTCAATTTAAGATGAGTGTATCAGTATGTAACCCCATTATAAGTTAAGCACCCATATTTTAGATTAGAGTCATAGGGGACTATGAGACCATGTAATAGAGATACTAAACTTGCCACAGAGTTTGGGGAAGTCAGTTCTTATGGATTAAATTTGTCCTCTCCAAAAACCATATGTATTGAAATAATTCTAACCCCCTCAACAACAGTATTTGAAGGAATTATGTTGTAAGAATGGAGGTTTTATCCAACAGAATTGGTGGCTTCAAAAGAAAGGAAGATTCTTTCTCTCTACAACCCTTTCTCCTTCCTTCCCCAGGCATATATGAAGGAAAGGTCATATGAAGACACAATGAGAAGTTGTTCACCACCACTAATAAACCAAATGTATTATACTAAAGTGTAGAACATTAAAAAAAAAAGACTCTGCCATACCAGTAGTTCTTTTATAAAGAAATCAAGTGTAACCTTAGCCCACTCTTCATTTCAACCCTGAGTATTCCATGATCAAGTAGTCATTGCTAAAATTCCCTATAGCCATCTCATTTCATACTCTGTTCTCATAACCCCTATCTCTTCAGTGATAAATGGTCCATCTGGCTTCTATCACCTTAGGGATTCCATATCCCTATTGAAATCATGAAATCCATTTCTAATTCAGCTTCTCCCACTGTCTCCAGAGAAGAGCCACTACACTTCTTTTGAAATATGCCAGAGTTGTGTTACAATATATACTTCAAAGTTCTAATGTGATACTTTGAATGTCCACACCAAAATTCGTGTGGAAATTTAATCTCCATTGTTTTTCTTTCTTTTTTTTTATTAAGAATGTGGAAGCTTATCTGACTGATCCTTTGCACATAAGACTTTGGGGAGGTAAATAAGTGAGGCTATAAAAGTAGTGACCTAATTCAGTGTAACTATGGTTTGTAAGAGAAAAGACCTGAACTCAAACATTCTGTCTCTCCACAGAACATTATATATCATAGTGGGTTGGGTCTCTGAAGAGTCCCCACTAGCAAGAAGAATCTCACCAGGTGCAGCTGGCTGATACTGACCTTCCCAGACTCCAGAGCAGTGAGCAGAACAAATGATTACTGTTTATAAGTTAGTCTATGACATTCAGTTATAGCAATAGAAGTGAGACCTAGTAATGGAATGTC
Source organism: Marmota monax (assembly GCF_021218885.2). Lineage (NCBI taxonomy): Eukaryota > Metazoa > Chordata > Mammalia > Rodentia > Sciuridae > Marmota > Marmota monax. The sequence goes on along the minus strand of NW_026694256.1, from coordinate 1,105,799 downwards.
TTCTGGTCCTGCTGAAGGGATACTTCAATTAGATGGGTAACACATACCTGTAACACAACAAACCTGGGATTCTAACCCCCTAATTTCTTGAAATATTTTCTCTATATTATTCTAAGACATTTTTGACATCTCAAGTTCATCTATAATTCCAGGTTCCTTTTAAGCTGCCCAGCTTCTCATTATTATATAATATCAGGAATCCCTGGTAAGTAAATTTGCATCAATAAGTTCAGCCTAATCTAAAATGATACTTCTCCAACTTAATCTAAAATTATATTTTTCTATTCATGGTCATATACCTTAAAATTCTGCTCTTATATATGCACTCCAAATTCTGCTCATGTAAATTGGTAAATCCCAATAATCTTTTGATGTCTAAGCCTTCTTCTGCTAAGTTTTACTTTATAATTGGTATCCTAAGGGTTTCTGGGTTTCTAACTATGTATATAAGTCCACAAGTAATTCTAGTTTCCTCTAGCACCCCAACCACCTCATTTAATGGAGTAATAATCAGATGTTGAGTTGATTCCATGCACCTATATATTCTTCAAATAAATTTCTTCCTTCCTTTTTTCTATTTTTCTTCAAATAAATTTCTTCCTTCTTTTTTTCTATTTTTCTGTATTTATTTTACAGTTTGCCTTTTGTTTGGTGTATGTGTATTTTTTATTGTTGTTGCTGTTTTGCTAAAGGAGATGAACATTGCTTTCTGTTATTTGCAATCAAAAGAAAGCATCTTAACAAAAAAATTGGAGGACTGAAGGTATGACTCAGTAGTAGAGTGTTTGCCTAGCATGCATGAGACCCTGGGTTTAGTCCCCAGCACCCCAACCCCCCCAAAATCAAGAATTTGAAATCAGAACATAGAATATTACAAAAAAACCTTGAGAGCCTTCTTAATATTTTGGGAAAGACAAGTGGAAGGTCATGGTATAGCATGACAAAAAGATAATTAGATTATAATGTTTGGTCACCTGGATTCAGATACCCAAAAGGGATAAAGCTCTGGGCATCAATTTCGTTGTACCAGCAAAGAATTCAAACCATTGAGTGGCCAAGGGCAGAAATCTGTGCTTTTGAGAGCATTAAAAATCTTGAAGAAATAATTTATTAAATTAAAATGCCTAAATTTTTAACTCATAAGTTAAAACTTAAAAACTTAGATATACACAGGTAAATGAACGTTCGTCCTTCTATAAAGCAAAACCGAATTTTTACAACTCCAAACATTAACGGGTTGCCACATTAAAATACCAACATAACTAATTCTTAAATAAAATAAGAATTGATTGAGAAAGAATGATCCCCCCAAAAATGATGAGGGCATAGAGAAAGATTCCTCCCAAATAAACAGCATACAGAGGACTGTAAACATCTCTTAAGAGAAATAATCTGGCAGTAACACCAAAAACACTATATCTGCACACCAACAAGCTTGGAATGAATGCTGAGCACTTTCTTGACCTTCAATCATGAAGCAAAGAGGCAATCAGAAAACCCCCAATCAATGTGCTATAACCAGGAAAAGAAGACTAGATTTTCCTAGATTCAGTAGCAGAGGGCTGGGAATTCTCTTTCACCAATACAATGGAGTCTTTCCCAAGGGAGTGTTGGGAGGGTAGGGCCTAAGAAAAGACGCAGATGTCAACTAGAGATATGATAAGATGAAGATGATTCGACACATTCAAAAGAGAATTAGCTAATTGGATATACAGATCTGAAATTCTAAGAGATCTCGACCAGAAATATTAATTTTAAATTATTTTGCATATATGTGTTAACTGAATCAATGGATATGAACAACATTAGTTAGGAAGGTGGAGAGGATTGAGAAGATATAAAGTTCTAGGACTGAGTCTTAAAGAAACGCCTAAAGCCTTTAAATAAAGAACAGGAAGAGGATAAATCCAGAGGAAACAAGGGAATTGACCAGAGATGTTGAAAATTAAGAGATTGTGGGGTCACAGAAATCAAGGGAACTCTGTTTCCAAAAACAGGGAGTGATAAACATTGTTGATTGCTACTGAGAGGTAAGGTTGAATGAGGATTTAAAATTATCTCAGGAATTTACAACCTGAAGGGCACTGGTGACTTTCAATGAAGCTATTTTAATGGAGTGATGGGGCCAGAAGCCATACTCAAGAGGGTGGAGCAATGAGTGAGAGGTGAGGAATTGTAGATGGGTGGTATCATTAATGATTATTTGGAGGAATGTAGTTGTTAAAAGAGTGAAAGGACTGGGCCATTATATGGAGGAAAAGGAGGTCTATTTTGTTTTCATTAAAATCAAAAGGAAGAATATAGAAAGCAAGATTGAACATATATAATAGAAAATGAATAATAAATATAATAATGCTACAGAGAAGGTGAGAAGTTTGGAAATCCAACGCAAAAGTTGTAGAGTTGGCTTCAACCAGGGGGAGGTTATAGCTCCTGTGTTGTAACAGAAGACATTCAGGAATCACCATGGTGGGACAAAAACCTGGGACAATGAAATAAACCCCTGAGTGCAAGAAACTGTTGTACCATAGTTTGTAGCTAAGCATGTGGCTTCTCCATGCTCTTTTCAACAGACCTGTCCTGAGAGTCCAATAAAACTACAGAAACACAATGTTTGCACAAGATGAAATTGTTACCAGGAGAAAACCTAAATAGACCTCACTTGTTGTTTTTGTTTGTTTGTGGTGCTGGGGATTGAACCCAGGGCCTTATGCATGCTGGACAAGTGCCACATTATGGCCCCAGCTTCACTAGTTCTTAGCCTAAAAATCACTAATTTGTGAGGTCATACAGCTGAGCAATACATTATAAGACTCCCACTAGCTTTGCTATAGATAATATCTCTGGCGTGTGATTTATGATGATAAACAGTTGCCTAGGTTACTTTTCAGGAACTTCAAGGCCTCTTTTGCCGAAAACGCTGACTCTTCACTTGGGCCTGCAGATGTCTGATAGGTGACTAGGATGGGATCTCTATCTTTATATTATCTGATCCTTTTGGATCAGATTCTGTTTAGCTGTTCATGTGGATACATTGATTTCCTGTTGGAGTTCATGTTTGTTTTCTTCTACCCATCCTTATGCCTTTTTAGCAGATATAGTAAAAAGTCCTTTAGCCATATCATCAGGTACAGATAGAGCCATGAGGCCAGGATGGTTGCACAGATTGATAGCGCCAGTTGAATGAATAACTCAGCAGTTTCTGGAACAAGTTGACTGTGACCACCTGGTGGTCCGAGTCTTAAGCAAGAAAAGACATCTTTTGAATCTATGCCCCTGGTCAGGAAAAATATATCAGTCTCTAGCCTACCACAGTAAATCAATAAAAGCTGGTGACCTTCTTTTTTTTAGAAAGCAGCCAGGTCCCTCTATCTCAGTACTATCTCCCTTCAGCTGAATCCCCAATGAAAGTATTGCCCATATATTACAACTCACTTGACCCAGTTTCATTTCATCATCACCAAGTCGAAAGTTCTCATCTCTAGTATCAAGAAGATATGAGGGCTGGCTACAGAAATATGTAAGTGATTTCTGTTTGAAATAGAAAAGATGCTGCTGCTACTTTCTCTATCAAGGAAGAAAGGCATATGTTGAGCATGAAGGTGCTAGAGGAGGGTTTCTGCACCTGAGCACTCTGACATTTAGACCAGATGATTCTGTATTCTGTGGGTCTATCCTGTTGTGTTGTGGAATGTTGGCCTTTACCCACTGGAAGTCAACAGCGGTCTCACCTACCTCCAATGGTGACACTCAAAACAGTTCTCAGATATTGCCAAATGCCCATAAGGAGTGCCTGTCTCCAGTTGAGAATCACTGGAATAGAGGGAGTAGAAAAGAATGGAGAAGCTCTGAGGTGTTGTAGCAGTGTGGGAAAGTGAATGAACCAAGGAAGTTTGTCAGGCAGTTGAGGACTGTTGCAGTTGGAGATGAATCCTGGCATTTTTAATCTGCCATATTGTACTTTTCCTTTAAGGCTTGGCTACCAGGGAATAGACACTGAAAGAGTAGATGCTTGTGTTCCCTAGGGATAAAGTGACAGATGGAGGTACAAAAGTAGGGAGACATTGGCAAGACATTTATTGAAATAATGAACCACAGAACCTAATAAGGTTAGAGGGCAGGGAAGATGGGGTTAAAAAAAAATAACCTTTTTTTAAAGAAAAATAATGGGAAAACTTTAGGAACTAGAAATTAAGCTATGGCCAAAACACCTTCAAGATACACAGAAATATACACATGAAAACAACTTATTTCAAACACAGTTTACATCCTCTATTTTCTTACTTCTCTATGAAGAAAATGAGAATAGAAAAATAATGTGCTCAACTATTTCATAGCCTAATTTCAACTCGTGATTTCCAGTGTTCAGTCTCTCACTAACTAGGTTTGGAAACTCCTGCAAAGAATTTTATCTTTGCATTTCAGATTCCCAAATCCCTTATTTGCTACAGATAATAAAATATAAACAAATAGCAAGGGACTTTTGAAATGACAAAACCCTCTGTTTTCACTTAAAGATTGGTCAACTAAAATGTCATGTAAGGCTGCTGGAGGGCAGTGCCCAGAATTAAATCTTCAGAAAAAAACAGGAACACTGAGGGGAGAAATTAACAAATCTATTTTCAGAGATGGGAAGAACTAATGAGCCAGTTTCTTCTGACTGGATAGAAGATGTGAAAGGCAAGACAAACAAAATGAAAAACATAAACATTTTAAATTGAACTAAAACTTCCAAATAAAGGGGAAAGCAAACTGCAACAAAAATGAAGAGCAGCTATACCCTTTTAATCAACCAAACGAGGTTTGTGTAATTTGAATTTACTAAAGAAGGCAGAAAAGGCACAAAGAATAAGGAGCTGATGCTAAGTCATCTTATACTCTAAGATTATTGCCCATACATGCCAAATTCTGCAGCTTGGGAAATAAATTATACCTGGAAATTTAGCTGTTGTACATTTATGTGTTTAAGTATTTTTAGTTTTATGTGTATATGTTTAAAGACAAGGAAGATATAAAAGTGCATTATAGATGACTATTTCTGAAATGAGAATAATCAGCTTTCTTTTTTCCTTAATGTCTTTTTCTTTCCCCAATTTTCATAAAAGTATATTCGTACTTAGGAAAAAAAGTTAACCACCTTTTAATTGTGTGGTATCACAGGAAGGTAGAATTTTTTTTTTTTTAAAATAGGTGGTCCAAATAAGCAGAATAGAGTTTGATTTTTATTTGAAAGAAAAGATCAGTGATAGAACCTCTTTCATTTCCCATTGGTTGCCATTTTTAAAATGAGAACATTTAGAGTTTTAGCAAAAGCATTACACATCCCCATCTGCCTTCAAGGTCAGGCAGGAAACAGAGCTATTACTCACTACATATAATTTTTTTAAAGAAGTGGGGAGGGAGGAGGAAATCCAGAAACAATGTTTGTTTGAAGATATTGAATGAGAGCATAACTTTGCTGCTTTAAAAGACAAGTGCTTTCTTCTTCCTCTTCTTCTTCTTATCATATTATTATTGTAAAAATGTTTTTAGTCCTTCTATTGTAAATTTTCTGTAATATATAGATTGTACTTGTAATAAGAATAAAAAACAATAAAAAGGTAAAAGATAAAAATAATTTAAAAGAGAAAATATAAGTTTAATGGATGTATGAACACTATATGAATGCAAAATTTTAAAAAAATTCTCAGGATGCACTGGTAGTATTATTTACTGGAGGTTTTATAGAACAATGGCTTTTATTTTGATAGGATTAACTGAACTTAGAAGAGTCAGATGTGTGTGCCGCTATCAGTTTGAGTACATATCCCATTAAATATTTATGATTTATTTTTTTTTAAATTGAATAGTAGTCAATTCTTCAAAATGTTTTAACTTTATTTAAGGATCTTATAGAGAGACATAATTTTATCAATTTGGTATTCTTAATTATTATTAAGAATTATTAGAATTTATTAATTATTAGAATTTCAGTGCTAAGTTCTCTGTTTAATAGCAATAATAATAAATACTAATATTAACTGCTATTTAATAATTAATAATCATTAATAGTTATTCAAATGCCTGCCTGTTGTAGAGCATCCTTCAGGACACAAGTGATATCTGTTTTGCTTTTCACAGCAACCTTATCAGATAAGAGAAATCCCCATTATTAAACAGAAGAAGAAATTGAAGCTAAGTGACTAACCCATAGACACATAGCTAATTTTAAAAATGGATCTTCTGATTTCTCATCGAGCTCTCTTGCCCCTGCAATTGTTTTGCTTGAGTGTAAGACCCCTGTACTATGAGCCAGTTAAGCTCTCCTGGAAACATCCCGACTGTGTTGTAAGGTATGCTCATCTTAATAGTAATTTTCCACACATCAAAAATATGAATGTTATTACTTGGCTATGTTCTACTTAAAAGGAATAAGTGTCCACCATGGGGGTGATTGAAAAACATTCCCTTGGTTTGACAACTCAACAAAAATATGTATTTCTTAAGCTAAGAAACTCTGGCATTTTCTTCTGGTTTTGAAAATATTTCTTGATTTTGTACTGTTTACTTGTAACTTTTTAATACTTTAATATTTAATAGTACTATTTGATATGATGTGAGCTTCATCCTGTTATTGTTGTATCTTTTTTTTCATTTAAGTCAGTCTATTTTTCTTAGGCAAGATAAGTATAAAACAGCACCAAAAGGAAAATATTTTGTAAGTTTATTGAACTACAATTCACATGTCATATGACCACCTGTAGTATACAACTTAATAGTTTCATATTATTATATTCACAGAATTGTATTCACAGAATCACGCAGTCATCATGACCATCAAGTTTAGAACATTTCATCACTTCAAAATGAAGCCTAATTCCCTTTAGTGGTGACCCTTCATTTTTCCATCTCTCCAGCCCTCCCCTGTCCCTAAAGAATTACGTACTCTAGATATATCATATAAATAGAATTATACCATATGTCATCTTTTGTGATTAGTATCTTTAAATTTAAAGGCTTATCCATGTTATAGTATGTATCAATACTGCATTCATTTTTTTGTAAATAATTTTCCTTGTTTGGATATACAACATTTGTTTATTCACTTATCAGTGAACATTTGAATTGTTTCTACCACTTGACTATTAAGAATAACGGTGCTAAAAAATTTTGTGTACACATTTTTTTGTGCACATATATTTTCATTTCTGTTGAATATATACCTAGGAGTAGAATTGCTGGATCATATGGGAACTCTATATTTATCCTTTTGAGAAACTGCCAGACTGTTTCCCAAAGCAGCTGCACCATTTTACATTCCTACCAGCAGTGTATATGGGTGAAAAACAATTTTTAAAAAGAGAAAGAGATGATGAAACTACATACACTTAATAAGATGTACTTGAGTACATTATATATAACTTGTTAGTAATTGAAAAGTTCCATAGATTTAGATTTTCTAACTTTCTTCTTATGGTAATTTATTCTACCTTATGAAATAATTTATCCTACCTATGAAATAAAAGAAATTAGGTCTAAGATTATGGAAATAAACTAAATTCTTTATAGTGCATACTTAATTTTAAGAACACCGAATTTAATTTCTTGGTGTAGATAGATATGGATTTTAAGAATGTAGACACTTGGGCTGGGGTTGTGGCTCAGCGGTAGAGAGCTCACCTCGCATGTGTGAGACACGGGTTCCATCCTCAGCACCACATAAAAATAAATAAACAAAAGGAAGATATTGTGCCCTCTAGAACTAAAAAAATATATATATATTTAAAAAAAAAGAGGGTAGACACTTAACATTTTCATTTCTTGTTGGTTACTGTTAAAGGTATCATCATACCATAATAGAACTATTATGCCTATTTAATATTTAGGGGAGACTGGAGAATCTCCTGATTTCAGAGAATGATCACACTTGTTTGTAATCTAAAACCCAGATGAGGTATCTCAACCTCATCAGATTTAAAGCCTGGTAATTTATAGAAAATGTATATGAGGTTCTGCCAGTCCCAACCAATTTAGTTTATTAAATAGATGGGTCAGTAGTTTGGAATTCTCCCCTTCTCTTTTCCTATGGTAATTTCTATACTTCTTTCTCTCTCCTTCTCACAGTCTCAACCAATCTTAATTATATGAATAGACTACCAGTCAAACATTCAGTAGATATAATTTGTTCAGGGATTATCTGCAACACAGGTCTACTTTTACCTTTGCCCCTACATGAATCTGATGTACATTTCAAGAGAATGCTCTAAATGAAAGTGAAAAATAACTTCAGTGGACAAAGAATCACAAGTGAATTCCTATTCATTTACAGAGACCCAGGGCTAAGACAAAATTCTGTCCTCAAGGACAATAAGGACTGAATATCTTGTGCAAACAGTGTATTTTGCAAGGAAATTGGGAAGCCAAGTGCTGTCTAGTCATAGTTGTAGATAGATTCTCCAAAATAGGCACAAGCACATGTGGTTTCATTTCACTTTATTTCATGAAAAACATTTTCAACTGGGCAGAATAATTTATCACATTTTTTTTCTCTTTTTGAATTTGTTTTGTTTTTCTGGAAACGCACATAATCATTTATGAGATAAGAAGATGGAGAGAAAAAATTTTACAGAAAAATATATTCTTTTTAAAAATAAATCTAGTATATTAAAAACTTTTTAATAAAGGAAAAATTTTATATCTTTCTTTGGTCAAGGAAAGAAACTTTTCCTTTGTTGAAACAGTGTATTCTCAAGTCATAAATTCTTATATATTATTTTATATACAAGAGTCTGTAAGGGTCATTGCTAACATTCTATATCTAACCTTTCTGCTCTAGGCCTGGTTTCCTGATTCTTTAAGCACCAACAGGCAATATCATTCTCCTTACTTGACTTTGCCACTGCTCATGTTTTCCTAAGGCTTTAGGAACTATAACCCTGGTTCACTAGTAAACTTTTAGGTTCTACTTATACAAGCAGAGAAACATTGGTGGAATCCACCACCTATCAAACCTGAGGCTGTTCAGCCCACCCATCCCTTATTTTCCAGTGGATATTATTCAAAGTACAGGATCTGAAAAGTGACAATCCTATGAAGAACCACATAATCCACAATTTCTTCCCCATCACCCTTTTGTGGGTCTTCCTTGTAAGAATCCTATAGATACTGTTCTTCTGCCACTCACAGCATGAATTCTGCTGGGGAGGGTTGACTTAAATTTTGTGAACGTCTGCTGTGCCAGACATGTTAGTTATATCATTTAGCCTAAGAGCCACAGCAATGCTGCTGATGAAGAATGAGAGTCACAGAAGATAGGTTACTTATCTGCCATTGTCACACAGCCAAGGACATGCATGTCCTCTATAATAAATTGCTCCCTTATTCAAACCCTTGCCCAGTACCTCAGGAAAGCCTCTTCCTGTGCTGATTTCTTTCAGTCACTGTGCTAATCAAATCAAATCAAAACACAATAAAGATCACAGTAAGGATGTCCTTATAATATTCTTCAAACCAAAAGAAAAGTATACATGATTAAGGAAACCTATATCTGAGAACTCCACACACATTTCTCACCTTGAATGTTGATTTAGAACCTCTCTGAAGCTATCATCATATCTTCTCTTTCAAATAAATGTTTGTCCTCAGGCTCCGACATTCAAGACGAATGAAGTACTTTCTAATTTAATGCAACTTTAATTACTAAAAGTGAAACAGTATTTTTTTCCCCTCAACTTTGCAGTAGTCTTCCCTAGGGTCTTAGGTCTTTGTGGAAGAGGCTAGCAAATTTTGTTTCTATGTAGAATAAAGCTCTGAAAGTTCAACAATGACAACAACAACAACAACAAAATAATTTGCAAATGCTTGTGAAACCAATGTTTTCAAATTATGGACAGCTAATATTTATGGAATGACTGTTCAAAAGAAAAACAGATCCTTCAACAGGACACTGCAGGGACAAAGGGGTATGTTGATTTAGCTCTTGAAAGCCACTCCTTTGGGCCTCTCCAAAAGTGATCGGAATTCTATAAAATAATCTGCTACTCACTCTAAAGTAAACCAAGGAAGGGAAAAAACATGGAGTTAGAGATATAACAGTAGTCTCCAATTTTAGTACCAAAACCTTCAGTTAATTTCCATATTAAAAATTCAAAGTTTTGGACTGGGGATATGGCTCAAGCAGTAGCGTACTTGCCTGGCATACGCAGGGCACTGGGTTCAATCCTCAGCACTACATAAAAATAAAATAAAATAAAGATGTTGTGTCCACTGAAAACTAAAAAAATAACTATTAAAAAATTCTCTCTCTCTCTTTAAAAAAATTCAAAGTTGCTCACTGAAATATTGCAATTCTGAGATAATGTTCACAATAAAGTATTTTCTGCATATTACATTTTTAAAATACAAGCAAAAATTATTCTAACCTGAAATTTGAAGGCAATTGGAAAAGATTTTTTTTACATCAGAAATCTAGCTTGGAAATTTTCAGTAATTACCACATATATATACATATAATATATATATGTATATATATATATATATATATATATATGAAAGTTCAACAATGTATATATAACATATATATACATATAATATATATTTTTATTTAAATATAAAAACATATGCCTACTTTTATATATTTATTAGACTAGTTTTTATTATACATATATATGACTACTTTTTATATATTTATTAGACTACTTTTTATTTTTAAATCAGAGAACAAAATCCTCAAAAAGATTCATTCATAAACTTCTAACTGGTACCTTCTGGAAACTGCCTATTAGGAAGTGTTCTTGCATTTTGGTTTTTGAAAACATAATAATTTTATAAAACTACTAATTCAAAACAAGTTTTTATTAACATTTTGCCAATTTTTCCTCTGTAACTCTGCTCATAATTATTATATTTAATTTTAGACATATTAATGTGAAAGTTAAATCTACCCTTTGTTAAATTATAAGAAAAAATGGTGAAATTCAAACAACCAAAAAAATTGGGGACGTGTGTGTGTGTGTGTGTGTGTGTGTGTGTGTGTGGTGTGTTTTAGGGAGGTTATCTATGACTATAGCCGGGTTACTTAAAAATGAATTGATTTTAAAGATTATATCTTGAAATATGAACACTTACAAATATTTGTCTAAGACACAAACATTGAAAAAAAGGAAAAAGTAAGAATTATGCTTATAAGCAACTTGCAAAAGGTTCATTCAAGGGAGCTGTACTTCAGAAAGACTGGCTGGTCAAATCAAAAGGCACAGCAAGTATTTAAAGAGAAAAAAAAATTCAACAACATTACAGAGGTTGCCAAATTTGTATCAGACTACTCATGAGAAAACAGCAATTTCATCTCAATCATTGTACTCACAAAGATCACAACATTGTCTAGGTAGATAAGAGTGGGGAGTATGGTCTTACGGGTCAGTAAAGATTTTATGAGTTGAGAAACCAGAACAAAAAACATTTTTTTTGTTTTTAATCTCAGGGTGCAAAACATTTTTTTTTCAACAGGAGAACATGAAGTACTTTGTGACACTAAAATCAAGGCAAAGTGTCACATTTCTGCTTCTACAATAAGTACATTTTTCTTGTTGACTCGACTCTACTCCCTCCCTTACATGCATATACAGGACTACGCTTGGTGGTTATTTTTAAGAAGTTTGCATGGTTGTTCTGAATGGTATATCTTCTAAGACAACTTTCCTGTGATTTTTAAAACTTTCTCTAGCCCAAATATGAACATTCTCATATAGTTATCATTCCCACCTACCACAGATATGAAAGCTAATTTCTTCTTTAACCAATTATTAAGCCAGGTTTCAATCACAATAAGCTTCTGTCATAAGAAATACAGATAATAAAAAAATCTTATAATAAGCTTCTTAAGAGTGAGTTAAAATTAAAAGAGCAGTCCTCTAAAAGATTTAGAAATAATATAGATAAATCAAATGTAAAGTTCTTAGGGAAAAATCATTCTTAAATCTCAGTGCCAATTTTTCAATGTTTCCACTACAGTCAGTAGAGTCAATGCCCAAACTTATTGGTATGAAAATTAGAGTTCAGAAACAGAATTAGGTTATAACTTCCCCTTCACCGCCATTTTAACATGCACTAAAAAAATAGATTTTATTGCTTTTCTGGAATACTTAAAAGATTAATTTAAGCAAAGTTTCCAAATATTTCTGTCACCATAAAAAGTGACCTCTTTCTTAAAACAAAAATTTTAAAAGAATAGGTCAGTCCAAAAATGATCATAAAGCAGTTTGCTTCCTGGGTAATGAATCCCAACTTCTGTCATTTATGTATCCATGAATTAACTCGGTTTTAAGAATGTTGTTGGAAACAAGTAATATTATTTCACAGTGATTCAAATTTTCAGCCTACCTATAACCTATAAATGTAGTTTGAAGTAAAAATCACCTTCCCATCATTAAAAAAATATATAACATTTTATTTTTTCAGTCCTAAATTTATTACCCTGCTTGGATATGCTGCACTCTTCTGGGCATAGAATTTCATAGCAGGTATCAAAATAACGAAGCCGTCAGTTGTCTTTATCAAACCATAATTTCCTATTAATTAGAACTTCCTATGACTGGCGCATTTTACAAAAATAAATATATCAAGCTAAAATCAATATATATGTGAAAACTGCAATAGGATTTCTGATTTAGTTTTGTATTTTCTCATACAGTCTAACACCTGAAAACAACCATATTGTGGGCACCTTCCTGAAAGGTGTCAGCTATTTCCTTTGTTATAAGACAACAAGCAGAAGCAGAACTAAAATCACATTTCCAGAGTAGGGTGAGGCTAAGTCAAGGCTCCTACAAACTAGCTTTCAGTAATGGGAAGTCAATCAACTTTTTTTTTCCTTCTTCTTCTTCTTCTTCTTCTTTTTTTTTTTTTTTTTTCTGATTACCCCTTACTGTAGCAAAGGGGGAATCAGGAACACATTTTGGAAAATAATGCTGGCCAGCCCTCTCGGGGGTAGTGGGTTACCTACCTATTGGATCCTAAAGTCTTTCTATGTGGTATCAGCAGAGACCAGGACATTCCATGCGATGTCATGGGAGGTGGAGCCAGTCTCCATGACATTCCTTGAGATATTAAATACTGTAAGGCTGTGTTGAAAACATTCTATTGGACCCAGTCCTTACTTCGCTGGAAGTACTCGGATCCAAGACTTAATTTCAACAGTATTCAATTTATTGCTTGAAGCTCTGGCAGCATAAAACTGACTCCTTTGAATGGAAAATCTGACCAACTGCTATGAGGTAAATGAATTTCGAAAGTGAGGGTGGGCGGGGGAAGCACACAACTTTATGTTGAAGGGGGAAAGGGTGCATAGGAAGAGTCCTAAGCACCCACAAAACCATAAGTCTCTGAGGATGTAAAAGGATGTTATTCAGATAGACCAGAGTGCTCAAGAGCTCTCACGATCAGATCATGCTTCTTCTAACGAGGGACTTCGGTTTAACTGCTATTGAGCACCGGGGAATCTCTGCCTTGGGTAAAAACAGGGTAATTGGAGAAAAAGACGCGCCTCGGAACGACTCAGTGCCCTGCGATCTACTGCCTTTTCCGGGACCCCTGGCAGTGGGTACCCGACCGCTACGCAAGATGCTATCCAAAAGCAAGTCCAGAAGGTTCAGCTTCAATCCCAGGTGCCTCCCGGATCACTGGAGAACCAACCACCCCTGGGACCCGAGCCTGAGGCCCGCGCGGAATAAACTCGGGGACCTGAGACCGCCGCCTCTTCACCCAGGGCCTCCACGCGGGTCTGACCGCCCTGCTCCCGGTGGCTCCAGCCCGCCTCGCGCCTCCAGGACCAGCGACCTCCCCGCCCCCGGCCGGGCCCCCGCGAGGCTGCGCTTCCCGTAAACTCCCCGCCCCGCACGGCCCCCTCCCCGCCTCGGCTCCACCCCCGCGGGACCCTGGGCGGCGTAAGATTGGCCCGCCCTCGCTGTCACTCTCCGGACGCGTCACCGCCCTCGTTTCCGACCGCCCGGAGACCGGCAGTGATATTAGTGCTCGCGGGGCCGTGGTGGAGGGCATCGTGCTGCCCTGACCGCTCTGACTTACCCGTGGGTGGGTGCACTCGCCCACCTGAGTCGCGGCGGGGACTGCAGGGCAGCCCGGGCTGCACGCTCAGTCGCCTCTTGGAAGAGGCAGCCGATCTCGGCTCGGAGATGGAGAGCGGGCGAAGTTGAGGAGCCCCCCACCCACGCTGCGCTTTTCCTGACAGAGGTGCTCTGCCCCCTCCAGGGGGTGTCCGCCAGCTTCTCTGCCCCAGGTGTGCGCGGGACATCCTCTACCCCCCGGGACTCAAAAACTTCACCTCAAGTCCAAAGAGTGGGTTGCGAGGGCGGTGCCCGGAGCTGGACTCAGGGTCTCTGAGCAGGGGGAGCTGTCCTGACGGCTCGCCAGGCCGTCGGAGGGCGGAGACCCGCTGGAAACTTTATCATGATTCGCATAATTACTATGTTTTACTGTTTTCTCTCCCCGCAGGCGCTGCAGCCAGCGGTGTGTCACGCGTGCTTGTTTGCAAAGGGAGCCGCCCCGGGGAGAAGATTCGGAGGAGAGTTGTTTCCCCTGGGGAGACCTGCAGCCCAGCGGAGCGGTTCGGGCGGCCTGGATGCGCAGGACCCAGCCCCGCAGCCGCTGACGCCCGGCAGCGGCGAAGTTTGGCTGCTGACCCGCTCGGCGCCGGGCCACTGGACAGACGGCCGCCCGGCGGCCGCGGCGGCGGCAGCGATGCCCGTGGGGGGCCTGTTGCCGCTCTTCAGCAGTCCCGCGGGCGGCGGTCTGGGCGGCGGTCTGGGTGGGGGGCTCGGCGGCGGCGGCAGCAGGAAGGGGTCCGGCCCCTCCGCCTTCCGCCTGACGGAGAAGTTCGTGCTGCTTCTGGTGTTCAGCGCCTTCATCACTCTCTGCTTCGGGGCAATATTCTTCCTTCCCGACTCCTCCAAGCTGCTCAGTGGAGTCCTGTTCCACTCCAGCCCCGCCTTGCAGCCGGCCGCCGACCACAAGCCTGGGCCCGGGGCGCGCGCCGAGGACTCAGCGGAGGGGCTACCCCGGCTCCGGGAGGAGGGCGCGCCCGGGAATCCCGCGGCCGCCCTGGAGGACAACTTGGCCAGGATCCGCGAAAACCACGAGCGGGCTCTGAGGGAAGCCAAAGAGACCCTGCAGAAGCTGCCAGAGGAGATCCAAAGAGACATCCTGCTGGAGAAGGAGAAGGTAGCCCAGGACCAGCTGCGTGACAAGGATCCTTTCAGAGGGTTGCCGGAGGTGGACTTTGTGCCTCCCATTGGAGTGGAGAACCGGGAGCCTGCGGATGAAGCTATCCGTGAGAAGAGGGCAAAGATCGTAGAGGTGAGTGCATCATGTCATAATCCCTCCCAGTTGGCTGTTTTTCTGGGAGAAATGGCAAATCTTTGAAACTCTGAAAACTGCAACATTACCCTGTAGTGGGAGATGGAGGTTTTCCTCTTCCACCAGGTGTTATGTCAAAGGTTCTTTCATTTTCCTTTTTTTAGTTTTATAGTAGACGTAGCTAATTACGATATATGCTGAATCCCATTGCTTTTAACTTGCATGCTGTGGTGAGCTTAAGCCATATGAAGTTGGTGTTAATACATCGGCTGGTGATAGACAAACCTCTACTGGCTGTATACATTTAGTAGTTTGGGTACAGTACAGTGAAGGTACTTTACAGCCCCCCCCCCCAGTATGGCTTGGAAGTGGCTTTAAAGTGAAGCTTGCCAGTAAACTAAAGCATCATTCAACCAGGATGTAAAAGTACTAGCAGCAAGCCAGAGCTCCTTAGCGTTCAGTCATATGGCCCCATTCTGCCAGGTGGCATTTTGTGTGTACTTACAAAGTCAAAAGGTGAAACTGGAGAACTTCCCATCATAGGAGGTATACTATTGTTTACTTTTCAAAAAAATGAAAATTTAGCCAGTCTACTAACTGTATTTCTAGTGCATATTCAGAAATAGGGTATTCCATGTGAAGCAACAGGTTTGCTTCATAACAGCACAATAATAACAAACTTAATCTGGGACAAACATAGACTTTGATAAATCCTCTGTAATTTCTTTATGTAATTTGTAGTTAGAACTCATAACATGTGATTAGTTCATGAGCAGCTTAAAGCTTAAGGAGACCTTAAACATCATTTCAGGCTGTTATTGCAGTGATGAAAGTTTAAGAGTCCAGAGCTCAAGAATCAGTTAGTGATTAGGTAGGGAATTGAATTAGAACCCTGGGACTTCTTCCCAATCACCTGTCACCAGGATGTCTATGGTCTTGCTCCCTTCCAGAGTTGCTGCTCTATGTGAAAGGATGCCAGCCTGGGTTTTACTGAGAATTAAGAGCTGTAGGAACCATATTTAAAGCATGTCATCCCAAATCTTGAGCAGTTTTCTAAAATACATTATGAATGGAGGTAATATTTTTGCCATTTTGAAAAATGATACATAGTGTCTGTGAAAATAAATTTTGTGTTTTGATATTGGGTCAGTAATCAGGAAAGGAAGTTTCCTGGTCCCATTTTCAGAGAGGAAACAGAATTTTGAGGTGGTAAAGATGAAGGTTAAGTGGCTGCAGAATAGAGGCTGATAGATTGTCACAGCATTTTTACTTTAACATAAGACTAGATGAATCTGGGTAAGCTGTAGTTAAGCAAGTTAAAGTGAATTTGGGTCCTTTTCAGTTTACCCTAGGAAGAGTTCCTTTATCCTCTGCCCTGCACATAGCTTTCTTCAGTAATGCTTCAGCCTTCTGCTTCTTTGAGACTCCTGCTCAGGCACAGAACCAAGACCTGGGGTGGGGGGGGGGGTGGATTCTACTCTCCTTAACTACTCTCTAGCAGTTTCCCTTTTCCTTGAAATCCTGTCAGTATCACCAAACCAGGAGGGTGAAACAAAGCTCTGCCTCTTCCCAAACATCCTGCTATCCTCATCTTCCAGGTTCCGTAAAAATATCCAACCCAAACCATGGGAAAGCAACCCTAAATGATATTTATATGCTTGTTCCCTTTAAACTCGAAGAAAGCAACCTGTGCATTTCATGCCTGTAGTTCATATGAGCTGCCAGTTAGCACACATCACAGTTTTCTGAGTAAGATTTTAAATACCAAAGATGTACAGGTATAAAAAGCTGTTGTTACTGACCAGTAGTGATTAAAAGTGCTTTTACAGCAGAAGCAGTGATACAATAGTAGTCCATTCAGGTTAACAGTACGTGTATCTATTTCTATTGGATCACTTCATATATATCTCTAAATCCAAAGTTCTTAATTTACCATGTTAAGGAAATTTATGTAGTCTCTGTTGAAAGTGTGGTGCCAACATCTTAGCACCAAAATGTGTTGAAATTGCCCAGTCTTGCAAAAAGTTGTAGAGTTCAGTGTGTTCTTTAAAATTCCATGTTGTGAAAACCCAAAATAGCCAGCATAATTAGTTGCAGTGGTTGGTCAAAGGCCAATGGGAGTAAAATGGATTATGTTTTTCATCAGATTAGTTCAAGCAGATGTAGTCCTTTGTTTAAAAAAAAAAAAAGTAATGCATGCTGCTCTAAAAGAATTTGGTGAGTGAGTGGTTTTAGGAGGAAAAAGTGGTTGCCCATTGTAAGTAAAGCACTAGACTTCATACAAGTAAGATTTGGTTTCATTTACTCCTCTGGGCTTCTTGTAATGAACCAATGAATCTTTGCTTTGGTTTTGTTCTTGTTCCTATGCTTTCTAGATCTTTTTTTAATACTTACATTCTTTATCATACCTGACTGTACCAAAATTTTTATAGTTAAAATTTAGAAAATATAAGTAGGCCTAACATGTTGGGTCTTGGGCTGTAACTTAAGTCAAACTCTTATAAATGTGGCTTGAAGGCAGTTAATACTGTTTTTCATAATGCTAATACAGTTGTGTTATTGGTCCCACAGTAACTTTTTAACAGATTTGTGTTTTAGGGGAGATACTTAACTTCAAATTGGACATTGCCTAGTGCCCTTTCCAAAAAAGATGTTAAGTGACTTCCACTACTAATTTGATGGATGGTAAATCTTTGATGTAATATTTCAAATTAAAATTATGATTTTCCTGGACTTGCCCCTGTGAAAATTCTGTCAATACTCTGTAAATGCATTTACTCTGGAATTTCCCTGAAATTCATAATGTGTACAAAATTCCTATTTATTTTCATGAATTGGATCTTCTTGAAATTATGCTCAAGTTGCCCTTAGCTTTAAAAAGCAGTGTTAGAATAATGAAGCTGGAAGCTAAAATAGCACCATGGAATTTTTAGAAAAATAGTCCATTTTCCCCTTTACTTCACCCCTTTTTAAAAATCAGGAAGTATTCTTAGCTTTTTTTTGGTAGTGGTAGGGAGGTAGGTAGAGGGGTTCTACACAATGAGCTTGCCCTGTCCTTTAAGATTAGAACCCTAATCCAATTTGGAAAGTGAATATTTTATTTTTCCACTTCCTGCAAGTATGAGGATTTCTCAGTAATAGATACTGAAGACAAATTGTCCCTTCTTAAACTGGAGTCCCCACCAACATAAGAGGCAGGTGGGGCTTGTGCAGGTTGTCATCCTTCTATCAAATAAGGCTTTAGGATCCGTCAGTTCTTGGGACACAGATATCTGCTCAGTTTTTCAAAAGAGCCTTTTTAAAATTATTATTATTATTAATCCATTCTTGTATAATCATAAATTTAAGGAAAATTTCCATATTGGTGGTGACTGGTTAAAACATATTTTTATTATATTTTACACTAATCTTGTATGTATAGCCTTGGGAAAAGTATATCATTTATATGAACTATTAGCCATGAACGCTTTTGGTAGAGATCAGATGTGGCAATAATCTCAGCAGACTAAAACAAAAGAGAACACTCTTTATTTTCTTTTATTTTTTACAGTAATGAAGATTAAACTCAGAGCCTTGCACATTCTAGGCAAGTGTTCTACCACTGAGCTACATTTCTACCCCAGTTTTACTTAGGTTGCTGGTATAGGTAGTTCTGGTATGGAAAATATTAATTACAAAGTAATAAAAGTGACAGATTGAAGACCTGACCTGAGGGGTTTAGACACCCTTGGGTGCTTCCTTTGAAACTGCTCCCTGCTCTGGGACACACAACATACTGAACAGAGGCCATTGTGAGACTGATCCATTCAGGGGCTCTTCCCCAGACCAGAGAGGACATGGAGTGTTTCTAAAGGTTTCTCTCTTCAACAAGTAAATGAGTCAGTTAAGATTTCCACAGTGTAAGTACCAGAGTAGATGCTGACTGTTGAACATCAATATACAAAATTAAGAAAAGATTGTCAGTGGGTACTTAATTATGTTCAGCTATAAGTTATTGATAATTTCTTCAACAGGAGTATTCTGCCTTCCTGTTAATAGGCAAAGAAGATTCACATAAAAGTACTACATATAGGATTTAGAACTTAGAATTATGAAAGGAGATTGAAAAACATGCATTTTCAAATCTTTATGACCTAATAAATTGAACTGTGTTGAGAAATTGAGTCTAGTATTTTATATATAAAAAATTCCTTTGTATGAGATCTGATTTTTTAGAATTCATTGTAGAACTTACATAAATTAGATTATTCATAAACTATAGTAGTACAAATAAATATTTCATCAAACTATGGTAGCCTGCATTCTTTGTTAAAGTAAGCTTTGAGTATATGTCTCAAGGTCAGAGGGAGGAATACAGATCTGTGTGAAGAATTAAGGGTAAGTATATCAGGGAATCAGTATTGCACAGGAACCTGCTTATACGTCCTAGCCTAATAGAGTACCTGCAGCCCTTTAATTTCTCTGTACCCTACAAAATCATGAACATATGTGTTTGTGAAAGATGAATTTAGACTTGTCAAAATAAGAGTAACCATTGTGGACTCCAGAAACAGTGTAATAGGTTTGGCAAAATGGTCTTCCTCTAAGTAGATAAAAATGATAAATAAGAAATCTGTTTAGGGAAGAGTTTCCTTGTTTGAGGAAAATAAGTCTTGACTTTTCCCTCAGCGTTCTTAGCCTACAGCTCTGCTTGGTGTTTCGTAATTGAATTACCTGTATCCACCCTCCCCACCCACATCTGTTGAAAGGCCCTTTGCACAAACTATAAAAATTGTTTTTTTCTGTTACCATCAATATGCCATAAAGTAGTGACTTTAAATCTCATATTTTTGAAAACTAAACATATGCTCTAAGTCATACAGTACTATACGTGAGTGAGACCTTAGAGACAACTCATTCATTTTATCGTACATGCAACCAAGACACCAAGAATGTTCTGGAAATCACATCACCAGTTAGTGGCAGAGTTAAAAATTCAAAGTCCAATCCTCAGTAAGTTTTGCTCACTATCCCCTGCACAACTTGACTACTAAATAAAACTCTAAAGAAGTATATTAATTACCCATATTTATTATTTGCAGAACCTAATGTAGAGTATGAAACATGTGCAGTATAATTCTACAATATTGTAGATTTGGTCTCATCTTAGTTTTTTAAGTTTTTAAAATCATACCAATGGAATGATGGGGAAGACTTGTTGTTTTTAAAGCCACCCAGAGAAAGTTTGATATGGTTTTTTCTCTTTATAATAGTCTCTGCAGGAAGTAGAGGCATTTGTAATTATTCAATTGAACATTCTTTTTGAAGAGAAGTGGGGAGGAAGAAAGAGAGAAAGGAAGAAAGAAAGAGTTGCAGCATATAAGAAAGGCATGTGTAGGTACCCAGAGAAGAAGGGTGTGATGACTTGGGGGAATTCTTTCAAACTACAAATATCTGTGCTCTTCTGATGTTGCGCTATGGATAACAAAAAAGTGACAGCTAACCTGAAAGCACGCTATTTAAAAGAAAAGTGATTTGGAAAATAAAAATACTCTTAAGGATAATAAATAAGTAAGTAAATAAATAAATAAATAAATAAGTGGCATACATTTAAAAACCACACCAATCTATGGGTCATTCTCTCTACTCAAGTAAGTTCTGAAGAGTTTCCATTTGGGTGCCTTTTCTTATCTGCTCCATCCATTTGCAGAGATGTGGTTAGAAGGGTGGATTCTTTACTCAGATTACCTGGGTCTGTATCTATCTGCCTCTTCCTCTCACTAACTTTGTGACCTTCAGCGAATTGCTTCATCTCTCAGAGCTTCAGTTTCCTCACTGGAAAAACAGAGTTAATAATAGTGCCTATTTGGTTGGATCCTAAGGCTTAAAAATTTGATCCTCCACAATAAAGCACTTAGAATGGTATCAGGCATACAGGGATGGTTACTGGTCAACACCTAAGGCCATCAAGCCATGATTGCATTGTTCCAGATACTGCCTAATAAGTGAGAAAAGTGGGTAATGAAGTTTTAAAAGGCTATCAAAAAAACAGTTAAAATTATTTTTCTCAGAGCTTAAAGAGATATGTTTTCAGTTCAACTAAAGAATCTCTTCATTCCCCTAAAACTTTAGGTATCCTTAAAATGATACCCACTGCATATATTTCTTCAGCTTCTGTACTTCAAAATTTATGTGCAAAAATTAAGTTGTCTCTTTCTCACAGTCGAACGTGCTTGTTCCTGAAGTGCCATCTTCTCAGAGTAGTCACAGTTGAGTTATCCCCTTAAGCACTGAAATTATTCCTCAAAAAAATAGAGAGATGGAAAACAGTGAATTTGAGTCTGTTTTGTTTTTGGAAGAATATTTTTAAGAAGTGGGATGAAAATTGTTTTTGACTGAGCAAAACTTATAATAATTGTGATAAATCTTATTACCAGGGTTTAGTTCGTCACCCAGTAGTTAAATGTTGCATAAATCAATTATATTTCGTAGCCTAAAGGGTTTGGCTTTTTAAAGGAATTTCACGTTGAATTTAGGTGTATTAACCTTTCAAGCCCAGAAGGACCTCAGCACTCATCCTACATATACACAGTAGGGGCTGCTAAAGTGTATGTCCCTGAGGTCATCCCAGAGTACCAAGGACAGAGCAGAGAACTGCTGCTGCAGTGACCAGGCCCCATCAGCCTGTGATCTCCTGGATTCTTAATGAAAGGTTGTGCTTTGGAGACTGGGCAGGCTGGGCCCTCCCTTCTCATCTAGGAATGGCAGCTTTGCTGAGAACATCCTAAAGGGATGGAATAGCTTTGCTTGAGACAGTACTGCCTGAGAGAACAGTATTGGCTAATTCCTTCCTCTGAGGAATGTGGCCAGGCTGCCCCACCCCCAGGGAGTCCTGATAAAGACTTCTGTGATCATTAAGTACTTGAAAGAAAACCAAATGAGATTAAGGTTTAAGAGCCTTTAAGAGTCACAGCCCTCATTTTTGTCATGAATGCTCTGGCAGTTGCTTTAGGTACATCAGAGCCCAGCAGTCCTGCACATAATCCAGAAGAGAGATAATAAAATTAAAAAGTACAAGTAGCTTCTGTATTTATTTGACTTTGGTAACTAGAATGGCTCCCTCATGCTCATCTTTTGTCAGTCCATTAGTCTCCCTGGCTCTTAAACTTATCAAAATCCCAGTCCTTGATTTGCTTTACTGCTTTCTGATCACTATTATTCTACATCCTCCATACAGGTGACACTCAGACCAGCCTCAAATGACATTTTTCAGGTACTTACCTGTGGGACACCTGCCTCTATTCCCTTGTATGGGGGAGTTCAGTGAGAACTTGGTATGAGAGAGGGCGTGGAAAAGAGAATGAAACCTGATGGCCTCCAAGTTCTGAATGGGTGGTTTAATAAGGTAGCACATTACACCCTAAAACAATACTTGCTGCAGCACTAGTGAGGAAGTCAGTTTGCATATGCTAGGAGTCTGTGGGAAGGGTGTGGTGGTAATTGATGTAAGTAGGCCTATGAGTGACTAGTTGAGAAAGGGAACTCATACCATCCCATCCAAAGTCCAACGGAGCTATTGCTGGAGTCTCCAGTTCTGCCAAATCCTTCTTATTGAATGGCATTTTCAGAGTGCCTTGAAGAGCAAGTGATCCTTCTAAGAGACAAGAGAGTCTCAGAGATAAAGGCTAACCCACACTGGAGGTGGCAGTCCAACTTCCCTGAGCTGAGGTTTTAGGACGTGCTTGACCCTAGTTTCTCTTTCATAGGAATGAATACACACACACACACACACACACACACATCTTTTACTAGCTCCAGCATATATATATATATATATATATATATATATATATATATATATATATATGCTGGAGCTAGTAAAAGATGTGTGTTTATTTTTATCAGAGCATAAGCAAAAAGGACAGACCTGTGGAAATGGTATAGTAGGACAGGGAAGTGTACCCAGTCTCATTTCCAACTGCCTGAAATTTCTCCCTTTCTTGGATGTATGACTTCTTGAAGGCTGTTCTTAATGGAATATCATTAACGATGCTCAGTAGAAATTATTGTACAGGAGATTTGTTATGGCAAGGGAGAAAAATAGGTTTGTAGAATGAGAAACTATCTTTCTTTGTGTCTTTTCATTGTAAACAAGTGTCTCCTTTGGAAAGAAAAGTTTAAAAACACACAGGAATAGAAAAAAGAAAAATAATCCTTCATACTCCTATCTGTTGCAGAAGGGTCAATTCTCCTCTTTCCTGCCCAATGTTAATTTTTTTTCCCACAGTTAGGACCACACTGTAGACACATTTTTGTTTTGTTTTGCAGTGTTGGGTATTGGACCCAGGCCTTGCGCATGCTAGACAAGCACTCTACCACTGCATTGTAACTCCAGACCTCATCTTCTTTTAATATGTGATTTGATTTGATTTTAGGTACCATTGAACTCAGGGGCATTCTACCACTGAGCTACATCCCCAGCCCTCTTTTGTATTTTATTTAGAGACAGGGTCTCACTGAGTTGCTTAGTGCCTTGCTTTTGTTGAAGCTGGCTTTGAAATTGCAATCCTCCTACCTCAGCCTCCCGAGCTGCTGTGATTATACACATGCACGGACATGCCCAGATGGATGATATGTCATTTTATGATAGCATAACATATCAAAATGTTCCTACTGTAACCATTTCCTTGGACCTGAGCATTTAGCTTATTTCCTTTTTTTGTTTGTTTGTTTTTAAATTTAAAAAATGCCAAGATAAATGCCTTTGTCTAGAAAGTTTATCTCACTTCTCATTGCTCCCCATCCCTATAAGTAGAATTTTTCTCCCTTAAGTTTCTAGAAGGGGAAAATGAATGGACCAAAAATTTTAGTACTTTTTTTTTTTGTACTGGGGCATTGAACTCAGGGGCATTCGACCACTGAGCCACATCCCCAGTCCTGTTTTTGTATTTTATTTAGAGACAGGGTCTCACTGAGTTGCTTAGTGCCTTGCTTTTGCTGAGGCTGGCTTCGAACACGCAATCCTCCTTTCTTAGCCTCCTAAGCTGCTGGGACTACAGGTGTGCGCCACCACGCCCAGTGTTTTTAATACATTTTGATGGATAACTTTCCAAAACTGTGAAATAATGAATGTAATCTATTGAATCTTTATAAATTTTATAGGTGATGAAACAGTGTCTTATATTTTTAATTTGCCTTTGATTAACATTTGTCCTGTGTTGGTTGACTAGCTGCACTTCCTTGTTGTGAGTTGTACAGAACAAGGAAGTTTTTACAGGAGCAGGATTGGGACAAAGGCAAAACTTGGAAGCCTCAGGGGTTCAGATACCAGAGGAGATGAATCTGGCAAGCTGGCTGGAGGGATGTGATCTTCTAGGGCAGTAAAGTCCTGACGGACTGAAGGACTCCAGTTTTAGTAATTTAAAAAAAAAAAAATTGCAACAAATTTACTTCTTCCCGGAGTTAGACACTTAGGCTAGGAAGTACTTCTGTTGATAGGAGATCTTACCCAACAGTTTGGGATCTCCACTTTCCCTCACTGAGACCCAGTTTCACTGAGCTCATCTGCTTTTTGAATTACTGGGATTTTTTCACCAGAGACCAGATTAGCCTCTGAAGATCTGCGGAAAGCAGAATGGTCTTCCTCTGTTAGGACGATTTTCTAGAATTTTAAGATCATAGTTGAAGATAAGAAATAGTACAAACAAAATTTCAAAAATAATTTTAATGACAGAAAATGATGAGTTCTTTTTTTGGTTTTCTTTTTGTATTGGGGATTGAACCAAGGTGTGCTGTACCACTGAGCTTTTACCCACAGCCCTTTAAAAAAAATTTTTTTTTTGAGACTGGATCTTGCTAAGTTGCTTAGGGCCTAAGCTGCCAAGGTTGGCCTCAAACTTGTGATCCCTCAGCCCTGTCTCCCACCCCTCTGAGTTGCTGGGATTACAAGCGCGCACTACCGTGTATCGGGTTGTACGGTTGTACATTCTTAAAAAGTTAAATTCTTTTAAAAAATGAACCAATAAAATACCATTCATAACATTTTATAACAATGTATATTCTTATGTTTGAATCAGCAGTCAGCTCTTTTATATGTTAGAGACCTTCGGTGTTTTAAATAAGTTAAATATACATTTTTGTCTAAGGCATGCTATATCTAAATAACAAAAAAGCATGATGTTTTTTGTTTGGGTGAAATTTGGGCCTAGTGTATTTGTTGTTTGGTTTTGGTGGGGGTTTTGTTTGTTTGTTAGCTAATTCCTTGAAGTCGAGTGCTTTTAGTAATGATTTTTAGGGTTTTTAGTTAAGAGTTGCATATTTCAAAATGTGTTTGTTTGTATTCTGACCTCAGTTATTTTGTGAAACTCTGACACCAGAACTATTTAAATTTGGCTTTGAGGCCATGTTAACATGATGAATAATGATGGACATAAGTGAACTATATTATTTTTGTAAATTGTGGCTTGAGATGATAGTAATTTTAGAATATAAGATGCTGATCTCTGAGGAATGTTATTTCTGTAGTCAACTGGCAGTGTTGAATATTATATCTAGTCATCTACAGGTTTTCAGCTCATAATTAGAATGCCCGAGCAGTCCATATTGTGATTTAAGGGGTTATTAGCTCAAGTCAGCAACTTTATAAGGAATTCTTATTAAGACTTATAAAGGGAACTTTATGTAGTAAAAAGGGGATTTTATAATTGACATGTATTTAAATAGATTGTATACATTCATTCATGTTAAGTACTTGGCTAGTCTTCATCCTCCTGGGATTACTTAACCTAGAATGCCTAATGAAGAACTCAGTAGCTTTAAAAGGGGAGGTGTGGATTTGAGGAGCATGAAAAATGAAGATGATTTATTAACTACTGTTGAAAGCTGCATTAGCAGTTAGAGTGAATAAAAATTATGATTTATTAAGTATTCTATCAGTATTAAGATAAAGCCACACTGTAGGTTAGAAGTACTTGCTTTTTCCTCTCACTCCAAAAACATAGAATTTCTGTGGCATAGCTCTTTATTGTCGTTGATCTGTTCCAGAACTATCATACTGGGGTTGAGGAACCTTCCCTACTTATCATATGTCCTCCAGGTCAGCTAGCTCTGGTCCTTGCCCATAAGAGGACCCGGTAAATATTTGATAAATGAATATGTTTAAACACACACACAGGCAGGAGTTACTCAGGTTTAGTTTGACTGCCTTCTAAGTAATTACACATTCCTAAAGGGTGTCCACCCATCTTTGAACTCTTTTCCCCACAGTATGCATGAGCTGCAAGGTGTTGTCTTTGGAGGAGTCTTCATTTTTTATTTTATTTTTTAGAGCAGTGTCAAAAGTCTAAGTATATGATCTAGTGAATAAAGAGACTAATGAATGTAGAAAAATGACCATTTTTAGCTTTAAAGCTATTTTTAAAAATATTTCTTTATTTGTAGATGGACACAATACCTTTGTTTTTTTGTTTATTTTTATGTGGTTCCAGGGATCAAACCTAGTGCCTCATGTGTGCTAGGCAAGCTCTCTAGCACTGAGCTACAACCCCGGCCCAGTTTTAAATCTATTTTTCAGAATGATTTTTATAAAATAAAAATGGTATTTGTTTCTTACATGACTTGTAAACTGTCTGTGAAAGTGGATCATAAAAAAATCTTTTGAGTAAATGTAATATTGCTGAAATGAATGTAGATAATTGTGAGATTTCTTTAAAGGTCAACACTTACTTAAATAAAATAAAAAAAAAATCTCTGTTTTTCTGTTGAAAAGTCAGTCTGCCTTATATTTACACCCAGCACTTTGTTTTTCAGGTATGTGATTTTAAAATTAGACTTCTCATCCATTTCTGTTCATTATTTTCTAGAGTTGTGGCTATATTTTATATTTGCTATCATTTTTCGTATCTTTCCATTTTATACATTATACACCTAATTCAAATGTTGGGTTTTCTTTTTCTTTTCACTTTCCCATTCTAGCTAAAGTTTTTGAGAAAATAGTGTTTTAATAAGTAATGCTTATAGTCCCACACAGATTAAAAAGTCATAGGTTAGGTATTATTTTCTACTAGAGAATTCAGAATTTCATGAACATGTTCTTTTGTAAGAAGAGGTGACATTTTTTTTTAAAGAGAGAGAAAGAATTTTTAAATATTTATTTTTCAGTTTTTGGTGGACACAACATCTTTATTTTATTTTATTTTTATGTGGTGCTGAGGATCGAACCCAGCGCCCCGTGCATACCAGGTGAGCGCATTACCGCTTGAGCCACATCCCCAGCCCCCAAAAGAAGAGGTGACATTTTGATAGAGAGAAAAAACCTTGATCTTCTGTTTCCCTAGTTTGTATCTCCTGAAAAATGCTCTCTCATAAATTATTACATGGTAGAAGTTCTGTGTATTTTATAAATTTGTAAATGGTCCCCTTTCTAATCCATTCTGTAGATGACTATTAAATTAATCTTCCTAAAATACCATGTCTCTTGTTGTTATCCAAGGAGAGTTTCAGTGGTCCTTCATTTCCTGTAATGTATCCATTGAATCTGACGTTCTTAAGAATCCATCCCCTGGAGGGTATGTAAGAACATAGATTACAGGGCTCTGTCCTCAGAGTTTCTTACTCAGTAGGTATGGGTAGACCCCAGAATTTGCATTTTTAACATGTTCCCAGGTAATGTGGATGCCAACAGTGACTTCACTTCAAAGAACATTACTCTAGAAGTTACAGCTCTCTAGCTTAGCATCCATTGTCTTCTCAACATCTGTCTCCATTTGTTTCTCAATCATATCTCCTCTAATGCACAGTGAAGGATTCTGTTCTTTCACTAACTTTGCATATTCTCCAAAACAGGATTTCACCCTGTTTTCTTTGTTGATCTCACTTGCTCAAAATCTATGTTCCCATCAAGCCCTTTCTACATTCTCAACCTTTACTGAGTTTTCCCTTCTCCAAATCCCCATGTCATTTATTCTTTCTGTCTTTGGACATGCTCTTGATAATTTCACAAGCATGTTACCTTCCTACTAATTTCAGACTCGTTAAACACCTTTTCCTATCCCATAAGTTCATGGCCCATAATTTGATAATAGAAAATGACTCATCTTAAATGTAACCAAAATGAAGGAACAACTTAAGTATATAACCAAAATTCTTCACAACCTAGTTAGATTGTGAGGCAATATGCCAGAGAGGAAACACTTCTGAGTTTTCCTATCCACACCTGTGAAATGAGGCTAATAATTCTCTTTTGCAGAATTGTTATAAGCATTAAAATAGAAATGTATGTGACTGTCTGGGCACAATGTCTGGCATGTGGCATTATTCAGTAAATAACATTTATTAGTAACTGGGGATTAGTGGAAGTAATAAGCTTGGACTTTTATTAAGAAAAAGCCTTGGTAAGTAAATTGGATTCAGGAAGTTATTTCCAGGAAAGAAGAGGAAGTTTTGCTGCAGTATCACTGTGTTGACCAATAGCTTATATTTTCCATCGTTGCTTTCCCTTCTTAGCTGCTGTTGCCAAAATCCTTGCTTCCTGTGGCAGGAAAGTAAGCATTATTTGCCTTGTTTCCATTGTTTTGCCACCAAAGTGATGCTCCTCTTTAGGAAAACCTTAGAGAGGGTGTGGAATGGAGCAGTTTCTTACTGATTCATCAGTGTCCAGTTTCCTCTGACTTCCCGGCCCCGTGTCACACTCTGATCTGGGAGCAGGAAAGAAAGCTGGGGTGAAGAGTGAAATCAGGAGAAAAACATTCAGAGCATCAGAAGAAATATTTTGTGAACTGAGAAGAGGAAAGTGTTTCAGCTATGTGTATAAATTTAGCTCAATAATTAGGCATATAGTGCTTTCCATAGTCTTTCTTATAATATTCGTTGATTATTAGAACTGCCACAGCTGTAACTATATTGGCAGCAGACATTCCTAGTGCATTTAAGCAAGAATTGAAGAGTGAAATGGAAAAATTGAATTAATAATTTGTTTTTGGTTTTAATCTGCTTTTTATTAACTTTGTAGTTTATGCCTGGGGGATTAGATTTGGAAACACATCACCAACGAATGTTCTAAAAGTTTACTTCCCTTTATTGGAACTGTGTACTCAAAAAGACATTCTGAGGAACATTTTGCCTGCTTTTCGTGTTAACATCAGAAATGATATTTAAGTTCTTTGTATTCAACCTCAAATAATAGAAAACTTTAAATCCATAACATTGTTAATTTTCAGTTATTTGTTGTTAGAATTCAAGGAAGGACTTACTTAATAAAAACCGAGTGATATAAAAAGGCAAAGATATTCTCTGATGATAGACACAAGGGTATTTTTGTCTCCATTTTTCCTAGCTTTTAAAAACTCCCCTAGATCTATGTTTTTCAATCTTAGAATTTTGAACTTGCTTGCCTTCAGCAGCAGCAAAAATTTTAAAAATTAAAATAAAAGGATCTATATCTCTTTCTTTCCTATGCCCTGTTAAATGTTTCCAAAAAATGATCGAAAGCCATTATAATCTTATAAATTTAGGAAAGCGTTTTATCCCATGGTAAAGTGAACTGAAATACAGTGATTTAAAATGAGATGCCTAAGGGGAGTAGGGAAGGGCTGCACTGTTCATGTCTTCCTTTCTTAATGCTTTTTTAACGTAGTCCCATTAGAATATGTCTGAGAGTCTGGGAATTCTGTGTATTACTTCTGTGGTGGTAGTTCTCCACCCACCTGTGATCTTGAGAATTACACTCTAGTTTTTCCTAAGGCAGACACCCTAGTATTTGGACATTTAGTAGCAATGTCTTTGAGGATTAGGAAGCTTAGCAAACTGTAATTCCAGGCACCTTGTCTGAGAAAACCAGATGAAATTCCTCATTAGGAAAACTACTGCGGGTGTGTGTATTCCTGATAGATGAAAGTTTTGATTTAAATTCTCTACTTTTGGCTGATGTGGCAATAGAGGCTTAGGATTTTAGCCACATTGTCACAGGTAATCAGGTGTTAGTTTTAGCTTTTGTAATCTAGTAGTAGCTTGTACTTTACTGATAATATTATACTTTCCCTAAACTGTTAATCACCTTCTATCCCTTCCTGTTTTATCTTGGAGAGAGAAAATGTTAATGCCACAGCAAAAGAGTAGCAGAAGTGGGATCATACACGTTGCATGTGTCAGATTACGAGTTACCTTAGAAATCATGAATTGATTATGGTTATCAACTGGGACTGAGCAACACTGTCCTTTCCTGGAAACTCCAGGGTGGGTGGGTGGGGGGAATTCCAGACATAAAGACTTGCGCAAAGACAGATGAGTTTCCCTTGACCTGCCCAGTACTTGCTTCATTTTAGAATTGCTGAGGGAGAAAGCTGTCTAACCACATGATTGGTTAGCATATTTGTGGGCCTTTGGATCTCTGTAGAATTGTTCTAAAGCCATCTCAAGAAGTCATGCCTTTGATTGATTTGAAATCTCAGTCTTACCATAATGTTGCTGGTGCTTCCCAACACACTGGAGGATTTTTGCAGTTGGAACTTTAAGGGTGGCAAACCAAACTCACAGTGAGGAGAGGGTTTTTCTCCACCTCTAAGTGAGGCATGTCACAAACCCCAGAGGACAGAGAGCACATTAATTGGCCATTAAAGAGAGCTACTGCTGTGTATAATTCATCGTGGAGTTTTATCATTGTTATATAACAGGACCCCAAGTTAGATATTTTTTAAGCAGAATTTTACCTACATATTTAAAATAGGAATATTATTCCTTGACCTTTAAACCTCAGCAGATATTGATTTGCAGGTATATTTGGTTTATGAGTCTCAACTACTATAACAATGTCTGATACTTTTCTCTTTTTCTCTAGGTTTAAAATAGAGGCAGCTGTTAAGAGCACATGTTTAATAGAAAGTGTAACTTCTCACTGTGTGCTATACTACATACCCTCTTTCTCTAAGTAGAGCTAGTTATTCTTCTTGTGTCCTTAACTGATTTTCTGTGTAATTTGATCTATATATAATTAAAACCACCAATGGACTTGAGTTTTAAAATTTCATCTTTGCATAGACTTTGCCATTTTAATTCTAGCCTGGTAAAAATGATTCAAAAAAGTATAGCATACCTTTTTTTTTTTTTTTTTTTTTTTAGTGTTTATTTCTTATTAGCCACTATTCTATCCACTTGCATATTCTTAGTTAACTCTCAGACAGCCATGCCAGTTTGGTTTTATTTCACAGGAAGTTAAGTCTGAGAAGGGTCGAACAAATTTACCAGGGTTACAGAGCTTCCAAGTGCCTCACTGGAGATCTGAACTTGGGTCTCTCTGGCCCTGCCATCCAACCTCCCCGCCACCCTCTTCCTGAGCACTCACTCCTACTGGGCTCCTCAGTGGCTCCTGGGTGTTGACATCTTGAGGATCTTGCCCACCCTGAGTGAGGACCCAGGAATCCTATGGTAGTTACTACTTTGCCTGAGAAGAAAGTAGAGGGGAACATGGCATTGAGGCCTGGCCCTATTTCCATCCCAGGTTATGCTAAACAACATGCTTTAATTATGAAAGTAAAACCTATATTCACTTTGTTTGGAAAAGCCTCTTTAAGAGTAATATTGTGTAACATTAAGCATTAATATCCATTCATGTGTGCATATATACCTTAATAATATATATGTACATAATAAATGCATGGTTGTATGTATGTATAATTATCTAAATAATGCTTTAAACATCAATGAAAGTAATTGGAGGCTCTGGAAAGTTTCTTAAATCAAAAGGAAGAGAACGATGATAGTCATTGAAAGAAACGACATCTAAACTTGCTTCTTTTTCTCTCCATAGTTTTGGGACAACCATGACTATTAAATTTTATAATATATAATCTTGCAAATATTTAATTTTAAGCAAGAGATTTCATAAAGTATAATCATAATAACATAAATGAAATTTGAATTCTAAGTTCACAGCAAACTATATTACCAAAAAAAAAAAAGATGACTTTGAGTTCAAGTAATATGTTGTTACTGACTTTACGCTCAAGTTTTGTATAGGAGAGTCAACAAAGGCCATGGTCAACTGGTAATTAGAGATGCTCCCAGACAGTGTGGTAACTTTTTTCAAAGTATATACCCATGGGGGAGATACAGAAATCATTCATACCCAGCTGGTCTTTAGAATTTTTTATATTGTTTTCCTTCAAAAATCAGATTAAGGATCATTTCTGAAAATGCTCCTTCTATACATATTGAAAAGTACCACGTATGCAAGGCACTGGAGGGTCAGCAGTCAGCAAAACAGTGAGCCTCTGCTACCATGGAATCCAATGATTAAAGTGCATACAAGCAGACCAAGAAGTATTGCACTAGACCAAATAGATAGGGTGTGCTGTGGGAGCAGGTGGTAGGGACAGTTAAATGAGATATGAGTTAACTCCAAATGTGCCACTCCAACGTATTTGAATGATTCCAGAACCCTCTCTAAATGAAGTATTAGAGCACCCTGGGCGTGAGTGGGAGTTAGCCAGTGATGGGCAAGATGAAGAATGTTTCAGGATAGGCAAGGAGGTATGAGAAGGTGCTGAGTGTAGCCAGGTTGCTGGGCCAGTGTGCTGTAGCTGAGAAAAGAGGGCTAAGTATAGGCTACAGCAGTAAAGAGGAGCAGAGATCTAGCCAGTTGTTTACACTTGATTTTGAATCTATGGGGAGTTATGGAAGATTTTAATCTGGGGAAATTATATCAAATTTGCATTTTCTAATAAGATAGAGTCAGGGACATATGATAGAAGGCTTGATCTAGATGCGAGCCAATGATTGCTGAAATACACAAAGAGGTAGTGGATACCCTGAGACATTTAAAAAACAAAATGTGTAGAATTTTGTGAGCACTTAAAAAGCAAGAGTAAGAGAGGAAATGGAGTCAAAGATGGTGCTTGCGTTCTTGGTTTGAACAAGGGGTTGGCTGGCAGTTGGGATCCCCTGTGAAGGAGGGAATAGAAAGGGTGATTGGTGTGGTTTGGGGTATGTTTCATGAGAGGAGAAAGATGTTCAAGTGGTGAAGGTCTTCCATAAGCAGTTGGGCATATATAGAACTGCAAACAGGTCAAGACAAGAGACCACCAAACCATGGAATGAGGTAAGATTCCTCTGGATAAAGTATCCTGTTAGGAGAGACAAGGACCTAGAAGCCTCAGGAACATGAACATTTAAGGGATGTACAGAGTAAGAGGTGACAGAGGAGGGAAAGTCAGAGATGGAATAAGAAAACTAGCAGAGCATTTTTTAGATATTTAAATATTTTATGGAATGAGTCTCAGCAGTGTCAAATACTACCAAGAGGCAAGATAAGGACTGAGAATTGTCCTTGGGATTTGATACCCAAGCAGGTTTTAGGTAACTCTGACTGAGGCAGATGCAGTGGAGTATTGAGGACCCATATTGCAATGGCATTGAGGAAGTACACAGACAACTCTTTTTAAGAAGGTCATTGTGGATGGGACAGAGAGGTTGTGTGGCAGCTGCAATACAATAAGGGGCAACTGGAAGTCTGAGCAGAGAAACAGAAGGCTTGAGGATGGACACTGCTCAACATAGCTGGGGCTGGCAGCCGGGCGTTGTTATGACTCCCCCCTACACACCAGTTTTATCATTATTTTTTCCTTAGCAGGATTCAGCCACTCCACCATATTTGAAGAAGACAATCAGGTAGATTGTCCTAGCTTTTAGGCTTTTGTAAGTGTTTGGAACAGAGGGAAACCACATGGTACCTAAGTGCATTGTAGAGGATCTGATAGAAGGGATCATTCGTTTCTAAGAATCTAAATCCAGTCAATTTAAGTTAAACAAGAGGGGCAGAGAAATGTATTATAAGGGAAAAAGGAGTATCTCATGGACCTAGGTCAGACTACCACAAGACCTTCCAGGGCCTGGAACTACAAATCTAAAAGGCACTAGAGACTAGACTACTATTCCTTCTTTCTTATCCTGGTATATTTGGTCCTTTGTCTCTAGACACATCTGTTTTATTTTTTCCTCTACAGACAAGCTCTCTATGAATCAATCTGGAATTTACATGGACAATGAGTTTAAGAACAAATAGGATTTCTTATAAGCATCTCAGAGGTTCAATTCCAAATTCCCAGAAGGGAGACTGATCCAGCTTTAGTTAGGTGTCTAATCAGCTATGACCAGAGGGTGGAGTATTGATTTTAGTACAAATGTAGCAATGGCACAGAATCTTCTAAGTGACAGGAAGGAGCGGGCTGCTTACATTCAACGTCTGCTTACTGGAAATCTCTCTGATGTGGGCCTATTTGTCAGAGGCAGATCCTCTGAAGTCCTGCTACATATTCACCACAAAAAGTTCTGCCTTCTTGAAATGATCATTCACCAGTTTTGGTATGTTATGTTGTTTGATTAACTGTAATACAGACATGTCTGAATAATGTCAGTTCATAAACCAAACTAACCTGCCCTGAGGTGGCCATGATGTGATGAAGTCTGAACACTGTAATAGTGATCAGTTAAAACATACACACACATACACACACACACACACACTTTTATTCCAACTTTGCAAAATAATCAGAACTTACCATTCATCTTTTCAAATCCTACCCGTCCATCAAGACTAGATTTACATCTTATCTGTTCCATAAATTCTTGCCTATTCTTATGCCCTGCCAGCAGAAAATCATTCTTTCTTTGTGTTTTTATGACTCTCTTTGTTTAAGCCTCCGTATTCTTTGCCTTCGTACTCTTCAAGGCAGCACATACAAAGGCAATGAGAGCAAAGAACCCAGGGCTTTGTCGCTTATTACCAGTCCAACCCTGTGTACATTCACAATGCTTTTGAGCCTCTGTCTCTCATCTACAAAAGTGATGATAATGCCTATCTTACATGGCTGTTGTTAGTTACATAGCTATTGTTAGGCACCTAGCTGGTGAGTGAATTGATGCAAAACTATTTGCATGTTAGGAAACGTGTGCAGATAATATTTAAGGAAATAATTTAAGGGTTTGGAAGAACAGATTTCTAAGCGCCTGTCTGCCAGGTAGTAATTCATGGAATGACAATGAGTAAATTACCGTTTTTTCTTGTCTCGATCATGCAGTATAAGTGTGTTTTCTATCATTGTTGCAACAAGTTACCACAAACATAGTGTTTGAGACAATACAAATTAATATCTTAAGGTTCCATAGCTTGGAGTGAGAGTGGGTTTTTGGTTTCTCTGCACTCTTATGTAGTAATGGCACAGAACCTACCAAAAGTAAGATGTCTCTTTCTGGGTTCTTATCTGGAGACCATGAAGGAGAATCTGCTTATAGGCTCATTAGGGGTTTTTCTGTTGTTATTGTTGTTTATTTGTTTGTTTTTATGGTGAAAACTCTTAAAAACCTCTCTTGACAGTTTTCAGGGATTTGATACACTGTTCTTAACCATAGTCATCACATTTTACAATTGATCCCTTAATGGTATGGAATGCTTCATGAATTTGTCTATTGTCCTTATCCAGGAACAACAGTGAACCTCCTGTATTATTCCTAGTTTAGTATATGTGGTGCCCAAGTGAGCATGCCCCTCCATTTTCAGACCAACAACATCCCACCAATTCCTTGCTCAACGGAATCTCTGACTTTCCCTTGGGCTGCCTCTTATCCCCAGCTCAAATAATGCTGTTTTTAAGGACTCGGGTGATTAGATCACACCTGCCAGGATAATCCAGACTGATCTATGTTAAAATCAACTTAATTATCTTCAAGTAACTTTATTCCATCTGCCAGTTCTCTTTTGCCATGTAAGATAACATACAGGTCCAAGGATTAGGGCTTGAGCACTCCTTCTGTTTGCCTCTTGTGGGTGTGGCGTGTGCATAGTACGTGAAGCCAGGCACAATCTCTTGTATACCTAGAGCTACTCAACAGCCCTTGAGGATTCCTACTGCCAGTTGCTGTAATTTGTGCCCAACAAACAGACACTGTTACTCATGAAGTATTTTATGCCTCCTGTTACAGGTAGGAGTAACCCAAATGAAAAGAAGCTAGTTTCATAGTAGTTCCTTTGTATTGCCAATTGTTACTATTGCATATGCAGATAAACGGAGAAGGGAAACAAAGAGACTGTCTCCATTTATGAGGAGTATTGATAACTAGAAAAAATATTCTATTGTTTCAGACTTTCACTGAAGCCTTCCTAAGTGGCTTTGGAAAAGTTTATTTTAATCCCATTGTTGTTTCTACTTTACAAACAAGCATTCTGAGCTCAGTAGAGCTATTTAAAGTGCCAGCATTTTAAGACTACTAAAAATCTTGAATGAAAAATAATTCCAATTTGTGTTTATTCTCTCTGCTTCTTAGCAAGTCTAGTGTAGAAATTAGGAGCACGAACTCTGGAGCCAGACTGCCAAGATTTGGTTCTGCTCTCTGCCACTCATGTGTTCAGTGATCTGTGTACCTTTTTCCTCATCTGTAAAATGAGGGAAGAATAGGCCCTACTTTATGTAGTTATTATTGAGGATTAAAATAAATGTGTTTATAAACCTAAAGTGGTTAGAATTGTGATTAACACATAGTGCTCTATGAGTATTAGGGCTATTATTCTAAATGAACACAGTTTGTTTTAACCTTGGGTTTTCAACAAGGGCTGTTTGACCCCCAGATTATATTTGACAATGTCTGCAGATGGTGGTTGTCCCATCTGGAGGGATATGTTGAGGCCAGAGATGCTGCCAAGCATCCTGCAATGCACAGGACTGCGCCTACCTCCGGCAAAGAATCATTCACTATAAACATCAATAAAGTTGAAGTTGAAGTTGAGATACCTGTTTTAAACCAGCAGCTTCTAACAACTTCATTTGCAAAT
The DNA here is from genome assembly GCF_021218885.2 of Marmota monax. Lineage (NCBI taxonomy): Eukaryota > Metazoa > Chordata > Mammalia > Rodentia > Sciuridae > Marmota > Marmota monax. The sequence goes on along the minus strand of NW_026694256.1, from coordinate 1,068,655 downwards.
AAGATATTCATGTATTATGAGTGACTTTGAATAAATAGTGAGGATATTTCTGCCTGAAGTCATGAGACTCCATGATAAAATAAAAAGTAGGAAAAATTTTTTTCAGGTAATTATAAAAAATATTGTTCTATATATCTATTTTTTAAATTTTTATATGCAACACAGATATCACTGGAAAAGTGTGTGTTTCACCCCTGGAATACACATTTAGGGATCAGAAATTCTTTGATCCTGTGTCAAATTGAGTGAAATTTCTAATTTTCTTATTTTCCTAATCTTCCAGTGAGCTTTCTTTTGCAGATCATAAGGTTACTTGGATTTGGGATCTTACCATGTGTGTTAAAATACAGATAGCCAAGGTAACTATAGTTAACGGTAACCTGGATCAGATTTACTTTGTAGTGGGTGATTTGCAAGACCTGAAACATTTGTATATGTATATGTGTGTGTGTGTGTGTGTGTGTGTGTGTATATATATATATATATATATATATATATATATATATATATACACACACACTGTATGCCAGCATCATTTTTATTTCTGAATATTACATAAAGCTTGTGTGTTTACAATCTTCACCCCTCCCACCCCACAGACATACCTAATCATGTAGACTGTTCCTTAGAATGTTCTTCAGCTACTCCTTTCTCTACCACCCTCACCCCTGTCGCCTCCACCACACTTTCCCCCCATCACTTCTCCCTCAACTTTACCAAGAAAGTTGCCTTTCCCACTTTCCAAGACTCTGTTTGTCCATTCTTGTATTCTCAGAATTTGTTCTTTTGATAACTGGTCAGTTAGTTATCAATACCTGCAGTACCACCAAGTACAGAGAGCCAGTTAGACCAACATCCGAGGAACATAGGAGATAATCTGGAACATTCAGATATCTTTTGTTCTGTTATCCACTTGGAGAAGCCAAGAACCACAAGACACAAAACAATAACCTGCAGTTCAATATCATATTGGATTAAGCAGAACACTGGGCATCAGTGAAGCCCTCAAAAATCCACAAAGATTGATGATTACATGATACAGTTGCTGGTAAAATATGTGAGTTTGTGACCATATTATAATGGAAGTACATTGTCTTGTGGTATTTAACAAATTCTTTACTTATATAAAAGTCAACAAGAGGAAGTACTAAATTGCAATGGGGATGATCTCTACTCAGTCTTTTTTTGCATCATGATGTTACTACTTTGAATTTATAGGTGTAAAGGGAAACATCTATGCACTTTATTTAAGACGAAGAAACAAAATTTTTTTTTATTCAAATCATATGCCATATTTTAAAACCAGGGCTAGAAACTGAGAAACACAGTTCACAACAAAATTCTGTTTTATATTGTGATCTTTTATTAAACTTCACAAGTTTGTTTTTGTGACAGACATGGTAGAACTGTGTTAACTACCTCTTCACAAACTGTGTGATTAAGAGGGATAAGGTCTTAATGTAATTAGCATCTTTTCAGGGTTTGGGCAAAGTCCAGCTTCTTCCCTGTGATCTCAGGCTGTTAGAATGGAAAACCTCTTCTGTCAGCAGCAGGCTTGTTATGGACTTGATTGCATATTTGAGCAGCACATCAGAGATCAAGCTACATGCAGTTGAAAACTAGATAAGGCTTCCTTTGGTTTTGAAATGACTGGTACCCAAAATGTTTCACCACTTCATAGTTCATATTTTTGTGCTAAAGGCATTTTGGAAAAATTCTTAATAGCTTTACCAGTGAAATTTGGGGAAATGCTTAAATTTCTTCATCAAGAATTAGTTGACCTGGAGAAGAGGGACCTTGAGCTACTCTTGCAAGCAAGTTTGTCCTGGGAGCAAACATCACAGGACTGTTTCTTGCCTTGTGGGAGTGTATATAATGGCATTTTATAATGATAGCCTGGGCCAGTGGCTAAAGGAACCTAACAACTAAAGATCATAGCAAGAAGAAATTTCCTACTATGAAGAAATGATTGGCTGCCGGTAGTTCTGAGACGAGAAGTGAGATCTGAGTTTGGCTTTAATAGACTACAAGTCAGACATATCACCAGAGTCATAAGATAAAGTGAGCATGTCCTGAAGATTTGAGTCAGGAAGAAGGAGAACAGCAGAAGTGGACCTAGAATTGTTCCACTTAGTAATATTGAAAGATGACCACAGAGACACACAGCTGTATTCCACTGGGTCCCTTGGGGACAGGAATCAAATGTTAGTGGAGGCCTTGTAATACAGGTGCTAAGAAGATGTTTGTGGCAGGGGTTCAGCTTGACTAAAAGGAACAGGTACGGATGGAATTTGGTCTGGTAGTGGGACAGGTTGGTTCCACCCTGTGGCCCAGCTGAATGTCCTCAGGCATTTTCTTTTTGCCTGGCTGGTGAAGCTGTGGTTTGCTGCCTTGTATGAGAGTACTTTCTACAGGAGTGTCCCCTACAGAGGAGGACTGAAGCTCCCGGACACCAAACCATTGCTGAGTGTAAACAATTTTAGGCCAAGTGGTTGATCCATTCAGTTTCAGGATCTCAGTTCCTTGTCAGTTAAATTCACAGGTGAGTAGTTAGTTTGTTTCTGGTAGAGTGACCTTCTGAGTCAGGGCCAAGGAAGCAGGCAGGATAGACAGATTCCTCATGAATTCTGACAGAGCATCCTGGTAGAAGGTAAAACATTTTCCTGGTTCAAAAGAGCATTTTGAACAAGGATATTTTAAACCAAGTTAGAGAGTCCTAAGCCAAGGACAATATTTTATATTCAGTAATAGGAAGGTATTTTTTGTCAATGGTGGAAGGTCATGCTTCTCTGTTTGGAACAACAGTCTTGTTTCCAGAAATGAAGGACATGGAATTCTAATATTGTTCAAACAAATGTAAAGTATAAGACAGTCAGTTTATATGGAAATTGATAGTGGAAGATGAAAAGTATACTGACCTGATTTGAATAAGATGTGGTATAGTTATAATAAAACTTGGGGGCACGGTTATTTTCTTTCACAAACAAGTGTGCATATATACACACACATGCAAAACGAAAAGAAAAAAATTTGAGGAACAGAAATTGTAACTCAGCTATGATATTCTTTAAAAGTAGACAAAAATTAAACACTTCAACTAGTATCAGTTTTACTAACAAGAAACACAATACTTAATAAAAATATCATTAGAATTTTTAACTTTTATTCATTTATTTTTTTAACTAGAGTCCTTTGCAGAAACCTAAAGCTGTTTAGTTGAGTTAACAAAATGTATTGCAACTGTTGAAGTAATTCAGTTTTTCGTAGCACAGTGGATAAATTGTGTTATTGAATCCTTAATTAATATTTAAAGTTTTTATCCAAAAATGATAGCATAATCTTCTTTGATAACAGCATTTACTTAAGTAATTTATTCCATTTTAAACAAATATTTTACTCTTTTCCAACAAGGTCAAGAAAAACTGCTTAAATTGTTTATGATGTTGCTGTTTTCTGAGTGAATCTAGGAATCCTGACTATATACCTCTTTTAAAAACCATTTATGTGCTCCCCCAGCCTCATACATCAATCATTTAAAACTTGATCAGAGAGTTCCTGTGGTAATCCAGGCCACTTATTATCATACTACTTTGAAAACTTGAGTAGTTTCAGCTACCAAATAGTGTTATAAAAAGAAATACTGCAGAGAAAAACTTCTTGTTTTCCCAAATTGCTTCCATATGAAGTCCAATTTTGATCTGGAAAGTTCTAAAATAATAACCAAAGAATAACCACTTAAATGTTAAATTCATTGGTAATTGGTGGTAGATCAGTAAATAACAAAATAACCTCCACTTGAACTTTGAACAAGAACTCGCTGGCTATTCCGTGAAGGACCAGCCACTGAGGTTCTTCTGGGTTTACACTCATGTACAGTAGCAGAGCATCCACCATGACTGCACAACTACATGTGCCACACGTTGGTTTAAGGCAGAAGGAAGAGGGAAAGAGGCTACCCATAGACTTTGGTAAATGTCCCATTGGCTGGAACCTTGCCAGATGGCCACCTCTGGCTGTGGAGAGATTGGGAAAGCACACATTTATCTGCCTCTTACAGTTCCTGTTCCAGGGACGAAAAAGGAAAAGGAAGCGTAGGTGTGGGGTGAGTCAACCTATAGTATCCTCAATAAGTAGAATATGCATCTGTATTTTTCCATTTTTATTTTTGTTTTATAGCTTCATGTGGTTTATTTATAAAAATAAATTCATTTGACCTCTCCTGATGAACCTGCAAGATTTTTCTTTTTCCTCCTCCTCCTCCTCCCCCTTCTTTTTATGGAGATCTTTGCCTTGCTTTAAGCTGAACAAAATTGGAAGTCATCGCACTCAACAGTAATACTAAATAATGCAGTCTATTTTAACAGGTCACTGAATCTGGCATATATTTAATGCTGGGCATTTGCCATCCAGTAACAGTCAAATGAATGATGATTTTGAAAAAACAGTCAAGCTTTATCAGATCATAATGCTCAGGCAGAATATTTAGAGCAGTGCACTTTCAGGCCCAAGAGATCTTTGCCATCACTTACAGAACATCTCAGATGATCTGTGAGCCACAGAAAGAACAGTTTATAGGGTGGTAATGATACAAGGAAATTAGATGTCAGTGCTTGCCTTTAAAATGGTACTGTATCACATATGGTCCAAAATAATTGTTTGTCATTTTCAGTAATAATCTTAGTAATATAGAAGTCTAAATGAAATTATAGTAGAGACAACTTTAAAAAATAATCAATATATCTGTACTTATTTTTTTGCATCTGTTTGACAAGAAATTTGATGTTGCCATTTTAGGGACAAATTTTAAAGTACTATTGATGTTTAAACTAGAATATTGAGCAATATGTCTTTTGTCAATAACCACAAAATGAAATTATTAGTGTGTTCTGTTGGTGATAAAATGTCATCTACAACATCAAGAATAAAGATTATGAGATAACTGTGTGAGACATCCAAGTAAAGATAGATATCTTTCAAAGGGAAAAATTTTTAGCTGTTAAAACTTTCTTAAAGCAATATATTCCAACATGTCTGGTAACTTTTCCCAGACGGCACCAGAACAAGAGTTGTTCTCATTGTCAGTCCCTTAATCTTCCAATAGATTTTATGTTTCCTCTTGAATCTGCAAGTTCTTCAAAAGAAGGATGATTGGAAGCTGGTTTTGCATATCATGTTTCTGGAAGTCTCATCCTAAAAAATTTCTGGAAGTCTCACTCTAAAATAATTTCCCAGAATTATTAGATAACAGAAAAAGATGTGTACCAGATTCATATTGGAGCTCAGGCCCCAGCCCAGGACTACCTCCACTGCCCCCTGAGGGAGCCCAGGCCCAGGTTACGCCCAGCACCACCCCATGGGCCCACCTGGGAGTGCAGGACTAGCCCACCTCCATTTTGGGGACACTACATCCATCACCATAGGCCTCCCCATGCAGTAGCCTCCAACTTGTGACAACAGACTGCTATATCTTAGAATAGGCAGCCCAAAGCCATTGTAAGGCCCACTCTTTCAGCCTGATTTCTGAAAGTGATTGCATCCATCTTGGGGCACCTCCACTGCTATCTCAAGTTACCTCTGCTATTGCTGCCACCACCTTTAGTTGCAGTAGCATCCATCGCAGGACACCAGCAGGGTCTGAAAGCCGGACACAAAGGTGAGGTACAGATAATCTGCACAGTCACTATAAGATTATAGGGTAGAAACTGTACTACCTCAGATCCACACTGCAAGAAAGTATGGATAACATGAATAAAACAAGGGAAGAAAGTACCCCAAACAAACCAAGATACTACAATAATAGAGTCTGTGGATGGCACAGTTGATGAAATGTCAGAGAAAGAGTACAGAATATACATAATTAAAATGATCTGTGAATTAAAGAAAATCCTAAGTGAGCAAACACAGGCAACCATTGATCACACCAACAAAGAGATAAGGGAGAAAATATAGATAGCAAAAGATTACTTCCAGAAAGAGACAGAGATTATGAAAAAAAAAAAGCAATCAAAAATCCTTGAAATGAAGGAAACAATAAACCAAATAAAAAACTCAATTGAAAACATCACCAACAGGCTACATCACTTGGAAAACAGAATGTCAGACAATGAAGACAAAGTGTACAATGATGAAAATAAAGTTGACTACACAGTGAAGATGATAAGAAACCATGAGCAGAGCATCCAAGAATAATCTCTTTAATAAAATAATATCAGAAAAATTACCAAACATGAAGAATCAATTGGAAAATCAAATACAAGAGGCTTATAGGACACCAAATGTACAAAATGATAACAGATCTACACCAAGGCACATTATAATGAAAATGCCTTAGCATACAGAATAAGAATAGGATCTCAAAGGCCACAAGAGAGAAGAATCGGATCACATAGAGTGGGAGACCAATTCATGTCTCAGCAGAATTTTCAACTCAGACCCTCAAAGGAGATCATGGAACAACATATACCAGGCTCTGAAAGAAAATGGATGCCAACCAAGAATCATATCCAGCAAAATTAGGCTTCAGATTTGATTACAAAATAAAAACCTTTCATGATAAGCAAAAGTTAAAAGAATTTACAGCAAGAAACCCAGCACTCCAGAGCATCCTCAGCAAAATATTCCACAAGGAGGAAATGAAAAATAATAGTGAAAATCAGCAAAGGTAGGAGTTGCACTAAAGGAAATGCCAATCAAAGGAGAAACCAAGTCAAATTAAAAACCAAAAATAAACCAAAATGTTCAGGAATACAAATCATGTTTCAATAATAACCCTGTATGTGAATGGCCTAAACGTATCCATTAAAAGACATAGGCTAACAGATTGGATTTTAAAGAAAGACCCAACAATATGTTGCCTTTAAGAGATTCATCTCACAGGAAAAGACATCCACAGACTGAAGGTGAAAGGGTGGGAAAAAAATGTACCACTCACATGGACCACATAAACAAACATGAGTTTCCATCCTCATATCAAATAAAGTGGACTTCAAACCAAAGCTAGTGAAAAGGGATAAAGAAGGACATTTCATACTGATTAAGGGATTCATACATCAACAAACCATAACAATTATAAATATCTATTGCCCCCAAAATGGGGCATGTATGTATGTCAAACAAAAGCTTCTCAAATACAAGAACAAATTAGAACACAACACAATAATAGTGGGTGACTTTAATACACCTCTCTCACCACTGGATAGATCCTCCAAACAAAAACCAAACAAGAAATTATAAAATTCAATAATGCAATCAATAAATTGGACTTAACAGACATACATAGACTATTCTATCCACAACAAGCAAATATACTTTCTTCTTAGCAGCACATGGATCGTTCTCCCAAATAGACCATATGCAATGCCACAAAGCAAGTCTTAGCAAATACAAAAGAGAGAGAGAGAGAGAGAGAGAGAGAGAGAGAGAGAGAGAGAGATTACCCAGCATTCTAACTGACCATAATGGAATGAAATTGGAAATCAATTATAAAATTTAAAAGAGAAGCTACTCCAACACCTGGAGAACTAAACAATATGCTATTGAATGACTCATGGATAACAGAAGACACCAGGGAGGATATAAAAATATTCTTAGTTGGGCTGGGGATGTGGCTCAATTGGTAGCGTGCTCGCCTGGCATGCGCGGGGCGCTGGGTTCGATCCTCAGCACCTCATAAAAATAAAATAAAGGTATTGTGTCCACCAAAAACTAAAAAATAAATATTAAAAAAATCATTCTCTCTCTCTCTTTAAAAAAAATTAAAAAAATTAAAAATAAATAAATAAAAATATTCTTAGAGTAAATGAGAACTCTGATCAACTTATCAAAATCTCTGACACTATGAACTCAGTGCTAAGAGGAAAGTTTATTATATTGAGCTTGTTTATTAGACAAAGAAAAAGTCAACAAATAAATGACCTGACAATACATCTCAAAGCCATAGAAAAAGAGCAACAAACCAACCCCAAAAGTAGTAGAAAACAAGAAATAATTAAAATCAGGGCAGAAACTAATGAAATTGAAACTAAAGAAACAATTCAAAAAATTGATAAAACAAAAAGCTGGTTCTTTGAAAAAAATAAATAAAATTGACAAACCCTTAGCCACTGTAACAAAAAGAAGGGGAGAGAAAACTCAAATTACTAAAATTTGTGATGAAAAAGGAAATATCACAACAGACACTATTGAAATACAGAAGACAATTAGAAACTATTTTGAAAATTTACACTCCAGTAAAATAGAAAACCTTGAAGATACCAACAAATTTCTAGAGGCATATGATCAACCAAAACTGAGTCAAGAGGACATACACAATTTAAACTGATCAATATCAAGCAAGGAAATAGAAGATGCCATCAAAAGTCTACCAACTACAAAAAGTCCAGGACAAGATGGGTTCACAGCTGAGTTCTATAAGACCTACAAAGAAGAATTAATACCAGTACTCCTCAAATTACTCCATGAGATAGAAAAGGAAGGAACCCTTCCAAACTCATTCTATGAAGCTAATATCATCCTGATACCAAGACAAGGCAGAGACACATCAAGGAAAGAAAATTTCAGACCAACATCCCTGATGAACATTGATGCAACAATTCTCAATAAAATTCTGGCAAATCGCATACAAAAACATATTTAAAAAATAGTGACCTGTGATCAAGTGGGGTTCATTCCAGGGATGCAAGGTTGGTTCAACATACAGAAATCAATAAATATAATTAATCACATCAATACACTTAAAGATAAGAGTCATATGATTATATCACTTGATGCAGAGAAAGCATTTGACAAAATACAGTGCCCTTTCAGGTTCAAAACACTAGAAAAACTAGGAATAGTAGGAACATACCTCAACATTGTAAAAGCTATCTATTTTAAACCCAAGGCCAACATCTTTATAACTGGAGAAAACTTGGAAGCATTCCCTCTAAAAACAGGAACAAGACAGGGATGCCCTCTTTCACCACTTCTATTCAACATAGTCCTTGATACTCTAGCCAGAGCAATTTGACAGAAGAAAGACATTAAAGAGATATGAATAGGAAGAGAAGAACTCAAGCTATTGTTATTTGCTGAGGACATGATTCTATACTTAGAAGATCAAAAACAACTCTACCATAAAACTTCTAGAATTGATCAATGAATTCAGCAAAGTAGCAGGATATAAAATTAATACCCATAACTCAAATGCATTTTTATACATCAGTGGTGAATCCTCTGAAAGAGAAATTAGGAAAACTACCCCATTCACAATAGCCTCAAAAAAATTAAATAAAATACTTGGGAATCAACTTAACAAAAGAGGTAAAAGACCTCTACAATGAAAACTACAGAACACTAAAGAAAGAAATTGAAGAAGACCTTAAAAGATGAAAGATCTCCCATGCTCATGGATAGGCAAAATTAATATCGTCAAAATAGCCATACTACCCAAAGTACTATACAGATTCAGTGTGATTCCAATTAAAATACTATTGTCATTTCTTATAGAAAAAGCAGTTATGGAATTAATTTGGAAAAATAAGAGACCCAGAATAGCCAAAGCAATCCTTAGCAAGAAAATTGAAGAAGGTGGCATCACAATACCAGACCTAAACTGCACTACAAAGCTATAGTAACAAAAATGGCATGGTGTTGGCATCAAAATAGATAGGTAGGTAGACCAATGGTACAGAATAGAAGATTCAGAGACAAACCCACATAAATACACTTATCTCATACTAGACAAAGGCGACAGAAACATACATTGGAGAAAAGATAGTCTCTTCAACAAATGCAGCAAAATGAAAATAAACTCCTACCTCTTACCATGCACAAAACTCAACTCCAAGTGGATCAAGGACCTAGGAATTAGACCAGAGATGCTGCACCTAATAGAGGAAAAAGTAGGCCCAAATCTTCATCACATCTGATTAGGCCCTGACTTCCTTTACAAGACTCCTAAAGCACAAGAAATAAAATCAAGAATTAATAAATGGGATTGACTCAAACTTCTTTTTAGCAAAAGTATTCTAAGTATAGAATCATGTCCAAAGCACAAAACAAAAAAAGCTTCTTTTTAGCAAAAGAAACAATGAGGTGAAGAGATAGCCTACATTTTGGGAGCAAATTTTTGCCACACACACATCAGATAGAGCACTGATCTCCAGGATGTATAAAGAACTCAAAAAACTTAACACCTAAAACACAAATAACCCAATCAATAAATGAGCTAAGGAGCTGAACAGACACTTCTCAGAAGAAGATATACATTCGATCAACAAATATATGAAAAAATGTTCAACATCTCTAGTAATTAGAGAAATGCAAATCAAAACTACTCTTAAGATTTCATCTCATACCAGTCAGGATGACAGTTACCAAGAATACAGAAAACAATAAATGTTGGGAAGGATGTGGGGGAAAAGGCACACTCATACATTGCTGGTGGGACTGCAAAGTGGTGAAACCAGTATGAAAAGCAGTATGGAGATTCCTTAGAAAACTTGGAATGGAACTACCATTTGACCCAGCTATCCTACTCCTCAGTCTATACCCAAAGGACTTAAAATCAACGTACTATGGTAACACAGCTACATCAATGTTTATAGCAGCTCTTTTCACAATAGCTAAACTGTGGAAGCAATTTAGATGCCCTTTAATAGATGAGTGGATAAAGAAACTGTGGTATATATACACAATGGAAGTATTACTCCACATTAAAAGAGAATAAAATTATGGCATTTACAGGCAAATGGATGGAGTTGAAGAACATCATGCCAATTAAAGTAAGCCAATCCCCAAAAAACAAAGGCTGAATGTCCTCTCTGATAAGTGGATGCTGATCCATAATGGGGAGGGGGGAAGAATGGGAAAAAGGGAGGAACTTTGATGGGGCAAAGGGAAAGGGGCATGGGGGTAGGAAAGATGGTGGAATGAGATAGACATTATTGCCCTAGGTACATGTATGACTGCACATGTGGTAAAGTGCTACATTGTGTACAACCATAGAAACGTAAAGTTGTGCTGCAGTTGTGTACAATGAGTCAAAATGCATTGTGCTGTCATATATACTTAATTAAAATAAATTTTTAAAAAGATGTATACTAACAACAAACACATGAATGACACTTTATTTGGACGTTTATTTGAAAGGAAAGTTTCCTGAAGATTGCACAGGTTACTTATTTGTCTTAGAACAATATACAGGACAGTGTATCACAGGCTTCAAAGTAGCCTGAATTCAGAGCTAACATCCAATGCTTGGTAGACCATGTTAGGAAGATTATTTAATATCTTGATTTCTTCACCTGTGCACTGGGACTTACAGTGGAGTTACTGTATTCCCTGCAGGGTTGTTGTGAAGGACTGAGAGACTATATACATGATTTATATACTTCCTGACATATGAGTGTTCAATTAATGCCAGCTATGTCCATTACAAGGGTGATAAGAAAATACTTTTGGGGGACATAACCATTGTGGATTTTAAGTGTTTTGGAATCATTAGTTGATATTCAGAATTATATTTAGGAATCATATTTCTGGTAGTAGTATATAAATTTTACATTTCACAAATAATGTAAATGCTTACTTTTATGCACTTTTATTGTTATTATGCCCTGATAGCAATTTCTAAAACTACTATCTGTAGTATATAAAAAAATTACTTTCAGCCTTTTATAAGATCATCATGGATCCTGACAACAAGGGTATTCCACTTGTTTATTAATAATAGGCGACTTCAAGTGTAATTGTTTAAGAAATATTTTCTATAATATGCAACATTTTATAATCAACCCATTTTAATTTACAAATTATAATTCACAATGCTGTAGCTAAGAAAATAGTGATTTATGGTTTTAATTTGATCTACTTAAGAAAACACACAAAAGGAAAAGAAAACATATACATTCCGAAACTCTCCTTTCAATAACCAAATGACAAGGCTTGACTCTGTAGGGATAGTATGCTTTATAAAGGAAAGGGAAGGTAAGGGAAGGGAAGGATTTATTTAGTTAACTTCCCCAATTTTTGCTCATTTTTTATAATATTCAAACCAATTCTTTTTCATTAATCACTAATTATGTTTTCATAATTAGTAACTTTACTATTAATAACTGGTATTAGTACTGTTAATGACTTTTTAATATTGTAAAGCTTAAGAGGGGAATCTAAAAGAGCACAAAGTTGATCTTTATCAACTTGAAAAATTCATAAACAAATCCCTCAAAGAGAGCGTATTTCATTTCAGAAAGTCTTTGTATCATTACTGCAGAAAGATAAATATAGTAAAAATTATAGACATTATAGAATGGCATGCATGAGTTCAAAAATGTTTCAATTTGCATTTAACATTTTTTTTTTCAATATTGAGGATTGAACCTAGGGGCACTTTACCCCTGAACTACACCTCCATCCCTTTTTATTTTGATTTTGAGAAAGGGTCTCACTATGTTATGGAGGCTAGCTGCAAACTTGCAATCCTCCTGCCTCAGCCTTCTGAGTAGCTAGGATTACAGGCATGCACCACCAATGCCCAGCTTAGACTTGCATTTTTATTATAAATATTTTTGAGGTGAAATAATATGTGAGAACAGTATTTGCTTTCCACGAAATGAGTTTTTAGATCTCCTTAGAATCTAAATGGAGCATTGTGATCTCAGCAGAGCATACTGTCTCTAAAAATTACTACAGGCTGCTTAAAAAGGTCTGCAGTTGTCTGTGCTTCCCTCATTGGGGAAATCTTCACAGGTCTTGGCTCAAGACCAGAGGTCTTAGCTGGGTTAATCTAATATATACAGTTTTAGCATTAATTAAAAACCATCTGGATAAACAGACCCAAAAATCCTGAGGTGAACCTTTAAACTTAAGTGACAACTTTTACATAAAGAGACCAAAGACATTAACCACAAGATTTTTTTTTTGATGGAAAATATTGCAAGAAAGCTATTTTATATAACCAAAATATTCTCAACAATAGTGTTTCTTTCCAAAAAAGGAATGTCCTGGGTAGTCACATATGAACAAGGGCTTTCTAACCTCTAACCTTTGAGATGCTAAATTCCTATCAGTATTTTAGGTAAATGATTTTACAAGTTACTCAACTATTTCTTATTTTGCCTTTTTCCCAGTGTTTTTTTTTTGTTGTTGTTGTTGTTTGTTTGTTTGTTTGTTTTTGTTATTTTCCCAAAATACCCTTCCACTTGGTAACAGCACAAAAGTTTTGTAAAATAATGTCAAAATCTGTCACAAAGTGAGAAAACCATCAAATGCTCAGGATATAATTTTTGAGCTAAAATTAGAAACACTGCCCATTTCTTGCAAGAGTGAGATACTTCTTAGAAACAGGAAGATCTGCCCTCTACAAGTATACAAGTAGTGGTTACTAGAAGTTCTTTCTTTCTTTCTTTCTTTCTTTTTTTTAAACTGGCTTTATCAGAAATTAGAGTCGCTAATAAACTTGCTGCTGAAAACCAGTCTTTCCTTTCACTGGGGAATTAATACCCAGTGGCCCATTGAGATTTATGCAATTTCATTAAATAATTACTACTTCTTTATACATCTCCTGCTGTCTTTAAAGGCATAACAAAATTGGCCATGGGAGAATTCAGGACGTCTAAATCTAAAGAATATTCGCACACATGTATATACACTCTTGATGAAGAGGTAACCTTGAGGAATGTAGTCAATTGCACACATGGCAAGATTATCCTATTTCTAAGTAGTGTCTGGTTCTCTTAAGAAATAAGACAGTGTTTCTAGTGTTAGCTCAAAAAATTAAGAAGTAGAGTTGCAGAGGATGGGGAAAGAAAAACTGACTTGCATTGGCCCTGATGATAAACCACAAAAAATATCTCAGCTAAAGGGAACTGGTGTTGCAATCAATAGCCTGGCATGAAGAAGAGGATTCAGAGTTTCTCACAAATCTAGTGACAGGCCAGGTCAGACTAGAGTGGAGCCTTCCTATGGATCCAAGTGGTACACAGGGCCTGGAGGAGAGGTTGTAGGTACAGGGCTAGAACTGAGAGCTGAGATGGAGGGAATTGGAAGGCTTAGAGGATTAAGGATGTTAGGCAGGCAAGGAAGGACCCTGCTGTAAGCTTCATTCTATGTGTCACAGATCCCAAGTGTGATAAGGTGTGTGTAATTGCGACCAGGACTGAGCAGCTGTTCCTTTGACTGCAGAGAGAGCTGCCCTCTGTGTGTGAGAGAATTGGAATGCTCAGAGGCCATTGCTGTCTTAAGATTTGAAAGCAGCCAAAATATTAGAGCTCTTTTCAGTGGTTCAGTGGAAGAATTAAGAGTGAGGTTCACATTCTTGCTTCTCTGTGATCTGGCAGGGGGCTTAGCTTCCTCATCAGTTTAATTGGGGATTAGGATACCCCACAGGGATGTTGCAAGGATTAAGTGTGGTAAATTGTATCAAGTTCCCCTCACAGTGCAACATAGTAGATATTTGACAAAGTTCATTCACTTCCTCTTTATCCCCTCCAACTCGAAAACCTACAGTGATGACAGCTCTTAAGGTTTTCTTTGTGGAACAGAGTATTTAAAATTCTAAATGCTTCCTAAAAGGTTGAACTACTACTCAAACAGGGAGAAGAAAATTGCTAAGAAGTTTATGCATAATGCTTTATACCTCTCAGATCTCAAGGGCTCTCAAGGACTTTGCAAATTTGTGGTAAAAAGACATTATCTATGGTGGGGCCAGAGTAGTTCAGGAAGCTGGAACTGCAGAGCAGCCTATGCTGGAAGTGGACTGGAATTATCGAGCAGTCTTAAGAGCAGAGCCATTAGCTCTAGATCTGTGCCTATAAGCAGAGGCTTGCAGTGTAGACTACTGGGCTGTGGGCTGTCTGGCTCACACATATTTTTTTCCCCTTAGCCAGGATAGTATTTTTAAAAAATGATTTGAATCAGAGCCTTCACTCTTGTTTTGCTGCATTCCCCATCATTTCCAGTTGCTCTAGACCTGGCCATTCTACTTTTGTCTGGCCCTTCAGTTTGTGTCCCTTTTTTGAGTCCAGTATACAGCAGGGCTCAAGCCAGAGAGCTGGCAGTGGAGACCAATCCAGGGATTCAGTGTGTCCTATTCTTCTAATTCCAGGTAAACGAATTCTGGTTTGTTGTTGTTGTTGTTGTTTGTTTGTTTTTAAAGTATAGGTATGTCTCATGATTCTACTTTTCAAATCTGGCAACTACATTCTGTCCTCATTTTTAATTCTTGTCCTGGCATCAATAGGTACTCAGTAAGTTGAATTGTTATTGTAACACTAGGAAAGAGAATCTTAGAAATAGAGCACGTTAGTAGCCCTAGGGAAAGGGAGAGATGACTAATATATTTCAGCATTTTAAAAAGAAATTGAGCTAAATGTATGAATGCATATTTTAGTTTGATGTGGGGTGAAATGGGCAACTCTCCTGGCAAGAAGGGTTTTTCTCCATATGCCCCAAGGATGACAGCCAGAAGGTAACTGGATGTGGGGCCTCACTCAGTGAAGATCACTCCCTACACAGTCTTAGGTAGCATTTTGATACCTGTTCAGTGAGAGTGCTCTAAACACTTTTAGACATAATTGTGACAGACTCCATGGCCTGCAGTCTCTGTGAATGCGGAGTCATGCCAGGCTCTGCATTCTGTCACCTCTGGGTGACATTGGCCTCTTTTCTTTTCTATCCCGTTAATTCATCTCTCCTTGAATTGCCCTGCCCACTCTGAGTTTACTAAATGCCTGTTTTCTTTCTCTTATCTCTGCTCAACTTCTGAAGCCTTGGAGGGTTCTGAGGAGGGGGTGCTGTGGATAAAGGTCAGACACACTCCTTGATCATCTTCTACTAGGCTGGTGCATTACCACATTTGATTTCCTGGCCAAGCTGTCAGGGAGATAATATTCTTTTTTTTAAAGAGCCTTATTTAAAAAAAAATAGTTTTAGGTTTATAGCAAAATGAAGCAGAAAGTCTAGAAGGTTCCCACATAGCCCTCCTGTCTCCACATAGACACAATCTCTCCCAATGGCAATGTTTCACACCACCATGGTGCATTTGTTACAATTGATGATCTGTTTTAAGGATGAGAAAACTAAGGGTTTGGGGGTCTCAGATCCTTAGGCTGCAGGGCTTGGGCTTACCTACTATCGCCTGCCCTGCCATGTGCCTTTGGTAGGGTCTCAACATCAGATCTCTTGCTACCCAGAGCTCCTTCTGGCCCTCTAAAACCTTCATTGCTCCAGGGAGATGTTGATGGTGGGATAACATTAACCAAGCAAAGGAAATTGCTGTCTCTTGTTCACCTACCTGGAAATTTCTTTCTAGTGGATAAGGGAGGGCTGGGAGCATCCGAGAATTAACTCTATCAAGTTACTTTATATCTTGTTGCCATCTTCCTTGTCCAGTTCCACCAAAGATTGAAAGAGAGGAGGCTAATACCATGGCTTTAAAGATTTTGTGCTAACATTAAATCTGAAAGTTCTAGATGTTGCTTTTTTATGATAGTCAAGTAGTTCCTGGCAAAGTTTGGTGGAAACTATTGTCATGCTTCTAAAGTCAGTGTTTTTCAAAACATCAGCCCTAAGTATAGTTTAAAAAGTAATGGCATAGCACTGTCAGCTTTAAAAACCAGTGAGTTGAATCCATCTCCCACTCTGGACTGCACCTGAGTTGGACCCAGACCTTGTGTTCCCCAGAACAGCAGGGATGTGAGCATCACTGTACTACAGAATTCCTTTTTTTTTTTTTTTTTAGTTGTAGATGGACAGAATGCCTTTATTTGTTTATTTTTATGTGGTGCTGAGGATCAATCCCAGTGCCTCACGCATGCTAGGCAAGTGCTCTGCCACTGAGCTACAGCCTCAGCCCCAGAACTCCCTTCTTTTAGTGCCACATAGCAATCTCTTTTTATAAATGAGAAGAGGATTGTCTCTGTCTTTGGTCTCCATGTTGCTTATTTCCTCCCCGTAGGCTAGACTCATTAACCCCAAAACCTCCTGGCAGAACTCAAAGTTTTACACATGCAATTATTTTTTAAAATAATTCAAGCATATTTTTAGCCATTTTTGACCCTGCCTTCTTTATATATTCTGTGAAATATTTTCCAACATCTGTTGGCTGTTGATAAAATAGAGTGTTGTGGTTTCTAGACCTCAAGCTGCTGTTGCTCTTGAGAGTTCTCTGACCCAAAGACTCCTCAACACGCTGCTGAGCAACACCACCTAGTTGTAAGCCCTCTGTCCCACCCCATCTCCACAAGGAATCCTTTTGCCCTCCTCTTCCTCTGGGTGGTTACCCCTTGCCCTGGGCCTCTAGGCAATCTCATGCTGTGAGAGACCCTCTCTCATGCAACCCTGTCTAAGCACCACCCCATAAGGCTTCTTGTGCATTTTTGCCTCTTGTGGTCATATCTTTTTCCTAGATCAGCTCCCAGATCCCTGAAACACATCCCCAGTGCAAGCTTACCTGGCACAATTAAGATTTCATGAAAGTCAGCCGATGAACCTTTAAAACTAAAGATCAACTCACATTACCTTACACCTGAAAAGGACCCTTTCTACTCTTTATCCATTCTTCTACCTTTTGCATACAAAATAGTCATGTATACTTTTAAATGTATACATTTATAAAGAGTTTGTGCACAATAAACTTGTATATATTTGTTCCTCCTATTTACATATGTTACTAAGAAAAATTATGAAACTCTTTGAGATTGCAAAGATCAAAGCCATGTTTAAGTTTTTAGTAAGAATATGAAAATACCTAAAATGTATTGAACACTTACTGTGTGTGTCAGACCATGTGTTAAATTCTTTATACAAGTTATTTTATCATCACCACAACCAACGAGGCTGTATTTTTGTTTATTCACATTTGATGGGTGTAGAAACTGGACTCAGAGAGATTAATTGCTTCACTGAGTGTCACACTGATATTGACAGAGCTGGGATACCAGCCCGGTTTGTCTGATACCTATGCCTGTAACCTCCCGTTGTACATTGCTTTCATGAGGAAGTTTTCTGTCAGGACACTCAGGAAGTAAATAAACAGTTTCAGTAGACAATGAGCCATGCATGATGGAGGAGAGGAAGATAATTAATTTATCAACATTCAGGAATTAACAGCACTGCTTATAGTTCTATAGATCCTCTGAAGACTAAATGTAATTCCAGTGGTACTCCATGCACATGACTGAGCACTTCACGTCTACTCTCTCTGCCTCCTCATTTCTTACCTTCTGTTTCCCTCGTGGCTTAACCTGCCTTTTGACTTTCAACCTGTGGCTTTTCCTCTTGGGCATCTCTGCTTCTGTGCTTCTACATCATTTTATGGCTACATGTTTTCTCAGAATGTTTGTTTACCAAGTTGCACTCCCGTGGGTGGAAGAGATGGTTGGGTCAGTCCAGCTTCATCCATCAGTGAGAACTCTGCACCAGGACACTTCACCTTAGAGGCTGGTGGCCAGCCATCTGTTGTCTGTCTTTGAATTGAGCAACAGGATCATTTGGCTGGGGACAGAATCACATTGGACAAATTATGGAAATTTTGTATAAGATCCCATTCGAAGGGGGCTGTAAGTGGGACTTGAGTGTCTAGGCTTCATAAAGTGGCTGCTCTGAAAGCCCCAAATCTTTGCCCGACCTGTTTTGTAAAAATGGTGAGATTTTCACAAAGATTTTTAAAGTATCTCTTATGAAAAATTTTAGATCATATGATTAAAACTTCAAAAAATAGAAAGATTTGCTAAGGATAGTTCCTAGCAACAAAACACAAGTTATGAAATCTACACATAGTAGAGGAAATTCAAACATATTTTCTTTCTATGTCCTTGGTTAGGTCAGAATATACTATTTAAAATAAATGGTTAAGTACAACAGTGAAATTGCGCATAATACTTAATTGGTTTTCTTATTGTTTTCCTGTGTTGATAAACTTTTATTGACTACATAAGAAGGAAGACTCTTAAGCTTTCATACATTATCCATTGGATTAAATATGAGACAGAGTCTTGTATATTTCCCTTCTAGTCCTTTAGCATCTTATTATTCATGGAATAGTGGACACTCAATAAATGATATTTCCTAATTACTCAGCCTTGATATCAATTGAAAAGAAAGTACAAAGTGTTTTAAATACTATGTTTTATGTATATTATGCCTTATTTCCAGCTTCTCTGGGCCAAACAATAAATTGTTATGGAATTTTTGGGTCATTCTCTCTTGTTTGTTTACAGGTACACAGTGTTTTAGTTATACTTTTCACCAGTGCAAATATAATCATAAAAATATCTTTGGTTTGCTTTCAGTTTGTTTTTTTCTGAGGGTTTCAGTGTTGCTGGAGTCTCAGCCAGCCTCTAGCATAGGCCTGTTTTAATCCTCCTTCTTCAGATATCAGGTTGTAGAACCCTAATTAAGCTGAGGAAAGGCTACAAAACAAAACAAGGAGCTTGTAAAGAGCAGGGATCAAGCTTATTCATGGACTTATTTGATAACAGTGGAATTTTAGAAGTGACCTTCTTGCCTGTCAGCTCATGGTTAACACTGGAGAGATTAAATGCCTTCATCGCCCAGCTCCTTAATAGTGTGAAATTAAAAGCTAGTAACATTTTGGTGTTTTCAGATATTTATATAATCCATAAATCTGAGTTAACTAGTTGAATTTATGTATGACTTGTGACTTCAACCTTACAATTATTCTGCGCACACACACACATACACGATGTCTTACAGTTAACTTTAACAGGTCAAATCACTTCCAGAGCTCACCAACCACAGGAACCAGTCAACTAAGAATGTTTCTCTTCGTTTTATAGATTATTAGAGAAATCACTGCTGATGTTCCATTCAGGGCATTTTGACCACACCACTCACTTTCTTTTCTAACTTTAATTTTAAAATCTCATGGGATAAAGAACCCATTTTGAGAAGTGTGTCACAGCAACTTTTGAAATGTAGGAAGCTAAGCAATTAGTGTCAGATTTTCACTTGGGAGTAAAAAAAAATAAAGATGAGAAAAGTTAATATATACTACAGTGGTAATTTACTAGCAGTACATCATATAAATGGTAATTTTTGACAAAGCAATGGTTCTCTATGGAAAAGCTTTATGCCATCTTTAAGTCATTAATACTATACGGCCTGGTTTTCATTCATATTTAAAGCTGAACCAATCATAATTTTTTCCTTTTTTATGTCAAGTGTATTCCAAAAGGTTTTGAATTTTTAAAGAATTTTGGAATTTATGGGAATGAATAGCTTACCAAATGTAGTATATTTAATGGTATAACCAAATAAAACTCAGGTGAAAACTCAAGGTGATTTTGTAGATTTCATATACCTAGTCTTTCAGAAGCTCATTGGTTTCTACTTTTTTGTAATGTAACTATAATTGGTTTTAATATAGATTTAAAGTTCAATCAACATATGACTACCAACCATCTATCAAAGCAGCATGCTGGGTGCAAAAACACAGGCCGTATTCATGGAATCCTTACTTGTACCTGTGAGGACTTATAACCCAATTTTTTAAATAAGGAAAGAGAGTTTCACAAAAATAATGACTCATCCATTGGTATGTGACTAATCTGTGACATTGTAGAGATTATAAAGCAAGTTAGCTGACCCTCAAATCTATCATACTTTTCAATAAAATTACTTTATAAGAAGAAAAATTTGAAAGCACATTATATGGATTGTTGGATCAGCAACAATTTGATTCATTAAAGGCCATCACATTTCTGACTCAATATGAGTGGTTGGGTAATGCCTAAGGCTTTGCAGTAAGGCCAACAAGGGGATGAACCCTGGCTTCTTGGCTGTGCAGAATGGTCGTGACTTTGAGTAAAGTTTTGTTTTCTTGTTAAATTCCATGCCTCAGTTTCCTCACCTACCAAATGATAGTAATAAAACCATATTTTGTAGGGTTGTAGAAAAAATTGAGAACCATACCAAATGTAAGCATTTAGCAGAGTACTAGCAGATGGTACAGATTGTTGGTAGCTTTTAATAGTAGTAATAGTGGTGAGAGAGGAATATTCAAAACATTCAAAGAAAGATGCTTGTTATTGTTTTCAGAGTTATGTGAGGACTGTTATAAATAAAATTGTATTAACTTAGAGTGTTAGTGATGCACAGCCCTTGAACAGTATCTGTAACTTTCTATGATGTTTTTTAATTACTGTTGCTAAAAAAAAAAAAGATGAATAAGTTCTAGGAAGTTGAGGAGTTCCTAACCCTTTTTAAGAAAACTATGACAAAAATAACTAGATATAGTCTTTGAGTCATTGAAAAAAAGTTTACACAACTAGTTCATGAGAGAGAGATTTGACTGTTAAAAACATGGCTGGTACATGGATTTTCAATTGAGAATATATAGAATTAATCTT
The DNA here is from genome assembly GCF_021218885.2 of Marmota monax. Classification (NCBI taxonomy): domain Eukaryota; kingdom Metazoa; phylum Chordata; class Mammalia; order Rodentia; family Sciuridae; genus Marmota; species Marmota monax. The sequence continues at coordinate 1,047,305 of NW_026694256.1, read as the reverse complement.
AAGTTACATATGTATAGACACATACATATCTAGTTAAAGATTGATTATATTAAAATAAATGGAAGTTTTTCTAAATCTGGCTATTTTAATTTTTTATTTCCTGTAGATATTTCAGAATACTTCTCCATATAGTATTGGTAAAGAAATTAGAGTGTTAAAGTGATAACTTTGAATATTTGTCTACATACCATGAGGTAAACAAAGTAGAAAGAACCTTGTGCAAAAATACAATTTTAAATATAGAGGCTTTACGGATCTTATCTTTTATGAGAATGAAATAGATCAATATAGGAATGATTCATCCTTTTAGGATAAGCAAACTATCTGTTGCTGGGAAGTGAGTTTTTAAAATGGTGTTTTTAAAAAATACCATTAAATAGGATTAAGTGGACTCATAAAAGAAGAGTTTCCATTTGTAAACTTAAAGGGGTAATCTGTGTGTGTGATATACATATGTGTTCTTATTTATTTTTACTATCATCACCTTTTTAATTAATCATCATCTCTTTTTTTTTTTTACTAAAAAGTGATTTTAATGTTTTAACCTTTAAATCTAAAGTATGTGGGTTGTCTCTCCCTCTAGAAATGGCCTGCATTCTCCCTTGAACCTATATTCCTTGCTTTACCCCATAAACTTCTCACTCTTGAGATAACCTACATTCTCCCTTAAATATGTCTCTGCTTTCCTAAATAAACCTTTGTCTGTTTCTCTAGGGGGTGAGGGAGAATATGTCATCGAATTTGTAACAAAATTTTTGTTCAAATTATAATCTCATTTTTATTTCTTTTCTCAGATGATGAAACATGCTTGGAATAATTATAAGCGTTATGCATGGGGATTAAATGAACTGAAACCTATATCAAAAGAAGGCCATTCAAGCAGTTTGTTTGGTGAGTAGAATGTACGTTAGTGACATATGTTCTCTCCAGTTGTGGGAGTTTATGGTCTTGGAGAAATTTGTGTGATGTGGTGATCCTCCAGGCCTTCCATGCTGCTGGGAAACCTGCACACCCAATGGAGTTTTCTTCAAGGATTGTGCATAGTGTATCATTTAAAAATAGGACAGTGTCTGCACATCAGAGTGACTTGCATAACTTAAAAATACTGACACACCTGGAGCACACTTCCAGAGAGTCTTAGCTAATGGATGTGAGGTGTAGCATTAGTATTTGTAGATCAAAAGGTGTATCCCACAGGAGAGCATTTGGTCTGCTGTATTAACTGCTTCCTTCCAGATAGGTAAACTGGCCAAGGCAACCAACCATGGTGTTCTTTACTGTATCTCAACCTTGGCTGTAGGTTCTTGCTGTTTGTACCATGCAAAAGATCATGAGAAAACACTGGGCCATGTATTTGGGCTTTTATCTGTATTGCATTTGGTCCTCACAGCACACTCCGTGATTGGTCCTGTGAGTATTAATGATGTTTCTATGGTAGAAGTAAGGAAGCCAAGAAACAGAAGGGTTTGATGGCTCCCACTCAGTGTCTTGCCTGCTGCACTTGCTATCCTTCCAGTCCCCCAGGTTTTGTCTAGAAATGTTAAGATGAAAGGGAATAGAGTCTTATTCTGACAGTGCTGAATTCACCAGTAGAAAATACAGCTTTCCATACTTCAACATAATGTGTTAATTAGTACCAATTCGTATATCAACTAACAGTTTCAACTAACATTTACTGATCACTTACTCTGTACCAAGTGCCATTCATGCCACATCTCATTTAACCTCATTATTATACACATTTTACTGATGAGAAAAATGAGGCTCAGGGAATAGCTTTCCCAGAGATTGCGGCCTACTAACTGGTTGAACTGGGACTTGAATTCCAGTGTTGGTGGCATCAGAATTCATGTTCCTAATCATTATACTTTGCTTTTCCATTTACTTAGGACATTTCACATTTGGCTCTACTTCTGGCACTGGTGTTAATGAAAATAATATGTCTTTAAAGAGTTCATGGTCTAGTGCAAAACACATGTATATAAGTAGTAAATTCTCAAAGTCTTAGATAGTTCAGTAGATGTTCATACAAAGTTCTGAGCAAACAGTAGGATTTCCAGAAGGGAGAAGGGTGTTGCAGGCGATTGCAAAATATGTAGAGAAGCCAGGCGTGGTGTGTGTATGCCTGTAATCCCAGTGGTTTGGGAGGCTAAGGCAGGAGGATCACAAGTTCAAAGCCAGCCTCAACAACTTAGGCGTTTAGCAACTCAATGAGACCTTGTCTCTAAATAACATACAAAAAATGGCTGGGGATGTGGCTCAGTGATTAAGTGCCCCTGAGTTCAATCCCAGGTACTAAAAGAAAAGATAGGGAGAACTGGAAAGAGTAGACGAAAGGAGAGATTGCTTGGTTTCTCATAGTGACACAATTTAGAAATGAAGTGAGCTTCAACCTAGCAACAGCATATTTGAAATTGTTTCAGAGATTTCTAAAATAGTGTTTTAAGACACCATTAACATGGGTGGTGAGAGGTACAAATTGAAGAGAGCAACCCTGAAACTTCATACTGAATCAGAGGTCTTTATTTTTTTAATGTTTACTGTGACTTTTTAAAAAATCTGATTAGATTTTTACTTCTATCTTCATGAAATTAGTTTGTATCTTTTAAGAAATAACTTGTATGTAATTTTCCATGTTTATCAAATAGATTATTTGTTTCTTTGTTATATTGATGGCTTTAAAATTTATGCCAGAACTTTAAAAACATACTAAGTATCTGGGCACGGTGACACTCCTCTTTAATTTGGGAATGTTGAGGCAACTGAATGAGGCCATAAGCAACTTAGCAAGACTCTATCTCTAAAAAATATATTTAAAAAAAGGGTTGGAGATCATGCTCAAGTTGCTAAGGGCCCCTGGATTCAATCCCCAGGACCAAAACAAAAACAAAACAACTCAAAAACCCCAACATACTAAGTTTCTTCTGCCTTTATTTTTAAAATAATTTTTATTGCATTTTTTTTTTTTTGGTAAAAACACTTTCCATAATCCAGATAAGAACTTGTTCATTTAAAAAAGTCTTCAGATATTAGCATAAGAAAATGAAATATTAATATTAATAGTCAAGTGATATTTCTCACTCCATCTTTGAATTAAATAGGCTACATAAAAATTTTCTTGGTATAGTAATACCAATGTAGCAGGACTTGTTACAAAGAATAAGGTTTTTATTTTTACAGATAAAGGACCTTTTAAATGACTCCTTGAGCTCATTTACTATTCAGTTCTTATCTGTAAATAATATGTTGTGCTTTATATTCTTCAGCGAATGAGGTAGAAGCCAGGAAATTTCTAGTCCCTTACCACCAGGCTTCATAGGAATGGCTTTTAGTTTGAGATAGTTTGTTCTGAGTTTAGGCTTTAAAAGCAGTCTTGTGTTTTCAAAGAAGGCATTAGTCTTCATGAATGTAAGTTTTCCCAATTATTAGTGTTCCAGGCTGTTTCTTTCTCATGGTTGTTTCTTTCCAGTTAGGTTGAGCCTCACATTTGTTTCTGAGGGGGGAGAAAACTCGTTACTTCTGCAACTTAAACATTAGTGAACATAAGAAATTATCTCAAGTATCCATCATCCCCAGTTCCACTTTAAATAAGAAACTCAAACTATGTTAAGATTTCAGAGATTAAAAAAAAAAAATCAAGTGGAATTGAACCTCAAACAGAGATAGGCAAGTGCAAACACTTGACCAGCTGTACTCAGGATAAAACTAAAATATAAGAATAAAAATGTTTACTTAAAACTCTTAATCACTGAAAATTAGATATCAGTGAAAATATGAAGCTGCTGTCTAAAGTTCTGCTTTAAAATATTCCCTTTATTGTTTCCCTGAATCCATAGTTCTATTTCAAATTTTTTTTAAAAAAAGTTGTCTTTTAGAGAACATTGAATTACAATAAAATCTATCATGAAATGAAAGTGTCTTCAGGTCTTTTTCTCCTTTTCATTAGGTAAGACTTATGCTTACTTTATATATTTTTGAAAATTAAATATTTTCATATTCTGTTGCTTGTGGTTTTCTAATGGTAATTTCTCAACATGGTATTTTAAGAGAGTATGCCAAATGAAATAACTTTTAACGTGGACCCATTTGAATTAGGATTGGCCACAACACTATCTGAGTAGAGTACCTAGTCTTTCAACAGCCATTCATTGGTCATCATCATCACAATCATGCAGGGTACCATGAAGAATGTAGAAATGAACAAAACATGGTCTCTCAGTTCTAATGAAATTTAGGATGAAAAGAGATGCATACAGACCAGAAAATGATGAGCGCCATAGAAACATAAGGTCTCCTACTGTGGGAATTTGGAGAAAATAAAACATTATGGACTGGCTAGGTGGGAAAAGGGAATTGGGATCAGTTAGGTTTTCCTAGAGAGGGTGGGATTTCATTTTAGAGTACAGTAGTCCCCTCTCTTTGCCCATGATTTTGTGTTTTAAGTTTTACTTACCTGCAGTCAGCTGAAGTCTAAAAGTGTTAATTGGCAAGTTTCAAACATAAATAATTTTTAAGTTTTAAATTGTGTGCTATTCTTAGTAGTATCATGGAGTATTGAGCCCTATTGCTCTGCACTGCCTATATGTAGTCATCCAGTGTTCACACCAAATGTGTTACACACCTGTTAATCAGTAAACATCTTGGCTCATCTCTCCTTGGTATTACCATAAGAGTGTTCAAATAACTCATTTCACTTATTTAGAGCCTCAAAGTATAAGAGCAGTGACACTGGCAATTCAGATATGCCAAAGAGAAGCTGTAAAGTGCTTCTTTTATAAGGGAAGATATGACATTTCTAAACTTTCTAAGGAAAGGGAGGGAGAAAATCATGCTCAGGTTGCTAAGATCTAAGAATGAATTGTCTATCTATGAAATTGTAAAAGAGGAAACAGAAATTCCTGCCAGTGTTTTGCTGTTATATCTCAAACTATAAAAGGCATGGCCACAGTGTATAAGCATTTAGCAGAGCTGGAATAGCAATTTAATTTGTGTATGGTTAGCAAATAACAGTATATTTAGAGTTTGGTACTATCTGATATTTCAAGCATCCACTGGGTTATTGGAACATATCCACTACAGATAAGGGGATTAATGTAATGATTTCTTTGAGCTATCATTAAACAATTTTAGATGTTGTAGTTGTATTTAGACAGTTTATGTTGGTGCACTTTGGTGTAATTACATTAAAGTTAATTTGTGTGTTGCCCTTTGTTTTATACTTATTCTTTTCCTAGAGAAAGCAATCACAAATTAAATTTCTAAGAGATTTATTTTCTACAAATCAAAAGAAACATTAAAGATTTGTCTATCTTCCTGTAGTTTTTGGTTTGGTTTTAATACTTTTTTATATTTTCTTTTGCTGGGAGAATTTTAGATTGTATTGAGTATTACTGCTTATTAATAGATTGAAAATCACCCTCTTTCCTAAGTATTACGTGTGTGTGTGTGTGTGTGTGTGTGTGAGAGAGAGAGAGAGAGAGAGAGAGAGAGAGAGAGAGAGAGAGAGAGAGAAGTATTTTAGTGAATATTTTTTCTGGTATTTCCAGGTAACATCAAAGGAGCAACTATAGTAGATGCACTGGATACACTTTTTATAATGGGAATGAAAAATGAATTTCAAGAAGCAAAATCATGGATTGAAAAAAATTTAGACTTTAATGTGGTAAGTTAAATAAAAGTTGTTAATTGAGTCCTTGAAGCTTAGTTAATGTGGATACATTTTGTATTGGGACAGAATGTCCTATTTTAATGTATCCTAGCAGAAACAAATAATGCAACTTTGCATAGCAAATATATTGCTAGCATACTATGTTCTTACTCTCTCTTACATACACATGTCTTTGTTTTTTGGTAAATGAAGGGTAAGAAAAATTAATATTTGTTGAAACCTACATGTGCCAAGTATTAGTCATTGTTTTATTTCATAATTGATGTTGACAAATAATTTATTCTAAGAAAAGGAAGCATTGGCCCTAGCATTCATTCATTCATTTATTTTCTTTCTTTTTTTTGCCATTTTTTACTTATGACTTCAATATTGGTACTGTTTTTAATCTCAGATTACTCTGCAGAAATCCTAGTAAACCTTTTGTCCATCTGGTAAGCATTCTGTGATATCTGTTGTAAATTTCCATAAACAGGAAGAAGAAATGTTCTGTATGTTGAAATTGGGCAGAGAAAGAGGGTTTTCCTACCACATCTCTGTTTTGTGGCACTCTTTGTTATTTTAAATAAATTAAGCTACCTACCTTCAAAATCCTACAGGCTTATCTCCAGTTACATATGAGATATCTATCTACCTATCTCTCTCTGTCTCTCTCTCTCTCTTCCTCCCTCTCTCTCTCTCTCTCTCTCTCTCTCTCTCTCTCTCTCTCTCTCTCTCTCTCTCTCTGTCTCCCAACTGCCCACCCCCCATGTCTCTCCTCTCTCTCCTCAAAAATAACTAGATTCCTTCAAAACCCAATGATGGAAAACAGGAAAGTAGACTTAAACAGTAGATCTATGAATCGCATCCAGGTCCTTTCCTGATTCTTGGATTGGTCTGCCTGAAAATTATAACACTGTAGTCCCAAAATAATGTAGTTTTTTTATGGATAACATAGTATATCATTCCCGCTTAAAAACATTATTGCTTATATTTAAATTAACAATTTTTCCTGATAACATTTTAATTGACAGTGCAAGGTTATTATACACAATTAATGGATCCAGAAGTATTATAAGGGAAGAATGAAAATGAAACTGAAGCAGAAATACTGCTGTTGAGAGTTTTATCCTACAGTGCTCCTAAATATAAACAAATTTTGCAGTCAGGGATAAATTTGTTTATATGCAAAATATTCAATTTATATCACTTAAAAGCATAAAGTAAATGCTTTTCATTGGCTTACACTATCATTAACTAAAACTCATTTTCTTTTCATTAAGGCATAGCAAGTTGATTCATTTGCATACTTGGTAGCACAGAGTTCAAATGGCTTTAATAACTGGCTTAAAATAAATCACTGGGATAATATAGTTTTGGAAGTAGAAGCAAAGGCTTTACAAATGAACCTTTATGTTCAGTTCAAGACTCTGTAAAGGTAATAGGTATCGCATAAAACCCTAAGAAGAGACACTGTAGATAAGTTTTCTGATTTAATTCAAAGTACTCCTTGAACAAAGAGTCTAAGACAGATTTTTGTTTATTCATTATTCATTCACATATGTACTAATTATTTACCAAGTAGTACCCTCTAAGGATCACTTACTTACTCTTATGGAGCTTCTAGTCTAGCAGGAAAAATAGAGTACCCCAGCAAAGGCTGAGTTGTCTAAGGTATCAACAATTGAATGAGTGCCTGATAAATTCCAGATATTATGCTAGCTGATTGTTTTTTTCATAGGTTGATCTTAATCTTTGTGACAACCCTACAGGGTAAGTGGTATTTTTCCTACTTGTAGATGAAAATATGGTTAATTAATCTACCCAAAATTATATAGCAAGTAAGAGCTGCAGTTGCAATATGATCTGCCTAATTCAATGACCCTGTTTTTTTGTTTTGTTTTGTTTTGTTTTTACTAGAGAGGAAATACAAAGAATTGAGAAATATATAGGCAGCCAGAGAATTTGAGTCCTCTGAGGTTAGGAATGTAATCTTAATATTCCAGTGCTCATTAGAGTGTGTCATTTAATAAGCATTCAGTAAAGGCTTGTGAAATGGATGAGAAGTTAGTCCCCCTGTCCTACTTCTCAACCAAGTATGCTAGATTCAGCTGGAAGGCATACTGACAGGGTGCAGAGATAGCTGCATTGTGTCATATGTTTATATGGTTAGAAATGATCTGGAATTCAGAGAAGTTAACCTACCTGTTTTTAGCTAACCTACTTCCAGAACAGATTTGTGGTGGTTTCTCTAACAGGAAGCTCATCAACAGATGGACAAACAATCAAGGGTTTTTAACATGAGCATTTCTAAATTTAATTGTGAGTTCCCTCTTCCTTACTGGCACTGAAATAAACAAATAAATAAAAACACTGAAAAACACTTGTCACCTAGATCCTTACATGAGAAGTACTGAAAACTGCCTTTCATTAGAAAATTTTATAGAATATGTAGAACTTTTCTTCAGATAACAATTTCTTATATAAACCCTCTGTAAATGCAAAACCTATATTAAAACTATCCTTGAAATGCATCTTTCTATATTGAGGTAAAATGATATCTTGGTGTAAGAGGCAGGGCTTTGTCTGAGAAAGACAAAGGATAGATGATTAGTTTGCTCAAGACAGTAGCAACACAACTATAACAGAACTTTGGCAAGCACCTGGATTGTGCCTTTGATTTTAATGAATGCCATATGTTTTGGAAAAGAGAGGTACTGGTGGCTAAGGTGACTTTATTTTTTAATTTAAGGATCCAGGCTGTTTGTTCTTTTCATTTCAAGGAAATAAGGCAAACAAGCTGTAGGGTCCCTGCTGGAAGGATGTAAGTTGACTTCAGGAAGTAGTTCTGGAACGTCGTCTCATATGCCTGACTGACTACTTGACTTTGATCCAGAGTTCCATGCCAAAAGAAGGGATGTTTGCCCTAATAATGCTCCTGAAAATGATCTGTTTTGGAGAAGCACACATTGCATCCCAGTGGGCAGATACATAAGTTAATTATCCTGTTGAATGGAGTTATTCAGTATTTTCTATCTTATCTTAAGAAATACCTGCCAGGAGTGATGATTTGGGCTTTGGCTATACAAGGAGCTGTTCTCTGACTGTATTTAGCAATAGATCAGCCTGTTATGTGAGACCCTTTCTGGACCTGCATGGCCAAACCAACCTATTACATAAACAAGGTGGTGATTTGCCTCTCATTGTGGCCCAGAAAACTTACATTTTGTTAACAACCTGGGGATTTATCATGTTAATTAAATATGAAACTAAAGCTGCTAGGATATACTAAGAATATAAAATATTGCAATTTAATCTGTTACAAATGTTTTATGCTTACTCTTAATCCTCAAAGTATACCACACACATTTTGAAGTACTAATTATATAACTAAAGATGTATTTTAATTCTAAACAGGCAAGGCCTATAGGCAGCTACCTGTCTTTAATCAATGACCGAAAAGTCTAAAGTTTCCAGCATATTTCTTAGTAAGGTAAAACTCAGTTATCATACCTGTTAGTAGTGGCGTGGTTATTAAACATAGTTAGTACATTGGGTTTTAGTACAGGAGTTGTTATTAAATATAATTATTGCATTGGTATGTAGTAGAGCAACTGTTATTAAATCTTGCTTATTTCTCAGATATGATAATAGCCTGGGGAGATCAGGGAACTACCCTTAAACACACACACACACACACACAACACTTATACCCCTACTATATTTTGAGTTCACCCTAAAATTCAAGCTGTCATAACTAAAAAGTTCTTGAAATATATCATTTTGTGAATAATTTTGATGAGCAAGTTGTTTCTAAGTTTCAATCTGATTAGAGCTTCTCTGAGTTGTTTAAAATGCTGCCTTTCCTAATGGAGGAGGCTGGACTTCCAGGCACTCATTCTGAAACAGATTTTGAAGGATTCATGTTCCTACTGCTCAGATAGGGTTGGATTCTTCGCACACTTGAACTCATGACATTGATTTGAAGGAAGCCTTTCCTAGCAGGAGCAAGTATACTGTTGAGGATTGGGGGAAAGGGACATAAATTATTAAATTTTTTAATAATAAGATTTATAAAAATAATTTAAAAACCATCTTTTTTCCAATTTTTACAATATTTATCATTTTATATTATAATTTTACATATGTGTATAGTAAATCAGAGGAGAGAAATGTAAAGAAAATGGAGTAACTTAAAAGGAAAATTACCAGGGTAAGGAACCCAAAAGGCTTAGGCACTAATAATTTTTTCCATGATTTACATTACTCACCAGTTGATTTTTGATATAAATTTAGTAATACTACATATTTTATTAAGCTTATAAATGGATCTGGTTAGGTACCATTGCTGGGAAAAAAAATCAAAATAAAAAAGCAGTTTCTCTAATCCAGAATTATTTTATGAATACATCTTTAGCCAAAAATTTCCAAGCTGTGCTTGTTCATCAGGTATGATACTAATTAATAAGTTCTTGCAATTTAAATAAAAGACTAGATATACTTCTTAAATTGACACTAACATAGGCTATATGCTAAGAGCCACAAAATATATAGAGTACACTCCTGGAATGCAATCTTAGAGATTTAGGGGGAAAGTTTGTTTTTATTTTAAAAGTAGCCCAGATGAAACTGACCATGAAATTCACATTAATTGTTAGGGTAGATCAGACAAAACTCTATTTGTAGAGGCTACTTCATCTATGTATGCCCTCTCCTACCCAATCCCCTCTTCTGTCATTAGGATAAGTGAATAGAAAACTTTCAGAACATTTTAAAGATACTGCATGAATATTAATAGGAGGACTGTATTCTTTTAAGTTTAGTATGATTATTTTAATAGATATTGAAATCAGAAGTTTGAAAAATGGCCTAAGATCCCTATATTGTAGAAATTTTTTAAAATCCAGGTATCATATAAAGTATCTCAAGCCCAAATGGAAATTAGTCAGGATTCTGTATGTCAAAAGAAGGCTTCTCAGCCATTGGGAAATAGCATTCTTGTGAAGGTCACAGAAGATAGGTATTTTGATTGTTCAATACCCCTGTGGAAGATAGGCCTTGGGGTTTTAGGCTGAACTAATATGCAGAGGTAATGGCACCAGTTGTCTGTTGAGGACCTTATTTTTTTCCAGGGATTTTGCACAGTGCTTAATACTCATGGGCTTATAATAACTTGTAAGGAATGCATTGTCCCTTTTGATAAATGATAAAATGAAGACTCAGAAGAATTGAGTTAACCTAGGTTCTCACACTCAATAGCTCTCACATCAGTCTTTAGTTCCAGATCTTTCTGACTCTAGGCCAGTATTTTTCTAGTCTGCTAACCAGTTCATTATAGTAGGAGAATTTTTGTCTTCTTCATTGTTTTTATCTAAGAATCTGTATGGAGTAACCTAAGTCTAAATTTCAGTCTTCTGGTGTAAAACAAAATATAACCTAGAATGTTAAAGGAGCTCAAATAATTTAACTTTGAAAGAAAGGAGGGAGGAAGAATTTATATGGTGGTAATTCAAAAGTAATTCTGGTTTTCAGAGGAAGATGGTGACTCTTTTGAGAATACTGATAGTGATGTAGTAACATTCCTGAACAAGATTTTTAAAGAGAAGGACATAGCAATCATCTGGGACATGGATTTACTAACAAGCCAGATTTGCTTCTTAGACTCACTAGAATATTAGATCTATGAAATTTTAAAGTCACAGCAACTGACCTTCAGCATAGCACCTTACAGGGTTATCTTTCAATACCTTAGAGGTAGAGGAAGATAAATAGATTTAGGTTCTAGAATGCATACAGAGCTAGATCAATAGCAGATTGAATAACTGCATCCAATAGGTGATTGATGTCAAGCTGAAGATATATTTCTGGTGGTATTTGACATGGCTCAGTCCTCTACCTGCAATAATTTTTATCAGATGTCTATATAAAAGTCCTGATGATCCAAAATTTTTGTGGGAGGAAGAAAGAATGCATATGTAATGAATCCATAGTCAGAATAAGAACATAAAATCATGTTAACAGGCTTCAATAAACAGAAATGTGGGGGACTGTTCTCAGGTTTAAAAATGGAAAAACACAAGAACAAATTGAGAGGAATATATTTGAGGGTTAAGTTGTTAGATTTTATCATTAGACATATTACTCTTAGACAAGGAATAAAGTTGTGTGAACCAAACTAAATTAATAGATTATCTTTCCTTTCCATTATCAGTAATTTTGTAGACTACTAACATTTTCCCCAATATTTATAAAATCCTCATTCAGAGTGATACAGTTCAAAGATAGATTGCACCTATATAGAGTATATTTAACCAAAATATATTAGATATATGATGCAAATTATGAAATACATTTAAACAAATTCAGCAGTGGTCTTATTTTATGATGCTTTTACCTAAGTTTGGCCTACTAATTCCCTCTCTTAATTTGTTTTCATAATCTTTCTTTTGCAGAAAAAAATTTTTTTAACATTAAGCAATTACTTAGCTTTACTTCTTAGATCGTTTTATCTATTTAGAGAGTGTGTGTGGGAATGAAGTGAATCTGTATCTCCTTTATTTTCTGCAAACATTTTCTAACACTAAAATATAGACTCAAGGAGTTCTAGGACTTTACCAGACTTCATTGCTATGTCCTAGTACCTAGGACAAAGCCTGGCACATAGTAGTTGCTTAACGGGAAAGGAGATAATATCTCAAATGATTTTGATGAAGTTCATCAGCCAGATAATTACTCCATATGTTATAGGTTGCTGCTAGCCCTCATGATTATCAGTGAATGGTTTGATGTTAGGCAAATGTGACAATTACTGAGTAGGCCCAGTGAATATGAAAAGAAGTAGCTCATGAAAGCTTGAAGTGTACCTTGTATATATTGTAGGAAAGTAACATAATACAAAACAGATTCATTTAATAGTCAAATATTATAAAATAATAAAAGTACTGACAATAATTACTAACTAGATGCTGTACTTATTTCAGGCATGTGAGATATTATAAAAAATCAGAATAGCAAAGCCCTGAACTGGGAATCAGAGCACACAAGTTCAAATCCTGATTCTACCACTTATTAGTTGTCTGATCTTCAAAAAGTCACATTAACTACTATAAGACTCAGTTTCTCCAGCTCTGAATTGGGTATAAGAACAACAATTAATTCATAAGATCATTGTGAAGATTTAAAGACAGGATCATGTAAAGAGATTAGCACAGATTTGGGAAATTATAAATAATAATAAAAAGAAAGCTATTATTGGTATAAATAAGAACCGTTTTAGCAAGATACAGCATACATTATTATCATTTCCTTCATGTAGAGATGAAATATCATCTCCAATGGGTGTGACTGTCCCAAGTTGCAGGTAGAAAATTGGAAACCAGTGCTAGAACCCAATTCTCCATGATTTTAGATCCCCTTTGCATTCCATCTGTGCTACTTTAACATAATGTTGTTATGGAGAGCTGCTCCAGAAAGCACTCGAAGTCCAAATTTCAAATCAAAAGAGAGCTTTATTTACCTGGCCAGGGACTGTCACCCACCATAGAGATCAAGCTCTGTAGGAGAACAACAGCTTCCTGGTCCAAACACGGAGAATATAAGCACAAAATCCACAATTCAGTGACTTATTTATCATCATGTAAGCAAGCCAATCATAAAAATTAAAACATTAATAAGTGGAACCTGTAGACTCTTGGCAGGACTGGAATTTTCCAGTCAGCAAGCAAGGGATAAACCAGAAGCTAAAAAAAAAAAAAAAAAAAAAAAAGCATTAGCTTTGCAGTTCAGTTGACCACCGTCTTGAATTCAAGCAGGTGCTACACAGTCGTATCCTGAATTTGGGCAAGGGTCGGCAGGACAAGAATCTACTTCAAAGTCATGTAGACCCACAAGGGCATTCAAACCCAGGATGTAGCTCACCATAACTATCGCTGCATCCTGAGTAGGGTACAATTTGTGGGGTATAAAGTACAGAAAGACAATTTTTTTTTTATAAGAAAACAGCTTTTATTTCAGTTTCTCAGAAACAGCTCTTGTAACAGTTTTATAGAAGGCAGCAAAATGGAGTCTTAGGCCTGTCTATGATAGTTCTTGCTTTTTAAGAGTCTTATCTAATATATATTTTTTCCTAATCTATAAACTATAATTTACACTCTTATTGATTGTATTTATTGGTTCACACTGCAACAGTGTGAAAATATGCTAGACTAATGTTGAACTCCCAACCACAGTATAGTATGATTGACCTTTCAGGAAGTAGAAGCAAGCAAATAGATAAAATAAAGCAGGACACAGAATAGAAAAAGCGTGCTCTGGTCCTAGTGCCTTTGCACAAAAGAGAATGCCAAATATTATATATTTTGTTGACTATAAGGAAAAAGAAACAATATTTTTATAATTTTTATTTTGAGTGAAATTATTCTTATCTAATTAAGTATATTTTGACACCACTGAAAGGGAGGACTTTTCTCATAATATACAAATTTCTCTGGACAAGCATAGAAGTATTGAATACACTTTAAACAATATGTAGCTATCATGATAGTCTTCTGAATTGTGTGCTGTCATTGCATCTGAACCTCCTTCATTCTGTTTCCACAGAATGCTGAGATTTCTGTTTTTGAAGTAAACATACGCTTTGTTGGTGGACTCCTGTCAGCCTACTATTTGTCTGGAGAAGAGGTAAGATGAAAAACAGTGTATACATGTGAATTATAAAGTATCTTCAAGTCACGCTTATTTGTTAGATTTGCCTTTTGTGGTATATATTTAGGAGGAGTCCATTAAATTTTCATATTTTCATGGGCTCATAGCTTGCATTGAATTTCTCATAATAGGTGCTAATTAAATGAGCAAGCTGAGAAAGTTTGGCAGAACATATTGTCAGGGAATGTTAAGTAATGCCTTTAAAAAAGCCTGGCTCCATCTATTCTGTTATGTATGGTGTGATTATAACTACAAATTATATATGCCTATAGACAAATTAGAGAGTTTAGGGTAGAGTAGCCTTGCATCTGAATTTTTTTCTTTGAAAATTATTTTAATGTTAGCTTGATTAAAACTTTTTAAAATGAAGAAAGCATGGCAAATAAGATATAAAAATTATAGTATTTATGAAATTGAAAGGGAAAGATTCTCAGCAGCTTCCCACTGAAGAGTTCTGCAGGCCAGTGTGCCTGTGCAGCATGCATTGATGCTCTTCCTGGGTCAATGATGATTAATTAATTATCTGATACTTGAAGCAAAGGAGGAACTTTTAATTTGGCTCCCTTCTATTGATAAAGAAAGGATTTTTGTAGCATGCTCATAAAGGATACTGGTGCTATTTTCGTGAAAGGGTTTGAACAACTTTATTAATAACGTTAAGTGTCCACTAAGATGTCAGAATAGACCTCACCTTTAATATTGACAGTGTTAAAAGATGACATCAAGGAAAAAGCAGTCACTTACTTCAATTACACATCAATCAGATTTGCATTAACCTCAGCATTCTGGCTGGAGGAAGGGTAGGTCTTACCCAGTGTAGTATTTCATGTATTTCTAAGCCTCAAACAGATTTAGGCAGAGCAATAAAAGTTTAATGAGAAAAGCTGCTTGACTTTGTTCCTGTCTCTCAGGTACTTTCCTAATCATAACAAAACAGTCCTCACACTTTTATATTTTCTCTCTCTCTCTTTAGATTTTATTCCACCATATATCTTTCAAAGCGTATAGATGGCTTCTATATTCCCCAGTATCTTCCAGCCTAAGTGTTAAATTCTGTACTTTATTATGAACTATGTCACCTTCTCAGCCAGAGTGATGAGAGCCTCTGGTGTCGTAAGCTTTTTCCTTTTTTCCCAGTTTTTCCAGTCCTCAACAACTTCATTTGTCCAGTTCAGTTACACATTCCTAAGTATTAAGCCAAGGAATCTATATTTTTTTAAAAGTCTTGCTTAAAATTAAATAATGCTACTCTAATTAACAAATTTCTGCTTTTACAGTGTGTGTCTCTGAGCATCCAATGCTGGATGTTCTCAGTTTTTTAACATGGCATACTAGGATAACCTTGCTTTTAACTTTCTCCATAATTTACATGTAGGTGAGGCAATTTGGAGGAAATAAAAGACTATCCTTCTGTGTCTGAGCTCAATTTGGATAATGGAGAATAGAAAAAGAAACAAACATGTATTTCTTCTAAATATGCATAATATTATTTATGATACTTTTTTATTTATAAAAATGTTTTAAGTTTGCATACATATAAGAGTTTCTATTTGTATATGTACCTAATGATACATATTTATGTATTTATCTGAATATAATGCTATAGATAATATACTTTGGTTATAGATAGAATCATTTCCTTAAGACCTTATAAGAGTGTTTTTTAAATTTTACATTTAGCTAGCTTTAATAAACAAAGCAATAAGGCACCTCTATTGAAAATGACTCTTTTTAGTATATTTGCATTATCTTTTTCACTGTGTAAATCTTGTTTACTATACATTTTTCTATATTTTAATTTTATGAGAAAAAGTTGCTTAAGGTGTTTCCTTTCTTAGATGTTTCTCTGTTTCTGTATAATACATTTCAAATTTTGTTCATAAGGATTCATCTTTTTGGCATATTTTTGCTTGATGGTTCCCTAAATATTAGACATTTGGGTTATTTTCATATTTCATATTTTCTATATTTTAAAAAATGCAGCTATAATCAGTTTATTCTCTCACATTGGGTTACTAGATGAGAATTCATTAGCAGTAAATTGATTTAGCATCATTTCCTGCATTTTCTGCCTAATCACCTTGTCACTGACAATGGCCTTTTATTTCTTCAGTGCATTCAGGAGAATTGGCTATCAGTAATGTGGTCAGGAAACATTGTTTTACCCCAGGTCTGTGCATGAGCTATTTGTCCCCATACCAAAATGAAAACATGAGCAGTCATTTAACAGAAAGAATACCACCGTGGCCAAATTATTAATAAGTTAGTTTCAATAGTTCATAAAGTTCTCTTCCACATATCTTTGTTAGATCATAGGATTTCAGGTAGTTAAGAAAAATTCATTTTTGTAAATTACTTCATAGAAGACTTACTATACTACCATAATTTAACATCCTGATGTCATTACTGAGGTTTAGGAACATTTTAAGAACATCTTATAAATCACCATCAGAAGTACATAGGCCCACCCTGATACAGTCCAAAAATCTTAAATTATATTGCAAAAGCAAGAGAGGCCACACCACTCATTTATGTTACATGCTGCAGGAACGTTAGTTAGAAACACTGAGCTATATTCAAGAATGCCACCAGAACTCTAACCTACCAAGAGAAGAGAAGAGACATGAAATGCCTGCAATAAACTGGGATGATAGGCATGTATTCATAAGTATAAAATGTCCTTGCTCAGTTAAAATATTTTGTAGTACCATAATGTCAAGCTTCAAAACTTCTCCCAACTATAAAAGAAACCCAAGCAACCACAAGAATTACAAACAGATAGAATGGAGATACGATGAATACTAAATAGGAATGATCACTGTTAAGAATAAAGGATAACATTGCATTGCTCTATAATAAGCTGAAGGGGAATGAAAATCCTCACAGAAGACAGTAAATATAGAAGCATCTAGAATATTGTCACCCAAATATGTTATACTCACTAGTTTCTTTTGATATGGCAGGATAAGTCTGTGTATCTCAATGTACACTAAAAATAAGTGTGGAAAAAGCTACATCCCATTTTCTCTCTTGGAAATTCACAATGCACAGAAAAAGACACATTTAATTTTATTTATCTTTGTTATTTTCTACATTTTTTATTTATTTTTATGTGATGTTGAGGATTGAACCCAGTGCCTCACACATGCTAGGCAAGCGCTCTACCACTGAGTTAAAACCACAGCCCCTATTTTCTACATTTAATTAACTATAACCCCACTGAGCTTTTTTTAAATGTAACATCTACTAGCACTGAGTTGGAACTATTGTCTCCCAGAACAATTTTTGGAAAACAACAATGTAAAATAGGAGTAACCAACACAAAAATGGTATTGAAAATTTGCAAGTGCAAAATAGAAATGAGTCGATTTAAGGCACTGCAAAAGAAGATGCTACATGTAGAAAAGAGAACATACAAATATTGTGCAATATACAGAAACCAACAGCTGTATTGAGCAGAGAGTGATTTTAATGGGACAAGGCGATACCACAGAATCAAAGAGAATGCTGAAAAACAATCTGAAACAAAACATCTCTGGTTACCCTGAAAGATCTCTGTAGTTTAACTACATCCCTAGGACATTGTAGAATTAGTAAATATAGACTATTTTTTATTCTTGTCTCACTTTGTTCAAGATACAAAGTTCCCCAAGAAGAAGGCATTGGCAATGTTACAGTTACACACAGCCCCTTGGGGATTAGGGAATGAAGGAAAGGGTATGCTAGGCATCTTCCACAGGGTTTGAGTGCAGTATCCCATGAAGAATGAGTACAAGGAAGTATAGACAATTTGTGAATGCAAACTAAGGCCCTGTTAGAAGAGTGAGGAAAGTAGATGTTTTGGAGCTCCATGAGACTGCAGGTTCACTATGGTGAATGATAAGAAAGGCAGAGGAAATAGACAAGCCATATGGAAACTAATAATTTAATAAAATTCCTTAAAAAAAACCAACAACAAAAAACTTTCCTTGATTTAAAAGCCTCCTTTATTCTTTGAATTAAGGGAACACAAATGAACTACTGGAGTATTAAATCTTCAAAGGAAATATTCTGCTAGTATGTTTGAAGTCTATGAACCAGAAAAACATATAAACCAACAGTCAAATTGGTTGAAGAACTTTCTTTTGATGAAAAAAAAAAAATAGTAGAGGACACCAGATCCAAGACTGAGGAAGCACCGACAGTAGACTCTTACTCTAAGTTACATCACTTCACTCTGACAAGATAACCTTTCATTTTGGTGGCAGCAACATGATTTTTCTCACAGATTCCCCCAAAGTTGTCTGCTGTGCCAGAGACCAATACAAAAGGTTGTTGAGGGGACTTAGAATAAGAGAAGTAATTGGTACCACCAACTTTTAAGACTGTTAAGGGAGAAGCATGGAGGAGACTGAGGTTGAGGAGAGGAGAGAAGACTGAATTTAGTGTTTGAAAGATCCATTTGTGTTTCATAACAAGATTCAGACATCTGAAGTGAGGATTAGAAATTAGTTTTTGAAAGTTTTTTTCTTAGTGATGAATAGTCACAAAACTATTTAGAGGTCCCCTAGAAAATTAGGGGGGGTGTATCAATGTGGTTACCTTTCAGACTCAGTATCTGCCAAGATCTACCAGAAAGAGAGCCATCTCCCAAACTGCCCATCTGTCTCCTGCCTTATTCTGCAAATCAAAAACTAAAACGACTTACAGAAAATAAGCATGATGCAAACAGAACTGTGGAAAAGCAGTGAATAAATTCAGGGCATATTAAAGTTGCAGATGAGATTAGCACATAGCAATGTATTCTGCCAGCTTGTTAATCATTGCAGCTTTGGACAGAGATGTGTCTTCAGGTTTCCTAGCGACCAGAGCAAAGAAGGGGACAGAATTAGGGGCAATTTGGTTTTGCTATTTTTATGAACACAAAAAATTTGATAACACAAAATAACCTACATAAAATACTACCTGTGCATTTACTAAATTTTTGATAAAACAAAGACTATCAAAGCTAGGTCACGCTGGGCAGTTTTTTCAGATAAAGCAAGGAGACATGTACCCAAAGACACAATCTCAATTTGGAGATATCAGTCGAGTGCCAACTGTATTAGACACTGCTCTTGTCCTTGAGATGTACCTGAGAATAAAATAGTCCCTAATCCCTGGCCTTATGGAGCTTCTATTTTAATAAGGAAATGTAACTCCTAAATCAAACTGTAAAACTTGAACAGACCTGTTTAAAAAAAAAAAAAAAAGTTTATGTCCTGATTGGAGTATTTGTTTTTGGTGTGGCAGGATAGTAGGCAGGCAGAGAACTGACTTCAAGTCATCCATTTGAGCTGACCTTCACTCTTCCACCATCTTCCCTCTTCTCAGTTCTTTGGCACTGATAAAAAGGTGTTATACCACACAGTCTTCTTGCAAACCTATTCTGATACCTGTAGATGTAAAAGTGAAGGCTTTTTGACTTGTTGCATACAGCCTTTATAATTTTGTCTCAGTACCCCTTCCCTTTCCAGTTTTGTCCATTACTTTCTTCACACACCTTTCTCTATATTTTTGTTTTTCTCTTTCTCCACCTTGGCAAATTAACCAAACACATTTCTGTGCTTCTTATATCCACATCCCATCTACCTAGAATGGCTTTTGTCTTGCTCCTTCTAGTCCCAACCCTAGAGGTGACCTCATTTATGAGATCTTCCCTGGCTGATCTGCATAAAGTCATCCCCTATGGGAAGATTCAAAGACTTCCTTTCTCTGCATATACTCCTATTAAAGCCCACTGTGCATGGTCTGTGAATCATGTTACCTTCTCACTTCTCTTTCCCCAGTAAATTTGTACAAAAATGTCAATTGAGTTTCCCCTTCTTATATCCCCTTGATTAGCACTGTGTGTCTGGTGGTAGAAAACCTTTAGTAAATTATTGTTAGTTGAATGCTCATTAGGTTTTCTGTGACCTTTACCTGTTAAAATTCCAACAGAAAATGTTTCTAGTAACTTTTAAAGTAAAATCTATGTTTGATAACATAAATAAGGCTTGGGGTAGAGGGTGTGAGGAAAAGAACTTAATAAGGTGATAAGATCTCTAACGCCCCAAAAGTCCCTGAGACTCACCCCAGTCTCCACTTCTGGCCCCCAACTCCAGCAGACACCTTCCTTTTTATCTGTTCTATGCGTGCTGGTTCTTTGGAATAGATAGAACTTTGAAAACCAGTGAGCTAGAGACTCTATCTAAATGAAATCATTATTGAATATGGGAGATCATCTATTGTGGACTTTTTAAATAGAATTGACATTGTTAGGGCATTTTCTGAAATTACAACCTAGGAGGAAATTATAAAGAGTAAATGTGAAAAGGATTCTACAACATGTTTTCTTTAATTTGAGGAAACTATTAAGCTAAGACTTTCTAAACCATTTAATGGCACATTTATGCTGATTTCTTGAAAAGGCATAGTTTTAATCATATTTATCAAATGGTATTATTGAATATTTCCTTGTTATTTTGTACTGTGATTAGCTTTATGATTACTTAGAGATTTAGATTGATCCTCATGTATACTTTAAATATTCATTTTCTATTGGTATTCATGCTGAAATTTTTATTAAAAAAGAGAAATAGCTAATATTTTCACTTAAAAAGGTTTAGTTTAGTGAAATATATAGAGAACAGTAATTTTGCTTATATTATAATTAAATTTTCATGGTTCATGAGTTACAACTGGCACACATTGAATATTCCATTATGATTGGTAAATTTAATTTTACTTTAAAAGGGATATAGCAGTATATAGAATTGATTCTGAAATAACATGCATTTTATTCAAGTGAAATTACTACCTTTTGTTGCCCTAGAGTGAATGACAGAAATCATACCTACGCCTTAACTCAGGTTTGTTATATGTGTCTCCCTCTCTATAAACCTCTATCTTGTATTTATAATTGTTTTCAAAAGCATAGAGGTTTAATTAGCTATAATAATTTTATCTCTGTGATCCATGAAGCATTTCTACAATTTCTTAATAATTCTAGCCCTAAAACTTACTCATACTGATGTATAAATGGCCTGACCTTTGACTTAATTGTCAAGCTAGTGCTTAACACCTGAAAGTAAGGGAAAGTCAGAAAATTCACTCATGACTTAATGAACTATTTTTATCCCTTTTACCTTAGCACAGTTCGTTGCACACAGTAGCAAACTACAAATTCAGATCAGGGAGAATGTACCCTAGTGCATCTCAGTGGAATGACAGTGTGGTCTTCTGTGATTTTGCCTTTCTCCACCCTCCCTTCATAGCCCAGACTATGGGGCAGCTGCCAGGTGTCATTTCCAGTTGCCATAGGAGAAGGAGAGGTGGCAGAAGAGAACCTGAAAAACCACTGACATGTATCTGAAAAACACATGTTGCTTCCATTCACACTTCATTGGTCAGACCAAGTCACATGGCCACTGTAATTTAAAGGGTGGATATGGGAATATGGTTATTAAGCTCATATCCTGGATAAAGAATGTGGTGAAGGGCATTCATGACTGCCATATTGGCCCCTTGACTTGGATTAAACTGTGCCTTCCTGATCATCAAGGATATATACAAGAAGAATCAGTGCAAAGAGAGAAACTAGAATCAGTCAGTCCCCCTGGAAAGAGACTTTCATACTGTAGCACCAAGGTAGTCGTGGTGGAAAATAGTTGTTTGGAATACAAATATTCATCCTCATTTGTTTACAAAGTTCTGATTCTCCAAGAAATATCCTCTATTCTACAAACTTCTCTCCTGGCCTTCCAAATTTCAAACAGCAAAACTGACAAACAGCAGTTGACAAACAGACATAAATTGTCCCATAAAGCCTCTGCAGTGTCTGTAGTAAGGGCTGACCATCGCTCTTCAGCAGCACCTTGTTATATTGACCAGACACTAAGGACCTTTTCCTTCTACCACTTTCTCTTTTAGTGCTCCTTAGATTGGTCACTTCTCATTTTACAATAGTCTAATAAAAGAGATGAGATAATGTATTTATTTTTCAATTTATGCTGATTGATTGTATAAAACCAATATTTTAAATCTTTATTTTTTGCCTGAATCATATTGACATGGATTTTAAGACTGGATTTTGTCTGTGAGCTCGTGTTTTCAGCAGAAGATTTTTTTTCAGGAATATTCTTGCATATTCTTTTTCTTTGAAACTGTGTCATCCTTTAGAAGGGTTTCATGAGGTAGCTGTAGCAAGGAATTTAAAATTTAATAGGGCTAGTATAAAATGCCTTAGAATTGTGGTAATTACCATCTGGTAAATTCATTCATGAAGTGAATCAGCAGATGTTTGCTGAATACCTTCTTTGAGGCATTGCACTTGGCACTGCATAAACAACAATGAACAAGAGCAACACAGTATCTGTTGACAAACATTAATTCAAAATTTAGTTTCACAACAACCCTGTAAAGTAAGCATAGATATTATTCTTATCCTTATTTTTTGGAGGAAGAAACAGTTATATAACTTGTCTAAGAACCTATGGAGTAGGTAGGCTTCAAGCTTGGGTAGCCTGGCTCCAAGACACTGCATAGCTGCTGGACATTAGGGATGTCAAACACAGAAGATAGATGTCAGCTGGATCCTGAACTCATGAGTCATCAACAACTAAATGAAAACTGAAGGAACAGACAGCGATGGTGTTGCCCAGGGCATTATACATGAAAGAAGAAAAAGAACCTTAATTAATCAGCATTAGTGAGAAGAAGGAGCTAGAAAAGGAGGCTGAGAAGTGGTGGTCTTAGAAGAGGAAGAAAACCAGAAAAGTGACAGAAGTCAAGAGAAAATAGTACTTTGAAAGATCTAGTATTCATTTGTGTCAAACGCTGCTACTAGGACAGACTATATAAGGACAGCTAAGTATCTTTAGATGTAATAATATGGAGGTCATGGATGATTTTATTTATAGTTCTTCTATCAATGGTTTGGTTGTAATAGGACTAAGGGGAAGGAAATGAAGACTAGTTTAGGGTCTTTAGAGATGGAAGGGGGTAGGATTAGGAAGACAGATGGCCTTGGAGAGGGATCCTTCTTCCATTGCAGTATAAAAAAGTGAAAGAGAAGATGGTTCAAATGTCAGTAACTTTGGAAATTTGGTGGCAAAAATACCAATTTCTATCTGATGGTCCCTGTTAACTGTATGAAGAAGTACAAGACAGGGTATCTCTGAGACTCGGAAAGAGAACAGACATTTGAGATGAGTGTGTCTAATTTAAAATGGTCATCCTAGAGAGGGTTATTAGAGAAATATCAAAGAGTTTCAGGGCAGAATTCTAGGGTGGTGACATAAATCATGGTGGCCCTCGTCCTCCGATGCATATGACATTTCTTCATTCAGCAGTGCTCAGTGTTTCAGTTATAGGCATGGAAATGGGATTTAGTTTCACTTGAGTTTGGTAGCTAGATGACACAGAGGAAAATGGCATGGATTTTAAGGTATTAACAAAATTTATTGAAATTATAGACCATTTAGTCCAAGATGAATGAGGGATGATAATGGAAAGGAAGAAGGTAAGTAGCTGATCATGCAATATATTTTAATTGAAAAAATATGACATAAAAAAGAATCCATGTAAAAATGGTCTTTGAAAGCTACCAAGCATCTGCAATTTTATTTTTAACTTTGCTAAGATATAAATATTGTTTACATAAAAGTCATAAGTCTGTCTGAAAATATGTACTGATCAAAGTTGCTGCTGAAACAAAAAAAAATACTTGAGCAGAATGCATTTCAAATACATAATTGCTGGACAAGTATTCATGATTCCAGAACCTAAAGAAGTTAATACATATGAAATTATAGTTGATGAGTAGAAATGTAAATAAAATACATATCAGCCAATTAGCTGTGTCTAATACCTCTGTACATGTACCTATATAAAGCTCTTTCTTTTAAATTATAACTACTGGGAATTTTTTTGCGGGGGTGGAGGGAGGTGGCTAGCCAAATGTTATCTATATGGGAAATGTAGTGAATTAGGTGATGGTGATGTGAATTTGTTTTAAATTTATTTTAGAAGTTAAATCTTACCTAATATATAAAACTATTATCAAAAATTTACTTTGGTTAATTTTTTTTTGTTATTTGGCAATTTTGACCCTTCTAAAATAAGTACTCTTAGGATTTCATTTGAAAATTTTCTTATGATGCCAGTCACGTTGACAATGTCTATAATTCCAGTGGCTTGGGAGGCTGAGGCAGGAGGATTCCAATTTCAAAGCCAGTCTCAGCAATACAGCAAGGCTGAGAAACTTAGTAAGACACTGTCTAAAAATAAAAATAAAACAATGAGCTGGGGATGTGGCTCAGTGGTTAAACACCCCTGAATACAAAAAAAAAAAAAAAAAAAAGAAAGAAAGCTTTTTTGTGTTATCATTTTATGGTATACATTTATATTTTATGTGTTTTTAAAAGGTTTTTTTTTTTTTTCAAACATCTTAGAGATCACCGACAAATCTTAGGGCTAACCATCTTAGTAATTGAATCCATTTCTGCTACACTGTGAAATGTTTCTCTGAGAGGTCTGCCACCATTCACTTTGCATCTGAAAATGAATAGTTCAGTGCTATAATTTTACTAAAACTTGATTTTAACTAATATTAAAATAAAACCTAAGCCTTGAAGGCAAAATTTATTTCTAACTTAACAATTGATCTTTATTTTAGCGTGAAGCATTCCATTCCTGTGAAACAGCACAAACAGTGAATAATTCTAGGGTCCTGTAAAATGAGGAAATCCCAGAGCTTTGAGGGGTAGGCAGAGAGCCCAAGAATTTTTTCACAACTTTTTATTATAAACATTTGTTTTGTTTTTCACATTTATTATTAAGCAGCATGCTAGGATTAGAAAAGATAAGCAGAATAAATTGTCTCCCTAGTTTTTATAAGCAATATTTATGCTAATGCATTTACTTACCTTCAGCTTCTCTTGATAAATTATTTTTTGGTATAATAATGGCCACAGTTTTTCTAATTTATAAATCACTCTTGTCTTCTGCATTTCAATTCTTATGTCTAATACCTTATTGTAATTATTAAATAGTGATATCTGTAGGAACTGAGGTTGTAACTCAGTGGTGGAGCATTACTTATATGTGCGAGGCCCTGGGTTCAGTCCCCACTGTCTTTCAAAAATATATACACATGCATATATTTACATGTAAATATTTATATGTAAATATATTGTGATGCCTTTACTTTCTTTTATGCACTTCCTTAAGTCAGGTAGAAAATACACTGATTTATTCAATTTAGGCTTAACTTTTAATTCAATTGATGAATCCAGCATTTATGAATTAGACACAAAATAATAATAACCCAGAGTTTAACCCTAAAGAATGATAGTGAACTTTTCTACATCATCTGATCAGGCTTTCAATTGTTAACTTGTTTTTACCCTTATGATTTCACTGCTTTATTCAGCAAATATATGTTGAGTATTTATTTTATGGCAGTCTGTGTCCTAGACTCTGGAGGATTCAGTGAACAAATGAACAAATTAGTCAAAGTCTCTGCTTTCATGAAATTTTTATTCCAGAGGGGTGAAATATTATATGTGTCCATAGGTTAATTTCAGGCAGTGATAAGTGCTGTGAAAAAAATACAATACAGTACAGTTGAGTAAAGAGTTATAGAGGGTAGGGCGGGGAGTTGATGAGGACCACGGACCACTTTAGATCAAAAGGAACCACAACTTGAATGACTCAAAGGAGCCATATTTGGAAAATATTGCATTCTAAACAGAGGCCCTGAGAGTTCTAAGTATATGGTTGCTTTCTATCATTTGGGATGGACAAAAAAAAGAGGAAGGCAGCAGTATGAATATAATGGTGATAATAAAACCACTTTTTTAGGGTTTGTTGTATGTCAGGTATATAGCATCAGTATAGGGCAGAGGGATGGGAGGGGACTAGAGGGGGCATGGAGTTAGAAATGTTGGTGGAATGTGATGGACATTATTATCCAAACTACACGTATGAAGACACAGATTGGTGTGAATATACTATATATACAACCAGAGATATGAAAAATTATTTTCTATATGTGTAATAAGAATTGTAATGCATTCTGATGCCATATATAGATAAAAAATTAATTAAAAAAAGAAAATTATGTAATATCTACATTGTAGATACACTGAAGTTCTGAAAAGCAAATTCCTTAGCTATGCGCTGCATGACTGAAATGGGATCAGACCCTACTCTGTCTGCTAAGAATCCCATGACCCTGCCCACATATTGTTCCTCAAATGAGTATTACTGCAGTTGGCACCCTAATTTTTTTTATTATTTACTTGCTCTTTGTTCAACATTTAAGCCTTGTAAAATAAACTAGCAGCAATCTTCTAAAATGCATGAAATCTTCCACTTTCTGAGCAACAAAGAATAATTGAGTTATGAAAACTAATCCATGATATAGTCAAAACACTTGTGAGTTAATAACAGACTTTTATTCAAGTTGCTTTTGAAATTATTTTTTCATTGCACTTAAGCCTGTTTCAAAACACAAGGGCAGAATTCTTTAATTTTTCCACATAGTTTATTAAGTTTCGAACATTCTCTTCTCAAAGTTTTCATTACACACTCCCTCCCCCATTAGTATGTTAAAATGCTTTTCATAGCCCAGGGAATACACGTAGCAAAAATCTTGCAATATGTATAAAATACCCATGTGATTGCAGCTTTAGTTCTTCTTTTTACTCTGAGTTAGCATCAGGTACAGTTCAAAATGTCAATAAGATTTATATCCACGTTTTGATGTCACACTGTGATAATTAAACTATACAATGAACTTTTTCTTTAGAAGCAAGCATATCGAGGACAAAGTCACTGAGAATGAATGATGTAAATGTACACAATTTATGAAAAAGAATTATTTTCAGTTTTTGAGCATATTTTTGACACAGAAATATGAAGGAAAAGGTAGTGCTTTATTTCAAATGAAGCTAAGATATTTTGGCTTTATCAACAGACATAAATTGTAAAGGCTTACCAATACAATTGGTATGCTTTTATGTAATTAGAGAATTCCAAAAAGCATTTAGAAATAGCTTATAAATCTACCATATGTTGACAGCACTTTAATAAATTTCTCTAGACTGTGGATAAAAAAAAATCTGGAATCCGTTTGCCTATTTGCTTTTTATATTTATTCACTTAGAATAAGTGAGAAAGGAAGACTCAGATTTATTGTAATATATCATCAAAGTAGCTTCAAAATAATTAAAATATCTCTTCATCATGGTTATTAAGGATTTGCAGTGAACTAAGATTTTACAGAATGTTTTCCTTTGATTACATTAATTATTCTCAAAAGAGAAGTTTCAAGTAAGTGTCCCTAAAGTTAAAATAATATTAGATCTGAGATCCATCTCATTGTGGAATTTCAGGCGTTTAATTAGCATTCACATAGGTGGGTAGTACTCACTTAGGTGGGTAGTTCCCACACTTTCAAGTATTGCCCATTCCATTTCAACACTGCCTGGTATACTTCTCACTACTTTTACTTATCCATTCAATGCTTCCTTGATGTCCAGACAGATGCAAAATCAGCCATGACCCTCTTTATAAATACTCAAAGTAAAATGTCAACACTTGGACTCCTGCTCCTCCTTATTTCTATCAATTAAGGAAAACTACAAACCATGTTGATACCAAGTTTGGTGAGAATAGAGCAAAAACTCAGACATTTACAATGAGAATATACTTTGTTATGGTTTTCTAAATTATTGATTTTATAAGAGGATCCTTAAAAGTATTTATTTAGATTTAGTTAGTCTATATTAGGTAATCTATCCAAAGGAAATAATCTAAGATGCAATAATATTATATCTAAAACAGTTAGTGAAGATAGTTTATGTGTTTAAGAAGTAAGAAAACATCACAAATAATACAATTTGAAGGGAATGGTAGGCCAGATAATAAAATGCTAAACAGTAATAAATTCATGCTTGTTAATTTACTTAATGGCATGGACAAGTATTGGTATAATAAATAAATCAGGATACCAAACTCCATGTCTAATATGATTTCTGCTATAGAAAACATGAAGCAGCTATTCCAAAGTATAGACTACATTTGCTTCTGAGTGATAAATAATCTTTCCCCTGCTTTTTTGTTTTTCTGTACTTATTGGAATCTCCATAGTAAATATGTAAATAATCAGAAAAAAAATGGTAAAGAAGAATCTCAGCAGTCTTAGGAAAAAATCATTACTAGGGTTTTTGCCCTTACTGTGACTTGGGACTTGTTTGTTCTAGCCTCTCTTAAGATTCAAATATTTTAAACTTTTCTTACCACCCTGTAAAGTCTTGAAAGTCACCTTTCTCCCTTTCTGACATCTGTTTTATAAAGAAAATGACTTTACTTAATGATAATTGAATTTCCTTCTTTATAGTCAATTTATAGATTTCCATTTCGGAAGGTTGTTTATTTACAACAACATCTATTAGCTGTTAAAATTATTCTCAGTTCACATGGAAATGGAGGTGACATAGAGCTTAAATAAACAGATTGGTTATAAATCTTTGCACAGTCTCAGTTCCAACTACTTACTCTTTTTTAGCAAAAGAGGTTTCAAAAGACAAAGGCTGCTTATAACTACAAGATTGTTGTACACGCAAATGCACACCCAAAGTGTGATATAAAATAATATGTATGTAAAGTATTTCATATTCTAAAAGTGTACATTTGAAATCTCTTTGCATTTTCTTTAATCTGCTGTTTAAAGTCAAAAGATTAAAATTATTTGTAATAATTATATAGACTACAATGTTGGCTAACATTTGTATATGTACTGCTACTGTAGAAGGAAATTTGGGTATATTGAGGCACCTGGTACGACCTGTGACTTTGTCTTTCCCTGCAGGACCTAACTGAAAGGAGGTGTTAGGGAAGACATAGCAGAGAGGCCTTTTCCTGTTGTTACAAGCAGTATTTGTCCCTTAAGAAACTTCAAAAAGAATGCATGCTTGCTTGAGGAAGAAGACAGTCAGAGAAAAGCTGTTCAGTAATGAGCCAGGGAACAAAGGAAACCTGGTCTGAGAGAGAAAGGAGGAGACTGTAAAAAGGGGAGGACAGTCTACCAGAAACCTGTGAGGCTCTGCAAATCAAAGCCTAGACTCCTTTCACAAGGGAAACCCAAGGTAATTAGAAAGTGATTTTTTTTTCAAATTTATAAAATGTTACTTTATTTTTTTTTTAAATCCAAACAAGTAAGACTCTAAGACTATCTGATATGAATTGATAGAGTTTGGTTATGAGTACAATGATATCGACTTTTTTCTATTTTTGTAATTTTTTTAGATGTTTTAGAGAATTTATAGAGGTGACTTTTATTAAATTGAAAGCATCTTCTTTCACTTTATTCCCTCCTCATCCCAAGATTGTGCTTCTCCTTCCAGTTATGGGACATTAACTACTTGTCTGAGAATCTGTAATTAGAACAGACTTTTATGTCATGATCTGAGGCTCTTACTACTTATAATTGTATTTCTAAAGGAAATTGCCAAAGTTTGGCCCGTAGGTACAACATTTGTAATTAGGGAACCATTTGAAATAGTTGTGATGACAGAAATATTCACATCATGAACTTAAGAGGTATATCTTATGGAGTGGAAAGAACACTGCCCTTAGTATCTGAAATTCTGGTTTCACAGGCTCTTTTTGTTTATTGTCTCACTGCATAACCTAAAACAAAAACCTTTTATCACATTAAGAGTTTCTTCATCAATTTAAAATCATGAAATATGGGGGGGGGGAAGTCTGTTAAATATCCTTTTAAATCCAGTTTTCTAAAACTATGATATACTGATTTTCAAGTTCATAGAATGTTATAAATTGAAGGAGGATGTGCTCAGAGAAAATCCTTTGCTATAACTCAAAACTTCCTAGAACATTTTGGGTTGTGAACATGGTGATTCCTCTGGTGAGATGTAGAATGGTGCTTCTCGTTGTACAATGCCTAGGTAGTCTGGGTATGGAAATACCTGGGAATAAAGATGAAGGGAAGCTGGACGTCGGTTTGCAATGGAAAAAAAAAATCTTGTGCTCTCTGGGAAAGCAAGTGGTTGATGAATAATGGTAGGGAGATGCTAAAAATAGAAGCTTCAAGGAAAAATGATAGACTGCTATAGACAACTCCAAAACATGTGCTGATTCTTCAATGATGGAATTGGCCAGTCTTAACTCCTTTCTGACCTTAAATTTGAATGCAAATTGCATTCCATGACAAATATATCTCCCATTTTAAGGACAAACTCAAAGGAAATTCTAGTAAATGTGGTGAGAATGAGAAATAAGGATTTTATACCCATCGAAGCTGACTTTCAGCTGTAAAGAACACAAGCATGAAATTAGAGAATATTCTTCCAGAAGCCCTTCCTGATGGATTTGCCAGAGAAAAAGCTTCAGGCAACCAAAGTACAATATATGGTATGAGTTCACCCTTCTGGAATGTTCAAAGCAGGCATATCCAGGGAGACAGCATGTACATGAGTAGATGAGTGATTGTCTAGGACAGAGGGGTTGAAGGCCAGGGGGGAATGGCTGTTAATGAGCACAGAGCTTCTTTTCTGGAGTGATAAAAAATACTCTAAAACTGATTTTGGTGAATAAATTCAGTGTGACTATACTAAAACCACTTAAATGCACACTTTAAATGGGCAAATTGTATAGAAAATGAGTTAAAAAGAAACTAGTTGGGAATTTAATTGAAAATATTAGTATGGACATGTATTTTACCTTACAGATATGTAACTATGCTCACATATGCATATGTGTGCATATCCCCTGAAGAGACCTAGAAATGATGAAGAGCCAATAGTTATGAGCATCCCCAACACGTAGATTGTAGTCTTGAATTCCCATTTCCCACTAATCAGGGTTTCTGGAGAAATGACTGAAACTGAAAATGTACAGGATTAGTCAAAAGCATGTCAACAAAGCAGAAAACAAAGACTATTAGAGTAATGTCAAAATACTCAGGAGCTAACTTTTAGAGGCTTCCACTAGCCAAAGTTAAGAAATTTCAGTTTTATTAAAAATTGGAAATGTTATCAGATTAGAACTCATGAAGTATGTTTGTTCAGTTCATAATAATATTAAAAAGCAAAAGTAATTGGTCATCTTCTAAGAATGACAGGCAAGCCATTTATTATCTTGAAAACTGGTGAATAAAGGAAAGAATCAGGCATTTATCTGACCTTCCTATATGAACCATATTACTGACTGTAGATGAGTACCATCAAATAGTAGATGAGCCAAGTATCCCTTGGTAAAATTATTCCTGTTTAGGGGCTGGGGTTGTGGCTCAGTGGTAGAGCACTTGCCTAGCATGTGTGAGTCACTGGGTTTGATCCTCAGCAACACATATTAATTTAAAAAAAAAATTTTAAAGATACATCAACAACTAAAAAATATTTTTAAAAAATTATTCCTATCTATAAATCAGAGTGAAATGATAAAAGCAAAGAATCACCCATTTTTTTCAACCCATGATGAATTAATAGATCAAGTCTATGATCATCAACAGCACCTAACATCTCAAAAGGAGAAGAGACTATGGAAATGACCCCTGATAAGAGATCACTTCACCTATAGCTGTGCAAAGAGACCAGGTCTCCTAATCTAGCTTCCAGGTAGTTAGAAATACAGAGAGAATGCTTCAAACACCAATACTCGTGCACAACCAAGAAAACAAAATGTGTTTCCAGCATTTCAAATGACCAAGAAAACAAAATGTGTTTCCAGCATTTCAAATGACTGGAGTTTGGGTAAATTATGAAGAAAAAAAATGCAAAAACAAGGAGCCTGTGAGTTCGAAGTGCATATGACTACATATATACTTCCTGATGCAGACTTGGCTAATAAAACCTTAAAGAAATGTAAGACAGTAAATGCCAGAATGTGGTTACCTGTGAAGAGAAGGAAGGAACAATGATAGGAAAGGACACCGTGGAGCTTCAGGGGTGGCTGGCAAAGTCCTGCATCTTGTTAGGAATACTAAGGTGTTGTCTTATGATATGACACAAGACTATATATTCTGTGTGTTTGTGTTGGGGATGAGAAGATTTCTACTTGGTTTTATGATTTAAATGTATTTTTAAATGAATAAGTAAATATTTTCCAGAAGTAAGGGCAAGCTTAATGGAATGTTTTACATCTTGAGATTTGTGTCATATCTCTCCCTCCATCCCTTATCCCCCACCAAAAAGTATTTAATGTATTGAATTAGCTTGATGTGTATAAAATTATATATAAATAAGAGATTATATTTAAGACTTACAACAAACCTAATTCAAGTATAATGTATATGGAAATATTCTACATGTCTTAAAGAGCTGCTGTACATTTGTGTGCAGGTTTTTGTGTGGACATAAACTTCCAGCTCTTTGGGGTAAATACCAAAGAGCACAAAGGCTGGATTGTATGATAAGAGTGTGTTTAGTTTTAGAAGAAACTGCCAAACTGTCTTCCAAAGTGCTGTATCATTTTACATTCCCCCCAGCAAAGAATGAGAGTTTCTCCCTCTCCATATCCTCACCAATATTTGGTATTCTCAGGGAACATCTTGCCTTCTTCCTGATCTTAGAGGGAGAGTATTATGATTTTTCAAATGTACTGTTTTTCAACCAGCACAAGAACAATGTGTTGATTTTCTCTCAACTTTGGATTCTAATCAGTGATTGATAAATGAAGTTTCACCTGTATGAAAAGGGTTTGGAAATACCTTATGAACCTTTTTAAAAATCTTTGTTTATTTAAATTTTCCAAATTTCCCAAGGGATCCAGACATCAAGAAATATTTACATATATCCATTAGTTTACATTTTCTTCAAGTTGATTTCATTATTAAGAACTTCAATGAAAATAAATATCAAATGTACCTTAAGAAATTTGTACATAAATCTTCACACTTTTAGCATAGCATAAGCTATTGGTATAGCTTTCACTATTGGAAAAGTTTAACTTTTAAAAAATATTTTAACTTTGACTCATTCTATGCAAGAGTTATTTTACCTGTGGATTATCACAAGTAGATAAAATAACTACTTTACATTGGATGGTTCTTTAACAACGAAACTATTGTGAGCTGATTGGCAACATAGTCTTATGAAGCAGGAAAAATACTAATAAATGCCGTGTTGGGAACCAATAATTAGATTTTCAATGTGGCGTAAAGTACTCACAGGAGATTCATTCTTGGCCTCATAAATTTGACCATATCATTTCACTCTAATGCTATTAAGTGACTTAGAGACATTATTTAACAGTAAAATACACTACTAAACCACAGTGGCAAGCACATAAAGCCTGGTTATTCAGTGATGACGTGCCATTTGTTCAGGAATCGGCTGTCCTGTCCTGTTTGCTCTTAAATATAACAACAAATGGAAGTTGGTTGTTAAAGTGAGGATTCAGCATCACATGGCTGTACCTCTTGTGCTATCTGCTAGCTTAAAGATTATTAAAGATTGTTGCTTTGTCCACTGCAGAAATAGCACAATACCTGTGGTATTGTACAAATATTTTGATTACAGTATGTTTTCCGGTTTGTTTATTTCCCCTTCTTCTTGGATTACCTGAGTATACCGAGTTCAGTGGTTTCAAACTATGGTTACATCAGAATCCCAGGGAGGGCTTGTTCAAACACAGATTTATAGTTTCTGTTCTCAGAGCTTCTGATCCTATAGATCTGAATAGGGCCAAAAAAAAATATGTATTTCCTTCAAGTTCCCAGGTGAGGCTGACTCTGCTTGTCTGTTGGAGGACCACACTTTGAAAGCCACTGACATAGTACCATAAAACCTCTTCTCTGTATTTAATAAGATTCCTGTTTTTAAAAATGAGCTAAAAAAAAAATAGACATCAGAATTTAGCTCTTGTCATTGTTCAGGAAACCATTCTAATTTACGAGGTCAAGAATTAAATAAAACAGACAGGCATGGTAGCACATGCTTGTAATCCCAGTGGCTGGGAAGACTGAGGTAGGAGGATCACACAATCTGTATATGGGGTAAAAATGGGAGTTCATAACCCACTTGAATCAAAGTGTGAAATATGATATGTCAAGAACTATGTAATGTTTTGAACAACCAACAATAAAAATTAAAAAAAAAAAATCCAGCCTCAGCAACTTAGTGAAGCCTTGTCTCAAAAGAAAAAATAAAAGGGCTGGTGGTGTGGCACAGTGGTTGAGTACCCCCTTGGTTCAGTTCCTAGTACCCAAAACAAAAATAAATAAATAAATAAATATAAACAAAAAGAATTAAAAAAAACATTTCTTATATTAGAGAATATAATACAAGCTCTTTTCCTGAACTAACAAATATCATAACTACTAAATGGAGTATTAAACTATTTTAGATTTCCTTTATATTAGGGATAATTCCCACTAAATAAATCAAATAGAAGAGGCCTATTAAAATCCCTGAAGAATATGTGACACAAATTCCTATCATTAATGTATAATGCACAGATTCTTTTTCCTAGGGTTTTTGGTCACTTGTCAACAGCACTTCGTTAGAGTGACTAAAATTAGGGCCTGAGTAAGAGTATCTCACTTATATTCTATTTTATAGCATGAAAAATTTAGTATTTGTATTAATTTTTTAGCCAGTGCTTTGCTAGTTGTTTAATATTGAAATGGCTTGCCTTCATTTCTTTCTATAGGAGTTATCTATGCTTTTGAATAATCTAATGGATTCATTCCTTAGCTACCAAGGGTGATTCCTGTCAGAATGATAATCTTCAATATACTGACCAGTCACAGAAGAAAAGATTTTATATACATGATGTGTATAAATCGTATTGGAGGGATGCGCTTTGCCAAAAGCTATATATAAAATCTAAAAGAGCACCTTGGTAACTTTCTCTTCAGCTTTGTTTTGTTGCCTTTCTATGTATCTGCAACACCTGTGCCAATTTAATTTGGTAACACTACTTGGCAGCGAGGATTTCTCTGATTACCTTGTACAGGATTCCTAACAGTATTATGTTGTCTTCATTTTTTTTTTTTTTGAATGAGCCATGTAAGGTATTTCTTGATCTTTTCCTGTGTATCATGAACTAATACAAATATTCCTGTGGATGTTTTTCCACTGTCCTGCTTTAAAAGCAAGTATTACTGTGAGTCACTGACCACAGCCGTCTCCTATATTATGTGTTCCACATGTCTTATGCAGCTTGGCATGTAGTCCATAGACACTCAATAAATATTTGTGGAATAAATGAATTGGCATTTTTAAAAGGTCAAATTATAAAATAGGTCCATCCTTTTTAAAAGTTTATAATTTAGAAAGTTCAAACCATTGAAATGTCTACATGTGATAGCTTAAAAAAAAAAGAAAAAAGGAAAACAAAAAAATTGTTAATGCAAGAGTGACTACAGTGGACAAGATAAATGTTTCCTGTTAGTTATTGTTTATATTTACATTTTAAAGAGGAAATGTCTCCTAAATTATTTCAATTTAATATTTTCAAAACTCTTCTAATAAAAATATTGAGTTATGTGACATGTTAATATTCTGATGATGATTGATATTAATTCAGGGCATTGTTGTTGAATTATTAATGGTGCTGTTAGACTGTAACACTGACCTATTAAAAATATATGCAGTGTTGTCACAAAAGAGGATACATGAAAATATTTTAAGACCTTTTAATTTAAATGAAAAATATTTAAGATGCTTTCAAGAAAGTTAACATAATTCAGGGTCTGTAAGGTCCAGACACACTGATTTATTTACCTTTTGCTTATGGCTACTAACCCTACAGCTATGGTGAATGAGCCAACCAGTGAGTGAGTGAGCGAGTGAATGAGTAAATGTCTTCTGACCAGCAATTGCACTTTCAAACACAAGACCTAAGGAAATTATTATGGTACAGATAAGTAGGTATTGAGATGTTCCTTCTTCAGCTTTTGTGGCTCAGCCAAAATTGACCTGAAACCTGTTTTTTGTACTATCAGAGCTAAGCAGGGTTTTGCATTATAAAGAATTATTAAAGAAAAATAAATACACAGACATGAGCCAGAGCATGTGATTGGCAAAGCCTATCAAATTTAGCATCTCAGACTTTAAACATTAAATATTGACTTTGATATAGAATGTAGCTTATGATGTGGATTAACTTGGTGGAGGTTGATGTAAAATATTAAAAAGTAGAGTATGCATAATTATGCCACTTAAAAATGTGAGCAATACCATTTAGAAGGATGGATGCTTAAGATATTAACAAGTTATATGTGGGTGGACAGGATTAAAAGTATCCTATATTTTTGATCTATCTAATTTTGTAACTTTTCAATAATGAGAATGCATTCATTGTATAATAAGAAAAAATAAAATTTTAATTTTGATGTGGGGAAAAATAAGAGAACTTCTCAAAGTTAGCTTTAAGGTACAAAGATATGTTGCTCCATTTTGTGGATGAGGAAACTGAGGCTAACAGATGTTAATTAACTGGGCTAGAAAGATGAAATTAGCATTGTTACCATATAATCTGTCCAGCAGCAGCATCATTGAAAACTTAAAATGGTTATCCATAGCTGACATAAAATTATGGGCTCTGTGACCTAAGGCAATTTAGAGGTATTAGTTATAGTATATGATAAAGAAGAATTTTTCAGGAACCCCAAATCACCAGCCTGACGGAATTAGGTACATATCAAGTAGGTTTGCATTTGCTTAGATAGAATGAAAAAGGAATTGCTTACATAGTGCATAAAAAATTAAAAAAATTTGTGCACATTGGTATTTACTTTAGAAATTCTCAAACTATTACCGCTTAAAAAAGTCAATAGTTCAATTCAGACATGTGACACAGAAAGGCACGTGTTCTGAAGCTCATACACCCTTCACTATAAAATTGACCCAGAAGAGACATTTAACTAATCCCCATGCCCTCATGCATACAGCTACTTACATTAGAAGGAGAGCAAATAACCAACACTGAGAACTTTATTGTAATAAACTGATAGTTCATAATAGAAGAAATCAGTAGGACTGTAAAAAGCAGACACAAAGAGCTCAATGATTTGGGGGCTACTTAGTGTGTGGACAAAAGCCTCCTATCCTTCCATTATTCCCAAGGGAACCACTATCTTAAGCAAAGAATGATGATGGTAACTATAACTGCTCTTAAACACCTGTGCATTTAATCACAGCCATTTTTTGATTTTGGAGAATGATTCCTTAGTCACATATTTAGAAACTGAGGCACCAAGAGGTTTGCATTAGTGTTCAGGATGGTGCACATCATTTAAATGGTGACAGGAAACTAGATCACCTGGTCCCATCACAGGGCCTGCAGATGGTGATGCTGATTCAACATGTCAGGATAACTGTACATCTCAGTAAATCAAAAAGAACAGATAGAAATGCTTTAAAAACTGATATAAATAAAGGGGTAAACTGTAAGTGTTTTTCATGCTCTTCAGAGATGGGATTCACTTAACTGGAAAAATTCTCCAGCATAAAGTGCTTCATAACTCAGAAGGGTCAGGGAGTCACAACGTACTTGGGTAGATGAAGCTATCATTTTTTTCTTAGTCTTATCTTTTTATTGAACAGATATTTTCAAGCCTGGATTTGATATATTTCAAATGGATTCTGGTGTTTACCTGCAAAAGCAAAATAGTAAATAGAACAGTCCCTATTTTAACACTATGACATTACATATTAACCTCTATGTAGTGGATTCCACAAATTCTTTTAGGAACTATAGCTAGGTTAAGTACACATTTCCATAATTCCCTGGTCCTTTAGCAAACATTATATTTTTTAAACAAAAATAAGATATTTTCCTTTTGATGAGAAATGTAGGGTCAGAAACTATTTGGCCTGCTTACATAATATTAAATGTTATTCATTATATACTGTGTATTTTTGTAAACATCAGTTTGGTGATTTGCTCCATTTTGAAAATCTAAATTGAGATGGAATAAACAGCTTGACAGCCCCTCTTTAGGTGCTTCATAATTGCTTGGGTTTTTATGGTGATTTTATTATTCTTGCTATACTGTATTATTATTTACTATTCTTGGGAAGGTGTTTTAGGAGTTGGAAAGTAAAAAACAGCACAGTGGTGGCACACATAAGGATGATCTTAAGCTTTGTTACTATGAGGT
This sequence comes from Marmota monax, assembly GCF_021218885.2. Taxonomy (NCBI): domain Eukaryota; kingdom Metazoa; phylum Chordata; class Mammalia; order Rodentia; family Sciuridae; genus Marmota; species Marmota monax. Next base: position 1,008,822 of record NW_026694256.1, on the reverse strand, counting down.
TTCCTCTCCCTTTTCTGTGCATTTTTAACTTCCCTATTAAATGCATTCAACCATACTGTTTCCTTTCTCCCTGCCCCCTCCTCATTTATTGCTACCACAAATATATACTTTCTTCTTGAAGATGTATTTTTTAAAAGAGAGAAAGAATTTTTTAATATTTATTTATTCTTTTTTTTTTTTTTAGTTTTCCGGTGGACACAACATCTTTATTTTACTTTAATGTGGTGCTGAGGATCGAACCCAGTGCCCCGCGCATGCCAGGCGAGCGCGCTACCACTTGAGCCACATCCCCAGCCCAAGAAGTATTTTTATAAAGTACTCTGATTATGTCTCAAGATTTCACTTCTGATGACCAATACACAAACACTAGTTTATTGGTTTGTCATTCACGTATGTTTGTTTCTGACAACTCAAAGAAGTTCCATAACCAAAGAGAACTGCAGCTTTTCTGGCTGTCTCATTTCTCATAACTCTGATGATCCAGAAATCTACTTGTCATAAATGGGAGACACTAAGATAGAAAGTGTAGGGACTTCCATAAGACCCCAGATATGCTCTTTAACCACTTTTCTCCTTTGAATTTAAAGCCATTTTCTTGTTTTACTTAATCTTTATGTTTCTTTTTTGCCATTTTCTAGACCTTATTAATCTAGCTCTCTGCCTGCTATGTATCATAAAAAGCTCTATGCACCTCCTTCTCCCCTGTACTTTATCTCCTGTCCTCCACGTTAACCCAAAGTATGTGCACAGATGTGTGCATCCTCACCTCAGATAAGCACATACCTGCCCCCACGTGAGTGCTACCTCTTCAGTCTTACCTCTCTCCCAAGACCCAATGCAGTCTCTCCTTTTATTCATATTGTCATTTTTGACTGTGTGTTTATATAGTTTTATATGACTGATTTGTCTTTCTGATTGTGAACTCCTTTTTCCTCCTATATCTCTCTTATAGCCCTTACTACTTTGGTAAATATGTAGTAAGTGCTTACTACTCCTCAAAAACATGTCCTATGGAGCAGAAAAATAATTCAGAAAGTATGTTACCTTGGTCCTCATGTTACAAAAGAGGAAAGTTAGAACAGTGAAGTGACCTTTCTTCATTATGGCAGGACTACTAACTAGCAAATGCTGAACTAGAGCCAAGGAGGAGGTGGCAGTGATTGCTACCCAAATGGATAGTGGTGATGTGCCTTCCCTGAACAATAACCTGAAATTCTCCTGAGTATTTCTCCTGATTTTTCAGCTTCCCCTCATACCTGTAATAAAATCCTCCCCACTTTAGTGCTACAGAATGAAATCACAGTCCTTTCTGTGGAAAAATTCAATATCAGAATGCTTTTTTTTTCAATTATTTATAAGCATTTATTCGTTTTTACTATGAGATCGTATAAAAGAAACCTCCTTTTAAAGTTTCACCAGCTGTTAAGTTTTCATGAGAATAAATATCTTTTAAAAAGCTAGACAGATCTAAAATGCTTACTTGCTAGAATGTCCTACATTTAGATTTTTAAATTATATTCCAGAATTTCTTCCTTCATTAAACTTTGTGCTTTCATACATTAAAGAGCCAAGTTTAAGGGACATTCATTGATTCTACTTTGTTGTGACCCATAGTTACTGGCAGGTTATTTTGAATAGACAAGTTGGAGAGTTTTGTGCTTTAATTTTTCAGGAAAATGAACAACACTCTTTCCATCTACTTGCTTGAGGGCTAATTGAATTGTATGAATCACAAGGAAGAAAAATAAAACAATTCACAAAAGCAGTCTTCTAATTAAATGTATAATTTTTAAATGAAGTTTATAATGCAATTTGATAAATGGAAGAAAAAAAATTTATTATAAAAGCTTCACTTTTAGGTATTGATCAGAAATTAAAAGGAAAAAATGGGAAAATTAGAAAAAGTCAATGAAAGAAGGGTGGGGGCACACACATATAGAGATGACCCACAAGGGAGGGTCCCTCTGGATCAAAGAATTTCATGAATCAGAGATGACAGGAAGTTGCTATTCCCTTGACTATACCTGTCCACAAACCTTTAGACATTTAACTAGGAGAATAGAGTCTCTGAACTTCAGTTTCTTTATCTGTATACCAGGATTATGGAACTAGATGACTTTTGATGTCCCATTGAGGTTTCTACAGCATTAATTTTTTTACTTTATTTTTATTCTGATATTTAAACCTTTCAAAGTTCCACACAAAATTGAAGACCCCAAGAAGCTTAATAAGCACATATTAGTTGAATGACGAAATTTAACCCTCAGTGAATGATATGTAAGTTATTTTAGTTATTTTCAGCCAAATATATTTATCATATTTATGGCATCTTGTGCTGAAAGCTTTATGTTTTGAAATAAGTAATAGTAAACTCTGCTTATATTAATGGGGAATAAGCGTTTGATCTTTTAAGAGTGAAATTTTCAACATGAACATTTGAATAAAGTCTCTGATATTGATTGTGCATTTCAAACTGAAGCAAGTCTGAACTGGAAATGTTTCTTTCCAGAACCATCTGTTCTTATTCATTTCTTCTTTCTTTATTCTTTGCTCTGGCATGTATATTATTCTTGTACAGTGTTCTTCAGGGAACTGTAAACTAGAAAGACAAAGAAAGCCATACATCTTGTTTACAGCCTTGTCCAATCCTATCTGTAAGGATAAAGTAAGAAGATAAATGTTTCTGTTTGACAGATTTTAAATTTTGAAGTTTTTAAAACATTGAAGAAAAACAGCAATAAGATTGTGATGATGTTACTTAAGTGTAATGAAAAGATATAATGTTGATGTGGTTATTTTGAAATTCTTAACTTTTGACCATAAAAGTTCCTATTCAAAGCTACTTGTTAGTTACATGCTTGAAATGTTATTTTAGGAGCTATTTCATCATATCTTACCACCCTTCTTTCAGCAAACTATATTAGTTTTGACTTTTGCTGTCAATGTAATCAGAATCTCTATCATGCAAAATATTCTTGGAGATTCTTGTTGGATCATATCTGTCCATCTCAAACTGGTTGCTAATTACATATACAAAAGCCCCATTTTATTTTAATACTTTTTTTTAAAAAAAAAGGAAGAAAATATCTTCTATTATAAGCAGGGATTACATTTTATGAACTGCCATTTTTCATCTTGCCCTCTTAACATAAAATCTATCCCACCAGATGAAGGTACCAACAAACTTTGGAGACCAAAATTGACTATTATTTGGGTGGTAAATTAATATTTGCCTTTTTAAAAATTATATGAATAGTGCTTTTTTTTCCAAATACACTTTAATTAGTTTTGTGACCCCTGTATACTAGTTTTTCCAGTGATAAATCAAAAGTAGAAATGATCAGCCCTGATTTTTCTTTGTACTAGGGAAACAGAACCAGAAAAATTAAGCTTCCACCAGGCCTAACATAGAAGCAGAAATAGGCTCAGATCTGAGATCAAGGTCCTTAGTCCCATCCCTCTGTCTTCTCCATCATCCCCAGCCCCTTGGAAGGAGCACTGAAGTGCCATTTAGTGTGCTTTTTATAATAATTTGCTTTTCAGCACATCATCCAAGATGTGCTAGTTAAAACTTAATTGCCCTTTAGAATGATTTGTGACATGTCACCTTCATTCTTTTAACAATATTAATTCTACAAGTTAGTTTTATTACACACACATTATTTTAGGTAGAAAGATGTTCTCTTTTAGAATCTGGATTACTCCTCCAGGTAAAGTCTCTTCAAATCTCAGGAGGAGATAACAAATCAAACATTAAGAATTGAAACTGATAGAGGTTCATATATGATTTTATTTAAAGCATCAATGGAATATTTAGAATTTGTATCCAAAATTATCTTGGTAATTGTCCTGTAATGATGCCCAATGTTGAGATTCCAGAATTCTTGAAATAATTATTTTTAGACAACAGCAGCTAGTAGAGTAGGATGGAGCACTTTGCAAACACTATAAGACCAATGGCTTCTCAGAACACTGGCCCAAGCATATTAATCAATCTTTGATGGATACATTTATTTATTATATAAATGTTTATGGAGTACCAGATACTGTTTTACTGAATACTGGGTACATATATAGCAATGAACAAGGAAAAGTGTATGCCCTCATCTTGTTGGTATCTAGTGGGTTGTCAAACAGTAAAACAAGTATGCAAATAAGATAATTAGGAGGTGATAAATAATGGAACAGAAGTGAATGGGCTGATGTGCTAGGACATAAATAAGGATGCCAACTTTGTGAGTTGTTAGGAAAAGAGCTCTCTTAAAAGGGGTCTTGAAGATAAGAATGAGCCAGGCATGCAAAGAGCCTTGCAGCCAGAGGAGACAGCAAGGGCAACACTCCTGAGAAGTGGCCCTATCTGCTCATTGACAATACAAGTCTCTTCCTACCTACCACTCGGAACACTGTGGTGATATCAATAGATGTAAATTTTAATCTCGGTTGGCTATCTATGTCTAATAGTCAATAAGGGAGAAGTTGAGGTCTTTTTCTGTACTTTGAGAAAGAAAGGAAAATTATCAGGGGGGACACAAGAGAGTAACATATGAAAACATTTAGAGATCAGCGTTTGAAGGTTTTCAAATCCTGCCTTGTGATGCCAGCTGTCGATGTGAGAGTTCCCAGAATCCAAAGATCTTGGCCGGATATAAAAATTGACCCGACCCTTGATGAATGGACAAATTTGGATTGACCAAAAGGAGGCAGTAAAGGGTGTTTCACAATGAGAGGACTGTGTAAATAAAGATGATAAGGTGGACTGAATTTGAAAGGATGCTTGAAACCAGGAAGTCTCAAGAGCACTCTCCACGGGAACAGAAAGTTCATAGGAAGTGTTGAAAGATCAGTAGAGCACTTTTGACAACAAAGGGAATCATTACAGTTTCTTGAACAAGAAAGTAGTATGGTAAAAAGGAGAACATTTGTACTATTAGATAAAAGTTAACTAAAACTAGAGGAAGAATCCTGAGAGGCTGGGTAAGAGAAGCTTTTTTTCTTGTGTTTCATTGTTTCTGGTGATGAGAACATGGCCTTTTGCTCATCTCAGAGAGTATGCTGTACACAAGACACGAAGGAGTTGGTGATGACACTTAGTTACTGAAGGGCAATAAGTCAAATGTCAAAATGCCAGCTCTTGAGTCTAAGAAACTGAACAATTATCAGTGATAGAACTAGGGATGTTTTCTGGGATATTAAATGATCCATGCAGAACTAGAGCAAAAGTGGAAAGTTGAATCTGGGAATATAAATAGGTGATGAAAACTGAGGGCTTAGCTCTTGGGAACGAATACTTACCTGGAAGGTGATAAGAGTAGGTGGCGGGGGAAGATGGGGATTAACAGAGTCAGAAAGATAATAAGCACATGAGTAGGGAGAATGCACCAACACACCAAAACAGCAGTTGTATAAAGCCAATACAAGAAGGAATTTCAGGCTGTAAATAGAGAAAGTTCTTGAGGAAATACCATTATCATTATCACCGTAAAAATGACAAATAACCTTTTAGAATAATTACTAGGTGTCCCAAGTTTTTAAAATATAATAAAGTATTTATTTCTTTCCATAACCTTTAAAAAGAAAATGTTATCATTATCTCCATTTTACAGATGAAGAAACTTAGGCACAGAGATTAAACAATTTGCCCAAGATTACTCAGTTTGAAGAAGTGGAACTAAGATTCAAACACAGGCATTGTGCCTTCAAAGCTTGAGTCCTTAACTCTCATGCCATATGGTAATACCCAAAATGGTGTTTTAATTACATAGTTTAACTTCTATCTTATGTAAGTGTCTTGAAAAGGAGTTAATTAACAGTTTAAAAAGTTGGGTAGAAACCAGGAAGTCAACAGATGGCTGGACAGTGATTGGATAAATCCTTACAGCAGAAGACACCCTGAAATTCTCTAGGATGAGGCAGAGAAAGGGAAGGAAGAAGAATGTACCCTTTGATCTATTTTTCTTTGTCCTCTTCTCCCATAACACTATTAGTTGACGATAAAGGGAATTGTCCACTTTGACAAGAGAAGCGATACTAATTTGTGAGGCGAATGGCACCTTTATTTTATATTTAGCACTTTCTATATATTACAAATATGTGCATCTTTATTTGTGTACAAAGTTTATTTACATTGATTGTCAAAGTTTTAGACTAAAATTATTTGTTTCTTAACTTTCCTTACAAAATGAGAGTTAGATTCCCAAAACCTGAAGTCTAGATAGTAGCCTCAATGTTGGTTTTACTGGATTACCCTCACAGAGTTCAAATCTTGGGTTTTCTCTATTGGGAGGCTCAGGTCTTAGGGCAGGAGCTGTGGACAACTGTGCTGCCCTCTGGAGCAGACAGGCATGCTTTGACAACCACTTTAATCATGTCTTTCTCATTACCTGAAGAAGGCCTTTTCATCCATGCCCTTCAGGGCTCCTACCATCTTTCTCACTTCTCCCTTGTTTGAAGAGAAGGCAGAAAAAAACGTTAAATTCTCAGCCTACCAGGCTCACTAAGGAGTGCACCTGCGTGGTACCACAGCTATCACAGGGAGAGCTATGGTAGTCCTTCCTTCAGTGAACAAGGTAATGCCTTTCTTCGGACTTTAAACTCTGAATGGTTATGATCTGATCATTTTTTTATACAGCAAAATAATGTCCAATAGAATTGGCAGCTCAGAAACTTTTCTTATTTTTCCACTTAAACAGAATAAAATTCTTAGCATGACTCTCCATGATTTTGGCCCACATTATGGGTAAAGCCCACCCTTATTTGCAAGTATTCCCCTGTTTGGTCAGGCACACTGCACTAGTCCGTATTTATTCTGCAGGCTTCTGCTTTCCTTCCTCTGTGCTTAGACTGATCCCACAGGGAGGCTCTCTCTTCCTATTCGTCTCTCCAAGTCTCTAGTAGTATTGGACCCAGTTCAATGGTGCATACACTCCTCATGTAATGTTATCTCCACCACACAGCCTTGCTGAATTCATCTAAACAAGATAAGATTGCATCTCCAGCTCTCATTTTATCTGTTCTAGATAATTATGTGCATATATTATCTTCCCTACTACACTGAGGCAGAATCTGTATCTAATTTAACTATGTATTTTCCATATTACCTACCCCTAACAGAAAGTTAAAGCTACAAGCTCTTAAGAGAACATATACATACTAGTGATAGTACGTCTTTCTAAAACTTCTCCTTTCTCTATGTCCTAATTAATAACTATGCTGAACTGGGTATAGGAACAGATCTCCTGGTTCTCAGTCCAGTACTTACTCTTTGACAATGGTGCTTCTCCTTCTAATACGCACATTGAAATGTGCTTTAGAATCCCCATCCAGGAGCCCCAGACCATAAAAATGAAAATCTGGGGAATGGAGCCCACACATCAGTTGTGTTGAGACCTCCACATGATTCTAATATGCAACCAAGACTAAGAACCCTACAGCTTGAAGGCCCCTGGATCATTTTTTGTACTAGGTAATTTTATTAATTTGAGAAACTTTTCTTTTTTTTTCAGATAAGCAATATTTGAAGTAGAAAAGTACTAAACATAATAGATCATTTTGTTTTGCTTTCAACAGTAGCTTACTTAACTGTTTAACTTTTCAGATTTTTCGAAAGAAAGCAGTGGAACTTGGGGTAAAATTGCTACCTGCATTTCATACTCCCTCTGGAATACCTTGGGCATTGCTGAATATGAAAAGGTAAAACTTCATTTTCAACAACATATTTTAAGGGGAAATGGTTGAGATTGTGGACTAATAAGTAAACTCTAGATGGATTAGTACTTGTGTGATTATAGTGACAAATTGACCCCACTGGACTCTGTCCTTGTGTTGGAAGCTATAAGCTTTTCAGTGTTCCATAGCCTCAGATGGGTCCATCATGTAGAGCATAGCCCCAACAGGATCATGTAAACCAGACATGATCTGAGGTTTTCACTATTTCATGGAAAGATCACGTCAGTGATACTGTCTCTCTCCATAAATATCAGTAGCATCCCACTGTCTTTTAAGTCATCATGAAGTTGTTTCACTTCAGAGAAAGCAAATTCCTAAGAGCATTTAGCTACTGGGGATATTACAGAGATAGAACACTGGGAGAAATCAGATTCCCCCAAACAAAGGAGCTGGTAAAACTGACGCTGGAGCACCTGAGACCTTCCTGCACACCATTGCAAGGAAGAAAGGGGGCTGATTCATTGACCCAGATCAATCCAACCTCTCATCCTCTTTGGGTGGGGAAACCTGGTGTGCCAAGTCCATGAGAATATGGCCCCAAGAAGAAACCTAAATTAAACAACTTTCTAGTATTCTCCCAGGGAGTTGTTTGGGTTTTCACAATAGTTTAAGCATGTCATTTAAGATTCTTAATTTCTTCCTTTCCATGAATTATTAATGGCTTATGGGCCTCTTTGAGATTATAAGGATGATGGTGAAGATTGCCACTATTATTATCATAAAGTATGGTGGGTTCTTTACACTTATTACCACATGTAAGTTTCACAATAGCCCAGTAAGGTCAATACTGTTGTTATCTCCATTTTATTCATAGGGAACTGGAGTCACAGAGAGATTAAGTAATTTGCCTTACATCATACAGTAAGTAAATGGTAGAGCTGTAATATGTATTTAGATGTTTATGCATATACATCGATGCATAAACACAAATGGGTTTCTTAGAAACACCAAAAAAATGAACAGGGTAGTGTGGCAGGATTAATGGACACTTATTCTTAATTATTTTTAGTGACATTCTTTCCTGAAGTTAATTATGAAATTGCTGATTATTTTTTAATAAATAAATCCATGAAAGGTCATGCTTTGTTTTAATTCATCCTGTGCCTTTCTATAAGTGTGTGTTTGTCTGGAGGGTGGGCATGTTGAGGCAGAGGGATGGGGAGTCTCCACACCACTGGGCTTCATTAAACTCATGTAGTTCTCTGCTCTATAATGTCTCAGGGTCTGTTTTTCTGAATAGGGCTCATAAGGCTTTTTCTTATCAGCTTGAAATCTTTGCATGTTTTGCTTGTAACAGTAACTTACTTAAGGTAGGACAGAGTCTGAGCTTGGCTTGGAGGCAAGTTGGTGTTTATATGGAGAACCATACATTTTATATTTGGCTCATGTAGACCTTCTCTATTGCATTCCATATCAACAGACTCTGTATTTATAGATAGCATTCTGACCAGAATACCCTTTTCTTATGTAAGGTAAGATCCGGTAACAAAAGCATTGCTCAGTTAACTCACTTTTTCCCCTGTCTGCCCTCTGAGAAAAATGATGTGGGTATAGTAGTACATTAAACTAATTGGTTACCAAGAGACCTGCTTCTAGGTAGAGACCTACTTGAGGTCTGTTTTCAGAGCAGTCATTTAAACTCTCCAGTCTTATTTATAAACTGGAAAGTAGGCTCGTTCGGTAGTTCTTTTGTGGGCTTCACAGACTTTCAGATTCCAATGAAATCTACACCTCATCTCATAAAATACAATTTCCTGAGTATACAGATTTGTCCACAATTTCCAAAAGTTAACAGCATCATGGTGCCCCCTAGGACCTGAGAACCTCAGGTTTGAATTCCTAGAGTAATGATCAATCAAGGTTCCTGATGTAGGATTCTGTGGAGCTAATTCCTCTTACTTCCTGAAAGGTAATGAAATCAGATAAAGTCTTACTAAAACTAATAGAGACGGTGTGGGCTAGTTATTTGTATAAGTTGAGTTAGTTATTGTAAGTTGCTGATATTTTATTAGTTCTGGCATCTCTTGAAATAGAGATAAGAAACTGGATTATGTTGAAGTATATTTAACTTTACTTAGTGTTTATTTGTAATAGTCAAGTGGATTGTTCCTTAGCGAAATCTATTTTTTAGTGTACTGTGAAGATTTTTTTCAGTACATAAGGAATAATTAACTATTAAATTCTAAATCCTTTATTATTTTTCATATCTGTACCTATCAAGATATGAACTGTGGTGTGAAAATTTTTTATAATACTTAAGACTTTATGATTAATTTCAAAGATTACAGGAAATTTTTATATGGTGAAAAATAATGGTCATTTTCATTTATGTATTCTCTGATGTCTTCAAGTTAAACCAGAGAAAATTAGGTAATCCTTGGCAGCTGATATGATATCTTCCTGGCAACTTGAATGAATTTTTTATTATGTGTTTTATTCACCTTTATTCACGTTTACCAAATAGCAGTGACTTACCCGAATTCACACAATGAGCATTGGCAAGGTTAATAGTAAAGCCCACTAAAATCCTTCCTATCCCTTTGTCCAATCAACTATATTCTTATAATCCAGTCTCCTTTTATCTGCAAGCCTGATTTATTATATTGAGCTCCTTCCTATAAGGAAGTAAAATGACATTTCCTATTTATCCACAATATTACTTTTCAAGTGTACATAGATGCTATTTTCTCTGAATCTTTGTGTTTTCACAGTCAAGACCTAGGAATGGGAAGGAGGGGGAGTCTTTTCTAGCTTTTGAAAGCTGTCACTAGCAAAAGTTTCAAAGGAGAAGGGGAAAACATGTCTGGCCAAATCATATGTTCTTAATTACCTTCCCCAAATAAGAAAATGTTAGTGGAAGGATGCCCAAGGTGGTGGCATGGAGGGTACTTTTTAGGCTAGAAATATATTCACTGTGAGCTGGCTTTGACTCTCAGCAAGAAAGATGATAGGAGGGACGCTGAATATACTGGCTATAATATCATATTCAATTTTTAAAATCATTATGATTTTACCAATACCTGTATTTCAACAAAAATATGAACTTCCTGGTATTATTTGTTCACATACCCCTAATGTTCTGATTTTTTCTCTAAAGATAATTAACATCTTTACTTTTTCTTTGTCAAAAACAAGCCTTTCTTTGAGTTCCTGGCATGATAACAGTTCTGTTCTAAGTCCTGGGAAGATTTTCTCTTTCTCTTCATTTTGCTCAAAAAGATAACAGGCATGTTCTTTCCCTCAGGGGATTCACAGCCTAGTTGATAAAGTAGAATATATACTTAATATGTCTTATTTTACATTCACACATGTAATTGACAAATGTAAGGTAGTCTGTTCCAGTAAAAGATAATAAATGCTCACTGGGTTGAATTTAAAACAAGCAGGGGAAGTTTATATGTTTGGAGTCAAAATACCAATAAGAGGAATTGGACTTCCATATTTGTGCAAACTGAAATATACAGAGAACCTAAATAATGTGTCATATGCTACCTTAGGAACTCTGTCCCAAAATCTGTTCAGAAAAAAATATTTTTAAATTTTCTCTTCTGCTGAATCTATAATAAATTCTTAATTTAAGAGCATCCATATTAAGTTATAAGTTAACTAAAATTGTGATTTAATAGCAAGTGGTCATTTGATAGGCATGGTGTTACAGACAGTGTCAACCAGGCAAATATGCCCACTTCACCTGTACAGTTATAGAATGAAGATGCTTAGGATATGTAATGTCTCTGATAAAAGAGAACCATTGCCTTTCTAACAGATTAGATTTTGATATAACTCAATTTCTCTAATGTGAAAATGTCAGAGATTGATGTCTGATCTTGTTACTACTATTAGCAAGAGGCCCTGTGCAGTTTTTTCTCTAACTGCAGAAAAAGTCACCTCTTTGATTTGTAAAATCAAGCATTTCCCCATTTCCATATTTCCAGGTAGAATGCAAGCCTGGTGTAAAGTAGACTTAGATTAGATTTTGGACTTTCTAAAGTGTGTTCTTAATTTAAAATAATGTAGTTAATGTTCCCATTATTCATTTCTATCACAAAGCATACAATGTGGGCATTCCTAATAATTATTCTGTCTTTCTTGATAAATGACTTAGTTTTAGCTAGGTACTGTTTTATCACTTGTTCTGTTGTGGTTTTTTCTGAACTGCCACTTGCCTGGTGGTTATATTAAGTTAAGAACTGTCTAGAGTGTGTGCTTTTATTGCACATATTGAGGCATGTGCCAGGCCTGGCCTATCTCCATTCAGATTCTCATTAGTCAGCAAGGTGATGAATGAGGCCCATCCCCCTCACCTGTTTTTATTTCCTTCTTGGCAAAGTTTTATTTACTGATTATTCTAATTATCTGACAACAATACATACTGTGTCATTAGTTACACGGAAGCTCATTTTATTATAATTGCAAAGTCCTTTACCTGAACAGGGCCTTATTAAGAGCAGTACATGGCTTTTAATAGTGAAAGATTATCCTGTGTGAAGTGTACACAGTGTATATATTTAAACAAAAGGTGATAGACTTCTTATTGGGATTTTAATATCTTGGTGGTATAAAGTGCTAAAATATTAAATTGTAGTAGGTTAGTTTTAATTGACACAAACAAGAAGAGCCAGTTTAATGGATTAAATATTTTTAAAGTATTTTCCATATATCTACATTAATAAATTTCTACATTATTAAATCTGCTAACCATTTCCAAAGTTTCTGATTTCAAATTTGAAGGAAATATATGTTTTAAGATGAAACAGAAAACAATTCCATACTTTCACATCATAGGAATAGTATTAAAATATTAATAAACAAATTTCCTGAGCATAAGTAGATCAAACTGACTTAATGATTTGTTAGTATTCAAGAGGCAAAAAATACCCCTTAATTACCCCAAAAATGTTCTAAAGCCTGTGATGTAAGTCTGAATGTAAAATCAGAGCCTCAGCTTACATTTTATGTTTTATTTATATATTTCACAGATCTTAATTCTTATTCAAAGATAAGTTTACCAACTCAGAAAAGTAAAAAGAGAAGTTATAGTCTTGCCGCTATCTTAAGCTAAACTTTTCATGGGTTCTTTTACCTCTGGAATCCTTTTATCCTCTGAATTAGACATTTTGTTATATTGGATTTCCCTCTTTTATTTTTTTTTCATTTGTACTTTTTCTGGAAATGGTAATCAATCATACTTTACATTTCAAAAATGACAGGCCAGAGTTATTAATATCAGACCTTTGAACAGGTTTCCTCTCAAGGTTCGGTTTTGTTTACCCCATTACTGCCCGCACTATTCAGGCCACAGTTAGTGGGAAAGGAATCAGGTTTAATTAGGAAAAGCTTGCTAATAGGGGAGATGGCCAGACACTCATCCTAAAGGCCATTTCAAAGAATTCAGTACCTGAAAGGGTTTTTTTACGGGGAGAGAAAAAAGCAGGAAAGTGAGTCAGTTAACAGATGTGCATTGAGCTGCAGATATTCAAAGGTGTTTTCCTTTCTCTTAGTAGGGCAGCCCTGTAAGTTTGCCCTTAGTGGGGCAACCTTCTGCTCCTGAGCCAGTTTATAAACATTTAAAGGAACCACAGTATTTTCATGCAAGTTAAACATTGTTCTTTGTGATTATCAAATACTTTGATATTATTTGAAGACCATCAGGTGTTCCAGGTTCTGAAAAACTAAAGATTACTGATTAGGAAGTCCAGGAGACTAATGTTTTTTTTTTTTCTCTTCGGTCCTTTTTACTGGACTAGTTGACTATAGTACTTAATGTGTCAGCCTCTCAAAGTGGGGATGTCTTTTAAAGATAAGCTTTTTGTGGGCTGGGGTTGTGGCTCAGTGGTAGAGTGCTCGCTTCGAGTGTGGGAGGCCCTGGGTTCAATCCTCAGCACCACATAAAATAAATAAATAAGTGAAGTAAAGGTATAAAAAAAAAGATAAATGTTTTGTCCTGTCAAAGTTGTAATGCTGAGCAAAGGGAAAAACAGAATAACTTTACAAGGGGGAATTTTCAAAATCTCAAGTAGGGTAGTGTTAAAAACAAAATGGTACAGACATTACTGTTGTGATATTATCATAGTTAAAGCTCTACTTATTAACACTGTCAGTATAAATTTAAACCATGGATAATTGACTATCAGAGTTTGCGTTCTCATAGTGAAGCTAAAACAACAGCAATATGGCATCTATCCTGATGACCTCACAAGGCTTTGTTGAAAATGTAATTGAATAATGCCTTGAAAAAAAACATTGTAGAGTGTCAGGAAATAAATGCGTGTTGGGTTTATTCTTTATGGTCTTATTGTCAATATTTGACTATAAAATAATATATACAGATATGGCCTGTAAAAATGAAGGAGTTAAGGATGTGCCATCTCAAAACATGCCACATTATTATATTGGTTATTTCAAGCTGAAATCACCCAAAGAACTGTAACTGCACAAGGGCTATTTGACCTGTTCTTTCCTACATGCAGATTCTTTTGAGAAGGTATGCCCTTCCCTTGCAGGCAAGAAAATAACCTTCATCACAAAGAGACTGGCAATCTGAATAAATAAGCTCTTTGGAATAAACTGATATATCATTCACCCAATATGTCTCTCAGTGACACCCCTAGAATTTACTGCCCTCATCCAGTGATCCTTGTATCCTATTATTACTTCACAAATTTGTTGGTCCCTGTTTAAAAAGTATGAAAGTATCTTGCTTTGGTCATTGTGCCAGGCTAAATGTCATGTGATTCCCATATACATATGAAATCCATAAAACTTGTCCTTGTATGCTTTTCTCCTGTTAATCAGCCTTATATTAATTTGGTTCCTAAATCCAGCCAGAGAGCTCACATAAGAACTAAGGCAGAGGAGGAAGAGGATCTCTCCTTCCCCTGTAATAAAATTGTAGATTGCTAGAACTAACTTGGTGCTAATGTCCTTTCAGTAGTCTTCAGCTATTAGGCCATCAATGCCCCTAACCTATTCTCAAGCTGAGTTCTATATTCTTAAGCCAATAAGGGAGATAGTATTGGTAGAACTGACTAGAAATATGGAGCACACGTCCGAGGTCTATACAGAATGATGTGGTTTTGTGCACAAGCTTTTATTGTTTTTCTTTAATTATTATTTTGGATCCAGCATGTAGGGTTAAAACTGAATTTACTCTATAAAATTACATTTACTGGTGAATTATCCATTCTAGAAATTAGAGCTGTGCAATCTATGAGATTTTAAAGTATGTGAGGCAATAAAAGGTTATGTTCTTTTTTAAAGTCCAGCAGGCTAGCTAATGCCTAATTATTATGGTACAAACTCAGTCTGAAGAACTGGGTGCATTCCTGCTATGAACATCCACATAGCCCTATTTTCTTATTCTTAGGCTATGCTGCTTCTACTAAGTGTCTAACCACTGTGGTCACTTTACATCAGTGATTTTCAACCTTCCCAGTACTTTGAAATAATGGAGAAATTAAATATATATATATATATGTGTGTGTGTGTGTGTGTGTGTGTGTGTGTGTGTGTGTGTGTGTATCCATATATATATATGGATACACACACACAAAAAAAATATTGCTGCATCCCTCATCCCTTTTCTTCCAATCTGTTTCAACTGATTTGGGGGTTGGGTCCTGGTATTTATTTAAAGTATCCCTGTTATTCACAATTTGCTGATTCCCCCTCAAAAAGGGGGACCCCCAAAGCAGGATCTTTTACATTCAGTGTCACAAATACAAACACTTGGGACCACTGAGTTCTAACAGCACAAGTTGAGGTAGTGGCCAGAGAATGGAGAAGCAGGAGACCAGTTTCCAGATAAGCCTCTCAACCCAATGGAGATGAAATCATAGATATGGGGGGGGGGATGAGACAGAAGAACAGTCTAATAAAGGGGAGAAATATTCATTTATTTTCATAGATGGGGATTTTCCAGAGCTCAGGCACAACCCCTTTTTTCTCTCTTTATGGTCTCATGCTTCCCATCCTGGTGGCAGTTAGGTGTGTCACGTAGTGTAGAAATTAGATTATAATGATGTGAGAAATTATCTGGTGGTCACTCTCAGCCATCTTAGATCCAACTGGTTTGGTCTAGTCTACTTGAAGGAAAATGTCTGGTCTTCAGGTGTCCTGTCTTCAAAGACAAGCAAAGTTAGAAATTCTAATCAAGTAGAGTAGTTCTGCTAGACCAGGTAGGCAGTACACTGGGTAACATCCCAGAGTGTTCTAATATTCAACAAGGGTTAGGATCACGACTTTAGGGTTAGTATTTATATGCCAAGGAGAGCTTCATTTCTTCCTCACCTTTGAAAACTTTCCACCATCCTTCATGGTCAATTTAATTATTGAAATATAACAATATCAGAAAATTAGTTTGTAAATACCCAACTTTAGGAGAACAGTGTTTTTCAAACTTGGACAGTATCTGAGAATTTCTGGAGAGCTTGTTGAAACCTATATTACTACATCCTATATAAAGAGTTTCTGATTTGGTCAGGTTTTAGGAAGGTTTTATAGTTGCTCTTCTAATCAGATCCCCACTAATGCAGAAGCCTCTGCTGCTGCTGATCCAAGACCACACTTTGAGCAGTATTGTAATAAGAAATGACTGAGTCATCAGCTGGTGGCTCACTCCTATAACCCCAGCTACTCAGGAGGCTAAGGCAGGAAGATTGCAAGTATAGGGCCATCTGGGGAACTTAGATCCTATCTCAAGCAAAATTTATGAAGAAAAGACAAGACTGAGTCATCTGTGTTCTTTATATCTTATATGTCTTAGCTGCTCAGTGAGGCAGCTAACTCCACTGCTAGGAAGGTGGCACCGGGGTATATTCTTTTGGTCATTAATTATACTTTTGTTAATGACTATGCAAAGTTTCCACTTAAGTTGAAGCAGTTTGTTGCTTCTTCTGAAAAGCCACTAATTCCGAACATTAATTACCTTAAAATAATTTACATGTTCTTTTTTCCCCTTGTACTTCTCTTTTTCTTCAACCTAATGAGACTAGAAAACCAACTTTGAGCCATCCTAGCATAAAGAAAACAAAAAGGTATTTTTAATTAAGAACTTGAGGGTAACTGTTTAAAAGCAAAACCATTTCAATAAAGCCATATTTGTAGCTTCAGGCAGAGTAACTTTATTATAAGCAGCAGGGGACCTGGCTCCATAACTTAAGGTACTACAAAAGCCAAAGAAGAGGCAAGGTTTATCTTCCCTCCAGATGAGTAGGAGGAAGCGAAGGCCTCTTCTGAGATCACTTAACCCTCTCACTAAACCTTGGATCACTGTGTCCACCATGCACTCAGCATATTGACCAAACTAAAGGCATTTACTTATTGCACGCAGACAGATAGCAACGCTTATTTAAATGCTCTTTGTTATAGCCTCCATTATGAAGAGGTAAGCAATGAACAGTTTGAACAGAGAATATTTTGATGTTATTCGTCATGCACTATAATGCAGTTATAGTGAAAAAGCTTCGGGATTCCGAAGTACCTTCCTTGCTTCTCACTTCCCTGGTCATGATTGAAGTTAACACCCAGGTAGATGAGATTTTAAAGTATCTTTTTATTCTATGGAAGAAAAAACAGACCACATCTGCTTCTAAACACTGGCTCTGGGATTCTCATTTCTTCTGCATCTTGCCCTCGGAATTCCACCTGCACAGACATCTTCTGTGCTTGTGATTGGCAAGGGAAGAAAATTGAAATGTGAATGGAGTGGCCTAGTTGATGGATCCCTCAACCATGAATTAGATATTTTAAAATATTTTTCTACACTTTCATAAGCTCCTATATTTTAAGGGTAAATTGTAGCATATGAATAATAAATGCAGGAATTTGTCAAAGGTGATGTGCAGATAATTGAAAACCAATCTATCCCAAGAAGGTTACTTAAATCCTTTTTTAAAAAATTACTGGTGATATGTGGGAAGTCTGTTAATGCTACCAGAGTTCTAGACCAGAGGCCCAACTCTGCAGGTCCCAACAAATAAGATCTAGCCACTTGCCCCAAAAACCAAGTGGAAAAAATAATAGTAAAAAGCAGGAAAAGAACTTTAATCATAGTGTAGCTATTCTAGAAAGACAAAGGGGACCAGCATTTTCAGCCCTGTCTTCCAGGGAATACATCCATGAGCTTCTGAGTTAGATAGATAAAGGGGGAGCCAGTCTTGGTCAGACTGTGATCTGGTTGATCATTCTCTCAGGATTAGTCATCCAAGGCCTCATCTGATACACAAAAGTTGCCATTACCTGGGGTTAGTTTGAACTGAGCACAAGATGTTTATCAGTCAGATCTGTTCTTCCTGGAATTCAAGGTGACTGACAATAGCAAAGAAGATATACAAAATGGAGGCACAGACACCAAATGTTTTATCCTGCTTTTAGTTACCCATTGAACATTTGTAGACCCATGTAAAGAGTCTAAGTTCTTATTACATTAAGAGACCTTCCTCATGCTTCAATTTGGGGCAGAGAGAACCTTAGTACAAAGTACATGGGATTGAATTGTTAAATTTGACCATTGCTTTCCCCACAGTATCTAGCACTCTTTAAACAGTTAACTCACTAGGAAATTTTTATATACAAACAATTATAGGTATTCGAATGCAGTGAACTAAGTTTTTCAAATGTACAGAACTAAGATTTTATAGATTCAGCTTTGTTCACTCTATTCACACAATTGGTAGCAAATCAGCCTTAGCAATTTAAAATTTATGCTGTGTACAGAACTTAGATTAGGGACAAGTCAGAACACATAAATTCATACACCACCTTTGCAGGCCAGCAATGGAATAATCTCTTCAAGGAATTGACTTCCCCAGGTTTTTAATGAGCCAGCAATCAATTTTCCTGTGATTGATCTCAAGACCAGGCTTCTGTTGTTAGTGTGGGGCCAACCTTTCAAATATCTAATTAATAAAATTTAAAAGTTTATGAAGTAGTTTGAATAGATATTTGAAAATCAGCCCAGGTATCAAGGCACTTTACCAGCCCTTATAATTGTTAATCATTGTAAATATTCAACTTAATACATTGAATCTGAATGGGAGTTGGAAGGTCAATATAAAATATTTAGACTACAGCCAATAATTTTTAAAAGCCTCCCAGTCTCAGTGGTACATTAACCACTCCAGGTTTCTTCCTTGTGCCATAATAGCTATAGTGGATCTCTTCTGGAAAATGGGATGAACAATAATTGATTGCAGTCTCTTATTAACTGGAGAAGGAAAGTGATGGAGCAGTACTAAGAATTAATTGTAATTTACGAATCTGGAAATTAATGTGCAGCTGGGCATGAGTACAGGCAGTGCAATTTGGTGATTTAGCAATCATGACAAATTATCTTCATCTGTAAGGTGGAGAGTTAGAGTTCCTTTATTCAGTTTTTAGTAGCAGACGCAGCTTCAGGAAGACTTTATACGAATGCTCATGTTGTCCTTTTGTCCTGAAAATGTCAATTGGAACTTAGTATTATTAATTAAATATCACTTTCCCTCTTTGTCATGTCATGCTATAGTTTTTATAGAACATTTGTACAAAACAGTGATTACTGGTAATTGACCTGCATATGTTGAATAATCTTAAAATGCGACTGAGAGTTTAATGTACCTTGTAAATTGAGAGGCTTCCAATTAAGTCAAGTTCTTAAGATAATCACTTTCAAAACTAATCAAGTAATAGGACATTAGTAAAGTTCTTATTGACTTAATTGTGACAAATTAATAAACAGATCCAGTGCAATTACTACAATGGCTTTATCAGTGAACAGTTTTCCAAAATTTAAGCATAAATCGGTGCTGCACACCCCCCCAAAGTAAAACAAAAATTAAATAAGCCATTTTAAGGTTGGTATAATTTCTAATAGCTGTGTTTGAAAGCTCTTAGAAGTTTGGATTTTTTTGTGTGTTTCTTTTAAAATATCATTACCTTTGTTTATTTCAAAGGTCAGTGAATCTACTTTCTGAGCCCTTAGAGCACATGACGTAATTACAAGAGACCTTTCATATGCTTTGGACAAGACTGTTACCTCTTATGTGTTCTCTCATCTCGGCTTTTTATGCCCTGTGCCACTGTATTGGTGCATCTTCTCTCTGTTGAGAGCTATAGAATGTCTTCTGCTCTCTGTCTCCAAGAGCTATCCCCATGGTATGTTTTTATACCTGGTAGGCACTCTGAAAATGGACATTGGAAAGTGAGTGGATTGTGAATTAAGATTTGCCATAATTTTTAAATATTTGACAGTGCCAATTTCCATAACTGGGCTGATTGTATTTAAGAGAGATCAGCAGAAACAAAGGTCAGCAGAAAAAGCAGGGATATAAATCAAAACATATCAAACTCTTGTGTGTGTGTGTGTGTGTGTGTGTGTGTGTGTGTAAGATGCTGTTTTATTGAATATAACTTTCTTAACTGTGATCACAAGTCCTCTCTGAAAATTGGCCCTTATAACTTTGTTAAAGTAGACTTAATAAGTAGTATCAGTTTTACAAATATAATGCTTATGATAGAATCTAGAAATCTGAGAATCTGGAGAGTGAGATCATTGGGATCCAAAAGAATAGATAGCTGTGTAATTGCAGGCCCCCAGATGGGTCAGTGCCTGCTTGCTACCCCTTTATATCTCCAGAAATCATCATGGAGCCATCTTCACCACTTATGATTGAGTCATATGTCAGGATGCATGGGTTTTCTAGTAAAGAAGTGTGTGCATGTGCGTGTGTATGTGTGTGTGTGTGTGTGTGTGTGTGTGATGTATACACACATTTGTAATTCTAATGGTTCTCTATGTATTCTGTTTATAACGCACAGTCCTCCACAAACAAGGAAGCATTATAGAGTCCTAGTAGTAATTGTCATCATCTGGGACAACAAAGGAAAGTACACAATGAAGCAACCCAGCTGAAGAAGGATGATTTTAAATTATCAGAATACCCTAAAATGAGACTGAAATAAGGACTAAAGTTACAGCAATTATCCTAATTTTAAAGTATTTAATTGCAGTTCTTAAATTTATTAGGAAAAAAGAGAATGTTAATACTGTATAAGTGGAGCACTTTTAGCCATTTATTTATATGTGAATCACTATAACTGGTTTCATGATGAAATAAGGATTTGCACCCCACAAATTCATCAAGACCATAAACCAGTGGTCTTTAAACTCTTTTGATTGCTTTCTCATCAGTAAAATATTTTTTATACACTTACTGTTAATTTAATATATATATAAAGTTATATAATTTTATGATATGTGTATTTTAAAAATATATAATTTTATAATATATTTATATATGCATATATAATATACATATATACATACACATATATATGCACCATTGTATTAATGTCATGATCATTATAAATAACATTCAAAAATTAAATTATAAATTACAAATTAATAAGATATAGATAAAATGAAATATTTATAAATTATTGAGAGTAGAGGAATATTTTTAGTGAGACCAGAATGAAATATATATTTTTAAAAAGTCATTAAAATTTCATTTTTGGTAGCAATTTAAAGGTTTTATTCTGTGTTGCTTATGTCAAAACTTTGTTAACATCTATCCCAGGTAGAAAAGATACAAAGTTGTGTTGATGAAAGAAGTCCAATATTGACTGACCTTCTTAAAACATGTTTGTTTTAAATGCCACTGTTGAGTTAGACAAAGAATTTTCTTAAAATTCTGGTAGAAAATTTTCATCTTTCGTGGTACTATCATTTATTCTTACAAATTAATAGAAAGGTGTTTTGCATGTCTAATTTTAATATATAATTATATACATTTTAAAAATTTTAAATATGTAAGTTGTTTTTATATGTATACGTGCACACACACACACACAAACACATACAGAGTTTGTAAAAATGAATTCAGAAACCCCTGAAATGCCTTCTCTGGAAGACTTTAAAGTGAAATAGAAAATTCCATGTGTAAGTTTGGTACAAATATGAGTTTTATAGATGAACCACTTTCACAAATATTTTCATAAACATCCAATTTCAAGGTGATCTTTCCTTAGAATGAGTTTCTTTCTAAATGCAGATGTTTTATTCATGTTAAATTGTCGCCTTTATCTTGCAGTGGTTGATTGTGTTGTTTTCTACCTATTCTATTCAAATATTTCATAGGTAGCATACTAATGGACAACCACTTGTCACAGAAAACACAATCGAGCTAGGAGGCACCTTTCTTTCTGTGAAATGACCACTCTTGATTAAATGCTTGACCTCAAGACAATCAGAAAAGCTCCATTTGATGCAAAATATTATGATGGTCACTTTTCAGCTTGTTAATGAAGTATTGTGATATTGTAATTATTCTCCAGTGTAAAAGTTTTGGAATCTACAATACATCAAAAGTCACTGGAGGCCATAAAACAAGGGAAGGTTCCATTGCCAAGTTCTAGTTGTGGAGTCTATACTGGAACCTCCTGTATGGAACCTTTCACAGAGGCACCAAGAGTGAGCAGTGTGTATCTGAATATTTAATTTTATAAAGTTTTTCCCCCCACTTTTAAATAAAATATTTAGAAATAGCAGCTTTGATAGCTTCTTCCTACACCCTAATTAAGAGTCTGGCATTCAGCTTCAAAGGCTGCTGCCATAAACAATAAATATCTGAATGTCATCTACCTTTAAGTCCAGACCAATTTCTTATCATTTGGCAGTTCATAATGGGCATATTGTCTCATTATATTAAGTGGGCTTTGATCTTGTTTAGATTATTCTTGAGAACATTTTTTTAAATTGGCTTAGAGGAAAGTTCTAAATTATTTTTAGCTAGATATAAATATTATGAAACTAAATAATCCTATGACACATTCTCTTTTATTTGTATTAATTTTCTCTACTTTAAAGTGGGCCAACTACAGCTGTATGCTCAAAATGATTATTGATTAGATTAAGAGGAGTTTTTTTAGATGAAATAGCTCAGAAAGTGCTTAATCACATGAGCCCTTAAATGTTGGGTGAGTAGGCAACAAAATGGTGGAGGGTGTAGGTCAGTAGGGAAAGAGAGATGCTGTAAAATGAACCGAACATTTGGTGAGAATATCCAAGATTTTTAGTGTATTCATAGGGATTCACATTACAGAATTCACCAATTTCAGCTTCTGAGTGCTATGAGCAATAAATCCACAATATCATATTTATACTTAAAAAGGAGCTTCAAAAATAAAATTCATAGAATTAACATAGCACCATATACAATAATGTAGAACTATAAATTTGCTTTTCAAATAGTGTGATTCTACTTCATGTACAACCAGAGAAGTGAAAAATTCTGTTCCATTTGTGTACAGTGAACCAAAGAGTTTTCTACTGTCATGTATAACTGATTAGAACTAGTAAAAAAAATTATAAAAATTTTTAAAAAATAAATAAATTTGCTTTTCAGGTTTTTCTAAAAATGGCAAAACCTAGGTCCCTTTCAAAACTAAAGGTGATGCAAAATATATCTGCTACTGTCTTGATTCTAAAGGAAAAGAGTATAAAGGGGAAGAGGAAGGAGTTGGGAGGAATTGTGAGTACACAAACTATGGCCATCCCAGCAAGCCAGTAGTTATGCTTTAGGCTTCCACAATTCCCTAGTTTTCAGAGAACTTCCAAATATTTGTACATTTTCAAGGTCTCATTAATTTGATTTCATATAATCTGGCCTAGACATAAGATCTTAATTTTTGAACTCTTGGAACTAAAAGAAATAATTTTATGCTTTAAGATTTCCCAGTACCTGGGGGAAAGGTAGGGAAGAGAAAATGATCTTAGCATTTCACTGGGACTGTAAGGTATTACTGTTAATGTATTTGGACCATATTCATCACTAATCAATTCCAAGCGTATTTTAAAGGCTTTCCATGGGTCTGATTGAATTTTACGTACCTTCCAGAACTAAATTTGACTGGTCAGATTAGGTTCTGCTGTACATGACCACCTTTTGTTAGCCTCACTCTCACTATTTAAAACTAAAAGTAAAGATAAACTTACAGAACCTCCTCTCTGCAGAGTTAAAAATGGGAAACAATTTTCATAGCACCTTTCTTGTCAGGATGCAAAAACTAGAATCATGTAAATCTTTTCTTTATCATCTCTTCCAGAATATGAGACCTGAGTTCTTTTATATATCTTATTAGAACCAGTGTCGCTTCCTCAGTGCCATCCTTTGCCTCCTGTGCTTTCTGCTCTCCCCTCTCTTTGTGATAATGTGATGAGAACTTGAAAATGTATTCAGGAGGAACCTCAGTGATAAGGGTGTCAGTATTCTCTGCAGTTCTATCACTTCCTGATTCCAGGCCCTTCATGCGCAGGAGGCCTCTTGGTCTTTCCTCCCACTTCAGATCTCCAGCTCTCCTCTCTTCCCCTTTCGCGTTACCATCACAGCACCTCATCCTCCCCACTCTATAGCGATAATTACCAGACTCCCGGGAAGCCTCTCTAGGTAAAGCATCTCAGTAGTTCTTATGTTTGGGTCCTGAGATTGTACCTGAATCACCTACCATTACTTCCCTTGACTCAGAAAGTAGAATCTATTGTCAGTCTTCGTGTTCTTGAAATCTCATTTGCCCAGAAGCTTGATTCTGAGCCCTCTTTCCCTTCCCCACCCTGTCCTTTTTCCTCTTGCTAATACTCCATTATTATATTTCACAGTATGTTTCTCTGTTCCTTTATACTGTTCTTACTGTTTTTTTCCCTTCAACTCCCTTCAGGCCCTTTATTAGATAAGGTTCTCCAGACATGTTTAACAGAACCAGTAGGAAACACACATGCATTCCTGGGAATTGGCTCATCCCATCATTATGGAGGCCAAATAACCCCATGGTCTGCCATCTGCAAGGTGGAGACCAAGGAAATCTGGTGATGCAACTTAGTCTGAGACCCAAGAACCAGAAAGCACTGGTTGTAGGTCCTGTGAATCAGGAGCTCCGGTGCCCAAGAATCTACTCTCTGGAGAGATAAAAATGGGAAACTATTTTCATAACACCCTTCTCAGCAGTATGCAAAAGCTAGGATTAAGTAAATCTTTCCCTTTATCTTCTCTTCTAGAATAAAGAACCTGAGTTCTTCTAAATATCTTATTAGAACCAGTTTTCCTTCCTCAGTGCAAGAGAATATGATGTCCCAGCTAAAGTATAGCAAATTCTCCCCTTTGTCCACCTTTTTGTTCTATCCAGGTTTTAACAGCCTGGATGATATCCACCCACATTGGTCCTTAGCCAGTCTGATTCAGATGTTGATCTCTTCTACAAACACCCTCACAAATACATTCAGAAATATTTTACCAGCTATCTTGACTTCTACAGTCCAGCCAAGTTGACACATAGAATTAACCATCACAGGTCCTTTATCATCACTTATTTCAGCCACTGCAATAAACTTTAATGCATTTTCTTGCTGGTTTCCATGCCATCTACCTTTCAAAGTCCCACACTGTTGAAACTTTATACACACACACACACACACACACACACACACCAGGGATTGAATCCAGAGGCACTTAACCACTGACCCACATCCCCAGCTGCTTTTTATATTTTATTTTGAGATAGTATCTTGCTAGGTTGCTTAGAGCCTGGCTAAGTTGCTGAGTCTGGCTTTGAACTCGAAATCCTCCTGCCTCTGCCTTCTGAGTCGCTGGGATTATAGACTTGTACCACTGCCCCCTGGCTCTGTTGAAACATTTTTAAAATGAAAATGTCACCATGCCACTTCCTTGTCTCTTCTTTAGTGGCAACTTATTACTTTATATTAAAAAACAAAATTAGCCAGATAAAAAGATGCCACATAATCTATACTTATGTTATATACATCTCTACATTATCTCAGTTTTGCCATAATTTCTACTTCCTCTGTTTGCTCTCTTTGTTCTGTCTGGAACAACCTTCACTTCTCCCTTCACCTTCAAGTCTCAGTTTGGGCATAACCATTCTGGAAAGTCTTCCTCACCTTCCCTACTGTGCTCAGTTTCCCTCATTGCACTTATAGAGTGGCCTTGCTTGTCTCTATCCTGGAATATTCTCCCTCAGTTACAAGTGTCCAGATGCTCCTTTGTGGATCTGGTTGAACCCTCAAAGATGTTGGATAACATTGTTCCTTCAGGCATTAGTAAAGGACTATGGCTGTGAGCAATTCCAGGGTGTTAGACACCCTGGCTGCGAGGCACAGACATCTAAAAGATTCGAGGAGTCACTGACCTGGGGAGTAGTTGTTCCCAGTACCTGTCACTTCCAGGCATCCAGGTAGATTCAGGTATATATAAGTGAATATATACACCTCTGTAGTTGTACTGGCTCTTTCAAACCCTTGCAGGCAAACACATCAGAGTCCCCCTATATTGTAAGACAATAGTCACTTCTTATTCTTAAATTCTTAAATCTCTAGCCCAGTCCTTGCTAGTGAATTTTATCCTTATATCCAGCTGGATGCAAGATAGCCCCTCAACTTAATATGTCAAAAAGTCATGTGCATAATGTTAACCCTCAAACAAGTTTTCCTTCCAGACTGACCTTTTGTTATACCAGTAATCTCAGTTCAAAACCCTGAGGTCATCTTTAAATTCTTTTCCCTGACAGTCTGTCATCAGATCCAATCTACTACTTTACCATAATATTTTTGACATGTCTCACAGATGAGTTTCTTTGCCATTCTCACTCCATCACCCTGCTTGGCTCCCATCAGTTCAGTTCTGCTATAGAGCAATGTCTTTGTAAATGGTCTTCCTGCTGCCAATTTCTCTTTCCTTCCTTTTGACTATGTGCATGCACATACACACACACACACACACACACACACACACACATCACAGCTAAATTTATCTTCTCAAAACATATTATTCCTCTGCTCTCTACACTTTCTCCCTTCAGTCCAGAATCTTTAATTGCTTCCCAGAGATGCTGGGCTTTTTTCAAATAGGTATTCTGCTCCTAAATTCCTGTATTCATGCTTATATAGCATCCTTTGTTTAGAAGATCCCTTTTACTTTTTACCCTAAACAACCCTGCTATTTTTTTGTTTTTTGGAGGTGCTAATTTTCTTATAGAAGATTTACACATTTCACATCCTCAATGCACATTTCAATGACAAGGATTAAAGAAATAAAGGGAAGACATGGCTTTGTATAAAAAGAGGGGGAAAAAACTCTTCTGAGATAAAGTGCTAGTTTTCTTTGCAAGAGGGTTGAGAATGAGGATTTTTAGAGTTGAGAGGACTATATTCTTTTTTAAATTAAATTATTTATTTATTCTAATTTGTTATACATGATGGCAGAATGCAATTCATTTCATATTACACATATAGAGCACAATTTTTCAAGTCACTGATTGTACACAAATATTTTCACACCATTCATATCTTCATACATGTACTTAGAGTAATGATGTCTAACTCATTCCACCATCATTCCTATCCCCCACTCCCTCCTTTCCCCTCCCTTCACTTCACATTATGTTCTCCAACTTCGTCCATTTACCTGCAAATGCCTTGATTCAAGACTGATATTTTTTTTATTTATACATGACAGCAGAATGCATTACAATTCTTATTATACATATGGAGCACAATTTTTCATATCTCTGGTTGTTGTATATATAGTATATTCACACCAATTCATGCCTTCATACCTGTACTTTGGATAATAATGATCATCACATTCCACCATCATTAATAACCCCATGCCCTCTCCCTTCTCCTCCCACCCATCTGCCCTATCAAGAGCTCATGTATTCCTCCAATGCTCCCCCTTCCTAGGAATCAGTCTCCTTATATCAAAGAAAACATTCAGCATTTGTTTTTTGGGGAATGTCTAACTTCACTTAGCATTATCGTCTCTAACTCCATCCATATACCTGCAAATGCCATGATTTTATTCTCTTTTATTACTGAGTAATATTCCATTGTGTATATATGTCACATTTTTTTTATCCATTCATCCACTGAAGGACATCTAGGTTGGTTCCACGGTTTAGATATTGTGAATTGTGCTGTTATATACATTGATGTGGCTGTATCCCTGTAGTATGTTGTTTTTTAAGTCCTTTGTCAACCCTGCTATTTTTAAAGATCCAGTTGTGTTACCTCTGCTGTGAAAGATTTCTTTAAATCCTTTCTATCATGTCCCCGCCCCTTTTTTTTTTGCCTTGGAAAAGCTGACCACCTCCCCCTTTTTTATTCTCCTAACACTCTGTCTCCTACTAGAAATGGAAGCTCTACCACTGAGTTGTGAGATTTCAAAAGTTCTGTATTACTGTGTTGAATCTACAAAGGTGAAAACTTCTGAGCAGATTAAAAATGAATATGTTTATTTCCCCCTAAAATTATATATATATATATATATATATATATATATATATATATATATATATATATATATATATAAAACTTCTGATTAATCCCTGTCATGTAAACATGGCACTAGTTATTTAGCAAAAAAACAAAAGCCATGTTTTCATCCAAATGGTATTTTATCTTTTGCTGTTTTTGTTTGACATAGCTAGATAGATAAGATGTTGAGGCTTCTCCATCATTTAAAAATGGTCTGAAGAGCCGCCCCATCCCCCTGCGCTGGCAAGGTAGAGGGAACTGTGACCACCCACAGAGCAGGCCCAGCGGCCTGCTGAGGGGCAGAGCCGCCCCCCACCACCCGCACCTGCCAGGTAGGCGTAACTGTGACCACCGACAGAAAAGGCCCAGTGGCCCGCGGCGGGACAGAGCTTCCAATCACTCCTGCAAGGTAGGCGGGCCTGCGACCCACCGGAAGAAGAGGAGCAGCGGCCTGCTGAGGCAGAGCCGCCCCCCACCCCCCGCGCCTGCCAGGTAGGCGGAACTGTGACCACCAACAGAAAAGGCCCAGTGGCCCGCGGAGGGGCAGAGCTTCCAATCACTCCTGCAAGATAGGCGGGCCTGCGACCCACTGGCAGAAGAGCAGCAGCGGCCTGCTGAGAGGCAGAGCCGCCCCCTCCCCCTGCGCCAGCAAGGTAGAGGGAACTGTGACCACCATCAGAACAGGCCAGACCTGCAACCAACAGACAGAACAGGCCCAGTGGCCTGAGGAAGGGTAGAGCCGCCCCCCCCACCCCGCGCCTGCAAGGTAGGCGGACCTGCGACCCACAGGCAGAACAGCCCCAGAGGCCTGCAGAGGGGCAGTGCCGCTGCCTGCGCCTGCAAAGTAGGCAGAACTGCGGCCACCGACAGAACAAGCCTAGCGGCCCGCAGAGGGACAGAGCCGCCGCCCGTGCCTGCAAGGTAGGCGGACCTGCTACCGACCGGCAGAGCAGGCCTAGCGGCCTGCCGGCGTGGTAGGCACATTGCCCCAATTGGAGGAGGGGCAGAGCCGCCGCCCGTGCCTGTGAGGGAGACTTTGCAACTATACAAGACCAATATAAATATATGGGGGAAAATTCAATAGCACAACAGTTTCACCAAGTAGAAAGGAACGCGAACGGTATGAAGAGACAAGGAAAGAAAGGACCACAAGCAATGCAGGTCAACTCAACGTTAGAAGAGGTAATAGCTGCAGCAGATGAAATGTCAGATAAAGAATTCAGGATATACATGCTTCAGATGATCTGGAGTCTCAAGGAAGACATCAGACAGCAAAATCAGACAATGAAAGATCACTTCAATAATGAATTACATAAACAAATCCAAGAAGCAAAAGATCAACTATACAGGGAGATAGAGGTTATAAAAAACAAACAAACAGAAATCCTAGAAATGCAGGAAGCAATAAACCAACTTAAAAACTCAATTGAGAATACTACCAGCAGAGTAGAACACTTAGAAGATAGAACATCAGACAATGAAGATAAAGTATTTCAACTTGAAAAGAACATAGACAGCTCAGCAAGACTGTTAAGAAACCATGAGCAGAACATCCAAGAAATATGGGATAACATTAAGAGACCAAATTTAAGAGTCATTGGGATACAGGAAGGGACAGAGTTTCAAACCAAAGGAATGAGCAATCTATTCAATGAAATAATATGAGAAAACCTCCCAGACTTGAAGAATGAGACAGAATCCCAAATCCTAGAAGCCTACAGGACGCCGAATGTGCAAAATCATAAGAGACCCACATCTAGACACATTATAATGAAGATGCCTAACATACAGAATAAGGAGAGAATTTTAAAAGCTACAAGAGAAAGGAAGCAGATCACATTTAGGGATAAGCCAATCAGGATAACAGCTGATCTTTCAACACAGACTCTGAAAGCTAGAAGATCCTGGAATAACATATTTCAAACACTGAAAGAAAATGTGTTCCAACCAAGAATTGTGTTTCCAGCGAAATTAAGTTTCAGGATGGAAGATGAAATTAAAACCTTCCACGATAAACAAAAGTTAAAAGAATTTGCAGCTAGAAAACCATCTCTTCAAAACATCCTTGGCAAAACATTACAGGAAGAGGAAATGGAAAATAACAATGAAAACCAAC
The DNA here is from genome assembly GCF_021218885.2 of Marmota monax. NCBI lineage: Eukaryota > Metazoa > Chordata > Mammalia > Rodentia > Sciuridae > Marmota > Marmota monax. The sequence goes on along the minus strand of NW_026694256.1, from coordinate 978,676 downwards.
AGTGGGAGGTAGGACAGTAAAGGGGGGAAAAATAATCAAAGAGGAAAACAAACCATGTTTAGTAACATAAATAAACAAATATGGCTGGAAGAACAACCCATATCTCAATAATAACCCTAAATGTTAATGGCTTAAACTCACCAATCAAGAGACACAGGCTAGTAGAATGGATCACAAAACAAGACCCAACAATATGCTGCCTACAGGAGACGCATTTGGTAGGAAAAGACATACATAGGCTGAAGGTGAAGGTTGGGAAAAATCATATCACTCATATGGACTTCGGAAACAAGCAGGAGTGTCCATACTCATATCAAATAAAATAGATTTCAAGCCAAAGTAAATCAAAAGGGATAAAGAGGGACACTACATACTGCTTAAGAGAACCATACACCAACAAGACATAACAATCATAAATATATATGCCCCAAACAATGGTGCAGCTATGTTCATCAAACAAACTCTTCTCAAGTTCAAGAGTCTAATAGACCACCATACAATAATCATGGGAGACTACAACACAGCTCTCTCGCCACTGGACAGATCTTCCAAACAAAAGTTGAATAAGGAAACTATAGAACTCAATAACACAATTAATAACCTAGACTTAATTGACACATATAGAATATACCACCCAACATCAAGCAGTTACACTTTTTTCTCAGCAGCACATGGATCCTTCTCAAAAATAGATCATATATTATGTCACAGGGAAACTCTTAGACAATATAAAGGAGTAGAGATAATACCATGCATCCTATCTGATCATAATGGAATGGAACTGAAAATCAACGATAAAAGAAGGAAGGAAAAAGCATACATCACTTGGAGAATGAACAATAGGTTACTGAATGATCAATGGGTTATAGAAGACATCAAGGAGGAAATTAAAAAATTCTTAGAGATTAATGAAAACACAGACACAACATATCGGAATCTATGGGACACATTGAAAGCAGTTCTAAGAGGAAAATTCATTGCTTGGAGTTCATTCCTTAAAAAAAGAAAAAACCAACAAATAAATGATCTCATACTTCATCTCAAAATCCTCGAAAAAGAAGAGCAAAACAACAGCAAAAGAAGTAGAAGGCAAGAAATAATTAAAATCAGAGCTGAAATTAATGAAATCTAAACAAAAGAAACAATTGAAAAAATTGACAAAACTAAAAGTTGGTTCTTTGAAAAAATAAACAAAATGGACAGACCCTTAGCGATGCTAGCGAAGAGAAGAAGAGAGAGAACTCAAATTACTAGCATACTGGATGAAAAAGGTAATATCAGAACAGACACTTCAGATATACAGAAGATAATCACAAATTATTTTGAATCCTTATACTCCAATAAATTAGAAGATAGTGAAGGCATCGATAAATTTCTTAAGTCATATGATCTGCCCAGATTGAGTCAGGAGGATATAGACAACCTAAACAGACCAATATCAATTGAGGAAATAGAAGAAACCATCAAAAGACTACCAACTAAGAAAAGCCCAGGACCGGATGGGTATACAGCAGAGTTTTACAAAACCTTTAAAGAGGAACTAATACCAATACTTTTCAAGCTACTTCAGGAAATAGAAAAAGAGGGAGAACTTCCAAATTCATTCTACGAGGCCAACATCACCCTGATACCTAAACCAGACAAAGACACTTCAAAGAAAGAAAACTACAGACCAATATCTCTAATGAACCTAGATGCAAAAATCCTCAATAAAATTCTGGCGAATCGGATACAAAAAGATATCAAAAAAATTGTGCACCATGATCAAGTAGGATTCATCCCTGGGGTGCAAGGCTGGTTCAATATACGGAAATCAATAAATGTTATTCACCACATCAATAGACTTAAAAATAAGAACCATATGATCATCTCGATAGATGCGGAAAAAGCATTCGACAAAGTACAGCATCCCTTTATGTTCAAAACTCTAGAAAAACTAGGGATAACAGGAACATACCTCAATATTGTAAAAGCTATCTATGCTAAGCCTCAGGCTAGCATCATTCTGAATGGAGAAAAATTGAAGGCATTCCCTCTAAAATCTGGAACAAGACAGGGATGCCCTCTCTCACCACTTCTGTTCAACATAGTTCTCAAAACACTGGCCAGAGCAATTAGACAGACGAAAGAAATTAAAGGCATCAAAATAGGAAAAGAAGAACTTAAATTATCACTATTTGCAGATGACATGATTCTATACCTAGCAGACCCAAAAGGCTCTACAAAGAAACTATTAGAGCTAATAAATGAATTCAGCAAAGTGGCAGGATATAAAATCAACACGCATAAATCAAAGGCATTCCTGTATATCAGCGACAAATCCTCTGAAATGGAAATGAGGACAACCACTCCATTCACAATATCTTCAAAAAAAAAAAAAATACTTGGGAATCAACCTAACAAAAGAGGTGAAAGACTTATACAATGAAAACTACAGAACCCTAAAGAGAGAAATAGAAGAAGATCTTAGAAGATGGAAAAATATACCCTGTTCATGGATAGGCAGAACTAACATCATCAAAATGGCGATATTACCAAAAGTTCTCTGTAGGTTTAATGCAATGCCAATCAAAATCCCAATGGCATTTCTTGTAGAAATAGAGAAAGCAATCATGAAATTCATATGGAAAAATAAACGACCCAGAATAGCAAAAACAATGCTAAGCAGGAAGTGTGAATCAGGCGGTATAGCGATACCAGACTTCAAACTATACTACAGAGCAATAGTAACAAAAACAGCATGGTACTGGTACCAAAACAGGCGGGTGGACCAATGGTACAGAATAGAGGACACAGAAACCAATCCACAAAACTACAACTACCTTATATTTGATAAAAGGGGCTAAAAGCATGCAATGGAGGAAGGATAGCATCTTCAACAAATGGTGCTGGGAAAACTGGAAATCCATATGCAACAAAATGAAACTGAATCCCTTTCTCTCGCCATGCACAAAAGTGAATTCAAAATGGATCAAGGAGCTTGATATCAAATCAGAGACACGCCGTCTGATAGAAGAAAAAGTTGGCTACGATCTACATACTGTGGGGTCGGGCTCCAAATTCCTCAATAGGACACCCATAGCACAAGAGTTAATAACTAGAATCAACAAATGGGACTTTCTCAAACTAAAAAGTTTTTTCTCAGCAAAAGAAACAATAAGAGAGGTAAATAGAGAGCCTACATCCTGGGAACAATCTTTACTCCTCACACTTCAGATAGAGCCCTAATATCCAGAGTATACAAAGAACTCAAAAAATTAGACAATAAGAGAACAAACAACCCAATCAACAAATGGGCCAAGGACCTGAACAGACACTTCTCAGAGGAGGACATACAATCAATCAACAAGTACATGAAAAAATGCTCACCATCTCTAGCTGTCAGAGAAATGCAAATCAAAACCACCCTAAGATACCATCTCACTCCAGTAAGATTGGCAGCCATTATGAAGTCAAACAACAACAAGTGCTGGCGAGGATGTGGGGAAAAGGGTACACTTGTACATTGCTGGTGGGACTGCAAATTGGTGCAGCCAATTTGGAAAGCAGTATGGAGATTTCTTGGAAAGCTGGGAATGGAACCACCATTTGACCCAGCTATTCCCCTTCTCGGTCTATTCCCTAAAGACCTAAAAAGAGCATGCTACAGGGACACTGCTACATCGATGTTCATAGCAGCACAATTCACAATAGCAAGACTGTGGAACCAACCTAGATGCCCCTCAATAGATGAATGGATAAAAAAATGTGGCATTTATACACAATGGAGTATTACTCTGCATTAAAAAATGACAAAAATCATAGAATTTACAGGGAAATGGATGGCATTAGAGCAGATTATGCTAAGTGAAGCTAGCCAATCCCTAAAAAACAAATGCCAAATGTCTTCTTTGATATAAGGAGAGTAACTAAGAACAGAGTAGGGTCGAAGAGCATGAGAAGAAGATTAACATTAAACAGGGATGAGAGGTGGGAGGGAAAGGGAGAGAGAAGGGAAATTGCATGGAAATGGAAGGAGACCCTCAGAGTTATACAAAAGTACATACAAGAGGAAGTGAGGGGAAAGGGAAAAATAATACAAGGGGGACAAATGAATGTCAGTAGAGGGGGCAGAGAGAGAAGAGGGGAGGGGAGGGGAGGGGAGGGGGGATAGTAGAGGATAGGAAAGGCAGCAGAACACAACAGACACTAGTATGGCAATATGTAAATCAGTGGATGTGTAACTGATGTGATTCTGCAATCTGTATATGGGGTAAAAATGGGAGCTCATAACCCACTTGAATCAAAGTGTGAAATATGATATATCAAGAACTATGTAATGTTTTGAACAGCCAACAATAAAAAATTAAAAATAAATAAATAAATAAATAAATAAATAAATAAAAATGGTCTGAATATAATCTTTAAAAACTTATGTACCAGAGCTGGGGATATAGCTCAGTTTACAGTAGAGTGCTTGCCTCACATGCACAAGGCCATGGGTTCAATCCCCAACACCACCGGGGGGAAAAAAAATAAAACACCTCATGTACCCAGCACAGTGATTTATCTAAATACTGTTTAAATTATTTTATTCTAGCATGATAAGAAAACATTAGTTGTAGAAAAAACTTAAGATGCTTTATTTAAAGGATGGAAGAAGATGTTTTGTTCAGGTAGGATAATTTTAAAGTAGATCCCATGAGGACTTTAGTTAATCAATATTTTGTGTGTACTAGAAGTTTTCTGAGAGAAAAATTGAGCTATTTTTACCAGGAAAAAAAAAAAAGATAATCTGTAGGTGATGGATGTTAATTTGCTTGACTATAAGAATCATTTCATATGTATTTGTAGTGTATCAAAATATGATTTTCTACACCTTAAATTTACGCAATAATTTTTTTAAAATAGAGATATTACTTTTGGGAAAATACTTTGTAATTTTTCTAATATGAGAATATTCTAATTAGAAGATGGGGAGGAAAGTTAATCATATCAACAATGTGTAAACATGAGTCTTTTGTCCAGTGTATCTGTAATGAGAAAAGTAGAACATCATCAAGCTCCGTGAATCACAGGCCTCCTTCCCAGTGCTAGCAGTGCTTTCCTCTTGCCCTCAATGAAAACTTCAAAAATACAGTTTTAATAATAAAGAAACTTTTTCCAACCATAATCTCCTTTTTCTTAGCATTCTGATGAGCAGTTTCCAGGGTTAATGACAGGGTAAGATAAATTTCATTAATGCTTTGGCACAAGAAATTAACATTCTCATGCATAGCACGTATTTGAGTTCAGTCCAGTCAGTATTACTGCTCATTTCTGTCTCTAGAGCCAGGAAGCACACTGCCAAATCATGGAGAATGCCATCATCAGCAGAAGGACCACATGATTCAAGACATGCTTGTGATTGTTACTTGATGCCCAGTTTTTATTTAAGTCACAGTTGCTACAGCCAGTTTTGTTGTTGTTGTTGTTTTTTGGTTTATTTGTCTTTGTTTTGTGGTACTGGGGATTGAACACAGGGCTTCATGCATTGATGCTACATAAGAGCTCAACCTCTGAGCTCCACTCCCAGCCCTCCTACAGTTATTTAAAGTGAGATGAGCACAGGCACAGAGACGCAACCTAGGAAAAGGGGTCAGTGAACTAGACATGTGCTCTAATTGTGAGGAATTCAAGGAACCCGCTAGTTTATTCAGAAAATATCAGATGAACCCCCTTCTCCTCCTACATCCTGTGCTATGTGCAGGCCGCACCTGGTAAACAAAAACACTTTCTTGGTGACTACCATGGAGTTTACAGTCTAGGGAAGCAAGAGACATTAAGTAATCACAAAAGCATATCGTGTTACAGGGAGCTCAGAGATGGCCCTCCGAAGAACTGAGATCAAAGAGATGTGCAGATAGTATTTAGGTAGAGAGAGTAGGTCATCCAGGCCCTGAGGCACATGTTGTATGAAGTATGCTGGGAAAAGTAAGGTAAGGCCAAAAGACTCAACAGGCTGGAAACAGAAGCTAGAACAGAGTTCACATCACATTTAACTTGGCAGCAGTGGGAGGCTGTTGAAGGTTTTCAGGAGGGTGGGCAAGCATGGTTGAATTTGAGTTAAGTGAAGTTAGGATTACTGCTCATCTCTGTCTTAAGAGCCAGGAAGCATATGGCCAAATCATGGCAACTCTTAGGAACTGATAGTTTTAGATTTCGAAATTTACATCTTTGACATTTCTTTTAACTTTTTCCCCCAAATACAAGCCTATGGAGTCCTACATAAGGAGTTCACCACTAGTTAGGCCCTTGAAATGCTGGTCATAGTATTTAACCTTGGTTGGCCTTTTGTTCTTGGTTTTGCCATCAAGTAGTAGTCTAGAAGATTTCTATTCATTGTAAGCAATCTCTTGCCATCAGAGTCTTTGATGAGGAAGTCCTAGAAAAACAGGTGAAACCTCTGAGAAAAAGCATATATGTATATAAATAGAAAGTTTGTATTTAGTTCTGCTCACTTATTTCAGATAGCCAAAGATGATTGAAAATCAGAAACCTGTTTATTTAATTTGGTGATGAAAGAATCATGTAAAATGGATTCTACAGCTTAGGGTGAGTCCATTCACCAAAAATTAGACTCAGAAAATACAAATATGTGTGCTTATTCTTTTTAATATTTTTTGGTTGTCAATGGATCTTTATTTTAGTTATTTATATGCAGTGCAGAGAATCAAACCCAATGGCTCATACATACTAAGCAAGCACTCTCTATTACTGAGCCACACCCCCAACCCCTGTGCTTATTTTTATCAGCTGATTTTGTGTATTTTTAAAATAAAAAAGGAATTACCTAAGTTGGAAACATAATAGAAAAAATAACAGTGTAGAAAACTAACAAAAAAAAACTTCTGAAAAAATGAAACATTTTACACTGTTCTATTACTGTTAAGGCATTTACACTCACAGGACATAAGTATGTGTTATTGATTCTCAATCAGAAATACTAGCACCTCAACTGCGTTTGTTAAATGCAGCATAGTAGAATTTATAGATATTTTCCAAACTGCATTACACAGGATATTATACCCATGAAATATTATTAACTGATCTAAGTGATCCATCAAAAAAATGGAACCCCATATGTAAATAAATATGTAAACATTAGTTCAAAAAGGTTTACTTGCTATAAATGTCTCAAAAGAATTAACTGGCTTATGTGCAATGTACATTGATAATCTCTGGGATGGAGCTTTCTTATAACATTATTTCCCAAACTTCTTTCTCCATAGAATGAATGCCTTTCATACAGGATACCTATTACCTGAATGGTACTTCTTGTCTCTAGAACAGTTTGATACTCACTGATTCTGATGAATGTTGTTATATATCCTTCAGAGTAGTCATCTTAATGAATATATATTATCCTAGTAATAAACTTCTTGCCCCAATATATTTGGAAATAATTTGAAGCATGTAATTTATTATACATTTACACTAGAATGCCATGTATTGAGTAATATGAAACATTCATCTAAGAAAGTGCTCACTGCAGAAAATTAGTAGTATTGCTTATATATATATACTTTTTAATCAAAAAGGAGGAGGCTTGCAGGTGCCTTCATTGAGAATATCGAACACACTCTCAGGTATTGGGGAGATGATAGAGTGACACAGAGTCACAGATCAGGCTTTGCAAGGAGCCAATAAGAATGCATATATTTATTTTACCTATATTTTGTCATTGATAAGAGGTATAAGATTGGTACAATTAAACTACCATTTTAATTTATGGGTAGGTACCTCATTTACATCTTTATTTATAAAGATTTTATTATTCCATGTTTTTGTTTGTTTGTTTGGTTTTGTTTGGTGCTGGGGATCAAACCTAGGGCCTATGTGCATACAAGGTAAGCACTCTACCAACTGAGCTATAGCCCCAGCCCATTCATGTTTATTTTTAAAGTTCTTCTGATTCTCAATTTCTCAATTGTAGCTAGGAAATTAGGATTTCTAAAAGAGTTTGACCTACTTAATTTGTGTGAAAAATTTAAGATGTGTAATTGTAAAATTCTATTTTTCTGAATGGCAAAATAGACCTTAATTATTCTGATAACTTATTTCCTGGTGCATATTTAATTTGGGGGGTGGTACTGGGGAAATGAACTCCAGGCACTTCTTTACCACAAATGCCACATTCCAGCCTTTTTTTTTTTTTTTTTTACGTCAGGGTATCATTAAGTTGAGTAGGTCCTCAATTAGTTACTGAGGCTGGCTTTGAAGTTGTCATCCTTCTGCCTAAACCTCCTGAGTTGCTGAGATTACAGGCATGTGCCACCATGGAACTGTCCTGATGCATATTTTAAATGACAGGTAGAGATGGTTGCATTTCTCAGTAAAACTAAGGTAAAAATTTATTTAAATATGTTTAAAAATTTTATATATATTTTGATACCACAATAACATATTTTTAGTATGATCATTTATATTGACTAAAGCTTTGAACTTGTTGTAAATATGAGAATACCGGTAAGGTTGGAATGAAGTTAATCTGATTCTCTATTCTTGAACTACATGTAAAACTTTCTTCAATTAAGTTAATAAGGAATAAGAACACAGGTGCACAATCAACAAGTAATTATTATAAAGCTATATTACAACAGTCTCTCTGAACTATATTGCTTTCCCAAGTTAATATTTCAACATTGTTTAACTTTTAGTTAAATATGCTGAAGTGAGAACCAGGAAAGCAAACATCTTTGCTTGACTCTTTTTTCATGTATCATTTGAATACCAGAAATGCACCCTTCTTAAGCATAAATTTCAGTGAATTTTGACAATCATATACACCTGTGTAAACACCATCACACTTAAGATAGACAAATGTCAACACCCACAGCACCTTCCATATGATCCTTTGCAAACATTCGCTTCTCTTCATCTGACCCCACAGCTGTCACTAAAGATTGTTTTTCCCTTCCTAGAATTTTACCCCAAGGGGATCATATCAATATGTATTATTTTTGTCTGGTTTCTTCCTTTTCATATTTTATTGGTACATTATAGTTGTACATAATGGTGGGATTTGCTGTTACATATTCATACATGCACACAATGTAACAATATAATTTAATCAATATCATTTCCCCGTATTTACCCTCTTCCTCCCCTGCTCCCTACCCCTGGTCCCTTTGATTTTCATGTAATTCCCTCCATTTCTTTTTCTTTCTTTTCCTGTCCTACATGTGAGAGAAAACATATGACCCTTAGCTTTCTGAATTTTGCTTCTTACGCTTAACAATGTTTTCAAATTTCATTTTCCTGTTCTTAAGTTCCATTTTCCTGCAAATGACATAATTTCATTCTTCTTTATAGCTGAATAAAAGTTCATTGTGTATATATACCATATTTTCTCTATCCATTTATCCTTTAATGGACACCCTAGTCTGGTCCCCTAGTGTGGCTGTTGTAAATTGTGCTGCTATAAATGTGGGTATGCATGTATCATTATAGTATGGGGACATTAATTCTTTAGGATAAATACCAAGGAGTAGTGTAGCTTGGTCATATGGTGGTTCCATTCCTAGTCTTTTGAGGAATCCCTATAACTGATTTCCACAGCAGTTGTACTAATTTATAATCCTACCAACAGCATACATTATTATTTGTATTCTTGATGACTGCCATTCTACTGGAGTGAGATGAAATCTCAGTATAGTTTTGATTTTCATTTTCCAAATTACTAATGATGTTGAACATTTTTTCATAAAAGTGTTATACATTTTTATTTCTTCTTTTAAGAAGTGTCTGTTTAATTCATCTGCCCATTTATTAGTTGGGTTATTTGTTTTTGTTTTGGGGGGTTTTGTTGTGGTTTTTTGTTTGTTTGTTTGTTGTTGTTAGTTGTTTTTTTTTTAGTTATTTATATATTCTGGATACTAATCCTCTGTTGAAGAATAGCTAGCAAAGATTCTCTCCCATTCTGTAAGTTCTCTCTTCACATTCTTTATTGTTTCTTTGCTTTGCAGAAGCTTTTTAAATTTAATGCTACTCCACTTGGCATTATTTCCTTAACTTTAGGGGAACTATTGAAAAAGTCATTGCTTATGCCTATATGTTGGAATTATCTTTCTGGTTTCTTTTGACAGAATAAATTAAGGTTCATTAATATTATTATAGTTTATTCTTTTTTATTGCTAAGTACTATTTAATTGTATGATTAATACAAATTTCATTTCCTGTTCTTAAGTTCCATTATAGGTAAATGAATAGGAATCGAATTTTTTAATCATATCAATTTTTGTTATAAACTGTCTTTTCAGGGATGTTTGCACAGTAAACAGCCCTAGGAGATGAGCTAAAATGTCACCTTTTAAGGGGGTTGGCAGGATTTTTTGTTTTTGTTTTTGTTTTTCTTTTTTCTTTTTTGGTCTTGTTGTTTGCTTGTTTATTTCTTTATGGAGGAAAGATTTGGCAGGCTTGCCAGCAGCCCATTTAAAAGATTAAGTTTTTTCCAGCTGTAACACAAACCAACCAAGTGTACAGATTGCACTGAGACAGCTGTGCCTTACCCTTATGTGATGTGGGAGGCAGGTAACTGAGGTAGATGTGAAACTCAGGCAGCCTTCTGTTCTTATTTACCTTCTTTTCTGTGTGTGTGTGTGTGTATGTGTGTGTGTTATGTTAAGTATTTTTTAGAATTTTAATTTGATCTCTCTTTTTTGACATTACTATATTATCTATACTATATGTCTTTTCATTCAAGGGTTTTTGTTTGTTTGGTTGGTTTGGTTTGGTTTTTTTTTTTTTTTTTTTTATAATCACTCTAGGGATTGTAGCCTATTTAGAGCTAATATTGTATTTCAGGCAATTATAGGAATTTTGCAATAGGATAGTTATTTTTAGCCTCACTCTTGTTTGGAAAGAAAAAATTCAGACGGGTGGATAGATGAATGGATGGATAAATAAATACATAGACAAACTGCCTTTATGTTTGCCATATAATTTACAATTTCCAGTGTCCTTAATTCCTTCCTCTAGATCAGAGTTAACATCTACAGTTATTCCCTTCAGCCTAAATATATTCCTCTAGTATTTCTTTTATTGCAGGTCTGCTGGTGACAAATGATCTCAGTGGTCTGCTTATCTGAAAATACCTATTTTCCCTTCACTTTTGGAGAAAAGTTCTATCAGATACTGAATTATCAGTTCTCAGATTCTTTTTCTCAACATTTTAAAGATGCCATCCCTGTGTCTTGTGGCCTCCATTGTTTCTGATACTCAGTCAGCCATTCCTCATATCATTGTTTCCTCGTATGGAATATATTCCTTGTTTTCTGGCTGCTTTCAAGATTTTCTCATTACTTATGGCTACCAGAAGTTTGATATACCTATATCCAGGCATGGTTTTCTTGGTATTTTCCTGCTTGTGTTTGTTGGTTTTTTTAAATTAGTAAATTCATGTTTTCCACAAAATTCAGGGAGTTTTTAACCATTCTCTTCAGATAGTTTCTCCACCTCTTTTTTGTTCTCTTTCTGAACTCCAGTTATTCTTTGGTTTGGTCCCTAAGTGTTATTCCACAGGTGACTGAAACTCTGTTCATTTATATTTAATCTGTTTTTTTTCCTCTCTCTGTTCTTCAAATACAATCATTTTTGACATTTTCAAGTTTACTACTACTTCTTCTGCTCATTTCCTTAGTATATTTTCCTTTAAATTTTTGATCGTATCTAAATAAGTGCTAGACGTTATTGCTAAATCCAACATTTAGATTCTCAAGAGAGTTATTTCCTGCTAAATGTCCTTTGTGCTGAGCCCAGGTCACATTCTCCATTTTCTTTGCATGTCTAGTAATTTTGGGTTAAGAACTGGATATTTAAATATGTTTAGCATCTTAGTGTTGTTCTTCTGCGGATTATTTTGTTGTTATTGTTCAGCAAGCAGTTAACTCACCTGGATTCCAACATAAAGTGTGTCACCCCTGCAGTATGCACCAGCTGATACTTCTGCTCAGTTTTCTGTTTCCAGCTGTTGTTTTTAACCTGGCCTCCTAGGGATCCTCGTTGTCCCTGTGCTATTTGGCATTCAGTCGAGGAGTTGAGCAAAGTTTGTAGCAGGTCATCTTTAAACTCTGTCCTCTGACATTTCAAGTTGGTTAAGATTTAGCTTTTTGCCTCCAGAGCTGGGTATGGCTTTAGGAGTACCAGGGGTCAATAAAGAGCAACAGACTCACAAATATCATCTAGCACAGTTCTATCTTTCACAGGTAAATATACCTTTGGTTTCTGTCAGTTTGGGGGTTTTTTGGTTGTTGTTTTGTTTTTTTCTGGTGACTACCCAGTGTCTCCCATGTGCATTTTTAGTGTTTATCCATGTGTTTGAGACAGAGATTACGCTTAGACTTTTGGTCTCATCTCTTCTATGGCTCACTTGTTTCCAAGAGTCCAAGGGGGCAGAAAGGACAGTAGAATGAGACAGACATTATTACCCTATATGCATGTACAATTACACCAGTGATGTGATTCTGCACCATGTACAGCCAGAGGAATGAGAAGTCGTGCTGCACTTGTATACAGTATGTCAACATGCACTCTACTGTCATGTACAATTAATTAGAACATTTAAAATTTTAAAAAATATCTCTAACCACATTAAAAAAAAAAAGTCTACCTTAAATTTTCTAAAACCAGGCAAAAAAAGAAAAGAAGGAAGAAAGGAAGGAAAGAATGAACAAACAAAGGAAGAGAGGAAAGGAAAGAAAGGAAAGCTCTCTAACTCAAATTCTTACACTTTGCAATTGTCTTCAGTCATTGGTGCCCTTTTAATCTAGGCCTGCTTTTGGTCACTGCCTGATACCTTTGAATAGTTGGATTTTTAAAAAAGTACATATAATGTCCAGGAGTATTTGCCAAACAATTTCCTTCACCCTTAGTAGAGACAAGAAGCCCTTCCTTTTTTTTTTTTTAATATCATAAGGACTTTTTTTTTCAGTAGTATAAGATGACCTTTAATATATGATATTAAATCTTTGAAGTATGTCATAATTTTTAACCCAGCTTCTGTTGTTAGATACACAAATTTTTTTCACTCTTTAATAACATGAAGAGTCTTACAATGTGCAAACCACATATTATTATATAGTTGAGGATGTAAGTAATTATATTTGGGGATAAAATCTTAAGTGAAGTATATGGACAGTAGTCCCCAGGGAGGGAACTCCCTTACTGTTTCTCTACCTGCCCTCCTGCCCTGCCTTAAATTAACCCTACCACCAAAACTCCTCCCATGACCTGGCTCTGGTAAGGCCCTATAAAACCCAGACCTTTGTGAGGACCCACTGCCAATTCCTCTCTCCACAAGATGTGCCCCTCCAGTGCCGAATAAATAAATCACCATCACTGGTCCTCTGAGGTCTGCCTCCATGTTCTTTTTCTTTTTGTATTCTCTCTTTCATGTGCTTTCAATAACAATGTCTGTAGAATCAGTTACTGTAAATAAATTATTAATTAGTGAATGTGAGTATATTAATACTTTTGGTATGTTTTACCAAACACTCCTGAAGAATGTTTGTACTAGTTATAGGTATGCTACCATGACACATAAGATTACTTACTTCCTTTTTATTCAGATTACCTTAAATTTATTATGGGATTGAATGTTATTTTGTTTTGCTTTTTGGTAAAAGAATTATTTGGTTTGTAAAGCAAAAAAAAAAAAAATGACTCCTGATTATCTCTTCTTAGTAAGAGTTTTCACATTATGTTTACATTAATAAGAATCACACTTGTAACATTTATGTAATCAAAATAGAATGAGTAGGAGTTTTAGTTTGTTGAGTTTAATTATTGAGCTTTTATTTTAGTAAATAGGAATACACAGAAAAATTGTAATTCTACTCTAGGGAACTAATATGTAGAAGTGGGTTTTATGTTTATTCCTTCCAATTGCTTTTTTTTCATATACTTTATTGAGGTACAATTTAATTCACATACCTTACAGTTCGCTCACTAAAAGTGCATATTCAGTGTTTTTCAGTAGAGTTACAGAGATGTACAACCATCACCACAACCCATTTCCCTTCCTTTTTGAATAATAAAATGAGAGTCCACATGGAATCCTGGGAAGATCAGTGAACTGAGAGGTTATGGGGCAGAGAAGGAAGATCCTGCAGCAAGGAGAACTGAATTTTGTCCTCCCCACTCCCTAACTCTGCCAAGATTTTAGCCATGAGATATATATATATATATATATATATATATATATATATATATACACACACACACACACACACACATTTTTAAGGTAAATTTGTACATGTCAAGCTGTAGAAAGCCAGTAATGTTGAGCATTTCCTATGCTAATGTGAAAATGAAATCAAGGCAGAACTATTTTTTAAAAGTTGAAAGGTACTAATAAATATAAAATAGGAACAACAACCAAAATAAACACTTTAGGGTAAACTTTTCTATAATATCTTATGCCAGAAATACTATAGCAAAAAATAAATTCTATTAAAAAAAAAAAAGACAGTTCACCTTTTGGATGTATAGGGGAAATTTGAATGTGAACTAAGTACTAGATAACTTGAGGAAATTATTACTAATACTCTTTGTTGCCAAATTATAATGTGCACATATAGGAAAATACTACTCTTTGGAGCTGAAATACTTAGTGTTTTGATGTTGATACTTTCCTAAAAATAATCCCTGAAAAGAATATTAATATGCTTATATGTAAATCAATGAAACAAATATGGCAATATAAATTTCATATTTGTTAAATCTAGGTGGTAAATGTGTAGGTAAATGTGGTTTTTTGTACTCTTGCTTTACTGTGTCTGAGTATTTGGAATTCTCATTAAAATAAAGTTTTAGAAGTTAAGTCTCTGGATGTTTTAGGCAAGAAGTGAAAATATTATCTTAATGGTATGTTTTAGTCTTCTAGTATTTATGTAAAATGGAGAGGATGTTTATTCATGTTTCTTAGTATGTGCAAAAAAAAGTCTTTAGAATGAGATAAAAGAAATTGATTATCTTGGAGAGGGAATAGGAAAAGTCGATGAGATAGGAATTGGAAGTAAAATATTTTTAAATTTTTATACTTTTTTATATTTCAGAATATTTTATTATCTAATAAAAATTTTGTATATATGGAGAGAAAGAGAATGAATGAGGAGTCAGAGGATATGGTCTTAAAAGTACTAAAAAGATTGAACCTTAAACTCTAGGAAAAAATTATTTTATTTTATACTCAAAAGACTTTTGTAGATATTGATAAAGCATCACACTCGTAAATTTAGTAACTATCTTTGGCCTAGTAACAATGTGGTTAGAATTTGGGGGGGACTTATTATAAAATTGAACTTGTTTTACTTTATAGCAATATGTCAACATTGTTTCTCTTTTATTATCACTTCATAGCATGTTTTCACTGGAGACTTTTATTTTAAAGAAAAGAATAAATTATTAGTTGGTTTGCAAATGTTGGTTTCTTGTTTTAATGTCACCTAATTTAAAATAGATAAATATGGATTGGTGATATCTCACTTTTCAGTGCTAATACTTCCTCTTTGCTCTCCCTCCTAGACAGGAAATTGCCCAGTTTACTGGTAACCTATATGAAAAATGACATTATGTAGTATATGGAAAGAGCAGGGCATGCATCATGGAAACCCACCTGTGCCTGCCACTTAGTGACTAGAACAAGTCACTTGACCTGGCAGAGTCCCAGTTTCCTTTGATAATTAGTAAGATAACATTGCCTACGTGGTTATTGTGAAGATTAATTGAGTTATGTGAACAACCTCTCACTTGCAACACCCTCATTTAAAGAGACCTGTTGTATGTTTTAAAATATGGATTACCAGTAAGTAAATAAAGGACTTTCAAAATTAATTACATATAGTGCTTTGTTTATTTACAGATAATTCTAATGAGAAAGAAGCAGTATTTTACATGCAAATAGAACACTGTATTGATTTTTAATTGAATTAAAATGTAATTAATATCTTTTCAAGGTTGCAAAAAAACAAAACAAATTCCTGACCCCTTTAGAATTAAAAATGTCCTATTTCATTTAACTCATTTACTGATGACAGAATCTTCAGCTCTAACCAATGTACTTTACAAATATGATATATAATCTATAGTAAAACTGTCATAATGAACAAGTTTAGGACTAAGAAAGATTGATCTGCTTTACTTTTGGAAATCATTCTAAATTTTTTTTTTACTAATTTCTTATGTATATAGACATTTAAAACTATTTTGTAGGTAATGATTCTCTGTAAGTGTTTATATTTGATTGTTTAGCCACCTTATAGAAAGGCTGTAGTACACCTGTCCCAAACATCATGATTTCTTTACCTAGAGTTTCCTAGTCTTTCTAATTAAATTATATAAAGTGTCATCAGTTTCTATGGCTACCTATAACTATTCGAAATATTTTTCAAATTACCTTTTTCTAGAAGACTGGTAAGACATAAAGGAGCTTTCTTAAAATGCTACATATTTGATAATTGTATAGCAATTAAATTGCTTTAAGAAAATTGGCTGTTAACAGTAGCAGTTTGTTACATTTTTAAATCTTGGGAATGCCTCACTTCGTTTCATTACTACTTGTTCTATGATTCTGTCTCCAAGTGAACATTTGGTGAATTTATTTTTATTGAGTAGACGTCTCTAAAATTGAAGAGAAAAACCAAAAAACAGATTTCTTTTGGTTAGCTAAATGTCAGTTGCTTAATCTAACAAGATAAAAATATTTTTTCTGGCCTAAACCCTTTAGTTTTAGAACACTCTTTTATTTCATCCCATTTGATCCCAATGAAACCCTACAAGGAGAGGTAGGCAGGGTTACTTTGTTTTTGTACATCAGGGAATTACTACCTTAGAGAGTTTAAAGGGCTTGCCCAAAGTCACACCTGAAAATTCTGTAAGCGCAGAAGTAATGCCCATTCTCTGTTTACCTTCAGCCTCTCTATATTTGTCTATATTTTTCTGGATAAAATGATCTCGTTGTTTAAGTGCAACTTGTTTCCCACCTTCTTGATGGGGAAATATTGATGAAAACACTAAGTCTCCATCAAAAGTAAGTAAATCAGTGAAATTTTGCAGTAAAATCAAAAGGAGAAAGAAATGACTTAGAGAAATTAATTTTAAAATGCTCAACTATTCGATACCATAATTAAGTTATTGGACAGATGAACTTTTTTTTTTTTTTGGACAGATGAACTTAATGTATATTTTCTTTAAAAAATGTGTTGTATGATATGGAAAATAAAAATATTTATAATTGAAGTATATAAAACTTATGCTTATTTATAAACCATGCTACTATGGTTTTTATTTTTAACCCTAATTAAAAAGAGAAATTATTGCCCAGATTTTCAGGATTTTTAAAACATAAACTTGGGTGAAGGGGGACAGCCTTTCTAAACTCAAAATACGTGCAGTACAGTAGAAAATATTGAAAATTTTTGCCAAATAAAAATTAGTTTAACAACAACAACAACAAAAAAGGACTAAAATCAAGACAACAAATTGAGAAAAAACTACAAAATACAAGATAGATAAAAGGCAGGCTTTCTTAATGTATAAAAACTCTTTGTAAAAGCATTAAGATGAATTTGCATGACTAATGTGACATGATTATAACATTTTTGAAAATTAGGAGAGGTTTATCTATTTAGCAATAGAGAATTGGCTTATTAATGTGTGATTATCCATTTATTGAATGCTATTATACCACTCTTAAAAACAATTATCCTAGAAAGACATCTGTGATGAGCTACTAAATAGAGTAGGCATGTTGCTAATTAATGCAAATAATGTAATCCTACTTTACTCAAAATAACATATATATATACATGCACACACATGTATATATATAATCTCCATCCTTGAAGATGGATGGATAACAGTGGTTAACTTTGGCAGGTTGGGGATGCAAGAATTGCAGAAGAGTAGGCATACAATGTTAGCATTTCCTAAAGTCATCTTTACATTGTTTAACTCATTATAATGAGTATATATTGCTTACATGATTTTTTAAATTTATAAAAACAAAAGAAGCAATAACATAAAGATAGAAGTTCATAAACAGGTACTTTTCAGAAAAAGAAGTAGCCATCGAATATTGGAAGTTTTTAACTTAAAATATGCAAGTTGAAACAGCACTAAGACATTATATTTCATCCAGAAGATTGACCAAGTTTTACTAATTTGCTAACTGCTTAGAGAGCAGCTAGACCATTCTCATACATGTTTAAAGGAAGTATGTATTTAATTTAACATAACCCACTGCCTTCTGATCATAACCCACTACTCTTCAGAAGACAATTGGGTTGTTACATTTTCAATACATTTTTTTAATATTTATTTTTTAGAAGTAGTTGGACACAATATTTTTATTTTATTTACTTATTTTTATGTGCTGCTGAGGATCAAACCCAGGGAATCATATGTCCTAGACCAGCGTTCTACCACTGAGCCACAATCCCAGCCCCTTCAGTACATTCTTTGCAACCTAAAATTTCACTTGCAGGATTTTATCCTGGAGACCTACTCATGGAACATCATCACTTATGATAGCCAAACTTGAAAAAAAAGAAAACTGTTAAATAAAGTCAGGTACACCACATGCTGGAATAACATGTAGCTATGAAGAAGTACAACAATAAGATACTTTAGTGTTTCAGAAAATATAGTAATATATATATTAAATATATATTAATATTTATATATATAAATATTATATATAATATATATATTATATTTGTATTTTTAAAAATTTCTTCTTTTCTGTACATGACCATACACTAGGAAATTTGGGGAGAGATTTCATTAAGTTGTTGATGATATTTACTCTGAAATTACGATAGAATTTGAAGTATAAATCAGCTGTGTCTTATTACATAATCTTTTGTATCTTCTCAATTTTTTACCATATGCAAGTTATTTTCATAATCTTTAGATGTTTTCTGAAAAGCGATTGCCAAAAAAGTTCCTCAAATTGAACTTTTAGGTCATTACATTTAAAATAAATCCAATGCTTGCCGAAACCTAAGGTCCTTGTATGATCTGAGCTACAGTCCCTCACTGTCTCCTCCAGCCACACCAGCCAGCCTTCTGTTCTCCTGCTTTACAGAGTCATGCCCACCTTAGAGTGCTAGCAGGAGCCACTCCCAGATCTGCTATGGTGGGTGCATGTTCATCATTTCCAGTCTCAGGTCTAAATTCTCTGTTGCAAAGTGTTTTTCCCAACAAGCTAGTCTTAAAGAAGCCACCCATCAGACTCCATCACATCATCCTGTTTTATTTTCTTTTTAGCACTTTACATCAAGAGATAATTGTGCCATTTTTCACATTGACATTCTGCTATTAACTGAAGTAGGTAATCTGAAATTCTAAGAATGTACCTTTTATTCATGGGATACAAGAAAGCAATTTTACTTTGAATGAGGGCAGGGGAAGTAGCCCACAAACATTGTTATTATTCTTAAATTTATATTCAAGGAAATATTTCATTAGAACCATAAGATATATTTTGTACCAAGAGTAGATCCAATCCATGAAACCCTGGAATTCTCCTATTCATTTGTTGCTTCATTTCACAACAGCCCATTTCAGAGCAGATCTGTCTGGAAAAGTCATATCTTAGCTTGTACAAAATTTAGCTTCTCCCTTTCCATTCCAGATTCCTCTCTCAGAGACTCTCTTTCACTATATCATCGTTCCCCATCCTCAGTGACTGAAAGCGACAACCTTTGGGGTCTTATTATTACATAAAATTTTCTGTCTGTTTTGCTTCAGACCTTGCTCTGCATGGCTAATGCCACATAAAGCTCAGACTCCATTAGCAAAACGTAAAGATGAAAGGCTTTAGTTTTTCTTCCTTTTTCATAAAGATAGAATGAGGATGGTTATTACACCTAATTTCAAAAATAATATTTTGATGTTTTTATTTTAATAGTTTTATGATGCTTTCTTTAAAAAACAAACTAAGTTACTAAAAGCTACAGTTTATATGTTGGCACTCACTAATATTGAGTACTTAAAGGTAAAATAGCAATTATAATTTTTCATTTCAAAATACCATGCATACTGCTGTTTTCATTTTTGCATTAAAAAGCAAATGCATATTGTTTTTATATGAATTTTAGTTATGTCTCTCAACAATCATGTATTTTGAATATTTCTTTTAGAAAAGTAGAAGCATTGTTTTACCATCCAGGTTTTACCAGCCAGTTGCTTAGTCCTTTGAAATATTTTTTAAATGTTAATATTATCATTAGAAAGTGACCAAAAGTTCAAAGCATGCAAACTACACATTTGGGTATTCTTACTTTATAAAAGTTGTTGGAGTTTAACGACATTTTCAATATTTTTTCAGTAATATAATGAACCTTAGTCACTTAAACTCTATAAACACATAGTAAAGTTAAACATACAAATTGACAATACTTATAAAATATTTTAACTATGAGTAATAAACCTTGCTCAGAGTACTTCCTGAATTTTATAGAAATTTTAAAGATTACTACAGAGTGTTATAAATGGATTAATTTCTGCCATGTATAAATGCAACAATTATCAAATTACAGTTCCTACTTCATACATAACTATTTGAGGGTAAGGTGGTAGTAAAAGAAACATATCAGTCTTCTGTCTTTAGATCTTATTCTCCAGGTAGGAAGCATGAAAAACAAGATGCAGAAGACGTCACAAAGTAGCATATAGCTGATCATACACTGACTGTCCTTAGCAATGATTATATTCTATAAAGATATTTATAAGGACCAAACAAGTCAGACGTCGATTTCATTGTCATCATTCATGTGCTGTTGAGAAGAATACCTGCCTTTATTGTTGCTCTTTATTCTTCCTCTTTATTCTTCATAATCCTCATTGTTCCTTTGTCATGGCTTTTGTCTAATTTTTTTTTGAAACTTTAATTGCTAAACTGTATTATAACACAGCTTCTAATAGCCTCCAAACTGTAAGTTGCAGGCAGAACAAAGAAACAGAAGAATGAAGTAGTATGGTAGCTTTCTTCCCCGTTATCTGTTGAGAGTAGTCCCAGGATCTGTCTGTTCTTGCTACAAAGCCACACACACTTATTTGTATGTTACTTCTTACATTAAAAATTCAAATCTAAGAAAAGCTACTGTTTTAAATTATAAAATAGTTTAATAAACCATCTCATCTCTTTGGGTATATTAGATTTACATTATATATTAAGATAATACCTAGGCTTGCATAATGTAGCTTAGAAAGAACACCCTAATTATTGGTCCTGCTTTTAAACATTATATGTTTTCGTCAACTTTCTTGTTATTAATTTATCATTAGGGAATTTGAATAGCAATTATAGTATTTTAACTACATTTTCTCACTACAGATTCCTTAATTTAGCATTCATTTCAATGATCTGCCTTTAAAACAATTTATTACCCACTCTGAAGTATAGTGATAATGTAATTTATTAGGCATCAAGAAATGAATCCTTCTTAATTACTCCCAAGTGGTTTAATAGCTGAAAAGACCTACAGCGAAGATCTGCTGAATTGGGTAATAAGATATCAATGTGCTTTGTATATCAGTCAGACCAAGTTCACTTTCTTTTATAAAACTTTAATTAGACCCACTTGATTTCATAGCTAAAAAACTCTGAGGAATACCCACAGGAAGGACAGAAATGGTTCTCCAAAAATTCTGTTTTCTCTGCTCAGCTGCCAGAACAAAAATTTAATTGTAATTAAGACCCCCAACCCTCCCAAATTTCAGGGCAGACCATCTTTACCTTAAAAATTCTGAGCATATTTCCTACAGAGTTTGCATTGCATGATAACCATTACACAGTAAGCATTCCATGACTTAGAATTGACTGGTTGGATCAGTCTTGCTTGCTGAATTTGGCAAGAAGCATCCCAAAGTGCTTATTTTCTAACCTGTTGAACAGAATCATTTAATAGTGTCCTTCTATACCTCAGAATTTCTGCCAAAGACTGACATTTGTTTTGACATAATTGATAGTGAACTATTCTTTCCAATAGTAATTGCTTTTTGGCTTTAGTGGTCCCAAGATCAATGATGCCTGGCTTTTAACTGTCACAGACCAACCAGAATCTCCCAAATTATTATGGAGATGCCAGCCTCAGTGAAGTATACAAAACAAAACTTACTTACCATTATTATTTCACTTAAGAAAAAGACAGGCTTATCACAAAAACAGGAAGAACATAGATTTAGAATAAAAAAGAATCATTATAATCGAATAAAATTTGGCCTGCCAAAGAATTTACAACTCTGTCCTTATTTTCCTCAGCTCTTAGAAATCACAACTTCAGACCACTTCAGGTTTGTGATAGTAAACCATATGACCATCTTAAAGGAGAGTGTTTTTCTTAAATTAACTATTAGGCCACATGTATGGTGACAATGAGTACAGGACTGTGTTCTTTAAATACAAATTTGGAGTAGATGTCAATCCTACAACTCTTTTGTTTTTGGTTTTTAGTTATATTAGATTCAGAACATACTGGGCAACTCTGTATCTTGGCCAGTATACTTGACTTTAGGATTACACTGGTACGTAAAGCAGGATCTCAGACCCTGATGATCTTAGAATCTAGTAGAAGATTGGCCAGTAAGATTACAGCAAGAGACAATAGGGCACATTTGGGGGAATCATTAGAAGCCTGGAGTCCATGTTGATTTCACATAGCTTGGCCCATATATAATTTGCTGACCCATAGAATGAAAGGCAGACAAAGAGATTAACACACATAGTTCAATTTCAGTGTAGTCTTGGTGTCTTTAGTACTGTCTTAGAATGATGTTTATGTGCTAAACTAAGGACAATGGAACAATTGGATAAAAGTAAGGAGGAATTTGAAGGAGTTGTCTAGTAAGCTAATTTAATGAATTACCATTTCTGAAGATGGACTATACTATGCTTCTATTTCATTCTGAGGTTTTTTTAGGAAAGTGTCTGGTTATAAATGATTATGTATAGTTACCCTCCCCCTAGTTTTAAAAGACTTGATGCCATCATTTATAACACATGGATCTGAGATATATTAAGAGTTCCCGGAAACTTCTGAATGTGGTGGGACATCACAGGCCCACACTATAAAGAGAAATAACTCTGGAAGTAGTGGGCACTTATGCCTTCAATACCCATTTACCAAGTCTGTCCTCCTTATCAGTTTCAACAATTAAACTAACATCTTTCAGCTGGAATCTATGTAGATATTTCTGTCTTTTAATAAGCTAGCTTTAAAATGGAACTAATTAGACACACCATTGAATTGTTTATAGTGGCAAGAATAAAAATAAATTATCTTTAGTGTTCATCAGTGGGATATATTTAAATAAATGAGAATATATCTAGTCAGACACTATGAACTCAATAAGATGATGTACATTGATAGGCATGGAAACTCTATGAAAAGTGCAATGTATATGTAAAACAATGTATGATGCTTTTTTTGAAGTAAAATAAATGTGTGTGCATACACATATGTACTAAGTGTGTCAAAATGCTTTCTTATCCATTCTGCTCGCCTTTCCAGTAGTGGTCTTTGAACTTAATGATAAGTCATGCCAGTTTGTCCAATAACTGGAAAAAAAAAAAAAACTGTGTTCAACTTCTCTATAGTCTGTTGGTAGCAGTTAGCAAAGAGATGTTACCCAAAGTACAACTGAAAAGAATTACAGTGTCTTGAGACCTCAGGAACAGATATTTTTATGGAATTTGAGAGGGTTCCTCAGCATCTGAGTCTGTAACCCCAACTTCCTCCACAATTCAAGACGGTCAGATGCAAACACAGAAGTACTGATGTCAGAATAAACTAAAATAAGTCTTCAATTTCAACATTGTCTGAGGTAACTATCCCAGACAGGATTGAGCAAGACATGGCTAGTTTCAAGCATTATTTTAGCCCTTGGTTAAGAGTATAAGTGTGGAAATTCCTTAGAAATTTAACCCACGTGTTGCTGCTCAAAGCAGTAGCTGTGGATTATGAATGAATTCAATCCAATGTCTGTCCTTTATTAGCCACCTTGTCCCTGAGAGGATAGTTCTCCTATAGAATCCCTATGGGATTTCCTATGAATGGTCTGCTGGAGTGTCTTGGCTAGTCCAAGAAGTGTTAGTCCAACTCCTACTGAGATCTTAGAATGTGAACTTGTAAGTTTAGCATTGTGCAGACCTTTTCAGGAAGGAGGCATTTATAAGTGAAGCTGAAATTGCTTTATCTCAGAATCAATTGGCTTTGGGAATACAGCTAAATGAAACAGTCATTCATGAAATTTCTAATTATTCTTCCTTAATTTGTACTAAAATCCAAAAGGAATAATATCAGATTATTTGCTCTTTTGCATTAAATATCCCCGTGTGCCATTCCATTTGCATATATGAGTAAGGATTTCTAATAAAGTATAGGATATAGGGGAGTTTTTCTTCAAAAAATGGATAAATTCATCACCCCAAAGAGTAAACTATACAGTGGACTATGAACTCGAAGGGAGTTTGCTCACTGATCAATTAATCAGAAATTATGCAGCCAAGAATTCTCAAACAAGAAGTATTTTTTTATTCTTTATATTTTAATAAAATTCTTCATTTCCCATTTTGCACAGAATAGCAAGTGGCAAGGAAGAAGTGTAAATCAAAAGTCATAGCTAATTAGAACTGTATATCTATTCAATGCTTTGTCAATATATTCACCTGGCACATTTTTAGAATCATTTCCGTTTTTAAAATTCTTTACTTGTAGCATTTCATTATCCCAGTAGCCAGATATATGTGTTAATTATCCAGATTATGTGTGGACAGTCACTGCAACATATACCTTTAGTTACCTCATTTTAAGATTCTTTTGAAAGGACACATTATCCATCCAGAACAATCCTGCAGCTACTTGAATCATTACAGGCTCTAGGGAAGGAGTTAGCTGCTCTCCCATGGGATTCAGCATGAACGGAATAGCACTATTAGTACCATAACTCCTTCCTCTGGCCCCGTTAACCATTCCCAGGAGACAGAAGGAAAAGCATATGAAGTCCATTGCTTATCAGAGCTGTGAGGTCAACAAATTATTATGCTTTCTTGCTTTTGAGTACAATGGGATGAGGAAGTATATCACAACTTTTGCTAATAAACCACACTCAAATTACAGTCTGTAAAGACACAAAATAGTAATCCACATTCTCTAAAGAATTATAGTGATTCCGTTCTTTTAAGGATGTGTTTCTAAGTTCAGTTACCAAAAGCAGTTATTTTTGTTGTGACATGTTTTATTTTCAAATAATTATTACCTTTGTAGAATGTTGAAAATTTAACTTAAATTGGAAATTGAAATGTACATATTAAGTAATATTCCAGTTTAAAATGGAAGAACTAGGGATTGGATGAAACAGAAATAAGTGAAACAAGAGTGATACAACAGTTTAAAGTTCTGTTCCAGGATCCTTTGAACCAAAACACTTGGCAGCTCCCCAAATCATGTTAATTGCCTTTTTGTGTATGCATTTCAGTAAGCCAGCTCATCGTTTTGGCTCAAGATGTAGTCGTTATAACAAGATTGGGAATATTTAAATATTCCTCCCTTTCATGTCTGTCCTATAGAACTAATAGTTTCTGAACACAGACTGTTATTTTGTGTTAAAAATATTTTCCTAGAATATAATTCATCTTTATAAAATAAACCATATAAAGAATACCACAACTGCCTATAAAAACACTTGTGATTATGGAATTAAAGTTTAAGGCATTTCAAATCCCCTGCTTCCAGAGATGAGAGTCATTTTGGCCCACAGGTCTAGAATTCCTGGCCTTTGGTAACATGGGATACAGACCTCAAGAGCAGAACACTCTCTTTACTCAGTTCCCTTTGTCACCAGCCCACCTTTATAGGGCCAAATGCCGACTGTTCATGCTTCATAATAGTGATGGGAGCCTTACAAATATATAGATTCCTCAGGAGACTCAGAATCTGGAGTCAAAAAAAAAAAAGAGCCTTATAAATCATTCTGTGCACCCCCTATTCAGGTGAGTGACCAAGAGTGCTTGAAATGCAAGAGTGGCAGCAGCCATTTCCAGGACACACATGTCAGCTGTGATACCCAGTCGTGTATGCCCTATGTCCTTCCCAGATCAACCTGCATGGCTTTGCAAGAAAAGACAAGTGACCTGTGTAATCTCTAGGTAGAGTTGTGCCCTCTAGAGTTTCTTGAACCACTCCCTGATGTATATTTACATACAACCATTACAACCACTGATGTTTTTAATAATTTTACTGAAATATCTTAATTCTGTAGGTTGAATGCATGATAACTGGAGCCATAAAAACATACCATATATTCTAAATCCGGCTTTCTTTCTATTAGTATGATGTATGCTTTTAATGTTCTTGCTCCTTATAAACTAAGCGGTGATAGAAAAGAGGGCTATTTTCCTTCTGATATGCGTATCAGGAGGATGAAGGAAGGCAATGAAGGAAGGACATTAAAATTTAAATTTTTTAACATTAAAAAATTGTCATTAGACCTCTAGTTTCCTCTTGATTCTCTACATTAAGAGCAGGGAACAAATGCATGGATACAAAAGAAATTTGAGTTTTATTTGGGACATTGCTATTGCTTAACTGCACATATGAGTGTGCTACTGCACACTCTAATCCTCTGGATTGAAAAGAATGAGTCCCTGAAGATCTGGAAGGGGATTGGGCTTCCTCAGCTCCCTGTTCTCTTTCTACTTCAGGATGAAGTCACCCCCTCTTACATTGAACCTGTCTTATATTGCTGCTTTGTTTTTAATATTTCACAAAAAATATGGAATTTTTTTGTTTTGCTGAATAGGTCATTGACTTTGCTCAGTGATGTAATGCCTGGAATAATAAAAAAAATTGATATGTCATGACAACAAATTAATGACCAATTACTATGTGTATTGGCCATATGGTAATAAAATCTGAAAGTAGCTCTTCATTTCATTTGGATGATTGGACATTCCTTTTATCTAAACCAACAATGAAAATAAAAACTGACTCACATTCCCAGAACCTAAAATTTAGGGCATTTTCTAAAATAAATGACTATGTGGTTTTCAAATATCTGATTTATTTCTCTCTACTTTTGTTAGGAGTACTGTACTTCTGTGTTTTTTGGGGGAAAAAAATCTGGTGGGTTTTGCGCTAAAAAAGAACAAGAATATGAATGAGTCTATCCCAGAACTTCAGGCGCCAGCCGTCCTCATCGTTCTCCTTCCACATTCTCTCAGCAGCCTGTCTGCAGAGCCAACGACAGGGCTGAAAGGGTTTATCCAAGCAGAGGAGTTCAGTTAGGAAATTGAGGGGACACCATAAAAAGCATTGAAATGAGATCAATCTGGGAAAGAAAGGAAAGTGAGAATTCTACAAGCCTCCAAGAACTGGCCTCAGCTTATCCTTAACCCTTCTCTCCCAAAGAGGGCTCCTGAGGGGTGCTCTTCTCATCCTCCTTTTCCTCCATTCACGGGCATCCAGAGCCACCTCAGGTTCCTGGCTAGCGCTTCTGCTTGTGCATTCTCTCCGTGTCCAGCACCTTTCACCTTTCCTCACTAAGGCTTATCCTGAGGATTCTCCTGCTTAAAGCAGTCTGTGATCCCTAGGACACTAGATTGTGTGTCCTGGCTTTAGATAGTTAGGGAAATCTACTCACATTGATCTCGGCATTTGCCGTATCCTATCGGGATTATTTATGCGTAGGCCTTTCTCTCTCATTACACTTTTAAGTCTTTGAGCAAAGAGTGATTCATTATTATAACTATACTTGTAAGCCAATGCTGTGTGCTTAATCCCTGGCAAAACAGTATACAGTAAATGTACATCTCAACTAAAGCCAAAAGGTGCATTTTCATGTACTGGACAGGGAATTTATTGGTCATGAGAATAATTGACTTATTTAAATTACTACATATGTCTTCAAGTTTTAAGTGGTTCTCCAAAAATAAACTGTATCCAGGATTCTGACCACGTCTCAAGAGTCAATTCATGCATATTTATGTACATGTAACCCTTGTAGACTATCTCTTTTATTTTCAAATAATGATTGCTTGTGTATTTGTGTGCATGTAACCCTGGGCCAGGGATGTAGCTAAATGGTAGTACTCTTGCCTACCACGCATGAGGTCCTGAGTTTTATCCCAGGGTGTGTGCACACATGCGCGTGCACACACACATACACACACACTCAAATCCTCCAGGATGAGTCATAAGGCAATAATGTTTGAGTCTCATGTTTTTAATATCTCCTGTATTTGTTAACAAATTTATTTGGATTCCTGAGCATAGATTAAATAAAGACAAGGAATGTTATTGCCTTAGAAAATAGATAATATAATGTGAAGATAAATGTAAGGAAGGAAATCTAGTAAATGAAGGGAGAATTTGGAAAAGATTGAAATATATAACTAATGAATCTTTGAAATTTATCTTCTGTACAAATGGATTTTTGTAAATATTGTGAATGTCTAAAATCCTATAGAATCCATATTAGTCAGCTTTCTGTTATTATAACAAAAAGCCTGAGATGATCAACTTAAAAAGAGGAATAGTTTATTTTAAATCAAAGTTTTGGAGGTTTTAACCCATGCTCAGTTGGTACTGTGGCTTTTGGGCCTGTGGCAAGGCAATACATCATGGCAGGAGGTTATGGGCAGAGGAAAGAGAGAAGGAGGAGTCAGGATCCCATTATCCACTTTCAGAATATGCCCCCAATGACTAATACTTCCCAGTATGCCCCACCTCTTAAAGGTTTCTATGGTCATTCAATTGCACTAAGCAGGGGAGTCACCCTTAAACACTTGGGCCTTTGGGGAAAATTCAAGATACAAACTATAGCAGAATCTCAGGCTGACATTAATTAAAATGTTTAAGGGTTGGGCATGGGAAGAGTGTTTTCATCTGATTTTGTTTTATATTCTACTTGGAATGGTTGTACAACTCTTTATTACACCTATATCTTGCTAAATATTTGTCTGTTCATCAATAGCAAGTACACAACCACTTCTTTCTGACTTAAGTAAACCTAATTCTCGATTTAGAGATAAGAAGAAAATCCTAAAGCCAATACTCAAAGAAAGCAATGCTCGGTTTTACAATATTCAGCATGGACTATTAGCTGAAAAGCCACTGCAAAAAGCTGCCTCTTACTTCTACTATGTAGGACTGTGAAAATGGAATTAGTCTAACTCATAATTCTTCAATCTTCTCTCCTTTAGTGGTATTGGAAGGAACTGGCCCTGGGCATCAGGAGGCAGCAGTATTCTGGCAGAATTTGGAACACTGCATTTGGAGTTTATGCACTTGAGTCATTTATCAGGAAACCCCATTTTTGCTGAAAAGGTGAGATTCTCTAGTACAAATTGCATTGCAAAGCAGGTCTTATGAGAAATAATATCCTCTCCTGGGAGACTTGGTAACACTGGATGTGGAAAATAGCCACCAAGGTTCATACAGCTCTTTAGGAAGTTTGGTAATATGAGCATTTCATTTGACTGTAAACCCCCAGTCTTTCCATGGCACCATCTGACTCAGGAGGAGAAGTCCTGGTTTCCACATTTGCTCTCTGTACTCTAAGTTACTTCATCTGATTTTTTTTTCCTTGTCTAAAATATATAATGTTGCATGGACTATATGAGGCAAGCATGTAAAAGGCTTAAACTCAAAGTGTTATACAACTGTGAGGTAAGACTTGAATTGATTTCGAGTTTTCAGAAAGAAAATGCATAGATATTTAGATAAATTCATATCCACCCCCACAACTCTGTCCTTAGCTTTCACCCCACTTTTCTGCTCCCCTTTATAACAATTCCTTGTAAAGCTTTATCTGTTGTCTTCTCTTCTTGTCTCCCACTCTTGAACCCTGTCCACTTGGGCTTTTCTCCCATTGACACTTAACACAATGATCAATGAGTGCCACATTGTCGAGGCCATTTGTCACTCACCCCTTTGTCTTCCCTGCCCTCTTCAAATTCAGTATAGCTGGTCAGTTCCTTCTTCATAAGGCACACTTTGCCCTTGTCTGCAGGCATGTAAAACTCTACTGGTTTTCCCCCTTCTTTGCTGGGTGCTCCTTCTTAGACTCTTTTCTTGGAACCTATCGTAGCCTGTAAGCATTGGAAAGCACCAGGACTCAAACCTGGTCTCTTCCTTGTTATATTCCCTTCCTACATTGTCTCATCCACTGTCAGGGCTTTATATACCATCTCTATATTGACCCACTGTTTATAATTCCAGTCCCAGCCTGTACCTTGAACTTCGGATTCTGTACACAATATTTATTCAACATCTCCACTAGGAGGCCTAATTGACAAGTCCCACTTAAAATCCCCAGTCCCAGACCCAACCCCAGACAGACTTCTACACCAATTTACCATTTGGGCAAATAGCACATCAGTTTATCCAGTGGCTCAGGCAAAAGATGTTGAAGTCATCCTCTTTCTGTAAACCCCAGGTCTACTCCATCAAGAAGCCTCTGGCACTATCTTTTTGCCTCTGCTGCCACCCTGGTCCAGGGCCTGTTGTTTCTCACCAGGACTCTGCAGTGGCCACCTGACTTGTGGTTCCTCTCTTTCCCCCCTCCCCTCAGTCACACCAGTTCTATAAAACAGTAAGCCTTTGCTGATACTCAAGAGTAATAACAGCACTTATTGTTCCCTGTGAGGCCTGTGTGCCTGGGCACTGCCCACTCTCCCAAGTGCTTGCCACCATTCTCCCCTTTACTTCCTCACCTCTGGCCTCAGTGGCCTTACCAAACCCACTCTCTTCTCAGGACTTTTATATTCATTCCTCCCTCTGATCAAATGCTCTTCCTTCACATTTCTCCATGATCTGCCCCCTCACTTCTTGAAAATTCTACTCAGACACATCAGCCTTCCTAGGCCACCCTGACTAACAGCATACAGCTTCTCCACTTCACTCTGCTCTGTACTGTTACCCTCTGTCTTAGCTCAGGTTTCCCTAACATAAATGCATAGATTGGGTGCTTTTAAACAACATAAATTTATATCTCACTGTTCTGAAGGCTGTGGAATCCAAGATCAAGATGTGAACAAGGCAGTTTTCAATCTTGGGTCTCTTGACTTACTGTCCTACCACTATCCTATCATGTGCTCAAATGACTTTTTATTTTTATACAGAAAGAAAGAGAGACAGAGACACAGAGAGAGATATCTTGAGTCTCTTTTAAGAGCAATAATTCCATCGTAAAGGCTCTACCTCCTGACCTAATTACCTCCCAAAGCCCTATCTCCATAGAGCTTCAACATATGAATTTGAGAAGGGATGTTATTCGTTCCATAGCACCTTTTTAAAATTATTTTTATGACATTTCTATTGACAGACTATTTTTATTTGCTTTTTTTTCCTGTATCATCCCAATAGTATGTAAAATTCTAAGAGACCAGTGACTTTGTTTACCCACTTATATCCTTAGTTCATAGTATGGGGTCCAGATATGGTAAATAATCAGTGTGATCATAGTCACTACTATTATTTTTGCAACAATAGCTGATGGCAGTTATTTTTGTTCTAACTTGTCATCATTTAAATCCACTTACTTTTTCTAGAGTGGCAAAATAATCAAGAAAGGACAACATGAAAATTTGTTCATAGTAACACTTCATTTTCTGTTGTAGGTAATGAATATTCGAAGAGTCCTGAACAAATTGGAAAAACCAGAAGGCCTTTATCCTAACTATCTGAACCCCAGTAGTGGACAGTGGGGTCAACGTAAGTCAAAAGATTAGCATTCCTTTAGCTCTTCGTGGTACCCGGCACTGTGCTTGGAGCAGAAAGAGGGAATACATCTCTTGTTGAGGAATGTTTAATAAAAAGAGAAAAGAGGAATGGTTCCTTCAATAAACCAGTATCTATCATAAGACAGATTGTGTTATATGGAAACTGGACAATTGACTTTCCATGTGTAACTGTAAGTATGACATGTGAGCACATTCAAAAGTATTCTTCAGAAAGGGAAAGCCTGGTGGGGGTGTGTGTCATATCAGTCCCTAACAAACTGACCACGTGGCAGGAAGGAGAATGTATTCCTCTCTGCTAATGATGAGGGTTTTGCCCAGAGCAGCTCATTCATCCCACTTCATTACGTTCTCTGCCTTTCTGCATGGAGATGCGAACAGGGTACTTTTTCTACTTAATTTAAAAGCCACCAGATAAAGATTTCTTGCCAGAAGAGTTACTTTTAATGTGGGAATAAGCATTATACAAGGACTTGTGATGCCTGAAGCGCTCACTTCAGAGTCTTCAGATAATTTCAAGCAGGTTATAGAGACTTGAGACTAAGTGAAAGAAATGTTCTCAATCTAATTTGGATAAAATGGTGGTAGACTAAGCAGCAGCTGAAAATAAGTAAAGAATATTACATGAGTTGCCTGGCTGTGGTGAGAGTTTTGGCATTGCCTTATAATTTTACTCTAATTTGTGATTTTTCATTATACTTAAATATCTCATTCTTAGATGATTGTGCTTCTCTATTATTTTGGAAGTGCCTCTTTAACGATTAACTAAGTAGGAAAAAAAGTATGCTAAACTCTATATCCATGTTAATGATGGATAGTTGTGAAGGTTGCCATTTATTCAGTGTAGTCTACATGTCACAGAAGTCCTAGGGGTCCACAAGATCAAGAGCACTCTGATGATAATATGGAAACTTTCCAGTTTTTCGCTGCGCTGACATCTGCACTCAAGTTGCAAGAGCAGCAGTGGCTAGAACTACCAAAACCTCAGTGAGAATCAAGGCAGACACCAAACAATACTAATACTCATTATATTCTTCACCACAGTTTAAAAAGAGAGAGAGAGAGAGAGAGAGAGGTTTTTTTAATATTCTTTTTTTTATTTTTTATTTGTTCTTTTTAGTTATACATGACAGTAGAAAGTATTTTGACATATCATATATACATGGAGTATCGTTTCCCATTTTGTGCTTGTACATGATGTAGAGTTTCACTATTCACGTATTCATATATGAACATAGGGAAGGTATGTTCAGTTCATTCTACTGTCTTTCCTATTCTCATCCCCCCTTCCTTCTTCCCACTCCACCCTGGCCAATCCAATGAACTGCCCCTTCTCCCTCCTCCTTTCTCCTCCACCTATTGTGAGTCAGCATCCACATATCAGAGAGAACTTTCACAGCCTTTGGTTTTGGGGGAGTGGTTTATTTCACTAGCATGATAGTCTCCAGTTCTGTCCATTTACTGGCAAATGCCATAATTTCATTCTTCTTTATAGCTAAATAATGTTCCATTGTTTATATATACCACATTTTCTTTATCCATTCATCTGCTGAAGAGCATGTAGGTTGGTTCCATAACTTGTTTATTGTGAATTGAACTGCTATGAACAGTGATGTGGCCTCATCACTATAATATGCTGTTTTAAGTTCTCTGGGTATATATGAAGGAGAGGGATAACTGGGTTAAATGGTTGTTCCATTCCAAGTTTTCTAAGGAATCTCCATATTGATCTCCAGTATGGAGTGGTTGCACCAATTTATACTTCTACCAGCAATGTACCTTTTTTCCTATATCCTCGCCAACATTAATTGTTACTTGTATTTTTGATAATTGCCAGTCTGATTGGAGTGAGATGACATCTCAGTGTAGTTTTAATTTGCATTTCTCTAATTGCTAGAGATGTTGAGCATTTTTCATATATTTTTTGACCAGTCATATTTCTTCTTCTGTGAAGTGTCTCTTCAGTTCCTTTGCCATTTATTCATTGAGTTATTTGGGGTTCTTCTGGTGTTAAGTTTTCTGAGTTCTTTATATATCCTGGACATAAATGCTCTATCTGAGGTGCAGGTGGCAAAGATTTTCTCCCATTCTATAGGATCTCTCCTCATGTTCTTCATTGTTTCCTTTGCTGTGAAGAAGCTTTTTAGTTTGATACCATCCCATTTATTGATTCTTTTACTTCTTGCACTTTAGAAGTCTTGCTGAGGAATTTGTTTCCTAAGCCTACATGAGGGAGAGTTGGGCCTACTTTTTCTTCTAGTAGGTATAGGATCTGTGATCTAATACCTAGGTGCTTGATCCACTTTGAGTTGAGTTTTGTGCAGGGTAACAGATAGGAGTCTAATTCAATTTTGTTACATACGGATTTCCAGTTTTCCTAGCACCATTTGTTGAAAAGGCTATCTTTTCTCCAATGTATTTATGATGATATAATTGTGTTTGTGTGGGTTTGTTTATGTGTTTTCTATTTTGTACCATTGGTCTTCATGTTTGTTTTGGTGCCAATATCATGCCAGTTTTATTACTGTAGCTCTGTAGTATAATTTAAAGTCTGGTATTGTGATGCCTCCTGCTTTACTTTTTTCACTGAGGATTGCTTTGGCTATTCTGAGTTTTTTATTTTTCCAAATGAATTTCATGATTGCTTTTTCTATTTCTATGAAGAATGTCATCAGAACCTTAATAGGAATTGCATTACATCTGTTTAATGCTTTTGGTTAATATGGCCATTTTGATAATATTAATTCTTCCTATCCAAGAACATGGAAGATTTTTCCATCTTCTAAGATCTTCATCAATTTCTTCCTTCAGAGTTCTGTAGTTTTCATTATAGAGATCTTCTACCTCTTTTATTAGCTTGATTCCTAAATATTTTTTGAGGCTTTTTTTGTGTTTTTTTTTATTTGTTTTAATTAGTTACACATGGCAGTACAATGATCTCGACATATCATACATTTGAATCAGATGGGATATAATTTCTCATTTTTCTGAGTGTACAGGTTGCAGAATTACATTGGTCATGCAGTCACGTATATACCCACAGAGGCTATTTGTAAATGGGATAGTTTTCCTAATTTCTCTTTCGGTTGACTCATCACTGATGTATAGGAACAAAATTGATTTATGGGTGTTAATTTTATATCCTGCTACTTTGCTAAATTCATTTATAGGTTTTAGAAGTTTTCTAGTGGAGTTTTTTGGGTCTTCTAAATATGGAATCATATAGGGCTGGGGTTGTGGCTCAGTGGCAGAGTGCTTACCTAGCATGTGTGAGCACTAGGTTCGATTCTCAGCACCATGTATCAATAAATAAAATAAAGGTCCATTGACAACTAAAAAATTGTTTTTAAATATGGAATCATATAATTGGCAAATGGAGATACTTTGAGTTCTTTCTTTCCTGTTTGTTTCCCTTACATTTCTTCTGTCTAATTGCTCTGGCTAGAGTTTTCAGGACTTTGTTGAATAGAAGTGGTGAAAGAGGGCATCCCTTTCTTGTTCTAGGTTTTAGAGTGAATGCTTTCAATTTTTCTCCATTTAGATTTATGTTGGCCTTGTGTTTAGTATTTATAGCTTTTATAAGGTTGAGGTATGTTTTTATGAATATTCTTAATGAAGCAGTATATTAATTATTGATTCTAGTAAATGTCAACTCTTGAGTCCATGTCATGGTAATGTCTGTATAATGAAATGAATGTCTACAGAAAGCAATTCTGCTATATAATGAAAAATAGTAGTTGCAACACATGTGATTGAGTTGAAAAGTTATTGTTGATTATCGATTATTATTGTTAGTTGCTTTGAGATCATTGTGATTATTGTTTCATGGATCACCACCTTTACTTGAAAGAATGGCTAAAAACAAATTGGTTATTCAGGCTTGGGTAATTAGTAGACATGGTCTCAAAAATGAACCTGTCACTTCAAGAAAAAGTGACAATATTTGTGTCAACGATGATAAAATAAAAATTAGAATTTTGGAAAACTTGTATATGCCCCCATGTGCTTGATACCAATAGTGTTCCTATATGATTAGTGGTAATATTAATAAATGTTTTTTTCATATTGTATAATGAAATGTGTCAACACTTGGAAGATCTGCATAACTCAACCAATCAGTATTTTCCAGATGACCAGTGCATGCTATTACAGAACCATGCATGAGAGAAAGATCCACTCAAAGTGAAAAATAGACTAATAGATTTTTATGTAACACAGTACAGAAATTCTTCGGTATAATTTCTGATGCTACAGAACAACTAAACTTTTAAAAAATTTAACCTTTAAAAACCACATGTCAGGGCTGGGGATATGGCTCAAGCGGTAGCGCTCTTGCCTGGCATGCGTGCGGCCCGGGTTCGGATC
Organism: Marmota monax; assembly: GCF_021218885.2. Lineage (NCBI taxonomy): Eukaryota > Metazoa > Chordata > Mammalia > Rodentia > Sciuridae > Marmota > Marmota monax. The sequence goes on along the minus strand of NW_026694256.1, from coordinate 942,549 downwards.
CTCAGCACCACATACAAACAAAGATGTTGTGTCTGCAAAAAAAAAAAAACTAAAAAATAAATATTAAAAAATTCTCTCTCTCTCTCTCTCAATCTCTCTCACTCTTTCTAAAAAAAAAAAAAAAAAAACATGTCAAATTCTATCATATTATCAAAGAAAAATATCCACAATTATCTGAAAACAATTTTATATATACTATTCTTCCTTTTTCCAACTATGAAGCTCTGCAGCTTACTTTTCTGCACATATCTTAGCCAAACAACATGTAGCAATGGATTGAAATTAGAGCAGATGTGAGAACCCACCTGTCTCTAGGAAGGCAAACATTAAAATTTGCAAAAATGTAAAACAATGCCAGTCTTCCCACTAACTTTTTTGTGGTTGTTTTGTAAAATATCACATTTGCATGAAAACTATTTATGTTTACATAATGGATGTATAATCGTTATTTTTAATGAATCAACCAACAAAAATGCTTTTAATGTATCTTGATTTGCCAGTATGATAAATATTGATAGATATTACTCGCATAAACAAGTTCTTCAGGGTACCCTTTATTTGTAACAGTGTAAAAAGTGCTGAGACTAAAACATTTCAGGGCCACTAGGACTGCTGAGATAGACGATGTTCTGCTATGATTCTCTAAATTGGTAACCATTGTTGGAGTCCTCTTCATTGCAGATTTCAAAAGCTGAAGAATAGTCTTCCTGATTTACTATTTTCTCTCTTTAATTTAGGATATAGAAGTCACTATAAAGAGGGAAAGAAAGAGCCAGTTGTGTTGGAACATCCTGGCTTCACCTTCCAGGTCACTCATATACTATATATTTGGCCCAGTTTCCTGATACAAAGAGTCCTTTATGTTTGGATTGCTTATGGGCCGATTTCCTAATGGGAAAACAAACAGCATTGATGAGTCTCATGTCCTTCTCCCCCATCCTCCATCCTGTGTTTCATCCACAGAGACACACTTTCTTCTTTTTTAACCAAGGCCTGCTTGGCCATATCTACATCTTGTCCTCTGTCTTTAGCCCTTCAGCCTCTCTTCTTCCTCTACTGAGGCCCAGCTTGATTGCCATTCCTTCCAGAAGCCTTCTTCTTCAACACCCTGCTTGGAATTTGAAGCTTCCTCTATCTCTTTCTCTCCTACCCGGCTCTTTGAACACTTACCTGTAACAATCCTTTTTCCAATGACTTACCTACATGCCCTTCTTCCCAGGGATCCAGAGCTTTGCAAGGTGGCAACCCCGTCTTGTTCATATTTGTCAATCTGGCACACTGTATCTTGTACCTAGTGGAGGTTTACTTAATTGAATTTTGTGAATACTGAAGTGTTTTGTATCTGATCTTTCTGCCTCTGCTTTTACTAATGATTCTCTTTATTCTAATAGTTGCCCGCCCTGGGTCCTCAGTTGTAGCTGAGAAGCATCTTCCTGTCCTGGCCCCTGATAATATAAACAGGTTTTGTGGCCATTGATGGTGGGTGTGGGATTACATGTTTATACACAGAACAATTATCTCACATATAAATAACAAATGTGTGTGTATATAATTAATATTGTTGAGGAATGGTTTCAAAATCAAAATTCAGATTCAGATTAAAATCTACAAGCAAATTAAGAAGTAGAGATATTGACTATTTAATCTTCCTTTGTCTTACTGCTTTTGTTCTTTATTTTGTTTTATCTCCCTTTTTTATATTAGAAATACTAGATATTAGAAAAATTATATATTAGAAATTATTTAAAGGGAACTGTTCCCATCACAAAGAAAACCGTAACTTACCCCTTCAGAGAAGAACATAATATTCGCATGACTACAGTATACAGTTAGAATAAAAATACCATATATGTTCCTCTAAAAAATGGCAGTATTTTTCTTCTGAAAAATTAGGTGCTTTCTCTCCTACATCCACAAAGATGTTTACACAGTTTGCTAATGCAAACTGTCATCCAGGCCCTGGGGAAGTTTAGTGAGGGGCATGTTAATTATCAGAAAGACATGTTTCACCTTTATGTTCCTTTATTTTGATTTTTTTAACAAATGTGAAATTTTTATAGGCAAAACATTTTAAAAGTTAACTAGCATTTACCAGTATCAAAGTAAATATATTATTACGCAATCCTTTTTCCTTTTTTAAAAATCTCCCAGTGCCCAAACCTGTTTCTTCCATCCATTACAGAATCATAACCCAAGGGAAAAAATTACCACGCTGCTTCTGGCTGCTGGTTTTCAGCTCTTGTTGCTGTAACTCTGAAGGACACATCTGGATCATGGCCATCATTCCCCATTACTTCATTTAGGCCCTGTTATTTTGACAGTAACCGGACAGTGATTTGCTTTACGACGCATCACTTGCATTTGTCTCCTACAATCATGTTTATGACAACAGGGCTTATTATTGACGAGATAGTACGTAGTCTATTTAGTTTGTAAATGTCAGAGGTTTCTGCCGTGATTTATTTAGGAAACTGTAAAGGTCACTTCAAACACTGCTTATTTTGAGAATCAGGCTCACATTTTCCCATTAAGATTAATTAATGTAATTCTGGACTTTCTGCAATAAGGAAGTTGCATATTTCAATACTTAACAATATGGCCCTCATAGCTTGATGAGAAGTCAATATTTAAGGCTGGCTTAGAATAATTTTGGTTTTCTTCTCAGTTGTTTATTGAGTGCAAGATACTTTGTAGGGGCGGGTGTGGACTGGGAGACAGAATGGGCCTGGTTTCTGTTCTCTTGGGTCATAATCTTGTAGGAATGGCAGAAAACAGTTCTACTACATTGTGAAATTACAAGTGTGTTAAATGTGTGTTATCACAAAACTTGTGACAGAGAACCTAGTGGAGACATCAGGGAAGACTTCTCTGAGGAAGTATCCTAGATATGAAGTATATGCATTTTGGGCAGAAGCCCTGAAGTGGGATGGAGCCTGATATTTTTGAGGAAGGGCCATACAGCAAGTGAATGGAGAGCAAGTGGAACAAGACTGATAATACAGAGAAGAGTGAGAGCTTGTAGGGGGCTTCTTGGTCTTCAGAAACACAGAATTGAAGGGCTTCAAGTAATTGGTCAGGATTTCTGCCACATTAGTGTGGGGAATAGACTGGAGTGGTACTGCTGGTAGAGCCTCCTGCACTTGGTGGCAATGTTCTATATCTTTCCTGTCCAGTGTAGTAAGAGTTACCTAGAGCTACTGAGCACTACCATGGCTGAGGAACTGAATTTTCTATTGAATTTAAATACATTTCAGTAGACATAGCACACACTTCCAGAATGAAAGCAGGAAATAAAGTAATTGCACATTTCAGAGGCAGAGGTAGGAAGTAGTGGTGGCTTGAACCAGGAAGGTACTGGTGAGGAGAGAGGAAGGTAAATGGATTCAAGAGATAGGTGGGAAGTAAAATTTAGAGTTTGGGAATTCATTGTGTGTAGAAACAAAAGAGAGAAGTAGTAAAGAATGACTACTTGGTTTCTTTTTTTGTAGTACCCAGGTCCTCGCATGCTAATCAAGCACTGGACCACTGGGCTATACTCCTAGCCCCATTGACTACCAGATTTCTAAGGGTATAGATGGGAGGATGGAGACCTGGGCAGAAGATAAAGCTCAGGAGGAAAAGATAATGAATTCAGTATCTAGTCTCTTTGATTTTAGATGCCCATATAGAATTCCAAGTGGAGTTGTTGGGAAGGCATCAGAACAGTTGGCCCCCCTCCCTCTCTCCCTCTTTCCCCCTCTCTCTCTCCCCCTCTCCCCCTTTTCCTCTCCCTATACTTACCCCCCTCTATGTATATGTATATATGTATGGTTTATTTTGTATAACTATGTCAACAAGTGAGGATCTTATTTTTTAAATAGATAAACAAGTTCTGAGTTATAAACCTTTAAAGGCTATCTTGTTTATCTCAAATTCTCTGAATTCTAGAAATGATGTTTTAAATAGGTTGCATTTTTTTGGTTTATAAACAAGTATGCTTGAAAAATAAAAAATATTAATTCAAGCCATAGGGAAAAACATACATATGTCTTTGATATTCTGTGATGTCGAGGAGGCAGATCCTAACATGAGGCCCTGTGTGGGTTGTGGAGTCAGATGGCACTGATCAATGTTGTAGTCTCATTTAGCTTCTCTAAGCCTCAGTTTTCTTGCTTTTAAACTCAAGATATGGGCCTACAGTTATAGGGAGTTGGTTGTATTTCCAGTGTGTTGGGCATAATAAATGGCAGTGGAAGTAGATTGTAAGAATGAAGCTTTAGGAGGAAACACTTCTGCTGCCATCTCTTCTTTCTTACTGTCCCTACCTCATCAGTTTTTAACCTTTCAGATTCATAGCACTAGAAAACTTATCAAATAAAAAAAATAATAATAATAATAAAAGGCAAGAGCCTAAGGAGTGTCTTGTTTTACTAGTCACTTCTTAAGATTTGCTAATACTCATAGGTTTGACAGAATTTTATATTATCCAGAAATAAAACAAATAAAAATTTATTGAAATACATACTGTAAAGCATTTTAAGTTGATATTTTTAACTAAATTTTTAGAATTAGGTATCATTACATATCTTTTATCATCATGTTTACAAAACTACTCTGGTAATTATTAAGAGCATATCACATTAATTCACAATCCATCTGCTTATTTCAGAATATCTGAAAATAAGAGATTTGTTGAAATTCAAATGTAACAAGCTGCAGTCGACACGGGATTTTGCACCCTAGTTGCTAATGTGATTTCGCTGCATTATCTGAATTAAAAGCTGAGTCACTCTGAAATTCATTTCCTTCTTTTTTCAGATCATGTGTCAGTTGGAGGACTTGGAGACAGCTTTTATGAATATTTGCTCAAGGCATGGTTAATGTCTGACAAGAGAGATCTGGAAGCTAAGAAGATGTATTTTGATGCTATTCAGGTAACCTGATATTTAAATCATCTTCGCCACTCAGCTCTAACTTATAACTTGCATATTAATCAAGCTTTAATGAAAAAATGAAATACTACATGAGTGGGTTACGAAATTATTTCCTGTGAGGCAGAGTGCAGTGTCTGCCAATATAATTGTAACAATAGTTATCATAGGTGATATTCTTAGTTCTAATTTTTTTGGTGTTTTGTTGTTGTTGTTGTTGGTTTGTTTTGGTGGGTTAAACCCAGGGCCTTGTGCATGCTAGGCAAGCACTCTACCAACTGAGCTATATCTCCAGCCCCCATGTCCTTAGTTCTAATAGAGCAGTTGTAGTATTTTAGCATGGTTCAAACCTCACAAGCCATGTGTCTAAAAAAGAGTCATGCATCATGTAACATTTCAGTTAGTGACAGACTGTATATATGACAGTGAGCTCTGGAAATTATATTGCCTAATGACATCATAGCTTAGTTTGTACACTCCATGATATTCACACAATGAAGTCACCTAACTGCACCTTGCTCAGAGTATATCCCCTCATTAAGAAAAGCAAGTCTGTATTCTTTCTTCATGAATATGAGTTCCCTTTCTTGAGCTATATATTAAATTATGGGAGAAAATCTTGAATTTATACTCTGAAAATTGTCTAAATTAAAATTGCCCAAGATTATAGACAGTCTCAAAGTAAACGTGTTTCCAGAGATAAATGGTACTGAAAAGAAATCTAGACATAAAATTATATCTCAACAAACTGGTATTTAAGGAAAGCTCATTAAGAGCTTCAAAAATCATAATACAGGAGGAGTAAGAGGGAACCAGTACGTATTAAACTGTGTACTGTGTGTTGAGCAGTGTGATATGTAGGTATTTTTAATGAAGTGAAGAAGTATAGTTTTCTTTCTCATAGTACTTTAAATATTCACCCAAATTTACAGATAAGGTTGTCGAACCTCAGAGAGGTTATGTGACAACCAAATTCAAACTAAAATTTGTTAACATTTGCCCCTTTTTATTTTACCACTGTGGATTTATTTGTGAATAAGAATCCCCATACTATATTTAAGGGTTTATTTATAGGCAATAAGTTACTAAGATAAATTAGAAATTACTTAGTATAGTCTATAGGAGGTAGCTAGTAAAAAGTAAACTAAGAAACACTACCAACGAAACACAGGGAGAAAAATTAAGGTTAGAATGTAACAGATTCAAGAAAAGAATTATTTTATATAAAATACTTGTACATGTACCCCAGTTTTCAGAAACCAAATTTTTAGCAGGATTGGGTCCCTTTGTGATTAGGAATTGTGGATGGTTAATTCACATATATTCTTTAAATATTAATCGTTATCAAGATTTCTCAATAGTATTATTAAATTGTGGCTAAATCCTCAGAAAATTGATCTTTTTCTTGACTGCTTAGAAATGTTCTTTTTTTCAATCGATAGTATTAATTTATAGGAAAAAAAAGTAAATGGCCACTAATATAGCTGCTGTTCTAAATTTGGTCTCTCTGACAAGAGTTTTGGATGATTTTGACATAGATGGATTTATTGTTTAAACATAAATGTAGTTTATATTTATAAATACTTTGATTAAATGGATTGACTATTCTATTGGTACATCACTGGGAGCTTCACTAAGCAAAGCACATACAGTTAGTTACTCCATGTACAGGAATCATGAATACCTTAGCTAGAACTTTGGCCTTTATTTGGCCCAGCCTTTATTAAAGACATATGATGTACATCAGAAACAAATTAGGAGCCAGAGAGAAATAGAGACAAAAAACGAACTGGAAAAACGTTCATGGCAAAACTTTGTTCTTCGAGTTATTGTGTTTCCCATAGTTTGGTTTTCCAATTGTCATATATTTCAAGAGACAATGTATTTCTCTGTTCCTCTCCACTAATTTACATGAGTTTCTGTCACTTACAAGCAATGGGATCCTTATTAATAAACTGTCTTGAGAGGTTGTAAATAAATGCACACATTATTTTGCTTCTTAAAAAAAAGGACTTCTCGATTATTAGGAAAAGCTTTTTTATTTTTTATTAATTTAGTTATTTATTTTGAATCCAAGAAAGATTTATTTTCATATATGTGTATATATATATATATATATATATATATATATATATATATATATGACAACAGAATGCATTACAATTCTTATTATACATATAGAGTACAATTTTTCATATCTCTGGCTGTATACACAGTATATTCACAAAATTCATGTCTTCATACCTGTACTTTGGATAATAATGATCATCACATTCTACCATCATTAATAACCCCATGCCCCCTCCCTTCCCCTCCAACCCCTCTGCCCTATCTAGAGTTCATCTATTCCTCCCATTGCTCCCGCTAAGATTTATTTTCTCAATCAGCTGGGCTGGGAAGTTTGGTCTTAGCAACTTTTTGTCAAACTTACCTGCCTCCCTCCTTCCCTCTCCTGTCCCTCCATCCCTCCTTCCCCCCCCCCCATTTCTTTTTCTCTCTTTGTTGCGCAGCCAGGAAAAGCTTTTTAGATATACAGTACTACCTTTGGGTACTTTCAAAATTGAATTCCCCAAAAAGGAAATCATTGCTGAAATATTCTGTTTCGAGATGGTTAAGAGAATATAATGAACAATGTAAATACTCATTATATATGTATTTTTAAACAGTATGCTCGTTTGAGGTGTCTCTTCTTTGTACAACACAAATCATGCTGTAAATACTTTTTATATTTTGTGGAAATAAATAAAAATAAAGAAATGATTGTCTTGTAACAAAAAAAAAAAAAAATTGGGATATTGCCCATTGCCCATGTGGCCTTACCCTCATTTGGTAACACTAGAAAACTCCTTCCTAAGAAGTTTATTTTTCCTCCTTCTTATAGGATTTCAGGTTTTTGTCTAGGGAATTCTTAATGTATTATAATTTCTACTATGTCATCTTCTAATTACCATACTGGCAGACATTTTAATTATTCTAATATTAAGGTGGCCCTCTTAAAATTAGAATCTTAAGATCTCAATATTCCAAGAAGGACGGCTTTAAAATATTCTTTTTAATATTTCCTTTCAGTTTCTGGAACTCTACCCATGCAACTTTAGTATATTCTGTTTAGGCAAATCATTACCAGGAAAATTCATTAAGAATACATGAAGTCAAAGTGTTTCCTGTTTGTCTTAATAGCAAAAACATTTTCAACCCATTTCATATTTTCAACTTAGGGAGAAAAGGTAGAACAACTAAACTTCTGATTTTGAGAAGTACTAATGTCATATATGACAAAATTTCTTTCTGCTAAATTGTACTTTAAAAGATCATCATACATCTATAGTCCCAACTACTTGGGAATATGAGCCAGGAGGATCTCTTGAGTCCAGGAGTTCAAGGCCAGCCTAGGGAACATAGGAAGACCCTGTCTTTAAAAAAAAAAAAAAAAAAAAATTATCACTATCAAGGGGAGGATGCCTTCCATTATCATTCAGGATAGTTGAGTTACTGAAGATATGGTTACTTAGTTTTAGCTTCCAGTGGATTCTGGAAACCATTTAATCCCAGAGGGATATGTTTTCTTTGGTTGGTTTAACAACAAAATACTTTTGAGATTTCAGCAGGTTGTTCTGGCCCTGTTGAGAGGCTACTCTTAAGAATCTACAATAGTGAATGATACTTGGACAGATGTTTTTCAAACATGGAAGGATTAAACCACAGAATAGGTAGTTCCTTTCTAATCAATTCTCCATAGTCTTAATATAAAAATTTATTAGAGTCACTAAAGACTATTTTTCATTCTTTTTTAAAATATTTTTCTAGTTATAGATGGATATAACACCTTTATTTTGTTCATCTATTTATTTATTATTTATTAATTGTTCTTTCCAATTTATTTATTTTTTGTTGATTTTTTAAAAATAAATGACAGTGGAATGCATTACAATTCTTATTATACTTATACAGCACAATTTTTCATATCTCTGGTTGTATATAAAGTATGTTGACACCAATTCGTGTCTTCTTACATGTACTTTGGACAATGATGTCTATCACATTCCACCATCCTTGCTAATCCCCTGCCCACTCCTTTTTCCTCCCACCCCTTTGCCCCATCTAGAATTCATCTATTCCTCCCATGCTCCCCTCTTACCCCACTGTGAGTCAGCCTCCTTATATGAGAGAAAACATTCGGCATTTTGGGGGGATTGGCTAACTTCACTTAGCATTATCTTCTCCAACGCCATCGAACCCAGTGCAAGGCAAGTGCTCTACCGCTAAGCCACAACCCCAGTCCCAACTATTTTTCATTCTTTATACTTACTTACATTTTCCAATTTCCACACAAAACCATTGCTTTGAAGATCTTGGAACTTCATTATAGTTTATTTTAAGGAGTGGCCTAGTTGGTCAGAATCCTGCCAAAACTAATATGGCACTTTATTTAGGATCCATAACATGGTAATAATGTTTCTCTAATCTATGCTCAAAAGCTATTACTCTTGCCATGTAGAAAGAATAATTTCTTGGGTGATGAACAAGTATCTGCTTGAAGGACTTTATTGCAATTTGCGTTATGAAAAGTGTAAATAGCTAAGATGTTCAGTTGCATTAAATAAGAATGAAATATTAATGTAATAACTAAATCATCAATAAAATTAGCTTAACCACAGTTAATGAGCACAGTAGCATGTTCATTTATTTTGTAACCATCTTGGTTTCATTTGTTTATTTCTAATAAAGGTAGAAAGGTTTTATCTACTTGTGTATTCATTTTAATTCATTCTTCTCTATCTACTATTCCCAAGTATGCTTCCTGAAAATCCTTCTTTGTGTTTGTGTTAAACCTCCTTTCATTTTATTTTATGTTTTAATTTTTTTATTTTTTCCATATTTTTATTGATGATAGTTGTACATAATGATGGGATTTGTTGTTACATATTCATACATGCACACAATATAATAGTATCATTTGGCCAGTATCACTCCCTAGAGCTTCCCACCTCTTTCCCCTTCTTCCACCCCTTGGTCCTTTTCCTCCATTGATCTCTTTTTCATTTTCATATTTTATTCCCCACCTCTCTTTTCCTTTTTCCTCTCTACTTTCTGTATATAAGAGAAAACATGGGGTTGGGGATGTGGCTCAAGCGGTAGCGCGCTCGCCTGGCATGTGTGCGGTCCGGGTTCAATCTTCAGCACCACATACAAAGATGTTGTGTCCGCCAAAAACTAAAAAATAAATATTAAAATTCTCTCTCTCTCTCTCTCTCTCTCTCTCTCTTAAAAAAAAGAAAAAGAAAACATATCTCTTGACCTTCTGAGTTTTACTTATTTCACTTTACATAATGGTCTCTAGTTCCATTCATTTTCCTGCAAGTGGCATAATTTTGTGTTTTTTTTTTTTTTTTTAATGGTGGAATAAAATGTCATTGGGTATGTATACCACATTTTTTTTATTCATCCATTGAAGGACACCCAGGTTGGTTACATAGTTTGGATATTGTGAATTGTTCTACTATAAACATGAGTATGCATGTATCCCTGGGGCACGATGACTTTAATTCTTAACAATAAATACCAAGGAATAAAATCCTTCTTTTTTGATAGTAGTGATAAGTATAGACACAATCATGGCCTGTTTCCCTCTGTGATATAATGGAGGGAACACTTTCTATTAGAGAAAATGGAAACTAATATAAACCAAATACTTTATTTTTGCTTTCTAAAATATAAGGATTATTATATTTCTCTGTCTAGATTTATTTCTATTTTCTTTTTTTCTTCATCTAGTTTTTAAAAATGTCATCAGTCCTTGAGCAGAAGTAAAATATGTTTTCTAATTCACTTTTTAAAAAATTTTTAGTTGTTGATGGACCTTTATTTATTTATTAATTTTTATGTGGTGCTGAGAATCAAACCCAGTGCCTCACACATGCTAGGCAAGCACTCTACCACTGAGCCACAACCTCAGCCCCTTTCTAATTCATTTCTAATTGGTGTATTATAATTGTGGGTAATAGTAGGATTCATTATTCCATATTTGTACATACATATAACAATTTGATCAATCTCATTCTTCAGTACCTTCCTTTGGTCTCTCCTCCTCCCTATAAGTCATTTTTATAAATGTTAGCATTTCTCTCATATTTAAAGATCTTTATTCTTTTTAAAATTATCTACTTATTATACACTAATGTGCTTTTCAGTAGAATGATTAGGAAAGAACTTGACTCAACAGTTACCACATTGGAGATATAAATGATGACAAATGACCTTTACCAAATGCCAATTTCAAACTGACTGCTTTATAAATACAATATTTCAGACTCCTCTCAGTAGATAGTATTATTCCCGTTATATGAATAAGAACACTAAGATTTAGAGCTATAATGAGCAAATTACCCACAGAATTCAGAAGAGGTGTCCGAGCGAGAATTTGAAGCCAATTAATCTAACTCTAGAATAGCCTCTCTTTGCATCTCTATTTTGCTACCTTTTTAGGTTGAAGGAAGGAAAGAAAGAGTAATGGCATCAGCCTAGATCCTATTAAAAGTATGCTTTATTCATCATCTCTAGTAAGACCTGGATTTTGAGGTGTTTCACCATTTGTGGACATAAAAATGCCAACTGTCTCTACCACACCAGTGGCCTGTCTTTGAGAAGGGGATGGATTTTGGGTTTTGAGGATAACATAGTATATATTTGGTCACAGAACGAAACAAAATTGACATCATTGGCCCAACCATATACATTCTAACTAATCAAACTAAAAAGGGCATTAGCTAGAAGAAGCACACCGAAAGCAATGACGTAACATTTATGGTTAAATTGGATTTGTAACACCAAACTCAAACTATATGTCATTTTTTAATTATAGTATAATAATACTATAGAATTTAGTATAAATTTGAGAAGACATTATACAATGTTAAAACAAGTATTACTTTCAGGCCATTGAGACTCACTTAATCCGCAAGTCTAGCGGGGGACTGACTTACATCGCTGAGTGGAAAGGGGGCCTCCTGGAACACAAGATGGGTCACCTCACCTGCTTTGCTGGAGGCATGTTTGCGCTTGGGGCAGATGGAGCACCTGAAGCCCTGGCCCAACACTACCTTGAACTCGGGGCTGAAATTGCACGCACCTGTCATGAATCTTATAACCGCACCTGTGAGTACATGTTATTCTTCATTTATAATCCATTCCCCCATTCCTTGAGTTCAATTGGTAAGGAACTTTGTCATTGTGGTCATCAAAAGAATATCCACTGGGCCTGGTGAGACAGATGACCACAATTAATATCTCTATATGTTTACTCTAAAAGGCACTGCTTTTATACTTAAAAGCATATACCATTAGTTTGCCAAGTAATAAAAATCAAGGCCTAAAGACTAAGCCAGCCTAACTTACTGACCCTTGCTTTAGCTCAACAGCATTGAGTAAGGGTCTCTGACCCAGTACAAAAAGAAACCATTTTATAAAGCAGTATTAACACTTTCCACATATCTTTCCCATAAAATAGACTATGAATCTGGCTGGCTTTCTTTTTATAAAACATGAGCTTGAAGCATAAAGATTAAATAACTGGTCTTTTGTGACAAAAATGACAGATTTCTTAGCCAGTGAGTTTCCAGCTAACTCGTAAGGTGTATTATGGTGCCTTGTGCTCACCTAATGGATACTCAGTAAATGGGGGTCAAATGAAAAAAAAATACAAAATTGTTACTATTTTATGAAGTTGATTCTTTTAGATGACTAAATTTGGAAGTATATTGAATATTGTGCATTACATAATGTTTATAACTAATCCAAAAAAATGATTGTTTTGGCATTCTGTCTTGAATGTTGTTAAGTATTTTCTAGTCCTTTTGAAGTTATAGACACAAAGCATTGTACAAACAATTATCCTTATTAACCTGTTGCATGTCCTTTAGTTATGAAACTGGGACCAGAAGCTTTCAGATTTGATGGCGGTGTCGAAGCCATTGCTACAAGGCAAAATGAAAAATACTACATTTTACGACCAGAAGTGATTGAGACTTACATGTATATGTGGCGACTGACTCATGATCCGAAGTACAGGAAATGGGCGTGGGAAGCTGTAGAGGTGAGGCTTTAATTTGCATATTTCTTACAGATCAGTGTCTCAATGAAAAATGTTCACCAGTACCTATAAATGTGTCAACTCAACTTTTCTGTGTAAAGCTTTCAACAGTTTTTTGTTTTGTTTTTTTTTTTTTTTTCATTTGGTACTGGATATTTCTAGTTAAGTCCCTCCCTCCCTTTGGCTTCAGTTTTGCTTTATAAAACAGTGATATAAGGATACTACTGTTAGACTGGGTATTGACGAAGATATGTAACATTACGTTCCCATGACTACAGAAAAAAAAAAGGTCACTTATTTCCAGAAAAGGTTGCTGGCAAGTTGGGGATATTCACCCCTGTTTTGTCTGTTTTAAGAAACTGCACAGATAACATGTTTTTTTGAGTTGGTCTTGGGGCTTTAAATGATAGTATACACTTTTACTTCAGAGTAAATTAGCTACTTCGATTAACTTTTAGAAAGAATTTACAGAAGAAATACTTTGGCCAGGCATGGTAGTATGTGCCTATGATTCCCAACTATTTGGGAAGGCTGAGGCAAGAGGATGGCAAGTTTGCGGCCAGCCTGGGCAATTTGTGAGACCCTGTCTCAAAACAGAAAAATTACTTTGTCAAAGTGTATTCCTTTACTATTCGCAGATTTCTCTGAGTATCTTGTAAACTTGTCATGTGTTCTTGTGTGTCATTTTAATTGTCTGTCATCTCCTGGGTCTTTTCCTACTAAATATGGTGTATTTTCTTTCTAAACTAACCTATTGGACATTTTCTGTGCTAGAGGCCAGAGGAGGTGCCCTCCAGGATATGCATCAAACAATGTCTAATTTTAAAAGCTATTATTCTCAAAGAAGTGGGAGGAAATTCGGGGAATGAGAACAAGCAACTGCTTTAATTACAGTCTCATTCTCTAATGCTCTTTGTTAGACAGTCAGCTTTCTTTAAAAATTGTCCTTAGGAATCACTTCTCTCAGGAAATCTAAAATGAATACTGGCTTTGTGTGGAATTTAACTAATATCTTGGAAAGCCTTTGATGAATCTTGCTTATTACCCTCTTCACTTACTGTGTCTTATCATGAATCATCAGTCATTTTAAGTAATAACATTTTAAGTAAAAAATGCAAAGTTCTCTAATAGTGTTCATTCAGTAGTAATTCCAATTTCTTTAAATTCCTGTTTTATTTTTTCTCTGAAAAAAAAAATGTGTTTAAATTGAAGTTCACCTAAGCTTTAGTGATAGGGAATTATTTGGTCTTGAATTTACCAGCAACTGAATTATGAATTTAAGTCACATCTTATACTTCATCAAATCTAATACATTATAATTTATAAAAAAATAAATAAAAGAATCATTATTTAATATGCCATTAAGAAAGAGCAAGCAACACTACCGATTACAACATGACACACCAATTTTATAGAAGTTAAAATGTGAGAAATGTTTGAAACAGATGTAATAAAAAATGGGAGGAAATATATCTCTGTTGCTAGCTGGGCAGGAAGCTTTGTTTTGCTTGATTCTTCAAGGGACTTGTTTGTACAATAAAAAGGTTGGTTTTTGTGTTAGGATTTTTATCTCATATCAGCTCTTTAGCATAACATAAGATGCAAAAGTGTTTCCCCATATCATAACACAGGATTCCCCCTGTTTTTGCTGCCAGTAACTTCTGCTGGAACTTGAGATATAATGGTGAGCAAGAATCCTTAGAAGGCATGGAAGCACTTGCTTTTTTTCTGTGATACATCCCTTTGGTCTTCTGTTCCAGCAGCAGCCCCTGCAGACAGTACCCCTGTAACCTGGCAGCTCCAGACTCAAGCAGCCAGTGCTTCTGAGCTGTTTTGACCTAGACTCAGTCTGGCTGCCTGGACCTGAAAGACCACATCTGGAAACCATGTTAGAGAAGGAGGAAGAATTGTTTTCCTAAGCAGCTGACTGTCTGGGTTAGATGGGGATGTTAGCCCCAGAAGCAGCCTTCAACCAATAAGCTTTTTAAGTTTATGGATAACTATCCTGGGCTTCCTTCTTTAAAAAAATAATTACATGATGTACAAGATCCTGGGTTCTATCCCCAGCACCATGACAAAAAAAAAAAAAAAAAAAGAATTCTGCAATATTAGTTCCTCAGAGGGTTTTTCAGGCAGGAGTGGGCCACTACTCCATATATTTCATTTGCTCTGCTCCTGTCCCTGTTTCACTCTCTCCACTCACTTCCTGATATCACCTCCTCAACAAACTTCCTGTTTCCAACCTTGTCTCATCTTCCATTTTTAAGGGACCCAAATTAAAACATAGGGAGTCACCTAGTTTGTGTTTCTACTCAATGACGACTCTTTGCCATGTCTTTCCCAGATGACTATTCCTCATCAACTCAAGAAGTTTGCAACAAAGGAGACTGTACTACCTGATAAAGTAATTCATTCTGTTTTTGAATGGCTGAAGGTGTTAAATATTTGCTCCTATGAAGCCAGAATTTACACTGTTCTGAGCTATGGGTTGGGGGAAGGGGTGGACTCTCTTCTACATCTCAGTTTCTTCATTATCTGAAAACGGCACATTTGCCATCTCTTTACTTTCTTATCCATTCTCTATGTTCTGGTTTCCAACTGTGGTCCTTCAAATCTGCGCAAAAATGTCCCTCAGCCTAAAGTCAATTGTTCTTTTAGTCCATTTATAAACCCTTGGCCAATCCTGAAATTATGGTGAAACAACATTATCTATTCTAGCTACCATTGAGACATCTCTTATGCTCAGTACCTGTTTGTGTTTACTCTTCTTTCACTTTGTGAAGAACTATTCTTCTATCTTCCAAATACTCTTTTCCCAGCCTTCTGTCACTGACACACTTCATAAACCTGATTTGCATGTCTTAATTAAATATCTTAATAACAATGTCAAATAAGATATGAAAAAGTATGTAATACAGCAGGAAAACCCTGGAGACATCCTCCACAGTGAACAGAAATCCACTAATCAAGGTGTCCAAGCTTTTGTGAACTCACAAAAGTAACAGAAGTAACTTCCAAATGATATTTCTTTTGCTTTTTCTCAGTATCATAATAAACTATTTTACATTCGTTGCAATTAAACATCTGACAACTTACAGATGAGCTTTATCAGGAATTAATTATCCATGCACATGCATGTAAATTACGAAGTCATGTCTGCTGGTCTATAGTAGAGGATAAAGCCTAAGTAAGGGCCAAGTGCAGTAGTGCACGTCTGTAATCCCAGCGGCTCAAGAGGCTGAGACAGGAAGATCCTGAGTTCGAAGCCAGCCTCAGCAAAAGTGAGGCACTAAGCAACTCAGTGAGACCCTGTCTCTAAATAAAATACAAAAAGAGGCTGAAGATGTGGCTCAGTGGTTGAGTGCCACTGAGTTCAATCCCAGGTACCCTCCCCCCAACCAAAAAAAAAGCCTAAGTAAGGCTTTTTCTTTTCTTCTGTTTTTTGTTTTGTTTTGTTTTGTTTTGTTTTGTTTTCCTCCAGATATTTTTCTGTAGTCACCTGAACCTAACCCTTTCCATGTGGTCATTCTGACTCTCAGTGATTTCGCTTTCCTCTTCCTGTTTCTGCCTCCCCAGGCTCAATCCCAGTTTCCAAAGTCTTTTTGATATATTCATGCACTTGGATTCTCTATTTTCTGCCCCTGAGTTTAAACCCAACTCTAGCAGACAGCCTTAGCAGCATTATTTTTTTTAAATCTCCATGGATTAGTTATTCATCTAATCTGGTCAATGAGAGAAAGTGTTATGTCTTCACAATCATGGTTTCTGACTTAGGATTTAACTGATGCTGCTTGCTGTTTTTTTACCGTGCCCCTCCAAACCCAAAATATGGTAACGTGGGTCAGATTTGTCTTTTGTATTTTGTTCAGAGATTTAGCCATCTTCCTATATCCCCTTCTCTGTGATTAGCACATCCAAGCCACATATGGTTACCAATAATATAATCATTTACACAAAATCCAGGTGATCCCTGTGCCAAAAGCCTGAGTCCCTGCAGCAGACTAGAGAACCCATGATCTGGTCACACTGTGCTGAGGCACAAGACTGCTTCCCCTGTTGAGATATGGGTTCAATCTGGCTTGTGATGGAGGCCCAGGAAAGCTCCTTGTCCCCAGCTTCACATTCCTAAATCTTGAAATTTAGACTTTTGATATGAAGATATTTCATCTCTTCAAAGTTAAGAATGCCTCTTTTGCATTTTCTCTTTTTAAAAATTATTTTTAATTTACTTAAAAGCTTCAAAAACTGAAAATTGCAAGGCTACTTTGACACTGGCACTTCTTCACCTTGTCTTATTCTTACTTACTCTTATAAGCCTGTGCTGATAAGATGCCCATTACCTGATCAGGGAACCTCTGAGGCCAAGTTAGGAAATGCAGAACTGAGGATTTGCTCTCCTCCTTACCCCCAAAGTTGACTGTGTTCTTGATTCTGTGAAGATTATGGGGGAAAAAGAGTGAACAGGGTGAACTGGAAAGAAAGGCGTCTGAACATTGTCTGCAACCCAAAGCATCTATTTCTCTTCACAAATGAAGGAACTTAAATATCTATAAACAAGAAGAAGGCTGTTTATCATGCCTGGCTCTCTCATTAGCTGATCACCAAGGAAATTCAAGGGAACAACCCAGAAAAGTCTTTATGGTTGAAATAGCTTTAAGGAAATATCTGGAAACAGGGATTCATTGTGGTATGTAATAAGCTTGCCAGTTTCTTTTAAATCCTGATTTTTTTTTCCTTTACAAATAATTTTTGGTCTATTCCGTGTATCTGATATTTGGCTTTTTATCAAAAAGTTCTTTTCTCAGGAGAAAAAAAAAAGGAATGATGGAAAAAAGAAAAAGGACCTAAGAATTTCCATCTTCAGTCTTATCTCTGATTTGTCTTATTGTCTGGATCTTAGAATGTAATTGAAGCATCTTCTTAGGTTGATTATTCCTTTTTCTGGAGGATTTTAAAAGTACCAAATCATGAGAAATTTTCTTTCTTTATTCATATAAACTGCTAATTAGATTTTCTTTAACCTAATAATTAAATGCTTTTCCTCATGGACCCACATTCTTTCTTCTCTACAACCAAGATGTGAAAAAATCGATACCCTCATTATCAGTGTCTAAAGACAGAAACTGAGCTCCTGGTGCAGCGTCCCTTCTCATGAGCAGCCAGGGCTGCTCCTTGTCTTCTCTTTTATTTTTTCTGGATCCTTATTCTTAGAGCCTTATTTTCTTCCAAAACCCTTTGCTAGCCAAGGAACTTTTTTTAAATTAATATGGCAAACTCAATCTGTGCTTTAAAAAAAAATAGTATATAACTATACATGTAAAAGAGAGAGGGGTGGGGGAGGGAGGTTCAGAGTCATTCAAGGAAACTAAAAGATAAAATTAAAATGACATGGGATACTAACAGAAGTTTTTTATCTTTTTTATTTCATTATAAATATTAAAGTTTTAGTTTTAAACTTTGTTATTTGTCTGCATAGTCTAGAACCAAGTTTCAGAAGGCAATTTTTGTGCAATGGGAATTTTTGTTTTACCATATGATTAATAGAATTAATAGGATGTAGTGAGCAGAAAATAACTTGCCTAAAGGGAAATATGCTTGGGTATCTAGCAAAACCAGCAGTGTCATCTCAAAGTCCAAACAGCACAAAATATGATTCAAAGTGAATTGAAATTTAAACATAAGATCTGAAAAACATAAAACTCCCAGAAGAAAACATTGGGGAGAAAGCTCCCTGACATTGGTCTTGAATTTTTTTTTTTTTTTCAATTTGACACTGGGGCAAAGGCAACAAAAGCAAAATAAAATACGTGGGCCTACAGCAGATTAAAAGGTTTCCATACAGCAAAGGAGACAATCAACTAAGTGAAAAAGTGACCTAGAGAAAATATTTTTAGCCATATGTAGGATTTGCATCAAGGGTAGACCACATTTATAATGACGGTCACATAGGATGATAGCTCTCTTAGTTTGTTGTGTAAGTACACTCTTAGTGTTCATACAACAATGATATCATCTAACAGTGCAGTTCTTAGAACATATTCCCATTATTAAGTGAGACTTTACTGTATTTGACAAGGATATAATATCCAAAATCTATAAGGAATTCATACAACAATAATGAAAAAGTAATAATTCAATTAAAAGTGGTCAAAGGCATACAATCAATCAACAAGTACATGAAAAAATGCTCACCATCTCTAGCAGTCAGAGAAATGCAAATCAAAACCACCCTAAGATACCATCTCACTCCAGTTAGATTGGCAGCCATTATGAAGTCAAACAACAAGTGCTGGCGAGGATGTGGGGAAAAGGGTACACTTGTACATTGCTGGTGGGACTGCAAATTGGTGCAGCCAATTTGGAAAGCAGTATGGAGATTTCTTGGAAAGCTGGGAATGGAGCCACCATTTGACCCAGCTATTCCCCTTCTCGGTCTATTCCCTAAAGACCTAAAAAGAGCATGCTACAGGGACACTGCTACATCGATGTTCATAGCAGCACAATTCACAATAGCTAGACTGTGGAACCAACCTAGATGCCCTTCAATGGATGAATGGATAAAAAAAATGTGGCATTTATACACAATGGAGTATTACTCTGCATTAAAAAATGACAAAATCATAGAATTTGCAGGGAAATGGATGGCATTAGAGCAGATTATGCTAAGTGAAGCTAGCCAATCCCTAAAAAACAAATGCCAAATGTCTTCTTTGATATAAGGAGAGTAACTAAGAACAGAGTAGGGTCGAAGAGCATGAGAAGAAGATTAACATTAAACAGGGATGAGAGGTGGGAGGGAAAGGGAGAGAGAAGGGAAAATGCATGGAAATGGAAGGAGACCCTCAGAGTTATACAAAAGTACATACAAGAGGAAGTGAGGGGAAGGGGAAAAATAATATAAGGGGGACAAACGAATGTCAGTAGAGGGAGCAGAGAGAGAAGAGGGGAGGGGAGGGGAGGGGAGGGGGGATAGTAGAGGATAGGAAAGGCAGCAGAATACAACAGACACTAGTATGGCAATATGTAAATCAATGGATGTGTAACTGATGTGATTCTGCAATCTGTATATGGGGTAAAAATGGGAGCTCATAACCCACTTGAATCAAATTGTGAAATATGATATATCAAGAACTATGTAATGTTTTGAACAGCCAACAATAAAAAATTTAAAAAAAAAATAAAAATAAAAAATAAAAGTGGTCAAAGGAATGAATAGACATTTGTCCAAAGATGTACAAATAGCCAACAGATATATGAAAAGAAGTTCAATATCATTAATGATCAGGGAAATAAATCAAAATTATAGTAAGAATCTACCTTGTTCCTATTATTGGCTACTATCAAAAAATTTAAAATAACTAGTGTTCTCAGAAATGTGGACAAAAGAAAACCCCTCTTCATTTTGGTGATGCACGTTGGTATGACCATCATGAAAAACAGTATGAAGTTTCCTCAAAAAATTAAAAATAAAACTACTGTAAAATCCAGTCTACTTCTAGGTATATACTTCTAGGAAATCAGAGATATCTGCACTCTCACATTCACTGATTCGCAAAAGCCAAAATATTGAAACAGCCCATCATATTGAAACAGTGTCGATCAACAGACGAATAAATAAAATGTGGTATATATATATACAATGGAATATTATCCAGTCTTAATAAAAAGAGAGAGAGAAGGGAAATCCTGCCATTTGCAAGAACATGCATGAACTTGGGAGACATTATGCTAAGCAGAATTAGCTAGTCACAAAAAGACAAATACTGTATGATACCACTTCTATGTAGAACCTAAAAAAAAAAAAAAAAAAACAGAAGCAGAAAGCACAGTGGTAGTTACAAAGAACTGAAGGGTAGAGAAGAAAGGGAGATATTGATCAATTGGTCAAATGGTACAAAATTTCATTATAGGGTGAATAAGTTGTAGAGATCCAATGTATAGTATGGTAACTATAACAATAATGTATCAATGGATTTCAGGTGTTCTCACCACCACACACACAAAAATAAACAAGTGTGTGATGCGTGATGCATGATAGACATGTTGATTTGCTTGATTGTGGTAGTCATTTCACAATGTGTAGATACATCAAAATATCACATTGTACATCTTAAATATATGTAACTCATATTTATCAATCACACATCCATAAAGTTGGAAGAGGGTATATATTTTAGAAATAGTTACCAGCCCCATTTTTCTCATGGCCTTCCATTTTGTTCTTCTAACCCTGTCATCATTATCATTAATTAGCAATTAATAATCAATTTTTTAAAGAAATAAGATGTGACTACAGCAGCAGCTGTTTGGGGTCCAGTGCACTTTCTCAACTAGTGGTTTATAATCCCAGTTGACATCAATAATCTTTCTGAACCAGGAATCAACAAATTTATTTTGTAAGGCCCAGAGAGTACTGTTTGGGACCATACAGTCCCTGTTGCAACTATTATTTTGTACTACAATCTGCCATTTATCCTGTGGTCTTTAGTTTGTCAAATCCTACTCTAGACCATAGGATAAAATGGTGAAAATAAGTGAAAAATTATTCTAAAACTAATAAAAGTGTTTCTAATTAGATAAGATATATTGCCCATATGTCCTTTGACTTTTCATATTTTATTTATATTTCTGCATAATGGTTTTTAAATTTTTTCCCTGAAACTGTTAACAAGCTTTCATTTAATCTGAATCTTTGTTTTATCAGAATTTAACAACTTAATTATATAATTTATTGACAATCATTTACTGAATTTTCCCCTTCTCTTCGTAATTCAGGCCCTGGAAAATCACTGCAGAGTGAAGGGAGGCTATTCAGGCTTAAGGGATGTTTATTTCATTTACGAAACTTATGATGATGTGCAGCAGAGTTTCTTCCTGGCAGAGACACTAAAGTAAGTGAAAATTATTCTAAAACTATATGACTGATGTGCCTGACAGAACTTCTTTGTAGGTGTCTTTAGTGAACACTAATTCAAAATGTCATTCCACACACGACAATAATTGCTTACAGGTGTGTTTCCAGTCATTCCAAAGTTCAGTGACTTGAGACTGCTTTGTGTGATTTCATAGACTAACACCAAAGGACAGAGTAAATTACTCCCTATTAATGAGGATATCTCTCACAGTTCTGATAGGCTTGACTTGTCCATGCTGCTTCACAAGATGAGTAGAGATGCTGAGGGGGTTTTCACTCTGTCTTTGTGGTTTTACAGCCTGACATGGTCTCTTGGGGCTCATATACTCACATTTTTTCTCTCCAGATACTTGTACTTAATTTTTTCTGATGATGATCTTCTTCCACTGGAGCACTGGATCTTCAATACTGAGGCACATCTTCTTCCTATACTCCGTGAAGATAAAAAGGAAGTTGAAGTCAAAGAGAAATAAAAATATATTTTATATTTTACTCTGCTTCATTCCCTTCACTGCATACCTTAATAATTTCTTTTATGGTAACCAGGCACATGATAAACTTTTATCAATAAGTCTGTGATTATTCTAAGTTCTAAAATTGTTTTGCAGTCTTTTATGTTTATTATCATAGGCATAAATGGACCTAAATTTCTTATTCCTTTATTATCTAGCCAGTAGATCCACATGTTTTGTTTGTATAGTATTTTTGTTCTCTCTTAAGTAACCTCTTATCTCTGGAGTTCATAAAATTGTGATATTATTTTCATTAAATTAATAGAATGGTATACCAGTGACCTCTTAATTACAATTTGATTTGACTGCAAAACTTTTTCCTCCTCTATGAGGAGATGATATCTGCTTTAAGCTGTAATGTTTTGCCATGTTGCAAAAAGCCATAATAATAAATTAAATATTAAAAAAAAGCTTTTTCCTTTTTGATTTTATGTTAATCTGGTTTGTCTATCCACCAGAGACAGATCTTATAACTGTGACAGCCTCCTTATGCGGGTCTATCGTTATTTGATAGAATGTCTTCTAAAATACTCATTCACATTGTAATTCAAATTAGAAAGTCATCCCAGAAGAATCATCTCATGTTGACCTCATTTCATTGGAACTGCAATTCCAATTGCAGTATATTTTTGTTGGTTAATTATATTAGTGTTTCCTGAGTTATGAATTTTTTTCTTTACTTTTAATGCCCTATGTCATCTTTCTGGATCTTGTATTGCTTGATTTCTTCCATACCACCTTTCTTCACCTTCCATAGCAAGGTGAGCTCTGCTATTAATGAATTATACTTTTTTCAAGGGAAACAATTCAACTATTAATGTTCTAGCTTTTGCTTTTAACTGAATATGTAAAGAAATTTGGTTTTGAAAGAAAGGGTGAGAATTTCGTGTGGCTATTAATTCATTTGTCTACCTTTCGTTTTTTAATTTTTCTCTTAAGAAGAAAGCATTCCATTCTGCTGAAAAGACATGAAAATGGCCCTTTCTCAAATGTAGTAAATTTCTTCATTTCAGTTTATAAAAGTAGGAACGACTTCGTGAAGGAAACTTTGCCAATTTGTCTATTCACTGTCCATTAAGGAAAATTTAATAAACTCTTAGTCAAATAAGAATATTGTGTATCTACTATGGCTAAGTTCTATGTAAAGATTCCAACTTAGAAGCAACATGTAGGAAAGGACACTCCCAGTTCCCCAAATTTGATCTGCAGGGATCAAAATAATTATATATTTCTTGTAAACATTAAGTGTTGAAACATGAATGGTTTTCTCAAGAACAGAATTTGGTGACATCTTTGTGTTTTCTTATCATATTGGCACTGTGAATGGGCTAATGTGATGATGCAGAACTAAGGTACAAAGGCTTTGACCATCTAAATTTTCAGTTTCAATGATCAGGTAAATCAGTACAACCCCATGAATTAGGCTGAAGCATGTGACATTGCTGCATTTGTAGTTTAAAAACTCTAATATCAGCAATTTCATCTAACTCCAACCTAGTATTTTTAAGAGAATTATTTTCTTAACTCTCGATAGACAATAGTCTTAGCTATTTCAGCTTTTGAAAGTGTTTCCAAAGATTTCCTTTGTCTTACAAAACCACCTTTTATTTTCTTTCAATGTTGCACTTTAATATATGTCAAAGAACAAATTAGTGAAATTAGTAAATTAAAAAGATTCTTTAGCACATCATTATGACCACATAAATGTGCCTCTGTGACCCAAAATAACTTTCCATGTCTTCAGCCTGCCTACTGAAATGAGTGGACAACAAAAGTTCTTTTTTCCAAAAACTTTAAGGTAAAATATTAAAAATCACTGCCAAAATTAGGCCATATGTATTTAGATTATAATTTTCACATCACTGTCCTTGGATCAACCATTTAAATAATTTTCTTTTCATTTCAATTTTATTTGAAGAAACACATATATTTCTGCAGCACATAGGATATTAAAATCAGGTTGTGTGTACGCACACTACACTGTACCTTTTGTGTCCTTGTTTAAGTAGACAAGAATCTGTACTCCATGTTGCTGTGCCAATGGCAAGAAGTGTTTTCAGTTCTAGAACTTGGATTTTTTTAACAGAAGATCCAAAGCACCAAAAATGTATACAAAGGATTAATACTATAATAATGTAATTTAATTAAAATTATACTTTGTGTTACTTTAAACAACTGGTCTCTAGATAGACACTGTCCTTCATTCATTCCCAACAAAATTGTGCAGTTGAATTTATAAATGTATTCACATCCTTAAAAGATGAACAATTAAAATAACATTTAATTTTGTGTTTATGCAATATGTTTTTGATATATTTTGTGCACTTAATAGTACACATATAAGTTGTATGCCAATTTACAGAACTCAATGACTTCTTTATCATGACTTTTTCATGTGTATTACCCACTTTTTACATTGTTTTTGATTTGTACATAAATCCATTCTGTCATATACAACTTTATATAAATCTCTAATGTTATGGGAAGCATAATAGATTGACACATAATTTTTAAAAGTTATATTTGTAAGATTTCTCTATTGTGAATAAAGTCTTTTAATATATCTCCTCCTGTATTATATTTTTTCCTTTTAACTAAATTTTCATATGTCTAGGGGTGAATGTATACAGTTGCAAACAGAAATTAGATCCTAATAGCAATTTTGTAAAATACCTAGAAAATCTTGACAAGGAAACATTTCCCATTAAAAACTTTACATTGCAAATTATTTTGTGTACATAGCCTTTGGCTAATCATGTTCCTTTATTAAGAGTCTAAGGTAGGTTCAATACCAGGACATGCAGGGGAGAGGCAGGGATTAGTGTCAAAAATGGCATAAAGTCTAATGCATGCTCCTAAGATTGCACTGCAAGGAGATCAGTCTAATCCACCCCACCCCTAAAACAAGACAAAACATCATGTGGTTGTGTTATGTTACAAGTTAAATTCTGCTGTACAAATTCAGAGGAGAGAGAGGTTCATAACTTTGGGGTGTTCAGAGAGACTTAGTAGAAAACAACTTGGGCCACAGGAGGACCTCCAGCACTTTTGAAAAAAGCCTAGGTTTTAAATTTATTTATATATATATATATATATATATATATATATATATATATATATATGTACTGGGGAATGAATCCAGGGGCTCTTACCCACTGAGCCACATCCTCAGATCATTTTTGTATTTTATTTAGAGACACGGTCTCACTGAGTTATTTAGGGCCTCGAAAACTTGCTGAGGCTGGCTTTGAACTTGCAATCCTCCTTCCTCAGCCACCCAAGATTCTGGGATTACAGGCATGCACCACCATGCCTTGCTCTAGGTTTTATAATTTTATTTTGTACTGTTTTCAGACATTTTGGTTGCAGTTCTTTCCACCTAGAACTCTCTTTCTCCAATGTAGTATAGCTCATTCCTTTAGGTAGCTAGTCAGCCAGGAGTGAGTGAGCAGGAATAAGATAAGGAAGGCCCACTGGAAACCACGGGGAGTCTTACCTGACACATAAGCACCTGGAAGATGAGGGCCTGATACGTTAAAGCCTCCCCCAGCTAGTTACATGTCCTCCTGAGGAAAAACCATTGTTCCAAGATCAGGTCACCTACTAGGTGTCCTGGACCCTCCCTATCACCAAAACTGTCACCGCCCCCCATTCAGTTGGGAAACTGAAAGAAGAGCCCCAGATCATGTACATTCACAAGACACTAATTCGAAACAAAACTGTAAGTAAATAGCAGAAAGATCAGTAGAGTAGAGGGAAGGAAACAAGGAGGGAGGACTGTGGGCAGAAAAGAAAGTGATGGGGACTGAATTAGAACAAAATCATATTCCATGCTTTTATAATTATGTCAAAATGAATCTTATGTACAACTAAAAAGAACCAATACCAAAAGGAAAAAAAAAAGCTTGCTGAGGGCTATTCAAAGGGTAATAAATGGATTTAAGGGGCAGGAAATTGAGGCAAAAACAGGGACTCAATTCCTCTCTGCACCACACCATTAGTCTTTGAATTGGTCCATGCAGTTTCTATGCTGTCAGTCAGAAGGCAGACTTGGGTGGAACTTTGGAACTGTCCTGGGACCCCCAATAAAACTGGAGGGCATACTGTCCCTTTCCTCTCCGAGAGACCCACTCCCTCTCTTCAGGGTGTCCCCTTTTGTCCTTTCCTATCACTTCTAATAAACTCATGTCTGTTACTCTGAAGGACATGTCTGGAATCTTTGTGGTCTGTGATTGTAAGAATCAGGGTGAAGAGGGGGATCTCCACGCAGCCTCAGTCGTAATGATTTCCTTACCTCATTCAGGTCTGTCTTCAACAGTCACCTTTTCAGAGTGGTTTCTTTGACAAATCAATATACAATTTCCCACAGCCCTTTTTCCCTTGCCCTATTTTATTTTCTACTTAGCATTGCTATATTATGTACTTACTTCCTCATTTGTTTATCGCCTGTCTCACCTCTTCCTGTTTAAGCCCCATGGGAACAAAGACTTTATTTGCCCCCTACCACTACCAACATCGTTTTATTTCCAGTGCTTCCACAGTACCACAGTACCTAGTACATGGTAGTGATAGGGGACAGACAGATGTGAGTGGTAGGTTCAGGAGGTTACAGGAATAATTCTATAAAATGGGCCTATTGTGTTCACCCCCCTCATGCTTTCATTTTTAAAAAGCAATTTTCCTACAGCCCTGCTGGCTTAAGCCCACAGGATATGTTACATTCCTCAGCAAACTACATGTTATCTCCAGGAGAAATGCAGGCCCAGAAACACCAATGACCAGAAGAACACAAGTTACTCTGAAGGGAGTAAGGGGGACTTTTGTGACCCTTACACAGACCAGATCCTGGAACTCGGGGAGATAAGGATAATTCCCCCTAACCATAAAATCTGTAAGAACAGGTTCTGATTAAAGTTGGTCAGCATGGGCCAAAGTGACCCACCTCGAGTGGTCATGGCAGCAAGGACTTGAAAGTCTGATGTGATCCTGCTCTCAGTCAAAAGTGAAAAGGTCAACCTGGGCAGGACTCTAGAAATTTCTCTGTGACTCCCAATAAAACTAGAGGGCAGAGACACACCATCCCTTTCTTCTCTTTCATTTTCCCCATCCCTTCTAATACACTCATGCCTGTTATTCTGACCGACATGTCTGAAATCTTTTTGACTTCATTGCAAGAATGCAGGTAGGAAGGGACCCTTCATACCGCCTCAGTTTCCCAAAAGGCCCCAACCTTGTAGCAGTTTGGTGAATGAGTGCATGAATGAATGAGAATGATTTATATTCAGAGACTTTGCTACAACTACTTGAAAATATCTTCATCGGTAGTTTTTCTTTTCTATGTTAAAGTAAATTCTTATTTGTGACTGGAATCAACTTTCAACAGATTTTTTTAAAACATATCATTAAGGTGTAACTGTGTAAACTGAAAATTTAAAAAAAGAAGATGATAAAGTAAATCATGGTTCCCCCCATATAGGGTTTTTCAGTGTTTTTGTTTAAATAACCTACTCTTATTTTGTATGACTAAATCTCACAATCTCTGTCTCATATAGAAATTTAAAAAAAAAAAAAAACTTGAGGTCATCAAGCAAAATAACAGTTTTCCACCTAACAAAAAGTTAGTCAAATGGGAACCTTCTAGATTCAACTATTTGTAACACATACAGCATTAGTTGTGTTTTCTCTGTTGGTGACAAATTTATTAAAATTTATTCTAAGCCTGTTTTTTATTTATACTAAACATCAGCCATTCCTACAGAAAGGGCAACTTGGCAGCCAATATATCTAATTTCTGATAATGATATGTAGACAGTTATTTTGAATTTTAAGAAAAATTAGCAAGATAAAGCTTTTCTTCATTCAGGCATGGAGTTTATATCTCTAATTGCCATTCTAGCTCCTTAGGTAGTGCCTGAAATGTGCAGGTGGCATAGGGAATCTTCTTAAAACTCCAATTTAATGATCCAAAGGCTGATTTCTGTTTTTTTCCAGGCTCATTCCATTCTCACTAGCCAAGGCCTGAGTCATAATTTTCAAGAAATGTTTGCCAAGTATTGGATATGCATTTAAAGTATTAGAACTATGTGGGAGTCTAGACGCATTTAGCCCAACTCAGATATGAAAAAAAGTAGATTTTCCATAAGTTAGAAACAGTTTTGTATCCCTGTTCTGTGTTCCCAGACACAGGGAGTGATAAGATTTTATGCAATAATGAAGAATGATATATGAAAGCACAGGTGTGTCCAGCTAGCCACTCTAAAATAAAAGTACAAATTCAGGGTCCACCCTCGGAAAGGGGTCTGCTGCTATCTTTCTCTGTTGAGGTGAGGCTATAGAAGAATATAAGCCTTTTTTTTTTTTTTTGTAGCAGGGATTGAGCTCAGAGGTGCTTAACCACTGAGCCCATCCCCAGCCCTTCTTTCTTTAAGAAGTTGCTTAGGGCCTCACTAAATTACTGAATTTGGCTTTGAACTTGGAATCTTCCTGCCTCAGCCTCTCCAGCCACTGGGATTACAGGCATGTGCCACCACATCCAGCTCTCTTCTAAGTCTTTTTAAAATACAGATTCTGAGGGGCTGGGTTGTGGCTCAGTGGTAGAGTGCTTGCCAAGCATGAGCAAGGCCCTGGGTTCAATCCTCAGCACCACATAAAAATAAATAAAGGTATTGTGTCCAACTAAAAAATAATTTTAAAAAAATTTAGATTCCAGATCTTCCCCCAAATTTAGCAAATCAAAATTGTGATAAAAGCCATGTACCTCCACATTTAACTAGTTCCTTATGCTATTCCTATGCATGCTAACATGGAGAACCACAATTTTTAAGTTATATGTAGGTGGAAATCCCAGAACTACTAAATTAATGAATTAATTTGCAAGTCATGACAAGCATATATACTTTTTTCTGTATTTTTTTCCCATCTCATAAGTTTAAGTACAACTTGACAATTTTGACCACTTTGGAAATAGATTCATCCTTTTACAAATGCATCTCTGAGCAATAAGCTATACATTTAAACCTTTTAGAAATAGATTCACAGTGGATTTTTAAGCATAATTCTTTATTTGGGGAATCTCTAAAGTATTAACTTCAATCATCCCATTTTTTAATTCAGCAATTTTCCTTTGCTTTTTTCTTCCCCTAGTTGCTTTTAAAGTCATTTTTCAAACTTTTTTTTTCATGCAGATTTTAACATGATTGTCACTTTCACAGTCTGCACAGAACACCTAGTTTGTCCAGTGTCATACAAATGCATAAAGTGCTGTTGGATACTACCTCTGAAAAGCACCTTCATTTCCTCCACCCCACTGGTGCCCAGGGCTTTCACTTTCATTTTTATGTTAATTGTCAAAAAATTGTTGGCTTGCCATTATTATGATCATTTTGAATCCCCTTAATACATGTCTTAAATTGGTGTCACAATTCCATTTAATTCCCCAGTGAATGCAAATTACCATGAAATGTTAGAAAACAGCAATAGATCTATATATGCAAAAATAAAAATTAAAAATTAAAAATTTTTCCACATACTGGAACATTTTGGCCATAGGCTATGAGCACATATTAATTCACAAGTCTACAAGCAGGGCCCTAAAATGTACTGCTTTTCTCAAACATCATTTTCCGAAATAACTGGCACCTCAGAGTTTTCTGTTTGCTTTGTTTTGTTTTGTTGTTTAACTCTCCTAGGAGAAACAAGTGAATAATCCCCATTCCCAGACTCTTTGAGAACTTAGCTTCTGACTTTCCAACTCTTGGAATTCTCAGTGGAAAATAGAAATATATAATTGGGAATCAATTACCTCTTAGAACAAGGAGGGGAGACCTCACAGGATACCACCTTCTTGAGAAAGGCAAAATATTATGATTTCCCTTCATGGATGAGACAGAACCCAAGGATCTATTTGGTTGGTGGCAGAAGGAAAAGCAGACTAAATTTCCTCTTTATTTGCATAAAACCTCCTTACCTACCACTCTGCCATTTAATGTAGCAACTTAACTTCAGTGTAAATAAATCCTAAGTGTGTTTGATGGATAGTTATATTCTTTTTCTATCCTGCTTTTGCCAAATTGATAACTTTGTGATTTACAGAGTCTTCTCCTGAAGCTGCAAAAAATATATACATTTTAAATGTCTCCATTAAAAATATATAAGTGTAGCCAGACGCAGTGGCTCATGCCTGTATTCCCAGAGGCTCAGGAGGCTAAAACAGGAGGATCATGAGTTCAAAGCCTGCCTTAGCAACTTAGCAAGTCCCTAAACAACTCAGTGAGACCCTGTTTCTAAATAAAATATAAATGGGTCTGGGGATGTAGCTCAGTGGTTAAGTGCCCCTGGATTCAATAAAAAATAAAAATATATATATTTTATTTATTTATAATATATTTATTTATTTTAATATATATTTATTTATATATAAAATATATATGTGTGCATAAATATATTTTTGTGTGTAAATATATATTTATACGCATATACACATAAATACATGCATAAAGTCCCTTCAGTCTTTTCTGCATGTAATTAAGTGTAGAAGGGGAAAAGAGCAGGTGCAGTTGGGTCGATGGGAGGCCAATTTCACTAGGAATCAAGACAACTGGGTTCCAAACTTAGCTCTGTTATTAACTCCCTGTGTGATTTGGAACAAGCACTTAAAGCCTTCACATATTATTTTCTTCATATGTAAAATAAAAATTGCAATTAGCCCAGGCATAACAGCTAGCACATTGAGTGATATCTGTTATGGATATTCAAGCAAGAAACATCAAGATTATTTATCAATGGACAAGAGGCTACTACCCCCAAATTACAAGCCATTAAAACACTAATATCCTGATCCATAAAATGGATATAATCACATATACTTCTGAGAGAATTAAAGTGCCTAACTACAATACTAGTTAATCATCCCTAATCCAAAATCCAATATTGAAAATGCTCCAAAATCTAAAACGTTTTGAGTGCCAACATGACATCACAAGTGGAAAATTCCATACAGTGAAACTTTGCTCCATGCACAAAATAATTGAATTTTTTAATAAAATTATCATCCGACTATTTGTACAATGTATATATGATACCTAAATGAATTCAGTGTTTAGATTCAGGTCCCATTCCCAAGATATTTCATTATGTGTATGTAGAAAATTTTGCAAGTATTCCAGGTTCAACAAAATCCTATTCAGTTCTGGTCCCAAGCAATTCAAATAAAGGATACTCAATCTGTGTAATGTAAAAGTTCTTAGACCTATTCCTGACAGATTTATGCTTTCAATCCATGAGTTCCATCTCCCACTTACAGCTCTCAATTTGTGTGAAAGAATCATCTCTCCTCTACCTTGGGAAGCTTCCAGCTTTTTCTGTTATGGCAACACATTTGCTATTATTTTGCTTGCTGTTTCCAACTACCCTAGGCTTTTTTGGATGCCTTCCTTCAATCAGACTGCTTCAAACACATGCTATTACTCATATTCTAAGGTCAAAGTTTGGCTCTTTCTGACATGTGAAGACATGTATAACCAGTTCCTTTTCTTCACACTTGTCTGATGAACTAACTGAATATTTTTCACTTTTTTTTTAATGAAGAACAGAGTTGTTTGTTTGGTTTTTTTAAACCATTGTAGCAGAAAAGAAATAGGGATCAAACTGCATGACTGATGATGCATCAGCCAGAATACTATTGTCAATTTTGTCACTGGTATATTCAAATAATCCAGTGAAAATAAGACAGTAACTGAAAGCAGTTAAGAACTTCTTTTAGGTTGAAGGACAATTTTGTGTCCATCCCAGAACAGCTTTGGAAACCAACAAAACCAATTTTATAAACTAGGAAGTATTACTGAAATAACTCTTTTGAAAGATCCAGTGTTGCTTCCAAAATCAGGTTATATATTTGACAATCACTTACACTGACTTAAACCTGATCACTTCCAAAGAAAAATGAATAGAATAATTTTGACTTAAAGTTCACTTACCCATATCCCACCACCACATCCCCTCTTAGTTTCTATAGCACTGGGGACATGACTTATATCGATTAACACTTACTTATATTCTTGCTACTCCCCTCAAAAGGGGCTTGTAGTTCTACTGGGAGATTCTGCTTCACAAAGGAATCAGCATTCTCAGCGTTCCCTTCCCTCCCCCACACCACATCTGTTGGGTTTCATTCTTCTGCACTTTGCCCTTAAAAGCCTTCCCAGTCAATATTCTACTCTTCTTGGAAAATGTCTACTCTTGTGCTATAGTTTAGATATTTAATGCCACCCCAAAAGCCTGTATGTTAGAGACTTGGTCCCCAGCCTGTAGGAGGTAGTTGAACCTTTTAAGAAGGGGGACCTACGGCTTCCTTTCCGTGCTTATTGGAAACTGGAGTCTCTTTTCAGTCCCAGACCAAATCATCATCTCTGTCTCCATGGGGAAGCAGGATTTGAAGGTTTTACTCCTCTTCCAGAAACTGATTTTATATCTGATCTTCTATCCATTTCCTTTTACTCCATTAACCCAGCCATCCATAATGAGGAAAGGGGGACCCAAAGTGTGGCAGCAATTTGTATGGCAAAGTAATATAATTCTTCTTTGTTCCACCACAGGCCCAAAGTTGAAGGCTTTCCCATAAATGAAAATTGAGAGAGAAAAAAACATAAAATAGAAATTGCAGTAATTTGGATCTGAAATGTCCTCCAAATATCCATATATTGGCCTTCAGCCTTAGGTGGTGTTAGGAGGTGGTGGAAATTTTAGCAGGTGTGGTCTAATGGAAGGAAGTTAGGTCACTGGGGCATGCCCTGGAAGGGCATCCACTAGGGGGAGTCTTAAAACGTAACTCCCACAGATATGTCTCAGTTGCATCTTTCCGTCCTTCACTAGGAAGGCACTCAGTGAACAACTATTAAGAAAGTGAGCAACTATTAAGAAATGATGAGAGAGTCCCAAAACTTTTGTTCAAAATATAAACACAATTTTCATCTTAAAATCGCCTACAACAGGACACAATCCCTGCTAAGTCCTATTAACTCAAAGTGGCACTTCTATCTGCAAAGTTGAATACAGGTTCTATTTTTAGTGAATAATCTTGTGTTCACCTTAACTGTGAGATACCTAATTATAAGCTGTCATTAGAAAAATTTCATCACTATATTTGCAAAAGTAAACTCACCAAAAATAGGACCATTTTCTCTTCTTTATTATGTTCAAAACACCAACCATCTTGGGGGAAACCCACAAGAGTCCAAGCAGTATTACTCTCTTGTAATTGCTTTTGGACCACGACTGTCATGAAGATGAATACACACCTCAGCTACTCAACTCCACTGGAGTTTGGTTTATTCATTTTGGAGGGGAGAGAGGGTCTGGGGTTGGTTGTTTGACCATTATGATAAAGCTTCTTCATTGGCATGCCTACATATCTGGAACTGACTTTTTCTGATTAATAGAACGCTTAAGGGACACTGTCAGAGCTGTAAATAATAAAAGGTTTCTATGTAGTGACCGCAACCTTTTTGTAATCTTCTTCAGTGATGGGACAAAGGATTCTAGGACTAAAGTAAATCTATTAATAATTATGTTGCTATATTTCTTCAAATAAGTTCAGCTTCCTTCTTCCAAGCTGGTCTTTCTTCAACTATTCTAGCTTGTGACAAAAATGACTGATTAGAATTTCACCCTCAGTCACCTTATCTTCTTGTCTCTAACCTCTAGAGCAGGTGCTAATATAAATGAGCAAAGAACAGAGAGGGAGAAAAACAAAGGATCTCAGAGAGATTAATCAGTCCCTGGAAATCTGAAAGTGACTTTTGTCACTATTATAAATCAATATACAGAATTTCTTTAAACACCAGATAAAAACCATACAGTATGTCAAAACCATGATTAAAAGGTAGATAAGCATAATGAATTTTAACAAGATCATGAATTTATTTTTGCTGCTTTAAAAAATTATAGAATAGATTGCTTTCTTTTTTTCTGGTCTCCTTCACACAATGATGATGACATTAAAGGGGAAGTTTCAAAATTTCCACATTGTATATCTGGGCTTTTAACCTCTTCCAAAGATCAGATAAAAACTGCGAAACCAAAAAAGCATTCTTGGCTCACGTACACAGCTCATTCTTTAAATAGGAGCTTTAGCACATCCAGGCAGGAGCAAAGACTTCTCCAGAGTTTTTACCTATTGATTAACTGTAGAGGATATCCTTTTTAAAATAAATCTTGGATACTCTCTAAAATGAACGTTTTATTCTACTTTAGAGTAAAAGGAATAAAGAAAAAACAAGACAATCAATCCTCCCTCACCCTGCAAATATATGTTACTTTATATTTTTGCCTATGGTATTTCTATAAAAAGCTAGAAGCAGAAAAAAAAAAATCCCTTTACCAGTGAGATTGTACTTTTTCTCCTGTGATGAAAATCCAAGACCAACTGCCAATTACCACTCCACGGAGCAGAGGTCACATGGTGGCTTCTTAGTACACATTAGAAACTGTCTTGAGACCTTAGGTTTAATTACTCATTGGCCCCACATCTGAAAGAAGGCCAGGAAAACCTCCCTTTTACTGTAATTCTGATGGTTAAGCACACACTAAGATTTCTAGATAGAAGCCTGAGGAGTAGGCATCAATCTGTGAGTTTATGATGGGATTCATTTGAAGTGAGAATTCCTCCATTGCTTTCTTATAGCCATTGTCTTTATTACAAGTGGTATATCAGCCAAGAAAACAGAAACTGAGGAAAACTACTACATTTTCAATAGCCTCAAAAAAATAAAATAAAATACTTGGGGGGCTGGGGTTGTGGATCAGTGGTAGCGCACTTGTCCAGCATGTGTGAGGAACTGGGTTCGATCCTCAGCACCACATAAAAATAAATAAATAATGGTATTGTGTCCATCAACAACTAAAAAATAATAATTAAAAAAAAATACTTGGGAATCAACTTAACAAAAGAGGTGAATGTTCTATATAATGAAAATTACAGAACCCTAAAGAGAGAAATTAAAGAAGACCTTAGAAGATGGAAAGAGCTACCTTGCTCTTGGATAGGCAGAAGTGATAGTATCAAAATGACCATACTTCCAAAAGCACTAAACATATTTAATGCAATGCTGATCAAAATTCCAATATGACATTCCTCATAAAAATAGAAAAAGCAATCATGAAATTCATCTGGAAAAATAAGAGACCCAGAATAGCTAAAGCAATCTTTATCAGGAAGAGTGAAGCATGTGGCATCACTATACAAGAGCTTAAACTATACTACAGAGCAACAGTAACAAAAATAGCACGGTATCGGCACCAAAGCAGACTGGTAGACCAATAGTACAGAATAGAGGACATAGAGACTAACCACAAAATTACAATTATCTTACATTAGACAAAGGTGCCAAAAACATGCATTGGAGAAAAGATAGCCTCTTCAACAAATTCTACTGGGAAAACTGGAAATCCACATGCAACAAAATGAAATTAAACCCTTATCTCTCACCATGCATAAAACTCATCTCAAAATGGATCAAGGACTTAGAAATACAACCAGAGACCCTGTGTCTAATAGAAGAAAAAGTAGGCCCTAATCTCCATCATGTGGGATTAGGCCCCAACTTCCTTAATAAGATTCCTGTGGTGCAATAATTAAAATCAAGAATCAATAAATGAGATGGACTCAAACTAAAAAGTTTCTTCTCAGCAAAAAAACAATCTGTGAGGTGAATAGAGAGCCTACATCTTGGGATCAAATCTTTACCCCTCACACATCAGATAGAACACCAATCACTAGGGTATATAAAGAACTCAAAAAGCTAAACACCAAAAAAAAAAAAACGCAAATAACCCAGTCAATAAATGGGCCAAGGACCTGAAGAGACACTTCTCAGAAGATGATGTACAATCAATCAACAAATACATGAAAAAAAATGTTCATCATCACTAGCAATTAGAGAAATGAAAATCAAAACTACTCTAAGATATCATCTCACTCCAGTCAGAATGGCAGCTATTATGAAGATAAACAACAATAAGTGTTGGCGAGGATGTGGGGGAAAAAGTACACTCATACACTGCTGATGGGACTGCAAATTGGTGCAGCCAATATGGAAAACAGTATGGATATTTCTTAGAAAATTGGGAGTGGAACCACCATTTGACCCAGCTATCCCTCTCCTCAGTCTATACCCAAAAGACTTTAAAACAGCACATTACAGGGACACAGCCACATCAATGTTTATAGCAGCACAATTCAATAGCTAAACTGTGAAATCAACCTAGATGCCTTCAATAGATAAACGGATAAAAAAATGTGGCATATATACACAATGGAATATTATTCACCAATAAAAGAGAATAAAATCATGGCATTTGCAAGTAAATGGATGGAGTTAGAGAAGATAATGCTAATACTATTCACTAATAAAAGATAATAAAATCATGGCATTTGCAGGTAAATGGATGGAGTTAGAGAAGATAATGCTAAGTGAAATTAGCCATTCCCCAAAAAACAAATGCTGAATGTTTTCTTTGATATAAGGAGGCTGATTTATAGTGGGATAGGGAGAGGGAACATGGGAGGAATAGACGAACTCTAGATAGGGCAGAGGGGTTGGAGGAGAAGAGAGGGGGCATGGTGTTATTAATGATGGTGGAATGTGATGATCACTATTATCCAAAGTACAGGTATGGAGACACAAATTGGTGTGAATATACTGTGTATACAACCATAGATATGAAAAACTGTGCTCTATATGTGTAATAAGAATTGTAATGCATTCCACTGTCATATATAAATAGAAAAAAAAGAAAAGAAAACCAGGAACTGAACACAGGGAAGTTGTTTACAGGTGATAGAGCTGAAAGGCCACAAAGGGGGTGATGAAGTCTGATGACAATTCAGAAGTCAGGGACAGCAGGACACCACCATCTGGGGGAGGATCTGGAAAGACAGAAAGGGGAGGTGATACTACCACAGACGAGAAATGGGGGCTAGAGTATGAGTTGGATCTACAATGGAGGGCTTTCCAGCAGGACCACAGAGGGAAGCAATTGTCTATCAGGTGCTATAATCCTGGAGGAAATATAGCAGTGAAGGGGGAAAATATTCTGGCTGCTCTCTGTCTCTTACCTGAAGATCTTCTATTAATATCTTCCATTTGTTAAAATTATCAGGGAAACATGACAAAGGAATCTGGGAAATGAGATACACAGCATGCTGGGGAAGTGACAGAAAAGAGGTAAACGTCTAGCCAAAGTGGCCATCGCGAGTCACTATTCACCATTGAGATCTCTGCCTAGCTTAAGAGGTCTCCATTGAATTAAACAAGACTCAACATCCCAGCTGCTAGAACCTGATAAATATAGAGACTTGATTGCTGTCATCTACATGTCTTCCTGAGATACAGCACATTTTTGAGCCAATATGAGCTCCTTTATATCTCAGTATGAGCTTGCTAGTGAGAAGCCACATCCACCACTCCATGAGAATTTGAAAAAAAACCTTTAACAACCACTTTCATAGAATAAACTTCAAAGAAGAAAATCTGTGAGTTCATGAAGCAGGCCGAGACACAAGGGCAGATAAGCCTAAATAAAATCTGCAGAGGGGGAAAATGGATGGAACTAGAGCCCATCATGTTAAACAAAATAAGTCAAACTCAGAAGGTGAAGGATTCTATGTTTTCTCTCAAATGCAGAAGCAAGAGAGGAAAAAGGAAAAGAAAGGTGGGGGCAAATATCATGAAAATCAAAGGGAGATCAGTAAAGGAAAGGGACCAAGAAGTAGGAGGAGGGCTGGGAAGGAAAGTGCTGGGGAGTGATCTTGGCCAAATTATATTATTATAGTGTGTGCACGTGTGAATATGAAATAACAAATCCATCATTATGTATAACTATCATATAATAATAAAAATGTGGAAAAAAATAAAACCCACAGAGGGCACAACCATCGTTTTGAAGATACCAGTGATTAAACTTTGGCCACCCTGCTTTGAATCATAGCTGATCCTAACTCCTAATTTTTATGTGACTGAAAGTAGCACTTTGCTAAGCCCTCGTCCCCAACCCACATTCATCAGCCTAGTTTTATATTCTACTCAGTGGAGCATAAAAATGATGCAGCTAAATGATCATGGTAGAGAGAGAACTTAGATTTTTAAAAGACATTAGTTTAACAGTAGTCACCAGCCTGAATCCTGTGATGTAAAGAAATATATATATGAAGATGAGATGTTTTAGAACATTGGTGTTTGCCCTCTCCCCTGAGCTTAGATGGCAATGCCTACTCTCTTAAGCCCAGTTCATTCGTCACCTCTGAAGGTAGCCTTGTCTCCCTCCTTTTTGTTCTGTTAGAATCTAGTATAAGACTTAATGATTATGCTTATTAGATGTTATTGCAATTATTTGTTGCCTGTCTAGCTCTCTCTATAGTGACTTAGATCAAAACAACTTATGGGAAACAATTTAACTTTACATATTGAACAAATGTAAGTTGGTCAGCACTCTCATTTGGTCAAAAGGAGAATATTCCCAGCCACTGGTACCAGTAAAATGGGATTGTGTTGCAACAGTTAATGAAGCCAGAACTGAAACATTTTTTTGTCGCTTTTCTGGAAATAGATTTTTCTCATTTCTTCGTAATTGATTTTCAGCTAGTTTTGCTACCCTGTATTATTTATAATAAGTATAAGTTGAAACAACCAAAATATCCAATTTAGGAGACTGGTTGAAACCAATTTTCAGGAGACAAATTGAGACGACTGTAAAATCCAAAACTGATTGGCTGGAAAACAATATGTAAGTTATGTTTCCCTTTTTATAGAAAAATAATTAAACCTATTCATCTTTGACTTCAGCTCATGATATATAATAAGTATCTAATAAATGAGTAAGACTATAATTTTTGTTCTTTTTCTTTCTGAGTGCACACCATAGATGACACAATAGTTGGCCCCCACTCTCTCAGGCATTCAACAGATGCATATGTAATGATTGACCAGAGGTCTTTCTTTGGGTTTCCTTAGATTTTGCATGAATGCACTAGTTCACACTTGATTCTACTGAGCCAAGATGCTATTTTTCAAACTGGGAAATAAATGTTGAATCTCTCTTTTCTCTTCCCTCAGACAGAAGTCTGTTTCTTTAATTTCCAGTTCTCATTTCTCCACTCCTCATCCCCAAATTCTCAGCAGAAGTCTCACTATGTCATAAACCATATGCCAGGACAAAGTTATCCCTTTCATAATTATTTTCTGCTCAACTCTAAGAATTTTATTTAGACAACATTCTTGAGGACCCTCCATATTTGCACTATATATTATTGCTAAAGGCACCAGCAAGCTCATCAATTATTCTTCACTAGTTACCTACATCCAAAGACTTGTAATAGGCATTCTTTGTAACCAATCCTAGTGTTCACTAGCATTATTTCCAGTATATGCTGAATGAGATGTGAAATCTAATTTGGTATATAATGAACGCTAATGGCCTACAATCACTTTATAATAAGAAATCAGTTAAACAAACAAGTAATTGGCTTGCTTAAAATGTAATTAATAAAATTATTAATTCAGGTCTGAATTTAATTGCTTTTGACAAGATCTCCTTTGGAGGTATTTCTAGAAACAAACTCCACAGAGAACAGTGGAGTTTTGGCTTTTTATTCCACATAATGCAAAGGGCTTTATACATAGTATGCCCCCAAAAGTATCCATCCTGCAGAAAGTAGACATACAATGCTTTTTTGACTGAAACAAGAACAAAGAAGAATTTAAATTATGATAATGGAAAGGTTTCATTTTAAAGTATTTTTCATATAATAATTTATCTGCTGCAACATCACTCAACAGCTTTAGTGTTGAATTTTAAGTAGCCAGTACAAATAATAATAATTTTGATATTATCACATTTACTTTTTCATGATATGTCTTCACAAGCATTGTTTCCTTTAATCATGCCCATAGAGAGCATGTCATTCATAAATGTAGGAAGTATGTGTTCATGTTCGAATGTAAGCAGTACACTCTAGAGTATATCCCAAAGAACATATAAACACAAGAGATTTCTGGCATCGTATCAGATGAGTGACTGTAACCATAAAGTACATGGATGAAGCCTCAGAAAGTTTAAGTGTATGTGTATTTTTCAGGGATGAGGCTCTAAAACTTTAATCAGATTCTCAATCAGGGAGGAGGAGAGTCTGTGATTTGAAAAGATTAGAAATCAGAAATCAATGTTTTAGATAGATGCTACAATAAGTAAGTAGTAAATATAGATGGTTTAGTGAACACAGGAGCTTCCCACTTGTCCATGTGTTGCACTACTTGGATCTAGAGAATTCTGCTAAAATTGCTCATTTTTCTTTCTTGCTCTTAGTTAATATACATTGAACACTTTTATTCACTTAGGTGCTTATGAGAAACATGAAGAGATGAACGTGTGTACTACTAGACTATGTGAGTTTGTCAATGGTCCATGGACAAACTGCATACTGATAAGCTATTACTCTTGGGAAATTGAGTACAGATGCTCCCTGGTTTACAATGCTTTGACTTATCATTTTTCAGCTTTACACCGATACAAAAGTGATATGTACACAAAAAAAAACATATTTTGAATTTTGAATTTTGATCTTATCCTGGGCTAGTGACATGGTATAATATTCTCTCATGACTGAGCTGCAGAAGTGAGCCGCAGCTTCTAGGCAGTCACAGTCAGAGGGGAAACAACCAATACTTTAAAAGGCATTGTGCTACTAAGCTATGACATTCAGTTGGTCAGGAGTATTAAGTGTGTTTTCATCCTATGATAGATTTATTAGGACATAATCCCATTGTGAGTCAAGGAGCATCAGCATATTCTCTTGAGTCACCAGAGTGTTATTTAAAAGATTTGTTTTATTTACTTGTTAGGTGGCCACAAATTGACAATCTGAACCTTGAGACATGCTTCAAGATCTTCCATTACAAAACAAGTCATGAAGCAAAGACGTATATCCAGTGGGAGTAAAACTAAGAGAATCATCCAGAATTAACTAAAATATTGCCATACACATTCCAAATACTGAGACATTTGCAAACATCAACTTCTTGTGGTGGGAAACCATATAGAAGGGATTTATTTTCATTAAGCCCATTTTCTAAGTGCTGTTCACAAGAACATGCATTGGTTTCCTAAATGTCATCAGCCAAGGCCTGATTTGTGCTTGTGTCCTGATTTTTCTCATCATAATATCCCCCAAATACTCTGCTTTATAGTTATATGTGCAATCGATCTCTATATAGAGATTTATGTCAAAATAGATGCCACAAGCTAGGAAATGCTAAATTAATCCCATTACTCTCTCTTGCAGGAAAGAAATGCTTGTTGTTGACCAAATATCAGCCTCACTGGCTGTTCACTGGCTGGGTTAATATGTTCCAGAATGGTATTCCTGAGCAGTTGGAACGTTCATTAAAACATTAATTCCCAGGCTATCCTAGAAGCACTAACAGTAAGCCAGGAAGTATTAGAATAAAAATAAATGTTCCCTTTTACCCAACACCCATACAATGCGTAACTTTTTATTACTAAGCTATTGAGATTACAATGAAAATTGTCCTCAATGCCAACATAAATGAGGTCAACTAATAACAGGAACAAAAACAGGAGAAATAAACAGAAACCAGAACCGCAAGCATAACAAGCAAAAGACCAGGTGAAAGGAAGTTCAAGAGAGAATTTAAACTGAGGAAATTGATTTAGAGCTTAATAGTTAACTGTGTGCAACTTTAAAGCTGATATGCCCTGCCATTTGGTCCAATTCCACCATCATGTATAGGATTCCTTTGCCATGAATTATCTCCATCCCAACCCTAATTAGAAGCAAATCGAATCTAACAACAGCATCAGCCCAACCCTAAGTCTCAATGCATTCCTGCCAGAGAGTAGCCACCAGGCCACTTGGGGTTTCCCTGCTCCACTGGATTCTCTCACACCATCCCAGGCTCTGTCCAGCCCTGGCATCTCCAGTTCATGTCTGTTTCCCTTTATCATTTCCTAGAGAGCAAATCCTTCAAGCTAAAGCTGGGAGCCAACTCTGGATTTGACAGGTGTCTAACTTGGAAAGATCTCAAGCATGTGTCTTGAGCATCCAGCATGGGTCTAACAGCTTGTGCTGTTTTCAGAAAGGGCTCATTTGGGACACTTCCAAGGACCATAGAGTTTGGTGACCTGTGACTAGGAGCATGCCACTTGGTTGGAACAGCAGGATGCCAGCAGCAGGTCGGCCCATAGAGCAAACCAGTCATGCAGGAAAAACAAGGTGAAGTCCTGGGTTCACAAACATAATATTGGTACCTTTGCTAAGAGGGAGCAGTCTGTTGGAGAATCTAATTTACACACAGCTCTTGAGCAGTCACCCATGTGCTCCATACCTGCAGAGGCCTTAGATTCTGTGGTGGGAAAGCAAGATGACCAGCTTTGGCATTTGATCTGCTTCTAATGAGGTCAGAGCTAGGTTGACCTTTCATTAAATTGATTCATCAGCTATTGATTGAGTGCCTACCACATGCCAGTCATAATTCCAGTGCTTGGAAATAAACTGGACAAAAATTACCACGTTTCCTGCCCCCTGGGAAGTTTACATTCTAAAAGACAATAAATTACATGAATAAATAAATTATAAAAGTGTTAAGAGACAATAAGAAATATAGAGCAATTTAAAAGTCGAACAGGATAAGACCATCAGATGTGTCAGGAATGGTGGAGTAAAGGCTGTTTGCATTGTAGTATTAAGGGCATATAGTCAGGATGGGCCTCATCAAGAATGAACATTGGAGGAAAGGTGTGAAGGATATGAAGAATTACTCAAGCAATTAATTTAGGATATTAGGGGAAGAGTGTTGCTGAGAGAGGAACTGACTAAAGCAAAGGATTTAAGACAACACGGTATGGAAAGTCAAGGAACAGTGAGGAGATCAGGGGCAGCAGCAAAAGTGGATAAGCCCAACTCTAAGTCCCAATGCATTCCTGCCAGAGAGTAGCCACCCAGACCTGGGGTTCCCCCAAGTGGGGAAAGAGAATAAAATAATGTGAGATGAGGACAGCAGGAAGAAGATGAGACCGTTCTGACAACGGGACCAAGTGCCTCCTCTTGGCCCTCATTTCCTCTTCTGCAAGGGTCTGTGAAAAGGTGACAGTAGGTGAGGCCTCCATAATGTCTGGTTTTTCTTCCACTCCCTTCACCCCAGATGGAATAAGTAGTACACCAGAGCCCAAAATTAGGACTGGAAAACTGGAACTGTGCAGAGAGCAAACATTTTTAAATAAGACATTTAAAGATTTGATTTTTTTTTTGAACAAATTGAACTTTCCATGACTCTAGATTTTCAGCTCCAGTCAGCAGTCCGAGCTTGAGGCCATGTCACAGGGTAGAGACTGGACAGCCTACAGAACAAAGATCCAAGGGGAGAGTCCATGATGGGAGAATGTTCTTCACAAAGCATTGCCCTTGTCTCCCCTCACCTTTCCCATCCCCATACTTGTCTCGTCCCTAAACTATGGAGTGAGATCTTCTCCTGCTGCACAGGGTCCGTCACGTGGCCCTTCTGGTTGTGTGCCAATGGATACAGCCAAGAGATACCCACTTACTTCTTTGGGGAGGAAAGTAGGCATAAACTAACAGGGTCTTGGGAGCAAGGAAGGTATGCCAGGGAGGAGAGAGAGCAACTGGTAGGCCTCCACAGAAGAGGAACACTTAGCTCCAGAGGCCTGGAGGGCTGCCCCCTTCCAACCTTCTTGGTGAAGGCAAGGTACTTGCAGCCTTCTCCCTCTTCTCTCTCATGGCCATTACAAGGAAATCAAGACGGAGGTGTTTCCTCTTTCTACCTTGGAAGAAATGCAGGTGCTTTCAATAGGAGCCTACTGCTGCCAGGCTTCCAAAAACAGGATTTCTTGTGGCAAATGTCTCTCTCCTTCACACAAAGCCTCCTCACCCAAGGCATGGCCCAACAAGGAGAGGTATGTGAATTCCTTCCCAGAAGAACATAGGCTTTGG
The DNA here is from genome assembly GCF_021218885.2 of Marmota monax. Lineage (NCBI taxonomy): Eukaryota > Metazoa > Chordata > Mammalia > Rodentia > Sciuridae > Marmota > Marmota monax. The sequence goes on along the minus strand of NW_026694256.1, from coordinate 898,106 downwards.
TTTCCTCTCCAGTGCCCACGTTAGATTAAAATGAACCCTAAGAATAGAATAGCCTTGGGGCAGAAATTCAGGAAACTGTGGGCTTTGTGGGTCTGTTCTGCTTGTATGTAAATGAATTCTGCGAATGCTTCTTCCTGCTGTCAGCCAACCACTGGACCACCCCTCTTCCTCTTCCAAGAGCCGGCTGCCTTGTCCCTCTCTGTTCTATAGCAGGTCATGGCTCAGAGCATGAAGCTTCTACCTCACAATTCCTAAACCCAGTGAAAACTCCACGCTTGTTCATAGTTTTGCCTTTTGACTTTATATAATATTTTATATTGTGGTTGTTGTTCTTGTTCTTGTTGATTTTGGCTTTAGTGCTGGAGAGTGAACCTACAGGGAACTTTACCACTAAGCTACATCCCCAGCTCTTTTTACTTTTTTATTTTGAGACAGGGTCTCATTAAGTTGCTTAGGACCTCACTAAGTTTCTCTGGCTGGCCACCAACTTGCAATTGTCTTGCATCAGCCTCTGGAGTAAATGAGATTATAGGCATGTGTTATTTTTAATTGACCTTTTAATAATTCTACATATTTTGCCTAACAGGTGCAAGTCCCTGGGTTCAATGAGCAGCACTGCAAAAAAAAAAGTACACATTTATGGGATATGGTGTGATAATTCAATATATGTATATAATGTATAATGATTAAATTATGGCAATCGGTATTTACCTATACTTAAACATTTTTCACTTGTTTGTTTTGGGAACCTTCAAACTTCTTTCTTCTATTACATATTTATAAAATATAAACTGTTATAAATTCTAGTCATCCTACAGTACTGTAGAGCACTAGAACTTAAGTCTTCCTATCTGTGTTAGGTACCCCTTATCTGACCTTTCTCTATCTTCCTCAATCCTCCCCAGACTCTGGAAACCACTATTCTACACTCTACTTCTATGAAATCAACTTTTCTAGCTTCCACATATGAGATCATGCAGTATTAGTCTTTCTGTGCCTGACTTATGTTGCTTAACATACTGTCCCTTGGTTCCATCTAGGCTGATGCAAATGACAGGGTTTCATCCTTCTTTATGGCTCAGTAATATTTCATTGTGTATATATATCACATTTTCTTTATCTATTCATCCACCAATACACACCTTGGTTAATTCCATTTCTTGGCTATTGTGAAGAGTGCTATAATAAACATAAGAGTATAGATATTCCTTTGATGGACTGATGCCCTTTATCTGAGCTTATCAAAATTGGGGTCTAGGGAAAATAATTAGATAGTGACCCTGACCTCAACACATTTTTACGAAGAGTTGGGGGAAGACAAAACTGACACAAGAGATCAGGGTGAGCTTTGGGAAAGAATGAATAGTTAATTCCATCCAGATGCTAATTACCACTGATGATCAGAAGGGAGGAGAGTCAGGAGACCTAGAAGATTCTATGGAAGATGAGAAAATTCATAAGGGGGCCCACAGGGTGACCAGACTGAGGAAGGGATGTTGAGGACAAGTGCAAAACAACTTGCATAACCAGGGTGGGACCAGACAACGCAGTGTGTTGGAAGTCAGGGGGAATGGCTGGAACTCTGCATTTGAGAAATTACCCATTCGGAAACACGGGGTCACCGGAGGCTTCATGTGCTGGGCTGATGTTGGTGATGTGGCAGTGAAAGAGCAGCTGCACAGCTGTCTCAGCTTCACATCATGCACAAGGCCAAGAGAGTGGCACCCGCTCAGTTGTCACCAGGAACACAGGCTGCCTGCCCAGTCCCCACGAGTGGCCAGTCTCAGAGAATGTTCTTCTCAAGTGGACTAGATCTCAAGGGAAGCTTCTCGACCTGGATACTCTATTTCTGTCAGACAAAGAAGGCTGCCAGGATATGGGAAGCTCTGCATATGAAAATAATGTCAGCCGCCTCTGGAGGGAAGGTTGGAAGCAAAATCACTCTGCAAACTCACAGATGGCAAGCACAGACTGCAATGTTTTGGCACCATGCATTTTTGTTCTTTTATTTTGCATTTCCAGGTTCCAGTCACAGTGGCCTGGGAAACATTTTGTAACAGAGAGCTAGGCTTGGTCGGGGAGAGGGACTGGAAGGACAGGCTGGGTTCGCTACTACCAGGCAGAATCCACCCGCCTGGTGGTTCATTGCAACACCTCACCTGAAGGCCACAGGGGCCACAGACACCCACAGCTGACTCCTTGACCTCCACTTCACAGCCGCTCTCATTTGTATCCCCATCCAGGGAGGAAGGTGCACTCTCCTCTCCTTGTTCTGTCTGGCAAATGGAAAAGACTTTGCTAAGGTCAAGAACTCTTCCTCTCTACTAGATCATTATGGCTTAATCTTAGTGGAGGGAACAAGGGTCGGGGAGGGATGACAAACTGCAGGAGACAAAATAAAAAGGTAAAATGAAAAGGCACACGCACTGCATTATCTATATTGTCCTCCCTTCAAAGGGTGGAGGTTGGGGTGGGGAGCATGACTTCTACTGGGAAAAGAACTAGAGATCTTTTCTTGCTTATAAAATGTTTCTTTACTTCTCTTAAAAGTTATTGATGGTAGGGTTGGGACTGTAGCTCAGAGGCAGAGGGTTTACCTAGCATGGGTGAGGCACTGGGTTCCATTCTCAGCACCACATAAAAATAAAAATAAATAAAGGCATTCTCCCCATCTACAACTACAAAAAAATTTTTTTTAAGTTACTGATGGTTTAAATTGCTGATTTCTGTTTCCATAAATAGTTACGGTACACCTACCCCATGGTGTATAACACATGTTATATGCTCACGTTAAGCCAGTAACATTCAAGGTCTCCAGCCAGCATCCACACACTCACCTCTTTTAACAGTGTACAAGATCATGCACCATGTCAACTCTTTGGAGAACATCTGGGAAAAGCCAGATACAAGGAATCCATAGCATCTCAGTTCGACTTGGGTTTTGTCTACCACTCAAGTCATGGCCATATCCCAACCTCTGCATCTTTTTGTTCTCAAGTGTAGACTAAACTATAGCCAATTGCTTATTAACTATGCACATGGGTTGAAGGTCAGGGAATTAAGAGGGGCTGCAGTAAGGCAGGCAGGAAGTCCTAGTGGGAGTGGTAAGAAGCAGTGTTAGCTAGAATGGCATCTATTAAGGCAGACAGTAGGCCTGGCCTGGCCGTGAAAAGATATATTGAGCATTTGATGAAAGCTGGATGCTGGGCCTGCTTTGAGGTCAATGATCTTGAGGAGACAGTTCCAGGCTCCTACAAGTGGAGTTCTTGCCAGTGCTGAGATCGGCTTTTGGAAAAGATCACTGGCACTTACTAAGACAAAGGTTAGGCTGGGAGAATTTCCCAACTCTAGTTCTGAGATATATTCTCAGGGTTTTAAAAAACTGGCCCCAGGGCTTGGCTTCCCTGCCTCCAAATGGGAGGTCCCCACTCTCTAACACTACTTCCACAAGCCACCAAAGGTACAAAGGTGAGAACTTCAACCTAAACATATAATACACATCACAGAGCCTCAATTGACTCCCCCTGATATACTCATGGGCTAAATGGATTGTTACCCTGGCATCTCCAGCCTTTCACAAAAACATGGTGTTGTGTTATGTACCACAATATTCCAGTGCAATTTGGCTCAACATCACATAGTGTTGGCAGAATTTAATAGCCTTGTAAAAAAATATATTGGCAAGGGTTGTTGGCCATGTGATTATTTTTTTAAATCATAGTGTTTGGGCTACAGTTAAAGTGTGTGTATTACTTATTTAAAGTTCATGCTATTAATTAATAAATGCCTTTTTTAATCCTCCCTCTCATCTATTTCCAAAGAGTTTATTTTATTCTTAAACAACAACAACAAAAAAAAAATCTCAGAGCAGCAGAACAAACTCGTTGGCTGTGAACTTGGGCATGTGTTAACATTATCGACACCCACCCTCCCCCATTCTTCTTACATTGTCCTTGCCCCTATGCTCACTTCATGCATGGAGTAGGCAGATTTTAAACACATCACTCCAATCCCCCCAACTCTCCAAGGACTTCCTTCTGCTGGACCAGCCAAACTCTCAGGGAACTGTAATCCGTGAAATTTCTCGAAGTAGAAGTAGATGCCTGGTGTTCTGACCCTCTTGGCCCTCTTTTGAGCCACATGACCATCTTGAGCACCAACCTGGACCACCAGCTACATCTTACTATGGTGCCACTCAGCCTCTATCCCAGTTTCAACTGGAGACCCTAGGCCAGGGGCAGGAGCGATTTACACAGGATTTAGTGCACAGCTGGAGCCCATAACTAGTTTTCAGTCTTAAGTCCCATGGAAATCTCTATTCATCCAAATTTAAAATCTACAGCCACTTAGATCTTGCTGGGGAAGGACTGCCTCTAGACCAAGAGTCTCTCCTGCTCTGGAAGTTGACATTGCTTATATAATGTACTGGGCTAAACAATCCTCATCTCCTCTTCTAATGGAATATCATATCTGAATTCTTTTGTCTGTGATTTTATTTATTCATCTATTTCTTTCTTTTGAGATGAAGTTTTTCTATGTTACTAAGGCTGGCCTCAAATTTGCAATCCTCCCCCCTTAGCCCCTCAAAGTAGCTGGGACTACAGGCATGTTCCACCATGCCTGGCCTATTAGAATATTTTAGACAGCAAAAAGAAAGGATGATCTGCTGCCCCACACTGTGTTTATGTAATCAGCACGTCCTTGAGTTTGTGTTAGAGTTCTGAGTACTCTCCAAAGGGTTACCAGAGGCATAAACTCAGGCATTGGTTAGGTCAATAGGTGTTCAGGATGACTGAAAGCTATCATAAAAATGCACTTACCTTTCATCCTTTCCACCCAAATAGCACTGAATGGAGTCCATCAATCCTGGCCTTTTAAGAGCCCTTTTTTGGCTTTGGCTGCCATGGAGGTGTCTGGAGTACCCAGACGTGGGGGGTAGGCGGGATGTAAATTGTTATTTTGTCTGGGATAAAGATGCAATTCAGGAGGTGGTCAGAAGCTAGAAAATAGAAATCATTCGGTCATTTTCTTTAAAAAAAAAAAAGATGGTCAGCAACTAATAGTTGGTACAATATTTACCTTTATCCAGGGTCACTAATGAAAGGCAGAAAATGGCAGTGTTTACTCAAATTTGCTTCCCTGAACAATTTGGGAGAAAAAGAAGAGCTTAGAAATCTATTCTAAACACACTTTTATAAATTGAATTTATATTCAAAATTTTCACTGTGATATTATTTATACTTATGAAAAAAGCCAACCTATGTTGATAAATAATAAGAGAAAATAATTAAAATTACAGAACATCAATAAAGTCAAATATTAATATCCAAAATATACAAGAAAATGAAAAAGCAAAGCACCAGAAAGAATACAATTAAAAAATGGGCTCAAGAGCTGAGTAGATACTTCTCTAAACAAGAAACACAAGTGACCAACAAATATATTAAAAATTGCTCAATCTTATCAATCACTAGGGAAAAGCAAATCCACGATAAGATATCATTTCACCCTAGTGAGAATGCCAATAATCAAAAGGTAAAAATAAAAATGTTTGTGAGGATTGAGGATTTTTTTTTAATTTTTATTGTTGGTTGTTCAAAACATTACATGGTTCTTGACATATCATATTTCACACTTTGATTCAAGTGGGTTATGAACTCCCATTGTTACCCCAAATCCAGATTGCAGAATCACATCAGTTACACATCCACTGTTTTACATATTGCCATACTAGTGTCTGTTGTATTCTGCTGCCTTTCCTATCCTCTACTATCCCCCCTCCCCTCCGCTCCCCTCCCATCTTCTCTCTCTACCCCAACTACTGTAATTCATTTCTCGCCCTTGTTTTTTTCCCTTTCCCCTCACTTCCTCTTGTATGTAATTTTGTATAACCCTGAGGGTCTCCTTCCATTTCCATGCAATTTCCCTTCTCTCTCCCTTTCCCTCCCATCTCTCATCCCTGTTTAATGTTAATCTTCTTCTCCTGCTCTTCCTCCCTACTCTGTTCTTAGTTGCTCTCCTTATATCAAAGAAGACATTTGGCATTTGTTTTTTAGGGATTGGCTAGTTTCACTTAGCATAATCTGCTCTAATGCCATCCACTTCCCTGCAAATTCCATGATTTTGTCATTTTGTAATGCAGAGTAATACTCCATTGTGTATAAATGCCACATTTTTTTATCCATTCATCTATTGAAGGGCATCTAGGTTGGTTCCACAGTCTAACTATTGTGAATTGTGCTGCTATGAACATCGATGTAGCAGTGTCCCTGTAGTATGCTCTTTTTAGGTCTTTAGGGAATAGACTGAGAAGGGGAATAGCTGGGTCAAATGGTGGCTCCATTCCCAGCTTTCCAAGAAATCTCCATACTGCTTTCCAAATTGGCTGCACCAATTTGCAGTCCCACCAGCAATGTACAATTGTACCCTTTTCCCCACATCCTCGCCAGCACTTGTTGTTGTTTGACTTCATAATGGCTGCCAATCTTACTGGAGTGAGATGGTATCTTAGGGTGGTTTTGATTTGCATTTCTCTGACTGCTAGAGATGGTGAGCATTTTTTAATGTACTTGTTGATTGATTGTATGTCCTCCTCTGAGAAGTGTCTGTTCAGGTCCTTGGCCCATTTGTTGATTGGGTTATTTGTTTTCATATTGTTTAACTTTTTGAGTTCTTTGTATACTCTGGACATTAGGGCTCTATCTGAAGTGTGAGGAGTAAAGATTTGTTCCCAGAATGTAGGCTCCCTATTTACCTCTCTTATTGTTTCTCTTGCTGAGAAAAAACTTTTTAGTTTGAGTAAGTCCCATTTGTTGATTCTAGTTATTAACTCTTGTGCTATGGGTGTCCTATTGAGGAATTTGGAGCCCGACCCCACAGTATGTAGATCGTAGCCAACTTTTTCTTATATCAGACGCAGTGTCTCTGATTTGATATCAAGCTCCTTGATCCATTTTGAGTTAACTTTTGTGCGTGGTGAGAGAAAGGGATTCAGTTTCATTTTGTTGCATAAGGATTTCCAGTTTTCCCAGCACCATTTGTTGAAGATGCTATCCTTCCTCCATTGCATGCTTTTAGCCCCTTTATCAAATATAAGATAGTTGTAGTTTTGTGGATTGGTCTCTGTGTCCTCTATTCTGTACCATTGGTCCACCTGCCTGTTTTGGTACCAGTACCATGCTGTTTTTGTTACTATTGCTCTGTAGTATAGTTTGAAGTCTGGTATCGCTATACCGCCTGATTCACACTTCCTGCTTAGAGTTGTTTTTGCTATTCTGGGTCTTTTATTTTTCCATATGAATTTCATGATTGTTTTATCTATTTCTACAAGAAATGCCATTGGGATTTTGATTGGAATTGCATTAAACCTATAGAGAACTTTTGGTAATATCGCCATTTTGACGATGTTAATTCTGCCTATCCATGAACAGGGTATATTTTTCCATCTTCTAAGATCTTCTTCTATTTCTCTCTTTAGGGTTCTGTAGTTTTCATTGTATAAGTCTTTCACCTCTTTTGTTAGGTTGATTCCCAAGTATTTTTTTTTTCTGGAGGATATTGTGAATGGAGTGGTTGTCCTCATTTCCATTTCAGAAGATTTGTCGCTGATATACAGGAATGCCTTTGATTTATGCGTGTTGATTTTATATCCTGCCACTTTGCTGAATTCATTTATTAGCTCTAATAGTTTCTTTGTAGAGCCTTTTGGGTCTGCTAGGTATAGAATCATGTCATCTGCAAATAGTGATAATTTAAGTTCTTCTTTTCCTATTTTGATGCCTTTAATTTCTTTCGTCTGTCTAATTGCTCTGGCCAGTGTTTCGAGAACTATGTTGAACAGAAGTGGTGAGAGAGGGCATCCCTGTCTTGTTCCAGATTTTAGAGGGAATGCCTTCAATTTTTCTCCATTCAGAATGATGCTAGCCTGAGGCTTAGCATAGATAGCTTTTACAATATTGAGGTATGTTCCTGTTATCCCTAGTTTTTCTAGAGTTTTGAACATAAAGGGATGCTGTACTTTGTCGTATGCTTTTTCTGCATCTATGCAGATGATCATATGGTTCTTATCTTTAAGTCTATTGATGTGGTGAATAACATTTATTGATTTCCTTATATTGAACCAGCCTTGTATCTGAGGGATGAAACCTACTTGATCATGGTGCACAATTTTTTTGATATGTTTTTGTATCTGATTCACCAGAATTTTATTGAGGATTTTTGCATCTAGGTTCATTAGAGATATTGGTCTGTAGTTTTCTTTCTTTGAAGTGTCTTTGTCTGGTTTAGGAATCAGGGTGATGTTGGCCTTGTAGAATGAATTTGGAAGTTCTCCCTCTTTTTCTATTTCCTGAAATAGCTTGAAAAGTATTGGTATTAGTTCTTCTTTAAAGGTTTTGTAAAACTCTGCTGTATACCCGTCCAGTCCTGAGCTTTTCTTAGTTGGTAGTCTTTTGATGGCTTCTTCTATTTCCTCAATTGATATTGGTCTGTTTAGGTTGTCTATATCCTCCTGACTCAATCTGGGCAGATCATATGACTTAAGAAATTTATTAATGCCTTCACTATCTTCTATTTTATTGGAGTATAAGGATTCAAAATAATTTGTGATTATCTTCTGTATTTCTGAAGTGTCTGTTGTGATATTGCCTTTTTCATCCCGTATGCTAGTAATTTGAGTTCTCTCTCTTCTTCTCTTCATTAGCATGGCTAAGGGTCTGTCGATCTTATTTATTTTTTCAAAGAACCAACTTTTAGTTTTGTCAATTTTTTCAATTGTTTCTTTTGTTTCGATTTCATTGATTTTAGCTCTGATTTTAATTATTTCTTGCCTTCTACTTCTTTTGCTGTTGTTTTGCCCTTCTTTTTCTAGGATTTTGAGATGAAGTGTGAGATCATTTATTTGTTGGTTTTTTCTTTTCTTAAGGAATGAACTCCAAGCAATGAATTTTCCTCTTAGAACTGCTTTCATTGTGTCCCATAGATTCCGATTTGTTGTGTCTGTGTTTTCATTTATCTCTAAGAATTTTTTAATTTCCTCCTTGATGTCTTCTATAACCCATTGATCATTCAGTAACCTGTTGTTCATTCTCCAAGTGATGCATGATTTTTCCTTCCTTCTTTTATCGTTGATTTCCAGTTTCATTCCATTATGATCAGATAACATGCATGCTGTTATCTCTACTCCTTTATAATGTCTAAGAGTTGCCCTGTGACATAATATGTGATCTATTTTTGAGAAGGATACATGTGCTGCTGAGAAAAAAGTGTAACTGCTTGATGTTGGGTGGTATATTCCATATATGTCAATTAAGTCTAGGTTATTAATTGTATTATTGAGTTCTATAGTTTTGTTATTCAACTTTTGTTTGGAAGATCTGTCCAGTGGTGAGAGAGGTTTGTTGAAGTCTCCCATAATTATTGTATGGTGGTCTATTAGACTCTTGAACTTGAGAAGAGTTTGTTTGATGAACATAGCTGCACCATTGTTTGGGGCATTTATATTTATGATTGTTATGTCTTATTGGTGTATGGTTCCCTTGAGCAGTATGTAGTGTCCCTCTTTATCCCTTTTGATTAACTTTGGCTTGAAATCTATTTTATTTGATATGAGTATGGACACGCCTGCTTGTTTCCGAAGTCCATATGAGTGATATGATTTTTCCCAACCTTTCACCTTCAGTCTATGTATGTCTTTTCCTATCAAATGGGTCTCCTGTAGGCATCATATTGTTGGATCTTTTTTTTTTTTTTTTGATCCATTCTAAAAGCCTGTGTCTCTTAATTGGTGAGTTTAAGCCATTAACATTTAGGGTTATTTTTGAGATATGGATTGTTCTTCCAGCCATATTTGTTTATTTATGCTACTTAACATGGTTTGTTTTTCCTCTTTGATTATTTTTTCCCTTTACTGTACTACCTCCCACTGTTGGTTTTCATTGTTATTTTCCATTTCATCTTCCTGTAATGTTTTGCCGAGGATGTTTTAAAGAGATGGTTTTCTAGCTGCAAATTCTTTTAGCTTTTGTTTATCATGGGAGGTTTTAATTTCATCTTCCATCCTGAAGCTTAATTTCACTGGATACCCAATTCTTGGTTGGAACCCATTTTCTTTCAGCGTTTGAAATATGTTGTTCCAGGATCTTCTAGCTTTCAGAGTCTATGTTGAAAGATCACCTGTTATCCTGATTGGTTTACCCCTAAATGTAATCTGCTTCCTTTCTCTTGTAGCTTTTAAAATTCTCTCCTTACTCTGTATGTTGAGCATCTTCATTATAATGTGTCTAGGTGTGGATTGCTTATGATTTTGCACATTCAGTGTCCTGTAGGCTTCTAGGATTTGGGATTCTGTCCCATTCTTTAAGTCTGGGAAGTTTTCTTGTATCATTTCATTGAACAGATTGCTCATTCCTTTGGTTTGGACCTCTCTATACCTTCCTGTATCCCAATGACTCTTACGTTTGGTCTCTTTATGTTATCCCATATTTCTTGGATGTTCTGCTCATGGTTTCTTAACAGTCTTGCTGAGCTGTCTATGTTCTTTTCAAGTTGAAATACTTTGTCTTCATTGTCTGATGTTCTATCTTCTAAGTGTTCTACTCTGCTGGTAGTATTCTCATTTGAGTTTTTAAGTTGGTTTATTGCTTCCTGCATTTCTAGGATTTCTGTTTGTTTGTTTTTTATAACTTCTATCTCCCTGTATAGTTGATCTTTTGCTTCTTGGATTTGTTTGTGTAATTTATTGTCAAAGTGATCTTTCATTGTCTGATTTTGCTGTCTAATGTCTTCCTTGATACTCCAGATCATCTGAAGCATGTATATCCTGAATTCTTTATCTGACATTCCATCTGCTGCAGATATTACCTCTTCTAAAGTTGAGTTGACCTGCGTTGCTTGTGGTCCTTTCTTTCCCTGTCTTTTCATACTACTCGCGTTTCTTCTGCTTGGTGAAACTGTTGTGTTATTGAATTTTCCCCCTATATATTTATATTGCTCTTGTATAGTTGCAAAGTCTCCCTTGCAGGCGCAGGCGACGGTTGTGCTCCTCCTCCAATTGGGGTGATCTGTCTATCACGCCGGCGGGCCGCTGGGCCTGTTCTCCCCGTCGGTCGCAGGTCTGCGGTTTTAGAGGTTTCAGAACGACTGCCACTTTGGGCCTCGGGCAAGGCAGCACAACATGGTGGCAGCATAAGGCGGAGACATGCCGCGTGGCTCCAGGCAGGAAAAAGACTGTTTGTGAGGATTCAGAGAAAGGGAACTCTTATATGCTGTTGGTAGGAATGTAAATTAGTACAGTCATAATGGAAAACAGAACAGAGATTCCTCAAAAAAATAAAATAAAACTAAAAATAGAGCTACCATATGATCCAACAATTCCATTAATGAGTTTTTATTCAAAAGAGATGAAATCATTTTTTAAATTTATTTGTTTTTTTTAGATATACATGACAGTACAGTGTATTTTGACATATTATATGTATATAGAGTTTAAGTTATTCTAACTAGGATCCCATTCTTGTGGTTTTCAGATGTGAGTTTCAATGATTGTATTTTCATATATGAACAGAGAAAAGTTATGTCTGATCTGTTCTAGAGAAGAAATCATTACAACAAAAAATCACTTGCAGGGGTTGGGGTTGTGGCTCAGCGGTAGAGTGCTTGCCTAGAATGTGCAGGGCTCTGGGTTTGATCCTCAGCACCACATAAATAAAATAAAAGTATTGTGTCCAACTACAACTAAAAAAATAAATATTAAAAAAGACACTTGCACTCTCATGTTGTAACCATATTCATAATAGCTAAAATATTTAATCAACCCTGCCTTTGAGTGAGTGAATGGATAAAGAAACTGTGGTATATATACACAATTGATATTATTCAGCCATAAAAAAGGATAAAATATTCTGGCATTGGCAGCAATATAGATGGACCTAGAGATCCTTGTGATAAGTGAAATAAGCCAGACACAGAAAGACAAATAACATGTTCTCACTCATTTGTGAAAACTAATATGTTCATCTTATAGAAGAAAAGAATGAAATAGTGGTCACTAGAGAATGATAACTGTCATTCTTTTGGGACCCTTAAAGAAGTTCCATAAGGGTCACCAAAACATAGAGAGAAGGAATTAGTTCTTTTTTTTATAGCACAGTGGAGTAACTATTGATTAAAACAATCTATAATGTCGTTCAAAATAACTTAAAGAGGATAAAATTCCCAATACATAAAAATGATTGCAGAGATAGTGATACTTATTACCTTATTTGGTTATTACACATTGTAAACATGGATGGAATTACCATAATGTACAAATATTATGTCTCAATAAAAAAACTTTTTAAAGTCAGATATTATACAGCCATTAAAATGAATGTCAAGCAAAAAAAATTAATGATGTAAGAAAATAGTCATGATTAAGTAAAAAAGATAAAAAATTATGTAGGCAATATAAATGGGACTATATTAACCACTCTGATTTTGATGTGAGAAGATTCTGTATCATTTTTATTTTTTTCTGTGTCTTCTACAACATGTATAACTTGCATAATCAGAAACACCTGAAGGGAAGACTAGAAATTTTATGTAAGATAAGCACTTTACATAGGACACATCAAATGTATCTCAAAGTAGTTAATTCCCCTATTGCATGAAAATAGGATTTATTTTTTACCTATAGCTCATGAATTGAACAAATATTTATTAAGTGCCTACAGCTTCTTAGATAGTTTATTGACCCATGTGATAAATATATATTAGAGAATGAGCAGGCGGTATAGAAAATAACATAATAGGTCCTGTACTCTCTTGGAACTAGGAATTTACTACAAGTTGGTGATACTGAGATAAAAGACAAAAGTGTCCCCGAAAGCAACTCCATAATCAGAAAGAGAGACAGACAAGTAAATAAAAATTCGTGCCCAACAAATGCTAATACTCTGCTAAATGTACATTGTGGTCTAAGGAGATCTGCAAAGCCAGAAGCATTGAGGGGGGACAGGAGATGCTGGTCAGGAGACCCGTCCTCAGTCAATGCAGGTCAACTCCTCAGGGTCTCCTTCTTTGGGCTTAAAATAGATCTCATTTCATTATTCCCTCTCCCCGAGGGGTTTCAACTGTGTTCAAAATAGGATCCTTTTTTTCAAAGTGTCCACTTTTAATTGAAAACAAAAAATATCTGAATTCTCCACGTTCATACCCATGCCACCATTAAGCAGAGGAGTCTCCCATCTTCGTTTATTAAAAACACTATAGAGGGCTGGGGCTGTAGCTCAGTGGCAGAGCACTTGCCAGGCATGTGTGAGGCACTGGGTTGGATCCTCAGCATCACATAAAAATAAACAAATAAAGGCATTCTGTCCATTTACAACAACAAAAAAAAAATTTAAACTGGTTTAACAAAAATGCTTAGATTCAAGGCAAAAACAAAACAAAAATCTGGGGAGGGGCCAACATCTGTCTTCAGACTGTACCTTCTCTTTCTACCTTCTTAATGACTATAAAATACCTTTGGTGACATGCAGACAAGAGAGTCTTATAGGCTAAGATCCCAGAGAGACTAAGTGGGATCCCAAATCTGGTTTCATATGATCAGTGAGAACTGGCGACCACTGCCTGCCCATCTGTCCACATAGATTGATGTCTGTGAGAAAGTGCTCCTATTTTGTGGTGGTGGTTGTTTTGTTACTGTTTGTGTTGTGACTGGAAGGAAGATGGAAACGCAGGGAAAATGAAGAAGAGCAGTAAGTGGAGGAGGAGTCTGACACTGACAAGCGGGGCCTAGCAATCAGGAAAAAGCATATGACTCATGAACATGTCACCCCAGTGTGCCCCCATGCTGGTGGGCCTAAAGACACTCAAGTTCCACATATCATCTCTTGGAAGACTTCTCCCCAATCACTGATCCTCGACCTTTGAACTTTCAAGAATCTCAGGGTCATATTTGAAGCTTCATTACAAAACCCCTGTACAACCTCAGAACATATTTTTCCTATCTCATTCTTCTTTTTCTAGTGTTTCAACTGTTCTGTGGAATTTCCTGGTTTCTAGTCTTTAACTTTAATTTACCATTCTTATCTTGTGTGGTATCCCTTTCTGCATATGTGTCAGCAGATCAAAATCAAAATCTTGTTTGGTGGGAAACTGAGTACTAGGAAATACATGAAATGTGATCTCCCAAAAAACTCCTGTGGAGAGCAACCTGTGTTTTGGTTATCCAGATGGGGACACTAAGGTGCCAAGTGTCAAATTGTGTACTGTTGTGTTACCTGTAGTGGTTGTGTGTTACAAGAGGGAGGTGCTTACCAGAAGGAGGTGACTTAGAGGAGAATTCCTAACATCGACATCCGTGGAGTAGATCTTTGCTTTCTCATATAGCAATAAACCTAGGCTTGTCACGGTAACTGATGCCTGTTCTTACTGAAATATTACCTGTCTAGCTGAGTCATGAAAAAAAAATGATGGAGAAAGAACTGTCAGGTGATATAGAAAGTAGTGTTTAGTCCTCCCTTGGAAAGGATTACGGCCACAGACAGGAGGATCATCTGCTGGAAGAAAAGAGAAAGGGTTGGGGAGGGGGCAGCTGAACAGTTCTAAATGAAAAATTAAATTAATTTAAAAATCTAATTTAAAGGAAAATGGAGCAGCAGATGTGGAGGGAGTTGAAACTCCTCCTTGGATTGTATCCCCTAAACTTTCCTGTACTTTCATTCAGGCTGAACATCATCCTATTTATACCAAGTAGCAAAACTGGATTAATTAAGAAATAAAGTACTCCAGACAGTTCATTTCTAGGGATTGTTTGTACACAGCATGTGTGAGAGGAAAGAAATGCTTGCAATTTAAATTTCTTCAGAAAGAAAGACCACCAATGCTTCCTGCCTCAAACTTTAAAAGTATATTTTCCTGTGAGGCTCCTCTAATGACCTTTATGCCCCAGAATTGTATTATTAAAATACATATTTATTTTTGCAACTCATTCATTCTTACAACAAATGCTTATCATTATCCAGCCTCTCTGACTCAGGAGCTGTGCTGGCTTCTCTGCTAGGCAGGTGCTTTTGGAGATTCTTCTGGCTTGGAGACAGTTTGAATGTCAAGACCCAAACTCAAGTGACAGGCCAGATTGGTTCTGCAAGACTTCTGCATGGTTGTCATCTGCGCAGCAGCTCATATCAAGAACTGAGAGAATAAAACTGCTTTCTTTGTGCTGTCACAGAACAAGTGTAAAAACAGCAGCCACCAAGGAGCCCTGCTATGAATCTTGTGCTTCTCATGAAGTCAACTTCCACTCCCCGGAGATGTGTGAATAGCAAATCAGGATGCCATGCTCCACCCCCACCTCCACCCTCACTGCCGCTGCTGTGCTCGCCACAGACCTGACATCTGCCAGAACACCTTGCAATTTAATCATGGATGTTGTCTGGTTCCCCCCTCACCTTGTATAAAACCATTCTTAAATCCCAGGTTTTCTCTTTAGTGATCTTTGTTCAGGGTGCTTACATTTTTTTAAATCTAATCAACAGCTGATTAAAACCTACTTCAGTTTATCCCTTTCTGCATATGTGTCAGCATCATAATGAAAACAAAGTTCTAGTAACCAGTAACCATGCAGGATAAACTGGCTGGGACTATCCCTGGGTAAAGGAGTTGATGTTAGGAAAGGTAAGAAACCTCACTTACCAACATCAACAGCAATAATTTTGGGGGGAGGTGGTGGTACTGGGGATTGAACCCAGGAGGGCTTAACCACTGGGCCACATGCCTAGCCCTCTTTTGTGTTTTATTTAGAGACAGGGTCTCACTGAGTTTCTAAGTGCCTCTCCAAGTTGCTGAGGCTGGCTTTGAACTCCCAATCCTCCTGTTTCACCTCCCGAGTCACTGGGATTATAGGCATGCGTCACCGCGCCTGGCTCGATAGCAATAATTTTGAACATGAACTGAATGCTTGCCAGGTGCATGCACTGGGTTGCATGCCTCTATGCTGAATTTGTTTGCTAGGACTGTCATAAAGGACCACCAACTGGGTGGCTTAAATAGGCGAGATGTCTAATGTCAAGGTGTCACCAGAGTTGGTTTCTTCTGAGAACTATGAAGGAGAATCTGTTCCATGCTCTCTCATAGCTTGTGGTTTTGGCAATTGTTGGCATTTCTGGCTTGTATACATATCATCTTTGTCCCTGCCTTCATCTTTATATGGAGTTCTCCCTGTGTGTATGTCTCTCTGTGTCCAAATTTCCCCTTTTTATAAGGGCATTAGTCTATTGGGTTAGAGCCCTCCTTGGTGACCTCATCTCAACCTGATCATCTGCAAAGACACTGTTTCAAGTAAAGTCACCTCACAAGCACTGAAGTTAGGACCTCAGCACAATCAACTCCTAACATAGTTATTATCTCACTTGTTGCCCACACAGACAGGACTATGACTATCAGTATCACAGACTGAGATGCTGGGGCTTGGAAAGCTTTGCTTGCATTTTCTGAATTCATCTATTGCACAAATGGTCAACTAGGGTTTATGTGCAGACTGTTTGGCTCAAACTGTCTTAATCACCACATGATGTTTCCAAAGAAGCATGAAGAACTTCCCCAACCTTTCAGTTGTTTGTCTGTAAGTTATATACTGTGATCATTCACTCTACTCAAAGGAAATCTAGCTGCCTTCACTGAGCACCTATTACACATAATACATTATCTCATTTAATCCCCCAGACAAATTTAGAAGCCAGTAGTCTTTATCCCAGTTCATAGGTAAGCAAATTGAGGGGCAAATAAGAGGAGAATATTTGGTCAAAGTCACAAAACAAGCAAGGGTTGAGCCAGGATACACCACTTGATCCCGAACATGTATTTTCTCCCCTTGTGCTACACTATCTTTCATACAGAGCTGGGGACTATCAGGCTATCATGCAGTCTCAATGAAAAATAAGAAGCTGAACCAAATCCCTCGGGCTCTCTTTTAAAAAGCATGCACAGAACAAACCTCAATTCCAAATAATTTGAATCAGTCAATGGAAGGTGTAGGAAAACATCAATATCCGGGAAGCTTTGCCCATGCTATGTAAATGTGTAATGACTAATCAGTCAGGGCAGATGAGGAATTTTTCCATATTTGGGCAGTTTTCATTTGCATCTATGGTTTGCCAAGCTATGTGAAGAGGGGTAAATCTTCCATTTATTTAGCATAATGATGGGCCAAAACAAAATAAGAAATTATTTCACTTAGATAAGACATTCTTAAACTTCTTTAATTTCTGTGACAATTTCCGTGTTTATAGAAACTGGCAGACTATTTAGGACAGAAACATGCATATACTGGATGCCAAGAGACACAGAATCAGGTGGAGGGATTGTGTGCTGCAGAGAGTTTATGTTTGACAAGTTTCAAACACAAATGGCCATTGATTAGGAAGAAACCTTAAATAATGTCAAGGTTTTCTGATGGCTGTTGACCATTACCCTTTTTCAGTTTTTTTGACATTCATAAGAACAGGAAAATATAGATCTCAACTCCCTGGGGCTTTGCAGTTTGACAACTTTTGGAGACTATAGGCAGCTTTACAGTGCCACCATGTGGTCACCTTCCAGTCTGCTAAAAAATCATGAATGATTCATACATCACTGTGGCAGCAGCTTGGGAGAAGGTTGCTGGCTACTCATGCATCTGACACAGGCTGCAGGGGCAGGAGCCAGGGAGCTGGGTAGGAAAGGTCTGGGGAGGTCCCTGCAGATAGTGAAGGGTGGGAGGAGGAGAATCCATGCAGCAGGACTTAGCCAGATAGACCAGCAGCTAGCAGAGAAAGAATTTATCCACTAGGGGTTAGGGCCACATTAAAGGACTTGGGTTCACAAAAAGACTAAGTCCTGCGGAGGATTTGGCAGGAGTAAGGGTAGGCCACAATCATGGTGAGGTGGGACTGGGAAATAAAGTAGGAACCGGAGCTGAAACCCAGTAGCAGTCTGGCCTGATCACTGGCTCTTAAGAGAAGTGGCAAGCCACTTCTGTGGCAAGCTCTCAAGGTATACCCAGCTCTGCCTCCAGGAATAAGCTCCCACCAACACCCTCTTCTATCCCAGCTCTTCTCCTAGCAAAGGAAGAAATCTCGTCTACACAGCACAAACTGAGATTTGGGGTCTTATCACTAGGCAAGGCCCTAAGGTGGGGTGGGTAGAAGAATAAGCAGATTACATACAGGCTCTGTGGAAGTAAACAAAGATCACCTCAATGAGAAAAACAAGGCTATTTAGTCTGAGCTTGCTAGAGCAGGGAGTTGGCCACTGCTACTTGTGTTTGGGCAGAGACCCCAATGCAGGCAGAGGAGCCAGAAAGTTCCATTGTGGAAAAGAAAGAACGCTTCAGGTATGCCCTGATTGAAGGCTGCTGGTCTGGGAAAGCTACCAATGGGCAAACCAGGACCAGCACATCCTGTGGGATCCATTAGGGGCGGGCGCATGTTTGAAGATCTATGATTGGTCCTCGTTTGAAAGAGGGGACAAAAATCAAGAGGAGCTGTCAGTTATTAATGAAGTCTGGCCATTTGGAGCTGAGTGTTATGAAAGTTACCGTTTGTCTTCCTGGACTGTCACTGGAGAGAACCATTTGGCTTCCTGCAAGTCTTGACTTATAGCAGACTGGCTTCCTGGGTTGTTTATTATAGATAAGGAATCAGTTTCCTGGGCATGTTCCCTGCTGTAAGTTGCGGTTCAAAGTTCTGTCTGTGAAGATACGATCTGGCACATTTGTAGATGCATTCTCTCAACTCTGGGGGACCATGACTGAAGGATCAGCCCAGTAAAAAGTAGTCAGTACCAGGCGGCATCATCTTCAGTCAAACACTGAGGGGTTGAAATTGGCAAAAGAACTCATCCTACCCTCTCCCTGGTCAGAATCGTGTCTTCGAGAGGACAGGACTAGTTGTAACTAGTTTTGGGTATCACAGCTCAGACCAACAGCTAAGATGAAGCCAGGTTAAAATTATCCTAACCAGTGACAGAGGTGTTAGGGTGGCACATTTTGTGAGCATCTGGGAAAAGTAGGTGACATGAAACAGACCATGTCACTTCCCCCAAAGTGTCTGGGACCCTAATCCTGTCCTGTTACAAAGCTATATTTAGTTTTCTAGAAATGCAGTGACCCTCATTTGGAAGGGAGAGGGATACTGCACAGGAAAGTCTGGGGGGACACATCTCTGGAAGGAAACCCTGGGTCAGGCGCTCTTTTCATTCTAACACAGCTGAAAGAGCTCCAATCTGTGCAGCAGGGAGGTTGTGGACTTTCCCTTTCCTGTTAAGTGATTTTAACTCTACTTGTACTTTCATAGCATCTCAACTAGGAAAAGTTGAAACAGGAACCCACACAACTCTGATATTAGAATGGCATTAGTCCCTTATATTTTGACTCTCAGGAGCCCACTGGTGGCACAGAAACCCTAGTTGTAGAAAAACTCATGGTATTGTGAACAGTCTTCTCTAGAAATAGGCAAAATGTGGGTGAGTTAATCAGGAAAGGTGTTTGGGAACAGATGTGCATATATTTAATTGTCTTAATTTATAGCAATCTTGTTTGGTATGTACACTTAGGGCTTGTTGAGAGCTAGTGTGGAGTATAACCGTGAATTTCAATCATAATTTTGGTCATATCTATACTCATCCTACACAGTTCTTTCATATTTTTCTTTAAATTTATTTATTGTTTTTGTTATATTTATTTTGAAAAGGAAACTACAGTAGTATTGAAAATGGAAAACCAGTTATCACCTGTCATAAATAGAAGGTGATCTTAAGTAGAAATACATAAGTAATCTAATAATACTCTTTGCCCATAGTTGGTCCCCAAATCATCTCCTGTTCCCCCAGTAGTACTGGAGCCACATTTGGTGGATTATTTATACAATATTTAAGAGCTCTGGTTCTGGTGTTAAAGGCCTGGGTTCAACTTCTAAAACTGGGAGCAAATACTTAGCCTCTCTACACTTGATTTCTCATGTGTAAAACTGAGTGTTTGCTTCATGGAGTTTTGTTCTTAGGATTTAATAAGATGATATATAAAAGATTTTTCACAGTGCCTAGCATATGATAAACAATAAATATTAGTTGTCACTTATATTATTATTATTTCTCTTTTGGAGTGGGTTACCCGTGCATAGCTCTTCCTAATGGCTAGTCCTCAAAACACTCACACCTTATCTGTAGTCTGGGATAATGGGCAGAACATGTAGAAGGTGGATGTCTTAAAAGATTTGTAGACCACTGAAAATAAAATGTTAGCCAAGTCAATGGAGCTGTTGGGCCTTTAATGTTAAAAAGCCCAGTCAGCAAGTCAGTGAACCTAAGTACATCAATCAACTTTTGATTTTGATTTTGATTATTCCTGGTCCTCTCCTAGCCCCCTTGGTTTTCTGGGATAACTTTTGTCCTGGCCTTCATTGAATCATTCAGAGTCCCAGCAGGATCAAATGGTCCCAAGGGAGTGATTGAAGAGTTTTTAAAAGGAACTATTTACAGAGGTGTGGGCAAGATTAAAAGAAGCCAGACTTGGGCTGGGGTTGTGGCTCAGTGGTAGAGAGCTTGCCTAGCATGTGTGAGGCACTGGGTTCGATTATCAGCACCATATTTAAATAAATATTTAAAATAAAGGTCCATCAACAACTAAAAATTAAAAAAAAAAAAAGCCAGGCTAGAAAATGAACACCCAGGACCTGGCAACCACAGGAGGCCATTATACCCCTAAAGCCTAAAAAGGAAGGGAAGGAAGACTGTTGCTGGAGCCCTGGAGGGCCCTACCCCCATCCCCCACCAGAGTGGAGGCTTTAGTAAGGTCCAGCGGGGAGGGAGCAGAGAGAACACCTGTCGCAAATGGACTCTCCTTCTTCCTGCCTGTCTCTTGCAGCACCTCCCAGGAACTGAGCCCAGTTGGAAGGTAAAGGACTATGGAAGCACAGGAGCTGCCACGCTTAGAGGTCAGTCAAAGGGGCTGGAAGCACACATTTCATTAGAACCATGACATTTATAGGTCTGTGATGCCCCCTTTGCATTTCCTAAACTCTCAGCAGAACAAGTTGTAAATGTCCAATAAATCAGACTGTGAATGTGTGTGCCAGCTAGGTGCAAAATACTAAAGGCTCCTTATCTTATGATGGGTCATAAATTACCCATCATTGAGTTGAAAATATGTATGTAGAAAATGCATTTAACACATCTGAATTACTGACCGTCACAGCTCAGCCTCACCTACCTTAATCGAGTTCAGAATGCTTACCTCCACCTACGGTGGGCATCATGAGAGAATCTACAGTACATTGCTAACCCAGGAAAAGATCAAAAGTCAAAATTTGAAGTAGTTTCAACTGAAGGCATATCTCTTTCACACCATCCTAATGACAAAAAAAAAAAAAAAATCCTAAGTCTAACCACTGTAAATCAGGGACCATCTCTAAAGGCATGTACCACTGTCCTGCAAGGGCTCAGCCCCTGAGAGATTAAGGATCCTGACAAGTGAAGGAAGACGAGAGGCACAATTCAATGTAGACATGCCTTATTTGATGGTGGCAGCAGCTCCGGTCTTCCAGCATCTTTCCATAGGCCTTTTTTTATGTTCAGGCCAAAGAAAGAAAGTGCAGTGCTAACAGGTTACATAAATAAGCACATGCTCACAAGCAGATGTTGATGGTCTTGAGTAAATATGCTGAATCAGGGTGTCTGTGATCTTGACTACATACTAAAACATAACTGCGGAAGTCTCAGCGAGGAAGCCTAAGTATAGCCATCTTAAGCCTGCCCTACAACCACCCATCTAGAACACTGGGAGACAGCCCCCAGCAGGCCTGAGGGCTCTTCTCATGTGGGAGTTAAAGCCAATGCTGCACCAGTCAGTCAGAGCTCTGCTACCACAAGGCATGATTCTGGAGGTGAAGGAGACCGTTCCTTTGGAGAGAGCCTCATGGCTTCCATCTTCACCATAAGCTAGCATAATTCACCTCCTATCAAAGAACAGTTATGTTCCCTAAGTTTTGAAAGAACACAGCACTGTCTCTGAAGCACATGCTGAACACCTGAACCAAACTTCCTCTAACAGCAGTTTGGAATAATAGTGGCTGAGTGGGTGCTGGAGTTGTGGGCTTCCAGGCCCCACTGAAGGAAGGTAAGCAATCCCCTTCTTCTGAATGCTCCCCTAGGGTAAAGCCCCAGGCAGAAGCAGTATTCTCCAGTAAGGAAAACAGCCTCTTCTATTTAGCAGCATTCTCATAGCCATGACAAGGAAGACTTGTCCACATCTCTCACTCTCTCTTAATTGTGGTAAAAACACACATACAAAAATTATCATGGGGGCTGGGGATGTGGCTCAAGCGGTAGCGCGCTTGCCTGGCATGCGTGCGGCCCGGGTTCGATCCTCAGCACCACATATAAAAACAAAGATGTTGTGTCCGCCGATAACTGAAAAATAAATATTAAAAATTCTCTCTCTCTCTCTCTCTCCCTTTCTCTATCTCACTTTCTCTTTAAAAAAAAAAATTATCATGGGCTGGGGATGTGGCTCAAGCAGTAACGCGCTCGCCTGGCATGCGCGGGGTGCTGGGTTTGATCCTCAACACCACATAAAAAATAAAATAAAATAAAGATGTTGTGTCCACCAAAAACTAAAAAATAAATATTTAAAAATTCTCTCTCTCTTCTCTCTTTCTCGATCTTTCTCTCTCTCTCTCAAAAAAAAATTATCATGTTGATCATTTTTAAGCATACAGCTGAGTAGTGGTAGCTACATTCATATTGCTATAAAATCAATCTTCGGAACTGTTGTGGTTTAGATGTGATGTGTCCCCCAAAGCTCATGTGTAAAACCATACAAGAAGGTTTAGAGAAGATATGCCTGGGTTATGAGAGCCTTAACATAATCAGTGAATTAATCCCCTGATGGGATTAACTAAGTGTTAACTGAAGGCGGATAGGATGTGTCTAGAGGAGGTGGGTCATTGTGGGGTATGCCTTTTGGGGTGTATATTTGGTGAGCCTCTCTTTGCTTCCTAGTCATCATGTGAACCCCTTTCCTCCTCATACTTCTTCTGCCATGATGTTCTGCCTCACCTTGAGCCCCGAGGAATGGAGCCTACCGTCTATGAACTGAGAACTCTGAAACTGTGAGTCCCCAAATAAACTTCCCCCCCCCCTCACAGTTTTTCTGGTCAGGTCCTTTAGTCACAGCAGCAAAAAAAAGATGACTAAAACAGGAACTCTTTCATCTTATAAAATGGAAATTTGATGCCAGATAATTAATTTCCTATTTCCTTTTGGCTTCGATTATTCTATATGTCCCTCATGTAAACGATCATGCCGTATTTGTCTTTTTGTGACTGATTTATTTCACTTAGCATAATGTCCCAGTGACTTATCTAAATTGCAGCCATGTCATAATTTCATTCTTTTTTAAGCCTGAAAAACAGTCCCTTACATGACCACATCTTGTTTATCCATTCATCTGTTTGGGATACTTCAGTTGTTTCTACTTCATGGCTATTGCGAATAATGCAGTGAACATACAGGGTCTCTTTGAGGCCCTGCCTTCAATTCCTTTGGGTATATACCCAGAAATAGAATTTCTACACATCTCTTTATTATTCCATGCCAACTGTTTTCAGACATAGAGATCAGTTAATTTTCTAAACAGGCCCATGTAACGCACATCCTGTAAGACAAGGTCACGTGGAGAAAAAGGTCTAGGACTTGTCATTACAACTCTGGGTTTCAAGTCCCCATTGGAACAGTTTACCTGCTATATAATCTTGGGCAAATTCCTAAGCATCTCTGAAATCTGTGTTTTCACCCTATAAATGGAATACTCACTTATTAATTTGCTAGGGATGCCATAACAAAGTACCAAAAACTGTGTGGCTTAAAATAGCAGAATTTTTTTCCCCCACAGATCTAGGCACCAAAAATCCAAAATCAAGGTGTCATTAGAGTTGGTTCCTTCTTGCAAGATCAGAGGGAGAATGTGTCCCATACTTCTCCTCGGTTTCTGGAGCCCTTGGCTCACTGCTTTATAACTCAGTATCTGCCATCTTCCCCTGGTGTGTCTGTGTCTTCGCTTGGCTTTCTCTTTTCTGTGTGTCTATATTTCCCTCATTTTATAAGGACACCAGTAACTGGATTAGGGCCCGTGCTAATCCAGTGTGACCTCACCTTAACTTGGCTATGTCTGCAAAGATCCTATTTCTAAATAAGGTCACATCACAGGCACTGATGTTTAGACTTTAGCATATCCTTTGGGAAGACACAATTCAAGCCAGCATGCTCACCCTCCAGATTTCTGTAGGAATTAAATGCATTTTGTAAATGTTGAAGCCTCATACTGGCTGGGAGTAATGGTCACAGCTGAAGTGACATTTAGCTTCTGTATCCTTTTGAATTCAAGAAATTCCTTCTCCCTGTGTTGCTTGATTTAGAGTGTCATGTCCATTCTTGTTTATTGAGTGCCACTCTGGCTCCAACTGGGACTGCATTAAATGTGAGTTGTTAAATGTTCAATGTCATTTTCATCCGCCAGAGGAGGAAGCGCATTAAGGTGAACTTCAGTATACAAAACCTGGCTCCTTAAGGTTTCTTTTCTTTTTTCTTTTTTTTTCTTTTTTTTTTTTTTTTTTTTTTTTTTGCTTTTGGTGTCTGAAGAACACACTCTCTGCTGCTTTGCATTGCCCTCTTTGTCTTGGAAGACACTGTGTCCCAGGGAGTGAGACCGTCAGAACCATTAGGATTGCAAGGTCACCATGTCCTTCCCCAGCCTATTCAAGAGTCACCACATTAAAAAATACCACACACCAGAGAGGCCTGGGCTGCCTAACAGATATATTGTCTTCAGATGTTCGCCCATGTTCTACAAAATGTATGCCAAGTTGGGACACACAAAACAGATTTACTGGGAATAGGGGTGGGAATGATTAACTCTCAACAGTTTGTATTGCTGGTAAATGACCTACTTGCCCATGTTTCCTGTACTTGTGAGGAAAACCATTTTCCACATATGACAATCAGCATTTCAAGAAGAGATAAAATAAGAGAGGCTTATTTGGGTTGACAAAGAACTCATTATGTGATTCCTTCAAGGAGAATATGTAACAACAACAATAATATAAGAGTTCATTTAAACAGTTTTGGAACTTTTCTATTATAAAAGAGGCTACAGAATACCTATCATGTGACCTCCTTCCAGAGTATGTGACTCTGGGGCCCTGAGATGAACTTTTAATGGAGTTCAGCCACAGCATTCCACTGACCTTCTCTCATTCAACAGCTCAGCAGCCTGCAACCAGCAGCTCAGGTTGTGCAGACTTGCACTGGTCTGTGGAACTGCAGGCAGCTAAAAGAGAGAAGTGACAAGCTCAGTAACACAGACGTCTCAGAGCCATGGACAGGGCTACCTGGTGATTTATTTACAGAGGCAGCTTTGCTTTAAGATCAAAACCAGGGCAATTTGAATAGGCAGGTTGCTAAACCCTAAGGCAAAGTCAGAGTTTTAAAGTGGTTGTTATCTTATGCTCTCTGTGTCTAGTTGGTTTTAATGAGCTGTGGATTTCTAGCGAAAGAATGAAAGAACAATTCCTAACATGAAAAACTCTAACCAAGGGACTTAGAGACACAAAAGGCCACCTTTCCCTCTGTCCCTGCTACCTACTCTCCACCATATGAAGTATCACTGTCTTGCACACCTCCCAATAGACAGAACATCAGGGTGGCTTATCTCCAGTTGTAAAAGCCTGCTTAATGCTGCTAATAGCATAAGTAATTTTGCTGGAGAGCCTAGGGAGGATTCTTCCATTTATTACCTAGTGAATCAATTCTAGCTTTAATAGAAAAGCCCATAGAACTGCAGTCCACAATAAAGTACCTTATGTAAATCCTAGCAGAGCTTTGATGCCAGGATTCTGAAAGGGAAGGAGAGAGTCTCCCTCACCTCCCTTTCATCCTTTTCCCTCCTTGGGGTATGGGAAAGGAGACACTCTGCTTCTGGTAGAAGTAGCCTCTGTTCTTCCGCTGGTGCCTTTGACACTTGAGAATGCAACTGCAGAGAAGGAAGGTGAGGGAACCAGGCTGCGGGCATTGAGTTGCCAGCAGCTGAAAGGTGTGGATGAGATGATGCTGATTACAAGGACTGAAAGTAGAGGGCAGTGTTTCTGAAAATGTTTGGAAGAAAGAAAGGCCTGTGAGTCCAGGAAAGTGGATATTTCCCATTGGGTGCCTCTCATGCATTTGTCCTTCAAAGATGAGGCTCATTCTGCCGGAGGTTAGTTTTGTTGCTTCTCCCAGGGGCTGTCTCATGAGCAGGGAAAACCGAGAATCATTTCCATTGAAGAAAGAAATCTGACCAGATGACCAAGTAGATAGGAAATTACAAACTTAAAAGACACATGACCAGAAAGCTCATTCTCCTGCCCCTTTCCCAGCACACCCTTGCATCATCGACATTCTCATCTGTAATGCCCAAGGCATACACTCACAAGGGCAGATTATGCCATTTGCCTTGTCTTCTTGAACATTCTAATAGCCAGACTCCCTCTCAAACCACATATTTTCAACCATTCCCCACTGCCAGTCCTTAAACCCTTCCTATCCCAGGGCCTTAAGGTCCAAACTGACCTGGGCAGTCCCAGCCAGGCCCAGTTGTATAAGGCTGAAGAGTGAGCACCCAAGATTAAGGCATCTTCAAACCTCCCTTGCATCTCACTGAACTGTGCAGCTATAAGGGTTAATTTTTCACATACTGTAACTGAGTTGGCAGGTTCTTATGTGGAATCAGAAAAATCCTTGTAATTTGCTTGAAGGCAAGAAGAGGGCTTGAACATAACCTTCTTTTCTTCTCAGCTGCTCCTCTACAGGGGCTATGGGGAGAGATTCGTAAAATTTCGGCCAGGACCCTGATGATGAAATGCCAATTAGTTTCATTTTAAATGGGTCACTAAATATCCCCAGTGGTGTTTTTCTCATACCTCAAATATGTAGCTTTATGGGAAAGAGTAATGCTTTCAGGAGTTGCTTAGAATCTTTTCCCCTACCAGAAAACAAATTTCATATTTTCTTATTCATTTGAATCTTTTTCCTGTCTCTGTGCTAAAAAATGTGTCAGAGTATTCTTTAAAGGGAGCACCTTTTCTTCCCAGTAGTAATCCTGTAGGTAGGAAATATCACTCCACAGAACTCTCACAGATTTCTGTACCTTAGCTGGAATACTCGGAAAACAGTGTGTCAAGTGTAATAACCAGAAACAACCTGCTGGGTCCTTCTCCCCAGCAGCACTGAAAGAGTCCTGCAAACTTGACACTTGACTCCCTAATAAAGAGGAAGCTCTCCAGGGTTCTCTTGACACCTCTCCGGCACAGAGGAAAAGGACTGATTTCACTTTGGTTGTCCCTGTATTTCAGCCACTTTGCTCCTCATTTGCACAGTGTGAACACAACTGAAAAGAGAGAAGAGAAAACGTGCTTCTGTTCATGACTTGGGATACTCCATGTGCATAGGGAGGGCAGACGGCACTCCCAAAGATGCCCACATCCTAACCCTGAGAACCTGTTAGTGCATCACTGTACAGGGCAAAAAGGACACTGCGGATGACATTAAGTGAAAGATCTCCAGATGGGGAGGTTCTTTGGGATTATCCAGGTGGGGCCCAAATATAATCACAAGAATCCTTATAAGTGAAAGAGAGGAAAGGAGAGTGAGGGGCAGAATGGCATGATGAGAGAAAGACTGAATTGGCTATTGTCGGTTTTGAAGAGAGACAATAGCCATGAGCCAGGAATGCAGGTGGCCTCTAGAAGTTGGAAAAGGCAAGGAAATGGATTCTCCCCGAGAGCCTCCAGGATGTAGCTCTATGGCTGCTGTGTTTGGGCTCCGTGACGGCCATTTTAGCCTTCTAACCTCCAAATTTCAAGATAATACATTTGTGTCATTTTAAGCTTTAATGTTTGTAAGAAGTTGTTATGATGGCAGCAAAAGGAAACTAATACAGGGAGGAAGTTGAGGAAGACTGTTCTCTTGAGTTCAAAAAAACTACAAATCCCACAGTACCCATTCATATTTTTGATAGCTTGCATAGAGCATTTAATCCCATCTAGAATAATCACACTAGAATGCAAACAATTTTACTAGGAAGTCAGCTTCGTGAGGTCCCAGTCTTTATTTTGTTCTGTATGTTGGGCATCTAGAAACACGTCTAACATAATGTAATTTCTCAATAATTGTTTTTGAGTGCACAAGTCAGAAAACAACACTATGGACTGGTTAGGCAGATGTAATACAATCTGTAGGCACCGTGGCCTGTTTAAGAAATGACTCACATGTTTATTTATCTCTATTTTTCCTGTCCAATTCTAAACCGTTGCTCTTTGGCGCCACTTCACTGAACTAGCCACAATCACTGTTCTAGCCAGTTTTTTCACCTCTGTGACCAAAATACCTGACAAGATCATTTTTAGAGGAAAAGTTTATTTGGGGGGCTCAAGGTTTCAGAAGTTTTAAGTCCAGAGATGGCCTACTCCATGGATTGAGGTAGAAGGGTGTGCAGGAGGAAAGCAGCTCAGGACATGACAATCGGAGGGCAGAGAGAGCCCTGCCATTCACCGGGGACAAAACATGTACCACACAGGCATACTGCCAGGGACCTACCTCCTCCAGCGACTCCCCACCTGCCTACAGTTATCACCCAGGTAATCCATTCAAGGAATTAATACACTGATTTGGTTAAGGCTTTCATAAACCAATTGTTTTACCTCTAAACTTTCTTGCATTGTCTCACACATGAGCTTTTGTGGAATACCTCACCTCTAAACCGTAACAGCCACCTCTACTGCTTTCCAGTACTCCCCCATGTTGTAGTATGATCTTTCAAAAACACATGCCCAAGCACGTGCTGTATCCCCACAGGAGCTGGAAGGGAGAACAAACTGTTTTCAGGGCATGATGGATGCCTCTGCCTTGCCCAGCCTCATACTGCATCACCACTCTTCCCAACGTACCCAGGCCTCCACCTCAAGGTCTGCACTCCCCCGTTTCTCCCAGATGACTCCTACTCATTCTTAATTTCTCTCCCAAGAGCCATTTCCTCAGGAAAGCCGTCTGCGATCTGTACTTCACAGTCACTGTTACCACCCCAGCTTCATGCTCTTGCAGCATCTTATACTGTGGCCTTCAAAGCTCATATCACCGATTTCCCAATATCTAGCACAACACCCACAAGTAAGAAAGCTTGTGGCATAATGAACTTACTGAAGTTTAAATGATTTCCCTAAAGTCACACAGTTTGGAAGTGCTGGAACTAGGAATGGAACACAGGTGCTCTGACTTCCGTGTGTTCCTTCGATTTCACACAATTCCTCCAAGTAATTCCTGTTAGGTGTCTGAAAAATGGAAAGAGGAAACTACAAAGATGAGAGCACTGAGTGCAGTAGAGATGAACTGCAGAACAGGAATAGACTCAGCAAGCCAGCCTGGCACATGGACATTGGAGATAGGCCCTTGGCCTTGAGCACAGCGCTGCTTGGTCTAGAAGGAGGAGAGGAAGGGCCCAACAGCAGTGATCCCCACAGAGGCTGACAAACCCCTGACAGATGACGCAGGAAATGGCTGGCACTTACTCACTGGACTTTGAAATCATATTTAAATGGAGAGATGAGAAAATGATCAAAAATGAAGTAGCAAATCGTGAGTCCCATGAATAAAATCATGTCCTACAAATTTATACGTTGAAGCCATAAACCGCCGAGGTGACTGTTTCTAGAAAGAGCCTTTAGGAAGTAATGAAGATTAAATGAGGTCCAATATGACTGTTGTTGGAAGTGGGACTTTTAGGAGGTAATTAAGGTTAAATGAGAGGTCTTAAACTATTAGGATTTGTCATCTGATAAGAGGAAGAGAGTGGTCTCTATCCACAGACATGCTTTGAGCAAAGGCCATACATATGAGGACTCTGAGAGATGGAAGTTGTCCACAAGACAGGAACAATGCCCTCACCAGAACCCAACTGCTGGAATCCCAATCTACACACCCAGCTTCCAGAACTATGAGAAAATAAATTTCTGCTGTTTAAGCTGTGCAGACCAGCAGACTTGGACAGTGCCTAGATGTTTGTAACATTAATTTATTTTGTGCAATGATTCTGAATAAGAATATTTCAGCAAAAATAATTTCTGTTAAAGGACATAGAGTGGTTATCCACTCTTTTGCCAACCCAACCTCAATGTTCTTTCAGTAACAGCACCTTTGGAAAATCTTGCCCCTCACCTGATATGCAACCCTATAACAGTAGCAGTCTTAGAGAAAATGTCCATTAAAATGTACTTTCCTCTTATCAAGAAATGGTCACATGACCCAAATCAGTCCAGATCATAGCAGGAATTTGAAAGTTGAGCACAATGGCAGATGAATCAAAAAAATAGTGAAGCTAATCTATTTTGATTATTGTACCTAGGGAAAAAAGTACTGCCCATTAAGTCCCATTATGTAGATTCCTAGAGCTACTATAATTCCTGCCTTTCAAAGTCTAGTTGCTCAGTTGCTTCTTCACTTTGATAAAACTTTCCATATCCTTTCTGGAAATTCTTTTTTTAGTTCCACTCATGTTAGAGTCTGTAAATAAGTCTGGATGGCGCCTGGCATTTTGCCAGAGGGGAGTGGTTAATGTTAAGGTCTGTAAACAAGACTGGATGGCGCCTGGCATTTTGCCAGAGGGAGTGGTTTGTGAAGTAGCCAGTGAGCCATTAAGTGTGGAGATTCCTTATTGGTTGACTGATGGATCTATTTTATGTTAATTAAGATAAGCTGTGTGGAATGTATATATACCACTCCTATCCTACAATAAATGGCTCCTACTCCTGCTGTATCAATCTACACAAGTTGCTCGTCACCCCCCCCCCCCCAGCCGGACTGCAGCAGACTCAAATCATACTTGAACTTGGTGGCTTGCAACCAAAGAACTCTCTCTGTGATACATGGGTATATCAAATCTATGCTGCTGATTTTTTGTACCAGTGAATTATTTTTATATAATTATGTAATTAAAATGCATATACATTATTGAAGGTATCTATGATTTGGCAAGAGTTTTACTTTCTAAAACTTTAGTGATTAGTATATGCATTAGAAAAAAATGTCTTTATTTCTGGAAATATTCTTTCTACTAAATTTTAATCATCAGAACCCTAGTATTTAAAGCCACTTAGACTTGTACATTGCTGGTGGGACTGCAAATTGGTGCAGCCAATTTGGAAAGCAGTATGGAGATTTCTTGGAAAGCTGGGAATGGAACCACCATTTGACCCAGCTATTCCCCTTCTCGGTCTATTCCCTAAAGACCTAAAAAGAGCATGCTACAAGGACACTGCTACATCGATGTTCATAGCAGCACAATTCACAATAGCAAGACTGTGGAACCAACCTAGATGCCCTTCAATAGACGAATGGATAAAAAAAATGTGGCATTTATACACAATGGAGTATTACTCTGCATTAAAAAATGACAAAATCATAGAATTTGCAGGGAAGTGGATGGCATTAGAGCAGATTATGCTAAGTGAAGCTAGCCAATCCCTAAAAAACAAATGCCAAATGTCTTCTTTGATATAAGGAGAGTAACTAAGAACAGAGTAGGGACGAAGAGCATGAGAAGAAGATTAACATTAAACAGGGATGAGAGGTGGGAGGGAAAGGGAGAGAGAAGGGAAATTGCATGGAAATGGAAGGAGACCCTCAGGGTTATACAAAATTACATACAAGAGGAAGTGAGGGGAAAGGGAAAAATAATACAAAGGGCAGAAATGAATGACAGTAGAGGGGGTAGAGAGAGAAGAGGGGAGGGGAGGGGAGGGAGGATAGTAGAGGATAGGAAAGGCAGCAGAATACAACAGACACTAGTATGGCAATATGTAAATCAATGGATGTGTAACTGATGTGATTCTGCAATCTGTATACGGGGTAAAAATGGGAGTTCATAACCCACTTGAATCAAAGTGTGAAATATGATATATCAAGAACTATGTAATGTTTTGAACAACCAACAATTTAAAAAAGCCACTTAGGTAATAGTGAAGTTGCTAAAATTTCTTGTCTGAAACTTTGAATAACAATCAGGAGAATAAAGAAGGCAATGTATATTTCAAGATTAAAATTATGGATGCTACAGACCTGAAAAATAGAATTCACCCAATAAGTCAGTTTTGACTAAATTCTAATTTTTCTCTTGCACAAAGTTGGGATTGGGGCTGCTACTTAACTCTTCTCCTGAAATTCCACATCAGAGCTCTGGAGCCAGACAAAGAATCAGTGGACCCAGGCAAATTACTATGCCTTTTGGCATAACATTTTCAAATTAAGGAAACTCCACTCTCTTTTCCAGGCTCGGTACATTTATACTTTTCTATTTTGACAGGGAAGAATGGAGGATGGGGAGATGCTTGATGCATAATGATGAATATTTAAGAACATTCATTGCTCACTGAAATAGCTCTGACATTTTAAATTGTGTCCTTTTTAAAGAACACTTTAATTTTCAATGTTTTTCATTGTGAAGCATATCATTTTTACAAAAGGACTGTATAAATGTCTCAGTAGAGTTTAAAGAATAATAAGCTCTCTATCGAGCTCTTTATATTGAGAAGTAGAATATCAGCAGTTCCTTAAAACCTTTTATGAACCCGTCTCCAATTGCTTCTTGATTGCTTTCCCACAGAAATAGCCACCATCCTATGTTTTGTATTGATCATTCTCTGGCTTTTCTTTACAGTTTTACTTCATACATATGGCTCTCTAAAAAAATATATTGAGTCTATTCCCTCATGACTTGAATCTTTTGTTCAACATTGTTTTTCAGATTCCCTAAGGTTGTTACATGTACCTGTATGTAGTTCACTGATTTTGGCATTACCATATAGTATTCCACTTTATAGATATAACGTAATGGTCAGTTTGTGTTACTTCAGTGAAATACCTGAGGCAACTGACTTCATAAAAAGAAAAGATATACTGTATGTATCATTGATTTGGGCATTACCATATAGTATTCCTCTTTACAGATATAACATATTGGTCAGTTTGTGTTACTTCAGTGAAATACCTGAGGCAACTGACTTCATAAAAAGAAAAGATATACTGTATGTATCATTGATTTGGGCATTACCATATAGTATTCCTCTTTACAGATATAACATATTGGTCAGTTTGTGTTACTTCAGTGAAATACCTGAGGCAACTGACTTCATAAAAATAAAAGATATACTTATCTCAGAGTTTTGGAGATTCAAGGTCATAGAGCTCAGGCCTCATGGGGGCTGTATCACTTCATGGAGTGAAGCCATGGCAGGAGTACTATTGGAAGGATCATCACATCTCCAACAGGAGCAGAAGGGAACGTGAACCAGACCAGGCTTGTTCCTTTTAAGGTAATCCTCTCTGAAGAACTTAAGGATTCACACCATAATAACCTCCCCCTAAGGACTTAAGGACCTCTCAGGAGGCCCCACCTTTCAAAGTCTCCACCACCTCCCAACAGCTCCCCCTTGGAAGCCAAGCCTTTATGACAGGTCCTTATGGGACACAAGTATATTTAATCCATAGCATAGACCATAATTATTTTATCTACTTATAGATTATTTTTGAATTTTTGATCTTTTGATTTAAACTGCTGTGAACATGTGCAAAGGTGTCTTTAAGGTACTTGATAGGAGTGGAGTTTCTGGATCACAGGTTGGGCACAAGTTCAGTTTTTCCAGGAAGCCCACATATTTTTGGATATGGTTGTTCCAGTTTATAATCCCACAAGCTTATTTCTATTCCCACAGTTTATATTACCACAAAATAGTTTTTCCATTGCTCCACATCCCTGGACTGAGGAAAGACAACTTGGCTGATTAGCCCTCAAGTCTTTCTTTCTCCCCAAAAGAATGGCAAGTGAAGGAGAATCCATACAGCATGATAACTCTTCTGCCTACGAATTATCCTTACAACTCTGGTGCATGTGACTGTGTCCCTTTCATGATAGGGAGTGAGAGACTTTTTAATTTTTGTCAATTTTTCAGATGTGTAATTTTGGTAACTAGCCTCACAGAAGGTTCTCACCTCTTGGTAATCACATCCTTATGAAATACACTCTCACGATGAACACAGCTGATTGGTGTAAGCAAAAAGATATTTAAAAAATGATGGACTGTGATCTCTGAGGCAAGATCACGAAGGACATCAGAGATCTTGACCATCTTTGGAATCAGTCATCCTGAAAGAAGCCAGCTGCCATGTTATAAAGATGTACTGGCACTCTTCACCTGGGAACCTCTGACATCAACTTTATATTCTAGATACTAATTTTTTGTCAATAATACAAGTTGCAAAAACCTATAGACTTTCAGTTTATCTTTTTCATTATCACTATTGTGTCTTCCAATGGCCTGAGTTCCTAATTTTAATATAATTGACTATATAATGCATTAATCTTTTCCCATGTTAGTTTGCACTTCTGTGTCTTCTTTAAGAACCCTCCCTTACTCAAGTTCTTGAAGATATTCCCCTATCTGCTATTCTAAAATTTTCTGGATTTGCCTTTCACATTAATTCTTTTACAATGTAGATTGATTTTTGGTTACAATATAAGATAAAGTGTATTTTTTTTGGTTTTGGTTTTTTTTGTTTTGTTTTTTTCCAGAACTGTTGCTACAATCTAGGGCCTCACACATTCTTGGTAAGTGCTCTACCACTGAGCTACATCCCCAGCCCGGACATCATTATTCTTAATTACAAAGTCTAATAAGTTTTCATACCCTGTAGTACAAGTTTTCCACCATTCTTCCTCCTTGGTCTTTCAATCCTTCATGTAAATTTTCAAATCAGCTTGTCAGACTCCACAAAAGCCACAGTGAAGGTTTTTGTTGTATTGGAATTTCATTAAATTTATAGATGAATGTGGAAGAATTTAAATCTTTACAAATCTTTTTTGTTTTCTATACACAAACATTATCTGTCTTTCCAGTCAGGTATTCTTCAATATTTTTTTAAAAGTTTTAATCATTTTCTCCATACGTTGATTATACATTTTTATATTTATTTTCAATTATTTTCTATTTTAGGCCACTGTAAATGGTATTTTTACATAAAGTTTTTACATAATCATTGCTAACTTATAGAAATATGACTGACACATACACATATATATTTATTTTGCTTCTAGTGATGCTGACAAACTTTTTTTAATTGTAATTATTTTTAGATTATTTTCATCATAGACAATCAACAACCGGCAAATCACAGTTGTTTTGCTTCTTCCTTTTAATATTTAAACATTTAATTTTTCATGTCTATTACACAGTGCCGAATAGAAGTAGTAATAATGCTCTGATGTCTTTTTCTCTTAGGAGGAATACTTTCAACATTTTAATATTTGACATCTGCTATAGGCTGTGTGTACAAACTTCCAAGGCTTGGTCACCAATTAGTGGTGCTATTTTGGAAGTTATAGAGCATTCAAGAGGTGGGGCTAGAGGAAGGAAGTTAGGCCATTAGGGGTGTACTCCTGAAGCTGGTATTGGGACTGGGGCTGCTACTCTCTCTCTCTTTGCTTTCAGAGGACCATGAGGCAAGGGGCTTTGTTCTATCATGCACTCCCTGCCATGAAGCTCTGCCTCACCACAGGCCCAAAAGCAACAGAGTCAAGTGACTATGAACTTGAAACTGTGAAACATAAGTCAAAATTAATCTTTCCTCCTTATAAGTTGATTATTTCAAGTATTTTGTCACAATGATGGAAAACTGACAAGCACAATAAGTTTTACTAACTACTTCATATGACTCCCCAGAGATTTGATGAGCAGTATTTTTATGATTCAGAATGTAATATTTTCTAATTACTGTAATCTTTTTCTTTGATCCTTAGGTACATGTGGTTTCAGAATATTTAAATATATAGAATTATTCTATTTGTATTTGTTTAATGACTCGTAATTTGGTTGTGTTGTGGTTAGTGAAGTGATCTAAATGATACCAGTCCTTTGACTTGAAGTAGCTCACTACAAAGTAAATACAAAAGCTCTGGTTATGACAATGTCAGTTTCGAAACATCATATATACTTCAAAAGAATGGGTAGACTCTAATTTGGAGGATTGAGTTTACCAATTTTGTTCTTTAAATCTTCTCTGTCCTTATAGATATTTTGTCTGCTTTATCTGTCATTCACTATGATAGATATTTAATATCTCCCATTATGCTTGTGGATTTATCAATGTACATTTGAAGTAATGCCCAGTTTTACTCTCTATATTTTGCGATGTCATTAAGTATATGCAAGTTTTGATTTGTTATATCATTGTCTTAGTCTGTTCAGTCTGCTATAACAAAATACCATGCAATGAAGTAGTAAATAACAGAAAAACTTTACTTGTACTTCTGGAGGCTGGAAATCCAAATCAAAGCATCGGCAGAAAACTCTTTGGGAGATTACCTCTTCTAATCTTCTTTCAAAAAATGTCACAGAATATAATTGTTTCTTAAGCTTGAAGGCTTTTAAACACTACTCTTTGAGCTGCTTATTTAGCTCATCTCCTTTTGCTGTCAAGGTATCATGACTGATTGTCAGAGTTCTTTGCTTCTAAAGAAAAAGAAGGAAGAGAAAAAGTTTTAAGCATTTTGGTTATGCTTTGAATAAATCGTTACAATTTTAGAATTCTAGATAGAGAAACAACAACAAATATCACCAGGGGATTTGTGTCTAAAGAAGGCCCACTTTCTGGTTCACAGATGGCACCTTCTCCATGTGTCATCACACAGTAGGAGGGGCAAGGGAGCCTCTTGGGCTTATTTCATAAATGCCCTCACCCCATTCAGGATAACTCTGTCTTCAGAATCTAATCCCCTCTCAAAAGTCCCACCTCCCAAAACCATCACTTAATTTTGAGTCCAATCATCCAAATTTAACTTTTTCATCATGAAGTAGTTTCATATTTAACCCATAAACTATATATTGCTTAATATTAATTTAACCAGTTTTCCTTTGAG
This sequence comes from Marmota monax, assembly GCF_021218885.2. NCBI lineage: Eukaryota > Metazoa > Chordata > Mammalia > Rodentia > Sciuridae > Marmota > Marmota monax. Next base: position 861,097 of record NW_026694256.1, on the reverse strand, counting down.
GGGAGCATAAACTAATTTTTATTCACATCTTTTTCTCCCAGATTTATTAAACTGTAATTGACAAATTAAAATTACTTGCATGTGTATATATAAATATTTATGATGCACAATGTGATGTTTTGATATATGTATACATTTCCAAATGATTACATCAAGATAATTCACACATCACTTCTCTCACTTAAATATTTTTGGGATGAAAGTATTGAAGATCTATTTTCTTAGCAAATTTCAAACATATATTATTATTAACTACACTTACCATGCTGTATTATAGATCCCCAGAATTTATTCATCTTGATGAAAACTTTATACCTTTTGACCAATATATCCTCTAGGTTTTCTTTAGATGTAGTTTGTGTTATTTTTCTTTTTTTTTTTAAAGAGAGAGAGAGAGAGAATTTTCATATTTATTTTTTAGTTTTTGGCAGACACAACATCTTTGTTTGTATGTGGTGCTGAGGATCGAACCCCGGGCCGCACGCATGCCAGGAGAGTGCGCTACCACTTGAGCCACATCCCCAGCCCTGTGTTATTTTTCTAATCCTTTGATTTTCAATCTTTGTGTTTTTATGTTTAGCTATGTCTCTCATAGAAAGCATGTGGCAGTATTTTATTTCATTTGAAAAAATTTCTCTTTAACTCAAGTTATTGTGGTTACTGTTGTATGTGGATTTATCTCTAGAACTGTAGCATATACTTTCTATCTATCTTCCTTTCTATTTCTTTTTTATCTTTTTTCCTCAGCTCTCTTGCCTTCATTTATATTGACTAAGGCTTTTCTGTTTTGTTTTTCCCATTATGTTTTCATTATTTATTTATTTGCAAGTTATACTATATCTAGCCTTTTAATGGCAACTAAAGCTAGTTTCACATACATACTTTAAAACTACATTTAATCAATATTTTATTTCCATCCTAAATAATATAAAAAACCTTAGGGGCTAGGGATGTGGCTCAAGCGGTAGCAAGCTCGCCTGGCATGCGTGCGGCACTGGATTCGATCCTCAGCACCACATACAAATAAAGATGTTGTGTCCACCGAAAACTAAAAATAAATACTAAAAAATTATCTCTCTCTCTCTCTCTTTAAAAAAAATCTTAGAAAATGTTTAACTCTTTACACCTCCCCCCTGTACAAGCCATTGTTGTCTAATATTTCAGTTTTACCTTGCTTTTCTCCCACAAGTAAAATATTATTATTTTATACAATATACATTTACATTTATCCACAGATTTAGCAATAGTCTTGCTAAATCTTGCCATTCCTTCTTGCATCTCAGACCTTCTGATTGGGACAATTTTACCTTCTCCTATGTTATATAGAAACTTCAGAGTTTTCTTTCACAGTAATCATGTAATGGAGACTTTCTCCATTTTTATTTGCTTAAAGCCTGTTGTTTTTGCCAGTCATCCAGAGCATCACCAACCTGGGGCCACTTTAAATTATATTCAGCACCTGAAGGTTTTCTGACCACATGGGCAGCACAGATTCAGAATGCTTGCCCATATGAACCCAGCATTGCACCATGAAGTCTCTACAAAATTGAACTTTGTCCTTTCACTTGGTGTCAAGGTCAAGACAGACAAGATTTCTCATTGCCTACTCTGTGCTGGGCTTTTTCTTATCACTCTGAGACCAAGGAGTAGCCTTTTGGGGTCTCATTGGATGTGGATGCCTCTGTTGGATTTGTATTTAGGGCAGGCCCTGGGCTTTGCTTCCTGGCACCATATTCCATGCATGAAGCTAAAGGGGTCCTGGGTCTCTGAGGTTTAACAGGAACCTTTAGAGCAGACAAGTTTGAACCTGCTTACTTCCAGAATTCTTCTTTCATCTCAGTGTGGAAAGTCTGCAACCTTACTTTCCTGTTAGAGGACCAGTACATTAAAAAAATAAAAGTTTAAAAACAACTTGCCCAATATTTCAGCGTTTCAAATAGGAAAACCATTCCGGATGACTAATCTACCATACTTCCAAAAGTGGAAATATAAATTGTCTGATATTTTTAATCAGTTAAGATCATTCATAATAAACTAGTAAACCAATCTAGAAAAAATAAAACTCATTTGGAAAAGCCTGTGTAGGGACTGAGCTGCGGAATGCAGTTGGCAACAACCAATTAGTAGAGCTTATTTACGTGCCAATTTTTCTTTGCCAATTTTTATCTTCTGAATATGTGCTTCCTCCTGAGAATTTAATAATTCTCAAACCTCTGATGAAATTATCATTAATTGGTTAGACATAATATCCGCAAATGGGTGTAAACAAGTAAAATCAAACAAGAATTACTATGACTCAGTTCTTCAACTCATTGAGAAGTCCCAGACCAGTAATGTTTATGACCAAATCCTGTCTTTATGGCCTCATTGGCTCTTTGTCCTCTGATATTTTCAAGTCTAAGTGTTGATTAAAATGAAAGCAGCATTCTGTGAACATCTGGGTCCCAGTTCAACCCATTCTCTAAGCTCGTCAGCACCAAGGGAAATGTGACCAGTAATTGAATCTAATGTTCCTGAAAGAACAACTTAAAGCCAGAGTAATAAATAGATGTCATCCCAAGTGCCACCATCCAACGCAGTAGCAACTACTTGGATCATTATGTTGTAGAGGATTAGAGGACTCTCCCCACTCAAAAGAGAAATGAGTTGTGACCCATTAGAGATGTCTCTCACAGGTTAGTGAGACAAGGCAGAAGTGTGGAGTGGCTAGCGGTATAAGATAATGAGATTGAGTAAATAAGAGAAATTTGCAAATAAATGAAAAGCGGTATTTACAATATTAATTAACTTTTTCTTCAAAAATATAGACCTGATGTGCAGGAATTACTGAGACCCGGATCCGCGCAGCTGTTGTAGCACCAGAAGACAATTGTAGTGATCTCGTGGGGTTGGAGCTGCATCAGAACCTGAAACAATAGCTCTTGTCCTTTAGCCAAGCCAGCCCAGTAGGAGTGACAGAGTTTGCTGCCAACTAACATTGCAAATTGTACTGTTTTTGCAACCACAAGCTGATAGGACCAAAATTCTTAGCAGAAGGGATAAGGCAAAGGACAAGAACTGATTCTGCAGTTATTAGAGGCTGGCTAACAATGTAAAATTATTCTTTATTATGAGAGCAATAATATTTATTTTGATACTCAGTGTCATTAAATCCTATAGAGAATTTGGCATTTGTTATTTCAAAGGAGAAATAAATAAATAATGTTTTTATGGGGGGAACAAAATTTTTAATTTTTATTCTCAAAATGAGACATGAGCCAGACTTGGGAGGCCTGTGACTTGTGAGGCTGTGGGACGATATGGCAAGCTCAAGGCCAAGCTGGACATCTTAGTGAGACTCCATCTTGATATTTTAAAAAAAATAAATAAACTAAAAGGGCCAGGGATGTAGTTCAATGATAGATCCTCACTGGGTTCAATCCCCAGTACCACAAGGAGAAAAAAGAAAAAAAAAAAAAAAGCATGATTATGCTGCAAAAGACATAGAGTCAAGAGTTAGCTGGAAATGAAAGTTTATTCATTTGCATGCTTTACTTGGAAGATTTGACTATAGGTTATTTTTCTCCCTCATAAGTCCTCCTTGCCAAATGTTAGTTTGAAGATAAAGAGTCTTTATCTTCTACACCTAAAACTGTCGTTGCCCCTTGTCTCATCTTCCAATTCTCTACTGTTCTCTTATAATTTATTATTCTTATTATTATTATTTACAGCAAATGGGATTGAACCCAGGAGTGCTTACCCACTGTGTCACATCCCCAGACCCCACCCCCTTTTTATTTTGAGACAGGGTCTCACCAAGGGCCTCACTAAAATGCTATAGCTGGCTTGGAACTTGCCATCCTCCTGCCTCAGACCACCAAGTCACTAGGATTGCAGGCATGCACCACCATACCTGGCTCCCGTATTAAAATGTATCTGTAGCACAAAGCACAACAGAGGATAGTCTTTTATAATAAGGTAGATTATGTTATAAGATGCCTAATGGGCCTCCATACAAGTAAACAAACTTCTGAAGAAAGAATATGAAGACTTCTGATTGCAACCAGTCTACCCAGGTTCCTCAGGCAAAAGCTAAGAGAGAGGAATCTTGTTTCCACACTTATCAGGATCTGTTGGGCTTACTGAGCCTTGAAACATTTTTTTAAATTGTTGTTTTATTTAATGACTGTAAAACAATAATTTAGAAAAAAAGTTTCAAGTCTGACTAGCTCAGAATCTTTATATCTTTAGATGGGGCAAGTTCTGGAGGCAATCCCTTCCACCTTTGATTTAGGAAATACACTGACATCAAAAAATAAAATTCTGGGCATGAGATTGTGGCAAATACCCAATTCAAGTGGACCTTGGGAGAGCAGAGCATTGTTCTGAATTTTTATATGATATTAAAACTAGGGTTTCAGAGACCTGTTACAAAAACCTGCTCATATTGTTAGGATTCTGGTAATGTGATATTTGTTTAAACAAATAAATGTATAAATTTCCACAGTGAAGCAGTATTTAAAAGGGGAGGCAGTTTGGTGTTTCCTAAATTAGATTGCTAATTATTTTCTTTCATATAATTTAGATTATCAAACAGACTTTCCTGTAAATCAATAAGGTTGCCTTCCTTTTATTTAAAACTGCTTTTTACAGGGATAGAATTATTAAATTCTCCCCTATGACAATCCATGTAGCTTTTTTTCTTCCTATAATTCTAGTTCTTGACTTTGGGCCAGTTTGCCAGATGTATTTGATACTATGGAAACATCTGTGTCTGATGGCAATGGATTGAGGGCATTTATCTCTGTTCCCTGCACAAGATCCCCAGGAATCTATCAGTCTTTCATGAAATGCTTATTTCAGAAATAGTACACTGTTTTCTGATGTAGGGAGTCCCTAAAATTTTATTTCTAGAATGGGAAGTCCTCCTTTAATGATAGTCTTCTGATTTTCTTCTGGCTCTAAATAAAGCACATGAATTCTATTTAACAGTTGAAGTGGTTTAATTGAAAAAAAATGATGATTCATATTCCAAATATTGACAATCTCTAAGTATTCCATCTCTTTTCTTTAATGTTTAAATCCTTGTAAGCCTCTGTTTTTACATACTGCTGTATATGCTTAAAAACATTCAGTGTATTTCTGCCTTTGTTGGGATATAAGTTTATATAGTTCAGTGGATCTTGCCAAAGGCAAGAGTTATCATCAATGCTTACAATGGAAATTCCTCAGCCTCAACCCCAAAGATTCTGATGTTGTGAATCTGGATCAAGATCAGGGGCTGGACATCTATATACTGACTTTTTTTTTCTTAGCACTGGAGATCAAATTCAGGACCTCGAATGTGATAGGCAAGCGTTCTACCACCTAGTACATCCCCAGCCTTACATAACATATTTTTAAAACTCTCCCTCAGTTCAGTTTTTCTACAAACATAAAATTGCCCTTAAAAATCTATTTTTAATGAAAATAAGTTAAAAATAAAAAAATAAATACTCCTTCAGTGCTTTTGGCAATCAGCCTGGTTTGAGAATCCCCAGGAATTTGTCTATTGCTGACAACATTAAGGTTGAATCTTGTTGGCTACAATGCCTAATCCTTATGGTGCCCTCTAGTGGACTAAAATAAAATGCACTTTCTGAAAGTTATACAATTATGGGTATGAATAACCATAATTGTGAAAAACAATTATGAGATGCATTCTGAAAACAGAAAAGTGCATCCTAGTAAAATCGCATAGTATTTTTTTTGTACTGGGTATGGGCCCTCTAATACTGGGAAAGCAGCACCATATCTGCTTCACAATTGGTTTTGCTGATGGGAAGGAGCCTGGGTTGGCAATGTGAGCCACAGGCAGATTTTCCTCTGAAGATTGCATTCAGGTATCTCTTCCCAGGCCCAGAGCTCCACTAGGATTTTGTCTGTGATTTCTGAGGACAGAGCAAAATCAAGTTTTAGAACACAATACATTTTATGTTATATTCATGTCATTCATTCTACTCAATGCATCTTCCACTAAAAGAGGGGGAAATTAAAGGGAAATTGAATCTCATTGAATACACCCTTGTATTCAAGTTAGATAAGCTTGCCATGTGAACTCATTGGGTGAATTCCAGAGACATCAAGTTATGAAGCCAAATTTACAGGCATGACTGTCTCCATTAACCTTGCATTACTCCTGGGCCTGGAGGAGTGCAAAAGTTCTTCTGTAGGGGTGGATTTTATCCAAATGTGTGCTGCATTCAGGGGTCAGTGCAGACTCTTCTATTCCTGCAATAACTTGAGCCAGAGTAGGGAGAAACCAGTATGAACACAGTGCTTCTGATTAGCTTCCAGAGGTTCAGGGAGGTCAGCTGCAGAATCAGTCCTTGATGTTTCCAATACAGCTCCCTCATTGAGCAGATAAGAAAACAAGACCCTAAAATCCAGATCTTTTCTTGTGTACATATTCCCAGTGGGAATGTTCTATCCCAGTGGAATAAGTAAATTCTAGCAAGTTATAGAAGATTTTCTATCTTGTTGTACAACCTCAAAGAGCTTGTGAAAGGAGAAGGCATACCTTGAATAGCTGTGGGCATTGCATAAAGGGAAAACTATAAATTAAAGGACATGCAGCTACATTCAGTCCTGTACCTCCTGTAACTGTATACTACTGTGCAGATGATTTGACTCTCCATGTCTCCTTCAAATCTGCCTTCTTTTCTCCATTCCCATTGACATCTTGGGCCTGGCCTTTAGGAATGGTCTCACTGACTCTAATGCAGCCACCTTCTGTACTATTTTTTTCAAACTACAGCCAGGATGATTTTTTTTTCAGTCCTGAGGATTAAGCCCAGGACCCCATGCATGCTAACAAGTGCTCTACCACTGAGCTACATCCTCAGCCCCCATAGGGTGCTATTTTTAACGTGCCAATCTCTTTAAGTCACTCAAATTTAAAACTTTTCAATATTTTCCCATTGTGCTTAGAATAAAAAAAATCTAAACTCATTAGCATAATTTGTAAGGCTGGCTATGAAACATGTACCAACTTGGGTCAAAATGGCTAATTATAGCTCCTCAAATGTGCCTCAGTCATTTAAGTTTCCACCTCTTCATAAATGTATTTCCTCTGCCTGAAACAGTGTCTTCCTTCTCACACCCACTTCATCCCTTTCCCAGCCTCTTTACCTACTCAAGCATCACTTCCTCAAGGAGGTCCTTGTACTCAGCTCCCGCCACACTTTATGGTCCCCACTCAGTAATCTTCATCCTCTTACACTCACTTGCCTCTGTTTCCGAAGCTGGAAGGGAAGCAAACAGCCTATTTTCTTTATCCACTCCAGCAATCCTAGTGCCTGGCACAGAGTTTGGCCCAAAGTAGGTGGTCAATGAATGTGTGTTGAATGAGTGAAAGGAGCAGTGATGCCCTGAGGAGCAATTCTACACTGAACATTATCCTTTCTTTCCCACCTCCCAACTCTGTTATAACATCTTGAGAAGGAAGGAGCAAAGCTTGGTTTACAAAAACTGCAAGATGACTTATAGTAACTGTTTTCCTCTAGTTCTTCCTCCTGGCTCAGAATTCCTGATCTATTGGACCCCTGCAGCTCCAGACTCAGAGAAGTAAACTAATCTGGCCAAGATCACATGGTTACTTAGTGACAGAAGCAGATTTTCTATACCTTGGGCTAAGTCCCTTTCTATGAGGTTAAATACCAATGACAAATACACAGAATATGCCCTCTCATAGCTTGCATGTGTTTTGATATCTTTTTCTAAAGAGCAGACAACTTGTATCCCCTGCCAGATCCTAGGCCCACGGATCCCTCTCAATGCCCATCTCCACCAGTGTACATACACCTTTTCCCAGTTTTTCAAACACTGAACAAGGTGCTGCTGTAAAGGGATTTTGCAGGAGTAATTTAGGTTTCAATATTAAAGTCTCCCTTAAGAGAGGGAGATTATGCTCATTGGGCCTTACAAAGTCAGATGAGCTCTTAAAGGGACTGAGATTTCCCTGGAAAGATAGATTCAAAGCATGAGACAAACTGGATGCAAGGGACACTCTCCATTGCTGACTTGTCACACAGCAGGAAACAGTGGGCAGCCTCTAGGCACTGAGAACAACCCTACCAGTAAGAAAGTGGCAATGGCAGTCCTACAACCAAAAGGAATGAGATCCTGCCCCCTACCTGAATAAGCCTGGATGGCTCCAAGCTTCAGACAAGAATCACAGCCCAAACAGCATGATTTCTGTCTTGTGAGACCAAGAAGAGAGAGCCTCACCACATCATGCCCAGATTTCTGACCTACAGAACTGTGAGTTAATAAAGGGCTGTTACGGGCCTGGGGATGTGGCTCAAGTAGTAGCGCGCTCGCCTGGCATACGTGAAGCACTGTGTTCGATCCTCAGCACCACATAAAAATAAAATAAAGATATTGTGTCCACCTAAAGCTAAAAAAATAAATATCTAAAAAAATTAAAAATAAAATAAATGGCTCTTACTTTAGCCATTAAATTTGTGATAATTTATTATGGAGCAATAGAAAATAAATATACACTCTACACTGAAAGTACAACAGATCGTATTTAGGAAAATTCTGTAAGTCTGTGGCTGGAGTGCTACTAAGAAAAGTCTCCCAATTGCTGTTTTGCTAATTGATCCTAAAAAATTTCCTTGGTGTACACAATGACTCTGACAAATTCTTCTCACAGAGATCTGACCCACTGACCCACAGTGGAATTAGATCCACTTTTTTGTGAATGCAAAAGCAATCTGACTGATGTGGGCACAAATTCATGGATATATGGTTTATATGCTAGAAAATGCATGATCTCCAACCCTGTTCAGCAAATTGGTGTGCCCATCTAGGTTTGTAACCAGCTCTTCAATGAGGGTAAGAAAACAATCTTTAAAAAGTTTATAATATTTTATGTTCCTGGGCTTGCAGCAAGTGTTAACCATTGCCTGCATTGATTGACAGATTAATAAATCCAGCTCAAATCACAGACCAGACTTGTATGCACACTTTTCTGAAAGCTTAAGAAAACTATTCATAGATGCAACTGACTGTATAAGAGTTAAAATGCCTGACAATTAATCCACAACATTGTTGATAAAGATTAACTTATACTGAGCACCATGGCATACTCCTATAATCCCAGCAGCTCAGGAGACTGAGACAGGGGGATCGCGAGTTCAAAGCCAGCCTCAGCAATTTAGTGAGGCCCTAAGCAACTCAGTGAAACCCTGTCTCTAAAAAATATATATACAAGAAAGGACTGGGGATGTGACTCAGTAGTTAAGTGCCCCCGAGTTCAATCCTCAGTACTCCTGCAAAATAGAAAAACTTAAAAATAATACATTTCAAAGCACTTTCAAACATTCATAAGATTAGCTTAATCACACTAAATATTTTATGTTTGTAACTAAATGGGAGTCCTATCAAAGGGGCTGTGTATCCCTGGGATTTTTTATGTAAAATTAAGTATGCACATATGCATTTTTCTCAAGGCAAAGTTTTTATCACTTTGGGAAGATACATAGTCCAAAGCAAGCTAAAGCCAACTGTACATTGTAGTTTCTGAGGTTGTATCTGCTTGGAATATACAAATTAATAATTGTTACCAAAAATACTTTAAAGATATAAAATAAAATAAACCATAGAGGCATGGTTTATTTGATCTTCTAATCGGGCTATTAGTTTGTTCATGACTTAATATCTTTTCAAGTACTATTAGATTTGCCAGATGGGGAAAAAAAAAAAAAAAGACCTCTACTACCAGGGCATGACTTACTTTTTATATCCATTTCATTTAGATAAAGCCCTTGTAAGCAATGATTTCAGCATGACTCATTTTAATAGCATATAAAACCATCATCGTTTTAATAGTGTATGAGAAGGCTTTTACACCCCCAGGTAACATTTTATAAATAAATGTAGACTTCTTTAATTATAATTGCAATTACTGGCATAAAGTGCAAGCCAATGGGCTAGTTATGATGGTTATTGCCTTGATTTAAAAATTTAAGAGACGCCATCATAAGTTTCAAAATAACCTAATTCTAAAACTTACATTAAGTGTTTCCAGTCAATAAAATTTGTTGAACTTGTAAGATGAACTTTGATATTATGAAGCTCTTTGCATAGTTAAGATATATAAGGTCTTCTATGCAATTGCTAAGAACTGGAGTAAGAGCAACCCTGCTGGAGTTTGAGTTGTGATTCAAATTCAGAAAATTAAACCAAATGAAAAACAAGATAAAAATTCTTTGAATTAAACAATTCTTGGACTATCATCTTTAATGCCCTGAATGCTAATTAGCTAAAATTATGACTATCCAAGGACGTTTTAAATTTAAAATATAAAGTGATAATTTTTAATGTTAATGTTATTAACTAGTCATATGTGGCTGCATAAATACCATTTGACAGTAAGTGTGTATGTGGCATGTGCAAAGTGGTATTTGAGGTTGCTTTAGTGTCCCCCAAGGTCCACATGGTAAAGGCTTGTTCTCCAGCATGGCACTATTCGGAGGTGGTAGAACCTTGAGAGGTGGAGCTCATTAGGCCTTAGTTCATTGGGTCTTTGAAGTGGATTATGAAATTCAAATCTCTTTCTCTTTCTCTTTTCAAAAAAATTTTTGGCCACGAGGTGAGCAATTTGCTCCACCATACGTTCCTGCCCTGATGTACCACCACAGGCACAAAGTAACAGGGTGAATTACTCAGGGACTAAAACTGCTACAACCATAAGTCAAAATAACAACATTTTTTTCTTTTTATAAATTGACTTTCTCAGTATTTGTTATAGTAACTTATGTTACTAACACAGGGGTAGATTCTATAAACATTGATGTCTGAAGATTTATCTAAGCCTGTATATAAAACTGTAATGTAATCCCACAATCTGAATGTGAGTAATGTAGATGGGATTTAAAATAGAAAGCTGGGGTGCTGCTTAGTGTTGGCCTAGCATACATGAGGCCCCGGAATCCATTCCTAGAACTGCAAAAGGTAAAAATTTTCAAAAACAGATGTTTTGAGATATATTTCTCTAAGAAAAAGTATAAGACAGATTACATTTATTTCCTAATGTAGCTACCTCTCCAAAGATTCTATGACCCAAACATCGATACATGCTCTAAATAGTGTGTGAATAGCAATCAATGTGTCAACATAAACAGCAGAGGTTTTTAAAAGAGGCATGCTCTTACTCGGCCAGCAATACCTGAATTTCCCTAGAAGGCCTATCTATGCAAGACATGTTTTAGAGGCATTTTCCGTTTCCCTGGCCACCAAAGCTGAAAGTTCTGGGTATGAGAGGGCTGCCCCTTTGGTGCTTACATAAAGATTGCAATTTTGCCCAGAAAGAGAAGCAGTGCTCCCTAATTAACTCCTAGAGAAGAGCTGCACTAAAAAGTGACAGTCTACTTAGAAAGTATAATAAGTAGAGCTGATTTCCTGTTAAGTACTGCATCGCTTTGCTCAGCAAAGCAGAGTCTGGTAATTCATCCTCAAGTTCAGATCTTTATGCCTTTTTGAGAAATCACTTTGCCTTGTTCTCAGTCCACTTAGCTTTCTAATCTATTTAGCAAGAAGCCAGGTGCAAAGAAACAGCTGATGGGTTAATTTACACTTAAATACCAAATAATCACTCAACTGATAACAAATATCTTAGAGGTCTGCACTAGAATGTTGATGCTACTAAAATATTTATAAATAAGTATATATGCCACTCCAGATTTTCTGACATTGCTGAGTTTGAATTTCGGGATCATGCAATTTCAAGACTATTAAAAATTAATGAAATGACACTCAAACTGAAACATGCATACTGCTTATATATCTTTAACTTTTCCATTTCACCACCCAAATAGCAATAAGATGCCACTTCATACTCATAAGCATGGCTTTAAAAAAATAAATGCTGATGACAATTGTTGGTGAAGATATTAGAGAACTTTGAACCCTCATACATTATTGGTGAGATAGTAAAATACTGCTATCAGTTGGGAAGTTCTTCAAACTGCTAAATACGGTTACCATATGACACAGCAATTCTACTCACAGGCATATACTAAAGAGGATGGAAAACATGAGTCCACACACTTTAATGCTCAATGTTGATAGCAACATACTAGCCAAAAGGTGGAAACAATGAAATGTCATCAACCAGTGAAGGGATAATTAAATAGAATGGAATATTACTTGTCCATAAAAAGAAATGAAGGACTGAGACATGCTAAAACATGGATGAATCTTGAAAATATGCTAAGTAAAAAACATGAGATACAAAAGACTACACATTATATGATACCATTTTTATCAAATGTCCAAAGTAGGCAAACCTGTAGAGAGTAGGTTAATGGTTGCCAGGGGCTGAAGGAGCAAGGGGATCATGAATGACAGCTAATGGGTACAGAATATATTTTGTAGTGATAAAATGTTCTAAAACCAGTTACTGGTAATGCTTGCACAACTCCCTGATGTACTAAAAAAAAATACTGAATTGTACTATTGAAAAGGTTAGATTTTAGGGTTGTGAATTATATCCCAATAAAGATATTGTTTTAAAAACAGCAAAAATTTATAACATGTAAGAGAAATTTCTATGGCCTCTTTTTCCTTACCTTTTATAGCTGTGGTTAAGTTGAGTTTACATACTTAAAATTTCAAGATTGTGCTGGCTTATTATAAACTTACCAGAAATGCAATTTTAGGGATATGATGATATTCTCTTGAGATCATTTTCCCCAATGATAAAGTAACTATTATTGAGTGCTTAATATGAACAGAGCATTATTCTACCTTTTGTATGTATTATCTAATTTAATACTGACAACAATTTTATGAGGTAGATCATTTAATTCTCACACTTTGCACAGAGAAAACCCAAGGTTAAAATAATTTTACTAGCTAGTGAGCAGTGTAGCCAGTTGTGTTGTTTTACATTTGTTTCCAGTTTTTCAGAATATAAAATTATAAGAATTATCCTTGATTGCTGAAGACCATATTTCCTCTGCCTCTGTGAAGGTTCTGGCTTCATTAATAACCATAAGCCAGAACCATCCATGCTTAAAAATACCACATAAAATATTCAGGGAGCAAAGCCTCCATTTTAGGATCTGAGTCATCTTTGATGACACCTAATCTCATCCTGACACTCTGTGACCCAGAATGTTGACTGTCAGGCCTCCTAATGCCTGCTTCTCCTTTCACTGAGTCCCTGACAGTGCTTCTTCCAGGAGACTCCAATCCTGCCATTTTATCCCAACCCCTTGCTGCCTAAACCTGCACTATGAGACAGAATCCACAAGGCTGGCTGAACTTGCAGTTTCTAGAATCCTTAGCTAATTAAATTGATCATAAAAAAAAGAGGATTTGAGTCCTCATTTCTAACCATGTGAAGAAAATCAACCTCTCTGTGTTTGTGTAGTTATAGGTAAAAAGATAATAATCCTACTGTATACTTCACAGGATGGTTTTAAGGATCAGCTAAAATGAAATCAAGTGCTTCCTGGTTTGTGAACATGTGTAAGGATGAGGTGTTACCTTTGAGTCACAGTCAAGTTCCAAAGCACTTGCATTTGGCAGCAAAAACAGAATTTATACAGCCTTTCAAGGTGACCCTTGTGGAGGAAGCCACCTGGGTGAGGGTGTCTTTATAATCATTGTGCTCAAATACATTGTGCTACAGAATGGACTGTTTCCAACTTTCTGTGCAAAGAACTAGCAGGAAAGATTTTCAGAGGTACCTCTAATTAAACAATCCTTCAAAGATCTCATTATTTCTTCTTCCCATTCCCCTCTTTTTTCTTTCTCTGTTAGGGGTACCACCATGTTCACTGTTTACCAAAATCAGAAATCTGGTGATCCTATTCAGTTCCTAGTGGGCCAAGTTAGAAATTCCAAGAGTTAATTTCTCATTTTCCTTTGCCTTCATACACAAATTAATGCACAAACTTGGGCTCCCACATCTATATGCCCTCACATCCCCTGGCCTTGGTTAAGGTCTTCCTGGTTTACCTTGACAATTCCAATAATTTCCCACATGTTCAAACTTGATGGCTTTACTGGTCACACCCCCTCCAATTCGCCAGCAATATTGAAGACACAAATGACTTCCTTTTTTTTTTTTTTTTTAATACCAGGGATTGAACTCAAGGGTGCTTAATCACTGAACCACACATTACCAGCCCTTTTCTTAAGTTTTTTATTTTAAGATAGGTTCTCACTAAGTTGCTTAGGGCCTTGCTAAGTTGCTACGGATGGCTTTGAACTTGTGATCCTCCTGTCTCAGTCTCCCTAGTTGCTGGGACTACAGGCATGCACCACAGTGTCTGGCTCCAAATAACATTTCTAATATGCAAATGTAACCTCATTTTTGAGGCTTTTTTATTTTCCAAGGGATAACGTCTTAATGCTTAATGTTAAAATGGTTTACAGGCCCCTTCATATTTCTGCACAAACAACCACCACACCCAGGTTCCGCTTCTGGCCTTTGCTTCATCTCCAAATGCCTCTTACTCTTTACAAAAGGACTAAAGATTGTTCTCAGAATATACCTACACTTTCACATGTATGTGATTTTCCAAGTACTATCTTTAAACCTGAAAACTCTTTCTTGCCATCCTCAATCCCTTCTCTGCCTTTTGAGATCTTACCTTCTCTCTTCTGTCAATGTCACCTTCATGATGTCTTCCACAGACAGTTGGGCACTTGCTTCTCTGGGATTTCACAGCATTGTAAACAATGATCACCTTGTAATATTGTTACTGACTTACCTAATTTTCTAATCCCATACTGAGGTTTGTAATAGTCTGACTCTTTGTTTGATGTCTGACTACTGAAAACTTACAAGCCCCAAAGTAACCCTTTTCCTTTCTGTCCCAACATCTTTTTTAAAAAAAAGAAAAGTCAAGTCCATGATGTGATGGTTTGTCCCCTTTGTAGCTGATGGGAGATTCAAATCTCTCTATGTGACTCTCCAAACAGGTGAACACTCACTCACCCTGGCCCCCACCTAATCACCATAATACCCTAAGACAGTTCCCTTTCTCTGCTCTTGAGCCATTTTTGAGCCAGCTTTGGAAATCTGACCTGCCCCACCCTGAAAGCCTCATTACATAAGTAACAATACTTCTCATACTCTGGGTGTATGTATGGTATCATCACTCTTAACATCAGAATCAGATCTCTCCCACTTCCACAGAGTGATTAGAACTGAATTATTAGAAATATGAACTGTATCTTCTTTATTTTCCTTTCTTCAGTACCTGCAATAAAACACCTAATGCATAAATGGTTATTGAATGGACTATATCTGAATACAGAGTATAACAATTCAATTATAGTAGCTGTGGAGTTAATAGTCATTTTATGAACAGTTTAAATATGGCCAGTGGGAAAATGAACACCATCCAAAATATTTTGGAAAAATTAAAAATGTATAAATAATTTGAAACATTGAGTAAACATCTATCAAAAAGTGGGAAAAATGGCAAAGGATTTGAATAGATATTTCTCCAAAGAATATATACAAATAACAAAAAAGCACATGTAAAATGATCAAATCTTTTATCATTAGGATGCAAATCAAAATTATAATGAGATATCACTGCAGAGGCACTATGATTGTTATAACCATAAAGGCAAACAAAAACAAGTATTGGGAAGACGTGGGAAAAGTGGATCCCTCACATACTGCTGGTGGGAATTTAAAATGGCACAGCAACTTTGGAAAACAGCTTGGCAGTTCCTCAAAAACTTAAACATACAGTTCCCATAGGACTTAGCAATTCCACTCTAAGAGAAATGAGAGTTAATGCCCATGCAAAAATGTGTGTATGTTTACAACAACATTATTCATAATAGCCCAAAGGTGGAAACCCAAATGTCCATCAACTGATGACTGGAGAAACAAAATGTAGTACATCCATCCAAGGGAATATTATTCAACCATAAAAATAAATGAGGTACTGATTCAGGCTACAACATGAATGAGTCTTTATAATATTATAGTAGGTGAAAGAAGAAGCTGACTCAGAAATCATGTTGTATGATCTGTATATGAAAAGTCCAGAATAGGCCAATCCAGAGATAGAAAGCAGATGAGTGGTTCTCAGGGGCTGGAGAGAATGAGAAATGACTGCTAACAAGACCAGAATTTCTTTGGTGGGAAGAATGTTCTGGAATTGGATGATTATATAATTTTGTTCTAAAATCTACTGCATAATGCACTTTCAAAAAGTGAATTTCGTGGTATGTGAATTATATTTAATTTTTTTAAATCTACCTAAAGATGTTTGTAAAACATGTAATAGGGACTGTTCTAAAAGACACATTGAGCAAAAGTAGCTTTCACCTTCTGACAGTTTATGATCTAACATCAAAGAGACAAATGTGAAATATGGTGAAACACATATGTGCAAATATTTTTTAAATTTAAAGATGATTTTTAAAAATGAAAGTTATTGTCAGTATACACCATAAAAGAACTTAAAGATCACTTAATAAACCCTCTTTCATCAACTAAATTAGTTAAACCACTTTAAATTTACATATTCCCAGACCCATTGTCTCAGACAGTTTGGGCTGTCACAACAAAATACATAGAGTGGGTAGTTTAAGAAAGAGATATTTCTCACAATTCTGGAGATAAAGTCCAAGATGAAGGTGCCAACATGTCTGCGTCCTGGTGAAGGCCATCTTCCTGACCAACAGATAATAGCCTTCTCACTGTGTCCTCAGTTGGTGGAGAGAGTGAGCGTTGGTGTTGATTCTTCCTCTTTTTATAAGGGCATAAGCCCCCCTTCACAGCCATATCCTCATGACCTCCTCTCAACCTAATTATATCCCCTGAAGCTCCCTCTCCAAATACCATCACATTGGAGGTCAAGATTTCAACATTCAAATGTGGGGGAAGGGAACACAGTTCATCAGCCTTTGAAAACACACTAAGCTCAGTTCTAAGCCTGGGCAGTAGGAGATGATGAACCACATTCACATGAGGGAAGCTCTAGAAAGCAACTGCTAAATGGTGAGCGCATTAAGGGTAAAGACCATGTATTTTCCTCTTTCTATTTCCAGCACCTACTAAATCTTCTGATACCAACTTCATATTGGAAAGAAAAAATGAACCACTTTCAAAGAAATAGCAGTTTCCTGAGCATCAGATAATTGAAAGTTCTCAAAATGTAGCATTGATCATCAGAATCAGAACTCTGGAAAAGTCTCTAGGCACTTTCTCAGATCCCATGGTTTAGAAACGAAGATTGTTCTTTTCTTGTTATAGTTTAGATATGAGGTGTCCCCCAAAAGCTCCTGTGTTAATGCATAAATGTTCAGAGGTGAAGTGATTGGATTGTAAGAGCTATAACCTAATCATTCCATCCTAGTTTGAATGACTAATTGGGTAGTAACTATAGGCAGGTGAGGCATGGCTGAAGGAGTTGGGTCACTATGGACATGCCCTAGAAGGGTTCATTTTCCCTGTGGCCCCTTCCCCTCTCTCTCTATGGCAACAAACCTGACTATATTTTGCCTATACCCTAAGATTTTGTGTGTTTGAATTTAAAGGTGATGGACTAATTTATCTGGCAGAGGAAATTTCAAGGCAGCACAGCATTACGACAATGACATGGATGTTGCTGGCAGCTTTTCAGCTAGGTTTAATGTAGAGAATCAGGAGCAGAAATCAGAGCTAAAGTATTTTTTTAAACTTTCAGTTTGGCCATAAAAGTGTGTACAAAATGTGGGCCAAGAAGATGTGTTAGTTAAAGAGATTACAGTCACTAAAGAGATGTTACACACTTTGCACTGGAGGAAATAAGAAAGATGACTCAAGGTTATCTCAGGAATTTGCAAAATCGTACCATTACAGGGTCAAGGGTGTAAAAGTGAAAGCTCTTTTAACAGACCATAAATTCCCTGCTTGCACAGGGAAGCCCAGAGTTTTCCCACCAGGATTTTTTTCACCATGCTCAACTACCCAAGCATTCAGAACCAACTGCAGCCTTGGTCCAAGGTGGCCTGACCACTGCTTGAACTGGCAACAGAACTTGGCATACTCCATATGGTGCTGGCTCTATAGGAATACAGTATGCCAGAGTTAGGGGGTCATGGAAGCTTCCACCTAGAATTCAAAGGAAGATCTGAGAGGCCAGGAAAAGTGTAGTAGGGTCAAAAATTCCTGCAGGCTTCCCCTGAGAGGGCAATTCATGAAGTGAATTGATGTGATAGTGATGTTATGGGCCTGGCTAAACAGACTCCATTTTGCTCTGAGACTCCCCTATCATGTAAGAACTACTTCTCCCACGGGAACACTCCACCTTTGTACCCATCAACAGTTGCTTAGCATACCATGCTTGGCAACACAAAATGGCAATTCTTATACAATGTAAAATTGTTCTCTTTGGGGTTCCCATTTTTCTTGGACAATGAACCCTGTCAGAGATTGTCTAGACATTAGTAGCTATTCTTCAACTTGTACTCAATTAGTGTCATTTTGACCCACTTTTCCTTCTCTTTATGGCTTTAGATCTCATGATGTTTGTTTATGGTTTTGAGTCATAGCAACAGCCACTTATGATTAATGTGGTTTTGGACTTAAATGTGTACTCTAACCCCAGGAGGGGGTCAAAGGGAGTAGACTTGCAGCCTGCTTCTCAGCCGTCAGCTGGTGGATCCAGATTGCTGGCTGGTGAAAAAAGTTTCCATCTCCGGCTTTAAGATCAACTCGGTGATTTATTGCAATCTCACCATAACAGTGAAGCCAAAGCTGGAATGGAGACCCGAGGAATTAAGAGATGCCAGTAATGTGAACTGTCTGACAAGCAAATCTGCCAGCTGCAGAGGGAGCCAGGCTAAATGAGAAGCCATGAATGCAACTAGCAAGACTAAAAGGGGCAGGACTATCCAAGACTTTTGGAGATTATAACTTGCCACTGTGTGTCCTGGATGCCATACACAGTTACAGAACCTGTTTGCCTTGCTGGGTTTCATTCTTATTTTGGTCCCTTCTTTCTGTGTCTCTACTTCTCCCTGTTATAATAGGAATGTTTACTCTGTGCTATTGCATGTTGGATATATGTAACTTGCTTTTAATTTTTACAGGGACTCAAAGCCAAGAGTTTTCCTGTAGTCCAACATGAGACTTTGGACTTGGACTTTCTGGCAAAGTTAAAATGGTTAAGACCATGGGGACTCTGGAAATGAACTAAATGCATTGTGCATCATGAGATGGATGTGAACTTTGGGGATCAGGAGTGAATGTTATGGTTGGGATATGGTATCCTGCAAAAGCTCCTGTGTTAATTCACAAATGTTCAGAGGTGAAATTATTGGATTGTGACAACTATCACCTAATCAGTCCATTCTCATTTGGATGAACAAACTTTAGTTTGAGTAGATGGTAGCTATGCAAGTGGGCATGAATGGAAGACGTGGGTCACTGAGGGGATGCTCTAGAAGGGCTTATTTTCCCTGAGGCCTCTTCTCTGCTTCCTCTCTGCTTCCTGCCTGCCATAAATGGAGCAGCACTCCTCCTTCCACCATGATGTTCTGTCTCACCTTGGCATGAGCTCAGATCAATGAAGTAGACCCACCATGGACTGAACCTCTCAAGCTGTGAACCAAAATAAACTTTTCCTCTCTAAGTTGTTCTCATTGGGTATTTTGGTCACAACAACAAAAAGTTGATTAAAACATGTCTTTTTCAGGAACTTCTTTCCCAGCTCTTTTGTTCAATATAATTAATATATGGACCTTGTAAACACAGGTACATGAATAATGGTTTCTATCATGACTCTCCGAATAAATTCAAGAGATACATATACATAAATACAGATGTAGGCAGAAATTCTTAGCCAACCCTATTCAGTATCATGTTGAAAATAAACAAATTGCCATGGGAATTTTACTGCATAAGAAGCTTCTGTTGATCCAAGTACAGACATGATTCTTTAGCAAATGAATACAAAACAAAACAAAGAGCAATGTTCATCACCCTGGTCTTCTATATAGAAGGCCTTATGCAATAGGGATCTGGGGCCGTTTTTAATTAAAAAAAAAATAACAGTATAAAAAGACGGTGAAAAAAGAGTCTTATATCTGCCTATGCCAACATAACTATTTTCTTTTTTTTTTGTTTGCTTGTTTGTAGTTCTGGGGATTGAACCCAAGGCCTCCAACATGCTAAGTAGGCAAACTACTCCTGAGCCACATCCCCAGAACTCAACATAACTATTTTCATTTTTCATGTTACTTTAAACCTGTCTTCATAATTAATACATATTCTCACATTTGAAATTGCCGCAGTCCGGCTGCAGCAAAATAGCCAGGAGGTGACGAACAACTTGTGTACATTGATACAGCAGGAGTGGGAGCCCTTTATTGTAGGACAGGAGGGGTATTTATACATTCCACACAGCTTAATTAACATAAACTAGATACAGCAGTCAACCAATAAGGAATCTCCACATTTAATGGCTGGCTGGCGTTACTTCTCAAACCACTCCCTCTGGCAAAATGCCAGGTGCCATCCAGACTTGTTTACAGACCCTAACATGAAATTGCAAATTTAGTTGTATATTCTACTATTTTCACATACAATGTCAGAAATCTTTTTCCTTGTTTACACATAATCCACACATTTACAATTTTAAGAAATTCATGGTATTCCATTATATTCAAACATCTTTGTTTTCTCATATGGGACAATCATTGGAAGGGGAATGAGGAATGATGTGTGATTTATTTTTATTTTTGTTTTTCCTTTTAATTGTCACTTTTTTTCTATGAGTGAAACCTCTCAGCAAAGTGGGAAATTGTCTTCTCCCACATAGCCTCTAATTATTTTGATTAGAACCACAGTCCACCTCAAAAATAAACTCACAATCACTACAAATAGGTTTCATATATAATTCATCATAGCCACCACTAATCCCTCCTTAAGCCAACAAAGAAAAAGATAGGGAGTGATGGGCAGATAATGCTGCTCTCGGGGGCTTCATTTCTTTACCTTCTGCTCTGTGATATCCAGAGAGCAGAGCGACAACATCCAATAGATCTTTCTAGCCAACCACCAGAAGGACCAACGAGCCAGCATAATGACAAGCCATCTCCTTGTCTGGTCTGCTGCTCCTTCCCCCCTCAGGTGGCAGGTTTTAATTTTCTCTTTATAGAATGGGTATGCTGAGCTCAAGATGGGCAGATAATTGCCTTAACCCTCTATAGCAATAGCCCTTCCACTTATTGGTTCATGTTGCCCTGATTGAGATTCATTTATCTGATCATTGTACTTTAAGCATTTATACCAGATGTGTACTAGTCCCAGAGAATTATAGTAGGGAACAAGACACACATAGCCATTGTCCCCATGGATCTTTAACTTAAATAGACATCTAAACAAAACATATAAACTGCTATTGTGGAAATTAAAGGGTACTATGATGCAGAATAGTTGGAGGAGTCTACCTTCAGCCTCACTGAGGAAATACTCTTTCAGATGAATGCTGAGAGGAGAGAGAGCCAGCCATGCAAAGCCCTGAGAGTTGAGTGTTTAGGCAGAGGAGACTACAAGTGATAAGGTAACAAGGCTACAAAGATCTTGGTTCTTGAAACTACCAGAAAGCTACAATGGCTACAGTACAGTGTTCAAGAGGAGACTGACATGGCTGAGGTAACTGAGGTGGGCAGGGCCACCATCCTGCACAGGGCCCATGGTCACACCTACACTAGGTCTCATCCCCCTGTCATCAGGGTGACGAGAGATCTGCACAGTAAGACCAAGACCCTGCTTCTCCAGACTTCCCCACTCCTGAGCATTTACACACTCACCAACCCCTGTCAGCCTTGAGTTCTAGCTTTTGTCTCTGTCACCTAAGGGAAGTTCTGCACTCTCCAAACCCCACAAGGCTCTACGGATCTCCTCTTCTCTTCTTCCTCCCATCCCTCTCCAATACCTGCAGACTTCCTATGGTACCTTTTGAGATTCATAGTCCCTCATCAGCAAAGTCTACTACATTCTCAACCACTTTAGTAAATATTTCTTTGTTTTCTTATCCTCGTAGAAATTGGGCTCTCCTCTCCTGCCAGGCCACTTCTTGCCCTACAGTCCTTTTAACTGGTACCTGTTTTCTCCCATATTTCACAGACTGCAGGACCTGAAAGTGGAGCAGGAACTGTTATTGCTGCTGTCAGGCCAATTCTCTTTCCTTTGCTGGAGAACATACCCTCCCTTCCAACCTCCTATCATCAGCTCATATCATCCACTGCCTGACATTGTAGCTGTCATTTCCCCACTTCCAGCTCATTCTTCAAAGGTTTTAGCTGCTTGCTGTCATCCTTTTCTTCCCCAGACTTCCTCCACCAGCAGCCTTATCCCATCTCAGCTGATGAAAATCTGTCCTTCCAGTTTCTCAAGCCAAAATCCTTGGCACCATCCTTGGCCTCCCTCTTTTTCTCACATCCTTCATCCAATCAACTTCATCCAAGAAATGCTGTTCCCTCTACCTTCAACATGCATCATCCAGAATCTGACATATCTCCCCACTCCACAGTTACCTGCTACCACTGTCGGTCACCTCGATTACTGCAAAAGCCTCCTAATAGATGTCCCTGCTTCCTACAGTGATGCTTTAAAGACATAAGTTAATCATGATATTTATGTGCTCAAATCATTTCAGTAGCTTTCCATTTTACTCAGAGAAAAAGCCAAAGTCCCAAGACTGGCCTACCATGAATGTCCTGGCCCCAAGTTACTCCAGCCTTACTCACTAGACTCTTCCTGTACTGACCTGCTTTCTGGTATGTGAAAACACAGGTACATTTCTGCCTTGGAGTATTTAAATTGCCTGGACATTTTTCTGACAGATTTCTGCATAGAAAACTATCTTGACTCATTTAACTCACTAAATACATGTCGTCTTCTTTCAAACAGAACAACAAATATATATTATTACTTACCTCCCCCAACATTCCCCAACCCTCTTTATTCTACTCTACTTTTTATTTGTATTGTTGCACTTATCACTTTTGAACCTATTATTAAGTTTACTGCTTATTTTATGCTTATTAATTTCTGCTATGATTTAGATCTGGAGTATCCCCAAAGTCCCATGTGTTAAATTCTGGGTCCTCATCATGTTGCTATTGGGAGGTGATGGAACTGTTAGGAGGTGGGGCCTAGGAATTTCATCATTGGGGATATGCCCTTAAAGGGGATATTGGGACCCCAGCCCCATCCCCTCTCTCTTGCTTCTCAGCTGCCATGAGAACTGTTTACTGCTGCCATATTCTGCTGCCATACTGTGCTGTGATGGGTCTAAAGCAACCAGGCCTAGTGACCGGGGAATTAAACCTCGGCAACTGTAAGCCAAAATAAACATTTCCTCCTTCATGTTGTTTACCTCCAGAATTTAGCCACAGCGCCAGAAAGCAAACTCAACTTCCTTCTGTTGAAGTTCCATGAGGAAGAAATTATTTCCTGTTCTGTTTGTTTTTTTCCCCCCCAAGTGTTTAAGAGCCTTCTATTCTATCACAGAGTACAGATTCAACAGTTTTTAGAACCATAACACATGGTGAGATATTGGGATTATATTAAGTGAAATTAAAGCAATTCTAGTTTTACGTAGGTAACTGATGTGATTTGATTGACTTTGGTTGTTACATCACAGAAATTAGAAGTTAATGTGGGAGTACAGGTGACGTGCTATCAGTGAAGGTGGAGAATGAATTTAGGGATGTTTTGAAGAAAAAGCTGTTGATACTTCTGCCTTTCTTGAATGAGCCTAGTGAAAGAATGAAGAGAACCAAGGAGAAGTTGTAGGTACCTGGCTGGAAAAAAAAAAAAAAGCACATTGAATGATGTACAGGTTTACTGAAAAAGGGATTCAGAGGCAGCATATTGAGCCTTTCTTACGTACCTCCTTGGATGGTGTGCCTCCCCTTACTTTCTGAACTTTTCGATATGGTATCCTGCCTCCACTGCAGGTTCTATCACTGAGATCAATCAACCAGCCACACCCAGGGTCTGTAGTTCCTCCTGTCACTTTGACAGTAGGCAAGGAAATGTGATGGAGCTAAGCATATAAATTTCCTCTGTCCTCTCCACAACAGACACATTATTTCTTCTTCAGTCCTGCCCAATAAGTTTTTCTTGACCACTTTCATAAGCACCAAAGCCATGCAAGGAGCCTTCTTATTCTCACCCTGGCACCAAACTATAATGGGCACTTGAGAAGGCTACAGTAGAACCAATGGTCTCGGGATAGAGTCAGGTTTCTTTTAAAGCAGTGCAGGGGAAGAGTATGGAGGATCCAGAGATATTTGGGGAGAGTTGGGGCCAGGCCACACATGTGAGAGTTTCTTAGTCACAGATCTAGACTTGCAAAAATACAGTAAGAACTTTTAAAAGGGAAAGGCAAGTCAAATAAGCTGATACTGAATGCCTTAGGAGTGGCCTATGAGAGCCGTGTCCATGCTACAGGAATGGGCAAGGGCCAGACCCCTGCTACAAGAATTGGCTAGAGCAGCTCTGGCTGGGGTAGTGTGAACACAGTAGGCAGCAGCTGAGCTGGCAGTCAACTAAGCTCCCCTTCTTCCATGGGCAACAAAAAATAAAACCTCCCCTCTCCTTTCTCAAACAGCTCCACTAAACATTTAGCCTAAGGAAAAAATTTGTGATAAATGCCTTTTTTATAGCAGTTAGTAATTCTTTTGCTTTTCCTTGCAGAAATCATTCTATTTCCCTGCACCTCTTTTTTTGCACTAGGAATTAAACACAGGGGCAGTTTACCATTGAGCCACATCCCCAGCTTTTTACTATTTATTTTGAGACAAGATCTCACTAAGTTGCTTAGGGCCTCTCTAAGTTGCTGAGCCTGGCCTCAAACTTGCAATCCTCCTGCCTCAGCCACCCAAGTCACTGGGTTTACAGGCATATATACCACACCCAGCTGAACTTGTCTTTTATCTCACACAGACAAGTCTTTCATAGATGGCTTGGATAACTTTTTTTTTTGTTTTTTTGTCTTTTCTGATATTGTAAGTATTTTTCTCAATTCTGTTTCTATCTTTTCAACACATTTCCTTTAGGAAATGTGTCTATATCAAGTTATGAAAAATGATTGCAGTCTATTTTCTAAATGACTAACGTGCAGTTTCTCTCTCAAGTGGTGCCCTTCAGGTATGCCCCTCTTCAGGAGAACAATAGGTAATAGCTGCTGATGCTTAGAATCCGGAGTGCCGGAGTGGATGCCAATTAAATTGAAAGGGGAAAAGGGACTGCTTTACTCTGAAACCCATTAAACTTTCAGTTGCCAGAACACTAAAAATATTATCTTAGAAGAGTCTTTTAAATGAATTAATTATACACTGGATGGCAGTCATTATGAATAGCATGTTCAGTGTGAAATATGACCATTCAGAGGCCCTGAGTAATAGACCATTTCATGGACACAGGAGGTCTCTACCTTGCTTTCTTTCTAGAATAAATAAAATTCATGTATTATATAATTTGAATAATTAAAATGATATATATGTTTATATATACATATGTATGTATATGTAGACATATTAGAACATAACAAAATAACAAGGAAATCTATATTAAATAATAATAAATATATATGTATGAATGACCTTGTTATTTTGTTACATTCTAATATAACTAAAACTACTAAAATACCATGGCAGTGATTTAAAAATAAAATTCTCTGGGGCTTTTAAACAGTCCAAAAACTGTTTTTTATAATGAAAATATTCAGCTCCATGTTACCAAGAAATTACTTTATAGGGAAATATGAATTCCCCACATTATCCGTATTTGCCTCCTTTCTTGAAGTTGAAACTGCTGCATGCTTTTTTTGTAGCACATGAAATTGCTGCATCCCAGACATTGCCAACAACAACAGCAGCAGCAGCAAATACTCCATAGTGACTACAACATGACATCCAGTTCATTAACAGGCAAAGCTAGGAGAAACTCAAAAGACTTGGTGCCAATTTATTGCTGCATGATAATATAAACTAAAAAGTACACCTAATTTCTGTATTCTAAGGAATCAGTTTACTCACTTCCCCAGAAGTCTAATATTAAATCATTTCTTATCGTGGTAAAATAAACATGACATAATCTTTACAATTTTTTAACCATTTGAAATTGTGCAGTTCTGTGTGTTTAAACACATTCATATTGTTCTGCAACCATCACAGTCAACCATCTCTAAAACATTTTTATCGTCACCAACTGAAACTCTATACCCATTAAATGCTAATTCTGCATCTCCTCCTCCTCCACTTCTGCCCCTGGCAACCTTCTATTTCCTGCCTCTGTGAATTTGGGTATTATTAGAATCTCTAAGAATGGATTCATACAGAGTTTGTCGTTTTGTGACTTTCTATGTCACTTAGCATAATGTGTTCAAAGTTCATCTATGCCACAGCATAGGTCAAAACCTCCTTCCTTTTTAAAGCTGAATAATATCGTATCTAGATATACCACACCTTGTATATCCATTAATTGTCAATGGACATTTGAGTTGCTTCCACATTGGAATTTTTGTAAATAATGTTGCTATGAACATGAATGTAGGAGCAGGAAATTCAATTTTAAGGAAGTACAAGGGAGCAGAAGTGATAGGATACTCTCACTGTTTTGTTTTCCTTTCCTGGGTCATTAACTTCCAGTTTAGGTGAGGACCAGAGTGAATATCAAGTTTAAACAGCAGGTGGCAGCAAATATCCAAAAACTAAATGTAATGTTTGGCAAAAGCATAGTGGTTTTTATTGTGTGAAATTTTGCCTCTTCAGAGTAGACTCTGCATTTTTCTCCAAAATTCTGCTACAGTTTGGATTGGCTTAAGTGTGTCCTTCAAGTGCTCATGTATTGAAATTTAGTCCCCATTATGAGGCAGGAAGATGGTGGAAATCTAATCCAACTATGGTGTTTAGAGGTGGGGACTTTAGACGGTGATTAGTATTAGATAAAGTCATCAAGGTGGAGCCCCCATGATTGAATACTGACATCTTTATAAGGAGAGAGAGAGACCAGAACACACACACACACACACACACACACACACACACGCATGCGTGTTCCTTGTCTCTTGCAATATTGCCCCGTGACACTTGGGACTCTGTGAGCAAGAAGGCCATCACCAGATGTGACTCTTTAGCCTTCAACTCTAGTCATGAACCAAAAATCTCTTTTTTTTTTTTGAAAAATTACCAGTCTAGGATATTGTGTTATTGGCAACAGAAACAGACAAATACCATCTCCCGTGTTCAATGTAAGGAACATCTAAATATTTATTTGGGTTTAACTAATGAGGTGTATACTTTAATTGTGAAATGGAAGAATAGTGAATCAGTGGGATTAGCATGTGAGTGCTTGAAATTCTGCTCAGAGCTTTTACAACCTTGCCTAACTGTCTTGGCTAACCACATAGTGATAATCCAGCCCTCACGAAGAACTGTCTCTGGCTCTTCTGTGTAACAGACACTGCTACTTATCAACCCAATATCCTTCTCACAATCTCTCCTACTAATAAAAAAACCTAATTTTGATTATGGCCACAGTATAACAACGAAAAAATAACTATATTTCTTCACCTCCCTCTCAGTCATGACCCTATGACCCAGTTCTGCCCTAGAAATGTAAGCTCAAATCTGCTGGAGATTAAAAGTTTTACTTTCCTGAGAAAGGATTTCACCCTTCCGTTGCAGTTGTTGTTTTAATTCATTTTGTTTTGTTTGCTCCTTACTTAAAACTTGCAAAGGGGAGGCAGAGTGTTGAAGCAAGGAGAACACCAGGAAAATAAAAGCCACACGTCAAGGACTGGAAAGTAGAAAAAGGAGCCTGGAGCAACAATGATCCAGATGAGCTGATCCACCATCTCAAGATTACATCTCTGCTCGGATCCATACTTTCAAGCAGGACTTCTGACTCAATAGGGGTCCCCTATTGAGAGTTAAATGACCATACTTATATGTTATGGTTTTGGTATTCCAAAAAGTTTATGGAATGCAAGAAAGTTTAGTGGTAAAAATGATTGAGTTATGAGAACCTTAACTTAATCAGAGCATTAATGCCCTGATCTGCATTAATTGGGTGATACCTTAGGTGGGTAGGGCGTGGCTGGAGGAGGTAGCTTGATTGGGGTGTGTACTTGGGGTTTATATTCTGTTCAATGTGAGGGGAGTTTTTTCTGTCTGCTTCCTTGCGCCCTATTCTGAACTTCTTTCCTCCACCACACTCTTCCACCATGATATTCTGCTCTGAGGAATTGGACTGAGACCTTTCACACCATGAGTCCCCAAATAAATGTTTCCTATAATGATTTTTCTTGTCAGGTCTTTTTGACAAAGAAGCAAAAAAAGCTAACTAAAATATTAGATTTATGTTAGGTGAAATAGAGCCCAACCCCTAAGAGAGATGGCAGATATTCTCTGAGATGTAAAAGTATTAAAGGTATATTTAGAGATAGAAAGAATAAATATACTGTTTTTTTTAATTGAGAAAAGGTGACTAAAACATAGTGGAAAACTATATTTGTTATCAGATGTGGGCTATAAATACCAGGGGAGAATTATATAGTATTTAAAGTAAATATAAACATTTAAAATAGTAGCCTTTAGATAAACAAAGTAATGACTTCTATGAGTGGAAATAAAGAGAAATACATTTTAAATAATAAAAGAAGAGCTGAGTATCCTAATATTTCTTATAAAATCCTCATGAACAAAGGAGTCCTTATTCATTAACAGATTCAATTTGTCAGAGTTTACCACATTGCTATAATAACTAATTTATGAAGTGCCATAGAGTCAAGATAATCTATACCCTATTATATTTTATAAGGAAATTTGGAAGTCTGTGTATTAAATATTCATCTCGTGAACATTTATCAACATTCAAAATAAAAGAAAGAAAAAGATTCACAGAAAAGGTAAAATGAGAGTTGGAGAAAATATTCCCAAATCAGGGCACCTCATGGAATGGAACTAAACAGAAGGAATGCAGGGCGAGGGAGTTGGAGGTTTAAGTGCTAAAACAAGGGCTAAATTGGTGGCTCTAGGTTCTTCTCTATGTTTAGCACAGGTTTCTGCATTTGTAAAGTGATAAATGTGAAATGTCTTGGGACACTTATAATTTAGTCACAGAATTAAAAACAAAGACACATTAACACAAAAGCAAATAGTATGGCACAATATGTAATTAATGGCTAAATTATATGGTTTGGAAGACAAGTAAGACAGAAATTGAGAAAATGAGGAAAGCAATAAGACCAAGAATAGTTGAAAAAGAGTTTCATGGAGGAATAGAAATAGGGAGAATTTACAAAAGGAGAAGGTTAAAATAAGATCTAAGTAGAAAGAAAGAAGAAAAAGAGGTATGAAGATGATGTGTTTGTAGACAGGAAGGGAGATTAGTTTCAGAAAATAGTGAGGAATAGATTAAGATTTGTAGTATTGGGTCAACTCGTGGATGACCTCAAAAGCTTGGAAGAAGATATTTTGAAACTGACTAGAAGTAAATTCTATTTCCTGAAGAGTAGAGATAATTGACTCTGGCATTCCCAATTTCACTCAAAAGCCTTTAGAGTTGGGAAACCCAGCAGCAGCCCGGGTAACCAAACTTGTACTGAGTCTTAGTTGGTAGGACAGTAGGTCCTTTCCCTCTCCATTAAATTCCATTCATCAAGTCCTGAATGACACTTTCCAAAGAAGGAGCCAATCCAACCTCTAGAGGGGACTTTTATTTCTAATCCACAGAGAGGAAATAGGAAACCAACTGGTTTCTGCAACTTGAAGAAAAGTAGACAATTTGAAAAGGTAGATGGAGCATCTTTATTAAAAGTCAAGACAAAGTTCTTGAGAGTAGCAACCAAGTACACCACCATGAAAATTTGGCAGATGCAAAAGCAGCCACCAGGGTTTGCTGCCTTCCAGAGCTATTGACTTGGAGGAAGCAAAGTGAAGTCCACAGGAGTCTGATACAGGCTGGATGAGGTGGGGGGCATTTAACAGCGTTTCAGAAGAAGGAAGAGACCCTAGTTCCTGATGATGGTTCCACTCTACTCTAGGCAAACTATAAAACTCCTCACCTTTCCATATCTTTCTTCCATAAAAAAATTACTATTGGTAAGCGTGCCAAGGGGAATTCACTTATCCTACACAGAGGTCTCAAAAGGTCTGGATGAGCAGCACATATAACCACTAACAAGAAGAAAAGGAATTTCATGGCAGCCATGCAAGGACCTTCCATACTCATTCTAAAACTAATCAGTGATTCTCAAATTTGAGAGTCCTGTACATAATTATGTGGCAATCTTGTTAAAACAGATTCTGAACCTCACTCCCAGAAATCCTGATTCCAATCTCTAAAGAATCCTGGTTAAGCATACAGCAAAGCCTGCTTGACCTTTTATTCCAATTCAATTGATAATTGTAAAATGACCAAAAGCCTGATACATTTTACTATCTTGACTTTGTACATTATGATCCTATTCTTGAAATCTTTGTAGGGACACCCTCTGTGCAATACCATTTCCAACAGACCTTCCCAGTTTTTCATATTACTTATCTGAAAGACCTTTATTAGGGCACAGTTTTTTCAATTCTGGGACTACAAATTTGAGATACCATCTTTGACCTCAGAAGTTCATGTTCTCATATAAAAATGTTCCACATGCTGACAGCCAGCCTTTTCCTCATTTGTCTTGCTATGGTATTTGGAATACGTGCAAATTCAAACATCTTTTAAAACTATCCTTATTTGCAAATATATAGGGCGATGCATTATTATTAGGGAAAAGACTAAACATATCTCCTTCTTTTTAAAAATATATATTTCTTTGGAGTTAGAATTTCCATGAATATTTTCTAACAAGTGAATTAGACAGATAATGTGTGCTGTCTCCTGATCTTCTATTATGGAAAGAGCAGAGGGGGCATGCTGGAAAGGAAGATCTACCACCAACTTAACCTTTACATAGCTAAAGTGACTACAGGTGACAAAAGTCTCTTGGCCAAATTAGCTTAAATAATAGAAATTCCTTAACTCATATATCAAGAAATCCTCAGGTATTCAGTAAATAGTTGGGGGTAGGGTGGGAATATGGGTGCACTACTTACCAATGTCAGCATGGATATAACTACAATCCATTTCTCTTCTTGGCCATCATCAGTGTCTTGCCTTTCTGGTCAGATAGGTAATAGGATAGTAGCAGCCAAAGGGTCAGTTCTGGTTTCTAAGTAGAGCCAGAGAGTAGGTTCTAAGTGAATTATTTTATTTTGAATACTATATTGTGTCCTGAATTCTTAGTCCTGTGCAAATCAGAATTCATTTAGTACAATATCCCTGACACAGGGATAGGGTCTGGGATTATACAAGTGAAAAATGTAGTCTTCAAAAAATCCAGCATTATTCCATCTAAGACTTGGTGGGAAAGGGGATGGTATTCAAGAACCCCAAATTTCCTATTTTTTTCAAGAAAAACATTTTTAATTTTGAAATGATTGGCCTTTCCCCTACCCCCACTTCCAAAGCAAACACAGGAAGCATAGCTGAATGGAATTAGTACTGTCTTTTTTCCTTTTAATTTCCTCTCCTGACAAGTCGCCAAGTCAGTCAGCATTTATTAAGCACTTGTTACGTGCCAGCACTGTGGATACATTGAACAGACAATGTCAGACTCATGAGTGCTGAGAAGAAAATAAAAACAGGCAACACAGTAGGATGCCAGAAAGAATTAACCAAAATAGAGACATACTAGAATTTCAGAAAATTCATAGAGTTCATTTTTAGTTTTTCATAAAAGAGAGAAAAAAAAATAAGGGAAAGGGAGATTTATATAGGAAACCAAGGCCTGCTATATACACTGTCTTTGCAATATTTGCTGGCAGGTCTGGCAGTATTTGCTGGCAAGTCTGTTGACTTTAAAACCTACTCTGAGAGCTCACATTGCTCTTTAAAATTCTCTGTCTTTTCTTAATGATATTCTAAATTCAAGATTTTTCTCCATGGTAATAGCTCTCTGCTTTCCTGATACATACTAAAGCTCAATTTTGCTATAGTTCCTTTTAGCTTATAAGCCTGATTCTAAGTAGAGATTATTCTAGGCACAGGCTTCCTTTCTCATGCCTTCTTTGTCTTTGGATCGTGACAATTTCAGTAATGGTTGGGGAGAAATATGAGTTGCACTAACTATTGGCCTCCAGCAAATCCTAAGAAGCCATTATCTTACATTTATAATCACCTCTACTCTTTGCATTGAAAATTGCATTTCCAATGCAGGAAGGAAAACAATCTGCTATTCCTGTAGCTTCCGTAACTCCTATTGTTCTATTTCTTTCTAATATTTATCTGTTTGTAATGGGTTTGAATCCTTTGTTATCTACCAAAACATTACCTTTATGGTGATTCTTTGTTTTCTACTATGTATCCCATGTGCACCAGCTAGGGAAATAGGTACAAGAAATTCATATTATGAATATTAACATGATTTGTACATAATATTTAATTATTGTCAGTATATTCCATCTCATGCTCATGCTCAAGAAATTTGTGCTGTTATAGGAGAAAAATGTGGGTATGGTGGGAAAAGTATAAATATCATAATCAAAAGAGCCAGATTTGAATAGCTGACACTTGCTTTCATTTTGGTTGTATGGGGGGGATATTGAACTCACCTTGGCCACAGTTATTTTAAAGTAAAACTACTAATACTCATCTCAAAGCCTGTTTTGATTTAAATGAGATAATTTAAATGAAAGTATATTGTGAGAAATGTGAGACATTATAGGGTATTACTATTATCATAGAGCCTAGAAAAAACCAACAAGGTTACAGAAAAGTATTTTATATGTTTTAAGAAAAGTAAAACATAAAGAAAAAAAGCTAAATTAGCAGATGGCTTTACTTTAACAAAGATACATAACTGATCAATGTCAGTGCCCAGTTCAGTTCTCCTCAGGCCACACTGGAGGTTACTGTGTTTGGGTAAACAATTTGCTCCCCTCTGGTGGCTTCTCTGGCATTTCTCTGCCTAAGGGCTCCTGGGGAGTTAATTTCCCTGAGTGCAAATCTCAACAAGTAAAGGGCAGATATTTACAGCTATCCACTACTTATCTCTTGTTGGGACAATTTCAGATGTGTTTTACACAGTCTCTCAGGGCATACATACACAGTGATACTGAACCCCAACTGCTCACAGTAGTCAACTGAATGAACCATCTTCAGCCTTGTTTCCTATCATTTCCTGTCATTTCCCCTCTCCCTCACCATACTTCCTAGCATCACCTCCCAAGTAAATTGCTTACATCCAAATCCTTGTCTCAGAATCCACTTTCAGGTGAAACCAAAAGTAAGACATCTGATTTTTTTCATTTTAAAAATTCAATCATGTGGGTATGTAAAACTTGTTTCTACAAATAGTGCTAGTGATGGCCCACCTTTTATTTCAGTCTTTGCTTCTAATTATTCTTCCTATAAAGTGAGAATGAGAAGTTGGGGGATACAGGAAGAAGGAGGAGGAGGAAAGGAGGTGGAGAATTTAAAGCTAAGCTTTTTTATTTAGGTGAGTTGAATAAACAATTTTTGAAAAAGGAGGTAGTACTTTTGAAGTGTGAGTAAAACCAGTCATGAGACAGAGGTGAGAGCGAAGAGTGTGAATCACTAGATGGAAAGAATAGAAGGCAATGTCATCATTGCTCTGACCCCAAGATGCCTTTAGATGTAATTTTTCTAAATCTGAACTCTTCTCTTTATTGCCTTGTCTAGCCCCCACACTTTGTACTTGCTGAATTCCTCTTCCTTAAGCCCATTTCTTGTTCCCCAAAGTGACATGATAAAATCTTCAAATGATAAAGGAGAAAGATCTTCAAGTAGAGAAAGTGCACTGCTTTGTCTCTAAGTTCTGAACTTTGATGGGCTACCTGAGACCAACCCTTGCCTACTGATGCCAGAGACAGACCCAGAACTGAGAGGAGCAAGTAGGAGAAAGGGCAATGATTGGTGTGAGAAGGTAAAGAAAAATCATGCATCTAAACATTTAGACAAACAACCTCAGCCTAGCAAGTGATAACAATATTAATTTTCTCTAGTATTAGCTTTTTATTTCTCCCTGTTCTTCCGAAGTAATGCAAAAAAACCACTTCCAAAATGTGCAAGGTTGTCCCACACTGTAAAATATGCAAATTCCAGACTATAAAGACAGCAAGCTGAGGAAAAAACTGTTTTTAAGCCACCAACTCAGAATACATAGTAGGTACCTTTTTCCTTCTGGCACACAATGTCACTACTTCAGAGGGGTAATTTTTTTGTTTGTTTATGGTCTGAAGAACTTTTTTCAAGAGCTGCTTTGAGGGAGGTGCACAAAGACAATTCAAGTACAAATAAGATCAGCTGAAAGTCCAAAGTCAGGGAGGAAACCACAATGAAAAAAGGACCCAAAAGAGAAAACAACTTACTACTTCAGCTAACTACCCCCCACCCTGGACAAAAAAAGGATGGAAGATGGACCAGAAGTTCACAAAAGGATAGACAAACCTACAATATTTCTCATCTAGATATTTCAAATATTGAAATCTTTAATATCTTCATGGCAACAAGGTGCCATGAAAGTCAGAGCAAAATTTTATCTCCGGAGCACCAGATTTTGGAGCCAGGGGTAATGGGTGACCAAATAATAATTTGCTTATAGTTGTTCCTCCAATAACACAGGTAGGAAAAAAAAACTGACAGGAAATCACCAACTGCTAGTGCTGGGATCTTTCCTAACTTCAAACACTAAAACTTTAGTGGTTGATTTTTTTCTTCCACTTAATCTTTTTGCAGAGACAAAGATCATCCTAGTAAGAATGGATAGGGCTTGTAAGTTAGGGTTCTTAGCAAGAAAGAAATGGGAACATTAAATTGAAGGAGACCAGGAGACTATTCACCATCATATGGGGCTGCCTTTGGTGATGAAGCAGATGTTCCTATTAACTTGTACTGCTCAGCCCACCTTTGATTCAAATCACAGCTGCAGTGTACTTTCTTAGGCATGCAAACAGACTCCTATCCAAAGGAAGTCTTTATCTCTCTGACTTTCTTTCCTATGTCTTTCTCTTAAGCAATAGGAGCTTATATACCAGTATGCACAATAAGCCCAAAGTACAGGGAAGACTGTCTTCAGGGAAGCCCCAGCCAGTGGGGCATGGAAACCTAGTGGATAAATGTTTCAGCCTCCTGTTCTTTTCAGGGACAGTTCTGAACTGTATTCCACACAGTTCTTCAGAGGCTCCTCAGAATGCTTGAGCTCAGTTGCCCACAGTGTAGTTAGCACAATAACATACCCTTTTTCGCTTTTCCATCTTGCTTTGTTCCATAAGTTTCCTCCTCCTTTCTACTTCCTGAAATCATCTTGAAAATAAATAACCTAAACTCAGTCATTATCATAGTCTCTGCTTTCGAGGGGACCCAAACTGAAACAGCAATACCAAATATAAGCCAAACAAGCAAATCCTCAGGATAGAATTATGGGAATGGTTTACCTACCAGACATATGAGAACAAAACTCCATTACTGGTGGTAATTGTGGTGTCGATAACCCCTGGCATAATATCAAACACTTATGTGTGGTGGATAAGATGTGGTGGAAGGAGAATCTTTCCTCTTATATAGGATTTCTAATACTGCAATGAAAAGGGACAATGGCCATTATAAAAATTGTGTAATTGACTGGTTTTTGTGAACTGATTTAGAAGCCTCAACGAATATCTTAAAGAGAAGGCAAGTTCACTTCCACCAACCAACAATTTATGGCATTCCATGAAAGTCAAAGCTCCTTCAGGAAAACAATTAAAGAGACCTTGTAGAGAAAGGGTCAGAATTGTAGGAATGGCACAATAGCAAAAGGGTCTGAATGTGCTGGTTTCCTATGTCAGAGACCTATGCCAAAGTCATAGCTTTGATAAGAAGGAGTGTAACTCTGAGACTTGGGGTGAAGGCATCTGCAAGGACACAGATGAGGACCTTAAACCCTGATACATTTACATGATGGAGGCTGTGAAAGCCAATTTCCTCCCCATTGCTAAAGAATAGCCATCCCTTGCCTAGAGAGAATGAAAACCTCCAAGTTGGGTGCCCTGCAAGATGGTTGCTCATCCTCCTTGGGATCCCCTTCACTGATTCCTTAATTGCTTGCAGATTGATAATGTGTCAGGTCCTAGCACATCATGACATGGGAGGCACAATCTCTGTTAAAGGAAGAATAATATACTGAAGAGTTGCAGAAAAATTCTGACAGGAAAGAGGAAAAGAGCTATGGCAACAGATTTTTAAAGTGTTAAATAGGGTGAGTGGGGATATAAGGCTGAATAGGTGAGAGTTTATTGGCTTGGGAACATTCTCCTGTGACTCAGGTTTTAATATCCTGTCAAGGACACTTGAAATTTGTCCCAAAATTTTGCTAAGAAGGTGCTTTGAAACTTGGACTTAACAATGATGTAGAAATGCCAGAGCTGCCTTCAGATTTTAAGGAACAGGTCAGAAGGTTTAAGGAGGTGGGAATATAAGAATAAAGTTTTTCATACTTGAGATACAAAAAAAAATTATGTGAGACCTATTGCCTATGTTTCCTAGGATACTACCTTAACTGGGACAACATGTAATGCACTAGTATGTGTTAAAAGGTTAGTGGAAGTTGCTTATATGAGTCATGGTTCACTGAATAACTTACTACCATTGAATGTAGCTCCCTAGATAGAGCCCATGGGAAAGGAAAAGTTTCATAATTTAAGAATCCAGGTAGCTGCACTTAAATACCCAAGGCCATTTAGGTAAAATTAGTGTAACAGGGAATAGGATTAAAGGGATAACCAGAGAGTTGGGATCCTACAAACTTAGAGTAATGGCTTAGAGGCTTTTGTGTTCCTAGGGATGAGAAAGACAGGCAGCCTACAAAATTATTCCTTAACTTTAATTACTAGAAAAAATCAAAAACAGATGAGCATCAGTTGGCCAGGATTAGCAATCACAATAGAAAAGCATAATGTTTTATTAAGTTTCCATAGCTGAGCCTATTACCAGACCCAGAGCCCAATGACTGAAGGGGAAGCCTGAGACCTTCAGAAAAAGACTCTGAAATCCTGTCATAAATGCATACATTAACTTTCACTCCTGCCAAAGAGATCTATTTACCCAGGGCTTGCAAGGGGTGTTAGATATAGATATTGTTAACAGGGGACCTAAATAGTATTATGATTCCCATCAATAAACTAGGGGCTTAAAGAGGCCAGAGGAAAAATGCAGGCTATCTGTGCTCATCCTCCCAAGTCTGAGTGCATACAGGTGATAGGTGCACTTAATTATTGAACTTTGCATTCCTAACACTTAGAAAGAGGTGCTGCAAAAATTTGGTTTCTTTATTGTAGAGGAAGGTAGCTCCTCTACAGGATACTGCTTCTGTAGTAGTCATATCTGTTAAATAACTCAGAAGCTTGCCAAGTTTCAAGTGGGGCTCAAAGTTAAGAGAAAACTGCAGCAGGATCAAGAAATGAAGCAGGCTTTCCTGAGCCAACAGATTGAAGGATACTAGGGGTATCCAGTAGAAGAGTGGCAACTCAGAATTCCATGATTCAGAATCAAGTGATGGCTTCTGCTTCAGAGAGCCACTCACTGTTTGAAAAGCAGCTTCTGGTATGCCAGAGGGTCCTTCTAGACACTGCGCAGCTGACCAGGGGATATTAAGAAACTGCAACTGAAGATACCTATTCTGAGCTACACATTGTCAAGTCACCTAAGTTATGAGGTGAGTTTGCACAGCCACAATCTATCACATGATGGAAACAACACATGTAGAATCAGGCCTGAGCAAGTCCACAGGGCACAAGTGAGTTTCATAAACAGGTAGCCAGACTCCCATCTCTGTTGCATCTGTCATTCTCCACCATTGCACACCTATGGCCTTGTAAGATGTTCCCTGTGACTATCTAAAAGAAAAAATACAGGCATGTTTTTAAAATGAAAGGCCAAATATGCTATTTAAGTAAAGTGGTTTGCTGTTACCCACTCTCAAGTAGCCCTAAAAGATAAGTAAGGAGATACCTTCACACTTCATATGAAGAGGAAGAACTAGCCTGATATAGGATATATATGCTCTTTTGTGCAGTATTGAACTACTTGGCTTATTGGTTAGGGGACTAGAATGGCAAAAGTATAATATTGAGTATAGTCATGTTGGATATACCTGTGTGGGAAACAATATGCACATCTTCATGTCTCACACTATTGTCCACTAGAAAGCATCTGTGCTAGTCAGTGTTCATCACTGTGACCAATATACTTGACAAGAACAACTTGGAGGAGGCAAAGTTTATTTGGACATATGGTTTCAGAAGTTCAACCTAT
Organism: Marmota monax; assembly: GCF_021218885.2. Taxonomy (NCBI): domain Eukaryota; kingdom Metazoa; phylum Chordata; class Mammalia; order Rodentia; family Sciuridae; genus Marmota; species Marmota monax. The sequence goes on along the minus strand of NW_026694256.1, from coordinate 822,735 downwards.
GGTGGTCAATCCATTCCTCCGGACCTGAGAAAAGGTAGAACATTATGGTGGAAGGGCATGGTGGAGCATAGCTGCTCAACTCATGGCAGCCAGGAAGCAGAGAGAAGAAAAGGGTCCATGGACAGATATTTCAGGCCATGTCCCCAGTGACTTCCTTCCTCCAGCCATGCCCTACCTTGCCCAGAGCATTCAAATTATTAATCAATCAAGTGGATTAATCCATTGATGAGATTATAACTCTCATAATCTAATCATTTTACCTCTGAACATTCTCTCATTGTCTGACCCATGAGTTTTTCAGGGGACATTAAGAATCCAACCCATAATAGCATCCATCAACAAAGAGACGCTTAACAACATATGGAGAACTGTATGCTCTCTCTGTTGATATAAGCCAGCCTTTATTCTTCTCATGCCAATGACAGTATAATGGATCCATGATCAGAGCAGCTTTTTGGCAGATATGGAGGCCATGCACGGCCTCAGTAATATTGGATCTTCTCACCAAGCTATTGCATAGCTATACCATTTCTATAGTTCTAACTTATCAGTATCCAAGACCAACACCAAACATTTGATAGAATGCCAATCTTTAGGGACACCATCCAGACTCTTAGAGATAAATTGGTTATATTGGATCCCTTCTTTCAAGGGACAGGTGAGTCATCCTTAATGGAATTCTCTCTATTCTGAATATGTCTTCAGCCTCCTTACCTGTGAGTGCAATTATTTGATGGGTTACAGAATGCTTTATTTATAGACATGATATCCTTCATTGCATCACTCTGTACCATGGTGAAGGAGGTACAACAAGACAACAGGTGCAAGATTATGGGATTCACTGTTACTACACAGAGCATGTTATCCAAAAGCAGTTGTTCTGATATAGTGCTGGAATGGAATATTAAGTCCTTGGTTCACATGGAGACAACACTCTGCATGGTCTATAGTTGTCCTACATGATGGGGTATGTGACTTGAAGCCAATGACTGATATATGGTGCTGTGTACATAATAACTGGAATACATAGCCTAGAAACCAAGATGGAAAAATATGAATGATTCCTCTCACCATCATACTCAATGATCCACTTACAGAATTTGTGCATACTATTCCTACAGTCTTGGGCTCTGCTAGAGTATAGGTCTTTCTTACTATTGGAAGTAAGGAGAAACTCTTCCAAAAGGGGACACAGTAAGGATCTCATAGAACTATAACTATGACTACCACCTATCTACTTTGGCTCTTCATGCCACAGGGCTAGAAGACAAAGAAAGGCATTTTTCATTTGAGCAGTATAATTGATTCTGATTATTATGAGCACCTAGATTGTTGTTAAATAATGGAAGCAGGAAGGAATTTCTCGATCTTAAAAGACTCCTCTGTTCTTCCATGCCTCATAAAGACATTGAATAAAAAATCTCAATAATGACCTCAGCCTGACACAGGCAAGCTCACCAACAGCTTGAATTCCTCAAGGAAATCACTTACATCAGTTGAAATGTTCACCAAGAGTAAGAAAAATCTTAAATGAGTGGTGAAAATCTAGAAGGTCCCTTATGTTCTTTGGGGCAGTTGCAGCAAGGGGCATCTGCTTGCTACACTAACTCTCTCTTCTTGAGACTTTTTTGAGAGAGAGAGAGAGAGAGAGAGAGAGAGAGAGAATTTTTTAATATTTATTTTTTTTTTTAGTTTTTGGCAGACACAACATCTTTGTTTGTATGTGGTGCTGAGGATCGAACTCGGGCCGCACGCATGCCAGGCGAGCATGCTACCCCTTGAGCCACATCCCCAGCCCTCTTCTTGAGTCTTTTTGAGAGATATAGTGTCAGTCTTTGACACTAAGACATTGGTGACAGAAAATATTTAATATAGGGTAAAATGCTTCTGAAAAGTTCAAGGGATAGAAAACTTCAATGCCCTCCACCACTTTTAATTTCAGATGCAAAGGTGTTGGACAGTTCCAGTGCATGTCACAGCAATCTCCCCCCCATCCCAAGTGCCTGCTGTATCTTTCTGCTGTCCCAACTCACCACTATCTTCAAAGTCACAGATGTTCACTAAGCCTGCCCTGAATGACATTCGGGTGAGTTAATTCTCCTGGGAGCCATCCTCAATCAATGAGTGAAGGGAATCAGTGGATGAATGTTTCAGCCTTTTGTCCCAGGGAGGGAAACTTCTTAGATGCATCCTACAGGGTTCCTTGCAGAGTCCCTAAAGGAACTGAGTTCTAAGGGATCAAAGTGGTAGCCAGCTCAGTTATGTATCCTTCAATGGCTTTTCCTTTGCATATATCTCATCTTCATGCTTCCAAAGATTACCTACCAAGCTAACTACCTGTTTAAGTCCCTGCTTTTAGAGAAACTTAAAGTAGATGAATAAACCAGTGGCTACTAGTTGGTTGTGGTGTTTATAGAATAGGTTTGCTTTGTTAATAAAGGAACAGTTAAGAATGGTGAAGATAGTGAAGTTAACTAAATACTGGAAATAAACATTTATTGAGCATTTATTATTTATCAACCATTTTAGAAGGTATCCAACCAATCATCTGAATTATATCATTTTTCTAAAGAAATCAATAACCTCATTTTGTTTATCACAGTTTAAGTAAGTTAAGATGTGGGTTGGAGAATAACTGATGTGTGGTATATCCAAGTAAATATAACAAAATTCTGCCCTAAAATATGAAATTATTCAATGTGTATCACATGAGAAATATAAGAAACACTCAAGATCCAATGTCCAATGTCTTTGTCTTATAGATGAAGAAAAAGAGGTGGCTGAGTGACACAATCAGGTCTAGAACATCAAGATTTTGGTATTCTTTCCATTATAATACTTAGAGACTTACACAAAGAGAAAGACTGCCATTTGGAAAATTTCTAATTTAAAATATTTTCTGTATTTGCATAAAGTCTTACAAAAGTCTGTGTGTTTCTTGATTTCCACCGAAGTTAAGTTGCTTGTAGAGTTTATATTGATTCTGAGTGCCTCATGCTGTTAAGCTTGCTTCATGGTTTTAGGTTAACTCCCATTCAAGTACTGGATGTTCCTAAGAATATAACATTGTGATATAAAAGAGAAAAGAGCTGGAAAGTTCCTTAGAGATCACCTCATCAACTCCATGGGCTTTTGTAGATAGTAGGTTTAGTACAGGCATTTTTGCAGATATTTATTTTTGGTACCATTCTCCAATTGACTACTTTGGTCTCTATGATTCTACTGGTCCAAATGGGGAGGAGAATAGAAAAAGGGGGTGAGAAGAACATTTCCCCCATCCTTTCTTCTTTGAAACCTTATATCCGGATGTCCTGTTTGTAAACCCCAACCTCAGGTTGGAAATGACTGTTTCACCTTCACAATGGAAGCAGTCAATAAATGCTAGTTGGTTGACAGAACAGCATTCCTCTCTCTAGACTCTGGAACAGATTTCTCATAAGTAGAAAGAATACTTCTATTGAATAAAGTTGTGTCCATTTTTTTACTGTGGTAAAATATATCAAATACGTAATTTGTTGAGAGCCACAGCCAAAGGGCCCCAGCAAACTTCCAGCTGCCAGCTGATGATTGGCTCACAGCGGCCCCAGCAAACTTCTAGCTGCCAACTGATTGGCTCCTCTGCAGTGATGCTCATTGGGCTGTTTCCCCGCCCTTTCAGACCACGGATCTGCTCATTGGGGGACTTTTTTTGGCTCCGCCCACGCGACCCAGCCAATCGGCCTCAAGAGCAGGAGGAGTGGGGGAGGTTGAGAGGCTTGTGGGAAGCCGGTGGTGGCAGTTGGGCTCTGAGGGTTTTTCCTGAGGGGCTGTGTGGTGTGGTGTGTGTGTTCTAAAAATAAAGTTCTTTTCTTTTGACAAGTGGCTCCTGAATTGTGCGCAGCCAGACTGTGGAAGTAATTTACCATTTTAAGGGTGTAATTCAGTACATTAAAGACATTCACCTTGTCATACAATCATCACTTCTATCCATCTCCAAAATATTTTCATCTGCCCAAACTGAAACTCTATATAGTCATTAAAGAGTAACTCCTCATATCCCCTCTACAGCCCCTGGAAACCACCATTCTACTTTTTGTCTCTATGAATTTGACTATTCTGGGTACCTCACTCATAAAAATAGAATCACTTAGAATTTGTTCTTCCTGACTGGCTTATTTCGGTTGCATAATGTTTTTTTAAAGCATTTTTAAATTTATTTTTTAGTTGTACTTGGACATTATACCTTTATTTTATTTATTTATTTATATGTGGTGTTGAGGATAGAACCCAGGGCCTCCCACGTGCTAGGCAAGCACTCTACCACTGAGCCACAACCCCAGCCCTGCACTTGTATAATGTTTTTTTTTAATATTTTTTTAACACATGCCTTTATTTTTATGTGGTGCTGAGGATCGAACCCGGGTCCTGCCAGTGCTAGGTGAGCACTCTACCACTGATCCACAATCCCAGCCACTATATAATGTTTTTAAGGTTCTTCCATGTAGCATATGTCAGCCTTTCTAAGGCTGAACATAACACCATTGAATATTCCTCATTCTGTTATCCATTTACTGTAAGTGGACACTTGGGTTGCTTACATCTTTTGTCTACTGTGAATAATGTTGTTGCAGTACTGTGTACAAAGGATATTTGAGTACTCACTTCCATTTCTTTTGGATATATATCTAAAAGTGGAATTGTTACCACACAATAATTCTATGTTAAATTTTTGAAGAACTACTGTTTTGTTTCTACAATGGCTGCATCATTTTACATTCTAAACAATAATGCATAAGGGATTCAGTTTCTCCATATAATATTTATTTTCTGGTTTTTGTTTGTTTTGTTTTTGATAGTAGCTATCCTAATGAGTGCAAGGTGGCATCTCATTGTGAGTCTTTTTAATATTCATTTTTAAATTATAGTAGGACACAATACCTTTGCTTCATTCATCTATTTTTATGTGGTGCTGAGGATCGAACCCAGGGCCTTGCACAAGCTAGGCAAGCTCTCTACCGCTGAGCCACAACCTTAGCCCATCTCATTTTGGTTTTAATTTGCATTTCCCTAAAGATTAATTGAGCATCTTTTCACATGCTTATCACTCATTTGTATATCTTCTTTAGAAAAATAACTATTCAGTTTCTTCTTCACCCATTTTTTAATCAGGTTGCTTGTTTTCTGTTGTTGAGGTTTAGGGTTAGGGATGTAGCTTAGAAGAACAGCATTTGCCTGGAACATGTAAAGACTCTTTTCAGGGTAGTCTCAAACTTCTCCGCTCAAGTGATCCTTCTACTGCAGCCTCCCAAGTAGCTGGAACTATTGGTATATATCACCATGCCTGGCAGGTCCACTGTCTTTTGAACTCACATTTCAATCCTAATTTTAATTCTTTACTTTAGTTATTGCTTGGGGTCAATCTAGGACTTCTGGGGCCTGAACTATATATGCTTTTGGAGGATTTAGAAAAATGTAACTTTTGTAAACTTTTTTTTTCAAAAGATCTTCTATTTTTTAATTTATTCATTTATATAGGGTGCTGAGGATAGAACCCAGGGCCTCGCGAGCACTCTACCGCTTAGCCACAACCCCAGCCCCTAAGCTTTTATAAACATTTATAACTATGTTCTCACTTGCTAGGACCCCTTCTGGAAGGCATCGTGCAAACTTCATTTGCTTCATCACTAATCAGCCTTTTTGTAGTCACCATCACCACCACTTTCTTCTTCTTTCCCCTTGCTATTTTAAACATTTCAGAAAGTATATATAAATGATAATTGAAATATTAGTATATAGAAGAGTTAGTATAAAACATTTCTAATCAAAGAACATCATATCACTGATTATCATTATGTATATATACATATACATATATAAGCATATAATAGTTTAACTTATTGTTTACTAAATCAGAAAAAAACTGAGCTTTAAAATATCTAGGTCATAATTTTCTTTATTAAATGTTTTTGAAAATCTATGGACAATTCAACTTTCTGACCTTCAGTATATACAAAATAATAGGTTAGACTTGAAGTTCCATTCCAGCCCTATTAAGTCATAATTTTTTTACTTTCTGCCCATTTCTCTACTTGCTTTTGGTGACTGTTCCTCTGTACCAACCTTCACCCCTGCTGGGGCCAAGGTTCTGCATTGTATGAGGTTACCTCCTGGGCATTATTCTCTTGGGCCTGATGCTTCCATTGCTTAGTTATGACTCTTCCTCAAAGAGAAATTCTAGAATGTTCACAGATGATTACCTACTGTGTTAGCTTTATGTCACTACCTTTGCCTGTTGTGTTCTAGTTTGATTACTGCATTATGCCTCCTATTCTACATCCAATGCTCCTGAACACCTCCACATAGATGTCTCACAGGTACCTCAAATGCCAACCTGTTCTACACTGAACTTATCTGTCCCTCTTTCTTGGTCTTCCTCCTTGACTGTCTCTCTTCCTCAGCCTCAATGGCCTGTTCATTTTACCTTATGGATGTTTCATATCTACCCCTTTCTGTCTATTCTCACTACCATATTTTCGGTCAGCAGTTCATTGTCTCTTGCCTGAATAAATGTAATAGTTTTATTGAGTTCCAGGTGCTGAAGCTGCCATAATGACTATGAAGCCCTCTCTGTCCTGAAGAAGTTACCAGTCTGGTGAAGAAGACACACAAGTAAAGGATATAGTGCAACATAGTGAGTCTCCTCGTCCATATAGGTGCTCCTTAATTAATTTTCCTTAAGTCACAAGAATTATATAACTAATATGCAAAATCTGATTGTTTCATTTGCCTCTTAAGCTCCTCAGCAGCTCCTGATTGCCTTCAGACCAAAGTCCCAATCCCCTTGTCAAGGCATGGCAAGTTATCCCCTCCATAAAAGTGATCTTTTTTATTTTATTTTATTTTGTGGAGGTGCTGGAATTGTACCCAGGACCTCATGCATGTTAGGTAAGTGCCCGCTACAACTGAGCCACAACCTCAGCTTTCCATGAGTAATCTTACCTGCTCTACCTTTTACCCTGTTATGCCACTCAAACTTTGTTCTAGCCATGTTGTACGACTTGTTGCTCCTTAAATAGGTCATGCTTTCTCATATCCAGGGCTTTGCCCTTGCTATTCCCAGACTACACAGCCTATGTTCTTTATTCCCTTTATCCAAAAATCTCATGGAGTCTGTTAAAGCACCACCTTTCTCTGTGTGTGAATCCTTCTCTGACATGCCAAGGCTAGGCTGTGTCCTTTTCAGAGTTCCTTTAACACTTATCTCACTGTGTTGCACCTTATCCTTTACTTCTGTGTCTTTTATACCAGACTGCCAACCTCTTCAGGACAGAAACTGCTTCTAAGTCATCATAGCAGTCTCAGCACCTGGAACTCAATGAGCATGTGGGTAAATATTTCTACATAAACAATCACATGATAAAAACAGGTACTAAAGATGGCCTTCCTAACTTCTCTCCTTTTCTATTGCATACCTCCTTTACTAGATCCTTTAAAAGTGAGCTGCTGGATGATAGGATTGTAAGTGTGTCATGTTATTCTTTGTTTCTGTGTATTATTTAATAACTAAATAGAATTCTACATTAAATGATTTATTTTGCCCATTTGCATTAGAGAAAAAATATTAATTCCCAGAATGCTACTCCAGATATCTTTTGAGGATGGAATTTAGGAAAAGTGTCCGTTTGGGCTATATCATGCAGTGATGACAGAACCCCATGTGATGGGGTTCAGAGTGAATTACCAATGGATCAGTGCCACAACCTCTAATATCCGAGTTAGAACTGGAAGGGAGGGATAACAGTTTTTAGTCAAAGGCAGCAGTGAGGGATGAACAGGTTCCATGATTCAGCTGAGGCTACACATGAGTTTCCTTACCAGTCCTATGCTCTTCCCACTATTCAGAGACCAAAACAAAAAACACCTTCTTGTCCTAGCAAGACCTAGCTACAAAATTATGTGAAACATAGTAAGCTTTTTGAACATATATTTCTGCTTGGAATGTAAAGGATTCAAGATTTCTAAAATTATTGTCACTCTTCCTTGCCTAGAATTTGATAAAATAACACTGGTTCCTAATTCTTTTATTTCATTTAATCATTAATGCTTAAGAGAGAAAAAAATTGCATGATATTTGTTTTTGGCCATCTGCTCCATTTAAAACCTTGCAGCTACTTATTTTCTGGAAGGTCTATTAGAAGGGGATTGAGTACCTGGCATCCAGGAAAAGATGTAGCCAATTTAGTCTTTCTTTCTGGAATTACAGGAATCTGGAAACATTTCAGGATTCTATTCAATCTTTACCTTCTTTAGATTTCGGCACATTTAGACACCTTCAGTTAATTTGGTCTTCAGTTTAATTTGTTAAAATTCTTTGATTTATGACAGCTTACTTGAATTCTAAAGAGAAGTTGCATAAAGTGGGGGGATTAAATTCTGCAAAGCTTCATGGAGAACAGATTTTTTTAAAAAACAGGTATGATTCTGCATTTTAAAACTTGTATTCACATTACCTTAAATGCAATGTTTACCTGACTCATTTACTCCAACACAGGATCTCACACACACACACACACGTGTATTTTTCCCCGTACCTTCAGGAGTAGAATGTCAAGAGAAAATTAGCAGTGAATAACACACTTAGAAAAGTAATAAAGTGAAAATAATGACAGTCTTTGGCACAGCCAGGAATCCTTAAGGAGCTGTAGTCTTGTTCCATCTTGTTTTCCCCCTGTCCTTTCACTCTATTCCTGTTCTTACTGATTTCTAGCCAATTCGATTTCACATGTATAAATTGTTCCACGGTCGATTAGACTGCGGAAAAGTGGGGATGCAATTGACTGGAGAGGTGCACTCCCTCCACACGTGTTCATACTTGGCATTAAGGGACAGTGCCCTGGCACACAGTAGGTCGGCCCCAGATATTGTAATAATAATACTTGTGTTTTGGAAGCAAGGGTCAAGGCAGGGATTACCGGATTCCCCATTACTCCACTACCCACATTTCTGGGTGCTGAGATCAACGTCATTAGGAAACTGATCATGAGTTTGCCGTTCTTCTAGGGAAACAGCTGATTCTTGGGGTCTTGTACACGGGAGGATGCACGTGGAAAGGCTCTGTAAAGCGCAAGTGCCAGGCTTTGAGCTAAACGAAGGTGACCATGGCCTCATCTTCTCTGTCCAATTTTTTTTTTTTTTTTTTTTTACAGAAGGTTGCAAGCTCAGCACACAGGGCTAGCAGCCTGAGCACGGCCTAACGGGATCCAGCACACCTGGCTGGGCGCCCGTACCCGCCGCGGGGGTGCGGGAATGCGGGGATGCGGGGCTGGCGGCGGCGCGGGGCGGGGCTTGACTGCGGGGAAATGACGTTGCCAGCACCGCGCGCTCCGCGGGCCTGAGCCGCGCACCCTGGTAACGGCTGCTCCACGACTCCCGCGTCCTCCTCCATGTCCCCACCTTCCCTCGCGGTAGCCCGCCCCGTCTCCACCTCCCTCCGCAGCCCCGGCGGCGGCCGTCTCGCCTGGCCCCGGGTGCCGCCTGCAAGCGGGGCCCGAGGATCCACGCTGCCCACGACGCCCCCTCCGGGCGCGGGCTGAGGCGAGAGCGGGCCTGGTCCCGGGCCGTCGCCGCCGGACCCCGAAGCGTCCGCCCCGCGCCGTGTAGTCTGCGGCCTCCCGCCGGCGGGACCGCCCCGTCCCTGGAATGGTGTGACCAGGGGGTTTCAGACAGGAGGGCCTCTTCGCCGGAGGCTGGCAGACGCCAGGGGTCGGGTCGGGAAGAGACCGTTTCGGCTCTTGCCTCCCAGACGTTGTTGCTCCGCGGGCCTCCCGGTGGGCCTCCCTGCGGGCGCGGACACAGGCGCCCCGGCCGGGGTCTATCGGGAAGATGGCGACCCCGGGCATGAGCTGGCAGCAGCACTATTACAGCGGCTCTGCAGCCGGGGCGGCCAAATTCGCACCCTCGCCGGCCGCGGCGCAGCTGGCTGGCCACTGCGTGGACTACAGCCAGGACATGCACCTGAAAATGAGCAAGAAAATAGCCCAGCTTACTAAGGTAAGGGGCGGGGCGGGGACGGAGGCGACCCTGTGCGCGTCGAGCCGGCTCACCGGCCCGCCTGGAAGGCAGTGAGCCCAAGGGGGCTCCTGGCGAGAAGCAACAGCCTGAGATTTATCTCCAAAACCACTCAAACTTAGGTGGAACGCTGACGACGAGGATTTAAACTAGGCAGTACCACTGGATTTATGGGACTTGCTGAATTCATGGGACTTGCACCTCTTTGTCCTTTAGGGTTAACCCACGCAGAACAAATTAGGGTTTACTTTCTCAGTTTCACAACGGTACACGATTTTACTGTTGCTCCCAGGCATCTGCCAGGGCTCCAGGAGGCATCACACTACAGTACCACATGAAGTACAGTACCGTATTTACCTAACATGACCCGAATCCTCGGAATTAATGAGTATCTGTTATTGGTTACGCATTTATGGAGAGAATAAACTTTCTGAGATTATTCCAAGGAATGTAGGAGGGTAAAACATACCTTGTGTGCCATTTGGGGGATTTAATGAGTCATTCTTTATCCTGATAAAATGTCAAACAAGGCTTATTAGATGAATCACACTGTGTCAGCGTTTTGTTAAGTGGTTCAGTTTACCAAAAGATAGTTTTCAAAGAGCAAATCGCTTGCATGTTTACCAACTGTGATTTAGGATGGCACCTGTGTTAGTGAGCTCTTCTAATTTAGTAAATGTTGATAATAGAAAAGAGTTGGTGCCTGAAGCAAGAGAAGTTTGGATCAGTTATCCTGCTCTGTTTAGATCTTACTGGCAATTTAGCAATACCCATTAAATGTGAAGAAGTGATTTGTGATTTTTGGAAGTTAGTAGAGGTGATAACTACTTAATGAGTGTTGGTATACTGAGATGAAGACATAGGGCAGGGAGTCGCAGGATATTACTAGGTAAACTGAAGTCTGACTCCAAAATTCTCAGTATATACTTTCACTATTGGTCTTTTTGAGAGAGTACACTAAGTCATTAGAATTGGAAGGAGGGAAAGGAATAATAAAAAAGGAATGAAACGTAATAAAACAAGGAATAAATGAAGGGTAAAAAGATTTCAGTGAAGAAATGTTATTGAGGTTAGAAAAATAATAAGGAAGGACTAAAGAATAAGGGAACAATGGAGGTGAAAAAGAAAAGGTGTAGGTATTTAACAGTAAATCTCAACCATGCAAAGCAAGCAACATTTTGTGAAATGGTTTTTATTTGTTGTTCTTTTTTTTTTTTTATTGGACGTCAACACAGTCTCAGGTTGCTAAGTATCCAGTTTTTACTATTTCCTCTTGTGATAGAGAGTACCAAAATTCACAGAAAGAAAGAGCTAGGAAGAAATGATAACACAGAGTCATCAGAGCATTTCTACAATTGGGGCTCTCCTGCAGTAGCATTTGATCTTCATAATATTAATGTTCAAAGTGAAGTACATGAGTATTTATTTATTTATTATGATTTTTTCTTAGAAGATGTCCACACATCCTTTGTTCTTATTTTAGATTGTAACCCCCCAGAGTTCTGCTGTAATAGAAACACTCAGTAAATCAGTAGTGGAACTGTGTATTCTTTAATGAAAGCTGTTTCACTTCAGTAAACTTTATTTCTTTCTACTTACACTGTTCAATTTCCTGTTCTTTTATCAGAAAAAAAAAATTCACAGAAGGTAGGATATTACATGGATGTTGATAGCACTTTCAGCCTTCACACCACGCTCCTTGAATCTAATAAGCCACTGTCCCTGTGCCAGTGCTTCATCACTGCAGAGTGTTGTATCTAATCCTTCTTGGGGGTTACTGGGACTCTGATCAGTGTTTGTAGTTACGGTATCTAAACACTGTCACCACCCCATCAACGTCTTAAGTGCTTCAGACATTTAAAACCTTATACTAGGGTTTCTCAGTGTTGCATTGGTTGATTCCTTGTTGATGATCTATCTTGTGCATTATAGGATGTTTAGCAGTATCACTGCCCTACATAATTGGTGTCAGTAGACTTCCACCCCAATTGTTCCCTCCCCAATATCATGATAGTAAGCATTACCAGATGTTCCTGGGGCAGAGTGGGGCAAGGGAGAGGTGGCAAAATCATGCCAGGTAAGGGACGAATACCATTGAATACTGAAATATCTATAGAAGTTCTTCCACCTCTACCTCTTGCCTTTATATTTACTTGAGATGAAGTCTGACAATGAAACAATCCTGTAATAGGACTCTTGATACAGCCAGTTCCCTTTAGTTCCTGAAAATGTACAATAAGACCTGCTTTTCTTATGTACTATTTGGAAACTGTCAAATTGTAAAGTCATATACACTTATTGCAAATACTATGCCATAAGCACGGCATCATGAATGTGTGTACATACATATATGCATATACACATATGTGTATATATGTATGTCCATATATATTATGTATGTGTATATAATTAGAAACTCTGTTCTTCTCCGTAAGAGTTTTACTCATGAAGAGTTTACTAATAAATTCACACCAATAGAGAGATTAAGTAGAACTATGGATGCAACTTGTTAATATCTTACATTTCTATTAGATAATATAAAGGTAACTATTAAAGTAGGATCTATTTTCTGGGGAAGGGAGTCAGTAAAAATCACTCCTCAGCCTTATAGTAGCAGTATAATTAAAAATATGCCTTGGGAATCTGGCACACATCCTGAATTAAAATTTCCACTCCCCTACTTGCTAGTAGCATGACCTTGAGCAAGTCACTAAATTCTGAGCCTCAGTTCCCAAATCTTTAAAGTAAGGATAACAGTACCTATTTTAGAGAGTTATAGGCTCTTCATTCAGGCCATCATTGAAAATATTTACTATATACTAATAGTATTCATAAAATATTTGCAGTATATTTTAAATACCCCTTTAAAATTTCTGCTTTGGGTACCATTATATCATAGTGTATTTATTTTGAGGATTTCTCCCAAAGTCTATAAAAATGTATATAGTAGTTGTTTTCTTATTTGAGTATCAATAAAGGTTTTACATTCACATTGTTTGTAGTATAGTATTGAAAGGCATGTTAAGAAATCTGGCTGGCTTTGAAAGGGTAAGGGTGACAGTTTTCTACTATACAGTATTGTATATAATAAGGTTCAGTATGTTTTTAACTGAAGAAAAAGTCTCAACTGAATGCATAATTGTTCATATTCTGTCTTTCAAGAGCCTAAGATAGCAGCTTCTTGTGGTAAGAACTGCAGTTCTTAAAGCAGGTTTTATGTAAGGGTACTTTTCTAAGTGTTAGAAATGCAGTGGGGAGCAGGACATAGTCCTCGGCCTGTTAAAAGATGTCTAGCATATTTAGGTCAACCATGTCAAATTTTAAGAATTAATATTAGATTCTTGAATTAATAATAATTCTCATGTTGTGGCATAGTTCTGAAATTGTTATGGTTGAACCATCTCAGTAAGACAGGGAAGCTGGGTGGAATCCATTCTGTTTTATAAGATCACATTTACATACTTCTCTGTTTGTCCTTATGATACTTCCCCACCCCTGCCTGGTACTGGGCATTGAATCCAGGGGGACTGGGGCTGGGAGCTATATCCCTGGCCCTTTTTACATTTTATTTTGAGATAGAGTCTTGCCAAGTTGCCAAGGCTAGTCTGTATTTTAAGAATCCTTCATCTGTCTCAGCCTCCTGAGTAGTTGGAATTACAGGCATGTGCCATTGCTTCTGGCCTTTTGTTTGGACTCTATAGTGCAATAGATTAAAAAGGAAACTGGTAGGACATAATTATAATAGTATTATTTTTTATCTCTTTTTTTTTTTTCTTTTTTGGCCCCTTTCTGTCTCTTTCAATTTACTCTTAGGCTGGTTTATTCTCTGACATGAGTGAACTTGATATTTCTGGTTACTCTTAGATAATAAAAATCATCCTTCAATAACTAAGTCACAAAGGTCTCAGCTTGATTATTAAAATGACAGTGCAAATAAACAAATAAAATTTCTAGACCAAACCCAAATTAAAGATGAAGCTTCTCCCCCTATGCACATTTTTTTGGCCCTGTGTTTTGCAAGGGACAAGTTAGTAATTGGGGAAGGACTTCATTGACTTTTTTCCTTCTGACCCTGCTTTTCTACTCTTCCTTCTTTGTCTTGCCAGTCCTGGTTTCAGATCCCTCCAAAGTTGGAGGAGGAAGAAGGAAGAGGAGGAGGGAAAAGGAGCTTCAGAGCTTTAGCTAAGAATCTAGATGATGATCTATCTTTAGTGCTTTTATAGTCTTGGTAGATGTTTCAAGATTTTTCACTTGAGAATCCTGTATCTTTCATCTTAGTTGCTTGAGACTTTCACATTAAGTTCCTTGAAAATGAAAATGTATTCTGGCTGGTTGCTGGCTCCTTCCTCAGCTCTTGGAGCTGGCAGTAAGTATCTTCATCATCATTTTGTTGAAGTCTGTTCAGGTTCCAGATAATCCGTTTGGATGGATCCATGTGACTCTACCACAGCTTTCTGTTTCTTCCTGTAAGACCCATATCTGGTCCCTAGGAACTAATCATTCTTTGTACAAAACTAGGAGTGGTCCTAGTTCAGCCATCTCTTTTGTTCTCCAGTGCATCTTCATTCATCTCCCATTCTTTAGATTTTCCAGGGATGAATCAGGTGTCTAGGTCAGATGTTCTTGAAAGTGCTTGAGACATGTATCAAGCCCTTCATATGATCCCCTCAAAGCCTTTTTTCCTGTGCTAGAGGTGTGGAATGAGAATTTTCTCTCTTCCCCATAAAAAGGCCTGGGTCCTTATTACCATAAATCTCATGAATATCTCCATAACCAGCTCTGTAATCTCCTTGAAGTCACATTTTACTAGTGTTGGTTGAGGGTAGGAGGTAAGACACTTGTGACATTCCTTTCTTTAGACTGCCTCCTTTGAAATTTTAGGAAAGTTCTGGCATCTGCTTTGGAGTGTTAATTCTGTTGTCTTTAGTTCTTAGTAGAAACTTCCCTTTTAATGTCCTGCTGTGTTAGCTTCTTATGAAAGGCCTCTATTGTTGCTTATACTTCAATACAGCTCAGTCCACTTATCACTTATAGACATAACTAGTAGAAGGTAGAGTATGAGTTTCCAAGAAGCAGAAAGTAGTTTTGTTTTCTATGATTAGCATCAGTAAGTCTACTTCTTTTAATACTGTGGCCCTTTTACCAAGCATTGTCCTGACCTACTTAGCCTTTGTTGGACTTTCCTTACTCAGAATTCTTATAATATTTATTATTTGTAATTCGCAAATACAATTTATTGTTTTTGTAAATATACCTTTTCCCCCTGATTTTGATTATACCTTTCTGATTATAGGGACCATATCTTGTATTTTGTCTTACCTTGATATTAATGCTTTGCATGTATCATAAAAGCTAATGAGTATTTATTGAAGATGATGATGGTAGTTGTAGTGGTAATGATATGACATGTAATTTTGCTATACAGTAGAAAAAGTAGCATTTTTGAGAAATTGTATCTGCTACTTTTGTGGGCTAATGATAGATTAGTTTGGCTGAGTTAAAATATTCTTACGTATTGAAATGTTTATTGGCTTCCCATTGAACTGCTTCAGAAAGCTATATTATTTCATAATATTCTTATATATATATTTCATAATATACTTTATTTTGTTATAAAAATAAAAATATCAAGCACTTTGTCTAAAATATAAACATTGTCATTTCAAAATGTAGGCCTTTAATATACTAGTATCTTACCAAATATTTTAGGAAATTTTATACCATTTAATGATAACTCTGCTTTTATTATATCTAAAACCACAATGTTTGTAGAAAGCTTAAACCAGTGAAAATTTCACACAGTCCTGTTTCCTCTACATTAAATAAGACTGATTTTCACTAATTGGGGGTGTGTGTATGTGTGCGTGCATGTGCATGCTTTTTTATAGTTTAATATCTAGGAGATTATGAATTACCTAAGTAAATAGCCACTTTTGGTACAAGTTGGGTTTTTGAACTAGAGTTGAAAGTATAGTCACAGTCGGCTGTGTTTCAGTTTAGGACTAGTACAAGCCAAATGCAGCATCTTTTTTTTTTTTTTTTCTCTCTCTCCTTTGTTAACACTGCAGCTCAGCCATCTTCTTGTGCAATAGCCTGGATGTAATCTTTAGTCATAGGTGAGTGGTTTGGATTAATTTCGTGTATTTTACTAATGGACACAAGAGCATGATAAAAGGGACTGCCTTTAGAGTTAAAATTTTGATTTAGAGCTGGCAGAAACCTTAAACTTGACAACCCTAATCCTCTCATTTATAGATGCAGAAATTGATGATCCAAAGTTAATTGAATATTACACAACCTTGTCACTGGCAGAATCTGGACTTCAACCCAGGTCTCTGAATTGGTCTAGGATGGGTGGCTACATCAGTAGGTTTCTTTTCTGTAAGTCTACCTTCTTCCTAATATTAGTTGTTCAGTAGAGGTTACAGAGTTGTTATTGTTTTTTCTTATAGGAACCATATTTGACTTATCTCACTCATGGATTTTTAATAACAAGTGCAACCAATGTGCTTCTCCCATACAATGTAGAAAATTTCTGAGTTTATAGATAGTATATTTTGTAACTGTGGCTCAGTAATTTTGTAATAGAGCTGTATGTGTGTGCCTCTGTTTTAAAATAAATGTCAAAATATTTTCGTGTTTTTATTAACAGCTTTAGCCATACCAGACCTAAAAAATAATGTAGTTACATTAATTTGGAGGCTGCTATGCTTGGTGTGAAAGTTACTATTATGGTTATTTTAGAATGTTTTTCCTTAACTGCTTGCTTTCCTAATTGTATTGTTACCTAGACCCAATTCTAGAAGGCAATAAATTGAAAACTTTCCAGTTTTTATCATTTATTCTTTGTTGATAAAAATTCTTTACTATTCTCTAATTCCCAAGGTTTTAAAAAGTTGTATGAAGGATAAGAGTCTGGTAGGAATATGTTATTGAAGAAATTTGTTTGTTTTAATTGAATTAGTAAAGTCCCTGTATATTAACTCTTAAAAAATTATGAGTATTTCTGAAAATTTTGTATCACTTATATTTGAGATGAGGAAGAAAAGTTATGCAGGACTTATAAAGCAAGTAAGATTCTGAATGGATAAAATACTATCCTTTCTTTTGATTGACCTTGTGAGATTTTAAAAAGCAAAACTCTTATCTGTGAGCATCCAGATAAAGTTAATATTATGTCATGAAATGGAATTAGTTTGTTTTACCATATAGAGTTTCTATTCTGCAGGCCACTTGTGAATGAAAAGGACATTAAGTAAAACTGTCAGAATCGGTGCTTCATAGCCCTTTTTAGAAATGGAAACCTGAGGGGGGGACAATTGCTAACTGAATTTGGGGTTTTAAAAAGTAAAAGAATGTTATAAATGGTAATTTGATGTGGGGAAAATTTCTCAGGTTTTTATTGTATATTTCAGGTGTGTTCTGAGCCACAGGGTTTCTTTTAGCTTTACCTGAGAACTTCTGGCCTTTAACATATTATAGGTTGAGTATTCCCTATCTAAAATGTTTGGGACTAAATGTGTTTCAGATTTTTTTTTGTGTATTTATTTTTTAATATTTACATAGACTTTACTGGTTGAGTATTCCTAACCCCAAATCTAAAATGCTCTAGAGTTCAAAATCTTTGCGTATCATGTCAGCATTCAAAAAGTTTTGGAGCCTGTCGCAGTGGCACCATCTGTAGCCTCTGCTGCCTGGGAGGCTGAGTCATGAGGATCCCTTTAGCTCAGGAGTTCAGGGTCAGCTTGGGCAATGCACCTGGTCCTCATCTCAAAATAACAACAACAAAATGGATTTGGGAGTATTTCAGATTAGGGATGTTTTACCTGTACTAGAAAATATTCTTTTACTACCAATCCATGTTTTAAAATAAATTTTGGAAACACTGACCTTCACAAATTGTGGACTGTCAGTTGTAGTCAGTATTTTGGTATATTTAACATTTGAGGCTAAAGCAAATATCTTAGAAAATCTTTTATTTTTAGCTTTTTATTAAACTATATCAGTAAGCTACTGTTATTTGTCGACCTTAGGCCTATGTCATTAATACTTATATCATTCTTTCCTACCACAACTTCCACAAAAATATGTAAAAAATATAGTAAGTCTCTCTCTCTCTCTCTCTCTCTCTATATATATATATATATATATATATATATATATACACACACACACACATATATATGTGTGTGTGTTAGATATATGTGTGTGTGTGTGTGTGTGTGTGTGTATTGTTTTTACCTGTATCTATTACTGCTGTCATCTTGATTTGTAAATGAAGGCTGAACCTACCAAAAGCTCTACAGTAGACGGAAGAACAAAAGATTTAGTAATCAATAACAAAAATGTGTGTATTTGATATTTCAGACTCTGTTACTCTCTACCACTTCATTTATTATAAAGGAGATAGTATTTATGATGTACTTTTAAAAATTGCTCATCTGTAGCTCTCATTTATATGTACCATCTCTATATTGAGCTTTAAGGAGTTTGAAAGTGAAAAATTTTTGTCCAAATATTGCATTATTAGAATTTAGATTATCAATAAAGTTGATAATTTTAGTAATATTAGGATAAATTCCTATTTACTTGAAATTATTGGGGAATGAGCTTAGATAAATAGAGGTTACTATAAGGATTATAATTTTCCACCTTAATTTTAAACTGTATCATACCCAGATTGCACTAGAATCCTTTATCACCTCCAAATTATTATTATGATCATTAGTAACATGCCTAGGAAATTAAGCCAATTTTATACTAAATCTATTAGGCCAAACTTATAAATGTTGAATCTTTATTTCTGAATAAATTTTGTTAATCCCTTTTTATTTGCCATGTCTCCCTTTCTTATAAAAATGAAGTATAAAGTTTGACTATGTAAATTCTAGGCATTGACCTTTTTAGTTGAGCAGAATTAAGTTTATTCTAGTGAATATGTATCTGTGTTCACAGGTATGAGTAGAGTATCACTTACATGAAATGCTTGGGACCAGAAGTGTTTTGAATTTCAAACTTTCAGATTTTGGAATATTTGTGTATACATAATAAAATATTTTGGGGACCTAAGTCTAAACACAAAATTTGGTTACATTTCATATACACTCCTACACAGTCTAAAGGTAATTTTATACAATATTTTTTTGTATTTTTTATACAACATTTTTTTGTATTTGTGTTTTGACTGTGACCTCTTACATAACATCTGGTGTGGAATTTTCTACTTTTAGCATCATATTGGTGCTCAGAAAATTTTCTATCTACCAGCATTTTGGGTATTTAAGTTAGGGATGCCCAACCTACATTTGCATTTTGCATTTTGTTCCTCCTAAAGTACAGTCTTAGCAGAATCTCATTTCTTTAAGAAAACATTTCATGATCAACATACTAAATAGTATTCTTTTCTTACTCTTAAATGTTTTGCCTAGAGAAACATTATATAAACAAAGTATATGCAATTTGTGGGGGAAGTTGTGTATTTGAGTGTCAATACTGTGTGTGTGTGTTTAATGATCTAAACAGTAATAAAAGAAAATATACGTAAATCTGACTGCAGCAGAGCATATAATATAGGATCACGTGTTTGGTAGATTAGTTGAATGCTAGATCATTAAAGACATTGTGGTAGGCCTTACTAATTATTTATTCCTGTTAATTTACATTCCATCTTGGTCTATATTTTTTAAATTTTTCAATAGTCTTAAAAATGTCATGGAATTATATTTATCATATATAATAATTATAACATTTATCAATCTATGAATCCTGACAAATTTTAAATATATAACTCTGGGCAACTTTTTCTATTTGACTTGGTTCTTATGGGGTAAAAATTATATATCTGCTTTTCTTAGATAAATAAATGCTAGTGCCTTCCAACTTTCTTAATTGACTATTAAAATTATTAATGTAATTTGTAATCAGAGAATGCTTCAGTTGATGCATTCATTCTATGGTTACAAATTTCTTTAACACATTTGGAGGAAGGTGGGTAACAGGAAATTTCAATTTTCTAAAACCCAGAAGTTAATGTTTCTGTGTTAGGTCCATGTCTGTCATGGGCAGGCCACATTCCCAGAGCCAAATGGGAATGAGGTAGCAGTGTCCATCATATGGGTCAGAGATGTGGTTCAGTTAGATCTCTATTTGAATTTCAGTGTCACTACATGCTAGTGTATAACCTTCAAAATGTTTTAACTTCTCAGAAATCATGTCCTCATATGTAATATAATAATAACAAAGCCTACCTCACAGAATTATCATAAAGGTCAAAGGAGATAATTTATATAGGTGAGAAGCGCTCAATAAATGTCAAGTCCTACCCACTCTCTAGTTCCTTCCACCTGATTCGGACTCTGCTGCCATCACCTTTAACACTAAAGTATGTTTTCTCATATATTCTCTTTTCTGGTAGAGATATGTTTTACATTGCTAGGGACCACAACTCACAAAAGTAAAGGTTCATCAACAAATAAAATAGTTAGTTCTCATGGTTCATATGATTATGTTTTGTTCCAGGGAAAGTATACAGTTAGATTCCTGACAGCACTCGGTCACAACATGCCCATAATCTCATCACCCTATTGTTTTATGTGCATTTCTGTTTAAAATACTCTGTTTACTATATATTGTCGATTCAGTAACACTGAACTCATAGCCAGTAGTAGCAAGCACAATTCATGCCTGCATGAAGCTTATCTAACCCACCATGAGTGCTGATTTGGGGATTACATACACATTTTAACAAGTAGGTGAATGTGCAAATATGGAGTTCATGAATATAGAGGATCAGTTATATCTAAAAATGGAGGCAGAACTTTGCATCTGCTGTTTACTTAGCCCCTGCTCTCACTTGTCAGCTGTTGTCATGGGCCTGTGTGATTGTGACTCTTGTTACCACCCTAACCACCCTCATAAGAATGTGACTTACTCTTATTATCTCTCCAAACACCCTCTATCAAGAGAGGTGGAGGGGATCGTGGGGGTGGGACTATTCTTCTTTTGTGTGAGTTGCCAGTCACCCAGTAGCCACCCTACAATCATAAGCATGGGTTAAAATTACATTCACATGCTGTCCTTATCCAATAGTGGTAATCTAGAACCTGAATATGCTACATTGCTCTAGGCCAGGAAAAAAAACAATTTTATTTATATATATATATATATATATATATATATATATATATATATAATTCTAGAATCTGCAGCAAAAGCTTTAAAAATATAGTATTGTTTGTTTTAATTTAAATAAAGTCTTTTATGTTTATCGTTTGCTTAAAATACATGTGCAGTTACTTCCTTCTCAGCATAAACTGTCAGTGTGGGAGTTGGTTTTTTTTAACTCTCTCTAGGTACCTGAAGATAACTAGAAAGCTTATATTCTGAAACTGTAACACATTTAGCTGGGTAGTTCTGGATTGACCTTATACTTCATATAGAAAGCTTTTTAAATACTATTTATTGAAATTTAGAAGTCTTAGGCACATGATCTGTATCCTGACAAAGGCCATCCTTAAATGTCCATACCTGTCCACTTTTTCTTGTCCCACTTGTCTGGTGCTGATCAGAAAATACTTATTATAAAGGAGCCCCCAGATAAGAGTACTCTATGGTTGTGAGGGAGTTAGAAAAGTTAACCTATCTGGAGTAAAAATTTTATTTGAACCAAGCCCATGATTTGAATGTTGCTCTCTTGAGGATCATATGCTTTTTCCCTTCAACCGTGAGTCACCCTTGCTATTTGCTTTTTTAATTCTAATTTCTTTCTCTTTTTTAAAATACTTTTTTAGTTGTTGATGGACCTTTATTTATTTATATGCCATGCTGAGAATCGAACCCAGTGCCTCACACGTGCTAGGCAAGCGCTCTACCACTGAGCTAAGACCCTAATCCAAATTCTAATTTCTTGGTTGTGTGTCATTGTCAGATTGTGGCAGAATACCACACCCCTCCCAATCATTCTCCATAGAGAGGTACACACCCTAATCCTGGAAACCTGTGACTGTTACTTTAACATTTGCAGGTCTGATTTATCTGATTTACTTAAACATTTTGAGATAGGTTGTCCTTGTTTATTTATTTGGGGCAAGTGTAATCACAAGGACCCTTGTAAATGATAGAGGGAGGTGGAAGACTCAATGTCAGAGTCACCAGAATGTACAAATATTTGACTAGCATTTGCTGGTTTTGAAGATGAAAGGAAATCAAATGCCACAGAATGTAGGTAGCTTCTAGAATCTGGAAAAGGCAAGGAAACCACTTCTCCCCAAGAGCCTTCAGATGTCGGCCTGGTAAAACTCTTCACACTTCTGACCTCTAGGATTGTATGTTTAGTAACTTATTTTGTAGTGAATTTTTAAAGTATCAATAAGAAACTAATGCAGGTATTTATATTGCTCTCTATAAAATCATGAATCCATTTTTATCTGATTGCTAGTATTGCTGCACCATATGATGTTGCTAATCTCTGAATTGACAGTTGTGTTCTTCTTTTTCTATACATATTGGATAGATTAGCTACTTTTCTATTTTACTGAAACTATCAAGACTGTCATAACTTAAGTTATTTGTCTGGGCTCATTCTTTCCTTAAGAGAACTTTCTCCTGCCTTAATCCTTATTGTGTTGCTGTTTCTGTGCCTCAGATAGATAGGGACAGATGAGAATCAAGGAAACAAATTGGGGAGCTCTTGTAATAGTATTGCTGAGAAATGATGAGAGCCTGAATTAGAATGGCAGTAACAGAAAGAAGAGATATGAGAAACATTTTGGAGATAACCTTTTCAGGACTTTGTAATCATATCTTGAAGGACAATAGGTCTCTATCATATACTAGGTACTACTTATGTATTTGATGAATGAGAGAGAGAATGAATGACTAGGCATTCATGACAGATTAGTGTGAATTGAAATAGTAATATTAGGAAGAACATATATTAGGTTCTTATTACTTAATAACAAGCCCCACCACCACCGGCTTAGCTGCTTAAAACACACATTTGTTATCTCACGATAATTTGAGGTTCAGGATTGTAGGTGTCACTTGGCTGTGTGGTTCTGGCTCAGGGCTTCTCACGAGGTTGGCTAGGGTTCTTGTCTCAGAAGATTTGACTAGCACTGGAAGTTCCACCTTTGAGTTCACTTATATGGCTGTTAGTAAGAGACTAATCCTTTTCCATGTGGAACTCTCCACAGCAAATGCTCTGAGAGGTGGGGAGGGAAAGAGACCAAGATGGAAGCTATGGTCTTTTTATAGCATAATCATAAAGTGACATGCCATCCCCTTGGGTATGAATCCTGTTGGTTACTCAGAACAACTATGGCATAGTAGAGCAGGTGATTATGCACATATTTTCAAAATCCTCTGCACTCCTGTGGAGAGGATCATTGGTTGGATATGGGGGAGAGAAGCAGGTGGGTTATTACAGAATAATCCAGAACCTAAGTTTTATCTGATAGGTATAGAAAAACCTATAGCTAATCCAGAACCTTGAATTTTGTCTGATAGATAGAGCGAAGAATTGGATTTTAGTAAAATTATAGAGCTTCAGTAGAAAATAATTTGGCTAATCTACCATTGAATTACTATGTAGGAATGGAAGTGAGGCTAGGATGTAGCAATAGAGTAAGAGAAAATTTAGGAATTGAGAGGACCATTGGTGTATGTAAAGATGCTGACTAGAGCTTACTATGATGAGGAAGGTTGAATGATAAATCTGAAAAGTAGGATAAGCCATGCCTACTGTGTTGCATAAGATTAATATTAGATTCAGGAGGAAACAGAGTGTTCAAGAGATTAAGTAACTTGGTTGGAGTCACGCTGCTAGTAGAGCTGGGATTTGAACTTAGATTTCTCTAACTGTACCATGTTGCCCCTTTCAGAAGGCAGCATTAGACAGTTTGATGAATACCCAAATCATTCTCAGATACTATTATTAGTTAGGTGCAATATAAAATACAATCTTGAAAAAGGAATGGGGCAGAAAGGGAGTTCTGAGGATGTAGGGAATTAATTTTGTGTGTTTGTCTGGCTTATTGTTTACATGCTAGCTCAGAAATTTCAGAGACTATAATAAGGTCAAGTGGGGATGGTAGTCAATGGTGAGAGGAGTCAGGGAGTAGGGATGGACACTGGAATTAACTTGAGATCTGTTCTGTAATCCTATGGATAAATAAAGTGGAATATAGGGCATTAGAATGCAGAATCTTGCATGCTGAAGGTTTTTTAAAGGAACAAACTAGAAAATTGTAAATGTTAAGCAAACTAAAGTTTTAAAACAAAATGTGATGTATTTAAGTGAATTATTTGATCAACTTGTTGTTTCTAACTTGATTATTAATTTATTTGCATAAAATTCCAGCAACTTATGTCGTATTCAGATAATAACATACATACAAATACCAGTGTTCTCTTGCTTACTAGATATATGAAATTCTTTTTAGGTTTGTTACCTTTTTGTTGAGACCTAACCTTATATCTGAAAATATTTTCTATCAAATCTAAATATATTTTAGAAAAACAACAGAAATTATTTAACAAGAAGATATTGTGTTAAATATTGCCTTTAGAGTTAATATCTTTGAGGTACATACAACTTCATTTCTAAACACAATGTCAATTTAGCAGGCATTTTTTTTTAACTGTGTATGGGTTTTTTTCATTATTTTATTGAGGTAAAATTCAGGTACAATAAAATGCACATATTTGAAGTATATAATTTGATCAGCTTTTGACATGTATGTAACCAATATAATCAATATAAAAAGCATTTCTATTCCTTTTTTAAAATTTGAAATTATGCACTGTTTCCTGCATAATTTATTACATTAGAAATCAATCACCTTAAGATATATAGAACCCCATTCCCACATGTCAACTATTTCAAAATTAAATGACACATTTATAAATATCTCAGAGGTCAAGGAAGAAAGCACAAGAAAAGTAAATAAAAAGTGCTTTGAACTAAGTGCTAATAAAAGCTTAAAATATCAGGATTTCTGTGATGAAACAGTACTCAGATGAACATTTATAATTTAAAGTACTTGTATCAGAAGCTAGAATAACAATCAAATCATTTTCAATTTATGTAGTAGGAAGGAAAAAGAGTAGGAGCAGAAATATATAAAGAAAAAATACAGCTAAAATTTGATTTAAAAAAGTCCAATCAAGAAAAAAGCAAGAACACAAATTAATATCAATGGAAAGGGAGCTATCAAAATAATACTACAGATGCTAAAAATATATTAAGGTAATATTATAATTGTATGCCAACATATGTGATAAGCTTACATCACATTAGAGAAGGATCCATGTGCTGCTGAGAAAAAGGTATATTCAATCATTGGTGGATGAAATATTCTATATATGTCTGTTAAGTCTAAAATTATCAAATTGTATTTTTTGCTTCTGTAGCTTCTTCATTTGTTTTTTCTTTGGAGGGACAGAGGCATGTTAAGGTTACCCAGTATTATTGTTTTGTGGTCTATTTGATTCTTGAAATTGAGAAGGGTTTCTTTGATATTGGTAGATGCTCCATTGTTAGGGGCATAAATATTTACAATTGTTATGTCTTGCTGATGTATGATTCCCTTAAGCAGTATGAAATGGCCTTCTTTGTCTCTTCTAATTAACTTTGTTTGAAGTCCACTTCATCTGATATGAGGATAGAAACCCCTGCTTGTTTATGTGACCCATGTAAGTGATATGTTTTTTCCCATCCTTTCACCTTCAGTCTGGGTGTCTTTGCCTATGATGTGAGTCTCTTGGAGACAGCATATTGTTGAGTCAATTCTTAGTCCCCTATGTCAGTTTTGAACTCCACATTTCCTGGTCTCTGGTTCAGTCTCCAAACAATCTCTCCCACCCTGCACCCTTTCTTGTTTGTGTTCCTAGCCAGAAGGGCCTCTCCCAGACTATCTTGCAAACATTCAGATTGGAGGACAAGGGGTAGAACCACCAGGTGTATTTCCACAACCAGTTGTCCCCTGTGAAACCTCTCTCCACATTTGATTTTTCTCCTGGTCACTTTATTAAGGTGGTATTCCAAAATTCCAAATAAAACTCCAGGTCTTTTTTGAAGCAAAAGACAAAGAATTTGTTCTGGCCAGGGTCAAGGGAGCAGGGAGAGCAAGCAGTTCTGCAACCCTTGACCCTGATTGGGGATGAGAATCAGCTTATAAGGACTAAAACCACAAAGAAGGAGGTGGGGGGAGGCAGTTATAATCACAAGATAACATTTCATAAAGTGGAAAGTACATATTCTCAGAAATCACACCTTTAGTACATTTTTAGAAAAACAAGCTTGAATTAGTTTCATAGTTCAAGGATATTGTGATCAGGGTGCAAGAGGGTGAGGATGGTGGTGTTAGCTTCTATGTAAGTGGGCTCATGTAGAAGGGGAGCCAATTTCACACAGGGTGAGGTGTCTGAACAAAATGGGGTAAGTCTGGCCTAATTTTCAAATCAGTCCACAACAACTTCAGCACACTCTATATTATGTAGAGTGTGTGTTTACTGGGCCTATATTCCAGGCCAAACTCAGATTTGCCAGGAATTGGCCCCCTCGGCTGTCTGCCCCTGTGCAGCAGCTACAAAATGGTTCCTTCCTTAGCCTTCCGCAGGCTACCTGGAGAGATGGATAGTATTAACTAGTTGTATAGCTGGTTCACTTTGTTATATTTCAGTGAAAAAAACAATCTCCCATATAGCTGCCTCTGGAAGGGCATACATCAGCAGGATGAGAGTAGAAGTGATGCCAGGAGAAGTTGTGATCATCTCTGATTTTAACTGATTATTTTCTGAAAAGTCTAAACTGTAATCTAGAAGGAACTAAATAGTCAGAAACAATAGGATTAAGTTTTTCTTTGCTGAATAGTTTTAAAGAATTACAAATAAGGAAATGAAGTGTGTTAAGAATATTGAGCTTTACTTTTTTTATGCCATGATTTGTGACTGATTTATACCTATTAGTTTTAGTACATTATAAAATAGAGGATATTTATATAAATGGAATGGTTTGAAGAGTTATATTAAAATTATATATCAAACAATAGTCTTTGTTGAACGTATTATGTGCTTTTCTGACAAATTAGCAAAAGGACAGCTGTGCGGATGGTAGTTTTACACAGTTTAGTACAGTCAACCCATATTAATAAGGCATTTATAATGATAAACATCTGAAGTACTGGCATAGTGCTTTATTTACGATAAGGGCCGAATAATTCTTATGCCTGACAGAATTTTCACTTATCTTTGTTATAGTTGGGTGCACAGCATTTTGCTTCAAGTAATTATATCTTTAGTCATGACCTAATTCAAACATGGATCAGAATAAAAGGGGTGAAAAGACTGAAATAATTCCAGTGAGTGGAGAGTATGTTTAGATAGAAAGTTTTAACACAAATAAGCTAAAAACAAAACAAAACCCTAAGAAATGGTTTTCTTAAGTATAATGTATTCTAAAGTTGACTGGGGAAATTAAGAATGGGTATTTATTATTGGCAAAAATATTAATTGGAATGGAAATGAAAGTCTCAGGAAAGAACAATGTGAAATGTGTTTATTGAAGTGAGGGATGGCCATGTTACTCAGCATACATCCAGTTATCTGGTGTTGCTCTGGTTATCTCTTGATGCCTGTTTCACTTTTGAAAATTCCTTTTCAAAACCACAAC
This sequence comes from Marmota monax, assembly GCF_021218885.2. Classification (NCBI taxonomy): domain Eukaryota; kingdom Metazoa; phylum Chordata; class Mammalia; order Rodentia; family Sciuridae; genus Marmota; species Marmota monax. Next base: position 795,017 of record NW_026694256.1, on the reverse strand, counting down.
CATTTGGTTATGCACATAGATTCTTGGGTTAGGAGTTCAGAAAGAGACAGCTGGGTGGTTTGTCTCTTCTCCAGTGTCTGGAGATTCAGATGGAAAGACTCAAGTGCCTGGATGTGATTGGAGAAGCTGGGAGTTGAAACAGTTGGATTTGAAGAATCCCCTTTCTTTTTTTTTTTTTTAATTTTTTATTGTTGGCTGTTCAAAACATTACATAGTTCTTGATATATCATATTTCACACTGAGAAGAATCCCCTTTCAAGATAACTTTTTCACACATCTGGCACCTGGACTAGTATGACTTAAAGGCTGAACTTAGCTGAAATAGTTGACTGCAGGGCCTCCACTCTCCATGTAGCTGTGATAGTAGGAGCAAATGTGACTCCATTTTGTTTTATGACTTCATCCTGTAAAGCAACCATGCCAAGTAGAAGAGTCATGACTGGAGCAAGATGTTCTTTTCCTTTTGCTATAGAAACCTTTAAGAACACGGAACTACCTAATGGGGTATTGTTTCTGTAACTAGGGTAACGGGGATCTGTTTCTGTAACTGGGGTGACTGGGCTAATTGTGATTGGTTAGGCTTCCCTCCGCTTGACTGCACTGTCCCGCTTCTGTAACCTGGCTTGCTGGCATTGGCTAGACCCCCCCCCCCCAACATCCCTTTTGCGGTTTTCAGGCTTATAAGGAGTGCCCTTGCAATTGCTCGGGGCTGATCAGGGGAACAGCTTTATGTTCTGGTCAGCCGCCACCGGTGTGCTTCAATAAAGGCTTGATTCGATTATACGTGAGTGGTCTGGAAGTCAGTTTATGAAACCCTGGGACAAAGCTTTAATTATAACATAGCTACGAGTTTATGATAGTGGAGCTCCTCTGTTTTAGTCTCTTAGCTTCATTAAATCACAGTATAAATGTTCCACATTTATACTATGCCTAGATTCACATCACTTTGAGAAGAAAGGAAGTTCCTGACAAAAGTCTAGGATGTTCCTAATAGATTACATGAATAGCTTTACTTCTTGCAGATATTTGGAGATTTTAGTAGTGGAATTGATAAACTTGATTTTATGATAAAACCATGATTTAGTAGCCAGCTAATTTAATGCCCAATGCCAAGTGGTGTCCTTTGCCGCAGTCTGGCTGGGCACAATCAGGAGCCACTTGTCAAAAGAAACTAACTTTATTTTTAGAACCACACACGCCAAACAAAACAGCCTCTCAGGAAAAACCCTCAGAGCCTCAACTGCCACCACCGGCTTCCCCCAAGCCTCTCTCTCCAACACAAGCTTCTCTCCCTCTGCCACAATCTTCCTGCTCTTGAGGCCGATTGGCTGGGTCATGTGGGTGGAGCCAAAAAAGTCCCCCAATGAGCAGCTCCGTGGTCTGAAAGGGCAGGGAAACAGCCCAATGAGCATCACCGCAGAGGAGCCAATCAGCTAGATGTTGCTGGGGCCGCTGTGAGCCAATCATCAGCCGGCAGCTGGAAGTTTGCTGGCAGCTGGAAGTTTGCTGGGGCCTCTTCGGCTGTGGCTCTCAACAGAAGCACAGTTAGCCTTACGCTGTCTCAGAGAAATTGATTTGATGGGCTGGGGATATAGCTCAGTTGGTAGAGGGTTTTAGAAGAGCCTGTTCTGCTGAGAAGACCAAAAGCCAAGAACAGAGCTATAAACGTGGGAGTCAGAGGTGCCAGAGTTACATTACATTCCATCCTAGGTTTATCTCCCTACAGCAGGTTACTGTCTGGGAAGCATGTGAGTAATCTCTGCCACAGTCTGGCTGGGCACAATTCACAAGCCACTTGTCAAGCAGAAACGAACTTTATTTTTAGAACACACACACACACAGGGCACCACACAAGCTCTTCAGGAATTCCCTCAGAGCCCAACTGCCACCACTGGCTTCCAGCGAGCCTCTCAACCCCCACTCCTCCCGCTCTTGAGGCCAATTGGCCAGGTCACATGGGCGGAGCCAAAAGAGTCCCCCAATGAGCAGCTCCCTGGTCTGAAAGGGTGGGGAAACAGCCCAATGAGCATCACTGCAGAGGAGCCAATCAGCTGGAAGTTTGCTGGGGCCACGGTGAGCCAATCAGCTGGAAGTTTGCTGGGGCTGCTGTGAGCCAATCAGATGAAAGTTTGCTGGGGCCACTTCGGCTGTTGCTCTCAACATCTCCCCCTCTCTGTTTAATTAAACAACAAGCATGTGGCTTAGGGACCCTGCCTGTCCTAGGTTGTCTGATACTACATATGGTCCTTACCCGTCATCAGATGAGCTGACCTCAAGGCATCAGCCTCCTGTCTTAGGTTGGTACCATTGCAATTGGATCTTACCTGTCACTGACTACTGGTCCAGTATACAGCCACACCTGTGGATAGGCCTTTGTACCAGTGAGGGGGGTGAGGTTCTTTGCCTCACCTCTGTCGGCCCCCAAATTTTAGCTGAACGACCATCACAAGCAGAAGGAAGGAGGATACACCAAGCCAATTGACAGCTCTTTTGGAAAATTGTACCACCGATGACACCATCAGCAAAAATACCCCGGCACTACCACAAGTCGCTGCACCAACAGATAGTTCACAATGCATACAAGTGATACATAGTCCAGGCAAGTTCTGCAAGCAGTTCAGTGATAGCTATTGCAGAAGCTGTAGTTTGGTTTTATCTTTGTCTTCACCGACACTGGGATGAAGATAGGAATTCTGGCAATGATGGCTAAAGAAAAAATTATGTAACATTCCAGCAGGCACTAAAAGAAAACAATTTTCTGAACAATTTACATTATCCTGAACAGAATTATTAAATATAATGAAAAGGAAAGGTGAAGGTAAACAAACAGATCTGTTAACCTCCTTTTTTGTTCACATATTAAAACAATCCTAAACAGCTGTTTACCCAATTTAAAGTTAAACCATTTAAATCACATGAATAAGAAAAAAAAATATTTGGATCCATTTTTTCATGAGCGCTCGTCATATATGATATATGGATATACGCACATACAAACATACAACACAAAACACAAGTGTGCACATATAATACATACAACACATAACATAATAGTAAAGGCCTTGTAACTTTTTGCAGATGAAATCTCCATTGCAATGTTTAAAAACTCCATAGTCAAAAAATAGAACTGATCAGCAAAACATTAACCTAGGTCTGTATGAGCTCAAAAAACAAAATAGAACTTCATGATGTGGGAAAGGGCAATAATAAAATATATATTGAAAAAAGCATCCTGGTTTCATTAGCCTCCAGGTGTGGGAGAACCACTGTCGCAGATGTAAGGATAGCCAAACTGGAGTTCTGGATATCAGCTATTATGGATTTGAGCCAAATCATCTTCTTTTTGGTCTATAGAAATCACTTTAGTTAGTCTCTATGGAATCCAAATCGGCTGCTGTTCTCCCTGTGGAAACACACGAACAGACCTCCAACTCCAGACAATCACTGGGTCAGGACCTTTCCATTGTCCTGTTAGAATATCCTTCCGAAGTACCTTGGGCTTATGTACATTTTTTGGACACATATGCCTTTCTGAAGCACTAAGCCCTGATGAATCCAAATTTTAAAAGTTTAGAGTAAAAAGGGTTATTTTAAGTTTATCTTTGGAGGATATATGCCCCTGCTGGGCACAATTCATGAGCCACTTGTCAAGCAGAAACAAACTTTATTTTTAGAACACACACACTGCACCACACGAGTTCTGGCTTCCAGCGAGCCTCTCAACCCCCACTCCTCCCGCTTTTGAGGCTGATTGGCTGGGTCACGTGGGTGGAGCCAAAAGAGTCCCCCCAATGAGCAGCTCCGTGGTCTGAAAGGGTGGGGAAACAGCCCAATGAGCATCACCGCAGAGGAGCCAATCAGCTGGCAGCTGGAAGTTTGCTGGGGCTGCTGTGAGCCAATCAGCTGGAAGTTTGCTGGGGCCGCTTCAGCTGTGGCTCTCAACAATCTCAATTAGTAGTTGCTGTATAAATCCTCTATAAGTCATAGGGTATCTTAGTCCATCTCGTGTTACTGTAACAAAATACTTGAGGCTGGAAACTTCATAATTAAAGAGTTTAATTTAAGTGATGATTCTGGTGGCTGGAAAAACTAAACAGCATGGTGCTTATGTTGTGGCAAGAGCTACAATGTGATAGAGAAACTGAAAGGGAAAAGGCTGTGTGAAGAAAAGAGCAAGCACATGGGGTAAACTCACTTTATAACAACCAGCTTTGTCAAGATCTAACTCATTCCTGAGAGATTCAGTCTTAGGAGTGGAGCCCTATGACCTAATTATAATTATCTTTTACTAGGCCACAGTTTTTAACCATCTTATCAGGCCCACACTGGGGGCCAAACTTGTAGTTCATGATCCTCTGGAGGACAAACCATATACAAACCATAGTATAAGGTATGATCCTTGGTTGGAGATAGAATGAAATTTGTAGAGGTATATCATTAGCAGACTTAATAGTTGGAACTGTGTGTCTCTCCTCCTCCATTCCGTCAAACACCAGATTCCCCTGTTGTGAATGACCTCGTAATTAGCTCTTCAGTCAGATCTCATGTCATTACCTTGAGACTTATGTTTGGAACTTTGGGACTCTTTCCTGAGTTATTGATGCCTTTTGACTGTTCTTTTAATCTCACTCCATCCAATTTTTCTTCTAAAATGCAACTAGAACTTTAGTTTTAAAATACAAGTCACGTCAAGTTATTCCTCACTGAAATCCTTTCACTGGTTCTCCATTACCTACAAAGAATCCGTATAAGAGGTTGGTAACTTTCTTTTAGTTGATTTATTATGTTGCGATACCTTTCTGTAAGACAACTCAATGGATTGATATTTAAACCTTTTGACTTTTGTACAAAGTCTCTACCTGCATAGGTTTTGTATTACTGGTCTCTGTTGGTAAGCTGTTTTCTATCATGTCTCTGGTGGTTTTTTGATTCATTTGGTGAAAATGGCTTCAAGTTTAGGTCATGTGTGGGTACCAGATTTATTATATCTTTGAAGGCCAAAATAAATCATGAAATTCTCCACGAACTTCCATTTGTACATCCTGGTGCAAGCCTCCACTCCTTCTGGCTCTAGGACCAGAAGCACTGAAATAGTCTTCTAACTTATGTTCCTCTTGCCCTCATGTTGTGTTGCAATACATTCCTCACTCAGCAAAGTGGTCATTTTCGAAACAAATAATAACAAAGCCCTTGCTTACAACCCAGCAAAACCAACAATAGTTTCCCATCAAACATATATAGGCCTTCACTATCTTCTAATTTATTGGAGTATAAGGATTCAAAATAATTTTTGATTATCTTCTGTATTTCTGAAGTGTCTGTTGTGATATTGCCTCTTTCATCCCGTATGTTAGTAATTTGAGTTCTCTCTCTTCTTCTCTTCGCTAGCATGGCTAAGGGTCTGTCGATTTTGTTTATCTTTTCAAAGAACCAACTTTTAGTTTTGTCAATTTTTTCAATTGTTTCTTTTGTTTCGATTTCATTAATTTCAGCTCTGATTTTAATTATTTCTTGCCTTCTACTTCTTTTGCTGTTGTTTTGCTCTTCTTTTTCTAGGATTTTGAGATGAAGTATGAGATCATTTATTTGTTGGTTTTTTCTTTTTTTAAGGAATGAACTCCAAGCAATGAATTTTCCTCTTAGAACTGCTTTCAATGTGTCCCATAGATTCCGATATGTTGTGTCTGTGTTTTCATTAATCTCTAAGAATTTTTTAATTTCTTCCTTGATGTCTTCTATAACCCATTGATCATATGATCTGCCCAGATTGAGTCAGGAGGATATAGACAACCTAAACAGACCAATATCAATTGAGGAAATAGAAGAAACCATCAAAAGACTACCAACTAAGAAAAGCCCAGGACCGGATGGGTATATAGCAGAGTTTTACAAAACCTTTAAAGAGGAACTAATACCAATACTTTTCAAGCTACTTCGGGAAATAGAAAAAGAGGGAGAACTTCCAAATTCATTCTACGAGGCCAACATCACCCTGATACCTAAACCAGACAAAGACACTTCAAAGAAAGAAAACTACAGACCAATATCTCTAATGAACCTAGATGCAAAAATCCTCAATAAAATTCTGGCCACTCGGATACAAAAACTTATCAAAAAAATTGTGCATCATGATCAAGTAGGATTCATCCCTGGGATGCAAGGCTGGTTCAATATACGGAAATCAATGAATGTTATTCACCACATCAATAGACTTAAAAATAAGAATCATATGATCATCTCGATAGATGCGGAAAAAGCATTCGACAAAGTACAGCATCCCTTTATGTTCAAAACTCTAGAAAAACTAGGGATAACAGGAACATACCTCAATATTGTAAAAGCAATCTATGCTAAGCCTCAGGCTAGCATCATTCTGAATGGAGAAAAATTGATGGCATTCCCTCTAAAATCTGGAACAAGACAGGGATGCCCTCTCTCACCACTTCTGTTCAACATAGTTCTCGAAACACTGGCCAGAGCAATTAGACAGACAAAAGAAATTAAAGGCATCAAAATAGGAAAAGAAGAACTTAAATTATAACTATTTGCAGATGACATGATTCTATACCTAGCAGACCCAAAAGGGTCTACAAAGAAACTATTAGAGCTAATAAATGAATTCAGCAAAGTGGCAGGGTATAAAATCAACATGCATAAATCAAAGGCATTCCTGTATATCAGCGACAAATCCTCTGAAATGGAAATGAGGACAACCACTCCATTCACAATATCCTCCAGAAAAAAAAAATACTTGGGAATCAACCTAACAAAGAGGTGAAAGACTTATACAATGAAAACTACAGAACCCTAAAGAGAAAAATAGAAGAAGATCTTAGAAGATGGAAACATATACCCTGTTCATGGATAGGCAGAACTAACATCATCAAAATGGCTATATTACCAAAAGTTCTCTATAGGTTTACTGCAATGCCAATCAAAATCCCAATGGCATTTCTTGTAGAAATAGAGAAAGCAATCATGAAATTCATATGGAAAAACAAAAGACCCAGAATAGCAAAAACAATGCTAAGCAGGAAATGTGAATCAGGCGGTATAGCGATACCAGACTTCAAACTATACTACAGAGCAATAGTAACAAAAACAGCATGGTACTGGTACCAAAACAGGCGGGTGGACCAATGGTACAGAATAGAGGACACAGAAACCAATCCACAAAACTACAACTATCTTATATTTGATAAAGGGGCTAAAAGCATGCAATGGAGGAAGGATAGCATCTTCAACAAATGGTGCTGGGAAAACTGGAAATCCATATGCAACAAAATGAAACTGAATCCCTTTCTCTCGCCATGCACAAAAGTTAATTCAAAATGGATCAAGGAGCTTGATATCAAATCAGAGACACGCCGTCTGATAGAAGAAAAAGTTGGCTACGATCTACATACTGTGGGGTCGGGCTCCAAATTCCTTAATAGGACACCCATAGCACAAAAGTTAATAACTAGAATCAACAAATGGGACTTACTCAAACTAAAAAGTTTTTTCTCAGCAAAAGAAACAATAAGAGAGGTAAATAGAGAGCCTACATCCTGGGAACAAATCTTTACTCCTCACACTTCAGATAGAGCCCTAATATCCAGAGTATACAAAGAACTCAAAAAATTAGACAATAAGAGAACAAACAACCCAATCAACAAATGGGCCAAGGACCTGAACAGACACTTCTCAGAGGAGGACATACAATCAATCAACAAGTACATGAAAAAATGCTCACCATCTCTAGCTGTCAGAGAAATGCAAATCAAAACCACCCTAAGATACCATCTCACTCCAGTTAGATTGGCAGCCATTATGAAGTCAAACAACAACAAGTGCTGGCGAGGATGTGGGGAAAAGGGTACACTTGTACATTGCTGGTGGGACTGCAAATTGTTGCGGCCAATTTGGAAAGCAGTATGGAGATTTCTTGGAAAGCTGGGAATGGAGCCACCATTTGACCCAGCTATTCCCCTTCTGGGTCTATTCCCTAAAGACCTAAAAAGAGCATTTTCCCACATAGAGGGAAAATGTGTTTCTGGATAAGAGTCTATATGATTAAGTAATTAAGAGGTTTTAAGTAAATGATATAAAAAAGGTCTGTGTAAGTTGCTTATAAGTGTAGGTTTTTGAGCAAGTAATCTTAAAGAAATTAAACAGCTGGTCAAACAAGTGCTGTTGTTTTAGAGAATTGTGCTATGTTATTTCTTTAAAAGCTAAACTTGGTTAATATAAAAACATCAATGTAATTGTGGTGTTAATGTGTCCATATCTTCCAGGTATACAAGTCTATAAGGTAGAAGCTTTAGAAAGAGCATTATATCAAGCTGGTGTTCTAAAGTTGTATGGTAATTTTAGGCTTAAAAAAGAAAAACATGTTGGAGATTTATTTATATCATTTGTGTTCTATAACTGGACTTGTTATCAATAAGATATGTAAAGTTCTATGTTACTTTTTACACTGAGATACAATTTAAATGTATTTTTAAGTTAATGAGAGCCTACTATACAGCCATATGTATTGGATCATCTTCCCATAAATTTATGGGGACGAGATGTCCTAGATCAATTAGGTTTGACATTAACAAATAACATCAACCAAAATGCACCCACTATTATGACTAGACAAGGTTTTAGGAAAGGAAAAAGATTAGAAAAACAAGAACAAGGTATAGCAGCACCAATACAAATAGATCAAGGAACAGAAAGACATGGGTTGGATTTTCAGAAAGGGCCACTGAGGCAATAAAAATTACTTGGAAATCAGAAAGACCAGTATGGGTTCCTCAGTGGCCCCTGACTAAAGAAAAGATACAAGCAGCCCATGACCTGGTCAAACAACAATTAGCGGAAGGACATATACAACCTTCTGTATCTCCCCATAATACTCCCGTTTTTGTCATCAAAAAGAAATCTGGTAAATGGAGATTATTGCAAGATTTAAGAGCCATTAATAATGAGATGGTTATTATGGGACCTGCTCAATCAGGGATTCCTCAGTTGTCTGCTTTGCCAAAAACCTGGTATGTTTTAGTTATAGATATTAAAGATTGTTTTTTTTCAATTCCAATTCATCCTGAGGATAGTCCACGTTTTGCATTTACTATCCCTGCACTGAATCATGAAGGTCCTGATCAGAGATATGAATGGAAAGTACTCCCTCAAGGGATGGCTAACAGCCCAACTATGTGTCAAATTTATGTTAACAAAGTAATCCAGCCACTTAGAAATCAAAATCCTGAACTACAAATATTTCACTATATGGATGATGTATTATTAGCACACAAAGATAAAAACACATTGCTAGAATGTTTTGCCACACTTACAAACTTATTAAAAAATTATAATCTAGAGATAGCAATAGATAAAGTACAATTAAATTTTCCAATTAATTATTTAGGAGTTCTATTATCCTCAACCATGGTCCGTCCACCAAAAATTCAAATACGAGTAGATCAACTCAAATCACTTAATGACTTTCAAAAGTTATTAGGAGACATAAATTGGATAAGGCCTTATTTAGGTATACCAACAGGAGAGTTGGGACCTTTATTTGATATCCTAAAAGGTCCATCAGATACATTTATCTTATTCTCCTAACACTATTCTTACTAGGTATCCTGAGCTAGTAAGGACAATTAATACTCAAAGGAATAAAAGCAGCAAAGGGAGTGTTTGGAATTTCTCCCAATAAAATTATTACTCCATATACTATGAATCAAATTGATGAGTTAGCTAATGAGTTAAATACTTGGGCAATAATCATGTGCAAATCTAATGTTTCATTTGATAACCACTTACCATCTAATCCTTTATTGTCTTTTTGGTCATTGCATCCTGTAATTTTTCCAAAAATGACAAGAAAAACACCTATCATGAATGCTCCAAATATATTCACTGATGGGTCAAATAATGGTACAGCAGCAGTAGTTACCCCTGATCAAACTTTTACATTTTTAATACCCAAACAATCAGCTCAAAAGGTAGAGCTTAATGCAGTTTTACAGGCTTTTGTGATGTTTAAAGATTCTGTATTTATTTTCTGATAGTCAGTATGTAGTTAATGCTATAGTATCTCTTGAAGATGCTGGTAGGATTTCCCCTTCTTCTACTGTTTTCTCTTTGCTTTCCACTATACAAAGTCTAATCTGGGACAGAAAAGATCCATTCTTTACAGGACATATCAGGGCACATACAGGATTGCCTGGAGCCCTTAGTTTGGGCAATGATTTAGCAGATAAAACTACACATGACATACATATTTTCTCTACACTAGAAGAAGCTATAAATTTTCATAAAAAGTTCCATGTCAATGCTAATACTTTACAAAAGCGTTTTTAAATAACTAAGGAACAAGCTAGACAAATAATAAAACAATGTCAAAATTGTGTGACCTTTTTACCACAAGTTAATCTTGGAGTCAATCCTAGAGGATTGATACCTAACCATATTTGGCAGATGGACGTCACACACTTGCCAGAATTTGGAAAATTAAAATATTTGCATGCTACAGTTGATACTTCTTCTGGATTTTTGATGGGCTCCCTTCATGCCGGAGAAAAAACTAAAGATGTTATAGCTCATTGCTTACAAAATTTTGCCACTGTGGGTGTTCCAAAACAGTTAAAAACAGATAATGCCCCTGGTTATACTTCTACCTCTTTTAAACAATTTTGCTCAACATTTGGCATTACTCATATAACAGGAATCCCATACAATCCACAGGGACAAGGCATAGTTGAAAGAGCTCATCAAACTATTAAAATGTACTTATTAAAGCAAAAAGAAGGAATTGGGAAGGGGTATATATTCCCCAAAGATAAACTTAAAATAACCCTTTTTACTCTAAACTTTTTAAATTTGGATTCATCAGGACTTAGTGCTGCGGAAAGGCATATGTGTCCAAAAAATGTGCATAAGCCCAAGGTACTTTGGAAGGATATTCTAACAGGACAATGGAAAGGTCCTGACCCAGTAATTGTCTGGAGTCAGGGGTCTGTTTATGTGTTTCCACAGGGAGAACAGCAGCCGATTTGGATTCCAGAAAGATTAACTAAAGCGATTTCTACAGACCAAAAAGAAGATGATTTGGCTCAAATCCATAACAACTGATATCCAAAACTCCAGTTTGGCTATTCTTACATCTGCAACAGAACCAGGATGCTTTTTTCAATATCTATTTTATTATTGCCCTTTGCCATATCATGAAGTTCTATTTTGTTTTTTGAGCTCATACAGACCTAGGTTAATGTTTTGCTGATCAGTTCTATTTTTTGACTATAGAGTTTTTAAACATTGCAATGGAGATTTCACCTGTAAAAAGTTATAAGGCCTTTACTATAATGTTATGTGTTGTATGTATTATATTATGTGTGCACACTTGTGTTTTGTGTTATATGTTTGAATGTATGTATGTCCATATATCATATATGATGAGCGCTCATCATATAATGGATCCAAAAATTTTGTTTTTTCACGTGATTTATATGGTTTAATTTAAATTGGGTAAACAACTGTTGAGGATTGTTTTAATATGTAAACAAAAAAGAAGGTTAACAGATCTGTTTGTTTACTTTCACCTTTCCTTTTCATTATATTTAATAATTCTCTTAAAGACAATGTAAATTGTTAAGAAAATTGTTTTCTTTTAGTGCCTTCTGGAATGTTACATAATTTTTTCTTTAGCCATTATTGCCAGAATTCCTATCTTCATCCCAGTGCTGGTGAAGTCAAAGATAAAACCAATCTACAGCTTCTACAATAGCCATCACTGAACTGCTTGCAGAACTTGCCTGGACACATTGTGAGCTCACCTGTATGCATTGTGAACTATCTGTTGGTACAGCGAATTGTGGTAGTGCTGGAGTATTTTTGCTGATGGTGTCACCGGTGGTACAATTTTTCAAAGGAGCCCTCAATTGGCTTAATGTCATGGCATTTTGCATCCTCCTCTACTAGTGATGGTCTAAAATTTGGGGGCCAACATAGGTGAGGCAAAGAACCTCACCCCCCCACAGGTGCAAAGGCCTATCCACAAGTATGGCTGTATGCTGGACCGGTAGTCAGTGTCGGGTATGATCCAATTGCAGTGGTACCAACCTAAGACAGGAGGCTGACGCCTAGAGGTCAGTTCATCCGATGACGGGTAAGGACCATATGTTGAATTGGACTGCCTAACAGGCACGGTCCCTAAGCCACATGCTTGTTGTTTAAACAGAGAGGGGGAGATGTTGAGAGCCACAGCCAAAGGGGCCCCAGCAAACTTCCAGCTGCCAGCAAACTTCCAGCTGCTGGCTGATGATTGGCTTACAGCGGCCCCAGCAACATCTAGCTGATTGGCTCCTCGGCCCCAGCAACATCTAGCTGATTGGCTCCTCTGCAGTGATGCTCATTGGGCTGTTTCCCTGCCCTTTCAGACCACGGAGCTGCTCATTGGGGGACTTTTTGGGCTCCGCCCACGTGACCCAGCCAATCGGCCTCAAGAGCAGGAGGATTGTGGGAGGTGGAGAGAAGCTTGTGGGGGAGAGAGAGGCTTGTGGAAATCCGGTGGTGGCAGTTGAGGCTCTGAGGATTTTTCCTGAGAGGCTGTTTTGTTTGGCGTGTGTGGTTCTAAAAATAAAGTTAGTTTCTTTTGACAAGTGGCTCCTGATTGTGCCCAGCCAGACTGCGGCACACTGGTACATCGATGTTCATAGCAGCACAATTCACAATAGCTAGACTGTGGAACCAACCTAGATGCCCTTCAATGGATGAATGGATAAAAAAAATGTGGCATTTATACACAATGGAGTATTACTCTGCATTAAAAAATGACAAAATCATAGAATTTACAGGGAAATGGATGGCATTAGAGCAGATTATGCTAAGTGAAGCTAGGCAATCCCTAAAAAACAAATGCCAAATATCTTCTTTGATATAAGGAGAGTAACTAAGAACAGAGTAGGGTCGAAGAGCATGAGAAGAAGATTAACATTAAACAGGGTTGAGAGGTGGGAGGGAAAGGGAGAGAGAAGGGAAAATGCATGGAAATGGAAGGAGACCCTCAAAAAGTACATACAAGAGGAAGTGAGGGGAAGGGGAAAAATAATATAAGGGGGACAAACGAATGTCAGTAGAGGGGGCAGAGAGAGAAGAGGGGAGGGGAGGGGAGGGGAGGGGAGGGGAGGGGGGATAGTAGAGGATAGGAAAGGCAGCAGAATACAACAGACACTAGTATGGCAATATGTAAATCAATGGATGTGTAACTGATGTGATTCTGCCATCTGTATATGGGGTAAAAATGGGAGCTCATAACCCACTTGAATCAAATTGTGAAATATGATATATCAAGAACTATGTAATGTTTTGAACAGCCAACAATAAAAAATTAAAAAAAAAAAGAATTCAAAGACATGATAAAAAAAAAACATATATAGGCAAAAAAAGGAAAAAAAAGCAAATTCTTTGGAGAAAAAAAAAAAACTTATGTGGCTGTATCTGTAGAATGCTGATTTTAAGTCCTGTGGGCATAAACTAAGGAGTGGGATAGCTGAATCAAATGGTGGTTCCATTCCAGATTTTCTGAGGAATCTCCATACTGCTTTCCATAATAGATGCACGAATTTGCAGTACCATTGGCAATTTTTGAGTAACATTTACTCATGCTTGCATTCTTGATAATTGCATTCTGACTGGAATGAGATGAAATTTTAGAGTAGTTTTGATTTGTGTTTCTCTAATTGCTAGAGATGGTGAACATTTTTTTCATATATTTTGATTGTATTTTTTCTTCTGTGAAGTGTCTATTGAGTTCCTTAGCCCATTTATTGACTGGATTATTTGGGTGTTTTTTTTTTTTTTTTGTGTGTGTGTGTGTGTGTGTGTTAGATTTTTTGAGCTTCTTATATATCCTGGAGATTAATGCTCTTTCTGAGATACATGTGGTAAAGATTTTCTCCCTTTTATTGATTCTTGATTTTACTTATTGTGCTTTAGGAGTCTTGTTAAGGAACTCAGTTCCCAAGCCATCATGGTGAAGATTTGGACCTGCTTTTTTGTTCTTTTAGGTGCAGGGTCTCTGTTCTATTCTAGTGCCTCTCTGTCCTAGGGTCTTTGATCCACTTTGAATTGAGTTTTGTGCAGGGTGAGAGAAAGGGTTTCATTTTGCTACATACAAATATCCAGTTTTCCCAGCGCCATTTGTTGAATAAGGCTGTCTTTTCTCCAATGGATGATTTTTGGTGCCTTTGTCTAGCATGAGATAACTGTATTTATGTGGGTTGTCTCTGTGTCTTTTATTTTGTACCACTGGTCTACATGTCTATTTTGGTACCAATACCATACTGTTTTTGTTACTGTTGCTTGGTAGTATAGTAATGCCTCCTGCTATGCTCTTCTTACTAAGGATTGTTTTAGCTATTCAGGGTCACTTATTTTTCCAAATGAATTTCATGATTGATTTTTCTGGTTCTATGAAGAATGTCATTGGGATTTTAACTAGAACTGCATTAAATCTGTATAACACTTTTGGTAGTGTGGCCATTTTTGGGAGGGGACCAGAGATTGAACTCCAGGGCACTTGATTACTAAGCCACATTACCCATCCCTATTTTGTATTTCATTTAGACACAGGGTTGCACTGAGTTGCTTAGCACCTTGCTGTTGCTGAGGCTGGCTTTGAACTCAAAATCCTCCTGTCTCAGCCTCCCAAGCCACTGGGATTACAGGCATGCACCACCACTCCAGCAGTATGGCCATTTTGACAATGTTAATTCTGCCTATCCAAGAGCATAGTAGATCTTTCCATCTTCTAAGGTCTTCTTTATTGTTTTTTAGTTTTCATTGTAGAGGTTTTTCACTTCTTATTAGATTGATACCCAAGTTTTGTTTTTGTTTTTGTTTTTGTTTTTTGATGAGATTATTGTGAATGGAGTAGTTTTCCTAATTTCTCTTTTAGTGGATTCATCACTGATATGTACAAGTGCATTTGATTTATGGGTATGATTTTATAATATCCTAATTTGCTGAATTTGTTTATTAGTTCTAAAAGTTTTCAGGTCGAGTTTTTTGGACCTTCTAAATAAAGAATCGTGTCATCAACAAGTAGAGACAGTTTTGAGTTCTTCTTGTTCTATTATTGTGGTGTGAACTGAAAAATACAATCAATAAGAGTGTAAGTTATATGTTATAGATTAATAAAAATATAGATTATAGATTAAGATTTTGTAAGTGATATAAGACAAACAAATCAAGAACTGTCATAGACAGGCCTAAAACTCCATTTTGCTACCTTTTATAAAAAGCTGTTACAAGAGTGTTTCTGAGAAATTGAAATGAAAGCTGTTTTCTTATAATATATTGTTTTCTGTACTTTTTACCCCACAAAATGTACTCAACCCAGAATATGGTAGTCTTGGTGACCCAAGACTTTGAAGTAGATTCTTGCCCCCACTAACCACATGCTCAAACTCAGGATACGGTTGTCTAATACCTGTTTAAACCCAAGATGCAATTGTGAGTTGCTATGCTAATTGCTGTCTTAGCTTGTATGATTGACTTGCTTGCATGATGCTAAGGAAAGCCCCTGATTTGTGGTTTTTGTCTTTAAGTTCCCATGTTTCAGGCCAGGAAATTGCTGTTCTCCCACAGAGCTTCAGTCTCTAGGGGTGGGTAACAGTCCCTGGCCAGGTAAATAAAGCTCTCTGATTTGAATTCGGACTTTAAAAAGAGTGTTTTCTGAAGCGGCTCCCCATAACACTATGTGTTTAATTTCTTTCTTCTAATTACTCTGGCTAGAGTTTCAAGGTTGGTGTTGAATAGAAGTGGTAAAAATGGGTATACTTTTCTTTTTCCAAAGGGAATGCTTTTAATTTCTCTCCATTTACAATGGTGTTGGCCTTAGGTTTAGCATATATAGCTTTTACAGTATTGAGGTATGTTCCTGTTGTCCCTAGTTTTTCTAGTGTTTTGAACATGAAGTAGTGCTATATTTTGACAAATGCTTTTTCTGCATCTATTGAGATAATCATATGATTCTTGTCTTTAAGTGTATTGATGTGGTAAATTACATTTATTGATTTTCATATGTTGAACCAGCCTTGCATTCCTGGGATGAACCCCACTTGATCATGGCACACTATCTTTTAAAATATGTTTTGTATGTGATTTGGCAGAATTTTATTGAGAATTTTTTGCACCTCTGTTCATCAAGGATATTGATCTGAAGTCTTCATTCCGTGATGTGTCTTTGGTTTTGGTATCCAGGTGATACTAATTTCATAGAATGAGTTTGGAAGGGTTCCTTCCTTTTCTATTTCATGGAATAATATGTGGAGTATTGGTGTTAATTATTCTTGTAGGGTCTTATGGAACATGACTTCAGAATCCATCTGGTCCTAAGCTTTTCTTGATTGGTATGCTTCTGATATCTTCTATTTCATTGCTTGAAATTGATGTATTAGAATTATATATGTCCTCCTAATTCTGTTTGTCTCTATAAATTTGTTCATGTCTTCAAGATTTTCTCTTTCATTAGAGTATAAATTTTCAAAATAGTTTCTAATTATCTTATATATTTCAGTAGTGTCTGTTTTGATAGTTCCTTTTTCATCATGACTTAGTAATTTGAGTTCTCTCTTTCTTCATTAGTGTAGCTAAGGGTTTATCAGTTTTATTTATTTTTTCAAAGAACCAAGTTTTCATTTTGTCAATGTTTTGAATTCTTTCTTTTGTTTCAATTTCATTGCTTTTAGCTCTGATTTTAATTATTTCCTGTCTTCTGCTTTTGGTGTTGATTCGTTTTTCTTTTTCTAGAGCTTTGAGATGTAATGTTAGTTCATTTATTTGTTGACTTTCTTTTCTTTTAATGAATGAGCTAAATGCACTGAACTTTCCTCTTAGCATTGCCTTCATAGTGTCCCAGAGATTTTGATATGTTATATTACTATTCTCATTTACCTCTAAGAATTTTTTTATTTCATCCCTTATTTCTTCTGCTATCCATTTGTCATTTAAAAACATTATTTAGTCTCCAGGTGTTAGAGTAGCTTCTATTTTTTATCACTGGTTTCTAATTTTATTCCATTACGATCTTATAGAATGCAGAATATTGTCTCTGTTTGTTTGTTATTTGGTAAGAGTTGCTTTGTGGCCTAATATATGGTATATGATATATGGATCCATGTGCTGCTGAGAAGAAAGTGTATTTGCTTGTTTTTTTTTTTTAATTTTTTATTGTTGGTTGTTCAAAACATTACATAGTTCTTGACATATCATATTTCACACTTTGATTCAAGTGGGTTATGAACTCCCATTTTTACCCCATATACAGATTGCAAAATCACATCAGTTACACATCCATTGATTTACATATTGTCATACTAGTGTCTGTTGTGTTCTGCTGCCTTTCCTATCCTCTACTATCCCCCCTCCCCTCCCCTCCCCTCTTCTCTCTCTACCCCCTCTACTGTCATTTCTCCCCCTTGTATTATTTTTCCCTTTCCCCTCACTTCCTCTTGTATGTACTTTTGTATAACCCTGAGGGTCTCCTTCTATTTCCATGCAATTTCCCTTCTCTCTCCCTTTCCCTCCCACCTCTCATCCCTGTTTAATGTTAATCTTCTTCTCCTGCTCTTCCTCCCTACTCTGTTCTTAGTTGCTCTCCTTATATCAAAGAAGACATTTGGCATTTGTTTTTTAGGGATTGTCTAGTTTCACTTAGCATAATCTGCTCTAATGCCATCCATTTCCCTGTAAATTCCATGATTTTGTCATTTTGTAATGCAGAGTAATACTCCATTGTGTATAAATGCCACATTTTTTTATCCATTCATCTATTGAAGGGCATCTAGGTTGGTTCCACAGTCTAACTATTGTGAATTGTGCTGCTATGAACATCGATGTAGCAGTGTCCCTGTAGTATGCTCTTTTTAGGTCTTTAGGGAATAGACTGAGAAGGGGAATAGCTGGGTCAAATGGTGGTTCCATTCCCAGCTTTCCAAGAAATCTCCATACTGCTTTCCAAATTGGCCGCACCAATTTGCAGTCCCACCAGCAATGTACAATTGTACCCTTTTCCCCACATCCTCGCCAGCACTTGTTGTTGTTTGACTTCATAATGGCTGCCAATCTTACTGGAGTGAGATGGTATCTTAGGGTGGTTTTGATTTGCATTTCTCTGACTGCTAGAGATGGTAAGCATTTTTTCATGTACTTATTGATTGATTGTATGTCCTCCTCTGAGAAGTGTCTGTTCAGGTCCTTGGCCCATTTGTTGATTGGGTTGTTTGTTATCTTATTGTCTAATTTTTTGAGTTCTTTGTATGCTCTGGATATTAGGGCTCTATCTGAAGTGTGAGGAGTAAAGATTTGTTCCCAGGATGTAGGCTCCCTATTTACCTCTCTTATTGTTTCTTTTGCTGAGAAAAAACTTTTTAGTTTGAGTAAGTCCCATTTGTTGATTCTAGTTATTAACTTTTGTGCTATGGGTGTCCTATTGAGGAATTTGGAGCCCGACCCCACCGTATGTAGATCGTAGCCAACTTTTTCTTCTATCAGACGGCGTGTCTCTGATTTGATATCAAGCTCCTTGATCCATTTTGAATTAACTTTTGTGCATGGCGAGAGAAAGGGATTCAGTTTCATTTTGTTGCATATGGTTTTCCAGTTTCCCAGCACCATTTGTTGAAGATGCTATCCTTCCTCCATTGCATGCTTTTAGCCCCTTTATCAAATATAAGATAGTTGTAGTTTTGTGGATTGGTTTCTGTGTCCTCTATTCTGTACCATTGGTCCACCGCCTGTTTTGGTACCAGTACCATGCTGTTTTTGTTACTATTGCTCTGTAGTATAGTTTGAAGTCTGGTATCGCTATACCGCCTGATTCACACTTCCTGCTTAGCATTGTTTTTGCTATTCTGGGTCTTTTGTTTTTCCACATGAATTTCATGATTGCTTTCTCTATTTCTACAAGAAATGCCATTGGGATTTTGATTGGCATTGCATTAAACCTATAGAGAACTTTTGGTAATATCGCCATTTTGATGATGTTAATTCTGCCTATCCATGAACAGGGTATATTTTTCCATCTTCTAAGATCTTCTTCTATTTTTCTCTTTAGGGTTCTGTAGTTTTCATTGTATAAATCTTTCACCTCTTTTGTTAGGTTGATTCCCAAGTATTTTTTTTTTCTGGAGGATATTGTGAATGGAGTGGTTGTCCTCATTTCCATTTCAGAAGATTTGTCGCTGATATACAGGAATGCCTTTGATTTATGCATGTTGATTTTATATCCTGCCACTTTGCTGAATTCATTTATTAGCTCTAATAGTTTCTTTGTAGACCCTTTTGGGTCTGCTATGTATAGAATCATGTCATCTGCAAATAGTGATAATTTAAATTCTTCTTTTCCTATTTTGATGCCTTTAATTTCTTTCATCTGTCTAATTGCTCTGGCCAGTGTTTCGAGAACTATGTTGAACAGAAGTGGAGAGAGAGGGCATCCCTGTCTTGTTCCAGATTTTAGAGGGAATGCCTTCAATTTTTCTCCATTCAGAATGATGCTAGCCTGAGGCTTAGCATAGATTGCTTTTACAATATTGAGGTATGTTCCTGTTATCCCTAGTTTTTCTAGAGTTTTGAACATAAAGGGATGCTGTACTTTTTCGAATGCTTTTTCCGCATCTATCGAGATGATCATATGGTTCTTATTTTTAAGTCTATTGATGTGGTGAATAACATTCATTGATTTCCGTATATTGAACCAGCCTTGCATCCCAGGGATGAATCCTACTTGATCATGGTGCACAATTTTTTTGATATGTTTTTGTATCCGATTCGCCAGAATTTTATTGAGGATTTTTGCATCTAGATTCATTAGAAATATTGGTCTGTAGTTTTCTTTCTTTGAAGTGTCTTTGTCTGGTTTAGGTATCAGGGTGATGTTGGCCTCGTAGAATGAATTTGGAAGTTCTCCCTCTTTTTCTATTTCCTGAAGTAGCTTGACAAGTATTGGTATTAGTTCCTCTTTAAAGGTTTTGTAAAACTCTGCTGTATACCCATCCGGTCCTGGGCTTTTCTTAGTTGGTAGTCTTTTGATGGTTTCTTCTATTTCCTCAATTGATATTGTTCTGTTTAGGTTGTCTATATCCTCCTGACTCAATCTGGGCAGATCATATGACTTAAGAAATTTATCGATGCCTTCACTATCTTCTAATTTATTGGAGTATAAGGATTCAAAATAATTTTTGATTATCTTCTGTATATCTGAGGTGTCTGTTGTGATATTGCCTCTTTCATCCCGTATGCTAGTAATTTGAGTTCTCTCTCTTCTTCTCTTCGCTAGCATCGCTAAGGGTCTGTCGATTTTGTTTATTTTTTCAAAGAACCAACTTTTAGTTTTGTCAATTTTTTCAATTGTTTCTTTTGTTTCGATTTCATTAATTTCAGCTCTGATTTTAATTATTTCTTGCCTTCTACTTCTTTTGCTGTTGTTTTGCTCTTCTTTTTCTAGGATTTTGAGATGAAGTATGAGATCATTTATTTGTTGGTTTTTTCTTTTTTTAAGGAATGAACTCCAAGCAATGAATTTTCCTCTTAGAACTGCTTTCAATGTGTCCCATAGATTCCGATATGTTGTGTCTGTGTTTTCATTTATCTCTAAGAATTTTTTAATTTCCTCCTTGATGTCTTCTATAACCCATTGATCATTCAGTAACCTATTGTTCATTCTCCAAGTGATGTATGCTTTTTCCTTCCTTCGTTTATCGTTGATTTTCAGTTTCATTCCATTATGATCAGATAAGATGCATGGTATTATCTCTACTCCTTTATATTGTCTAAGAGTTGCCCTGTGACATAATATATGATCTGTTTTTGAGAAGGATCCATGTGCTGCTGAGAAAAAAGTGTAACTGCTTGATGTTGGGTGGTATATTCTATATATGTCAATTAAGTCTAGGTTATTAATTGTGTTATTGAGTTCTATAGTTTCCTTATTCAACTTTTGTTTGGAAGATCTGTCCAGTGGCGAGAGAGGTGTGTTGAAGTCTCCCATGATTATTGTATGGTGGTCTATTAGACTCTTGAACTTGAGAAGAGTTTGTTTGATGAACATAGCTGCACCATTGTTTGGGGCATATATATTTATGATTGTTATGTCTTGTTGGTGTATGGTTCCCTTAAGCAGTATGTAGTGTCCCTCTTTATCCCTTTTGATTAACTTTGGCTTTAAATCTATTTTATTTGATATGAGTATGGACACTCCTGCTTGTTTCCAAAGTCCATATGAGTGATATGATTTTTCCCAACCTTTCACCTTCAGTCTATGTATGTCTTTTCCTATCAAATGCGTCTCCTGTAGGCAGCATATTGTTGGGTCTTGTTTTGTGATCCATTCTACTAGCCTGTGTCTCTTAATTGGTGAGTTTAAGCCATTAACATTTAGGGTTATTATTGAGATACGGGTTGTTCTTGCAGCCATATTTGTTTATTTCTGTTACTAAACATGGTTTGTTTTCCTCTTGGATTATTTCCCCCCCTTTTACTGTCCTACCTCCCACTGTTGGTTTTCATTGTTATTTTCCATTTCCTCTTCCTGTAATGTTTTGCCGAGGATGTTTTGAAGAGATGGTTTTCTAGCTGAAAATTCTTTTAACTTTTGTTTATCGTGGAAGGTTTTAATTTCATCTTCCATCCTGAAGCTTAATTTCGCTGGATACACAATTCTTTGTTGGAACCCATTTTCTTTCAGTGTTTGAAATATGTTATTCCAGGATCTTCTAGCTTTCAGAGTCTGTGTTGAAAGATCAGCTGTTTTCCTGATTGGCTTACCCCTAAATGTAATCTGCTTCCTTTCTCTTGTAGCTTTTAAAATTCTCTCCTTATTCTGTATGTTGGGCGTCTTCATTATAATGTGTCTAGGTGTGGATCTCTTATGATTTTGCACATTCGGCGTCCTGTAGGCTTCTACGATTTGGGATTCTGTCTCATTTTTCAAGTCTGGGAAGTTTTCTCGTATTATTTCATTGAATAGATTGCTCATTCCTTTGGTTTGGAGTTCTGTACCTTCCTGTATCCCAATGACTCTGAAGTTTGGTCTCTTAATGTTATCCCATATTTCTTGGATGTTCTGCTCATGGTTTCTTAACAGTCTTGCTGAGCTGTCTATGTTCTTTTCAAGTTGAAATACTTTGTCTTCATTGTCTGATGTTCTATCTTCTAAGTGTTCTACTCTGCTGGTAGTATTCTCAATTGAGTTTTTAAGTTGGTTTATTGCTTCCTGCATTTCTAGGATTTCTGTTTGTTTGTTTTTTATAACCTCTATCTCCCTGTATAGTTGATCCTTTGCTTCCTGGATTTGTTTGTGTAATTCTTTGTTGAAGTGGTCTTTCATTGTCTGATTTTGCTGTCTAATGTCTTCCTTGAGACTCCAGATCATCTGAAGCATGTATATCTTGAATTCTTTATCTGACATTCCATCTGCTGCAGCTGTTACCTCTTCTAAAGTTGAGTTGACCTGCATTGCTTGTGGTCCTTTCTTTCCTTGTCTTTTCATACTGCTTGCGTTTCTGTCTGCTTGGTGAAACTGTTGTGTTTTTGAAATGTTTTTTTCCCCTATATATTTATATTGCTCTTGTATAGTTGAAAAGTCTCCCTTGCAGGGTCGGGCGGCGGTCTGCCTACCTTGCAGGCGCGGGCGGCGGCTCTGCTCTGCCCCTCCTCCAATTGGTGTGAGGTGTCTACCACGCCCGCGGACCCCGGGGCCTGTCCTGCTGGTCGGTCGCAGGTCTGCCTACCTTGCAGGCGCGGGCGGTGGCTCTGCTCTGTCCTTACTCCAATTCGGGTGACGTGTCTACGACGCCGGCGGGTCGCTGGGCTTATTCCAGGTGCGGGAGGCGGCTCTGCTCTGCCCTTACTCCAATTGGGGTGTCGTGACTACCACGCCGGCAGGTCACTGGGCCTGTTCCGGGCGCGGGCGGCGGCTCTGCTCTGCCCCTACTCCAATTGGGGTGATGAGTGTACCAAGCCGGCAGGCCACCGGGCCTGATCCGCCGGTTGGTTGCAGGTCTGCCTACCCTGCAGGCGCGGGCGGCGGCTCTGCTCTGGCCCCGCTCCAATTGGTGTGACTTGTCTACCACACCCGCGGGCCGCTGGGCCTGTTCCGGGCGTGGGCGAAGGCTCTGCTCTGCTCCTACTCCAAATGGAGTGACGTGCCTATCACCCTGGCTGGCTGCTGGGCCTGTTCCACTGGTCGGTCGCAGGTCTGCCTACCTTGCGGGCACGGGCGGCGGCTCTGCTCTGCCCCTACTCCAAATGGGTGACATGTCTGTCGCACCGGCAGGCCAGTGGGACTGTCTCGCTGGTCAGTCCCAGGTCTGCCCACCTTTCGGGCATGGGCGGTGGCTGTGCTCTGCCCCTACTCCAATTGGGGTGACGTGTGTACCACGCCGGCATGCTGCTGGGCCTGATCCGCCGGTCTGTCGCAGGTCTGCCTACCTTGCAGGCACAGGCGGCAGCTCTGCCCTGCCCCTCCTACCACGCCCGCGGACTGCTGGGCCTGATCTGAAGGTTGGTTGCAGGTCTGCCCACCCTGCGGGCACGGGTGGCGGTTCCGCTCCGCCCCCACTCCAATTGGTGTCACGTGACCACCACACCGGCGGGGCCTGATCCGGGTGCGGGCGAAGGCTCTGCTCTGCCCCTACTCCAGTTGGGGTGACGTGTGTACCACGCTGGCAGGCCGCTGGGCCTGACCCGCCAGTCTGTCGCAGGTCTGCTTACCTTGCTGGCGCGGGCGGCGGCTCTGCCCTGCCCCTCCTACCACACCCGTGTACAACTGGGTCACAGGTCTGCCCACCTTGTGGGCGCAGGTGGCGGCTCCGCTCCGCCCCCTCTCCAATTGGGTTCACGCAACCACCACGCCAGTGAGCCACTGGGCCTGCCCCGGGCGCGGGCGGCGGCCCGGCTCCTCCCCTCTGGCTCGAAGACAAAGTGAGAGAGACTCGGGTGTCTGTGACTCACCCTCCCTACCAGGAGACCAACTGTTTCTGTCGCTGCTGATATTGATGAAGTTCTCTCCTCCGCTGCTTTCTGATGACATCTGATCTCTGCCATGTTGATATCCTATGCGAATGGCAGCAGTTCCTTCCCTTTGCCGGGTGACCAAAGCAACGGGTGAGTCCTGACCGGCCCTCACAGGCCCCACCTCAGTCCTGTTGCCACTGCCCACGAAGGCTCGGTTGGTATTTACCTCCACAGTACTCAGCAGGACCCGGACCGAGAAGCAGTTTCTGCGGGCTCCTTAGCCCTGGGCCAGAGCAGTTCCGGGAGCCGGAACTCGGCCGCTCCGTGCTTGGTGAATGCTCTGATAAGAGCAGGCCCCAAGAAGCAGTTTCCACGGGTTATTTAGCACTGAGCCTGAGTAATCTGTCTGCAAGCCGCAGGCGAATGGCAGCCTGAAATTACCTGTTCTATGGCTGAATGAGCTGTGGTCAGTCGTAAACAGGGATGGTGATGTCAGCTCTCCAAGATGGTGGCCGCTGGCCTCCTCTGTGGTCTGACCGGTGTGGAGAACCGAATTGGACCGCTTCCTTCCCCTGTCTCGAACCCAGAATTCAGCACTGAGTACGGTGCTTGCACGGCTGGGAGAAACTGCAGCGCTGTATCCCTGCGTCGCTATCTCCTCGTTTCCCAGCACGCTGCAGACTCTAGCCGCGGGGCGATTTGCTGAATAAGCAGTGTTACCCTCTGTGCGACAAATCTCTCGCGTTTGAGTCCCCGCAGCCGATCCTCGTGCGATGGAAATCCTTCCTCCAGGTTCCGGAGCACCCCACTATTGCTGGAAATTCCTAACAAGATAGCCTTTAGCAGTCCTGACTCGTCATTCTCCCACACAGTGACGTGGCACACGGGGGCAACGCACTCCCCTCGCCGCCATCTTCAGTCGATCGTATTTGCTTGTTGATGGATGAAATATTCTATATATGTCCATTAAGTCTAAATTATGGATTATAATGTTCAGTCCTATAGTTTGTTTATTTTTTGTTTGGAAGATCAATCAAATAGTGAGAAAGATGTGTTTAAATGACCTAATATTATTGTGTTGTGGTATATTTGATTCTTGAAATTTAAAAGGGTTTCTTTGATGTACATAGATGGTCCATTGTTGGGGGCATAAATATTTACAATTATTCTGTTTTGCTGATGTATAATTCCCTTAAGCAGTATGAAATGGCCTTCTTTGTCCCTTCTGATTAACTTTGGCTTGAAGTCTACTTTATCTGATGAGTATGGAAACCTGCTTGTTATGAAATCCATGTGAGTGATATGTTTTTCCCATATTTTACCTTCAGTCTATGGATGTTTTTGCCTATGCGGTAAGTGTCTTGGAGGCAGCATATTTTGGGGTCTTGTTTTTCAATCCAATCTGCTAGTCTATGCCTTTTTTAAAATGTTTTTTTTTTAGTTGTGGATGGACACGATACCTATCTTCCTTCCTTCGTTCCTTCGTTCCTTCCTTCCTTCCTTCCTTGTGCAGAGGATCAAACCCAGTCCTCCCACATGTGAGGCAAACTCTTTACCACTCAGTCACAGCCACACCGTCTATGTCTTTTGATTGATGAGTTTAGGCCATTAAAATTCAGGGTTATTATTGAGATATGATTTATAATTCTGGTCATTTTTGTTTATTTCTGGTTTTTAATTTGACTTAGTTTCTCCTTTGATTGACTTTTCCTTTAGTGTAGTTCATCCCTTTTCTTGTTTTCACTGTTTGTTTGTTTTTTTTCCATTTCTACCTCATGCATTATTTTGCTGAGAATGTGCTATAGTGCAGGCTTTCTAGTTGCAGATTCTTTAGAACTTTTGTTTATCATGGAAAGTTTTTATTTCATCTTCAATTCTGAAACTTAATTTTGCTGTATATAGGATTCTTGGTTGGAATCCATTTTCTTTCAGAGCTTGGTAGATGTTGTTCTAGGACCTCTTAGCTTCGAGGGTCTGGTTTGAGAAATCAGCTAAGATCCAAATGGTTTCTCCCTATTTGTAATCTGATATTTTTCTCTCAAAGCTATTAAAGCTCTATCCTTATTCTATATGTTAGGCATTTTCATTATAATATTCCTTGGTGTGGGTCTGTTGTAATTTTTACATTTGGTGTCCTGTAAGCCTCTTGTATTTGATTTTCCATTTCATTCTTTATTTTGGGAAATTTTCTGATATTATTTCATTGAAAAGATTGTGCATTCCTTTGGTTTGCATCTCTGCACTTTCATCTATCTTGATAAATATTAAATTTGGTCTTCTCATGTTATCCCATAGTTCTTGGAGTTCCGTTATGTTTTCTTACCATCTTCTCATGTGGTAAATTATATTTTCAAGAGTATACACTTTGTGTTCATTGCCTAAGGTTCTGTCTTCCATGTGATCTAATCTGTTGGTGATGCTTTCCATTGAGTTTTTAATTTGGTTTATTGATTCCTTCATTTTGAGGATTTTTGCTTGATTTCTTTTAAGAATCTTTGTCTTATTATTTAAATGGTCTTTCACCTCCTGAAATTTATCTCTGATTTCACTTCTTACATCATCCTTTACATCATGAATCAGTTTAACTATGTATATTCTAAATTCTCTTAACATTTCTTTTATTGTGCTATCAAAGGATTCTATTATTGGAGCATCTTGGTTTGTTTGGGGAGCTTTTTTTACCTTGTTTTTTCATGTTGTTTGTGTGTCTTCCCACTTACCAGTGTGGATCTGAGGCAGTACAGTTCTACCCTGTAGACTATAGAATCCCTGAAGGTTTCCAGTGCCTTGTCTTTAAGGGGGAAACTAAAATCAACAGCACCCAATGCAAACAATATACAGCCTTAAACCAAATAGCTCCTATTAAGATATCTAATATATGGTGTATGATAGTTTTGTTCTAATAAACAGAAATGATGTATTCAATTTTTGTCTATAATATGAACTGTAAGTTTACAAAAGGGTTTACAATTTCTAATGGTAGACAAAGAACAGCAATGGTGTAGGATGTGATGTTTATGAGGAAGAAGGAGAGAAGATAGAAGCAAAGGATTTAGGAAGAGTGAAAGAGGAATCAGTAGAGGTTGGCTGTTAGCAGGAGCAAAGAGAGCAAGAGAATCCAGGGAAACAGATAAGTGAGATGAAAAATATATATAAAGTAAGAAAAGAAAAGAAATCATGAGAAAAAGAAAAGAATAAAAATAAAAGAATTCACAACAAAACTATAATATACTATTCAGACATCCCAGTCCTCAATAAACCATTGTGTTAAAAAGCTTTGGCTTCAGAATTGTGGAGATACAAAAGAGAGAAAAGAAAAAAGAATCTTGATGGAAAAATGAAGTTGTTTCCCATTAGAGTTCAAAAATTTCTCATCTTCCCTTCTCAGTCAATAGGTAGGGTTATCTAGAGTTTGATCGTAGCTAGAGGCAGGACTCTAAGAGGCAGTGTATAGCAATTGCCAGTCCATGTTGGAAGACTGCACCCCAGGAATCTTTGTTAAGTTCCACTCGTGCAATGTAGAAGCCAATCTTAGCTCCTTGAGTTGCCTGTGGACCCCATAATTCCTGGTCTCTAATTTAATTTCCAAACTTGATCTCTTCAAATTCCCAGTCAGGCACTTCTCTCCCAGGCACTCTTGATGGCTGAGTACAGAGACCTGTGCACCTGTCATGGAGAACTGTTGTATATCAAGTGGATCAACACCAGCACTGAGAACTGTGGGCTGTCCACATAGCTTCAAGCACTGGGCCAGATTGGTAGCTAGGGAGGGGTTGAGAGCCTGGGGATTGGGGAGCTGGAGGGCCCTGTTGGGTGCTGGACGGGAATTGGGGATCAGACTGGTACAGGGGCCAGTGAGTGCTGGCTCAAGTGGGCCCTAGGAACCCAGTGGGTGCCAGACTGGATGGCTGGGTAAATCTAGAGCAAGACACCTTTATGTCCTTTTACAGCCTCTGACCCACTGTAGCCAGCCCTGTCCATCCCCATGCAATTCAGGACTCAAAGAAATGGGGTGAGCCCTTCTCTTTCTTTACTCTCTAACTTGTGTTCGCCTGGGTGGAATGCTCCCAATTTCTGACTTTCTACAGGATTGCTAGGCTCAGACCCACCCACATAGACCTAGCTGCAAACACACTGATCTGGGTTTCAGTTTCTGTAGGCTCCACCACACTGTAGACCTGAGATCTCAGTGTTCTTTTAATTTGCAATTAGACTACCAGCGATGTGCTCACCATGTGAAGAAGCAGCAAGATGGTGGCTATTAGCACACCTAGCAGGAAGACCTCAGGTGTAACCAAACCTGCAGGAACCTTGATAATGGACTTCAAGGCCCTCGCCAGTGTCCCTGGATGGATGCTGCTACATCTTGAGATGGTGATGGCAGCTACAGCATCCCAAGATGGAGGTGGCCACATTCTGAGATTGGGCAGCGGCGGCCTTTCCAATATTTTTTGATAGCATTAGATTTTTGGAACATTATTATCCTTTTTTGTTTTTGTGACATAGAACCTTCTAAGACATGGGTCAAAATGTTAGTTGACAATACATTATTGATGCCCATGTGTATTTATATGTAAGATGTCTTAGAGCCAATTACAGGGAAAACAAATGTAGGATAAAAATATAGATGCATATGGAAATGGAATATGTTATACATAAAAGAGGTCTGTTCAAAGTGATATAGGAACCCACATATTGTGTGTCTTCCCCGAGTTCAAATGTTGGTTGAAACAGGGCTAATGTTACTGTTGGTTTAAGAAAATATTTTTTGCATGGTGTTCTAGATCTAGTTTTGAAAATATAGTTCAGTGTAGTTATCAAACATTTATCTGAATTTTCTTTGAAAAGAAAAATATAAATTGATAATGATAACACTGACAGGACATTAGATGGGTGTAGTAAGAATTATGGTGTATTTGGGGAAAATTTTTATTTGATGGGCATAACAATTACTGTAAAATTGTCTAGCAATCTGAAGATCAACTTGATACAGTTAGCTTTCCAAAATATACATTTCCCATCATGAATACAGTTGTTTTTCTAACTTCTCAAATGGCAAAATTTGATGAGATTTCAATTCTTCTTTGTGTTTTTCCCTCATATCTCTTAAATTCTATTACAAGGAAAGAGTTGAAAAAATAAGATAAAAACTGACATATTTTTTGTTTACTTTATCTTCATGTATTTTCCATTTTTTTCTAAAATGAACTATAGAGATTACTCTAGTAATCAGGAAATATATAGTACATATAATTTTTCCAAGAGGCAGTTTTCAATAACTGAACAAAAGGAGGAGATTCCTAGAGTGAATAGCATTGGCAAAAGTGTAGAGAGGAGACACATCATTAGTTATGAAATATTTATAACTTTCCTAATCACAGTACAATGTGTTTTAATAGAAAAGTGTTTTTTTAAAATGGATTTCTTATATTTGAGAATTTGGAGTTGAGCATGAAAATATAGAAAATCTTTGTTACTGCAGTTTGAATAAATTGTCACTGTCATTACTTAATTCATAATGGTACATTATGCATCATGGCCGCCAGCGTGGTCTCTTGTGTTTTGTAGCCTACTTCACATCCCCTCTCTGCTACTATTTTTCATCTTACAACTCCAAGGTGTAGTCACTAAGAACAAGTTTTCTGATACATGAATTCACTGGTCTACAGTTTTTTCTTTGGGTTATTCCTCTTCTGGAAAAATATGGCTTGGTGGAAAAGGGAGTAATGAGGCCTAAACCAGAACGAGGTGTCGGCAATGCTCATATAAGCTGCTGAGCAGATGGAAATAAGAGGGACAATTAGAAGCCAATACATTTTCAAAAAGACTGACTCCTCTTAAGGTCCTTCATGTTATAATTAGAACAACAACAACAACAACAACAACAAATGGAACAGTTTTGGGAAACTCATAGGCAGTTATAGTATTTTATTTGGGCAGGTAGAAGAGAGAAACAGCTTTATTTTTATCCTAATCTGTTTTTATCAGTACAGCGAAAGTTTCCCAGCTTTTTTGTAATTAGGAGCTAATTTTCTTGAGTTTAGGTCTTAGATATTACCAGAGAGCCATGAACTTGAAAAGTAGATGAAGGAATGTCATTTCTGGTTTCACCTCCCCTGCCTAAAATTCTCAGTAATTCTTGGAATGGATGGGGGGGGGGGCATGAACTGATGTGAGAACCTTTAAGTGAGGTTTTATTTACAAAAACAGCCTGAGATCTAATTTATCAACACCTGTGTTTATTGTATCCCCAAAGTTCTGAAATAAATTTTGCTTTCATTACATTCAGTGGCTTCCTGTTCTTTCCACAAAGGTGTTTCATTTTTCTTTTCCATAATCTTTGAAGGTGTCATCTGTACTCTGGTAGTGGAGAAGCTGTGGTGAAAGAACAGGGCTCCTTGTCCTTAGTAGCTTTGACTTTTGTTCCTTAGATGAGAAGGAGATGAGGAGAGTTTATGTTTTTCCTGCAGTTGCAGGCCTGTCTCGTTGAGGAGTGCTGTCTCAAGTTTTCTGCATAGTCTGTAGTTTTTCTTGTGATCACCCACTGAGGTCATGGAAAAGAGACTGTGAGTAGGCACACTTCATTGTATACGTGCTTCCATAGATTTGAATTTTTATACTTTGCTTGCTCTGCCTTCAGCAATTTGTTATAAAATTTTACAGACAATTGGAAAGACAGTTTGAGGGTGTCTCAGGAATTGGCAAGAGCACACTCATCATAGGCTCATGGGTGTAAAAGTAACAATTACTTTGATAAGAGACCTTTGGAACTTAAAAATCCTTTAACCAACCTTTCTTTTTTGTCTTCCTTGGTTATATGCTTTTGATCAGCCTTGATGTGCTCATGTACTTGCTGGTGAATCACAACTGAAGGCAATGACTACACGAGACTCTTCATGGCTTATTACCGCTAGATTTTGTTCTTATCCAGTTCCTTCCTGTCTCCCAATTCTTGATGTCTTCTTTTAGGGGGAACCTCCTTTTGCCTTAACAGAGTATTTCATTTGTTTCCTCTGGCTCGAAATTTTAACGTTCTGTAAAGTCTCAATTCAGACATGTTCCTGCCTGCTTCCCACTGTAAACCAGCTGGTCTCTTCTTTCTTCCTAGGAATTTCAGGAAACATTTTACTTCATCATGAAACATTTTACTCATCCTTTTTCTTACTGGCTTCATAGCACCTTGATTCCTGGTAGGGGGTTTGATTTGTAAAATAGAGACTCTAAATCTCTTAAAATTACTACAAAGACCCATTTTCCACAATTAAATTCTTATTATTCAGTTAATTACTAGATAATTTAATTGACTTTCCTAGGCACTCATCCTGTCTCTATTGAGGATATCAGACACACTAAATACCAAAATTTCTGCTTCTTGTGCTTTAGCTCAAGTTGCTTTCTTCATAGTTCTCTATAATTTTCTTTGCCTTTTCAGGCCTTTCTGATTACTTCAGACTTCATCCAGTTCTTTCTTGGCACTGTAGAGAGTGGCCCACATGTCAGTGACCTTTGAATCACTGTGACCAATATACCCAATTAGAACAACTTAGAGGTAGAAAAGCTTATTTGGCTCATGGTTTGAAAAGCAGCTCCATAGCTCTATGCCTGAGTTGAGGCAGAACCATCATACCAGAAGGGCATGGTGAAGGAAAGTAGCTCAGCTTATGATAGTCAGGAAGCAGAGAGAGCTTAGGGCCAGGAGTCAGGGATAATAAATCCACAAGGCCGTTCCCCTAGTGACCTACTTCCTTCAGCCATGCCCTACCTGACCACAGCTACCAGCCATTGATCCATTCAAATCATTAACCCATAAAATCCAGTCATCTGATTACAGCTTTCATAATCTAATCATTTTACCTCTGAACATTCCTGCACTGTCTCACGCATGAGCTCTGGGGGGACACTTCATATGCAGACATACGAACAGTTCTATTAAAGAGTAAGAACACACTTGAACTAAGGGTCTAGCTCAGTGGAGCACTTGCCTGGCATATACAAGGACTTGGGTTCAAGCTCCAGTACTTCAACAAAAAAGAACACTCATACTCTTCTTTGCTGGAATACATACAAAACAAACAAACAAACAAAAAATTGAGCAACATAGTAGCAACATAGTGGGTATTCTGGAAAAGTTGTTGATTGATTGTTTTGTTAAAGTTTGGTAGCACTGATCCTATTGCATGGATTCTGAAAAACAGCTGTATAACATAGTAAGACTTCTGTGTGCTATTTTAGAAATCTTCTGAGGAAAGAGTTGTATCTACATTACCATATAGGAAAATACAACATTTTAGACTTTATAAATATTTTCCAAAAAGTTTTCCCAACAATAATTATAGAAACAGAGAACAAGTGTATCCTAAAAGATAATTCTTTTCCAAAGCAATTAAGATTTTCATGTTATTTTAAAATCAGGGTAAACAGCTGTTGGCTTAAATAAATCCATATGAGTTTTTGTTGTTGTTGTTAACTGCCTAGTAAATGTTTTATTTGGACACAAGTCTTTTACTGTAGTTAATTTGATTAATAATGTATGAAGAGCAGTCTCTCTCTTTTTTAAATTTTCCTTTCTAATTTAAAACAAAAGATCCAGGCACTTTGGCACACGCCTGTATTTCCAGTGGCTGGAGAGACTGAGGCAGAAGAACCACAAGTTAAAGGCTAGCTTTGGCAACTAAGCAAGGCCCTAAGCAAAATAAAAATAAAAAGGGCCTTGGATGTAGCTCATTGGGAAAGCACCCTTGGGTTTAATTTCCAGTACCAAAAATTAGCAAGATAAAATAAAGCAAAAGGAACTGAACCAAGGAGAAAATAATGGAAGTACTTAATTTTTAGCCAAGAGTGAACTACTCTGTGTGGGTGAAATTTGTTCCCATTCCACTCACCATGAATGCTAGATCTTCAGTGCAGTTACCTAGTAGATTCTGTTCTATAATCATCAATGGAAAATGAATATGTGACTGAATACTTATTTCAACAATATAGATTAAAGAGTTATCATATTTTAAAAAACTGTTAAAATGCTCTTTAAATAGCTCATCTGCTAGTTGTGAGCAGATCAAGCCTGATTTTGGCTTACAACTCTCACTCAGAAAAAGAAAGAACCACAATCCCAGAGAGAGCTGTTAATAGACAGGCAAGCTCCTTGGAGGACTTGCCACACATAGGGAGGATGGTTTGTCTTAGGGACTAAACCTTTTGTAAACAAAATTAAAATATTTTTCCAATTTTTAAATTTCTTACCGGGCCTGAACTGAGTAGGACATTACAAATAAAGAACACTAGTTTAGAAGAGGATATGGCAGGTGGAGAAGAGTAATATAGTAAATGCAGACTGATAAATTTATCCTCATAATGTGACATAAGAAACTCTTACAGATAGGTTGGATTGAGATTTGCATTTCTTTAATTGCTAGAGATGATGAACATTTTTTTCATATATTTGTTGATTGATTGTATATCATCTTCTGACAAGTGTCTGTTCAGGTCCTTGGCCCATTTATTGATTGGGTTATTTGTTGTTTTGGTGTTTAGCTTTTTGAGTTCTTTATATACCCTAGAGATTAGTGCTCTATCTGATGTGTGAGGGGTAAAAATTTGCTCCTAAGATGTAGGCTCTCTGTTCACCTCACAGATTGTTTCTTTTGCTGAGAAGAAACTTTTTAGTTTGAATCCATCCCATTTATTGATTTCTTGATTTTAATTCTTGTGTCAAAGGAGTCATATTAAGGAAATTGGGGCCTAGTCTGACATGATAGAGATTAGGGCCTACTTTTTCTTCTAGTAGATGCGCAGGGTCTTTGCTTTTATTCCTAGGTCCTTGATCCATTTGGAATTGAGTTTTGTGCATGGTGAGAGATAGTGGTTTGATTTCATTTTGTTGCATATGGATTTCCAGTTTTCCCAGCACCATTTGGCTATCTTTTCTCCAAAGCATGTTTTTGGTGCCTTTGTCTAATATAATTGTACTTTTGTGGGTTAGTCTCTGTGTCCTCTTTTCTGTACCATTGGTCTACCAGTTTTGGTGCTAGTACCATGCTGTTTTGTTACTATTGCTCTGTAGTATAGTTTAAGATCTGGTAGAGTGATGCCACGTGCTTCACTCTTCCTGCCAAGGATTGCTTTAGCTATTATGGGTATTTTATTTTTCCAGATGAATTTCATGACTGCTTTTTCTATTTCTATGAAGAATGTCATTGGGATTTGGATTGGATGCATTAATCTGTATAGTGCTTTTGGTAGTGTGGTCATTTTGATAATATTAATTCTGCCTATCCAAGAGCATTATAGATCTTTTCATCTTCTAAGGTCTTCTTTGATTTCTTTCTTTAGGGTTCTGTAGTTTTAATTTTATAGATCTTTCACCTCTTTCATTAAGTTGATTCCCAAGTATTTTTTTCTTTGAGCCTATAGTAAATGGGGTAGTTTTCCTCCTTCCTTTTCTAAGGATTTGTCACTGATATACAGAAATGACTTTGATTTATGGTGTTTATTTTATATCCTGCTACATTGCTGAATTCATTTACTAATTCTAGAAGTTTTCTGGTGGAACTCTTTGGGTCTTCTAGGTATAGAATTATATTATCATCAAATAGTACTAATTTGAGTTCTTCTTTTCTTATGTGTATCCCTTTAATTTCTTTCGTTTGTCTAATTGCTCTGGCCAGTGTTTCAAGAACTATATTAAATGAAAGTGGTAAAAGAGTGCATCCCTGCCTTGATCCAGTTTTTAGAGGGAATGCCTTCAATTTTTCTCCATTTAGAATGATGTTGGCCTGGGGCTTAGCATAGATAGCCTTTTTGATGTTGAGATGTGTTCCTGTTATTCCTAATTTTTCTAGTGTTTGAACATAAAGCGGTGCTGTATTTTGTCAAATGCTCTTTCTGCATCTATTGAGATGACCATATGATTCTTATCTTTAAGTTCCAATGATGTGATGAATTACATTTATTGATTTCTGTATGTTGAACCAAACTTGCATCCCTGGGATGAATCCCACTTGATTGTGGTGAACTATCTTTTTGTACTTGATTTGCCAGAATTTTATTGAGAATTTTTGCATCTATGTTCATTAGAGATATTGGTCTGAAGTTTTCTTTTTTGGATATGTCTTTGCCTGGTTTTGGAATCAGGGTAATATTGGCCTCATAGAATGTGTTTGGAAGTGCTCCCTCTTTTTCTCTTTGCTGAAAGAAATTGAAGAGTACTGGTATTAGTTTTTCTTTAAAGGTCTTATAGAACTTAGCTGTATATCCATACGGTCCTGGGATTTTCTTGGTTGGTAGATTTCTGAGGGTGTCTTCTATTTCATTGCTTGAAATTTATATGCTTAAATTGTGTATATCATCCTGATTCAATTTGGGCAAATCGTATGTATCTAGAAATTTGTCAATGCCTTTGATATTTTTTATTTTATTGGAGTACAAGTTTTCAAAATAATTTTTAATTATCTTCTGAATTTCTGTAGCGTCTGTTGTGATATTTTCTTTTCATCCTGTATGTTAGTAATTTGAGTTTTCTCTCTCCTTCTCTTCATTAGCGTAGCTAAGGATTTGTCAATTTTATTTATTTTTTTTCAAAGAACCAACTTTTCTGTCAATTTTTTCCAATTGTTTTTTTTGTTTGTTTCAATTTCATTTATTTCAGAGCTGATTGTAATTATTCTCTGTCTTCTACTGTTTTTGGTATAGATTTTTTGTTCTTTTTCTAGGACTTTGAAATGTAATGTTAAGTCATTTAGTTGTTGACTTTTTCTTCTTTTAAGGAATGAATTCCATGCAATTAACTTTCCTCTTAGAACTGCCCTCATAGTGTCCCAGAGATTTTGATAAGTTGTATCCATGTTCTCATTCACCTCTACAATTTTTTTTTATCTCCTCCTTGGTGTCTTCTGCAACCCCTTGTACATTTAGTATCATATTATTTAGTCTCCAGGTGTTGGAGTAGCTTTTATTTCTTATTTTATCATTGATTCAAATTTCATTCCATTATGATCTGATAGAATGCAGGGTAGTATCTCTACTTTTTTATATCTGTTAAGAGTTTCTGTGGCATAGTATATGGTCTATTTTAGTGAAGGATCCATGTGCTGCTAAGAAGAAAATGTATTCTCTTGTTGGATGAAATATTCTATATATGTCAGTTAAGTCTAAGTTATTGATTGTATTATTGAGTTCTGTAGTTTCTTTGTTCAGCTTTTGTTTTTTAAGATCTATCTAGTGATGAAAAAGGTGTTTTAAAATCACCCAAAACTATTGTGTTGTGGTCTGTTTGACTCTTGAAATTGAGAAGAGTTTGTTTGATGAACATAGATGCTCTGTTGTTTGGGGCATATATATTTATAATTGTTAAGCCTTGTTGGTGTATGTTTCCCTTGAGCAGTATGTAGTGTCCTTCTTTATTTCTTTTGATTAACTTTATCTTGAAGTCTACTTTATTTGGTATGAGGATGGGAACCTCTGCTTGTTTCTACAGTCTATGTGAGTGGTATGATTTTTCCCATCCCTTCACCTTCAGTCTGTGGATGTTGTTTCCTTTGAGATGAGTCTCTTGGAGGCAGTATATTGTTGGGTCGGTTTTTTTGTTTGTTTGTTTGTTTTTGTGTGTGTGTGTGAGATCCATCCTGCTAGTCTATGTCTTTTGATTGGTGAGTTTAGGCCATTAACATTCAGGGTTATTATTGAGACATGATTTGTATTCCCAGCCATTTTTGCTTGTTTTTGGTATTTAACGTGACTTAGCATCTTCTCTGATTAGATTTTCCTTTATAGTAATACATCCCTCTGCTGATTTTCATCATTGTTTTTCATTTCACATTGAAGAGATTGTTCCTTCCTCTATCCCAATAATTCTTAGATTTGGTCTTTTGATGCTGTCTCATAATTCTTGATGTTCTGTTCGTGGTTTCTTACTATCTTTACTGTGTGATCAACTTTATTTTCTAGATTGTATACTTTGTCTTCATTATCTGACATTCTTTCTTCCAGGTGATCTAGTCTTTTGGTTATGCTTTCTATTTATTTTTTTATTTGATTTATTGTATCCTTCATTTCAAGGATTTCTGACTTTTTTTTTCAGGGTCTCTATCTCTTTCTTGAAGAATATTTTGCTACATGTATTTGCTCTCATATCTCTTTGTTTTAGATGATCAATTTTTGCCTGTATTTGCTCATTTAGGTCATTCTTTAATTCACATATCACTTTAATTATGAACCTTCTGAACTCCTTCTCTGACATTTCATCAACTTTGCTGTCCATGGGTTCTGTTGTTACAGTGTTCCGGTTTGTCTGGGGCACTTTCCTCACTTGTTCATGTTGTCTATGTGTCTTCCTTTCTTGCAGTGTGAATCTGAGATATTATAGTTTCTTCCCTATATTCTTGTAGTACCCATGCAGATTGTCTGTACCTCACCTTGATATTGAGCTTCCACACCCTGCTGGTGTCCCTCAGTGTATGCTACTGCATCTAAAGGTGGTGGCGGCAATAGCCGAGGTAACTCAAAATAATAGTGGGGTGCCCTAAGATGGATGCAGTGTCTTACAGAGATGGGGCTGAAAGGGTGGGCCTTACACTGTCTTTGGGATGCCTGCTCTGAGATGCAGCTGCTTCTAGGCCCTGTCTGTTTCAAAAAGATAGGGGCTACTGTGTGGGGAAGGCTATGGCCATGACTGCAGTGTCCCAGGATGGAAGTGGGTTAGGCTTGGGCTTCCAGGTGGCGGGTGAGGGGACGAACTTGGACCTACCCTGGATCTGGGTCCCACACAAGTCAGTAAGGGCAGATCTGGTCTGGGCCTGACCTCCCACGGTAGTCTGCTGGTTGGAAGGGGCAATCTGGTGCTGGAGGCTGGGCTCTGGTGGGTGTCTGCCAGTGGCGAGATGGACCTGGGCCTACTATGAGCCTGGGTCCCACTCAGGCCGGTGTGGGCAGATCTGGGAAAGTAATTTTTATAAATCAACTTTATTTCAGTGCTTAATTTTTGAGGAAACTTGCTCCATTGTTTATTAAAGGAATATTCCTTAAATTTTCTTCTTTCATTGTTGTTTTTCATTCCTGTTTTTCTTTTTGGTGCGAGGGATATAACCCTGGCTTAACTCCAAGCCACATCCCCAGCCCTTTATTTTGTGTTAGGGCCTTGCTAAGTTGCTGAGGCTGGCTTTGAACTTGGGATCCTCCCGCCTCATCCTCACGAGCCTCTGGGATTATAGCTATGTACCACCCCACCTGGGGATAGTTAGTCTTTATTGTGAGGTTCTAATTTGAGAAATCACAGGAATTAAGGAAGGGGTGTGTGTGTGTGTGTGTGTGTGTGGCATGCATTAATTATTGAAGGGATAGAAGTAGTGAATCTTCATAGTTAAAATTTAGTTTATTTCTTTTTTTTTTTTACATTTTTAGTTGTAGATGACACAATACCTTTATTTTTTATTTATTTATGTCATGCTGAGGATTAAACCCAGTGCCCCAAGTGTGTGAGGCAAGCACTCTACCACTGAGCCACAACCCAGCCCTAAACTTCAGTTTATTTCTATGCACACATTTAAATATATATATATTCATACTTAGTTTCCCCCTGTAAAATTATATCTTATTGTATATAGCTTTGTATACTTGCCTTTTTTGTCCTCCCTACACCACCTACAGTACTGGGGATTGAACCCAGGGTTACTTTACCACTGAGCCCCCTTTACATCCTTAGCCTCCCTGCTTCTTTTTCAGTACTGGGAGTTGAACCTAGAACTTCACACATGCTAAGGCAAGTGCTCTACTAATGAGCTACATCTCAAGTCCTTTTTATTTTAAGACAAGATCTTGTTAAGTTGCCTAGCTTGCCTTGGATTTGCCAGCCTTCTGCCTCAGTCTTCTGAGTATCTGGAATTACAGGCATGTACCACCACTTTCAGCTATACTTACCTTTTATTGTAAACTTTTTCTTGCATATAAAATATTCTTCTAAAATAAAATGTGCTGTTTATTTTGGGGATGATTTCTTGTTGGTTTCATGGTATATTGTGTGGTTATACCAACACTTACTCAATGATTCCCTTACTTTAGCAGTGTGGTAAGTCTGCTGATATACAGCAGTTAGGTTGTTTTAAGTTAATAAGCTGATAGTGCACATTTTGCTTCAGAGATGTACTATATTACAGCTTAAACAACAATAATCTATTTCTCGCAGTCTGGTAGCTGGGAAATCAAGATCAAGGTGGTTCCCAATGAGGCTTGCGAATGGCCATCTTCTGTACTTGGCCTTATGTGGCAGAGATGGGAAACAAGCTCTCTGGTTTATTGTCTTATAATGACACTAATCCCATTACAAGGTTTCCAGCTTCATGATTCCATCTATAGCTAACTACATTCTGAAAAATCTAATTTTCAAATACTATCATATCCCTGTTAGAGCTTCAACATATGAATTTTGGAGTAATAAAATTCAGACCATAGCAGCCAACAATGAAAACCTTTTCAGAAGCTACTTATTTTAACCTAAGTAGCAATTTAAAAACTCACATTCAGAATTGTTCTCATTCTGCCTCTGGGAAAAAGTATCTGAAAATCTTCATAGAAAAAATAAAAATTACTGTTGCTTATTCAGCTTGAAATATGTAGTTAAATTATCCATTATTGACATAAAATGGAACCATGAAATTGCTTAGATGATTCATCTGCAAATGTCTTATAGTATCTTTTAAAATACTTTAAAAGATGAGGCCGAGGCTGGGACTCAGTGGTAGAGTTCTTGCCTGACATGCATGAGGCACTGGGATAAATTCCTAGCACCACATAAAAATAAATAAATAAAATAAAGATATTGTGTCCATGTACAATTTTTTTTGAAAAAAATATTTCAAAAAATACTTTAAAAGAGAAAAGAGACTTTAGAGAGTTTCCTTTTCCTACTTGGAAAATAATAGCCAATTTTATGGATAATTACAATTACTTACTGAAGTTCCTTTTAACTTTAGTCTCATTCTCTCAACAAATAAATAATGCAACCAAGAAAGAAGATTTACTATATTTTATTGCTTTATGCTTTTAAAAAATTCATATGCTATCATTTTTAAAATTTGATCTTTTAACAACAGAGTCACTAGGATAGAATAAGTACAATTTTTATTTAATATTTGAGAAACTTGAAGCTTGGAAAAATTAAATTTACCTGTAGTCAATAATCCAGTTTGGGTTGGTTCTGCTACTTCAAGTCCTATCTTCTGTGAGTTCAAAGAACATGGGGAGTTTTTATATTACATTGCTCTGAGAAATAGTAATTAGAGAAAAATGCTAATTTATATTGAAATATGAACAACTAGAAGATACTATATCCAGTTAAACATAACTTGAAAATTCATATATAGCAATCTCATTTTAAAATAATGTAACTTCATAATGATCTATTTCAAATGGTCATCATGATTTATTATGCTTGGCATCCTTTTATTGGTTCTTTTTAAGTTTTTACAAACATTTAAATATTAGTTTTCCTGGAAGATACTAATATGTGTTCATTATGAATTTCTGCTTCTTTTAGGTAATATACTTTCAGAATCACATAATTCTTTTTTTCAGTGTATGAGTTTTAGAGGAGGAAATTCTAGAAGTTTTGGTAGAGAATAAACAAAGCTAGTATAAATTACACTCTTTCATCTTTTTAATTTTTGGCTACCAATTTTGACTAAGGTGACTTGCCTACGTATAGAATTGAAATTGATAATGATCTTTTCTGTAACTTCTCAACTCTGGCTCATATAGTGTGAGAGCAGTTGTAGGCAATACATAAACGTTTTGTAAATGTTGGACATAGTTTTGCTCCAATAAAACTTTATTTACAAAGACAAGCAGCGGCCATATTTGGCCTTGAAGTTATAGTTTGCCAGCCTCTAGATTAGACTTTAAGGTGAAATAAAACTCCTCACTATATTATTTTTGTATTAGTTGTTACATTATTTTGTATTAGTTGTTACATTTTTCTTTTTGCTTTGTGTAAATTCTATTCTTTTTAACTCCATGTTGATGTGTCCCCTTTAATTTCACACTTTTATTTACCCTTTTTTGGTGGGGGAGGTACCGGAAATTGAACTCAGGGGTACTTGGCCAGTGAGCCACATCCCCAGTCCTATTTTGTATTTTATTTAGAGACAGGGTCTCACTGAGTTGCTTAGTGCCTCGCTTTTATTTATTTATTTTTTAAGTTGTGGATGAACCTTTATTTTTATTTATTTTTATGTAGTGCTGAAGATAGAACCCATTGCCTCACACATGCTAAGCAAGAGCTCTACCACTGAGCCACAACCCCAGCCCATTGCCTCACTTTTGCTGAGGTTGGCTTTGAACTCATGATCCTCCTGTCTCAGCCTCATGAGCCAGTGGGATTACAGACGTGCACCACTGCACCTGGCCTTTATTCACTTTTTTTGAGTGCCATTATTATTTTATATCTTTAGTTTCTTTTCTAGACATCCTCATATATCTTTCCAACCCTGTTATCAAGACTTTTCCAATCTAATTAATCAAATATTTATTGGATTTCTAGAGAGAATAATAATAAAGAAATGAACATGCTGGATATTTAAAAATGATAAGCCAAGCCAGGGTGTGGTGGCGCACACCTGAAATTCTGGTGATTGGGGAGGCTGAGGCAGAAGGATTGAAAATTCAAGGAAGGCACAGCAATCAAGCGAGACCTTATCTCAAAAAAAAAAAAAAAATGAGGAGGGCTGGGGATATAGTTTAATTGTAAAGTGCTCTTGTGTTCAATCCCCAGTACCAAAAAAGAAAGGAAGGCAGTCAGGCAGGCAGGCTTCAGCTGACTATTAAAAGGTTGGAGAGAAATTAAATATCAGAGGATACTCTTTGTGACTCCATTTGGTATAAAACAAAATGTTTTTCCTACTCTCACACTTAGTTCTACACTGAACTCTTCACCTCTGGTCACCAAAATGTATATGGTTTCAATAAGTCATTTACAAGTGGAAGCTCACATATTACCTCCCTCTTTCATTTCTTCTGCCAAATAAGGAATCCCACCATGGACTGGTCATTTTCAAGATCATTTCCCGGAGCAAGGTGCTAAAGATATGGTTTGCTTTTCTCTTGGGAGTTTATGTCTTTGAATTTTATTTTTCTTCCCTGTGGTAAGATAAAGTGTCAATGGGTGCAGACATGCCCTTGAAAGTCCTGAGGCCAGAGGTCTACACCAGCTTTACCCAGGTATTCTGGCAAATGGGCTCCTCTCTGACTGGTTGACTTGCTTTTTTTTTCTTTGTGACTCCATTTGGTATAAAACAAAATGTTTTTTCTACTCTCACACTTAGTTCTATACTGAACTCTTCACCTCTGGTCACCAAAATGTATATGGTTTTTCTCCCTATGAACAACCAGTTCTCCAGTGTACACCAACTGAATGTCCTATAATTCAATTCAGTTATGATACTAACTACCTGGAGATAGCATCAGATCCCACAGGTTGACAGTTCAGTCCTACAAGACTATGCCCACTTCAGATGCTATTTGCAAGCCTCAAGTTGTGACCTGTACTTGTAACAGGCAAGCTCTGAATCTTAAGTTCCCACTCCCCACTCTTGCATTCAATTAATATAGCTAGGGTGGTTCATAGAACCGAGGGAAACACATTTACCCTTTTCTTTAAAATACTACAGATAACAGCCAAACAAAAGAGATGCATAGAGCAAGGTCTATGGGAAAGGGCACAAAACTTTCTGGGCACACCACTCTCCTAGTACCTCCATGTGTTCAGCAGTGTAGAAGTTCTCCAAACCCTGTCCTTTGGAGTTTTATGAAGGCTTTATTATGTAGGCATGGTTGATAAATCCTTGATCATTACTAATGAAATCAACCTTCAAGCCCTTTCTCCTCTCCTTGGAGATCAAGCAGGATGTGCGGATGTGGTTGAAAGTTCCAGTACTCTTATCACATATTTGGCTCCTCAAGCTGTCTTGCATCCTACTAAGGTTACCTCCTTCGAACAAAAGATTGTCCTATCACCTAGGAAATTCCAAGGGGTTTAGGAGGTCTAGGAGCTCTATGTTAGGAACCAAGGGCAGAGACCAAATGTGTATTTCTTATTATATTGCAGTATCACAGACCCTTCCAGTCTTTTCTGGCCATTGACTTAGGCAAGTATGAACACAGGAGATAGGAATAGCAAGCCACCCAACTTTTTTGGATTATAGACTATCTTTAAGCTTCAATGCATAGATAAAGGAGTCTTCCATGGAATTTCTGTTAGCTCATTAGGGACATAATTTGGGATTTGGAATTAGGATTTAAAAAAAAAAGCAGACTGAATCAGCACTTATTTTTCTTCTGTGCACATATTTTCCTATGTAAGATAGATGGCCTCTAATGATTGCATCTCAAAATAGTTACAGCAGACCAAGTGAGTATATGGACAGGGTACTGGATCTGAAAGCAAAGTCATATGTGCTGAGAGTGAGCCCCTGCAGTGGGGTAGAACTGCCCTGCCTGTATTATGCCTTCTGCAAGGTAGGCAATCCAAGAGAAATGACAGCCTGTATTCAGCAAGTAGGGTCAGGAGTTATCAGGGATATTTGGAGAACAGGTGAGTCTGCCTCGGTTTTCCCAGGCTGCATGAATGAGTTCTCTACAAAAATTTAAACTTTCGCATCCTAGTTTTTATTTATTTATTTTTTTAACCAGTTCCTGATATCTGGTGCTAGAATTTATTTCTAAAGTCAAAGTAAGATCACACTAAAATATACAGGTATCCAGGATACCAGTTTTTAGCTTCTTGTTGGATTATATAGTATTTACTTATTCTTGCTTCAGGAGAAATCAGGCACATCTCTAAGTCTTAAGTACTTGTCATGGAAGTATCCATGTACTAAATGGTTTGGCCACAGTGGTATGACAGAAGGCATGAAGGGAACAGAGAGGAGGGATGAGAGTGTTACGGTATAGGGACTATGTTGTCATGTGGAATAAAATAGGGGAAATCTCAATGGAATCATTAAAATACAGGGACTAAAAGGAAAGTAAAGACCTAGCCCCATAGCACTCTGGTTCTAGTAATCGGCTTTTTTGAAGGCAGAGGAAAAATTAGACAGTGAATAAAATCACAGCATTTAATATGTGAAATGTTCTAATTGGATCTTGAAAGGTGACCACCAACTTGAAAAAGAAGAGGATCAGCTTTAAAAACAAACCTCAGACTGTGTGGTGAGCAAAGATGTGCCAGAGGACATAGGTGTTCAAGGAGCTGAGCCCAATGCACTGGGATCAGACTCTAATACCTAAGCAGAGAGCACTTCTGATGCCCATAGGATGCTCTAGAACACAGGGACAGGACAGGAGGAAAAGGACCAAACCCCTTTGGGCCCTGTATATCTGGGGCTCCCCCAAACTGGAATTCTGTTCACTGGCGTTTTGTGGAGGCACAGGGGAACCAGCCCAAGTTGGGAATAAATTCCATGAGTGAAACTGGATCTCTTAAAGAAACAAGGGAAATTTCCATTTATAGCAGATTTTGTTCATTATTGTAAATAGAAG
This sequence comes from Marmota monax, assembly GCF_021218885.2. Taxonomy (NCBI): domain Eukaryota; kingdom Metazoa; phylum Chordata; class Mammalia; order Rodentia; family Sciuridae; genus Marmota; species Marmota monax. The sequence continues at coordinate 750,500 of NW_026694256.1, read as the reverse complement.
TGTTCTAGAGCCTTAAAGAATTGAAAAAGGAAATTTAAAACATTTAAACAGACATAAAAGGCTTTGGGGAAGACTTAGGGACCAGGGCTCCCATTCTCTTTTAGTCAAGTTTCCTTTGTTCCTTTCCTCCTCCCGCTTTAATTTAATTTGTAGTACAACATGATTAATTTTGAATGCTTTGAATCATCATTTAAAAGTCTGTGCTAAGATAGAAATTTCTAAGCAAATCAATTTATGAGTAAAAAACTTGAGGTTTCATGGTAAATATTAATATTTACCATAACTAATATTATGTGCATAAAAGTCAATCCAAATGAAAGAATAAGTTAAGGTTGTAAAAGAATATGGTTTACTCATTTTTCTCCCTTAAAACCATACAGGTAATATATGCTTTGAACACTAAAAATGATGAGCATGAATCTGCAATTCAAGCCCTAAAAGATGCTCATGAAGAAGAAATCCAACAAATTCTTGCAGAAACAAGAGAAAAAATATTGCAATATAAAAGCAAAGTAACAGAGGAGTTAGAGCTTAAGAGAAAGATTCAAGTTTTAGAAGCATCCTTAGAAGATCATATAAAAATGAAGCAACAGGCTTTAACAGAATTTGAAGCGTATAAGCACAGAGTTGAGGACATGCAACTTTGTGCAGAAGCCCAGCATGTCCAACGCATAGTAACCATGTCTAGAGAAGTTGAAGAAATTAGAAGGAAATTTGAAGAAAGATTACGGAGCTTTGGACAGCTCCAAATACAGTTTGAAAAAGACAAACGATTGGCACTGGAAGATTTGCGGACTGCTCACAGAAGGGAGATGCAAGAGCTGTTAAAGTCACAGCAGGATCACAGTGCCTCAGTAAACAAAGGGCTGGAGAAGACAGAGGAACTACACAGGCTGGAGGTGGAGGCCTTAAACAAAACACTTGAAGAGCTAAGGCTTGAAAAGAAAAAACTCATTGAAGATTATGAAGGCAAGTTGAATAAAGCTCAGTCTTTTTATGAACGTGAACTTGATACTTTGAAAAGGTCACAGCTTTTTACAGCAGAAAGCTTACAGGCTAGCAAAGAGAAAGAAGCTGATCTTCGAAAAGAATTTCAGGGACAAGAAGCAATTTTACGAAAAACCATAGGAAAATTAAAAACAGAATTACAGATGGTGCAGGATGAAGCTGGCAGTCTTCTTGACAAGTGCCAAAAACTGCAGATGGCACTGGCCACAGCAGAGAGCAATGTTCAGGTAAGTCAAGAGTTGTATTCCACACATGAATTCTTTCTCTTTTCTCTTTTAAATATATTTATTTTGTAGACTGGAGAGCACCCTAGCTAGTTTAGGATCAGCTTCTTTGCATTCTCATAATTTAAATTTTTCTTTTTTTTCTTTTTTCCATTTTTGCTTTTTCCTTTGTGAGAAAAATCAATGAAGTGATGATTTTTATTACCCTGAACCTGTTCTGTCAGAATCTCAGACATCTAGGGCCTAAAAAGATAAGCTTAAAATTCTATAGATTATTTATGAAGGTATTTTATTTAAATAACATGTTAATATTTTCCTAAGCAGTTTGGGAGAGTTAAAACATTGGGCTTAGGGTTTAATTATGTTTTTTCCTTCCTCTTCCAATGGTCTGCCCATCAAACAAAAATTAATTGTTTTAATAGTTCTTGAAAATAGCTAAAAGTCTCCACAAGTTTTATCTCATTAACATAGAAAGTTTAAAACTTTTAAAAATATCTATGTAGCATAGAATGGATTAGAAAGGGTAGAATAGTCTTTCCTGACTGGGGCATATAATTTGTGCAAATAAAAAGTTATAAATGTCACCATTGTGTACAGATCTAAAACTCTAGGTAAGTTAAGTAGGACTTTTCAACAAGAGAAAGCATATGCTTATAATTTAAATAAAGGATTTAGCTTAGTGTCATTTTTGCATTTTAATATGTCTCTTCAATCTTTCTTAGGTTCTTCAAAAACAGCTTGATGATGCCAAGGAGGGAGAAATGGCCTTATTAAGCAAGCACAAAGAAGTGGAAAGTGAGCTAGCAGCTGCCAGAGAACGTCTACAACAGCAAGCTTCTGATCTTGTCCTCAAAGCCAGTATGTCTGACCATAATTTGTTATAATGCTCAGCTAAAACAAACACTAAAATATTCTTTCAAGACAAAATTTGAATATTTAACAATTTTTTATGATTTAAAATTTAAACATTTTACTAATATTTTTAAAAAATATTTATTTTTTAGTTGTAGTTGGACACAATACCTTTCTTTATTTTACTTATTTATTTTTATGTGGTGCTGAGAATCGAACCCAGGGCCTTGTGCTAGACGAGCACTCTACCTCTGAGCCACAACCTCAGCCCCATTTTACTAATATTTTAAAATTATTTGGATTCTATGTTAAAGGACTCTGTTATCTTATTAGTGAACCATAAGAAGCAAATGATTTTTAGGAATATATTTTTGTAGAAAAACTAAGATTTAGCTGGTAAAATTACCAGTAAATAAAGCAGTAAAAGAAAAATCAAACATTCTAAGAAGACTTTCATCCTTTAAAAGCCTACATTTTAGAGCATTTAAATTAGTTGAACTATATGCAACTTGAATTTGACTTGTTATTAAGGATTGTTTTACATGTTAAAACTGAATTGTCCATTCTCAAGTGGCTGAGTTGCTCATTTCATAGCCCTTACTAGAGGAGGTAGCTGACCTATGTCAGATCCGAAGTTGTGTTTTGTTGTAGTGTTTAATGTGCCCAGCAAAGCTGATTAACACCTTTTCTGATTTTCATTGGCTTATTGATAAATCACAGATTTCTCTTCCCACAAAGTACTAATTTTTAATAACCTTCAACATGCATCAGGATCACCTGGAGGGTTTGTGAAATCAATGATGCTTGGCTTCATCCCTAAGAGTTTTTGACTGGGTCTGGGGCAGGCTTTTTTCTCACATGATGTTGGTCCTGCTGGTACTTTGAGAACCACTGCATTAAACCATGCTTTCTATGAGCCGCTGCTCTCTAGTTTTCCTCCCCTTCCCCATACATTTTCACTGCCATTTATTTTATTCTTTCATAACTTTGCTGTTCTTACCTGTTTTTTTAATCTAGTCTCTTGTCTAAAACAAATTCAGTCTCAACGAAACTGCTATCTGCCACCTTTGTTCCCTGCATACAAATTCTTTCTCTGTTAAAATTAGAAAAAGGAAGAAATTAGAAAAGAACAAATTGCTCATTTGGCTTCATAGTGTTAGTCTGTGCATCCTCTTACCTTGTTTTACTCCCAGGAGTCTTTTACATGAACCAATGAAGAGTTGCTTCTACTTCAGCTTGTATAGCCTACAATCTTAAAAAAGAAAAAAGACAAGGCAGAAACTTATTAGGTACAGAGAGCAACTTCAGTGAAATGAAAATGGACTTTCTAATTTAAATTATTTTAGTTGGATAAGAAACATTCCCATGGTAAATATTTCCATTTTATACAGTGAAGAAACCAAAGAAAAAATTGTACATGCAGACCAATTTATTTTACTTAGGTATAAAGTACAATTGTGTAATTAAATACAAACTGTTTAGTATCACAGTAACTGATTTCTAAATTGAAAGGATTTTCTTTTGGGGGGGGCATAGGTCATATTGGAATGCTTCAAGCAACTCAAATGACCCAGGAGGTTACAATTAAAGATTTAGAATCAGAAAAATCAAGGGCCAATGAGAGATTATCTCAGCTTGAGGAGGAAAGAGCTTTTTTGCAAAGCAGAACTCAAAGTTTGGATGAAGAGCAGAAACAGCAAATCCTGGAACTAGAGAAGGTAAAGAATAATAAGATACCCTACCTCAAAAGGGGAGGGGAGAAAGGTCAGTTTTGCTTGTTTTCAGATTTAAAGTATTTGGAGTGTTTACTCCTACTTCCACAGCAACAGTGCATTTCTTCTGCAGTTGTTTTTATTTTTATCTTGAGGAAATTTACAAAGCTAGAGTATTCCATAATGTGTATATATTCAAAATACTTGGGTAATAATCTAGAATATAAAAACTTAAGACATTTCAACCTATTTCAAGCCAGAAACTCAGTGAACTCTGATTTCAATGGAAGGTGCATTTAGTTATAATCAGATTTCTTTTTGTGTTAATTTTTTTTTCAATACTGGAATTGAACCCAGAGCCTCAAGCATGCTAGGCAAGCACCCTACCACTGAGCTACATCACCAGCCCTTTTTTTAAACTTTATTTTGAGATCTCACTAAGTTGCCCAGGCTGACTTCAAACTTTCTGTCCTCTGTCTCTTCCTCCAGAGTAGCTGGGATTATAGGTATATGCCACCATGTTTGTCTACACATACACCTAGGAAATTTTTATACAACTAAAAAGGATGACAAGCATTAAGTTTTGAAAATTCATATATCAGCAAATCAAATTTCTAGATTAAATAAGTCAGATGTTATTTGTAGAGTCATTGCTGAATATTTATTTGTTTTTTTTTTCCAGATACCCATAGTACCATGTAGGAGTTTCGGTCATCCTTTCCTTTCTCCTTCTCTCAACAACTTAATATATGTGCATACACACAACCTTTCGCCTTCCATCCAGTTAAGCTCCGTTCCTGTGTATTCTCACAAGACATGATGGACACCCCTTTCATAGGACTTATAAAATTCTCAGTGTCTTTTAACTTTTTTTGCCACTAGACTTGTGAGTGCTTAAAGGATATACAATTGGAACTCAAAATTTCATTGAATAGTATCACTTGAGATGGTAATGAGTGAACCATTTTGCATGCTACTTTGACATACAGGAGGTCAATCTCTTTTAAACTTCCTTTTTTCGATTTATATTTGAGTCTAACTTAATAATGATATATTTTACTTCTTGGTTTAAAATATTTTATTTTACCTCTGTCACCTTGTTACTTTCTGAGTATACCAGTGATCTATTCTTATATTTCAAAAGTAGATCTCATAGCATTCAGTTTATTCAAGTTTACATATTTATAAGGTGTTCAAATACTAATAGCGGTAATAGAAACTACTGACCTTTATTTGTTTTAATTTTAGAAAGTAAATGAAGCAAAGAGAACTCAGCAAGAATATTATGAAATGGAGTTAAAAAACCTGCAAAATAGATTGGAAGGAGAGATGACTCAATTAAATGAAGCCCATTCTAAGACTTTGGAAGAATTAGCCTGGAAGCACCATATGGCGATTGAGGCTGTCCACAGCAATGCAATTAGAGATAAGAAAAAACTGCAAATGGTAAGTAAAAATTCAGTTTATCATTGTGTTGTAAACCGATGAGAAATCCAACATAGCCTATATTATAGCAGAATAATTTGCTTCATTTTGATGGTTCCTGTCCTATAATCATTCTTCAAATCATAGTTCAAATAGAATCATACATGAAGTTCTTGACATGGTACATAGTTTATTGAACTGATATATGGCATTGTTGTTTTAGTAGAAATACTGTCTTTGATCTTGAACTGTCTCTTCATGAGACAACCAACTAAGTGTACCCTTCAGGAAGCCTCAACTAGTTAAAGCATCTATTTTCCTTTCCTGTGAAAATTATTTTTGTGTGTTTTTTTCTTTCTTCCTCAACTAAGTCGTCAGCTTGCTAATGATTCTACGTAACAGTATTGGCACAGTAAAAAAAAAAAAATGAAATATACGACAGACTTTGGCCTTACATGGAGCTCTTTGCTTATTAGCCACATTACCTTGAGCTCAAGATATATTTGTTCCTCTGAAGCTCAAGATAAAGTGTTGGGTTTCCAGACATATCCTAGCACATGATGATGAAAAAATACTGGTTATTAGTATTTCTTATCATGTGGCAGATACTGCCATGATGTTGTACATATATTTTTTCATTTAAGGCCATTTTACTGAAGGTGGGATGTGCTTAGTCATGTGTCATGTGCAACTAATGAAACTCAGGCCTTGAACTCAGGTCTCATGTATCCCAAACTCCAAGACATTTAAACACCACCTCATGTAGGCATTTATTAATGATGACTATTACCTTATATATAGTAGAATTTTGGAGTTTAAAAAGAGCTTTCCTATAGTATATTCCTTAATACTCAAGATTTGGAGATTACTATTATTTTTATTATACAGATAGTATAATATGTTTAATAAACCCAAATGCAGAGCCACAAACATGGTAAGTAGAACAAGTGGAATATGGATTTAGATCTTCTGCTTCAGTGTTCTTTCCTTTTGTGTCACAACTAGTTGGAAAAAATATTTCAAGACCTTAAAAATTAAAAATTCAAGTAAGACTTTCTCTCAGAATGTTGTTTCTGCCTAAGCTTACTATTATGTATTTATATAGCTAAATACTTAGTACTCTATGCACACTCACTATTCCAGGACTGATGTGTGCTGCTTTAATCATGTGTGCTGAGTGGCTCTGGATGTTCAGGATTTTATTGTAAAATGATAAATGGTACTTGCTACTTCTGTAATTTCTTTGATAGCTATCTTTTACTATTGTTTTTCATTTCAGTATCCCTCTCACTGTACCCTTCTCCTTTCTTATTGGAACATTTAAATGGTGTGTGTCTTGCTTTTAGTCTTTATATCTCTATATTGCTTTAAGTGCCAGAATCAAATTATCTTTTATCAGTATCATTTTTACTTCATTATTTTACTCTTAATCATTCTTTTATGCATTATATTTTGAGGCCACCTCAGAAGCCTGCCTTAACCCACTTATATTTCTTAAAGCATGATTGCTATAAGATTACTTGATGTTTCCTATATGTGAGCATATTCAAAACATCTGTGGTAGCCTTATTTGTACTCTTCTCTTTGGTCAAAATAACTATTTGTAACTTGCTGCTTCATTTCTCTCCTGCCTTCTTGCTTGTCTGAGTCTAAGCTAAAACCATGTTCCTAGAATAGTTTTTAAAGAATATTTAACTAAAGATGACTTCTCTGCTCCTCATTGTTAAGTTATCCCAAAGGATTATGTTTTTCATCCTAACTAGTTCACCCACCTGAAAGTGAGTACACAGAGAACCCAAGCAGAGGAGTTGACATGCAAGCTTGAGACTGCACTGCCTTAGAAAGGCAAAGCAGCTCTTGTGTGGTATCTGGAACTTAAGATTTCAGCAAGGTTCTCATAAGAATGACTCATTGTATCTAAACTGTTCATGCATACAATGCCAGATCATAGGTGACCAGCTGCTAACAAAAACCTGGGTACCAAGTATTTCATGAACTTTCCTGGTAGACAGCGTTTCACAGTGAGTTGTCACAAATTGCTACGAAATTGCATTCAATGTGAAAGGGTTCTTGGAGCTTTGCCTGTCTCCTATAGACTTCAGCTCACATTCCTTTCCCTTTGCTGGTTGTACTTTGATTTAATCATTCAGAGCCACTGTACAAGGAGTCCTGTGAGTACTCCTAGATATCACCACGCCTCAGTTTGTCATGGGTACCCTAAAATTGGATCCATTTATTACTCTACTCCCCTCACATTGTAAGGATGTTGAATGTCTTGTGACATTCCATGCTCTTTTTTGCCTCCATGGTGTATCACTTGTTTTTTCCTCTGCCTTTGCATTCCCTTCTTACTCCACCTCCTTTTCCTTCCTGCTGTAGCCCTTTTAAACCATACTTAGGAATTGCTTTCTTTCTAAAGGTTTCCCTACCAAACAACCTTATCAGTTCCCCATCCATATACTCCTGTACCCTCTCTGTATGTCTAATTCTAACTAATATATTTAATTACTTGATTTTTAAAATTTATGTATTTATTTTAATTAGGTGTGTATCACAGCAGAATGCATTTTGATTCATTGTACACAATTGCAGAAGAACTTTTCATTTCTCTGGTTGTACATGATGTAGTGTCACACCATATGTATAGTTGTACATGTACCTAGGGTAATGATATCCATCTCATTCCACCCATCTTTCCTGTCCCCATGTATCCGTCCCACTTCTCCCTCCCTTTTGCCAAATCAAGGTACCTACCTCCATATTCCACCCCACCCCCCCAGTTATGGCTCAGCATTCACTCATCAGAGAGAACATTCAGTCTTCGTTTTTTGGGGGATTGGCTTACGTCACTTAGCATGATATTCTCCAACTCTATCCTAATTTACCTGTAAATGCCATAATTTTATTCTCTTTTAATGCTGAGTAATATTCCATTGTGTATATACCACAGTTTCTTTATCCATTCATCTATTGAAAGGCATCTAGGTTGCTTCTACAGTTTAGCTATTGTGAATTGAGCTGCTATAAACATTGATGTGGCTGCATTACTATAGTATGGTGATTTTAAGTCCTTTGTGTATAGACTGAGGAGTGAAATAGCTGTGTCAAATGGTGGTTCCATTTCAAGTTTTCTAAGGAATCTCTCCATACTGCTTTCCAGATTGGTTATACCAATTTTCAGTCCCACCAGCAATGTATGAGTGTGCCTTTCCCCCCACATTCTCATCAACACTTACTGTTGTCTGTATTCTTGATAACTGCCATTCTGACTGGTGTGAAATGAAATGTTAGAGTAATTTTGGTTTATGTTTCTCTAATTACTAGAGATGTTGAACATTTTTTTCCATATTACTTAATTCTTGAGCTTATTAAAGGCAGCCACTATGTCTTAAGTCGTTTGTTTCCCAAGTATTAAATAGCACACCTGGCAAAGAGTAGGTAGTCTTGAGTAAGTATCAGTTTTACTGGTTTTGCTATTCAGTGTCTTAATTTTGTACTTGCTAATACTCTACTGTTATTTCTATATTAGACATCTGGGTTCTAGAAGTGTTACTGGATTTGTTTAAATGTAAACCTAAAAGAATTCTGAATTCTGGAGAATAGTAATGTTTTCTTTATTCATCAAATTATCATTGAAATCATACTTCTCAGTTTTTTTACTATAACAATTTAAACCAGCTATATATTCTTTCTATTCAAAAAAACTACTTAATGGGTGTATCATATATGATTGAATGATAGAATCTAAGCTACTGGGATTGAGCAGAGTCACTGTTAATTCTGATACTGTTAAAAGGTAAGATTAATTTGAAAATTGTCAAAATATAAGACAGAAAAGTCTTTCTTGGAATCTTGAAAGTTTATAATGTTTGCAATATTGTTTATTTTCTAATATTTCTTTTTCTAAGGAATTAGAGGAACAATATAAAAAGGAAAAACTAAACCTGGAAGAGGATAAAAATCAGCTTCAACTAGAGCTAGAAAACCTGAAGGAAGCCCTGGAAGACAAGCTGAATACAGCTAATCAAGAGGCAAGAATTCTTTAGGCCTATCCCCTACATTATATATGTTTTTAATAATAACTTACTCTGGTGACACTGTATAGGTAGTGAAGGTAACATATCTAGGACAAAAATAATTTAAAAATCTTGATGCTTAATTTTTCATGAGTTTTTTCTTAGAACGTAAAAATTTACTATCAAAAACATTAAACCAAGTTGTTTTTCTAGGGAAGAATATTACCTTACTGGGAAATAAATGGAAGAGGCACGTCTTCTCTTTTGCAAAATCTTCCCTACCGTATGTCTGGTTTTTAAAAAGAGAAATGTTTTAAGTTCTATATAATGGTATCTAAAATAAATTTTAAGGGGCTGAGATTGTGGGTCAGTGGTAGAGCATTTGCCTGGTATGTGTGAGGCCCTGGCTTCGATCCTCAGCACCGCATATAAATAAATAAAATAAAAGATCCATTGGCAACTAAAAAATATTAAAAAATAAAATAAATTTTAAATTCTCAATGAAAATATCATTTATCCTGGAAAAGAAAAGGATATGATAAAAATGCTATCACAAATTTGTGAATAAAATCAATATAAAGACTTTTTTAAAATCACAACATTTTTCATCCCTTCTCTTTCCCTCTTTTGCCAGGTTGAGGCTATGGTCTAGAAAGGCCTTCATCCTGTCTTCTTCCCTTTCTTTCCTTTAATCCTTCATGTAGCTTGTTGTGTGATCGTCCTCAGACTCTTGACACTTCTTATGTCTTCTGACCTCACTAGTGTCATCTTCCCCAATAGCTTTCAAGTCCGCTTTCTCATCACTCCACGTCTTCCCACAGAAACCACACCAAAATGCATGAGTGTCCCTGAGCAGGCTATGAATTTTCACTCAGTGATGTTGAGTTATTTTTTTTTTTTAGTTGTAGTTGGACACACTACCTTTATTTCACCACATTCATCCAGAGAAAGAACTAAGTGCTATATTTGAGAAGGATGGAGTAGTACTCAGACTGTTACTAAAATCAGCCTAGCCCATTTTCTATCCAAGGTAATCCACTGCTAGCTTCAGATTTGCACACCTCTATCAGCAGAACATGATCCTTGGAGTTACTGTATACTGCTCTCATTAGAAGACACTTTACTGACCATCTGTGTTTCTCATGCAGGCCCGCAGGGTTCTTTTCTCAATTCTAAATGGCTTATCTAAGTGTTCCTCCAACCTACATTCCTTAATTTCACTGAGGAGAGATCTAGTAAATATGTAACTTATGTTCCTTCTGGCTACATTTTCAATTATGTTTTAGCACCCTACTCGTGTTTTGATGTCACTTTAGATTGACTCCCCAAGCATCTGCCTGGCTCATTCCCCCATATGCTTATACTTTCCCTTCAGTCTGGGACATCTTTTCTCTTGTCCTGCTTCGCTGACCAGGATCTCCAGAGATAGTAAACATTCTTATTTGGCTTCCTGCTATTAAAGGAACCATATCAACATTTCCCAGTTAACCCAAAATGCTTCTCCAGAGTTCTGTTTTATAAGAGCCCTTTATCAGGTCAGGGAAATTCTCTTCCAATTCTAGTTTTATAATTTAAAAAAAAAAATCATGAATAGATGTTGAGTTTTCTATATGTATTAAGATCATACTTTTTTCTTAATTAATGTTCTACTTTAATTAGTTTTCTCATATTAAATCAACATTGAATTTATACATTTTCGATATAATGTAAGATTCTGTTGGTTAATACCTGTTTGGGGATTTATGAGCCCGTATTTGTAATATTGCTTTGTATTTTTCCTTTTTCATGTCTTCCTTTTCTGGTTTTCAAGTCAAGATTATACTGGCCTCATAAAATTAAATAAAACACATGCCTTCTTCTGTTCTCTGGAAGAGTGAGATTGAAATTATTTTTTAACCTCATTTGCATTGTGGTTAGAAATTGTGGTTTGCATGAAAGCAGTTTTTGAAACTTGTTTAAATTAGCTTTGTGACCTAGAACATAAAGGATTCTGAATGATTTCAGTCAATTAATGCAGTGAATACTATGTCTATCCATAAAATTAAGATTTTAAACTATTTTTTCAAATCTTCTCTATTCTTTCTGATACTTATCTCCTTAATTGATCAGTTATTATAGACCAATATTATGATGGTGTATTTATTTGTTTCTCCTTAGATTTATAAGCTTTGTTGTATGCATATAAAAGAAAAAATATTTTAGATACTTAGTAAATCACACTTTTTAGCTTATGTTGTATTATTTGATATTGTATAACCTGCTTTCTTTTAGTTTGTATGGATAGTATATCTTTTTCCATGCTTTGTCTTTCACTTTTCTGTGTGTGCCTCTTGCAAACCACATATGACTACAAATCTAGTCTGAAATGTTTTCCTTTTAAATCAGAGTTTATTTCATTTTAATGGGAGGACTAGTAGATATATCTATGCAGAGAGAAGGAAACAATTAGAAGATACTTTATAAAGACTAAAAGAGAGGATTTTAGAAAAAAATTAATATGCTCTTCTATAAGTTTATGGATCTTAATTACCCTTATAAGTGGTATAGCCTAAAAATAGACTATATGAATTTAAATGATAAATTCAAAAATGCTGAAATCATAATATGATATGAAGTGACTCCAGCATCTCAGTTGAAGCATAAGTATGCTATCCTTTGAAATTTTATTTGGGATTGCCTTCAGAAACAGAATATTAGACTGAAGAGTTAATAATCTGACCATTATGGTATTTTAAATGTTCTTCTAATATTCAAGTTTATAGGTTTTCTTCTGAACATAAGTTTTTATGCATATATATGTATATACACATATACATATATAGGTATATGTATTTCAGTATTTTCTTAAAATGGAAATAATTTGATTTTATTATAAATGTTACTTCATAATTAATACATTGTCTGATACATGGTAACACATCAGTAAATATTTGTGAATGAAACATTAAATTAACACATATTACTGAAAACTAAATCAACTTTCTTGTAAGTAAGAGTATAGTTTTCTCTTGTTGTGTAACAAATTTCCAACAAGTTTCATGACTTAAAATGGCACGTCTTTGTTATCACACGGTTTTGTGGGTCAGGAGTCCAGTTGTGGGTTAACTGCATCCACTGCTCAGGATCTTACTAGGCTGAGATCAAAGTGATAGCTGAGGCCACAATCCCACCTGGAGTGAGAGGTTCTTTTTCAAGTTCGCTGGTTACCAGAAATCATTTCCTTGTGGCTGTGTGAATGAGATCTCCATTTTTGTTTTATTTTTATTTTTTTAGTTGTAGATGAACACAATATCATTATTTTATTTATTTATTTTTATATGGTGCTAAGAATTGAACATAATGCCTCATATGTGCTAGGCAAGCGCTCTACCACTGAGCCACAACCCTAGACTGAGGTCTCCATTGTCTTGCCAGCTCCTGGCCAAGGAACTGCTCTCAACTCTGAGAGTCTCCCTTCCCAACACCCTCCTCCCCAAGTGACCAGGTGAAGCATATTTCACCCATGAGTCCCAATATGCTGAGGAGCCCAGGGTATCAGAGATGCTACTACTAAACCTTGCTCATCAGGTTAGTGTTTTTCCTGGAAAACAGATATATAATTTTATTTAGGTTTTTTTTTTTTAATTATTGCCTTTCTATCTAGCTCTTGCTCTAAAGATGATCTTTTTAGAAAAAGAGCCGAGTTGTAGTCAGAAGATGAATTGTGTGGGGAGGGTGTTGGTAATTAGAGTTATTAGATAAATGACTTAAGATGCTATTAAATTAGTGCAGGCAAGAAATGATTTACAAATCATTATTGATTGATAGGCATTACAGGAGGAAAAGTTTATTGAAATGGCAAGACAATGATTTGTTTGTATATGTGACTTCAAACTGATTGTAAGACATGTAGGCTGGAAATGAGTGGAGTTCAGGCCTGGAGGTTAAGAGTAGTCAGTTCCTGAAGCCCTTTAAGTGGAGGACCTCACCAGGTATAGCTGATAAGAAGAAGAGAACCAATATTGAGTTAATCAGGCCAGGAAAAGGTATCAAGGAGGAAAAATCAGAAGTCTACAAATGAAGATTAATAGATATCAGAAAACCACAAAAGCAATATTTAAAAGAGGGGGGAAGTGCCTTGCAATGTCATACAATGCTTGTAGAGTATGAGTCCTGAAAAGATGGCAGTAGGTTGTACAATCACAAGTTCTCCAAGGACCTTTCTATGATTTCAATAGAAAAGTTGGGTTGGAAGCTAGAGTAAATAGATTTAATCAGAATAGTAATGGATGAAAGTGTTCTTTTAAAACTCTGTACATAGAAGAAAAAGGTAAAATTAGATCCTTTTTCAGCCTTGTGCCAAAAATTCCAAAATTACCAAACATCAAAATGAGTGGCAATTTGGATAACATTGTGTCTCTTGGCTCTTGTGTTCTCACAGGAGATTTCTTTTTTTTTCTTTTTAAATATTTATTTCTTAGGTGTAGATGGACTCAACACAATGCCTTTATTTTTATGTGGTGCTGAGGATCAAACCCGGGTCCCGCCGGTGCTAGGCAAGCACTCTACCGCTGAGCCACAATCCCAGCCCCACACGGGAGATTTCAAGCAAGACATAGAACATATTAAACGTAGAGCAAATTTTGTTAGAGGAGAAAGGAAAAACACCCTAAAGGGGTGGGTCATCTCAGGGAGGAAAGTGACATTGCAACCGCTTTGTTCTCTAGTTCTGTTTGTAGAGAGCCCTACTCAGGTACTACCTCTTTTGACTGATAGTAGAATTGCATCAGATTATTAAGTCCCAATATAAATCATCAGGGGGTGGGGAATTTTACTATTATAATGAGATTAAAATGACATGCTAAAAATCTAAAGGCGGCTGTTAGTCACCTTGGCCCATGTTGACCCATTCTAATAATCTTGTTTTATAGATTTTGTGATCATTGGGCTTTGTTTTTAATTATCCTGTCTTCCTGAGTCTGAGAATCTTGAGTCTGTATATATAAAGGTTACAAAAGTCCCCTTTCAGGGTAACTTGTGTTCTTATCAGGGAGAGGTCTTGGACACTGTTACGATTTGGTTATGAGGTTCCCCCTAAAACTTGTGTTAATTCAGGAATATTCAGAGGTAAAATTATTAGATTATGGGAGCTACAACTTAATTGATCCATCCTAATTTGAATGGAATAACTGGGAGTTAACTGTAGGCAGGTGGAGTGTGACTAGAGGAGGTGGGTCACTAGGGCATGCCCTGGAAGGGTTCATTCTCCCTGTGGCCCCTTCTTCCTTCTATTTCTTGGGCACTATGAACCGAGTAGTGCTTCTCCACCATACCCTTCCACCATGATCTTCCACCATGATGTTCTGCCTCACCTTGGACCCACAACAGTGGAGTTAGCCCACCATGGATTGAACCTCTGAAACCTGAGCCAAAATAAATTTTTCCTCCTCTAAGTTGTTCTTGTTGGGTATTTTGGACACAGAAATGAAAAGCTGACTAACACAGACATATATTCCTTAGCTCTGAGAATAGCCCTACATATGACAGGTTGTTTGTCAAGGAAAAGTAACATTCTCTGTTGACTTAAGACAGAGTAGGACCAGAATGGCCTTGGGTAGATTGCTTTTCCAAGGAAAACTTGTGGAAGACCAGCATGTAGGCCCTGTCTATTGAATTATCCCCTTAACTTCATGTTCCTACTGCTCATGTCTACCTGCTACCTGTCAATATGGCCTAGCAGTGATCCTGGTACAATTCAAGGTCAATAAAGCAAAGGCATTGGGAGGGGGGGCTTTTCGTAGTTAGATACCTTCATATTGAGAGGCTAAAGGAGATTTTGTTTCTTTTTGATTGCTATTAAGTATACATGAACTTTTTCAGTAACTAACTCATTCATCTATTCCATAAATATTGAATGACTGTTAAGTACTGAAGAACCGTTAGGCACTGTGGTTAAAGTGGTGACTAAGTCAGACTTGGTTCCTGCTATCATGGAGAGAGACATAGAAACAAGTACTTATAAGTCTACCCATATTGCAAAAGGGTGGTAAGTGAGCTTGACAGGATAATAAACAAAGGAAAGCTTATACAAAGGCCCTGAGACATGAGATATTTCTAGGAGTTGTAGAAATGGCAGTATAAATGGAGTATGATAGCAACTGTGCTTTTTGTTTAGTGCTTACTACATTCCAAAGCAAAGTTTTATTTAGCGTGCCCTTTTTATTTTTCTTTCCTTTAATCCTCACAACCCTATGCAGTGAAAAACTAGTTGAAAAGTTACATAACTTGCCCTCATCCAGTAGTAGGTGGGTAAAGCCAGAATTCCAATCCAGGCAATGAGATTTCAGAACTTAATTCTTAACCACAGTGCTTACACTTCCTCTTAGTAAGTATAAAGATCAGAGAAGGATAATTGGCCAAGCTGAGATGGAGATATAGGTAAGGACTATGCAATGGAAAACTTTTAAGCCCTGGGAAATGCTTTTAATATTATGCTAAGAACTGTGGGAAGCAACTGGAAAATGCTAAGCGCAAATATGTGGATGCTTTCCTGAGGTATAGTGCTTATACCTGTGGCCGTATTTGAGATTTATAAATTTACTCTGGTGTTGCAGAAAGTACATGTAGATAGATAGGTATTTCAGGGAGAAGGTTCCTACTAATTGCATTCTCTCAAGGTGCACATTAATAAAAGGAATCTAAATATTGATCCCTATTGCAAATCACAAAAATTCTAGCTCAAACTAGTCCAACAAAAAAGGAAATGTTAGTATTTGGCATGACTACATTCAGAACTGGAACTCTGTTTTTTCTTAAGTTGGATTTGCTGTCTTTCTGTTGATTTCATACTTCAGTCACAGATTCCCTTAGGTACATGTGCAACTGGAAAGGGTCTTTATAGGTACTCCTTTAAAAGGTCCTAAGACTCCTTACTGTGAGTATATAAATTTAATCCACATGCCTGCCCTGAAACATTCCTGATAGCAACAGATTGAGACATCCTAATTAGTTTATAAGTTATAAGTTAGAGTATAAACTCTAACCAAGCTCTGCATACTAGAGTTTGGACTCCCTACTGAGACTATATGGACCAATAGGGAGGGGGAGGGTAGGTTGCCCAGATGCCAAAGAGAGATTTTTATATTGGAAAATAGCAAATATTTTCCACACATATCCATTTTTATTATATTTTAGGAAACATTTTAATCAGCTGTTTGCCACTTACTTTTTATAGTATATTTAATTGTGCAAAATTTTAAAGTTTTTGCCTATTTAAATGTTCATTCTATCTCTAATTAGATTCTTAGTTTCTTTAACATACCTTCTCTTTAACTCTTTATGTGGTAACTAGAACACTGTTCTTTATAAAATGTTTTTCATGTTTCATATTATATATCTGAAATTTTTGTTAGTCAACTGAAATTTTTCTAGATTGTAAAAGAATATTCTTTATGTTGTTAAATTTGATAATTCTTCCCTTATTGATTGTTATTACTTCTCTTTTTTAGTGGTATACCCAGGTCTTGAAATTAGATTTTCTGCTAAGTTAAATAATCTTTGAATTCTATTGTGGCTGCTTTCCTTACAGTCATTCATTCACCATCATGATACATACTTATGGCAAGCCAGAGAATATAAAATGTAGAGAAGATAAAAGTAAGCAACATAAAATAGAGAAAGCAGGGCCATTTAATATAGTTAGTGACAGATAAAATTTTAGAACAGTGTAAGCAAATGCTATATATGAATATGCTAGTATTTTTTTAAAGAGAGAGAATTTTTTAATATTTATTTTTTAGTTTTCAGTGGACACAACATCTTTATTTTATTTGTATGTGATGCTAAGGATCGAACCCAGTGTTTTACAGTGGAAAGCAAACACTCTACTACTGAGCTACAGCCCCAGCCCCATGCTAGTATATATTTTAAATTAAGAAAGAAATTTTTGTGTAAAAATTTAAATTTTTAATATGACTCAAAGTATTTGAACAATCCAACCAAACCAGTTATAACCATGAAAGAAAATAGACCAACATATGCCTAAAGAGGCACTAAACCCATAGAATATAGTGAGTGAATTTTAATAAACTTTCAAGAAACAGGTAATTCTCTTGCTAAGAAAATATTTTAAGATACAGAAAAATTGGGAGTCTCCATATCATTTCATGAGGTTAGCATCCTAACCAGATAATGTACTGCACCCTTCCCCAGAATTGGTGAGCATATACATATATCAGCATATACTTTCATTGGAGGGCTGTGTGCCTAGAGAGGGCTATGGGTCAGAGAGGTGCTGGAGACCTTTTTTCTTAGTTTTCTTTGTGATACCTGTATTTATAATGATAAATATTCTAATAATATTTTAAAATTCCCAGTTTACTTTTTGTAGGATTTTTATAGGCTTGTCCATTTTTTTTTTTTTTTTGGTTTTAAAGTATTTCATCTACATTTTTTTCAATCTGTATTACAATTTTTATCTTGCTCCAATTCCTTTTTATAGGTATTTATTAAAATGGGACTTTTATTTCATAGCATTTTCCTAAATAATTTAAGGTCTTATTCATGGATTTAGTTCCTATAATTAGAGGGTAGAGACCTATCTAATCAACAAATTGTCCATTTGCTTGTAATTTCAAGATTACATAAAGTCAACTCTTAAAAATTTCACTAGACAAATTTTGTATGGAAACTCAGAAATCACAGTTTATTCTCTAGGATACATACATCAACTTGTCAGTATTGACTTAAATTTATCACCTTTGTAAATAGCAGGAGAACTGGACTAAAATGAAATATATTTAGTTAAAGAATGATTTTAAAATATTTCATGTACTTTTTTTTCAATATTTATTATAATTTTTATCTTGCTCTAAAATTCCTTTTTATCGGTATTTTGTTATATGATAATATCAGGAATTTTCTTAAAACCAAGAGCGTGAGAGATACACCCATTTTTTTTACAAAGTTGTCTTAAAAGGGAAGCCATAAATATGGAGGTCTTTTCAAAAAACATCAGATGAGACAACGTGAGGGCACATGCCTATAATATAGGCCAGGGGCTTGGGAGGCTGAGGCAGGAGGATGGCAAGTTCAAGGCTAACCTCAGCAATTTAACAAGGCCCTAGGCAATTAGTGAGATCCTGTCTCAAAATAAAAAATAAAAAGGGCCGAGGATGTAGCTCAATGGTAAATTGCCCCAGGGTTAAATTCCTAGTACCCTGTCACACACACACACCACACACACACACACAAAAAAAAAACCAAAAACAGATGATAAAGGTTATTATTATTCATACAGTAAAATTAAAACTAAAGAAAAAAACTCTAAAAAAGGAATTGTGAGACTGTTTTGCTAGTCTGTTAAAATGATGCCTATTAAAAGTGTTCCATGTACTTGCAGATTGGCCGCCTCCAAGATCTGGTAAGGAAAAGTGAACAAGGTCTTGGCTCTGCTGAAGGACTCATTGCTAGTCTTCAGGACTCCCAGGAAAGGCTTCAGAATGAACTTAACTTGACTAAAGGCAGACTGAAGGAAACCAAGGATGTTCTAATAAATGTTGAGGTAATTGCATAATTCTAATGTAAGATGAACATCAGCAAAATAAAAAATATAATTTAGCCACTTTGATTACGACTTATTTAAAATATCAAATTGTATGTAATTAGTGTATTGATTCCTAGGGCTATTATACAAAGTACTACAAACCTGGTGACTTACAGAAATAAAAACTTATTATCTCACAGTCTCTAGGCTCAGAGTCTAAAATCAGGTATTGACAGAACTGTCCTCCCTCTTAAATCTCTAATGAAGGATCTTTCCTACCCTTTTCCAGCTTCTTGTTGCTCCAGGCATTCCTTCACATTTGGCTGCCATAATTTCAGTCTCTCTCTGTTTTCACATTGTCATTTTGTAGGAATGGGTCATATTGGATTAAGGGTGACCTCATTTTAATTGAATACATCCCTAATACACAAAAAAACAAAGCAACCTCTCTTCCTCCAGCTCAAAAAATTCTAATAAATAATAAATGCAGTCTAATAAAATGCAGTTCTTGGAGGCAGAGGACTTGAAAAGAACAGGTGGATTAATTCAGTTTTCAATAGTTACTCTTTAATAACCAGGTCAGCAATGTTGAATAGCAGTTCCCATGACTGACTGACTTACTTTTTTTTTTTTTCATCTGGATATACTCCTCAAAACCTGCTGTACCACATGCTGTTAGGAATTGGGTGGTCCAGAAAAGGTCACCGTGGTAGCAAGAAGATGGACCATCATCTGCTTTCCTACTACCTAGTGTCCTTAGAGTGGCTGCACTGCTGGCAGAGGTCCATGATTGCCTGTGATGTCCAAATAGGTCATCTCTAGCCTGTGCTCCAGGGAGCTACATGATCTATGCTTATCAACAGGGATTTCATATATATCATATTATATTACCAGAACAAATGAGCATGTGGACTACTGTCTATAAAAATAGTAGCCTAAGTTCCACATAATTCTTTTAATCAAGTTAGAGGGATGCAGCTATGTGCTTAAGCTTTGAAAAAATAATGCTTTTTGAAATGAATATGAATGAATTTGAATAATATAACTGTGATGTTGTATATGCAAAAATTATTCAATAATCAATCTGTTGTTAAGTACCCATGGTAAGAAATGTTTAGTTTATATGATTAATACCGACTTTGAACTCTTTTTTCAATTTTTTTTTTTATTTTTTAGTTTTGGGTGGACACAATATCTTTTTTTATTTTTATGTGGTGCTGAGGATCGCACCCAGTGCCCCACGCATGCCAGGCGAGTGCACCACCACAGCCATGTCCCCAGCCCCCAACTTTGAACTCTTTAAATAACTTATACTATTTTATACTACTCATCTTAATAGAGTTTATTTATTTATTTTATACTATTTATCTTAATATAGTTTAGACAAGCTTTAAAACATAAATGTGTAGGGCTGGGGATTCAGCTCAGTGCCAAAAGTGCTTGCCTAGCATGTGTGAGACCCTAGGTTCAATCCCCAGCATTGAAAATAAATAGATGATAGATAGATAGATGTGTACTATATATTTTATTATCAAAATCTTGAATAATTGTCATAGATAACATCACAGTTATTGTTTCATAAGAACTTAAAAATTATAACACAAGCACTTGATACTTACCTGAAATAACCAGCAGTGTCTTTGCTTTTGAAGATATCTTCAGTGAAAGGTTTTTATCCTTCAGGCTGAGCTAGAGCAGGAGAGGCACCAGCATGAAGAAACACTTGCTGCCATGAAGGAAGAAGAGAATCTTAGAGTGGACAGAATGGCCCATGACTTGGAGATAAAGTGGACTGAAAATCTTAGGTACATTTTTTATTCTGTAATGTCACCTTTCCAATACAGATATGCAAGAAAGTTTTCCTGTTGTATGACTTACATTGTTAAAGATAGTATTTTAAATGATTTTTTTCTCCAGGATTAGATGCAGAGATTTTAGAATTTTTTTTTTTCTGTTTGAATTCAGATTTTATTTTTTTCTGATTTTATTTCCTATTTTATTAAATTGGAAGAGAACTAATCAGAAGTTAACAGACTTATTTATTCTAGTACCTGTTCTGACCTTAATCAATGGATAAACAAGTGATGAGTAAGTTACCAGTTTAACTTATGGTCCTTAGCTATGAAATAATCAGCTCCTACTCTGAGTCACAGACATTTGAGGAGGATTAGGCATTTATAAAAGCTGTGAATGACTGTATGTCATTCACATTATTCACTTAGAGAAATAATTCTCTTTACAAAGTAAATACTTATGTTTTTTTCTAGACAGGAGTGCTCTAAACTTCGTGAAGAGTTAAGGCTTCAACACGAAGAGGATAAGAAGTCAGCAATGTCTCAGCTGCTGCAATTAAAAGAGCGAGAGAAAAATGCTGCCAGGGACTCATGGCAGAAGAAAGTCGAAGATCTCTTAAACCAGGTAATTAAAGCCTGTACCTTCTAAAGATTCATTTTCCTTGACCCTCTTGAGCTAGGAAAATACTATAAAGCACTGTGTGCAAATTCACTGTATTTTGTTATTTTTCATAGGGCAAACTTAAAAAAATTTTAAAGTGAATAAAATTAAGACAACATATTTAAAAATTTGGGAAATGTTGAGCTAAGAAATTATTTTATATATATAGTCTTAACTGTGAAGAATTGATAAGTTTCTTAGTTTAATATTTGAACTGAACACATTAGAGATTTTAAGTAGAGAAGGTAGCTGTTCTTTGAAAATATAAAATCTCCTTTAAGCTCTTAGATACCTTTTCACAACAGAAGGGAACATTTATTAAATGTACCCTGATTAACTAAAACCACTCTCCAAAAACAAGCAGTTAACTTCTTTCTCACCAAAGGGCTAGTACTTGAAGCCCCTTGGAGATAGTATCACATAAGCAAATGGTGATAATATTTTGAAATCTATCTTTTTTATGTTTTCTTATTTCCAGAATTTTTATAACTATAATTAAAGTAATTTGTACATTTTTACTTATTTACATAACCTCTAACTTTATGAATTCTTAGCATTCTCCTACTAAAGCAGTAATTAAATAGACTACATGAGTCATCAGTTGATAAACAAGTGCAGAATTTGGGCAAAAAGCAGCTGGTGCTTTAGTGCTGCAAATCCACAATTATGTTTCTGTTTGTGATCATGATTAATTTCAAAATAAGCAGGAAAGGCTTTGTCTAAGATTATTTGTCACATAGGTACATATATACAGTGTCTTTCAAGAATGCTTGGGGTCTATAGTTCACCAATTTTTTAAAAAAATGAATGCTTAAGGTCTGCCAATTTGTACCTGGTATTTTATAATAATTTACGATATTATTCTGAAATAGAATTACATACTATGTGAGAGAGAGAGCTTCGTGAATCATTTGAAACCTTTGAAATTCAGACAAAAATGGGAACAAAGAAATAGTTCTTATTAAAAGTTCTATGCCATATTACCTTGCTAATTACCATCTACACATTTGTTTTACTTTCTTTTTCTCTTTTCTTTTTTTCTTTTTAGACAGTACTGGGTGTTCTCCAACCAAGTTACATCGCCAATCTTTTTTTTTATTTTGAGATTTTTTATTTTATTTATTTTTTAACTTGTCCAGGATGACCTGAAACTTGTGTTTCTCCTGCCTCAGCCTCCCCAACACACTAGAAGTATAGGCTGGAATTATAGGTATACACCACTCACTCATTTTACATTCTATTTAGGGACCTGGGAGGACAGAATGTTACTAAGCCTCTATCATGTTCTGCACTTACGAAAATTAATTAGTTCAGCAGGCTTGGGCTTGATGATATTAAAGGATTAAGAGTAGGGAATAAGTCTAGGACTTGGGCAGAAGCATATACTATGAAAAAGTATGAGTATCTGCATTTTCACATATTTAATAGTTTCTGAGTGAACTGAACATGAGACTATTTTTGTACCTTAGCATACCTGTATTTCATCCTCTTTAGAGCAAAGGAAAACATGAAATAACTTGTTTTGTTATGAATTTAAATGTTTTTATTAGTACTTTTAGCTATGCATAACAGTAGAATTCATTCTGATAAGATATATAAGCATAGGATATATCTTATTCTCATTAGGACCCCATTCTTGTGGGTGGGCACAGTGGTGGGATTCACTTAGGTATTTTCATATGTGTACATAAGAAAATTATGTTAGATTTATTCCACTGTCTTTCCTATTCCTATTAAAAGAAAACAATTTTCTTAACAATTTACATTATCTTTAAGAGAATTATTAAATATAATGAAAAGGAAAGGTGAAAGTAAACAAACAGATCTGTTAACCTTCTTTTTTGTTTACATATTAAAACAATCCTCAACAGTTGTTTACCCAATTTAAATTAAACCATATAAATCACGTGAAAAAACAAAATATTTGGATCCATTTTATCATGAGTGCTCATCATATATGATATATAGACATACATACATTCAAACATATAACACAAAACACAAGTGTGCACACATAATATAATACATACAACACATAACATTATAGTAAAGGCCTTATAACTTTTTACAGGTGAAATCTCCATTGCAATGTTTAAAAACTCTATAGTCAAAAAATAGAACTGATCAGCAAAACATTAACCTAGGTCTGTATGAGCTCAAAAAACAAAATAGAACTTCATGATATGGCAAAGGGCAATAATAAAATAGATATTGAAAAAAGCATCCTGGTTCTGTTGCAGATGTAAGAATAGCCAAACTGGAGTTTTGGATATCAGTTGTTATGGATTTGAGCCAAATCATCTTCTTTTTGGTCTGTAGAAATCGCTTTAGTTAATCTTTCTGGAATCCAAATCGGCTGCTGTTCTCCCTGTGGAAACACATAAACAGACCCCCGACTCCAGACAATCACTGGGTCAGGACCTTGGTTAATCTCTCTGGAATCCAAATCGGCTGCTGTTCTCCCTGTGGAAACACACAAACAGACCCCCGACTCCAGACAATTACTGGGTCAGGACCTTTCCATTGTCCTGTTAGAATATCCTTCCAAAGTACCTTGGGCTTATGTACATTTTTTGGACACATATGCCTTTCCGCAGCACTAAGTCCTGATGAATCCAAATTTAAAAAGTTTAGAGTAAAAAGGGTTATTTTAAGTTTATCTTTGGGGAATATATACCCCTTCCCAATTCCTTCTTTTTGCTTTAATAAGTACATTTTAATAGTTTGATGAGCTCTTTCAACTATGCCTTGTCCCTGTGGATTGTATGGGATTCCTGTTATATGAGTAATGCCAAATGTTGAGCAAAATTGTTTAAAAGAGGTAGAAGTATAACCAGGGGCATTATCTGTTTTTAACTGTTTTGGAACACCCACAGTGGCAAAATTTTGTAAGCAATGAGCTATAACATCTTTAGTTTTTTCTCCGGCATGAAGGGAGCCCATCAAAAATCCAGAAGAAGTATCAACTGTAACATGCAAATATTTTAATTTTCCAAATTCTGGCAAGTGTGTGACGTCCATCTGCCAAATATGGTTAGGTATCAATCCTCTAGGATTGACTCCAAGATTAACTTGTGGTAAACAGGTCACACAATTTTGACATTGTTTTATTATTTGTCTAGCTTGTTCCTTAGTTATTTTAAAACGCTTTTGTAAAGTATTAGCATTGACATGGAACTTTTTATGAAAATTTATAGCTTCTTCTAGTGTAGAGAAAATATGTATGTCATGTGTAGTTTTATCTGCTAAATCATTGCCCAAACTAAGGGCTCCAGGCAATCCTGTATGTGCCCTGATATGTCCTATAAAGAATGGATCTTTTCTGTCCCAGATTAGACTTTGTATAGTGGAAAGCAAAGAGAAAACAGTAGAAGAAGGGGAAATCCTACCAGCATCTTCAAGAGATACTATAGCATTAACTACATACTGACTATCAGAAAATAAATTAAATACAGAATCTTTAAACATCACAAAAGCTTGTAAAACTGCATTAAGCTCTACCTTTTGAGCTGATTGTTGGGTACTAAAAATGTAAAAGTTTGATCAGGGGTAACTACTGCTGCTGTACCATTATTTGACCCATCAGTGAATATATTTGGAGCATTCATGATAGGTGTTTTTCTTGTCATTTTTGGAAAAATTACAGGATGCAATGACCAAAAAGACAATAAAGGATTAGATGGTAAGTGGTTATCAAATGAAACATTAGATTTGCACATGATTATTGCCCAAGTATTTAACTCATTAGCTAACTCATCAATTTGATTCATAGTATATGGAGTAATAATTTTATTGGGAGAAATTCCAAACACACCCTTTGCTGCTTTTATTCCTTTGAGTATTAATTGTCCTACAGCCTCAGGATACCTAGTAAGAATAGTGTTAGGAGAATAAGATAAATGTATCCTAATAATGGACCTTCTTGCCAAAATACTCCTGTAGGAATATTTTTTGTTGGTAGTACAATAAATAATAAAGGCAAACTTATATCAATTCTATCCAAATGCATATTTTCCATATATGTTTCAATGATTTTTAACGCCTTTCTTGCTTCAGGCGTTAACATTCGGGGTGAATTTGGATCTGATGGACCTTTTAGGATATCAAATAAAGGTCCCAACTCTCCTGTTGGTATACCTAAATAAGGCCTTATCCAATTTATGTCTCCTAATAACTTTTGAAAGTCATTAAGTGATTTGAGTTGATCTACTCGTATTTGAATTTTTGGTGGACGGACCATGGTTGAGGATAATAGAACTCCTAAATAATTAACTGGAAAATTTAATTGTACTTTATCTATTGCTATCTCTAGATTATAATTTTTTAATAAGTTTGTAAGTGTGGCATAACATTCTAGCAATGTGTTTTTATCTTTGTGTGCTAATAATACATCATCCATATAGTGAAATATTTGTAGTTCAGGATTTTGATTTCTAAGTGGCTGGATTACTTTGTTAACATAAATTTGACACATAGTTGGGCTGTTAGCCATCCCTTGAGGGAGTACTTTCCATTCATATCTCTGATCAGGACCTTCATGATTCAGTGCAGGGATAGTAAATGCAAAACGTGGACTATCCTCAGGATGAATTGGAATTGAAAAAAAACAATCTTTAATATCTATAACTAAAACATACCAGGTTTTTGGCAAAGCAGACAACTGAGGAATCCCTGATTGAGCAGGTCCCATAATAACCATCTCATTATTAATGGCTCTTAAATCTTGCAATAATCTCCATTTACCAGATTTCTTTTTGATGACAAAAACGGGAGTATTATGGGGAGATACAGAAGGTTGTATATGTCCTTCCGCTAATTGTTGTTTGACCAGGTCATGGGCTGCTTGTATCTTTTCTTTAGTCAGGGGCCACTGAGGAACCCATACTGGTCTTTCTGATTTCCAAGTAATTTTTATTGTCTCAGTGGCCCTTTCTGAAAATCCAACCCATGTCTGTCTGTTCCTTGATCTATTTGTATTGGTGCTGCTATACCTTGTTCTTGTTTTTCTAATCTTTTTCCTTTCCTAAAACCTTGTCTAGTCATAATAGTGGGTGCATTTTGGTTGATGTTATTTGTTAATGTCAAACCTAATTGATCTAGGACATCTCGTCCCCATAAATTTATGGGAAGATGATCCAATACATATGGCTGTATAGTTCCTTCACATCCTTCAGGATCCTTCCAATCTAATACCATTGCACTTCTATGGGGATTAGTTGCCACTCCTAGGCCTCGAAGCGTTTGAGTGGCTTGTTGTAATGGCCAGTGTTTTGGCCATTCTTGACGAGAGATGATGCTAAGGTCTGCACCTGTATCCAGTAGCCCATTAAATTCATGTCCTTGAATATTTAGTTTTAGCATGGGGCGAGAATCTAAATTTAAAGAAAGCATAGCCCAATCTACACCTGTGGAGCCTAATCTCTTGGAACCTCTTTCTACAGTACGACTGGAAAATTTATCATGTAGGCTGGGTATTATTAGTAACTGTGCTATTCTATCTCCTGGTGAAATTACTGATATACCCTTTGGAGAACTGGCTATAATTTTTATTTCACCTTCATAATCGGGATCAATTACCCCAGGACTTATCATAAGTCCTTTTAGAGTAGAAGAGCTGCGTCCCAATAATAAGCCTACTGTTCCTTTAGGAAGAGGTCCTTTCACCCCTGTGGGAATGATTTGAACTCCCATCTCTGGAGTTAGTACTGCTCTGGCGGAGGCGCAGATGTCCAACCCTGCGCTCCCTCTGGTTTGTCTGATGAGGGATCTGAAGGACAGTGTGTCCTGGGCACTACCCTGATGGGGTTGCTGGGTTCCTCCAGTGCTCCATATATTTGTGGTTTTGGGACCCGGAGCATTGGGCCCCCCTGTCCATTTTTTGGCAATGGAGCCCGATGCCTTTCTCCACGATATCGTGGATAAACACCTGGTCCTTGTTCGTTTTTTGATAATGGAGTACCCTCTATGGTGGTTTGAGAACGGCATTCATTAGCCCAATGTCTCCCTCTACGGCATCGTGGGCAAATACCTGGTATTCTACTCCTTTGATACCTAGTTTTGTTAAACCCTCCTCCAATGGGGCAATTCCTTTTAAAATGTCCTGTTTGTTCACAATTGTAGCATGTTCTTGGCCTGGCATCTAAAGCCTGTTTTACTGCAGCTGCCACAATTTGCCCTTGTTCATTAATGTCTCTGGCATCTAAAGCCTGTTTTACTGCAGCTGCCACGACTTGCTCTTGTTCATTAATGTCTCTACATAATTTAATATATGTGTTTAAATCTTCATGTTTCCATGGTCTAATGATATCTCTGCACCAACGATTCGCTTGCTCATAAGCCAGGTGTTTTAGTAATGGCATTGCTTGTTCTGTATTCCCAAAAACTCTGGTAGCTGTTTGAATAAGCCTATCTACAAATTCAGCATAAGGTTCATTAGCTCCTTGTATTACCTTAGATAATTGACCTTGTAAACCTCCATGTCCTTGTAAAGTCTTCCATGCCTTAATTGCATCTGCAGCAATTTGTGCGTATACGCCAGGATCATATGCAATTTGTTGCTGCTGATCCTCATAAGGTCCCTTTCCTAACAACATATCTAGATTTCTCTGAGGATAACCAGCTGCTGCATTTCGCCTAGCCGTCTCCTTGCAAAATTCCTCATTGGCAACCTTCCATAACAGGTATTGTCCTCCATTTAGCACAGCTTTACACATATTAGCCCAATCTGCTGGCGTCATGTTCAAGTTGTTAATGGATTCGACCATGCTTACAGTGAAGGGTGCTTGAGGACCATAGGTTGTTACAGCCTCTTTTAGCTGCTTCACTGTTTTGAAATTTAAAACTTGGTAAAATCGCTGCCCTCCTGCCTCAAATACAGGGCATGTTAATATTTGAGATCTTGTCTCAGGATCCCAACTATCAACTGCGGGGGTTGGGGGCCTCCCAGCATATGGAGGTGGCGCTGTTGGTTGGACACTTACGCCCTCTGGTGATAGAAAGGTGTTAGTAGCAGTCTCCTGTAGAGGTGGTGCTGTTGGCTGGACACTTACACCCTCTGGTGATAGAAAGGTGTTAGTAGCAGTCTCCTGTTGTAACTTTCCCCCTGATGGCTTTTTCTGTTTTACACTTTCTTTCTCTGTCTGACTAGCTTGAGAGGCCTTCTCTTTTACTTGAATCTTTTCCTCTGTCTGACTAACTTGAGAGACCTTCTCTTTTACTTGAATCATTATGTCTTCTCCTTCCTCTACCTTTGTCTGAACTGAAGGCTTTGGACTAAGCAAACAAGATATGAACGTCCACAATGGCAATGTGCCAACTGGCAGAGTCCCTGGGCTTTTCTTTTCTATTCTTTTTAAATCTTCACCATGATGGTTCCATTGTGATATATTTAACAACTCCTCCTTAAAAAGCCATGGGCTACATTTTTGTATTGTATCAACGTATGCCCTGATTGTTCTTGATTTTACTGAGATGCCTCCTTCCTCTAACAATTTACTTAACACTCTTTCAGTTTGTTTTTTACTAATTTCTGATCCCGTATTTCTACTATAATACAACCCAACAAGATAACGCCTAACAAAACTGAAACTGAGTGAAACAAAATTGGAACAACACAAAATCATTATAATAGCCTCCTGAAATGTCCATCCGTCCTTTCTCCCTATCTGTTCCTCAGATGTGAGCGGTTTTTCTTCCATCTTACACATCTCCAGGGACAGGCAACTTAAAACAAAAGTGAAACAAAATAACAAAAGAGGAATCTTAAAATGGCTACCCATCCTCTCGCCCTGCCCTCAGGGGCTGGGCACAATCAGGAGCCACTTGTCAAAAGAAACTAACTTTATTTTTAGAACCACACACGCCAAACAAAACAGCCTCTCAGGAAAAACCCTCAGAGCCTCAACTGCCACCACCGGCTTTCCACAAGCCTCTCTCTCCCACACAAGCTTCTCTCCACCTCCCCCAATCCTCCTGCTCTTGAGGCCGATTGGCTGGGTCATGTGGGCGGAGCCAAAAAAGTCCCCCAATGAGCAGCTCCGTGGTCTGAAAGGGCAGGGAAACAGTCCAATGAGCATCACCGCAGAGGAGCCAATCAGCTAGATGTTGCTGGGGCCGAGGAGCCAATCAGCTAGATGTTGCTGGGGCCGCTGTGAGCCAATCATCAGCCGGCAGCTGGAAGTTTGCTGGCAGCTGGAAGTTTGCTGGGGCCCCTTCGGCTGTGGCTCTCAACAGTCTTTCCTATTCCTATCTGCCCCTTCTTGTTGTTCCCCTTTGTCTAATCTACTGAATTTCTCTCCCCTCTCCTCTTCAGTATGGTTTAGCTTCCACATATCAGCGAAAATATTTGACCTGTGATTCTTTGAGATTGGTTTATTACACTTAGCATGATATTCTCCAGATCCATCCATTTATTAGCAAATGTCATAAAATCATTCTTCTTTATGGCTGAGTAAAATTTCTTTATATATACATACATATGTATAAACATACATATTTATATGTGTGTGTATATACACACACACACACACACACACACACATACATATATACATATCACAGTTTCTTTATACATTCATCTGCTGATGGGCATCTTGGTTGGTTCCATAGCTTAGCTATTGTGAATTGTGCTGCCATAAACATTAATGTTTATGGCTATGTCACTGTTGTATGCTGATTTTAAGTCCTTTGGATATATGCCAAGGAGTGGGATAACTGGATCAAATTGTAGTTTCATTCCTGGTTTTTTGAGAAATCTCCATAATGCTTTCCAGGGTGGTTGCACCAATTTGCAGTCCCACCAACAATATATGAGTGTTCCTTTTCCCCCACATCCTCATCAACATTTGTTGTTACTTGTATTCTTGATAATTGCCATTCAGACTGGAGTGAAATGAAATTTCAGTGTAGTTTTAATGTGTGTTTCTCTAATTGCTAGAGATGCTGAACATTTTTCATATATTTGTTGACCATTCATACTTCTTTTGAGAAGGGTCTCTTCGGTTCCTCCCATTCATTGATTGGGCTATTTGGGTTTTTGGTGTTATGCTTTTTGAGTATTTTGTATATCCTAGAAATTAACACCCTATCTGAGGTACAGGTGGCAAAGATTTTCTCCCATTCTGTAGGTTCTCTCCTCACTCTTGATTGTTTCTTTTGCTGAGAAGAAGCTTTTTAGTTTCATGCCATCCCTTTTATTGATTTTAAATTTTATCTCTTGTGCTTTAGAAGTCTTGTACAGAAAGTCAATTTCTGCCAATATTTTGAAGTGTTGGGCTTACCTTTTCTTTTAGTAGGTGCAGGGTTTCTGGTCTAATTCCTAGGTCTTTGATCCACTTAGAGTTGATTTTTGTGCAGGGTGAGAGATGGGGGTGTAATTTCATTTTGCTAAATATCGATTTCCAGTTTTCCTAGAAACATTTGTTGAAGAGACTATCTTTTCACCAATGAATGTTTTGGGCACCTCTGTTTAGTATAAGAAAACTGTGTTTATGTGAGTTTGTCTCTGTGTCTCCAATTCTGTACCATTGGTCTACATGTCTGTTTTCATGCTAGTGTCATGCTGTTTCTGTTACTATGGCTCTCTTAATTTAAGATCTGGTTTCGTAAGGCCTCCTGCTTCACTCTTCTGGCTAAGGATTGCTTTGGCTATTCTGGGCCACTTATTTTTTCAAATGAATTAGACGACTGCTTTTTCTATTTCAATGAAGAACATCATTGGAATATGACTGGAATTGCACTGAATCTGCTGAGTGCTTTTGGTAGTATGGCCATTTTAACAGTATTGATTCTGCTTATCCAAGAGCAGTGTAGGTCTTTCCATCTTCTAAGTCTTCCTCTCAATTTTTTTTCTTTAGTGTTCTGTAGTTAGTCATTATAGAGGTCTTTCTTCTGTTTTATTAAGATTGATTCCTAAGTATTTTTTTTCTAGTTACTCTTTTGGCTGATTCATCATTAGAGTATAGGAACACAATTGATTTATGGGTATTAATTTTGTATACTGCTACTTTGCTGAATTCATTTATGAGTTCTAAGAGTTTACTGGTAAGAGATTTTTTGGCCTTCTAAATATAGAATCATGTCATTGGCAAACAGATACTTTGAGCTCTTCTTTTCCTTTTTGTATCCCTTTATTTTTTTTCTTTTGCCTAATTGCTCTGGCTAGAGTTTCAAGGATTAAGTGGAATAGAAGTTGTGAAAGTGGGCATAATTTTCTTGTTCCTGTTTTTAAAGGGAATGCTTTCGGTTTTTCTCCATTTAGAATGATGTTGGCCTTGGGTTTGTCATATGGCTTTTACAATGTTGAGGTATGTTCCTTCTATTCCTAGTTTTTCCAGTGTTGTAAACATGAATTGATGCATATTTTGTCAAATGCTTTTTCTGCATCTATTGAGATAATGATGTGTTCTTGTCTTTGAGTCTATTTATGTGATGTACTACATTTACTGATTTCTGTATGTTGAACCAACCTTGCATCCCTGGGACGAATCCCACTTGATCATGCACTATTTTTTAATGTGTTTTTGTATATGATTTGCCAGTATTTTATTAAGAATTTTTGCATCTATATTCATCAGGGATATTGGTCTGAAGTTTTCTTTTCTTGATGTGTCTTTGAATGAGTTTGGAAGAATTCCCTCATTTTCTATTTCATGGACTAATTTGAGGAGGACTGGTGCTAGTTCTTCTTTAAAGGCCTGGTAGAACTCAGCTGGGAATTCATCCAGTCCTGTACTTTTCTGTGTTGATAGGCTTTTGATGGCTTCTTCGGTTTCATTTCTAGAAATTGATCTGCTTAAATTTTAATATCCTCCTGGTTCAATTTAGGTAGGTCATATATATAGAGAGAGATAGATAGGTAGATCTATTTATATATGTGTGTGTGAATTTGTCAATATCATCAAGATTTTCTAGTTTATTGGAATTTAATTTTTCAAAATAGTTTCCAATTATCCTCTGTATTTCTGTAGTGTCTGGGGATATTTCCATTTTCATCATGGATTTTAACAATTTGAGTTTTTCTTTTTTTTTTTTTAGCTTGGCTAAGGGTTTACCAATTTTGTATACAAGTTTTCTTTCATTGCCTTTTTGGGTTTTTTTTTATCTCAATTTCATTGGGTTCAGGTCTGATTTTATTTTCTTGTTCTATTAATTTTGCTTTCTAGTAGAGCGCTTGCCTAGCACGTGTGAGGCACTGGGTTCAATTCTCAGCATTATATGTAAATGAATAAATAAATAACAGTCCATTAACAACTAAACAACTAGTGAAAAAGTGAATTACCTGACACAGTAGCTTTTTTCCACCTAAATTTTATTCATTCATATCTTCTTCACTATTTTAGTTTAAATATTGAACAATGGTATATAAATTTTTATTTTTTGCTTTAGGAGAATTATTAGAGCTGTGAAATCTTATTTCTAAATCTTAGATTTGTTAGTTGCTTTCCTCTAGGTATTAGTATACTTGAAATTAATATTAGAAAAAGACGTTATGTAATTTACCTTAAGAAACTATGGTATTACATGCTAAAAAATGAATTAGGAATTTTTTTAAGCTTTAACATTTTATTTGCATTGCAGTGTATCAATATTGTCTCAAGGAAGTAAGAAGTTTAACAAATAACACATCTTTTATCAGTAATGAGAATTTTAATTTATTTATCTTTTATTCAAACTAGAATTGATGAAAATCAAGCAATAATTATGAAAGTCATGCATATATATTCCTGTGGCATATCATCTATGTATAAAGCATTAGTTGTGCTTTAAATTTAGCCCCATGACAATGGAACACCTTTGATAATACAGTAGTATGGTGATTCTGGTAAGTATAATTAGTCCCCAGAGTACCTCATTTCCCACTAACAAATTTCAGTCTCACTTTAGAGGTCTTTGTGACAAGCTCCAGGCTTTTTAAGCAATTTTAGTCTTGGTCCATCACCCCATATTTCTTTGTCTTTTTGTCTTTGTTTTTGTTTTTAAATCCCTGTGTTGAGGCTGGGCACTGTGGCACCTGCCTGTAATCCCAGCAGTTCCGAAGGCTGAGGTTGGAAGATCACAAGTTCAAAGCTAGCCTTAGCAACTTAACAAGACTCTGTCTCAAATTTTTAAAAAAGTTAGGAGGGGGGATGCTTGGGGATGTGGCCCAGGGGTTAAGTGTCCCTGGGTTCAATCCCTGATGCAGGAAGGAAGGAAGGAAAGAGGGAGGGAGGGAAGGAAGGAGGGAATGAAGGAAGGAAGGAGGGAGGGAGGGAGGGAGGGAGGGAGGAAGGAAGGAAGGAAGGAAGGAAGGAAGGAAGGAAGGAAGTCCCTAAGGGCTGAAATCTAGGGTAGGAATTGCTTCTAATCTTCTTTTCATGCATTTATAATGTTTATTCAAAATTGAGTGCCTCTTGGTATGCTAGGCACTATGTCAGACCAGTCAGTACTGTGGGGTCAGAGTGGTCTTTGCCTTCTTGGTGCTCAAGGTCTAGAAAGGAAAACAGCTGTTAAATTTCAACTGTGGTATATGAACATGTGTAATGTGAAGACCTGACCTAGCATGAGAATTGGGGGAAGGCTTCTCTGAATGCAGGATTATTTATCTGAGGCCTAAAAGGAAAGAGGTCAGGACAAGAGGAGAGGAGAAGCACATTCTGAGCAGAGGAGGCAGTGTATGTGAAGGCCCTCAGGCAGCCCAGGCAACACCTTTGTTCCGCAGAGTAGAGAGCTGGGTGGTGGGAAGGCAGGCAGGGTCAATAAATGCTTACTAAAGACTAAGTGAATCAGATGGTCTGGGGCTTTGTTTGCCTTTTTAGAGATTTAGGACTTTATCCAAAGAGCAATGAAGAACAGTCAGAGGTTTTAAGCAGGAGTGTGAAATATTCAAATACTGTCCTTTCAAAACTTTGGCTACAGTTTGGAGAACAGGTTAGAGAAGGACAAAATTGGAGTCATTAGTGAATGTTGCTTTCCACTTCGTAACCTTTCTGTGTTCAGATTTATATATTCCAGACAACTATTTAGTATATGTAGTGTACTCAGTATTGATTTCCCAGAGGTTACATTTCTAGGTCTTAGAATCTATTGACTTTTGCCAACAGGATTTTTTTTCTCTTTCTCTCTGTGTCTCTCTGTGTCTCTCACACACACATATCCATTTCTTTTTCCTAAATAACATTTCTTTTTAGTTATCTAGAATTTTTTCTGTTGCTTCTGTTAATTGTGGGAAAGGAGAGAAGTAAAATAGAGCAGTGCAATCTAACTGGATGTTTTAGGTCCACATGATTCACTTAGTCTTTAGTAAGCATTTATTGATCATTTACTCAGTGTCAGGCTCCTACTTATGTACTTGGGATGCAAAGCGTGAAGATAGGTTTTCTGTCCTCAAAAGGTTTTAATTTAGTGGATTTCAATATTTATATACCAACATTAAGTTTAATAGCTTTTAAAATTATTTTCGATTTTTCTTCTTACTTATCTGAAATTCTGATTATATTCATCCTTCAAGAATAGAAATCCTGAAATAAATTTAGTAAGTTTTCTATGTTGGAATCTCTGAGTGCTCTCAGTCAGTTGAAGAAAAATCTCTTTAAGCCCTTTTGCTCACTCAAAAATTAACAACAAATTTAAAAAGCTTTAAAGCAAATTGGCTATTATATAGGGCATCAGTTTTGTTTAACACAGATCTTGCTGCTTAGTTTCCTGGCCAGGAGTTTGGGCTCTACCACACAGTCCCAGCTATTGCCAACCAGTACCACCGCCAGAGGCCTAAAAGCAATAGGTCTATCTGGTCATGGACTGGAACCTCTAAAATTGAGAGGCAAAATAAACTTTTTGTTTTTATAAGTTAATTATCTAAAGTAGTTTGTTCCAGTGACGGAAGGCTAACACGCTTGATTTTATAGGTTTGTAACTGGAAAGCATTTGTCTCAGCTCACTCATATCTGATTTAAATAATATTTAGATTTTAGACTTTAGGGTTTATGCTGGAATAAGGTTAAGTCTTCTGGCGATAATAACATGTAATAACCATATTTTGTACATGAGAAGGACATGAATATATCGGACCAGATTGAATGTCTATGTCCCCCACCAATTCATATGTTCAAACCTAACCCCCTATTTAATGGTGATTAGGAAGAAGAGCCTTTGATATTTGACTAGGTCATGAAGGGGAACCTTACAAAGAGAACTAGAAGTGTTCCCCTTGTTCCCCTGGCCCTTTTATCACATGAAGATACAATAATAGGGCAGCTATATATGAACCAGGGAGTAGGACCCCACCAGATACCAAATCTGTGGGCATCTTGAACTTGGACTTCGTAGCCTCCTAGAACTGTGTGAAATAAGTATTTGTTGTTTAAGCCACCCAGACTATAGTAATCTATTTTAGTAGCCCAAGCTAAAACTATAAATGTCAGCTCAAAGGAATATTGAACAAACTAAAATCTTGTATGCAAAAATGATCCTATTTAAGGACACACCCCCAGTGATGTCCCACTGGGCCCCACCTCCCAAAGGGACTACCATCTCTCAAGAATACCAAACTAAGGACCAATCCTTTAACACATTGGCCTTTGGGGGATGTTCAGTATCCAAACTATGTAGCACCAAGGAAGTTTGTGTTTCCAAAATACAATGATGGGACAGGAGCAGGATAGATATTGTGTTCCAAAAGGGATAAATAGGAAAGAAAGGAGTAATGAATCCCAAATAAGTCCAAACTACAAGGCTGACTTCATGAGATCTTAAGGCTTGAAAATAATCTTTTGGCTTAATACTCTGCCTTCAAGGCCCACTGGGGGGGAAGTCCTACCTTCTTGTCACACTGGGCTGGAATCCTGCTGGAATCCAGGTGATCCCACCCCTATGTCCTTAGATAGTTTCTCCCCCACAGCTTTGGTGGAAATTGTCTGGTCTGTTGAAAATGAGGCAGTGATCCCTTCTTTTGAAACCAAGGATGCAGCCCTGCTGATGTCTAAATCACCTTCAGGGTCTGTCATCATCTTTATTTTTTTCCCAAAGAGTAGTGTCTGCTGAGGTAACTCATCAGGCCCATGATTCACACCTACACTAATCTCTTTATTAAACAGTTGCTCTTCTAAACACACTCTTATTTTTGTGATGTGGATAACCTGAGAGTTTTCCAAATCTTTACATGCTAATTTATTTTTTCTTTTGGAACCAGGAATTGAACTCAGGGGTGCTTAACCACTGAGCCACATTCCCAGCCCTCAATTTTTTACTTTAAGACAGAGTCTTGGGGCTGGGGTTGTGGCTCAGTGGTAGAGTGCTCACCTAGCACGTGCGAGGCACTGGGTTCAATCCTCAGCACCACATAAAAATAAATAAAATAAAGGTATTGTGTCCAACTACAACTAAAAAAAATATTTAAAAAAAAATGAAAGACAGAGCCTTGCTAAGTTGCTTAGGATGTCACTAAATTACTCAGGCTAATCGGGAACTTGCAATCCTCCTACCTCAGCCCCCTGAGTCACCAGGATTACATGGTGCCCATCATTCCTTTCCCCTTGCATTTTTCCATAAAGGAGCCAACCAAGACCTTCAGAACTTTGCTTAGAAATTGCTTCAGCTAAATATCCAATTTCTTCACTTAAAGTTCTGCCTTCTATAAGACTCTAGTACACGAGCACAATTTAGCCAACTTCTTTGCCTCTTTATAACAAGGATTCTCTTTCCTCAGTTTTCAATACCATGTTCTTTATTTCTGAGAACTTATCAGAATGGCCTTCACAATACATATTTCTACCAACAATTTTCTCAGGATTCTCAGGTGTTCTCTAGAAAGATTAAGGCTTTTTCTATATTTTCCCTCTCTTTACTTTTTGAGCCCTTACCAGAATCACTTTTAAAGATTTTCTCATATCAAAGTAGGTTTTTTCCTAGCATGCAGCTGAAAACTGTTTCTCCTCTTATTACCAAGTTCTAAGCCTCTTCCACATTTTCAGTGTTAGAGTAGCACCCTTATCTCTTGGTATAAATTTCCTGTCTAAGCTTGGGCTGTAATAATAGTCTGGGTTGCTTTAAATATAAATTTGTTTCTCATAGTTCTGGAAGCTGGGAAGACAAAGTTCATGAGACTAACAGATTTAGTGTCTGGGGAAGGATCACTTCTTGGTTCCTTGACAGCCATCTTCTCAGTGTGTTCTCACATGGTTGAAGGACTGCAGAAATCCTCTGGGGCTCTTTCTAAGGGCACTAAGCCCACTCAGGAAGGCTCTGCCCTCATGATTAAAAAATCTACCAGGCCCTACTTCCTAATGCCATCATGTTAGGTTTTAGGGTTTCAATATATGAGTTTGGGGGGTGGGAGACACAAATAATCTATAACACTTGGGATCTCAACTAGTCTTATGATTCTTATGATTTAAATACTGTCTATATGTCAATGACTTGCAAGTTAAATCTCTAGGCATGACCTCTTCCCTCAAGTCTACATTCACTTGGATGACAAATTGGCATCTCAAACTTAGCATGTCTGACTCAGAAATATTGATTTTCACCCCCACCCACTCTCCCAGCATCTTAATTTATTGGCACTGTTTGTTGTTCAAAATAAAACTTAAACAGTAATCTCTTATTTCTCTCTTTCCTTTGTTTCACATGTAACTTCTCAGTCCTCTTTATTCTACCTCCAAATATATCCCAGTTCTATCTTCTTCCTTCTTCTCTAGTAAACTCTAGTCCAAGCCAGTGGCCTTCCTCCCCTTTCTCCCCAGTTTCACTTTTATCACAAAATTCAGAGCCATCTTTTATGTTAGTCAGGTCATGCTGTTTACCCTGCTGATGATCCTCAGGGCACCCACTGGGTCAGGCTCTTAGTCCTCCGTTGTACCACTTGAACTGCACTTCACAGACATGCTCCCCTCTTCATGCCCAGCTCACTGCCTACTTGGGGTCTTTGTCCTAGCTGAACTGTTTGCCTAATACACTCATTCCCAAGGTTTTCTCCTGTCTGCTTCTGCAGGGACACCTAGTTTCAATGTGACTTCTTCCAAAAGGTTTTTCTTTACCATCAACCCAATATTATCTCCAGTTATTTCCTATCATAGTTGGCGGCTCAGTGGTAGCGTGCTCACCTAGCATGCACAAGGCACTGGGTCCGATCCTCAGTACCACGTAAAAATAAAATAAAGATATTTTGTCCACCTAAAATTAAAAAATAAAAAAGTCATATTTATAATTTTTCATATCATTTATCATATTTATTTTGGGTTATCTGTTTGTTGTTTGTTTTACCTGGCTTTGTATCTCACTCAGCACTTATGATATTTTCTGGAATATAGTAGTAATCTGATATTATTAAATAAAAACACAAATCTCACTTCACTTTTATATTAACCAATTGTAGTAACATTGCTGCCCAACAACACTGTGGTAGTCTCTTCATGTAAGCTGACCCCTGAGATCATAGCTTAGCATCATACCTACATCATACCTACATAAGATAAATATAAAAGAATGAAAAATAAAATCTACCTCATAAGTAAATAACACACTTTTTAGATTGACTTCTAGTTCTAGAACATTGATTCTGAGAAATACAAAGAGGTAAAAATATTACAGCTGAAGATCCCTCCAATTTTCTTAAGTTTTATCAAGTCTGGAAAGATTAAATTTCTTATTATTATACAAATGAGTGTTAAAGTATAAAGAAAATTAATGTAACTAACAAAATAATAAGATAGTTGATAAACTATGTAATCAAATAGGAAGTATCTTTTTCTCACCTTATTTTTTTAACTCTAGTAAACTATATCCTGAAATATGTTAAACTAAACTATTAGTAAAAGTTATTTTCCATATAAAAGTTATCTTCAGTTTGTGATGCCTTAAGGAATATGTAAAAAATAATAATTATGGTCTGTCTAAAAATTTGATGTGTTCAGAGTAAAAACTACCATTTTACAGGAATTTTTTTTATGTGTGCTGGGGTAAAACCCAGGGCCTTGTGAGTGCTAGTCAAGCTATCTACCAATAAGCTACAATCCCCAGCCTTTAAAGGAACTTTTAAATTTAAATTAGTCAACTAAATCGAAAATATTACTTTGTATTTTGGAAACACTTTGTATTTTGTAAAAGTAAACAAGTGAGCAATTGAAAATGAAATCACATTTCTCGCTGTATTTGAAGGAAAAAAGATATTGCTTTTTCCAATGATTTATCACTTAAAATTTCAGTGAGCTTCTGAAGAAATGAATACAGATTGGAAATAATTTTGCCAAATATATCTTAGAAAATGAATTAAAAATATATAAAAGCATCTCACCTTCCTTTCCTCTCAAGTACAAAAGCAGATTATTATTAAATCTTCACATTTTTAATGATTATCTCATGTTTATTTCTGGTCCCAAGATAGTCATTCAGGTTAGTATTGTGATTCTTATCTTCTTGTTTCTCCCTGGAGAAATCCTTCCTGAATCTCTAGCTGTGCTTGGTGTAATGCTTTCAGTGGTCAGATTTTAAATGTCTGGGAAGAATTTACAGCAATAATAGCCTTTCTAGGTTCTTCGGTAACCATCATCTTTTAAGCTGAATTCTGGTTTACATGTTTTAGCCTTTAATATTTTGCATAGGTAAGTCCGCCAGCCCCACAATCAATCATACAGTTTAAGAAACTATAGATAATTTAGAATGTGTCTTAAAATTCTTTTTGTCTAACTTCTCTCTCAGAACTGTTTTCAGCTTATTTTTTTCTTGAACATATTATAATTAATGATCTGTGTTTTACTCTCCCTTTTTATCCTTGTTTCTTTCACTTAGTTGATTTCTGAATGTTTCCCTTTATTCCTGTGATCTTTTCTTCATAGCGGCATTCTCTGGGTGAAGCTTTGCATAAATCTATCAACAATGTAAGTGAGCGGCACTTACAATTTATACACAAGGGCATGTTGCACTTTTGATTTTGCATAAATGACATCACTGCTTTAAAGCTTTAACTTAAATAAAAATTTGGAATTCAATAGAATATGCTTTGTTATATGGATACTAATTGCTTTTAACTTTCAGCCACTCATTTATGTATGTGCATACATCTACCACGTTGTATTAAAAACACAAT
Source organism: Marmota monax (assembly GCF_021218885.2). Classification (NCBI taxonomy): domain Eukaryota; kingdom Metazoa; phylum Chordata; class Mammalia; order Rodentia; family Sciuridae; genus Marmota; species Marmota monax. The sequence goes on along the minus strand of NW_026694256.1, from coordinate 710,226 downwards.
TTAGTAATAAAGTCAAACAAGATCTTAGCTTTCAAACATAAAATTCATTCTTTAATGTTAACTTTGAAAGATATAGCAATATTTTTTAAACTATAAACTAGTTGATTATCATAAATATGGAAATAAATATAAATATTTATTTATTTTGGTTAATCTTTTTTTTAAAGTAGTGTTAGTGCACTTTTTTATTTAAAAGGATCAGGAAGTTATGAAGGCTCATGAGGTTTAGAACATAGTTTACACAATTTTATAATTAATAACAGAAATACATTTTCACACACTGAAACCTTTAGTTCACTGAAAAAAAAAAGTGAGTTTTATTTTCATACCAAACCCACATTTAACTTGTCCTTTAAAATAACAGAGTTATCTTTGAATACTTTTCTTGATATCCTCGAGAAGGGGGCTCAGTATACTTTTCTGTAGAGGACCAAATGGTAAATACTTGCGGCTCTGTGGGTCGCTACTTGACTGCAGTTGTAGCATGAAACACTCACAGATTATGTATCAACCTGTTGGTATGACTGTGTTCCAGTACAGCTTAATTTATGAAACAGGCTCTAGTTTACCAGTCCTTTCCTGGAGAGATCAAAGCTTCAAGTCTAGAGATGTCCTGTGAAGTCTAATCTTCAAATCTAGAGAATAACCTACCCTCTCTGCATGCTATGTCTATCCAGCCTCCCATGTAAAAGTTCAGCACCTGGCAAAAGGTTTTTTCTACATATGTCATCTTTTTAAACAAGTGACTATTGATATATCTCTTCTTTATAGATGCTTTCTAAATAGTTTTAGTTCTGAATGAGAATGTGATTGGTAACACATTCTACAAGTATCTCTGGGAAACTATGAAGCATTATTGTGGTTCTTAATTGATAAACTCAGTTTACAAGTCTTTAAAAAAACAAAAATTATAAATTTTTTGAACCAAATTTTTTTTCAGAATGATTATTTTGCAAACTTATTTTTCTTAAATAGATTCTTCAGTAATAGCAAATTAGTGGTTTAAAAGGAATTGAAGTATTTGAGCAACTTTAAGTGTTACACATGAGCATTTACATAAGTCATTGATGTATTAATATTCTTTTGTGTATTACCATATCCTCTACTAAGCCTAGGTTGGCAATTTCTGTGTTAATGTGTGTATTTGAAAGCATCTAACTAAATATTAATGCCTAAATTAATAACGACAATTTTATCCTAGTTATTTTACTAAGGGGAGGTACTTAACCTTTTTTAAGATGGGGATTTCCATTTAATCCCATAACAAACTCAAAAGTTCATTTAACTAGAAAGAAAGAAAAGGGGAGAGGCAAGGAACAGTAATTGCCATAAGAAATGTGTATAGTCATTTAAAATAATGGGTAAGGGATAGCCAGGCATGGTGGTCCATTTCTGTAAATTCAGGCCAGCTTGGGTAACATAAACTTTGTCTCCAAAATAACAATTAAGCAAAATGGGGCATATCTACATACCATGTGTACCCTATAAATGTTATTGTAAGGGAGAGGAAAAACTACAAGCATAAATTCACTGGCCTTCCTAAAGGAAAATCACCAAATATCATTAAATAATCCTTGATCATACTCATTTTGAGGAAGCTACACAGAATCGGCTCTGTGAGAACCACTCTATTTACACCTGCAGGTCAGGACACCTTCATGACTTCACATTTGAAATCATATTTACTTCTCTGATACAGATGGACGGTCTGCCACCATCAGCAGCTCTAGAGGTATCTTGTTTCCTCTGCTTTGGACAATAAACGCTGATCTTTTTGAATTGTGCCCCATGACCACCAAGAAACTTCTGTGTAGAAGACAGAGCCAATATTTTGTCAGATTGTGGTAGATACAGTCTCTACATTTAGTGAAATCATCCGTTAGTTTACTCATGATACAGTTAAAGCAAAAGAAACCAGGCAGTTTTATCAAGGCAGACACGAGGAGTTAAAATCTACAGAGATACATAACAAGTGTTATAACTCGTTTCCTCTTGGGATTGGGACAAGGAATGGGAATGAAGAGACTTTACTTCTTATTTTATATACTTCCATATTTTTTAGTTTTTTCTACAATAAATGCTTTTTACTTTTGTAATTAGGAATAAAAATATGCTGCACTGCCTGGCCCCAATTGCAGATTAAATCATAATCTCAAGGGGTCAGAGTCTAGCAACTGTGTTTATTAAAAGATACGCCAGGTTTGAGAACACAGAATACAGATATTACCCAGGTTTGAGAACACAGAATACAGATATTACCTTAAGACATACTTTATTTTTTAGAATAAATTGTATACTTTTTGTATTCTTTGATTTCTGCTGTAAGACTGATTTGTAGGGGGCCACCAACATTGCATCAAAAAACAAACATTGTAGTGTACGATGAATCAAAATGTATTCTGCTATCATATATACCTAATAGTTAATTTTACAAAAACAAAGATTGTAGATTAAATGTACAAAATTAATAACAACGTCCCATTTTAACATTCTACATATCTAGTACTTCGGATTTGATGTTTCAGTTTTATTTTGAGGGCGTTCTACAAGTACCATATTGAGATACAGAACCCTTGTGAGTTAACCCTTGTCTTTCTTTTTTAAAAAAAAGTATCCATATATTTTTAATTCTAATTATTTTATTGTAACAATTTTACAGAATTCTGTCTTCTGTACTATATTTTCAAAGAGACAGCAACACTTGATTTTCAAAAAGATAATAGTATTTAAGTGGTAGAAGTCAGAAGAGGGAGGGCAGTTACTGTCAGTGTAGTTTTAAATGTGAAAAATATCTGATATTTATTAATCAGTAGAAAATATTACATAATTTATATCTAAATTGCTGTGGTAAGAGTTCAAAAAATAAGAGCTAACTCTTTTCTGAAATAAAGATTATCTTTTATTTATTTAAAATGGATAAGAATATTAAAATTGGGCTGGGGATGTGGCTCAAGCGGTAGCACGCTTGCCTGGCATGCGTGCGGCCCGGGTTCGATCCTCAGCACCACATACAAACAAAGATGTTGTGTCTGCCGAAACACTAAAAAAAAAAAAATAATAAAATAAATAAATAAATATATATTAAAAAAAAAAAAAAAAAGAATATTAAAATTTTTGAAGCTGTAACAAATGTGTAGAAATGTTCTACCTAATTTGAATATACTATACAATTCAAAGCATCTACTATTTCTTATTAATTAACAAATGCTTTTCTATGTATTGTATAATTCTACAATGAAAGTACTAATCTAGATTATTGCCCAAATCTTTTGATGGAAAGTTAAATCTTTGTTCTTGGTTGTTTTGAATTAATGAAGTTTTATATTAATATGTACTTCCATAAAATGTATTAAACCCAGCTGCTTAAATTATAGCTATAAAATATTAGATCATTTTACATTGCTTTGCTCATTGTCTTTTAAAATGCCATGTAATTTTTATGCTGAATAAAGGCTGATTTATGTATTGTGATTCTACTAATTTATTTATTAAAGATAAATGAGTTTTAATGCTGCATTGCATGATTTAGGCTTTCTGCATATCATTCACATTACTGTCATGAGCATGAATTTAAATATTTTAGATTGCCTTATTATTTTGGTATGCTTTTCAAAATTAAGAATACAAAAATAAGTATATTTAAATATTAAACTGCATGATAATGTCTTCTGCATATAGCTTATATTATTTTCTTGAGTATAGATTTAAAGACTAATTATACATCCTAAATTGGAAATTATTATTTTGGAGTTCTTTCAAGGTAAAGTATATTATAATACAGTAAAATATTTAAGCATATTTTAACTGGAGAAGTTTAAAACTGTTTAGATTTTAAATGCATGGCTATTATATGTTACTGTGATATTTCATTCATTCATTTTAATGTCATATTTCTTCAAAAGTTCTTTCTTAAATATTGTAGTCAGATTAACACAATTTGACACTATTGTAGTCAAAGTGACACAATGGAAGATTATTGACTCAGTGAATTTTTAAAGTAGATATTGCAGAAAACAAAATATTTACATGCTGTGAAATGGTTGACTTCCTAACTAACCTAAGTGTACACTCAATTAGAGGGTAGGAGATTCAGGTTCATTGCCTGCCCAAATGGTGCTTGTGTGCAAGAAAGAAAATTATGCCCATTCTTTTGGGGTGGACACTATCTGTACCAGGGCAGACACTTGGAGAGCAGAACGCTAGGTCGATTTTAGACCCCATGTAGTCACGTGCTGATAAATATCTTTGAGAATATCAACCATAATCTCACATAAAATGAACACTTTTCCCAACTTTCCCACATATACTCTAAACAGTTCTTACTAGGCATCACCATGGGTTGCGCACCTGGAAATGACTAATGCTGAACTTGGGAAGAGAATGGATAGAGTTGCTTTTTCTACTTCAAGAACCAGCTGGCTGGGAAGAGAATTGCTCTACTATTCACACATCAGCGTTCCAAAACATTTTTGTTGCCTATTCTATTTTTATTGTATTTTATATAATTCTATAATTTTTATATTATTATTATATTTTATTATATTTTCTCTAGGATGTCCTTAATATTTTTTTCATCCTGATTATCCTTGCCTAAAATGGTGAGAAGTCACATGGAATAATTCTTACTCTATAAGTATGGCCTTAAATGCAGCTGCGGCATTCTCATGTTATTTCCACATTTGCAGGACTCATTTCAGACTCTAAACCATGGGTTCTTGTGCCATTGTGAGGAATAAGGAGTTGCATTGCCTAGATTCATAGCCTTGCCATTCCCTCTTGGCTCTAAACATAAAATAACCTCTGAAATCTTATATTTGCGTAGAAATTAATGAGTAGAATTCCTAAACTTTGAACAGGTACAGTCACTTCTTCGGAAATAAATTATAACATTGAATATCTATGCCAGTTGTATCATTTCTCACCAGTGCTTGACTGTTTCCATAAAAGCATATGCTAACTTTTATAATTAATCCTGATTTATAATTTTATCCAAAACCCTTCCTAATGATCCACCTAAGCTCACTGCAGTCTATGACTATTTCCTGCTGCTTTAAAGGAAGATAGCCACTTGCCTTTGGCATTTCCAGTTCCAGTGGGTTTTCTTTCCTCCTTTCTTGCTTTGCATTTCTGGTGAGACCCTACCCTTTCTCTGCCTTTCCTTGTAAGACATGTGAGGCAACTTACATCTGCCATCCGGCAATGAAAGGAAGGTCTTTCCCATTATACAAACTCACTTTAAAGTTTCCTCTTTCCTTGGCTTTCTTGGCCATGGAAACAGTTTTACTATCCATAAACACATAGGATGTCTTAAGATATTTATGGAACTTATGGCTTTTTATCTGGTTCCCCTAAATTCTTGTTCTCAGAGTATGGTTGAATTACATTGTTTCAAGTTTAGTAGTCTTACATGAGAATATAAATAGATCAAATTACATGGTTTCATCAAATGCATATATGAATATGTACAATATATACATATATGATTTTTATTCTTATAAAATATTTCATTTTAAGTATATTAGAACTTCCAAACAATGCTAACATATTAGGGCTGATGTTTGTTTTCAAAAGGAGTAACAAATCAGTTTTCCATAGTGAAACAAAAGCACCTGATGTTAATGTAAAAATATAATTCCAGGATTAAGGGATGTTTGTGAACTTATTTGTTTGTTTGTTATGATACTAGGGATTGAACTTCCCTGGCACTGGCACTGAGCTACATCCACAGCCTCCCCTGGCCCCTACTTTTTTTCTTTTTTTAAGACAGAGTCTTGCTAACTTGCTGAGGATGGTCTCAATTTATGATCCTCTTGCCTCAGCCTCCCAAGGGACTGTGTGACTGTGCCTGGCATGTTTGTGATTTTTTAAAAAAAAGCTTAAAGGCTTTCAAATCATTTGAATTAAATCAAAATGCAAAAATTTCAAAAATGAAATTCAAAACAATGTTTAAATCAATGATTCTAAATTATAAGCTGACAAATCTTTTAAGGAGTAGGTCTTTAATTCTCAAACAATTTTAGCTTATTTATTGAATTGTTCATGTCAGAAGCACCAGCCCTTTTATTTTTTATTTTGAGATAGGGTCTCACTAAATTGCTTTTAGGGCATTGCTGAGTTGCTGAGGTTGGCTTAGAACTTGCAGTCCTCCTCCTCAGCTTCCAGAGCTGCTGGGATTACAGACATGCACCACTGTGCCTGGCTTCAGGAGCTGTTCTAGATGACTCTGTAGTAACACAGGTTCTAACACAGTGGTGAGGTGTAGATGCAAACACATGACAGAGCTAGGATTTTAGCTCAGTCCACAAAGCTTAACTATTTTACTTTACTTCTTCACAAATAATTGCACTTAACTTTTCATACTATCTCCTTGAAATGACTATGATCTTATAAATATGTTATTTCATATTACTAATTTTTATTATGTTGCAGCAGGGGTGTTCATTGAATTTCTAAATATAGGCTATCATGTTCCTTAGATAGTTTACAAACAAGACATCTACTGAAAATAGAATTTTAAATGAAGATAGCTCAGGATTAGATTTTACTATAAAGCATTTTAAACTTTCTTAAGAGAATTATTTTATAAAATGTTTTTGAAATGCTTTCAGCAATGAAAGGAAAGGAGATTAGCAATGTGTGAGATATGCCTTGTATTTATTCTTCATTGTATGCCATTCTGTGGTGTAGATTTCTTTGCTGAAACAGAATCTGGAAATTCAGCTTTCCCAGTCTCAAACTTCTTTGCAACAACTGCAAGCTCAGTTTACACAAGAACGACAAAGACTTACCCAAGAGCTTGAAGAATTAGAGGAACAACATCAGCAGAGGCATAAATCCTTAAAAGAAGCGCATGTTCTTGCATTTCAAACCATGGAAGAAGAAAAGGAAAAGGAACAAAGAGTAAGTTTAATATGACATATGTTCAAACATAATTAACCTTCAAATTCTTAAGAATTTTTTTTTGCCCCAAGGCATTATGTATTATTTTTATTTAAATAAATTTTCCAGGATGTGACTTCCTATGATGATCAGAATGATTAAACATATACACTAATCAAACACTACACTAGACTAGATTGGGGCCAACATTTTATTTGTTTCTGATCATAATGCTAAAACCCATACACTCTCTAGTTTGTTATATATTGTGATTTTTTAAAAAAGCTAAAGAAGAAATAAATTCAATTAACCTTTTTAGCATGGTTCTGCTAAATATAACAATTCTAATCATTTAGTACTCTTTGTATTTGTAATAGTCTTCCTTCAAATTTTTAATTTTTGTCTTTGAGTCTACAAAAAATAAGGGTATCCAAAGGATTTATAATTTTTATCCCAGTTTATCTTCACATTCCTTTTTTCCCCATGTACAAAAAATTCATAAACAGAGAAATTGGAAACATTTCAAAATATTATAATTTTCTTATATTTATCCAAAGGTTCTATGGAAAGTAGTGTGACACCAACAACTCAGACAGAAGGGATTTAAATCAAATTGATACATTATTATATTAATCAATCATATTACATGCCTGAATCTTCATGTATTCACTACTCAGTTTTGTGTTAAAATATTAGTTTGAAACAGTCCTAACACTATGTTTTTCAATTTCTTTCAAGGAACTTATTTTAATGAAGACAAAGATTTGATAGAAGAATACAGTTTAGATAGATTGTTTCTTAATCTTTTGACAAATACAAGCACTACTTTTTTAAAAAAATTTTTTTGTAGTTGTATATGGACAGCATGCCTTTATTTTGTTTATTTTTATGTGGTGCTGAGGATCGAACCCAGTGCCTCACACATACAAGGCAAGTGCTCTGACACTGAGCTGCAGCCCCAGCCCACAAGCACTATTTTAAGAAATGATATGTTACAAAAAGAGGTTGCTCACAAAAAGAACTTATTTCTTAAAAAAAAAAAAAAAAACAAAAAAACAGTTAACTTGCTGTGATCTATGGATTTTGTCCAGAAAGTCAAGGAAATTTCCTTTTTTAAAAAAAATTATGCCTGATTGCAAACAGTCTATTCATTGGATACCGCTTGTGAACTAGAATAACATATAAGAGTTCTCATATCAGTAATTTAATTTCACACAGTCTTGTATCACTTAACTTGAATCCTTTCTCAAAGAAAATTAGAACCTACAATTTTATTGTATTCATTAGATAGGCAAACTACCTAAGTAGCATACATCCTTTATTTTACCTATATTAAAAGAAACTCAGGGCTGGGGTTGTGGCTCAGCAGTAGCATTCTCACCTACCATGTGCATCGGGATGCTGGGTTCGATCCTTAGCACCACATTAAAAATAAAAAATAAAGGTGGGGCTAGGACTGTAGCTCAGTGGTAAAGTGCTTGCAGCAAGTATGTGTAAGGCACTGGGTTCGATCCCCAGCACCACATAAAAATAAAGATACTGTGTGTTCATCTACAACAAAATAAAATTTTTTTTAAATAATAAAGGTAAAGTGTCCAACTATAACTAAAACAAAAAAATTTAAAAAGAAACCATGCTTTATTTTTTCAGAAATAAAATATTCTAAGACAACATAAGTAGTCAATTGCTAATTTTAAAAAATAGTATTTTAGGGCAATGGTTAGAGAAATGTAGCCTTATTATAATCTTTTGTAGGATTGCTTCATTTTATAAATCATGGTAAAGCAAACAAACCCTTTCGAACAGTTCAGTCTCTTAAGTTTGAAATACTCTGAGTTCTTCTTTTTCCTATGGCATATTTTTTCTCTTATGCCACTTGTTGTGGTCTGTTCTTTCTGGCTAGGATTTTTAAACTAATCACATGGAAGTCTTTAGCTTACTCTCCTATCTACCTTCTCCCAGGAGATTTTGCTTCTTCACACAAATGCAGGAGCAAAGATTGACTGTTAAAAAAAAAAAAAAAAAAAAAAAACAGCTACAAGCTCTTTGATAAGTTAAAAAAAACTTCCATTGGAGGCCGTGCTGGGCCTCAAGCCAGTGCAGGACACACTCTGATATGTGCTCCTGCAGCCGCCTGCCATGCCCCTGATGAGAGGGACGAGGGCTGCTGCAGAAGGCCACAAGAACGTGGAGGCCATGCAGAGCTACAGGCCTGAGTTGAGCCACCTGCTGGAGGAGCAGCAGGAGGTGCAGAGACAAGTCAAAGAGAGTGCATCACAGACAAGGGATGTCCTCAAACCACATTTTAATGATTTAAAGGGAACCTTTGAGAAGCTCCTCAATGAAGGATTGGTGACCCTTTTGCAAGAGGTGGACACCATTGAACAAAACACCATTAAGCCACTAGATGACTGCCAGAAGCTCATTGACATAGAGTTAACACAGCAGAGGACTTTGTGTAAGAAAGTGAGATTGCCGTTCTTGGTGGTATAGAAGAACAGAATGAGAAACTGTGGAGCTTCACCACAAAGGCCTCACACAGACAGTTGGATAGCTTACCAGAAGTGCCTTTACTGGTTGATGTGCCTTGTTTATCTGCTTAGTTGGATGATTCAATTCTTAACATATTAAAGATAACATTTTGAAGCATGGAACAGTAGCATCTCTCCCACCAGTGCAAATAGAAAAATGAATAGAGAAACCTGAAGGCATCATAGAATGATGGCGTAAAGTGCATGACGATTTTGCAGACTAAGATTACAGGCTTCAGTTCTGAAAATGCTCTTCAAAACATTTTGAAGTTATATATGTAGATTCTGAAACTGAATTCATAGTATTGCACATAGACCCCAAAGTTGATTATCAGTTTGGAGTCTGCATCTGAGAAGATGTCCAACAGGAGTGGAGTCCATGGAGCATCTCCCAAATAGGTCATTCTACATTGGTGCCTCATGAGCAGACAACTGGCTTTGAGGGATACCGCCTGAGCATTTGAAGAAATATAGCACTCCGGAATGATTCTGAATCCTCAGGTATACTCTACTCCAGCACTCCAACCTATATATGTGGGCAGACATTAACATTCAGAGTTGAAACTGTGGGACAGCCAGACAGGAGATGGTATAGGAGTATGTGCAGAGAAGCAGAACAGATATAACTCTGCAGCGAGATCAGGCTACATGCATTAGTACCAATGGTGCAGTTTTTGTAAATGCACAAGAAATGACTAATAAGTTGCCTGCAGTTGCCTCTGGATCCACTGTCACATTTGACATCGAAGATGTGACTCTGGGAACTACTGATAATAATGAAGGCAAAAACTTCAAGCTCCAAACTATTAGCTCAAATTGTAGAGAAGTGGTTTTTGATTGGTTGCTTGATCAGTCTTGTGGTTCTCTTTACTTTGGATGCTCATTTTTTTTTTTTTTTTACTTTTTATCCTCGATGGAAAGTATTCATGTTTTAAAGTTTTGGATGCTTGGCTTGGTTTACTGTCTCTGTCCTCAACCCAGTTAGGTCTTTGTTGTTGTTGCTATTGTTTAAAAGTTAAATTAATCTTTCAGGCCATGGGAAATGAAAAGTGTCTACTGGAATCACTTTGCAATATTTTAGCCAGAAGAGACTTGAATGGTGTGGACAAAGCCATAATTCAGTGAATTTTGTTTTTATAATACTATTAATAAAAATAGCAAATTACAGTAAAATAAATCAGCTTTAAATATCTGGGAAGATAACAAAGTCCTGTGCCCTTCCAGTGTACTTCTTAAAGTTGGTTAATGTAACATTTTATTAAATCTCTTTCAGCATCCAAGGCCATGTGAAACTTTAGAATAGAACAGGAGCAGACCAGATAGAAGCCAAAGTTCTGTAATATTCATTCACTTGTTTTTTCCACATGAGTACATTGACTGTGTACTGTATATTCAGGAATTTGAAAGCAGTGTTGGCTTTTATCCCATTTTCAATAATCATTAAGTCTAAAAAGCTTTATGAATTTTGCCTTTTTTTAACAGTGCCTGAATAAGTGCCTATAATGGGCAAGTATTATCTTTTGTTCTTTCTTTGCAGTCTGATTCAAGATAGGATAGAAGATGCAGGATGCAGTGGTTCACAGCTATAATTCTAGCAAATCGAGAAGCTGAAGCAGAAGGATCACAAGTTTGAGGCCAGCCTTAGCAACTTAGTCAGACCCTGTTTCAAAATAAAAAGGGCTGGGAATGTGGCTCAGTTGTAGAGTGCCCTGGGATTAATCCCTAGTATTGTTAAAAAAGAGGATTTGTACAGGATGAAGCTACTTAAAAGTAGTAAATGCAGCAGTGTTAGCCATTTCACAAGTATATGATATGCACATGTGTGCCTCCAGGGTCAATGATATGCATATTACTATTTGTAGTTATGAGCTACAGTCCAGTTAATGTCAGTTTGATAAATGGTCTATTAGTGGACCAAAAAAATACAGGGTAAATACTTGACTGATTTTTTTGAACTTAAATTTATGTAAGATATTTATTTGAAGGACTTAATATGAAAAAATAATAGTCATAATTTGATATACTAGCTTGTAGACTTTTTTAAAATTTGAAAAGCAATTTTTTTCATTTTTACAGGTAGTAGAAAAATGGAAAAGCAAGCTTGATTATTTTTGTAAGATAATTTATTTCAGAGCTCATGTTCCCTGTTAGATAATCATGACCAATTTTCTCCTTGCCTTTTTATGTATAAGTGCCTTTCATATGTGTAGTGACTATAAAGAGGTTCTAGGATATAGACACCTTGCCCAGCCATCTGAAATAAAATTAAAAACTCAAAAGTTAAAAAAAAAAAAAAGCTTTCATTGCTCTTTTCCGACAAGAAGGGTATCTTTTCTTGGTGATGCTTTCCTCCTGTTCTTTTCTAGGTCTGAATGTGCTTACAGAAGAATTGTCTATTAGTTTTAGGTAATTTATAACCCTTAGCAGCTTTAGAAAATTATTTTATTTGAAAACTACCATAGGTAAAAGGTTCATATTTCCAATTCAAACAAAATATGTTTATTCAAACTGGTTTGGTGGTGATTCTTATTCTACTAGACTGAGCCTACTATTTTTTTCTAATGGTGATTATCTTATATTTAATTTTCTTGAAAATGAACTAAAAATACCTGTACTTCTTAACTAGTAACTGAGTTTTAGTAAGTATTTCCTGTCTTATTTGCATTTGTTCCCTATATTCTAATATAATTATTTTAAAATTTGCTTTTCCTGTCTAGGCTCTTGAAAATCATTTACAACAAAAACATTCTGCAGAGCTTCAGTCATTGAAAGATGCACACCGAGAGTCAATGGAGGGCTTCCGGATAGAGATGGAACAGGAACTTCAGACTCTTCGGTTTGAATTAGAAGATGAAGGAAAGGCTATGCTTGGTATTTTGGAAGGATTATAATTTGTCATATTTATTTGTATATTTTTCCATTTAAGATTCATTGTGAAGTAACACTTTTATTTTTAAATTTTGAAGCATCAAAATAATATCGAAATGCATAGCATATTTTATTTAAAAAGTCAAGTGAGGTAGAATAGAGTGGGTAGAATAGAAAGTTTACTCAGATTTCTCTATACTCTGGCTATGAAAGCAATACTCATTGATACTTGGGACTGAGTCAGGCATCTCAGAATTCACTGTCTAATGGACAGAACCATGGAACCATATATCTTTTAACTACATAGTCATATTGATTTTTCCACTTCAGGATTTTCTTTTAATGATTAGGTCTGCCTTTTTGCCAAGATATATTTTATATGGGGTTTAAATCTACAGAATGGATCTTTTCATAGAAAGAAGTTTAGTTTTAAAGAAAAACTATATATATATTTGTGTGTGTGTGTGTGTGTGTGTTTGTTTTTTTATGTTGTTTTTGTTTGTTTGTTTATTTTTAGTGTCATTTGGCAACTTGTTATTCCCACCATCCCATTTTCTACTGTTTGGTTTTATTCTAAATTCTACTAATATTTTTATTGCATGTTTGTCACACTTCAGTGCATATTATTTCCAAGTAGGAATTGGGAGCAAACAAGAACAAAGTGTTATAAATATTTTGGGCCTCAAAGGGAAAGCCATTTGACCCTCTTCTTCTCTATTGCTACTGGAAGTCTTTGGCCAAGTCATTACAGTTCTCTCTCCTTTATACTTGAAAAGACACTGTGATAGCTAGCACTAAAAGCATATTAAGTATGAACTTTTACTAAAGGTCTGTGAAGTACCTGAGTATATGCTAGAGATTTTGCTAAGCAAAGAGAACTAAAAAATGAACTCATGCTCTGAATTTGCACAGAGCTGATTGTCAAAAGCAGAGGTGGACTTTATATAATTATGGCCAAAGGGGGTGTATATAGCCATATCACCGTGAATGTGCCCAATCTTGTCTTTTCTTGGAAGCCAAGCAGAATAGGGCATGACTAGTACTTGAGTGGGATATTTCTGGCCAAAGGGGAATACACAGTTCCACAGCTATGTGAGGAGAGTTTTACAGGCCAAATATTGTAACTATTAGGTTTAACCCATTGAAACATTATTTAAATATCTTTTTAATGACAAGGAGTTTTGAGTTTTTCAAAAAATGTATTTATTTTAAGGTAATTATAAATTCACATGTAGTTTTAAGGAAGAATACAAAGAAATTCCTTGTACCCTTTATCCAGTTGCCCTGTGGTGACATCTTTTAAAACTATAATATAGTAATATATGTAAAATATCATATTATAATAATGATATAATCACTATATTGACATTGATACTATCAAGATACAGAACATTTGCAGCACTATGAGAATTCTTCTTGTCTATTTGTAGCCTCACCTACTTCTCTCTCCTTCCTATTTGTAATTTCTGACAACCATTGATCTATTCTCCATTTCTATAATTTTGTCACTTTAAAATACAACCAGTTTTATAAATGGAATAATACAAATATTTAACCTTTAGATACAGGCTTTTTTCACTCAGCATAATTCTCTGGAATCAACAAGGTGGTTGTGTGTATCAGTAAGTTTGTTCCTTTTCATTGTTGCATATTATTCCACAGTAAGAACATACCATTGTTCATTGTCCTTCACCTACTGGAAGTCATCTGTGCTTTTAGTTTGGGCTGTTTCAAGTAAAGCTTCAATAAACATTATTTAGCCACCCACCTTTACTTCCAGTGGTGCTTCCTGGAGCCAACATAGCCATTATAGCTTGTGAAGTGCTGAGGTGCTCTTAGGTGGCTCAACCTCTATGGCTCTGTGACCATCAGTGACTATGTGCATGCTTTTTAGGAGGGATTCTGGTAGACTCCAGAAGTCAGGAAATGGGGCCAGTGACCTCTGAGGATGTGGCTGTGAACTTCACCCAGGAAGAATGGGCATTGCTAACTGGTTCCCAGATGAAGCTCTACAGAACTGTGATGTAGGAAACCTTCAGGAACCTGGCCTCTGTAGGACAAAAATGGGAAGACCATAACATTGAAGATGAATACAGAAATCCCTGGAGAAATCAGTCAAATGGGAGAGAAGACTCAGTGAATATAAAAAAAAAAAAGTAGACAATGTGAAGCAATGTTCAGCCAGATTCCAGATCGTATTCTTAACAAGAAAACACTTCTTGGAGAAAAGCCATATGAAAGCCACATGTGTGAAGTGGTTGTTTGGTCATTCATCCCTTAAGAGGCACATCACATCTGACTTTACACATGGATGATGAGTTGGTGTCCTTTGAGAATATGGCTGTGAACTTCACTGTGGACAAGTGGGCTTTGCTAGATCCCTCCAAGAGGAAGCTCTACCACAATGTGCAAACCTTTAGAAGCCTCTCTAGGAAAAGAAAGATACCACCAGACCAATGAAGATTCATGTAAAAATTCTAGGAGAAATCTAAGTCAAGTGTTAGGGATACTCTGCGAGAGTAGTGAACATGAAATATCTTGAGCCAAACTCCAGATTGTATTGAGAACAATACAACTCTTCCTAGTGTAAAACATGTGAAAGCTTTGAGTGTGGAGAAGTCCTCATTGGTGATTTATCACCAAATATGCTTTCAGATCTCACACTGGACATAAACCATATGAATATCAGAAATATGGGAAAGCTATTATTTATCACCAGTGCTTGCAAAGCATGGGAAGACTCAGAGTGGAACACCATGAATGTAAGCAATGTGAGACAGTCTTAACTTGTCCCAGTTCCCTTCTAGTACATGAAAGGATTGACACCGGAGAGAAACCACATATATGCACACCATGTGATATAGCTTTCACTAATCACAGCACTCTTCAATACCATGAAAGGGTTCACAGTGGCAGAAAACCCCATGGATGTCAGCAATGTGGGAGACTCTTTAGTTGTTTTACTAGTTTGGGAAGACATGAGCAAAATCACAATGGAAATAAACCCTGTGGATATAAGCAGTGTGAAAAAATCGTCTTTTCTTTGAGTCACTTGCAAAGACATGAAGGAACTCACAATGGACAGAAACCTTATGTGTATGAGCAATGCGGGAAAGCCTTTCATTTTCCCTGTTCCCTCAGAAAACATTGAAGAACTCACATTGGAGAGATACCATATGTATGTATGGATTGTAGGAAAGCCTTCAGTGACTCTTTTTTTTTTAAGAGAGAGAGAAAGAATTTTTTAATATTTATTTTTTAGTTTTTGGTGGACACAACATCTTTTTTTTTTTTTTAATGTGGTGCTGAGGATCGAACCCAGTGACCCGCGCATACCAGGCAAGCGTGCTACTGCTTGAGCCACATCCCCAGCCCTTCAGTGACTCTTTTATAGACATAATATAATTCACACTGGACAGAAGCCCTATGTATGTGAACAATGTGGAAAATCACTCAGTTGTCTCAGTTTCCTTAAATTACATGAATCAGTTCACACTGGAGAGAAACCCTATGTATGTAAGCAGCATGGTAAAGCCTTTAGTTGTTCTAGTTCCTTTTGAACCCATGGAAGAATTCACAATGGAAAAAAACATATGAATGTATGCATGGTGGCAAAGCCTTTAGTTATTCTTTTTCCCTTAAATATCATGAAAAAACAATCACTAGGGAGAAACCCTGTATATTCAAGGAGTTTAGAAGAGCCTTTAATTCTTTCTGTTACCTTAAAATATGTGAAGGGATACCCAATGGAGAGAAATGCTATATATGTAAGGAATGTGGAAAAGCTTTCAGTCAAACCAGGAATATCATCACACATCAAAGGACTCACCCTGGAGAGAAACCCTATGTGTGTAAAGATTGTGGGAAAGCCTTCAATGAATCTAGTTCCTGTCACAGACATAAAAGAATTCACACTGAAGAAAAACCCTATGTATGTGAACAATGTGGAAAAGTATTCACTTATTTCAGTTCCCTTAAATTACATGAAAGAACTCAGACTGGAGAGAAATCCTATGTATGTCAGCAATATGGAAAATCCTTTGGTTATTCTGGTTCCTTTTGAGAACATGCAAAAATTCACAGTGGAATAAAACCTTATGTCTATAAACAGTGTGGGAAAGCCTCTAGTTCCTTTCAAAAACAAAAGAACTCACACTGGAAAGAAGCCCTATGTATGTATGCAATGTGAGAAAGCCTTTAGTTCTTCTTTTTCCCTTCAAAATCATGAAAGAATTCACAGTAGAGAGAAACCCTATTATGCAAGGAGTATAGAAAAGCCTTTAGTTCTTCCCATTGCATTAAAAATTGAAAGAACTCATACTGGAGAGAAACCTTATATATGTACATAGCATGGAAAAGCATTTAGTTGGTCCAGTCATGTTCTCAGACATCAAAGAACTCACACTGGAAAGAAACCCTATGTTTGTAAGCAATGTGGAAAAGCCTTTATTTCTTCCAGATATATTAAAATACATGAAAAAAACCACAAATCCCATGTATATAAACAATGTGGGAAAGCATTCAATCCTACTATGTTCTCATAGATGAAAGAACTCATGGGAAAGTAATCCTGACCAAAGACTGTGGTAAGACTTCCTTCTATCAAACATGAACAGTGAAGATAACTCATATTAATGTAAAGTATGTGAGGATGCCTGCAGTCACTTTGTCCAGCATATACATATAAATGAACGTAGTACGGAAAGAAACATGAAATAGAAGAGATATGCAAAAGCCTTCAGTTGACCTATGTATAAGTATTTGCACCTAACAAAAAGTCTGTGAATGTGAAAAGTACAAGAAAGTTGTCATTTAAAAAATACGTAAATAAACAATTATGTGTAAGTTTGTATATAAACATAAGTTTTCCTTTCTCTGAGATAAATTCCCAGGGCTCAAGAGTGCAATTGCTGGGATACATGTTAGTTACATGTTTATTTTTTTTTAAAAAAACTGCCAAAATGTTTTCCTGAGGAGCTATGTCATTTTGTACCCCACTAAATATTGTATGAATGACCCTGTTCCCTCACATCCTAGCCAATCTGAGTATAGTGATAGTTCATTGTGGTTTTAATTTGCATTTTCCTTATAATGATACTGAACATTTTTGTGTTCTCATTTGCCATCTGAATATCTTCTTTTATAATTGTTTATTTTTATTATTGTTTTGAGCATTCTTCATATTCTAGATACTAGTCTTTTGTCAAGCTCCTTCAGGTCTGTTTTAGCCCCATCATTCCACTGAAACTGTTCTTCCTGAGGTTCCCATTGACTTTTGAACATACTATTATGACTTACTAGATGTCACCTTATTTTCCCTGTGTGCAACCTGTGAGCCCTTAGACCATCTCCTTCTTGAATCTTTTTCCCCTTGATTGATGTGTCTATGAAGGTTTATATACTCATGGTATTCCTATTTTTTTGACATCTACCCTATAATCTCATTTACCATTTCTGTTTCCTCATGTATTATTAAATATTGCCATTTCCCAAGATTTAGCCCTAGCTGTCTTGTCTGTTTTCTAGTCTTCAGACTTTCCCTCATTGACTGAATTCATTTCCCTGGCATAAGCCACCATCTGTGTGCTAGGGGCTCCAAATTTGTACTTCTAGACCTAACATCTTCTCTTGTACACAGATTTATAGTTCTTACTACATGTTAGATAATCCATCTTCTACTCAGCAATTTAAAATATGAGCTCACTGTCTCCCTACAAGCCAAAATGCATTTTCATTCCTGGACCTCCCACTCTAATTAATGATATCACCATTTACTCAGTTGCCAAATCTTAGAAAATAGAGCTTCATTTAATTTTTTTTCTCTTTCACTGCCTCATCCTTTTTGTCAGCTCCTCTTCTTCAGTGCTTCTTAATCTCTTTCCTCATCTTTAGTCCTTTTGCTACACTTGGTTCATGGTCATGTCATTTATTACCTTGATTATTGCCATAACCTTCTTGCTAATGTTTCTTCCTGCTATTCATCCTCCAGACTACAGTCATGGTGAGCTTTGTAATGCTTAAATCTCACCATATGACTTCCCAGTTTAAGTCCTTCAGTGAGTCCCCATGTCTTACCTTAGGGCCAGACATGTTTTTCTTTAAAGACACCCTCAACACCGGAAGAGATGAACTTATGCCCTATGTGGAAGTCTTTACAGGAGCTACAAGCACAACATTTCTGCAAAGTTTCTGTATTTTAGTTTAAAAATTTATAATATGTATTTCACTCATTTATATCACTATTCATATTTTCATATTAAGATAAAAGTAATGGGGCTGGGATTGTAGTTCAGTGGCAGAGCACTTGCCTCACACATATGAGGCACTGGTCAGCACCACATAAAAATGAAATAAAGGTATTGTGTTCATTGACAACTAAAAAAATATTTTTAAAAAAAGATAAAAAGTTATGACTTTCCAAAAAAATCATCAAGTAAAATTCATGTTTCAGAAGATAACGTGTATTCTCCAAGCTCTTACGGGAGTATTATTGCCACTTATTGCAGTTTGAGAACAAGGGACCTACAGTTAAAGTAAAAACCATTTTCTACTAAAATTTTCTCAGATTGGGTTTCATTTTATTCCACTATCACCGCATGCACTGCAACCTCTACCATACCAAATCTCATAGTTTGTCAGACATATTTTTCTTCTTTTAATTTGTTTTAATTAGTTACACATGACAGTACAATGATCTTGAAATATCATATATTTGAATCAAATGGGATATAATTTCTCATTTTTCTGATTATACAGGTGACAGAATCACATTGGTCATGCAATCACATATATACCCACAGCAATAATAATGTCTATTTTAATATTTTTCTTTAGTTGTAGATGGACACAATGTCTTTACTTCATTTATTTACCTATTTAATGTGGTGCCTCACGCATGAGAGGCAAGTTCTCAACCACTGATACAAACCCAGCCCCGTATGTACCCTTCTTGATGAAGACTTTTTCTCTGCTTGGAGAGCTCTAACTCAGTCTTTTGTCTTTAGAGTCATTTACTATTCTGATCTCTTTGTGATAACATCCCCACTTTCTTGCTCCTGGGACATCTCCAATAACCCACTTACTTCCATAGAATAATGCCTTCCCTTCTAGCTTGTGCAATTACAAGGACAAGATCATATTTTATTCTCCCTTAGAATAATGTCTGGAATTCAATAACTGGATTGTATGAAAAGGTCAATTCTAAACTCAAATGAAAGTGATGACCTCTAAAAGCATGTGACTAGCCAGTGCCTAACATATTTCAGAGCTGTTGTGGAAGAATTCTTACTTGGGTGGCAAGTTATGCCTAAATATTTGTTATGGTATCATTCAATTTTGATAGTGAAATAGAAGAGCTGAAAACATTTAACATTTAAATCCATTAACACTTTGTTTTTAAACTGAACACATACCTTGAAAATACATTGATCACTTAACCATTTGAAATTTTTCTTATCTTTATCAATGCCACATGAACTTCAATTTCAGAATAGTAAATAACAATCTATTTCAATTCATGATAGTTCATGATAGTCTGTTAATAATAATGTAATGGGCAGGTACTGGGGTTGTGGGTCAGTGGTAGAGCACTTGCCTTGCACGGGAGGCACTGAGTTCGATCCTCAGCACCACATAAAAATAAATAAAATAAAGACACTGTGTCCATCTAAAGCTAAAAAATAAAATTAAATAAATAAATAAATAAATAATGTAATGGGCATACACGTGTCCTACTTTGAAATAATATTCTGTAACTTTTACAATTTTTATCTAAAGTATTGATAATACTTTGGAATTTGCTAAACTTCTTTCTTTGCATTCCAGCTTCCTTACGCTCAGAACTAAATCATCAACATGCAGCTGCAATTGATTTGTTACGGCATAATCATCATCAAGAATTGGCAGCTGCTAAAATGGAATTAGAGAGAAGCATAGACATCAGCAGAAGACAGGTAAGTGAAAATATTCTGTTCAGAAATGATTTCTGAAATATGAGTAAACCGAATTTTCACAATTTTTTGAAAATTATTTTGCAACCAACATCATTTTCACTAGTTACAGTTTACTATGTGTTGAATAGTTTTGTTTTTCAAGGGAAGTAAATGATTCTATTCTATTCAGTATACTGAACACAAAATTATATTTTTTTAACTTTAATTGAATTTTTTGAATTTTATTCACATGTTTGGAAAGTGAACAATGAAATATAATCTAAGAGTAAGGATAATACTACCCCAAAGAACTAACTATCCATGGTGGTGTACTATTTGTGTGTGTGTGTGTTGTCATCGTAGCAGTCAGTAGTCATTGAGGCTAAATATGTCTTGTGCAACCAAGAAACTACATTTTCAGTTTTATTTAATTTTAATTAATTTAAACTTGACTTTAAAAACGTACATTAGGTGGCACAGCTATAGAAGGAGTAGTTGCTCAAGGAGAAAAAGAACAATTTATATTTCTATAGCTTTCTAGCCGAGCTACTGTTTATACTTGTAAAACACTGTTTTCTGACCCAGTGTACTTTCCCTTTAATTAGGTAGTTTGTGAACTTGAATGTGTATATATCTGGATGGATGGATTTTTAGGCACCATGCAATAAAAGCTGTTTTTTATTAGTTTATTAGATTTATGACTTTTACTTTGTCAGTTTTCACCTGTATTAAACGTTCAGACCAAATTTTCTTTTCATTGCTAGGGAGTTTTAGATGCACACTTTATATTAACCATGGAGGCAGATTATATTCTCTTTCAATCGACACTGAAATTGGCAGTATCTAGGCCTACAGTACTTATAGAAAACAGTGACTTTTAGGAAAATGGAAGGTAACTTATTTATCAGATAACTACGAGACCAGCACTAAAGGGGCAAAGTATGATTTAAACACCATGAGATATGTGCATGAGTTGGAGGACTTCTACAGATGTAGATCCTTTTTAGATTAAAGGACAATCATACCAACATTTTACTGCAAGACCATATAAAGCTTACTAAGGAAGAGACTTGTACTCTATTCTCAGCTCTACCATTGATTACAAATTACCTTTGGCCAAATTATCTCTTAGGTATTGGTGTCCTTATTTATAAAAAGAGAGAGCTGTGCGTTTGTGATCTTTTACGTCTCTTGCAGCCCTGATTTTATTGAAATTGTAACCATAGAAGTATTTCTTAGATATAGGGAAAGAGAAGGAGGGATTGATGTTTTTCCATTTTAACAGTTTGCTTTTGAAGTATATGAGAATGATTACATTTAGCATGCTAGGATGACATTTTCCTTCCTTCCTTTAAACACAGAAAGCCAATAGGTAAAAAAAAACTTTTCAGAATTATTTGTGTTTTACAGAATAAGGAGCACATGTGTAGAATAACAGATCTGCAGGAGGAATTACGGCACAGAGAGCATCACATCTCTGACTTGGATAAGGAGGTACAGCACCTTCATGAGAACATAACTGCCCTCACCAAAGAATTGGAATTTAAGGGGAAAGAAATCCTCAGAATACGAAGTGAATCTAACCAACAGATGAGGTATGCTGATAATTACAACAGAAAGAATATACAGTATTATCTAAAGGATGGTTGCAGTGATATTTAGAAATATGTGCCTATTTTTGCAGCTACATGGACTTTTAGTAAGATATTGAAAACCACTTTTTCTTTATTTGACGACTATGTTATAACCCAGAATATAGATGAAATGTTTGTATTTTGAATTATATATATTATGTATTCACTAACTTTGGAAATTGTGTACATAATTAACTAAAGTCTTTTAAAAATGTTATTAGTAAAAGCATTAAAGGAGACAACTTTAACATAAGCTAGAAGATTAGTCACTTAAATTAGGCTGTTTATGTTACGTTTTCATATATTTTCCAAAAAAATTCAATTCTGGTAGAATATAGAAAGTATTGAAAGCTCGACTTCAGAATAACATTTTCTTAACTAAAAATAAATTAAACAGGTTGCATGAACAAGATTTAAACAAGAGACTTGAAAAAGAGCTGGATGTCATGACAGCAGACCATCTCAGAGAGAAAAATATCATGCGGGCAGATTTTAATAAGACTAACGAACTACTCAAGGAAATAAATGCAGCTTTACAAGTGTCGTAAGTCATATTATGTTAAAGAAAATTCATGTTTAGATAATAAACTGAGGAACATTGTTTCTAAGCTCTGATTAGCTACTCTTTTGAATCTAATAAAATGATACTTAAAAAGGAAGAATAAGATGGTAATTGTAGTGTGATACGTTCTTTCATTAGGATAAGGCAGTTAAATGATTTTGTTTCATCAGCTGCTATTGCTACATTTCTTCCAAGACAATACTTACTATAAGAATGTCCCTCACAGGACACTGATATTATGGCAACAACTCAAAATATATTCATTATGTATGTTAAGTAAAAAAACCATATTATGGTCAATAGGAATGTCATAATACTATGCACACAATAATAATACATATCTTATAAAAATAAAAATATCCTAAAAAACAAATACAAACTTTGGGGAGTAGAATAGGAGGTACTAAGGGTGGGAAAAACTTTTTCTTTTAAATAATCCTCTAGGTATTGCTAGAATTTCTACAACAAGCATTTAATTGTTCTACAATTTTAAAAATCCGTAATGGAAAATCATTACTAATGACATTACTACTGATAACATGGTAAATCCAGTGTTGTTAAAATCAAAATTTCTAAACATTACTTAGTATTCCTTAAAAAATATTTTTAACCACTTCTAGATACTTATAAACTGGGCTAGTTAAGGCAACTTGTATTCAGTTCATCTTTGTGACCTAAAGCCTGGTCCACTTATAGGTTATTTTAGAATTAACTAACTCTAAAATCCCTCTGATGGCTTATTCACCTTATGTCTCTCCTCTTCCAATTTTTAAAAGTTCATATACCTATATTTCACATTAATAAAATCATAATTAGTGACTAATCCCATTACCCTTAGAGTCGAAATCAAACTTGAACTTAGTTCCAATAGACCTTATTCCGCATCATCAAATAACAGCTCTAGGCTTCTTGGTGACCATGTCCTGAGCTACTTTCCTCCCTCACATGCTTCTGCCATGATATGCTGCCTCATCTCAGGCCAAAGCAATGGAGTTGGCTGACTCTGGACTGAGGCCTCTGAAACTTGCCGGGAACTGATGCTTTGCAGTGCTGGGGGGCCTTTGTGTCCATTAGGCAAGTGCAGTACCACTGAGCTGCGCCTCCAGCCCTGGGTCAGTTTTTTCTTCACACTTGCATACAGGAACTCCCAATAATGGGAAACTCATGGAATAGCCCCAAGTAAAGGTTTACATTATCAACTCAACAAAAAGGGGTGGTTTAGGGCTTCAATGGGAAAATACGGAAGATTCCTTTTGTAAGGTCTTCACTTAGCAACTAGATGGCCATCTTAAGTGACAGCCGCCATTTTAAGAAAACCTTTGCTTTCTTGCCCAAGGGCCTTTCTGAGAAAGGCTCACCACTCCCTCTTACCAACCCAACCCTTCAACCCAACCCAACCCTAAGGCATATCACCACTCCTTCATACCAACTCCACCCTTAACCGCCTGCCTTAGGACCCGCCTGTCTCTAATCCCTGAACCTGCCCCATAGAATTCCCAAACCTCAAGCCCCTATTGCCTCTCTCATCTATGGAGAGATGTGCCTTTATCTGTCAACTCTGACAAATAAACTCTTGTGTGTATCTCTAAAAAATAATAACAATAATAACAGCTCTATGTCCTGTCTGCTGTCTTTTGTATCAGCCAAGCCAACTTTCTCAGTTTCCTTCTAAGAGTCTCCTGTGTTGTCCTCTAAAGTCTGGAATAACCACCTATATTCTTACTATCTGATTACCTTCCTCAAAGCTAAAATGTCTTCTCCTGTTTCATCCATGTCAGCAATTCAGTCAATATTGTTACTTATATAAGTGCAAGCGCGCTACATTCTCTCTCTCTCTCTCTCTCATAAAAGACAGACCACTGGTCATTGGCATTTACTTGCATGTCCTCTGAGGTGAGGTGCTCTTTCTGTTGGACACAGTCATAATCTTCACATCAGTAGGCACTCAGTGAATGGTCATGAATGAATTTTTTGAAGATTCCCCATCATATTAAAGTTTTTGAAGGTTTACTTTTTGAAGTTTCCCTTGAAATCATGAGAGACTTAGGTTATTATTTCCTTGATCACAGTAATTTTGATGATTGCTATTGTTACAATTTTTAAAGCCTTTTGAGCCACAGTAAAAGCTCAAATATCTGCCTTGAAGAAGAGGTTATAACCCCATGCATTCCACAGAAATGAGAAGCAATAAACCTCTATGATGTCACTATCGCTGTTTCTAGCCTCATTTTGTTTACTGGGCAGAGACTGAAATCTTGCCATCCCCTTCTTCCTACTCTGAAAAAAAAAAAAACAAAACATGCTCACAAAAAGAAAACACTTTTGTCTGTGTGTCCTATCCCCTTGAGAAGGTTAATTTATAAAAAGTAAAGTTTGTGTCAAATGAATATTGAATACTTGAGCTTCAGCCAATATAACAGAAACTGAATTTTTAATTTCATTTTAATTAATTTGAATGTAAATAGCTTCATATCAACTAGTGACTACTATATTAGCACAGTTTTTAAAGTTTTGGACACTTCTGGCCACATTCTTAAATGTAGCCCTCTTGGATCTGCTGAGTAGTTTGTAGTTGGGTAATGAGCAGAGACAGTCCTTCCTAGTTTGTGGAGCTGGAGAAAGAAGATCTGAACCATTCCCAGCCTGTTCCAAAGGACTAGGGTCACCTTTTGAAGTTCCTAATTAATGCCTAGGTTTTAAAACTTCAAAATCAGGAAAACCCATGGATTCTTTTTTTTTTTTTTTTAAATTTTTTAATATTTATTTTTTAGTTTTCGGTGGACACAACATCTTTGTATGTGGTGAGCACACTACCGCCTGAGCCACATCCCCAGCCCCAACCCATGGATTCTTAGAAGGTGTTGGTGAAGGGCTCAAAGCAATGTGGGTCAATCTTTTAGGCCAAAGCATGGAGCTGAGGAAACTCTGAAGCAGCTGCAAGTTGCTTCCTCCTGTTGCTGCCCCAGCTCCTGCTGGACTCCAGGGAAGAATGGGTTGTCTCTTATGGAATGATTATTGGAAATCTTCTTCTATAATGTTGGGTATTAAAGTCCTTTTAGATTTTCGGACAGTTTTATAAAAATTTTATTTTCTTTAGTATATTGTATCTATTTTAATAAGAACCTTTGTATATAATTAAAATGTCTTGTTTTTTGTTTTAATGAGAGAACAGGCTATTCAATTTTACCTAAATGATGTATTATGGCAGATCTTTATTGTGCAAAAAAAACAAATGGATTAGAGATTATTACTGATTGTTTAGGTTTACTTTACATTCACTTCTTACTGTACTGAACAAAAAAAAATCATTTCCTTATGAAAGAAATGTTGAATCTGTACTTGGACTTTAAATAGGTCAGTAATTGCTAATTAAAATAAAACACTCTACCATACCATAATTACTTATTATTTAAAAGTTTAGCTCCTTTTATCTATGATACCACAACAATTTTGTTTGATTTTTATTATTCAGGTGGTTTTCATGAATTTGTGGAAAGTGAGGAAGTAGTATTCTAGTCCTATTGTTGTAAATCAGAGTCTTTGCTCTGAGTTTTTTGGAAAAGTTCATTATTAAAATGCTTAAGTACTATATTTTCTTTACTTGGCATAATAGATTTCTTTCATCTCTATAAACTTAAATTCTAGAATACATACGTGCCTCCTAATATTGTTGTTTAGCTCTAAAGCCTTAATTCACTGCTTTTTTTTTTTTTTTTACAAAAAAAAAATGGAGCCACCATTTGACCCAGCTATTCCCCTTCTTGGTCTATTCCCTAAAGACCTAAAAAGAGCATGCTACAGGGACACTGCTACATCGATGTTCATAGCAGCTCAATTCACAATAGCAAGACTTTGGAACCAACCCAGATGCCCTTCAATAGACGAATGGATTAAAAAAATGTGGCATTTATACACAATGGAGTATTACTCTGCATTAAAAAATGACAAAATCATAGAATTTGCAGGGAAATGGATGGCACTAGAGCAGATTATGCTAAGTGAAGCTAGCCAATCCCTAAAAAGCAAATGCCAAATGTCTCCTTTGATATAAGGAGAGTAACTAAGAACAGAGTAGGGACGAAGAGCATGAGAAGAAGATTAACATTAAACAGAGATGAGAGGTGGGAGGGAAAGGGAGAGAAAAGGGAAATTGCATGGAAATGGAAGGAGACCCTCAGGGTTATACAAAAGAACATACAAGAGGAAATGAGGGGAAAGGGAAAAATAATACAAGGGGGAGAAATGAAGGTCAATAGGGGGGGTAGAGAGAGAAGAAGGGTGGGGAGGGGAGGGGAGGGGGGATAGTAGAGGATAGGAAAGGTAGCAGAACATGACAGTCACAAGTATGGCAATATGTAAATCAATGGATGTGTAATTGATGTGATTCTGCAATCTGTATATGGGCTAAAAATGGGAGTTCATAACTCACTTGAAGCAAAGTGTGAAAGATGATATATCAAGAACTATGTAATGTTTTGAACAACCAACAATAAAAAAAAATAAAATAAAAAAAAAAAAAAACATAACGGGGGGACTATTTCTGGTGAAATATTTTGTACAGGTTTTTAGGCATTCAGATCCTATGCCTTTTTTGTTCATTGACTGTACACATTGACCTACATATTCCCAAGACAAAAAAAAAAAAAAAAATCAGGGCATGTATGCCTGTTGAGAATCCAACAGTGACCCTTAATTAGTAATTTTATGTGTTCTACTTCTCCTTTCTATTCTGTCTTTGTGTTACTTTTAATGGGAATCTTTAATTTAAATAGAAGGTTGTGTGTACATGTATGGTCCCCTCAAGGAAATGTTTTCCAGGCTTTAATCATTCTTTTTTTTTTTTTAGGAGAGAGAGAGAGAGATTTTTTTAATATTTATTTTTCAGTTTTCAGTGGACACAACATCTTTAGTTTTTATTTTATGTGGTGCTGAGGATCGAACCCAGCACCCAGCGCATGCCAGGCGAGCGTGTTACCTCTTGAGCCACATCCCCAGCCCCAAGCTTTAATCATTCTTATACAAACTTTAGGCATTTGGTCCTTTCTGGCTACCTATACTATTATTTTTTAAATACTTTTAAGTTATTCATTTTGACTTAAAAATTTAACAGGATAATATTTGATATTCCTGTGGTAGCACTATAGTAAAACTATGATCACTATTGAAAACAATCTTACCCATTCTCTAAGTAGGAGTTAAACTCTAATTGTGCAAATGTAAATTCTGTGAAAATAAAATAGTTCTATTCTAGCTAGCCTTAATGCTCAGGGTCTGCCTGAGTGTTATAAAATGGAGTAAAAGCATATGTTAGAAGACCAGTTATGATATATAGAACCAAACAGGCACTCTCCTTCATATGATCAGAAAGATTAAAGAACAAACAAAGAATCATTTCATAACCAGTCAGTCAGTCATAGCTGGTCTTGGAGAAGCCACGCTGGTTTAGAGAGCTTCCTGGATACCTGAAACAAGGGAAAATGTTGATTAGGGTTGGCTTGAAGTACATACCATAAGAGAACCAAGATTTCTCTCCATTTGAATATTGAAAATAATAATTCTAGAGGTAGATCTGCAAGTTAAATCTGTATCCTATTACTCGTTCTCTCCTTTAATGCTTTCCCTTTTGTATTTATATAGCTTTTTTTTCTGATCCATCATTTTTTCTCTTTAATATCCAGGCACCTTTTTATTAAAATGTTTTGGAAATGTAAAGATAGTTTGTGGAGGGGATTAACTGTGATAATTCTGTAGGTAATGAATGTTTATGCTCAGTAAGAACATGCACTAGAATGTAGGTTCAGCACAGACCTTTATTATGCAGTGAAGGAGGTTCAGAGGTTTCAACTGATTTATATTCACTTTACCTTAACTTCTCATTGCACTAGAAATAATAGTTTTAAATAATAAATAATGGAACTAAAAAGAAATAATAGTTTTAAATAAGGCTGTCAATTTAGCTTTTTAACTACCATTTATATCAAGTATTCTTATTCAGTACAGGAAGCAAGTTTTGTACTTTGCTTGTAGTGATTAAAATAAAGTACTCCAGTGACATCTTGTGGCTACCCCAGCATAAAGCCCAAATGTCATTTCCTTGAAGAGATAGTATTTCTTAACCTTCCTAAAATCATTGCCCACAAAATACGTAAGAATAAACCCTTCCATATCATGATGTAATGGAGGGCCACTTTGCGCGAGCTCAGAGAATCACATTAGTTTTCTCTTAGTCTGCATTGTCCCAAAAGAGTAAAAGTATAGATAATAAAAGATCCTTAGGTGGTTATTTTCTAACCCCATGTTCCTCATCACCCTTAGCCCTCCACACATGACAGATTAGAGCTTCAGTCAAGGCTAGGTAGGTAGCCAAATGTGTTATCTTCAAATCTTTAGCTTAGACTGAGTTGAGGAGGGCTTTTACTCCTAGTACCCTTCTGGTATTTGAGAATAGTGATGCAGGGATAGATCACTGGTTTCTAGATAATCATTTAGAAGTCACTCAATATTTATTGAGTGAATAAACTTTTCTATGAATCTTCATTACCCATGACTTAAGCTTAAATTCTGTCCTTTATATTCTGAAAACAATAAAAATGTTTAATAATTCTAATTATTTATATTTTCTAAAGCTGAAAGTGCTTTTTTCTTTCAAAACAAGCCAGAAGTTTCCATTTACATTCATTTTAATCTGCCCTGTCCTATTTCTCAGACCTCTGATTTATTCTTCAGTGGCATTCAATCTTATTGCCATCTTTTACCATTCAGGGAAAAAATAGGCCTACAAAGAAAGAAGATTCTTCTTTTACTTGAAGAACCTTTTTTTTCCCACTGTTATTTGTATTGGCTGATATAGAATTTTTAAACTGCATTTCTCATAAATAAGGAGAGAATGATGTCATATATGTGTGTCTTTTCATTTCCATTTCTGTGTATATTTTCTTGTTCCTTTTATATATGTCACCAAACCTTATGTCATCTCACAATATTGTATTTATGGTAACTGAGCCCAATAGTAAACCTGTATTGCTAGCATTAAACCCATGTTTGTTAGGTTAGTATCATTCAGCATGTCATTTCTTTTGCAGACTTCACCTCACCTTACTTCACTTCATCTCTGGATATTCTTCAGTGACTTAAAATGAGCAAATTCTTCCAAAAGCAACCTGCAAAGCATTAAATGTTATCTGTCCCTGCAAAGCTGTTAATATAACACTATATATAGCTCTTGAGGCAAATCATATGATTAGGTTTGAAAGTTTTTTTATTACAAAAAAAGGGTTTTTTTAATTTTTGTGTTCCTTTACCTGGACTAATTGGAAACTAGGTTATTACAAAAAGATGTGTTTGAGTCATATCAATGAGCTAAAGGTTTTCTTGTTTTTAGACTAGAAGAAGTGGAAGAAAAATATCTAAAGAGAGAATCAAAACCAGAAGATATACAGATGATTACAGAACTAAAAGCCATGCTTACAGAGAGAGACCAGGTCATAAAGAAACTAATTGTAAGATATTTTATTTTTGGTATAGCCCTGTTATTTATCAATAGACTGTTGTTTGAGAAAACGTGGGGAATATTTTTAAGTAATTCTAAATGAAAACGAAAAGTACAGAATATCTCCATTGCATACTGAACGTTTAACATGTCAAGTATTAAATATGTCATTACCACTAAACACTTAATATACCAGTGAAGTATATCTATGTATGTGTATTATACATATAGAATTAGAACTGGCTGGGAAGGAACAGTTAACACATCCATGCACAGTTTAGGAAATCATGTTAATTTCCTAAACTGTGTTCCACCACACACTGATCCAGAGATGCTATATAAAAAGGATTCCATGGTCTCTTATGGACTCAATAACATAGAGGTGCCAAGGGCCCTGAGAAGGGTGTCTGGGAAGAAAATACAGATTGAACAATAAATAAATGTCCTTCAATAAAGCCATTTTTCCTTAAGGATGAAAAAATATACAAGTGTTTTAAAATTTATAAAACATTTCAGAGTCTTCTAAAATGATATGTCAATAATTAAAAT
The DNA here is from genome assembly GCF_021218885.2 of Marmota monax. NCBI lineage: Eukaryota > Metazoa > Chordata > Mammalia > Rodentia > Sciuridae > Marmota > Marmota monax. Next base: position 679,783 of record NW_026694256.1, on the reverse strand, counting down.
ACTGCTTTTTACTGCTACTAGTAAATGAACATTTTTAAAAGTAAAACAAGAAATAGAATCCTAATCACTGTACATGTTCATTGATTTATTCAACTAAAATCTTTAGATATTAACATACAAAGAGAGCATTGAGAGTAGCATTTATTTCTTAAGTCCTTTTATTAAAAGTATATTTCTTGGGCTGCAGTTGTGGCTCAGTGGCAGAACACTTGCCTAGCACGTGTGAGTAACTGGGTTCAATTCTCAGTACCATGTACCAATAAATAAAATAAAGGTCCATTAACAACTAAATATGTGTGTGTGTGTGTGTGTGTGTGTGTGTGTGTGAGAATTTAGGAGACTCGTCCTGTTTTCTGGATCTAGAAGTACCGCTGAAAACAAGAGGGTAGATTAGGTTCCATAGATGGAACTTGGGAGGAGGCCTTGGGTAAATAGTGTGGTACACTGCTTCTATCCACCAATCACCCAGTGTTGTAAGCATCATACACATGAGCACAGTCTTCATAGATAGCTCTATCTTATAGCTTTAGACTCATGGAAAATTACTATCTTTTCACACATGCAATTAGCAGTTTTGATAAATATATTTTGTGGTCCATAAAGTAGCTATTGGTTTTCCAGTTCTTACTCAGGAGGGGTATTACAGAAGCATAGTTTATCTTCACAGAAGGGTAGGTTTTAGGCATTAAAGAATAAAGAAACTTTCCAAAGCAACATAGTCAGTCACTAGCAGGGCCAGAAATGCAGCCAAGATTGTTTCACCCTCATGAACACCATAGTTCTGTAAGACTTAAATGACAGTCAGTAGTAAATAAGAGGAAGATGAAGGATCTAGTACTGCTAGATTCCAATAGAATCTAGTTCTACTAAAGCACAACCCTAAATTCTCACCCACACTCTTCTACTTGCTGTCCTTACTCATTGAAGCCAAAGACAAAGGTTTTATATGGTCCATTCATTTTTTCCCCTATTGCCTTTGATAAAATACAGTGGTATCTCAAAGAAAAGGTTAGATGAGATCAAGTATTGAAGAATAATGATATGTCAGAGAGTCATCTTCATATATAGAAACAACTCATCCATACACACAGGCCCATAACTATGAGTTAGACCAACTCAAACACCACATTCAGCCCTGTGAAACAGAGATGAGATCAAATAAAACACTTATATCTGGTCTCGAATGAAAAGACATTAAGGGTAAAGTTGAGACCCTGAGCATAGGGTTAAAAAGTGTTGAAAACTTACCTACCAGAAACCTTTAAGACACCAACATCAGGTCTAGAAATCTTTGAACAAGGTATATAGGTTTTATACTAAATTTTGAATGAAACAGCATTTATACGTTTAAGTTTCTAAATACTCAACAGAAATGTTGAAAAGATGTTTATAATTCTTTTGCACAGGAGGATAATAAATTTTATCAGCTGGAATTAGTCAATCGAGAAACTAACTTCAACAAAGTGTTTAACTCAAGTCCTACTGTTGGTGTTATTAATCCATTGGCTAAGGTATGTACTATAAACACTGTAAAACAGGGGCATGACTTACACTTGATTAAAAATTTACTAAATTATTTGGAGAGGCAAAGAATAAAAATCTCAAAAAATGATTTTTTAATTTAATAATCTGGCACCAGAATTTATGAGTTCTTTATTAGTTTCAGAATGAAACTGTTTAATATTTATTTGATATGCCTTAAAATATTTTACTAATAAAACCTTTGTTCTATCTTTTTGTTTTTTGTATTTCCAAAGGAAAAAAAACTACTAACTCTCTTTTTGTAGATTTCTTATCATGTCCTTACTGATCACAATCCTTCATGGGGTCCAGAAAGACACTCCAATCTTGGAGACCCATCGCTATCCCTAGCTTAAAGCCTACGGTCTTGGGCTGGGATTGAAAACTCAGTGGTACAGCACTTGCCTCTCACATGTGAGGCCCTGGGTTCAATCCTCAGCACCACATAAAAATAAATAAATAAAAATAAAGATATTGTGTCCATCTACAACTAAAAAAATATTTTTAAAAAAAACAGCCTACAGTCTTAATGGAATTTATTTTTGTTGTCCAGAAAAGGGCTTTAGTGGGCTGAGCACTTGTCTCACATGCGTGAGGCACTGGGTTCAATCCTCAGTACCACATAAAAATAAATATAGATACTGTGTGTTCATCTACAACTAAATAATTTTTTAAAAGAAAGAAAAGGACTTTACTTCTTGAGTATCAAAATTAAATATAGCTTATTCTCATACTTTATTACTCTCCTAAGACATATATAGAAGAGCCTTGAAATGGACATGGCTAGATCTTATACTTTCTTTTACCCCAGTTTCCATGCCTCTGATTATCGTGCTTTGACTACGTGGGTATTCAATGAATATTTGTTTAGTTGCAAAATTTCAACATTTTTTCGTCAATTCACTATATATTATTCTGGAAATAAAGCAATGTATATCATAATAAATAAATAAATGTATATCAGCTTCCCAGGAGTTATGAATCTTTGGGGAGAAATCAGTAGTAGAATAAATAAAAGTGCTAATGATAAAGTTATTTTTTCTTCAGATTTTATTAAGTTTCTCATCATGATAATTTCTAGTAGGCCCTTACTCACAAATTTTGCTTCCAAAGCTCTTAAAACTTCTCTGTTAAGAACACTGAACCCATCCTTCTTTTTACAAGTTAAAATGCTTCAAACTTTGAACTTAAAAGTGTTTTGTGCAGTGAAATGACTAAAGTAGAGAAGCTTATAGCTGTTATCTCTAGAACCTTAAATACTTCCTGACTTAAGAAATTATATAGACAGTTCTGAAGAAATTAACAGGTGGATGGATGAATAGAATTATTTTTAAAGTGATAATTTAGGGTTGCATAACCTTTTTAGTTGTAAATCAAAATTATAAGACTTGTTGAATTAAGACATTAGAAATATGTTTTCATTTGTTATTTTATTGGAATGAAAAATTTCAACTATAAAACCATTACTGTAGAACTTCACAAAGGATGCTTTTGATTTCTTAAAAATAGAGTACTTAGTATGCCCTCTGGTGATTAGAATAAGAAAATGCAAGATAGATTTATAAGAACTTCTCAGCTACATTTGATCCCTAACAATGACTTCAGTTTTCCCAAATAGTTCTGAAGAAGGTATTACTCTTCCTTCTTTTTATTTTTTAACAATAATGTTAAAATAGCCTCCTTGTCATACAATCTGTAAATCACAGAATATGACACAAAGGAAAATGTCTAGGTAGTGAGAAAATTACTTTATAATAAGTGAAAGAAAAGTACTATTGTGTACCCTAATTGTATTTTTTCAAACTCAAGTCATTTTGAGAGAAAATCATAAATTTAATTAGCATACATCTAATTATTAGAAAGTAAAAATATTCTAAATATCTTTTAAAATTTTTTTAGTTGTAGATGGACATAAAACCTTTATATATTTATTTGCATGTGGTGCTGAGGATTGAACCTAGCCCCTTATACTTGCCAGATAAATGCTCTACATGTAGTAGTTTTTATTCTGCATAACAATATTATACTCATTGATTCTAGAAGTATGAATAAAATATTTTGAAACTAAAAGATAATGATTTGCAAGCTGCTAGGTTTTTGACAGTCTGCAATTGTATTCTTTTTATCTCTATTAATTTTAAAGACTGATTAAAATTTTATGTAAGAGAAACATTGACTGCTGGGCATGGTGGTGCACACCTGTGATCCCATTGGCTTGGGAGGCTGAGACACAAGGATCACAGGTTCAAAGCCAGCCTCAGCAACAGCGAGGTGCTAAGCAACTTGGAGGAAACACTATCTCTAGCAAAATACAAAATAGGGCTGGGGATGTGGCTCAGTGATCAAATGCTCCTGAAAAAACAAAAAAGGGGGGAAAAAACATTGATTACTTTTGTTTTCTAAACTTTAAATTAAAAAAAAAATTATGAGCCAGCCAAAGCTTCTGCCAATTAATTGAGAAATTAAACTGTTTTACAGATTTAATTTTCTTTCCTGAGAAAGCGGTCACAGTGAATTTAAAACCAAATTATCTCTCTGAGGTTTAGGTCTTAAATAGAAGTGTGAGATTTGTTTCAAACTACATTACCAAGTATTTTCTCACTCCTTTTTTTTTTTTCCAGGCAAGAACTGCCTCCCTTTGACAGATGATTAAAGTTCATGGACTTCTCTTTTAAAATTATTTTTGACTTTATTCCTTCTCCTAATTTTAGCCTAAATCCATGTAACCTGATGATATCTGCAAGACCTACTCTTTCCCCAACTTGTTTGCCTTTTTCCTTCCAATATTCTCTTTTCCTTTCCACATCCTTCTCCTCCCCTAATTTGACAATTAGTGGTTCACAATTAGGAATGAACCACTCCTGAATGTTTCTACCTCATTCTTTCTGTCCTGGTAGCATGTCTGTCTTTGAGGATTCCATGTAGATAACACTTCTAAGGATCCCCAGACCACACTTTGGGTAACACTGGTTAATTTTTAACATCCTAATTTAATATATACAAAGCTTTCAAAATTTTCCCATGCCAAATTTACATCTTCTACTGTTGTACTGTTCTTATTTTCTCATTTGTCCTTATGCAGGGACTGTCCTCACATGTATTATTTTTAAAACAGCAAAAGAAGAAGAATGATAAATCACCAACAAACAGGTTTGTGAGTGTTCCCAATCTAAGTGCTCTGGAATCCAGTGGAGTGGGCAATGGACATCCTAACCGCCTGGATCCCATTCCTAACTCTCCAGTCCACGATATTGAGTTCAACAGCAGCAAACCACTTCCACAGCCAGTGCCACCCAAAGAGCCCAAGACATTTTTGAGGTGAGCCCTGTCTCACCAGTTATTTTTTTTTCTTTTCTTTTTTAACTTGAGAAAATTTATCTTCTTACATTACAGAAATCCACTACTCTAGGAACATCCTAAGAAAAGAAATATTACTGTGAAATATTTTTAAAATATTTATATCACCTCTCTAGTGAACTCCCTTTTTATTCTGTTCAAAGAATTTTTTTTATTTTACTGTCAATCCATTTTCAAATGATGGAAGAGGTGTTCATGTAATTCACGTATTTAGCATTTTAATATTTATGGATGAATTTGCTTCATTTTTAGTATTATCACCAGTTTTTTATTAATAATCTATCCTTATTGCAGAACTTTAAAATAATTTTTATTAGTTGGTTTTGTTTCTTATATTTTTTCTTACCTGTTTACCAGACTTTTTGTATATGAATCTCTGTAGAACTATTGATTAAATGTATTAATGAGTTAATTTTTAAGTGAAGTGCAGCTATCCAGCCATTAGATAAAGGCAGAAAAATGCATTTGTTTTATGCTCACCTTACTACAGCTTTTTTAAAGCTCCTTTAAGTTCAATATTTTCTATTTTTATAATTTTAAATTTTAAAGACTGTAAATGTCAGGTAGTACCACTAATAAGAGTCTTACAAGTAGAAGAGTTTTCTTTAAAACTAAGTGATTTATGATGTAGCTAATGACTAATTTTAAATAGTGAAAAATAATCAAATAACATCTCTGAATGTGACTTCTGCTAAATACTTTGTGTTGCTTATTTTCCTTTGTGCATGGGTACGTTCAGGTATCAGTAAGATGCATGTGCATGAGCTCAAGGAACATGACTACTGGAGTTTCCATTACACATTGTTGCGTGCCTTGTAATTTCCCCCAAAGACGGTAGGGATTCTTTTTTTTCTCAAGTAACCTGAAGAATCTTTAGTTAAAATTAAGATAGTATAAATTACGTAACTTTGAAGACAAAGACTATTTTTAATGCACTCCTTTTCTTGGAGTATCTGCTTATAGAATTATGAAATGAAAGTCTAATATAAATATGCAAATAGTAAAAAATACTATACCTTGACTTAGTTACTTTAATTCAATTATATATAAGGACATATCTGTGAAAATCAAATGTTTTTGTCAGATTCTGAAATTTTAATTAACTAAAGGGATAAGGTGCTCAAAGAGAATGTTATTTTATTCTCTCTTAATTCCCACAATTTTTCCAGAAATTTTTTTAAAAGGTGACATTATTTTTCTCAATTGTTTTTTTTTTTTTTTTTTTTAATATTTGTGATGGGGCTCCTCCTTAACTGACTGATGCACTCTGGCCCTCTCATGAGTGGAGAACTGATCATAGTGTAGAGGGAGTAGCAAGTCATTAAAACATAGCTTCTGACATGGGGAACCAGTTGGGAAAATCTACATTGATATTTTATGTGCTTTTTCCCTTTATTTTGCAAAACCTCTTAATGTTGGGTTACATTCTCTCTTTTTGTGAATTCAGTCCTCCTCAGAGTGAAGCTTCCCCGGTGGCTTCTCCAGATCCCCAGCGCCAGGAGTGGTTTGCCCGGTACTTCACGTTCTGAAAGAATTGTGTTGACACAGCTCTGTGTGGACTGTTACTAAGAGCATGACTTTATACAAATCCTTATGTGAACAGGCTTTCCTGTGTCAAACACTGTGAATGAGAAAGTATTTGTTTTCCAATTTAAAAATCCACTGTATTTCCTGTCATATTTATTGGAATCACTCTATAAGGTACTATAATATGTGTGTAATTATAGCAGTTATTTTTATTTGAGATGGAAGAGTCTTTAATCTTTGTAATTACTGCATAATAAATTTTGTTAAAACAAACAAGAATTCTTTCTTTTTTTCTATTAAATTTGCTTCCATTTTTAAATACTTTTTAAATTCCAAGTGAGACTTAACAAAAAAAGTATATTGCATTAATGATTATGAAATCAAGTTATTTGACTATTAATTATAACAAAATGTGATAATTCATTATTATGTATAATTTTAACTAAATTGTTCAAATTTAGAAGGCTAGAATTGAAGCATTTGTGTAAATTCTGGACTTTGAAGAATGTAAAATAAAACATTATTTTAGTAATGCATATTTTTGAAGAATCTGGGTGAACTTGATGAATACAAATAATACATGACCAATGGGTGATTATAATAATGTTAAATACCAACTTTTTTAAAATGGTTACATAATAGCCTGTGCTAAGGAGCAGTGTAAGGATTATCTCATTTACACCTCATAAAATCCTGAAGGAATAAACCATTGCCTATGAGTTTGCACAGTTGATAGCTATCTCTGTTATTTTCCTGGAAAAATGTTTCTACAAAATACTTAATTTGAATTGGGGTTTTCTTTCCCTTTAACTAAAAAAAAAAAAGAAAAATGAGTTTATGCTTATTGTATTTATTTATATTTTAGATTTTAAATATTTTACATATTTTTATTATAATTATACATAATATGAGGGTTCATTGTTACATAGTTATACATGTTCACAATATAACCATATGATCTGATTCATATTGTTGCCCAGAATTTCCCCTTTCCCTTCATCTTCCCCCACCCCCATTCCTTTCCTCTACTTTACTAGTCTCCCTATAATTTTTGTGAGATTCTCCCACCTACATTTCCTTTTCCTTTTCCTCTCCACATATGAGAGAAAACATACAACCCTTAACTTTCTGAGATTGGCTTATTTCACTTAACATAATGCTCTCAAGTTCCATCTATTTTCCCACAAATGACATAATATCTTCTTTATAGCTGAACAAAACTCCATTGTGTATATGTACCACATTTTCTTTATCCATTCATTCATGAAGGACACCTTGCTGTAAACGTGGTTGGGCATATATCACTATAATATGATGACTTTAATTCTTTAGGATACCAAGGAGTTATATAGATGGGTTATATGGTGGTTCCATTCCAAGTCTTTTGAGGAACCTCCATATTGATTTCTATAGTGGTTGTCCTAACTTATAATTCCACCAGTAGGGTAAAACTTCTCCTTTCTCCCCATATTCTCTCCAGCAATTTTTTATTGTTAGCATTCTCAGTGGTTGCCATTCTAAGTGTGATTTGCATTTTCCTAATTTGTTTGCATTTCCCTAATTGCTAGAGATGTTGAACATGTTTTTATATTCTTGTAAGCCATTTTTATTTCTTCTTTTGAGAAGTGACTGTTTAGTTAATTGGCCCATTTATTAATTGGGGATTTTTTGTATGTAGCAACTTGTTTTTGTTTTGTTTGGGGAGGTTTACTTAATTATATATTTTTCAGTACTGGGGACTGAACTCAGGGGCACCTTACCACTGAGCTACATCCCTATCCCTTTCTATTTTTGAGACAACATCTCACTAAATTGCTGAGGTTGGCCTTAAACTTGCAATCTTCCTATCTAAGCCTTCCAAGTTGCTGTGATTACAGGCTCACTTAGGTGAACTGCAGGCATGCCCTGCTGGGTGGTAATTTTTTTTGTATATATATATATTGTGGATGTTAATAGCTAGCAGATTTTTTCCCTTTCTGTAGGTTCTCTATTCACATTCTGAATTGTTTCCTTTGCTGTGCAGAAGCTTTTGTAATTTGGTATCATCCATTTTTATAAGTCCTGGTATTATTTCCTCTGAGCTTTAGGGAATCTCACTGAGGAAGTTGTTGCTTTTCCCTAGATGTTGGTATGTTCACCCTATTTTCTTCGAGGAGTTGCAAAGTTTCTTTTATCTTTATATTACTTTTGGTAATATGGCCATATTAACAATATTCTCATATCCATGGACATGGGAGTTCTTTCCATATTCTAGTATCTTCTTCAGTTTCTTTCTTCAGTGTTCCACAGTTTTTATTTAAGAAGTCCTTCACCACCTTGAATACATGTATTCCTAGGTATTTTTTTGTTTTGTTTTGATGCTATTGTGAATGTAATCATTCTCCTGATTTCTTTATCAGATTAATTTTAGTTTGAAGTCTGCTTTGTCAAATGTCACAGTAGCTAATCCTGCTTGTTTGGGGGCTCCATTTGCATATTATAATCAGTCTCTATCATTTCACTTTCAGCCTGTGGCTATCATAGTTGGGTTTTGTTTTTTTAATCCATTATTCCTACCTATGTCTTTAATTGGAGAGTTTAGACCCTTCATATTCAGTGTTATTTATTTATTTATTTGTTTGTTTGTTTATACTGGGGATTGAACCCTGGGACACTCAAACACTGAGTCACATCCCCAGCCCTTTTTATATTTTATTTTGAAACACGGTCTTACTAAGTTGGTTAGGGCCTCACTAAATTGCTGGGCTCACTTTGAACTCAGAATCTCCTTCCTCTAGCTGGGATTACAGGCATGCTCCACTGTGCCTGGCTATTCAGTATCATTTTAGAGACATGTTTATAAATTTCTGTCATTTTGGCTTATTTATAATGTTTATTATAAATAAACATTTGGCCTTTGGTTACTTACTCTTCAAATGAGATTTGTTCATTTGTGATACTTGGAATTTGTTTTTGATTCTTCCTTCTGTATGTAGTATTTTTTTATATTTTCTATAGTCCTGGCTTAGTAGTCCTGAATTCTTTTATTTTTTGCTTATCTTTGTATGTTTTTATTTCATTAGCAATTCTGGAGGATAGCTTTGCCATAACAATGTTCATTAATGATGTGATAATGATGTGTTCCAAGCCCTACTGGATTTCAGAGAGTGTGCTGAGAAATCAGAAGTAATTCTGATTGGCTTACTTCTACATGTGTCCTGATATTTTTCTCTTGAGACTTTTAGAATTCTGTCCTTGTTCTAAATATTAGGTATTTTAAGTATAATGTGTTGTGGAGATTCTTAGTTCATCTTGTCTATGTAGGGTTCTGAATACCTCCTATATCTGGATGTCCATCTCATTCCCAGGATTTGCAAAATTTTCTTTTATTTCCCTGAAGAAGTTATCCATGCCATTAGCCTAGACTTCATAAACACTCTTTGATCTCAGTGATTCTTAAATTTGGTTTCTTAATTTTGTGCGAGAGTACTTGTATATTCTGGTCATGATTCTTTTCTTTGTTTTTCTTTCTTTCTTTTCATACTATCTGAATATTCAAGGTTGGCCAGTTTGTCTTCCAGCTCTGAGATTCTCCTACATGGTGTACTCTATTAAGAGTGACTTTCAACTGAACATTTTATTTTGATTTATTGTCGTTGTGAAAGCACGGCCCAACTAGCAGATTTCTATGAGGGGCGAAAGAAGATAAGAAAAATAAAGACTCACACACATTTAGATGTTTTTGAAGATAAAGCTGGGTCAGGTGGAGTGCTGCTCTCTGATAAAGAAGCAGGTCAAAAGAGTTACGTCAGCAATCTTCATTTATATATGTCTATCAGGTTAAAGACTATACAAGCATTATGCATTATTCTTTATTCAGGAAAGTTACAAGGCTAACAACATTATGACTTTTTCATAGTTGCATTCTTCAGTTGCAATGTGCAATGTTAGGAGCTTTGTGTAGCTCTGAAGAGAGTCCATTTTTTAAAGTTACTGTTATGTGGGCAGGTTCAGGAGCTGGTGAAACATTGTGGTTGTCTAGCAAGAAAGTTCCTCTGGGGTTAGGGTTGTGGCTCAGTGGTGGAGCACTCACCTAGCACATGTGGGATGCAGGATTCGATCCTACGCACCACATAGAAATGGATAAATAAAATAGAGGTATTTTGTCAAACTACAACTGAAAAATAATTTTTAAAAGAAAAAGAAAGTTCCTCTATTCCCAGAAGCTATGTGCCTGAGCAAGGTCAAGGCTGACAGGACTCTAGCAGAATCTCCTCATGGAAAGCATTAACACAGCAGCTAGGCAACCTGCACCTTTGCACAGAAACATTCCCAGGCACTAGGCATGCCACAGCCATAAGGGCATCAGAGACCCCACATGTAGTATCTTTCTTTTCCAAGATTTCTCTTTGGTTCTTTTTCAGTGGCTTGTTCTTAATGGATTTCTCGATATCCTATATTAACTTCCTTAATTCATTCAGTTGTTTTTCTGTGCTCTCTGGGAATTCCTTGATCATTTTGTATTCATCCTTTTGAATTCTTTATTGATATTTCATCCACTTAGATGTCTTTGAAGTCAGTTGTCCTAAATTAAGAACTTCAGGAGGCCCAGCGGCCCACTGGCGTGGTAGACACATCACCCCAACTGGAGGAGGGGTAGAGCTACCGCCCACGCATGCAAGGTAGGCAGACCTGCGACCCACTGGCAGAACAGGCCCAGCGGCCTGCCAGCGTGGTAGACACATCATCCTAATTGGAGGAAGAGCCCAGCTGCCGCCCGCAAGGTAGGCAGACAGCACATCCCGGAGAAGGGGCCTAGCGGCCCGCCAGCCTAGTTGAAAGATCACCCCAATTGGAGAAGGGGCACAGCTGCCGCCCGCGCCTGCAAGATAGGCAGACCTGCAACCTGGAGAACAGGCCCAGTGGCCCGCCAGCGTGGTAGATAGATCACCCCTATTGGAGGAGGGGCCCAGCCGTTGCCCGCAAGGTAGGCTGACCACGCAACCTGGAGAAGGGGCCCAGCGGCCCGCCGGCATGATAGAAAGATCACCCCAATTGGAGGAGGAGCACAGCCGCCGCCCACCCCTGCAAGGGAGACTTTGCAACTATACAAGAGCAATATAAATATATAGGGGGAAAATTCAATAACAACAGTTTCAGCAAGCAGAAAGAAACGCAAGCAGTATGAAAAGACAAGGAAAGAAAGGACCACAAGCAATGCAGGTCAACTTAACTTTAGAAGAGGTAATAGCTGCAGCAGACAGAATGTCAGATAAAGAATTCAGGATTTACATGCTTCAGATGATCTGGAGTCTCAAGGAAGACATTAGACAGCAAAATCAGACAATGAAAGATCACTTCAACAATGAATTACGTAAACAAATCCAAGAAGCAAAAGATCAAATATACAGGGAGATAGAGGTTATAAAAAACAAACAAACAGAAATCCTAGAAATGCAGGAAGCAATAAACCAACTTAAAAACTCAAATGAGAATACTACCAGCAGAGTAGATCACTTAGAAGATAGAACATCAGACAATGAAGACAAAGTATTTCAACTTGAAAAGAACATAGACAGCTCAGCGAGACTCTTAAGAAACCATGAGCAGAACATCCAAGAAATATGGGATAACATAAAGAGACTAAACTTAAGAGTCATTGGGATACAGGAAGGTATAGAGGTCCAAACCAAAGGAATGAGCAATCTGTTCAACGAAATAATACAAGAAAACTTCCCAGACTTAAAGAATGAGACAGAATCCCAAATCCTAGAAGCCTACAGGATGCTGAACGTGCAAAATCATAAGAGATCCACACCTAGACACATTATAATGAAGATGCCCAACATACAGAATAAGGAGAGAATTTTAAAAGCTTCAAGATAAAGGAAGCAGATTACATTTAGGGGTAAACCAATCAGGATAACAGCTGATCTTTCAACACAGACTCTGAAAGCTAGAAGATCCTGGAACAACATATTTCAAACGCTGAAAGAAAATGGGTTCCAACCAAGAATTGTGTATCCAGCGAAATTAAGCTTCAGGATGGAAGATGAAATTAAAACCTTCCACGATAAACAAAAGCTAAAAGAATTTGCAGCTAGAAAACCATCTCTTCAAAACATCCTCGGCAAAACATTACAGGAAGAGGAAATGGAAAATAACAATGAAAACCAACAGTGGGAGGTAGTACAGTAAAGGGAAAAAATAATCAAAGAGGAAAAACAAACCATGTTAAGTAACATAAATATGGCTGGAAGAACAACCCATATCTCAATAATAACCCTAAATGTTAATGGCTTAAACTCACCAATTAAGAGACACAGGCTAGTAGAGTGGATCAAAAAAAAAGATCCAACAATATGCTGCCTACAGGAGATGCATTTGATAGGAAAAGACATACATAGACTGAAGGTGAAAGGTTGGGGAAAATATCACTCATATGGACTTCGGAAACAAGCAGGAGTGTCCATACTCATATCAAATAAAATAGATTTCAAGCCAAAGTTAATCAAAAGGGATAAAGAGGGACACTACATACTGCTTAAGGGAACCATACACCAACAAGACATAACAATCATAAATATATATGCCCCAAACAATGGTGCAGCTATGTTCATCAAACAAACTCTTCTCAAGTTCAAGAGTCTAATAGACCACCATACAATAATCATGGGAGACTTCAACACACCTCTCTCGCCACTGGACAGATCTTCCAAACAAAAGTTGAATAAGGAAACTATAGAACTCAATAACACAATTAATAACCTAGACTTAATTGACATATATAGAATATACCACCCAACATCAAGCAGTTACACTTTTTTCTCAGCAGCACATGGATCCTTCTCAAAAATAGATCATATATTATGTCACAGGGCAACTCTTAGACAATATAAAGGAGTAGAGATAATACCATGCATCTTATCTGATCATAATGGAATGAAACTGAAAATCAACGATAAAAGAAGGAAGGAAAAAGCATACATCACTTGGAGAATGAACAATAGGTTACTGAATGATCAATGGGTTATAGAAGACATCAAGGAGGAAATTTAAAAATTCTTAGAAATAAATGAAAACACAGACACAACATATCGGAATCTATGGGACACAATGAAAGCAGTTCTAAGAGGAAAATTCATTGCTTGGAGTTCATTCCTTAAAAAAAGAAAAAACCAACAAATAAATGATCTCATACTTCATCTCAAAATCCTAGAAAAAGAAGAGCAAAACAACAGCAAAAGAAGTAGAAGGCAAGAAATAATTAAAATCAGAGCTGAAATTAATGAAATCGAAACAAAAGAAACAATTGAAAAAATTGACAAAACTAAAAGTTGGTTCTTTGAAAAAATAAACAAAATCGACAGACCCTTAGCCATGCTAATGAATAGAAGAAGAGAGAGAACTCAAATTACTAGCATACGGTATGAAAAAGGCAATATCACAACAGACACTTCAGAAATACAGAAGATAATTAGAAATTATTTTGAATCCTTATACTCCAATAAAATAGAAATAGTGAAGGCATCGATAAATTTCTTAAGTCATATGATCTGCCCAGATTGAGTCAGGAGGATATAGACAACCTAAACAGACCAATATCAATTGAGGAAATAGAAGAAGCCATCAAAAGACTACCAACTAAGTAAAGCCCAGGACCGGATGGGTATACAGCAGAGTTTTACAAAACCTTTAAAGAAGAACTAATACCAATACTTTTCAAGCTATTTCAGGAAATAGAAAAAGAGGGAGAACTTCCAAATTCATTCTACGAGGCCAACATCACCCTGATTCCTAAACCAGACAAAGATACTTCAAAGAAATAAAACCACAGACCAATATCTCTAATGAATCTAGATGCAAAAATCCTCAATAAAATTCTGGCGAATCGGATACAAAAACATATCAAAAAAATTGTGCACCATGATCAAGTAGGATTCATCCCTGGGATGCAAGGCTGGTTCAATATACGGAAATCAATAAATGTTATTCACCATATCAATAGACTTAAAGAACCATATGATCATCTCAATAGATGCAGAAAAAGCATTCGACAAAGTACAGCATCCCTTTATGTTCAAAACTCTAGAAAAACTAGGGATAACAGGAACATACCTCAATATTTTAAAAGCTATCTATGCTAAGCCTCAGGCTAGCATCATTCTGAACGGAGAAAAATTGATGGCATTCCCTCTAAAATCTGGAACAGGACAGGGATGCCCTCCCTCACCACTTCTGTTCAACATAGTTCTTGAAACACTGGCCAGAGCAATTAGACAAAAGAATTTAAAGGCATAAAAATAGGAAAAGAAGAACTTAAATTATCACTATTTTGCAGTTGACATGATTCTATACCTAGCAGACCCAAAAGGGTCTACAAAGAAACTATTAGAGCTAATAAATGAATTCAGCAAAGTGGCAGGATATAAAATCAACATACATAAATCAAAGGCATTCCTGTATATCAGCAACAAATCCTCTGAAATGGAAATGAGGACAACCACTCCATTCACAATATCCTCAAAAAAAATAAAATACTTGGGAATCAACCTAACAAAAGAGGTGAAAGACTTATACAATGAAAACTACAGAACCCTAAAGAGAGAAATAGAAGAAGATCTTAGAAGATGGAAAAATATGCCCTGTTCATGGATAGGCAGAACCAACATCATCAAAATGGCGATATTACCAAAAGTTCTCTATAGGTTTAATGCAATTCCAATCAAAATCCCAACTGCATTTCTTGTAGAAATAGATAAAGCAATCATGAAATTCATATGGAAAAATAAAAGACCCAGAATAGCAAAAACAACTCTAAGCAGGAAGTGTGAATCAGGCGGTATAGCAATACCAGACTTCAAACTATACTACAGAGCAATAGTAACAAAAACAGCATGGTACTGGTACCAAAACAGGCGGGTGGACCAATGGTACAGAATAGAGGACACAGAAACCAATCCACAATATTACAACTATCTTATATTTGATAAAAGGGCTAAAAGCTTGCAATGGAGGAAGGATAGCATCTTCAACAAATGGTGCTGGGAAAACTGGAAATCCATATGCAACAAAATGAAACTGAATCCCTTTCTCTCGCCATGCACAAAAGTGAACTCAAAATGGATCAAGGAGCTTGATATCAAATCAGAGACACACCATCTGATAGAAGAAAAAGTTGGCTACGATCTACATACTGTGGGGTCGGGCTCCAAATTCCTCAATAGGACACCCATAGCACAAGAGTTAATAACTAGAATCAACAAATGGGACTTACTCAAACTAAAAAGTTTTTTCTCAGCAAAAGAAAGGTAAATAGGGAGCCTACATCCTGGGAACAAATCTTTACTCCTCACACTTCAGATAATGCCCTAATATCCAGAGTATATAAAGAACTCAAAAAATTAAACAATAAGAAAACAAATAACCCAATCAACAAATGGGCCAAGGACCTGAACAGACACTTCTCAGAGGAGGACATACAATCAATCAACAAGTACATGGAAAATGCTCACCATCTCTAGCAGTCAGAGAAATGCAAATCAAAACCACCCTAAGATACCATCTCACTCCAGTAAGATTGGCAGCCATTATGAAGTCAAACAACAACAAGTGCTGGCGAGGATGTGGGGAAAAGGGTACACTTGTACATTGCTGGTGGGACTGCAAATTGGTGCGGCCAATTTGGAAAGCAGTATGGAGATTTCTTGGAAAGCTGGGAATGGAACCACCATTTGACCCAGCTGTTCCCCTTCTTGGTCTATTCCCTAAAGACCTAAAAAGAGCATACTACAGGGACACTGCTACATCGATGTTCATAGCAGCACAATTCACAATAGCAAGACTGTGGAACCAACCTAGATGCCCCTCAATAGATGAATGGATAAAAAAAATGTGGCATTTATACACAATGGAGTATTACTCTGCATTAAAAAATGACAAAATCAGAATTTGCAGGGAAGTGGATGGCATTAGAGCAGATTATGCTAAGTGAAGCTAGCCAATCCCTAAAAAACAAATGCCAAATGTCTTCTTTGATATAAGGAGAGTAACTAAGAACAGAGTAGGGAGGAAGAGCATGAGAAGAAGATTAACATTAAACAGGGATGAGAGGTGGGAGGGAAAGGGAGAGAGAAGGGAAAATGCATGGAAATGGAAGGAGACCCTCAGGGTTATACAAAATTACATACAAGAGGAAGTGAGGGGAAAGGGGGAAAAAAAAACAAGGGGGAGAAATGAATTACAGTAGATGGGGTAGAGAGAGAAAAGGGGAGGGGAGGGGAGGGGGGATAGTAGAGGATAGGAAAGGCAGCAGAAAACAACAGAAACTAGTATGGCAATATGTAAATCAGTGGATGTGTAACCGATGTGATTCTGCAATCTGTATACGGGGTAAAAATGGGAGTTCATAACCCACTTGAATCAAAATGTGAAATATGATATATCAAGAACTATGTAATGTTTTGAATAACCAACAATAAAAATTATAAAAAATATAAATAAATAAATAAATAAAAGACTGTTCTACAAAAAAAAAAGAACTTTAGGAGGTGTCAAGTTACCTTGTTTTTCCTATTTCTTGTATTCCTGTGCTGAGTTTTGTGCATCTGTTGAGATGAAATTCTCTTCTATGGTTATGTGTATGTTTTTAGGACACACTTCTCTTGGCAAAGCACTCTGGGATACCAGGTATTTATGAATTTTTCAATTCATTTCCAAGTGGGTTGTATAGTATAGTTTTCCTCCTAGTTCTTTGGTGATTATGAGTATATTTCAATACAGCATGTGCTGTGTCAGAGTTTGAGGATCCCACTTTCCCTATGGGTCTCACAAGAATGGGATTCATGGGCTGAGATTGTAGCACAGTGGTAGAGTGCTTGCCTAGCACATGTGAAGCAATGGGTTCAATCATCAGCACCACATAAAAATAAAGAAAAGTATTGTGTTCATATACAACCAAAAAAAGAATGGGATTCTTTTTTCAACTAGTCTTGTATCCAGCAAGGTGTATGAGGTTCACCTGCTCTTCCTCAGTTAATAATACTATATTCCAAAGGGATATGGAAACAATATACATTGAGACCCCTCATAGTTGTGGTGCCCATAGTCTTTGTGTTTCATTCTGTTTTTGCTGTAGAAGTGGATGTCCATGAGGAGGACCTAAGGACCTCTCCTTAGGGGATTTTGTCTCCCCTGTTATTTGCATTAAGGTATTATTGAAGTTTGAGTATAGTTAGTGTGTGGACCCAGGTGCAGTTTCTTTTGGCTGGGTTTTGGGTGTAGTTCAGCAGCAGAGTCTCTACCCTGTGAACTGGTAGTACACCTGACAGAAACAGGAAACAAAAGCAAAAAATCAGTAAACAATATATACCATTAAAATAAATACCAGGTGCCTAATATGGCACCTACAATACTAATTACCACAAAAATGAATGACAAGATCAGCAGATGCCTACAGCAACATCAATAAATAGCTATGAACTTGTTCTGGCATTGATGTAAATCACAGGTGGCAACAGTGCCATCCACGTTACTAACAACCACAACAATATGAATGGTGGGGGCAGAAATTATATAAACCAAATAGTTCTAAAAGATGGTAAAATACAGTTCATTAAGAGAAAAGAAAATGTGACCTAAACCTACTCACACCCCTAACACTACATCAAAACACAAAAGCCCTTACACATAGAATCATATACATTTACATGAATATTCATAGATATTTTTACAGGTACATTTGTAAAATCACCTATAATATCATACAATAATATATTTTCATGTATTAATCAATAGCCCAGTTTTAATACAATATATCAGCATAAAGCTAAAACAAAACCTATCCATTTGTGAAATATATACATTTGTATAAGTTTTCCTACATAATTTCACATATATTTTCATTTTTTATTCAAATACATAGTTACACATGTTCATTCCCTAACCCTAACGATAGCCTTACCCCTCACCCTACTCCCATTCCTAACACTACATCAAAAAACAAAAGCCCATGTATAATCATGTACGTTTATATAAATATTTGTATTTGGCAGGTACATTTATATACTGAGAAATAATATCATATATATTAATATATTTTCATGTATGAATCCAAGGCACAATTTTAAACAACATTGGGCCCTACAACTAAATTTACTTCCATCACTATAGTACATCAAAACACAAAAGCCCTTACCCATATAATCATGTATATTTTTGTTTATATTAATGGATATTTTGAAGGTACATTTATATACTCACCATTAATATCATGTATAATACTATATTTTCACATATGAATCTATTACCTAGTTTAAACCAAAATATCTGCACAGAGCTAGACTGACTCATTTGTTCATGAAAATATATAATTGTATAGGTTTTCCTACATAATTTCATGTCTATTTTCATTTTTTATTTAAATATATGCATACACATATTTTTACCCTAACCCTAGCCTTACCCACAAACCTATTCCAACACCTAACAAAACATGAAAACACAAAAGCCCTTACATGTATAATCATGTGCATTTATGTGAATATTCATATATATTTTGCCAATTTCATTTATATACTCACCCACAGTATCATATGTATTAATATATTTTCTGTATTTTCACCTGTGAATCCATGGCCCAGGTTTCAACCAAAATGTCATCATGGATTTAGACCAAAACCTATCCATTTGTGGAAACATGTACATTTGTTTAAGTTTTCCTACATTATTTCACGTATATTTTCATCTTTTTATTAAATATGTAGTTACACATGTACATTACCTAACCCTAACCATAGCCCTACCCCTAAAACTACTCCCATGCCTAACACTTCATCAAAACACAAAAGCCCTTACATGTAAATAATGTACAATTAAAGGAATATTCATAGATATTTTGCTAGGTACATATATATACTCATCTATAATATCATATATGTTAATATATTTTCACCTGTGAATCTGTGGTTCAGTTTTCAACAAAAATGCCAACACAGAGCTAGACCAAAACCTTTATTTTGAAAGCATATACATTTATATAGGTTTTCCTACATGCTTTCACATATATTTTCATTTTTTATTCAATTATATAGTTAAACGTGTTTGTTCCCTCACCCTAATCCTAGGACTACACCTAAACCTATTCCCACCCCTAACACTACATCAAAACAAAAGCACTTTTACATATAATCTTGTACATTTATGTGAATATTCATATATAGGTTACTAGGTTCATTTATATACTCACCTATAATATATATAAATTTATTTTCAAGGAAGCATACAAGGCCCAGTTTGTTTGTGGTGAAACAAATATTTCACCACAGAGCTAGACCAAAATCTACCATTTGTGAGAACATATATATTTGCAGAGGTTTTTCTACATAATTTCAAATATATATATATATATTTTTTTTAATTTAAATATATAATTATAAATATTTGTTCCCTAACCCTAACCTTAACCCTACCCCTAAATCTATTCCCATACCTAACACTACATCAAAAACCACAAGCCCTTGCACAGATAATTATTTACATTTATATGAATATTCATCGATATTTTACCAGGTTCATTCATATACTCACCTATAACATATATATTAATATATTTCAATGCAAGAATCTATGGCCCACTATTAAACCACTATGTTACCTTAGAACAGGACCGAAATCTGTTTGTGTGTGTGTCTCACACACACACATATATATGTATATATATTATATAGGTGGATATATATATATATATATATATGTGTATATATATATATATATATAGCCAGGTTCATTTATATATTTACCTATAGTATCACATACATATATTCCTACATAATTTCACATACATTTTTATTTTTAATTCAAATACATAGTTATACTTGTTTGTTCCATATTCCTAACCTTAGCTTTATCCCCAAACCTACTCTCACTCCTAAAACTCCACCAAAATGAAAAAGCCCTTACACATAAAATCGTGTACATTGAAATGAATAATCATAGATATTTTTAAAGGTAAAATTGTATATTCCCCTGTAATATAATATATATTTATATATTATCACCTATGAATCCATGGCCCAGTTTTAAACCAAAATGTCAGCACTGTGGTAGACTGAAACCTATCCATTTGTGAAAACATATATGTTTATATATGTTTTCATACATAATTTCGCATATATTTTCATTTTTTATTCAAATATATAGATGTACATGTTTGTTCCCAAACCCTAACCCAAGACCCCCTAAACCTACTCTCACAACAGTACATTAGAATGCAAAAATCTTACAGGTATAATCATTTATATTTATATGAATATTCATAGATATTTGCCATGTACATTTATATATTCAGCTATAACATCATATATTTTCACCTATGAGTCCATGGCCTAGTTTTCCACCAAAATATCAGTATGAAGATAGAAACCTATCTATTTTTGAGAACACAAACAAGTTTTTCTACAGTATTTCGTGTATATTGTCATTTATTTATTCAAATATGTAGTTATACATGTTTATTCCTTGACCCTAACTCTAGCCCTACCCCTAAAGCTACTCATACATGTTTATTCCTTGACCCTAACTCTAGCCCTACCCCTAAAGCTACTCCAGAATACAAAAGTACATCAAAACCAAATGCCCATACAAATACAATCATTCACAATCACATAAATATTCATAAATGGTTTATCATGTATATTTATATACTCATCTATAATATCATTTATAATAATATATTTTCAATTAGGATTCCATGCCAAGTTTTCAACCAAAGTGTCAGAATGAAGCAAGTCCAAAACCTCTCTGTTGCCGGGTGTGGTGGCGCACACCTGTAATCCCAGCAGCTCTGGAGTCTGAGGCAGGAGGATTGCATATTCAAAGCCAGCCTCAGCAATAGGGAGGTGCTTAGCATCTTAGTGAGACCCTGTCTCTAAATAAAATACAAAATAGGGCTGAGGATATGACTCAGTGGTCAAGCGACCCCAAGTTCAATCCCCAGTACCTCCCTCCAAAAAAACCTCTCCTTTGAGTAGAACATATTTATTTATATTGGTTTTCTTACATAACTACATGTATTTTTCTTATTCAAATAAGTATTTACATGTTTGTACCCTACCCCTACCCCTAAACCTACGCCCACTCCTAACTCTACATTAAAATGCCAAAGACCTTACACTGATAATCATGAACATTTATATGAATATTCATAGATATTTTTCCATATACATTCATATACTCACCTACAATATCATATATATTTATATATTTTTGTTACTGCCAGTTACCAGTGACAAGTTCTGCCTCCCCAAACATTGAAGTTTGTACCAGAGAAGCACTGAAGTAAGCGTAAAAACCAAGTTTTCTTTAAATCATAGTAACACAGACTTCTCCGTGGAGGAAGAAGGGGACCACAGCTAGTATCCTCATATCCCAAGAAGTGGGAGGATCCTCCCCCTTTTAAACCTCTTACATTTTCTTTGTTCTCCTTCCCTCTTCCCTGCTTATCTCTCCCCTTCCTTTCTCCATCCTGTGTACTAGGTCTGGGAGATGCCGGTAGAATGGCCAAAAGGAGAAGACGACGTGAATTTGGTGTCAACATACCTTATATACAAACAGAGATATGATAAACTGTGGTATAAAGGTGTATTAAGAATTGTAATGCAAAAAAATCAATAAGAGAGCTCATGTATAATGGCATAATCTGGTATGAACATACTTTATATAACTTTGTAGTTATGAAAAATTGTGTTTGAATGGATAATAATGAATGTAATGCATTCCACTATTGTCGTGTATGAAAGAAATAAAGAAAAAGAAAGAAAGAAAAAGAAAAAAAAAAAGGTGAGAAGTCGACGGGCTGGAAGGGCCAAAGGTGAAGTGATCCCAGGCAGGAAAGGAGCGGCAGCCCAGGAGACATTAATTAACAGCATTAATTAACCTGTTGTGAGGAACAGAATAGGCAGGTAACCTTGGTGATGGGTGAAAGACTCTGAAAGGGTCAGCATTTCATTCACTCAGAGGCAGTGTCCAACTTTCCAGACCCAACCCATTTTTTATCTCCTCTTTCTGACCCAATTACCTGTCTACAATAACTGCCTATCTTTCGTTCTTGCTTCATTTTCACCTATGAATCCATGGCTCAGTTTTAAACCAAAACGTCAGCACAGACATACAGTGAAACCTGTTACTTTGTGACAACATGGACATTCATATAGATTTTCTCCATAATTTCAAGTACATTTTCATTTTTATACTCAAATATATAGTTACCCAAGCTTGAAACCCAACGCTAAACATGGCCCGATTCCTACATTTTCTTCCTCCCCTAACACTACATCAAACCACAAAAGCCTTTACACCTAAAGTCATGTACATTTACATGAATATTCATAGATATTTTGAGTTTCATTTATATTTTCAACTATAATATTATTTGTTTTTTATTTTTCTGTAGATTTATACTATTTTCCCCTCTTAACAAAGAGTACTAAAGAGTATGCACAATCAGCCATAATATGCACATAGTCTCAATGTCTCCAGTTATTTTTTTTAAACATAAAATAATACCTAATGTTAGTACCTAGTTTTTCTAGTAGTCATTAAAATTTTAATTCTGTTCCTTGAATTATATTTCAAATCATCTCAGTCTCGTTTTTTTGTAATTCCATTTTGTTGTTCTTTTAAATACACACACACATACACACACACATAGAAATATATATTTCAGTTGCTGATGGACCTTTATTTTATTTATATATGGTGTTGAGACTCAAACCCAGTAACTCACACATGCCAGGCAAGCACTTTACCACTAAGCCACAACCCCAGCCCCAGTTTTGCTATTCTTGATGGCAAAATATAAATAAAAAAATTCATTTGGACACGTTGTACACAAATGGAGCACAGCTTCATATTCCTATGGCTGTGCATGGTGTTGAGTCAAACCAGTAGTGTAATCATACACGCTATTAGGTTAATAATGTCTGTCTCATTCTACTGTCCTTCCTATCCCCACTGCCACTTTCCTGTACTCACTCCCCTCTGCACAAACAAAAGTTCCTTTATTATTCCCTACCCTCCCTGCCTCCATCTGATCCACTATGGATCAACGTCTGCTTATCAAAGAAAACATTTGGCCTTTAGTTTGGGGGGATTGAGTTATTTCATTTAGCATGACATTCTCTAGTTCCATCCATTTACTTGCAAATACCATAATTTCATTCTTCTTTATGGCTAATATTCCATAATTTTCACCTATGAATCCATGGCTCAGTTTTAAACCAAAATGTCAGCACAGACATACAGTGAAACCTGTTATTTTGTGACAACATGGACATCTAGGTTGTGACAACAAAACTAGATGTCCTCCAATGAATAAAGAAAATGTGGGAAAGCTGGGAATGGAACCACCATTTGACCCAGCTATTGCCCTTCTTGGACTTTTCCCTGGAGACCTTAAAAGAGCGTACTACAGGGATACTGCTACATCGATGTTCATAGCAGCACAATTCACAATTGCTAGACTGTGGAACCAACCCAGATGCCCTTCAATAGATGAATGGATAAAAAGAATGTGGCATTTATACACCATGGAGTATTACGCAGCACTAAAAAATGACAAAATCATAGAATTTGCAGGGAAATGGATGGCACTAGAGCAGATTATGCTTAGTGAAGCTAGCCAATCCCTAAAAAACAAATACCAAATGTCTTCTTTGATATAATGAGAGCAACTAAGAACAGAGCAGGGAGGAAGAGCAGGAAGAAAAGATTAACATTAAACAGATACATGAGGTGGGATGGAAAGGGAGAGAAAAGGGAAATTGCATGGTAATGGAGGGAGACCCTCATTGTTATACAAAATTACATATAAGAGGTTGTGAGGGGAATGGGAAAATAAACAAGGAGAGATATGAATTACAGTGGATGGGGTAGAGAGAGAAGATGGGAGGGGAGGGAGGGGGGATGGTAGAGGATAGGAAAGGTAGCAGAATACAACAGTTACTAATAGGGCATTATGTAAAAATGTGGATGTGTAACCGATGTGATTCTGCAATCTGTATTTGGGGTAAAATTGGGAGTTCATAACCAACTTGAATCTAATGTATGAAATATGATATGTCAAGAGCTTTATAATGTTTTGAACAACCAATAAAAAAAATTAAAAAAAAAATAAATAAATAAATAAATAAACATGACTAATATTACAAAAAAAAGAAAATGTGGTACATATGTGGTTCCATAGTTTAGCTATTGTTAATTAAGCTACTATAAACGTTGATGTGGCTACCTCACTACAGTGTGCTGATTTTAAGTCCTTGGGTATAACCCAATGAGTGGGATAGCTGTGTCAAATGGTGGTGCCATTCATAGTTTCTGAGGTATCTCCATACTGCTTTCCATAGTGGTTGCACCAATTTACAGTCCCACCAGCAATGTATGAGTATACCTTTTTCCCTACATCCTCACCAACATGTATTATTGCTTGTATTCTTGATAATTGCCATCTGACTGGAATGAGATGAAATCATAAAGAATAGTTTTGATCTGCATTTCTCTAATTGCTAGAGATGATTAACATTTTTTCATGTTTATTGATCAATTGTATTTCTTCTTCTGTGAAGTATCTGTTCAGTTCCTTAGCTCATTTATTGATTGGGTTATTTGTTTTAGTTGGTGTTAAGTGTTGTGAGTTCTTTATATATCCTGGAGATTAATGCTCTGTCTGTAGGCTCTCCTCACGTTACTGATTTCATTGTTTCATTTTCTGAGAAGAAATATTTTACTTTGAGTCCATTCCATTTATTGATTCTTCATTTTACTTCTTGCACTTTAGGAGTCTTGTTCAGGAAGTCAGTTTCTAAGCCAATATGGTGAAGTTTTGGGCCTACATTTTCTTCTATTAGGCACAGGTCTCTGATCTAATGCCTAGGTCTTTGATCCACTTTGAGTTGAGTTTTGTGCAGGGTGAGAGATAAGGGTTTAATTTCATTTTGTTACATATGAATTTCCAGTTTTCCCAGCACCATTTGTTTAAGAGGCAATTTTTTCTCAAGTGTGTGTTTATGGCACCTTTGTCTATTATGAGATTACTGTATTTATGTGGGTTTGTCTCTGTGTCTTCTATTCTGTTCTATTGGTCTGCATGTCTGTTTTCATGTCAATACCATGCCATTTTTGTTACTGTGTAGTATGATTTAAGGTCTTGTATTGTGATGCCTCCTGCTTCACTTTTCATGCTAAGGATTGCTTTGGCTATTCTTCATCTCTTATTTTTCCCAATGAATTTCATAATTGCTTTTTCTAATTCTATGAAAAATGTCGTTGGTATTTAAATAGGAATTGTATTAAATCTATATAGAGCTTTTGGTAATATGGCCATTTTGACAATATTAATTCTGCCTATCCAAGAGCATAGGAGATCTTTCCATCTCCTAAGATCTTCTTCAATTTTTTTCTTTAGTGTTCTGTAGTTTCTTCCACCTCTTTTGTTAGATTGATTCCCAAGTATTTTATTTATTTATTTATTTATTTATTTATTTATTTATTTATTTTGAGGCTATTGTGAATGGGATAGTTTTCCTAATTTCTGTTGCAGTGGATTCATCACTTATGTATAGAAATGCATTTGATTTATGGACATTGATTTTTATATCCTGCTACTTTGATGAATTCATTTATTAGTTCTAGAAGTTTTCTGGTGGAATTTGAATCTTGTAAATATAAAATCATGTCATCAGCAAATAGTGATAGTTTGAGTTCTTCTTTTCCTATTTGTATTTCTTTAATTTCTTTCATTCTTTTAATTTCTGTCTGCTCTAGCTAGTCTTTCAAGGACTATGTTGAATAGATGTGGTGAAAGAAGGCATCCCTGTCTTGTTCCAGTTTTTAGAGGGAATACTTTCAATTGTTCTCCTAGAATGATGTTGGCCTGCCGCAGTCGGCTGCAGCAAAATAACCGGGGGGTGACGAGCAACTTGTGTACATTGATACAGCAGGAGTGGGAGCCGTTTATTGTAGGTCTGGAGGGGTATATATACATTACACACAGCTTATCTTAATTAACATAAACTAGATACAGCAGTCAACCAATAAGGAATCTCCACACTTAATGGCTCGTTGGCGTTACTTCACAAACCACTCCCTCTGGCAAAATGCCAGGCGCCATCTTGACTTGTTTACAGACCCTAACATTGGCCTTGGACTTAGCACAGATAGATTTTACAATGTTGAGGTATGTTCCTCTTTCCCTAGTTTTTCTAATGTTTTGAATATGAAGAGGTGCTATGTTTTATCAAATGCTTTTCAGCATCTATTGAGATAATATTATTCTTGTCTTTAAGTCTATTGATGTGATGTATTACATTTATTGATTTCCATATGTTGAACCAAATTTGCATCCCTGGGATGAACCCTACTTGATCATGGTGCACTATTTTTTAAATATGTTTTTGTATGTGATTTTGAAAGTCTAAATTGAAAATTGAACAATTGCTTCTGTTGGCTTTCAAAATTTTTCTCTGCTTCCCTTCTCCACTGATAGGTGGGATTATCTTACGTTTGATGTTAGCTCCAGTAGGTGGGCATAGGACCAGTTGGGTGGGCGAACCATTAGCAAGACACTCTCATGCCTTCTTCTGGTCTTCCCTCTTGTTGTAGCTGGCCCCTTTTGTCCCCTGCATAGTTCAGGACTCACTGAGCTGGAGAGAGCCAGTTTTCTCTAGTTTCTCCAACCTATGCTCCCCCTGAGGAACTGCTCCTAGTCTCTGGCATTCCACAGGTTGCCAGACCCAGACTGACTCACAGAGACCCAACTGCTATCTGAGGAACCTGGGCTTGAGCTTCCCAGGCTCTGCCTTGCTGTAGTCCCAAGATCTCAATGCCTTTTTAACTTGCAGCAAGACCACCAGGGATGTGCTCACACAAGGGAGTGACCCTGCAAAGAGGCCACCAGATGACGGCCACTAGCACACCCAGCAAGACCTCAGGTGAAACCAGACCTGCAGGTACCCTGATAATATATATCCAGCCCTTGGATGGTGTTCCCAAACTGAGGCAGCCATGCCCGAGATAGCAACAATGGTGATGACAAACCCACGGGTCCTGGTGGGTGTCCCAAGATGGACGCTGCCATGTGTAACCAAATCTGCCGGTACTGTGATGATGGACTGCCAGGCAGCAGCAGGTAGTGGGCAGTGGGAAGTGGGTGATCTGCTGGTGATCTGCGCGTGATCTGTGGGTGGTCTGAAGGCTGAAGGCAGGTGATGGATGGGTGGACGTTGGCCAGTGGGCAATAGGTAGATGAAAGTGTTATGCTCGAATTCGGGACCCCCAAAAGACCACCAGAGACCAAGATCGATGTAAGCAGCAAAGAGGTGTTTATTGCGAGCTAGCTCGGTCCTCTGCGTGCACACAGCAACAGGTAATGCTGAGAGGCCCCGAGCCCAGGGTTTGCAGCAGTTTTATACATTCTCTGGGGAAGGCAGGGACTTCACATACATCATAGCATCTCTTAACAAATCATCACACACTGCGGGAAAATCATAAAACAACTCTAAAACATGATTAGCACAGTCACTGGCGGAACAAGTTGGGTAGGGGTGATTGGTTAGTACAAGAGGGGGATTCGTTTGAACTGATTGGTTTAAGCCAAGAGGGGTGTTCGTGCTGAACTACATGGTTTCCCAACACATTATCAACCACCATAAACTACTGGAAGGGTCATCTGGCATCCCAGGTATTTTTCCTGTCTCATGTAGATTGGTGGCTGCTAGGGGGTTGCTGTGGGTCCTCACCTATCCTGACTGAGTCAGGGACACCTGGAACAGCAGATCTCTCCTGTTATTTGTAGATAAACAACTCAGCAGGGTGGGTGTGTGCCTAGGAGTGTTCTGTGGGTCTTTCCAAGCACAAGGGTCACGCCCCGCTTCCTTGGACAGACTTTGCTCTGAGGTAGAGGCAGGCAAGAGGCAGGCAAATGGGCAAATGATGGACGATAGGTGACAGTCAGCAAGCCATCTGCACTAAAAAAGTGGGTGATATGCTACCAGATGGCAGGCGATCCACAGAAGATGATTCAGGGGTAAACAGCAGGGGACTGATGGGTAGCAACAGCTACTAGGCTACCTGGCAAAGAAAAGGTATTCCCTCTGCTTGAATCCTGAGTCATGGAGCAACAAGGAATGCCGCCTCCCTCTAGCTCGCCATCTTGGATCTCCCTTTAATATCATTTATGTAAATATATTTTCACATATGAATCTATGCTTCAGTTTAAACCAAAATGTCATCACAGAGATAGACTGAATCCTGTCCTTTGCTGAAAAGATAGATGTTCATATAGGTTTTTCTACATAATTTCATGTATATTTTCATTTTTTTCTTTATAGTGACATGTTTGTTCATTAAACCTAACCCTAGCCCTAGCTCTAACCTATCCTGCCACTAACCCTACATAAAAATGACAGTGCCCTTATGCATATAATCATTCACATTTATATGAATATCCATAAACATTTTGCCTTGTTCATTTATATAGTAACAATATCATATATATATTAATATCACCTATGAACGCATGCCCCAGTTTTAAACCAGAATGTCAACACAGAGGTAGCCAAAAACTATTTATATATGAAAACATATAAATTTGTATAAGTTTTCTGACATAATTTTATGTATTATTTCATTTTTTATTCATATACATAGCTATAAATGTTTGTTTCCAAATTGTAAGCCTAGCCCTATCCATGAATGTACTCCCACACTTATCACTAAATCAAATGCAAATGCCCTTACACATAAGATCATTTACATTTATATGAATAGTCACAAATATTTTGCCATATATATTATATGCTCACTTATAATATATTTTAACTTATAAATTCATACCCCAGTTTTAAACAAAAATGTCAACATGGAGATGGATTGAAAAAAATCTCCATTTCTGAGAACAAGTACATTTAATAGGTTTTCTTATATATTCACAGGTAAATTTCCATTTTTTAATTCAAATATATAGTTATTCATGTTCACTTCCTAACCCTAACCCTAGACCACCCTTACCTAAAATATTTTCTTACCTAACACTAAAGAAAAACCAAATGCCCTTACACATATAATCATTTACATTTTTATGAATATTCATTGATATTTTGCCAAATACATTTATATACTCACCTATAATATCATATATATTAACATATTTTCAGCTATGAGTCTATGGCCCAGTTTTAAATCAAAACATCAGAACAGAGATAGACTGAAAACCCTCCTTTGTGAGCATATACACATTTATAAAGGTTTTTCTACATAATTGCACAGATATTTTCATTTTTTATTTAAATATATGCTTATACATGTTCATTCCCTGAACCTATCTTTAGCCCTACTCTTAAAACTTCTCCCCCTCCTAACATGACATGAAAGCACTAATGCCCTTTATATAAGATACAAACAAGAAAAATAAAACCCCTAACCCTCAGAAAACAAAGAAAAATAATAAATATAAAGAAGAAAAAGGAAACAAATATGCATATGTACATCCACAAAACCAATCAGCATAGCATGAACCCTGAGTGTTGGTGGTAGTGGTGGGGTTCTTAATGAAAAATGAATTTTCTGTGCTCAGGTTATGAAAACTGTCAACAAAAATGGGTGTTCACTCACTATGCCAGACTACCCTTCTTTCCATTTCTTCTGGGGCTATGTACCCCTTGGGCTATGAACCTCCAGCAAAGACTAGAAGTTGTTAAACTTTGGCTCTCTTTGTGTTGCTCACCAACTTGCCAGCTAGAGTGACCTGGAGTCACAGCTGGCTGAAATAGTTCTCAGTTTCCCTTCTCACTAATTATAAGGAAGAACAGATGGAAAGTACTAACATTTGGAGTTCTGTCTGGACAGACTAAATCAAAATGCTCCCAGGGTAGGACTGCTACAGAGTTCTACATGGGAACTTCTGGCAGCTGAGGTTTGGCTTTAATCAAGCCTTTGGAACTTTGTTGGGGTGGTACCTGCTCTGGAGAGATTAGATGAACACACCTGTTGGGCCAGGTAGAGGCCCATCTGCATCTCAAGGGATCTCCTGAGAATTCTACTAGAAGGGAAGGGGAGCCAACACTCCACAGATTTACACACTCTATTACCCACAAATGTGGCCTTCCAGATTCAGTCTACAGAATTCCAGAGTGAAAGCATGCCCACCTGTTCAGTTTCCTCACCCTCTTCAACTGGTTATGTGAGCCATCAGACTCAAAGGGAAAGCAAGTTGCACTCACCAGCATATCTCTGACTTGAATCCTGTTGGGTACAATCCTCTCTGTGCCTATACCTCTGTGCTCTGCTAGGTACACCCTAACACACAGTAGGTGCTTGCCTGTACAGCATAGCAATATTTGCTATGACTTCACAGGCTCCCACAGGAACAAACTGCAGAGTGGCCTCTTAATGGCTCCGGCCTCAGCTCTCCATTTACCAGTTGAGAAACTCAATAGTTTTCAAATACCAGCTCATTGTACAACCTCTGGTTCAGCTAAGCTCAGCCTGCTTTTCTGTCCCACCGTTGCTCCATGCCCAATTGGTCCATTATTTCTGTGTGTTATTATCCCTCACTTCTGCAGTTAACTGGTCCTGCTGTCACTGCTGCCACTGGCTTCAATTCAATACACTCTTTCTTATTCTTTTTTCAATATACTGAATTTATGGGTCTCTAAGTGCGGCTTCACACGACTAAATCAATCAGGGTCACTCCAAGTGAATTAGAACTGACACGAAATAATCACACAAAGAGAAATACCTTTTTCTTTGGGTTCAGTGACTGCTCCTCAGCCACAACTCCCCAAAGGAGGGCAAGGCAGGCAAGAAAGGAGGAGGAGCACTCCTCAAACCTGGGTTTTATTAAATGGGGGGAGCTAATCCATGGAACATTCTATCCAAAAAAAAGGGCAAAGGGTAGGGTTACAACAAACAGGTAGGTGTAATTCAACCCCATTAGGTGATGCCCACTCCTGGAGCTCATCTGAGTGGAGGTAAAGTCCAGTTGCATTGCAATGGGTGCAATACCCGTTCAGTACCCAGGACTTAAAAGGTGTGTATATAGCTACTGTCCCAAGTGGCTCCCAACATCTAAGAGTCTCTGACTGTATGATATTGAATTTCAATGAATTATCTTTTCCTGCTGCTTGAAAATGTGGTACATACACAGAATGGAATATTACTCCGCCATAAAGAAGAATGAAATTATGGCATTTTCACGTAAATGGATAGAACTAGAGAATATCATACTAAGTGAAATAAGCCAAATCCAAACAACCCAAGGCCAAATGTTTTCTCTGATAAACAATGCTGATCCATAGTGGGTGGGTGGGGGAGGGAGAATGAAGGAATTTTGGATTATGTAGACGGGAATGAGAGGAGGGGTGGGGCGGTGGGAATGGGAAAGACGGTAGAATGAGACAGTCATTATTACCTATATACATGTATGATTACACTACTGGTGTGACTCAGCACCATGTGCAGCCAGAGGAATGAGAAGTTATGCTCCATTTGTGTACAACGTGACAAAATGCATTCCACTACCATGTATAACTAATTAGAACAAATTAAAAAAGAAAAAAAAGGGCTGGGATTGTGGCTTAGCGGTAGAGCGTTCCCCTAGCACGGCAAGACCCGGGTTCAATCCTCAGCACCACATAGAAATAAAGACATTGTGTTGTGTCCATCTACACCTAAAAAATAAATATTAAAATTTAAAAAAATCATCAGAAACATAGAATTGTTTCTTTAAAAGTAGAATGAAGGGGAATAGGGGAAGGGATGGGAGGGAAAGGGGATGGATTGGGGAATGAAATTGATCGAATTATACTGTTTTATTGTGTGAATGTATATTATGACAAATTAAAAATAATAATAAATTAAAAATCTTCACATAAAATAATATAAAAATTATCCATGATCCTGAATTCATTATAATTCCATGAAAAATTATGACTCTGTCAAACATATTTTGATACCATGCTCCTGACCTGGTATGTCGCTTAGAATTTTGTAAATGCCATGTCACCCTTTAGTCCAAACATTTCTTGAAAATTGATGTGGATTGTCTATAATGATTTTGGTTTGGGTCATTTCCTGGCTATTAATGAAAAGAGGGGGGTCAACTGTCTTCAACCCTTTCATTCTTTGAGGTTATTTATTTCAAATAAGTGGTCTGAGGTGAAATCATTATTGCTTAATTAGTGTATTTTTTTTTTATGCTGAGGATATTTCCAGAATAAAATGGAGTATTTTGGAACAAGAACAAAAAAAAAAAAAAAAAGAGGAATAGATAGTTTGAACGACACTTATCTTTCAAAGAATTTGAGTTTGTAGCTAAAATTTTCCCACTATGGAAATGCCAAGTTAATATTACTTTGCAGGTAAATTATATAAATTATAACAATTAAGGAAGAAACCTCAATTTTAAATTTTTCTAGAAAATCAAAAGGAAGGGAAAACTTCTTGACTCATTCTGTGAAGTTAGCATTACCTGATAATAAAATAAGACAAACACATTACAAACCTGAAACACCAGCAAACAAAAAATAACATGAATACCCCAAACATGACATGCAAAAGTTCTAAACAAAATATTAGCAAACAACATATAAAAAGATAATACAGGGCTGGGGATATAGCTCAGTTGTTACAGTGCTCGCCTTGCATGCACAAAGCCCTGTGTTCAATCACCAGTGCCACAAAAATAATAATAATAATAATACATAATACATAATGAATGAGTTGAAATTTTTTCAAAAAAACAAAGTTGGCTTAATACTAAAAAATCAATTTTTTTTTCCCACGGAATAGCCTTCCCACTGGAATTCATAGGTGGTTTTTACAAAATGCAGATACAACATCAATGCTAAACAACAACAACTACTACAAAAAACCAGTTGCAGGGTCCAGGGTTGTGGCTCAGTGGTAGAGCGCTTGCCTAGCATGCATGAGGCACTGGATTCAATCCCCAGAACCACATAAAAATAAACAAATAAAGTTATTGTGCCCATCTACCGCTAATTTTTTTTAAAAAAATTGCATTTCTCTATATTAGCAAACACCAACAGAAATTGAAAAATTTAAACGCCACTTTGAAAAGCATAAAAAAGTATAGTTTTCCTCCCAAACCCCTAGATTTAGAGATAATTTCCGCCTCCAGTACTGAGGATTGAACTCAGGGGCACTTTACCACTATGCTATAGTCTAAATTGCTGAGCCTGGCCTTGAACGTGGAATCTCCTGCCTGAGTCTCCAGAGATGCTGAGATTACAGGCATGCATCACCGCACCTAGTTCAGGGGATTAAACTGATAAAAGATCAAAATATTATGGGCAGAAATAACACGTGAATAAATGGAAAGGCTTGTTTCATTCAAGCCATATGACTCAATATGTTACCATGTAAATTATTTTCATATGGTTCCACAGATTCAACGTAGCTCTAATCTAAAATGACAAGCTCGTTAAGGTTCACACGAAAACACTAGGGTTCTACCAGAACCAACACAACTTTGAAAAAGAAGAATAAAATTGAAGGGCAATACTATCTGCTTTCAAGGCTCATTCTGAATGTACAAGAATCAAGACCGGGCTTTCTTTTCTTTTCCCCTCCCCTCCCCTCCCCCTGCTCTCTCCCTCCCTTTCCTTTCTCTGCCTTTACTTACCTTCATTCTTCCTTCCTTCCTTCCTCTTCCTTTCTTTCTCTTCATTTTTAACAACTGATTTTTTACATCAGTGTGAAGTCCCCTTTTTTCCCCACATCCTGTGGGAAAAGGAGAAATCTTTCAACAAATGCCAATGCAGAGCCAGACACAAAACGGTGACCTAAGATCTACTCTTGCAACATCTACTAAAATATTAGCTCTAATTGGATCCTTAATCTAAACCCAAAACCTAAAATGTACCAAGTGCGGTAGTGCACGCCTGTAAACTCAGCAACTGAGAAGGGGGACAGGAAGATCACAAATTCATGACCAACCTAAGCAATTTAGTGAGACTGGCTCAAAAAAAAAAAAAAAGAGTTGGGATGTAGCTCAGTGGCCAATTGCCCCAAGGTTCAATCCCCAGAAAAAAAAAAAAAATCTAGAATTTTTAAACTTTTACAGAAAACCGGAGAAGATTTGCGACCGTGGGTTAGGGAGATTCCTTGGAATCCTCGGTTCTCCTGAGCGGCCCCACAGCGCCCCCTTCCCGAGTCCGGCCTTGAGCAAGCCGCTAGATCCCAGCGGCGCTCCGCCCTTCACCCCGCCCACGACCCTCCTGGCCCCTCCTCAACCCGCGCGGCTCCGCCCCGCTCCGCCCCACCGCTCGCGGCCCACCGCGACTCGGGGCGCGCGCCCGCCTGCGTCTCCACCCGGAAGAGCTGCCGGGGCTGCAAAGTTGAGGCTGTGCGCGGCTGGGCGATCTTCAGGAGCGCAGGCCTGGCCGAGCAGCCGCGCGAAGCTAACACTGCGGAGTCTGCGCGCCCCCGCGGCCCGAGGCGCTCCGAGCGGCCACGCGCACGCCCCGCCCCCACTGGGTTCCTCGTGCCCCGGGGGCTGCGAGGACTACCCCGCCGCTGGGCCGGAGCTCCCGCGCCTTTGGGAGGAGCGCGTCCCCGGCGACTTCTGACACTGCGTGTCAGCCGGTAAGTGACAGCCGCTGCCTCGTTTCATGGTGGTTTATATATTCATTTTCCAGTAGTTAGTCTCAAGTCTCGCTCACGTCTTTTTAGTTAAGAAACTGTTTAGCTCCGCTACCGGTCCGTCGAGGGAGATGCCCGGGAGCAGAGCCCGGAACGGGTCAGACCAGCGGAGGTGTCGTAGGGCAGGGGCTGAGTGCCGAGACCCTGTGGATTAGGAATTTAGTTTGTAAAGCGTTCCTTTGGGAGCGGGTCGGCTCCACGTCTGCCGCGCCACCGAGCGGGCGGGGAGGAGGAGCGGGGAGGAGGAGCGGCGAGGAGGAGCGGCGAGGGCGCGCTCCCGCGGGGAGCGGGGCGGGTCCTAGGCTCGGGGCGCGGTTCCAGCCGGCGAGAGGCGGGGCGACCGGGATCCCCTTGCTTCTGCATTTTCCTTTATGGCCCTTCACTTTGGTCAAGGGAACCAAATAAAGCAAAATGCTTTTGTCTCCAAATATTCAATAAGAAGGAAAAGGGAACTCCAGAGTTGTGCCTTAATCCTGTATCTAGGTGGGCGTGTTAATAGAGTGAACGAACTGCATATAAAATATTTGAGTAGTCAGTATTGTACAGGTATTGAAAGAGTATACTGTTGTCAGAAATTTGGTCCATAAAACGATATAAATTGATGGTCTAACTAGGCAAAATTTAATCCAACTTTAATTTGAACTTTGAATTCTGCAGCTGCCCTCTTCTCTTTATGGAGCTGTTTTTCAAATTGCTGAATTTGTGGCTCTAAATTGAATATGCATCTAAGAGAATCTTAGGATTCTCTTGCAGCCACCCTTGGGATCCCAGTGGTTTTGTTTGTTTTTAAGCAAAGACCACATCTTTGTAGAAGCGCTGTGTGATTAGTTCTTGTCAAGGGCTTTTCTGTTTTATATTCAGCTGACATTTTATTACCTAACTAAACAAAATCACGTATCAATGTGGTGTTCATAATTTTCGTTCACTTATTCTCTTCGATGTAAATTTGTTCATCTCTTAATCTCACACTGGCTATCATATATAGCATATGTAACAAGTATTCAGGATGCTAAACTGTAAACTTTGTAACTGTTATTTAATCCTCATATTTGTACAGCCTAGTACAATAAATGTTGGATGAATCAAGTAAATTGGATTAAAGTACACCTCTTCTAAGGTATTTGCTCTGTTTCCAAACCATGTATAAATTTGGACAAATATTTGGACAATTCACTTGTAACTGCCCCAGTGCAGCTACATTCCCACAAGTGGGCTTGTTGCCCCATTTAAATTTAATTCCTTTCTCCTTTGTGGTCCTATTTGTATTGCATTTTTACCACTGGTGGGGCAGTTTTCATTTGATCTGTCTTCTGGTTCTCTGAGGACATAGAGCCTTTTTTTTCCTATATTTTTCATTTGCCAGAATAGTGTCTTTTGCAAGGTATATATTAGGAAATGGACATCGAATTGGTTTTATGCATATATAATTTGTGGTGTGACTGTATTCATGAAAATAGAATGGGGGTAGGCCCTTTTTAATCTGCAAGTGTATATTTAGAAAGAAGAAGAACATGATGGTGATGATGTTTGCCAGTGGAATGAGATAGGTGAAGTTTGGTATATATTATGTTTATTTCCAATCTTATTTATTATTCAAAAACTTAGTGTTTCTTTCCTAAGTTTTTCTAGTTCTTTTGTGCTCTTTGTGTGTATGTGGTACTGGGGGGGTTGAACCCAGGACTTCATGCATGCTAGGTATGTGCTCTACTGCTGCTCTACATCCCCAGCCCTTTTTTAAATTGTATTTTTGAGACAGGGTTTCACTAACTTGCCCAGCCTCACTTTGAACTTCCACCTGCCTTAGCCTCCCTGGTAGCTGGGATTACAGGTGTGTGCTTGTTTTCTTTATAGCTGTTTTTGCTGAAGTCTGAAGTTTTCCTAGATTAGGAAACAAACTCACCTCTAAATAAACATTTCTAAAGAAAATAATTGATTATTCAAGTTAAAACTGGCTCCATTTATGTAGTAGAATATATATGAAAGTGTGTGTGTGTGTGTGTGTAATTAAAGAAAGAAAGAAAAAAATGGTATGCTTTTATTTGAATAAAACCCTAGAACCAGGGCTGGGACTGTAGCTCAGTTGGTAGGGTGCTACCTAGCACGTGTGAGGCACTGGGTTCAATCCTTAGTACCACATAAAAATAAAATAAAGCTATTGTGTCCATCTACTATAAAAAATATTGAAAAAGGAAAAAAAAAAAAAGCCTAGAACCAGGACACTTGCAAAGAACTCCACTGGCAGTGACTTTGGACAAAAGACTGGTGTTTTTAAGACATTATACTTGAGAGCAACTGTGTATGTATGTAATGTGGTCAAAGAAAAGCATTACCTTTTACATATATTACATAAATTATAATATCAATATAGGGTTAGTGAAGAGAAAGATTTGGGAAAAGATATGGGAAATGCTTTTATCATTTTGGATTTCCATAATCAGTACCATTTAATTTTTTGGCTTAAATTTCATTTCTCATTTTTAATGTACATGTTATTGCACAAGTAACTATAACAGATAATCTAGATCTAGTTAAGGTTTGAATTCAGATATTATTTTTGGGATTATAGCATGACCTAAAACCAGGATGATTTACAACCAAAAAATCATTTTGATTGTGTGAAAATCTTGAATATCAAAGAGATAATACAATTTTTTCATTTTCTTTAGTAATCTAGATTTAAGATGAATAATGATCAAGTTATGCTGGTGGGTCAAGTGTTCGAGTCATATGCTTCAGAATACCATAAGAATGACATTCTTCTGATCTTGAAGGAGAGAGATGAAGATGCTCATTACCCAGTTGTAGTTAATGCTATGAACCTTTTCGAGACCAACATGGAAATTGGAGAATATTTCAATGCATTCCCCAATGAAGTGCTAACTGTTTTTGATAATGCACTCCGAAGGTCAGCCTTGACAATTCTCCAGTCCCTTTCTCAGCCTGAGGGTGCTTCCATGAAGCAGAATCTACATGCCAGGATATCAGGTAAATCACTTTAAGAATGTTACTGCAATGTAATTTTCTATGAAGATTTTAGGAAAATAGAATACCTGTGGGATTCAGAGCACTAAAAACCAATTTGTATTTTTACGTAAAATACATAACTGTTGAGTAGCTATTGGTTACTTCTTTCAAATTAGAATAATGATTATCATCTCTGGACATGGGGTAAGACATCTAATAGAGGGGAAAAAAGATGTGGAGACAGTAATATATGTGTAATTCTCTATGTGTGTAAAATGTAATCCCAAGCAGTTTTATGAGGTTTTGTGACTACTCATAATAAAAGAGTTGGTAATGTAAGGATTAGAAAAGTGGTAGATCCTGCCCAGTGAGCTTCAAAACTATTTTAGGAAATTAATTATTTTTATATATTAAGATTAGCATTGTACTGTCTACCTGTCAAGAACCCAATACATTTTTGTTGAAGGAATGACAGATTAAGCATCTTAATTTTTAAGTAACTACATTGGAGTAATCAGTAACTTTTGGTGGCAAAGTCATGTCCTTGTATTCCTGGCTCCTTGATCCTTATCTTCATTTAAAAATGAGTTTTAACAAAGTGGATAGAGTTGAAGAGTCACTCTTAAGAATTTTAGGAAAGTAGCACTACAGTGTAATAATTTTTCATTACTTCATTCCATGGGAATCATTTCTGGGAAGATGTGTGGAATAATGAAAGGAGAAAAATGAATTTGGAAGATGTCTGGTTAGAGCTATGTGCTGGGCTGGGAGATTGAGCAAATTGCTTTATCTCATTGAACAAACTACCTCTAGAGTCCCTGTTAACCACCTAGCCTTTTGGTTTTCTTTAAATTTAAAGTTTGTCCTCAGTATATAAATTAATAAAGGCAGGTACAACCTCAGTCTATTTATGAAAAAGAAGGATTTGGTGAAATTAAAAGCCGACTCCAGAATACTTAAAGCAGCCTGTAATTAAGTTGGAAAATACACATACCCTTTTGTTTAAAAATAAATGTTTACCTTATAGTACATTTGAGGAGGGTGGGGATTTATAATCAACAGAAATGCTTAATACGATTCCAAAGAGGTTAGAGTAGACCTCCTTGGAGGCAAATTAAGATTCCCCAAAATCAGCAGAAATTTGATTTAAATGAAAAGTAGTACCTGCATTTACATTTTCCAGGTTAAAATTATGAAGATTATTAATCATTATGCATCAGGGCACTTAGATAATCTCTTGGTGGGTCAAGAAGAAATGTTCCTTTTTAATAAGTTTGCAAAAGGATTGTTAAAAGGGGGCTTTAACAATTGAAAATTGTTGAAATAGTAGTTAGAAAGTGGCTCTATACTTCTCTTATGTTAAATTTAAATAATGAAATTCTGTTTAAGTGACCCTATCAGTTTCAGATGAATTTAGCCTATTTTTTTCAATTCTTATCTGAAAAAATATTATGTTATTACCTTAGTATCATTCATTCCATAAATAGGACATGTATATAAATTTACTATGCTCTTTACCAAAGAGTAAGGGGTAGTCCTTTCTCAAAAAGGTGCTCGAGACTGGGGGAGATATCTTATATAGTTAAATATTTATCACATGCCTATGGATACATGCATATGTACATATTAAACAGAATTGTGAAGGACCTTAACGACAGCATTTGTTTTACAACGCATGCCTCCCTCAAGAAATGTTTAAGGTATATATTAGCTCATAGAACAGAGATTTAGTTCTAGGAGAATCGCTGGAGGTTTCAAGAAGATAAGGCCAGTGAAGAATGGAGGTGTCCCAGAAGAATGAACAACATGTGTAAAAGATCAGAGTCTGAAATAGTCTGATTTTCAGTATGTTGCACCTCTATATTAGACTCCAGATTAGGCATTTAATTGTTAAAACTCAGGATGCCTTTGTGGTTTACTCTCCTTAGGAATAAAAGATAGTTTCCAGCTTTGTTTTACCAGGATATACATTGAATTTTATTCTTTTACCTATATATTTTTTTTCTTTTACCGATATTTCTTACTTTGTCCTCGGGGATTTTTATTAGCCTAAAGTTTATTTGGTATTCTCAGTGGTTTACATGAAAAGTAGATAACAAAGAATAATATTCATGAATTATTTAAAGCAGTAGTTTTCAAATATTAGCATCCAAATTATCTGGAATGCTTGTTAAAACACTGATTGCTGTCGCTGCTGTCCCCCTCTCCCCCGAGTTTCTAATTGAGGATAGCAGATGTGAGGCCTGAGAATTTGCATTTTCAGTAGCTCTCAATAATGCTGGCGCTGCTGGTCTGGTGACTATACTCTGAGAACCATGGCCCTAAAATAATTGATGTGGACATATCTTTATTTCAAAAAATTTTTTTGTTCTTTTATCAGGGAATGGGTCAGAGAATGCTAAAGGTTCTTGCGTTCAGCACTAATGGTAGCTGAGCTCCAAGTGATTCAACTGGGGTAATTGAAAAGCATACATAGTAATATATATAGGAATAAAATTCTGTGTCAAAATAAATTTATTAATAATAAATTGAGCTATTAAAATGCTATCTCAGCCTTTTTCAATACTTCTTAAGATTTGACTATATACGGCCAGTTTTGCTTAAAATTTTGTTGCCTTTGTCTTTTTAATATAAAATCTTTTTTTTTTAATTTTTATTATTAGTTGTTCAAAACATTACATAGTTCTTGACATATCATATTTCATACTTAATATAAAATCTTAAATATCTTCATGTGAGATGAAAGAAAAGAACCTGAAGACCCAGAAATGTACTCACCTCTGTAACCCTTTTTAAATAAAAGTATACTTTCTACATAAAACAAGCCATTTAATCTGACATGTTTTAGACTATTAAAAAAAAAAAAAAACACCTTAGCCTAACATGTATCACTTGCATGATTCAGTAGGATGTAAACTGTACTTTTAAGATTTCTAATTCGAGAACATTAATAATGACATATTGCCCTGTACTATAAAAGTGTAGAAGACACTTATAAAAGTTAATTTTCTTAGAAAATTGGTTGGAATTGTTTACATAGTTTTTCTTAAGAGATAGTAAAATTGATTAGATACAGTGTCCTTGCTAAGGAAGAACAGTAAGGGATTCCCTTATTCTGGCTACCCTCTAGAGAGGATACAGAGGGGAGTGCTGAGCATGGACCTAGGTAGGGCTGGGCCTCCTCCCTGATACCTACAACTTGCCTTCTTTCCAAATGTGAAGCAGGTTTCCAACACATTTTCTTGTGCTGATTGAAAAAAAAGGTGGGGTGGGTTTCATGTAGACTTGTCATGATCTAGCATATGTGGACCTGGATCATCATCTGTAAGGAGAAGTTGTCCATGGAACCAAAGAATACCTTCTTTTTATTCTTCCTGGGTAGAAGTTTCCTTCAGATATAAAAGACATTGCTTGTGCCATTTTGCATCAGTTGATGATTTTGCTAAGTTATGCCATTTATGTAAGTGTGGGTAGGCCAGCCTGGACTACCTTCTGATTATTTCTGTTATTGTTAGGCTTTTATAGTGCATGCATCAAAATGCTCACTATATAATCTTAAAGTATTATTATACCTACTATGGTTATTTCTTATGAGTTTGGCAAACCTGATTGATTAATCTTCAGTGTGCACAGTGATCAGGTTTTGAGCCACTTAATTCTCAGGAGAAAACAACAGATCACAGCGCATGAACTAGTATAACAAATGCTACCCTAATAAACCTGTTGGGAAGTAGCCTTGACCATGACAACCAGCATCTTTCCACTTCAGTGATGCATTGCAGCAAAATATAAAGGGCATTTCTGCACTAGACTTTTCTTTGGCATTTTGCATCTTTTTAGTTCCCTGTTTGTTTGTTTTCTTTTTTATGTTGAACAACACAGGTTTTAAAGAATAAAGTGATGCTGTGGATAAACTTCTAGGTAAGTCAAGACCTAAAAACACCATCAGATTTATGTATTTATAAATACTGAACTTTACTGAAAAAAAAAAAAAAACCAATCAGGTAGCTCTATGAAACTCTTTGGTCGTCATGCTGTCATCTCTCTCTCTCTCTGCTTTGTGACTTACTGAAGGAATCCACAGTTTATTTTATGTGTGGCAAGTAGCAATATTTTCTTTGTGAAATATGATTACAATTATACCCCATATTTAGATCCTACTGGGATAGCCAATTTATGAGGATCAATTCTATTTTTAACCCTGGTTATTACAGCATCTTGATATATGCTTTTGAGACTCCTTTGAAAATTGTTACTTGAAGTCCTTTCTATGTTCTTAATTGAGTTGATGATTTTTTTTCTTAAGTAAAATACAAATATTTTCTTTCCTCAAATTGTAATTTCTCTCCCAGGAAAAAGGAAGAGTATATTCCATGGAGTCAAATCTGAAGGTGTAAATTGATGTTGTTTTTCTACTAGGGTTGCCTGTCTGTCCTGAGCTGGTGAGAGAACACATCCCTAAAACTAAGGATGTGGGACACTTTTTATCTGTCACCGGGACAGTGATTCGAACAAGTCTGGTGAAGGTGCTGGAGTTTGAACGAGATTACATGTGTAACAAATGCAAACATGTATTTGTGGTCAAGGCTGACTTTGAGCAGTACTACACCTTCTGCCGGCCATCCTCGTGTCCCAGCTTGGAGAGCTGTGATTCCTCCAAATTCACCTGCCTTTCAGGTTTGTCTGCATCTCCATCCCGGTGTAGAGATTACCAGGAAATCAAAATTCAGGAACAGGTAAGTGATCCAATAAATGAGAAAAACAACACATTTGAAGAAGTGGTTTTCCATTGTGGTCAAATTGCTAGGATTAGGTAATACAAAAGGAGTACACAGACGTGTGTCATCATTTTATGGAAGATCAATCTTAAAACTGTTGCACATATATCAGAATATAGTTTTTAGATTTAGAGGCCATGAAATAATCATCTTTCCAGATAGAACATTGCTAAAAAGATATGGAATGACTTAATAATTAGGTTAAGTATGTTTATTATTAAGATGAATATTTAAGAATTCTAAATAGCCATGCTTCACTTAGGGACAAGGGGAAATTCAGTGATTTTAACTGGTTGTGAAACATGGGTACAACAGGATTCAGGATTTCAGTTCAGTTTTAATTGCTGTGCCAAAGGAGGTATCCTTTGTCTTTAACAAAAGTGAGCATGATTTTCCTTCACTAATCACAGAGGTTTGTTGTCTCATCTAAAATAAGCAGGAGATAGACAATCCAAAGCTAGTATATAGTCTCTTCTGTTAAGGACTCAGACTTCTTTTTTTTTGTACCTCTCTTTTTTGTTATTGTTGTTTTGGTACTGGGACTTGAACCCAGGGAGCTCCACCCCTGAGCTACATCACAGCCCTTTTCATTTCGTATTTTAAGACAAGGTCTCACTAAGTTGCTTAGGGCCTTGCTAAGTTGCTGAGGCTGGCCTTCAACCTGCAATCCTCTTGCCTTGAGTTGCTGGGATTACAGGTGTACACCATCTTTTGCATCACTTAGTGCATGATTTCTATTCTTATTTTTTTCATTTAATAGATTTTATTTTTTAAAATACATGATAGCAGAATGCAGTACAATTCTTGTTACACATATATGCCACAATTTTTCATATCTCTGTTTGTATATAAAGTATGTTGACATCCAATTCGTGTCTGATGGTACAGTTTTCAAGAAAAATTCCTTAAGTCCCCATCATAATTAAATTGTATGAAAATACCAGAGAAATGGAAACAGTAATTTCAAATACTGTTGACTTCTAGATACTTAGTATGTATTTAAGCAGGCTTAGTATCTGTTTTCTGTTTTCTTTTTCTTGCTAGGTTCAAAGGCTATCTGTTGGAAGTATTCCACGATCTATGAAGGTTATCCTGGAAGATGACTTAGTAGACAGTTGCAAATCTGGTATGAACTTTTTTTTTTTTTTTTTTTGAGATGGAGTCTCATTATGTTGACCAGGCTGGTCTTGAACTCATAGACTTAAGTGATTCTCCCACCTCAGCACCTCAGTTTCCTGAGTAACTGGGACTAGAGGCATATACCACCATACCCAGCAAGAATAAGTTTCTTAGCTTCTATAGGCAGTCCTAAGTATTGATTAGGAAAAGTCACTTTTTATTTTCCCCAAGATCACTGCAAAGGAATGTAGAAACTTAATTGTTCGCCTTGAGAGTACAGACTGGCATGGAGGTGGGAGGTGATACAAAGGAAAAACTGGACTGGAGCTTAGAGATCTAGCCCCACTACTTGTTTTATAGACAAAGAACTACTTGCCCAAGGTCACTTAGAATGTTAAGTGGCAGTAAAGGAGTATGAATCCAGATCCATTTATTTCTGTTCCAGGGCCCTTTCTTTGTGTCATAACTTAACTATAGCAACTTACAAACAGGCTGGGGATATAGGTCAGTGGTAGAGCACTTGTTTAACATGTGTGGGGCTTTCATATCTATTTACATATCTATCTTTCTTTCCCTCTTACCCCTGCCACACACACGCACAAAGAATCTAGTGGATTTAGTGGACACTTATATAAAATGAATCAAAGAATATGACTGTCAAATGTTGCTGAAAGTCTATCTAATGCCCAAAAAAAGGAGGTGATTGTTCTTCTCTGCTATGTATTGGTGACATTATGAAAGGAATCACATTAATTTTGAAAAGAATATTCTTTAGTAGAGAATGTTTACAATTAAATTGAATTATTTTTGCATTGAAAATAAATCATAAGCTATTTTTCTTTTGAATGTCATTAATAATAAAGGATGGATGGAAGCAGTCTGTCAATAGCAATTTTTTTCATCTATCTGTAGCCCCAGACCTCTGGAATCAATAGGAGAGAATTGGAAGTAGGTAGAGCAATTTAGGTGCTAA
Organism: Marmota monax; assembly: GCF_021218885.2. NCBI lineage: Eukaryota > Metazoa > Chordata > Mammalia > Rodentia > Sciuridae > Marmota > Marmota monax. The sequence goes on along the minus strand of NW_026694256.1, from coordinate 634,852 downwards.
TGAAGCAACTAGGTGTGGATGTGATAAGGTACTGACTATGGTGATAGGTCGTAAAGAGTGCATAAGAATTTTTTATATCAATAATTAGCAATAATTTGATAAAATTTGGTGTTGAAATATATATATATATATAAAAATATATAAATACTCCTTGCCCTTTGGGAATTTACAGCTTAGGTTACAAACTCCAATTTGAAATATGCAGAGAAGTAAAGTTGGAGGTTATGTGCTGACAACTGTCAGTGTAGCAGATGAGAAAATGGGTCTGACTAGAAATGGCTGCAATAGTACAGATGCTGCAGAAGACAGAGGCACAAAAAGAGATTGAATTGTTTAAAAGAATTTTAGCTTCCTGAAAAATAATAGTTTTTATACATACTATAAAAAATACAAAAGTTTAAAATTAATGGTCATTGCCTTGGACTACCACATGTATCTCACATTTGTTCTAATGACACAAATCTTGTATTCAAGAGGTATTTGAATGAATGAAAATATTTAAATGTTGAAGAGTTTACAGAGGTATTAGTTGCTCTATAAATGTAAGGCAAGTTTTTTATGAAAATAGCTAATACTTATTGAGCACTTACTATATTTTTGATATTACATTAATTTATATACATAATCTGACCTAATTCTCATTGTAGTCTTGTGATGTAAATCTAATTATTCTCAATTTGTAGGTCAAGAACGGGCTCAGGAAAATAGGTAATTTGTCCAAGGTCACACATAGCAAATGAGCAATAGAGCTGGTATTTAATCCAAATTTGATGACACTCATTCTTGAACACTCTTCAGTACTCCACATTTTCCATATAATACTACTTACTGAAAGATTGTTGCTAGTGGGTGCTGTATCTAAAGTTAAGTTCCTCAGTAGAAATCCCCATTAGAATGACGGTAATATAGAATTCTTTCAAGTAAATGTTCATAAAGATTGCTTTGATTATGGTTTTATGTATGTATGTTTGTATGTATGTATGTATGTATTTGTTTGCTTACCTCTGATCTACATCCCCAAACCCTTTTATTTTTTAATTTTGAGACATACTCCCTCAGTTCTTTTTATCTAAAAGGTTTGGGGAGGCTGGGATGTGGCTAGTAACTAGGGAGGCTAAGGCAGAAGGATCACACATTCAATTCCAGCCTCAACAATTTAGCAAGACCATAAGCAACTTCACAAGACCCTGTCTCAAAATAAAAACATTTTTAAAAAAGGTCTGGGGATGTCACTCAATGGTAGAGAATCTCTAGGTTCAATCCCCAGTACCAAATAAATTAATTAAAAATGAATAACTAAATAAATAAATTAAAGATTGGGACACACAGTGTAGTAAATTATTTATTATTCTCAGTTGGCTTTGAAGACCATCCAAGCAGTGGCTTAGGAAAAATCTTGGAAACAATGTAAAGTGCCTGTTTAGTGTTTATCACTCTGAAGTTGCCTGTAACTAGAAATGTACTTTCTATTCTGTAAATTAGCACTGTTGGTTCCAGGCTTTCAGCATTTGTGGACTACTTTTCTTCAGGAAATCAAAAGCTCTTCAGATTATACATTACATATTGAAATTTAGAGAGTGAAAGGCATTTTGCATCAGCAGATAGCATACACATAGCACAAAGGCTTGGGCATGAAGACTTGCCTCTTAGTTCTGAGACAGTGTTTGTTGTGCAAAATATAAATACCAAGATGTAGTCTTGAGATGTCCAACATCCTGTATTCAATGTGATTGAAATTTGTGGGGATTAAGTTTATGGGTTTTTGTTCTTTTGGTTTTGGCATTTGTTTCTGCAGTACCAAAATACTGAATGCCAAGCATTCATATTTCATTGTTAACTGATAAATTGCATTGTATGGAATAAGCACAGATGTTATCATTTGGTGAATGTGCATATGAACTATCCAGGCCTTTTAGGAAAATACATCAATCTAATATTCTATCTACCAAAAATAGGTGTTTTTTTTCAAGTAGGAAGGGACCACCAGGAAAGCAGCAGCTGGGTTGTCACTTTGTGCTTTCCTGCTTTGAAATAGAAAAGGTACTCATTGATTTCATAATTCCTTTGATTAATTTTTTAAAAGGAGGTAGTGAGTAAAATATTAACAAATATGTTAAGTAAAAATAAACTTGTATGAAACTACACTAGGTGCTAGGCATCACGAGATTGTCTCTTTCTGACACCAAATTGATACCCTGGCTGCAGCATCTCCTCTAAATTGGAACTAAATTGTTAGAAACTCTTGAGAGGATGAACGTGTTGCCCAACCTAACAATGAATAAATCATCCATTAAATTATTTTTCCTGTGAAGAATGATAATTTTGTTTATCACATACTATAAAAAATAAAAATACTGATTTCAGGTTTTAGTTCTGCATATACAAGTACCTTTAAAAAAAAATTGGGGGAGACTGAGACAGGAAGATTGCAAGATCAAAGCCAGCTTCAGCAATGGCAAGGTGCTAAACAACTCAGTGAGACCTGTCTCTAAATAAAATACAAAATAGGGCTGGGGATGTGGATTGGTGATTGAGTGACCCTGAATTCGATCCCCCCCCAAAAAAATTAGGAATCTGGGGTGTCCTTTGTTTTTTTTTAGAGAGAGGGATTTTTTTAATATTTATTTTTTAGTTTTTGGTGGACACAACATCTTTATTTTTTATTTTTATGTGGTGCTGAGGATCGAACCCAGCGCCCTGCGCATGCCAGGCGAGCGCTCTACCGCTTGAGCCACATCCCCAGCCCATGGGGTGTCCTTTTACTCCCAAATTATTTTCTAGATGAGCAAATTATTTATAATTTCATGTCCCTTGTTACATGAATTTGTGTGCAACATGCATGATGCAGGTATTGCTGGATTTACTTGGTGCTTTTTCCAGGTGATGACCTCACTATTTATGGGGTTGTAATGCAACGGTGGAAGCCCTTTCAGCAAGATATACGCTGTGAGGTGGAGATAGTGCTGAAAGCCAACTACGTCCAAGTAAATAATGAGCAGTCATCAAGGATTATTATGGATGAGGAAATCCGAAAGGAATTTGAAGACTTTTGGGAAGACTATAAGAATGATCCCTTCGCAGGTTTGTGATCAAGGGAATGAAGCTTATGAACTAATGGTATTAAATTCAGTAGTTAAATACGATGTCTATGATTTGGGGACAGCCTTATGTACTGCGTAAGTCAATGGTGTAGTTCAAAGGGTAGCTTTAGTACCTCTAGATGTAGTCTCCCTTTTCTGGCATAGTCTTTTCTACTTATAGATCTTCCTAGAGATTACTTCTTTCAGTTATTTTAAATAACTGTTATACTGTCAGGGCAGTTTTAGAGTTTCCTACCTTCTTTACCAATTAAGAATGCAATTCTTTAAAAAGTCAAAACTCATCCTATCTTCAAGCCATTATTTTCTAATGTATTCTTAAAATATATTTTTGGTCGTAGATGGATGGACACGATACTTTTATTCATTTTTATGTGGTGTTGAGGATTGAACCCAGTGCCTCACATGCTAAGCAAGCACTCTACTACTGAGCCACAACTCCAGCCCCTTTCTAATGTATTTTTGACAATAAAGACAACTTCTCCTTGTTTTAGCTGAAGATTTTTAAATAGGGAGGAATAGGAGATGATGAGAAGATACAAAGAATAAACTTTGTCACCACAGCAAAAATTCTGTCAGACTAAGGTGTAATTACATAGAATAAAATATCACAGCCTTTGGGTATATATATTTTTATTGGAAATACCAAATGAAAAAAACACCAATTAAATGTTCCCCTTTTTTCATTCTTCCTTGGAGGCACCTTCTGAGAAAACTAAACTGAAGCCTGTAATAGACTATTTCTAATAAACTTCACCACAAGTCAAATATATATTCTTACGTCCCATGCAGAACTAGACAGATGAGAGTTCATAAAATAGCTTCCATTTACCTAAACATGGGAATTTATATTTTGCAGGATTTTTTTAAACTTAAGTGTGTAACACATATGTAATAGTTTCTGATCTTTCTTTAATTTGATCTACATAGAAAAGAGCCCAGAGTTCTCCCTACTGTGGCTTTATTACAAAGTGCTTTAAGAATCACATATATTTTTAAGTGAACTTTTTGATCAAAATTGTTTCCTTAGGATGAGGTCCTTATAATAATAATTTGTACTCTTCCTTGGCACATGGTCATTCCTTATTCATTTCAGTGTCACAGCTCAACTCTGCGTTATAACAATGAAGGTTGGTCATCATGCTGTGCTCTAACCAGACCTTCACAAGTGCTTTGTGCTGATGATTTAAAAACCTATCTTGTTTCTATCTTAGTTTCCTATATATCAGGTACCAGTGCACTATATTTGACCATTTCAAAGTCTATATGTGTATTGGTGGAAGAGAGGTGAAGATGATGTCCAAGAGGACATCTTCCTTCTGCGTCTTAAGGCTGGAGGTTGCTCTTCTGCTCCTCTTGGAGGTTGACTTGTTTCTCAATACTGTGGATATTGACTTGGATGAGACTCAAGAAGTTTTATTCTGACCTATAATGACCTCAAGGACCCCTTAACCCTGGTGCTGAGGTCTGTTGGGCCATCTGAACCCTCTCTAGGGTGACTTAGTTATCTTAGATCAAAGGTTTTCTTCATTGATGTAACTGAGGGCCATGCCATAAGAGGAGATAACTTGGCCATGGCCATACCACTAACAAGGTCTAGAACCAGAAATTTCAGGAGGGAGGAGGTGTTGGAATGGTATTCACCCTATTGTATTTTCCATGGTAAAGCCATGGAAGCACCTATTGCTATAATCCAAGGAATCATGTTCTTCAACTTAGACAACACATTTAGGATAATGGTCTTCCCCTTTTGCTTATTGCTGGTACCCCAGTTCTACCTTCATTGTGTATCTTTTGTATTAAGGAGATCTTGAGATCAGAAACAAGCACAAATAATTCAGGAAAGAATTAATGGTTAAGAAGTCTCTACTGTGTGCTAGGAACTTTCTATATGCTGTATATTTGTTAACTCCTTTGATCCTTAAGAATTCTGAGATACCAATATTATCTTCATTTTCCATAGAAAGAAATAGAGCAGAGAGGTTGAGAAACACCCAGAGTTAAATCCGAGGTAAATAACAGCACTCAGATTTGAGTCCAGACATGATACCAGGGCCTGTGATTTTACCACTGGGATATGCTTCCCATCAGCACGTTAGTTACTAAATATACCTTTATTCAACTCAACAAAGCTGGCCCTTGAACAGTGTTGACTTGGGTGACTCCCAAGTCAGTGTACTTATTCTTAAACCTGCTAGTTGGGTATCTTCCTTCTATGTGTAAGCCATAGACTCTGGTCAGTTTACCTACTTCATTTCAGACCTTATCTGCTTAGATCCCTGACCTTTTTTTCTCTAATCTTTGTTAACTCTGGAAAGGGAGGGACTTCTGGTAATGAATGAACTTCCTGGATTTACCATTTCCTTTCTGGTTCCCTTTTTACTAAAAGATTTTTGTTTCTTTACTTTTCTGCAATCCCAGGTCACAATCACCATAGCTTACCTGACAGAGTCAATTTGATTCATTACTGGGCTGAGGGCAGAGCATGTGCTTAGTATGCACAAGGCTCTGGGTTCAATGCTCAGCCTCCAAACAAACAAACACAAGTAAACAAACAAACAAACAAAAATTGTGTCAATACAAAAAGTCCTTGTGTGTAGGGCCATAAATCATGGAAAGGGGGCTGGGGTTGTAGCTCAGTGGTTGAGCGCTTGCCTTACAAGCGTGAGGCACTGGGTTCGATCAACAGCAACACATAAAATAAAGTAAATAAGTAAAATAAAGATATTGTGTCCATCTACAACTAAAAAAATTTTTTTAAAAATCATGGTAGGTTCAGGGAAGGCCTGCTGGAGTATTATAGATTGATTAGGTCAGTGATGAGATAAAAGACTAATTGATGAATGGGATATGGAGATTCTCAGATTGGTGTTTTGATATGTATAAAAACAGAACTTAAAACAATGATAGTCTTTTATTTAAAGCACATAATTATAAGAATTCAAAATTTCCTGCTTGATTTGCTGGGGCTATAGTTTGCGATGATCTTAATACTAATACTCTGATACTCCAGTAACCTATTCCAGATTAAAAGAATTTACCAAAATGCTCAGAGTAAATGTCAAATTGACTTGCAGGGTGGATTGATTTTACTTCTCTACCACTTTTCGAGAAGCTTCATAAGCTCCAACTACCCCTTTAAAGATTTCTGGCTGTTAAGTTCTGACTCATTTTTAACATTCAATACTTTCCTTTTAATTTAGGAGTGGATTAAGTTTACTGAAATTATCTCACAGAAAGTATAGCTAGTATAATTTTAAAGGAAATGCTGGCCTGATAGGTAGTAGATGAGGAAGAAAAGGAGATCCCTTTCTTTGTGCCTCTTCAGAAGTATGAGAGATTTAAGCAGGCAGGTCTTAGGAATAAAAATCAGACTATCCTCTCATGGCATTAATAAGAAAAGAAGAACCAAAACAGTTGCTCTCTTTAATCATTTAGACTCAGCCCTCATGATCATTTTAAATTAGTAGAAAGAATATGTTTATAGTCGGTTAAGATAGGAAGGGAGATTCCAGTTAGCATTTCTTGAAAATTGCTGGTAACTTCTGATCTTTCTACATTTCCCAGGAAGGAATGAAATACTGGCCAGCTTGTGCCCTCAAGTGTTTGGGATGTATCTAGTAAAGCTTGCTGTGGCCATGGTGCTGGCTGGTGGGATTCAAAGGACTGATGCTACAGGAACAAGGGTCAGAGGTTAGTATACTGTTTTGAAAATTAAAAAATATTAACACAGGGGCTGGGGTTGTGGCTCAGTGGTAGAGAGCTCGCTTAGCATGCACGGGGCACTGGGTTCGATCCTCAGCACCACATAAATGTAAGATAAAGATATTGTGTCCACCTAAAACTTAAGAATAAATATTTTAAAAAATTAACACATATAAATACAGAAGCTAGGCTTTTTCTTTCCTAGTAAAAGCACTGTTTTGAGATTTTCTAAATATACTCTTTCAAAGCTGACTGTTGTGTATTTCATACTTAGTTCAGCACCTTTATCAGAAGCTACTCTCCCAAATTCCAGAAACATTTAAAAAAATTAAGTTTTTCAATAGGTAAATAGTATTGATCTACCCTATACAGGTGCCGCTAAATAAAATGTTTATGATTTTATTACTAGTAATTTTTATTGGATCCTGAGTCTTTCTTCAAGAAGATTAGAAATAGTGCATTTTTAATATTGCCAAGTCAGTCTCTCCATCTGGGACTGTCGGTATATTTCTCTCAGACTGCTGCTCTCAGTCATCTGCCTGCTGATTCCCCTTCTGTTGGTAGATAGCAAATGTGCCATCTGCCATGAGATGCTGCTGTAGGTCACACATTCAAGCAAAGATTACTCTAAGTGTATAATTATGTTTGGATGGCAGAGAGCTCTTTTGCAGCTAACACACTTAACTGACTTGAATGTCCCTCATATGGGCCATAATAACCAAAGAGTAAACTAGATAACTAAAAGAACATTATTGTAAATCAGGCTGTTAGTAGAGACTCTAAAAAATAGTTCAGCATAGAATACTAAGTATAGGGTTTGTATACATTATGTGTTTTCATCATCTGTTATCTACATGGTACTCTGATAATTGCTGAGCTTAAATAGGGGTTGTCTATTAATATATTTAGAAAACACTAGAGTAAACTAAAGACATTTGGTCAGTGAGATAACAAGTACCAAAGAATGGTCACTTGTTCATTTATGTTGCATTTGAAATATAAGAATATTTAATTATTTTGAGAGATCTACCAAGCTTCATTCCCACTCATTTATTTTAAGATATAGAGTCTGGCTAAGTTGCTGAGGCTGGCCTCAAACTTGCAGCCTTAGCCTCCTGAGTTGCTAGAATTACAGGTGTATGCCACTGCAACCACCTATTTTTTAAAGATAGATATTTTATTAAGCTACTAAAATTTTCATAAAATAAGAAATGCTTTTGCTTATTTGTTAGATCTTACATGATTTGACAAGTATAAAGCACTTTTAAAAATCTCCAACAATTAAAAATATTTAAATAAAAATAGAATAAAATACTTGTATGACTTGAATGGAAAGATTTAATAACAGTAGTTTGTATTTAAAATTGGTAGAATAAAATCAGAAATTTTATAAGCCAAATTTTTAAAAAATTAAGCAAGGGCCTAAACATCTGGAAATAGCAATCTATTAATAGAATTTAGATTTTAAATGTCACATTCAGTAATCAAGTTAAGATTACTATTACTATGAGAGTTAACTGTTCTAAAGATTGTCTAGTTAAATCCTTTCTTGAACTTTACATAAAAGTATACATCAATAACACTATATAAAATAAACTATGTTAGCATTCCAAGTGGATCATTTTCTTTTTGATTATACTTATTCATGGATCCTTTTATAGCAATTTTAAATTTTATTTATTTTTTTCTAGGTGAACCTCATCTTTTATTGGTTGGGGATCCTGGCACAGGGAAATCTCAATTCCTCAAATATGCAGCCAAGATTACACCAAGATCTGTGTTGACCACAGGAATTGGATCTACCAGTGCAGGTACTGTACGTGACAATTTCAAATAATTTAAACATTCCTGAGAAGCTTGCCAATGACTTTATGTCTTCTGAAAAGGTACCTATACTAGGATAAATGTCAAGCTAATTTTTCTAAGAGTAACTGCCAAAAATTGAAAGAAATGTGCAACTTTTGTAGCTCTAAGAAAATATTTAGAAAACTTCACCTTTACTTATCTTTGCATCTTAGTTTTGCTATGATTTTTCTCATTTTCTAATGATTACTTTCATACAGACTTATTCAGGAAAATGTACATATCATCTGCCATTTTATGAAGTTCCAGTAAACAAAACATTAGATAGATGGTGTAGAACTTAAGGCATTTTCATGTTCATAGGTCTCATGGGTAATAGTATTTCTTACTGAAATTTCTTTGGTAAAGATAGATATCTGTTTTACTATTTGGAAAGCATACTTTCGTATATACAACATGGTGCTTCATTCATATATTGTAATGATTCTTCATCAAGTACATTTAAAAGCCTTTACAGATAGGATGTAAATATTTATAAAGCAACTTCGGAATTCAGAAAAAAATATTTTAAAAAATGTATTTTGATGCTATTTTGTATTTTTACAGTTTTGATTGGAATATTTCTCCTGTTCTAAAAATGGGCCTTTGGTTTCACACATCTTGTTATTTGCTACTTGTTAAGAGAGCCTAATTTCCATAGCCTATGTTCAAATTTCTTATGAGAAGCTTACACTTCAAAGTTTATCATATAACAAGATATTCCACTGTTCCCATATAAGTAAATGGCCTCTCGAGTTTTAAAATAAAACAGTACATTAATATGCATTAACAAGGAGAAATTTATAAATTGAAAGTAGTGGACAAACCTACTACTGAAAGGAAGTAGGAAAGATTATATAAAGAACACTTGTGTACTTTAGAATCTTTACAATCCAGTGTTCTAGGGTTCTGTATAAAGTGGTGTCTGCAACAAAGAAAGATGTTTCCCAAGTAATTATGTGGAATGTTGATATGGAATATTTCCTAATTACCTGGTATGTCAAGAAATAAGTCCAAGTCATCTTGTGGACTACCAGTAACATAAGATTATTTAGGAAGTTTCATCATGAATAGCTATTAACTCACTGTGTTAGTGAATTGTAAAAATACATTAGCATTTTCCCCTCTTTTTTATGCTATTTTATAACCCAAATATGAGCAAAAAGACCGATAGAGGGAATATAAATTTCATAATCGTAGAAAATTGACTGCTACTTCTCACCTACTCAAAGGACCAGATTAGCTTTTATTCAAACTGTTATTGCAACCCATTAGGGAGTCATGCAGCACATAGTGAGGTACACTAAAGGATGCGCTGAAAATTAATATAAACTTGTGATGCTACAGGGTCATGTTTTTTTTTGGATCATGGTAAAAAAATCTGAAAACTGCTGTCAGACTTTTGATAAAACTAGAAATCCAAAATCCTAAAACCACAGGATAAGACCATATAGAAATCTAAAGGTTATAAACGACAAATGCACATATGCTTCCTCAGATTCCTGGATTGTGTTCTCAGCTCAAATGATACCCTGATTTCCTCCAACCTACTCAGCTTATCTCCACAGTGCCGTTAGGTGATTTGTTCACGTTTATATTCTTCATGATCAAAAGGCGGGAAAAACAATTCAGAGCCTGCCAGCTAAATTCAGATATAGTGTCTATAAATGAGGCTACCAGGGAGAAAAAAACCTACACACTAGTTCTTAGTTATTAATATTTGAATTCCAAATCGATTTTCAGTTATTAATTTTTTTTTAAAAAACTAACTTAACAGAGCCATAAAACTTAAGGTAATAAAAGGTAACTGTTTTTAAGTCCGAAATTTGTGTGAAAATTAGCTGTCAATTTCCAAATTGATATAAAAACCTAACTCTTTGATGTCACTACAAAGTGATCTTTTAATTAGTCAGAATAAAAAGTCAGCAGTGGATTGCATTATTTGGTGATTTAGTTTATATGTTTTATTTCTAATGAGAACATATCTTATTCCTACTAGATTAATCACTGAGCTCTTTGTTGGAAAGTATTACTTTTATTTTCATTTTAATACCTTAACATTTTCTTTTAATTTCAGTTAGACAAAGATGATATTTTCTTCATATAGTTTTAACAGTCGGAGGCATTTTGCTTTTAAAATCTATGAACTAGTTAATGGACAATATTCTAATAATCTGGCATATTAAATTCCAAAGTTTAATATTTAGCAAAACTTTACTTCACAAATTCACTATTTTAGAATGACATGAAATATATACAACTTAAGAGTCTGTATTTAGACAAATGCTTTTTCCTTTCCTCAAAATAAAAGCTTTAAAAAGTGAAGTATAAAAGTTTTAGATATGAAGGCACTGCATAAGCTGTAATCATATGGCTACCTTGCTTAGCAGCAAGAGTCAAATGAAAATATTCTACCTTTAATTTAATGGAGTATAGAGACTTTTTGAAGTACCTAGATGTCATTAAAGAAAAATAACCTTTTGACCCATTTAGTTAATAAATTCCTTTCCATTATTGCTTTTCAAAAACCTGTTATCTGGAAAAGCTATCTAGAATGTGTCAACTACAAATATGCCTGATCCTATTCTTCTCGAATTGTCAGAGGACATGGGAAAGAGTAGTATAGATGTGAAAATATAGATAGTAACTAATGTTATGATAAAGCTAAATATACCTTTCTAAATCCACTGTTTTTATATAAATAATGCCAACAATAGATGATCTATAAGTATATTTGAGCTATTATAATCTCATGTTCTTAAACTTAGGGAGTTTATATGCTCTTGATATGTCGAAATCACTGTTCAAAAATGAGTTATAGTTCATGTGTTTTGATGTCCTGTTATAAAACCAAAACCATAGCCAGAGGACCTTATAAACAATTAGCCACATTTGTTATTATTTTAGAAACCAAACCAACTACTGTCCAATATTACATGAACTATAATAGCAGCTACAAGATGTTATGGTGGCCTGGAAAAACTGAAACCTAAAGTTCTTGGTAGTTTTTAGTTGACTTCAAATTCCCCTTTTAAGGACTCCTTTTTGTTAACCAGTGGAAATTTGCCTCTTAAATTAAAACCACACTTTGTCTTCACAGGAAGAAACATTTAGTTGAAGTCAACTTTGTTCTTTCAAAGGCCAGTAAAATAGTGGTCCCAAGATTATTGTCCAAGAGGCTAAGACATCTTCACAATCTGGTTTGATGATTCATATTTTCCTTTTTATAAGTGCTTTAATTACATATAAAGGAGAAGAAAATAATATATATGCTTTAATCAGATTAGTTTCAGAACAAATAAAATAACACATTAGAGAAAAAAAATTACTTAAAAATAGTTGTATTTATATTCCACAATTTGCTCAAATACTGGTTTTCTTATAAACTTTCTACAGGATGTTTTTAAACAAATTCTTCACATTGTGTCTTGACTATGTACTTACGGAATTTCAGGGAAATAGTTCTGTTTTTAATAGCTTAATCTGTACTAAAGGGATGGCAGGTGGTCACATGCAGTCCATGTGGGATTCTAACATGACATTTAGTGAGTTTTCTGACGTGGACCATCCCTTTGATGCTGAAGGTAATGCATCTGTTGAAAGAAGTGACTGTAGATTTGGATTACTGCTCTCTGCATCTTCCAGTTTTTCTGTGTTATCTTCCCAGTTAATGTGGAATCTTGTGACCCTGGGATTAGATGCCAAAATATTCCTTTGAAGCTAGAGGAAGGAAATATATAAATGGTAAACACTAGGAAAGTTAGATCACCATAGAAAGTAGAGGCATTCACATACAAAGGTATAAGTCAAATAAAGCCCTTCAGGCCTAACTAATAAACGAAGACTGAGGCCACGGCAAAGAACTTATTTTCCTAGTAGAAACAAAAAAAGGAGAATCTGAGAGAATTCATATAGATCTTTCACTACCAATAAGCCATCTAACTCTTCTATACTTTTATTTCCTAAAAGGGAGGGAAAAAGTCTTTTGTAGGTGAATGCTTCAGAGGATGCTTTATTGAAACAATATCTCTTTAGATTGATGTTTTCAAGGAAAATGAATAAGTTCCCCAAATATTATATTATTATGAATACGTAGTAACTTCATTATAGTGGCTTCCTACCTTTTAAATATTATGGCTCATTCTTAGAAACAATATATTAGTTTCTTTGTTTTCTTCAATACAAGTAATAGATCAATGGAAGGCCCCACAAATAGGATAAAAAGCATTCCAGCTTTATTATCAGAAAGGAGAACTTTCTATTCCACAGTCATGAAATTTTTCTTGAAAGGTCTGGCAGATAGTGCCATTTTAACTTTGCTTACTTTGCATCCTCACAAAATCACCAGTTATTAAACTGCTAATGGTTCCTAATGGAAACTTATAAGATACTAAATATCTTTGAAACTACTAAATCATATTTTAACTTCATGGAATTTAAGCTGTTTTCCATAATCAGAAATATTTAAGATCTAAGCCACCCATAGTGGCACATGCCTGTCATCTCAGTTCTCAGAGGCTGAAGCAGGAGGATCCAAGTTAGAAGCCAGCCTGGGCAATTTACAGAGACCCTGTCTCAAACTGAAAAAGAGAAAAAGGGCTGGGATATAGCTCAGTGGTAGAATGCCCCCGGGTTTAATCTCTAGTACAGAAGGAAAAAAAAAAAAAAAAATTAAGACCTATAGTCTAACTTCTAAGAATAGCAACTAAAACAAGGCATTTAGGTGGCATAAGAACAATATTCATATACAATGCAAACAGAAAATCTCTTCCTATAATTTTGGGAAAATTTATAGATAAAAACAGTGATTAATCAATAATATCACAGATATGAACTTGCTTGTCCTAAAAGTTAAAATCAGGTAAATCTTGACGCATTGAAAAATGCAACAGACAGAGCCATAAACAATGGCCTGGTTCTACAAGAGGCACTTTCATTTTTGTAAACCATCAGAGACTATCAAGGTATCTGCCCAACATTAATACTAGTAATTCACTGGATGTAGGGTTTGAGGTGATCCATGATAATGGAACAATAATCACTTTGCCCAGATGGCACAAGGACTTCAAATTTATTTTGTATCAAAGCCACTTTCGTAGTGTACTGTGAAATAGCAACTTCCTAAAAAAACTATAAGTAATTTAAAAGTAATGACAGGAATATTACCTTAGAAAAGTCTGGTTTTACTGGTGGATTTTCCCTTAATTCTGTCTCAGTGTATTCATTATTTACATAATAGCCAACTCTAATAAATTCTTGACCTCGATAGGTACAAGTAATTAGCACAACTGTTACACCTACGGCATCTGCATCTGGAATGAGTCCTGGATTAGGTGCATCAGCCTAAAATAATTTAAAAAGAAAAGAAACACAAAAAAGCTGTTAATGGCATGAAAGGCTGGAGTTTTCATTATTTTAACAATATCAATTGAAGGTGCAACAGAAACTTAGAAATCACATTAGGAAGGCAAGTGTTCATTTTTGAGATAGGCTTCTAGTTTAAAAATATTGCTCATATTTATCCATGCTATAATTAAGTACCCTTAAGCAATCAAATCAATAGTCTTATGGATTTTAACTTTGTCCGGTTATAATTTACAGACCTAATTAATAAATATTATCTTTCTTTATACAGCCTATTGGCAAGAAATGTTTTATTATACCAGGACACTTATATTCTCATGCCCACTCAACAGATATTCTAATTGTAAATTAGTATAAAATGAAGATGAAATATATACAGCATTTTAAAAAAATGTTAATAATCCACTGTTGTAAATAGTCACTTTGCTAAAAAATAAAAACATGCTGTTTAAACTACCTATATTGGTGGAAATTCAATGAGGGTGAAGATTGTTTTAGGTAGATGATATCAAAGACCTTGTTTTAATGCAGAAGGTGAAATGAGAAGAGAAGGGGCTACGAACACAAGAAAAGGCTAGGGCTGTATCTATAGCAGTGTACAGGAAATAAAGACATGGATTGGATGGAAGGAGCCACAGACAGAGAAGACATAGGCAGTGATAATACCTGAGACATCTGAGCTCAACCTGAACCAGCCAGCAAATTCCAACAAATTAGCTTACTGTTGTCAGGACACTAAGGAGCATCCTGGGCCTAGGTAAAATTTCAGCCAATGCTTATCTCTCTCATCCAGTCATTCTCAACATCTCTCATTGCTGAAGGCTGGCTTCATGTCTTCATTTCTTATCTGGAATATTGCAAAAACCTTCTAACTTGTCTCTTCACCTCTAGCCTATCATTTGTACTGCTGCCAGCATTAGGATTCAAACACAGATCTGTTTCTGTCCTTTAGCCTGGTTTGAAAACCATAGATTATTCCCATTTTGTAGGGATCAAAATCTTGGTTATCTTCATTTTTAAGATCCTTCATAATTTTTCTCCAATAACTCCATTCATACCTCCTTTAATTCAATTCTTGTTCTAGATATGAATTACTAAACAAGTTCTTTAAGATGTGCTGATAACCTTTCCCACCTCTGTGCCTTGAACATAGTGTTCCCTTGGCCTGAAATGTACTTCCCTCACATCCTGAAAAAATTTGTATCCTTATAAGCCCCAAGAAGGTAAAGTTAGCAGCTTTTTAAAATGTACTTGTATGCTCAACAATCAAATTATGTTTACTCTTCAGTCTTCCCTAATTTGTCCAGGGCAGGAGTCCCATCTAGTTCATCTTTATAATCTTATGTTTGGTACAGCTTTAAGCATTTAGTGTTTTGAAATTTATTCATTATTCAGATCCTGTCTTGAAGGTGTTTTTGATCTCCTTGGAGAGACACCATGAGAACAGAGAGCTTATCCCAAAGATGATTGTCATAGAGATCTTACACACCTCTTCCCCAGAGGGGTTAGGTTACTTTTAAAGTACCCATAGGGTTTCTCATGTTGCAGTAGGTGGAGATGGGAAATAGTTCAGTAGCACTATGGGAACTCTCCTCCATATTGCTTCTCATCACACAACAAATGGGTTCTCAGCATGTTTGTTTAAAAATCTGTTTGCTAAACTACTCAGGTTAGCAAATTCAATTAGAGAAAGTAGCAAGTCTTTCAGATCATTCAGGATAAGGAAGTGATGGACAGAGATCTTTGATCTTTGCCTTCAACCAGCAATATGAGGCAGATGTCTGGCTGTCTTACTGCTAGTCTTTGACAACTCAAGAAACAGGCAAGTTGAATAATTCTGAAGCAGAATCATAGTAGAACAGGAGAATATTATGGCATGCTTTACTTAAAACACATCAAAAACTGTACCTTAGCCACTTTCTGTTGATGTTAATTTTGTAAACATCTGTTCTTTTTGGCAATATGCACACTGATATCAAGGTAAGGCTACTTATCACTAGAAGGAAATACTATTGAATGAGGTTTTTTTTCTCTTATAACACTTAACCAAGAGCTTAGGAGAGTGTTGTTCCAAACAATAAAAAAAAAAAAAAAAAAAAAAAAGATTCTCAATAGATTATTTCAAAACCAAGGCATTTATCTAAGTGTTTATAGTAGCACTATATGTCAACCCAAGTTTCTTTTACTACACCATGAATTACTATCAGTAAAGTAAGGGTTCCCCAAGCTTGTGTGAGCCAAATCAATTCCTGCCTCTTTATATAACAATTTCAAGAAACTAAGAGAATAAAAATTTAGTTCTAATTATAGATGTAATTAGATTGTCAGTGATGATACTGTTTTATTCTTTATAACATTCTCATGAAGGTAGGATCCTACCTACATTTTATAGATGAGTGGAGTCTCTAAGGGAGATGAGCTTGTCTAAATTCACACACAGCGGTGTGGGGTTTGACCAAGGTCTGTAATGGCAGTGCTTCCTTCTGCAGAACTGGGCGTTCTGTGTTACCCACTTTTCACAAGATTATACACTCGTACAACTCATTTAACCCTTTTAATGTGTTTTAGAGCTTTTCTTCACCATTTGCTTTGATACATTAAATTATTTATGCATTCCTAATATAAAGCTTCTAAGGCTAAGAGAACAAGTCTCTGAATTCTATATTTAGGAAAGGCATCCCTAGAGCTGGACTGTGTTTGAGTGATTCTTTTGCCTGTTTATTTGTGGCCCTGGGGATTGAACCTGGAGTCTCACACATGTCAGGTGAGTGCTCCATTATTAAGCCACATCTTCATCCCTCTTTGCTGATTTCAGACAGGGCCAATTTAACTGAATACGGTTTGTCACTATGAAGTGAGAAAACAGGAACGTCTGTGACAGGAAGAGTTAGACTTTTCTTTCTTTCTTAATATGTTTTAGTTTTGGGTGGACACAATATCTTTATTTTACATGTATGTGGTGCTAAGGATCAAACCCAGTGCCTCGTGCATGCTAGGCGAGCACTCTACCACTGAACCACAACCCCAGCCCCAGACTTTTCTATCTTTTCAGTGAGACTTTGTTGGGTAGAAATACTTATAACAAAAACTAATAAGTTTATTTAAAAAAAAAAAAAACACCTATGGCTAATTACTCTTTGGAATATTATTAATATCTCCCTCCAAGAAGCATGGAGAATTTAGAAATGACTCAATAGTTTTATATAGCAACTTAGCATGAATTAAAAGAAATCACACTTTTGCATACAGAAGACAATGTTTGAAGCCTTGGCACAGACCAAATACTGTCAGTGGTATCTGAGGACATAATTTATATTAGTAGATTTCTTCTTCACAAATGACTAGTGGACTTACAACAGTAGTCCTTGATAAGGTATGTAGATTAGATGTCTTAGTAAACCACTGGACTTTAATTCCAGTGACTCAGCTAGGGATAAACTCATTTATAGAGTACTTGCCCAGCATGCAGAAGTTCCTGGATTTGATCCCCTCAAAATTCAATGCCTCAATATCACACATCTCCATCTATAGTTAATGTAGTTTATTTACTGACTATTCTGAAATAAAGTTTTTGTTATATTAGCATCACTCTTAGTGGCTGAAACCATAAACTGAAAATGTTTATTACTAAATGGTCTAGTTTCCCTTACTATTGATTCATATTATTGCCTGGTTATGTGGTTAACTGTACCAGTTAGCAAAGTGTTTTGAATCCATGTTCTGGACAGCCATCTTAAAAGTCTGATCTACTAGAAGAGCCCAAGATTAATCACTATGTGTGCCATCATATAGTATAAGGTTTACTACATGCTGTGCACTTCCCTGAAGCAAAATATTATTAACATCACTTCAGTACATAAAACCAAGAAGTGCAGTCCCTTTATGACAGAGATTGCCTGAAAGACAGCAGATTAAAAGTAGTTGAAGCAGTGATTTAACACAAAAGTAAAAGGATAAGAACCATGAGACAGTCAATTTAGAAACATATCTGGTATACAAATTTACTAAGATGAATCTTACCTGAAATACAAACATATGCCTTCCTGCAGGAACAGGACCCACTAAAACAGAGTCTAAAACTTGATCATATTCTTCACTTTCTGCAGAGCCCACATAGATAATTTTCCATTCCAAGTCTAGAGTTAAAAACCAAAACATTTTTTCATATCAGTAATTACATTCCCAGATGACATAAAAAAACCCTTTTAATGTCTACTTAGCCATACATTGGCTGCAAAATGATTTCGAATAGCAGAAAATCCAGAAAGGCAATGAACCGCTTCTTATAAAATTCTTACCAGAGTTCATTCTTCAAACCACTTTCTCAAAATGATCTTTTCTGAAACACTGGTCCCTGAACAGTGCTCTTCACACAAAAAAAGACTGCATGACCAGTAATTTGGGAAATGCTATACACCTTGTCTTAAAAGATTTATAAAGCACTGCCAACATTGTGTTCTGAGACATCCCTTAATAAAGAATACCAGGAACCTTAGTCCAGCACTTCCCATGTTTATTTGGCTAAGGAATTCCTTAGCCCTTTTTTGCATGTCATCTTTTAACAACCTCCTCAACATACTTTGGAAGGCCTGTCTTGTGAGATTCAAATCAGCACAGAGCTCTCAAGTAGAAAAATCATTATTAGCATAACTCCCTTTTGACTCAGAAGTAAGGGCTTTATTAGCTCATCAACTGAAACAAAGTAGCTGTTTTATCATCACTTCTCATGACTGAAACTATAAACTGAAGATGCACATTACTGGTTTAGTTGGGACTGATGCCTATTACTAACTATACTAACTGTGGTTAAAGGACCACAGGGTTTTCTTTCCCTCAGGTCATATATTCTTTAAACTGGGAAGAGGAAACCCAGAACCTTCCACCTGTTTGCACAACAGAGTATATATAGGAGCAATGGGCACAAGGAGTATAAAACAAACTCAGGTGCACTCTAAGACTTGATATGTAATTCAATAGCAAACTTAATTGAACACTTTTTACAATGTACTCTGGAGAACGCAGGAATAAGTAAAACTGCTACTTTTTGAAGGAGTCTCCTCTTTAGTAGGGGAAGGAAGACAATTCTATAAATACAAATCATCTTTAAGAGACTTCCTCATCCTCTTAGGGTGTTTGATATGTGTGGCCTGCTCTTGGATTCATGAGTGAATCCTGCACGGTAGATTCATTGAGACCACATAAACACCCCCAAATGCATGAGTTTCTGGATCACTTACAAGAGAATCTAGTTAGTGCCATTTTTGTGTAACTGTATAGATATTTTTATATCTTAATAAAAGAAATGATAGGTACTTTTTTATGTTATTATAAACTGCAATTTATTGAATTGAAAGCTACTTCAGGTTTATACATGTTCTTAAAAATCAGTGACTGTTGAGGGCCTATTATGTCATGGCTCTATCCTAGATTTTGACCACTCACTTTGCCCACTTTTAGTACATTTCCGCATTTGGGTTCTCACAGGAACACCTACTTGTTGATAGAGATGAAGAAGCAGGCAATGTGAACATCCAGTCAGGGAGAAAACATGCTTGGCATGGTCAGAAAAAAGTGAGGCTGGACTTGAACAGAATGAACAAGGGGGTCAGTAACCAACCATAAGACAAGGGTTTGAAGGCCAACTTAAAAGATTTTGACTTTTTACATTGAATGACATGGGAAGCCAAAGGTTTTCTTTATTTCTCTGGTGCCAGGGATCAAATCCAGGTCCTTGTGAATGGCAGGCAAGCAGTCTACCACTGAACCACACCTTCAGGCCCATTGAAGGGTTTTGAGCAGAGAAGTGACAGGGATCCATTTTCATTTTAAAACATCATTTAAATTGCTGCGTTCAGTATAGACTATAAGGGGGCAAGACAACAGGAGGCTATTTCAAAAAATTATGATGCCGGGTTGGAGTTGTGGTTCAGTGGTAGAGGACTTGCGTGGCATGTGTGAGGCCCTGCATTTGATCCCCAACACTGCATACAAATAAATAAAATTAAAAAGATCCATCTACAACTAAAAATATTAAAAAATTATGATGAGGCAAAATATTATGGTATCATGGACTATGTGTGGCCATGGTGGATGTGAAACAGTTATATCCTGGATAAATTCTGATGACAGAAGCAGGAAGAGACACTTTTTTTTGCAGGGGTTGAGGTGGGAGGAGAGGAAAATTACCCTGTTAGTTGTAGACATGTTTGAGATGTTTACTACATATTTAAGTGGAGATAACTAAATAGGTCTGATAAAATTTGGAAATTGGCAGTAGTATATAAAGCCATTATAATTGATGGGATAAAGAAGAATCAATAAAGTAGGTTAGGAAACTAGTGGCTAATTAAGTAGGTGACCGAAAAGCCAAGAAGCTTTTGAAAGAGATGTGAAAGCTACTAAGCTAGCCAAGAGAGGATAAGACTGAGAACTGTCATAGAGGTTTTCATAAGATTGTTAATTTCATATGTATTTGTACCAGTAGGATCTTGGACTCAATGGTATAAGCTGGCATGTTGTCTGACATAGGGAATGTACCCATAATTTATAAACCTGCTTGTACTGGTTCTGCCACTTAAAACTGTTGGTAAAACCTCAACAGCTTTATTAGATATATATTATATCTATATAATATATATACATATATATATATATATATATATATATATATTTTTTTTAGGTATTTTATGTGGAACTCTAACCTACTCATCTACACAATATATTAAAGAATCAAAATCCAAGATGTGCTAGGGCAATTCCAAAGTCTGGACTCTCCAAAACATAACTGGGAAGATAAATTTTAACCTTTCTAGCTCTTGAATTAATAGTGAAAGAAGGCAGTAATTGGTGGTGGTGTGGGGAGGTGAAAGTAAGAAGGGATGAAGGAATAATCTAGCCTTAGCTAGTAAAAGCCAACCAAATCAAGGAATGTCTACACATTGATTTTTATGCTGTGGGATCCTTGTGGAACCTACGGCATTTTAAATGGCCAGCAATTTTTATAAATTAGTGTTACTTGTTTTATTATTTTTAACCTAGATTTAATTATCCAGCCCTCTGTATTTCAAAGAGGAAAGGATAAGGTCATCTACTTTAAGTAGGTTACCAGTTGAAAGAGCTTATTCATTTACATAAAAAGTTAAATTTCATTCAGTTGTAGAAATCCCAGGCGGAAAGTATCTCCTTTTGTGGTAGTGGGAGTGACCCAAGGAAGTCAACAAAGGGGATTTAAAATTAATTAAACTATTGGAAAGACCTATGGTTTTAAAGATGCAGCACTTAGCATTAGAATAAGCTTGAAAATTCAGAGTATAAATCACAATGTTCAATTCTGATACACTGTAAATATTCAACTATCAGTAGCTGTAATTATTGATATACAAACTTAAAAAATAAAAAGATCAGTCAATTCTTGTGAAGGCTTTGTAACTTCTGCTTAAATCTTTTTATTTTTAGTTGTAGATGGACATAATACCTTTATTTTTATGTGGTGCTGAGGATCAAAACCAGTGTCTCACACATGCCAGGCAAGTGCTCTACCACTGAGCTACAACCCCAGTCCAACTTCTGCTTAAATCTTGACCTTTCATTTTGTAGAACTATTTTACTCCCTGACATAGGCCTTATGTTAGAAACAAGCCAATTATCTGAAGAACAAACACTATATAAGGCTTTTTCTGAAGCAAACCAATAGTGTAGTTTTTAAAGGGGACTTTGACCAGTTAAAGTATGAAAAATGGTGGCTTAATTATAGCTTGGGGCTCAAGAAAGAGTAATTTATAAATTCTCTTCAGAATATTCTGAAGATTAATTTCAGGAATAGATTATTAAAAACTAACTACAATATAAAAGTATGGAACCTAAAAGGAACCTTTGCTCTGTAAACTCAACTTCCTTAATCCACACAGCCTCTAGGTGGAGTACACAAGCATGGCACCTTTTTGAAAGATTCCTTTGCAGCTTCTCAATGACTCAGCTTAAAATATTTTAAAAAGTACTAAATAAATGCCCAGTGATGGTACCCCGATGTGAAGTGTTACCAGTGGAAGTGGTGTATTCTTGAAATCTGTGATGTTATTGAGCTGAGTTCTGAAGGATCCACGTTAAAAATGGAACAGTTTGGCTTCTATAAATGGCAGGTTTCAAACTAGCCATGTAAAGACCCTGTAACAACATCCTAAAATGGAAGGCATCCTTGCGAAAAACTGGTAACTTGAAGGTCTTCTAATGCCCAAAACACCTAGTATAAATTGGGATGGATTGATCAATATTTTTCTTATATTTACCCATTTGTATATGCAATTGTTTGGAAGAAAAATGACTTGACTCTTAGGTATGAAAAATGGGCTGGCAGTTGAAATGCTTTTAGTAGTACCATGTAAATGTATGTAACCAAATGGTTTCAAAATAGTAAGAAAAATAATCTTTTATTATCCATGACCTCTTTATAGATTACTACATTTTAATAAATGAGCAGTCCTTCAGAATATGCTCCATATGAAATACATGCATTTATGCTTGATGTATATATTAAAACAAGTCACATATTAACGTGTTAACTGTGGTTAGCTAAAGGAGGGTAGGTACTGAGGACTGCTACTTTGTACAACTTTTTAAAGTTTATTGCAATGAGTGCACATTGCTTTTAAAATTAACATCTTACTTAAAATACATTTTAGAGATTAAGAACTGATTTTTAAAATGAAAAAATGCTTTACAGTGCCATGATTAGCCTAATAATTTTAAATGCATTTTTTCAAATATACATGTAAGCTCAAAGATGGCCCCCTATTTTAACTGTGAAATTAATACTTAAGTCAAACTTTTTTTCCACTCAGATTTTGAAAATAAAGCACTGAATTGTATTAATAAAATCTAAAAAAAAGCACAGATTAAAGATTATCAAGATTTAGCTTTCTAAATACTGTATGTACTACTGCAAGTATTAAAAAGATTCTTTTTAAGATCTTAAAACGTAAAAATACTAAAGACTGTTGCGTTGCCATCAGGACTTTACCTTTTATTTCCTAGCCCACGTTTGTGTTTTATGTTCAGGGTGTATTCTGTATCTGTCTGGATGTGGTTATTTTAATTAGATTTCAACACGTTCTCGAAGACGGTCTTCTTTCGGACTATTTAGAAGCCAGAGATTAAGTCCTGGGAATTTTTTAAAGTATCTTATTTCTGCTCTTGGATTAAATGTAACTTCCTATCTTAGCAATATGTTTCTTCCTGAGAGAGAGGAGAGAAGATTTCCGTCACTAAGGAAAAGGAGTCCACGTTGGTCGGGGAGCCTGCGCGCCAGCATCCTGGGCGCCACGAGCATCCCCGGCGCTGGCCGGGAGGACCGGCCGGGGAGGACGGGCGGCCCCCGGGGAGCCAGCGGCGCGGAGGGGCCGAGCCTGCTCCCGCCTTCCCCGCTGGTTGGCCGAGGAAACCAGAAATCAGCGAGAGGACAGCCTCGCTCTCTTCCCCGGAGCGGCCGGGCATGGCCGGCCAGGAGAGTACGGCAACTCTACCGTAAGCTCTAAAAATGGATTTCCCTTCGGCTCAGGGGCAAGAAGGTGGGCAGGCGGGGCGCCGTGCTCGTCACCCGCAGCGGGGCAGAGGCGTCGTCGTGACGCTGGGGTCGCCAGCCCAATTCTCTACTGGGGTAAGATGGCTCCGCTGCTAACTCGCCGGGGCGACCACACACACACCTCTCCCAGCCCAGTCTGGCCGCGGGGGTCGCGGAGGCAGCTCGAGGCGTGGGGCCAGCCCGGCACTAGTCCCGGCCGGCGCCGCGGGCGCTAGTGCGGGTCCCGCGAACCGCCCTCCCGCCCGCCAGACAAAGCTGACAACATGGCTACCTCGGCTCGAACAAGTTCCTCGCAAGTTGAGCCGCGGCAGGCGCCGGGGCTGCGGCTGGACCTGCGCGCGCCTCGGCAGCCGTCGTCCATCAACTTCAAGTTTCCCTCCGCAGAGGCGAGCCGCAGCCCGCCCGGCGCCGCGGCCGGCCGCCCGCGCGAGGCCGGGCCCGGGAAACTTTCAACATCTGCAGCCGCAACTGACAGCCTGGGCGGGCGGCGGCGCCGCGACTCACCTTCAGACAGGTCCTCGATGCACTCGAAGGTGATCTCGAACTGGAACGGGTTGTAGAAAGGAGAAGGGTTATCCAGCACCACTACATTGTTCACCTGAACCTTTGCCATATTTTGAAAAAAACACAAACAATGGGGACGGGGGCTTGTTGCGGCACAATAAAGTCCAGCGCGCGGCCGCTCGGAAGAGCGCAGACCCCCGCCCCGGCACCGGCCCGACGTCGTGCAGCGGCGACTTGAGAAACTTTTTTTTCCTCTTTTTATTTACACGGGAGCACTCCACAGTGTTTTGCAGCTTTCCTATTTCACTAAACTACAGCCCATTCTGCTCTGATAACTAGCAGCGTTGCCCGCGATTGGCTGCACCCGAGCTCTGACCCTCCTCCTCCAGCGAGGGCCTCGGCGGCAAACAAGATAGGCTCCCGCTCCCGGAATGGACTTGGAAACTTTAACTGCGGCTCCACCTGCTGGTGTGGATTAGGACAAAGGCGGAGAACAAAGTGAGTGGAATACGGGCTGGGAGGCCCGCGCGGAGGCCGCCGGCGGCGGCAGCTGGGGGAGGGGCGGCCCAGGCCCCGCCTCCGGCCCGGCGACTCCCGCGTCTCACGTCGGGCGTGGCCGCGGCAGGGATGGGAGGGGGCGTGGCCGCTGTGGGGGCGTGGCCGCGGCGCGGACGGGGCGGGAGGGCGGGATCCCGCCCCTCGTGTGCTCCGTGAGGATTTTTGGTTTTTTGGTTTTTTTTTTTTTTCCCCTTTTTCTTTTTTTCCTTTTAATACTCTTTTTACATCAGTGCAACGGATCTGTCGGCTCTGCTGAATTTAACAGATCAGATTCAGTTGTCCACACTTGGTTAGGCTCAGCTGTCTTGTATCATGTAATTGGAGTAGAGAGAAGGGTTGGTTGCAGTGGAAATAAATTCTATTTTATATACCAATGTCAGCTCTGAAGGAGCAAAGCCATTTTGGAAATCGAGTTCTTGGCTAGTATCTACGTTTAGGCACGACAGCGCCGTTAAATACATACAAAATGAAGGGCGAGGAGATGATTTTCCACACACACTTTGCTTAGAAAATCCAAATAGGTTATTCTTGGCTGCACCTGGGTTTTCTAACTCCCATTCCAGATCTTCCAGAATGAGAAAAACAAAACAAAAACAGACATGATGAGTTACACTCCAGGTTTTTGCCATTTGGGGAGCATAAAAGAAGAAAATGGAAGTGTCCAAGACCCAAAACGACAACAAATGTAGGCAAGGGAAATGGAGAGAACACAAAGGTATATTAAAACATTTGATTTTTAAAAAATTTACAACTTAAGCCATTACTAAATGAAAATGTCAGTAAAACAAATTTTGAGGCCCCTTTACTTTCCTGTAGCCAGTTAAAATCTGAACTAGGAAACATCGATTCATTTATGCTGCTTGACTACCATTATGAAAAACAGTTTTTAGCATGTGTGTGTCAACTATTATTATTTACTAATCAAGAGTGACATAAAGGTTTGTTTTATGATGGTTTTATTCACAAACTATCATTTTTTCCTTAAACGTTGTAAATGAAACCACTAAACTTGACTAAAATTCAAAGTGAAATTATTTCCTAAGTATCTGAAGAGTGTTTTCTTTGTATAGTGCCCCAAATTTTAATTAGTCATTCTTTGGTCATTGTTCATACTTAAGTAGATTTTTTTTTTTTTGTACCCAGGATTGAACCCAGAGCCACATCCCAGCCCTATTTTTATAATTTATTTAGAGACAGGGTCTTGCTCAGTTGCTTATGGCCTTGCTAAGTTGCTGAGGCTGACTTTGAACTCTTGATCCTCCTGCCTCAGCCTCCCCAGCTGCTGGGATTACAGGCATTCTTTGATGAGATGTCTTCATCTGATCAACATCTAAGTTATTGTGGGACAGCTAATATCAGGTGTCCCAACATTAAAGAAAGTTAATTAGACTGGGAGGGGTGTGCCATTTTGTTGTCAATGGATTGGATAGTCTAATAGGACCTACATAAGTTTTCTTCAAGTCTAGTGTTTTGTGCACATTTTTGTAAAAAAGTCATACTTGGTGATAGAAACAGATTACTGTGGCTGATAAACAACATACTCTTCACTCTTATTAGTTCTGGTCTTTATGCCTGTAAAGATAAAGTAGAAATTGCTGTATAATGTAAGATACGCTGGATAGGTAAGGTAAAATGACCATTCAAAGATTGAAACATGAATCCTGTGACAATGTGTATGCAGTTGTCTGATTATTGCAGATGCTAATTCACTTGTATTATAAAAATGAGGTTATATGCTTGTTAAAATGAAATGCAGCCAGCCTGGTGGAGCAGTCTTGTAATTACAGTGACTCTGGAGGTAGAGGCAGAAGTATTGCAAGTTTGAGGCCAGCCTCAGCAATTTTAGTCAAACCTTCAGCAAGTTAGCAAGATCCTGTCTCAAAATAAAAAGGACTAAGGATGTAG
The DNA here is from genome assembly GCF_021218885.2 of Marmota monax. Taxonomy (NCBI): domain Eukaryota; kingdom Metazoa; phylum Chordata; class Mammalia; order Rodentia; family Sciuridae; genus Marmota; species Marmota monax. The sequence goes on along the minus strand of NW_026694256.1, from coordinate 608,299 downwards.
CTCAGTGGTAAAGCACCCCTGAGTATAATCCCTAGCACCTCCTAGAAAAGAAACAAATGCATTTTGCAGTTTGACCTAATGTGTCTTCTAATGAAGCCAGGCTTACCAAAAAAAAAAAAAAATAGTTTTGATGGATGTGCTGTATCAGAAACTGAGAAGATCTACCTGGACACCACTAGTTTGGCTTATTTTACAATTTTTTTAAACATGTCATGTACAACAGTATTTAAGGAAAAAACATCTTCATAATGATTTTTTTAAGTTGTCAATGGACATTTATTTTATTTATTTATATGCGGTCCTGAGGATCGAACCCATTGCCTTACACATACTGGGGAAGTGCTCTACCATTGAGCCACAAACCCCAGCCCCTTAATAATAATTTACTGAAATATGCAAGAATGAATTATAGGCCTCTCACACTGCCTCTCTTAAATGTTATTAGTGCTCATTGAAAATATTAAAGGGTCTTTGAGCACTTTTTTCAATAGTTTCCTCACCATGTACAAGACCAAAATAATTCATCAGATGGATATTTTGAAATTGCAGTATGCTTTAAGGGAAAAAAAATTAAAAAGCATATCTCTGTAGTTTCAGAGGAACTGTTACTTAACAACTTTTTGATGACTCCCAAACAACAAGCCATATTGCAACTGATGGATCACTATGTATGTTTTCATTCATTAAGTACCCAAGGGGTTACAGGAGAGGTTTGGACAGCTATGTGAAATGTAAGCCCCAAATTTCTAGGGGAAGAATGGCTGAGAGATTGTTTGGCTTTTAAGATGAACAAAACCTAAATTAGTGCCTAGGGCAGAAATAAATGAACCTAGTTAGCTGTTGTTTTAGGCTGAATTATGTCTCCCCCAAATTCGTATGTTGAAACATTACCATCTAGTGCCTTAGAATGTGACTATATTTGGAGATAGGGCCTTTAACTATGTGATTAAATTAAGTGAGGTCATTAGTGTGCGCCCTAGTCTAGTCTGGTGCCGTCATAAAATAAGAAGATTTTGACTTATAAATAAACACCAGGGGCATACATACACACAAAAAAGAACATGTAAGGACACAGCAAGAAGAGAGCCATTTATTCAACCTCAGAAGAAATCAACCTAACCTAACATCTTCATCTTGAACTCTAGCCTCTAAGATGATGAGAAAATACATTTCTATTGTTTTATGCTTCCGGTCTCTAGTTTTTTGTCATGGCAGCCCTAACAAACTAATACGGCTATGGTACATTTTTCCCACTAAGAATTAAGCTTATTTGAAAGTCTAAACTTATTTAATCCTAGTATTGATGAGTTTTAAAGTGTGTTCTGTGGTATGAAATGAGGTGGTCATTTAGCTGTGCCAGTGGGGGTGTGGTGTAGTGGGTGTAGCCATTCTTCAGAGAAGTATCTATTATTGAGCATACAGCTTGAATTTTGAAGAAACAAGATGTAACTTGTCTCTGGGGGTTCAAGTCTCCACTATAGAGGGCTTCTAAGAATCTGAAATGTGAAGTCAAAGTGAGGTCACACACAAGATGAAAGAGTAAAGTAAAATACTGTAGAACTAAATAAAATTAATTTAAAATGTGTTGTATTAAAATATATTATAACTAGGAATTAAGTTGAGTCTCAATTTCTGACTGTTGCAAAACTTATCATTGGAATGAAAGTACTAATGTCTTAGTTTTGTTCACATCACCTGGTTTTTCATCTGGGATAATTAATGTTATCACTTCATTGAGTTGTCTTTGAAGAGTCAATTGTATTATTGTCCCCATCATTTAAAAAAAAAAAAAAGTAAGACTTGTTTTTTGGTGTTCTTTTGGGTTTTGTTGTTGTGGTAGTTTGTTTCTTGTGATGTTGAGGATAGAACCCAGGGTCTTGCACATTGCCAGGCAAGTGCTCTACCAAAGTAGTTTTTAAATGAACTTTAGTTTAAAAGGCTGTCTTTTATTGACTAGTGATGAAATGTCAAAATTAAATGATAGTTTTAAGTTTTTCTTTAAAAATGTAAAATGTAGAAATTTTCTGTAGTTTATGGATATTGCTAAATTGGATAAATTCCAGAGTAATGATTGGGTAATAATTCATTGCATATATACAGAGAGTATTATGTGAAATTTCTGTGCTGGACTCAGTGAAATGTTCAAAGATAAAACTTACAAAGACATTATGGTCTAGTAAGAAAGGTAATTTATGTAATTAAATAAGTGTGAAACAAAATAGAAAGTATTACTTGTAACTTCACTGATAGATGTTAAAATGGGCAAAAGAAAAAGTTTTTTTTTTTTTTTTACTATTTCTAAAGGACTTTTAAGTAGCCTGTGTTTTTGAGCTGTCCAGTACCCTGATATGGTGGAGGATGAGGTATTATCATCCCATTTAACAAGCAAGAATGCAGGTATATGTAGGCAGTGAGTGAGCAGAGGACTCAGCCCAGGCAAAGCTGGGGGAGTCTCCCCATGGAGGTACTACAGAGATCCAGCCTTCTGCTGCAAAAGAGGAGGACGGAACTACACATCCTGAAATGTAGCCTTGTACATGTTATAAGGTTTCCATGTCCATTGCATAATATGTTCTTTCCCTATTCTCTGCTCTAGTTCATTAATCAAAGTCATCACTTATATTCATTGTTTCCCATCATGAGATTACAAGTTTGTTGAAAGTATAGGTATATTTAATTTCTTATGATTTACATATTTATAACTTTGAGAGCTATAAATTATATTATTCAGCTTCCTGTTTTATTTTTTGTACTGGGGATCATACCATACCACTGAACAATTAAGAAAGTAGGTTTCTGAGCACCAGCATCCTTACTTGTTAAATGGGATGATATCATCTCATCCTCTTACCGTATCAGGATACTGGTCAGCTCAAAAACACAGGCTACTTAAAAGTCCTTTAGAAATAGTAAGAAACTGACTTTTTTCTTTTGCCCATTTTAACATTCCAGCCCTTTTTGTTTTGTTTTGAGGCAGTGTCTCTGTAAGTTGCCCAGGTTGGCCTCAAACTTGTGATTCTTCTTCTGTCTGGGATTAAGGTGCTGGGATTACAGGTGTGTGTGCCACTGTGTCTGGCTTCATTCAGCTTTCTGAAGCACCATAATTATGTTTATTGTTGACAGTTTGTTGGTCTTAATATTATATTGGTTTTGGCCAAAAGAATATGAATAGAAATGCCTAACACAATTGTTTTTTTGTTTCTATGTCTATTTTTTTTTTACTATGTCTTCTTCATTCTCTTTTAAATCAAGCTCCTTTTACATTCTTGAACTTAGTCTCCTTTAGTCTCTCTTCCTTCGTGTTTTATGTTTCATCCTTTTCTGTCTCTAACCTTTGCCTCTCCCATTCATTAGAGGATCTCCTCTTACCTAATACAGGGGAAAAGTGTGATCAATAAAGGACTCAAATCTTTAAGACATCTCTAGGCTAGACCACTGCTTGTACAGAGCCACTGCTGATCATAGCAGCCTTTTCTAGTCGGTTACTATAGAGACAAATGACATTAGATGGAGTCACGCTTGGCAGAAACTAGGCAAGTAGGCTTTGTGAGATGGGAGGCCTTATATGCACAGTCATTTAGAGTCAAAAACTGGGAAGGTTAAGAAGGGGACAGTTTTCACAAATGAGCTAATACGTAATTAATTGGTAGATGTTTGGTTGCTATAATTTGTGCCTGCAGAGGTATTGATTCTGACATACAATGAATCCACCTCCAAGTATCATCTGGTATGATTACACAGTAATATTTTTTAAATGACAGTTTTATTGAGATATAAACATATCACATAACATATAATTCATTCATTTAAGGTAACTGAGTCAACAGTTTTTAGGATATTCACAATTATGCATCCATCACCACAATCAATTTTAGAATATTTTCATCATCTCAAAAACATACTTTATACCCTTAGCTATCACTCCCAGTGCTCCCTTCCCCTCACAAGTAGATAGCAGCTGAATTACTGTCTGTCTATAGATTTATCTATCCTGGATATTTAATATAAATAGAATTATATAATAGGTGTCTTTTGCAACCTCCATCTTTCATTCTTTTTGATGTTTTCATCTATGTTATAGCTCTTACTGATATTTAATTCCTTTTAATTACCCAATAATCTATTATCCCTTGATGGATTGTTTCTACTTTTTGACTTGTGTGAATAATGTTGCTGTGAACATTTATGTACAGGTTTTCATTTTTATGAGTATATGCTTAGGAATAGAATTCCTTGGTCATATATATATATATATATATATATATATATATATATTAACTTTTGAGGAGCCACCATTTTACATTCCCACCAGTAATGTGTGAGTCTTCCAGATTCTCCACATTACCATTAACACTTGTTCCTGTTTGATTACAGCTATGATAGTGTATGAGCAGTATCTTATTGTGGTTTTGATATGCATTTCCCTCATGGCTAGAGATGTTAAACACCTTTCATTTATGTATTGGCAATATGCCTGTCTTCTAAGGACAAGTATCTAGTCAGATATTTTGCCCATTATTAATTGAGTCATTTCTTATTCTTTTATTATTGAGTTGTGGTTTTTACATATTCTAAATACAAGTCTCTTATCAAATACATGGCTTGCAAAAATCTAAACCAATTCTATGGATTATCTTTTAATTTTCTTGGTAGTATCCTTTGTAGCAAAGGGCCTATATTGTATCAATTTTCTCTCTCCTGTTTTTTGTTTGTTTTTGTTTTTTGCTTGTGCTTTTGGTGTAGTTTCTCAAAAACCATTGTCTAATCCAAGGTCATGGAAATTTACACCTGCTTTCTTCTAAGAGTTTTATACTTTTAGCACCTCACAGTTAGGTCTTTGATCCAGTTTAAATTAATTTTTGTGTATAGGTTGAAGTCAGGAATTCAAATTCATATTTTCTGGATATCCAATTTACCAACAGCATCTAATGAAAAAAGTATACTTTGACTTGGAACTCTTATCAAAAATGAATTGACCAGCCGGATGCAGTGTCTCATACCTGTAATCCCAGCAGCTCCAGAGGCTGAGGCTGACGGATCATGAGTTCAAAGCCAGCTTCAGCAACTTAGTGAGGCCCTAAGCAATTTAGCAAGACTCTGTCTCAAAGTAAAATCTAAAACGTGCTGGAGATGTGACTCAGTGGTTAAGGGGCCCTGGGTTCAATCTCTGGTAACCCCCGCAAATGAACTGACCTGAAATGAATGAGTTTATTTCCAGATTTCCAGACAATTCTGTTTTGTGAGTTGTGATTGATCCGTATTCTCTCTCGCTTTTTTTTTTTTTTCCAACCACTGAGCTACATTCCTAGCCCTTTTTAAATTTTTTATCTTAAGACAGGGTCATGCTAAGTTGCTGAGAGTCTCACAGAATTGTGGAATCTGGCTTTAAACTTGCAATCCTGTCTGTCTCCTGAGTCACTAGTATCACAGGCACACACCACTGCACCCAGATTGTTGATCCTTAATCATATACTATTGCCACATTTTCTTGATTACTATAGCATTGTAGTAAGTTTTGAAATCAGGAAATAAGTCCACTTTAGTTCATTTTTCAAGATTATTTATTTGGGATCCCTTGAATTTCCATATGAATTTTAAGAATACCTTATTAGTTCTGTATAGAGCCATCTGAGATTTTGATAGGATTTTCATTGAATCTGTAGATTACTTTGAGGAGTATTACTATCTTAATAAAGTATTAAGTTTTTCCATCAGTGAATGTGAAATATCTTTTCAATTATTTGGTCCCCCTTAGTTTTTTCAATAATATTTTGTAGTTTTCAGAGTATAAATTTTGCACTTCTTTTGCTAACTATTCCCAAGTACATTATTGTTCTTTTGATGCTTTTGTAAATTGAAACATTAATCTTATTTTTTTCATTTTTATTTGCAACTGAATAGACATACAATTTTTATTGTATCCTTCAGTCTTGATGAACTCAATTATTCTTATAAATTTTTAGTGGCCTCCTTAGGGTTTTCTATATGCAAGATCATGTCACCTGAAAAAAGAGTCTGGAAAATAGAGATATTTTTACTTCTCCCTTTCCCTTTCAAGTGCCTATTATGTATCTTTTTCTTGCCTAATTGCCCTACCTAGAACCTCTAGCCTTCCTTCTGCTTGCTTTGGGTTTAGTTTGTTCTTCTTTTTCCCATTTCCTTAAGGTAAAATTTAGGTTGCAAAATATATTATGGTTCTATATTTTATAGGCCCAACAATGTAATTACCTATGTTATTTTATACAATTTCTTTAAAAATCATTTTAGGAAAGAAATATGCCTTTAAACTGATTTTGCTAATTGCATAATTACCTTTGCTGATGCTTGTTTTTCTTTCTTATGGATTTAAATTACCGTCTGGGGTGATTTTGCTTTGACCCTGAACTTTCTTTTAATTTCTTTTTTCCCACTTTTTTATTGGTACATTATACAAAATATTGACTGCTTCACAAATTTGCATGTCGTCCTTCTGCAGAGGCTGGGCTTATCTTCTCTGTTTCATACCAATTTTAGTATATGTGCTGCTGAAGCAAGCACATTAAGTAATTTCTTAAAAGTAATTCTTTTATGATGGGTCTGCTTGCTGCTAATGCTCCCAGCTTTGTTTATCTGGGAATGTCTATTTTATCTTCATTTGGGGAAGATAGTTTTGCTGGATATAAGATTCTTGGTTGACAATTTAATTCTTCTAGCATTTTGAATATGTTGTCCCACTGGCTCTGACCTTCACATGTTCTGATAATTCAGCTCTTAATCTTTTTCTTATTTTTAATTTTAATTAACAATAGTTATACAAACTTATGGTGTATAGTGTGGTATTTTAGTCCAAGTATCCATTGGTCAAGACAAGGTAATTAGCACATATGTCACCTTAAACATCATTTTTTTTTGTAGTGAGAACACTCAAAATTCTCTATTCTAGCTATTTTGAATATAATAAGTTAGTGTTAATTATAGTTACCCTGCTATATTGTAGAGCATTGGAACTTATTCTTCCTATCAAATTATAGTTTTGTACCATGACCGATCTCTTTATGTCCTCTCTCTCTTTCACAGCCTCTGGATATCACTGTTTTATTCTCTACTTCTAGGATATCAACTTTTTTACCCTCCACAGATGAGTGATACTGTGTAGTGTTTGTCTTTCTATGCCTGGCTTACAAATTAACACCTGTCCTCCAGACTCATCCATGTTGCCAAAAGTGACAGGATTTTATTCTTTTTTATGGCTTAATAGTAATCCATTATGCATATATACCATATTTTCTTTATCCATTAATTTGTTGATAGACACGCAAGTTTATTTTCTTGGCTATTACAAATCGTGCTACAATAAACATGGAAGTACAGCTATCTCTTTGACATATTGATTTCCTTTCCTTTGGCTATCAAAGTAGCCAAAGTAATGGGATTGGTAGTGGGATTGCTGGAGCATATGGTATTTCTTTTTTTAGTTTTGTGAGAAATCTCTACATGGTTATTTGCATTGATTATAGTAGTTACATTCCCACCAACAGTGTAGAAGCGTTCTCCTTTATCACCATCATTGCCAATATTTGTTACTTTTTGTCTTTTGGGTTAACAGTTATCTCTTCAATCTTATAGGGGCTCCCCTATAAGTGAAAAGTTGTTTTTCTCTTACTACTTAAAATTATTTTTTCTTTTTACCTTTCGTTTTTAGTGTATTGACTATGTTTTTGTGAATTTCTTTATTTTGCTTGAGGATTATTGAGCTTCTTGGGTGTGTGAACTAATGTTTTTCATCAAAATTGGAAAGTTCTCAACCATTATTTTTTCCAAGATTTTTTTTCTGCTTGTCTCATTAGCTTTCCTTCTTCTAATATTCCCATTATTTATATATGTGTCCATTAAAGACATACAACATTTTTATGAGTGTCTACCCATTTTTTTTGTTATACCTTTCCCCTCTATTTGTATTGCATAGATTCTACTGATGTGTTTTGAGATTTGCCAACTCTGTCTGCTAGTTCTAGAGTTGAGCCATCCAGTGAGTTTTTCATTTCAGTTATTGTGCATTACAAATCCAGAATTTCCATTTGTTTCTTATCATTTTAATATCTTAATATTCTCTATTTGTTGAGATATTGTCCTTTCCTTGTCCTTGGTTCTTCAAACATTTATAATTGCTGCTTTGAAGTCTCTGCCTATTAAGGCTGACATCTGGGCTCTCTCACAGCCAGTGTCTCTTGCCTTCTTTTTCTATGCATGGGCCATGTTTTCCTGCTTCTTTATGTGTCTGATAATTTTTGTTTAAAACTGAGTATTTTAATTAGTATATTGTTGATTCCCTTCACCCTTTCCAGGGCTTATTTTTTGTTGTTTGTTTATGTGTTAAGTAACTCAGCTAGGTTATTTTAGTGAATTATGTGACCCTGTCAGTATAGTCTCTGATGTTACTCCTTAAAGGGAACAGGCTTTTGCATGCATGCAGTCACTTGAGGGTGATAATGGTTTCAGCAAGACTTTTCTCTTCTCTGAATCTCCTTGTTAAGCTGTCTGCCCTATTTGGTGTAATACGTACCTGTTAGGCTCCCTTTATTGCTTACTACTCTATAGTTTTTTGTTTTTGTTTTTGGTAAAGGATTGAGCCCAGGGTGCTTAACCACCAAGTCACACATCCCCAGTCTTTTTTATTATTATTATTTTTTTAAATTTTGAGACAGGGTCTTGCTAAGTTGCTTAGGACCTCACTAGGTTGCTGGGGCTAGCTTTGAACTTGCGATCCTCCTGCCTTAGCCTCCTGAGCTGCTGGGATTATAGGCCTGGCACTCTCTACTAGTTTTGACAAAACCCCAGGGCATAAGTTGCTAGGTATTCTGGACTAATTATATCTGGTCAGAAGTAGTTTTTTGTTAAGTATTTGAGGTTTGTTTTGACCCTAAGAGGTGTCTTCTTAGCTCTTTTCCTGGTTCTAAATGGTAAACTAGCACCAACTATGGTTTAGTTTATTACTAAATAAGCTACCAGCCGTTGCCGCCGCCGCCGCCGCCTCCTCCTCCTCCTCCTCCTCCTCCTCCTCCTCCTTATTTTCTTCAAATTTTTGAGTAGGCAGTCACTTCCCTGCACTGTATTCCAAATAAAATCAGTTTTTTTTTAGGGAGAACTTTGGAGTTTTCAGTTTCTGTGTCTGATACTATATTGTCTGTATAGTATGAGTCAGTTTTCCATGACTATAACAAAATTCTTAAGACTGGATAATGTATAAAGAAAAGGGATTTATTTATCTCACAGTTTTGGAGATTCATAGTCCAAAGATCATGATGCTCACTCTGGTTATTCACCCCCATTGGCTGAATCATATTATGGTGAATGGCATAGTAAGAGCATGTACAAGTGGGAGAGATCAAATGTAAGAAACCAGGAAAAGATCATGGAGGGGCCAGTCTTGCTATTATAAAAATAGCCCTCTCACAGGAGTTAACCAATGTCCCACAAAAACTATTATCAGTTCTTTCCAAGGTCTGTGCCCTCAGTGACCCAGTCATCTTGTACCTCTTAAATGCTTCTACTACCTCCTAACACTACCACATTGGGGACCAAGCTTCCAACACATGAACCCTTTGGGCATATACTTAAATCATCCAAATCCTAGTAGCCTCTCCACCTGGTCAAACTCTCTGAGCCACTGTCCCAGGCTCTGGGTAGGAATGGTAGTCTCTGCTCTTATTAGCTTTGCCTTTTCAGGACTAGAATATTCACCCTAAGAGTGAGCTGTATTTTTGTATACCCTGTCCCTGTATTTTTGTATGTCACACCTAGGTCTGTGGGTTGTGATCGAGTATAGGAAGAAGGAAGGTCCCTGATCTCTTGGCCATCAGGGATTTAGCCTGTATTATCAGAGTTGAGTAGATAAAAAATGCTTATCAAACTTTTCTGGTGAGATATATTATCCCTTGTTCAGACTGAGGTGATACAGAGCCCCTCTTATTGACTACACCCATCCATTGTGAAGCTTTTATCCAGCTAAACGCTGTGGGAGGGGGTACAGATTGTGATTTAAGTGTCATAGACTCCTGCTATTCTTATCAAGATTTTTTGAGTAAATATGTTTGTGTGTGTGTGTATATGTGTGTGTGAGAGAGTGTGTGTGTGTGTGTGTATGTGTTTACTGTGTTCTAAAAACTGTAACTGGTTGGGTTATTAAAAATAATTTCCAGTTACGCTGGTTTTACTGGAGCATGTCTGTGGAGCTTCTTACAAGGCCATTCCAGAAGTGATGCCATGATGTGATTAGCTCCCTTTTTATTGTTCAGTTGTTCTAAGTGTAGATGTTCTAACTGGTTTACCAATAACTTCTGGTAAACGGAATAACCGTTCCACCCATTGTGTTCTTAAGGAATCTTATTAAAATGGGCCAGCAGTTCCATATCATCATGAAGGAAATGTAATATTTATACAATAAATTTCATTGACCCTCTGAGCGTTACCTTAGGATACATACACACCACAAGTCAACATGAAGATAAGTGCTATTGTTATCCTTTGTTAATTTTTCTGCCCAAATTGCCAAACACTTAATTGAGCAATTTCAATTTTTATAACTTCCCATGACAGCTGTACTTTTTAAAGGATATTTATATATAAGTGTATATCGATTGGAAGTTCTAGTTGGGAAATGAAAAAGAAAGTGTGGGGGAGGAAGGAGATGTAAAGTATCTGGTCGGGGGAGGGGGCAGGATTGGAAAGGGTGGGTTCAGGGGAGTTAAAGTTTATAATTAAACATTATTATATAGCTAGATTTAATCCCTGACCAACAAAGTATTTGAGCACATTATGCTGCCTTCATCAGCATATTCTTTGATATTAACAATAAATGCTGGCTGAATTGTTGAACATACAAATCTCCAAGAAGCAGGAATGAATTGGGCTTACCCTTCTGCCCCCTGGCTGCCTTCTACTGCCTTCCCTATTCCTACTAACCCAACATTTATAAGGAAATATTTCCTAAATATAATCACCTTTTAAGCAATATAAATAATATTTCTTTCTCCATTCTTCCCTCTGAAAAGTCAAAGTTAACATTTTTTCCCTTCTATCACTGGGATTCAAGAAATTAATTAAGTGGGCTAAAATACTTAGGTGTCCTAGTTTGTAATTATCTCTGCCCCAGATTACAGAGAGTGGAAGAGCCCTTGTATACTTCTAAGAATCATAGAGTTGAAAACTTGTAGTTTTTTTATTAGAACTTTTAGTCCTTTAAGTGGTTACCTATTCACTGCATAAATACCTTTTTACACTGTCAAGTGCACATTCTACCTTTTCTTGGATAGTTACTTTATTGGATCCTCTTGCCTCAGCCTCTCAAGTAGCTGGAATTACAGGTGAGCACCATAGAGCCTGGCTTAAAACTGTTTTTAAATGGTATTCTTTACATGGTCACCATTATCTCATCACCCTTCTCTGATGTAATTAGTATCTCTTTTAAAGTGTGATGTCCCAAAGTAGAAATTAGAACTTTACATCAGAAGTTGGCATCCTTGGGGCTCAGTTATAGAGCACTTGCCTAGCACATCTGAGCTACTGGGTTCAATCCTCAGCACCATATAAAAATAAATAAAATAAAGATATTGTGTCTATCTACAACTAAAAAAAAATGTTTAAAAAAAAGTTGGCATCTTTTGTCTGTAAAAGGCCAGATATAAATATTCTAGATTGGGATGGCCAGATAATGTCTATCACTACTACTGAACTCTGCCTTTGTAGTGTGAAAGCAACTATAGACAATACTAAACAAATTAGCATGATTGTATTCCAGTAAAACTACATTTACAAAAATAGGTGACTAGGGTAGATTTTGCCCATATATCATAGTTTAACTAACTAGTATAGAGCCCAGTGTAATTATATCTTCATTTGTGAATGCAGTTCTTGAAGTAACATTTTTGTAAGATTGTATTAAAATATTTTGTATTATATTAGCATAGCTACTGCAGTCTTCTCTTGGTTACTGTTTGAATGAGATCGTCAAAAGTATATCTTATAGATAGCATGTAGTTGGATCATATTTTCTTTTAAACCAACCTTTTTGTTTTCATTGACGTATTTAGTGTGTCTACATTTAGTGTGATTACTAATAAAGTACATATTTATGCCATTTTCCTCTTTTTGTTTTCTACAAATGTCTCTTCATTCTTGTATTCCTTCAGTACTTTATTGTATAAAATACTCGTTAGTAAATAATTCCATTCCCTCCATCTTCCTTTATTATCCATACAAATTATTATCTTTTGTAAAGCAATCAACATGCTTTATAAACTTAATATTCTGTAAAATCAAATAAGAGAAGAAAAGAGTTACAAGCAAAATTATGTTTTATACTCTTTTTCATATACATAAAAGTTACCTTTAGGGGCTGAGGGCATAGCTCAGTGGTAGAATGTATGTTTAAGCACATGCAGGGGCCTGGGTTCAGTCTCCAGCATCACAAAAACAACAACAAGAAGTTATACTTATTAGTGCTTTTTATTTCATAGATTAGAATTGATTTATTGTTTAGTGTCCTTTCATGTCTGCCTGAAAGACTCCCCATAAAATCTCTTGTAGAGTAGGTCTGTTAGCTTGTTAACACTAATTTTTTTTTTTGCCTGTTTTGGTTTTATTTCCCTTTACATTAACCAAATTATATTTTTGCTCAATATTATTTCATTATTTCATATATGTTGTGTTTAGCTGTATTTTATTTTGCATTGTTGTGCATTATATTCCATAGTATGAATATAACACAATTTATTTATCTGTTCTACTGGTTGGTAGACTCTTCAGTTTCTAGGTTTAACTATCCAAGAAGAATTTGTGAGAATTATGTAAATGTTAAGAATTGTGAGCGTTCTTATACACATCTGTCCCTGGGTGCACACAATCATACACCTTTAGAGAATAGACCTAGCAGTAGAATTTCTGAATATATATAATCACAATGTGTTGGATATTGTCAAGAACTCTTTTTCAAAGTAGTTGTGTCTGTTATTACTCCCATTAGCAGCATGTGAGAATTGATTTTTAGATATTAGCCATATCTGTGGGTATGTAATGATATCACATTATGGCTTTAATTTGAAGTACTCTCATTACTCATGAGAGTAAGCACCATGTTATATATTTATTGACTGTAAGGATTTTTCTTTTGTGTAATACCTTTTTAAGTCTCTTCTTGGTTTTTCCATTAAGTTGTTGGTCTTTCTTCTATTGGCTTTGGTTAGGTTGTTCAGTGCTTGAGTAAAAAAAAAACACTCCAAAATCCAGAAGCTTATTTTTGTTTGCAAATCTGCAATTGAAGCAAGTCTCAGCTAAGACAGGTTTTCTCTCTTCCCTTGTACATCAGCCAACATAGCTCAGCTAGAGGCTGGAGGACCTACTTTCAAGATAGCTCACTCATAGCTGCCACCTTGGTACTGGCTATAGGTTGGTAGCTCACCCAGGGATATAGGTCCTAGGTCTCACTTTCTTTTCAGAAAGGCGTCTATCTGGGTTGCTTTTAGTTTTTTCATAACATAATTGCTTGGTCTCAAAACCTAGCGTTCCAAGAAAAAAAGGCAGAAATGCATGGCATTTTTATGATCCAGCCTTGAAAATCACAGAGCATTGCTTTAACCATATTGGTTAGGGCAGTCTCAAAGGCCTGCACTGTCAGAAGAGAGCATATGTTTAACATCTGTCACATATTTATTTGCTGTGTGTTTATTTTCTATGGTAAAAAATCTGGTCAAACCTTTTGCCCCCATTTTTTTTCCCCCTGTGGTTCTGGGGATTGAACCCAGGGCCTTGTGCATGCAAGGTAAGCACTCTCCCAACTGAGCTTTATCCCCAACTCTGCCCATTTTTTATTGGTCTTTTTTTTTTTCTCCTATTTACTTCTTATGGAATTTCTTGAATTCTTTCTATACTCTGTATACATGTCATTTAATAAGACAGAATTTAAAGTTATTTTCTCTCACATTTAAATTCTTGCCTTTCACATTTTCTTAACATTGTTTTTGGAAGAACAAATATTGTTTATTTTGGTGAAAATCAAGTTATCATTTTTCTTTGTATACTGTATGATATTATGTATATGAAATCTTTGCCTAGCTGCCACATTTTTTTTCTTTAATTAATAAAGTTTGTTGTTTACAGTATATTAAAGTTTGTAACAAAACAGCAGAAAATAGAGTTCCCATGAATGCCTTGTTCCTTCCATACCACTTCTCCATACATACACAACTTGAGTTTTAGAGAGAAACATTTATTAGAGTTCAGGAACCTACATTGATACACATCATTATTATTCAAGTCCATGATTTACATTAGGGTTCACTCTTGGTGTTTATGATTTGTAGGTTTTAACAAATGTATACGTATTCATGTAATAATTCCTGTTCTCTATAATCAGACCCTTCTCTATAAATAGCATATATGGACCTTCTTGTCTTAAGATCTCTGGAGATCTATTTGATCCTTCCAATAGTAGAGCACTCAGTCAGGGCACCTAAAAGGAGATACAGAAAATATGGGGACTTCTAGTTACAATAAAATCCTGAATATATTCCAGAACATAAGAACTTCTGGGGCCTTCTACTGCCTGATACTTGAAATAATTGTCCTAATGCCATCCATTTTTGGTAGACTACAAATAAAATCCTTGGTTCTACACCTTTCTCTTAACATAAGGGCATTTTTTCCTTTATAGGTATGAGACATGCTTTTGAAAATAAAAACTGACAGCTTCCTTTTTTCCTTAGGTCTGACGGTAACTGCTGTAAAGGACTCAGGAGAATGGAATTTGGAGGCTGGGGCATTAGTACTTGCAGATGCAGGCCTTTGCTGTATCGATGAGTTTAACAGCCTTAAAGAACACGATAGAACCAGCATCCACGAAGCAATGGAACAACAAACCATAAGTGTTGCTAAGGCTGGGTAAGCATTTCTTTTCTTTAAAATCTATGGAAACAGATTATTTAATTCATGGTTTAGAGAAAATAGGAACCTTACTTGTTCTATCTGGATTATCAGCTATTACCATTCAAGATATACCTTTCAAGTTTTTCCTTATTAGAATACAGAGGTATGGGAGGAGGTAAAAATGAGTTATTGGGGGAAAAGCAAGTATAAATGTAGATTGATATAACCAATGGAATGGATTTATGAAAAGTTTTCAATATGGGAATCAACTCATTTTTTTCTTTTATTCAGCAAATATTGTATTCTGGGCATATCATTGTATTAGGAATTTTGAAAGATTCAAGAAGGAAAAAAGATCATAGTTTCAGCTTTCAGTAGCTTCTTATACATCTATGAAAGGTTGACCACAGCATATGGAAACCTAAATAATAAGTAACATATATTTGCATAAGATGAAGTGCCTTTTGTGACTCAGTGATGCTCAAGATTGAAGTACATGAATCTCTGTCTACATATAACCAAGGGAATGAATAATAAGCCAGGTTTAGACAGAAATCCACTCACCCAGGCCCTGAGGTGGCTACCAGAAACTTACCTGACTATAAAGGTTGGCCACCTACACAAACAAGCTTCCAGGCCTTCCACACACGCAATAGGACTAGAGCTATCTCAGCCCTAACGTTGCTATTAAGGGTGCAAATAGAGCTGCCAGCAGTGTTTTCAAATAGTAGTGGGTACTTAGAAGCCAGACAGATGCTGGTATATATAGATTCTATGAGATCTATTTATATACCTTAGTGAAAAAGTAATGGAAATTGAGGGAAGAAGGAAAAGAGAACAGAATATAGCCCATAGGAAAAGCATACCAGAAAGAACTAGGCAGAACCATTATCAGATCTATTCATTTGTTCATTCACTCTATGTTTCTTAAGAACCTGCCATATGCCAAGAACCATGCCAAACACTAAGAAGTGCAACAATGCACTGAAAATTGTCCTTGAGATATTACTATTTGATTGGAAAAGACAGACAAAAATAATGAAAAAGTGGTAAGTTCATAATAAAAGTGTCACAAGAAAGCATAATATGACTTCTAAACTTTTTAGAAAGGGAAATTAGACATATAGTTTTTAAGTGTCTTCCAAGAATGAATTTCTATGCCTCCATTTAATTGATATCTTTGGCGATTAGTAGATTTTATGTTTTATTTTCATGTGCCTTTTCCAGAGATAATCTGGGATATTTTGCAAGATTTCTAAAAAATTAATCCTTTTATCAGGAAAATTTTAAGACAAATTCTATGAATCTGTTTAAGAAAAGGAGAAAATTAGTGCCATATATAACAGACTACAGAATAAATATTTGGAAGCAGAAATATTTTATTAACCACCTTTACTATCTGACTCCTTGCAAAATGTGAATTAGTATGAACTTTTTGTGGTATCTAAAATATGTTGTGAGTTTCACAGTCAGCTTTCTCTGGCTGAACAATTTTCATGATACCAAGAGGCTAGACATTTTTTGATAACTATTTTATGCATTGGAACAATGCTTTTCACTGACTATGGCAATAACCAGTTTTATTGTTTTTGCAGTCCATCACAGAGCCTGTTTTTTTGTTGTTGTTGTTTTGTTTTTGTTGTTGTGGTTATTGTTTTTTGAGATGGGAATTTCCACTAAATTGTCCAAGCTGGCCTCAAACTCTGGATCCTCTTGCCTTAGCCTCCTGAATAGCTGGGATTACAGGTGTGCACCACTCCACTCCTCTCTGAGCCATGCTTTTATAAAACACATAATAAAAATGGATTACTATAACAGTGAAAAGGCAAAGATCTACAAAATATAAGCCTAAAAAATCCTTATAAGAGAAATATAGATAGCCTACAAAAATCTCAACTCTGAAAATTTATCAGAGCACTGAGGTCATAAACACAAGGAATCTTAATTTCAAAGTATAACAAGCCCTCTAGGGAAAGTTGAAGCACACAAACTGTTTTACCATTGACAGAGCATGAAGGAAAAGGTGGCTGCCACAGAAATAAGACGTAACTAAAAATTTCATAATTCCCAAAAGTCCAAGTGTGGGTTAGCATACCAGTTGAGAATAACTGGGAGCTCTAAACACAATGAGAATTCTTTTTCACTTGCAAGCTCTTTTCCAGTGGTCTGTACCAGATATGAGAAAAATTGAGCAGGGAAGAAAAACAGAGAGCTCCTCTTTTCTTCTCATCAGTAATGTTAGCAAAAGGAGGTGACTGCTTCTGGGTGATAGGCCTGAGACCCTGGGCTGCTTCATGGATACCTCTTATATGAAGCAACAGCTATAAATTACTGGGGGAAAGACAGTAAGCCTTTGCATTTACAGGACCTCTGTGGAAAGGGAAGAACCAAAAAACCCGTCTGATTCTGGATGAGTCCTTCTCTTCACCAGGAGACAGACAAATGCACACTGATTCTCGAAGAATAGAGGCAAAAATTCTCTTGAGTCTAAGATGTTGAACCAATACAAATATAGTACAGAGCAGCAGTCTGCTACCATTGGAAGAAGGACAGAAAAATCCCTCTGCCCAAGAACCACCATAATTTCATGGCAGAGTCCAACAGTCATAGGTGGGAGGAAGAGAAAGCCTTATCCATCTGTATTCAATCCTATTCAAGAAGAGGCACATAGACCTTGCCTAAGACAAAGGAGACTAAGATCCACCCTGGACCCAAAATGAGCGTACATTGAATAACAAGCAACAGCAGTGTGGCACTGGGGAAGATACAGGAGTATACAGAGACCCCCTCTATAATATAGGTGTACAATGGTTGCTGTGGAGTAGTGACACTGAGGATAATCTTCCATCACTGCACTGTAATAACCCCCCACTCAGTGAAAGGTAAAGGCACCTCCATACTGAAAGGATTAAAAGTCTGTGGTACATAAGGTAACAATAATATCACCAATGTCTGTTGAGAGCCACAGCCGAAGGGGCCCCAGCAAACTTCCAGCTGCCGGCTGATGATTGGCTCACAGCGGCCCCAGCAACATCTAGCTGATTGGCTCCTCGGCCCCAGCAACATCTAGCTGATTGGCTCCTCTGCGGTGATGCTCATTGGGCTGTTTCCCTGCCCTTTCAGACCACGGAGCTGCTCATTGGGGGACTTTTTTGGCTCCGCCCACGTGACCCAGCCAATCGGCCTCAAGAGCAGGAGGATTGTGGGAGGTGGAGAGAAGCTTGTGTGGGAGAGAGAGGCTTGTGGAAAGCCGGTGGTGGCAGTTGAGGCTCTGAGGGTTTTTCCTGAGAGGCTGTTTTGTTTGGCGTGTGTGGTTCTAAAAATAAAGTTAGTTTCTTTTGACAAGTGGCTCCTGATTGTGCCCAGCCAGACTGCGGCAAATGTCCAGTTTAACTGTGATGGCCTGATAGACACTGATAGCCTTTTAGAAGGAACCAGTCCTTTTCTGGTATAAACAACTGTTTCATCTCATTCTTTGCTGTGCTTCCACTCAGTGTGCCTGGTACATGGTCAGAAATTACAAGGCAAACACAGAAGAAAAGAAAAATGGTGGGAGGAAAGAAGGAAGGAAAAAGGAAAAGAACATTTTGTTTTCAAAAGATAAAGTAATCAACAGAACCAGATTTAGTGATGAGACGGAAGTTGCAATTATAAGATACAAACTTTAAAATAACTATATATGTTGTTGAAGTATCTAGTGAGAAAGAAAAACAGCATGAATGAAGAGGGGCAAGATATAGGTAGAAATAGAAGCTTTAAATAAGTATCAACTGGAAAAGCCAAATAGTATACAGTATTAGGAATTGAAAATGCCTTAGACTTCTGAGCAAACTAGATTATGCTGAAGAATGATTCAGTTAACTTATAAGTCTATAGTAATTACCTAAAACTAAACACAAAAAGACAGAAGAATAAAAAATACATACAGTGGTATGGCATGATGCCAAATTTTGTGACAAATAGTTTACTAGAATCACAGAGGAAAAGGAGGCAGAAGGAATATTTAAAGAAGCCATGGTAATTAATTATACAAAAATTATTGATGAATATCAAATTACAGATTCAAAGGACTCAGGGGACTTCAAGCAGAAAAATACTACACAGGCACACACACACTCATACTATATATCCGGACACATTATAATCATGCTGCTGAAATCCAAAGATAAACTCTTTAAAAGGCCAGAAGAAAAATAAAAACTTTTTGCCGCAGTCTGGCTGGGCACAAAATCACGAGCCACTCTCTTAGCAACTTTTCATAAGGAAAAACAGAGATGAGAATTGAGAAGAAAATTTGTCAACCTAGGAAACAGCATTCAAAATTTATGGCAAAATATTTGTTTAGACAAGCAGATCTAGAGTAAGAAATTTTTATTTAAAGGAAGTTCTCCAGACAGAAGAATATGATTCCCAGTGAAAATCTGGTTCTACACAAATGAAGAGCATTGGAAATGGTAGGTCATAAGAGAAAATAAAAAAATAATCAACAGAACCAGATTTAGTGATCACTTACCAAGGTAATTATCTATAGCAAAAAAAAAAAAAAGACAGTAGTAGCCTAAAGAACAGAAGGAGGAGACGGAAGTTTGCTGTTACAAAGTTTTTACGTTATCCATAAAGTGGTCCAATAATGTTTAAAGGTAGACTAATAACATAACGATGTAAACTCTAGAAAAAACATGAAAACAGAGGAGTCATAATAATAGCCAGTTATGGAGATAAAATGGAATCATAAAAAATAATCAGAAAGGGAACAAATAATAAATGGGCCAAATAAAATACAATTAGCAAAATAACAGATTAATACAAAAAGAGTGTGTGGTACTGAGAGTTGAATCTAAGGCCTTTTGTATGTTAAGTATGTGCTCTGCCACTGAGCCACATACATGCTTACCTCCAACTGTATGAATAATTATACTAATAATAAATCGTGTAAAACAATTAAAATTCAGGGACTGTCAGGTTGAATAAAAAAGCAAGCTCTGACTATGCGATGCTCTAAAGAAACAGACTTTAAATGCAGACACATCAGTAAGTTAAAAAAATGTAAAAAATACATTTATATAATAGAAACAAAAAAACCTGACCAGAAAATTACAGGAAAATAAAACTTCAAACCAATATCATCCATGAATATAGACACAAAAATTATTCCCAATACTTTAGTAAATTAAATTCAACACTAGATAAAGGATTAACTTTATAGCCAAGTAGGTCTTACCCCAGAATGCAAGATTGGTGTAATGTGAAAATCAGTCAGTGTAATACACAATATTAGCAGAATAAAAAAGAAAAAACTGTATCCCAAAATAGAAAGGGAAATTGTTTTTGACAAAATTAACTACTTATGATAAAATTTTCAGCAAAGTTCCTTTGTCTTTTAAATGGAAAAACCTACGAAAAAAAATCACAGACTTAGTGGTAAAAGACCGAATGTTTCCCACTTAAGAGTAGGAGTAAGAATGTCTACTCAAAACTATTTTTGGTCAGTATTGTGCTAGAAGTCCAGTTAGTTTAGTAAGAAAAAGAAAGAAAACACATTCAGATTAGAAAGGAAGAAGTTAAAACTGTCTTTATTTTGTATGACATGAACACCTATATAGAAAATTTTCAAGAATCTATGAAAATCTACTAGAAATAATAAACGAATCTAAAAATATCAATAGAGTGCAAAACCAATATGTAAAAATTAATTATCACTATCTGATAGCAGTGAACAATTAGAAGTCAAAATAAAATATACATTTATAAGAGCATCCCCAAACAGGAATTCTTTAGGATTAAACAAAATATGTTCTAGATTTATACTCTAAACACTGCAGAATACTGGAGAAGGATACTAATTCCATTGATCAGAAGACTTGTTATTGTTAAGATTTAAGCTCTTCCCAAAGCAATGTGACTCAATGCAATTGCAGTCAAAATACCAATTTTTTATTTTTGGTAGAAATTAATAAACTGACTATTGGGCATGGTAACGCACACTTGCAATCCCAGAGTCTAGAGAGGCTGGGGATCCCAAGTTCAAAGTCAGTCTCAGTAACTTAAGGAGGCACTAAGGAACTCAGTGAGTCCCTCTCTCCAAATAAAATACAAAAAAAAAAGGTCTGGGGATTGTGGCTTAGTGGTTAAGTGCCCATTCCTGGTACCCCCCCCCCCAAAAAAAAAAAGAAGAAGAAAGAAAACAATTAATAAACTGATTTTAAATTTACATGGAAAATCACAGCAACAAGAACAGCCAAAACAAGTTTGAAGGAGGACAAATTTGGAGGACTTTATTACTGTATCAAATAGTGTAGTGTTCAGATAAGGATAGACACAGATCAGTGGAAGAGAATGCAGGTCTAGAAATAGACCCACAGATACAAAGTCAATTGATTTTTCAGGAAAATGCCAAGATAATTCAGTAGAGAAAGGATAGCCACTTAAAAAAAATGGTGCTAGAACACTTAGATAATCCATCAACTGAAAAATGAATGAGTGGATTTTAATAAATATATACTAGGAATTTAAAGGAATAAACTGTTGGTGCATACATCAACATGGTGAATATTTAAAAGTATTATGCAAAGTGAAAGACACCAAGCATTAAAAGCTACAGCGCTTCCATTTATATGAAATTCCAGAAAAGATGAAATGAAGGAGGGAAGTCAGATCAGTGGTTGCTAGAGGTTGAGGGTTGTGGGAGGCAAATGACTACAGAGGGGCTCCTTTAAAAAGGTGGATTTTTGTGTTACATAAATTATATATATACCACAACAACCATAACTCTAAAAATATATAAACTCAAATCTTTATTTTTACATTCACCAGACTTGAAATCACTCTGTCAAATGCTGTTGAAGTTTCTGAACACTTAACTCTCCCTGTGCTCATCCTGTCATCCTGTGTCACCCTGGCTGGTGGCGAACAGGACAAGTATACAGCTTGAGCTTTTGTACCCTGTTGGTAGACCAGCATAGAAAGACACCACATAAGAATAGATTGGAAGGGCATGGAAAGAAATAACAGTGCTAGGGGAGATGTACATTCATCGTCAGTAAAATCCTTTTTTAGTTGGAGTGACATCTTCTAGAGGAAGTAATTTTAAGAATAACTTTCAGATTGGATTTCTTTTGTCTGCTGAAAAGGAGAGGACTCACAGCTTGGAGGCAAGAGATTTGAACTTTAATTATCTTGCTACTTGTACTTATAGTCAAATTTTCATTGTTTCTTCCTTAAACCATCTGTCAAATGTATTTTATTTATTTATATATATATATATATATATATATATATATATATATATATATATATATATCAGAGTTTGCCTGAAAAGCACTTTGAGTACTTTGATTTAATGAATTTTTCTCTTGGCTTCCTTTTTAGACCACCACACTGTGGTAGACATTGTTGTTATGGTTACTTTGCTAAACATTTGTATTATTATGGTTTTAAGATAAAAACCTGCAAATGTTTGTTTTGTCTTGGCTGCTATCTAAAGTGTAATAACTCTTTGAACTAAGACATGGATTACAACCAATATTTTAGGCTTCCAATTTCTTTACCTTTACATAACAATTTTTACTTTGCAGAGCATTTTAGCATATTTATTTCATTTAAAGATCACTATAGTTTAGTGCATTCAAGGAATTACAGGACTTTGTTCTCTATTGTTATTAAATAGGTCTTTATTGAGTGTCAGGTATAGATATTGGTGACATTTGGTTTTGTTCCTCTCCTCACTAAACTATTTTGGAATTTATAAAGACATTTATACCATATTATTCTTATCATAAGCAAAGAGTCAATTTCTAAACATTGCATACTGTATAATTATATAATACTTTCAGTGGCTTGTATGTTTTATTTCCCCAGCTTGATTTTTCTTTCTTTTTCTTTTTCTTTGTCATTTCTCCATGTTGGAAAGATTTCTTTTTCTTGATCAATTTAGTGAAGATAGTTTTTAATTACCTTGTAATAACAAACCTGGGTTTGTTATTACAAGGTAATTAAACCTGGTCTCTTCTGAAATTACTCAACTCATTTCTAGCCTACTCCCAGGAATAGTAGGACTACCATGTGCTGACAAGCATCTGGTTGTATTTGATTTTCAACATGATGTTTCTAACATATGCTGGCCTGTTGAAAATTTCAACCAGACTTAACATTTCTTATACATCAAAAATTTTAAATTTTATTTAGAATCAGAGCAGTCATATAACCTGTATTTGAATCTCTCCTACCTAGGGTTACTAGGCTCTAAACTTTCCATACAGAAATAAGAATTCACAAGAAGTGAAAATGTTTTCCCTTTCAAATTTTTCTTTTCTTCTTTGTGACTTTACAGAATTGCTTAAAACTGGTACTGTCATCTCTCATAAACAACAAGTGCCCAACAATAACATTAGCAGTGAATATCCCTTATTTAAAGTAGAGCATAATTAAATTGTTAATATTTTTATGGAGAAGTCGTTGTGGTCCTAGTGGAAAGAGCAAAACTTCTGTGCCCTGAGACCTAGCCTCAGTTCCAGCTGTTCCCTCACTGCCGCTGCAGCATCAGAGGTTCAGTCATCTTCAAACCTACTTTCCCACAGTATGATTCACTATTTCGTGTGTTTGTTGGGTCTTTTAGACTCATTCACTTCTCTTTAATATTTGAGTTCTCCTTTCTTCCATCATTTCAACTTCTTCAAAAGAGGCCCAGTTAGATACTGTCATCTCTACTAAAAGATTTATTCAAGAACAGCTCCTTGGCCTCTGGCCACTTTATGGATTGACTGTTCTTGGGTCAGCTGCCAGTCCATTCAGTTCCTCTGTGGCAGTTTACACAAAAGGAATCAAGGGTTATGTGCTTAGTGAACACTCCAATGTTTGGCCTATCCAGACTGTAATGAGGACAAAAAAATCACTTCAGGAGTATATCACAGAGCAGGTCAGAAGAAAAGGTAGGTTCCTCAGTGCTGGAAAACAATAGTTTAGGCAGGCAGAATAATATCCTAGCAAATCAATCTTTATAGGAGGTGATTCTTATGAAAAAAGTTTTGAGCTCACTGGGTTTCAAAGAAATAGACAGAAGGAATGGGAGGGTTTTAAAGATAGTACTTAATCACAGGTACTAGTGAGCTGTAGACTCTTGGTCTCACTCCACAGTATTTTTTTTTTAGTACAATTTTTTTTAAGTTGTCAATTGACCTTTATTTTATTTATTTATATGTGGTGCTAAGACTCAAACCCAATGCCTCATACATGCTTAGGCAAGTGTTCTACCACTGAGCCACAACCCCAGCCCTCTCTATAGTAGTTTTTATAATTTCTCTCCAGATTAAAGCTTCAACCAACTAAGTGATACTGTTTCCTCTATATAAGTTGCCTTTTAACTTTTTTATTTTTTAACTTTTATTTTGACAATATCACAGAAAAATGCAAGAATAATACATTGTTTTGCTTTCAGTTCAGCAGTAAAGTGTGCCCTGAATCACCAGTGTTTTATCTATCATCTGTTTGGCAGTATGAACCCAAGAGAACTCTCTTTAAATTCCATTTTAGTTTATGTTCGTTTTTCATACCACTTACTCTATGTCAGTCTCCAGTTTAAGAAAAAGTTGGTTCTATCTCTAACAGTAGCTCATGTAATGTTTTAGGCTAATAGCTTTCGGAATCTCAAGTTTTACCACTTAGAGGCCTGTTAATCTTTCTAATGCAAAGTATGCAGTAAATTGCGAAGTGCAAAACTCGAGAAAATGTCTCTAGAGACCTGCAGCATAACATGGTGTTAATTAGTAATACATGGGGTTAAGTGTGAAGACAGGAACACTTAATCATTAATTCTAACAAAATAAAATAAAAGATAGTACTCCAAATTTTACCCTTAGGAAAAACCTTAAAAACCTAACCTTCTCCTCAAACTCCATTTCAAACATTTTACTCATTTTGGCCCAAAGCTTGGAAACCCCAGGATAGGAGTCATTCAACAGGCTACCACCATCAGTATACTTTGGGTCCTGTCTCTCAGACTCTTTAGGTTTTCCTTTGAGACACATGGTATCTTCCTTGCATCATCAAATTGTAAAATGTCTTTTTTTGCTTTCTCTCTCCTTTTTTCTCTCCTATATCTCAGGTGACTAAAGGTAAAGGTATTGATTTGTGAAATGGTTTTGGTTTGAATTACAATCTCCCTTAAGGATATTAGTGTGAACCACTGAATCAGGGTACCACCTGGCCTCCAAGACTACAGAAATTTCTCATTTTTTTTTTCAGTGTGTCACTTTATATGTACTGCAGACTATTAGAAAGTTCTTTTTTATAAAAAGAAACAGTATACTTATTTTGTTCCATTTAATTGTGCTAACTTCACAAATTGCTTTTAGAGTTGAGGTTAAACTTTATACATTGTTTCACATGGTGGGCATACAACTTCAGGGGCCATCATAGTGTATACACTTACCATTCAAATGCTTATGTGACTGGGAGGGAACCTACTGTGATTTCTGTACTATAAAACTTATAATTAGAATAAAAAAGTGGTAAAATGCTCAGGATGCCCAGAGTCTACCAAAATGTAAATCACAGTGTCAATAACCAAAATGTAGGTCTTATTGAGTCAATGCATGTTTGAGAAGACCACTAATGTTGTTTTTCTTTGTTTATGTTACTTAAATCTGCAAATATTTTTAAAGTTTGAGAGTTCACTTACATTTTCCCTAGCTGCTTAATGAAATAGAACAGGAAACCAAAATGCAAATGGTGTAATGTGAACTTTAAAAAAGGGATGACAGTACTTGAGTTTAGGTGAATTCTTTTTAAACTGTGCAAATGAGCATCTGTGCTTGGGAGAATGGCAGCACAGTGCCATACAATGGTGCGTGGTCCTTTGAAAGAACTTTATGTGTTGATGACCTTCAAGGCCTGGAATACCAAACTAAATAAATGATTTGGGAGAAATCAGGGTTCTTCTCAAACTTAACTATAGATAATGCCTCATCAAGGGCAGAGTATCACTGGATTCTTCAATAATAGAGGATATTCTAGCTGTTTGCTAAGGACAACTTAACATTATAATTAGATATTTGGTGCTATTAAATTATACTCACATGCCCAGGAAGGAAGAACAATCTGAACATTAAACAGCAAGGTAGCAATGTATAGTTTTGCTCAAAACTCATGTCTTGAGCACTCATCAGTGTAGTGCTGTTTGCCAGCTTCTGGCCCACAAAAATGCAAGGACGAGGCCTTTGTTCTTGATGTGCTTACAAGACAGACAAGTAAACATTTATTGTACACTGTCAGTCTAACAGCCCTCTAAGAGCTATGGCACAAACTTGAACTTGATTACTCCATTGCTGATCAGTGTTCTGGCCCACAACTAGACTACTGAATCAGAGTCTCTGAGATGGACCTTGGAATCTGTTAGGTCTCATTGGACAGCCTGGCAGAGGGACCACTGCTCCAGACTGATTGCTGTGCACCCAGATACTCTGCCTCTACCTCCCAAGATCTTGGAAGCTGTGTCTTTGTAGACTACTCTCCTGTTGAGAGGAGGGAGTTAGTTGCCGCAGTCTGTCTGGCTGCAGCAAAATAACCGGGGGGTGACGAACAACTTGTGCACGTTGATACAGCAGGAGTGGGAGCCGTTTATTGCAGGACAGGAGCAGTATTTATACATTCCACACAGCTTATCTAATTAGCACAAACTAGATACATCAGTCAACCAATAAGGAATCTCCACACTTAATGGCTCGCTTTTGTTACTTCTCAAACCACTCCCTCTGGCATTTTGCCAGGCACCATCCAGACTTGTTTACGAACTCTAACATTCCCCTGGCAAAATGCCAGGTGTTATTTTTGACTTGTTTACAGACTCTAACAGTTAGTCATTCTACATAATCCCCCTGAGAGGACTGAATGGGACTATAGAATAGGTTGAGAAGTGTTCCTTGGAAGCATCCAGATGTGCCACCAAGATATGAAAATATAATCTAAAATCATGTACTTTGAGAGTTTGTGTTCTTCTAGATGACTACATAATTGGAACTCTTGCCCCATTTCCTCTTTCCTATTCCCATTGCTTATGAGTTGTCTTACTACTCATTGAGCTAATATAGGTGTGAAAGGTAATTTTCAACTTAAAGACCTTGTTAAAAGGTGGGAAAGAATGTGCGTACCTAGTATTTAAGATTGCCAAATATATATAATGCATTGAGAATAGGTTTTGTTTTTTGGTTTTTTGTGCTAAATGGTTTCGCTTTTTTAAAACTGAGGTTGAATTAATGTAGACATGTGAGGCAGTCTAGAAATTGATATTTGAAAGTTGCATCTCAGACTG
Source organism: Marmota monax (assembly GCF_021218885.2). Taxonomy (NCBI): domain Eukaryota; kingdom Metazoa; phylum Chordata; class Mammalia; order Rodentia; family Sciuridae; genus Marmota; species Marmota monax. The sequence goes on along the minus strand of NW_026694256.1, from coordinate 581,097 downwards.
TTTTCTATCCAAATTCTTTTGGTAAGGAGACCACTCAACTGTTACTGGGTTTGCCATAGCCAAAGGATCTGGAGCGTGCTAGAGGTTTTACTGTATATTAGTCATAGTAGATTAACTGCCATAGCAAATAGTAGCTTAACACTGTATATTTCTTGTATATGTATGTATGTGACACTAATCCCATTAAGGGGACTCTGCCCTCATAAACTCTTCTAAACCTATTTCCCACAGGTCCCATTGCCCAATACCATCACATTGGGTGTTAGAGCTTCAAGATATGAATTTGGTGGGGGGCACAAACATTCAGTTCATAATAGCCTCTATTCCTTTTGACATGGGGGAGTAAAAGTGCAAAACAAAATTTGACATTTTAATTATATTAAGTGTACTATTCATTAGTGTTAAGTATAGTCACATCATTGTGCAAACCAGTCTTTCATCTTAAAAACAGAAACTCATTACTCATTAAATAACTCCCCATTTCCCCTCCTCCCAACCCTTGTCAACCACTTTTTCCTATGAACTTGATTTCTTTTTCCTATGAACTTGATTACTCCAGATAACTCATAAGTAGAATCACACAGTATTTGTTTGTGACTGGCTGCTGAGGTTCATCTATGTTGTAGCATGTGTTCTAATTTCCTTTTTTTTAAGTCTGAATAATTTTCCATTGTATGTGTAGAACTCATTTTCTTTATCTGTGTACACTTGAGCTGTTGTACCTTTTGGCTCTTGTGTATCATGCTGCCAAAGACATGGGTGTGGCCTCTGTTGCAAGTAAACGTGGAGATTGCTCAATAAGAGTCATAAAGGGAGTCATGGAGATCATCCCCAAAAAAAGGGCATTTTCTGGAAGTATTGTACTGGTAAAAATAATATATATTATCTAAGTTTATAATGTTAAGAAAATTACTACTGTGTTTATAGGAAAGTTTAAACGTGGATTTAATGACTGGAAAGCTAGCTTTTTCTAGAAACCAGTGTTTTCATTCCTTGAAGTTAATGAAGAAAAAAATGTGTATCAGCATTGTTTTATGACTGTTGAAGTCTATGAAAATATAGTAACTGAATTTTAGGATTACTGAACTAAGATTTACTTTTATTTATCATTTAATTAATACAAATATATTGAGCATTTAATGTGTAAGGATAATAGCAATAAGTCAGTCCCTCAAGGAGTAACAAATTTAGTAGGAACAAATAAGGCAAATAAATAGATACCTAAAAACATCAGGTAGAATCTTGAGATCACGGGAGTTGTACATCTAAAATGTTACAGCCCATAGGGGAGGAGATCTGGAAAAGAAAAAACATTGATTTTTGAAACTTAGCAGATATAGGTTTGAATCTCAGAAAAACTGTCTCATTGTAATCTTGGGGAAGTTAATATCTAATCTTCTAGCTTCCTTATTAAGTTTGTGATAATAGCACTCACTTTCAGGTTTCTGTGAAGATGAAATAATATGTATAAATCTAACAGTGGTTGGTATTACAAATGTGGTAATAATTTTTATTAATATAAGTGAAGAAGGTTATGTTCACATTGGATTAGAAAAATGAGTTACCTTATAGTAATTCATGAGTTCATTCATTCAGTGGTCTTTGTGAGCCACCAGTATGCACAAAGTATTTTGGATTAGAGAGAGAGAGAGAACATAACCTGTGTGTTGAGAACATACCTGTTTGCTTTCTAAAGCCCTTTTCAGTTTTTAACAGAAATGATAACAGGTCTGTAACCACTAGGTTTATTAATTGCCTTCCCCTTTCACCTGCCTAGAGACTTCCTGGCATTGTCTGAATCCTCCTTCTTTGCTATAGAGATTTTCCTGACTTCTTATTCCACATTGCCACCTCTTTTATCTACTCCCCTGTTTTTCCTCGTTTTCATTTCTTCACCTCAGGAAGCCTTTTCTCATTGCATACAACTCTTACTTGGTCCACTTCATGAAGCTTAATTTCATTTTTTTTCTGGTTACCTCAGGAATAATTTACCACCTTTGTTCTGTCTTTGCATCTCACATTGGATTGTATCCCTCATAGATATTCTGGTGTGTCCTTAGAAGTTTCTGTCTCCTGATACTATAGTCAGAATCCCTTGCACACCTACTATCTGCCAGGTGCTCTCTTGGGCCTCCTCATCCTCCAGCAGTTCTATTGTAAAATAATTGGAGTCAGGAACTAGCTGAACACCTTTTTGAATTCTCAGTATATCCTTTGCACATAGAAAATAGCCTATAAATATTAGTTGATCAGACAGAGGAAGAATGATTAATTGTACATAGTATTAAAAATATTTTTCATTATTTCATATGCAAGTATATTTTTGTTTCATTGCCAATATTGCAAAAATACTCCTTTTATGGTAAATACAAAGTCTCACCTGATTTTATGTTAAATGTGCTTTTGTGGGATCAGTAGGAACTATTTATTGCACTGCTTTTTTGGAAAATGATTCCCAAGTTCTAAACAACTAGCTGTGTAGAAACCATTTTTGAATACAAATTGTAAGATGTGGACTATCTTTTCAGAATTTTCTCCTTTGGATTAAGTCTTTGGTAAAAGCACTTTGCATTTCTTGTTCAATGAATGTTTTTTGTTTTCTTTTGTTTTTGTTTTTGCCACAAAGATTCTTAAACTTTTTCGTTCTCAGGGAATGAAGTAACTTCTAGAGCCAACTCGAAATAGATTGAAGATTAACAGATGTAGCACATGTTTGCTGATGTCATAGGACTGTGACTTAGGAGAAGCAGACCTCCCACTATAACTAAAAATGGAATTGAGTGCAGAACATACCCATTTACAGATCATTTATTTTACATTTCTTATTGTCAATGAATATACATATTATTTTGAGAACTTGCCCAACATTTATCAGTTTAAGAACAGTATCTAAGTTATGTCATATCCATACCTATCCTGCTACCATCCCACTTAGGACTTTAGTACCTCTTTACTGAACCACTGCACTAGCATCCCACCCATGTCCCATATACATTCCTTCCCTGTCCAGCACACCACCAGGCCCAAACCTCCTCACACATATACACACCCTTTCATAAATGCTCCTCAAAAATTCTATGGTTCAGGCATGGTGGTACATACCTGTAATCCCAGTGTCTTAGGAGGTTTATGCAGGAGGATTGCAAATTCAAGGGTAGCCATGCAACTTAGTGAGACCCTGCCTCAAAATAAAAAATAAAAAGGACTGGGGATGTGGCTCAATGGTTAAGCACTCCTTTTTTTTTTTTGGTATTGGGGAATACCAAAAAAAAAAAGTAAACCAATCCTTATATTTCCTATTCTTTTCTGCCTTCCTTTCTTTTATGATTAGAAAAGATAAAACAAGTAAATATACAGAAAGTTTTTGCTCACCATTCCCCAAAGTCATCCCTACCTCTTGTTCTCCACAGGTATATGTCTCTATCCACTTAAAAATGTCCAGGTGTCTTGAAGGGTCCAGTTTAAAAGTCACATCATAGTGTTTTCCTGGTCATCTTTTTCATCACATAGACTAATAACATTTTCCTTAGTTCCCTGGGAACTTTATACTTATAGAACCTAGCATTTGCTGCCTTGAATTACATTATAGTTGGTAGTTTACGAGCTTCTGAAGAATAGTATCCATGTTTGGTTTAATTTTATATACCTCTTAGCTCTTAGCAGAGTGTGCTCACTAGAGGAGCATAAAGAATATTTATTCAACAGTTGTTTCTCTTCAAGATAAACTAGTTTCAGTATACCTAGTTTGAACTTGTTAATTGTGATACCACCTTGTATTATGTCACATTTTTTTCCTCTAGATTCTCAAGGTGAAAATGAAGTCCCATTTTAGTGACAAGTTTGATCTTGGTTTTTATTTGAATCTCACAGTCAGTGAATTTCACCCTCTCTCTCCATAGCCTTGTGTGCAAGCTAAACACAAGGACCACCATACTAGCAGCAACCAACCCTAAAGGCCAATATGATCCCCAGGAGTCTGTGTCTGTGAACGTCGCCCTCGGCAGCCCACTTTTAAGTCGATTTGACCTGATCCTGGTGTTGCTTGATACCAAGAATAAAGACTGGGATCGTGTAATTTCCTCCTTTATCTTAGAAAATAAAGGTATGTGAAAAATATATAAATAATTCAACATGGCAAGGAAAGATTAGACCTGACTAAAGGAAATTTCTCTTGAAAAAAATTAAATAAATCCAAGATCCCCTTCCTCTCAGACAATAGAGAAATGCTTAGACAGAGGGCAGTGAGTGAGAGAATCTGGTTCAGGGGCCCCAGAATAATGAGCAGAAGGAAAAGAGGCTTTCTCCACCTGGTACAATGAGCTTTTATATATATGTCCTTTGTGATGAAAGGGTGCAACCTTATGATATAAAATTTCCATTCAACTCTTGCACATAAAGAAAACTGAACTGCTTTATGAGTTGAAATCTCTAAAAGTGAGCTTTACATTTGTTACTATGAAGCAGACCAAAGTGTTCTGAATAATTTTAACCCTTGAGATAGCTTTTTTTTATTAAGCTTAGATTGTAAGTCTGCCCATTCTAGAATGTATGCTTTACAAAGAATAGGACTAGATTTCAATGAACACAAAACCTAAATGAGTACAAGAAGCTGGTGTAGTGTCACATGCCTTATAATCCTAGTGACTAGGAGACTGAGGCAGGAGGATCACAAGTTTGAGCCAACCTCAGCAACTTGGCAAGAACCTGTCTCAAAAAGGACTGGGGATGTAACTCAATTGTAAAGTACTTCTGAGTTCAATCCCCAGTACCAAAGATAAATAAAATAAAATTATAAAAAAATGAGTATAAGAACTTTATCAAATCCCTTAAGATGACATATTTTCCTGTTCTTAAATTTTACTAACCCAACACGTAATATACAGGTTACCCAAGCAAATCAGAGAAGCTGTGGAGTATGGAAAAGATGAAAACCTACTTCTGCCTCATTAGGACTCTCCAGCCCACTCTGTCTGATGCTGGCAATCAAGTTCTTCTCCGGTACTACCAGAGGCAAAGGCAGAGTGATTCCCGGAATGCCGCCAGGACAACCATCCGCCTGTTGGAAAGCTTGATTAGATTAGCAGAAGGTTTATCTCTTATCTGGTGATACTTCTCTTGAGTGCCTACTGTGTGCAGAGCATGTAGCTTGGAACTGTGGAGTCAAGAGTAAATTGGAATAATCCCTACTCTAAGATGCTCACAGTCACTTAAAAAGTAAAGGCTGTGAGCCCTAAGACTTCCACTCATCAGAGGACAGAAAATGGATGTCAAGTGGAATGTTGTATCATTAAGAAAGAGGAATCTTGGTTGACATCTCAAGACCTCCCATAACTTAACATACCACTATTTAGAAAGCCTCATTTCTGATGTCTTCTCAGTTCTATTAGCTTTTTTAGTGGAACAGTTACTTGCTTAGAATTGTTTTCCATATATCTTCTGTGGCTCTTGCTCAGTATTTTCCAGTCATGACCCATCCCGATTGTTAAAACAACCAAATCAACAATGCTATGTCCTGTCCCATTCCTAAGTCATAGAACTTAACATATACACGTATAGCTAATGTGCATCTCAAACATTTATTTTCTAACATTGGCTTTTACATTTTAGATTATGTTTAAATAATATTTAAAAAACTTCCCGTGAACTTTATGTATCACATGATAAAATAATATAAGCTTAATAAAAGATACTATAAAAGTAATGGACCTCATTTTTTTCCAAGGATTTATGTCTAATATTAGGGCAAGAGTACCCAAAATTCAAGCTTGCTTGTCAGTAGTTTTGAAAAGCTCATAAATCATAGATTAAAAAAAAAAAAAACGAATTGAGAAATGAGTTTTAATTTTGTGTAGTTTTATAATAGATTAAAACAAGGACTAAAAGTTGTTAAAGTATTAAATATATGTTTCTGCAGCACCTTTCTATACTGTCCAGAGTACTTTCTCATGGATGTATACAAAATTGCATGACGTGTGCAGAAGGATCAAGTCTATTGTTAGAGAAACAAGTGTAAAACTAGTTGCATGTAGAATTTTGTGCTTGTTCTAGTAAAATTAATTTGTTATTAGTGTTCATTCATAAAGCATGATTTGTGTGTGTGTGTAGAGGAGAGCAGGAGTAGAGAATTACCTGTATCATCCTAAATAATCCTAAATTCAAATGCATTTTATTTTCTTAGCTCATGCTCGGCTAATGTTTCGTGATATTGTGACTCTGGAAGACGCTATTACTGTGGTATCAGTAATGGAGTCTTCAATGCAGGTAAGGATATTTTGTGTATCTGATGTGTACCTTTATTACAAGCTTTCTTTCAAAAAAAGATACTATCAAGAGTTATAAAAATGATCTTATTCTAGCTAGACCTAGTAAATGCTGGAAAAATATCCATAGATAATCATTTAATAGAAGGGGGAAATGTCATAGAGACCTTTCATTGCATCATTGACATTGCTTTTGCTCATTGGTGGAAAATAGTGTGTCTCAACTCTTCTCAGCACACCTGAGTGATGTTCACAGTCTCTCTAGTGACAGTGTCATTTCTTAAATCAATGATTGCCATCCAGAACCGGGAAAGAGAACTATTAAAATGTGAAAAATTTTCCTAGTTGATTCTCGCTCCCCAAGATGGGGGTATTTAGTGCTGGTCTTAGCCACCTGGGAGCTGAAGACCCTTCTGTGTCCTTGCTATGTGCTGGATGGCCTTGTGACTCTGGTATTTTCTCACCCCGTAGGGAGGTACACTGCTGGGAGGTGTGAACGCTCTCCACACTTCCTTTCCTGAAAATCCTCAGGCGCAGTACCAGAGACAGTGTGAACTTATTCTGGAAAAACTGGAGCTGCAGAGCCTCTTAAATGAAGAGCTTGAAAGACTTGAAAGGTAAGGAAGGAAAACCAAGAAAGGCACATAGTGGAAAATAACTTCTCTGGCATTTAGTGAAACAAGGGAATGTAAACTGAATAGAATTTATATTGTTTAAAGAGCATTGTGTCTGTTATCTATTGCTGTAAAATCAACCATTCTAAATCTGAGTGGTTTAAAAAAAATACCACAACTTTAATGCTCACTTTCTGGGAGTCAGAAATTCAGGCAGGCTCAGGGGAGATGGCTTGCTACTTACTCCATGTTGTGTCAGCTGGGGCGACACCTCAGAAACTTAGCTTTCTTATGACTTGCGAAGATGTGGATAATAGACGTGACAGACACATGGGAAGGAATGTGTTAGTCAAAGCAAATCAGTGGAAGCATGGACTCTGGCTGCCTGAAGAAATTTGGCCATAACTTTAATGTTTGCCTATTTCCTAAATACATGGGTCTCTGAAAAGCTAGACTTTGTGTACCTGAGAAAGAGTAGTAAGGAATGGCAAGATTGCTCATTCAGGCATCTTCACGTTAATGTGAATGGCTTAATAATTGACCTGAATCTGATAAATGAAGTGCATATGGAGGTGGAGCAACTCCAGGAGAATTTGGGGACCACATGGGATAGATACTGTATTAAGTAAAACCTTGGAATTATTTGTTACTATTTATTTATTTATTAGCTCTAATCAGTTATACACAACAGTAGAAAGCTCTCTGATTCATTGTACACAAATGGAGCAGAATTTTTCACTTTTCTGGTTGTGCATAAAGTAGAGTCACACCATTCATGCCATCATACATGTACCTAGGATAATGATGTCCATCTCATTCTACCGTTTTTTCCTACCCCTTTGCCCCCGCCCCCCTCCCATTTGTCCCATAGACAGTTCCTCCACTTATCCCATGCATATCCCCCCATATGAATTAACATTCACTTATCAGAGAAAACATTTGGCCCCTGATTTTTTGAGATTGGCTTATTTCACTTAGCTTGATGGTCTCCAACTCCATCCGTTTACCTGCAAATGCCATAATTTTATTCTCTTTTAATGCTGAGTAATATTCCACTTAGTATATGTACCATAGTTTCTTTATCCATTCATCTATTGAAGGGAATCTAGAAAACCTTGAGAATTCTTTTCTCTTCCATTTGCTTCCTTCTCCTAGCAGCATTCTTTTTTATTTATAAAACCTAATCAGAGCCCCCCTAGGGAAGTCAGGCATGAAAGGACTGGCTTTATCCCACCAGTGCCCAGATGACAGGCTGCAATTAACTTGCAGTCTGTATGAAATCAACCCCCCTTTCTTTTGGCTTCTCATCTCTTCTTATGATCCAGAGCATGATGCTAAGATCGGTTACTCTGTTGCGTGGTTTATGGTCTGACCTAGCCAGTTGTTTCAAGCCCTTCCTGGATGTGGATTAGCCTTTGGAGGAGCTACTCATTTTGACCTGCCCAAGCTACCAGAAGCTGAAAAATGATGCATTCAAGAAAGGAGAACCAGTGTTGTGTGTTAGAAAAATGACAGTTGGATTAGCCAAATTCAGAATGACTCGCTTAAAGGAAAAGAACAGGAGGAAAAAAGTATGTGACTATCTGAAAGATCGGATTCTGTCATAAAATGTTGTTTCTTATTGTATTTCTTCATAATGCAGAAGTATATTCTAATATTGATCCTCAAAGCAACAAAACCAGGTGCTGAAAGTCTGACCTACTCTTATCAAGTGAGAAAAATACAACTAGCGTATAGGTTTTTACCCTTCAAGAAAGAGTTCTTCATTCCTTAAGGAAATCACATAATTCAAAAAAAATCACTGATATTTTTGTCATACTTTCTAGAAAATGCTTTACCAGAGACAGCATGCTTCAAATAAAGACATTCTAGTACTCACTTTGGGGAATCAGAAAGCAGAGGGCACAAAGATGCTGTCTTATAAGAAAGTATAATAAAACTGCACAAACTTTATTTGTAGGAATGTTTAATTCCTGAGTAAGAATTAGATAAAAATAATAGGGCAAAATTATTCTATTCCTAAAATTTCTCATCATTTAGTATATTGTTATAAAGCTTTAACAAGTGAGTCCTCCTGACCTCTATTTGATGCTGAACAGCAGTAATTTTGAAAGCTACTTGATTTTTTAATTATAACTCAGATTAGTCATAATAAACATGGATTTTCCATGTCAACATTTCCAATTTTACTGTAAATGACTATAACTCAATATTTTCTTAAAACTTTTTATTTCTGAGTATAAAGGTAAAACATGTTCTTTGTAGGTGGGCTATTTTAGAAATTAGCAGTAATTAATAAGAAAACAAAAATAACAATCTTATTTCCCATAGATAGATACTATTAACATTTTAATGTATGGAAATAAATTTGTATTTCCTTCGAGTCTCTTCTCTATGATTACACATAATTTTAGAATAATTTTCTTATCTGCTTTTGGGCATAATTTTTTTTCAGATTTAGTACATGGAAATGGGGTCATATCACACTTTATATTGAGAAGATGTTTCTAGGTTGTTAAGGGCTTTTTAATGGGCATACTTTGGGAGTAGTACAATCCCTGTTAGAAATTCAGTTTCTAATGTGCCCAATATTTAGAATGAGTATCACTGAACAGATCATTCAGAGAGGGTAGGCTTTAGCTCTCTATCAGATTGATAAGAGAGCCACTGCCCAGATTTTATGTTGAAGCATGGCTGGGCTTTGCAGGAAAGGGTGTCAGAGTTACCTGCAATTATCCACTATGAATGTGAATGCTGGGGCAGTGCCAGTGCCAGGTTAAAGGTATCATAGAAACCTCATTCCTGGGGAAAGTGACTTTTAGATGCACTAAAATCCAGTTCCTTAGTTGGGTGAAGAGATCTACAGAGAGCAACAAGCCAGTTATATTTGAACATTTTTGCATGAGAGATAAGACTGAACATTTTACACTAACCTCCAATCTTAAATGAATTAAATGAACTTTCAGAGAGACTTAAAATTGTAGACCAACCACTGATTCATTTTCTTAATTTTGCTACAATTTTATTTAAAATTAGAATGCCTATCACAGCACTGAACTCTATATTGATTTTTTTAATAAAGGATAATCCTTTTGCTGCCCTAAGCAGCTATGCTTGATATTAATTTGGAATTATTTTAGACTTAAACCTTTAAGATGAGATCTCAGAGACTGAAGAAATAAAAAGGTTAATGTAGATTCTCTTCCCTTCAATACCTATTTTCCTTATTTGTCTCCATTCCAGGTTACGGAATGAAAGTGCATGCCAATCCCAACCACGGGTGATGGAGACAGAAACTGTTCCAGGGTCCTCCGGGAATGATATAAGGGAAGAACCAAAGTTTAGAACTTCAACACAGCAGGACCTGAACTGTAGCCCACATACTTCCTCCCTTGGAGGCAGTCCCCAGGGAGGCCCACTTCTAGACCTCCAACCCCATCTGAGGTCTGACAAAACAACAAGTAGAAGACATTCAGCTGAGCTCAAAGATGGCAGAGATGACGGTTTGGACTGGTTTGACTTCATGGCACCAAATAAGATAGAACCTAAAAATACCGTTCTCTCTCCTGGTCCTGAAGCAACTAAAAAAAACAAGGCGATGAAAATCTCTAAGAACAAATCTCAAGGTAGGGAAAAGAGTGGGCCAGGCCAAGAATGTGGGCCACTTCTCTCACCAGGAGCAACAGGTGGTCCACTGAGGCCAGGAAGTGTGGAGGGTAAAAAGGCCAAAAGGAGAGCACTGGTGTCTGAAACAGCAGTCCCTACTGATGAGCCCGACTCGGTACTGACTCATCATGTCCCTAGCAGGTTGCTCAGGCTGCGCAAGGAGAAGGCCCAGGTGTCATCCAAAAGTACCACCAGTGTGCCTTCACAGCCCACAGACCCTTCTGCTGCTCAGTCCATTCCTGCACATGGGCCAGAAAAAACACCAGAAATATCCAAAGGAAAGAGATTGAGATCCCTTGCTCAGGAAGAAGAGTCTGAACTTGAAAGTGTTAAGATTCCAGTTCTCCCAGTAGCCAAATTGGCAAAGTTTACTTTCAAACAGAAGTCAAAACTGATTCACTCCTCTGAACAACACAGTCATGCATCTTCTGGCACAAGTAAAATAACAGTTTGTAGTCCTAAAATTCCCCAACATAGAATACGAAGAGAAGCAGCTGTGTCTGTGCAGGGTCCAGAAAAGCTGACCTCTACCTCAGGAAACAGAAACTTCAATCAGCAACAGAGTGAAACAAAGGAGCTGTTACATCAGCCACCAGAGAAGGATGGATCAAGAGAGGAGAAGGAATGTGGCCCTGAAAAGAGGGTTATTCAGCCTGAGTTGGAGCTTGGGAACAAGACTGGGCATTCTCATCTAACTTGTGAGACAGACAGAAAGGAAGAGGTTTCATCTAGTAAGAAAAGCAACAAGGTTCACACTGGCACGTTGGCCAAATTGGCAAACTTCTCTTTTACTTCCTTGCTGGAATCCAAATCAGAGTCCCCTCCTCCTCCTGAAAGGAAGAACTGGGGTGAGAGAGGCCCCAGCCCGCCTCCTCCAACCACAGATCCAGTGCTTGAGAGTAAAAGGAAATCTTTTCAGCTGCAGGGCTCCGCTGAGAAACTGATTCTTTCTAAAAATTCTCTCTTCACTCTATCAGAGCTAGATGATGAAGCATTAGATTTTGACTGGGATGAAGAGATGAGAAAAAAGCCATAATTGTGGAAAGCTTTCTGATCAAATTCACCTTCACTGACTCAACATAATACCCTCAGATTATCAGTGTAGTATTTATAAGTGTATGAACTATCATCCATGTCCATTTTGAGTACCATTCCAAATACCAGCTTCCCCATCAAGTTTTATTTTTCAGGTTTATCTTCATGACTTAAAAAAGTTGTCTAATTTGAGTAAGAGTGGTAACAGCACTCGAAATGAATGGATTGTGCTTAATTTTGCAAATGGAGTATTCCCAAAGATGGTTTTGTTATTTCATCTTTTTTTTTTTTTTTAATGAGGAGGGGCTCATTCCTAAATCCCTTCTTTCAAGGAAAAAAATGCTTCAAAGGTAGCACTCATAAGTCCAAAGCAGATGAACTCTTCTATTTTTTCTTTTGTGTCTTTACCCAGGATGTACTAAGTATGGTGAATATTTATTATCACTTGGAATTATCGTGTGTTTTTCTAATACTACTTTTGTGTTTATTCTCATGCACCAGATTAAATGTGGCTAATACTTTTCTCTGAGAGGTATCCTTACAACTTGATAGCATTCTGAAGATCTGGCAGCTAGTCTAATAGTAGCTTTCTGAAGTACTGATCTTTTGAGTTTTCTTTTTTCTTGATCCAACATTATGTGCCTCAGATTCTTTTTTCCTCTCAGGGACCTATGTTTCACACAACTTAAATTATTATGTGGTCAGTAAAAAAGAGTGTATCCTGGTCTCAGCCATATATCATGTCACATGTACCGAAGTGATTAATATGGAAATGTGATTCCTACTAAGATATGATTCATTTGTCTTTAAAATAAAGCAAATTATTGTTTTTGACAGGAATAGATAACTTAAACTCTGTTTTTCTGTGTGCATTTAAATCACTTCTTCCTTTGGATTCTAGCAGGGTCCTTGGGATTACTTAATTACAATCTTTTTTCTCAGAATTATGCATTTGTACCATAATGATTGATTCCTTAATTGTCTGAAAAACTTTTGGGCATGAAAATTACTCAAATATATGTACTTTGCTAAGCTTTTACTTCATTAAATTTAGAGAAAGCAAAATTTGGGAAACAAATTTTTCTTAAGCATTTCAGCATTAATTCAAATATTGACTAATTAAAATTTCTAAAAAAATTTAAACTATGAGTACAAATTCAGTATGTATAAGTCTTTTGAAGTCTTCAAACATCATAAACAGCTGATAAAAGATACAAGCAATGATCATAAAATTGACTTACACCTGTTCTAAAACATTAAGATTATAGTGTAAGTAATTTATTATTTCTTTACTTGGTCAGTTACTTCCTGTATAGTATGATTCTTAATCTAATGTGTTCCTACTCTTAGTACTCTTTCTTTCCTGAGTTTCATTATTCTTACTTCAACAAAGGGGAAAAGAAAGGGTTTGGGTTTTTGACCAGTTGAATCTAGTCTGGATATGGTTGTTGTATAGACGAGAGTAATTCAAACCTGAGCCACAGTGTGGAGCTGACTTTTTATGTTTGTAACTTGGTATATTTTGTAGTAATGACACATTGGATTTTACATGCTTGACAATACCTAACCTATTGGCTTGTCATTAGGGTATTTTGATCTCTTGTTATCATCATTTAAAATGTTTGTATTCTTTGTTGGGAATCTTCATTCTGTTTCATTTCTTAGTGATAAGAAATTCAGTTTTGTAGTTTTTAAAAATTTTTTATTCTTATTATATATGACAGCAGAATGCATCACAATTCATATTACACATATAGAGCACAATCTTTCATATCTCTGGTTTATAAAAGTATATTCACACCATTCGTGTCTTCATACATGTACTTATGGTAATGATATCCATCTCATCCCCCAGCACCACAAAAAAACCAAATAATTTTTGTAGTTTTTTCTAGTTAACTTGTCAAGAACATTAAGTAATTCATATTTTAAAATACAGTGTTTAATTGTATCTCTTATTTGGTCTTTTGTGTGATCACCTGCGCTATTTTCTATGTGGTATTATTTGTGCCCATCATACTCCTATTATTTATATTAGGCTGACAACATCCTATTATTTGTTCAATTTTAGTACCTATTACCAGGCTCATCTGGCTGAATTATAATTTCTTCTTGCTTATTCTTTGGTGCCTACCCAGATAGAAATAACTACATATGGCAATATTATAAACAAAATTATTAGCAGAAAAATATTTGGTGTAAACACTCACCTAATTACAAAAAAAAATTAAACTTTTAGTACAGCCTGATCTTGCATTATGGCCTCTTGCTGCACTTGTATTTGATTCAGACTCACAGCTTGGTCAGTGGTCCCTTTATGCTGATTCCAATGTCCCTTTAGCACCCTGATATTTCTGAAAGAAAGCATCCATGCTATCTGAGAACAATCCAGACCCACTTTTAATTTTTCCTCCCCCATGTTACAGAATCAGCCAGCCCCAAGGTAGATCTGTTTTCTTTAGAAGTCAGTGATATTAGAGACCAAATTCTGGATCTCAGAGATACACAGAAGAGTCACTAGTGAACAAAGGTTATACTACTGCTATTGGGTCATTCTGAGTGGCTGCAGAATGGAAAATATTTTAATATGTTGAGGTTACATTTTATCCTGCTGTGCCCTTCCTTTCTTACAGTATGTAATTGTACAACTAAACAATCTCTCATATGGTCTTTGTGTGTATCAAAGAAACACATAGTCAGAGGGAATGTGTAGAATCTAAAAGATCGTATTGCTAGACAATAAAGAAAGATGTAAAAATTAACCTTTAATTCCAAATCATCATGCCAAAACATTTTATCACAGGTCATTGGACTCCTTAATATCATTTAATAATTATAAAGTTATTTAAACAATAAAAACTATACTTAATTTTTTGTGAGCGAAAAGAGTAGACTTTAAATTGATTATAAAAATTGACCCTGTAAAAAATTAATCTTCAGTGTATATTTACATTAAAAAGTTAAAAAAAGAATTTTATTATTATAATTTCAGTATTCTATAGAGATACAGGCAAACTAAGCAAATTATTCTGATATTTTTAACTCTTTTAGGCTTTTTCTGAAGGCATACCAACAAAATTTTAATAATAAAGACTCATTTTTGGTTAACAGATTTTAATTCTAACCAATTTACATTTTTTTTAATTAAAATGTCAGTTTTTTTTCTAGAGCCAATTAGGGTCTTTAAAGAAGTTGTTACTTCCAAAGAACAAAGACAAGTTAATGACAATTCAAATCTACATATTCTTTATGTGCACTTATCTTGATCTCTTACCCAAATGCTAACCCACCTGGAAGACCACGAGCTTGGGGCAACCACGAGGAGGATTCCTGGAACTCTTAGCCAGACCACAGCATTGAGCAGTTCAGAACCCACCTGCTCTGGAAATGGGGTTATTACTAGGGACTACCCAGGACCTTGTGAGCCTTTCAGATAGTTTATCAAGCAACTTAGTTCCAAGCTTAACAACCTCACAGATGGGAGAGGAAGCTGGTGCCGGTTACTCAGTGTTCAGAATAACATCTTTCATGTCCGCTTTTCATATTATTAACATCCAAGTGGGATAAAGGGCTCTTGGCTCATGTTAGTACTCTCTCCAATTGGGGTTTTGCTGTCAGTGTCCCATCTGTGCAGCATAGCCTCTGAGGTATGTATGGAACCATCACCCACACAAATCTTCTTTACTATCACTAAGAACATACACAGGAAGTGGTGGTCACTGCCCTTATGACACACTCTGTTTTCTTAAATCAATTCTACAGACACACCTCTTCACTTAAAGGCTTAAAAATGTATCTAAGAATAATATTTGTAAAAGTATACTTGACAAATGATGAACTAGATGAAATAAAAGTGTTGATGTGTCTATGTAAATATTCTAATGTGAGATATAGTACAAGGAAGAAAATATGGTGTGTACACACACACATACTTACACTGGGCCTGATCTTACCACGAAGTAGAGACTAAATTTTCTCTTATGAATACAAATTATTTTTAGACCACTTTTTCTGTTTGATTGGAACCTTAATGCCTTAGCATAGTTGAGCCATGAGAAAACAAGTTATGTTAATGTAGGGACAAACATGGTTTAACTTAGGGTTTTCATAATAAATTAAGCCATATGAAATATTGCTTAAGGTTTCAGATCTAATTTATGTATCAGTTCCCACTGATCAGGTGAATTGGGTTCTAGAATTGGCCAGCAGTAACCTTGTCATGGTCAGTGATTTCATCCATAAAAGCAGAGGATCAGGCATATTTGAGTCAGTATTATTGAGTTACAAAAAATGGAAAACCTCAGAAGCTAGCTGAAATAAAAGTAGGTTTGCTGTAAGAATATAGCAGGGAGACTCATTAAGAACAGGAAAGTCTGACTGGATCAATATGGCTGTAGAGCTGGAAAGTCAGGCCTGAAGCTCTTCCCTATGTCTCTCCTGGGTCTTCAAGTTCCCTCCCCACTACTTGTCAGTGGGCTGGCTTCCTGCCCCCTGGAAACCCTGCTGTCAGTGCTTAAGGCTTGTTCACTCCAGGCCCCTGTAGCTTTTGATCTACTTTGGAGCCTGGTTCCAGACCTCTCTTAACTCTTCCAAATGAGCACCCATCTCATCTCACTGATTCTGGCTCTGTGCTTTTTATTTCAAAAATCTTGATTTGTTCGCCTTGCTTCAAAATGGAGTGGATGGTGGAGTGTGAGTGGCCACCTGGCATAAACCCAACAGCCTGGGCTGTGAATAGAGACAGTCACTTGAGTGGGAAGCAGTGGCTGGCCTGTCTACCACATCCCTTTCTCCAATGAGTTTTTGGCTACAGGTCCTATAATTCTATAAACTTTATTGATTTTGTTCCACTGCCTGAGTTGAGAGAACATGTTTCTGAAGACACTTGGATCGTCTTTCCCAAAGGAGCCAGGTAAATTGCTAGCCATCTGCAGCCAGGTGATTTCCAGGGACTGTGAGCAGCAGCTTCTGGCCATACTCCAAGGGCAAATGAGGCTGCAGACCGCAGAGAACTGTTCATTGTGTTACTGCCTATGGAGCTTCTGTTTTCCTATGCCGAAGTTGCTCATCACATCTATATGTTAAAAGTACTTAGATGAAAATCAATAGATGAGAGTATGTGAAGGGTATTTCCCTGAAATACATTTAGGAATACTCAGCAATTAAGACACATGTTTACATTTCCCAGATTTTTGAACTTTACAATTGTCAACAAAGCAGAGACTAAATCCTTTTTGAGGAGAGGGAAATACCTAAGTAAGTTAGGCCGCCTTTAATCTTTTTCAGAACTATTCAGAAGAAATAGTACCAAATAATTTTAAATGGAGAAGTAATGCAATTTCAATATTTAATGATCTATTTTATCATTGTAGGGAAATTAAACTCCTTTTATAGTTGGAAGGCCTAAGATCATCTTTTTTTAAAAAACATTTTATTTTTTAGTTGTGGGTGGACACAATATCTTTATTTTTATGTGGTGCTAGGGATTGAACCCAGTGCCTCACGCATGCTTGGCAAGCGTTCTACCCTACCTCACTAAAATCATCTTGAGGGATTTACCATATCTAAGATGATTTGCTGTCTCCTAAGGCTCTCTGTGTGAAGTGGGGAATGACACTGTTGCCTGAGGCACTGTTTTGGTAAGCTTTTTTGCTACTGTGACCAAAAGATCCGACAAGAGCAGTTTTAAAGGAGGAAATACTTATTTGGCATTCACGGTTTCAAATGGCCAATTCTGTTGCTCTGAGCCCAAGGTGAAGCAGAACATCACCCCAGAAGGGCATGGCAATCAGGAAGCAGAGAGACTAAGCTGTACTTACCAGGGACAAAATACAAATCCCAAACCTATCTCTTCCAGCTGCACTTGGACCTGCCTACAGTTACCACCCAGTTAATCCATACCAGTGGATTGATCCATTGATTAGGACACAACTCTCATCATCTAATCATTTCACTTCTGAACTGTCTTGCATTGTCTCACATATGAGCTTTTGGGGGATACCTCACATCTAAACCATAATAGGCACACTAAGTCCCTAGTGAGGCTCCTCATGTAGACCTAGAATTAGTAAAGGTGGAAGAAATTCAGAATCTGTATGTATATCATGCTCCATCCTTGGATGAAAGGAGTGGTGCCTTCCAGACACCTCAGTAGTTTCTATCCCAGTTAAGGTTTTGCCCTAACTTCTGTGCCAACCTTTCTTTAGCAAGGTTACCAGTGACTTTCAGTGCTATACTCAGTTCTTACCTTTCTTGATTCCTCACATTTGGAGTCTCTCCTCTCCCTAATTTCCTTGATATGCCCTGGCTTTACAGGACATTGTGCCTGTGGTTTTCCTTCCCAACCTCTTCCGACCTCCTCAGCTTTTCCGCTCCTTACCTGGTTTCTTTTCTCCTGTACCTTTAATGCTTGAGTGGTCTAGTTCTCTTTCATCCCCATCTATTTCTTACATCCCCATTTCAATCTTAGAGTTCTTAATACCCTTCATTAGCTGAAGTTTCATTTCTTGAACTCCACACTCATATCCAACTCCTATTCAATATTTCTACTTGGGTATCTGAGGACATCTTGATTTCAACATCCCAAATAACATACCTGATCTCCCAAAATATACTGCACGGGGTGAGCATGCACATGTTCTACCAACTTACATGTGTTACCATTTCATTTACACATTCAGAGGCCAAGTGCATGGCTAGTGAGCAGGTCCTTTTTTCAGACTTTATCCATCTCAGCATATTAAATGGAGCTCCAGCCTTCCAGTTGCTTAGACCAAAAACTTTAGTCATCTTTGACAATTTACCTTTTATTACCATCTAATCTGTTAGCAGATCCTATGGGATATCAAAAATCTTTACAGAATCTGATCGTTTGTTCACTTCTTCCCACATTTGCTGCTAATGCACAGTCCAAGCCACTATTATCTCTTGCCTAGCCACCCACCCCCTATCTGCCTAGACTCTAAGCACAAAAGTCAGAGTGACCCTGTTCATAAGTAAAGTCAGGTCGTGTTACTTATTATGTCAAAACTTCCATGAGCTCATCTTACTCTGGATAAAAGCAACATTTCACATGGCAATGATCTTTAAGGCCCTACATGGCTGGCTGTCTTCTACCTCTTTGACATAGTATGCCAATTTCCCAGATGTTCTTCCTGTTTCTGCAAAGACATGATCCAGCCTCAGAGTCTTTGACTGCTTACTGTTCCATCTTTGAGGAATATTCTCCCCCTAAATTGCCAAAGAATCCCACCCTCACATTCATTCAGACTGAGAAAATATCATCTCTCAGTGAAGCCTGCCCTGAGTTAAGATTTCAAAATGTCTTCATTTTATCCAGTTTCCCAATCCAATGACTTTTTTGTCATATAACTTACATAAAATTTATTCATTTTTGGCCGGGGTTGTGGCTCAGTGGTAGAGTGCTTGCCTAGCATGTGTGAGGTACTGGGTTCGATTCTCAGCACCGCATATAAATAAATAAAAATGAATAAAATTACATTTAGATGTTATGTCCATCAACATCTAAAAAACGGATTTTTTAAAAAATTATTCATTTATATATTGTCTGTTCTCAGGTGCTAATAAGGGGTGAGGGACATCTGGAAGGGATGGCAGAGGAGACAGCTGAGTTAACAGTTGCTTCCTCCAGATCAGCTGAGGCTCCGACCACAGCTCCTGCCACAGAAGCTACCTTAATGGCACTGCTAGTGACAGAGCCTGGGGTATTCCACTGATATCTTCCAGGACCTATCTGATTGTTGTAGGAGTCAAACTGATAAATTAAATGGAGATTTGAAGAAGATCAACCGTGTGCTTGCTTTCGTATTTATGGGTGGAACTAATTTCTGCCATTTGCCCTGAGATGCTTGTCATTTGAAGGGTGTATGTAAGATGGCTTGTGACTTCTCCACTATGATTGCTTTTGCCCACAGGCCAGGAAACAAGGTGAGCATGCACATATTCTACCAACTCACAAGTGTTACCCATTCCATTTACACATTCAGAGGCCAAGTGCATGGCTAGTGAGCAGGTCTTTGGACCAGCTGGATCCACTGGGAGGTGGATGCTTTTTAGGAATCTAGACATTACGTGGCCATATGCATCTGCTCTACTGGAGGACCGTGTTTTGTATAACACTAGGTGTCATTGAGAACTCACCTTGTATCCAGTGGTTCCCAGAATGTTGGTCTACTTCTTTTCCCTCAGTGTAGTTACCCAATTAAATATCTGTTGGTCCCTGTGGGTAAGGACTAGGGTCATCATTGTCTCACAGACTTGCCAAGGTGTTGCAGAGTGGTTCCTCCTGAGGCCCTGGCCTTTTTTTCCAGACACTAGGCTCTGGATCCAAAAAGTGGATCAGTACAGAAGCTAGTCACAGAATTTTGACCCTTTATTATCACAACTGCCTTCGCCTTCTTGTCATCCTTTCTTTTTATTAATCAGTGCATAGTCACCTGGAGGCCTTGTTAAAGTATAGATTGCTGGTCCTCAACCCCCAGATTTTCTACTTCAATAGGCCTGGGCTGAGGCTAAGAACTGGTGGTGTTCTTAACAATTTTCAGTTGCTGCTGCTGCTGCTGGTGCTCAAGGACCGCACTTTGGATTGAGTAATATGTTGACTGACTTTACCTTGTCTCTAGGGACTCTAGCCATTTCTACAGCCCTCTGTGAGCCAGTTTCCCTCTTGCCTCTCTGACTTTGCTGTTTGTTGAAATATTTTCTCTTGCCTTGTGTTTGACAGTGTGGTCTCCTGGCCTTGATTATTCTGGGATCTTTTCTCTCCATCAGTCATTGGATGAAGGCTGCCCCTGAGGAGGAGAAATGACCTTGGGCTAAGGCTCTCTATAGCTGAGGGCAGTCTCTGGAGGGGAATTCAGCTGTGAGCTGTCAGCTACCTACATCCTCAGCAACTGGGGGAAAATGGGTCCATTGGCCTTAACTGGAAATTACCACCTACCCTGCGTCTACCAGCATCTGTCTCAGGGCTAAAACTAGGATTAGAAGAATAGGTGATTGATTTGGGAACAAAAAAATAAATTCAGCAATAAAGATAAATATTTTGATGTAGTATTTTTAAAAAATAAAAATACAAAAAATCCATGATGAACAGACTATCAAATTTTAAAATAAAAATCAATGT
Organism: Marmota monax; assembly: GCF_021218885.2. Classification (NCBI taxonomy): domain Eukaryota; kingdom Metazoa; phylum Chordata; class Mammalia; order Rodentia; family Sciuridae; genus Marmota; species Marmota monax. The sequence continues at coordinate 560,380 of NW_026694256.1, read as the reverse complement.
TGCTGATTTCTTATTTTGCCTGAGGCTCGTACTATCTTTCTTCATTAGAATGAGGCTCTGTAAGGGCTGGGGGTTGTCCGTTTTGCTCACTAATGTGCTCCCAATAGTTAGACAGTGCCTGGCACATAGTAGGTGTTCAATAAATATTTGTTAAATGAGATATTTGACATTTTAAGGAATAGTTAGCATTTATCTGCATTTTCTATTTCCCCTTTCTTTTCTCAGTATTTCTGCACCAACATTTACTGTGCATGAGAGACTGTCTTCACTTTAACGTCTGGAGACTTGGCAGGGTGCAACATGTGATTTAGGGAAAGCACCTGACCAAAATAGAGTGCAGTTTATTACAAAGGGCAGTTTTGAGGTGTGTAGGTTTAAATATATTCTAATTGATTTCATGATGATTTAAGGGATGTATGTAATGTGTTCCATTATACTGACCACGACTTTTATCATTTTTATGATAAAAGTTGTGGTCAGTATAACTATAACAGTTTTTGGAAATGTTCTGTATATCCTCAAAAATTGCCCCCACCCCAGGAGCCTGAAGGGGAGCCTCTAGGCTTGGGTTAGCAGATGAAGAGAGCACCTTCTGGGCCAGACAGCAGTTTTGCAGGTGATGTGAGAAGAGGATGTGGCCAGGTCTGCCAGGCACTGACTTGAGTCCCCTCCCTTCCTGGAGGTCCTGTCGTTGTCATGCCCTGCCTTGTCTGCAGCCCCAGCTAAGTCTAACTTTTTTTATAAGTCAGTAAAGGGAACTTGGGAGTCTCTGGGTAGATATGATTATCAGTGGGCTGAAGGCAGCTCTCATTCACTATAGAAAAATGAGATTGCATCCCAGCAAGGCATGGGAGAAACCTCAAGTATCAGGTCTCCAATGTCATCTAAAAGCAAAATAAAGAAAGATAAAAACAAACCCCAAAGTTGCCAAATGGAAATTTAGCACTGAGAAATTTCAGAATCAGGCGAACTGTGCGGTTGTCTTCTCATCTCTGGAACAAGAGCAATGCATGGAGATGCCAGGGTGTTGAGGTGGTCCTGCCCCATAATGCTCAAGGACTGCTGTCCTCCAGGACACAACACGGAGATCTGAAGAGCGTGGAGGACTGTGAGCATATGAAGGATGAAAGAAGTGGACCAAAATTGAGTACCTACTATGTGTTAGGGCATCATTTAGACATTTATATGTGTGTGAGAGATGTATATGAGATATATAGGTAGGTAGGTAGGTATTTAGATCTCACAGCAATTCTCACAGGTATCATTAACTGGGCTTTACAGACAAAAATAGGATCAGAGAGGCTTATTAATTTTTCATGGTCACACAGCTAACAATGGACTATGATGGAGCAAGAACTCTTGGACTCCAAGGCCAGTACTCTGTGAACTATATCAAGACACCTTCCAAAAGAGACAACTGTGTTAGGGCAAAGCAGGACAACCAAACTCATCAGGGTCCTTTGTTCATCTTCCATCCAGTCGTCATTCACTTCCTGAGACAGAGCTATGCCTGTGGGGCAGCACTCTTCTGGTGGTCACTAGCAATGCCCCAAGCCGAGGGTGGTGCCCTTTCCTCTACCTGCTGTCCCCCCACAGCTGCTCACCTAGGGAGGGGAACCCTTATTGCCTTCGCCTTGGTTCAGCACCCGAAAAACAATGCAGTGACCCTGCAGGGTTGCTGACCTCAAAACACCAGGCGGGACCGTTCCCATGGCTTTGGGCTCTGAGGCACCATCCACCAGGAACACGTGGGCAGTGATGTCCATGGAGGGTGGCAAGGGGGCCGGGCAAAATATCCCTTTATATTTTTCATTAAATATACTCAGACACTTTTTTCATGGACACTTTTTCCTCACTAAAATGTATTCAGAACTGGACCCTCTATGGGCAGCCTGAAGGGTTTTGTCTGTTTCCTGCTCTTGTCTCTTGCTCAACGAGTGAATGGGCAGCCCTAGAAACCAAATCTAGGTCAGCCGTCCTTTCTGCAGCTTCTCACCACTAGGGGGCAGGAAGTGCCTGAAAGAGGAACTTACCGAGGCTGGGAATGCAAAGCAGGAGGCTTGCCTGCGTTCAACTCCATGATGAAAACATTTCTTCAAAAATCAATCTCATCTGGGAGTGGGCCAGGAGAACAGGAGGCTCCTCGGGAGGCGTGCCATTTGATCATTATGGAAAGACTGCCTTGTCTGAAGACTTAAAAAATGCCTACCTAAAGAGTCATCCTGCAACAGGGCTTTGAAGCCTTCCGAGTCCTGAGGTCAGGCCCATTTTAAAGAATCAACATTTAATAATGTGATCCTTTGGGAGGTGCTGGGCAGTCACACTCCAAATCCACAAGGTCTTCAGAGGGATTTTGTTCATTAGATGCTTAAAAATAAAATCCCAGAATCTCACACAAGCAGTCCCTGCATATTGGTGATGTATGTTACAGACATCATGATGGAAAGAGCATGGGATTGGGCACCAGGTGGAGACACTGCTCACTAGCTTTGTGACAGTCAGAACCTAAGCTTCTGGATGTTAGTAAAACAGCACACAATCTCCTTTGTGAATGTTCACCAGCAATTACATTGATCAACTACCTACTATATGCCAGGCACTGTGCTGGGCACTGGGGATATGATGAATGATAAGACAGACATGCTGGGCCTCTGCTCTTGAACATTCCAACCTCGTGAGGATCATCTCTACTGTGCCCATACAGAATGTCAAAGACACTTCACTCACATTAGTTCTTTCCTGTCAACCTGTTCCATCCTTGTCTTCATCACCTGTAAAGTATTGCATTGGAGGGCCAGGTTAAGATTCCCTTTGGCAGAATGGGTTTCTTGAAATACAGAAGAGATTGATTCATACTTGCTTCTTAATCTGCTTTTACTTATCTGTTTGCCCAGCTGTGGTAGGCCTAGGGGATCTCTAGCGGATATTTCAGATCACCATGATCTCAGCCACCATTAATTTTGTTCATTTTTATATTGATGCATTATAATTATACATAATAGTAGGATTCATTATGCCATATTCATACATGCACATAATGAATCAATCTCATTTCTCGGTACCTTCTCTTTCCTCCCCTGATCTGCTTGCTCTGTTCTACTGATGTCCCTTCTGTCATTATCATCATTATAATCAATATGATTTTAATTAGTGCATTATACATAAAAGTGGGACACATTATGCTATATTCATTCATAGACACAGCATAATGATACAGTTAATTTTCCTCAGTACTTCCCTATGCCCTCCCTTCTCTCCCACTCAATCTCCTTCCTCTATTCTATTGATCGTCCTTCTATTTTGATAAGATCCCCTTTTGTATTCCTCCTCCTCCTTCCGCTCCTCCTTTTTTATACCTTTATTTTATTTGTTTATTTTTCTATGTGGTGCTAAGGATTGAACCCAGTGCCTCACACATGCTAGGTACGTGCTCCACCACTGAGCCACAACCCCAGCCCTCTTTCTCCTTCTTCTTTTGCCTTCTTCCCCCACTAACACCCCGCCCCACCCCCGCGACTTCTACATATGAGAAAACATTGAACACTTCACTTTCTGAGTCTAGCTTATTGCACTTAGCATGATGTTCTCCAGTTCCAATTATTTGCCAGCAAACAAAATAATTCCATTCTTTATGGCTGAGTAGAACTGTATTGTGTATATGTACCACATTATCCATCTGTCTATTGATGGCTGTTGTGAACTTGCTGCTATAACCATTGGTATGTGTGTATCACTATGGTATGCTGATTTTAGTTCTTTTGGATAAATACTAAGGAGTGGGATAGCTGAGTCATATGGTGAGTACTCTCTCTTAAGGATTCTCCATACTTCGTTCCAAAATGGTTGTACTATTTGCAGTCCCATCAACAATGTATAAGTGTACCTTTTTTCCCCCACATTCTCATCACCAATTATTGTTATTTATATTCTTGATGATTGATGTTCTAACCAGAATAAGATGAAGTCTCAGTGGATTTTTGATTTTGATTTCCCTGATAGCTAAGGATGCTGAACATTATTATCATATATTTGTTGGCCATTGTATTTCTTCTTTTGAGAAATTTCCATTTAGATCATTTGCCCATTTATGGATTGGCTTTTTATTTTTTGGTGTTAAGTGTTTTGAATTCTTTATATATTCTGGATTTTAATCCTCTATTAGAAAAGTAGCTGGTAAAGATTTTTTCCTATTCCATAGGCTCTCTCTTTGAATTCTTGTTTCCTTCTCTATGCAGAAACTTAAATTTTATGTTATCCCACTTATTGATTCCTGGTTTTATTTCCTAAGCTTCAAGAGTCTTTTTTCCCAATAAAATTTCCTTTTTATTTTCTTTTTTTCTCCACATTTTTTATTGGTGTATTATAGTTGTACATAATGATGGGATTTGTTGTTAAATATTCATACATGCACACAATGTATTAAACTTTAGGAATCTTATTAAGGAAGTCAGTGCCTACACTAATATGTTGTTGTGTTACTACTATGTTTTCTTCCATCAGTTTCATTTCTGATCTAATTCCTCAGTCTTTGATCCACTTTGAGTTGATTTTTCACAAGGTGAGAGAGATCTAGTATCATTCTTCTAGATAACCAATTTTACCAACACCATTTTTTAAAAGGGATATCTTTTCTCCAATGTGTGTATGTAGCACCTTTGTGATGGATCAGATAAGTGCATCTGTGTGATTTTGTCTCTGTATCTTCCATTGATCTTCATGTCTGTTTTTATGCCAATACCATGCTGTATTTGTTACTATAGCTCTGTATATTATTTGAGAGCAGGTATTATGATACCTCCACATTGCTCTTATTACTTAGGGTTGCTTTGTCTATTCTGGATCCTCCATTCTTCCATACAATTTTTAGGACTGTTTTTGTCTACTTCTGTGAAGAATGTCACTGGTATTTCAATGGGTATTGCATTAAATCTGTAGATTACTTTTGGTGATATTCAGCTGCCCTTATTGTTTAAGGGGTTTCCCCTACTTCTTTGACCAGGTCACAAACACCAGCTACTCATTTTCTCAGCTTCCCTGGAACACAGACGATGGGTCCTTTGAGGCTTGGTCAGTCAGAATCTATACACACCCCAGTCTGACTTTCGAGCCAGAGAGACCAGGGGGAGGGAGTGTGGACAGTGCACCTGTGGGAGATTTGGGGCAGAGGTAGGTCTCTTGTCTTCAGGAATAGTTGGCCATGCCCTAGAAAGGCAGTGAGTGGTGCATCCTGGCTTGATGGCAGCATTTTGACCTTGGCCCTGGTTGCTTTTAGTTTCTCTTTTCCCTACCTTTGCAAATCCAATTTTCTGATTTTCCCACTGATTCAGTGAGCTACCAATTTCTTTCAGCAAAATTCTTTTGTACCTAAATCCATACAGAATGTTCCTTGTAGCTAAGAATCCTGATTGACACAGGATGAAAAACAATTAACATACTCACCCCTGGCCCACAGGAGCTCAGCACACAAATTATTTCAATACAATTTGTGTAATGAAAGAAAAGACAGTTAGCAACAACTATGCTGAACAGTAAGATCAGTCATGAATACACAGGGCTTCTGGCCACTGCAGAGAGATGAATACATCAACAAGTCTAAAAGTTGATATATAATAGTTCCACAAAACCGTGCAAGAAGTATTGTGTAGGGTGGGATGAGAGGACCAAGAAAGAACACAACCCAGTTTAGATGAGGCAGGGATGCTGCCTAGTTTGTTCTTGCTGTTAGAAAAAATAGCACAGATGGGGTAATTTATAAAGATTTCTCACAGTTCTGGAGGCTTCATAAGTCCAAAATCAAGGCACCAGCATATTCAGTATGTGGTGAGGGCTGGCTGGCTGCTTCCAAAATGGCACCTCCTTCTTGTGCCTTCATATGGTAGAAGTGCAAGATAGGAAAAAGGGCCTAACAGCAGTCCAAAGCTTCCTATATCAGGGCATTACTTGTATTCACGAAGGCAGAGCCCTCATAACTTAATCACATCCCCAAAGGCCCCATCCGTGAATGAACTGATCGCGTGCCTGAGTATGGGCTCAGTGGTGACGGGCCTTTGTGCACTCCCGAGGGAGGACTTGCTACATACCCAGTGGATGGTCAGCCTCTAGCTTCATATTTGCTTCACAATGACATGAATAATGCAAGGTATCTTTGGAAAAAAGGATACCACCTGCTATAAAATCTGCAAATTCTGAACTGGGGGGAATTTAGTCAGTAGGACAGAGAATCTGGCAGTGAGATTTCTCTGGTATCTGTATGATCATTAGTGCCCACCAGTGGTCTGAAACGGTGCAGCCAATCATGGACACACTTGAGATGCCACAAGGAGATATGCCTTTGCCCTGGTATACCAAGCATTCGCCTTGATAATCGCTGGTGATTTTGCAGCCTTTGTCGGACTTCCTGTAGAGGCTGTGAAAGGTATTCTAGAATAAGGATGGCAAGCTGACTCCACCACCAGAATGGTTCTGCCCAGAAAGTCAGTTGCAGGGGCCCTGGATGTTTCCTTTATCTGAGCCTGCCCCAGTTCCACTGAACAGCAGTTAGCCAGACTGACCAAAAACATGGCTTTCCTTGAAAATTTTACCATTCTGTACGCAGCATCCACTTTAGAATCCTGTAAACTGACAAATACAGAAATATCAAATTTTATTTTCAATTTACTGGATTGATTATAAGCATTTCTTATTGAGTATGTGATATAATACATATATAAAAATATTATATGTATTTTGTCCTTAAACATTATGCTAAATAGTTGTTAAAGCAATTCTCATTTTATAATTTTTAACAATCTGGTTGGAGCCCATCAGTATTACCCAATTAGTTTATATTTCCTGGAGATTCATAACTCAATCTCCCTTGCTTGGTATAGAGCAGTGCTCTCAGCCGCCTGCCCGGCCCGGCACACACCCCTCTCTGAACCACTGGTAGATAGCCGCAGTGCTACACTTGGGTTGGAGCAGGACCATGCCCGGGAAGAACCTGAATTGCTGGGGCTGTGATTCACCCTCTTGAGAGAAAATGTTCTCTTCTCCCCACCTCTGGAGAATCACTAACAAGTACAGAAATATAGCTAAGGAGCAAATAGACCTTTTTCTGAGTAAACCAGTTTGTTAGCGTTAGTTTTTTTCCACTAACCTGAGTACATTGCTTGCTGTGCAAATGCGATGTTCCCAAGTATTAAGTTCGGATGTCTCCTTTCAGAAGGGGAAGGTTAAGTGCACAGTGTCTTGGGTGGGCAAGGAAGCAGTGATGATGAGTGATACACATTTTTTAAATGAATTCCCCTCATGTTAAAATACAAAATTTGGGAGAATACACGCATTTCATTAGATTAGAGGAACTTAATTGGACCATGTTTTAAGAGAAATAATCTGAGCCAGTTCTGTAATGGGAGTGAAAAATAAAGCAGGAAATGTCTAATTTACATGAAAGTAGTGCCCATGAAGTCATACACAGACAGGAAAGGGAGGCTTAATTAAGGCCAAAGTTTAATTAGCTGTCATCTTCTCCCGAGAACCTACCAAGGAAGGCCATAAACAATTAGCATGGATTTATTGATGGAGAGATGAAATAAGCTGAGCATTAAGTGCACTGTGTTCCCTTAAAGGGCTGCGGTTCTTTCATTAATAATGAATTCTGTCTTTCTTCATGTCTTTTGAGTTTCCCACTAATACTGAATTATTGGTATGAAATGTGAGGACTTCCAGTAATTATAGGCTGTTGAGAGATTCTTAGAAAGTGTGATACTATATTCGAGGGAAAAACAATTTTCAGCTTTTTTTTTTTTCTTTTTCTTAAGGAATTTCAACTCCTGTATTTAGTGCTGGAATGCAAAATGGTATGGTACTGGCTCTGGAAGCTTTCTTGAGCTTAGGATTCTGGAAGTTCTCATAGTCTAAAGCCCTTTGGAGGTCTGTGTTCTGGTTATTTTAAAGAAAAAAAATAGATTAAGAGCAACCCAGTCACAGGTCTGAATCATTTTAAGATTTAAATGCCTTGTTTGTAGATTTGAAGGAAATTCAAACTTTGACCAGCTTGTCACATTTTCAGTTCTTTTTCCATGCTTTTTAGAGGCCATATGTTTCGTGCTTAAAAAAAAACTTTAAAATCAGGAAGCTTAATTAAATGTTACATTTTTTACAGAAATTATTGTCTCATTTTTCTACACCAGAAATTGCTCTCATTTTCCCCATTGATTTCTTACCACCTTTGAAGGGCATAGCATACTGTATTGACTATAATATGGCTGACATAATATACATCCTCAGAAAACTCCCATCGGGGATCAGAAGGGTGGAAAACAAGATCAATTAGGTATGTACATGAAAACTTCACTTGATTTAGGGGCTTTTGGAGAAAGAAAGATAACTGTATAGTTTTCAGTAACAACATATAATAGTTTGTCCTCAATCCAACTAAAAGGAGAGGAAAGGGTGGGGGAAAGGAGGCAAAAAACAGAGGAAGGAAATAAAAGGAGACAGAGTTAAAAAGAGAAGTGATGCAAAGAGAAAGGCAGAGAAAGATGTGCCGAGGTCCAGAAACAGATGGGCAGATGTACAGTACATGGGAAAATACTTAGATACAGAGGGTCCCACACCGCAGCTTTTATGATATCCATTGCCTCAAACAAAACCACAGCTACATTGTGTGCAAGCAGAGAAATGAAAAGTTGGGCTGCAATTGGGCACCATGAATCAAAATGCATTCTGTTGTCACATATACCTAATTAGAATAAACAAATTAACTTACACCACACAAATACAAAAACCAACACCAAAGTTAGAAATAAAACTTGTTCCACAAGCCACACAAACCCAATGTTTTTTGATAATGAGATACTCTACTGTTCTGCCAATAAAACCACAACGTGGCTTGGCAAAACCAGTCAGAGTGGGGAAACTTGCAGCGACAGAAATCCGCATCAGTCCAAAAGGTAGCCAGGGCTGAGTGCAGTGAGTGGCAAAAGCCTGTAACCCCAGTGACTCAGGAGGCTGAGGTAAGAGGATCCCAAGGGCAAGCTTGGCCTCTGCAACTTAGCAAGATCTTGGCTCAAAATACAAATTAAAAAAAAAAAGAAGAAGAAGAAGAAGGAGGAGGAGGAGGAGGAGGAGAACAACAACAACTAACGTTGTAGCTCAGTGGCAAAGCACCCCTAGTGTCAATTTCCAGTACTGTTGGGGGCGGGGGAGCGGGGGGGGGGGGGGGGGGGGGAATGGCTAGCAACTGGCTGGGCTGACAGGAAATAAGACATAGCTAGTTTGACTATCCACAGAAGTAACCAGAGGCTATTGATAAACAGATCAAAAACTGCAAATCATGTCTCTTCTTTCTTCTTAGGAATCTCCTTGGATACGTCTTCTAAGGCCAGGCCTCGCCCTTCTTTAACCTAATCGCTGCTGTATTCTACACTCATGTGCAGTTCAAGAGGCAGGAGCTACAAGATCTGAATAGACTATGACAGCTGGGTAAGAACAAGTAGATAAGAAAAGGAGGATTTTCAAATGTCTTGCCCTTCACTGAACTTTTTTGCTTAACCACAGAGACTTGGATCAATCCCATTAGTCTCTGTACCAATACTATTCATTCTCTACCCTTGGGAACCATCTCCCTAATTCCTCTTTTGCTCTCTTCTCTCTCTCTCTTTTTCTTTTTTTTTTTTTTCATCTCTGGGCCTTTCCAAATGCCTTCTCAACTATGTAATTTTCACTAACCCAACTCTAATGATAGTTTAAATGAACATTAAGATATTGAACTCTGGTATACTTTAGAGTTTGTTTACCCTTGACATTATCTTGAAAGCAGCAACGGATGAACATTCTGCTGGGAAAATATAGCATTATTTCATCTGACAGGGAGGGTGAGTTTGTAAACACATTTTAGTTGGTAAATCTTCCCTGCCCTAAGCAATTCCTGGAGCTGAGGAGTTTGGTGAAGTCTGAGGGAAAAAAAAAAAAAAGAGGAGCTTGGAAATATAGAAATCTGTAGCTCATGCAGAGGATGTTCTGCCACTGCTCAAAGGCCACAGGGAATTTCGCATCCAGTACATATGCAGTGGCAGGTGCTGTGCAAGGGAAAATAAAAGTGAGTGATGATTTTTTCTGTCTTTTCATTTGGCTTTCTTCAAATGTTCTTCCCCTTTCAAGAATCATCAAAGTCCTTCCCTTTAAAGTTAACACTACAAGGAATTGAAGTCTCATTTCCTGAAACTATAGACTGAATGTCAACCATCCCTCAAATGAGCCCCCATGGAGGAGATTTGGAGACGTAAGCTTCCAGCTCAGGTTTCCGGTGGATGCATAGTAAACCCTGAGGACTGCACCGGAAGCTGAGGTCCTGGATTATTTTTTCATTGCTGTCAAGTGTCAGTTCATTTTATACTTCCTTTCATTTGTTCTGTTACATCATACATAACCCAATGCCTTTTAGCCCACTTCCTCACACAGATTTCTAAACAGCTATGAAAAAAATACTATCAATAGCTCTGAATTTTAGGAGATGCTAATGGGAAAAGGACAGAAGAATAGCTGTGGATTGGTAATAAGATGCATCAAATAAATTTAGGGCAGCAAGCCAGGAACTGGGGTAGTAGTCTTTTGGGGTAGGGAAGTTAAGAAAACTGGCCAACATCACCACCAAAATATTTCTTGTTTTCCTCTGAAACCTTTTTTGAATAGCTATGATATTGTGGGGTGTGGTGGAAGGAATGTGAGCTTTTACCAGATAAATTTGTGTGGGAACGCTGCCTCTCAACTATGTTCTGTGATATTGGGCAGCTTTCTTAATGTTTCTGACCTTTAGAGCAGAGTTAATACCAAATTTTCAAACTGTTGCGACAACTAGGAACCATATGTTAAGTAGGGGCTGGTACATGGAAGTATCACTAAATGGCAGAACTATTATTAGCAATAACTAGGTTTATGCCTGCAATACACTGACTTGATCCTTGCTTTGTGGGGGCAAGAAAGAGGCAAAGATGATCAGGATGTTAGCAGATCCTTGAAGAGAACAACACTAATCTCACGTTAGTCACTTAATTTGCCTTTGTTGTCCTTATCTTTTCTACACCATAATTTCCTCCAACTCTAAGTCAAATGATGGCCCAAAGAGATGACAAGACAATAATGTAAAGAATAGTGAAGGTCTGGGGTGTTTGTTGTTTTTGTGTTTCCCTGCTTGAAAGTAAAAGTGAGCCAGTCAGTGTCATTGAAGCTGGCAGAAGATATGAGACTCCTGGCCAAAGACAAAAGACTTGTTCCTCATAGCATAGCAGGCAACATGAGCTTCATGTTCACTTGAGCCCAAAATCTGTTGTGATGATGAAAAGGTGGGTCCAGGTGGATGCTATGCATGCATTTGGTTCATGTCACACCTGAGAAACCTCAAGTTTAGGATGCCTTTAAACTTACAAGTGCATTGCTAACAAACCCATCCAAACTTTGTCCTGGAGAGAGACACTATCTTTATTATCCTTGCCTGGAAATCAATCTACCCCCAAAGAGAAACTCTATCTTCCAAGGTGGTTTTGTATATAAATATCCTTGAAAAGATAGTATACGATAAGACACTTTGAAACACAGCAGATAATTATTTCCCAGCCTCCAAAGACATTGACAGAAATAGAGTTCAAAACAAGATATTTTGTTAGGTGAGATGTATTAAAAATTTTTATTTAATCAGAACATTGATGGCCTCTTATCAAATCTGAAATAACACAGCTCTTATAATTTCCAGAAATGATGAGGAAAGACTATTATTGCTGTTATATGCTAGTTTAAAAGCTGCTGTCTTGGGCTGGGGTTGTGGGTCAGAGGTAGATCACTTGCCTACTATGCATGAGGCACTGGGTTAAATCCTCAGCACCACATAAAAATAAAAATAAAGATATTGTATCCATCTTTAAAAAAAAAAACCCGCTGTCTGCACCCCAAATCAATGCACTGCAGCTGTGGTGACTAGAACTGGCACTTCCTGCTCCCATCATTGCTGAAGGGCCTCTCTCTAGTCATATTTTCTTCATTAGGTTTCCAATTGGCCTGAAAATGGAACTTTAAGTCCATTGATAAAGAAATGGATTAGGGCTTCTTTTACTTAGTTAATAAAAAGGAAAGAAATCAGAAATTCTGTTCCTTTTTTACTTTCTTGGAGTTTTATGGGATTAGAATGGTTTCAAAAACAGAATTCTTTATTTGTTATTTGTTCTTTTTTGGTACACATGAAAGTAGAGTGTATTCTGTGATACTGGGTATTGAACCAAGGACCTCCCACATGCAAGGCAAGTGCACTACCACTGCATCATTTTGACATATTGTACATATATGGAGTTTAATTTACAGAAACACAATTCTTTCAGGGGTCACATTGAGGATTACAGAATCCCAAGGTTCATTTAGATCAACCTTACCTATATGTACTTATAAAATCAACCATGATTCTCCTACTGACTTGAGGAGCTAGAATATATACAATCAAAGAATTTACATTTGCATTCCTGATCTCCCATTGAAACACACTTTTGGAGTCTTAAAAGCAGATCAGTCTCAAATACCTTATACTCTCATTTGCAGACACAGCTCTGTCTCAGTGTCAGACTGAAGAGGAATATATATGTCCCAAGTTTTGGATCAAAAATAGATTCATTTTATTGGCATGATATTGGCACCGAAATAGACATGTAGACCAATGGTACAGAATAGAAGACACATTGGGCTGGGGATGTGGCTCAAGTGGTAGCACGCTCGCCTGGCATGCGTGCGGCCTGGGTTCGATCCTCAGCACCACATACAAACAAAGATGTTGTGTCCACTGAAAAACTAAATAATAAATCTTAAAAAAAAAAGAAGACACAGAGACACACCCACATATATACAGTTATCTCATACTTGATAAAGGCATCAAAAAAATACATTGGTGAAAAGATACCTCAATGAATGGTGCTGGGAAAACTGGAAATCCATATGCAATGAAATGAAATTAAACCTATCCCTTACCTTGCACAAAACTCAACTCAAAGTGGATAAAGGACCTAGGAATTAGACCAGAGACCCTGCGCCTAATAGATGAAAAGTAGGCCCAAATTTCATCATGTCGGATTAGGTCCTAACTTCCTTAACAAGACACCTAAAGCACAAGAAATAAAATCAAGAATTATGGATTCAAACTAAAAAGCTTCTTCTCAACAAAGGAAACAGTCAATAATTTGAAGAGAGATCCCACAGAGTGGAAGAACATCTTTACTACACGCACATCAGATAGGGCATTAATTTCCAGGATACATAAAGAACTCAGGAAACTCAACACCAAAAGAATAAATAACCCAATCAATAAATGGGACACTTCACAGAAGAAGATATACAATTGATCAACAAATATATGAAAAAAAACTAGTAATTAGAGAAATGCAAATCAAAGTTACTCCAAGATTCCATCTCACTCCAGTCAGAATGGCAATTATCAATAGTAAGTGTTGGCAAGGGTGTAGGGAAAAGGTACACTCATACATTGCTGGTGGCATTGCAAATTGGTGCAACCACTATGGAAAACAGTATGAAGATTCCTCAGAAAACTTGGAATGGAACCTCCATTTGATGCAGCTATCCCACTCCTTAGTTGAGACCCAAAGGACTTAAAATTGGCATACTATAGTGACACAGCCACAACATCAATGTTTATAGCAGCTCAATACACAATATCTAAACTGTGGAAGCAACCTACATGGCCTTCAATAGATAAAGGATAAAGAAACTGGTATATATACACAATGGAATATTACTCAGCTTTAAAAGAAAATAAAATCATGGCATTTGCAGGTACATGGATGGAGTTGGAGAATATCATGCTAAATGAAGTTAGCCAATCCCCCAAAACCAAAGTCCGAATGTTCTCCCTGATAAGTGGATGCTTATCCATAAGGGGGTGAGGGGATAATGGGAAGAATGGAGGAACTTTTATGGGGTGAAGGGGAGGGGATATAGGGATAGGAAAGATGGTGGAATGAGATGGACATCATTACCCTAGGTACATGTATGACTGCATTTATGGTGCAACTCTACATTGTGTCAGCCAGAGAAATGAAAAGCTGTGCTCCATTTGTGTACAATGAACCAAAATGCATTCTGCTGTCGTGTATAACTAATTAGAAGAAATTAAAAAAAAATAGATTCATTAACTAAAGGCAAAATGAAGTGATTATCGTAGGATGGAATTCAGGGACTTCCTTGTTTGAGAGATTTGGTGACAGAGCAGCAGGGAGCAGCAAGTAGAGGGTGATTCAGGGTGATCCACCCAGCTCCAAATCTGAGAAAAGGCACAGGAGCCCCATGACTGCCGAAGCCGGACTTCTAGTTGTTCACAGAACAACTAACTCTTCCTTCTCCCTTGCTTTCCACATCCAATTCAGTCACAGAGTTCTGTTGATTCACCTAAATATTTCCTCAAATCTGTCCAGTCTCCTTTTATATTTTTATATACAAATAATTCATCTGATTTTATTTACTTATTTATTTATTTACTTACTTACTTCTTTTGTTATTACATCCTGTGAGGTAGAAATCTAATTGGATTTTTCTCACGTTTTCAAGAAGAGTTGACAATGTTCCATCACCACCCCCCTACAATTTTCACACTACACACACACACACACACACACACACACAACTATTACACGACAGCGGCTCTTTCTTTCATCCCAAACAGTCTTTTCATTTGCCCGGACTCAATTTCTTCTGCTCATCTCTAGGTGTCCTGCGTGAGGAAATCTTCAAGGATAGATTTTCAGCAACACGGAGGTGGGGGCCTGGTTGGCCCAATGAAACCCTTAGTGTTGCTTGGGGTTTAGTGTTGCTCCACTCACTGCAGAAGTCAGCGGGTGGGTCAGTGTGTTACCAACCCAGGGAGGGTCAGTCCTTGAGCTTTAGACCTCCTGGCCAGTCAGTGCTGCCCTGTGCCTCCCCCGGCCAGACCCTCTCCTTGCAGCAGGCTAGAGCTGTATGAGTGAACTAACCCCAGGAGCAGAGTGCTCCTCCCACTACGCCCACTTCCAGAGAAGGAGAATTGCTCTCTGTCGTTGCATGTGGAATCTGCCAGCATGAGCTGTCCGAGAGAATAGACAATGGAGCTCTCTGTATCACCACAGGAAAGGAGACTGAAAATACTGACATTTAAATCATTACATTCAAGATCTATAGTTGCCTTGGAGCAGCCCCAATGATCACTTAATAGATGACTTACATTTTTTTCTCAGAGCCTAAATTAGCTTTCAAATAACTAAAATGATAAAAAAAAAAAGACATCCTTTAATTAGGCAGATCCAGTTTCCTTTTCTTTTCCCATAAAGTGTGTGTGTGAGTGTGTGTGTGTGTGTGTGACTTCACATTTTTGCATAGATTTTACAATCCTGGGTGCTGTAAATAGCTACAGGCTTTATGTCTGCTACATAAACTGACCACACTTTAGAACAGTTATTTTAAATGTTCTATTCTTTCTTTAGGATGTATCAGGATTTTTTTCATTGAGCAAATATATTCACTATGCTTAAATACTTAATATTAGGGGCAAGGAATGTAGCTCAGTGATAGAGCATTTGCCTAGCATATATGAAGACCTGGGTTTCTTCCACAGTATCTTAAAAAAAAAAATTAGTATCAAATTTCAGCACAGTGTCTCACATAGAATATTTACTGAATAAATTACTGATTGTATGACTTTGAATCCTCTGGAATTCTGCTAAAATATGGATGCACAGAAAATGTATTTAGTAAATGTTCCCTAATTCTCTATTGCCAAAACAGAATTCTAATACTTCCCATACCTTTTCACACACAGTCTAGCAGGGAGCTCACTCAGCAGCAGAAATTAACCATATGGCTGCTGCCCGAAGGTCCCACTTTTGCAAATGTCACGACTTTGCACATTCACAGCAGATTGTTTCCTTACCAACCATGAGGAGCTACATCTTAAATAACTGAAGCAAAATTATGTTCGTCAAAAGACAAGAACAAAGTGCATTTTTGCAAATTCAGTAATCTTGTTCATAATCAGCTCAATTTCCTGAGTATTCAAAATTCCATGAACTGACTGCAGGTTTCCGGATCATTTAAATAAACTAATAACGCTTGATAAAGCTCAGAAACAGCCAGCCTTCAGCTATGACTTCCTACTATGCATCCATCAGACAAATGAATAACAAAAGTCGGTTTGTCAACCGTCCAAAGATGCACTCAGACTCCTGAAACATAAGGCAACCGTTGGCTACTTGTGGTTTGCCCACCTGCCACAGCTCAGGCGTGTCAACTCCAAGGCTGTCTGAAGCTGAAAAGCTGATAAGGCTCTCATGTTCAGTTCATTCTGCTAAGATTAGCTTTAACTAGACTAACGCGAGGTCCCAGTTGGAGCCTGAGAATGATTTGGACCTGTCATTTAAACTGAGGGGCAGGACCATAAGAGTTTCAAATGCATTGATGATTTTTCAGCTGAAGAAGAGAGAAAGAATATTTTATCTTTAATTTTTGTATACACATGTGGGATGCAATTTAAGATGAGGAAGTCTTTGATTATGGATACGAGTTTCTTGGGACATTCCTAGAGAACAGAGGTCTGCAAACTGTGGCTTGCAGGCCAAATCAAGCAGAGACTAATTTTGTACTGTGTGCAACTTAACAAGAATTTTTACCCTTTTTAAAGATTGTAAAGAATAAAAAAACAAGAACAACATGTGACAGTGTATAACCTGTAATGCCTCAAATAGTTACTATCTTCTTTTTTTTTTAAAGAGAGGGAGAGAGAGAGAATTTTAATATTTATTTTTTAGTTTTCAGCAGACACAACATCTTTGTTTGTATGTGGTGCTGAGGATCAAACCCAGGCCGCATGCATGCCAGGCGAGCGCGCTACCGCTTGAGCCACATCCCCAGCCCTCAGATAGTTACTATCTATCCCTTTACTAAAATAAGTTTGCCAATCCACTGCAATAGACTCACATCTGGGTTCTGTGGAGAAAAGGAACAAACTCAGAAGGTAGAGTCAATGCCAGGTCAGAGATGGACAATTCATGGCATAAAGAACTACCCTTAACAGAAGTTTCTGGAGCATATGAAGACCATACTCTGGGCAGAGACAGCAACTTACCCCAGGATACCAGTGGCAGTTATGGAGAGTCAAGGCTGTCTTCCTGGGTCTTCATGGGCAGTGGACATCCCATTGAGAGTCAGAATTTATTTCTACAAGAGAAGCAATATCTGGGAAAACTTAAAATAGTTTGTGAATTGGAAAAGACACCAAATTCTTTCATGAAGAGGTGGGTTAAAAGCCAGTAAAATTAGTTATTACCTGTGTGAAAGAATAAAAATCCCATTGACTGTGGCCCCAGTCTTTACTGTGGTGTCATTCAAAGAACACAAAACCGCAATCAAAAGCAAACCAATTCTAGTCTTAACTTGTATCTCTTGGGTGACATTAAAAAAAAACACAAAACTATGGGTTATAATCTCCAGTCCCCTTCTTCCCGGTTCCCACTCTCACATGCTGTAGCTTCCTGGGTATCCCCTCCCAGTTCCCTTTTTCAACCTCTCTGACACAAACCTGCCATCTCAATGGTGCTCCTCACAATGATTATTAACCTTATCTGAAAGATGTCTGTGAGCTTCAATCACAATGGAGGTGACTTGACACAAAACGTGAAGTAGGAAACACGGGACTTTTCTCTGGAGGGGAAAGCTATGAATACTGATGTGATAATAATTATTGTCCTATGCATTTCTTGATGTGACCCTATTGTCCCTGCCCTCACCCTGCCAGGCTAGAGAGTCCTGAGGAAACTTAAGCTACCTGAAATTGTAAAGTTGAAGTTAAGATTTAGTTCCCCAGCTCACCTTTTCTACAATTTTTCCCACCACTCAATTACTAACACATTTTAAAAACACTTGTGCAATGCCACAGAAACAAATATTCTAAAGAGGGAGATAGACAAGTAAATAAATAATTACATAATAAACACTCAATCCACTCAATTCCTCCATCAACAAATTCAGTGCCTTAAGAAGTTTGTTTCCATCTTCATGGCTCAAGTGTAAGTACTCAGGGATGCTATGGTAGTTTCCTTGGGACAGGTCTCCAAACTGCTTGCATCTTGTTGACTATTCAGTCCCTAGAGTGTTGCATAGAACTTTCACAATCATACCTGCTGGTTCTGCATCCCAGTTACCAGGAAGGCAGGGGATGGAGGCAAGAAAAGTTGCTTTCTTAAGGAGACAGCCTGGAACTTTGAGTCTACTGCCAGATACTACTTGTTTAATCTCATCTAGCTGCAAGGAAGGCTGGGAAATGCAGTCTTTTTTAAAAAAATATATATTTTTTTTAGTATTTTTTTTTTTTTTGGTGGACACAACATCTTTGTGTGTGGTGCTAAGGACCGAACCCGGGCCACACGCCTGTGAGCGTGCTACCACTTGAGCCACGCCCCCAGCCCCAAGGGAAATGCAGTCTTTAGCTGCACAACCATGTGCCAATAAAGCCTTTGGCTTTCTATTTACAAATGAAAGTGGGTGGGTTTTAGGAAATAATTCATAGTTTTCACCACAATTGATGAATTCAGTATTTTCTAAGTCTGTGTTAGGGAGAAAAAAAAACCAACAACTTTGTTTTCAGCAGCAGTGGCTTTTAGCCCTAAGATTTCCCTATGCCCCAGAACATGACCACAAGATGCATCCTAAGTCTAGGAAAAAAAAAAAAAAACACAGAACAGTCAAAGGGAAACTAAAAGATAGTTCCTTCAGCATAGGCCTCATATGGTTTTTGCTAAATAGTTCAGGTCTCTAAACTAAGGAATCTGGATGGAAGGTACCATTTGACTGCATGATAGCTTTTAAGAATTGTCCTTGGGGTCAAAACACCTGTGGAAAGCAAGGAAAGAAAGCAGAATTGGGTAAAGATAGAAATCAGGCCGAATCCCAGGCCTGACAACAGCCATGGCTGTTCCCACTGGGAACTCTGTGGTGGAAACAGCCCAGGAAAACTGTGCTGTGTTGGGCTGGAATGGCCTGGCCTTCCATTCCTGCCTCAATCAGTATGTGACCTCCCCACTTCTTCAGGGAGATGGGACATTGGAGGAGGCGGCTTTGCAGCTGAGATGATCCCTAAAGGGATACCTAGGGCAACAAGTCCTTCATTAAAGGATACCTGGTAGTACATCTTCATGTTTCTCCCTCACACCCACAAGCACACACACACATGCAATTTACTTTTAAATAAAAGTGTGATCATATCATCTGTGCTCTTATGATCCTATTTTTTGGTTATTGTGTCTTTTTTTGTTTTGTTTACAGTGCTGGAGATTGAAACCAGGGCCTCACACATTAATGCAAGTTCCACCACTGAGCTACATCCCCAGCCCTACATGGATATTTTTAACTTAGCAACATGATTTAAATACTTCTCCCATGATCCGGAATATAGATCATAATCATTTTTAATTGCTGAAGATGTTCTATTGGATAGATGTACAATACTGATGTAATCAAATACCTGTTGATGGGCATTGCTTTCACAAATAACTTAGTCATGAACATCCCAATGTATCTTTTCACACATGTGTCATTATTACCACAAAATAATTCTCCAAAACGAAATTGCTGGGTCAGAAGGTACACATATTTACAGTTTGAGGCATAGTGCCTAATTGCCTCCCAGAAAGCTGTACTAGTTTACTCAAGCTCTGGGAGTAATTTGAATCTATACTCTTAATCTTTACTAATCTCATAGGTGAAAAAGATCTCATTGTTTTCTTAATACAGTTATTAATTAGTAACCAAGTTAAATGCTATTTTATATATTGACAGATTATATTTCTTAATTTATTTTTCCATTTGTGAATTATCTATCCTTTATCCATTTTTCTCTGATTTGTAAATGTCTATTATACTGAGAACATTAAATCTCTGTCTGATATTGTAAAATATAGTATTATATCCTAACACATTGTTTTTGTCTTAACTTTTTCTTCTTATTCTCCTTCTTCTCCTCCTCTTCCTCTTTCTCTTTGGCCCCCCACTTAAAAATCCATTTATTATCTCTTTCGTAGTTTCTGGTTAGGTATTATTCCTAATAAGTTTCTCTTTATCCTAACTCTGTAGAGGTATTCACTTGAGTTTTCTTCTGGTACTTTTAGAAATCCTCCTTCTCAAGTTTACACAATCTAGTAAGTAATGTAAAAAATAGACATTCTTTTCCCAGCCCACTCTTGAATGTAGCCTAATTTCAAAACCACACTGAATTACTTGTTACTGAGAAAAGTAATGAAGAAAACATGGTTTTTACATTTCAAAATGGTCATTTTGAGGCAACTGCATCAAGTTGGTTGCTTTAGTGATTTAGCCCCATCAGAAATGCCCTGTGAATCATCAGCACTTCCCATTTTGAATTCATGGAAGCCCTGAGCCTACCTGCAACAGGAGGCTATACCAGGTCATGGTGTTCTGGCCCCATTTGGCCCACCTGGGCACACACTAAGGACTGCATGGAGTGGACAATAAAGTTCCAACAGCACAAGTGATAGACACTGTTTCTGCTCACCCACTTCCCTAGCCCATAGTCCCTTTCCTCCCATTCAATTATAAGGTATAGATCCTCTGGCTCTGGACCTAGAATGTCTCCAGAGGTTATCCACTCAGTTTTTCCCTCCAGGAATTTTTTTTTAATGATTTTATCGAGTTATAATTTATATACCATAAAATCCACCCATTTTCAATGTACAATACAATAATCTTTAGAAAATTGCTGACTTGTACAACAATCATTATGATCCAGTTTTAGATATTTCTATCACCCCAGTAAGATCCCTCATGCCTATTATAGTTAATCCCCATTCCCTTCCCCAGCCCCAGGCAACCACTAATCTACTTTCCAATTCTACAGAGTTGCCTTTTCTGGACATATCAGATAAATGGGATCATATGCCATTTAGTATTTAGCAGTTTTGACATTGCTTCTTATCTCCAGTGAGAAACTCCAGATCCTGCCTTAATTGTGGAAACTGACCCAGCAGACACAGGTTCATATAGTTACCAAATGACAGAGCTCTGACTTAAGTCCAAGTCATACGGTTACAAATTCCTTCCACTCCTTCTTGCTTCCCTGGTCTGTATATATTTTCAATGTTATATGGAAAATTTAGTGATGGCCATAGAAAAAGGCACAAAAATCACAGTCTTCTGGGTCCTAATGAGTGAAACTTACAATCTTGTACACGTGGACACTGATTTTGTGACTCTTTTCAGCCACCAGAGGGTGCCCCAAAAATAGATTTAATTCTGAATTGGCCTTTAGTTGTCACTTGAGCATCTTAATGTGACTTGTCATCTGACTTATAACTGGAGATTTTCTCATAAGGCTTTTCCTCTCCAGGTAATAGCAAATGGAGAATAAAAGTTAGAAATTGTTTCTGGTGTACATTAAAAGTTACTTTTCAGGCTTCTCAGACCAGGTTCTCTTTTTTAAATTTAAGAAAAAAGAAAAAAAATACAGACTTGATTTAAGAAGCTAGTGAAGAGTTCTTAAGTTATGACATTCCAGCATGATGGACATAAATTAGTAAAAATAGTAAGGTGATTTTACTAATCTTTAGAAATTTAACATTACTAAATCAGTCCTTTGAGGGAAAAAGGAAATGGAGACATGTTTTTAAATTAACTTACCCAAATCCAGTATATGCTAAGTTAGAATTACCTGGGTAATAATTCAGTGCTACGATTTAGGTCTAGAATATATTCAAAGGACCATGCGTTAAAGACCTGGTCCCCTGCTTGTCACTATTGGAAGGTGGTGAAAACTTTAGAGGTGGGGTCTAACGGGAGATTTTAGGTCACTGCAGGTGTGCCCTCAAAAGGGATTGTAGGATGCCAGTCTCATCTTTCTCTTCTTTGCTTCACAGACACCCTACCATGCACTCTCCACCATAATGTGTTTGTTGCCTTGCCACAGACCACAAAGCAACAGGGCCAGGTGACCATGAAAGAAAAACATGAAAACTGTAAGCCAAAATAAACCTTTCCTATTTCTAAGTTTATTTTTGTCAGATATTTGTTACAACAACAGAAAAATGACTAACACATTCAGTATGACAACTGAATTTATTTTTTGAGAAATAATTTTATTTATTTTTTAAGGGATCAAGATCATCTCTTATTTTTATTTTTTTAATTTGTTCTTTTCAGTTATATATGACAGTAGAACACATTCTAATGTATTATATATATGTATATATATATATATATATATATATATATATATATATATATATTCTCATTCTTGTGGTTGTACATGATGTGGAGTTACACTGGTCATGTAGTCATATATGAACATAGGAAAGTAATATACGATTCATTCATTCTTTCAGTCTTTCCCATTACCATCCTCTCTCCTTTCCCCCACTACCCCCTGTCCAATCTAGTGAGCCCGTCCCCCTGACACAAACACCAATTGTGAGTCAGTATCCACCTATCAGAGAGAACATTCAGCCTTTGTTTTTTGGGGATTGGCTTATTTCACTTAGGATAGTCTGCAGTTCCTTCCATTTATCCGCAAATGTCATAATTTCATTCTTCTTTATGGCTGAGTAATATTCCATTGTGTATATGTATGACATTTTCTTTATCCATTCATCTGTTGAAGGGCATCTAGGTTGGTTCCATAGCTTGGATATTGTGAATTGAGCTGCTATAAACATTGATATGGCTGTGTTACTACAACATACTGATTTTATGTTTTCTGGGTACATGCTTAGGAGTGGGATAACTGGGTCAAGTGGTGGTTTCATTCCAAGCATTCTGAGGAATCTCCATACTACTTTCCAGAGTGGTTGCACCAATTTGCAGTGCCACCAGCAATGTATGAGTGTACCTTTTTCCCCACATCCTCACCAACAGTTATTGTTACTTGTCTTCTTGATAATTGCCATTCTGACTGGAGTGAGATGAAATCTCAGTGTAGTTTTTTTTTTTCAGGAATATTAGACAATTCTGAAATTTTGCCAAGTGTGAGGTTATTTATTTATTTTTGAGAGAGAGAATTTTAATATTTATTCTTTAGTTTTCGGCGGACACAACATCTTTGTTTGTATGTGGTGCTGCGGATCGAACCCAGGCCGCACGCATGCCAGGCGAGTGCACTACCGCTTGAGCCACATCCCCAGCCCTCAGTGTAGTTTTAATTTGTGTTTCTCTAATAGCTAGTGATGTTGAACATTTTTTTCATATAATTTGTTTACCATTTGTATATCTTCTGTGAAGTGTCTATTCCATTTCTTTGCCCATTTATTTATTGAATTATTTGGGTTTTGTTTTTTTGGTGTTAAGTTTTTTGAGTTCTTTATATATCCTGGAGATTAATGTTCTATTTGAAGTGCAGGTGGCAAAGATGTTCTCCCGTTCTGTAGACTCTCTCTTCACGTTCTTGATTGTTTCCTTTGTTGTGAAGAAGCTTTCTAGTTTGATACAATCCCAATTTTTGACTATTGATTTTACTTCTTGTTGAGGTATTCAGTTCCTAAGCCAACATGATGAAAATTTGGACCTACTTTTTCTCTAGTAGGAGCAGGTGTCTGATCTAATGCCTAGGTCCTTGGTCTACTTTGAGTTGAGTTTTGTGCAGGATCAGAGATAATAGGAATCTAATTCCATTTTATTACATATGGAGAAATAATTTTGATATGTTATCTTTCCAGCTATCTGGACCCAAAAAATGGCTGAATTTAGTGCTCAGTCTGACTTTAAGAGGAGTTCAGCATTGTAGTCTCCAGGGTCCAGAGGGCAGATGTATCTCTTGACTTTCTCCAACTGAATGCTTCCTTCACCTCTTTTCTGGGTGGATGTATGGGTGGATGGAGGCCACTCAAGAGCCAGGATAGCAGTTTGTGGAAGTATCTCCAGGAAGAATATAATAATTGTGCTGAGCACTTGTCTAAGTCACAGGGTCCATATGTCTGGTTATGCTGTGTCCCTGTTCTCTTTATGGACTACTGCCGCAGTCTGGCTGGGCACAATCAGGAGCCACTTGTCAAAAGAAACTAACTTTATTTTTAGAACCACACACGCCAAACAAAACAGCCCTCAGAGCCTCAACTGCCACCACCGGCTTCCCACAAGCCTCTCTCTCCCACCAAGCTTCTCTCCACCTCCCACAATCCTCCTGCTCTTGAGGCCGATTGGCTGGGTCACGTGGGCGGAGCCAAAAAAGTCCCCCAATGAGCAGCTCCGTGGTCTGAAAGGGCAGGGAAACAGCCCAATGAGCATCACCGCAGAGGAGCCAATCAGCTAGATGTTGCTGGGGCAGCTGGAAGTTTGCTGGCAGCTGGAAGTTTGCTGGGGCCCCTTCGGCTGTGGCTCTCAACAGACTACCTGATTCTTGGAATCCTGGTTGTAGCTATAGAACTAGTACTTAGACAAGAGTCCGGAGATGTGGGTTTCAGGACCAAGTTTTCCTGTACCTAGCTACCTAGGTAAACTTAAATTTTCAGCATCTCATTTCTTTCTCTTTTTTTTCCAGGTTGAATATATGCATTTATTTATTTATTTATTCTAATTTGTTACACGTGACAGCAGAATGCATTTCAATTCATATTACACATATAGAGCACAATTTTTCATGTTTCTGGTTTTACACAAAGTAGAGTCACACCATTTGTGTCTTCATACATGTACTTAGGCTAACAATGTCCATCTCATTCTATCGTCTTTCCTACCCCCATGCCCCTCACTCCCCTTTGCCCTGTCTAAAGTTCCTCTATTCCTCCCATGCTCCCCCAACCTCCACATTATGGATCACCATCCTCATATCAAAGAAAACATTCAGCATTTGGTTTTCTGGGGTTGGCTTACTTCATTTAGCATAATATTCTCCAACTCCATCTATTTACCTGCAAATGCCATGATTTTATTCTCTTTTAATGCGGAGTAATGTTCCATTGTGTATATATACCACATTTTTCTTTATCCATTCATCTACTGAAGCGCATCTAGGTTGGTTCCACAGCTTAGCTATTGTGAATTGTCAGTATCTCATTATCTAAAAATCTTTAAAATGGCAATAACAATGTTTGCCTTAACCATCTTCTATCACACATGGTTGTTTCAAGATCAAATGGAAAGAAGAGAATGCTAGACAAATTCAAAGTATGATTACTGTAGTGCCTGGTGTGAGAAAGAGGTAAAGACTCAACAACAGAAGAATGAATAGAGAAAGATACTTGGAGGGAAAAAAGATAATCTGCATTTCACAGGCACAATCTTTCTTGAAACAAAGCTAAGACACAGAAGGCCATCTCTTCCCTAACTACCTCACCTCAGAAAAATAGAAAATAATCCATCCCAGGAAATGATTTTTACCAATATCACGCAAACATCAGAACTTTAAAAACATGTTTAGGTGTTTCCATGAGAATTAGCTACTTTTAAAATATAAATGTCTTACCAAATCTAGAATTGAATGATGCCAGCTAATCTCAAATTAAGTAGATCGGAGAGGTGAGGAGTGGGAAGATTTATTTTTATAACTACCCTTCACCTCTCCTTTCAGTAACCATCATTCCTGAAAATCTAAGTAAAAAGTTGCTAAATGACAACTACTTCTATTACTTTAAAAGAAAAAGTTATTAAGCATTACATCCCAACAGTCATCTTCTAGACACTGCTTGCTTGAAAGACACTTGCTTCCTCTATTTGTGGCGTTTACAACATATGATGAGATGCACCAACAGTTGAGCTATAAATTGGATTAGGAAAGGGTCAATGACTTTGAAAGTTTCCAAAAGTAACAAACCTTTGAATACTTTGCAAGCATCTAATTCTATGCAAATAATTTACAGGCTAATGAGGAAGCACAGCATTCTGGTCACCTCAATAAGGTCCCTATAACTTCTGGAAGGCAGTATTTTTACTATAGATTTCTAGCTCTAAATGGCAGACAATTAAAACTGGGGCTCCCTGAAAACTCTCTTATTTGAAAGTATCATATCTGTATAAACCTTTCATATCAAAGTATCACTTTATTTTTATTGTGCTAAAATATATATAACTTAAAATTTACAATTTTTGCCATATTTTAGTGTGCAATTCATGGACACTAAGTGCATTCACAGTGCTGTATAACCACCATCGTTAGTCATTTCCAGGATGCTTTCATCATCTCAGAGAGAAACTCTATCTGTTAAAACAGTAACTCCTCATACCCCACAGCCCCTGGTAACTACAAAAATATCATTTTTATAAGCACGTTCATTTTGTCTGTCTTGGGATGGGAAAGTCATATACAAAAAGGAAAATTGTTATCTGAAAAATGTTAAGCTGAGAATTAGCGAAAATCATAACTCTACCTTTTCCTAATAGTGAACGTCGGAGCTGATTGGTAATTTCAAACACTCCTGCACATGCCAAGTAAAAATGATACCTAATCCCACATGAGTTTGCTGAGCATGATGGAGTTCCCACTTGAGGGGCAGCAGGATTAGACAAAGTGAGGAGCTTTTGAAATCCTCTAAGAACTCAGAAGGAGCTCAGGAGGGTTAGGGGCCTGCTAGAGTCAGGGCAGGGGCAAGGCCGCACTCTTGTTACAGGGCTGGGGCTTTCCAAGAAACTGAAGACGCCCTTCAAACCCCAATTCTTGCAACCAAGTCAGAAAGATTTCAGACATGTCACTCAGAATAACCGGAATGTGTTTATTGAAGGGACAGGAAAAGGGAAAGGGGATACTCTAAAGGAAACAGTGGGTCCTCTCACAGAGGACAGGGATGATGTGCCTCTCCTACATTCCAGTTTTATTGGGGATTCCAGAGAAGTTTCCAAAGAGTCCCGCCCAGATCCACCTCTTGACTTTCCACTTATAGCAGGTTGACATTGTTGTAGGGACAAATGAGGCAAGGCACCGAAGATAGCAGGATACAGATTCATTTGGCTGCAGCCAGGTTTAGAGGGTACAGCCTTTGCTGTAATCAATCAACCCCCTGAACCCCGAGTTCAGGGAGTTTCAGAGTTTTATACCCAGTGTGTAAGGGGAGGGGCTCAGAAGTTCACAGTCTGCAGAAGTTCACATAAAAGCAGCTTTTTCTTTCACTGCTCTGGGCAAGTTAACCCTTCAAGGACAATACCTGAGAAGGGGAGAGCTTCATCTCCCCTTTCTTTCCTCCCCCTGCCAGCTGTTACCATGCAGCCCATTTGTAACTTATCTTAAAAATGTAGACATCTCTGTGAAGCCCAGCTCAAGGCCAGAAGCCTTGTTTGCACATTTCTTCAAAGTACTATACTGATTATGTTTGTGAAAAACTAGTAAGGGGGTGTCCAGCACCTGGAGTGCTGGTATCTTCTCTGCCAGTGGCCAAGTAAACAGGGTGACACAAAAATAAGAAGTTTATCTACAAGGGACTCTTTTGCTGACAGTCCTAAAATCAGCCATGGTGAAGAGGGCTTTTCTGTGGAGAAAGGGGGTGCAACTTCAACATCAGATTTCATCTTGGCCCATGATGACCAGTTCTAACTGGATTCTTAACCATACATTCTTAACAGATTTTATGGTTAGGAGGAACTATCCTTATCCTCCAGAATCTGGTGCGTGAAAAGGGTCACAAAAATCTCTCCCTTCAAAGTAACTTAGGTTCCTCTTATCCCTACCTGCATTTCTTTGCAGATAACAGGTTGATGGCTGAGGAATGTGACATATCCTGTCCACTTAGCCCAGGCAGGGCTGCAGGCAAATTGCTTTTTTGGCAAAGAAAGCATGTGGGGCTAAGCAAAATGGGCCCGTTTTATGGAATTATTCTTTTAATCTCATGTTTCCATCATCCTCTTCTGTCTATTCCCTAACACCCTCAACCAAAAAATTTAAAGTAGTCATTATCCAAACTCCAAACACCATTCCAAAGTCAAACATTTAACTATTATCTACCATGGTTTGAGTGTGTTCCCCCAGAGTTCATTTTTGGAACCTAAACTTTTCAATGTGGCAGTGTTGGGAGGTGGGGCCTTGTGAGAGGTGTTTGAGTCATGGAACCAGAGTCCTCATGAATGGATAATGTCTTTCTGTTGTAAGAACTGTTAACCATCTTACTTCAGCCCCCTTTCTCCCTTCCTCACAGGGAAGGCTTCCTTCCTGTCACAGGAAAGCAGGGAGCTGAATCTCCAAAACTCTTGTGTTGTGACAAAAGAAAATTTAAAGTCAGACACCAAGAGTGATGCAAGAGAACTTTGTTATAGGTGAAAGTCAAGTAAAAGCAAAGTAAGGCTTAAGCAGAGAGCAGTCTCACGAGAGAGAGTGAGCCGTCTCAGAGCAGAGAACAACAAAGGAGACGATGCTGTCCCCCAATTTAGTACTGCTTGATATTTACCAGAAAAACGGGGGACCACCTTCTGTTCTCTTTGCCAGTCAGGTGTTCAACTCCTTCTTCATGACAGGTGGTGGAGTTTTTGACCTTAGTTGGTTCTTTCTGGAACTGTCATGGTGGCCATCCTATTTAGGGGGGCTTCATCTACAAGTCAATCCCATGTTAATGTGGCACTGGGGCTAACAGATGGTCAGAAGTTACCTTAGTGCACCTGTGCTATTAAGAAATCTTCCTTCCCAGACAAATGGAGACACTTATCGCTATAACTCCTAACTTCACATCAACCTCAGTGGACACTGTCAAGAGTTAGTCGCATTAATCCTTTTCTCTTGGCGTGTTTTCCCATTAGCTCCTTTGCTTCCATTTATTTTCTACAAATTAACTACCACTCACTGCTTTCTCAGCTACTTGACAAGGACCCTAAAGTAATTTAAAGAACACTTTGTGACCTTACCTTGCATTTCACTGCTCATTGTTAGCTACTACTTAACACTTCCCTCTTTCTGCCATGAGTAGAAGCAGCATGAGATCCCAGCTTAATTTTTGGACTTCCTACCCTCCAAAACTATAAGCCAAAATACATCACTATTCTAGATAAGTCCCAGATACTCTATTACAGTAACTGTAAACTTTAAGAAAAGTTGAATTTACAAGAAAGGTCCCAGCTGGCTAATAGGGCCTAAATTCAGAATGGAGTTTTGGCAGACTTTTGCTGTCTGGGAACCCCACAGGCATACTCTGTTCCTAGAAGAAATACAAACCACACCTTGCAGCCCTTGAATGCTCCTCTGAACTGCCAATGTGAACAATTTTTGGAAAGGCTCACTTTGCCACCTGGGCCTGAGCAATGAACTGTGACCTAGTCATATGTAAATGTCATGAATTTCAGCAACACAATCATGAATGTGTTGCCAAAAGCTCAGTCCTTGTCCCCCATGTCAATCTAATAACAAGGACACGGGTTTGAGAGAAAGGAGAAAGAAGGTTTATTGATTTGAGGACTTCTACCCCAAATGCTGTGTGACTCTGTCAATCAGCAGGTCTTTTAAAGAGGTGATTCAGAGAAAATGAGATTAGGGAGGAGAGATGAGGAAGCAGAAGATGGGGAGGAGAAGTTTAGGGAAAAGAAGATCAGAGAAGAGAAGATCAGAAAAAAGTTTAGAGAAAAGAAGATCAAAGAGGAGAAGATAAGGGAGGAGAATGTCAGGGAGAAGAAGATTGGGAAAAAGAAAAAAATGTAACAGGGGTTCATTTTGATGCTTTGGCTATATCGCTTGTTGCTTTGAAACTTTCATGTTTTTTTCTTCACAAACTTCTCCCTGTCTCCTCCCTGATCTTCTCTTCCCTAACCTCCTCCTTCATGAACTTCCCTCCCTGATCTTCTTTTTTAATTGATTTTATTCTTTTAAATACAGGACAGCAGAATGTATTACAATTCTTATTACACATATAGAGCACAATTTTTCATATCTTTGTATAAAGTATGTTCACGCCAATTCATGTCTTTATACATGTATTTGTGTGGTTTTTTTGCATTACAATTCTTATTACACATATAGACCACAATTTTTCATATCTCATTTTATATATAAAGTAGGTTGATACCCAATTCGTGTCTTCATACATGTACTTTGGATAATGATGCCCATCACATTGGACCAAATCCATGACCTTTCCCTTCCCCTCCCACCCCTGAGTTCGTCTATTCCTCCCTACCCCACTATAAATCAGTCTTCTTATATCAGAGAAAACATTTGGCATTTGTTTTTTGGGATCGGCTAACTTCACTTAGCATTATCTTCTCTAACACCATCCATTTACCTGCAAATGCCATGATTTTATTCTCTTTTATTGCTGAGTAAAGTTTCATTGTGTATATATGCCACAAATTTTTTTTATCCATTCATCCACTGAAGGGCATCTAGGTTGGCTCCACAGTTTAGCTATTGTGAATTGTGCTGCTATATACATTGATGTGGCTGTGTCCTTGTAGTATGTTGTTTTTAAGTCCTTTGCATATAGACCGAGGAGAGGGATTGTTGGGTCAGATGGTGGTTCCATTCCCAGATTTTCAAGGAATCTCCATACTTTTTTCCATATTGGCTGCACCAATTTGCAGTCCCACCAATAATGTATGAGTGTACTTTTCTCCACATCCTCGCCAACACTTATTGTTGTTTGTTTTTGTAATATCTGCAATTCTGACTGGAGTGAGATGATATCTTAGAGTAGTTTTGATTTTCATTTCTCTGATTGCTAGAGATGATGAGCATTTTTTCATATATTTGTTTATTGATTGTAAGATGGAAAGATCTACCTCGCTCTTGGATAGGCAAAATTAATATTATCAACATGACCATACTACCAAAAGCACTATACAGATTTAATGCAATTCTGATCAAAATTCCAATGACATTCCCCATAGAAATAGAAAAACCAGTCCTGAAATCCATCTGGAAAAAATAAGAGACCCAGAATACCTAAAGCAATCCTTAGCAGGAAGAGTGAAGCAGGTGGCATCACTATTCTAGACCTTAAACTATACTACAGAGCAATAGTAACAAAAACAGCATGATATTGACACCAAAGTAGACTGGTAGACCAATGTTACAGAATAGAGGACACAGAAACTAACCCACAAAATTACAGTTATCTTATATTAGACAAAGGTGATAAAAACATGCACTGGAAAAAAGACAGCATTTTCAACGAATGGGAAAACTGGAAATCTATATGCAACAAAATGAAATTAAACCCATATCTCTCACCATGCACAAAACTTAACTCAGTATGGATCAAGGACCTAGGAACTAAACCAGAGACTCTGCATCTAATAAAAGAAAAAGTAGGCCCTAATTTTCATCATGTGGGATTAGGCCCCAACTTCCTTAATAAGTCTCCTATAGTGCAAGAATTAAAATCAAGAATTAATAAATGGAATGGACTCAAATTAAAAAGTTTTTTTTTTCAGCAAAAGAAACAATCTGTGAGGTGAACAGGAAGCCTACATCCTGGGAGCAAATCTTCACCCCTCACACATCAGATAGAGCACTAATCTCTAGGGTATATAAAGAACTCAAAAAGCTAAGCACGGAAAAAACAAATAACCCAATCAACAAATGGGCCAAGGACCTGAACAGACACTTCCCTGATCTTCTTTTGCCTAAACTTTTCCCTGATCTTCTCCTTCCTCATCTCTCCTCCCTAATCCCATTTTCTCTGAATCACCTCTATAAAAGCCCCCTCTGCCTACTGATGGGCAAAATCACAGCCTCGGGACAGGAGTCTCCTCTGTTTCTCCTTTGCTAGCAAAGCAATAAATCTTCTTTTTCCTTTTTCTCAAACCCATGACCTTGTTATTGAATTGGCATCAGGGACAAGGACTGAGCTTTCATCAACAAAAACATGTAAGTTTCAAAGGTACAAGGGATATAGTCAAAAGCATCAAGTGAACCTCTGTTACGAATGGGTGTGATTTCATCCCTCATTTCCATAAGCATACCTGAGTGAGAACTTGGGCAGGAAGTTCCTCTAAGTTAGCCTCTGTTTGTTCCTTCAAAATCCTCTTTCATTTTGTACTGAAGGCTGTGACTCCTCAGTTTATAAACTGTCTTTTTCTTTTTAAAATAAAGCCTCATCTTTTCTCTTAAATTTCAGTGAATTTTGATTGACACAAAGAAAATGGACTAAGATATTACCAGAGGGATGTTCTACAATTTGAAACACCTACACAATTACCCCTTCAATAAAATTCAGTCTTTAAACTAACCATAATTGGTACTTTTAAAAAAGCATATACAGAAAAACATTGCTAACAAAGGTATTAACTAGGATAATGATATATCTTTAATTTGAGCTCACAAAAATCTCTCCTTTTCTGCTTTATTTATAAGTCTTAGGCACTTACTCTAACTGGCCTCCTTCCAGGACCTGCTTATTCTAAAAGCACAAGGATTTGGTTGTGAAGGAAATACACATACTTAAAATCTTTCCAAGCTCTTCTCCCCCAAGGCATTTTGCTAATGTGTACCAGAACAATCTTGAAAGGGAAAAAAAAAAAAAGTAAAAAGAAAGAAATTCTTTGTAAAAAGAAGAGTCTGCCTCTGGGCACTTCTAGCACAACTGCCTCATGTTAATCTGCAACCTAGTTAAGAGAACAGGAAATAACATTTACTGTGTGCTGTGCTTTCTATAGTAACAGCCAGCATTCATTTGAACATTTACTATGTGCCAAGTACTATGCTAAGTTATTTCTATAGAAAATCTCATTTATTCATCACAACTACCCAATAAGGTAAGAATCATTTATAGAAATATCATCTTTATCATGGAAACCGAGGCTTAAAGACGTGGAGCAGCTTGCTCAGCATCACACAATAAATAAGTGGTTGAACTGGAATTTGAATCCATGAAGTCTGTCCCCAGGGCCCTCGCTGGATTAAACCACACTGATTTAATTCATGTAAACCCCCTATGAAGTGTAAATTTTTTACCTGTCGTGTATAGATAAGAAATCTAGTTTAGAATAGTTAATTGGCCAAGGTTGAAGCTATAAAGTGATGGAGCTGAGGCTGGTCCTGGTGCTTCTGTACCCTCAAGCTCTTGTTCTTTCCATTAAACACATAGTCTATTAGCTGTTCTCAGTCCCCAAGGCCACTTTAAACAGAAGGGAAATTGAATTGATGCACAGCAAGAGCAGTTTATCACTCCCACTAACCCTTTACTTCTAGGAAGGCTCTGGGGTCTGATAGACTTCTGCAGGGGTTTTTTGCCCCTCCTGCAAGTTTCTTCAATGACACATGACACGAATTAGATAATCAAGGTTCATTTGCTGAAAAGGATGAAAGTATCTAATACATACTGTTAGGTGCTTCCATGCTTTCTGACCCCTATAGGAACAACGAACCAACAGGTGTGCAGGGTACAGATGAAAGAACAGAGAACATGTGATAATACATTTACAAAAGTTTTATGGGATACTTGAGAGCTCCATCTCTTAAAAATTTATTTTTTTTCTCTCAGCAAAAGCAGTTCCAATGATCTGAACTCTATAATTTAGGACCTCCCCTCTGCCGCCTTTTTAACGTTTTTCGAAGTTCTTGCAAATTTAATTATGATTCAATCTTCTCTCCAAAGCAAAATGTGATGCCAAAATTTAGAGGGAATATAAAAAATATTTCATTTTTATCTTATATCATACATATATTATATATTATCTTAGAATATATATGTATATGTGTGTATATATATATATATATATTTCATTTTTATCTTAGATTGAATGCTTGTGTGACTATTAGGAGAAAAGAATAGTGATAATCATTTGAAAATTATCATTATTATTGGTCAAGGAACTGGTCAACAAATAACTAAGGAAAATTTGTGTTCTGTAAGTTTTTAAAATATGCTATGGTAATACTTTTTAATATAAGCAACTTGTTTGGTAATGCAAATAATCAATGCTAATTTGTTTTATATATAGATTGGGGGAATCCTGTAAACAGAGGGTGTGATTAAAATATCTTAGCTGCTGCTCAGAACATTTTAAGGCACATTTAGAAGGGAACCAGCACAGCCCAAGTAGCTTTTGTTTCAGACTAAGATTTAAAGACCAAGAGGAGGAAGTGAGCAAGTCTGTTGACTGCCCATTCTAGATAGGAAAGAGAGCACAGGAACAGGGTCCTGCAGAGCTGGGAGCTCAGCTTCTTTTCCTTTCTCTCTGTTTACTAAGGGGCACCCAAAGACTGACACCAAAGCTGAAAGCTCA
The DNA here is from genome assembly GCF_021218885.2 of Marmota monax. Lineage (NCBI taxonomy): Eukaryota > Metazoa > Chordata > Mammalia > Rodentia > Sciuridae > Marmota > Marmota monax. Next base: position 526,255 of record NW_026694256.1, on the reverse strand, counting down.
GAACTCAGAAGGGCATCAGAGGTTCCCTTTGAAGGAATAATGTTAGAGTCTGTAAACAAGTCAAAATAACACCTGGCATTTAGCCAGGGGAATGTTAGAGTTCGTAAACAAGTCTGGATGGTGCCTGGCAAAATGCCAGAGGGAGTGGTTTGAGAAGTAACAAAAACAAGCCATTAAGTGTGGAGATTCCTTATTGGTTGACTGATGTATCTAGTTTATGCTAATTAGATAAGCTGTGTGGAATGTATAAATACTGCTCCTGTCCTGCAATAAACGGCTCCTACTCCTGCTGTATCAAGTACACAAGTTATTCGTCACCCCCCCGGCTAGTTTGCTGCAGCCAGACAGACTGCGGCAGATGGTGGCCCGTTACGGGGAGCCCCGGGACACTTGGGGGTAAGTGACGAAAAAAGCTGCCCGTCCATAGATAGGACGGGAGCAATCTGCTCGTCCCTAGACAGATAGGGCGAGAGGAAAAATGACCATTTCGAGAAAATGGAGAAGATTGATACAGTATGTTTGTGTCTTGTTTTGTCTCAGTGTATTGTATTGTCTTTGTGACGAAAATATGGAAGGGGTGAGAAGTAAATTACTAAGGGAAGAAGGCACCCCAGTGGAACCAAGAATAGTTAGGGCATGTGTTGATAAGAGCCCAGGAACTCTAGTCAAAAAAAAAAAGAAAGTTCAGAAGAAGAAGGATTATCAGGAAAAAAGTTGCAGCAAAAGGCTATTACTGAATACTTTTCGTTACCGGAGGGTGCGTGAAGCGGAGAGGCAGCTACCAAGTGTGCAAGCCGGTCACAGCGCAGCAAGGATTTTCCAAGAGGCGGCAGTGACTGGCCCTTCCCCACCTCCTGGCCGGGGAGCTGGCTCTTCCACTGCCGCGAGCCCAAATCTAGACCTGACCTGGAGGCACAGTCTCGCAGGCTCTTGTTCCCTGTGCCCAGTAGCAGTTTGAGTCTGGGACACTGCCCAGGGCCATCTGGGGCTGCCCAGGACACTACAGCCGGCAAAAGACGCTACTGGTGTCCCTGATGTTTGGTCATTTTCAATGCCAATAACTAAGCTACAATGGTTCTCCCACACCTGGAAGCTGATGAGTAATAACACTATTAATGCTTATTTCAAATGTAAAAAACCTTGAGATAATGTACTAAATTGTTCAGAAGGTTGTTTTCTTAGTAGAATGCTACAGGATTTTCTTTAGCCATCCAGAGTTCCTGCCTTCGTCCCAGTGCCGGTAAAGACCAAGGTGGAAGAATTTCCAGTGTTGCTGAAAACCGGACAAGACTTCGGCTGAGAAATGGACGAGACTTCGGATTAAGCTAGCTGCCTGCAGAACTTACCTGGACTGTGATTTAAGCTAGCTGCCTGCAGAACTTACCTGGACTGTGATTTACCTGGACTGTGAGTTAATCTATTGAGACACTGCTTTACCTGGACTGAGACAACAAACTGTAATCTACAACAAATTGTAACTCGGTATCTTTGCTAATGGTGTCATTGCTGGTATAATTTTTCCAAGGGCTTCTTGCATGGAGCCATCAATTGGCTTGGTATTGTGGCATTTTGTATCCTCCCTTTCTGCTTGTAGCAGATTATTTATGGTGTTTGTGTAAAAACCACTATGGTTGTTATTTAAATTAAACAAAAGGGGGAAATGTTAGAGTCTGTAAACAAGTCAAAATAACACCTGGCATTTAGCCAGGGGAATGTTAGAGTTCGTAAACAAGTCTGGATGGTGCCTGGCAAAATGCCAGAGGGAGTGGTTTGAGAAGTAACAAAAACAAGCCATTAAGTGTGGAGATTCCTTATTGGTTGACTGATGTATCTAGTTTATGCTAATTAGATAAGCTGTGTGGAATGTATAAATACTGCTCCTGTCCTGCAATAAACGGCTCCTACTCCTGCTGTATCAAGTACACAAGTTATTCGTCACCCCCCCCGGCTAGTTTGCTGCAGCCAGACAGACTGCGGCAGAATAAGAGGACAGTGATCATGCCCTTATCAGAAGCTGCTGTAAGGAAATGCCCTCTTCTGTCACATGTCACCTAAACCATCAGTTTCCAATTGTTTCCTCTGAAAGATTCCAGTGTTCTTTTTGCCAAAAGCTCAGTCCTTGTCCCTAATGCCAATCCAATAATGAGGACAAAGTTTTGAGAAAAAGGAAAAAGAAGGTTCATTGCTTTGCTAGCAAAGGAGAAATAACAGGGAACTCTTGTCCCAAAGACTGTGATTCTGCCCATCAGTAGGAACAGGGGGCTTTTAAAGAGGTGATTCAAAAGCTTCATTCCACATGCTCTCTACTGGAGTTGTAATTCACTTGTGATTTGGGAGATAGTCATTTCTGAGATCTTCTGGTACCATCCCTAAAGTCTGGATTACTTCCTTCCTGTGGTGGATGTGTACTTAGGGACAGATAAATCTGCCTAAAATGGGGAAAAAGGTAATCTGGTTTCCCGAGATTAGGGAGGCAGAGAGATTAGGGAGAAGCAGGAAAAGAGGAAGACAAAGAAACAAGTCCATTTTAAAAATAAGTTGTAGTGGCAGAGCAGCAAGGGCTGTATTCAAAGTATAAAGTGGACCACTGTTACATTCTCACTGAGAGAAAAGTTCCCTGTGGGGTAAGAGAGAAACAAACCACTTCTTTAAAAAAAATTAAAAAAAATAAAAAAAATAAAATATATATAGTTGTAGTTGAACACGATATCTTTATTCTATTTATTTATTTTATTTTATATGTGGTGCTGAGGATCGAATCCAGGGCCTTGCACATGCTAGGCAAATGCTCTACCACTGAGCTACAGCCCCAGCCCCCAACCAAAGACCACTTCTTACTAGCATTCCACTGTCACCTGGTAACAGTGGTGCACTTTATACTTTGAATACACCCCCTGCTGCTCTGCCACTGCAACTTAGTTTTAAAATGCACATGTTTCTTTGTCTTTTTCTCTCTCCTGGCTCCTCCCTAATCTCAGGGGAAACAGGAACTCTTTTCTTTCCCATTTTAGGCATTGTGGGTCAGAAAGGTGCTTTTAATCATTCAAGATGGTTCTTCTTGTAGCAACACTTTGGTTTTTTACTGACTTTTTTGTTTACTGTCCCCTTCTCATTTTTTTAGATCTTCAAGTTCCTGCTCTTAAAACTGCAGAAACACACTTGATGCTTTCTCCAGCCTCTTTTTTTCTCCTTGGCTTTCTTCCCTGATTGTGCCAATCACTGTTTTGTTTTGTTTTGTTTTGTTTTCCTACAGTGCAGATGGGACCTTGAAGTGTCTTCCCAGAAGCTCTTTCCCACATGGGGAGAGGGCTAAAACCCAACCCTCAGTGAGAATGGTCAGTGATTGGATTCAGGGTCAGGAAGTCAGATTGCTGGAACTGAGAAGGTGGGAACACCAAGTGCAAAGTTGGAAATAACAGGGAAGTTCAAACTCACTGGAGTCCACACAGGTGCCAGGACAAATTAGTGCTCCAAACTATGTAGCTACAAACAAGAGGGAGGGTTGTGCTAGCAGTTATATGGAGCTGCAGAGAAATCCTGAACTCCAGCTGGTTGGGCCAGAAGGGCTTTGGGGCTAGATGCCAAAACTCTGGATCTTCCACTGATTCTCAGAGTGATTGGTGCCCTGCTGGGATAGAAGGGGCTGTCAATTCTGAGCCTTCCTGCGGGCACTTGCCGTTTTTCTGTGTGTTACAGTGTATGTGACTTATCCTCTCACCTTTGACCACTGTTTTGCCCTTCTTTATCTTCCTTGATTATCTCTCTTTACCCTCACTCCTGTTTTTCTCTGGAGATTCTCCTCCTTAGGGAATCTCTACCTTCTTGACTCACTGTTTTGATGACCCTGAAAACATCACCTCTAACCCTCTTATGCACCTACATTCTCATTCTCTGGCTCGAACAGTCTCCTGGACTATTCTTACCGAGCATTCCACTGTTAACCTTGGAACAGTGGTGCACTTTATACTTTGAATACAGCCCTTGCTGCTCTGCCACTAACTTATTTTCAAAATAGACATGTTTCTTTGTCTTCCTCTCTCCTGGCTCCTCCCTAATCTCTCCCCCTCCCTCAGGGGAAACAGGATTACCTTTCTTTCCCATTTTAGCAGATTTATCTGTCCCTAAGTATACATCCACCACAGGAAGGAAGTAATCTAGACTTTGGGGATGGTACCAGAAGATCTCAGAAATGACTATCTCCCAAATCACAAGTGAATTACAACTCCAGTAGAGAGCATGTGGAATGTAGCTTTTGAATCACCTCTTTAAAAGCCCCCTGTTCCTACTGATGGGCAGAATCACAGTCTTTGGGACAAGAGTTCCCTATGTTTCTCCTTTGCTAGCAAAGCAATGAACCTTCTTTTTCCTTTTTCTCAAAACCGTGTCCTTGTTTTTAGATTTGCATCAAGAATGTCAGATCAGGCAGTGACCAAAGAAGGCAGATTTAAAAGGGCTGCTGAACAGGCTTTATTGAGATATCACTCCCAGGCGGAACTCATCAGACCCACAGAGTGGACAGGAGAAGGGTCTGAGGAGAAACCACGTGGAAGCCGGACCGGACTGGACTTTTATGGGGGCTTACAGCAGGAAGGGAAGGGCTTGGGACAGGAAAAGGTATTTTTAGGGTCCCTTGCCCCTTTGGAGTTTGTCAGGGGAGTTGGCTGAACTCCAGGATTGGCCAGGGGGTCCTGCTGATTGACAGGCGTTAGCAGATCTGGCTGATTGACAGGCGTTTCCGCTGGCATCTGGTTGATGTTCCTTCCCCCCCCCCCCCCCCCCCCCCCCGCAGGCTGCTTTGTTCTAAGTCGCCACTAAGTCGCCACCACCGACTTAGGAACAAGGACCCAAGCTTTCAGCAAAAACTTTATCAGGCTCACCAAGGACAGTCACTCACACAACACAGGTTTATAGCAAGGGTGCCACCATCAAACTGATATATGGAACCCCCTCCATTTTCCCATTCTCTTAATTCAGGGGATGTGGTTTTTCTAGTCCAAACTCTGGGGCCTTGTGGTCCTTCAAAGGGCTGTATTTCTCACAATACAATCATTAGAGTAGAATCAGTACTTAAGGGATTCTAACTGCCAGGGAACTATTGGACACTGGGAATCACTTAACCTGGAGGAGGAAGAGCAGGGCCATGAGTCAGTGCTCTGGGCATGGTCAAGGACATCTACCCAACAACGCCAACTCACTGACTCAGTAGGAGCACATTATGTCTTTGGCCTCTGTTTCTTGAACTAACTCATTTGGGGGCATTCTAAGATACACCAGATTTCATTTATATGAAAATCCCCCAGCCTGTTTCTTTTTTGTCTAACATAGGACTTTGACATATTAATCTAGGACTGGATAAACCAAAGTAGAATCATACCATGGTTGCATAATATTTTACCAATTCTCTGTTTTAAAACATGTTTCAACACATTTTATAGCAAAACCCAGTGTGGTACACAGGTGAGGCGCATCAGGAGAGTTGATGTTTTCTGGCATATTCTATCAAGTTACCACCATACATTCCTGCTTCATGACATCTCTCAGCCATTCCGGCAGGGCACAATCCTTCCCTCAATCACATCATAGCACCGAGTCCTAGCAGGCAGGTCTATTCCTTCAGATGCCACAAACCTCCCCTCCAGTCCCACTAGCATGACCATCTTTGGCTAGCACCTTACCTCACAGCAAGGCTCTTTAGTCAGTTCCAATAATATTTATTTAGTGCATGCCATGTATTAGGCTAAATGTTGAGGGAATATGGAAAAGACCCAAATAGAACCCCAGATCAGAGATGCTTATGGAGACTTACAAACAACCAAGTATATAAGGTGTGGTGAGCAGAACAATGGTTCCTGAAAGATATCTACATCCTCATCCCCAGAACATACGACTGTTACTTTACTGAGCAAAAGAGACTTTGCAGATGTAATTACATTAGAGAACTTGAGATGGTGAAATTATCCTGAATATTCTGAGTGGACCCAATATAATCACAGGAGCCTTACAAAAGGAAGGCTGAAGGATCTGAGTCAGAGAAAGAGATGTGATATCAGAAACAGAAGTTAAACTGATAAGAGGAAATAGACCAAAGAATGCAGACCAACTCTAGAAGGTAGAAAAGACAGGGAAACCAGTTCTTCCCAAAAGCCTTCATAAGGGACCATCTTGTTGATCCTATTTGAACTTCTGACCTCCAGGATTTTAAGATGATGTATTTATGTTGTTTTAAATCACTGAATTTATAATATCAGCACTAGGAAACTAATACATAGAATAAGACATAACAGAACATTTGCTACAACAGAGGACAACTGATACAATTTGCGTTTTTAAAAAGGATATGGGAGTATAGAAAAGGTGTGATCCATCTGCCTGTGTTATAGGAAACTTCCAGGTATGAGTAGCTTTCACAGACTTCTCACTATATTCCAACCCAGTTATTTACCAGCCTCCTGGAATCTCTACAAGGATATCACAAAGCTCCTTCAGCCTCAATATGTTCAATGCCTGGGATTTTTATCCCTAAATCTGTTCTTCCTTTAGTGTCCCCTCAGCTGATGACAGCATCACTGATCCCTCTGCGCAGGCCAGAGGCAGGGATTCTCCATGCACAGGACCCCATTTCTACAAAACAATATTTTTCACAATAGTTGGACATGTCTAGCTCAAAACAAATTCATGATGATCATGCTTTCTTTTTCCATAGAGTAATGATTTATTTCAAGCTAAAATTCATTTTAAAAGAGTTACCACAAATTATTTCCAGATTACAGATACAGTTCTTTTAAATTCTTGAGATAAGAGTATCTACTTGAGCAAGCTACCATAGAAAGAGGGCCTGTTTTAGATGTGAGACCCTAAAATAATGAGAGCACCTTTGAGAAGATGCAAAAATCATTTAAAAACATAATAGAACAAGTTTGATTTTGGCTATCCAGACCCAAATATCCGAAATCAATGATTAAAAACCCATGCTCCATTCATAGCATATTACACTTAAACTAATGTTTGGCTGCTTGTTACTACTATGCAATGTACTATACTATCTACTACAACGCTATACCACAGAAGTTTATAGTTCTTAAAAGGGCAATAGTCCCCCTTTGTCCACAGGAGATGTGTTCAAAGACCCCCAGTGGATGCTGGAAATTGTAATTAGTACCAAATACTACATATACTGTTTTTCCTGTACATATAATATCTATAATAAAGTCTAATGTATAAATTAGAAGCAGTAAGAGGTTAACAACAATAGCTATTAATAAAATTATAGAATTATAAAATTATTAGAATTACAAAAATATAATGTAATAAAAGTTATGTGATTGTTTGTAGACTTTCTTCCTCTCTCAAAGTATCTTGTACTGTCCCTTTTTCAAAGAAAGCACTTCACAACTTTTCTTTGGCATATCTGAATTGCTACCATTACTATTCTTGCAATTCAGGACCCTTATGAAGTGAAATAAAGGTTATTTAATGCAAGTACCACAGCAGTCGATCTGATAACCAACTAAGTGACTAACAGTGGGCTCTGGGTGCAGTGAACCAAGTTGACCCATGTCTTTGGAAGGACAGAATGTGATATCCAAACTGAGAAAGGTTTGTGAATTTGATATCAGGACCTTTCTGAGAAGAGGATGAAGGTATTACAATTTTACAAACTGTCCTTGGAAATAAAGGATTACAAGAATAAGAGATGTTAGCAGAAATGTTTATGTGAATATTGTATCCTGAATTGTATGGATAGGTGACTTTGCAAAAGATGGAAGCCAACATTAGAAAGAAATTTATGGCTTACTGAATTATTTTTGTACCAATAGAAATTACTTTGAAAGTCTTTAATACATTTAGATGATTCTGTCTGCTATTTCTAATTACAGGCTTCAAAGGTTTGCAATTCAAATGCTGTAAGCTTTGATGTATGATTACTGATATAAGCCAAGGACTTGACACTTCTTATAAAGTAATGAAATGCTACAACATTTGTGCCTTTAAAAAAGCCTCAGAATATTCTTGTTATTATCTCTAATACCTGGTCTTTACATTTTGCATTATAGGTGGGATTAAGGACTTGTATATTATTTCCTTTCCTCCCTCCCAAGAAACACATACTATCATGAATTTGATATTTAATATCTCTGCTATAGTTTAGATATTGAGTATCACCCAAAGGCCCATGTGTTGAAAGAGTGTTAAAGGATTGGCCCATGGCACTATTGGGAAGGATTGGAACCTTTAAGAAGTGGGGTCTAGTGGAAGGACAGTATTGTCCTTGAAGGGGATATTAGAACCCTACCCCTTCCCCCAGGTCTGCGTCTCTGTCTTTCTGTCTGTCTGTCTCTCTCTCTCTCTCTCTCCTTCTTCTTTGCCATGAAGTGAACAGACCTTCTCTGCCACACATTTTTTTGCCATGATGTACTGTGTTGTCACAAGGGCAAGAAACCATGGACTGAAACCTCTGAAACCTATACTTGTCTTATATCCATCATCCTCTTCAGACTCTTTAATTTATGTGTGAATTTGTAGATTCTACTTTCTGTAAATAATAAATGCTTTCCTTCCCAATCCTTACACTGTGTTTCATCAAGTTTAAGATATTTTAATTTTAGAAATGTTTAAATGTGAAAAAATTAACTATGAAAATGTTGTTAATTTTTCTTCTCCTATTTCGCCATCTAGCACTCCAGAAGTGGAGATTTTTGGCATCCTGGCCTTATTTAGTTTAGAGGATTTTTCTGAAGTTTCTATATTTCAACCTGGATGAGAAAATTCTTTCTATTCCAGTGCTAAACATTTTATGTAAACTCTTTTATGTTTAATTTTATTAAACAATTTTAAATTAAAATTTTTATTAAACAATCTTTCTCCATCTCTTCAGATAATCTTGTATTTTTCCCCTTTAGATTTTTAATGTGACTGATCACACCACAGCATTCCTAAAATAAAGCCAATCATATGGGAGTAGTTGGCCAATATTTTATTTAGATATTTACATCTATGCTGTTAAGTGAGACTGGCGTATACTAGCTTTCTTTCATTCTTACATTGTTAGCTGGGTTATTCTGGCCTAGTGCATTGAATTGGGAGCAGTTCTCTCTGTTTTCATTGTCTGAATATGCTTTTTTAAAATTGGAATCACCTCTTCCTTGAAGATTTGAATAGAATATGCCTTTAAAGGTATTGGGGTCTGTTGGATCTCCTCTATGGTTTTTCCTTCACCTTTGTTTTATCTCCTCTAACATCCCCTTTCAATCTTTCTCTTGGACATGGTGACAGTGGTGGTAGGACATAGGTTCTGGATGCAGGGATGCAACAGCACTGGGTTTTGGTGGATCTGGGGTCATTTTTACCTCTCTTTCCTTTTCTTCTAAAATAGGCATTTTAAGCTGTAAATTTCCTAAGGGAAATACTTTTGCTTTCCAACATATGTATTTCTGTTTTTCATATGTGTATTTTCTTTTTCTGGACATTAATTATTTTTTTTGTTTAATTAAAAAAAAATTTTTTTTTTAATTTAATGATGCTGGGAATCAAACCCAGGGTCTTAGACATTCTAGGAAAACACGTTACCACTGAGCCACGATCCCAGGTAGACATGCATTATTGTCACAATATACAAAAAAATATTGTATATAAGAGATTAGAAACCTGACAGATAATTTCTTCCTTACACTTGGAAGTATTTTCCTTTCACCTCAAGCCAAATGAAAAGGATTTAAAACCACTCAGAGATCTGGATTTTGTGGAGACAAGAGGCTAATTTCAGAAGCATCACTGGAAAATACTAAATATTTAGTGTTCACTGTGACTAGATTGTTACAGTGGGAATGGAGTTTGTTGGGGAAAAAGATACTTGTGTTGCTTTTCTGAGGGCCAGAGGTAACCACAAGGAGAGAGAACCTTCCCTGGAGCGGGCTGTGACCCTAACAGGATTAGGCCACTGGAGTCCCAGGGTTGAGAAAGAACACTGAGCAGAGTGGAATGCATCCCCTGAATCAGGGGAAATATGGGACCTCAATAGACTCACAAAGATACTCCAAGAGAAATATCAGTTTTAAACTTCTTCCACTTGGAGGAACCAGTGCCAGGACAGGGAGAACTTTTCCTTGTCTTACCCTTACCTCCCCCTGGTTTTTTTGCGAGGATCCAGGAGAGGTTCATGAACAAAGGCTGTACAGAAACATATTCAGAAGCCAGCCATGCCCTCTGTTCCCACTGTGTCCTCCTATGGTAGCCTGATCTGGGGAAGAGAGGCTTTGATGAAGTTTAAGTTCTATTATATATGACTACATTGTTTATTTATATAAATGAAGCTATTCTTAAGACTATAGTGACCAGAGGACTTTTATCTTCCATGAGTGAGCAGCTAAACTATGTGACCTGACTAAAACTTTACTGAGGATGTAATGCCGGATTTGGAGGGACCCCGAAAGACCACCAGGAGCCGAATCTGATGCAATCGCACAAGAGTCTTTATTGCAAGCTGGAGCCTGGACTCACAACCGTTCCAATGCAGTGGTCCCAGGGAGTGAGCCCTGGTCCTTTGTTCAGTGAGATTTTATAGGTGTTTGGGGATACTCTATGTGTCATAACATTACACAGCAAATCATTTCATACCACGGGAAAAATCAAACAACAACTCTTAACATTGATTAGCACATTCACTGGTGGGAACAAGTTGGGTAGGGGTGATTGGTTAGTACAAGAGGGGGATTCATTTGAACTGATTGGTTTAATCCGTGAGGGGTATACGCGCTAAACTGCGTGGTTTCCTCTCATGTTATCAATCACCCAATTACCGAGACTACTGGCGGGGGGGGTCATCTGGCATCCCAGGTATTGTCCCTGTCTCACGCTGATTGGTGGTTGCTAGGGAGTTGCTATGGGTCCTAGCGAGTCAGGAACACCTGGTGCAGTAGATCTCAGCAGGGTGGCTAAGTGCCTAGGAGTGCTCTGTGGGTTTTTCCAAGGACAAGGGTCACGCCCGCTCCCTTTGGACAGGCCTTGAGGTTGAAGCTGGGTTTTCAAAAATGGAGTTACATCAGTTTCTCAAGGAGAAGGAGAAGGGCTCAGCAGGTTGAAGAGGCTGCGACTAGGAAGAATTAGGTGTTTTCTGATTGTGTCCAGAGTCCTGCTCATTCAGTGAAATGGTTGCAATAGTTTAGTTTGACACGGACAGCAAAAACAGAAACCATGGGAAATACTGCCTTAAAGGTAGTAATGCTACATACATTTATTCTGGAAGCCACAGGAAGCATTCAAGATGGGGTGAAGACAGTGAAGTTCAAGAGTTTTGGGCTAATGTGGAGATAAGCTACAGGGAGCACAGAAGAGGAAATGTACAGCAGCCCCCACCACCGGTATATTTTCCTGCCAGATGCCCCAACTTCCAAGTTTCCAGGACACACTTATGACCTCTGTACTAATGTAGCCAGACTCTAATCCAAAGAATCTATTGAGGTTATTTTTTATGAATAGTGGCAAAATATTTTTCTCTATCCTTAGCTAGGTTTGTGTTTGACTTAAAGTCCACAGCAGGGTTGGGGTTGTGGCTCAGTCGTGGAGTGCTTGCCTAGCTCATGTGAGGCCCTGGGTTTGATCCTCAGCACCATATAAGAAGATAAATAAATTAAAAAAGGTATTGTGTCCATCTACAATTTAAAAACCTATTTTTTAAAAAGTCCACAGCAGAACTGCAGTTTTTGTCAAAATTTGACACTTCATTGTTTAAGAGATATGTATGTGTTATATATACACACACATTTATATGTGTGGGTATCATAAAGCAATGCAAAAAAAATGATTAGTTCAAAAGGTAGTTCAGTTGTCACCTCTGGGAAGAGAGAAGGGTCTGCAATGGGGAGGGGCAATGCCACAGATGCAGTGGGTTTAGGTGAAATTAATGGATAAAAAAAAGTTTTAAATATAATACATAATAGAATCAAGGCCCAAGGGGAAGACTTAATCTTTGAGATTACCAGAGAGACTTTATCTTTTAGAAACAGTGATAAAAGGGTGTATTTAAAGATGGTGAATATAAGGAGAAAATACAAGAATTCACATTAATCATTTCAGTAAAGTAAAATAAAGGTCATCTGCTAAGAGTTTTGGAAAACAGTGAGGGCTATGTGTAGCTCCAGTGTCTGGAACATGATTGTTGCTCAATAAATTTGTGTTGAATGAATGCTGAGTGAGGGGAAAAATTGGAATAAACACTGTAGGTCATTTGCTAGGAAGTAAACTATGAAAGAATATCAGAATAAAAGAATACTTGGATGGCTTTGTGAGTTCAACTGAGGTTAGGCAGCATGAATCTATTGTAGTAAAGCCAATTGGCAACCCACAAATTCTAGAGAAGAAAGAAAATGGTGGACTTGGGAAAGGAGGAAAGAAAAAAAAAAGGGAGGCGTTCTGGGGGTTAGTTAAAGCATAATTGAGGTAGTCATAGGCCTAGCCTGGCTAAAGAGGGAAATGAAGCAAGGAGGGAAACGGAACCAGCCTAGGAGAAAAAAGGAGAGTCAAGGTACTGAAGTCCCCTCTACTGACAGTTGTCTCTCTAGTAGTTTATTAATGTTACCACATAAGCTCACTATCATTTCTCTTATCTTCAAGCAAAACAAAATAAAACAAAGCTTTTCTCTTAATCACAAGCTAGCTACTGTCTGGGTTCTCTGCTCTCCTTTGCACTTCCTCCTCCTTCTCTCCTAATCCCACTTGAGATATCTCTCCATTGAAATTCCACTGAAACCAGCCTGGTCAAGGTCACCAGTGCTGCTCAGATTGCTAAATACAATGGTCAATTTTCAGTTCTCATTTTATCAAATTTATTAGTAGCATTAGACAAAGATCACTTCCTCAATTTCTTCACTTGGCTTCCAGGGCACCCTCCCCTGGATTTTTCTCCTATTTCTCTGAGTGTTCCTTTCTTCTCCTTTGCTGGTTTGTTGGTTCCTCTTTTCTCCCTGACTTTTTAGTCTTGAAGTAAGGCTAAATCTTTGCTCCTCTCCTCTCCGCTATCTATACTCACTCCATCCCATGATACTTACATATCCCAAATATGTATCTCTAGACCAGAACTCTCTCCTGAGATTCAGACTCATACATGCATCTCCCATTTACTTAACATAACTGGCATCTCACATTCCAACTGTCCAAAATAGAACTTCTGATTATCTGCTCCACCTGTAGTCTCCCACTTCTCAGCTGATGGTAATTTATTCTTCCAAAGGGAAGGATAAGCCAAAAGTCTTAGTGTCACCTTAAATCCTTTCTTAGATACTCCATAGCCAATCAGTTGGCACCTTTGGCTGGTACCTTCAAATATAACTAGAAGCCAACCAATCCTCACTATATATATTGCCTTGACTCTAAGCCACCTTATTTCACTAGATAATAGAGCAGAACAGCCAGAATAGATCTTCTTGCTTAAACCTTTTTCCTTCCCAACAACTCTCCCCAATTCAATTTAGCCTCAGTATCATAAATATATTGATATTCCTTTGTTCCTAGCACCCCAGTAGCTTCTCATTGCACTCAGTATAAGCTCAAGTACTTCTAATGACCTCCAGGGTCCTCCACAATCTGTTCTCTATTATTCCATGAAACACATCTTTGCCATTCTTTCTGTGTTGCTCTACTCCTGCCCATTGTACTTCTTGCTATTCCTAGGACACACTAGGCCTGCTGCTGATTCAGGGCCTTTGCAGTGGTCGTTCACGGCTGCAAATGCTTTTCTTCTACATCCCTCATTCATGTCTTTGTTCAAATGTCAATGGTTAATTTGAAATCATGCCAGCGGTATGCTGCTAAATGATTATCAGCTGCCTATCTGGGAGAAAAAAAAAAGTCACACTGTTTTCATTTGCCAAGTTGTATGGCATAAATATTTGGCAATTTCAAGCTACTAAGAAAATGTCACCGAATTGGCACTGCTGAAGTTGGAGCTGGGAAGAGATGCCACACAATCAGCTCAGGAAACCAGTGCAAGATGGGTGTAGCACACCACTCACTCTAAACCACTCCCAGCTCCTCCTCCCTTTTAGTGTACCCAGCACAAATCACTTCTCATTGGCTAACATGTTATTTGTTATTAGGTCTATTTATTATGCACTTCCTTCCCTATCAGACTTCCCCTCCCCAGACCCCTGGGGATTTTTTTTTTTTTTTTTGAAATTTTATTTATTTATCTTTAAAAAATTTTTTTAGTACCAGGGATTGAACTCAGGAGAACTTGACCACTGAGCCACATCCCCGGCTCTATTAGCCCTAGTTTGTATTTTATTTAGAGACAAGGTCTCACTGAGTTGCTTAGCACCTCACTTTTGCTGAGGCTGGCTTTGAACTTGTGATCTTTTAGGCGTGCACCACTGCACCCGGCTCCCCTGGATTTTTGTCTGTTTGTTCACTGATGTAAGATCAGTGCCTGGCACAGAGCAGTTTCCCAATACATAGTTATTTAATGAGTGAATGAGTTTCCTAGTGAGGGCGATATAGTGCAGATGGTAACCATGAATAAAATAGAACTTACAGGGCAGTGAGCTGTGGTGGGATTTAGAAGATCTGAGAGGGTTCTGAGTAGGACTGAAGCAGGGTGAAGTGCAATGGCTGCCTTTGGCTCTGAAGACCAGGTGAGGCTGAGAAGTTCTGAGCAGCTCCCCTTTTGGTATTTTAGAACAAACCTGGTTCCTTGGCAGTAGTATCAGAGAACCTGATTAGAAGCCGCAGGGCTTCCTGAGGTTGAATAATAGTCCCTTGTTTTGAAGCTCTATCTTTAACTTGAAGAACATTATTGCAGAGTATGTCATTACTATTGGTTTGAATTAAAGATATAATGTGCATTGAAAGTGAACAAATGGCATTTATAGGTGGGCATGTACTAAGGAGAGAGAGAGAGAATTCTTGGTAGTTTTAGGGAATTCTCTGCAGTCATTTTTCTTTGAATAATCTTTAGTGGAGTCTTTTTTCTTTTTTTTTTAATTCAGGGAATGAGTCAGTGTGACACATTCTTTACATCTTGATCTGGGATCTTGAACATCTGGATCTTTCCTCTCTCAAACTCAGTCATGCCCTCTTATAACTCAACTGTTCCATTCATACTTGAAACTTCTAATGAGACTTTTCTCCTCATGTGCCACTGAAGTCCATTTCTTTTCTATACATTCATTGCCACAGGGTCATACAAGTGAATGTCCTGTTTTTATGATTTCAGAGCGTACCTATTAATTGCCCTGTCTTTCTGAAGCTCAATGTCACAGTTCTCACATTTGGATATAATAGTCTCTGTTTCTACTGCCCTTGATTTGAAAGCTATTAAACACTTTCACAGCATTCTCAAATCTTTATAAACACATTTCTAATGGACATTATTCTCATTTATCCCTTTTCTCTAAATATCTTTCATTCGTAACATAAATGTTAAGTGCTTTCTGATATTTTCCTCTAACATGTAGTTGAGTTTACTGCTTGGTTCCAGAGATGTCGGTATGGAAAACATTGAAATTATGCTTATTTTATCAATTAAAAATTCATATCCAATGTGAATTTCCAAAATCAGAAATGAATGGAAGACCAAATTTACATAAGTACATGTGCTGATTCCTGGCCTTTGCAATGAGTGCAGACCTCTGCAATTGTCTCCAGAAGCACAGTAAATCCAGATCTCCTGGAAGCTCATTCTCTACAGCTGCTTATTTTGGCCTTGAGAAAACTCTGTTGTGCTGAATATGGGTTGTGGTGCAGTGGCTGCCGTCAGCAATGTGGCCACTGAGAATTTGCTCCCTGACTCAGAGTTCTCACCCTGGGATGGCTTTTGGCAAGGCCAGCTCTGCTCAGCTGCAAGGCAGATCTTGACCTCTGGGTGGATTAACCTTTGTCCTTCACCCCAATACCCCAATGGGCATTTTCTGCAAGATATTTCTGGGGGACTTGCTACCCACCCATATGCTCCTACTGAAGCCAGAATTAGACAGGCAGTCAGTGTAGATAGGTAAATCAAGTCAGGTCGGATCTAGGAGGCCAATTTTGAGTGAGTCTGGGAAGTTGGAGACTGTCCCCTGAGGGATAAGAGTTCATTCTTCTAGGAATTTCTTGTAGCCCCTGCTCCAACCTGTTGCTAAGGTAACCTGCCCCAGGAATTTCCCCTCTCTACAGGGAGCCATAAGGTTGTTATGTATCCTTGTCTACTCCATCCTGTCCTTCCCCCTTCAGCCCACCTATTTCCCACCTTTTGGCCATCCCACCGAGCATTCCTGAGCCTAGTCACGTCCACAGGAAGGAGAAAGATAAGGGGGAAAAGGCAGGAGAACAAAGGAAGCCTAGGACATATAAAAAGGGCAGAACACCTCGCCTCTTGGGATATCATGTTACCAGCTATGGCCCCCTTCTCCCTCGTGGGGGAAGTTTATGTTACTCCTTTGTAAATAAACCCTGCTTCATATGCTCGCCTTGGTGTGCTTCTCTAATGTTCAAACTTCAACATGGGGGAAGCTGGACTCTACCCTATTAATCTTATCTGATGGCTCCTCACTGTTTTTTCCATGTCTAGGCTGTGCTAGTCTAAGCCACATGGATGAAGCATAGGCACTGACCCATTTTGCCTGATGATTCCACATTGCCCTTGGCCAGCCACCACCCTAAAACTTGTCTTTGTCACAATGGTGACAATGATGTCCACATAACAGACACCACCGGATCAATACAAATTAATTCCCTCATGCTCTTTCTTAGAAAAAGTTCTTAAAATCCTTATTTTATTTTAATTCATTCAAAAAATATTAATTTAACTGCCTCATTCTGGAATCTGCTTGTCATGAAGCTCACATGAAAATCAACAGTAAACAAACAATAAAAAAAAAGTGTTGTAATGAATGCTGAATGCTATAAATAAAACATGGCAAGGAAAGAGAATGTAATAGGCTCTTTCAGAGAAGATGCAGATGGTGATGAGTACAATTAGAATAAGGTCCCTCATTTAAATGCTACATACACCTAGAAACCAGGATGGCAGAAATTCCTGGAAGAATGAAATCCTACTGCATATATGTCAGGTTTTCATTCATGAAAATAGTCAAGGGAGAAGAAAGAAATGGTGGGAGTATAAGAAAACACAAAATTCTAAGAGGAAAAGTATATACAAAGTCCGACAGCTTCAGGGTAGGCATTCTAATGATTTTAAGTGTCATCTTTTTCTACTGGTGAGTAAATGTATACTTGCAAAATCACCCAAAGGCTTAGCTCTAGTGTCTATTTTTATGCAAGAGGAGAATGTGTGTGATGTCTGCCTTGCCTAGGGAAGCTGTCCTGCTCACAGCCCTCAAGCTATTTTTTCTAGCAGTGCATCATGCTTTCTGTCACCTGACTCTGTTTACACCCAGAAACAGAAACAAGGAGTCCAAGCCTGATCCTGGGACAACCAATCCAGAGGCTGATGGAGACTTGTGAGTTGGCCCAGAGCAATAAGCTCTGAACCAATGAGGACTAGAATGAGACAAGCTTGTCAATCAGATCTCTCTCAGGCTGTCTCTTTCTGGAATCAGAACCAGGATTTATAGAAGTGAGTTGGTAGCAGGAGAAAAAGCAAGAAAGCAGAAACCAAGAAAGGGACTGAGTCACATGGATGGTATGTACTACAGGGAAGACCAGCCTTCCTGGGCTGTTGGAGATGGGTAGCAGATACCATCAGTTTCTTCCCACTCCACATTTCCCCTGTGTTCCCCCAACATTTCAGTGGTGCCGTTTGACTCCAGCTGCCAGTGTATTTCTGAAACTAAAGGCTTTATGTCCATATCCTACAGTAAGCTAGAAGTTCTAGGGAATTAATACCTCTCAGGATTAACCCTTAGTCAATGGCTCACATGAGTTGATACATAAGCACTACCCCAGCTCCACTGTCCCCTGGGTGGGATAATTCCAAAGTATATGTTTTGCACCATTTCCTCAAGATTCCCTGCTAGATTAAATTTCATTCACCCACTGTGACAGTGGCTCCATCACATATCCCATATTGCCGGCCAACCACTTCTTTCTTTCCCTTCTCCTCTAGGAGGATGCCCTGCGCATACCACATAAAGCACGTGCACTTGAGTTCTTGTCTCAGACTCTGTTTCCCCAAGAGGCAAGAAGATGTCTTAGATCCTGAAGCAACTTGGATCTTCAACAGCTGAATCACTTTTGAATGGCCATGATTGGAGTCTTGGGAGAGTCTTGCTTTTTCCTTTTAGCAGGTAAATTCTTACTCAGCAAGTATTAGTTACTAGTGACTAAAAGAGCTTAAATTCTCAAGGCAGGAAACAGGTGTTTGGGGAAGGAAGAAATTGAAGTTTTTGTTTTTTTTTTTAAGAGATAAACCATATCCCCTTTTAGGAAGTACTTTTAGTAAACATTTGTTTCATGTTGGGACACTCTGTTAAAGAAAAGACAGATTTCTAGTCAAAATATTTAATTTGGGCTTCATGACTTCCTATCTTGTAACTATCCTATGAATGACTGCCACATGAACATTGAGAGGCATTAAAGGTAAGAGGCACAATCGGTTCATAACAGGATTTTGAAAAGAAATTTAGTAACCTATGTTATTAGGAGAATCCTTTGGAATAATATCTAGCTGACTATGAAGTACTTTCCTCTAACAGATGCTGCTCTAAGAGGTTGGAAGGACCAGGTGCTTCTATTATGTTTATTCCAAAGAGAAAATACTTCTTCCCAACTTGAATCTACATTAGTTTCTCCATCTGCATGGACAAAGAGTGTTTATATTATGATAAAACTAAATAATAAAATACCAAATTTATAACATCAAGAAAAATTACAAAACACCTAAAGTGGGTAAAAATGACTACTTCATGTCCTAGGTAGCATTTCTCTACCCTTTATTGTCTTTGAATTATTTTATATACTCTCTAAGTTGTAGAAAATTGATAATAACCCAAATGACTATTGTTCATAGAAATGCAAATGAACTATGTCCAATGGAATGCAAGTGTTTATTTCCTTGTAAATCTTGACTACTTTTGCATGTTATTATAAATGCATTTCAGCATTTCTAATTGCCTGAAAATATGTGGTAATTTGCATTCTCTCTTGAGCTTGTTGTAACATCTTACCATACTGTCATTAATTAATAAGTTGAACAAAATCTTTTACTGTGTTCATTTTATAATAACACAAGAGTCATTGTTTTTGGCCTTTAAAAGTTGTCTTGACAATGACAAGTAGTAAGCGGAAAAAATCAAGTTGTAAATTGGCATGAATTGTATAATCAAACTTTATGAGAGCAGAGATCTTGTCTGGAAATTGTTGGGAAAGTAAATTTGGAGTTGTAGGAAAGTGTGTGTGTGTGTGTGTGTGTGTGTGTGTGTGTTACTGGGGATTGAACTCAGTGGTATTCTACCACTGACCAACATCCTCAGTCCTTTAAAAAAAATTTTGGGGACAGGGTCTCGCTAAATTGCCAAGACTGGCCTCAAGCTTGCCATCCTCCTGCCTCAGCTCCAGAGATGCTGGGATTGTAGGAATATTTTAAGGGAAAGGTTTTCTCAAGGGGAAGCTGTCTGATGCAAAGTTAAGCATTTAGAGCTTGTAACCAAGCAGAGAAAGGTCCAAATTCAGATTTTACAATATACTAGCTCTGTAACATTAGGCAACTTCTGTAACCCTTCTAAGCATCAGTTTTCCCACTTGTAAAACAGCAATATCTTTGAGTTCTTGAAGGACTAAATGAATTAGTGCAAGTTACACCCTTCACAGTGCCTGAATATATGTGGTAACTAGCTATAGCTAACCATATTGCCTCATGAATATTTTCAAAATGTTGCAAGAATAAAACTGTTTGAGAGTAATATGTGGGAGGGCACTTCCTGAGTGAGCGCCAGGCAGCCCAGAGAGTTGTAGAGGAAGCTGCGGCATCTGCTGGGGGTAGGGTGGATAGAGGAAGCACTAGTTACCAGGTTAGCACTTGGGACGACCTGGAGGAAAATGAAGTAGGCAATATAACTTTCTCACGGTGGAGGAGACAGTGCCGGAATTTCTAACATAGATTTTAAGGTCTTTAAGAGCCAGACTTAGAATTCGGGCACAGAAGCCACACACAGTAGGAAACTGAAAGACGGATTTTGCACTAATCTGAGTGCTTGTTGGGGAGTGAGGAGAGACAAAGTAATGGGCCAGGAAGCACAGCCTGTACTGCTCCACGGGAGAGACTGGTTCTGTCCCTGACCACCAACAAGGTGGGGCAAGGGCAAGACCACCTTTTCTTCATCTGTAAGACCTGACTTTTGAACTCTTGTTTCCCTGAGGCCCTTCACCTCAGAGAAAAATAAGAGGAACCAGCAGTGTGTGTCACACACGCACATGCGCACACTCACCCACCCACCCACAGGGCCTCTGCACGTTTCAACAAGGGGCAGCCAAGAGGCAAATTCTAACTGCCAGCTGCAGCTGCAGCAGCTGGAACAACAGCTGACTTCTGAAGCCAGAGTCCGTGATGTGTGGCTTGGTTCCTTCTCTTCCCAGGGTTTTGAGGAAGCAAAGATGTCTGCAAAAGAGGAAGGTCTGAAAATACTAGCAGGAGACAGATTTCTGGGCAAAATGGCAGAGGAGTTCCTAGAATAGCAGCACTGTTTCAATGCCGGTAGCTTTTTCATTAAATATATATGGACCTATTGTGTCTTTTTTGTTTCCAGTGAGGTTGAAAAGGTAACATATGGTGATTCCTTTCTGTTTAGCTGGGTGGATAGGGTGAGGTGGAAAGCCCTAACTGGCCGGTTAAATATATATCCTAGTTGTTCTTAACTTAACCAGTTCTTTTACATATAAATACTCCATCTTTTAAATTTCTTCCTTAGTCCTCTATTTCTCAAAGTAATGATTATGGATATGAATATGGATATGACTTAACAGAGGGGTAAAAGACTCAGACCCACATAGGGAGGTCTCATGAGCCTTTGTGTCATGAGCCTTTCCCTTGTCTTCCGGATCACCAGGGAGCTCGACCAGAATCTATAGCTGCAGCCTGAAGTTGGTGGTCTGAGTTTTGTTCTCTTGGTGTAGCCCTGATCCTCCCTTGCTAACCAGCCTCATCTCTGCTCTTGCTGGTACTGGGGGCATCCCTCTAAATCCTGGTCAGGTTTTGCATTTGGCTTTTGGTTTAAATCATCTAAGCCACAGTCTTTACACAGAAGTTACCTCACTCTTCCTTATAGGATCATCATGGCATTTACTTTTCAGCTACCTGCTGGGTCCCTACAGGGTTTGTAAGACTGTATCCCTCCTACACCACAGTGGAAGAGAAGGAGCTCAGGAGCACCAGACATTCTCTCAGCATACGTGGCTTGTTATAGTGTGGACATGAGGTGTCTCTCCAAAGCTTCTGTGTTCATGCAAGAATATTCAGATGTAAAATGATTAGATCGTGAAATTAATAGATTATGGATTAATCAGTTTATCCCAGTTTGAATGGACTGGTGGTAACCGTGGGCAAGTGGGGTAGGGCTAGAGCAGGTGTCACTGGAGGCATCCCCTGGAAGGGTTCATCTTCCCTGAGGTCCCTTCCCCTTCTCTCTGACTGCTTTCTAGGAAGCCATGAGGTGAGCAGCTTTTGTCCAGTGTTCCCTTTGACCATGATGTTGGACCCAGAACAATGGACTTGGCCATCTATGGACTGAGACCTCTGAGATCATTAGACCCAAATAAACTTTTCCTCCTCTAATTTGTTTTTGTTAGTTATTTTAACCACAGTGGTGCAATGTTAACACATGCCTTGTGTCTACCCTGTTTTTGTCCTTCCAGAGTTCTAACCAGAAAGTGTTGCATAAGCTCCCTCACTTTTACCTTCCCTTCATCTACCAGCACCCTCAGTTCTGTATGTCAGTTCCCTCTAACCTGTCATCTCCTCTGAGCAGCCTTCCCCAGCCTGCTCTGGCCAATGCTGAGTTGCTCTCTCCATCCAGTGTGCTCCCATGGCACCTTCTGATCCTGCATGCTGGAACTACTCAGATTGGATCAGAAAGAGTCCTTTTCATGACTGCCCCCCTTAACTAGGTTACAGAACCCACTGAGAGCAGTAACGGATTCTTTATCTTATTTGTGTCTCCAATGTCAGCCAGTGCTGACATCTCGACACTGGCTGGCATCCAAAGAAGAATTCCAAGAAAACCAACACTTGTTTGGAATTTTGTCTGACATGAAGTCAGAGCATATTTGACTGCTTGCTTCCCTGGCCTCCATCTCTTTTCTCTTTGTCCCTGCATACTAGGTGGGTGGAGGCAGGTCTCTTTCTTCCTCTTTGTGTCTGGTTGCAGCTTCTCTTATGCCATCCCTAGAGCAGCAAGTCATATCACTTTACCTTCCTCTAACTTTAGAAAGAACTCTACCTTCTGAGTCAGCCGTCTTAACTGTTAACGGGGACCACAGGACAATCAAGAACCAGAAAGTTTTTAGAACCAAAGTATATCTCAAAAATGCATCCCTGTTTTCATTTATTTAACCATCAGGACACCAGGGCACCTACACATGGCAGGCACTGAGCCGACATCTGAGACCCAAATGGGAGCAAGATGCTGCAGCCTCTCCACTCAGTGAGCTCCATAGCCTAGCCGAATAGGCAGATATGAAAAGGAATAACTATAATCTGAGTAGTTCCAGCATGCAGGATAAGAAGGTGCTATGGGAACACATAGGATGGAATGAGCAACTATGTCATCCTGAGCAGGCTGGGGAAAGCTGCTCAGAGGAGAAGATGTCTAGGTTAGAGGGACTAACATGCAGAACAGGGGGTGCTATTAGGTGAAGGGAAGCTTAAAATGAGGGAGCTAATGTGCAGGAAATGAGAAGGGCAATCCCCACAGTCGTGGCAAGCTAAGGCCAGAAAGGAGCGATGTGTTTGGAGAACAGAGTGGTGGGTGGCAGGGAACACATGGTTGGTGTGGGGTAGAAGGAGATGATGTGGTAAGGAGGTTGGGCACAAGCTTACGATTTTGAAGCTGAAGAATCTGTAATTAATCACACAGGCAATAGGGGTCTATTGGAACGACATGCCCATACATGGCATATAACCCAGATGGATCTTTGCCTCCCTCCAACGAATATTTGGGGGAAACACCTGCTTTCTGAGCCTGTCCACAGTGCAGGTACTTCTGTTGCCACTCTCACTCCTCCCAGCACTGCCTGCTGCATGGTTGGTCACTGCCTAGAACCCCTGGACCACTGAGCAGTTCAACACCCTGTTGCTGCCTCTGCATTCTCATCTGCAGAAAGGAGAATGTGGAGCTGTACTCTTATTATTTTCCCTGATACACTGTCATACAAGCTGTAAAGACATACCAGACTTCTTCTTTGTGTGTGTGTGTGTGGTGCTGAGGATTGAACCCAGGGCCTTGTGCATGTGAGGCAAGCACTCTATCAGCTAGTTATATTCCCAGCCCATTAATGATCTTGAGTGATGGTAAATGTTGACATTTTAGCCCAAAACAAAACAAAACAAGAAACTGCCTGGATTTAAAATTCAAATTCCATGATCTATGATTCTTTTTTTAAATACCTTTATTTTATTTATTTATTTTTATGTGGTGCTGAGGATCGAACCCAGCACCTTGCGCGTGCTAAGCGAGAGCTTTACCACTGAGCCTCAGCCCCAGCCCCAGCCCCCTATGATTCTTAATATGAAAAATATCTGCAGAATGATTAAAAATGTTTGTACCCACCCATATAGGATCTGCACTATGATGTCAGTATTTAATTATGCTTCCCAGTCTAGTTTCTCTCTACAATACTATGTATGTTTTAAAAGAAAGTGAGAGTGCACATCAGTGCAGCGTGCAAACCCCCGCTCCCTTGAGCCAGGAGCTCATGTGGCATGACATAAAAACAGCCAGACTTGGCTATACGACTGTGCAGTCAGTAGCATGGCAGCCATGAAACAGTTTTCTAGAAACAATGGGCCCTGAGAGCTTGCTGCCATGAGAAGTAAATAGGCAAGTTCCCTTTTCTAGGTTCCTGAAAGGAAAGGCCTTTATGTCTGTAGAATTTTATCCTAAAGCAACCTTGCATTTCTGATAGTTTTCTGTTGGCAGAAGTGAAGGTGTTTGTTTCCACCAAGTCTTTCACAATCATACACGAATCATACATGAATCTTGGTAATAAAAGTTTACACTGGGGATTAGTGAATAATAAACTTAAGGAATTAGTTTGGGGCATAAAGATATAGGATGGAAGGCTTTGGGATATAAACTATTCTGTAATAATTTTTTTTTAAAGCTTTCAAACTAACTATTCAAAGATATTTGATTTTTTTGTGATTCACTGTTGTTATGTACTATAAAGTCACCTCAAAAACCGAATTAGCAAATACTAAATTGTTTCTCTAATATAGGGCTAGGTTCCTGCAAGCCTCTGATCATAGTGTTTTTATTAGTTGGCCAATATATAATTATCTTTTACCTTGTGTTTCTCTTTTTAGAGACCTTATTTAATATATGTTGTTGGTTCATTCACATTGAATTCATGACCAACAATACTATAACTCATGCCCCAAAGAAGCTAATCTAATAAAATATTTTCTCCATGTGGCACATCACAGTCTTTGTGCTCTCAGAAACACTAGGCAGCACTTTAATACTATGCTTGGGGGTCATTTTAAACAGCGAATCACCAATTAAAAAAAAAAAAGAGGCTGGGTGCAGTGGCTTGCACCTATAATTCCAGTGGCTCTGTAGGCTGAGGTAGGAAGATCCTGATTCAAAGACACCCTCAGCAATGGTGAGGCACTCAACAACTGAGTGAGAATCTGTCTCTAAATAAAAATACAAAATAGGGCTGGGGAGTGGTTCATTGTTCAAGTGCCCCTGAGTTCAATCCCATGTACCAAAAAAAAAAAAAAAAAAAAAAAAAAGAGAGAGAGAGAAAAGAAAGAAAATACATGACATGAAATAAACCATGAAAAGGGTGCTTGTTTACAGTATGAGAAAGCATGAAAGGAGAAGGCAGAGTGTCACCTTGCTAAATTTCACTGACCTACACCTGTGAGTGACCTCCAAAGCACAGCGAGTATTGATAGTGGAGTTGCAAATAAATTTTAGTGAGTAGGCAATTTTGCAAATACAGAATCTGTGAATAATAAGGATTGGTTGCATAAATTTTCTGCTTTGAAGAGAAATTCTAGTGGTAGTGTCAAGAAAACCTTAATGAAATTAGTGTTTTATTCAGATTATTCTAAGTATGATTTGTTGGTTAGTGACATAATAAAGTGAAAAAAGAAGAAAATAAATCAATTAGAAAATTCCCGCAATGATCCTAAAAATGACTTCAATTAGAATCAATGCCTAATAGGGAAAATTACTGAAGCAAAATATATCAATTACAACAAAGATTTATTCAGTGTAACCCTATAATTCTAATTATGGGAATAGACCCAAGGAAATCATCTAAAATATGGAAAATGTATACTGTTGATATCTGTTTATAGTAGAAAAACACCTGGAAACAACTAAATATTTAACAAAAGAGTAAAATTAGCAAAAGAAATCATTATATATAACATATACATATATATGCATATGCATATATATATTCAGTAGTATATTACACATTCATTTAAAATGATTATTAAGAATGCTGAACAGCATCATAGGAAAAACATCAGGGAGGGGAAATGAGGAGGGAAAGGAAAGAGGAAGTACTAGAGACTGAAATGGAGACAGTTATATTCCACCCATGTATGATTATGTCAAAATGAATCCCACTATTATATATAAGCATAATGCACTAATAAAAACTTTTTAAAACATAAATGAAAAATATCAGGGAGTGAACATTCAGTCTAAAAAATAGAATAAAATAATTAATACATTTTAATAATAACTAATAGGAATCTATGCAAAAGGAAAAAATAATATGGAAAAATCAAAATGCTAGATGTGGTTATATAAACATTTATGGCAGGATAGTGCATATTTTTCCATTTTTAAATAAAATACATTTATTGAAAGGAAATTTGATAATAAAAGTATGATTTGGTTAAAGAAGAAAGGAATATATTCATTTATTATAAATGGAAGTTGATAGAGAAAAATAACAGAGTAGTCAAACATGGTTTACCCCTTTACTTTAAATGCTCTTAATAATTCACTTTTATATGATTTAACCTTGACTTTCCATTTTTAGGGCAAGAACATGGCTAAGTAGCTGACCATGTGCTTTTGGTGATAAATATAAGGAGGCACATAGAAATTTATCTTCTGTTTTCTACTACTACTGGATTTCAAAAGACTTTGACCACACTTTAGTTCCATGTTTTTCCTGTGTGTCTTGAATCTAGATTTCTTTTTTTATTGAAATTGATGGCACAAATTACTCAATGGTTTTCTTCTTAGATACTTGCACATTAATAATAAATGAATTTCTGACTGTTTCAGCTCAGATTACTCAAAAGGCACTTGAAGAAAACTCTAGGGATTTTCTTTTTCTTTTAAGAGGAAAATGAGTGAATGAGTGAATGAATGAATGAGTAAGCAAGTAAGGGAAGTCTGCCAATCTTGCTTTACTCAAAAGAAATGCAAGGCAGCAAGGAAGGCAAAGATGATAGGCCACTGTTGCTACAGTGTAGCAAGATAAAAATGAATATGCAGGACTGATTTCCAGTAAGCCAGCTCTTCCTCTCTTGCCTGCAGATGATGTAGTGAGGGATATTGCGTCTCCAGAGGTTACTGATGTTCAGTGGATGTAATTCAGCCAATCATAGAGCAAGTGTAAAGTTCTTGCTCTGCTCAGTTCCCTGAGACCTAATGTTGTTAGCATGCTAATTGTGTTTGTTCACTCCAGTGATGAAACAGATTTTTTCCCCAGACTGCTTTCCATCTGGTTGTTTTATAATCACAAACAAACTGCATTAGAAGTAATTTTTTTAAAAGCCAAATTCTCGTTTTCTGTTGTTTTATGTAGGTGAGCATTTGAATAAAATTAATTATTTTCTGAAACAACTTCTGAATGAAATGAATTCTTTTGGTGCACATTTATCACTAGGGGGGATGTGTTTGTGAATATATCTGCATGAATCCATCAATATATATGTAGACATATACATATGTAATAAGTATACACCCCTGCTTTTCCTTGATGGGCCCTTTAGAGATTTTTTTTGTTATTGTTTCCAAACATTCTTTTCAACTGTCATAGTTTCAGGACTTGGCCTGTGACCATAGGTATTTGGGAAAGGTGACATCATGGGAAACTGGGGTTTGTTTTGACCACTGTATCAGGAAGGAAGGTGTTACGGAAACGTGTCCTGGAAAACTCAGTGAGTGCGTGTGACACTGAACTTGTATGGAGCACACAGTGGTGTGTTGGTCTTGGGGAAGCCAGGAAGGGAAGTGTCCGCCCCCCTATCTCTCTGTCCTGGGTCAGGATCAGGTGGCAAGGCAGAAGAACCTAGGGAATGAATCAGACAGCCAAATGCCTCCTGGCTGGGCCTGGCAAGAGGGACTTCAATGCATTAATGGAGATAAACTCAACTCACTGCAGATCTTGAAGGTCAGTCCTGTCTTCATGTAGAAAGATGCAGCCAAACAATGAGGAGGAGGGGGCAGAGCTGGGGCTGCAGACTTCTGTTCCATATGAATCTGCCCATATTAGCTGGAGAGCTCTCGTGTAGGGAAGTACCTCCCAGGTCCTGAAGAATGTCCTGTGTCCCAGAGCAGCCCAGGTCGGGAAACATACCATCTGCACTCAGTGGTGCTCAGATGCTCCCTGGTACCCCCACCCACATCTGCACACTGACCCCTCAGGGCTAACTATTCCCAGAATCCTGAGCACTTCTGCTGCCTGGAAAATTTTGCTTGTCAGGACTCCTGAATGTGGGCCTAATTAGGTGGAGAGTTGTTCAAGCAGAGCTCTGAATGGACTGGGGAGGCTACTCTGGGTCCTGTCTTAGCTACTAAGATACTATTGAGGCAAAATCAGGTGGATAGTGCAAAGTGGGTAAAGGAGGAGTGAAAACAGCTTCTCGCCCCATTCAGTAAAACACATGGCCTACTCTTAGGTTTGTTTTGAACTTGAACACTGTTTTAGTGGTCAGTTAAAAAAAAAAAAGGGTCAAAGAAAAGATTGCTTTTAAATCATACTCATCAAGGTGTTCTTAATGTGCAAGACTCAAGACTTTACCTCCCAGCCTCTTCAGAACCTGGCTCCACCAAGTCTGCTCCTTTCAAAGCTTCAACTTCCTCATCTTTCTTGGCTCCTTTCCCCTAGCAGCTGGCCCATATAGCCATGCAAGAATGCATACAAGGCTTTCAGACAAAGAAAAACAACATTTATTTGAATTTGTGCTAACTTTATCAAGTGAACCTCTGCTCCTTTAAAAATACAACTTCTCAAAAGAATACTTTTTGCACACTGTCTCTATTCCTTCACCTCCCACTTGGCCAGCTTCTAGGGCTCTATTTTCTGAACTTATCATTTTGGGATTGCTTTCATTTTTCACCAAAGCTATTTTCAATCCAGTGGACTTTATTCATTTTTTATCTATCTTGAACCTCTTTGCTTCAGTCACACCACAGTATAAATCATTTCTGGGCAGGGATTTTTGTTTGCTTTGTTCAGTGCTACATCCGTAGTATCTCGAAAGGTGCCTGGCATGGGCAGGCACTCAATAGGCACTAATTAAATAAATGAGCTGATGACTCACTAAAGGGTCCACGCCTGGACTTCAAGGACTTGGCACCTTCTTTATTCTCCTCTCTGACCATCCTCCTAGGCCTCCTTTGTAGACACTTTTTCCCGAAACAGTTTGTTTCTTCCTCATTTGCATATCTTCTCATTCTAGGTGCTGTCTGATTGATCTCATCATTTCTATATTTTAGCTACTCCTATATGTTGAGGACTCCCAGATTATATCTTTAGACATAACCTCTTGCCTGAATTTCTGGTCAAATACCCAAACACTCAATCTTGTCCCCAGACATGCTCTTTTTGACTCCATTTCTAACACCCCATCCACCTGGTCACTGGCAAAGCCTGCTGTTGCTAACTTCCAAATTGCCTTATTGTCTTCTTGTAGGGTTTTCACTAGATAATCAATTCACTTTCTTAAATTTTCTCTCTTTGAACAACCTAAGATGGTTCTGTCTGTTTTGACCAGATCCTAACACTCCCCTCTTATGTGTCCCATCAACTGCTAATTTGGATCCTGAGAATCCCCAGCTGTACTTGTACCATCAACTTATAACTCATCTTCCTGGCCCTAGTCCTCTCCTTTGAATCTACTCTCCTCAAATCTACCATAGTGATATGTCTGGAATACAAATCTCACCTTTCTATTTCTCTGCTTAGAAACCCTCCATGACTCCATGAGCATTGAGGGAAAATTCTAGATGTAGATCATGTCAGGGCAGCCACTAGTGGCACATGGTTATTGAGCACTTGAAATGTGGCCACTCAGAATTGAAATGTGCTGTGTGAAATACTCAGTGGACCTGTAACACTTATTGTTAAACACTTATTATTTAAAAAATTTCTGTCATTAATTATGTATTTTAATATATAAGTGGAAATGATAAAATTTTAGATATATAGGGTTTAATAAAATATATTGTTAAAATTAATTTGACCTCTTTCTTCCTGTTGTTTTAATGTATTGTCTTACAAAATTCGACAATATGTTTCTGGCTCAGATTCTATTTATTTTGGCAGCATTCTTCTTGATTACTTTAAATGGCACATAAGGCCTCCTGATCTTTCCCCTGAGACCCTCTCTAGTGTCACTTACTAACCCCATGTCCTGTGTTTGGCTCTGTAAATGAAGATAAGTGTATGGGTGTGTATACACACACATATATGAAATGGTGTGTGTATTTGTGTGTGTGTGTGTGTGTGTGTGCATACACATAGCAGGATCACTGCATGTGTATCTGCAGGACCACTATAGTGGTCCTATTCCTCCATGCCCTGATACCATACTACCTGATACCTAGTGGTGCCATACTGCAACCACTAGGGGTTATACTCTTCCCTACCAGGAAGGGGAAAGGAACATTGAGAAGGATCCAGGACAAAAAAAGCAGGGTTCCAGGGTACAGAGTAAGAATGTTGGACATCAGAAATTTTTGTTTCTTCCTGAAAGGTCTTTTTAGATATTCCCTTTAGCTTTTGATTCTTCCTTTGGATTGTCATTGTTGCTCTTAAATCACTTACCCTGAAGGTTAATGGAGTTCGAGAAACCAGATCCCCTGTTCCCTTCCTTTTTACATTGGAGTACTGGGAATAGAACCTACAGGTGCTTTACCCCTGAGTTACTTCCACAGCCCATGCCTCCCCCACCCCTTTTGTGAGACAGGGTCTTGTTAAGTTGACCAAGCTGACCTTGAATTTGTGATCCTCCTGCATCAGCCTCCCAAATTGCTGGGATTATAGGCATGTGCTACCACTATTATTCCTATTTCCTTTCTTTTTACATCAGGGCTGCACATTCAAATGCATGGTCCTGCTCAAATCATCAGCTTAAAACATTGCACAAGTGGCCTGTGCTGCTAAGAAAGTGGCTTTTTCCAGAATATTTCTTGTGACTGTAACGTTCATTTGGGAGCTTATGGTAGAATTTGCATGAAAAATGTGATTCCAGGTTTTAGGTGTCTTGATCCTGATGATACAGAGCACAATGAATGCATACCTTGGCTCCGTGCATTGATTTAAGTGTCATCTGCTTTCTTCTCTTACTCTTCCACCATCCTGCTAACTTCACATGTTCTTAAAAGACACATTTTAGGTGTACTTCAGGAATGCTTTCCTGACCTCAGGAATGCTTTGCATGTAGCCAGTGTTGGATTTTTCACATTTTATTTTATGATCTGTTAATATGCCTTTTCTCCTCATTGGACCGTGATCATCTTAATAGTAGCCCATATTTCATTCATCTTTGATTCCAGTTTGGCCAAAGTAGATCAGTTACTATTAAGTGAATAAGTGAGTGGGAGGTTGGATGGGTGGGTGGATGACAGATGCTTTTCTAGGATTCTCCATAGTACCTGATATAATATCTTATACATATTTTGGGATCAATAATACTGTTTGATTAACTAAAAGTTAGGTTCCAAGATATGCTCATTAGACTAAGCTACAGAGCCAAAATAAAAACCAGATTGTTGGTTTTGCTCCCAGTATTTTTGTATGTCAGGAATATCCCCATATTTGAATTATGTTTGGGGCCAGATTAGAGGTAGACCCAGATGAATATGGAAGATCCAGATTGGTAGAATGAGTAGCTGCCAGGGCTCCAGCAGGACAAACAGTTTATCAGCCAAGAATTCTCTCTCCCTCAGATGTTGATTTGCAAATTTATTAATTAACAATTAAATTAATTACTATTTTTCTTATCTTGAATTTAACACTGGTGTATATAAAAATATACTGAACTGAGAAGTAGGAAGCCCCCATTATCACTAATGTCTGACAGTTATTTGCTAGGTTTTCTTGAACAAATTATTGGCCTCCTCTGAATTTGCACACTTATCTGAAGACTAAGAGTAATAATACTATCCTGCCAGTTTCACCAGATTATGGAGTAAATCAAATAGGATGAGATATGTCTAGAGTTCTGTAAACTATAAATTGTTATACAAATGTGGGGCATTATAATTATAGCCCACATTTTCCCTTAATTCCTTGTGTGATGTTGAAGGAAGCAGTGGAATGAGATTGTAATTTCATGGAAACATTTGCAAATTCAGTTGTGTTTTTTTTTTTTTTCAGTTGTGTTTTATCTTTCAGGCTACTTGTTCAAATAATTCTTTAACCCACATTAACCTTAAATGCTATTTTTCCTTTTTTTCTGATGAAGTTTCGAAATACTTCAGTTATAAACAAATTTCTCTTTACATAGAGCCCAACCCATTTCTTGTCATTTTGGCAGTCTCAGTTGAATGCCTTAAAATATGGTTTTCATTCTTCTTTTATAAATAAGACCTTGATTCTCAGAGAAACTAAAAATGCAATATAATATACTTCTGCTAACACACAGATTTTTGTGTATATAGGTAGGTGTGTGTGTGTGTAAGAGAGAGAGAGAGAGAGAGAGAGAGAGAGAGAGAGAGAGAGAGGGGGGGAGGTAAGTAGAGGGAGGGAAGGGGTAGAGAGAGTTGGTCATCACCTCATTGGAAACTACATTTCTTCATTTCTAGTTCAACATTATCTTTTTCCATTAATATCATGTTTTTTAACCAAATATTAAGGATGTTATTAGGTCACAATTTGTAGTAGACTGAACAATGCCCCCCAAAATATCAGGTCTTAAATCCCTAGAATCTGTAAATGTTACCTGATATGGGAAAAGAGTCTTTGCAGATTTGATTAAGGATTTTTAAATGAGGAGTTATCCTAGTTGATCCAGGAAGGGCCTTAATATAATCACAAGTGTCATTATAGAAGAGAGGCAGAGAGATTTGGCACATAGAAGAGAAGACACTGTGATCACAGAGGCAGATGGAGGAATGTAGCCCCAAGCCTGGGATTGTGACAGCCCCTAGAAGCCTGAAGAATCATGGAATGGATTCTTGCCTCGAGCTGCAGATGGAGTGTGGCCTTGGACACCTTATTTTAGCTCAGTGAAACCGATTTTTTGGCTCTAGAATTGTAAGAGAACAAATTTTTGTTATGTTAAACCATGAAGTTTGTGGGAATTTGTTACTGTAGCATTAGGAAATTAACTCTAACTTTTTTCCTGAGGAAGAAGGATACATTGTTTTAAGAATGTGTTCTAGATTCCCAGACTTTTCTTGACAGATTAATAAAAATTATTGTATTTTTTTGTGGTACTGAGACTGAGCTAGTTGAGTACCTGAATGGTGGTGGGAGCAGTAAAAAACAAAATAAAGGAAACTGCCTGTCCTCTGGAGGGATCATCATCTAGCTGAAGAATTTCACAGATGTCAAACGTTTGGCATCAATTCAAGGCAATGGCTAAATCCAAGGATGATTGCTTAGCACACAGTTCTAGGTGATGTGAACAAACGAACAAAAACGGAGGCCAGGGTGAACAAGATGGGTCAGAAACAGGGAGTCAGGCAAACCCTTGGGCTGAACAGCATGTGAAGGGGGGGAGTAAGTTCAATGTGCAGCAAGTTTCTTTTGCAAAGGAAAAATCAAGGAGTGGAATATCAGCTTGATATTAGAAAAGGGAGGCATTAGCACTTTAAGAATGAAATTCATGTCCAAAGAGGGCTTGTTTGTGGTACACTCTAGTCTGCTGATCAGTTTCCTTTATTCTAATTGGTACTGTATGACATCAGCTTTTAGAATGATTTTTTTTTTTTCTGAGAAATGTTTGGAGCAGCTGTGATCCTGCTTAGGATAATTAGAAAAAATTTGGGAAGACATGATTTCTTCTCTTGATATTTTCAATTAGATGTGATCCATGCAGCCCCAGTCTCAACAGCTTGAGACTTATAAACAAGAATGTTCTCCTTTCAGTACTTAAATTACAACGAAGCCCCATTTCATGGATGACAGAAAGCCCACTTTCCTGTGGATTCATCTTTCAAGTGGTTTCTGGAGGAAGGTGTGCTTTCTGGAACTCCATGAGCCCCCCAGTCCAACCTGCATCCGGCTTCTCCAGGCTGCTCTGGTATCCCTGTACCTTCTGCTCTGAGCAGAGACTTTAGTTACTCCCTTTATCCCTCATGGTTTAACCAAGACTAGGCTGTGGTAGGAATGAACAACCCCCTAGTATGGAGAGGAACAGACACTTCTTCTAAAAGTTCCTCCCAAGGGTCATTGAACCCTGACCCAGTCTCAGAGAAAGGGAATA
Organism: Marmota monax; assembly: GCF_021218885.2. Lineage (NCBI taxonomy): Eukaryota > Metazoa > Chordata > Mammalia > Rodentia > Sciuridae > Marmota > Marmota monax. Next base: position 492,474 of record NW_026694256.1, on the reverse strand, counting down.
TTAGAGGAAAGTTCCATCAGGCTTCCAAGTGGAGAGGCCAGATTCCCAAAGAACACACCTGGGCATCTTCCTACTTGGAGTCCAGTCTCAGAAAGAGTAATTCCTTTCCTCCTCTGTCCTAGGGCATCTCCTTCCCATACTGGGTGGCCGACAGTGGGAATATCCATTTTATTCTTCCTTCCTTCCTTCCTTCCATCTCTTTTCTCTATTTCTCTTTCCTTCTTTCTCTCTTGTATTGGGATTGAACACAAGGGGTCCTCCCACAGAGTTACATTCTCAGCCCTTTTAAAAATTTTAAATTTTGAGACAGAGTCTTCAAAGTTGACAGGACTTAAAACCCCATGATCAGTTAGACCCCATCTCCCAAAGAAGGCACTCAAAAGGTTGGTTGTATGTTCCACAATCCTAAATAACACTTTGGACATCAAATGTGAAGTCTGGGTCCTGGTACAGGCCTGGTCTACTCCTCAGGGTCTCTTCAACTTTCAGCTTAAGGTCAAGGAGTGATCAGTTCACTTCTCCCTCCTGCTATGGCTTAGGCTGCACAACCTCTGTGGGGGCACATTTGGAATAATGACAACATAAAGAACTTCAAGATGCAACAGGAATCTTCAAGTTCATCCAATTTAACCCCCGAATTTCCTAACACCCTTCTTCAACTTGATAAGGGAAGTCTTATAAAATGCACCCTTAGTTTTTATTGGGATACAGAATATTTAACAATTCAAGTGGCAATATCCTTAGTTTAACCATAATTTTGCATAATTTTCCTGAAACAATGTGTTGAATTTTTGCCACATATTTGTAATAAATAAATAGCCCATTCTATTCACTAGTTTCCAGTGAAAGGAAATGTGTTATAGAGGCATATTTTACTGGTGTTTTTACAACTTTCAAGAATAAATTAAAGTTCTGTTTCTGTCATGTTCTATTTCATACCCCAAATGTGATTGGCACATGATTAATTCATTCACTGACAATTTTTAATGCCCACTGTGTACCAAGCACTGCTCTAGGCACTAGGGGATACATCAGTAAGAGAACAAGGTACCTTTTCTCAGGGTGTTTGATGTGTACATTCTGATGAGGGGACACCATGAATAAATAAATAAAGAGTGTACCAACTGATGATACTTGCTAAGAAGGAATTTAATGATAGAATAAAAGGATAAAGAGTTATAGTGAGAGGACATTTTCAGAAAGAAAGACAGGGAAAGTTTTTCTGACAAAGACATATTACAGCAGAATCCCAAATCAAAGGAAGGAGTATGACAGATACTGCTAATTATCCTCTAGTAGTATCCTTTGTCCTTTTACTGCTTTTATTGATAGAAGCTTAGTTTTTACTAAGCAAGTGGATGACAACTTCTATGTTCCCCAGCCTTCCTTGCAGCTCCATGTGCCGCACGCTAAGTTTGAATCAATTGGATGTAAGCAAAAGGGATGCGTGCGACTTCCAGGGCATCTCCTTGAAGACATTTGGGAGATGGTCACCACTGGAACAACCTTGGAGACCATATATTGAGAACAGCAGGGTTGATCTGCCATCTCTGCACTTTAACATGCTAGAGAAGTAAAATTCTATTCTTGTATTAAACTGCTGTCTTTTGTTACAGTACTTGAGCTAATTCAGAGAACAAGCTGTGTGGATATCGAGGAGGCCCCTTTCTAAGCAGAGAGAATAATGCCTGCAAAGACTTGAAGTAGGAGCTTGCCTGGAAGGTTCAACGAGGTCAGTGAGTTTGGGGTGCAGTAATAGTAAAGGAGCTCAGAAAAGCATCGGAGGAAAGTTTATAGAAGGCCTTGGAACATCCTTTTGAGCTTGGAATTTTGTTATTATGAGCTATGAATGCACTGTTTGAGCAAAGAAGTGATATTATGTGACTTCTCTGTTAAAACAACCATCCTGACGGTTGTGTTGAAAATAGAATAAAAAGCAAAGATGGAAAAGCAAAAAGACAAGTTTAAAGGTTATCAATAATCCAGGCAAGATCTTGTGGCTGTTGAGGCTTGGGTAGGAGTGGCAGAGTTGCTAAGATGTGTAATATTCTAAAGTGTAGTTTTAAAGTAGTGATGCTTGGATGTGCTGATGTATTATGAAGGAGAAAAAGAGAGAAGTAAGGATGGTGAGTACAGAAAGAGAGGGGACTGACATGGGAATTGCAAAATTCCATGTGGAGGTCTGGGGGTTGGTAGGAAGTGGGACTTAGCATTTTCTTTACGCCTCAGCTTCATATGACCATCTCTTCATATGATTGTTATTAATTTTCTCTCTATTTCCCTCAGACTTGACAGAATGAATCTCTCCCCTATTTGATTTACAGAGTCCCTATCTTTATGCTAAGCATTACTTTACCCATTGGACTTTGCCGGGAGATATTCAGTGTCAGCAGAAGATAGTGATCTCCAATTGACATACCTCAATTATCTTCCCCCTCAAAAGCACTCAGGGAAAGAGAAAGTGAGAGCAGGGATACAGAATCAATGTTGAAGATATGCAATGTAATTGGAGAAAGAATGGAAGGACAATCAAGGTCAAGACAGGAGAAATCCCAAAGACTGGGACTGCAAGAGTGAAAATAGAGCTGTAGAGGAGAAAGAGTAAAGGGTAGGATGATGACTAAAGTGAACCAGAGGCTAGGGGGCAATGCTGCCAGTTCCCGCTGGGGAAGACCAAAAGGACTGACCTTGTTTCTCCTTCACTCTTCAATATTAGGTGTCCTGAGAGTTGCTAGGATGAAGTAGTCTTGAGGAAGTAGCTTTAACAAAATTGTCATATTTTTCAAGATCTGATTATAAATTAGATCTGGGCCCAGTTGTTCTCATGGGAAAACATGGCAAATGTTACCATAATTCCTCTGTGGAGAGTGAGATACGATTTTACTTGTAAATGTTTTACAGATGATTTATGAAAAACAAAAAGACACTACCTATGCCTATTAGCTTGGTTATGGAAAGTAAAAAAAAAGGAAGAAGAAAAAGAAGAAAAGGGGGGAGGGGAGGAGGAAGAAGAAGAAAGGGAAAGAAAGAAGAAAAAGAAAAAAGAAAGAAAGAGGAGGAAAATCAGAAAATACTAGGTGTTTCAGAGGATATAGAGTAATTGGAACTCTTGTGTACTATTGGTAGGAATATAAAATGGTGCTGCTGCTAAGGAAAGTGGTATTAGATTTCTTTTAAAAATTTTAAATAGAATTATCATATGATCCAGGGTAATCACAGGGTAATCACAGGGTAATCCAGGGTAATCTTTGGGTATATGGCCCAAAGAATTGAAAGCAGGGAGTCAAAAAGATATTTGTATATCCAGGTTCATAGTAGCATTGTTCACAATATCTTGAAAGTGAAAGCCACCCAAGCGTCCATTGATAGAGGAGTAGATTTATGAAATGTGTGTACGTATGTATCACATCATATATATATATATATATATATATATATATATATATATATATATATATATATATATATATATAATGAAATATGGCACGCACACACACACTATATGGATTATTATATAATGGAAGAAAATTCTGATGTATGCTACAACATAGATGAACCTTCAGGATATTAAATTAAATGGAATAAACCAGTCACAAAAGGACCATAATGGTATTATTCTATTTATAGGAGGTACATAGAGTAGACAGATTCATAGAGACAAAGCAGCATGGTGGATCCCAGGGACTGAAGGAAGAAAGGAGAGGGGAGTTTATTGTTTAACAGGTAAGAATTTCAGTTTTACAAAATGAGAAGAGTTCTGGAAATGGTTGTGGTTACACAGCAATGTGAATGTACTCAATGCCACTGAAGAGTATTCTTAAAAACAGTTAGGATGGTCAATTTTATGTTATGTGCATTTTATCACAATTAAAAATAATTTTTAAAATATTTAAAAATTGACAAACAAAAACAATAGAAACTTTTTTTTAAGGTTTCCAGGCTCTGTAAAATCAGCAGCCATGTGTTTTCTCCTCAGTTTGAAGCAACTAGTTTTGCATTTTGCTTAGACAGTAATTCCTTAATGTAATGCTTACACATTCTCCACTGCCCAAATCTGATGGCTGCTTGCTGCTACATTCCAAGAATTCCTGCTCTAATTAACATTTCACTCTAATAAAATGTTCTAGCTCCTAAAATGTTGATCCATCAAATGTTGACATATCTTGGGATCCGGCCAGGCATAACCCAGTTAGCTACAGTGGGACATGCAGCCTTGCAGGAGCTGGTGAGAAACAGGCACCAGGGAATAGGTTTCAAGGGAAAATGCAGTTAGCAGAAAGCCACAGGACAGGCTGCTCTGTAGGTCAGCAATGAGTAATGAGAGGTTCAGAGCAAGGTTGCCGAGTGTCCCGATACAGGTTTCAGTGAGTGGCCACATTATGTGAGCCAACAAGAACTTAGGCAGGTAGCATATATTGGAGGAGGATGGTAGTAATTTATGGTTTGGATAGTGTACCCAGAAGGGAGATTGGCAAGAGCATGTCAGTGCCCTGAACCTCAAGTGACTAAGGAATTCAACCACAGCACTGCCAAGCAATGCCAGTCCCGATAGAATCTAACTACGAAGAGGAGAGAACTGGAAAGCTCGGGTCTAACCTGGGAGGAGCTCACCATGGTGCTCATCCTAGTGTCCTATGCAGCCTTCCTCACTCCAGCATTGCAGTTGGGGGGGTCCCCCAGTGACTACTGTCTTTATTCCTATTTTTAAAATAAGCTAAAATTACAACACACAGGTTGACAGAGACTGGTAATCTTTGCTGAGAACTAGGAGGAAGAACCCGTTCCCCAGGCACCCACTGCTTTCCTCAGCATCACAGCCACCCCTCTAATTCTGCAGTGTTCAGATAGTGACCCAGGACTTGGTAGCTCTGTGGTAGCTCTGCAGGTTGTCGGGCTGAAGAATTGTTCAAGAGGCAAGATCTTTTGACTGTTCGTCCTTTTCCAAGACAATATCATGAATAAACCTTGTAAGAAGAAATCAGTACAGAGCTGCCTCAAAAAATTGAACTATAGTAATGATCCAGTAATCCCACTATTGGGTATATATCCAAAGGAAATAAAATATATATCCAAAGGAAATAAAAATTTGTATGTTAAAGAGACATCTGTACTCATATGTTCATTGTAGACTATTCACAAGATCCAAGAAATGGAAGCAGCCTAAGTGTCAATGAATGAATGGGTAAAGAAAATGTGGTATATTTATACAGTAAAATACTGTTCAGTCATTAAAAAAAGAATGAAATCCTGTTATTTGTGAAAACTTAGAGGGAACTGGAAATCATTTTCTATATTATGTCCCTGGATATTTAATCCAAGCACAGAAACAGAAATACCATATGATCTCACTCATATGTGGTGCTACGATTTGTATAAGTATCCTCCAAAGGTCCTTGTGTAAGGGCTTGGCTCTCAATCTGTGGCACTTGGAAGGTGATGGAATCTTTAAGACAAGGGGCCTAGTTGGAAGTTTTCCGGTCATATGGAGGTATGCCCTTGAAGGGGATATTGGGTCCTTTTCCCTTCTCTTTCTCTCTTTGTTTCTCAGCGGTCACAAGGAGAGCAGCTTCCTCCCCCTTGTGCTCTTATTATGATATAGGCCTTGCCACAGTCCCCAAAACAATGGAGCCAACCAATCATAGATGGAAACTTCCAAAACCGTGAACCAAAATAGTCCCGTCCTCTTTTTAAGTGAATCATCTCAGGCATTTTGTTATAGTAATGGAAACTAAAATGTTAATCTCATAGAAGTGGAGGGTAGAATGATGATTATAGAGACCAGGTAGAGGAGGAGGGGAGGGAGAAAGGCTACTAAGTTACAATTAATGAAGAAGCAAGAAATTCTGGTGTGCTATTGTACAGCAAATGCAAGGTACATTTCAAATAGTGAGAAGAAAGGATTTGGAGTATTTTTACCACAAGGAAATGATAAATGTTTGAGGAGATAGATATGTTTAATTTGATTTAAACATTATACAATGTATGGAAACATCATATGATACTCCATTAGTATGTATAATTTTTATACATATCTTTATTAGTTAAAAAAATAAGTTTAATTTAAAGAGGGCTGGTAGTGAGTCTCAGTGGTAGAACATTTGCCCAGCAAGCACAAGGTCCTGGTTCAATCCCCAGTATTGCAAAAAGAAAGAAGAATCATTTATTTTAAATAAAGAAACCCTGAACTCGGAAATGCTATAACCCATAGTGTGTTGCAATTGACCAAGAGCACATCTGTGTTAGTTTCTTATTGCTGCAGTAACATATTACTGTAAACTCGGAAGCTTAAAATAACATAAATTTATGAATTTACAATTCTAGAGGTCGGAAGTCTGACATGGGTCTCGCTGGTCTGAATTCAAGGTGCTGGCAGGACCATTTTCCTTTCTGAACACTGAGAATAAGTTTTTTTCCCTTTTCCAGCTTCTAGAAGATTCCAGAGGCTACGCATATTCATTTTCAGTGCCAACTGCCATCTGTGGGGTGGAATCTTATCCTCTGTCAGACTTGACTCTGTCTTTTTTCACAGATAAGAACACTTGTGAGGGGCTGGGGATGCAGTTCAGTGGTAGAGAGCTTGCCTAATATGCAAGAGGCCTTGGGTTCAATCCCCAGCACTGGGAAGGGAGGGGAAACAATTCTTGTGATTACACTGTGCATAGGATCACTAATTAGCTGTCTTAATTTCATCTGCAACTTTTTTTTGTGTGTGTGTGTGTGGTGGAACTGGGGTTGAAAACTCTGGAGAACTCTGCCACTGAGCTACATCTCCAACCTTTTCATTTTTATTTTGAGACAAGTCTCATCAAGTTGCCCAAGCTGCCTCTGAATTTGTGACCCTCCTGCCTCAGCCTCCTGAGTAGCTGTGATTATATGCATGTGCCACTACCTCTGGCTTCTATCTGAAACCTTAGTTTCCCCTTGCCATTAACATCTCAGGTTTGAGGGGCTAGGGCATGGATAGCATCAGATGGCCATTATTCTACCTACCACAAGATCCTTCCTCTGAACTTTTATTGCTGTTTTGATGAGTGGATGTTGGGGGGAGAAGAGAACAGAAGACAAAAAGAAGGATGATGAGAGGAGCCAGAGGAGTTCAAAGCATCAAGAAGTCACACTATTTCCTGAACCTCAAGATGGCTCTCCAGGATATTGCAGAGACATGTTCTCCTTCTATCTTTATCTCTTACCTTCGCCCCAGAACTAAATTTCATCTATTTGGTGGGGAGTGGATTCTTATTATATACAGATAACCTGTGTTTCAGAAAATAAAGGAATGGGCCACTTATGCAGGGCAGGTAGACAGTGTTCTTATATCAGTATTTTTCAAATTATGAATCTCAATTTATTAAAGATGGTAATGAGTACTGAGATTAGTTTAGTAAGTAGTAACAGCTTGAGAGAGACAAAGACAGGAAGGAAGGAAGCAAAGAAAAAATCAAAGAAATTTAATAGTAAAATATCAAGATGGGTCACATGTTCTAAGGCTAAATATTCTTGCAGTTCTATCCACACATGAGCACTGACTGATGATGTAAGGCACATTTCCACAGCGAAATAGTGTGGGCTGGAGGCTCCACGGGGCAGCTGAGAGTTTGCATGGAGCTCACAGAGGAGCTGCTCCACCAATACTGAGAAAAGTGAATCAGCTTATCTGTGCAGAAGCTTTCAAAAGGACCTTGGAGGACAGCAAAGAAAGACAGAAATGTGAAGAAAGGAGATCAGAGCAGAAAAAGGAGAGATGAGAGTTCAAGGGAAAAAACAAAGTGAAAGGAAATTAAGAACATTAGGCTTGTTAGACAAGAACAAAAAAAGTTAGCTGGGGACTCCAATGCTCTCCTGGTTGAGAGAACAAAGGGGAGAAAACCCAAACCCCAAACCCAGACAACCCTGCACTCAGTGCACATCCTCTGAGCCAAACTTCCAGCAGGCCTGGCCATTGCAGGCAATGTGGCAAGAGCACGTGCATGGTGGCTGGGTGTCTGGGGCTTGCTAGTGTCTAGGCGTGGTGACCTCCAGCTGCCCTGTGCTGTGAAACCAGAGCAGGAGAAAGCAAAAATGACAGCTCTTGGTCTGAGTGGGGTGCTGGGAGGGGGAATGACAGTGCACAGCTCCCACAGGTGATTTGTGTTTAAGCATTGCTGAGCACCCATGTTCTTGATCCAGACTAGCTCTCATCTGGAACTCAGGTATGACAGCATAGAGCACTATTATATGCAGACCTTGTTCCCTGCAGGAGGATACTAGATCTGAGAGGAGTCCAAAAAATTGATTATAATCAGTAAGTGGTAGAACTGTGACTCCAGATGCCTTCTGACTGCCCCACAGGGCTCTTTCCACCAACACAGGGACTTCTGCTTTTCAAAAGCAAACTTGAGCAGACTGATCCATGCAATCACATAGGAAAATTTCATTAACCATCATGCATGTCTAGGTCCTCCACGTCTCCACCTCCCAGCATGTTTCTGTTCTGGGGTGTGGAAAAGAACAGGAAAGTGGGTCTCAGAGCAGTCCGGGAACTGTGGTCCAAGGAACACAATCATGAATATAAATTAGGTATAAGGCTTTGGATAAGACACAAATGTCTTTTTTTTTTTTATTGGTTGCTCAAAATATTACAATGATCTTGACATATCATATATCATACATTTGATTCAAATGGGGTGTGAATTCTTATTTTTCCCATGTGTACAGATTGCAGGATCACATTGGTTATACATCCACGTTTATACAAACTGCCATACTAGTGTCTGTTGTATTCTGCTGCCTTTCCTATCCTCTACTATCCCCCCTCCCTTCCCCTCCCCTCCATCTTCTCTCTCTACCCCATCTACTGTAATTCATTTCTCTTTTTTCCCCCTTTCCCCTCACATCCTCTTATATGTAATTTTGTATAACAATGAGGGTCTCCTTCCATCTTCCATGCAATTCCCTTTCTCTCTCCCATTCCCTCCCACCTCTCGTCCCTGCTTGATGGTGATCTTCTTCTCATGCTCTTCCTCCCTGCTGTTTTGAATTGCCCCCCTTATTTCAAAGAAGACATTCGGCATTTGTTTTTTAGGGATTGGCTAACTTCACTTAGCATAATATGCTCTAATGCTATCCATTTCTCTGCAAATGCCATGATTTTGTTATTTTTTAGTGCTGAGTAATATTCCATTGGGTACAAATGCCATGTTTTTTTTTTTTTTATCCATTCATCTATTGACGGGCATGTAGGTTGGTTCCACAGTCTAGCTATTGTGAATTGTGCTGCTATGAACATTGATGTAGCTGTATCCCTATAGTATGCTCTTTTTAGGTCTTTGGGGAATAGTCTGAGAAGGGGAATAGCTGGGTCGAATGATGGTTCCATTCCCAGCTTTCCCAGGAATCTCCATACTGCTTTCCAAATTGGCCACACCAATTTGCAGTCCCACCAGCAATGTACAAGTGTACCCTTTTCCCCACATCCTCGCCAGCACTTGTTGTTGTTTGACTTCATAATGGCTGCCATTGTTGCTGGAGTGAGACACAAATGTCTTCTTAAGGTTATGGTCAATAATTCACCACCATACTTCCTTTTTTTTTTAACCACTTTTTTTTTTCTTTTGGAGGAGGGCAGTATTCAAGAGATCATGTTTCAAAAAAACACACTTCAAGAATTCTGCCCAAATTTACAAGACATTTTTTAGGGACCTCAGTAGTCAGCCTGGCTCTGCCAGGAAGATACCCTGGGCACCTACTATCTTCCAACTTGAGATCCTTTTTAACGTTGCTTTTAAAACAAAGCTGTGGCACTTGGACTGATATTTATCTGGCACTTTAAAAATAAAAAAAGAAGGCAAGTCAGCTGTACCTTGGTGTTGGCTTGCGTGGATTTGTTGGTTTTATTTCTGTTTGATTAATCTTGTATACTATGCAGAAGCCTGACACATGCTAGAGGGTAAACCAGGAAGTAGTTCCTTCCATTGCTTGCTGAAGGTTGGTTTTCCACACCCTGAAACCAAATCTCTGGGATTCAGCTGACTCAAGGAGCAGAAAACTCTGCAGAAAACTGCTCCAATGACAATCCTTTCATCTTGCTAGCTTTTAAAAAAATACTACTCATTTCTGATTCATGTCACACAAATCAGTATGTTACAATTGTCAAGGATGAGCTTGGGGCTGTTCTTTAAATAAACACTGCTAATATGTCTGTTAATGGTTTAGATATGAGGCATTCCACAAAAGCTCATGTGTGAGACAATCAAAAACATGTGGAGGTGAAATGATTGGGTTTTGAGAACCTTAACCTAATCAGAATATTAATCCACCAAAAGGGATTATCTGGGTGGTAACTCTAGGCAGGTAGGGTGTGGCTGGAGGAGGTGGGTTCCTGGGTTTGTGCCTTTGGGGTAAATATTTTGTCCATGGTGAAAGGAGAAATGTCGCTCCACTTCCTGATTGCCATGTTCCAAGTTGCATTCCTCCTCCACACAAGTTCCTGTGTCTGCCTCGCCATGGGCCCAGAACAATGGACTTCACCATCTATGCACTGAGACCTCTTAAATTGTGAGCAGCAAATAAACTTTCCCCCCTCTAAAATTGTTCTTGCTGGCCCTTTTATTGTAACAATGAAAAGGCTGACTAAAATAATGTCTCTGATATACATTAACAATGCCGTGCTGTCCTGCGGGCTAACTCATCATAGGTGATTGTCAAGAGCGCATGCTCATACTAAAAACTCACACATTTGTCCGTATTTGCAGCTGTAATTTGGTTCAGTGCCATTCCAGGTATCAATACTAAATTAAACATGAGGTGACTGGCCTTAAACTAGAGTACAAGGTTCAGATTGGCTCTTCAGGTTTACTGAGATACAGATACCAATACTGAAATAGGTTATTAAGAGCAGTTGTGTGATCTGTTTCCCTAGAGGTTCTTAAAATAAGATATTGACTATTCTATAGACAGAGCATCCAGGATCCAGAAGGAAGAGCCTGGGTTTAGCTGACAAGGTCTTCTAACTAGAATCATAGGTACTTTGTTCAAAGGATCTGTTGGTGAACCTTACACCCAGGAGACATTTTGATTCCTTAGTGTCTTATTTGCCAATGTTATTAACATTAGGTGAATTAGGAATTCCATTTTAAGTCAAACTGACCAGGTATGAATTTATTACTAACCCACAGTGCTTTCTTATGCACTGTGTTGATTATACCCACAAAATAAGGCCAATATTATTAGTGCTAGTAATATAAACCTACCATATTTGAGCACTCACTGTATGTTAGGCACTGTACTAGTTTTTTATACACATTGTCCAATTTTTCCCTCATACTACCTTTTAAAAAATATTATTATGGCCAGTTCAGAGATGCTTAAAGAGAGTCTAGGAGAGGCTAAGTAACCTACTCAAGATCATTCAGTGGGATTCAGAGCCAATTCTGTCTGAGTCTAAACCCTGTGTGCTTTTGTATACCACAAGGTGTGGCTAATGCTTTTTAAAAAATTCACATCAGGGGCTGGGGATTTGGCTCAAGTGGTAGTGCGCTCGTCTGGCATGTGCGGGGAACTGTGTTCAATCCTCAGCATCACATACAAATAAAATAAAGATGTTGTGTCCACTGAAAACTAAAAAATAAATATTTAAAAATTCTCTCTCTCTCTCTCTTTAAAAAAAAATCACATCAGACCATTTATTGTTGGCTTTGTATTCAATCAGGTAGCCACACCCTTCTGTTGGTGCTTAAAAGATGCTGGGGTCTCTTTTGGAGTTACTTTCATTTTCAAAGATACTTCAAAGGTTCACAAAAAAATGACTTTTTTCATTAATCCCTAAAAATTTAAATGATATGAGAAAGACCTTCCTGATTGTCTTCTACTTAAAATGTATGTTGGGGTTCTCATTAGGAAAATATGATTTAAAAAAAAAATTTAAATATTTTTTAGTTGTAGATGGACACATCTTTTATTTATTTATTTATTTATTTTTATGTGGTGCCTTACCCATGCAAGGCAAGTGCTCTACCCCTGAGCCACAGCCCCAGTTCCAGAAAATATGATTTCTGCTGCTAAAAATGTTTGAAAACATTATACATTCTTCTGAAAAATTTTCAAAATTTCTGGAAAAAAATGTTGAGGACATGCCTTGGCATAGGAAGTGGGAATGGGAGTTCTGAACATTATTCAAAGCAAACCCAGTGAATTGAATGAATGATCAATCCAGTTATTAGAAAAAGAAAGTGTGAATGATAAATAATGATGTCGACTTTCTTAGATGACATTGTGACATATATATATATATATATATATATATATATATATATATATATATATATATATATATATATCTCGTATTCACATCACAACCAGCCATGGTCCCATCTTTGACATCTATCTGGGAGTCCCCATGACGACCTAGTAACACCTCAACTTTTTAATGACCAGTGTCCAAAAAAGGACCAAAATGATGACTAAAGGAAATTCATTAATTTAGCAGCTGGTGAACTTTGGAGCAAAACAGATGGTGGAGCTGATGATGCCTCATGAAATGCTTCTCCCTGTTAACAAGACTGTCAAAAATGTACTCCTTTGCTATTTTCTCTGACAAGGAGGGGCAGGGAGGAAAGATCCTTTTGTTGGTGTCTGTAACATATGCATTCTTTACAGAAGATGTAGGTCAGGGAGAAGCACAACCTTCATAAGTATATTTTCTGCCTGTTATAAATGGGAAAAACAGCTTCGTGATGAAAAATAGCACAATATTCTTTTGCTCCAAGTTCTGAATTTAATTATATCTAGCTTTGATTTTACCTCTGGTGGAGTTGGGGTCATATGTTGGTTGATTGCCACCCACAGATAAATTTTGTAGACAAAATCAGTTTATTTTCATCCTTATCCTGGTTATAAACCCTTTCCAGATCTGAAGGTTTCTCTTGTCAATGGCTACATATTTTGCCAGCCTTCTATGTTCCCAACCTTGCTAAACCTTTTCTGTTATCATTTTGTCCAAAAAACATCACCAATGCCATGATTCCTTCCTCTAAAGTGTTTCTCAAAGCCACTGGATGTCTTCAGCCCCATGGGTTCTGAACATATGCATCTGGAGAATGGGTTAAATCAGGGTTGCTTGGCAAATGTTCTATCAGCATTTTACTCATTATCTTGTTTGCCTTACTGCAGACATCAAACCCTTTGCTGTTGTTCCCTCTTTGGCTGCCTTCCACCTCTGAGCCATTCTCCCTGGCATGTTCCATCCCTTTCCAACACTGCTCCAGGTTGTCCACTGATGTGAAGTTTCCCAAGAATAGATGTGACCTCCCTGTTTAACAAAAGTCTTCAACATCCTTTTATCCCTTAGGCACTGAGTGATACATTACCACCAAGGGTGGAAATTAAAAATTTATCTGGAATTTTGTTTGTGTTTCTGCCCTTCTCCATAAATTCTTCAAACTTCTTTTGTACAAAAGTCAAGTCTCCATTCCAACACCTCACCCAGGTCAGGCCTGAGGGAGTGGGAGCCCAACACAGGGCAGGTTTCCATCAATGTCACACTCAGTCTAGGGCCATCTTTTAAAAACTCCTCCTCTTCCTTCCAGACACTAGCAATAGAAGATTCTTTTCTGTGCTGTGCAATGAAAACTTACCTTGCTGGACTTCATCAACCCCACTCAACAACTTGATCTCATTCTTAAAGAGTTTTCTTTGCAGAAAATCATTAATTCTAAAAGTTGTGCTTAAAAAGAATTATTCCCCTTTTCCAAGCCTTGTTTGCATGTGGTGTGGCAAGGAGGGGTTTGAGATTTTGGGAAAGCAATTTCTGTCTGCAGATAACAGGTTCTGAGACTATTGGCCTGTAGTTAAGATTCCTATTAAGTTGTTCAACTAGGAAATGTTTATTTTTATAAGTACTTACTATTTGTTAGGCAAGTACTTACTACTTGTTGATATACTACTTGTATATCAACTTATCCTTAGAATAATCTTCAAGATGGATTTTGTTACCCTCTTATTAGAGACAATAAAACCAACTCTCAACATGGTTAAGCTGTGTGTTCAAAGTCAAAAAGTTATAAGAGTTAGAGCAGGATTGGTGCTTGAGTGTTGTACCATTCAAGCCCTATGCTCTTTATTACTCCTAGGTGATCAATGCCCAGTCTCCTAATAAGGAGGCAAAACACCATACTGATGCTAGTGAGGTCAACAAACTCACTGGAAATATGCTACCTTGACCAGATATTAAATTCCCAAATGGATCTGGAACTATTTCTTGGTTTTTAAATCAGTTCCATTGTCTATTTTGTATGGGCTAGTGCTGGGAGCCATTAGCCAAGTAGGTATGACAATTTCCTTGCCAGCGTACCCCATGTTGCTTAGTGGAAGGACTCGTGGAAATAGGCAGGCTAGTACCTCACTTATTTTACTTATCAAAACTTTATATTTCAGCATCTTGTAGGGCTAATTCCTTCCTTGTTACATTTCTCCTGTCATATTTTTCTCCATGTTTTTGAATCAGCTTATTTAGTTTAAATCATGATTATAAAATTTATTAGCTCATATAAAATCTGTAGATTAAATTGAGGAATTGACATCTTGATAATATTTTGTGTATTTCTTAGATTTTTCCATCTGTACTCATGTTCTTTTGTGTTTCCCAATACTAGTATCTTCCATCTTTACTAGATCATAAAGCTTTTTATCACTTTTTTGATAATCTCCCTCTCAGTTTATTCTCTGTGCTCCCCCCCCCCCTCTTCCTTACACAGCACATCTGGACACACATATACCAACTTCTTCATTTATAGAATCATTTGAGAGAAATTGAATAAAAATGTCCAGACCCTTCAATGACAGGTACGTGACAAAGTATTCTATGAAGCACTCAGGTGGTCATTGGCCTTATGATGGAGGAACTTTTGTCTGTTTTGTTTGTTGTGGTTTTCCAAGTGCCTAGAACAGTAACTGGCACACAGTGGCACTCAATAAATATTTGTAAGAGTGAATGAATGAAAAACCCAGTACATACTTCACAAATCCTGTTGAAAGGCAGCTATGTTCACTACTAGACCACCAATGCACTCCAAAGCCTGGTGAAACAAAGCCCTTGGTTTATGTTTTCTGGCAGCTGAAACCAACTCTGGCATTTTGTTTGTAGAGAATCTGTCAAGAAGAGAAGCGGCATAGAGAATGCAATTATCTTCCTGTGTATGCCACACTGACCTGTTTCTTCATTAGCGTATTAATAATAAATACAAAAGCCTTTACTGAAAGTCAATCCCCATATTCGTTTTTGCTTCTTAGTAGCCAAAAACCTTAAAATTCATACTTGTACAATAATGATTCTAAAATGGCATCCTGACAGATGGGCACTTCTTGGGTTGTCACAGGCCTATGGAGAAAATCTAGTTGATGTGTGGGTTAAATCTCCAAAGAACAATGATCATTCTTCTGAACCATGTTATACAGCAAAGTGCTGGGTCTCTTCAGGGCTGCCGTGTTTCCTGGCAGTATGGATGCAAAGTATGTGCAGGAAACACAGCACACACTGTGGTTTTACACAGGCGCTCAGGTTGCCTCTTATGAATATGCATGATGGGGCTGGTGCTCTTGCCACTCGAGTTTGCTTGAGCTTAACTTCACCCCACAAATCCATTTCCTGCCTATCATTTGAAGACGCTCCTTGAGGAGGTTTGAAAAAGTAAGTTGTTTCTCCAATTCTGGAACATTTTACTTTTTTTTTTCTTCTTGTTAAAGATGACGACAAATTGCACCCTGACTTATTTTTATGTGCTGTGAGTCACTTGCTAGTCTTATTTTATAAATAATATTTTTCTGCACTTACTTAGAAACAGATGGGAAAGTGCAAGGAAACACCCTCTGGGACAGAGGAAAAGTGCCCTGGTCTGGATTGGTAGGATGGTGCCATTACTGGAGTCCAGATCAGCAGCACTGCCACAGGACATGAACAGATGGCAGATGCTCCTTGCAAAGCAGCACTTAGAGTGGTTTTTCTTTGTTTTAGGAGTGGCTGTTCTCTTACTGTGAACTCTGCATACTCCTAAGAATGCAGAAAACAGGCTGGAAACTCTTCCCTATTATTCATAAAACAGGTCACTGGATCTGAAGGGTACTTGGACAGTTGGGAGCTTGCACACACATACCTGCTAATGGTTGTTACATGTTGTCTTTGTGAGAGGAAGTGGGGGAGGGGAGAGGAGCCCTGGCTCCACTGTGAGCCAGGAGGCATCGCTCCAGGGACCACGTGGTGAACAGCGTGCTCTGGGAAATGCCAGCCTGCATCCCTCCTCAATTTGGCATATAGACTCAATTCCTGCTTGACACACTTTACACAGCGGACAGGGAGTAGCAATAGTATTATCTCTGTTGGAGCAGCTATGAGTAAGGAACCAACCAAATGCAGGTTGCTATGCAGTTGTTTTGCTGTTGATATGGGAGCCATGCCAGGCAGTGCTTCGACTCTGGGAACATTTTCATTATTCTGTGGAGGTCCCAGCCCTTCCGTGACAGAATCTTGCTAATGGGTTTCCCTGAAATGACAATAGTTAGAGAGTAAGTGGACCTTGTAGATGGGCTACCCTTGCTCCTCTGTGGGCTAGCAATCCATTCTGGAGATGTGTTACCAAAGGGATTGTCATACATCATCAACTTCTAATGAGCTGTTATGTTTTATTTTGTTTGTTTTTAATGTTAGCCATTTTTTCCCTATATAACATTTGTGCTTTTAAAATTGCTCAGCGCTCTCTTATGGCATTTCAAGTCTGCTATTTAAGAGCTGGTGGTTTCACTTCATTGTTAAATAGTGAAATAATGGGGTCAAAGTGAGGTTAACAGGATTTAGTATTTCAATTTTACTGAAGTCTTTCATTTTCCTGAAAAATGGTGGAGGAAATGAATGGAAGGGGCGGGGGGAGAGTGGGAAAAAGTAGAGAAGGAGGAGGATGAAAGGAAAAATTTATGCTTTATTCCTGGAAATCTTGAACAGGCGAGATTTGACTGAATCCAGTTTATGTGAGCTAAACTTTTATAATGCTCTTGTGTCTTATTGATTCAACAAATGCTTTTCAAGAAAGTACTCCATACCAGGCATTAAACAAACCATCATTTGGTCTGTTATTCTGTTTGTGAAAAAGCAAACCCCTTTTTCATAGTGTATCTCATATTCTGGCTCTACTAACATTAGAAAAATTAGAGCCCACACTGTAATCCCCCCAATTTGGAGGATGCGGCAAGAGGATTACAAGTTAGAGGCCAGCCTTAGCAATTTAGATCCTAAGCAACTCAACAAGACCCTGTCTCAAAATATAAAATAAAAAGGGCTGGAGATGTGGCTCAGGGCTTAAACTCCTCTGGGTTCAATCCCTGGTACCAGAAAAAAAAAAACAAAAAACAGAACAAAACAAACAAAAAACCCTCCAGAGAACCTGTGACTTTAATTAACACAATTGTTTGATGGCAAGTTTATGTTTTCACCAGATGTGAAGTGTGCTTTATTTTGTAGTCACATACATCAGCTTTTCAGTGAACTCTGTGGCCCTCCTCCTTGGGCCCAGCTTACTTCCCTAGAACCTCTCTTGTGAACTCAAATTGCTTGTGTGTGTACCTGAAGGTAGGGCCTGTGCTTTGTCCATCCCTGAAGTCATGGCAATATGCGACTTAGTAAATATTTTAAGCAAAAAACATGTAGACAAAAATATCTTCTTTATGTATTCTAGTTTTTTTCTTTTTTTAGTAATACTTGTATGGCATTGGAATCTAAGAGTTAGCAGGTTCATTGGTTGAAATCTATATGTATTTTAAATTTTCATAGATGTTCACAACTCTCTCCCATATTCCCACCAGTAAAAGGTTTTATTGATCTTTTAAAATTTTGCTGGTTTTAATAGCTATAAAGTAAAATCCCATTGTTTAATTTTGACACATAAAAGTTTATATTTCTTTCAATATATATAAAACAAAAAAAGTACAAAGCTTTTCTTTTTTAACCTAAAAATTCCAATTTCAGGTTTGCTATGGAAATACTTAGGTATATAAATGAAAATAACTGCATAATGGGATCATTAGGGAATTGTTTATAATAATAATAAAAAAAGAACTTCTATAAAGTAGTTCAGTAAGTTATGGCAATTCTTTAATGTAGAATAGAATAAAAAGTTTAAAAGGATGAGATAAATCTACATGTATTGCATGAAAAGATTTCAACATATCATTAAATGAAAAAAGCAAGTCTTTGAATATATAATGCAGATTCCTACCCAAGAGTATGTTATGTGTATATGTACATTGTGGAAGAGAGTGACTTTCTTTTTGTCTTTAATATTACAAACTATTATTTGACTCATTGCAAGAAAGAGACAACAATTATAAAAGTTAGGTCTAATTAAAAATGCATTTAATTTTTATAATGTGGGATATAAATGACTTTAGTTCTAGGGAGAAAATAAAGAAAACTCAGTAGGGGTAGTTCCCTGTAGGTTCAGCTATTTCTGATGATTAACATGAGGTGCAATTTATTATCTGTTGATCCTATCTGTATTAGCCATGTGTTATGCCCTTCTACATTTTTTAAAATGTATTTTGAAAACCCTGACATCAATAGCCCCAAATAGTTCACACTTCAGATAGGAAAATACTGAGTCTGCAGTGAAAGCATTTTGGAGTTGTTATCTTTGTATCTGTTGTATTTCCTAACTTCCAATATAATTTGTTACCAAAGTGTATAACAAAATGACTTTTTGAAATCTTCACTCAACCTGATAAGCCAGCAATTAAATTCTTTATTATTGTCTTTAATCTTACAAACTATCATTTGACTCACTGCATCTTGTTCTTGGATCTTAACATTCTCTATCATTTAGTTTTCTTCTCAGCTTATACATACTACCTGAATTTAAAACTTAAGAAGTCCAGATGATTTGTTTTATAGGGAAGTTTATTTCAATCTAAAGGAAGAAACACCTTTGAATATTTAATATCACCCCCATTAGATGATTTATTATGTAGTTTCCACTGGGTGGGTGTGTATGTACATGTCTGAAAATATTTTTATGAACTTAAACCCACAGAAATAAGGTTTGTATGGATGCACGTCAGGTTCCTGACAGGGCTTATATGCAGGGAGAGGGCCTGGCAAAGGGGGAGTTGAGACAGCCCACTTTTATTCCTAGTACTTCTGTAATGTGTGAATTTTTTAAAAAAGAGAATGTTTTCATTACTTCTGTAATATTTTAAAAGAAAATAACTAGATTTTAGCAAAAATTGATATTTTATATATCTCCTAGAACAATATACAAGGTTACAGCTTTTTGGAGTGTGAGGCTCCGCTTTAACTGCTAGAATTTAAGCTTCAGTTTCAGTCTTCCAGCCTGGACTCTGAGGACTAGGACTTGCCTGCCTTGCTATAATGATCACCCAGGACCCACATGCTGCTAAAGTGGGCATTCAATAAATACTTGGGGAGTAAGTGAGTGAGTGAATGAATGAAGCTTTGAAAAAGTAGGTAAGGAGGAATATGACAGTGAAATACAGGAGGGTGGCTGGGTAACCTAGAGGAACCCGTGCTTGGTGACATGGGGTTGGAAGATCATCCATGGCAGAGCTGCACTGTCTTTCCAGGAGACCTCAATAGCCTGGGTATACACAGGAGGCCATAAAGATGATTTCATTCAAGGATGGGGATCTGTCAGGCCAATGAGGGGCAAGGGGATTAAGATACTAAGAGAGAGGTGATGATGGGTCCTGGGTGCTCAAATAGGAGAGAAAGGAGCAAAGAGAGAAGGGAAACTAATAGGGAAAGAATGCCTGGACACCACTCACCAAGCAGAAGTCTGCAGGGAGTGTGCAGAGTCGCTAACTGAGAGCTGGGAGAACAGGGGATTGTGATGGAGAGAAAAACATTGACCTATAGGATTCAGAGTGAAGCAGACCCAGGGGAGGAGGGGCTGACTGAGGTTGTAGGTAGAAAGGAGGAGGAGTTATTTGCTCTGAGAGGCCAAGAAAAATGAGAGGCCTCTAGGGCACTGGTTATATTACCAGTAGAGGTTTCAGGTGGAAGATTAGTCTGTTTTCTGGGATGGATGCCACTGTTTTCAGTGACAGGAAGCACTATGAGACTATAGACCATATTGCTAGCATGGGATGGAAGACAAAAAAGAATTAATTATAAAGAAATGTGAAAAAAAAAAGAAATTAGCATCACTTGGCAATGATGACCAACCTCAAGAGAATGAGAAGTGAACATGAAAGTGGACATTTTGTATCATTCTCAGTTGTTTACAATAAGCAGGACATCAAATATAAATCCCAGGAAGATCATATACATGTTTCAATAGTTGAGATAAAAATTGTAAAATCATGTTAGAACTTTCTGAACCTCTCAGAAGACCTAACATCTCCTAGGGGCTGGATTCTAGAAGGAAAATAATGATAACTTGCCAGGTCTAGTTCTGGTCAGGCATTCTTAGAATACCTTGGAGTGGGTTTTAGTCTCACAGGGATTCCACTTTCAGAATATCAGTGGATTCTGACAAAAAAAAGTTCTGGACCTTTTTCTCTACTGTCTGAAATACTCTGTCTGAAAGTACATGTTTCATTTCTGTTACTTTGCTGATGAACTTGATTCTTAACATGAAGAAAACAACTGTTCCTTCTCCTCTCGAGAAAATGAAACTAAAATATCCTCCTTATCTGAATATCTGTGTTCTCTGATTACGTTTAAGGCAGTTTATTGATCACTTGTTACATGCAGGCTCTTTTTTCTTTCACAGAGAGCAGTACTCAGAAGCCAGCAAACATATGTACATGAAATGCTGGGATACTATCGGCCAAGGGACTCCTAACGCCACCCAATTAGTGCAGTGCTAACAGTGGGCAAAGAGCTGAGAGCAACTGTGAGGGGGCAGGCTTAGCAGGGAAGGCCTCTCAGGCATGGCATCCATGCACAAAGACAGAGAAAGAATTCACACCAGGGAGGAAAATTATTTATGGTATTGCAAGGGTGAAAGGAGATTTCTTCCAATCTTGTGGTATCTGTTCCTCTGCCCTAGTGTTTGGACATATGGAGCTACCATTCCCATTAAAGTATTAAAGCGTGCCAGCAGACTTGGAATCCATTAAGAACATGTTGTGAGACGGGCTGCCACACCTCCAATTATGCCTCCGACACAAGCGCCATGTCAGATTGATGCCTGGAAAACGACTTAGATTTGGAAAACAGCACAATGAATTCCTGTATTGTTTTTATCCTTTAGTTTGTGTAGACCACACTCAACATGCTGTTAGCAGCTTCCTCACAACTTGACAAGATGAAGGTCTGTTAGAGGGACTTGTCAGCTAATTTGATCCTTAATGGAAGCCTCTTACTGGGGAGGGCTGGATTTGATTCAGAGATCTATACAAGAGCCCTGAATGAGCCCATGTCAGGCCTTAAAACTAAATTTTAAATATTTTCTCTTTCATTGTTTCTTTGGTAGGAATTATATTTCTTCCTGGCTTTCATAATTTGTGTAGCTCAAAGGGCATTTTGTGCTGTATCTCACAGCCTGGGGCAAGTTATCAATAAATCAAGAAGCCAAAAATCTAATGAGAGGAGACCTATGAGGGGTTTTTCCCCCCCTTTCTTTCTTTTTTCTTTTCTTTTCTTTTTTAATATCAGAAGAAGAAATGAGAGTGGAAAAGGGTGTGTGTGGGTGATGTGGTTTCTTAGCAACAGGGAAGCTTCTGGCTGATATTCTGAATTGAACAAAGAAAAATAGGACAGCAGGGAATGCATGAATGGGGAAAATATGAAAGGGAGGAAAGCATATGTGGTGGTGAGCGAGGTTAAGAGGAGAATGCACAGCAGAGCTTCGAGGGGGAAACATGAAAATGGATGTGGTAGGTATTTAAAAGCCAAAAGACTGTGAATTAAAAATAGTTGGGGAAAAAAAAAAGTAGTTGAAAGAAAGGTGAAAATAGCCATCAGGGTAAGAACATCTGCAATGGAAGCTGCCAGGCAGATGGTGGGATAAAGTGCCCTAGTACAGAGAACACTCCACTTGAAACTGGGCTCTTTCCTGGTGTTTGAGGTCACACCAGGGTGGACCTGAAGCAAGATGGCCAGAACAAACTCCACACCACTTAAGTCTCATTAGGCCACTCAGAGAATGACTCAGGAGGCAGGGTAGCTACAGGGATATTTTTATAACATTTTATAATAGGTATAAACCCTTTGAGTGACCCTAAAATAACTTTAAGATTTTTAGACCACTACATCAGGTCTGACCCAAAAGGGAAACCCCAAGAGAATTGGATATACTTTCGGCAAGAAAACTTCGAATTCCATCTTTGATTTTTCCAAACAGATTATTACAGTGTCATAGCACAGAGCAGGTCAATAAATATTTACTATGGATAGATGTGCCTTGAGATCTTCCCAGTGTCTTTGTATGGTGGTTACATGATATCTTGTAGGCATGCACGAGTTTATTTATATTCCATGGCAGGTACAGTTCTCTTCTATATTTGTCTCCTAAAAGGGCAAACATGTTTCTTGGCCCAGCCTCCACATGTTTTGATCCTTATCATGTGTAAATATTTAAAATTTGAGCATTTGCTTATCATATGCACAATTTTATTCCTAATTATGTTCATGAGTTATCTAATGAAACACAGATCAATAGAATATGATAGACTTATTAGGAATAATGAGATAAAGATAAAATTAGATGCATATTTTAAATTTTATTTCAATATTTCAGGGATTTGCTTATAATAATCTAATAATAATCTTCACTATCCGTTCCCCAAACAACCCTCAGCCTAAAGTGCCTCCTACCATAAGGCATCCTACAAGGGCATGGAGTACGGGCTCATTAGGTATTGTAGTACTTAGGACTGGAATGGCATTTTCCCAATCTCTGCTCTGGGCTGTCATATCACATTTCATAGGGGTGTAAGAAGTTACTTAGGTTATCACCTCCTATACAGTTCTAAAATTTATTTTTGTTTTTCAGCAGAAAAAAACAGAAAGAGGTGAGGGAACAATGATAGTTGTGAAAGGTTTGGTGCATCCATTATCTATCACAGCATGAAACTTGCCTCAAAACTTACAAGTCTGAAATAACAGCCTTTTATCGTTCATAGTTCTTGGGGCAGCAATTCATGTAGGACTCAGATGAGGTGACTCGTCCTGCTTCAGATGGAATTGATTGGGTTTACTTGTAGTTGCAAGCAGTCTGAGGTTAAAGACCAGGGTACCACAATTCTCCTCTTCTTGGTCTCTCCAGCAGATGGGTTCAGTCTTCTTTAGTGTAGAGACCCCCAAAAGGGCAGAGCAGAAGCTGCTCAGGCCTCTTGAGGCCTGTTTATAAGTCATAAAATGTCACTTCTGCAGCATTCTGTTCAAAGCAAGTAACAAGACCAGTGCAAATTTAAAGCATGAAAAAAAAAATAGGCTTAATGTCTCGATGGAAGGAATTGCAAACAAGACTGTAACCATTTTTAATCTACCAGATTCAGAAAGTGTCAACCTGCTTTGGAAGGCACAGGTGAATCAAAAGATATACTTAAAGAAGTGCACATATTACTATTTTTACCCACTTTTCCTATTTAAACTACATTAGAGCTTAAATTGTATTATTGTTGTTGTTGTTATTATTATTATTAGTAGTATTGGTTTCCTACCTCTATAAAAATGACCTATGATTGATATTGCTCTTTGGATTTTAGAAGCAACATATACCACATTTTGTAGGATCCTCTGCTCTTTCTCCTAAGTAACTTGAAAAGTTGACAACTTTAAGTAGGGCTCAGAGGAAGGCTGTGCAGCTGGTCCAGGCTGGAAATGTCCCACTTGTCCCTTAGGACCTAGTGGGACCAGTGGTTCTCAAATTTAAATGAGTCTGTGAAAAGACTGATTATGAGGTTCAGAGAAAAAGCATCAGGGTTTTAGAGCAAAGCTATACCTTCTTCAGTGAGCAGTCATTATTCTTTGGAGGAATAGCACTTGATTTGCTACTGGGACCTGAAGGTAACCAGGTGACTATGAAATGCAAGCTGTTTATCATGAATTGAAAGTTACCTGATCTACCCGGTTACAAAGTCAGAGGCATCCAAGTGGAAATAGTATATAAGTGAGTGCATCTGAGCAGGTCCTTAGAGCTCAAGTTTCATGTGCTGATGGCTCATCTTCCTAGTATTCCGGTCATGCCACACTGCCACCTCTCCAATACCAACAAGTATACTTTTGTAAATAGTTCTCTATTATCTACTTTGGTTAATGGGAGAAAAAGAAAATTTTAGCATAGCTTTATCTTTGAATAGTGAGTGGGCACAATAAAAAATAAGCTCACAAAATATATTGTGATAGTCCATTCAGTTCCATTCAGTCCCACCAAAGTGAAAGTGGAGAAGTAAAATTCTCCCAGTGGGTTAGAACTTTGCATGGCATATCATCTTGCCTTTTCCTGGAAATATACAGCTTAATAGACAGTAACAAATGGTTTAATTAGGTTGTGATGGAAGCAGAAAGAACAAGACCAGAGAGGACTGGTAACAAGTGGGTTTGAGAAGTATTTGCATGCATAAACAAAATGGGCCCTTGATATAGACATTTTCATTACATTGTCAATCTAATAGCCATTATTCTTTCTTGTGAATAGAACCTCAGTTTTGTATAGGTAGCCAAGATCTTCCCTGTGATTTCATGCATGCTAGAGGGTGGAATGACTATGTCTCTGCCCTAGCAATGAATCTAGGTATTTCTGGTGGTTCTATTCTCCTTATGAGTGGTTGACTTAGAAAGGGCCATGAGACCCCATTTTGGCGAATGAGATGTTTAAGGAAGTTTACTGTGGAATTATTTCCATGAGTTTCTTTATCCCAATAAAAATAGGAATCACCCCTTCTACAGCCTCTAGATGTAGTGTGTGAAGATGTGTTGTTTAGAATAGCTGTGGCTTTCTTACAACCATGAAATAAGTCAAGGTGATATGTTTGGGATGGCAAATCAAAAAGATGGAAAGAACCTGGATCCTTGATGCAGATGCTGAACCATATAATCAACCAACTCTTAAGCTACCATAATACATGTGAAATAGTAAATGCTTTATTGTTTATACCAATTATCCAGGGTTTTAATTTCTTTGCAGCCAAAAGTCTATAACACTCAATAAATAACCTTCTGGTGGAAGAGATTCAATAAGTAGGTAGAGAAGATGATTCACCTTGCACATGTTAGTCAGTGTCCTTCTCCATCTATCCCCATGTTCACTCTGTGGGCTTATGAACAAAAGTTTCCATAGAAACATATATATAGATTATGCATAGACTCAGTGATATGGACCTTCCACCACCAGCGCTGACTGTCATTGCTGTATGTCCAACTTTGCTATAAGCAACAGTGAATCTTGAACTTTTGATATGGTATTATACCCAAAGGTACCAGCCAGTCAGCTGTAGGGTGGCAGGTTAATTTATTTATCTATAATCATAGAAAAGACAGAAATTTGTCCTCACTGTACCAGAAATTTTTGAGAGGTTTAAATTTTCTTTTTCTGACTAACATTCCTTCCTGACACTTGCTAATATAATCATCCTGGGCATATTAAATATCTTATACACTGTATGATCATTCCAATTTGCTCAAGAGAGTCCCAGTTTATTGCCACATTGTTCTGGTATGATTAATAGCACAATTACTCTCAAAAGTGTTCCAGTTTGAATGACAAATTGTAACTTTCCCCTACTTACACACCAATATGGTATCTTGCAAACATTGCTTCTGATCTGAAAACCCATTTTCTAATGGAATAAGCAGTAAAGCTTATTCTTATGACTTACCATATGTCTATTAAGCAGAAAGAGGTAGCTCTGAGACAAATTATAAAATTGGGATTCTGTTCCATAGAAAGCAACATAGTTTCTGAACCAATGGTTTTCAAAACGTAATCCCAAGACCAAGATTTTCAGCATTATCTGGGTACCTGTAAGAAATGCAAGTTATATGGCCACGTCCTAGAGACTTTGAACTGGAAAGTCTTGAGATGGGCATAGCAATCAATGTTTAAGCCCTCCAGAAAATTCTGATGCACACTGAAGTGTGAGAACCTGCTGGGAGCCATTAGCCAAGTAAGTATGACAATTTCCTTGCCAGCGTACCCCATGTTGCAGTGACATTGAATGTACGTGACCTTGCTCAAGGACCAAGGCAGATTAGGGTGTTCCCGGTTTTAAGATAATCTTGTTTAGGGCGTTCCCAGTTTAGGTTCCAGGTTTAAGGTTTAAGATTATTCCTGCTGGGAATAGGGCGTATCCTGCTGCCTGAGTTCCCCTTGAGTTCTCACAGGATTCAGACAGTATATTTTGGAGATAGAAGCCCAGTGGAGGTGAATTTGGGAGAGAAGGTGGATTTGGGAAGAGAACGTGGATTTCCCCAGAACATGATTGTAGACGGCTGGTGAGAGTTCAGGAATAAAGAGTTGCTGTTTGAATCTACAAGCTGTGTGGTGGCTCGTGATTGTGTGCCCAGCCAGACTGCGGCATTTGTGCCCAGCCAGACTGTGGCATTTGGTGGCCCGTACGGGGAACTTCTGAAGCTTAGAGGTAAGTGAAATTTCTCACCCCTGAGGAAGAGAGAAAGAATGGGTGAACATTTCAAAAAACAATGTGTTATTGTTTTGATTTATTTTGTTTTTATTTCAAGTTGCCTGTTCCTAGAACTTTCTCAGGCAAACCGGGGAAAATGGTTGACTCAAGGTTTGAAGTTATTCACCTCCGAGCAAGAGAAATTGTTAGAGGAAGGAGGCACCCCAGTAAGACCAAGAACAGTTAAGGCATATGTTGATACAATACAAAAATGTAGCCCATGGCTTTTTAAAGACGAGTTATTAAGTATATCAATGGGACCATCATGGTATCCTATAGAAGGATTTTTCTTCAACAAGAAAGAGATGGCTAATTCTGTTTACTACACTTGTCTAAGATCTTGGTTTTTACAGACATCTGATTAATTTACAAAGCTAAAGTGTTAAAATATCAACCACTAAATATGAAATCAAGTACTCTTTACTTATTAAGTTCCATAAGGTAATATATTTAAACATTATGTGTGTTTTCCTAAATTGGTAAATGGAAAAATGTTTAATATTGCTTTGGTCTGTGTCTTTGCTAAAACAAGGTTACTAAGTGTTAAGATTCTATCATGTGTAATTTATATACAAAGAGTAGAAAAATTTTCAGTTGGGTTTCAATTATAGTATTATAGTGTCATAAGAAACATGAAAGTCTTTCATCTTATTAAAGTGGAGTAATTTGTCTAAATCAGAAATTTTATAAGAGTTGTTTCAAAATGTGAATTTATAAAAAGGGTTAACAGTTAAAAAAAAAAGAGATAGAAAAAGATTCAAGATGTGGAAATATATTTTAATATAAGAGGTTAAAGGAGAAAGAAATGTTTCTAGATGAGATAATCTCTGTGTGGTAAAGTAAAAAGTTGTAAAATGTCATTTAAAAAATTTTTGAGGAAACTAGACTTAATTTAAAAGCTTGATAAAGGAAGAAAGAAGAAAAGATATTTGTACATGGCAGATTGAGACAGAGCTT
Organism: Marmota monax; assembly: GCF_021218885.2. Lineage (NCBI taxonomy): Eukaryota > Metazoa > Chordata > Mammalia > Rodentia > Sciuridae > Marmota > Marmota monax. The sequence continues at coordinate 464,913 of NW_026694256.1, read as the reverse complement.
CTTAATGGAGTTAAAAAAAAAAAAGGCCTTTGGTTGAAGGGCAGCCATGTAAACTAACATTAAAGCGATTTAAACAGAATCTAAGCCTCGTTTAAAAGAGTGAAGTTGTAGGTGGTGAAAAAGTACATTTAAAAGTACAGTATAGATGATAATTAAAAGGCTTTAAAAGGTTAAATTGAAGGTGGTTGAGATACCTTCATGGCGGAAAAAAGATTGCTTTATTGCATCATTCGAAGCCTAGTTAATCTTAAAGGCATTACTTTAAAAAAAAATGGGAAGATAATAGAAAAAGAAATGTTTCTAGATGAGATAATCTCTATGTGGTAAAGTAAAAGTTGTAAAATGCCATTTAAAAAAATTTTGAGGAAACTAGACTTACTTTAAAAGCTTGAGAAAGGAATAAAGAAGAAAAAGGTATTTGTACATGGCAGATTGAGACAAAGCTTCTCAATGGAGTTTTTAAAAAAAAGCCTTTGGTTGAAGGGCAGCCATGTAAACTAACATTCAAGCGATTTAAACAAAATCTAACCCTCTTTTAAAAGAGTGAAGCTGTAGGTGGTGAAAAAGTACATTTAAAAGTATAGTATAGATGATAATTGGAAGGCTTAAAAAGGTTAAATTAAAGGTGGTTAAAATGCCTTCATGATGGAGGAAAGAAGCTTAATCTTAAAGGCATTACTTTAAAAAAAATGGGAAGATAACAGGATAAAAGATATTTAGATAAAGAAGATTAAAAATTTAAAGTGAAAAACTTTAAAAACAGAAGTACAGAAAGGTAAAAAAAAAAGAGAGAAGATGTAGAAAGATAAAAAAGATATAGGAAGATTAAAAAGATGTAGAAAGACAAGAATTTTAAACCCACAAAATAGGAAACAAGAAAACTAGGAGGAAAATAAGCAACTAAGGGTAAATATATAAACCTTAGAAAAAAAAACTAGAAGATAGAAATAAGAAAAAATGGTTGAAAATATCAAGTAAGGTATTACAGATACAAAATGCAAAAAGCTAAGACAACTATTAGATACAGACATATACTTATTAAAGCAAAAAGGGAATTGGAAGGGGGTATATATCCCCCAAAGATAAACTTAAAATAATGCTTTTTACACTAAACTTTTTAAATTTGGATTCATAAGGACTTAGTGCTGCAGAAAGACATATGTATCCAAAAAATGTACATAAGCCTAAGGTACTTTGGAAAGATATTCTAACAGGACAATGGAAAGGTCCTGACCCAGTGATTGTCTGGAGTCGGGGTTTTGTTTGTGTGTTTCCACAGGGAGAACAGCCGATTTGGATTCCAGAGAGATTAACTAAAACAATTTCTACAGATGGAAAAGAAGATGATTTGACTCAAATCCATAACAGCTGATATCCAGAGCTCCAGCTTGGCCATTCTTACATCTGCGACAGTGATTAACTAGTGATGCAATTTTTATTTCCTTGCCAGCGCACCCCATGTTAATTGTGGTAGTGCTGACATATCTTTGCTGATGGTGTCACCAGTGATGCAATTTTTCCCAAGGAGCCGTCAATTGGCTTGGTGTCGTGGCATTTCTGTATCCTCCTCCCTTCTGCTAGTGATGGTCTAAAATTTGGGGGCCAATGGCTTATGCTGGACCGGTAGTCAGTGACGGGTATGATCCAATTGCAGTGGTATCAACCTAAGACAGGAGGCTGACGCCTAAAGGTCAGTTTTCCGATGACGGGTAAGAACCATATGTTGAATTGGACAACCTACCAGGCACGGTCCATAAGCCACATTAACCTCACTCCCCCACTGGCACCAAGGCCAAATTTGGGGGCCAACAGAGGTGAGGCAAAGAACCTCACCCCCCACTGGTGCATAGACCTATCCACAAGTATGGCTGTATGCTGGACCAGTAGTCAGTGACGGGTATGATTCAATTGCAGTGGTATCAACCTAAGACAGGAGGCTGACGCCTAAAGGTCAGTTTTCCGATGACGGGTAAGAACCATATGTTGAATTGGACAACCTACCAGGCACGGTCCTTAAGCCACATTGCTTGTTGTTTAATTAATCAGAAGGGGGGAGATGCTGGGAGCCATTAGCCAAGTAAGTATGACAATTTCCTTGCCAGCGTACCCCATGTTGCAGTGACATTGAATGTACGTGACCTTGCTCAAGGACCAAGGCAGATTAGGGTGTTCCTGGTTTTAAGATAATGGTGTTTAGGGCGTTCCCAGTTTAGGTTCCAGGTTTAAGGTTTAAGATTATTCCTGCTGGGAATAGGGCGTATCCTGCTGCCTGAGTTCCCCTTGAGTTCTCACAGGATTCAGACAGTATATTTTGGAGATAGAAGCCCAGTGGAGGTGAATTTGGGAGAGAAGGTGGATTTGGGAAGAGAACGTGGATTTCCCCAGAACATGATTGTAGACGGCTGGTGAGAGTTCAGGAATAAAGAGTTGCTGTTTGAATCTACAAGCTGTGTGGTGGCTCGTGATTGTGTGCCCAGCCAGACTGCGGCATTTGTGCCCAGCCAGTCAGCTGTAGGGTGGCAGGTTAATTTATTTATCTATAATCATAGAAAAGACAGAAATTTGTCCTCACTGTACCAGAAATTTTTGAGAGGTTTAAATTTTCTTTTTCTGACTAACATTCCTTCCTGACACTTGCTAATATAATCATCCTGGGCATATTAAATATCTTATACACTGTATGATCATTCCAATTTGCTCAAGAGAGTCCCAGTTTATTGCCACATTGTTCTGGTATGATTAATAGCACAATTACTCTCAAAAGTGTTCCAGTTTGAATGACAAATTGTAACTTTCCCCTACTTACACACCAATATGGTATCTTGCAAACATTGCTTCTGATCTGAAAACCCATTTTCTAATGGAATAAGCAGTAAAGCTTATTCTTATGACTTACCATATGTCTATTAAGCAGAAAGAGGTAGCTCTGAGACAAATTATAAAATTGGGATTCTGTTCCATAGAAAGCAACATAGTTTCTGAACCAATGGTTTTCAAAACGTAATCCCAAGACCAAGATTTTCAGCATTATCTGGGTACCTGTAAGAAATGCAAGTTATATGGCCACGTCCTAGAGACTTTGAACTGGAAAGTCTTGAGATGGGCATAGCAATCAATGTTTAAGCCCTCCAGAAAATTCTGATGCACACTGAAGTGTGAGAACCCCTACTCTTAAATATCAACCAATAACTGTTCTACTCCTTGACCCCATAAGTACAATATACCTACCAACCAAGTTGTAGAATATCTCCCATTATTGCTTCAAATGATCCAGTTGAGTAGTTTACCACATATTTTATATTTATATTTCCTTCTCATCCATGTAACTAAAAACCCTGCTATTTTAAAGAGAAGAATGTTTTTACCAAAGTATGAAACTGAAAATGTCATTTGGCCATGTTTGTATCCTCTTATCACTCAATAAATAGGAAAGAATGCATTATGCTGTTTACTTGAATAATTGACACTGTCTATAGAAAGTAAATGGGGTTGCTTGTAAAGATTAGGGAAAGGAAAGAGTATGAATGGAACAAAGAGGGTCTCTTAGGACACCTTCCACCCTGTCATATGAAACAATCACATTTCTTTAGGACAGTGCCACAAGATGGCCATTTATCTCAAAATTGCTTCTGTTTCTGGTTAATGGACACATGGTAAGACAAAGGCTATAAGCTCTATTGCTTATTTCACTGTAATGAAAGACTAAAAGAACCTTCCATACACAGGACCAACTATTGGGCTCTTATTCCTCAGGAATAAAGATCTGGACCACTCTACCAGGCAAAAAACACTGACAAACTGAGGATGAGTCCTGGAAGAAATGGGAACTTCAAATGAATGGTAAAGTAAGGAATCTATCACTATAACAACTACAAATTTTTAATCATTGCATAAAGGTATACTATACATAGTATATACTCCTACTTTTTTGTTATGTACTAGTTCATTGACTCTACAAGGCCATAAATCATAAGATGTACACTTATGTACTAGTGTTTACACACACACACAAGTGCACACACTTCACATATACACCACCTACTGCACTATGATGTAATTCCTGCTTTTCACTTAGAATTTTCACTTCATACTTCTTAAGTATTTTAGATGATTTTAGATCCAATTTCCATCATATATTACTCTATTGCACAGGTTAAAAGAAAAATATTTTTAAAAGTCAATGAAAATACAATACCATAATTGCCACTCAGATGTTGTTCCATTGACTGATTCCACACATGGTAAATTATAAGGAAATATATATATGTATATATATATATATATATATATATATATATATATATATATACATACATATATAAAGTATGATTCATATTTATATTTTAACTAGTTTGAAAATTTCTTCTTCCTCTCCATTCTTTTATATTGAGTGGTGGTAATGAAGTTGAACAACGTAATCCATAGTTTATATCACAATGGGATTAAGTCAGAACTAGAAAGTGAATAGAAATCAAGTTTCTGAACTTGAAACTGGATGCAGTAATAAATTACATTTTAGTTTATCTTTGGGAAGTATGTTTTGCTGTTTAAGATATATCTGCAGCATATTGGGTAGACATACTAAGTTAACTTAAGTAAAGAATATATGTAGCTGGACAAGCAAAAGTGTGGACTATAGTGGTCTTAGGTTGTTTTCTTGCTTCTGTTTGGGCAGTTCCTCATCTTATAAGTCTTGCTGGGAGTCAGAGCTCACTACTCACTGCAGAAACACAAAATGTTGGGTATTTGCTTTCCAGGTCGCCTTAGAATATGGGCATATGCTCTAGACTCAAACAATGGACTTTGAATTGGGAGCAAATTTTGCAAATAAGAAGAGGGAACACCTCAAGGATAGCATAGTCAGCCACATCCACAGTAGTAGCCAAGGTATAGCACGAACAATGTCAATTGTGAAAGCTGACACTATCTGACACTAAGTGGCAGCAGTAGCAATGTTTACACAGGACCAGTTTTGTGATGTAAGTTTTGTTGTACTCCCAGATGTGCTGCCTCTGAGCAAGGTTGCTATCTTTGACAATTTTTGAGCTAACCAATATCTTTCCAATAACTCTCTTTTCTGACCAAATTGAACAGAGCCAAGTTGTATTATTTGCACTGAGCTTCCTGGTTGACATTGATCTTCTGTATCAAATTATGAGATGTTATTCCAAAAGAAAAAATTGCATTTTGTAGCAATAACATTATTTTTAGAAGTTTTACTTTTTGATGATATTAAAAGTTAGGAAGACAAATGTTTTTCCACCTACTAGTAATATTGTTTGGGTCAATCTCCAGCTGGTACACAAATAATTAAAGAGGAAAACATCTCTTTTTCAAAGTATAGAAATTTAAAAAAAAAATATTTGACTCTATGAAAACTAAATCTCAGATTTAGAAATGGAAAAGAAAGGCAATGCCTTCCATGTTGTTTGTGGTGCTAGACCTGGCTTGTTATTGCTCTAGAGGGGCAAATAAGAGAAACCCTTTTTCTTACAGGGATTTAAAAATTTAACATTGAACTGGCATTGAATGGAATGTAGTAATTTCAGCTGTTTTTCCAATCATCTCAGGTAGAGGTCTCTGTTTTCCTTCCACCTCATCTCAACAGTTGGGGACACATGATTCCCACCTTCAGAATCTGTTTATGCCTATTTGTTAGACCCAATCCAAAGATAATTAAAAGGGTTTAAATAGCCTTAACCTCACAATTTGGAATCCCATGAGCTGGGCATGTGTCTAGCATGTGTACTAAGGATGCACTAATGTACAAAAAGGCCAAAGTTCAAACTTTAATGGATATTTTTTTCTAATGATTTCTATCCCTGCCTCCAGCAAAAGTCCCACATGCCCCCTACTATTAGGGTAGCTTCACTTTATCTCATTTCCTCTGTAGTGGTACAGCTCACTGCCAGCTGTACCATGAGCCTGGGAGTGTAGTGGGAAGTTTTAATAAGTCTGTTAAAGAACCTGGGCATTGTTGCCTTTTCTATTTGGAAGGTTTATTTTTTTTTTCACTTCAGACATCTAGTTTTATGCTTTCATGTAATTGGTGTAATAAATAAATTATTTTCTTGAAGAAACAAAATCCAGATGCTTCAAAGTAGTGAATGAGGGTGAATCTTCTCTTGGTAGGGGAGATTGTACTATATAGTCTCAACCCTTAGCTCTGAATACTATCCTTGGAGATTATTTTAATGATTGTATTACCGCTGGCTTTGGAAGGCAAAGATTGGTTGTCTGCTTTCATTTCTTTGCCCCTTATATGAGTACATGGCTCTTTCGTGAACACCATTTAGTTCAACTGAGACCCTTAGTGTCCTAGTTAAGTTTTACTAAAGGTTAGAATCAACCTCCTTATATCAGAGAAAACATTCAGCATTTGTTTTTTTTTTTTTTTTTGGATTGGCGTGCTTCACTTAGCATTATATTCTCCAACTCCATCCATTTACCTGCAAATGTCATGATTTTATTCCCTTTTATTGCTGAGTAATATCCCATTGTGCATCTATGCCACATTTTTTTTTATCCATTCATCCACTGATGGGAATCTAGGTTGGTTCCACAGCTTAGCTATTGTGAATTGTGCTGCTATAAACATTGATGTGACTGTGTCGCTATAGTATGCTGTTTTTAAGTCCTTTGGGTATAGACCGAGGAGTGGGATAGCTGGGTCAAATGGTGGTTCCATTTCAAGTTTTCCAAGGAATCTCCATACTGCTTTCCATATTGGCTGCACCAATTTGCAGTCCCACCAACAGTGTAAGAGTGTACTTTTTTCTTCCACATCCTCACCAACACTTATTGTTGTTTGTCTTCATAATAGCTGCCATTCTGACTGGAGAGGAAATCTTAGAGTAGTTTAGATTTGCATTTCTCTAATTGCTAGAGATGACGAACATTTTTTCATGTATTTGTTGATTGATTGTATATCATCTTTTGAGAAGTGTCTGTTCAGGTCCTTGGCCCATTTATTGATTGGGTTATTTGTTATTTTGGTGTTTAGCTTTTTGAGTTCTTTATATACCCTAGAGATTAGTGCTCTATCTGGTGTGTGAGGGGTAAAGATTTTCTCCCAGGATGTAGGCTCTCTATTCATCTCATTGATTGTTTCTTTTAAAGAGAAGAAGCTTTTTAGTTTGAATCCATTCCATTTATTAATTCTGGCATTATAGGAGTCTTATTAAGGAAGTTGGGGCCTAATCTGATATGATGGAGATTTCGGCCTACTTTTTCTTCTATTAGATGCAGGGTCTCTGATTTTATTCATAGGTCTTTGAACCACTTTGAGTTGAGTTTTGTGCATGGTGAAAGATAAGAGTTTAATTTCATTTTGTTGCATATGGATTTCCAGTTTTCCCAGCACCATTTGTTGAAGAGGCTATCTTTTCTCCAATGTATGTTTTTGGAACCTTTGTCTAATGTAAGATAACTGTAATTATATGGGTTAGTCTCTGTGTCCTCCATTCTATACATTGGCCTACCAATCTACTTTGGTGTCAATACCATGCTGTTTTTGTTCAGATGTTTAAGGTCTTGTATAGTGATGCCACCTGCTTCACTCTCCTGCTAAGGATTGCTTTAGCTATTCTGGGTCTCTTATTTTTCCAGATGAATTTCATGACTGGTTTTTCAATTTATATGAGAAATGTCATTGGGATTTTGATCAGAATTGCATTAAATCTGTATAATGCTTTTGGTAGTATGGTCATTTTGACAATATTAATTCTGCCTATCCTGTTTTATCTCTTTATTGTTGTTTATGTCTCCTTTTTCATATTTATCCATCATTTTCCCATATAATAAGTCAGTTTTCTTGGAAAATGCCCCACATTTTGGCAAAATGGTCACCAGCAGTTTTGGAGTTATGTTAAATAGCAACCTTAATAAAAAGAAAAAGATTTAACCTCTTCCTAGTGGTTTTGAAGAAAATTACAAAACATGACTATGATTGACCTAGTCTATATCCCTGAACCAATTCTGGAATTGATGGGTAGACTACTGTAATTGGCCAGCCTGGATAATTTTAATATGAAATTTAAATTTACCAACTACTAAGCAAGAGGGAAATGATGCCTTGAGATTAACAGTCCCACCAGGGAGCATACAGGTATTTCCTGAAAGAAAAAACTTTAGTGCATTCAAAACTTAACAGATTTGGATATAATATTCTCAACATTCATTCTGAAGATACAGATCTAAAAGAGCAGGAGAGTATTAGGGTTACAGTGAGGCATGGTACATTGATAGGGTTTACATACCAGACACAGAATTGGGAATCTCAAGTTACAAGATTGGTTCAGGCATAGCAAGGTGATGCATTGTATCATCACAGGCATAGAAAATGGTCTCCAAAATAGCAGGCAAGTCTCTATTCTAAATAAGATCAAATGCCAGTGTCACTTCAGACATAAAATTTGCTTTTAAGTAAACTTAACAAATCAGAAGCAGGAGATAAGGAGATATAGCTACACTTGGGACAAGAACCACAATTAGGGGACTCTACTGAAGGTGGGAAGATAAAGGGTGTGCTCTTAAAAGCAAACATAGTGTGCAAAGGTGAGAATGTATCACTATTGTAATTCATTAATTACAAATTCTCCAATGAATGAGTGGTACTCTTGGGACTTCAAAAAAAAAAAAAAAAATCTGATTCCTTTGTTGTTCACATGTTACAATTGCCTTAGCCTTGAAACCACACATTTGAGCGGTGTTAGTAAGAAAGAAGGTATACTCACACGCACTGATCTATTGTTCATTTTAGCACTGTGGTTACTAGTTGCTTGATTTTCCATTCCACAGGAAATCTAATGAAGTGAAGAACTCCTTAATTTTTTTGGGGGGGTGGGCACATTCAGTAATAGAAATAGCTCCCTATATCCTTCCCTTCCTAAGAGGTCAGTTCCTCACAGAACAGCCAAAATGACCTATTAACAACTGAAGGTTGAAGGTTTGAAAACAAGCTAATGTCTATATATATGAATTGTAAGTTTCCTTAGCAAATAACGCCATAAAAATTATGATATATGAACTTACTTACAGAATACTATGGTATAAATTTGAAAACCCAGAATTTAATATGAAATATTTTGAGCCTTAAATTCAGATTATTTACATTTTTCTAAAACTGCAAGTCATAGATCTAATCTGGCTTCCCCTGAGAGCAGAGGAGAAGACAAAGATATGGCTTCAGATCATAGGATTGGGAGGTGATTCCAAGAACCAAAAGTAAGGGAGTAGAGAGAATCAGGAGAAGAGAAGGCAATCCAAAGGATCTTATCTAAATCTCTGCTAAAGGTAACGGGGCTTATTTTTCCTGGAACATCTGGGAAGTATAAATGTCTTCCAAAACTTTCTGTTTGAAGAAAGAGTGGATGAAACACGGGTTCCATGATGGTTGATGACTGACATATGTCTTAGGGAACATAATGGCCCTGAAGAGCATCCCTCTCCACTACCATACTCACATTACTGATTTCAGAATATAGGAGATGCCCCAAGGCAGAAAACAGAAATAATTCTGTACCTGTGAGAGGTGGTATACTGTCAATGAGAAGGTGAACTTGAGCTCTTAGGAACTGTTATGGTTTAGATATGTGATGCCCCCGACACGCTCATGTATGAGGCAATGCAAGAATTTTCAGAGGTAAAATTATTAGCTTATGAGAGATGGGAACTCAGTGGATTAATCCACTGATATGGATTAACCGAGTGATAACTATAGGCAGGTAAATTGTGGCTGAAGAAAGTAGGTCACAGGGATGTGCCTTTGTTGTTTATATTTTGTCCTTGGTAAGCAGAGCTCTCTGTCTGCTTGTTGCTATGTCTGAGCTGCTTTCTTTGGTCACGTCTTTCTGCCACAATGTTCTGCATCACCTCTGACCCAGGGCTATGAATTTGGCCAACCATAGACTGAACCTCTGAAATCGTGAGCCAAAATAAACTTTTCTTCTAAATTGTTCCCGTCAGATATTTTGTTCACAGTGGTGATAAGCTAACTAAAGCAGGAACTCTCCACTGAAGCTGCAAGTAAAACAGAAGTGAGTGAAAATACTAGCTATGTGGTCCCAGTTATCTTCTACATCAAACAAACATACTTGAGGACCAAATCAGGCACATGACTTGTCATTGTTTGAACTGTGGTCCACTTGACTTAGCAATTCACACTGAATTCATAGCATGATCTAACTGATTTTTTTGGAGATTCTAGGGGTAGAGCATAGAAATATTAAAAAAGAAGGGATAATTCTGCTTTATTTATTTATTTATTTATTTGTTTATTTATTTATTGGTACCAGGGATTGAACACCAGGGTGGTTAATCATTGAGCCACATCCCCAGCCCTATTTATTTATTTATTTATGTGTTTGTTTGTTTGTTTGACAGGGTCTCACTAAATAGCTGAGCCTGGCTTTGAACTTGGCAATCCTCCTGCCTCAGCTTCCCAAGCTGCTGGGATTTCAGGCATGCACCACCATGCTCAGCTAATTCTGCCTTTAATTTGTACATTAATTTGAAAAATTAAAGAAACATCTCATGCTAGGTGCTGGAAATTCATTAAAAAAGATTGATATACATGTCTTTAGATTGTACTCTGGTTGGGGGATAGTAAACAATAAGTAGTTTCAGAATTTGAGTTGGCAAACAGAGCAAGGTAAAGTAATAGAAAAACATGGCTGCTACTTTAGATAGGGCACTCATTGAAGACTTCTCTACATGAATGACATTTCTGGAGATAACTGAATGAGAATCAGTTAGCCCAATGAACATTAGGAAAGGGTATTACGGGCTAAAGGAATAACCTAAGAGCCCTGAGGTTAAAATAAGCCCTAATGTTTGAGGAGCAAAAAGCTCAATATAAGTGAAGTTGAACAGGAGAAGAGAAATAGTAAGAGGTGAAATGAAATGTAACCTGCAGGCTATGTCAAAGAATAAAGGCTTCATTCTCAGTGTGATGGGAAGCTCCTGGGAAATGTTATCAGAAGAGGGATGTGATCCTATATTCTGTTTTAAAAGTCCACAGTGGCTGCTGTGTGGGAAGTGTGTTCATGCAGTTGTGGTCCCTGTAGTTGTTGAGCAGAAGAGCCTAAGTCTTTGTATGTTCTATGAACAGATAGATCTCTTGGCCAACAATTTGCATAAAATGCATGTAGGCGTCCACACAAAGACCACACAAGTGTTCTTAGCAGTATTGTTCATCATAGCCAAAAGCTAAAACAACTCAAAACCAAAATATGTTTATCCTCAAGCATATTTATTTCTTAGTTTCAAAAATGTAGAAGAGTGAGATTTTAAATTCTGTTAAAATCAGCTGAAAGGAAACACGTACATCATAATGCCCTGCTATGTGAATTATGAGGCTGTGGGTTACTATTAGTCCTATCTTAAGGGAGATGGATATACACAGACATGCCATTCAGAGGTCTGAAGAAACTTCAGCCCTATTGGGATAAGTGCAGGAAGAAACAATACTTAGGCTTCATTTTCTTCATTATGAGTACACTCTTAATTTTTTGATATTTTTTTACAGCTTCAAAATATCTTTAAGCTTTACACATGCTTGTTAAGGCCCCAATAATGAGAACCAAAAATCACGAGGAGCAAAAATTCCATATAAAAGTAGGGTGAAATTTTTAAATGTAGACTAGGAGAACTATATCTCAGTAGAAAGGTTTTGTTTTATGTTTTGATTTTTAATTGCTGTTTTTTTTTTTAAAGGGTGTGAGTTTGTTTTAGCTTTGGTCTCCACTTCCTGTGTAAATCCTTTGGGATGGATGTTTAGTATAGATATGAAATCATTGGGGAAAACTAAACAAAAAGAATTTGTTATTACTAAAAGTTAAACATTTGTTTTCCACTCAGTGTTTTGAAAGGAAAGACAGTTTTGGCAAGGCAAAAGGGAACCTTGGCAAAATAGGTTGCTTTGGGTCCTCCACCTAGGCTCCCTCAAAACAGGGCTCAGTTTTTAGAAAGATCCCTTTCCAGTGTGGAGCAGCCTATGAGCCAACAAATGCCTCTTTACTCTGCAGTTGACATTTGCAAGAAACAGCTGATTAAGTTTAGGGCATTTACTGAGTTGATTATGTTTTTGAATCCTGCCCTTTAATTAACTAGTATAAGGATTATGAAACTAGGCAGCTGTAGAAGACTACACCCAGATGCATCCCTTCTTATTTCAGTAAGACAAAAACTGAATCTACTGATGGACATTGATCTGTCACCATATGTTGACCGGAAAGTGTGATCATTGTCAAACTCACCAGGATGCTGCACCGATTTACCAGCATTACTGTTGGAGTTGAGGAAGTAAAAGGAAGATTGGTTGCAGTCTGCCTTGGGGACAGTTACTTTTCCTGCCCTCCTGGGCCAAATGATTCTGTGCAATTTTTCTAGTAAAATGCAAAAAGGGTTTCATATAGAAATGTATACAGTTCAGATCCTTTCATAAAAATGTTCAAAGGCAGGAAGAAAACTCCACCACCTTGGCATGAAAAAGGTTAGATTCCTCCCCAGACATTGGTTTGGATGTCTTCCCCAAAGAAAGCTGTCTGATGAAATTGCTGCCATCTTAAATGGCAAAACCACAATGCACTATATTAAAAAGTAGTTATCAGATTTTTGTAGTCATAGTATGAGATCTCTCAAAATCATCTTGCCTGCATTCTTCAGAAATTTGCATACTTTTGTGATTCAGGATCAATGGCTCCTTGGAGGCCTCCAGGAAGAACTAGTCTACAACTTCTCTTAGTAGTGACTTGATGGCTCCAACTTCCTTAATCTTAATGCCTGATAAAAACTGGTACTCTTTCAAATCCGGGCAATATTGCCCAGTTTTGATTGTTCTGTTGTTTTCCTTGTATTCACTGTGGTTATTATTAGCACTCTGGAACTTAAAAGAAAGACATAAATTTCTAGATCCACATCCTAGACATATTTCTGTATTGGAACACTGAACTCTAAAAATAGCATTTTGGTACTAATTACTTGCTACTTAAAAGCAACACTTTAGAGCAAGCCGTGTGTGTGTGTGTGTGTATATGTGTGTGTATGTTGAGGAGACAGGAGGATTTTTATTCTAGCTGGAAGTTTTAGGACATATTATTTGAAATTTCACTTATCTGAAGCGTAAGAAAACATGGCTAATTTAGCAGTAGAAGAGAGACACTAAACTCTTGTGATCCTTGTGCTTTAGATGCCAAATTACATGTTTCCTTAATCCATGGTGAAACATCCCTTATTTAAAATTTCTTTATGGAATTAAACTACGGACCCTGGAGGGGAAGCCTGTGTCTACCTACAGAGAGCCCATGTTTCGAATTCCAATGTCTAGTATAACCTGGGTTCATAGCGTACAAAACCCATGGCTGGGAAGTAAAAGGAATAAAAGGAATTAATGAATTAGTAAACCTGTGTTTAGAAACTGCTGTGACTATGAAGTGAAAGACTTATTAAGTCAGTTTATGATATTTAGCTTGAAAGAAAAGCTGCTTGGTTTTGTTATCGAAACTCTTAGATTCAATACAATATTCTTCCTTGATTGTTTTTGTTTTCCTAAGAGCAAAAATTTTGAAGTGAATATTAATGTAGACAAAACCATTTTAAAGCAACATGGTGTTAAGTGAAATACAGAGACAGGCATGATGGTGTATGACTATAACCTGTGTGATGTGGGAGGTTGAACTTAGTGAGACCCTGTCTCAAAGTAAAAAATAAGGGTTGTAGGTGTACCCTGGTATCAGTGATACCATGTCCCTGGGTTCATTCCCAGTACTGCCAAAAAAAAGTTCAATGCAGTTTTTATATTTATTTACATGTGAACAAATCATCTGAATATGAAGTGAATTATAAGCAAGAAATTTTGTGATTAGAAATAATTATAGTAAAATGATTATTAACAATGATAATTAAAGTAAGTTTGATCTATATTTGAAACATATTTATAATGGATTAAATCTTTTTTTTTTTGTACCAGGAATTGAACTCAGGAGCACTTGACCACAGAGCCCCATACCCAGCCCTATTTTGTATTTTATTTAGAAAAAGGGTTTCACTGAGTTGCTTAGCAACTCAGCTTTTGCTGAGGCTGGTTTTAAACTTGCAATCCTCTTGCCTCAGCCTCCCAAGCTGCTGGGATTATAGGCATACACCACTGCACCTGGTTGGATTAAAATTTCTAATCCCTCATCTGAGATATTCTTAAAATTCTATCCTCAAATATACCAGTTATGTTGCAGGAAAATTTTAAGGGATATACAAAGTACTATTAAAAGAAAAATTGCAAGAATACAAAAATTCAGCAACTTGAGCTATTTTGAAATCTGTTAAGTCTTTTTCTTGAAAATATTAACATTGGGTCTGATTACTATTCATAATGAACACGTGGAGTTTCTTTTTATTCCAGATCCCTGATAATTAGTATTCTGACCTACCTAATTCCTTCTTTCTTAACTCCTGTCTCCCTCACGATTTTACAGATGAGCCAGAGAATACCTTGGCACCAAATGCTCTAAATAAAACCACAACATGGTTCCTGATTTAAAAATTAAAAAAACAAACCATGGCTCTGTTAATTGTAATTTTCTTCTCAAGAGGTATCTATTAAGTCTACATCTTTCAATTTTAACATTGACTGCATTCAGTTTTTTAAGGTCAAGAACTGTAGTTTTCTATGTTGAATTACTGGTAAGACACTGGCAACCAGTGAAAGTTCTTTATGGACTGGACTCAAAAGCTCTTGTGTACTGTCAATCCAGTATTCATTACTCAAAGCAAATGTCATTTGCACAATAGTTCTGTTGTGGATACAGAACCAAGTTCCATTTCAACAACAACGCAGCGGTAAACTCCTCCTCATCTCGTCCTATACTGTGGACATCTGGTTTTAGTCAGGCATTTTAGAGTCATCTCAGACATCTTTATTAGCTTTGTTGGATCATAAGTTTTTACAGAAACCGGACTCTTCAGGAGCAAACTATTTTCCTTCCTATCTGCTACCTAGTTCTGAGTATGCATGACCATTTTACAGTCTCTCCTAGTACCTGACTCATAAACTAATATTCTGGTAGAGTTTGCTCCTTGGAGGTAGAATTTTGATAGATTACCTCCTAACTTTTTATTTTCTCTATTTTCTAAATATTTTATACAGAGCTTGCATTAGTTTTTAGGAAGAAAATAAACTTTGAAAAAAAAAGAGTAGTGCCAAAGAGTGCCAAGTGTTATCTATGCCAGTGAAATTCTGATCTACTTTCCTATTGCATTATGAAACTACTTCAGAAAGAATTTTACTTCTAATTAGAAATATGCAAAGTACCTCTTTTTCTGCAAGTATGAAAATGTTGTCCATATCTCTCTCCACTCTGTTCCAATGTAGTTTAGAAAATGAGATTTCAAATGTGTAGACAGGTGGTTTGCAGGCCACATCAAGCCCATGTCTATGTTCTGTCTGATGACCACAAGATTTAAATTGAATTAAACATATATCCAATGGACTCGTAGTTCTCCACTGGCTCACTGCACATTCAGGTAATTTTTGTGGCCCCCTGAAGGCATTTGATTTTGATGCTTTTATGATGGAATTGAATAAGAAATAAATTGACATGATATAGTCATATGCCAGGCAAAACAACCATCATACTAAGGCTGTTATTCTGCTCTTCATCTCGCACATGGAAAAAATGAATTTTGGGAATAAGAAGCTATAGTCAATTCAGAATCCACAGCCACATGCCTTGTGTATAACCTAATAATTTTCTCTTACAACTCCCTTTTTAATCCATTCTCAAAATAATATTCCTGGAGTGTGTGACTTACACTTTTCATCATTATCACATTTTATCAAGGTGACCCAATCCCCTTCAAGTGTTAAGGAAACAAAAATGGATACTGCTGAAGGTATTCCACTACCAGAAAGAGTGCTGACATGTAAATTAAAGCAGGAGTGTGAGAGTTGATACAAAAATGTTCTGTGGAAAGCAGAGGATGAGGACTGGGATTGTGCCTGGGAAAAAGTTTTTCAAAAGTGACAATGGAGCTGATTCTTGAAAGAAAAGTAGACACTCAGCTGGTGATCATGTCAGACAAAGCATTTCAATTCAAAAGAAGAGCAAATGCAAAATATGGATTCAAAGGAAGTCTTGGGAAATTCTGGGAAGTGCAAGCAGTTTGGTTTGACTGGTCCACCAGAGAATAAAGAATGGGGAGAAATGAAATACACATTCATTGGCTTAATGGCTAATTTGTCTAGTGACTTGTTGTTTTAAGCATTAAAGATACAACAACAATTTACATCCTTGCAGCATTTATTGCACAGATTTCACAGTCTAATGTGGAATATAGAGTAGTAAGGAGGGAAAAAAAGAAAGTGTGGTATGTGCTATGATAAAATAAGTGAAGAGGGCCAAGGAAGCAGAGGAGGATGTGTAGAGATACACAAGTGTGTGGTGGAATTTCTGATAATGCTGTTCAATTCTACCTTTTGAAATGAAGGACTTGTTCATCTAGCTTCTGGGTGTGCTGCCAGAAAATAATCCTCAAAATATAGTATTGTCAAAAGCCATACTTCCTTTCAGAGATATATTGCATCCAATGCATGATCCATGAATCCCTGGCCCACTTGGTCCAACCTGGAACAACTCTGGATGGCCATTCCAGCTATAGAGCTACATATGTGGTAGGCTGAGAAGCCTTTGTTGGGGCTGGATCACAGCTCAACTTGTACCTCTGCCCACCCCAGCCGCCTCCATTCTTTCACAGGTTTTGATCCATGGGGAACTCCCTAATATATTGTTTTAGGATGAAGTGTCATTCTGTGTAACTTGGATTTTGTGCTGTAATCAAATAGAGCCAGAGAAGGTGTTTAGCAAGGAAACAACTTGATTGTATGTATAAGTGTACAGGGGCAAAATTCAAGAGAAGGAGATTAATTAAAACGATGCTATAATCATCCAAGCAAGAAATGTTTGAATATAAATAGAGGCAGTGACCATGGGGTGGAGAAAAGAGATGAATGCAATATGTATTTAAAGCAATATCAGGAGGATCTGGTGATCAGTTAATTATAGGTGGTGGGCATGGTTAAATCATCTAAGTGTCCTATGTCTTTGGCTTGGCACAGAGAATAAATTTTGGTGCCACTAATCAAGATAGAAAATATAGGGGAAGAAGCAGGGTCATCAATGAATATGACAAGTTTACTTTGGCCAGGTCAATGCAGTAAGATCAGGTGATGTTTGGCAGATGGTTAAAATTATGCATTGAGATAACAAAAGCAAGGTCAATGCTAGAGATAAAGGTTAGGGAATTGTCAGCATATATGTGGTAGTTAAATTCATAGTTGTGAAAGAGCTTAGGGTGTCACTGTTCTGCTCTAAAATGGTCAGATCTCCATATTGCTTATGAAAGCAATTTCTGACTCCTCCAAATGGCATTCAGACACAACAATGATGGTTAAGCACTATGGACAGTGGCAAGATTGCCTGTATATCCCCACCCCCTCTTCAGCCCACTCCCATTAAATGGTTCCATTATCTCCGCTGTCTAGATTTTATGCCTTCCCTCCTATTTCTCTCTTGGACCATATCTAATGCTTAAGGCAACTGTGCTAAAACCATCTGGTTCAAACTTTTCTCTTCCTTTCTCTCTTCTTCTCCCTTATATTTTTAATCTGATGAAGAACTTGAGGCTTAAGAGGCTAAATGATTTGTCCAAAGCCACCTTCCCTGGCAAGCAACATATGTGAGACCCAGATTTCCAGGATCATGACATAGTGCTCTACTGAAATAAAATACAGAGTAGAGAGACTCCACAGTTCTCCAAGCAACATATTTCAAGCTAACAGACATTTCTCAAATAAAGACATGCAGATGATCAACAGACGTGTGAGGAAATGTTCAACATCTCTAATCATCAGGGATTGCAAATTAAAACCATAATGATATATCATCTTACACCAATTAGAATGACTACAATAAAAGGGTGAAAGATAACAAGCGTTCATGAGAATGGGGAATAAAAGGAACCCTGGTGTACTTTTAGTGGGAATATAATTAGTACAGCCAAATAGTAAGTAAGGAAATTAGTTTAAAAACTAAAAATAGAATTATCATATGCTTCAGTAATCCTACTTTTGAGTATATAACTGAAGGAATTGAAATTTATCGTTTAAAGAGGTATCTGTACTCCCTCATTCATTGCAGCATTATTCATAAGAATCAAGATATAGAGACAACCTAAGTGCATGTCAATGAATGAATGAATGAATGAAAAAAAGTATATGAACACAATGGAATACTCTACAGCCTTAATAGAAGGATATTCCTTAAAAGAATATAGAATATTCCTTAAAAGAAGGATATTCTACAATTAGCTATAGTATGGATGAATCTGGAAGACATTATGCTAAGCCAAATAAACCAGACACAGAAAGGTAAATACTGCATGAACTTATATGCAAATCTAAAAAGTCACATATATAAATTCAGAGAGTAGAATGGAGATTACCAGAGGTAAGGAGAAGCTTGGGGAAACAAAAAATATTGGTCAAAGTATACAAAATTTGTTAAACAGGAGGAATAAGTTTTAGTGACCTATTTGCACACTAGGTGTCTATTGTTAATATATATTTCGAAATTGCTGAAAGAGTAATTTTAAATACTTTCACCATACACACAAGAAAAATAAGTAGGTGAGATGATGGATATGTTAGTTGCCATGATTTTATTATTCCATTAAACCATACTGTATCCCATAAATATATACACTTATTAGTTTGATAAAAATACTTTCAAAATGACTAAAAATAGTAAAAAAAAATAAGAATACTGGTTCTCTAGATCTTGGAAAAAATATTTTATTATTATTCATCATTTCTTTTTAAGGTTAGATAACCCAACTCTAATACACCATTGTTTTTTTTCATCTTATTCAATTTTTATAATTTTCCTCAGAATTCTAAAGTATTTTTGAGCTTGTCTTCAAATTCATTGATCTGATTTTTGGCATTTTCTAATTTTGCTCTTTACTGCTTCCATTTCATTTTTTCAAAGCTTGTAGCATCATGTTCTTATATCTAAAGCAATCTTTTCTAATATCAAATTGCTTCCATTTTAAAATACCATGTTAGTTTTTTGACAGATCTGCTAGAATAAAATTAATTTACTACAAAGTTTACTCTTTTAAATCTGGTGGTTTTAGGATATCCAGAGTTGTGCAACCTTCAACACTATCTAATGTCAGAACATTTTCATTATCCCCAAGGGAAACCCCATACTAATTAGCAGTCATTCCCTGTTTCCTCTGCCCTTCAACCCCTGACAACAATTAATCCACTATTTTTCTATGGAATTTCCTAGATATATGACATTTCATATATATGTAGAATAATAAAACATATAGTCTTTTGTGTCTGGTTTCTTTCACTTAGTATAATGTTTTCAAAATAAATCTGTGTTATAGCATGTGGCCGTACTCAGCCTTTTTTATTGCTGAATTATATGTCCCTGTGTGTGTCACATTTTGTTTAACCAATCATAAGTTAATGGACATTTAGGTTTTTTCCAACTTTTTAGTTATTATGAATAATGCTTGTATAAATATTGGTGTATGTGTTATTGTATAAACATGTTTTCATTTCTCTTGAGTAAATACCTAGGAATAGAATTGCTGGGTCATAGGGTAACTCTATGTTTAACTTTTTGAAGAACTGCCAAACCATCTGCCAAAGTGACTGTACCATTTTATATTCCCACCAGCAATGTACGAGGGTCTTAACTTTTTCATCCTTGCCAATAATTTTTACTGTCTATATTCTTCATTATACTTATTCTACTAAGTGTAAAGTAGCATTTCACT
Source organism: Marmota monax (assembly GCF_021218885.2). NCBI lineage: Eukaryota > Metazoa > Chordata > Mammalia > Rodentia > Sciuridae > Marmota > Marmota monax. Next base: position 445,068 of record NW_026694256.1, on the reverse strand, counting down.
GTGGTTTTGATTTGCACTTACTTACAGAAAATGTTGAGCATCTTTTCATATGCTTATTGGTTATGAGCATATCTTCTTTGAAGCAATGTCTCTTTGGATTATTTAAAAATTGGATTATTTCTTTATTGTTGAGTTGTCAAAGTCCTAGAAGCAAATCATCTTCTATTTATATGATTTATCTATTTATTTTAAAAAATATTCTCTCGGGGGCTGGGGATGTGGCTCAAGCAGTAGCGCGCTTGCCTGGCATGCGTGTGGCCCGGGTTCAATCCTCAGCACCACATACACACAAAGATGTTGTGTCAGCTGAAAAAACTAAAATAAATAAATAAATATAAAAAAAAATAAAAAATATTCTCTCATTTCATGGGTTTCTTCTTCTTTTTCTTTTTTAATTTTTATTGTTAGTTGTTCAAAACATTACATAGTTCTTGACATATCATATTTCACACTTTGATTCAAGTGGGTTATGAACTCCCATTTTTACCCCGTATACAGATTGCAGAATCACATCAATTACACATCCACTGATTTACATATTGCCATACTAGTGTCTGTTGTATTCTGCTGCCTTTCCTATCCTCTACTATCCCCGCTTCCCTCCCCTCCCCCCCCTTCTCTCTCTACCCCCTCTACTGTCATTCATTTCTCCCCCTTGTTTGTTTTTTTTTCCCTTTCCCCTCATTTCCTCATGGGTTTCTTTTGAAGCACAAAAGATTTTGATTTTATGAAGTTATTTATTTACTTTCATCTTATTATTTGTGCTTTTGGAGTCATATATAGGAAGCTGCTGCCTAATCCAAGGTCACAAATATTTATTCCCATATTTTCTTTTAAGAGTTTTACAGTTTTAGCTCTTACAACTAGGTCTGTGATTCATTTTATGTTAAAGTTTGCACATAGTGTGTATATGGTTTCATGTTCTTTTGAATTTTGTTGATAACCCAGTATATTTCCAGTACTTGGAATTTAGAAATCTTTCTAAAGTTTTTTTTTTTTTTTTTTTGCCTTCTTTTTGTTATTAACCATCTCATGGGTGAAATCTTTAAAATTCATCCCTTTGGTTAATTCTCCTTTTATAGGATTAAACTGAGTCTTTTTATCCAATAGATGCTTTGTATATTTATTTACGGCATTCATGTCCATGGATGGATTCACAGTTAATGTCAGAATTGTTTGAGGGTCTTGTTCAAATGTTAAGTGCAGTCATTTGGAGAAGGGAAAATTTTAAAATGTATCACAATTACTTTTAATAAATTTGGATTCTAGGTATCAGTGGCAGTAAGACACTACTTAGTATGCTGTCTGGGGAGTCCATGGGATAGTGCTCTGTGTTATGACTTAGATGTGAGGCATCCTCCAAAAGTTAATCTAGTGAGGATTAACTGGGTGGTAACTGAAGGTGGTTAGGGTGTGGCTGAGAAGGTGGATCATTGGGGGCATGATTTTATATGTGGGTGTACCAGTTGCAAAATATATGCAAAATATATTTTGTAACTGGTAAGTGGAATTTCTCTCTGCTTTCTGATCATTATTTGAGCTGATTGCCTCCACCACACTCTTCTGCCATGATGTTCAGCCTCATCTTAAACTCATAGGAATGGAGCTGGCTGTCTATGGACTGAGACCTCTGAAATAGTGAGCCCTTGAATAAACTTTTCCTCCTCTACAGTTTTCTTGTTGGGTCTTCTAGTCAGAGCAGCAAAAAGTTGACTAAAACACCCTTTGTGAACTCCAGTATTACTGGACTTTTTGTAGATGATGGTAGGATTGGTATTTGACTCTCTCTGACTGCCCTATATCTCACATTTGCTTCCAGACATAGAACACTGTAATAGAAATTCCCTAAAGTTCATAGCAGGCACTGATTCTTATCCCCCCACCCCTTGCCTTTCCTATTCCGATGGATATTCAGTGGTGGTTCAAAATATAAATTCAGATCAATATATTGATTTAGAACTTTTCTTCAGCTTCTCATTTGGATGTGTTCATTACTGATTATTCTGGGCTTCCATCTAGTGACCCAGATTTGCTCATGTTTTTATTTTCCTCACCCTTTTTTTAAAAAAATGTTGAATTTATTAACTAGTATAGAAAAACATAAAGTTATCTATATTAACAGGGCACCAAGTGATGTGTATATATATGTACACACACACACACACACACAACACACACACACACATCACTTGAAACCAGTGCCTCACATGCTAGGCAAGCGCTCTGCCACTGAACTACAGCCCCAGCCCTTGGGTAATGTTTAAAGCAGTTTAAAAATATCTATCTCTTCATACATCTACCATCTCCTTAAGGTAAAAACTTTCAAAATTCATGCTTCTAACTTTTGGATCAGCATCATACTTTGTTGTTATCTACAGTCATGGTTTTGTGCAATAGCACACCAGAATGTCTTGTTCCTATCTGACTGTGACTCAGTAACATTGATCATCTCACCCTAGGCTCTTATTTTGTGTTTATGCTGAGGTTTCCTATACTCATCTGTCTCAGCTTCCCTGCCACCAACCTTGGTGACTGATTTCAAGCATTGCACTCAAATCAGGAAACCTGACTGTGCTTCCTCTGAAGGTCTTAGTACTTCACCCATTGCCTGGCCTTTCCTTCTTCTCCTAGACAGCCTCAGTGATACCTAAGATAACCAGGTCTTTGTAATATAGAAGCACCTAACACACAGGAGGTTTTATTTTCCCTTCATCCTGGGATTTTCCCCAGGGTTTTGCAAAAGCTAGGCAAGTGTACTGAAAACTACATTCTCAGCCCTTTAAATTTTTTTTTTTTTAATTTTGAAACAGGGTCTCACTTAGTTGCCTAAGCTGGCCTCAAACTTGTGATCTCTAACTTCAGTCACCTGAGTATCTGGGATTATAAGTATGGACTTTGATACACAACATAAGATCCCTGAAGACTCTGAAATACCTGTTTCATTTTTATATTGCCCATTGCATCCTGCCTCGTGTAAACACACATGTTAAACAAATGTTAAAGGAAAAATTAACTTGAATATTACATCAAATCTTTGGTGAAGAAAAAACCTTTCTCATTATTTCAAACAACTTGAAGAAAGATAGGCTTTGTCCTTATATTTATAGATTTGAAATGATATAAGTGATTATCAGAATTTGTACATAATATCTATCTAGAGATTACTTAGAATACAGAAATACCAGATCCTCAGCAAGTTTTAATAATAAAAGAGTTGTTTAGCAGGGTGCAGTGTAATCCTAGCACACCTGTAATAATAGCAGCTTGGGAGGCTGAGGCAGGAGGATTGTGAGTTCAAAGCCAACCTCAGCGAGAGCAAGGTGATAAGCAACTCAGTGAGACCCTATCTCAAAACACAAAATAAGGCTGGGGGATGTGGCTCAGTGGTTGAGTACCCCTGATTGCAATCCCCAGTACCCTCTAAACTGACAAATAAATAAGTAAAAGAGTTGATTGATTAGTGATGAAATTGCACTTTTGTCTTCAGTATACTAATTGAAATTAATATTTTTCTTACTTAAAAGCAGTGTTTTATATATTCTCACTTATTTTCCCAAAAGGATTTAAGGGAACTGACATAAATATATTTGATGTAATAATAGTTAACACAAAATCCATAATTTATAAAGAAATATAAAAGAATAAAAAGAGTGTAGGAAAAAGAAAATGAGCCCAGGTGGGAATTTCATAAACAAAATGTATAGGGGTCACATACAGTCCTTGCTTGTGCAGGTCCTCATATTTGGCTTTGTCTTTCCCAAGTCATTTCAAGAGGTCCCTACCACCAGTTGAGAGGTAGTGTCTATAAGATTTACACCAACCAGTTGCTCAGGATGAATACTATTTCTCCATTTACTGGAACCTGAGAGAAATTTCTCCAACGGGTTACCACAAAGATTATACTATAAATCATAATGACTACCATACTTAAAGCCAACAGCACATTTCAAAGAAGTTGATTCTCAATATAGGCTAAGGACACAGTTCTTTACACAGAAAATCAGTAAAATACTGTCTGATCCTATGGTATTCACAACACCAGCAATAGTCCTGTTGGTGGTACTAATGGGAACATTTACACAATCAACCTAAAATATCTAGATGGTTCCAACATAGCTCAACAGTCTCAAAAAAAGTAGAAGAGCAAAAAGTTTATTGTAGCAGTCAAATTTCTGCTGTAATACTGTTGCATAACACCCAGTCATTATTATTAGAGGTTAAACAAAGTAAATATTTATTTTTCTTGCTCAAAGGTTTGATTAACTCTTTATTCCCTCATTCTTGAACTAGTGAGTATCCAGTATATTATAGAAGCAAAAGTAGTATGACCGCTTTTAAAAAGCTTCACATCTATTAACTTCAACTGGCCAAAACAAGACATGTAGCCACTTCCGGCATGAAGTAGGTGGGGAAATACATTCTGCCTACTCAGATGGGAGATACTGCCAAGCCACTTGACAAATGTGTGACTCTAGAACAGGGAGAGAGTGAAGAATTGAAAATAATCTAATTATTACAGCCATAATTCTTTTTTATATTCTCCTTCATTTTTTATTTCCCATTTCATACAGTCATATGTCACTTAACAAAGTCTGAGAAATTGACTTTAGGCCATTTTGTTCTTGTGTGAACAGTATAGAATGTATGTATTTAAAAAAAACTTGGATGGGATGGGTAGATTACTCAATGTAGCCTCCTGATGTTGTTAAAAAGATGTATGTGGTTGCTGCTGGTGTAACTGTATTACAGTAAACCTTTTAAAAAAACCAAATATATATATATATATATATATATATATATATATATATATATATATATATAAAATTAGAAGGCATATGCTCTAAAATAAGGATAAAAGTATTGTATGCTAAGCACATAAACCAGTAACAGCCATTTATTTATTTATTTATCTATTTATACCAGAGATTGAACTCAGGGGCATTTAACCACTGAGCCATATCCTCAGCCGTATTCTGTATTTTATTTGGAGACAGGGTTTCACTGAGTTGCTTAGCACCTCAGTTTTGCTGAGGCTGGCTTTGAACTCAAGATCCTCCTGCTTCAGCCTCCCCAGCAGTGGGAGATTATAGGCATGCACCACTGCGCACAGTAGTAACAGTCATTTAGTATCATTAAGAAGCATTATGTACTTTTATGTATAGATATGCTATACATTCATATGACTAGCAATGTGGTAGTTTGTTTACACCATCTCACTACAGACACTCTACCATGTCAGGATGGTTACAACTTTATTGGGTGAGTTTTCCTGTTTTGTTATGATCTTATGGGTTCATCCATGTACATGTGGTTCATCACTGACTGAAACACTGTTGTGCAACACATGATTATACTTCTAAGAATTGTACAGAGTTGGATCTGTAAGGAAACTTGCAGGTTGTCTAGGGTGATCATTTCACTTTACAGATGAGTTATCCAGGGGTTCATAGAGACTATGGGATTGGGCTAAGATCACATAATAAGTTTAAAGGTCTTCTATATGGACTAAATGCTATAACTTTTCTTCTACAGACTACCTCCAAACATTCAACATGGAATTCTTAGTTTAGTTTGAGAGATAAATATGCAAGGTTCTGTGCTTCAGTTTTCAGAGTATAAACCTGGATTGGCTGTGGATATGAAGACCTTTAGTAGTACTGTGTGTGTTTGTGTGGGGGGGCTTTAAAATTTAGGTTCTGATTTAGAAAAATTGATTTTTCATAGAATGACTGCTCTGTGAGTATGGGTGTGGGGGGCGGGCAGTGAATTTCTTAAAAAAAAAAATATTTACAGGCTCCTAGCTGTTGTTATTAAGTAGGTAATATTTCCAGAAGGAAATGTTTGGTTTGTTTCCCAGTTGCTTTCCATTGTCCCCACATTTCACGTAACAAAGAATCAAATATAAGGAAGGGCAGGGGGTGGGTAGGTTGAAATGCGAATGGAGGGTTGCCAGAGATGGAGGAAAGATATAAAATCTGGCCTTTTCAAGCTGACTTTTGTTTTTTTAAGTTTCCTAATCACCAGTGGCAATGTGTTTGGCTTGCTCCTCAAAAGCAGATCTGAGCTGGTTAGCAAGCTAACAGTACTGGAGGAGGGACTGTTTTGAGAGAAGGGAGCAGCTGTTCTTCTGGAGCTCCCCAGCAGACAGGGAGCCTCTCCATTACCTCAGTGTTCCTAGATGGTATTGCTGATAGCCCTTGTTCTGCTCTGTTTACTGTTCTAATTCCTAGGTCAGTTTGACCGGATATTATATTTTTTAAAAAGACATATAATTAGCTTAAGAAAGATATTATTTGTTATTAATGTCCTGTCCAAGGTTGAAAATTTCTTTAACATTTCATGCTTTTACTTCCAGTTTGTTTACTTCTGCAAATGAGCTCTCCTGGCAAGAAACTTGACTCCTGCAGATGATATTATCTTGGAAGAATGCAGGGCTAGGCTACAGGGTAGTTTTTCTGAGAATCAATGATCTGACCACAATGCAATAAACAGAGCTGGGATAATTAGCACCATTCAACATGAAAACAGAACAATAATTTAAATACATAACTTTAAAATAGAAATACAGAAAAAGATGTAGAATGTTTTGCAATAATGATTTCCTATCTTCATATTTTTGTGTTCCCTTTATTTTAGCCTTGAACAGATGGTCCCCCAATTTCCAACTATGATCTCATTTTTAGCATAAAAACATTTCACAGAGCTTCACATAATAGTAGTTGCACTTTTAGTAGAAGTTGACTAAGAAAATATATAAGGGCAAAACACATTGCCATAAACTCAGTAATGCTTTTTATTAAAATCATACCTTATTGAATAAGAGGACATCTATATTCATTTTAATACTGGTTGTACATATTAATGCAAGCCACCTTATGTAGGGTACATAAGCATACCTCATGGGATTGTACGTCCCCTGGTAGTAATTTTAAAGCTCTGCAGACATCCAAGCAACATGGGTTGGTATCTAAAGTTTGTCTTTCATCTTAAGCCTGTCAATCTGGGGAGTTGTCCCTTTTAATCATATCATTTGCTCTCCTGTCTACATGGGCACAGCAAACAGGACATATATAATGAATGGAGCCTAGTCTTTCTAAAAATCAGAACATTGGAATTGGAGCCTATTTTGATTATCTAATTATATAATTTCTGAGGAACTCAACTTCTTTGAGACTGTTTTACCTTTCATAAAACTAGGAATGGGGCTGGTGAGATACTTGTTTAGCTCAAGTCAGCATATCACTGTGAGCATAAATGAGAATGCATAGCACTTGATCATTTAAATAATAAATGTTGGCTGGCCCATCAATATTTTCATAGAATTTTCCCATTTGACCTGAGTGACTTCCATGCTTTCTAGGCTGATTGTGGGCAGCTGCAGACAGGAAGTGAGAGGTCTGAACAGTGAACAGGGCAGGGAGGATGATCTGGGGTTAAGATTTACCTCTGTCATTTCTGTGAATCAGCTAACCTCTCCTGGCCTTAGTGAACTGAGAAATGGACCAAAATCTCAGAGGTGTTCACTTCTTGCAATGGGGCTCTTTATTTTCCCCTAAATGAAGTTGGATTGCAGACATCCAAAATATAAACCAGAAAACAAAAAGGATGCAGGTTTTTTATATGCTGTTTAAAATGTTTGTATGTGTGATGGCACATGCTTATAATCCCAGTGGCTTCGGAGGCTGAGACAGGAGGATTGATCACGAATTCAAAGCCAGCCTCAACAAATGTGAGGTGCTAAGCAACTCAGTTTGAGACCCTGTCTCTAAAACAAAATACAAAATAGGGGTGGAAATGTGGCTCAGTGGTACAGTGCCCCTGAGTTCAATCTCTATTACCCGCCCCTAAAAAAAAAAGTTCATTGAGTGCAATTGAGGCCCTGGAAGTACAGCTTGGAAAAAACTGGTTTATTTCATGCTCAAGATCCAGTTCTACAAGAAGATGTCTTATTAAAGTGAGAGATGTTCCTTCCCAAATATTGCTTGTTATCATTTACATGGGACATTTTGCCTTGATGTTCAAGTTCCCTAAGGAAATGGAAACTTCAAGCAGAACTTGGAGTATAAAAGAAATCAAAGTGAGTTCTGTGTTCTCGAGAAGTAATTTCACCAAGCAATGATGATCTAATTTAATGCCCTTCTGTTGAGAGCCACAGCCAGAAGAGGCCCCAGCAAACTTCCAGCTGCCAGCAAACTTCCAGCTGCCAGCTGATGATTGGCTCACAGCGCCGGCAACTTCTAGCTGCCAACTGATTGGCTCCTCTGCGGTGATGCTCATTGGGCTGTTTCCCCGCCCTTTCAGACCATGGAGCTGCTCATTGGGGGACTTTTTTGGCTCCGCCCACGCGACCCAGCCAATCGGCCTCAAGAGCAGGAGGAGTGGGGGAGGTTGAGAGGCCGGTGGTGGCAGTTGGGCTCTGAAGGTTTTCCTGAGGAGCTGTGTGGTTTGGTGTGTGTGTTCTAAAAATAAAGTTCGTTTCTTTTGACAAGTGGCTCCTGAATTGTGCCCAGCCAGACTGCGGCACCCTTCCTCACGTTAGTAATTTTTTCTCTAGAGACCTGGGCCAGAGTTGGGTTTGGGGGCACAGATCTGTAATCCCAGCTTCTTGGGAGGCTGAGACAGGAGGATCACAAGTTTGAGATCAACCTGGGCAATTTTGCAAGACCCTGTCTCAAATTAAAAACTTTAAAAGGACTGGGGAACAGCTCAGTGGTAGAGAGCTCCAGTACTGAAAAAAATAACTAAATAAAAGGAACTAGGAGAGAATCTAAATACTTACCCTAATCTCACCCTTTAACCTGCCTGTTTATGCCTTTGATAGAATTCCACACACCTATTACATGATTCTCCTCCGGAATTCAGGATAGGGATCATGGACTCTCTTTGAGTTTTTAGAGATTTAAGTGTTTTTATAGAATTCTGGCCAGGTAGTCACCCAGGCTTTGCTTATCCATTTCCCCTGTCAGAGTTTGTCACCCTTGGAGACAAAACTATTTATCTTTTTCCAAAATAGTAATTCTTAGACATTTCTTACATCCACTGATTGAAAAATCTGACTTTCTGTAGCTTCAAATATCATCAAATGCATAACTATCTGGTAAATTAGTCCTGTGATAGCATGCTCTGAACTGCAAAGTCCCCACAAGCTTCAGGGCTACTAAAGATGAAACCTGGATCTGAAAGATTCATCTTTTCTCTATGCCTAATAGTACCTGACATTCAGAGGACACTCAGTCTTGAATGACTGACTGGCAAAATGAATCGAGTCAATTTGTGACAACTCATTCAATGGGAAGAACTGAATAACACGATTGTTTCTGAAAGCAACCATTACAAAGTTTGCCACTTGATTTGACACTGAGTAAATCCAGTTATAATGGTATAGACTCCCACAATACCCCTGTACTCCAAGCGTCCTCAGAAAATTTTGAGTTACCAACCTACTTTTGGGTTATTTTCAGGGTGCAGACTGCACTGTCACCCAGCAGCAGATCTCCTTTCCAGCCATGGGAGAAAGTGAGGGGAGCTGAGGCTTGAGGATGGTGGAGGAGTACGGTTAATGATGAGAACCACAGAGACACAGTCACCGAGGTTCTCTCCTGATCTTCCCCCTTGTTAGCTACGTGATCCTGAACAATTTACTAGCTTTGTATCTATAAAATAGATATCAGCTAATGTGAGGATTTTATGAGTTAATGCCCCAAAGCTCTTAGAGCTAAGCACATTGAAAATGTTCAGGAAGTTTTGATTCTTATGCATTCATTCTGGTGTAGTGAAAAGAACACAAGTTTTGCATTAGGCAAGCCAGGCTTTTAATTCAGGCCCTGGGTCTTTTTCTTTAATTTCACTAAACTTGTTTGGTCCTGTGTAAAATGTGGATAATAACATACCAGTGGAACAAAACGCTATTTAAACTCTTGCAGACTATAGGCTTCTGATTTCTAGGACTCGTACATTTAGGAAAACACCTTTATAGGTATGAAGGAGGAAGCCCCAGGCAGAGAATAAATTGTTTTGCATAATAAAATAAAAAATTATGAGCATCCCAAAGCTGAAGATGAAAGCAACAACACTAGGAAGTTCAATAAAATCGCCCAGTTTGGAGCTCTATTGGTAGCAATAGTCTTAATATCTGATATTAAATTATTTGTTACTTGGCAATAGAATGGACCATTGCTTACTTTTTTCCCTAAGTTAAAGAGTTGTTTGTTTCCCAGGTAGTCAAATGTGGGTGATACTTTGGGAATAAAGGGATTGGGGTGATGCTTTATAGTCTTAGGTGAGGTGATAACAGCAAAAAAAAAAAAAAAAAAAAAAAAGAAAGCAAACACAGGGAGAGGTGAGGACAAATGGAGAATTTGGCCTGCTAAGTAAAAAAAATGTGAAGCAAAGAAGGAAAGCTGGAGATGTGGGAAGAAACAGTAGATTTTTCACCAGCAGTTGAGATGACAACGGGAAAGTTATATTTCACCCTGATCTTAAAGGATTAAAAAACCAGAATCAATTGAAGAACCTCAGTTCCCTGGCACTTGAGTTACAGACTCAGCAGGATTCTTAATGACAATTAAAGGTAATGGATGTAAACTCCCAGCACAGAGTAATCATTTGATAAATGACAGCTATCATCATTCATCCTGTTAATTCATATATTATTCAAGAAATATTTATCTAACCCGAGGAAGCTGGACTATGAGCAGATGGTACACGGTAGAGGCAGTGAAGTATATCAAGGCTGAGACTTTCCTAACATCCTTCCTCTATCTTCCTACATCTCAGCCACCTGCCTGCCTCTTCTTTTTGTACATGAAAATATACTCCCTAAAGGAATGGTCTGGGCTTCCAGGAATGCTGGGGCTGTGCCTTGTGGGGAGCTCAGGCAGGCTTGTGTTATGGTAAAGAATTTTGTCTAAGTTATATTCACAATTTAGAGAATGCCTATAGGCTGAAATTTTAAAAATTATTTTATTAATCAACTCACTTAAGGTAAGAGTGACAAACAGTGTTCTAAAAAAACATAGTTATTTAACTCGTGATCCATTTTCCAGTAAGTAACTACCAAGATAGCTGGAGCACAAGAATAGGTAACGGCTTTGTTTTCCCAAGATGTAGTCATTGCCATTATTTTTAGATAAAAGATTTAGAATCAGAAGCACAACTCATAATTATGTTGCTATGATTCTACAAGCAGTTGTTTTGTAGAATTAATTCAACTGTGAAAACTTTAAAGCCACTACATTTTCTGAAAAAAAAAAAATCAGAAGATAAAAACTGGAAATAACATATTCCATGACATGCAGTGCTATTTCCTGAGAACATCTTAGATCTTTCCACTTTGCAGCTTGCATGTCCCCTTCTCTCACCCCTGTCCTAGTCTCCACCTAGTTTTTACCCTGCTCTGCCAACTGTTGAAGCACACTGATGTCCTCTCCTCATGAAGCATTCCTGTTGCCCCCAGCTTGATGGATTTTCCTGTCACTTCAGCACTGATTTGTGTATTGTTTCCAACTTTTCTTAGAACTCTTTGAATTCTAAGTTTGTATTCAAGTTTACTTTCAGATGTGTCTCACTGTTTCCAAAGCAAGATTTGTGCTGTATGATAATTTTACATTTCAAAGACAATATGGCAGATCAATATTATCAAAGAGAGAAGTAAAAAATTTAATCTCATTATCTTAATATAAATACTGGACTCCTTGCTTTAGGATATTTCTTCATGAATTTTTCTATGCTTACTTTCTCATTGACTTAATCTTAGAGGACATGCAGTTTCATATCCTGATTTTTTTTCAGTTAATGTTACATCACAACCATTACTCAAGTTGTTATAAAGACTCTGACAGTTATAAAGTCTGCAAAATATTGACTATTTCTTTATAGTTAAACTTTTAGATTATATTACACTAGCAGAAAATTGTATTTGACATCTTTATGCATATACAATATATAGTTTTCAGTGCATCTCTGCGAGTATGTGTATTATATATTTTTAAAAATGTTTTTTAGTTGTAGATGGACACAATACCTTTATTTTATTTTATTATTTTTCATGGTGCTGAGGATCGAACCCAGTGCCTCACATTTGCTAGCCAAGTGTTCTACCACTGAACCACAAGCCCAACCTCTGTATTATATTTTGATATTTTTTTCTATCAGATAGAATTTCCAAGGGAAAATTACTGAACCAAATAATGTGATTTTTTATGGTTTTAAATGATATATTTTGTTAAACTGCTTTCTAAGGGAGTTGAACAAGTTTATATCATCAAAAATATATGAGTGTGTCAGTTTCTTTCAACCGTCATCAGAATTATTTCCTAAAAATGCAAACTTTCATATGAATGAAATGGGGTGATATCAGTTTACTTTAATTTTTTAGTATGACTATTTTAAGCATACAGAAAAGTATTGAAGAAAAAATTGTATAACCTATGGACTTGGCTTACCAAATCTTAACAAATTTCTAAATTTTCATTAATTTAATTAAAATAAAATTTTACGTATATTGAAATCTGCATACTCCTTCAATTCCAATGTCCTCTTCTCCTTCCTATTCAGAGACAACTGGAATTTGATGTTTGTCATTCTTTTGCATTTCCATTTCGGTATGTTTGTATGTTATTAAATCTTTGCTTGTTAATGAAATTGAATTTTTTATGCTATAGTATAGTTAATATTAAAGCGCTCAGGTTTTAGAGTCAGGTAGAGCTCTTTGAATTCCTGCTCTGCTACTTGCTAACCACATCTCTTCAGACCTTTCTGTGCCTCAGTTTCTTCATCTATAAAATGAAGATAGTAACAGTTCCTACCATTCTTTCTTTTATTTTCTTTCTTTTTCTTTTTTTTTTTTGTACAGGGAGCTTAAGCACCAAACCACATCCCCAGTCCTTGTTTATTTATTGTTTTGAGGCAGGATCTGTCTAAGTTGCTTAGGGGCTTGCTAAGTTGATAAGTCTGGCCTCAAACTTGTGATCCTCCAGTCTCAGCCTCCTGAGTTGCTGGGATTATAGGTGTGTACCTAGCTCTCCTACTGTTCTTTATCAGGTTGTTTGAAGTTGAAACAGGTCAGCCCATGCAAAGTTCTTTGCATAGTACTCATCATTCAATACTACCTTATCATTTATTCTAGTTCCTTGTGTGAATTATTTTGTCCTTCATAGAAAGATGAGATTACCTGAATTATGAAGCATTCTTCAAACATGATCATGTTAACTTCACACATGGCTGTATGATCAGGAGGCTGAGGCAGGAGGATCATAAGTTAAAGGCCAGTCTCAGTAACTTAGTGAGGTACTAAGTAACTTATCAAGGACTTATCTCAGAAATTAAAAATAAAAAGGGCTGGGGGATGTTGCTCAGTGGTAAAGTGCCTGTGAGTTCAATTTCTAGTACAAAACAAAACAAAACAAAACACATCCCACAAACTCAATGGCTGTATGAGCTTGTATTACAATGATCCCATTTGATGTCCAATCCTGAGTCTCTGGTGCCAGCACTTCATCCTTTGCATTTATCTGTTGCAATTCTGCCAATTTTGAATTTAAAAAGTCATTTCATGGTACAATAGTAGTTTTAGTATTGACCTTTAACACAATCGCTGTAGAGAGACTCCAGTGTCTCTCTCACTTAGGATTGCTTTCTGAATTTTGTATATAAATTTTTTTCTGAATATTGTGTATAAAAATATTTTATTGCTTCTATAAAACTAAATATACTTATTAAGTCAACAAATAATGTTACTATTAATAACATCATATTGTTAGATATTAAGAATCTCATAGTATTTTACTTTTTTTTTACATTTTAATAATCAAAGTAAAGATATAAAATAATTTCTGCATCCAGATTTTAGTTCATTAATGTGTCAAACCTAAACATTTTAACATAATCATAATGATTCTAAATTTTATTAATAGTTTTCTGGAGTAGGGTTAAAATTTTATAAATCATAAATCAGCAAAATTTCCTTGTATAAGTAACTTCCCTTTTAACTTTAAAAGAAAATTAATAATAAACCCCATCAGAATGTACTTATAAACCATTTTTAAGACACCTTTTTAAAATTGTTTTCTCAAGGAACAAGAAAAAGTACTCTGGATATAAATTATAATAGACTCTTGAATGCATTAATATACCATAACAATAAATATAAACTATTTTTAAAGTTTAAAGTATTAAACTAAAAGAAGTATTAAACTAAAATAAGATTTGAAAATGATATCATATGGTGATTATATTTTACTCAGTTTATCAATATTCATTTTTTACTTGAATATTTTGACACCTTTCACTTTAAGTGACATTCTCCTGATATTTAAGAAAACCAGATTCAGAGGACTCATGGTGGGAGTTAATAAGGCAGTTAAAGACAGCAATACAAAGTCCCTGAGTATGTTGGGATGAGGGACCTGAAAGGCAACATGGGAACAGAAAGTCTCCAAAGACTCAGGAAAAGTTTGTGCTTTGGACATGCAATCATGCAAAGGCAATGCTGAAATAGACACTGAAGTATTTCAGACACACATTCCATATAAATCCCACAAATCTAAGTCTAGTGTTTGTTTAAGTTTTTTTTTTCTAATAGGAGAGCAATCTGGCTCTTTTTTCCCCCAGAAACCCCGAGTTTGGGTAAGTGGCAGGATGAGTTACAGGGAGTCCACACAAACTATTACCTTATAAATGACAGTACAGCCCTTCTCTTGGCAATCTGCCAACTCACTCAGCTACTCCCTGTAGCAATCCTCTGAGTCTGGCCTTTTGCCAGCATTTGAAAAGGGATCAAGGCTTGTGAACTCCATGGTGGCTTTCCCTTGAGGAGTCTCCTTCAGCTGACACCTTCTCCAGGGAGGCTGGCAGTCACCTCAGCAGACAGCCACCTTGCAGTCTACAAGGTTTCCCTCTTATGGAGGTTATACCCACAGCCAAATGCCTGTATATATACAATCAAACCATCTTAAGGAAATTCATCATAAACTCCTGGATGAGAAGGCAACACATAAAAACTCCTGTGGCCAGACCCAGCTTCATGTTAGCAGGTAGATACTTAAGGGGTGATAATTACCTTTGCCACGGAAACCCAAAGATGCACATGCTCATCTGCTTGCCACAACTCATTTCCTCTAAGACATTTTAAGCCATCTGTTCTAAAAGTTGGTATGTGGGAAGATGGAAAATTCTTTAAAAAAATAATGTGATAAAACCCCAATCAAAACTGAAGCAAATGCAGCATTGCTCTTCTATAATTTTCTGGAAAACAGCTTCAGGGAGTTAATCCTGCAGCAGATTCAAGAGCCAAGCAAATTTGGGGCCATTTTAGGGCAAGCCAGGGTGGGATTAGATGTTCCAGCCTGCACTGTTCTCCTAAGCCTGCTGTGAGCTGAAACTCAGATGTTGGGCCTAGGCCAGAACCAGACTGACCTTCAAGGGAGAGTGAAACAGGCAGCAGCACCCAGACAACTGCAGAGACAAATTCTCCTGCTACCCACCAATGCTGATCAAATGCTCCCCTTTTTCCTAGTGTCACTATAGCTCTTTCCTGCTGAAATCATAGACCTTCCTTAGATTCTGAAAATAAATGCTAACCCTCATGCTTTTTGGTCTTAATTGAAAAGTTATTTTTTAGTTAACTTTCACAGTATAAATAACTTGCCTAACTTCACTCAAGCTAAAGTTTGCTCTATAATTTTATTAGGAGATTATGTATAATGGCAAAAAACTTAATTAATTATCTTAAATACTAATTCTAGATTTTTAGAATATGCCAGTTATCAAAGTATTATATAAATTCATCTATACGTTATATATATATGGATCTTTTGTAATTTCTTTTATTTTGTTATCATTCATAGTATATGTATGTGTAAATTAATTTCAGATGCTTTGTTCCTTGTTACTTCATTTTGTTCTCTGAGGGCACTTATGATAATGAACCTACTTGATAGACAGGTGGCTCTTCGTGTTTTTATTTTTCAGTTCAGTACCTGGTGATTCGAGGTGTACCAAATGTTAAAAAAAAGTCTCAATTACTATAATGAATCTATAGATTGGTTATTCTATCATGTTTTAAAATAACATTTAAATCTTTTGCATTTGTAGAAAAAATCTATAAAGTTATTATTTCTGAAATCACTTTTAGGGAGTAAGTTAAAAAAATAGACACCATAACCTAACATTACGAAATATTAGACATACTTAAGAAATACCTTGACTATGGGAAAACACAGGCCATTTTTTTTGTTGTTGTTGTTGAGACTGCATCTTGCTAAGTGCCCAGGCTGGACTTGAACTTGAGATTCTCCTGTCTCAGGCTCCTGAGTGCTGCGATTGCAGGCACATGCAACCAAACCTGTCTAAAGATCAATTTTAGTTAATTTTTAATTTAGTCTATATTTGTCCAAATAAAGTAAAACACATTTTTTTCTAAAACACATCTTCAAAAATGTGTTTGGGACAAACAATGAAGCATCTATGTTCATCAAACAATCCTTTTCAAGTTCAAGAGTCAAGTTGACAACAACACAATAATCTTGGGTGACTTTAACACACACTCTCTCACCACTGGATAGATCTTTCAGACAAAAGTTGAAAAAAGAAACTATAGATCTCAATAATACAATCAATAACTTAGAGTTAACTGACATATATAGAATATTTTATTCTTCAACAACTTTCTTCTCAGCAGCACATGGGTCCATATAATATGCCATTAAGCATCTTTTAGCAAATACAAAAAAGTAGAGATACTACCCTGCATTTTATCTGATCATAATGGAATGAAATTAGAAATCAATTAAAAAATAAAAATTACTCCAACACCTGGAGACTAAATTACGTTCTACTGAATGAACAATGGGTTGCAAAAGACATCAAGGAGAAGATTAAAAAAAATTCTTAGAGGTAAACAAGAACATGGACACAACATATCGAAATCTCTTGGACACTATGAAAGCAGTACTAAGAGGAAAGTTCATTGCATGGAGTTCATTCCTTAAAAGAAGAAAAAGTCAACAAATAAATGACTTAACATTACAACTCAAAGCCCTAGACAAAGAAGAACAAATAAATACTAAAAGCAGTAGAATACAGGAAATAATTAAACTTAGAGCTGAAATAAATGAAGTTGAAACAAAAGAAACAATTGAAAAAATTGACAAAACAAAAAGTTGGTTCTTTGAAAAAATAAATAAAATTGACAGACTCTTAGCTATGCTAATGAAGAGGAGAGAGAAAACTCAAATTATTAACATACGTGATGAAAAAGGTAATATCACAACAGACACCACAGAAATACAGAAGATAATTAGAAATTATTTTGAAAACTTGTACTCCAATAAAATAGAAAATATCGAAGGCATCTAAAAATTTCTTAAGTCATATGATCTGCCCAGATTGAGTCAGGAAGATATACACAATTTAAATTAGACCAATATCAAGCGATGAAATAGAAGACACCATCAGAAATCTCCCAACAAAGAAAAGTTCAGGACTGGATGGATACATAGCCAAGTTCTACAAGACCTTTAAAGAAGAACTAATACCAATACTCTTCAATTTATTTCAGTAAATAGAAAAAGAGGGTGCACTTCCAAGCTCATTCTATGAGGCCAATATCACCCTGATTATAAAACCAGACAAAGACACATAAAAGAAAGAAAACTTCAGACCAATATCTCTAATGAACATAGATGCAAAAATTCTCAGCAAAATTCTGGCAAATCAAATACAAAAACGTATCAAAAAGATTATGCACCATGATCAAGTGGGGTTCATCCCACTTGATTCAACATATGGAAATCAATAAATGTAATTCATCACATCAATAGACTTAAAGATAAGAATCATATGATCATCTCAATAGATGCAGAAAAAGCATTTGAGAAAATACAACACCCCTTCATCTCAACATTGTAAAGGCTATCTACACTAAGCCCCAGGCCAACATCATTCTAAATGGAGAAAAATTGAAAGCATTCCCCTAAAAACTGGAATAAGACAGGGATGCCCTCTTTCACCACTTCTGTTTATCATAGTTCTTGAAACACTGGCCAGAGCAATTAGATGAAAGAAATTAAAGGGATAAACATAAGAAAAGAAGAACTCAGATTAGCACTATGTGCTTATGTTATGATTCTATACCTAGGAGACCCTAAAAGTTCCACCAGAGAACTTCTAGAATTATTAAATTAATTCAGCAAAATAGCAGGATATAAAATCAATACCCATAAATCAAAGGCATTTCTGTATATCAGTGACAAATCCTTTGAAAGGGAAGCAAGGAAAACTACCTCATTTACAATAGCCTCAAAAAAAAAAAAATACTAGGAAATCAACTTAATGAAAGAGGTGAAAGACCTCTACAATGAAACTATGGAACCCTAAAGAAAGAAATCAAAGACCACCTTAGAAGATGGAAAGATCTACCTTGCTCTTGGATAGGCAGAATTAATACTATCAAACTGACCGTACTACCAAAGGACTATACAGATCAAAATCCCAATGGCATTCCTCATAGAAATAAGCAGTCATGAAATTCATCTGGAAAAATAAGAGACCCAGAATAAAAGCAATCCTTAGCAGGAAGAGCAAAGCAGGTGGCATCATTATACCAGACCTTAAACTATACTACAGAGCAATAGTAACAAAAATGGCATGGTATTGACACCAAAACAGACTGGTAGACCAATGGTACAGAATAGAGGACACAGAGACACAAAATTTACAATTATCTTATATTAGACAAAGGTGGCAAAAATATACATTGACGAAAAGATAGCCTCTTCAACAAATGCTGGGAAAACTGGAAACCCATATGCAACAAAATGAAATTAAACCCCTATTCCTCACCACACACAAAACTCAACTCAAAGTGGATCAAGGACCTAGGAATTAAACCAGAGACCCTGCATCTAATAGAAGAAAAAGTAGGTCCTCATCTCCATCATGTGGGATTAGGCCCCAACTCCCTTAATAAGACTCCTATGGCACAAGAGTTAAAAATCAAGAATCAATAAGTAGGATAGACTCAAACTAAAAAGTTTCTTCTCACAACAATATGTGAGGTGAATAGACAATTTAAATCTTGGGAGCAAATTTTTACCCCTCACACATCAGATAGAGCACTAATCTCTAGGGTATATAAAGAACTCAAAAAGCTAAACACCAAAAAAAAAAAAAAAATCCCCAAATAACACAATCAATAAATGGGCCAAGGACCTGAATAGACACTTCTCAGAAGATGATATATATAATCAGTCAACAAATACATGAAAAAGTGCTCATCATCTCTAGCAATCAAAGAAATGCAAATCAAAACTACTCTAAGATACCATCTTACTCCAGTCAGAATGGCAGCTATTATGAAGACAAATAACAATAAGTGTTGGCAAGGATGTGGGGAAGAAGGCACACTCATAGACTGCTGGTGGGACCGCAAACTGGTGCAGCCAATATGGAAAGCAGTATGGAGATTCCTTGGAAAACTGGGAAGTGAAACCACCATTTGGCCCAGCTATCCCTCTCCTTGGTCTATACCCAAAGGACTTAAAAACAACATACTACAGGAACACAGTCACACCAGTGTTTATGGCAGCACAATTCACAATAGCTAAACTATGGAACCAACCTAGATGTCCTTCAGTAGATGAAGGGAAGAAAATGTGACATATATACACAATGGGATATTACTCAGCAATAAAAGAGAATAAAATCATGACATTTTTAGGTAAATGTATGGAGTTGGAGAAGATAATGCTAAGTGAAGCAATACAATCTCAAAAAACCAAATGCTGAATGTTTTCTCTGATATAAGGAGGCTGATTCATAATGGGGTAGGGAGGGGAAGCATGGGAGAAATAGACAAACTCTAGATAGGGCAGAGGTGTGGGAGGGGAAGGGAAAAGGGCATGGGGTTAGAAATGATGGTGGAATGTGATGGACATCATTATCCAAAGTACATGTATGCAGACACGAATTGGTGTGAATGTAATTTGTATACAACTGGAGATACAAAAAATGGTGCTCTAAATATGTAATATGAATTATAATGCATTTTGCTATTGTATATTAAAAAATCAATAAAAAAAAGAAATACCAGCCCAGGTGCTAAGGTAACAACCATAGGGGAAAAAATGTGTTTGGGACAATCTGATGTTAGAATTTTTAGGTATAAATGACTAATTAAATATCAACTTATAATATTTATTAATCTACTCATAAGTTTTATTAAATATACTTATTAAGATTATGTTGCTTTTCGCTACTTTTATATTTAACAAAAATTTAGGATCCTACAATGTTAAAATTAGTGTACAATATTTTAAGGTGATCTTTTAAAAGTTTATTTTAAAATACAGGCACTACATTTTACAGATTAAATTTGTCTGATTACAGTAAAGCAGCTAGTCTTCCACACTTGTCTAAAGTTTTAATTTTCTTATGCTACTTAGGTTCTCCACAAAAAAATTGCTAAATGAATAATTAATGAGCACTTTTCATAACATCACTCTGTTTTTTACATATTATTTTGAGTCAGAAAAAAAAGCCAAAGAAATTACGTCCCTCATGAGCCTGAAGATTTTACTAGAATTGTATTTGGTTTTCTGAATATGTTGTCATACTTGTAAAATTCCAGACCTTCAATGATATCTTTGTAAAAGGACCTACTCCTTAAATTAGCCCAAATCTCTCTAGGGATTATTTTAGTGAGGTTAATTCTATTTACAGTTCCAGAGATCTCTACATTCTTGCACTGTGTAGGCAATATGCTGAAAATTCTTTGGAAAGAAAACTCACCAAAGTTAACAGAATGTATTGCATTAATTCTCTGTTACTGCCTAAGCTTTTATCACAAAAACTGTCTTAATGATTTAAAATTATTTTAGTGAAGTTGTAACCAATTAATTACTCTTAAATAACTAATTAAAATCTTGTTGACCTCAATGAACTCAATAAGTTTTACAAGTTCATAATTTGCTCTTGGAAGTACTTTAGATAGTGGCAATTTTTTTTTTCTAATTGGGGCAGTAACTGCCAGGCCAGCCCAGTCAGAAGCTTTGAGGACCTTTTCCCGGTAGTTTTATTTGTGCCTGAATGGAGTTCTGAGCTCACCTAGACCTTCTATTCTTTGAAAATCTTGCCTACTTCTGTTCAAAATTTAAGGCACTTTTTATGTATTTACTTGTTCTCAGTCTATGTTGCCATATGCTCCCTTTCTAGGAATTTATCCTTGTATACTGTCCTCTCTCAGAAATATTTTCATCCTATTTAAAACAAATACAACCCCCGCCCCCCAACTCTTTTATGTCTTTATCTTCTTTGTAGATTGTCAGTTGGGTTCTGTAGGAAGCAGATGCTAGAATGGAGTGAGGAGTGTAAGATGTTTACTGGTTACCCAACCTGTGAAAGACCACAGGGGCAGGAAGCAGGATTGGAAAGGAAGGCTCCGACTACAAGGCAGGTGTCACAAAGTCTCAGGCAACCCAATGAGGGAGAGAACACAGATTGAGGATTAGAAGGTTTGGCATTGGAAAGAATGGCCAAGTCTTCTCTCTGCACCATACTGTCATTGGTTGGGGATCTCTGGGAATAGTGCAGCCTCCACTCAGAAGCTGAGGCAGAGAGGCTGTTAGCCAACTGCACTCTTTGAACATCAGGTCTTTCTTAAAGGCAATTCAGACACATACCTCCAATATTGCCACTGCCCCATCTCTAAAATATTTTTTTAAGAACTCTGTTTATTCTACATTTTTATTGGTACATCATAGTTGTATAAAATTATGGGATTTGTTGTTACATATTAATATGCGAATACTGGATAGCAATATAATTTGTCCAATATTATGCATCACCTCTAAAATCTTAAACTTCAACATCCTACTCTCACTCTAAAGTCATATCATTCCAAGTTCATTCCCTTACACTGATTATATTTATTCTTTGATAGTGAAATGTCTACTCCCTTATTTTCTCCACTTTCTTTTTGCATTTCAGCCTGCTCTTGATTTCAGTACTTTTTCTAGATAGGCTACACCTCAGGTGCCCACTACTTCAACCCTTCTCTTATTAACATTGTTAAGGACTTTGCCCCCTTTCCTAAGTGCCTACACTGCAAAAATCCTGTTCATCTATCTTCCTTTCTCCTTCATACTCAAACTGCTAGCTGCAACTAAACAAAATCATATAGTGCCACAGATTAATGTCACAGTTTCCAATCTTAGCTGAACCTTAAACACTACATTCTAGAATTAGGAACTCCTTCCCACATGGCATCTGAAGAAAAATTTTATAATTTTTATTTACAACATGTTAAAGAGCATGATGGAAAAAGCATGGGCTTTGGAGTCACATGAATCAGATTTGAAGTCAAGCTCTTTACATCCCATATATCCTTATTTCACTTCTCTCGGTCCTTTTTTCACAATCTCTAAACTGGAGTCAATATTAACTGTATATGACAGTGAAGATTACATAAAATATGCAACTGGTTTAGTGCAATGTCACAAGTTACTGAACATATATATTTGAAGGTCTATTTTCTTCAATAACTACTACCACTGTATTCTACCGATAACCCCATTTTCCACTGAGTACATCTCTATCTAATTCCACAATATTTTGGACTTTTCAGTTTTTAAACGGTTCCGTTCTCCATCAGTGCTGGTCAGAGAGGAGGCTTTGTGTGTACGTATAAGTGTGGAGACGACAAGATTTGGTTTTTGACCTCTCCTGTATCTTCAAAGGAAGGCAGGCAGGGAAGAATTTGTCTCCTTATGTACTGTCAAGATTGCTGTGTCCTTTTCACTGTAAGGGAGCTCACTTCTTTTCATAGGCTGAGTTTGAGTAGTTGGTGACCTCAAGTTCTATGATAAGTGTATCAGTTAAGCAGTTCCAGTAAATATTGACGGTACTTTGAAGTTCATGTGCTGGTTGAATTCTACTTTTCCTACCCCAAATTCCTATCTGCTGACGGGCTGCTTTAATGTTCCATATCTTACCTACTTTCTCATTGGTAATTGCAATCTAACTCTTGAGGCAAAGGTACAGATGAAATGCATTTTCTATATCTAATACGAATCAGAGTCTTGAGATGAGGTGTCCTTGTCTTCTTGGCTTGGCCATTACCAGCCAGCTATTTTCCCTAATTTTCCTCCCTTCATTTTGATAGTACTGGGAGGGACACCAAATCCAGTAGCTAACCAGACATCCACACAGGGAGTTTGGCATACAACCTAGAGTGAAGACTTCTATTAACTTTTCCCCACTTTGGGAAAGATTTCTGAACAGTTTACTATTTCACATAATCCCCAGACTAATTAGTAACCCTGAAGGGTCAGGAAAAGATTCTAAAAAGTACTTTACTCTATTTTGATACGTGTTTAGAAAACATGATCTACAACTGATCTGGTCTATAAAATTGTTATTTTTTCTTATTGGTATTTAACAGAGTTCCATTACTTGATTTTATGGTAATCTGTATCCCAATAGAGGTGCACAGATGTACTGTTCTATGTATTTTACAAATATTAACTCATTTAATCCCATAACAGTCCTATGAGGTAGTCAGAGTTATAATCCCAAATTACAGATGAGGGAATTAAGCCCCAGATAGGTTAAATAACCTACCTGTCTCCTAATAACTATTGTATATCTAAATTGTATTTGCCAGGAATTCAATTAATATTTTCAAATCCATCTTCAAAAAAGTGTTCTTAGTTTTATTTTTTCATTATTATGATTATTTGGGATTATAAAAACTCCAAATAAATTGGGGTTACATGTCACTTTTTTCTGATCTGGAAAAGGTTGTAAATCATTGTACTTATATACCTGAATTATCTAGTTGTTGGAATTTTTCATAATCCTTTCATAAAATTTTTCTATGTAGTGGCAACCATTCTTTAGAAACTGTTTCAATTGTTATTGCTTGGTTTAATTTTTCTACATATTGTTTGAAGTTGTTTGATCTTTTATCTTTTAATTTTAATTTGTTATATATGACACAGAATGCATTACAATTCATATCACACATATAGAGCACAAATTTTTATTTCTCTGGTTGTATTTTTGATCTTTTATATTGTTAAAAATATAAAAGTTTCTTGAGATTTTCCCATATTATGCATGGGATTTTCTTCTGTTTTTAAAATGTTGCCACTGTGCATTGTCACGCCTCTCTGGTTGTTGTTTGCCCAATCTAATAAATTTGAATCAGAAAAATAAATATAAGATAATTCAATTGAATCAGACCAGAGATTAAAATGTAAATTTAAGAGTTATGAATGATTTTTCACTTTAAAATAATGTTTTTTTGTGCAACATTTTAAAGAGTGTTTAATATAGTTTGATATTAGATATGGTGTTTTTAGTATTATTTTCTTCTTGCAATCTAGTTTCTGTCTTTAAAAAAGTCTCCTCCCAAAACATTAAGTACTTAAATTTCAACTGAGCAACCATACTTATAAATATGTAGATATACACAAATATTCAGTTTTATATAAATCACATATATGTAGGTATACACATAAATATATATTATTTTCATCACTTGTATTACTTCTGCTTAGTAGAACTGTTACCAAGATTGAGTTCCAACAATAATAATCTTTGCTTGTAATATTCTCCTTGTAGTCTTAAAATAATATCACAACAAAATATATGCCAGTTTACAATATCAGGGCTAGTAATAGTAGTCCTTAGGTTATCTATCTTGTACTATAATAAATTTTAATCATTGAATTCTGAGAAGCATGAATCTTTCCAAATATACATGATGCATAGATGTGGGGAAAGCACATTTCAGTACTCAGAATTCATATGATTGAAATGAATTTCTAATTACAGATCACTTCATCTATATAAATATTCTTACTTACTATTTCAATGACCTTAATTGCATTAGCTCTTTATCCCCCCAGTTTAATCATAGAAATACAACAATTTCATCTTCGTTGCTAAGTGCCACAAAAGTAACATGTTTTTACTTTTTGCTCTTACTCTGTAATAGGTATTGACATACTTTATGTAGCCTCAGATTCACATGTACTTTGTGTGTAGTAACGTCCTTCACATTGATAAAACATGTAGAAAACTTGAATGATTTTTCTCTGTTTAGAATTGAGTGGAAATTGGCAATTTTTGAATTAACAAACGAATGTATTTTAAACTCACAAAGGATTAAGATATCTGTAATATTTCATACATTTCTTCGAACGGCATCAAAAAGTTTGGTATTTAATAAACACTGTGCCCAATGACTATGTTAACTATACACCATGAAAAAAACGTACACTTGATATAGTGTTAGTAACTACCTATCTCATTCAAGTGTCATATTAAGTGAGCTAATACATATTTTAATCAGAAAAATGAAACAACTACATTCTTTTTTTTTTTTTTCTTTCTAGTTTCTGTCACTTTCTATCATCAAAAACATTTGGCCCTTGGCCAACATCTCATGATTTGGAAGTTTACTGGAGGAAGACTAAATGTACTCTGGCAATCAGATAAACTGCAACACAGATGTGGTAAGAGGATACACACGTAAAGGTAATTTGACCTTTATTAAGTTTTAAGCGGTACTTCCCAATTGCAGCGTCTTTAAGAAAAAACTACAAATATGAGGACTTTGCTAGCAAACTTTCAAACAGGAAAAGCAGTCCTGGACTCAAAGCCTCTGGAGGTAGGGACTTGGATCCAGGTTTACCACTGATTGATTGCCCCCAAGGCAAAAAGGGCCTCTTACTGTGATGCTCGATCAGTATAACTCAAATGAACTATTCTGTACCTAAATACTGGTAGGATCATCATATTTTCAATGAGAAGACTTTAAAATAATAGAATACTTCATTTTTTGGTCCTTCCTTAGGAACAGTTCAGGAAAAAGGTGAAAACTGATCAGGAGCAGGCAGATGCTAGGGTGTAGGTGGCAAGAAGGAAGGTTCTATCATTGATACTTAGGTGCCGTTTTGACTCAATTGCTTATCTGAAATACTGGGCTTCTAGTTTATCATTACGCTTCCCCTTGAAATTCATTTCCTGATTCTAATTACCCTCAGGTCCTTTTCAACTTCCCTACCCTTTTTCACATATATTCCTGTGTGGTAGATGTTTTGATACCTGTCTTATATCTCTTTTTCCCTTATTAAATTAAATCACCAACCGAGGTGATGCAAGGGCGGGACCACGTCTCTCAGAAGGGTAGGAGAGGGGCGTGAAACATTACCCAAGGGAGGGGCCGTGGATTACAAGATAAGAGCCCGGGACCAATTTAAGGCCCTCCAGTCGTCTGGCAGTGAACCGAGACTGAGAAGACGGGTTAAGGATGAGCTGCGGGACCTGCTATTTGCGGCAGAAAACGCAAAGCCGAGGAAGGGCGCCCGCCTGTTTGCAGAACCCGCCCCACGCCACGCACGCCTTAAGTAAGTCCCCTTGGCCCCGCCCCTACCAGGCCCCGCCCCCCCCAGCTCCGGCCTGGGCCTGGCTCAGGCTCAGCGGGCGGAGGGGGCGGAGAGAATCCGCAGCTGCAACTTCGTTGAGAGCCTTTGAGCCTAGGCGCAGCCGGGGATCGAGCTGCCGTCACCGCGGAGCCGCGGCTTCCCCGGCCCCGGCCTCAGCCCAACCGGCTTGGCCATGGCAGCTGCCGCCACTGCGGCGAATCTGGCCCCTGTGGTCCCTGCCCGTCGCTGAGCAGCCGTTAAGCCGCCAGCCCACCCTACAGCCGGAGCCGCCGCGGCCCAGGTTCGGCACAAGTTTCCGCCCCTGAAGAAGCAGGAGGCGAAAGCTGGAAAGGACGGACGCAGGGTGTAGGAAGCCCCTGGCCCACACGCCCGCGATGTGGGGCCGTTTCCTGGCCCCCGAAGCCAGCGGCCAGGACAGCCCTGGCGGGGCCCATAGCTTCCCGGCGGGTAAGGAAGGGCACAGCCCCTGGCTGGGTGGGGTGGGGGTCGCAGCAGCCTACGGTGCCTCGGGACCCGCCGCCGCTCCCCTCCCTGCTGTGGCCTTCCCCCGGCCGCCTGCCCGACGCTGGCGCGTGCCCGCGCCCGCCCTCCGCGTTTCCTCCGGCTGTCTGCTCCTGGCCCTGCGGGCTGACATCTGGCGGGCCATAGCCCCGCATCTCGGCAGACCATCCCCGCCGCTGCCGCGAGTCCGCATCGCGCCTTCTCGGGCCGCAGCCCCCATCCTCAACTTCCAGCTCGCCTGGGCCCCTCGGGTTGGGCTCTTTTGTCCCGCTTTCCTCCTCCCGTTCCCTCGTGGGCTGTGTGACCAGCGTGATAACGGGGCTTGCTCCCCGCTCAGAGGGACCGGGACTGGAAGGTCGCTGCGACCGTGTTGCGGCGGCCGGGGGCGCGGGCGGCTCTGCTGTACCCACGCATCTAGCAGCTACTTGAGGGGGCGCCTTTGGGGCGGGAGGAGGCTGTTGGTGCTGTGGGCGTGGCGAGCGACCCCCGAGGGGATTTCAACCCCTGCAAAGAACCTAGTCGCCGCCCGCAGCCCCCTCTGGTGAAAGGGGAGGGCGCTTCCTGCAAGATCCAGTGGATGTTTGAGCTGTAGGGCTGTTAATGGGTTTGACTCTTAAGGCCCCTTGGTTTTGTGCGTTCCGTGGGTGTAGGGGGCTGTTTGGATCCGACAGCCTTTTCATGCTGGCATTACCCAGAAATTGTATCGGAGCCCCTAAATTAGAATAAACCCTTCCCTAATTTGGCATAAAAAATAAAGCTTGGTTTGCCTGTGACAAGTTATCTAACGATGACAGTCCCTTCAGGCACTTTAATCTTAACGGAGTTATGAACCCCTTTGAAAAGCTGAAAGTTTAACGGACTTTTTGTCCAGAAAAAAAGAAAAGGCCATATATACATACACAAAATTTCTCCTCCTGATTCAGGTGGTTCTGGGACTCTTGTTAAGTAACCTTGTTCCACATAGCGTTTGAGCTTGACTTGGGTAACTTAGAGGCATATTTATTGTATACATTTTCAGAGAAATTATTTACAAAACCATAAAGCAAAGCAGCATTTAGAGAGGTCTTTGTATGATAATATTTAATGCTGTTAAAAAATCAGGTACATTGCTATTGAAGTTTAATGCGGTTCTGTGATAGTTTAGGTATTTCGGATGTAATTTTTAAAAATTTAGGTATATAACATGCATTTTTAAAAAGCCAGAGTTATATTTGAAATCATTTTCTTAAATTTAGACCTACTTTTTTTTTTAATGTTAGCGTGACTTCAATAAAAACAAACAGCATCAATATATGTAGGAGATTTTTTCTAAAATGTATGCAATTTGTCTTAAGACAGTAGTTGAGAGGTTTCTGATGCTTATCCAAGTATTCACAAATCCTGACATCTAAGTGATTTGAGTGATGAAGAAGAGATTTCACTATCTCTAGGGTCCACATGTGTCAGATGTCATCTCTAATGTCTTTGTAACCTAACCTCTTAAAATGTATTTGTGAATAATGATGGTTGTTTGAAGGTATATCACACAAGCGTTGTATCAATTTCCCATTGTTTTCTATTAAGAAAACATCTTACTGTTTTAGAAGTTAAGTAATGAAGGACTGATGTTATATTGCAGTCTCTAGACATTTACTATGGCATAGAATTTAGTGAAAGAGAATTATTATCCAAATTTCAGAAATTTGGGCAGTACATATTTACAAAAGCATTTATCTCAGCTTTGACAGTGATAAACTGTTGGTAAATCATAACATTGTCTTTCTAATGAAAAATGTTTTCAGCTATATGCTGGGAATGGATTATTTTTACAGAATTAGTGAAATTATTGTTTGTTTATTCTTATCCTGAGCAAACATATACACTTGAAATTGATTAAAATTAGTTTTTAAAATTTATACCTTACATGAACAACTTTTGGTTTTTATCAATTGAGCAGACAGTAAAAGTCAAGATTATGACTTCTGGGTTGATTGATGTGGATATCTTTTTTTTTTTTTTCTGAGAATCCGAAGAAAATTTATATTTTTGAAATACTGTTCAATATATCTTGACTAACTTGAGCAGTTTTAGGGCTTATCTGAAAACAAAGGGAACAAGTCTTATGAATTTATCAGCAATCTATTGGGTCCTGAGGGCCACTGTGAAAGACAGTGATAAGTAAATAATTTCTGGTATTAAAATGAGTCTTTCTCAATATGTGGGTTAATTCTAGGTATCCTGAAATTGGTTTGTTTACACAAATAATTAGACTAACAGGAAAACCAAAGGAATACAGAACCAGTTTTCTAAATGGAGGGAACTTTCTTTTTAAGGAAATGACTGTAAAAGAACAAATAGGAATACTAATTGTGGTTTGGAAAGTACTGAACTTTTGGCCTTTGTTTTAATTTTGTTTTGGCTTTACCCATAGTTTATCAGTTTTATGGAGTAACCATGTTATAAAACAAAATGAATATTTTCTTATGTTTCCATACTAAGATCACATAAAAACCATCCTTTTTTTTTTTCTGTTGACAAATATGACTAGAAGGCTAATTTTAAGTAGCAGTGGTTATATCTTTTGTGCATTTCAATGACTATATTTGAATTTACTCTGTTGTTCAAAATTTATACTAATTTCAAATGTGGATGAAGGATAGATGTATTTCTCTTAGGTTTTTGAAATCTAGCATGATATGGTGCTATTTTGAGTACTTATTAACATCTAGTGATATTGAATATGTTCCTTTTTTTTTATTCTTTAACCTAGATATTTTTCTTTTCTTTTCTTTTTTTTTTTTAATTTTTTATTGTTGGCTGTTCAAAACATTACATAGTTCTTGATATATCATATTTCACAATTTGATTCAAGTGGGTTATGAGCTCCCATTTTTACCCCATATACAGATTGCAGAATCACATCAGTTACACATCCATTGATTTACATATTGCCATACTAGTGTCTGTTGTATTCTGCTGCCTTTCCTATCCTCTACTATCCCCCCTCCCCTCCCCTCCCCTCTTCTCTCTCTGCCCCCTCTACTGACATTCGTTTGTCCCCCTTATATTATTTTTCCCCTTCCCCTCACTTCCTCTTGTATGTACTTTTGTATAACTCTGAGGGTCTCCTTCCATTTCCATGCACTTTCCCTTCTCTCTCCCTTTCCCTCCCACCTCTCATCCCTGTTTAATGTTAATCTTCTTCTCATGCTCTTCGACCCTACTCTGTTCTTAGTTACTCTCCTTATATCAAAGAAGACATTTGGCATTTGTTTTTTAGGGATTGGCTAGCTTCACTTAGCATAATCTGCTCTAATGCCATCCATTTCCCTGCAAATTCTATGATTTTGTCATTTTTTAATGCAGAGTAATACTCCATTGTGTATAAATGCCACATTTTTTTAATCCATTCGTCTATTGAAGGGCATCTGGGTTGGTTCCACAGTCTAGCTATTGTGAATTGTGCTGCTATGAACATCGATGTAGCAGTGTCCCTGTAGCATGCTCTTTTTAGGTCTTTAGGGAATAGACCGAGAAGGGGAATAGCTGGGTCAAATGGTGGCTCCATTCCCAGCTTTCCAAGAAATCTCCATACTGCTTTCCAAATTGGCTGCACCAATTTGCAGTCCCACCAGCAATGTACAAGTGTACCCTTTTCCCCACATCCTCGCCAGCACTTGTTGTTGTTTGACTTCGTAATGGCTGCCAATCTTACTGGAGTGAGATGGTATCTTAGGGTGGTTTTGATTTGCATTTCTCTGACTGCTAGAGATGGTGAGCATTTTTTCATGTACTTGTTGATTGATTGTATGTCCTCCTCTGAGAAGTGTCTGTTCAGGTCCTTGGCCCATTTGTTGATTGGGTTGTTTGTTCTCTTATTGTCTAATTTTTTGAGTTCTTTGTATACTCTGGATATTAGGGCTCTATCTGAAGTGTGAGGAGTAAAGATTTGTTCCCAGGATGTAGGCTCTCTATTTACCTCTCTTATTGTATCTTTTGCTGAGAAAAAACTTTTTAGTTTGAGTAAGTCCCATTTGTTGATTCTAGTTATTAACTTTTGTGCTATGGGTGTCCTATTGAGGAATTTGGAGCCCGACCCCACAGTATGTAGATTGTAGCCAACTTTTTCTTCTATCAGACGGCGTGTCTCTGATTTGATATCAAGCTCCTTGATCCATTTTGAATTAACTTTTGTGCATGGCGAGAGAAAGGGATTCAGTTTCATTTTGTTGCATATGGATTTCCAGTTTTCCCAGCACCATTTGTTGAAGATGCTATCCTTCCTCCATTGCATGCTTTTAGCCCCTTTATCAAATATAAGGTAGTTGTAGTTTTGTGGATTGGTTTCTGTGTCCTCTATTCTGTACCAGAATATGTTCCTTTTTATAAGTCATTTTAAA
The DNA here is from genome assembly GCF_021218885.2 of Marmota monax. NCBI lineage: Eukaryota > Metazoa > Chordata > Mammalia > Rodentia > Sciuridae > Marmota > Marmota monax. The sequence goes on along the minus strand of NW_026694256.1, from coordinate 413,738 downwards.
GCTATTAACATATTCAATCCTTAAAACATTTTGAGACAGAATATTATATTTTTAAAGTGTGTTATAAGTGTTAATAGGAAAGGCTTACTTGAGCTTTAAAAAATGTCATTTGTCCATTGGTTGGAGCTTTAAATCTGCTTTTTTGTAGTTGATGTATTGCCATAAGGTGTTTAGTGATGTCATAATGATAGTGGTAATAACTCTTAAGATTACATCTAATAATAAGGTTTGCTGCTGTGGTTCTGAATTAGATGGACCTAAGAGTACTACGGTAACAATGAAACATAACTTTTTAGCCTAAACTCACCTGGAAATGTTCTTTCATAATAGGCATTGGGGTAATGTCTTTTATGAAATGAATTTGATTAATAACTGGAATTTGATCACTTTGGCTTGAATGAAGCTAGTAAATTGATCTGAGGCCGATCAATAAATGGTGAGTTGATAATTTCTGTTGTCATGTTGTGAATATTTATGTATTTGTGAACAGAGTCATGGTTTTTGTTACTGAAAGAAATGTATGTATGATGTACTCTGAGAAGACAATGAAGGCTTGAAGTCTCACATATGTAGTATTTTCCTGATTTTAGCTTAATTAGTTCCCACAAATTGTGAATTAAAAAAAGAATGTGATCATACAGATAAGTTTTAAACTCAAATATATAACTGTGTTAAAGGTGATCATATTTTATACTTTCATAATTTCAGAATATTAAAGCAATATTCTAAGAAGCAATTTATTGTAGAAAGTCTTTTATTGGTGCATTATAGTTGTACAAAATTATGAGATTTGTTGTTACATATTCTTACATGCACATGATATAATTTGGGCTATATCACTCCTTAGCATAAGATTACTTATTTTAAGAATGAGAATGATTAACGTAAAAAGAACATCAAAGTGCTTTTTATACCAGTTTGTTGCTTTGACTTTCTGTTATTCTTTAATTAAAAACATTTATTGTTACTAGCATAAAGCTTGTCATCTCTTTAATGTGATTTATTCTGTTAATGAATATTAATTGTATGCCAGGCTTTGAGGATACATTGATGAACTAGAAAGATAAGATCTGTTATAAGGAAATTTACATTCTAGTGGAGAGGAAATGGTAAGCAAATAGATAATGAGAATAGTCCAGCTAGTAGAAGAAAAGGGAACTGGTTGGTATGACATAGGATTTCTAGGCAGAGCTACTTTGGTCAGGGAAGCTAGTCAGGGAAGACCTCTCTAAAGAGGTGACACTGGGCTGAGACCTGAGTGATGAGAAAGTGCCAGACATAAAGGGAGGAATGAAAGGGCTCCAAGGTGGAAATGAATTTGGAGAGTGTAAGGACTATCAAAACTAGTGAGTCGAGAGCTTAAGGAGTAGGAAAGTGACGTTAGGAAGGCCTGATAACAATTTAAGGCATTATAAGAAGTGAGTTTTATCCTGTGAGAGGAAGCTGGTTATGAAAGGGTAGGGGAGATGGCCCAGTTGTTTCACTCAGCACATTGAGTGTCTACCAAGAGACAGGCAGTGTTTTGTGCACTGGGGATGTGAACAGAAACAGACATTCTCTATCTTTGGTGTTTATAGATCACTCCTAGCTGTTCTGTGGGGAAGGATATTGGTGGGGAGGGGGCAGTGAACAGCTACAGAGAAGCCAGTTACTGTGCATTGCAGTTATTAGGTGAGAGATAATGCTTGGATTAGAGTGGTTTGATTAGATTTGGAGAGGAGGTTTGATTTGGAGTATACATGAAAATTAAAGCTGATGGGATTTACTCATGGTTTGGAGGTGGCAAGTGAGGGAATGAGGAATCAAAAACAACATCTTATCTTATCCTTGGCTTCAGTAATTATATAATGATTGGTGGTGCCATTTTCTGAGATGGGGAAATTGGAAGGGATGTGTGTGTGAGGAAAATAAGTGCAATCAGGGGTTCTGTTTTATTGTTTTAGTTATGTGAAGTTTTAGATTCTTAAGGTTCAGGTGAGATATTGAGTAGAAAATTGGTTATACATGTTTGGGTTCAGTGGGGGAGATCCTTAGATGGTGGGGAAGATATAGGAATTTAAAGAGTTACTTGTGTATAAATGGTTTAAAGATTTTGGATAAAATGTTTAAAGATCTTGGAGCTAGATGCATCGTATGGCAAGATTATTGAGAAGACAGCAGAGAATATAAGAAATTGGAGAACTAAGCTCTGAGACACTAACATATTCCTGTTTAAGTAGAAGAAGATGACCCATTTAGAGAGACTGGAATGAAGCAGCCAGGGAGATAGGAGTAAAACCAAGAGAATGTGTTCCAAAAGAGAGGTGCCTAAAGACCGGAATGATCAAGAAGTTCTCATGCTTCCAAGAGGCCATGTAAGAAGAGTCAGGAGGAAATGAATCAGTGCCACTGGCCAGCTTCAGTGAGAGGTTAAAAAGTATTAAACTGGCAGAGATCAAAGCTCACTTCATTGCATAGAGATCAATACATAGTTGCTCAATAAATGTTTGAATTACTGCCCCCTCCCCTTTAATTGCTTTCTCTTTACCACATCTCAAGCTGCAGTGACCAACTGCCTGGGTTTGCTTATGACTTTAAGTTTTAAAACCAGAAGTGTCCTGGGTTTGCCCAGAGTTGAAGGGTTTCCTGGGATGCCCTGTTTAGAGAGAGCAGTGTCCAATCCTTGACCAGAGTACTCTTTGCCTAGAGCATCTGAACTGGTATGAACAGTGTTCCCTCCCACCAGAATACAGGATTATTTTAGCCAGGGGACCAAACTTTTGACTAGTTTTATTTCATGCTTAAATTATCTTCCTAATAGACTGAGAATCTCTCCACCTCTGTTTTTTGCTTCTTTTCAGTGATAATTTAAAATTTTATTAGGTAGTGCTAAATTAATTCTAGCAGTTCATAGGATTTTAAGTTAAAGAGGATAAACTCAGAAACCTTGTCCTATGCCCTTCTAAAGAAGTACATGTACATAGTACATGTCTAGTGAATACAATTTGATTGCTTTGTTGATGCTACTTTGAAAATATTTTTTTATATTAAAGTTTAGAGCTTTAAAATTAACTGCAGTTTTTAGTTATTCCTTAGGAAGAGCCAGAATGAAAGCTTTGGACTATGTTTCTTGTAGTTTATATTTTTCCACTATTTAGTTACATTGCTTTTGTAGAGGCAGAGATTGAGTGCTTAGTGACCATAGAAATTGTATACTTGTTGTCTTGTTAGGACATTTCTGAACTTTTTCAACAGTTTCTTGTGGATTCTCTTTCTTTCTTTTTTGTCAGATGATCTAGAGTTTCACCTCTGGTTAGAACCTAACATTTCATGTCTGAGCTGATCTTTGGGTTTCTATGCAATTGGAGGAGCACAGCCTTTAGGAGCCTCTCCCCACTTCATGCTACCTGTTGTTTGACTGTTTTTCTTTTCTTCTTTTTTTTAAAAAAATTTTTTTTGTAGTTTTAGATAGATAAAATACCTTTATTTTTTTTTTTATCTTTATGTGGTGCTGAGGATCAAACTCAGGCCCTCACATGTGCTAGGCAAGTGGTCTACCACTGAGCTACAACCCCAGCCCATTGACTGTTTTTCTTGATACATTATGATTATCCTTCATAAAAGTGGCAGGTGTTCAGCAGAATTTTTAAAGAGTGTTATGACAATGAGAATGTTAATGTATACTTTGGCAGTAATGCACTGAAAAACTCAACTAAAAACTAAGTTATTTAATTTTGAGAACTGAAAAATTCCAGATATTTATAAATTTTCTCGAATTTATTATGAAATAGTTTAAGACTAATTATTTTTAAATTTTGCATTAAAATGTATTGTGTGTGGTACTAATGTTCCTAAGTATCAGGAAATAAATGGGTTATTCCGGGAAAATTATCCTATTCTGCTCTGGAGGTTAATGGCTACATAAATAAAAGCATTCATAGCATTCATTAGCTATCATTTGGGAAAATTCATTCTGATTTGTATATTTATTTTCTCTTGGTGATGATGATCCTTCTTAGTTTTGGCATAATTTGCTATCATTAAGAATTTTTTCTCTCTTTGGTGATAAGAAATAGCTACATTCTAAGACAAAGATAAACCTCTCTGGAATACTACTTGGTATTACTCCCTTATATTTGTGGTGGTTTTATTAAAAACATAGTGTTTACTGTTTGCTGTATCTCATTTTAATAGTTTCTAAATAGAAACAAAAGATTATGAAAAATTACATTTTTAGTTCTAATTATGCATAGCTACCAAAAAACTTTTATGAAATATGGTATTTTATATAACTAGTAGATAGGGTCTTTGGCCTATCAGCACACTGAAATGAGCAAGTATATAACTTTTTCCTGGAAGGAGATGGTCTTATCTATGTTGGTTGTACTCTAACTTTCTTGAGTTCTTTGTTATATTTAAGAAGTACCTGGTGAATATGTATTGGTTTGAATTTTTAATGTTTTCTCTAAAGGTAAACTATCTATTCATCTGATCATTCTTCTTAATTGAAGTATTTTTTTTTTTTTTTTTTTTTAGAGAGAGAGAGAGAAAGAGAGAGAGAATTTTTTTTTTAATATTTATTTTTTAGTTTTTGGTGGACACAACATCTTTATTTTATTTGTATGTGGTGCTGAGGATTGAACCCAGCGCCCCGTGCATGCCAGGTGAGCGCGCTACCGCTTGAGCCACATCCCCAGCCCAATTGAAGTAATTTTTAACTATAATCTAAACCAACCTACTTAAAGGCCCTTGTTATAATAGAATTGAAACTAAGGAAATTCAGAATCATATTTGAATAATCTATTTTTATACTTTTTATATTGCTTTATTTAATTTTTATTTTTAAATTGGTAAGTAATATTGTATAACTTTATGAGGCACAATATGGTTTTTTATTTATTATACAGAGTAGAATGATTAAATCAAGCTAGTTAACATATGCCTCACCTCATCAGCTTATAGTTTGTGATGAGAATTTTAAAATCTTTTTTTTTTTTTTTTTAACAGTGTTTGAAATATGCTATACAGTTGTTAACTGGTCACCATGAAGTGCAATCTATCTTTGTGAAGTAGGAAACATACTTGTCCAGTGTAGCTAAAACTTTGTACCTTTGATCAATGTCTCCTTTTTCTTTATCCCTTTCTCTACCCTTTTATATTTAGAAAGCCACAACCTCTGGTTACTGATTACTTAAATTTTATTTGAGTCCTTAAATATAAGAAAACTAATTTGCTTAGATTGAGCTAGATTTTAACATAGTTATTTATTTTTTTTAAAAAATTATTTTATATAGTTGTAGATGGACATCATGCCTTTATTTTATTTATTTATTTTTTATGTGGTGCTGAGGATTGAACCCAGTGCTTCACACATGCTGGGCAAGTGCTCTGCCACTGAGCTGTAGCGCCAGCCCCCTAACATAGTTATTTTTGTGTTTATGTGACAAGTAAATCTGATGCTACTAATCATATTTTAACTGAGCGGAGCAATACTCAAAGATTATTTAATGTTAATTTCCAGTGTTGGAACCTGGTCCTGTTTCATGATGTTTTTTTCTTTCCTCTGACCTAGAATTTTACCTCTGGTTAGAACCTAACATTTCATGTGTGAGCTGATCTTTGGATCTCTATGGGATTGGGGAATCACAAGCTTTCCAAGCCCCTCCCCTTTATGCTTCCTGTTGTTTGACTGTTTTTCTTGATACTTTATGACTGTCCTTTATAAAAGGGACATTTTTGACACTGTAGAAAACCAATGACTCCTCATTTTTGAAGTTGAGAAATTTCAACTAAATGCTCCTATTTTGTATATGCAATATCTTTATAGTTTATCGACTTTTAGATGTGCCTTGAAAAACGTATTTTAACATTTATAATGCATAACTGGGTGTATCATATAATTCATGGTGTCATTTAATTGATACTTTTTTTTAGTGGCACATATAAATAATACATCTAAAAATTATTATTTTTTGCCTTTGAAAGTGTGTGAATTGTGTTGACTCCTGGTATACCCTTTTCTTATTGAGAGCTTCATTTGAAAAGCATTATCTTTACCTTTAAGGGAATTGATTTATTTTTTTCAAATGGAAATGCTAGGTGAAATATTACTATCAGATCTGATTTGAGTCATTTTTTTCCTCTTGCAGAGGGAATGATGAAGAGTGCATAGGAAGCATAGCTTGGCTATTTTCTTGTTTATTTGTACTTATATTTTCAGTGTTAGTATTGATTATTGGTATTTTTAATATTCAGTTTTTTCAGCTTCAGCTTTCTCTGCAGTAATATTTATAAGCCTCTAATTCATTCTGTGAAGGTTAATTTGGATACAACTACATCATATAATATGTAAATCTGTTTAACCAGGCACAAACTGCAATGCATTGCAATACTTAGATTAGTGAAGGAGGATTGCGCTGTCAAGCCCCTTGTGAGAAAAACCTTGCCTTCCTACCTTGGTTTACCTTATATGTATGAACGTCATACTCTGATAATACAAGTGAGGGCACTAATATTAATCTGTATGTTAAATATTACTAAAATTTAGTACATTGTATTTAACTAAAAATAATTCTAAACTATAGACAGAGGTTCTTCTGGCAACCTGATGGTAGATTTCCCTAGTACACATGTATCCACATTAGAGATCATTGTGGTAGAAAATTTGTATGCTTTTTTTCCCCCAGAATACAGCTGTTAAAGTGGTGACTATCAGGGCTGGGGTTGTAGCTCAGTGATGGAACGCTCACCTAGCATCTGTGAAACACTGGGTTTGATCCTCAGCACCACATAAAAATAAATTAATAAAGTCATTGTGTCCATCTATAACTAAAGAAAAATATTCTTTTAAAAGTGTTGAATATCAAAGACATGGACATTGGATTTGTTTTTTGAAGGAGATAATATAGTTTCTAATGACAAAAACTTTTAGTCAGAGAATCTGCTGATAATCCTTGATTGACTAGAAAGGAAGTCAGGTTTAAGACCTGTCTGGGCAATTTAGTGACACTCTTTCTCTCTCTCTTTTTTTTTTTTTTGGCATCCTAAAGTGTTGAGTTTTTTTTTTTTTTTTGGTTTTTCATAGTAGCTACATATATTTATTTACATTCCCACAAGCCATGTATAAGGGTTCTTTTTTCTTCACATCCTTGCTAGCATTTTTTTTTATTGTTGGTTGTTCAAAACATTACATAGTTCTTGATATATCATCTTTCACACTTTGCTTCAAGTGGGTTATGAACTCCCATTTTTAGCCCATATACAGATTGCAGAATCACATCAATTACACATCCATTGATTTACATATTGCCATACTAGTGACTGTCGAGTTCTGCTACCTTTCCTATCCTCTACTATCTCCCCTCCCCTCCCCTCCCCTCCCCTCTTCTCTCTTTACCCCCTCTACTGACCTTCATTTCTCCCCCTTGTATTATTTTTCCCTTTCCCCTCATTTCCTCTTGTATGTTCTTTTGTATAACCCTGAGGGTCTCCTTCCATTTCCATGCAATTTCCCTTTTCTCTCCCTTTCCCTCCCACCTCTCATCTCTGTTTAATGTTAATCTTCTTCTCATGCTCTTCGTCCCTACTCTGTTCTTAGTTACTCTCCTTATATCAAAGAAGACATTTGGCATTTGTTTTTTAGGGATTGGCTAGCTTCACTTAGCATAATCTGCTCTAGTGCCATCCATTTCCCTGCAAATTCTATGATTTTGTCATTTTTTAATGCAGAGTAATACTCCATTGTGTATAAATGCCACATTTTTTTAATCCATTCGTCTATTGAAGGGCATCTGGGTTGGTTCCACAGTCTTGCTATTGTGAATTGAGCTGCTATGAACATCGATGTAGCAGTGTCCCTGTAGCATGCTCTTTTTAGGTCTTTAGGGAATAGACCGAGAAGGGGAATAGCTGGGTCAAATGGTGGCTCCATTCTCAGCTTTCCAAGAAATCTCCATACTGCTTTCCAAATTGGCTGCACCAATTTGCAGTCCTACCAGCAATGTACAAGTGTACCCTTTTCCCCACATCCTCGCCAGCACTTGTTGTTGTTTGACTTCGTAATGGCTGCCAATCTTACTGGAGTGAGATGGTATCTTAGGGTGGTTTTGATTTGCATTTCTCTGACTGCTAGAGATGGTGAGCATTTTTTCATGTACTTGTTGATTGATTGTATGTCCTCCTCTGAGAAGTGTCTGTTCAGGTCCTTGGCCCATTTGTTGATTGGGTTGTTTGTTCTCTTATTGTCTAATTTTTTGAGTTCTTTGTATACTCTGGATATTAGGGCTCTATTTGAAGTGTGAGGAGTAAAAATTTGTTCCCAGGATGTAGGCTCCCTATTTACCTCTCTTATTGTTTCTCTTGCTGAGAAAAAACTTTTTAGTTTAAGTAAGTCCCATTTGTTGATTCTTGTTATTAACTCTTGTGCTATGGGTGTCCTATTAAGGAATTTGGAGCCCGACCCCACAATATGTAGATCAGTGCCAACTTTTTCTTCTATCAGACGCAGAGTCTCTGATTTGATATCAAGCTCCTTGATCCATTTTGAGTTAACTTTTGTGCATGGTGAGAGAAAGGGATTCAGTTTCATTTTGTTGCATATGGATTTCCAGTTCTCCCAGCACCATTTGTTGAAGATGCTATCCTTCCTCCATTGCATGCTTTTAGCCCCTTTATCAAATATAAGATAGTTGTAGTTTTGTGGATTGGTTTCTGTGTCCTCTATTCTGTACCATTGGTCCACCCGCCTGTTTTGGTACCAGTACCATGCTGTTTTTGTTACTATTGCTCTGTAGTATAGTTTGAAGTCTGGTATCGCTATACCGCCTGATTCGCACTTCCTGCTTAGCATTGTTTTTGCTATTCTGGGTCTTTTATTTTTCCATATGAATTTCATGATTGCTTTCTCTATTTCTACAAGAAATGCCATTGGGATTTTGATTGGCATTGCATTAAACCTATAGAGAACTTTTGGTAATATCGCCATTTTGATGATGTTAGTTCTGCCTATCCATGAACAGGGTATATTTTTCCATCTTCTAAGATCTTCTATTTCTCTCTTTAGGGTTCTGTAGTTTTCATTGTATAAGTCTTTCACCTCTTTTGTTAGGTTGATTCCCAAGTTTTTTATTTTTTTTGAAGATATTGTGAATGGAGTGGTTGTCCTCATTTCCATTTCAGAGGATTTGTCGCTGATATACAGGAATGCCTTTGATTTATGCGTGTTGATTTTATATCCTGCCACTTTGCTGAATTCATTTATTAGTTCTAATAGTTTCTTTGTAGAGCCTTTTGGGTCTGCTAGGTATAGAATCATATCATCTGCAAATAGTGATAATTTAAGTTCTTCTTTTCCTATTTTTATGCCTTTAATTTCTTTCGTCTGTCTAATTGCTCTGGCCAGCGTTTCGAGAACTATGTTGAACAGAAGTGGTGAAAGAGGGCATCCCTGTCTTGTTCCAGATTTTAGGGGGAATGCCTTCAATTTTTCTCCATTCAGAATGATGCTAGCCTGAGGCTTAGCATAGATTGCTTTTACAATATTGAGGTATGTTCCTGTTATCCCTAGTTTTTCTAGAGTTTTGAACATAAAGGGATGCTGTACTTTGTCAAATGCTTTTTCCGCATCTATCGAGATGATCATATGGTTCTTATTTTTAAGTCTATTGATGTGGTGAATAACATTTATTGATTTCCGTATATTGAACCAGCCTTGCATCCCAGGGATGAATCCTACTTGATCATGGTGCACAATTTTTTTGATATGTTTTTGTATCCGATTCGCCAGAATTTTATTGAGGATTTTTGCATCTAGGTTCATTAGAGATATTGATCTGTAGTTTTCTTTCTTTGAAGTGTCTTTTTCTGGTTTAGGTATCAGGGTGATGTTGGCCTCGTAGAATGAATTTGGAAGTTCTCCCTCTTTTTCTATTTCCTGAAGTAGCTTGAAAAGTATTGGTATTAGTTCCTCTTTAAAGGTTTTGTAAAATTCTGCTGTATACCCATCCGGTCCTGGGCTTTTCTTAGTTGGTAGTCTTTTGATGGTTTCTTCTAGTTCCTCGATTGATATTGGTCTGTTTAGGTTGTCTATATCCTCCTTACTCAATCTGGGCAGATCATATGACTTAAGAAATTTATCTATGCCTTCACTATCTTCTAATTTATTGGAGTATAAGGATTCAAAATAATTTTTGATTATCTTCTGTATTTCTGAAGTGTCTGTTGTGATATTGCCTTTTTCATCCCGTATGCTAGTAATTTGAGTTCTCGCTCTTCTTCTCTTCGCTAGCATGGCTAAGGGTCTGTCGATTTTGTTTATTTTTTCAAAGAACCAACTTTTAGTTTTGTCAATTTTTTCAATTGTTTCTTTTGTTTTGATTTCATTAATTTCAGCTCTGATTTTAATTATTTCTTGCCTTCTACTTCTTTTGCTGTTGTTTTGCTCTTCTTTTTCAAGGATTTTGAGATGAAGTATGAGATCATTTATTTGTTGGTTTTTTCTTTTTTTAAGGAATGAACTCCAAGCAATGAATTTTCCTCTTAGAACTGCTTTCAATGTGTCCCATAGATTCTGATATGTTGTGTCTGTGTTTTCATTAATCTCTAAGAATTTTTTAATTTCCTCCTTGATGTCTTCTATAACCCATTGATCATTCAGTAACCTATTGTTCATTCTCCAAGTGATGTATGCTTTTTCCTTACTTCTTTTATCGTTGATTTTCAGTTTCATTCCATTATGATCAGATAGGATGCATGGTATTATCTCTACTCCTTTATATTGTCTAAGAGTTGCACTGTGACATAATATATGATCTATTTTTGAGAAGGAACCATGTGCTGCTGAGAAAAAAGTGTAACTGCTTGATGTTGGGTGGTATATTCTATATATGTCAATTAAGTCTAGGTTATTAATTGTGTTATTGAGTTCTATAGTTTCCTTATTCAACTTTTGTTTGGAAGATCTGTCCAGTGGCGAGAGAGGTGTGTTGAAGTCTCCCATGATTATGGTATGGTGGTCTATTAGACTCTTGAACTTGAGAAGAGTTTGTTTGATGAACATAGCTGCACCATTGTTTGGGGCTTATATATTTATGATTGTTATGTCTTGTTGGTGTATGGTTCCCTTAAGCAGTATGTAGTGTCCCTCTTTATCCCTTTTGATTAACTTTGGCTTGAAATCTATTTTATTTGATATGAGTATGGACACTCCTGCTTGTTTTCGAAGTCCATTTGAGTGATATGATTTTTCCCAACCTTTCACCTTCAGCCTATGTATGTCTTTTCCTATCAAATGCGTCTCCTGTAGGCAGCATATTGTTGGGTCTTGTTTTGTGATCCATTCTACTAGCCTGTGTCTCTTAATTGGTGAGTTTAAGCCATTAACATTTAGGGTTATTATTGAGATATGGGTTGTTGTTCCAGCCATATTTGTTTATTTATGTTACTAAACATGGTTTGTTTTCCTCTTTGATTATTCCCCCCCCCCCCCGCTTTAGTGTCCTACCTCCCACTGTTGGTTTTCATTGTTATTTTCCATTTCCTCTTCCTGTAATGTTTTGCAGAGGATGTTTTGAAGAGATGGTTTTCTAGCTCCATATTCTTTTAACTTTTGTTTGTCGTGGAAGGTTTTAATTTCATCTTCCATCCTGAAGCTGAATTTTGCTGGATACACAATTCTTGGTTGGAACCCATTGTCTTTCAGTGTTTGAAATATGTTATTCCAGGATCTTCTAGCTTTCAGAGTCTGTGTTGAAATGTCAGCTGTTATCCTGATTGGCTTGCCCCTAAATGTAATCTGCTTCCTTTCTCTTGTAGCTTTTAAAATTCTCTCCTTATTCTGTATGTTGGGCATCTTCATTATAATGTGTCTAGGTGTGGATCTCTTATAATTTTGCACATTAGGCGTCCTGTAGGCTTCTAGAATTTGGGATTCTGTCTCATTCTTCAAGTCTGGGAAGTTTTCTTGTATTATTTCATTGAATAAATTGCTCATTCCTTTGGTATGGAGTTCTATACCTTCCTGTATCCCAATGACTCTTAAGTTTGGTCTCTTAATGTTATCCCATATTTCTTGGATGTTCTGCTCATGGTTTCTTAACAGTCTTGCTGAGCTGTCTATGTTCTTTTCAAGTTGAAATACTTTGTCTTCATTGTCTGATGTTCTATCTTCTAAGTGTTCTACTCTGCTGGTAGTATTCTCAATTGAGTTTTTAAGTTGGTTTATTGCTTCCTGCATTTCTAGGATTTCTGTTTGTTTGTTTTTTATAACCTCTATCTCCCTGTATAGTTGATCCTTTGCTTCCTGGATTTGTTTGTGTAATTCCTTGTCGAAGTGATCTTTCATTGTCTGATTTTGCTGTCTAATGTCTTCCTTGATACTCCAGATCATCTGAAGCATATATATCCTGAATTCTTTATCTGACATTCCATCTGATGCAGCTGTTACCTCTTCTAAAGTTGAGTTGACCTGCATTGTTTGTAGTCCTTTCTTTCCTTGTCTTTTCATACTGCTTGCGTTTCTTTCTTCTTGGTGAAACTGTTGTGATTTTGAAATTTTTCCCCCCCTATATATTTATATTGCTCTTGTATAGTTGAAAAGTCTCCCTTGCAGGTGCGGGCGGGGGCTCTGCTCTGCCCCTCTTCCAATTGGTGTGAGGTGTCTACCACGCCCGCGGACCCCTGGGCCTGATCCGCCGTTCTGTCGCAGGTCTGCCTACCTTGCAGGTGGGGGCGAAGGCTCTGCCCTGCCCCTTCTACCACGGCCGGGGACCGCTAGGCCTGAACTGCAGGTTGGTCGCCGGTCTGCCCACCTTGCGGGCACGGGTGTCAGTTGCTCTCCGCCCCCACTCCAATTGGGGTCACTTGACCACCACACAGGCGGGCCGCTGGGCCTGATCTGGGCGCGGGCGAAGGCTCTGCTCTGCCCCTACTCCAGTTGGGGTGAAGTGTGTACCACGCTGGCAGGCCGCTGGGCCTGGTCCGCCGGTCTGTCGCAGGTCTGCTTACCTTGCCGGCGCGGGCGGCGGCTCTGCCCTGCCCCTCCTACCACGCCTTCAGACCGCTGGGCCTGATCTGTAGGTTGGTCGCAGGTCTGCCTACCTTGCGGGCGCGGGTGGGCCCCTCTCCCCCCCTCTGGCTCGATGACAAAGTGAGAGAGACTCACCCTCCCTACCAGGGGACCAACTGTTTCCGTTGCCACTGGCACCGATGAAGTTCTCTCCTCGGCCGCTCTCCGATGACATCAGATCTCTGCCATGCTGGCATCCCCTGTTCTTTGGCTGAATCCCATTTTCTTCTCTTCCAATAGGCAGAGCTGTGCCCTCTGAGCCAAGCTTCTGCCCTCTATGTGCTGACAGAACTCCCTGTACGGTGGCTCCTAGTAGTCTCTCAATCCTGTTAGTCCAGAGCCCTTTCACTTATCTGGCCCCTCCCCCTGTTCCTCCTCCCAGCCAGCCAGCCAGGTCCTGTTCACCAGAGGCGGTTCCCCAAGGATCTGATTACACTTGCAGCCCCACCGCATGTCCTATATCCCGAACGATGAACACCCTCTCTGTCATTCATCTAAGCCCCAGTGCTGTGGTGGGGTGATCTGGGAACCAACAGTTTAATTTTTCCGGACCCCTTTGGTGGGCACGCCCCCAGAAACTGGCGGCTAAGATCTTGGGTGTCGCCGCTGGTGTTAAGGGGAGGTGGGGATCTGGAATCCCCTCTGATTCCCTACAGACACGCCCCCGGAGAGATTCCCGAGGTTTCCTGGCTGCTTGTATCTGGAGGGGGTGGGAGTCACACACCTGCTAACGTGGATTCCGCTGGGAAGGAATTCTGTCGGGGGAACTCTGGTGATGTCACCTCTCTGGTATGGCGGGCCCCAGGCTCCTTGCCGGAGTGTCCGAAGGGAGGGGTGGGACTGGTCTGTCTCTGGTTGTTTTCAGCTCCCGGTTCACTATTTCATGAAGGCTTGGCGAGAGACCTCTTCCTACAGTCCCTGCACCGCTCCTGCTGCGCTGCGCCTTGGAGGCTATCCACCCTGACGCGGGGGCCGCGTGCAGGCAGCGGACAGTCGCTGAGTCACGTGGGCAGCGGCTGGCGGGTCTGGACCTCTGCGCTGCGTGGCGGAGATTCACTCGTCTAGCGCAAACTGTCACCTCCAAAAATCCTACCGATTCCCGGCCGGTCTCTCTTTAGTGGAATTTTGCTAGGAGTTTCTCAGCAGGTCGAATCTAAGCGTATCCATGCGTCTCTCTGACCCCATTGTTGAGGAGGTACTGAAAGCGCTGCCTCCCCTCTCGCCGCCATGTTGGATCCCCGACACTCTTTCTCAAAATAACAGAAGGGCATATATATGAAGGGAAAAGAGCAAGGTTAAAGCTTGGGGGGAGGAGTATTTACTATACCTCATGAGGAATAGAAGAATTAAGTTATGTGGTATTTGTCAGATCATTTTTTTCTTCTCTAATTGTTAAAGTTATGTAAATTGACTACACAAAAAGGCTTAAAGTGAAGGTAAGCCTTTCCATCTTTCCTTCTTGCCGGTCTTCTTTTAACAGTTTTTTTTTCCCCCTTTGAAAAATTTCTATACATATTCAATAGTAAAAATAAATTTATCTAGGTTCTAATTATATGAATACATAAAGATACTTTAAAAGTGCCTTGCTCTTTTCCCTTCATATTACTTTGAATAACCCTATAAGATAGTGTCTAGGTACAATTTTCTTCTCCTGTGTAAGAAACTAAGGCATACAGGGACTAAGTGATTTACTTGCTGTCTCACTCTTAATAAGAGGTAGAACCCAGGTAGCCTGGTTTCACAATCTATATCTATTTCCATCAAGCTATACTATTAATTCCATAAAAAGAGAAAATTAAACTGATTGGATTCACTTTCCCTGGAGATAAACAGTACTAAAATGGAGTGGAAAACTGGGATGAAGAATTTAAATATTTTTATAGTAATTTGTTTCTGCCATTTTAGCTAAATACTCTCCAGTATAGTTCAAGATTTTCTGCTTTTTTTTCTGTTATGGCTAACATTAATATGAATATTTTCTTTGTGGTTTAATGTCTATGTTTTGTGTGTGGGAGAAAGACTGCCTTTTCCATGTCTTACCTGACCTTTTGGGGACTAATTTATTAGGAACTTTTGCAGCTCCTTAAACTCCTCATCCAGTTCCTTACAAACACTAGTATCTAAGCAAACTTACCAAATCACTGCCTCCAAACAGTTCAGGCTCCTTCATGATTCCAAGTTGTTCCATCTGAAATAAAGTTCCTATATTTGTTATGAATTCTGGCCATTGGCTCTTCAAACTATTTAAAATTACTTTTTTTAAAATACATTTTTAGTTGTTAATGGACCTTTATTTTATTTTTAGTTATAGATGGACACAATACCTTTATTTTATTTATTTTCATATGGTGCTGAGAATCGAACCCAGTGTCTCTAAAGTGAGCAGCAAGCTATCTACCACTGAGCCAAAACCCCAGCCCTAAAATTACTTTTTAAAAAGTTGCTTTGGTAAATATTTACTGGTCTTTAAATAGATACTTAAATGTATACTGACTTAAGGGTTAGTTTAAAATATCCTGGATTTTAAAATAAACAAACAACCTCCAAACAAAACCCTTGTTTTAATCCTCCTTCTGAAGGGAAGGATATTTTTGTAGCTCTAATTGTAAGGCTTCCAAAATTCTAATTTTATTCAGTGAACACTTATTGGGTACTCAGTGGTAATAATGACAACATTTATTAAAACCCTGCCTTAGTATGCAGCTCTGTGCTAGGTGCTGTGTGTATGTATGTACACATACACGCGCACGTGCACACACACACACACGGGTTGTCTTTCACTATTCCCAGCTATAATTTATATATCTTAGTAAATGCTTTGATGAAATTTTGAATAATATACTGGAAATGAACAAATAAGTAGTTATTTAATGCCTGATAGAAGAATCAGTTAAGACAGTAAATTAAAACTCGTAAAGAAATTAGAGAAAGGAAAGAGCTTGGAATCCTGAAGGAACCTGCACTGTTTGGAGGCTGTGATTAGGTAAGTTTTCTTAGACACTAGTGTTTGTAGAGGGCTGGATGAGGGAGGTAGGAGTTGCAAAAGTGTTAGAGAATGAGGTTTTCAATTGGTGAAGAACTGCTAGAGTTCATGAGTTTATGACTTTTGTTTAATGTGCTGTAGGGAACCCACAGAATATAGAAACAGGAGACTGATATAAGCATAATTGATTCTAAGAAGGTAATTCTGATAGAAAGGGTAGAGCCTGGTTTGGGTGGAGTCTCAGCAGGAGGATTACTTCCAATAGGTCATTATAACTATGCCCCCCAGAATATACAGCCTGAGATAATGCCAGTAGAGAGGAGAGATCAAATCTAGTCAGTACATCTGCAGTACAATGAAGAGTTTCAGACTGATTAAATATATGGATTAAGAAAAGAGTTTTGTTGTTGTTTGTATTACTTAGATTTATTTCTTTAATTCTAGGTCATATACTGATATGTAGAAATGGGAGAGTTGAATGCTGCTGTCTGAACTTTGTGTCAAAGTTGCTTGTTAATACTTCAGAGATGTTAAAATGTAAAATGTTTGTAAACTCTGATAAATGGTAAAAGTGCTTTGATCTTTTCAATATTATTCTGTTGCATTTTATTTAAAATTTTTGGTTACTAAGTTGATTTGAAGACCTATTAATCGTGGTAACTTATATTTTGAAAAACACAATTTGCTTTTATGATTTACATATTCAACTTTTATGTAAAATTATAAGTCAACATTGACAGTGATGTTTTAGTTTTTCCTAGCTTAGAGTTATCATAAACTATTCAATAAGAAAATTAGTTGTTATTCTAAATGCAGTTATAGATATATGTTGTGGAATACTTGATACTATTTGCATTTTTGCTTCTAATAAAAAAAAAAACTTCAGGGCTGGGGTTGTGGCTTAGTGGTAGAGTGCTCACTTAGCATGTGTGAGGCCCTGGGTTCAATTGTCAGCCAGCACCACATAAAAATAAATAAATAAAGGTATTGTGTCCAACTACAACTAAAAAATAAATATTTAAAAAAAACTTTAGAAAGAAAAGTAAAATACAATAGATCATTTCTTCATTTGATGCCAGTTTTCCTATTTCAAATGTGAGAGTACTGATTTTTAAAACATTATTCCTGGGCATTCACTGTTCCACTTAAAACAGATGATATTGGTATTGAAAAGTATAACATACTGTCTTCCAAAGAGAAGTTCCATTGTATAGTCTTGAGATCTTTGCTTTTTTCCCCCATTATTTAGGAATATTAGTTTTGGTAATCAAACCCATGTGGATAGACTTTCCATATTTAATGCATTGTGTTACCTCTGTACAAATGGAAAAAAAAATCAAGTTTAATGTTTCTAGACCAATATCTTTGCTGTTCTTATATCAATAATTCTGTTAACAGTTTTATAGTTATTCAATTGCTTTAATATGGTATGACCTGGTAGGAAATACTTTCTTGCCTGAGATCAGTGAGCCTTATTTTTTTTAAGTGCATTAGCACATATATCTGGAAACCAAGTATTCCTATTTAAAGAGCCTAGTCTTATAATGAGAAAAATGTTCTTAATTAAATCATTGGTAAGCATATTTCACATATAGTTTTTCTAGTTTTGTTTTTGGTTTTTGGATTGACTTGTCTAGAGACATGGCAGCATTTTCATGCTGTGAATTCCTTCAGTCTACACTAAAAGATTAGAATGTTATTTTGCTCATGTTTGTAATATCATCTTAAGGGTTTTAGGCACATAACATATTAAGACTTCATATTTATTTATTTTTTAATTTTTTATTTGTTCTACTTAGTTGTACATGACAGCAGAATGCATTGTACACAAATGGAGTGCAACATTTTACTTCTCTGGTTGTACACAGTAATAATGGCTTCTTTTTAAAAAAGTGATTATACTTAAAGGTGAAGACAAATGACTTCAGGGTGGTGAAATCAACTTGTACAGATAATTCTATCATTTGTTTCTGTCATTTTGGGAAGCCTGCATAAATTGTTATGCTTTCTTTAAAAGTTCAGCAAAAACATGATCATAATGATATTTTCATGAGTAAATTAAACCATTTAATTTACTGATTTAAAAGGATAAGGTATTCTAGATGGAACATGTTGTCCCCATTGATTGATCTAGTGGCTTCTGTGCTGTGAGTGGACTAGAGATCTGTTTCCTTTCTCTGGAGCTCTTGTGATGAGGATACCATCCTAGCAAAAGGAGGACAACGCTGGTCTTTTGTCAAGGTGTATGAGTTACCATGCTTCCCCAGGGAACCTTTTGTAGCTTTAAAAAGCTTCAGCATTTTTTCTTATGAATTAAGCTAATTATGATATTATTGAAAGACTTGAAGCTATCTCAACCAAATAAAGGAACAGTTTATTACAAGGTTTTTATTTTGAATTCATAGACTTTTTTTCATTTTTATTCATAGACAAGATTATTTTGTGTACATTATAGTTTTGTGTTTCTGAACATTTTTAAAAGTTGTAAGTTGTTTGATTCTGTTAAGTTGTAAGTTACACATAACAGAATGTATCCATTAATTCCAGTCTAGGTCAACTAAGATTAAGGTTGTATTCTCATTCCAAGAGAAAATGTCTTCTAAGATTTCAATTAAGTGGTGCTTAAAAGTAAATTACAGGCTTATCAGTGGTGGTTAAGCATTTTCAAAAGATAATTTTTCCTGATTATCAAAGTAAACTAATTAATTAAAAGGAAAATAGAAGCATGAAAGTCAAAAAATCACCAGTAATCTTACCACCAAGAGAAAATTACTAGAAGTATTTTATTGTATTTCTTTCCATTTACTTTGTGCCTTTTTTGTTTGAATCTTCAGTATATGCTGCCTGCAGCACTAAAGAAAGAACTGGGTGGGGCACATGGCTTTTGCTCTCAGTGGCTATCACTATAGCCTAGGAGAATAGATACATAAACAGAGAAATTCAGATTGAGGTGGTGGGTTCTGAGTTAGACATAGGCAAAGAAGAATTCAGAACTCTTAGATTATATGAGATCTGAGGTTATTTGTGAATGTTATATGTTAGATTTTATTTCTTGCTATTTAGATTGACAATGTAAACTTTTTATACTTGTAGGTCCTCTTTAGCATTTTAAAAAATTTTGTTTTTATTTTTTTAAGTTACACATGACAGCAGAGTCCATTTTGATATATATCATGCATGTATGGAATATATCTTGTTCTAATTAGGGACTTAGTCTTGTGGATGTACTTAATGGTGGGGTTCACTGTGGTGTATTCATATATGTACATAGGAAAGTTATGTCAGATTATTTTCACTCTCTTTCCTGTTATATGACATTTGTCAGTAAATGGATGGAACTGGAGACTGTCATGCTAAGTGAAGTAAGCCAATCCCCAAACACCAAAGGGTGAATGTTCTTTCTGAAGTGTAGAAGTTAACCCATGATAAGGTGTGTGTGTGTGTGTGTGTGTGTGTGTGTGTGTGAAGAATAGAAGTTCAGAGGATTAGCCAAAGTGTGTGTGTGTGTGTGTGGGGGGGGGGGGGATGAAGAGAAAAGGGGATGTGGATAGGAATAGGAAAGACAGAAAGAATCTGATATAACTTTCCTGTATACATATATGATAACATTATTTTAATGACCTACTACAAATGTTGGATTCTTTCTTTAAGGGTAATATTAATGAAATGAGTATAATCTACTTAAAGACTTATTGCCTATTAGTTCTTCCAATGTTTTTTTTTTTTTTTTTCCCTCCTCCTTTTTTTCTGATATCAGGGATTAAACTCAGGGCCTTTGCATGTTAGGAAAAGGCTTTATCAGTGAGCAATATCCCCAACCCATTTTTAAAATTTCATTTTGAGATAGAGTTTCACTAAATTTCCTAGGCTGGCCAAAATTTATGATCCTCCTGCCTCAGCCGCCAGAGTAACTGGGATTAAAGACTGTACCATAGCAATTTTCTGAACAAGTTGACATTATCTTTAGGAATATATTGGGAGTATTATAGAAATATTGCATTGTTCTTTGTTTTTCTATGTTTGCTGGGTTGGTTCCTGAAAAACATCATGTCTTTTGAACTTGTTATTTACCAGTGAGTCTGGATTTTTTTTTTTCGTAATTTTTTTGTACATCTCTGTTTTTCTCTTTAAGGTTTTTCTTCCTTTGTCTATGGTCTGTTTGTGTTTTGAGGTTTGCTTAAGTTATTTATAATTTTATACTAAGACTTCATATGCTATATGGACAAACACTTCAAGTATTTGCTTCTAAATTTTTTAATAGATAGGCAACAGATTGATGACTTCAAGTATCAATATGGTTTTTTATTTTTGTGTCCTTTTATTAAAGCTAGAAATACAAGCTTATAAGGTGGCAGCTCACTGAAGGGAATTCTGAGGCCATTTCCCTGAGTAGCTAAGTAAATAGGCTCAGCTTAAGATTTTTCAACTTTATGATGGTGTGGAAGTGATGCACATGTAGTAGAAACTATACTTTGAATTTTGATCTTTTCCTGAACTAATGATAAGTTCTTCTTTACTCTGTTATAATGATGTGCAGCAACAGTGAGCTGCAGCTCCTCTTAGCCATGTATTTGCAGGGTTGTTAAAAACTGTTATTCCACTATGTTGTACTATGTTGCTAAGCTGTGCTGTATTGGTAAGTTAAAAGTTAAATATATTAAATACATTTGTAACTTGTGCTATTTTTAATTTGTGCTGAGTTTTTTAGGATGCAATCCATCACAGGTCAAGGAGCACCTATATTCTGTAATCCAAAGATAGAATTGAGTTTCTAGAGGGATGCAGTGGTAGACCATTTATTTTATGTAATTTCTTTTATATAGCTTTTTATTGGGAGATAGATAACAGATAATTGAGCTTGTACCCATAAACTTGAAGACCTTTTGTGTAGGTGTCGTATGAAGTAGACAATATTGAGCTACTATGAGGAAAATAGAGGACTGTGACCAATGTTCTCTTCTACAGAGAAAACTATATCCCCACTTCTATGTCTGCAGGTAAAGTTTGAATTTGCCTAGTTCCCCATTGTTGTATTTAGGGTTCTCTAGAGAAACAGAATCAGTAGTATATAATTATAAGAACGTAGCTTGTGAGTTATGAAAGTGGACAAAGTTGGCAAGATGGCCTAGATTTTGCAATGGTATATTTATAGTCTGAAGACTGGCAGGCTCAACATTTAGGAAGAGCCTATGTTTCAGTTCAAGTCTGAATGCAGGAAAAGCCAGTGTTTTAATTCATAGGACATCAGGCAGGCCTTTTTTTTTTTTTTTTTTTTTTTCCTACTCAGGCCTTCAACTGATGGAAGGAAGCAATGGCATTATAAAGGGCAGTCTGATTTACCCCGTCTACTATTTAAGCATTAATCTCATCCAAGAGCCCTTATATAAATGTTTGTCCAAATATCTGGTCTCTCCATAGCTCACTCAAGTTGACACATAAAATTAACTGTGATGCATATTTGACATTATCCAAGAGTTTCATACGAAAAAGATAAATGAGGTGGAGGTGTGTTGTGGGTTAAAGCATAGCATAACTTTATATTGCTCAAAGTAGTTACATTGTCTAAAAAGAAGAATTTATTTAGTGGTTTTATGTAGTTTTGTAAAAATTTTTTATTAGGAATCTATTTAATTTGTATATTTTGATCTATAGCTGGTTCCTAATCTCAGAATAAATGTTGATATAATTGGAAAATTGGCGCAGTCTGGCTGGGCACAATTCAGGAGCCACTTGTCAAAAGAAACGAACTTTATTTTTAGAACCACACAGGCCAAACAAAACAGCTCCTCAGGAAAAACCTTCAGAGCCCAACTGCCACCACCGGCTTCCCACAAGCCTGTCAACCTCCCCCACTCCTCCTGCTCTTGAGGCCGATTGGCTGGGTTGCGTGGGCGGAGCCAAAAAAGTCCCCCAATGAGCAGCTCCATAGTCTGAAAGGGCGGGGAAACAGCCCAATGAGCATCACCGCAGAGGAGCCAATCAGCTAGAAGTTGCTGGGGCCGCTGTGAGCCAATCATCAGCTGGCAGTCTGAAAGGGCTGGGAAACAGCTCAATAAGCATCACCGCAGAGGAGCCAATCAGCTAGAAGTTGCTGGGGCCGCTGTGAGCCAATCATCATAATTTTCAACATGTCCCCCCATAACTGATAAAATGAAGACTGTCAGTAATAATAATAACAACTAATGATGGAATGAACGTCTGCATAATATATTTGTTCCTTTAGCAAAACCTTGTAGTCAAGTGTTAACATTTAGGTGTGGAGCTCCCTGAAAGCTCCTTTTTTCAAGCAGCGTATGTAAATGTACAACCTCTTCACCAACCATAGAATCTTCTTATATATTTAGCTATGCCAGTTTTTTTTCCTGTATGTATTTTTTATATTTGGATATCCTTCATGTTAAAAAAAAATAGATTGGTACATCCTACAGTCATGTGAATATCTAAAAAGAACAAATAAACAGGTTGGTAAAATAATTTTTAGCACTTGAGCATTATCAACCAGTTTTAAGGTAAGTAGATAGTTTTGGGGCATTTATTTTAGGCTGTTGGGAATGTCCTTGGACTTTTTTTTTTAATATTTACTTAATATGTTTTTAGGATAAATTCCTAGTAGAAGAATTTGTTTATGTTGAAATTTAGTTACCGAATTTTGGATTGATCTTTAGAAAGGTTGAACCAATTCATATGGCTACAAAAGTGTATAAACATTCTCCTCACTTTGATGACACCCATCTTTCAGATATTAATGTGGTAACTTAAAAAAATCCTAAAGCTGTATCCTCTTTTCTACTTACCTCATTATTAGTGAGACTGAACATTTTTTTAAATTTTATTTTCCATTTATATGTCTAGTAGCCTATATATATTGATTGCTGGGTATGTCCCTTGTGAGAAAAGACGTGGACTGGCTGTCTCTCCTTTTTTACTGGTGCTGGGGATTGAACCCACAGCCTTGTGCATGTGAGGCAAGCACAGTACCAACTGAGTTATATCCCCAGCCCCTGGTTATCTCTTTTGAAAATGTTGTAGAGAGGACTATGAGTTTATATAGATGAAATATTACCTGATTGAAGTAAGCTTTTTAGTACAGATCATAGGCCTCATCCAGATCAGAGTTAGAAAAGATCTGGTGACGGACTACTTTCATTTGGTATTTTGTGGGAGTATTTACTCAGATAAATTTTCTCATTCTGAGAAAGGCCTAGAATCTACAAAGTGTAAAGTGGCTGTTCTGGAACATAAAGTGGGTGTAAATGTCTCTTCAGCCAATTTTGAGTTCTTATTTTAAATGTATGTGGCTTTTTGCTCATGTACTTCATAAGCCTATAAAACCCAAATTTAATTCATAAATTATATATGAATAAAACTTCAAGATAATATTTACATGGCATAATTTTTATTAAAATATTTTGTCAGGAATGATATTATAGAAGTAGTACTAAGTATAGTTTTTAATTTGTGTATTTTGATTTTTTTTTTTTTTTTGATACTGGGGATTGAACTCGGGCACTCCACTGAGCCACATCTCCAGCCCTGTTTTGTATTTTATTAGAGACGGGGTCTCATTGAGTTGCTTAATTGCTAAATTGCTGAGGCTGGATTTGAACTAAGGAACCTCCTGCTTCAGTCTCTGGAGCCACTGGGATTACAGGCATATGACACTGTGCCTGGCTGTATTTTGATTTTAATATTAGAGGGTGACTATTTCTAAAAGTGTGGTAAAAAATAGTGTAATTAATTTTATGCACACGACATAGTCATTTTGTGATCCTTATATTTAAACTGTTAGAAGGCCTTCTTTCTGTGCCGGTTTCTTTCTTTTGTGTGTGTGTGTGTGTGTGTGTGTGTGTGTTTGTGTGTGTGTGTGTGTGTGTGTGTGTGTGTGGTGTTGGTGATTGAACCCAGGGCCTTGAACTTGCAAGGCAAATACTCTACCAACTGAGCTATATCCCCAGCCCCTGTGCCAATTCCAATAGGATGTTTCTTGATAATTCTGTAAAACTTTTTCATTTCAAATTAAAAGTGCTGAGTGATATCATTTGCTCTTTATGTACAGTTGAAAACATAAAACACAAATGGGAGCATTAAGATAGATGATAACAAATCTGTTTTAAGGTAGCTATATAGATAAAGCAGTGTAGAAATTATGCCCAGATTATTATTCATTTTAAAGGTGGCTGTTCAAATAATGTATAATGTGTTTATTAGGATTTTTAAGGATTATCATTGAAATGAAAACCTAACATTCTTATAGAGAACTTGTTAAGTTCCTGGAGTAAGTCTGTAGCTCCAATTTGAGAATTACTGTGTTAGGTATCAGCAAAGATAGGTGTTTCTACAACATTTATATTAAATCAAACAGATTTTAAATTGTTCTAATTATTATTAAAAAAAAAAAAACTTCTGTGTACTTGCTCCTTATTTTCTTATCCCTCCCCTCCCCACCCTCTTTCTGTCTTCTTTCTTTTCTAGGGATTGAACCCCTGGGTGCTTAACTGAACTACAATCTATAATCCTTTTTATTTTGAGGCAGGGTTTCCACGAGTTGCTAGGGGTCTCAATAAATTGCCTAGGCTGGCCTTGAACTTATGATCTTCCTGTCAGCCTCCTGAGTCACTGGGATTTCGACACATTGCTTAGTTCTGTACATAACTTGTTTGTACTGGCACTGCTTTGAGTAGTATTATAGAAGACAGTAGAATAATGAAGTAAATAGAAGAATGGGTAAAACAGAAAAATGCTAAATAAAAGTAAAAAATGTACAAATGAAAATAAACTTTGAAAAGACATAAATTAGCTAACAAAATAGAGATTCAGTGTAATTCAAAAAGACAAATTGAGATAAGTAGGAAAATACTGTGCTGTTAATCTTTTAGCAAAAGATAAATAAAGTCAATTTAAAGGGTTACAAAATAATTTAAAATTTTAAGTGATTATGTTATAGTAGGAAAAAATTTACTTTTTATCTTCCATGATGAGCACATTCTTACTTTTAATGTCATGTAATATGATTAATTAGACTTTCCCTGAACTCCAATTTCACAGCTAGTGCCTGTATATGGAATCACAGATGTCTTACGATAATTCCTGATCAGAGGGCTGACATTTGAAGATAGATTTAACATTTTTAATAGGACAACTATACATGTTTACATGTTTAAAAGTTCTGTACCTGGATATAGATAGATTTAACATTTTTAAAAGATATCTGTACATGGTTAAAAGTTCAATACATAGGCGAGGTGTGTGGTAGCACATGACTGTAATCCAGCAGCTCAGGAGACTGAGACAGGAGGAACCCAAGTTCAAAGCCATTCTCAGCAATTTAGTAAGGCCCTAAGCAACTTAGTGTGACCCTGTCTTAAAATAAACAGAGTAACGGGCTGGGGATATATGGCTAAGTGCCCCTGGAATCAATTCCTGGTACCAAAAAAAAAAAAAAAAAAAAAAAAAAAATCAATACCCAGTAGAATACAGAGTTCTTCAACCAGAGGAAACTGCAGAATTAGCATTGAATTGATATGTGTGTGATATGTAAAGTTTTCCTGGCAAATTTAGAGCTCATTGATTATTTTTATTTTGAGTAGAAAAAACCCTATTTTATCCCATGTGTATTTTTTTGCAAAGTAAAACAAAACTGTTATCTCTTCAGACATGATATTACATGTGTTAATTATGCATTTTTTCCTTTATAGGCCCAGATTATTATTCATCAGCATGGTTACCTGGTAATGAATCATTGTGGCAGGCCACAACTGTTCCATCTAACCATCGAAATAACCATATCAGGAGACACAGTATAGCTTCTGACAGTGGAGACACTGGCATTGGAACTTCCTGTTCTGACAGTGTGGAAGGTAAGCTAAAATTATTAGTATTTAGATATGAATTTGTGGAGATTGGTTGTGAATTGCGACTATTCAAGGGATATATCTTATTGTTCCAAACTAAAATAATAGTATGTGTTTAATAATACTCATTGTTGCTGTATATCAAGTTAAATTGTCTGTCTTGTCATATTGCACATTTTTCTTCCTTTTCTTAACATTTTATTCTTATATAATTGTAGGATTACATGAGTTTTAAGAAATAATATTTTAAGAAATAATATAGAGATTCCATGTATCCATTCTCCATTTTTCACCAGGGAATATCTTACAAGATGTTATAGTATCACAACCAGGATAATGACACGGATACAATCAAGATACAGAATGTTTCCATATACCAAATGTTGCCTACAATCACTTCTCTCTCTACCCACTCCATTCTCATTTAACTCTTGGAAAGCAATAACCAATTTTCCATTTATAATTTTGTAATTTCAAGAAGGCTGTATGTAGTTGGAATCATACACATAGCAATAACCTTTTGGAATTGGCCGTTTTCTCTGGAGATTTATCTAGGTTGTTGTGTGTATCAATAGTTCATTCCTTTTTATTGATGAGTAATATTTACCAATGGTGGGGGTGGTATTAGAGAGACCACACTTTAATTATTAACCCATTGAAAAACTGAGTTGTTTCCAGTTTTGGACTGTTATGAAAAAAGCTGTAAACATTGTACATAGAGGTTTTGTTATAAAACAGGTCTTTTCTCTGTGGTTAATGCTCAGAAGTGCAGTTATTGGTTTCTGTAGTAGTTGTAGGTTTAGTTTCAAAATTACCAATCACATTATTTTCACTATCATTTTCATCAATAATGTATATATATCAATGATCTAGTTTTCTCTATATCCTTTCTAGAATTTGACATTTTTCAAATTTTAGCCATTCTCGTAGGAATATAGTGATATATCATTGTGGTAGTGAGATATCATTTTTTAAAAAATAGACTTATTTTTAGAGCAGTGTTTTTAGAGCAGTAGAAAAATTTATTGAAGGTACAGATTTTCTCTATGTATTCCCATCTTCACACAGGTACAGCCTCCCCAAATATCAGCATCTCCCACCAGAGTGGTACATTTATTAAATTGATGAACTTACATTGATATCTGAAGAATCTGTGGTTAACAGTTTACTCTTGGTGTATGTTCTCTGAGTTTGGACAAGTTTATAAAAACATGTGTCCACTATCGTATGTAATACAGAATAGTTTCACTGCCTTAAGCATCTTCTATACTCTGCCTTCATCTTTTGTCCCCTGCCTCACCCTAGTAGTCACTGTTTTTGTTGTTGTTGTTTGTTCGTCTCTATAGTTTTTCTTTCTCCAGAATGTTACATAGTTGAAATTGTATAATATAGCTTTTTCAGATTGCTTCATTCATATAGTAATATGCTTTTGGCACTTATGAGTAAAGCTGCTATAAATACCCATATACATATTTTTGTGTAAATATCAGTTTTCAGCTTCTTTGGGTCAATACCAAGGAGCGGGATTGCTGCATCAGTAGGAGTATGTTTAATTCTGTAAGAAACTGCCAAACTATCTTTCAAAGTGGCTATGTTATTTTGCATTTCCACTAGCAATAAATGAGAATTCTGTTGCTTCACATCCTACCCAGCGTTTGGTGTTTTAATTTTCTGGATTTTTTCTTTTCTCATAGTTGTACAGTAGAATTTTATTATTTTAATTTGAATTTTACTGGTACATTATGTGGAGCACTTTATCTGCTTATTTGTCATCTCTATATCTGTTAAAGTGAGGCATCTTTTAAGGTCTTTAGCCCATTTTTAAATTGTATTGTTTGTTTTCTTACTAAGTTTTAAGGGTTCTTTTTCCATTTTGGTTAACAGTCCTTCATCAAATGTATCTTTTGCAAACATTTTCTCCTAGTCTGTGGCTTGTCTTCTCATATTTTTGCCATTGTCCATTGTCTTTTGCCCAGCAGAAGGTTTTAATTTTAATGAAATTCAGCTTATTAATTATTTCTTTTGTGGAACATGTCTCAAGGATGTGATCTAAAATGTAATTTTTATAGACAAAGTCAATTCAATTTTTACTGTGAGTTTTCTAGTTTTGTGTTGTTTTATGTCTGAGTTTTTTTTTTGTAAAGGGTGTAGTTGTGCCATACTTCTTGGGTATTCTGTTACATTTTTAAGTTTTTTTCTCTGTTTTTAATTTTAGAAGTTTCTGTCCACATATTGTCAAGCTCAGAGATTCTTTGCTTAGCTGGTCCTATTCTACTACTGAGCCCATCAAAGGCATCTTCATTTGTATTAGAGTCTTTTTGATTCTTTCTTTATTCTTGCATGCTATTTACTTTGCCCATAAGAGTGCTTTGCATATTAATCATAGTTGTTTTAAACTACTGGGTCAATATCCTTGCCATATCTCAGTCTAGTTTGTTTCTTCAAACTATATGTTTTGCCTTGTAGTATGTCTTATTATTTATTTTTCTTTTTTATTTGTATTTTTGCAAGGTATCATAACATGCTGGGTAATATGAACTATGGTAAATGATTCTTTGGCAATGTAATGGTAGTAAGGTATGAAGAGAGAAATGTTTTATAGTTTTATGATTAGGTTTCAGAGTTTTGGTAAGTCTGTGCCCTGGGCTGTGATCTTTGTAAGTGCTTCTCAGGATTTATTTTTAAAAATTTTTAATTTTGCAAATTTTCATCATTTTGAGTGGGAATAGCAGATCCTCATAAGAAGAATGAAACTCTCTGCTGTATTTCAAAATGGTTCCTTTCTCCATCCCCTGTTGGAAGCATGAAGGGATTTTTCTCTGATATTCACTGTGAGAACCAGATCAAACTCCAGATAGTAAAATCTCACAAGTGTGGTGGTCTTCCTGTGATAGGGTTACGTTGGAATTTTTATTTCTCAGAGTTGTCCACACTGAACTCCAGCAATTTGTCAGTTACAATTTAGGTTTTATTATCAGGTCCTGGTTTCCATGTAGGCTTCATTGTGAGTGTTTTTTCCTGCAATAAGTTGTGATTCTGTGCTTACCTGTTGTTTTTATTTGGGAGCATTTTGCCTTGTGACCTCAATTCTTTTTGAGATCTAAAAAGACTTGTTCCCTTTATAGTTTGTTCAGCTTTTTGCTTGTTTAGGATTGAATAATGCCTTCCATCCAAGGTACTTAAATGCCAGCTTGAATTTTTTTTTTTGAGGTTCTTTATTTTAAATGCTAATCACTTGTTGGATGTATTATTTGTGATTTTTTCTTCCATTGCATAATTTGTCTTTTATCTTCTTAACAGTATCCTTTTCAGAGTACAAGTTTTAAAATTTGAAGTCCAGTTTACCAATTTTTTCTTCTTAAGGGATTATGTTTTTTAATGTCAAATTTAAGAACTCTTTCCCTAATCCTAGTTCTTGAAGGTTTTCTCATTTTTTCTCAAGTTGACAGTTTTCTCATTTTTTCTTGTGTTTGATCATTTAATGTTTTGTATTTAAGTCCATGATTCATTTTAAGTGTGTGTGTGTGTTTAAGAATCTGTAAGTCCTCTTTATACTCAACTAATTTGCTAAAAGAAATCAAAACAGAAAAATTGTTACACTTGTGGCTCTAAGTAGCTTCTCATTGTGGAGTTATGTGGATAGTGTTTAATTTTTCCAGCAATGATGTGGATGACACATGTGGAGTATTGCTGACCAGATAGATTCACTCAGTCTTTGTGTCCAGAGTTTGTTTTGTTTGTTTGTTTGGTAGGTTGGTTATATAGGGCATGGTTGACTATCTGCATCCATGACCTTGGTCACCAGCTCTAAAATTAAACAGTCATGCTAATGTCAGTTGCTTTTAGGAACCTTCCATAAATCCCATTATTAGCATAAACTGTATGGAGTGACCTAAGACCTCCAAGGTACACAAAGACATACTTACTAGGCAGAATATTCCAAGAGTTTAGAGATTACCTTTTAAGAGCTGGGCAAGGGCCAAAACTTTGTTGGAAAGTACAGTGTATGGAATGTATAGTGTATGTACAGTGTATATTAAACTTTGCAGTGTGAGACATAAAGTTCAGGTTTTTGCATAATCTTTTTTTTTTTGGTACCAGAGATTGAACCTAAGTGTTAAACCACTGAGTCATATCACCAGCCTATTTACATTTTTTATTTTGAGATAGGGTCTTGCTGAGTTGCTTAGGGCCTCACTTAACATTGCTGAGGCTGGTTTTGAGTTTGTGATCCTCCTGCCTCAGCCTTGTCAGCAGCTGGGATTATAGGCATGTGCCACCATGCCCAGCTGCATAATTAATCTTTGTGTAGAATGATTACTGTCACTTCATTCTTTTTCAAAATTGTTTTTATTCCTTCTGGTTATTTTGTTTTTCTACTTAAGCTTTGGAATAATGAACAAAATAGGATACAGAAATCTTTTTGAGAATTTAATAGAAATTTTGTCTGCATATTGGTTTGAGGAAAATTGACATCTTTGAGTTTTTTTTTTGCCTATGAACATTGTATGTTTCTCCATTTCATTTAGATCTTTGATTGTGTGTTCACTGTGTTAAATAATTTTCAACAAAGATGTCCTTTCGCCGAAATATTTTGTTTTTTAAGAGTGATTGTAGATGGCATTGTACCTCCAATTTTATTGTCAGTGTTATAGAACATAGAAATATCTTTACAATGTAGAAATACATCTGATTTTTTAACATTTATGTGTATCCTGTCACCATTAGCTCATCTTTTTGTAGATTATTTGAGGTTTTCTTTTGAGATGAGGTCCTGTTGTGTTGTCCAGGCTGGCCTTAAGCTCCAGGACTCAAACAGTTCTCCTGCCTTAACCTCCCAAGTAGCTGGGACTCAGGCATGCACCACTGTGCCTAACTTGGTATATATACTTACTTCATCTTTAAATAAGGATGATTATCCTTTGAGTTGTGTGACTTTTATTTCCTTTTCTTGATGTATTATAGTTGCTAGAATATCCAACAGCATGTTGAATATTAGTAGGAGTGGGTATTCTTGCCGTATTCTTGATTGTACAGGTATAAGATGTAGCATTTAATCTTTTATTGCTTTATTGTTAAATAACAATAACACATTTTTAAACTGTAGAATTTTTTATAGAGTATAATCTATCATTTTGAGGAAGTTTGCCTCTATTTGTAATTTCCTAATTTTTTTTTTTAATGTGGTGCCGGGGATCAAACCCTACTATGCAAGCGCTCTGCCACTGAGCCAAAAATCCCAGCCCTCCTAAATTATGAATATATTTTGGATTTTGTCAAATGCTTTTTCTACATAAATTGATTTTTTTTTTTTTTAGCTTGTTGATATGGTGTTGGATTTCATTGTTTGATTTTTCAGATGTTACCAACTTTTCATCCCTGGAGGAAACTTCCCTTGGTCATTGCATAATTTTTTAAAATATTGCTGAATTCTATTCATTTATATTTTATAATTTTTTTTCATGTATCTGTGAGGATATTGACCTGTAATTTTCCTTTTTTTTTGGTGTAGGGGATCTAACCCTCAGGAGCTCCTTACCATCGAGCTACGTCTTCAGCCCTTTTTATTTAAAAAAACATTTTTTTTTTTTTTTAGATAGGGTCTTGCTAAGTTGTTTAGGACCTCACTAAGTTGTTGAGGCTGGCCTTGAACATGTGATCCTTCTGCCTCAGCCTTCTGAGTCACTGAGATTATGAGCTGGCACTCCTGTATTTCTGGTTTTTTTTTTTTTTTTTTTTTTTTTGATAACAGGGTTAATACTAGCCTTTAAAATGAATTGGTTAAGTATTCCTTCCTATTTTGTGGAAGAGTTTATAAAAAAATGATGTTTATTTTTAGAAAATATTTGATAGATTTCTTCAGTGAAACCATTTAGGAGTACAGCTGAAGATTTCTTTTTTTAAAATTTTAAGTTATGAATTTCCTTAGTAGATAGTGATTCAGATTATCTGTTTCAAATTGGGTGAGTTGTGGTAATTTGTTTTCTTGGAAGAAGTGGTCTCACTGGTTCATTTTATCTAACTTGTCAAATTTATGTGTTCAGGGCCGGGGTTGTGGCTTAGTGGTAAGAGCACTTGCCTCTCATTTGTGATATACTGGATTTGAGCCTCAGTGCCACATAAAATAAATAAAGTTATTGTGTCCATCTACAATTTATATATATATATATATATATATATATATATATATATATATATGAGAATAAAATTTATGTGTGCAGAATTGTTCATAGCTCTCTGTTTTTTTCCCATATCGTTCTTTTATTATCCTTTGATACCTGCAGTCTCTGGGGATATTCTCTGTTTAATTTCTGATAGTGATGGTCTGAAAGGGCGGGGAAACAACCCAATGAGCATCACCGCAGAAGAGCCAATCAGTTGGCAGCTAGAAGTTTGCTGGGGCCGCTGTGAGCCAATCATCAGCTGGCAGCTGGAAGTTTGCTGGGGCCCCTTTGGCTGTGGCTCTCAACAGATAATTTTTGTCTTTTTTGTTTTAGTGTACCAGTTTGTCAATTTTACAGACCTTTTTAAAGAACTGTATTATAAATAGAACTTATTTATTTAAATATTTTCTATTAAATGACTTTATTAGACACTGTTCTTGTAGCTGAAGGGAATAGGGTACAGGCTCTTTATTGCTAGATGGAGATAGAAGTCCAGGTTCCGTACTTGCACTCTGTTGATAATTGAGGGATAGGGGAGAGCACCTTTTTACTGCTGGGTGGGGATGGAAGTCTAGGTTTCCCATTAAACCACTGACACCACAATGTGGATTGCCTGCCTTAACTGCTGGGAAATGATGAAAGTCCAGGCGGCCTACCTCCTTTGATACTACCCGAGTGTGTGTGTATATGTGTAGGTGGTGCTACCATACTGACGGGCAAGAGTGAATGTTCTGTCGTCCTAAATGGCCTTTTAAACTATTATGGTAGGCTTCTTGGGGTGCTTGTCAAAAAACATTTGACAAAACCCAAAATATATTCATAATTTTAAAAAACCATTAGATTGATGAAGTTGGAAGTCTAGGCTGTCCTTGGCTTTTGTTGGTATGGGTGGAGAAAGGGTCACAGTGTTTTCTGTGATGTTTGACTGATGAAGAATAGTCATTGTATGAAGTTTTCTGTCTTATTAGGCTTCCTCTTTCTTTGTCCTTTGGCTCATAAGAAGAGGCTTTTCTTGGGACTTTTTTGGGCAATTCTCCTTGGTTATGTAGGATTGCTGGCATCTTCAACCCCAGGTCTTGAAGATATGAGACAAAAAGGCTGGAGAACTCACCATCTTTTTGTCCCTTGCTTCCAAAGGTCCCATAATCATGTCATGTCTTTTCTTCAACCTTTAGGTCTTATATTTTGTTTTATATTTTAACATCCAAAATTTAGAAAGAAAAAGCTAAAATTTTTTAGCTTTTGTATACTTTGTAAAAAGTATTGGCAAAATGTCTTTTCTATCTTCCCCACTGTTTTTTAAATGACTATTAATAAATATTTTGTTTAATTATTACTATTATAATATTGCTAGCAAGTATATAGAATATAGATTTTATTATGGGTTTGTATCTAATTTCAGTGAGCTGTCTAATAAAACATCCAACTTATTAAAGGTGATAATAAAGCTAATAAAATGGGGCAGATAAATAGGACTTTGTATTACAAAATTTATTGAATGAGAAAATATTGTTGCTTAAATTGAGAGGCAAAAAAATAATTTAAATACATAGTGTTTCTGTTTTCCTTAATTTTCTTTTTTTGCCTTTTTTAAATATAAAATTTTATATGCTATTTAAAATAGCTTTATATCCTTTTTGGATGAATACTATTATTGGAACTGTTGAATTTATTGCAAATTTGTCATTCATGTTTGGGTCCTTGAAATCAACTTGACAGGGTGTATTTGCAGTTGTGTAAGAGAATTTTGTACTTAATTTGTGTGAAATAGCATTTTAATATAGTATTCTATAACTACTAAAATAGATTTCAAAATCTTAAGAAAAAGTTGATATGCTAAAGGAAAAAGTATTTACAGGAAGGGAAAAATCAGATACCTTAAATTCTCTCTAAAGGTGAGAGAATTTATTTTCTCCTTAGAAAATTATTTTTTTTTTTAAATTTGCTCTTTTTAGATAACATGGCAGTAAAATGTATTTTGACATATTATATATACATGGTGTATAACTTACTCTAATTAGGATCCCATTCTTGTGGTTGAACATGATGTGGAGTTATACTGATCATGTATTCACATGAACATAGGAAAGTTATGTCCGATTCATTCTGTTATCTTTCCTGTCCCTGTTCCCCCCTCCCTTCCTCATCCCCCTTTGTCTAATTCAATGAACTTCTGTTCTTCTCTCTGCCCCTCTGACCCGCCCCAACTTGCTTTTTATTTGTTAATATCCGCATATCAGAGAGAACATTCAGCCTTTGGTTTTTGGCTTACATCACTTAGCATGATAAACTCCAGTTCCATCCATTGACTGGCAAGTGCCATAATTGCATTCTTCTTTATGTCTGAGTAATATTCCATTGTGTACATGTATCATACCACATTTTCTTTCTTTTTTTAAGAAAATTAATTTATTTTACAGTAGAATGCATTTTGACATATAGTACACAAATGGAGCACAACTTCTCATTCTTCTGGCTGTACATGATTCAGAGTCACTCTACTAGTGTAATCACACATGTGTATAAGGTAATAATGTGTATCTCTTTCTACTGTCCTTCCCCTCCCCACAACTGCACACCTTCCCTGACTCCCCTCTGCACAAACCAGAGTTTCTTCATTCTTCCCTATCTCCCCACCCCACTATGGATCAGCATCTTCTTATCAGAGAAAACATTCCACTTTTGATTTTTTGGGATTGGCTTATTTCACTTAGCATGATATTTTCTAGTTCCATCTATTTACCTATATATGCCATAATTTCATTTTCCTTTAAGGCTGAGTAATATTCCATTGTGTTTATGTACCACATTTTATTTATCCATTCATCTGTTGAAGGGCACCTAGGTTGTTTTCATAGTTTAGCTATTGTGAATTGAGCTGCTATGAATGTTGATGTGGCTGAATCACTGTAAGTAGTATGTGATGTTAAGTCCTTTGGATATATACTTAGGAGTGGAATAACTGGGTCAAGTGAGATAACTGGGTCCAAGTTTTCTAAGGAATCTTCATATTGCTTTTTAGAGATGCTGCACCAATTTGTAGTCCATGTGAGTATATCTTTTTCCCCACATCCTGGCCAATATTTATTGTTACTTGTATTCTTGATAATTGCCATTATAACTAGAGTGAGGTGAAATCTCAGTGTTATTTTAATTTGCATTTTTTTAGCTGCCAGAGACATTGAGTATTTTTTCATATAGTTGTTGACCATTTGTGTTTTTTCTTCTGTGAACTGCCTGTTCAGTTTCTTTGCCCATGTATCGATTGTGTGTTATTTTGGTGTTAAGTTTTTTGAGTTCTTCTATCTGAGGTGTACAGGTGGCAAAGATTTTCTCCCATTCAGATTCAGTAGGCTCTTTGTTCACATTGTTAATATTTTTTCCTTGACTGTGAAGAAGCTTTTTAGTTTAATTCTTGATTTTACCTCTTGCACTTTTGCAGTCTTGTTGATGAAGTCAATTCCTAAACTGACATGATGGAGAGTTGCTATTCCTATTTGCTGATTACATGATTCTATATTCAGAAGACCCCCCCCCCCCCCCATAAAAAAACTTAACTAGGAAACTTCTGGAACTAATAAACAAATTCAGCAAAGTAGCAGGATATTAAAATTAACATCCATAAGTCAGTTGCGCTCCTATACACCACTGATGAATCAACTAAAAGAGAAATGATGAAAACTATCCCATTACAGTATCCTCAAAAAAAGCACAAAAAACATGGCAGTCAATCTAAAAAAAGAGGTGAAAGACCTCTACAATGAAAACTACAGAACACTAAAGAAAGAAACTGCAGAAGACCTTGGAAGATGGAAAGATCACCAATGTGCTTGGATAGGCAGAATTAATATTGTCAAAATGGCTATAATACCAAAAGTGCTATACAAATTTTAATGTAATTCCTATTATGGTTCCCATGGCATTCTTCAGAGAAATAGAAAAACTGTCATGGAATTCATTTCGACGAACAAGAGGCCCAGAATAGCCAAAGTGATCCTTAGTGAGAAAAGTGAAGCAGGAGACATCACAATACCAGACCTTAAATTATACTACAGAGCTAGAGTGACAAAACCCCATGAAGATCAGTGGAATAGGATAAAAGACCCAGAGACAAACCCATATAAATAAATACAGTTATCTCATACTACATAAAGATGTCATGAACATACATTGGAGAAAAGATAGCCTCTTCAACAAGTGGTACTGGAAAACTGGAAATCCTTATGTAGCAGAATGAAACTGAACTCCTATCTCTCACCCTGCACAAAACTCAACTCAAAGTGGATCAAGGAAGGACCTACATATTAATCTAGACTCTGTACCTACTAGAAGAAAATGTAAAAAATTGTTTTTAAGGGCATTACTTTTAGTGAATGGTAATATTCCTGAAATATCTAGTAAAATGTCCCTTTATAGGTATTTTTTTCAAGCTTTCAAGTATTTTAAGTAGATTTTTAAAAGTTATAAATGACAGGATTATGTTCATTTGGTAATAAGCAGAGTGTTAGAATTGGAATGGACTTTAGAGGCAATATAATAAATCAGGCCTTTATGCAAATAAGCAAACTAGTTCCCAAAAGATGAAAATACTATTTTTAATGTGGTAAAGTGGGCTGTGTTTAAAACTTTTGCACTTAATTATTTGTACAACCTTGAATAATTTTTCACTCCTTTGAGCCTATTTTTCATTTCTAAATTGGACATGATAACTTATTTATCATGAGGATTTCATAACATGACTTTTAAATTGCTTGGCATAGTTATTTGCTTAAGAAATGATCTTGTTCTCCTTCCCTGCACCTTTACTTTTTTTTCAGAAGTCTTTCCTCTCAATATTTTCCTTCTAAGGATCACCTCAGATAAATAAATAGGGATACTTAAACTGTCACCATCACAATTTTGTAACTTCTGATTTATTTTGAATTTATTATTTATTTTATTGGACAGGGCTGATGTGTACTGAAGTGGTACTGAATGGAACAGTGATATACACACATACATAAATATACATACATACATACCCCACTGTTGTGTGTGTGCATATACATTTTTATACACTGTATATTTTATATATATATGTGTATATATCTGTATCTATATATAGATATGTAGAAATCTCCATTGTTTCACTCAACAAAATTGAATGTGTATGTTTATATTTATAACTCTAATCAGTCTACTGTTCCTCTTTTCAGTAACTGTTTTTTTACCTGATATTTCAAAGGTTTAAATCTTTTTTGATGTTTCTTTAGAGAGAGAACTCTGTCTTTGCTATATTCCCAACTCTGGTATTTATACTATACGTACTATTCTGCTTTAAAATTTAAAACTCTTCACTTTGTTTTTATTGGAACCAGGAATTGAAACCCTGGGATGCTTAACCACTGAGCCACATCTCTAGCCCTTTATTTTGAGACATGGTCTCACTGAGTTGCTTAGGGCTTTTCTATGTTGCTGAGGTTGGGTTTCAGTTCACAATCCTTCTGCCTCATCTTCCCCAGCCACTGGGATTACAGGTATGCGCCATTATGCTAGACTTTCTCTTCATTTTTTACTTGAGAATTTTGTTGTAATCTCATGCTGGTAGTCCTGAGTTCTCTCTTGCTGTGGGTTTCTGTTTTTACTTTTCTGTCATTTCACTAGATTTTGGAAGGGAGAGAATATACTTCTTTGCACTTAGCAATGATATTGAAGCAGACATTCTGTCATGTTGGTATAAATGGAAAAAAAAGAAAATGAGGAGGAAAAGAATTTGAAAAGCGATTGTAAAACTTTTCTTTAATGCCTGCTGCTACTATTATGTATTCCTTCTACTCCTTTATCCTGATTTATACAAGTAATACATGCATATTTAGAAGCATATAAAAATTAACATAATTCTAAAAGCATATTTGTATTTCAAATGTTGAATTCATGATTTTAAAAATCTGAATCTATTTAGAATTATATAATTATTGCTTTGTTTTCTGAAGTCTTCATTTTAGTAATTTGGCACATTCTTCCAGATCTTTTGTCATACATTTATTCACATATAGTATTTTAAATAAAACTGATCATCTCATATATGTGTTATATATTTTTTTCTTTTTTAGCCTCTATATTTGATTATTTTTTCTTTCTTTTTTAAAAATTTATTTCTTACATACATGACAATAGTGGAGTGCATTACATTCATAATTATCCATTCACAGCACAAATTTTTGTAACTCTGTATATAGAGTATGTTCACACCAAATTGTGCTGTTGTTATACATGAGCTCTCTTATTTATTTTTGCATACAATCTTAATACACCTTTATACCATCATTTATCATATCTCTGTTTGTATATAAGGTATGTTGACACCAAATTCACATCTTCAAACATGTATTTTGTATAATGATGACCCTCTCCTTCCACCATCCTAGCTATTCCCCTTCTCCCTCCCTTTTTCTCCCACCCCTATTCCCTTTCTAGAGGTAATTTTCCTCCCATGCTCTCACTCCCTACCCCACTTTGAGTCACCTTCCTTATATCAGAGAAAACTTCCGACATTTGTCTTTTGGGATTGGCTAACTTCACTTAGCATAATCTTCTCTAATGCCATCCATTTCCCTGCAAATGCTATGATCTTATTCTTTTTTAATGCTGAGTAATATTCCATTGTGTAAAATGCCACATTTTTTTTAAATCCATTCATCCACTGAAGGACATCTAAGTTGGCTCCACAGTTTAGCTATTGTGAATTGTGCTGCTGTAAACATTGATGTGGCTGTGTCCCTGTAGTATGCTGTTTTTACGTCCTTTGGGTATAATCCCAGAAGAGGAATAGCTGGGTCAAATGGTGGTTCCATTCCCAGCTTTCCAAGGAATCTTTCCAAATTGGCTGCATTAATTTGCAGTCCCACCAGCAGTGTATGAGTGTACCTTTTTCCCCCTCATCCATGCCAACACTTTTGTTTGTCTTCATAATGGCTGCCATTTTTAATGGGGTGAGATAATATCTTAGACTGGTTTTGATTTGCATTTCTCTGATTGCTAGAGATGATGAACATTTTTTTTTGTATATTTGTTGATTGATTGTATATCCTCTTCTGAGAAGTGTCTGCTCAGGTTCTTGGCCCATTTATTGATTGGATTATTATTTTTTGGGGGGGTGCTTGTTGAGTTCTTTATATACCCTAGAGATTAGAGCTCTATCTGATGTGTGAGGGGTAAAAATTTGTTCCCAGGATGTAGGCTCTCTGTTCACCTCACAGATTATTTATTTTGCGGAGAAAAAACTTTTTAGTTTGATTCCATCCCACTTGTTGATTCTTGGTTTTAATTCTTGTGCTATAGGCGTCTTATTAAGGAAGTTGGGGCCTAGCCCCACATGATGAAGATGAGGGCCTACTTTTTCTTCTATTAGATGCAGAGTCTCTGGTTTAATTCCTAGATCCTTGATACATTTTGAGTTAACTTTTGTGCATGGTGAGAGGTAGAGATTCAATTTCATTTTGTTGCATATGTATTTCCAATTTTCCCAACACCATTTGTTAAAGATACTATCCTTTCTCCAGTGTATGCTTTTGGCATCTTTGTCTAATATAAGATAGTTGAATATTTGTGGGTTAGTCTCTGTGTCCTCTGTTCTGTACCATTGGTCTACCAGCCTGTTTTGGTGCCAGTACCATGCTGTTTTTGTTACTATTGCTCTGTAGTATAGTTTAAGGTCTGGTATAGTGATACCACCTATTTCACTCTTCCTGCTTAGAATTGCTTTAGCTATTCTGGGTCTCTTATTTTTCCAGATGGATTTCATGATTGCTTTTTCTATTTCTATGAGGAATGCCATTGGGATTTTGATTAGAATTGCATCAAATCTGTGTAGTGCTTTTGGTAGTATGGTCATTTTAATAATATTAATGCTGCCTATCCATGAGCAAGGTAGATCTTTCCATCTTCTAAAGTCTTCTTCTGTTTCTCTCTTTAGTGTTCTGTAGTTTTCATTGTATAGATCTTTCACCTCTTTTTGTTAAGTTGATTCCCAAGTATTGTATTTTTTTTTGAGGATATTGCGAATGGGGTAGTTTTCCTCAATTCCTTTTCAGAGGATTTGTCACTGATATACAGAAATACCTTTGATTTATGAGTGTTGATTTTATATCCTGCCACTTTGCTGAATTCACTTACTAGTTCTAGAAATTTCCTGGTGGAGTTTTTTGGGTCTTTTAGGTATAGAATCATAATCATTATCAGCAAATAGTGTAATTTAAGTTCTTTCCTATAGTTATTCCTTTAATTTATTTCATCTGTCTAATTGCTCTGGACAGTGTTTCAAGAATTATGTTAAATAGAAGTGGTGAGAGAGGGCATCAATGTCTTGTTCCAGATTTTAGAGGAAATGCCTTCAGTTTTTCTCATTTTAGAATGATGCTGGCCTGAGGCTTAGCATAGATAGCCTTTACAATGTTGAGGTAAGTTCCTGTTATCCCTAGTTTTTCTAGTGTTTTGAACATAAAGCGATGCTGTATTTTGTCAGATGCTTTTTCTGCATCTATCGAGATGATCATCTGGTTCTTATCTTTAAGTCTATTGATGTGATGAATTATATTTATTGATTTCTATATGTTAAACCAACCTTGCATCCCTGGGTTGAAGGATGCATCCCACTTATCATGTTGCATGATCTTTTTGATATGTTTTTGTAGTTGATTTGCCAGAATTTTATTGAGAATTTTTGCATCTATGTTCATTAGAGATATTGGTCTGAAGTTTTCTTTTTTTGAGGTGTCTTTGTCTGGTTTTGGAATCAGGGTGATATTGGTCTCGTAGAATGAATTTAGAAGTACTCCCTCTTTTTCTTTTTCCTAAAATAGATTGAAGAGTATTGGTATTAGTTATTCTTTAAAGGTCTTGTAAAACTCAGCTGTATATCCGTCCAGCCCTAGGCTTTTCTTGGTTGGTAATCTTTTGATGGCTTCTTCTCTTTCCTCACTTGACTGTTGTGTATATTTTCCTGGCTCAATCTGGGCAGGTCATATGACTGTAGAAATTTATTGATCCCTTCACTATCTTCTATTTTATTAGAGTATATGGTTTCAAAATAATTTCCAATTATCGTCTGTATTTCTGTAGTGTCTGTTGTGATATTGCCTTTTTCATCCCATATGCTAGTAATTTGGGTTCTCTCTCTTCTTCTCTTCTCTCTTCTTCACATTCTTCCAGATCTTTTGTCATACATTTATTCACATATAGTATTTTAAATAAAACTGATCATCCCATTTATGTTTTATATATTTTTTTCTTTTTTGGCGTCTATATTGGATTTTTAAAAAATTAGCTGTTACTATAAAATTATTCATATGATCTAATCCAAATGACTCAGGGCTCCTAGAATTGGTTTGTTTTCCAAGGAGACTGAACTACTGAGGTAAGTATAGGACTGACTACTTTTGGCAGGTTTCCATGAAAGTATGTTTTTCTTTCTTTTTTCTTTTTTTGTGTTGGAGGGAACACAGAGAATGAATAAGTCTTCAGTCTTCCTGCTAGTTTATAATATATGACTAAACAACAACTCAAGAGAATAAAACAAAGCCTAGTGCTCCTTATCTATTTTCAATTTTATAAATTATGACACTGCTTTATTCATATAAAATAGCATCTGTGTTCATTTCTTAAACTCCATAAATTCTTTATCCTCTAGAATTTTCTTTATAGTATTGTATAACATACCAGTAAACTCACTTATTGTTTCATGTATTAACAAAGAACTAGGTGGGGTTGTAGCTCAGTGGTAGAGTGCTTGCCTAGCATGTGTGAAGCACAGGGTTCAATTCTCAGCACTACATATAAATA
Organism: Marmota monax; assembly: GCF_021218885.2. Lineage (NCBI taxonomy): Eukaryota > Metazoa > Chordata > Mammalia > Rodentia > Sciuridae > Marmota > Marmota monax. The sequence continues at coordinate 371,879 of NW_026694256.1, read as the reverse complement.
AAGATCTATTGACAACTAATAAAAATATTTAAAAAAGGACTAGGTGAAGTTCAAATTTGAGGGTAACAGTCATAACTAATGGAAGTTAACAAAAATTAAAAACCTTCACATTGACCCATTAAAGGAAAATGTAAAAACCATGCTCTTTATCCTGATAAAATTACTTGGTGAATTATTCATTGAAAAAAGCAGTGGTGTTTGCTACCAATAGCATTAGGTTTGGGGCTGGGGTTGTAGCTCAGTGGTAGAGCGCTTGCCTTTCATGTGTGAAGCACTGGGTTTGATTCTCAGCACCACATATAAACAAATAAATAAAGGTACATTAATAACTAATAAAAATATTTAAAAAACATATTAGGTTTGAAGTACGGGCTCTCCACCTCTCAGGAGGGTGTAATAGACAGTATTCTGTAAGGTGATTCTAGATGGAATCTCAGAGAATAGTTTGTTGCTGGAGTAGTACATACCCACATGAAAGTGAGTGATTTATTGCAGGTAGGAGAGTATGAGTGTACCAGTCTTTCATGTACAAAGTTTAGTTGGAAGTGGAGTATTCAGGAGGAAAGAACCCTTTTTGCCACAAGTTTCTTAAGTTTGACTGATCTTTCCAAATAATGTTATTATGCTTATGTTATATAATTCAGATATTTAACGTATAATAGAAAATTTTGGGTTCTAATTCATTCCAGTTCTTATTTCTCTTTGTCTGCAAAAAAATGTAAATTTAATTTTTTGAGTGTACATCAAAGTACATGGAATAGTATTTATTTAGATTTCATGGTACATTACTTTAAAAGTGCATCTGGAAGTTAGTCATCCATGAGTAAACAAACTGGTGGCACTGTCTAGTTAGATTTTCTCCATCCTGTCGTTTGATTATAACTTATGTTCCAAGCAGTATTCTTTGGCCACTGCAAAATCTTTTAGTATCCTATGAATCTGAAAAACAATAGTTTTTTTTTTTTTTACTTTAAAAAATATTACAATCTGTAGATTATTATTGAATAAACTAATAGCAAAAACAAATGTTCTATGAATTATAATTATCCTAGTTTTCCAATGGTTATTATATAAACACAAATAGTGCTGCTTCTCTCCTTTACAAATCTGGAACTTTTTCCTTTTGTTTTGGTATCAGGGATTGAACCCAAGGCATTTAACTACTGAGCCATCTCCATAACCCTTTTTATTTATTGTTTAACTTTTGAAACAAGGTATTGCTAATTTGCTTACGGCTTGCTAAGTTGCTGAGGATGGCTTTGGACTTGTGATCCTCCCAACTCAGTCTTCTGTGCTGCTGGGATGTGCTGGCATGCCTGGCTTTGATCTGGAACTTTTAGTGGTTCATTCATGTGTTAACTTACTAAATATTTATTGAATACTTACTGTGTTCTAAGAACTGCAGAATTGCAAATAAGATCAATGTAGAAGAGAGGATTATTTAAATCTCAGGAGGGAAGGTGTTCCAGTACCAGAAAGTATTCTAAAATTGCTAATGAGCGATTTGCTTTTGGCCATCATATTTTGAAATTTCAAGTAATGCTAAGTAAAGGTGTGAGATTTTTGTATTTATAAAGATGTTGAGACAGTAATTTAATATTAATAGTGATACTTTTTGGCTGTGTTTAAATTTGTTCATGGGGTTCCAATGCCAGGTTGGTAGAGAGTTCATATGTTCTACAAAGATAGATTTGTCCACAAGATCACCAGATTGTAACGTATCTACCCAATCACCAGTTATTTCCTAGTTTTCTTTCTCTGAGTCCTGGAGGCCAAGGGAATAGCTGCCATTGACACAGAAATTAGTTTGAGAGGGAGTTGTTGAAGTGTATGCAGCACTTGTGTGGTTCTAGAGTTGAGTGGCTAAGGATGTAGCAAGAGGAAACAGGAAATGTAGAACTGTGAGGCAAAAACAAAAAAGAACAAAAAACCATTTACAAAAAACTTGGCTTAGTTGTGTCTATAACCTTCCTCAGGATAGTATCTGGCTCCTGTATCAATAAACAGCCTTATGTTTTTTTTTTTTTTTTCTCACCAGCATTTCAGATGCATTTTACTTTGAATGGTTGAACTTTTCAAGCCATATCTTAGATCATTCTTTAAGTTACAAATAACCTGGTTGGAGATCAGAAATGTCACCTTGTTTGTTTAAGCTTCTCATCTGGTTTATATAAACATAAGAAGTTTTTTAGGGGCTGGAGTTATAGTTCAGTGGTAGAGTGTATGCCTAGCATGTGTGAGGCACTGGGTTCTATCCTAGCATAGAAACAGATAAAGGCATTGAGTCTATATACAACTATTTTTTAAAATATTTTTTTAAATATTTATTTTTCAGTTGTAGTTGGACACAATACCCTTATTTATTTATTTTATGTGGTGCTGAGGATCAAACCCAGGGCCTTGCACGTGCAGGCGAGCGCTCTATCACTGAGCCACAGTCCCAGCCCACAATTTAAAAAAAAATATTTAAAAAAGTTCTTTAGTTGTGAGTAGTTATTAAGAGACAGTGTACAAAATAGCCCTCAAATTATCTAGTTTGTGAAAAGTAGATTTCTATAATTATTTAAAACAAGAATTTTTTCTGTCTTAATAAGATTTGAAATAACATCCTGAGATGCAAATAGGAAAATATAGCCAAGAAAACAAGATGGTTGAGAATTCTGATTAGATAAAATGAGAACTACAATTTGCACAGAATTATATATCATTGTTGTGATGGTTAGTTGCTTAAAGAATGGATTATTTTTGCTGTATGGAAACAAACAGAGATTTCTTACTATCATTAAGATATAAAGAATAAAAGTAAGCAGTCAGGATAGTACACTTTTCATGATATTGATTCTTGAGGAAATTGTCTTAATGTTCTTGACCATTATTTTTGTATTATGCTGCAGTCCGGCTGCAGCAAAATAACTGGGAGGTGACGAACAACTTGTGTAGATTGATACAGCAGGAGTGGAAGCCGTTTATTGCAGGACAGGAGCAGTATTTATACATTCCACACAGCTTATCTAATTAGCATAAACTAGATACATCAGTCAACCAATAAGGAATCTCCACACTTAATGGCTCGCTGGTGTTACTTCACAAACCACTCCCTCTGGCATTTTGCCAGGCACCATCCAGACTTGTTTACAGACTCTAACAGTATTAATCTTCATTGTAGTCATCTTCAGACTGGGCAGCTACCATAATCCCAAAATAGGAGTTAAAATTTAGTTGTGTCCTTATAAACATTTAACTAATTTTTTAAAAATTCCAATAATGTTTATTTTTTGAGTGGATTGCACATACTGTGACTGCTATATATTGATGTATTTTTTTTAAAATCACATTGTACACTTTCTTTTTTTTCTTCTTTAAATTTTTTATTTGTTGTTTTTATTTACACATGAGGTAAAATGTATTTTCACATATAATACATTCATGGAGTATAACTTCCCATTTTTGTGGTTGTACATGATATACATGATGTTGCACTGGTCTTGTATTCACATATGACATAGGGATATTATGTTTGATTCATTCTACTGTCTTTCCTATTCCCATCTGCCCCATTTCCCTCCACTCTGTCCTGTACAATCTGGTGAACCTCCATTCTCTCCCTTGGACTATTGTGAATCAGCATCTGCCTATCAGAAAGAATATTTGGCCTTTGGATTTTTGAAATTGGCTTATATCACTTAGCAGGATAGTTTGCAGTTCCATCCATTTACCAGCAAATGCCATAATTTTATTCTTTATGATTGAGTAATATTCCATTACTTTATGGCTGAGTAATATTCCATTACATATACATGTGTACATGTATCATACCACATTTTCTTTATCCTTTCCTCTGTTGAAGGGGACCTAGGTTGGTTCCATAGTTTATTGTGAATATTGTGAATTGAGCTACTATAAACATTGATGTGTCACTGTAGTATGCTGATGTTAAGTCCTTTGGGTATATACTGAGGAGTGGGATAACTGGGTCAAATGGTGGTTCTATTGCAGGTTTTCTGAGGAATCTCCATACTGCTTTCCAGAGTGGATGTGCCAATTTGCTGTGCCACCAGCAATGTATGAGTGTACCTTTTCCCCCACATCTTCACCAACATTTATGGTTACTTGTATTTTTGATAATTGCTATTCTGACTAGAATGAGATGAAATCTCAGTGTAGTTTAATTTGCATTTCTCTAATTGCTAGTGATGTTGAACATTTTTTCATATATTTGTTGACTATTTGTATTTTTTTTTTTTGTGTGTGTATGTGTGAAAAGTCTTTTCAGTGCCCATTTATTGATTGGGTTATTTGTTTTTTTGAGTTCTTTATATATCCTGGAGATTAATGCTGTATCTGAGGTACAGGTGGCAAAGATTTTCTCCCATTCGGTAGGCTCTTTGTTCATATTCTTGAATGTTTCCTTTGCTTTGAAGAAGCTTTTTAGTTTGATATCCTCTCATTTATTGATTCTTGATTTTACTACTTGTGCTTTAGGAGTCTTGGTGAGGAATTCATTTCCTAAACTGAAAATGATGGAGATTTTGGCCTGTTTTTCTTCTAGTAGACACAGAGTATCTGGTTTAATGCATAAGTCCTTGATCCACTTTGAGTTTTGTGCAGGGTGAGAGATAAGAGTTCAGTTTCATTCTGCTATATAAGGATTTCCAGTTTTCCCAGTACCACTTGTTGAAGAGGCTATCTTTTCTCCAATGTATGTTCATGACACCTTTATGTAGTATGACATAACTGTATTTATGTGGGTTTGTCTCTGTCTTCTATCTTACACCATTGGTCTTCAGGTCTGTTTTGGTGCCAATACCATGCTGGTTTTGTCAATATAGCTCTGTAAGTATAATTTAAAGTCTGGTATTGTGATGCCTCTTGCTTCACTTTTCTCACTAAGGGCCTCTTGTTTGTCCAAATGAATTTCATGACAGTTTTTCTGTTTCTCTGAAGAATGCCATGGGAACCATAATAGGAATTACATTAAATTTATATAGCATTTTTTGTAATATGGCCATTTTGACAATATTAATTCTGCCTATCCAAGAACATTGGCGATCTTTCCATTTTCCAAGGTCTTCTGCAGTTTCTTTCTTTAGTGTTCTGTAGTTTTCATTGTAGAGGTCTTTCACCTCTTTTTTTAGATTGATTGCCACGGTTTGTGTGTGTGTGTGTGTGTGTGTGTGTTTTAGCTATTGTGAATGGGATAGTTTTCCTCATTTTTTTTTTCAGTTGATTCATCAGTGGTGTATAGGAGTGCAATTGATTTATGGGTGTTAATTTTATATCCTGCTACTTTGCTGAATTAATTTATTCTATAAGTTTCCTAGCGGATTTTTTTGTTTTGTTTTGGTATTCTAAATATAGAATCATATCTTTGGCAAATAGGGATTGTTTGAGTTTTTCTTTTCCTATTTTGTATCCGTTTGATTTCATTTTTCTAATTGCTCTGGCTAGAGTTTCCATGACTATGTAGAATAGAACCAGTAAAAGAGGGCATCCCTGTCTTGTTCCAGTTTTTAGAATTCTTTCAATTTTTCTTAATTTAGAATTATGATGGCCTTTGCATATATAGTTTTACAGTGGTGAGGTATGTTCCTACTATTCCTAGTTTTTAAGTGTTTTGAACATGAATGGATGCTGAATTTTGTCATATGCTTTTTCTGCATCTGTTGATCCTGTGATTCTTGTCTTTAAGTCTATTGATGATTAATTTTGTTTATTGGTTTCCATATGTTGAACCTTCCTTGTATACCTGGAATGAGCGTACTTGATCATGGTTCACTATCTTTTTATTATGTTTTTATATGTGATTTGCCAGTATTTCATGAAGAATTTTTGCAGCTATATTCATCAGGGATATTGGCGTGAATTTTTTTTTTCTTGATGTGTCTTTGTCTGATTTTCGTATCAAGGTATACTAGCTTCACAGAATGAGTTTGGAAGTTGTTCCCTCCTTTTGATTTTGTGAAATTATTTGAGGAGTGTAGGTGTTAGTTCTTTGTAGGTCTGGTAGAACTCAGCTAAGAATCCATCTGGTCCTGGGCTTTTCTTTCTTGGTATGCTTTTGATGGTGTCTTTAATTTTAGTACTTGAAATTGATCTGTTTAGATTTTCAATGTCCTTCTGATTTAATTTGGGTAGGTCATATATCTTTAGAAATTTATTGATGTCTTCAAAATATTTTCTGATTGTCCTCTCTATTTCAGTAGTAACCTTTTTGATATTTCCTTTTTCATTGCAAATTTTAGTAATTTATGTTTTCTCTTTTCATTATCTTGGCTAAGGGTTTATCAGTTTTACTATTCTTTTTTTCAAAGAACCACCTTTTTGATTTATTGATTTTGGGGGGGGGGGATTGTTTGTTTTTTCCAGCTCTCATTTTCTGTCTTCTGCTTATGGTACAGATTTGTTCTTGTTTTCCTATGGCTTTGAGATGTAATGTTAGGTTATTTACTTTTTGACTTCCTATTCTTTTAATGAATGAGCTCAATGCAGTGAACTTTCCTCTTAGCACTACCTTTATAGTGTCCCAGAGATTTTGATATGTTGTGTTGCTATTCTCATTTACCTCTAAATATTTTTTTATTTCATCCTTGATTTCTTCTGCTCTCCATTGGTCTTTCAAAGGCATATTATTTAGTCTGCAGGTGTTAGAGTAGCTTCTATTTTTTATTTTATTGTTGATTTCTAATTACATCCCATTATGATCTGATAGGATGCAGGGTATTATCTCTCTCTCTTTGTTTTTTTGTATTTGCTAAGAATTGCTTTGTGGCATAAGATATTGACTCTTCTAGAGATGGATCCATGTGCTGCTGAGAAGAATGTGTATTGAGTCCTTGATGAATAAAATATATTCTATATGTCTGTTACGTCTAAATCTAAATTATTAATTGTATTTTTCAGTTCTATAGCTTCTTTTGTTTACAGATCTGTCCTATCCAGTGGTGAGAGAGGTGTGTTAAAAGTCACCCGATATTGTTTGATTCTTGAAATTGAGAAGGGTTTGTTTGATATATGTAGATGCTCTATTGTTTGGGGCATAAATGTTTACATTTCTTATCTCTTGTTAATATGTAATTCTCTTAAGCAGTATGAAATGTCCTTCTTTGTCCTTTCTTTGCCTTGAACTTCACTTTATCTAATATGAGGATAAAATCCCCTGCTTGTTTACGCAATCCATGTGTATGATCTGTGTTTTCTCATCCTTTTACATTCAGTCTGTGGGTTTCTTTTCCTAGGAGACAGCATATTGTCAGGTCATGTTAATCCATTCTGCCAGTCATGTCTTTTCATTGATGAGTTTAGACCATTTACATTCAATGTTATTATTGATATGATTTTTATTCCTTGTCATTTTTATTTATTTCTGGCTTTTAATTTGAATTAATTTCTTCTTTGATTGACTATTCTTCTAGTGTAGTTTCTCCCCTTGCTGGTTTTCACTTTTATTTTTCATTTCTTCTTCATGGAGTAGAGGATGTTTTGTATAGCAGATTTTCTAGTTGTGAATTCTTTTCACTTTCGTCCATCATTGAAGGTTTTTATTTCATTGTCAGTTCTGAAGCTTAATTTTGCTGGGTATAGTATTCTTGGATGGAATCCATTTTTTTTTTTTTTTTCAGAGACTAGTACATATTGTTCCAGGACCTCCTACCTTTGAGTGTCTGGTTTGAGAAGTCAGCTGAGATCCACATTGGTTTTCTTCTAAATGTGACTTGTCATTTTTCTCTTGTAGTCTTTAAAATTCTATCCTTACTTTGTGTGTTAGGCATTTTCATAATAATGTACCTTGGTGTGGGGTCTCCTGTATCTGATTTTCCATTTCATTCTGTAGGTTTGGGAAGTTTTCTGATTTAATTTCATTGAAAAGATTGTGCATTCCTTTGGTTTGTATCTCTCAGCCTTCATTTATCTCAATAAATCTTAATTTTTTTTCTTGTCAGTTTATCCCATATTTTTGGCAGTTCTGTTCATGGTGTCTTAACATCTTTTCTCCGTGGTCACTTTATTTTCAAAATGATATATTTTTGTCTTCATTGGTTGAAACATTGTCTTTCAAGTTTTCTAGTCTGTTTGTGATGCCTTCCATTAAACTTTTAATTTGGTTTATTGATTCCTTCATTTGGAGGATTTCTGCCTGATGATTTTTCAGAATCTCTGTCTATTTGTTGATCTTTCATTTCTCATATTTTTCTCTGTGATATCACTCCTTACCTCATCCTTTACCTTGCAGATTAGTTCAACTACATACATCTTAAACTCCTCCTCTGACACTTCTTTCACTGTGGTGGTAATGGATTCTCTTATTAAAGTACCTTGGTTTGTTTGGGATGATTTGTTTCCTTGATTTGTGTGTCTTGATTTGTGTATGTGTATGTGTGTGTGTGTGTGTGTGTGTGTGTGTCTGTGTTTACCCATCTAACAGTATAGATCTGTGGCAGTAGATCTTCTGCCCTGTAGATTTATAGTTTCCCTGAAGGTTTCTAGTACCTCATGGTTTAGGAGACAAATAATAACAGCCACCAATGCAAATAATGTACAGTATTAAACCAAATAGTTCCTGCTATGATGTCTACAGTGTTGTCACAATAAACAGAAATGATATCATCAGTTATTGCTTACAATAAAAACAGTAAGTTTGTAAAATGGTTTACAGTTTCAAATAGTGGACAGAGAGAACAGAAGTGATATAGTATGTGATAATTGTGAGGAGGAGGAGAGAGGATAGAAATAAAAAAGGAATAGTGAAAGAACAATAGAGATTGGCTGTTAGAAGAAAAGAGAGATTCAAGGGGAAACAGATGAGAGGAAAAAATACATAAAGTAAAAATTTCAAAAATTAAGAAATAAAAGAATGCAAAACAAAACTGAAATACACTAATCAAACTTACTTGTTCTCAAAAAAACTGATCCATAAGTGGTTTAAAAAATGCTAGAAATGAGAAAATAAAAAAAGCAAATATGAATATATATATATAAATATTCATCATTATGTATAAATATGTCCATGAAGCATTAACATCAAAATTAAGCAGAGAAAATAAAAAAGAAAAAAAGAGAAGCTGGAGAGGTGGCTCAAGCAGTAACACGCTCGCCTGGCATGTGCGGGGCGATGGGTTCGATCCTCAGCACCACATAAAAATAAAAGAAAGATGTTGTTTCTGCCAAGAACTAAAAAAATAAATATTGAAAAATTCTCTCTCTCTCTCTCTCTCTCTCTCTCTCTCTCTCTCTTTCTCTTTGAATGAAGTCTATCTTTAAAAAAAAAAGGTCTGGAGGAAAAGTTAAAAGAATTCTTTCTGTTGGAGTTCAAATATTTGCAGCTTCCCTTCTTTAGAGTTGTCTGGATTATAATGCTTGCTCCACTCTCAGGGTGGGGTTGATAGGGTGAGCAAAGTAATCTGTAGGCAGAAATCCTTGAGTGGGGATATAGGCTTAGGTAGGCTCCAGGCTCTTTGCTGAATGCCAGTTGGCCTGGAGAATCTCAATCAGTGCACCTCTAGGGCCCGGCAGTTGCCAGTCCACTCTGGAGGACTGCATTCCAGGATCTCCCCTGCATTCCACTCATGTGGTAGAGAAGCAAGTTTTTAGTCTACCAAGTTGTCTGCAGACCCCAAGTTTCTTGGTTTGGGGTTCTGTCTCCAAACTCAGTTTCTCCTGCTCCTGCCCTTTTGAATTCCTAGCCAGGCAAGTCTCTCCCAGCTGGTCCTGCAAGCAGCCAGATTAGCAGGGGAGGTGAAGAGCCAGGTGGGTTACTGTGGCCAGTCGTCTCCTGGGTAAACTGTTCTTCATGTTTGGTTTTCTCCTGGGCACTTAGGCACACTCTGTCATGCAGTGTGGGTTTGCCAGACCTGTATTGCAGGCCATAACTCAGGTATGCCTTGACTCTGCTTCCTCAGCTGTACCCTCTCCCCCCAGCTGCAGAATGGTTTCTTCTTCTGTCCTCTGCACATGGTAGGATGAGATGTGGTTTCTTTCCCATACAAGGCTGTTGTGCTGCGCACCTTTCATTTTAGTCTGGCAGTATTTTTGATCTCTTCACTCTCTGTAACCAAACACCATTTAGTCCTCCAAAAATGCAGGTTTCTTTAATTCCCTTATTCCTCCACTGTGCTCTGAGATTACTGCTCTGGGTGGCCTCCAGCCATGGCAGCACTGGGGGTGCTGGTGATTTCTTCTTTATTTTATTATATCGAACCTCCTGAGTCCCCTATCAGCTTTGAGTGTCCAGTATTAAATAACAGTAAATTCCTCTCACTTTTGTTTTCATTCCCCCACCTTGCTGAGAAAGTTGCCTCCGACTTTCTTGGTTTCATGCCATGGAGCAGCCAGGAAAGCGATGTACATTTTACACTTTCTATTCTGCTTTTTTTAGATTTTCTTCTGGTCTTTCTTGTCTTCTTGTTTTTCTTCATGCCGTTTTCATTCTGGTTTGCAAATGCAACTTACAAACTATTACTATTCCGATTTTAGAGATGACTTTATTAAGACATACTTCACATACCATACAGTACACCTACTTGATATATATGATTTAATAGTTTAAATGCACATTCTTGGAAATGTGCAATCATCACCACAATCTGATTTTACAGCATTTCTATCACTTTCATAAGAAACCTATTAACTAATTTCTTATACCCTCCTCCTAGTCCGAAATAATCCCTAATCTTTCTATCTCTAGAGATTTCTTTGTTCTAGGCTTGTCACTATCTGATATGTGGTCCTTTATGACTGATTTCTCACTGAACATAGTGTTTTCTATCTTTATCCATGTTGTAGCATGTATCAGGACCTCATTTCTTTTTATTACCAAATTATTCACTGTATGGATAATACATTTATTCATTAATCAGTTGATGGAAATTTGTGTTATTTCTACCTTTTGATTCTTAAGAATAATGCCTCTGAATATGCTTAACATGTTTTGGTGAGGACATTTTCATATCTCTTGGGTATATTCCTAGGTATGGAATTGCTAGGGTTATATGATAACACTAACATTTTGGGGAATTGCCTGTTCCCTAAAGGGCGACAGGCAGCACCATTTACATTCTCACCAGTAGTCTGTGAGGGTCCTGGTTTCTTTATATTGTTATCTGTCATTTTGATTCTGGCCATCCTAGGAGGTGTTAAGTGCTATTTGCATTATGGTTTTGATTTGTATTTCCCTGATAAAAAATGATATTTAACACCTTCTCATGTGCTTTAATAAGCCTTTTGTATGTCTTTTTTGATAATGTCTATTCAAACTATAACCATTTTTAATTGAATCAGTTTAATTTTTTTGAGTTATAGAAATTCTTTAAGTAATCTAGATAAAAGTCTTTATCAGATACATGACTTGCAATAATATTCTCCCATTTTTTTTTTTTTACTTTGTGATGTCATTTGGAGCAAAAAAATTTAAATATTGATGAAGTCCACCTTACCTTTATTTTTGTTATTGTTGCTTGGGCCTTTGATATGTATCTAAGAAACCATTGCCTAACTCAAGGTCCTGAAGATTTACACCCATGGTTTCCTCTAAGAGTTTTATACTTTTAGGTATTATATTTAAGCCTGGGATTCCTTTGGATTCATATTTGTAGAGTATGAGGTAGGGATTCAATTTTATTATTTTGCCTTTGGTTATTCAGTTATACTGTTTAGTCATTAGTATAGAGATTTGTAGAAATAATATACCTTGACTGTGTAGAATGATAATCATGATCCTTAATGCTAATCACAGCAGGTTTTGAGTTACATGCCATAGTTGCTTAATATTTTAGTTCTCTTTTTTAACCTAAAGATTAGATGTTCTTTTTATTGTTTTATTCAGTCATTGTTATTCTTGTAATTTTAAAAAGAAACTAAAGAAATTTTAGCAGTTCTTTAATAAGTCTGTTGGTTCTGAGTTCTGATTTTGCTTAGCTGAAAATGTATTTTTACCTCAGTCTTTAAATATGGTTTCCCTGAAAAACAGTTTGGGAGGTCAGATATTTGCTCTTAGTCCTTTGAAGATATTAGTCTTTTGTGTTCTGGATTCTGTTGTTACTGAGATGTTGGCTATCATTCTGATAGTTTTTTATGAAATAGTCTGCCTTTTCTTTAGACTCACTTCATTATCTGATGTTTTTTGGTTTCTTTATGATTTTTTTTTTTTATACTAGGGATTTAACCAGAAACATCTTTCAACTGAGCCGCATCTCCAGCTCTTTTTATTTATTATTTTGAGAGAGAGTCTCACTAAGTTGCTGAGGCTGGCTTCTCTCAAACTTGTGATCCTCTTGCCTCAGCCTCCCAAGTTGCTGGGGACAAAATGTGTTGCACCACAGTGCCTGGCTTCTTTTTGATAAACTTTAATCCTGCTTTGTTAGGTATATAACAGTGAAAAGTAAGAGTTTTATTGCAAATAATATGTTTGTATTGCTTTTTAAACCTAGTACAGTGCCTTATATGTAATACATTCTCAGGAGATTCTTTAGTTGAATTATTGTTAAATTATTTTCTATAGCTCTTTTCCTACCAGAGTTTGGTTTGGAATATTTTAAAATATTTACCTAAATGTCATGAGCCATCCATGGGCTGTGTGTGAATTGTGTTGAGCATAGTAGTCTCCTGAGGGGATAGATCCAGCACTGCAAACTTCTTGTTAGAGAGTGATCACATGATGCAGATGAGCCTCTCCCTCTGGCTTTGCCTAAGATCCCACACAGCACCCAAGATGGGTGTGACTTGCCAAGATGTTAATCAGTCTGCTGACCACAAGATATCTCAAAGCAAGACTCCACCCTTGAAACCTCATCCTTGCCTCTGAGTCCATGCTATAAAATAAACATGGCCGGCCGGCCCCTCCCCCTCCCCCTCCTCTTCTCTTCTCTTCTCTCTCTCTCTCTCTCTCTCTCTCTCTCTCTCTCTCTCTCTCTCTCTCTCTCTCTCTCTCGGAAGTTTGACCCTTAAGGTCAAAGAGCCATCCTGTCCTCAATTCCAAAATTATTTTTGTGTTATGTGATTTTTCACTGCCTTCTTCTTAGTTTAATGTTGCAGCCAGCCTGTTTAAATCCAGTTTGTCTCATCTGTGCAAGTCACAGTCGAGACCTAAAGATATAGGGAATACTTTGAAATATTAATTTATTAAGAAAAATGGGGGAGTTAATGTGGTATGTTTTTTTTCCCCCTGTATGATATGGTATGATCATGCCATTAGCAGGAAAGGGAAAAAAGTTTCATGGAATTATAAAACTGAATCATTGTCTTTATGGTTAGTTACCATGTTCCTTTAAAAAGCAAAATATTTGTCATAATATTTTGTATTGTGATAAATATATTAAGCTATTAAATTTTAAATGAGAATGTTTTGATACAGGATTATATAGTTTCCTATTTTTTTTTTTTAATGTGGTGCTGGGGATGGAACCCAGTACCTCACACATGCTAGGCAAGCGCTTTCCCTAGTTTCCTAATTTTTTTTTTTAACTGCAAAGACTTATGATTTATTGATATCATATAGATCTATTGTAGGCTTTTTGCATTTAATTCCTTTTTACAAGAGAAAGTATAAAGCTGAAAAGAGTGTGGAAGGAAGGAAAAAAGGAAGGATAGAGAGAAAGAAGCTGTATCTCAATATTTAAGAGAAGATAGAATGAATGTATTCACAATTAAAAATTTGTGAACATGACAGTAAAACAGAAGGTTGGAATTTTGTTTGTAGTTCAGAAATATGTTACCTTAAATATAGTTCATTTATATTATCAGATTATTCTGATGTCCTTTTCTTATATTCTTTCCATATTAGCTTAAATTTGTCTGAAACAATTAGCTTTTCTCTACTTTTAGTGAATACTACAGACTCTGTTCTTTGGTTTTTAAAAGGACTATTTTCTGCTCCTTTGAGAATTCACTGTTATAACTTAAATGTGGGCTAGATGCTATCCTAATAATTTTTTACTTAAATTAGTTAAACTTAAAGCAACAACAACTAGTTAACTTAAAACACCTTATGAATTGCATTGCATTTACCTTTAACTGTGGTTTCTTAGGGCAAAGTAATATTTTTGATTTGTTAAAATAGTTAAAATTAGCATTTTATGGACTCACCTCTAAGATATAATGGTCTCTTTTTTTCCAGACATTTATGTTGTCAAATTCTTGATTCCCTGTTCATTTATTCTTGTGTTATGTGTGCTTTTGTATGTGTGTGTGTATTTGTGAATGGACTAAGCTTTGATCCTTAGTTTTGACAGTCATACTGTAGAACTCAGATACTGATCATTATTGAACTGGGGATATGATATTTAAGTTTGAAGATTTCAAGATGATTGGTATTAATGTGGATGAAATAGCAGAATCACTTTTTTAAAAATGATATTTCTTGGGTCCTTTTCTATTACACTGAATCTGAATTTCTTCATGTAGGTCACCAGATCCCAGTTAGTTTTTTGTTTTTAATTTTTTTTTCAGTTGTAAATGGAACACAATACCTTTATTTTGTTTATTTATCTTTATGTGGTACTGAGGATCAGACCCAGAGCCCCACACATGTAAAGTAAGCGCTCTACCGCTGAGCCACAACTCCAGCTCCCCCTCTCCCAGTTAGTTTTTTGTATAGCAAAATTTGAGAATTTCTAATAAGGAATGTCAATGGAGTAAATTCTGTGCTCAAGGTAATATTCTATGAATAGCATTAATCAATCACATTTGTAAATACTAGTCTGAGAGTAAATACTAGTCTGATGTGGAATTTATCATTTAATTGTTGATTTTATGTGCATTTGGGAAATACAGAGCTACTGAAGGCAGATGGGAAAGTAGTGCACTATCACATCTGAATAGCAGCTAAGCCTGATGATGATTGTCTCAGTGCTTTTAGCTGTAACATGGAAAATGAGACAGTCCCTTGATATATTATTCATTCTTTAGTTACAGTGTTCTTTGAGATACAAAGCCATAGAACATCTTTGCAAAAGTTTGACCAAATGGTAAAATTATGTTCCTTTATAGAAATTAAAATAAGACATTATATAAAGTAACATGTAAAAGTACTTTCTCTTTTTGACATCCTTTCACTACATAAGGGTTAATTTTGTTTATTAAATTTTGAGTATACTCTTCCAGACCTTTTCTCTGCTCATACACATATGTGTTTAGATATAAATATATGTGCATTCACATACATATTTATCTTTTAAATATTGATATATACATATATACATACATCTCCAAAGTTCATAACAGTCACATTTTCCTATCATTATAGTATATTAACAGCCTTTAATAATTTTATGATTGTTGTGGGGAAATACTTTTGTTGTTAATGAATTTAAACATTTTTGTCTTCATTTTTTGTTAAAAAAATTCAGATATTTTTAAGAGGCTATGGTGATTTTAATCAATATTCCTTTAGTAATGTTTATACAAACATATTTGTAAAATATAACAGTACTTTAATCTATTAATACAAGTTTGCCATAGATGTTTTCTCTTTTTACATTATACCTTAGACTTTTGGGAACATTTGTCCTATTTCTATTTAGAACCAATCTTCAGCATATTCCTGTCTACTTTTTTTTTTTTTTCTGATTACCATGATATTCTGTTAATCTATCGGGTTGTCAGCTGTTTTACTTTAATTCATTCTTTACTACAGGAATAATTTTCTTTAGTATAGCTTTAATCATGGCATTCATTCCTTTGTTTGGAAACTTTCAGTGATATCACATTTTTTGCTGAACAAAACCTCTTTCCTAGCAGAGCATTTGAGATTTGTACAGTTCTACTTCATCTTTACCTTTCAAGAATTACCTTGAGCAACTTTCCTTGAATCTTACTTCATATTGTAGATAAACGGGATAATTCGTTTTCCTCTTTTAGAGTCATCTTCTCCTAAAAATCATATTTTTATCATTCTTGTTCTTAATCAGCAGCAGAAGCTACCTGAGTGGCTGATTGAACAGTTGAGGAATTTATTTAAGGGTACTTGGTACTTCATAGACTTTCTGGGAGGATTGAATAACCATGCTTTAGGTTAAATTTCCTGGTAACATGCCTTAAGTCACACCAAAGAACAATAATCTTTCTGCCAACCAAACACTAGAGGAATCTACTAGTGCTGCTCAACTGCTGCCACTTATTGTTTAGAAACATGATTTTGTGCCCACTGTGGGGCCTCTTCTGGTGCTGCCTTTGTGGAAAACTGATGCATTTGCTATTGCCTATACCAGCTATGAAATGCTAACTCTTCCTAGAGCCTATTTTTTCAAACTGAAGTGTTTTGCGGGAGCTTCTGAATGTCTTTATCGTGGGTGCAGGATGTATTGGGAATGTGAGTTCTAAAATTTATTTTGGGAGTTTGAACTCAAAATATGAGAACTTTCCAAAAAATGGAAAGACTGCAGAATCTGATGGGCACCCTTTACACATGATAAATTCACTCTGATACTTTTGCTCATATCCCTCCATTTGTAATATGTTTCACTTTTTATCTCTAGATGAACAATTTCTGTGCAAAGACCAATTGGAATATCACTTTAAAAATTAGTCTGCCTGGCTCATACTCATCTGAATTTTCTTATGACATTATAAACATTTATTTTACCTTTATTTCTTTAATAAAACAATATCACAGCACAGAAGTGGTATTTAGATATACTCTGGTATAGGAGACAAACAGATTTAGAAATATATAGAATAAAATGTGAAAGTAGCCTTTTACCATTCATCTCCAGCCTCCCACCAATTCAGATTGCTGTCCCATTTGTAAATATGCCCTGATAACATTATGATCTTTGATTTTAATTTGGTATATATAATGATGATTTGGCTCTTTATGATAAATTCATTGAGTGTAGAGACCCTTTTTGTTTTCTGGTCTTTCAATAGTAAAACTATTCATATGTGTAGAGTAGTATGATATAGGGACTTTTGAAATAAGGCAATAGATATTCAGACATTTTGAAAGTAAAAATTTATAACTTGGCATTTAATGAACATAAAGAAAAAGACAGGCATTGGAGTAGATGCCAAGATTCTAGCTTGGGATTGTATCATTGATGATACAATTAAGTGATATTGGAAATGTAGGAACTACTCTGTCTTTGCAAATTTTTCCTAGACCCTTTCTTATTATTGTAGGAGCTCCTTTATTCACATTTCTGAATTAGAGTTGGGGGAGGTGCTAAAAAGTTCAGATTTGCCATAAAGTTCTACAGTTTAGGAGAGACTAAAAAATACCACTTTCACCTCGTTGTGTCTGAGACGCAACTGTTAGAGTATAAGTCAAGACTCTTAATGTGGAGATGGATTTTGTTTCTTTTAAAGGCACAATACTTTGATTAAATAAGATAAATCTGGAAATGTTTCCCAATCATTTTTTATCCTTACTTATACTTTATTATGTAAGCATATTTAGAAAATGTTTTTAAAGTGTGTTAAACATTTCTGATAAACCTGAAGCTATAGTAAGAATTCCCGTTTCCTTATTTTTGAGGAAGTACTGAGATAGAGATTTAGGATTAGGAGAGAGAAATATTGAATCTTGAAGGAAACACCCACAAGTCACTGAGATACAGAAAACACAGTTTTAAATCTTGAGCAACATGTCTTTAGTCCATGCCCTGGTCCATGCTCTTGTAAAATGAGGGAAACACTATGCACTTTGAAAACTGGCGTGAAATTGTGCCACCCTGTCTTCACCTTCCATACAGCCTCTGGTGCATCTCTTCTATAAATATTCACCCCAACCCAAGTCTGGGCTTCTTCCTCTTGAGATAGCCTGCACTCTCTTTTGAGTATATCTACCTTCCTAAATAAACCTCTGTCTATTACTTTGGCTAATACTGGAATTCTTTTCCATTACCTCTGCCAAGAACCCAGTGCTCCTGAGTTGAGTTCCTTCTCTCCTCTGGGAACTCCTTGGACCCTCTCCGGAGACCTCTCTTCTCCCATGACAATACCTCTGAAAAAACATGATGGGAAACCATATTCAGATTTCTCTCTGGCATTTTGCCTTTTATCTTATTCTCTTTTATCTGTTAATTGTAACTAATTTGGCAATCTTTTCTCTTTCCAGATCATTCAACTTCAAGTGGCCCGTTGTCTTTTAAGCCTAGTCGATCACTGGTTACTCTTCCCACTGCCCATGTGATGCCGTCTAACTCCAGCGCTTCAATTTCCAAACATAGAGAATCATTAACATCAGATGGCTCAAAATGGAGTACAAGCTTCATACAAACTTTGGGAGACCACAGTACGGGGGAGCAGGACTCTTCACTAGACATGAAGGACTTCCGGCCTCTTCGGAAATGGTCATCTTTATCCAGACTCACTGCCCCAGAAAACTGCAGCCAAGGTAGCACTGTACACAAGGAAGAATTGAGGAATGGTTTGGAAAAGACAGGGAGAGGCAAGACTTTAACATCACAATTAAGGACTATTGGGCCTAGTTGCTTACATGACAGTATGGAGATGCTTAAGCTAGAGGACAAGGAAATAAATAAAAAACGGTCATCAACTTTGGATTGCAAGTATAAATTTGAGAGTTGTAGCAAAGATAACTTCAGAGCCTCTTCCTCTGCTCTTAAGAGACAGACCTTAGATATGACATACAGTGCCTTACCTGAGAGCAAGCCCATTATGACAAGCTCAGAGGCTTTTGAATCTCCAAAATATTTAATGCTTGGTCAGCAGGCAGCAAGTGGAGTTCCCATTCAGCCTTCTGTGAGGACTCAGATGTGGCTTACAGAGCAGTTAAGGACAAACCCTTTGGAAGGTAGAACTACGGAGGATTCTTATAATTTAGCTCCTTGGCAACAACAGCAAATTGAAGAATTTCGACAAGGAAGTGAAACACCAATGCAGGTAAGGCTCAAAACCTAGTATTTGCTTCCCTCCAGTGGATGTTGTGCACTTTGCAGGAAGCATCACAATCACTGATTATTTTGCCTTTTCTGTCTTCTGGAAGCATAGATGTTATAAATTTGAAAAGTTTTACGTTGATTAAAAAAACTTACTAAGAAATTAGAACTAATTAACATGAAAAACTTAAAATTTCTACCTTAGTCTTTTCTTTCTCATTTGTTAAGTAGGCATAAAAATAAATAAAGCAAAGCATGTATTTTAGGAAACTTAGAAACAAAGAAGCTGACACGGTGTGATAGAAAGTTGACTTGGGATTACTAGATCTTGGATTTTATTTCTGGTTTTATCAGATTTAGAACCTGGATGATTTTCAACCTGTTACTTAATTTCTCTGGGCCTCAGTTCCTTCATCTATTAAATGAGAAGGTAGAACTAAAGTCATTTTTAAAGTTTTGGTTACAGATGATATGTGTTTAGGTTTATAAATCCAGACGTGCTTTTTTTTTTTATTAGAAAAACAAGTGTTGGTTGTTTCTTAATCAGCTTAAGGAAAAGGCTTTATGGTCATATAATATATAAAGAAAAAGTAGTGTAGAGTCCCTAATGGGTCTACAGAATAACACATAAATGTATAAATTTCTTGATCTGAAATGTCAACTGGGAATTTTAACCAGGAAACCAATTTTCTAACATGAATCTTGTCATCTACTTTTTATTACCAGAATTTTCTGAAATGAATTCTATCAAAAATTACAAAATTTCCCTAGAGTTAAAATTTTAAATTACTATTCATTACTACTAACAATAAAAAATGAAGAATAAAGTTCATGTAAGAGTAAAGAGATCACTTATCCAGGAAGATTGAACCCAGGTTCTCATACCTGGTAGGCCATTTTTTATAATCTTGATTATATATATTTAAACCACATAAACAATGCATCATTTGCATGTTTAAATTACAAATTTTAAAAGAGTGCTTTAGCCAGATTTATTTGTGATTTATTCAAGTGATTAGAAAGATAGCATACCTTACTGTTCAAATACTATAACAGTTTTTAAATGCTTATGATTATTGAAGAACAAAGATCAGACAGTTGTCTCTCTAGCAGGTGTCTTTACATAGAATTGGAGCTGTGGGGATGAGTATACATACTACTCCAAACTGAAACAGGGATGATAAAAGAGAAATGTAACTGAGAAAATTGGGCTAATTTAAATGAATGAATATTAATTTACTTATCCTTTTATTCTACTTGGAGGAACGTCTGCTTTACCCAAGGTTTTCTTTAACTCTGAAGCAATGTAGAGAGGTTAGGGAGATTGGAGGTGTATTGTGGAGAAAAATTGATCTTTAAATTTCCTTGTGCATATTGGAAGAATGAAGCTACTATTGCATGAAATGTGTATGTGTCCCAAAGTGCCCTATTTCTTGATTAACCTTTTACAGGATGATCTCTTTATATAGTACTTTAAAATTTGAGAGTGGAATGATGAATTCAGGTAAAGAACGCTAGATAATTCAGTTGCAATTTATGGGGTATGGGTGGGGTGGGGTAAAGGGGTACTGGGAATCAAAATGGCGTCATGCATACTAGTTAAGTGCTCCACCACGGAAGCTACACTCCTGGCCCTTCTGTTACAATCTTTGAATCACTGTTTCTCTTCTAATTTCTTTCATGGTCTACTACAGAGAAAGATTATTAACTAACTTCTCCTTGGTGTCTCTAAGTATTATCTTTATTTTACACGTTCTCCTCATGATTATTTCTTAAAAATCTCTTTAAGCATTGACTGAACTTCCTTTTAGTGAAGTTTTTACATAAATTGAGCAACCTTATTAAGGATCAGTCCATCTGATAATCATGATTTTTTTTCAGTCAAAACTGCTCAACTCTCACCATGGGAAAAAAATCTTCTACATCAAAGAAAAGGAATTTGGCTTAAAGTCATGATCTGATAACACAATAGATTATATAGAATTTTGTGGCGGCTCTTAGAGTGTTGATCTCATTTGCTCTTCACAGGTCCACTATCCCCCAAAAGTTAATTTGTAATAAGGAAGGTTTGCTCTCTTTAGGACTTAATCCAGAACAATTATTGAGTCAGCCACACAGACATATAAGTTCATTGATTTTCTTGATTCTTGCTAAGTCATCTTAGAGTTGAGGTCGTATAGAACTCAGAAGCATATCCCTTTATGAATGAAGAGAAGCCTATATGCCCCCATTTGGATTAGAATATGGGGCTCCATATGCAACTTCTACCTCTAGTCTTTGGTTCTTTTCTTTTCTAGTCCATTACTCCCCCCAACCCCCATGACTGACTCTAAGCATTATGACAGAAGAAAAAAGCAAACTCTTGACTTCTTTTAGGGAAATATACTTCCCTTTCCTTCCAGTGCATTCCTTGGTTTGGAGATAGAGGGATATCTGTTGGGTTCCTACACATCCACAGTGGATCTCCCCAATAGTAGTAAAGTAGTGGTGTATTATAGTTTAGATATTAGATATTCCCCAGAAGGTCATGTGTGAGAACAATGTAAGAAAGTTTTTTGAGGTGAAATGATTGGATTATGAGAGCCTTAACCCAATCAGTGTGATAACCCCCTGACAGGGATTAACAGGGTGGTTAACTAAAGGCTGGTAGGGTGTGACTGGAAGAAGTGGATCCCTGGAGGCATGCTTTTGGGGTATATATTTTGTATCTGGCAAGTGGAATCTCTCTCTCTCTTTCTCTTTCTCCCTGCTTCTTGGATGCCCTTGTTCCCAGCTGCTTTCCTCTATCAAACTTTTCTACCACAATGTTCCACCTCACTCAAGCCCTGAGTAATGGAACCAGCTATCTTGGCTAAGACCTCCAGAATTGTGAGCCCCCAAATAAACTTTTCCTTCTCTAAAATTGTTCTTGTCAGGTCTTTATTGTTTATCCCTTTTTCTCTCTATATTCCCGGAGATATTTTTGTCTTGAAATCATTAAAAAGTGGAAGATGAAATTTTGTGCTTATTTAAATCATAAGGGGACTTGCTACTAATCAAAGTATTGCACCTGATTTCAACATATTTTAATGGAGGTTTTTCTCCTATATAAATACAAGAATTTGACAAAATGACCTAAAGGATTTTGTTTTTGTCAAACATGAAATATGAAAAAATTTTACTTCTAACCTGGGAGTGTTTCATGTATTTTATTACATTCTTAAGTTTTCTTATTTTTATTTTTTATCTTTACATCCTTTTTTTTTTACTGTTTGATATAATCTTGGTAGATATTAGGGCATTTTCTATAGATGGGATATTAAATTATGACACATTCATTAGCTGATTTTTATATACACATAGTAATGTGTTTGATTTTCTGTTTGTCACCTTTTCTATATAATTTGGCATATAGCTTATTTTAAAATGTGTGGCTACTTAACATACAAGTAGATCCATTTTGAGATTTATCATATTCCCACTTTGTTAGAAAACTCAAAAATAATCAAGAGACTATTAGAACATCGCAATTCACTACCTGATATAGGTCTGCCCTCTTGTGTTTATACTAGGAAATTGTTTATATTTTATTTGGGGAAAGTCCCCTCAAAAACACTCTACAGTATCAAAACTATTTATAATTAGAACATTTTATAGCAAACCTCATTTCTGAATAATGGAGCAGTTTTACTGAGTTCAAGAACATTCATTTTAACATAGGTGATTCTGATTATTTGCATTAAATATAAATTTTTAACCAATGAAAATATGAAAGGCAGCATTAAACATTCAAAAATTAGTCATTTTTGTGTCCCATAAATTAAGATTAGAATTCATTCCAAAGGAGAAAGTGTTTGAACATTTAGTACTTAAAAATTTTGGCACTTTAGTTATAGATGGACACAATACCTACCTACCTACCTTTCTTTCATGTGATGCTAGGCTTGAATTCAGTGCCCCTCACGTGCTAGGCAAGCACTCTACCACAGAGCCACAACCCCACATTGTTTTCTTACAGCTTGTTCTTTATATAACATGATAAAATGAGAGTTTCATTTAAAGAATAGGATTTTTTTCTACATTTTAATATAAATTATAGTATTCTGAAATCTTTGCAATATGAGTTGTTAATTTTTATGAAAGAATAAAGAACAAAAATAATCTTTATTTGTATTTTACTGAGGTAAAACTCCCACAGTTAATTGTTTGAAATTGATGTTGTAATGAACAATATAATAAAGCACATAGAGCTTATCAGTTCAAGTTTTTGTTTTTTAATATCAGTATAGCTAATTATAGAATTTGGATACTGTTGCATAGGTAAATTCTAAGACCAGTGAAGTTGAGGTCTAAAATAGGATTTATATGTTTTCTGGCTAGTATGAGGCCCTTTTACTGTCTGCTCCTTAAATATTCACAAACCCAAACTGTTCACCTTTCTATCTCCAGTACTTCTCAGGATTCCAAGAACTTAAAAGCAGTGTCTCCTTCACTATTCAGCCAACAACACTTGTCAATATTGATGTTTCAAATTCTTTTAGTAACCATATTTTAGGAATTTTAAGCTCTCATGATTTTAAGAGTATACTATGGAAAGTTAGATATTATAGCTCAAATAATTTGCTACAGCTTTAAATTAGTTAGACTCTGAGTATTAGTAATTATGGGAATCATACTATCAGATGTTAAGTTGATCACCAGTTCCTATGGCTAACTTACAAGTCGTAGAATTGTATAATTATTGAAATTTTATTTATATAAGATTATGGTCTTACCCTTATTTGATTCTCCTATACTTCAAAACATGTTAATATAGTATAGAAAATAATATAACTATTTTAGAATGTAGGTTCTGACAAGGAGTTTTACTACCAAGACTTCTGTATAATAATGATGTAGTGACAATAATAGTAATAATAGTAGTAGTAGTAATAGATGTGAGGATCAGTGAGCTATTTTGAATAATAATACTTCATTTGTACTATTATTTTGGCACTTGTAAAGACCTGAAAAATACTTACAAAGAAGCTTTTACTGTGCAATATAAATAACATTTGCCCCAAATCGTGAAGCTAAAATTTTATATATGAAGTGAATTTGTTAGTAGGGCTATTTCAAAATTAAACTCCTACTTCATCCTCAGAAAAGATTTAGGAAAGAAATTTATAAGCCATTTTGAGGAAATCAACAGTTACATTATACACATGTATAGTCAGTTTTGAAAATGAAGCCCTTTTCATGTTTACAAGATCTAGCAAATACATTTACTAACAATTTGTTTTAATCTTGACCTTTTCATAAAGAAATTCTTCTATTTGGGAAGTGGGCTCTATTGTTTTCCCCTGTTCATGGGATGACATTTTAAACCAATGTAGTAAGTTGCGGATCTGGAGTTTGCTGCAGAACTTCAGAGAAGCATCACGATGATGCAAATCAGCAAGAGACATATTAAGATGAGACAGAAATTGATAAACAGGTTCTGGAGATTTTGACGTGCTTGTTGAGGCATTTCAATAGTTGAGGCTCTTCTTATAGCAGAGCGAGTGAGGTATTGGACTTTCTCCATGATGCCAGGAGTCAGGAAGTCAAGTTTTAAGCGGTCAAGAGAAAGATAAAAAGCTGGCAGCCAATCTGAGGTAACCGTCTCCTTTTAGGTAGCCTGGAATGTAAAAATAGTAAATGGATTAGGATCATATGTATAACCTGTTCTCTGAATAGGTAAAACACATTTGCATTAATTGTTCTTTTTCAACACTATATTTTGTATTTATAACATCAAATCTCTATAATGTGTGTATGTCTGTGCATACGTGTGTTTTTGTCTTTTTGGTGGGATAATATCATTACAATCTCATTTGTCTTTGTGTTTGGGTCATGGTACAGCTTGTTTTGAGCTAATCCTTTGGGCAAAAATTCTTAAGTGTGTTTCTCTGTAAATATAATTGATATATATTAAAAATTCCAGAGCTAATCTCAGGGAATAGAAGTGCATTTAAAAGCTATTCTTTAGATCTTAATTTTAATATGAAATATATTTTACTTGTTTGGCATTCCTCTTTAAGGTTTTATAGCTTTGTAGAATGTTACTTTAAATATCATTTCAACAAAATTTATTATTATGTACTGAGGTCTGTCAAGCACAATAGGTTTAGTAATTATTATTATCTTACTAGCTACCATGGGCAATTCTGTTCACAAATGTCTTGTACTTATGAGCAGTGGTTTATGTCAAGCCCTATTTCAGAAATCTCACAATCTCTTGCTGCTTGTGGGGCCTAAGCTTTGATAATAAAAATAAAAATATATCATAGAATGAATTAGATTAAAAACTAAGTATGAATTAATTGTCCAGATGTAATGAGTAATAACATTTGAGAATTTTCTGTTTTCATTCAGAATCCTTATGTCAATTTTTGGGGTGGGAGGGGTACTGGGGATGAAAACAGTGGCACTCAACAACTGAGCCACATTCCCAGTCCTATTTTGTATTTTATTTAGAGATAGGGTCTCACTGATTTGCTTAGGGCCTTGCAAAGTTGCTGAGCTGGCTTTGAACTGGTGATTCTCCTGTGCCAGCCTCCTGAGCCACTGGGATTACAGGCGTGTGCCATTGCGCCCAGCCCTTCCATGTCAATTTTGAAGTAGGAAAGATTAAAATTTTTAAGAAAATATAGCTAACTGTCCAGAAATGATAATGGTTAGCATTTATTGTCACATTATTGTTAACATGTTATTACTATATTGCCAGGTTTCATTTTTCACTTGGTTTCTAGACATTCTGGGAAAATCCACCTAGAGTGCCATCCTAAACCTAATAGAGGCATATGCTAAAGAGAGCAAAGGAGAGAAGAATGGGACAGGGAAGACATATATGAGGCACATAACTAGTTGGACCTTGTTATTTGTTTTTTCAAAGAAACCATGTGGTATGTGGTGGTTAGATTCTGTAATCTTCAGTACTTTAAATTGTGTAACAGAATGGGCTTCCATATGACTTGAGTCTCTGTCCTCCATCATAGTATAGGGCCATAGTAAGGAGTTATACAAAGCCAAATTTTATCAAACTTTATTCTCTTAAAGAGTTGACAACAACTTATATTTTGTCTAAAATACATTCTTTGTTGTTCAATGCAGGTGGCTAAACTTATCCGGCTAAACATTTCCCACTTGGAAAATGGCAGCTTAAACTTGGCATATATTTAATTATTTTTGTTTGAGTTCTCCAGATGAAAGCAGAAGTAGGGGTATTTTCTTTTGTTCTTTAAGAAAATGTAACTTTATGTTAATTCTGCTTATATTTATTTTAATATCTAGTGGATTTATTGTAGTGAATTACTGTAGACCTAGTGAAATTATACTATTAGGAAATCATTGGAGGATTTTCTTTATTCCTTTATATATTTGGAGATATATATATCAGAATACAGTTGAGAAGAATTAGCACTGATAACTCCTATTTGAACTCACATATTTTTGTGGAGTTTCAGGGCTTTTAACTGGTCTTAAAACATCAATTTTAAAAAATTATTTTAAGATAAACAAAATATGGGAAAAGAGGGAGCTAGCTAGCAGTTGGTCATAAAGCATATATAAGGAATCATCCCTATTCTGACTGAAGAATGATACTTCAGTCACATGAAATATGTCATGTTTCCATAAATACTATATTTCCTTTAAGGATTTTTCATTCTTTGCACATGTTGTTTTGCTTCTGCCTGTAATGCCCTCAACCCCTACCCTACCCCTTTCCACCTTTTGGTTTTCTGCCAGGCAAACTCCAGTTGATATTTAAGGCCTAGTTTAAATATCATTTCCTAATAAAACTTTTCATTATTCATTAAGGTAGAATTGGTAATCACCTCTGCTGGTTTTTAGTAGGACTTCAGTGTTATTGTTTTTAAATATCTGTCAGTTTGTGTCTGTAAATTCAGTTTACATATCAATGTCTTCAACTAGACTTTTAGTTAATAACTAAAGTAACCATGTATTCATTTTGTATTTTAGCACTCAATGCATAATTAGCACTGTTTGATTAAATCAATAAAGTTGAAGATTTTTTTTGATTAAAAAATTTAGAAGATTCTCAATGATCAGATTAACCAGTTAGAAAAACAGAATTCAATAATTAAACTTGTAAGCTCTAATATGTTTTTCAAGTCTCCTCCAATCACAGATGAAGAAAATGAGACTTAGAGGATTTAAATCTATGTTTATGTATGGTCTTCTGATTAACAGTATTAACTTGAACTAGGCTTTGTGTAAAAAAAATGAGTTTTTGGTGTTTGTGAAATACAAAGAGTTACACCCTAAAGAGATGAGCTCTCTACTTACAAAAGTATGATTAATATATTTTAATAATTTATTGTTTTTGTAGTATTTTAATAATTTATTGTTTTTGTAGTGCTAGGGATCAAATTCAGGGCCTCATGCTTATGAGGCAAATGCACTACCACTGAGCCACATCTTCAGCCCTTAATTAATGTATTTTAAAGATGATTTTAAGATACTGTAACAGCCAACTATTATTGAAGAAGAGTTTGGTCCTGGAAACAAATAGTGCTTGTTGAACTTAGACATTTAATGTTACAATTCTAAAGTGATATGTAGTAACCTTTATAATCTTAGGCTACGATTAAATTTGCTTTTCCTGCTGTGAAATGTTAGTGGTACATATTTTATTTGGAGTGTTCAATTTATTTTATAGTGTTATAATCTGATGTGTTGTTCTAACTCTGCTGAACTTCTAAAATCTGCATGATAATAAATAAGCCAGAAGATAGGGCTTTCTTATATATCCTGAGAATTGAAAGACTGTGTATGAGAACTGGATATTTGCATTTTTTGAATTATCTGTTACCTACATTATAATTTATGGCATAGTTGTCAGGTGTTTATTATTATTATTTTTTTCTGCACCGATTTATCTCCTATAAGTTTTGAAATCTTGAAGTCCTCTTTTTTCCCCTTAATTATAGCCAAGCTATTAATAGCATAATATTTAATGGAAAGTGTGAAAAATGGCTTAATTTTATGTTATCTGATCTTTTTAAAGCATCTCTACGATAATCAGATTCTGCTGGGACATTCTGAACTTGCATCTGGCTTAAATGGCCTAGGAGATTGAATTTAGTCCCTTGTCAACTTTATTGTAAACATGCACAGAACTTAATTTAGAGCCCGCCTCCTTTATTAAAAGAATGACTGTAGGTATATATTGGGTGCTTTGTGACAGAAAGAATATTTGCAGGTGCATTTAAAGATTAATCATCCAAGCTGGGTGCAATGACACATGCCTTGTAATTCCAACAGCTCAGGAGGCTGAGGCACGAGGATCACAAGTTCAAGCCAGCCTCAGTAACTTAGTGAGGCCCTAAGCAATGTTAAAAAAAACAAAACAAAACAAACAAACAAACAAAAACACCTTTTTTTTTTTTTAAGTGCTGGGCATATGGCTCACTGGTTAAGTGCCCCTGGATTAAATCCCTGATAATATTCCCTGCCACACCCACCCCCACCCCCCCCCCCAAAAAAAATCCACATCTTAGTATTGTAGTACTGCAGATATGTGAGTTACTTGATAGAAGTTGGTTTATAGGAATACCAGATCCTTGTCTCTTGAGTTGCATGTAAGAAACGGGAAAGTACCCACAGAGTATGTTGTTTGTATGTGAGATCCATTAATATTCTAGTATAGGAAGGGTATAACTAACTTTTTACTCTTTGGGGAATTTATCAAGTCTTTTCTCTTTTGCTCAAAGAAGGCATTGGAAATTGAGAAAAAAAAATCAAGTTCAAGATAGAGTTTTATGATTTTTTTTTTAATTGAAAGAAGGAAAGATTCAGCTTTCTGAATCTATAAGCTGATTCTAACTGGTTATGAAAATAATTATATAAACATAAAAATCAATATATTCCTTAATACTAACTTGACCCCCAAAATGCAGTGTCCTAGCTTTTAAGCTCTGCCTTGAGGACAATTCATTAAGCTGTAGCACAGAGACAGATTTCCCTCTGAAATTGGCATGTGGCTGTTATTTTGTCTTCATTACTTTCAGTTCTTTACATGTTGAAATAAAGTTTTACAGTTAATTCACTTGCATTAAAATATTCCTTTTAACTATGTATATGTGGAACTTTTTTAAAGGAGAGTTGGAGAAGGAATTTGGGAGATGTCTTAGGGAATGATGATTGGCATTTAATAAGTATATCCCAATTAATGTGAATGAATCTAATTTTTTTTTTTTTTAAAAAAGCCCCGAAGATGGAGTACGCTTTACAAAGCACTAGAGGTCCTCAGTTGACTGTGACTGTACTGAAGTGGAGATGTACACTCAGGCTTTATTTTTATGTGTTTATTTGGTAATACGTGCTTCAGAATTATGTAGGGTAAGAATATTGATGAATTATTTCTGGAGATGTCCAGAGAGACTGTTTCTTATCTGATACATGCCACTGTAATTTAGGATTATTTTCTTGATTCCCTGACTCTAAGTTAGCTCCTTTGCCAGTACAAGCAACATTCTGTCAATTCACACTTCAAATGAAAGTGAATTTTATTCATAAATAAAAAAAGGAAGATTTCACCAGTGCGGGCAGCACACACCTGCAATCCCAGCACTTGGGAGGCTGATTCAGGAGGATCCCAAGTTCAAAGTCAGTTTTTTAGCAAGGCCCTGAGCAACTTAGCAAGACCTTGTCTCAAAAAATAAAATGACGGCTTGGGAGGCTAAGGCAGGAGGATTGCGAATTCAAAACCAGCCTCAGCAAAAGGGAGGCATTCAGTGAGACCCTGTTTTAAAATAAAATACAAAATAGGGCTGGAGAGGTGGGCTCAATGGTTGAGTGCCCCTGAGTTCAATCCTCAGTCACTCCCTTCAAAAATAAATAAATAAATAAATAAAATGGGCTGGGGATGTGGATCAGTGGTTAAGTGCCCCCTAGATTCAATCCCTGGTATCCTCCTCTCCAAAAAAAAAAAAAAAAAAAAGCAAGGTTCCTTTATTCAAGTACTTCAAAACCAATGGACTTGAATATTTACATGGTAGAATAATTGAAACAACAATGAAATTGAAGAAAAGTAAGGATATAATATGGGAGTGGAATAAACTTTGGTTTTTGTGGAAAGTTTCTTTTATGTTTTTGAACCCAGAGTCATTTTACCACTGAAGTGTACATCTCTATTCCTTTTTATTTATTATTTTGAGACAGGGTCTTGATAAATTGCTGAGGCTAACCTTAAACTTGGATCCTCCTGCCTCAGCTTCTCAAGTTGTTGGGATACAGGCATGTGCTACTACTTGTGGAAAGTTTTGACAAAAATTAAGACTTGTGGAAAGTTTTGACAAAAATTAAGCTGGATTATAGGTATCAAGCCTAAATGGTTTGAAGGTATGTTTTCATCACTTAAACAAATTAAATAACAGGAAACTTTAATTTGATTGATTGTGGTGTGTTATTGTTTTTCAAAGTATGTGTGATAATTTTGAATTTTTTCCTACTAGTGTTTATTGCATTATAACTAAGGACATCTGTAATTTTCTTACATCTGACACTTTAAAGATGATTTGTAGAACATTATATTTAGCTTATTAAAGATAAAATGTATAAATTAAATGAAATGAAGTGGTATTAAATTAATATAAGTTCATATTCTCTTAGTTTGCCTGGTAAAGGCCATTTGCAATATATATCACTTTCTATTTGTTTTGTCAATGTCTTGATTTATTATTGTCATGTTCATTAGTGTATAGTGCATATGGTTTAGAGTCAGAACCTAGACTCTTGCCAAGGTCCCTCTATTCATAGTTTTGTGAATAGGGGAACCTTTAATAGTTCACTTTTTTGCATCTGTTTCCTAAATTATGAAGGAGAGATACAATACAAAACCCAGAGAATTAGGAAGATTAAATGAAATATGTGTCCACAGTGCATTTAAGGAAAGTCTTTTTCAATAATAAAGAAGAATGTTTAAACTCACTGTCTTTTAGAATTACCATCTGTTTAAAGAGGTAATCTATACTTTGTTTTCAATTAAAGTTTTAACATATTACATTATTTAATATATTACATAGTAAATACATTATATAATACATTTAAAATACACTATATAATACATTACACTAAATTTTTAAGACTATACTTTCAGGATCTTTGTTAAATATACTGATTTTTTTCTTGAGTCGTTTTATTTAAGCAGCTGTTCTACTGTCTCCAGTCAATAAGATTAATAAACAGTGTGTAACCCAAATACAGTTATTTTCCTGTATGTCTAAGATCCTATTAAAATAATTTTGATATGTGAACTTTAGGAAATGATAGTAATGTGATGTGAGGTTTTTTTTGTAAATAAGCCAGCTCTGTCACCTGTTTTTAAAACTTAACATTTCATAATTTACAAATCTTTCATATTTATTCCATTTGATTTCATTTAACACATTTTTTAGCACATACTTTTTAAAGCACATGTCTTTATAAATGATGACAGTATGTGGATGATACCTTAGAAATGCACTAGTTTGGACATGATGTCTGGACTATGGCATTAAGTTTAAAATGTTAACACTTAGTGTATATGTAATTTCTACAAGTCTGAACACACTATTTAGCTAACAGTAACTTTAATAGAATTTCTGCTCTTTGTCTACTTTTTGGAGTAATGTGATATGAAATTCTGTTAAGAGTGAAAGAACTCAACAAATACCCCGTTTACAGTGTGAGAATGTAATTTAATTGGTATTTGAATACAAGTACATAAATATGCATATAAACTTGTGCTGAGTTAGTTGTATAATATACCAAAGGAAAATATTTTATGAATATAAATATATTGAGTGGCAATTAGAGTGCTTCAGTGGTAGACAAAAATTGGGAATACATGTTTTCATGTGTTAAGCTGCTTATGGGATTATAAAGTTTGTATTTGTCTTGAGTGATGGAATTAACAACTATCATAGGAATTGAGAATTCTAAATGTAGATTTTATTTGATCATATAGGTAAAATATAAAAATAATGAAATAAAATATATAATTTTTCATATGCTCTGACAGATTTAAGGATGAGGAAACATTTGATTGTGGCATCTCTATTCCTAGGTATTATTTTTCTTTTATAAATTTATTGGAGAAATCTGAGAAACACTGCAGTAAAATAACTTGACAAAAGTGTATTAATAGGCAGAATAAACATTTTATCAGATTTGCTCAAATGAGACTTAGAATGTTTAGGTACCAAACATTTTTAAAGTGTTGAATTATTATTCTATAATTTCAGAAAAACTTTTATGTATGTTTATGACAAGTGTTTTAAAATTTTTAAACTTGTTCTTTATGATATAGTATTGAATTAAATAGAAATAGTTCAATTTATTAAAGCCTGGAATTTTTAGAAGTCTTTATTAACAGTTAACTGGACTTTATAGAAAGGAAAAATCTTCAAGGTCATTTAAAAAGTATTGTGTATTCTTAAGCTCTATTTTATTAGTATCACAGTAAGAAATCATAATAATATTGGAAGAGGTATTGTGATAATGTGCATATTGTCACACAACTTTTGATATCATTCCAGATATAAATAGCTCACTATATTTCAGCAGAATAACATAAAACAAATTAAGCCATTTTTCTGGTATAGAAAAATTAAACCACCCTACTACCAAATAAGGTAACATAATTGGAAGATTCTTAAATTGGCAGAAATTCACTCAAAAACCAAAATATAAGTGAAAGTTAAAATAACAAGTCAATAACCAGTATCAAAAATGAATGTGATGCTTTTCACAATTAAGTCTCATTTTCACTGTCACAAAATGGATAAACAATTATTTAGAAAGTAAGCGTTTTTATCATAGCAAACATTTTATTGTAACTTAAAACTGAAATATAGAAAATATGATTAACACTTATTAAAAGTTCAGAAAGTATGAATTATAAAATCAGTGAAGTCTGTTTCTTACCTTGGTTTCTGTGGTCATCACAATAAAGAGTATCAACTTGTGTGAAGTCTTATGGGTGTTTAGCTGGGAGGTTTTCTGACTGTTACCAGGTTTATGTGAAGGGTTGGAGTAGGTGGAGGAGAAAATCTGTTCTAGGGAGGTCTTATGATGTCACACAGGAATTCCGAAGTTATGATTGGTTAGTCATAGTCATATCACAACCAACCTTTAGAACTTTATTTATCTTACTTTAGGTATAGAAAGGTCATTAACACTTAGTGCTTCATTTTTTTTTTAAAAAGTATGTGGCGGATACATGAAAAAAAAAAATTAAGCAAGCTGGGGCAATAGGAAGCTGTCCTTAAAAGATTTATGCATCTCAGGCTTAGAGATAATTGTATATTGATGGTAATGACTTTTAAGAGTTAAATAGTTATTTTAATAGGAATTTTAATACAGTGAGAATAATAATACAGGCTTCAGTGAAACAACTTTCATTGATTTTTTTTTTTTGCTGCTGTTTCTTTAATATTGAAGCTTCATAATGGTAGCTTCTAGCAAGACAAAAAATGTTTTTACAGAATCGAATTTTATACCTTTTCCTAACTTACTTTGTTATTGTGCCTCATATCTATGTGTATGGGGGAGGGAATGTACATGAGAAAACCAGGCTGATAACTGTTTTTGGTTAAAAAACAAAAGCAAAAACACAGCTTTACCTTAAGAACTAGTTAAATTATGTTTTTTTTAGTTAGCAGTTTAACAATGTATTTATGAATAATAATTTCCTATTTAAACTGATTAAAAATTCAAGTATTTAAGATTTTTAAAAAATAACTGCACTAAATTACCACAAAATCCTACTACATTTTTTTTTAAAGCTGATAAAATATTAAGGTTAACTTAATAGCAAAAAATAATTAAAATAGCTGTAGATTCCTAATCAGTTGCATATAATAAGGCTTATGTTTATGTATGATTTGCTTTCCTATAAATTATTACATATGTGAAATTTTATTAAGTATAATCATATAACTACCTAAGACAGTTTATCAGTGAGAAAAGAATACTTTTGAGGAGGAAGGTATCTTCTATTTTCTTTTTATATAATTTTATTGTTATATATATTAGATTTACTTAGCATATTTGCAAATTCTAATTTTTACATTTCCTCTTTAATTTTGGAGAAACTATTTGCATTTAAAAATTTTTTAAACGCTTTATAGCAGAGTGAACTTAGCCTGCATTACTTTCCTGTGGGTAACTAAAACGTGTAGCAGCAGCTGCTTGTGTGTCCTTAAATGGAGATGATCTTGGCTTCTTCCAAAGAAAGATAAAATCCTTCTCTTGAGCAAAACTCTTGTTATTTAAAGAATCAACTAAAGCTAACAGAAAAATAATATTGCAGCAAAGATCCTCTGTAATCATTGCTAGGGAAAATTTGCAACTTAAAAGTAAACCCCATTGCACAAATAATGTTTGACACTTTGCTCAGTGATTTTATTACAACCATTTTTTTCCTTTAATTTTTTATTTATTTATTTATTTTTTATTGGTTGTTCAAAACATTGCAAAGCTCATGACATATCATCTTTCATACATTTGATTCAAGTGGGTTATGAACTCCCATTTTTACCCCAAATACAAATTGTTTAATTTTTACATAGTAAGGATTTCTTATTACTCTCAGTTGTCAGTAGTGACTGATAGTTTAAAACCTAGAAACCTAAAGTGGCTTATAACAATTTTCATACATGGTAATGGACAGACTGAGAATTCAGATCTAGATATGTTTACTTATAATTCCTGATAGAGTGGCATATTGTAGGAGAAATCATTATTCGGATATAGCTTTTGTGGAATAGCCTGTATCAACTAAGAAATTCTTAAGATAAACATAGAGGAATTATTGAACACTGTAATTATTTTTCAAAAATATGCTTTAAGTTTGCCGGCCAATTACAATTGAAGTTGAAAATGAAGTTTAGGAGATTGATCATTGTTGTGAAACAACTTATTCTAAGAAAACAGAATTGGTAATACTAAGTTGGATCAACCAAGAAACTGCTATAGCCTGAATAAAATATTAATTATCTCACCTTGCAAGTATAATTAAAAAGCATATGTGGGTACATACCTACCCTAGAAAGACAGGAACTGTGCATGTGTTACTTGGAAAATGGAATAAAAAAAATTATTTTTTTAGATTTGCACAAGGATGGGGAGCTTCTATGTTTACCCTTTTTCTTTGGGTTAGCTCGTGATGGTGATAATCGTGGTGATGATTTCCTGTGGAACTCTAGGAAATGTTGTACTTTAGTTTTAACCTGATTGCACAAACAGAACATTTTATATATATAATTATATATAAATAAATATATATTTATATATATATAAATTATATATAGATATAAAATACATATATAATAGAACCATTGGTGAGTTGTAGTGTATTCAGTAGGGTGTTCCTCAAAATTAGGATGTTTTTAGATGTGTTTCGTCAGTCTTCATTTGGAATTGTGCTATCATTTGTATCTAGTTTTAGTCACATCTGCCCAATCTGTGGAGTGGTACTGTTGAAGATTTAATGACACCAAGTATATATAGTGATTATCAGAGATCCTGTAATACAGTGTACATATGGTACTAATACTTATTCTGTCTTTCCCTTTAGAGGATGGATTCTTAACTTATGGTGGAGTTCAAGAGTTCTTTGAACTTGGAAAGGAAAATAATTGCATATTTAGTCTTAGTAAGCTTTTAAATGAAATTAAGTGTTTCTTCCATTTTGAAATAAACCAGAAACTGCAGAACTGTTAGCAGTACATATGACTCACCATAGAAATCTCAAATAATTTAAGATACAGTTGGTGCTCCAAACCTGTGGGTTCCACTTCCATGGATACAACCAATATGAAATTGAAAATATGAAATAAAAAATTGAATCCACACTGAACATGTACAGACTTATTTTTTTGTTATGCCCTGAATATCAATTTAACAACTGTTTAATAGAATTCATATTATCCTAGATATTAGTAATCTAGAGATGGTTTAAAGTTTATGGGAGAATGCTTGTAGGTCATAAGCAAATAATATGCCATTTTATATAAGGGACTTGAGCATCTGCACATTTTGGTATTCAAGGGGAGTCCTGGAACCAATTCCCTCATGGATACCAAGCAATAACGGTGTTTATAGTTATTGCAGGTATCTTTAAATATTGTGACATTAATCTCTTCTTCAAAATTGCAATAATTAGACCTGCACATAGATATTATTATTCAGTGTATTAATAAAGAAATACAATACATATATTTTTATATCACAGATTTGTTTTATATTTTTATTCATATTTTAATTTAGTATATTAAATCTATGTTCTAAAATAATAATTTCAGGCAGGCTTTATGGCATTTGCATGTAGTACCAGCTACTTGGGAGGCTGAGGCAGGAGCATCACAAGTTTGAGGCTAGCCTGGACAACTTAATAAGACACTCAAAATTTAAAAAGGACTGGGGCTGGTATGTTTGCACATGCCTGTGTCTTGGGTGGTTGAGTCAGGAGGATCACAAGTTCAAGGCCAGTCTATTAGCAACTTAGTGAGACCCTGACTCAAAAATAAAATTAAAATGTTGCTGGGGGTATGGTTCAATGGGTTCAATTCCTAGTACCACATAGACAAAAAGGGCTGAGGATATAGCTAGTGGGAGGATGTTTGCCTTGCATGTACAAGGTCCTGGTTTCAGTCCTCAGTACTGCACAAACAAACAAATAAATTTCAGTGTAATTTGTTTCCTTTCTAGTCCTGTACATGTTATTTATTTTTTAAGAAGTTTCATCTGAGAACAGTTTTAAACTTACAGAATTATTGCAAAGATAGTATACCCTAGGTATTCTATACTCTGTTTATCCTGTTGCTAGCATCCTACATAAATATGGAACATTTTTCTCAATAATTGTACCAATGTTGCTATGTGTTTTAACTAAAGTCCTTAGTTAATTCAGATTTTCCTAGTTTTCTTTAGTGTCCTTTTTCTGTTATGGGATCCTATCCAGAAACCACATTATATTTAATATTTTTGTCTCCTACAGACCCCTTCCTTGGTTGTGTCAATTTCTCAAACCTTCCTATTTTGATGACTAATGGATTTAAAGAATATTAAGCACATATTTTTGTAGAATGTCTTCTGGTTGGGATTTATCTGATGATCTTCTCATGGGTAGACTGGTTAATATGTTTTTGAGATGAAGGTCAGAGAAATAAAAGTGCCATTTTCATAACATTATTAATCAAGGGTATATTCTGTTAAATTAACCTGACTTACTACTACTATTGATGTTAATCTTATCTGGTGGCTGTGTACAGTGTCTTTCAGTTTTCTCCATTGTAAAGTTGCCTTTAGACCCCCTCTTCTTTTCTATATTGTACTCTTTAGAAGTGGAAGAGTATTGCTAGGTTCATGGCTGCTCCCCTGAGATAAAAGACATATTAACAAAAGAAAAACATACAGATTTAGGTAAGCTTTGCATGACAAAGGAGCCTTCATAAGGAAATGAAGACCCAAAGAAACAGGTAAACTTGTGTCTTATGTTTAGGTTTGATGACAAGATACTCATGGAGAAGTATGATTGGACAAAGGGCAATCATCTGCTGGTAATAAATTGAGGGAAATTTAGCAAGAACTCTGTTCAGGTTCTTCTCTGTGTCTTCAGAGGTAATGATGATCCTTTTCTTCCAGAATAGGGAGAACATCTATCTAATGAGGATCTTATGATTTGTTTGAGGAAGGGTGGGTGTGAGAAGGTCAAGAATGACCTTCACAGGTTACATGATTGGCCTCAGGGGAGATGGATGAGAGGGAGGTGAGAGTGACTCTCTTGCTTCTGCTGTTTACTCAAATGTCAGAACACCATGTTTTAGGGTAGTGTGTCTTAAACACCACGCACATAGGATGGAATATCTTAAAAAAAATATTTGGAATCTCATTTATTTTATGTACATATTGACATTCTGAAAACAGATGAGTAGGACTCAGCAGTGTTTCCAAAAGGTCTGTGGCACAAAAAAATAAAGAATTCTTGTATTAGAGGATATTTCTGTAGTTTTATGGGACAGCCCCTAGATTGAGTTTTCCGAAAGACTGAGATATTTTCATGTTGGTATTTTAGGCCTATCTTTCTTTTGTCTGTTATCACATTCCTTTGTGTCCTTTGATCTGGCTGTGTAGAACTCCCTGTGACCCTCTGAACAGGTTACTGTTCTATTTTAAGCCTTGGTATTTTTTGTAGGAATGTCTTCCTTATCAACGCTATTCCCATTAAAGTTTATCTCTTCTGTGAAGCTTTCCCTGTCTTATGCCATACAATGTTGGCAAACTATAAATTCTTCAATTCAGTAACTCATTTGTGCTTTAGTTTTTTTTTTTAATGATACCTTGTGTAGATCTGAATCATAGTGATTCTTCAATACTCATTGAATGAAGGATTTAATAAAGTAGGGATGGAGAAAGATTGCCAGGTGGTTCTGTATTATCCTACAGAAATATTAGGTACAGTTCAGAAATCCTTCCCAACTTTAAACTCAATATGGTGAGAAGGAGGGGGGGAGATGAATGATTAGGACACATAAGAGTAGAATAACTAAGAAAATATTTTTTTCTCTCTTGTTTTAAAATATAAACATATTTAAAGATTAAATGTGAAGGGAGGTCATACTGTAAGTACACGCTTTCCTGAACTGAGCCTTTTTTAAAATTAAGGTAATTTTATTTCATAATTTGATTCATAATAGTCCTTGGTACTTATAAATTGTTAACATTGATCTGTGATAGTCTGCTTTTATTTGTGAATTTAATTTTAATTTTATTTTTGCTAATTTAGTAACAAGCCCCTGTGAAACCATCACCCAAAGCCAGTGTACTGACAATAACTCATATGTAACCATATGATCTTGCCATGTTCTCCCTATTCTCCTCATTCAAGAAAATAGTTATTTTGATTTCTGGATTAATTTAGTTGTTTTTGTTTTTATATAGTTCTGGGACATTTTTTGTTCCCTATAAGTGTTTATAATCTTTATGTAACAAATATCATGAGTATTTAATATTTTGCACTGAGTATTTGAACTCTCAATTTGTAGTGGTGTGTCAGGTAGTCAAAGAAGCTTTAAGATAGACCAGTTTTTCTGGGACTTTTATGATGAGAAGTTGGGTTAAATGGTAACTAAATTAAACCATTATTAATATTTAGATAAATAAGAGTAACATGCAAGCTTTGAATGATTTTTTTTGTGTGTGTGATTTAAAATATTTGAGGGGATGACATATATATACCTGCAAGAAAGATGTTACCTAACTCTTTAGGGTACTTTTCTATTAAAAGTTTGAGAATTTCTCCCTTAAATTTTAAAGCTGTCTAAGAAAGGACTAATTGAGAAAATTTATTTATTTATTTATTTTTTTAATTTTTTTTTATTGGTTGTTCAAAACATTATAAAGCTCTTTTTTTTAAATATTTATTTATTTATTTTTCGGTGGACACAACATCTTTGTTTGTATGTGGTGCTGAGGATCGAACCCGGGCTGCACGCATGCCAGGCGAGCGCGCTACCACTTAAGCCACATCCCCAGCCCCAAAACATTATAAAGCTCTTGACATATCATATTTCATACATTAGATTCAAGTTGGTTATGAACTCCCAATTTTACCCCAAATACAGATTGCAGAATCACATCGGTTACACATCCACATTTTTACATAATGCCCTATTAGTAACTGTTGTATTCTGCTACCTTTCCTATCCTCTACCATCCCCCCTCCCTCCCCTCCCATCTTCTCTCTCTACCCCATCCACTGTAATTCATATCTCTCCTTGTTTATTTTCCCATTCCCCTCACAACCTCTTATATGTAATTTTGTATAACAATGAGGGTCTCCCTCCATTACCATGCAATTTCCCTTTTCTCTCCCTTTCCATCCCACCTCATGTATCTGTTTAATGTTAATCTTTTCTTCCTGCTCTTCCTCCCTGCTCTGTTCTTAGTTGCTCTCATTATATCAAAGAAGACATTTGGTATTTGTTTTTTAGGGATTGGCTAGCTTCACTAAGCATAATCTGCTCTAGTGCCATCCATTTCCCTGCAAATTCTATGATTTTGTCATTTTTTAGTGCTGCGTAATACTCCATGGTGTATAAATGCCACATTTTTTTTTATCCATTCATCTATTGAAGGGCATCTGGGTTGGTTCCACAGTCTAGCAATTGTGAATTGTGCTGCTATGAACATCGATGTAGCAGTATCCCTGTAGTACGCTCTTTTAAGGTCTTCAGGGAAAAGTCCAAGAAGGGCAATAGCTGGGTCAAATGGTGGTTCCATTCCCAGCTTTCCCAGGAATTTTCAAGCAAAAATGAGAATGAGAATAGTGGTCTAAGACAGAGAGGATAAGAACTCCCTCCTTAGGGCAAGAGGGAAAAGATAATAGGGTTTTTCTTCAAGTAGAAAAAAAAAAAAAACCCTCCAGATTATTATTAAGGTTATTTGGAGGAAGTGAGTTCACTTTTAGAATTGATTTATTAAATATAAATGAAAACTCAAACATTTTATTTTTTTTCATAACTGTCTGAATTCTAGGCAGAATCTCTTTTCTTATTAAATATTCCAATTAGAAATGGAGAAGAGATATCGAGAAAGGCCAGACAGTTTAAAAAGAGAGTTCATGTAGTTTTGGACAATTTTTGTAAAATTTATAAAACATATCCTAAGTAGTAGAAATACTACCGCATGCTGATACTTGTTTATCAGTATACAAGTAATATGGAAATAAAACTTTTAACATTTGAAAGTTTCCTATTTGTGCAGTTTAACACCAGAACAAAGAAATTCAGACTTGAGTTAAATGAGCACGCATAATAAGAAGCAGTATGACTTATGGCTTCTAAGAGAACAGCATATTTTATACAAAGAAAGCTGACAGAACCAAAGCCAAAATAAGAAATAGAAATGTACATACCTCATACAACAAATTTAACAACAAAAAACCAACTAACCGTCAAGTCTCTAGAATATTTGCTTCAAAATATTCTGTACACCATGATTCTCTTTCATTAAGAATATTCTAACTCAGTGGGTGTGATGGTGCACACTCGTGATTCCAATGGCTCAGGAAGATATCAAATTTAAAGCCTCAGTGACTTGATGAGGCCCTGAAGCAACCTAGTGAGACCCTGTCTCAAAATAAAATATAAAAAAGTGCTGGGCATACAGCTCAGTGGTTAAGTGCCCCCAGGTTCAATTCCAAATACATACATGCATACAAACATTCATACATAAATGTCCTGGTAACTAAATAAATGAATAAATAAATAAAAAGAATATTCCAATTCAGTTCAGTGTTTAAATATGTTATTGTTGTATTTGACACCAAAACTTCCTTGAGCCTTTGCATTCGATTCTTTGTGGTGGTACTGTAACTTTTTTTATTATACAAAATTGAAATTTTGGTTTTATCCCTTTGTCTTTTGCTGGACTCCCCATTCAATAAGAAATCAAGTGCAGGTTACTTTGTTCCCATAGCCTTATCAGCTGTCCTTTGAACTTTTCTAGAAGTGTATTAACTAGAGGTTGTTTCTCACTTAACTTTCTAGTCATTCTTCACCCTGATATGCAAGTTGTTTTTTTCAAATGCAAATTTGATTGCTGTATTTGCTGAGAACTTTCCATTGTGTTAATTTCTCCTTCAGGACTAAATACCTTAACTTTATATACAAATGTCTTTTCCTCATGTGGCTATTGTCATTCATTCCTACCATAATGGTTTGATATCTGCAGTTATGGGTTGTTATATCTAGAATCGGTTCCTTTTAAAAATTCTTCTGTAATGCTTTTATTGTTCAGAAATAGTTCTGGTTTTTTGTTTTTGGTCTTTAGTTACATAAGTAATAAGTGAACATCTTGTAATTCAGAAAAGTCTTAAGTTGCATGGGGGACTTTTTGCATTTTCTAGTATGTTTTCTTTGTCATGAATGTCAGGAATAGAAACTATTTTTTTTCTAAAGATTCCCTACAATACTTATCCCTTACAATTCTATTTTTAGAGTCAGTGGATATTTAAGAGTATTAATTTTCCACTACAAGTGAACTCTTAAAAGGATAAATTGAAAAAATAGAGACGAGAGAATAAAGTCCCTCAGAGATTTTAGATAAAGTGATTCCTTTGCTCTTAACAATTTGTCCTGAAAAACTGAGATTTTACTTGCACCTAGTTTCTTTTAATTTGTCCACACTTTGACATATGATGTTGTTGTTTGTCCCTTGTAGCTTTTTAATCAGGAGCTGAATTTCAGTTGTCATTCTTGTATTTCTCTCACTTGCCTTCCTTGATGATTTTCACAATATTTAAGTGAGCTTTGTTAAAATACTTAAGCATGTGAATTTCCTAGACGTCAGTTCTTCATTGATTTCTTTAGTCAAATTACCAGTTACTAGTTGCTAGATAGTGTACTAGAATAAGTGATACATATCCTTGCCTTGTGTAATTTAAATTTTAAAAAACTTATTTTAAATCCTCAAAATAGTATTTGCATTGAAGAATGATTTTTCTTATTATGTTTGTAATTTTTCATGTGATTATATATTAAAAATGTATTACAAATTGTAGTGACTTGTTTTTAGTATAAAAATGGTATTTTTGAGTGTTATATGTTCTATAATTTGTTGAATTACTCTCACTAGGTATTAGGTTATGTGTAATTTTTGCCATTATAAACTATAAAAAAATACTGTGATGAACAAGAGTTCAATTTCTCTGTCTTTGCCTCTGGGGTCTATAAAGTTTTCATTACTAAATGTTAGTTCTTAAATGAGTTTCAGTGGGAGATTTGTCTTTGGAATCCAAGTGTTAGTTGGT
This sequence comes from Marmota monax, assembly GCF_021218885.2. NCBI lineage: Eukaryota > Metazoa > Chordata > Mammalia > Rodentia > Sciuridae > Marmota > Marmota monax. Next base: position 329,228 of record NW_026694256.1, on the reverse strand, counting down.
TGTATCTTATTTTAGATGGAGTAACTTTTTTGACAGAATGAATTAAGTAGTTTTTTGTTTTATTTTGCTTTGTTTTGCTTTTTTGTGAGGATTAGACTCAGACAATAAACAACCAGAAACAGAACTGGTCCATACCAGCAACCAAAGGAGTCATATTTTTAGTTGAGATCGGTGAGCCTTTTGAACTGTGTGCTTTGCACTAAGAATGGAGAAAGTAATAGTACCTTAATTTAGGTATGAGCTTTTATTTGAAGTCTTTGATTATTTCAAGAGAACTTCTGAAGCATAATTGCTTCTCTACTTTAGCTATCTTGTTTTTGAAATAGTTGTACAACTGACCCTTGATTTTTCAGCAGAAAAGTTTATACAAATGGATTTGGGATATGGGGTTCATGTTATAAAACAAGAGATGTAAATCATGTTCCAGTGGGAAAGATTTCTAAACCCACTAGACATTTAACTCTCTACCAGCAGTTCAATTAATGTACTGGGAGTTGTACTTGTCTTTGATAGTTTACATAAAGCGGTATTCTTCATTAACCTGCCTACAAATTTAAAAACTTACATGAAACATCATCATCTGTTATTCTCATTTGCTGTTGAGGTGGATATAGATAGAGGGGGTTCTAGGACCAGCCCTAGCATTAAGATCAAGATAATACCTTTGGCAACCCATTTATTAGGCTGCTCTGTTAAAGTTTTTTTTTTTTCTTTTTAACAAGTCTGTTGTTTAATTAGGGCCATGAATATCTAAAGAGTTTATTGTTGGCTCTAGCATTAGGACATTGATTTTTAAAAATCTAACTTGAAAAAAAATAAAGTATCAAAAATATAGTCTTGGATAATTATGAATCTATGTAGTGCATGTGAATATTAGAGAATCAAAAAGCATTTTTGAAATGTTACACTTCCAATAGAATACAGTATGGCCACTGAAGACTGTCCTTCAAATTCATCTGCTTTATATCAAACTGAAATTAAATTAGTTATACAGATTAATCTACGATTCCCTGGGTCTGACAGAAATGAAACTAGACCTCAAGGGCCTGAAAATATTTTTTTTTTTTTTCAAATAAAACTCTGTGGACTGATCTTTGAACTATAATCTTTAAAGGGTAGATTTCATTTTATTGTATGTATCACTGCTGTGAAAATGTCAAGAGATATTTTTCACATAGTGCATATAATTATTCATAATGATGGGACTTTTTACTTATTTGTGTGTGCACAAATAAAACACGAGAATAGAAATTTTAAGTACTAATAACTTGGGTGATGCTAACCTTCTACAGAAATCTCCATAAATAAATTGGTATTTAGTAAATATTGTCAGGTATTGTGCTTGAGTATAAGGGGATATAAAAGAGTAAGATCTAATTTATGGTGATACAGATTAAACTGGGAAAGAAACTGCTGTTACAATTATTATTAAGTCACTCTAATTATAATACCTCTCTGTGCTTTTGGAAACAGTTTGGGATTGTCTTAAAGACTGAGAATATACCTGCGGAATTCTAGGTGTACTTGTCCTGTTTTTGTTGACTGTAAAGGGCCAGATGTAGACTCTGGGGATTAAAAAAGTGCACATGAAATGTTTTGGCAATTTTTCTAGTTTAAAATAAACTCTCTTGTTTTCAAAGAGTGAAATTAAAAAGTAGAAACAAAAATAAACTGGTACCATGCACAAAGTTAAGTATCAACAATCAACTTGTTTCTATTTTATGTCTTAACCACACAGGGAGCTATTTAAATTCTATTCAACAATTCTATCCTGAGAAGAATTCCCATTGTTGACTTAACATTTTTAAAACAGTAAACATATAGAAGAAAATGGTAATGACACATAATTGTAGTAATGAAAAATAACCACCATTAATAATTCATTTTGTATTTCAGAAAAATTATTTGATGCCGCAGTCTGGCTGGGCACAATCAGGAGCCACTTGTCAAAAGAAACTAACTTTATTTTTAGAACCACACACGACAAACAAAATAGTCTCTCAGGAAAAACCCTCAGAGCCTCAACTGCCACCACCGGCTTTCCACTAGCCTCTCTCTCCCCCCAAGCTTCTCCCCACCTCCCACAATCCTCCTGCTCTTGAGGCCGATTGGCTGGGTCACGTGGGCGGAGCCAAAAAAGTCCCCCAATGAGCAGCTCCGTGGTCTGAAAGGGCAGGGAAACAGTCCAATGAGCATCACCGCAGAGGAGCCAATCAGCTAGATGTTGCTGGGGCCGAGGAGCCAATCAGCTAGATGTTGCTGGGGCCGCTGTGAGCCAATCATCAGCCAGCAGCTGGAAGTTTGCTGGCAGCTGGAAGTTTGCTGGGGCCCCTTTGGCTGTGGCTCTCAACATCTCCCCCTCTCTGTTTAAACAACAAGCATGTGGCTTAGGGACCGTGCCTGTTAGGCAGTCCAATTCAACATATGGTCCTTACCCGTCATCAGATGAACTGACCTCTAGGCGTCAGCCTCCTGTCTTAGGTTGGTACCACTGCAATTGGATCATACCCGTCACTGACTACCGGTCCAGCATACAGCCATACTTGTGGATAGGCCTTTGCACCTGTGGGGGGGTGAGGTTCTTTGCCTCACCTCTGTTGGCCCCCAAATTTTAGACCATCACTAGTAGAGGAGGATGCAAAATGCCATGACATTAAGCCAATTGAGGGCTCCTTTGAAAAATTGTACCACTGGTGACATCATCAGCAAAAATACCCCAACACTACCACAAGTCGCTGCACCAACAGATAGTTCACAATGCATACAGGTGAGCTCACAATGTGTCCAGGCAAGTTCTGCAAGCAGTTCAGTGATGGCTATTGTAGAAGCTGTAGATTGGTTTTATCTTTGACTTCACCAGCACTGGGATGAAGATAGGAATTCTGGCAATAATGGCTAAAGAAAAAATTATGTAACACTACAGAAGGCACTAAAAGAAAACAATTTTCTTAACAATTTACATTATCTTTAAGAGAATTATTAAATATAATGAAAAGGAAAGGTGAAAGTAAACAAACAGATCTGTTAACCTTCTTTTTTGTTTACATATTAAAACAATCCTCAACAGTTGTTTACCCAATTTAAATTAAACCATATAAATCACGTGAAAAAAAAAATATTTGGATCCATTTTATCATGAGCGCTCATGAGCGCAATTTGATATGTGTTTAAATAATTTATGGAGTACTTTGGTCCCAGAGCATTTTTATTATTTTTTTCTATTATCTCTTGATAGACAAATAAGGCAAAAAATTGATAAATTGATAAAACATTTTTATAAACTGATTTTTAAAAATAAATGTTAGCACTTGTGTTACAGTTCTGATTTCATAGAAGCTAGTTCTACACTCTTATACATTTGTTATTTATAATATTGGGCAAGATGCAAAACAGACCCACATTTTATTAAATACTTCAGTGTGATAGATTTCATAGTAATCTATTTCATGAATTATCAATTATAATGGTTTTTCTTTCTTTTACTCAGTTTCACTGCTAGTTACTGATAGATGTTCAGTTTTTTCATTACAAGGCATCTATTCATTAAATTCTACTGTTAGTATATTTTATCTTAAGTTTAAAAACTATATTAGATCAATGAAAGTTGTGGAAAAGGCTACATTCTATTTGTTTTATAAGTAAAATTCATGATTGACTTTAATTTGAAGGCTTAAGCTTTATTTGTTTTACTTAATCTCTATGGGTTTGGTTAAGGAAAGTGATTTATTCAACACCCCCCACCCCAGTACTGGGGATCAAACCCAGGGCCTCTCACACAGGCAAGTGCCCTACCACTAAGATAGTTGTTTTTTCTGAGACAGAGAGAGTCTTACTAAATTGCTGGGACTAGCCTTGAACTTGTGATCTTCCTGCCTCAGCAGGGATTACAGACCTGCACTACTGTATGTGGTTCTCAATCTTGGCTATATCATTTCCCTCCATCAATTTTGCATTCTGACTATAATGAAATCATGTTTCATGGATGGATCTTTTCTTTGTTGACATTTTTAAAAGCATGATAATGCTAGCATGTAGACAAAACTAAATTGATTTTTGAGAGGAAAAATATCCCCAAGAAACAAGAGTTAATAATAATTTAGTTGCTTTGCATGATAGAAATCAGAAATACTTGTAAGGTTCTCTTTATTTTCATATACATATAAAATATACTTTAATATAGGAAAAATATATTTCTTAATAGTTTCTTTTAATCATTTTTTTCAGGATCTTTTTATCCTTGAAGTCACTCAATATATTTGATTTTTTAAAATTTCAATAAATAATTTGAGGATAGGAGAATATTATGGAGTTAGTTTAAAAAATAAATTTAATGAGATTATTAAAAACAGCTCTTTCTATAATTCAAATTTTTAGGATTCAGATTAAGACTTCCATGTATAATGGAGCACTGAGGAAGGGGTTACTGATAGAATTTTTAAGGTTTTTTTTTTTTCTTTTTGTTTAGAGAAAATATTTAACAGTGTACTCCACAAATAATAACACAGGCTTCATTAAGATACATATTTTCTGTTAAATGCCTAGTTACTTTATTAATAATATAATTCACATTTTTTGATTAATGAAATTTTAAGTTCTAAATTATTCATAGTTTATTTTCATCGACATTAGTGAGCTTTATGAATTTATTTACTTTTGGGTGAGGTACATAATTCTTTTACCAAAGGTACTTGTAGAATATCTCTTCAGATAGACTGTTCCAGGAAACAGGAAGATTTACTGTGTTGTTTGACATGTTGTGAGTGATGCATGAGCTTGAGGACAAAGGCAAATGAAGGAGAGAGAGATAACAAACTCAAGGATTGCAGAGGTTGTATTCCAGTTAAGTGTGGTAGCACTGGATCATCTAAATTTAACAGTATTTGTCTGGGCCAAAGAATTTTGAGCTATTTTCAGCTGCACTATAGTAAACTTTTGTTAGAAGCATGTTTGGCCATTAAGCGACATATTTTGGCAACTCTTCATAGCATCTGGGTCTCATCTAAGTATCATGTGTTTGGGATTGTTGTAGATGGCCACTCTCCTTGTTCAATTATGAGAGTGGAATTGTATTTTCCAATAAGAAGTACCTATACATGTCTCCTGGATCTATAAATTTATATGGTTAGGACCTACACCTCTTCTTTGGCAAGTAATTAATGTTTTCTGAAGAACAGTGTGTCTTGTGCATTTTTAGATAAAACATCTAAATGAAGAATTATCTCCTTTCCCTGAGTTTGGCAACTACCAGACAGATCTATCAAATGTTTACTTGTGTCTTTGTTTTATCCATATAAATTTTGAAATATTACCTTTATGAAATTCTTTGTTCTTTAATTTGCTGACAGTTACAAGCCTTTATAATTACCTTTGTATATTTCATGTTCATGCAAAAAGTTTTGTTATTTATAAGCTATAAATGTAAATCTATATTCATAAGTTTAAATTACATTCTCCTTGATTACTTATATTGGCTACTGTCAAGTTAGAAACCTGATTGACTACTTGAAATTCTCAGAAGAACAGCAACAAGAAGTTTCTATTTCATCAGCATATGAATTTGATATGTTTTTCTATCAAACAAGCTAGGTTTTCTGGAATTTGTTAAAAATATGCATTTTAGTACCATATATATCACGCAATGATATGTCTCTTGGCCAGGTAAGAGTTTATTGAATAGAAATTCTGTTTTCTAACTACCTGAGAAAATAGTGTATTACTAATGGGTTATAGGGGAGAGGTTATTTGAATATAAAATACTTTCTTCATTTCCATTTTAGGGAGGTAATTATCCACTGCCTTAATAGAAATCCTCTTTGTTCTCCTGAGGTATTGACAGCTCTTAAGAGCCAACTTTTGTTGGTTGATATCAATTTTATTCTTGTGTTCTTGGTGTATATTACTTTATCTTGCCTTTTATCTCATGACTCTTTGCAGTTGTAAGATAGCACTAAAGTGATGAAGAGATAGAAAATTATATCTGGTATAGTTCATTCTATCATATACAGTGTACCTTGGAGACCTGAGTGTTTTCCTTTAGGAGATAAGAGTAAAATAAAGTGCAGATTTCCTGTGGTTATTATATGCTTTGTTTTTGTTGAGGCCTGACATACATACTATCAATGGCATAGTTTTATTAATCTTAAATGTAATTTTAATGTCATTTTTATTTCATACACACATGCTTACCTGATAACCACTGTTCAAGAAACAAAGTTTCCAGTGCCCATTAAGTTTAATTTGGGTGTCTTAGTCCATACAGCAACAGCCTATATCTCATTTCTTTCCACTGTTCTCACTTTTATTATCAAGTAAACATGATTTTGTCAGGATTCTTTTGCTTAGTACAGTGTCTCTAAATTTGATCCATGCCATGTAGTATAATAGGTCTGTTTTATTGCTGTGTAGTATTCTGTTTTACACATTTACCACAATTACTTATTCATTGCTTTGATTGTTTTAAAGTTACTATGATAAGTTCTTTCTGCTTCCAGTATTGTCAAATGGAATACATATAAATATTTACCTAGAATTACTTGTTGGAGAATAAATTTTATTGAGTTATTAACAAAGTATGCATTTTATAGGACTAAATGATACATGCATGGAATTTGATTACATCTCTTCTTTCCAAAAGGTTTCCTATAATTTTTAAATGATGTTTTATCAGTATATAAATCTTAAACTCAATTTCTTAACTTTTTATTCCTGAGCATTTAATATTTTTAAAACATAATGATCAAAATTTTACATAACCAATTTTTATTGTAAACATATAACAATATGATTGATTTTAAAGTATTTATCTTGAATTGTACAGTCTTGCTAAAAGTTGTTTACTAGTCCAGTAATATTTTTTAAAATAGTCTATTAATATGGTGAGCCTGCATTCATATGTGTGTGTGTATGTGTGTGTGTGTGTGTGTGTGTGTGTATAATTAGTTATAGTTGGACACAATACCTTTATTTTGTTTTATTTATTTTTATGAGCTGCTAAGGATTGAACACAGGGCCTCGCACATGTGAGGCGAGTGCTGTACCGCTGAGCCACAACCCCAGCCCCCCTGCATTTATTTTTACATACTAAACTGAACTTGAATTTCTGGGATATACCTCTCATGCCATAATATCTGTATGTCTAAATCTAGATTTGTTTTCATGATTTTTGTTCAGTTTTTTTTTATATCTATGTTCATGTGGAATATTGACCTATGGTTTTTATTTTTTCTTAACTTCTTTATCTGGTTTGGGAATTAGAGTACCTCCTAATATGAGTTTGGAATTTTTCTGAGTTTGTCTACCATTGACATTAATTCTTTAAACAGTAGAATTCCACAGTGAAACCGTCTGAATTTTGTTTTAGAATACAAATTCATTACTTTAATAGCTTATAGGACTATTGAAATTACCTATTTCATATTAGATGAGTTTGTGTAGTTAGTATTTTTTGATAAGTTTGTCTGTTTTATTAATGAAGTTACTGAATTTATGTGCATGGTAATTTCCTTACTATTCTTTTAATATCTTGTGATCTGTAGTGATTTTCCTGATATTGGTAATTTGTTTTTTTCTCCCCCCACCTCCTAATGAAGTTAGAGGTTTGTCAGGTTTTCCCCCCACATTGGTTTTCCCTATTATTTTCTGTTTTAAACATCACTGATTTCTGTTCCTAGACTTATTTTCTCCCATCTGCTTGCTTTGAGTAGATTGTCTAGCTTCTAAAGATGGAAGCTGCTTAGACTGAGGCTTTTCCCTTTTTCTAATGTAGCTACTTATTGCTAGAAACTTATCTTTCTTTTCTGCTTTAGCTGCATCGCACGCATTTGATATTTTCATTTTTATTCAGTTCAATCATATTTTTTAGAAGTATGTTATTCAGTTTCAGTGATGCCAAAAATGGTATTCTTTTGAATTTTCTGTGTCCACTTGAAGTTGTATTATTGTTTTGAACTTTCAGTTTATAATGTATTTCATTGTTTTTCAAGCCCTGCCTTACTACCTTTCTTGAAAGTTTTATTTTTGTTGTTAGAAACTATCCATAAATTTTTTACTTGACTTTGAGATTTAGACTCATTTTTTCCAATCTTTCTTATGATTATTCAGATATTATCATAATTATTCCAGAGTTTCTTTTGATAATTTAAATTTTCCTAGACACATGTCCATTTCATCTGAATTTTTAGATACTTTGATATGCTATATACCACAATACAGTTTTGAAGTATTCTTTGCACTAGTTTTAAATATGAGTACTCTCTTAAATGTGTGTGTGTGTGTGTGTGTAAAGTGTTGCAACTATTCAGCTTTCTTGTTGTGAAAGCACTCAGATAAAATGTAGAAGAATGATGATGAATGCTTTCTTTTTGTACACTGAATTTTTCATTTTTATAATTTTTGTGTTACAAAATATTTTTTAATTTAAAAATATAAAATCAAGTTTAATTTTCAGACCAGTGAACTATATTTGCCAAACCATCTTCTAACTAATCTATTTCAGAGACATGTACTAAAGTGGTCATTATATTGTAGATTTATTTCTCTATTTTTAAATCATTTTTCCTTTGATGACATATACTCTTTAGATATATAAAGATTTGTGGCTATTTTATATTTTTGGTTACTTTTATCTTTAACCAATATAAAAGTTTATTTTCATTTAAGGATTTTTTTTTTTTGAGGGGCTGGATTTTATTATATCCTAGAATAACATCCCCACTTCTCCTTGTCTTTTGTTGATGTTAACCAATCCTGTGCAGGAACATAGATTGCAAGCCCCAATAATACATGATACACTATGGAAAAAAAAAAACATTAACTTTTATTTGGACTTCCTTTTCAGTAACTTCTAGTATGAAGGTTTTATGGCCAACTACCTTCCCTTTCCACGTAGATTGATGTACCAAAACCAAGATAGTGTTATCTAGAACCTTCAAGTATGTATTTATGTGTACTCAAGAGTTCGTATTGCCTCATTGTCAAAGGGAAAAGTATTTTTTTCTTCCTTGTTTTGGGGCACAACATTTGGCATCTAATAGATAATTGATACTAGTGCTATTTTATAAGTTCTTTTCAGCCTACTAAATGTGTAATTAAGAAAAGACCATTTTTATTTTATAAATAAAGGGAGGAAAACCTTTAACATTTGTTGATTCATTAAATTGGTACTTGTAGAAAAATAACATCTCCATAAGATTGTAATTTGGAAAGATAAGAAACAATTTGAACACACTTAATTTCACATTTTGGTCTTCAGCCCTTTTGTTAGAACTTTCAAAAGATGAGTAGTTTCAGTGTCAATGCCTGATTTTTTTTCCCCATAGTTTAAGTGATTCTGTGCTGTCCTTATCAGATTCTCTTAACTTTGTCAAGACTGTTAACTTAGACTAACAAAAATAGATTTCCATCAATGGTTCCTTTGTTATATGTCTTTAGTAGTGTAGCAGTTTTTATTTTATGCAAAAATCATAAAGACACAATGGTTGCCTTGCTTTTTGAGACTTCACATTGACTTTATTTTGAAGTGTAAAAATTTGCCTTTAAGTCTACCTGCAATGTTGGACTATGTGGCTTTGTTCTCTTTCTTGTAATTATTCTCACAAATCAGGGTGAACTTTAGTAAGAAAAAGGTTATCATAAAAAGATGGCTACTAATTTTGATAATTCTTTATGTATTGTTGTCTTCCTGATTATAGGGAAAGGCAACCTTTTTCTTTATTCCTAATTGCTAATTTTCATAGTTCATTTTGCATCCTTTTTATTTATAAAGGGTATGGATCAAGACAAATCAGAATAAATTTTCATGTATATTCATGAAAGTATTTGGCAGGAACTTTATCAGTCCATCCTGCCAGTGGTTTAAGTGCTATAAAACCAAGTAGTGTTGTCAACTGTCTTCCTCTTGCAGACCTACTTGTTTCTTCTGTTTAATCCCTCTTTTTTTAAAATGCCAACTAGTGTTTAAAACAAAACAAGTAAAGGTTTTTCTTAAGGGAGTTGTAAGCCATGGGAAAATTTTTAGCCAATGACTTGTGGAAAGTAGTGTCAATGCCTTCTTGAGGAGATCATCATATAATGCCTAGGTACTTTTCATACTGAAAATCAGTTAAGCTCTATAAGATGAAACATAGCTTCAGGTAATATGATACATATCATTGTTGGTAGGTAGTAATCAGAAATGGAGGAAGCTTTTTTGTGATTTGGGAGGGGGTATCATAAATCCTTAAGCTACTTCAGAAGTTTTTGTTAGACATGGTAACAATATACAAAACCCAGTACTTCAAACATACATATAAATTAGTATTTGAATTAAAGTTAATATAATGTAGTTTATACTTTACATATTAATATGTGAATAAAATATGCTTATTTTTAGTCTCCAATAAATGAAGTAAATTTCTTACCATATCATTCTACGTATTTCTATATATCAAATTGAGTTTTAAAATTGCTGATACTTTTGTTACACTTAATTTTTGCTTCTGTTTGAACCATAGTTTAGCAAAAGAAATTTCATCAAATAACTTTCTAGTAAATTGATAGTCATTAGAGTTTAAATAAGTAGAATTTTTATTATCAAATAACCATTTTGTTTATAGTGCTGAATTCTCTCTTAGCTTCTAAGAACAATTACTTTCAAAATTTTTTCCCAGTCCTTATGATGAAAGAAAATTTGGAATACCTAAGGCAATTAGGCTGTAGTAGAAGCAATAATATCAATGCAGTACTTTGGAGTAGGCTCTATTTTGTTGGGCTGTCTGGGTTTGAATCCTTGCTCTGCCAATTTAATCACAAACTTGTAGGTAGTGTTTTGTTGGTTTTTTTTTTTTTTTTTTTTTAGCGAGAGAGAGAGAATTTTTTTATATTTATTTTTTAGTTTTCGGTGGACACAACATCTTTATTTTATTTGTATGTGGTGCTGAGGATTGAACCCAGTGCCCCGCGCGAGCGCACTACTGGTTGAGCCACATCCCCAGCCCAATAGGTAGTGTTTTGATGGGAGGATTTTGGAGGGCTGACTGGTGTGAGAACTAGACAGAAAATATGCCATTTATGGATGGATATAAAAGTTCTCTTTTTACATTGGAAAGTAGCTCTCTTTTGTCAAACAATGGGGTATTATGAGGGGTGAAATAATGAATGGAAGGACAGTGAGGGGGTTTGGGCAGCAGTGAGTCACCAACCACAATGAAAATACTAAGTATTTCACTAACATATATGGACATATTTTGGTCCATGCTGGCTGGATATAAGCCCTGGTTACATGTTAGGTAAGGAGAAGAATAAAATTTTGAAGCAAGATCTTTTATTAACCTGTCCTTAAACTTGTCATGCTCAGAATATCTTTTTGACAGCAATACATAACATCTCTCCTGTTACTGATTTCTTAGTCTGTTTATCCTATTTCATGCATGAAACATCCTTCTCAATATTACTTGATAGTTATCTTAAAGTGTTAATAATATAGGACTGATTGATGTCATATTATTAGTAGGTTACTCAGAATTAGTCCTTGGGCTGGGGCTGTAGCTCAGTGGCAGAGCACTTGCGTAGCATGTGCGAGGCATTGGGTTCGAGCCTCAGTACCACATAAAATAAACAAAGGCATTCTGTCCATACACAACTAAAAAAAACTTTTAAAAAAACTTTAAAAAAAGAATTAGGCCTTGTAAATAGCTTCTTTGAAAAATAAAGGTTAAAAATATTACTGTAGCAGTGTCACATGCCCATAATTTCAGAGATTGGGGAGGCTGAGGCAAGAAGATCTCAAGTTTAAGCTTGCCATAGAAATTTAGTGATACCATCAGCAACTTAGCAAAATAAAAAATAAAAAGACTGAGGATGTAGCTCAATGGTAAAGCACCACTTATGTTTTTATTTGACTTAACAATTGCATTAGGTTACTTGAGCAGCCACACAAAGTATCACAGACTGGGTGGCTTAAACAGATATTTATTGTCTCTCTCATAGTTTTAGAAGTCACAAGTTATGAATCAAGGTGTTAGCAGATTTGTTTTCCTTCTAAGGACTGTACAGGAAAATCTGTCCCATGTCTGTTTTCCTAGTTTATGGTGCTTACTGGCAATCTTTGGTATTCCTTGACTTGTAGATGTATCACTTCAATCTCTGCTTATGTCTTCATGTTCCATTTCTGAGTCTCTTAGTAAATAGTCTCCCCTCTGTGTTTGGGTCTAAATTTCACCTTTCTCTGAAGATGCATTGTGTTGGAGTAGTGCTCATCCTAAAGACCTCATCTTAAGTTGACTATATCTGCCTGGACCTAAATAAGATCACTTTCTGAGGGTCTCTGGTTTAGAATGTCAGCATAATCTTTTGGAGTGGACACAGTCAAACACATGGTACCTATATGAAAAAAAAAGTTTCACTGGTAGAAATTTGAGTATGTTTGCAATATTGCTTTTTATTCTTTTACTTTATTTATTTATTTTTATTGGTTGTTCCAAACATTACAAAGCTCTTGACATATCATATTTCATACATTAGATTCAAGTGGGTTATGAACTCCCATTTTTACCCCCATTACAAATTGTAGAATCACATCAGTTACACATCCACATTTTTACATGATGCCATATTCGTGACTGTTGTATTCTGCTACCTTTCCTATCCTCTATTATCCCCCCTCCCCTCCCCTCCCCTCCCATCTTCTCTCTCTACCCCCATCTACTACAATTCATTTCTCTCCTTGTTTTTTTCCCCATTCCCCTCACAACCTCTTATATGAATGAGGGTCTCCTTCCATTTCCATGCAGTTTCCCTTTTTTCTCCCTTTCCCTCCCACCTCATGTCTCTGTTTAATGTTAGTCTTTTCCTCCTGCTCTTCCTCCCTGCTCTGTTCTTAGTTCCTCTCATTATATCAAAGAAGACATTTGGCATTTGTTTTTTAGGGATTGGCTAGCTTCACTTAGCATAATCTGCTCTAATGCCATCCATTTCCCTGCAAATTCCATGATTTTGTAATTTTTTAGTGCAGAGTAATACTCCATTGTGTATAAATGCCACATTTTTTTTATCCATTCATCTATTGAAGGGCATCTGGGTTGGTTCCACAGTCTGGCTATTATGAATTGTGCTGCTGTGAACATTGATGTGGCAGTATACCTGTAGTACGCTCTTTTAAGGTCTTCAGGGAATAGTCTGAGGAGGGCAATAGCTGGGTCAAATGGTGGTTCCATTCCCAGCTTTCCCAGGAATCTCCATACTGCTTTCCAAATTGGCCTCACCAATTTGCAGTCCCACCAGCAATGTACAAGAGTACCCTTTTCCCCACATCCTCGCCAGCACTTGTTGTTTGACTTCATAATGGCTGCCAGTCTTACTGGAGTGAGATGGTATCTTAGGGTGGTTTTGATTTGCATTTCTCTGACTGCTAGAGATGGTGAGCATTTTTTCATGTACTTGTTGATTGATTGTCTGTCCTCCTCTGAGAAGTGTCTGTTCAGGTCTTTGGCCCATTTGTTGATTGGGTTATTTGTTTTCTTATTGTTTAATTTTTTGAGTTCTTTGTATACTCTGGATATTAGGGCTGTATCTGAAGTGTGAGTAGTAAAAATTTGTTCCCATGATATAGGCTCCCTATTTACCTCTCTTATTATTTCTCTTGCTGAGAAAAAACTTTTTAGTTTGAGTAAGTCCCATTTGTTGATTCTTGTTATTAACTCTTGTGCTATGGGCATCCTATTAAGGAATTTGGAGCCCAACCCAACAATATTAGATCGGAGCCAACTTTTTCTTCTATCAGGCACAGAGTCTCTGATTTGATATCAAGCTCTTTGATCCATTTTGAGTTAACTTTTGTGCATGGCGAGAGAAAGGGATTCAGTTTCATTTTGTTGCATATGGATTTCCAGTTTTCCCAGCACCATTTGTTGAAGATACTATCTTTCCTCCATTGCATGCTTTTAACCCTTTATCAAATATAAGAAAGTTGTAATTTTGAGGATTGGTGTCTGTGTCCTCTATTCTGTGCCATTGGTCCACCCGCCTGTTTTGGTACCAGTACGTTCGAAATCTGTTATCGCTATACCGCCTGACTCACACTTCCTACTTAGAATTGCTTTTGCTATTCTGGGTCTTTTGTTGTTCCATATGAATTTCATAATTGCTTTATCTGTTTCTACAAGAAATGCCCTTGGGATTTTGATTGGCATTGCATTAAACCTATAGAGAACTTTGGGTAATATTGCCATTTTGATGATGTTAATTCTTCCTATCCATGAACAGGGTATATTTTTCCATCTTCTAAGGTCTTCTTCTATTTCTCTCTTTAGGGTTCTGTAGTTTTCATCGTATAAATCTTTCACCTCTTTTGTTAGATTGATTCCCAAGTATTGTGAATGGGGTGGTTGTCCTCATTTCCATTTCAGAAGATTTGTTGCTGATATACAGGAATGCCTTTGATTTATATGTGTTGATTTTATATCCTGCCACTTTGCTGAATTCATTTATTAACTCTAGCAGTTTCTTTGTAGACCCTTTTGGGTCTGTTAGATATATTATCATATCATCCGCAAATAGTGATAATTTAAGTTCTTCTTTTCTTATTTGTATGCCTTTAATTTCTTTCATCTGTCTAATTGCTCTGGCCAGTGTTTCAAGAACTATATTGAATAGAAGTGGTGATAGAGGGCATCCCTGTCTTGTTCCAGATTTTAGAGGGGATGCCTTCAGTTTTTCTCCATTCAGAATAATGCTAGCCTGAGGCTTAGCATATATAGCTTTTACGATGTTGAGGTAAGATCCTGTTATCCCTAGTTTTTCTAGTGTTTTGAACATAAAGGGATGTTGTACTTTGTCGAATGCTTTTTCTGCATCTATCGAGATGATCATGTGGTTCTTATCTTTAAGTCTATTGATGTGGTGAATAACATTTATTGATTTCCGTATATTGAACCAGCCTTGCATCCCAGGGATGAATTATACTTGATCATGGTGCACTAGTTTTTTGATATGCTTTTGTATTCGATTCACCAGGATTTTATTGAGGAATTTTGCATCTATGTTCATTAGAGATATTGGTCTGTAGTTTTCTTTCTTTGAAGTGTCTTTGTCTGGTTTCGGGATCAGGGTGATGTTGGCCTCATAGAATGAATTTGGAAGATCTCCTTCTTTTTCTATTTCTTGAAATAACTTGAAAAGTATTGGTATTAATTCTTCTTTGAAGGTTTTGTAAAACTCCACTGTATACCCATCCGGGCCAGGGCTTTTCTTGGTTGGTAGTCTTTTGATGGCTTCTTCTATTTCCTCCTTTGTTATTGGTCTGTTTAGATTGTGTGTATCTTCTTGACTCAATCTGGGCAAATCATATGACTTAAGAAATTTATCGATATCTTCACTATCTTCTAATTTATTGGAATATAGGATTTCAAAATAATTTCTAATTATCTTCTGTATTTCTGTAGTGTCCGTTGTGAAATTGCCTTTTTCATCCTGTATGTTGGTAATTTGAGTTCTCTCTCTTCTTCTCTTCGTTAACATGGCTAAGGGTCTGTCGATCTTATTTATTTTTTCGAAGAACCAACTTTTAGTTTTATCAATTTTTTCAATTTTTTTTTGTTTCAATTTCGTTGATTTCCGCTCTGATTTTAATTATTTCTTGACTTCTACTATATTTTGCTCTTCCTTTTCTAAGGTTTTGAGATGGAGTGTGAGTTCATTTATTTGTTGTTTTTTTTCTTTTATTGAGGACTGAACTCCAGGCAATGAATTTCCCTCTTAAAACTGCTTTCATTGTGTCCCATAGATTCCGATATGTTGTGTCTGTATTTTCATTTATATCTAAGAGTTTTTTGATTTCCTCCTTTATGTCTTCTGTAACCCATTGATCATTCAGTAACATATTGTTCATTTTCCAGGTGATGCAGGATTTTTCGTTCCTTCTTTTATCATTGATTTCCAGTTTCATTCCATTATGATCAGATAAGATGCATGGTATATCTCCACACCTTTATATTTACTAAGAGTTGCCCTATGGCATAATATATGGTCTATCTTTGAGAAGGATCCATATGCTGCTGAGAAGAACGTGTATCCACTTGATGATGGTTGATATATTCTATATATGTCAGTTAAGTCTAGTTTATTAATTGTGTTATTGAGTTCTATAGTTTCTTTATTCAGTTTTTGTCTGGTGGATCTGTCCAATGGAGAGAGCGGTGTGTTGAAGTCACCAGTAATTATTGTGTTGTGGTCTATTTGACTTTTGAACTTGAGGAGAGTTTGTTTTATGAACATTGCAGCACCATTGTTTGGTGCATACATATTGATAATTGCTATGTCTTGTTGGTGGATGGTTCCTTTTAACAGTATATAGTGGCCTTCTTTATCCCTTTTGATTAACTTAGGTTTGAAGTTGATTTTATTCGATATGAGTATGGCCACTCCTGCTTGCTTCCGAGGACCATGTGAGTGGTATGATTTTTCTCAGCCTTTCACTTTCAACCTGTGTATGTCTTTTCCTATCATATCGCTGAATGAGCTGCGATCAGCCGAAAACTGGCGATGGTGACGTCAGCTCTCCATGATGGTGGCCGCTGGCTTCGTCGGTGGTCTGACCGGTGTGGAGGACAGAACTGGACCGCTTCCTTCCCCCGTCTCAAACCCAGAATTCAGCACTGAGCACAGTGAGGGCACAGCCGGCAGGAGCCCGCAGAATCAGCAGCGCCGTTTCTATGCGTTGCTAGCTCGCCATTTCTATGGACACCGTTTCTCGGCCCCGCTGCAGTCTCTAGCAGCGGGGCGAGCTGCTGAATAAGCAGCTTGAATCTCCAGGCGGACAAATCTCGCGCGGTTGAGCCCCCAGTAACCGATCCTCGGGCGATGGAAATCCTTTCTCTAGGTTTCGGTGCACCCCAATTTTGCTGGAAATTCCTAACAAGATAGCTTTTGGCCGTTCTAACTCGTCATTCGCCCGCGCAGTGACGCGGTACATGGGGGTGATGCACTCCATTCGCCGCCATCTCAATACTCAAGAACTATTGTTTTACTTTAAATATCTGAAATTTTTCTTAAATTCTAAGTATATTTTTTTCTAAATTCTATAATTTGCACTGGAGACTAGTAATCATCCAAATTATATCTGGGTACTAATCATATTTTCTGTGGATATATGTACTACCTCATTAAAACACGCCTGATTTTGAAATTTTAATTAAATGATAAAATATGATGCATGACAGTTAGAAGTCAGAATACTATAAATATTGCATTTATTTTTTGTGGTAATCTTTGTAATGTGTCTAGTTAAGCCATGATACACATTCTTTTATTGTATTACTTCTTGAAGCAATAATTAATCTCTTATTTTTAGAAAGCTTCTACATTCACAAGGTGATGAGAGACTCGGATCTCATATACGGTATTACATTAGCCAGACTAAATGTCCTGTTGTCATCAGGTCTTCATTAGACTTGTACATTTCCTTGGAACTTTATTGAAATTCTTTATTATGTTATAATCACAAATGTGATATCAGATAGTCTTTAAAAATCAAAGAGACTGCTCTAGTTTTGAATGAATATTATTGTGAAAATATTAAAGGTATGTAAATATTCCATTTAGAAACTTTTAGTATACTAATAGTATAAACATGTTTGTTCAGGTTTTGACTGGATCATCTCGTCAAAGCTATTCACCTTCTGGCTTTCAGGATTTCAGTAAATGGGAATCGGTGCTGAAAATAAAAGAAGGACTTCTAAGACAGAAAGAGATTGTAATTGATCGGTGAGTCTGTTTTTTATTTACTATATATTACAGGTATATAGAAATGTAGATTAATGAAACAAATACATTTGCACCCACTACTTTAAATTAGAGAACTACAATTTACAAAATTCACTGATGGCACCTTTGTCCCTCTCTAGTCCCCATAAAGGGGAAAGCAAGACTTCTTAGAACAGAGGTTTTGTTTCTCACCTGCTGGTAATGCCTGATTTCTATCTTCATCTTTATTCACTTTAGTGTTTACGTATTATTTGGAAGGTTCTCTTTGTGTTTTTAATATATGTAGCAGGTTAGTTGCAAAGCTAATGAATTATCAGAGGTACAAAATATTGTCTTTTGTTTAACATTTAGGGACTATCAATTTGGAAAACTACTTAAAAGTCATTATTTCCTTTAATGTATGTTAGGTCTGAACCACAGAAACTATGAAAATGATAAATGTTTAAAGTTAAATAATTTATAGATAAAAATTATGGAAGTTTTCTTGGACATTCCAAATTTTTTGAATGTTTGAGTACCAAATCTCTGAAAAATAAATTAATTTATACTTAGTCTCCTGATTATTCTGAGTAGACTTTAATGTTACTTGATTATATTCTCTTTGACATATATTGGCTCTACATCATTTATGTATACTTTTGGGATAATTAAGTGTGTATTGTGGTAATTGGGAAATAGTTTGAGGAAGAATGTTTTTATCAACCAGCAGCTTTTGTTTCTAAAGTAATATACTAGCATTTAAAAATAAAAATGTTTTAAAAAATCTCCGTAACATTTATAGTGCTTAAAAAAGAACTAAATATCCATTTATTTTTTGAGGAAATAGATTAAACTAATAGACTTCAAAATATCATTAGTTAGAATTACTCTGGGATGGAAACCAGAATAAAGGTCCTGAGCTTTTTAATTTGGGATATGGTGTGGTTGATCATACCTTCCAAATCTCTTTTCTAAAAATTATTTGCAAGATATTATTTTTGAAAATATTAGGTTACCTGCATTTATGAGAAAAATGTGCTTTTTTATCCTATTGGATAATTACGTCAAATCCTTTGAAATAGATTGTTGGATAATTAGGTCAAAGTGGGATAAAAGTTTAGGAAACATAACTGCGCTCCTAAATGTGCCCCATTTCTTGAGAAAACATGTATAGTTTAATTTCAAAAACAACTCATAAAACAAGAAACCTAGTTTACTGTTTATTATATTTGCCATTGTAACTATTTTGATGATTCCAAATGAAGTGCCTGACCTTTTGCACTTTGGTCTACTCATCTGCCTCAGTTAAAGGACTTTCACCACTTAAAAATGAAGTTTTTGA
Source organism: Marmota monax (assembly GCF_021218885.2). Taxonomy (NCBI): domain Eukaryota; kingdom Metazoa; phylum Chordata; class Mammalia; order Rodentia; family Sciuridae; genus Marmota; species Marmota monax. Next base: position 310,171 of record NW_026694256.1, on the reverse strand, counting down.
AGACCATCGTTTTAAGCAACTCTCCTCTTCCATCCAATTTTATAGCATGATGATTAAATGAATGAATATATGTAAAGGAAAACTAATATACTACCTGATATATGAATTTGGCAGAGTAGCAAGATACAAGATCAACATTCATAAATCAATAGCTCCTTATACCCCAACAGTGATTCTGCTGAGAAAGAAATCACGAAAGCCATTCCATTCACAGTAACCTAAAAAAATACATATACTTGGAAATTAAGCTAACTAAGGAGGTGAAAATTAAAATGAAAATTATAGAACATTGGAGAAAGAAATCAAAAACTACCTTATAAGATGGGAAGGGAGAATTAATATTGTCAAAATGACCATATTACCAAAAGCACTGTATAGATTCAGTGCAATCCCTATCAAAATACCACTGATATTTTTTACAGAAAGAACAATCCTAAAATTCATTTGGAACATTAAGTAACCCAGAATATCCAAAGCAATCCCAAGCAAGAACAATACTGGAGGCATCATAATACCTGAACTCAAATTACACTAAAGAGTTACATTAAAAATCCAGCATGGCACTGCCATCAAAATAGTCAAGAAGAGCAGTAGAATAGAATAGAAGACACAGAGTTGAACCGACATACTTAACATCTGATGCTTGACAAAGATTCCAAAATATATGTTGGAGAAAAAAAAACTCTTTTACTGATCTGGGAAAATTGGATATTTATATGTAGAGGAATGAAATTAGATCCCCATCTCTCACCCAGTACAAAAATCAAAGCAAAGCAGCTCAAAGACTTAGGAATTAGAGCAGAAGCTTTGCAATTGCTAGAAGAAAACATAGGGTCAACACTCCAACATATTGGCACAGTTACCAACTTCCTTAACAGGACCCCTAAAGATCAAGAAATAAAACCAAGAATCAATTAGTGGGATGGCATTATAGTTTTATGCACAGTAAAAGACATGATTCCTCTGATAAGGGATCATTATCCAGAATATAAAAAGAACTCAAAAAGCTTAATACCCCTCCAAACTCAATAAATGGGCAAAAGAACTAAAAACAAGTATTTCTCAAAAGAGGAAATGCAAATGACCAATAAATTTATGAAAAATGTTCAACATATTTAACAATTAGGGAAATTCAGATCAAAACTATATTGTGATTTCATCTCACTCTAGTCAGAATGACAGTTATCAAGAATACAAATGATAATAAATGCTGGTGAGGAATAGGTACACTCATACATAGCTAGTGGAATTGCAAATTAGTACAACCAGTCTGGAAAGCGGTAAGGAAACTCCTCAAAGAACTATAAATGGAACCACTATTAAGACCCCAAGTATCTCACTCCTTGATATTGTCCAAAAGAACTAAAATTCACTATATTATAGTTATATAGTCACATTAGTGCATGTAGCAGCACAATTCACAATAGCTAAGTTATGGAACCAGCCCAGATGCCTAGCAATAGATATAGATTAAGAAAATGTGGTGTATATAAGCACAATGGAGTTTTACTTATCCATAATAATGAAATTATGGCATTTTCCAATAACAAGATGAAACAGGAGAACATCATGCTAAGTTAAATAAGCCAGACTCAGAAAATCAAGGTCAAATGTTTTCCCTCATATTTGAGAAAAAAGGAGATTGTATATCATTAAGATTTAGGGAAGAGAGCAGTGTAGTAAAAGCAGATTAAGGGGGAGGAAGGAGGGACAACAAAGGGGAGAAAATGTGGGATGAATTTGACAAAATTATGCAATGTATAAATATACTACATGTATAAATATACTACATGTATAAATATACTACAGGGAATTCCACTTTTATACATAAATAAATGAAAGGAAGACCAGTAGAGTTGAGGAAGGAGAAGAGGGGAAAGGAAGAAGGAAGAGAAAGAGGGTGGAGAACCGGGGACTGAAATGGGGTAAATTAAATTCCTTGTGTGTATAAAAATCATACATTGTCAAAGTGAACCCAAATATTATACATAACTTTAATGCACTAATAAAAAAACATAAGTTGAGAAAAAGAATTTGATATCTGTCACAGCAAAAATAAAAAGTTAAAAAAAATTTCAAACTTGAGAGCTTTTAAATTTTAGTTATTTAAAGCACTTCTCTCTTTTCTCACTTGTCTTATTTCAGATGAGAAATCTGGCCTCCTCTTTACCTGTATCTCTCTAAATGAATTTATCTTTTTTCCCTCTCGTTACTTGTAAGATTTTCCACTGCTTTTAAGCCACTGATTAAGGTGTACTTTGCTATAGTTTTCTTCATGTTACTTGTGCTTTGGGTTCACATGCTTTCTTTTGAAATCTGTTGATGCCTATGGTTCTTACCAAATTTGGAAAAATTCTGATTCAATATATATAAATATTTTTTGGTGTTCCTACCTCACTTTTTTTATTCTTTCCTTGGAGGATTCCAGTTTTACATGTATTTGGTCTCTTATAATAGTCCCCTAGCTCTCTGATAGATTCTGAGATTTTAATTTTGTTTGTTTGTTTATTCTGTGTGTATTTCTCTCTCTTCTCTCTTCTCTCTCTCTCTCTCTCTCTTTTTTTTTTTTTTTTTTTTTTTTGGTATTGGGGTTTGAACCGAAAGGTACTTAGCTACTGAGCCACTTCCCTGCTTTCTTTTTTTAATGTTTTATTTTGAGACAGGATCTTACTAAACTGCTTAGGGCCTTCCTAAATTGTTAAGGCTGGCTTTGATCCTTTGACCTCATGATCCTCCTAGAATGGTAATTGGGTTGGGTGATCTTTATAAAAATAGCTTTCTCCCCTGACAATGAGATTATCATTATCAATAACTTTTATTGGTATAAACCATTCAGTAGATTTTGGATGAATGAAAATAACAGTTTTAAATAATGACATTTCAGACTAGGAGGTAACATTTATTATGTTAGGTAGCAAGAATAAAGAAAGCAAAGCATGATGTTGATAGAATTTAAAAAGAATATCTATGTGGGCTGGGGATGTGGCTCAAGTGGTAGCATGCTTGCCTGGCATGCGTGGGGCGCTGGGTTCGATTCTCAGCACCACATAAAAATAAAATAAAAATGTTATATCCACCGAAAACTAAAAAATAAATATTAAAAAAATTCTCTCTCTCTTTTTTTTAAAAAAAGAATATCCATTAAAGACCACATTCTGCACAAGTACTAGAACTACTCCAGAGTGTGTATAAATTCAACTTTAATTCTGCATATTAAAAAAACTAAACAAATTTCCTCTTATGGTTTCTAAAATTTATAGTGCTTTTAAAATCTCATGTAAAATTTTTAAATACTAAAATTGCTTTTAACTGTTTCTTAGAGAAGTACATTCTTTATAATATGATCTCAATTTGTATTTTATAGGCAAAAGCAACAAATCACCCACCTACATGAGAGGATAAGGGATAATGAACTACGGGCACAACATGCCATGTTAGGGCATTATGTAAATTGTGAAGATTCTTATGTGGCTAGTTTGCAGGTAAGACTACAGAGGATTTTGTAGTTGTTGTTTAATAGTAAATTGTATTAATAATATACCTAGCTTATAAAATCAGGACATTTTAAATGAAGGTTTTAAATTAGTATATTTACATGGTTCATATTTATATGTGTGGCAAAAGGTGTCCACCTATAATCTTCCTTTTGTCCAGTTCTTCCCACATATAGCAGAAGCTATTGTTACCAGTTTCTAGTGTATACTTTCAGAGTTGATACATATAAGCAGATGTAAATATATTTTATTCCCTTGTATTTATAAGAAATATCAATATGGGCATTGGCATCTTGTTTTTTCCCTTATATTATTTAAAATTGTATAAAATTCAGTTATTATTTTCATACCACTACATAGATAACACTACTTTATTTTCTATTTTAGAAAAATAGCATGCTTTTAGTCTATTTTCTGTTCACCAAAATTTGGGTTATTTTCTGTTTGATCTTTAATAAATGATACTCTCAATAGCCTTTTATAAATATTCTTTGAGTCATGTGCAAATATTTTCATAAATTATTTTTTCTTTTTAAGAACCATATGTTTTCCTAAAACTGAAAACTTTTCAGATAAGACTTCTCAGTGTTTTATGAAGTTTGTAATTTTTATTGATATTGTCAAATTGCCATTCAGGAAAGCATTATGTATGACTTCCCCTCTTCTACTTCCTGCCTCTCAGCCATACTAACAGAATCTGTTACCAAACTTTTGGAATTTTTGCCCTTTGTTAAGTTATATAAAAGTCATGATTGGAGGGAGTTATCTCCATATGGCTTCAACATATATTTCTTAATAGTGATGTTAAGCTTCTTTTTATATATTAAAAGATTGCTTCATATTTCTCTTTCTTTGAATTAGCTTTTCATATTCTTTGCTCATTTTTCTGTTAGGTTTTGGGGGTTTGCTAATTTTATACAAACAATATACATAAAAATAAAAATTATGTATAGAAGAAATTAGCCTTTTGTCTGTACTTTGATTGGAAAATATGTTTTTCCAAATTTGTCATATTTTCTATTTATATAATCCTGTTTCTTTTTCCTCCATTTTTTTCCTACTGTAAACTCAAATTCTAATGAGTATTTTATAAATGACTTCCACCTTTACAAATGAGCCCGTTTAAAAATCAATCATTAAACATCCCGTGTTAAATTTTGAGGTGACAAAAGTGAAGAAAAGTTTCTGCTTTCGTGGATCTTAGAATTTACAGAGGGAGGAACCATATATGAAAGCACATTTATTCTCCCCCCCCCCCCCAAAAAAAAAATACTGTATTCGCTAGGATAAAGCAGTATCTAGGCCTTGGGTCTAGAAATGTGAATGTTGGTTTTCCCTGTAATAACAATGTAAGGATCTGTGAGACCTTGCAACAAAATTTATCTAGCTGAAGGGCTATTTTCTCCAGTTGTTACTTTTTAAGAGTTTTCCTTAACACTTCTTTTTGTTTTTATATATAAACTTTATTGACACGTTTATTCCCCAAAAGCGGGGTGGTGGTGTTTTTATTGGGATCAAAAGTGAGGCCTGATTTAGCTTTCTGGTGGTATGTACTTCTATTTTTTTTTTTTTTTTGGAAAATTTGGTCCTCTTTGTTAAGGTTTTATTCCTAGATTTAAAAAAAAATTACTTGAAGTGGAATTTTTCCTTCATTGTATCTTCGGTATGTTACTTATAAATATTAAAGACATGGAATCAGAAAATATTGAAGAACAAATAACTGTTGGATTTACCTGAAGCAGAGGCATTTAACAAAGATTCCAGCTTGCTTTCTATACTTAAGTTACTAATAAATCAAAATACTTCATTTATATATGATTTCATATGACTTTAATCACATAATAACAAGCTTATATGGTATAGTACTGAGATTAATAGTATTTTTATGCTGTGTATCTAGTCTAATTTGATTTGTTAATGGTAATCTTAGTAGAACCAGTTTCTTCTTATAAATCAGTATTCTAAATAAGTGTTTTTCTTGAATTATATGGTTATATTACTAAAAGAATGTAAAAATAGGTATCTGAGGGCTAAAAAAAGAATTTTTTTTTCTTTTTTTAAAGCATAACACTAGGCCAGTAGAGGGCTCTCCATGTTAGTCTGCAAGGTCAGATAAAACTATCTGTAGGATATGGAAAAGGTGTGGCTAAAAATATTAGAATTTTGAATCACATAGAGAATTGAAATATCATTAAAATTGATTTAAAAATGTCAGAACAGTTTATAAAAGGTAATATAAGGAAAATACTAAGTGGGTATAATAAATATAGATGGTAAGTTTTTTTCTATGAACTAGATATAGAGATCTAATAAAATGGCAAAGGATAGAAGAAATAAGATGATAATAAAACATTTCTTTAGCAAAATAATTTTTACCTGAGATCTTAACATTAATTTTTTATGTATAGAATTTTCTGTTTCATAAAATTTTTATTTTCTGTGTTTCACTTTTTATGTTTCATAATTTGAATAATTCCATTAGTACATTTGAAAAACAAAGTTAGACTTCTATTCTGTATATTCTAAAGTGAAGTCAATTTGTAAAATTTATAAAATTTTATTAATTTATAGATGGAAAACATTCTTGAGAAGTAATTTCCATTTGACTATTAAAAACTTAAGATTATAATTAAGATGTCTCCTTAAAAGTAGATATTACTACACATCTCATTGCTGGACACAGTTTTTCCTAAAACTGAAAACTTTTCAGATAATTTTTATGATTAATAGCATTAAAGAGCAGTTTATACTTAGAAATTTTGGTTTAAACCATATTAAGTTTAAATCTACATATTAAGTTTAAATCTACAGTTAGAATGTCTTATGGGAAAAATAAATATGAAGGAACTGTTTTTTATTTTGTTAGTTGAAGAGATTTCTTTTTTCCATATACATGTATACCTTGAAAATATTAACTTAATGAAATGTATTTTTAAACTTTATTAATGAATTGTTGTATCCTTTTTCTTTCCATTTATGTCATTTTCTTCTATTTTTCGTTTATTTTTTTTTTCTGCTACCAAGTCCTTTGGTTCTGATAAGCATTTAATAAGTAAGTTCCACCTTTACAGACAAGCCTGTTTTATAAACCATTAATCATCTAATGTGTTAAATGTTGGCGGCACAAGTGTAAAGAACAATTTATATCTTCATGATCTCAAATCCTGTAGAAGGAGACTATATACAAAATTTATCCATTTACATTAAAATTATTTGTATTCACTATGGAAAAGATATTATTTCAGCTCTAGTAATATAAATGTGAGTGAATTTGGTTTTGCTTGAAAGAATGTGTAATCTTAAAAGAAACAAAGGCAAACAACAGACTATTGTCAAATGTTGGAAGTACCCAAAGTGGTTATATATGAAGTTCTGTGAGAACCCCTACTGAGAATGTATAAATTAATCTTCCAAAAGTCAGAGTAGTCTCACTGTTGGAAGTGATATCTAATCTGAGAACCAATAAACTAAATGAATTTAGCCAGGTGAAAGGAGTAGCAGAAGAACAGTGTTTGAGGCACACCATACAAGATGTGAAGAGGCCCAGAGGAATGAGGGGAAATGAAGGATTTGGAAAACTACCAATTATTCTGTATGGATGAAGTTTAAAATGAGAGAAAAGTAGTCCTAACAGATGTGGTTGAAGAGGTAAGTAGAGGCCACATGTTTTCAAAGACCTGAGACAGTAAAGGGCCTATCTTTCTCGGGTTTGCTATATTAATATTATTTAACATCCTCTTTTACTCTCCAAAGTATCCAAGTTTGGTTACTTTGATAGCATAATGTAGACTATATTTAAGATAGATGGTACTACAGATAGGGAAACCAGTCAGGAAGGTAAATCAGTAGTCCAAAGGTTTAGTGAACACCCAAATTTTAAAACAGTGCTCAGTATGAAAGGAAGAGTATTTATTAAACATGTTTGACCAAGTATAGTCAAATGAACCAGATGTAGTGACTTATTTATGTGATGAGTGATAGATAATGATTGCCTAGTATCTGATGGGACAGTTATTTATAGTATCAGTGATCACAATGGAGACTATTATGTTAGAAATAGGTTTAGATAAGAAAAATAATTAAATTTACATGTTGTCAATTTTGGGTTGAGAATGATGTTGATTTTCATGATTGAAGGTCTGAGCCAGAGGTGAAAGATTTAGGTGTCCTTAGTTTAAGTGTGTGATGGTTGAAGCCTTGGGCATGATTATGTATTCAAGGAAATGTTTGTGCAATGAGAAGAAATGGGATCTGGAACTAAAGGCAGGGAAGAACAGTAGTTTGGAGGTAGTAAAAGCGCACAATTTGTGATGGAGCCTGGGACAGGGGAGCTACAATAGAACTAAAGGAAAGAAAGTATTTCTCCACAGAGAGGAAGTGATTGTATGCAGGAAATTTAGAGAAGGTAGATACATGCTGAAAAGATTGTTACTAAATGTAGAAATTAAAACATTCTGACCTTAGATTTCTTTATGATTAATTTTATGTAAAATTTCAATTATATTTTGTCTTGCTTACAGAACCCATTTTTGTGGTGCAGATTTTTTTCTTACACAGTTGATAAAGTATAGTTTTCAAGTCTCTGGTTCATATGTGCTTTTTAATTTTCATTTGGTTTTGTTTTCAGTCAGGGGGAGGAGGCTACACTAGTGTAATAAGTAAAATTGGAATCTTTTATTATTTCTAACCAGCCATGTGTCCTGTGTAACTACTTCTCTGAACATTTTCATTCCAGAAAAAGTAGACTTCAAAGTAAGGAAAGTTATTAGGAATTAACAAAATGGTCAATATTCTAAAAAGACAGAACAATACTTAAGGTGTATGTAATTAACAATAAGATGTCAAAATACATGAAAGAAAAAACTTATGGAACTACAAGAAGAAATAGATAAATCCATTGGTTGAAGATTTTAACAACTTTCTATAAGAAATGGAAAGACTCAAAAGGGGAAAAAAAATTCAAAGAAGATAGCCGATCTCAATAATCACATCTACCAACTGGATGAATTGATATTTATGCACTGCTTATTCAACAGCAGCACCACACATTGGAACATTCACCAAGACAAACAACATTCTGAGTCTTAAGCACACCTTAATAATATTGGAATATAAGAAATTATCTACCTACTATGGTCTAATTAGACCACAGTATAATTAAACTAGTAATAAAAAACAGAAAGATAGCTCGTAAATTCTAATATTTATAGATTATACAACATATCTATAAATAATATGTGGGATAAAGAGGAACTCTTATGAAACAATTAAAAATATAGTTTTTAATTATATCATAAATATAATTTATGAAAACTTGTGAGATCCAAGTAAAGTAATGCTTGAAGAAAATTTATAGCATTTAACTGAATGCATATATTAGAAAATGAGATCTAAAATTAATCATCTAAGACTGCACCCTAGGGAATTTGAAAATGTAGAAAAAATTAAATCTGAAGCAGAAAAACATAATAAAAATTAGAGCAGAAAGCTATGAAACTAGCAATAAAAATGAATTTGGTTTAAAAAATTAAAAATGTTTTTTTAAAAATATTAACAAAATTGATATGCCTTTAGCAAAGCTAATTAAAAAGGAACATATATTACTAATATCAGAAATGAAAGAGGGCATGTACTACAGATCTCACTGACATAAAAAAAGGACTATTATGAATCCCATTATGTACATAAAACTTGCTAACCTTGATGAGATGGATAATTCTTTGAAAGACACAATTGCCAAACTCACATAAGAAGAGTTAATTTCTAGGGCTCTCTTTATAAAAGAAGTTAAATCAGTAAGTAATAACTTCCCAGTCAGAAAGGACCAGGCCCAAATGGGTTCAGTGGTAAATTCAAACATTTAAGGGCTGGGATCTAGCTTAGCTGCAGATTGCACAACAGCATGTACAAGGTCCTAAATTCAATCCTTGGCACTACCACCCCAAAATTTAAGAAAGAAACTAATGATACCAATTCTTTACAGTTTTTGTCTAGATTACAGAAAAAGAGATTACTTTTCTCTTTCTATGAAAACAGCACTTCCCTAAACCAAAATAAGACAAAAACAAGGCAAACATTACAAGAAAGTAAAACCAGAGACCCCCCCCAAAAAAGTATTTTCTTGAGGATTATTATATTTAACTATAGATATTATATAATGTTCTACAATGTATCATTGATCTATGTTTTAATAAAATCTAATCCTTTTCATTAAAAAGAACTTGCAAAAAAATCATAAAATATTAGCAAATCAAAGCTATAATGTATAAAAATAATTCTATATTATCACTTGGTGGGATTTATCCAAGATGTGCAAGGCTGGTTCAACTAATGTACTTCATCACAACAGACTAAAGAGGAAAAAGACCACATGACCATATCAATAAATGCAGAGAAAGCACTTTACAAAATCCAGTGTCCATTCACGATTAAAAACTCAGAAAGACCTGGCATATTGGTGCCCACCTGTAGTCCCAGCACTCAAGAAGCTGATGCAGGAGTCCAGAAGTTGGAGACCAGCATGGACAACATAGTAAGACTCATCTTAAGAGGGAAAACAAAAAAATTAAAATAAGACTCTGCAAACTAAAAATAGAAGGGAAATCCCTCAACTTATTAAAGAACTCAATTAAATCTATAGCTAACATGAAACTTAGTGGGAAGAAACTTAAAAGCTTTCCTACTTAAATCAGAACAAGGAAAGAATGTTTTCTCTCCACACTGCTTTTCATATTGAAAGTCCTAGCTCATTCAATAAGATGAAAAGGAAAAAATAATAAATCAAATTATCTTTGTTCATGGATGACATGAGCATCTATGAGGAATATCTGCAAGAACTGACAAAAAATAAAAACTCCTGGAACTCAGGTAATTTTAGCAAAACCATACAATGCAAAGTAAAACATACACAAATCAATCAACAATGAACAAATGGAATATAAAAATTTAAAACTTATTATCATTTATATTAGCAAAAAAAGTAAACCTGATAAAATATGTGCAAAATCTACATGAGGAAACCTAAAAATCTCTGATGAAATATACATAAAAACAAAATAGAGGTAGTCTTTGTTTATAAATAGGAAGACAATATTGGAAATTATAAATTATTATGTCAGTTCTTCCCAGTTTGATTTACAGACTCAATACAATCCCAACCAAAATCTCACCAAGTTATTTGGTGGACATCAACAAACTAATCATAAGGTTTATATGGAGTGGTTCAGAACAGCCAGCACAATATTATAGAACAACAACAAAACTTAGGACTGACACTGACTCAAGACTTATAATAAAGCTACAGTAATCAAAATGGTTTAGGATCAATGATAGAATATACAAACAGATCAGTGGAACAAAATAAAGAGAACAGAAATAGACCCACATAAATATAGTCAACTGATCTTTGACCAAGGAGCAAAGGCAATACAATGAAACAAAGGTAGTCCTTTCAACAAATGGTGCTGGAACAAACAGACATGCATATGCAAAAAAGAAAAACAAAAGCCTGAATCTAGACATAGACACAGAACTTACATTCTTTTTTTTTTTTTGGTTGTTCAAAACATTACAAAGCTCATGACATATCATCTTTCATACATTTGATTCAAGTGAGTTATGAACTCCCATTATTACCCCAAATACAAATTGCAGAATCACATCAGTTACACATTCACATTTTTACATAATGCCATATTAGTGACTGTTGTATTCTGCTGCCTTTCCTATCCCCTACTATCCCCCCTCCCCTCCCCTCCCATCTTCCCTCTCTACCTCATCTGTTGCTGTTCAGTTCTCTCCCTTGTTTTTCCCCCCCCTTTCCCCTCACAACCTCTTATATGTGATTTCGTATAACATTGAGGGTTTCCTTCCATTTCCATGCAATTTCCTTTCTCTCTCCCTTTCCCTCCCACCACTCGTCTCTGTTTAAAAATTTACTCAAAATGGACCATATACCTGAAACTAAACCATAATAGTAGAAAACTTCTAAAAAAAATTGCAGAAAACATAATGATCTTGGCTATAGAGATGACTTTCTAGATATAGAAAAAAAAGACAAGATCCCTAAAAGAAATAATAGATAAACTGAACTTCATTAAAATTAAAAATTTCTGCTCTGTGAGAAACAGTGGCAATAGAATAAGAAGACAAGTCACAGATAAAAGAAACTATATGAAAAAGATATATCTGATAGAAAAGTATTATTCAAAATATACAAAGAACTCTTAAAATTCAATAATAGAAAACCAAATAAACCATTTTAAAACTGAGCAAAAGATTTGGAACAAGCAGCTCACTAAAGAAGACACACAAATGGCAAATAAGCATATGCAAAGATGTTCACCTTGTCCTTGAGGAACTGTTAATTGAATTAACAAGGAGACTCCTCTTTACAGCAGAATGGCTGAAATACAAAATACTGACAATAATGGTGAGGAAGTGGGGTAACCGGACAATTTTGGAAAGGCCCAAATGATACCATTTGGAAGATGGCTTGACAGTTTCTTACAAAAACTAAACACACTCTTACCAAGGAATCCAACAATTGTGCTTCTCTAGTATTTATCCAAGGAATTGAAAACTTAGGTCCACACAAAAATTTGCACACAGATGTACAGCAGCTGTGACAGGATTAAATATATATTTGGTCTTCATCCCCATTTCCTGACATATTGCTCTCTTAAAACTGTGGAAATCTCTGGAATGTTAAGAATGTCTTTTGTATGATAATGAGGTTTTATGATAATGAGGTTAACTGTGGCTGGTGGACCTTAGATATCTTCAGGAGGGGATCTGGTCACTGGAAAGTTCAGGGCATAATTAGAAGGTTGGGATTTTCAGTCCCAACCCCTACCTCCTGGGAAGAGAAAGGGATTGAGTAACCAATCACACCTACATAATGAATCTTCCTTATAAACCCAGATGAACTGAGTCCCGAGAGCTTTCAGATAGCCAATCATGTAAGAGGTTCCTGGTGGGTGCTTGGAGAGGTAACTGAATGCCTCCAGTAACTCTCCACCCCTTCTTGCATACCTCCACATAAATATTATCTGGAGTACAGATATCTAGATGGTGACAACTGGAGAATATGTAGAATTAATTGTTTGGTATCTGGGGAACCAAAACCCATACAGGTGTATCAGAAGTAACTGTGCTGTGTGAAGAGTAGAAAGTAAGAACTTTGGTTTTTCTACATTGCTACAGCACCTTTATTCATAATTGTCAAACACAGAGATGTCCTTTAGTTGACAAACACAAAGTTAAATGTGAAAACATTACAGATGGTGGAATATTATTTGGCACTAAAAAGAAATGAACTATCAGGCATCAAAAGATGTGGAGGAACCTTAAATATTACGAAGTGAAAAAAAGAAGACAGTCTGAAAAAAAGACTGGCTGAATAAAATGTACTATATGTTTCCAATTATGTGACATTTTGGGAAAGGCAGAGTTATGGAGGCAATAAAAAAAGTTGCCAGGTTAAGGGAAACTGGGATTTGAATAGGAAGAATACAGAAGATTCTTAGAACAGTAAAACTACTCTGTATGGTACTGTGGTAGTGATTACAGCCAGGATACGTGATCATATTTTGACATCTGATACTATATGGTGGATACGTGTCATTATAAATTTGTCAAAACCCATAATGATGTGCAGCATATAAATGATGGGTGCTTAATGATAAGTATGTGTCAATGTAGGTCTTGATTGTAACAAATGTACTTTGAGGTTTAGAATGTCCATAGTGGAGGAGGTTGTGGTGGGGGGAGACACTGGATACGGGAAACCTGTACTTTCCACTCAATTTTGCTTCCCATTCTAAAAAATACTTATTAATTTTTTAAAAATTTAATACAGGTGTTTCTCCTATAAAGCAACATAAACATGCCTGGAAAAAAAACAATACACTAAAATTAATAGGACTTACCAAAAAGTAAGGATCAGGGTGTTTCATCAAATCTATGCAACTTTAAACTAGATCACTAATGAAAAACTGTGACTTGGGGAAAAACAACAACAACAACAACAACAAACATTCTGGACAGACATTCTGTAGTTCCCATTCATAGCTGAAAAATCAATTTATTGTTACTTATATTCTTGGTAATTGCCATTCTGAATGAAGTGAGAGGGAATCTCAGTGCAGTTTTAATTTGCATTTCTGTCATTGCTATAGATTTTGAACATTTTTTTCATATATTTGTTGGCCATTTGTATTTCTTCTTCTCTTCAGTGCCTGTTCAGTTCTTTTGCCCATTTATTGATTGGGTTATTTATTTATTTATGGTGTTATTTGAGTTTTTTTATGTATCCTGGAGATTAATGCTCTATCTGAGGTGCAGATGGCAAAAGATTTTTTTCCCATTCTGTAGGCTTTCTCTTCACACTTGTTTCCTTTGCTGTGAATAAGCTTTTTAATTTGATACCGTCCCATTAATTGATTGTTGATTTTATTTCTTGTGCTTTAGGAGTCTTGTTAAGGAAGTCAGTTCTAAGCTTACATGTTGGAGTATTGAGCTTATATTTTCTTATAGTAGCTGAAAGGTTTCTTATCTATCACCCAGGTCTTTGATCCACTTTGAGTTTTGTACAGGGTTAGAGATAGGGGTTAAATTTTATTCTACTGGGCTGGGATTGTGGCTCAAGGGGTAGAGCGCTAGCCTAGCAGGGCGGGACCGGATGGATTCTCAGCACCACATAAAAATAAAGGCATTGTGTTGTGTCCATCTACAAAAAAGATCCTCCCTCCCTCCCTCTCTCCCTCCCCCCCCTTTCTTAAAAAAAAAAAAAATTCATTCTACTATATATGGATTTCCAGTTTTCCCAGCACTAATTGTTGAAGAAGCTATTTTTCTCCATGTGTTTTTTTGACACCTTTGTCTAGTATGAGTACTGTATTTATGTGAGGTTGTCCTGTGTCTTCAGTTCCATTGGTTTCATGCCTGTTTTGGTGCCAATACCATGCCTTTTTTGTTACTTTCTTTGGTGTTCTGTGGTTTTCACTGTAGAGGTCTTTCACTTTCTTTTAGATTGATTCCTCAATTTATTTTTTATTTTATTTCTTTTGAGGCTGTTGTGAATGGTATGGTTTTCCTAATTTCTCTTTCAGCTCATTTGTTGTTGGAGTATAGGAACACAATGATTTCTGAGTATTAATTTGCATCCTACTACTTTGTTGAATTCATTTTAAGTTCTAGAAGTTTTCTGGTGGAGTCTTCTAAATATATAATCATGTCATCAGCAGACAGAGATGGTTTGAGCTCTTCTTTTCCTATTTGTATCCCTTCAATTTCTTTCTTTTGCCTAATTGTTCTGGCTAAAGTTTGAATAGAAGTGGTGAAAACCAAGACAGCATCCCTGTCTTGTTCCTGTTTTTACAGATTATGCTTTCAATTTTTCTCCATTTAGAATGATGATGGCCTTGGGTTTGTTATATAACTTTCACAATGTTGAGTTATGTTCCTTCTATCCCTATATGTTCTAATGTTTTCAACATAAATGGATGCTATCTTTTGTTAAATGCTTTCTGCATCTATGGAATAATCATGTTATTCTTGTCTTTATGTCTTTTTATGTGATGAATTACATTTATTGATTTCCCATATGTTGAGCCATCCTTGCCTTCCTGGGATGAAATGCAAGGCAATCCTGAGAGTGTGCTGGCCACATGGTACATTATCTTTTAAATATGATTTTATATGGTTTGCCAGTATTTTATTAAGAATTGTTGCACCTATGTTCATCAGGGATACTTTCTTCCCTTGATGTGTATTTGTCTGGTTTTGGTATCAGGTTAATACTAGCTTCATAGAATGAGTTTGGAAGGTTTCCCTCCTTTTCCTATTACATGGAATAATTTGAGGAGGATTGGTGTTAGTTCTTTGTAGGTCTGGTAGAACTTGGTTGAAAATCTATTCAGTCCTGGACTTTTCTTTGTTGGTAGGCTTTTTGATGGCTTTTTTAGTTTCATTACTTGAAACTGATCATTTGAATTTTCTCTATCTTAGTTGTTCAATTAGGGTAGGTGATATATCTCCAGGAATTTGTTGATGTCTTCAGAATTTTCTAGCTTAATGAAGTATAAATTTTTAAAATATTTTCTGATTGTCCTCTGTATTTCAGTAGTGTCTGTGCCAATAATTCCTTTTTCATCACAGATTTTAATAATTTGAGTTTTTTTACTCTTTCCTTTGGTTAGCTTGGCTAAGAGTATCAATTTTGTTTATTCTTTCAAAGAACCAACTTTGTTTTGTTGATTTTTAAAATTTTTTTAAAAATCTAAATCTCATTAATTTTGGTTCTGATTTTATTTCCTGTCTTCTGATTTTGGTGTTGATTTGCTCTTCTTTTTCTAGGGCCTTGAGCTGTAGTGTAAGATTATTTATTTGGTATCTTTCTGTTCTTTTAATATATGCACTCAATGCTATGAATTTTCCTCTTTGAACTGCGCTCAAAATCTTCTCAGAGATTTTGATATGATATAACATATCAAAATCATATGACATACATATCATATATATTCTGATTTACTTCTAAGTATTTTAAAAATTTTGCCCCTGATTTCTCTTCTGTTATTCATTCATCATTCAATAGTATATTATTTACTCACCAGGTAATAGTTTCTTTTTATCTTACCATTGATTTCTACTTTCATTTCATTATGATCTAATAGAATGTGAGGTACTATTCTCTATTATTTTGTATTTGCTAAGAATTTCTTTTTGGCCTAAAATATGGTCTTTCTTAGAAAATATTCCATATGCTGCTGAAAAGAAAGTATATTCAGTTATTGTTAAAATATTCTATATATTTCTGTTAAGTCTAAATTGTTCGATTGTATTTTTTTAGTTCCATAGCTTCTTTAGTTTTTGTTTGGAAGATCTATGAAGTGATGAGAGATATGTTAAAGTCACCCAGTATTATTGTGATGTGGTCTTTTGTTTCTTGTTATTGAAAAGGGTTTGTTTGATGTATGAATGTGCTCCATTGTTTAGGGCATAAGTATTTTTGATTGTCATTTCTTCTTGTTGTGTGATTCCTTTAAGCAGTATAAAATGACCTTCTTTGTCTCTTCTGATTAACTTGAAGTCTACTTTGTCTGATATGAGAATAGTAATCCCTGCTTGTTTACGAGATCCATGTGAATGATCTATTTTTTTTCCCATATTTTCACTTCAGTCTATTGATGTTTTTGCCCTATTGATGTTTTGTCTCTTAGAGACAGCATATTGTTGAGACTTTTTTAATCCAGTCTGCCAGCCTATGGCTTTGGATTGATGAGTGTAAAAGACCATTTACATTCAGTGTTCTTTTTGAGATGATTTTTATTCTCTGTCATTTTGATTTATTTCTAGTTTTTAATTTGAATTAATTTCTTCTTTGATTCATTCTTCTTCTAGTGTAGTTCTTCCCTCTACTACTCTACTATTTTATTTTCATGAAATATTTTATTGAGTATGTTTTATAGTGTAGGCTTTCTAGTTGTGAATTAATTTGTGTGTGTGTGTGTGTGTGTGGTGCTGGGGATTGAACTCAGGGCCTTGTGCATATGAGGCAAGCACTTTACCAACTGAGCTATATTCCCAGCCCCCTGTGAATTCTTTTTTATTTTTGTTTATCATGAAAGATTTTACTTCATCTTCAGTACTGAAGCTTAATTTTGATAGGTATAGTATTCTTGGTTGGCATCCATTTTCTTTCAGAACTTGGTATAAATTATTCCAAGACCTCCTAGCTTCTAGACCTCCTAGCTTCTGGAATGCTTTACCTCTAAATATGAACAATCATTTTTCTCTAACAGTTTTTAAAATTCTATCCTTATTCTGTATGATAGGTTTTTGTAACAATGTGTCTTGGGATGGGTTTGTTGTGATTTTGTATATTTGGAGTTCTGTTTGCCTCATATTTGATTTTCCATTTCATTCTTAAGGTCTGGAACATTTTCTGATATTATTTTATTGAAGAGATCGTACATTCCTTTGGTTTGTATTTCAGAGTCTTTATTTATCCTGGTGAATCTTTAAAGATGGCCTCTAATGTTATCCCAACTTTCTTGAAAATTGTGCGCATGGTCTTTTAATATCTTTTCTTTAAGAATAACTTCATTTTCAAAATAATGTGTTTTGACTTTGTTACCTGAAACTCTATCTTCTAAATGGCTTAATCCATTGTTGATGCTTTCCATCAAACTTTTAATTTGCTTTATTGATTTCTTTATTTCAAAAATTTCTAATTGATTTTTCTCCAGAATCTCTATCTCCTTTTTGAAATATTTTCTCTGTTTTACTTCTCATGTTATCTTTT
Source organism: Marmota monax (assembly GCF_021218885.2). Taxonomy (NCBI): domain Eukaryota; kingdom Metazoa; phylum Chordata; class Mammalia; order Rodentia; family Sciuridae; genus Marmota; species Marmota monax. The sequence continues at coordinate 292,372 of NW_026694256.1, read as the reverse complement.
ACGTTGTAGATCAGTTTAACTACGTGACTTTGTAAATTCCTTCTTTGACATTTTCCCCACTGTGGTGTCAATGGAGTTCATTGTTGAGGCATTCTGGGTTGTTTGGATGTTTTTTTTCTCTTGCTTTTTCATATTGTTTGCTGCTTCAGCTCCAGGGTTCCTACCCTAAGAACTTAGTAATGTCCTGTTGGTTTCCATTACCTCACAGATTAGGGGAGAGAAATAATAGTAACAAACCATGCAAACAATATACAGCATTAAACTAAGCACTTGGTTCTTACTATGACATCTACAATATTAACTGGTATAATGAACAGAAGTAGTAGGATCAGCAGTTTACTAAAACAGTAAGAATCGTATTGTGTCTGGCATAAAATCAAACCAGGTGTTATCTATGATTTCTGCAGCATTGTTACAGCATTAGTGTTGGGAGCAGATGTTATATAAAACAATTATTGCTAAAAGATTTTAAGACTAGAATTAATTAGGAAATAAGAAGAGATAGGTGGGTTGAAAAGAGTTTGCAATTTCAAAAAGTGAACAAGGAAAATAAAGAGGAAATGTTGGATGTGGTAGTTATGAGGTGGGGGGAGAAAATAGAAGTAAAAAGTAAAAGGAAGAATGTAAGAACAATAGAATTTGGCTGTCAGCAAAAGAAAAGAGAGAAAGAGGAGCAAGGGAAACAGACAAGTGAAAAACAATTCAAAACAGTCAGTATACTAATGGAAACTCTAACCCTCAAAGACAGAGTAGTAACTACCTTCAAAAAATTCTAGAAATGAGAAGATAAAAACAAAAATATATAAATGTCCATGAATCACTTACCACACACACGCACAAAAGAGAATCTGGATGAAAAATTAAGGAATAATTTCCATGTCCGTTGACAAAATAGTCAATGAGGAAATATGGTAGCTGTCTGTGCCCAACTGTCTTTCCATTTCTTCTTGAGATATGCCCCAAGTACAAGAGTAGGGGCAGCAGGCTATCAAATCCAACCCCCCCCCCCTTTTTTTTGTTTTGCACCAAAGTACCAGTTGAAGTTCACAAATTCTCATCTTCCCTTTGGTGGTATGAAGTAGGGCGGGATGGGAAAGTCACTGCTAGGTTCTGTGAGAGGAGTTCCTATAGGTAGAGCTCCCAAAGATGGAGCTTAGGTCTAGTGAGGCCCCACTTGCTTTAATGAATGGCGAGCAGTTTGGAATACCAAATCAATGTACCTCTAGGGTGCTGATCTATGCTGGGATACTGTACCCCAGTAGTCACCTCAGGATTCCACTGTAGGGGAGGGGAGCCAGTCCTTCAGCTTCTGTTGCCTGGAGAATCAGCCTTTACTGGCCTCTTGGGCTTTGTCCCCAAGTGTGGTCATACCTGCCCATTAAAATTCCTGAACCACTTCAGTTGGTTCTGTGAGTTGCCGGATTCAGACAGAGGAAGGAGCTGGGCTCTCTATGGCCTCTCAGACTTGTATTCTCCTGGGCAAAATAGTCTCTGCCTATTTTTTCTCCATGGGTTGTCCCAGCTCCAGTCTCATGGATCCTAGTTCCTGGTTCCTGTGGGTGCTACTGCAGTGTGGATGCCTCAAGATGGTTCCTGCCTCAGTTCTCTGTGGACAATTGGGAAAAACAAGGCATTTTTCATGTACCAGTTTATTGTACCGTCCAGCCTCTGAATCGGCCTAGGGCAGGCTGCCCCTGCAATCCCAGGTTTTTCAGTACTAAGACCATCCTTTGTATTTCTCAGTGACTTCCTTCCTTCTGTGCTAATGCCAATGCTCCCCCAAGCAGCTTGACTCCAGTGTTGTCCCTTTTCCTTATTAATGTTCCCAAAATTTCTTAGTCTCTGAGGTACTCTGACTGCCCAATATTGAGTTTTAGCAAAATCCCTCTTTCACTCACCTCACAGAGAAACAGTGTCTCCTAAGTAAACTTTTAAAATCTTAACTGCCTACTTTTTTTCTTTCCCAATAGCCACAATATGAGAACACTTCACTCCAGACTCCATTTTCGGAGCAGTCAGTGTTGCATCCCCAGCAAGAGGAACTTGAGCAGAAGCTTGCATCTACTGAAAAAGAGGTTTCACAGCTCAATGAATTTCTCAAGCAAAGAATAAACCAATTCAGTGAAGAGAAGAAGAAACTGGAGGAAAAGGTGTGCATTTTTTAAAAAATTGTATTATTAGATCAACAGCATTTTTTCAACATAGAATATTTGTCATGCCAGGTTACATTTATATTAAAGTATTTAATGTTGTACCAACTTTTGGGAAACACTGTTTACTTGTAAAAAAATTATTTTCTTGAGGTATAAAAATACCTCTGTAGGGCAGGGGTTGGTAGCTCAGTAATAGAGTGCTTACCTAGCAGGTATGAGGCACTGGGTTCAGTCCTTAGCACCACATAAAAATATTTTTAAAAACTCTCTGTATATGATACTTTTCTAATTAATAATGAGATCTTTTTAAAGTCAGTTCCTGTACCAATAACTTCCTTTTCGCTGGTTGAGTATTTTATTCTTCCTTGTCATATTGAACGGAAAGCATTAGAAAATGAAATGAAGTTGATCTTTCATTCATAAGGACATTTTTCAAGTTAAAAAGCTGAATTCCCTAAAAGCCAAATACATACACATGTACACACACATACTTAATTGACCTTTCTGCCTTTATTATAAGTAATTTCACATATTTCATCACATTCCATTATTGTATTATTAAAGATCAAGTAGAACACAATAAATCTTCAATTTATTGAAGAGAAACAGCACAGATTCTTTGACTGCTACTTAATGGCAAAACTGTTTTTTTTTTTTTTACTTCAATCTTGATATTCCCGGCTTATTATTTTATTAAATGAGCCTTCCATTTAAGTAATCTTGGAGCATCCCATGATTTATGCAGGCAGACTGCATAAACTCAGTTGATAACTTTGTGAGTGTATGTGTGTCCATCATTTACACATGAGTTGAAATTTTCATCTTCCCAAATTGATAAAAATTTATATTTTCTCTGTTTTTCGGCTGTATGATATCTTTCTTGGCTAATCTAAAAGTACCTTAAATACCTCTTTTTTCTTTTCTGTATTTGGGGAACATCATAGAATATACCACACAATCCAAGGGAATAAGGAAATAGTCACTGGTTATGTGTGAGAGGAATTAAAATAGTCTCTTATTTGAGACTTTAATTTAAAAGTTGTCATGAATGAAGATTTTTAAATACTTTCTTAGGTTTTATCTAAATTTTCTCGTATTTTATTCGTTGTGCTCAGTGCTTAATAAAATAAATTTATACGCTTTCTACCTATTTGATATCGCGTATTAGGATGTCTCATAGGTACTCCAAACTTTTCATGTCCAAAGCACAGTTTTTAATTTGCCTTCTGACTGCTCTACTCTCAAAACAAAACAAAATTTTCTTCAGTGTTCATTTCTATATATTCATTTACTCATGCTGGAAACTTTACAAAGTCTAATTAGGAACCTTGCCTCCTGAATATATATAAAATCTTTCCAAAATTAGCAGCGTAGTATATAGTACAGTATTATTCATCTCATGGAACTGAAGTTATGTAAACATTTCTCCCTCCCCCAAGCCCCTGACAACCACTGATTGTACTCTTTTTTTTTTTCCAGTCATCTCATATTAGTAGAATCATACAATATTTGTCCCTCTCTGACTGGCTTATTTAATTTAGCATGATTTTCTCCAGATTATCTGTATTTTATAAATGGAAGAATTTCTCCTTTTTTTGAGCTTGAATTATCTTCCATTGTATGTGTACAGCATACCACATTTATTTTATTTAAATGAAATTTATTTTTAACTGATACATTAAAACACATCATTTTTCTTCTCATTCGTTCATTAATGAATATTTAGGTCTTTCCCACATTTTTTATTATGCTTTTGTTGCCTGTGCTTTTGGTGATATATATAGAAATCATTACTGTAAATAATGCTGCTCTGAACATGAGAGTGCAAATATCACTTTTATTCCTCATGTCAGTTCTTTTCCATAAATATCCCAAAATTGGAGTTTTGGATTATATATTTTCTTTTTGATTACTGTTTTTCATAGCAGTTGTAGTTGGACACAATACCTTTATTTTTATTTGTTTTTATTTTTATGTGGTGCTGAGGATTGAACCCAGCGCCTCGCACGTGCTAGGTGAGTGCTTTACTGCTGAGCCACAGCTTCAGCCCCAAGGGTTAAATTTTTTAACTTGATATCATCTTTTTATTATTTTGCCTGTACTTTTGGTGTTGTATCCAAGAAATCATTACCAAGTCCGATGTCAAGAAGATATTCCTGGGTTTTCTCCTAAGAGTTTTACAGTGTCTGATCCTATATTTAAAGTTTCAAATCAATTTTGGATTTATTTTGAATTTTTTTTTTGTGTGTGAAGTGCAATAAAAAGATCCAGTTCATTCTTGTTCATGTGGATATTGAGTTTTTTTGACACTACCATCTTTCCCCATTGTCAGATTTTTAGAATCTCTGTCAAAAGTAAGTTGACCATCTATATGTGGGTTTGTTTCTTGATTCTCTGTTCTGTCCTGTTGGTCTATGTGTCTGTTTTAAAGCCATTACCAAGCTTTTTGTGATAATGTGTTGGAATCTGGGAGTATGATAAACTCTGGCTTTGTTCTTGTTCCAAATTGTTTTTGTTTTCAGGGTTTCTTATGAATTTTTGAATTGTTTGTTTTCTGTTTCTCTGAAATATGCCATTGGTATTTTTGTATGAATTTTATTAAATGTGTAGACCACTTTGATTGTATGGACATTTAGGTAATAGTAATTCTTGCAGTATATGAACATAGGATGTCTTTCCATTTACTTATGTCTGCTTTAATATTTTTATTGGTGTTTTATAATATTAAGTGAGTAAGTCTTTTATGTCCTTGGTTAATTTTATTCTTTTTTATTATTCTTGATAGTATTGTAAATGAGATTTTTTTATATATACAAATACAACTGATTTTTGTATGTTGATTTCACACCTTGCAACTTTGATGCATTTTTAGTTCTAACAGATTTTTTAGTGGAGTCTTTAGGCTAAAACTCATGTGTGCAAACAAACGTTTTGCAATTTAAGTTCTTTCTGATTTGGATGCTTTTTTATTTCTCTTGCCTAATTGCTCTGGCTAGAACCTCTAGTACTGTGTTTAATAGGTGTGGCAAGAGTGGGCACCTTGCCTTGTTCCAGATTTTTTAAGGTAAGCTTTAAGTTTTTCACCATTTTTAGTATGACAATAGCTATGGGCTTTTTCATAAATGTCTTTGTGTGTATGTGTTAAGGTAAGTTCTGTTTTAGCTAATTTGAGAGCTTTTATCATGAAAAGTTGTTTAATTTTGTCAACATTTTATACATCTATTGAAATGATTACATCAATTTAATTTTTCATATTGATAATGTGGTATGTATCACATTAATTGGCATATATTGAACCATCATTGCCTTGCCAGGGATAAATCCTGCTTATTCATGAAATATGATCCTTTTAATGTGTTGTAATTTTGTTTAATAGTTTTTTATGGAGGATTTTTTAATCTGTGTTCATTAGGGATTTTGGCCTGTAGTTTTCTGGTAGTATCTTTATCTGACTTTGATATCCTGCTATTGCTGGCCTCATACAATGAGTTTGGAAGAATTTCTTCTGTTTTTTTTTTTTTTTTTGTTGTTGTTGTTAATTGGAATAGTTTAAGAAGGAATGGTATTTATTCTTCTTTAAATGTTTGGTAGAATTAACTGGTCTTGGGCCTTGTTCAGAGGTTTTTTTGTTTGTTTGTTTGTTTTTTAACTACTTCAAGTTCCTGGTTTATCATTGATCATTCAAGCTTTCTGTTTCTTCTTGATTCAGTTTTGGTAGATTGTATGGTTCTAGAAATTGTCATTTCTTCCATGTTGTTCAATTTGTTGGTATATAATGTTCATAATAGTACCTTATGATCCTTTTTATTTCTGTAGCATAAGTATAACATTACTTTCATTGTGATATTATTTATTTGAGTTTCTTTTTATCCCCTTAGTTTTACTAAGGATTTGTTCATTCTTTTTTTCTTTAAAAAATCCAACTCAACTAGTCTTATTGGTTTGTATTGTATTTTTTTTTAATATTTTTTAGTTGTAGATGGACACCTACCTTTATTTTTCTTTATATGGTGCTGAGGATCGAACTCATTGCCTCACCCATGCTAAGGGAGTGCTCTACTACTGACCCACAACCCCAGTCCCTGTTCTATTGTTTTTGAAATCACTATTTCTTCTAACTTTCGGTTTTTTTTCCTTCTGCTAATTTCATGTTATTATTTCATTGAGATAAAAGGTAGGTTTCTTGTTATAGAATTTCTTCCTTAATGCAAACATTTTAAAATATAAACTTCCCTCTTAGTAGTGCTTTTGATTCATAAGTTTTGGTATTTTGTTCTTTCATTTTGGTTTATTGGAGATATTTTCTAATTTCAGTTTTAATTTCTTTTTTAACCCAATGATTATGTAAGATCTTGTTTAATTTCTACATACTTAAGAATTTTCCCATTTTCTACTGTTGATTTTTAGTTTTATTGCAGTGAAGTTGGGAAAGACTTTGAATGATTTCAGGGTTTTTTTGTTTGTTGGTTGGTTGGTTTGTTTTGTTTTTTTCTATACTGGAAGTTAAACCCAGGGATGCTTTATCACTGAGCTGAGACAGGGTCTCACTAAATTGCTGAGGCTGGCAATTGTGATCCTCCTGCCTTCAGCCTCCTGAGTTGTTACTATTTCAGGCATGCACTTCCACGTCTGATGATTTCAGTCATTTATATTTTTTAAGTCTTGATTTTGTGACCTAGCATAGTCTATATTGTGGAAAATGTTCCATGTGCACTTGAGAAGAATGAGTATTCTGCTGTCATTGGGTAATATGTTTTGTATATATCTGTTAAATCCCTTTGGTCTATTGTATTGTTCAATTTTGCCCTTATTCTTTTTTCAGTTGGGACTATCCATTATTGAGAATGGGTTATTGAAGTCCGGTAGTTATTATCATATTTTTGTTTATTTCTACCTTCACATTTGCCAATGTATTTATGTGTTACTAAATTTAGGTGTTTTGGTGTGGGGGGAAAATGTATATATTTTTAATGCTGTTGAATTGACCTTCTTATTACTATATAATGACTGGCTTTTCTCTTTGAGATGTTTTTTTAATTTAGTATCTGTTTTGTCTGATACAAGTATAGATATTGTTGCTCTCTTTTAGTAGCTAGTTGCATGGAATATCCTTCTCTATTCAACCTATGTGTCCTTACATCTAAAAGATACTTTAGATAGATACTTTGTCTCTTAAAGGTAGAATATAGTTGGATCTTTAAAAAATAAATTTAGTTATTGTATATCTTGATTTTGGAGTTTAATCAATTTTACATTTAAAGTAATTATTGATAGGTAAGGACTTAATATTACCATTTTGTTAAGTTTTTGTTTGTGTTGTAGTTATTTTATCCTTTTCCTCTCCTGCTCTCTGAATGTTTTGTTGATTTTGTTTTTGCACTGGTGTATTTTAATTCCTTTTTCTTTTTTTTAAAATTTTTTTAAATTTTTTATTGTTGGTTGTTCAAAACATTACAAATTTCTTGATATATCATATTTCACACTTTGATTCAAGTGGGTTATGAACTCCCATTTTTACCCCATATACAGATTGCAGAATTACATCAGTTACACATCCATTGATTTACATATTGCCATACTAGTGTCTGTTGTGTTCTGCTGCCTTTCCTATCCTCTACTATCCCCCCTCCCCTCCCCTCTTCTCTCTCTACCCCCTCTACTGTCATTCATTTCTCCCCCTTGTATTATTTTTCCCTTTCCCCTCACTTCCTCTTGTATGTACTTTTGTATAACCCTGAGGATCTCCTTCCATTTCCATGCAATTTCCCCTTCTCTCTCCCTTTCCCTCCCAGCTCTCATCCCTGTTTAATGTTAATCTTCTTCTCCTGCTCTTTGTCCCTACTCTGTTCTTAGTTACTCTCCTTATATCAAAGAAGACATTTGGCATTTGTTTTTTAGGGATTGGCTAGCTTCACTTAGCATAATCTGCTCTAATGCCATCCATTTCCCTGCAAATTCTATGATTTTGTCATTTTTTAATGCAGAGTAATACTCCATCGTGTATAAATGCCACATTTTTTTTATCCATTTGTCTATTGAAGGGCATCTAGGTTGGTTCCACAGTCTTGCTATTGTGAATTGTGCTGCTATGAACATCAATGTAGCGGTATTTGGACATCACATATTTCTAATAGTTCTGAACCACTATATATTTGGTCTTTCTTTCACACACTTTGTTATTGATATCTCAAATTCCATTTTCATACCATGTATACAATAACATTTTTATATTAATAGTTAATTTTAATCATTTTGCCTTTTAAACTTTTGTATTAGAATTAAAAGTGATTTACTCACCACTGTAACAGTATTACATTGTTCTGTATTTGTTGTATATTATCTTTACCAGTAAATTTTATACTTTCCTATACTTTTATGTTACTGTTTGTCATCTTTTTATTTCAATTTGAAAAATTCTTTTTAGCATTCCTTTTAAGTCATGCCTGGTGGTAATGTATTCTCTGTGCTTTTGTCTGGGAAAATCTTGCATTTTTTAAGGGACAGTTTTGCATATATACCATTCTTTGAGTTGTTTTGTTTCTTTTCAGCATTTGAAAGGTAGCATTCTATTTCTCCTGGCTTATAAGGGTTTTTTTTGTTTGTTTGTTTATTTGTTGAGAAATCTGCTGTGATAGCCTTATTGTTTTTCTCTTACTATTTTGAAAATTCACTTATTAACTTTTGACAATTTTATTAATGTTTTTTGGTATGAATTTTTTTGGGTTAACCATATTTGAGATTTGTTGGACCTTTTAGATCTTCATTTCCATTCCCTTTTCCAGATTTGGAAAGTTTTCAGCTGTTTGTTCATTGAATAAACTCCCCCCTCCCCTTTTTTTCTCTTTTCTTTTTGGGATTCACATGATGCCTATAGATTGGTCTGCTTGATGTCATTCCACAAGTCCCTTAAACTCTCTTTACTTTGAATGTATCATCCCACTTTCATTCTCTTTTCTTCCTTTAAAAATTTCTAAAAGACCTTTCTTTCATTTGTTTGCCCTTTCTTCTGCTTTTTCTAGCCTGCTGTTAAAACCCTTTTAGTGAATTTTTGAGTTCAGTTTTTTGTATGCTTTGATTCCAAGGTTTCTGTTCAGTACTTCCAAACAGTTTTTGTTGAAATTTTCATCTGCTCATACATTATTTTTCTGACCTTATGGAACATTTTTATGTCTATTTCTGTCAACTAATTCATATAACTTGGTTTCAAGATAATTGATTTATTTTTTTTTCACATTTCTTTGTTCATTTTTTGACTTTGAGTTGGTAACTGTGTAATTAATTAGTAAACTGCTGCCCCACCATTCTTCATTAATTGGCCTCATATGGGAAAACACCGCCTGGTCAGCCTAGCCAGGGATTTGGGGGCTTTTCATACCATTGTGCTAGTCCAACCTGCTTTCTTTGTTCTTATCATTCCCCAGGCTTCAAGGTTATGCTGGGTCTCTTCATGGATCTAAAACAAGAAAGACTGTAGCCTGACTCTTGGGCAGCATTCTGAAAAGTTGAACTGTTGGATATTCTATCCAGTACTTCTCTTCTTAGAGAGAAACTTGGATCTGAAAATTTTTTACCCATTTGCTGTGTATTGAGCTGAAAGAATGGACTGTGGGGCTGCCACCCTAAACCAGTGTTGGATCTCAATGGTCCCCAGACAACTAGAGTAGAAAATGTCCCACTAGTGCTCCAGAAGAGGCAAGCAGTCATCTAAGCAGTTCCTGGGAAAGTTGGCGTGTTGACTGGCTAGTCAAGTATTTCCTTTCCTGGCAGGTTTCCTCCTAATTTTACTGTGCTGTCCTGAAGATAGGGATGGAGAGAAGATGTCTCAAATTCCTCTACCTGCTTTATATGGGGCTGATTTCACATTTTCCCAGGGTACTGAAGCTTCTCAATTGATTTCTGGATTTCTTAGAGAATGTATATGTGTGGTGTTGCTTTGTTTTTGTCTTGTTGTTGAATCGGTGTATTGGTAGAAGCGAAGAGAACCCAGGACTCACTATTCTTCCATTTTTCTGATGTCACTTCCAATTGTCTTCTAAATAAATCAGTTTTTCCCCTAGCCCAATTATATAGCTTTATGCTCTGCCAATCTTACTCTAGAAAAATGTGGTCTTAATACACTGTGTCTTACAGTTGATCAAACAGTTTAGGCTTTTGTTTGTTTCTGGCATCAGATTCTTTATACAAAGTAATCATTTTCCTGGTAAATACTTGACTATCTTCTCCCACTTCCAAGTTACCTAGTCATTTTTTCAAGTTTCCTCTTAATGTTTTCCACCTCTACCCCTCCTTTTATATGTATATAGCAACTGGTTCTTTATTAAAGTCACAATTTGTAACCATTATTTTTCCATCTTTCTCTATGGAAAAATAATGAAGGCAAGGATTGTGTCTGAATGTGTAACTGAATCATACCCAATACTACTGCAGTACCTGACATACTGGATTAATGAATGCTCTGAAGTAAGTTGTGCCAAGAGAAGAGAAAAAAACAAAGCAGTCTCAAATAGAGGACTATGGATAGAGCAGTGGGGTGATGTCAAAGTGTCATTGGTACATGATGGAGCCAAGTCCCCAAGAGACATAGAGAAAGGTCAATGACAGATACCAAGATGGCAGTTACTCTTAGAGAAGGAAGAATCACTTCTTTGTGAAACAAGGCAATTAAGAATGCCAATGTATAAACCAGGGAAACATAAAGAGAAGGGATGAGTATCAAAGGTAGTGTTTGTGTCAGAGGATGTAGAAGACTTGAGCTTTTTTGCTTTTGTTTTTGGTTTTTATTTATTTATTTTTGGTAGACGTAGATGGACAACATGTCTTTATTTTTTATTTGTTTATTTTTATGTGGTGCAAAGGATTGAACCCAGTGCCTCATGCATGCTAGGCTACAGACCCAGCCCCTGTTTTTTGTTTTTGTTTTTAATTAAGATGAGTTCGTTCTTTCTTTCTATTTATATTTCTGTTATAAATATATTCTATTTATATTTCTTTCTATTTATATGTTAGTGGAATGCATTATAATTCTTATTACACATATGGAGCACAATTTTCATATCTCTGGTTGTAGGCACAGTGTATTCACACCAATTCTTGTCTTCATATCTATACTTTGGATAATAATGATCATCACATTCCACCATCATTAATTACCCCATGCCCGCTCCTTCCTTCCCCTCCAATCCCTCTGCCCTATCTAGAGTATGTCTATTCCTCCCATGCTCCCACTCCCTATCCCACTATGAATCAACCTCCATCCATTTACCTTCAAATTCCATGATTTTATTCTCTTTTATTGCTGAGTAATATTCCATTGTGTATATATGCCACATTTTTTTTTATCCATTCATCTATTGAAGGGCACCTAGGTTGGTTCCACAGCTTAGCTATTGTGAATTGTGCTGCTATAAACATTGATATGGCTGTGTCCCTATAGTATGCTGTTTTTAAGTCCTTTGGTATAGACCGAGGAGTGGGATAACTGGGTCAAATGGTGGTTCCGTTTCAAGTTTTCCAAGGAATCTCCATACTGCTTTCCGTATTGGCTGCACCAATTTGCAGTCCCACCAACAGTGTATGAGTGTACTTTTTTCTTCCACATCCTCACCAACACTTATTGTTGTTTGTCTTCATAATAGCTGCCATTCTGACTGGAGTGAGATGAAATCTTAGAGTGGTTTTGATTTGCATTGCTAGTGATGATGAACATTTTTTCATGTATTTGTTGATTGATTGTATATCCTTCTGAGAAGTGTCTGTTCTGGCCCATTTATTGATTGGATTATTTGCTTTTTGGTGTTTAGCTTTTTGAGTTCTTATATAGCCTAGAGATTAGTGCTATATCTGATGTGTGAGGGGTAAAGATTTGCTCCCAAGATGTAGGCTCTCTATTCACCTCTCATATTGTTTCTTTTGCTGAGAAACTTTTTAGTTTGAGTTCATCCCATTTATTGATTCTTGATTTTAATTCTTGCACCACAGGAGTCTTATTAAGGAAGTTGGGAGCTAATCCCCCATGATGAAGATTAGGGCCTACTTCTATTAGGAAAATCCAGGGACCCTATATCTAAGTCCTTGATCCATTTTGAATTAAGTTTTGTGCATGGTGAGAGAGATGGGTTTAATCTCATTTTGCTGCATATGGATTTCCAGTATTCCCAGCATCATTTGTTGAAGAGGCTGTCTTTTCTCCAATGCATGTTCTTGGCACCTTTGTCTAATATAAGACAAGTTCTTGAAGGGAATCTAGAAAGTAGGTTCATTGGTTTAAAAAAAAATTAGATAAACAGCACTTAAGGCCAACACAAGATTGGATCACATTATTTCTTTCTGTGTATTTACTTTCTGTAACTGTGATGAAGACTTATTCTGCGAGAGAAAAACTTAATGTGAATAACAACAACAATAATAATAAAAATTACCCTTTGATGTAGTCTTTCTTTTATGAGCCAGAGAGCATGTAAATATATGTTTATTGTATTTTCTCATTTCATTCTAATTTTCATAAAAACATTATGAGGTATACTATACCTCCTTTTTAGAAAGGAGGTAACTTGGGTGGATATAGCTTAGTGGTAGAGCATGTGCTCAGCATGCTTAAGACCCTGGATTCAGTCTCCATCACTCAAAAGTGGAAAAAAAAATTCTTAAATTAAATAAAAAATGAGGTAACTGAAGCTGAAATAATTTGTCCAGATACTTATAGCTAATTTTTTTAAAACTTTGAATAACATTCAAAACAATTTAACTCTACATCTGATATGTTGGTTCTAATAATGACTTATATTAAAAATTACTTATAGGAAAATGTTCTCTCATTAACCTATTCAGTTTTAATAAATTAAAATAGATAAAAAATAGACTTTTAAACTTCTCTAAAATATGGCCTTGCTGTTAACTCCTAGGAGTGATTTCAGTATTGGATCATACCTCTTTGAAAGGAAGAACTTGCCTTTTAAAAGTAAAATAATTAGCTGGGCGTGGTGGCTCATGCCTGTAATCCAGCAGCTCAGGAGGCTGTGGCAAGAGAATCACAAGTTCAAAATCAGCCTCAGAAACCTAAAGAGGCCTTAAGCGACTTATCAGCACCCTGTCTCAAAAAATAAAGGGCTGGGGAAGTGGTTCATTGGTGAAGTACCCTGAGTTCAATACCTGGTACCAAAAGGAAAAAAAAAAAAAAGACTTATTAATGATCCTTCATTTACCTGGAGTTCAGATTTTAATAACCTTTGTTAATCTGAAACAGTACAAAACTTGGCAGTTAAAACAACCCACACAAAATGGAGAGCTTCTAATCAGTTGGAAGGACTGAAAAAAACCAACATCCCGTGATTATGTGTGCTCATATGTGATTAACAAATAACAGAGATGATATCCCATCAGAGAATGTTAGCAGAAATTTGTGAACAAAGGCAGAAAAGGTTGATAAAACAACAGAGAAGACAGTTGGCTAACTAAAAAGAAAAAGAAGAAAACTAGGGCATCTGCATGCAGACAGCATGGATGACCTATTTCAGTAAGTGCTTTTTTGAGGCATTGTTATTTAAACAACTAAGATTAAATCAGAGAACATATAGTAAAAATAGTCTTGTTAGTTATGTTTACTTCTGAACTTACTGGGTCCTCTAGCAAAAGCACATTTTGTTGAAAGGGAATTCAAGTACAGATTGAATTTAAGAGAATATCTGCTGATGAATCATATGGAAGAATTATAAAGTCATGGGTTTTCAGTCAGGTGATCTAGATTTGAATCCTACTAACTCAGTGTTTTGTCATTAAGTCACTAAAGATCTCTGGGCCTCATATTTTTAATAAGAATTATATTGTCAGCAGTTTGTGAGTTTATCTAGTTTTGGTTTATTTATTCTTTGACCACAGGTTAGACTGTCACATCACCAGCACTCTCACCATTAATCCTAAGAAAGCCCCAGTAAATGAAAGGGTTTTCTGTTATCAGTGACCCTCCTTACCCAAAGTAAAAATGGACCATAATATCACAGATGAAATCAGTAGACCAAATGATCTGTGATTAATTTTTCCAATTGGAGTTGTTTCAATAAAAACAAAAATTTACATTAGACCTGCATATTCTTATATCAATAGAGCAGTCTTTGTTTATTTTGTGTTAATTTGTAAGTTGTAAAACTGAAAGAGATTAAGGTCAGGAAGTAACTTAACCACAGGAAATTGCATTAGGTAAGACATGAAAAAGAAGGTAGGCCAGGTATCAGTGTTAGCTTTACCAAAAGTTCAGTGTGTAATCCATTATAGTACGACTCAGTTTCCCTGGCGAACTTGGAGACGTCTGTAAAAATGCTTCAGAACCCTGCTAAGTTTCTATAAAAGCATTAAATAGAACACTGGTAAATGTGAGTCCAGGAATTTATCTTTGAGGCAATAGTTTTTGTACACATTTTATTCCTAATTGATCTGAAGTATGAAAGTATGAATATGAGATGTGAAATTTGAAGTTGTCATATTTCAGGTTGTAACATAAAAAGTTATTACACAAAAATTTGAGGTTTAGCTTGTACAAGTTGGGATTTCCTGGAATAATGTACAATGTGTGTTGTACAGTAGATGTTTATTTAATTAGCACAATTTATCAGTGCTAAAGTGACATCAGTGTAAGGCACCTTTATGTTTTCTTTTTAGAAAGAAAATGTGCTAAAAATTTAATCATGACACAGTGCATTAGGAATAGTCTTGATTAAGATGTGAAATTGTTCACACTAGGGTCTTATTTGTTCCTAAGTATTTGGTAATGTCTCCTCGCTCTGGTTGCATTGCTTAGAACATGATAGGCAATTCTTTTGAAGATTTGTTAGTAGCAAAACAGCTTTGATTACTTTATATGTCTTCTTCCAGGAGTTCACATAAAGCATTTGGATATAGCTTTGCAAAAAATAAATTGTAATTATTACTCCAGAGACAAGTACATGTGTGACTTTATTTTTGTGCTTTTCTAGATATGCAGTAACTTTTTAAAATTCCAAGTTGAACTGTGATGTTTTCAAAGTTATTTTAAATATCCAACATCCTTTAGACTCAACACATAGTTTCAACATGAACTATGAAATGACAACTGTTACACTATTGAAATGACAAAGATGTGAACAATCTTGGCCAAATTTGTATATATGTAGGCAATAAAAACTACATTCTTACTGCCACCTGACTGCAATTTATAGGATGCTACCCTGGTAAAAGCAAATAAAAAAAACCCAAAAGTCATAATTACAGGGATATAAAAATTTGAAAAAAAAAAGTGTGAATCTTATAATGAAATAAGGTAAATCTTAATTGAGGGTGGTGGTGGTCTCCACTCTAACCTAGAACTATGGATGAATTCATTGATGCCCAAGACTGTAATGTTTGTTTTGTTAATGACTCAAAACCACTGAAGATTCATAATTTTTTTCTTTAGCTTAAAACCAGAGATAGATATATCAATAGCCTGAAAAAGAAATGCCAGAAGGAATCTGAACAAAACAAAGAAAAGCAGAGAAGAATTGAGACCTTGGAAAAGTATCTGGCTGATCTTCCAACTCTAGATGATGTACAAAGTCAGAGTCTACAGGTAATATGAAATAATGGTCTCGTCTTTTAAATTCCATGAAAGCACTATTCTTTAGAAATTTCACTAATTATAAATTACTATTTAATTGCTGTTTTAGGATTTAGTTGAATCAGAAACTTTGTTCATCCAAGCATGAATAGAACTCTCATTGTTAAATAATATGTGGTTACATTCCTCATTAACCTGTGTGATAACCCTCTCACTTAAATGTTCTACTGTAAAAGGTTGTTTCTAAACCAGTCTGATAAACCCGCCCCATAGATACTCATGCATGTACACGAATTCTGAATTTCTCCAATATTCTCTGCGATTCAAGACTCTTCACAACGTTCTTTTGAGTATCTTTCTAGATGTTTGTTTTCCTCATTCTTCTTAGCCTTTCCATAAATTATTCCTTAGACCTTCATCTGACTTCTGTTCACTCCCCTGATTTCTGTTTTTCTTTTTTAACAGTACCTCAATCCAAAGTCTTCCTGTCAATTCTGGCGAAGCCTGCCTGCCTAAATCTTACTTATAAATCCATAAAATCTACTCTTCAATTTTTTTCTCAAAGTCTTCCTAAGCAGGGTTCCTCAGTTTGGTACTATTGACAATTAGGGGTAGAAAATATTTTCTTTTAATGATCTGTCCTGTGCATGGATGGATGTACACTTTTTGCATTTGACCTTCTGGCCTCTACCTACTAAGCGCTAATAACACTGTTCCCTCCCCTCTCTCCAAATCCAAAAATGTTAACAGACATTTCCAAATGTTCCCTGAAGGTAAACATCACTCCCAGTTGAGAATCATTGGTCTAATCCATGGAGTGCCATTATTCTGCATATTCTCATATCTATAGAGCAGTCTTTATTTTGTATTAATTTATAAGTTGTAAAACTGAAAGAGATTAAGGTCAGGAAGTAACTTAACCACAGGAAGTTACATGAGCAGAAACAGAGCACTATAAATTAAATAACATGAGATGACACTATCTTACAACATTAGGATAGCTACTATCAAGGGTCTTGAACAGATAACAGTGTTATTCATAATAGTCAAAAGATGGAACCAATGCAAGTGTCCATGGGTGTATGAGCAGGTAAGCAAAAGATTGTTTATAAATCATGTATACATAGAGTGAAAAATTACTCATCCCTATAAAGGAAGGAAATTCTGGCATATACTACAAACTGGATTAATTAGAAGATATTTTACTGAATGAAATAAATCATTCACAAAAAGATAAATCCTGTTCTAACTTATATGGGGTCCAAGAAGAGTCAAATCATAGAAAGTAGAAAGCTGATTTCCAGGGGATAGAGTAAGGTATGGATTGGGGGAGTTGTTTATTGGGTATAGAGCTTAAATTATGCAAGGTGAGTTCTGGAGATTGGTTGAACAACAGTGTGAATGTACTTAACACACTGAACTATACACTTAGAAATGGTTAAGCTGGTAAATTTTGTTATATTATCTTACCACAATTCTAAGTAAAAATCCTCCTGTCTTCTAGAAATGCCTAATCCCATTCTCTTCTCCACAGTCCCATTCTCATAACTCTCTTCCACTCAAAGGAGAGATAGTGTTAAGAACTCTCAATGAAATGTAGATAGCATAATTTTAGCAATGTGTTAATCCTTGAGAACCAGTAGTAATTTCTAATAGAAACATTTAATATTTCATGTGTTATGAGCTATAAAAATTCTCCTTAGCTTCAGGTCCTAGAAGAAAAAAATAAGAATTTGCAAGAGACTTTGCTAGATGCAGAAAAAAAGCTCGAAGAGATCAAAAAACAATGTCAAGAAAAAGAAGCCCAGTTAATTTGCCAGAAAAAGAAAGAAAAGGAGTTAGTATCTTCCGTTCAGAGGTAAGAAAACTTTCCAAATCTTTTTACATTGTTTTAAGTTATTCATAGTTCATCAAGCATTTCATTTAAAGTATATTCATTTATAATTATTACTTTATTCTTCTTCTTGTAAATGGACTGCTAAGAAATATAATTTCAGCCAGGCGCAGTGGCACATACCTGTAATCCCAGTGACTTGGGAGGCTGAGACAGGAGAATTGTGAGTTCAAAGCCAGTCTTAGCAACTTCGAGGCACTAAGCAACTCAGTAAGACCCTGTCTCCAAGTAAACTATAAAATAGGGCTGGGGATGTAGCTCGGTGCCCTGAATTCAATCCCTGGTACCAAAAAATAAAAATAAAATAATAAAGTATGATTTCACTGGAACAGATTGTTTCAGATGTGATTTAACATTTTGAAGCAATATACCAACATCTTGCCAAAGGTTTAGATGAGATTAGTAAATAATGAACAAACAAAAACAAAAAACAATTGAAGACTGAGAATATTAATGAAAGTCCTTGTTGGCTTTGTCAAAACTTATGTAAAAATTCTAAATAACAAAACAATGGGGGCCAGCAAAATACTTACACTGCATTCTTTAATAGGCTATGTCAAAAAGGAAGTGATGGACTCCTATTTCACCTTAATGCAAGTAACAGAAATAGCAGTTTTGACATGTACCTTCCAATTCAACTCAAATATCTTGCCTTATATGACTCTTTTAAATTAATACAGCTAGAAATACAGTGAATATTGCCGCAGTCTGGCTGGGCACAATTCAGGAGCCACTCGTCAAAAGAAACTAACTTTATTTTTAGAACACACACGCCAAACAAAACACCTCCTCAGGAAAAACCCTCAGAGCCCAGCTGACACCACTGACTTCCCACAAAGCCTCTCAACCTCCCCCACTCCTCCTGCTCTTGAGGCGATTGGCTGGGTCGCGTGGGCGGAGCCAAAAAAAGTTCCCCAATGAGCAGCTCCCTGGTCTGAAAGGGCAGGGAAACAGCCCAATGAGCATCACCGCAGAGGAGTCAATCAGCTAGAAGTTGCTGGGGCCGCTGTGAGCCAATCATCAGCTGGCAGTCTGAAAGTTTGCTGGGGCCCCTTCGGCTGTGGCTCTCAATAAATATCATTTGTATCATATTGAAATAGAGTGACTATCATATTCAGAATGTGTGGTTAAGCTTGGAAATTAATATTGGATTCCTAGAACACCTAGAGAACTACTATATGCCTAAAGAAAAATTCTCTTTCTTATTTAACTTAAACTTTAATGTTTTAGTCAGATTTATCACCTCTGTGACTAAAAGATCTGACCAGAACAATTATAATGGAGGAAAGGTTTATTTAAGGGCTTATGGTTTTCAGAGGTCTCAAACCATAGATGGGCCGGCATCATTCTTCAGGGCTCCTGGTAAGGAGAAACAACATGGTGGAAGAGTGTGGCAGAGGGAAGTAGTTCATAGATGATCAGAAAGCAGAGAAAGAAACTCTACTCTCCAGATATAAAATATATGTCCAATAACCACATCCCCATTTAACCACCTCCAGCCATACCCACCCACCTCCAGTCACCACTCAGTTAATCCCATTAGGGATTAATTCACAACACAATCCTTTCTCCTCTGAACCTTCTTGCATTGTCTTACATGTAAGCTTTTGGGGGATACCTCACATCCAAACCATAATACTTAATATCAACTATAAATAGATAAAACCATCCTCAAGAATAATATTAAAAAGCAATAAAAAACTAAATGTAAGAAAAACATTAAAGTACAAACTCTGTTTTCAGCTTTTAAATCAAAAATCTATCAGATTCCATATCGATTCCATGTTAATATTGCTTTGCTACTTCTTTCAAAGTCTTGAGTATAGGCTGGCCTGTTTTTTTCCTTGGTTTTAAAGTAGAAAAGTCTCTGATTGCTGAGATAATTCAGTCTTCAGTCTTCCTGATGTCAACTCAAAAAAAAAATCATATTTTTGATTCTACCTTTATTTTTCTCCTATTTGATGCTTTTTTTTTTTTTCACTTTAATTTTCCTCTTTTATAACCCCATATCTTATACCTAAACTTTAGTCTAAAACACCTTCATGAGCTGGGATTGTGGCTCAGCAGTAGAGCATTTGCCTAGCATGTGAAAGGTGCTGGGTTCGATCCTCAGCATCACATAGAAATAATAAAATAAAGGTATTGTGTCCAACTACAAATACACACACACATACATGTACATATACCTTCATAATCTTTGCTTGTATTCAACCATATAGCTTTTTCTTTCATCTTTATGGTAAAATGAAAGCAATGTAGCTGTTCTAACTTATAAAGCACCATGATAACAAACTTTAAGCTGTGTATTTTAAGAGCAGAATTAACAACATCTGAAGATAATTGAATATTATCTTGTCACATTGTGTGCTTTTATATATTTATATGATTTTAAATTTATACGGTGCTAGTATCATCCTAGAAGATTTCTCTTGCTTTCAAGTAGATATAAAGAAAAAAAGTTTGTTAATATTCTTCAGTACTTGTATAGTTTTGGTGTCACTTGATTTTGGGTCCAGAACCTTAGCTTTCTCAGCCATGTAATAGTCCTTAAATTTCAAAAGAACTTCAGATATGTATGTGATCATGAATTATGTCATATTTTTATCTATTTTATATAATATTTCTAAGTTTCTTTTTTAACTCTTAAGAACTTTTGGAATTTATAAATTGAGAAAATAGAAATTAAAATTAAAATATGTGGTAATAGTTTTCTCTGCTTTTCAAGAGAATTATTATTTTTTGAAACCAGCATCTACATTTCCTGCATATATAATATGCATGAAAAAACTTACTTGCTATTTATGAGAACACAGAACATTTTTTCCCTTCTGCATTCCTGGCTTACTTTTTAATTTGAA
The DNA here is from genome assembly GCF_021218885.2 of Marmota monax. NCBI lineage: Eukaryota > Metazoa > Chordata > Mammalia > Rodentia > Sciuridae > Marmota > Marmota monax. The sequence continues at coordinate 271,903 of NW_026694256.1, read as the reverse complement.
AGACTTCAATATTTTTAATGAATTTTCTCTCTCTTGAAATGTTACAAGTAGCTGGAAGATAGTGTCTTGACATTGAATTGTGTGTCTTGGCATTGAATTGTGAAAGAACTTATTTTGAAATAGAAATTATTTTTCATTTATAGATTGAAAAAAAGTATTTTTATTATAAGTAACAGTGTATTGCAAAGCAGTAGACTACATGCTAATACATAAAACTGTCTCTTGCCATTATCTATTTATAAAACATGTCTGAAGTGCTTATTGTACCATCTAGGATTGTCAGTTCTTTGCAATCTAAATATGGCATTGCCTGCTTTTGGAAGAGAGAAAGCTTTAGACACCCATAATACGTGAAAAAAAAGAAAAATAATGAAAATATAAAAACCTAAATCATAAGAAATTTCTCTTTTAGGACTCTGCTACTAGAGAATGACAAACTAGAGTTATTTCTAGCTTTCACGTAGTTGTTTTTGTTTCGATTTTGGTCATTATTGTTAATGATATGATTTCTTTTAACCTAGACATTACTATTGTTCTGTTCTCAAGGAGAGTATCTCACACGCTGCCCCTTTAACCTTTTATTTTTAATGTGCCAGAGGGGCTTCCTTATGTTGTTTACTCTTTGCCATAGATAGCATGATAAACTTGCCAAGTTGCAAACATAGTAGAGTGCTATTCTTATGAATGCAGGAGAATGTAATTCTGTACGTTTAGGCAACAAAACTATCCTTAGAAGCAGACTTTTGGTCAACTTAGAAAAAAGGGCAAAAGATGTATATGCATATTCATAGTCTCCCTGCTGCAGTCATCTTAGTTGAAAAGCTGTGCTTTTAGGGAAGAAAGAATGAACAGAGTGTTAGATTAGAGAGCTCACATTTGGATAATGAAGAACTTTACTGAGGCCTAAGGATGTCACATACTAAGCAACTCTGGTGTCAAATTTTCCTTTTAGAGAAGGCGATAAGCCTCTAGCTAATGGGCCTTTCTTATTTGTATAAAATAGATAATCATATACTTTCTGTGCGTCTTGATTGTTGCTTGATTAAAAATGTTATAGACTCTAAGATGGACAGCATTTATTTGAAGCCATCAGCCCAAATAAGCAAATAGAGCTGATTTTCGTCATCTAATTATGTTTTTCTAAAACACACAGTTTGCAACAAAAAGTAGAAAGATGTCTTGAAGATGGAATCCGACTTCCCATGTTGGATGCAAAACAGCTTCAGAATGAAAATGATAATCTGAGGGAACAGAATGAGGCTGCTTGTAAGGTCAGTAGATGCCTTTGATAGTAAACATGAAATCACTACTATGCGAGTATGGGTATATAGATATATAATTTATAGCCATTTTTTGTGAGTTGTGATTTTGTTGATATTTAAATAGCTTATAAAATTTTGAGTTTGAATGTTTGTATTTGGAAAGAAAATAACCATTTAAGTAAGTGTAAAAATTTAATTGAAATAAATGACAAAGCAAAGATTATCTTTTTCTTTACTAAACTGTTCAAAGTCTGTCTCAAAATTATTTTTATAAGTTGCGTAGAGAAGAGTTTTATTGAGAACTACAGGAAGACTTTTGTCATTTAAATATGTGTGATCTAAGTCATATTGTTGTTTAAAGGATACTTATTATGAAAACTTTTGTAAAATTTATAAAGACACCTTTTAAACAAATTTATAATTTCCTGTGCCTTTCTTTGTTTCATCTTGAAATACTGGTACTTTTGAAAAGCGATGTGGGAAAAAATGAGTTTATTCACTAAGACTGATTTATTTCCTGTGTTTTAGATAATAGACAACCAACAAGGTGAAATTAACAGAATGATTCTAGAAATTCAGGTAAGGAATATTTTATACTATTTTAATTTAGCTACATGCTGACCTAAAAGTATTAAAACATACATGTGTTTGTATGAAAAGATAATTGTACCTGAGGTAAAGTAAAATTTTTTTTTAATATTAATCTTTTTTCTCTTATTATTTTTATTTTGCATTACAATTCTTAATACACCTTTATTCCACAATTTATCATATCTCTGATTGTATATAAGGTATGTTGACACCAAATTCATACCTTAAATATTAATCTTTTAGTTTTTTAGAAAGAAATTTTTATTTAATAAATCAGTTTTTCCAAAATTGTTCTCTGTTCCTCACGTCTTCCTCTCTTTTTATTTGGATGTAGTATATCTCCACGACTTTGAACATATTTGATTTAGATCATCATAATCAAGTAGTTACAACCATGAACTGTTTTTGTCCAATTATTTGATCTTCATACATTATTTCTACCTGAAAAGGCATACAGAGCCCCATTCTGTCTATCTTATGCTCTTTATCTCCATCAGATTTTCTTCAGAGTTTTATAATGAACTGCCTTTCTCTGCCCCATCCTTTAAATATTGTTAATCCTGCAAGCATTTCTGTGTCTACTCCCTGGTATTCCATTAATACTGCCTTATGTTTTTATTATTCTCTCTTATTCTAATTGGCTTTCCTTATTTTCTAATTACACTCTCCATCACTATTGTCTCAGCCCTGTGATGCTGTTTATTGTGATACATCTCAAGTACAAAGATAATCTGGTAACTCTTATCTGTGGAATATCTCTATTATCTGTGGTCAAAACACTAAATTCTAAGCATCAACACAAAATCATCCTTTATATTGCCTCTCTAACTGCCTACCTTCAGTATTCATACCATTCATATGCACATACATATGATGACTCAGTAAATCTTAGTTCTTATATAGTTTCCTAAGAGTGTGTCCTTTTTGGTATGCTCATCTGGCAAATATCTACTCAACTTTCAGGATTCTGCAGAGCATTATTTTATAAAACCTTGACAGATTTTTGCTTCCTCTTAGGTAGCACTGCCTACTCTCTGTTTAACTTTTGCTCCCCTTCCTAATAATTTTATATATTACTATTTCTACAGTATCAAACTATAACACTTTATTTACATATTTTTATCTTTTTCTGTTAGTTGCTCAAGACAGTGCAATGATCTTGACATATCATACATTTGATTCAAATAGAGTATGAATTCTCATTTTTCCACATGTACAGATTACAGGATCACATTGGTTATACATCCATGTGTATACATACAGCAATCCTAACCTAAATTTCTTGAGAATGGAGGCTGTGGTAGCTCATCTGGAGATTTTGACCTTATCAGAATGCCTGACACATAATACACAGGTCCTAAAATTTGGAGACTAAAAGGATTTTCATTCTTTTACTCATTTGCCATGTATTTACTGAGCTACTACCTATTTTCCAGGCACAGTTCTTGTCATATGTGATTCATCAGTGAACAAAACAATTCTAGTGGGATGAGTTGGAAAAATAGAAAATGAATGTCACAGGCTATTAAAGCTTTTTCTGTTAAAAACTTGCTATTTAATTGCCTGGGTATGTGGCTTAGTGGTAGGCCTATCATGCATAAGGCCCTAGCATTGAGAAGGAAAAAAAAAGTATTTTTTTTTTTTTTAAATTAAGTAGACTAGAAGGCAGTGATAGAAAGTGCTGCATTTCATAATGTGGTCATGAAGTTTTTCCAAAAGAGGAAATATTTGAATATATCCAGGGGGATAGCATGCTAGACAAAGAGAGCAACAAATGTTCTCAATGTTGCCTAGTGTGCTTGCTTCAAGACCAGCAAGAAGGCTGTGAGCCTGGAGTGCAGGGATAGAGGCAGAGAGATGAGAGGTAATGCTGAAAAGTAACCTGGACCAGATCACGTGGGTCATATTTATATTTTAATCTGAGTGTGATAAAAAGTCTTTGGGTAGATTTTATGGAGTAAATTTTTAGTTTTATACCTTATAATTCTATTATTCTTTTTCTTCTTCTTCTTCTTTTTTTTTTTTTTTTTTTTTGGCAGGAAGGGAGGGGAGCTACCGGGGATTAAGCTCAGGGGCACTTGACCACTGACCCACATCTCCTGCCCTAGTTTGAATTTTATTTAAGAGTCAGGGTCTCACTGAGCTGCTTAGCACCTTGCTGTGTGTGTGTGTGTGTGTGTGTGTGTGTGTGTTGCTGGGGATTGAACCAAGGGCCTTGTGCATGTGAGGCAAGCATTCTATCAACTGAGCTATATCCTCAGCCCCAGCACCTTGCTTTTGCTAAAGCTGGTTTTGAACTTGAGATCCTCCTGTCTCAGCCTCCTGAGCCGCTGGGACACAGTACCCAGCTTATAATTCTAAAACTCTTTAAATGAAAGTAAAAAAGGTAAATGATTTGCATGTCAGAAATACATACAGTCTTCTTTGATTGTTTTTTGATAGTACTACATGATTATCAATTTAATTAAACATCAGTCCAGTTCAACAAGTATATGATGAGCCCAATGGACTAATTTACAGAGGTTATGACCTTTATTTTATAGTCTTAAAAAACTGTAGCTTCAAATTTTCCATAAGCCATTAGAATCACAAGATTGTTAGGTTCTCTCAATCATAGTTATCTGACTTCTTATAGTACATAAAGAAATGAATTTCTACGTCATATGGTAATATTTTCCAAGAAGTAGATCTAATAAAAGTTATCTAAATTAGGAAAAATCAACACATAAACCTTGGCAGGAAACTTGGATCAAAAGACTGGTAAGATTATGTTGGTCACATACTATCCCCTTATGTTATAGTGTTCAGTATATGTTTGTATTAATTCAAATGTTTATTTATCTCATTTGTGGAGGTATTTTAATGTAATTACTCCCGTATATTGTCTTTGGTAACATGTATGTCATGATTATTTGCAATTAATATGTAGAACAGAATGTAATTTTATGCCATTGAATCTTTGATTATAAAATGCTTGAGCAATCATTCTTTTATTTCTTCAAACTACTTATAGAATTGAAATCAAATTAATGAGTACATTTATTTCCAAATATTTGAGCCCAAACAATATATTCATTAATTCTGTTGTCTTGTTATTTAGAAAAATAGCTTTTTCTTTTCTCTTTATCTACCCTACCTATCTATCTATCTATCTTTTTTTACCTTACCAGTTCATTTATCCATTTTGACCATGTAGGCCTATAGATGATAGTTTTCTTTCTTTTGAATTGTTTATTTTTTCTTTTTAGTTATACATGACAGTAGAATATATTTTGATGTATCATATATATGTGGAGTATAACTCCCCATTTTTGTCATTGTACATGATGTGGAGTTAACTGGTCATTTATTCATATATGTACAAGGAAAATCATGTTCGCTAGATGATAGAATTCTTATAGACACAGACAATAACATTGATTATGTGATATAGCTATATTTTTCAAGATATGATTTAAATGACAAATTATAGATGGTGACAATTATGACTCACATCTCTTTCCTTAATTTTATTTATTTAAATTCATGGGGTTTTTTTGGCCCCTCATAGTTGAAAAAACTAGGTTTTTGTTTATGTGTTTTTACTTATGACCTTTTATAAACATGTGTACTTTGTAAAAACCTGAAAAAAATGAACTCTAATTATTTCTCAGGCATTGGAAGTTCTGAAAAGAGCGCTTTGACTTGAAAAAGATTTATTGTGTTGCACTGTTGTTAATGAGCATAATTAATAGGCATAGTATCAAATTGGTAATCTCCTAGAGTAGTTGCCTTTAGTAGCTAATTGTTAAAACTGCCTCAGTTTTCCTCATCTGTCTATTTAAACGATGGTGAACCTTATACCTGTGTAGATTATGATGTCTTTCCCATGTGCTTTACTGCTGATTTTTAATTTCTTCAAATTCCTATATCTAACAAAATATTATGTAGTTAATAATAGCAGAGAGCTTTTATATTATTTTTAATATAAATTATGCATTTAGCTATCCCTACAGTATTAAATTCATTGTAAAATTTCACTGCTATTATAGTTTGAATGCTCTTTCTTCCTAACGGTAGTTGGACATTGTTTCATTTTAGAGTGTTTAGTAAACAAAGATAGCGGGTGTTCTTGTTTTACCTGTGTACAAGTATGCGTGTATGTGTGCTTGTGCGTGTGCGTGTTTTACTGGAGATTGAACCGAGAGGCATTCTACCACTGAGTTACATCCCAGCCTTTTCATTTATTTAAGACAGGGTCTCATCTTGCTAAATGCCCCAGGCTGGTCTTGAACTTGTGATCCTCTTGCATCAGCCTCCTGAGTTGCTAGGATTATAATCATGTGCCATAGTGCCCAGCTACATAGATTTGAGTTTTGCTTTTTACTGCTTCTTTGTGCCCCTGTAAACTACTAAGATCTGATTTGTTCAGTGATCATTTTACTGATTTGGAGTACTGCATTGCTTTGGGTATTAGGAAGTTGTTCTCAGCAGTTTAAATTTAATCTCAAAAGGGAAAAATAAAATCCCATGCTATGTGCATTTTATGTCCAATTTTGCAGGAGATTAAAAAATGAGACAGTGTTTCATAGTGAAAATTCTGTGTTTAAAGTATAGCTATAGTTTACTACCTCATATCAGATCAAATGAATACTTATCTGGTATAGATTACAGACAAGTTTGATTGACAGCTTTGTAATTTGGGGAAAAATTGGTCTCCTACCAGTAATACTAAATTTGTTGTTGAATATATAAAAAGTACTTTTTTATATAGAAGTATATGCTAAATTTGAAATTGAATTGAGTGTTATAAAATACAAATTTATGTACTATTTTTTCATCGTTGAGATAATTGTTAACAGGCATGAATACTTCATTTACTCACTGATCTTTTAGAAATGGTGCCTTTCTTTATGGTCTTAAAACTAGTATAGCTAAACTGGCTTCTTCTCCTAAAGGCTTTTTTTTTTCTTCTGTCCATATACAATACAAAAAGATATTTTGCAATAGAACCTTCACTGTCATTTCCATAAATGTTACATTCAGAATGTGATTGAGTTCTACATTGGGCATTACTTTCCTTCCTATTTTTTCCTCAAAAGCACATTTCACCTTTATAAGCCTTTTTCTTGTTAGCTGTTATCACTGTCTTGTATATTTGTAATCTTTTGGCAGAGGAGATTATAGAGCAAAATGTTTCAGAAATGTGTATCTGTTTTCTCTAATGTTAAAGTGTTTCCTCATTACAAGAACTTATACATTTAAATGGTCTTTCTGAATTGACAGCTATCAGTGAATTATTATAATACCACAAAAGACTAGAATGATAGTTCAGAAGTCATTAAGACTTGTTATTCTTAATAGGAATGATTGTAGCCAACAATTTCAAAACTGTTGACAGTCTGTTCAATTTATATTAAGAAGTTTCCACATTCTCAGAGGAGTCTGTTACAATTTTTACCACATGTCTCATAAGCCTTCATCTACTAGATTTTCTTGGTGGAAATATTGGGAAAATGCATTATAAGCCAATGGAATGCCTTATGGATAAAATATAATATCTCGGGCTGGGGTTGAAGCTCAGTGGTAGAGCACTTGATTAGCATGTGTAAGGCACTGGGTTCAATCAAACAAATAAATAAAATAAAGGTATTGTGTCAATCTGCAACTAAAAATAGTTTTTTAAAAAACATAATATTTCTCACCTAAATAAATATCAATTTCTTTAATGTTGTCTTATTGTATAAAGTTTATCTCCTTTATTTTGTTATTATACTGTTGTAATGTGTCCTAAGATGAAGTTTTTTCTTCCTAAAGTTTAATTTTTACAAAACTTACACGTTAAATAGATTTTTGATGAATGAAAAACTAAAAATATTCTCATTATATTATTAATATTTTTTGAAACAACCAACCAAAAAATGTCCTTACTCTACTCCTTGTTCTTATAAAGAACATGCTATAGTTTTTGCATAATTATGTCAGAAAAATGTGTAAAGAGTGTATGTCTTTAACTTCTGAAAAATCATTTGTTTGAAATGGGGAGTAGCAGGGAGGGATTCAGTTCACTTGAATTGTGAAAGAATGTACTTGGACTTGTTTGTAGTATGTCAAATCTATATGGATGTTCAAATTATTTGGAATGCTTTTTAAAATATATTTTTCTGGGTCCCAGTTGTGAACCTTAATGAATCACTATCTCTGGGATGAAGTTTGAATTATACATTATACTGCCAAGTTCCCTAGGCAGTCCTTAACATAGCCAGGGAGTGGTCCTATTTCTAGAGTTCTCAAGTTTTACAGTCCTCGTTGTGTTTGGTGGACCACGGAGTGGGAACTGCGTGGTAAGACAGGCTTAAATAAGAATAAGGTTTAGTTTCTTAGACACCTGGGTATGTTTTTGAGTACATATAAGCTGTTTTGCTAGATCTTACTTACAAACCAGAACATAGATCAGAAGCTAGATGTAAAGAAATTCAGGCAGATTATTTTTTCTTTTTATTGCTAATTTTTCATGTAACAATTTTATGATATAATTCACATAATATTTTGTTCTCATATTTATGGTGTATGCTTCAGTATTATTAGTATATTCACAGATATGTGCAGTGAAGACCACAATGAATTCTAGAACATTTTTATGTTCCATAGGAAAAAAAAATCTCCATAGATTTGCTTATTCTGGACCCTAGATATATCCAGAGTCTTATGTGTTTATTTTTCTGACCCATATTTAGCTAGTAAACTCCTAATTTCCAGCTGATACCATGTACTATGGCATCACTTGCTTCACAGACTAATTCATTCTGGCTCCTTTGAGGACTAGTTACTTAGGTTAGTATTTGAGATTTGTTCTTACCCCAGGAGTATTTTCCAGCTATCTTTTTCTCTCTGGGAAAGTAACCTAGTCTGAAGAACCCATAAATCTAAAAGTAGTCTACCACATGCCTGTTGCCACAACCTCCAGTGTTTTTGAGAGTGCTCTTAGGCTTGAATTTCTCTATAAAGTATATTGCAGTTGAAGTCAGTTCATTATAGATTCCTTTGGAACTCCCTGTTCTATGGCCTGCTTCTCCTCAGGCAAAATCTCTTTAAGCCAGATCAGTGGGTGTGGGGACAATGGCAGTCTTCTGAGTGACACTCTTACTTAGGAGCTGAATAGTCAGTGGAGGTCTACTGGACAGCATCTCCCTTATCTCCTTAACTTGCTTGGCCCAGCATGTAACACTCCTAACCCCATTCCCCACCCCACAATCTGGGGCAAGAACAATCAGGACCCCATTATTCTTAATGGTGCCACACCCCAGATAAAGCCTCCATCCCAAGTGATGATCTGAGTGGAAGAAAGGAGCCCCCACATTTTGGCTGTTCATGCCTGAAATATGTAACAAGGGGCAGGATTATAAACATTGATGTCCTTTCTCTTCTGGAAAGATAGTTCACCTGGGAGCTGAGCAGAGAGGGAACCCCGTATTATTGAGCGAGAGTCTGGGGTGGAAGTTCTGTCTCAAGCTATGAAAGAGGGATAGGGTGAGTCTTGTTTTGCAAATCAGTCTCTTGCTTTCCTGATTTTTCTCAAATATTTGCCTGCCTGCTTTTAGGATCATTTCCAGAAACTTTAAATGTTTTCTAATATTCACCCATTTTGTTGAGGAGCAAGTCTGCAGAGTTTCTCATGCCATTGTGCTGAAAGCAGAACTCTCAGGCAATTGTTTTCAGAGTTATATCAGAATGCAAAATGACAGCTAACTGAAGAAAGGAATTAGAGCTGTAGACGATCTTAGATTCTAATAAACAGGAAACTAAAAAGTGGCATTTGCATAATTCTTGTTTGCTTTTTTTAGTTTTTACAAGTATTTTGAAAATTTACCCACAGGAATGAAGAAAAGGGATTTTTTTTTTGGTGGGGGGAGGGATGTGTGGGGGTACTTGAAATTGAACCCAGGGGTGCCTAACCACTGAGTCATATCCCCAGTTCCTTTTTATTTTGAGACAGGGTCTTGCTCAGTTGCTTAGGGCCTGCTGAGTTGCTGAGGCTGATCTTGAATTTGTAATCCTCCTCCTTCAGTCTCTCAGGTTGCTGGGATTATAGGCATGTGCCACTGTGCCCAGCAGGAAAAAGGATTTAATATTTGCCCATACTTAGACCAAAGTGAGAAATAAAGCTTCTGGTGCCAAGCACAGTGTTTGTTAAGGTGGCGGTGAAGTAATGATATCACATGTTACAGGAACTCTGCTCTCTGGTTAATATTTGTTATCTCTAAACTTCAGTCACCTTACAAAGTAAGAAAACATATTTTTTAATACATGGAAGAGCTGAAAGAGGTTACAACTAAGATTCTAATTCATGTCCTTTTGACTTCAAATGTTTATGTTCTTGGCATTACTCTTAGCTTCCTCAAAGTGAAAAATTCCAAAAGAAAAGCAAAAATGCACCAAAAAAGTGTTGTCTGATTCCTTCTTTATGGAGGCTCTAATGACAAATCATTTTAAATGAATCATTCCCATAATGATTTTTAAACTGCTGCACATCAGAAAACCAGGATCTTCTGTGGAAAACGCCTTAAATTCAATTGCCCTGAAGTATAATTGGGAAATTTTGTCTCCAAAGTGAAATGTAATTTTTAATATATTGTAGTCTGCACTATGATGGTGGTATTAGTAGTTTCTTGAGCTCAAATAAAATGCCTCATCGTATTTTCTGTTACATTTGTTTTAGGAGCTTTATAATGAACAGTCTTTATCCAGTTTGGCATTTGGCATAGGGCCTTGCACAGAAAAAGATGCCCAGTAAATATTTGTTAAATGAGTGAAATAGCCTTTTTATTAAAACAAAAAACAAATTAGATATTGACTGGTTACTTTTGCATTGACTCATTAGTTTAGTTCATTCAATAATTTTTTCTGAGATTGTACCACGGGTCACTTTTCTAGGGGATAACTAATGAACAAAACAAGCAAAAGCCTTTGCTCACAAGAAAATTCACCCACTGTGCTGAATTTGGAAACTACTCATTAATAGCTAATCTATCTTCTCTGTGCTCAGTCTAGAAATCTTAGAATTATTCTTAGCTCTTCTCTTATCTCACATTTGTCTGTAAATTCTTTCAACTTCACAGTATATCTAGAATCTGGTTGCTTCCAGATTCGCCTCCATTGCCATCCTGCTCTAAGCCATCTTTGTTTCTCATCTGTTATTTCTTCCTGTTTCCATCCTTCTCTGCCCACAGTCTGTTCTCATCTGTCTGAGTGATCCTATTGAACAAAAATCAGAATACATCATGTGTCTACTCAGAACTCTTCCTCCTTAGGACTTAGGAGACCCTACCCACTCTGTTTTCCATGCTGCATTTCATCTCTGACCCTACTATAGCTCCACTGTTCTTAGTATGCTGGTTGTCTTGTGTTTGCTGTTTAGCAAACACAGATCTTCCCTAGAACCTTTGCACTGACTAAAACACTCTTTCAAGATATCTGGAGAACCTAGTTTCTTATTTACTTCAGACCTTTGCTTAAGTGTCACCTTTTCCAGAAGCCCTTATTCTCTGGCCTCCTTAAGATTTTACAATACTCTATTTGTTCTCCACAGTAGTAATCAAATTATAACACACAAAACTATGTTATATTTACTTTGTTTCCTTTAGTCTTTTTCTACCTAATAAAATATTTGTGAAGGCCAAGAGCGTTGACTGTTTTGTTCACAGAATTGTGTTTATATGAGTAATTGCGTAATGTAACTGTGTAAAATTTGAGCATATCTGAACATGTGCATATGTTTGTGTATATGTGTGTTGTAGAACTAATGTTTTTTTTTTCCCTAAGTATTTCTTGTTGTGTGTATAGAGTAGATAAAATCTGCTAGCTAAGGTACATCTGGCTTTCCTTCATTTGAGCTTTTTGTATATGGGTCATTCCCAAAATATTTGACATCAAAGCAGTATATGTACTTAGAAGTATCTTCAACTTCAGAAATGAACATAGTATATACCAGTAGGTTAGTAACTTAGTAGAATTTTTAAAAATATTATTTACATGGGAATTTAAGAGATATAGACATTTGAACTTAATTCAAATTTTTAATTTTAATAAGCCCCCATATGTCTAGTGAATTATAAACATTGTTATTTTGAACTTCACAAAAATCAAATATTTATTTCAGTAAATAATATAGGTTATTTTATTTAAGTGTACTGTGCCACCATTTTGAGCAATTATATTTTTTTAAATCTTCAAGAGACCTCAAAAACTGCTTTGCAAAATTCTTTTGTGAAATAACATGCATTATTTATTCTTTTTTTTTTAATATTTATTTATTTATTTATTTATTTATTTTTAGTTTTCAGCAGGCACAACATCTTTGTTTGTATGTGGTGCTGAGGATCGAACCCGGGCCGCACGCATGCCAGGCGAGCGCGCTACCACTTGAGCCACATCCCCAGCCCCATTATTTATTCTTGATAGAATAAAAACTGAAACTTCTATAGAGTTTTTTATCTTACAGATAAAATGTACAAACTTGGTATTATGGATTTATATGTCAAAAAAAATATGTCATTGCATTTATAAAAACTAACACGTCTCAAAAGCTTATATGATTTTATGTTAAAATACCCAAAAGAAAGTACTTACCAAAACCTCCTGTGTTGTTAAAGGATAGAATGGTTACAAAAAATCAACAACAACAACAACAAACCCCTACAAAGATCCAGGTGTGGTGAGGCATGCCTGTAATCCCAGTTATTTAAGAGGCTGAGAAAGAAGGATGGAGTCCAGCCTGGGCAATTTAGCAAGACCCTACCTCAAAAATAAAAAAGTGCTAGGCATGTAGCCCAGTGATGAGTAGTAAATAAATAAAATAAAAAATATTATTTATTATGTTTTTACATGAACTTCATTTTGGAGATGTAGTTTAATAATCAGACTTTATTCTATTTTGTCTTAATTTGAATCTGATGAGCCCATAAGTATAGTTTTTTTTTTCTCCCTTTATCTTCAAATCCTAAAATATATACTTTTTCATACAATTTAGGATAAAGAGGTAATTAATGTTTTTGTGGTGAGAGATTGCTGTCTGACAGCTCCAACACTCATTCCTGGTGTTATCCTAGAAATGGTACAATTTGAACCTTCTAGGAAAAGCTCATCTGTGAGCTCTTTCCCCTGTTAAGGGGTTTCCTGATAAGTACCCTTAAGTACACCCAATCTTACATGTTAACCTTGATGTTATTTACCAAATCCAGTTTTCCTTCTTTTGACAAATAGCACCACTGCCAAACACTTCTGCTTTTCTGATGAAGAAGGCTGCCTGTGTCATCCATCATCGATTTAAATTTAGCCTTACGTAGAAACATGAGTCACTAGCTAATTATTAGTTGCATTCAAGGTGACTCTGAATTGGTTGAAATATAACACACCATGAGCTTTTAAAGAATTATATTATAACATTATGAAAACATCCCTCTTCAGTTCAGTTTTCAGTGTTAAGATGTGAGTTTTAGAGTAGTTTATCTATGATGCTTTTCTTCTATAATTCTAATAAGCAGTCACAAAATTTAAGAAAATTTAGTTTGAATTCTGGATTACAGCCAAATCTTATCAGGTCAGAAAATCTTTGCAGGACAAATAATTCTCCATATGTCATTGAATCAATGAATTATGAAGGAATTTTAGTGTCTAAAAATATACACAGAGAGTCTCATATGTCTGCATGCTGTGAATTACATTTTTGTCACATATAGAACATTTTTTTTCTTGGAAGAAAATGTATTATTACATGGTTTTATTGGTTTATAAAATATATTTTCATTATTTAGAGTAAATTAAATTTGAATGTCTATTACTAAGAAGTCTATATTTATCCTTCTCTATTAAATTTGAATGTCTTACTAAGAAGTCTATATTTATCCTTCTCTCTCGTCCTTGGTGATAGCTGTCTCTCTTATTCCATCCAGAGATAATGCAGAAAAAACTCTAATATAAATTCTATGAATTATGTTTTGGGTAGTCATTATATTGGAGTATTTTGAGTTGAGAATAAATACAGACCTGGAAGGAAAAAAAAGATATTCTTCCCTGGTCATGTGTTTGTTGATTTTGTGGTCTAACCAAAGGAAAAAAGCTGATAGAATACCTAGAATTCACTAATAACTATAGAATTTATGGCAAGGTTTTCATTAGTGTAAGATGAAAATTCGGATTAATCAGCTCAAATAATCTAAGTACTCTAAAAATGTCCTCTATGTAACCTTGGTCAACTCAGGGTTTTCTTATAATAGTATCATATCTAGATGATTTGTAATTTTATAAAGGAGTAAGAAAGAGTTTAATTTATTGAAGTCCCCCAATAAATTTATGGATTGAGATCAACACCATGTAACATAGTTAGTAAACAGAGAAGGGAGACTGTGCTAACATATTGCCAATAAACAAAAAAAATAAGAATTATTTGTCATATAACATTAAATAACAATTGTAAATTTGATGTGTTTTACACAGATTAAACATTTCCTTATGAAGTTTTTTTGTTCGTTTTTTTACTTTTTTCTTGAAGCCATTCACTCTATAAGTAATGAGTCATTTTTAAAGTAAAGATTTAATCTTCTCAGAAACTAGGAAGGGAAAAAAATTGAAATTATTCAGACTCAATATTCCTTGTTACCTGTATGTGTGTTAACATGCTTTGCTTTATAATTTTTGTTGTTATTGTTCTAGTCAATGCAGGGCAAACTTTCTAAAGAAAAATTAAACACACAAAAGATGATGGAAGAACTGGAGAGGAAAGAGAGAAACCTGCAAAGATTAACAAAAGCACTGCTTGAAGTGAGTAGATGAAATTCAGACTGCCTTGAAAGGATGATTCACTGCCTATTTAAATTTAAGCCAATGCTTATTTTGATTTTGTACATATTAATTAATAGAAAGTTTTCAAGGAGACTTAACTATGTGCCAGTTAATTAAATTCATTAGGTTTCTTATGAAAATCAAAAACAAATTTATTTTTCTTATAGTTAAATCTGTAAAATGGTATTCTAAAGCAAAGCCAAATGCTGTCTGAAAATTTGGTCCCAAAGTGAAAAATAAAATAAAAATAAATCAGGCATAAATTGAATATAAACAAAATTACCCTTGGGCTGGGGATATAGCTCAGTTTGTAGAGTGTTTGCCTTGCACGCACAAGGCAATCCTCAGCACCACAAAAAAACAAAACAATATTATCATTGAAAATCCTTAAAGAAGATGCATTGTTGGCAATTCATCATTAGAACAGATCATGCTTTCTCATTTGAGATAAAGTATTTGACCTGTATGTAAGGACCTATTATACAAAAAAGTACATATACATAATTATATTTCATCCATATATATTTAAGAATGCATCTCCAAAAGTTAAGGTAAAGATATGAAATTCATGTCAAATTCTTCCAGTGTGAATATGCAGTGTATGATTATTCCACTGTAAATGACAAACTAATTTCTCTGGGTTAAGGTTATGGCCCAGCCTGACTTTTTGCATTATAAAGTTATAGGCCTTGCAAACAGCAAAGGATCTGTGGGACTGTGTGAATATGCAGTTTTTCAGTACCCTTTTTCCATCATTGCCTAAAGTATAAGATGATTGAAAAATGGTATAAATGGTATTTTTCCCCAGTTATATTCTTCCTTTTACACCTCTTAGTTGACATTCATCTGTTAGAGTTTTTATCACCCAAAGCTATTTGGTTATTCTGAAAAACAGCTCTAAGTGGACAGCTAATTAAACTATTACTACTAGTACTACTACTAATTTTTGTTTTATTGTTTTTTGGAGTGCTGGCTATTAAACCCAGAGCCTTGCACATGCTTGACAATCCTCAACCCTTTAAACTTATCTTTTTTTGGGGTACCAGGGATTGAACCCAGGGGTGCTTAACCACTAAACCATATCCCCAGCCCTTTTTAAAAAAATTTGAGACAAGTCTCGCCAAGTTGCTAAGGCTGGCTTTGAACTCCTCCTGCCTCTGAGCTGCTGGGATTATAGGCACACACCATCGTGCATATCTAAACTTAATTAGCAGTATTCAGGATAAGGAGGTGATAATTTTGGATATAAGGGTAGCAGTTTCTGAATATAGTAAGTCAATAGTTCATATTAATGCTTCCAACTCAAATTTAACAATTCAGAATTATTGAGTTTTTCTCCCATCTTTGGTTTTGTATTTGTATTTTTTCTATTAAACTGAAGTTTTTTGTTTCTGTCAACATTAATAACAAGCTTTTTTTCTCAATATAGAAAAAATTCATTTCAAAGTTATTAAATAACTATTGCCATTAACAGTAAAAAATAATAGAATCTGGCCTAATGTTTCTTTGTAGTTTTTTTTTTTTGTCCTTAGAATAAATTTTATTATAGAAAAATATATACACAACCAAGATGTTCATTATATAAGAAATTCTAGAACCTAAGGCTATTTTGGATATAGGTTTTTGGTTTTCTCTCAGGTTTATCTTAAGGCATCAGAGGAACTGTGTCCACTATATATATTAATATATTTCTTTTTCACATTGCACATATGCAGTTGAATTTGGTTGATATGCATGTAATATGACATGCAGTATGATAATATAGACTTGTTTATAGTCTTGGAGAAAAAAACATTAAACCTTTATTGCTTTTGAGTACTTTTCCTCTAACAACTCTTTTATTTTTTTCTTTTTTTTCCAGCCATTGCAGAACCAAAGACAAACAGAAGAGACATGCTCTTTATTGGATCAGGGCGAGGAAGCAGACCAATCTAGGCAGCAGACAGTTCTTTCTAAACGGCCACTATTTGATTTGACTGTAATTGATCAGCTGTTCAAAGAAATGTCCTATTGTTTGCTTGACTTGAAAGCATTGTGCAGTATTCTTAATCAGCGAGCTCAGGGCAAGGAGCCTAATCTTTCATTATTACTGGGAATTAGATGTAAGTGGCTGATGACTTGTCTTTATTTATTGCTTAACAATTAGAAACCTGTCTTCATTAATCAGGAATTTCTTACTGTCTTTTCTCTGTTTATTTTTGTTATCTTCTTTCGTACTTAGGTTTATAAGTTTCTGACTCAATTTATGGGTTTAGGTATACCTGTTATTACTTACCTCATTACATAACTTACAGAAGTGAGCAGGTAGGTCATGTTTGACATGGACTTCCCCTTGGCAGAATGCCTAGATATTTTTCCTATACCAAATCTGTAAATGTGTGCGTGGAGTAGAAGTAGGAGTGAATTCCTAATTACTCTTCTATAAAAGTAATAATTCTGTTTGTTTTTATGATGGTTGTATGATAATGCCCAGCCATGTATTCACTGATAAAATGTTAGATAGATAATACTTTTTCCTTGATACAGTGTGTGTTACATGGCAGTTGCTTAATGTGAGGGCCAGTACTTTCAAATGAGCCAGCTTTCACAGCCTACAGATCTGTTGTGTTTGTCATGCATACCTGTTGTCTTTGCCCTTTTCCATGTGACACCCACCCACTTTCTGCCTCAGTTCTATCTTCCTCCACACATAATTGTAAGGACTGCCACAATAAAATCCTAGTATGAGCCTTCCTTTTTGTGCTACTTTGGCAGGGATGTTTATCTCTACATATGGTTCCAAATTAGTAGATACTGGCATGTTTATTCATTTTTAATAGAAAAGAAATAGACTTTAGTGAAAAGATAAGAACAGAAAGAACAAAACCACAAATAAGGCTTATAAATAGACTTGTTATATTGAGTAACTGTCTCATAGTATGGTTCTTATGTGATCAAAGTAAGGACTAGTTCTTTCTCCAGTTTCATTAAAAAGATTCCAGCATCTTGTCTCATCATAATTATTTTGGCAAATCAAATAATGCTTTTAATCAAGTATATCACTTGTTAAGTGAAACATATATCTGTATTTAGCAGTGTCAGCAGGATTTTCTCTTCCACTTCATAGGTGTCTGTATACATGTGTGGGTATTTAAAAAACACTTCATGTTTTAAGTATATTCACTTACTCAGCAAATACTTATCAGATGCTTTCAGTGGTCCAGGTAATAAGTTAGGTGCTGTTACTGGAGATAAATTGAATACATTCCTTGCCCATACATTAAACAAATTATCTGAGCATCGTTGTAAGTGTTGTAATGGAGACATGGACAAAGGGACAATAGGAGCACAAGGGAGACAAGCAACTAAATCATCCACATGGGAATGGCTGTGAATATTCCATGGAATAGCTGGAGTTTGGTATGTATCTTGAAGAGGAAAAGGAGAAGGTTGCCAGGTGAACATGAGGTGGCTTAGTTAGGAATGATCTCTTGGAAGCAAGAAGTAAAGGCTCACCCACAGAAGACTGATTTTTGCCTACCATTTTAGAGCTGTTCCCCCTTTCAATCATTTTGTAACCTACATTTTTTAATTTTTTACATAAATGACAATAGTGGAATGCATTACACTCATTATTACCTATATACAGCACAATTTTTCTTAACTGTGTATAATACAAAGTATGTTCACACCAAATTATGCCATTATACATGTACTCCTTTTTTGCATTACAATTCTTAATATACATATATACCACAATTTTTCATATCTCTGTTTGTGTATAAGGTATATTGACACAAAATTCAAATCTTCATACATATGTTTTGTATAATGATGACCATCACATTTCACCATCCTTGCTATTCCCCTTCCCCCTAACCCCTTTTCCCTATCTAGAAATAATCTTCCTCCCATGTTCTCCTCCCTACCCCACTTTGAGTCACCTCCCTTATATCAGAGAAAACATTCGGCATTTGGTTTTTTGGGATTGGCTAACTTCACTTAGCATAATCTTCTCTAATGCCATCCATTTCCCTGCAAATTCCATGATTTTGTTTTTTGTTTTTTTTTTTAGTGCTGAGTAATATTCCATTGTGTATATATGCTACATTTTTTTTATCCATTCATCCACTGAAGGACAACTTGGTTGGCTCCACAGTTTAGCTATTGTGAATTGTGCTGCTATAAACATTGATGTGGCTGTGTCCCCGTAGTATGCTGTTTTTAGGTCCTTGGGGTCTAGTCCGAGAAGAGGAATAGCTGGGTCAAATGGTGGTTTCATTCCCAGATTTCCAAGGAATCTTCATACTGCTTTCCAAATTGGCTGCATCAGTTTGCAGTCCCACCAGCAATGTATGAGTGTACCTTTTTCCCCACATCCTCACCAAAACTTGTTGTTTGTCTTCATAATAGCTGCCATTCTGACTGGAGTGAGATGGTATCTTAGAGTAGTTTTGATTTGCATTTCTTTGATTGCTAGAGATGATGAGCATTTTTTCATACATTTGTTGATTGATTGTATATCCTCTTCTTAGAAGTGTCTGTTCAGGTCCTTGGCCCATTTATTGATTGGATTATTTGGTTTTTTGTTGCTTAGCTTGTTGAGTTCTTTATATACCCTGAGATTAGTACTCTATCTGATGTGTGAGGGGTAAAATTTTGCTCCCAGGATGTAGGCTCCCTGTTCACCTCACAGATTATTTCTTTTGCTGAGAAAAAACTTTTTAGTTTGAATCCATCCCATTTGTTGATTCTTGTTTTTAATTCTTGTTCTATAAGCATCTCATTAAGGAAGTTGGGGCCTAGCTCCACGTGATGAAGATTAGGGCCTACTTTTTTTCTATTAGACGCAGAGTCTCTAGTTTAATCCCTAGATCCTTGATCCATTTTGAGTTGAGTTTTTGTGCATGGTGAGAGATAGAGATTCAGTTTCATTTTGTTGCATATGGATTTCCAGTTTTCCCAGCACCATTTGTTGAAGTGCATGCTTTTGGCACCGTTGTCTAATATAAGATAGTTGTAATTTTGTGGGTTAGTCTCTGTGTCCTCTATTCTGTACCATTGGTCTACCAGCCTGTTTTGGTGCCCAGTACCATGCTGTTTTTGTTACTATTGCTCTGTAGTATAGTTTAAGGTCTGGTATTGTGATGCCACCTGCTTCACTCTTCCTATTTAGAATTGCTTTAGCTATTCTGGGTCTCTTATTTTTCCAGATAAGTAACCTACATTTTTTACTATAGCATTTGTTAATGTTTTCCATAATATGGTAATAGAGCTATCGTAATATGAACAAAAGATTTAGGAAGCTTACCTCTTTCACCCCACACCCCAATGTATACTTCTTCCAATCATTAAAGTTCAAACCTGGAATCCTTACCTTATATTTATTTGGTATTGTGAAAATTTGACCAGCCAACTCTTTTGCCAGAAGCAATGGATTCATTTGAATTTTTATCTCGTGACTCCTTTGGTTAGCTGTTGATTCTGCTCCCCACACTCCTTAAAACTCTTATTACCTTGGTTTCCATGACATCATTCTCTAGGTTGTGCTTTGCCTTTGTGACTGCTCAGTCTCAGTCTTCCATGGATTTCCTTACTACTTCTGTATTAGGGCTTCCAGAAACTTTTTGTTGGTGGTTTTGTTTGTTTGTTTTTCAATAACATTTTTTTAATGAAACCAATACCCTTTATTTTATTTGTTTATTTTTTATATGGTGCCGAGGATCAAACCCAGTGCCTCACACATGCTAGGCAAGCGCACTGCCACTGAGCCACAACCCCCCATCCCCTTGTTGTTGGTTTTTTATTTCTTTTTTTATTTAATCCTTTTTCTGCATAATCTTATACCTGCCCTGTTATTGTTAAACCTTTTCCACCAAACAAATGTTTATCTCTTTCCCTGCCTAGAATATTTCTTCTGGGCTCCTTGTAGTTCATCTGTGTGTATTTGAGAACTGGCTGTTTCATAGGCATCAGAAACTCAACATGGCTTAAGCAGAACCTATCTAAACTTTCTCCTTGCAGTGTGTAAGTAGTGCCAACATTCACCTATCACCCTAGCCCAGATTTTTTACTTCACTTTGCTTCTTCCTTCATCTGTGAACTCCCCAAGCTCTGACCCTCACCCAAATTGATGATTGTTCCTTACAAGATCTTTCATCCCTGTACTATGTGTAACCCATTTTCCTCACAGTCCTTTCCCCAGTCCATTTTTCACATTTTTTCCAGAGTGATCTGTCTTCTAAACCTCGAATCTGGTTTCCTAATACTTACTCTCCTCTGTGAGAGAAATAGCACTGCCTACCTTGGTAGGCTTATTTCTTGTCATTCTTCTCTCATGATTTGTACCGTATCATTTTAGAGCTGGACACTAATTTTATTGAAGTTTGTCAAATTATTTCAGACTCTTTAATTTTCTGCCTCTATACTTTTGTTCATTCTGCTTTCTTGGCCCTCTTAGTGAGTATTTGATATTTCTTTTGTTAGGGCTGGTTGTTCTCTTCCTTTAGTGCTTCTGTAGCTTGTAGTTCAGGTTATCACAATACTCACTGTGCTCATTTGTTTATGAAATCATGTGTAAAGCATTGAGAACAAGCCACTGACCTGCACATCTAGCGTGACCCCTGGACTCAGGGCAAATGTCCATTTAATGTTTGTTAAAATAACAGTTATCTAACCTTATGTCTTTAATAAACTACTAGGACTAATGAAGGTAGAAGGAAAGGTTTATTTCACAGTCACTGGCTGTGCTTGATTTTAGGTTGTGACATGCTCACAAATAGATACTGGAGTAAGTAAGTAAAAGCTAGCTGATTTACTCCTTGTTACTGAGACTTTGGGCAACCAGCTATCAACTTGATTCAGTTGTTTGGGATTATAAGGCCCCAAACCTCTATATATTTTGAAAATTAATATTTGCATGCCAATAAAAACCCATTTTGCAATCATAAAAATTTAAACTACTTCCTCTGCAAATGATTTCTAGATTTTATCAAAAGGAAAGAACTGGGTTCTCTAGTTGAACTTGGAAAGAGACATTTGATTATGTTCTTTTTCACTTTTGGAACATTGTCATCAATTAAATATGTTGAATTTTATGTATTGCTGTATGAATTTAACACATCTTAACAAAAATTTTAAAGGATCAGGTAGATAATACCTATTTAAATATCAAATGATGCATAGTTTAAATCTGAGCCTCATTGATATTCAGTGCATAATATTATGTTTCCATGATGATTAAGATGAAAATCCTAAAACGTCTTTATTCAAAGCAAAATGAGTCATTCTTCTGTCCATTTTTTATTTACACAGCAATGAATTGTTCAGCTGAAGAGACTGAAAGTGACCACAGCTCAGAAACACTTGCTAAAAGACTGTCAGATGTGTGCCAGTTACGGAGAGACATTGATGAATTAAGAACTACAATATCAGACCGCTATGCTCAGGACATGGGAGATAACTGCATAACCCAGTGATCAAGTGTTGGTCCCACAGCAATAATGACCCATTGTTAAATGCTGCTGAGTTAGAGTTCTTCATATTTCTTTTTAAGAGTTACAATGGAAAATTGCAAGTGACATACCACTTGCACATAGGTTGTCTGTATGTGTGTGGGTGTGGGTATGTGTGTGTTGATTTGTTTAATTGAGGGAAAATAGGAATGTGAGGAGATTTTTAAGGGGCTTATCTAATCAGGCAAAATAATTATCATTTGAAAAATGTGATAAAGTCAACAAGAAAAAGCAAATTTCCAAACTACTGATTATAGGACCAATTTTTGAATAGTGCCCTTCAGATAAAGGGACAGGATTTTGTTTACTTCTGTAGGTTTTATGTGTTTGCATATGCATATGTTTGAGGTTTGTGTGTGTGTAAGTGCTTTTAAGTTCACATAATTATAAGGATTTCAAGCATCAAATCAAATCTTCTAAGAAAGGCACACACTGTTTATTCTTTTTTTCATATGGAAACTTGTGTTGTATTTTGATATTTTCAGGGGCTAGCTGAATAAGAGTTCCAACAGTAGGCAAGTGTTTAATAGAAGTACAGCAGGCAAAACCATTTGTGATTTAAATAATCACTGAACTGAGATGATGAGGTTCTGGAGTTGGGATAGGTCAGCTTTTTCTCCAGAGTGATTGTAAGAGTGTGAAGTACTGATGTGATAATCTTTTTCATCAGCACTATAATTTATACATTACAAGAAAGTTTAACATAAGTTGAAATTATTTTATCCTATCTCTTACTACTTACAGTTTTTTTGTTTATATATGGCAGTATAAACAAAGCCATATATAATTAATGCAAACAAGGCCTCAGATCATTGTTAAGCAAAGATTGTCAGACTGACTCTGGAATGATAGTTTATTTATCAAAGTCTCAGCATTTACATTTTAACAGTTTTGTACCTGTTTTAATTTTGCAACTACATTAAGAGAAAGCCAGCTCTTTATCTGAACTAACACTAACATAAAACAAAATCTAAACCTAGATGATAATTTTATTTCCTTTTATTAGATATATTTCATTAATAACAGGGATTGTTATAGAATATGAACTTGGCTTGGTTAGTTATTCATCTGGAAGACAGGGTATTAGTATGAAATAAACTGATTTTTAATAGACATGCAACGTGTAAACTTCTAAATGAATGTTATCTATGTTTTAGTTCTTCAGAGCATTGATCATATTCTTTTGAATATACTTAGTTATGGTAAACTATTGTCCCCTATAAATTGGTTTGATTTTTCAATATTGTCAGGGTTTACTTAGGCAAGACTAAAGAAGTGGGGAATACGATGTATAGATCAGTCAGGATGATATTGTTTGTTTGGGAGCAGATCATATGCCTGTTTTCTTGCCAAGCATATGTATACAAAGGCTGCTCCTAGAAAAGATTTTTTTTTTTTTTTCTGTTCTCAACAGAGAAAGCATAATAGAGCAAGGCCTTCAAGGAGACACCCAGGAAAACTCTATTTAGAATGTTGGCTTATTTACAGCTCTCACTAAACTGTTACATGATTCTAGTTCAACACTTCACTATAATACACTGTAAGACATCACATCTCCCTTTCTTTCAGTGCCTGAGTCCATGCTGCTCCTCTTTATAGGATTTGGCCACTAAGAAATCAGTGCATTATAGTGATTCTGCATCCTAAGGTCCCTGACCTCAGAAAGGACTTAGTCACTATAAGAACTTGGTTTCCTAATGTATTCATTTGGTTTTTAGTGTTAGTTCTTTGAAGACAATCAAAAAGTAGTAAATTTGTACCAAAAAAAAAAAAAAATGGATGCAAAGAATTCTTCCTTACAAGGATTAATATCTGTGAAGATGTCGCTTTACAGAAAAGTGGATCATAATATCTGCCACAGTTCAGCCACAATTGCACCCAGTAACATTTTTACATTCTCTTTGAATAGAATTCACACCTTCCTACCGTGATTTCAAAAATAAGGCACCCTTGGGTCAATAGGTTCTTACTTAAATATCTCCTAAGTTTAATAGTTTATGTTGTGGAGTTTTATGGTTATTATTCTTTCAAGCAGACTTATGACCATTTGTTTTACTCTCTTAAAGGTACAGTTTGTTTGTTTTTTTTCCCTAGCCTGGTTGGGATGAAATGATTTTTTGTTTTAGTAAATTTTCTTTCTAAAACTTACAAAATTTAATTTAATTAACATATCTTAAGGTAAAAAATATAACAAGAACTTTTGCTGATGTATTTCACTTTGGAAATTGTATACTCTTGTTTTAAAAAAGCATGAAGATATGATAGTTTTAAGTATAATCTTGGATTATAAAATATAATTTCTTAGAGTCTGAAGTTTGTAAAGGGGCCTAGAAAATAAGTAGAAGTTTTGTAAGGAATTCTGAGAAAAAAATGAATCTAGTAACATTCTAATTAGGCAGCTTTTAATTTTTAATTTTTATTTTTCAGAAAACTTCCCTTCCTCAAGACACCCACACCCTCTTGTGTTAGAGCAGTCAGTAATAATATTGGTGTCACATTAAAAACAAATATTTTACTATTAGGTCAGCTAAGACAGACAAATAGCAACACTATGGTGTCTTGCCCCAGAGTGTTCATAGAAGTTATTACAGTGATACATACCTGAAATGGAAATTAATTTAAGTTTTAAAGTCAGTCTATTTGAAAATTTCTTTAGATAATTAAACCTCTTTTTAATTATGCTTTTGTGTATTATTAAATGCTTATCTTTTTAGGAAGTGTCATAATTGATCTTTTGCGCTTTGAAGTAAAGCCTGTTCTAACTCAGTCATATTCATCCACGTGGATGAATATGACTCCATAACAGATCCACTTTGGCTGTGCACATAACAACATTAGCTGAGTCAAGGGCACAAAAGCTGTTTTCATTTGATGTCAGAAAAATACGAAGACTTTAGATTGTTAATAAATTTTTAATGGCCTGTAATTTTTAAAAAGTGTTTAAGTATTGACTAGGTAAGATATGCCTGAACTTATTTTTAAAAATATGTGGCCCCATTTTATATTTGAAATAGGATTTAATATTTCAATTTAGCAGTATCATATTTTAGTGAAATTTATTTTGGTTGTGACAGTTTATTAAACTGAAATAGGCTTTCTTCCAGTAGCTTGTTAAAGACAATCCCAAGGGCTGGAAAGTGTTGCTAAAATGAAAATTGTACATTTCTGACTTACTAATAAGCTTGCAAATTAATTCTGTCATTGTGCAAAACTCAATAGGAATCTTTTAGAGAATATTTTTAAAGAAACTACTTTAATGGGAAAATGTCCTTTAAATATCAGTAATAGTTCATTGAGTCACAGTAACTGAACACCTGGACTGTATTTTTATAGAGCACAGTTCAGCTCAGGCATAACTTGAGTTTGGATTATTGGCATTCTGTTATTTAGATTTCTATCACTGTAGATATGTAATTACATATGTAAGCAATTCTTATAACCATGCTCACTCAGACTGCCAATAACTGTAGCTCTCAGAGCTAAAGTTAATTCATTTTGTTTTCCATTTTCAACAGTTCTTTTCAGTGTTCACAAAACAAGAGGAACTATTTTCTATTTGTTATAAAAAGTAAACTTCCAACTTTGCCCCCAAAATGCCATTCATAGTAATTGCCATATGATTATATCACACATTTAATCATGAAGGGGAAATATTTGGGAATTTTTTTCTTATTTAAAAGAATACAATATGAATGGTTTCAAATCACTAAGTCTTTAAGGAGCACTGTTGCAGCTGCGTTCAGAGAGAACCTTTTGTGCCTTTTTGCCTGCAGCAAGTGTTCATTCTATCTTACATGAGTTATAAGAATGGTGATGATTGTTGCACCTTGTTCTTTAAATAGACTTGATTAAGGACTTTTTTTTTTTTTTTTTTTTTTTAAGCAAAGAACATCTGTCATTAGGAAGTGGATGCCTTAGTGAACATGAAAGGAAGTATCACGTTCTTGGAGCCCAGCCTCCCTGTATAGTGTGAGGAATTCCTATAGAATGTATTCATTTGTTGTGTATATGTATGTACATAGATATATATGAGTAGTTATTTAAATATATAAATGTAAAGTTCAGTGTCATGTTGGTGTGATGGCAAGAAGTAGTAAGGTGCTAGGTGGTTACATTAAAAGCACAGCTGAGTGCATAATCAGTCACTGTGACTGGTGGTTTTTGTAAACTAGGTTCAGTTTTTGAACCATCCAAAATACCTCATGTGTAAATACAGTGTTCATAACTTAATTAAAATACAGTTATTGTAAAAAGAATGTGAAGCCACTGGCTGGCTTATGCCTTCTGACCTATCACTTTTGCCTCCTTTTTTAAAGGGGTTGTTTTTGGTTTTATCTTTTAATAGGGTTTACAGCTAGAATTTTGAATGCCAAAGCTCTATTTATTAAACTAAGAAAAAAGTTTTCAATGTTAATGGCTAGTATTTTTCCACTGGATTATTGTTTGTTGATGTTGGAATTTGTATTTACAGAGAAATAAATTTTTTATAAAAAGATTTATGTATTCCTGCTGCCTACTGTTAATTGAATGTATTTGAAACTCCAGACTCCCTGTCCTGAATTCTCAATGACAAGAATATGCTGACTTGACTTTTAGGTAAAAGCCTTCTATAAATACAAGAGACCCTTCGACTAGAATATGGAGACTTCTGCCTCTTAAGTCTGTCTTATAAGCTTTTTCTCAGGCTTTCCTATGAAAGGTATGGAGATTTTCTGATGTCAGGAGTCATAAATACAAAGTCACACTTGTATACATTTCAGATAATTGTGCTATATTCATCTTATGAATTTCTAAAATTCATGTTTGTTTAAATTAGTCTGATTTTTGAAAAATCAGTTTTTCAAAAAACTCTGGCTTCAGTTCTTCACATTACTAAAAGGTTGGATTGGTGAGCCAAATTATTTTTTATTTTCCTCATTCAAATCAGAGGTTGAAACTTTACTGGAACATATACAAATGCAGCCTTAGTGTGGACTTCGAGCTTGATGTTTGCTAGACTAGGCCCAGAGATGGCCTGTGATGGCACCTGAGGTTCTTGATCTGAAACAAAGGCTGGAGACTCTTGATCTGAAACAAAGGCTTCTGGTTAATATTTAGATCAGCAGCATCTTTTTCCAGTTCAGATAACTTGGCATTGCTCTCAGAGTGTTTAATAAAGCCTTTCTTTAAATTATCAGGAAAAAGATACCTTTGGAAATCCTGCATCAAGTGTCATAGAAATGGGGTGGAATAGATAAAATCCTAGAATATTTCTAGAACAGTAGTTTCTTCTTCAAAATCAAAGATTATTTTTTAATCTGTTTTTATTTTTTAAAAAGATACTTTAATGGGGTAATCAACACAAGTTTTTGGTGGGGTGTTGATTTTGGTAATATTTTGAGCTTTATTAAAATGTCTACTCTCAATATTCCAATGAAGTAATAAAATCACAAGGAGAAAAAAAAATGTCAGCTTTCCCCAAACAGATACATTCTATCTCAAAAAAGGAGACTCAGTTTAAAATATGATGTGAAATGTTAGTAATGGCACAAATGCCCAGATTATTGAATCAGTAAAACAAATAGTTTACAAGAGGAAATTCCAGTTTCAGAAATGAAATCATGACAAAAGACTTCTTAAAAAGAATTTTTAAGTGCTGTCCTTGACCAAGAATTTGGTGTGACCACTATAAGAAAAAAAATCAAATTTAGTCTGCCGCAGTCTGGCTGGGCACAATCAGGAGCCACTTGTCAAAAGAAACTAACTTTATTTTTAGAACCACACACGACAAACAAAATAGCCTCTCAGGAAAAACCCTCAGAGCCTCAACTGCCACCACCGGCTTTTCCCAAGCCTCTCTCTCCCACACAAGCTTCTCTCCACCTCCCACAATCCTCCTGCTCTTGAGGCCGATTGGCTGGGTCACGTGGGCAGAGCCAAAAAAGTCCCCCAATGAGCAGCTCCGTGGTCTGAAAGGGCAGGGAAACAGTCCAATGAGCATCACCGCAGAGGAGCCAATCAGCTAGATGTTGCTGGGGCCGAGGAGCCAATCAGCTAGATGTTGCTGGGGCCGCTGTGAGCCAATCATCAGCCAGCAGCTGGAAGTTTGCTGGCAGCTGGAAGTTTGCTGGGGCCCCTTTGGCTGTGGCTCTCAACATCTCCCCCTCTCTGTTTAAACAACAAGCATGTGGCTTAGGGACTGTGCCTGTTAGGCAGTCCAATTCAACATATGGTCCTTACCCGTCATCGGATGAACTGACCTCTAGGCGTCAGCCTCCTGTCTTAGGTTGGTACCACTGCAATTGGATCATACCCGTCACTGACTACCGGTCCAGCATACAGCCATACTTGTGGATAGGCCTTTGCACCTGTGGGGGGGTGAGGTTCTTTGCCTCACCTCTGTTGGCCCCCAAATTTTAGACCATCACTAGTAGAGGAGGATGCAAAATGCCATGACATTAAGCCAATTGAGGGCTCCTTTGAAAAATTGTACCACCGGTGACACCATCAGCAAAAATACTCCAGCACTACCACAATTCGCTGTACCAACAGATAGTTCACAATGCATACAGGTGAGCTCACAATGTGTCCAGGCAAGTTCTGCAAGCAGTTCAGTGATGGCTATTGTAGAAGCTGTAGATTGGTTTTATCTTTGACTTCACCAGCACTGGGATGAAGATAGGAATTCTGGCAATAATGGCTAAAGAAAAACATTATGTAACATTACAGAAGACACTAAAAGAAAACAATTTTCTTAACAATTTACATTGTCTTCACCGGCACTGGGATGAAGATAGGAATTCTGGCAATAATGGCTAAAGAAAAAATTATGTAACATTACAGAAGGCACTAAAAGAAAACAATTTTCTTAACAATTTACATTATCTTTAAGAGAATTATTAAATATAATGAAAAGGAAAGGTGAAAGTAAACAAACAGATCTGTTAACCTTCTTTTTTGTTTACATATTAAAACAATCCTCAACAGTTGTTTACCCAATTTAAATTAAACCATATAAATCACGTGAAAAAAAAATATTTGGATCCATTTTATCATGAGCGCTCATCTTATATGATATATGGACATACGTACATTCAAACATAAAACAAAACACAAGTGTGCACACATAATATAATACATGCAACACATAACATTATAGTAAAGGCCTTATAACTTTTTACAGGTGAAATCTCCATTGCAATGTTTAAAAACTCTATAGTCAAAAAATAGAACTGATCAGCAAAACATTAACCTAGGTCTGTATGAGCTCAAAAAACAAAATAGAACTTCATGATATGGCAAAGGGCAATAATAAAATAGATATTGAAAAAAGCATCCTGGTTCTGTTGCAGATGTAAGAATAGCCAAACTGGAGTTTTGGATATCAGTTGTTATGGATTTGAGCCAAATCATCTTCTTTTTGGTCTGTAGAAATCGCTTTAGTTAATCTTTCTGGAATCCAAATCGGCTGCTGTTCTCCCTGTGGAAACACATAAACAGACCCCCGACTCCAGACAATCACTGGGTCAGGACCTTGGTTAATCTCTCTGGAATCCAAATCGGCTGCTGTTCTCCCTGTGGAAACACACAAACAGACCCCCGACTCCAGACAATTACTGGGTCAGGACCTTTCCATTGTCCTGTTAGAATATCCTTCCAAAGTACCTTGGGCTTATGTACATTTTTTGGACACATATGCCTTTCCTCAGCACTAAGTCCTGATGAATCCAAATTTAAAAAGTTTAGAGTAAAAAGGGTTATTTTAAGTTTATCTTTGGGGAATATATACCCCTTCCCAAATTCCTTCTTTTTGCTTTAATAAGTACATTTTAATAGTTTGATGAGCTCTTTCAACTATGCCTTGTCCCTGTGGATTGTATGGGATTCCTGTTATATGAGTAATGCCAAATGTTGAGCAAAATTGTTTAAAAGAGGTAGAAGTATAACCAGGGGCATTATCTGTTTTTAACTGTTTTGGAACACCCACAGTGGCAAAATTTTGTAAGCAATGAGCTATAACATCTTTAGTTTTTTCTCCGGCATGAAGGGAGCCCATCAAAAATCCAGAAGAAGTATCAACTGTAACATGCAAATATTTTAATTTTCCAAATTCTGGCAAGTGTGTGACATCCATCTGCCAAATATGGTTAGGTATCAATCCTCTAGGATTGACTCCAAGATTAACTTGTGGTAAAAAGGTCACACAATTTTGACATTGTTTTATTATTTGTCTAGCTTGTTCCTTAGTTATTTTAAAACGCTTTTGTAAAGTATTAGCATTGACATGGAACTTTTTATGAAAATTTATAGCTTCTTCTAGTGTAGAGAAAATATGTATGTCATGTGTAGTTTTATCTGCTAAATCATTGCCCAAACTAAGGGCTCCAGACAATCCTGTATGTGCCCTGATATGTCCTATAAAGAATGGATCTTTTCTGTCCCAGATTAGACTTTGTATAGTGGAAAGCAAAGAGAAAACAGTAGAAGAAGGGGAAATCCTACCAGCATCTTCAAGAGATACTATAGCATTAACTACATACTGACTATCAGAAAATAAATTAAATACAGAGTCTTTAAACATCACAAAAGCTTGTAAAACTGCATTAAGCTCTACCTTTTGAGCTGATTGTTTGGGTACTAAAAATGTAAAAGTTTGATCAGGGGTAACTACTGCTGCTGTACCATTATTTGACCCATCAGTGAATATATTTGGAGCATTCATGATAGGTGTTTTTCTTGTCATTTTTGGAAAAATTACAGGATACAATGACCAAAAAGACAATAAAGGATTAGATGGTAAGTGGTTATCAAATGAAACATTAGATTTGCACATGATTATTGCCCAAGTATTTAACTCATTAGCTAACTCATCAATTTGATTCATAGTATATGGAGTAATAATTTTATTGGGAGAAATTCCAAACACTCCCTTTGCTGCTTTTATTCCTTTGAGTATTAATTGTCCTACAGCCTCAGGATACCTAGTAAGAATAGTGTTAGGAGAATAAGATAAATGTATCCATAATAATGGACCTTCTTGCCAAAATACTCCTGTAGGAATATTTTTTGTTGGTAGTACAATAAATAATAAAGGCAAACTTATATCAATTCTATCCAAATGCATATTTTCCATATATGTTTCAATGATTTTTAATGCCTTTCTTGTTAACATTCGGGGTGAATTTGGATCTGATGGACCTTTTAGGATATCAAATAAAGGTCCCAACTCTCCTGTTGGTATACCTAAATAAGGCCTTATCCAATTTATGTCTCCTAATAACTTTTGAAAGTCATTAAGTGATTTGAGTTGATCTACTCGTATTTGAATTTTTGGTGGACGGACCATGGTTGAGGATAATAGAACTCCTAAATAATTAATTGGAAAATTTAATTGTACTTTATCTATTGCTATCTCTAGATTATAATTTTTTAATAAGTTTGTAAGTGTGGCATAACATTCTAGCAATGTGTTTTTATCTTTGTGTGCTAATAATACATCATCCATATAGTGAAATATTTGTAGTTCAGGATTTTGATTTCTAAGTGGCTGGATTACTTTGTTAACATAAATTTGACACATAGTTGGGCTGTTAGCCATCCCTTGAGGGAGTACTTTCCATTCATATCTCTGATCAGGACCTTCATGATTCAGTGCAGGGATAGTAAATGCAAAACGTGGACTATCCTCAGGATGAATTGGAATTGAAAAAAAAAACAATCTTTAATATCTATAACTAAAACATACCAGGTTTTTGGCAAAGCAGACAACTGAGGAATCCCTGATTGAGCAGGTCCCATAATAACCATCTCATTATTAATGGCTCTTAAATCTTGCAATAATCTCCATTTACCAGATTTCTTTTTGATGACAAAAATGGGAGTATTATGGGGAGATACAGAAGGTTGTATATGTCCTTCTGCTAATTGTTGTTTGACCAGGTCATGGGCTGCTTGTATCTTTTCTTTAGTCAGGGGCCACTGAGGAACCCATACTGGTCTTTCTGATTTCCAAGTAATTTTTATTGTCTCAGTGGCCCTTTCTGAAAATCCAACCCATGTCTGTCTGTTCCTTGATCTATTTGTATTGGTGCTGCTATACCTTGTTCTTGTTTTTCTAATCTTTTTCCTTTCCTAAAACCTTGTCTAGTCATAATAGTGGGTGCATTTTGGTTGATGTTATTTGTTAATGTCAAACCTAATTGATCTAGGACATCTCGTCCCCATAAATTTACGGGAAGATGATCCAATACATATGGCTGTATAGTTCCTTCACATCCTTCAGGATCCTTCCAATCTAATACCATTGCACTTCTATGGGGATTAGTCGCCACTCCTAGGCCTCGAAGCGTTTGAGTGGCTTGTTGTAATGGCCAATGTTTTGGCCATTCTTGACGAGAGATGATGCTAAGGTCTGCACCTGTATCCAGTAGCCCATTAAATTCATGTCCTTGAATATTTAGTTTTAGCATGGGGCGAGAATCTAAATTTAAAGAAAGCATAGCCCAATCTACACCTGTGGAGCCTAATCCCTTGGAACCTCTTTCTACAGTACGACTGGAAAATTTATCATGTAGGCTGGGTATTATTAGTAACTGTGCTATTCTATCTCCTGGTGAAATTACTGATATACCCTTTGGAGAACTGGCTATAATTTTTATTTCACCTTCATAATCGGGATCAATTACCCCAGGACTTATCATAAGTCCTTTTAGAGTAGAAGAGCTGCGTCCCAATAATAAGCCTACTGTTCCTTTGGGAAGAGGTCCTTTCACCCCTGTGGGAATGATTTGAACTCCCATCTCTGGAGTTAGTACTGCTCTGGCGGAGGCGCAGATGTCCAACCCTGCGCTCCCTCTGGTTTGTCTGATGAGGGATCTGATGGACAATGTGTCCTGGGCACTACCCTGATGGGGTTGCTGGGTTCCTCCAGTGCTCCGTATATTTGTGGTTTTGGGCCCCGGAGCATTGGGCCCCCCTGTCCATTTTTTGGCAATGGAGCCCAATGCCTTTCTCCACGATATCGTGGATAAACACCTGGTCCTTGTTCGTTTTTTGATAATGGAGTACCCTCTATGGTGGTTTGAGAACGGCATTCATTAGCCCAATGTCTCCCTCTACGGCATCGTGGGCAAATACCTGGTATTCTACTCCTTTGATACCTAGTTTTGTTAAACCCTCCTCCAATGGGGCAATTCCTTTTAAAATGTCCTGTTTGTTCACAATTGTAGCATGTTCTTGGCCTGGCATCTAAAGCCTGTTTTACTGCAGCTGCCACAATTTGCCCTTGTTCATTAATGTCTCTGGCATCTAAAGCCTGTTTTACTGCAGCTGCCATGACTTGCTCTTGTTCATTAATGTCTCTACATAATTTAATATATGTGTTTAAATCTTCATGTTTCCATGGTCTAATGATATCTCTGCACCAACGATTCGCTTGCTCATAAGCCAGGTGTTTTAGTAATGGCATTGCTTGTTCTGTATTCCCAAAAACTCTGGTAGCTGTTTGAATAAGCCTATCTACAAATTCAGCATAAGGTTCATTAGCTCCTTGTATTACCTTAGATAATTGACCTTGTAAACCTCCATGTCCTTGTAAAGTCTTCCATGCCTTAATTGCATCTGCAGCAATTTGTGCGTATACGCCAGGATCATATGCAATTTGTTGCTGCTGATCCTCATAAGGTCCCTTTCCTAACAACATATCTAGATTTCTCTGAGGATAACCAGCTGCTGCATTTCGCCTAGCCGTCTCCTTGCAAAATTCCTCATTGGCAACCTTCCATAACAGGTATTGTCCTCCATTTAGCACAGCTTTACACATATTAGCCCAATCTGCTGGCGTCATGTTCAAGTTGTTAATGGATTCGACCAAGCTTACAGTGAAGGGTGCTTGAGGACCATAGGTTGTTACAGCCTCTTTTACCTGCTTCACTGTTTTGAAATTTAAAACTTGGTAAAATCGCTGCCCTCCTGCCTCAAATACAGGGCATGTTAATATTTGAGACCTTGTCTCAGGATCCCAACTATCAAATGCGGGGGTTGGGGGCCTCCCAGCATATGGAGGTGGCGCTGTTGGTTGGACACTTACGCCCTCTGGTGATAGAAAGGTGTTAGTAGCAGTCTCCTGTAGAGGTGGTGCTGTTGGTTGGACACTTACACCCTCTGGTGATAGAAAGGTGTTAGTAGCAGTCTCCTGTTGTAACTTTCCCCCTGATGGCTTTTTCTGTTTTACACTTTCTTTCTCTGTCTGACTAGCTTGAGAGGCCTTCTCTTTTACTTGAATCTTTTCCTCTGTCTGACTAACTTGAGAGACCTTCTCTTTTACTTGAATCATTATGTCTTCTCCTTCCTCTACCATTGTCTGAACTGAAGGCTTTGGACTAAGCAAACAAGATACGAATGTCCACAATGGCAATGTGCCAACTGGCAGAGTCCCTGGGCTTTTCTTTTCTATTCTTTTTAAATCTTCACCATGATGGTTCCATTGTGATATATTCAACAACTCCTCCTTAAAAAGCCATGGGCTACATTTTTGTATTGTATCAACGTATGCCCTGACTGCTCTTGATTTTACTGGGATGCCTCCTTCCTCTAACAATTTACTTAACACTCTTTCAGTTTGTTTTTTACTAATTTCTGATCCCATATTTCTACTATAATACAACCCAACAAGATGACGCCAAACAAAACCGAGACAGAATGAAATAAAAAGGGAACAACAAAAAGTCATTATAGCCTTTCTATCCTCCTGACATGTGCATCCGTCCTTTCTCCCTATCTGTTCCTCAGACGTAAATAGTTTTTCCTCAGATGTGAGCGGTTTTTCTTCCGTCTCACTCATCTCCAGGGACAGGCAACTTAAAACAAAAGTGAAGCAAAATAAAAGAGGAATCTTAAAATGGCTACCCATCCTCTCGCCCTGCCCTCAGGGGCGAGCAGTTTCACTTACCCTCAGTCGCTCCCCGTGCGAGCCACCAAATGCCGCAGTCTGGCTGGGCACAATCAGGAGCCACTTGTCAAAAGAAACTAACTTTATTTTTAGAACCACACACGACAAACAAAATAGCCTCTCAGGAAAAACCCTCAGAGCCTCAACTGCCACCACCGGCTTTTCCCAAGCCTCTCTCTCCCACACAAGCTTCTCTCCACCTCCCACAATCCTCCTGCTCTTGAGGCCGATTGGCTGGGTCACGTGGGCGGAGCCAAAAAAGTCCCCCAATGAGCAGCTCCGTGGTCTGAAAGGGCAGGGAAACAGTCCAATGAGCATCACCGCAGAGGAGCCAATCAGCTAGATGTTGCTGGGGCCGAGGAGCCAATCAGCTAGATGTTGCTGGGGCCGCTATGAGCCAATCATCAGCCAGCAGCTGGAAGTTTGCTGGCAGCTGGAAGTTTGCTGGGGCCCCTTTGGCTGTGGCTCTCAACATTAGTCTGCCTATTTTTTTTCTCTAAACATAGCCTTATTCCATCTCTTGATTCCTCCCTAAAAGAAGTTTTGAGCTAAACATTTACCAATACCCTGTAACAAGGAACTTCTACTCAGATGTTCACTTGAGATAATTAAAAACAAATGCTTAGAGACTTTATTTAAATGAACATTTATTGCAGCTGATTTCATATCACAAACTGGAAACAGCCCAGGGTCTATTAGTAAGATTTCTTGACCAAGCATTTAAAAAGAACTTTTTTTCCCCCACAACTTTGGGTTCTAAGAGTCATTCATATTCTATGTACTTTTTTGGTGAACAAGAAAAGTTGAGACTACCTGCTTATCATGGCCACTTGTGTTAACATTTCCCTCTGGAGTATTATCCTTTGTCATGATGCCAACATGTTCCATGATTCCACAACTCAGGTGAAGCACTTGATCTCATCCTGAAACAAACCTTTTGTGCTATTTGTTAATTATTCAGGGGCTCATCTCATACCAGACTTCAGCAATAAGCAGGCACCTTATTACACAGAGGCATGAAATTTTTGTGAAATAATTTTCCTCCATCTCTTACTAATCTCCACACTTGTGGGTCCAGGCCATAGACTGAGACATAGTTATCTTGCAGCTCTGGCATTTCTAAAGCATAGCATTCTCATCCTGTTTTATTCTAGTTATGTAGGTTTTAGTAAGGGCAAATCTAAGGTCTAGTATAAGAGAGGAAAAAAATGCCATTTTTTTTAAATAAATGCAATTGCATCTAAATTTGAGAAGACTTATGCACAAGTCTGGAGAAAAATAATAGTACAGTGGGCATCCCATTTAAACAAGGAAGCGAGTTATTTCTTATTCCTACACTGACAAAAGCATTTAGTCAGAAAACAAGTGGTTAAAGTTGTTTAATGACCCATGATGATTAAAACACAGCACAGTGTGTCTTCTCTATATTATCATCATTATTCTTTATTAACCAAGCACTTGAGCACATGCCAAGTAAAAGGACCCTGCATAAATTATTCTACTCATCCCTAAATATAATATCCTATTAAGTAGGTGCTATTATTATCCCACCTTAGAGATTGAGGCACAGAGAGGTGACATCTTGACTAAGCTGGAACAGCATGTAACTCCCTCCCAAACCTGCTCCTTCACTGGGCTGCAGTGTATCTTGCACCTTCATTCCAAGAATACTTTCTAGTGACATTCTCCCTCACATCCCATATGTATTCATTTCCTAATACATCTGTAACAAATTACCACAAATGTATTAGTTTTGCAACATATTTTACATTCATTCTAGAGGTCAGAAGTCCTAAGTGGATGTCGGCTAAAATCAAATTATTGTCGGCCTGGGAGCGAATCTGTTTCTCAGCCTTTTCTAGCTTGTAGAGATCACCAAATTCCTTGGCTTGAGGCTCCATTCTTCCATCTTCAAAACTAGTGATATTGGGCCGAGTCCCTCTCACACTACCATTTCTTTGGTTCTCTTCTACCTCCCTCTTTCCCTTTTAAGAACCTTCTGATTACATTAGGCCCATCCAGGAAAATGTCCATATTTCAAGGTGAGCTGATTTGTAACTAAGTCAGTTTTCCATTACTATAACAAATACCTGAGATGATCAGCTTATAAAAGGTTTATTTTGTCTCACAGTTTGGGGGTTTTCAGATCATGATTGATTGCACCATTGCTTTGGGTCTATGGTGAAGCAGTGGATGGGAGAAGTGTGAAGTGGAGCAAGCCATTTGCTACATGGCAGGGGAGTGGAAAGGGAAAGAGGAATGGGTCGAGGTCCCAGTATCCCCCTCAATGACATGTCCTCAGTGACTAGAGGACCCTTACTAGGCCCCTCTTAAAGGTTCTACCACTTCCCAACAGCACCAAGGTGGGAACTAGACTTTTAGGACCCTTAGGGGACATTTCAGAAGACCCAAACTCCAGCACTAATGTTAGTTCTCTCTGCAACCTTAATCTAATGTACTCACAGGTTCTGAGGATTGCAAGGCAGACATCTTGGGACCCATTATTCTATCTTCCATAGCATGTCTTCAAACAGTTGCTAACTCTTTTTAAAAAGTCTAAATTAACTGATTTTTTTACATTAAATTATTTCCATTTCCCTTGCTCTGAGACCCAAATTACTATAATTTTCTTATATTGGTGAATCTGAAACACCTTTGATTTTAACAGTCAAATGGAGAACAAGTGGTAAGGCCTTGATCTACGGGAGGTACAGAGTTAGAAGGATGACATCTGTATAATCTAATGTACTCACAGGTTCCTCAAAAGATCCAGATGAAGCAGCTTGCCCAGCTCCAATTATGACCAAGTTCCACCTAGAGAGCCTAGAACCAAGGCTGGAGCTGAGACTGGACAACTGAGTGAGGCCCACTGAGTCTGGAGCATTGCCTTAAGATGAATCCAGCTAAGCCTATCCCTGGAGACTGGCACTAAGGTTTGAGCTCCACACAGCAAAGCCAGAACCAAGAACAGAGAGGTACCATCTTAAACCAGGTGTGCTCTGCGATGCCGATGCTTGTGAAAGGCTTTCTTCCCAGATCGAGAAGAAGCCTATCCTCAGAGAACAAGGAAGAAACTTGATGAAAAGCAAATTAAAACAGGATTTGACAAAGTCACTACCATAAAGCATATCCAAAAGCATCATCTGTTACAATGGTGTCTTAGATTGTGTTTTTCACTGTAACAAAATGCCTGATACTGGGTAATTTATACAGAAATTTTCTTGGCTAATAGACTAGAAAATGAGAATGGACCTGACACATGTTCAGCAGCAGGTGAGGACCTTCTTGCTGCATCATAACATGGTAGAGGGTATTGCATAACAAAACAGAGCAAACATATGTCAGCTCTTGGCTCTTCCTCTTTTATAAAACCACCAGTCCCATCATGAAGACCTGAGCCTAATGAATTATCTAATCCCAATTATATTGCAAAGGTCCTCTCTCTGAATACCATCAATATGAATTTGGAGAGTAAGTTTAAACATGAGTTTCAGAAGGGCATTCCAACTATGCCAGATAGGGCTGATTCTGATTCCCTTTTCACAGCTTGCCATGTATATCAACTCAGTGATGATATGGCCAACCTTACAAAAATTAATAATGCTATTTTACTTGGTAGAACATCATGCAAAAACAGCAGAGGATACTGATTACCAGTGAGGTTGTGATCACCACTCTGGGCTGGCTGAAGGAATTAACTAAAAAAAAACCACTTTCATTTGTGTAGCCTTCACCTGTTCAGTTGCCTGATGATGGATGAGACTGACAAGGGGTTGAACTGGGCCATTTTGTTGATTTTTTTCAGTTGCTAGAGGTTCTCAGTTATTATTATTACAACCCAAAGATACAAGTTTTGTTTTTCTTCCATGCCGATCTGGGCACATCAAGCTCCTACTTGAATCCTTCTTAAGAAGAACACAAAGAGAATGGACAAACTGCCAAGCCTGACCTCCTCATGCAGAAGGACATAAGGGGCAAGCCCAAGGTAATTACCCTTACAAGGAATGAGGCTACAGTGGAGATATTCACAGATCAAGATCCACTGTACTGGAGCTGGGGTTGTGGCTCAAGTGGTAGAGTGCTCGCTTAGCACCTGTGAGGCACTGAGTTCCATCCTCAGCACCACATAAAAATAAAATAAAGATATTGTAGCCACCTAAAACTAAAAAATAAATAAACAAAAATATCCACTGTACTCTGATGAGAAAGACTTGTATCTGTACTAATTCCTGATGCAGTGTTTAGGTTGCATGTTACTGTGTGCCAACAGCATCACCTACATGGAACACCTCTCTGGACTCCTCAAGTCCTGAATATCATGCTGCTGATGCTGCATGTCTGTAACCACCAGAAGGAGAGGCTCAGAACTTTGATCCAGGTTTGGAAGTCCATGTTATCAGGGCAACAAATTTCCAGGCAGACTACATGGACATTTTCAAGGAGCAAATGCATTTTGCTCAACTGAGAAAGTGGAACACTGAAACTTGCAGGCTTACTCTTGTATTGAGCATGCAATGATGGCCTGAAAAATGAGCTGAGATATATAAGGCAGGAAAAGATGATCAGCAAGAGGAGCAAGAGGAGTGTTGGAGAAAAAAGCAGATAAAGGTCTTGAAACGGTGGTACCATTTGTTTGTATTTTCATCCATTGTTTAAATATGACCTGAAAATCAAGTATCCACTTCAATCTGGTAAAGTGCCCCTGAAGGGAGTAAGAGTAAAGGAAAATGGTAGTTTCCTTCAATTATTTTTTTTTAGTAAGTTTATATCATTAAAAGGTATAGAATTTTGTTGACTCTTCATCAACTGAGGTGATTGTGTGGGAATTTTTTTCTTCATTCTGTTAATACGATTATTACTTGCTTTTTGTATTTTGAACCATCCTTGCCTTATTGGAATAAATTCCACTTAGTCATGATGTATAATTCCTTTAGAATTTTGTTGAATATGGTAAGTTAGTTTTTAGTTGCGGCCTCTTCTGACTTTTTAGTACTTTAACTTTTATTTTTTTACAGGAATTTTACTAGCATGCACCGAGGAATGGACTTATTTTTATTTTTTCCTGTTTCAATTGGGTTCAGCTCTTTGAATTTGTGAATTGATATCTTTCATTCACCTTGGAAAAGTCTAAGTTATTATTCTTTTTTTTTAAATTTTTTTTATTGGTTGTTCCAAACATTATAAAGCTCTTGACATATCATATTTCATACATTAGATTCAAGTTGGTTATGAACTCCCATTTTTACCCCAAATACAGATTGCAGAATCACATCTGTTACACATCCACATTTTTACATAATGCCCTATTAGTAACTGTTGTATTCTGCTACCTTTCCTATCCTCTACCATCCCCCCTCCCTCCCCTCCCATCTTCTCTCTCTACCCCATCCACTGTAATTCATATCTCTCCTTGTTTATTTTCCCATTCCCCTCACAACCTCTTATATGTAATTTTGTATAACAATGAGGGTCTCCCTCCATTACCATGCAATTTCCCTTTTCTCTCCCTTTCCCTCCCACCTCATGTATCTGTTTAATGTTAATCTTTTCTTCCTGCTCTTCCTCCCTGCTCTGTTCTTAGTTGCTCTCATTATATCAAAGAAGACATTAGGTATTTGTTTTTTAGGGATTGGCTAGCTTCACTAAGCATAATCTGCTCTAGTGCCATCCATTTCCCTGCAAATTCTATGATTTTGTCATTTTTTAGTGCTGCGTAATACTCCATGGTGTATAAATGCCACATTTTTTTTATCCATTCATCTATTGAAGGGCATCTGGGTTGGTTCCACAGTCTAGCAATTGTGAATTGTGCTGCTATGAACATCGATGTAGCAGTATCCCTGTAGTATGCTCTTTTTAGGTCTTCAGGGAAAAGTCCAAGAAGGGCAATAGCTGGGTCAAATGGTGGTTCCATTCCCAGCTTTCCCAGGAATCTCCATACTGCTTTCCAGATTGGCTGCACCAGTTTGCAGTCCCACCAGCAATGTACAAGAGTACCCTTTTCCCCACATCCTCTCCAGCACTTGTTGTTTGACTTCATAATGGCTGCCAATCTTACTGGAGTGAGATGGTATCTTAGGGTGGTTTTGATTTGCATTTCTCTGACTGCTAGAGATGGTGAGCATTTTTTCATGTACTTGTTGATTGATTGTCTGTCCTCCTCTGAGAAGTGTCTGTTCAGGTCTTTGGCCCATTTGTTGATTGGGTTATTTGTTTTCTTATTGTTTAATTTTTTGAGTTCTTTGTATACTCTGGATATTAGGGCTCTATCTGAAGTGTGAGGAGTAAAAATTTGTTCCCATGATGTAGGCTCCCTATTTACCTCTTTTATTGTTTCTCTTGCTGAGAGAAAACTTTTCAGTTTAAGTAAGTCCCATTTGTTGATTTTTGTTATCAACTTTTGTGTTATGGGTGTCCTATTAAGGAATTTGGAGCCCGACCCTACAATATGTAGATCGTAGCCAACTTTTTCTTCTATCAGACGCAGAGTCTCTGATTTGATATCTAGCTCCTTGATCCACTTTGAGTTAACTTTTGTGCATGGCGAGAGGAGGGGATTCAGTTTCATTTTGTTGCATATGGATTTCCAGTTTTCCCAGCACCATTTGTTGAAGATGCTATCCTCCCTCCATTGCATGCTTTTAGCTCCTTTATCAAATATAAGATAGTTGTAGCTTTGTGGATTAGTCTCTGTGTCCTCTATTCTGTACCATTGGTCCACCCGCCTGTTTTGGTACCAGTACCATGCTGTTTTTGTTACTATTGCTCTGTAATATAGTTTTAAGTCTGGTATCGCTATACCGCCTGATTCGCACTTCCTGCTTAGAATTGCTTTTGCTATTCTGGGTCTTTTATTTTTCCATATGAATTTCATGATTGCTTTATCCATTTCTACAAGAAATGCCATTGGGATTTTGATTGGCATTGCATTAAACCTATAGAGAACTTTTGGTAATATCACCATTTTGATGATGTTAGTTCTGCCTATCCATGAACAGGGTATATTTTTCCATCTTCTAAGATCTTCTTCTACTTCTCTTTTTAGGGTTTTGTAGTTTTCATTATATAAATCTTTCACCTCTTTTGTTAGGTTGATTCCCAAGTATTTTCTTTTTTTTGAGGATATTGTGAATGGAGTGTTTTTCCTCATTTCCGTTTCAGAAGTTTTGTCACTGATATACAGAAATGCCTTTGATTAATGCGTGTTGATTTTATATCCTGCCACTTTGCTGAATTCATTTATTAGTTCTAGTAGTTTTTTTGTAGACCCTTTTGGGTCTTCTAGGTATAGAATCATGTCATCTGCAAATAGTGATAATTTAAGTTCTTCCTTTCCTATTTTTATGCCTTTAATTTCTTTCGTCTGTCTAATTGCTCTGGCCAGTGTTTCGAGAACTATATTGAATAGAAGTGGTGATAGAGGGCATCCCTGTCTTGTTCCAGATTTTAGGGGGAATGCCTTCAATTTTTCTCCATTGAGAATGATGCTAGCCTGAGGCTTAGCATAGATAGCTTTTACAATGTCGAGGTAAGTTCCTGTTATCCCTAGTTTTTCTAACGTTTTGAACATAAAGGGATGCTGTACTTTGTCGAATGCTTTTTCTGCGTCTATTGAGATGATCATATGGTTCTTATTTTTAAGTCTATTGATGTGGTGAATAACATTTATTGATTTCCGTATATTGAACCATCCTTGCATCCCAGGGATGAATCCTACTTGATCATGGTGCACAATTTTTTTGATGTGCCTTTGTATCCGATTCGCCAGAATTTTATTGAGGATTTTTGAATCTAGGTTCATCAGAGATATTGGTCTGTAGTTTTCTTTCTTTGAGGTGTCTTTGTCTGGTTTCGGAATCAGGGTGATGTTGGCCTCATAGAATGAATTTGGCAGAGCTCCTTCTTTTTCTATTTCCTGAAATAACTTGAAAAGTATTGGTATTAATTCTTCCTTAAAGGTTTTGTAAAACTCCGCTGTATACCCATCCGGTCCTGGGCTTTTCTTGGTTGGAAGTCTTTTGATTGCTTCTTCTATTTCATCT
Source organism: Marmota monax (assembly GCF_021218885.2). Taxonomy (NCBI): domain Eukaryota; kingdom Metazoa; phylum Chordata; class Mammalia; order Rodentia; family Sciuridae; genus Marmota; species Marmota monax. The sequence continues at coordinate 228,768 of NW_026694256.1, read as the reverse complement.
ATTGTTATTGGTCTGTTTAAGTTGTGAGTATCCTCCTGACTCAGTCTGGGCAAATCATATGACTTAAGGAATTTATCGATGTCTTCACTATCTTTTATTTTATTGGAATATAGGTTTTCAAAATAATTTCTAATTGTCTTCTGTATTTCTGTAGTGTCTGTTGTGATATTGCCTTTTTCATCCCGTATGTTAGTGATTTGAGTTCTCTCTCTTCTTCTCTTCGTTAGCATGGCTAAGGGTCTGTCAATCTTATTTATTTTTTCAAAGAACCAACTTTTAGTTTTGTTAATTTTTTCAATAGTTTCTTTTGTTTCAATTTCGTTGATTTCCGCTCTGATTTTAATTATTTCTTGCCTTCTGCTACATTTGCTGTTGTTTTGCTCTTCCTTTTCTAGGGCTTTGAGATGAAGTGTGAGCTCATTTATTTGTTGGTTTTTCCTTTTTTTGAGGAATGACCTCCAAGCGATGAATTTCCCTCTTAAAACTGCTTTCATTGTGTCCCATAGATTCCGATATGTTGTGTCTGTATTTTCGTTTATCTCTAAGAATTTTTTGATTTCTTCCTTTATGTCTTCTGTAAGCCATTGATCATTCAGTAACATATTGTTCATTTTCCATGTGATGTAGGATTTTTCCTTCCGTCTTTTATCATTGATTTCCAGTTTCATTCCATTATGATCAGATAAAATGCATGGTATTATCTCCACCCCTGTATATTTACTGAGGGTTGCCCTATGGCATAATATATGGTCTATTTTTGAGGAGGATCCATGTGCTGCTGAGAAAAAAGTATATCCACTTGATGATGGTTGATATATTCTATATATGTCAGTTAAGTCTAGGTTGTTGATTGTGATATTGAGTTCTATAGTTTCTTTATTCAGCTTTTGTTTGGAGGATCTGTCCAATTGTGAGAGAGGTGTGTTGAAGTCACCCATAATTATTGTGTTGTGGTCTATTTGATTCTTGAACTTGAGGAGAATTTGTTTTATGAACGTCGCAGCACCATTATTTGGTGCATAAATATTGATAATTGTTATGTCTTGTTGGTGAATGGTTCCTTTTAACAGTATATAATGTCCTTCCTTATCCCTTTTGATTAATTTAGTCTTGAAGTCAATTTTATTCGATATGAGGATGGCCACCCCTGCTTGCTTACGAGGACCGTGTGCATGGTATATTTTTTCCCAACGTTTCACCTTCAGCGTGTGTATGTCTTTTCCAATCAGATGTGTCTCCTGGAGGCAGCATATTGTTGGATTTGTTTTTTTAATCCATGTTACCAGCCTATGTCGCTTTATTGGAGAGTTTAAGCCATTAATGTTTAGAGTTACTATTGATATATGGTTTGTACTTCCAGCCATGTTTGATTATTTGTCTTCTTCTTTTTTTTTTTTTTTAATTTAGTTTGTTTCTCCATGGTTAGCTTTCCCCCCGCCCTCTGTCTTTATAGAGGCACTTCCCACTGATGGTTTTGGTTATTGTTTTTCATTTCTTCCTCATGTAGTGTTTTGCTCAAGATGCTTTGCAATGCTGGTTTTCTGGCTGCAAATTCTTTTAGCTTTTGTTTATCATGAAAGATTTTTATTTCGTTATCGTACCTGAAGCTTAATTTTGCTGGATACAGAATTCTTGGTTGGCATCCATTGTCTTTCAGTGTTTGAAATATGTTGTTCCAGGATCTTCTCGCTTTCAGCGTCTGTGATGAAAAATCCGTTGTTAACCTTATTGGTTTACCCCTGAATGTAATCTGCCTCCTTTCTCTTGTAGCTTTTAGTATTTTCTCTTTGTTCTGTATATTGGATATCTTCATAACAATGTGTCTTGGCGTTGGTCTACTGTGATTTTGTGTGCTCGGTGTCCTGTATGCATCTACAATTTGTATATCCGTTTCCTTTTTTATTTCTGGAAAGTTTTCTGTAATTATTTCTTTCAGCAGGTTACTCATTCCCTTGGTTTGAATCTCTGTACCTTCTTCTATCCCAATGACTCGTAGGTTTGGTTTCTTTATGTTATCCCATATCTCTTGGATGTTTTTCTCGTGGTTTTTAACCAGCCTTTCTGAGTTGGCTAGGCTCTTTTCAAGATGATATATTTTGTCTTCATTATCTGATGTTCTGGCTTCTACTTGCTCCACTCTGTTAGTGATACTCTCAATTGAGTTTTTAATTTGGTTTATCATTTCCTTCATTTCTAGAATTATTGTTTGGTTTTTTTTTTATAATCTCAATCTCCTGATAAAGATGCTTAACTTCTTCTTTTATCTGTCTATGTAATTCATTTTCAAAGTGTTCTTTCACTGTTTGGATTTGCTGTCTCGTATCCTCTTTAAGGTTCCATTCCATTTGTCTAAGGTATTCCTTGAGTTCTTTATATGACCATTTTTCTGCTGACTCTAGGTCCTCCTGAATATTTAGGCTGTCCTTCATTGTTTGTACTCCTTTTCTTCCTTGCTTTTTTATGCTGCTCATGTTACTTCTTGTTCTGTTTGACTGCTGAGTTACTGTTTACTCTTATAGATTTATTTGATGCTTGAGAGGAAAGATATTAGAAGGGAAGGGAAGAAGTCACTAAAGAGAATGAGAGTAGGCAGGTAGAATTCAAGGAAGGGGGAATAAGAAAATTGAAAAGAAATGAAAAGACAAAAGAAACAAGAATAACAAAGATTAGATAATAAATAAAGAAAGAAAAGATGAAGAAAAAAAAATTTTAACAAAAATAATAGTGATAATAAAAAATGAAAATTAAAATTAAAAAAAATAATAATAATAAAATTTTTAAAAATTAAAAAAAAATAGAAACATTGAAAAAAATTAAAGAACAACAATAAATAAAAATTGAAAATGAAAGAAAAAGAAGAAAAAAAAGAAAAAAAAAGAAAAAGAAAAGAAAAAAAATGATAATAATAATAATAATAAATGCAGTCCTAGAGTTCTATTAACTTCTCTTCCAGTAGGTGGAGCTGTGCCCACTGGGCCAAGCTTCTCCTCTCAATAGGTGGGAACCATTCACTGTGCAGCAGCTCTTTCTCCTAGACTGGGCGGGTCTCCAATCCTGAGTGTCTAGGGCCTTGTCTTGTGTTTCCTCAAGCCAGGCCGTGCTCACCTGTGGCGCTCACCACAATACTGGCTACACGCCAGGTCTGCTGCTCCTGGGAGCCCTGTTTTCATGAACACCTGGGCTCACTCTCCCTGTTTGCCTCCCTCAGACCCTAAGTTTGTAGAGCTTGGGGCTGAGATCCCCCAGTGAATTTGCTTGCCCTCCTGTAGCCACGCCCCTGGTAGCTGGTGCAAGAGACCTCAGTTGTCAGCACTGGTGGGAGCGGTAGCCGGGAGTTCCGCGCCGCGAGTCCCGCGCCACTCCTGATTCCCTCGGTCTGGTTATTGCGTTCACAGGAGAGCTGGGAGTGGCCCTTAAGTTTTCCCTGCTGTGTGGAGAGAGATGACTAGGGGATTACACACCTGTCGCGCTGGTTTCAATGCAGTTATCTCCTCCGCCCGTGATGTCATTTCTCTGGCATGGTGATATCCCATGCAAATGGTGACCGTTTGTTCCCTTTGCCGGGTGACCAATGCAACGGGTGGGTCCTGACTGTCTCTCCCAATCCCCGTTTCAGTCCTGTGGCCACTGCCTATGAAGGCTCGGTTGGCTTTTACCTCTGTAAGTTCCTAAGGGCCGGCCAATTATTTCAGCGGGATCGTTAGTGCTGAGTCACACGAAGCAGGTGAACCGGAGCTTAATTGCCTCCGATTCGGGCTCTGTGTGTGTGTTCTGAGGGGCCCAGCCTGTACACCCCAGATCCACGTCAGCTCAGCATTGCCTAGTGATCCTGAGCAAACAGCATTTAGACAGTTTACGGCTCCCTATGCCCGCGCAGTTGAAGATGTCAGAGACTTGATCTCTCTGCGCCTGCCACCATGTTACATCTCATCAATGATATTCATGTTGCCCTTACAGCTTCCTGGTATAAGCAAGTTCTTGGGATTATACAAACTTGCTGCTTCTGTTTCCAGTCCAGATTTCTAGAAATGAAACCCTGCCGCCTTCGCCTCCATCTCTGGGCCGCGCTGACGAGCGTCGCGCTTGTCTGCGACCGTAGCAGAGCCGCCCTGGCCTCCGCAGCTCTTCAGCCCGGTGCCAGGCCCCAGGGGCCCAAGCGGCTGCCGCCGCGGCTCTCCGTCCCCTTCCTCCGGAGCACGGGTCCCCTGGCAGGGGGGTGCAGAACGACCCCAGAGCAGGCTCTGCCGGAAGGTGCAGCGGCGAACAGGCCACCGAGACGCTCGAGGCTGCAGTCCAGCCTTCGGAGGACAGGGCTCGGCACGCAGCCCAGCTCCAACCTCTAGGTGCAGCTGCCGGACAGTGTATACAGAGCCATCAAGACAGCAAGCAGAAAGCAAATGGCGGCTCCCGCGGAGTGGATTTTCGGCACAGAAACCACAGCCCCGCCAACAATCCCAATCCACAAACTCTCCCTGTATAAAAAATATTCAAAAAAAAAAGAAAAAAAGAAAAAAAAAAGGCGGGGCGCACTGAGCTTTCTTTGCCTCGGGTACTTACAATCCACTGCTGATTACACATTCAGCTTCTCCGCCCAGAGCGAAGCGAAAGAGGAAGCAGATGGGAGCAAAGCGCCCGCGGCTCTGAGCAGCCAAGCGTCTCTTTTTCGATTTCTTTGTTCTTCCTGCTCCTTGGCAAAGTGGTCCACTACAGATTAACGGTGAAAGGAGCTTTAACAGACTGTGCGAAATCTCTATTAAAGCCGCTGCTTTGAGCACCATGCTCGGCACTTCAGCAACCCCCGTACACAGCGGCCATCTTCCCCTAAGTTATTATTCTTTTAAATATTGTTTTGGCCTCACTTTTTCCTCTCCCTCCATGTCTCCAATTATATGTATCTTCCATTAAAAAAATTTTTTTGTTCTTTTTAGATATACACGACAGAGAGTATATTTTGACATGTTACACATACATGGAGTATAACTTATTCTAATTAAGATCCCATCTTTGTGGTTATACACCTTCCATTTTTATTCCCTGCTTTTGCTGCGCTTTTGATCTTTTTTCATTCTGAATTTTCTCTTCTGATTGATCTTCAATTGTTTCTTTCTTTCTCTTAGCTATATTAACTATCTGTGAAATCCATCTGAGTTCTTAAATCAATTATTGTATTTTTCCCACATTTTTCATCTATACATTATGGTTGTACATAATGATAGGATTTGTTGTTACATATTTGTACATGCAAATAATATAATGATTTAATTTGGCCAATCTCACTCCCCAGCACTTCCCACTTCCCACCTTTGGTCCCTTTCCTCTACTGATTTCCCTTTGATTTTCATGAAGTCTGCTGCTACCTTTCCCCCCGCCCCTTTTCTCCACTAGCTTCTGGGAGAAAACATACAACCCAACTTAGGTGCCCTTCAACAGATGAATGGATAAAAAGATAGAATATTACTCACCCTTAAGGAAGAATGAAATTATAGCATTTGCAGGCAAATGGATGGAGCTGGAGAATATCATGCTAAGTGAAATAAGCCAGTCCCAAAAAACCAAAAGCCAAATATTTTCTCTGACATGCAGATGCTAATTCATAATGAGGGGTGGACTAGGGATGAATAGAGTTACTTTAGATTAGGTAGGAGTGAAGGGAAACGAGGGGGTATGGGTGTCAGAAGGATAATAGAATGAATCAGACATTATTACTCTATGAACATATATAGCTATATGACTGGTATGAATCTACATCATGTACAACCAGAAGAATGAGAAATTATATTCCATTATATATGATGTATCAAAGTGCATTCTGCTCTCATGTATAACTAAAACAATTTTTTAAAATAAGTATTGGTGATTAGGGAGCCCATGAAACCTGCTGATTATTCTTTTAACTCCTGAGAAATAAAATGCTTTTCTAGCTTAAAAAAAAGAAGAAGAAGATACAAACTCAATACAGTACAGAGTGTCTAAAAGACTCAGAAATTTGAGTATAATAAACAAAGAAGAAAGACAATATTGGAGCCAAGCCAAGCAGCAGCAGGGAGTGCTGGCTCACCACAGAGGCTGGGAGAACACAGAAAGAAAAACAATGGATAGATGTAATGGGGGAAAGCCTGAGCTCATAAAATCAGGTTGCTCTTAACTGATCTAGAGGCTGTACTGTGCACTGGTGCTTGAAAAGTGCCCTGTCTTTCCCAACTGGCTGCAGAGAGTAGAGGTGGAACCATCTTGCATAGCAAACACTGCCACACTGTCAGGGCAAATGCTTACCATGTGGCATAGGGTATACCTAATAGAATGTAAGTGAAATAGGCACAGACAAGATTGTACCCAGAATGATTCAAGTCAGAAGAGAGAAGGGGAGTCCAATTCTTCTTTGAGACCGGCAGCTCATGTGACCAGCTGAAGCAGGTCAGAAATCTGAAGAGGTGGTATGAATATACTCAGGGATGAAGCCTGGGAAGTCTGTGCTCGTGAGCAGCAAAGTGTGTGACGAATTGGTTCTCCTGCCTCAGGAGTAGAATTCTTGGGAGGCTCCCAAGATCCAGACTCCCAACAGAAATAAGCAACTTCCAGGTCCTAGCACTAAGTTGATCTAATATCCCCAGAACAGACACCATTCCACAAAGCCCCTGAGGCCTGATTAGACCTAAACCCTACTGCCCAGAACTCTCCTTATAGAACTCTGCAGCAGCCCCACCTGGGCATGCATTGATCTGGTTTCTGCATACAAAACTCCAACTGAAAGTACTTCCCATCACATCCTACTTAATACTGGTTAGAAGGAAAGGTGAGTCTCAGGCCACTCTAACTGGCAGTGTGGTTAGCAACATGAAGAGAAAGAGATTAACAACCCCCAACCCTTGTTCTCACTCTTAGTTCACAGCTCAAGAAGAAATTGAAAGAAATAAGCTCAAGCACAGACAGTGATCAACTATTTTTGATAACTATTTTGATCACCACAATGGAAATAAGAATCTTTTTTCTTTTTTCTTCTGTTGTTGTGTGTGTTGTGTGTCTGTGCTGATTGATTTGTGGACATATACACATGTTTGTTTTTTCTCATTTTTAGCATTTTTAAAATGTAGTTATTTGTCTTGTGTGTGAACTTTGGTTCAGTTTTATGTTGCTTTTATTTGTCTGTTTCTCTTCTTTCTCTTTCTCACTTTTCTTCTTTTGCTAGCAGCCAAATTCCACATTTTTTTTCTTTTCTTCACTCTTCACATTTTTTTTCTTTTTCTTTCTTTCTTTTCTTTTTCTTTCTTTCTTTTTTCTTTCTTTCTTTCTTTCTTTCTTTTTTTTTTTGGTACTGGGGATTGAACTCAGGTACACTTGGCCACTGAGCCTCATCCCCAGCCCCATTTTGTATTTTTGGATTGCTTAGCACCTCATTTTTGCTGAGGCTAACTTTGAACTTGTGATCCTCCTGCCTCAGCCTCCCGAGCCACTGGGATTACAGGTGTGTGCAATCACACCCAGCTCACCTTTTACTTTTTTACCTCTTTTTTTCACTTCCTATCTTATAACCATCACATGTTAATCTCTTCTGCATTCTATTATCTATTGTGTAGGTCTATTTTTTGCTACAGTGTGGAATTTAGTAATTGTTAAAGAGACCCTACACCTTTCAAAGCCAAAATTATTTGTTATCTGCCCCTTCATGGGAAAATTTTTCTGACCCATGCTCTAATTTCATATATGTTATAAAGCTCTGTTCAGCTTCTCCTTCTCTGAGATCTTCTTTCCAGAAGTGTTAGCTCTAAAGACAGATGGGGGTTGGTGATATAGCTCAGCTGGTAGAGTGCTTGCCTTGCATGCATAAGGCCCTGGGTTCAATCCCCAGCACCACAAAGAAAAAAAAGTAACATATTTAAAGGCAGATGGGATGTGGGTGTTCCAAAACCAGGTGCCCTCTTTTAGCTTTTGTCCTATTAATAGTTGACTTATAATTTTTTTTAGATGATAAGCTCTCTGGTGTCTTTGAATAAACTTTTCCCTCAGTATTTTCTGGTTGTTTTCTTTTGGAATTGGTGACCTAAACTTTGTAGTTTGCTACAACAAGAAGCAAAAATATATATTTTTTTGGTTTTTGAAAAAATTTTTTCTAATTATACATGACAGTAGAAGGTACTTTGACACGTCATACATAAATGGAGTATATTTAGCTTCTCATTCTTATGGTTGTACATGATGTAGAATCACACCAGTTGTGTAGTCATATATGCACATAGGATAATAATGTCCAATTCATTCTACTATCCTTTCTACCCCTATACCCCTCCCCTCCCTTCACCCCCCTCTGTCTAATCCAAAGTAACTCTATTCTTTCCTAGATACCACCTTCCCACTGTCTTACTGTGAATTAACATCCACATATCAGAGAAAACATAAGGACTTTACTTCCTTGATATTGGCTTATTTTGCTTATCATGATATTCTCCAGTTTTATCCATTTACATGAAAATGCCATCACCTCATTCTTCTTTAAGGCTGAGTAATATTCTATTGTGTATATGTACCATTCATCTATGGAAGTACACCTAGTTTGGTTTCATAGTTTAGCTATTGTGAGTTGAGCTGCTATAAATATTGATGTGACTGTGTCACCGTAGCACACTGATTTTAAGTCCTTTGGGCATAAACAGAGGAGTGTGATATCTGGGTAAAATGGTAGTTACATTCCAAGTTTTCTGAAGAATCTCCAGCAGGATATAAAATCAACACCCATAAATCAAATGTGTTCCTATACATCAGTGATGAATCTACTGAAAGATAAATTAGGAAAACTACCCCATTCAAAATAACCTCAATAAAATAAAGTGAAATACTTGGGAATTCACCTAGCAAAAGAGGTGAAAGACCTCTACAATGAAAACTACAGAACACTAAAGAAAGAAATTGAAGAAGACCTTAGAAGAGGGAAAGACCTCCCATGTTCCTGGATAGATAGAATAAATAGTGTCAAAATGGCCACACTCCCAAAAGTTTTATATAGATTTAATGCAATTCTTAGTAAAATCCCCAAATCTTTATTAATCATTTCTTATAAAACATTTTTCAAGTTTTTAAATAAATTTAGCCTAAAAATGGGCACTCAACCCTTTTGTTAGTTAAAACCTGATTTGCCAGGGATTGTCTTTTGGTATCTTCACCCTGATCCAGTGGTTTGCTATAGAGATGCAGGATGCAGTTATTCCAGAATTGTCTCCTATACTTACAAGATCTGTTTATCACCACATAAAAATGACTTCCTTCTAGACAATCCCAAAAACATGTTTACCTCACTAAGTTCCATCCCTTTCTAATCTACCTGCAGTTTTGCTTATGTATAATCTTCAAATGGCAGTCCCACCCAGGCTTTCAACACCTTCAAGGAGTCCCCACTTTCTACTAAGGAAAATATGTCACTAATATGTCTACTAATATGTCACTCATTGTCCATTTTTAAATTTCATTGTTTAAAATCCTATCTTGGACTGGGGATGTGGCTCAAGCGGTAGCGCACTCGCCTGGCATGTGTGCGGCCCGGGTTCAATCCTCAGCACCACATACAAACAAAGATGTTGTGTCCGCCGAAAACTAAAAATAAATATTAAAAAAAATTCTCTCTCTCTCTCTCTCTCTCTCTCTCTTTAAAAAAGTAAAAAATAAAATCCTATCTTTAAGTAATCCTATCTTTCTCTGACATACAGTGATCAAATTAGATCCTCCATTCTGCTCAAAAAATATCAAATTATTTTTGGGCAATTTAATGTTTCTTTTCCTCCTCCTTTTTTTCTTTCTTTTCTTTCTTTCTTGAACTCAGGGGAATTTAATTACTGAGTCACATCTCCAGCCCCTTTTTTTTTAAAAAAAAAATTCATTTAAAGACAAGGTCTCATTGAGTTGCTTAGGGTCTTACTAAGTTGCTGAGGCTGGCTTTTAACTGGCCATCCTCCTGCCTCAGCCTCCTAAGTAACTGAGATTACAGCCATGCATCACTCTGCCGGGCTACTCCTTATTTCTACTTTTCAAAATTCAATGTAGGTAGGATTATGCTTAATCATATTTCCCTTATCTTGGTATACCTGAGACTATCTTGCACCTAGTGCACACTAAATGAACACACTTTTCACTGGAAATAAGAGTTGAGTTCTAAAATATTTCCTTTAGTAATTTAACTTTCTCAACATTTATTTTTTTTAAAAAAAATTTTTTAGTTGTAGTTGGATACAATATCTATTTTATTTATTTATTTTTATGTGGTGCTGAGGATCGAACCCAATACCTCGCTCGTGCCAGTTGAGCGCTCTTCTGCTGAGCCCCAGCCCCAGCCCCCTCAACATTTCTTTTAAAGAAACAAAGATTAACTATTTTGCACTGTGGTTGTCAGTATTTTGTTTTTGTTTTTATTTTTTCCACAAGTGTTCAAATCTTTACTGAAAGTAATTGCTAAGATTACTGAAGTTATTTCTAGCATTAGGAAGCTAAGATAATAATCATTGAATAATGGCTCTCATCGATGTGGTATGGAAAGATTTCTTATAAGAGTTTTAGACAGTTGAATAATTTGATTCCACTAATTTCTATTGTAATTCATTTAGCAAAGCAAATCATGTTACCCACTATCTGATAATACTAGAATTTTTGGCATTTAGGCTTCTTACTAAGTCATCTTATTTCAAGGATATGGGTAATTTTATGAGAGAATCTTCAAAAATACACACAACTTATTTAAGAATCCAGAGGAAAGTGTATGGAAAGTATATTTGAAAAGATATATGTTTTAATATTTCTTGAGCTAGACTAAAATGTTCAATTTCCTATTGTGTATAGAGAGGAATAAGCATCTTCTCAAGCCTTCCCATAAATGTCCTTTGTGCAGTATTTGAATCTGTGATAAAAATAGTTAAAGTCAGCTTGTATCTTTAGACAGTTTCCCTCAATAATGTTGGCAAGTGGCAGGCAGTCTATAAAACATTAACTAAATGTTCAGGTATCCCCAGGGGCAGATCTGGAGAAAAAATAAAAGTTGTGGTGGAGAATGGACAATGGATTAATAGAGTATGTGTAAATTGAATATGATAGAAACACCAAGGATCAGTGAGCGTGGTGGGATAGAAAGTGTCTTTATCTGATTTTCAGTTCAAAAATAAATAGTTTGTTATGGGTTAGATAATAGATGTACCCCAAACGCTCATGTCAATGCAAGAGAGTTTAGAGGTGAAATCATTGGGTTAGGAGAGTCTTAATCAGTGCATTAATCCCTGTTTAATGGGATTAACTGGGTGGTAACTGTAGGCAGGTAGTGTGTGGCCGGAAGTGAGTCCCTGGGGGCATGCATTTGGTGTATATATTTTGTCCCAGGTGCATACTGGAGGGTGCATTCCCTTCCCTATTTTTCCCTTACTTACTCTGTGACATGTAAATTGTGAAATTATTGTTCAGAGATAACTATTTCACTGTCAGCAAGCAGTTAATTATTTTTAGAATTATGTTGTTGTCAGTCTTGACTCTGATGTGGTAATTTGCAAAACAAGCCAAATGAATTTTTATTTTCTATGACTCTATCCCAGCTTTTCCTTTGCCATGGAATAGATCTGGTCTGGAAAACTTTATAGCCAGAACTTATCAAAAGTGGGTACAAGGGGCTGGGGTTGAGCTCAGTGGTAGAGTGCTTGCCTAGCACATGCAAGGTGCTGGGTTCAATCCTCAGTACCACATAAAAATAAAGAAATAAAATAAAGGTATTGTATCCAACTACAACTAAGAAAAAGACTTTTTTTTTAAAAGTGGGCACAATAGAGAAAAAAAAAACAGTACATTTAATGATCTTGAGCTGTCATTCCATCTATGCAGGGATTAATGCTTTCATTCAAGATTGCTATCCTAGGAATATATAACAAGAATATGTAAATTGACTTAAATTTAATCTAATGGTTAGATTCAATTTCAAGCAAAAATTGAAGGCGCTTTCCAACTTGAAAATGATGTTTTGTTTCATACTTCTGTGAAAGGGTAATTTTCCAAGAAAAGTAACATTATGACTCATATGAATATAAAATGAACATATGTCAAAGATTTTATGTAACTCATTAATTAAATGAGGGAACTGGAGACACTATTACAACTGATTCAAAAGAGAATCCAAAGAACAAATACATTTATAAGTCAAGAATATTGAAATGAATTTGCAGGACACAGTAAAACTGACTTTTCATCATGGAGGAAGGAAAGTTAATTGAACTGCTAGGAGACACAATTTGCTGATCAATGGATAAAAATCGTAAGTAGACAATTATTCTGATACCAGTTACCTACAATTTACAAGTTGTGAAATACCTGAAAGGCAGTAAAAGGCTTAAATCTGATAGCCTGGAAGAGTGTGCTCAAAACAATGCTTAGTTTTCTATTGAAGATACTCAGTATTGGGCTGGGGTTATGGCTCAGTGACAGAGTGCATGCCTAGCAAGGTGTGAAGCACTGTGTTTAATTGTCAGCACCACATATCAATAAATAATAAATAAATAAATAAATAAATGTTCATTGACAACTAAAAATATATTTTAAAAAAACCAAATTTTCTCTGCTTCTATTTTCCTTTAGGTTATAAGGCATTTGTATCAACAGACGTTATTGAGGCTTAGGGGCATAGGAGAGTTTTATAAATTCTTGCAGAATGCAAGCCAAATAATGTGCCATTTCCTCATCAGCTCCTGAAAATTAGACAACTATATTTTATAATTCTATTCCAATAGAATTGGAATAGAATTATAAAATATATAGTCATAAACATGTTATGTTGAGATTGCTTCTTTAGGAAAGCTAACTTTACTTCACTTGGCTGCTTTATTTGCTACTTTCTGGAAGTATGCCTCCTTAAGTTTTTCCTCATTTTTGACTTGATTGTTTTGCAGCCTATGATCATATTTTTTTGAGCTTATATATCTGATATTCAACCAATGAATATGTAAGAGCTCTCTTCCCCTTGATGAGGTAATAAATTCTATCACTAGTACATCATATAGTGTTTGTTATTTTCTCTGGATTCTTCATATGGATCCAGGTGTTATGATTAAGGATAAGAAATTGAGACTAAGGGAATTCTGTACAGATAGACCTTGCTGAAATAATTCTTATCTTTAGTCTCCATATACAATTTATGTTCCCATAATTGTTTCTTTTTGTTCAATGTAGTACAAAAACATCTGGGTTTTGCCATTTATTGGGTCTTTATTTCTTTATGAGGGTTCCTGTGTCACATACAGCTTATATTAAATAAATGTGTAGATTGATTCCCAGGTTGTGTTGTTGTTGTTGTTTTTAGGCTATTGGTAATGGGATAGTTTTCCTAATTTCTCTTTTGGCTGATTCATCATTAGTATTTAGGAATGTAACTTATTTGTGCATGTTAATTTTATATCCTGCTACTTTGCTGAATTTGTTTATGAGTTCTAGATGTTTTCTGGTGGAAGTTTTTGGGTCTTCTAAATGTAAAATCATGTCATCGGAAAATAGGGATAGTTTGAGCTCTTATTTTCCTATTTGTATCCCCTTAATTTCTTTCTTTTGCCTAATTGCTCTATCTGGGGTTTCATGCATTTCTCCTGTTAACCTGTCTTATGTCCATTTAATTCTCAAGTCTAATTGAAAAACCCTAAGAAAGCAGAGGTAAAATTTTGTCTCCCCTCCACTTACGTTTTCCCAATTAATAGTTAAATGTTAGTGTGACCAAAGGGGGTCCAAGGAGGTCCAGGAACTTCAAGGCAGGACCATGGGGTCCTTGATATATGGGACAGAAAATAATTTCATCATGCATCAATTATTGAGGAAAAGAGACTTATTTAGGAAAGCTAAGAATACATTCAAGGGAGAATGAGGGCCATCTTGAGAGGGAGAGGCACTTTTGGGGTTCTTAAACTCTTAAAGGAAACTTGGTGAGGGGTGAGCTTGGGAAAGAATGTAGGAAGACACTAGTCTAGTGATCACAGAAGGGCTTATAGTGACCTGGCAGTTCTAAGGATCCTAACATTGACATCTTCTTCATTATCTGATCTATAGATACACTGGGAAAGTACCCCACATTATAGGTTTTATATCTTGCTTTGTTAACTTAAGACTATAAGTACAGATTTATAGATTTCCCAGAATTTAGGAATGTCAGGTCAGGGAAAGAGAACTGACTTGGGGAATAAAGGTAGAGGGAACTTCAGCACAAGGCCTTTTGAATAAAGTTGTAGTCTCTTTTTTCCTTCCCTTTTTCACCTTCTTTCTACCATTGTTTATTTATTTACTTACTTACTTATTTTTTGGTATCAAGGATTGACCTGAAGGGTGCTTAACCACTAAGCTACATCTGCAGCCCTTTCTCATTTTTTATTATTTCGCTAAGTTGCTTAGGGCCTTGCTAAATTGCTGAGGCTGACTTTGAACTTGTGATCCTCCTGCCTGAGCCTCTGGAGTCATAGGTGTGAGCCACTGAATCCAGCTTTTCTATCTATTTAACATTTTTTTCCTATCCTATCTCATTAACAACATAGTGCATCTTTCATTTGAGTCCTCATCCCCCTTTGGATGGGCCTAGAAATTGGGGGCTAGTGGGGTTCAGGGAGAGTGAATTCTGCCTCTGTGTCCATGCAGGACATTGACAGGCTGGCTAGATCCTAGGGTTCTTGCAGCAGCAGGACCATGCCTGTCAGCCAGATGCTCCCACGGCCCGTAGGCCTGGAGGGAGATTGAGTCACAGGTTATTGTCCCTCCCACAGAATATGGAATCCCCTTTGAAGTCTGTGTTGTCCTCTCCAACCAGCAGATTTTGGTCTGAGCCACTCTATCAGAGACTAACTTGGGATTGAAGAAAAATAGGTTGGAATTATTTTACTCTTTTCCCAGGGTAGTGGGTACTTACTCACTTTTCTGAAAAGATTATGACTATGTCTTCCTGTTTTATTTATCATTTTTGTTACTCTGACCAAAAGACCTGACAAGAACTTCCAGGAAAAAGTTTATTCTGGTTCCTGGTTTCAGAGGTTTAGTCCATGGTCAGCCTCTTCATACTCAAGACTGCAGAGCGTGACAGAGGAAGGTGGCCTAGGTCATGGCCACCACCAAGCAGAGAGTGAGAGCTCCACTCACAATGGATAAAATATAAACCCCAAAGGCACACCCCAGTGACCAACTTCTTCCAGCCACACCCTACCCACGGTTATCACCCAGTTAATCCATATTTCTGCATTAATTCAGTGTTAGGTTACAGCTGTCATAGTTTAGTCATCTGACCTCTGAACATTCTTGCATTGTCTCACACATGAGCTTTTGGAGAACACTTCATATGTAAACCATAACACTTCCTTTAGTCAAAAAAGAATTAAATATTAGTTTTTAAAACATTATCTCACCATTCATTTCATTTCATAACAAAGAATGACTATACTTGTTCAATTGCCCTCGACAACAGTAATATATTTTAAAAATACTTTTAAACTTATAAAAATTATATATCCTTACTATGTAGTATTTTAAAAAGACCATGTATCTTCACCATTAAAGGTGACAAGTGACATTTATTAGTCTAACTTGCTACCATGATGATATATCATATTGTTTAGTTTGGACCAAGCACAAATAGAGGTAACAGTCAAAATTTTTAAATATTCAAATTTGAAAAGAGACCCTAATCTAATCTGCAAGGCAAAAATGAAATCAATAATAGCTCTCCTGATATAAGAGAGGATAGGGATGAAGAAATTCAGGAGGTACATGGAAAAGCCAAGGAGAAAAATCGTGACACTTACATATAATAATAATTGGAAAACTCTAGTTGATAGATATCTTTGATTATATTTGGCATCCTTACAAATTTCAATCTCCAAATGATTCTCCCTGATGAGCATTCTGGGAGTGAGCACAACGGTCCACTCACCCTGTTCCTTTCTTCCTTCTGTTGGAAAAGGACCCAATGATTACAGTTATGTTACTGGTCAAGCAGAATTTCACAAGAGAATAGGTATGTATCTGCTTTAGAAATTATTAGAGTGAGGATAATTCATATTTGAAACTCCAGTGCATGCATACTTAAAGAGTCTAGCTATTGGATATGTATAGGCCACCAGTGTAAACATGTGTAACTACATTTCACTGGATTCCACAAAAGAAACCACCATTAAATTGGTAACTGTAGGAAAACCAATGTTAATTTATAACTTAAAAGCAAGAATAGGGCTGGGGATGTGGCTCAAGCGGTAGCGCGCTCGCCTGGCATGCGTGCGGCCCGGGTTCGATCCTCAGCACCACATACAAACAAAGATGTTGTGCCTGCCGAAA
Source organism: Marmota monax (assembly GCF_021218885.2). Classification (NCBI taxonomy): domain Eukaryota; kingdom Metazoa; phylum Chordata; class Mammalia; order Rodentia; family Sciuridae; genus Marmota; species Marmota monax. The sequence goes on along the minus strand of NW_026694256.1, from coordinate 212,463 downwards.
ACTAAAAATAAATAAATAAATAGTTTAAAAAAAAAAAAAGCAAGAATAGCACCATTGAAAACAAACAGTTTAAGAGAACACTGATGATATACGATAAAGTGTATTTTCCTAAAAGTGTTGAGATTCCAACCCTGTATGTGTATTGTTTTCCCCTGCTAAGATGTAAGATCTGTTAGAGCAGGGAGTTTTTGTTCTGTTCAAATGTACTCCCAATCCTTAGATCAGTGCCTGGCCCACAGGAAATGCTTCATAGTAGTTGCTAAATGAATGAAGGCACTTTGCATAATTACCAACCACAGCAAGACAATAAAGCCTTCTCAGTAAGAAATTCTGCTATAAGCAGTATGTTGTGGTTTGGATGTGAGGTTTCCCCAAAAGCTCACTTTATTGTATATCATCAGAAGAGATTAACTGAGTGGTAACTGAAATGGCAGGGTGTGGCTGGAGGAAGTGATTCATTGGGGGCGTGGCTATGGGGTATGTATTTGTATCTGGTGAGTGGAGTCTCTCTCTGCTTCCTGATCACCATGTAAGCTGCTTCCCTCTGCCACACTCTTCCATCATGATGTCTTGCCTCACTTTAAGCCCCAGGGAATGGAGTTGGCTATCCATGGACTTAGATCTCTGAAACTGTGAGCCCCCAAATACTCTTTTCCTTCTCTATAGTTGTGCTGGTCGGGTCTTTTATTCACGGCAGCGAAAAAACTGACTAAAACACAGTACTTATTAGTATTTAAAAATGGAGGTCTGTGGAATTATATTTCCTTTGCTCTTAGTCCTTCAAAGGGCTCTCACTTAGCACTTATGACTGTAAGCCTTGCTTTGGGAGTCACAGAATAACACCACACAGCTTAGTACTACACTTTTATTTATTTATTTTTAGATGGGGTCTCATTATGTTGTCCAGGCTGAACTTGGACCTGTCAACCCCTTTCCTTAGCCTCTGCCTCCCATTGGTACTTAAGTTTACAGGCATGCATCACCATGCCTGTAATAGGATACAAAATCCCTACATTAAAATTAGTAGCTTTACTATACAACAACAATAAACTTGCTAAGAAAGGTTACCAGGAAAGCAATCCCAGTCAAAATAACCACAGGTAGGTCAATAAAATAAGCTAAAATAAAATACCTAGTATAAACCTAGATGCGGAGGTAAAAAAAACTTCTACAATGAAAATTACAAAACACAGAAGAAAGAAATTGAAGAAGAGGGAATGACTTCCCATGTTCACGGATTGGGAGAATTCATATTGTTAAAATGATCATATTTTGGAAGGCAATCTATAGATTCAGTGCAATCTGCACCAAATCCCCAATGACATTCTTCCCAGAACGAGAAAAAACAATCCTAAAATTCAAGGGGAATACCAAAGACCCTGAATAGCCAAAGCAATACTGAGCAAAAAAGAAGCATCACAATACCCAATTACAAATTGTACTACAGAGCTATAGTAACAAAGACAGATTGATATTGACATAAAGACAGATGTGTAGACCAATGGAATAAAACAGAGGACCTATAAATAAACCCATATGCCTTCAGCCAAAAAATACACATTAGAAAAAAGATAGCCAACCTCTCTACCAAATCGTGCTGGGGGAACAGGATATCCATATGTAGAAGACTGAAACCAGATTCCATCTCTCACTCTGTAAAAAATTCAACTCAAAATAGAAAAAAAAGACCTATGTAGGACTGAAATTTTGAAACTATTGGAAGAAAACAGGAGAAACAACTTAAGATACTGGCACAGACAACAATTCCCTTAATAAGACTCTGATAGCTCATCAAAGAGAGGCAAGAATTGACAAATGGGGTTAGATGGAATTAAAAAACCCACTAAAGGAGACAACCAGCAGAGTGAGGAGACCACCTGCAGAAATGGAGAAAAATCTTTGCATCAGCTCTTCATCTGACAGAGGATTAATGTCGAGAATATATAAAGAACTAAAGAAAGAAAAAAACATAAAAAACAAAGTATGGGACAATGATCTGAACAGACACTTTTTAAAAGAAATATAAATGTCCAATAAATATATGGAAAAAATGCCCAGCATCTTTAGCCATCAGAGAAACAAAAATCAAAACTACAGTGATATCTCATCTCACCGCAGTTGAAATGGCTATCATTAATAAGGCAAAAAATAAATGTTGGTAAGGTTGTGGCAGAGGAGGAATTTATATATCCTGTTGGTGGGAATGAAAATTAGTTCAGCCACTATGGAAAAAGCTTGGAGATCCTCAAAAAGCTAAAATTAGAACTACCATATGAACCAGCTATCCCACCCTGGTTATGTATCTGAAGGAAATTAAATCAGCATATAAGAGATACCTGCATGCCTTTATTTAATGTAACACTCTTCATAATAGCCTAGATGCCTGTCAACAGATGAGCAGATAAGAAAATGTGATGATATGACATGCTGTGTGTGTGTGTGTGTGTGTGTGTGTGTAATGGAGTATTATTTAACCATAAAGAAGAATGAAGTCATGTCATTTGCAGGAAAATGGATAGAACCATAGCATATCATGTCAAGTAAAATAAATCAGAAACAGAAAGACAAGTATCACATGTTTTCTTTTATACGTGGTGCTGCAGTCTGGCTGGGCACAAAATCAGGACCACTCACAGCCTTGTAGATTCAAACAGCAATTCTTTATTCCCGAACTCACACCGGTACTCTACAAACACGTTCTGGGCAAATCCACACCTCCACTGGGCTCTGTATCCCAAAATACTCTCTGAATCCCAAGAGAACTCAACGGAAACTCAAGGAGCAGCGTGCCTGAGGCAGCAGGATACGCCCTATTCCCAGCAGGGTACACCTTAAACCTGGAACCGCTCTAAACCCAAGGAGCGGGATACTTCCTATTCCCAGCAGGATACACCCTAAACCTGGATCCGCCCTGGTCCTTGAGCAAGGTCACCTTTCATGCAAAGTCACTGCAAATGATCTGGGTCCACAATGGAGAGTCCTTCCACTAAGCAACATGGGGTAGGCTGACGAAGAAATTGCCATGCGTCATTCCTACTTGGCAATGGCTCTCAGCAACGTGGAAATTAAAAAAAGAAATGATGACCTGGAAGTTGAAGAGGGACCATTATTAGAAGGGAAGAGGTTGGGGGAGGGAGTGAGAGTGGAGGGCAAGAGAAGGTAGAAAGGAGGGTGGATATGATCAAAGCACAATATATGCATGTATGGAAATATCATATGAAACCCATTAATTTGTACAATTAATATGTGTTAATAATGATAATAATAATAAGATGTGGTCCATGAACCATCCATCTGTATCACTGAGAGCTTGTTACAAATGCAGCCTCTCAGACCCACTCAGACCCAATAAACCAGAATCTGCATTTGAACAAGATCCCCATGTGATGCATATGGAGACTGGAGTTTGAGAAACTGCTTCAAGTGCTACAGTTACTGCCATAGAATCAATCAGCTCTGATTCTTCAGCATTACACTTAGTCAATTCTAAATAGAGACAAATGTAGACATCTAAGTGGTCAGAGTGAACGGAGGGGTTAGTCCATCAGTCAGGAAATATTTACTGGGCACATCCTTGGTGCCAGTCACTATAGGTGGCACACTGGCAGCCTTCAGTGTATCTATCTCCCTGTGCTGTATGAAGCTCTGATTATTACTCACAGAGTGTTGGAGTTGGTACCTTCAAGATGATATTGTCCAACCCCTCTGTTTTGCCTGTAAGGAAGCTGTGGTTGTGAATGACTCAGGATATACAGAACAGAATTGTGATCCAGGTCTTGTGACCTAGACTTTGTTTACACCACAGTTTATTCTTTCTCTGTATATAAAACTCAAGAGAAAGATCATTTGTTGGACCCCTGTACATTCAGAGCAGATGCATAAAGTGGGACAGCTTATGTCCAGAAGGCCTAAGTAGAAGTGACATGGGTCACTTGGGAGTGACTTTTTTACATGCTTCTATGATGAAAACTGAGGCAGTATTAGAAGGGAGAGGTCAAATACAGGTCATTTTTTTGACAGAAGGAAGTGGGTGGAAGGAGAATATTCTAGGCGCCACAGTTTTCCCAGAGATGAGGCAATAGTGGTCGTATATGAAGAAAGTTAAACAGTTCCATTTGGCAGGAGATGAAGAAACAAGACTAGATTATGAGGCTGGGTCACATCTTGGAGAATGTTACCCTAAGCAATGGATAGGAAATTGCTAAAGTTATAAATAGTCCTTAAATCCCTCTGAAATTATTTTTTCAAAGCCAAACTTTGTCTTACTTCTTTGGCTCATGGCTTGACAAAGAGAAGTTTTTTCTTCTATGTTATTGGTTTCTCCTTCCTGATTATTCTTCCACACATTTACCAGCCATTTGTGTTGTGCTGTTGTTTCAAGATGGTAGGTGTGTGGGTCTCACTATGTTGCCTAAACTGGTTTTGAACTTGTGGGCTCAAGAGATTCTCCTGCCTCAACCTCCCAAGTAGCTGGGACTATAGGTACTACACTCCCAGCTTCTATGAACCATTTTAAAATTCCATTTTGTCATCTTGCCTACTGACCCCCAAATCCTGAGAGCCTAAAAGACAAAGCTACTTAGCTTGGCATTTCATGCTGTCTGCAATCTGGGTCTGAATTTCCAGTTTTCTTCTCTATGACCTGTTCTTGATCTTTCTTCTCTAGCCTAGCCACAGAAGCTTGTGTGTAGTTCTGCCTCATGGCCAGAACCCAGCTGGAATGTAATTCCTCTTCTCTCTAGTTTCATTTTCCTTCTGTGTTCAGCCCCACCATCCCTCTCCTCCAAGCTTTCCCCGACTAGCCAACTATCACACTCAGCTTCCTTTCTCTTCTTCAAATCCCCTGCACTCCATTCTGCCACCTGTCATTCTTTCATTCATCTGAAATTCATTGGATGCTTCCTATGTGTAAGGTCCTAGGAAGATAAGTCCCAGCACTGAATGAACTGACAATCTGGAGGGGAAATAGACAAACTTACTCTAAAACACAAGGGATACAGCAATAGCAGTAAAACTGATTCACACGAAAGCTTTTAGATCAAATTAGGGAGGAAGAAGGAGATGAGAGAGAAGGAGAGAGAATATGAATGAGTGAGAAGGTGTTTTTGGAAGCAGTGATTTCCTGACTCAGCTTTGAAGGATGAGCTGTAGTAATAAAATGCTATGGGATGGAGGAAGGATCACACGAGCGAGTGGTTAATTTGAAGAAACACAAAAGCTCACCTAGCACATTTTTGTCAACAGTGATGCTCATGGAAATGTATGAGTTGCTCCATGCTTTTATGAAATATTTTTCTCTAGTCCAGTTGAGCAGCAGGTACATCATCCATGATTTTTTTTTGTGACTAGTTAATTAGTTCTAGTTACACTAAGCTGACAACTGGAAAGACATTAGAAACAAAACAAATACTAAAATTCTTTCATGCAATGAACTCTTTCAAAGCACAGCCTATGTCTTCACTAAACTACAGATGATTATGATGGATTACTGTTGCCTTTTTACTCCTCTTCAATCAACAACTAAGATCATGTAGTAAAACCACATTCTTTCAGCAAATATTTATTGCATACTGTATCAGACTCCTCTTATGTACCACTTTGGTTCCTCTCTTCCTCACCTGTTTCTCTGTGGGCTCTTATCTCCTCCCCTAGGTACAATGAGCCCATTCTGAGCTGCTTGCTGCTTTTCTGTTGACCACAGACTCTGGGGTCCCTGTGCAGTCCTCAAGCATGCATAACTCAGAAATGCAAGGGGTACCAGCAGGAGATGGGGCTGGTAGATGAGCTCTCTTTTTTCCCCCCAGTGGTTTGACTTGAACTGTATTTTCTGTGGATAGCAAAGGATGATCTCATGAGATGGAGCAAATGTTTATATTTAGTTCTGTGAAGTTTAAAGAATGGCTCTCCCATCTGTCTCACAAGCCCCTTATCCTCACTTTTGTCCCCCCTGGGATTTCATTTACTGCAAAGCAATTGAACTTAAAGTTTTCATCTCTAACTTTGCTTTCTGGGGATTTCTGGTTAAGACCAGCAGTTTCTATGTGCTAGACACTGTTCTAAGCTCTCGGGATATAGGGGGAAAGACTAGAGAAGGTTATTGCTTATGGGCTCTTTTTATGATTATCATGAATGTGAAGACACAAATTGTATTCTCTGCATCCATGTAGGCATTTTATATTTGAAAGGTAGTTCTCCAGTTTTCTCTGCTAAAGGAAAAGATGGGATGGGGGAATTTTAAAACAGAACATTTAATAAGCTACATATTGTATAATTAGAGAATATGGAGATTTGTAATGAAGAATAAGTAGAAAATAAAGACAGTTGGCTTCACAGAATAAAACTTTAGGTTCTGTGGTCCTAAGTTTTCCCCAGAATGTATTTTATTTATGTTTCAGTTGTAGATGTATCTTCCTGGATTTCTATCCCAATCCCAGCTCTCTTTCTCTTAATAATCAACTCTCTTTTCTAATGCTGAAGTTAAAAACTGGTGTGTATTCCTATAAAGGTGTACATTTCTCTGCAGAGATATGATAAACACACCAGAGGTGTATGATCATTAGATCACGTTTTTAAGAAAACTGAGCATCCATTCAAAGTTAAATCTCAAAACTAAATGTCATTTTTATATCTTTTGAATGATTGGTGGCTTAGATTTCACTATTTCCATGTTAATGGTTTTATGCTTTCCTTTAAGGATGGGAAATTTCCAATGATACAACTATTTTTATTACTGAAGGCTTTGAAAATTTGTCAAAGGGAAGATATTTTTGTTTTATTCATCATTTTAAAGCATTCTGCAATGAAGCACAGGTGCTATTATTTTTTGTTATTCCGGAACAAGTTTCTGAAACTCAGAAGTCCTATTTTGATCTCTAGAATGTTTTAGAACTCTTACATCTCATCTGCATCTTCCCCACCAGCTCTGACCCCTACTTTCTCCCCACAAACAAGAATCATTTCCACTTCTTCCTTGACAAGTCCCTGTATGAACATATCAGTCATGTGGAGCACCCCTATTCCCCACCATAAGCACTTCATTTTCCCAGAGATTTCATCATCCTGGAGTAGATGGCCATGGTCCAGGTCACCATGAGAAAGAATATCATGGATGTGCTGCTTAATTTAACTGCGCTGTTGTGATGAGAAGCAGTCCTTGGTGACTGCTCCCTTAATTGCCAATACCATCTCATCATAAGTTCCACAGGCAGGTGATCATCATGAGACAGGAGGTATCATGCAATCAGACTTCCTAAATTTGTTCTTAGGCAAATATACCATCAATATACTAAAGATATGAATGGCTCATCTCTAGATAAAAATAGGCAGTATTACTTTCTTCTTCCTGGCTTCAGGCCTGGATTTTGATGCCCATTTTAAATTCTGGCTTCTGTCAAAAAAAAAAAATCAATCATCTTGCAAAGAGAAGTGCTTTGGCCTCTCATAAAATAGCAGGAGGCTCTACTTACAAAGGAAAAGATGAAATTGCAGTTGCCACCTTAGGATTTAGCATTTAATAGAATAATTTTTGGCAAGAATTTGGCTGATTTCTATCCTCTCCAGAAATGTTGTTTGCTGGGCCTGTTTTATTCTTAGCTGAGACCCCACTGGTTTTTGCATCCATCAGAAGTCAGGGTTCTCAGTTTTTTGGTTTCTTGAACTAAACTGGAATTGTGGTTTTATACCAGGAAATATGCTTTCTGCATTTTTCTTTCTTTCTGGGAAGTATAAAAATGAGATGCAAATAAAAGTTAAAAGCTTCCACTGGTTTTTTATACCACAAGAACAGTTCCTGCAGAAACAATAAGGTTGTTGACTTATTGTTTATCCGTGACTCTCATTGTCCTCTAACAGTCATATGTCTGCATAATGCCAACTTCAGGGCAAATTTGTCTAAAGGATCACATTTTTAGAAGTTGGGATAATATGGGATTAGCTTTCTAATTTTCAGCAAAGGAGGGCTGGATAGTCTTGAGGAAAGTTCTGCTTAGCATTGCCCTCAATACTAAGTTCTGATGGTGACCCCATGCCTCCATGTGCCATGTCCTAATGACTTTCAAAGGTGAGGCTGCATCTAGGTCCCTCCTGAGATGGAAGCTCTAGTAAAGTGCCTGGCAGGGCCAGAGCCCACCTAGATCTGCTACACCAATCTCTCTAAGCATTTGTCATGGTCACGACTGCCTTTGTGCTCTCTACTAGTCTGTTTTTCCCACGTTAGTTAAACACTTAAACCTGCATTTTCTGATTCTATTCTCTCAAATTAAAATCCTACTGTGTAGTTTATACCCTTACAAGAGGTTTTGTTTCCACACTGGATTCGTCTTGTTTCCTCGCCAGGGTAAATGCAATAACTGGAATAATTGCCTTTTTCTATCCTTTTGTTCTCTCCTTCCCTAACAGATAAAAAGATGGCAATCTGGCCAGAACTTGACATCTACTGAATTTGGACCAAGACTGTTGGTGGGAGAGTAACTGTGGCCCAGAAGCAAGATTCAGTCTCCATACACTCATTTTTTTTTTCACTTCCTTTTCTACATTTCTAGGTCCAGGAAGAAGGGTTACTCTTCCGCTTTCTGTCCCAAGCAGTAAACATGCCTGAATGGAACCAAGGTCTTGGAAGGGTCCTGTCAGGGGCTGGGATAAGAGGATTAAAAATCTGCTCTTCAAATGCACCCTTGTTTCTTTAGGCAAGTCTGAGAGTGCATGGATTCTAATAACTGGATTCAGTACAATACTGGGATTTCTGCACAGACTGGAATACATGTGATGTGTTTCAATCAACACTTTGTCAGAGTGTTCTGCCCTGGGGTTTGTAGGAGACTTTCACAGATTTGAAAAAAATGATCCTCTTTATTATTTGACTTATGGTATTTGGATGTATACTCTATTTGTCAGATCTCAGTGGTAGGAAGTTATGAGTCTTAGGATCTTGGCCCCAAATATGTCAACTTGGTATTCAGAATGGCCACCATCTGATTCTGAGGGACCCCATCATTTGGAGACTTCTTTCTCTGGATCTTATGTCAGAATCTCAGATTTTAATGTTGGTGGAGCTCTTGCTGATTTAATTTAAGCACATCAATGAACCAAAGGGGAACTGAAATTTCAGTTTAATAGTTATAAAAATGCATTAGAGAAGAAGGTTTGGACCCAAGACTGACATAGGATGGAGTTTCCCATGTTTTCCTCATGAATTAAAGACAATTGGGCCAATCGAGAGGGGAATCTCTAACTTACCCCCAGTGATAGGCTAAGAAACCACAGAATGGCTACTCCTCCTATGGGAGAAGAAAGGACTCAACTCGAGGGCCTACTGTGTGGGTCTAGAAGTATAAATACCTGCCATGTTTGGTCACAATTAGGTTGAAATCAAGGAATGACAGAGCAAAATGTGTCTTGCTTCTGCTTCTCCTGGTGTGATAGGCCAGTTGGATTAGGCACCTCTCCCATGGGAGGGAGCAAGTAGGGAATCAGAGAGAAACTACTGTCCCCTCTGAATAGACTTCAGTGGTTGTATCCTCTGTGGGCTCAAGCAGAAGTCAGCTGCTCTCCTCGTTGTGGAAATAGGAGGACTAGGGGAAAAACTTTATACCTATAAAAATAATATTGAAAACTATTTTATATAACATGGAAGTGATTTAAAACCATTCAAATAACATAACTCATAACAAATCATGTAAGTTCTAAATGTACAGGTTAATGAACAATTTAAAAGCCATGCATCAGGAGCCCCAACCATACCCTACTCATCCCCAAAAGGAGAAAAATATACTGCCAGCACCTCCAGATTTCCCTCTGGTGATTTTGTCCTTGGTCACTAGCTAAGTTGGGACAGAGTTCCCTGAATTTTCTTTCCTGTATGGTTTGAGTTCTGCTTTCCAACAAGGGAAATTTCCATAAAATTTGGAAAGAATAAGTGAAGAAATATCCATTTTTGTGCTCTGAAGTGGTGCATGGTGTTGGGCATTGTGGCAGCTCGCCCGCGCCTCATACATCTGCTAGCTGGCCCTGCTGGTGCCCAACAGCATGCAGACTTGCAGAAGCTCCAGCTCCTGCTGCCTTGTTTGACTTCTCTGAGACCTGGCCCAGGTGTGTTGGAGTTTCATAATAAAGATACCAGCTTCTCCCAGTAGGTCATCTACTCTGTAGAGTTTGGAAGCAATTAGAGACAGACTCAGGTTCTAGTTTTTCCTCGAGGATTTCATTTCATCTTTGTGCACTTCAGTTTGTCCCTGTTCTCATCCACTTTATGTCTAGCTCTGACTGCCAGCCCTGCTGATCTATAACTACTGCAAACCCACCACCAGACACAAAATGTAATGTGCATTCTCTACAACGAGCCCTTTATTCCACATCACTCGGAGTGGTTCTGCTTCTCTAATCAAATCCTGACTGATACTAAATTTGGTACTGGAAGTATTTTCAGAGGAACAAACCCAAAGGATTGAGTTCTCTGAATCGGTTCTTGGTTATCTGGAATACTGTAATAAAGAATTTGGGGAAAGAAAGTGACTTAAGTTCAAGGCTTTAAATTCCCATGTTAATACATAGAGATAAGGAAGTAGAAAGGTCTTATCGCGCCCTAAGAAAAATCCCTCTTATAAACACAGGACCAAGATTTCTGAAAACTAAACTCAAAGTTTAACTTGATAAATGACTAAATTACAAAAACAAATTGGATAATCAACTTTGGCAATATGTTAAATTAGGAAGAAGTGGGGCCCTGAAAATTTGATGGGGACATATAGGAACATTCTATTGAAATTTAGGACGTTAAGCTCCTAAATTTCACCAAGCCTCTCTTTTGCCAGTAGAAGGTAGCTCTTCCTCTACTTGTCAGCTGTAGAAGGCAAAAGAAGCAGCAGTTGCTTTGAGGAAACAAGCAATCTTCCTTAGGATTCACCTCTACCACAGCTCATTGTTTATTAACCTAAATAATAAGACATAGTGTCTGCTAGGCCCTCAGTAAGATACAAAATGTGCCCTAGAGAGATGTCCAATTCACAGATTTTTTTAAAAAATGCAAAATATTTCCAACTTATATCACCAAAAATCTGGGATACATGCATAGGGATGGATCCTAAGGGTGCTGGATCAGGATGGAGAAATGTAATGTTTGAAAGGAATTTGTTGATATAGGTTTACCAGGACAAGATTTTGAATTCCTTGTCTAAGCTCAAATTTTTTGGAGGAACTCCAGCAATTCAGTTCTAGATTTGTTGTTGGAATAGACATATTTGTTAGCTAGCAGAGACCCAAAATGTGTTCTGTGTCCTGTGTCCTGTGAAGTGAACTGTGATGTGAAGAGAGGCTAAATGGATGCCACTAAAAATACTCTCCCTCCTATGTAACAGAATAACAATACCAATATATTTTTGTTAGGATTTCAGACATTAGTGCCACTATCCAGATTTTGGAAAATTTACCTAGTGGAGTTCTACTAAATCTCCATTATTTATTTGGTTTTTGAAGAAGACAGATGGATCTTGGAGAATGATGGTTGATTATCAAAAATTTAATTAAGTGGTAACTCAAATTATAGTTGCTGTCCCAGATGCTGCTTCATTTCTAGAGCAAATCAACCTGTCCCCTGAGCATCTAGATGGCAGCTATTGATCTGATGAAAGCATTTCCCTCTATATCAATTAGTAAAAATGTCAGAGCAGTTTGCTTTCAACTGATAGTCTAGCAATATTCAGATGCTCCTCTGTATGGGGATGGGGTCACATCCTGATAGTTAAAAATATCATAAGTTGAAAATGCATTTGATGCACCCAACCTATTGAACATTGTATCTTAGCAATGCAGTGTTCTGTGGAGCATTGATTGTTTACCCTTCAATCACATGGCTGGCTGGGAGCTGCAGCTTGCTACCACTGCCTAGCATCTTAAGGGAATATTATGTTGTGTGTGGCTACTGCAGTAAAAGACCAAAATTTAAAATTAGAAGTAAAATTTCTACTGGATGCATTTTGCTTTCCCACCATGGTAAAGTCTAAAAATCATAAATCTAACCATGGTAAGTCAGGTATTTCTCTACTTTCACTATCTGACCTTCAGGACATAACAATTTTCTAACCCTAAGTCAAATCTGGTCCACATGGACCTTGATCTTTGTTCCTTGCCACAGAAATGAATGAATGGATTGGATGATTGCTATTCAATTACATTAATGATGCTATGCTGACATGATCTGGTGAGCAGGCTCTAGCAACTGCTCTAAAAATCTTGGAAAGGTATACATGTGACAAAGGGTGGGAAATAAATCCCACAGAAATTCAAGAATGATCCACCAGATCTTATGGGGTTTGAAGTACCTGTCTTCAGGGATGACAGGGATATTGCAGAAGCTTTGGCAAACTTGCATTAGTTGAATGACAGCACAGATTTTAAGATTTGGAGCAAAGGTATGCCATCCTCTGAAGACAACTATTTTCTCTTGAGAACCGGTCTGTGGCTTGTTTCTGGGCACTAGTAGAGACTGAACACCTGACCAAGGGCCAACAAATTCCTATGAGACCCAATTTTCCCGACATGACCTGGTCATTTTCTGACCCACCATAGAATCAGACACAGAGAACAGCATTCCAACATCAAATGAAAATGTTACATTAGCCACTGGGCTCAAGCAAGTCCTAAGGGGACAATTAATTTTCATGAACAATTATCCCAATAATCCCAAATGCAATGGTCTCCACTCCTGCTACATAGCCTTCTCTCTCAACCCCTACAACATGAACTCAAACACAGGCCAAAATGGAAGAGAAAAATCTGGGTATGATTTGCAGATGATTGGGCATGATATTCTGACTATACCAAAGGTGAAGTCTGTGGCAGATGCCCCTCATCCCTATGGGATGATCCTGAAGGAGAGTAGTAGAAAATAATCCCAGTGAGCAGAATTTCAAGGAAGTTTTTTGAGGAAGCACACCTGAATTTTGACTGGAAGGAAAGATGGTCACAAGGTCAGTTCTCCACTGATTGATGTTGGTGGCTAATGATTTGTCTGAATTATCAGAAACCTAGGAGCAGTAGGATTGACAGTGGGGACAGGGCGGTCTGGGAGCAGGTGTACAGATGGATCTTTTTAGATGGGCATACTATAAAGATACTTGTAGTCTCCTTAATCTAGTAACAACAGTGCCCTTCTCTTTTCTGTTTTTACCGTTAGAAGCATCCAGTGAATGGCTTACCTCCTTTTTCCTATCCTAGCTTGGCCCTTGAGATTAACTTTTCACCTTAGGAAGTTATAGTTTTCTTCTCATTTTTTTTCCTCCACAATTATGTTTAAGATTCAAACACAGTTTTTTATACTTCTCTTATTTCTTTTTGATTCTGAAAAAGAATAACTGCCTAGAGATAAGAGTTGTCTAGAATAAGCTTCCAAAATATCCTCTTTGGGACATGATAGCTCCACTGGCATTTTTTTATTCCTTCCAACTCAAATTGTTGTGTGTACCCTGTACCATCAAGGGATCCATTCTTCTTAGTCTATTTTTTTTTAAATAAAATACACTTTCTCTGAACACAGAAAGTTTATAATCATGTTCAGGGCATGGTAATTAATTTAGAATCCAATTGAAGCAATATGGTAGAGATGATTCTAGATGCCTATGGTCAACCCATTTCAGACCACTTCTTTCAAATTTTATCTTTTTAAAAATTTTGTTATAATTAATTGTACATGACAACAAAATGCATTTTGACACATCATACATAAATGGAGTATAACTTCTCATCTTCTGTATGTACATGGTGTAGAGTTATATGGGTCTTGTAATCATATATGGACATAGGGTAATAATGTCTGATTCATTCTACATCCTACCCCAATATCCCCTCCCTTCCCCTTGTTCCTCTCTATCTAATCCTAAGTACCTGTATTCTTTCCTAGCTAGCCCCCTGCTTTTGTGAATTAGCAACCATACATATATCAGAGAAAACATCCAGCCTTTGTTTTTTTGGTATTGGCTTATTTCGCTTAGCATGAGAATACTCCAGCTCCATCCATTTACTGGCAAATGACATAATTTCATTCTTCATTAAGGCTAATATTCTATTGTGTATATGTACCACATTTTCTTTACCCATTCATCTGTTGAAGGGCATCTAGGCTGATTACATAGTTTAGCTATTGTGAGTTGAACTGCTATAAACATTGATGGGGCTGTGTCACTGTAGCATGCTGATTTTAAGACCTTTGGGTGTAAACTGAGGAGTGGGATAGCTAGGTCAAATGATGGTTCCATTCCAAGTCTTTTGAGGAATCTCTATACTGCTTTCCATAATGGTTGCATCAACTTTCAGTCCTACCAGCAATGTATGAGTGTATGTTTTCCCCCATATAATCGCCATATAATATAATACAATAACATGTATTATTGCTTGTATCTTGATAATTGCCATTCTGAGTGAGATGAACTCTTAAAGAGTAGTTTTTATTTGCATTTCTCTAATTGATGGAGATGTTGAACATTTTTTCATATATTTGTGATCAATTATATTTCTTCTTCTGTGAAGTGTCTGTCCTATTCCTTAGTCCATTTATTGATTGTGTTATTTGGTTTTTTTTTTTTTTTTGGTGTTAAGTTTGTTGAGTTCTTTATATATTTTGGAGATTAATGCCCTGAGATTTTCTCCCATTCTATAGCTCTCTCTTCAAGTTATTGTTTCCTTTGCTGAGAGAAATCTTTTTAGTTTGAATCCATCCCATTTATTGATTCTTAATTTTACTTCCTGCACTTCAGGAGTCTTGTTAAGGAAGTCAATTCATAAGATGACATAGAGAAGATTTGGTCCTATTTTTTTCTTCTATTTGGTGCAGGGTCTCTGTTCTAGTGCTTAAGTCTTTGATCCACTTTGAGTTTTGTGTGGGGTGAGAGATAAGGGTTTAATTTCATTTTGCTACATATGGATTTCCAGTTTTTCCAGCAACATTTGTTGAAGAAGATATCTTTTCTCCAACTTTTGGCACCTTTGTCTAGTATGAGATAACTGTATTTATGTGGGTTTGTCTCTGTGTTTCTCATCTGTACCATTGATTTACATATCTGTTTTGATGCCAATACCATGCTGTTTTTGTTACTATGGCTCTGTAGTGTATTTTAAGGTCTGGTTTTGTGATGTCTCCTGCTTCATTCTTCTTGCTGAGGATTGCTTTGGCTATTCTGGGTTTTTCCAAATGATTTTCATGATCGTTTTTCCTAATTCTATGAAGATGTACTTGGAATTTTATTAGGAATTGCATTAATTAGGAATTGCTTTTGGTAGTATGGCCATTTTGACAATATTAATTCTGCATATCCTAGAACATTGGTGATCTGTCTTTCTTCTAAGGTCTTCTTCAATTTCTTTCTTCAGTGTTCTGTAGTTTTCATTGTAGAGGTCTTTCACTTCTTTTATTAGATTGATTCACAAGTATTTGTATGTGTGTGTGGGAGGGGGACTATTGTGAATGTGGTAGTTTTCCAAATTTCTTTTTCAGTTGATTAGGAATGCATTTGATTTATGGGTGTTGATTTTATATCTTGTTATTTTGCTGAATTTATTTGTTCTAGAAGTTTTTTTGGTGGAATTTTTTTGATCTTCTAAATATAGAATCATGTCATTGACAAATAGTGAAAATTTGAGTTCTTCTTTTCCTATTTGTATCTCTTTAATTTCTTTCTTCTAATTGTTCTGGCTGGAGTTTCAGAATGATGTTGAGTGGAAGTTGTGAAAAAGGGCCTCCTTGTATTGTTCCAGTTTTTAGAGGGAATGCTTCCAATTTTTTCTCCATTTAAAATGATGTTGGCCTTGGGTGTAGTATAGACAGATTTTACAATGTTGAGGTATGTTCCTTTTATCCCTAGTTTTTCTAGTGTTTTGAACATGAAGGGATATTTTATTTTGTCAAATGCTTTTTCTGCATCTATTGAGACAATCATATGACTCTGTCTTTAAGTCTATTGATGTGATGAATTACATTTATTGATTTTCATATGTTGAATCAACCTTGCATCCCTGGGATGAACCCTACTTGATTATGGTGCATTATATTTTAATATGTTTTTGTATGTGATTTGCCAGAATTTTATTAAGAATTTTTGCATCCATGCTCATCAGGGATATTGGTCTGAAGTTTTCTTCCCTTGATGTGTTTTTGTCTGGTTTTGGTCTCAGGGTGATACTAGCCTCATTGAAGGAGTTTGGAAGGGTTCTATTCTCTATTTCATGGAATAATTTGAGGAGTATTAGTGTTAATTCTTCTTTGAAGGTCTTATAGAACTCAGCAGAGAATCTGTCTGGTCCTGGGCTTTTCTTGATTGGTAGGTTTTTGATGGTGTCTTTTATTTGATTGCTTGAAATTGATTTGTTTAAGTTGTGTATGTCCTCCTGATTCAGTTGGGTAGGTCATATGTCTCTAGAAATATTTTGATGTTTTAAGATTTTCTATTTTATTGGAATATAAATCTTTAAAATGTTTTCTGAGTATCTTCCAATTTCAGTAGTGTCTGTCATGATATTTCTATTTTCATCACAAATTTTAGCAAATTTAAGTTTTGTTTCTCTTTCTGTTCATTAGCATGGCTAAGGGTTTATCAATTTTATTTATTTTTTCAAAGAACTAACTTTTTATTTTGTCAATTTTTTGAATTATTTTGTTTGTTTCAATTTCACTGATTTCAGCTCTGATTTTAATTATTTCTCATCTTCTACTGCATTTGGTGTTGAGTTGCTCTTCTTTTTCTAGGGCTTTGCAATGTAATGTTAGGTCATTTATACATTGATTTTCTATTCTTTTAATGAATGAGCTCAGTGCAATGAACTTTCCTCTTAGCACTGCCTTCACAAGTGTCTCAGAAATTTTGATATGTTGTATCAGTGTCCTCATTTACCTCTAAGTATTTTTTAAATTTTGTCCCTGATTTCTCCTTATATCCATTTGCTATTCAGTAGCATATTATTTAGTCTCCAGGTGTTAGAGTAGCTTCTATTTTTTATTTTATCATTGATTTCTAATTTCATTTCATAATGATCTGATAAAGTGCAGGACAATATCTCCATTTTTTTTTTGTATTTTCTAAGAGTTGCTTTGTGGCATAACATATGGTCTATTTTAGAAAATAATCCATATGCTGCTGAGGAGAAAGTGTATTTGCCCATTGATGGGTGAAATATTCTATATATGTCTGTTAAATCTAGATTATTATTTGTATTATTTAGTTCTATAGTTCCTTTGTTTAGTTTTTGTTTGCAGTAGTGAGAGAGGTGTATTAAATTCACCCAGTATTATTGTGTTATGGTCTATTTGATTTTTGAAATTGAGAAGAGGTTTTTTTTTTATGTATGTAGATGCTGTGTTGTTTGGGTCATAAATACTTATAATTGTTATGTCGTGCTGATGTATAATTCCCATAAACCATATGAATTGCCCTTTTTTTCTCCATTCTGATTAACTTTGGCTTGAAGTCCACTTCATCTGATATGAGGATGGAAACCCTTACTTATTTATGAGATTCATGTCAGGGATATGTTTTTTCCTATCCTTTTACCATCAGTCTGTAGATATCTTTGCCTATGATTTGAGTCTCTTTAAGACGGCATTTTTTTTTTTTTTTTGTGCGAGAGCAAAAAGTTTCAGTTTTCAAATAGAGAGAGAAAGAGAGAAGAGGGGCTCCTCTTCAGAGGAGGGGGTCCAAAGCTGGTGTCCCCGAGACAGCATATTATTAAGTCTTCTCTTTTAATCTAATTTGCAAGTATATGTCTTTTTATTGATGAGTTTAGGCCATTAATATCAAGGTTATTATTGAGATATGATTTGTATTCTCATTCATTTTAGCTTATTTCTAGGTTTTGATTTGACCTAGTTTCTCCTTTGATTGACTATTACTTTAGTGTTGTTCCTTCCTTTGCTGGTTTCCTCCCACCACACCGCCTTTTTTTTTTTTTTCCATTTCATCTTTATGAAATATTTTGCTAAGGATGTTCTTGTAGAGCATGATTTCTAGCTGTGAATTCTTTCAACTTTTGTTTATCATGGAAGTTTTTTATTTCAGAGTCAATTCTGAAGTTTAATTTTGCTGGGTATAGTTTTCTTGGTTGGCATCCATTTTATTTCAGAGCTTAATATGTTATTCCAGGACCTCCTAGTTTTGAGGGTCTGGGTTGAGAAATCAACTGAGATCAAAATTATTTTCCTCCTATATATAATCTGATATTTTTCTCTCATAGCCTTTAAAATTCTATCCTTATTTTGTATGTCAGGTATTTTCAATATTATGTGCCTTGGTGTGAATCTGTTGTAATTTTGTATGTTTGGAGTCGTGTAAGCCTCTTGTATTTGATTTTCCATTTCATTCTTTAGGTTTGGA
The DNA here is from genome assembly GCF_021218885.2 of Marmota monax. NCBI lineage: Eukaryota > Metazoa > Chordata > Mammalia > Rodentia > Sciuridae > Marmota > Marmota monax. Next base: position 194,113 of record NW_026694256.1, on the reverse strand, counting down.
AAATTTTATGATATTATTTTATTAAAAAGATTGTGCATTCCTTTGGTTTGTATCTCCATACTTCATGTATTTTGATAAACCTTTGGTCTTTTCATGTGATCCCTAATTCTTGGAAGTTCTGTTTATGAATTCTTACAATCTTCTCTGTGTGGTCAGTTTTATTTTCAAGAGTGTATATTTTGTCTTAATTGCCTGTGTTGTCTTCCAAGTGGTCTAGTCTGTTGGTAATACCCCGTGTGGGCCCTTCCAACCTTCCAGCCCACTGTAGCCAGCCCCAATAGTCCCTGCATATTTCAGGACTTACAGAGCTAGGGAGAGCCCAGCTCCCTCTAGCCTTTCTAACCTGTGTTCACCCAGGCGAAATTCTCCCAGTTTCTGACTTTTCATTGGATTGCTAGGCTCAGACAAGCTCAAGCAGATGTAGCTGCAAACTCACCAATCTGGGTTTCAGTTTCCATAGCTCCGCCATGCTGTGGGCCCAAGATGGCTTCTGATTACAGAAGATTGATAAACCCTGGTGGAGAGGTGTTTTTGTTTTTTAATCCAATTAATGAGTCAAGCAGTTTGTGGTTTGGCTAGAGCAGACTGCCCTCCAGTCTCAGGATTTTTCACTCTAAGCCTTAGGAAGATGTCATATTCCCTCTGTTTGAGTCCTGGGTAGGTGAACTAGGAGAAATGTTGCCAAACACTATTCTGCCATCTTTGCTTCCCCCCACCCCGTGCCAAATTTCATCTTCATTCCCTTGGTATAGTTAAAAAAAAAAAAAAAAGTGAAATGGAGCAGAATTTTATCCTTGCATAGGAACCCAAAAGTCCTGAACAGCTACCAGAAGACTACAACACCACTACTCTGATTATCTCCTGTCCCGGCAAATATCAGCCATTTTATAGCTACATCCTGGGTTGACAAGTAAGTTCTAAAAAGAATTTTATCAAGAGTTTTTTGACTTATGCCTATCTTTGTATGTTCTGATGGCCCTGAAAAAAACTTTACCAAGTAGGGACCTTTTCCTTTGAGGTTCTTAAAGAAGAGAAGCTATAGTTCTGGTCTAAACTCCCAGAAAGATCCTATCTCAAACCCAGGAGTGGTTCTTTCTCCACACAAGAACATATTTCTTCTCACCCAGTTTGGTTCTAGAAAAGTCTATTTTGATTCCCAAATGAATCCTTCTTTCTAAACACAGATTGGATCCTGAGCCCTCAGGTACCAAGCAAAGTTATAATTAATACTGAAATCTTAAATCTTGTGGGGCCATGCCAACTAATCACCTAAACTCCAAGGATACTAAATGTAGAAAACACTAAAATACTTTGTCATTCAAACGCTATTTCCTATAAGTAGGTATGAATTTTCCAGGTCAAAATGCCTTATGTTGGTACATAGGGTGCTACTCACTCAGCAATAACTCTATTTCAGAGTTCCTAATCAACACAGCAAAAGGAATTGGAATGTACCATACAGTAGTTTCAGCCCTGTTGGCTTGGTAGCCTCCAATAAATAGTATCAGATAGTTGAATTTAGGCTTAGTTAGAATGAAACTTCATGTCAGGCCTTGTTCCATTCCCACAGGGAGAGTTGTTCCTACAGGGCATACATATTTCCCAGCCCTTCATACAGGAAACATGATTATTCAATAAATCAGTGTTTATTGAATTTATTCTCACCCTGGTCACCACAGTAAATATGCATCAGCTCATCTCAGTCTTCCCAGATAGATTTGTTTTTTATTCCAATCAGGAAAAACAAGTAAGGGGACAGAAAAAAATATCTAGAAATATTTACTCCATGGAAATATAAAAGAGGAGGTTATTGTTCCCCCAATAGATTATCCCTTAGCTCCAACAGAGATGAGGACAGTGTTCCTCTTCTTGGATGTTGTTGTGAGTAGATGTAAAATATATTAGAAAAGTATTTTTAAAACTCCCAAAGCCTAAGAGATTTAGCTGTTAAATTCTTTTGCAAATAGCCAACGGATTAACCTTTTCTAGCTTATTTTAAAGCAGGATAGGATATTTATCTTGGTTGGTTCCCTTGAACCCACAGTCTTAGAAATGAGATTTCTGGTTTACACAGACATGAGTTCAGATCTCAAGGTCAAATGGCACACTGATGAGCTAGAATGAATTTATTGAATCAGCTTACTCTGCCTTATATTCAAGGACATTGTCCATATGCCTTTTTCACAAAGAAAACTGTGGGGTACTACACAAAACTGCTGAGTCACCATATCGGTATGGATGAATGCATAGCCTTCAGGGGGCAACTCTTCTATCAACAAAGATTTCTTGAACAATTTTTTTACTATATGCCATATGATACTGAGATAAGTCCTGGGGATACATTGTTAGGTATTTCATTGTCCTTAACTTTTGCTGTACTTTGTATGTGGAATGCCCATGTGTTGAAGGGTTGGTCCCCAAGGAGGTGGTGGAAGCCTTAAGAGATGAAGCCTTACTTTGGGTCTTATGGGAAACCCTTATCAATTGGGGGTGTGCCCTAGAAGGGGATTATAGGGTATTTTAGTCAGCTTTTTCATTGTTGTGACCAAAAGTCCTGATAAGAACAATTTTAAGGAGGAAAAGCTTATTTTGAGGCTCAAGTTTTCAGAGGTCTCAGTTCACAGACTCCAGATTCTATTCCTTGGGGCCTAAAATGAGGCAGAACTTATAGTAGAGGAAGTCAGCTGGGAACATGGCAGCAGGAAGAACAGAAAGGTGGGGGCGGGTAGGGAGAGAGAGACTCCCCTTACCACTAACAGAATATAAGCACCAAGGGCATGTCCCCAGTGACCCACCTCCTCCAGCCATAAACTACCTACCTATAGTTCTCACCCAGTTAATCCCATCAGGGAATTGATGCACTGATGAAGTTAAGGCTCTCATAACCCAATAAGTTCACCTCTAAACTTTCTTGTATTGTTTCACACATGAGTTTTTGGGGGACACCCAATACTGAAACCATAACATCGGAGCTTGGCTCATCCTCCCATCACCCGCCTCTCTCTCTCTCTCTCTCTCTTTCTCTCTCTCTCTCTCGTTGCTTCCTAGTGAATAAGATAAGTGGGTTTGCTCCACAACACACTTTCTGCTATTGCTATCTGGCACCCTTAGCTCAGGGCCAAAGTAGTAAGCCCACCTGATCTTGACTGGAACCTCCAGAACAGTGAGTTAAATAAAACTTAGATCTTTATAAATTAATTATCTCAGGTACCTATTTCTTGATAGTAATGCAAAGCTGACTAACGCATTTTAAACTTTGGATCACCAGGTAAACACACAGTAGGTTTTTTAAAATTACTAAATGTGTAAGATTATGTTTAGAGAGAAAGGTTAAAAAAAAAGGGAGCGGAACATAGAGGGAAGATCAGTAGAATAGATGAAGGGAACTGAGGAGGAGGAATGAATCTGACTGAACTCTCATATGTGCATGCCTGGATGTGGCACAGTGAGACCTGGCGTCAAGTGTATCCAAAAGATATATATATATATACCATTTTTATAATACAATATTTATTCTCTGAAAAAATATAATCTTTTACATTTTTTTTTTTTTTTTATTGTGGGTTGTTCAAAACATTACAAATTTCTTGACATATCATATTCCACACTTTGATTCCAGTGGGTTATGAACTCCCACCTTCACCCCATACACAGATTGCAGATTCACATCAGTTACACATCCATTGATTTACAAATTGCCATACTAGTGTCTGTTGTGCTCCGCTGCCTTTCCCATCATCCACCCTCCCCCCTCCCCACCTCTCCCCTCCCCTCCCCTCCTCTCTCTCTACCCCCTCCACTGTATAACCCTGAGGGTCTCCTTCCATTACCGTGCAATTTACCTTCTCTCTCCCTTTCCCTCCCACCTCTCATCCCTGTTAAATGTTAATCTTCTTCTCCTGTTCTTCGTCCCTACTCTGTTCTTAGTTACTTTCCTTATATCAAAGAAGACATTTGGCATTTGTTTTTTAGGGATTGGCTAGCTTCACTTAGCATAATCTGCTCTAATGCCATCCATTTCCCTGTAAATTCTATGATTTTGTCATTTTTTAATGCAGAGTAATACTCCATTGTGTATAAATGCCACATTTTTTTTATCCATTCGTCTATTGAAGGGCATCTAGGTTGGTTCCACAGTCTTGCTATTGTGAACTGTGCTGCTATGAACATCGATGTAGCAGTGTCCCTGTAGCATGCTCTTTTTAGGTCTTTAGGGAATAGACCAGAAGGGGAATAGCTGGGTCAAATGGTGGCTCCATTCCCAGCTTTCCAAGAAATCTCCATACTGCTTTCCAAATTGGCTGCACCAATCTGCAGTCCCACCAGCAATGTACAAGTGTACCCTTTTCCCCACATCCTCGCCAGCACTTGTTGTTGTTTGACTTCCTAATGGCTGCCAATCTTACTGGAGTGAGATGGTATCTTAGGGTGGTTTTGATTTGCATTTCTCTGACAGCTAGAGATGTTGAGCATTTTTTCATGTACTTGTTGATTGACTGTATGTCCTCCTCTGTGAAGTGTCTGTTCAGGTCCTTGGCCCATTTGTTGATTGGGTTGTTTGTTCTCTTATTGTCTAATTTTTTGAGTTCTTTGTATACTCTGGATATTAGGGCTCTATCTGAAGTGTGAGGAGTAAAGATTTGTTCCCAGGATGTAGGCTCCCTATTTACCTCTCTTATTGTTTCTTTTGCTGAGAAAAAACTTTTTAGTTTGAGTAAGTCCCATTTGTTGATTCTAGTTATTAACTTTTGTGCTATGGGTGTCCTATTGAGGAATTTGGAGCCCGACCCCACCGACTGTAGATCGTAGCCAACTTTTTCTTCTATCAGACGGCGCGTCTCTGATTTGATATCAAGCTCCTTGATCCATTTTGAATTAACTTTTGTGCATGGCGAGAGAAAGGGATTCAGTTTCATTTTGTTGCATATGGATTTCCAGTTTTCCCAGCACCATTTGTTGAAGATGCTATCCTTCCTCCATTGCATGCTTTTAGCCCCTTTATCAAATATAAGATAGTTGTAGTTTTGTGGATTGGTTTCTGTGTCCTCTATTCTGTACCATTGGTCCACACGCCTGTTTTGGTACCAGTACCATGCTGTTTTTGTTACTATTGCTCTGTAGTATAGTTTGAAGTCTGGTATCGCTATACCGCCTGATTCACACTTCTTGCTTAGCATTGTTTTTGCTATTCTGGGTCTTTTATTTTTCCATATGAATTTCATGATTGCTTTCTCTATTTCTACAAGAAATGCCATTGGGATTTTGATTGGCATTGCATTAAACCTATAGAGAACTTTTGGTAATATCGCCATTTTGATGATGTTAGTTCTGCCTATCCATGAACAGGGTATATTTTTCCATCTTCTAAGATCTTCTTCTATTTCTCTCTTTAGGGTTCTGTAGTTTTCATTGTATAAGTCTTTCACCTCTTTTGTTAGGTTGATTCCCAAGTATTTTATTTTTTTTTGAAGATATTTTGAATGGAGTGGTTGTCCTCATTTCCATTTCAGAGGATTTGTCGCTGATATACAGGAATGCCTTTGATTTATGCGTGTTGATTTTAAATCCTGCCACTTTGCTGAATTCATTTATTAGCTCTAATAGTTTCTTTGTAGAGCCTTTTGGGTCTGCTAGATATAGAATCATATCATCTGCAAATAGTGATAATTTAATTTCTTCTTTTCCTATTTTTATGCCTTTAATTTCTTTCGTCTGTCTAATTGCTCTGGCCAGTGTTTCGAGAACTATGTTGAAGAGAAGTGGAGAGAGAGGGCATCCCTGTCTTGTTCCAGATTTTAGAGGGAATGCCTTCAGTTTTTCTCCATTCAGAATAATGCTAGCCTGAGGCTTAGCATAGATTGCTTTTACAATATTGAGGTATGTTCCTGTTATCCCTAGTTTTTCTAGAGTTTTGAACATAAAGGGATGCTGTACTTTGTCAAATGCTTTTTCCGCATCTATCGAGATGATCATATGGTTCTTATTTTTAAGTCTATTGATGTGGTGAATAACATTTATTGATTTCCGTATATTGAACCAGCCTTGCATCCCAGGGATGAATCCTACTTGATCATGGTGTACAATTTTTTTTATATGTTTTTGTATCCGATTCGCCAGAATTTTATTGAGGATTTTTGCATCTAGGTTCATTAGAGATATTGGTCTGTAGTTTTCTTTCTTTGAAGTGTCTTTGTCTGGTTTAGGTATCAGGGTGATGTTGGCCTCATAGAATGAATTTGGAAGTTCTCCCTCCTTTTCTATTTCCTGAAGTAGCTTGAAAAGTATTGGTATTAGTTCTTCTTTAAAGGTTTTGTAAAATTCTGCTGTATACCCATCGGGACCTGGGCTTTTCTTAGTTGGTAGTCTTTTGATGGTTTCTTCTATCTCCTCAATTGATATTGGTCTGTTTAGGTTTTCTATATCCTCCTGACTCAATCTGGGCAGATCATATGACTTAAGAAATTTATCTATGCCTTCACTATCTTCTAATTTATTGGAGTATAAGGATTCAAAATAGTTTTTGATTATCTTCTGTATTTCTGAAGTGTCTGTTGTGATATTGCCTTTTTCATCCCGTATGCTAGTAATTTGAGTTCTCTCTCTTCTTCTCTTCACTAGCATCGCTAAGGGTCTGTCGATTTTGTTTATTTTTTCAAAGAACCAACTTTTAGTTTTGTCAATTTTTTCAATTGTTTCTTTTGTTTCGATTTCATTAATTTCAGCTCTGATTTTAATTATTTCTTGCCTTCTACTTCTTTTGCTGTTGTTTTGCTCTTCTTTTTCAAGGATTTTGAGATGAAGTATGAGATCATTTATTTGTTGGTTTTTTCTTTTTTTAAGGAATGAACTCCAAGCAATGAATTTTCCTCTTAGAACTGCTTTCAATGTGTCCCATAGATTCCGATATGTTGTGTCTGTGTTTTCATTTATCTCTAAGAATTTTTTAATTTCCTCCTTGATGTCTTCTATAACCCATTGATCATTCAGTAACCTATTGTTCATTCTCCAAGTGATGTATGCTTTTTCCTTCCTTCTTTTATCGTTGATTTTCAGTTTCATTCCATTATGATCAGATAAGATGCATGGTAATATCTCTACTCCTTTATATTGTCTAAGAGTTGCCCTGTGACATAATATATGATCTATTTTTGAGAAGGATCCATGTGCTGCTGAGAAAAAAGTGTAACTGCTTGATGTTGGGTGGTATACTCTATATATGTCAATTAGGTCTAGGTTATTAATAGTGTTATTGAGTTCTATAGTTTCCTTATTCAACTTTTGTTTGGAAGATCTGTCCAGTGGCGAGAGAGGTGTGTTGAAGTCTCCCATGATTATGGTGTGGTGGTCTATTAGACTCTTGAACTTGAGAAGAGTTTGTTTGACGAACATAGCTGCACCATTGTTTGGGGCATAAATATTTATGATTGTTATGTCTTGTTGGTGTATGGTTCCCTTAAGCAGTATGTAGTGTCCCTCTTTATCTCTTTTGATTAACTTTGGCTTGAAATCTATTTTATTTGATATGAGTATGGACACGCCTGCTTGTTTCCGAAGTCCATATGAGTGATATGATTTTTCCCAACCTTTCACCTTCAGCCTATGTATGTCTTTTCCTATCAAATGCGTCTCCTGTAGGCAGCATATTGTTGGGTCTTGTTTTGTGATCCATTCTACTAGCCTGTGTCTCTTAATTGGTGAGTTTAAGCCATTAACATTTAGGGTTATTATTGAGATATGGGTTGTTCTTCCAGCCATATTTGTTTATTTCTGTTACTAAACATTGTTTGTTTTCCTCTTTGATTGTTTCCCCCCCCCCTTTACTGTCCTACCTCCCACTGTTGGTTTTCATTGTTATTTTCCATTTCCTCTTCCTGTAATACTTTGGCTAGGATGTTTTGAAGAGATGGTTTTCTAGCTGCGAATTCTTTAAACTTTTGTTTATCGTGGAAGGTTTTAATTTCATTCTCCATCCTGAAGCTTAATTTCGCTGGATACACAATTCTTGGTTGGAACCCATTATCTTTCAGTGTTTGAAATATGTTATTCCAGGATCTTCTAGCTTTCAGAGTCTGTGTTGAAAGATCAGCTGTTATCCTGATTGGCTTGCCCCTAAATGTAATCTGCTTCCTTTCTCTTGTAGCTTTTAAAATTCTCTCCTTATTCTGTATGTTGGGCATCTTCATTATAATGTGTCTAGGTGTGGATCTCTTATGATTTTGCACATTCGGCGTCCTGTAGGCTTCTAGGATTTGGGATTCTGTCTCATTCTTCAAGTCTGGGAAGTTTTCTTGTATTATTTCATTGAATAGACTGCTCATTCCTTTGGTTTGGAGCTCTGTACCTTCCTGTATCCCAATGACTCTTAAGTTTGGTCTCTTAATGTTATCCCATATTTCTTGGATGTTCTGCTCATGGTTTCTTAACAGTCTTGCTGAGCTGTCTATGTTCTTTTCCAGTTGAAATACTTTGTCTTCATTGTCTGATGTTCTATCTTCTAAGTGTTCTACTCTGTTGGTAGTATTCTCCATTGAGTTTTTAAGTTGGTTTATTGCTTCCTGCATTTCTAGGATTTCTGATTGCTTGTTTTTTAAAACCTCTATCTCCCTGTATAGTTGATCCTTTGCTTCCTGGATTTGTTTGCGTAATTCGTTGTCGAAGTGATCTTTCATTGTCTGATTTTGCTGTTTAATGTCTTCCTTGATACTCCAGATCATCTGAAGCATGTATATCCTGAATTCTTTATCTGACATTCCATCTGCTGCAGCTGTTACCTCTTCTAAAGTTGCGTTGACCTGCATTGCTTGTGGTCCTTTCTTTCCTTGTCTTTTCATACTGCTTGCGTATCTTTCCTGCAGGTGCGGGCGGCGGCTCTGCTCTCTCCTTATTCCAATTGGGGTGTCGTGGCTACCACGCCGGCAGATCACTGGGCCTGTTCTGGGAGCTGGTGGCGGCTCTGTTCTGCCCCTACTCCAATTGGGGTGACGTGTCTGTCGTACCAGCAGGCCACTGGGCCTGTCCTGCTGGTCGGTCGCAGATCTGCCCACCTTTCGGGCATGAGTGGAGGCTCTGCTTTGCCCCTACTCCAATTGGGGTGTCGTGACTACCCCGCCTGCAGGATGCTGGGTCTGTTCCTGGCAAGGGAGGCGACTCTGCTCTGTCACTACTCCAATTAGCGTGGTGTTTGTACCCCGCCGGCAGGCTCCTGGGCCTGATCCGCCGGTCTGTTGTAGGTCTGCCTACCTTGAAGGCGCGGGCGGCGGATCTGCCCTGCCCCTCCTACCACGCCTGCGGACCCCTGGGCCTGATCTGCAGGTTGATCACTGGTCTGCTCACCCTGCGGGCACGGGTGGCGGTTCCGCTCCACCCCCACTCCAATTGGGGTCACGTGACCACCACACCGGCAGGGCCTGATCCGGGCGTGGGATACGGATCTGCTCTGCCCCTACTCGAGTTGGGGTGACGTGTGTACCACACTGGCAGGCCACTGGGCCTGACCCGCCAGGCTGTCACAGGTCTGTTTACCTTGCAAGCGCGAAGGGCGGCTCTGCCCTGCCCCTCCTACCACGCCCATGTACTACTGGGTCGTGGGTCTGCCCACCTGGCGGGTGTGGGTGGCGGCTCCGCTCCGCCCCCTCTCCAATTGGGGTCACGCGGTCACCACGCTGGCGAGCCGCTGGGCCTGCTCCGGGGGCTGGCGGCGGCCCGGCTCCTTCCCTCTGGCTCGAGGACAAATTGAGGAGACTCGGGTGACTGAGCCTCACCCCCCTTACCAGGAGACCAACTGCTTATGTCACCGCTGGTATTGATGAAGATCTCTCCTCCACCGCTTTCTGCTGACATCAGATCTCTGCCATGTTGGTATCCTATGCGAATGGCAGCATTTCGTTCCCCTTGCCAGGCAACCCAAGCAATGGGTGAGTCCTGACCTGCCCTCAGCAGGACCCGGACCGAGACACAGTTTCCGCGGGCTCCTAGCCCCGGTCCAGGGAAGTTCCGGGAGCCGGAACTCGGCCGCTCCGTGCTCGGTGTAAGCTCCTATAAGTGTAGGCTCCAAGAAGCAGCCCCCGCGGGCTCAGTTCCGGGAGCCGGAATTCGGCCGCTTAGTGTTTGGTGTATGCTCTGATAGTAGCAGGGTCCAAGAAGCAGCCTCCGCGGGCTCCGCAGCCCTGAGCCAGGGCGGTTCCGGGACGGTTCCGGGAGCCGGAACTCGGCCGCTCCGTGCTCGGTATAAGCTCCTATAAGTGTAGGCTCCAAGAAGCAGCCCCCGCGGGCTCAGTTCCGGGAGCCGGAATTCGGCCGCTTAGTGTTTGGTGTATGCTCTGATAGTAGCAGGGTCCAAGAAGCAGCCTCCGCGGGCTCAGTTCCGGGAGCCGGAATTCGGCTTCTTAGTGTTTGGTGTATGCTCTGATAGTAGCAGGGTCCAAGAAGCAGCCTCCGCGGGCTCCGCAGCCCTGAGCCAGGGCGGTTCCGGGACGGTTCCGGGAGCCGGAACTCGGCCGCTCTGTGCTCGGTGTAAGCTCCTATAAGTGTAAGCTCCAAGAAGCAGTCCCCGCGGGCTCAGTTCCGGGAGCTGGAATTCGGCTTCTTGGTGCTTCGTGTTTGCTCTGATATTAGCAGGGTCCAAGAAGCAGCCTCCGCAGGCTCCGCAGCCCGGAGCCAGGGCGGTTCCGGGACGGTTCCGGGAGCCGGGACTCGGCCGCCCCGCGCTCCGTGTTCACTCCGATAGGATCAGATTTTAAGAAGCCCCCAGGCGCTGAACCCTAGCAATCTGTCTGCAAGCCGCAGGCGAATTGCAGCCTGAAATTACCTGTTCTATGGCTGAATGAGCTGCGGTCAGTCAAAAACAGGTGTGGTGACGTCAGTTTACCAACATGGTGGCTGCTGGCCTCCTCTGTGGTCTGACCGGTGTGGAGAACCGAGATGGACCGCTTCCTTCCCCGTCTCGAACCCAGAATTCAGCCCTGAGTGCGGTGCTTGCGCGTCTGGCAGAAACTGCAGCGCTGTAACCCTGCGTCTCTATCCCAGCGCGCGCTGCAGACTCTAGCCGCGGGGCGATTTGCTGAATAAGCAGTTTTACCCTCCGTGCGACAAACCTCTCGCGTTTGAGTCCCCGTAGCCGATCCTCGTGCGATGGAAATCCTTCCTCCAGGTTCCGGCGCACCCCACTATTGCTGGAAATTCCTAACAAGATATCCTTTAGCCGTCCTGACTTGTCATACTCCCACACAGTGAAGCAGCACACGGGGGTAATGCACTCCCCTCGCCGCCATCTTCCCTCCTCCTAATCTTTTACATTTGCACAAAATTCTTGTTAATAAATACATTAAGAGGTCTTTTAAGACCATCTCCTTAGTCTACAGATCTGACCATGATATAGGTCAGATTTCAATTCTCCCCCCATGCATCTCAGTCACTAATACTTTCTACATGAATATGTCATACTTTATAGCATTTAACAGACGGACTCATGATAAAAAATGCTTATTGGTCAGCTAAGAAAGAGAATATATTGGCTCCTGTAGCCCCTGAGAAACAGCTTTAGATGGTTGAGCTTAGGCTCATTTGGAATGAGATCTCTTATTTCTGGGAACTCTAAGCTGCATCTGGCTTCAATTAAGCTTGCAAATAACATCACTAGGGTTTTGCTTCCCTTGGCCCAAAGAGGGAAAGATGGCCAGTGGCATCAACTGTCCAATCAACTCCAAAATAGGTCCTTAAAATCTATTTACACTTTGAAATAGCATGATTCTTATTCTGTTAGGTAGCAGTGCAAAAGTAAATATTGGAAACAACTAAAAGCTGATAGAAAAATGCCCTGATTTGTATCATTTGCCAAATTCTAATTTCAACTGGACAAACTCACATCACTACATACCGACCTGGGAAGAGATACACAGTAAACCACACATCACTGTCGGTATTTCTGCCACAATGATACAATGCATATATAGATTAAGAGTGTAGAGCATTGATAACAGTGAATATAGTAGAATAACTAGTAGACTGAACTTTGAATAATTAATATGCACCAATTTAAAAAAATGAATGGGAGGTAAAAATGGTGGTGATAGGGAATCTGCCTTCTCCTCTCACAAATCCCCAGCCTGACCTGAGCAGGGATGATGTTGCCATACCAACAACTCTGCCAAAGCCTTGATAGCCCAGCCCAAACCTGACGCAGCAACACTGCTGCTTCTTGTTTTCCAACATCAGTTTATTCAATAACTCTTGATAAAAGGGTCACAGAAGTTGTAGTTACAAGAGATTTTTATACTCACCCAGTCCAATCTCCTTTGAATTACAGAACCAGAAACTGAGTTGGAAAGGTAAAATACTTTGTCCATAGTCACAGAGGGTATTAACATCATTATCTGAAGAACATATATCATTAATATCTTTAAAGGGACAATTGTCTGTAAATCTAAAATGATACCCCTTGGAAAATGCATTAAATAAATCTTTAAATAACTGGAGAAAAATAATTAGGGAGTGATGATGTTTGAGTATATATTCCATTTTCTTCACCTATAATGTGCGGAATTGCAAGTGTATATCATATACTTCTAAAATAGTGGTTCTGATACTGTGGCTGTGGTTGCCTCACTCTTCTGATTTCCAATCCACACTCTTTCAGTTACTTCCTACTTTAGGTAGTTTATGTATTTGCCTAGTTGAATGCAGGTAATTTTGATTATCATCAGAGTTCTATATTTGATAGGACAAAGTGATTTTCCCTCCTTTCTATTTTTAAATACAAAGTTAAGAGCTATTTTCTTAACTTATAACAACTCTTTTGTTGTCTACCAGGAAGTTTATCTTTGCTGAAAGAGGAGAGTAATTTGTTTATCATTTACCAATATTCTTTTAAAGTTTTTAAAAATTTCACACAAAACATATTCCCACCAAGAGTAGATAAACACAAACCACGTACTATTAAATGAATCAAATAAAACTTTAAAGGAACAAAAAAAAAAAAAGAAAAGAAAAGAAAAGACACATCACCAGTTAAAACCAAGAATTCTGTATAGAGATGGAAATAAAAAAAGAATCAAAGCAACTTGCTGTGGAACCACTCTTCAAAATTCAAGGGAAGAACGTGTGCAAGTTCAAAGACTTGCTAACAAGCAGCTTCTCTTCCTTTTCCAGGGAAGAGGCCAGAAAGAGGTCAGAGAGATTTTATTTTGCGTTTGATCTACCTCCGAGATAACATGTGCTGCAAATTCCTGTAGCCCAAACGGATAGGCCAAAAGCACTCAGAGAAAGAAGAGCCTGGATTGCCAAGTGAGTTATTTTTAGTTAATATGTGTTGGGATCTAGAGTGTACAGGAAACTAAAGTGAGGATGAGAGATACTCTGGTGTAGAAGACAACTTTCATCTCTGACCTTTTGGTGACTCCCACACAACTTGCAAGTTGCACCAAATCACTTTCACAGATAAACTAGAAAGTGTGGGGTTTCTCCCTGTTCATAGTCAGTGATTTCTTTAGAGAGAAAAATGTATAAATCATGGTCTCACTTTGGGAGTCAAGCGCTAATATCTGGAACACTTGCTCTCTGGGCAAAAGAATAATGTCACAGGCAACATAAATACAGACAATGGAGATACTTTAATTAACTCACTAGGGTTACTTTGATTGTATAGACCAGTGTTTAACCCAGTTTCCCCATGAGTTGTGTGGATTTGGCTTTCCCTAACGTTCTGTTTATAGCTCCTCAGTGTGTTGTTTGGGAAATGATGATGGAATTATAAAGATAGCTCGGTGACTTCATCTAAAGCAATAGGGACACAAAGATGTGGCTCAAGAATTATAAAATCCCTTTTAAATTCAGATGCCATCTTATGAATGGGAACAACAGTAGCCCAGGAAACAGGCTGCTCCCTTCTGACAGGGAAATGATTAGCTCCGTGTGTTCAAATGAATTTTTCTGCTTCAAGAATATGAATGCTCCTCATCTCTAAAATTCCCATGATATGTATTAAAGAAAACAAAAAACACAAAACAAAAAAACAACCACCATAGTTTGTTAGGTCTTTAAGAAATCTGTGAAGTTAGCTTTTTTTGTTTCTTTTTTTCCCCTCCTGGTACTAGGGATTGAACCCAGGAGTGCTTAACCACTGAGCCACATCCCCAGCCCCCACTTTTTAAAAAATATATATTTTTAGTTGTTGATAGACCTTTATTTATATGCAGTGCCAAGAACCGAGCCCAGTGCCTCACACATGCCAAGTAAGTGTGCTACTGCTGAGCCCCGGCCCCAGCCCGATCCCCAGCCTCTTTTTAATATTTTATTTAGAGACAGGGTCTCACTGAGTTTCTTAGCGCCTCACTAAGTTGCTGATGCTGGCTTTGAACTCATGATCCTCCTGCCTCAGCCTCCTCAGGTGCTGGGATTACAGGCGTGTGCCACCATGCCCAGCAGAAATTAGAGTACTGTGAAAAGGAAAAGATGACTGTTTCTGAGACTAGAACATCATCCTTATACATCCCCTTGCCTTTCATTCAGAAGAATGTTTCTGGATGGAAGTTACTTGTTTTTTCCTCATCTCTGAGTGATGAGGTGTTGAACAAAATTCCATTGAAGTCTGCAGATATCAGTCTTGGAAACACTCTGAGGGTGGGGAAATGATACTTCTTGCCAACTGTAGGTGGGAGCTTTACACTCCAATAAGCTCAGAATTGAACTTACTGGTCCTTGGGCATCAAAAAGCAGGACAAAGCAAGGGAAGAAGTGGGACCACTGGGGAAAGTATGGGACTGTCATTTGATAAAGGAGCTCCCTACTTTGTATATCCAAGGATAAGAAACAAAAATGTTTAGGCACAGTGAAGAAAGCAGGCAGATGAATTTGGGAGGTGACACACAATGGATCCCCTGAATTCATCTCTGTAATCTCATTTTCCATTCTCCAATGTTCTAGAGACTAGTGGTTAAATGAACGTCTTCCTTTTTCTCCAGTTTTGCCCAGATTGGCTTAGGGAGTCCAGTATGGGCACGTCCTGGGAATTAGGCAGTGAACCTTTGTGTCAGGAGGTCATTTGTACAAGAAGAGGTTCTGACTCTGTCTTAGGAAGGATGTGACACTAGGACCACTATAGAGATTTTAGAGTGGATGAACTTAGACACCTTACTATGCCATAGCAAAGTGCAATGTCATATCTTTATGGGGACTTGACTATAGCCAGACCTACAGGAGGATAAAGCAGAAATGCATATGAACCATTAAGCAAGAATTCTTGTGAGTTAATGAGATGAGATCCCTGAGTACTAGCAGCATAAAGGGTGAGACTCTTGTGACCTTATGATTTCCTTTCTCCATACAGATCTTCATTCAGGTGGGCCTCTGTGAGGAAGTAGAGAGGGATCAGCAATTGCTGCCACACTTGCTTGCATCAGCTGACTCATTTATTCAACAAAAGTGTGTAAGCACCTACTATATGCCAAGTGCTATTTTAGGAACAAGGAATGGAGTGGTAAACAAAATAGGCAAAACTGGCACAGGTTTTACATAGCATTGTCCTTGGAATGACCTTCAAAAAGCAGGATAAAGCAATTAAAAAATTTTGATAACTATTTGTGTGAATAATAACTACCATTTATTGATTGCCTGCTAGAAAGTAGTCCTAATGCTAGACAGTTTCTAACATTTTTCTTATTAGATGTGTGGAATAATCTTATGAGTTATTACTATGTTATGCTGGAGAAAAACTAAGGTGTTTCTTTCCTGGCTCAATCAGCTGACCTGAGAAGAAAATCAAGAACTTTTATTAAACTCCAAAGTCTACTTTTATCTGCTATATCACATTACACAAAGGTATAAATCACTGTGGGTAAATGCTGAAGAATGTCAGAAAACGTTGAAGCAATTTACTTTCATCCAGTTACATGTTCATACCATTTAGAAATAAAGCTCCCTATATAGCAACAAGATTTTTTTCCCTTAAACTCTAAGGTCTATTTTATAAATAGATTGCTGCCCACATTGTTACTGCTGCTAGTAGTTAGTTCCTGGAATTCTCTGAATTTTTTTCCCCCCATACAGCCCAAAATATGGGTTAACTTACAGCATGAAAGAAGAACCAAATGCTTATTTAAATGTCAATTCTGTGAATGTCATTTTAATCAAGGTATTTGAAATCCCCTTATCATGATTCTCCATGACATCTCTCATAATTAGTAAGAGCTCTGAGTCAATAATGTGGTGGTGGAAAAAATTGAAATCGACTGCATATCACTGAAATATCATTAATAAAAATATCAGACTGTAAAATCGTTGAGAAATGTAGCCTTCCAGCAAGTCGACTTCTATGAACAAACCTCCATAGAGGTTTCATTTTTACCGCAGGCTTCACTTATTTGATGTCCTGGCAACTGAAAGAGGGCTGACAACCGCACAAGAATAGTTATTTCGTGAGATGATTCCTCTCATCATTGTACTGAATGCTCACAGACCTTCATCGGGAGGATTGTGCCTGGAGTCAACAACTTTCAGAAGAAGTCCTAAAATGAAGCCAAAGGCGAAGTTTCCCCTTTCAACTTTGGCAAACAGCATTTCATAGATGAAAGTTAGTGTGTCAATGAGGACAGTTTTTTCCCAAGTCTCTCAGAAAGCTGGTTTTGCACATTGCCTCTGAGCCTTCTCTACTGAGGAAAAACTAACCTTGGTTGGTACATTCCACAGAGTGGCCCCTTTGAAATTTACCTTCCACATGCAATCTCATTCATCCACTATCATTACTCTTCTTTTAGAGCCAAGTAATTGAATCTTAAAGCTGTTAAATAACGTGCTTAAGGCGCTACACCTAGGAGGTGAAGAGGTCAAGATTAGAATTTACTTGAGTTCAGCTCCCAAATTTAGACTGTTTTCATAACACTGCTGCTTCTCAGAGAAATTCATTGGCTACCTAAGGAAGGATATTATGAATGCAAGAACGACCTAATTCTTTTATAGAATGCACTCAGAAATGCTGTTTTAAAGACATACCCTGAAGATTTATTCTCCTCTAAAACTAAATATATTTCTATTAGTGTAGTTTAATAATCCTGATTGTTAAGGGGGAAAAAACATTTCTCATTTTTTGTGATTATAAGGAAATCTGCTAGTCCCTTTTCTACCTTGTTCTCATTGTTCCCTGAGGGAAGAAGATGAGCACAGGGAGATTTCTGAGAGCACCCTATCTGGTGGGCTACTGTGGGAAGAGAAATGTATTGGAAGACAAATGGGCCCTGACCTCTCTTCTGATCTGCTGGGTCACTAGTTCTCATATACACTGGGCTCACATGGCTCTTGCAAGTATGTGCATGCAGCCCTCCCCAAGTACTCCTCATGAGAAGAGAGATCAAAGAAAATCCTAAATTCTCCAGCTTCTGGAGGGCCAGTTTAATTCAGTGGTGAGAACTGTGGTATTTGTGGGGTTTGGCAGCTCTGTTGTGGCCTTAGGCCTAAACTATGGTTCTGACACAATTTGTGAAGATTGTGTAGTAACTGGAGAGAATCTGACCTTCATTTGGCGTTGGTATTTGCATTTTATCTATATAATTTCACTTTATTTTTTTAAAGGATTTTGGAGTCATTTGTTCTTCACTTTATTTCCCAACCTACTTCTAATTCTTTCCACAAAAACCTCTCTCCAAAAGTTAACCTGTATCCACTTCTTTTGTCCTCCCCGGCCATCACCCTGCTCTGAGCCACCATTGTATCCAGCCTACGCTAATGGAACCTCCCAACTCATCTGTTTCTGATATTTCCCTCATAGCAAGAGTGAGTCTTTTGAAATGTTGCTCCTCTACCCACATTCTGGAAGCCTTCTCTTTTCACCAGAACAAAAATTAAAGTCATGAGGTTTGCTCCATTTCCTCTGTGACTCATGACTTACTTGCCAACTCCCTTTGCTAAATGAGCTCCAGCCACTTGGGCCTCCTTGATGTTCCTTGAGTTTCCTAGGCATTTACCCATCTCAGACCCTGTCCTTTCTGATGCCTCTACCTGGAACACACTTTCCCTAGACATCTATACATCTAGCTCCCACATCTGTAGGTCTTGCTCAAATACTGCCTTTACATTTACCTAGACCAGCCGACTCAAAATCCCCCACTCCTATCCTTACCATCCTCCTTGATTTTATTTTCTAAAGCATATTTGCTACATACATAATTTATTATTTCTAGGGCTTATTGTATGTCTCTCCAAATGGAATATAAACTGTGTGTGTTTTGTTCATTAATGCAGCCCAGTGCCTGCAACAGTAGTTGAATGAGCCAACAAGTGAATGTACACGAAACTTTAAATTTCCATACTTTTTCTATTTCCTTCCATTTTTGGTTACAAACCAACCTGTTTTTTTTTTTTATTCTTTGATTGAGCTCTCTTTTTTTTTTTATAAAGACATGCTAAAAACAGCAAGGAGCAGGCTGCACACACAAATATCCAGTTTTATTTAAGCACTTTCCCTAGAGCTGTTGACTCAGTAGGTAGGCTATTGTGGGCAAATGTTTTGCATATATACAAATGATTCTAGCTTTCCAGCCTGTAATATCCATTCTTTTACTACTCAATGCCTGACTTTGAAATCACTGCCATGCATATTAGATTTTTGTTATAATAATAGCACCCTATTTTATTTACCTACTTCTGCATGAGAGAGAGCAACAGTAGTTTCTATAACAAAGAGACTTCAAAATAGAGTGGCTTGACAATCCAGACGTGCATCTCTCTTATAGCAATTTGGAGGTGTTTCAGGGTGATGAGCGGTCTGCCCTGTATATCACCCATGCCCCTGGGTTGGCAGTGCCTCTGTTTTCTGCAAGATTTGGCTCCTGAGCTTGCTCTAGTCATTACCATCCCAGAGTGTTTCTCCAATGAGAACTTATAGCCACCTTCTTTTGTTCAGTGAAACTTAGGAAATATGTAGTCCCTGCTGGAAAATGATGTCATATTACTATGGAAGAAATCAACTTTCAGCCTTTGCACAGGTAAGTATTATTTTTGATGGATTGCTTAATTATTTAAATTCACATACCATAAAACTCATACTTTTAAATTACAAGTGGTTTTATGTATATTCTCCAAATTGTGCAGTCATCATTGCTAATTGCAGACTCTTCATCACCACAAAAAGGAAGTCTGTGTCTATTATCAATTACCCCATTTCTCTGTCTCCCCAATCTTGGAAGCCAGTAGTCTATAGCAGAATGCATTACAATCTTATCACACATATAGAGTACAATTTTTCATATCTCTGGTTGTATACAAAGTATATTCACACCAATTCATGTCTTCATACATGTACTTTGGATAATAATGATCATCACATTACACCATCATTTATAACCCCATTCTCCCTCCTTCCCCTTCAACAACTCTGCCCTATCTAGAGTTTGTCTATTCCTCCCATGCTCCCTCTCCCTATCCCATTATGAATCAGACTCTTTATATCAAAGAAAACATTCGGCATTTGTTTTTTGGGGATTGGATAATTTCACTTAGCATTATCTTTTCTAACTCCATCCATTTACCTGCAAATGCCATGATTTTATTCTCTTTTATTGCTGAGTAATATTACATTGTATATATATGCCACATTTTTTTATCCATTCATCTACTGAAGGGCATCTAAGTTGGTTCCACAGTTTAGCTATTGTGAATTGTGCTGCTATAAACATTTAAGTGGCTGTGTCCCTGTAATGTGTCTTATTGTTGAGTTATAGTAGTTCTTTATTCTGGATACAGACCCTTATCAGATATATGACTTATATTTCCCCCTGTTCTGTGGATTGTCTTTTCACTTTCTTCATAGTGTCCTTTGAGGTAACTTCATTTTTATAGTGGAAAACAATGTGACTGAGATGTTAAATAGCTTGTGCAAGATCACAAGTGACCATAATTCCTAGTCTCCCTTGTAGTTAGTTTTGGGCCATGAGATTGGTTCTAATCAATGCAGTAAGAGTGGTAGGAAAGGTGGTGAGGGCCGCACCACTTCTAGGTCCAATCCAGAACAACTTTCTCTGGGTGGTTGTCATACTCTTTCCTTATCTTGGGGCCCTGAGATGGTGACAACTGTAACATGTCAATGTAGTCATCAGCATGGGTCTCAGAAATGGGACCTGAATGCCTGACCTGACCTGAATGCCTGCCTTGAACTATTCCATGAAAAAACAAGCAAACTAACTGCTGGCTCTTTCAGTCACTCAGTCTTTTGGGTATGCTCCTTACTTCAGCATGGCCTTCTTGACCAACACAGTGGGTTGCCATTTTGTTAAACGCAGGGCTGAGTGCTTCACTGCTTTTCAAGGCAGGAAAAGTTTTCAATTTTATAGGTTGTCAAAATATATTTTCCTTTAAATTCTAAGTATGGGTTCTAATTCTTCCCTTGGGAATACCCAGAATAAATTTGGTATTTTTCTTCAGAATAAGCCTTCAGAAATTTGACCAGACCTTAAGGGCAACCAAGTACTCCCACCTTCAGAGACAGCTTATTATAAGTGGTTTTGTTTTGTAAGTTCAGAATAATTGCTAGAAAATAACCTTTCATATTTCAGTTTATGAGAAAAAAAAGAGTCTTTCTTTCTTTCTCATAATATAGTCCACATCTTGATGTTTGCTATCATTTTTTTCTTCTACTGTTACTTTTTTTTTTTTTTTAAATATTTATTTTTTTTTTTTAGTTTTCGGCGGACACAACATCTTTGTTTGTATGTGGTGCTGAGGATCGAACCTGGGCCGCACGCATGCCAGGCGAGCGCGCTACCGCTTGAGCCACATCCCCAGCCCTCTACTGTTACTTTTAAGGCCAGGGAGAATGGAGTCATGGAAGAAATTTTCCTCAGACAATTCTGATTCAGTTGTCTACTCCTTTCAGCCTTTCTGTCCAAACTGACTCAGAGAAATCTGATGAAATTGAGGTATCATGGGACACAGGATCCAAGTTGTCTTTATATTACTGCTGTACTCTTGAAGAGACAGAAAGAAAAAGGAAACAAGAAAGGGTCAGCATATGAACCAGGTGCTGAGTAGAAAAACAGCTTTCTGAAGATCCATGAGGAGGGAGCTGGCATGGGATTGGGAATACTGGGAATAGTTTGGAAAGCTCTAGAGAGTCCCTCTGACCATGAAGGCATTTAGTGAATTTCTTGTTCTGCTTCCTCCCCAGGACCACCATGGGAGTCCACACCACTTAGCAGATCCCTTTTTACCTGGCAGGATCACTTTCCCTAAACATGATTTTTAACCAGGACTTTCTCAGGTCTCCACAGTTGCCATATACTCATCTAAACATGGCTGGCCAGTATTTGGCTAGTTGCTCATTCTCTCCTGATTTTAAAAACTTCAGTTAAATATCTTTAACTTGATGTGATTAAAATGGATCACCTGGGGGGCTGGGATTGTGGCTCAGTGGTGAAGTGCTTGTCTAATATATTCGAGGCACAATAAAAACAAAGGTCCATTGACAAAAAAAAAGAAAGAAAGAAATGGGTCCCCTGATGGGTATCGTCAGCTGAAGGATGTTATCACCTGCTTGATTCTTACTCCAAAACTGTTACTAATGTATATTGCTGGTTTGAAGTTCCTAAGTAGGATATGGATTAGTTTTCATCTGAAAAGCTCATCCAAACTTGAGAGGCAGGCAGGTTCACTAAGTGCCTTGGTTCCTTAAAGTAGATGTTTTTTATTGGCACAGTGGGGATTTCAGCCAATCAAATAGACTGAGCTGCCAATGCAAGGCACCGATGTAGGATTCTTCATGGAAAAAGATGGTGGGGGACCCAGTGAGATAACAAATAAAGTGAGCTGTATTCATTTCTAGACTGATTCACCTGTTGAAATTGCCTGGAAGTTATCGGCTGAAGGCATTAAGTTGGGAATATTGAACAGGGTTTTGGACTCTGTTGGCTGAGAAGGATAATTGCCCTTCTTCTCTCATTCATCTTCCTTTACCATAAATTCACTTTTTCATCCTGCTTTGGCATGTCTTCCTTCCCTCCCCTTTGTCGTGGTGCCCCAAAAGGCACAGCAGCACTGAGAGCAGCTGGGGCATCTGTGTACCATATTGGTTCCAAACAAGAATGCAAGTCACTGACACATTGCCATCCATGTTCTATGGCGATCTCTCCTGCATCCATTAGTGATTGTAATAAGTCCCTTTGAGGTGGGAAGTTTTATGCACATTCATGCACATTCTGAAACATACAATATACAAGTAAAAGAAAAGCTAGTAAAAACAAAGGCTTGGGGTTAAGATACAACCAGTTCTTTTGTCTAAAGATCAGGAATGTTGTCACTTGTCACTGCTGTCTGAAGCCATCTTCAAAGATAGCATCAACTTCCTTCCTCCTCCCTCTATCCTTTCCCTGTGAGATCTACAAGAATTTGTTGGTCTTCCCTAGGGTACTAATAAGAGGTCAAGAAGGCCGTAGGAAAAGGATACAGAGTTGTTCCTCTTTCAGAAGGTCAGAAGGGATAGTACACCCCCCAAGTGTACTATCCCTTGCTTTGTAAAGCACAACTCCAAATGCAAAAATGTTGCCCCAAGTTTGGCAAATGAACTTCTAGAATGACACAGGTCTCTTTCCTTGAAGGAGAGAAGACTTTGTTCTCTTTAGGCATGGATTCTCCTTCACACTCTCTAATAACTAGTCCTTTTCTGACTTTAGTTTCTATTATTTTTTTTAGGTGTATACAAAAAAATCACCTTCCACTTATGTTAAACCTCCTCTTGCTTTTGAAGGTCTCTTTAATAGCATATACCTCCAATATATACTCTGGAAATTTCTTACTGACTTCTCTGATTTGTACTAACTCTCAGAAAAAAAGTGCTATTTGTCTTTCAGTTGCCCATTTTTTTCCTTTCCTGAAAAAGAAAAAAAAATGGAGGGAGATATGTAACTATGATTAAATGGAGTCAATGCTATTCCCTGAAAAGACAGGCCTAGAGTTTTGCCTCTCAGTTCTGACTCTTTTCATCTGTGGAGGCATGGGTAAGTCTTTGGATTTCTGAGAAGCCTGGGTGAGAAAACCACCGTATGGACATTTAGTCATTAGTCTCAACTCAATGTGTCTAGGAAAGAGTGCTGTGATAGTAATTGTGAGTGTGGGGGAGATAATGTAGAGACAACCTGACCTATGGGAATATGCAACACATTTATTAAGTTTAAATGCAGAAATATGGAAAATATGTTCCGACATCCTCTTCTTGTTCTCCACAAGATTCTGAGATAGTCTTTCATGGAATCCTAGTGCAGGAAAGACATTGGCCTCAACTAGTAAAACGTTAGCTCCTAAGAGGTACACTGATGTGAATATCAGTGAGTTCCTGGCAGAGGCTAGATGTGTGCTGGGGGTTCCTGAGACCATGGCCAGCAGTCTTTGCTAGTGTTGCCTCTCCCCTAACCAGAAAGTTTACCTTCATGTGATAGATGCATTTTTCTCTAACCCAGCTTACTTAGCACTTTAATCTTCCAGTTCCTTTTAAGGTTACTTAAGTTTTTGAGGGAGCCAAATCCTTCTTCTTTCTAGATATTCTGAAAGATAGTAAAAAAAAAAGAATTAAAAGTTATACAGTGGTTTAAACATATCTGACATCTCAACTTTTCCCATTTTGCCACTCAAATTCCCATCCATATCATGAATGGCTTGACAACACTCTGTACATCCTCTTATTATAGGTTGGCAAGCTATAGATCATGGCTAAATAAGGCTTTTTTACCTGATTTTAAATAAAGTTTTATTAGAACACAGCCATGCTCATTTGCTTGTGTATTGTTTATAGCCGCTCTCTGATAGTGGATGAGTTGAGTGATTGTGACAATTATTGGCCTACAAATCTTAAAATATTTGCTCTCTGGCCCTTTAGAGGAAAAGTTTGCTGTCCTTTACTTTGGTACCAACTTCATCTGTCTTCAAATTTCTTTTATGTATGTACTCCAAGAAACTTATTTTCTAAAAGAGCCTTATTTTTCTAAAACATTTTAAAAGCATTTGCTCATTTACTTTTACCTTCATAAAATGTAGGGTTGAAAGTTTGAAAAATATGAAAAAGCACAAAGAACATAACAATCAGTTGTAATCCTACCAGGGCAAGATATTTACTGCTAGTCTTTTACTTCTTGTGTGAGAATTCAGTCAGCCAAGGCAGGTCAGCCCCTACCTGGGCATCATAACTTCCTCTGTCTTGGATAAGCAATATAATTTGTAGCTGAGTTTCAGGGTAGGAAATATAAAAATCTTAATTGTTCTCCAAAATATAGTGGAAGATTTCATCATATTTTTTAAAAAATTTAAAGGTCCAGGAAGGAGGAGAAAGAAGATTAAATAGAGACGCAATGAAATGGAGAGGCCAAGGGACATTAAAGAAGAGAAATGGTAAGGAGGTTCAAGGTGGTGGGCTAAGAAGGCTGTATTCCTAGTTGCTTCATGGCTTGGGATCGAGTAACAAGAGTACTTTTTCTCTGCAAGGTGGGTAAAAGAGGGATTTCATTAAAACTCAATATTTGACAGTTGGAGTGTCTTAAAGACTCAGAAATTTGGGTACATTAAACAAAGAAGAAATATTGGAGTAAGCTGGTTACAGCAGCAACAGTATTAGCTGTGCTAGTTCAGCACAGAGGGAGAGAGAACACAAGAGAAATACAACAGACTGATTTAGTATGGAAAAACATGAGATCAGAAAAGCAGGCTGTCCTTAGCTGATCCAGAGGCTGCATTGTGCACTGGTGCTGGAAAGGTGCCCCATGTTTCCCAACTGGCCATAGAGAGCTGGGGTGGGAGCCATCTTGAGGTGGCCATGCTGCCAATGCTGCTGTGGGAGCCAGGAGATCTAAGCAAACATAGCTACACTGTCTTGGCAAGTGCCTACCATGTGGCCTAGGTTTACCTAGCAGAATAGGAGTGAAACAGGCACAGAGAATATTTTAACCAGGAGATTCAAGTCAGAAAAGTGAAAGTGAGCCCAACTCACTTGCCAAGTTTACTCTGGTGGCTCATCTGAGACCAGTTGAAGTAGGTCAAGAATCTGAACAGGCATGTGTGAACACACTCAGGGACTAAGACTTGGAAACTTGGTAAGGCTGCATTCATGTGCAGCAGAGGGGATGAAAGATTGGTTCCCCTGCCCCATGAGAATTCTTGGGAGGTTCCTGAGACCCAGATCTCAGCAGAGATCAACAACTGCCAGGCCTAGGAGTGAGTTGATCTAATCTTTTCAGATTAGACACAACCCACCAAAGCCCCTGAGGGACTCCACTCATAGAACTCTGTAGTGGCCTTACCCTGGGAATGCATTGATCTGGTTTTTGCAGACAAAACTCCAATTGATAGTACTTTCCACCCCATTCCACCTCGTACTGGGGAGAAGAAAAACAGAATTATTTGAAACAGCTTCAGTATTAGGCAACTCCAACTGGCAACACAAAAAGAGGAAGAATTAACAGCCCTGAGCCCTTGCTGTCACTCTCAGTACATAGCTCAAGAAGAAATGGAAAGATAGTAAGACATAAATAGTGACCATCTATTCTTGTCAACTATTTTAACCTCCTCAGTGAGAATGATTCCTTAATTTTTTATTAAAAATTTCTTTCTTTTTTTCTTTGTTTCTACCTTTTTCTGTGCTGATTGGTTCATGGACATATATACATACATATTTGTTTCTTTTTTCTCATTTTTTAAAATGCAACTATTTTTCCTTGTTTATTGCGGTTTAGGGGTTTTGATTAGTATTTTTTTTTTGGTTATTTTGTATTGTTTTCATTTATCTGTTTCTCTCATTTCTCCCATTTCTCTTTCTCTTTTCCTCTGCTAATATCATTTTTTAAATTTTTCTCTTTCATTCTCCTTTTATTTTGTTACTTCTGTATTTTCTACTCCTTTCTTATTACCATTACATGCTACGTCCTTCTGCATTCTCTGTGCACTTTTTGAAACTGTATACTCTTTTCTACCTTCCTTTCCATTTTCTTTTCTATCAATTAACAGTACTTCTTTTAGCATTCATTGGTTTGTATAACTCCTGCATCTACCATTTGTGCTGTTGCAATTATTACTGCTGTTGATTACATAGGTGACACCTGTTTTTGCTTTAATGTCAGATATAGTTCATGGCTACTTATCATTTTTGCTTTTTGGCAATTGTTGAGTCTACCATCTCTCTCTCTCTCTCTCTCTCTCTCTCTGTGTGTGTGTGTGTGTGTGTGGCAATTAACATTGCAGCTGTCATAGTAGGAACCAAGTATTTATTTTAATGCTGTGTATTATTTGCAATGGTTATCGCTATAGTCAATCTTCAGCTATGCTTTAATACAAAAAATGGAAGAGAAAAGAATCCAAACTAATGACCAGGCTCCAAGTAGAAACAAACAGGGTGAGCCCCCAAGTCCCACCTACAGGTAGACATCCACTTTTATAGCAAAATCAAAGAAAATAATACAAAGGCTATGGACAGCACACCTTGAAGGAGTCTCAATTCAGATCACACTAGGACACTTTGATAAGACTGTGTCTGAAAAAGGTCTAGCCATAAGACTGGAAATGAAAGCCCTTCCAATACTACATAGGACTATAAGGAATATTAAAAAATAAGCTAACATGACACTCCCTAAAGTTCACACTTCAACAGTAAATGACCCCCAATAATAAATAATAAAAATAATATAATAAATATATAAATAATATAATAAATATATAATAAATATATAATAAATAATGAAAATATAAGATAAGGAATTTAAAAGAATCATTATAAAAATCAATAAATGCTAAGAGAACACAGAAAAATAACTGAGTGAATTAAGGAAGTCAGTACAGAATATGAATGAGAAATTCAACAAGGAGATAGAAATATTAAAAAAGAACCAAACAGAAATTTTGGAAATGAAAGACATAATAAATCAAATAAAATGTCCAGTTGAAAGTCTCACTAATAGAGTAGACCATGCTGAAGAGAGAATCTCTGAGCTGGAAGACCAAACAGTCACTCTTGAACCTTCAGACAGTATTAAACAAAAAAAGTAACCATGATCAAAATATACAAAAACTCTGGAACACCACAAAAAGATCAAATTAAAAAATTATTGGTATTGAAGAAGGCTGTGATGCAGGCTAATGGAATGAATAAACTCTTCAAAGAAATAATAACAGAAAAAAATTTTAAACCTTCAGAATGAGATGGATATTCACATACAGGATGCATTCAAAATGCAAATAGACAAGATCTAAAAAGAACCTCTCCATGATGTAATTAAAATGCCTAACATAAAATCAAGAATAGAATTTTTTAAACCTTAGAAAAATGTCAAGTCATATTCAGAGGCAAGCCAATCACTTCTGATTTCTCAGCACTAACCCTACAAGCCAGGAGGACCTCGAATGATGTATTCCATGTCCCGAAAGAAAATAACTATCAACCAAGGCTGCTAAATCCAGCATAACTGTCATTCAAAAGTGAAAAGGAAATAAAAACACTCCAAGATAAGCAAAAACTAAAAGAATTCATGAAATACAGAACCAGCACTAGAAAACTTACTTAGAGAAATGCTGCACATGGAAGAAATAAAAAATACACCTCAGAGCTCACAAAAGAACAAATCTCATTTGAAGAGTAGCTAAACAAATGAGAAGCAGGACCAAGTTAAATAAATTAATAAAATAAATAAATAAATCAAAATGGCAGGAATTAATAAATGACATTGAATGTACATGGCCTCAACTCTTCAATTAAAAGGCATAGACTGGAAAAACAGATTTAAAAATAAGACTCAACTATATATTTTTTACACGAGATGCACATTTCAGGCAAAGATATCCATAGGCTGAAAATGAAAGAATAGAAATTGATATACCATGTGAATAGAGCCCCCAAACAAGCAGAGATAGCTACTCTCATATCTGAAAAAGCATATTTCAAATCAAAATTATTCAGAAGAAACAAATCTACTTCTTATTGGTATAGGGAACAATCCAATAAGAAGATATAACAATAACGAATATTTATGCCCCAAATATGAGTGCAAAAAATTACATAAAAGAGAAACTACTCAAAGATACATCCAGTACAAAAATACTGGATGATTTCAACATACCTCTCTCACCATTAGATAGTTCATCCAGACATAAACTCAGTAAAGACACTTTGTAACTGAAAAATATTACAGATCAAATGGACCTAACAGATACCTATAGAATATCACACAACTACAGCTCAATGTCTTCATTTTCAAGGCTCAAGGAACCTTTTACAAATCAGTCATATTTTATACCACAAAGCAACTCTTCCCAAATGCAAAAGAAAAGATGTAATTTCTTGTATCTTATCAGATCTTAATGAAATGAAATTAGAAAAAAACACAACAAAACCCTATAGAAACTATATAGCACATAGATATTGAACAAGGATGTCCATGTGCCTGCTTATGCTTCATTTGAGTCCACAGTGTCTACAGCTCTGCCTCCTGGCTTTGGAAATAGGTGTTTCCCACTCTTTCTGTGAGTGCCATGTACCTGAGTATCCACTTCCTGTTCATTCTCTTTTGCTCCTTTGAAACCACAGCTGCCTTTAGAAATCCTCTTTCTTTGCTGCTTGTGTGTGTTTCTGTGAAATAAATTTCTCACCCCTTAGACTGAAAATGGACTTCTGAGAAAGATATTTCCCTTCATAGTACCTAAATTCTGATTCATCAATAAAATATTTATGTTCTTTTCACAAAAAAATATGAATTATGAACAAGTGACAGAAGAAATTAAAGGAGAAATTTAAAAACTTTTAGACTTGAATGAAAATAATTATACTCCATACCAGAACCTCTGCTACAATAGAAAGGTACTTCTAACAGGAAATTTCAGTTATGAGTGCCTACAAAAGAAAATAAGAAAGGTTTCAAACAAACAATGCAAATAGTCACTTAAAAGTCCTTTAAAAGAAGAATAAATTAATTCTACATCCTATAGAAGGAAGGAAATAATTAACATCAGACCTGAAGTCAATGAAGTTGAGAAAAGAAAATTACCAAGTATTGATGAAACAAATAGTTGGTTCCCTGAAAAACTGAACAAATGGATAAGCCCTTAACCAAACTAACCTAAAGAAAAAGACAGAAAAGCCAAACTAATAAAATTAGAAATGAAAAAGGAGAAATCACATCTCAGAATAGACATCTCAAAAATCCAGAGGATCATTAAGGACTATTTTGAAAAATAATACTCCAATAAATTGGAAACCTTAGGAGAAATGGATATATGTACAGATAAATATAATCTTCCAAAATTAAATCATGAGGACATAGAAAACCTAAACAGACCACAAACTTATAATGGAATAGAAGCAGTAATAAAAAGACTTCCAACAAAGAAAATCCCAGGACCAGATGGATTCTCAGCTGAATTCTACCAAAACTTTAAAGAAGAACTGAAGCAAATACTTCTCAAATTATTACATGAAATAGAAAGGGACAGAACACTTCCAAATTCCTTCTATGATGCCAGTGTCACACATCAAAACCAGATAATGACACATCAAAGAAAGAAAACTACAGACCATCATTCCTCATGAACTTATATGCAAAAATAGTTAACAATCTATTAGAAAATCATATTCAACAACACATTAAGGTGATTGTATACCATAACCAAGTTGGTTTCATTCAAGAGATGCATATATGTTTCATATATATATGAATGTTGGATGGAACTAGAGATCATTATGTTAAGTGAAATAAGTTGAACTCAGAAGTTAAAGATCTTATGATTTCTCTCATATATGAAAACTAGAGAGGAAAAAGGAAAAGAAGTCGGGGGAGGTGTGTGTGAATCTCCTAAAAATCAAAGGGAGATTGGTAAAGAAAAAGGACCAAGAGGTGGGAAGGGCAGGGGGAAGTGCCAGGGAGTGATATTGGTCAAAGTGTATTGTTATGTTGTATTTTTAAATGTTATAAAATATATACAGAGAGAGCAGCTGGATAGGGGTCCTCGAACACTCTCAGAGATGCAGTATTCCAACTAGTGTTCTTGCATTATATGCAGTTAATTCATACATAAGACCTCTTATATGAAGATTGAAGAACACAGCAATTATCAGAAATAAAGAAGACGGTTGAAAGAAGATGGCGGCGAGGGGAGTGCATTGCCCCCGTGTGCTGCTTCACTGTGTGGGAGTATGACAAGTCAGGATGGCTAAAGGATATCTTGTTAGGAATTTCCAGCAATAGTGGGGTGCTCCGGAACCTGGAGGAAGGATTTCCATCGCACGAGGATCGGCTACGGGGACTCAAACGCGAGAGGTTTGTCGCACGGAGGGTAACACTGCTTATTCAGCAAATCGCCCCGCGGCTAGAGTCTGCAGCGCGCGCTGGGAAACGAGGAGATAGCGACGCAGGGATACAGCGCTGCAGTTTCTGCCAGCCGTGCAAGCACCGTACTCAGGGCTGAATTCTGGGTTCGAGACGGGGGAAGGAAGCGGTCCATCTCGGTTCTCCACACCGGTCAGACCACAGAGGAGGCCACCAGCCACCATGTTGGAAAGCTGACGTCACCATACCTGTTTTCGACTGACCGCAGCTGATTCAGCCATAGAACAGGTAATTTCAGGCTGCAATTCACCTGCGGCTTGCAGACAGATTGCTAGGGTTCAGTGCCTGGGTGCTTCTTAGAACCTGATCTTATCGGAGCGAACACCGAGCGCGGGGCGGCCGAGTTCCGGCTCCCGGAACCGTCCCGGAACCGCCCTGGCCCAGGGCTGCGGAGCCTGCGGAGGATGCTTCTTGGACCCTGCTCCTATCAGAGCATACACCAAGCACTAAGCGGCCGAATTCCGGCTCCCGGAACTGAGCCCGCGGGGACTGCTTCTTGGAGCCTACACTTATAGGAGCTTACACCGAGCACGGAGCGGCCGAGTTCCGGCTCCCGGAACTTCCCTGGCCCGGGGCTAGGAGCCCGCGGAAACTGCTTCTCGGTCCGGGTCCTGCTGAGGGCCAGTCAGGACTCACCCGTTGCTTTGGTTGCCCGGCATGGGGAACGAAATGCTGCCATTCGCATAGGATACCAACATGGCAGAGATCTGATGTCATCAGAAAGCGGCGGAGGAGAGAACTTCATCAATACCAGAGGCAACATAAACAGTTGGTCTCCTGGTAGGGGGGGTGAGGCACAGACACCCGAGTCTCCTCAATTTGTCGTCCAGCCAGAGGGGAGGAGACGGGCCGCCGCCAGCGCCCGGAGCAGGCCCAGCGGCTCGCCAGCGTGGTGACCGCATGACCCCAATTGGAGAGGGGGCAGAGCGGAGCCGCCACCCGCACCCGCAAGGTGGGCAGACCCGCGACCCAGTGGTACATGGGCGTGGTAGGAGGGGCAGGGCAGAGCCGCCGCCCGCGCCTCCAAGGTAGGCAGACCTGCAACAGACCGGCGGATCAGGCCCAGGAGCCTGCCGGCGTGGTACACACACCACCCTAATTGGAGTAGGGGTAGAGCAGAGTCGCCGCCCGTGCCAGGAACAGGCCCAGCGTCCTGCAGGCAGGGTAGTCACGACACCCCAATTGGAGTAGGGGCAGAGCAGAGCCTCCACCTGTGCCCGAAAGGTGGGCAGATCTGCGACCGACCAGCGGGACAGGCCCAGTGGCCTGCCGGTACGACAGACACGTCACCCCATTTGGAGTAGGGGCAGAGTAGAGCCGCTGCCCGCGCCTGCAGGGTAGGCAAACCTGCAACCGACCGGCGGATCAGGCCCAGTGGCCTGCCGGCATGGTACACTTGTCACCCCAATTGGAGTAGCGGCAGAACAGAGCCGCCGCCAGTGCCCAGAACAGGCCCAGTGACCTGCCGGCGTGGTAGCCACGACACCCCAATTGGAATAAGGAGAGAGCAGAGCAGCCGCCCGCACCTGCAGGAAAGATACGCAAGCAGTATGAAAAGACAAGGAAAGAAAGGACCACAAGCAATGCAGGTCAACACAACTTTAGAAGAGGTGACAGCTGCAGCAGATGGAATGTCAGATAAAGAATTCAGGATATACATGCTTCAGATGATCTGGAGTATCAAGGAAGACATTAAACAGCAAAATCAGACAATGAAAGATCACTTTGACAATGAATTACGCAAACAAATCCAGGAAGCAAAGGATCAACTATACAGGGAGATAGAGGTTATAAAAAACAAACAAACAGAAATCCTAGAAATGCAGGAAGCAATAAACCAACTTAAAAACTCAATGGAGAATACTACCAGCAGAGTAGAACACTTAGAAGATAGAACATCAGACAATGAAGACAAAGTATTTCAACTGGAAAAGAACATAGACAGCTCAGCAAGACTGTTAAGAAACCATGAGCAGAACATCCAAGAAATATGGGATAACATTAAGAGACCAAACTTAAGAGTCACTGGGATACAGGAAGGTACAGAGCTCCAAACCAAAGGAATGAGCAGTCTATTCAATGAAATAATACGAGAAAACTTCCCAGACTTGAAGAATGAGACAGAATCCCAAATCCTAGAAGCCTACAGGACGCCGAATGTGCAAAATCATAAGAGATCCACACCTAGACACATTATAATGAAGATGCCCAACATACAGAATAAGGAGAGAATTTTAAAAGCTACAAGAGAAAGGAAGCAGATTACATTTAGGGGTAAGCCAATCAGGATAACAGCTGATCTTTCAACACAGACTCTGAAAGCTAGAAGATCCTGGAATAACATATTTCAAACACTGAAAGAAAATGGGTTCCAACCAAGAATTGTGTATCCAGCGAAATTAAGCTTCAGGATGGAAGATGAAATTAAAACCTTCCACGATAAACAAAAGTTTAAAGAATTCGCAGCTAGAAAACCATCTCTTCAAAACATCCTCGCCAAAGCATTACAGGAAGAGGAAATGGAAAATAACAATGAAAACCAACAGTGGGAGGTAGGACAGTAAAGGGGGGGAAAATAATCAAAGAGGAAAACAAACCATGTTTAGTAACAGAAATAAACAAATATGGCTGGAAGAACAACCCATATCTCAATAATAACCCTAAATGTTAATGGCTTAAACTCACCAATTAAGAGACACAGGCTAGTAGAATGGATCACAAAACAAGACCCAACAATATGCTGCCTACAGGAGACGCATTTGATAGGAAAAGATATACATAGGTTGAAGGTGAAAGGTTGGGAAAAATCATATCACTCATGTGGACTTCGGAAACAAGCAGGAGTGTCCATACTCATATCAAATAAAATAGATTTCAAGCCAAAGTTAATAAAAAGGGATAAAGAGGGACACTACATACTGCTTAAGGGAACCATACACCAACAAGACATAACAATCATAAATATTTATGCCCCAAACAATGGTGCAGCTCTGTTCGTCAAACAAAAGCTTCTCAAGTTCAAGAGTCTAATAGACCACCATACCATTATCATGGGAGACTTCAACACACCTCTCTCGCCACTGGACAGATCTTCCAAACAAAAGTTGAATAAGGAAACTATAGAACTCAATAACACTATTAATAACCTAGACCTAATTGACATATATAGAGTATACCACCCAACATCAAGCAGTTACACTTTTTTCTCAGCAGCACATGGATCCTTCTCAAAAATAGATCATATATTATGTCACAGGGCAACTCTTAGAAAAATATAAAGGAGTAGAGATAATACCATGCATCTTATCTGATCATAATGGAATGAAACTGAAAATCAACGATAAAAGAAGGAAGGAAAAAGCATACATCACTTGGAGAATGAACAATAGGTTACTGAATGATTAATGGGTTATAGAAGACATCAAGGAGGAAATTAAAAAATTCTTAGAGATAAATGAAAACACAGACACAACATATCGGAATCTATGGGACACATTGAAAGCAGTTCTAAGAGGAAAATTCATTGCTTGGAGTTCATTCCTTAAAAAAAGAAAAAAAAAACAAATAAATGATCTCATACTTCATCTCAAAATCCTTGAAAAAGAAGAGCAAAACAACAGCAAAAGAAGTAGAAGGCAAGAAATAATTAAAATCAGAGCTGAAATTAATGAAATCGAAACAAAAGAAACAATTGAAAAAATTGACAAAACTAAAAGTTGGTTCTTTGAAAAAATAAACAAAATCGACAGACCCTTAGCCATGCTAGCGAAGAGAAGAAGAGAGAGAACTCAAATTACTAGCATTCGGGATGAAAAAGGCAATATCACAACAGACACTTCAGAAATACAGAAGATAATCAAAAACTATTTTGAATCCTTATACTCCAATAAATTAGAAGATAGTGAAGGCATAGATAAATTTCTTAAGTCATATGATCTGCCCAGATTGAGTCAGGAGTATATAGACAACCTAAACAGACCAATATCAATTGAGGAAATAGAAGAAACCATCAAAAGACTACCAACTAAGAAAAGCCCAGGACCGGATGGGTATACAGCAGAATTTTACAAAACCTTTAAAGAAGAACTAATACCAATACTTTTCAAGCTACTTCAGGAAATAGAAAAAGAGGGAGAACTTCCAAATTCATTCTATGAGGCCAACATCACCCTGATACCTAAACCAGACAAAGACACTTCAAAGAAAGAAAACTACAGACCAATATCTCTAATGAACCTAGATGCAAAAATCCTCAATAAAATTCTGGCGAATCGGATACAAAAACATATCAAAAAAATTGTACACCATGATCAAGTAGGATTCATCCCTGGGATGCAAGGCTGGTTCAATATACGGAAATCAATAAATGTTATTCACCACATCAATAGACTTAAAAATAAGAAGCATATGATCATCTCGATAGATGCGGAAAAAGCATTCGACAAAGTACAGCATCCCTTTATGTTCAAAACTCTAGAAAAACTAGGGATAACAGGAACATACCTCAATATTGTAAAAGCAATCTATGCTAAGCCTCAGGCTAGCATCATTCTGAATGGAGAAAAACTGAAGGCATTCCCTCTAAAATCTGGAACAAGACAGGGATGCCCTCTCTCTCCACTTCTCTTCAACATAGTTCTCGAAACACTGGCCAGAGCAATTAGACAGACGAAAGAAATTAAAGGCATCAAAATAGGAAAAGAAGAACTTAAATTATCACTATTTGCAGATGATATGATTCTATACCTAGCAGACCCAAAAGGCTCTACAAAGAAACTATTAGAGCTAATAAATGAATTCAGCAAAGTGGCAGGATATAAAATCAACACGCATAAATCAAAGGCATTCCTGTATATCAGCAACAAATCCTCTGAAATGGAAGTGAGGACAACCACTCCATTCAAAATATCTTCAAAAAAAATAAAATACTTGGGAATCAACCTAACAAAAGAGGTGAAAGACTTATACAATGAAAACTACAGAACCCTAAAGAGAGAAATAGAAGATCTTAGAAGATGGAAAAATATACCCTGTTCATGGATAGGCAGAACTAACATCATCAAAATGGCGATATTACCAAAAGTTCTCTATAGGTTTAATGCAATGCCAATCAAAATCCCAATGGCATTTCTTGTAGAAATAGAGAAAGCAATCATGAAATTCATATGGAAAAATAAAAGACCCAGAATAGCAAAAACAATGCTAAGCAGGAAGTGCGAATCAGGCGGTATAGCGATACCAGACTTCAAACTATACTACAGAGCAATAGTAACAAAAACAGCATGGTACTGGTACCAAAACAGGCGGGTGGACCAATGGTACAGAATAGAGGACACAGAAACCAATCCACAAAACTACAACTATCTTATATTTGATAAAGGGGCTAAAAGCATGCAATGGAGGAAGGATAGCATCTTCAACAAATGGTGCTGGGAGAACTGGAAATCCATATGCAACAAAATGAAACTGAATCCCTTTCTCTCGCCATGCACAAAAATGAATTCAAAATGGATCAAGGAGCTTGATATCAAATCAGAGACGCGCCGTCTGATAGAAGAAAAAGTTGGCTACGATCTACATACGGTGGGGTCGGGCTCCAAATTCCTCAATAGGACACCCATAGCACAAAAGTTAATAACTAGAATCAACAAATGGGACTTACTCAAACTAAAAAGTTTTTTCTCAGCAAGAGAAACAATAAGAGAGGTAAATAGGGAGCCTACACCCTGGGAACAAATCTTTACTCCTCACACTTCAGATAGAGCCCTAATATCCAGAGTATACAAAGAACTCAAAAAATTAGACAATAAGAGAACAAACAACCCAATCAACAAATGGGCCAAGGACCTGAACAGACACTTCTCAGAGGAGGACATACAGTCAATCAACAAGTACATGAAAAAATGCTCACCATCTCTAGCTGTCAGAGAAATGCAAATCAAAACCACCCTAAGATACCATCTCACTCCAGTAAGATTGGCAGCCATTAGGAAGTCAAACAACAACAAGTGCTGGCGAGGATGTGGGGAAAAGGGTACACTTGTTCATTGCTGGTGGGACTGCAGATTGGTGCAGCCAATTTGGAAAGCAGTATGGAGATTTCTTGGAAAGCTGGGAATGGAGCCACCATTTGACCCAGCTATTCCCCTTCTTGGTCTATTCCCTAAAGACCTAAAAAGAGCATGCTACAGGGACACTGCTACATCGATGTTCATAGCAGCACAGTTCACAATAGCAAGACTGTGGAACCAACCTAGATGCCCTTCAATAGACGAATGGATAAAAAAAATGTGGCATTTATACACAATGGAGTATTACTCTGCATTAAAAAATGACAATATCATAGAATTTACAGGGAAATGGATGGCATTAGAGCAGATTATGCTAAGTGAAACTAGCCAATCCCTAAAAAACAAATGCCGAACGTCTTCTTTGATATAAGGAGAGTAACTAAGATCAGAGTAGGGACGAAGAGCAGGAGAAGAAGATTAACATTTAACAGGGATGAGAGGTGGGAGGGAAAGGGAGAGAGAAGGGAAATTGCATGGTAATGGAAGGAGACCCTCAGGGTTATACAGTGGAGGGGGTAGAGAGAGAGGAGGGGAGGGGAGGGGAGAGGTGGGGAGGGGGGAGGGTGGAGGATGGGAAAGGCAGCGGAGCACAACAGACACTAGTATGGCAATATGTAAATCAATGGATGTGTAACTGATGTGATTCTGCAATCTGTGTATGGGGTGAAGGTGGGAGTTCATAACCCACTTGAATCAAAGTGTGGAATATGATATGTCAAGAAATTTGTAATGTTTTGAACAACCCACAATAAAAAATTAAAAAAAAAATAAAAATAAAATAAAAATAATTAGTAAGCTCAAAAAAAAAATAAAATAAAATATATACAAAGTCACAGAATGTGTGTATATATGTGGTCTTGATACATGTAAACTAGTTTCTTTATGCCCTTCTCTTCCTACAAAATAATAAGTCAAGGTTCTGGTTGCTATTTCTGGAAATCTTGTACAAGAGTGTTAGGTGGGAGGTGGACAAGGGGAAGGGCTCTCAGTTCCAGCTAGGGCCATCAGCCTCCTACTCCATACTCCACCTGAAGACCGTTCCTGTCAGACGAAACTGTCATTTTACAGTTAAAGGGAGGAAGCTGGAGGACTACAAGAAGAACTCATGGAGAAAAAGTCCCCAATCTTGGGCATGTACAATAGCCCAAGGGACTGACCTAAAGTCAACTTATTGCTAGTTAACATATCAGTAGTGTTGCAGTGTGCTCCCCGCACTGTGCATTTTCCATGGGAAAAAGAAACTTACACAAGGACAGTAGAAAAGAAATAATAAAAATTTCATCTGTCAATCAAGGTGCCAATTAACCCCAGATTCACCCAGGGGAGAAGGGGGAGAAGTAGAACAGCCCAATAAAAGCGATCTCCACTATGTAAACAGGGCCTTGAGCTACTTCTCAGCTCAGCCCACTCTACTCTGTTTTCTATGACTTTCAATAATCCTCTGCCTTGCCTGCCAGCCTCTCCCAGCTCACTCAATTCTTTGTTCTGGTTGCCAAGAATGTGGACCCATGATCCCGTAGGACCCCTGCCCTTTCCTTATCTCCTACCTAACAAGAGAATACAAGTTGTTTAGCTGTCTTCTGGAGGACAAGAAGTGAGAAGGAACACATGGGAAGGGGTGATGTCATACTACAGTATTGACCCTCCATACCCTAAATGCCAGTGTGAAAGCTGCTAATATTTATTTTTCCTTGAAAAATAAAATTTGTGTATACTTATCATTGAAAGTCATGTTTTAAAAAAAGAACATAGTTTTGATCGATGATCCTTTCTAGAGGTTTGTTTAAATCTTAACACTGTTCAAATTTGATAAGCATTTGCAGACATTTCATATCTCTGAAATATACTAAGCAAAGCATGTCTTTTCTTTTTTTTTTACTTTTAAAAAATTACCTTTTTAATAGAGAGCCCAGATATAAATCCACACATTTACAGACAAATCATCTTTGACAAAGATGCCAAGAATACAAAATGGGAGAGGGCAGTCTCTTCAATTAATGATGCTGATAGAACTGGATATTCACATGCAAATATAATTAGACCCTTTATCTCACACCATATATAAAAATCAACTAAAACCAGAATTTAAAAATTAAGACTTGAAATTGTACATGCACTAGAAGAAAATAGAGGGTAAAACTTCTTGACATTGGTTTGGGCAAAGACTTTGGTTATGACTCCAAAAGCAAATACTAGTCAAAGGCAGTACATCAAACACAGCAAGGTAAACAACAGAATAAGGACAATTTAGGGAGCAGGAGAAAAATATTTGCAAACCATATACCTGATAAGGGATTAATATCCAAAATATATAAGGAACTCAAATAACTCAACAGCAAGAAAATGACACACTTTTTTAAAAAATGAGCTAAGGAGTCTGAATAGACATTTCTCAAAAGATGCCATACAATGGTCAATGGGTATATGAAAATACTAATTATAATACTAATTATTAAGGAAATGCACATTAAATGAGATGGCATCTCATACCTGTTAATATGGCTATTATCAAAAAGACAAGACAGATGTTGGCAAAGATTAGGGGAAAAACTTTTTTCTGACTCTCAAAGACTAATGCTGGATAGAATTCACACACTTCCAGGTCTGTCTTAGATTAAAAGGAAATAGTAAAACAAAACAAAGCAAACCAAAAAAAAAGGAATAGTGGGCGCTTCATTTGCTATAATCTGAGGTACATCTGTTTCTCTGCCAAAGCTTGTGATCTACTTATATATTTCTGCCAAATGAGATGAATTTCTGTGAACTAAAGCACTATTCCATGTTGAAGGCTCCTGAGAAGGAGCAACCCCTTCACAATAGTTTATCATGACACTATCTGAGCAAAAGCTTGCCAATGGCTCTCTCTCAGATAGAGGTAAAATCCTCTCCTGGGCCTATGTGGGTTTTCACTGCCCAACCCAGTCCAGAAACAGCAGAGCACCACTGAAGGGCATCCTTTCAAGTCAATGTCAGCTCCCAGCACCTGTCCCTCATTCCCTGACAGCAGGGCCACATCCTCTGCTGCCCGGAGATCAATTGCATTTCACCCGAGCTCAGTGGAGTCCCACACAGCACCTACTCATCTGGCCTGTGTTTGTTCCTTCTTCCTTTATGAGGGAGCATAGCAACCCAGCACATCCCATCTCCCACACACCACACCCACAATTTTCTTTTCATCTCATCTCAGCTCTTAGAGGCCACCTTTCCCTTCACAGCCTGAGCTGGGGCACCATGCAGTCCATGGGGCATGGAATGAGCTCTGTTCTTTCTTGCCTTGGTACATTTGTGCATGTTTTCTTTGACTGGAATGTTTTTCCTACCCTTGGATGTCTGTAGAACTTACTCAACCCTAAAGACGATTCTCAAACACCATCTCAGGCCTTTCTACATGTGATTAGTTACACGTGCATCTGTGTTTCTTCAGCAGCTTGAGTATACTTCTGCAGAATTTACAGTGCTTGAGGTGTTTGTTGTCATGGTTCATTTTGTCTTTTTCTCTAGATTTGGTCATAGAACAAGGATCATAATCATCTTTGTAACTTCAGAACCTGTAATTGTGCCTAATGTCAAATAAATAAGAACCAGTTAAATCAAGATAATGTATAATCCTTTAACAACATAGGTGGTACTTTAAGTTATTAGCAGTCTAATTAGAAATGCTTTCTTATAGCCTCTGTGGGTATTGAGATATAAATAAACTCTTCACTTCAAAATCCAAGTTAGAAAATATCTGACCCAGTATGTCCACTGATCTCCACATTTGTAGGTCCCTCTGGGATTATTTATATTACTCTTGAATATCTT
This sequence comes from Marmota monax, assembly GCF_021218885.2. NCBI lineage: Eukaryota > Metazoa > Chordata > Mammalia > Rodentia > Sciuridae > Marmota > Marmota monax. The sequence continues at coordinate 153,909 of NW_026694256.1, read as the reverse complement.
ACAGAGTTTTCAAACAAAATGCCCCAAATCTGAATTCTGGAGTTCATTCCCCATCTTTACTTTTTCCAATTTCAGTTCATGGCAACTTTATTAATTTAATCATTAAAAACAGATATTTTGGAGTTGTCCTTTGCAACTGTTATTTTTCTCCTGCTCCCTAAATTGTTTTCTGTTATAGTCACATCTAGTGCATTTAAGAAATCCTGTTGGCTTTTCCTTCAAAATGTCATTAATGCTGCCACTACCACCTTGATCCATCATCCTTGCTCCTCTTTATTGTAACAGGCTCCTAACTGGCTTTCCTGATTCTATTCTTGCCTGCCTCCTAGCCTTATCTTATAGTCTATCTGTCACACAGCAACATAGGTGGTCCTTTAACACATCAGGTCATATCTCTTCTGTGCTCAAAACTCTCCAATGACTATTGGGTTTCCTGCTGTTCCCCATTCCCTGAATGGTGCCTGGTGTAAAATCAGATTAAATATTTGCTGACTGAGTAAATGAATATTTAAGCCTTAGAATAAAAAACAGATGCCAAGAAGTTGCAATTTATGATGATGTTTGCTCACCTAATACGTATACAGTGTAATCGTAGCATATTTTAAAAATATAATCAATGTTTTTAATTTCACCAAAATAATCTGGAGAATCTTAGTATTAAGCTAATCTCTTTTTGTGTAGCAATAAATTGACCACAAAATAACCATTTGGTCCTGGCTGGTCACACAGCTCACAGGGAGTGGGTTTCTTCAGCTTTGAGAGGGAGAAGTTGAATTAAAAAAATTTTCATCATCTGTTGAAATTCAAAATGTCTATAATGTGTGTGTGTGTGTGTGTGTGTGAGAGAGAGAGAGAGAGAGAGAGAGAGAGAGAGAGAGAGAGAGAGAGAGAGAGAGAATGAATGAATAAGGAAATGAGAGAGAATAGAGACTGGCTTGCTTTTTCTGAATAACCCTTCATTGCACCTGGTTTGCAATATATGAGTTAATTTTATAGGAGAAACCTGGGTGGAGTCCCTGGGAGAATAATTCAGGGCTGGTAGAATGGGGAAAGAGAGTAACTCCCAGAGAGGCAAGACCAGCATCCTGAGGTGAATGGGACAGGGAGGAGGGCACAAAGAGGCAGGCTCTGAAGACCAAGCTTCTCTATGCCAACCTATGGCCTTTATGTCCCTTGAGACCCCACCCAGGGGACTGAGCGAAATGTCCTTGACTTTGGAAAGTAATGTCAGGGAGTACATTTCCAAGTGCAGTGCATTCACACTATTCAGGAGATTACGTTTGTACAAAAATCTGTTTTAACACCGAGGTTGTCTGCAGTACTTTTCTCAGAGGTATATTTAGTCAGGGAGCTAATATAAGATGAAGTCATGGGTGTTAACTTTAACAGTTTTCTGAGTGATTTGTAGAAAGGATGCTCACCCACCCTTTGGGTAGAAAATTATTTTTTAAAATCACATAGAAAAATGATTAAAAACTTCACCTTTCAATATTTTAACATTAAATTAACTTTTCAAAATGTTTATAGTATAGGTTTTGGGTTCAAAACTTTATACCCTGCAATTATTTGTGGGTGACTTTTAAATTCTTCATTTAAGAATGGGAAAAATGCCTTCTTATATAATTTTAAACTTTAATACTTTCAGTTCTCATTCATAATCAGAAGATAGCAAATAGTGTCCAGAGCAAGGCAGTTCCAATTTCTCAGCTTCAGCCCAGCCACTAACCTTCATAACACATTGTTCAGAACAATTTTCCAACTCATTGACAACGTTCTCCGGTTTCTGCCGAGTGATTTTGCAAATTGCTTCCATCATCTTTGCTCCAAGTTCCTCCAAACAATGTGCCTTCAATGAGTAAGCAAACACTTGCTGCTTGTTTATATCATGCCCAGAACCAAAGTTAATAAAGTTCGAGGATCACTAGAGCTTGAAAAGACCAGATCTAGATAGACCCATTTATAGAATTGTTTGTCTTTAATTACTAATGGAGTGAATAATGGTGATTGTAAAATATCCAGCAATTACAGAAGTGTGTAGTATAAGTAGTAAAATTTCTTCCTTTCTCCCTTCCTGCCACCTGGGGATAACTGCAATAATCAGTTCATTATATTTCCAAAAATCTTTCAAACATCTTCAAAAACACACAAACATACATACCATATATAAAAACATGAATTTATATTTTCTCCCTCCCTCTCTCTCTTTCTTTTTTCTTCCCTTTTTTCCCTCCCCCAATTTAGATCCTCCTCAAGTTATCATGCCAAAAATCCTTTGTTTACTCAACAAGCATCACAGAGATCTTTCCATAATGGCAAGCTTGCCCTCTCTTTAAAATTGCCCCTTGGTATTCCAAAGCAAAAATGTATTGTAATTTATTTAACGATTTCCCTGTTTTGGATCAGGTCATTTAGGTTGTAACCAGTTTTTCAAGGTTACCAATAATGCTGCAAATGTGGGAAGAAGGGGAGGAAGAACATAGAGGTTAAGGTACAGGAGCAAGAAGGAGTTGATCTATGCCATTATATAATTTATGGACTCAATGTCCATACAGAGTTAGGATTATGTTTTGTCAGCCTTTGATAACTGAGAGCTGACCTCGGGTTACCACACTTCAGACAGAATGCTGGCAGGCCCAACTGCTGTCTGAAGGTTTGCCTTGTAGGTGTCCAGAAGCTATATCCCACTCAAGGGGACAAAAGAGGTCATGACACCTCCAAACCCATTGTCCCTGGAAGAACATATGAAAGGCTTCAATTCTGAACTACATGTGAGAAGGTTCCAGGGCCAGTGTGCACCTAGCACATCCCCCAATGTTCTGTTAAGAATCTTGTTACCATTGCTTCTGAAAAGACTTGAGGTCCCAGTGTGACTACAGTCCCACTCAGAACTTTGGGTCCATCCATTCTATCCATCCTTGTCACTCAGACATAGTCCCCAATACAAGTCATTCTCCTCACTCCGTCTTTGGGTTCTACTTTTCCTTTTAGCCTCTATGGCTATACTCCCCTAGTAGCCCTTTGCTCAGATCCTCTGGAACCTATAGAAGTTGGGACCAGAGTCCTCTACACGCCCCGCCTTGGCACTGAGCAATTCCTTCTACTTCCTCTACGTCAACACCTGATCATCTGGAGAAAGCACCATTGACCTGACAGCCTTTTCAAGGGTCATGTGGAGCCATCTGCTCATCCTTTTTCATCTTCTCCAACTTGGATCTGAGGCTGGAATTGAGTAAGAAAGGATCAGAAGAAGTAAGAGGAGAGTTAGTATTCCAAATAATATCCTTATTCTCTTAAGTATGGGTTCCTGTCTTTTGGGATACACCATTTCCTTCTCTTCCTTGTCGCTCTCATCTTCCAAATTTTTGGTTATTTCTCCAAATTTATGGAAAATTTTGGTTCCTGTGTGCATGAAAACCTTCCTGCTTTCTCAGTCCTGCCCCTGCGCTGGGAAACTCTATGTGATTCCATGGTGAAGACACTGGCTCTATGGGCTCTGGACTTCAAGCATCACCACTTCTACACTCCCATTTCCATCGTCCACTCCTGTGCACACATCCACATTTATCATCACTCCTTTTCTCCAAGATCTGAAGTTACCACCTGGTGCTCCCTGCTTTCACTTCCTCTCCACCCATTCCTCGCAGGACTTCCCTCCCACTGCTTTACAACCTCATTATGATCCTCATGTGGATGTCCCAAGCCCAGAGCCTCTGCCTCAGCCCCAGATGCTCATGTTAGAAGACTCTCCCTTTTGTCACTGATACCCCAGTCCTGTTTCACTCTGCTTGCTCCGTGGTTTTCATCCGTCCCACCCTCGACTTTCTTCCATTCACTTTCATGGGGCTCCAGAGCTGTCTGTCATCCTGTCACATCTTCATTTCCTAGGGTTAGGGTCACTTCAGAGGTTGTTTCCAAATTCTCTTTATATTTTATGTCATGAACACTACAGTCAAAATAGGACAAATTGACTTGGAAATGACAGTTTTTAAACAGAGAAAGTTGCCATGGAACAGAAAACCTAGAAACAGGAATAATAATTATGATAATGCCTTGTAGTTACATGAATACTGCTTGTATTATTCACAAAGGGATTTCCATTCTTGTGTTATTTGATCCTTATGCTGTTTCTAGGAAGTAGCTCTTTCTTTCTTCTTTATAGATAGGAAATGGAGGCAATGATATTTAAGTGACTTCTGTTGTTTTACATATATAATTTAGGTGCAGAAGCTGTTATTGGAGCACAAGTTTCCAGAATCTAAACCTAATGCTTTATTTTATATTTTGTTGGTTAAAACACACACACACACACACACACACACACACGCAGTGTATTCCAAAGGGGAAAAAACTAGTGAGGTTTGAATTAAAGTGTAAGACTTCATGACCCTGAAAGCCCCCTGTCCTTGGGGATAATAGTCAAGGGACATTATGATTTTCCACTATCCTTGAGCCATCCTAGAGTTTAAGCAAGGGCATGGTTAGCAAAACATCAGCTCTAATTTTAGAAGGGAAGAGATGGGGAACAGGCAGAGATGTGAGGTTTAATCAAAAGTGCTATCATTGGGGGATGTTAAATAAGCCAGTTATCAGGCCCTTAGCGAGTCTGGCACTTTTGACCTCATTATCTGGGGAGGCACATGATGTTGGATTCCAGCTTCTGGTCACCAGGCAGATGACTCAGCCACGGCTGCTGAAAGCCTGTTGGAAACAGAATTCCAGGATCCAAGAGGAGCCAAAAAACCCTCCACACACTCTTTAAATAGCATGTGATAAATAGTTCTATCAAACTAGGACAGCACCTGGTTTTTTTCTGACCCATTACGTTTGGGTGCTTGAAGGGTGCAGTAAATTCCTTATCAAGAAACATAATATTTATCCTGTTTTTAGACTCTTCTAAAGGTGCTTTTAGAAAGCAGAGTCTAGCCTGTTTTCAAGGTGAAACTTGTTACAAAAAGTCTAGGCTTCAACCACAAAGTCTTCACTAATGAGGGTTTTGATCACAATTACCAGGAAAATCTGATTCTCAGGAATTTTGACAGCTTTATTACAAATAGTACAACCTAGAAATAGCCCAAATGTTCTTCAAGAAGAGAATGGATAACTAAACACTGGTACATCTGCCATACCATGGAATACTACTTGGCAATAAAAAGAGATGAAGTATGGGTGAATCCCAAAGATCTTCCACTGAGTGCAAGGAGTCAGACACAAAGACATTCATAGTGTTTGAATGAAATTTCAGGCAAAACTACCTCATATTGATAAAACAGATCAGCAATTGCTTAAGTTGGGGGATAGCAGGGAGATAGGGAAATCTCTGGAGTGATATGTTCTTCCTCTTGACATGGGTTAATAAAAAGTTGTTTCAATGGTACACTTAATATCTGAGCATTAAGATATTAAAGGTTATAACATTTCATATTTATATAAATTAATCAATGATATAAATTCAAACTATCATGTACTACCTTATAGACTAGTTAGAAAAATAATTTCAATTCAATTAACCTCAGTTTGCTCATCTACAAAACAAGGATAATAGTAACCTGAAATGAGGATGAGCTGGCATTAATATTTATAGAATTTTTTAGTAAGTGTCAAGTTCTTAATCACTGTTCAAACATGGTAGCTTCAAAACAGAGTCAGAGCTGTAATTAACTTTTCTTGGTGGTGTAGACACTTGGGTATATAGATTTTTGTATCTTGACCAAGTTGGCAGAGCAACATTATGACAAGTACTTGGGGAAGCTCTTGACTGAAGGTAAGCTTTCTGATGCAGAGATGCTTCTTGGTGTTCTAAGAAGTCCTTTTGGGCACATTCTGATCTAAGGAAATTGATAAAGACTGCAGGGACATTACACACAAGAGCACTGGTAATGCTCTTCTCCTGGTCACCATTTATGTATGCCATCATTAAATGACAAGGTTCATTTTGATTCTTTAGGGAAAACTCTTGAAAACTTTGCCAATCAAATCTCATCTCTCTGGTCCCCCTTGGAATTATCAGCTGTGTCAGAGCCCACACTGGGTGCTTAGAGGATGGGCCAAAATTTCAAGTTTTTTCCTGGACACCAATGTGTGTGTGTGTGTGTGTGTGTGCGTGTGGTGTGTGTGTGTGTGTATGTGTGTGTGTGTGTGTATATATATATATATATATATATATATATATAATTTTATTTATTTATTTTGGCTGGGTGAGCTCTAGTACATGAACAAACAGCTGCAGGTTTGAGCAGGGAGGCTGAGTTTTCATCAGTTGATTTTTTTTTTTTTTTTTTGGTGTGCTCATTAAGGGATAATTCAGGGAACTTTGAAACTATTGATGGAATGTTTTCCAATTCAGTGGGTATACCATATGCAACACCATCACTGTAAGGGAGTAGCTAGAAGCCTAAGAAATACTCTGCATTTTGTTAAAAAGCCACTAGAAGCTTCTCCAGACATGATTTCCTTTCTTCAATCAAACTATCAGTTTCCACAGTCTCCCTCCATGAGCCACATGCTACCTCATCTCAAATCTCAGTCTTTGCAGAGTGTTGAAAATACTTTTTTTCACATTCTCTTACAAAGTACTCTGCATATCCTGCAATAAGAGAGCCAGGGTCCAACTAAATATTTTGTTCTATTTGTGTAACTAACATTTATTTTTTATAATTTTAAGTTTTTATAAATCCCTGTTAGTACATTTGCTTTTACTTTTGCTTGTGCTGAAGAGAGTCTCACCCTTTCCAAGTAAGAAAACAGGCATGGCTTCATTGCTCTTGGTGACACAATCATTGTGGGCGAAGGATAAGGCAGAATCTGACTTGCAAATCAACTGTAACTCTCATTGTAGGCTCAGTCACCTGTAAATATTCCAATAACTAGTTTTTCTCCTCCAATAGCTTAGAGCAGTTTCAATGAATGGTAGAGAGGCATATTAGCTGCTGAATATAGGATGTAAGAACTCAGAGTTCAATATCAGTGCAAAAAGGAGTGTTTATATTATACTCCGTGTCTAGACAGAGCAAGGCTTCTGACACCAGTCTCCTCTTTTCATATTTCTTGGAGAATTCAAAGGATACAACCCACCTGAAGGGGCTCGGGACACCTCTTCTGGGAAGGCATATGGAAAGACTATTTTCCCTTAAAGAACTGAAGCAACCAATCTAAAATGCCCACTTGTCTTTCTCATCTCTTTCTCCCTCCTCTCCTTCTCTCCCCTCTTCAAGTTTAGTGTAATATTGGTGTTATTTATTCCTAGAAAATTTTACAGAATTCACTGATGGAATCATCTGGGCCTAGAGTTTTCTTGGTGGGAAGATTTTGAGTATGAATCCAATATCATAAGAAAATCATAGAATTATTCATATATTTTAGTTAGTAGATATTTTTCAAAGAATGTTAATTCATCGAAGTTTTTGGCATGAAGTTTTTGGGATGAAGTTTTAAAAGTGTATTTATTGTCTTTTAATTTTTGTTAAATTATATCAGTTTATACACTCACCTACTGACAAGTATGTTGGCTACTTCTGGTTTTTAGCAAATATGAATATGGCTCCTATCAACATTGTATGCAAGTTTTGTGTGCATGTAAGTTCAACTTATTTGGATGAATATCTAGGAATACGAATGCTGGAATGTATACTAATAGTTCATTTTAGCCTTGTAAGAAACTGCCAACCTGTCTCCTAAAGTGCATGTATCTTTTTATATTTCCACCATCAGTGAATTAGAGTTGTTTTTCCATGTCCCCACCAGCATTTGGTGTTGTCAATAGTTTGAATTTTAACCATTGTAGTAGATTGCAGGGATATATCATTATTGTTTTTATTTGAAACTTCCTAATGACATATTATTGAATGCTAGGGTAGAATACTTGTGTAGCATGCATGAGGACATGACTTTGATCCCTAGCTGGAAAAAAAATAAGAAAATAAAAATAAAAAGCTCTTTCTTCCTTTCTAATATATTAATTAAATTATATAAATTCCCCTTTAAGCATGACTTTCACTACATCCCATAAATTTTAATAAGTATGTTTTTATTTTCATTTAGTTCAAAATATTCTTATTATTTGAACTCCTGTATTATTTAGAGGTATGTTGTTTAATTTTTGTTATGATTTAGATAAGAGGTGTTCCCCAAAAGCTTATGAGTGAGACAAGAATATTCAGGGGCTGTGGTTATAACTCAATGGTAGAGCACTTACCTAGCATGTGTGAGGCACTGGCTTTGATTCTCAGCACCACATAAAAATAAATAAATAAAAATAGAGGTATTGTGTCTATCTACAACTAAATATATATATATATATAAAGAATGTTCAGAAGTGAAATGGTTAGGTTATAAGAGTCTTAATCTAATCTGTGGATCGATCCACTGATATGGATTAAACAGGTGGTAACTGCAGGCAGGTAGGTTGTTGCTGGAGAAAGTAAGCCACTGGGAATGTGCCTTTGGGTTTATATTTTGTCCCTTGTGAATAGAGTTCTCTTTCTGCTTCCTGGTGGCCATGTCCTGAGCCTCTTTCCTCTGCCCTGCCCTTCCACCTTGATGTTCTGACTCACCTCAAGTCCAGAGCTATGGACTCAGGCCACCATGGACTGAACCTCTGAAATAGTGAGCCAAAATAAACATTTCCTCCTGTAAAGTTGTTCTTGTCAGGTCTTTTGGTCACAGAACCACAAAAGCTGACTACAACAATTTCTAAATATTCTAAGATTTTACCAATGTCCTTCCATTATTGATTTTCTAATAAATTCCATTATAGTCTGACAGAATACTTTATATGATTTCTATTCTTAAAAAAAATTTAGGTGTATTTTATGGGCCAGAATGTGGTCTATTTTAGTGCATGTTGCATGTCAACTTGAGAAAAATGTGAATTCAGCTATTGTTTGGTGAAGTGTTCAATTAATGTCACTTAGATACAGTTAATTGATGGTGCTGTTCAGATAAACCATCTCCTTACAGATTTTCTGCCTGTTGGATCTCTGAAATACTGATGGTGGGGTGTTGACATCTACAACAATAATAATGGATTTGTCTATTTCTCCTTGTAGTTCTATCAGTTTTTGCCTAAAGTATTTTGATGCTCTGTTGTTAGGCACATACATACATACTAAGAGTTATTATGTTTTCTTGGAAATTGGTACTTTTGTTATTATATAAAGAATTAATTCTTTGTCCCTGATAACTTTTCTTGATTGAAGTTTCTATGCCTGAAATTATATAGCTGCTGCTTTCTTTTGACAGTTCAGCATAGTACATCTCTCTCTATATATGATTTTACTTTTAATTTACCTGTATCTATATATAATGTAGATTTCTTTTTTAAAATATTTTTTAGCTGTTGATGGGCCTTTATGTTATTCATTTATTTATATGTGGTGCTGAGAATCAAACCCAGTGCCTCACACATGTGAGGCAAGCGCTCTATCTTGAGCTACAACACCAGCCTAAAGTGGATTTCTTTAAGACAAAATTCAATTGTTTTAATTTTTTTTGTTTGTTTGTTTTATTTACTCTGATAACCTTGGTCTTTTAATTGGTCTAGTTAGATCATTCACATTTAAAATGATCATGATATAGCTGGGTTAATATCAATAATATTTTATATCCGTTCTCTCTTGTTGCCCTTTTTCCTCTTCCTCCCTCCTTCTCCTTGTCGCTCATGCTTTCTCTGCTTGTGCTGGTTTTAATTGGGCATTTTATAAGATTATTTTTCCTTTATTAACATACAAATTATCTTTTTTAACCTTTTTAATATAAAAAAGTCAACTTTTTTATATTTTTAACTTTTTTAAAATATAATTTTCGCTTTTACAGTATACATTCACAACTAATTCCAGCCCACTTTCAAATATTAGTGTATAATTTCATGGCTAATGTAAGTACTTGAAACAAAATATTCCCAGTTCCTGCCTCAGTATCTTACTCTAGTGCCATCATTCATTTCAATTCTCCACTAGCTATCACACAATATATTGTTATCATAATAATATATATTATTTTGAACAAACTTTTATCTGTTAAATTTAAAATGAAAAAATAAAACATTTTATTTCATATTCATATTATTCCCTCTCTAATGGCCTTTGTTTATGTACACCTGAGTTTCTGACCTATATCATTTTCCTTCTCTCTGAAGAAGTTCTTTTTTTTTCTGTATTTTTTCTTGGTGCATTATGGTTGTACATGGTGGTGGGATTCATTATTATATATTTGTACATGCACACAATATAACAATATAATTTGGCCAATATCATTCCCTGGTATTTCCCCTTTCCCTCCCCTCCTCCATCTCTCTAGCCCCTTTCCTCTCCTCTGTGGATTTTCCTTTGATTTCCATGATATCTCCCTCCTACCTTTCTTTTCCTTTTTCTTCTCTAGCTTCCACATGTGAGAGAAAACATGATCCTTGGTGTTCTGATTTTGGCTTATTTCACTTAATATAATGTTCTTAAGTTCCATTCAGTTTCCTGAAAATGATGTAATTTCATTCTTATTTAAGGCTGAAGAAAACCCCATTATGTATATATACCACATTTTCTTTACCCATGAATCCACTGATGAACACCAAGACTGGTTCCATAGTTTGGCTATGAATTATGCTACTATAAACATGGGTATGTGTGTATTGATATAGTATGCAGACTTTATTTCTTTAAGATAAATACTAAGGAGTGGTGTAGCTGGGTCATATGGTGGTTCCATTTTTAGCCTTTTTTTAAAAATATATTTTTTAGTTGTTGATGGACCTTTATTTTGTTTATTTGTATTTGGTACTGAGAATCAAACCCAATGCCTCAGACATGCTAGGCAAGTGCTCCACCACCAAGCTACAAAGCCAACACCCATTTTTAGCTTTTTGAGGAATCTCCATACTGATTTCTATAGTAGTTGTATTAACTTACAGTCCCAATAGTATAAAAATGTTCCTTTTTCTCCATATCCTCTTTGACATTTATTATTATTTGTATTCTTCATGGTTTGCCATTCTAACTGGAGTGATACAGAAATCTCAGTCATGTAGTTTTGATTCGCATTTTTCTAATTGCTAATGATATTGAACACTTTTTCATTTATTTGTTGGCCATTTGTATTATTGCTTTTGAGAAATATAATTTTAGTTAATTTGGTTATTTATTGGATTATTTGGGGTTTTGGTGTTAGTATTGTGTGTTCTTTAGGTATTCTGGATATTAATTCTCTGTTAGAAGAGTAGCTAGCTTTTTAATTTGATGCTATCCTATTTATTAACTCATGCATTATTTTCCTGAGCTTTAAGGGTGCTATTCAGAAAGTCTTTCCTGTGCCTATACACTAGTGTGTTGACCCTACATTTTCTTCTATGAGTTACATAGTTTCTAGTCTAATTCCAATGACTGTGATCTGTTTTGAGTTGATTCTTGTGCAGGTGGAGAGATAACAGTCTAGTTTCATTCTTCTACATATGTATAACCAATCGTCACAGGACCATTTCTTAATAAGGCTGTCTTTTCTCCAATGTATTTTTTGGCACCTTCATTAAGGATCAGATGACTATAGTTGTGTGGGTTGTCTCTGTGTCTTCTGTTCAGTAAACATTGGCCTCTTGTCTGTGTTTATGCCAGTTAATAATAACCTGAAGTCTGTAGTATGATCTGAAGTCAGGTATTGTGATACCTATAGTATTGTTTTTTGGCTTAGAGTTGCATTGCTTATTCGGGGTCTCTTATTTAAACATTTCTTACAAGTCAGGTATACTAGCAACAGAGTCCCTCAGTTTTTTGGTTGTTTTTTTTTTTTTTTTTTTTTTGTCCTAGAAGGTCTTTATTTCTTCTTCCCTTTTGAAGAATATTTTCAGTAGAAACAGTAATTCTGAGTGGTATTTTTTATCCTTCAACATTTTAAATATTTCACTCCATGTTCTTCTTGCTTCCATGGCTTCAGAAGATAAGTTTAATGCAATTTTATTCCTGTTCTGTAAGTGAGGTGTTTTAATTATCTAACTTAAACACAACAAAATTAAAAAAAAAAAACATAAACCTTTCTCTTTGTATTTGTTTTGCTGAAGTTTTAATAAAATATTCTTGGTTATAGTTTTTTATTCTCTAAGTTACTTGTATCTGTTTGGGTGCTAGACATTAATTTGGAAAATTCTCAGTCATTATTACTTCAAATATTTCTTCTGTTTCTTTCTTCTCTTTCTGGTTTTCCCATTATGTATATTACACATTTCGTAATTGTCCCGCAGTTCTTGGATATTCTAGTCCATTTTTTAAATCATTTTTTTTCTCTTACTTTTCAGTTTGGAATGCATGTTAGTCAGCTTTTTCACTGCTATGACTAAAAGAACCGACCAGCACAACTAGAGGAGGAAAGGTGTATTTGGGGGTTCATGGTTTCAGAGGTCTAAGTCCATGGACAGCCGACTCCATTCCTCAGGGCTCAAGGTGAGGCAGGACATCATGGAAAGAGTTTAGTAGAGGAAAGCAGCTTACATGTGGATCAGAAAGCAGAGAGGGAGGGAGAGAGAAAGAGAGAGACACTGATTCCACTCTGCAGTACAAGATGTGTGCTCCATAGACATGCCCCCAAAGAACTACTTTTTCTAGCCACATCCCACCTGTCTCCAGTTACCATTCCCATCAGAAATTCATTCACTGATTAGGTTAAGGTTATAACCCAATACTTTCTCCTCCAAACTTTCTTGCATTGTCTCATGTGAGTCTTGGGGTATGCCACATCTAAACCAAAACAGCATGTTTCTTGACATATCTTCAAGCTCACCAATTCTTTTCTGTTCAGTCTACTGATTATCCTAGCAAATGCAGGATTTGTTTCTATTACCATGGATTTGTTTTTTTCTTCTTTTTGTGGCAAAATACATACAACATACATTATAGTTTAGATGTGGTGTCCCCCAAAAGCTCACATGTGAGCCAATGCAAGAAGGTTCAGAGGAGAAATGATTGGGTTGTAAGAGTCTTAGCCCAATTGATGAATTAATTCTCTGATAGGGATTAACTGAGTGGTAACTGAAGTGGAAGGGTGTGGCTGGAAGAGGTAGGAATTGGGGGCGGGGCTTTGGGGGTATATATTTTGCATTTGGTGAGTGAAGTTTCTCTCTTTTTTTAAAATGGGTTAGATATTTTTATTAAAAGGCAGAAATTGTTGGGATGGATTAAAAATTAAAATCGACTGTGTCTGTCTACAGAGGTACACTTTAGATTCAAAGAGATAGATACATTGAAAGTGAAAAGATGGAAAAGCATATCATACAGACTCTCTGCTTTTTGATCACCATGTGAGCTGCTTCCCTCCACTACACTCTTCCGACATGATATTCAGCCTCACCTTGAGTCCTGAGGAATGAACCTGGCTGTGTGGACTGAGACCTCTGAAACTGTAAGCCTCCAGATAAAACTTTTCCTCCTCTGTAATTGTGCTGGTCTGGTCTTTTAGTCACAGCAGTGAAAAAGCTGACTTAAACAAAATTACATTTTATACATCTTTAAATGTGCTTTGCTGTGACACGAAGTACATTTACAGTGTTGTGTATTACCTTCACCACAATCCATCTTTAGGACTTTTTTGTCATTCCAACAGAAACCCCCCATTCTTCCTTCTAATATCTGATAACTTCCATTTTGCATCCCTATGAATTGCCCATTCTATATGCTCTCTTTAAGTGGAATAATGCAATATTTGTCCTTTTGGTCTGAGTAATTTTGGATTCTATTTGAAACATTGTGAATACTATATTGTGGAGACTCTAGTTTCTGTTATAGCTGGGGATATAGCTCAGTTGGTAGAGTGCTTGCCTCCCATGCACAAGGCCCTGGGTTCAATCCCCAGCATCATAATAGTAGTAATAATAAATGTTATAGTCTCAAGACTGTTGACAATTTTTTTTTTTTGAATTCTCAATTAAGTGAATTGGATTTAAACTACAAACTTGGCCTTTTGGCAGTCACTCAAATCTCCTTTCAAATCCTTTTATCCTTAGCTGGTTTACTTGCAGATTGCCCTATTAATGCATGGTTAATGTTTGGGCAAACATTTATACATTGAATCTGTTCCCTGATGCCCCTGCCTTGCCCTGCTGCATCTCTAGATTTTAGCATTCCTGCCCCTCTTATATTCTAATAACTGTAGTTGCCCAGAACTCTGTCCTCCCAGACTTCTGATTTTTCTATGGGAATTTTAGCTGCCCTGTAGAGGGCAGACTTTAGCATGACTAATCTTAGACTAAATGACATAAACTGGAAAAGCAACCTCCTACTGGTCCCTTTTTCCAAGTGTCACTCCCTTCCAGAATCTGCTTGCTTTTGCTGTTCCTTAGAATCCTCAGACGGTCCAGAGTTGTAGTTTTATGGGTCGTCTGTTAGGAGCTTATTTAGCAATTCTTTTTCATTACTTTTGAATGCAGACAAAATAAGCAGCGGTGTCTGAGTAACTCCTTGTTTTACCAAACCTCCCTGAAGATAACAAGCAGCTGGGATGCTTATTGTGTATGCAGATTACTATCTTCTCCTTGTGGACATTCTGACCTAGTAATTCTGAACTGTGAACCAGTAATCTGTTCTTTCAGTTAGAGGCTCCAGGTGATTCTTATTTTTATGGAAGTTCAGGAAAATGTTGCAAGAGGCACTTGCTACTCAAACTGTGAGAGCTTGTTAGGAGCACAGAATCTCAGCCAGTTTTCCCAAGTCATACTGTATCTGCCTCCACGTGTTAACAAGACCCTAGGTGATTCTAGTCATGTTAAACTTAGAGAAGCTCTGGTTTGAGCTATTGTGATTTCACATTTTTTAAATGTAGATTATGAAATGTCCACTGATTTTCCTTCCTATTATATATTAATTCATTAATACTTTTGATAATAAAAAAGACAGATCCTGTCTTTATGGTTGGAAGTCAATGAATTAATAGACAAGCACATGAATTACTACTTTGGTCTGCACGTGCTATAAAGGAAAGAAACATGGTGATGAGATCTAGGGCAGTGGTTCTAAAATTTCATGCAATTTGGAATCCACCTAGGGAATGGGCTTTTAAAATTTTCAAATGCCAGGCTAAGCCCTTAGGCAAATTAAATCATAAGTTCTGGAGATAAGAACAGGTATCAGAATTTTAAAATCCCCAATGATTCCAATGTATAGTCAGGTCTGATAACTAATTATACAGACAAGTTAAGGATGACAGAGTTCAGGAAGTTCTCATTTAGACCTGCAGGGTAAATAGGTATCTAAAGACTCCAGGGAACAGAATTCCTGAAGGTGGAATCAACAGTACATAAATAAGGAAAGAATAAACTCAATGTACTTGAGGAACTGAAAGGGGTGGGGCCAATTTGGATTGAGTAAATGAGGACAATAGAGAGAGACATAAAATAGAGCAAAATTTATACCACATAGGGCTGCATCCGTAGGCCAGTTGTAGGAAGTTTGTTAGATACAGGATTATCAGTTTGGGGACTGTTAAAAATTTGTTGTGGGCTGGAGTGTTACATCTGCTGTTAAAATATACACAGATTTTAGGCAGAACTTTTATAAGCTAAATTGCTGAGACTGACTTTGAATTCGCAATCCTCCTGCCTCAGCCTCTCTAGCTGGGGGGATTATAGGCATGCACCACAGTGCCTGGTGATATTTTTGAGTCTATTTTTTAAACAAATATTTTCTAAGTAAATATAATTAGTACTAAAATAACTTAGTATGGATTTTATTTCAATATTCAAATCAAATTACAGGATTTCTTTCAATAAAGTCATTGCAAATTTTCAAATTCATCAAAGGTGTTTGAGTTCTTATTCATGATAGTGTTATTATTTATAAATACTTTGCTAATCTACTAGAAGAAAATGGCCCTTGGTTTGTTGTATTAATTTTAAATCCTTTATGTTTTAGTAAGGTTGATCTCTTTTTATGCTTTTTGTACATGAATATTGTTTTATTTTCTTTTGCCCATTTTCTTCATGGGTTATTTGTCTCATGATTTATAAGAACTATTTATGCTGAAAATATCATGAATTGTCACAGGTTACAAATATTTCTCTTTGTGCTATTATAATTTTAACTTTGTTCATGGCATTTTTTGCACATTAAAGTTTCAACAAATTTTTATTTAGTAAATTATATTACTCTTTTTCCATATAGTTTCTTTGTTTTTTTTCAAAATGTCTTTATTTATTCTGAGATAAAAGGAAATGTCCATCTCTCCCCCAAATTCAATTTTTTTTGTTTTATATTTAATTTTCTAACACTGGGAATTGATTTGTTTTATGGTGAAAGGATTTGTAGTTCTCTTCTTATAGAACATGTAGATATACTGTTAAGATTCATTGCTAACATTTTATACAATTTACAGTAATGAAAAAGACAATGGGAACAAAAAAGGACATATGGAATAAGTTAAAAGACTATATATCCAGGGCCGTACACATGCTAGTTAAGTGTTCTACCATAAACTACACCTTTAGCCTGTGAATGGAAGTTTCTTTTTTCATGTATACATATGTACACAATATTTCATTTTTATGATGATACAGGAAAAATGTATTTTGTACACAACTATTTTACTTAATTTTTAATTACCTCAGTTTTAATTAATTTTATCAGATATAATAATTACCTACTTATATCATTTATGAACAATTTTGATAACATACCCTTGTAGCTAATAATTATACCACTCTTTCCCATTTTATTTGTGTGGGCTAATTTTATAGAGCAGGTTAAAATAAGCATGATGACAGCAGATATCCTTGCCTCGTTCCTGCTTCATAATTCCATGCCTCTGGTGTTTTGCTGCCATTTAAAATGTTGGCTATTTGATGTTTTAGATTGTTAATGTAGTATGTTTTTTAATTGCTACTTGAAATTTTTTCAAAACTCAGGAATGCATACTGGTGTCTAACTACTTAATTTAGAATATTTAAGATAAATTCACCTAATCAACTACATTTTGTCATATTTTACTTACCAATGCAATTTATGAGTAGATTTCTTAAATATTTAACTTTCCTCATTTATTTGATAGATGCTACTTGTTTGTAGATGGTTATTGTTAAATATATTTTGGAACTTATTTTTCTAGTGATTTATTAAAGATTTTGTACTTACATTAAAACATGTGAAAGTTCACACCCTACAGAGAAAACTCAAGATCCGTTCTAGGATTTAGAAGTCAGGATATGCTGGTTTCCTAACATGCTCCGAGTAGATTTTCATCAGTTTGTTTAACCTGTATCAGATATGGCATGAAAATTAATGATTGTATGAACATTTGAAAGAAGTTGCCTATTAAACCAAAAAAATCAGACCATGGAGGTCTTGGGGAAATAAATTATGGAGACTATTTCCTTTTTTCTTTGTCATTGGCCAGTTCAATTTTTTTATTTCTTGAAACAATATTGGTGGTTGATATTTTCCAAGAAATGCTCCATTTCATCAAGATATTAAAATAGCATTAGATTATGTATCATAATATGTACTTATAATTGTAAAATACCATACTCATTAATTGTCATTATCTTTCTAAATGTGTGCTTTCCCTTTTGTAAGCAAAAGAAAAAGATTTGTTGTATATTTCTCTATTTTGTTATTAAACAATCATATATATCAACTATTAACATTTCTGATTTTAATTTTTATTAACCTTTATTATTGTCCTTATTTTTCTATCCTGACAGAATTAGTATCTCCCTCACATTGCTCATAATTTTAGGAATGTTTCAAGTTATTCTAGTTTGTGAATTTTCTCACCATTCCCTTTAAATTTAAAAAGAAAAATTCTAGTAGATTTCTATTGGGATCACTTTAAATTTAACTTTAAATATTAATTTTAAAATTAATAGATAGTTTAATATTTGACATCCTTGTAGTCAAGAAGATGGTATAATTTTCACTTGTTCATGTATGATTTTTCACAAAGAGCAATCAATGTATGATTTATAAAGTTTTTCTTTGTGTCCCTTGGGAGGGTTTTAAAATTTACTTCATAAACATTTTATATATACTGTTAATTTACTACATAGATCCCTTTTTGTTCCCATTATTTTTTCATTACTATTATAAATGAAAATCACCCCCCATTATATCTCTTAATCAATTTTCTTATATATGCTAAACCATGGATCTATTTGTCTTGTACCTGGTCATGTTGCATAATTTTCTTATTATTTGCATATTGATTCTTCTCCTAAGAGTTTTTGGGATATAATCACATCATTAGAAAATACTGATTACTTTAAATTTTCTCTCTCATCTACCCATTATGTATATATTTACCTAATTCCATTAGCTCTCAACCTCCAGAACAATGTCAAATAATAGTGGTGAGAGTTGATGTAACTTTCTCATTCCTAACTTAACAGAACTCCTAGTGTTCTCCTATTTAAATTGATGATGATTTAGAGGTTGAGACAGGCATATTTTAATTCATGCACCCTTTAAGAAATGCTGGAAGATGCTTTAGTTGTATGTCATTCACTGCCAGCTTAAATCAGAAACCTGATGGACTTAAGTATATAAGCATTCTTTCTTTGATTTATAGACTGGTCTGATTTCTGATCACAATTTTGAAAAACATGTGTCTCCTCCACCAGGGAAAGAAAAGGGACATATAAGTAGAAATAGATATTCATGAAATATAAACTACCAGGCAGAGGAAGAAGTTTCTATTTTGTCTGGCATTTAAAAAAGTGTCTCATACAATGTAGTCAGATGAAAAATTACTCAGACCGAGCAAGGCTTTTTCATTTGTAAGCTGCTAGTTAATACCACTGTATGAACTATATCCACTCTGGTGATTAGACTCACTTTGGGCAGTCCAGTTAGAAAATGATGATTAATGGCAGGTGTATTTATTTGAATTTAGTGTTCATGCTATTGTCATAGGTCAATTCAAAATTGCAAGATTTATTGCTGTATTTTTCCTTATAAAGTTTGATCTTGTTATAAATCAAATGATTTCCAAGAAAGATAAAGCAAAGACATATTTTCTAGCATCTTGGATACATGTGTCATACTCTACCTAGTCATTGCCTTTTGATGAGTCAGTCTGTTTTGGGACATTCCCACTCTGGTTCTGCTTGACTAAGGTAGACTTAGAATTCAATTTCCAACATTTCTTGAATTAGGATGATGGCAAGGGAGAGTCAGCCTCTGTCAATGAACCCACTCACACAAGTCATCTTTTTAAAGCCCCTGAGTGGAACTGTTTCCCACTGAAGGTGGCCAAGTGGGATGGATAGGCAGCAGCTTTTAAAGGGATCCTGAAAGTGGTCTTGGTGGTGGGGTCTTATGTTCAAGACTGTGCCTGTTCAGTCCACAGTTCCTGGCTGCTTAGTACCAATTTCATTCCCGTGTCTTTCCACAGATTCTGGAAAGATACTTACTACCCTCTAAAAGATTGGTTTTCTGCTTAAATTGATCACAGTGCACTCTGTTTTGAAACCAAGATCCCTAATTAGCAGTTTCTACAGAGATCACAGTCTATCAAAAGTGTGGCGGGAAGCTGAATTTTAAACCCTAAATATTTTAGCCTTTGGGTGTATGCTTTTCGAATATCTGATATATACCTGTATAATACCTGAAGAAAGAAAAAAGGAAGAAAAAAAGAAAGTAAGAAAATTTAAGTTGGCCAACTCTGCCTTTGTTGGAATATAGCCGACTGTATATTTAGTTCTACATGATGTCAAACAGTAAGTTTAGTTGATTATTTACAATCACTCAACCTGCCCTTTGTTTAGGAACCCCAGCAATACAGCATATAACATACAACACACTGTAGATTCCCAAAGAGTTTTTGTATCTGGGCCAGGATGAGTTTTATAAACGCAGATAAACAAAACTCCTCTGCTTATAATTTGCTAACGTAAACTGCCTGACTGTGGGTTCCTGAAGCTTTGTGTCTGGGATGTGCCCTTTGTGGTCTTTGTCTCTGATGGTAGATAGGAAGAAACATGTGGTGATCTCATGGTTTGCAAAACACGGTCCTCCTCCTCATAGATTCTCCCTGTGCCTAGAACCCTTCCTTATCTCCTTACTTTAAAGAGAACACCCAGTGGGTTTTCTCCATTCATTTAGTGATGTTTTGATGTGACAGCAGAGAGTAGATCTAGGATTAGAATTCTCAAGGGCTTCCCAACTGTTGGAAGATAAAAATCTTCTGTTTGGTAGGATTTGTCAGATAAAAATTCTATCTGAAGAGATAAAACTCAGCCAAATAGTTTCTGGCCTAAAAGAGAATAGCATGTGTATCATTTAGATTGGACAGACAAGTAAGAGCGGAGGTGATGGTGTGACTTTTTCCCAACAAGGAAATATTTGCTACATTTTGATGAGATGAAGAGAGGTACCATTGAAGACTAGTGAGGCTGGGTAATATGGCCAAGTTCACAGGTTAGTAAGTGACAGAACAAGGTCTTGAACCTAGGTCTGCCTGATGGCAGAGCCTGCCCTCTTTTGCCCTCCTTCCCTCTTCTGTCCCCTTTCTCTGCATCATGTGAGTTTAGAGAAGGGCCTTGCTGGCCTGACACAGATGCTATCTTAGCATGGCCAACCACTGCTCATCTGATCCTTGGCATGGTAGCTGGGAATAGCTTCAGCTCCCTGGCCTGCTAAATAAAAATTTGACTTTCACTTCTTTAAGGTTTTCTCTGAATTTCCAGGAAAAAAAAAATCTCTGCAGGACAAGTATCTTGGGAAAATATATCCTCTGGGTCTTGAATAACCATCTAAGATAAGTTAAAATTCCTAATTTATTTGCATTCTCAAATTTCTACTGCAGGCCACTCTCTAGTAAGTTTATAAACATTAGGAAAATGAAAGGATGGCAATTTAGTCCTCAGGGAAGTCAGGCAGACACTTGGGACACAGCAAACTTTTTTTTTCCTTGTTTAGTTAAATAATTTCCAGTTTTTATTTTAGTCTCCAATTAAAAATGGTTAGAGTTGCTATGAAATTTTTACAAGAAACAGCATGGTTTCAAAGGAACAGGACTCTGAAAACTAACTCCAGCTTAAATAAACTATCTTTTAAGCTGCTTCATCAAATCATAGCTTCCCAAGAATGTGGCTATTGGCTAGAATGGGGCCTGTGTGAGTGATTGAGGTCATTTTATATTTTTCCTAAAAGCTGAAATATTGCCAAGCTTTTGAGCTAGTTGTTGAGCTCTGCAACCTTTACTTCAGCTGAGTATTTTCCCCACCATAATCTGAAGAGGCAGCCACCCTCCCAGAGATCACTGGGGGCCTTCTATCACCCTGACTGGTATTACTTCCCTTACGTCTTCACAGTTTTAGACAAATTCAATTTCCACTCACTTTTCCATATAACTCTGCCCTTTAATGTCTGAAGTTTGCTATTTACCTGTGCCTTCTTGGATAAGCAGAGGCTTTTGCCTGCCGAGGTAGAGTTTAGCACATGGTTCAGATGCAAACAGTCCCCAGCTCTCGTAAATTCTGCCTACGAGGGACAGCCTTCACATCTGCAACCTCCTCATCTTGCCTGTCACTGCCCTGGATCAGGCCTTTGTCATTTCTCACCTGGATGGATGATCACAGAGTCTGCTACATGGTTTTCTTCCTCCCTACTGGTCACTGCAGCCAGGGAATTCTTCATACCAGACATTCACTGAAATGCCTTTAATGGCTTTTTATGACTTTAGGGATAAGGTCAAATTCCTTAAGAAGGATGAAAAAGAGAAAGAGAAGTCTTTTTTTTTTTTTTTTTTTGCCCTGGCTCCTTATCCATAGATGCACAATTCCTGTGCTTTCTACACTCTTACTCCTCTAGGCATGTCTCTGTCGTCCTTCACATCCAACATCCCCTTTCTGCCCTCCATCTGGCTAACACATACATAGGCTTCATGGCTTTGCTCAGGACCAACTCCTTAAGAAGTCTTACTAAGCCCCTTGATTCTGTATGAGCAGCATCTCCTCAGTGCCCCCTCCACCATGATACCCATCACACATTTTTGTATTATGAATGTATCTGCTGCCCCATTTGGCTATGAAGAACCCAGGGGGCAGAGTCTTCCTCATCCTTGAATCCAGAGGCTAACATAAGCCTCTCATATGGCAGGTATTGAATAAATGTTTGAATGATTGCTAACCAAGAGAATTTCACTACTCATAAGACTCCTTGCATCTTGGCCTCTGTTCCCCTGCACTCTACTGATCCCAGCACCTGGTAAAGTCTTTTACACTCATGGCCTCACTTGGACACATAAACAGCTACCTTAAAACTCTCCCTCTCCGTTTCCTCTTATTTTAGCCCTAGGTGTCACTCCACTTTTAGACATTCCTAGCTTCTTGCGAAATTTGAAGACTTTCTTATCTTTATCTTTATATTTCCAATGTCTGGCCTAGGACTGGTTCATGGACGATGCATCTTCACATCCTGGATGAGGAGTCTGAGGTCCAGAGAGGTTACGGACTACCATTGTCACTCAGCTGCTATTTGGTGCAGCTGGTACAGACCCATATATTTTGAATTCTGATCCCCTGCAGTGTTCTCTGTAGCAGCCTGCAATGTTGGAGCATATGATTCATTTTAAAATAATACTACTAATCATTGAGAATAGATCTGGACATTTTTCACAGTGGATTTGAGCTAAGTTTATATGAGTGTTGGCATCTTTATTCACCTTCCTTACTTCTCACTTCTCCTGAAATTCCATCTTCCTTACAAAAACTTTCCCAGTGAGCCAGTATGCGACTCTGAGGAGTGCTTGCCTTACTGTTGTACTAGTCTGTGAAGTTTGTATCTATTTTAACTCTAGAGTTCCTCTGTAAAATAGGCTAAAGAGTTATGAAAACAGTCTTAACAAACCATGACTTGAACACAATGAGGAATCTTTTTCACTCATGTAAGGTCCATGGTAGATGCCCCAGATCAATGGAGCATCTTAACTTTAGTCCAGGTCACGCTGCTTCTTGTGGTTATTTACAGACCTTGATTTGTGACTCTGCCAACTTCAAAACAAATTCCAAGCTTGCTGTTTGTGATCTCTCCAAGCAGACAGAAAAAAACCATGGTGGCAGTTTGCAGATTTTTATGGGCTCAGCCAGGAAGTAGGGTGACCAACTTGACCTAATTTTCCTTGAACTATACTGATTTTAGAACAGCAAATCCACTATCCAGGAAACCCTCAGTTCTGGGCAAACTGGGACAGCTGGTCCCTCTCCCTGGCATGGCATACCTCACCTCTACTCACCTTAAGGAGCACTCCCACTCACATTAAGGAGCCCCCCTACATACGTCATAAAGCCTTACTAATGAATTGGCGTGAATATACTTTATACAAAGAAATGAAAAATTGTGCTCTATATATGTAACAAGAATTGTAATACATTCTGCTGTCATGTATTTAAAAAAAATAAAATCAATAAAAAAAAATAAAGCCTTACTATACACTTCAGGGAGCTGTCCCTATTTACCTCAGAAAGCTGTCCCTATACACCTCAAGGAACCCTCCCATCACACCTAGCGAGCCCTTCCTAGACACATTGAAGATATCTCCCTCACCACCCATTGGCAGGAAGGCCTGACACATTTACAGCTGACTGCAAGAGATGCTGGGAAATGTCTTCCTGGGTGCCCAGGAGGCAGACTCAGTCTCATAGAAAGCTGTCTGTGTGGATAGTTAGTGAAAGTTTCTTATGTTTATAAGCACTAAACCAGGGAAGCCTAAAAACTGTTTTAATAGATGAAATGGACACAGAAACCGGCAGGGAAGGACCCAAAATCCAGACCAAGGGATGATACCTGAGTAAACTTTGTTGGTGGTTACCAACCACATGTGGTGCAGCCCCTGTACCTCTAACACAACACGGGGCTTAGAGTGGGGATTTTCATGACTTGGACTAAGTGCAATCTTGTTTCAAAATCTCACAATTTTTCACACACACGTAGTTTATCAGGAATTCATTTCAAGTAGCTTCCAGGAATGTGTTCACTACATCTGTTCTTGGAGAACCTTGTTCAGTCATCATCTTCTAGCAGACATGACTTGACCCATTGTATATATAACATAGATCTGTCTTCTACTAACCACAGCACCATTTGTCATAAGCTTTTGCCAGACACCATGTGGAATGCTTTAGTTACATTATCTTGTTTTATTCCTCACAACACTAAGGCACTTTAATTTCCCCTCTATTATAGATGAGGAAAAGAAGGCGGTAGAGGCTAAGTGATCTGTGTGTCACCTTGCAGTTTTATGCTGCAGAGTTGGGATTTAACCCCAGTTCTATCTCACTCTAATGTCTGATTGAATATATTACACTAGAGAGACTCCTAAGAAGGGATCATATTATTAATTTTGAAATAAGCTAAATCTGTCCCAAGGATACCATATTTCTCCAGGGTGAGATGAAAGGAGAGATATTAAATGCATATTTCAAAAATATGGTAGTTTTAAAAGTCCTGTGTTACAGTTTTCTCATTTCTACAACACTCTCATATTTCCAAAGTGTGGGTATGCATATGCACATATGTGTGTGTGTGTGTGTGTGTGTGTCTTTGTGGTCAAGACCAGACTCAGTCTGCAAGTAGTCACGAGGCACTTGGGCACATATATAGAGGACACTGCAGCATGCTGTCTTGATCACCTCCTCCAGAACTCAGTTGTTTATTCCTACAGCTTTTGGGAGTGTTGGTAGTTTACAGCTCTTCACTCAGTTCCTTTGAGATTTTTCCCCTCTGTTAAAAAGTAGTGTCTTGGGATGGGACTGTATCTCAGTGGTAGAGTGCCTGCCTTGCACAAATAAGGCACTGGGTTCAATCCTCAGCACCACATAAAAATAAATAAATAAAGATATTGTATCCATATACAACTAAGAAAACAAAGTAGTATCTTACTCAAGGTCATGCCCCCTTCTTTAGAGTATTAGTCCCACCCAATATGTCTGGTTGATGCAAGAAATGCACATGTTGTTGCCCCAACTGGGGACAATGCTGAAGGCCATCCAAGCTCCAGATCTCCATGTAGGATTGACTGGAGGTATTGCCATTGCATCAAAGATCAACTTCTTCTGAGTAAATAACGCTTCCTTCATGCCTTAAGGTAATAACTCAAACAGCAATCCCTGCTTCCTTCCCCTTCAAATAAACCATGTCTGCCAATATCCATCTCAGAATCCGTTTTCTGGGGGAACACAAACTGCATTTTGTGCCATGTACTGCTGTTGTAGGCTATACAGTTTTTGTTGTAAAGATCAGAATCTATAACACAGGACATTTCACATATGCACATATTTATATAGACATACATCTTCCTTAAAAAGCATAGATTATCAATAAATAATTCGCTATGCCCTACTGTGCTGACCCTTCTGCAGTGGGCTATGAAGAGAAGGGAATCCTGGATCTGCCTTGTGTCTCTGAGAGTAAGGACATGAATCTACATGAAAGTCTTCATTCAGAAATTTCTTTCTTTGAGTATTAGTTATATCTCTCCTTTTCTGCTACTATAACATTCATTCTTATGCTATAACATTCTTTATATGCTGTGAGCAAATTTGTATGAACTTTTCTGTAACAGGAAACAAATATATATAATATATATAGACACAGATACATAGATATGAATATTTTACATACATATGTATATACTAGTGTATATGTGAGCGTGTGTGTGTGTGTGTGTGTGTATGTGTATTTTTTTTCTTTTCTTGGTATGAGGGATTGAACCCAGAAGTATTTAACCACTGAGCCATATCCCCAGACCTTTTTTTATTTTGAGACAGGGTCTCACTAATTTTTTTAGGGTTTTGCTATATTGCTGAGATTGGCTTGAATTTGTGATTCTCCTGTTTGAGCCAAAATACATATTGAGATCTAATTGCTATAGCAGCTAGCCCACTTGCACTAATAGACTATAAACACAGGAATGTAGTTAGGATCAGGTTTGAAATAGGATAGCAAATAGATGGTGGTAATTTAACAAAGAGAGAATCCTATAGATTTTACCTTCTAAACATTTCTTGATTTCATCTATTTTCCTCTTCATTTTTTTCCTGCCTGGAAATTTAAGTCTTACTTAGATTATTAGAACAGATACCTAGCATGTTTCCCGTCTCCTGTGTTATTCCCTCCAAAAAAAATTTCCATATCTGCAGCATAAATCTGGAATATTATCACACCTGCTTAAATCTTTGGATGGCTTCCTGTGGCACAGATGGCTAGCTATCCTCCAAAATTTATGTTCCCCTTCCACAGGATAGTTATCTTTAGAAAGCAGCAACTACATTTGACGGGTCTCCTTGTTTCTGGCTGTGTAGGTCACATCCAGGCCATGGCTTTTAAGAATAAATGTGGTTTCCCATGCTGTCCTCTAATTTCTTCTGGGTGGAAACAAATAATGGCCTTAGGGGTGGATAAAGCCCCAGAGAGAAGTCTGAGTTCCTGAATCACCTTTTAGAAGACAGATGCCCAGTGATCAGAATTTCTTCTATTACAAGAGCAGGAAATGATGTTCTATTAAGTTTGAGCCAATATACACATTGAGATCTAATTACTGCAGCAGCTAGCCCACTCGCACTAAAAAGCTATTAATTACTCCTAGTATGAAATTTAAACTCCGGAACATGGCTGACAACGAATGTCCTATGTGATTTCTGCTTCTTCAGCCTCATTGCTGTGGTTAAGATTACAGGCTCCAGATCACTTCCACATGAGTCCATATTTTGGCTCTCTCACTAACTTGGATAAAATACTTAACCTTTCTCTCTGTATCTTCATTTCCTCCTTAGAAAAAAAGGAGATAATATTTGTTAAGATATATTAAAGAGTTTGAAATTTTATCCGACTTGCAAGCTAGCTTGCCACACTTTTATGGATGAGATCCCTAGTTCACAGAAGAAGAAGCCATGAGATCCCTAGTTCACAGAAGAAGAACCTTCAGGTTTGAATTGGTTCCTCTTGTTCTCCAGGATCCCTGGGGTGATGTTAGCCCAGGTAGTTCCTGTATACACAATGGGTTTGTATTACAGTTAACAAACCCTGAGTTAGGACTCCTAAGTGGACTGTGAGCAAATGTCTGTGAACTTTCCCCTAGCAGCAAAATATATGATTATACCAGGGATTGAACCCAGGGGCACTTAACCAGTGAGCCACATTCCCAGCCCCCCGCCCCCTTTTAAATTTGGAGACAGATTCTCACTACGTTCTTTAGGGCCTCGATAAATTCCTGAGATTGGCTTTGAACTTGTGATCCTCCTGCCTCAGCCTCCCAAGCTGTTGGGATTATAGGCATGTGCCACCGTGCCTGGTAGGAAATAGATTTTTGTTATTAAAAACTGCAAAGAAATCTGCCCTCTGCTTTGGAAAAAAAACGTAATCACTATGTGCAAAGGGTATTTGTCATACAAACAATCTTAAAAAAATAGTTCAGAAAAAAACTTTTAATTCCTTGATTCATAAAAATATACAGAAATTCAAAAGAGCCTGGGGGAAATAACTACTTCATTGGATTATTGTAAGGACTAAATTAGTTATGCCCTATAATGGCTTAGAATAGTGCCCAGTACATAAATCCTCAAGAGATGAACCTTTAAAATTGTGTCTCTCCCTTCCCATATAATTCTTTATGTGAGCCATTCTGGTTGTTTTCATTTACTAAGACATTCCATACTTTCTTTTGCCTCTGGGCTGTCAAACAGATTACTATGTATGGAATATTTGGCTCCCCTCCATCCCCACCCCATTCCTGCTTCTCCTCTACATTTGGTCCTAACCCATGGGCTTAGCAACCATAAGTGGTGGTGATGTTTTTTTTTTTTTTTAAATAAAAGCTGTGGGAGGTTAGAGAAAATATGAAGCAACAGAAAGTGGCTCTGGTTAGCTTAAGGAAAGGAACAATTTATTGGAAGGTTTCTGGGTTATCTCATGGAGTCAAAGCTAAAATTGAACAATCAGAAACCCATGAAAAGCGCTGAACACAGAGGCATATACCTGTGTTCCCAGGCATGCAGGAGGTTGAGGCAGGAGGATTGCAAGTTCAAGCCCAGCCTCAGGAACTTAGAGGGACTTTGTCTCAAAATAAAAATTAAAAAGGGCTGGGGATATAGCTCAGTGGTTCAATCCCTTGTGTGGATGAGAAGGAAGAACATGGGAAGGAGGGGCCAGCTTAGCTCCAGGGGTCCCACAGTAAGTACCTGCAGATCCAAATACTTAGTTAAGCTCTAATAATGCACAGATTTTATACATCTTTTACAAATTTCAAAGACCAGAAAGACAGTGTAAATTCAGCTTGAATTAAGTGGCCCCATGGATAAATCAGTTGTAGTCAGTCAGTGGATGGAGTTATATACCAATGTGGCTGTTAGTGACGATATCCACTGGAGGGATATTGCACTGAGAGAATCACCCTTAAGTATCGTCTGACTGGGAATATATCCGACATATACTGTATTCATAACTTGAGGCTTGTCTCCTGCAATTTATTTTTCCACACTGCTGTAGGATTATTCTAGAAAGAAGTTATTGTCTTTCAACTTCAAACTCATCCTTTTATAATCTGTTTGGTGACACTAGGGCTGGAATTCTGCAACCCACATTCCTACTTTGCTGGATTCATAGGCTCTGGCAGTGTGTGGCACTACAGGAAGCCCACAGAGTGGAGGTGGAGAAGGGACTTGCTCCTTCCTGTTGGCTTCCTGTCTCTGGTAGCATTACTCCCACTACACTTCTTCACCCACCACATCATTCCAGTAGAAGCCTTTGAATCCAGTTTGCTGTCTTTCCAAGGCTCATTATGCCTACTCAGAGGCACCGGCATCGATCAAGCAATGTCCCTTTCAGAGAGTGGAAACCCAGCTCCTTGGGTTCTTTCTTCTGAGCTCAGAGACACCAGCAACAGCTAAACCATACACCATTCTCAAGGGTCTGAGTGTTGGCCCACTGGGGTCTCTCCCTAGGCTTCTGTGCTTTAAGGATACCAACCTTTGCCTCCAGCTCCAGAGACAGTAGCTATCTTAGTTGCTCTTACCTCCGTGATAATGTATTGTTTTCTTCTTGCCTTTTAATTTACCTGGATAATAATTATCTCTATGAATTACTGGCATGATTTCTGTCTCCTGATTCTATTCTGATGGGTACAGGATGACTTTTATGAAAAAGAAATATGATCGTATTACTCCTTTGCTTAAAATCTTTCAGCAGTCGCACACATGTTCATAGCAGCATTATTCAAAATAGCTACAGGGTAGAAACAACCCAAATGTCCATCAACAAATGAATGAGTAAATGAAAGGTGGTATATCCATACTGTAAGATATTAATTCACCTTAAAAAAGGAACAAGATTCTGATACATTCTACAGCATGGAAGAACTTAAAAAAACATTGTGCTAAATAAGTCAGGAAGAAAAGGACAAATACTGTATAAGTCCCTGTACACGAGGAAGAGGTATCTGAGAGCAGGCTTACTCATAAGGAAGTACCAATTGGAAGACCATCTTAAATGAAAAATTTAGTTGATAAGAATATCTATGCTGTCAAGTGCAGTGGCACCTGACAAAGGATAGAGATGACTAGGGGTTAGAGCAATGAAGAGTCATTGTTTAATGGGTATAGAAATGCCATTTAGGATGATAAAAAGGTTTTGGAAATTAATGATTGTGATGGTTGCATAATAATGAATGGCTTTGTGAATATAAAAAAGGTGAATTGTAAATAATATGAATATCATCGAATTGTCAGAACTGGTCACAATGGTAAATTTATGTCAGATATATTTTACCATAGTTTTAAAAAAACACCAAAAATGCCTCAGTGGGTAATTTAGGTTCAATGAGGAAAAACACATTAATGTTTGCACTGAGTTTTCCCTAAGCAATTCCTGCCTGTCCAGGCTGGTGCATTTGATGGTCACAGTTGGTGGAAGATTCCTTTCTGTTTCTAGGGCACTGCATCTTATTTGGATGATATCTACTGCTACCAAATCCAGGATTCTTTGCAGACCTGGTTTTAGGAGCAGTGATTTTAGGCTCTCCTGAGATGACTTGTGTCTGGTGACTTTTCTCCAGTGTATTTATTTGTTTCACTTTTCATTGGCCTCAAACTGAACTTTAAATATAAATATTCTTTTGTTGTTGTTGTTTGTTTATGGAACTCAGGGGGCACTTAACCACATGCATAGCCCATTTTATTTTTTTATTTTGCGACAGGGTCTTATTAAGTTTCTCAGGGCCTCACTAAGTTGCTGAGGCTGGCTTTGAACTAGTGATCCTCCTGCTTCAGACTCCCAAGCTTCTGATATTACAGGCATGTGCCACTGCACCTGGCAGCATAGATATTCTTATCAACTAACTTTTTGATTTAAGATGGTCTTCCAATCAGTACTTCCTTATCACACAGATGAAATTGTAAATGTCCATGGTCACTACTCTATGAATAGGCAGGAAGCACCAAGAACAATGCAAGTGAAATATCTTAGGCCCACTACTTCCTTTTCTTTGGAAGAATCACTCATTTTTACATGGAGGATGGAGATAACAAATTGTCCTAGCATCCATGATTGATGAAAAGTAACTGAGGTGATAATACATAGCTTCAGGCCCAGAGGATTTCCCCCTCCATTATCAATTCTATTTCTAATATAATATTTCAGTAAAAGAAGCTTCAGTGATACTAAGATTTCTCTCTTTCTCTTCTTTTCTATCAAGGAATGAGCACAAATTAGATATTTTTTGCCCATGAGTAAAATAACATCAACAAATGTGAAACCAACCTGATTCTTTCATTTTCTTGAAGAGGGACATCAAGATATGCTAGCTAGCTGTCAGAGACTGTGAATCTAGGTAATCTACCTCAAAGCCCTTTCTAATCTCCCTCTCCCCAGCTCACAGAAAACCCATTTTCCTCTGCAAAATTCAATATTAGGTTAATTGGATTGGCTGTGAAATATTCATTTGAAATTATCTCCATAAAGTTTGTTCATAAATTTTATGGCCTAAATAATAACACAATGAGATAGTACTTTCTTATGACTACTGTAGTTAACATTATCCCAAAGAAGAAAATGTGTCTGGGGTACTTGGAAAGAAAAATATAATCACAAATCAGAAAAAGGAGAGAGGGAGGGAGGTGGGGGCTGGAATTCAGATGACCCCTGAGGAAACTACTTCCTAGATCTTGTAATCATAGACTCCTAGTGTTTCAGAACATGCTGAGTGGCCGCAGTGGCACAAAGGAGGGCAGGTGCACTTTTAGCCTCATACCCACAGCCTTCCTCCACGTGGTGGATGACTTACAACAAGCAATCAGAGAAGCTCATGAAATGACTGAGGGGAGGAGCTGACACATTGTTATCCAGCCCTGGGACACAGGGACAAGTGCTGTGTGACAGACCCAGTGTGAGAGGGAGCAGGAGTAAACTGACCCAGCAATAGCCCAGAGTTGCAAGGCCTGGGTAGACATAAGTCCAGACACTGGAGCCATAATGCCAGCTCCTCTGTTCGCTGGCAGTAAAGTCTTAGGAAGTCACATAGTGTTGTGTGTTTCAATCTTCTTACTTGTACAGTGAAGATAACAAATACCTGCCTCTTGAGAATCAAATGTAATAATATACAATGATCTTAGAACAGTGCCTAACATATATCAAGCATTCAATAATCATTAAATTTTTTTTTTCTTTTTTTGAGATAGGGTCTTGCTAAGTTGCCCAGTCTGACCTTGAACTTGAAATCCTCTTGCCTCAGCCTCCCAAGTAGCTGGGATTGCAAGCATGAACCACTGTTCCCACCCACAATTTTTACTAATACTTTTCTATAAACTTGGATCTCAAAGGGCTGATGAGGAAGATGGGCACAACTGGTCTCATGAAAAGGAAAGAGACGCTGGAAACTGAGGAAGAAAGAAAGCACCTCCATTCTACCTTAGGATGGGAGAGGGAGATTAGAAAGGGCTTTGAGGTAGATTACCTAGATGCACAGTCATTTAACCTGCCCAAAGCACCAACCATCTGCACACTCTATTTTGTATTTCTAACCTCTTCAGGAAGCATAGTCTAATGATAAAACTATGGGTAGAGCAGGTGAAGTTGGTATTATGGCTGAGAAAGTTTAATTTTCACCCTGCTGTGTAGGTGTCAACAGCTTGGGGTAGGTTTGATAAAACAGATATTTGGGCCAAGTGGGTTTATATTCAAGTCTGTCAGTTATTAACCAAATCCACTGGTGTATTGACATATCTGTGCAACAGTTTCCTCATCTGAAAAATGGGACAATAATAGTGCCTAACTCATAGGGTTGTTATGAGGATTCAGTGAATTAATAACTGAGAAGCACTGGACACGTTGCCTAGAACGTGATAAGGGCTATTCATAATTTAAAGTGCTATAGCTTAAAGAGCTTGTAGCAGTTGTCATCACCAGGTGAACTTAACTTGGTTATCTGCCTGCTGACTTCAGATCTTTGGGAGGACAGTATTTCTAAATTACTTTGCATTTTGTTATTGGGTTCTGTAAATATGGTAAATCAAGCACACTGAAAATATATGATTCATTGGTAAACATTTCCTGTGTTTCCCAAACAATGGAAAGAAAAGGAAATAAAAAGGGGTGGTGGTGTCTAGTAAAAATGAACCCAATTGTTATGAAAAGCTGAGTAATTTCAGGAGGCAGAAAAGGAGAAAATGCTAAAGAGGATCAAAGAGAGGTTAGATGGGTAGTGTAACTAGGCAAGGAAAGTGGTTGGTGAATCGGCCTGAACCAACACGGGGCACTGCAAGATAGAGCTGCACTAATGAGATGGCAATGTACAAACCAAGGACTATGCTTGCCCCTCCCTCCTCTCCTTCTTCCCATGATGTCTTTATATTTTTAGCCTCTGAATTTAGAATAAGTAATGCCCAACTGGAAATAGTATTGGAAGAAATTTTTTTTCTTGGCAAAATGGCAGCAAGGGCTGCCAAATATCTTCTAAAATGTAAACAAATCATCCACCTCCATCAGAGAAAGATTACACACATTATTCCTGAGTCAGTGTACAATTTTCACCTACTGCAGTTTGCAATTTGAATTCTCCCCCATCATCATAAGCTCTACCACCTGGTGGGCATTAAGCACTTCATTACTCTGAGAAATCATTGGCATTCCAACTGCTAGAATCAAATCAGACATAAGTTAGGAAAATAAAAATCTTCTCCTACTTGAGGTAAACAATTTGGGAGGGTACAGAAGTGGCACCAGCTTGGGGATCTGGGTATTCTCTTCATTATGCCACCAACTGCCAGTCTCTGTATCTCTGCTTTTGCAGTTATAAGGGAGGGCATGAGATTAAATGATGTTTAAGATTCCTTCCAGCTCTGAAGCCAATAATGTAGTGTACTGTGTGATTCCAGACCACTTCAGGTAGAAAGAAGCTCAGTATTCATCTTCATGAAAGTACCTTCTAGAATATCAGCACCCCTTTCCCATCTTTTGAAATATCTCCCTCCAAGGTCACACAGTGCCCTTACCATGCTTTCTGGAAGCTTATAGACTTTCCACTGCAGCTTATAGACTCTCCCTCTTATCAGGACTCCCAGACTTGCTATGTTCTATAAATTTGAAATGCTATTCTATTTATCCTCCTAACTTCTTCAACCTCAGCCTTAACTTACCTGTTTTGCAGTTCCCATACTCTTAGCTAGATAGCTTTAAAAAGGATTCAGTAACAAAATTGTTTCTCCTGGGCTGGGGATGTGACTCAGTGGTAAAGCTCTTGCCTTGCCTATGAGGCCCTGAGTTCAAGCCCCAGAAGCATCAAAAAATAAACAAAAATAAAACAAAAGAAAAACACATAAACCCAAAACAATAACAACAAAAACAACAACAACAAAACATTGCTCTCTCAGAGTATCTATCTTAACCAAAGGAATAGTGAGAATTTCACTTACTACAAATAATTGAGGATGCTTTTGCACTTGGGAATCCCAAACCACACACATAAGCAACCACTTATATATAAAATCCATTTATGTCTACTGGGAATTCAATTCAAGAAACTTAAATGGCACATACATACATTTTATTGTTCTAAGTGCTGGTAGGTATAAGATATGTGACAAAGATAAACAAGCCAGTATCTTCCTTTAAGAAACTTAAGACTTATTTATAGCTACTGAATAGTTTTTATCTTAATGTCTAACATTAGTTTTTTTGTGTGGTAAATACATATATCAAGAAATTTTACCATTCAAATAATTTCTATTTTAAGTACATGATATTGTAACATTAAGTACATTTACATTGTGACATTTTTATACATAACAACTTATTTAAAGCTATAAGATTGAGTGTATAAAAATGAGTAAGTTCTATTCTTACCTTGATGAGTTTACCTTGTAGGTGTGACTTGGCCGAACAAATACAAATAATATAATAGGTCAAAAATTTATGATAGTCTTCCTATCTTCCTTCTTTCCTTCTCTCATTCACTTTCGTCCACCTCTACTCTGTTCCTAAAATGATCTAAAGAGAATAACAGAACTGTATACAATATAACAGTGTGAAATAAATGTAAATTTGTTGGGGGAACTTAAGGAGGGAGAGTGAGATTGATCTACATGTGAAGTAGTACAGAAAATGCCTGCCCAAAGCCTTATAGACAAGTTGGAGGCAGCCTTCAAATTTTATCATAGCCCTCCCAGAGAAAACTGTTGAGAGCCACAGCCTGAGGGGCCCCAGCAAACTTCCAGCTGCCAGCAAACTTCCAGCTGCCAGCTGATGATTGGCTCACAGCGGCCCCAGCAACATCTAGCTGATTGGCTCCTCGGCCCCAGCAACATCTAGCTGATTGGCTCCTCTGCAGTGATGCTCATTGGACTGTTTCCCTGCCCTTTCAGACCACGGAGCTGCTCATTGGGGGACTTTTTTGGCTCCGCCCACGTGACCCAGCCAATCGGCCTCAAGAGCAGGAGGATTGTGGGAGGTGGAGAGAAGCTTGTGTGGGAGAGAGAGGCTTGGGGAAAGCCGGTGGTGGCAGTTGAGGCTCTGAGGGTTTTTCCTGAGAGACTATTTTGTTTGTCGTGTGTGGTTCTAAAAATAAAGTTAGTTTCTTTTGACAAGTGGCTCCTGATTGTGCCCAGCCAGACTGTGGCATTTGGTGGCTCGCACGGGGAGCGACTGAGGGTAAGTGAAACTGCTCGCCCCTGAGGGCAGGGCGAGAGGATGGGTAGCCATTTTAAGATTCCTCTTTTATTTTGCTTCACTTTTGTTTTAAGTTGCCTGTCCCTGGAGATGAGTGAGACGGAAGAAAAACCGCTCACATCTGAGGAAAAACTATTTACGTCTGAGGAACAGATAGGGAGAAAGGACGGATGCACATGTCAGGAGGATAGAAAGGCTATAATGACTTTTTGTTGTTCCCTTTTTATTTCATTCTGTCTCGGTTTTGTTTGGCGTCATCTTGTTGGGTTGTATTATAGTAGAAATATGGGATCAGAAATTAGTAAAAAACAAACTGAAAGAGTGTTAAGTAAATTGTTAGAGGAAGAGGCATCCCAGTAAAATCAAGAGCAGTCAGGGCATACGTTGATACAATACAAAAATGTAGCCCATGGCTTTTTAAGGAGGAGTTGTTGAATATATCACAATGGAACCATCATGGTGAAGATTTAAAAAGAATAGAAAAGAAAAGCCCAGGGACTCTGCCAGTTGGCACATTGCCATTGTGGACATTCGTATCTTGTTTGCTTAGTCCAAAGCCTTCAGTTCAGACAATGGTAGAGGAAGGAGAAGACATAATGATTCAAGTAAAAGAGAAGGTCTCTCAAGTTAGTCAGACAGAGGAAAAGATTCAAGTAAAAGAGAAGGCCTCTCAAGCTAGTTAGACAGAGGAAAAGATTCAAGTAAAAGAGAAGGCCTCTCAAGCTAGTCAGACAGAGAAAGAAAGTGTAAAACAGAAAAAGCCATCAGGGGGAAAGTTACAACAGGAGACTGCTACTAACACCTTTCTATCACCAGAGGGTGTAAGTGTCCAACCAACAGCACCACCTCTACAGGAGACTGCTACTAACACCTTTCTATCACCAGAGTGAGTTAGCTAATGAGTTAAATACTTGGGCAATAATCATGTGTAAATCTAATGTTTCATTTGATAACCACTTACCATCTAATCCTTTATTGTCTTTTTGGTCATTGCATCCTGTAATTTTTCCAAAAATGACAAGAAAAACACCTATCATGAATGCTCCAAATATATTCACTGATGGGTCAAATAATGGTACAGCAGCAGTAGTTACCCCTGATCAAACTTTTACATTTTTAGTACCCAAACAATCAGCTCAAAAGGTAGAGCTTAATGCAGTTTTACAAGCTTTTGTGATGTTTAAAGATTCTGTATTTAATTTATTTTCTGATAGTCAGTATGTAGTTAATGCTATAGTATCTCTTGAAGATGCTGGTAGGATTTCCCCTTCTTCTACTGTTTTCTCTTTGCTTTCCACTATACAAAGTCTAATCTGGGACAGAAAAGATCCATTCTTTATAGGACATATCAGGGCACATACAGGATTGCCTGGAGCCCTTAGTTTGGGCAATGATTTAGCAGATAAAACTACACATGACATACATATTTTCTCTACACTAGAAGAAGCTATAAATTTTCATAAAAAGTTCCATGTCAATGCTAATACTTTACAAAAGCGTTTTAAAATAACTAAGGTACAAGCTAGACAAATAATAAAACAATGTCAAAATTGTGTGACCTTTTTACCACAAGTTAATCTTGGAGTCAATCCTAGAGGATTGATACCTAACCATATTTGGCAGATGGACGTCACACACTTGCCAGAATTTGGAAAATTAAAATATTTGCATGTTACAGTTGATACTTCTTCTGGATTTTTGATGGGCTCCCTTCATGCCGGAGAAAAAACTAAAGATGTTATAGCTCATTGCTTACAAAATTTTGCCACTGTGGGTGTTCCAAAACAGTTAAAAACAGATAATGCCCCTGGTTATACTTCTACCTCTTTTAAACAATTTTGCTCAACATTTGGCATTACTCATATAACAGGAATCCCATACAATCCACAGGGACAAGGCATAGTTGAAAGAGCTCATCAAACTATTAAAATGTACTTATTAAAGCAAAAAGAAGGAATTGGGAAGGGGTATATATTCCCCAAAGATAAACTTAAAATAACCCTTTTTACTCTAAACTTTTTAAATTTGGATTCATCAGGACTTAGTGCTGCGGAAAGGCATATGTGTCCAAAAAATGTACATAAGCCCAAGGTACTTTGGAAGGATATTCTAACAGGACAATGGAAAGGTCCTGACCCAGTAATTGTCTGGAGTCGGGGGTCTGTTTGTGTGTTTCCACAGGGAGAACAGCAGCCGATTTGGATTCCAGAGAGATTAACCAAGGTCCTGACCCAGTGATTGTCTGGAGTCGGGGGTCTGTTTATGTGTTTCCACAGGGAGAACAGCAGCCGATTTGGATTCCAGAAAGATTAACTAAAGCGATTTCTACAGACCAAAAAGAAGATGATTTGGCTCAAATCCATAACAACTGATATCCAAAACTCCAGTTTGGCTATTCTTACATCTGCAACAGAACCAGGATGCTTTTTTCAATATCTATTTTATTATTGCCCTTTGCCATATCATGAAGTTCTATTTTGTTTTTTGAGCTCATACAGACCTAGGTTAATGTTTTGCTGATCAGTTCTATTTTTTGACTATAGAGTTTTTAAACATTGCAATGGAGATTTCACCTGTAAAAAGTTATAAGGCCTTTACTATAATGTTATGTGTTGTATGTATTATATTATGTGTGCACACTTGTGTTTTGTGTTATATGTTTGGATGTACGTATGTCCATATATCATATATGATGAGCGCTCATGATAAAATGGATCCAAATATTTTTTTTCACATGATTTATATGGTTTAATTTAAATTGGGTAAACAACTGTTGAGGATTGTTTTAATATGTAAACAAAAAAGAAGGTTAACAGATCTGTTTGTTTACTTTCACCTTTCCTTTTCATTATATTTAATAATTCTCTTAAAGATAATGTAAATTGTTAAGAAAATTGTTTTCTTTTAGTGCCTTCTGTAATGTTACATAATTTTTTCTTTAGCCATTATTGCCAGAATTCCTATCTTCATCCCAGTGCCGGTGAAGACAATGTAAATTGTTAAGAAAATTGTTTTCTTTTAGTGCCTTCTGTAATGTTACATAATTTTTTCTTTAGCCATTATTGCCAGAATTCCTATCTTCATCCCAGTGCTGGTGAAGTCAAAGATAAAACCAATCTACAGCTTCTACAATAGCCATCACTGAACTGCTTGCAGAACTTGCCTGGACACATTGTGAGCTCACCTGTATGCATTGTGAACTATCTGTTGGTGCAGCGACTTATGGTAGTGTTGGGGTATTTTTGCTGATGATGTCACCAGTGCTACAATTTTTCAAAGGAGCCCTCAATTGGCTTAATGTCATGGCATTTTGCATCCTCCTCTACTAGTGATGGTCTAAAATTTGGGGGCCAACAGAGGTGAGGCAAAGAACCTCACCCCCCCACAGGTGCAAAGGCCTATCCACAAGTATGGCTGTATGCTGGACCGGTAGTCAGTGACGGGTATGATCCAATTGCAGTGGTACCAACCTAAGACAGGAGGCTGACGCCTAGAGGTCAGTTCATCCGATGACGGGTAAGGACCATATGTTGAATTGGACTGCCTAACAGGCACGGTCCCTAAGCCACATGCTTGTTGTTTAAACAGAGAGGGGGAGATGTTGAGAGCCACAGCCTGAGGGGCCCCAGCAAACTTCCAGCTGCCAGCAAACTTCCAGCTGCCAGCTGATGATTGGCTCACAGCGGCCCCAGCAACATCTAGCTGATTGGCTCCTCGGCCCCAGCAACATCTAGCTGATTGGCTCCTCTGCAGTGATGCTCATTGGACTGTTTCCCTGCCCTTTCAGACCACGGAGCTGCTCATTGGGGGACTTTTTTGGCTCCGCCCACGTGACCCAGCCAATCGGCCTCAAGAGCAGGAGGATTGTGGGAGGTGGAGAGAAGCTTGTGTGGGAGAGAGAGGCTTGGGGAAAGCCGGTGGTGGCAGTTGAGGCTCTGAGGGTTTTTCCTGAGAGACTATTTTGTTTGTCGTGTGTGGTTCTAAAAATAAAGTTAGTTTCTTTTGACAAGTGGCTCCTGATTGTGCCCAGCCAGACTGCGGCAGAAAACTTAGAAGGGAAATGGCATCCATTACAAGATTTGCAGTGTCCTGCCCATGACATGAAACAAAGTCAGGTGCTTTTCTTTATACTCAGGCCAGGAAAAAAGTTCTCCTGGGATTGTAATTGAGAGAGCTCTGTGTGGTATAATGAACATCCCTCTGTACAATCTGTGCAGTAATGAAGCATTATAGATCAATTCTTAGTAACAATCATTAACAAAGACAAATGGCATTGTTCAAGAGGTCAGTTCACTAGAAGTTAGTGAGTTTCCAGGGCTCAGCTATCTGCTACCCTGACCTAATCCAGAAATAGATTTTAGAGAGTCTGAAGTGAATGAAGATATTGGTCTCCATAGTCCTTGAAGTGCCCTAAGAGAACTGGGATACCTGGTCACTTCCCAGGTTGAATACCTATATCCCAATAAACACTTCTGTTTACTTTAGTGTGCCTTACAGTGTTATCATTATGTGTGCCTGTGACACGGGAAAACTGGTAATAATTTAGGGCCACTCTAGTTCGTGATGACAAAGCCAAACCCTCTTTACAAAAGGGACTGTCAAATTCAGTTACGTAAATGGGAGATCCTACTGTTGTGAAATGATCTTCCCAGGGTGCTGCTAAGCAGAAACTAAAAGGAGGAGAACAGATCATATGACTTTTTAGCTCAATGAAAGTCTTTATATAAATCCATCATGAGGCTATTTCTTCCAATTCTGAGTCTCAATGTCAGCAATATTGTGGCTTAGGTTCTAGATTGCCAGAAATGATCCGTGTCTCTATGTAGTCATGAACTCATTTGTCGTGATTTTGGACTGTTGAGTATTTCTGGTGTGAGGAATTCCCTCACAGTGAGAGTCTTGGTGCATGATAGGAACCTCTGGAGAAGCCATGAGCCGGGACAACTCCTTCCTTCCTTGTATGTGCTTGGCTATGTGTTCATTCAGACAATAAAACTTAAGTGGATGGTGGTACTGTGATTTGTTTCTTAGTGTTTCTCATGGTAGTTTAACAGCAGTCAGTGTCTGTGGCTAATGATAGCATCTAGTGGCAGCTCAGTCAAGTGGCCAGGGAGGTATTTAGCAAAATCTGCAGTTACTTCGTGATTATCTCTTTACCTTGAGTTTTGTGTGTTTTGTAAGCCCAATTCTCCAGTCTTCTTATTGGGCTTCTGAGTTACCCAATATTTTTCCCATTAATTCATTTTAAAATTTTTTTCTTAAGGTAAACTGGTTACAGAAAAGAATCTTAATGATGCAGTTCATTCATAACCAGTTTCTTCTCATGAAATGAAAAATTGGAAAGGCAGCAGAATACAACAGACACTAGTATGGCAACATGTAAATCAATGGATGTGTAACTGATATGATTCTGCAATCTGTAAAATGGGAGTTCATAACCCACTTGAATCAAAGTGTGAAATATGATATGTCAAGAACTATGTAATGTTTTGAACAACCAACAATAAAAAATAAAAAAAATAATAAAATAAAAATAAATAAATAAAGAAAGAAAGAAATGAAAAATTGGAGAAAAAGTTACCTTAGTACCATCCAGTTTCTATAGGAAATGATACAGAGGTCAGAGGTGATACAGAGTTCAGCACCCAATTAGCTATACCTGCCATGCCTAATAGTCTGACACAAAACACACAGGCTGAACCTGAACCTGGGATGGGGAAAGACACATTTTACATGGAACATTTAATTAGCCATTAGCTCTTTGATTTATGGAACTTGAAAAAGTTGGATAGCTTCTGTCCTGGCTCTAACTTAAGAGGGCCATGTCTATAGAACTTACAAAGCCAAAACAAATGATCAGAAATCAGAGTTCACATTGAAGATGGACCTTGAACACCTCTGGAGTCAGGGACACTTCCTCTAGGATATTATAGTGAGCTTGAAATTTCTAATCAAGTGGAAAATTCTGGACTGGAAGATAAACATCCTGAGAATCATAACATCCAGGTAGTTGACTCAAACTATGAAGATGGAAGAGCAATTCTCCCAAATATGAACTTGTACCTGACCTTCTAAACACTTAACTATTGTGTTTACGAATATGGCTTGTCACTGCAAAACTCGAATCTAGGTCTCATCTTCACACGCTTCTCCTTTGTGAGTATCGTATTCTCTTCGGTCTTTTAGAAGGACATTTGTCTTTGGATTAAGGACCCACCTGTGTATTCGGGATGATCTTATCTCAAGATCCTTTATTTAATTATATCTACAAAGACTGTTTTCCCAATTAAAGCCACATTCTCAAGTTTCAGGTAGACAGAGCTTTGGGGATCCACCATTCAACCTACTGCAGCACCATTTGGTCCACATGGGCATAGGATAGTGTTTGTTGTCTCTGTGGTGACCTGAGAGCTGGTGTTTATTGTTTGGGGCTACCAGAGGCTTCCTTTCTCCTTCTGTCCACAGTCCCTATTTCTGGGAAGGGCAAGGCTAAGGCAGAGTCCCAGGAGTAGGGTTATCATCCCACCTTCATTCCCATGGAAGTTTTTCAACTCCCTACATGGCAGAATAACAAAAAACAGAACAGTTCCTTATGTCCCAATTTCCTAAAGATGCACATCCTGTTTTTATTTATAGCATTAAAGGTAATTTTCTAATTACCCCTTATTTCTGTGGTGGTTTATTTTAGAGGTTTTTGACATTTATGCAGAGCTAAAAAATAATTTAATATCTCAGGCATTTTAGAATTGAATCCTAACCTATATCTCATTTTGTCTATGAGCCAAAGTGTTTTCTGACTTCAAAGTATGGTATTACCTGGTTCTGTTTCTCCTCCATTTTCAGGTTGTATTTTTTCCTGTATCTTGGAACTAACTCTTGAAGAATGAATTTGGTTAGGCACTCACATCCATTTTTTTTTTCAGGGGAAATTGCAGTATCTGATGACTTCATATGCAATACCAAGTGTTTCTTAAAATATCCTCTCAAGAGGCAGAAGAAGATGTAGGAATTATATATCAGCTCTTAACTCTAGACTTCCTGCATTTCCCTGTTCTCTAGAAACTGTCAGGGGTAGGCTGAAGAAGGGAGAAAAATCAAAACTCACGTTAACCAACTTTGCCACTTGTTAGGTTTCTGGACAAAATACTTTGTGAGGAAACAACTGGCATTATTGACTAACATGACATTTTTTAGTGTGGGTCTTAGCATTTCACTATATCTCCTATGTCAGATGACAGGAAGCTGGACATCCCTCTGGTATTCTAATTTTAAAAATTCCTGAAGTACTCCAAAGTCAGAATAAAGGTATGTCATGAAGGACATTAGCAATCATGAAAAGTTTGCCATTACTTGTTCCCATGTATTCCTGGTTTTCATGAAATTTATTACTGTTCTTTTTATTCTGGAAGATGATCATCTCCTGGCATGATGTGAGAGACTGTTGGGCTAATACAAATGGGTCACAAAAGTAAAGACCTTATACATTTTGTGTTTTGAAATTTTTATTAAATCTTTTTCAGAACCTTGTTTTTCAATATAAAGGCATGTTTATTTTATAAGGAAAGCCGAGACGAGTAAACTTCAGTTGCTCTTCATTGGTATTGCTAGAAGGCAATTAAATTCAGTTCATATAACTAGGAAGTCTTGCTTCTTTGACTTTTCTTTTGTAAACTTTGCCACTTACTGAAAACATTCAAGTCCAACCTATTGGATTTTAAATGTACTATCATTGCCGTGTAATAATTAGCAAGAAAGAGAACCCATGTTCCTTTCAGGCTTTCTGTTCAAAATGTATACTGTGCTTAGGCAAGAGAA
Organism: Marmota monax; assembly: GCF_021218885.2. Lineage (NCBI taxonomy): Eukaryota > Metazoa > Chordata > Mammalia > Rodentia > Sciuridae > Marmota > Marmota monax. Next base: position 110,983 of record NW_026694256.1, on the reverse strand, counting down.
TCTAGAGCTATTAATTAAATAAGAATATTTCAAAGGCTGGGTATGGTGGTAAACCCTGTATCTCTACCTCTTCATGAGGCTGAAGCAGGAGGACCACAGATTTGAGGCCAGAAGTTTAGCATGACTCTGTCTCAAACAAAACAAAACAAAAACACTTTAGCCAAGTGTGATGGTGCACACAAGTCATCCCAGCTACTTGGGAGACTGAGGCAGGAGGGTGGAAAGTTCAAGAGAAAACCTGGGCAACCTTGAGACCCTGTCTCAAGATAGAATAAGAAGGAAAAAAATATAAAAGCTCTCTTGTACTGTTGTAGAATACTTGCCAAGTTCAATCTCCACTATTGTTTAAAAAGAAAAGGTGGGGGTGGGGGAAAAAGAATATTTCATATTGTAATCAGGAAACCCCCTTATTAATTAATTTTTGCCACCCCTCTTGGGTCATCTCTGACTTTTAGAAAGTCCTTCTTTAGGTTGAATTGAAATTTGTGTCCCTGAAACATCCTTCTCCTGCCTCATCCTCTGGAGTCACAGGGATTACCAGCCTATGCCACCCTGTCCTGGCTGCACTTATTTGAAAATAAGTTGCAAGCTTGATATCTAGAGGAAGATCATGGGGTTTTTATTGTTGTAATTTTTTTTGTTCATTTTTTAAGATAAAGGCTTTGAGTCCATTGCCACCAGGTCTAGGATAAATTATTTTCTAATTTTTCTTTTTTTTGCTTTTTAAAAAAGTTCTAGCTGAGTAATTATTTTAAAAGATAGTACTCACAACATTGTTATAATTAATACTTCATATTTTTCACAAAGGGATTTTAAAAATCTCTTTTTCTTAAAAACTATTGTTTTTTACCTCGACTTGGATAAATGGCCATAGGTCTATTGGTCCAATGATTCTCTCACTGTCCTATAAATTTGAGCAAGGGCTCAATGTTTTAAAACACTACTTACTGTTTAAAAGAAGATGATTCCTAATGATTATTTGTCAGGTTTTGTCTTTCAAAGGCCTCTAAGGTGGTGCCAAGAACATAAATGCTGTTAAAATTCTATCTCAAAGAGTGAGAACCTTTCCAAAAGATTTCCCTTTTTTTTAAATCTGGTCAGTCAGTTCCTGCAGCTTCAAACAAAAACAACTGCTTGATATTCTTCCCAGCCTTACAGAGTTCATACTTTAATGGACAATCTGGATAAATAAATACAATAAGATATACTATGTGTTCAATTTTGAAAACTATAATTCCTTTTTTGGAAATTCACTTTCTATTTTTCCAAAGTCAAGGGAAGAAAAAAATCTTAGAGTTCCAGAGAACCGTGAAGTCGACTTCATGGCTGTCCCCAAATCCTAATACACAGTTTGAAAACCACAGATCTGGTCCAATGTCCCATCTGATACTTGAATCATAGCCACCTACTTCCTGCCACACCTACCATTTTCTCCATGTTCCAGTGCCACCTGGGTCAGGCCACCCCTCTTGGGTCTCCTCTAACTTTTAAAAAGTCCTTCTTTAGTTTGAATTGAAATTTGTGTCCCTGAAACATCTTCTTCTTGGTTCCAGCTGTTTTTCTCTTGTGTCCTAAATAGCTCCAATAAGTCTTTATTCTTCATTCAGTCCAACTTGCTGGGTATCTTCTAAAAATGACAATATACTGGATTATTCCTGATGGATTCCTTTTTCCAGAGGTGGGAGAGAAGATCTTGGTGTCAACCAGTCTCGAGAAGTACAGAGGAGGTAAAAAGCCATGGAAGCATGGCTCACAATGGATATCCTCTATACCTCACCTAGGAGTCAGGAAAGGTTTCCCTGAAAAGTAATGTTGAATCCAAGCTCTGAAGGATGAGCGGAAGTTATCTAGACAAAAGGAGAAGAAGGGGGAGACTCTTCCAGCAGAAGAGAAAGCAAGTGCCAGGACATGGGGTGGGAAGGAGTCGGGTGACTAAGAGAAAGCCAGTTTGACTGAAGTACAAGAACAGAGTTGGAAGACAAAGAGAGAAGAGTTTGGAGAGCAAGGTAGGGATCCTGCCACCCTGGCCCTTGTGTGCCATGTTAGAGGCTTTTGAACATCATTCATTTGTTCATTCATAAATTAATCCATCTACTCATTCAACTGATATTTTTCGAGATCTCTCTATGTGCCAGGTACTCTTTTAGGCACAAAAGGAATGAACAAAATGGACAAGATTATTTCCCTAATGAAATTCACATTCAAGTTGGTAGAGAACAACAAGCAAATTAGACATGTAATGTGTCAGAAAGTGATAGGTGCTATAGAGAATAATAGAGTAGGGAAGGAATGGGATTAGGATTTAGATCTTAAGAAATGTGAATATCCTCCTGGAGCTGCCAAATAGGATGACATCTGCAATAAAAAGCCAGGGAAGATGTTCTGCAGGACAGTGACAGCATCTGAGTTGTGTTTTAGCTTCTGAGTAGAGAAGGGATCAGAAGGAGGGTACATAGCAGGCAACTGATTAAGTGAAAGATAAAGTGAACTACAATTAGGATTATGTCAATATCGCAGGGGAAAAAGGGGACAGACTTAGTGACATTTAAGAGGTATATATTCCTTGCCTGGTTGGCTAACTAGAAAATAAACATTTCTACTTATTTGAAGGCCCTGTATGTATTACTAGGAACACATCATACCAAGATTAACTTTTTTGTCTATAAAAATACAGAAAGATACAAATACAAAAAGATGTATCTGCAATAGCAGTTGACTTTGTTGACCACATGTAGAAGTAGTCTTTAAATAAAAATGAAATTCCCAGGACAAGGTCATGATTTATAGATAGAACCTTCTAAATTTGGTATAGATGTTTATCTTACTTGCCTAGGGGAAGAGGCTGAGAAAAATTCAATGTTAGTGCTTGAGCTACAGCATCATCATTTATTCTTCCTCTATTTTGGGCTTATTTGTCTGTCCTGGTGGGGAATTCTGAATGATGTCGGCACCATGTTGGCATTGGTGACAGCATTTCATGCTGAGTCTGGGAAGTAGCTCTAGGGTCGGAGCCAGTGCAAAAAAAATCAGTGCTACATCTAAGCTTCTAAGGTGAAAAAATAAACAGTGAATAGGTAGGCAACTTAGAAAAAGGCCATTTAGTACTAACTCTGCAATTTCAACTCTTTTTTTTGTGCTGTCTCAGTTACTTCTTGAGTGGTCAAAGGCCCCTGGAATTTGGCCTGCAGTGAATTCTCATTTTACTCCAAATTATATGTGTTGGCACATTCTCCAGGACTGGAGAATAAGGGTAGAACCATTTCTTGAACCCTTGTGATAACCACACACTCTGCTCTGCTTCATATATTGTCTTCTCATTTAGTCTTTAAAGAAATTCTATTAAGAAGAAATTATTATCAGTATTTTATAAATAAGGAAACCAGGTCCAGACAGACACATTAGATAACTTGCCCAAAGTCATTAATCTAGAAGTAGAAAGGAAGGTTTGTCTTTCTATAGCTCTGTGTGCCTAAGCCTCATGACCCTTCATTTGAAAGACAAAAATGTTAGTGCTTGTAAATTATTCTACTCCTAAATTCTGCTATAGCTCTGCTAATCATTTTGCTAATTCTTCCTCTCTTCCTTCCACTGTCTCTCTCTCTTTCTTTCTTTTTCTTTTATTTTTGGTACTGGGGATTGAACCAGGGGTACCATACTACAGAACTATATCCCCAGCCCTTTTTATTTTTTCTTTTGAGGGTCTTGCTAAGTTGCTTAGGCACTTGCTAATTTGCTAAGGCTGGTCTTGAACTTGTGATCCTCCTGCCTTGACCTCCTGAGTCACTGGGATTATAGGCATGTGCCACCACACCTGGCAAAGTCAAACAAGACTTCTGCCTGAAATCTCTTTGCACAAGCTGTTCACTCTGCTTAGTGCTCTTCCTCTCTGTCTTCTCCATCTGGCCCTTTCTCATCTCATTACTGAGGTCAAAGAGTACTTTCCTACCTCAGATTCCATCACCGTTCACTACCATATTGTTTATTTTCTTCATAACACTTAACCACTATTAAAACGTCTCTTATTTATTCATAGGTTTATTTTTTATCTTCTTCCACTAGAACATAGCACCTTGTCTCCTTTACCTACTGCTCTGTCATCATCATCTTGATCTGTGCCTGGTACCTGGTAGTTGATTAATGAGTGTGTGTGTGTGTGTGTGTGGAATGAAATGTCACATCCTCACAGAGGCCCTCCGTCATGGCCAGATCTAAAGTGGCTGCATACCTGTAAGTCACTTTTTTATATCATGCTATTTTATTTTCTTCATTGTGATTCTAAATCAAGGAAACAATTCCTGGAATATGGTTAGTACCACACTTTTGACTTAGTTGTCGTTTATTTGTAACAAATATTACGCAGCCATTTGTGTGGAACAGAAAGGATTTTAGGCTTGGCTAGTTGCCTTGACATAGGACAGTAAAAGAAGGTGCTGCAGTTGTGGGGGGTCAGGGGGAAAGCTGGTCAGTGAGTGAAGAAGTGATCAGAGCATAAATGCAGAACTTTAGCTTGGAGGGGAAGGATCTAGCATTTAGTGGAACTGCTAAGAAAAAAGCCATCTGCCCTTAATCAGAGTGCCTTCCCTGCATCAGGCCTTTAGTTCTTTTGGTGACTCAAACTTTGTCCTGTAAGTTCTATGTGGCTGCTGTGTGATAAGGTCTTCTCTTCTTATTTTAATAGAAATTAAGAAAAATATTTGCTTTCCTGATGCATATCTAAGCTCAAGAAGCTCTCTACACATAGGTGACTTCCTAGCTAGTGTGGATTTCAAAGTTTGTATGAGATCTCCAGTCTCCAGTACCTTCTCTACTTGCTTTCTTTGTCTTAAATTCTATGTTTTACCACACAATTAGGGATCAGGTCTTAATATTTTACTATCTCATCCTAGATCTTTCTTTAATGTCCCCCAAAAGATCATGTGTTAATGTAAGGGTCTTCAGAGTTGAAATGATTATTAGAGTAGCAACTTGATAGATTATTAGAGTAGTAACTTAATCAGTGGGTTAATTAATTAAACCATAGGCAGGTCGGGCAGGGCTGAGGAGGTAGGTCATCAGGGGCATAGCCTCGGACTATTTCTTGTCCCTGGCTCCTCTTTCTCTCTCACTCTTTCTCTGTGCCTCTGGCTGCCATTAGCTGAGAAGCTTTTCTCCATCATTCCCATCATGATGTTTCCACCTTTGTTCCTGTTGACCATGGGCTGAACTTCTAATACCATGAACCCCAAATAAAATTTTCTTCTTCTAACTTGTTTTTGACGGGTATTTTTGTCTCAGTGATGAAAAGCTGACTGACATCACCCTTAATCACTCCTCCAGGGTTTAGACATCCCTTTACTGAGTTCTTTTGACTGTGGGCTTACCATGTGTCTGGTAATACTCTAGGTGCTAAGGACATGGACAAAAGAGTGAATAGACACAGTCAGCCCAGAAACATTCTAATGGGAGGCAGATTTACCCACGGACACAAATAAAGATTATTTAAAATAGTAAGAAGTGTCATGAAGAAACTAGACCAAGGTAATGGAAAAGAGTGTGACTGGAGTAAGGGTGATGAAAGGTTCTGCAAAGGAGCAACATATGAGCTAAAACCTGAACAAGGGAAAGAGTGCCCCAGTCCACTGGCTTACAGTGTCTTGAGGTGAAATGAGCTTGGTCTGATGAACAGGGGAGTCTGTAGTGAGTAAAAGGAAAACAGAAAATGCAGTTGTAAAGCACAGCAAGATCCAGGTGTGGTGGGTCTTGAGAATCATGGTGAGGCATTTCAATTTTATTCTAATGATTATAAGAAGACCCTGGAGGGATTTTTCAGGGGAATGACAGGATGCGATTGACGTATTTTAAAAGCTCTCACTGTGTAGAGAATGGATTATAGAAAAGGTAGACATGGTAGATTGCTTAGATAGTTTCCATAGTTCAAGATGGAGAGGAAGGTGGATTGGAAGGGACAGAAGCATCTGAGGTCAGTTACATTCAGAACACAAGTCTGTTCCCAGTGGAAGGGATGTGGATGCTGATGAAAAGAACAAAATCAAGAATGAATATAGGATGTTTGGCCCAAGTTGCCAGATAGATGGTGGTGCTGTTGAGGGGGGCAGGGAGGACTGGAGGAAGAACAGGTTCTGGGGAACCGGGAGTTCTGTTTTGGACAAGTTAGGATTGAGAGGCCTGTTCAATGTTGAAGTGGAGATGTTGGGCAGGCAGAGAGAGGTCCGGGTTTGGGGATGCCAAAGTGTGACTCATTGGCATGAAGCTGGTGTTTAAAGTGGTGAGAGTGAATGTAAATAAAAAGGAGATGTGAACCAAGGACAAAGCTATGGGGCGGGTGGGGGTAGGGGTGAGGGGTTTCTGACATTTATTTATAGAAGTAAAGGAGGATCCAGCCAAGGACATGAGAAGGAAGGGCCTGTGAGGCATAGCAAGGCCAGGAGAAGGTAGTTGCAGAGCTTCAGAGGAACGAAGTGTTTGAAGGAGGAGTGTGTCAATGTTACATGCTGCTGAGAGGTTAAACAGAAGGAGTTATAGAATGGAGCACAGATAAGATGTCATAGAATGGAGCACAGATAAGATGTCTGGGAGAGGTGGAACAGACATTTGAGTAGATTTGTTGCCTCAGTAGGTAGGAATGGTGCCTATGAAGCAGTCAGGGATGTTGCCCTTGACCACATCTTCCTACTTCCAGAGAGAGTAAATATTTCTTCAGTTGGCTGATGGAATATTTTTTTTTGGTTGCCTTCTTTTTTCCTTTAAATCAACTGTTTCTGTTGTTACTGCACAAAGAGGAATTTGCCTGCCACTCATTTCTCATATCAACGGTGAGCTATGCATGTAGTCAGCCCAGGTTTCTTATGCCAGCCGATTTAATGTTTTTCTACTTGGATGCTGTTTCAGTCAGTTTTTTCATCACTGTGACCAAAAAACCTGACAAGAACAATGTAGAGGAGGAAAAATTGATTTGGCTCTCACAGTTTCAGAAGTCTCAGTCCATAGGTGACCAGCTTGAATGTTCAGGGCCCGAAGTGAGGCAGAACATCATGGTGGAAGAGCGTGGTGGAGGAGAGCAGCTGGGAACAGGGCCCCAGGAAGTAGAGAGAGAGAGAGCATCTCCACTCGCCACCTACAAAATATATACCCCAAAGGCACAGCTCCAATGACCCTCCTCCTCCAAGCACACTCTACCTTCCTACAGTTCCCACTTGGTTAATCCCTCTCAGGGGATTAATGCACTGATTAAGTCAACTGTCACAACTCAATCAATTCACCTCTAAACTTTGTTGCATTGTCTCACAAATGGAGCTTTTGGGGGACACCTCAAAATATGGAAACCATAATAGATGCAGTCACTTCATGCCTCTCCTACATGCTTTTTACCACAGGATTCTTATGGATAACTTTTCAAAGGTTTTGTCAGTTTAAACCCTTTTCTCAGTGATACAAAATATTTTGTACTATGTGTACTTTGATGTCTTAGAAGTGAGACACACCTGGATTTGTGTCCTGGCTTCCTCACTTGCTAGATGTCTAAATTTGGCCATTTTATGACTCATTAATATCTCTATTAACTCATCAATAAAGTTGGAATCACTTTGTGACTTCTCCCCCCTATCCAGGGTTGCCTTGAAAATTAAATGAGACAATTTCCACAATAGCCCACTACCTAGTACACAGTAGAATAAATGATGTTGGTTGTAGCTGCAACTACACAGAAATCTATATGAGGTTTTAAAAACATATTGGCTGAAAATCTGAACCAGAATTCTCCAAGACTGGCTGTGAGCAAAGAATATCAAGAGGAAGAAAACTTGAGGTTTAACACTGAAGCTGAGATTCATCCTCCTGTTGAAGATCTTCACTAATTACTGTAGGTTCACATTATCTCCAGGTGTGACAGTGGAGTGCTATTTGGAGTGTCCTCCAAGGCCCATGTGTAAAGACTTAGTCCCCAGCTTAGTGATATTGGGAGGTTTTGGAAACTTTAAGAAGTGGGGCATAGAGGGAGTTCTTCCATCCTTTAAAGTGCATGCCCTTAAAGGGGATAATGAGACCCTGCCCCTTCTTCTTTTTCCCTCTTCACTCCCAGTCATGAATAGTTTTCCCTGCCATGATGTAGTGCCTCACCACGGGCCCAAAAGCAGGTGATACCACTGACTATGGACTAAAACCTCCAAAACCATGAGCCAAAATACATATTTCCTTTCATTATTATCTCATGTTTTTTGGATACAGTATCAGAAAGCTGATCATCTCAGTCTTCCTCCTTCATTGTCAATTGTCAGTATCTGAGGGCCAGGGCACGATTTTATAGATTGGGGTTTTCATTAGAGATACAAATGGAAAAGTTAGATTTGGCTGTGCTAAGGATTTCGTTTTCCCAACTAAGAAGGGCATGCCATCATCCTAAGCACAGCTCTGGCTGTATTCAGAAAGGAGGAATGTAACCGGACTGCTTTTTCCTCCCAGGCACTCGTCTCATTCTGAACCAGGGAATGCCGGACAAAATCATTGTCTTTGGTCTTATTGTCAATTGGTCTTGTACTTACCAGGGACATCTTGGAGTGCTGAGTTGACATCTTTGATGGTGACTGGCAGGTGGGATAAGATATTCAAGTGATAGAAACAAAGAGGAAAAAAATCCCTTTAAGGTAATTTAGATATAATTACTGTATTAAGCTACAAAGAGGTAGAGATGGGAGAACATTTGGATTTCCTTCCATGGAGAAAACATCAGTTAGGACTTAATCTATAACCAAACAGCTAAAGGATGGTTTCAGGTTTTCACCTAGAGATAGATTTTGGATTCCCAGCAGTGAGTCCAAAAGGAACATTGTCAGGAATAAGCATGGGCTCATGTAAGTTGGCTGGATAATCTCAATTAACTTGGATCCTTTTCCTACCATCTCAATGTTGACTCCATAGGATCATATGGTGCATGTCTTACCATAAGGGTCATCTGACCCTGGGAGCTGAATGAAGTCTGTCCAGAACTCCATCTATACCTTTCCATTTTTTGTAAGTGGGTCAATCATGGATAGAACCTGGATTGGTTCAAAATATCAGACTTCAACCAAAACTTTCATTTAGATTGATTTAGGAGCCAAACTTGGTCTCATTTTTCAGATCTTCATCTCTAAAGTTAACATTTTTACTTACTGTTTTCTTTTACTAAGGATAAAACGTGTAAGGAAAGTTTTCGGTTTATTATAATCAAGGTAGCATATAAGTCAGAATTATTTGCTATTCACTGTTGCCTCTACATTATTCTAACTGGTCATAACTTCCCCTCAAGACTGTTTCTTTGGATGAATTAAAGAATAGTGTAAGAATTTTTTTTTGAAACATTGGGAGTAAAAATGCATGAGAAAGAGAAATTAAAGCAGTTAACAATCCCAATGAAGGAAATAGGTTCATTTTCAGGACCAATGGCCTGAGCCAACTCTAGCAGCAACAAGATATTTCAGTGTTTTGCTAATGTGGGAATCATGTAGTGTTGAAAAATAAAGACATTGGGAAAACATAGTAATTTCTAATTTTTTTAAATCCATGATTTTAATTTAAAATTATTGTCATTTAGGAGCTAGAGTGTTTTTATTTAATAAATATGCAGTGTGATATTTAAAAAGCTTAATTCTACTCCATCTTTTAAAACCAATGTAGAAAAATAAATAAATAAAACAAATATGCATTCAGCCCAGACATGAACATTTTTTCTCAGTAGAGTTTTTTTTTTTTTAAAAACACACAACTTCACTAATCCATAAGTAGGAGGTCACTCTAAAGAGGCTCTGTTGTCAGTCTGAAGAGCAACATGCATTCCTCAGGGCAGGCAGGGCAACTTTCATTTTGAAAATTTCAAAGCTTCAATGATCTTGACTTCTTGCTCAAAGATTTTGATTTTCCCATATCCTTATATCACAGGGGCTGCTTAACTGAATGGTTCATATTGCTCTAATATTGAGGAGTCAAATAAGTGCTCCTTCACCTTAGAGTCGAGTTTAGCCTTCATTCTGCCCCAACCAAATTGTTTTCCAAGGATCTCAGTGCCGCAGTCTGGCTGGGCACAATTCAGGAGCCACTTGTCAAAAGAAACGAACTTTATTTTTAGAACACACACACCAAACCACACAGCTCCTCAGGAAAACCTTCAGAGCCCAACTGCCACCACTGGCTTCCCACAAGGCTCTCAACCTCCCCCACTCCTCCTGCTCTTGAGGCTGATTGGCTGGGTGGCGTGGGCAGAGCCAAAAAAATTCCCCCAATGAGCAGCTCCGTGGTCTGAAAGGGCGGGGAAACAGCCCAATGAGCATCACGGCAGAGGAGCCAATCAGTTGGCAGCTAGAAGTTTGCTGGGGCCGCTGTGAGCCAATCATCAACTGGCAGCTGGAAGTTTGCTGGCAGCTGGAAGTTTGCTGGGGCCCCTTCGGCTGTGGCTCTCAACACTCAGACTCACTATGGATGCTGACCCAAGAGATCATTGGAGCATATAGTCAGGGACTGCTAGTGCCAAGTCTGGAGATAAGAAATGTCCTTTTGAAAGCAGTGAGCTCTCAATACTGGATTCAGCAGGGACAGATCAACTATTGCAGCTCTAGTAATGCTTCTGGTTTGGAGTATCTCATGGGCAAATGTCTTTGCTACGCTTGTGCATTGAGTAGGAACAATTGAGGGATAATTTCCTGCATGCAAATTTTCTCAAAAAAAAATTCAATCTGGGAGACAAAGACAGTTTGCCTTGGAGATGCACTGTGCTTTTTCTTTCTTCTCCCTTTGAGGTTACACCTAAAGAGTTGCTTGATAATAGGGATCTTCCCAAAGCAAAGCTGCTTTGGCCCCCTTGATGGTAAGGATCTACATTTAGCTCTCTGATCCTGATTTCTAGTGATCACAGGACAGTTTCTAACTAAGTAATTATGTCCTATTGTATTACCTGCAGAATTTTACCAGGGTGACTAAGGCTATAGCTTCACATGACTAAATATCTCTCCTCCAACTAAACCGTCTCATGTCTTAAAATGACCTCACTTAAGAATTACAATAAACAATCTCCCATGGTTCATTTAGTTCTCAAATTCTGTGTCTAAGCTTGTGGCTAAATGAAAGCAAACTTCTTTGTTGGCTAGAAGTTATAATTATGAATTGAAAACTGAATGCAAAGTGAAATCATAGCCTTCAACTACAGACACCAAATTCTCCACATTAAGTTGTCTTCTATCCCCGACAATTTTCTTTTTAATTAAAATGCAGCCTGATAGGCAAAATCTTGGAAACATAAAGCAGTTATGTGATTCACTCAACCATTTGTGTGCATGTGTGACCTATTTAGCTTTTAAAATCCTGTTTAATGCCAAAAACTACATTAGATAATTCAAACAGAAGCTCACAGGGAGTCCCATAATGAGACTGTTTTGATTATTCCAGTGATTAGACCATTTCCCCTCTCTCTGGAAGTTTCATTTAGAACAGTAGTCATTTTAAGAACAAGTAGATTTTTTAATCCTTTTCTAGTTTGCTGTGAAATTGGAAAGGGGCCAACCATCTGTGAAACTGCAATTATTACTATTACTTAAAATTTATCAAACCAGATCTTCAGGTATTATGCAAGTATTTCTCCTTGACCACAAAGATATAGCCAAGAAGGCAAGGAGGAGACCCCAACTTTGCACAAAAATAGGTTTTATGCCCCATGTTTCAAATTATTAGTCCAAATCATAGAAATGGTATCGTGGGCATGGTTGGAACAATACTGAGTAACAGTTTAGATCCACTGCCATAAGGCATCTATTCTTTAGCTCCTAGGAATCTCTTTCCTACCACGAGGGATATGCATTCATTCACACATGCATTTATTTGATATTCATCCTTTCTTGAAATGCATGGGCGTGCTGGCTTCCACCATAATTTATTTCTGAATAATTCCAGCAAAACTGCCTTCTTTAGTCTCCTTCTTTTGCTCTTTTTTTTTCACACGTTGCAATGAAACAGTAGTGATGACGCTTGAGATATTGCCATTGCAGCTCTTCTCCACCATCACTGGCCACAGATGATTCCAAGCAGGAACCCTAAACAGTAAGATAGGAGCTAAGGCCAGAGCTGCTCTCCAGGAATAGGAATGCAATAGTTCCATCATTGTGAGCAGGTGGTCAGCTTCATCCTGCTGTTGTACCTCAGACTGTGACATCTTAGTGGCAGGGAGATGTGGCTTCCCACTTTGTTGTCAACCTGCCATGGGAAGGGATGTACCAGTTTACCTCTTAAAGCCACCTGATCACCCTTCAGGTCCACCTGGGGTGGCCTTTCCCTGTTGTCTGGGCATAATTGTTGAAAGTGCCCACTTTCACTTAATGGATTGTGTGCTTAGCCTACTTCATGCCCTACTATAGCTCTGCATGTGTTAGGTGACCAGACACATTTTTTTTTTTTTTTTTAGCTTATACCATCAGTTTGGAACAATGAGTTCAGGAATATTACTTTCCTTTGTGTAAGTAACACCTTTATCCTGATGTGATCTTTCAAGCATTGTGGGTTTAGTTCTATTTCTAACTCCAAGACTTGGGGAAGGAGCTCATTTGCATGTTTTTACAGATGTTTATCTTATCTATACCAGCCCTTTGGCCATCCAGATGGAAGATAATCTAAGCGCCTATTCCCAGAGATCTCCTCCCTCTGATCATTAGTTTTCCTTGTTAATCAGGCTGCAGTAGTGTTTGGAGGCAATTTGTCTGGCTGTCTGAAAAGTGATGTACAATGGCTTGTCCTTTCTGTTGCTGGTCAAAGGTCACCTGGTAGGGGTCAGGCTTTCCAGCTATATTATAATGTTTTTAGAATTAAACAGTTTTGACCACATAGAGAACGAGGGTCAGAGGCCCTGCCTAGGTAGCACATAGTGAGCCTTCTATTTATGCTTTCAGGAAGGAGAAAGGGGGAAAAGGGAAGTGTGTGGGGAGAAGAAGAAATGAAAGAAAAAAGAAAGAGAGGAAATAGATTGTGTAAATAATTAAGAAGGTATAATTTGAAAACACTATTTGCAAATAAAAAGATAACTTTTGTTACTTTGCACCCCAGGCCTGAACCTGAAGGACCAAACATTGCTTTTAAATGATTTAAAACAATTCTTGAGAAGCATACATTTCGGTCAACACAGTGATTTATTCCTTTCCAAGAACAGGAATTTTGCAGAAACAAAGTCCTCAAAAATAGTAGGAAAACACACAAACAAATAAACAAGATTTTTGTCATAGACTTTCTTATTCTTGTCCTTGGAACTTATGGATTAAAAGATAGACTTCATTAAAATAAGATGTCTGAGTGCTTCCATATGCATGTTTTGCTGGGCACTGAAAATAGGTACGCTGGGTTTGATTTCAAGTCCTGTAATTTCATACAGTAAATTTGTTTTCCTGAGGAACATGAAGACAAGATAATAAATTACACCCTTTCTGCCTACTATTATATTATGTCTTTTTCTATTTTCTCTCATGCTAAGAGTTATGAAAATCATTCAAGTGCTTCCTTATCTTACCATTGCAAGAGCTTTCAAGTACTAAGAAACTCAGTTCTTTCTCTTAATTAAAATTCATTGGGGAAATGAATGGAACATGACATGTACATTTATTGTGTATGCTAATTGGACCCAAATCTTTTGGAATTGCTGGACATTTGGACATAGACTAGACTGAAATCAACTGTATTTCATCTTCCATCAAAGAGCTTACTAAGCAGAATTAAACAGTACTTAAATTTATATTTCTGAAGGAAAAATCCTTTTTAAAGAGTGAATCATATTTTTTAAGTAAATTGTGTGAAGTACATGTTCTAACTATTTATTAAAGCAGATCATGATGGATCTTGACTGAAGAGCACTTTACATAGTACTTTAAAAGCACTTGGTGTGTGGTTATTAGTTTTTTTCCTGAAAAATGAATGCTTTTAAAAAATAGTTTAAATATATGTCTCAGACACACAGTCACCTTGGCTCATTTAATTTTGAGAGACTGATTATGAATGCAAATTACAAGAAAATGTGAATGTATTTACCATCTACTCCTGGTACTTTCAGGGTTGTAGGGTGATAGCAGTTAGTGGCGGAGTGATGTTTATAAGACTCTGCAGGTTCTGAGCAGAACTGTGGGCAGTCCCTGCTTTATAAATGTCCTTCTCTGGAAGACTGCTGATCCGTGGGTCTGCTGTTGTACCAAGGGTATGCAGAACTTTCTTCTTTATGAGAAACTGTTTCTCAGGGGTAAATTTATATTGTCCTACATGTGTTTTAAACATGGGCTTAGAGGTTGTAGCCTTAGAGCTTTATTAAGTACCCTGATAAATAATTAACTTTGCAAATTACAAATGTGTTTAATTTGGCTTTCTAACCTATAGTTCTAAAACCAAGTGTGCCCTTCCTAATTTGGAAATATTTTCTTTCTGGTTTTTATTTTGACTTGTCCCCAGCTATCTACTTCGGTTGCTATTTCTAGCATCCCAGAGGAGCTGCTTCCATGGTTGTCATAGTGCAGACAAACACAAGAAAACCAAGAACTCAGTGCTTTCATAAAGCATTTATTTTTATTTGAAAACATTATACAGGCATTACATTGCCACAGCCAGTCCATAGGGGTGCATGCAAATATCAAAAATGGACAGTTTGTTCAACTCATCAGTGTAAATTTCCTTTTTGGTTCATATTTTTCATCTGCAGTGTCAGGATTAGTGTGCTTTGTTATGTGGCTTAACAATAGAATCCTACCCATGGGGTAAAATCTGTACTGGCAGCTAGCTGGGGACTACTAGATGGTTACAAATAAAAATAAACCCAAAACAAATAATACTACACGCTTGTCAAAAGGTTAATAGCACAAGTTAGCAATATCTAAACTAAACATTGAAACATTTTCATGAGACAAATTTTCAGTGGTGCAAATTTTTCCATTGCTTGGTCTCCCTTGATGTGTGTGTTTCAGAGTTTGGAGCCATGGGAAGGTGTGACCAAGGCAAGATCGGTCCCCAGTGCAAGTTTTCATTGAGGAATGAGAACCACTACTCATCTCTGGCAGGGTTTAGGAGAGCTGTGGTTTGCTCTTAATCAAATTTTATACAAGTTGCTAAAGTTTCTTTGTTGAGGAGAGAGTGGTGATGGATTGAAAAGTTGAAAGTTTTGCTGGTGTCTACTGAGGTTATGAAATCTCAGAAACTAAACGGCTAGAGTTAATATTGCCCTATTCCCATATCCCACCCCACTCCCCAAGGACCAATGTTTTCACACAAAAAAAGAATTTGTTCTTTCCTTTTTTTTCCCCCTTAAGGGTCAGTCTGGAACTTATGATTTTAGACAATTCAATGTGTTACCAGCCTTTCTAAATGGAGACAAACCAACACAGTGAGGTAACCCAGTGACATGGAAGTCTGATTACAAGGACACTGAATGATAAAGGTATACAGTGAATTCATCTTGACCTTCACACTTGGTTTCCATTCAATGGAGTCAATTAAAATATCCTATAAAATAACTCATGTGTTGACCTTTAACCATCAGTTGATTGCAAACATTTTGGAAATTTAAATTAAAAAATAATTCCAGTCCACTGAGTAGACATGGAAATAGTTTCAGCCACTTGCTTTTCATAAGACTACTAAGTGTCTACAAATTAGTGTCATAAGAATGAATTGAAGAGACAAAAACATTTGGCTTAAAATAAATACTAAAAATGCAATAAATCAAGCAAATTATGCAAACCAAAGGAATGTAAACACAAAAATAAAACCACAGTCTTTAAAGGTCTTCAGATCTGAATGGACAAAATATTCAGAGAAAGGTATTTAATTGGTTTAAAAGGTAGCAGAGAGCAGATGTTGGCAAGGGTGTTTTGATTTGATGTAACCTTAACATTTACCTTTTTCCCCCCATAGAAAATGAAACATGTTTTTAAGGGAGCTGAACTGACCCTGAAATCTACACATTAGAGAAGATCATGTTTCTTCCCGTCTCCTGGGACAGGACCATCCACACTGTGTAAGTCAGGTAAAATGGCCACAGGAGTGCTAGCAGGAGCAGGGGATAAGTTTGCCTGCCATCTTAAGGTCTTGTTCAGGCTCTACTCTGTCCTCTATGGATACCCCACTGGTGTTTTGCCTTGCTTGCTTAGGATGTATTTATTTGAATTGCCAAATTTTCATAAACATTTATACAAATCCTGATATTCCATTGAAGATTTCTTTGAATGGTATTTAGGTTAGCCAAATTCAAAGAGTACTTCACATTCTGCCACACAGAATCTATTCTAAGTTAAAGGGTTCTTTATTTCCTGTGTTTGGCAAAAAGGTTCTTCATTTCCTGTGTTTGGCAAAAAGGGCTATTTTATGGGCAACAGATTAGACTAGTGACATATCACTCAAAGCCTTATCAGGACACTGTAATATTCTCTATATCCATAAGAATGTGTGTCAATATAGTCTGTTATTGGATGGATGCCAAATATGACCATAATGCCAGACTTTTTCAATGGTGACATCATTACCACTATGAAGTGACCAGAGCAATTGAGCTATTATTAGAGATTGCTCCACATCAGCACCTTGACTTTAGGAGGTGGCATAACCAATGATACTCCACAGCAAAGATAATTTCCACGTTGGTGTACTTCAAAAAGGCTTCCATATAATTAGGAGGGCAGAGGACCATGGCTTTTTCCAGTGCCTTGAATAATTTCCACGTTATTAGTAGGGAAATCTAGGGGGGAAAATTGTTTTTGAAGCAAGGATATAGGGAGAGGATGAAAGGTTTTAAAAAACATATCTAACCCTAAACACAAATGCTATTATTTCTGGGGTTTCTCGAAAGTCACAGAAATGGAACAGTCCTTGTCCTGTTATTATGGGGACTTGATCAGCAGAATCGCATGGCACAACAGAAAGGCATGGCCTGGAGTAATCAGAGATTGAAGTATAAAAAGGCTAAAATGTTTGTTTTATATCTATTCCTAGAATAGAGAATTATATGGTCAGTTGCCCCTCCCCACAAGGGTCACAGCACAAAATACTTATTGAGCAGGCAATCCAACAGGTAACAGAGGAAACCATTAGCCACCAGGTCCCTAGGATAAGGAAACTTCTCAGGGGTGGAGCTCCTGTGGCATGCATCACTTATAGAGTCTGTGCAAAAAATAAAGTATGATTCTTAAAAAGTGGCTTGCCATAGAAAAGAGGGATTTATGTTGACTACGTGTGGGTCTGGCAATAGTTCCTATTGGGAGTACAAAACCTCCTCCTGAAAATCAGTGTAATAACAGTAACAATAATAATACAAATCATAATAACAATAATACTTGTTTTTGATTCAAAAATATTCACAATAATTAATGCAGGGGGGTTGTGATCAGGATACGCACTAGCTAGGCATCTCTCCAAGTCAGGTGGATGGGAGCCTGTGTCTCCAGTGATTTCCAGCTTGTTCCTTTTACAAGCTTTTGGAGGATTTGCTACCTTGCAGTCCACCTATGTAAACTGCACCTAATAAATACCTTTCTCTATGTACAATACAGAGATGATGGGCAAACACATGGCCACTGATCTGTCTTCAGTGGGCAGGGTGGGCCTCCCGCTAGGCCACACGAACGTGGGGTTCCTCTTCTGTCTCCTGGCCCAGGCTGGTGTAGGTGACTGAAGGCTCCACCTGAGCTGCGGTTGGTAAGTCCACAACAGGTCCTGAAGGATTGCGGAACTGCTTGTACACTCGGGGGTCCTGGGCTATGTAGGTGGAGGTGGAGGAGTACAGCACTAGCCCGATAAGGATGGTGAAGAAAGACAGGAGATAAAGTCCTGAAAACTAAAAACACAACAGCAAGGTCATTTAGCAGCCAGCGCAGAAAGACTGCCACATTAATGAAGCCCAGTGAGGCAGGAGGAGCTGCTTCCTTATGAACAGGCAGCTTGATGGGTTGGCCAATACATGTGATGAAAAGTGAATTTTCTCTTCCTATACTAGCTTGGTCTTATTGATTCCCCTTATCTTTTTCTAGACCCTGTGGCTAATAAGAGGAACACTTAGCTAATTGTCTCTAAAGTGCCAATCTAAGTACCTGGTATGTTGGGAGAGTTAGTTAAGCACAAATTAAAATACATCAAGTTAAAAGCAAAAAAAAAAAAAAAAAAAAAAAAAAAAAATCCCCAGCATCACTCAATAAAGCCTTGCTTATTTGTGGCCTCATTAAACCCAAATGAAATACAGATATTCTGTTTAGGGTTGTAATGAAGCCATAAACAAGGAACCCCTCACTGACAGCTGCATCAGGGAACTCTGGTTTCACCATAATCCAATGCAGACATTATCTATCTTTTCAGTAGGAACAACTATTGACTTTGGTAACTATCTTTTTTTTTTCCAAGATTAGATTATTCTTTGACAGGAAGAAACAGTACAACATTCCATCCCTGCCCTGCTAATCAAAAAGCAAACCAAATAGGATTGTCCAGATAGCATTCTTTACCCGAAACTGCTTGCTTGACAATTCATGGAGTTTGTGTGTGTATGTGTGTCTGTGTGTGTGTGTGTGTGTGGGGGGGAGTAATTGGTTTATACAAATCCCAAGAATTCACATATTCTTGAAAAATTACAACTTTGGGACTTTCTCGAGCAGTTATACTGGAAGTACTTGAGTAGTCACTAGGGGAGATAAGGGAACAAGATGAGTGTTTTCATTTTTCTTGTTTCACTCCTTCATTCAATGAATATTTCTTGCAATGTCTTCTCTGTATCAAACATTGAATTATATTCTGAGGAAAGAGAAATGAAAAATATGGCTGGTCTTGACCACCAAGGCCTTAAGAGTCTCACTGGAGAAACAGAGGCACAGACACACAAAAGCAATACAACACACTTATAGAGAGTCAAGGCTCATTTCAGTCAATAGCTATTATTCCAGTCTTGACCACTTCCTGTATCCACGGGAGAAAGGGATCAATTTTATTTCCTACTGTATTGTTTATGCTCAATTCTGGAAGAAATAACAACTGATAAAAAGAGAAAAATTCATTGGGGGCTGGAAGAAAGGAGAATAGGAAAATGACCCAGTAGGTTGTGAGGCTAAAATAAAGAGCTAAAAAAAATAGCTATAAATTGTGGTTCAATAATAGGAAAGGCAGTCTTGCAATATGACACAGAAAAAAGGTATCTCTGTAGCTAAAAGTCTTTGCCACACTGTTTGTTCACTTTTTTGCTTTCTGCAGGAACAAGGTTGCTAAGACTGAAGGTCTGATTTTCTTTCTATAGCAGTCCTTGCCCTGACCCCCAACTCCTTTATTTTTCACATTCCAACCAAATGATGACACTTCATCAGATGGATTTATGTACTAGACTCAGCTTGAAATAGCTTCACTTAATTAACTTGAAATAATTAATTCAGTTTTCCCCAAAGAAATGTGCCTAATTCTTTGATTCGTGAATTTGTCAAATAAAATGATCAGGAAAGAAGATCGTTAACTCAGAAAGCCTACTTAACCCCAAATTTGCTTCCTGAAATTCTATATTCAAGAGCTTCACCCTTTATCAGGAACTTTAGTACATTAAATGGGTTCATTCCCAACATTATAAGATCACTTCAAATATTTTGTAAATGACTTTCACTTTCAAAACTCTATGTGTGTCTTTTCAGGTCAAGTATGAAACTTTGCATGGTCTCAGGTATGAGCCTGCCTCTCTTCTAGCAGATGGAGGTAGAGAGATTAAGAATGGGAGCTCATTCCCACCACCAAACTGGAATCATAGCTTTATTCCTTTCTAGCTATAACCATGGAAAATTTTCTTAAGTTTTCCAGGTCCAAGCTTCCTTGTAATCAAGGGCCCCTACTGTGTAGGAGGTTATAAAGATCAAGTAAGATAAAGCCTGAAAAGCACTTATCACAGTACCTATCTTGTAGCAGTCATTCTGTTGGTTTCATTGTTGTTGCTATTGTTTTTGTACCACTTAAAAGGACATGGAATCATAAGATTGAGTGAAAAATCCACCAGAGAGTGCTTTCTTGTGCCACAGCTTTGGAACAACAACACATATTGTATTTCCAATGCATTTCTATTTAATTCATACAGAATTCCCTCTAAGATTGCTCTAAAGATAGATGGCATGAAATTTTATACAACAGTGGCATCTTGGAAGTTACCCAAGAAATTTATTATTAGATGGTAGAGAAAGTTTTCACTTCCCCCAAAAGGGAGCAGACAGACAAGCATCATGATGAATCAGGATAAATTCTGAACATTACAAATGGTGACAGAAAGTCCTGATGTTTTAAAACAAGAAAGGTTTTCATCTCCCCCCCCCCATTTCTTTTCATTTTAACAATACAAAAGGAAATTTAATTAGGGTACCTGATAGAATGACCCCCAGTTCTGGATAGGTGCATTTATCTTGTACAGCATTCGTTTGAAAAACCATTCAACAAAAGTTTTGTGCAGTCTAGGCTGCTTAATTTGTTAACTGCAAAGACATTCTTATTTCTCCTTTCTCAAGCAAAGAGGATAGGAACACTCAGTGAGGACTGAAAGCTCTCTCAACGTTTCAGAAAAGGCAAGATTTGGGGGAGGCTTGTCTCCACTGAGGGGCTGCTCTCTGAATATACTGTGTGGTCATTCCCTCAACCAAATGTAGCCCTCAGAATATGCTGTATGTTCCGAGATACAGGCACATGACAGCCTGCATTTTATCTGCACATAAGTCTGGAGAAACTGGGAAAGAATGAGCCTTATGTTAACATTACCACTCTTCAGACAATGTTTGCTTTGCTGCATTTTCCATTTCGATAGGTCTTTGTGAAAAAAAGGTCAGAAAATGCTACCGTAAATGAGAATTTCTGTGTGTTGCTTAAAATAATTTGATCGGGATACAATTCATTGTAAAGGAGGTGACTTGGAAGGCTGATAATAAGTCTGTACAAACTCTTTAACTTCCAACTAGGAGTTAAACCTAGCTTTTAGACAGCTGGCATGTCAATATGGTTGCTATTTAATTAATGTGGTATTTGGCACATCATTAAAGACAGACAAAATTTTCATTTTATTTTTGGCATTAAACATCTAAGTTGAATTTTAATAAACTAAAGACTTCAATGGACTTAAACCTAAACAAGTAGAATAATCACATGGTTTGAAAGTCATTTTTCCAAGTACATTTATAAATATATCAACTATGATATGTGAGGAAGAGAGCAATTTTTTAAGGGCAGCTTTCTTTTTCTTGCTTGACTAAAAACAGCAGTGGTTGGCAGAGGAGAACATGGGCAATCCTCAGAGGGGAATAAAGTGAACTAGGAAGGGAAACTCATTTAAGCTGAACTTTTATTGACTTGTAAACATCAGCTACTTGGTATGGTAGGCTTGGTTTGACCTTATTTCCTGGCAAGTGCACCTTAAAGGAGACCGTTTATGGTATATGCTTCTGTGAACTATAGGTTCTTGATGTTGGACTTGGGTCATTTTTGCTAAATAAGTGCTTGTACTTATTAACGATGAGAACTAACTGTTGATTTAATGGATAATAAAAAACTCAAGACTTAGCTCTTACAAACAGGCATATGACAGTTTATATATCTTAAAGATTCAGTGGAAAAAAGAAACTGTTACTCATGACAGCGTTTAAGGATTGGGAAAGAGTACTCAGTGAGTTTTCTTAGGAAAGGGGGAAAGGGAAATCTGAGTGGAGAAAAGCTCCTGGAGTTATTTGAGAAAAAAGGACAGATCTAGACCTACCTTGAAGAGTCAAGGAAGCTCAAGAGATAATACAATAGAAGGCAGGGTCAGATTAGAAAGAGAAACGATATATGTAAAAAAAAAACACACAAAAAAACCAAAAAACTATATATCCAGGAAGAAAGAGGACTGCAGAATTGGATTTAAAAAGTGTGTTCTGTCTTTTGTTTACCTTTTTTGAAAAAGTGTTTTGAGAATTTAATGTACAATTTTTTTTTAAATAGACGTCATTCTTAGAGCAGTTTTAGATTCACAGCAAAACTGAGCAGAAAGTAGGAAGAGAGGAAGAGTCTTCAGGTAGCCCTGAACATGTTTATACAGTCTTTACCAGGATCACAATGCACCTTTGTGCCACACAAACTTACACTGAAACCTCCTGATTACCCAAAGTGCAACACACACCACTGTGTGTGCTCCTACTGCTGACCTGATGCCTTCTGAACTTGCATTTCAATAATGAACACTTGTTTTTCTGGACAGAAGGGGAGGAGTCTGATGGAACATTATCATTGTTGGCATCTTATGCACCACAGATGAATGAAGGGCAATGCTTTCCAGCCCCCAAGTGTTCCCAAGTCTATCTATTGATGAGTAGGGGAAGGAAAGACCAAGCACCTCACACCATGGCTCAAGGACAATGCTATTGTTAAAATTCTAAGAACATATTGCCTGTTGGTTCTCTATTTGATCTAAGTCTACCACTGAAAGAAGCATACCATTTGGAAATGCAATAATGCTAACAGTTGAAACTTGTTCCTGAACTGCTTAAGGAGGCACAACAGAAATGATGTTAAGGATATTTCTAGATTTATTAGAAATTTCTAAGCATTATTCTAAGTGTTATGGTTTGGATATGAAATGTACCCCAAGGGCTCATGTGTGAAGAGCATGGTCCCCAAATGCAGCAATTTGGGAAGGTGATTGGATTACAGGTTCTGATCTAATCAGTGGGCTAATCTACTGATGGATTCATAATTTGGTGGCTTTATTGGGAGGTGGTGGAAACTGTAGGAGTTGGGTCTAGTTGGAGGAAGTAGGTTACTGGGGTGTGCACTGAACCAACAGACTATGGACTAAAACCTCTGAAACCATGAGCCAAAATAAATTTTTCCTCCTTTAAATTGTTTTTCCTCAATTCAGGAACAAGTATCAACTGTTAGCATTATTGCATTTCCAAATGGTAGGCTTCTTTCAACAGTAGACTCAGATCAAATGGAGTCCCAAAAGGCAATGTATTCTCAGAATTTTAACAATAATATTGTCCTTGAGCCATGGTGTGAGGTGTTTGGTCTTTCCTTCCCCAACTCATCATTTTGTTCCAGGGAAAAAAAAGTTCACTAATATAAATTAGTTTTTAATGCTGAAGCATTTCACATATATGATGAATATGTAGGCATGATACCAATTTCCTTTTTAGTTATCATTCAATTTATTCTTTTAAAAAATGCCTGGGGATAGAGCTCAGTGCTAGAGCACTTGCCTAGCACAGACGAGGCCCTGAATTCAATTTCCAATACTGCAAAATAAAGAAATAAATTTTAAAAAGGCACCAATCTAATTACATTCTATCTCCCTCCCTCCTTTTCTCTCTCTGTCTCTGTTCCCCACCACACCAATCAGGGACTGAACCACTGAGTTACATCCCTTGTCCTTTTTATTAACTATTACTAATTTTTAATTTTGAGACAGGGTCTTACTAGTGTGCCCAAGCTGGCTTCAAACTAGCAATCCTCTTGCTTCAGACTGCTGGGTAACTAGGATTATAGGTATGTGCCATTGTGCACTTTCCCATATTTTTAACTCCAGTAGAAAACATCTATGAGGGTAAAGTCTAGGAATCTGCAAACTTAACAGATGCTTTAGAAATCAATGCAACCATGGGTAAGCAGAGCAATAAATGGCAGTGACTGGTTATTTTCAAGGTTATGCAGCCTTGGCTGGTAAATGTGGGCTCAAGAGCTGCTGGGAAGAAATTCCATATAGAACTCCATAACTTTAACAAGGTAATTATGGCTGGGAAAAAAATAGACTTTTAATTAAGTTTGTAAAAACTCTCTTAAACATTCTTTGCAATGTAAAACAAAATGTTCCTCCCCTGCCCCCTTGTATTTGCCTTCAGGAAAGTGTGTAATATTCGATGCACATAGAAATGTAAATCAACTGGCACATCTATCAGTGATTAATACATAGCCCGATTCTGTTTGATATGGAAACAGATTGCCAGTTTGGAAATGCTGGATACCAGAGTGGTATAAAGACCCATCAGTGAATAAATAAAGTAAAATGCCAATTGAAAGAGTGAATCAAGTCATGTGTGGTGGTTCATACTTATAACCCCAGCTACTTGTGAGGCTGAGGCAGGAAGCTTGCAAGTTCAAGTCCAGCCTCAGCAACTTAGCAAAACCCTTTCTCAAAATTAAAAAAATAAAAAGAAATGGGGATTAGCTCAGTGGTAAACACCCCTGGGTTTAAAAAAAAAGAGTGAATCATAAATTAAATGTGTGGCTGCTCTAGTGAAGAATAATTGAAAGGGAAATCCTTGGTCTGTTGAGTCCCCACTTTACATGTGGATCTTGGGGTAGACCTTTTGGCAGGAGTCTTGGAAGGGAAGTAGCCAACTGCTACATGTCCTGGGGTGGGAAGGAGAAGTGTTCAGTGATGAAAGCACATCTCTCACTTCCCTGAACTTCTTAGAGGGTTGAGGACCACACCATGTGTCTAGGAGAGCAAGAGCTGCAAGAGGCTGCTAGTCAGTGCGGGGTGTGCTGTAGGCAGTGGCCTGGTTAGGATCCTGTGAGGGAAGGCTCTGCCTGGGCCTGATCTGTTGCTGCTGGGTCAGTGCCAGTTTCTATTCAGCCATAGAAACTAGACAGACCTGGCTCCACAGAAAAACCAACACAAACAAGTTCATGCTGGGCTCTTCTAATTTTGGCTCTGCACTAAACTAACAAGATCATTTTTATTATTATTAAGTGTATGAAAAATATGAAAGTTTGACTTCTGGGTTTACCAAACTAGAAATAAATGATCTTGGGAGACACAGCTTTTTCAAACACTTTCCGACTCCCCAATTATTATCTTACATGTGTCTCCCCTTGTTTCTCCTATTCTTTTTCTCATTAGCCAAAAAAAAAAAAAAAGCTAAATCTTTCTGATTAAATATTGCAATATTTCTTTCTTCTAGATCATATTATGGAAAATACCAAATGTGGGCATGGTACACAATCTACTGACAAATCAGACTTAGAATACTGGCTCCCCACTGCCTGTTCTTTCTCTAGGGAATTCCAATCCCAAATTCATGATAATATAATCAAGCCAGGAAATAAAAACAGCCTGAGTGCTTTAGCATGCCAATGGTTTCTCCATCCGTATCAGAAAAGCAAGGCATTGTTAAGATTTAATACTTTAAAATAATTATCCCTTGAGCACTGAATTGTTAAAAAGAAGGGAAGCAGCAACCAGGTTCCTTGCCTATCTGTGTGCCTGACTGTCACCCAGGCCAAGGCTGTTGCCCTGAACACAATCACAGTTTGGTTTATGAGGCCTTATATTTGGTTTGCAAAACCAATTCATTTGGCAGTATAATTTATGCAGCCAATCACATCTCAGGCTGATAAAGTTTCTTTTGCAGGCAAATATCTTCCCTTATGGATAATTTCACACATGAGTACAGCAATAGAGAGCTAAAAATGGATTCTGCCATTCTCTTTTATATGACAAACAGACAATTTCACTTGGTTTGATGAATTGATAGAAATTCTCTTTCATGTAGATTTCTGTTTTCTGCAGTCCATTAAAACATTAATACCCAGGTCAAAGTGCAATAGAAGGGGCTTCCTCTGTGGGAGTGTTTAATTATAGGCTCAGTTACAACCAAGGCTATTTAGTGTCTCATTTATGTCACCTTCCCATGCATTGTTCTTAATATCACTATGTATTCCAGAAGGGAATACATTTGTGTTGAAGACACACTGAGCAGTAGCCTTTGCTCCCTTTGGACTCCTGCATCACAAAGCATCTATTTTCCTCAGCACAACAAACAGATACACATGGAGCTCTAGTGTTTTTGCAGAAGTCTAGATGCTAAAACCAGTGAAGGCTAATTAGTTTCTAGCAAATGGTAGTATTGCTGCTCAACATATCCCAAATATCACCTGTCCCCAAACAATGGAATCAAGGGATGGAAATGGATGTGCCACTACTCACTATTTGCCCTGTTGATGCACTAGCAAAATTTTTAGTTTCAAAGGAAAGCATGCTTTCCTTGAGAAACAGAACAATGACTCCACAGAATTGCAAGTTAAAGACTGTCATCTGGATACTTTCGGCTCCTCATGCTTCTGAATCAGCAGGCAAAGAGGGGAGTGAACAGTGTTTATTATCCTTAAAGAAAAGGAAGACGATAAAACTTCATGAGTCTGAATACCTCTTTCTATTCCCCAAAAGCTAGCCAAGTTAAGGGAACATTGAGAGTGAGTCTGGGCCAGAATGTCCAGTTACCAAATTATCTTGAAGGACACTGGCTTTCTCTCGTTTATGCTGGGAACTTGGGCAAGTTAGTGTTATCTGAAGAGAGCTGCTTTCTTGCATACATGTCAAGTTCCTTGAGGTGCCAGTCATACAATGTACAAAGCAAGCTAAGCTAATGCTGCTTCTATAAGCTAACCTACAAACCATGCTCCCCTACAGGAATAGGTGAGGATCGGAGCACTGTGGAGAGGGAAATGCTTGTTCAGGCAGCCACTCCTGGACAGAGCATTGTGAGGGATAGGAGGTACTATTTTCTGGCAAAATATGGGAGGTACTGTGTGAAACAAGAGGTAAACCTGGCCAACCCATTGCCACTGGACCTTCTGGCAAAGTATCTGTCCAATCCACTTTCATTGGCCCCCACAAGCATTTCTTAGTAAACCTAATATCTAATAGCCCATCTCTGGGTATCTTCTTTGGTCTTCGGCTTGGCATCCTATCCCACTGCCCTAGAACAACTGGACTGTGCACATTGCACAGTGCTGGATGGGTGAATTCTGATTACCAGGGGAAAACTGGACTACTGCTTTACCAAGGAGGGGAGAAAATATATATCTGTAATACAGGAGATCCCTTAGGATCTTACCATATCCAGAGATTAAAGTCAATGGAAAACTACAATGATCCAGTAAAGGAAGGACTACTAAGACTTTTAAGGAGTTGAATAACTTCACGATGTGAAAATCCATTACCAACAGACAAATTTCTGGCAGCCACAGGAGCTGGAAGAGAAAAACAATAGATTCTTGCCCAGCGCAAGAGCCTTTGGATAGTGCACACCTCTGCTGAACCTTAGCTTTAACCCAGTGAAACTGATTTTGGATTTCTGGGCTCCAGAACTGTAAGAGAATAAGTACTGGTTATTTTGAGCCATGAAGCTTGTGGTCATTTATTCCAGTGGCCATATGAAACTAAAAGACCCAGTAATTAATTATTTGTAGAATAACTGAGTATGACTGTGAGATGAGACCCTAAGTAGCACCTAACCACCAATCCATTAAAAAAATACTACTGAATTCCTAGCTCATGCTGGAGCTATGGTTATAAATAAAATGTATATAACCTTTGTTTCTAGTCTATGTGGGAAACAGACTAAAAATAAGTTGAAAGAATTAATCTGTAATACAGTTTGGGAAAATGCTACGAAGTAAGTAAACAGGTGACAGGATGATGTGATAGAGTTCCATAGAAGCTACTTAAATAGTCAAGGAAAGTCTTGGGCGAAGATGAGGCATGTGAGGGCTAAAGGATCAGAAGAAGTAGCCATGAAAGCATCAAGGGGAGGAGCATCCAGGCCAAGAGACATTAAGAGCAAGAGCCCTAAGGATGACAGGGTTTGGATAGCTCAAGGACAGTCAATGTCACTGATGTCCAATACTTAACAGTGATTCACAGTCACTGATGGGATTTAAAATAATCACCTTCTTCATAACTCATGAGGAAACTGTTGTTATTTTCCCCCCTTTTCAGAAGAGGACATGAAAGCATAGTGTTGTCAGGAATGGATGTGGGAGCCATAGGCAGGGTCAGTGTTTGAAGGTCAGCAGGGGATGTATATTTCACTCAAAATTCAATGAGAAAGAAGTATCAAAGAGTGTTCAACAGAGGAGAATCTAATCTAACTTGTGTTCTAAGAGGATTATTCTGGTGAGTAGTAGGTTAATTGTAGAAACAAAGAAGCAGAAGCAGGAAGATCAAGAGACATTGTAATGGCCTAAGTGGGAGATGGTGGTTTGGACCAAGATGGTGGGAGAAGACAGATAATCCATTCTGGAAGAAGCTCAACATAATTTGCTGATGGGTAAACTGTGGGGGATAAAGAAGAAAGAATCAGACTGAATTTTGATTACTGAAGCTGAATATTCTTAGGTATATGATTCTTTGGTAAGCTTTCTCACAGAGCATTTATCCCCCTATTTCATATATCATTTCTTTTATCAGTGGTGATTTCCATGTATCTTTTTTTAAAAATATATTTTTTTAGTTGTAATTGGACACAATGGCTTTCTTTTACTTATTTATTTTTATGGGGTGCTGAGGATCCAACCCAGCACCCTGTACATACTAGACGAGTACTCTACCGCTGAGCTACAACCCCAGCCCCTCCATTTATCTTTGATTGTGCTAGTGTAAGTTGTCTTGTTCTAGGTATAATTCCTACCAATATTTACTCCCATAAAGTTCTCCCATCACTTCATTCCACTCCTTCTTGTAGTCTGAGAAACATTCTGAGAACTGTATTCAGGAAAGCACAAGGAATAACACGTCTAAATTAGGTATGAAAATCTTGCTTGGCAAACACAGCTGCAGTCTACCTTTTCCAAAGTGTTTTCTCATTTCATTTTCAAAGAACCAATCTGTCAGAGGAGTATGGGGTACCATGATGAATACCTGATGCTGGGGAAGTGGGAGGCTCAGCAATGCAGTTAGGCCTTTGATCCTGTAGCCACAGCTAACACGATGCCTGGAGACCTTGACACTCAGCTCAAGCCTCTTCCCACTCTTCTAATTGCTTGATTAACTGTACTACCAAGCTGTTAATTATTTCTCTTTCATCCGTTCCCTATACTCAAGCTTCTAAGGACAATCCATATCTCTTTTACATAAAGAAAGGATTCAACTTAAATTCAGCGTATATTGGAACAACCTTAATGTATTATTGATGAACTTGAGAGATGTTCTTTCTTAAATATAAAAAGAACCAGAGAAACAGCCTTGACGACATGAAATATGTGTTCCCTCTCACCATACTGCAATTCTGTATTTCCTTCTTTTTTATGTACCTGGTGGTAGCTTTCTGTGAAAGATAGAAAAAGGAAATAAATGGATAAATAATTTATCTGTAAAGAATACTATAATATGGCAATTGTAAGGGAAGAAAACATATTATGATTTTAATGGTTAGGTTTTTCCTAAATAAGCAGCTTGTTTCCTGATAAACAGATGCCATATTCTCCTAATAGCCATCAATATTCACTTTTAAATTTCAGAATTTCATGAGAAATTTTTGGTTATCTTATAATGCCATTGATATTGAATTTTCACAGTATTGTGTAATCCTTAAAATCCATGCAGTGCTATAAAAAATGCGAGTTTCTTTTCCCCTCCATATATTAAATTTTGTACCAATTCTAAAAATAAAATCATCTAATGTCTTAACAAATAACAGCATAAACTTTGGGCGATGCTATATTTAAAAAAAACACATTTTTCCCTCAGAATCTAGAAGTGTCCCCTATGCTTGATATCCATGAATCAATATATCTATCATGATCTATAAGTTTCTCTGTATACATTTTTGAGAAAGATGGGAATGGCCAGAGATCACCATGCTTTAAAGAGACCTGTAATTTAGGACCTTCTTTACTGTCAAATTAGCCAGTGGATCTTTCCTCTGGACAAGCCAATTTGAGATTGTGATTATTATTGCCTGATTCTGTTTCTCCTGAGGTGTACTGGATGTATTAAATCAGTTTACATTGTTCTCCCTGTTTCCAGATGCTTTTGCTTCCCAGATAGCTCATTGTTATTTGTAAGATATGGCTTTAATATTCCTTCCCTCTCACATCTTAGCTCAAGATTACTGATTTGCATGCGTCCCCTACTCATTCCTTTACATAAAATGAAACCCATAAAACATTAAACCAAAGATATATCACCACATTTTTGAGTGTGCATGCTACTGAAATTCTTACAACAAGATGGACAGGTATGGCCTTAGATACCACCAAGAACAGAAGACTAATGGAAAGGTTTCAAGGAAAATTAATGTCTACTTCAAGGGTCAGTAAACTACTAAATGTAGCAGCTGCCCGATTTTGTAAATAAAATTTTTATTGTGACACAGAAATATCTGTGGTACAGTGGAATAAATGTGAAGTAACTACGTAGGCTTAAAAGCCTAAATATTTATAATCTAACCCTATACAGAAAAGTTCGCTGACCCCTGGTCCATATCTACATGTACAACTAGAGATAGGTAGAGTCTTTGATGGTGATTCATTTAAAACTTATACTCTGGATGATTTATGGGTAACACATCAAAAATATTAGCTATAATTTAATCCTCTTGGTAAATTCCCAACCTTTAATCTGAGTTCCTTTCTCCCATTCTTCCATACTCCTGTTAAACTTCATACAGTTACCATGTCATTGAACAGACTTCTGAATCTCCATGTTCCCTTGAAATGTACCCTAAGCAATCCATCAATTTAGCCAAAGCATGAACCAAAACCATGGTTTGCTATTGTAAATCTATTTTGTTTTGTTTTGTAGCTCGTTTCATCAACTTGAGCTGTAAAGATCCATATTGATCAAAAACTTTATCAAACTAAAAGCTCAAGTGAAAGCATCACCAACAGATTAGACCACTTGGAAGACAGGATCTCAGACAATAAAGACAAAATATATAATCTTGAAAAGAATGTAGACAACTCAGTGAAAATGGTAAGAAACCATGAACAGAACATTCAAGAAATATGGGATAACATAAAGACCAAATTTAAGAGTTATAGGGATAGAAGAGGGAATAGAATTCCAAACCAAAGGAATGAGCAATCTATTCAATGAAATAATATCCAAACACGAAGAACGAATTAGAAATTGGATTGAAGAGGCTTATAGGATGCCATTCAAATGTACAAAATCACAATAGATCCACACCAAGGCATGTTATAATGAAAATGCCTAACATACAGAATAAGGAGAGAATATAAAAAGCCAAGAGAGAAAAAATCAGATTATATATAGGGGGAAACCATTTAGATTATGTGCAGATTTTTCAACCCAGACCCTAAAAGCTAGAAGATCCCAGAACAACATATATCAAGCTCTGAAAGAAAATGGATGCCAACCAGGAATCTTATATCCAGCATAATTAAGCTTTAGATTTGATGATGTAATAAAAACCTTCCATGATAAACAAAAGTTAAAAGAATTAACAACTAGAAAGCCTGCACTACAGAACATCCTTGGCAAAACATTCCATGAAGAGGAAATGAAAAACAGCAATGACAATCACCAAAGGGAGGTATACACTAAAGGAAAAAGTAATCAAAGGAGAAACCAAGTCAAGTTAAATACGAAAAATAAACAAAAATGGCTGGGAATACAAATCATGTCTCAAAAATAACCCTAAATGTTAATGGCCTAAACTCATCAATCAAAAGACACATACTGGCAGATTGGATTTTTTTTTTAAAAAAAAGACCCAACAATATGCTTCCTCCAAGAGACTCAGCTCATAGGAAAAGACATCCACAGACTGAAGATGAAAGATTGGGAAAAATTATACCAATCACATGGACTGTGGAAGCAAGCAAGGATTTCCATCCTTATATCAAATAAAGTAGATTTAAAGCTAAAGTTAATAAAAAGGGATAAAGAAATACATTTAATACTCCTTAAGGGAACCATTCACCAACAACACATAACAATAATAAATTTATATGATCCAAACAATGGAACATGTATGTTCATCAAACAAACTCTTCTGAAGTTCAAGAGTCAAATAGATCACAACACACCTTTTAACACACCTTTTTCACCAATAGAAATGTTATCCCATATTTCAATCTCCCAAACAAAAGCTGAACAAAGAAACTATGGAACACAATAATACAATCAACAACTTAGACTTAATTGACACATATAGAATATTTCATCCTTCAATGAATGAATACACTTTCTTCTCATCAACAAATGGATCACTGGATACGTGCGGCCCGCCCCGCGGCTACAGACGGCGGGGCGCCGCCGAGAAGCGACCAGCAAGCAGAGAGAAACGTTGCTAAGGATTGTGTGGAATCCTGCCGGCTGTGCCCTCACTGATCCCCGGGCTGAGTTCAGGATTTCAGACGGGGAAGGAAACGGTCCAGTTCTATCCCCCACAACGGAAACTCCACCAAGGAAGCCAGCAGCCACCATCTTGGAGAGCTGACGTAACCACCGCCAGTCTCCGACAGATTGCAACAATAAAACAGGTGTGTGTTACTCAACCCATCTCCCATACAGCAGGGAATTCGCATAAAATCTCTCCTAGGCTTTCCGGGGGAGGGATTATCAGAACGAGCCTGCATAAAGACGCGGGGAAAGCTAGAGACACCTGACCTCCAACTCCCCCTCCCATCAGTGGTGAAAACGAAACCTGTCTTGCCAGCGCTGGGGGAGGGGCAAGCAGAAAAAAATCAAAACAATAGAGTGCCGGGGTTCCCAATAGCCACCCTCCACACCCAGCAAACGGCAGGCCCAGAGTACAGTTTGAACTGCTGAGAGGCCCGCCGGTGACAGCCCACCCGCTGCCCGTGCTACTGGGCGGCTGGCGACCGCCCGCCCGCCGGCGACCGGGAGCTGAAACCAACCAGAGACAGTCCAGTCCCACCCCCCCATTCGGACACCCTGGCAAGGAGCCTGGGGCCCGCCATAGCAGAAAGGTGACGTCATTGGAGCTCGGCCGTCTGAACTCCTTCCCAGCGGAATCCACTTTAGCAGGCATAGTCTACCAAAACAAAGGAGAGACAAGAGAGATATACAAAACCAAAACAAATCTATAGGAGAGAGCAGAAACACAGCAATCAAATAGAGCTGGAAAGTAACGTGAACAACATGAAAGAACAAGGGAAAAAAG
Source organism: Marmota monax (assembly GCF_021218885.2). Lineage (NCBI taxonomy): Eukaryota > Metazoa > Chordata > Mammalia > Rodentia > Sciuridae > Marmota > Marmota monax. Next base: position 78,101 of record NW_026694256.1, on the reverse strand, counting down.
GAGTACAAACAATGCAGGACAACTTAAATCTACAGGAGGACCTAGAAGCATCAGAAATATGGATAGGGAAAGAACTCAAGGCATACCTAACTCAGATGGAAAGGAATATTAGAGAAGACATGAGACAGCAAGTCCAAGCAATGAAAGTATATTTTGAAAACGAATTAAACAAATTCAAAAGGCAAAGAACGAGCTTTACCAGCAGATAGAGATCTTAAAAAAAAAATCAAACAGTAATCCTAGAAATGCACGAAACTATAATCCAAATTAAAAATTCAAACAAGAATATTACAAATAGACTAGATCAAGTAGAAGTCAGAACATCAGATAATGAAGACAAAGTTTATGAACTTGAAAAGAATATAGTCAACACAGAAAAGATGCTTAAATCTCATGAGCAATCTATTCAAGAGATATGGGATGTCATAAAAAAACCAAATTTGAGAGTCATCGGGATAGAAGAAGGCATAGAGATTCAAACCAAAGGAATGGACAACCTATTAAATGAAATAATTCTAGAAAACTTTCCAGAGATGAAAGATGGAATGGATTGCCAAATCCTGGAAGCCTACAGGACCACAAACATTCAAAACCGTAATAGACCAACTCCAAGACATATAATTATGAAGATAGCCAACATACAGAACAAGGAAAGAATATTAAAAGCTACGAGAGAAACGAGGCAGATTACATTCAGGGGTAAACCAATTAGGTTAACGACTGATTTTTCATCACAGACTTTGAAAGTGAGAAGATCCTGGATTGTATTTCAAACGCTGAAAAATAATGGATTCCAACCAAGAATACTGTATCCAGCAAAATTAAGCTTCAGATTTGACAATGAAATTAAAATCTTTCACGATAAACAAAAGCTAAAAGAATTCACAGCCAGAAAACCAGCAATGCAAAGCATTTTGAGCAAAATACTACAAGAAGAGGAATTGAAAAATAGTGCCCAAAACTAACAGCGGGAGGTATCTCAGTAAAGGGGGAGGAAAATAACCAAAAAGTAAAAACTAGCCAAACTAAAATAAATAAATAAATAAACATGACTGGAAGTACAAATCATATTTCAATTGTAACCTTAAATGTTAATGGCCTAAATTCACCAATCAAGAGACATAGGCTAGTAACCTGGATCAAAAAACAAATCCAACAATATGCTGCCTTCTGGAGACTCATATGATAGGAAAAGACATACACAGGCTGAAGGTGAAAGGTTGGGAAAAATCATATCACTCACATGGCCCTCGGAAGCAAGCAGGAGTGGCCATACTCATATCGAATAAAATCAACTTCAAACCTACGTTAATCAAAAGGGATAAAGAAGGACACTATATACTGTTAAAAGGAACCATTCACCAACAAGACATAACAATTATCAATTTGTATGCACCAAACAATGGTGCTGCAACGTTCATAAAACAAACTCTCCTCAAGTTCAAGAGTCAAATAGACTACAACACAATAATTATGGGTGACTTCAACACACCGCTCTCGCCATTAGACAGATCCTCTAGACAAAAGCTGAATAAAGAAACTATAGAACTCAATAGCACAATCAATAACCTAGACTTAACCGACATATATAGAATATATCAACCTTCATCAAGTGGATACACGTTCTTCTCAGCAGCACATGGATCCTACTCAAAGATAGACCATATATTATGCCATAGGGCAACTCTTAGGAAATATAAAGGTGTGGAGATAATACCATGCACCATATCTGATCATAATGGAATGAAACTGGAAATCAATGATAAAAGAAGGAAGGAAAAATCCTACATCACATGGAAAATGAACAATATGTTACTGAATGATCAATGGGTTACAGAAGACATAAAGGAGGAGATTAAAAAAAATTCTTAGAGACAAATGACAATACAGACACAACATACCGAAATCTATGGGACACAATGAAAGCAGTTTTAAGAGGGAAATTCATTTCTTGGAGTTCTTTCCTCAAAAAAAGAAAAAACCAACAAATAAATGAACTCACACTACACCTCAAAAACCTAGAAAAGGAAGAGCAAAACAACAGCAAATGTAGTAGAAGACAAGAAATAATTAAAATCAGAGCAGAAATCAACGAAATTGAAACAAAAAAAACCATTGAAAAAATTGATAAAACTAAAAGTTGGTTCTTTGAAAAAATAAATAAGATCGACAGGCCCTTAGCCATGCTAACGAAGAGAAGAAGAGAGAGAACTCAAATTACTAACATATGAGATGAAAAAGGCAATATCACAACAGACACTACAGAAATATAGAAGATAATTAGAAAGTATTTTGAAACCCTATATTCCAATAAAATAGAAGATAGTAAAGATATCGATAAATTTCTTAAGTCATACGATCCGCCCAGATTGAGTCAGGAAGACACACACAATTTAAACAGACCAATAACAAACGAAGAAATAGAAGAAGCCATCAAAAGACTACCAACCAAAAAAAGCCCTGGACCGGATGGGTATACAGCGGAGTTTTACAAAACCTTCAAAGAAGAATTAATACCAATACTTTTCAAGATATTTCAAGAAATAGAAAAAGAAGGAGCTCTTCCAAATTCATTCTATGAGGCCAACATCACCCTGATCCCGAAACCAGACAAAGACACTTCAAAGAAAGAAAACTACAGACCATATCTCTAATGAACTTGGATGCAAAAATTCTCAATAAAATCCTGGCGAATCGAATACAAAAGCATATCAAAAAAATTGTGCACCATGATCAAGTAGTGGGATGCAAGGCTGGTTCAATATACGGAAATCAATAAATGCTATTCACCACATCAATAGACTTAAAGATAAGAACCATATGATCATCTCGATAGATGCAGAAAAAGCGTTCGACAAAGTACAGCATCCCTTTATGTTCAAAACCCTAGAAAAACTAGGGATAACAGGAACTTACCTCAACATTGTAAAAGCTATATATGCTAAACCTCAGGCTAGCATCATCCTAAATGGAGAAAAACTGAAGGCATTCCCTCTAAAATCTGGAACAAGACAGGGATGCCCTCTCTCACCACTTCTATTCAATTTAGTTCTTGAAATACTAGCCAGAGCAATTAGACAGACAAAAGAAATTTAAGGCATAAAAATAGGAAAAGAACTTAAATTATCGCTATTTGCGGATGACATGATAATATATTTAACAGACCCAAAAGGGTCTACAAAGAAACTGCTAGAGTTAATAAATGAATTCAGCAAAGTGGCAGGATGTAAAATCAACATGCATAAATCAAAGGCATTCCTGTATATCAGCAACAAAACTTCTGAAATGGAAATGAGGAAAACCACTCCATTCACAATATCCTCAAAGAAAATAAGATACTTGGGAATCAACCTAACAAAAGAGGTGAAAGATTTATACAATGAAAACTACAGAACCCTAATGAGAGATATAGAAGAAGATCTTAGAAGATGGAAAAATGTACCGTGTTCATGGATAGGCAGAACTAACATCATGAAAATGGCGATATTATCCAAAGTTCTCTACAGGTTTAATGCGATGCCAATCAAAATCCCAACGGCATTTCTTGTAGAAATAGATAAAGCAATCATGAAATTCATATGGAAAAACAAAAGACCCAGAATAGCAAAAGCAATTCTAACCAGGAAGTGTGAACCTGGAGGTATAGCGATACCAGATCTCAAACTGTACTACAGAGCAATAGTAACAAAAATAGCATGGTACTGGTACCAAAACAGGCGGGTGGACCAATGGTACAGAATAGAGGACACAGAGACCAATCCACAAAATTACAACTTTCTTATATTTGATAAAGGGGCTAAAAGCATGCAATGGAGGAAGGATAGCATCTTCAACAAATGGTGCTGGGAAAATTGCAAATCCATATGCAACAAAATGAAACTAAATCCCTTTCTCTCGCCATGCACAAAAGTTAATTCAAAATGGATCAAGGAGCTAGATGTCAAATCAGAGACACTGCGTCTGATAGAAGAAAAAGTTGGCTACGATCTACATACTGTGGGGTCGGGCTCCAAATTCCTTAATAGGATGCCCATAGCCCAAGAGTTAATAACAAGAATAAACAAATGGGACCTACTTAAGCTAAAAAGTTTTTTTCTCAGCAAGAGAAACAATAAGAGAGGTAAATAGGGAGCCTACATCCTGGGAACAACTTTTTACCCCTCACACTTCAGATAGAGCCCTAATATCCAGAATATACAAAGAACTCAAAAAATTAAACAACAAGATAACAAATAACCCAATCAACAAATGGGCCAAGGACCTGAACAGACACTTCTCAGAGGAGGACATACAATCAATCAACAAGTACATGAAAAAATACTCACCATCTCTAACAGTCAGAGAAATGCAAATCAAAACCACCCTAAGATACCATCTCACTCCAGTAAGATTGGCAGCCATTATGAAGTCAAACAACAATAAGTGTTGGTGAGGATGTGGGGAAAAGGGTATACTTGTACATTGCTGGTGGGACTGCAAATTGGTGCAGCCAATTTGGAAAGCAGTATGGAGATTCCTGGGAAAGCTGGGAATGGATCCACCATTTGACCCAGCTATCGCCCTTCTTGGACTATTCCCTGAGGATCTTAAAAGAGTGTACTATAGGGATACTGCCACATCAATGATCATAGCGGCACAATTGACAATAGCTAGACTGTGGAACCAACCTAGATGCCCTCCAATAGATGAATGGATAAAAAAATGTGGCATTTATACACAATGGAGTATTATGCAGCACTAAAAAAATGACAAATCATAGAATTTCTCCCATTTTTACCATATACAGATTGCAGAATCACATCAGTTACACATCCATTGATTTACATATTGCCATACTAGTGTCTGTTGTATTCTGCTGCATTAAAAAATGACAAAATCATAGAATTTGCAGGGAAATGGATGGCATTAGAGCAGATTATGTTAAGCGAAGCTAGCCAATCCTTAAAAAACAAATGCCAAATGTCTTCTTTGATATAAAGAGAGCAACTAAGAACAGAACCGGGAGGAAGAGCATGAGGAAAAGATTAACATTAAACAGAGTCGAGTGTGGGGAGAGAAAGGGAGAGAGAAGGGAAATCATATGGAAATGGTAGGAGACCCTCAACGTTACACAAAATTACACATAAGAGGTTGTGAGGGGAAAGGGGGGGGGAACAAGGGAGAGAATTGAACAACAGCAGATGAGGTAGAGAGGGGGGAGGGGAGAGGAGGGGAGGGGGGATAGTAGGGGATAGGAAAGGTAGCAGAATACAACAGTCACTAATATGCCATTATGTAAAAATGTGAGTGTGTAACCGATGTGATTCTGCAATTTGTATTTGGGGTAAAAATGGGAGTTCATAACCCACTTGAGTCAAATGTATGAAAGATGATATATCATGAGCTTTGTAATGTTTTGAACAACCAATAAAAAAAAAACAGAAAAAAAAAGAAAAGCTAGTTCAAGAATAGAAATGTGCTAGACCTTCAGAGATGGTGAAAGGAAGTTTGAAATGAAGTAAGAGCACAGGTAAGAGAGGCTAATAGGAGATATGAATAAAAAGTTACAGACAAAGACAAGAGATGCATCACAAAGTTGTGTGGTTTTGGGTGAGCAGTGAAGGAAAAGTTTGTTTCAAAAACAAAACTAAAAATGAACTTTTTAATGTATTCATTTCCATGTACCCAAGAAGCAATAAAGAATGCTATTTCACATGTAAAAAAAACAAAAACAAATGGATCCTTCTCTAAAATAGACCATATATTATGCCACAAAGCAATCTTAGCAAATATAAAAAAGTAGTGATACTACCCTGCATTCTATCAGATCTGAATGGAATGAAATTAGAAATCAATGATAAAATAAAAACTAAAAGCTACTTGAACACCTGGAGACTAAATAATATGTTAGTGAGTGAACAATGGGTTGCAGAAGACATCAAGGAGGAGATTAAAAAATTTTTAGAGGTGAATGAGAACATTGATACAACATATCAAAATCTCTGGGACACCACGAAGGCAGGAAAGTTCATTGCATGGAGTTCATTCCTTAAAAGAAGAAAAAGTTAATACATAAATGACTTAATATTACATTTCAAAGCCCTAGAAAAAGAACAACAAATCTACACCAAAAGCAGTAGAAGACAGAAAAGAATTAAAATCAGAGCTGAAATCAGTGAAATTGAAACAAAAGAAACAATTGAAAAAATTGACAAAACAAAAAGTTGGTTCTTTGAAAAAATAAATAAAATTGACAGACCCTTAGCCATGTTAATGAAGAGAAGGAGAGAGAAAACTCAAATTACTAACATATGTGATGAAAAAAGAAATATCACAACAGATGCTATAGAAATACAGAAAATAATTAGAAATTATTTTGAAAACTTGTACTCCAATAAAATAGAATATGGGCTGGGGATGTGGCTCAAGCGGTAATGTGCTCACCTGGCATGTGTGGGGCGCTGGGTTCAATCCTCAGCACCACATAAAAAAAAAATAAAATAAAGAAGTTGTGTTCACCGAAAAATAAATATGTAAAAAATAGAATATATTGAAGGCATTGACAAATTTATAGAGTCATATTATTTTCCCATACTGAATCAGGATGATATACACAATTTAAACAGACCAATATCAAGCAATGAAATAGAATATGCCATAGGAAGCCTATCAACCAAGAAAAGTACAGGACCAGATGGATATACAGCCGAGTTCTATAAGACCTTTAAAAAAAAAAAAACTAATGCTAATACTCTTCAATCTATTTCAGGAAATAGAAAAAGAAGGAGAACTTCTAAACTCATTCTATGAGGCCAATATCACCCTGATTCTAAAACCAGGCAAAGACACATTTTAAAAAATAAAAGTTCAGACCAATATCTCTAATAAACATAGATGCAAAAATTCTCAACAAAATTCTAGCATATCATATACAAAAACATATCAAAAAGATAGAGCACCATGATCAAGTGGAGTTCATTCCAGGGATACAAGGTTGGTTCAACATATGGAAATCAACAAATGTAATTCATCACATCAATAGACTTAAAGATAAGAATTATATGATCATCTCAATAGACACAGAGAACGCATTTGATAAAATACATCATCCCTTCATGTTCAAAACACTAGAAAAACTAGGGATAACAGGATCATATCTCAACATTGTAAAAGCTATCTGTGCTAAGCCTCAGGCCAAAATCATTCTAAATAGAGACAAATTGAAGGGATTCCCTCTAAACCTGGAACAAGACAGGGATGCCCTCTTTGACCACTTCTATTGAAATTGGTTCTTGAAACACTGGCCAGAGCACTTAGAAGAAAGAAATTAAAGGGATACACATAGGAAATGAAGAAGGAAGAAATTAAAGGTATACACATAGGAAATGAAGAACTCAAGTTAGCACTATTTGCTGATAATATGATTCTATACCTAGAAAACCCAAAAAGTTCCACCAGAAAACTTCTAAAACTAGTAAATGAATTCAGGAAAGTAGCAGGATATAAAATCAACAGCATTTGTGTATGTCAGTGACATATCCTCTGAAAGGAAAATGAGGAAAACTACCCCATTTACAAAAGCCTCAAAACAAACAAACAAATAAACAAAAAACAAACAAAAAAACTTGGGAATTAACCTAACAAAAGAGATGAAAGACCTTTCAACAAAAACTACAGGAAGCTTAAGAAAGAAATTAAAGAAGACCTTAGAAGATGGAAAGATCTCCCTTGTTCTTGAATAGGCAGAATTAATATTGTCAAAATGACCATACTACCAAAAGCACTACACAGATTTAATGCAATCCCAATTAAAATCCCAATGACATTCCTCATAAAAATAGAAAAAGCAGTCATGAAATTCATCTGGAAAAATAAGAGACCCAGAATAGCTAAAGCAATCCTTAGCAAGAAGAGTGAAGCAGGTAGCATCACTACAGCAGACCTTAAACTATACTACAGAGCAATAGTAACAAAAACAGCATGGTATTTGCACCAAAATAGACTGGTAGACCAGTGGTACAGAAGAGAGGCCACAGACTACCCCACATAATTCCTTATATTAGACAAAGTTGCCAAAAACATGCACTGGAGAAAAGATAGCATCTTCAACAAATGGTGCTGGGAAAACTGGAAATCCATATGCAACAAAATGAAATTAAATCCCTATCTCTCACCATGCACAAAACTCAACTCAAAGTGAATCAAGGCCCTAGGAATTAAACCAGAAGAAAAAGTAGGCTCTAATCTTCATCATATTGGATTAGGCCCTACTTCTTTAACAAGACTCCTAAGAATTAAAATAAAGAATTAATAAATGGGATGGATTAAAACTAAAAAGCTTCTTCTCAGCAAAAAGAAACAATCAGTGAGATGAATGAGAGCCTACAGCCTGGGAGCAAATTTTTACCAGTTTGCACATCAGACAGAGCACGAATCTCTAGGGTATATAAATAACTCAAAAAGCTAAATTCCAATAAAACAAATAACCCAATCAATAAATGGACCAAGAAACTGAACAGACACTTCTCAGATAGTGATATATAATTAATCAACAAATATATGAAAAAGTGTTCATCATCACTAGCAATTAGAGAAATGCAGATCAAAACTACCCAGAGTTTTCATCTTTCTCCAGTCAGAATGGCAGCTGTTAAGAATACAAACAACAGGGAAGATGGCAGCGAGGGGAGTGCATTGCCCCCGTGTGCCGCGTCACTGTGTGGGAGTATGACAAGTCAGGACGGCTAAAGGCTATCTTGTTAGGAATTTCCAGCAATAGTGGGGTGCTCCGGAACCTGGAGGAAGGATTTCCATCGCATGAGGATCGGCTATGGGGGCTCAAACGCGAGAGATTTGTTGCACGGAGGGTCACGCTGCTTATTCAGCAAATCGCCCCGCGGCTAGAGTCTGCGGTGCGTGCTGGGAAACGAGGAGATAGCGACGCAGGGATACAGCGCTGCAGTTTCTGCCAGCCGTGCAAGCACCGTACTCAGTGCTGAATTCTGGGTTCGAGACGGGGGAAGGAAGCGGTCCAATTCGGTTCTCCACACCGGTCAGACCACAGAGGAGGCCAGCGGCCACCATCTTGGAGAGCTGATGTCACCATCCCTGTTTTTGACTGATCGCAGCTCATTCAGCCATAGAACAGGTAATTTCAGGCTGCCATTCACCTGCGGCTTGCAGACAAATTACTCAGGCTCAGTGCTAAATAACCCGCAGAAACTGCTTCTTGGAGCCTGCTCTTATCAGAGCATACACCGAGCACGGAGCGGCCGAGTTCTGGCTCCCGGAACTGCTCTGGCCCAGGGCTAAGGAGCCCACGGAAACTGCTTCTCGGTCCAGGTCCTGCTGAGTACTGTGGAGGTAAATACCAACCGAGCCTTCGTGGGCAGTGGCAACAGGACTGAGACGGGGCCTGTGAGGGCCGTTCAGGACTCACCCGTTGCTTTGGTCACCCAGCAAAGGGAACGAAATGCTGCCATTCGCATAGGATACAAACATGGCAGAGATCTGATGTCATCAGAAAGCGGCGGAGGAGAGAACTTCATCAATACCAGCGGCGACAGAAACAGTTGGTCTCCTGGTAGGGAGGGTGAGGCACAGACACCCGAGTCTCTCTCGCTTTGTCTTCGAGCCAGAGGGGAGGAGCCGGGCCGCCGCCTGCGCCCGGAGCAGGCCCAGCGGCTCGCTGGCGTGGTGGTCGCGTGACCCCAATTGGAGAGGGGGCGGAGCGGAGCCGCCACCCGCACCCGCAAGGTGGGCAGACCTGTGACCGACCGGCAGAACAGGCCCAGTGGTCCGCGGGCGTGGTAGGAGGGGCAGGGCAGAGCCGCCGCCTGTGCCTGCAAGGTAAGCAGACCTGTGACAGACCGGCGGATCAAGCCCAGCGGCCTGCCAGCGTGGTACACACGTCACCCCAACGGGAGTAGGGGCAGAGCAGAGCCTTCGCCTGCGCCCAGATCAGGCCCAGCGACCCGCCGGTGTGGTGGTCACGTGACCCCAATTGGAGTGGGGGTGGAGCGGAACCACCACACGTGCCCGCAGGGTGGGCAGACCTGCGACCAACCTGCAGATCAGGCCCAGTGGTCCGCGGGCATGGTAGGAGGGGCAGGGCAGAGCTGCCGCCCGCGCCTGCAAGGTAGGCAGACCTGCGACAGGCCGGCGGATCAGGTCCAGCGGCCTGCCGGCGTGGTACACACGTCACCCCAATTGGAGTAGGGGCAGAGCAGAGCAGCCACCCGTGCCCGCAAGGTAGGCAGACCTGCGACCGACCGGTGGAACAGGCCCAGCTGCCGGCCGGAGTGGTAGGCACATCACCCCAATTGGAGTAGGAGCAGAGCAGAGCCTTCGCCCGCGACCAGGAACAGGCCCAGCAGTCCACGGGTGTGGTAGACAAGTCACACCAATTGGAGGGGGGGCAGAGCAGAGCCGCTGCCCGCGCCCAGAACAGGCCCAGTGACCTGCCGGCGTGGTAGTCACGACACCCCAATTGGAGTAAGGGCAGAGCAGAGCCGCCGCCCGTGCCTGCAAGGTAGGCAGACCTGCGACCGACCGGAACAACAGGCCCAGGTGTCCGCGGGCGTGGTAAACACCTCACACGAATTGGAGGAGGGGCAGAGCAGAGCCGCCGCCCGCGCCTGCAAGGTAGGCAGACCGCCGCCCGACCCTGCAAGGGAGACTTTTCAACTATACAAGAGCAATATAAATATATAGGGGGGAAAATTTTTTCAAAAACACAACAGTTTCACCAAGCAGAAAGAAACGCAAGCAGTATGAAAAGACAAGGAAAGAAAGGACCACAAGCAATGCAGGTCAACTCAACTTTAGAAGAGGTAACAGCTGCAGCAGATGGAATGTCAGATAAAGAATTCAGGATATACATGCTTCAGATGATCTGGAGTATCAAGGAAGACATTAGACAGCAAAATCAGACAATGAAAGATCACTTCGACAATGAATTACACAAACAAATCCAGGAAGCAAAAGATCAACTATACAGGGAGATAGAGGTTATAAAAAACAAACAAATAGAAATCCTAGAAATGCAGGAAGCAATAAACCAACTTAAAAACTCAATTGAGAATACTACCAGCAGAGTAGAACACTTAGAAGATAGAACATCAGACAATGAAGACAAAGTATTTCAACTTGAAAAGAACATAGACAGCTCAGCAAGACTGTTAAGAAACCATGAGCAGAACATCCAAGAAATATGGGATAACATAAAGAGACCAAACTTAAGAGTCATTGGGATACAGGAAGGTATAGAGCAATCTATTCAATGAAATAATACGAGAAAACTTCCCAGACTTGAAGAATGAGACAGAATCCCAAATCCTAGAAGCCTACAGGACGCCGAATGTGCAAAATCATAAGAGATCCACACCTAGACACATTATAATGAAGATGCCCAACATACAGAATAAGGAGAGAATTTTAAAAGCTACAAGAGAAAGGAAGCAGATTACATTTAGGGGTAAGCCAATCAGGATAACAGCTGATCTTTCAACACAGACTCTGAAAGCTAGAAGATCCTGGAATAACATATTTCAAACACTGAAAGAAAATGGGTTACAACCAAGAATTGTGTATCCAGTGAAATTAAGCTTCAGGATGGAAGATGAAATTAAAACCTTCCACGATAAACAAAAGATAAAAGAATTTGCAGCTAGAAAACCATCCCTTCAAAACATCCTCGGCAAAACATTACAGGAAGAGGAAATGTAAAATAACAATGAAAACCAACAGTGGGAGGTAGGACAGTAAAGGGAGGGAAAATAATCAAAGAGGAAAACAAACCATGTTTAGTAACAGAAATAAACAAATATGGCTGGAAGAACAACCCATATCTCAATAAAAACCCTAAATGTTAATGGCTTAAACTCACCAATTAAGAGACACAGGCTAGTAGAATGGATCACAAAACAAGACCCAACAATATGCTGCCTACAGGAGACGCATTTGATAGGAAAAGACATACATAGGCTGAAGGTGAAAGGTTGGGAAAAATCATATCACTCATATGGACTTCAGAAACAAGCAGGAGTGTCCATACTCATATCAAATAAAATAGATTTCAAGCCAAAGTTAATCAAAAGGGATAAAGAGGGACACTACATACTGCTTAAGGGAACCATACACCAACAAGACATAACAATCATAAATATATATGCCCCAAACAATGGTGCAGCTATGTTCATCAAACAAACTCTTCTCAAGTTCAAGAGTCTAATAGACCACCATACAATAATCATGGGAGACTTCAACACACCTCTCTCGCCACTGGACAGATCTTCCAAACAAAAGTTGAATAAGGAAACTATAGAACTCAATAACACAATTAATAACCTAGACTTAATTGACATATATTGACATATATAGAATATACCACCCAACATCAAGCAGTTACACTTTTTTCTCAGCAGCACATGGATCCTTCTCAAAAATAGATCATATATTATGTCACAGGGCAACTCTTAGACAATATAAAGGAGTAGAGATAATACCATGCATCTTATCTGATCATAATGGAATGAAACTGAAAATCAACGATAAACGAAGGAAGGAAAAAGCATACATCACTTGGAGAATGAACAATAGGCTACTGAATGATCAATGGGTTATAGAAGATATCAAGGAGGAAATTAAAAAATTCTTAGAGATAAATGAAAACACAGACACAACATATCGGAATCTATGGGACACATTGAAAGCAGTTCTAAGAGGAAAATTCATTGCTTGGAGTTCATTCCTTAAAAAAAGAAAAAACCAACAAATAAATGATCTCATACTTCATCTCAAAATCCTTGAAAAAGAAGAGCAAAACAACAGCAAAAGAAGTAGAAGGCAAGAAATAATTAAAATCAGAGCTGAAATTAATGAAATCGAAACAAAAGAAACAATTGAAAAAATTGACAAAACTAAAAGTTGGTTCTTTGAAAAAATAAACAAAATCGACAGACCCTTAGCCATGCTAGCGAAGAGAAGAAGAGAGAGAACTCAAATTACTAGCATACGGGATGAAAAAGGCAATATCACAACAGACACTTCAGAAATACAGAAGATAATCAAAAATTATTTTGAATCCTTATACTCCAATAAATTAGAAGATAGTGAAGGCATAGATAAATTTCTTAAGTCATATGATCTGCCCAGATTGAGTCAGGAGGATATAGACAACCTAAACAGACCAATATCAATTGAGGAGATAGAAGAAACCATCAAAAGACTACCAACTAAGAAAAGCCCAGACCGGATGGGTATACAGCAGAGTTTTACAAAACCTTTAAATAGGAACTAACACCAATACTTTTCAAGCTACTTCAGGAAATAGAAAAAGAGGGAGAACTTCCAAATTCATTCTACGAGGCCAACATCACCCTGATACCTAAACCAGACAAAGACATTTCAAAGAAAGAAAACTACAGACCAATATCTCTAATGAACCTAGATGCAAAAATCCTCAATAAAATTCTGGCGAATCGGATACAAAAACATATCAAAAAAATTGTGCACCATGATCAAGTAGGATTCATCCCTGGGATGCAAGGATGGTTCAATATACGGAAATCAAGAAATGTTATTCACCACATCAATAGACTTAAAAATAAGAACCATATGATCATCTCGATAGATGCGGAAAAAGCATTCGACAAAGTACAGCATCCCTTTATGTTCAAAACTCTAGAAAAACTAGGGATAACAGGACATACCTCAATATTGTAAAAGCAATCTATGCTAAGCCTCAGGCTAGCATCATTCTGAATGGAGAAAAATTGAAGGCATTCCCTCTAAAAGCTGGAACAAGACAGGGATGCCCTCTCTCACCACTTCTGTTCAACATAGTTCTTGAAACACTGGCCAGAGCAATTAGACAGACGAAAGAAATTAAAGGCATCAAAATAGGAAAAGAAGAACTTAAATTATCACTATTTGCAGTGACATGATTCTATACCTAGCAGACCCAAAAGGGTCCACAAAGAAACTATTAGGGCTAATAAATGAATTCAGCAAAGTGGCAGGATATAAAATCAACACACATAAATCAAAGGCATTCCTGTATATCAGCAACAAATCCTCTGAAATGGAAATGAGGACAACCACTCCATTCACAATATCTTCAAAAAAAATAAAATACTTGGGAATCAACCTAACAAAAGAGGTGAAAGACTTACACAATGAAAACTACAGAACCCTAAGGAGAGAAATAGAAGAAGATCTTAGAAGATGGAAAAATATACCCTGTTCATGGATAGGCAGAACTAACATCATCAAAATGGCGATATTACCAAAAGTTCTCTATAGGTTTAATGCAATGCCAATCAAAATCCCAATGGCATTTCTTGTAGAAATAGAGAAAGCAATCATGAAATTCATATGGAAAAATAAAAGACCCAGAATAGCAAAAACAATGCTAAGCAGGAAGTGTGAATCAGGCGGTATAGCGATACCAGACTTCAAACTATACTACAGAGCAATAGTAACAAAAACAGCATGGTACTGGTACCAAAACAGGAGGGTGGACCAATGGTACAGAATAGAGGACACAGAAACCAATCTACAAAACTACAACTATCTTATATTTGATAAAGGGGCTAAAAGCATGCAATGGAGGAAGGATAGCATCTTCAACAAATGGTGCTGGGAAAACTGGAAATCCATATGCAACAAAATGAAACTGAATCCCTTTCTCTCGCCATGCACAAAAGTTAATTCAAAATGGATCAAGGAGCTTGATATCAAATCAGAGACGCGCCGTCTGATAGAAGAAAAAGTTGGCTACGATCTACAGTCGGTGGGGTCGGGCTCCAAATTCCTGAATAGGACACCCATAGCACAAAAGTTAATAACTAGAATCAACAAATGGGACTTACTCAAACTAAAAAGTTTTTTCTCAGCAAAAGAAACAATAAGAGAGGTAAATAGGGAGCCTACATCCTGGGAACAAATTTTTACTCCTCACACTTCAAATAGAGCCCTCATATCCAGAGTATACAAAGAACTCAAAAAATTAAACAATAAGATAACAAACAACCCAATCAACAAATGGGCCAAGGACCTGAACAGACACTTCTCAGAGGAGGACATACAGTCAATCAACAAGTACATGAAAAAATGCTCACCATCTCTAGCAGTCAGAGAAATGCAAATCAAAACCACCCTAAGATACCATCTCACTTCAGTAAGATTGGCAGCCATTATGAAGTCAAACAACAACAAGTGCTGGCGAGGATGTGGGGAAAAGGGTACACTTGTACATTGCTGGTGGGACTGCAAATTGGTGCAGCCAATTTGGAAAGCAGTATGGAGATTTCTTGGAAAGCTGGGAATGGAGCCACCATTTGACCCAGCTATTCCCCTTCTCGGTCTATTCCCTAAAGACCTAAAAAGAGCATGCTACAGGGACACTGCTACATCGATGTTCATAGCAGCACAATTCACAATAGCAAGACTGTGGAACCAACCTAGATGCCCTTCAATAGACGAATGGATAAAAAAATGTGGCATTTATACACGATGGAGTATTACTCTGCATTAAAAAATGACAAAATCATAGAATTTGCAGGGAAATGGATGGCATTAGAGCAGATTATGCTAAGTGAAGCTAGCCAATCCCTAAAAAACAAATGCCAAATGTCTTCTTTGATATAAGGAGAGTAAGTAAGAACAGAGTACGGACGAAGAGCATGAGAAGAAGATTAACATTAAACAGGGATGAGAGGTGGGAGGGAAAGGGAGAGAGAAGGGAAATTGCATGGAAATGGAAGGAGACCCTCAGGGTTATACAAAAGCACATACATGAGGAAGTGAGGGGAAAGGGAAAAATAATACAAGGGGGAGAAATGAATGACAGTAGAGGGGGTAGAGAGAGAAGAGGGGAGGGGAGGGGAGGGGAGGGGGGATAGTAGAGGATAGGAAAGGCAGCAGAACACAACAGACACTAGTATGGCAATATGTAAATCAATGGATGTGTAACTGATGTGATTCTGCAATCTGTATATGGGGTAAAAATGGGAGTTCATAACCCACTTGAATCAAAGTGTGAAATATGATATATCAAGAACTATGTAATGTTTTGAACAACCAACAATAAAAAATTAAAAAAAAAAGAATACAAACAACAATAAGTGTTGGCGAGGATGTGGGGGAAAAGGCGCACTCATACACTGCTGGTGGGACTGAAGAATGGTGCAGCCAATATGGAAAGCAGTATGGAGAATGCTTGGAAAACTTGGAATGGAACCACCATTTGACCCAGCTATCCCATTCCTGGGTCTATACCCAAAGGACTTAAAAACAGCATACTACAGGGACATAGCCACATCAATGTTTATTGTAGCACAATTCACAATAGCTAAACTGTGGAATCAACCTAGATGTCCTTCAGTAGATGAATGGATAAAATGTGATACACACACACACACATATATATACACACACACACAATGGAATATTACTCAGCAATGAAAGAGAATAAAATCATGGCATTTGCAGGTAAATGGATGGAGTTGGAGAATATAATGCTGCGTGAAGTTAGCCAATTCCCCCAAACCAAATGCCAAATGTTCTCTCTAATATACAGAGGCTGATTCATAGGAGGGTTGCGACAGAGAGTATGGGAATACTACACAAACTCTAGACAGAGTAAAGGGGAGAGAGGGGGAGGGAGGTGGCAAGGGGGTAAAAAAAGATGGTGGAATGAGATGGACAATACTACCCTGAGTACATGTATGAAGAAGACACAAATGGTGTGAATATACTTTATATACAAGCAGAGATATGAAAAGTTGTACTCTATATGTGTAATATGAATTGTAATGTACTCTGATGTCATATATAACAAATTAGAATAAAAAAAATTTTAAAAAGGGCTAGATAGATATTTTAGGCCATTTACTGTAGCCATTGTAGCACAAAAGCATCTATGGATAATGTGTAAAATATATGGGCATGGTTATTCTTCAACAGAACTTTTTTACAAAAGTGGGCTTGGCTTAGAGGTCATAGTTTTTGCTCTCTACCCTAGAGGATCTCAGTCACAAGGAAGGAGCCTGGGTTCCTGAATGGCTGCATAAAAGCACCCTTCCCTCACTGCTAGAAGCCAACACTCACCCCAACTCACTCAACAACATGGAAGCCCCAAAACAGGCTGCACTGGTTACTGTGTAGGGGACAGCCAAGCTCAAACATTCATTGCTCTGTCAACTTAGTGTTCCATGTAAAGTGATTTTGGGCCTAGTGATGCCAGTTTCCACAATTCTTTACTTGCAGTCATTAATAATATCAAAAGACAGTCATGAGAGGCTAAGTATTAATTTTAAAATCTCCCCTTTACAATTACATGTGGGTGCTATGAGCTTAAAATTCCTAGTCTTTTAAGATGCATTCTTACAAAAAAAAATACAAGCTACTTATGTGGATATTTTTACTAATACTTTCATGCCATAGGATGTCACAGGTTGAGGCTGCCTCCCCTGGCTTTTAAAGTGCAGTTACATTGCTGAAATTTCTCACTGCTGCAGAGGATCAACAGGCTGCTTGGCTCAAGATTCTGATCCATGTCTAATGAAAGATTCCATTCTTAATGAAAGTTTCCAGTCTCTGCAAACTCTCTGGCACAGGCTCTCAGATGTTAAGGATATTTGACATTGTTGGTCTATTCAAGTTTCAGTGGTTTGAAACCTCATCTTTTGCATTAATCTGCCTGGTGATTTTTAGTGTTCCTGTCATCTTTATTTATAAATAAAGAGGTAAGCACCCAAACAGTGGCTGGAACATAACAGGCATAGAATGAATAAGTATGTGCTGGATGATGTTTTCAATTGAATGCATCATAATATATTATTATAATGACTTAGTGTCTGGAGTTATTAAACTTTATTTGCCAAATCTCTAACAACAACAACAACAAAACAGTAAGAGAAACTGGCACACGTGGGATTTAATTATAGCGGCAGATTTTGAAAGGTTAGGGTGAATCATGGAGCTCTACCCCTATCCTCAGAGATGTAACCTGGATTATTAGCATAGGCAGTCAATATTAAGAAACTTGTATTGATTTTACTATTTTATAACTCATAGCAATTATTTTAAAAATCATCTGGCATAAGGATGAGAATAAAATATGCAGAATGTTTTTAAATGAAAATGTACCAGTGAAATTTTACAAAATTTTGCACTAATCATATTACCCAGAATAGTTGAAGTAGTCTTCTTGAACAAATCTTAAATAGCTCTCCCCTTTTGTACTCATGAATATTTGGATGGTAAAAACATTTTTCTAATGCAAAAGAGAAGTTTTATGAAGCCCTTACCTTCCTAAGCTATTACTCTTTAAACAGGGTCACCTGTGGTTTCAGGCCATATAACTAATGGCCTAAGTAGAGTGTTTGAAGCGGGCTGGAGATAACGTACCATGTTCATTTTTTATATCAATTTCTAGTTTGTTTTAGCAAAGCTACAGAGATAATATCTTCTTATAAAATTACTTTCAACTTTAACTACTACAGCAATTCTGAGGCAATATTAAACCTTGAAAAGGCAATAGATAATGGTTGAAGTAAGCTAGCTTGTCATCTAAATGTCAGGCAAAAAGGAATATTCTGCACACTCAATATTGGCTGCCATTTTGTTGAAGAATGCTTAGCTCATGATGGCATGTCATGAAAGAATTTATTGGAGTTTTATATAAAGAAACTTTTAATGTTTTTGTATTTTTGGTTATCACCTAAAAATTTATTTTAAGAAAGAATGAAGTCAAAGAATTCAGTTGAGAATGATTGACACAATATTGTCTAAATTTTTATGCATAAGATGGCAGTTTTGCTTTTCAAACAAGGAATAAGTAAGAACTCATACAAAATTAAGAGCTACATCTTGTTATATTTTTTCTTATTTATTTTTACTTTTGCTCTTATTATTTTTCCTAATTTTATTAGAGATTTTTAGTTAGTAATTGGATTCATCCTGACAAACTTGTACATGTATGGAAAGCAGTTTTAGCTCATGATCCACCCCTTTTCCCTCCTGTTCTCCCTTCTCCTCTCCCATTCTCCTTCCTCTACTCTACTAGATTGCTCATCTATTAATTTGTATTTGATTATTTAATTAATAGTTCAAAAAATGGAAGCAGATAGGGATTACTAATCCTGAGTCATATGTTTAATCAGAGAAATGCAGCACTGCTCGTTACTGCTCCTAGATTTTCTAATTAATCCTTTGATAACCTCCATAAGGACAATCTCATCTCCTTAAAGTCTGGAGAGGATAAATAACTGGCACAAAGACAAAAAGAATAAATACAAGCTACAATTTAAATCTAGGCTCCTCTGAGTAAGAAGACCATGCTCTCTTTGCTATACCATAGTGCTCAGTTCACACTTCATACAGTACACGCCAAAGGAGCCTTCCCATTCCAATTTGTTCTCTCCCTAGGTGACTTAGTGATTCCTTTATCATAATTACATATTAGCAGGTTACCAGAACTCCTTGAAAAATCATTTTGGGAATTCAGCAAACAGCACAGGTGTCTGCAGGTGGAGAATGTGTCTTCATTGCCCAGATGTGGCTTCTGAACAGCTTCACCTAATGTCCAAGCTGGCCTGAGCCAGTGCTTCCTTGTAATCTGGTGTAATTGTTAATAGTTCCCCTGTGGTACTGGATTATACAGGTGGGCCTAATGTAATCAAAGGCCATTAAGAGTGAAGCAGGAATGACAGAGAAAGATTTGAAGATGCCATACCATTGGCTTTGAAGAGAGAGCAAGGGACCAGAAGCCAAGGAATGCAGGTGGCCTTTAGAAGCTAGAAAGAGCGAGAAAATGGAAAGTTCCCCAGAGCCTGCTGAAGCAACACATTCTGCTAAACTCTGATTTTAGCTACATGAGACTTCCAACTTCCAGAACTATAAGCTAGTAAATATGTGATAAATCATTAAACTCGTGGTAACTTGTTATAGCAGCAATAGGAAACTAATACCTTTTCAATTTCAAAATTGTCCTGTTTGCACAATTCATAAAGTTCATAACAGATGAAGATCTGACCTTGAAAAGTCAATATACCATCAAATTGGAAAGCTTCCATATCCTGGCTCCCTGATTTTGGCATTAGGGGGCGTCTGGGGTCCAGGAAAGCTCATTTCCTGTACTCTTCGTGGATTGCTATAGATTGACTGTCCTGGATTCAGTAATGTTGTCAGGTAATAAAGAACAGAAATATATACCATGTTTCAAAAGTCATAAAATTAGAGATTACACGAGCACTATGCCATCCAGACTGTCTCATGTAGAATTAGGTTATTTGCTTCCCAGAATGGGGGCTTTACTGTCCGGTCAGCACAAAGGCAGAGATGCTGCACTGCACAGATGGGAGGGGGAAAGAATGGATTTTTTCCAAGAGTGTAAAGTGAGAAAGAGCAAATAATCAATGTTGGGCAAGAGAGCTTCATTTAGTCATTTAGTTCTGCCTGGGTAAGCAACATCTGTGAGAAAATAGCCCTCCCCCCTCAATTTGCAGATATTTATAACCAGACCAGAAGGTGGTTTAAAGACATCATGATTAAGTGAAAGAATAAACTATAACTGCAGGCTTAGTAAAACCAAATGAGATCTCAGAGGTCACTGGTCTGATCCCCAGCACTGAAGCATGAGGACCTTCCACATTCTCTGTTAATATTCATGTCCTGTCTCTTCTAGTAGTGGGAACTCCTGCTTCCAGAGACCGTCTATTCCACTTTTGGATGAAGACTTATTAACAGTGTTTCTTTATATTTAGCAATAATCTTCAACCCTCACCCTTTGGTTCAAGTTCCACTTGTTTGCAGCTACATACTGCATGTCTGAACCAGGACTTACCCCTGGCTGCACACTGGCATCAATGGAGAGCCTTTAAGCAGCAGATGCTTGGGCTGTCCCAACTGGGGAGAGTGGAACCCAAGCATCTGTATTTTTAAAACTCTGTAGTCACGGATGGAGATTACTGGCTTGAACCCTTTGTTTGTATAGTTACGGATGCCTCATCTGAATTAACTCTTTTCTTCCTTAGGCTGTGACTTTCAACCGTCCCTCTAGAAAAGCAAATGGCAGTTACTACTAATAGCCTTGGGAAGGAGAAGCTGTAGGGAGCAACCAGGAAGGCTCTGGAGGCCCAAGGAAATGGTGGGATTTTACATGATTTCTTCTATATTTATAAATGTATAACCCAAAAGATTATCTGGATTTCATCAAAATTAAAAAATTCTGTGCAGCCAGGCATGGTGGCTGATGCCTGTAATCCCAGTGGCTCAGAAGGCTGAAAGGACCATGAGTTCAAAGCCAGCCTCAGCAACGGTGAGGTGCTAAGCAACTCAGTGAGACCCTGTCTCTAAATAAAATACAAAAGAGGGCTGGGGATGTGGCTCAGTGGTTCAGTGCCCCTGAGTTCAATTCCTTGTACCAAAACAACAACAACAACAACAACAAACTTCTGTGCTTTGAAGAATTTTCACAAGAAATGAAAAAAAAATCAGAATGGGAGAAATGTTGGCAAACCACATATCTGATAGTATCTAGAGATTTAGTATCCAGAACATGTAAAGAACGATTGCAAGTCAAGAATAAAAACACAAATAATGTAATTTTAAAATGGTCAAAGCTGGGCCTAGTGGCACATGCCTATAATCCCAACAGCTTGGGAGGCTGAGGCAGGAGGATCTCAAGTTCAAAGCCAGTCTCAGCAACTTAGGCCCTAAGCAACTCAGCAAGACCCTGTTTCTAAATAAAATATTAAAAAGGGCTGGGATGTCTCTCAGTGGTCAAACACCCCTGGGTTTAATCCCTGGCACCAAAAAAAAAAAAAAAAAGGTCAAGAGATTTAGACATTTTTCCAAGGAAGACATAAAAATATAACCAGGTTCTTCTTCCAATATCTTCCTCAAACATAAATATACACAAAAATCCATTACTATAAGCATTTTTGTATTTTGCAAAATTTTTGCTTTGACCATAAATTCCTCATAATGATAAAAGTAACTTCAATGTTCTGAATGAGGGTATCTGGATATGGTGGAAAAACCTGGGGACCAAGGCTACTCCTAGCTCTGACCCCCATCTGTGGAGCACAAGAGTAACCCCAGAGGCAGGCAAGTAGAGATCTGAGAAGAAACCCTGGGTTTCACAATGACTATTTGAAAATTCAAGAATTTCCCTGAAGAGTCTTTTGTAACTCCTTAAGGCAAAAGAAAGTTATTTTTTTAATTTAGATGTAGATTAAAGGAACATTTAGCTATTTCTTTGTTTATATTAAATGTAAATTAAATAACTATTATTTCTTTGTTACATTAACTGCTGTTATTCACAAAACAATTAGAAAACAACACAAGGCAGTGCTTCTTCAAGAACCAAGCCATGTGATATCAATGGCAGTGAAGGAAAGGAGAATAGAGCATTTGTCTATATCCTGACATTGTTGTTAAATCAACAGGGCTTTGCATAAACTGCCTCTATGCTGTATGCAAAGAATTTTCAAATTATTTTAAATAAGATTTTCAAATTCAAATTAGAAGTGATAAGAACAATTATATAAATTTATTTAAATAAAAAAATAGAAACATTGGATGTGAGTGGAATTTACTATGAGTTAATTCTCCAAATGACATTAGCCAAAAAGAGCATCAAAATTCCATAATTAGCTGTTAAATAGTAATTTCCAATATTTAGCAATGTGTAGAGACATTTTTGGATGTCATTACTGGGGGATACTACCAATATCTAACACATTAAAACCAGGGATGCAGCTAACCATTCTATAATGTGAAGGACAGGCTCCTGTAACAAGGAATTGCCTGATCTAAAATGGCAATAGTGCCATGGTTGAGAAACCCTTCACTAAACAAAGCATAAGCAGTCCATGGAATACTATATGGCCATTAAAAATAATCTTATAAATTAGTGATTTTTCAATTCTGTATATTAGGGTATGTGATGGATCACCTGAGGAGATCTTAAAATGCCCCATTCCCAATAATCAGGATCAAACTCTTTGGGATAGAATCTAGGCACAGCTGTGTTTTATATTCTTTCTTGGTGATAGAAATATATAGCCAGATGTGAGAGTCACTAATTTAGACCCACATTATATACAGACATTAAATAACATGGAAACATATATATTTTAAATTTAAATAAAGCATGTGGCAAAACTATGTACAGTGTAATTAAATTTCTATTAAAATATATACGAACTGTAAAATATATGTGCACTGTAAATATATGTATGCATTGTAAAATGGGACCAAAGTGTAAGGGCACTTATTTGTATATTCTTTCTCAGAATTAGTATGTATTTATTTGCAATAAAAGTCAATAAATCACTCTGTAAATAGTTTGACAGTTTCTTCTAAAATTAAATATACCATGACCGTACAACCCTGCAATTATACTCTTGGGCATTTATCTCAGAGAAACAAAAACTTCTGTTTACACAAAAATCTGTACATGAATGTTCCTAGAAGTTTTATTTGTAACAGCCCCAAATAGAGATAATCCAGTTGTCCTTTACCAGGTAGGTGGTTTAATACACTCTAGTACATCCATACCGTGGAGTACTACTTAGCAATAAAAATGATTAACTACTGAATTATGCTCAGTGAAAAAAAGTTAATCCCTAAAGCCAACATATGTATAACTGCAATTTATATAACATTCTTGAAATGACAAATTTTTACAAATGGAGAAGAAATTAGTGGTTTCAAGCAGGTGGAATGGGTGAAAGGGAAGTAGGTAGGATTATAAAAAGGCAACATGAGCAATCCCTGTGGTGATGGGAATTTCTTAATGTGGACTCCATCAATGTTAATATCCCAATATTCTTGTATAGTTTTGCAAGATGTTACCAATAGAGAAAAACAGATTAAAGGATTATGGAGTCTCTCTGAATTATTTCCTAAAATTGCTTGTAAATCTATAATTACCTTGTGTTAGGCAGCTTTTCATTGCTGTGACCAAAACACCTGACAAAAATAATTTAGTAGAGGAAAATTTTATTCTGGGCTCATGGCTTTAGAGGTTCAGTCTGTGGTTGGCCAGTTCCACTGCTCTGGAACCACAATGAGGCAGAACATGATGGTGAAGGGTGTGGAAGAGGAAAGCTTCTTAGCTCAAGGCAACTAGAGAGCAGAGAAAGCAAGGAGCCAGGGACAAGATATAATCCCCAAGGTCATGCCCTCAGTGACCTACTTTCTCCAGCCCCGTCCCACCTGCTTACAGTTACAACCTAGTAATCCATTCAAATCATTAATTCATCAAATGGATTAATCCACCAATTCAATTACCACTTTTCATAAACTCATCATTCACCTCTAAACACTCCTGCCTTGCCTACTGTGAGTTCTTTTGGGGGGACGCCTCGCATTCAGACCACAACATCTTTATCAGTTTAATGTTTTTTTAAAGAATAGGAATCAATTTTAATGAGAATAAAAAGCAGCTACTGTGTTGGAACGAGCTCTGCCTTAAGGAACTACGTTTCAAATAGTGACCACATATATGATATATGGGGATTACATGGTTTCCTCATCAACAAAGCAATACATAAGGGCGAGTAACACACAAGGGAAACATACAGTGGAAGGAGAGGATGGTTGCAGAGCTTTAGAATTTACCTGATACATCAGCCCTCTCAGCTCCTGATGCTTGCAAATGTGAGGAACCCCAGGTCTAAGCTAAAGTCAGCGGAGGTGGCAGATTTAAACAGGAATGGGCACTGCTCAGGTGCTCCCTGTTCCCTCCAAAATAGTTATTTTCAAATTCAGAGAGCATTGGACTCACAGGAGAGCCTGTTAAGGCAAACATTCCCAGACATGTCCCCAGACACTGATTCTGTGACTCTGGGGTATGGCTCATAAATCTGCACTTTTAAACAGGCTCCTGGGGTGAAAACAGACTTTTAAGAACGCTGCTCTAAGGGAAGCTGAGAGGTGGACTGGGTCTCCTCTGCCCAAGAAGTGATGCTTGTCCTCAATCAGAACAATGAATTTCAGTTGTATTTCCTAAAGGGAATTTAAAGGGATTCTTCTAGTAAGGGAACTTATAAAGTCAATTACAAGGTTAATTGCTCAGAACTGAACTCATGTTAAGGAATGGTCTAGATGTGGATTCTTAACTGCAGAGAAGAGAAAAAAACATCATGGCCATTTTGCTGTAGTAAGACCATGGCCGGGTAGTCCCTAGGGTCTGTACAGTGATTAGCATTTTGAGGGATCCTGGTTCTCCCAGCACTGTGGTCCCGTGGTCAAGAGCAACATGAAGGGAACATATCATGGTTTTCTTCTTTTTACCCTTATGAGTACTTGGGTGACCTTCCATCAGGTGGAAATGAGCTTGGAATCTCTTAGAATAAGGAACACAGAAATTAAACTATTTAGACAAAACAAATTATTAACAATAAATATTATCCAGGCCTAGGTTGTTTCTTTTAGCTGTTATTTTTTTGCCTGTGTACTGGACAAAAAGCTCCATATAAAATAGAAACTCAGGGGAAATGGGGAAATGTTGGTTAAAGGGTACAAACTTTCAGTTTTAAGATAATAAGTTCTGAAGATCTAATGTCCAACGTGATGATTGTAGTTAATGATAATGTATTAAATGTCTGCAGTTTGTTAAAAAAGAACTTAAATATTCTCACCACAGAGAGAAAAAAACAAAACAAAACTGTGGTGATGGATATGTTAATGAGCTTGATTGTGGCAAACATTTTACAACGCACATGTATATCAAAACATCATATTTTATATATATATATATATATATATATATATATATAATTGACAAAAACTGGATACACACACACACACACACATACATATTTATCTCTCTCCAGTTTTTGTCAATTATGCCTCAATAAAATTGGGAACAAGTAGGGACTTACACACTTATCCCAGCCCATAGCCACGGCCACTTTCTCACTCTCTGCTGTCTTTCAGATCTGTTTCTTGTCCTTCCAGGTACTAGTCTTGTCTGTGCTCTTCTCAGTTTGTTTCTGGGCTTAGGATATTTGTTCCTCTTGATGATAATTCTGATTATTCACTTAAGTTGCTTTGCCTCTTGTCATCTCAAATATCCACTGTTTCCAGCCCACCCTTATTCTAAGAGATTCCAAGCTCATTTCCACCTGATGGAAGGTGTTCTGCCCACTAAGGTGCCCCATCATCTGGCCATGCTGGTGTGTGCTGGTGATATTAACTATAATACCACTGATGAAGTACATGGTTACCAGTGACCAGGTACTGTCTCTCCTCCTTTTGCCTGTCCTACTTTGGTCTTACGTGCTTAGACATTCCATACTTGGCCTGCTTCACTCTGTGTTTTCAAAGGACTAGTGAAGGAATGGCAAGTGGGTCTCTTCACACATACCAATTCTAAGCCATTGTTAATGGATGCAGCAAGTGTGGTGTTCAGAACAGCACTAGATCTTGGTGTGTCATAATCAATTAGTCATGCCTGCCTTGGGTGAAGATATGTGTACGGTCTTGCATTCTAAGAGGGGGCCATCTTCTGACAGGATACTTTCTTCCTTTCTTCAGGGCTGATATATTAACTGAAAATGCCTCACAAGATCTCTTTGCATTCCTTTATTCAAACTCAAATCTTTCAGAATAGAAACTATTTCTAGTGCATTAGCATTTTCCATTCATTTTTGCTATAAAAATATCTGCAAAGTAGAAACTGCAAGAATTGTGTCTTTTCTCCAAAGAGAACATAATCTGCCAATGCCTTTGGCAGAACCCATTTTGTGCTTGTAGTGCGGGAATTGGACAAATCTTCCTAGCTACAGGTCAGAAATAAGTATAGCTTCTGGGCTGAATGGTATAGGGAAAACTGTTCCCTATTATTTAGTCTCTTCCTTCTGTGGCTGTTGCTTATCTTTTACCATCAATTGAAGTTAATGGTCTAGAGACAAAACTTAGCCTCTGTCTTAGAGCTGAAATGTGAAAACCCAAATCATGGGAGCTTGCTTACAAAATTGCATTCCTATTTTCCACACAAAATCAGTGTGTCCCACGTCCCAGCACTCTGACCGGTGTGTCATGTCTACAGAGTGTCATCTTCACATGGGAACACTGACTCAACTTACCTTGTAGTGGAAGAGAAACAATCCACAGAACAGGCTGTACAAATCCGCTGTGAGCAGAGAGAGGTTGACCGAGGTGGCGCTGGTTTTCTTTATGACAACTGGCATAAAGCTGTAGAGACCAAACATGCAGGCACTAAAGCCAACATAGAGCAGTCCTGGGGGAGAGTAAAGAGAGGAATGTCAGTGCCTCCTCCAGCATCCTCAGCATCCCCACTAGGAGGACCAAGAGGAATCTTGCACCAGACCTACGGCTCACCGAAGGCAGTTTTTCTTCCTCCATATTAATTTTGCTTGCCCCTATAAAAAGTACTTAAGGGTAAAAACTTATTTCTATATGTTTCAGATCCTATGTTTAACAAAAGTGACATTAGATCTACATAAAAATTTTGAGCACGAAGTAAGTAAACTTGGTACAATAGCCCCCTCTAGTGTGGAGGACATGCCCTTCACTCCAAGAGGAAGAGGGAAATGCGTTTTCATTATTTCAATAAGGTAGATCTTGTGTGTATATTCTGTCATAGTAATATCAAAAGGTTTTTGATTCTCCATCAGAAGTTTCAATTCTCTAAAAGTAGCCAATTTCCCTATACTTGGGTTTCACACTACTTGTAATTCATTTTCCTCTTAATCAAGTTACTAAAAATGCAATAAATACTACATAACCTATGACTAATACATGAAAAGACATAAAATTAATTCAGCATTTCTTAAAGAACTCTGTGATTAACAGACTCTGAACAGATCCATCTTTAAGTCACTAAAAATAATCAAGTTTGGATAGAATATAGTCCACACTATTTTTTTTTAAAGGGCATCATTGATTTGCATCATACCATGTCTGCGCTCCAATGTTCCAGAATTCTTCTACTTTTTATTCATATTACCTAGCATGCCCTGTGTGGATTCTGACTTGTGGGTTCTGATGTCTTATATTCACTCATTTACCCAACCAATATTTACTGAGTACCTTTTATACCCTAGGGACTCTGCAATGGGCTAGAAATACAATGAAACACAAGATGGACCAGAAGCTTAGGGTTGCTATTTGAGATCTGCAGGAGCGGGTAGTGGTTAGAAAAGGTGATTAGGTAAAGCTGCTTTGTGGAGATGACATATATCTTGAATGCTAATGGACTAAAAGGAGACAGTAGAAAGCAAGGGAAGAATATTTTAGGCAGGGAGATCTTCACATGAAAAGAACCTGAGAAGGGACAGGGTATAAAATCTTTGAGGAGCTGCCAGGGTCCAGAATGACTGAATGAGCAGTCACAAGAAATGAGGTAGGAAAATTAGGAAGAGGATGTATTATACCAATACTTGTGTCTTAGAAAAGAAATTTATGTCCTATTCTAGTTGCAATAGGAAGACATTGAGCAGTTTGTAGCAGGAGTTTAAAGTAATCTGATTTTCATTTTTAGATTACTTTGTCTACTCTGTATAGAGCAGATGAGAAAGAAGAAAGCCTGGGAGGAGACCAGTGGAAAATTCAGTATCCTAGCCCAGGCACGAGAGATTAGTGGCTTGCCTGGGCTTGCTCCCAATGGCAGGGGAGAAGAAGGGAGGAGGCTAGATCTGTGAAGACTCAACAAACCCTAGTGAGGGACTGAAGGTGGGTAGTGAGGAAGGGGAGGTATCAAGGATGCTATGAGTTCTAGCTAATTTAGAAACTAGGTGAATTATGATAGTATTTACTGAGATGGAAAGAACTAAGGGAGACTAGGTTTTCAGGGGAAATAAAAGCTCCATTTTGAAAGTCAAATTTTAGATGCTTATGTATAATCCATGAGGATTTGTCTATTAGAGAGCTGGATAAGTCCTTGGAGGGCTCAGAGAAGAGGTGTGACTTTACAAGCACACTTGCTAAACCGAGAGAGTAGAAAAACTGGTATACAGCAGACTTTCACTCTACTAATCAGGCTAACTCAGACTGCTACCGGCTTAAACATATTTTTTAAAGCTGCAGAAATTAAATATAGGGGGACACAGTGGAATAGATACGCCATCCCAGTGGTCTGTTTTGTTAGGTGAACTAGTGCTTTGGTGTACGATTACCCTGTTTGTAAATACCGCAGTCAATCAAATGGACACACTGTTAACAGGAGAGTTGGCCTGCAGTCCCATAACAGGAAGCCATGAACCCAGTCAAGGGGCCTCAACTGTCTACACCTCAGATTCATTGATAAAAAGAAAGGTGTACCCTTAATTAACTCCAAGATTCGCCCTGCTATGTGGTCCCATTATCCTATCTTCAAGGGAAGGCCAAATCTTGATTGGCCTCCTTAAAACAAACAAAACAAACAAAAAAGGAATCAAACCACAACATCAAGTACTGAACCCCAGTACATTTTCTTTCCTACGACATTTGACTTTCACCTTAGCCTGGCTTCATTCATACATCCATTAGTACAATATGGCAAATGGGACAAAGGGAATATTTAAGTTATTTACTGGACTTCCAGCTGTGATTCTAATGTTTCTGCTCCCCAGGAGCATGCTTCAGCTGGATCAGGTTGTATATTTTACTTGAGTTTACTGTTCAGATAATCACAGCCAGTCTTGGTGTTCAGTAGAGTAAAACAAAGGAATAAAAACTATAAGAAGTAGTATCTTGCTTTTAATCATTCTGTATCTTGCAACTGTCCCACACTGTAGGAAATTACAATCTGATAAAACTTTCTTCAAGTCCAGAAAATATAAAACATTTATCCTTCCGTCTACTCTAAGGAAAAAAAAGATTTTTTATTTTGATAAAGTAAAAACCATATGAGCTGTCCAAGAGATTCTAAGAGGTAGATCAGTGTTGTGGAAAGAGGAAGGAGAGAGATTCACTGACAGATGATGGAAAATGAAGAGAGACTCAGATTATGTTCTTTTACCCCAACCAATATGAGTTCTTCAGAGATCAGAACTTGGGCCACTCTTGGGTGACTCCCCAAGGAGTGTGAGGAAGGTGAGATGATGCTGACCACCCTTAATGTTCCCTGCCTCTTTGGTCTAGGAGTGGCAGTAGGTGCTATTCCATGTCCCAGTTCCCCAGACAGAAACTGCAATGTCTACCTAAAGTCCTCCCCTTAACATTGTCTCCACCACTTCCCATTTGTCTATATTTTATGAGATGGGAGAAGGTAGAATGGCATCCATCTTCTTTGCTGATATTCATTCATTTGCTCATTTAGCAAACACTACAAACACTAATTCATAGAGCTAACTGGACATAACTTTCTTAGCCTTGTATTTGAATACACAACCAGGGTAACTCTGCATCATGTACAATCACAAGAGTGGAACCCTAAATAGAAGTTATACTCTTGTACTTACAATTTGCCAAAATATATTCTACTGTTGTGTATAACTAAAAAGAACAACAAAAACAACAACAATAAAAACACCTTCTCTGATAGCCATGTGCCCACAATCAAGCTAAACAAGAAAAAGTATGTAGTTGGCCAGTGTGAGGACAAATGTGGCCCAGGCATCACAATTTCAAACCCAACCCTACAAATCCTTCAGAAAGAGAAGGATGGATATTTGATTCCCCTTCTGGGCCATTTGGGCCTAATTTCCAATCAAGAATTAAATGGATGACTGTGTAATGTGTTCCTTTTACACTGTCTTCATCATCTTGAACTACAGAGGACTGACATTTTAATGGCAGTCTGGGAGCTTAGGATAAAACTATCTTTTGATGACACATTTAACTAACACAGAATTATAACAGAGCCTCGGTGGACATGCACATGACATCCACATAATTAGAGGAGAAGTTCTTTTTGATCATTATTACTAAAGTCAATATCAAATTAATTCATACCCACAGACCACTGCATGTGAAGTGCTACTAAGCACAAGTAACATTTGAGAGTTGTGGCTTTGAGAATCACAAGGCAAATTTGCTTCTATAACCTGCAGCTGCTTTCCTTTCCTGGCTGCCCCCCTCTGCCTTCCCCATCCTCTCCTCTCTACTCATTTTCATTTAATTATAACATCCTATACATACATTTGAGGAAAAATAAATCACAGATCTTTGATGATATAAGGACTGAGCAGCCCTTGAAATCACTAGTGATATCCCTTCGGGGATGTCACATGCACTGCCATGGCTCACACGTGCCTTCAGAGGAAATGATGTCCCCAGCAAGGTGGATCTGGAGCATAGGGGCCCAGAGGTAGGTAAAGTGATGCAGGGGACTTTATGTCCTTGTTCTCTTCCCTTGTCAAAGGAAGCTGTCAGTTGTGTCAAATCTATATAGGCTGGAGATGGCTTGAACAGCAAGCTCCAGTGTTGTAGAAACATCTGTATTTTTTTGCCTTCCATTTTCATTCATTCTGCACACATTTCTCAAGCGCCTCTTGGCTAAGCCAAATTCCATGTTCACTACTGGGACCCGTGTGCCTCCGGATAGACATGGAGGATACCTGCTGAGGGCATTCAATGGCAGTCCCTTCACGGGCTTGCTCTGCGATCGATCATTAGAGCATCACCTAGGATTTGAAATTCTTGTCCTCAATATTTTAGAGGAAAGTGATTCTAGAAACAGGTGGAATATGATATGCTCTGGATGACTATTAACTAGCTCAAAGCATGTCTGGTATTTTCTAGGTTCATTTGGATACCAAAAGGATTAAGGATTTCTAATGTGCAAACTGCTCCTTTCTGAAAAGGTTTTTATGGGCTCAGAATGCCCATTACATTGTTTCATTTCATGCTTTTTTGTTAAGTTCAGTTTTTTCCCTTTTACTAAAGTGCCGCTTTTTAATGATCACATCAGTTTTGTGCTTCCTGGCTAGACAAAATTGCTGTCATTTCTGTGCTACCACTGCCTCAGGGCATTTTCCTTTCTGGTTGGTCTTTAACCTAATAACACACTTCTGTGTCTATCCACCATAATGGCACCTTGACAGTGATAATGTGAAGAAGCTCAAGTAGGAAACATGATGAATTACACAATCTGGTCTCTCACAGTGTACAGGAATCCCTGAAATGAAAAGGGATTTCACCATCTTTTCCCCCTGCCATTCAAAATCCCTTCCTTGTTCATGCACTGCGCCCAGTCACATCACTCTTAAGATTGCTAAAAACAGTATCTTAGGTGTGCAAACTTCTTACCTATTTGCCAATCCCAGGGCACCTTTAACAGCTCCTTATGCTCCATAATAGCTCTGCAAATTCAAAGAAAGCAGACCTGATGAGCAAGATGATAATTTGTTCTATTTTCTCCCTTCTCTTGATTTGCCATATTTATACAAATAATAAAACAACCAATTGAATTTCAAAAATAACTTTGAGCCATACAGAGGCAGCCTGTGATCTTGCCAAGAGTGGCCAGCAGTGGTGAGAGCTTCCTGGTGGCTATGGTAGAGCTCAAGACTCCACTGTCCTCAAATAGTCCACCCAGATCCTTTGTTCCTTCTCACTCATGTGCTTTCTAAGAAGCAATTGCCCAGATTCAGAAAATTTCTATGCTTGCAGCTTTAATCAATTTTCTGATTGGCCATTTTCTAGAGTAGTAGTTCTCAAGGATAAAAGTATCTTAAAGTCATCTGGAGACTGTGTTAAAATACCACTAGAGAGCCTGATTCTGCAGGTCCAGGTGGGGCTCCAGGAGATGCATTTTTGACAAGCTCTCCTGCAATGCCAGGACTGCTGGTCTGAGGACCATACTTTGAGAACTACTCAATAGAAGAGGACCAGGAGGTGAGGCTGGCACCACTCCACCAGCATTGCTTTGGTGCCAGTGTGCCTTCAATTATCCTATTTGCTAAACAAGCCTTTATTTGGCAACAAGTGTCCCTCAAAGGGCTCAGTCATCAATAATGGGCTGTAACTGAAGCAAATGAGCACTAAATCTCTGAATATATATTTTGGATTCAAGTATAATAAGCCATAACATGAGCCATCCATCTACAGAACATTGGCTATGAATAGCTGATCTAGAAAATTCATTCTCCTCTCCCAAAGTTCAAACACCAAACTTAGGAACTTTAAAATGCCACCACAGTTTCAAACTAAGTTCTTCTCAGATAGTCTTTCCCACCTCTATGCTTTGTTTGGTGAGTTTTTTCACCAGTATTCAGGATGCCAAAATCTGGAGGCTGGCTAGAAATAGCCTATATACAAAACGTGTTTAAGGTGATGCCACATTATCTTCCATTAGTAATTTAAGATGTTGAACCAACACAATTACAAAATACTTGCTTTGTGGATAGAATTTGATGTGAGAATTAGTCATCTGTAGAAAAGGATTTGGTGAAATTAGACTGGAAGTTATACTACCATTCTTTACTTCTTACATGAAACTAAAATGTATGTTCTGTACTGATGGAAAATTATGATTTGACACTTATTCTCACAACAAATTGAGGTACTGCATAATTCATTAAGTGATGATTTATATGCACTAATTCCAGGATTATTACAGAACTTGTGCTTTTGGTTTTTTTGAAGCTTAATAAATATTGGGTTACACTTTCATGTTTTTAAGGAAGATGGAAATACTTAACTCTAAGAAATGAATTTGATATATGATCCATGGGCAATAAAAAACAAGTTTATAAAAGGGCAACTTACAACCAGAGGTTTCCTAGTGGTTATCACTAGTAAACAGAATGTCCTTTTGTGGAAGTAACACTGAATTGTGATATTTATGCTTAATTTTTCTACTTCTCTAAATAATAACATGCTTACTAGGTTGGAAGAATGGATGCATTTTTAATGCTTTCTTGAAAATTATTTTCCAGGCCTATTAAGTGTTTTATAATTTATAGAAATGTGTGTAGTTTGAAGGAAATTTACTAATAAATATACTTTGCACATTTCATGAGAACTTTGTGTGGGAAGTTTGTGACTGCTTTTCTGCCTTGATTTTTATACTTTTAAGGACAAAAACTTTAAGAATAAGTTCCATTTATTTGCTCCTTGAATTTTTTGTTATTTTTTACTCACAATTGGATTCCACTGAAAAATGCACCAAAGAGACCAATCATTCCCAGGAATTCCACTCGGCTCAAGGTTCGGATGATGTATTCTTCCCAGACGTTAGAGATACCATAGAGTGTGGCTCCGCCTAAGACCAGAAGGTCCCCTACCAGCTTATTTTCCCCTAGGAACCAAAGAGAATAGAGTGAGCCTCATTAAAAGTTTCTTAATAAGGGAATCTGGCTGCAGCAAATGGAGCTTCCTTTGCCCATTCTATTCTGACATTTTTATATGAAGTCCTGCGATTTCCAGTTGAGATGGAGTAAAGATTTTTTTTTTTTTTATCTGTACTCTCTCTCTCAGTGTGTTCTGATATAAAAAAGGTTTCCTATCTAGACACAACCAGAAGTTTTCCCTAATCAAGAAGGGGACTCAGTTCTTTCAAATTGATTCTCTCCATCAAGTTCAATGACTGCGGTCCAGTTACGTGTCTGTGAATACATGCTGATGTGTGCATGTGTTCTTTTTGTTTCAGGGGAGTGAACTTGGCTTAGAACAAATAGGATCAATTTCCTCCCCTCTGCTCTACATGGTGAGAATAAATGGAACAGAGCAGGCAATACTACATTTTGACCATGGGCAAAATGTGCACATACATGGACAATGAGATTAAGAGGATTTATGAGCTGAAAATTTTCAAATATCCTGAAGAAAATAATGTATAATGCAGTATAACGTTAATATTTTGCTTTTTTTTCCATCAAAAAAGTAACTTGTTTTAAACTCAATTTTGTTTTGAGTCCAATTTTTAATGAATGTTTCCCCAGTATTTCCTGTAATTAGGTAAATTCTTTCCACTCCAGGAAGAGTGGAGGTAGGGAACAGGGGAGTTGAATCAGCGGCGGCAGGGCCTCACTGATGGGCTCTATACCCACGTGGCCTCTGGCTCTAGGCTGCAAGAGTTGGCAGGCCAGAAGCTTAGCTGATGTGGCACTCTGGGGCAATGTGAGGTGTGGGGATGAGAAGGTGCTCACTCTAGCATGATTCTCAGGAAGGGACTCACCTGGACTAGCCTTGGATTCCCGGATTAGTTGGAACAATCTAAAACTGTAGAACTGGGCTCTCAATTGGGAGCACAGGGCATATTCTAGGTAGAGGTTTCACATGAGAGCCTCTAGGCAGGGCTTGAAAGAACTCTGTGTGGTCACCTTGGAGCATTGGGTATCTCCTCTAAGTGGTGCCACTTTTTCTGAGGCAACGTCCCATTCCTGGTAGGGATTGGGGAGAAAAAGGAAGAGACTCTGAAAGGCAACAGTTTGCAGAGTCTATTCTCAAGGGAGTGGAGCTGAGAATGAAATTGTAAGGGCTAGGAGCTTTCCCTGGGTCCCTGGGGAGCTAGTCATTGCTATCCAGCAGATGAGCTGAGAACTTAATGAGGTCTTGGTGAGAAACCAGACCAGGTAGAAGATCCCTGCAGGCATCTTCTGGGGAAGTTAGGGTTGCTATGACAGAGTGTGAAATCTTCAGCAAGCTTTTATGTGTCAACTAAAAAAATAATGAAAAAATTTAAGAGGTTCATTTGAGGAACAACTCATAAGATAAAATATACCTATAGCCTGAACTATAATGAACACAATTGAGTGTCTTTTCATTCAGGAGACATTTAAGAATCTTGTGATGACACAAAGTCATTATTATGAAAATCACTTATCATTACACTAGGGGAGTATGCAAGGTCTACTTAGTAGAATTCTTGGTCAATACAATTAATTTTAAATGACTGGATTAAGGAAAGCTAAATCATAATGAAATGTTTTAGTGGGAATTAGGAGAATATCAATTCTACCTTTTAAAAACCCTAAGAAGACACACTGTTTTGGTGAATAGTCTTACCAATTTTTTCAAATTTCACATTTGTATAGCTGTGGACTACTCCATGAACTGACCTTCACTATAAGAAATGTATTCACCAGTACTTTGAGTCTCAATAATTCAGTGATAATTTTGGATAATAAGAATTCAATTCTGTGTAAGTGCAATTTCAGAAATATTTTCAGAGTTACCAGTGATAAAAAGATGAAATAATATTTATTAGAATTTTAACTGTTAATTATATTTATCAGTTTGTAAGTAATTCTGAAGTAGATCCATGTGCATATAGCATATGCTATAATTTGAATCTTAAATGTCCCCCCAAGGTCCCTGTGTTGAAGACTGGGTCCCCAGCTTGTGGTGCTTGCTATGGAGAGGGGTCAGTGGGCATGGAACCTTTAGGAAATGTGACCTGGAGGAAGGAAGTGAGGTAATTGAAGGCGTGCCCTTAAAGGGGGTATTGAGACCTAGCCCCATCCTCTTACTCTCTTTGCCTCCCTACCACCATGAGGTGAAGAGGCCCCGTCCACCATGTGCTCCTGCCATGATGCACTGTGCTACCACAGGCCCAAAGAAACAGGACCAATGGGTCAAAATCTCTGAAACTGTGGATCAAAATAAACCTTCCTTTTTTATTTTAAGTTGATTTATCTACAGTATCTGTTACATTGATGCAAAACTAACATGGCATGTTTGAAAATTTAGTTGATTAACCACTACATAATTTTATACAACCATATTATATAATGAACTGCTTTATATAATAAGGGAACTAATATTTTGCATCTAAAATTTGTGTCTAATTAACTGGAAATCACTATGTACTACTCCATATTTTATGAAGTTAATGTAGTAGATCCTGATGTGGCGGTACTAGTTCATTAAAAAAGTTTCATGGGTTAACACTGGGCAAAGGAAAGCTATCATCTCTGTGTGCATAAAGATACATCAAGTGATAACATTTTCTAAATTTTGAGTAAATGGGAACATTTGAAATGATGAAATGTTCATCTAACCTGAAACTTCTCTTCCTCCTTTGAATAGCGTACCATTGATATCTAGGCACCTACTGTTTTCCACTCCATGCCTGTGACTTGTTAACTTCCTACCTGTTCTCTTACAAATAGGGTTGAAGGGCATGGATTCTCACTTAGCTTTATATTCTGAGAATGAATCTGGGGAAATAATGCATTCTCAATAAATATCTAGGTGAACTGAGCTCACTGAAAAAGTCTGAATTCAGGTAGAGTTGGGAATAGTCACACCTCTGTCACTTACTAACTGTATAATATTGAACTAACTACAGGGTCTTTCTAAACTTCAGTTTCCTTACCTTAAAATGTGGTTATTGTGAGAATAATAATACATGTAAAATGCCTAGCATAGTATCTGACACTAAGTGTTCACAAGTAGAAGCTAAAAAGTGAATCAATCATTCCCTTTGAATAATCATCTGTCTCTTTGTGTTGGGCCTTTCTCATTTTGGATTACTGCTTAATTCTAATCAACCAAGTCATAATTGTTTTTCAGGAATTGGTTTTCCAATTATTAGCTTTTGATTTTTCTTTTCCCCTCTTGAGATAGGATCTTACTATGTTGCCCAGGCTGCCTTCACAAACCTCCCTTTCAGCCTCCTGAATAGTTAGGATAATCGTCATGTACCACTGCACATGGCTTCCTTATTAGATTTTTGTTTAAGCACCAGAAATATCATGTTTGGAGGGATATTTGTGCACATATAGTGATAGAAGGAGAAGAGAAAAGGTTGTTAAGATCTAATGATAAGTTATATTATCCTGGAATACTAAAGACTATTAGTACAACCCACGTAAAGGTTCTCATACCACTGAATACATTTGAGTCTCAAATACTGGAATCATTTGTTTTGTTTTTCTGGAACTCAATTTGAGCTCCAAAGTCTGACATCTGGGGAATTTTCTCCACTCTGCGCAATTCTGGAAGTTGTTCACCCTAATTTACTATATTAATGAAACTATATATTTCTGGCTAGATTTCACATCTGGGCCAGATGATTTAATAACAGGCACTCTTACATAAAAGTTTCTTATCTTCTCTGAGCCTTGATTTCTTCAGCTGCAAAAAAAATGAGAATAAAAATTCTTTGCACAGTTAAGATTAAGATAATACAAGAAAGCACCTGACACCAGTGGGCACTTGACCAAAATGTCACTTTTATTTGTGTCTAATTATCTGGCTCCTTGAAAATACTTTCTTTCTCTTGAAATATATATATAAAATTATGTCTAATAAAATTGTTGTTATGGGTAACTAACATCTTTGATAAATGAACTAAATGCAATGGATGTTTTATGGTAGAGAATACTCTGAAGGGCAAGGAAATATGTTTTATAATAAGGAGCTATTTTAATTGTATTTTATTTTAATCCTGTTACCTTCTAACCTTCTATTTTATATCCATAAGTTTTCCCAGGGAGGTAGAAGTCATGGAGATATGTCTCTTGAGCTTTCCCAAGCCATTTTTATGTATTCCAACATATATAATATTCTCAGAAGCAATTTCCCTTGCATCTCTCTCCCAGCCCACAATGATAACAGCAGTGATGATCTCTCAGAAGGGGACTTTAAAACTGACATGAAGCTCAGATGGCACAAAGAGGCTATATATATTAGGACCACCAATATTTACTGACCAACTTGGAAAAGACACCTCCTTTCATGTGAGCTCAAAGGTGTGGGAACTTCCTAGGGTGGGTGCTTAGTTTCTGTGATGGGCACGGAAGGAGAACACAAGTGTCATTTTTGTCTTCCCACTATGTATGCCACTCACAGGCTAAAAGGCAGGGTCTCTCTCCCAGGCCATGACTTAGATGCCTTCTCTTTACCTCTGTCTACAGAAGGCAGACTTGATGGTCAGGTGTCTGTACCAGCACATCCCAGGTACATCATCCTAAGCCCTGACATTTATGTTTTGTATCTGGAGGGCCTGATGCCATTTGAGAAGCTTCCTTCAGAAAGGTTAAATCCAATGAGTAATTACTAGATAGTGGGTGAAGAGACATGCTGACAAAGCAGAATTAAAGCAATTACCTTAATTATAATGAGGTCAAAGTAACTGAATGGGCCAAAATCAATGTGCTGGGGGAGAGAACTGCCAAAATCCTAAAGTAAGGTGAAACATGGATTAAACAACATTAAAAAAAGGTCAGACGTTCTTTTATCCTGTGAGAGGCCCCTGATAAAGTGATGATCATTAACATAGAGCTGAACACATCATTAAAGTTCTAGAGAGTGCCTGAAGTATTGTGGAAAAGCTCCGTGTCCTAGGCTAGTTAATACAATTGAATCAACTCTATGCTAATGATACAGAAAAAATGGGGCAGTGTATTTTTGGTAATGATACACACCACTTTTAGGATGATATTGATCTCAAAATCAATGTGGGGTTTTCCCTTCTTAAAAAATACTTTATATGATAGCTTAAATTGCCACCAAATTTTATATTTTTATTGAAGCAAAGTATGTCCAAATGACCCCTTTCATTCTATATCTGGGTTGGCCTTAAAATATCATCCCATGTACTTGGTCACCATTTCAATAGCACAGAGGGGCTCTGTGACAATAGTTTAATTTTTGTTAACACTGGTGCTTTAGAAGTCACAAAGGCAATAGTGCTGTGGGCCTGACTCACATGGGCAGATGAAATACCACTTGATGTTTTAGCCATGTCCACATTAAAAAAGAAAAAAAAATGACCATTTTGAAAAGGTCCTAAAGGACTGTCTTTTTCTTAAGTTGTACTACTTTTCTAACACTTCTTTTGAAACCAGAAAACATTTTTTAATAGGATTAGTGTATACAATCCATGTTAACATTAGAGGCTTAAATATTCAGATTTATCAGGACAAGTGATCTCCTTGACTGTGGAATGTAAGATGATGGCCAGGATGGCCAGGATTGGTAGAAAGATTTTTTTTTTTAAGGATACAGAATTTTTCTTAGTCTGTGTTTACATAATACCCAGAAAGCTGAGAAAGTGTATTTAAATTGAAACTTTAGGACTGGTCACATTGCATCAGATAAAAGTACCATCTGATTAGTTCAAAAGAGATTATTCATATCGAGATCACTGATGACATGTAAAGACACAAATTTGGCCCTTTGATCCGGTATCTATTGATATTCTTGGAATCAGTGTTTCACAGGGGAGAACTGGAAAATGCCAGAGTGTGTACTGTTAGACATCTATCTGTTGAGGTGGAGAATGATAATGTTGTTCAGGCTGTGGTCCTAGGAGGCCAAGACTGTCCCTCTTTTGCTCTGTCTTGTGTCATTAGCCCCCAGCAACAGGAACTTTGGGGTCTAGTTCTTGCTGTCCCAGCTCTGTGACTTTGGTTGCTCTTATATGTCAAATATAAAGAAGGTGAACAAGGTCCTTTCTTGCTCTAAAGTTCTATGGGGCAACATAAATGACATCATTTTGGAGACTTTCTATGACCTAGTCTCATAAAGTGCAATGCCCCAATTTTTAGTTTTTATTATCTAATTTCCTAAGAAGAAAGGGCAATTCCAAGAACTATAAAAAAGTAGAGACTTTCTATCCCATGCCTGATGTTAACATAGGCAGTCATTTTTTTCATGTTCCCCAAACCCTTCTGTATTACAGGATCTTGGTGTATTTTAAAGAATTACAATGCTTTTTAAAGTATCTTCTGGAAATCTCTTGCATCGGGGCTTCCCAATAGGTTCACAGAAATCTGATGAGTTAATCACGAAGCTTCATCTTATGAATCATGAAACTTCACCCACAAGCTGTGATTAATATCAGTAGCCCCTCCCTCACAACAAATAAACAAAAATCCATGCAAGAGGAGATGGTACATAGCTCTTCCTTGTAAAGATATCCCACACTCCTGATCTAGCCTCTAAAGGTTAAATACCCACACTTATGCTAAAAAGCCAACTTTCATCTGGTAGTTTGAAAGCCCAGTCTTTCTCTGACTTGGCAGAGGAAGGGCTGGGGTATGGAGGAGTAGGGAGGAGTGTGGAACACTCTGTGCTCCTAGAATGAACTGTCTCATGAAAACACCTCTCTCTAATCAGCTGGTCTGGGCCAGTAGCTTTGGCCTCCCAAATTTCCTCCGAGTAGATGGTAACTCCACTTTAAGCACTGTCTGCAGGTTTCTGAATTCACCTGCAGGCATAATGCCCCCTTCATTCACTCAAGAAACATTTATTAAGTACTTCCTGCATGCCAATATTTTAGGTGTGGGGAACAAACACGAATAGGACACAGACACTGGCAAGACCAGGTTCCTAAGATCCTTGTTTCTCCCAATCACAAACATTCCATTTCTTGCTTTGGTGTCCCCTGCAGAGGTCACCAACCTGGTGACCACCCAAAGACTCACCTGCTCCCTGATGCCTTCCCACGAGCACATCGGCTCCTACCATGCAGCCCATTCCCAGGATGCAGACAACAATGCCGATGAAATGCACAGCCTTGTACCGGATCAGCAGGAAGAACCAGGAGAGCAGAATCACCACTGGGATCACAAAACAGTCCAGGAGCTATTGGAGGGAGGAAGGTACATAAGAGGAGGTTCAGGAGTGCTGTACTTGTCACTGAGGAAGCCATGTCACTAATTCAGCTCTGTAGAAAATATTTCCCCTGAACCTGAGTTTTTATGTAGACCCAGAACTGATTCAGTTAAAACAGAACTAAATGCAAGTTAACTTTAATTTTTCACTTTATTGTAAACATCCCATGAGCCTTGAGGGAAAGAAGAAGGCAAATCAATAAGGCAGGTTGGCAGTGAAATTTCTCCTGCCCCTTCTGGGGTGAGGGCAGCATTGCCTCCCTCTTCTTCAGAGCCCTGGTGGTCTCCACTGGAACACTTAGGCACGCAGAGGAAAGATCCAGTCATTTTACATGATTCCATTACTTTAGGAACAGATCTCAGAATGGAAGGTGAGGGTATTAGAACGTTTATTTAATTTAGAATTTAGACAGAACTTGAACTTAATTTCTCCCAGACAATTGTCTCCTTACTACCAGTAAGAGTTACTTAGTCTGTCCTTGTCATTTTACTCTTAAAAGAAAGAAATGCTGTGCCAGGTGCAGTGGCACAGGCCTATAATCCCAGCAACTCAGGAGGCTGAGGCAGGAGGATTGCAAGTTTGAGATCAGTCTAAGCAACCTAGCAAGACTCTGTCTCAAAAATAAAACAGGCTGGGGATGTAGCTCAGTGATAGAGTACCCCTGGGTTCAATTTACAGTAGAGAGAGAGAGAGAGAGAGAGAGAGAGAACTCTAAATATTAATACAAATATTAGTCTTAAAGCTTTATAAATAGATTTAAATATTATTGTTTTGAAAAGTTTGAACAAAAAGTAGAAAAATAACTTTGACTTCATTTTTATGCACAAGAAATTAGATTCCATGTGACACGGAAGCCCCCAGAGTTGGTGCAGTTTGCCTCGATCACATAGAGATGTAATATGGTGAAATGAGAAGATCCCACATCAAGAGTCAAAAAACCTGAATTGGTGAACTAGGGCCCGACTTGTAGCTGTGTCCCCTTGGGTACTCAGAAGCTCCAGATTCTTATTAGAATGAAGACAACAATTCCACCAACTTTCCCCAGCGATCAGTGTGAAGCTCAGAGATAATACATAATCAAAGTATTTTGTACAGTGTGAGATGCTCAATGCCTGTTTCCAAACATGTGTTCTGTGCTGCACAGAACTAACTCTCAATGTCACCCCTGGAAAAAACTCTGGATACACTAACCAGGGCAGGGTCTACAAGAGATAAACTAATGTCCCGGAGAACTTCAGACTCCATGTGCCAAAGAAGAAACTTGTGATTTATCCTGCTGCTCAGTGCAGCTCCTTGCTAGAATCTTAAGCAAGTGACTTTATCATATAGCAACTAGCATGGGTAGTGATCCCCCATGCTCCTCCACTCTCATGGCCTGCATCCTATTGATCACTAAGTTCTGCCACTTCCACCTTTGAAATGTCTGCCATGCCTATTCCAGCCCTGCTCTCCCACTTGTGCCAGCTACACTGAGCTAGCATCCTCTCCTACTTGCACCAAACTCTTCCTTCCTGCCTCAGGTCTCTCACTCACGAACCCCCAGCTTTTGTAATGTTGCACCTCAATTCTTGAATGTCCTGATTCCTTTTCCTTCAGATCTGCACTTGGGTGTTGCCTCCTCAAGAAAGCCTCTTGGATCTGTAGGTGAGGTCAGGTCCTGTTTGATGCTTTTGTTGCACTGTGCTTCTCCTTCAT
Organism: Marmota monax; assembly: GCF_021218885.2. NCBI lineage: Eukaryota > Metazoa > Chordata > Mammalia > Rodentia > Sciuridae > Marmota > Marmota monax. The sequence goes on along the minus strand of NW_026694256.1, from coordinate 34,952 downwards.
GCTGCCAGCTGCAATAGTACTGAATTAACATGGAGGAATTGGCATAATATCTGACCTCTCTCCTTACCTGGAGGTTCTACAGCCTGAAGGACTGTACTCCCACCGAGCAGAACACTGCTAGGATCATGAGAAGTATCCAATAACAGTTATTGATCAAATATATATGAAGATTTTTTTTTAATGATCAGAAATATCAAATTAGAGTCTCTAAAATTCATTAAAGGCTTGGATATTTGCAAAGTATCCCTGAATGTCAAAGTGGTTTCTTGGCAGTGTGAATAGCACTCAAAATTCCCTCCATCCCCAAAGCATTTTTGTGACCTGAGCAGACCCTCATGCATCTCTAGGCACTGGTCTTCCCCTTTGCAAAATGAAACAATCACTCAGAATGGAAAGCTGTCCCGGGGGTTGCTGTGAGATGATGAGGTTAAACTGAGGAAGCATCATGTGAATACTGAGCAGCACTGTGAGGCTGGGGCCTGGCCCAGAGGTTGTGGCTCTCCTGGAGGGACTTGGTGCAGGAGGTGGCAGCAGGTAGGATTGCATTGCAGCCCACAGTGGCTCACTGCACAGTTAATTAGCAATGTAAGTTAACGAGCCGACTTGATGTGGTAATAATATGTGCTAAGGCAGGTTTTACAACTGGCCTCAGATGCCGCTTATGTATATTAGGAAACTTCAGTTTGCCAGTGAAAACTGTTCACTTAAGCACAAAACAGTTGGTGATTTGTTCTTAAAATTAAAAATGATTGAATCAAGTTGAAATTTTTTTTGCTACATGCCTCACAACTGGGATTTCATTATCTGGCTGGAAGCCCTCGGTCAGTAGAGCTGAAGGTCTCCATTCCTGAATTATTGAGTGCAAACTAGGCCACTTTCCAATCTTCGAAGAGGGCTGAAGTGAGTCTTTTTGTTTCCAGTGTAATTAGAAACCTCCAAGCATTTGATATGTCCTGGGGTCTATTTCTTATTGATTTTAGCTAGAAAATCCTTATTTGTGTCTGGTGGTCCTGTTAGTGAGGGAAGGTTTTCCAGAAAGAAGGGAAAAAAAGCATACAATCAAGCCAGGGTTTCTGGGACATTTGAATGAGGGAAGGGTGGTGCTCAGCATACAGTGGGGCTCAGTAATTGGTGACTAAATGAATCAATGAAGGAACAGACCTGTAGTGTCAGTGACTGTCTGAAGGGACATTAGAGATAATTGACATTGATATTGGCATTTGGAGGAGGACAGTTTTTCATTTTGGAAGAATGTCCCATGCTTTCTGCAGGGTATTTAGCATTGTTGGCCTTGTCTATTAAAACACTCCTACACATTTACAAATACCCCCAAGGGCAATATCTCCCCAGTTTAGAATCATTGAGATCCCATTCTTTAAAAGGGGGGACATACAGTCACAGGAGGTGGAGTGATGTGCCCAAGGTGCCTCATATTATTGGCATCAGCAGTAATTATACAAGGGCAATTTTATGGTATTTTATTGGAGGTCAATGACAGGAACATTTAATTGTTACAGCTGGAGGTCTCACCATGGCATCTGTAACTACAGATAAGAAACTGTTTGGCAGCTGTTGTTTAGTAATTAGGCTATTATTTTTTAGTGATTTTTAGCCTCCAGACTTTCCCCTCATGGTCTTATAGCATAAGACATACCGACAAAATAATTTTCCAACAGTTTTCTGGTGGCTTGACTTCTTAGCAAAAAGGGTTACTAGAGTAATAAAAGAAAGAAACATCCTAAATAGCTGCCTACAACTGGGACTGTAAGAAAAGAAAAAGTAAACAACAACAACAATAAAAAAAAATGACCTCTGCTTTTTTAGAAGATTTAACTATTTTATATCCATTTCTCTATTCAAAAAGAAAGGAAAAAATATCACAGCAAAAGAAGAGATGAATAAATATTACTTTATAACTATCTTATAGCTCTAAAAAATCTCAGAGACCATTAAAAGTACTTCAGAAAGAAGAGTATTCATTGTCCTTAGGTTTACATAATGTATTCTTTCTCTAAGGATTTAAACCAATTTTACTCTCCTTATGTCATAAACCCTCAGCTCAGATAAGATATGCCAGACAGGTCTATGATCCAATTATCTGATTTTATTGATAGAGACACTGAGGCACATAGTACATGATGGCTGGGGCAACAACTCTGAAGCCCTGGTAACAGCACCAGCATTATTATTTATACCTTGTAGTTTTACATAACATTTGCAGAAGGTTGCATTAAGTTCACACTTACAGTTATGTTATTAAAAGATAACATAATTTAACAATTATGTTATCTTTTAATCTTCATAACAGCCCTTTAAGGGAATTATGACTGAACCCATTTTTTTTAATGAGAGTTCAGGAGTAAAGCCATTTAGTATTAGAATTGGGGCTAAAATACAAGTTTCCCAACTCTTAGAATAGAGTTCAAGTGCACCTTCTAGTAGTTATAGGTCCAAGATGATGCTTTTAGGATAACAGAATATGTACTTGTGTGTGTGTGTGTGTTTGTGTGTGTGTGTGTATGACTGTGGTATCATTAACTCTCTTCAATATTTCTCCTTTTTTTTCTTTTCCACTTTAGCTTATTTCTGACCATCTGTGTATTTCCCTACAGTCTTGGTTGTGCCCTGTCCTACACACACACACCATCCCTCCCCTCCTGCCAGGCCCCCCCCCCCTCCTGCCAGTGTCCCTCAAGCTTCTTTCCTTTGACCTGCTACTTCTATTTGGTAGTACTCCCTAGACCACCTTGTATTCTCCTTCAGACACAGATACTTCTTTTTAAATTTCTATTTATTTACTATTAGGGCATTATAATTATACCTAATAGTGGGATTCATTGTCCCTTTTCCTCTGTTCCTCCCCACTTCCCCAGGTCCCAGTCCTCTACTCTATTGATCTCCTTTCTATTTTTATGAGACTCCCCTCTACACCATTTTTTTTTTCTTTTTCCTCTTCAGCTTCCAAGCCTCTGCATTGTTGGTGGGTATCCCCAGTTGTATCCTGGTCTTGCAGAGTATTTTCTAAGTCTCTGGTCCACAGGAGGATGCATTCCAAGTATGGGATTCAGGGAGAGGCACAGGCCCTGGAACAACTGCATGAGGTGGAGGTGGAGGTGGAGGGTTAGCTCTACTTAGCAATTCCACCAGGGGCATAGGGTCTTTGCTGAGCAAATTCTGGGACATCCTCTCCCCGGAGGGGTGGAATGGGGAGGTCTAGGAGAAGGAGATAGAGGAAGTCTGCTGAGCCAGCAGTGTTCTTGCCTCATCCTTGCACAGATTAGGTGCCAGCTGCTCCTGCTGTATGGCTCCAAGAGGAAGCTTCCACTCTCTATAGGATTCTCATCCTCTTCTCTTATTTCCCTGGCTCTTTTCCTGTTGAGTCCCTTCCAAGTCCTGCCCTAAGATGGCTCTACATGATAGCCAAGCCTACACTCAAAGTTGACCTGCCCAAGCACCTGTGGGCACATTGGCCCCACATCTTCTCCACTTGCATACAGTCTGTTGCTCTGAAGTTGTGCACTTTGATTTAAATTTCTACAAAATTTGTTGGAGGAAAGCATGTTTTGTTTATCTGTCATACAATATATGGCCTTTTGTGACTGAGTTCTATCACTCAGCATAGTGTTTCCTGGTTCAACCATATTATAGCCCATTCCATTCTTTTTCATTGCCAAACAATATTGAATATACCACATTTTGCTTACCATTCACCTATTGATGGACATGTAGGTTGCTTCTACTTTTTGGATACTATGAATGATTCTGCAATGAACATTGGCACAGGAGTTTTTTTTGGCAAACATGGGTATCATTTCTTTAGTTTAACTCCGTATTTAACATTTTGAGGAAATGCTATACTGTTTTATAAACTGGCCACACCATTTTACAACCACACAAGCTATATAGGAGGGTTCTAATTTCTCTACATCCTTGACAACATTTTTTTTCTTAGATTTTAGCCATCCTTGTGGATGTGAAGTAGTATTTCATTATTTTTTTTAAAATTTTTATTGTTGGTTGTTCAAAACATTACATAGTTCTTGATATATCATATTTCACACTTTGATTCAAGTGGGTTATGAACTCCCATTTTTACCCCATATACAGATTGCAGAATCACATCAGTTACACAACCATTGATTTACATATTGCCATACTAGTGTCTATTGTATTCTGCTGCCTTTCCTATCCTCTACTATATTCCTAATGACTAATGATATTGAGAATCTTTTAACATGCTAGTCATATTTATATCTTCTTTGAAAAACTGTCGTTTCAAATCATTTGCCTATTTTTAAATTGGAGATTTAAAAATGTTTCTTATATATGAAATCATTTTTCCATTTTTACACATTCTTATTTGTTACCAGTTCTCCTTAAATATAAATGATGTTTCAAAGAATATATTTATATGTAAACCTGTGAGTGTTTAAATATTTCCTTATGATAAATTCCTAGCCATGAAGTTATGGTTTACCAACAGTTAAAATTTCTTGAAGTATATCATCAAATGTTTTTCCAGAAAGTTAGTGGCCATTTATTTGACCAGTTTTAATACTGAATATTCTAATTTTACTACTGTACTCCTATCAATTTGTGTATTATCTTTTTTACAAGTTGCCAATTTGTATCAAATTAGATATGAAATTTTATTTTTAAAATTTTTTTGTGATATGGAGACTGAATTCACAGTTTCCTATATATTAGGGAATCCCTCTACCACTGAGCTACATCCCAAGTCCTTTTTATTATTTTATTTTGAGACAGGGTCTAGCTAAATTACCTGGGCTAACCTTGAACGTGTGACCCTCCTACCTCAATGTCTCTAGTGTGTGGGATTACAGACATGTGTTACCATGCCCTATTGAAATTTTACTTTTTAAAAAAATTAGCTATGTGATCACTGATAAAGCAAACCATTTTAATCTAAATATTTATGTAATTAATATTTTTTTTGAGAAATATCTATTCATGCATGGTCTGAGTTCATTTCTTTCTAATGAAGTAGTATTATTACTGATCCATAAAATTCTTTATATATCAAAGATATTTGTTAAAATATTTTTATAATTTTGTAAACATTTTTGTTTATGATGCTTTTTATTTTTTTAAAAAATTTTTTATTGTTGGTTGTTCAAAACATTACATGTTTCTTGATATATCATATTTCACACTTTGATTCAAGTGGGTTATGAAATCCCATTTTTACCCCATATACAGATTGCAGAATCACATCAGTTACACATCCATTGATTTACATATTGCCATACTAGTGTCTGTTGTGTTCTGCTGCCTTTCCTATCCTCTACTATCCCCCCTCCCCTCCCCTCCCCTCTTCTCTCTCTACGCCCTCTACTGTCATTCATTTCTCCCCCTTGTATTTATGATGCTTTTTAAAGGGCTTAAATATTTATTCCTAAGCCTATTTTCAGAAATTTCTTTTCTTTCTCCCAAAGCAGCTTAGTTACCTAATGTCCTTTTAGTTATTTATGTTTTTTTTAACATCTAAAATTTTAATTTATCTAGAATATTTTGTGCATGAAATTTAGGCTAATGTCTAACTTTATTTCTTTATTTCTTATTATAGCAACATTATTTGTTGAATAATGTGTCCTTTCTCTGACTGTCTATTGTATTTTCTCTACAGTGTTTCTTATACATTTAGATCTGTTTTAGGGCCATGTTATGTACCATATTATCAGGAGTCTCATGTTGCTTTAATTGCTGTAGATTTAGAAATACATTTTAATGTTTTCTAATGCAAATTGGTTTTCATTGTTCGTTGTTTTCAAAATTATATTGGCTATTCTTATCTGTTTTTTTTTTTCAGATGAAATTTACCATCATATTTTCCAGTCTTCACCTCTTTCCACACACTCCAACTTAGAAAAATTCAAAAAACATTTATAGCATTCTTATCTCATTGTCAAATGTTAAATAAAGCCTTTGTGGACAAATCTATGCTTTTTTTCCAGATTCTTTTTCCTCTTTTGGTACTAGGGATTGAATTCAATGAACTGAATTCAACCACTGGGGCCACATCCCCAGCCCATTTTTATATTTTATTTAGACATGGGTCTCACTGACTTGCTTAGGGCTTTACTAAGTTGCTGAGGCTGGTTTTGAACCTCTGGCCTCAGCTTCCCCAGCCATTGGGATTATAGGCATGTGCCACTTACACCTGACTTTTTTTCCCCCAGATTCTTACAGAAATTTAAGTGAAACTTTGAATTTCAGTATTTGCATTTATTATACTTGTCAGAAAATATCAGATGGGTATAAATTATAATTTTCATGTCAGACAAAGAAGATAGAGAGTTTATATTTATATTAATCAAAGTAGAAAATGTAGGTAGTAACATTGCACTTAAATGTTATATTTTAAACTACTTTTAAAATTTTATATAATGCACTCAAAAAAGTTATCTAATGGCCAAAATATAAATGACATTTATTTTATTTTTGGAAAGAATGTCATTTTGCCTCAAGAAAAAAAAAAACACCAAATCATCATAAAGTTAGTATATTGTGGTGTTTGGTATTTTCTGACATACATGCGCTGTAACATGGATGACATTGACAAGAAAATCTATATAACTAAAAAGGGAGAATTGTTCTGCAAATTAATAGCAGGCATTTCAGGAAATCTCTATTGCATTCTCATTTTGTACTTACAAATGGAAAAACTTGGCATGACTTGTCCTGTGTCTTCAATTTATGGCCCTTAACTATCTTCAGAAAAGCTGAATGTAACATTTTGTTTACATTCTGATAAAATGTCTATTTAGAGACTGTCCTTTGTGACTAAAATGCTCATATTCTGCTTTCTTCTCTTATGTTCAGTGCTTGTGGTTCCAATCACTCACTTCTCCAGAATCTAACCAGCAGAGAATAATACCTTTCTCCATTTTAAACTGCCATTTGTGTAAGTCAAATTGGTTGAATATTGGCAGTTTCACATGTTTGCCTAAAAGACCCAAGAAAGCATAATGGAAATCAAATACCAGCTGTATTAATGTTCAACCTGGTTTGGAAAAGGCAGTATTGCTTCCTATCGTTAGCTACAATTTTAACTTTACCTAAGCTTGTAAGTACATCTGCTGGGAGAAAGGGTCACTGGGTCTTGCACACTGTCTCAGGGATCTTTGACAAGAGCCAGTCCTTAACTACTCATAAAGCCAGCAGAAATGAAGCACTCTGAAGATTGTTTCTTCTTCTTTTTTTTTTTGTTTTTGTTTTAAGGCATCAAAATCCCACTAAAATGAATGAATTGAAAAAATTCAACATATATATACAATGGAGTTTTATTCAGCCATAAATAAAAACAAAATTTGCAGGAAAATGAATGGAACTTGAGAATCTATGTTAAGCGAAATAAGCCAAACTCAGAAAGTCAAGGGTTGTATGTTTTCTCTCAGATATGGAAGCTAGAGATGAAAGAGAAAAAGAGATGTGGGGAAGGGGAGCTCATGAAAATTGAAGGGAGATCAGTAGAATAGAGGGAAAGGATCAGGGGAGGCAGGAGGGAAGGGAAAAGGGAACTATGGGGAAAAATATTGGCCAAATCATATTGCTATATTGCATGCATGTAAAAAAATGGAACAACAAATCCCACCATTATGTACAACTATAAGGCAACAATAAAAAATATGGGGAAAACCCCCATCAAGTGGTAAAGTCCATTATTGGGGACTGAATTAGATATTTTCCCTTTGGGGTGGATAGAGTTTAGGAGAGAGTTTCTCACATTCATTCAGCTTGGGGAAGGGGATGGAAATCTTTCCTGATCTGGTGGTATCATGGGAGTTCAGGAACTTCTCCATATTCCCTCTACACCATGCTTGGTTTAGGTGACATACTTGTTCACGTAAAATTTCATTTCTTGATCAAGGATCTACATATCATAATATTAGACATAAAAATCTCTGGAAGAAAAGTCAGAATTTATAGGAATAAAATGTTAATATTAGTTATCTTTGAATGGGATAACTGATTCTTCACAAGCCCAAGGCCCAAATTCTCTATGGTTTTCAAATTTCCTCTCTTGAACATATACTACTTTCAAAAACAACATGTTATGAGAGAGTAAAAATCTACCAGTCAGATCAGTCTTCCTCTAGGGAAGTGGATGGTTTACATATTTTAAAAAAAAAAACAAAACCCAAACCCAACTGCTCCCATTTCTGTAGAGCATAATGAGGTGACCTCATCCCTCAGTCAAATGCTCTCTGCCCAAAGGAGACTTCTTCACCAGCCTTCAGCTCCTCATTATCGCTCCCCTCCAGCTATTCACAGGGCCAAAGCTCCCTGACACAGCCCAGTTGTCAGAGGCCGCACCTGAGGCGACTGGTAGGTGATTCCAGGAAAGAGCATTCCCCTCCTCTTCCTTTCTCTGCTTCTAATTGGTAATTCTCCCTGGTTTCTAACAGTGACATATATTTAAATTTTGCATCTCCAGTGAGTATAATAGAAGCATTAGCAGGGAAGGATCTTTACAGAGTCAAACTTCAATAACACACACACATACACACACATGCACACACACAAACTCTCAACAAAAGTCCTCTTAAGGCTGACAGTCCAGCTGAACAGAGTAGACTACAGTTTGGGAAATGCACATTCACATGCTATCAATAACCATTTCTATCCCACGGTCTGCATACGTAGCCCTCCCACAGTCATTTGAAAATCCAACCAGGAGTATGGTACCAGGGGATTGTAGCTTTCATCTGGTACAGACTTTCCTGGAGACAACTACCACCGTTTCCCCTAACACCCTTCTCACCAGAGTTTTTCTTTCCTGGGTTATTTTATGCATACTATGCTCCCTTTGACACCATACCTTAGGCCTTAATGTTTATGTTTTACTCTCTTAAGATGTTTCTGCTAGATGAAGATCTGAGTGGTTATAACATGTCACTGCACTTACTACATGAGAGCCATTTGTCAGGAAATGTCCTATTTACACAATTTAGAAATAGATTTTCACCAAACTACTTTTTTTTTTTTCCTACTGAGGAGGATTTTTGTCACCTTGTGCCTGTCATCAAAACTTCCCATTTGCTCAAGCATGTTCACTTTTCTATTTTGGTTACAGTGAGAGAGGCAGGGAGAGGGAGAGAGAAAGACAGGGAACTGCCACGCACTGAAAATCTGGGACAAATACTTAGAAATCTAGGTGACCAGAAGACACAGATAATTAGACACAAGTTCTCTATCTCTTTTGTGGGGAAATCTGCCTCAGGTGAGACCAGATTTGTCCTAGAGGAAGAATTCCTCCTGGGTGAGCATCACTGTGCTTCATCTGAACTTTAATTACCTTAAAAAGCTCCGATTGCCAGCAAACTGGACTCCAGAAGGAGAAAGCAAGGAATTAACATTTAGTGAGTGGTTACTATGTGCCAAGTACAGTGATAGGTTCTAATTTCCTCCATTTTTACAAAGGAAGAAGCATAGTTCTAAAAAGGGTAGATAACTTTCTTGAAGTCACACATAATATTTGTGAAGAGCCAGGGATCTCAATCCACTATTTCCTTACACAAAACAAGCTTAAGTAATACAGGCACAGTTAGCACAGAAACTACACAGGGTGCAGTTCTAATGAAGGCTGCTGAGGTCTTGTGCATTTAAATACAGCCGACTCTGATGCTACTGGAAAACAGTCATTGGATGGGAGCATTCCTCTGCATTTTATATTTTAAAGATAATATAGGTTAAAAGACAATGTGTATGAGAATTAGAATCATTTGTTTTTAGCGGTGAGTCTCTGATACTGTGTGGCTATCTTGAGTGCTTTGCAGAAGTGGTTGCCTTAAGTCAGCCAAACCCTAACTTGTAATTTTTTTTTAATTTATAGGCTTTATGAGCATAAGAACATTAACGGTAACATTAAAGCAAGTACACATTTCAAAGCACATATTGAAGGAAATGAAGGTTTTCTGATAAAATATTAATTCTACATTAATTTTGCATTACTTTTGATTCCTCACAGCATTAAACCAGCAGGGAGAAGCAATTTCAAAAGCTAGAGGAAAACATTTTGTACTTTTGCGGATCTATTTCTAGGTCTCACTCACTATTTTGATTTTGTTTAAAAAGAAGGCAAAAAATCAGATTTTTATCATCTTATACTAGTCGTTTACTTGTTCATTCATCAATTATTTTTGAATGCCTACTATGTGCTCAGTGTTGCTAGAGGTGCAGGTGATACCAGAGTGAACAAAATACTGTATGCTTAGGACCTGATGGATAGTTGCCAACAAACATTCACTTCTTTCTTGCAGTTCATGCTCAGTTTCTTTCCCTAAGGACTTGCCTGGCACTGAAGGTCACACTATCTTCTGTGTTTTGAAATCCTCCCTTCCTTCTTCCTCTGGAAGAAGCTACCCCATGCTCCAGCCGCAACCCCATGCTCCTCCTGGATCTTCACCCCTTTTAACTGTCAGCTTTCCTTCACCATATTAGTACTTAATCTTAATGTACAATTGCTCGGTAGCTATTTGTCTTTCCCTCTTCACAGTCATACTGTAAAGGATTAATCCATAGTCACTGTCTCTGGTATCTTGGTCTCACCCATTTTACAAGCTGGTCCTCAAGTGATAGTGTGTCCTTATCCAAGATCACCAATGCTGAATGTATGGCCGGTTTTCACTTCTTACCTTACAGAACTACTGCAGCATTTAGAATTTCTAACCACTCTCTCCTTGAATTTGCTCCTTCCTTGATTCATCTGTCTTTTTCTTTTCCCCCTCTAACCTCTCTGGCCCTTTCTTCTGTCTTTTGGGGGACACATCTAGCTGGTTTTTGTTCCTCAAATTTGGTGCATCTGAGGGTTCAGTCCTTGGCTCTCTTATTATCACATTCTATATATGCAATTCTTGTTTCCTTTCCTGCCAAACTTTTTGGAAAAAAACTTGCATTCAGCCACTGTCTCCATCTCTCCAACATCCACTCGACACCTCCAGTTAGCGCAATCTGGTTTCTATTCCCTACACACTAGTAAAATTACTCAAAAATACATTCCCTGCTTTTAATCCAGCAGATATATTTGAATCCCCACGTTAGTGAAGAATCGGACATTTCTTCCTTCCTCTGGTGCTCCTAACCCCTGTGCACATCTGCTATGAATGCACCAGAAATGCCTACCAGGCCAGCATGACTCAAACATACACCAGACTGTTCCTCTCCTGTGATTCCTCCCTAGGTGAATGGGACCTCTGGTGATTTAATTGCTCAGGTGTGAACCCTGTGACCGACATCCACAGGTCACCCCTTCCCTCTTGAAGTACCTTCTTGACTTTGGTTACAGGACATATCACATTCTTTCAGTTTTCTTTTCTTGCTGGCTTCTTCTCAGTCTACTTTCACCTGGACTCTGAATGTTGCCATGTCCTAGAGCTCAGTTTTGAGTTTTCCTCTCTTTTCTACTTATACTCACTCCATTGGGGTCTTATTAGACCATGACCTTCAGCACCTTCTACATGAAAATGACAGCCAAGTTCATAGTTACAGTTCTTACCTCTTTGCTGAGCTCCATTCACATACAGCTAGCCACCTACACCAAGCTCTGATGAAGCTTAAAATATGTGACCAAAGCAGAACTCTTAGCTTTTCTGCTTCACATCTTCTCTTCCCAGTTTTCTTCGTTTAATGATATGGCATCATCATTCATCTAGTGGCTCAGGCCAATAATTAGGAAATCACTCTGACTCTTCTTTTTCTCTCCAACTTCTTCCATTCGTTCATACAGGTGCTCAGAAAATCCTGTTGGCTTTTCTATCTACTTCTAGTCAGTTCCACACTTAGCATCTGGCTTTAAGCTACCATCAACTTTCAGTTAGTGGCCTCCTGTCTAACCATGTCCACTATTACTCCATCACAGTCAGTTCTCCCTGAGCAGCAGTGGTGCTATAAAACACAAACTAGGTCACACACCAATCTTCTACTCTATATCTTCAGATCAGTGTCATAAGAACAGATCCAAACACCTTTCTTTGACTTAGAGACTGATATAATCTGTCTCCTAACTCTGAATCTCTTATTACTAGTAACTTCATTCTCTTTACATTTCTTTAATGTGCAAGGCTTAAGATCTGCACTTTTTTTTACTGTACTTTTTGCTCAAAATATTCTTTACATATTTTTTCATATTTTAGTCACTTGCATTATTGTGACAGAGATACAAAATAAAAACTAAGGATTCCCTGGAATGGAAGCTTCGTGCGGGTAAGAAGAGTCTTTTCCCTGCCCTATGTCTGGTGTGTGTGTGTGTGTGTGTGTGCACGCGCGTGTTTGTGTATGCTCAACAAACATTTGCTCAGTGCATGAATAAAACAGTTTGGTTCTTCTTCACCCACATATCAAATAAGTAGTCTTTTCTTAGCCACTTAAATATCTTTAGAATATCTTCACTCATCCTGTCTGCTCCTTTGAGTTGAGACCATACAAGTGAATTTTCTGAATTGCAAATGCCATCGTGTTATTCCTACAGCAGAAAACTTCAGTATTAAGGCCAAAATCTCTGATGTGGATTATAAACTGCTTTGGGATCTGTCTCTGGCTACCCTTCATCCTCTTCTTTGAACTTTTCCTCCTTGAAATTCCATACTGTCAGTTATATAAGAGACTGGTTGTACATTACACCTAGAGTTGACATTACCCTATTGCACCCTTAAAATTTTAAGAGGGTAGAACTCGTGTTAGATGTTGTAATCACAATTTTTAAAAAAATGAGTAAAAAACTAAAACAAAAAACTCCAAAAAACAAAAACACAATAATGCATTAAAATATTTTTATTTCTTTAACATTCCTCTTTCTTTCCTGTCTTTCTTTTTTTTACTTACTTCTTTGCACATGCTTTTTCCCCTATCTGGAGTTCCCACATCCCTCTCCCTTGCCGCCCCTTGTCATGGCCGACGCAGTCTTATTTTTCAGAGTTCATTTTAGAAAATGCTTCCTCTAGGTTCCCTGAGTCCAGATAAGGTGTCCCCAGAGGGGGTCCTGTATTTCCCTGGAATTTGTGCTTATCATGATAAAACACCTTCCATAAAGACAAGAATTTTTCTCTCTCATGTTCAGTTTTATCTTCTGCAGTTAGGATGATGCTCAGTACACAGTATATCAGTATTTTATTAATTCATTTAAAAATATTTATAGAGCATCTTTCTATATGACAGGAACTGTCCTAGGAAATACAGAATCCAGGTAATTAAAAAAAAATCCCTATCCTTATGGAGCTTTTAATCATATATAGGAAAAGACAGACAATTAAATAAAATAGATAGTATGTCAATGGTGATAAGGACTATGTAGAAAAAGAAAACAGGGTGTGGGCAGGGAGTGAGGAGATAAAGATTTTAAATAGGGTGGTCAGAGAAACTGAAACTGCATAAAGCTGCATTTCCTAGTTTCTGTCATTATTCTCTGGCCCAGATGGTGGCACAGTCCCTAGCCTACTCACAGAGCTTCCACCTAATGGCCCCAGAAGATGCCCAGTCATGCTCTGTCTTCCTGTTGGAGAGCACTTGAGTTAGAAATGAGCCCAACTCAGAAGTTATAAACAAGAGGAAAGAAAGGAGGAAGAGGGGCTAAAAATAATTTCTCTGCCATTTTATCAGATGTGGGTGTTTCTGTGAATTCTCATTGTCTGTGATTTTAAAAGTCTCAGCAGCTTTAAGACTGCACCCTTCTATCTTAGAGAAGCTCGCAGGTTTTTACTGATTTATGAACAAGCACATCTCCTCACGTGCATTGCCAAGGGAGACAGGATACAAAGTATTTTTTTTTAACTTCTTTTTTTTTTAAGCACAAGAACTCTCTCCTAGTTTAACCATTTATTACAGTGGAATGCTGTGTAGTGATCAACACAAAATGAGCACGTCTGTCAATGGAAGTTGTAAAGGCTTAGAAGTGTTTTGATGTGCATCCGAGCCTGGCAAAGAGCATCAGGTGGTCCTCCAAGGAACCCATCTAGGCAGCACTGAGGGAATTGGCATCTTTGTAACCAGAGAGAGAATAGCTCCAGGACAGGATCCTTTTCTCAAACAATGGAAACATAAGCACAGATGGGCAAGGGAAACCTGCACTTGTACCCAGGTTTTGGGATGGAAGCCCTCAAAAGGTTAGTGCCTTCAAACCTGCCTGGTGTTGGTATCTTTTTCTATTCAGGCTGTAAACATACCATAGACTGGGTAGCTTATGAAGAACTCTTTCTCACAGCTCTGGATGCTGGAAATCTAAGGTCAATTTGGTATCTGGTGAGGACTCATTTCCTGGTTCATAGATGACTGTTATTTTGCTATGTCTTCGCATGATGGAAGGGGCAGAAAAGGTCAATGCATATCTTTTAAACAGAAGATATGAACAAGAATTCTTATTCCTAAGAGTTTCACCCTCATGACCTAATTACCTCTCAAACAAGCACTCCAAATGTCAATATGTTGTGGGGTAAGGATTTCAATGCATAAATGGAGATTCACAAACATCAGTCAATAGCAGATAGGGAGGCATTAAATATCTCCAAATAATAGTGTTCTATTGCTGCTGTAATAAATGGCTACAAATATCATGATTTCATTTTCCAGGACAGGATCCTTTTCTCAAACAATGGAAATATAATTAGAGATGGGCAAATTTATCTCATAGTTGTGAAGGTCGGATGTCCTAAAACCAAGGTGTTGCTAGGGCTGTGATCCATTTGCAGATTGCAGGAGAGGTTCCCCTTCCCGACTTCTGTCAGCATCTAGAAGTTGCTTGCATTTCTTGGCTTTCTCCATTTTCAAAGCAAGCAGTGTCCCCTCCCTCTCCCACTCTCCGCACCTCTGAGACCTGCTTCCGTTGTCACATTTCTTACTCTTATTCTTGTCCCTGTTTTCCAAGGACCTTTGTGATTTACACTGGGGTCACAGAGATAATTTAGGATAATCTCACTATCTCAAAAATTATTAATTTAATCACATCTGCAAAAAGTCTTTTGCCATTGAAAGCAACATATTTGTATATTATAGAGATTAGAACCTTGACATCTTTAGAGGGACATTATTCTGCCTAGTACTCCAGCTACATTCATGCATAAATAAAGGTAGGTCTTGAAAATAGTGGAAGTTTTTTTTTTTTTTTTTAAGGGAAGTAGAAAATTGCCACTTACTGAGCAAGGTGTGCAGGTGTTTACATATCTAATCTTCTGTAATGCACTGGAATTCATTCATCTGAACATGGTTGTCATTCAAGATAGTCACTCTGGAAGGTCATGGTTGTATTTTAATGAAGCTCTCATCACTCAAAACCATTTTGACTCTTTGAAATTGCCTTCCAAGCACTCATTAATGCAAGCAATTGCTCATTCTTTGAGGTTAGGTTTTATTATTTGGAAAGAACCAAAATGCTAGATTAAGCTACATACACTTTCTGGATCAAAAATGAATGAATGAATGAACAAATAAATAAATAAAAGGACAGATCATAAAGAAACCTACATGACTTAAAATTGTCCCTGAAGGACATTTCAAAAGGAGAAATTCTAAAACATTAGAATAAGGGTATAATATTAGAAGATAAGCACTTTGAAGGACAATATGGATTAGTGTATATGTTTTGCTATGTTTACTAAACCACTTTGTTTCTGTCTTATATAATAAAATATTGTTATTATTTCAAGGACATTTTTGGTTAAAAAGTAAAGATAACTTACATAGAAAGATGTTTTTAATGAAATCATTTTGAAATTGCTTATTTCTTAATTCTCATGTTGTATTCCCTAATTATAGAATCCATTCATTACAAACTAGCTCTTTTCAAGTCTATTATCTTTTCATCTTGTGTCCTCTAATTAAATGCTTTATAGGATATTGCATTGTTTTTTTTTAAATGAGCACAAACTAGATTGCTGGCTTTAAAAATCCTCAAACCTTGTATTCAATACAAAAAAATCTTTGATTTTCTCCTTCATCTCATTAATAATACTTAATGTTTCGAAAACCAGGGAGCAACTTGCAGAAAACTATGAGAAATTATCAATTATTTTATAGATTTTTTTGAGAAAGGCAGGGAGGGTGATTTGGAATAAAAACATGACTAAGTTTCTCTGAAAAAAATTATTATTTATGAAAATCACTTAAAGGACAAATCAACATGTTCATCCAATGAGTACACATTAATGGTCAGTATCTCAAAATGTGGCTAACTGGAAAACTCTGAGTTTCTTATTTAATTAACATTAGTTTTTTAAAAAAAAATCAAAGTTACTAATTAATAAGATTCCAAGATAAAGAAAGAAATGAGTTTAAAATTTTTCTTTGCTTTTCCATTACAAAACTTCGGATTTTGAACACCTCTCTCTCTCTCTCTCTCACACACACACACACATCCCTAGAGGCACTCACTAAATCTACTTGTACTCCTTTACTTAAATGAATGAAACATTGATTAAAACTCTTCAGTTTGTACATTTGTCCACCCTTAATCCCCCCAACTGTAGAGGGCATCCCTTTTGGAGGTTTAATATTGTCAATAGTGACAAATCCATCTGTGTAAAGAGGCTTGGGGAAACTGAGGCTGGGCTTCCTGTTCCTTCCTAGTTTTGTTTTCCCTATCTACTCTTACCTGTCAATCATGCCAGGGTAGGCAATTTAGCCACTTGCTCTGAGAATTTATATATGAAACTAATATAATACCAGGCTATAGGATTGTTGCACTTTCTAGAAACTCAATGTATGGAAATAATACTTAAAGAAATAAGTATGAATCATTATTCATAGTACAAAATGATATTTGTATTTGCAAGAAGTTCTCTAGTTTATTTCCTAATGTGTTAAGAAAACAAATCAGGGCTGGAGATATAGCACAGTTGGTAGAGTGCATGCTTTACATGCACAAGGCCCTGGGTTCAATCCCCAGCACCACAAAAAGACAAATCATTTACAAAAATGTGCTTGAAAATATTCTTTCAGGAGCATGTTCACTGCAGTCAGGGCAGTACATCTGTAACACAGGAGAAATTTTCCTGCATTTATATATCAAGCAATAGCATTCCAGAGCTGTAAGGTGTTTTTAGTCCCTGGTACTATGAAAACATGATTCCAAGTAGGATATTGCCACACTCGCTGGTACAATTCCCTCTAATACTTTTACTCTAAAATAGAGTGGGTTGGAAGAATTTTGTTCATACCTAGGAGTAACCTCATTAATCTTTACAAGATTTCACCTCTATTGACTGGCAAATGGTCTCACCTGAGCTAACAGGGTAATCAATCAGTGCCAAAGCTAATTGGAATGTGGTTTTCCTAGCTTTCACCTTTGTCTCAAGCAAGTTCTTTCACCATGCTCACTTGGCAAGCAACTATAAAATTCATCTCTCCTCTGAAATTTTCACTCCAAGAGTGAGAGTGTATGAGAGGATGGGATGGTTAGGCAAACTATACCTTCTTTATTTTTTTTTCTTAAATTAAATTGATGGGAAAAACACATGAAGTAGAAAATGTCTAAGTAAAAGGAGCTGGTATTTATTGAGTACCTACTATGTACCAGAGGCATTGCCAAGAGAATGATACCTAGTGTGGCCAACTGATTATCATGAATATCCAACAAGCCTGGGAATGTTGGAAAAGCAGTGTGGGTACTTTTGAGGGGTCAGTTACTAGGAAGAACACAGGAACTTCAGTGGAGAGGGTGTTAGAGTGCATCAGAAGCTAGTAGTAGGATAAAAACAATAGAATGCATCATTAGTGGTTGCCTTACTTTTGTTATCAGGCTGGTGGAGAAACATGGAATATCAGACACAATATTTTGTTTGCATACCATGATTACATCAGGGGAGAAGGATTTTTATTCTCAATTATAGGTAGGAAAAATTGATGCTGAGAGGGGGGGGAGGAGAAAAAACATGTAAGGGCATCTCACTTTTTTTAAATAACATGTGTGCACATCATTGGAGCCTAAAATCACCAGTGGCCTGCTTTATTGTCAGATTCATGTTGTCAATGAAACCTAGATTTATGGATCCTGCTTAAATGTCACCTCTGGAGTCTTCCTGTCATGCACTCTTCCTCTGTAATCCAGGACATTTTGTGTATAGCTCAATTTCACTCCACTTCACACTTCATTATAATTTGTTTACAGATCTGTCTTCCAGAAAAATTGGAATAAAACTTTGGGAAATTTAATTTCCTCCTTAAATCATGCCTTGGACAGTCATTTACCTATAAAACAGCCATGAGGGGAATGGGGGGGACATATTCTTTATAGAACTGAGAGGCTGCTGATCAGTTTTAAAATACCAAGTTGACTTTATAGACTTCTTTAGCAAGGAAGGGTCTAGAAAATCAGGATCACAGAGAGAGAAGAGATTGTTCTGCAATTCTCCCTGCAGCATATCAAAAACCAATTGTCAACTATATGGGAGTTTCTTCCAGAATTTGGAAGGTTGCCACTTCCTCCATCTGGGTTGAGCCAGAAGACCTGGTACCTCTAGAAAGAGGAGGATGGGAGACAAGAAGTCCATGCCAAAAAGAGTAAGGGAATCACTCATTCCTCCCACCTGTGCAATGCTGGAGAAGCAAAGGAAACCTATTGAGGAGAAACAAGCTTTGAATCCTATATGCCCAGAGGTGCCCTTTCTGAATTGAAGTCACAGAGGAGAAAGAATGCCAGATAGTTTGAGGGGGAACTGAAAGCAAAGTGTTGGTTCCCTTTAAGACAGCCCAAAACCAACCTGAAGAGGCCACATCAGAGAACAAACAAAGGTGAAGTGTGGTTAGCAGGGTACCATTGCTCCTAGAATTCTCCCAGCTCCTGTGGGGATGGAAGATGTTCAAAAGTCCAAGTTCTGCAAAGAGGGGCAGGCTGGTTTACCTGAGGTGGGTGGGGGAGGGTGAATGTTGCAGGAACCACTCAGACTGGACAACAAATACATTCTCAGCCAGATATTTGGAATATTACAATATCACAAGAATCAAGGATGTAGAGGGCAGGGGTGCAGTCAGTAAGGAGAGAGGCAGTTTCTGGGGTGGAGGGAACAACAGATGACAGCAGAATCCAGACACAGAACTGAGCAGCAGCTCCATATCCAATTCAGAAAGTGCACACCCAACTATAGGTCAGCTGTCCCACAGTGGACATTAGACCAACACGAGGCCACAGGTCCCACAGAGCCCCTTGAGACTCATGTGCCATTTAAGAAATTAGTGTAGAAGGTGGGAAGGCTGAGAGATTGAGCATTTGTCCAGAAGTAACTGAACTACCCGCCGAAAGTTTTTAAACTGAGATTGGCCAGTTTTATATTTAATTAATCTTTTTCTCTTCATCCATTGTTACTTGGCCAGCTAGAGAATATTTGGGGGAAGGTTCGCTATGATGATTAAATCAATTATAAGATATAAAGAAGGTGTAATTGCTTTGGACATCTAAGTGTACCACAAATGAGTCGGCATCCAAGCTATGCCTACCACACTTGAGCTTCTTGTATGCTGGGATAGATTTTTCTTCATCAGTAAATCCCAAGAACATGGTAGGATACTTAAAATGTGTTTAGTGTCCTATGCCTATATCCTGTGTAAATAAATGAACACCACTGTAGTGATCACTGGTGTTTCGTGGCCCAGTGGCTGGGCTTTAGAAATTCATCATTTCCTTCATTAACTTATTTATTGAAATATTTGATACATTTTAATGTGTCATGTACATGATGTTGTGAAGAAAACAAAAATGCATTTTTTAAAAATTTATTCAGACACCAGGAGTTCATTTAGTGCATGTTGTAGATCAAGTCCACTGGTCTCACTTCCAAAGACCTTCAAGGAGGAGAGGAAATATGTAAACCAAATACTATCATATGCAGTAGAAAGTGAAAGTTACCACAAGCAAAGTGAAGATGGAGAGATGAATAAAGAATCCAGACAGGATCAAATGTTTTCCTATCTTGCAAGCGTGGATGCACAGAGTGAAGTGGAAGAGAGAAAACTACTCCCCTTCTCTTGCTTTCCATGGCTTTACTGATGGTACCTGGGGACTAGTCAATGAGATAAAATATGGAAGCGGCCTCTGTAGATGAAGGTTCTATAGAACATTTAAAGACAGATATAGGGGAAGGCATAGTAATGGAACTGCAGAGAGACTGAAGAGAGTTTAGTATATTCCTCTGAAGGTAGGCAGGGAGTTATATTACATATTAGTGCAAAGATCTGACAGAAAACATGCAGCACCCAATCAAATATTTAGATTTGAGCTGATGTATTTAACATATTTTCACAAACATGGGAATAGGATATCTGGACTGAAGAAATCTGAAAGTTATTCAGATAATCATATTCCCTTTGGGGGCAAGAACTTTGCCCAGTTTTAAGAGTTTTACCTTTAAATGTACTTTGAAAATATCTCTTGAGTAGTCATTAAAATTCATAGTCCTTCATCAGGGACAAGTAAAAACAGCAAAAATAAAGAAAAAATGCAGCCTAAAAAGTGGAGTTCATATTCATAAACTCAAGCCCGTGAGTCCTGTTTTCTAATATATATATATATATATATATATAGACGTGCTTTCTCTTTGGGCTCTTCCATGCAGGTGGAAATTCAAATTGCCTACAGATGAAAAATCAGTTCAGTGACTTTCATGAGTCATAACACTTTCACAGTGGGCCACCATTATGTGCATCACAGGTAGGAAGTTCATTTCTCCTGTGTCTCTATGGAACTTCAGCATACTTTCATTATCATGCTAACTATATTGTATTCTGTGAATGTAGCCATCTGTCATCCCATGGCAGGATTCAATAGTTGGGTTCCCTCCATCTAGCTGGGGCACTTGTTAATCAGTAGTGGAATTTCTATTCATATGGTTTCAACTTTAGATTCCAGAGACACACAAGAAGATATACGCTCCCTGGCCTTTCTCGGCCATTGATATGATTTAATTAGCCTACTAAAAATCCATAAAGACAAGACCCAGAAAAACCTGAGCATTATTGGAAAGCAAAAAGACAAACTGGGGTTTGTATGTTTTTCCATGCTGTGTGGAATCAGTCTCTGAAATGAATGTCACCTTGCAAACTAGGGAGGCTGGAATTTGTTCCGTGTACACGTCTACTTACTAAAGTCAGGGAAGTGGGGCAGAACAAAAAAAAATCAGGGCCGATAGGAATATTCTCTTGTTCTCTGCTGCTGATGGAAATTGCTTAAAGAATGTGAAAAGCTCTGACATGCACACAATGCAGGAGGAAATGTGGTGCCACAGGTATAGACCTCTCACAGTTAGCAAGTGTACTAGAAACTGGTTCAGTGTGAGTTAATTTTAATTATCGAACTATCATATTTGAAGAGAACTGCTTTCTTCTTTTTTCACAGCAGCACTAGTTTAATCTGTTTGTATTTCAGTACTACATGGCTGAAAAAAGATGTACAATCTCTAGCATTTCTACCAAAATAGTTCATATTGCAGTTATAAAAATAGCATAGCAGTTAAAATATATCCACATGTCATTGTTAATCTGTCTCACAGCCACAGCTACAACCTATTCATTCTCTACAGGTAAGAGTTAAAAATCCACAAATGTGTCTTTAAAATAAAATCCTTATAAATTCAACATGATGTTACTTTCTCTCTTTATATTTTCTAATAAATGAAACAGTTGGGTTTCTTCGATGTCTCTCTTTCATCGCATTTTTTCCCACATACAAGTTATCTTTTTTTTTTTTTAACCACTTTTAACTTTCTTTAGCCTCTGATTATAGAGGGAAAGTTAAATTTTTTCCTCAAAAAGATGTTCAAAGTTACTGGTCATTAGAGAAATAATTAAAACTGCAAAGAAATATTGCTCACACTATTTAGAATTGATGCAATATAAAATAATAATACTTAAGTGCTTTTGAGGATGGAGAATAACTAGATTCCTCATACACTGCTGACAGGAATGGTACAGTCACAATGGAAATTCCTTTTGACAGTTTCTAAAACAAAATATGCACTTACCATATGCCCCAGCAAATGTACTTTTGAACATTTATCCCAGAGAATTAAATACTTTTGTTGATACAAAAATGTACACACAAATATTCATTGAACCTAAATTTGTAAAAACTTAAAGCAGGTTTATATCTAATGTTTAATCTGTTTCTGTTTCTCATTTGCTTAGCTACTCTCCAAATGAAATTTGTCCATTTGTGACTCTGGGGTTTGGTTTTGAGTTCTTCTGTAGGCAGTAATTCTTTACATATTTTTTGTAGTGCTGGATTAGTAGTCATTAATTCTTTTATTTTCTGCTTGTATTAGAAGGATAGTTTTGTTGAATATAGCAATCTTAGCCCTCATGGATGTTAGAATTTGTAATGAGAAATCAGAATAAAGTCTGATATGATTGCCTCTCAATGTGACCTGTATTTTTCTCTTGAGGGTTTTGAAAGTCTATCCTTGTTCTGCATGTTAGGCATTTAAATTACAATGTATCATGGAGAGGTTTTTTTTTTATGATGTCTATTTGGAGTTCTGAATACATCCTATATCTGAGAACTATAGAATATTGGAAAAGAAATTGGACAAGATCTCAGAAAAATGAAAAGGCCTCCTGTGTTCATGGATAGGCAGAATTAATAGTGTTAAAATAGCCATATTATCAGGAGCTATATGCAGATTCAACGCAATCCCCAACAAAATACCAATGACATTTTTCATAGAACTAAAAAAAAAAGTACTAAAATTTATTTGAAAGAATAAAAGACCCAGAATAACTAAAGCAATTCTAAGCCAAAAAAGCAATGCTGGTGGTATCACAATACTTGATTTGAAAATATACTACAGAGCTACAGTAACAAACACTGCATGGTGCTGGCATTAAAATAGACACATAGACCAATGATAGAGAATAGAAGACACAGCAGATCTGCCTCCACCGACCAGCAGACACCCGCCAGAGCTCAGGCACCAGCATAGATCTACCTCCGCCAACCTGCACAGGAGCCCAGGCTCAGGGTAGGCCCCAGTCAATCCTGCCCAGCCCAGGACCACCTTCAATGACCTGCATGAGAGCCAAGGCTCAGGACAGGCACAGGTCTGGATCCCCTCCACAACCACCTGGGAGCCCAGGCCTACCCCCTTTCATTTTGGGTCACTGCAACCATCGCCATAACTTTCCCCACGCAGTAACCTCTACCTTGCAACAACAGACTGGGCCTAGAAGCAGCTGCATCTAGAAGCAGTCATCCAAAAGCCAGTGTAAGGTCCACCCTTTCAGCCCCATCTCTGAAAAACATTGTATCCATCTTGGGGCACTTCCACTGCTATCTCAGGTTACCTCCGTTATTGCTGCCACCACCTATAACTGCAGTAGCATCAATCACAGGACACCAGCAGTGTCTGGAAGCCCAACACCAAGGTGAGGTGCAGATAATCTGCACAGATACTAGAAGATAATAGGGTAGAAACTGTAATACCTCAGATCTACACTGCAAGAAAGGAAGACACATAGACAATGTGAAAAAACAAGGAAAGAAAGTGCCCCAAACAAACCAGGATACTACAATAACAGCACTCAGAACCTATGGACAGTGCGGTTGATGAAATATCAGAGAAGGATTCAGGATGTTCATAATTAAAATTATCTGTGAATTAAAGAATGACATAAATGAGCAAATACAGGCAAAAATTGATCACTCAACAAAGAGATAGGACAGCAAATACAGGCAACCATTTATGACACCAATAAAGAGAAAAGGGAGCAAATACAGGTAGCAAAAGGTTACTTCAAGAAAGAGATAGAGATTCTGAAAAAAAAAACAAAAACAATGAGAAATCCTTGAAATGAAGAAAACAATAAGCCAAATAAAAAACTCAATAGAAAGCATAACCAACAGACTAGATCACTTGGAAGAAAGAATGTCAGATAATGAAGACAAAGTATACAATATGGAAAATAAAGTTGACCACACAGTGAAGATGTAAGAAACCATGAGTAGAACATCCAAGAATTATGGGATAGAATCAAAAGACAAAAATCTAATATTTATAAGGACAGAGGAAGTCACAGAATTTCAAACCAAAGGAATGCACAATCTTTTCAATGAGATAATATCAGAAAATTTCCCAAACATGAAGAATGAATTGAAAAATCAAATACAAGAGGCTTATAGGACACCAAATGTATAAAATTACAACAGTTCTACCAAGGCATATTATAATGAAAATGCCTAGCATACAGAATAAGGATAGAATCTTAAAGGCCACAGGAGAGAGGAATCAGATCACATATAGGGGGAGACCAATTCATATCTCAACAGATTTTTCAACCCAGACCCTAAAAGCCAGGAGATCATAGAACAACATATACCAAGCTCTGAAAGAAAGTGGATGCCAACCAAGAATAATATCCAGCAAAAGTAAGCTTTAGATTTGATGAAAAAATAAAAACCTTCCATGATAAACAAAAGTTAAAAGAATTTACAACTAGAGAGCCTGTACTACAAAATATCCTTGGCAAAATAGTCTATGAAGAGGAAATGAAAAAAACGATGAAAACTGACAGAGGGAGGTATTACACTAAAGGAAAAACTAATCGAAGAAGAAAGCAAGTCAAGTCAAAACCCAAAAATAAACACAAAAGGCTGGAAATACAAATCATGTCTCAATAATAACCCTGACTTTTTTTTTTTTTTTTTTTTTTTTTTTTTTCTTTTCTTCAAGATAGGTTTTATTACTATCACCATTTTAGCTGTACTAATGCTATTTCCTGAATATTCCAATGTTTTTTTTCAGTTTTGTATCTTTTGCTTTGCCTAATCTTGGATTTAAAATCTCTTCATTTGATTTAAACAATCTTTCCCTTTTATAAGTCCAGTAAAGGGACAGTTCCTTTTGAAATCTTCACTAGGCAGTGGAGCAGACAAGATAAGTGGCAGAATTTTTTGCCTTCTATTTGTCTGGTAGAGCTCGGTTTTCCATTTGTAACCAAAGAGTAATTATTAACAGAAACTATTTTCACATTCAAAAATTTCCTGCTTGACATGATAAATTAATAATGAAAATATACAAAATATTATTAAATTGGCAATAGTATTTATTATTCATGGGAGTTTCTATATATTTTAAATTCCCATAATCTCATTATCATTGCATATAGTGAACTGACATGATTTTTAATTGTTGATTTTCACTTGCATCATAATGAATCTTTCTTTAAAAATATTAAGGATATTTGTTTTATAATTCCAACTCATAAATCTCATACTTTGCATTATTTTTTTTTTTTTTTTTTTTTGAAGGACCAAACATCAATAAAACATTTTACTTTATATTTTTGTAGCTATTAACAAATTAATAGACATTTACATCAATATTTTGATTGGCCTAAACTCACCAATCAAAAGACATAGGCTGGCAGATTGGCTTAAAAAAAAAGACCCAACAATATGCTGCCTCCAAGAGATTCATCTCAGAGAAAAAGACATCCACAGACTGAAGGTGAAGGGTTGAAAAAAATTATACCACTCACATGGATCATAGAAGCAAGCAGGGGTTTCCATCCTCATATCAAATAAAATAGACTTTAAGCTAAAGTTAATCAAAAGGGATAAAGAATGACACTTCATACTGCTCAAGGGAACCATACACCAAGGCATAACAATTATAAATATATATTTCCCTGAAAATGGAGCATCTACATTCAAACAAACTCTTCTCAAGTTCAAGAGTCAAACAGACCACAACACAATAATTCTGGGATAGATCTTCCAAACAAACAAACAAACTATATAACTCAATAATACAATCAATAACTTACAGAATACTCATCCTTCAATGAGTGAACACATTTTCTTCTCAGAAGCACATGGATCCTTCTCTAAAAAAGACCATATATTATGCCATAAAGCAACCTTTGCAAATACAAAAAAGTAGGAATATTACCCTGCATTCTATCAGATCATAATGGAATAAAATTAGAAATCAATGATTAAGAAAAAAATAGAAAATACTCCAACACCTGGAGACTAAATAATATGCTACTGAATGAACAATGGGTTGCAAAAGACATCAAGGAAGAGATTAAAAATTCTCAGAGATAAGTGAGAACACTGATACAATGTATCAAAATCTCTGGAACATTATGAAGGCAGTACTAAATGGAAACCTCATTACATGGAGTTCATTTCTTAGAAGAAGAAAAAGTAAAAAAAAAATGACTTAACATTACATTTCAAAGCCCTACAAAAAGAAGAAAAAATCTATACCAAAAGCAATAGGAGACAGGAAATAATTAAAATCAGAGCTGAAGTCAATGAAATTGAAACAAAAGAAACAATTGAAAAAATTGACAAAACAAAAAGTTGGTTCTTTGAAAAAATAAAGTTGAGAGGGGTCGAAGATGGCGGCGAGGGGAGTGCATTACCCCCGTGTGCTGCTTCACTGTGTGGGAGTATGACAAGTCAGGACGGCTAAAGGATATCTTGTTAGGAATTTCCAGCAATAGTGGGGTGCGCCGGAACCTGGAGGAAGGATTTCCATCGCATGAGGATCGGCTACGGGGACTCAAACGCGAGAGGTTTGTCGCACGGAGGGTAATACTGCTTATTCAGCAAATCGTCCCGCGGCTAGAGTCTGCAAGGCGCGCTGGGATAGAGACGCAGGGTTACAGCGCTGCAGTTTCTGCCAGACGCGCAAGCACCGCACTCAGGGCTGAATTCTGGGTTCGAGACGGGGAAGGAAGCGGTCCATCTCGGTTCTCCACACCGGTCAGACCACAGAGGAGGCCAGCAGCCACCATGTTGGTAAACTGACGTCACCACACCTGTTTTTGACTGACCGCAGCTCATTCAGCCATAGAACAGGTAATTTCAGGCTGCAATTCGCCTGCGGCTTGCAGACAGATTGCTAGGGTTCAGCGCCTGGGGGCTTCTTAAAATCTGATCTTATCGGAGTGAACACGGAGCGCGGGGCGGCCAAGTCCCGGCTCCCGGAACCGTCCCGGAACCGCCCTGGCTCCGGGCTGCGGAGCCTGCGGAGGCTGCTTCTTGGACCCTGCTAATATCAGAGCAAACACGAAACACCAAGAAGCCGAATTCCAGCTCCCGGAACTGAGCCCGCGGGGACTGCTTCTTGGAGCTTACACTTATAGGAGCTTACACCGAGCACAGAGCGGCCGAGTTCCGGCTCCCGGAACCGTCCCGGAACCGCCCTGGCTCAGGGCTGCGGAGCCCGCGGAGGCTGCTTCTTGGACCCTGCTACTATCAGAGCATACACCAAACACTAAGCGGCCGAATTCCGGCTCCTGGAACTGAGCCCGCGGGGGCTGCTTCTTGGAGCCTACACTTATAGGAGCTTACACCGAGCACGGAGCGGCCGAGTTCCGGCTCCCGGAACTTCCCTGGACCGGGGCTAGGAGCCCGCGGAAACTGTGTCTCGGTCCGGGTCCTGCTGAGGGCAGGTCAGGACTCACCCATTGCTTGGGTTGCCTGGCAAGGGGAACGAAATGCTGCCATTCGCATAGGATACCAACATGGCAGAGATCTGATGTCAGCAGAAAGCGGTGGAGGAGAGATCTTCATCAATACCAGCGGTGACATAAGCAGTTGGTCTTCTGGTAAGGGGGGTGAGGCTCAGTCACCCGAGTCTCCTCAATTTGTCCTCGAGCCGGAGGGAAGGAGCCGGGCCGCCGCCAGCCCCCGGAGCAGGCCCAGCGGCTCGCCAGCGTGGTGACCGCGTGACCCCAATTGGAGAGGGGGCGGAGCGGAGCCGCCACCCACACCCGCCAGGTGGGCAGACCCACGACCCAGTAGTACATGGGCGTGGTAGGAGGGGCAGGGCAGAGCCGCCCTTCGCGCTTGCAAGGTAAACAGACCTGTGACAGCCTGGCGGGTCAGGCCCAGTGGCCTGCCAGTGTGGTACACACGTCACCCCAACTCGAGTAGGGGCAGAGCAGATCCTTATCCCACGCCCGGATCAGGCCCTGCCGGTGTGGTGGTCACGTGACCCCAATTGGAGTGGGGGTGGAGCGGAACCGCCACCCGTGCCCGCAGGGTGAGCAGACCAGTGATCAACCTGCAGATCAGGCCCAGGGGTCCGCAGGCGTGGTAGGAGGGGCAGGGCAGATCCGCCGCCAGCGCCTTCAAGGTAGGCAGACCTACAACAGACCGGCGGATCAGGCCCAGGAGCCTGCCGGCGGGGTACAAACACCACCCTAATTGGAGTAGGGACAGAGCAGAGTCGCCTCCCTTGCCAGGAACAGACCCAGCATCCTGCAGGCGGGGTAGTCACGACACCCCAATTGGAGTAGGGGCAAAGCAGAGCCTCCACTCGTGCCCGAAAGGTGGGCAGATCTGCGACCGACCAGCAGGACAGGCCCAGTGGCCTGCTGGTACGACAGACACGACACCCCAATTGGAGTAGGGGCAGAACAGAGCCGCCACCAGCTCCCAGAACAGGCCCAGTGACCTGCCGGCGTGGTAGCCACGACACCCCAATTGGAATAAGGAGAGAGCAGAGCCGCCGCCCGCACCTGCAGGAAAGATACGCAAGCAGTATGAAAAGACAAGGAAAGAAAGGACCACAAGCAATGCAGGTCAACGCAACTTTAGAAGAGGTAACAGCTGCAGCAGATGGAATGTCAGATAAAGAATTCAGGATATACATGCTTCAGATGATCTGGAGTATCAAGGAAGACATTAAACAGCAAAATCAGACAATGAAAGATCACTTCGACAACGAATTACGCAAACAAATCCAGGAAGCAAAGGATCAACTATACAGGGAGATAGAGGTTATAAAAAACAAGCAATCAGAAATCCTAGAAATGCAGGAAGCAATAAACCAACTTAAAAACTCAATGGAGAATACTACCAACAGAGTAGAACACTTAGAAGATAGAACATCAGACAATGAAGACAAAGTATTTCAACTGGAAAAGAACATAGACAGCTCAGCAAGACTGTTAAGAAACCATGAGCAGAACATCCAAGAAATATGGGATAACATTAAGAGACCAAACTTAAGAGTCATTGGGATACAGGAAGGTACAGAGCTCCAAACCAAAGGAATGAGCAGTCTATTCCATGAAATAATACAAGAAAACTTCCCAGACTTGAAGAATGAGACAGAATCCCAAATCCTAGAAGCCTACAGGACGCCGAATGTGCAAAATCATAAGAGATCCACACCTAGACACATTATAATGAAGATGCCCAACATACAGAATAAGGAGAGAATTTTAAAAGCTACAAGAGAAAGGAAGCAGATTACATTTAGGGGCAAGCCAATCAGGATAACAGCTGATCTTTCAACACAGACTCTGAAAGCTAGAAGATCCTGGAATAACATATTTCAAACACTGAAAGATAATGGGTTCCAACCAAGAATTGTGTATCCAGCGAAATTAAGCTTCAGGATGGAGAATGAAATTAAAACCTTCCACGATAAACAAAAGTTTAAAGAATTCGCAGCTAGAAAACCATCTCTTCAAAACATCCTAGCCAAAGTATTACAGGAAGAGGAAATGGAAAATAACAATGAAAACCAACAGTGGGAGGTAGGACAGTAAAGGGGGGGGGAAACAATCAAAGAGGAAAACAAACAATGTTTAGTAACAGAAATAAACAAATATGGCTGGAAGAACAACCCATATCTCAATAATAACCCTAAATGTTAATGGCTTAAACTCACCAATTAAGAGACACAGGCTAGTAGAATGGATCACAAAACAAGACCCAACAATATGCTGCCTACAGGAGACGCATTTGATAGGAAAAGACATACATAGGCTGAAGGTGAAAGGTTGGGAAAAATCATATCACTCATATGGACTTCGGAAACAAGCAGGCGTGTCCATACTCATATCAAATAAAATAGATTTCAAGCCAAAGTTAATCAAAAGAGATAAAGAGGGACACTACATACTGCTTAAGGGAACCATACACCAACAAGACATAACAATCATAAATATTTATGCCCCAAACAATGGTGCAGCTATGTTCGTCAAACAAACTCTTCTCAAGTTCAAGAGTCTAATAGACCACCACACCATAATCATGGGAGACTTCAACACACCTCTCTCGCCACTGGACAGATCTTCCAAACAAAAGTTGAATAAGGAAACTATAGAACTCAATAACACTATTAATAACCTAGACCTAATTGACATATATAGAGTATACCACCCAACATCAAGCAGTTACACTTTTTTCTCAGCAGCACATGGATCCTTCTCAAAAATAGATCATATATTATGTCACAGGGCAACTCTTAGACAATATAAAGGAGTAGAGATATTACCATGCATCTTATCTGATCATAATGGAATGAAACTGAAAATCAACGATAAAAGAAGGAAGGAAAAAGCATACATCAATTGGAGAATGAACAATAGGTTACTGAATGATCAATGGGTTATAGAAGACATCAAGGAGGAAATTAAAAAATTCTTAGAGATAAATGAAAACACAGACACAACATATCGGAATCTATGGGACACATTGAAAGCAGTTCTAAGAGGAAAATTCATTGCTTGGAGTTCATTCCTTAAAAAAAGAAAAAACCAACAAATAAATGATCTCATACTTCATCTCAAAATCCTTGAAAAAGAAGAGCAAAACAACAGCAAAAGAAGTAGAAGGCAAGAAATAATTAAAATCAGAGCTGAAATTAATGAAATCGAAACAAAAGAAACAATTGAAAAAATTGACAAAACTAAAAGTTGGTTCTTTGAAAAAATAAACAAAATCGACAGACCCTTAGCGATGCTAGTGAAGAGAAGAAGAGAGAGAACTCAAATTACTAGCATACGGGATGAAAAAGGCAATATCACAACAGACACTTCAGAAATACAGAAGATAATCAAAAACTATTTTGAATCCTTATACTCCAATAAATTAGAAGATAGTGAAGGCATAGATAAATTTCTTAAGTCATATGATCTGCCCAGATTGAGTCAGGAGGATATAGAAAACCTAAACAGACCAATATCAATTGAGGAGATAGAAGAAACCATCAAAAGACTACCAACTAAGAAAAGCCCAGGTCCCGATGGGTATACAGCAGAATTTTACAAAACCTTTAAAGAAGAACTAATACCAATACTTTTCAAGCTACTTCAGGAAATAGAAAAGGAGGGAGAACTTCCAAATTCATTCTATGAGGCCAACATCACCCTGATACCTAAACCAGACAAAGACACTTCAAAGAAAGAAAACTACAGACCAATATCTCTAATGAACCTAGATGCAAAAATCCTCAATAAAATTCTGGCGAATCGGATACAAAAACATATCAAAAAAATTGTACACCATGATCAAGTAGGATTCATCCCTGGGATGCAAGGCTGGTTCAATATACGGAAATCAATAAATGTTATTCACCACATCAATAGACTTAAAAATAAGAACCATATGATCATCTCGATAGATGCGGAAAAAGCATTTGACAAAGTACAGCATCCCTTTATGTTCAAAACTCTAGAAAAACTAGGGATAACAGGAACATACCTCAATATTGTAAAAGCAATCTATGCTAAGCCTCAGGCTAGCATTATTCTGAATGGAGAAAAACTGAAGGCATTCCCTCTAAAATCTGGAACAAGACAGGGATGCCCTCTCTCTCCACTTCTCTTCAACATAGTTCTCGAAACACTGGCCAGAGCAATTAGACAGACGAAAGAAATTAAAGGCATAAAAATAGGAAAAGAAGAAATTAAATTATCACTATTTGCAGATGATATGATTCTATATCTAGCAGACCCAAAAGGCTCTACAAAGAAACTATTAGAGCTAATAAATGAATTCAGCAAAGTGGCAGGATTTAAAATCAACACGCATAAATCAAAGGCATTCCTGTATATCAGCGACAAATCCTCTGAAATGGAAATGAGGACAACCACTCCATTCAAAATATCTTCAAAAAAAATAAAATACTTGGGAATCAACCTAACAAAAGAGGTGAAAGACTTATACATGAAACTACAGAAACCCCCTAAAGAAGAGAAACTAATAATATATATATATATATTATCTATATATATATATATATATATATAGATCTATATATATATATATATATATATAGATAATATATATATATATATTATTAGTTTCTCTTCTTTAGGGGGTTTCTGTAGTTTTCATTGTATAAGTCTTTCACCTCTTTTGTTAGGTTGATTCCCAAGTATTTTATTTTTTTTGAAGATATTTTGAATGGAGTGGTTGTCCTCATTTCCATTTCAGAGGATTTGTCGCTGATATACAGGAATGCCTTTGATTTATGCGTGTTGATTTTAAATCCTGCCACTTTGCTGAATTCATTTATTAGCTCTAATAGTTTCTTTGTAGAGCCTTTTGGGTCTGCTAGATATAGAATCATATCATCTGCAAATAGTGATAATTTAATTTCTTCTTTTCCTATTTTTATGCCTTTAATTTCTTTCGTCTGTCTAATTGCTCTGGCCAGTGTTTCGAGAACTATGTTGAAGAGAAGTGGGAGAGAGAGGGCATCCCTGTCTTGTTCCAGATTTTAGAGGGAATGCCTTCAGTTTTTCTCCATTCAGAATAATGCTAGCCTGAGGCTTAGCATAGATTGCTTTTACAATATTGAGGTATGTTCCTGTTTATCCCTAGTTTTTCTAGAGTTTTGAACATAAAGGGATGCTGTACTTTGTCAAATGCTTTTTTCCGCATCTATCGAGATGATCATATGGTTCTTTATTTTTAAGTCTATTGATGTGGTGAATAACATTTATTGATTTCCGTATATTGAACCAGCCTTGCATCCCAGGGATGAATCCTACTTGATCATGGTGTACAATTTTTTTGATATGTTTTTTGTATCCGATTTCGCCAGAATTTTATTGAGGATTTTTGCATCTAGGTTTCATTAGAGATATTGGTCTGTAGTTTTTCTTTCTTTGAAGTGTCTTTGTCTGGTTTAGGTATCAGGGTGTGATGTTGGCCCTCATAGAATGAATTTGGAAGTTCTCCCTCCTTTTCTATTTCCTGAAGTAGCTTGAAAAAGTATTGGTATTAGTTCTTCTTTAAAGGTTTTGTAAAATTCTGCTGTATTACCCATCCGGTACCTGGGCTTTTCTTAGTTGGTAGTCTTTTGATGGTTTCTTCTATTCTCCTCAATTGGATATTGGTCTGTTTAGGTTTTCCTAATTCCTCCTGACTCAATCTGGGCAGATCATATGACTTAAGAAAGTTGATCTATGCCTTCACATCTTCTAATTTTATTGGAGTTATAAGGGATTCAAAAATAGTTTTTTGATTATCTTCTGTATTTCTGGAAGTGTCTGTTGTGATATTGCCTTTTTTCATCCCGTATGCTAGTAATTGTGAGTTTCTCTCTCTCTTCTTCTCTTCACTAGCATCGCTAAGGGGTCTGTCGATTTTTGTTTATTTTTTTCAAAAGAACCAACTTTTAGTTTTGTCAATTTTTTCAATTGTTTTCTTTTGTTTCGATTTTCATTAATTTCAGCTCTGATTTTAATTATTTTCTTGCCTTCTTACTTCTTTTGCTGTTGTTTTGCTCTTCTTTTTCAAGGATTTTGAGATGAAAGTATGGAGATCATTTATTTGTTGGTTTTTTTCTTTTTTTAAGGAATGAACTCCAAGCAATGGAATTTTCCTTCTTAGAACTGCTTTCAATGTGTCCCATAGATTCCGTATTATGTTGTGTCTGTGTTTTCATTTATCTCTAAGAAATTTTTTAATTTCCTCCTTGATGTCTTCTATAACCCATTGATCATTCAGTAACACTATTGTTCATTCTCCAGTTGAATGTATGCTTTTTCCTTCCTTCTTTTATCGTTGATTTTCAGTTTCATTCCATTAATGATCAGATAAGATGCATGGTAATTATCTCTACTCCCTTTATATGGTCTAAGAGTTGCCCTGTGGACATAATATATGATCTATTTTTGAGAAGGATCCATGTGCTGCTGAGAAAAAAGTGGTAACTGCTTGATGTTGGGTGGTATAACTATCTATATATGTCAATTAGGTCTAGGTTATTAAATAGTGTTATTGAGTTCTATAGTTTCCTTATTCAACTTTTGTTTGGAAGATCTGTCCAGTGGGCGAGGAGAGGTGTGTTGAAGTCTCCCATGATTATGGTGTGGTGGT
This sequence comes from Marmota monax, assembly GCF_021218885.2. Lineage (NCBI taxonomy): Eukaryota > Metazoa > Chordata > Mammalia > Rodentia > Sciuridae > Marmota > Marmota monax. The sequence continues at coordinate 877 of NW_026694256.1, read as the reverse complement.
CCTATTAGGACTTCTTGAACTTGAGAAGAGTTTGTTTTGACGAACATAGCTGCACCATTGTTTGGGGCATAAAATAATATATGATTGTTATGTTTTGTTGGTGTATGGTTCCCTTAAGCAGTTATGTTAGTGTCCCCTTTTATCTCTTTTGATTAACTTTGGCTTGAAAATCTATTTTATTTGATATGAGTATGTGGACAGGCGCCTGCGTTGTTTCCGAAAGTCCATATGAGTGATATGATTTTTTCCCAACACCTTTCACCTGTCAGCCTAATGTATGTTCTTTTCCTATCAAATGCGTCTCTGAGGCAGCATATTGTTGGGTCTTGTTTTGTGATCCATTCTACTAGCCTGTGTCTCTTAATTGGTGAGTTTAAGCATTAACATTAGGGTTATTATTGAATATGGTTGTTCTTCCAGCCATATTTGTTATTTCTGTTACTAACATTGTTTGTTTTCCTCTTTGATTGTTTCCCCCCCCTTTACTGTCCTACCTCCCACATGTTGGTTTTCATTGTTATTTTCCATTTCCTCTTCCGTGTAATACTTTGGCTAGGATGTTTTGAAGAGATGGTTTTTCTAGCTGCGAATTCTTTAAACTTTTGTTTATGGGAAGGTTTTTAATTTCATTCTCCATCCCGAAGTTAATTTCGCTGGATACACAATTCTTGGTTGGAACCATTATCTTTCAGTGTTTGAAAATATGTATTCCAGGATCTTCTAGCTTTCAGAGTCTGTGTTGGAAAGATCAGCTGTTATCCTGATTGGCTTGCCCCTAAATGTAATCTGCTTCCTTCTCTTGTAGCTTTTAAAATTCTCTCCTTATTCTGTATGTTGGGCATCTTCATTTATGTGTCTAGTGTGGATCTTTATATTT